>NC_058092.1:205710000-210710000 GCF_020171115.1 Neogale vison
CCTACTTGTGATCTCTCTCTCTGTCAAATAAGTAAATAAAATATTAAAAAAAAAAAAAAAGAACTGAAGGGGAAACAGTAGAGGCTACCACTACTGAGCCCATGGACATTAAAAGGATAATAAAGGATTGTGTACAACTCTTTCCCCACAGATTTGATAACTTACATGAAGCAGATCAATTCTTTGAAAAGTATAATCCACCAAAACTCACACAAGGAGAAATACCTACTCTGAATAGCCACATATATATTAAAGAAATTGAATCAGTCATTAATAATTTTCCAAAATAGAAAGCACCAGACCCAGATGGTTTCACTCATGAATTCTACCAAGCACTGAAGAAAAAAATAATACTGATTCCCTACAATGTCTTTTAGAAAATAAAAGGAGAATGAACACATCCCAACTCATTCTATACGGAGAGCACTATGTTCATAGCAGACCAGATGAAGATATTACAAGAAAGGAGGCGCACCTGGGTGGCTCAGTTAAGCCTCCAACTCTTGATTTTAGCTCAGATCATGATCTAAGGGTCATGAGATCGAGCCCCAAGATAAAGGCCCACATGGGGCTCAGTCCAGAGTCTGCTTATTCCGCTCTCTGCTCCTTCCCCACCCCCACCCCCACCCCATCTCTAATAAAATCTTTAAAAAAGTATTACAAGAAAGGAAAACTACAGATCAATATCTCTCATGAACACAGATGCAAAAATCCTCAAAATATTAGCAAATTGAATCTATTATATATATATATATATATATATATATATCTCCCACTTTTATATCTATCTATCTATCTATATCTCCCATTTTATATATATATAATCCCACTTGGTCATAATTAAACACTATGACCAAGTGGGATTTATTGCAGGCATAAAAGGCTGATTCAGCATTCAAAAATCAATTAATATAATCCATTACATCAATAAGCTAAAAAAGAAAAATCATATGACTAATAGATGAACAAAAACATCTGACAGGGTGCCTGGGTGGCTCAGTGGGTTAAGCCGCTGCCTTCGGCTCAGGTCATGATCCCAGGGTCCTGGGATCGAGTCCCGCATCGGGCTCTCTGCTCAGCGGGGAGCCTGCTTCCCTCTCTCTCTCTGCCTGCCTCTCTGTCTACTTGTGATCTCTCCCTGTCAAATAAATAAATAAAATCTTTTTTAAAAAATCTGACAAATCCCAATACCCATTCATTATAAAACCCAGCAAACTAGGAATAGAGGGGGAACTTCAACTTGATAAAGAACAGCTACAAAAAACCTATAGCTAACATCATACTTAACACTAATGACTAGATGTTTTCCCCCTAAAACTGGAAACAAGGCAAGGATAACTTGCCTCTCACCACTCTTTCCTAGTCAGTGTTATACTGGAAGTCTCGCTAATACAGTAAGAAAAGCACATAAGAACCCATGGATTAGGAAGGAAGATAAACGGTCTTCATTGGCGGATGACATAGGGTTGTCTGTAAACACTCCCAATACTGAGACAAAAAACTCTCCTGGAGATGATTATAGCAGGGTTGTTTATACCAGCTGTTAGCACCCCCAAAATGAAATGCTTAGGGATACATCTAAACAGTAGGTATAGGGGCACCTGGGTGGCTCAGTCGGTTGGGAGTCTGCCTTCAGCTCTGGTCACGATCTCAGAGTTATACGACTGAGCCCCTTTTTGGGCTCCATGCTCAGTGCAGAGCCAGCTTGGGATTGTTTCTCTTCCCCCTGCCCTTGCTTGCACACATGTGCGCACACACACACACTTCTCTCTAAAATAAATCTTTTAAAAATACAGGCATCTGATAAAAAGTCTAATGAGAAAATGGGCAAAAAGATTTCACTGAAGAGGAAATGGAGATGACAAATATGCATGTGCACATGAATAGATAGATGTTCAACATTATTAACCACTAGGGAAATGCAAATTAAAACCACAGTGGTTTTACTGCACACCTAACACAATGGCTCAACTAAAAAGTAGTGATAAAACCAAATGCCAGAGAAGATGCAGATTAACTGGATCATTTACACATGTTGGTCAATACGTAAAAAAGTATACCCCTCTAGAAAACAGTTTGGTAGTTTCCTTAAAAACTAAACATGAAGGGCACCTGGGTGGCTCAGTTGGTTAAGCATCTGCCTTCCGCTCGGGTCATGACCTTGGGGTCCTGGGATGGAGTCCCGCATCAGGCCACCTGCTCAGTGGGGAGCCTGCTTCTCCCTCTGCCTCTCCCTTAATGCTATCAAATAAATAAAATTATAAAAAAAGATACAAATGTTCCTTCCTTTAAAAAAAAAAATAAATAAATAAATAGTTTTGCAAGACGTTAGGGGGAAACTGGGTAAAGAATACATGGGATCTCTGCCATTTCTTCACTCTTAGACTCTGTATCTGAAGCTACAAGTATTTCAAAATAAAGTTTGAAGGTTAAAAAAATGAATTGGAAAAAAAAAAAAAACCCAACTCTTTGAAGTAGGGCCAATAGATCTTGGGCATTAAGGCTTTTTTTTTTTTTTTTTTAATAAGGCAGCTGGCACATGCACTGTGAAAGTAACTGGCTTTCAGTGTTTCATGTTCAACCATCCAGTACAGAGATTCATGGATGGGTGTTTGTTTTTTTATACTTTTCTACATAGCCCCACAAATTGACTGAATAAAATCAAATCAAACTCTCCCAGATGTTGGTAGGTTTAAGGAAGGGCAGAAAAGAGCCTGGAGAGGAGAAGGGGGAGACTGGGAGCAGGGAAATTGAGGTTTGGGGGATTGGGAAAGCAGGCCAGTCCGGAAGAGCAGCTGGTAGAAATGACCAGTGGAAATCACATCTAGTTATTCAGGAGTATCAAAGTGGATTATAGGGAGGTTGCCTGCAAAGAATTCCATGTTGTCCACACATCAGCTTTTACCTTTCACAGAGCCCTTTTTTTTTTTTTAACTTTATTTGACAGAGAGTGGGAGACACAAGCAGGTAGAACAGCAGAGGGAGAGGGAGAAGTAGGCTCCCCACTGAGCAGGGAGCCTGATGTGGGGCTCAATCCCAGGACCCTGGGATCATGACCTAAGCCGAAGGCAATTGCTTAACTAACTGAGCCACCCAGGCACCACCACAGAGCCATTAAAAAAAAAAAATTCCATTGAACACAAAAGTGCACAGCTTGCAACATACAGCTCCGTGAATTCTCAAACTGAACACACCTGTGTATTCAACACCCAGATCAAGAGTCAACAGCACCCCAAGAGTTGCCATCATGCCCCTTTTCAGTAACTCCTGCACCCATTTATATGGATGGAGTCCTGTGTTATGTACCTCTTTGTGTCTGGCTTATTTGGATCAACGTTAACTTTGTGAGATCCTTCCGTAATGTTGCACAAACTTGTGGGTCTTCCTTCTCCCACTGTCAGACAGGATTCCATTTGTGGATCTACCATAACTTCCATTCTAGTGTTGTAGGACATGTGTACAGCTTCCAGTCTGCGGCTGTCTGAGTAATGCTATGATCATTTTTGTACATGTCTTTGGGAGCAGGCCACATAGTTCTGGGGGCATATGAATGAAAAAACCCAAATCATAGGATATTTATACATTGAGCCCTTGTGAAACAGGTTTCTAGAATGGCTCTGCCACTATCCGTTTTACCAGGATTTATCTAGAGCCTTCCTAACGCTTGGTATTTTCATTTTTATTCATTTTCATGGGTAAGGATTGGAATTATGTCTTGTTTTTTAAAAGACTTATTTTCGAGATGGGGGGAGGGGCAGAGGGAGAGGGAGAGAGCATCCTGAGCAGACTCCCTGCTGAGCAAGGATCCTGACTCCAGGCTCCATCTCCTAACCCTGAAATCACAACCTGAGCTGAAACCAAGAGTCAGACCCTTAGTGGACTGTACCCCCAGGTGCCCCAGTTGTGTTTTGGTTTTAATGATGAGTAATGATGAGTTTTGGTTTTAATTGAGCAACAGGGCTCCGTCTTTGAAAGCGGAGGCCACGCACCCAAGACAGCTTCTCATACAGGGACCAAACCCCCGAGAGCTCGTCCTCCATTCACCAGTCTCATGGGTTTTGGCAGCACTGAAGGTGACAAGCTGGAAGGTTTCCAATATACTTAACAATTCAGCTCAAGCCATCTTAGCATTATTATTATTATTATTATTATTATTGAGGTATAAGTAACATACTGTACTGGTCAGGTGTTGGTCTGTATTGTCACAGGGTCGCCACAGTGAGTCTCTTTACCCTGTCCCCTTAGGAAGTCAAGGCAATATTCCTGACAACCTTCCCCGGGCTGTGACTTCCTCGCGACTTATTTCATAGCTGCAAGTTTGTCCTTTTTAATCCCCTTCAGCCATTTCGTGTCTCCCCCCACCCCCCACTTCTGTCCAGTGACCACCAATCGGTCCTCCTATCTGGGAGTCTGGGTTTTGTTTTGCTCCGTTTTTTAGCGTCCGCAGGTAAGTGAAATTACAGTTCACACCAACTAAACCAAAGATTTGACCACTAACAACGAAGAAATTGACAAGCCTTGGGCTGCCCCTGGCGGGGCCAGAAGGAAATGCTGAGGTGGGTGGGTGCGCCCGCGGGCACAAGCCAAGTCCTCTTTCCCGGAACCCCACAAAGCCCAAAGGCAGACCACGTACCACTAGATCGCGGCACGGATAAAGGCTAACTTTCAGTTATCGGCGCTAGTGAGAGCTTCGTTCCAGCCGTTCATCTGTGGGGGCCCCCTTGGGCCCCCAGAGTTGATGGGGAGAGGATTTCCAACTGAAGGCGCTGGAGATTCAGGAGATGCCGAAAGCAGCTGGGTCGGAGCCTCCCTTCTGCGACTGAGGCCGGAACCCTGCAGCAAGGCTGCGGGCTCCGGCCAGGGGGAGCGCACGCGCACCCGCGTAAACCAACTTCATCACCAACCTGCTCACTTCTTCCCCTGAAAACCCACGGTCTCTCCTAAAGAAACCATCTGAAGCTCTGTTCTCCCCTCTCGCCTCTTCCCCTGAGGTTAGGTGCTAAACCCCACCCTGAACTCACTCACGCACAGGAACTGCCTGGTGCACGGAATGTCCACACGCAGGAGACTAAGCTCTGCCTCCCCTCCCACTAATCTGTCTTTTGCCCGTTAATTCGAAGGCTCCTCATCACTGCACCTGAAAGGGTAGAAGAAAGGGTTTTCTCAGCAACCCCGCGAACAGCAGTGGGACCCGTCAGCCGGGCACCCTCCCCGCCTCCCGGCGCACGGACCTGTGGCGCACCGCCGGTCGAGCTAAACTAGGATGTTGAAAGGGCCGGAGGGACCCGTGTCTGTGACGAAGGCTCCCGAGCCCCATTTCAAAGCTGAGTGTTGGTCCGCGTTTGCGGGTGAGGAGTCCCCGGCCTCGGCGGCAGTCAGGCCTGTCCCCTGTCCCGCACGTCCCCTGTCCCGCACATCTGCTCCGCGGGGTTCCTATGGAGCAAGGGGGCTGCTTGGGGCGCCTGCAGACCTAGGCGCGCACCAGGCTCGGCCTCTGGACCTCTGCCCCTGGAGAGGGCAGGCTCCTGCTCCCAGAGGCGCCGATCACTCCCCCCAGGCTCCCTCCACGCCCAGAGTTAGGGCAGCACAACGCTTTTTGCCAGGGACAAATGGGGGTCCAAGTAGGCCCAGCATTCTGAAAGTAGGATTCCGTTTGGGGCTTAGCGTAGAACGGTCTATTTTTAGATAAAGCCGAAGTAAAAGGAACTTGAACCTGAATCCCTCCGCGCATTTTGGAGGGGGCTGCACGAGGGGTCCAGAGCTCCAAACGTCACGCGCCGCCCGACGACTGGGCTCCGACTCCGGCCTCTCGCGTCCGCGCCGGGCTATGCTGCGCCCTGCCGGCCGCGCAGGCGGAGCCGGGCCGCCCGAGCCGCCCCTCCGGACGCAGGGGGTGCGGCGTTCCCGCCGGGGTCAGCTTACCTGCGGGGCTGGGCGAGGAGCAAACGGGGGCCTCCTCGGGGGCGGGGCGGCCGTTGGTCCCGGATCCGGGCACGGGCTGCAGGTCGGGGTCCCGGGCAGAAGCTCGGGGGTGGGAGCCGGCCTGCGGGAACCCGCGACGACGGAGCGTGTGCGCAACCGGGCGACCCTAGGCCGCGGCCGGAGCTGGGCCCCAGGAAGCCTGCGGGAGCCGCTAGCCGCCCCCATCCCCTCCCGGAGCCGAGCACCCTGTATCAATGTCTGCCCCCGCGAGGGTGGGGCGGCGGGCGAGTCGCCGCTGGGCTCCCCGAGGGCCCGAGAGCTGCGCCGCCGCGGGTCCCCGCCAGTCCCCGGCGCCCGCGCACGGCCGCGGGACTCGGTGGGAGGCCCGGGAACTTGAAAACACCAGCGCCCGACCCCACCCCAAACCCGTGAAACTAATCTCTGGCGTGGGCCGCCCGCACCTGCAGTTCGCACCTGCAGTTCCTAAAAGCTCTCGGTGGGATTCTTTCCTGCAGCGACCAGTGATCCATTTTCTAAAAGGATTAAACTCAGCGCCCAGGAGAGAGCATCTAGCGCGTCCAAAGTCCATACGGGATTTTTAAGACCCATTTTCTGAAATGATCAGAGAGAGTCTAGGGTAAAAAGTAAAAAGAAAGGGGCATACTTACATTTTCATTGACTTTCTTGGTTTTGATTTGGAAAATTAGTTTCAAGTACTGGCATAAAAACCCAACTGCCCCACTAAAAACCTTGCATTGAACACACGTGCACCGTGTCAACAAATGCCTTACTTTTTCAAATATACCTGTGCTTTTTTGTTTTTAAAGTTTTTATTTATGTATTTAAGAGCGAGAGACAAAGATAGCGAGAGAGAGGAGAGGGAGAAGCAGACTCCCCGCTGAGTAGGGAGCCCCATGCGGGACTTGATCGTAGGACCCTGAGATCAGGACCCTAGCTGAAGACAGACTGTTAATCAGCTGAGCCACCCAGGCGTCCCTCTACTTGTGCTTTATTATTTAAAAAAAAAAAAAAAAAGTGGTGTCAGAGAAAAGGTGAATTTTGCTGTATTTAATCTGCCGTCATGTGTCCCCCCCCGCCCCTCCAAAACGGCGAATCAAGCAAATCTGAACGTGCAAATGTTCCCAGATGCAATCCGTATACTCCGAGCTATTCCTTAGCAAATGCAAAGGATGACAAGTGTCAGTACTTCATACAACTATATTTAATAAGTTGTTATTACAGAAAAAAAGGAAGTCCAAACTACAAAGTTTAAGCAGTTGTAAGCAATAGCTGCATTGAGCTCCATGGGTAGTCACAGTACTGCAGTTCCATACAAGCAATATTAGTCCAAGCCCCAGAGGCGGAAGCTGAGTCAGGGTTACTAGCAAAAACAATCTAAGAGAACAGGTAATAAAAGATACAATACATTTAAAATTAGTTGTTAGTTGAAAAACAAATACAGAGATCTTAGCTGTGAACACTCTAAAAGTTATGTCCATTATTTTGACAGCAAAAATACAAATACCTAATACTTTATACCCCAACAGAACTATATCCAGAAAAGAGAGAGAGAGTTTTCCTGTATTAGCACCCGAGTTTTCTACTTGTTGCCATTAACTTGCGTCATACAAATTTAAACATCCCCAAATCCCATATCCACTTCTTGACCCATTTTGGGGTATAAAGTCAACAGCGTTAATTATAAAATACTCTGTGGTAAAATGGAACACTATTGCAGCTGAGATAGAGAAGTTTGGTTATTATTAAAAAAAAAAAAACCAAAATGTTAGCTGACATACCATACAAACTGGTGAAAAAGCAACAATCCATACAAATAAGCCAGTTTTAACAAAAAGATACTTTTTTTTCACTAATCTGTGACTAATCTTTCACTCAAACCTTGCAAGTAGAGATGTCACAATACTCAAATATTTAGGTAGGAGCTTTACCCAGTTAAATGCCATTTTGTTGCTAATATAATAGATAAAATGAAAACTAGCAGTTACTTGCTAATTGCATAAATGCAGTACACTCTGCATTAGCCCATGCCTCACTAACAAGCTATAAAACACAAGAAATAGGCAGAAATCTAAGCATAATCTTTATACCACTAAGCAAGAATTTTCCAATTTCTTTTCTTCTGTTCCTAATCACTTATTTGTAGTTAATGTAAAATTCCAACCAGTAGTACCCAATTTGAGTTAAAATTTTACATCACAACTTGATCTAATCTATATATTATTTACAAAACTGAATACATAGAGCATACCCAAGAGCCAACTCTGGACACCTGTTTCTCCACGTTATTGATAGCCTCGCCTCCGAGACCACGGAGCTGGAAGGGGGCCATCAAGGACGAGGAGAAACACACCATCCTTCTAGAGCAAGTCATTGAATGTTCTGTTTACGCAACACCAGTTCTGCAGTCCTAGGTACTTTGTTTTCATTTTAGGTGCCGTTACAGGGACGCGCTGCCCTAACGGCACAGCTTCAAGGTGAGGTGAGTGTTGGAAAAGAAGCAGGAGGGCGGACAGATCATGCTCGGAATGGCCAGATGTTGCCACAAGGAGGGACAAACAAGGGGCACCGTAACGGGGTGGAGGAAGACGAAGTCTGGGACTGGACGTCCATATACAGTGGTGACGTCTGAGCGTGCTTCCTCGGCCGCCACCCACGCCAGCGGGAGGGCAGGCAGGAGGGACACTGCAATCCAAGTAACTACACAGAAGGTGGTGTCCTCCTGGCGGCGTCCTTCTGCTCTCGGCCGTCACCACTGTAAATGTTTGGGGAAGATGTGGCCTGGGCGAAAGACACCGTCTCACACATGGACAGCAGTTGGTGGCAGATTCTCTCTCTCTCTCACACGCACGCATGCACACACGCACATAATGACAAGTTAGAGGGGGAAAAACAATGAATCATTCTGTTGACCTAGCCGGGTTTTCCACCTGGTGGTATTTCGGTGGGAATGACTCCATTATCAGGGCCCCAGATCTGGCTGCACCTGGTGTTGTATAAATCCACTGTGACATCCCTAGAGAACTGTACTGTGACATCCCTAGTCTTACACTAAACCACTGTAATAAAGGAAAAGGCTTGTCAAAATCTCACATGTTCTGCTCATTCTGTCATTTTATTACCCAATTATCCATTACATTTTCCAATCACTTTACATAACCAACCATGTTCATCGTTGTCACACTATTGTAAACCACATCAGCAAGTTAATACATAAAGCTTTGCATTTCAAAAAACTAGACACTTTAGTAACAATATTACAAAGGTTTTAGCTTCAAAAATAACTGAAAATGAAAAAAATAAACTTTTAAAGAATTAGCATCATAAAATTAATTTATTCCAAGTAAAAATACAAAATAATATTATGACATTGACCAGATATGAAAGTCCCTCCCAGAAACAACTCTATTAATGATTGAGAAAGCACTCCTTAAAGAAAATACGAAATAAAATGAAAAATATGTAAATATGTTTAATTTTTTTCTTAGCAAAAAATCTTTCTAAAAATAACAATGAAAATTTGTCTCAGTACAAAGGCTACATTACTATTGAAAAAATACCAGCATGAAGAAAAGGTACATATTTGACAGTAGAAAAATGATTTCAGTGAATCACAATGTCTAAAGTTTGCAATGAAAATAAATCTGCAATAAAGATTTATGCCTTTTTTCTTTTCTTTTTTTTTTCTATTTTTTATACAAACAGTACAAACAGTATTGCACATAACAACAAATAGTCGAGGTTAGGTTTTAGCCTTCAAAAAATCGACTAGTTCAAGTGTCACATCAAGGAAAGGCCACAACAGGACCTGTGATACCCAGGGGCTTCCCAGTCAAGTTGCAGGTCAGAACACCTCTTGTGTTTTAAAAAATAATTTTTTTTGAAGGACCCTCTCTTTTAATATAACATTAACAACTTGGGGGCACATTTATTTACAAAACAAAAGGGAACATGTTATAATTTAATAAACTAAAAAAGTTCTCTTTAAAAAAATACAAACAGAAGAACTCTTTCACAATCCTGGTCAGTCGTGCACAATCAACGCTTGATTATAAATATACAAATGAAGGGAAAGTAGTTTCCACCATCTATCCACAACTTTCAGCACCAAAGGGAGTTTATTCTTTATTCTTTGTAACCTATTCTTCGTGACCATGGTTTTCACCTCCACATCAGCTTCCCGCTGTACAAGCTTCCAGCTTTTTTTTTTTTTTTAAATCTCAGTGTTGTTTTAGTACATGAAAGAGGGGTGCTTCTTCAAAAAGTTTTGCTTCTTTCACATAATTAGGTAGATTTCTGTAGGTTAGATATGATCTTTAATATTATAGTTATAAAGCTCTAACTTCTTCATTTTCAAAAAACACAAATAAGCATGAAAAAAATAAAGTTACCCATCTGTTAAATCATTTTTTCTTGCAGAATTAAATTAATATATATTTTTCTGAATAAACTTACTTAGAAAATATCATTTTCTTTCCTATATTTCAAAATTGAGGTATTGCAAAAGATCATGTCAGTCAGAAAGCATGCCTTTTTCCTTAAAAACAAACAAACAAAAAAATCTTCAGCCAACTTTTGAAAACTGTCTAGAATACAAAAAGTAGTAGTGCATAACAAAATTTCTTGTACAGATGAAAAAAACCACAAACATAGAAAAAAAACCAAACAAACAGAAAACCACAGCTGGGCTGGAAAAAAGCAATTATTACCAAAAAGCCCAGAGGTAACCTCAAAGGGGAGGGGGGAGTTCTAATAAGCATTTTTAATCCAGTAAAAAACTATGTTGTTTTTTCCTTTTTGAAAAAAAACTATAGTTTGAGAGCTGGCAATTGCAACTAAACACTGGAGAAACAAAACAAAACAAAACAAAAACAAGCAGTCTTATTAACTTAAGAGACAGGACAAGGACATCACAGCACATAAAACACAGCGACTTAAATCTATTCTGCAGTGTCATATCCAGTCAGATTGTCCCCAGAATTCCAAAACATAGGAAGAAGATTAAAAAAAAAAAAAGATTTACATAGTCTCACAATCATTGTGTGTGTTTATATATTACTATCTGCAGCCCAAGAGTGAATGCTAAAAAAATGTCCATGGTAGTTCTAGCAGGTCTTAGTTCTATTCAAGCTTTACAGGATAAATCCAGGGAATTAAGTAGTTAAATTTCTCACCCAGACAACCAGCCCTGCCCAGGCCATCTTGTTTTGGATAGACATTTCTTTAGCATCACCGCCACGCAACTTTCTTAAAATGTGCCTAGTTTGTCAATCTGACAACTTATCTCTATATACTGTATATATTCCTAGTGTTTGTAAGCTAAGATGAGCTCTTTGGTTTTCTGGACAAGGTCTGAAGCTATGTAAAATGGTGCAAGCACTAGGAGATTGTAGCTAAGAGCTCATGTGTTAGTTAATAATATACCAGTTATGAACTGTCAAGTTCGTTAATGTCTGACACAGAGGCTTTAAACAGTTAAGTTTGATCACAGTTAGACATAATCACTTTACTATATAAAATAAATTGCACAATATATAACAGAGCACCGCAAAGTACTTCATCTACCATCCACAAATTTGCTTTAAGAATATCCTACACCTAGGTTTTATATTGGTTGTAATATAGGTCATTCTGTTAGGGGCTCTTCCTAATGTCAGAAGCATTCCATTTATTGAGGCATGCCTTCCTCCAGTCAATTACCAATTCTTTGAGTGAAAAAAACTTTTAAAAAAATCAGTATTTTATAGCTTATATAGATTCTTAATTTGTGCATTGTGGGAAGGTTTTATACTAGACATTGGATATAAAATTTATTGCATGCAGCAACCTGATTAAGTAAACATGCAGTCAGAAATAGTGACCTTCCGTTGAAGCTTTCTGTAGTCTATTCTGATCTCCTTTCGGCAGCTGATTCTATCCCTAAATCACAAACGTGTGTTGTTGGGTTTCTTTAAATTGATACCTTAGCCTGAAGAGAGTATTATGGTATTAATAATACCATCTTAATAGCAGCAAAAGCTATTGCAGCATAAATTTACATAACACTAAAAGATCTAACCAAAATCCTCAGCAAAACAAAAATCAAACATGAAGGGAAAATAAAGATTCAGCTTATGAGGTATCCTTACATGTCAAAATAGAAAACTAAAGGCCTATTTTCATTAAGGGTTACCCTTACTCTAAATGACCCCAACTAATGATTGCTGAACTGTTGTGAAGTTTTTGCTACATCTGCCACCTACTCACGAGTATTACCTTTGGTAAGTCTTCTCCTAGGGGCAACTCTCTAAGTTTCTGAAAATAAGTGCATGCTCCAGTTCAAAAACAATCGGAACAACAACAGCAACAACACAACAACAACAACAACAACAACAAACGAAAAAATCACAGACATCAACCTGATGGCCGCTGATGAGAATGGCAGTCTACGAGTGACAGATCAGGTGTAAGAAATTAAGGTACCAAGCAGACAAAGGTGAGAATCAAAGTGCAAATCAGTACCGTTATACACTCTGCAATTTTGCATTATACTGGACACTGAGTTCAGTAATATGACTGTAAATAATAGTAATAATAAAAAGACCCATTTCTTCTTTAAAAATCGAGAACGAATGCACAGATTTCCAGAACACTGTAAGCCCTGAGGCAGTGCCCTCTCTTTTTCCCTCCTTGTTATCTACTCCAGTACTTGTGGCTGGGTCTGCCCTGGGCTCAGCTCCAGCGGAACGGGACGTGCCGAGGGCGGTCGCCTCCCTCCTTCACCAGCGGTTTGTGGAACTCCCGCCCGGCGCGGGAATGTATGCTCGCCCAGCAGTATTCACAGTAATACTGCAGACACGTGACGTTGGCACAGAAGAACGGGGCAAACTTCCCACCACAGCGCGTGCCCTGGCACTCATCACACATCTGATCGTCCAGCACGTATGGCTTCACTTCCACCTGGACCCGGAGAGGAAAGACAGGAAAACATGTTTAGCAAAGCCTCCTCACGTTTCTTCCCTTGAGGCCTTATAGTAGAGCTTAATGACGGGTGTCGGGCAGACGGAGGCGTGAGTCAAAGCGCAGAGCAGGGCTTTGGAACTGCTCCATGTACAGGTGGTGTGATCACAGGCAAATTCCTAACCTCCCTCTGTGCTTCTGTTCGCTCTGTGGGTCTGTAAAGTGCGTATAGTTTATACACCGACGTGCACACATATTTGCCTATCTGTAAAATGGGTACAACAACGTCCACCTCCAAGGCTGCTGGGGAGGATTAAGAGAGGCAGTGTGAGTAGAAGCACCTGAGCAGAATCCCTAAGGCCAGGCAGCCCCCGGCCGGGTGGGGTGAGAGGGAGCGTGGGTCAGGGAGAGGAGGCAGCCAGGACAAAGCCCACAAGCAGGCAAAAGCAGGGCATGGAGGTGGGGAATGGTGTGACACGAGCCAGGCCCGAGGGGAAGAGTCACGCTGGCTGGCCAGACAGGCTGAGATGTGACATCACGGTGAGGCTCTGGGCCTCCGTGTTTCAGTGACAAGGCTTCCAAAAGTCTATTATCCAAAAGTCTATTATCTATTATTCCAAAAGTCTATATTAAAAGTATATTATTACTGGGATAATAATAATAATAATAATAATAATAACTGGAATAATAATAATAAATGCTAAGCTACTAATAATTGAGACTTTCTTATTTTTTGGACTTTATTGCCTTAATCTCCCCCTATAACTGGAAGCTTCACAGAGGAGAGCTTTTCCTCACAGCCCTTCGAGGGGGACATTTCATAACTGGAACAAAGCAAAGCTGTGCATGTGGAAACCAAAAGCAAGGAAGAACAGAGTTACCAGAGTTTTCCCTCGTCCCCTTGCTAGAACCTCAGAAAAGGGACATTATTCATGTTTTCATCTTGAATGTTGGAAATTAGCATGAAGTGGCAAGTCTGTGATCGGGCCCCTTCCCATGCAGCCCTCCAGGAGAGCCATTCGGGGGAAAAGCAACCGTTGTGGCTAGAGAGACAAGGACCCGGGGCTTTTTGATAGGCCCTAACTCCTGGCGATTCAGGCTGCCTCTGGGTGCAGCCGGGAGGGTCTAGCCGGGCATGAGGCAGGGTACAGGAGGGGGGCAGCAGGGTGGACAGCTGGTGGGGGAGCAGGAAAGGGGCTCTACCTAGGATCAGACACTCAACTTTTCCTGGCTCTCCTCCCCTTTGGAAGGACCCCTGCTGGCCGCCTCTGGAGTTCTGTCTCTAGCCATGAGTCCAGCCTATACAGGACCATGGGCTAGCCGGGTACTCTGACTTGGAAGACCGGCCAGAGAAGACCTGTATCAGCTCTTGGTTACCCGGGGGTAAAGGTCTTCACTCTGGCTCTAGTTCCCTTCTTCCAATTTCCTCCTCCTCAACCTGCGGCTTCCAAAAAAAATCTCTTGCATCGATCTCTGCATCGTAACTAGAACTGTTGTGGCTCTGGGTCACCTGCCTGGGTTCAGATCTAGGCCATGTTAGGAGCCGTTCAACCTTAGGCAAGTTTCTTTCAGGCAAGGCCACTCTGAGCCTGTGTCCTCATCTGTGCACTAGGGGAGAAGAAGAATTCACACTTGACAGGTTCCTAGGAGGATTAAATGCGTTAAAGAACAGAAAGCCTCGGAACAGGCTTGGCACAGCCTAAGCACGAAGCATGATTCAGATTCCGGCCGCGGCCCCTCCAGTCCAGGCCGTCCCGGGTGTGTTCAACACCGACAGCCTCCGCGCCGGCTACCACACTCCAAGCTTTCCCCGGCTCATTCTCCCATGAACATGCTGACATTTCAACTCATCTACTTCTACGGTGTTCTTGGTCACAAGCCATTCCAATCCTCCGCAAGCCCAGCTGCCTCAGGGACAGAGTGCTCCCCGTCTCCCGTGACTCCGACACGAGCCACAGGCTGCACTATCCGCCCCAGGCTCCCCGGCGGGGCCCCCGTTCACACTACATGGCCCCCACCTTTGCTTACACTTTCTTCCCACTTTTAATGCTCGGCCCACTCCGTTTTATGTACTCAAAGAGGCCAGGTCTTTCCTTTTTTTTTTTTTAACATAAAATTAACAATTTTAAAGTGACCATTCAGTGCCATTTGATATACTCACTGCGCTAGACAGCCATCACCTCTATCTGGTCCCTGAACAGTTTCATCCCCCAAAGGCCCTGTGCCTACTACTAAGCAGTTATCCGCCCTCCCCAACCCGTTAATGGCCAGTCTGCCTTCTCTCCTTCCGGATTTAGCTGTTCTAGATATTCTATATGAATGGCATCACACAAAAGTATGTGACCTTTTGTGTCTGATTTCTTTCACTTATCATCATCATATGCTATTCAATCCATGCTGTGGCCTGCAGCAGTATTTCATTCCTTTCCATGACTGAATAATATTCTAATGTGTGTGTGTGTGTGTGTGAGAGAGAGAGAGAGAGAGAGACAGACAGACAGAGACAGAGAGAAACAGACAGACACACACATTTTATCTATCCATTGGTTCACTGATGGACACTGGGTGGTTTCCACCTTTCAGCCACTGTTAATGATGCTGTTATGAACACGTATGTACACATATTTGTTTGAATACCAGTTTTCAATTCTTCTGAGTATATACCTAGAAGGAGAACTTCTGGGCATGAGCAATTCTGTGTTTAACTTTTTGAGGAACTGCCAAATTATTTTTCATAGAGGCTGTACCATTTTACACTCCCACCAGTAAAGTGGCAGAGTTCCAATGTCCCTACACACTCATCAAAACTTGTTGCTTTCCATTTTGTGACCTGCCATCCTAGCAGGTGTGAAGAGGTATTTCACTGTGGCTTGATTAGCATTTCTCTATGGACTAATGACCTTGAGCATTTTTCATGTGCTTGCTGGCCACATGTAGATCTTCTTTGGAAAAAGGTCTATTCAGTATGAATGTATTAAGTGCTCTGGATTATTCACTTTAAAATGGTTAATTTTTTATGACTCTAACTTCAATTAAAAAAAATTAAGCTCTTAAAAAAACTAGAGGGGGGAAAACTCACATAACCATATTCTATTATAGTTATCATTTTTTATACCTAAACATAAGTAATTTTCTTAAAAAAATACCAAAAAGTCTCTCTGTGCTAAACTTGAATCTCCTTCATCGCTCTTTTCATATTTGTATTGTTTTAAAAATGGCTACTGCCGTTCTTAAAGTGAACAATCCCCTGCCCATCTTTAAACTGCCTTTTTGTTGTTGACTTGTAAAAGTTCTTTATATATGCTAGATACTAGACTTCCATCAGACATATGATTTGCAAATATTTTCTAAATTGTTTTACTTTGTTGACAAAGTCCTTTGACACATGAAAGTTTCATTTTGACAAAGTCCAAATTATCTATTTATTCTTTTGTTGCTCCTCCTTTTGATGTCATATCTAAGAATCCACTACCAATGCAAGATCATAAAGATTTACCAGTTTTCTTCTAAGAGTTTTCTGGTTTTAGCTCCTGTATTTAGGTTGATTTTTAATTAATGTTGTATACAGTGTGAGGCAGGGGTCCAATGTCATTCTTTTGCACGTGGATACTGAGTTACCCCAGCACATTTGTTGAAGAGAACTCTTCTTTACCCATTGAATGTCAGCCTTGTGAAAAATCAGTAACAGGCCTAGCCTTCCTTAACTATTTCAGTCTCACAGGGATCTATTCCATCCTCCTTTGAGCTTAATACTCCATGGTTCTCCTCTGGCATCTCCTCTCTATAGTCCTTCCTCATCAGCATCTCTCCAGAGCGTCAAGTGACTTGATGATACCTGGTCCAGAGAAGAAGGTGCTCTTCAGAGACTGTGGCTCCTGGAGAAATGGAGCTGCTGCTTATGAGAATGTATCAACTTGGCCTGACCTCCTTGCATCTGAAGCCAAGAAAGTAAAAATGGCGGCGTGACCCCTTGCCCTGCAGTTGGAGGACCGCTGGCAGACGCAGGGCCTTCAGGGAACAGCTTTCTCACCCCCAGTCTGCCGAAGATCACTTTGATTCTGCCACCAGGCAAAGACTATGCTCAGGGGACTCCAGCAACCAGATCAGAGCCTCAATAAGCCTAGATCAGAGAGGTAACTGGTCTGAACAATCAGAATTCATATTCAGTGAAAGAAAGCTGCTGGAGGAGAAAGATAATAGTCATTTATCATACATACAAATATCAAAAGAGCATGTAAGGAAATTCAAGTCTAGCACAAAGGAGACACTCTGGTAATATAATTTTTAAAAAGGTTACTTTTGTTCAGGTATAAAAAAAGGTATTGCGGTTATATGGGTTTTTCTCTCCTCTTTTTTTTTAAGAGCTTAAATTAATTTTTTAAAAAGATTTTATTTATTTATTTGAGAGAGAAACAGAGTGCGAGCAGGAACAGCGGGACGGGGAGGGAGAAGCAGACTCCCCGTTGAGCAGGGAGCCCAATGTCCCAGCACCCTGGGATCAAGACCTGAGCTAAAGTCAAATGCTTAACTGACTCTGCCACCCAGGTGTCCCTTAGATTAATTTTTTTTAATTGAGGTTAAGTCATTAAAAGTTAACCATTTTATTTATTTTTATAAAGATTTGAGAGGTAGACACAAAGAGAGACGGAGTGGAGGGGCAGAGAGAGAGAAATCCTTAAGTAGACTTCCTGCCAAGCACAGAGCCCAACAAGGGGTTCGACCTCACAACCCTGAGATCATGACCTGAGCCAAAATCAAGAGTCAGACGCCTAACCAACGGAGCCATCCAGGCACCCCTGAGATGTTGTACTTGACTATCCAGGTTAATTCTGTTTTTCCCAATACACAGACATGCAGCTATTAAAATAAAAATGGGTTTCTCTGTTACCATAAACTACAACGCACGGAGACACTAACTTATGGGGATCATATTACTGATTTCCACTTCCATTATTAAAGTCAAAATAGTACAGAGTGTTATGCAAAGCCAGTTGTACGTATCATGGAATGGACGTTCTTTTTTAAAGGAACTTGCAGGTACAGGAGATGAAGACTTCCTAGGGACACCTGGATTCATCCCACACGCCTAAAGGCGATGACCACGCCCAAGGCTGCTGACAAACACGTGGAACTTACTGATGAGCTGTGATAACCATTAAGGATAAGGAGGACTGATGTGGATAAGCAGCTGTAAGCTGGATAAAGGCAATGATATATTTAGAATGATATAAAAAAAGGGAAAGCCATACCTAAACTGTTCTCAATGCTGACACTGTTTTGCATCTAACAAGCTAGAGAGAGTATTTCTGTCTGTAGTTTTTTTTTTTTAAAGATTTTACTTATTTATTTGACAGACAGAAATCACAAGTAGGCAGGCAGAGAGAGAGAGGAGGAAGCAGGCTCCCCACCGAGAAGAGAGCCCGATGCGGGGCTCGATCCCAGAACCCCGGGATCATGACCCGAGCCGAAGGCAGAGGCTTTAACCCACTGAGCCACCCAGGCTCCCCTGTCTGCAGTTTTTTTGATATCAGTCAACAAAATGACCTCCCAGTGTAAAAAAGCAATGACCGAAGAGCTCTTGGTGGCAGAAGGGAGTTACCTAGGGACAACATAAACCATTCCCAGATCCAGAATTCTCTCTCCTTAGGCCTGAAAGGTTGTAGAAAAGAGGAGGGGGGCATTAGTCCGGGTTAAAGCTCAGTTTGAATGATGTACTAACTGTCCTCTTAAGGACAGCTAAAGAATGGGCCCTGCTGCTGTCTGCCCCGTGGTGACAGGAACCACCGAATGAAAGTCTGCCAGATATCCAGCCACCCCAAGCAGGTAAGGCATGCTCACAGGGGACTGGAAGTTGAGTAGAAGCCAAGATTTTAGGTAACTGAGTGAAAGTGGACAAACTGAAGAAAGAGGCCAGGAGGTAATAATTTAATAGGGATAAATGAAGAGTCTTGCTCAGAAGTCAGGTAGGCCATTTCTTATCATCTGTAACAACACGCTTCCCGGACAAACCATTTTATTTGGGGCACTAAAGCTTTTAAACATGATGTGCTCCTAATCTCCTTGGCATGTGTCACAGAGAACATCTATCCATGCCTAAAAACCACAGCAACCTCATTAGCATTCCCACTGAACACGGTGTCTTCACAGTTGCTAAAGCAGGCTCTCTACCAGCAGGCAATACAAAGATTGTTTAGACATAAATTTTTAGTTTTTCAACGGACCATGAACTGGAATCCTGCTGTTTAGAAAGCAGATGACAGATGCCCAAGGCAATTAAAGCAGCGATGCGAAAATGGCTTTTCCTTAGCAACAAAGTTATCCACAACCTTCCAGATATAGCAAATTCACAGTTATTTAATTTTAGAAGCAATCTGGGGGTAGATTAAAAAAAAAACATACGGGAAATGGTTTGAATTTTCTTTTTACCTTTCAAAGGATGGGACTTACTTTTTTTCATATTCTCGAGTGTGAGGGAAAGAAAGGTTTTAAAGTTGTCCTTGTGCCTTTCCCACAGTTCAGAGCGTGCTCGTGTGTGCTTATGTTGACACCTTTGCCATATGTTTCTGGAGTGCGGAGAGATCTGTGAGCGCTCTGCTGCATGGAACCAAGAAGGGCCAGCTGACAGTAGCCCACGCAATCCATGGATTCACCCCTAGTCTAGTTTTCTTCCACGCTGCTTGGGAATGGGGCGGGGGATGAGGATCTGAACCAGCTCCAAACCACGTTCTAGCAGAAGAGTGTACCGTGTGGAGAACAAACGGTAAGAAAATCACGACTGCTGTGGCATCACCACCCTCCCAGAACGCAGAAGGGCAGAGTACCTGGCTCTGTCCACTCACTGGCTGTCACGGTCTTGCAGGCCTCAGTTTCCCCTACCCCATGAGAGATGTGCACCTGCTCTTCCAAGTAAGAATCAGCACTCACCAACCAACTGCTAACTGACTAGTACTCATGGACTTCTGGGGTTAAAGAACTTGAATGTCCTACTGAGATCACTGCTTAGAAAAATGGGAGCGAGCCTTTTCCCATTAGTAGTCTCACAAACAGCCTCTATGCTCAAACACAAGCAGGAAAGAACAACATTTAATCATTCTAAAGAGTCTTCATATTAAGAATTATCCCAATTCCAAGAGAAAATACATAAAAAGAGATAATGAGACAGGAGAGATGAAGGGTCAAGACTAGGAAGGAGAGACAAGACAAAGAGGTTCCACCCTCTTCAGAGAGGAGGGACAGCTTTCTTTAGATGACCCAACTCCATTTAAAAAACTATTTCTAGCCAAAGGCTCTGAGATCCCCAGAGCTTCAAAATAAGCCCAGGAAGGATTAGTTCAGACAACATTTGAACTCACTTCTAGGTGCTGCTTCCTCTCAAAGGGTCCAATCAAACATAGCTCTGACTACAGCGGGGAAGGTTTCAAGCCATATCCAGCAGGGCCAAGAGCAGCAGCAGAAGAAAGGCTGGGCTGTCGGAGCCCCGGGCTAAGGCTGGCGGCAGAACTAGGCTGAGAACAGGCCATCAGAACCTGCACATCGCTTGCTATTGAGTCATTGTATATATTCCAGCTGGGGCTGAGGACAAAGCGTAGTATCATCAGCATTTCTGTTCATATGGTTACTGGGTCATATTAATCTCTAAGCAGGCTAAAAATATAAAGCCTTTGATAGTCTATAGCTAAAATTCAGGCCCAACATGTTTCTAGGGAAGAGAGAAAAAAAGATTAAATATGTGAAGTACTTGAAGTGCCCGCAAAGAAAGGTGCAATGGATAACATCTCATTAAAAAAAAAATGAGTTATTCTGAAGTATACTATTCAAAGCAAATATTATGCGCTACAGCTTAGCTTTCACAATGTTCCTTAAATAAAAGTATCAGAAAGCCCCACATTAGCTAACTGAAAGGCAGTCTCTCTGGTCCTGTGTTCAGCTAAAACGAAACAGTCAAGGGAACATTATTTGTCAACGGTATATTGATATTAAAAGTACTGATTTCCTTTCTTATATAGAGACTTGTATGTTACAGAGAGACACTAGATAATCTCAAGTAATCAAAAGACAAAGGACTCTAATTGCTAAAGGGAATTCTTGAGCACACCTTCAGTATCCCACCACCAGCATGGCCGTGCCATTGTTCTTCCTATGCCTGATCCCAGCTCTCTGGAGACAGAAAATAGATGCCCAGAACCCCACTTCTGGCTATTTATTCAAAACAACTGCAATCAGGCCCATGTCCACTGTAGCGTTATTCACAACAGCCAAGATGTGGCAGCAACCTGAGTGTCCACAGACCAATGAATGATAAAGAGAATGGGCTCTATCGGGGCACCTGGGTGGCTCAGTGGGTTAAGCTTCTGCCTTCAGCTCAGGTCATGACCTCAGAGTCGTGGGATTGAGCACTGCATTGGGAATTTCTGCTCAGCGGGGAGCCTGCTTCTCCCTCTCTCTCTCTGCCTGCCTCTCTGCCTAGTTGTAATCTCTCTCTATCAAATAAATAAATAAATCTTAAAAAAAAAAAAAGAGAAGAAAAAGAAAATGGCTCTATCAACATACAATGTGATATCATTCAGTCTTAGAAAGGAAGGAGGTCCTGACGCCCCTAAAAACATGGATGAACCTTCAGGACATAACGCAAAGTGCAGTAAGTCAAACACAGAAGGACGGATGCTGCAGGAGTTCATTTGTGTTTCCAGGTAGTTGCGACATAAGCATCTTTGCCCCAAGGATTTTTGCTGAAAAGTTTTTTGTTGAGTAACTAATTGGCCATGAGGTCATTTCATTGTAAAAAATAAAATCACAAGACACTAAAGAGGAACATTCATTAAGAAGGACATAAGGAAACATGAACATGGTAACAAAATTAAACTGACTTTATTGTGAAATACAAAATATTTGAATACACTAAAAAATGTGTAGTGTAAATATGGGGCAATACTGCATAAGTAACTGATTTTATTTTGTGGATTATACCTAAGCACTTGTCTTCAAAGACTTTTGCTCAGAGTATTAAATCTTTTTTTCTTTTTGCTTGTTGATTCATCTCATTTGGCATCACGCTTTTTCTTTTTTTCCACTGAAATTCTTTCCTATCTTAGGAAAGGCTATCAGTTTCCAAATATTAGGATGCATATTTGTGAGTGAGCATAGTATTGCTCTGTGAAAGCCTGGCATGTTGTCACATGTCCACTGACAAACGTCCCAAATTTCTATGGGAAATGTGAGTTCAAAACTGTGTCACTGTGCAGACCATTAGGAGGGCTAAGATCTATATAACATAAAAACGGGAATACTGCATCAATGGAGAAGTGAAACCCAACGTTCAACCAGCTAAGGAAACCAAACTGTCAAACTAAACTGCCAACCAATTATTTTTTTTATCTTTTAGGGCAAAATTGCCTTATGGCCAATTTGTTATGTGGTGAAAATGCTTGTGGCAAAAGTAACTACGGCAAAGATGCTTATAGAGGAAAAACTGGACATGTCCATTTATAGGACAGATCTAAAGTAGTAAATGCATAGAAAGCAGGAGTTGAATGTTGGTTGCCAGGGCTGGGGACAGGGGAAAGTAGGGAGCTGCTGTTCAAAGGGTATCAGCTTTCAGTTATGCAAGATGAAAACCTTTTAGAGATCTACTGTAGACATTGAGCTTATAGTTAACAATACTCTACTGTACACTTAGAAACTATTAAGAGGGTAGATCTCACATGCCTTTCACCACAATAAGAAAAAAAAAAAAGAAAATATATGATGGGTAGGACATACTTGGGGAAAGGGGATTAAGGAAAGGAAAAACAATCACTACTTATTAAAAAGAGAACTACCCAGGGGCACCTGGGTGGCTCAGTGGGTTAAAGCCTCTGCCTTCGGCTCAGGTCATGATCTCAGGGTCCTGGGATCGAGCCCCGCACCGGGCTCTCTGCTCAGCGGGGAGCCTGCTTCCCTTCCTCTCTCTCTGCCTGCCTCTCTGCCTACTTGTGATCTCTGTCAAATAAATAAAATCTTAAAAAAAAAAGAGAGAACTACCCATAAGCCAGTAATTACATACTAGGTATTTGCCCAGGGGATACAAAAATACAGATTCAAAGGGGTAAACGTACCCCGATGATTATAGCAGCACCAAACTATGGAACGAGCCCAATTGTCCATCGACTGATAAATGGATAAAGAAAATGTGGCATATATACACAAAGGAGTATTATTCGGCCATCAAAAAGAATGAAATCGATGCTGATGGAACTACAGGGTATTACACTAAGTGAAATAAGTCAGTCAGAGAAAGGCAAATACCATATGACTTGACTCATATGTGGAATTTGAGAAACAAAACAGATGAATATATGGGAAGGGGGAAAAGAAAAAAAGGAGAGAAGGAAACAAGCCATAAGAGACTCTAAACAACCGGGGACAAACTGAGAGTTGCTGGAGGGGAGGATGGGAGATGGATTAATTGGTGATGGCAATTAAGGAGGGCACTTGTGATAAGCACTGGGTGTTGTATGTAAGTGATGAATCACTAAATTCTACTCCTGAAACCAATATTACACTCATGTTCACTAATTAGAATTTAAATAAAAATTTGAAAAAACAAAACCCCAAACCACCACTACATACCTATTAAATTTCTGAATTTGAACATGAAGAAGAAGCTGAAAACACAGTATTTTTCTCAAGTGGGTTCCCTAAGACATCATGCCCAAGAGATAACAAATTTCAGAAGAGTTCCATGATCAAAAAATTTGTGAAAAACTGCATATTGTTTCCTTCTTGCATTTTCACAATGAAGATTGGTACATAAAAGATTCTAAGAAGTCCTAGAATAAACCTACCTACTCAACATTCTTCAAGAAAGCATTTCCAAACTCACTTGACTTAGAAAAAAACTTTTTTAAAAATAAAATAAATATTAAAATCAAAAGGGGCTAATATTTGACAGAGAACCATTTAGGAAATGGTGATTTAGGGGAACTAATTTTAGGGACAGATTTTGAGGCAGGCCAGACCTGCCTACTGAGAGCTCCTTCTCCTGTTTCAAAAACTGAGATAACCAACCAATGTTACCCCTGTCTTGCCTGACATATTTAACTCCTTTTATCATGTGAAATTCTTTTTTTAAAAAAATATTTTATTTATTTATTTGACAGAGAGAGAGAGAGAAAGAGATCACAAGTAGGCAGAGAGGCAGGCAGAGAGAGAGGGAGAAGCAGGCTCCCTGCTGAGCAGAGAGCCTGATGTGGGGCTCAATCCCAGGACCCTGAGATCATGACCCAAGCTAAAGGCAGAGGTTCAACCCACTGAGCCACCCAGGCACCCCTGTTATGTGTAATTCTAATTAGATTGTCTAATGAATATCTTCCAGAAGAGTTCAAATATTAGTCAAGGTTTCATATAAATCAAGTATTCTCAGTATCACTGTATACTGACAGAATGCTTTTAAGTTTTTAAAACTGCTTTCATTAACACACACACACACACACACACGCACACACACACACACCCCTATCCTTCCTTCAAGTTATACACTAAGTGGTTTAGTGAGGACTAAGCTCCAGATTGGCTTATTCTAGCCTATGATCCCTTCTAGTAGTAAAAAGGTCTCTGTGAGCTGAGTTGGCAGACTTTAGCAAATGTCTGTTGCATGATGCATTTCAAGTTACAAACACCTAACTTAGAAATTTCGAGGAAGGGACACCAGGTGGCTCAGCTGGTCAGGTGGCCGACTCTTGATTTCAGCTCAGGTCATGATCTCAGGGTCATGGGACAGAGAGCCCCACAATGGGCTCCACGCTCAGCATGGAGTCAGCTTGAGATTCTCTCCCTCTGTCTCTCACCCATGCTCTCTCTCTACAATAAATTAATAAATCTTCAAAAAAAAATTTCTAGGAGACAACATGGCAAAGTTGTGCTAAACAATAACTGTGTGTGGTGGGAGCCCCTCAGATTTTATTTTTATGTTATTTACTTGTTATTGATTTTTAAAAAGATTTTATTTATTTTTCTGATAGAGAGAGAGAGAGAGCACAAGTAGGCAGAGCAGCAGGCAAAGGGAGAGGGAGAGGCAGGATCTTTGCTGAGCAAGGAGCCCCATGCAGGGCTCCATCCCAGAACCCTGGGATCACGACCTGAGCCAAAGGTAGATGCTTAATGGACTGAGCCACCCAGGCACCTGCCCCTCAGATTTTTATAAAGAAATTATTCCTATTAATCAAATATGCTTTTGTTAGACTAAAGGAGATTCTACTGATTCTATCCTTATAAATATTCTCTGGGCCTCACAGAGTAGACAAAAGGGTAGAAAACGGCCATGTAAAAAGATTACCTCTTTTCTAATGATCTCATTTTTCACACTACAAAAATCTTTCAGATGTGAGTGATCTAGCCTTGAGTTATAAAGAAATTTATATTTGAAAGCTCTGAATTTAGCAGAGCTTTCACATCCTAAGTGTTCATTTGGCATCACTTCTAAAAATACCATTAAAACAGACAGAATGAGTACAGGTGCCCTCTTTTGCCCTTATTGTACTTAAATACTTTAAACTGTTCCAGTTTTTCACAGAAATGCTGTTCATGGATTATAAGCAAAATTTAATCCTAACCTATTCAACTTTAGGTTCAAAATCTTTTCATTATTAGAGAAAAGATAGTGCTAAAAATACTTCTTTCTGAACAGGACTTTTTCTTTCTTCAATCCCTTGCCTGGAAAATGCATTTAGGTGTTTACCTCCATAAAAGAGACTTGTCTCTATGTGTGTCTTGACTAATATCCAACCAGCATGTTGGCAGATCAGCAGCTGCGTTAACTCTGTGTGTGTGTTGTTGGGGTGGATTCCACGTTAAAACATGTTAACCCCCTAGGGCCTGCCTGGGCCTACTTAGCCATAGTGACTCCATGTTGCCTAGGTAGACATTTTGTTGTTTAATAAATGCCTCAACAGTTATTGATATCAGTTCCAGGTAACTGTTACTAAAACACACACCTAAAACAAGGCCATTTTATTTATATCGGTTCCAGGTAACTATTACTAAAACACATACTTAAAACAAGGCCATTTTGTTGTTTAATAAACCCCTCAACAGTTACTAGTATCGGTTCCAGGTAACCAATACTGGTAAAACACACAGGTAAAAGACATCCAGTCAGCCAAAGCCACATATGCAGATGTCTGCGATTGTGCCCTATAAAAACTAGCCCGTTAAGACCAAGGGGCGTCGCTCTCTTCGGAGGCGGCCCTGGCCAGTCAGTCTGACTTCTAATGCTTGGCATAGAATAAAGCTTTACATAACTTTCACTTTGTCTCAGCCTCGTTCTCCTGGCCGGTCAGTCTAACTTCTAATGCTTGGCATAGAATAAGGCTTTGCATAACTTTGTCTCAGTCTCGTTCCTTTAATAACGGACCCAACGTGTGTGTGAACTTCAACTATTCCATTGTCTCTGTATTAAAGATCCTTGGTGGGGGGGTGCCTGGGTGGCTCAGTGGGTTAAAGCCTCTGCCTTCAGCTCAAGTCATGATCTCACGGTCCTGGGATCAAGCCCCACATTGGGCTCTCTGCTCAGCAGGGAGCCTGCTTCCCCTTCTCTCTCTCTGCCTGCCTCTCTGCCTACTTGTGATCTCTGTCAAATAAATAAATAAAATCTTAAAAAAAAAAAGAAAGCTCCTTAGTGGAACTAGGTAGGTGCTTTAAAAGGAAAAAAAAAAAAAAAAAAAAGGAGTGAGAGAGTCAACAATTAGCCTTGAATACATGATTAGGTAACCACACACTTTAAATCAGCCAGGCTCAGCAGTAAAGCAAATCAACATCAGCACAGCCAAATAACTTTCCAAAGCGCTTCTCCATCTGTCATTGTTTATCAGCACCACAAACTGTAAGACAGCCTGGTCTTCTTACTACTATTGGAAAATAAAATCAATAAAATCAAGCCTCTAAAAAGTGATAAATTGTCCAAAGTCACGTAACTGGGAGAAGAGCTAGGAGTGTTGACTCAGGCCTCGAACAGAACATTTTCACTATCGCCGTGTTCTCCGCATGGTAAGGACAGGAGTGGGCCTGGGGTGTACCCCTTCTAAGAGACTGATGGCCTTACCCCAGAAATGCCCCACTCTTTAGTGTTCTAGGGAACCTGTTAACCAGAAAAGTGAATCACATGCTCGTGTGTGCCAAGGCAGAAGATCAATGGGGAAACTCATTTATGCATCTAAATACAAATAATTAATGTGTGTCCACTATGTGTCAAGTATTAAGTATACAGTAGCTAACGAGAAAGACACCAAGAACTGCTGTGCTGGGCATCACACAACCTTAATATTGTCAACACAGGGACAAATTACCAATTGGCTAATAACTGGTGAATATTAACCATAACATATGCATAATGTAACCTTTAACGTATTTATTTCAAGATGCTAATAATGTTTCCTTGGAAGTAAAAACAAGCATAAATTGTATTTGCGTCATTTAAAACATTTTTATTTTTTTAATTTTCCCCACCCCTTGTGTCATTTATAATAATAATGTTCCATAACAAGGGTCATTATAGCAACTTAAAATGCCAAACTTTTCAATCAAATGCTATAATCCAGTGGCGTTGCACTGGTTCACACTCACTTGTAAAAGGTTTCATATGAAGACAACGTAAAAGTGAAAATCAAAAGCAAAACAACTAAAAAAGGGCACAGAAAATTTTCCAGTTCATTTTGCTAATGTTAAAAATGACCTACAGACATGGGACGCCTGGGTGGCTCAGTTGGTTAAGCAGCTGCCTTTGGCTCAGGTCATGATCCCAGCGTCCTGGGATCGAGTCCCACATCGGGCTCCTTGCTCGGCAGGGAGCCTGCTTCTCTCTCTGCCTGCCTCTCTGCCTGCCTGTGCTCACTCTCTCTCCCTCTCTCTCTGACAAATAAATAAATAAAATCTTTAAAAAAAAAAAAAAAGACCTACAGACATATCAGAAACTCCTGATAACAAATCCCAGATGTGCTCTGCTCTGTGCAGAGTATGTTCACCTGGAAAGTTATGTGAACTACTGAAATGTGCATAAAACCCACAAAAGGACCTATAATCTAACTGAAGACGTTCTGAATCTAAGGTCTGTGGAAAAACGACTTCATGGAAGAAGTGGGCTGAAGAGACATTAGTCCCTGGGTGAGCCCAGGGTTCTGGGAAGGAGTCCTGTGAGCAGAGGCAACTCTGCCCTTAATTGACAGGTTTCTTCACAGTCTCCAAAGCTCTGCTAGATTCTCATTGGCTGCAAAATAAAGGAGGTTGGGCCACTTCCCGTCTAAGGTTAGTAAATCCAGCTTCAATGTCAAAAATACTTTAAATTTCTTTACCACATCAGTGTTTTTTCTTTTTTAAAGATTTAGTTATTTGAGAGAGCGACAGAGAGCTTGCACATGTGTGCGAGCGAGTGAGTGAGCAGGGGGACGGGCAGACGCCCCCACTGAGCGTGGAGCTCCATGTGGAGCCCATTCCCATGACCCTGAGGTCATGACCTGAGCCCACATCAGGGAGCCACCCAGGGCCCCCACACAAGTGAGTGTTCTTAATGAAGTAGAAAAGGAAAGCTGTGCAAAGTGCCCTTTGGCGGGCAGCTGGATCGGCCAAAGGTTGCTATCTAAGGGGTTTCATCTGGGCTACCTCTCAGTGAACACTCATTCAATAACTCACTCATTTGTTCATCTGAAAACAAATAATTACTGTGTCCATTACATGTCAAGTATTAAGTATACAGCAGCTAACATGAAAGACAGTCATTGCTCTCATAGATTGTATAGTCTAACAGAGTAGATGGACATTAAATGAAGCAGTATTTCATTACAGAGGTATTTAAAGCCACAAAGGAATGGTAGATGGTATTATGACAATGATTTATGATGGAGATGTAAGTTCCATGAAGAAAGGATTCCTAAAAATACTATAATTAAGCTGAGACGCAAAGGAAAAGTAGGTATTAGGCAGGCAGAAGAAACAGTACATATAACGACCCTGAAAAAGAGAGAAAAGGTCCAGTTAAGATTGGCTCAAGAGGAAGAAGAGAGAGCTAAGGCAAAAGACGTGTGTAGTTTAGTGAAGGGGCATGGAGGCAGTATTGGAAGATAACCGAAAGGTTTAAAGGAGGACATTATGATTTTAAAAGGTCACTCGGTTTTATGTAAAGAATGTACTAGAGATTGGCTAAGCTGGATTGGGGAGACAAGTGGGGAGCCTCCTCTAGATATGCAGGTGAGAGATGAGAGTGACTCACTCCAGTATCCCCAAGAGCCTTCTGTGGTCACTTCTGATCCTTGTTCTCCCATACATCATCCTGATCTATTCTGCACACTTACTGAGCACCCCCCGTGAGCCAAGACCTCTGGGCACATGCGGCAGAGTCAAGATCCCGGCAGTTCTGTAAGGAGGTACCATCAGAAGCCTGTTCCTCCTCTGGGAGTCCTGCCGTTGCTAGCCAGACTGCAGCAAGAAGTTTGATGCGTGGATTTATCAGACGACTCCAACAAGTCACATAGTCTTGGCAGACTCTAATTACACGTAGAGCATGGGTCAGAAGCTTTACATTCATAAAGCCAAAAAGTCTCTGAGACGGTGAGACAAAATCAAACCTACAAAGGTTGTATTTTCTCTGTAGACCACTCCATCTAAAAACTTAGCCAAAGAGCAGCAAGAACAACAAGATAATAATTACAGAAACATCTAAATTCTCAAAAGAGAGGTCTTTTTTGAGAAAAGCTGGTTGGATACAAAAGAGGTGAAGGAGATGCACCAGTCAAATTCTTCTTCATGGACCTCCCACAGTTCACCTAGGAAAGCTGCAACCCGAGAGCACAGCCCGCAAACAGTCCAAGAACTTCCAGGGTTCCTGGCGTTGCTGCTGTGCCAGGGACCCTCTCCCACTCTCCATATGGAGTAAAAATGAAAGGGCTAAAGGGCTAAGAGCAAGCAAGTGGCCCATAAAATGCTATCTGTAGCGTCTGTCTTGTTTTGGTTCACTGATTACACTATATCTGTATTCATAATGATGCAGACAACAAAGGAAGTTCCTTTGTTGATGCTGTTTAAAATAGTCAAGGTCTTGGTTTAAAGGCTAACATAAGAAAGAGAATAGAACCGTAGCATCTTGGAATTTGCAATAGTAAGGGAAAGGGATTATGGGCATAGGAAGGTATCTGCTCCCGAGTTTTAGGACAGCAAGTTCCAAAACCTTAGCTATGAGACTATTGCTAAAAGCTTAGAGGGGTTATTCAGGAAAGAAGGTTGTGCCTAATAAGAAATTCTCTGTAGACAATCAAGAACAGAGCACCCAAGAGATAGAGCATTGCCTATGGAAATACTGATGTGCTTCTATATAATGGGGGCTCTCTGGAAAGCTCAAACTTACATTTTAGGAGAAAGAGAAATAAAAACAAAACTGGGGATGAACTTAAAAAAAAAGCGTCTAAGAAGGATGCAGTTAACAGAGGCTCAAAATGCCAGAGTCAAAAAAATCAAGCATTGTTGGCTACATTCAAATTAAGAAAAATCTGAGAGGACAGAGTAACAATTTGGGGAAAGGGAGGGTAATGTTCACAGAGGGACAGTGAAAGGGGAGCCTACGTCAGGATGGAAGCTGGCTTGTATCTCCCATAATGAAGAAAATGGTCTCCATATTAGGCAGGGCAAACAAAGAGCATGGGAGGCAGAGGACAGGAGGGGCTGTGCCACTTTGAATGATTTCTAATTCTCTCCCTTAGACGATTCTCAACTCTGGGCATCGCAGAATGGACAGGTCCCTTGTAGACATCATGCGGATGGAGGTGGCCTTCTTGTGACTGTGGCAATAGTCCCACTATACATATGTACAGTGTGTTATGTTGTATATATTGCTTCCTCTTCCGGGTTTCCCACTGGGCTATTACTACTGCCTTCATTATACACTGAAGCTCAGCATTTAAGTGACCTACCCAAAGTCACACACCCCACAGGGGATAGGACCAGATGTAGACCCAGCTATGTGACCCCGTGCTCTTTTCACTAACCAGGTTGTCTGTTCACTACATCTTCAGTGAGCAATTGATAAAATTCAAGTTACATAATATTAAAAACATCAGTATTAATTGCGTTTGTAGCAAAATGAACACTGTTAACCATCAAGTGCTAGGTACTAAACATCTATCCAAAGGTCATACAGCTCTGGCTGTTCAATGCTCAAATCTCATTTATTTTTCAGACCATCCCCCAAAGGGAGTTACTGATGAGGACCTGAAGCTCCTGGCATTAATTAACTTACCTGGGGTCACCAGTGACTAGTGCAGCAGAGATTTAAAAGTACTGAAATCTATTCTAGCTCGAAACTCCATACTCTTTCCACTACAACAGGCTGCTACTCTAAATGTTTATCAAGGACTACTCTACAAGAGGAAAGATAAAGTTAACCCAAATGCAGTAGGCAGAAATAGTCAATGGCTTTCTTGAGTCCTCAGAAGTCTGATGTTCCAAATACATTTTCATAAGCAAGGCCTATGATCGTGCTCACTACCTCTCTCTATTTTACCTAGGTCCAAGTCTTGTGGGAAAAAATACTGAGGGCCTGAGTATAGCAGGGGAAGGAGCAGAGGTGGGCAACAAAACAAATAGCATATGAATTTACTGTGGTTTTAAAAGGTGCTCAAAAGGGGTGCCTGGGTGGCTCAGTGGATTAAAGGGTGCTCAAAGATTGCCATATTCCCTGGGGCAAGTGTACTTCCCTCCATTAAGGAATAAGCCAGGAGGTTGTTAGCCTGTGGGCAAAGGGAAGACAGAAGCATGAGGAAATGGAGCTTTCTCTATAGTCCCTATATGACCCCATCCAGTCACTAGTTCTGGCTGCAGAGAGGAACAAAGAAGGCACACAGAAGAGAATCCAAGGCTCTATAGGTTAAGGTTACGACTCACCATGACCAGTGGTGAGTGCCATAGCCGTCTAAATGTTTGGTGTCTAAAAATCTGGTGTCTTAGACTCACAAAAGTGCAAGCACAAGAAAGTCCACCAGCACCAGCAGCAGTAAAGAAAATCGTCGAAGTATAACCATTTGCCAATTCAACAAGGGTTAATCAAGCACCTACTCCTACTTCAGCTACACATCAAGCAATGGGTAAGCAAGCACTGGGAATGAAGCAGAGAATGAGACAGACACCGTGCTTGACTCTGCAGAGTTTACAGTCTGTGGGGGGTGGGGCGGGTGGTTTACTGCTATGAAAGGGGAAGGTCAGGACACTGTGGGTGCTTGAAAACTAGGAATGGAGCTGAATCTTTATCACACCTCTCCATTAATTCAAAGAGTGTTTCAAAATTCTGAAAAAGAATTGTTGTTCATTTTGATTAAAAAATAAACAAACCACCACTACTTATTTTTAAGGAGCCCGGTAATGTAGCAACTGTTTATTTTAGGCACTGGCTTTTGAAATTTGATCAGATATATGTCTTAATAAAAATATAACTTGCTGAATATCTAAAAATCTACCAACTGAAACTTTCAACTTCTAAGAAGCTTGAGTCAGCTACCCAAAATTAGTCAAAGTCTACCATAGACAGTAGAGATTAAACATCATAATAGAACATATTTGGGGTGTCTGGCTGGTTAAGCACCGCACTCTTGGTTTTGGCTCAGATTGTGATCTCAGGGTCCTGAGACCAAGCCCTGTGTCAGGCTTTGCGCTCAGCATAGAGCCTGCTTAAGACTCTCCCTCACTCTCTCTTAAATAAATCTTAAAAAAAAAAAAAAACCACAATAACATATTTCCTACTTTATTTATTCCAGTCCAACATATGCCCCCAAAACAGCCTTTGCTGGAAGTGTTAACAGCCACTGTACAATTGCAAAGGGAGGTGTTCAATACCTGATCTGTTCTCCTACTTGTTCTATTAACCCATTAACATAGGTCTCAGATTATTTCCTCCTACCACCTTCTATTTCCCCAAACCTCCAAAGAGTGGCAGAGCTGGGATTTCGGGGATTTCGACCTATGCCTGTTCACGAAACCATCTGAGCACACCAGCTCCCTACATTCTGCCATGTGTCCCCTCTTTAGATCAGAGGGAGCAAATCAGGATACCTCTAGCGGCCCGGCAGGTAAGACCATGAAGCAGGAGGGCAGGTAAGGCATATGCGTATGTGTTATGAGCAGGATTACAGGGACTTGGAGGACTATAGGGAATTGGAGGGGACTGAAAGAGACAGCAGTAATCTCGCTCCAATGTGTGATCTTGCAATCTTAAGAGAAATCAGAATTTCAAAATTTTATGTATACTCCCTGAACATTAACATTTAGTGTGAGTCCAAAGTGAACTTGTTTTAAGAGCACCACATGGGTCAAACAGGTCACCAGCTGGCAACCTTTGTTAATGCGCTGTTGGCATCACCCTTTAAACAGCACCAGTTGGGTATGCTAAATTCTGCACGGTTATTTTCATAAGCGTAACATCACCCTGGGGATGGGTGAGGCAGAAGGTTCGTTAACGCCTGGCAAATCGTGGGTACTCTCTTTTTCAGGCAGCCTCGAGGGACTCATGGACTGATCCCATGTAAGGTAAGCTGCTCACTTACAATCACGAGGTGCTTTTCTCCCCAGGGGCCCAGAAAATAAACTTCGTTTCTTTCCCACAGCAGTTATGCCCCACGTGGACGCTTACCCGTTTGTCAATGTCATTGTGTTGGAGCTGCACAAAGCGCGCGCTGATGGCTGCGATGTAGCTCTGCTGATTGGAGAACGCCACGCGGCCAGCACCTTTGGGGTACTTCAGCTCCGGGTCCGTGTCGATGCCGGCATAGCAGACACCACCATACAGACGGTCCATGATCATTGCCAGTTCGACTGCAAGAAAATAAACACAATTTGGTATAAATGTTTAGAAGGTACTTTTGCCCAGGAGAAGAAAGAACTATTTAAAGATCATGCAGTATAATTAAGAAAAGGAAAACCCATGTTAAGTATCATGAGGGGTGTCTGCATCCGTCTGACAACTCAAGGAAGGGAGCGCCTCATATTTAAAAATAAAATGAAAAAAAATTAAGAATTTACATAATACACACACAAATTTACATAATCAGAACTTCAGCAACAGTATAAAAGGAATGATCTATCGGCAACCCTCCTGTTCTAATTTCTGTTTAGTCCACTGGAGTGGGCCCTGGGTAGGCAAAGCATTTCAGACAATGCACTAACAATTATAAACAGCCCTATTTACTGACCTCTAAGACTGAAAGCAATTATTAAAGTCATACTGTTATATTAAGATTAAGCTACAGAAAGAATTAATTGCTCATTTTAACTGGAGGCAATATATTTATAACCTTAAGATAAATCTCTACAATGAAAAAAAAAACTTATTTTTTAGTATATTCTATTCCAACTGAGAAATCTCCACATTAGCCTCTCACACTGAATTCTAAATAATAATAGTAATGATAATAGTAGCAATGAACATTTATTGAGCACTTAAAACAATGTACCAGGAAGTATGAAGGCAGTAAAAAGACACACATCCTGTACTCTGCTAAAAATCCAGAGGTCTGTCTAAACTCCCTGCCACAATTTTTCTAAATAAACCTTTATATTGGTATATTTACAAAACACCTATACAGAAGGCATTTGGAAACTGGACCATTCCAAAAGTCTGATATCCTAGAATTATCCTCACCAACGGTGTCAAGGAGAGACAGGTAGCAATTACTTACCTGGATCCAAACTGCCTGAAGGTAATTGTTTACTTGATACTGGATGTCACTTCCACCACGTGTGACCATTTCTTTCAGGCTACTCATATGACTTAAGTCCAGAAGACTTAGCCTTAGCCCTGGGGAATGACCTAAGAACCCACATCCCTCAAACACCTACATGTGGTATTTAGAAAGGAGAAGACAGGGTAGGTGGATGATGACCTGGGTTGTAGCCAGTGTGCAAAGACCATCACATCACAAAACAGACCTCCATGGGAATCAGTATTTGGGGAGAAGGAAACCAGCCCAAGCTGGTGGGGTAGGGGAGGAACTTTGTAGCAGATGCAGAGTTGGAAGGGCTGAATGGTAAAAAAAAAAAAACAACCCACCAGATTTCTTTTCTTTTCTTTTCTTTTTTTTTAAGATTTTATTCATTTACTTGACAGAGATCACAAGTAGGCAGAGAGGCAGGCAGAGAGAGAGAGAAGAGGAAGCAGGCTCCCTGCTGAGCAGAGAGACCGATGTGGGGATCGATCCCAGGACCCTGGGATCATGACCTGAGCTGAAGGCAGAGCCTTTAACCCACTGTGCCACCCAGGCACCGCTACCACCACCCCCCCAACCAGATTTCTATGAACAGAAGGAAAGCCAAGCATTACTGGTTTCTGTAGTATGAAGCTGCTGAGCCGGTAAGAAAAGCTTTGTCGCTAACAGAAAGGATGTCTTTCTACTTAACTTCTTCAAAATTTCTCTCCATACCAGACTGCCTAATATTGGTGATTATTTTCTTTCTTTCTTTTTTTTTTGGTGATTATTTTCTAAGTGCCTGTTTTTAAGAAAATTGATCTGCAACCAACAGGTTCTGGAATTTTCAGAAAATAACAAGTTAGCAATAACTAGGCCCTAGAATAGGTACTACTGAAGACAGAACAGCAGAAAGCCATCCCAATTATCCCATTATGATTAGAATTTCCGAATCATATCAACCAAAGAGCACTGCTCATTACAGCCCAAGTGGACTCTGATTGCAGTCTTAGGGCAGGATCCAGGAATCACATTCATTCAAATTATGCAGTAAGAATCATGCACATACCCTGGGTATTAGAGTTCAGTGGGTCCTCATACCTTAGCCCAACAAGCTCTGATGGCTTGAGGACTTCCTCACATGGCTAATAGTATGCCAGTAACAGAGACCAAGACATTGAAAGCAGAAATAATTCAATTCAGTCATTAATGAATTTCCATTATTGATTGGTCAATGGACTTACTAAAATAAACAACCTCAGGAACTGGAAATTAAACCCCAATTTTCCAAAGACCAAGCTTCTCATGGAATGGCATAAGAGAGTAAACACTCCATCAGCCTGGTGAAGAGCCAGGAGAAGAATGCTGGCAAGGGGCTAACTGGCACTTGTCTTCCACCCTTAGAAAGGACTCAGGAAAGCATCTGATTTAGAAAGAATGTTTACCACCTGTAAGCTTGAAGCTCCAACTAAGAAGAGTTACAATAACCACAGGTTCTTCTATAGTATGGTGGTCTCCAAAGGAATTTTAGGGATCCTGGGCTGTCAGAGAAGGTGCCCTCCAGAGCACAAGCATTCTATTACTTCATGAATCTAGCTGCTAGAAAATCATCTTCACATGCCAAAGATGAGGTCATGATTGATGTTGCTGGCAGTTAAGTACTTTCGATAGGAAGCAAACCCTCACTCACTTAAGCTAATTATAAATAAATCATTTCCACTTATAACCTTATATACTGTCATTTTCTTGGCCACCAAAACGTCTGCAGACATTTGAGCTAATAAAATCTCACTCATGTGAAGAGCAATTTGTTGGGAAGCTAGAAGAAACCGAGGTGACTGAGAGTTGTTTTGGGAAAGAGTATGAAGATTTCCCATCTCTCTTTCTACCCTAATCCATGTTTTAACTACAGAGGGTCTAAGACTATGATCACCCTTGAAGAAAAGTAAATAACAGTCAAACAACTGCTATTTATATTTGGTCCTTTACTCAATCAGCAAATCATCACTAAAAGCACACTTTCTGCAAGCTAACCTCATGCTGGGCTCTAACACCAGAACGGTATTATTTAGGTACTAAACAGAGTTTCTAATTATTGAGGAAAGTAGCCATGCTTGGTAAAAACAGCCTTAAAAAGAGACAGAGAGAGACTAATTCAATTCATCCACAACATAGGTGACTAACAGAAACACAGAACAAGCCTTGCTTAAGTCCTAAAAATTTCTAATCTGGAATACTTTTGTGTATGGAAAATAAAAATTCACCTTTAGATGTCAAAATGTACAATTAGTTTTAGAGACTAGGTTTTAAAGGATTCTTTAAAGTGAATATCACCACTTAATATAGTAGATACCCATAAGGATTCCCTTCCTCTGAGGTGGGTGAAGCTAAGCCATGAGTAGGGCTACCCACTTTGACTATCTGGGAGGAGGAGAGAAAAACAGAAGAAAGGCAGTAAGGATCTGGCAAAAATCAAAAACCTTCATGGATTTATGTAAGCCTTGTGATCTCAACCTTCCTCATGAAATGTGAGCCTTTGATCAAGGACATGTCTTATTCAGAAAATATAGTCAAACTGCCTACCAAGCCTCTGATAGTGAATCCTCATTCTAAACCATCCTCTGTAGAAGGGGGAACAGCATAGCGCCCAGGAGCAGGACATATGGGTGGAGGCTGGGGTTCAGACAGATGGAAGTGACAGCAGGCATAGCCAGAGTCCATGTGGAGGCCAGGAGTTTTCAGACCACTTTTTATTTTTTCCTTCCTATCTGGACAGTTTTCTGGTCACCACAGGGGTGGGAATGAGCAGGTCCGGTAGCCATATCCAGTGGCATTTTATACTCTGGATGAGACGCTCTGTGTTCTTGAGACAACTCCAGTCTTCTGATGAAAGGTAACAGCAACACTACTATGACTCTAACCTGCATACTGGCCCTTGTGATGAGCTTTACTGTGCCACAGCTGGAGAGGGAAACAAGAACACTGCAGTTGTGTGTGGCATCTAGAAATCTATAAATTCCTCTTTGTGGGGTTGTGGGGACTATGCCTCTGAAATCAAATCTAAACCCCAATTATGATTCCTTGGATTTGCTTCTGAATCTTCACAGAGAATTGAAAGGGACTTTAGCTCACTAGAGAGAAAATCATGATGACGCTTATATCCTACCCTACACCGGGATCCTGTTCCTATCATTTAATTATATATATATTTTTGTTTTTAAAGATTTTATTTATTTATTTGACAGAGAGAGATCACAAGCAGGCAGAGAGGCAGGGAGAGAGAGAGAGAAGGAAGCAGGCTCCCGGCCGAGCAGAGAGCCCAATGCGGGGTTCGATCCCAGGACCCTGCGATCATGACCTGAGCCGAAGTCAGCGGCTTAACCCACTGAGCCACCCAGGCGCCCCATTTAATTATATTTCAAAGCCAGCCACAGGCAGTGTCTAAGTCTGAGACACTATGAGAACCAAATGGGGTACAGCACGAATGATAAGTCTCCAGGGAAGTATCAACACATTCATGTTTCCAGATCCTAAACTATGAATCTAGAAACCACATTTTCTTCCCTTTGGAGATAAGAACAAAGCAGACGGGAAAGAGGTATAAGGCACCTCAGGCGGATGAAGAGGTCTGGACTTCAGAAAGAAAGCACAATTCAACTACAAGCTGGACTGTCTAGGTTTTCCACAATGCTGCATTGGTTCACAGGGCAGTTCAGACATCTTACGTGGAGAAAATGTGCTCATAAGCTTCCACTCTGCATCAAATGTCGGGAAGTTAAGTATACTTTCAAATAAGTTGTATGAACAACCAACTACGTCAGAGAGATTGAGTGTTGAACTTGATTAAATCAGACTGGTACCAAGTTGACTGTTAATAATGTTACTGAGACAACATTTCAGATCTCAGCTTGATGAAGAAGCTTTGCTCTGTGCAAAGAACATCCATACTTGAAGTCTGGAAATCGGAGTTTAAATCTTGGCATTTTTACTTATTGTGGCCTTGGCCAATCAGCAACTTGGAACTCTGCTTCTTATCACTAAAGTGAAAAGTCTACCACTTACAACCTCACAAGGTTATCAGAACAATTAAACATACATGAGGGCTCAGAAGAGACTGATGCTCAAATGTTTAGTTTTGCCCAGGGGGTGCTTTTCTCGCTACTCATAAACTTTGCTTAATATTAACTTGGCCTGGTTTCTGCTCCATAAGAACCAATTCATCCCAGTCTTACTTTGGCTTTATGCTAATGTTACTCAACCTGCCAAAGACATGGCAAAGTTTGACATCAGTTGTGGGTGAGCATTAGCTTTTCAGGGGGAGAAAGAACACAAACATGTACTAGCATTAGAAAATCCTTAACCATGGGGCGCCTGGGTGGTACAGTGGGTTAAGCCTCTGCCTTCGGCCCAGGTCATGATCTCAGGGTCCTGGGATTGAGCCCCGCATTGGGGTCTCTGCTCAGCAGGGACCCTGCTTCTCCCTCTCTCTCGGTGAGCTGCTCTGCTTACTTGTGACCTCTCTCTGTCAAATAAATAAATAAAATCTTAAAAAAAAAAAATCCTTAACCCTAAAGGAAATCCAGTTAATAAGGTCAGTGTGCCAAATCTGGAGTTTATTTGGGACAACTTATACTGAACTTGGGACTTGGTGAAAGAAAAAACTTCTACTACTGGGAAACCTGGTATGATTGCTGCCTGCTACCACTTCAAAGAACAACAGAAAAAAGGATATGGTTACGATATTCCTATTTCCTAAATCACAAATCAGGATGTGGTTCCTAATACATATGAACTACCAGAATGTTTATACAGAATGTCTGAAATAAGTGCTCTTAGAAAAATTTAGAATGTTCTCTAAGTGTATGCCATATATCACTAAGTTTTTATCTCAAAAATATTTTTTAAAAAGATTTTTATTTATTTATTTGACAGGGATCACAAGTAGGCAGAGAGGCAGGTTGGGGGGAGGTGGGAAGCAGGCTCCCCGCTGACAGAGAGCCCGATGCGGGGCTCAATCCCAGGACCCCAGGATCATGACCCAAGACGAAGGCAGAGGCTTTAACCTACTGAGCCACCCAGGTGCCCCATACCTCAAAAGTTTTTTAATTGTTTTGTTTTCCTCCCAGAAAAGCCATCCTCATAATAGTCGGGGGGCAGGGGGAGGCAGAGAAGGAAATTTCAGTATCCATCACAGATTAGTAGTAGGAGAAAAACAGACAGGAAAGACTTATCAGAGCAATGGGAAAGGCAGGAGACCCAAAGATGATGAGCAAATGTAGGCTCCAGGGACTCAGCCGAACAATCTCTCAAGACTGATCTGTTCTGCAGGACCTGGTTAGATAAACTGTCAGAAGAAAGGCATGAAGTGGAAGAACAGCTCACCTGTCCCTAATGAGAGAGGAAGCCTGAGGGTTTCCCAGGCATGATTAAAGTTGGAAGTAGATGGGTCTCAAAGCTTGATCACTGAGGTGGTCTTCAGATTGGGTATCTAAGCCTCTTGGGGTTAGAGTCTAAGCTGGAGTCAGAACACTCATGTTTATAAATTATAATCCTCAAGCCTGGCACTCGTTTCCTCTCAGAGCAAAGAGATGCATTTTAGAGAGGTCCTGATGCCGCAGGGAAATACACTAGGGCTATTCCTGTATTGAGATTCAGAAGACCTTCTGTTTACATTACTTGAATGAAGGGTGGCTGTTGTACTTTCAGGTGGTAGTAAGTAGAGAATCAGACAAACTACCCCTTTCCTGGTACTGACTCTGAAGAATACATAAACTTTAGCCACATGATGGCATGGTGAGTCTACCTATAGCTTTTCCTAGGATAGGGGTGGGAAGAGGTGAGGATTAGAAGGAGAACAAGACCTGAAAACCACATAGAGACTCAAGGCAAGCCATCCTGGACTTGTCAGTGTTACTGAGGAGCGATGGAAGGGAGGAACAAGAGGCAATAGGAATGTGTATTCAACCTAGAGCAACCAGCAATCAGGCAATCTAACGTTGGATAAACATCTAAATTTTCCATTGATATTTTCCCGTTTTCAGGTTAATTTTTTTAGGCCTATGATTTTTTTTCTCTACAACCTGTATTTTAAAAAGGCAGGCTTGTCAAAAAGACTAGAAGGACCAACTTAAATTTAGCCAGGGCAATATTGCTTAAAGCAGCTTGCCTTGTTTCTTTAGAATGGTTTGTGTGTTTCTGATTGGTAGGATAAGGACTATATTTAGAATAATTTATTAGTGATAACAGTTCCTATCTAACAATGGGAAAATATCAAAGAGAAAAAGCCTCACAAGATTCAAAGGAATAATTCTTGAGTGATAATATTTTAAGTCACTGTAACATGTTAAAGGATAATTTTTGGCCTACGGTGAGGTGAAAATCAATCTGGACACCTAAAATTCTCACCTGTTGAGTACTATTCAACCATGTCTAGTCTAGGGTCATCCTACATACAGTGCCTGAGATAGTTTTAAGACTTTTCAGAATTCCACGACCATAATAGCATCCAGAATTAATAAAAAATGCCCTCAAGTATTTAAAAACCAAATGTGAGAATCACTGTGTTGAAGAATATAATTTAGTATCCAATTACTTCTGAGTTAGCAGTCTATTAATACATTTCTGGTTCTCTTCTGAGACCTCTGATTCTGTAGATGATGACCTGTTCAACACCAACAGAGGGGTGTTCATTCAGTTTGGCATGGAGGTATACTGGCTCCGTGCCAGTAACAAGGGGATGCTCAATAAATGTTTATTGTTCAAGTCAACTGCATTATATTCAACTCAAGATTGCATAGCAGAGTCAAAATGAATTCCTTTAAAAATAGTCTTCTATTCCAAGGCACAAAGCAGTCCACAAAGCTCAGTGTGTTGCAAAGAAACCCAGTTCTTTGCAAATGGATAAAAGCTGCAGAGGTTAATTCTTTTTGTTTAGATTACATGGATTCCAGTCTGGAAGGCTTGGAGAGGGAGTTAAATGCTGAGATGCTAATATAGATTGCTTAGCCATCTAGAAACCAGCTACACTTATGGGAGGTGTTGGCATGGGGCAACACTCTCAAGAGACGAAGGGAATGTAGATTCCTATCCACTCAAGTGTAAAACAAAACCATTTTAAAACAAAAAGCTTTAACTTAGCTTTAAAAAAAAAAAGAGAGAGAGAGAACTTTGAGACTTATAAAAGGTATACTGTCTAGGTAGAGAACACAAAATCCCATTTCTGACTAGACAACTAAATTTAACTCTTGCCTAATCCTAGGATTTGGAGCATCTTATGAAGAATAGTAAAAAGGGTGAATAATAAAAAAGGGAATTTAGTTTTTAAACTTTTGTGTCTGTGACTTAAAAACAGACATAAAAAGTTAAACCCAGTTCTGTTATTTTTATAACTATGGGACTTTTTCTTTCAGAATTGTTTTTTCAGATTCCCAACTAGAAAAAAAGGAGAGGGACCAGAATATGAAAACTAATTTGTACTTGTAGTTTGCTGCAAAAGAAAAGAATAACTAGAATGCTAGCAATAAATGTCCATTCTTTTAGAATACATACGTGATTAAAAGACTATCAAAGGGGATTCTTCTCCCTCTCTCCTCCTAAACATAACACCAGTTAGAAAAAGAATATTCCATTCCCCCACCCACATTTTTTTTTCCTAAACACAAGCAGTTTAGAAACAAAGGGCTACATTTGCCCTCATCTCATGATGCTGTTCACGTTTGTGTTAGCCCTTCCTAGACTCTATTCTGACAGCTGATAAAAGGGAGGCATCTCTGCGGCTTGGTTTTCTTCCTCTGGACCCAGTTTTCCATTAGAGTGAGAACAAGACCTAAAAATATTTGACTTTCTGGAAAACTGCAAAATTACAAACTTCATAATCACAATTAATATGTTTTAAAGTCCTTCAAAATGGAAACATGAATATAACTTTAGATAGGCCTAGTTGAGATTTGAATAAATACATTAGAAAAGCTGATGAACATTCAGAACTAAGAAGTCATCAAAGTCAGAGACAAATAGCTGGAATTCTTTTTTATAATTCTTGTATAATTATTTTTTTCACTACTTCATTTTAATGGTCTCTGCTTTCTCTTTTTTAGGTAGAACTAAGTTGGCCTGCTTATGAATAACAGAGAAAACATTGCACTTTTGCAACTACAGGGCAATAGTGACCTTATTTTTTCATTTTACTTTTGAAAAATAAACTCATTTATTTTAAGCATTTTAAGAACTTCGTTCTTACAAATAATTTTATTCTATTCTACTGGTAGAACACTGTTCTGCAACTGATTAGATTTATCTTTGGATTTAAATACTGAAGTCATCGGCTCAGCATCACTTCAAATGCCCCAGTCAGTTAGGATTCTGCCCAATCTCAGCCCATAATTATTTTGTCATTGGAAAGCAACTTAAAAAAGAAAACAAACCAGGGAAGCTTTTAAAAAGTCGTAATAAAGATGCTCGAACATCACTCATATTTCAAAGTGCATAAAAAAAGGGGGGGATCTGTTTCACTTGGGAAGAGTTCAGTTTGCTTCCCAGTGACACAATTCCTAAGCAGTGGTTTGGCTTGTCACTGAGGGGTACACAGCTGCGCTGGACAGCTTTCTGATGGGGTGACTTCTTTCTCTGTCACACATAACAATGCTGACTAGCATGAGAATGCACACTGCCAAATGTATTGTTATTATTTTTAAAATATGTGGTTGAGAACACTAAATAGAATTCATCCTTTCAAAATAACAGTTTAATGAAATTGACTCTCGTACCATAGGAAAATAAAGCATTTGGGGAGAAAAAGTTTAATCCTGAAAGAGTTAGCTCAGTGAAACTTCTTTTTGGACGTTGTGTATAGCTGAGCAGAAACCTAGAAAATATTAAAGACTAAATACAATGGGGATTTTGTTGTTGGTGGTTTTGTTTGTTGTGGTGTTACTATTTCCACTCACCAGCTCGAAGGGGTCGTGGAACTCCCCCAACAAAGATAGTTTTTCTGGGGTCCAAAGGCTGAGAACCATCCATTACAAAGTCACTGTCACTTAGGTTCCATGGTCGAATTTGCACCTGAAAAAAAGTCGTTTACTTGGTCCTTACTTCATTTCCATCAACCCCAAATGAGAATAAGGTGACTAAAGACAAACCCGCTGATTTGTGCATTTTACACATACATAACCCAAACAAAATCCAGTTATTAATTTATGTTATCTGCATTAGGTGCCTTTCACAGAACTCAGGGGATCTACTTACAGGTACTCTACTCAGCACTCTAAGACATACCATGAAACCTTCAGAAACCACCCGTGGTTTTGAAAAAAGGCAGACTTTTAGAGATAGACTTGGGGTTTTGAATCGGATCCATTTTAACACATGATAGACTGTTTATAACCTGTCACAGCTGAGCACTTAGCTTTTTAAGAGCTCACCTATAGAAAGGGAACAGGAATATGAGGAATATGTTCTAAAAATTATCTGTAGGTCTGGCTTTTAATTTTTTTTCAACCCCTAAAATTGAAACATTCATCTTTCAAAAATAGGTTTAACACAAATCAATACTCATCGGGTTAGCATGGAATTACCAGCAATGTCAAATACTGAAGCACACAGTGTTATCTATTTTTGATTTACCTGATTTTCTTAAACCAGTTTGGTTAAATAAAGGTGAGCCTAGAAATTGAAGTTATTTTTCAAAGAGTAGAAAAAGAAATCTTTATGGACATACTTCTTTCTATTTGGTACTATCTCTTCACTGGTACTCTGACTTCCTGCCTACAAAAAATAAGGTATTTCATCAGAATTGTAACCTTAAAACATATTCCTTTCAATCCTTAACTCAATCATCAAAGAATAACTTAAAACAAAACCACACACACAAAAAACCCTCCTATACCAAAAGGAGAGCGTCAGTATTGCCTGAGAGTCAACCAGTTACTCAGCCGGGCAAGTGCTCTGGGAAAGGAGGTAGGTAGAAGCAGAGAACCAATGTCTATCTTTAGGGAACATACCTCTCCTTTCCCAGTCTCTCTGATAGGATAGGAAACGTAACAGCTGAGTTTTCATTTCCTTAGTATCAACACAATTTTTCATTTTCCCCATGGCTCAACTGTCAACACTTAATGCAAAAAAACACATACAATGATTTCTTATGTGGCTTGACTGGTATCTAGAAGTACTCTCATTTGAAAGGTAGTACATCTGTCAATTACAGTTTCAAACCACCTTGAATCAACTCTAGAACTGGCATTGCTCAGTTAGAAACAGCCCACAGATTCCTAATGATTGCTAAGTTCAGCCCCTCCCCAACCTTTTGCCATTTATGACACTGTTGCCTTCACTAGTTTGTGAGAAGCAGTAAAATCTCCATTTCTTCCACAGACCCTGAAAATGTGGACCTGTTTTCAGTTCTGCTGACGTTTAAGCATTTGCTTCACCTTTATCATGTGGAAAAAAAAAAACACCCTTATTCTTCTCTTGAAATATTTCATCTATTTGACCATATTACTATTTGGTCAAATATTTCATCTATTATTTCATCTAATATTTCATCTATTTGACCAAATTCCCTTGACGTTTATCACACAGGTGGATTCACGAATACCATAAAGCACCACTTTTAAATTCCTTCATGAGGGCCCACTACTAATTTTTAATTAAGAACATAATTTCTTCATAATGTAAGAACAAAGATTCTAATGTCCCCACTAACAAAAACATAGGACCTGTGTTTTTCTACACAGAGCCCTATCTTCTTCCAGCCTCATCCTTGATAAATTTAAGGCAGCTTCAGGACCTGGTAAAGGCAATTCCAATAATTTAGTGATGACTGAATTTAATTGTGGGTCACTTTGTTTCACAAATGAAAACAATTCCCTTGTAGTATTCATGGCGTTGTGGTTTCATTTAATCAGAAGTACAGAAAATGCAGCCTTCTATAATAGCTGTAGGTTACTGCTGCTCAGAAAAACTCCCCAGAAGATCGCAAACCTTCCCACTGAGAGCTTTCATTACTGCCTCTTCTCCCGCCCACCCTTGCTTTGTTACATCACACACAACCCATTCCCTTAGCTATTCTTGTATTATAGATTAGGTAAAAATACAGGAAGAAGACTCAAGAGACAGTAATGATTAAACCCTATTCACAGAACCTGCATTTCCCAGCTGCCACGAGAAAAATAGCTTCTCAGAGCTCCCACCACCACAGAATCAGAGAAAGTCAACATAGGCCAACATCAGCACATTCTACACGCTAAGCAAAAAGTAATATTGTGGTACTGTTTGCACTGGGAAGTTCCATTCACACTCTGTTTTCCCTCTGAAATATAAGCTCGCTCTCACATAAGGCATGTTCTCCACCTTCAAAGTTTATTTTCAGCCCTCAGGGCCTGATACCTATATTTTATCTTTCTGACTTACCCTTTGAATATATTTTCTGATCCTCACTTACATATGTAGGTATTTCTCTACCTTTTAAATACCATGCTTTCTAAACTGACTCAAATATACTGTAGAAAGGGGCAGAATACAAATAAAAGAACGGCTTTTTGATTACCTTCATTTATTTAATAATTATTTTTGAGACTGGATGAAATTAGAGCTCTGTTCTAATTCAATATAAACTTCCCCCAGCAAAACAACCTTTACATATATAGGCATCACTGAGTGTACGTGTGAAACAACGCTTCCAGTATGTTGTCAAATAGGCTATACTCTGGGCGGTAAGAGCCTCAACATCCCGAGGGCTGGGAGTTTAGGGACTTCATCAGAGAGGGTGGAAATTCCCTTACATGAGCCTGACAGTGATTCCAACACTCCTTCCTGGAGGAACCTGACCACATTTGCTTAAAAAGGTCACTCTAGAAAGAGGCATGGCCCATTGGCCTTCAGCCATGCCATATCCTCATAGTAGGGGTTACGCAAAACCAAATGTCCATAGGGATGGACAGGTAGCACAGACTAATCAGCCACCAGAACAGTTAGTCATTAGGCAGGCAAAGACACCCGGGAGTAAAATGTTCCTTTTAAAGGAAGCAGACACTTCTCAGCTCCAGCAAGTAATTATTGTTTGTGAATGTGTTGCCAGATTTTTCCATTTTTGAAAAGTAGCTAGAAATTCAGATTTTTATGTGGAACTTCAAGGTTTTAATTTTATGCTGAGGAAGAATTAAAATGTTAAAGCCCCTGTACAGCTAAACCAAACTAACGGCAGACCAGATCTATCTTGTGGGCCTCAGACTTATGATCTCTGACTGAAAGGTTTACTTTCTAGTAAACCCCACAGCTCCTAACGGAATGTTGTCTTTCATAAACAATCATGAGAGAAAAAACAAAAATGGCTTTTCCTTGGCTTCTTTTTTAAGCATGTATTCCTATGGAAGCTCTGGTGAGGATTGTGAAACCTACTCTTTGGCTGGATTACTTGCTTCTTAATTCTTAAGAATAATCTGAATTAATAATCTTCCTTGAATAATTGTTTATCTCCAAAAGGCAAATCTTTTTAAGGATAAAGACAAAAAACAACGTAAAGGTGGTGCTATTAATATATCAATTTGTGCCATAGAGTGTCTCTAACAGACTTCAAGAAGCCTAAAAGTACGTAACATTAATCATATCAACAGTTAGTACTGAAAGCACTCATTTTCCTTTTCAAGGATTCCCAATGTATGTTCTGTGAACAGCAGGTCTATAGGGTTGTTCTGTCATACATGCAGTGTTTAGGAAAAGTTACAGGCTCTCTTCCTTCTTGGAATTTCATGGCACCCATTGGTGTATTGGTGGGGTTATGGACAAAGGCCCTTGGTGGGGTTATGGACATTGTGGAAGGTACGTGCTACGGTGAGTGTTGTGAAGTATGTAAACCTGGCAATTCACAGACCTGTACCCCTGGGGCTAATAATACGTTGTATGTTTACTAAAAAATTAAAAAATTAAAAACAAAAACCATGGTGGAGTAAATACAAAAAAAAGAAAAAAAAGGCCCTAAGAAATTCTGCAGTAAAGAAATCTGTTCAAATATTGTTTAATCCAGCATTTCCAAAATTTTTCTCATAACAACTACTAACATCCACACTTTGGTAATACTGCCCAATTATATCTTACTCTTAGTATGTAACAAAATACGGCATAACGAGGCTGAACCAACTGAACAAAATGTAGAAACTTCACTCCAATCACAGCTTTTTTTCACCTATTTCCTGCTATTGCGCTAAAAGGGTTGTTCTTATAGAAATTAACTTTAAGTGGTTAAGAGCATAGTAAATATAAATAATAGCTCAAAAAATTGAAAGCTTTCTGACTAAACTGTACAAAAGAGATGTTTGGCTATTTTGATACCAATAAAGAATAAAATATTTAATTACAGTCCTACGTAAAAACCGAAGTGTCAGTTATGTAAAATTAATAGTCATTCATAGGGATAAGAGCAGGCCAAGTGTTAGGAAAAAAAATTTAAGAAATAGAGTGTGGGTCACTTATTTTGACAAGAAGATATAAGATTTTTTAGAAATTAATCTCATCAAAAATATGCAAAAGCCTTTAAGTAAAAATTCAATATAAAATACATTTTTATTGTATCTTTAATAACTGGGTAAAAGAAAACACATAGCTTTAGTAAGAACAGTTTTTTAACATAAACCTTAGGGCTTTAATTCTTTACACATGACCAAGCCACCCTATGGCTCTAGAAGTCTCTGTTTAGACCACTATTTAGAATTTAGACATTTATCTACTAGTAAATAACAGTATCTTGAGCTCATTTTGAACATCTCACCTATATTTCATCCTCGTCTGACCACCTCTTTAGGTTACAAACATCCAACACAGGAACGTCCTACTGCATCGGGCACTTCGTTTCATCTCTTCATCTCAAGACCACGCCACAAAGCAACCAAACTGTTCAGAGTCAACAGTGCAATCTGGTGGCCAGCACAGGAAACTACCTGATCAAAACCCCTTTCCTGCTGTTTTCTTTCCCTTGAATTTCCCATAAAGTATATGGTGTAGCCTCCCTATCCCCCATTTCCTCTTTCTTTTTTCTATACCCTTCAAACTCCTACTCAGGAGGAGGTCTCCATTTTTCTCTCCCTAGTCATATAATCCTTTCAATCTACATGAATCATAAAAGCAATACTGCAGAAACATCAGGACTGCTCTCCCGAGCAACCAGCAACATCGCTGCTCTTCTGATGGCCAGGATGAGTCAGCTAAACTTAGGTCCCCTGACATACAGCTGCAACAGCTCAGCTGCACGGGTAATGAACTCAGGCCCACCCCAGCTGTCAGCAATTCTATTTTAAGCATCACAGACCTCACAGAATGACTGGAGTGCCCCACAGTATCACAAATAAACAAGTTTGTGGTTTGTGAGGCATCTTTACCTCTTCCATGCTGAAAGGGGTTATTTTTTTATTATTATTAACCACCAAAACTAACACCATAACAGCAATAATTACGGTCTGGATTCTCCAAAGAACATTCATATTTGGTATCTCATTTCAACCCAATTTCTTTCTTTTTTTTTAATAATTTTTTAAAAAATTTGACACAGAGATCACAAGTAGGCAGACAGGCAGGCAGAGAGATGGAGAAGCAGGTTCCCTGCTGAGCAGAGAGCCCTGTGTGGGACTAGATCCGAAGACCCTGAGATCATAACCTGAGCTGACGGCAGAGGCTTAACCCAATGAGCCACCCAGGCGCCCCAACCCAATTTCTTTTTTAAAAATTAATTAATTATTTTAAAAAAGATTTTATTTATTTATTTGTCAGAGAGCAAGAGAGAGAGCAGAAGCAGGGAGAGAGAAACAGGCTCCCTGCTGAGCAAGGAGCTGGTTGCGGGACTCGATCCCAGGACTTTGGGATCATGACCTGAGCTGAAGACAGACGCCTAACCAACTGAGCCACCCAGGCGCCCCTCAACCTAATTTCTACCATACAACTCCCTAACAAAAAGGTGAGTCAGTTTCCAGGAGTTTAGATGCTGCTTATTATTTTCAAGTGCTGCTCTCCACCCAATGGAGAGGAGGAGATACCCTCCCTGTATCTTCTGGGGGAAGTGGCCAGAGAGCAACCTAATAGTTCATTGGTTTCATTGCTCTTGATAAGAGTTTTCTACTCTGGGCTGCTCTGGGGCCTCCAATCAGAATCCCACCAGGCCTCTAAGCAGAAAACTATCTCTCAGACTCAAACTATTTCTCCCACTCCGTACATAGAAACAGATTACAGGCCCCAGAGAGCTTCAACAAAATAGGCAGGATTCTTCCTAGATAGGAAGCTAAAAGTAACCCCGGGAAATTCTCTCATGCCCTCCTAGAATGCTCCAGGTCCACCATCAGGGTCAGGAAACGTGTACAAAAAAGAACTCCCTACCATCTGTACCAAGCTGCACAGCCTGCCTGATGTAGGGAAACCACAGGCTTTCAGTCCTTCAGCTACTTTTGAACAATTCAAATAGCACTCTGCATACTGTTTTCCTAAGGGCACCCAATACCCAAACCAAGCATGCATGAACTGCCCTGATAAACTGCCCTAAAGAGGGTGATTTACATCTTTGCTCTGTGCTTGACTTAGTAAAGCAATTACCAATTAAATATAGTGATCAATACCTATACTTGTAACTGGAAGAGTCGATGGAAATCTCTCTAAAGGCTTTCCTGACTCCTTCAGGAATATCTGACCACTTTGCCTTTGAGCCCCCACCCTAGGCCACTCCTTATAAAACTTTTCTCATAGCACCTTGGACTCCTTACTTCACTTGATATTTACATATCTATTTCCTTCCCCCGGGGCTCTAGGGTCCTCTAAGGGGGAGACCATATCTCTGTGTGGGTCCCAATTGCCTGGCAAAGCACCCAACAGAGTGAGCGCTCTGTGCTCCTCAGCGTTCTGGTGAATTAACAAAGGTTTTTCTGCGGGGCAGACGTTGATGCCACAAGATGTCCAGCCACTGCCCTTCTACAGCTCCCAGATCACTATCCTCAGTCCACTGAAAGCCACCTGTCTGGGATAGGGAAATACAGTGTGTCTGATCACCAGTGGGAGCCCTGAGGCCTTGCCTAATCAGCGCAAATTTCTGATGTCCCCCCACTCCGGTGATCTACTCAGTGATCAGAATTGCCCAGTGCTCATCATCGCTGCTGACACTCCTACATCATTTAGAAAATATAAGCACGATAGATGATTTCCTTTTTTTTTTTTTTTTATGATTTCCTTTTGAAAGAAAGAAGAAACTAGCACTTTTGAAGACATACACTACCCCACCGTGCTAGGCACTTGAACACACTGTCACACTTAAACTCACCATAACTTTATGCTGTAAACATTACCCCTACTTTAGAGATAAGGAAACAAGAGTTAAGAAAAGTAAAGTCAAGTCAGAACTGAAACCCACAGTCTATATAGATACTCTTTCCAATGCAATGATATCCTGTGCCTGCAAGAGTCCTTGTCCTTCAGGCTACTTGGCCACCAGCCATGCTTCCTGAGAGTCACCTGAACAAGCCAAAATGCATTTTTATTTGTGAATGATTAATTTCTCTCTTCTTTCTAAGCTCATTCTGCTCCTTTTCAATTAAGAAACGACTGGTAGATTCTTCTTAAACCTACTAACAAAATCAGCAGTTAGAAAAGCTGAAGAAAATGATTTAGCAAGGAACTGGCACTGTATTCAGCTATTTTAACTTCCAGGTTCATAGCCTCAAGCAACTGTGCTCTTGCAGCCAGACAATTTTGTCCAATGTCTGCACAAATGTGTATTTCCAGCTCCATGGTACTAGGACAAGGATGTTGTTACTGGCATGCTGATCACTAAAACTCTTGAGAGTAATATACACATAAAAGCTCAAGTTACCTAAGTTTTTCCTGGGAAGAAGCCTATTCTTTGAATGAGCTTCATGGAATACTAATTCCACCAAAACCTTCACATGTATAATCCCCAAACAGGTATATAAATGCTGGATTAAAAAATATTACACAAATTTATTTACTGCAAGACTTCTCAGAACCTTAATATATCAACTTTTCCCAAATGTTCTTGCCTATGGAATGCTTAATTGAAGGAGAAAATGGATATAAAATGCACAAAATTCTCAACAAATGACATCTATTACTGTTAGGAGCAAACCTTTTGGCAATGATGCTCTCAAGAGACAAGTGTCTGATTGACCAGGTGTTCTTCAGAACACACTCTGAAAAATACTAAATATGGTCCCTTAAGGGGACCACTAGAAACTATTTTAGTATATCAAAACTGCAGCATCTTATAGACCTCCTAAAAAGGAATAATAGGTCCGAAGATTCAAACACAAAGAAACTCTGGACTCAAATGCAAATTCAGAGAGTGGGGAGAGGAGAAGGCTTTATTATTTACAAGAGGTATTTCTCTCATTTTAGAGGAGAAGTTCCTCCTTTGGAGAAATTCCTATGATAGAAGGTGCCCAAACCATGAAATTTAGAGCAAAAGGAACAAATAAATAAAGAAGGAAGATTAGAAATGCTGAAGATTTCTAAAGAGGGATATGACAAATCTGATTTGACTGAGCCAAGATAAAATTATAGTTATTGTCTTAGGAGGTAGTAGGTGGAGAATGAAAGAGTTTAAGTAAATATACCACAAACCCAAGGGCTGAAGCCATTAATCAAGGAGCCCTGTAACTTAGCCCCTACTTATCTTCCTGATTTAATTCCCCCTGCTCCTTTTCATACATTTGTGCTTCATCTAACCAACTTAAATGTTCTCCACTCATTCTACACAGTTTCTCATTTCTGTGTTTATACTTTTGCCTTTCTCTGCAATGTCCATTTCCCACAATTCCATAGCTCCACCTCTCCCCTGGCTAATCTCCAAACCCTTTTCAACTTTCAAGGCCTAGTTCCAATGACACGTCATCCAAGAAGCTTTCTTTCTCACTCCAGGTAGGTATAAACTCTCCAAAGCACTTAATCTTTATCTTCATGGTATTTGTTATTTTTCCTAATTTGACAAATGTTTGAAAAACTTTTATGTGCCAGGCTCTATAGGTTCATATATTTATATATTTGTTTTTATCTACCCATTATACTTTAACTTTCTGAAGACAGGATTTTGTCCAATTCATAGTAATCAGCTCTAATGAATTATCCTTAGTTGGCACTCAAACATGGTCTAAAGGAAGGAAGGCACATTACTTTGAAAAGATGGCTGAATGTGGGCTGGAGATAGCTATAATAGTAGGTGTGAGTCACTATAGATGGTGTAGTGATCAGAGAAGGCTTCAGGAAAGAGATGGCATTTGAGAGGCATCTTAAAATAACTGTAGCAATTAGAAATTGAGACAGGAACAGAAATATTTCAGTCAACTGGAATATAGGGTTCAGGAGGAAAGCAGAAAAAAGAAAGGTTGAAAAAAACTTTAAGTCACACTGGGAAGGTTTTAGTCCCAGGCAAAAGGATCTGAACTGTCTGTGTGTCTAAAGAGGAGGGACTAAAAGTGTTAGCTCATATATTAACAGGAGTAGGAAAGACCAGAATTATAGAGAGATTGGACAGAATTAAAAACTAAAGAACTAAACCAGCCTCCAGCTGGTTTCCAGCTTCCTTTGCGCTCAACTTTTTTTTTTTCAATTTTTCTCAAATTTTGAGTGGATGATCATGTTACCTGAGCAATAACCAAAATTCAGTTTTAAATATACAGTTGACCCATGAACAACACAGGTTTGAAATGTGCAAGTCCACTTATATGAATACTTTTTTTTGATAAAGGCAGTATGGTACACTTTTCCTCTTCCTTATGATTTTTTAAAAAAAGATTTTTATTTATTTATTTGAGAGAGAGAGAAAGAGACTCCCTGCCGAGCCGGGAGCCCAATGCAGGACTTGAGCCCAGAACTCCAGGATCATGACCTGAGCCGAAGGCAGTCATTTAACCAATTGAGACACCCAGGTGCGCTTTATGATTTTCTTAGTAACATTCTCTTTTCTCTAGCTTACTTAATTGTAAGAATAAGGTATAACAGTATATATAACATACAATATGTTTAATCAAGTATATATGTTATTGTTAAGGCTTGTGGCAATAGCAAATATCAGTGGTCAAGTTCCTGGGAAGTTAAAAGTTATATGTGGATTTTTGAACTACATGGGGGTCAGTACCCCTAATACTCCCACCCCACCCCATTGTCCAAGGGTCAACTGTATAGCAAAATCAATCTCTCATATCTCAGGATATTTATAAATTATGATTATGCTATAAATTGTAAGGAGGGGGAAGCAGGAAACTTCTAGGATACTCCTTCCAAAGTGCCTACTATGCCACATCTCTGGCCAAAGTGTTTTAGAAGGTAAGAACCATAAACATCTCCTTCCACACCCTGTCTTCAAGGTTACTGTTTTTCAGTCCTTATCTCCGTTAGTCTCTGGCAAGTTTCCTGCTCTATCAATTTGCTATTTTGAACCTTCAGGTTCAGCCTTTTTATATGTTCAAAAAGTGGAGTCACTTTGACAAGAGAAACCACTGTCACAGTGTCTGTCCGCTTCACTGGAAGCCTGGGCAAGAACACAGCTATCCTTTGGGATGCTTAGAATATCTGAGCAATGGAACTTCTCTTGCTGGAGGAGGGGGAAAAAATCACATAGCTAGGAGCTCTGCAGTAACTCCTGCTCTTAACAATTTGTTTACCCTTCCTTGGGACTGAGAAGTTAATCAAACAAGCTATCAATACAGTGTCTTCTGCCATCTTTCAGGATCAGACCTATACATTGGGTAGGCTGAGTGCTCATAAATGAAAGGCAATCACTGACCAAAAGTGTCTTCCTAATACTATCTGAAGCCCACTGATTAGGGATTTGTTTGAGTTAAAAAACAAACATAATCTTAGAGAGGTGAGAGGGGACCTTGCTATCAGGCTCTGTATTAGGAAAACAATCTGATTAACCTAATCCACAAAAAGGGAATGTGGGCTTGACTGGGGGGAAGGGAGAAGGTCAAAGAACAGAAAATCTGTGAGATCATTCTGGAACACTGTATATTTCCAAAGAGAAATCCAGGGAGGACCAGAGAGAACTAAACAACAGAATGAGGGTACTAGGATCCTGAGAGGTAGCCAAGCTAAGAAGCAGAAAAATCAAGAAAGAGCCATAACTCAGAAGATTTGGTGAATGAGTTCCAAAGGCTGACTTTACCTTGAGTTATTGCCAAGGTCCTCATTTACTCCCAATAGTTTAACCCAGCTCTCACTTTCTGTGGGAGCATCCAAAATGAGGTGGAATGTACCGAAACTTGGGTGGGGAAGTGTGGCCAAATGAGGTTGGGAGTGATAGATATGAACTGAAGCCAAGAAAGAGAAGGTTTCAAAAATGGAGCCAAAAGAGCTGGAACCCAAAATGGGATCCAGTTCATTAGAATTACAGGTATTTGGGGACTTTTCTGTTTCCCATCCTACGTTATATTTAAATTGTTTTTGCTGGAAATTTTGAGTATGCCTGGGTTAAAGAAATACGTGATCAGCAGCCACCATTCAAAATTCACCAAGCTCCAATAAAACCTCTTCACTTGAGTTCAGAAAATGAAAACTGCAATAAGGCAGAAATTTGTAGAAACACAGTGAAAGTTAGTTGCCCATAAACATTTCCAAAACAGATAATTACACTAATTATTTTCAAAAGTCCTTCAAGCCCAGGGTAATACACGTATTTGGAGGGAAAACAATCAACATACCACAGCCATCTGCAACTGCCACTGCTCATTCCCTTCTCAAAAGATGTCCAGTCCTGGTGAAGGCTTGCCCTGACAAGGCATAATACCCTCCTTCTCCCACAGAGCCAGGAACATGACCCTTCCAAGGTTCACAAGCCCATCTGCTCATCTCCATTCTCCTCTCCTCAATTCAACAGCTGCTTCTTCTTCTTTTTTAAAAATTAACATATAATGTATTATTTGCTTCAGGGGTACAGGTCTGTGAATCATCAGTCTTATATAATTCACAGCACTTAACATAGCACATACCCTCCCCAATGTCCATAACCCAGCCACCCTATCCTTCCCCACCCCACTCCACACCGGCAATCCTCAGTTTGTTTCCCGAGATTTAGAGTCTCTTATGGTTTTTCTCCCTCCCTGGTCCCATCTTGTTTCATTTTTTCCCTCCCTTCTCACCATCCCCCCCCCACCGGCCCTGCCTCTCAAATTCCTCATATCAGAGAGATCATATAATTGTCTTTCTCTGATAATTCAACAGCTTCTTAATCTACTTTGGGCATAACTATCTCTATGCAGACCTCTACCCCTCTGCCTTTTTTAATATATAAATATATTTCAAATTCTCTCCTACAGTGACAGAGGCTCTCCGGAGGTTGACCATTTACCTTTCAGACATCTGACCCCACCATATTGGGATTAGTCTCTCTAATCACATGCTATTCCAAAGAGACTTAGAGAAGTTACCTCAGCGTTCTCATTATTTACTCAGATGAAGCACTGCATACTCGCAAACTCCCATCCTAGCCACAAAGCACAGACACTCCATATTGTTTAAATTCAGACTAAAGTTGACAAAGGTTCCTTACTCTTTTTCCTGACCTTATCCATGTTGGTTAACTGCTATAAAAATTTGGTAATGGCCCCAGAATTTGAAAAATAAAGGGGCACAGTCACACTTGCTAAAATCCTGCTTCTTCTGCATCGATTATTCTATGACTCAATATCCCCATTCTTTAGTGAATGCCATGCCGCAGTCTCCCTCTTATAGGTGGACAAGTCCCAGTAGCATTCTTTCGCAACCAACTGTAAACCTGTTCTAGAGGGCACCATTCCTTCCAGCAGACCTTACCATGTACATAAACTCTAAACTTGCTCTCCTAACTAAAGCACTATTTGGCACTAGTAGCATCATCCAATTATACTTGCGCAAGTCCCAAATACTTTCACATTCATTTTTCTCTTACCTGAGCTGCTCAACATCCCACAGAGACATCATATTCCTGCCATTTTATAGATAATGAAACCAAGATTCTACAAGTATTAGGTGACTTATTCTGAGCCAAGCAGATAATTTAAATGAGCTGGAGTCAAGATTTCTACTTCTGACCCCAACTCTTTCCCCATGCACATTTCTGAGAATAAATCTAACTGCTAAGCAAGCCACACATAGCTGGTATCAGTCTGACAGGATGTGCTGCAGGCCCTGTGAGAGATACCTGCTTTGGTCCCTTAGTCTGTATCACTATTTTTAACCCTATTTCCCACTCTTAGCACCAGTTCTTGATGCACAAATTCATTCCCTCCCAATATCCCTCCATCCTACTTCTACCATGTTAACCAATTACTTTTTTTGTTGTTATTCTGAATATAGTCTTGCCCCTTCTCCACTGATAACCCCTCTGTCAGGAGAAAGGAAGCAGTCTTCTTCTCTTACCCTATGACTTACTCATACTCTTTGGTTCAGAAACTATAAACTCTGTATACACATATATTTATTTATGGTTTTGGGTCCATGTTCTCTGTCCTTGCCTTCTCCTGCCCTGTTCGAAGCTATCCATTTGAGAGTGTAAGCTCCTGGCCCAGAAGGCTCTAGCTAGTCCATTGTAGGTACCATCCAGCACAATGCCTTGCATTCACAGGGTCATAAACGCTGCCGATTATGATCTTTTTAAAAAATAATAATAATAAATTATTCCTGTCCTTGATCTGAAATAATGACAGAAACCAGTTGCCAAAACCACTAAGAGCATTGTTTACTTCAATTCAGAGTTACTGAATAGGAATTAGCTTAAAAGAGCTGTAAAGTGAAAGACAAGGACATATTTGTTTACACGCAGTCCCAAAGGGATAAAATGAAATACTGAGTAATTTGTTATTAGTTTCCCATCCACAAGAGTCCAGCTCTACTGCATAGCAAGGTCACCCCGGGTAAGAGGATCCCAGTTACCAGCATTCCCATTACAGAGAGGATGTGATCAGTTATTCCAAATGCATACGTGCTCTAGTAAAGCATCCGCTGGCTGCGTATCACTTACCGGTTTATCCTTGATGGTGGGGCTGGACACGCACAGGTACAGCTTCCCGTCTTCTTCCAGGCAGGCATCTATCAAGGCTTGCACTGAGCTCTCCTCCTGGAACAGCAGAAAGGCATAGCCTTGGGAGAAAAAAACAAAAGGACAGAGAGAGAAATCAGTATGTTAAACTCAAAGTACCAAATAAAAATTTACCCGCTGTTTCACTTTGGCAAGTTCTTACTAAAATCCAAAAACTTGAAATGGAACACAAGGAAGTAATAGTCACTGAGACTTTCATATGCTAAGAATTGGGTTAGGTACGCGTAGACATTATCTTGCTTAATTCTCATAAGTACTCAGGGGAGCAAGTGCAGAGCTCCTCTATGGAATTTCCATGAAATACAAACATACCTCATTTTATTGTCCTTCACGTTATTATGCTTTGCAGACACAGCATTTTTTTTTTTTTTTTTTTTTAACAAATTGAAAGCCTGTGGCAACCCTACATCAGGTAAATCTTTTGGAACCATTTTTTTTTTTTTTTAAGATTTTGTTTATTCATTTGACAGGCAGAGATTACAAGTAGGCAGAGAGGCAGGCAGAGAGAGAGAGGAGGAAGCAGGCTCCCCATTGAGCAGAGAGCCCGACGTGGGGCTCGATCCCAGGACCCTGGGATCATGACCTGAGCTGAAGGCAGAGGCTTTAACCCACTTAGCCACCCAGGTGCCCCTGGAACCATTTTTCCAATAGCATTTTCTTACTGTGTGTCACTCTGTCACATTTTGGCAATTCTCACAGTATTTCAAACTTTTTCATCATGATTATTATATTAGTCATGGTGATCTGTGATTAGGGCTTTTTGAGATTACTATTGTGATTGTCCTGGGGAGCCATGAACTGGGCCCACATAAGAAAGTGAACTTCAGGCGCCTGGGTGGCTCAGTGGGTTAAGCCGCTGCCTTCGGCTCAGGTCATGATCTCAGGGTCCTGGGATCGAGTCCCGCATCGGGCTCTCTGCTCGGCAGGGAGCCTGCTTCCTCCTCTCTCTCTCTGCCTACTTGTAATCTCTCTCTCTGTCAAATAAATAAATAAAATCTTTAAAAAAAAAAAAAGAAAGTGAACTTCATAGATACTGTGTGTGTTCTGACTGTTCCAGTGACCAGCTATTCCACTGTCTCTCTCCCTCTCCATGGCCTCCCTATTTCCTAAGACACACCATATTGAAAATAGGCCAATTAATAACTCGACAATGGCCTCTAACTGTTCAAGGAAGAGTCACGTTTCTCACTTGAAATCAACAGCTAGGAATGATCAAGCATAGTGCAGAAGACATGCTGAAAGCTGAGAGAGGCTGAAGGCAAGGCCTCTTGAGCCAGTTACTCAAGTTGCAAATGTAAAGGAAAAGTTCTTGAAGGAAATTAAAAGTGCTACTCCAGTGAACACATGAGTGATAAGAAAGCAAAACAGCTTATGGCTGATATGAAAAAAGTTCTAGTGGTCTAGATAGACCAAACGAGCCACAAAATTCCCTTCAACCAAAGCCTAACCCAGAGCAAGGCCTTGACTCTCTGCAATTCTATGAAGGAATGAAGAGAGGTGAGGAAGCTGAAGAAGAAAAGCTGGGAGCTTGCAGAAGCTGATTCATGAAATTTAAAGAAAGAAGCCATCTCCGTGACATAAAAGTGCAAAGTAAAGCAGCAAGTGCTGTAAAGGATATCCAGCTGTAGTAGGATATCCAGAAGATCTTCTTAAGGTAATTAATGAAGGTGCTTGCAGAAACAGCAGCTTTTTCAATGTAGATGAAACAGCTTTCTATTGGAACAAGATGCCATCTAGGACTTTAACAGCTAAAGAGGAGAAGTCAGTGCCAACCTTCAAAGCTTCTAAGGGCAGGTTCACTCTCTTATTAGGTATTAATACAGCTGGTGACTTTATGTTGAAGCCAATGCTCACTGACCATTCTGAAAATCCCATAGTCCTTAAGAATTACGATAGATTTACTTTGTGCACTATAAATGGAACAATAAAGCCTAGATTATAGCACATCTGTTTACAAGATAGTTTATTGATGATTTTAGGTCCACTATTGACCTACTGCTCAGGAAAATAGATTGCTTTCGAAATATTATTGCTCATTACAATGTACTAGGTCACCCAAAAGCACGGATGGAGATGTACAATGAAATGAATGTTGTTTTCATGCCTGCTAACACAATGTCCATTCTGGAGCCCACGGATCAAGGAGCCATTTCAACCTTCAGGTTTTACTATTATTTTTTAAAGTTTATTTACTTATTTTAGTAGAGATCTCACACCCCAAGATCAAGAGTCACAGGTACCTCCAACTGAAACAACTAGGCACCCCAGTCTTAGTATTTAAGAAATACATTTCATAAGACAATAGCTACCAGAGATTCCTCTGATGGATCTGGGCAAAGTAAACTGAAAACCTTTTGAAAAAGATCTACCATTCTAGATGTCATTAAGAACAATCATGATCATGAGAAAAGGTCAAAATATCACCATGACAGGAGTTTAGAAGAAGTTGATTCCAACTTAAGGATGACTTTGAGGGGTTCAAGACTTAAGTGCAGATGTGGTAGAAATAGCAAGGGATAAGTCAAGCAGAGAGAGTCAATTATCATATGGTTTCACTTATTTGTGGAGCATAACAAATAGCATGGAGGACAAGGGGCGTTAGAGAGGAGTAGGGAATTTGGGTAAATTGGAAGGGGAGGTGAACCATGAGAGACTATGGACTCTGAAAAACAGTCTGAGGGGTTTGAAGTGGCAGGGGGTGGGAGGTTGGGGTACCAGGTGGTGGGTATTATAGAGGGCACGGCTTGCATGGAGCACTGGGTGTGGTGAAAAAATAATGAATACTGTTTTTCTGAAAATAAATAAATTGGAAAAAAAAAAGAAATAGCAAGGGAACTAGAATAAGTATATTTTAAATGAAGATGTAACTGAATGGCTGCAATCTCAGCCAGTTTTAATGACAAAACTTTAACAGATGAGGTGTTGTTTCTCACAGATGACCAAAGAAATGGTTTCTTGAGAGGCAATCTATTTCCAATGAAGATGCTAGGAAGATTGTTGAAATAACAAAAGATTTAGAATATTACATAAACTTGGCTGATAAAGCAGAGGCAGAGTTTGAAAGGATTGACCCCAATTTTGAAAGAAGTTCTACTGTGGGTAAAATGCTATCAAACAGCATCATATGGTACAGGGAAATCATTTGTGAAAGGAGTCAAGTAATGTGGCAAAGTTAATTGTTGTCTTACTTTAAGAAATTATCACCTCCATCCCAAACTTCAGCAATCCCCACCCTGATCTGCCCACAGCCATGAACACTGAGACAAGATTCTCCACCAACAAAAAGATTACAACTCACCAAAAGCTTAGATAATGGTTAGTATATTTTAGCAATAAAGTAACTTTTAATTAAAGTATGTACAGTTTTTTAGATATAATGCAATTGCACACTTAATAGACTACAGTATGGTGTAAACATAACTTTTTAAAAAAGATTTTATTTATTTATTTAACAGAGAGAGAGAGATCACAAGTAGGCAGAGCGGCAGGCAGAGACATAGGGGGAAGCAGGCTCCTGTTGAGCAGAGAACCCGATGCGGGGCTCGATCCCTGGACCCTAAGATCATGACCTGAGCCGAAGGCAGAGTCTTAACCCACTGAGCCACCCAGGTGCCCCAGTAAACATAACTTTTATATGCACTGGGAAACTAAAAATTTGGTTTGATTCACTTTATTGAAATATTTGCTTTATTTGGTGGTATAGAACTGAACCCACATTATCTCCATGACATGCATATAAATCTGGTCATCATGAGAGCAGGCAGATTCATCATTGGCCTGAGCCACAACCACCAGCCAAAAACCCAGCATCATCTGTCCCCCAAACTCTGTCAAGCTTTAGGCTTGACACATGCTACAACTTGGATGCATCTTGAAAATATTACGCTAAGTGAAAGAAGCCAGGCACAAATATTGTATGATACCATATATATAAAATGCCAAGAACAGGCAAATCTATAGAGACAAAAAATAGATTGTTACTTCTGATGATGATGCTTGCTTTCTCCAAGGATACTCTCCTAACTCATGGAAAAGTATACAACTGATAAACATGGATACTAGCTGCAGAATTTCCAGAGAGATGGCTAGCTTTGCTCATTTCGATTCAGTAAGATTTATTGAGCAACTGTTACAAGTGGGACACACTCTATGGATTATGAGAAAATGGAGATGGAGGCGAGTACTTCCTACTAAATAGACATTTAAACGATTAACTATTTGCTACAAAGCTGAATCAGATACATGGAGACGAAGTGCCTTGGTAGCACAGAGAAGCAAGGACTTTGACTTGAGAGAATGTCACGTCAACAGATATTCAAGGGACTAATTCTGGCTTCTGCTGCTATACCAGGATTCATGTATGGCAGCTGGGCAAAGACCCATCATGAGCTAGTCTAAGTTTCACTACTCAACTATTCAACTCCTCTGCAACCCCTCTAGCTTTGCTCAGTCTCTCAGCTGTCACTTCCATTCCCAGTCCTACTACTGACCTCAAAAAAACCACCAATAACCACTACCTGACACATCAAGAGTGGCCAATCCAAAAGGCAGAAGTCAATGCACGGGGACAACACCAAGCCCACAGAAGTGGGTATGCAGATACAACAGGGAGGTTGCCTACATGGGCGGGGGGTGCCCAGAGCTATTTTCTGGGCTCTGTTCCTAGGCTCGATGGGTCAAAAGATTCAGCAGGTGGCTAGGCAAGAAAAATAAAACCTAACAGCAAAACTAGAAAAAATTTCTTTCTTCATATCTTCGTTTTCTTCATATCTTTTCTTCATTTCTTCATATCTTCTTCATTTCTTCATATCTTCGTTTTACTTCATATCTTCGTTTTACTGGAAACAGTATCAAACAATCACCAAGCCCCAAGGAATCTATTAAAAATTCAGCATTTTCATTTAATGTGAGAACATTAATTCCACTTGCCAAAGTGAATATTAGAGATGAGTGAGTTAAAACATGCAACTCATAAAGAGGAGGTCTCAGCATGTCCTCTCAAACCTCCTGCCTCACCCTGTTAAACACTGGTACAGATGGCCCACAAAGGTCCTAGAGGCACACTGAATATCTTGTTCTTGAAGAGGACCCCATCTGTGTACATTATGCACAGATCCATCTAAAAAGCCTGGGATGGGAAGTCTGGGTTGCTCAGTTGGTTGAGCATCCGACTCAATCTGGTCTTGTGTCTTGATCTCAGGGTCATGAGTTCAGGTCCCAGGCTAAGCTCCATGCTGGCCATGGAGCCTACTTAAAAAACAAACAAACAAACAAACAAACAAAACTGCCTGGGAATGAGGCATGCTCACTGAGCCGGTGATATCTCTAGCTCCTTGCCACCAGAAGGCCACCAGACTGACTACATTTTTCCGGCACATTGTTGCCTACCCTCTGATACCTTCCACGTCAATTCCTGCACTGAGCTCAACCTGTGCGTCAGAAGAGGAGAGTATCTCCCCACAGGAGCTGAGTAGCTACCACAAAGACATGTAGATCTTCAATCAGGCCTCTCTCACAGCCATAAATGTTAACATGAGCAGTATACAGAGTAAAAACAATGGGAGTCAGAAGTAAAAGCTTGCTACCAATACTATTATCAAGAAAAATATCCATAAACAACAACTTCTCCTTTCCCAAGGAATGGCTCATAATACCTTACCAATTCCTTCAGGATAACTCTTTTACAACAAATAATCTTTTATAATAAATCATTTCTACTCCCTGATCAGCAAGCTGTCACTCTCAGTAATGACAATATTCTCCTAGCATTACAGATAAGGGGTGTGACTCCACGTCAACAATTTCCTTCAAACCTACTTCACACCTCAGGCCTTCCAACCAAAACAAAATTCACCAGAGACACCCAAAATCATTATAAATGGAACAACTTTATTGTATCTTCACCTACTAAAAACACCTTCTGACACCTCAAGATCAACCAAACCCAGATGACAACAGAAAGAGTATTTAAAAACAAATCAGGAAGGAAGAATCCTTCAAATATATTTCCCTTTTGATCTTCAGAAATTTAAGGTCAAATTAAAGTACAAAAAGAGTCCTTCTAGAATAACAAGGTCAATGTGAGATGAAAATGTAAATTAATTATTTACTAAAAGGCAAATTCCACATGGTACTTTGAAAAGAGTTCTGGACTAGGAGTCAGAAGGTCTAGATTTGGATCCAAGCTCTAACATTTCGCTATGTCTAACATCTAGCTATGTGTAACAATAGCTAACATTTTCTGAGCATCTATCTACTGGGTCCCAGGCACCATTCTAAGCGCTTCCATTCACACCCTCTAAAGTAGGCACTATGTTTAGTTGTTTCACAGTTAAAGAAATCACATAGAGTGATTAAGCAACTTACTCAAGGTAACCCAACAAGTGGTGGAACCATGAATTTGAATATTAACTTAAAGTTTCTGAGTCTTGTCTCTTTTCTCTGTGAAATGAAAAAAGAATTTGTCTTGATTAACTTACAGAGGGGTAGGTTATGAAATAACACATGTAAAGGTGCTTTGTAAACTAAATATTGTGCAAGTGTCAGTTTTTCTTTCTGCATTTCAGTTATTTGTGTGATGTCAAATGGAGTTTTACATAGTCTCACAAAAATTGGAGTTCGAATTAATGATATGTATTTTCTATGTGCATTTTCAAGTGTTTGGTGAATAAAGAACAGTAATCTAGATACTAAAGATAAACCTTAAATTTATTTAAATAATAGACTGAATATTATGGTAAACAAATAATAAAGTGACTGAATTTTTTTTTTCATATATAACTAGCCATCTCTACCAGGAAAGAGAAAGATCAGATGTGATATTATTTGATGATTCTAATACATTCTTTAAATAAATGCCTATTATTGAGGTACCTGGGTGGCTCAGTCAGCTGAACATCTGACTCTTGATTTTAGCTCAGGGTGGTGGTATTGAGCCCTGTGCTGGACTCCACACTTAGTGGGAAGTCTTCTTGGTACTCTACCCCTCCCCTTACTCTTGCATGGGCTTTCTCTCTCTCCAATAAATAAATTTATCTTCCAAAAAAAAAAAAAACAAATAGAAGCCTATCATACTTACAAATAGAGCTCCTCAAACTGCCACTATGAGGGCAGGTTCTTCTGTTAGTATCAAAGGCATATAAAAAAGCTTGACCAAAAAATTATCAGCTCGTTCTGTTCTCCCTTGCCCTCTGAGCCACTAAGAGACAACAGGATCATAAAACTCAGGTTTCACAAATGGTGACTTTGTTTCCCACATACCTAATGAGTCTGAGAGGGTTTCAGAGATGTGGTGAGCTATGGGAGGCCCTCAGCTCAGAACCAATCTGTGGGTGGAACTATGAGCTCTGGGGAAGCTACAGGAACTCTAACACGATCACCGTCACGACTCTGGGTTGGGCAGAATGGGTGGCAGGAAATTGTTTGCTTTCCCACTGGTGCCACATAGGTTGAGGGGGAAGGACTTTTAGACAAGCCTGGACTGACCACACTTCTCTGGGTAAAGAGGAACATGAAGGTGTGGGGTTGGAGGGACTTAATTGGGATAATTCCATTTTATTTGGCCAGGTTTTTACAGGGTAAATTTAATTAAAAATTTTTTTCCTCTTAATACCTGAGAACACATTAAATATAACAACCTCCAAAATGTTCTTGGCTACCTGTCAAAAACAACGTTTCCTGAGCTCTTAAATACATAATTTTTCATGTTAGATTTTTTTTATACTTGATCCCTAGTACAAGTAACCATCACCACCAACTTCACCACCACAAACACCAGTTACAAAGTGCTTACAGTGTGCCAGGCACTTTGCTAATAATAAATACTTTACATCTGCAATCTCTTATCATCCTCACAGTAATTCTATGAGGCAAATACAGTTGTTATTCCCATTTCACAGATGAGGAAACTGAAACTCCAGGGGTTAAGGGACACCTCAAACTAAAACCCAGGTCTGCTTACAGAGCCCTCATTCTTCATCTATTCACTTATACTGTCTTGCCTAAAAATGATGAGGCAAGAATATCATCATCATTAGCAAATGAGACTGGCTTGTTTATTATTTATGGTTATTTTTGTGACTGTGATCATTTCACAGTGTTAAGTAGCAGAAAGTGGTCACCTATGCTTTAGTACTACAATTTAAGGTCTATGCAGATATATTTGCTCTAAAGTCCACAGACATATATTAAGAAGAATTGAAATGATGAATTTCAAAATCATCAGGAGAAGTTTAGATTTAGTTTTATTTAGTCAATCAAAATGTTATATTTAGTAAAGATGCTTACTGGCTTTCAATGTATGTCTAAGTTATGTATTTATGTATTTATTTTTTAAAGATTGTATTTATTTGTTATTTGAGAGAGAAAGTGAGAGGAGGGAAAGAGAGAAAATCTGAAACAGACATAAGGCTCAATCCCACTGAGCCTAAACCAAGAATCGGACACTCAAGCAACTGAGCCACCTACGCGCCCCATAAGTTATCTATTTAGAAAAAGGCACTTGAGGGAGCAAAAAAGCAGGAATCTCACTAAATTAAATAAGATTTTAATAAAATGAATATCATCATCACAGTAATAATTGACTGAAGCAAGAGTCATCAATGAATTCTAAAACCATTGGGTGAATTTGGGAAGGGGATACAAGATATTTAATATACTCTTATTAAAGTATCACTTCATAGATTAGTCAGTATTTAAAAAGGGAGAAAGAGGCATTTTTAAAATGGAGAAATCTGGCAGACAACAGTTTAAGCAAATGATCACACTTAACATCACCAACAATGGGGTAAATTGACTTAATGTGCCTCCTGTACTATGTCCTTCTCAGTGCAACAGATCATCTGCATACTATTCCTGCTAACGTGTTTTACCTGAATCTCATTATGAGGAAACAATCAGATTATTCCAAATTAAGTGATATTCTATAAAACCTCTGAAATACACCTATCAAATGATACAAAAGATTAAAAAGCCTAGGAAACTGTCTAAATTAAAGGACAGTAGAGAGATATGATAACCAAGTGTAAGACTATATTGGGCTGGAGGCACCGGGGTGGCTCAGTGGGTTAAGCCTCTGCCTTCGGCTTGGGTCATGATCCCAGGGTCCTGGGATCAAGCCCCACACTGGGTTCTCCACTCAGCGGGGGGGCCTGCTTCACCCTCTCTCTCTCTGCCTGCTTCTCTACTTGCGATCGCTCTTTCTCTCTGTCAAATAAATAAATAAAATCTAAAAAAAAAAGACTATATTGGGATGTTAAGGCTACCTGTTTAGATCTTGAATTAAAACAAACAAACAAACAGGGGCACCTGGGTGGCTCAGTGGGTTAAAGCCTCTGCCTTCGGCTCAGGTCATGATCCCAGAGTCCTGGGATCGAGCCCCGCATCGGGCTCTCTGCTCAGCAGGGAGCCTGCTTCCCTCTCTCTCTCTCTCTGTCTGCCTCTCTGCCTATTTGTGATCTCTGTCTGTCAAATAAATAAATAAAATCTTTAAAAAAAAAAACCAGCTCTAAAGGATATTACTAGAACAATCTGGATATTTCTTGTTCGTAGGAGACATCCAGAAGCACTTAGGAGTGAAGGGCCCTTACTTCTACAACTTACTTGCAAATGATAATCACACACACACCCACACACACTCACACACACACAGGAAAAAGAAGAGAAAAGAAAATGTGGCAAAATGCTGACAACTGGTGAATCTAGAAAAAGGTTATATAGGTGTTTGTTGCATTTATTCTAATAGATTTTTTGTAGGTTTGAATTGTTTCTTTCAATTTTTGTTTAAATCCCAGTCAACATGTAGTGTAATATAGGTTTCAGGAGTAGAATTGAGTGATTCATCACTTACATATAACACTTAGTGCTCATCAAACAAGTGTGCTCCTTAATGCCCATCAGCCTTTAAGCCCATCCCTCCATTCTCCTCCCCTCCATCAACCTTCAGTTTTTTCTCTACTGTTTAAGTGCCTTTTATGGTTTGCTTCCCTCTTTTTTTTCCCTTCCCATATGTTTGCCTGTTATGTTTGTTATATTCCTCATACGAGTGAAGTCACATGGCATTTGCCTTTGTCTGACTGACTTATTTTGCTTAGCATAATGTACTCTAGCTTCAACCATATTGTCACAAATGTCGAGTTCATTCTTTTTTATGGCTGAGTAACATTCCATTGGTACATCTGCCACATCTTTATCCATTCGTCATCAGTCGATGGACATTTGGGCTCTTCTCATAGTTTGGCTATTGTTGATAATGCTACTATAAACACATGAAAGGGTGCATGTACCCTTTCAAATTTGTATTTTTTTATCCTTTGGGTGAATACCTAACAGTGCAACTACTGGGTCATAGGGTAGTTCTCTTTTTAACTTTTTGAGGAACCTCCATACTGTTTCCCAGAGTGGCCTTATCAGCTTGCATTCCCATCAATAGTGTAAGAGGGTTCCCCTTTCTCTGCATCCTCACCAACATCTGTTGTTTCCTGTGTTGTTAATTGTAGCCATTCTGACCGGTGTGAGGTAGTATTTCATCATGATTTTGATATGTATTTCTGTAGATTTTAAATATTTGAAAATAAAAATTTGTTGGGAAAAAAACCACAAGGTCTTTCTGGGGAAGAGAGTAATATATTCTCCCCTTCTCTCAAGGACTGGTTGGTATTTTTAAAAAGCTTTATTTATTTATTTGACAGAGAGAGACACAGTGAGAGAGGGAACACAAGCAGGGGGAGTGGGAGAGAGAGAAGCAGAGTCTCTCAGCACCCACTGAGCAGCGAGCCTGATGTGAGGCTTGATCCCAGGACTCTGGGATCATAATCTGAGCCAAAGGCAGATGCTTAATGACAAAGCCACCCAGGGGCCCCGTTTAGTATTTTTCAAAGACCCAATAGTTCTTAAAATCAACTAATGCTCTTAGTGATTTAGATGTTTCAAGTATCAACTACAATGGGAAAACAATTCCGGCTTGTAGGGCTATGCCCCAAACCACTGCTACATGCATAGACCAGTAGCTGGCCAAGGGATAGTCAGTTTCTGATTAAGTGAGATAATCCCCAGAAGGAAAAATCCAGGGTCTGGACACACACAGAAAGAGAGAGAGAGACAGAGAGACAGAGACAGACAGAGAGAGAGCACGCTCTCCTTGCACAGAATCCAGCCTCCCTGATTTCCTGTGACCTTCCTAGACAGAACTGAAGGGCACCTCCCCAGCCAGAGCTGCCTGAGTTCAAACACTTTTTGGCACAGAGGCTGTTCCAAACATTCTCACTAACCTTGGCTCTTGTGTCAGAGGACTTACCTGGTTTGCCTCAGGAGTCTTTGTCTTTGGATTCAATTCAATAGAACCAAAAATATTTATGAGGGACAGGGCATGAAGCTAAGCAATGAAGCTACAAAGATGAAGCAGCCAAGTCCCAGAAAAATCCAACCTATAAATAAATGACTAAGGGACACGATGAAAAGAGTTGTGTTGGGAGTGTGTCCTACAGAACACTGGTGAACGACAAAGAGCAAAGGTGTCCAAACATCTGCAAAAGCCATAGAACAAAGGCCATATATGAGCAGGGCAATAATTAGTCTTCCAGGAAGAAAGGAGATTCCAAGTTCAGGAAAGAGGGCAGGCCCAGGTACAGAAGGTCAGTCAAAGGTTTGGCTCACTTGGAAAGGAGACTAGAGTTCATTAGTTAGAGTATAGGATTGGGGGCAGTGGATGGGAAGAGCCGAAGCACCTCATCAATTTCCGGCCTCCTGCCTGGAGAACACCATAGTTCTCTGAACTGGATTCCCAATTCATTCATGAAAATAAGTGATTTCCAAAATTTACTGAACACTTACTATGTGCTCTAGGCACTACAGAAGAACACTAACATAAGCAAGACTTTGTTCTTAAGGAATTGGTAAGCTAGTACAAGAAAGTAATGAAGAGTAAGTACATATAGAACCGTAATCTAGGAAGAACACATTAAGTATCCCAATTGTTTTTTTTTTTTTTTTAAGTATTTGTAGAAACTGGACTTCACAGAAAGAAGACAGATCTTTCAGTGAAGAAGACATAGATAGAGAAATCAGGAAGTCTTTCTGAAGGCGATAGCAGATCTTAACGGCATGACTGAGTGAAAAAAAAAAAAAAATGGAGGCCATTCCAAGTGAAGGAATTAGCCTAAGATAATATGTAGAAATGGCTCTACAGATACTGCCCAAATCCATGGATTCCTGAACGTTTCCTGTGGGTTCAGAACTAAACATATTTCTTTGACTATATTCACTACATAGGGCTGAGGCTCAAACATTTTGGGCTAGCCTGTTTTGTGTTTTTTTTTACTGCACTAGTAACTGTTTCTTTGTGGACTTCTGGCTTGGCAGGCGGGGGTGGAGGAAGGTAGGAATGGACAAGAAAACAAGTCTGATGGGTAGAACCACCTCAGAGCTGAAAACTGGCAATCTACTTCCTGTGTTCTTAGTAAAGTCCTGTAATCCAGGGCAGTGACCTGGGGCATTTGGGCTTAAAACTTGCTCTGTTTATGTAACCTCACATTTCCTACATAAAGAGGTCCTTGTGAAATCAGCCAGTCTGTCAGTTCTAGTCACAGTCAGTTCTAATAAGCACCTGACCATGAAAACTGAGCTCAGACTGGGGGTGTGGGAGGAAACTGGTCAAACTAGTTGGGCAGTTTTATTATTACTGAGCATTACATTTTCATGGGGGGGCACTAATATTACTTAACACCTATTAAGCGTAAGTACTGTGTTGGTATGAATGTGCCCTATTTCCCATAATCCATTTAATAACCCAATGAGTAGTATTAACACAGATGAGTAAACTGACGTTCAGAGATTAAATGACTTGCTCAGTGTCACACACTAACTACTGCCCACGTCTGAGTCCACAAACACCCAGCTCTTGCCCTACTGGTTGTTATCTCCCTCATTCAGCATCACACAACTTTTAACCTAACAGACACTTCCATGCAGATGAAGCTTTGGTCCAAACTGCTTGTACAGTGCTTGAACTTTGACAATCTAGTTTCTCCTCCTTCCTGCACTTTAATACTCCTCTGATGAATTCCTGATGCTGCTGCCACAGGTTTTCTCTGTGCCACCATTTCTCCTTCACAACATGAAAGCCTTGACTAAAGCTATCCATCCTATTTTGAAAGACAACCCAAGTCTTTGTTCTCGGCTTTCAAAATTGTTCACCAGATCCTCTCATTTTCCCATTCCAAACCTTTTCAACTGATATATCCTCTCTTGGTCTCACTTGCTCATCCAATTCCTGTCAGCAAGTCCTGTCCCAATCTACACCCTCTATGAAAACACTCACCCTGCCTCAGCCTGTCAAATTTGCACCTTCCATTTCAGTTCCTGAGAGCTACTCTCTTCCAAAGAACATTCTCATCAGGGGTGGTTTTGATTTCTCTACACTATACAAGCATCTCCCCCACTCCCAGCACTTGGGTCTGGACATAGCATCAGGTACTGCTCTGACAGAGTACTGGGTATCTCCATTATGTGGCTGCTCAGGCCCTGTCCTGTTGCCGGCACCTTCCTCTGCCTACTCCTTTCTATACAGTCCCTCAAACAACACGTGCTCTGAAATCAAAGACTCGCTCTTACAGTTCAACTTCAATACAATGCAGAAGAGGTAGGTGTTTAATAAAACAGTTTAAACCGAGGGTGTGCTAAGCTTCTGAAAGCAATAATAGGTCAAAAAAGGACAAAACAAAACAAAAAGACCACTCCTGCTAGCCTGCAGTACAGTTTCCATGTTTTTATAAGAAAATCCTTCTGAGAAAGAAAATTTCAATCAATTAAAATACAGAATTCACTAAAGGGCATGAGTATTATAAGCCAGGATCTGCTTTAAAAAAGAAAAAAAAAGGCAAAGTACTACTCAAAAGCTTATAAACTGCAAAAGGTTAGGTACAGGCTAAAACCCTTGAGTTTCCCAACTTGGATCAGTTTATGTAACTCAGAAAGTAGAAAAGCTTGGAATCTGGGCCTAAAACAACAGACTTATTTCCATTCAAGTTATACTACAAGGGAAAAAAATGTGAAATTTGAAAACTTTCCTTTCCAGAGCCAGATTTAGATAAACTGAAGGAAAAAGAAACAGATGCCACGAATCCAGTCGATGCAGCTTCACAATGACCTATTTTTGTCCATTTAGAGTCCTCTTTCCTGTTCTTCAAACAGGATCCCTGTAGCTGGCTGCCTCAAAGTGAATCTGAAAGCCATGTGGCCTGGCTTGTGCCAGGTTCATAAACTACGCTGGTATTATATACCCTTCCACAATGACATGACCTTGGTCCCAAGGACCAGCAGCCAAGCTAGCCCGTCCAGCGCAGAAGAAATACATGATCACCCAAACAAACAGCCACTGAGAAGTACACCCTTCACCCAAGGTGGGTGGGAATCATCAGATCGAAAGGCATGAGTTATTCTTGCATAAACCTGCATGCCCGTTACTGTTCCTGTTCACCCGGCTGTGCACCTGAAACCTGTCCTCCCTCTCCCCCAGGGACAGCCAGAACTGAAACCGGCTGCTCAAGTGGGCTGAGACAACCTCATCCGCTCCACTGCCAGCATCACCAACTTCTGAATAAGATTTCAGAGCCATGTGGTCAATCTCCTGTCCAACATCTGCAGCTGGCTGCTCTCCTTACATCTGTCCCACAAGTCTCTGCCAACAGCAGTAGTGCAGCTGTACGGACTATCCAGGAGATGCCAGTTCTTTTCCCTGGCCCCCGCCCCACCACAAGAGCTCAGACAACTGGCAGTATCGAGAGCAGCTGCTTTTACAGAATGAGGGGAAGGTGGCTCAGGGTGGGCAGAGATTTTTCTGTAGCTCTAGTGATAGCAACTTTGGACACAGGCTAGTCTTCCAAGGAGGTCATGATAAACATACTTATCCTCATAAAAGCTTGTCATGCCCACCTTATCCTCCTAGTAATCACATTCACAGCCCCACGTTCAAGGAAGCAGAACTAATAAGCTGTTTCTTTACCAAGCAGCCAAAGATTCTCCGGCCACTGTCTTTAGGATGGCCCTATGTCACAGCTAGGAAGGTATTAAAAAATGAACTGGGCCAATCAGATTCCCTCTTTCTGGAATTTAAGAAATATGAAATATGAAAATAGTTTTCCCACTGGAAGCACAGTCAGAGACAAGCACACGGGCAGAGAAGAGCTGAGTCACAATAATGGTGGAATATTATGATGAAAAATTCACAGTTCCCACTGCTTGGATCCCTGCAGCCTGCCACTCCCTAGCATGATACCTCCATGATATCTGCTTCTACCACAGCTCCTACTTTGGGGGCTTTCCTTGTCACTTTTTACGACATCCCCAACTTGAGGTAGTACAAGAGAACCTCTGAACCTTGTAGTCAAAGAACTCAATTACAAAGCAGTGCACTCATGTCCAGAAATGGTATGGCATCACCCAAGAGCTATATGGGATGTAATCCCATGCTCATAGCTATAGCTAAAGGGCAGCTCAGACCCACAGCTTCATCCTAAACCAGATCTTGGAAATACCTCTGTTATGTCAGCGTGACTAACAGAACAGAAGAATTTAGGAAAAAGCCAAGGACTTAAAAACTTCTGTTTTTAAGCTGTGAAAGTGTCCCATGGGTCACACAACTGAAGTTATTAATTTTTATATAAAATCCAGTCTTGTAAATAACAACATAATCTATCAGATTTTATAGTTTAAACCAATATTCCTTTACCACAAATGATACACACTAGTCAAACAAATAAAAATAACTTCCTTTAGGGCACCTGGGTGGCTCAGTGGGTTAAGCCACTGCCTTCAGCTCAGGTCATGATCTCAGGGTCCTGGGATCGAGTCCCGCATCGGGCTCTCTGCTCAGCAGGGAGCCTGCTTCCTCCTCTCTCTCTCTGCCTGCCTCTCTGCCTACTTGTGATCTCTCTCTGTCAAATAAATAAATAAAATCTTTAAAAAAAAATAACTTCCTTTATAATTAATTCACCAGATAAAATAGCACAAACTCTTGATCAGTCAGGTCTAAGCCTCTCTGATAAAAACTATATGATCTTAGGAAAAGACAATTTACCTCTTCAAATCTCAGTTTAAAATAAATATTATATTAAAATGAGATGATCTTTATGGAACTTTCCAGCTTTAAAATGTGATAGACTTCTACTCTCTGAGCAAGTAGTGAACTCATCATTTGCAAAGATAAAATCCATTCATTTAACAAATATCTGAGGGCCAGCCACTGAGGCAGGTATGCAAGGTACTAGGTGTAGAACAGTGAACAAAACATAAAAACACTCTTATAAAACTTACATTCCAATCTAGAAAACAGAGAAACATGTCAGTTTTTCAGGTCATAGGCACTTTGAAGAAAAATAAAACGAGAATGAAAAAGAAATAAAATGAGTAAGAGGGTAAGAGGGACAAAGAGCAAGAGAATAGAGGGACTGCCATTTTAGATAAGGAGATCAGGAAAGGGCTCTCTGTTAAGGTAACAGTTGAGAAGAGTTCTGTCTAAGGGAAGAGATGAGCCGTCCACTCAGAAATCTGGGAAAAGAGTTTCAGACAGAAGGAAGTACTAAGGCCCTGAAGGGCCTGAGGAGACCTCAAGGAATAGCAAAGAAGTCAGTGTGGCCAGAGTGGGTAAGGGAGAGAATGATAGGAGATGAAGTCAATGAACACCAAAGATTCAACAGATGTGACCCAAGAGGAAAAATTTAAATGCTTCAAGTAGAAAATTCATACCAATGTGGTTTCTGGCTTTTGTGGGGGTCCATTACATTTCAGATCCACAGGCAAAAGGTAAGTCCACACTGCAATGTACCATCTATCTAACTTGGAACTAAGCAAAAATGGTGCTGCAGATGTCCAAATTAGCATAAACATCATAGAGAAAATTGCTTTGGGAAGCCATGTGATATCAAATCTGGACTCATCAAGAATTTCATTTCTTTTTACTCTAGTTAAGCTCCTGCCAATTTATTCTAAAGAGAATCCTATGAAAGAAAAAAAAAAACCCACATACAAGGATATATTAACAGGAAGGAACATCATTTATAATAGCCTAAATAACCAACAAGCCAGTAAATTAAGGTGTAATAACAGGTTAGGCAGACTCTTGAAAAATATGAAAAGTATATAGTAAATGGCAGGGAAGAAGGAGGATAGAAAACTGTATTTCTGCTATAATTATACCCTCCACAAAAAAGGATATATATGAATAGAGACTAGAAGGAAACAAAAAATGATGATGGCTGGTTCTGCTGGGGAGGCAGGATTATTCTTATTTATAAAATAATACTCATTCAGTGCAAACTTGATTTCTTTGTTCTGGTTTTCCTACTTCAATACAATACTAACATTGAGAATTAAGATAACAATAGAAATTCCTGTGATCATGTAGTTGACAAGAAGGCCACACTCATTTCTATTCCATGGCACTCTTTTTTTTTTTTTAAAAACATTTTATTTATTTTTTAACTAAAATTTTTTTTCTTAAGTAATCTCCACACTCAACATGGGGCTTGAATTCATGATCCTAAGATGAAGAGTCACACACTCTATTGGCTGAGCCAGGCACACATCCTTCATGGAGACCTTCTCAGTAACCCTACAATATCTGATGGTCCTGATACACTTTTTTGAACCTTCTTTCTTTAGCCTCCAAGGTCACAAATATGCTCCTAGTCCTTCACTCACCCACATCTCTACTGACATGTTCTCTTCTTCCTTTTAGTTCCTAACAACACTTACTTATTATTTGTCATTTTCTTCTCTCTCTTCTCTATAAAGACGACTCTCAAGAGATGTGGGTCTCCAGCTCCTGTCTCTTCTTTCAAACTACGTAACCACAATCTCAATGCCTATTAGTAATTTCCTCAGATCAGATATGAGGACACACCAAACTCGACATGTCTTTAATCAAACTGTCACATCATCAAATTTGTTTTCTCTCAATTGATTTCCCTACGTTCAACAGTACCATGACTCTCCCATTCAGTGGAAGTAATTTTAGCACAACCCTATCATCAAAGTCTACCATCATCATGATCTACTCGTTTAGAACTACTGTTCTATTACTGCCTCTGGTCTAGTAAAATCTCAATGCTAATATCTTAGGTCTTTGTGGTCCTTATTACTGCTTATAAACTGGATTACAGAAAATTCCTAAATAATTTTTCTAACTCTGGCTAAAACAACAAAATCAAGTAAAAAAACCTCAACCACCTCTCCCCTGCTTAAAAAAAAGCTACAATGATATCTAGGTACTATGAAAGTATTCTATACATTTTCTTATTTAATCCTAAGAAACCAGAATTAGACACTATATTGTTTCCATTTTGTAGATTAAAAAATAGAGATTTGGGAAAATAATCAGCTCAGGGATACAGATATGGTAAGTAGTGGAACAGTAAATCCAACCCAGACAGCTTGCTCCAGAGCCTTTATTCTTGATCACTGTTTACTTGGCCTTGGTGGTAGGCTTGGCCGTCAGGCTACCACATAATCCTGCCTTAATTAAGCCTGCTGCCCACCTCTGGGCCATCCTTACTCCAAAATGAGAATAGTAAAGTTATATATTTAAGAGCCTTGGGTTCTGAGGCCAGCCAGTTCAGGCTCAAATCCCAGCTCTACCATTTAATACATGACCATGGACAAATTGCCCTCTTCTAAATCTGTTTCTTCTTCTGTATAAAAATGGGAATACTAAAGGTGTCTATCTACCTTATGCAGTTGGGAAGAATAAATATGATTTAGAAAACAGTAACCCAATGCCTGGCTGATGGTAGCCCTTAGTAAAGGTTAGCCATCTTAATTATCATAACTCTAGCCTCCTGCAATTTCTGCCTATTCTTTTCCTGCTCAGTTTTGAAGATCAAGGTCTTGCATAGCCCACAGCAATCTGTTCCTCTTCTGCCTGCACAGAATATTTTTTGCTCACTTGTCATTAAGCATAAGTTGATCTGTATTTTAATAAAAATAACAGTATCATTCAGAATATCTACTGTATGCAGGGATTGCTTTAATCACCCCACATGAACTTACGTACTTGTTTTAATCCTCATCATGACCTTCTGAAGTAGGTACTATCATGATTCTTCTTCTGCAGATGATGAAACGAAGGCACAGTAAGGTTAAACAATAAGCCCAAGGTCATACAATAGGTGGAGGAGCTCAGCAAGTCTAGTTCCAGAACCCATGCTCTTTACCATTACTTAGCATTTCACATCTGTTATTTTCCAGGTCTCCTCCAAGAACTGCAAACTGCAACCTTCTCAAAAACAAGAATGGTAAGCTTCTCTAGATCCCCCAAAAGGCCAAAAATGGACTCTTTAACAGATGGACAAGGAACAAACATTGGATGGATTGATATTCCCAATGCTGCATCATCACTTGCATCAGGACCTCAGCCTTCTGCATTTATTCTGTTCTCTCACCATCCTTTTTCAATAGCTATCTTAAATTACCTGCACCCAAGCTATTTTTAAAATTTATTTATTTATTTATTTGACAGAGAGAGAGAGAGACAGAGAGTGTGTGCACAAGCACGATGAGTGCACATAGAGGGAGAGGAAGACGCAGGCTCCCCACTGAGCAGGGAGCCCGATGTGGGGCTGGATCCCAGGACCCCAGGATCATGATCTGAGCCGAAGGCAGAAGCTTAACCGACTGAGCCACACAGGCACCCCCTGTACCCAAGCTATTATAAACATAAGTGACATTGATTACTATTCTGTATGAATGTGGGTTTGGGCTCATGTCCTAAGACTTAGAAGAACCTCTTTCTAGACCTCACAGTTGCAACCCTGCTATTCCAGAACTAAGAAGTATGCAAAGATGATCTTGGAAAACTTTTCCTCAATAGTTTGGCTAGAGTTGGATTTCTTTTCATCATCAAGAACTAAATGCAGGAAATGCAAAGCAAGACTTTGCTTCAGTTTTATCAATAGCTATTTGAAAGTATTTTAAACTGATATTTCTACTTGACCCAACTCCATTCTTCCACCACCCCAAAGACAAACACCACACAAATGCCTTCATGTCCACTCTCTCTGGGGGATGAAATTAATTTAGGGAAGAAAAATAAATCCTATTGTTTCAAGTCTCATTCTTTTGCATCATTTTCTCCTAACATTCCAACCACACTTCATTTATTCAAAGGTACTAAAGCCCTTTCATACTCAGTCATTCCTATATGGTACTCCTCCGCTTGGAACCTGCTTCCTTAACTTTCTAGCTAACTCCTCAATTTTCAGATCTGCTTAACTGCCATCTTCTTAGAAAAGCTTTCTCCATATCCACACTCTAAAATGATGCCCCCTTTTCAGAGTCACTGCCTCTCTACTTGCCCTTTAAAGAAATATCACAATTTGTAATTGTGTTTATTTTTTGACTGGTTGACTAATTTCTTACTTCCTCCACAGGACTATAAGTTATGAGGTCTGAGACCAAATTATGAAAACACACATTCTGACTTCCAAGCCTTCCTCCACCTTTCCTTATTCTCAGTGTTACTCTGCAGAAGGAGCAATCACCTGCTTGTGGCCTACAGATAAAATGATCCACGGGACTTTGCATATCTTCAAATGCCTGATCAAATACCCCAGTGGTCTTTGTGCTGGAGAAAGCCCCAGATTCCATTACCTCCCATTGTGTTGGCCCAACAACACTTAGAGGGACAACTGATGTGCCTGGTCAGTGCTTCTCTACATGGATTTTAAGCTCTGCACAGTCCATGAAATGGTCATGGTTTTACAAACCCTATCCTGTATTTGTATAGGTAAACCTGCCAGATGAATGAATATGTATTTCATTAGGCATATACTTTCTGAGAAAAAGGCCAAAGGGCTCAATAGGGAGTGGTTCCTCTCTATTTACATGTAAACCAAAATGGACAGCCAAACAAACTGTAGGTAATAGCCAATCTAAGGTAACCTAAAGAAAAGTTCACTCAGCGTGAAGGGCACTCCCAAGAAGGCGTGGACCTGTATTAAAACCTAAGGAATTTAAGGAAAATAGAAACAGAGCAAGGGGGCATTATTAAGAAGGCACAGAACAGTTGCAGTGAACTCCTTAGATGGTCCCAACATTCAAAGCAATGGGCATGGATTCCGAAAGTTACTTCAATTTTAGAATAACACCAAATCTCTTTAGGTACTCCCCGATCAGGTCAACTTTCAGACTAGCTGAAAGCCAAAACACAAAAGGAGTCAACAGTATAATCATTATTTCTCTTCCTAACCCCTAATCACAGAGAAGGCAATCCACTCTGCAAGGATACAAGCCTGTGGACCAGAATTGGGACATCCAGATTCTCCTCTTGGCCTTGCTGTCACTGACCCCTCTCAACACTTAACCTCAGGTATAAAATAAAGGCACCATGTTCTACAGTTTATATTATTATGCTGTTATATAGGAATGGCACCAAAACCCATGGAGTTAACAGAACTGCTAAAATTTGTACTGCTCATACCAAACCAAATGTTTTCTTTTAAATACTTAGTAACAGGGACGCCTGGGTGGCTCAGTTGGTTAAGCAGCTGCCTTCAGCTCAGGTCATGATCCCAGCGTCCTGGGATCGAGTCCCACATCGGGCTCCTTGCTCGGCAGGGAGCCTGCTTCTCCCTCTGCCTCTGCCTGCCTCTCTGTCTGCCTGTGCTCGCTCTCTCTCCCTCTCTGACAAATAAATAAATAAAATCTTTTAAAAAAAATTCTTAGTAACAAATTTAAGTAGGATATTGTAAACATGACAAAACATCACAAAAAAAATGGTGATATGGAAACCATTAGACATAAGGTACGTCTGAGAGAAGTGAAAATATCTATCTTTGAAAAGAGAAGACATAAAAAGAAATGAATAATCTTTTAAAGTACCAATAGACAGATGTCACAATGGTAATTTATTCTATTTTACTTTACAGGACACAATTTATCAATAGGGTAAAGGTTGCAGGGAAGCATTTGACTCCATTGAAAAGCAAACTTAAGAATTACCTAGGTCTAGCAAACATATAGACTTCCTCTAAAATAAACTGCCTCCTTTGTCACTGGATGTCTCAGAAGCTACATGAGTAGCTCAAAAGACTATTTTAAAGCAGGAGGCAACAAACTTTCTGCAAAGGGATTTGAGGGTCACATATAATCTCTGCTACATATTCTTCTTGCATGTGTATTTTTACAACTTTTAAAAATATAAAAACCATCCTTAACTTACAGGCCATATAAAAACAGGTAGTTTGCAGATTCTCATTCTTGAAGTGCTTTCCAATAGAAAGATGAGTCATATGTATCTTAAAATTTTCAGAAACAAAAAAATACACAAAAAAGCAGACAAAATTTTTCTAATACCTACATCTTAAAGATTAAAAGAAACAGGTGAAGTTCATTTTAATGCATTTTAGTTCAATATAGCACAAAATTACCAATCTAACATGAAAACAGAAGTACTAGTAAGATATTTTACCTTTTTCTAAAACTATGTCTTCGAAATCCAGTGTATAATTTATACTTACAGCATATCTCAATTTAAATTAGTCACATTTCAAATGCTCATTAGCTACATGTGGCTAGTAGCTATCATTCTGGACAGAGCTGTTCCAGAGAAACTTGTACACTCCACAGAGAAACAGAAGAGTTAACCTTCCAACCAACACTTCTTTTTCTTTCTTATATTACTTTTTTTTTAAGATTTTATTTATTTATTCAACAGAGAGAAATCACAAGTAGGCAGAGAGGCAGGCAGAGAGAGAGAGGAGGAAGCAGGCTCCCCGCCAAGGAGAGAGCCCGATGTGGGGCTCGATCCCAGGACTCTGGGATCATGACCTGAGCCAAAGGCAGAGGCTTTAACCCTGTGAATCACCCAGGTGCCCCCTCTTATACTTATTTCTGATGATCCAAATTGATGAAGAAAAACTGTATTAGTCAATAAATGACTATTGAGATGACTGGCATGCTACTTGGAAAAAGAAAACTGGATCTCTTCTTGTGCATTACTTCGATATGAAGTCAGACAGAAATGAAAAGTCAATCTAAAAAAGTAAAATACATTCAAAGGCAAGTAAAGAGAAAAGAATGCCAAAAAAAGGAAAAGGGGATGTTATTTAAACCATCAGACTGGCAAAGATTGAAAAGGAGTCATTTCCTCAGACTCAATAAAACTGGTTTACAAATCAGGTATTACTGGTGGGAACATAAACGTAAATGACCTTTCTTAGGGAAGCTTTGCAATCTGTATAAATATGTACCTCACTTCTGGAAATTCACCCTAAGAGGTCATGATAAAGGACAAAAAGATGAAGGCACAAGGATATTCACTGAAGCATTACCCATGAGAGGCAACAGCTGGAAGCAACTTAAGTGTCCATCAGTAGGACAGATTAAATAAAATAAGGTCATTAAAATTATGTAGGTCTCTTATAGCAAGATGTTGACATGGCGGAGGGGGAAATGAAGGTTATTGAACAACACATACAGTGTGATCCCATTTATGTAAAATGCAAAATTTCATGTAAATGTTCATATTCATAAAGAGAACAGCAGAAGGAAATTTAATAAAATGTATACAGTGATTATATCTGATAGAGGTAGGTTTGAGATAATTTTCTTTGGACACAACTATATATGTTTATCTCCATTTTTTATGATCATCTGATACCTTTTATCCCAGAGTTGTTTTTATAACCTTCTCAGCATGATTTTTTTTTCACTAGCACTCTTAGAAATATCTTTTATGTAACTTTACAGTGTGCTACACGCACCACAGTGTGGTGAACACATTCTTTCACTGAGATAACATGTACCTGCAACTCCTACTTTTTACACATGTGACTTTACAGAGCATGGGACCTACAGCACCTGCGGTGAACTCCTTCACTCACTGCAATAACTCTACTCCGACTCAGGGAATTATTAGCACTCTTAGAAACACAGTTTAAATATGTCTTTACATAGCGTCACACATGTCCTATGAAGTGGTGAATACATTCCTTCAGTGGAATAATCAACATGGTGGTTTTTATCTTTTCTGATTAATATAAAACTTTATTTTTTAACTTTAAAAATTCTTGGAGAAGATCAAAAAGGAAATGACCAAAAAGTAAACAAAAAGCCTCTATTTAGTGAGTAACTTCTTTTCATAGGTTATAGAGAGACTGGGGAGAAATACAGGTGTCAAAGAAACCTAATAATCAGACATACGAGGAAGCCACCTGCCTTTCCCAGGTTAAGCCATAAATTCATTCCTGTACAAAGCACAGGAAGGGTAAGTATGTTAACTCCACCTTCTTGTGGTGAGCAACGTTATATGATAATACATAACAAAAAACAATTCTTTAGAGATGAAAGACATTCTTGAAACATATCTACAGAATATAACACATGAAGGAAGCTTCTTTTTTATTTTTAAATTTATTTTATTTCTTTAAAGATTTTATTTATTTATTTGACAGTCAGAGATCACAAGTAGGCAGAGAGGCAGGCAGAGAGAGAGAGGAGGAAGCAGGCTCCCTGCCGAGCAGAGAGCCCAACTCAGGGCTCGATTCCTGGGATCATCACCTGAGCCGAAGGCAGAGGCTTAACCTACTGAGCCACCCAGGTGCCCCAGAAAACTTCCTTTTTAAAACCCAAAACACTCATCTATATGATTCTAGGAACTTACTCAGAGTTAACATCACTAGAAAAATTCCCTGAATTCTGCGGAAATGGCAAACAATGAAAAAAGTAATATATTTTCATGTCTTTGTAAATTACCAAAATAGCCTACCAAACATAATGGATGAGTTCATGTGAAGAGTTCTTTGCTAGTTTGCCCTTCACTCTTCAGCAAGCTAAGTCACTTAAAATACAGAGGTGAATAACGGTAATTTCATACAATGTCACTTTTCAGCCACTAGGTTTTCCAAGTTTGGAGTTTACAAGAACTATAAAACCACAGGATAGTGGGATACAAATAAGATTTGATACAAAATAATCTTTTCCTCTCAAATCACTGACATTCTTAAACCCCTAGATTTTTTTCTCTCAAATGATGAAAATTTAGTACAAGGCTCATTCACAATGGACTCACAGGATCTCACCGTGAGTACAATGGATGCCTGAAACCATCAGTGTTCTTTTGAACACTGAAAAAAGAAAACAGTATAACACAAAAAGATGATCAGCATTAAAATATTTTCTTAATTAGGGGAAAAACTCCAACTGCTATTTCAAGAATTAAAAGGCTGTCTTTTATTGAACTGTCATGCTAGCTCTTCAACAGGCAAGCAGTGGAGACATTTTAAATGCATTACCTTTAGGAGGAAAATACGACTTGCTTTCAGCTTTGTGAGGCCAGTCTACAACGAGAGGTCCAAACCTGCGAAAGCTGGCAGTGATCTCATCTACAAAATAAAGAAGCAATCTTAGAAAGAGAAAAAAAAATATTGCAAACAAAATAGCATAAAGCATGTCTTTTCATTTAAAAAATACTTTGAAAACTATTTCTAAAGCATTTTTATAGACATCAAACCTACTAAGTGAAATACAATTGTTTATTGGGTACATTTGGTTATTCACTTTCAACCATGCAGAATGTGTTTCTAACTATAATTTATTGCTCTTCACCACCAACAAATTTGATATAAGAATTTGGAAGAAAAAAATCTGACATAACCAAGGTGACCTCTCTGTCGGGTTAAAAAAAAAAAAAAAAGATTCCAAAAATAGAAATGTTCTCTGTTTTTAGAAAAAAGGGAAAAGTACGCAAAATATTTAAAGTGTGCTTTCATTTATGTAAAATAATCTCTAAAATATCTAAGATCATTAATATTAGGTTTTGATAATTAGTAATCTAAGATTATCTATAAGATTATTTTAGAAATAGATACAATTCTTTTGGTGAGGAGTAGGAGCAATAAGTAGGTAATTCTATTTGATGATAAAAAGTTAAAACCAATGATCTCTTTCTTTCATACTTACCTATTACATATTCTATAAGGAAAATGTTTCCAAAGTTATACCTCAATAAATTTACCTTTTCCTTCTGATTTGACTCAAAGCAGAAGGTTATAACTTAGCTCTCACTCAGAATTAAGTGGCTACCCTCTCAGACATGATATAAACTTTGTATTTAAAAAAAAAATCCCATTGACAGATGAGATTAACACTAGTAAAAGAATAGTTTGGAGGAAAATGAGTCTCCAGCTCTGTACAACTTTAAAGTAATAAGTCTTAAATAAAACTATTTTTAGACTATTCCTTTCTCATCATGAAAAAAGAAAATCATGATAAGTTGAAGAAATGTCACAACTAGAACAATGCTGACAAAACAATTGTTTTAACAATATTTTTTTATAGAAGTTCCATAGCCTACTAGAATTAGAATTGTTGTTTTTTCCCCTTAAGTTAACTGACACAATTTTACTCCATTCATCTGTTCAACAAATATTTATTGATAACCCACTATGTGCTGATTGGGTTTGGGCATTACTGAAAACTCACTTTTGGATTGACAGTATCTCAAGAACATTATTAAGAAAAATTCTAATTAGTCTTTATTCTTTTAAAGGCAAGGGGGACTTTTAATTAATAGATATCTATATTAAAATATGAGATGGGATAGTGATGAACATGACCAAAAGCACTGGAATTGGACTAATTTTGAATGCCAGCTGCACCATTAGCTACATAACCTTGGACAAACTGTCTGCCTCTTATCCTCAGTTTCCTCATCTATAAAATGGAGTTGGTAGGATTTGCCTTAAAGGATGGATATAAGGATTAAATGAGATAATATAACGTGAAGCACTTAGCACGATTTTGGGCATATAGAGAGTTCCACAAATACTTTCATTATTATTTTACAGTTTATCCCCAAATTAATGACTGGGAAACATGAAGCTGTTGGGAGACTGCCCTGTATGAACACAAGAGCAGACCTGAAATGCACCATCTATTACTTCCTCATCTTTTGAATATTTTCATCCTCCAAACACAAAAATAGGAAATGTCCCAAACTGCTCGGAGAGGAAAAGCATGGTCAAATCACACAAAGAACAAACCTGGCCTTTATAAGTCCTTTATGAATGCATCGTACCTTCATCAATATCAGGAGGAAGGCCTCCAACAAACACCTTTCTAGAGTAACGTTCTACTCGTTCTCCGTTTTGACAGCGAGTGGGAGAACTTAAGCCAGATGACAAGGATTGATCGCCGTGACTGTCGTCCAGGAAGGCATCTTCAAAGGGAAAGAGAGAAGACCGACCTGAAACAAACGTGGAAGTTTCTACAGTTAAAATTATTTTCTTGGACAACAAATGCTTTATTAGGAACTAAAGTGTAGAAAAGACGTATCCTGAACTGTGACTTTTACAATAGGGTAAGCAACTGCAGATTGCTGAGCCTAGACAATGCCATCATTTTTGCGTAAAGGTATGCATAGCACAGAAATAAATGGACTGATCGTCAGGAGGAAGAATCTAAAATTACAGCTGCTTCCGCAGCTAAAAATCACCACCTTTTACGCAGAGAGTTCCTATCACTGCCACTAAGAGTATTCAGCAGCTATTTTTCCTTTCCCCAGACATTTCTTAAAATAAATGGAAAAGTAATCTTTATTCACAGATTTTTATTTGCTCAAAGGTCCAGGCTGGCTGCAGAGGGAATATTACACTGATAACAAAGGCTGATCGCCTCTCTGATAGAAGGACTAAAGATAATCAATTTTTCCCTGCCACTCCGAACTGATCCAATTTAGGAATAAACACCTGCAGTAATCACAGATGGCACAAGTAAATGAGAAGACACAAATTAAGGTGTGGGAGTACAGATGCAGATGTGGTTATGACATTTTTTACCCTACTAATCTAGGCAGTATTTTATATCACTCAAAAAATTATTTTCATTGTCAACTCTATAGCCAAATAGAGTTTATACAGCAAAGCATCTACCCATTCCACATGACTGTAAGAAAGATGCCAGCAGTTAGAGTCTGTTAATAAACATAACACAATAATGCCATCCGGCATTACAAAATAAAATCTAAGTTTAAAACAAATATATTTCCTGTTTGAGTCAGTGAGTTCCTGGTAAAACTTTCCATTAGGTTACACTCTAAAAATGAACCATCTTGAATACACTAACTTTTGAAAAAAAGAATAATTCCCCTTTAAAATATATTCATACACTCTTCAAAAAAAGAACAGTGTCTTCCCCATTTAGTCTATCCTGTCTGTATTTCCCTGAAACCTAGTTTCTGCGTCACTACAGCCAACTCTCTAAAACAGAATATAAATAGCCTTATAAAAATACTGAACATTTATTTCTTTTACCAAAAAATGGCTACTAATATAACTGTTTATTTTATGAACAACCCAGGTGGTATAAGAAAGGCACTATTTTGATGTTGGGAGTTAACAAATAAAAGGACCTAAGAATTTATTGTTCAGCTCTTCCTAGATTAGCTACAAAGAAACAGAATAAAATTTGTCACCTCATGTCACCTAGCTTTCTTAGCCGGGGGAGAACAAACAATAGGCAGTAAATTCTCATCCTGTGAAGTCTGTTCTGATCACTGGGGGTAAAACAAATAGAGTTGCAGCAACTATAGGCAAAAAGACTTTCCCAAAGACATCCAGAGATGTACTTGCACAACTTTCAGATTTGCTTCCCATGGAGTCCACATTCAGTGAGTTATGTGCTTACTCTGGGACACGCACACACCCAAATCAGCATTTCCCACAGAAAACTCCTATCCCCATTTCTTACCCTCAAACTAGTAACATGAAATGCTCAGAAAACAAAGGCTGCTAGGGGCAAGGAGTGGGGAGACAACTAAATAATACTGGAAAATACTGCACACCTTATGCCCTTCCCAGATTCACAATCCATATCAGAATATAAACAGCTGGGAAAAGTTCTGCAGTAAAATAAATTGACCCAGAAGTACCTGGATTTAAGATTAAAAAAAAAAAAGTTAACATATGCAACTCAGTGGAAAACACTTGAAGAAATATTTAATCTATATTCTAGAATCACCAAACTAATATGAATTATTTGAAAGTTCTTGACAAAGAAATCAAGTCTGGTCAGAGATAGGCAAGTGCCTAAGTTTAAGACAGAAAAAATTAAGTACTAAGTGAAGACGATACCAAGAGCACTATCACTGCCCTATGGGAGATGGGGTGGGTGGAGACCTTTGGAGTGATTTCACACGAAGGCAACCTTGAACAGAATCTTGTGGGGTTGGGGTTTCTAAGGTAAAGAACAAGAATCCACAGACACAGAACTTTCAAAACAGCTTTGACCTTTCCCTCCAAACCAGGTCCTCTAGCATTCCCTTCAATCTCAATAGAAATGACTATCCACACTCAATTCAATCCAGAAATCCAGGACTCCCCCTTGACACCTCTTACTCCTTTCTTGCTTTTCTTTCTTTCTTTCTTTCTCTTGCTTGCTTGCTTGCTTTATTACTCCTCATCTAATCTCTCTCTCACTAGCTTCTATCAATTCAAGCTATGAAGTAATTCTTCAATCCATTCATTTCTCCCATCTCCAGTCCTAAGATTCTGGGTTCCAGATCGTCATCATCTCTGCCCTGAACTAATGGGTTCCAACAAGTCTATATGACAGCCTATTTAGTCTACTGGTTTCTATCTTGAACCCCATAGGGGGTTTTCCACACAACAGCCCAAGTCATCATTTTCAAATATTAATCTGAACATATAACCACACTCCCCACCTTCATCCTTAGAACCCTTCAATAACATCAAACTCTTTTTCAATAAAGTAAAAAAAAAATCACTCTATAAGGCTTATGCAGTCTCCTGCATCACAGTTGTTGCCTCTCTCCTTCTGTCTGGTTCACTAACTTCCAATCACTCAGACCTCCTTTGAATTTCCTGATATTTCCTCCTTGCCTCAGGTACCAAGGACAAGGTGTTTCCCTCTTCTCCCAAATAAATACTCTCCTCCCAACTCCCCAGTTTTCTAATTAATTCCCACCAATTCTTCAGGTCTCAACTGAAGAGTCACTTCCTCAGGTGGAACTGTCCTGAACTTCTAGATTAGGTTAAGTTCCTTTTTCTATCCACTCACAGCACTTCCCCTGACAATTTTCCCAATTACCATTATACTATCATGTGTGGAGTGGTATTTCACTCCCCAGCTCCATTAAATTGTAAGTTCTATTAGGACAGGGACCAATTTAATCTTATTCACCACTGTATCCTAACATCCTAATGAAGGCCAGAAAAGGTATTCAATAAATATTAAAAGTGAGGCAACATCCAGAAAAGGATAACAGTACATGCAAAGACACACTGTTCCAAGTATATGCTGGAACACAGCACGCAGGTGTGAGAATGGCAAAAGAAGGAACCATGTCCTAGGAAATTGAGACCTTTTCTATTGCTTCTATGTGTCAAACATTATATTCTATACTTTATATTACAAAAGCAATAGGGAATTTCCCCATATTCCAAGTCAATATTTCCTTCTAATACTAGCTTAAAAAAAAAAAAAACCCTCACTTTCTGGAGACTGATACTCCCATCTAATTCATCTTCCTGTCAGAATGACTTTTCTGAGATGCCTATGACCATGTGATTCCCTCTACCTCACATCCTACAATGGCTACCATCACTCTCACCAGCAATTTGCACCCAGGGAAAGAGGAGATGGGGTGAGAGTCTGTAGAAATTTGGGACCGTCCAGACAAGTGATGAGGAAATCTTGAACAAGTGCGGTGAAGGAGGAGAAGTAGATATTCAAGATGTTCCAGAACAAAGAGAACTTTCTTTGTGCATGACCAATATAACCACAGCTTTCCAGAATAATCTGGCAAAGAAAATAAAAGCTAGTATGTAAAACTTTGGACAGTTTTAAAAATTGGTTATGGGTACTTAAGAAACTTGCCAAGGTTTTAAAACCAATTCTCTTATTAATAGTGTTTAGAGTACCATAGACTTTAGTAATTAAGTTGCCCTAGGAAATGAAACTGCAAAGAATCCACACATACATGATGTTTTCTCTGTGGATAGGAACTAAGACTATGGGGTAGGGCGAGGTACCTGGGTGGCTCAGTCTATTAGGCATCTACCTTTGGCTGGGTCATGATTCCAGGGTCCTGAGATCAAGCCCCATGTCAGGCTCCCTACTTGTTGGGAGCCTGCTTCTCCCTCTCCCTCTGCCACTCCCCCTACCTGTGCTCTCTCTCTCTCTGTCAAATTAATAAATAAAATCTTTTTTTTTTCAAAGAGGCAGTAAGACAGGCATTCTTTTTTTTTAATTTAAAAGATTTTATTTATTTGACAGACAGAGATCACAAGTAGGAAGAGAGGCAGGCAGGGGAGGGGAGGGAAGTAGGCTCCCTGCTGAGCAGAGAGCCCGATGTGAGACTCGATCCCAAGACCCTGGGATCATGACCTGAGCAGAAGGCAGAGGCTTTAACCCACTGAGCCACCCAGGCACTCCAAGACAGGCATTCTTGAGTCAAAACCTCTTTGAGATTGTAGGCAACATAAAAAAAAAGACAAACTAAACAAACAAAGACTATAGGTCTCAGAGTCCAATCCCCAGGTCTACTTAATCTGAATGCATGGGGTTCAAACTTGAAAATTTGAAATCTGAAAATCACTTTAAATAAATTTCCCCAGTGATCCCTATGCTCAAGTTTAAGAGCAACTAAAATGGAGATTAACTGTCTATAGCAGGCATCCACTGAAAGTGATATTATGTGAAGTATATGGAGCCTTGGGAAACATCCAAGTTCAATCAAGTTAAAGAACAGAATGTAAAATCTATAATCTAGTCAACCATACCATAATAAGACTGCCTTAAGTGCTGATGGAACAAAAAGTTAGTCTGTAGGAAGCGTTTAAAAGACAGAAGTGTAGACCAAAAGAAGTTAAGAGAATTTTATCATACTGGTAAGATTACTCCTCTGTGGACAGAATGGTTCATTTGATGTTTCCATAGCCTGAAAACCACCTATTTCCTTATGCTCTAATTATAAGCTCCTAAAGGATTGTTCTAGTAATTAATTTAGTACCTTGCCACTGTGAAGAGGTACCACTGTGACTCCTTAACTAGCAGACAAATAATCAGCCACTAAAACTGTCTTCTGTTACTTTCACTAGCTTAAATTAAAACATTGGTATTCTGGGACGCCTGGGTGGCTCAGTGGGTTAAGCCGCTGCCTTTGGCTCGGGTCATGATCTCAGGGCCCTGGGATCGAGTCCCACATCGGGCTCTCTGCTCAGCGGGGAGCCTGCCCCCCCCCCTGCCTGCCTCTCCGTCTACTTGTGATTTCTCTCTGTCAAATGAATAAATAAAATCTTAAAAAAAAAAATTGGTATACTGGTTTGTCCAGGGTTCCTCATGAGGTTAGTATCTGTGCATTCATTTGGTTGGTATAAATCAATTCCCCCCCGGACAAATCATCACTGGGAAGACTAGTAAAATTTTAGTTCCCACATATGTGTTACTAAAAACTGAAACTTGATGAGGCTACACCCAAACTGTGTCCCATGAGGCACCCTACTTCACTAGCCAGCATCTCTCTGACATACTACTTTTCTTTAATAAAAAATCACCCAGGACCAAAACATTTTAAGTAAGCCATGTTACTTCCCCAAAATTAGATTCTTATATACCTCGCATATTAGTATGCTTTAGAATCTGAACTTTCATGTGAAATATTGAGTATTTCAAGAGAAGCAGGAGAATACTTCCCAACAGCTGCAGTTTGGCCATTTGGCTTTCCCTTCCACCAGTGGTCTGGTTTGTGATATCTATTTTCAATTAATAACCAGAATGTAGTTTTTTTGGTGCAGTAATTGAAAAAATAATCTCTGAACATAGAGTAACTTAAAGCTATGCTGAATGCTCTGTAAGAGATAAGAGCCTTGTAAAGAAAGTACAAAATAAGAAACCCACAAAGCATGAGCTTACGACAAAGTCTTGTCCAAAACTCTTGCTTACTTAGGAAGCTCCCTTTCTTGCAGCTTATGATGGGGAAACAAAAGCCCACTGGCCATGATGGGGTGCCAAAGTGGCTCAGGTCACCCCTCTAAACTCCCACCAAAGACTCTGTGGTCAATCGAGCAGTTCCAGCATACTTCTGGCCCAGTACTTCCATTCCAAGCCTGACCATTTTCAAATCGGTTTTTGCAAGTAGCTCAGAAATTAGTTGCTTCATGAATTTCGGGTTTTTGTTTGTTTGTGTTTTTAATGGTTTATGAGGCATGACTTCCCTAAGGAAAAAAAAAAAAAACCTGCCTGAATATCAGGACAGTCAGGTCCTAGCTTTACTCTGTAACCCTGGACAAAACATCTCACACATCTGAGTCTCATTTACATAATGAGAGATTTGAACTAGATGAATGGTTTTCAAATCTCTGGGAGCAGAATTCCTTTTATTACACAAAAATCTTTCATTAAACCTTAATATACAAATATTAAAGTGCATCTTACAGTGGCATTACTATGTGGGAATCTCTTAGACATCACAAACTTAATGTGTTTTTAAATGAACTCCTGACATCCACCTTGAACATATTCTCTCCCAGTCCCATTTCAATACGTGGCATCACAATTCACCCAACTGCTCAAGCTAGAAGCTGAACATCATTTTTGAGTCTTCCTTCTTATTTACTTCTCACATTCAATTCTTCAGTTTAATGTCATTAAAAAAGGTTCATTCTATCCTCTAGGATATATTTTCCATTTGTTCATTTCTTTCCATTGTTCATTTCATTTCTTATCCTCTAGGATATATTTTCCACTTGTTCATTTTCTTTCTCTATTGCCATTACTCTATGCTAAAACACCATCATCTCTTGCCTAGACTACTGCTACCTTCTTTCTGAAGTAGACAGCCCACTTCTCACTTCACTTCACTTTATTTATTTTTTTTAAAAGACTTCATTTATTTATTTGATAGACAGGGATCACAAGTAGGCAGAGAAGCAGGTAGAGAGAGAGGAGAAAGCAGGGTCCCCGCTGAGCAGAGAGCCCAACGTGGGGCTCGATCCCAGGACCCTGGGATCATGACCCGAGCCGAAGGCCGAGGCTTTAACCCACTGAGTCACCCAGGCGCCCTTCTCGCTTCACTTTAAACAGTAGTAGCCAGAGTCTTCTTTTAAAAACATAAATCTGATCATTTGACTCTACTTTAAAACATTCATAGATTTCCTCTTGTACTTGGACCACATTCAAAATCCTTACCAGGAGCTAAAGCGCACCAGGATCGTATTTCCTTCCGTCCTTCGGCTTCATCTTAATACACCCTCCTCTTTCTACTACCAAGCTCAGTCATTCTGGTCTCTATTTCCTCAAATACACAAAGCCCTTTCAGGCCTCACCTATCCCCCAATTTTTAAATAAAAGCTTTATGAAGATATAATTCACCTGTCATACAACTCATCCATTTAACCCATTAGCTGCCACTCTCCATTTTCCTTGAACTCTCTCAGGTCTAGGCAAAGGCTAGTCTACTTTCTGTGTCAACAGAAAGGACATTTCATAAAAGTGGACTCATACAATACGCAATCTTTTATAATTGTCTCCTTTCACTTAGTATAATGTTTTCAAAGTTTATCAATGTTGCAGCATCTATCAATACTTTGCCTCAAGCCTCTTAAAATAGCTGTCTTTTAATGTCTGCAATTCCCTTTAAAACATTCTAAGGCGGGGGCAGGGGCGGCGCCTGGGTGGCTCAGTTCATTAAGCGACTGCCTTCGGCTCAGGTCATGATCCTGGAGTCCCGAGATAAGTCTGGCAACAGGCTCCTGCTTGGCAGGGAGTCTGCTTCTCCCTCCAACCCTCCCTCTTCTCAATCTCTCTCTCTCTTTCTCTCAAATAAATAAATAAAATCTTTAAAACACACACACACACACACTAAGGGAGAAAAAAGAAAGAACATATGAAACAAGATTGGCAAAAATGAAGGTAACTGATGGGTAGATAGCTCAATAAACGATTCTATTTTTGTATATGTTTGAAAATTTGCACAATAAAAATTCTCCTTTAAAGATACCTATCTTTCCATCCTTTGGGTTTCAGTTTAAATATCTTTTCAGAGAAAACCACAGTAGGTTAGAGGGAACCTCCCATTTTTCTTGTCTAGTACTTTCACAATTATTGAATATGGAAATATATGTTTCACTGATTGTCTCTCTCCTACTAGAATGAACACTGAGTAGGGAAACAGAACACACCTAGAGTCCAGTACAGCATCTGACCTGATCATAAGCACACAAATTCTTAATATATGAAATTAAGGTGGACAGCCCAGAACCCCTCCATCATTGTTAAAGACCCTCTAGGCCAACTTCTTGCAAAAACAAAAAAGTGTGATCTTATTCTCCTACCATTTCCTGTGCTCAAATTTCCATATTACTATAAGGAGTAACATTTCAGATAATATAGCCATGAACAGTCAGAAATTTCCCCAGCTGTTCACGTTTCATTGAGGGACAAACCATTCCTTTAGACAAGAAAACTCATGTAACTGGGTTTGAATTAGCAGAATGACATGTTTGTATTACAGTCTCACTGATATGTGTGATCCCTCTATCCTTAGAAAGGCTTTTGGCATAAAGACCCAACATTCAACTTGGCACATAAGTTTGTTTCATTGGATTTTTTGAATCATTGTTATTAAACTAAGATTAATACCTCATATCATGTCAATAGATTTTTATGGATTAAATATACACAGAAGTATATATTTTATGATAGTAACTCTAACCCAACAGTAACTCCAATAGTAAAGTAACTGATCATTCTTTGTATTTCCTCATTTACATTGTTTAAAAAGATCTTTTACATTTTTCTTGCTTTTAAAGCAATTCTACTAAACATCAAGAGCACTGGAACAGCCAACATGCCTACTTATGAACGGAAGTCTCCCAGATACCTTAAGAGCTCATGTGACCACGAAACAAGATGGGATAGGGAGGGAGACAAACCATAAGTGACTCTTAATCTCACGAAACAAACTGTGGGTTGCTGGGGGGAGGGGGGTTGGGAGAAGGGGGGTAGGGTTATGGACATTGGGGAGGGTATATGCTTTTGGGTAAATTGGAAGGGGAGGTGAACCATGAGAGACTATGGACTCTGAAAAACAATCTGAGGGGTTTGAAGTGGCGGAGGGGTGGGAGGTTGGGGTACCAGGTGGTGGGTATTATAGAGGGCACGGCTTGCATGGAGCACTGGGTGTGGTAAAAAAATAATGAATACTGTTTTTCTGAAAATAAATAAATTGGAAAAAAAAAGAGCTGATGTGAAATGAAAAACACAACATACATATTAATCGGGTATAAAATGTGCAGGCAAAGTTCTTTTATGACACTACTGATAGACTAGTTTCTAATAGGGTCTGCAGTTATACAGGAAGGCACATATCAAAGCTTTGAAAGTCAAAATAGTCCAGAAAGAAAATGTTAAAATTATTTGGAGTTATTTCAATTCCATAAGGGAATATGGGAAGAGAAATCAACATTTCTCTAAAGGAACATATCTTTAAATTAAAAGTGGGTATAATAGAAATATACTTGGACATTTAAATACTTTATATATAATCACTCATTTTCAAATTCAATTCTTACACATCTAATTTTGCTTCCCTACTACTGTTTCTTTTTTTAAAATTTTAATTAATTAATATTAACATATAATGTATTATTTGCCCCAGGGGTACAGGTCTGTGAATCATCAGGCTTTCACATTTCACAGCACTCACCATAGCACATACCCTCCCCAATGTCTGAAATCCAGCCACCCTATCCCTCCCGACCCCCAGCAACTCTCAGTTTGTTTCATGAAATTAAGAGTCTGTTATGGTTTGTCTCCCTACTACTGTTTCAACTATACTACTAGAAATACTTGGTTTGCCAAGGTCTACTCTTCAATACTTGTATCTCCAGCTAAGCCTCTAGCTGATGTCCAGGTTCTTTCCTGTTTTTGTCACTTGATCATGAAACCCTCTTTCAAAAGCCTGATATATCTCTGTCTAGGAGTCTTCCGTTTTGTTTAAAAAAGGTTCATTAGGGCAGCTCAGACCATTTTCATTGCAAATATCTCCTCTTCAGCTGGCTCCCAATGCATATACTCAGGGACATAAGCAACAAGCATCTGGGTTTGAATTAGCAGAATGACATGTTTGTATTACAGTCTCACTGATATGTGTGATCCCTCTACCCTTAGGAAGGCTTTTGGCATAAAGACCCAACATTCAACTTGGCACATAAGTTTGTTTCATTGGATTGGTCATGCCAATCTCACCTTGAAGTTTTTTTTTTTTTTTAAACATTTTAATTTTTTTTTTTAGATTTTATTTATTTATTATTTTATTTATTTATTTGACAGAGAGAGAGAAAGATCACAAGTAGGCAGAGAGGCAGGCAGAGAGGGGAAAGCAGGCTCCCTGCTGAGCAGAGAGCCTGATGCGGGGCTCAATCCCAGGACCCTGAGATCATGACCTGAGCTGAAGGCAGAAGCTTAACCCATTGAGCCACTGGGGCACCCCAAAGCTTTCTTTTTTAAGGTGAATCATATATCTGGTGAGGTCTCCTTCCCACTCCTCTTCCATTATCCAAATAGTTCCTGAAATTCTATCTGTTCCAGGAAGCTTTTCCATGTTTATCAGGAGAAATGAAAGAGTCCACTAGCCTAATCCTTATTGACAGATCTCAAAACTGTCATAGGTAAGTCCCTTTGGTTTCTATGCCTAAAATATATTTTTTTAAGATTTTATTTACTCATTTGACAGAGAGAGATCACAAGTAGGCAGAGAGGCAGGCAGAGAGAGAGGAGGAAGCAGGCTCCCCGCTGAGCAGAGAGCCCGATGCGGGACTCGATCCCAGGACCCTGAGATCATGACCTGAGCCGAAGGCAGCGGCTTAACCCACTGAGCCACCCAGGCGCCCCCTATGCCTAAAATATTTACCAACATGTGTATGTGATGTATAGAATATGAGTTGCAGGTAACTCTTAATAATAAAATAACATACATCAGCAAGTTCAGTTTTTAAATTCTTTATTTAAATTCTAGCCAAGTTCATTTTTTATGTTTTGGGAAAGTCTAAGCTTTGTTTGGAGGAAAGAAGTCAAGCAATAACATAATCCCTGATGATACAAATAAATGAGCATGAGGAAATCTGCCAATTCATCAAGTGTATACTATGCAGTGGCCCAGATGAGTAGGCTTTAGGAAATGAGAGAAGATATGAGGTACCCCTGCCCCATCTCACATGCTATGTCACCATATTTAAGGAAGATGATTTCTTTTTCACCTTTGGGAATAGAAGACTAAATAAATAAATAAATAAGGCATGGAACAAAAATCTTCTATCTGTTCTTTTCTCATTATAAAAAATCAACCTTCAGCCTTTTAATGTTCTTGCTTGTGCTCTCTCTCTGACACACACAGACACACACACACATACACTCTCTCTCGCTCTCTCATCATTATCTTCTTCGTCTGCAGACTTAGAGAGAGGAGGGACCAAGTCATTCTAGACTGTGTTTAGCCTAACACTTGATGCAAAGATGACCATGCTTGTGAAAACAATTAAGTCAAGCTTTACAAATAAATAGGGGGAAAGTAACATGGAAACAGGAAGAGTAATTTTTTTAGGCACTTAGAAATTATAGGTGATCTTAATATTCCTGATGTCTGGTACTTAATATACTATGATTTATAAAAATAAAATAATTTTTAAAAATATGATGCCTCTGAAAAACAATCTGAGGGTTTTGAAGGGGCGGGAGATGGGAAGTTGGGTGAGCCTGGTGGTGGGTATTATGGAGGGCACGTATTGCATGGAGCACTGGGTGTGGTGCATAAACAATGAATTCTGGTACACTGAAAAGAAATTTAAAAATTAAAAAAAAAATTCCATTGAAGAAAAAAAAATATGATGCCCAGGCACCTGGGTGGCTCAGTTGGTTAGGCATCTGCTTTCAGCTCAGGTCAGGATCCCAGGGTCCTGGGATTGATTCCTCCATCAGGCTACTTGCTCAGTGGGGAGCCTGCTTCTCCCTCTGTGTCTGCCTGCCACTCTGCCTGCTTATGCTCTCTCTTTTTCTCTGACAAATAAATAAATTCTTTAAAAAAATATATATGACGCCAAACTCTGGTCTGCATAGATATAGGATGTTACTTCAAAAACAATCCTCATCAATAAGCATTTAATAAGAGCTAATTATATGTAGGCACAAGATACAACTATCTTCAATGAACTTATCTCCAAGTTGAAGAATCAGAGCATACAGGAAAAAACAAGAAGAAAGTAAAGGCAGTAGAAGCAGAGGAAAAGACTGCCTGCAAAGCCACTGAGCAAGGCTTCATGGGAGAGATAAGGTTTTTTGGCTTAAATGCACAAACCAAGGATAGGCGTTAGGTAAGTAAATGAAAGGAAGGGAGGCCAGTACATGCGTGCAATGGCCAGACTGTGGGAAAGTACAGAGACTAGTTAGGGGACGGTGAGGTGGGGAAAATGGAGATGATGAGGCCGGTGAAACAGGGAGAAGGCAGATGATGGAGATCCTTAATGGAGGATGATGACTTGGACTAAATGATGTTTCAGAAAGACAAAAACAAAAGAAGTGAAAAACAACAGAAATGAAAAGGGAAGGATGAGGCCCAAGACACTAAAGGAAAAATTTTGACAAGATGTGGTAACTGGTCAGTGTGTAAGAAGAGGAGAGGCTAGTCCCTGCTATCTACCTTCCAGATGGTGTCCATTTGCTGTGTAAATCTGTCCATTCCTTACTCCTTCCCAAGAGTAACCAATTTTCTAGCAACATGAAAAATTATACATAGTACAAAATGATTTTTAGTAGTATTATTGCCTATACTTTCAATTAAAAAACAGTAAGGTTAAAAATATTAAATGCTATTTATTTCCATAGCTTAAAAAAAACCAACTACACAAATATTTTTCTTCACCATGATTTGAAAACAAAACTGACTATATGATTCCACCATGAAAGAAGTTTTGAGTAGTAATTTGAATACATACTACATTCTGCCAATTTTTATCCACTCAACAAATATTTATGGTAGAATAAATAAGAAAATACTATGAACTTGGGGTGCCTGGGTGGCTCAGTTGGTTAAGAGTCCAACTCTTGGTTTTGGCTCAGGTCATGGTCTCAGGATTGTCAGATTGAGCCCCACATTATGCTATGTGCTCAGCACAGAATCTGCTGATCCCTCCCTCCCTTCCTCCCTCCCTCCCTCCCTTCCCCTTTATTCCTTCCCCAACTCTCTCTCAAATAAATAAAAATAAAATCTTTTTTAAAAAAGAAATGAAAGTGAGTACTTTCAAAGCAACTTGTGTGGAATGCTTTTAGTGTACATGAATAGGTTTTTCTCTCCCATTTTTTACACTATAATTTCACTAACAATCTTAAAGTTAGACAAGATTGGTTTTACTACTTCATGGTTTACACATGATACCAGACAGAAGTAATAAAGCAGTGATTACAACCTAGGTCTTTGATCCTAAGTCTCATATTCCTTTGAAACACTACATTAGGTTTAGCCTACTACTTGAAAAAGTTATTTGAATGAACTACAGATACCAAAATGAACAGCATTACACAAATAAAAGCAACATTATTTTGTTCGGGTGTGATCAGGAGAGAATGAAAGTTTTATGGGGCTTAGAGCCTATACTAGTTGGGGATCCACATCAAGAAAATGAACACAAAGATAAGGTTAAGAGTTTGGAGGGGGTCCCCTTGAAACTTAGGCTTCTTTAGCTTCAAGGTAAATCTTCCTCTGGATATAACACAGAATTCACCAGTCAACCTATCAAGATCAAGAACTGCCCTCTAGATCTAACTTTTGCCTTCTAAGTAGTATGAAAAGAACACTGCAGATAAAGGACAAAAATATATGTATGCTTGGCCTTTATTCTCTCAAGATCATTCATAATAAACCATGTAACAAAAATTTCCAGGTAGAAATAATCTTTGTTATGTCTTTATTAGGATTAAAAGAACAAACTACTAACTACCAACAAAAAATAACTATAATAAAAATGAGGAGAATTATTTTGCTAAAATAAGCTAGAACATCATACCATATAATAATTATTGTTTTACACACACACGATATAAACACGCACACACTCATATTTACTCACAATTTGGCAAGCAAAAGATCTCATTAAAAAAAATTTACCTCGTCTCCGCCCATAGCTCCTGGCTGCATGTAAACACAGAAGAAAACCATGGGTATCTGTATCAAAATGGTGAATTTAGAAATAAAAAAAAAATATTCACATAAACCTTTTCTAAGTATTTTCAGTATTAATTAATCTGGAGAGACTGTTCAACTTGATGGCAGAGATACTATATTTTTAAAAAACCTTTATGAATCACAAAACACAATCTTTAAAGAGAAATTCACCTGGATAAGGCAGCCACTGGAAAAGATACAATGGGTGCTTAAGTTACACAGTTTTATAAGGATTTATGTTGTGGTCCATTATCTATATCAAATATAGATAAATAGAGTTCTTTTAAATTTCTTTTCTAATTTATAAATCTTCATTTGTGCTATATATTATCATTAAACATCACTTTAAAGAAAATCCATTCATTCTAAATTCAAAACTGTAGCACGTGGTAGTGATTCTGAATTTCTTCACGCATGCGTGCACACATACCTACACACACACACCTCATAAGTACAGTCGCCTGAAAAACCACATAGAAATTTTATACATAATTAATTCTGGTTTTACAAAATATGTTTGCATGAAAATTTCAATGAAGCTTCTCATGATCTCCCAATTTACTTTCCATACTGTGACACAGATAGGGAGAAAACAACATCTCTTCACCTAAGAAGTGAACTGGAAAAATAGAAAGAGATTAAGGTACTAGATACCCAGGTCAGGATGAAAAATAGAGTGCTTTGAAGATATTCTTCCCTTTCAAAACTCAAGGCCCACAGAACACATTATTACAACATTTAATAGAGTTAGGCTATGGTATCAGACATAAATTGCTAGGAGATCCAGTCATCTAAAATAACTTTCTTTCTTTCTTTTTTTTAAATAACTTTCAAAGTAGAAAATTTTTGAAAAATTTGAAAACTCAAGGTCTATCAAATAAATGAGAACTTGATTTAATTCATTTTTTAAAGCATGACATGTTATAATATTAGCTTAACACAAATCAAAACAAAACAAAAAATAAATTTGTAATGACATATGCATTATAAGGTAGTAACTGAAGAAAAATATTTCCCTCCTAGAAAAAGAATTCTGACTTTTCAGTTAGAAAATTGAAATATTAGTTGACCAATCTCATCTTCTGCTAGTTCCCTCTTTTCTTCAGACAGCATACCCTCACCTACACACATTTGGCCTCTTCACTTTCCCATTACATAAATAATAAAAAGGATCTTCCAGTTCGAGCTCTACTTTCCCCTTAACTCCTTCCATCACTATAATTCTCAATTTAAAAAAACATAATCCCTTCTGAATTTACATAGCAGTACTGTTTGCATCACTTACAAAAGGAACATACTACAAAAAAATTAAGGAGCTTTTATACTTTTCATTATGTAGAACCTGGAATTCATCTCCCCACAGAATGTATAATAAATGGTAGTTGGTTTCCCAGTTTGGCCCCCCAAAAGCTTACTACATTTATAATAATATGAGTGGGTTAATACTAATGGACAACACATAAAAAGAGATTAAGTATGGGGGCGCCTGGGTGGCTCAGTCAGTCGAGCATCCGACTCTTGATTTCAGCTCAGGTATCCACCCCTATGTTGGGCTCTGTGCTCAGTACTGAGTCTGCTTGGATTCTCCCCCTCTGCTCCTACCCCTGCTTGAGCTTTCTCTCTCTCTCTCTCTTTCTCTCAAATAATACATAAATAAATAAAATCCTTAAAAGGAGAGATTGTGATATCATCCCATTATTGTGATATCACAATATCACAATAATGTGATATCATCCCATTATTTCTCTGTCCCTTCTCCCATTCCCATGCCCAATGATGTCATGCTGCCCAACACCCCCACTGCAAACTTTTTTTAAGAGAGGAAATAAAACATTCTGTATTTCAAAATTACTCATTTCTCTCCCAAACAACAAATTCCCATTCTTTGATTATATCTGATTTCTGGCCAGATGCTCAATGAAAAAGAATCTGATTACAATTCTAAGGTACAAATGACTCATCAGACCTTAACACCCTTAAAAGATAAATGAGAATGCTGTTCAATAGAGTGTTCAACTGCCAAATTTTCAGATAATAGAGAACATGAAGTGAATCGATCCAGTCTCGGGGGTGAGAAGGAGCATCTTGAGTTGGGGAAGCAAGATTCGCAAAAGACACACTTGGGAGTTTTAGTCAAAGCTTCCTTAAATAGTTCATGATTTTGATGTTTTTTTTTTTCTTTTTCCATTTCTAATTAAATACAGTAAATTGGCTCACATCAGCCTGGTGACTGATATGGGGGCAAGATAACATATGGAATAGGCAGCCAATTTAAAGTGGTGATATGAGATGCTTCAGTTTGCTTTCATCATTCATTGTGGAATTTAATTATGTGCTACCTTGGTTCTAACTTCAATATTTTATTTATGATCCCTCTGGTGATTATTATGATAGCAGCTACCACTTAATGAGTACGTGCTATGTACCAGAGCAGTTCAAATGCTTTACATGTATTAATGCCATTTGATACACCTGATAACTATGGCATAAGAATTCTTATTAGCCTCTTCTTAATAGAAGAAGAAAATGGGACACAGAACTAAGTAACTTGCTTAAAATCTTACAGTTAGGAAGTAGTGCATTTGGAATATGAATCTAAGCACTTTGGTCCCAGTGTTCACACTTGGAACCACCTCACTGTACTGTTAAATTCCTAAATGGCAAGGTCAATATCTTGTATTCCTTTTAATATCCTGTCATGTACCTGGTAGAATGCTCTGTACCAACCCGGTATTCAACAAATGCAGGTTGTTAGCTGAATGTGTAATCAAGGGAAGGAGTAATACACGCCTTTAGAATGTATGACATCTCTGTTGGTGATTAAAAGTTTGCGCATATGAAGGCCACTTGCAAACAGACTAATTAGAGTCAAACTCCTCCCTAAGGGAAAGGTAATGAAATGAACACCATGGAGAGAAATTTGGGAGCACGAAGTGCTTTCCCTTGAGAATAAATATAACCTTTTTTAAAAAGATTTTTAAAAAAATTTATTTGATAGAGAGATCACAAGTAGGCAGAGAGGCAGGCAGAGGGGGAGGGGAGAAGCAGGCTCCCCGCTGAGCAGAGAGCCCGACTAGGGGCTCAATCCCAGGACCCTGGGATCATGACCTGAGCCGAAGGCAGAGGCTTTAACCCACTGAGCCACCCATGTGCCCCAAGAACAAATATAACTTTTAAACAAGAACACTGGACACATAAACTTCTATGAGTCGGCACAAAATGATTTCACATAAAAAAGGGGGGAGTAAATCTGAAGGGGGGAGTAAATCTGACTAATTCCATCTGCATAATACATCCTATGCTAATATAGATTTATACCAGATATAAGATATATTTTCAAAGTCCTAAATAGTTCCTCCAAGAACTTTAATTCTTATTTGTCAACCATCATCATCATTACAGATAAAATTCATTTTTGCCATTTCATATGTATTACTTTCAGTACTCAAAAAATTACATTTAATTTTTTTTTTTCCCCCAAAGCCAAACAGCAAGGGTCGTTTATTACGAGTTCAAACCCGGAACTCTGCGCCCTCGTTGCCGGTGACGCTAAGAGGTCCTGAGCTCAGGATCACGGCACTTTTTTTTTTTTTTTTTTTTTTTAAAGATTTTATGTCTTTATTTGACAGAGAGAGAGAGAGAGGGAGAGATAGATCACAAGTAGGCAGAGAGGCAGGCGGGTGGGGGGAGGGAAGCAGGCTCCCTGCTGAGCAGAGAGCCCCATGCGGGGCTCGATTCCAGGAACCTGAGATCATGACCTGAGCTGAAGGCAGAGGCTTAACCCACTGAGCCACACAGGCGCCCCATGGGTCACGGCACTTTTTATGCACTATTTTTGGGGAGGCAGGGACTTAGCATACATCATAGTATCTCCTAGCAAATCACATTTAATTTTTATAAGTCATGGTAATGGTTACCCTTGGCTAGGGGTATTAACCAGAATAACCCTGGGTTGGGGTTCTGGGGTGTTGCTAATGTTTTGCTCTTGATCTAGGTACAGGTTATATGGGTGTGTTCAACTTATAAGAATACATAAAGTTACATATTTATAATTTGTGCATTGTTTGAAATGTATGTTATAGTTTAATAAAAAACAAAATAATCAATAGCATGGAGGACAAGGGGCGTTAGAGAGTAGTAGGGAATTTGGGTAAATTGGAAGGGGAGGTGAACCATGAGAGACTATGGACTCTGAAAAACAGTCTGAGGGGTCTGAAGTGGCGGGGGGGGGGTGGGAGGTTGGGGTACCAGGTGGTGGGTATTATAGAGGGCACAGCTTGCATGGAGCACTGGGTGTGGTGAAAAAATAATGAATACTGTTTTTCTGAAAATAAATAAATTGGGAAAAAAAAAATAAAAAAATAAAAAATAAAAAACAAAATATCACAAATCTTTTAGATCATTTTGCTAAGATAAAAGGTTATAATATTAATGTAGAAAATTCATAATGCTAATATTTACAGTCTTTAAATCATAAATCTGAATTTAAAATGGAAAACATTAAAGATTTTTTCATCCATCACAATAAATATAAAAAGGTACATGTACCACCTATGGAAAGAACAAAGATGCCCTTCAATGGACGAATGGATAAGGAAGATGTAGTCCATATACATCAGAAAGGATGAATACCCAACTTTTGTATCAACATGGATGGGACTGGAAGAGATTATGCTGAGTGAAATAAGTCAAGCAGAGAGAGTCAACTATCATACGGTTTCACTTATTTGTGGAGCATAAGAAATAACACAGAGGACATGGGGAGTTGGAGAGGAGAAGGGAGTTGAGGGAAATTGGAGGGGGAGATGAACCATGAGAGACTATGGACTCTGAAAAACAATCTGAGGGTTTTGAAGGGGCTAGATTTCTTACTGTGACAGAAAGAAGTTACAAGGTGGGGGCGGGGGGTGGGAAGTTGGGCGAGCCTGGTGGTGGGTATTATGGAGGGCACATATCGCATGGAGAACTGGGTGTGGTGCTTAAACAATGAATTCTGGTACACTGAAAAGAAATTTAAAAAATTAAAAATTTTTTAAAAAAGGTATATGTAGTTTACAGTGCAATATGTCAGAGGTATTCTAAAAATAAGCTTACGTGATCAGTGACTAGTACATTGTGAATGATACTTTCACACAAATGTTATGGTTTATTAGGCATATGAGGCAACAAAATAAAATGGATCATCTGTTACTCTTTATGGCTTGGCCTACACTGGGTCTTAAATGGCTGTACTCAATACATGTGATTCCTTAAGAGCACGTTATGATCTGATTTTTTTTTTTAAAGATTTTATTTATTTATTTGACAGAGAGAGATCACAAGCAGGCAGAGAGGCAGGCAGAGAGAGAGAGAGAGGAGGAAGCAGGCTCCCTGCCGAGCAGAGAGCCCGATGCGGGACTCGATCCCAGGACCCTGAGATCATGACCTGAGCCGAAGGCAGCGGCTTAACCCACTGAGCCACCCAGGCGCCCTATGATCTGATTTTAAAATCTAAACTAATTCTTCAGCTACATGGATTCAAGCAGATTTCCTGAAGTTTCTCTCAGCAAAGTAACAACATAAACAGATTCTACCACAGAGGCTCGAAAATGACAGAGAGAGGGGAGAGAGGGAAAGGGAAGAGGGACAGAGAAAGATCTCTATTCTACTGTGTATTAAAGTAGCTTGCAACATTTCAGAAACTTAAGCAGAGTTCCTGGGATGCTGTATGGATGTAAAACAAGTGAACAAGATATAAAGACCTTAGTACAACATTTTACTAACTGGCTTGGAAATGCCTGCCAAGACTGTTAAAAGTCAACTGGAGGAATAAATTGTTAACTACTTTTCTTGTAATAAAATCCGTTTCTTAAAAACACCTTGTAAACTTGGGGCACTTGGGTGGCACAGTCAGTTAAGTGTCTGACTCTTGATTTCGACTCAGGTCATGATCTCAGGGTTGTAGGATCATTGTCATTAATAGCATATGAAACTGTATCCTTAAAAAATAAATAAATAAATAAAAATTTAAAAAAATAAAAAATAAAAAATAAAAATAAAAATAAAAAGAAACTGTATCCTACATCCTAAACAACTGAACTTTTGCAATGTTCTGCTCCACTGCTTATAAAATCTTATAGGAAATCTACAGATTTTAATATTGCAATCTCACAAACAAAACAGGAATTCCTTCTTTAACCAATACAAAGGTGTTCTACCTAGTTCAACTAGAATACCTTAAAATCAAGAGTTAAAAGACTAAGGAGACTCACTTCAGCCTCTTCCAGTCATTTTTTTTTTATATGCAGAACTCTCTCTCCTCCAAAAGCTGAGCCCCAACAGATGTGAGATATTTGTTCCCCAAAACATTACAACCTGTCGTGTATCTTTCCCCCACAGTGGCCTTTAAAGTACCTCCTTGGATGTTGGGTTTCCACAGAACATGATTAGAAAACTAAAGATCTACACTCTATGGTAGGACCATTCTTACTAGGTAGAAAGTTCTTCCTAAAATGTACCTCTCTACTATCCTTAACCACAGATCCCAGCCTAATACTACTTTTATTTGAGGGTCATTGCTTTATCTCCTTTCAGTTTTCTCTTTTCTATAAAGAAAATATATTTAGCTACTCTCCATAAGAAACTGTTTTCCATAACCCATATCATCTTGAACATTCTCCCTTGGATAAACTGAATTTTCCAATAACACAACACTTGTCTTTCCCAAGCTTCTCATGGGAGACATCCAAGAACCTTCACCATCTGACCCCTAACTACTTTTCAGATCCTCATTTCTATTTTTTATGTCTTTTATTTTTTTTAATTTTTAATTTTTTTCCCATTTTATTTTATTTCTTTTCAGTGCTCCAAAATTCATTGTTTATGCACCACACCCAGTGTTTATGCACCACATCCAGTGCTCCATAATACCCATCACCAGGTTCACCCATTCCCCTACCCCCACCCCTCCAAAACCCTCAGTTTGTTTCTCAGAGTCCACAGTCTCTCATGGTTTGTCTCCCGCTCCGATTTCCCCCATCTCACTTCTCCTCTCCACCTCCCAACGTTCAAATCCTCATTCCTATTATTCTACAAATCAGACCTATATATTCCAGTCACACCAATTCAACCCACTCTTCCCATAGTATCAACAAAATGTAAGGACTTTTCTGTTCAGCATAAAAATCTAGATATTCATGTCTTGACACGTATTCTTCTCTGATCCTAAGAAACCTCTAACCCCCTTGTCCATTTCCACCCACTATTATTTTTCTCCCATCTTGTTCAAAATATAAATTTGTCTTCTCTATACCATCTTTCAAGATCCATGCATACTGAGTATTAAGTTAGTTTCCAAAGTATATTTACCATATAGGTTACTTATAGAATCTCAAATGTGATGTGTTATCAAAGTAATCACTTTAGAATTTCTAAGCCCATTTCCTAAATTCCTCATGAAAACAGAAAAAAATAAATCAAAATCTGTTTGTCTAACAAGACTTCTCTGAAAATAAACCTAAAGAATCTCCGCATTATACTGCTATCCCTGCTTGGAGAAAGTGGGGCATCCACCTCTACTCGTATCAGGTGATGTTCATGCACCTTCACATCTGTAGCCTAATAGCATTCCATTGTGAGTAACTACCACCTCACTTTCAGTAGAACTTAACTCAATGATAGAATAAATGCCCCCCCCAGCCAAAAAGGGGAAGAAATCAAGAAAAGTCCTAAGAATTCTAATCACATGACACAGTATTTTGTATTTTACACAGATCAATCTGTCCAAATCAGGTCAGGCCTCCTATAGAAGTATGCACCCAAATATTTGGCATATGTTCTCAAAATCCATTGTCTCTGAACCACTCTGTCAAAATCTGATGAGGTCACTTCAAACTTTATATAAAACTCAATTTCTAGACTGTTCAGGATAAGTAATACTTGTTAATCCTACATTTTTGAACTCCAAAATAATGTATGGAACCAAAGAGAAAAAAGGAAGTGTGAATAAAATGGGTACTAATGTGCTCAGGAGCCCAACCAGAACCAAAGACCCAGCCCCTTGGTCACTATTCCTTGTGTTCTCCTTATGAACAAGGCTTTTCTCATGTGGGAAGGAGGGTTCCTTTATGGAAGAAAATTATGGAAAGGAAATAACTTGAGAATTTGGGAAGAGCTCCAGCAACATGGAATGCTGCTCATTCAACTCACCCCTGCCTTGACCTTCGCAAAACAGCTTCCTTTTCTGACCTGGACTTGGGAAAACCTGAGTGAACAATAAAGGCAGAGCATGCTCCAAGAGAGAAGAAAGAATAGAAGGGAATGCAGAGCATAGTCCTTATGCTACTTGATTCCTTCATGCTCAGATAAAGACAGATATCGGCAAGGAGGAGTGACACTGAATGTCCCAAGAGGTAATTTTTTTTTTAAGATTTTATTTATTTGACAGACAGAGATCACAAGTAGGCACAGAGGCAGGCAGAGAGAGAGGAAGAGAAGCAGGCTCCCTGCTGAGCAGAGAGCCCAATGTGGGGCTCGGTCCCAGAACCCTGGAATCACGACCTGAGCCGAAGGCAGAGGCTTTAACCCACTGAGCCACCCAGGCGCCCAAGAGTTAATTTTTAATTGTTCTTTTCCATCCACCCCTTGCTCACTGTTCACAGCCAAGTTTCATCCCAAATCAATTAAATTACAGTCTCTGGTGTGATGTCAGAGGTATTTTCTATTTTTATTCCCATTTTGACTATATAGCTGGGATTAAGAATTACTATTAACTCTTAAATTTCACATGACTGAAATCATATGGTATTTGTCTTTCTCTGACTGACTTGTTTCACTTAGCATATCCTCTATTTCTAGCTATGTCATTGCAAATGCAAGATTTCATTCTTTTTGATGGCTGAGGAATATTCCATTGTGCACATACATGTATATGTATATGTATGTGTATATGTATATATCTCCCACATCTTCTTTATCCATTCATCTGTCAATGGACATCTGGGCTCTCTCCATATTTTGGCTACTGTGGACAATGCTGCTATAAACATTGGGGTACATGTGCCCCTTCAAATCACTATGTTTATATCTTTTGGATAAATACCCAGTAGTAAAACAGAGGAACATAGAGGAAGGAAGGAAAAATAAAATAAGATGAAAATTGAGAGGGAGGAAAACTGTAAGAGACTGTTAACTCTAGGAAACAAACTGAGGATTACTGGAGGGGATGTGGGTGGCGGGATGGGGCAACTGGGTGATGGACACAAAGGAGGGCACATGATGTAATGAGGACTGGGTGTTATATGCAACTGATGAATCACTAAATTCTATCTTTGAAACTAATTAAAAAAGAAAAAGAACTACTGCTAACTCAAAAAGGAAAAAAGGGAGACTAGGGGGGAAAAGAGAAAAAAAGCAGAGCCTAACATTTGTTAGGTGTGTACTTCTTGCCAGATCTGGGAACAGAAGCATTGCATCCTTGACCTTACTATTTGTAAAGGAGGAGTTAATAACTCCATTTAAAATAAAAGACACAGGTAACTTGTCTAAGGTCACAGAGCAAGTAAGTGATGGATCTAGGATTTACATTCAGATTGCTTGCCCACTGCCCACTGCCCCCCACAAACTTCATTATTTCCACTTACATTAGGGAGAAAACTCCCTTTGGTTAGATATAAAAGGTGTAAGTATGCAGAGGATAACAGAGAAGGCAAAGTTTCACCTACTTAACTTTACCCAGGGGTCACCTGTATACTAAGTTTTTGTTCAAGTCTCAGACTCCCTGTTGGCACATACTAAAAGTCTGATTGGAAGGGTGGTTAAAATTCCTGCCCTTGACAAGGGAGACTATGTTCTGAAAGTAAAACTGATCACTCTTGGAAATGCACTCATTCTCCACAATCAATAAAGAATTATTTAGCTAATGTTACTAAAGAAGCTAAATGAAACCTAAGTGATTACTTAGGAAAATCCAAAAGAGTAGAAGTCATACTAGAGTAAGGGGCCGGGTGGCAGAATAATCTTTATGTCCAAGCCATAGACATATGGTTGGTTGGAGGAAATCAGCAAGTTCCTTCACCTTATTCAGAAAATGAAGATACTGCCTTGTTTTAAACAAGGCTGCAATAAAGATGAAATGAATGACCGTGATTCTCAATTTTTCTATCAAAGTGCCCCCAAAGCAGAGGGAAATAAATCACAGAGCATTCTTAAATCTCATTAAGATCTCAGGATACCCTTTGAAGTTGTCAGCTTTATCTTAAAAATTGTCTATCAATTTCATATATCACTCTATCACATAACCCATGTTTTGTTTGGATAAGAGAAGAATCCTGGGTAAAACTGGTGTTCGGGAAAGTAGATTTTGACCATGTCCTGGCAACTCATTACATGCATTACAACTCATTACATCTAAGAAAGCACTTTGTAAACCGTAAATCTTTATAAAGGAACTAAGGTAGACTGGATATTCTCTAAGGCTGTTGAACTCTGCTTTTCACAGTTTCTCTGAGCTATCTTTCCCTGTCTTCTGGTCTCCAATACTGAGTACCTACTGAATAGGTTTGGCACTGCACTTGAAGCCAGTGAGGAGCTGTGAGTAGAAGCTAGTCTCAGCTCTCTTGAAATACACATATTAAAGACAAAAATTAAATAGTACAACTGTGGGGGCGCCTGGGTGGCTCAGTGGGTTAAACTGCTGCCTTCGGCTCAGGTCATGATCTCAGGGTCCTGGGATCGAGTCCTGCATTGGGCTCTATGCTCAGCAGGGAGCCTGCTTCCCTCTCTCTCTCTCTCTCTGCCTGCCTCTCTGTCTACTTGTGATCTCTGTCTGTCAAATAAACAAATAAAATCTTTAAATAGTACAACTGTGGAAAGTGCCATAAATGGAAAGTCCAGGTTCTATGGCCTACACAAGTAGAGAAGCAAACACGGAGGTCTGCAGAGAAAAGTAGGTGTAACTTTTTAGTTTCCTGTGTATTATTGGGTTGGAAGCACCCAATTCCTAGCATTTTAGACATAGTCACACACACAAGGAACTTCTTCCAAAATCCAATGAATAAGTCAAGAACACTTCAGACTACACTTATTTACAATGTTCAATGTCAGACCATGTAGACCAGGTTTATCCCTCTATTTTTCAGAAAAAGAGCCTTTATTAAGCAATCAGAGCATAAACAAGGTGCCAAGTAACATTAGAAAAACAATCTTCCCTAGGACAATGAATTTGTGTGTTTGTGATAAACTAGTATAAAAATAATACAACCACTCTTAACAATTAAGTATTTAAAGCAAAGGTTATCACCCTCACCCTGGAGGCAAAAGGTTCTGCTTCTGCCTCACTCGTCACCCTACCCAATTCACATACTCTCTGGAACCTCAGCTTCCCCATCTACAAATGAGAAGGTCAAAACAGAAGCAGCAATGCCCTCGGGTCCCCTATCATGTTCCTAAACAGCATCCACTTAATATGGTTTGAAACTTTAGTACTTAAAAGTTATAGAACATTACATATCCCTATAATTACTATTTTTCATTTCTAAATTAGCCATCTTTTACAATATATTCATAGCCACAACTGTATACTAATTTTACTCCTAAGTCTGTTCATATGGAAACAATAGCACTAGATCTTGTCTTGAAAAGTTCAAAATACTCAGAGATGATGTCTTTAATCTGAGAATATCAAAATAATTCCTTCAGTATCTCATTACTCTGTTAAAAAAATAGTTTATTTATATCCACTCATGGTGAGCAGAAATACAACGTACTCTTCAAATTTTGGAAAATTCCATTGGAATTCTAGCAAACTTGGCTCTCTTCCCATTTTGGCATAAAAGCATCATGTGTTCTGCTCTCTCTCTGCCACTTCCTCTCAGCTGAGCCTTTCCCCAAGGAGCTCACTCCCAGCAGAAAGAAAAGGGGGAGGAAGAGGAAGCTCTGGAAGCACACAGGAGTCTCTCCCCAACTTGAAAGTTCAGAGAAAAACCCTTTCGCATTTCCTCTTTTGACTCAACAAATGCTCTAGCAGAACCACAGTTCAACAGAAATATAAGCAAACCACAGTTCAACAGAAATATAAGCAAAATCTTCCAAAATATTTTCAAGAGGAAAAAAGTAGAAGATGCCATAAAGTAAAGCTTCAAGTTTCCTGGTGCATCAGCTATGCACAAGTTATTTAACAACCAATGACCTCAGAGTTTCTCAAGCAGGTGAATGTCTTTGTGCTTTTTATAAGATATTAAAAATTTAGGTCTTTACATCCTATAACTTAGAATAGACTCTAGTTACAAACTGAAAGATACCAGAAAACAAATGCCAAGAGAGCTTTTAATTTAAATAAAATTGAAACACTGTTACATTACAAAACTATTACCTTAAAAAAAAGTGTCTTTCTCTGGCATATCTTCTCTGAATAAGGCTATGCCCCCTACTTTCCAAAGGTAGCAATATTGATACCTTACATGTACATGTACATGTACCTAACCTCATCCAAATCTCACAAAATGGGGGCGCCTGGGTGGATCAGTCGTCAAGCATCTGCCTTGGTCTCAGGTCATGATCCCAGGGTCCTGGGATCAAGCCCTCATTGGGCTCCTTGCTCAGCCGGGAGTCTGCATCTCCCTCTCCCTCTGCCCCTCCCCGTGCTTGAGTTCCCTCTCTTGCTGTCTCTCTGTCAAAAAAATAAAATCTTTAAAATCACTCAAATCAATCTCACAAAACAATGAGGTAGCGTATCTTAACTGTCCTTTCACAGGCTCTTAAACAAGGAGAGACTTATGAGATGCAGAGACTTGCTCAGCTAGTTGCCATCCTTATCACATGACTCCTCCAAGCTCTAAGCCCTTACATTTGTCCTCTGAAAAAAGGGAGACAATATTACTTCAAAATATCCTTGAAGCTGTCATATTTTTGTCACTCTATATTAGTTGACATTTCCTAGAATTTTATATTAATGGAATCATCTAGAACAAACTCTTTGTCCAGCTTTTCAACTCAGCATAATTATTTTGAGTCATTCATGTTGTAACATGTTTCAATAGTTCACTTCCTTTTATGGCTGAAAATATTTCATTGTTTCAATGTACCACAGTTTGTTTATCCATTCTCCAGTTGAGAAGCATCCGGGTTATTTACAATTTTGGAAATCATGGGTAATGCTGCTCTGAACATGTGCGTACAATCTTTACATGGACACACATTTTCATTTTTGCTCTTAAGTAAACTCCTAGGAATAGAACTGCTGCATCATATGGTAGGTGTATGTTTAACTTTGTGCGTGTATATGTTTAACTTTTTAAGAAATTGCCAAAATGTTGTCCGAAATGACTATACCATTTTACATTAGAAACATTAAAGTATGGCACCTTTAAAGGTGCCAAACATCACCGGAGATGGAGCACCTCTAGGCCCCAAAGAAGATGCATGTCCCAAATTTAGGGGACAGAGGCAGAAGGCATTTCATACAGAAAAAAAGATTCATTAAAAAAAAGTGACATTGCAATTGGAGAAAGACAACTATCATATGATCTCCCTGATATGAGGAAGTGGAGATGCAACATGGGGGGTAAGGGGGTAGGAGAAGAATAAATGAAACAAGATGGGATCAGGAGGGAGATAAACATAAGTGACTGTTAATCTCACAAAACAAACTGAGGGTTGCTGGGGGGAGGGGGTTTGGGAGAAGGGGGGTGGGGTTATGGACATTGGGGAGGGTATGTGCTATGGTGAGTGCTGTGAAGTGTGTAAAACTGGCGATCCACAGACCTGTACCCCTGGGGATAAAAATATATTATATGTTTATAAAAAAAAAAGTGACATTGTACCCTGGTACAGTCATTGTAGCTTATAAGCCACTTGTAGGTCTGCTGCCTTAAATTACATCAGGAAAACACCTATTTTTTTAAAAAAAGATTTATTTATTCACTTGGCAGTCAGAGATCACAAGTAGGTAGACAGGCAGGCAGAGAGAGAGGAGGAAGCAGGCTCCCCGCAAAGCAGAGAGCCCGATGTGGGGTTCGATCCCGGGAAAACACCTATTTTAAAGTAACCAATATAGGGGCGCCTGGGTGGCTCAGTGGTTTAAGCCTCTGCCTTCGGCTCAGGTCATGATCTCAGGGTCCTGGGATCAAGCCCCACATCGAGCTCTCTGCTCAGCGGGGAGCCTGCTTCTTCCCCTCTCTCTCTGCCTACCTTCTGCCTACTTGTGATCTCTGTCTATCAAATAAATAAATAAAAATCTTAAAAAAAAATAAAGTAACCAATATAATATAGACTCAAGTTTGGAAAGTCACATGCAAGGGGAAAAAAAAATCTTTAAAAGGCAGCAATAAAGCTGATGCAAGCAATCACAATAGCAGCTCACCAGAGCATTATCTCCTAGTCAGGCACTATGCTAAACTTCATGAGATTTATATAAGGCCACTTCAGTGGTCACTATCTCCACTTTCCAGGGAAGAAACCAGAGGCAGAAGAGTTAAGAATGTGGCCCTTAGGTCATATGGCTCATAAGGCACAGAAGGAGAACTGCCAGGCCCTAGACGATGTTTTCCGTGGCTATGCTGATTTACTGCTCCGTCCTCGGGTTCTACACGCCTTCCAGCCTGCTGGAGGATGCCTTCTTGAAGCTGAATGATCCTACCCTTCAGCAACACTTCTCCCTGTTTCCAATTTCATACTCATCAAACAACTTTCTGATATTAAACTGGTTTTCCAAGCCCAATCTCTACTTGGAAAAAGAAGAGCTGACCAGTCAAGAAACAACGTGAATACACTTGGCAGTGATTATCTCTTAGAGTAAATTACCAGACCAGGCATTTTGGTTTTGAATGTTAATTTGACCATAAATTTGGTTCACCTGACTAATCATGGAGGTACTAAACATCCTTTTCAGAAATCATCATAATAGAGGAAATATCAACAAAGTCAGATAGCAATGCTATACAGGCCCACAACTGCTAATAAGCTCAATTCACTACCTAAGAGTTTAACAAAACAAAAACAAAACCAAAGGCTACTGCTGGTATTAGAAAAAATCTGGCCGACAGATACTACATATATAGCTGGAAGCATTCTCAATAGCCTCCTTCTTCCTCCAGCAGGAAAAATAAAAATACATTATGCAAACTTTTAATGTTTTTGGTATAAATGTGAAGAGATGAAAGGACAGAATTATCACAAAGTTAAGAAAAAATATATTTCCAGTTTAAATGGAAGGGACTTATCATTTCAAAACTGACTTTATTTTGGAAATACCAGACAAGTGGCAGGTCTTACCGATGGATCAGAATTTCTTTACCCAATCTTCCCTTCCATACTCTATAATGCTTGAAGACCTTATATTTTGGGGACAAGTCAAAATTTAGATGTGGCCTTAATTTCCTCCCCAAAGGCTGGCCTGCTAATTCTCACTAGATTCATGGTCTTGAATAGGAAAAATCAATAGATTCTTTGGTTTCACACAAAGCTTATTGTTCTTCCATACCCTACATATCTATAGGATTACTGTTTTCTAAAGTTAGAATCCTATCTTCCACACCCATTTTACGTCTTCTAGATGACATCAGTGGCAATGATTCTCAGAGGAAAGAATAACTGGAAGGCAAGCTCTAAGAACACCAAAACATGGAAAACTGGCCCATTCAAAGCTGGGAAGTAGTACTGAGAAGGGAGAATGCTCAGCATGGCACCTCTGTTATCCCCCTCAAGTCAGTAGAGGTTAGAACATGGTGTCTTCAGAAGAGATTTCGGTTTGGTAAAGTCAAGGAAATAAAATAAGGATGGAAGTTTTTTGAAGACATAATGAATGGCAGCATTATGCACAGAATTAAGAAGCATGGATTTTATAAAGCAAAAAAGGGTAACAAAGAAGGAATTATAATTGACATTTAAAAAAAATTTTTTTAGCTTGATTCAATTCTCTTTAATTTTCTTAGCCAGTCTCTTGTTGTCTGAAAATACAATTCAACCCAGTTGCTTTCAATAAGCAACAATAAAGTTTCAGTGATTTCAGCTATGTCTATATGAAGGCTGAGGGGAAGGAAGGATAGGCAAGTCACAGGACAATAACCATGGGGCTGACAAATGGTAGATAAAAGAGGAAAGACAATACATAGATGTGCTTGTGCATGTGTCACATACGTAAGTCACTGGATGAGTTAGGTTCAACCACACAGAAGGGAAGAAAAGCTTCATCACACCAAGTCTGTCAGAATCTGTAGGTCTCACAAGTATCTTCCAAGGAGGATATTTTGTTTATTCTGATCATTTCAAGTTGGAGTCAACTTTGAAAGAAAACTGACAGTAATGCAAATGTCAAATTCTGGTTGTTTTTATGGTTTACTTTGAGGTGCCCACTGGGCAGTACCCAGAGTCATTTGAAGATAGATATACTCTCATATCTGCCATAATGTAGCAAATATGCACCATTTTTATCAACATTTGATATAGATACTGGCAAACTGACCCTTTGGTGCTTTAAGAAAATATCATATGGGGTGACTGGCTGGCTCAGTTGGTAGGGCATGTGACTCTTGATCTCAGAGTCGTGAGTTCAAGCCCCATGCTGGGTGGGTGTAGAGCTTCCTTTAAAAAAAAAAAAAAAAACAGTAAAACTAGGAAGTAAAAATAAGAAAATCAAAAAATATTACAGACTCACAGAATCTTCATTCTGAAACAATCATTAAAGATGACCTATTTCAGTCCCCTTCTCTTACAGATGAGGAAATTTAGATGCTAAAAGGGGGACTTAAGCATCATGCACAAACTGGAAAGAACATAAACAAAACTGTATTTAAAAGCAGAGAATGAAAGAGAATCAAATCGAAGAGAATCAAAATCTTTAAAAAGGAAAAGTGTCTTCTGGCTTCATTTTGTACACAGAACAATGGTAAATTATATCCTCTCCCTCTTGCAGAAGAGGACTCACACCATAGCAAATCAGGTCTTTTCTAAAATACACACTCATACCTTCAGGCAGACACACTACCGTACTGTTTTTTTCCATTAACATTCAATTCTAGATCCCATCACCTAACTGAAGTGTTTCCACAAAGTTTCACAAAATTGCTGCGGCTCAGCAAGTTAAACACGTTTATTAATCCTCACCCCAAAGTACCTGCTTCTGGGGGGGGCGGGGGAAGAGTTGCCTTAAACTAAAGATAAAGTGACCTTTCTTTTAGAAATTAGAAAATAGAGGTGGATAGTCTGGAATTTTTATGGTTTCCAAGACCCTCCAAAAGAGGGGATACCAGCTATTTAGAACAAAATACACATGCAGTGGATTAGGACCTGCATCACCAAGTTCTGCCAGTGGTTCTCAGCAGTGGCCGCTGTGAAGTAGACAACATGTCGGAACCAAAAGAAATGTGGAATATGTATTTTAGAGATAACTTGGGAAAAATCTACCCTAAGGAAATACAATGGTAGGAAGGAAAGGAGTAATACTGTACACAGCCCTAGAATTACCCAGTATGTCTCCTATGGGTACCCATAGTCAGGTTGTGTATCTGGGAGGATAACAGGGAACAAATTGATGTCACTCATTTAACAGAGGAAAAAACCTAAGTCCTGAGAGATTCAATGGCTTTTATGGTCGTGACAACTGACAATTTCTATTTAGAGACTGTTTTGCAAAGCTATTTGGTCCATAGACACTAGGAAGGAGAACTGATGCCAGCCAGACATTTTTCCCAGAATTAACTAATACAATGACTTTCCAGTTAATTAGGTTTTGATGCTCCAGAACTCAATCCAACAATTATACCGATAAAACCATTTATAACCTGCAAAGCTGCTGACCAGACCACCTGTACCACACAAATTCCACTAATGGGAGATCCCTGATGTCCAGTTCGAAGCACCTGTTGGCTATCTACCAAAATGAGAGAAGTCTGAGTTATATATAAATAAACTGATCTATTCATTCATATTCACTATCCTACTCCCTCTCTCTCTCTTCACCTGCTTCCTTTCTTCCTCTCCTCCTTCCTTCTCCCACCCCAATGGTATGTAGCAGGGGTCTGCAAACTTCTCTATAAAGGGCCAGACAGCAAATAGTTCAGGCTTTTTGGGCTCCACCACCGTGGCACAAAAATAGCTAGAGATAATCCATAAATGAATAGGCGTAGCTGTGTTTCAATAAAACTATAAAACCAGACAATGGGCCAGAGTTGGCTCAAAGGGCTGTAGTCTGTCAATCCCTAGTATAGAGAAGCAGTTCTCAACTTTTAGCCTGCAACAGAATCACCTATAATTTGTTAATACCCAGATTTCTCAGCCCCAGCCTTAAAGTTTCTGATGCAGGAGTCTTTAGTGGGTCCTGAGATCTTGCATTTTTACTAAGTTCCCAAATGATGCTGATGCTGCTGGTCCAGGGACCCCACTTCTAGAACCACAGGAATAGAATAATGGTCTATCCCACACTAAGTGGAAGGTTGAAATGTAATGAACAATTAAGAAAGTGGAAATCACATGCTGTAACCTTGACTGCTAATTTCATAGAATATTTCATATGAAAACTTACTGTTAAGTGCCATAATATTATCTGTTCCTGGATGATGGAAATTTATTCCCATGCGTCCTAAAAAAGAAAATAATTTTATTTTAAGCACAAAGAAAAGAATGCTTAATATAATTTCAAATACATTGTAAAAGATAAACATTACAAAAAGCTAAAACAGATTAATCTATAACAATACTATAATCTATAACAAGGCCATAGCAGTTACAACAGTTTTTAAATCAAGTCATAAAACATACAAATGAAAAAAATCTTAAAAACAAAGCCAAAATCTCATTAACAACAAATAAATAAAATAAAACAAAATGAAAAAGAAGCTTCCCTTATAATATACTGAAATTTTAAAGCATCTCTCGCATTCCAACTTAAACATGCCAACTGGACTAAGCATTTTATTTAAATAACCATTCATACTGCCCTTCAAATTCAAGCCACAAAAAAATGAATTCAAAGAAGTATATAAACTTGATGTTTAGAGGGAATAAAAGCTAAATGTTTCACAGTGGCTCAAAAATGCAACATAATTATCAGAATGGCTACCAGAAGAAAGATGGTAAAATTTATACAACAGCTATAGTGGGGAACAAAGACTGGCCTAAAAATCTAGGGTTCTTATGCTTTCCCTACCACTAACTAGTTACACAACCTTAGGGATAATGCTTATCTCCAGACCTTCATCCTTATAGTAATGGGTTTCAAATGTCTGCCCACACTGACTGGCTGCCTGTTTTTGTACACCTAAGAGCTAAGAATCATTTTTACATTTTTTAAGGGCTGTAAAAATAAAAACTAAAAAAACAAAGAATAATATGTGACAGAGACCATATGAACCACAGGCCTAAAATATTTCCTCTCTGGCCCTTTACAGACAAAAGTTTGCCAACCTCTGGCCTATAAGATGTAAGTCTGAAACAGATGTTTTAATGGATAGCCTCCAGGGTTAAGAGTGGAAGACATAGACAATTGGTATGTTTTTCATGAATTATTTGGGAAAAGAAGGTGGATATATTAAAAGAATAATGAAACAGAGAGTCTTATATGGAAAAAAATGTATTTAAGTTTTCTTGACCAAGCTTTTCAACAAAATAATTATTGATACAGTGCTTCTGTGTAAAGCTATTATACACATGACCTTGGTTCTGCAAAGGTCTTTGTGTCCTGTTAGGTGAAAGGTTATCGTGAAATTCTCAGAAAAATGTCAATTTTATGTGATTACTACTGTTAAATAAATGCCAACAGTATGGGGGGATGGTAGAGAGAATGCTGGAGATATGGAAGTGATGACTTTTACAACAAATACAGTGTTATAAATATTTGCAAAAGGTCAATCATCATTTGTTATTAATATCCATTGTGGGGTACGGAAGGCAAACAGCATTATTGAGCTCTTCTGACCCAAAAGAGAAGAATCACAGTGGACAAAACAGAGTATTTGCTTCAAATAAAAAGGCGGAAAAATGAATTGCCAGCCAAATCAATTTTTTGCCTAGACAAGGCCAACCTTGTCTCTTAAAAAACCCTCAGGTGATAGTAACTATTGGAAGGTCATTTGTATTAAAGGATAAGGAAAAAATAAAACTCTCATAAGTGTAATATTACTTGTACTGCTGGATGCATGTGTGTGTGTATGAGAAAGAAAGTAATTAAGAATGTAAAACTCATCAATAATTGATGGATTCTAAGGAGATTATTCTAATTTTACCATGAAGTGTTAAAGGACTTTCACTAAAAATTATTTTTAGTTTTTACCATTTAAACTTATTAGGAGGAAGATATTACATATATCTATCTCTAATTTTATGGAAATATTTTGCTAGCATTTATATTACAGTATAATCATTTTTTAGAATATATTTTAATGTTTTCTAGAGAAAAAAATCACCCTATTAGTAAAGAACCATTTTTTAAATAATAGAATTATGTTTTATTTTGTATTGATTCCATAGATCTTTTCATATTTACTAGAAACTAACCATTGTTTAAAACACATTTAACAGTATCTATATATGTACTCTGTCTTGTGTTTCTCCAGCTCCTAAGTCACCTTAGAGTCTCTAAACATATTGTCTACCCCATACACAATGAGTGCTACCTCGTACCACCACCTGATCAGAATCTATAATAGGAAAATTTGTCATGAGAATAAGGCTTGTGGCTTGGCAGGGAGAATTTACATTCTGGTTTTAGTCAGCTGTATCAATATTCTATAATTTTCAGATAATCAAGACCTTATTTGGATTCATTACCACCAAATACTAACATCCGTAATAACTAGATGTGATTTACTCATTGTATTCTGACATATCCAAATTTAACAGTAAATAGACAGTCACTGGAAAGTATGCCTACAAACCAGAGTTGAGTTCAAAATCACTGCAGAACCAAAGGAAACGGTATATAGAGATGTTCTCCTTAATCTCTGACCAAGGAACATTCAGACGTGGGTTTGGTTCCTAAAAAGCCAGGGGTATTCCCTAAAATAATAAGGGGTTATCAAGAAAACTAAGCAAGTCTTGGGACACGTGGGTGGCTCAACGGGCTGGGCATTCGACTCTTGATTTCGGCTCAGGTCATGATCTCAGGGTCGTGAGATCAAGTTCCACATCTGGATCTGTGCTCAGCATGGAGCCTGCTTAGAGTTCTCTCTCTCCCTCTTCCTCTGCCCTTCCTACTCCCTCTAAAACAAAAACAAAACCCAAGCAAGCCCAGATTTAATTGATTCTCATTAGGCTTCCTATATTTCCTGTGCTACAATCATTTATGGTAAGAATTATGTGGTCTTAAAACTGTTACATCAAATAGTAGTTTTTATATGTTTCTGGAACCATTGCTGTTCCCACACTTAAAGGGTGCTCTCTCTGCTGTCCTCCAGACGCTGGGTCCTTTTTGGGCTCTTTCCAGATCTTAGGACTTTTCAGTTTGAAAAGATGAAACTGAAAGGAAGCTCGGTAATTTTCTGATTTTCATCCCCAGCACACACTGATGACTTCCAATTTAATCTTTCTAAAGATGCAGGGGGAAAAAAAAGCCTTAGGCAATGTTTTGTAGATGAAGGCATCAGGATTTGCTGAAAAGCAAAAAACTTTTTGCCTTTCTTGGTATCCTCCCTGATTCTGTTAGTCTGTCAGACTTCAGTGGATCTCTGGCATCAAAATCACCCACAAAAGGTTTTATAAGAAACTCTGTGTCATGCCAGACCCAACAGAACCAATTATTTAAATATAATCTGTTTCCCAACTAAATGCAAACTCTTTCTAGTAAAACCACTTACAGCTTCTTTAAGCTACTTTCTTTACCTCTACAAAAATTAATATTTAGATTACAAAATGCAATTATCTTTTCATTGAAGAAAAATGAGATACAAAAAATGCAAAAAATGCAATTAAAGACAAGCTCTGTTAACATTTTGATTTATAGTCTTTCAGTTGAAGGAGTGTTTATGTGTAAAGATTCTTTTCTAAAAGGAGAATTATTTTATGTTTTTTCTTAATATATTTTGAATCTTAAATTTTATAGTTATTATGAGATTTTAAAGGAGAAAATATATAACAGCAAAAGAAAAACTAATTCCAAATACAGATGAGGCCATTTCTTTTTTCTTCCTTTTAACCAACAAATACTGCTGTTTAATCAGCTGTGAAAATAGAATCAAGTGTGTGACGTCTGGTGATTTTTGTTAATGCAGTCTGGTGTTGCCAGTGTGACACTTTGTCACCTGTCCACGGGATGCTATTTTTAAATTGTTCTTGTCAGCCAGCTATCTTTTAAGTATAGTGTAAAATATAAGGTTTCGAAAACTGAAAGGCATACTTGGTTTTACGGAGTTAAATGATGCTGTGGAAATCTGAGACTGTCCCACTTTCCCCACTGCACAGGGCTTGATAAATGGGGGGTGAGGGGATGGAGGGAGAGGTTGGAGAATAGGGTTACATATGTTTATCCAGACTCTGAAAATCACAGTCTCATAAGCTCAAGTCAAATTCATATTTAAAAGGCTAGTTATAAAAAATGACCTCTACTGTTATTCAAAGTTTCAGAGTCCAACCAACCCATATTTTTATATGTCCAAGATAAAACTTGGAATTTTCATGAATTCATAATTATGAAAGTCACCTCTTCACTTCTGCAATATGTTACAAGATAGGGAATAACTATCTTCCTCTAATCATCCCTATTTGCTCTAAAAAGTCAAGTCTTTCAGAGACCTTCACATAATAGAATTTAAATGCTGTATTTTAGAAAAGGTTATAAGAAAAATGCATATTCTGCTTGGTTGTATTTTCCACCAATTTTCTCTATAAAATTGAAAATACCTTCCTTCAGAAAAAGTATCCACAAGATGAAATAATATATTATGTAAGAATATAATAAAATGGTGTTTTAAAGTCCTTTTAAGGAAAAATAATAAAATTTTGGCACTAAAGTATTCTAAATCTGTTTCAAAGAATCAAGAAGCAAAAGCTATGAGCTTAGACTTGAGGTCAAATTCTAGTTTCTTTTCATAGCAGCAGTGGATAATTTCTGGCATGCTTTCAATTCCTTTGTTCCTATGTTTCCTCATTTCAGGCTATACTCTAAAATACTTAAATCATTCTTTTAAAACTCTCATATAGGGGCATTTGGGTGGCTCAGTGGGTTAAGCATCCAATTCTTGATTTTGGCTCTGGTCAAGATCTCAGGGTCCTGGGACAGCAGGTGTGTTGGGCTCTGCACTCAGCAGGGGGTCTGCATGAGGGATTCTCTCTCCCTCTCCCTCTGCCCCTCCCCCTGCTCACACTCTCTCCAAAATGAATAAATAAATCTTAAAAAAAAAAAACTCTCAGGTGACTACACTACTATATAGAAAGGACCACTGGAAAAATAAATGGGAGATATTTATTTAAAAAAAAAAATCATTCAACTTGTATTTATTGTCCCCTTCTTGAATAGAAACAAAACAATCACTTCTTGCTTACTCAGAAACTTTGCCCCAAACAATTTGTAAACTTGGGGCCCTTGGGTGGCTCAGTGGGTTAAGCCGCTGCCTTCGGCTCAGGTCATGATCTCAGAGTCCTGGGATCGAGCCCCACATCGGGCTCTCTGCTCAGCAGGGAGCCTGCTTCCCTCTCTCTCTCTCTGCCTGCCTCTCTGCCTACTTGTGATTTCTCTCTGTCAAATAAATAAATAAAATCTTTTAAAAAAAAATTTGTAAACTCTGCTAACTTTTATGCAAGACAAACTTCTATGGGCCAAAGGTAGGTAGCACAAAAATAGAACTGGAGCAACAATGCAAGTAAGTAAAGAGACAGCATATTTTTCTGGAACAAACTAAATGTAATGAAGATGCACTTTTTCTGAAACAAGGGAACCTCAATATTCCACAAAAGGGTCCAATTTTGTGAAAGGCTATATAATACTAAATTTAAATTATGATGAATAAAGAAAACTGCTTCCATAACACCCAAAAGGTGTGGCATTTATTTCTTCCAAGTTTCTCTCAATTTAAATATTTTAAAGCACTATTATCAGAAGACAGCTCCCCTCCACCCCAGATTCAGTACACATTTGAAAAGCAAACCCTTAAAAAAAAAAAAGCAAACCCTTCAATATCAGTTCTCAACTGACACCTGCTCTTTTCATTTTTCAAATTTCAGTTCCATGAATAGTGAGGAAAGAGAAAATTCAAATACACAGAAATGTTTCATCAGGTACTACACCCAAGTAGTCAGCCAGCTCTATTCTTCTGTTGTAAGAGGGACACTACATGGGATGGCAGAAAGGGGACCCTTTTCCAAGATTATTTGCTATCCTGTGCTACCCAACCAGGGGATGGACCTTGCTGCACAATGTCACCTACACTGCTCAACACTCTGTGGTTGGTATTTCCCTATTATTCCTCCTGTCATCACTTTGTACTCTTTGAATGTTAATCCTCAGGGAGGCTGGGATTAACCAAACCTAATGACCCTGGGTTTTCACTGGGGTTCCCCTGTGGCGAGGTAAACTTTCATCATTAGTAGCAAGCTGGGAACACCTGTAAGAAGAGTACAGAGCAAATTACAGCAAATAATTTTTTTACAGCGAACAATTTTTTAAAAAGATTCTATTTGTTGGGGTGCATGGGTAGCTTTTTCTTTAAAAATTTATTTATTTATTTATTTGAGAGAGAGAGCATGAGTGGGGTGAAGGGGCAGAGGGAGAGGGAAAGTAGACTCCCTGCTGAGCAGGGAGCCTCTTACCAGGCTTGATCCCAGGACCCTGAGATCATGACCTGAGCTGAAGGCAGATGCTTAACTGACAGCCACCCAGGTGCCCACTTTCCCTATCTTTAATCCCACCTCTCCCAATGCCAGAAATCCCTTTAACCCTCATAATTATAAGGAAAGTTGTGGATTCCTTCCCTTCAGCCCACCTGAAAAGAGGGCAGAGAATAATTCCTCTCTCTTAGGTGTTACTCTCTACCAACCCAAGGATTTCTGCACTTAGAAAAGAAATAAGGGAGAGTGTTCATTAGTTAATCATCCTTCTCAAAACCACCATTCTCATTTCTTGGAGGCATTCTCTCAAATAAATAATAGGAAAAGTCATATGTAATATGGTAAGAGACAACTGATAATTATAATATGTTATTCTGTTATAATCAAGTAGTTTGATATCTTTAAGAAGCCAACAAAATTAGTCTAATTTTTATTTAAATAAGGGTGCTGTGATCTGATCAGCACCACTAAACACATTCCTCAGGTGCTGTGAAGAAAGCTCAATTCAACTTCTCCTCTACATTACTTGACATTTTTATCACAGGGGAGGAGGTAGAGACCTTTTAATATTGCCTACAAACATCTTCAAGTCTGACTTGGTTTTACTGAGTATAAGTATAAATGTGACTGAAAAACTGTTAAAATTCTTTACTAGGGGCCCCTGGGTGGCCGAGTTGGTTAAGCCACTGCCTTGGGCTCAGGTCTTGATCTAGTGGGCTTCCTTCTCAGCAGGGAGTCTGCTTCTATCTCTCCCTCCCTCTATTTCTCCCACCTACTTGTTCTCTTGCTCCCTCTCAAATAAACAAATAAAATCTTTAAAAAAAATACAAAGTTCTTTACTAAAACAGAAGTCTTATTACTTTCTGAACTTCCTATTCTGTCATTTCTCCCACTAACATTTTTTTCCCCTTTAATCAAGAGAACAGTTGAATAAAGGGATTTCTCATTGCATGGATTTTTTTTTTTTTTTTTAGATTTTACTTATTTGTTTGAGAGAGAGAGAGTGGGAGGGAGAGGGAGATAGAAACTGAAGCGGACTCCATGCTAGCTCAGAGCCAGATGTGGGGCTCGATCCCACATTGTGAGATCATGACCTGAATTGAAACCAAAAAAGAGTTGGACACTTAGCCAACTGAGCCACCCAAGTGCCCCTCATTGCATACATCTCTAAGATGAAATATTGCTGAGAACATATTTCATCACGTTCACTTTAAATTCATCATAAAGTACTTTATCCCATCATGAATGGGATATCCTATGATATTTTCTTTCTTTTTTTTACATTATTTAGATATATAATTCTGGAAAGCTAATGTAACTTAAGAGGATTATTTTCCTTTCTCCTTCAGGTGATTTTTTTTTTTAAGATTTTATTTACTTGACCGAGAGAGAGATCACAAGCAGGTCGGGAGGCAGGCAGAAAGACAGGGGGAAGCAGGCTCCCTGCTGAGCAGAGAGCCCGAGATGGGGCTCCATTCCAGGACCCTGAGACCATGACCTGAGCCAAAGTCAGAGGCTTAACCCACTGAGCCACCCAGGTGCTCCTTACGGTGATTTTTTATGAAGACAAAGTGTTTATCCTTCAATAATCACTACTTATCTATGACAAATACAAAATTTTTACAACTTGCTTTTGAAAGCTTTTAATATTTAGCTACAGTCTAGCTAGAAAGAAGTAAATATTGTAGCAATTACCCAGGCCAGGCAGTAAGTAGCACAGCACTACCACCGCCAGCCAAAAAAAAAAAAAAAGGTTAACATCTGAGCAGTTTCTAGTCTCAGGAACTTTGACTGACATTTTCAGCCAGTCCATGAAGTGGGTACTTTATTTCAATGATGAGGAAACTAAGGCTTTGAATTCAAAGAGGTTAACTGATTTATCTAGATCAACAGCCAACTAGAGGCAGAGTCAGGATTCAAACCCACGTTTGAATGACTGGAAAGTCAGAAAGGCTGATCTGAAATTTAATCTCCTACTAAGAGAATATAAAATGCCTGGAAAAATGTTAATAAAAATGATAATCTTTGCTATCTCTAGATACTAAGCCTCAGATTATATTTTCACTTTTCTTTTTTTTTTTAATGTATTATTTGAAATTCCTACACTGAGTAAAAAAGTTTTTTTTTTTTTTCCAAAGAAAGTCAAGCTTCAGGAAAAAAACAAAACAAGCATACAAAAAACCCATGATTCTGTAACTTGAGTTTTGAGACACTCAAAAAAGTGTTCCCATGGTCAAGTGGGAGACGAAGATATTAAAGGTAGGAGGAAGAACAGGATGGAGTAGAAGAAATGTTTTTAGACAGGGAAGCCACATGGTAAGTCCCCTAGCCTACCACCTTTCTCTTAAAGCTCTGTTCACCTAGATGTCTACATCTTTGGACCCAGAGATCTTCTCTATGAATTTACCTTAAGGAGAAGCTATGTGCAAGAACTCATCCATGGCAGCATCACCTATTATGGAGAAAAAGCTGGAAACAATCTAAGAGTCCAAAGTTAAGGCCTATTAATAAATTATAAAGATCAGATAAAAATGTGGACATTTATTAAATAAGGTATTTAAAAATAGGGGAGACTGGGTGGCTCAGTCAGTTAAGTGTCTGCCTTAGACGCTTGCGGGCATCTGCCCGCATTAGGCTCCCTGCTCAGTGGAGAGCCTGCTTCTCCCTCTCCCTCTGACTGACGCTCTGCCTCCCTGTACACTCTATCTCTCTGTCAAATAAAAAAATAAAATCTTAAATATATATATATATATATATATATATATATATATATATATACACACACATATATATGGATATACTATCACATTTATTTTTTGGTTATATTTTTGTTATAATTTTCTCCATTTTTGAAGTAAAAAATTACTTAAATTTTTTCCTTTAAAATGCCAGCATCATAATTACATTATTAGAAGTAATAAGGATCAAATACATGGTGCCATAAACCAGATCTAAAAGTGTCCCAGCTGGAAAAGGAAGCAGGAAGCTTGAACACTCTACCCAAAGGACAATGACACGGTGATGTAACTGACCATGGGAAGTAGTCCATTCATAGGACATCAAGGTGGGTGGTATGATGAACAGAGAAGTTGCAAGCATATTAAGGCTGTAAAAATGTACATATTACATGCTTTCCAACTTATTAGGACATATTATAAGTACAATGCAAAAGACTCTTACAGATGAAACCTCACATTTGCAAGTGTAGGAGAGAAATATATGCAGAGGTGGTTGGACATGCATTAAAAAAGGGGCCACTAAAAATGGAGTAAGGATTTACATTACCCACAGTGAAGTTCCCTTTTTATACTTTGCCACTACTACTCTCAACAGGGCACAATAGCTCCTGTGTAAACAACCGTCACAAAGCTGTGGGAAATTATTTATAGACTATAATGTAAGAGCTTTTCATAATATTTTATTGCTAGAAGAAAAAAATACAGACCAAAATAAAACAGGTATGCATAAAGAACAAGGGTTAAATATTTTAGAATAATTGGGAGAGGCTTATAGCTGTTTGTGGTAGAGAGGAAGACAAATGCATCCTTAGAAGATACTAAAAACACAAACAGTCTGTGAATATCATTTTTTTTTAAACACCATTCTCACTTCTAAGTGAAATATGCTCTAAATTACCATATACCTAATCTTTCAACTAAGCAAAGTCGTGGTAATGGTGACTAAATATAACGATGAATAAATGAGAGATCTTTTTTCCTACTTCTGAAGGCCTTAAAATATAGCTTTTCTCAAATCCCTTATTTTCTTCATAGCCTGTTATCCACTTTCTTTTCACTGGAAATTGAGGAAAGCAGCAGAAAATCATGAGTGTGGCAAGAAAATGATGAAATGGATTTCAGAGGTGGCTTGAGGAAATGAATATCAGGTGTTCATAGTCAGTCACACCCTATATAAAAGCCTGGAGAAAACCAGAGGGGATCAAATTCCTCACAGCTCTGGAGAACATAAGGATTCAAACGAAATGGGCACCCTTGTGGCCAGCTCTTCACACTTTTCAGATATTTAGGCTCTAAACCCAAGTGGATATTTCCACAGGAAATTTCCATTACAATATTTTAAAATATCGCAGGGCCCCTAAAAAGTCCTATAACACATAAAAAGAACTATCTGTAATTAGAAATGTAACATCAACCACTAACCTGAATTTACATTGGTTCTAAAAATAGGAAGTCCTAACACTGCTGACCTTGGGACTTTCTGCCTTCTATTTAACCCAAAACGTTTGCACACTTTAAGACATGTTCTTTCTGTTCTAGCCTTAAAAAATGCAAAGAATCACTGGCTGCTCTTAAGGCTGTGTAGTGATACTTCCTATGTGACGAAAGTGATTCTATTTTAATAAAATGGAACTCTTTTCTACGAAGTTTTCTGAAGCAGTCTTTGGAGATTGGTTTACTAAATCTCATATTTCCTTGCAGAATACTTTGACTTAAATGAATTACCCAGGTTCAGCTGAGGATTCCAAATGCACCAAGCCCAGAAAACTTGACTTCTGGTCTCATGCTACCAAACACATGCTTCTGCCAAACATTATGATTAAAGCAATCAACCTTGATTATTGTAGGTAGCTGAACCCAGGTTAAAAAAAGAAAATCAATTTTAAATACATTCCACAATGCTTTACAGAAGCAAACAAAAACGGAAAAAAAAACAAACCAAAACAGAAATGAAAAAAAAATCACAATTATTAAAAAGCTGATTTTTGTTTAAAACACCAAGCAAGGAATGGACATATGAATATTCCTAACCTGCAAAATGATTCCTCCACATTATATCAGCGAAACTCATTGGTGGGCCACTGGGAGGGTAGTGTTTACCTTTCAGAGGCTCATGATCAGTCCTTATCATATCCATTAAGGAGTTCTCCAACGAGTGCAAGTTAAAAGTGTCATAGGGCCTACTCCGGTCCTAAAAATAAAAACACAGAATAAGACAATACATAAAATTACTTCATAAAACTAATACTATATCATTTGTTTCTTGCCATGGATTGATGACATGAATCAAAGTTCCAGATTGTTCTAATAACACATATTCATTTCATTAAGAAAAATGATTTGGCAACATTAAGCTTAATACAAGTTTCTGTAATTAACTGCATCCTTTTCCCCAATATTCTTTAATGTATATGTCTCACTACTTCAGACTTTCTCTCAAAAGAACTTAAGAAAGTAAATTCAAAGGAAAGAGTCAAGTCAACTGACTTTGCCCTCAGCCCTTCACCCCAGCCTCCAATGTCAAAGAAACATTCTATTCAAATGAACAGGGAATTTTTTATCTAGAGGAAGTTCATAATTAAGAATTCTCAGTCTACAAACAGAATCACTTTCCTGAAAAAGCAAAAGGTGAGTGTAGTTTCAATCTTATTTTATCGGGTATGTTTAATATTTATTACTGGTAAGTTCCATACATTAGATATACTCTATAAAACTTAAAATGTGTCCAAAGTTTTATGAAAATTAACTTTTGAAAACCACTCACATGAAAAAACTTTAACCCAAGATAGTGTTTCCATGATGCTAGAGGCAAAAACATTTTGAAAATAGAGAGCTAACACAAACTAAATGAAGAAAATAATCGTTCCACCACATTTCACTCGAGTCCATAAGAGACTATCATGTACAAATTATTTTTACTAGCCTGAGCTAAAGGGAAGCACAACTCATGGCTTAACTTAACATTAGAGAATACATTAAATTACAGACTTAGTTTGCTTTTGTTTAAGAAAAGCAAAACAGGGGCGCCTGGGTGGCTTTGGTTGTATCTGACTCTCAATTTCGGTTCAGGTCATGATCTCAAGGTCTTGAAATTGAGCTCTGCGTGGGGCTCTGGGCTCAGTGCAGGGTCTGCTTGAGATTCACTCTCCCTCTCCCATGACCCCCGCACACTCACATGGACGCTTCTCTCTCTCTCAAATAAATCTTTAAAAAAGAAAAGCAGAACACACATCTCAACCACCACACCAAATCAAATGATAGCAATGAGAGATTATTTTCAGGGTCCTGAACAGTTTCCTCAGACCTGCAAATAATCACTTAGCATCTCCAATGAACAACAGTTAAGTAATTGTCTGGATGAGCAAAAAAGGGATACAATAGGTTAAAAACCTCAACTTCAGTGACTATCTTCTAGCTTAAGTCGTAACTCTTGGGAAGCTGTTTTTCTTCTGGTTTCTGGAAAGCATGGCTGTATTCAGAGAGCCAGAAAGGAAAGTGGCATTTCTGCAGCACTGAGCATAAAGGAAGAATCAGAGGGTTACTAACTGAATGAAAGCAGTATGTATACATGCAGATCCTAAGACGAGCCCTCAACTGTGCACCAGGAGGCAAGAGTGCTAGAATAACTACTATCAATTGGGGTCTTTGGGTACATCATGATCTACGATCTACCTCTCCAGTCAGTGCCTGAAATTACTCCCTTTATACAAACGAGAGGACTGAGCTAGAGTATTTCTAATATCCCTTACAATTCTATACTTTTTTTTTTTTTAACTCAAAGATGAGGAGTAGCGGTGCCGAGGGTGCAGATGTTTTCAAATGCCAGAGACAGAAATTCCATTTTTACAAACTTTTTATGCACAGGTCAAGGGTCAACTCCTATACTAGTCCCTGGTGATAGAGATAAATGTTGCAACCCAGTCCCTATGTATAAAGTAACTAGTAAAAGAAGAGAGACATAACCAATTAAAATAAGAGACCTGGGATCGAGTCCCACATCGGGCTCCTTGCTCGGCGGGGAACCTGCTCCTCCCTCTGACTCTGCCTGCCATTCTGTCTGCCTGTGCTTGCTCTCTCCCCCTCTTTCTCTCTGATAAAAAAAAAAAAAAAATCTTTAAAATAAGAGAATAACAGGTGTTTTGTCAGGGAACTATGTAGAGTACAATAGAAATTAGAACATCTGTTTCTTAAAGAATGTGTATGTATTATAATTTTTGAAAAAATCACATTCTGAAAAGTCCCAGGTCTCCTCAGTCTGGACCTGCCATCTGACCAGGTATGAGGCTTGCCTTAGTTATTCTCAATGGTCTTCAGTATTCTCATTGGTGAAACGGGATCTAACCTGTAAAAATTAGGTTGAAACTACTTAAGTATTTATTTTACTTCACATTGTGTTTGCCAAAGAGCAAGCATTCAACATTTCTTAGTTCAGTGCCACTGCCTCTTCTCACTTGCTACCTCCGCCCCATTTCTTTCTTTCTTTCTTTTTTTAAAAGATTTTATTTATTTGAGAGAGAGCATGGGTGGGAGGGGGAATTCCATGCTGGGCTTGGAGCCTAATTAGGGGCTCAATCTCATGACCCTGAGAGATCATGACCTGAGCCAAAATCAAGAGATGGACACTTAATGGACTGAACCATCCAGGTGCTCACTCATCAATTGTCTTAACACTCATCAATTGTCTGTCTACCGTTGGATAAGAAAGAGACATGGAGTATTTTCTTTGGTTCTCCATTTTGGTCTCTATATAATTGAAGAAGGACCTTTCTTTCACCTTTAAGGTCTTCCTGAAGATCATTTATTTTGTGCTGGGTTCAAGTTATCAGTGGAAACTCCAATTACTTAAGGAGTAAAACTGAATTTTCAGAAATGTAGGCTTCTATGTCTCTGTAAGAGGTACCATATTCTTTGTCCAGAGGAAAAACCATGGGTGAAAAAAAAAAAAAAGGAGTGTATGGATGAGAAGTCAAAATGACAACCTATTTCTGGCACTGACAATCCTGGAATGGATGTCTAGGAGCCTTATATATATACTATATATATATCTTATGTATATACCCTAATATATATATTAGAAGGCCTTATATATATACTATATATATATCTTATGTATATACCCTAATATATATATTAGAAGGCTCCTAGACATCCATTCCAGATATCTGTATCTATATCTATATACATATCTCCACACTTCTAACTAGAGCCCTGCAGGCATGGGACTGTTTCAAAAAAGGCTGATAAGGTGAAGGGACTATAAGAAATGCCTGTTTGAAGGCATTCATGAATCTTCCCAGTCAGGACAGTTTATTTTTTTCATTTAGTTCTTGATATAATCCTTCAATGTAGATAACAACAGACTCATTTTACACATGAGGAAGATGAGGTTCAGAGAAGTTTCCAGCCTAGATCTAACCTCAAAGCCAGTATCTAAGGATTACAGACACAAAGCCTGAAGAAACTGACCTGGTCCATACAAGTCAGTAAATGAAAGCACTATAGAAGCATAGCCTTGCATCTAATTACCAATGAAATAACCTTCACGGCAAGATGGCAGTCAGTCGCCATCAGAAGACAATATTGGATTATTAGATGACTACCTGTGAGGAAAATGGAGGGGCTATTTGGGTGGGGACTCATGCATCTGAAGTGGTACTCAGAACTGTCAGATTGTCAAAATCACTTGTAGAATGGTTAAAATGCAGGTTCCTGGGCTCCAGTGAAAACCAACTTAGTCAAAATTTTAAAAGAAATAAGTGTCCCAGGTGACTCTTTTGACTAGCTAGATTTGAGAGCCACTAGACTGGACGATTCTTCAAGCTAAGACTTTACACCTGTATCTGATCAGTAAAATGGGATGGTAAAGTGAGGGAGGGACTAGAAAGCAGCAGGAAAGAAACAATTCTGGCCACTTTGCCAAGGGTCAGCTTTGCAGTCTTCTGTTGATTGTGGGTGAGGAAAGCAGTTGGTGGTCTGGCATTTAAAAGTACACACTCGGGGCGCCTGGGTGGCTCAGTTGGTTAAGCAACCGCCTTCAGCTCAGGTCACAGTCCTGGAGTCCCGGGATTGAGTCCCGCATCGGGCTCCCAGCTCCACGGGGAGTCTGCTTCTCCCTCTGACCTTCTCGCCTCTCATGCTCTCTCTCACGGTCTCTCTCTCAAATAAATAAAAATAAAAATCTTTATAAAAAAATGTTTAAAGTACACACTCTGGGGCACCTGGGTGGCTCACTGGATTAAAGCCTCTGACTTCAGCTTGGGTCATGACCCTGGGGTCCTGGGATTGAGCCCAACATCGGGCTCTCTGCTCAACATGGAGCCTGCTTCCCTCTCTCTCTACTTGTGATCTCTGTCAAATAAATAAATAAAATCTTAAAAAAAATTTCTTTTAAAAAGTACACACTCTGAAATCAGCCAACTGATTTTCAAATTCTGGCTCTGCCAGTTGCTGACATGTCACTCTGAACAAGTTTCTAAACCTTGGTTCACCTATAAAATTATAATTTTTCCTACAGTTATTTTCAGTACTAAATGACAGAATGTAGAACAAGGCATCTGCGGGTGCCTGGGTGGCTCAGTGGGTTAAAGCCTCTGCCTTTCACTCAGGTCATGATCCCAGTGTTCCTGGGATTGAGCCCCACATCAGGCTCTCTGCTCAGCAAGGAGCCTGCTTCCTCCTCTCTCTGCCTGCTTCTCTGCCTACCTGTGATCTCTGTCAAATAAATAAAATTAAAAAAAAAAAAAAAGAACAAGGCATCTGTACAGTGGTGGCTACTGGAATATCAGGGAGAACAAAAAGAAACTTTTACGATGCCACCTTAGAGTACTGGGACATATATTTAAAAACCCAGAGGTTCACTAGTGCTCAACAGATGAAAAGATGACAGATGAAATGCAGGACAAAGTTTGCACAGACTTCTAAATTGAACGAATTTCAATGCAGAGGCTTATTTTCTCATTAAAATTTATTTATCGGGGCGCCTGGGTGGCTCAGTGGGTTGGGCCGCTGCCTTCGGCTCAGGTCATGATCTCAGGGTCCTGGGATTGAGTCCCGCATCGGGCTCTCTGCTAAGCAGGGAGCCTGCTTCCCTCTCTCTCTCTCTCTGCCTGCCTCTCCATCTACTTGTAATTTCTGTCAAATAAATAAATAAAATCTTAAAAAATAATAATAATAAAATAAAATTTATTTATGCCTCACTGATATATATTTAAAGCATATTATTCATCGTTTTTGTTTTATAAGTAGTAAACATTGCTAAAAGCAACTGATTAACCAGGAAGCCTGCAAGAAACAACATAAAGGACAGAAAAAGTACAAAATTTGCAGTGAAATTCAAGCAGAAATCATACATGGGTAAAACCAGGCCACAATTTATCATTCAACAACAAAAGTTAGAAGTGGCAACTAACCTTTCAAGGTTTTTTTTTTTTTTTAAATAAGTTTTGGTTCTCAATATAGGGAAAATAAGGAAAAGATCTTTTTTTTTTTCATTTGTTCTTAATAAGCAAATACATCAGGAAGTATTAGAACATTTATAAATAATGCATCCCATTATTGAGTCTTTCTTGGAAGATAACCAATGACAAATGCTATCAGTTAGCTGTATATAGAGGGAGCCCACTCCGATTGTACAGTTCACTAGCGCTGCTTTATTTTCTTCCCTCAGCTTGACTTAATATTAGTAAATTTATCAGGTATTTAAAATATGCCTGCCACTATTCTAAGCATGCTAAATGCATCCCCTCACAACTCTATTTTATAAACTAAGCAATTAAATCTTGGACAGATTAAGTAACTGGCCCAATATTCACAGGGCAGTAAGCAAAAGAGCCAAGGCTCCAATCTACTCAAATCCAGACTGTGTTCTTAAGGAGTCTCACTCTACTGCCTCCCTGACTTCCTCCTACTCCCTCTACCTTAAATCCTTTCACAAACATTCCCTCAACCTAATCCTAACACACTCAGAGAGGGGCTTCTTAGACAACCACCCTACCACATCGGCAACCTAATTTGCCCTTAGTCATTTACTCTTATTCAAATGACAGTTAAACTCAATAAGTAGCTTGATATACCCTCTAGCATTGCCACAGGCTCACCTCTACCAGCCCTATCCCACTCACCTGCCTTTTTCTTGGGAGAGAAATCTAGGACCATTTTCTATCCTTTCTGGCTTATTCCCATATTGTCTCCTACTAGAAATACAAGATAGAACGCTGCAAGGGTCCAACAACATCTGAGAAAAAAAGCAGCACCAGAACCAAAGATAAAATTAATCATGGTGTTTTGCATGATAGGAACTGGGCTACGTCTACGGCCATACCACCCTGAACGCGCCCGATCTCGTCTGATCTCGGAAGCTAAGCAGGGTCGGGCCTGGTTAGTACTTGGATGGGAACTGGGCTAAATGCTTTATAGCCATGATCTCCATCCTCACCACAACCCTATAGGGCCAGCATTATCTCCATCTCACAGAAGAGAAAACTGAGGCTCGCAAAGCTTATATATATAACTGCTCAAAGTCACAAAGCTAGGCAGATATTAGGATGTGAACCCCCATCTATGACTTTCAAGTCTATGCCAGTAATGTTCCAAAACTTCTACACTGATCAGATGCTTTGTGTCCCATAGACAATGGGACTTGGCTAGCAAAAACAGAAGCACAGACAGGATCAAAAATCAAATGGTGGATAAATGTTTGAAAAGGCTAGGAAAGGATAACTGGAGTTCTCAAATAATAAAGAAAAACAGGAGGAATTCTTTTTTTTTTTTTTAAAGATTCATTTATTTGACAGAGAGAGAGAAAGAGAGAGAGAGAGAGAGATCACAAGCTGGCAGAGAAAAGAGAGAGAGGGAGAAGCAAGCTCTCCGCTGAGGAGAGCCCGAGGAGGGGCTCAATCCCAGGACCCTGAGATCATGACCTGAGCCAAAGGCAGACACTTAACCCACTGAGCCACCCAGGTGCCCCAACAGGAGGAATTCTTAAAGGAAGGTTTTTACATTTATCATATGGTTTCAACATAGGTATGGGTAAAACATTTCAAAGTTAAATGCATTGAATACATAAGGGAGGATTAACTCACAAAACAAGTGATTTCCAAATTTCTGCTCTACTGCTCTTATTTTCTAAAAATTTTTTTATTGGGGACAGAGGGGCAGAGGGGGAGAGAGAATCTCAATCAGGCTCCACATCCAGCACAGAGCCCAACACGGGGCTCAATCCCATGACCCCAAGATCACGACCTGAGCCCAAAACAAGAGTTGGACACTTAACCAACTGAGCGACCCAGGTGCCCCTACCGTTCTTATTTTCTAATGAGTTAACATTATTTGAAACTATCTCAGCTCCCTATCTACACTATAAATACTGTTTAGTGGTAACTAATATGATTTATTTATTTTAAATGACTATTTAACCACCCAACTAACACATAAATCCATTCTTCCCAAACACACACAAACAGAAGACTATGACAGAAAAAGCAAAGTCTCCAATCCTGCCTTCTTACATTCTTCAGACTGCTACACACTATTTGGCATGTATTATTTCAGATGTTTTAAAAAAATGTGTTATATATATATATATATATATATACCCACAGAAAAATGTTTTATGTTATTTCTTCCCCTAAACATAGAAGTATGCATACTGTTCTGCAATTTGCCTTCTTTGACCAATATTGTGCTTCTGAGATAGGTCCCTTTTTTATTTTTTTTTTAAGATTTTATTTATTTATTTGACAGAGAGAAATCACAAGTAGATGGAGAGGCAGGCAGAGAGAGAGAGAGGGAAGCAGGCTCCCTGCTGAGCAGAGAGCCCGATGCGGGACTCGATTCCAGGACCCCGAGATCATGACCTGAGCTGAAGGCAGCGGCTTAACCCACTGAGCCACCCAGGCACCCGATAGGTCCCTTTTTTAAAATTTAATTTTATTTTATTTCTTTTCAGTGTTCCAGAATTCATTGTTTTGCACCACACCCAGTGCTCCATGCAATACATGCCCTCCATAATACCACCACCAGGCTTATCCCCCGAACCCTCTTCCCCTCCAGAACCCTCAGTTTGTTTCTCAGAGTCCACATTTTCTCATGGTTTGTTTCCCCCTCCAATTTCCCCCAAGTCACTTCTCCTCTCCATGAGATAGGTCCCTTTGAATAGGTATGTTCTTGCCTCTCCCCAACCCAACCATATACATCTCTTTCCTACAAAGTAAATGCATAATGACTATATTAAAAGAATCAAGTAATCACTTCCATATGCATTCTATAAAATAACTTCTGATTTTGAGATTAGTTTCTCATCCTCTAGTTTTCTCAAAATTTCTGTTCTGACCCTTTAACTCCATCTCCTCCATGCTTGGTCTACTTTAGCACAATGATTTTTTGACCCCTAGTTTCTATGAAAGGCTCTACTAATAATGAAACATAAGAACTGATAGAACTTATCAGTCCTGTGTAAAAATCAAAGCTCCAATACATCCAAAAGTTCAACATGTAGTGATTTCAAGCACAGAATCTGCTTAAGAGTACCCTAAAGAATAGACAGGACATCTAATAATGAATACTCGACAGGGGCATCAAACAATTAGAGGAGTAGTACCATAAAAGTCCTATGTATGACAAAACAGAAGTCTAGGAATTTATAGTTCTAAACCAATTATTGTTATTATTTGTAAGAACCTGTCAAAAACTGAGGTTCCTATATCAAATTGAACTTTACTATAGTATTGAGCTGCTTGACATGCATTTTCCCTAAGATTAAAACCTTCCCTAAATAAAGGAAAACCTGTCACTCATGTGACAGAAAGGGGAAAAAAAAAACACTTTTCAAATGAAGGTTTTCATCCCATCTTCAGTAAATATCAAGTCCTTCAGTCTGTGGTCAATTTTAACCATCCCAAATGAGACTATGACATTTGTAGCCCTCTGGAAAACATGACTATAGATTCTCCTTGTCACTCAACAACAAGCAGATAATGCTCCTTATAGTTAACCTAAAGTCCTTATTAAGTTGAAATCTTTCTCCCTTCTCTAGTCTAAGAAAAGAAATAACTGATCAGCACCTGCTGCGAATTTTAATATTCTTTAAATTCCATACAGACATTCTCAAGAACCTTCAATACAGCCTGGGATAAATTAGGGCATACAAAGAAACTACAACTTCCTCATTTTTTTCTTCTTGAGGTTGACTAGTTCCAGTTACTTTAACCTTTTTTTTTCTAATCAGATTATATTTTTTCTTGCTGTTAACAGCAAACCAAACTAAACAAGTTCTTGAGAAGTCTTAAAAAAAAAAAAAGAAAAGAAAAAGAAAAAGCAAGAGAATAGTTTCATTCGACAATCAAATGAGCATGACAACCAGCAATTTTCATCTAGCCTCTTCCAGCTCCCAGCCAACCCCAACCTTCCTTCACAGCTCTTCTCACTGGTTTGCTGCCCAGACCAGATAAGAAGCCCTATTTATCAGACACTGAGAAACATGGCTTTTGGATTCACCTTATTCACTTGGAATAACTTACATATTAAGGCCAAATCTAGCTGGGCAAAGGGTAAAGAGGTGAACTGGAAAAAAGTACAAATGCCTATTGCTACCACTTCTGACTATGGTAAACAATTCAGAACTAAGTAATACGCACTTTAAAAAGGAGCAGGAGTACAATTTAGCATTGTGTTACGTTAAAGGCAGAAAGCCAGACCTAGGAAGGATACAAAAAGGGAGAAAACTAAATACAATGGTCAAAAGAGCGGGCTTCAAGAAACTACAAAAATCAGAGTTGCCTCCTTCCTTGATTATTGGGCATATGTGACTAACTGGTGTTGCCCCAAATCACTAGGCGGTTAGCAAGCTGAATATCATCCCAAGCAGCTTATTAGGCATTGGTTTATTAGGCATGATAATGCAGGGGGAGGCTTGACCTTTGCAACCAAAATCTACTATAGAACATTAGGCAAAAGAACATGTAGCTCTTCAGATTGTTATCTTTTTACTGATCACAAATCAGTAAAAATCCACAAAACTGACTAATTCTAGGTATAGTTGTGACTCTCCTTCCCCACCCCAATATTTTCGCTCCAAGTAATTAGCACTAACTCAATATATTGTTACTACTTCCTTACATGTCTACCATTATCAATAAATTGCAAATTCTGTGGGAGCAGAGATGTGTCTTACTCGTATTCGCATCACCTAACAGAGGGCCTAGCACATCACAGGCATTCAGTAAATGCTTTTTTTGGACTTAAATTATCCTTCAGATGGTTTCATAGCACATGATTTTCATGTAAAACAAAGAACTGCATACCTATTAGAATGACTAAAAAACAAAGAAAACCCCTGACAATTACAAATGTTGATTAGGATACAGAATAACTAGAACTCTCATAAATTACTGGTGGGGTTGAAAATGGTACAGCCACTTTGGAAAAACAACTTGTGAGTTGCTTAAAAGGTTAAACATACCCTAAGCTGTATAACCTAGCAACCCTAACTCCTAAGTATTTACTCAAGATAAATAAAAACATATGTCCATATGAAAACCTGTAAACAATGTTTATAACAACTTTATTCATAATTTCCCCAAACCAGAAACTACCCAAATGCCCATCAACTGGTTAATGGATAAACAAATTGTGGTACCTCGACATAAGGGAATATTATTCATCAATAAAAATTAAATGAAGTGTTGATATGTGCTATAACACGGATAAGCTTTGAAAACACTATGAGAAGCCAGTCACAAAGGATCACATGTTGTATAGTTCCAATTACATGAAATACCCACAATAGGTAAATTAACCAAAGACACAGAAAGTAGAGTGGTCACTGCCTAGGGCTGAGATAGTCAAGAGGGAAACTGAAATTAACTGCTAGTGGTTATGGGGTTTCTTTTTGGGGGTGAAAAAAATGTTTTAGAATTAGATGGTGATTATTGACACACAATTTCATAAATATACTAAAAACCACATCATTTAAATAAAACTTTAAAAGGCGAATGAACTCCATGGTATGTTAACAAATTATAATATATTACATTATATTATATAACATAATTATATCTTAACAAAGGTATTATTGGGCGCCTGGGTGGCTCTCCAGCAGAGAGCTGGATGCAGGGCTCAATCCCAGGACCCTGGGATCATGACCTGAGCCAAAGGTAGAGGCTTTAACCCACTGAGCCACCCAGGTGCCCCACGTTTTTCTAATGTTTTAATAGGAACCATGATACTACCTGCAATCTGTCTATTTTAGGTATAGGACATAAGAATTGATAAGTTTCTTCAGCTATGACTGAAGGAGGGGAAAGTCTAGACTGTAGCTGTTCCATTCAACAGCCACAACAGGACTCAGGTAATAAAACCTTAACCAGACAACAGAAAGCTCAAAAGGCAAACATATTGCCAGTCAAATAACTAATGCCATCCATTGTCACAATGTATCACTGACATTTCTAAGGATGTCTTCAACAAGACCTACTAGAAGTTATTGACCATATTACTCACAAACAGCACCTTCTCATGTCTCCCATTGTTTCTAAGTTGTTTTTTTTAATTCCAGAGATTCCAGTCTTAGAGTGATGTGCTGTGTCCTTCAGAGATCCAGCTCATTCCATATGTAACCAGGGCACATTTTAAAAATGATATGCTCCAACTTCTATCCAGAATTATTACTAAACCATAAAAGATAACCATATCCATAAACACCAAAGTCAGCCCTGCTCCTGTTCATTTCAATTGTTGTTTGACTTGAATGGATAAATGAGGAGATACACAGCAGAATTCGCAGATTCACCAGAATCTGACAGGGGCCGCGACGTGAACGCTTCTGCTGTGGCCCCCTGTTATCCTCTGACTCTTGTATTTAAAAACTGGGCAGCATAACACAGAAGCTTTTACGCAAATAGTCCTGGGGCACCTGGGTGGTTCAGTCGGTTAAGTGTCAGACTCTTAATTGTGGCTCATGATCTCAGGGTCAGGAAATCAACCCCTTCATTGGGCTCAATCTCCATGGAGCCTGCTTAAGATTCTCTTTCCCTTTCCCTATTTCCTTCCCCTCTCCTTCTCTTAAAAAATAAAATAAAATAAAATAATTGTCCTGTGACAATGAAAGCAATTAAGCAAAACTGTTCCAGTTTGACCTAGCATCTAAGGATCTTTATTTTTTCTTTTCAGCTTTTTATTTAAGTTCTAGTTAGTTGGGCAACCCTCTCAGGTCTTCTCCCTCTTTGAAAGCATTGTATTCTATCATTCAATAAAATTTACTATTGCTCAAAAAAAAATTCTAGTTAGTTAACATACAGTGTAATATTAATTTCAGGAGTAGAATTCAGTGGTTCATCACTTACATACAACACCTACTGCTCAACATAACAAGTGCCCTCCTTAATACCCATTATCCATCTAAAAACCTCCCTTCAACTCATGGTTTGTTCTCTATTGCTAAAAAGTCTCTTATGGTTTGGAGTGCCTGGGTGGCTTAGTTGGCTAAGTGTCTGACTCTTGACCTCAACTCAGGTCTTGATCTCAGGGTCATGAGTTCAAGCCCCACGTTGAGCTCTACATTAGGCATGGAGTCTACTTTTTAAAAAAAAGTCTCTTATGGTTTGTTTCCCTCTCTTTCTTTCTGCTCCCATATGTTCATCTATTTTGTCTTAAGTTCCACATATGAGTGGAAATCCTACGGTATTTGTCTTTCTCTGAATGACTTACTTCACTTAGCATAATATAGTCTAGCTCCACCCATGTTGTTACAAATGGCAAGATTTCACTCTTTTTGAAGGCTGAGTAATATTCCATTGTATTATTATTTTTACACACAGACACACACACACATCTTCTTTATCTATTCATCAGTCAATGGACATTTGGGCTCTCTCCACAGTACGGCTATTGTTGATAATGCTTCTATACACATTGGAGTACATGTACCTTCAAACCTGTATTTTTGTACCCTTTGGGTAATTACCCAGTAGTGCAATTGCTGGATTATAGGGCTGTTCTACTTTTCACTTTTTGAGGAACCTCCATACTGTTTTCCACAGTGGCTGCACCAGCCTGCATTCCCACCAACATTTTTGCCAGAGGGTTCCCCTTTCTCTACATCCTCACCAATATCTGTTGTTTTCTTCTATTGTTGATTTTAGCTATTCTGACTGGTGTGAGATGTTATCTCATCATAGTTCTGATCTGTCTTTCCCTGATGATAAGTGATGTTGAGCAACTTTTCATGTGTGTGTTATAGTAGCTGTGGCAGTTAAGGTTCTTCCCCCTTTCAGAAACTAAGGTGATGCCATGCCCAGTGTACACACAGATTAAGAGCTATGGACTAGCGTTCTTCACTGTCACTCCCCTGCCACCAGTGAAGAGGTCACCAATGTACATGAGTGTTTATTTTTAAGCAGGGAACCTGGTAAGTACCCAAAAAATTCACTCCGAGCTGACAGACTGAGAACCAGAAGAAGAGAAGCACATTAAATTTTCTGTTTTTGAACCATTCTCTTCTAATAGAAGGAAAAAGGAAAACAAACAAAAAGCCCACATCTCAAGTTTATTATACAATTCTGATTCCAGATGAGACCAGTAATAAAAATAAATTAAGTAACAAAACAAATATAATAGGATAGTTTGGTCAAAAGTGCGGTCTTAACCATTTTTAAAGCTTAATTATTTCTGAATTTGAGCAGGGCTTACTCCCTAACACCCTTTATGCCCAACCCATCTCTGATATAAGATAATGCAGGTTTATAAAAACATCAATATGCCTCTATCTATTTGCCCCTGGGAAGAGAGAAATGGATATGTATACTGCTTTTCATAACAAGCCTTCTAGAATTTATTGTCATAGTTACCATATAAGGATTAATAGATTCCAGAACATGTGCTGAGTACTTCACTTAGATTAATTTATTTAATCTTTACATCTTTAATATTTACAACTATGCTATAGGGTAGATATTACAACCTCTATTTTACAGATGAGGAAACTAAATATTAAATTCAGTTCTTAATATAGATCAGGTGCCCTTGAAGGCAGCTATCCTCACACAAATTATTTGTTATATAAGCATTCCAGGAAGAAAAGAACATTTATAAACCCTTAAGCCAATCTTCAATTTAAATGTTACCACATTTAAGATGAACATACTACAGGGGCACCTGGGTGGCTCAGTTGGTTAAGCATCTGGATCTTGGTTTTAGTTCAGGTCATGATCTTATGGGTCAGGGTATCTAGCCCCTATTGAGCTCTGTGCTCAGTGGGGAGTCTGCTTTAGGATTCTCTCCCTCTGCTCCTCCCCTACTTGCACACATGCATACGCTCTCGTTCACACACTCACTCTCTTGAAAAAAAAAATGGATCTTAAGAAAAAAAGAAGTATATCAACCATTCCAATTTTTTAAAAAAAGATAAACATATTAAAGCATCTAAAATGCAAAGCATCTATACTTATTAAAATATTTGGCATGTGGAAGACTTAAAAATTTACTTCAAAATAAAGCCTGTATAATTCTAGTAATGCTACTTTAAGGTACTTTAGAGATCATTACATAAAATGAAGTAATTTAATTAAGGGAAATTGAGTCAGAATTTCCAAAATGTCCACATCACCAAATATTTTTTAGAAGAACAATTTTCTTGGGGTGCATGGCTGGCTCAGTTGGTGGAATATGCGACTCTTAATCTTGGGGTTTTGAGTTCACACCCCCATGTTGGGTGGAGAGTACTTAAAAATAAAGTCTTTAAAAAAGAAAAATAACAGCTTTAAAGACTTATTCATTTGAGAGGGAGAGAGAGAGAGTGAGAACACATGCATGGGCATACACACACACATACATGAGCACACATCAGTGGGGGGAAGGGCGGAGGGAGAGGGAGAAGCAGACTCCCCAATGAGCAGGGAGCCCAAAGCAGGGCTCAATCCCAAGACTTAGTGATCATAACCTGAGCTGAAGGCAGACGCTTAACCACCTGAGTCACTCAGGCACTCCGAAGAACAGCTTTCTTTATTTCAAATGTTAGTGCTAACAAATTTGCCATGGGTGCTGAGGGCTGTTTTACTCTTTCTTCATTTATTCCACTTAGATTTGTTGGGAATTTTAAGACACCCGGCATTAAAGATTAAGAAGTTAAGTGAGGCACAGTCTCCATCCACAGAAACCAGCTGTCTAGTTTATAGATAATTACTACATAATGAGGTAAATGCAGTGACAGAGCTATGTGCTTGGAATTATGGGAGCACAAATGATGGAAAGATCCTTCCAGAAAAGGAAAGCCAGAGGCAGAGTTACTTGCACAAATTGGGCCCAATTTCCTCAAGAAATTTGGAAGAACCCAAGAAGAGAGTCTCCAAAGGAGATATAAGGTAGATATAGGCTACAAATAGATAATACTTTTTTGTGAATACAGTAACATTAAGGTTGTAGTTTAGCAAATCTTTTCTACAGGAAAGTATCCGTTAACTTATATATAAATAAGCACAATTTCAGCATAATATTCTAACACAAAGAAGTCCAACTTTATTTCAAAGACTTTTGTGTGTATATAAGGCCTTAAATCTTTTGTCTGGTATTCAACTTTGGGGACCTAGAGGGGAACACTACCATTATCTATTGAGCTAGATCTGCGAACATTCACTCTACAGCATACTAAGGCTATAAACAATCTAATTTCTTCCTATTACTTTTTATTTTAGATTTTATTTATTTATTTGAGAGAGAGAAAGAGAACAAGCAGAAGTAACTGCAGAGAAAGGGAGAAGCTGGCTCCCTGATGAGCAGACAGCCTGATGTGGGGCTGGATCTCAGGACTCTGGGATCATGACCTGAACCGAAGGCAGACACAACAGACTGAGCCACCCAGGTGCCCCTCTTCCTATTACCTTTTATTTATAGAGTATTTTACATCTCATAAAGCATTTTCACACACACCCTTGCTCATATGAATCTCATTAAGGTGCTCTTTTGAGCCTTATTTAGCATGCTCTATCCCACTCTGACATATCCCAGAATCTTCCTCCTATTAAACAAACAACAGAGCTATCAAAAACTCCTGGAATTAAATAATAGCAGAACTGATCCATATTGGCTATGTGCCTGGTACTGTTCTAAGCACTCTACAGGTTTTATCTCATTTTCTCCTCACAAAAGTCTATGGAAGTAAATACTATTATCATCCCATTTTAACAAATGAGAAAACTGAGGCACAAAGCTATCACACAGAAAGTATGTGAGACAGGAGTCAAACCCAGGCAAATCAGAGCCATAAAATCGGGTGTGCTCTTCTGCCTCTCAGTTGAGAATCATCCCTAGTTAATAATTCTCATATCTGTTATTGTCTAACCTTTATTTTTCCATTCATCCTGGTGTTGTGGGGGGCTGGGGTATGAAAGAAATGTATCTTCTTATATATTATTGCTTATTCATTAAGCTGAATTGCAGATCTATTAAAGAACTGAGAAAGACTTACTGTTTTACTTAAATTTGTGTGTCAAACTCTATTTGGGGGGAAATAATCTAATGAAAAACATGAAGTAATAATTTTCTTCTGAAAAGTAATTAAAGGGATGCCTACGTGGCTCATTCAGTTAAGTGTCGGACTTTTGGTTTCAGCTCCAGGTCATGATCTCAGGGTCGTGGGATGGAGCCCCATGGTAGGCTCATGCTCAGTGCAGAGTCTGCTTAAGATTCTCTCTCCTTGGGGCGCCTGGGTGGCTCCATCATTAAGGGTCTACCTACGGCTCAGGTCATGACCCTAGGGTCCCAGGATAGAGCCCAGCGTGGGGCTCCCTGCTCAGTGGAATCCTCCTTCTCCCTCTCCCACTCCTTCTGCTTGTGTTCCCTCTTTTGTTGTCTCTCTGTCAAACAAATGAAATCTTTTAAGGAAGAAAAAGGTTCTTTCTTAATCTCGCTTCTTCTGCCTCTCCCCCGTGCAGTCTCTTTCTCAAATAAATAAATCAATCTTAAAAAAACAAAAAGGAAAGTAATTAAAGCAGGATCTCCTTTTAAGGTACAGCTATTTAGAGGTTCTTAAAAATGATTCAATTTACAAATTTAATTTTATTCCCCAAATGTTGTGGAAACATTTACTCCCTAAAAAGTGAAATGCCAATGTAAAAAAAAAGTTACGATTTTATTTATTTGACAGAGAGAGAGAGAGAGAACAAGCAGGGGGAGAAGCAGGCAGAAGGAGAGAGAGAAGCAGGTCTCCCACCAAGCAGGGAGCCTGACATGGGGCTAAATCCCACCTAAGCTGAAGGCAGATGCTTAACTGAATGAGCTACCCAGATGCCCCCCAATGTAAAAAATTTTATATATAAAAATAAATATATGTTTATGTATAAATTCACATATATTACTCTTACCATGGACTCTATCATTGCTGGAATATATTATGCCTTCTGGAGATGGAGGTAAAAACAAGTTGACTGGCAGTGTTATGATTACTCTCATTCAATGAAACTATAGGATATATATAACATTCTAAAGATTTATTTATTTAAAAGAGAAAGAGACAGAACACGCATGTGTGCACATGGGGTGTGGGGCAGAGGGAGAGAGAGAATCTCAAGGAGATCCCCGCTGAGCCTGAAGCAGGGCTGGTCCTATGACCTGAGTCAAAACCAAGAGTCTGATGCTAAACCAACTGAGCCACCCAGGTGCCCCTCCCTCTTTTTCTTTTTTTTTTTTTTTTAAGATTTATTTATTATTTTAGAGAGAGAGAGGGATATATATGATATTCCAAAAGCAAAGACTAAAAAGAGGAATTTCAAGGAAAGGAAATTTGAGGAAGAAAAAAGGAGAGAAAAGCTATGAAAATATAAAAAGGAAAATGCAGAAAGAACTCACTATTTGCACAATTGTATACACAAGACAATCAGTCTCTTCACTGGGAAGACCAGTGGTAGCCAGAATTATAATACTCTGTTGCTCTGCATTATGTAAAAGATAGTAAATCACAGCACAGCACAGGCACTCAAATTTCAGTAGAAGTGGACAATTTTACTCCATCTCCCTGTGAATCAATTTCCTCATATGTGAATAACAATAAAAATGTGGATAACAATAATACCTACTTCACATGGATGTTACAACAATAATATTTGTAAAGCACTTAGTACACTATGTAGCATAAAGCAAGCACCAAATAAATGTTAAGTAAAATAAGCAAATTAAGACCAATCTTCTCTATCATTGGGCAGGAAGGTAGTAAGGTGGTTATATACCATGGCATGGGAGTCCAGAATGAACCTTAATTCTGTTTTCACAAAATAATAATGAACCAACATAAAAGCCAGGCTTGACTTACAGGCTGAAAACTATGGAACTGTGAAAGATGCAAGTGGCAAATAAATTACATTCAACTACACACATTCAATGGAACTGAATATACAGAAGGCATAAGAAAAATCCACAGCCATTATTTTGAAATAATGGAAGATGGGAAAGTTGTGAAGACCAAAAAAAGGAAGGAAAATATTATACACACATACACACTTTAAGGAGTGATATCTAAATTACTAAACAATCTGTAGCCACTTAGAAAAATTGTAGGTACGAACAAAGCTTTAGTGGATATGCAGTGCTTTTTAAAATGCTTTTTGCTTGAAAAATTTTATGATTTTGTTGACAACAATTTCATTTAAAATGTAAACATAAAAACTCAAAGATAGGGGCGCCCGGGTGGCTCAGTTGTTAAGCATCTGCCTTCGGTTCAGGTCATGATCCCAGGGTGCTAAGATCAAGCCCCATGTTGGCGCTCAGTGGGAAGTCCCTCTCCCACTCCCCCTGCTTATGTTCCCTCTCTCGCTCAAGTAAATTAAAAAAAAAAAACCTCAAAGATAGTAAACTAGGGATACCTTTAGTGATAAACAACGAAAACACCCTTAAACTGTAAAGAAAGCAGTACATAAAATTAATAGAAACAGTTGCAGTATATTATACGTATTTATCCATTTCTGGGTAACAGTTGTTATTCCAAAAATTCAATAGCTTCAGAAAATGTGAATTTGAGAGTGAAATGAGAATGTTTAGAAACATTCTGCCTACTAGCCGCAAAGGCTTAATCTAATAGTCTGTCAAGTATACAAGAAAACTCTTACATTCTCTTTGTAAATTACATATTATATCTCTCTATATAACATGTTTCATTAATGTCATGCTAATGGAAGTCCACAGATCTATGCATAAAAGTATAAAATGAAACAGAAACCATAAATTATAAAACTATATTATGACTTCCAGTACAGATAAACTGTGCTAAATCATGACATGGAACATAAACTATCAAAGATCAAATTATTTTACTATCAGCTCATTCAGACCCATTTGTTCAAAACATCTTCACTGTCCAATATAGTAACTACTACCGACGTGTGGCTATTGAGTAACTGAAATATCGCTAGAACAAACTGAGATGTACTGTAGTATCAAATACACCCTGGATTTCAAAGACTCAGTAGGAAAAAAAATAAAAATATCTAATTAATAATTTTTATATTGATCACATGTTGAAATGATATTCTGGATATAGTAGGTTAAACACAATATATTATTAAAATTAATTTTACCTATTTCTTTTTACTTTTTAAATGTGCTACTAGAAAATTTAAAATTATCCTATGCGCCTTGTAGTCTATTTCTATTGGGCTACAGATAGGTTTAAAAGAAACTTAGCTTGAATTCTTACATTCCCAAGTTAAGACCACTGATTATCCCACCAACTAGACCAGTTTGCAGATTTAACCAATAATCTCTGCCCAAATTTCATTTATTAATTTCTGCCCTAAAAGCACCCAGTTACTAACCTCAGCCTCCAAAACTTTATTTAAGTACCTTAATTCTCCCCTCGCTCTCTTGCAAGACACTCTTGAGCCAATGTAAAGGTGGTGCCTGTTCAGCAGGTTTAGGAAAACCAGCTTTGTATGATCAACAGGTTTCCCTGGTGGTCTTTGCACAGAGCTTTGCCAAAAAGTTAATAAATAAGCCTTGTAAAATGCAGTAAGTTGTGTTGAGGATGCATAATGAACAGTTAGAAAACAGAAGTTAGAGAAGTTAGAAGAAAAGAGAAAAAAGTAATTACAGTTCACCCTTGAACAGCATAGGTTTGAACTGCATGGGTCCACTTATATGTGAACTTTTCTTCGATCAATACAGTACAGTATTGTAAATGTATTTTCTCTTATTTTTTTTTAAGATTTGTTTATTTATTTGATAGAGAAAGAGAGAGAGAGAATGAGTCAGGGGAGGGGCAGAGAGAGAGAATCCTAAGCAGATTCCCCACTGAGTGCAGAACCCTGTGTGAGTGCGATTCCACAATGCATGAGATCATGGGACATCTAAACAAATGAGCCATCCAGGTGCCCCCCCTTTTATGATTTTCTTAATAACATTTTCTTTTCTCTAGCTTACTTTATTCTAAGAATATAGTATATAAAACATACAACATGGAAAACATGTGTTAATCAATTGTAGTATCAGTAAGGCTTCTGGTCAACAGTAGGCTATTAAGTTTTCAGGGAATCAAAAGTTATATGTGGATTTTTTAATGTGCGGAGTGGCCAGGTCGGTCAGTGACCTTAAGCCTTGTATTGTTCAAAGGTCAAATGGATGTATAAGTTGTCCTAAGTGATTTAAATTACCTAAATTAAAATCCACACTTGTAGCACTACCTTATTTTTTAAGGGTGAAAGAACAAATCACGTGGGTCCTAAGGTTCCTGCCCATATCAGGCTCCCAGTTCCATGGGGAGTCTGCTTCTCCCTCTGACCTTCTCCCCTCTCATGCTCTCTCTCTCTCACGCTCTCTCTCTCAAATAAATAAATACAATATTAAAAAAAAAAAAGAAAGAAAGAAAGAAAGAAGACGACCCTCTTATGAATTCTATGGAGGAAGAGCAGAAGTTGTTCTAAGGAACACTATAGCATGAAAAAAGATGCTCTCGTAACACTCCCAGGGCCTGAGCTTATATCCTACTCCCCCATTTGAATTGCATGCATGCTGTTCATTCTCATCTGAATACTCCTCAGTGCCATAACTCTCAACCTATTATGGAGACAGAGATTCAAGAAGTGGAAATATCTTTATCCATAGTTTAAGAATGAGAATTAGAAACTGCAGTTTTGACTTCCTGAACGTCAAATGATAAAATTGAGAAAGCAACGGTTTGACGATCTGAAAGTATCAAAAAAAGAAAGGGGGGGGGCGTATTCTTCTCTTCTTCCTCAAACCTTTTAATGGATAGGGACCTCTACAAAGAATGGTGTGAGCAACATAGTGTCACGAAGTTTTAGCTGGGGCAAAACAGTGTAAGGAAAGAGAAAGATTAAAAAAAAAAAAAAAGCCTTAGATACAATTTAAGTATAACAGCTCAGAATGATCTTGTTCTTCACATCCTCTACTCCTTCAGCCAGCGCTTGTGACATACTTTCCTTTGAAAGGTTTCTCACAGTTTTACCTTCCTAGACTTGTGCTAAACCCAAGATAACTATCATGCCTTCTCTCTGACCCTGGGCTGTACTGTGGCAGGCACACACATTTCTCCAATCTACCTGCTTGGTCTTTCTAAATACATGTTTTTATTGTCCCAGTGCTCTGATCTCAGTCCTTCAGGGTTCCTGTTGTCTGTAGCAGAATCCACATCTCTAAACCAGATACTGAAGACTGTCACTTACACGATAAGCATCATCAGTATTAGTCTAATTCTGGACTCCATTCTGCATTCCCTACTCTTACTTCACTTTTATCTCATCTTTCTCATCTACTTCTAATCTATGTTCTCTCGCCATGTAGTATACACAAACACATCTTAAGTGCTTTTTTAAACCAAGTATAATCTGGCAAATAAAAATGTATTGTGTTTTTTTTTTTTATTACAAAAATTTCAATCCATCCACACCTCCCCGTAAGATCTAAAAGTTCCCCACCTAGTCAGGAAGTTCTGCTCAATAATCCCACTTATTGCTCACTTTTCTTTCCTTATTTTGCTCCCATTCTCTGTAGCCAAATCCTATCTATCCTACAAAGTGAAGCTACAAGGACCTTCTCTATCACTTTTTTTTTTTTTTTAACCATTCTAGGACAAATTCTTGCCTGTCCTTGACTGTTCATGACAACTAACAAATCACACCATCTGGTACTTGCTTTCATATAATGCTCTGTTGCATAGATGTCAGTTCCTAAGGACAGGATTCAGACAATTTGTGTCATCCACAATACCTAACACCAGTCCAAGAACATAGTACATAACTTGTAAATCCTGAAATCAAACTCTAGTTAACAGCATTGCCACATATAATGTATGTGAATTTCTGTGGATTTAAAATAAGGAGATAATATGCAAAAGACTATATAAGAATTGTGCACAGCATGATGGTTTATATAGCTATCTCTATGGAACATAAATCTACAGAATATTTCTTTTCTATATAGGTTGTCTTTTTATAACTGAGTACTGTAAGAAGTCATCAGACTCGATCATTAAATAATATACATAATGCAAATTATGCTGAACACATGGTCTTTGATGGTTTAGAACAAACATGAAGTGTCTTAGGGGCATCATAAATATTATGATCATGCCACAGGAGATTAAAAGATTGGGTTTTGAACTTGCTTATGACATTCCCTAGAAGAAACTTCTTAATATAAATCCCTGATGTCAGCGTACTTGCCTATGGCTTGCTTGCATAAAACTAGAATATCAAATGAGCGATTGCTTAACTTCCTGGACAGTATAAAATGGCTGCCTTTTTGAATATTTAATTACTGTAACAAAAGCTGAAGCATCCTTTTACCTAGCTTTGTCCTCTTTGTTGAAATCTTCTTCATGTCTTTCAATGTTCTCTGACGTCTCAGCATTCAATACATTCTCTATTATTTATGTCCCTCTAACAGAATGTGTCACTCCAACTCCCCTGTCTGCTTCAGCCCTCCATTATGTCCCGCAGTGTGAAGCAATATATTCACTATCAAAAGATTTTTCTTCCTTTCCTCCTCACTCAGGTCTTACATTTTTGATATTAAGCTATTATTTTCCTTAAGTCTCTGTGTTTCACATTTAACAAAATCTAGGCCTAAATTAGAATATCAAATATCCCATTGTATTTTAAAACGAAAATCATGTGTTACACTTGCATGATTCACCAACTTTAATTCTGCTCCATAACTTTAAAATAGCTACAATGGAATAACATCTCATGTGCTAGATCAAACCAGCTGATAAGTCAAATAGGATCATCTATATGGGCAAATAAGTAGAAAGTACGCAGTAAGCTCTAAAATGTGAAAAAATTTTGTTACCTTCAGATGAGCTCATATCTTTGGAATGTTGAGGAATTCAAGGTCAAAATATGATAAAATCAATCTTCCCACCCAGTCTCAGATCTTCTAAAATGCTAAACTCATAAGGCCTTTGAAAGTGGGAATTTAAAATTTTCCACTCATCGAAGTTTTACTGTGCAATAGCTGAAGCATTAACACACTCCATCTGCTTTTATTCTACTTAAAATCAATACAAAGTTTAATCTGACCAACACTGTCAAATAAAGTTTCATCAGCATTATAAAATGGTTTAAAGTATTTAGATTGTGTTTTTGCAGCTTAAGGACCAACTATTTTTAACAAGATTTGACTATTGTGATGCTGTCATTACATAGATTTGAATAATAAAGTCTTTTTCTTTCTCTGGAAAATTTTTGAGCATGATAGCAATGAAAAGCCTGGTAAAGCTTTAACTTAAACTACCAATTAAAAAACAGCAACTACCTCCAGCAAACAAACAAAATAGGGTCTCTTTTAATCTAGGTATATGCAAAACATGATGCTGGAAAATGTTAATAACTGGCAAAAGTCTGGCCAGTTGTTCTTACTGGGACTTGATATCACATATCTTAACCTGTATCCCGAAATGCTCTGTTGTTAAAATGCTCTTTACCAATAGAAATCAGTAAATACATGACGGATAGGTTTCCACACTAGCTTATAAGTAGTTAATTGGTTACAAAGCTAAACAAAAAAAACCCTCAATCAGCAGTCAACATCGTTACCATGTGAAACTTCAAGGTCTAATGCACTTCTCTTCAGTGAGTTATAGGTCAATCACAGAGATCTAGGCCAACTGCCCCCACAGCACAAATCCCCAACTTCTACCCCCTCCCCAAGTTCTACTCTCTACTCTCTTCATTAAGTTACAGTTATAGGAGTGGGTCTTCTAAGATCATAGCAATGACAAAGAAGCCAATGGGAGAGTGTAAATGTTCCTCTGAGATCCTTTGTATATAAGCAATTTCTTAAAGTCAGTATTTCTAAGCAGTACTTCCTACACCAAAATTAAACAACATCCCTCTCTTGAGTCAGAATTTGCTGGCCCATTTATTTATTAAAATACAGAAGCATCTACAGTTGAAGCTTTGCTTAATTGACTTTCCAGATTAAGCCATGAATTCTATCTTCCTTATATAAAATGCCCATAGCATACTCAACACCTGTAATGGGAATTAACCCATTAATTTCTGTCCTGTCAGATAAGCCACAAGCTTACCTAGAGGTGGTGGGTTTGTGCCCAAGCCTTTTTAATGCTTGTGTTACTGTAATTACATGATTTAATTTACTATACATAAACCAATGAACTGAATGTCAAAAAATTATTTGCATAATGAAAAGTATTTTTTAATGTTCTAGAAAAAGCTAGATAAAAAAGGAGTTGGGACCATTTTATTTAGAAAGTTCTCAAATTAAAGTTAGGCAGAATCTGTGGAAATAGGAAGAGGGAGAAAAATTTATGAAACAATTAAGTTTTTCAAATTTTTTTAAAGGTTTATTGGGTGCCACGTAGCAGTGCTTTTACTCTAAATCTAGGACTCTTGACCATTTTTGAGTTAAGGGCCCTTTTGGAAATTTAATGAATTCCACCCTTCTTTCTAGAAATACAAATGAATAAACAACATAGAATTCTGGTGGGTCCTACACCCTGGCCTCATTTCCTTTTCCCTCCACCCTCCCCCAAAACACATCTCCTTATGGCTCTGTGGATCCTAAGCTTCTAAACATTTTACCATGCTTATACCCATTAAAAAACTAAGCACCATATTAGTGTAGCCAACTAAATTCCATAAGGTTGAATCTTAACTTTGTTAAGACCTTAATGATATTTCAGATGGGTAATATTATCCATTACCTCTCAAGAGAGTTTATTCAACTTAAAAATAACAGATTCCTGGTTTCATTTCTCTTATTGCCTGTGATCCTCCCATATGATTGATTGGTTAGCAATTCCTTGTAGTTCTTTGCAATGCCAGGCTGTAACTCATAAACAAGATGACTAATCAGCCAACATACACTCTGATTCTCAGGGTACAATAAAAAAAAAATCATGCTAGAATCAAAAAAAAGCTCTTGTCTTAGAATGGTAGTTATTTCTTCTCTCAGATTTACTGTTCTAATAAGTAGTCCACGAAGTAATCTATCTTAATAAGGTTTTCCTTCCCACACATTAAGAGTCACACAAAAGCATGGGTGGATAAGAGATGTCAAATCACTTGTTCAAATATTCCCAACACATAGCTTTGCCTTCTGAAGTTCCTCCACTCTAAACCCACCTGGCTTATGAGTCATGAAAATTCTAATCTGCCACTATTGAGCATTTTCACCTCTAGATCATTTTCCCCAGCTGCCTTAACCAAAACCTAGGAGTCATTCTAAATTCCTCCTACTCCTCTCTTCCCCACATCCAAGCAATCACCAGTCCTTCCAGTCAGCCTCCTAATTTATTTCTCCAGTCTGTCTTTTCCTCTCGATAGCTTTAGGTCCTTACATGTTAACTGGCTTCCCTGCCTGCGTTTGGTCCCTAACAATCTATATCCCAGAATAATCTTTCTAAAACAAAGATGTGATCACTTCACTCATCAATTTCAAAGCCTTAAAATGGCTATTTTTCTCAGCTTAAAAATCTTTCAATGTCCCCATTGGACAAAGTTGAAGGCAAAGAATATTGGAATGTCCTTGTGATCTGGCCCCTTCTGCTTCTTCAGCCTCATTGCTCATTGCCTCACCCCGATCTTGAATCATCTGCTCTCTCAGCACACCTTGTTCTTACCTGTATACCTGCTGTCCTCTCTGCTTAAAACAAATCTTTTGGCTCAAACTCCTACCCTGTCCCCTGGTCTGCCTATGGAACCCTACCCATTCAGCTCTAAATAAAACATTACAAGGCCCAAAGTCTCTGAGACAGTATTATGTTTAATAGTTAAAAATTGGAGGCATCTAGGTGCACAATTTGTTAAGCAACCGGCTCTTCATTTCAGCTCAGGTGGTGATCCTAGGGTCGTGGGATCGAGCCCCAGGTTAGGCTCAGCACTAAGACAGCTTTATATTCTCTTTCACTCTAACTGTGCCCCTCCAGCTTGAATGTATATGTTCCTCTCCCTCTCTCTCAAATAAATAAACCTTAAAAAAAATAGTTAAAAACTAAAAACAGGGATGCCTGGGTGCTCAGTTGGTTAAGTCTCTGCCTTTGGCTCACGTCATGGGATCGAGTCCTGCATGGGGCTCCTTGCTCAGCGGGGAACCTGCTTCTCCTTCTACCTGCTCTGCCTGCCACTTACCCTGTTTATGCTTTCTCTCTGACAAATAAATAAATAAAATCTTTAAAAAAATAAATGAAAACAACTTAAATCCTCCAAACATAAAAATGATTTGTTAAATTAAAATGGAGTCCCATGATGGAATATTACACAGTAATAAAAAATGTTTATAAATTTAATGATATGAAAAGCTAAAAAATATGGCTATAAAATTGTTCACACAGAATCATCTCAACCGTATAAAGTACATTATACATTCACATAAAAAAGAGATGACTGGCAGAAATGCACCAAAACAGCAATACTTATCTCTGTGTAATAGGGTTATAAGTGATTTTTTCCCCTCCAGTTTTAAATGGTAAACATGTATTACTTCCAAAATCAGAAAAACTGAAAATATTTTAAACTGTGATGACTTTCCTGGAGACTTCTCAACCCACAAATACACACACACATGCACAAAAACTTAATCATTCCCTCTGATTCAAGTACACACTCTTTTTTGTGTATATCACACACTTTTTAAAAACTTAACCTTCTATATTTTAATTCACATTCATCAGGGAGATGTCTGACAGGATTTGGTTCAGCTTTAATCCCTACTGCCTGGTCTCTAGTAGAGGCCAGTTAAATGTCTATAAAATGAAATTACTTTTACACTGCATGCACTTATTTCATAGAGTGACAAGTATTACAAAGACAAGGTGGCATGAGGGGAATCAGGGAAGATCTGGGGAAAGAGTGCAAAATCAAAGGCATATTAAAAGATGGTGCGTGACAAGAGGCAAGCAGGAAGAGTAGAATAGAAGAACTGGACATGGAGTCAAAAGACCTAAGTTTCCATTACTGCTTTGTCACCTACAAGTCAGATAATTTTCTGAGTCTCAAAACTTCTAAATTAGGAATAATAGTCCCTAATTTACAAGAACACGTGAGGATTAAATAAGATAATTTACATGAAGGGTAAGGCCAGTACTTGGCATTCGGGGCTCCTTGTGTGTTTTTAGCTGTATCTATTTGGAGAAGGACATCAAAAATAATACAACACCCCAAAGCTGGAGTACATGGATTATGACTGTGAGCAAATATGTCAAAAGAAACTCAACAATGTGAACCTCATCCTTTTGATCAGAGAATTCTATAACAGATTTGTAGTTCATAAAAATACAGCATATGCTATCCTTCTTAGCTATATTCTACTATTAATTACAATTGCTTTAGCAACAATGTGGCAAAGTGTTGAATAATCTACCCACAAAATCAAATGCAAATACATAAAAACAGATTCATATCTAAAAATTTTCTTTCAACCTTTCCCCACAATCTCATAAACATTACCGATCTTCAAAAAACCCATTTTTTAAAAAGATTTTATTTATTTATTTGACAGAGAGAGATCACAAGTAGGCAGAAAAGCAGGCAGAGAGAGAGAGGAAGAAGCAGGTTACGTGCTAAGCAGAGAGCCCGATGCGGGGCTCAATCCCAGAACCCTGGGATCATGACCTGAGCCGAAGGCAGAGGCTTTAACCCACTGAGCCACCCAGGCGCCCCCGATCTTCACTATTTTTAATCTCCTACAAAGCTCAGTTATATTTCTCTGGTCCAAAAGAGGAAAGGAAATTTTCCACAGCAGATTGCAAAAGAGAGGTGCTGGGCACATTTACTTCCTGTCCTTTTTAACTGCTGTGTATCTGAAACCCAAGAGCCAGGTCTCCTGGACTTGGAGTAAGGGTTAAATTGTCAGATCATGAAAATGTTTCCTCTGAAGTATTTCAATCCCTAATTAGTCCCCAAACTCTACCATATATTTAAGATAGAAAGCCTTTTGCCTTTTACCTCTCTGCTTTCCAATCTCACATTCTTCAAATGACCGACTGACTGAAATGGGCTACTACAACCTACTCTTTGTCAACCTCTTAGAACAAAGAATTCTCTCTCTCTCTCTCTCTTTTTTTTTTTTTTCCAAAGAATTCTCTTCTTAACATTTTTAAGTGCTATCGTCAGAATTATTCAGACCTTAGTTCTGGTCAGTTTTAGTATTAATAACTTGATTTGAGATGTCAGGAACAAAAGATTACCATGACAGGATAAATTAACTCCACAAGAATGAGTTGATTAACAGTGAGTAGGTAAAGAAAAATTTAAGTCGTTAGATGCAAGCTAGTGTTCCCATCTACTGGCTGCCAAAATCTTTTATGTCAAAACAAGAACTCTTGCTTGCTTTTTGGCATACCAAACCTGCAAACAGAACCATAGCCCAGAAACTATCGGATGTCCATTAAGTCTGGGAACACAGATAATATTTTCTATTTTTACAAATTGAAGATAACCTTTATGACATTACATACATTCATGTTTCCATATTCCATAGACATTTTATAGAAAAATGGTACAATGGCAAATCTGTCTCAAAAATATTAAATATACTATATTGTAGAATAAACAAAACTATAGCACCTTGTGTTTAAATGTTTATTCAGTCATTTAATGAGCAGCTACTGAGTGTCAGCTGTTTGTGAGTTTCTAGACACTGGTTCATTTGTTGTCACTGATCATTAACTGTATTAAGTTACTAAGGAGAGTGTGTTATTTTTTTCCTCTTGTACTTGATCCTGACTTTGAAGTAAGTCTGAATGCTTAAGAAATGAAGATATTTGGCTGCACAAGTCTTACCCACACAAAATTAGTACACAATGTTTCCTTCCCTTCCTGTGTATTAATTCTATGATCATCTCAAATGATATAAAGGCTGTTTGATGCCCATTTCTGTTTCTCTTCTCTTAAGTATCCTTATAAGAGTTCATATCATATATTCATTATTTCTGAGACTTATGTAATAAAACTTCTGGGGAAAGAAAAGTAGGCTTGATTCCAAGGTAATAATTTATGGTATTATTTTCATTTAGTAGTACCTTTCTATTTCAAATTAAGTCAAAAGGCAAATATTAGAATGGTTTCACATTAAGAAATTTACATGGCCAGTATCTGTAAAGAACAGTAAAGGATAGGAAAACTAAATGTAATAGAACCAAAACATAGAAGAAACTGCATACAAGCCATTTACAAGGAATAAGGACAAGCTGTGGAAAATTCCTTGTTAGGCTGGATACTACTGCAAATCTCTCCAGAAAAGCCCCATTGGAAGTGGTGGCTATATTCCCCAACTCTCGATATTCAAACTTGTGACTCTATATGGAATTCTATCTCTGCCAACCACACTGGCCCCTACAGAAACCCAGGTATCATCTTCCGGAAAGTGGTGGTAAGGAGCTTCAAATTAGAGCCTTTGTAGCTCCAGAACTACCAAAATCAACACTGGTAGCTGTTGGGAAATTAAAAGTTTAAGCATTTCTCCCATCACCAATCAAATGTTCATAGAGCAAGGAAAATGCTTATACTCACATTGTTGAGTCAACCATAATCAGAAGTAGGTAGTTACAGAAAGCAGGTAGTTACTGCCTTTCTAGGTCAGGCATCCACAAAGAACCTTTCATTGCTCTTCCATTGCTGCTGGACACATCTTTACAGCCCCTCTTCATTTCCAGATGCCATCAACTAGTGTTTAACTCTGGACTATTGATTAACAACAATACTCCCTCTATTAAACTCGGACTATAATTAGAGGTAGTTGGACAGGCATCTAAGAACCTTAACAGTATCTAATTATCTGAACACTTTGTATACATTCTCTCAAAAGCAAACGCAGAAGATGGGTGCTCTCTCTCCATTTTTTGTAGACTGGGAAAAAGAATCATTTGATAAATGACGTGACCAATCACCAGTGACAGAGCTGTGGCTTTGACCATGTCTTTCTCATTCCAAGCTTCATAGGTTATCCACTATTCTATGCTCCTTTCCATCTCTCTCCTCATAAAATCCACACATCTTAATCAAACTTTTCATATTGTAGAAAACAAAGCCATAATCTTCTGACACTTGTAAATTCAAAACACTTGTAAAACTCACCTGAGCAATGACAAGTTCCAAATGGACAAGTATTGTGCCTTATGTAGCCCTTGAGAAACAGCAAAACAGACCAACCAATGGAGAAAATTATTTAAGTAGAAAATTGTGTTTTACAGAATATCTAAAACATTATATTTGGGGCACGTGGGTGGCTTAGTGGGCTAAGCCTCTGCCTTCGGCTCAGGTCATGATCTCAGGGTCCTGGAATTGAGACCTGCATCTGGCTCTCTGCTCAGCAGGGAGCCTGCTTCCCCCTCTCTCTCTGCCTGCCTCTCTGCCTACTTGTGATCTCTCTCTCTGTGTCAAATAAATAAAAAAATAAAAAAATAAATTTTAAAACATTACATTTATGAGGGTGTACTTTTGTATACATTCACTGCAAGGTCATGAAAATTTTAAAGCTAACTACTTTTCAATACGCAATTTTTAAGTATACAGGCTATAGGCTATATTATTAGTTTTTAGTAGTATAGAAAACCTTCTAAAATTTTCTAACCAATCTGTCTTTTAAATAGAATATAGATAACGTGGTTTTGTTGGCATTCACAGTAACCATGCCATAATAGGCTCTGAAACAGTTTGTGGGGTTGGGTGGACCTTAAGTGGTTTTGCATTAGAGCAGTAGTTAAGAAACCAACTACAGAAAAGTTTCCAGTTTTAAATCTAGATCACACTATCCTTGGTCAAAAGTAAGCATAAACTAGACAATTTATACTATTTCCTAAAAAGATGGATTACACACACACACACACATACACACACACACACACACACACACACAAAGGAGCATAGACTGGATGAAGATTTTACTGGTTCCTTAAAATTTATTATGAATAGGTGTATTTATTTTTTAAAATAATCTGTATTCCTGGGGCGCTTTGGCAGCTCAGTAGGTTAAACGTCTGACTCTCAATTTTGGCTCAGGTCATGAGTTCAGGGTCCTGAGATCCAGCCCCATGTCAGGTTCCAAGAAAAACATAAAGTTTACTTAAAGATTCTCTCTCCCTCTACTTTTGCCTTTCCCCATTCTCCTCTCCTCATGCTCTCTATCTAAAAATATATATATACATGTATGTATATAAAATATTATATTTAATATTATTATATATGTATATGCAATAATAATATTATATATAATCTATACTGCCATTAAGTCATGTAAAGAATTTGGTCCTCTGTTATAGATAATCCCCTAGCAAAATTAACACTAAATTACAATTAACTAGACTTAGGCCAGAAAATATAAAATCTATAGAATTATTCTCAATTTGGGGTGAGGGAAGAAGAGAGGGATAAAGGCAGAGATGCAGAAAGAAAGCAAAACATAATTTGAATTTTTTTTCAAAAATACATAAATTTCAGTAAATAAATAAATAGGAGGAAATATTAACTATTGTTGCAAATAAGTGGTAGTAAATGTTTGGGCACTGTATTTTTCTTTCTCCATTTCCAACAACACAAATTTTTTAAAAGCACTATTTCTAGGGTATATCATAAGGTTAAGTGCAGATTCAGCCCAGTCTCCTGCTTCTACACTACAATGTTAACTGATGTCCTAGAGTTATTATACTCAAGGTATTACAGTGGAGACTTGGCTCTGGAGGCAGATTGCCTGGGTTTAAATCCCAACTCTGCCAGTTACCGGCTGTGTGATCTTGAGCAAATAAAGTAAATGTATTAACTCTCAGTTTCTCTGTCAGTATAATGAGGGTTATAATAGTCCTGAACCTCAAAGGAGTTCCAATGAGGAATTATAACAAAGTGTTTAGCACAGGGCCTGGCCCATAAGTAAATTGTGGGTCATTAAATTGTTACAGTAACCAAAGGATACCTTCACACAGAAAAAAAAGAAGAAGCCCAAATAACATTATACAAAAGTGTACAGTTACTCAGATTGCACTGTATGAAAAATCAGTAATCCATACTATAAAATCATACAGAACCTCCAGTTGCCATTACAGCAACAATAATTAAAGCCCAGCGTTCATGTAGTACTTTACTATGGACCAAGCACTGTGCTAATATGCAATTCCTCACCTGAATACATATGAAGCAAGGAATTATTATTACTCCCATTTTACAGATAAGAGTCAAGATGTATACATAATTTGCTCAAGATTACAAAGCAAGTAACTGGCAGAGTTGAGATGTGAACCTAGACAATCTGCCCCAAAGCCTGCTTCTGACAGAAACTACCCACCCAAACTTAGGCAAGGACTTTCATATATTGGAATTTCAATTTCCTTCTTTAGAAATGAATAGAGCGGGGACGCCTGGGTGGCTCAGCTGGTTAAGCATCTGCCTTCCGCTCAGGTCATGATCCCAGAGTCCTGGGATCAAGTCCCACATCAGGCTTCCTGCTCAGCGGGGTGTCTGCTTCCCCTTCTGCCTGCTGCTTCCCCTGCTTGTGCGTTCTCTTTCTCTCTCTGACAAATAAATAAAGAAAGAAAGAAAAAGAAAATGGTGGAACAGGTATTCTTAAAAGTCTTCTAAACTCCTCTAGACAAAAATGCTATTTAAACCCAAATTTACTACATATAGGAAATATGCTCTGGTCCTTTTACATACCTAGGCTTCCCTGTCTTATATAAATACAGAATATTTATCATTCCCCCAATGCAGTGTGTCTCACTGTTCCTGAGCCCGTTAATGGAAGGTCCATCATCTACCACTGAAAGTGCTCTATCTCCATCTTTATAGACTGGAAAAAAGAATCATTTGATAAATGAAATGACCCAATCACCAGTGACAAAGCTTGTGCTTCTGTCAGCCAGAGAACCTCACTAGACAGTTCTATAACTAAGTCCCTTTGATTGGAGCCCAAAGAGAACCTGACTTAAAATGAATCCTATCTGACACCACTAGTGCTATAGGGAAGTTAAGGACATACATCAGCAAACTAGCCAAACCCCTAGGACTGGAGTTATGTCACTCTAACTTAGGACCTCGATTTCCTTGTTTACAGATAAGAAGCTGTGTTTAGATACAAGTAAACCTGAAGGAAGCAGCCACCCCAACTCAGGGAAGCCAATCAACTTTGTTAGAATTGAGAGAAAGGGGTAAGGATATGTACAGTTTGGAAAACCACATTCAAATACGGTTATCGCTTTTACAATATAAACCACAGAAGTAAAAGCTCCAAAATGATCTATCATGTTGGGTGGCAAAAGAGAGTGAAACAACACTGAGTGGATACGTATTTTACAAATACATATTAAGATACATTAGAGTAGATCACTGTTGCAAGTCCCGTTTAGCTCAGAGTCTGAAAATACTCTCTAGGACGACTTAAGATATTTCTTCCCTTTCATAGAAAAGTGATTTAAATAAATGCACAAACATGTAAAATTCTAAACACAAGACTCAAGGTATTTTATTTTTGTTTCTTAACTAATGTGATATACTTAACACAAAGTCTTAAAATATCCTAACCCCAAACTAAAACACAACAAGGTTACTTCTAATCTGGTTCTAATACTGCTTCAAAACCCTGAAGCTCCATTTTTAAGTGAGACAAAGAAGTGAGACATAAAGTCCATGTAATTTTTCCTGAGGCTAAATATATAAAGCTCAATTTTTAATAAAATCTATCCTTGCACAAGTCTTTTGGCCATCTTTGCCTACTTAATAGCACCACCAGGGGATGAAAAGACAAGAAACCAAACTCAATCCCTTCTGTCTGGCTCTCATTAGCATTGCTGGTAAATGGTTTGCTGAGAAACAATGGGCAATCCCCATACTACTTGTCAATATCAGTTTGGGGGAAGTTTCATGGATTCAATGTCTCCCCAGCCCTCACTTCCAGAGACAATTAATTGAAAGCTAGCTGTATTCAGATTTAGTGCCTAGAAAAAGATAACTGATGTCTACACCATCAGCTCTCACCCTAAAACTCCCACTCAGATTTTAGGTTATCTTCTAAGACTGGACTTGAATAGGGAGCACCAGAATAGTAAGAGGAACCGTTGGAAAAAGAAGGCCTCTCCTACCAAATGCAGCCTCACTATTCTATCCCCTCACCACAAAAATAAGCCCATGGAGAAATTTCAGAAAGCAGATTCCTCTTTTTCCCTACCAAACTAATCCCATCTTGCAGTGCCTCTTCATTTTATCGAGACAAACTTTAGAACGGAAAGAAATACACGTTAATATTAAAATCTCCCATTCCTAAAGGACCCCTGTGAAAATGTGTTAAGATCCTCTCTCATGAAAAACTCTCATACACACAATTTACAAGTTTCATGGAACCCCCCAACCCCAACCTGTCAAGGTTAAAAATCCTTGCTGTAGCCTAGAGAATCATGTGCTTCTCTATAACCCTATCTCCTTCTTCATGGATGGGAGCCATCCCAAACATCACATTTGAAATGTAAAGAACAACAAAATGAAGGTTCCAAATGGCACCTGATACTTTAAACTAACTCTGTCAAATTTCGGTTCTGCCATTTTTCAGCAATGCTCAAAAGATTTATTTCATTTCCTTGACCACCCCAACTGGGTCTTATCCAAAGCCCTCCTCTCTCCTTCCTTTCTTCTCTTTTAACTGATCCTAGAAGCTTAGAGCCAAATCAAATTGTAAGTGAAGGAAAAATGTTTGCCTGAGAACAAAAGCCCCCAGTGAACACTCACCCTCACCACCCCTTTCCAACTCAAGATGTTCAGGACACTGCCAACCGATGTGGCCCTGGGCTGGATCAGAAAACAAGAACAGAATAAGGACACTCCATTCAACCTTTTTGTCTGGGGCACTTCCTGGGTTTTTCACTGGTATTTAACACCAAGACACAAGGCTCATTTTTCATTAAAGTTGCAAGACTTTCACTTTGCCCAGTTTCAAATGGTGTAATTGATCTGCATTGTCTTCTTAAATAACCCATCTGAAGGACACTGCAGCTTTAAATATTTCAGTGCTAGCTAGCAAATAGACTCCATTGCAATATGGCTCTGAAGGTCGCGTCCTATTGTCTCTTTGCTCTAGAAAAAAAACAATGTCTTAGTCCTTCTTTTAGGTAACATAGGAAGGGTTACCCCTAGAATTCCCACTCTTCCAACTTGTTCCCTGAAGGAGCTTGGGAGTTTATTGGAATCTCACACTCATAATTTTCCCAGCAGGGGCAATATGCTGATTGCTATTAATGATGCCAGCACCTTAGTCTCGCTAAGTTTAATTGAGTCTCACATTAGTTTAATTGAGCATATGCAACTGTCTGAAATAGCACCACTCAAGGGCTGTTAACCTCTTTAAGAGTAGGCCCAGGGTAGTTTGGGAGTGGATGGCTTTCAGGAGGCACTCTGAACCCAGGATTGCATAACCTGAAATGTGTAGCTACTTAAAATGACAGGAATCTCAGCCTACTCATCCTGGGACCAACCCAGCACCTTGCCATACATTTGCACCTTTACTTGTCAAAGAAGGTCAAAACAAGAGGTACACACACTGTGAAAGAAAAATATACCAAAAGAAAAAGGCCCTTTTTCTGTCTTATCAGGGTGCTTAAATACGATTCTTCAAACAGTCACAATGTTCCCCCAACCTTGTCCTGGGTACTGGCGCAGCCCCGGTAAATGGAGGCTTTTGAAGAGGACAGGGGGCCTGGCCATCGCTGCCCTTCTTAACAAAAATCAGTGGACGATTAAATGGCAGGGAAGAAGGGGCAAAGGGAGCAGGGTAGAAGGAAGGTGTGTGCAGGTGCACTGGAGCATTACCTGAAATGGCAACAGATTGTTACCATTATCCGTCCGGAAAGCGTTATCCTCCATCCAGGACTTGGAGGTGAGCGGGGCCGCACGGGGGAACTTGGGCGGCGCGATCACATTGCTGGAGAAGGGCTTTTTGAGCGGCGAGATGGGGTTGAGTGGTGAGGGCACCCCGACACCTACGCCCACGCCCACGCCGACAGCTCGGCGAGGGTCCCGGCCCGCCGGCAGGCCGCCCCACGGGTTGGACGGCGCGCTCCAGGCGGCGTTCACACTCTGGTGCGTGTTCCAGCTGGACGAGGCGGACGAAGCGGCAGCTGCGGCCGCGGCGGCTACTGCAGCCGAGGACGAGGACGGCTTGCTGGTCATGATGGGCTGGTGGCCGTACGCCGCGGCGGCACTCCTCTGCGCGTAGGGCGCCTGGCTGGGACTGGCGGGCGATCGGCGCTGCTGCGGGGGCTGCGCCTGTGGGGGCTGCGCCGGCTGCGCTGGCTGCGGCGCTGGCGGCGGCGGCTGCTGGTGGTGCTGGGTCTGCGCCAGGCCGATCTGCGGAGAGAAGGTGCCTCCGAAGACTGGGTTGACGTGGTGCGGGAAGTTCTGGAAGAGCATGGTCCCGTTGACTGGGGTGATCCCCTGGAAGAAGCTGTCCTCCACCGCGTTCGTGGTGCCTGTGGACCAGGTGCTGCCGAAGGACGGAGACAGCGACGCGCCCGGGGCCGCGGGCTCCTGCGGCGGCGGCGGCGGCTGCTGAGGGGGCTGGTGGAAACTCAAGCCCGGCAGGAGCGGCGATTCCATCTGCATCTTGTCGGGGCCGTTGGGGGCCGGCGGGGCCGCGGCGGGGCTGAGGGCCGGCACTGCGCTGCTGTCCTCCGGCTTGGGGGTCTCTGAAGAGAGGGGCGTGGACGGGGCTTCGGCTGCGCTGGGTTCGGGCTGGGGCTGCTGCTGCTGCTGCTGCCGCTGCTGCTGGGGCTGGGGCTGGGTTTTGCTTTTGTCCATCAGTAAATCATCCTGCATGGTTTGCGCAGCTGAAACGGGGAAAAAAGAGAGACGCGTTATTGTCAATGTGATCGTTAATGCCCCCCGCTAAAGCGGGCGGGTGTTTTACTTGAGAAAATCCAGTGCCAGCGCTACTAGCCAATTGCAATGCAAATCCATAATCTCCCATTTAGAAGAGCAGGTCGGGCTGGGGATGGGGGTGGGGGGCGCGTGCAAGGTCTCTAAAAATACTGTGAGAGCGTCTTCACCCTTTCTGATGTCTTGGTTCCTTTTCTGTTTTAAGGAGAGATGTGCTTATAAGACAGAAAGACAGCAATTTCGCCACGTCTCTTTTCCCTTCACCGGAACTCAGAGCGTTCACCCTGCAATGAGAAACTGATTCTGGTTCCTGTTTTTTCCCAAGCACCACCCTCCCCCAGTTATTTGCATACGTCAATAAATACTGCTGCGTCCTTCAGCAAGGTTAAAAAGACACCGCACACGACCCTTTCTTCCCCCTTCCCTGCTCGGCACTTTAAAGAAACAGCAGTCTTATCCCTCTTGATTAGCAAACTGCCTTCTTGCGTTGATAATTGTTTCATTTAGCAGCGGCGAACCACGAGGGAGGAAATCCTTGGCATTTGTTAGGAGGAGGACTCAGCTGCACAATCATTCTCTGGCCTCCCAGAAGCTGCAGCTACTCCATTTTGTTAGGAGACATTAAAAAAAAAAAAAACCCACACCGTTTTTAAAGAGGTAAAAATCTACTGAAACGTTTGTAACCGCTTGCTTCTCGTTACACTCTTAAGGATTAGGGCTTTTCTGCTTATTCTTCAGTCTTCTTGTCTCCAATTCTGCCATACAAGAAATGTCTTGGCTTCTCAGCGGTTCAGGTCTCAACCGGAGCCTGAGAATTTCTCTGCAGCCTGGAGAAATGTTCTGGTTGGATTTGAGGTCAGAGAGAGCCAAAGACAGAGAAAGGCTGACTGTGAGATGGGGTGGGGGCGGAGCTTTAAAAAAAAAAAAAATCCCCCTGAGATTTAAGTAGAAAGTCAAGATACTTTTGGGGTTGCCAGATTTTCATTTTTGAATCCTCCTGATCTGCCTTGGTCATAAGACTCTGGCAAATTTAGAATCCATTCTCTTATCACTGGTATTAGCAATGAAAGATTATGGTTGGAAGACCCTGAATTACCATATGCTAGCAAAAGTGTTAAAAATAGCATAGTACAAAGTCCCAAATTCTCATACATTGTAATTATAGTGCATTGCCATCACTGCTTCATTTAGCCATATAAGGAGCGTATGGTATTTTCCATCTCTCATAGAAGGGCTATATTCACCTCTGCCATACAGCCTGTTTTCTCATTCAAGGATGAAAATAGTAATCACTCAAAATCGGGAGATTTCCATACACATAGTTATCACTGAGTTACCTTGTCCTTTAGAACATGTTAATTGTTTTAAATATATGAATATTACAGTGCTGAGACCCTAAAAGCAAATATTTTGAGATGTTAAAGGAGCTTATGACCAAACATATAATTATTTTTAGATGATGATTCAGTATAATTGCAACAAAGTTATTAATATATTTAATGCAGTTACTTAATTAACTCAGATACTTGGAGAAGCATCTTTCCCAGAACACTTGCAAAAGGACATTCAGAATCACACAGAAGCTCTGCCTTTGGACATTCTCACAATAACTGTTATAAAATAAATGTATTGGAAAATGGAGATGCCACCACTCTTAACTACTAAGCAAAATATGTCAGATCAAGAAATGGGATTAAATAGTATTATTTTATTAAAGACAATCTTTAAAATGGTTAATCTTTAATATTAAAGTTTCATACACAAAATAGTGGGCTCAAGCAAATGCTTCATAGCCACCTAGCTCTCTTCTCTTCCCACCCCTTTTACCCGCCCCAAAACCCAGCCCAATATACCTCACAAATTGCCAGCTATTACCAATAAAACCTACATAAGATTGATTTTAGTTTCCTCAGTTCCCTTGGTCTAAAACAATGGCTTTGATCAGTATTGAAAATATGACACAAAGAGGCAAGCAGAGCTTGAATTCACAACAGCACAAAGTTCTATCGCTGCCAAAGGAAATGGTCATAAAAAGAGACATTTTCATACTTGGTTTAAGCAGTGCTGCAGTAAACCAGCAGTAAACCCAGATTATAAAATCTGGGATCTGAGTTGCTTCCAGTGGGCTAGAATTATCTTTACGATAGCCATATCATCATGGCTGAAATATGTACCTGATTATAATTTTAATATCACTCAGCTTTCCCAATGCTTGTATCAATGCTTTTTGTTAATGCCTTCAGTTTAAACTACATGCTCTTGATGGAAAAATTAATGCTCTACTATGGCAAAAAAGCTAAAAAGTAAGCTGGACCCAATCTTTTATGAAGGCTATAATTAGTATATTTACTGAATTTTAAAAATTTTATCATACCAGGAACACCCATTTCTCTTCTCAACACTGCTTAAAGACATAAATTTCACTTTCTGCATAAATTCACTCTGTCAAGGTCAAGCCCATCTTTTAATAAATAAGACCCTTTTAAACAAAAGGAAAGCAAAAGATTAAGATAACATTTACAATGTTAAAATGCAATGTCTCTCAGTAACTGCTTGTATAGTTTGTTTGGGTGTGTTTCTTTTTTCTTTTTTTTCCTTTTTCTTTTTTCTTATTTACAGCAAAGTCCGAGAAATAGATACCTCCTTCCCCTCCCCCCACCACACACAATAGATCTTCCTTTGCATGCAATCACCCAATCTCAAGTAACAAATTCTTAGCAGCAGTTACCTTTGAGTGTCCAGTTTTTAAGGATCGATAAAATTAAAAACTGTACAGTATTTTATTTTCTTCTTTCAGGTTGATTCTGTGACCGCTCTGGCAAAAGCACTTTGACAACTGTAAGAAGAGAGGGCATGCGCACACAGGGAACTGTGGGGGCTGAAGTCCTTCACTAGGTACTCTGCCTGACTTAAGCACGTTCAGCCAAGGAAAGAAGGAAGCCTCGCAAATACTGATTCCAAGGAGAAGATGTTGTGCCCGGATTACATTATATTTTCCTACCAATCTGAATCACGAATTTTTGAAATGAAAAGGGAGAAAAACAAACGGGTTTATCGGCTTGATTTAGGAATCCAGATTAAAAGAGAAACTGGATTGAAGGACTCAAAATAAATAAACCCAGCAGAGCTACCTTAAATGGTATTAGAATGGTAGTGACTGGGTAGCCAGCAATAGGAACCCTACGGGAGCAAAAAGAGATTGGGGTGGGGAGGGATTAGAAAAGGAGGGAGAACTACAAGAAAAGATAAATACTTAAAATCTGACAATCCCTAAGAGAAACATCTGTAGTATTACAGAATGAAAAATGCCTTAATATTAAATGTGATATTAACTGTGGAGATCAGGTAAAAACAGGCTTCAGTCACAAATTTCTGACATCTTATCCACCAAGATTTCTTTGTATTTGAGTTTTCAATGAAGGCACAAATCACTTAAGATTCTACTTGCTTTGCTCTGAATCAACTCACCTCCTTATTTTACTTGTCAAAATGAAAGTTTACTTTGCATTATTCATACAATGATCAATCAAATAAAATTCAACTCTTTTAAGCTAAAATAATATTTGGTGAAATATTAAAAAATAATTTGACATTTAGTTTTCATTGCATAGGACAGTGACTTCTTTATTCAACACAAAAAGTAAATACAGTTTCTATTTTTCAAAAAGAATTTTTTTGTATATTGTGTATTGTATATTTTGTATATTGTATATTTTTCCTATCTTAACCTCATGACTCCAAAGCTGGGATCTCACAACATATTAGCATCAACTCTTACTATCCATAGCTTCTGAGAGCAATAGTTCAACTACCAGTTTGCTCATGTAAGTAGAAGATATTGTTTCTCGTGGGATTTGGTTCAATGCCATTCACCCAAGGGGTTCAGAGTAAATGTCAGTTGATGACTATGCTGACTGAACTTGGAAGAAAAATGTTAACCATCATTTAAAACTGTCTTAATTCTCTATTTCCTTTTTTCACCAATTAGAATTAAAGTATTACCAGAGACTATCAATTTGCATTGTTAGTGGTCTTTGTTTCTAGTTATTTCTAAGAAAAAACAAACAAACAAACAATTTACGAGGAAAAAAAATTGTGAATCAACCTGTGAAACATTCTTTTTAAAAGAACTAAAATCACCTTCTTATTCCTACTGTGAACTTATTTTATATTCCCCATTTTTTTCTCTTCCTCTGCTCTCCTAAAGAAAGCTTCATTTCTGCCAATGTGCTGTACTTATCATTCGTATTCCAGAGTCTGTCTGTCAGGATCACTCAAGGTTAATCTTATTCCTGAAGACTTCCCTAACCTACCAAACTTCTACATTTTCAAATATATCAATTAGGTTTAAAAAAAAAAATCCCTCATAAAATCCTTACAAAGACTTGGGTATCTATCTATTTATTTATTTATTAGAGAGAGTGAGAGCAAGGGGACTCAGCACTGAGCGGGAGCCCAATGTGGGACTTGATCCCAGGACCCGGAGATCATGACCTGAGCCCAAGGCAAAGCTTAACTGACTGAGCCACCCAGGCACCCTCAAAGACTTGTTTTTAAAAAATAGATTTTTAAAATTATTTATAATTAACATGTCAAGGGGTTTTTTTTGTTTTAATTTTTTATTTATTTGACAGACAGAGATCACAAGTAGGCAGTGAGGCAGGCAGAGAGGAGGAGGCAGGCTCCCCGCTGAGCAGAGAGCCCGATATGGGGCTTGATCCAAGGACCCTGAGATCATGACCCAAGCCGAAGGCAGAGGCTTTAACCCACTTAGCCACCCAAGGCACCCCGACCTGTCAAGGTTTTACTGGTAGAAATTACCAAGTTATTCAAGTGTGCTTGAAAATGGTTTACTTGGGCACTTCTTTATCCACCTGACCCCAAGTACAGGTCTAATAATAATTCCCACAATAAAGAAAAATAAACTTTGGCCCTGATCCATGATAAATGGCAATCAGTAATTAGCACTGCCCATATTTAATTTTACTGTGTCTGAAAATGAAGTAATTTTTCCTCTTTCTTTCCTGAAATGAGCATTCAAATCTAAAAAGAAAATGACTCAGGGCACCTGGGTGGCTCAATCGCTTAAGTGTCTGCCTTTGGCTTGGGTCATGATCCCAGGGTTCTGGGATGGAGTCCTGAGTCGGGTATTGAGCCCTGCTCAATGGGGAGTCTGCTCCTCCCTCTCCTTTTCTTCCTCCCCCTCCTCATGCTCTTTCTCTCTCTCAAATAAATAAAATCTTTTTAAAAAGTAAAAAAGGATAACAGAATGACTCAAACATAAATACCAAGGTGTAAATAAACAAGCGAACAATAAATTATAGGATGACCACCAACAAGGATAAAGACCTCTACTTAAATTCTGTTTTTTATTCAACCAGAAAGGAAGAACTTTCTAAAATTTTGTCTTCAGGTCACAGAGCTTAACCATATATCCCTTTGAATAGTCATGGAGAGCTGTAAAAACAGACACTGCAGAGTTAACTCATTGGGATACACATGGGTCAAATACATCTTTCTAGGCTTCCTTCCATTCCTTCCCTAATTATATCTCTAGCACAATGTTTATGACTCCTGGTTAATTGGTGGTTGCTCCACAGATGTTTGCTGGATGAATGAATAGATGCATGAATAAATGAATGGATGGGTAGATGGATGAAATATAGTTTTGGATTATCTAAAACAGCCAAGTTTTGAATAAGTTAAAATTATTCTCCATTTAGAAGAATAATTACTTTTTCATCAGCTTCATGAATGCATATGAAAGGGAGTGGTATAAAACAGAAAGCCATTTTTGGTTTTGACCCTTATCATGGGAAACACTATATAGATCATTTGGTTATCATCATGAAATAATAGAAACTCAGCACTAACTGAGCAGGGAACTTTGTTCCCATCTAAGAGTTTACAGTCTAATAAAGACACCCCTAAAACTGCTTAAGTTCACAATAGCACCTAGAGCTAAATCCAGTGGATGTTTTGTCAGTCTTTATCTTGCTTGATCTTGCAGCAACACTGACATAACTGACCACACCTTCTAGATATACTTTCCCTTTGCTTCTTTCATGCTGTCCTTTCTTGTTGTTGTTTTTCACATTTGGGGTTATGTGCCCTCTGGCATGCTGTTGCTCTCTCTCCTTAGCTTTCAGTCTTCTATGCTAACTTTAAATATTGAAGCTATTTTCTCACCTCAGTCTATGTGAGTGGCTTTTCCAACTTTAAGGAAAGGAGGCCTATCATATTGATAGCTATATTCCCAACATCTATCACTGCCTAGCACATAAGAACTAGGTATCCAGTAATATTTGTTGTACCAAAGTTACATTTATGTGCAAAGGGCCAAGAATGCCAAGGCAATCTAGATGGCAAAAAATAATAAACCTAGAGGACTTACATTACTAGATATCAAGACCTATTATAAAGCTATAGTAATTAGGCTGTGGTTATTGGCACAATGATAAGCAAATATACACATGGAATAAAATTAAAAGTCCATAAACAGATCCAAATATGTATGGCCACCAGATTTATGAAAATTGTAATACTACAGTAGCAAAAGATTTTTTTAAATAAAGGATATTGAAGTCAACTGAATATCTACATGACAAAAAAGACTTTTGCCCTTGCCATGCCATACACAAAAATCAATTCCAGATGGATTGTAGGTCTAAATGTAAAAGGTAAACAATAAAGCCTTTAAGAGCGTGATCCTGGAGTCCTGGGATCGAGTCCCACATCGGGCTCCCAGCTCCATGGGGAGTCTGCTTCGCTCTCTGCCCTTCTCCTCGCTCATGCTCTCTCTCACTGTCTCTCTCTCTCAAATAAATAAATGAAATCTTTAAAAAAAAAAAAAACATAGAAGAATATTTTCATGACATTGGCCAAGGCAACAATTTCAACAGGTCACAAAACCATTAACAGTACAGAAAAAATTTAATAAATGAAACAAATTAAATTAAGAACATCTGTTTACCAAAAGGACAGAATTAAAAGTGAAAACTCATAGAATGAGAGAAATATATGCAATATGTACATTTTTCAACAAAAGACTTGTAATCAGAATAGATAAAGGACCCTTACAAATTAATAGTAAATATCCCAAAGAAAAAGACAAGTGACTTCAACTAAAAATAATCAAATGCTCAAAAGCATATGGGGAAAAAAGCATATGATCACCTCACTAATCATCAAAGAAATACAAAATAAAACCAAAAATGCTAAACTGGAAAAGGCAGGTAATACATATATTAGCAAAGATGTGGGAGCACCTCATTCTCAAATACTGCTGATGGAAGAATAATACAATTACACAAGCACATTACAAAACTATTTAGCAGGATCTATGAAAGCAAACATTCAGGGGCATCTGGGTGGTACAGTTAGTTGAGCATCCCACTCTTGGTTTGGGCTCCAGTCTGGCTCAGGCTGTTATCATGGTGTGGTGGCATCAAGACCCATGGCATGCTCTTGCTTATACCCTTTCTCCCTCTCCCCTGGCCCCTCCCTGCTCCTGCTTGTGCAGGCACACGCGTGCATGCACTCTCTCTCTCTCTCTCAAAGAAATATTTTTTTATTGTTTTTAAAAATCTTTTTTAAAATTAACATATAATGTATTATTAGCCCTAGGGGTACAGGTCTGTACCCCTAGTGCCGGGTTTACACACTTCACAGCACTCACCATAGCACATACTTTCCCCAATGTTCAAATAAATATATATTTTTTAAGATTTTATTTATTTATTTGACCGATAGAGGTCACAAGTAGGCAGAAAGGCAGGCAGGCAGAGGGGAGGAAGCAGGCTCCCTGCTGAGCAGAGAGCCTGATGTGGGGCTCCATCCCAGAACCCTGGGACCATGACCTGAGCTGAAGGCAGAGGCTTTAACCCACTGAGCCACCCGGGCACCCCCAAATAAATATTGTTTTAAAAAGCAACATTCAGGGGTGCCTGGGTGGCTCAGTGGATTAAAGCCTCTGCCTTTGGCTCGGGTCATGATCCCAGGGTCCTGGATTGAGCACCACATTGGGCTCTCTGCTCGGCGGACTGCCTTCTTCTTCCTCTCTCTCTCTCTCTGCCTGCCTGCCTGCCTACTTGTGATCTCTGTCTGTCAAATAAATGAATAAAATCTTAAAAAAAAAAAAAAGCAACATTCATACTCCAGATGACCCAGCAATTCTGCATCTAGATATATACCCATCAGAAATGCAAACGTGTTCACCAAAAGACGTATTCAAAGCAGCATTAATCAGAAATAGTCCACACCTAGAAACAGTCCAAATATCCATCCACAATCAAATGGATAAATAAATTTCTGATAGATTCATATAATGGAATATCATAAGGCAAAGATAATCAAGAGATTCTTACTGTATAGAACAACATAGATGAACTGCATGAATACAATGGTGAGTGAAGCCCAACAGAGCAGAGGACATACTATATGATTCGATTTATATAATGTTCTAATAAAACTAATTTATGGGTTAGAATTCACCATAGTGGTTAGCTCTGCAGAGAAATAATGACTGGCAGGGGACTTATAAAAGGGGACTGCAGGGATGCTGTTGATATATTCTATTTCTTAAACTTGATGCTGTTACACAGGTATATTTACTTTGAAATTTCAAAAAACTGAACACTTAATTTATGAACTTTTCTGTATTTTTGTTATATTTACATTAAATTTCTAAAACTTACATATATATTTACTTACTTTATACATACATATATACACACACATATGTATTACATATATAAAACTTACAAGATTGACTATCTTCTGTATGATAAAGAGAAAAACATAGCACAATCTGGCCAAGTAAAAAGAGGAGCCCTAAGTCTAGATCATGAAGCTAGAGAAATAAATGGGGGGGGGGTTCCTAAATGCCAAGCCTGTGTTACATGCAAAGATGAAAAAAGCCAAAGTCCCTTGACTTCAAATACCTCATAATCTAAGGAAGTAAAAATAACTGTGGTCATCTATGGTAAATTAGATATCCCCTAGGTAACCTAGAAAGCTTTTAAGATTGTTAAAGCCTAAGGCAATTTACAAGTAGGAAATCCACATCCTCTAAGTGAGGACCTATTAAGTAATTCTAGATCAGACTAAGTTTGAGAACATAACAAGAGGAAAGGGAGCAAAAAGGGAACCAGATGAGTCAAATGTGGTTTGGTGGGCAATCTGGAGAACACCCGAAGTTCTTCATGTTTCTTGCCTCTCCATAAGCTTTGAGTTCATTCATTTATTCAATAATTTTATGAAAGGCCACCTAGCCACAAAGCCGCAATTCTAAAACTTCACCTGTTTTTTTATTGACCTTGCCTCTAACCTGTTAAGAGAAAACTGAGGCTATTAGACAGAAATGCCCTCAATTTTTCAGCTGCCTATCAGCAAGTCCCCCTTACAAACTTATCTGTAAACCCTACAATACTTCTTTCCCTTCTATCTCAGAGGAAGTTGAGTTCCCCTACAGGTCCATAATTAATCACTCTATCTATAGTCTAGAGTTCATAGTTTCCTGGAGACCTAGTTCATCAGTTACTCCCAGCATTCTCCTTCTCATTCCAGACAGGAAGTTTGAAAGAAACCTCTAGGTCCTAGTTCTATTTTCATTTCCAGTTGACTCCCAAACTTAACTGCATGTGGTTTCTGCCCCTACCATCCTTGCTAAAAGTGCTGATCTTACTAAAGTCATCAATGACCAACTAACACTTCTCAATTCTTATTTTATTTTGTTTGCCATATATCCTTCATAAAATACTGACAGTAAGCAGAATTCTAAGATGGTCCTCCAAGATTCCAGGCTAGAAGGACAACACGAACCTTAGTCCTATAACTGCAATTCTGCCAACAAGACTGAGCTTGAAAGCAAATTTGACAATCTAAACAGAGAACCCAGTCATGCTGCATCAGACTTCTGATCCCCAAAACTGTTAAGTCATAAATGAGTGTTGTTTTAAGACATTAAGCTTGGGATAATTCGTTACACAGCAGTAGCAAACTAACACAACACTATTCTATTTTCTTTGAAGACACTGCTTTCTTTGTTCTTTTGAAGTTACTTTGGTCTCCTGGCTCCTAAACAAAGCTTTCCCCAGTGTTCTCCTAATTCCAGACTCTCCCTGAACAATGTTATATTCATGATCTGGGAAACTGAGTTCACTACCATCTAGGTTTCCAGATTAAATCTTTTTCCTAAGCTCTAAACCACTATTAAGCTAACAACTTCTCTGTCTGAGGCTCCTATAGCACCTCTTTTCCCACATGTGCTTCTGCCTTTATTTCTGGTCTACTTATCTTTATCCTATGTAATGGGACTATCGTCTATCTAGTCACTCAAGGTAGGAATCAGGAAATGGTTTTGTCTTCTCCCTTCTCTTTCATTGAGGGACAAGTCCAGTTGGTAACTCAAATTTAATTCAGCCTTCTAAATTTCTGCCTGACATCCCCTCCTCTTCATTTGCAGCTAGTTTTACACTTCACCTGGACTATGGTAGTAACACCCTAATGTCTCTCATCTAGTACAATTTCAAATGTGGCCTCCACACTAAAGCCCAAGTAATCATTCAAATACAGTTTTTTTTTTTAAAGATTTTATTTATTTATTTGACAGACAGAGATCACAAGTAGGCAGACAGGTAGGCAGAGAGAGAGGAGGAAGCAGGCTCCCCACTGAGCAGAGAGCCCGATGTGGGGCTCGATCCCAGGACCTGGGACCATGACCTGAACCGAAAGCAGAGGCTTTAACCCACTGAGCCACCCAGGCGTCCCTCAAATACAGTTTTACTATGGTATGCCCCTTCCTAAAACTTTTATTTTTCCCCTGCCAAGAGGAGAAAATACAAATTTAACTCTTCTTCTACTCTTCTTCCCAGCCATATCTAACTACTACAGGTCCCTGGATGGACCATGGGCATACTGCACATACCGAACATGTACAGTATGCCTCTACACATACTACTTTTCTCCCTGAAATACCTTTCTACCTCTTTTTTTTAAGATTTTATTTATTTGACAGAGATCACAAGTAGGTAGAGAAGCAGGCAGAGAGAGAGAGGGAAGCAGGCCCTCCGCCGAGCAGAGATCCTGATGCGGGGCTCGATCCCAAGACCCTGAGATCATGACCTGAGCCAAAGGCAGAGGCTTAACCTACTGAGCCACCCAGGCACCTCCACCTTTCTATCTCTTAATAAGCTACTGTCACACACCCAATAAAACCCAGTTCAAATCACCAAAATCCCTGGCTATGTAAGCAGAACTGTCCATTCCCTCCTTTACATCCCCCGATAATACAAACATACCTCTATTACAATATTCTTGATACTTTAGTGTAATGATCTGTTTATACACCTATCTTTCCTAGAAAAGCTCCAGGATCAGGACTGTATTCATCTTTGTAACCCGGGCACTGGGCCTGAAATTTAGAGATAAAATAAAAGTTTTCTGACCAAATCAAAGAACAAAGTTTTTAACCTCAAATTATAGAGGCTGAGAGCACTTCTTTTTTTTTTTTTTTTTTTTAAAGGTTTTATTTATTTATTTAACAGAGAGAGATCACAAGCAGGCAGAGAGGCAGGCAGAGAGAGAGGAGGAAGCAGGCTCCCTGCTGAGCAGAGAGCCCGATGCGGGCCTCGATCCCAGGACCCCGAGATCACGACCTGAGCCGAAGGCAGCAGCTTAACCCACTGAGCCACCCAGGCGCCCTGAGAGCACTTCTTTGACGTTAGGTGCAGAGAAATTCTCTTTGCCATCAAAAACATAATGTTTACTGATGCTGTAGTTAATGTTTATGGATTTTTTTTTTAAAGATTCCATTTATTTATTTGACAGAGATCACAAGTAGGCAGAGAGAGAGAGGAGGAAGCAGGCTCCCTACTGGGCAGAGAGCCCGATGCAGAGCTCGATCCCAGGACTCTGGGATCATGACCTGAGCTGAAGGCAGAGGCTTTAACCTACTAAGCCACCCAGGGGCCCCTGTAGTTAATGCTTAATGAAAATATTCCACACTAAAATTTGGTGGAATTAATCCTATCACAGGACGTTAATCTCCTATCACAGGACGTTTAATTTGTTTACACATTTTCACTATTTTCCAACTGAATTTTCTTCAAGTCATATTTTAAAGAAAAAGTTGCTTGGTTGAAAGGCATAACTTTAAGGCCTTAGATACATATTAAAACAAATTAGATACAAATTGTTTTTAAAAGATTACAGCAAGGGCACCTGAGTGGCTCAGTTGGTTAAGCCTTCTGCAGTTGGCTCAGGTCATGATCCCAGGGTCCTGGGATAGGGATCAAATCCAGCATCAGGCTCCTTGCTCAGCGGGGAGTCTGCTTCTCCCTCTCCTTCTGCCCTGCCCCTGCACACAAGTACGCGTGTGTTCTCTCTCTCTCTCTCTCTCTCGCAAATAAATTAATTAAATATTTTAAAAATAAATAAATAAAAGGTTGTAGCAGTTTACAGTTACTGCAGGCATTAACTTTTAATATGAAAATGATGCATGATTAGTGTATATAACAAAGAATAATTAGTTACTGTACTGATAACAACCTAATGTAAAAAAGTATCTATTCTTTTGATATGCCAAATAAAATTAAGTCTCTTTTCAACATCCTAATATATTCAGTACTTTTGTCATTCTTCATCATACCTTCATGTGATAAGGAGATACTACAGATAAGTTTGTATACTTATAGGCACATTCATTAACTGGAGATTCCATTTCATATAATGTGTATATGTGTGTATTCCATAAAATATGAAAATAATGAAAAAAATGAACACACTTATCTATGTTTTCTATGTTTCTAGACTTCAATTGTAATTAATCTTATTTTTTAAAATTTTTTATTTTTTTAAAGATTTTATTTATTTGACAAAGAGAGCAGAAGCAGGAGGAGCTACAGGTAGAGGGAGAAGGGGAAGCAGGCTCCCCACTGAGCAAGGAGCCCAATGTGGGCTCAATACCAGGACCCTGGGAACATGACCTGAGCCAAAGGCAGATGCTTAACCAACTGAGCCACCAAAGCACCCCAGTAATTAATTTTAAAAACCAAATATTCATGAAGGTACAAATTTCCAGTTATAAAATAAGTCCTGGGGCTGTAATGTACAACATGGCGACTATAGTTAATAATACTGTATCGCATATTTGGAAGTTGCTAAGAGAATAGACATTAAAAGTTTTTACCACAAGAAAAAAAAAATTGTAGGGGCGCCTGGATGGTTCAGTGGGTTAAGCCTCTGCCTTCTGCTCAGGTCATAATCTCAGGGTCCTGGGATGGAGCCGCATCAGGCTCTCTGCTCAGCAGGGAGCCTGCTTCCCTCTGTCTCTGCCTCTCTGCCTACTTGTGATCTCTCTCTCTCTCTCTCTCTGCCAAATAAATAAATAAAAATCTTTAAAAAAAATTATAACTATGGGGGCACCTGGGTGGCTCAGTGGGTTAAGCCACTGCCTTCGGCTCAGGTCATGATCTCAGGGTCCTGGGATAGAGTCCCTCATCGGGCTCCCTGCTCAGCAGGGAGCCTGCTTCCCTCTCTCTCTCTCTCTCTGCCTGCCTCTCTGTCTACTGTGATCTCTCTCTGTCAAATAAATAAATAAAATATTTTTTAAAAAATTATAACTATGTATGGTAATAGATGTTAACTTATTGTGGTGATCATTTTGCAATATATACAAATATTGATCATGTTGTAAACCTGAAACTAATATAAACATCTATGTCATTTATACCTCAATTTTAAAATATCCATATATATTTTAAGTATCTGTATTCATCTTGGACCTAAATAATGCACAGTGGCCCAGACTTTTTATATAAAAAGTTTTACACATCAAAAATTTGTGAACTTGAGGTGCTTGGCTGGCTTAGTCAGGAAAGCATGTGACCCTTGATCTTGGGGTTGTAAGTTCAAGCCCCAGGTTAGATGTAGAGATTACTTAAAAATAAAATCTTTAAAATAAAAATTTGTGAACTTATAAAGTACCTAAATTTGTACTCTTAAAAAAAGTGTTCTGGGGTGTCTGGGTGGTTCAGTTGGCTAAGTTTGCCTTTGGCTCAGGTCCTGATCTCAGGGTCCTGGGATGGAGCCATGTTGGACTCCCTGCTAAGCTGGGAGTCTGCTTCTCCCTCTCCCTCTAGCCCCTGCTTGTGCTCTCTCTCTTGTTCACTCTCTCAAGTAATTAAAATCTTTAAAAATAAATAAACTTGCTGATTTGATAAAGCATACCTCCCTTTACTAGATCTTATTATTTTCCTACTCTCATCATGGTAACTCAGTCATAAGAACCTTCTGAAGAATGGAAAAATTGCAGAATAATTTCAGAAAATACAGTTAAGCATTTTTAGATGGGTCATTTTTCTTCCCCTATACTAATTCCGCTTTATATTTTAAATTTCCATTAAAAAATTATTCTGAGAGACCATGTGTTTTTTCAGAAGACTTCAGAGAAGCAAACTCTACCCAGTTAACATTTTAAGTTGTCTTCAAATCTCCTGACAGTTTTACCATTTTATTTTAAATGCTATTCGAAAGCCGCCCTCACTAAATTGGAATCAACAGGCACCACTCAGGGAGCTGGCCTGAGAGGTATCACCAGCTTCCACAGTTTCAACTTCTATTCCCAAAGTTTTAGCTGTGGCTATGAACATTTTCCTAAGAGCTTTCCAACTACCTACTAGACATTTCCATACACAAGGCTCATTTTGTCATTCATCATTATCGATAGACAAGGGTCAACCACTTACCCTAGTATTTAAGGCTCTACCCTTCTAATCCTAACCCATGTTCCCAGATAATATTATCCCTACTTCTCCAGGCAAGTTGGTGTACTCAAGGTCTGAAGCTTGCCAATGTTAGTGATCCCATATGGAACGCCCTCTTCATCCTTTCTTCTTATCCTAATCTCACCTTTCTTCAGAGCCTCCTTCAAACATCAGTTCCTAACAATAGTATCTATCTGTATCATGCATTTATTGCTTTGCATTTCTATTTATCTTTTCTCTAAGCTTCTTGGGAAGGCACAACAAAGTTTGGCAGAGTATTTTGCAGAGAGCTCACTAATCAAAGCTAACGTTTCTGGAACACATACTGTGCGCTAGACAAAATGCCAAGTGCTTTCCACATATTAGTTCATTTAATCCATGTAAAAAACCCATGAGATAAATACTGTTACCATCCTTAATTCCAGATGACAAAATGGAAACTTAGAAAGATGATTGATTACCTGTCCAAGTTACAAAACTAGTAAATGCCAGATCTAGGACCCAATTTCAGGTTTGTCTAATTCTAAAGCTGTCTTTTCACTTGTGACTCATACAAACAGATCCTCTTGTCCTACTTGATCCATACAGCCTACAACACAGCTTGGGCTTCAAAGGTATGAAAAGAGGGAAAACTGTGGCTCAGCAACTTTTCTTTTTCCCATTGATACAAAGCTTTTATACAATGACATTTGCCTGAAAACCAGAGATAAGCTCTAACCAAAGGATTCCAAATTCCACCCATGGGCAAGACCCAATCCCACTCCAGAGTGTTCTAAAAACAACATGTCTTCGAGAGAATGAATCATCAAAAGAACTGAGTTTAGTCTTCAAGGATCTTAAGAGCAAGACTGGTCCAGGCCTGAAAGTGATGGAGAGAACCTTTCTTTGCCATAATCTGCTTTAATAGCCTGTAATTTATAGGTGCTGTACAAGTTAGGTATCAGAGGAATCATCAGAACAAAAGGAAGGGCAATGGTCAGTATGTCTACCCAGGTAGCCCTTAGGTCCTAGTATTTGAAATCAAATGGTGTTTGTGTAATATCAGGGCCTTACATTCACAGAGATTAGCCTTTACCAAACTCTTTCACTTTTATTATCTCACTTGATGTTAACAGCCCTGTGCAGTGGATAGACAGCATAGGGCCCTCACATTCACTTAAGCAGATTATGCAATGCACCAGAAGGCTAGCCCCTAAGGCTAGTGGAGAATGAAATCTAACACATGTTCTGCTCATCAAGCTCATGAACCTTAATTAGAGCTGTATCTACTTGGGAAAAAAGGCACCTTTTTCCAATTTCCACAAAGGGACTATATGAACAGGTAACAGACACAAGAATAACTGCTGGGATCCCCACTTTAAAGATGTGGATGTCAATTATGCCTAAATAAAGCTAAAAAAATAAAAAATAAAGATGTGGAAACCCAGGTTCAAGGATGTTTGAAAATATAGTTAATAAGTAGTAGATCTAAGATTAGAATTCAGGTCTTCCAACTCACTAGGTAACACACTTTTTCAATTACCCCACAAGTCACCCATTGGTTCAGTTTAATGCAGGCTTTCTCTGTCTTCTCATGTGGCAGACCAGTATTTTCAGCACTTTGCTACAAACAGCTGAACCAAAATCCAGAGCTTTTTGGTATAGCTCTGTCCTGAGGCCATAACTGTTCTCTTATTGAGGTAACTGAGATATGCATGCCAACTGTACCAAGAGGAATACTTTAGATGGATCTCTTATCACTTTGGGAAAAACAAATTGGGTCACCTGCCCTAATGTTAATGGATCATACATCAACACAGTGGCAGGGAATCAACATTATTAGTATTATTGGAGGTGGTGTGTAGAAAGGACATTGGATATGAAATGCAATAATCTGAATTTAGATACAAGCATTACCACTTATTAGCTGCCTGGCCCTGGGAGATAACAAAAACAAATATTTATTAAGTACATACTATTTGCTTTGTCATGCACTTTATTTACATGATGAATAACTGCACACAACCCTGAGTGGTTATGTACCTTCATTATCCCCATTTCACAGATGAAAATATTGAGGCTCTGAGAAGTCCAGATAACTTACCCTATATCACACTGTTGGTAAGTGGAGAAGCCAAGATTTAAACCCTCCAATATGATTCTAAAACCCATATTCTCAATTTCTCAGTCTTTGTTTCCTCTAGAATAAAATAGAGATTATAATAACAGCTGCCCTACCTACATCAGAATTATATTAGTGTGTATGAGGGTATCTTTAATAAACTATAAAGCAGTAAAGGTCAACGTATGAAATCCAAAGCTAATACTGACAGGCAAATATATTTATCTGGAAGGTCGACATTCAAGTATAGATTTCCTTGTCTCCTTTCTACTTAACATTGGGAGTCAAATGACCTATGTTAAGCCCATGCTTCTTAGAGCCACAATGATCTTGCTATCCAGACGTTTCTTATCCCACCTCTTTTATCCCACCTCTTTCTATATCCTGTTCCCTACTATGGTAGCAGAGTACAGTGGGACATATCCTCAAAGTGCCACAGGACATAGATTTTATTATTAGTTTCAAAATCAGTGGATTGACAGAATTTCTTCATCATCTGCTGATGACAATGATAATGATATTCATACTAACTGATCACTTAGTCTATGTAGGCATCTAGTTAAGCCTTTTATATGCCTTATCAGTTAATCCTCATAATAACTCTAAAAAGACAGAAGCTATCATTCTTCTCATTTTTCACTAAGGAAACCAGGGCTTAGAAATGCTAAATAATTTGCCCAAGGTGACGTAACTTGTGAGTGAATAAACTCAGGTCTATTTTGACTCCAAAACTCAAGCTCTAAAGCCTAACTCTCATCCCTTACCTCCTGCCACGCCCAAGCACAACCCAGAGGACTTACAACAGTGCCCACGTTTTCTTCCTTACCATTAGGCTTCTGCTTCCCACTCTTTCTTACTTTAGTGACCATATATTTTCCAAACAAAAGTAAAAATATGTTGTTTGACAATCTTTAATAAACTCCAGAAAAATCTAGGGCCTGTGGTTGCTTATCTTTCTCCTCTATATCTGATCACTGAGAACAAGCCCTATTCAGAGCATTCTTGGTTTTTCTTTTAGTCCAGGCCTGGCTCACCTTAGTGTTAAACCATCTTCTTTAGTTTTAAACCCATCTGCACCAAAAAGCCTGAGAGTTTCTTAGAGAATGAGAGCTCAATTAGTGTTATTATTCTGAAAGACTCCTCTCTCAAAAGAAAAATATGAAAGGAAGAAAGGTTTCCCCCCCCTTTTTTTTTTTTTTAAAAAATAAGTTCTTGAGACATCCCTTTGAAACATCCCACTCTTCTAGAAATGGTTTCTCCCGGGGAGAGGAAGAAGGGGAAAAGAGAAGTTTATCTGCTCTCTTAAGGGGGAGACATTGTTTCACCTCTCCTTTTCATTTTTTTTTTTTTTTTTAAGATTTTATTTATTTATTTGAGAGAGAGAGACAGTGAGAGAGAGCATGAGCGAGGAGAAGGTCAGAGAGCGAAGCAGACTCCCCATGGAGCTGGGAGCCCGATGTGGGACTCGATCCCGGGACTCCAGGATCACGCCCTGAGCCGAAGGCAGTCGTCCAACCAACTGCGCCACCCAGGCGTCCCTCTCCTTTTCATTTTTAAAAATTTATTTATTTATTTATTTATTTATGTAATAAATAAATAAATTTCTACACCCAATGTGGGCTTGAACTCAAGATGCAAGATCAAGAGTCACATGCCCTTCCAACTAAGCCAGCCAGGTGCCCCTGCCTCTCCTTTATAAAGTGGCTCTACATTGCTATTTGCACGGTAGGCCCTCCCTACAAAAGAGAGAACAAAAAAAGAAAGCACAAACCCTAAATTTCATTTACTGAAATAACCTGCAAATTCCTTCATTCAACATTTATTGAGCACCTACTATGCAACAGGCTCCCAACATTCACTATTGCTCTCTTCCACCCAAATTCAAGATCAAGAACACTCAAAAGTAGTAAACAAGAAAAAAAGAGTTCTTCCTACGTGTGGGGGAGGGAGGAATGGTTGTTGGAAAAATAAATATAATAAGAAAGTACCAGATAAATGTAAGTGCTACAAAGAACAAAAGACTGATGTGACTGAGAGAATCTGGTAGGGTAGATTAGGTGATCATTAAAGATCTAATGACACCTGAATTAAGCTCACTCCTGAATTAAAGGAACTATCCATGCAAAGACTAGTGTGCAGGATGCAAAGGGAACAGCTAATGAACAGATCCTAACAGAGGTAGAATAAGCCTTTAGAGCAGAGGTTGGCACACTTTTTCTGTAAAAGAGTCACATAGTCAATATTATAGGCTTTGCAAGTCACATAAGTTCTCTTGAATATAACTGTTTTTGTTCTTGTTTTTGTAGTTGTTTTACAATCCTATAGAAATGTAAAAATCACTCTTAGTCCTCCGGCAGTATAAAAATAGGCTTCTGGCAAAATTTGGTCCCGCCTTAGTTTTCTGACCCATTTTAGAGGAACACTTAATCTACTGTAGCTAGAGAGCAAGTAAACAATGAGGAAATTGGTACAAGATGAGATCTGGAAGGTAGGCAGGAACCAGATCGTGTAGAGCCTTTTAGGCTAAGTTAAGATTTTGGATTTTTTTCTGTGTGATGGGAATCCCCTGGAGAGCCTTAAGCAAAACAGTGACACGTTCTGCTTTAAGCTTTCAAAAGACCACTGTGGTTCTCTGTGGAGAACAGACTGTAGTTGGGGTAAGAGTGGAAGCAGAGTTGACTAGAAGGCCAGCTACTGTATCATCCAGGCCAGAAAAGATGAAGGTGGTGGTGGTAGAGACAGAAAGTGAACTGAACACCCTCAGTGAAAAGCTATGTTTATCAGTGATGATCAAAATCATGGATGGATTCTTGAAATTCTACCTTAAAATCAAAACAGTAGGATAAAGAGCTTAGGTTGAGCTACAAATAGTATTAAGTTTGATTCACAGGAAAATCTTGGTTACTCAAATTTTTAGCAATATTTTGACATTTTTGATTTATAGATATTTGACTTTCGGGAAGATCTTTTTCTTTCTCTTCCTAGTGAAATGATTCACAGTATCTCTGCTGGTTCCTCATCACATTATTTTCCCCTTTTCACCTCAATTTTTATAGACTTAGAATGCTCCTCTCGCTTCAGAGTGCACCACAGTCAACCAAAAGATAACTACTCTTTTAAGATCTGAGAAACTTCCAACTTCCCTTGGCCATACACCCCTCTCTCTGAAAATTTCCACCATCAGGAAGTTGTACATATAAGTGGTTCTCACATTATCCAAAATCATTTCCTTGTTCTCTTTCACAAAAGTACTGCAGAGGGGCTCCAGGATGGCTCAGTCAGTTAAAAGTCTGCCTTCAGCTCAGATCATGATCTCAGGGTCCTGGGATTCAGGCCCGGTCAGGCTCCCTGCTTGGTGGGAGGCCTGCTTCTTCCTCTCCTTCTGCCCCAGACCCCGCACCCCGTGGTTCATGCACTCTCCCTCTCTGTCTCAAGTAAATAAATAAAATCTTTAAAAAAAACTACTGCCAAGTTTTGAAAATTCATCAAGTTGTACATTTACTTTGGGCACTTTTTTTGTATATATCTTGCGACTTTTTTTAAGTTGTTTGTTGGTGTGGAATACCCAGACACACACACACACACACACACACAGAGAGGTTCCAATGATCACAGCCTTTAGAGGGTAGTCAGATTAGACCATGTCATACGTTGACTTCCTTGGAAGCAGTTTCTGAGACCAAGTTTTGCATGCAAATGTTTTATTACATATAGGACACAACTGGCAACTACATTTACAATGAAATGAAGAAGGCAGGAAAAGTCAAGAGAGTTATATTGACACACAACCCCCCAAAGGTGGTTACAACTGAGTACTCAGCTGATCTTGTGATGAGCTCTGGAGCTGAAATGGCCCTCAGGCTTGCCTCAAATAAGGCAAGGAAGCTAAATCTTTGCATCTTAAATCAGCCAGTCACTGACTATACGCTCCGGGAACATAACCTGAAGTGAGGCAGTCCCCTGCATCCTAAAGCAGTGGCCAGTAAAATCAAAGCTTCACATTCCACGATTAGGAGCCAGTATCTCCATCAGCTATGGGATGAGCACTTTAGCGAGAAGAGAGGATCCAGTTGAAGCATCATGGCAGCCACTACAGAGGGGTATTTAGGTATTCTCATAGAGTCAGTTTTACCGTTTAAGGTTCATCATGGTGCATGGTATTTTACCATGGGTATACAGCATTTTAATTAAAATACTCTAGTAAAATTTAGGATATCAAATATACTAACTAGAATGCTAATTAGTATTTTCACTAAAACATGAAGTTTTACTATGTAACAGTATCTTACAATGAGCATACTGCATTTTATTAAAAATAAACAGACTTCATGTTCAAATATTCAGGAACACACTTTTAAAAAAATACTGCTGGAAAAGTGACTCAAGTGCCATTTCAACTGTGCACCTTTATGCAGCTGATGATTAAACCTGAGCCATTTTTTACTCTTCCTTCTCTTCTCTCAAGTCATATGGCCCCTTCTGGGATAAGACGCCTCTATCCTCTTCTGTCATTGCCACCAATTCAGGTCTGCACCTTCATCTCTCAAACCTAAAATGTCTCCTATGTTCAATGTCACCCAAGTTTTTTTTTTTTCTTTTTCTTTTTAATCTGTCAGACAGAGAGAGAGAGAGTACAAGCAGGGAGTGCAGCAGGCAGAGGGAGCCTGATACAGGACTCGATCCCAAGACTCTGGGATCATGACCTGGGCCAAAGGCAGGCATTTAACCAAGGGAGCCACCCAGGCATCCGTCACCCAAGTTGTTACAGAGATTAGAGGAATGCTCCACTGCATGCCTTGCATTAATTCCTCAAATAGTCATTGAAAGCCTGTATAAGGCTTTAGGGAAATAACTTTGGGCAAGAAGACACAATCCTTCCAACTCTTATAAACACTAATTTCCAGTGAGTGAGGTCTTAGTCAATATCATGATAAATAATTTCGTAGAAGTTGTGATAAAAATGCTTGAAGAAGTACCAGATGTACGAAACCATATGATGTCAGGATCTGGATTAAGAGGTCAGAATGTTTTCTAAAGTAAGCAAAATGAGCCTTAAAGAACAAAAGGATAAAGTTCAAAGGAAGAATGTTCTAAGCAAAGAGAATAGCATACTTCTGGCTACCTTAAGGCTCTGGAGAGGAGGTAGCACAGTGTGCCCAGGGAACTAAAGAAGAAAGCCGGTAGCCACATTCTGGAGCTTGTAAGTAAGGAAACTGGTAAGCAAGCAAGGACATTATAAAGCCATTAGAAGTAGGATTTTATTTTGCTTTTTTAAAATCTTTTCATTTGGAGATAAGTTCAGAATTGGAAAATTATAAAAAGGAATCTCCTTGTACTTTTCAACCACATTCTCCAAATGTTAACAACTTAAATGACCACAGTAGGGTCATCAAAATCAATTGATTCAATACTTATTACCTAATTTACAGGCCTTATTTTACCAACTGCTCCACTAATATCCCTTTTAAGATTCCAATCCAGAATCATGCATTGCTTTCATTGTCATGTCTCCTTAGTTTCCTTTAATATGGGATAGTCCTCAGTGTTTATCTTTCATGGCCTTGACTCTTTTGAAAAGTACTGGCCAGTTATTAGGTAAAATGTACCTCAATTATGATTTGTCTAATGTTTCCTCATGATCAAATTCAGGTTATATATTTTAGGCAATAATACCACAAAAGTGATGTTGTGTCCTTCTCGGTGCATCATTTCAGAGTGAACATGATAGTGTCTGTCAGATTTCTTCACTGTAAAACTATTCGCTTTTTACTTAACTATCTTTGGGAATTTTTTTTTTTTTGTAAGATTTACTTCTTCAAGAGAGAGTCAGGGGAGGGACAGAGGAAGAGAATCTTCAAGCAGACTCCCCACTGAGCTAAGAGCCTGTTGCAGGGCTTGATCTCACGATCCGTGAGATCATGACCTGTGAGATCACAACCCATGAGATCACAACATGAGCTGAAATCAAGAGTCGGACATTTAATCAACTAAGCCATCCAAGCATCCCATCTTTGGGAAGATATTTTCTATTGAATATTCTGTTTCTCAACATACATTATCTAGTAATTTTCACATCCATTAATGATTCTTGCCTGCATCAATTATTTCTGTGGTATTTGCAAATGATGATCTGCTCTTTTTTTTTTTTTTAATTTTTAAGATTTTTTATTTATTTATTTGAGAGAGAGAGACAGTGAGAGAGAGCATGAGCAAGGAGAAGGTCAGAGAGCGAAGCAGACTCCCCATGGAGCTGGGAGCCTGATGTGGGACTCGATCCCGGGACTCCAGGATCACGCCCTGAGCCGAAGGCAGTCGTCCAACCAACTGAGCCACCCAGGCGTCCTGATGATCTGCTCTTTTTATCAACTCATCTATATTAGCTGTAATGCTGCTCTAAGGAAGATTTTTTTCCCTTCTCCCCTGATTTATTCATTTATTTTTTATCAGCAATAACTCATGGATTCATATTTTATTCCAGGAGTTGTAATTCATTACTATTATTATTTTGTTACTCAAAATGTCTCCTGTCTCATTGGAATCCTTCAGGTTGACTGCCAGGTCTTTTTTTTTGAGCCATCCCTACTTTCTGGCACTGCAGATGTTCCAGCTCATGTACTTTTCCTGCCCCGATTTGGAATTAGCAAAGAGATAATTTCTCTAGAAAGAGCCTGGTTTGAGATACCACTTGATATATTCACTGGGGTGTCATCATCTTAGGTTCTCTCAACAGAGCTAAAAAGCATATTTATGCATACATCTGTGTTTATATCTATAGAATCATGAGTTTGTATCAATGCCTCCAATTCCAATAAAATATTACAGGGTTCACTATAGCCTTAGAAGTGTCCTTTATTTTTTTGGGAGACAGTGCATGCACGTGCACACCCACCCCCTGTAAGTGGGGGGTGGAAGACAGGGAGAGAGATGGAGAGAGAATCTTGAGCAGACTCCACACTGAGTACAGAGTCCAACATGAGGTTCCGTCTCATGATCCTGAGATCCTGACCTGAGCTGAAACCAAGAGTAGTACATTTAACCCACTGAGCCACTCAGGCACCACAGAAGAGGTTTTTTTTATTTTTATTTACTTCAATAAATATTTACTGAACACCTGCCATTGGCCAGCCTCTGTGCTAGATATTGAGGATATGGTATTGAACAAAACCAGTATGGTTTCTTGGTCCCTGTCCCTGCCCTTATGAAATTTAGACTCTGGAGGTACAGTTTATTAACTATTCCCTTTTTCTCCAAAATGGTTAAATTTAAATTTATGCTTTTTACTGGCTCTTTCTCAACAGGATTTAAATGGGCCACAGAAGGATTTTAAGCAGATAACATAATCAGTTCTACATTTCTTTTTCTTTTTAGTTCTACATTTCTTAAAAGGTCAGTCTACTGGAGAATCAAAGGAAGAAAAGAGCAGACTGGAAAGCCAATTTTCAAATCGGTTGGGGAGGGGTGAAAGCAAATGTGGGGAGACCATTTTGAGGCTGTTAAGTAGTTCAAGGAAGAGATGACAGTCAAGTGGACTGAGGTGAAGGCAAGAAGAAAGGAAACAACTGTATTTGAGAAATACTTAGGAGATAAATGGACCATTTTGGTGACTGACTGAAAGTTAGGAGGATGAGCTAAGGAAGAAAAATTACTCAAGAAGACTCCTGGGTTTCTCAGAGTAGATACAAAAAGACTGGTTCACATTTCCATATATTATAAATACAACTACATGTCTCTTGCATGAAATTGTAAGCAACCTGATGACCAGAACAGTGTAACCGTGTATGGTTCATATCTTTGTATCCCCAGTATCTCCTACAGTGTCTGGTACAAAGTTGGAGCTCCAGAAATGTTGAACAAATGACTGAATGGATGACCTTCCTCAGAATTACCAAGTTGAGATTTCAGCTGTAGAGAATCAAATTAGATAAAATACCCTCATAAAGGCTTCAAACTCCCTAAGCAGAGGAAAAGTACATATGCTGAATATCTATTCTCCCAGAAGGGTATATCCTGGTTTATTAGTTTATTATGTATACTTTCTCTTGTATCATTAATTCAACCTACCCAAGACAGAAGCTATAAAATAGAGGTAAGTGTTTGGCTGTAACAGTGAATTTCACTTTGCACCTAATAGACAGCCAAATACTATGCCTGTTAATTGCCTGTCCCTGGCAGGGGGTGGAGGTAAGAAAAGGCCTCTGTTTTCTCAACTCTTAAATGAGGCTATGGGGTTTAGATGAGAAGTTTCCAGCCTGAAGCAGGCATTCCATAAAAGCTGACACTCTTTGTCTTCATGTATCTATATACTCCTTCAAGACACAATACACAAGACACAAAACCACTTCCCCAATTAGGAAGCCTGCCCAGACCACCAGTATGCAGCAATCTCTTTTTCCTTCTCTGAGCTCCTCGAATACTTATCTAATAAAATTCTTCAAAAATTAATCAAGGCTAGTCCTGTGACTGCTCTTGTAATAAATTGTTTTCTTTTTTACTTGTTATTTAACTACTCACATACTCATACACTGTTCTCCAGTGAAGTCAGATACGTCTTCATACGTGAATGTGAAGTCAGCTATGCCACTTATCTGCTATGACTTCATCTTCCCAGTTTTCAGTGTTCTTATCTGTAAAACGGGAGACATAGATACCTCTCTGGTAAGGTTGTTGTTAGGATTTGAAGTAATGTGTGTAGAGGGTTCAGCGCATGCTGCATATCTGGTATTCAACAAACAGATGCCAAGAAGCACCAGTGAGGGCAGTTGTCAGATCTGTTCCAAATTTCAATCCTGTCCCAGATATAGCACTTCACAGAGTACCTCACACATGGCTGCTGTTTGATATTTAGTTTATTTTTACTCCATCTTTTCCAAAAAAGATTTAAGGCAGCTAGGTGTTCAACAAATATTTGCTAAATGATGACAGACCATACATTCCAGTCAGATGTTCTTTCTTCCTTTCAGTTCTTTCCATAATAAGCAAAACACCCCAATACTGTGACTTTTTAAATGTTTTTAATCATCCTTCACTTGCACCAAGGATTTCTTCTGTTACTTTTTAATCTAATAAATGAAAAAAAATTTAACTATAAAATACCTGCTCATGGTGAAATGAAAACATTATGAGGTAATCAAATGAAAAGTATGCTCTTCTCCCCATATTCAGTCTTACCATCCAGAGGTAATATATATATATTTTTAAAGATTTTATTTATTTATTCGACAGACAGAGGTCACAAGTAGGCAGAGAGACAGGCCGAAAGAGAGGAGGGGGGAAGCAGGCTCCCTGATCAGCAGAGAGCCCAACGCGGGGCTTGATCCCAGGACCCTGAGATCATGACCTGAGCTGAAGGCAGAGGCTTAACCCACTGAGCCACCCAGGTGCCCCTGGAGGTAATATTTTTTAAAAAACAATTTCCTATATATCCTTCTACAAATCTTTGTACATTTACATCCTGAAGTTAAAATAAAATGAAATAAAACAAGTAAATGGGATTATATATACATATATGTGTGTGTGTGTGTGTGTGTGTGTATTTGCGCACACACATACTATCAGCTACCTGCCTTTTTCACTTCATATGTACTTAGTGTTTACTGGTTTTTGTTTGGCAACTATCCTACCTTTAGTTATTAATTAAAGATTTGCATGATTTAGTGTCTTATTAATATAGGTTCCAAAAGGGTCTTTTCATCTTTTTTGCTGTACTCTATCCCCAGTACCTAAATAAAACCTGAAACATAAACATATAGTCAATAAATACTTGCTGACGAATGTACTTGCTTCTGAGGAACTGCCTTCATTCATTCAAGGTATACTGCCCACTCTTAGCTAAGTGACAGGAAAGACTGATTAGATGCCTCATCCTTAAATTCTGAACTGTGAGTAGAATAAAAACAATGCTGAATTCCAGTGCTGAACCCATTTAAGCATGAGGAATGTCCCTGCTAACAATATTCTCTGGGGTGGCTGCTACTTCATGGTTCTAGCCTGGTTCTCCTACCTTAGCTCCAATTTTGTGAACTAACCCATATCTTCCCAATGAATTGCCCTTTGGTTGTTCAGCATTTCTCAACCTCAGTACTGATAAATTTTTTTAAGGCTTTCTTTTTTTTAAGTAAGCTCTACACCCCATGTGGGGCTCACAACCCTGAGATTAAGAGTCCTACACTCCACCAACCAAGCCAGTCAGGTGCCCCAGCACTAATGACATTTTGAGCTACATAATTCTTTGTTCTGAGGGGCTGTTCTGTGCATTGCAGAATTTTTAGCAGCACTGCTGGTTTCTACCCACCAGTAGCTTTCCCTGCATAACAATCAAAAATGTCTCCAGACATTAACAAATGTCCCCTAAAGGGGTTGAATTAGCTAGTTGATTTCTATGGAACAACAACAACAAAAATCCTAACTGATGGCTACTATATTTTTGGCAACTTTTCCTTACGGCCTGTATAGAAATATCTCATTCGTTTAAATAGCTCAGTTATATCATATTATATGGGTGTGTCATACATTATTAAAATAGTCTACTAATAATGGATTTCAAGGTCTTCTCTGGTGTTATAATTTTTTTAAAGATTTTATTTTTAAGGAATCTGTACACCCAACACGGGCTTGCATTCACAACCCCAAGATCAAGATTCGCTTGTTCCAACAACTGAACCAGCCAGGTGCCTTTCCTGGTATTATTTTAAATAGCAGCTTTATAGAAATATAATTCAAAACACCATATAATTCATCCATTGAAAGTCTATAATTCAATGGCTCTTAGTACACTCAGAGTTGCAATCCTCACTGTAATCAATTTTAGAACAATTTCATCTCCTCAAAAAGAAACTTCTGCACACCTTGTCACCACACCCAAAGCCCTGTCTGCCACAGCCCTAAGCAACCATTAATCTATCTCTGCACACTTACCTATTCTTAATATTTCATGAAATGTAATCCTAGAACATGTGCTTTTTGGAATTATTTCACTTAAGTGTAATGCTTTCAAGGTTCATCCATGTTGTAGCACGTATCAGTACTTCATTCTTTTTGGTTTTTGAACAATATTCCATTGTATAGACATACCAAATTTCATCTCTCCATTCATTATTTGATGCACATTGGGTTGCTCCACTTTTTGTCTATTATGAATAATGCTTCTATGACTATTCATCTACATATTTTATGTAGATATGTTTTCACTTCTCTTGGGTATAGACCTGGAGGTAGAACTGCTAGGTCATTTGGAAACTTTATGTTTTACCTTCTGAGGATCTACCTGTTTTCCAAAGTGGCCGCACCATTTTACCTTCCCAACAGCAGTGTACTAGAGTTCCAATTTCTTCACATTCTTACTAACATTTGTCCTTTTTTGATTTGCATCTCCCTGATGGTTAATGTTGGGGAGTATCTCTTCATGTACTTACTGGCCATTTGTGTATCATTGGAGAAATGTCTATTCAGATCCTTTGCCCATTTTTTAATTGGGTTAATTGCCTTCCTAATACAGAGTTGTAATAAATCTTCATATATTCTAGATACAAATCCCCTTTCAGACACATGATTTCCAAAATTTTTTCCCACTCTGTGGGATGTCCTTTCACTTTCTCAACAGTATCCTTTACAGCACAAAAATTTTAATTTTTTGGCAATCTTTCAGGTAAAAGTAGTGTGCCATGAGCAGCCAGTTGTTTGCACCTAAATCATGTGCATGTGCTTCTCTGAGACAACTGTCATATTTAGATGCAAATGTGTACACGTTTCCCATTTCACCACACTGAATATTAAAAATGTGTATGTAAGGGTCAAGATTTGATGAAGTATTTTTTTACTGCTTACTCAAGAACAATCTTTTTTTTTTTTTTTTTGAGAGAGAAAGAGAGAGAGAAAGAGCACAGCATGCTGAAGAGGTGGAGAGGGGCAGAGAAAGAATCTTAAGCAGGCTCCATACCCAGCATGGAGCCCAACATGGGGCTTGATCTCACAATCCTGAGACCATGATCTGAGCCAAAAATCAAGAGTTGGATGCTTAACAACTGAGCCACCCAGGTACCCAAATCAAGAACATTCTTAAGTGAACCTCTGTTTTGCTTTTACTTCATATGCATGGTGCTGAAAAGTATATAACAGTATAGTTTAGTGCCAATGCCTTTAGTAGTGCAAAGGTACTAGAAGTTTCATCCATCATTGCTTGTGCCATCAATGTAAATGCCAATGTAGTGAAAAGGGCAAATAATGTTTTAGTTTTGTGAAAATAATCTTGACCTGACATACTCCTGGAAATGTTCTCCAGGAGCCCTAGGGGTCTGCTAGACCACATTCTGAGAACTGCTACTCTATGATATTCATGTTTATTTGAAAAGGAAAAAAAATTCCTTGTATGTACATTTTCTAATAAACTGATGCTCCAGGAACAAGATACAAGAGGGAATATGTGACATGTTGTCTTCTGATTTTTGCCTACCTTTGACATACCATTGCATATCCAGGGACATGTAACCCAGAGAAAGGAATTTAAGCAAGGATAATGAAACATAATGGGTCTTCTACCATATTTATGAGGAGGAGGAGAAGGCAAGTTACTGGATAATGATAATATATAAAACTGTTAATATATTTTTTAAGATTTTACTTATTTATTTGACAGAGAGAGAGACAGCGAGAGAGGCAACACAAGCAGGGGTGTGAGAGAGGGAGAAGCAGGCTTCCCAACAAGCAGGGAGCCCCATGCAGGGCTCTCCCCCAGGACATGACCTGAGCCGAAGGCAGCCCCTTAACAACTGAGCAATCCAGGAACCCCCCACCTTTTTTTTTTTTTTTAAGTATGTAAAATTACTTACCCTCTGTAAATATCTACTGCATTAGAGTGGATATAAGCTGTTAGGTCTATTCTCTAAGTAGCAAATAAAGACAGACAAGTCTTAGACTGTCCTCTATAAGGCCAGTGAAGCCTCTGTCCAGAATTAAGCAAAGTCAATTCAAAGTAATCCTACAGATCCTAAGCCAGTAAAATGTACTCTGGAGACCAAACTCTCCCCATAAAAGTTCTTTAGAGATGAGGAGCCTATCTACTTAAGAACTACTTAGCCTATCTAAGGATCTTCAAGCATTAATAGCTGTGTCTAAGCAAACTTGAAAACAGTTACAGATCATGGCCAAGTCACTGAGATCTAACTTATCTTTATTTCTAATCCATCCTGCATACCACTTCCAAGTTAATCCCTCTAAATCACTCTCACCTTTATTCAAGAACTTTGAGTAATAATTAGAAGCTAACACTAATGGAGCTCTAAACCATGTGTCCAGGACTATACTGAACAATTTAAATGAATTTTCTAATTTAATCCTCCCAGTAATCCAATGAGGTAAACTCTATAGTTCTTTCCCTGAAGATGAGGAAACTTGGCTTAAATGGATTTAATAACCTGCCCAAAGTTGCTGAGCTTCTGAGTGGTAATACTAAGACTCAAACCCAAGCTCTTGACTACTGCAGTATTTCTGCAGAGATACAACTGGTTTAATAATCACTTAGGGAACTTGTTTAAAAAAAAAACAACAACAAACAACAAACAGCTAATTGGGCACAATGACAAGGCACACACCATCAGAATTTCCAGGGTGAGTCTCTGACTCACACCAGGTTTAGGAACCACAAGTAACTTCCCATTTCCTAGAGAATGGAGTGTATTTCCTATGTCTAATCTACTTCTCACAGCAGGATTCTAGGATAAGGACAAAATTCCTTAAATCGGCCTACAAAGTTCTTCATTGTCTGTCACTTGATTGACCTTTTTTGGTCCAGTCTTGCCGCAAGTTCCCTTTTTGTTTCAGTCTCCCCTATTCATCACAGGGCTTTCCTTCATGGGATATTTGCACATGCTATTCTTCGGTCTAGAATGCTCATTCCTGCTCCCCTTGTCTAGTTAACTCTTGAGCTTCTTCAGGCTTCAGCATAATGGACACTTCCTGAGAGAAACTTTCCTGACTTCCCTCTCTAGGTCGAATCCCTAGTTATAATGTCTCATAACACTATGGACTACATTTACAAATTTAAAAAAATTTATGTGATAATCTCTCATTATAAACTATGAAAAGGTAGGTAATATACTTGTTTTTGCTCATTATTGTATTCCCAGTGCCTAGCTTAGTGCCTGTTGCATAAATACTGCCTGTTCAATAAATATTTATTGAAGGAATAGATTCAAGGCCTTTTAAACTATTCCTTATTTAACCAACCAAATGTATTTTTCACTCTTACTCAACAAAGACCTATAATTCTAGTAACAGGTTAACTCTTCTCTGTACATCTTTTCATCCTTATCCTGACCCAAGATCTTTCTCCACCTCCTCACCTATATACACTTACAATTTACCTATTCACTTACAATTCCTCCTACCTCCTCAATTTCCTTTGTTTCACAAAGTTCTCTTTAATACATCAGCCCCTAACAAATGCCTCTAAACTTCTAAATCACTTTGTATTTCCATGCCATTCATTTGTTACTTCATATGCTGTATTATGTAATATTTCATATGTAATTACCTTGTTTTATTTTTTTGATGATTTATTTATCTTTTAGAGTGCATGAGCCCAGAAGCAGGGGGAGGGGCAGTGGAAGAGGAAAGGAGAAAATCCTCAGGCAGACTCCCCACTGAGTATAAAACCTGGTGTGGGGCTTGATCCCACAAATCTGAGATCATGACAATCAAGAGCTGGACACCTAACCAACTGAACCACCCAGGTGCCCCTGTTATTTATTTTTGTTTTTTGTAATATAGCCACTGTTAGGGAGTTTGTATGTCCTTAAACAGTAGTTTAATTTTTACTACTGGAGTACCCAAGCATGTCATAAGTCCGCTGTAAACATTTGTGGAATGAATTAATGAAGAACTTTCTGCAACCTAGAATGTGTCAGCCTGCAGTTATCAACAAGTTTAGCAAAGGACAATTCTCTTTGTAGGGCACCTGTTTATTTTATACTATGTAATACTTCTAGGGGTCGTTTTGGCAGACAGTTCAAAATAAGCATGATGGAAGAATATTAAAGTAAGATACTATTTTAAATTTCCTGACATATTAGAGTGGTTCTGTACTCAGGGATTTCTAAATTCATTACAAAATTATTAATATATTTCACAAATCTCCAGAATTCCATAACTCTCTTGGCTGAATGAATATCATTCATGACAAACCTTTAACCCTACATAAAATGCAGCACATTTCAAATTATTTCCCCCTTTGGTGAGACTAAGATCTAAGTAATTAAGACTTTGTTTCTTTGAAGATCAGAAAGTAAATTATAATCCCAATTATCTGATTTATTATAATTCCAAGTATCTTATTTATTTCAGAGAGAGTACATGTGCAGGGGAGAGGGGCAGAGGTAAAGGGGAGAGAGTCACAAGCCAAGCCGACTCCATGCTGAGCTCCAAGCCTGATACAGGAGTTGATCTCAAAACCCTGAGATCACCACCTGAGTCTAAACCAAGAGTTGGATGCTCAGTGAGCTGGGCCAAACAGTGCCCTATGTCTTATTTTTATTATTTTTTTAAAAAGGTTTTATTTATTTATTTGACAAAAAAAGAGTGCACAAGCAGGAGGAACAGCAGAGGGAGAGGGAGAAGCAGGCTCCCAATGAGCAGGGAGACCGATGCAGGTGCTCGATTCACGGACCCTGGGATCATGACCTGAGGTGAAGGCAGTAGCTTAGAATGAGCCACCGAAGTGCCCCCTGAGTTTTATTTTTAAATGCAAGAGCTGAGGACAAAAAAGTCGAAAGATAATATTAAAATTCGGCTATATGTGTCACCCATTTTAAATGCAAGGAATTAATTTATTTCGTGAGTTTTATCATTCATGATTTTTGCCCATATAGTTAAAATATTTAAAAATTAAAGTTTGATAATAAAGAATTATGAGTTATCTATTTATCCATTTCTCATTGGATGTCCTTATGAACATTTTATATGGAGCTAATTAATTACTCTTTTACCAGCTTTATTGAGATATAATTTACATACCATAAAATTCACCCATACTAAGTGTACAATTCAATTTTTTTAGTATATTTAAAGAGCTGTGCCACCACTAGAATCTAATTTGGTTTTACACTATTTTTTTAATTGCGATATAATGGACAACATTGTATAAGTATTACCGCTCTAATTCTGGAACATTTTCTTCACCCCTAAAAGAAACCTTGTACTCATTAGCAATCTCTCCGCTTTTCTCTCTTACCCCTCCACCCCTAGGCAATCACTAATCTACTTTGTCCCTATGAATTTTTTCTCAATATTTAATATAAATCGAATTATACAACAAATATGTGGTTTTTGTGACTGGCTTCTCTCAGCATATTTTCAAGACTTACCAATGTTGTTGCATGTATCAGAACTTCATTCCCTGTTATCTAATAATAGTCTATTGTACAGATGTACCACATCTGATTTATCCTTTCATTAGTTGATGGATATCTAGGTTGTTTCCACTTTGGGGGCTATTAGGGATAATGCTGTTATGAACATTTGTATACATGTTTTGTCTAGACATATTTCATTTCTCTTGGGTAAAAAACAAAGAGTGGAATTGCGAGAACAGGTGCTAATCACTGTTACAATGAATAACATATTTTTTTTCTATTTCAAAAGATTTTTTTAAATTTTTTTTTTTAAGATTTTATTTATTTATTAGAGAGAGGGGGAGAGAGAGCAAGCACAGGCAGACAGAATGGCAGGCAAAGGCAGAGGGAGAAGCAGGCTCCCTGCCAAGCAAGGAGCCCGATGTGGGACTCGATCCCAGGACGCTGGGATCATGACCTGAGCCGAAGGCAGCTGCTTAACCAACTGAGCCACCCAGGCGTCCCTTGACAAAGCCAGGAAACAGACTTTTCATGAAAATCTAATATAAATTCTTTTTTTTAAAATAAGGTTATCTGTACACAGCTTCTCTATCAACAAAACTGCATATTACTTTCCAGTTTGGGGTTCAAACAGGAATTATAAAATGAGGTGAGAACCTTTAGTATAAGTCATAAAACTAGATGAAGTTTGCACTAGCCTATATAATCAATATGCTGGGATCAAATTATATTTTTTGAGCAGGATGTATACATTCATCTCCTTAATGGACAACTACTTAAGAGATAAATACACAGTAAGGGAAGGCTTACCCAGCAGGAGGAGCAATAAATAGGAATTTAAAATATCAAACACCCTGAGTAAACTAAATTCTTATTTCCCTCCACTAGCGGGGGCCTGTTCTACATTTCCTGAGAAAAAAAGGTGAATCGTTACTTATAATTAGTCATGTAAATTCCCAAAGGCTTTCATAAAAGCATCTTGCAGAAATTGGAGCCCAAATAAACTTCTGTTCACATGTTTTCTTTCTTTTTTTTTTTTTTCCTGGCAATGTACACTCTAGTTCAAATATATTCAGGAAGCAAACTTTAAACAGAATTAGGAGCTGATTGTAAAATTCCACTTTAAAAAAAGAGCAAAAAGACACATTTTAATTTTCATTTTAAAGAAAATCAAACACCTTGCAGCAGAAATGAGGCATAATCAAGGGAAAACTACCAGACGTCCTACCAATTACAGCACTGGAGAACGCCACAGGTCGTCCAAAAGACGCATTCGTTTTAGCCAACAGCTCTTTCCTCCCGCCAAAGCTGTCCCTAGACCGTCAAAGAATAGCCCAAAGAGTGATCGATGATTTTTCCCTTTTGATTCCCCTCCACCCGCCCCCCCCACACACACACACATCCACCTGCTTGGAGGTGTCAAAGCGACTGGAAATGGTTAACAGGGACCAGCAGCAGAGAGAGAAACAAACACCCCTGACAACCCACAGCTGAGTAAGCAAGAGCTGTTTATTCACGAACATGTTCCATTTGGAGACTGTCGGCGAGCCCTTGAAAGACCAGGCACATTTTAGAAAGCTCCTACAGAGGGAGAGAATAATCTTTTCTCCCCCGCCACTCCCCCAAAACACACACTGAGAAGCTCCGGTGGGAACCATCTGGTCTAAGGCAGCCTCCCTCACCCTCCCCGACCCTGTAGGAATAACCTCCCGCACCAGTGCATCCGACCCCTTGCGCGGGTTGTGTAACTCCCCAAAATGAGCTCAGACGCGGCAGAGGCTGGCCCCAGCCCGAGGGCTTCTGAAGGCGCTTCTGCCACCTCCACCCCCGCCACGGCCCGCCCCGACGCCGCGACCGGGGCTGGGGACCCTGATGAGAAATGGCCCTTCAGCTCCCTTCCCTCACCTGGCTCGATCCCACCTGAGGGCAAAAACTGAGAAAAGAAAGAGGCAGGAAGGGCTGACCTTGTTGCTACTGACAGTGGAGCGGCACATCCTGCAGCTTCCTGGAAAGCGGCCCGAAGGACATATTTCCCCCTGGAGGAAGGAAACGGGAGGGCGCCGGCCGGGCGGCGGCGGGCGCGGCGGCGGTGGTCAGGGCGGGCTGTGCAGCCTCTAGCGGGGACGGTCCGAGGACTACATCTCCCAGGCTGCTCTGGGCCGCCTTGCGTCGTGACCCCGGCGCGCACGGAGGCGGTGACTCTTACCTCACAGAGGTAGCTCCTCCGCCGGCAGCAACTCGGCGCCCGCGGTCCATGGACCGGAACCCCGGGCCGACGGGCAGGAACCCGGGCCGCTTTCGCCGCCTCCCCTCCCCAGACTCCTCCTCCTCGCTCTCCACCGCCTCCTCCGGACGCCCGCAGGACGCGCACCGCCGCCTCCGGGCTCGCGGAGCCACCCCAGGAGGCTGGGCGGCGGGTTCGCGGCTGTCGGAGGACTGAGGCCTACTCCGCCGCCTCTCAGTGCTATTGTCCCTGGGCCGGGTCCTGACCAGGTCCACTGGGGAGGGCCGAGTGCGCCGGCTCCGCGGAAGATGCCGGACCAAGCCCTACAGCAGATGCTGGACAGGTACGGTCAGCTTTGGGGAAGAACGCGAGCTGCGGGTCCTCGCTCTTACTCTGGCCCTTCCCGAGCCCGGCCTCGAGCCTCTCCGTAAGCGGAGCCCGGCGTGCCGGGAGGAGTTCCACGCCTGGGGGGCGGTGTGAAGGGCGGAAAGTTTGGAGTGGGTGCTGGGGGAGGATAGAGCGGGGGTGCACGGGTGCTTCGACTTAAAGCGAAACTTAGGGAGTGGCGACTAGTTTTGTTGGAACGCTCTTTTGAAGTGAGAGGGGCTTGGGTTAGTCCACAGAATTAGTTTCTTTTTCGGTTTCCTACACTCCTCCCCTCCCCCAAAACTATGTTGTAACGTGTTTGTCAGCGATGTCACTGGCAAGAACAACCGGACTATCTTTTAGGGGAGTGATCCCCTGCAGTTTTAAGACTCCAAAAACCAAGGGTAGGCATTCTTTTGGGAAGCCGGAGAGTCTGATTTCATTCCTCCTAACCCCCTCCCGTCCCTTCCCCACCCCCAAACCGTAAGGTCAGACCTATTCACAAGGGAGCTTTAACGGTCAGACCAGAGTAGAGGTTATGGAAAACAGCCACATGAGTCCAACGCTGAACAGTTACCATATTTTATGATTCCTTGAGTTCACTGAAAAAGTTTTGCCTTATACTGAGGCTACTGGCCCATTTCTGGGGGGCTCCTGTCTGTGAAACTCTTGTTGTGAAGTCGGTTGCACCGCCCTCTGCTGTTCAGATTCTAGTTCTTGGGTTCTACCATGAGTTTTGGAGACCGAGTCTGCATTTCTCCCTAGCCAGGTCTTAAATTCCTGGCATAGCCAGTGCTACAGGCTAATGCGTGATGTTTGTGGTTACTGAAATTGTCGTCCGACCACTTGCCACCTTGTTAAGCAGGTGGTACATTTCTTTATGTTGAGTAAAGATCCAACTGTAAGAAGTTAAATGAAAAGCTTCCCTTAACTGAGATTATACCCAGATAAAAGCTGTTTGGGTCAGCCACACCCAGAACACAAATCACCCAAGAGTACATCTCCCCCCAGAGTGACAGACGTCTCCACTGGAGCTTAGAATTTTGAGACACCCATGTTGGTAAAAATCATGTTACTTACTTTATTCAGTTGGGATGACCCAGTCATTAATCCAGCCGTTGTTTGAGGTCAGCATTCAGGTCAGGTTGTGTTGATGACCCCCTTTTTAATGTAAGTAACTCATAAGCTCCTAGAAGATAGAAACTTCCTAATTATTTATCTTAAATCCTAGAACAGAGCCTGGTACTGAATAGATCATCAGTAAGTATTTGATGAACAAATGTATAACTTTTTTGGTCATTTTCCCCAGTTGTGTAGGGGTCTGATAAGTTAGTAGGTTTTTCCTTCATTATAATTTAGCATATTGGCAAATTACAAAGGACTGTGAATGCCTAAAGGAGACCTCCTCATTCCACTGCCATTTCCAATCAAATGAGACCCTATTCTGTTGCAGGATATATTGTAATTAGATTTTTTTTTTTTCCTTTGAGTGTCTGCTGCTTTCAGTTTTACATAGATGACTTTTGAAGGGTTTTTGTGTCTAAAAGATGACCCGGCTTTCCTATGTTCTTTGGAGATTTCCATAAAAATAAAAAGCCAAGGATTTCTGAGGCACTTAACTACTTCTCAATAGAACCTTGGGAATTCTGTGTTTACTAAACTGATGGCTATAATATTGAGTAACCCTCATCTTTTGTACCTTTTTGACATATCTCAACATAGATCCTTAAGATAACATTCAAAGACTTTTTTTATTTTTATTTTTTGATAATTGCATTTTTTTTATTTTTTTGAGAATTAGGGGTTTTTGTTTTTGTTTTTGTTTTTTTAATGAACATATAATGTATTTTTATCCTCAGGGGTACAGTTCTGTGAATCGCCAGGTTTACACACTTCACAGCACTCATCATAGCACATACCCTCCCCAATTTCCATAACCCCACCTTTTTTTTTTTTTTTTTTAAAGAGAGCACAGAGGGAGAAGCAGACTCCCCGCTGAGCAGAGAGTGCAATGCGGAACTCGATCCCAGGACCCTGAATTCATGACCTGAGCCGAAGGCAGACGCTTAATGGACTGAGCCACCCAGGCACCCCTAAAAGACTTTTATTATCTTAGTAGTTTGCAACCTTGCCTTCACATTAGAATCACCTGGAGAGCATTTTAAAAATATGCATGGATGAAACCTGGGTGGCTCAGTTGGTTAAACATCCGACTATTGATTTTGGCTCAGATCATAATCTCAGGGTCTTAAGATCAACTACTCCCCGCCCTGCCCCTCAGGCTCCACACACTGCTGGGAATCAGCTTGGGATTTTCTCTCCCTCACTTGCCCCTTCCCTCCCCCATACACACACACTTTCTCAAATAAATAAGTTTTTAAAGATTTTTAATTTATTTGAGAGAGTAAGAGAGCACATGAGCAGAGGGAGAGGGAGTAGCAGATTCCCCTGCTGAAACAGGGAGCCCAACCCAGGGAATCGTGACCTTAGCCCCAAGGCAGACACTGTGTTGGTTAAAACACTGCCACCCATGCGCGCCTAAATAAGTACATCTTTAAAAAAAATACATGGATGGATGCCTGGCTCTGCCCAAGACCGGTAAGATCACAAATTTCTAGAAGGATGGGGCCTGAAATAAGGGATTATTTCATGATAAGAGTACAGATTCATGAGAAAAGTTTGGGCTTTAGAGACCGTAATTGTGAAATTTTCATTTTACCTCTAGTAAGCAGCAAAATGTGATTTTGGACTTAAATTCTGAGGCTATCCATTCTCATTTATAAAATGAGAATATCCAGGGTCCCTGGGTGGCTCAGTCAGTTCAGCATCTGCCTTCAGCTCTGGTTGTGATCTTGGGGTCCTGGGATGGAGCCCCGTCATGCTCTCTGCTCAACAGGGAGTCTGCTTTTCCCTCTCCCACTCCCTCTGTGCTCTCTCTCCCTCCCTCTCAGACAAATCTTTTTTAAGAAAATGAGAATATCCTACCTTGCAGGATTATATCAAATGAGAGCACATGTAAGCACTTTATTTTTTTATTTTTGTTTTTAAGATTATTTTTTGACAGAGAGAGATCACAAGTAGGCAGAGAGGCAGTCAGAGAGAGAGAGAGGGAAGCAGGCTCCCTGCTGAGCAGAGAGCTGATTTGGGGCTTGATCACAGGACCCTGAGACCATGACCTGAACCGAAGGCAGAGGCTTAACCCACGGAGCCACCCAGGTGCTCCATGTAAGCACTTTATAAACAAAATGCTATTCATGTGTTGGGCATATAGAAGGTACTTAAGATTCTCCTGTAATCAACCAGTGTGGCATTACTCCCCCTGTCCCGCCAAAACCTTCATATTTACTGTCATCTTAATGTGGGTTGGCCCTGCATACAAATTGAACACAAAGATACTTGATTGATTCATTGGAGGAATACGGATAAGCCCAACAGATTAAAATGTGTCAGCCTACTACGGTTCGTAATTCTTGCAATGAATTTGGCTTCTCCCTAATTAGTTTTTAGGTGGCAGTTTTTGAGGGATAGAATTTAGCTCAGAAACCTGCCCATATGTTTATTTCTCTGATGAAGGTTTTATCCTTGAGAAGATTAAGGAAATATGTGTAACATATATTTTTCTGTTGCTTCTAGGTTTAAAGTTGGGTATTTGGTAGTGAATAAGTATTTGTATTTATTGAATTTGTATGGTAAATAATGACTGCCTCCATATACCCAGTACCATTCTAGGTCCTTGGTATCTATAGTGAACATAACCAAAAATGTTCATATGGAGTTTAAATTCTAGTGGAGATTGTGTTTAATTATAAAATGGATTGTGTGCATAGTCTATACTACTTATTCTTTCAGAATATTCTTATTCTTAATGACAGCATATTAATAGCTGAAGTCGAATTGCTTTGTCCTTTGTGGATAAATTAGTTTAGCAATTGTTAATTTATCTTGATGAATTTTATTGCAGTATTTGTAGGTGGAAAGTGTATATATAATGTTTTGATTGCCTTTCATTCTTAAACTTATTCAAACCTTTTAAATTGCTGTGGGTAAACAGTTTCTGAGAGTAGTGGGAAAGGGGGTTGATTTTCTATTTTCATGAGTGATTTGAGATCACAAATCATTGCCCTGAAATTATAAGCATTTATAAACTCAGACGCTTTATATCATTATTCCGTCACCATCTATTTTCTTGATTTCGCTTATGTTGGATTATGTAGGATTAAATGTATGGAGAATACAGAGAATATTGTAACAAACTGCAGGAATGGGCTTTATGTTTGAAACCTAGGCCTGCTGAGTTTTGCTTCTGGAAACTTGACTTATGTATGTAAGTCTTACAGTAAACACTCAGGAATTTCTTGAGTTTGTTTTGCATCACTTGCTTGTACCTGGGAGTAGGCAAGGCACTTAGCCAGTGTTCCAGAACAGTCATATGGGAGGGAAAACGGAGAGAAGAATCTCTTCCTGCTCCTCTCCTGCAGTGGCAAAGTGAGTTAGAATCCTCACACTGTGAGTGTTACCAACCACAGATGCACTTCCCCTTGGAGGACGTCGACTATTCTGATAGGAACATATACCATATTATCTTCAGATTTATACAATCATTTCTTAGTTTCCATTAAAGCAGTTTCTCATTTTGTCAGTTGGCATCTTTTCCTCGGTGACATCAGTATCCCATTTTGACAACTACAGACCAATACCTAGAATTAAAAACCATAGCAATTAATTATATTTACTTCTATTTGTATGTTAAAAGTGGAAACATTATAGAAAAAGTCCCCTTTGATCATACTCATTATTTCCATATCTTCTCTCCATCCCTATGGCACCATCGTAAATGGGTTTAACTTCTTCCCGTCTCCTTTGTTTAATGCTTTTATATATAGCGTATATATAAAATGGTTTTGTTTTTTTCTAAAATTTAAATATATCAGCTACAATTTGCTTTTTAAAATACTATTCTGAGTTCTGTGATACTCAAGAGAACATATATATATATATACTGTGATACTCAAGAGAATATATGTAATATTCATTGGATTGACATATTTTTTCATCTATTCCCCTGGTTATGATACTTAGGTCCTTATTTTCTCTTTATCAGCTCTCCTTATAATTTGACTTTGATTCCTTTTTATTGTCCTTAGCTCTACTAAAAGTATACTAAAGATCACTAATAATTTATTTTTCCTTTAAGATTTTATTTTAGAGTGAGAGCTGGGTGGGGGGTGGGGGCAGAGGGAGAGGGAGACTATTAAGCAGGCTCCTCACTGAGCATGGAGCCCAATGTGGGGCTTGATCTCACGTCCCTGAGATCATGACTTGAGTGGAAATCAAGAGTTGGAAGCTTAATCAACTGAGCCACCCAGGTGCCCTGTAAAGGTCACCAGTAATTTCTTAACCAGTAAACCTAATGCCTTTTTTGCTTGGTCCTCATATCCGTGACATATATTTAATGAAGATGAAACTGATGATTGCCACCCCCTATGTTCTTGAAAATATATTACACCATACTATTTCTCTATCTTTGGTTTTTCTCCCTCTCATATATTACCTTACCTTTACTCCCTTCAATCATGTAAGTATGGTTTAAGCCTCAGCACTTAACATTTCTCTGAGTGTACCCACTTTCTATTTCACTTTTTTTTTTTTTTTAAGATTTTTGTTTATTTGTCAGAGAGAGCGCGTGAGCACAGGCAGAGTGGCAGGCAGAGGGAGAAGCAGGCTCCCTGCTAAGCAAGGAGCCCAATGCGGGACTCGATCCCAGGACGCTAGGATCATGACCTGAGCCTAAGGCAGCTGCTTAAGCAACTGAGCCACCCAGGTGTCCCTCTATTTCACTTTCACCTCTATTTGAATAACTCCCAGATGTGTGTCTTTATTCCTGACCACATTCCCATTTTTCACTGTCTCTTTCCTAGCTGGCTAATAGACATTTCCATTTTGTGTATACATGGTATTATTAACACCCTAACATATCTAAAACTAAACTGATATTTCCCTGGTTTTTACTTTTCTTTTGGATTTTGATTAGACCATCCTTGAAGTCCACCAACCATGAAATTTTTTTTCTTTTTCCCTCCAAATTCACTCATCGAATATTACAGATTCTTTTTTTCTCTGGTTGTACTTTTTCTCTTCCAGTTTGACTTATAGAGTAGTTTATATGATTATAATCATCCCGTTATTCATTATTATGTTTATAATCATCCCATTTCCATTGCCAGGCTGTACATCACCTATAGGATAAAATATAAACTTTCAAGACCTTAATTAAGGGGTTTATATCGATTAATGTAATTCATCCTCAACCTACCTTAATCATATTCCTCTGCATTCCACTACATTGCCCTCTGGATATATCCTGTGCTTTCTTTTTAAAGATTTTATTTATTTAGAGAGATCATGTGTGCATGCGGGTAGAGGAAGAGGGAGAGAAGGGACCCTCAAGCCAACTCCCTACCGAGCACAGAGCACCATCTGGACCTTGATCCCAGAACCCTTAGATCATGATCTGAGCTGAAACCAAGAATTAGATTGCTTAACTGACTGAGCCACTCAGACACCCTGATATCCTATGCTTTCTTTTCCTTATTTTTGTTTTAGGTGACTTCCCTTTTAACACCTGGCTAATTTTTTTTTTTTTTAAGATTTTATTTATTTATTTGACAGAGAGAGAGAGAGAGAGAGATCACAAGTAGGCAGAGAAGCAGGCAGAGAGGGGGGGAAGCAGGCTCACTGCTGAACAGAGATCTCAATGTGGGGCTCCATCCCAGGACCCTGAGATCATGACCTGAGTCGAAGGCAGGGGCTTAACCCACTGAGCCACCTAGGCGCCCCAACATCTGGCTAATTCTTAACCAATCTTAAGAATTCAGCTCAAATGTCACCTTGAAGCATTACATAGCCCCTTTGGACAGAATGAGTTGCTCCCTTCCTGTGTTTCCATAGAACCTTTATACATTTATCATAGTAAATCACACTGTATTATAATTTTATAAATGCACCTATCCCATGCCTCAGAGTCTTTTGCACAAACTCGTTACCACCACCACCATGCGCATTCACCTGGAAGTTCATTGAGAACAGAAACTGTTCCCTATTCCTTTTACCCAAGAGCCTTGGAGTACATTGGAGACAGTGTTGAATCTGTGCCTTTCTTTACATCCCTTATTACATATCAGTGCTTAGAATAATCTTGCAAAAACCATTTCAGACACAGAGTATGACTGGCACCAACTATCTTTTAAAAACTTTTCCTTTAAGAATGAGAACATAAATATCTGTTGCTCAGGACAAACTGATTTGCTCACTGTCCTCTGAACACAAAATGTTCTTTTTAGCATCTTGCCTTTCAAAGTTAAACCCATTCTTGACCCACTTCAGGTGCTGCCTCATTTACAAAACTTTTCTGGACATTTTAGGCAGAAATATTTTCCCCCTCTTCTCCAGACGTATGTAGCGATCCTTTACATGCCCTACATACATACATGACTCCTAACTCCTTACATCACAAAAGTTTATAGGTTGATGAAAGATGGTAATATTTTTATGGCACAGTGGAATAGACTGGAAGGAATGTAGATCTCTGGTGAAAGCTCCTTATGACTCCTTAAAAGTACCTTAGCAAAAATGAAACAATTTCTTATACCGGTTCTAATGTTCTATGAAATAAGAAATGGAAAATTTCTTGGAATTCACTATACATATGGCAGCATGGTATAGTGAAAAAGCCAGTGTTTTGGAATTGAGGCCTAGGTTGCGTCTGTGCCTCTCTATGAGACTTTGGGCAGATTACTTAACCTTTTGGGCTTTTGTTTACTTATTTATTTAAGATGGAAATAATTATGCTTGCAGAGTTACAAAGATCAGAGACAAAGTATATATGGCATGAATATATGCTTGATTGCTTTCATTGTGGTGTATATCCCTTCAGTTTTACCCTTTGGTAATGTGTCATGATTGTGGTTATATCTTTGTGAGGAATCTAGATACTTTTTTTTTTTTTTTAAGATTTCATTTATTTATTTGACAGAGAGAGAAATCACAAGTAGGCAGAGAGGCAGGCAGAGAGAGAGAAGGAAGCAGGGACTCGATCCCAGGACCCTGAAATCATGACCTGCGTGGAAGGCAGAGGCTTAACCCACTGAGCCACCCAGGTGCCCAGAATCTAGATACTTTTAACTTCCATTCCACTTGGGTGAACAGACATATAAAGGGATTTTTAGTTTTCTTCATGGTATGTGTTCCAGAATACATGGGATGTGACACTTTTAATCCTGAGACAAAGCAAGCAGCATGCAGTTCTTTCCATTGCTAAATGGGGCCTTTTTTACATTAACCAGAGAATGGATCTCTAAAGCATGTCCTGAATTAAGGAGTGCTTGTTCTCTTTACTTAAAACAGTCCTGCAAATACATTGTTAAGGCGCTATATATAATACAACAGCAGCAATTTAGAGCTTGTTTCATTGTTCTCTCTCCTGCCTCCCAGATTGCTTCTACTCTGATGCACCCATTTTCATCAAAGTGATCTCTTAAGACAGGAGCCTATCATCTCCCCCACCTTTCTAATAATCCAAATAGACACCTGTATTTGAATCTGTAAAGATAGACTTTACTACCAGTTGTTTTATTAGATAGCCATACATATCTTACTTGGTAAATTTATGTGCTACTGAGAGATTGTTTTATTGATAATTAAAGTTTCTTCCCCTTTAAAAAACATACTTTAAGGAGCCTATCATCTCCCCCACCTTTCTAATAATCCAAATAGACACCTGTATTTGAATCTGTAAAGATAGACTTTACTGCCAGTTGTTTTATTAGATAGCCATACATATCTTACTTGGTAAATTTATGTGCTACTGAGAGACTGTTTTATTGATAATTAAAGTTTCTTCCCCTTTAAAAAACAAACTTTAAAAAAATAATCAGTGGATGACTCACAAATGAGCCCTATAAAATGAGGTTACATTTATCATCCGTCCTTTTCTAACTGGTTTATAATATCTATAAAGTATTTATGTAATAGGTTTATCTTAAAACCTGCTCCAACCATGTTGGTCTTCTTATTGTCCATGACCATATGCTCATTTCTCTCTCTAAGCTTGTTTATGCTGTTTTTCTTAATTAGAATACCCTTTTTATTCCCAGTTCAGCTTGAATTCTCATTCTTTTTTCATGAAACATCTCAGCTCTTTCATCCTGTGTTTCTTACTGTCATCATCACATTTCTGTATTACGGTGTCTGACATCTTTTCTTGGCACTTAGGGTATTCCTTGTGGCATCAGATAACAAACATACTTAGTTGATACTCAAGTTGATTTAAGAGGAGATCTTGAATAATCTTAGGTTTAAGGCAAATTATCCATGTATTCCTTAAACAATATATAAAGTTTACTGGAAAAAATTACAATTTTAAAGTCATGTAGGATAAAATCTTTTATAATGAGTGGCATGTTATATGTATAGATTTAATGATATTACCAATACCATTAAGACTATACATTTATGTTAAGGAATAAGTAATATTCTTTGGATTCATCTAGTTCTTTTTTCTTATCTTCATTTTTTTTTTAAAGATTTTATTTATTTATTTGACAGAGAGAAATCACAAGTAGATGGAGAGGCAGGCAGAGAGAGAGAGAGGGAAGCAGGCTCCCTGCTGAGCAGAGAGCCCGATGCGGGACTTGATCCCAGGACCCTGAGATCATGACCTGAGCCGAAGGCAGCGGCTTAACCCACTGAGCCACCCAGGCGCCCCTCTTATCTTCATTTTATAGTAATAGTGGTTTGTTCCTTTAACTTCTGAGCCAGTTGTGATAATTCCCAGATTTCCATTTACTTTATAAAGTAATGTGCCCCATCTTGGCAGCTGGGAAGGTATGGAAGTAAACAGTGTGTATATCAGCCAGCAGGAGGCATTTAGAGAAGCTAGTGAGGGGCACCTGGTGGCTCAGTCAGTTAAGCGTCTGCCTTTGGCTCAGGTCATGATCTTGGGGTCTTACTCACCAAGGAGTCTGCTTGTCTCTCTCCCTCTGGCCCTTCCCTCACAACACATGCTTGCTTTCTCCTCTCTCTCTCATAAATGGGTAAAACCTTAAAAAAAAGAAAAGGAAAGCTAGTAGAAAGAAAAGACTGTGGAAGAAAATGAATTGAGAGGACTTAAAGGAGTATCTTAAGCAATGGTGGTGGCCTGTTGAAAAATTTGGGGGGATGATTAGGAATCCAGGACTTTTTCAACTGAATAAAAGGGTGCCAGGCAGGATTGCTATATGTGCAAGAAAAAAAAAATTTTTTTTTAAGATTTTATTTATTTATTTGACAGAGATCACAAGTAGGCAGAGAGGCAGGCAGGGAGAGAGAGGAGGAAGCAGGCTCCCCGCTAAGCAGAGAGCCCGATGCAGGGCTCAATCCCAGGACTCTGGGATCATGACCTGAGCCAAAGGCAGAGGCTTTAACCTGCTGAGCCACCCAGGCACCCCTATATGTGCAAATTTAAGTAACAAAGTGTATCCATAAAATCTAGCTAGGCATAGATGTAAAGTTGACACCACCTTTCTCTTCTTTATCAGTGCCATTATTGCTATGTTCATTTGGTCAATTGGAGAGGTGCAGAGGGAGAGAGAGAAACTTCAGTAGGCTCCACACTCAGCACAGAATGGGATCCTCCCCAAACCCCTTCCCTCCCAGGGGCTTGCTGTCAAAACCTAGAGAACATGACCTGAGCTGAAATTAAGAGTCAGAAGCTTAACTGCTGCCAGGCAATTCTTAAGCAGTTTTATGATAACTTGTTTAATCCTTTACAGTAAGGGATCTTAACATTAAACCTTTTTTTATGCAGAGAACTCTTTTGGCAGACTGTGGGTTCCCGTGGGTTCCTGCTCAGAATGTTTTGAAAGAATGAAACAAAATACATAGTATCAGAAATGAAACCAGTTATGTTGAACTGTAGCAAATCGACATATTAAAAATCTGACGTAGTAATATGAGCTTTAACAGCTTAAAATATAAGCTCTTTTGGTTGGTCTGAGAACTAAATTTAAATTAGCAATGAGCTAAATGTTCTTTTGAGATATGCACATCTAGCTATATAGTAATATGAAAATTTCTGGTCACTGTACTAATTTGTAGTTGCTGTACTGCTAGTATTACTCTGGTTTGCTTACATTTATCATTGGAAGAAATTAAATTTTATTTAGAGGTTAGCAAAAACCATATGTAATTTCTTTCCCCATCCAAATTTGCCAAACTCTGTAAGTTTTCATGGACCCCAGATTAAGAACCCCTGTTTTATAATACAAGAGATTCTGTCATTACACCTATAGTAAGTGATGAGCAGGAATTGAACTCCAGCAGTCTGGCTCCAAAGTCCAGGTTCTTTACTCAGTTAGAACATCCTGAAATCACGTAGTCTTTCCCCCAAATTTAGCTAGCTCTTTCCGGGGGGGGGGCTGCTTAAGCATTTTACTTACTATTTAAATTAAAAACAAAATAATTTTAAAAGTTAACATTGAGTGTAAAATGGAATTTTATTTCTGTATTATGGTAAGTCGAGGAGATTTACAAAGGAAATAAGGAAAAAGGAAAGAAGGATGGCTAGAGCAGATTCTCCAACTTGAGGTATTGTAATCACTTATCAGCAGGTGGTCAAAAAATAAAATGTCAACAGTTCCTCAAAAAAATTAAAAATAGAAATACCAGATATAATCCATAGTGCCACTCTGGTTGTATATACCTCAAAGAATTGAAAGCAGTATCTCAAAGAAATGTTTGTATACCCATGTTCATAGCAGCTAAATATGGAAGCAACCCAAGTATCTGTTGACCAGTGAACAGATAAGCACAATGGAATATTATTCAGCTTTAAAAAGGAAGGATATTCTGCAGTATGCTACAACTTGGATAAACCTTGAGGACAATATGCTAAGTGAAGTAAGCCAGTCACAAGTCAAATACTGGATGATTCCATTTATATGAGGTACTTAGAATAGTCAAAACCATAAAGACACTCTAATGGTGATCGAGGGGAAGAGAGTGGGGAGTTGTTTAACAGGTACAGAGTTTCAGTTTTATAAGATGAAAAGAGCTAGAAGATGGGTGGATATGATGATTGCACAACACTGTGAATGTATTTTTTCTTAAGATTTTATTTATTTGACAGAGAAAAGGAGAGCACAAATAGGGGGAGTGACAGAGGGAGAGGGAGAAACAGACACCATATTGAGCAGGGAGCCCAATGAGGGACTTGATCCCAGGACCCTGAGATCATGACCTAAGCCGAAGGCAGGTGTTTAACCTACAGAGCCACCCAGGCACCTAAACATATCTAATACCACTAAACTATACACTTAAAAATGGTTAAGATGTAAATTTTATATGTATTTTACCATACTAAAAAAGAAAAATAATTAAGCTTTTTTGGGGGGAGAACAAAATTTTAAAATGTAATTTCAAGTCCTACTCCCAAAAGTTTCTGATTCTGTATGGTCTTCGGTAGGACCTGAGAACTTGCATTTCTAATAAGTTCTCAGATGACATTTGTGCATCACATTGAGCAGATTGGAGGATGGAAGGGGGACCGGGGATCACTTAAAGAGAAACTTAGAGTTTGGTCAGAAATTATAACCTCTGGGGTGCCTGGGTGGCTCAGTGGGTTAAAGCCTCTGCCTTTGGCTCAGGTCATGATCCCAGGGTCCTGGGATCGAGCCCCGCATCGGGCTCTCTGCTCTGCGGGGAGCCTGCTTCCTCCTCTCTCTCTGCCTGCCTCTCTGCCTACTTGTGATCTCTGTCTGTCAAATAAATAAGTAAAATCTTAAAAAAAAAAAATTATAGGGGCACCTGGGTGGCTCAGTGGGTTAAAGCCTCTGCTTTCAGCTCAGGTCATGATCTCAGAGCCCTGGGATCGAGCCCTGCATCGGGCTCTCTGCTTAGTGGGGAGCCTGCTTCCCCCTTTCTCTCTGTCTGCCTCTCTGCCTACTTGTGATCTCTGTCTGTCAAATAAAATTAAAAAAAAAAAAATTATAACCTCTTCTTGAGTATGGACTTTGAAACGTTTTTAGCTTTGTTCTTTGAAATGGGAAACATCCAGTTATTCTCACTTATTAGGATATTCAGAATACACCCCATAAATTAACTTGGGGCGCCTGGGTGGCTCAGTGGGTTAAGCCGCTGCCTTCGGCTCAGGTCATGATCTCAGGGTCCTGGGATCAAGTCCCGCATCGGGCTCTCTGCTCAGCAGGGAGCCTGCTTCCCTCTCTCTCTCTCTGCCTGCCTCTCCATCTACTTGTGATTTCTCTCTGCCAAATAAATAAATAAAATCTTTTAAAAAAAGTTATAGTAACTTGAATTAAAGTGGAATTGTTATATTGACCCTAAAATGCAAATATTATGGCATCATCAGTAAAAATCTTTAATTTCAAAATGTTGGGGTTTATCTTTGTTGTTTGTTTTTATCTAAGAAAAGCTTGAAGACTCAAAGTCCTTGCAGTGGGAATTAGGTTTATTTAAGACTTTTCTGTCCAAGTTCTAATCAATAGGAAACAAAGCTGTTGACAAAAAATACTGTGTGTACTTATAAAAGCTGTTCGGAGTTCACATCATATGATTGTTCTGGGGATGTCTCTTATATCTAATTTTTCACACTCTATCAAGATTGGGTTGTACATGGTGGGGAATGTGCCCCAAACTGACTAAACTTTAAAAAAAAAAGGATAAGAAACAGCTATAGGTTTATGTAAGTGAACAGAGCAGAAGTATATTTAGCTTTAAGCACAGCTTGATCCATGTCTCAAAACAATCAGTTTCTATCTTTCAGCTTCCTCTGGGTCCTTTAGGCTCCACATGGTGGTTCTCCTGGCAGTAATAGCCTTACACTTTCGTTTAGCTTCACACCTTTTCCTTCAAGCTCATTAGAAAAAAACAAAGTCTGTTTACCAGCTTTCCCAGCAAAAATTCCAAGATTCACTCTGGTAAAACCAGCTTTATGGGCCAAATCTTCAATCACTGTAATTTGGGGGTGGGATATGCCCTTAAAGCAATCTAAGGATTACTTTTCCTGGAGCTGGGGATGGGGGAGGACCAACTGCCTAAACCACATACAGGACTGATGTTAGAGGGAAGGGTGGTTTTCCATAAAAAGCATGGGATACTGTTTGTTCTTAGAAGGGAAGAGAAATCGTGGTGTTCATTAAACCCCAAGTTTCTTCTCTGTCCTCCATTATGAGATCTTGAGAAACTGTAAACCCATCATTTCCAGTCACCTCTTTCTCTCTAAAAGGAGGGAAGCGGGGAATTAGGGAATAAATAGCCCAAATAGATGGCACCAAGAAGGGAGTAGGGTATGGGGAAGGAAAGAAGGAAAGCATAATTATAAGGCCTTCTCAACTAATGTCCCTGGTCATTCTCTCAGAAGTTTTTAAAAAATGAGGGAAGAAAGGATTCATAAACATATATATTTTGTTCCCTCCCCTGTTTTCCAGCCCTGAAGACTAGTAACTCTGTCTTACAGGCTTTTTGCCTAAAAATATTTATTTGACTATTTTTATATACTTTAAATTAATTTGCCATGTGCTTGGCCCTTTTATCAAAGACTAACGTTCTTTACATATTAGGTAGATTAAACTCATTTATCTAGTAAGGTTGTAACCAGTTAATAGATTCTTTAAAACAACATTTTCGGGGCACCTGGGTGGCTCCGTGGGTTAAGCCACTGCCTTCGGCTCAGGTCATGATCTCAGGGTCCTGGGATCGAGTCCTGCATCGGCCTCTCTGCTCAGCAGGGGGCCTGCTTCCCTTCCCCTCTCTCTGCCTGCCTCTCTGCCTACTATGATCTCTCTCTGTCAAATAAATAAAAATAAAATCTTTAAAAAAAAAAACAACATTTTCTGTACTGACACTTCTATTTAAAAAAATATAGCAGTTATTTCTAACTTAAACACATCCAGTAAACGTCTCCTTCATACGTTTTTTATAAGATTTTTATTTATTTTATTATTTACTTTGAGAGAGAGCATGAGAGGGAAGGTCAGAGGGAGAAGCAGACTCCCCATAGATCTGGGAGCCCGATGCAGGACTCGATCCCAGGACTCTGGGACCGTGACCTGAGTCGAAGGCAGTTGTTCCCAACTGAGCCACCCAGGCGCCCTCCTTCATACATTTTGCTTTCACCAACCTCTACTTTTTTTTTCCACCTGCCATTTTTCTTTTTTTTTTTTTTTTTCTTTTAAAGAATTTATTTCATTATTAGAGAGGACCTGTGAGCCAGTGGGAGAAAGGGCAGAGGGGAAGGAGAGGGATAAGCAGAGTTGATGCTGAGCATGGAGCCCTACACAGGGCTCTATCTTACAACCCTAAGATCTCGACCTGAGCCCAAACCAGGAGTGGGACGCTTAACTGAATGAGCCACCCAGGTACCCCTCACCTGCCAGTTTTCTATACCAGCTGTTCTCAGACTTCACCTCAAGATCACCTTCACAGAAATCAAGGCACTCCTCCAGAGTTTGTGATTCACTAGCTCTGGGGTTGAATTAGAGAATTGCAGGATACCAACTGATGCTGAAGCTGCTGGTCCAGGAAACATAGTTTCAAGAATCTCCGTAATCAGGGGCGCCTGGGTGGCTCAGTGGGTTAAAGCCTCTGCTTTTGGCTCAGGACATGATCCCAGGGTCCTGGGATCGAGCCCCACATCAGCAGGGAGCCTGCTTCCTCCTCTCTCTCTGCCTGCCTCTCTGCCTACTTGTGATCTCTGTCTGTCAAATAAATAAATAAAATCTTTAAAAAAAAAAAAAAAGGCATCTCTGTAATCACCTGTCCCTGACTCTGCTCATTTCTGTCACTCCTCTCGGAAGCCTTCTCTGGTCTATCCAAATTGATCCCTCAACTTCTTAAAATGGATAGATATACCTATGGTAATTTCACTGGATCCTTAAATCTGTTATCTCCTAGATGTGGCCCTAATTAAGTTACAGGATTTTCCAAATAGATACAGTGATCCATTTATTTTATTTGTGCAACAACATGGACCCAGTGAATAGTCAGTAAATGTTGCTGGCAACATGTGTATTATTAGAAAATTCTATTACATATTTATCATATCTAACCTATAATTTTTAGATGAAGTAATTTGGTGTTGTCAGAAGTTTAGTATTTGATCTCAAATGACTGTCATCAGATTAACATGTAATGACGAATAAAGAGAAAATGGATACGGTAAATTGGTGGATTTGAGAATATTGGTATCAATAAGGTTTCTTTTAATATTTCTTCTGTAAGATAATTTCAAATAATCTGTAATGAGCGTTAGCTTCAAAACCCAAATTTGTAAACTGTATACTATTGCTGTGAATCAAACAATGAAAGCAAGGTTATTTGTATTAGCCCCCCCCTTTTTTTTTTAAGATTTTATTTATTTGACAGAAATACAGTGAGAGAGGGAACACAAGCCATGGGAGAGGGAGAAGAGGGAGAAGCAGGCTTCCTGCTTAGCAGGGAGACTGATGGGGGCCTCAATCCTAGGACCCTGGGATCATGACCTGAGCAGAAGGGAGACACTTAAGAACTGAGCCACCCAGGCGCCCTTTATTAGCACTTCTTATTGGACTTAACTCCTAGTAAGTTTCCATAAAAATCATATGGAAAATAAATAACCATTCAACTATCTTACCTGCTGTAGTTGTGAAATTAGAAGAAATACCTAAAATGCTTTAAATGTCAGTTGAGTACCTTCTAAAAAGTAAAACTATAAAAAGTGTTCAGGGGTATACTGATGTTACCTTTGAAATGCATCAAAAAAGAAAATGGATTGGGGGCGCCTGGGTGGCTCAGTGGGTTAAGCCGCTGCCTTCGGCTCAGGTCATGATCTCAGGGTCCTGGGATCGAGTCCCGCATCGGCCTCTCTGCTCAGCAGGGAGCCTGCTTCCTCCTCCCTCTCTGCCTGCCTCTCTGTCTACTTGTGATCTCTCTCTGTCAAATAAATAAATAAAATCTTTAAAAAAAAAAAAAAAGAAAATGGATTGATGAAAGAATATGTAGTAAAGTACATACAAAGCAAAATGACAAGAATTACAGAATTTTAGATATTGAGAATATGGGTAGTCACTGAACATGCTTTCAGCTTTTTTTTGAAAGTTTGAAATTTTTCATAATAAAATTTTACGAAAAATCTTAATACTGACTAGAATTTATGGGGAATATAGCTTTACAAGTATTTGCATTAGATTAAAATATGAAACTTCCATTTACATAGGTTAAAAACAGACAAATACAGGCGATTTCATTTGGTTCAACCTAGTATTAAAGTTATTCTGAGTAGATATATTTTTACAGTTAATTTTTTTCCTGATGACTAAAATTATCTTTATTCAGTTCACCTTAATACTGACTAGTAATGCTAACCTAGACGTACTTAGCTACATATGCTCATTGTTGAAGTGAAAAACTTAGAAGAACCTAGAAAGTATCTAGGTATTCTGCTTATATATTGTTACCAAAACTATATATCTCATATCCCAGAGGTATACAAATACATTTACAAAATTACCTCATTTGTGGGTCACATATATACTAAGACTTAAGTTAACTAAGTCTGTTTGCTCTCTATTTTGCCAATTCAAGTTTTGTGAATATCTTCATAGATTATTTAGTTATATACCAGTCATACCATGGATGGTGATGATGGTTGCACAACAATATGAATGCACTTCATGCTACTGAACTACTCTTAAAAATGGTAAAGTAGTAAATTTTAAGATTTAAAAGATGGAGAGGAGGAGGGGACACTTGGATAACCATAGGATAGTATGAGAGCCCAGACAGCTTGGCTGAGGTGGGTCAGAGTGCTAAAGAAACCTACCTACCTACGTACCTACCTACTGTCTTTACCTAAGTCATATGAAACCTGACTGAATTTGAAAGCTGAGTAATTCACAATTTTGGATGTTGTTACTATGAATTCAGTTAAGCTTTTTTCCCTGTTCTAATGGGAAAATCTTAGTTGGAACACACAATTAAAATTGATGTTGTTCTACAAGGACTGGAGACTTAGTATCTATAGTACCTGATTATATAGTCTTTCCCATTGAGCATAGTTAAGCTGGTTGTTCTGACAGAAGCCAGTTACTAATTAAATGAAAAATACACAGTAGGTAGCAGGCTTTAATTAGCAGTTTCCAGTTGTACAAACTTTAATAGAGGGGAGAGTGAATGGTCTCACTGAGTTAAATTGGATTTGCCCTAGTGGAGATTAGTGTCATACCTTTTGTCACTTGGGAGAAAAAAATAAAGAATTGGAACCTAATCCCACAAGAACAATTTAGACTTCATGAGGTACCTTTTTTTTTTTTTTTTCCTTTTAGTGTTTCCTGGGGTGGCTCAGGACTTGATTTCATCTTAGGTCATGATCTCAGGTTGTGGGATCAAGTCCCTTATCGGGCTCTGTGCTCCGTAGGGAGTCTGCTGGAGATTCTCTTTCTCTGGGAGGGGGAAGGAGAATGAGTGTGTGTACAGGTGGGAGGGGGGTAGAAAGAGGAAGAGGGAAAGAATCTTAAGCAAACTTCCCACTGAGCACTGAGCCAAATCAAGAGTTAGATGGTTAACCAACTGAACCATCCAGGCGTCCCTATGAAGTACTCTTAAAAGCAAAATGGGAAATGTTTTAAAATTAACCATCTCAATAGAATTTTAATATAAGCAGTTAAGATTTTTAATATAAGAGTTGAGACTTCTAGATTTCAAATATAATATAATTCCACAGAAAAGGGTAACCACTCATACCTGTAATGGAAACATTCAGGCCCAAATGTACCATATCACTATACCATATCACTATACAATAGTTGATCCTGATGTCTTCATTCCTTCCCTTTGTGCCCTTTTCAAAAACTTAATAATCCTTCTCTCTCCTCATAATTACACTTGACCAGAAAGAGAAATGTTCTTTTTTCCTCAGTTGAAAATGGAATGAGACCATAGTGAAATTATTTGTGTAATACTTGAGTTTTCCACGTTGAAGAGGTTAAGAGGTTAATGCATTGAAATGGGGAAAATTCTGAATTTCACATATTCCTGTGCTTACCACTCTTCAAAGAATGATTAGGTCTTCTAAAACAAAAGCAGCTTGAGGGTTGTCATTTTGGGCTCTGATTCATAAGAGAATGAAGAATTATTAGAAAGATGGAGGAAATTACATAAAAGCAAAATTCAGAGAACAATAGATTCTGCAGAAGAATACCAGAAAAAGCAGAAAAAGAAGAAGCTGCTCTATTGGAAATGTATTGATCGTTTTGCCTCCTTGGTATTTAAATGTAAAGTAGAGTTTCTATAATATAAAATAGTAGGCTCATCCCATTAAGTTAGAGCTACAGTGGAAAGAAGACTGGGGTCTTTAAAGTCACATCATTATTTCTCTTTTAATTTACAGAAGTTGCTGGGTGTGTTTTGCCACTGATGAAGACGATAGAACAGCTGAATGGGTGAGACCATGCAGGTGCAGAGGATCTACAAAATGGGTTCACCAGGCTTGTCTGCAGCGCTGGGTAGATGAAAAACAAAGAGGAAACAGTACAGCCAGAGTGGCATGTCCTCAGTGCAATGCTGAATACTTAATAGTTTTTCCAAAGTTGGGTAAGCACCTTAAAATCAACAGATATATGTGATGTTATTTTACATAATTATGATCTCAGATTTATTTTAAAGTGACCCATCTGTTTGATTCTTTGTAAATTTCTCTTTTTCTGTTTTCTCTCTAATTGTTATTTTTTTAACAGTTTACATTATCTTTAATGTATCCTCAAATCCACCCATTTGTGTGTTAAATGTTTTTATTTTGGTTGAGTGGCTAAGAAACTTGGACATCTGATTCAATGGATAAAATCAAAAAACAAAGCTATAATTAAAAAGCTGACTAAAAGAGCCTTATTCTGTGGCAACCATTGATGTAGGAGAAAGAAAACAACAATGTGTTCTTCTGATATTTATCCTTAATTCTTCTATTAAGGAATAAAAGTAGGAAAGTTAAAGACTTAATAGTGTTAATCTTATCTTTGGAATCCAATTGATATGGTTGTCCTTCATGAAAACTGCTTTCTTCTTTCAGCAACTTGGCACGCAAGGAATAACCAAAGATCTTTTAGAATGGAGCTAGCATTAAAAAAAAGTAGAGCACACTGTTTAAAGGAAGCTGTAACTAAGAATGATACTTAGTTACCATGTTCTATTATAGCCATGTGATTATGAACTGGTGTCTGTTTGGTGTTTATGCCATACCAGTTGTTAAGCATTTTTAATGCCACCCTTGACTATAATCAAGAGCTCTTTGAAGGCACTTTGGTTTCTGGGAAGGTCAAAGAATGACTTTCATGGGGAAGAGAGTTCAAGGAGAAATTTGAAATAATTATTAGATGTGTGTTTTCTAGGTGCTATACTGAAATGAGCCCTCTTTTTAAAAAAAAAAAAGCTACATAGATGCAGATAATGAAGTGCTTTTCTAATGTGAGACAGTTAATAATAAGGGCAAACAAAATTTCCTTTGTTATCCGTATTTCTCTAGCATAATTCATAAGCAATATGAAGGAAGAAATAATAGCTTCTTAGGAAAGTAGAGAAAGTACTATTTCTCAAATATTTAGAATTTGTGGACCACATGATGGGTCTTCATGTACACCACGGATTTTAGATAAAGACAAAGTAATCCAAAAGTTGACCCTTGAACAACATAGTGGTTAGGGACACTGATGACCCCCCCGACCCACCCACACAGTTAAAATTTCACCTACAGCGGGATGCCTGGATGGCTCAGTTAAGCATCTGACTCTTGATTTCCACTCAAGTCATCCTCTCAGGGTTGTGAAATTGAGCCCTTTGTCTGCTCCATGCTGAGCAGGGAGCCTTTTTGAGATTCTCTCCACCCTCTGCCCCTCCCCACTTGTGTGGGCTCACTGTCTCTTAAAAAATAAAAATATTAAAAATTCACTTATAGTTTTTGACCCCCCCCAAAACTTATCTACTAATAGCCTTACCACTAATACAAATGTTGATTCACACATAGTTTTTATATTATATTATGATATATTGTATTCTTACAATAAGGTAAGCTAGAAAAATGAAAATGTTAAAATCATAAGAGAGGGGCCCCTGGGTGGCTCAGTCAGTTAAGTGTCTGCCTTTGGCTCAAGTCATGATCTCAGGGTCCTGGGATTGAGCCCCACATCAGGCTCCCTATTCGGCAGGGATTCTGCTTCTTCCTCTCCCTCTCTCCCCTGCTCCTGCTCTTGCTCATGCTCTCTCTCCCTCTCAAGTATAATAAAATATTTTTTAAAAATCATAAGAGAAAATACATTTATAGCTCTGTACTGATTTTTTTAAAAATATTTTATTTATTCATTTATTTGTCAGAGAGAGAGCAAGCGAGCGCACCAGCAGGCAGAGTGGCAGGCAGAGGCTGAGAGAGAAGCAGGCTCCCTGCCAAGCAAGGAGCCTGATGCGGGACTCGATGCCAGGACCCTGGGATCATGACCTGAGCCAAAGGCAGTGGCTTAACCGACTGAGCCACCCAGGCATCCCAATAGTACGATACTGATTTTATTTTTCAAAAAATCCACATATAAGTAGAGCCACACAGATCAAACCATGTTGTTGAAGAGTCAACTATAATATTAAAGCAGTATTCTAAAATAATTTAAACATGAGAAAAAGCAATTTCTGCTGCATTCTTTCACCACACTGATACCTAGCTCATGAAAGTCAAAGGTTTCCTATTTAACTGCTTCTTTTCCTACCCTTTAATTCTACTGATAATTCAACTTTTCAGCTGTAGGTTTTTCAGAATAGCAGCAAGTACAATATGATTAGACGTTTTATATGTTTAAATGGATGCATACAGAAATTACTGCAAGAATTCTCACTGAAAATTACATACATTGTTAGATGAGGCACTGAGTTGACAAATGAATTGCACAGAACAGTGAGGCTGAATATTTCATTTTGGAAGATGGCAGTGGGTAAATCTGTCCTTTTGGTTTTCAGTTCTAGGAAATAAATTTTTAGGTTTAGTGTGGTATTACCATTTTTAGATATACCTAATACAAAGACATTGGGGTTTTTGTTTTTGTTTTTAGCAAGGGAAGAAAATGGGTTGGTGTTGAAAAGGTCAGACTATTTGGTTAAGCCATTTATATCATGATTTGGTCTTTATATTTTATCTTTTTTTTTTTAAGATTTTATTCATTTTAGAGAATGTGCTTGTGAGCAGGGAGGAGGGACAGAGGGAGGAGGGAGAAAATCTTAGGCAGACTTCACACCCATCATGGAGCCCGACACAGGGCTCTATCTTACAAACCTGAGATCATGACCTGAGCCAAAATGAAGATTCAGATGCTTAACCAACTGAGCCTCATAGGCTTCCCTTCCAGGCAGTTTTTAACACTGACTCAAGAACACAAAACTTATTGTCAAATGCCAGCTGTTGTCTGTAGATGAAACCATGTGTGAGTTAGCTTACACATGTTGTGTTTCTTACAACACAAATGGCTAGTGCTCTTGGCCCTGATCCCAGTACACTTTTTCAAATCAAGTTCAAAAATAATTGTTGGTTAAAAGGAAATCCCTTCTCTATAGCATGTTTTCACTGATGATCAGTTAAAAGTTGCATGTATTTCTTGATTTACATACTATGTAAATGCCAAGAGTTGATTCATACTCTGAACACTAGTGGTTTCTTTCAGCCATAAAACAAAATATTTAAGTACATCTGTGATAGTAATTGTTCTTCCTTGCTGTGTACTAGACATATGATGTACTGCGATGTCATTTGATGATAGACTTTTGCCAGCAGATTGTTCTTTTTTAGCATATTCATGATTAATTTTGCACTGGCCATTTATACCTGTTTTTTTAAAAATAAGTTGAAGCTCCTTTGACTCAGTTTTTAATCTTTGTTTTCAGACAAAATTCATAATTCAGGCTTTGATTGCAGGCTGGAGTGGTTGAAAATTATGTGAATGCTTCAGTGGCTTCTTGTCCCTGTTTTATAAAATTTCAGTCCCTGTTTAATAATGTGTTACAGTACAGTAGGAACAAGGAGGTGCAAACTAATCCTAATTCACTGGTCACAGCCCATTTCTAGATCACACTATTTTCACTCTGATACACCATTTATCATTTAATGACATTCTGAATTAAAAGTGTTCCTAGAACTTTCAGTCTTCAGTGAACATTTGAGGCATTGATTATCTTTCTTAAGTTTAGGATTTAACACGTGATAGTATTAACAAAATATGTGTTTAACCAATGTAAACAACTCACATGATGTGAAGGTTTATTGGCTGAAACAGAGTCCCCTGTTAACTATTCTTGTAGAGTTATGTGTGACCCTGGAAACATAACAATTAACTTAAAAGGATTTTCTGGAAATTCATTATTTTACTTTTCAAATTTGGGAAATGTTTGTGATAAAAATTTTTATTATGTTTTCATCAAATTGTTTGTAGAGCAGTTACTAGATTGCCAGGGACTACCTTTGGTCTCCAGACAACACATGAGAGACACTGGCTAAACAAAGGAATACAAGATAAGAGCATCTCCAGAGAGGAAGAGGTGATGGTTAACATTCAGTAGGATGATCTCTGTGTAGCAAGTATTTTAAGTTTTACATGGATTTAAACTCAGTCTGGTTTAGTAGCTGCCAAATCTGCGTCTTTTCTAGTACTTAATAGGGTCAGAACGGAGGAACGGAGGAGTGGTGTGTGTTAATTATTGATAGGAAATATATTGTGCTCAGTTAGGAAAAACTTAGTGGACTCTTCAGATTTTCATTCTTTTCACTTCGTCACCCATTTTAGGGTTTGTTTTCTTCTTTCTGCTAGTGAGTTAGGCCAGTTGCATGTATGCAACTAATTAAAAAACTCAGTGTCCTCTAAGGACCAGCAGCATTTGAATCATCTGAGAACTGTTAGGAATGAAAAACTTTAACCCCTCCTCCCATCCCCTGTTTAAATCAAAATCTGTATTTTTGTGAGATCATCAGATAAGTTATATACATGTTAAATTTAAGAAGCATTGCTTTAAAACATGAAGAGAATACCATCTGGAAAACATTTGTCTTTTATTAAAAATAAAGCATTTTCATGAAGTTTAAGATCAGGTAGTAGTAGCCTTGGTTAACCAAACGGAATAATTCAAAGGAGAAAGTCTCAAGGACAGAGTTCTTGATTCCCAAGAGTAGCAGGGACTGATTCCCATTAGCTTTTTTTTCTTTAATTTCTTTCAGCCATATTTTGTAGTTTTCAATGTGTAGGTCTTTTGCTTTGTTAAATTTATTCCTAAGTATTTCACTTTTTTCCTACTTTTTATAAATGGATTTTTTTCATAATTTTATTTTTAGATTGCTTTATTGTGAGTATATAGTACACAATTGATTTTTGAATTATAATCTCATGTCCTGAAACTATGCTGAACTCTTTTAATGGTTCTGATAGTTTTTAAGGATTTTCTATATACAGGATCATGTTATCTGTCAATGTAGTTTTACTTCCTCTTTCCTGGTCTTGATGCTTTTATGTCATTCTCTTGCCTAATTGCTCTGGCTGTAACCACCAGTACATCAATGGAAGTGGTTAGGACAGACATCCTTGTCTTATTTTTAATCTTAGGAGAAAAACTGTCATTTGCTATTATGTTATCTCTGAGTTTTTTATATGGCTTTTATCAGGTTGAGAATGTTTCCTTTGTTACTCTTTTGTTGAGTGTTTTTACATACAAGAGTAAATACTTTTTCTCAATCTATTGAGATGGTCATGTGGTTTTTGTTCTTCATTATTATGGTGTGTTACACTGATTTTCATATGTTAAACCAACTTTACATTCATGGGACACATTCCATTTAATCATGGTATTTAATACATTTTAGATGTTGCTGGATTTGGTTTGGCTAGTACTTTGTTGAGGATTTTTCTGTCGGTAGTCATAATGGATATTGGCCAATGGTTTTCTTGTGATTTCTTTCACTGGTTTTGGTATTGGGGTAATAACTGGCCTCATAGATTGAGTTGGGAAGTGATCTGTCTTCTTTTTTTGGAAAGAGTTTGTAAATGATTGGTTGTTAATTCTTTAAATGTTTGGTGCATTGAAGCTGTATGGTCCTGGTATTATAGGAAATTTTTGGAGTAATTGTTCAGTCTTTTTACTTGTTATAAAGGTCTGTTCAGATTTTCTGTTACTTCTTGAGTCAGTTTCAGTAGTTTGTGTCTTTTCACAAATTTGCTGATTTCATCTAGATTATCTAATTTGCTGGCCTGTGGTTGTAGTATTCCCTTATAATCCTTTTTATTCTTATATGGTTAGTATTAATTTGCCCACTTTCATTCATAATTTTAATAATTTGAATCTTTTTCTTTTTTCTTGGTCAGTCTAGCTAAAGGTTTGTCAGTTTTGATCTTTTTAAAGACCCAAATTTTGGCTTTATTGATTTTTTTTTTTTTAAGATTTTATTTATTTATTTGACAGAGAGAAATCACAAGTAGGCAGAGAGGCAGGCAGAGAGAGAGAGAGGGAAGCAGGCTCCCTGCTGAGCAGAGAGCCCGATGCGGGACTCGATCCCAGGACCCTGAGATCATGACCTGAGCCGAAGGCAGCGGCTTAACCCACTGAGCCACCCAGGCGCCCTTGATGTTTTTTCTTCATTTTTCCATTTTATATTTCATTTATTTCCACACTAGTCTTTATTATTTCCTTCTTTCTGCTTGGTTTGGATTTAGTTTGCTTTTCTTTTCTAGTTTCCTAAGGTAGAAGGTTAGGTTATTGGTTTGAGTTTCTGTTTTTTTTAGTAGACTTTTAAAAAATATATTTTATTTATGACAGAAAGAGATAGCAAGAAAGGGAACACAGCATGGGAGAGCTGAAGACAGAGAAGCAGGCTCAGGGAGCCTGATATGGGGCTCAATCCCAGGTCACTGGGATCATGACCTGAGCTGAAGGCAGACGCTTAACAACTGAGCCACCCAGGTGCCCAACTTTTAGTTTTTAGAGCAGTTTTAGGTTCACAGCAAAATTGAGAGGAAGGTACAGAAATAGCCTGTATAGTCCCTGCTTAATCATATGCATAGCCTTCTCCATTATCAACATCCTTCACTAAAGTGATAGATTTGTCATAATTGATGAACTTATGTTGACACGTCATTATCATCCAAAGCCCGTAGTTTACATTAGGATTCAGTCATTGGTTGTATATTCTGTGGATATAGACAAATGTATAATGATATAATCCACCATTATAGTATAACACATAGTATTTTTATGCCACTGAAAATCCTCTGCGCTCCACATATTCATCCCTATGAATGACCTGTCATCCTAACCCTTCCTAACACCTGTCAACCACTGATCTTTGTACTACCTAACCCCTGTCAACCACTTTGTACTATCTTTGTACTATTTCCATATTTTTGCCTTTTTCAGAATGCCATATAATTGTAATTATACAAAATGCAGTGTTTTCAGATTGGGGCTTTTTTCACTTAGTAATATATGTATGTATATAAAATATTTATAGAATTTCTCCATGTCTTTCATATGCCTTGAAAGTTCATTTCATTTTAACACTGGGTAATCTTCCACTGTCTGGATATACACAGTTTATTTATCCATTCACCTTCTAAAGGACATCTTGTTTCCAAGTTTTTGTGTAGACATGGATTTTCATATTTTTTTTTTAGGTAAATACCAAGGAGCATAATTGCTAGATCATGTGGTAAGAGTATGTTTAGTTTTATAAGGAACTGCCAAGCTGTCTTTCAAAGTGGCTGAAATTTTGCCTTCCCACAGCAATGTATTCCTCTTCTGCATCCTTGTCAGCATTTGGTGTTGTCAGTGTTTTGGATTTTAGCTATTCTAATAGAGGTTTCATAATATTTCATTGTTTCAATTGACAGTTCCCTAATGGCAAATGTAGAGCATCTTTTCATGTGTTTATTTGTAATTTGATGTCTTTGGTGAAGTGTCTGTTAGATCTTTTGATAATTTAAAAATCAGATTGTTTTCTTACTATTGAGTTTTAAGTGTTCTGTATATTGTGGATGAAATTCCTTTAACAGATTGTCTTTTGCAAATGTTTGTTCTCAGTCTGTAAGTTATCTTTTCATTTTCTTGCTCATCTTTTTTAATGAAGTCACTTACTTCAATCTTCTAAACGCTGCTGAGATTTCTTCTTTGACCTGTTAATTTAGAAGTGTGTTGTTTAATTTTCACATACTTATAGATTTGCCAGATGTCCTTCTGTTACTGATTTCTAATTTTATTCCATTGTGATCCAAGACCATACTTTGATTTCTATCTTTTTAAATGTATTAAGCCTTGTTTTGTGGCCTAACATGGTTTAGTCTGACAAATGTTCTATATACACTCGAGAAAAATGAGTATTCTGTAAATATCTAGTTAGTTTATAGTATTTTCAAACCTTCTCTATTTCCTTGTTGATCTTTTACCTATCCTTCATTGAAAGTACAATATTGAAGTCTCCAAATACTGTTGAATTGTCTGTTTCTCCAGTTCTGTCCATTTTTGCTTCATTTATGGGCTTTATTGTTAGCTGCATATGTGTTCTTAATTGCTAATTAAGCAGTTCTTAATTGTTCTTAATTGCTCATGGGTCATCCTTTTTGCCATTATAAAATGCCTTTTTTTTTAAAAAAAAAAAAACGATTTTATTTATTTATTTGAGAGAGAGAGAGCATGAGTGGGGAGCAGAGAGAGAGGGAGAAGCAGACTCTCTGCTGAGGCAGGGAGCCTGACGTGGGGCTCAATCCCAGCACTCCCAAGATGTGACCTGAGCCGAAGACAGTTAACTGACCCAGGTGCTCCGAACTGTCCTTTATTTCTAAGAATTTTTGTCTTAAAGTTGATTTTAACTGATATTAATGTAGCCACTTGTGCTCTTTTATGTCTTCATAGACTATTGGTGTATTCTTAGATTACTTTTTCTTTTTTTTTTTTGGAAGTAGGCTCAAACTCAACAGCCCTGAGATTAAAAGTCACATGTTCTACCAGCTGAGCTAGTCAGGTACCCCCTTAGATTACTTTCAAGTTAAATTTTTTTATTACAATTTTGATTTTATTTCTTGTTATTCTCAACTAAACATTAATTCAAACTTCTGTGTAAAGTTGAAGATAACCATCACCCTCAAAAACTGGTTATCAGGGGTGCCTAGCTGGCTTAGTCAGTAGAACATGTGACTCTTGATCTTGGGGTGGTAAGTTAGAGCCCCACCCTGGGTATAGAGGTTACTTAAAAATAAAAAATCTTCAAAAAAAAAAAAAGTGGTTATCAAATGTTGAGTGTAAAACTTAGAAGAGAAAAATACTCACTAGGTTAAGAGGAGTGACTCCTGGGAGAAATCTTTCCTAGAGAATCTAGCAAATAAAATTTATTTTGTAATTTTATCTTTTTTTTTTGTAATGTTATCTTTTTTTTTAAATAATACTAACAGTGATATCAATAGCTATTATTTATTAACAGGCTCCTCCTATTTGCCAGATACTCTGTGGGTCACTTTGCCTATGCTATTTTATTTAAACCTCTCAAAAGCTCTGCACGGTTAGATACTGTCCTTATTTTACAGATAAGAAAACAGATTCAGTAAATTTATTTAATGGAATCCCGTGGGCTTCTAGCAAGTAAGTGAAGGAGCCAGGATTTTAAACTGCTGAACTTCTTGTTACTGTCACTCAGTGAGTCAGCTGCCTGGCCATATATAGATAAGAAGTAGTTTCCAGGTACTGTAAGAACTAATAGGGATGTTGTGAATTTGAATTTTTTTGAGATACTGTTAGTAAATTATGTGTATGATTATAAATAAAAATTTTCAGTGATTTGATGCTATTAGAATTGAAGGAGAGACATGGCCAAGAAGCAAAATGATGGCTAGGGGCTTGCACCAACAAATGGTCTATTCTCTATTTTGTTTGTGTCCATATTTGCCCTGCTAGACATGGCTAGGAATAGCAAATGTTCAAAAGAGAAGATGCCACAACTACATTATCTCTTAGTATTTTTTTTTGTCTCTTTTAAGTGTTTGAGTTTACTTTATATATTTTTCCCTCTAGATAATACATTCACATGGACCAATTTCAAAAGATATTGAATATATCAGGGTGTTCAATGAAAAAGTCTTTTTACCATGTCCACCAGCTATAATGCCAAGTAAGTTTCTTACTTGGAGGCAACCATTATTAGAGGTTTCATTGTTTTATTCCAGGATGTTTCTCTTTTTCTCCCCCTGTTCTTTTTTCCCTCTTCTCTCTCCCAAACCCTGAAAAGCTATAAATATTAGGGTAGAATTAAAGGAATAAACAAGGGACAGGAAAATACCCAGCAATCAGCAACTGTATGAAATCATTTCCATTCCTAGGCCTGAAAATGCACGGGAAGGGATCTATTAACAGAACTTGACAAAAGCTTTAGCAGGAGAGAGGCTGTTTAACAGGGTCTGTGGTTTTAGAGAAAGAAATCCCAACTACCTATAGTGAGGGAACCCAGGTGGATGGAGGGGACACTTTTACCACCGTCTGATTATCTAGCCATCCCATTCATTGTTTGAACACATCAGAAGCTAGAGGGTAAGGTTGCCTGGAAGACACATGTTAGGCAAATTGTGCACAAAGCAGGATAGAGAAAGATAAGCAGTAAACCTGGAGAAGCAAGCAAAGTATTGAGCACAACTAGGTTATATGTCAAAATACTACAGACAAGTATACCATAGATCATGTTCTATATTTGCTTTTTTTCCCCTCAGCAATATATAGTAGATGCCATTTTATATTAGTGTAAAAAGAGCTTTTTTTCTTTATAGTTACATAATATTCCATTACACAGATATATGTATCATTCTTTTTTCTTTTTTTATTAAAGATTTTACTTACTCATTTGACAGATCACAAGTAGGCAGAGAGGCAGGCAGAGGGAGGAAGAAGTAGGCTCTCTGCTCAGCAGATGCGGGGCTCGATCCCAGGATTCCAGGATCATGACCTGAGCCGAAGGCAGAGGCTTTAACCCACTGAGCCACTCAGGTGCCCTTGTATCATTATTTCTGTAACCAGTCTTGTTAATGGACATAAAGGCTGTTTTTAATCTTTCGCTACTACAAACAGTACTGTCAAAAACAACTGTGTAAAATAATTTTATGCACATGCACAAATATATCTTTAAGATAAATCACTGGAGTAGAATTGCTGGGTCAAAGAGTGTGTGCATTTATAACATTAATAGATATCATCAGATTGGCTATTGTAGAGATTATACCTATTTAATCTTCCCAATAGTGTATTGGCGTGCCTGCTTTTCCATTGCCTTTGCCAGCATGCTGCATCAACATACAGAACTAATTCTGTCTACTGCCTTAACATTGATCAAAGCTCAGAAGAATGAATGTTCACTCAGGTATTTTTTTCTCTGTTATTATAAAATATTTGTTGAAAAAGAATATATCGTAACTACATATGAGGAATAAAGACTAGTAAACCATCACTTGCTGACCTACCCTTTTGGTTGGAAGTGAGTTCAACACTTTATCATTAAGTAATGACTATTTTATCCACAATAATACTTTTTTTGTCTTAAACTTGTATATAATATAGACACAATAATATAGAATGGACATAATATAGCTACACCATCTTTTTTAAAAATTTTTTAAGATTTTATTTATTTATTAGCACAAGCAGAGGGAGCAGGAGAGGGAGAAGCAGGCTTCCTGCTGAGCAGGGAGCCTAATGTGGGATTTGATCCCAGGACTCTGGGATCATGACCTGAGCCAAACGTTAAGTGGATGCTTATCTGGCTGAGCCACCCAGGCTCCTCTACCCCATCTTTTAATTTTTTTTATATTTTCATTTTTTACAAAAATTTTATTTATTTATTTGACATAGAGAGAGCACAAGCAGGGGGAGCAACAGAGGGAGAGGGAGAAGCAGGCTCCCTGCCGAGCAGGGAACCCAATGCAGGGCTCCATCCCAGGACACTGGGATCATGACCTGAGCCAAAAGCAGAGGCCCAACCATCTGAGCCACCCAGGTGCCCCTATGATTTTTTTTTTCCCAAAGATATTCCATAGTTCTATGTACTTCTTACTATAATATGAGGCATATAATGTGTAGTGTTTTCAAAGGAAACACATTACAACTGACATCTCAGAAATACAAAGGATCATAAGAGACTTATGTGAATAATAGTATCCAACAATCTGGATAACCTAGAAGTAAAAGATAAATTCCTAGAAACATACTACCTATCAAGACTAACTCATGAAGAAATAGAAAATGTGAACACACCAACAGCAAGGAAATATAAATCTCCCAACAAAGAAAAACCCAGAACCAAATTGTCTTGGTGGAGAATTCTACTAAATATTTAAGAAAGAATCAATGCCAGTGCTTCTTGAATTCTTCCCTGCCCCCCTCTGCAAAAAAAGAATTCTTCCCAAAAATTGAAAAGGAAGAAAATTCCCAAACTCATTTTATACGGCCAGCATTTTCCTGCTATCAAAGCCATATAAAGACACTGTAAGAAAAGAAAATCACAAGCCAGTATCTCAGTGAATAAAGATTCAATAATTCCCAATAAAGTACTAGCAAACCAAATCCAGCAGCACATTAAAAGGGTACTACGCCATGACCTGGTTGTATTTGTCCCTGGAATGGTGCAACATCTGCAAATCATTCACTGTGATATGACACATTAATAGAATGAAAGATAAAAATCATATGATTATCTCAGTAGATGCAGAACAAAGCATTTGACAGAATTCAACATCCTTTCATGATAAAAACTCCCACAAAATTTTGTGTGGAAGGAACATGCTCTAACATAATAAAGGCTGTATGTGACAAACCCACAGCTAACATCATACTTAACATTGAAAGGCTTTGAAAGCTATCCCATTAAGATCAAGAAGACAAGGGTGCCCATTCTCACCACTCCTATTCAGCATAATACTGGAATCCTTGGAATCCTAGCCAGAGCAATTAGGCAAGAAAAAAAATAAATAAAAGGCATCCAAATCAGAAAGAAAGAAGTAAAGTTGTCTGTTTGCAGATGATGTCATACATGGAAAATTCTGAAGACTACCCCCGAAAAATGTTAAAATAAATAAATTCAGTAGAATTGCAGGATACAAAATCAACATACAAAACTCAGTCCATTTCTGTACACTAACAAAAAATTATCTGAAAAAGAAAGAAAATCCCTTTTATAATATCAAAAGTAATTAAGTACTTATGACTAGAACTGAAAATTATAAGACCTTGATGTAAGAAGTTGAAGACACAAATAAATGATAAGATTTTATGTTCATGGATTGAAAGAATTAGTATTGTTTAAAATGCCCATACTATCAAAGTCATATATAGTGTTCAGTGTAATCCCTGTCAAAATCCCAATGGCATCTTTTACAGAGGCAGAAAAAATAATCTTGACATTTGTATAGAACCACACATGACCCCAAATACCAAAGCAGTCCTGAGAAAGGACAAAGTGGGAAGCATGACATTTCCTGATTTCAAACTTTATTATGAAGCTGTGGTAATCAAAACAATATGGTACTGGCATAAAAAGAGACACATAGGCTAATGGAACAGAATCGAGAGCTCAGAAATAAACCCATGCATATTATGTTCAACCAGTATTTGACAAAAGGAGCCAAGAATACTTGATAGGGAAAGAATGGTCCCTTCGATAAATGGTGTGGGGAAAACTGGATATTCACATGCAAACAAATGAAATTGGACCCTATCTTATACCACTTACAAAAATTAATTTGAAATGGATTAAAGGCTTCAGTACAAAACCTGAAATTATAAAACTAGAAGAAAATGGGGGTTTTCTAATTCAAAGTCTCTTACATTAAGTTTTTCTGGACTCATAACTACTTTCTCTTTCTCTGTACTTGTTTTGGATACAAAGTCTTGTGGATTTTATTCTAGTTTATTCTGACTTTAATCTGTTATAAAATTAGTTTTCCTAAATATGGTTTTCATTTTAGCATGTCTCTCAGGGACTTCCTTCATATTGGGACAAAGATCTAGTCAAGGTTTCTGTGAGTTAACCCTGATCCTAGTGGTATACCAGCTTTAAAAAGAAAAACATGTAAACCTGTTGAAGAGTCTTTTGCCTCAGTTAGAAGTTCTCTTAGAATGCCCCCTTTTCAGATCATAAAGACTTCAGTCTAGGTCAAGATTCACTTCTGTTAATCAGTAAATTCATATGTGCATTCATCAGTTAAAAAACTCTTTGTATCCTTATCCCCCTATAATCTTTACTTAAAATTTCTTTAACACATATCTGTTAAGTTTGTACCATATTACTGTACATATGCTAAATTTGCCTTAAAGTTTTTCAATTGTTGGGGTCCCTGGGTGGCACAGTTGGTTTAGTGGCTGACTCTTGATTTCAGCTCAGGTCGTGGTCTCGAGGTAATGGGATTGAGGCCCACAAGGGGCTCAGCGTGAAATCTTCTTAAGATTCTCTCTCCCTGGGATGCCTGGGTGGCTCAGTGGGTTAAAGCCTCCTTTTGGCTCAGGTCATGATTCCAGGGTCATGGGATCAAAGCCCCGCATCGGGCTCTCTGCTCTGCAGGGAGCCTGCTTCCCTTCCTCTCTCTCTGCTTCTCTGCCTACTTGTGATCTCTGTCAGATAAATAAAATCTTAAAAAAAAAAAAAAAAGATTCTCTCTCCCTGCAGGGCACCTGGGTGGCTCAGTGGGTTAAGCCTCTGCCTTTGGCTCAGGTCATGGTGTCAGGGTCCTGAGATGGAGCCCTGAATCAGGCTGTCTGCTCAGCAGTGAGCCTGCTTCCCTTCCTCGCTCTCTGTCTGCCTCTCTGCCTACTTGTGATTTCTGTCAAATAAATAAATAAAAATTTAAAAAAAAAAAAAGATTCTCCCTGAGGTACCTTTCTGCCTTTGGCTCGGGTCATGGTCTCGGGGTCCTGGGATCGAGCCCCGCATCAGGCTCTCTGCTCAGCAGGGAGCCTACTTAGTCCTCTCTCTCAACCTGCCTCTCTGCCTACTTGTGATCTCTCTCTGTCAAGTAAATAAATAAAATCTTTAAAAAAAAAAAAAAAAAAGATTCTCTCTCCCTCTCCCTTTGCCTCTCCTCCTGGTACTCACTGTCTCTTAAATCTTGGGGAGGGGGGGAAGAGCCTTCTAGTTACCTCTTAAAAAAAAAAAAAGAAGTGTCTCAGTTGTTTAATGTGTATTTATTGGTTGTCCTTAACTAGATTGGAAGCTCCTTGGAGGCAGAGGCTGGTGTGTTAAATTTTATTTACATTTATTTTAATTTAAAGTAAAATGCTATGTGTACAGTAGGTGCTTAATAGGTACTTAGTAGTTGACCTTATAGTCCACAGATATTCTTTGGGCTCTTCTATTCTATGAGGTAAATTAAGCTTTGCTTTGGCACAAACTATGTGATAAAGAATTACTGTGATGATCTTTAGTTACTGTTCATGGTAATATGCTATATATACACATGGAGGAATGGTACTCATCTGCTTTGACTCTGGATCTTTTATTCCTCAGGGTTGTTTTGTTTTGTTTTGTTTTGTTTTGAGGGCTTTGGGTTAGTTATCTAAAAAATTGCCCAACCAAAGATTCTTTCTTCTCTGTTTATAATTTAATGTCTAACTTCTTGTTATTAAGCAAAGCAGTTTATAGCCTGAGTTTGCAGGATATTTATTCTTACATAAAATTGGTAAAACCCCAACCTACATGCAGAGCAATCAAGGATGACATTTACATAAGCTTGTCTGAGGCTCGGCCTCAGAAACCTGGCCTCTGAAATCTAGTGTTTAAAGTAGTGATGAATGCTAGAGAAAGAGTTAAAACTCTTTACTGTCCCATTAGGAATTCCACATACTTTTAACTTATGAGATGGTTGTTGTGATATTATTTCATGTCTTCAATAAATTCCACATTTGTTGACTTGGAACGATATACTTTTTTTTAAGATTTTATTTTTAAGTAATCTCTGCTCCTAATATGGGGCTCAAACTCATAACCCTAAGATCAGGAGTTACACAAGCCAGCCAGGTGCCCATGTTAAAGATCCTTTTTTAACAAATGGGTTGAGTCAAATACTTGCCACAGAGTGCTACAGCTAGGTCCTATGCCAATATATTCTAATGTCCTGTAGAACAGGCCAAAGTACCCCAAGGTACTGCCAAGTACCATGTGCTAAGATAGCTGTGGCCTACAGAATCCCTGAGAGTGATGCCAATCATCATCAAAAGCATTTTTTTAAGCACCTATCTATACATGGTTCTATCCTAGGCACTGTACAAAACGAGTTAAACAGACTTGGCCCCTGCCCCCTGGGAATTTTCAATCTAAGATGATGCTGACATGGACAGACATAAGGATATTGAGACAACTGAACAAACATTGAACAAGAACATAAAGTACTAACATTATGCACAAGCAAAGGGGTAAGTGCATTTTGTGGGATAGTATTAAAGGAAGCCTCATGGGACATGAACAGGGTGGGGTAGAGCAATCTCTATCAGGTTAGATTAGTTTTCATTGGGAAATCGGGTTTTCATACAGACTTTAAGTAGGGGCCAGACATTCCAGAGATAAAACACAATGAAAAGAAGACTTGGAGCAAAGAGAGAAGTTTAGAACTATATTGTTGGACTCCTCATGTTGTCCAAAACTTTAATTCTGGATGGTTCTGAATCTGAAAGTGGGGTTGATGTTTTGGCTTATTAGCAGGTTGGCATTAAAGTTGGGTCTAAATCAAAACTAGTTCAATGCAGAGCAAAAAGCAAACCAAGAAAACCTGGAAACTTGCATATCTTTTACAAACAGTCTGTTTTGCTTATTAAAACTTATAAACCATTGGTTACTTAACTGGAGCAGTTGTTGTCTCAGGAACATACACAAGGTTGTCTTGTGAAGCACACCTATTTTTGCTCATTAAATTGTGTTCTGTGTTAGAAACGTTAGCACTCTGGCAACATACAGAAATGATTTCTCAAGAATTGGTGAGAGGTGTTTTGTTTTGTTTTGTTTTGTTTTGTTTTTAAGGTATCTTTCTATCCCAGAGAAAGGTCGTAGGAATTCTGGTTGTTACAGTAAGCAGTACACATAGATGTTGAGCCCTAAATATCACCTGCCCTTAAGTCATTAATTTCTTATCTTCCAAGATGTGCCTTTAATACCATGCATACATAAATTTGAATTTAAATCACAGCTGCAACAAATCTACTTTCACAGTGTATGCCAGATAAAACTGATTACTTTTTCAGTAGACACAGGTTTAGGAGTTTCCCCAATAGTTCTCAGCTCGCTGTTTGATGTCATTCACATCTGAAATGTGAAAATTTGAATTTACCCAGAGTATTGGAGTGTATTTTCTTTACAAAGGTTCTTTATTGTACAAAAGAATTCACAATAGATTTTTTTTAATTGCAAGATTCCCTAGTGCCCTTTAAATTATTGGGTTTTCAAAACTTATATATTTATACAGAGCTTCTTCAATTGCTGTCCATTGTGTAAATACAGTACATTGAAAACGTAAGTGGTGAACCCCACTGAGACATTAAAAATTCAATAATGCCTTTTTAAAATATTGAAGCCTTTTTATGCCCTTAGGTATTTGACTTGTGTGGTGTGCACTTATTCATATTTCTGCCTCCTCATTAGAACTGGGGTTTTATACGGCTAGTCTTGTCTTTCCTCATTTTCCATAACTCTTTGTGCTGTAATATAACAGTAAGAAGAATCTAGTAACTTGCTACTTTTCTTTTGACCCCAAGTCACGGGATAGTGGTACATGGTAAGCTTCCTAATACAAAGAGTATGATTTAGGGATTGCCATCCATAGAAATCCAGTGATTTTTTTTTTTTTAAAGATTTTTATTTATTTATTTGACAGACAGAGATCACAAGTAGGCAGAGAGGCAGGCAGAGAGAGAGAGGAGGAAGCAGGCTCCCTGCTGAGCAGAGAGCCCGATGCGGGCCTCGATCCCAGGACCCTGAGATCATGACCTGAGCTGAAGGCAGAGGCTTCAACCCACTGAGCCACCCAGGCGCCCAAAATCCAGTGATTGTTTTAACTCATTACATAGCTTGCCTAGGTAATCTTTAGCTCTAAGAAATACCTCCCCAGGGTGACAGTTTATTCTCATGGTATGCTTACTACTAAACATTTATCTTTTCTTTTAAATATTAAACTATTCTTGGACTAGACTATCTGAAAGAGCCTGGAGAGGTTTAGGCAAAATAAAGACAGAAGTATAGACAAAATTATTTCAGAATAACTGGAAATAGGAACTATAAAATACAGCCAGTGTCTTCATTTAACCTAGTGCATCTTTTGTGTATGATTCAAGGAATAGGTAGAAAATTTCCCAAAGTATACAGATTTTTTTGTTTTTGCATGCACAAAAAGAATTCACACCCACTGATTCAGGAAGGAAACTGAAAATTGAGCTCATTATTTTAGAACCATCTGAGATGTTTAAAGGAAAAACAATTCAGATGTCTCTAGATAGCCCATGTTCATGATATATAAAAGTGGTAGTGATGGTTCTTTTAGGAGTTGTATTGCTTCACTCCATCAGTAGATAGTTCCAAGTACCCTGTTGAAAGGAGAGAGGGAAGAAGGTACATTGGAAGCATGTAAAATACGTTCTTTCCTTCCCAGTTTTTATTCTGAATGGGTTAGGAAATAGTCTTGTAGTTAACTTGGGCTTGGTATAGAATAGTGAAAAAGAAACACCTATAGATTTTCAAATCATAGTTTTAAATAAGTACCTCAGTAGAGAATTCAGCAAATATTTGAGAGTCACAGGAACTTGGGATTCATCAATAAGCAAAACAAAACCGTTATTTTTCCCGTTGAAGCTTGTGTTCTAGTTCAGAAGTCAGCAGACTTTTTTGGTAAAAACGAGAAAGTAAGTATTTTAGGTTTTGCATGTGGCCATGTTCCATATAAAACTTTATTTACAAAAGCGAGCAGCGGCTGGATATGGTCAATGGCCCATAGTTTCCTAACCCATATTCTTGGAGGTAGAAACAGAATGAGTAAATTAGAGTATGTTAGGTGATAAGTACTTTGGGAAAAAGAAAAATAGTGCAGAATAATTTAAATGGGGAGTATCATGAGGCAGGAGTTGGCAGGGTGAGTCTCACTGAGTTCAAGAGGAGGAGGAACCAAGAAAGACTGAAAAGTTACTGATTGGTGATGGAAAAAAAAAAAAACAATGGTGATGTCCTAGAAATATAATGAAGAACCATATATTGGGAAGAAGAAAGGAACATCTGTGTGAGATGTTGCTGCTAGGCCAGATAGTTGCTGCTGAGATTACACCATTGAATTTAACTAATCTTGGGTTATTAGTGACCAGTCTGAGTAGCTTTCATGGAGAGAATTGAAGGAGAGAGTGAAAACAGGTAAGTCTTTTGAGGAATTTTGTTGTAAATAAAGCAGAGATGGAGCAGTGAGGGAAGAAGGACCAAGAGAAGAATTTGGTGGTTGTTGTTGTTTTAAGATTTTATTTATTTATTTATTTGACAGACAGAGATCACAGGTAGGCAGAGATGCAGGCAGAGAGAGAGAGGAGGAAGCAGGTTCCCTGCTGAGCAGAGATCCCAGGACCCTGGGATCATGACCCGAGCTGAAGGCAGAGGCTTTAACCCACTGAGCCACCCAGGTGCCCCAGAATTTGTTGTTTTGTTTTTTTTTTTAAGATAGAAGAAGTAATGACCTGTCTGATGGAAATAATCCAGTAAAGAGTAGAGAGGAAATGATGTGGGAGACAGTTGCTGGAGCTGGAGCTTTGGGTTGGCAAGGGAATGGGATTTGGTGTGTCAGTAGAGGGATTAACTTCAGGTAGGTGTGATGTTGGTAGGTGGGTATGTGTGCCATGGAGAGTCTGGATTTGTCTTGTAGCTTCAATTTTCTGATTAAAGAATTATCAGTAGAGAATATGAAAGTTGAAGTATGGAGGTTTTATATATACCTATGGTTTATGACTTTTAGTAAAAGCATTTGAGAGATCTTCGGTGACTCATTAAAATGACTTTTATTGTACCCTCTGAGGGAGTTTTAAGCTTAACCTAGCAAATATGTATATTTTAAGGATTAAACCCTACATCATGGGATTGAATAATGATGCATGTAATTCTTGTGGCACAGCAACTGGTATCCTGTAGACACTCAAGAGGTACTAACTATTATTAGAGGACATAGTAAATATGCTAAATTGAAATCATAGATCCTTTGACGTCCCTCCTGATGTTCTTTCTACTTCACAGTGTGGTCTTTCTTTATACAGTGACTAGTGATATTACTGGCCCCAGTGATCAGGGGCTACATAGATGGATGCTTGTTCTTATGCATCTTAATTATTTTATCATGCTATATTAATTTCTTTGTACAGTAAAAGTAGTTTTTGTATAAAGCATCCTGAAGGTAGGTAATAATTTTTACACATTTCCAAGAAAATGTCTCAAGTAGTAGTTTCAAATATGTAGAGGGTATTCAACAAATGTGATTAGTAAATCAGTGTTTCATATTTCTGTGACTAAACTTAGGTACTCAGTTCTTTAGAACTTTCTCTAATTCAGACCTGAGACCATTCCACTATTCTGAAAAATTCTGGAGCTAAATTATATTGGACTTCAGCGGTTAGAAAACCTCCAAATATAGCTATTCTATTTCTTTTTTTTTTTTAAGATTTTATTTATTTATTTGACAGAGAGAGATCACAAGTAGGCAGAGAGCGAGAGAAGCAGGCTCCCTGCTGAGCAAAGAGCCCGATGCAGGGCTCGATCCCAGGACTGAGATCATGACCTGAGCCGAAGGCAGCAGCTTAATCCACTGAGCCACCCAGGTGCCCCAAATATAGCTATTCTAAATACCCTCCAAAGAAAAGTAGTAGCCAGATTTAACAGTAAGCATATAATAATAGAAGTACAATTGGCACACACAGCTGTTGGAATGCCATTAAAAACCGGCATTGTGATCATTAAAAGAAGTTTGTTAGATGGTTATTTTATGTAAGCGATGAACCACTAAATTCTACTCCTAAAATAATAGTATGCTATATGTTAGCTAACTGTAATTAATATACAAATGTGGGGGGGGGAAGACATTAGAAAATAATACTCAACTATTCCATATTGAAAATCAAAGTAAGATAAATTGACTTTGTATAACTACAAGAAAATAGCCTTGGTTACCTTGACATACTGCACCAAGAAAGTAATGAGTGAAGTCAAGAAGTGATATTTTTACTAAGTACTAGAGAATCTAACCGTAGGCAAGAACTGTTTGGGAAGAGCAAGGTGAAATGGCCATTTCGTTCTTCAGCAGCCAGTGTGAAGAGAAGAAGTAAGAATCTATTTTCTTCATAAAAAGGAGCTGTGTTCGAACCTTTAATCTTAGGTTTGCTGATAAAGATAAAAAATTTGAAGCTGTTTCCAAGAATTTAGGAAGTAAAACTTGGCTATTTTTGCAGACAACTGAGAAATTCTAAATTTAGTCAAATAGGTTCCCATCCCATCTATAATAGTTACCTCTAAAGCATCAGAACATTCAACTTCATAAAAATATTTAGATCAATGGAAAATATTGAGTAAGTCATTTTCTATAAATCTGTCTTGTGTTGAAACATTACTTTCTTTTTTTATTATAGGTCCAGTTGTTTACGTCTTGGATCTTGCGGATAGACTGATCTCAAAAGCTTGTCCATTTGCTGCAGCAGGAATAATGGTTGGCTCTATCTATTGGACAGCTGTGACTTATGGAGCAGTGACAGTGATGCAGGTTCACTATTTTACTGTGTTCAGTGATAATATTTTTTATGTGAAGATCTATTAAATAGATTTTTATTAGAGTTTTAAAAATTATTACTATTATTTTGAACAAGTAATAACCTTCTCATGGCTTAAAAATAAGAAACAAATAAGAAACTTATCCCTTGAAAAGTCATCTTACTCCTGCCCATTTGCCCAGATTCCTCCTCACTTCTCCAGCTAGCCACTATTATTAGTACATAGTATTCTTCTAGACTTTTTTTGTGCATGTGCAAGAAAAAATAAATTTGTTCTCCCACACATATACCTTTTTCCCCTTAAAGGAAGCAAATTAGAACTGTACCTCCCTTTTTTTTTCCACAGTAAACTTTGGATATCTTTTCATATAAGTATGCAGAAATCTTCATAGCATTCTATGTGTGGAATTAAAACAATTAACTAACCAGTCTGTTGTTGATTAGAGGATTAGTTGCTTCCTGTTTTTTGCTACAATCAGTAACTTGGTGAAGATTATTAGACTTAAATTTCAAGATTTAGTCCCAGACCCTTGACTTCTCTCTTTATATTTCTTTTATAAAGATTCCCAGCTATCATCTCTGTGCTTTTTGTGCTCATCTGTGTCTTGGCCCTAATTTCTCCTCAAATCCAGTCCTACAGTCACAGTCTGACCCCTCTCCTTAAATAACCTCTTACGATTTCACACTCAATATTATTGAAATCAGATTAGTTCTTTCCTCAATTTGAAACATCAGTTTATTCCCCATCATAATCTTTCTATACCTTTGATATTTACTGTTCTTTCCCATCTAATCAGTCTGTATCGTACATTCTTAGGATTACCTTTAGCTCTTTCTACTTCGTAGACCTTTATCATGCCACTGACTGCAAGTCCAAGCAATTTTCATTTTTATATTGTTTATATATCTGTAGCTTCTTTTCCACAGTCTTAACCACCTGACTTCTTGTCACTCCCCCATCATACCTGTGGGCTAAAGGAGCCTCTTGATTGGTTTCTCTTAATTTCATTCTCTTCTATCAGTCCATCCTTCTAAATCAGTCTTCCTAAAATAATACCTCCAACATCTACTCCAACCTTACCATCTCCTCCGCCTTAAGTAGTGCTTTATCAGTGCAGCACTAACATTGGGTAGGTGTTTCATAAATAACTCAGTTCACACACTATATAATATTCTAGAAGTTGCACTTAACCTGTCTATGCTGGGTCCATAGTGAATGGCATTTCTAGTTGCTTCATTAATATTCATGGTGGGACAGATACTGCAACGCTTCTTCATAAAGTGCTGATGACACCCCCCAAAGTCTGGATATAGTCACTAGAATGAGTTGCAAAATGAATTGCATCATTTGTCATGAGTGTAATAGGTAAAGATTAAGAGCCACTGACTTGAAAAAGATTCCATTTCCTTAACCTGATTTGTTATACAGGGTGCTTCAGTCTCACTTCATTCTACTTTGAGGCCTGTTGACCTCCAACCCAACCTTATGCTGAGTTCTTTACCTCTGTCCTTTGCATTTTGTCACCCTTCCTGCTTCATACCTGTCCTTCCATTCCTCTGTCTACTTATCTAAATCTAATCTCTTCTTCCAGGCTTAGTTCAGATGTTTTCCCCCCATCAAACCTACCAGACAACTCCTGACCACTGTCATTTCCTTTTCCTCTACATTCATAACATTTTCAGTCCTCATATGGCAGCTAATCTTGTGCTGACCAAGTGATATTTATTAGGCTACCTATTATTTAACTTTTCCTGTATTCAGGCCTTGCTTTTCCTATGAGAAGGTAGTTTCCTTGAAAGTAGACTGTCTTATACTTATATTCCTAATATAGCATATAATAGAGAATAACATTTAAAGGCTTGTATAAAATACTGGGTTTTTTTTTTTAATATGACTCATTCAATCAGGTAGTAGCAGGTTTGTTTGACTTACTATTTCCCCTGCAATAATTTGTTAAAATTACAGTAATGAGTAGATCATTAGTTCAGGGAGGTTTAGAATGGTTCACTAGGACTGACAAAGACACAAAAACTTAGAGTAGATATATACATTATTTAATGCACAAACACATTATACAGACATATATTTTTTGCAGATGAAGAAACAAAGGCCCTCTGAGATTGTGTGATTTCCTTAATACCTAATTGACCATAAGAAGTAGGGTGGCTCTTTTTGAGGAAAGATTTTAGGCTTACTCAATCTTAAAAGAAATTTGATAATTAATGGGACACACTGATAAGAGCCAATTAAGGATTATAGTTTGTATCCTCTAAAAAGGGCTTCAAACTGGATTTTGTCACTTTGAATCCATTTTGGTATGATTCATTCAAAAAGTTAACACCAAGCTGAGGTCTATGTAAAACACAAGACAAATTGAAAGCCCTAATCCCCAGCCCCAAGAAATACAGTCTAAGACAAGCTGTTCAAAAGTGAATTGGAGAACAGTTACAACATTGTATAAACAAATATGAAGAGTACAGACAGAAGACTACACAAACAGTATTTTAATTCAGTAAAATGGAAGATCATTTGAAATTACAAAAAAAAAGTCTTGAGCTGACTTTTGAAGACAGTAATTTGGAATTGTAGAGGGGAAGAAATGATACAAGCAAGGAGACAAAAATGAACATGTTGGTTAATGGTGACAGTAAAGAAGAAGACCTAAAATTATGATGATACATATATATTGCCATTTAGAAATAATTACCATTTAGAAATGATCTTCACATGTACTATCTCACTTGAAAAGATTTTTTAAGCCTGGAGTGAAAGAGATTATCTGTGATAGTAGGTAGGTATTGTATGATTTAAGAGTATTGGGAAGACTTTTACTTATCTGAATATATGTAATAGAAAATGTGCCCCACTCTACCATCAGCAGTATTTAGGAGTTTCTTTCTTAACCCTTGAGTGTTCTTTTTCCTTTTGTTCTCTGACTACTCTGAAGTACAAGTAAATCAGATTAAGGAATAAGACCACTATTATTCTTTTTAAGATTTTATTTATTTATGTTAGAGGGAAAGAGGAAATCTCATGCAGACTCTCCCATTGAACACAGAGCCAAACTTGGGACTCACTCCTTGACCCTGAGATCATGACCTAAGCCAAAGTCAGGAGTCAGATGGTCAATCCATTGAACTGCCCAGATGCCCCTAGACCACTATTCTTTTCCCACTTCTCCAGGAACCAGTTTTAGGTTCAATCTCTGTTAGTTGTGAAGAATTTGAATGAGACCTTCTGCTTACATTTTTATTGAGAAGACAATAGATAACTTTTTTCCCAGCACTGGGCCAAACACCTTTCTAACATTGTAACAGTCTTGTGATCTGGATACTATCAATTATTCCTAGTGTACAGGTTTGGCGAGTTTACATGTCACTACCACACAGCAAGAAAGAAGCATTAGGACCCCCATCCCTCTCCCTAATCTGGGGCTCCTTGGGTGAAACCTGGTTCCAAAGGCAGTGGGATCGTTTTACCCTGGAACAATAAGACCTTAATGTCCAGTCTAGTTCTACTTTTGTCTCTAGTGTAAAAGATAACCCCCATAAGCATTGCCCTTTCTTAACTTATACTACCATAAGTTATCCTTGATACTGACTAAGAAAACCTATTAGTTCACCACTTTTTTAAAAAGCAGGCTTTTAAAAGGAAGTGCTTTATAAGATCAGGCCTTAGTTAAAACTCTTAGCCATTTAGTCTTGGATATGAAGATCTAGCTTTCAGGGTTTTTTTTTTGTTTTTTTTTAAAAGATTATTTATTTATTTGTCATAGAGAGAGAAGCGAGAGCAAGCACAGGCAGACAGAGAGGCAGGCAGAGGCAGAGGGAGAAGCAGGCTCCCCGCCAAGCAAGGAGCCTGATGCGGGACTCGATCCCAGGACGCCGGGACCACGACCCGAGCCGAAGGCAGCCGCCCAACCAACTGAGCCACCCAGGTGTCCCTCTAGCTTTCAGCTTTTAAGCAGAAAAACAAACCTTTATCTAAACCCACAATTCCTAGGCCTTTATTGTATACACAGTTAACAAATTCTTAGAGAAGATGTTCTCTGATTCCTGAATCTCACCCCAGAATTGAAGTCTTAAAAATAATCGTTTTAAATCTTGGGGCATAAAACCAGAATGTACATGATCATGCACAGTTTGCTGGATTTGTATTGACCAAAGTTAAATCACCCCCATTGCTTAATTCAGCTTTCATTTTCTGCCCTTGAGTCTGACTATAGTAGCAGGTGGTAAACTACAGTTGTACTGTTCTGTTTCCTTTGCAGCATTTATACTTGCATGCTTGTTTGGTTTGATTTTATTTTCTCTCACCTCCAAAAGACATCTATTTAGCTTACCGTTTTATCCACAACACCTTGGCTTGTGTCTGGCACATAATCAGTATTCAGTTGAATGCATGCATAGTGAGCCCAGCGCATCTCTCTCCACTTCAGATATAATAAGTCGGACAGTGGGTCTCTTGCTACTATCTGTCCTATTTATTTCCTTTTTTGTTTCCTTATTCTTAGACACCAGCTTGTAAGGTTTTTACTGCTACCCATGAGGAATAAACTTTCTCTTACTATAGTTTGTTTCTGAATATTCACTCTGCTTTATATTTCTAAACCCCAAATTCTAAAAAAAATAATGTAAACCAACAGGAATTTTTGAAATTTCTGAATTTATTTGCTAATACTTTGAGAATATTTAAATCACATTTAGTTGTAACTTTATAAGTGATCATTATATTGAAAATAATAAAATGATATTAAAAACAATGTCCTGAAAAGGCATAGGTGGAGACATAATCTCTGGGCCAGTCCACTTTTGCCACTAGTATGGGATTAGGGTTTATGAAATACAGTGGACCATTGAACAACATGGGGATTAGTTAAATCACCCCCATTGCTTAATTAAGCTTTTATTTTACATTGATAACCCTCCTCATGCAGTAGAGAATCCATGGATAAGTTCTGATTCCCCAAAAGCTTTACTACCGATCGCCTGCTATGACCAGAAGCCTTACTGATAACATAGTCAACTAACACACATTTTTGTAAATGTACTATATGCTATGTTACAGTAAAGCAAGGTAGAGAAAAGCAAATGTTATTAAGGAAATCATAAAGAAGAGAAAATAACAGTACTGTACAGTAACTATCAGTACATATATAAGGACCAGTACAGTTCAAAACCATGCTGTTCAAAGGTCACCTGTTCGTGAACCAGACTATTTCACTTTAGGGCAACTCAGAACTATTATCCTTCACATACAAGGCACTAGGTTTCTCTGTGGAAACACAAGAATATTAGGTACCTATACCGTAGTTTTTCATCACTTAGAAGGGGTTAGCCTCCTGCCTTGAATATTACACTGTATTTAGGTAAATTACTGAAGTATAAGCCTGGACTATATCCCTAGTCAGATTTTAAAAGCATCCATTTTGCTTCTTCCCACATACTTATAAAATTTTTTTACCTGGATTGAGTGTGTTGTTTAGAATTTTGGTTTGCTTTGACCATTCTCAGCTTTACCTTATTTTACTTAGAGTAGTCCACCTAAAAAAAAGATCTGCTATGATAGTTTGACATAAAGAGCATCTCATTTTTATTTATTCATTTATTTATTTATTTCCCAAAAACCCCATATACTTTTTCATGAGCTTGTTTTCCTCAGTGTCTCTGGCAGCTTTTAGTTTTCCCTACCTTATTTCTTCCCTTTCCTCCATGCCTGTCCTTCCTTCTTGTCACCTCCTTCCTATCAAAGATAGAAATGAGATTCTTCCCAGTCCTTTCTTCCTGGTTTACACCTCAAGTATGATCAGAAAAACTATATGGAGTCTTTCTAGTAGTTCCTCCCAGCTAGCTGTCCTCACTGTGTGATACCTCGGTGGGTATAAGCCCAAGATTCAGAAATCATCTCCTTCACCTGTCATAACTGCCAGAAATAATCATTCAGAGAAATAGGTTTAATTTGGAAGCAGTTGAGACTCTGGCTACAGGGAAGATCACTTGAGACCTTTGAAAGAGAATTTTCAGGGAAAATCTCCAGTTAAAAATACCAAGTGGGACTCCTGGGTGGCTCAGTCGGTGAAGCGTCTGTGTTTGGCTCAGATGATCTTGAGGTCCTAGGATCAAGTGCACATCTCGAGCCTGCTTCTCCCTTTACCCCTCCCGCTGCTTGTGTTCTTCTACTCTCTGTCTCTCTCTCTCAAAAATTAAGACTTCAAAAAAAAAAAAAAAAAAAGGTAAGAAGCTCATCAGTAAAATGGAGATGTTGAGAGAAGTATAAGGCCAAGATTGATCCAGTAATAAGGATTTTCCTGCAGGGCAAGTATGGAGATTCGCAAATAAGAATTATTCATGTCCTTCTTGCCCTCTGGAATCTAATCCAATTGAGAAATAGCCCCAAGACCCAGATAAGAAAGCAAGGATTGTTTTAGCTTCATTACCCATAGATAGGACACCCTAGGGTTCCTGGACTGGAAAAATGACTGGAACTTGTAGCAAAAGCTACTTCAGTAGACCTTGGAATTGCCTTTTAGCCGAGTTAGGTCTGTAGAACAAGCATTTGGCCAGCCGGAAAAATCACTTTATCCCAGACACCACTGATACAGAGAAGAGCCAAAGAGAAGTGAGCTTTCAGGCCATCTCCCTGAAGGCTGGTCCTGCCCCTTGGCAGGCTGTGCATTACCCTAGTAGGAAGAGCAGGAAAAGAGATGCTCTGCTGGAGGATAAATAGGACTTAAAATTGTAGTCCATTCTAATCAAATCAGGTAAGAGGAATTAAAAAACCAGAAGTCTGCTCCCCTCTACTGAATTGTAATCACTGTGGGTCAACCATTTTTAAAAGCTTTTATTCCAATATAATAGGAAATGGCTTAGGAGCTTTTCTTCCCTTGAATGAGAGACATGTATAAATAAATGAAGACTGGTGGCTTTCCAGCTTATTTAAAAAAATTTTTTTTCTAAAATTTTTTAAAAGATTTTATTTATTTGGCAGAGAGAGAAACCGCCAGAGAGGGAACACAAGCACAGGGAGTGGGAGAGGGAGAAGCAGACTTCCCGCAGAGCAGGGAGCCTGACGTGGGGCTCCATCCCAGGACCCTGGGATCATGACCTGAGCCGAAGGCAGACGCTTAATGACTGAGCCATCCAGGCACCCCTTTTCTGTATTCTTTTGAAATTGAGTATTTCCTCTAAAATGAATTCATACAACCCTTGATGAGACAAGGAAGTGATTCTAGCAAATGCTGTCTGTTTCACAGGTTGTAGGCCATAAAGAAGGTTTGGATGTTATGGAGAGAGCTGATCCTTTGTTCCTTTTAATTGGACTTCCTACTATTCCTGTCATGCTGATATTAGGCAAGATGATACGCTGGGAAGACTACGTGCTTAGACTATGGCGCAAATACTCAAATAAACTACAAATTTTGAACAGTATATTTCCAGGTAAGGCCCTGAATTGTGGCTATAATGAGCGCACCAAATTAGTATTTGTGAAAGAATCTTAGTATGCATAGATATTTTAATCTAATTCATTAGCACTAATATCCTGCATTTTCTTTTTCTCTAGGCATTGGTTGTCCTGTTCCTCGAATTCCAGCTGAGGCTAATCCTTTAGCAGATCATGTCTCTGCCACCCGAATTTTGTGTGGAGCCCTTGTCTTTCCTACTATTGCGACAATAGTTGGTAAACTGATGTTCAGTAGTGTTAACTCTAATTTACAAAGGACAATCTTGGTAAGATGGGTTTTTTTTTCAAGTGACTATACAAAAAAGAATGAACTGTGTATTTGTTCAAAAAAAAAACCCAGTGGGACTATATAAATAGTCCTTTTGTGGCTCCTGTGCTTTAAGGTTCTGTTTGATCCCCACTTATTGTCCAAAAGCAAGAAGAGAGGAGGATCCATTACGTCTAGCCTTCCAGAACAGTGCTGTGGGTGATTTCTCTCCTAGAACAGGCGTGAATTATCACGCCCATCCCTCTTGACAACAAAGATTATGGTGAAGAGCTTCTGCTCTAGGGTCAGACTGCCAGATACGGCTTTGCTGAAAAACCTAAATCAAATTTCTTGACTTCTCTGTGCCTATAAAATACAGATCGAATTCACAGGTATATCAGGATTACTGGGAGGATTAAATGAGGTAATTCATTTGAAGTGCTAGCACATAGTCAACCCTTGTGTTGATGTCATTATTCTCCACCTATCACCTGCACATGTGCCTAGGCCTTTTCCCTGTTCTATCAGAATGGACGTAAAGCTAAGTGGAGAGATTACCCAATAGGAGAACAGGGAAGGTGTCTCTGTTAGATGTAGTGTCTCCGCCTGTCTTACTCCCAGTAGAAAAAAGAACTGTTTCTTTGCATTCATCTGAATGAGAAGAGAGCAATGGCTCTCTTTTGTGATCTAAGTAAAATTATTTTTATTATTATGTTTCTCTAAATCTGTATGTTAAAAAGCTAATTTTCCTTTTTATTTTAGGGTGGAATTGCTTTTGTTGCCATAAAAGGAGCATTCAAGGTTTACTTCAAACAACAGCAATATTTACGTCAGGCACATCGCAAAATTCTAAATTATCCAGAGCAAGAAGAAGCATAAAACTGTGACTTCTAGTTGTTCTGCAGTCCTCTCATCCTTATGAGTCTGTTGTGTTGTTCTGATTCCATCATTAATGCACAGTAGTGGAGACTTATGATAAGCTGCTGCTCATATTTTTAAGAAATATAATAAAGCACTTAGGGCAGGGGAAATCCTCTCAGTAATCACGGAACCTGAAGTTGTGATTTGTTTTCATTGTTTTGTATGTAATTCTTTTATGGCAGTCATCTGAACCATTATCTTAGCATGGTAAACCTGGATTTTGTTCATATTTTCTCCAAATAGAAATGTAAAGATCAAACTGTGCAAATATTTAAAAATGCACATGCTGTTTAATTCAAATGCCTCTTTTGTACATGTTCATGTTCAGTGTTTTCTTAGAATCAGCAACTCAATGAAGGTACTATGAGGATTTTTTTTCACTGACATAATTTGATTACATGCTAAATAGGAGTATATGTTAATATGAGGAAATGTAAATTAGTTATAAAAAATAACAAACCAAAAATGTATGTAAACATTCAAATGATTATCTGAACAAATGAGATTTCGTTGTGTTTTTCTTAACCCATGTGACATCCTCTAATGTGTAGGGTAAAAATTCACAGGGCTTCCAAATCACTTTTTCACTATTAAATTTTATTTATATAATATTGACATCTCATAGTTCATAATGTAATTTTGACTCGTGCAGTCATAATTACTCTGTGTGTGTGTGTGTGTGTGTGTGAGAGAGAGAGAGAGAGAGGGAGAGAGGCATAAGGACCTTCAATCACTGGAGTAAGGTTTTTAAATCCGTATTTCTAGAAATTAGAGCTGCCAGTTTCTAGTAGTTTGAGCACAGAATGACTTGCAAAAAAAATCAATAAAGTTATTTTACTCTTCTCTTTCATTGATTCAGTTATTCAGGTGTTTGTTGATCACCTATTTGCCCAGGCATTATACAAAGTGCTGTGGGACACAGTGGTGAACACGACAGACTTGGTTCCTGCTTTTATGCAGTTTACTGTCTAGTTTCAGCAGATTGAAAACCAGCAGTGAGTAAACCAAGGTGAGGCCTTGAGCTCTTTGTTTTTATACCAGTCAGTGAGGAGATAATTATGAAAATAAGTCTTGAGTAAATATTGAGGTTTTTGGCTTAAGTCAAGCTATTATTAAAACTAGTACTAATGTTTTTAGATTTTAATTGCTTGTCATATCAAGGCTAGCACCTTAATCACTGTATAACTAGTTTTATGTTCATTTTTAAAAAGCAATTATTTATTTTAAGCCATTTTTAATAGTGGCCCTTTTAATGTTGTTTGGCAGTCTGAATGGTCTCACAGTTATTTTCATTAATTAAAATTAAATTTTTAAAAGATAGTTCCAAAAACCCTATTTATTTTCTTGTTCACAGTATCTAATGCATGACAACAAATAAATATTTCCCTTACTGATAAGTGGCCATTTCTCTTTAGGAATGTAGCAAATATAGATTGAGCTATGTTAGATTGCAATAATGTATGTTAACTTTAGTAATTTAAGACTGGTACCTTTCTATAGTATGAATGTCTTAATTCTGTTATAAAGTTTAATGTGAATGGCTGTTGAACATTCAGAGTTGTAATTATTTTGGGAGGAAGAGAATATTTGACTGACAGTGGGCCTTATTAAGAACACTGCTACAGTTCTGAAGGGGAAATATAAAATCTATGATTATATATAAAAACTTAGATTATATAGCTATAATTATAAAATATATTGGCTTTTCTTTAATTTTCAATATAAAAGGCATAGTAGATATTTCTGCGTAATTTTGTTCTATGGAACAGCTTTTAGGCAACCTTTAATAAAATTATACAAGCACACCATTCCCCAGTTACTACTTTGATGCCCAAGATGGGGGGAGTGAGTAGCTGCTTGCGTCTGTTGGTATCAGGGCTCATGAAGCCAGGAAAACAACTCTAATCCTTTGTGGCCAGCTGTGAGGAGTTTTTAGGGATGTGGGGAGGGAATTGCAAGTGCCTGGAAACCAGATTGTCCTCTAGCCCTGGAACTGAACACTTTTAAGTCTAAAAAACCTTAGCTCCGAAAGTACCATGTACCAGTCTTCAGAATGGTGATCTGTACCACCATGAACAACAAAAGAGCATGGGCTGACCAAAGTTGATGGACCTGGGTTCCAATCCTAATTCTGTTTAATAACCAGATGTATGACCTGACTGAGTGGTTTTCTCTCAGCTACAGTGTTTGTCATCTCTGAAATGCAAGTAATACTTCTATCTCAGAAGACCATTTCTAGGATTAACTGAGAAATTAAAGGAACAAAGGCACTTTAGGCTCAAGACAGCCCTTACAGAGCAGTAGCTGTTTCTTAATTGTTAAATAGTCTGTTTGTGCTCTAGGGAAAGGGAATAAAGAGGTAAGAGAATGGTGTTAGGGGACAGATTAAAGGGATGTTGTAGACTTTTGGGATGGGTTGGGTATATTCTGTGTTTTCCAGTTTATTTTCCCATTGCTTTATTGTATTATTTCGATAAACTTTAATGTTTTAAACCTCTTTTATAAAATTCAGTGACAACGAGTAAAATTCTCTCCATTGCAGAAGTTTAACTTATCTCCAAAGTGGCTGAAAATATTGTTCATCATTACATGATTATCAAGTGACTGTGAAGAATATAAAATTAAACTTAGTGACTTAATTAGTCACTGCCTTGCTAACTGTGCTGTAATTTTTTAAACGTCTTGTTTTTTAACATAGCAGACTATCTCAGTACTGGCTGGATTAGGTTAAATAAAGAATTTTTATGTCCTCTAGGTGTACTTTGTCTGTTGAACAACTCCCAAAACCTAATTTGTTCTTTTTTTTTTTTTAAAAGATTTTGTTTATTTATTTGACAGAGATCGCAAGTAGGCAAAGAGGCAGGCAGAGAGAGAGGAGGAAGCAGGCTCCCTGCAGAGCAGAGAGCCCGATGTGGGACTCGATCCCAGGACCCTGAGATCATGACCTGAGCCGAAGGCAGAGGCTTTAACCCACTGAGCCACCCAGGCGCCCAATTTGTTCATTTTTTTAAGTCCTAGTTATTAGGATCCTAGATGTATCTGAAATTTAAAAAAAACTAAAGAGAAATTATCTTAATAATACAGGCAGGCTGGCCTAAACTCTAACCCATTCTGGTTTTTAAAACGTATACCCCATCAGCCACTTGGACTATGACTAGACAACCACACACAAGATCTGTGGGTGGTCTCATGCTACAGGGTATCTTGAAGTACCTTCAAGTAGGTTAGGAACACATTTAAGGAAAAAAAGTTACTTCCTCTGAGATACTAATTTTTAAGTTTCTGAAGAATGAGTACATCAAATAAAGGCCCTTCCATCCATGGGGATTGTATTTTTTCTAGTTTATTTCATTACCCCCAACAGAGGGACTAGCAGAGAAGTGGCATAGAGTCAGTCCTGGATGCGTATTCTGATATTATCTGTAGGACAATTTACTTTCTCAGACCCTTAGTTTCCTCATCAGTAAAATTGAAGATTATAAAACTATCTCCCTGGTTATTATGAGAATTAAGTGAGGAAACATTCTACAACAGTTTGATAAAGAGAAAAACTAAATCTGTGCCAATCAAGTAGACGTTTGTTTTCCCGTAGCCTTCCCCTGGTCCCCTGGGATCTCAAGGTTGCCTCTTCACTGCTACCAGCCATCCCATACACCCATGAGAAATGGTAGAGTAATAAAATGTCATATTTAACTACCTTCCTAGAACAAAGATTCTGAGCAAAGGGAAGAGAGAAAGGGTTTGCAGCTGAATGGCTGTAGAAGCTTTGGACATGCAACAGAGGTGAGGCTATCATCCTGGTCAACCTTTGCAGATTTACGTAATCACCTGCCTAGGTTACTATATGTCAGCAATATGTATTTACTTCACCAGGTGTTTGTTGAGCACCTGTATGAGCCAGACACTGCCAAGTCCTGGGGTAAAATGAGGAATAAGCCTGCTTTGAAATATTTATTCTTATAAAAGTACACTTTAAACTCTGGAATACTTTGAACCCTTAGAAGATGTGCCCTGCTTAAATATGGACACTAGTTTAAAATTGGCAAGAAACTATAACAGGAACTAAAAGATTGTTTATGATCTTTTAATAATACACATTTATCAGTGTATTCAGATAATTGACACCAAAAATAGACATTAAAAAGTACATAATTTTTAAGTATAAGTCGATGAATTTTGGTAAAATGATCACATGACCTATCAGTGTCCATTCAGGAGATACAAATTAGCTATTTGGACAAGGAAGATAAATTCTTAGCTGGTAGAAAGTAAATGATAACAGACTTTAAAGAAAAGCAGGAGCAAAAAACAGTTACAGTACTAGGCTGAAGGAGGGTAGACATTAAGGGACTTAGGACTTAGAGGTAGGGCTTCCTAGAAGGTTGAGATTCAGACACTTTTTTTTTTATCTTTTTAAAAAAATATTTATTATTTTTTTTAAAATTTTTAATTTTTTTTCCAATTTATTTATTTTTAGAAAAACAGTATTCATTATTTTTTCACCACACCGATTCAGACACTTTTGAAAAGGGTGCGGCTATCACAGCAGTTGTGTCAAGGGCTGGTAGAGAGATTTGCCAGAGGGCAGGCTGGAGGTGGTGTGTTGAGCGAGCTGGTTGGATGAGAGGCCTACGGACGCAACCTGAGATGTGTCTAGGCTGCTAAGTTTCGGTGCTTAAAATGTTATCAAGGAGGCTGAAATGGAAGGTGTCTTCCTGACACAATAGCCTTGTGGTGTCACTCCTGTGCCTTCTGTTGAAAAAGCCTTATGTTCCAAAGGGAATATGTTTACAGGATCCAGTACAACGTCACAAAGTTGGGCAAAGAAGGGTGGGTTTATAACTGAGACAGTAAGTTGGCAATGTAACCAGCACCCCTTTGTGACCCTTCCTTATAATCTCTAACGCCCCATCCCACTCCGACCTCAAGGAAACCTAACCCTAATATACTTGATTCCCAGGAAGGGCCCTGAATGACTTAATATCATAACATACAGATGATAAATGGGCCATTTTCATATATTTTGGTTAGGGTATAAATTGGTATGGAAGGTAATCAGTATCTGTTAAGATTACAAATGCATGTATCCATTGACCCAGCATTCCAGTTCCAGGAATTTATCTTAAGAAATACTTGTACTTAAGTGCAATAACATACCTATAAAGTTATTTGTTGTCACAGTATGTTTAATAATAAGAGATTGGAATCAAATGTCTGTAAGTATGGAATTGGTTAAATTGTGGTACATCCATAATGGAATACTACTACAAGCTATTAAAAAAAAGAAGAAGAAGAAGAAAGGTGTTTACCTACTGATGTGAAAATATTTCTAAGCTGTATTATTTTTTAAATCCTCAAGATGTAGAACAGATCTCATAGTGTGTTACCACTAGTGGAAAACTGGGGATGGGAAAATTAAACATCTGTTTAGGCCTTAACTCCTTGGAAGGACACATAAGAAAACTGTAGTTGTCTACAGGAAGTTTGAGAACTAGGAGGATGTAGGTTGGTGTAGGAGGGATATTCTTTACTGTTAACCTTTTGTACTTTTTTTGCTAACCATGTAGAAAAATAATTTTTGAAGTAAGAAAGAATTAAACTTCCCCACTGAGGACAGTACTGAAAATCAGAGGGGAATTTTTTTTTTGAAGATAGCAATATTTGAACTGTATGACAGTACTTTATCCTTTCTAAAGACTGATGTGATTGCCTTTTAGAAATAATTTTGCATCTCCCTCAAGTAGATTTTCCAGTAAGTATTCAATAAATGCTATTGAACTTCTATTGCTAACCATAGGTTTAGTTTTTGACAAAATATGTTACAACTAGTTTTGTCCAGCAATGTACACAATGAGCGGGTTTTGAGACAAAGCTATCCAACCCATAAAAATGGATATTGGAATTCATTAAAGCAGGGATATAACATATCTTAAAGGTTTATTGCTTATTCATGTATTTAGGCATTCATTCATTTGTTGAGTCAACATTTCTTGATAACTCAGTGTCTATCTGATAGTATGCTAGGCACAGAAAATTCAAAATAATACTAATACCTTGTATCCTATTATTTACTGCATGCTTACAATATGCCAGGTAGTGATCCAGATAGGAGTATTAACTCATTTAAACCTCTAACAGACCAAGCACAGTTTTTGTATTATAAATCACAGTATACTACAAACAAGGCAAATGAGGCACCCTGTTTTGGGTTTTGTTTTTTAAGCAAATTACCCAGGGTTACATTGCCTCTACCCTCATAGAACTCACACTCTAGAAGAGAGGACAGGAAGGAAATCAATTCCAGTTACAGTGTGAAAAGTGTAAAGAAAAAAAGTATAATGCACAGAGGAGGTACAGATGTAGCAAGGGAGTAGAGCTCCTTAAAGGTGGATCTTGGAAGGTAAGTATGAACTTGACGGGTGGGAAGAAAGGGACATAGTGTCTTGAGGAAAATTCTGAAAAAACAGTGTTTGATGTACTAGCATCATATACTCAAATAAATTGAAAGGGAGAACATTTAAACCTGAGGTACTGTCATATAAATGAACAAAACACTGGAAAGAAACACACACACACACACACACACACACACACACTGGAGAGACTAAGTGTCCTATAATAGACCCAAAAATAAATGGGTATTTTGTATATAAAAAAGGTAGCATTTAAATCAGTGAAAATGAAGATGGATTAATCAGGATATAGTCTTGGAGCAACTGGTAGCCATCTGGAAATTCCCTTTACCAAAATAAACTCCAGATGGAACAAAAATTTAAGCAAGAAAATCTTAACCATTTAAACACAAATGGGAGAAACTATTTTTTCTGCTGAGACATGTATCTGATAAAGGACTTGTATCCAAAATACACAAATAACTCTTAAAACTCAATGATTAAAAAAAAAACTGGGCAAAAGATCTGAAAATATCCCTCACTAAAAAAGATCTACAGATGACAAAGAAAAAAAAAATACGAAAAAGACGCTTAACAACATAAATAATCAGGGAGCAAATTAAAATAACAATGAGATATCACTACACAGCTAGAGAATGGCTAAAACCCCAAATCCTAACAATTACCAAATGCTGGGAAATAATGTAGAATGAGAGGAACTTTCACTTATTCTGGTAGAAATGCAAAATGATACAATCACTTTGGAGGTTAGGTAGTTTCTTCCCATGTCCTCCAATAGTCACGCTAAGATATTTACTCAAATGAACTGAAAACTTAGGGTCACACGAAAACCTGCATACAAGTGTTTATAGTAACTTATTCTTATTTGTCAAAAACTAGAAGCAGCTGAGATGTCCTTCAAGTTGAACGGATAAACTGTGGTATAGATGTACAGTGGATTATTATTCAGCAGGTAAAGAAAAATGAGCTATATATCTACAAACAAAACAAAACAAAACAAAAAAACCATGAAGGAATCCTAAATGCATATTCCTAAGTAAAGAACCAGTATTGAAAAGCTGTAATGAGTTCAACTAAAGAGCATTCTGGAAAAGACAAAACTATAGAGACAAGATTTAAAAATCAGTTTTTTACCAGGAGTTGGAGCAGGAAGTAAAGGATAAGGATAACAACAAGGTGAAGCACAGGAATTTTAGGGCAGTAAAAATATTCTATATGATAATGACAACTAACATGTTAATGGTAAATACATGACATTATGTATTTGGCAAAATCCATAGAGTTGTGTAACACAAAGAATTAACCTTAATGTAAACTGCAGATTTTAGTTAACAAGTATGTATCGATATTGGTTCATTCACTGTAACAAATGTAACAAGCTAACGTAAGCTGTTAATGATACGGGCAACTAGGGTGGTGGGGGACAAAACTGTTTTGTACTATCTGCTCAATTTTTCTGTAAATCTAAAACTGTTCTTAAATAAAATCTCAATATAAAAAATTTTAATACTACACAAAAACAGAACTGTACTTATTTTTTAATTGTATTTTTTTAAAGATTTTTCTTTTTAATCTCTGTTCCTAATGTGGGACTAGAACCCACAATCCTAAGTCACATGCTCCACTGACTGAGCCAATCAGGCACCCCCAAAATTTTATTTTGAATAAGGTCACAGCATAAGAAATTTTAAGAAATCATAAGGCACATGAAAAGATCATCACTAACCATCAGGGAAATGAAAATCAAAACCACAATTAAATTCCACCTCTCACCCATGAGAATGGCTATTATCAAAAATACAAGAAATATCATTTATTCTTTTTTTTGAAGATTTTATTTATTCATTTGTAAGAGAGCACAGGCAGGGGTAGCAGCAGGCAGAGGGAGAAGCAGGGTCTCTGTCAAGCAAGGACCCCAATATGGGACTCCATCCCAGGACACTGAGATCATGACCTAAGCCAAAGGCAGATGCTTAACCAACTGAGCCACTCAGGCTTCCTAAGAAACACTATTTATGATTTTTTTTTAAAAAGTACATTTAGTTAGAACATACTTCAACATAATAAAGATATGAAAAACTTGCAACATATATGAAAAACTTGCAACATCATACTCAATGGGGGAAAACTTAGAGCTTTCCCCTAATATCAGGAACAAGACAAAGATGTCTACTCTCACCATTTTTATTCAATGTAGTACTGGAAGTTCTAGCCAAAGCAATCAGATAAGAAAAAGAAATAAACAGTATTTAAATTGGTAAGGAAGAAGTAAAACTTTCACTCTTTGCAGTTAACAAAATACTATAGGTGGAAAACCCTAAAAATCCACCAAAAAAACTACTAGAAATGACAAATGGATCAACCAGCTTGCAGGATACAAAAATCCATTGCATTCTTTTTTTTTTTTTAAGCTTGTATTTATTTTTGCAAGAGAAGGAGAGAGGGCATGAGTGGGGTGGGGGGCAGAGGGAGAAACAGACTCCCTGGTGAGCAGGGAGCCTGATAAGGACTGGATCCCAGGACTCTGGGATCATGACCTGAGCCAAAGGCAGAGGCTTTAAACCACTGAGCCACCTAGGTACCCCTTCTGTTAAGTTTTAAATTTTAATTCCAACATAATTAACATAAAATATTTTATTTATTTTTAAAGATTTGTTTAGTTTAAAGAGGTAGGAGAGGGGCACAGGAAGGAGAGAGACTCTCAAGCTGACTCCATGCTGAGCTAGAGCCTGAGTGAGCATTCAGTCTCGTGACTCTGACACCAAGACCTGAGCCAAAACTAAGAGTTGGATGTTCAACCGACTGAGCCACCCAGTTGCCTCTTTTTGTTTTTTGATGTTTTGTTTTTTTTTTATTGAAGAATAAATGACATACAATATTATATTGTATATGTACAACATAGGGTTCAATATTTTTATATATTGTGAAATGGTCACCATCATAATTCTAGTTAACATTTCTCACCATACAAATTTGTGACAATATTTTTTTTAGATTTTATTTGACAGAGATCACAAGTAGGCAGAGAGGCAGGCAGAGAAAGAGAGAGGAGAAAGCAGGCTCCCTGCTGAGCAGAGAGCCCAATGTGGGGCTTGATCCCAGGACTCTGGGATCATGATCTGAGCCGAAGGCAGAGGCTTTATAACCCGCTGAGCCACCCAGGCGCCCCTTGTGACAATATTTTTGACTATATTCCCTATGCTGTACATTACTTCCCCATGTCTTATTTATTTTATACCTGTCCCTCTTAACCCCCTCCACCTATTTCACCCATTCCTTTACCCTTCTGGCACACCAGTTTGATTTCTGTATTTAGGAGTCTTTTCCATTTTGTTCATTCTTTGCTTTGTGTTTTAGATTCCACATAAAAGTGGAGCCTTATGAATTTGTCTTTCTCTGTTTGACTTATTTCACTAAGCATAATACCTTCTACATCCATTCATGGGGTTGCAAATGGCAAGATTTCATTCTTTCCTATGCCTGAGTAATATTCCAGTGGGTATAGGTGTACAATTTCTTTATCCATTCATTTATTTATGGACACCTAATTTGCTTCCATATCTTAGCTATTGTAAATAACACTACAGTGGACATAGGGGTGCCTGTGTCTTTTTCAATTAGTGCTTTCACTTCTAAATAGAAGTGGAATTGCTGGATTTATGGTAGTTCTATTGCTATGTTTTGAGGAACCTTCATACTGTCTTCCATAGTTGCTTCACCGAATCACATTCCCACCGATAGTGCACAAGTGTTCCCTTTTCTCTACATCCTTACCAACTCTGGTTATTTCTTGTCTTTTTATTTTTTTTAGGGGTGGGGAGGGAGAGAGAGAGAGAACCCCAGTCAGGTTCCATGCCCCATGTGGAGCCCAATGCGGGGCTCAATCTCACAACCCTGAGATCACAACCTGAACTGAAATCAGGAGTCAGACGCTTAACTGACTCACTCAGGTGCCCGTATTTCTTGACTTTGTTCATTTAGTTTCAATGGTTTTATTTATTTATTTGAGAGAGAAAGAGACAGCATGAGTGAGGTGGTGGGGGTGTTGAGGAGGGAGGAGTAGACTCCTGGCTGAGCAGGGAGCCCAGACCAGGACCCTAGGGTCATGACCTGAGCCAAAGGCAGATGTTTAACCGATGGGAGCCACCCAGGTCCCCCATTTCTTGTCTTTTTAAAAATCTCCTGGTAAGAATGCAGTCATTCTTGCTAATCGCTAAACTTGGTTTTGCTGAATTATCTGCGAATATAGCTTATTTTTAAATTTATTTTAATTCCAGTGTAGTTAATAAACAAACTGCAAGTATATAATACAGTGATTCAATGATTTTGTAGATTCCTCAGTGTTCTCGTCATCGCTTTCACCTATTTCACCCATCCTGCCCGGCACTTCCCTCTGATAACCATGAGTTTGTTCTCTGTAAAGAGTCTGTTCCCTGGTTTGTCTTTTTTTTGTTGTTGTTGTTCACTTGTTTTGTGTCTTAAATTTCACATGTGAATGAAATCATATGGTATTTGTCTTTCTCTGACTGACTTATTTCACTTAGCATTATACTCTCTAGCTCCATCCATATTGTTGCAAATGGCAAGATGTCATTTTTTTTTATAACTGAATACTATTCCAGTGTAGCTATATACTGCCTCTTATTCACTGGGCTTCATTCACTTGTGCTACTCTCATAATTTGGCTATTGTAAACGATGCTGCTATAAACATTAGGAATCCATGTATCTTTTTGAATTCATGTTTTCATATTCCTTGGGAAAATACCAAGTAGTGGAATTACTGGATCATATGGTAATTCTATTTTTAATTTTTTTTTGAGGTTTTTCATGCTGTTTTTCACGGTGGCTACACCAGTTTGCATTCCCATCAATCGTGCACGAGGGTTCCTTTTTCTCCAGATCCTCACTAACACTTTTTGTCTCTTGTGCATATTATCATTATTTTTTAAAGTTTTATTCAAACTTCTGTTAACATACAGTGTACTATTAGTTTCAGGTGTAGTGTTTTGATTTTAGCTATTCTGATACTTGTGAGGTGATATCTCATTGTGGTTTTGATTGGCATTTTTCCTGATGGTGAGTGATGTTGAGTACTTTCATGTACCTGTTTGTCATCTGGGTGTCTTCTTTGGAGAAATGTCTGTTCAGGTCTTCTGCCCATTTTTAAATTGGATTATTTGGGGTTTTGTGTGTTGAGTTGTAGAAGTTCTTAAATATTTTGGATACTAATATTTTATAGGACATGTTATTTGGAAATTTCTTCTCCCATTCAGTGGGTTGCCTTTTAGTTTTCTTATTGTTTCCTTTGCTGTGTAGAAGTTTTATATTTTGACATAGTCCCAACAGTTTATTTTTGCTTTTGTTTCCCTTGCCTCAAGAGACCTATCTAGACATATCTGCTAAAGCGGATGTCAGAGAAATTACTGTCTATGGTCTCTTCTAAGATTTTGTATGGTTTCAGGCCTGACACTGAGGTCCTTAACCCATTTTATTTTGGGGTATGGTATAAGAAAGTGGTCCAGTTTCATTCCTCTGAATGTGGCTGTCCAGTTTTCCCATTGCTATTTGTTAAAGAAACTGTCTTTTCTTCATTGCATATTCTTGCCTCCTTTGTTGAAGAGCAATTGACCATATACTTACGGGTTTATTTCTGGGTTCTCTGTTCTGTTCTGTTGATCCATGTGTCTATTTGTGTGCCATTGACATACTGTTTTGATTAATTTAGCTTTGTAATGCACCTTGAAATCTGGGATTGTGATACCTCTAGTTTTTTTTTTTCCTTTTTCAATATTTGTTTGGCTATTTGGGGTCTTCTGTGGTTCCATTAATATTTTAGGATTCTTTTAGGATTATTTAGGATTCTGGTTCTGTGGGAAATGCTGTTGGTTAAGTGGCTGCCTTTAGCTCAGGTCATGATCCCAGTGTCCTGGGATCAAGTCTCACATTGGACTGTTTGCTCAGCAGGGAGCCTGATTCTCCTTCTGCCTGCTACTTCCCCTGTTTGTGCCCTCTCTCTCTCTCCCTCAGGCAAACAAATAAAATCTTTTTAAAAATCTATAGATTGCTTTGGATAGTGCAGACATTTTAACAATATTTGTTCTTCCAATCCATGAGCATGAAATATATTCCCATTTGTGTCCTCTTTGATTTCTTTTTTTTTTTTTAAAGATTATTTATTTATTTATTTGACAGAGAGAGAGAGATCACAAGCAGGCAGAGAGGCAGGCAGAGAGAGAGGAGGAAGCAGGCTCCCCGCTGAGCAGAGAGCCCGATGCGGGCCTCGATCCCAGGACCCTGAGATCATGACCTGAGCCGAAGGCAGCGGCTTAACCCACTGAGCCACCCAGGCGCCCCTCTTTGATTTCTTTAATTGGTGTTTTAGTTTTCAAAGTATAGGTCTTTCACCTCTTTATTGGTAAAGTTAATCCTAGGTACAAAGTATAGGTCTTTCACCTCTTTATTGGTAAAGTTAATCCTAGGTATTTTATTATTTTTGGTGCAATTGTAAATGAGACTATTTTCTTAATTTCTCTTTCTGCTACTTCATTGTTAGTATATAGAAATGCAATGAATTTGGATGCCTGGGTGGCTCATTCGGTTAAGCATCTGCCTTTGGCTCAAGTCATGATCCCAGAGTCCTGGGATCAAGTCCTGTATCAGGCTCCCTGCTCAGCTGGAAGTCTGCTTCTCCCTCTGCCCCCAACCCCACTCATGCCCTCTCTCCTTCTTTTGCAAAAATAAATACAAGCTTTAAAAAAACGAAACACAATGGATTTGATTTTGTATCCTGCAAACTGGTTGATCCATTTGTCATTTCTAGTAGTTTTTTTGGTGGATTTTTAGGGTTTTCCACCTGTAGTATCATATAGTATCTCTGCTCAGCAGGGAGCCTGCTTCCCCTCCTCTCTCTCTGCCTGCCTCTCGGCCTACTTGTGATCTCTGTCTGTCAAATAAATAAATGAAATATTTAAAAAAATAAATAAAACTTAACAAAAAATAAATTAAAAAAAGACTAAAAACTCAGTTACATTAAACATTGCATAAAATAACATCAAGTTAAATGCAAAAAGGAAAAAAATCACATTTCATTATACAAAATGAATTTCCTTTACATATAAAAGTCTCTTCAAATCAATAAAGAGGGGCACCTTGGTAGTTCAGTCAGGTAAGCATCAGATTATGATCTCATGGGTCATGAGATGGAGCCCTGCATTGCGCTCTGCACTCAGTCAAGGAGTCCGCTTGAGATTCTCTCTCTCTCTCTCCTGTCCTTTTGCCAACTTGCACTCTCTCTCTCCCTCAAATAAATAAATCTTTAAAAAGTAGTAATAAAAAGAGGGGTGCCTGGGTGGCTTAGTCAGTTAAGCATCTGCCTTCAGCTCTAGTCATGATCTTGGGCTCTTGGGATGGAGCCCCACATCAGGCCCTCTGTTCAGTGAGAGTCTGCTTCCTCCTTTCACTCTCCCTCTGTACTCTTTCTCAAATAAATAAATATTTATTTTTTAAAGTAATAATAATAATAAATCAATAAACCAAGGACTAATTCTTTGAGAGAGTGGGGGAGGGGCAAAGGGAGTGGGGAAGAAAATCTTTCGTTTTTAAATATTTATTTATTTATTTACTTACTTTCTTATTTGAGGGGTTGGGGGAGAAAAAGGAGAGAAACAGACTCCCCGCTGAGCACAGAGCCTGATGCAGGGCTCGATCCCAGGACCCTGGGATCATGACCTGAGCTGAAATCAAGAGTCAGACACTTAACTTACTGAACAACCCAGGTGCCCCTGTCCAATTTTTTTAAAAAATAGTCAAAGGATGTAATAAGTTTACCAAAAAAAATGTGGCACTAAAAAATATGAAAATGTTTAGCTTAATTCATAAGAAATATCCAAATTACAATTTTAATCAGATACTGTTTTTCACCTGTCATCTTAGCCAATAGTAAGAATTATTGGGCACATGCTCTGTGTCAAGTGGTATTCAAAATCCTTTATGTGTATTAGTCCATTTTAAATTCACAACATGAGTCAATTCAAAATTCTTGCTATCCAAGAGTATGGGTCAGGATGTAAGGAAAAGGAACTCTCTCATAATTGCCTGTTGGTTCAACATCTCACAGCCAGTAAATGACCCCTTCACACTTTCTTTTCTCTCTTCAAATCTCTAACACCTCCTTGCCCATCTTTACTCTCAATTGATGATCTTGCTTCTTGCTTTCTGCTTCACCTAGAGATCAGAAGCAGTCAGAAGAAAACCCATAAACTCCTCCAAATCCCTCACAACTACAGACATATGTACCTACATTCATCGACACTCATCCATATACAGTATATATCTACACAAAACTACACTATAACTACACTCATCCTGTGTGGTACTAGCTACCTTTCCTCTTCTTACATTGGACAAACTGTAAGGCCACCTGTATAAGAAATTTTTCCCTTTTGAGGGCTCCTGGGTGACTCAGTCTGTTAAGCAGCTGCCTTTGGCTCAGGTCATGACCTCGAGGTCTTGGGATTGAGCCCCGCATCGGGCTCTCTTCTTGGCAGGGAGTTTGGTCCTCCCTCTCTTTCTGCCTGCCACTCCCCTATGCTTGTGCTCTCTGCCAAATAAATAAATAGAATCTTTTTAAAAGTTTCCTTTTTAAATGAAACATTAACACACACACACACACACCCCTTCCATCTAAAAAAAAAAAAAGAAAGAAAGAAGAAAAAGACCCATTCCCTTCTAGATACTGTCATTTCTCTATTTTCCTTACAACAAAGCTCCTCAAAACCTCAAAAGTGTTGTTTACGTCTTAACAATCTCTCCTCTCATTCTCTTTTTAAATTTTTTAAATGACATACAATTTATATAACAAAATTTGTCATTTAAATGTGTACAGTTCAGGGGTTTATACTGAAGTATATAGTATTTTCATGGAGTTCTGCAACCACTACCACTATCTAATTCCAGAACATTTCTATTACCCCCTAAAAACACCTATACCTAACAGTGGTCAGTCCCAAATTCCCCTTCCTCCAATCCCTGGAAACTATCAATATACCTTCTATCTGGAAATGCCTACTCTGGACATTTCATTTAAATGAATGACAAAATATGTGGCCATTTGGGTCTGGCTTCTGTCACTTAGCATGTTTTCATGGTTCATCGAGGTCATAAAATGTTTCAATACTTCATTCCTTTTTATGGCTGAATAATATAGTCCACTGTATGAATAGACTGCATTTTATCTATCCATGCTTTCACTCCCCACATCCCATACTTCACCAAAACTACTCTAATCAAGGTCCTGGGTTACCTCATTGGTAAATCTAACAGTCAGTTCCTAGTCTTCACCTTACTTAATTTACATGAAATATTGACAAAGTCATAGCTTCATTCCTGAAACATTTTCTCCATTTGGCTTTGGGAGTGCCACATCTGATTCTCCTCTCACCTCATCGGCTGCTCATTTCTGGGCTCTTTTGTTGGACCTTCTTTATCTTTCCAACCTCGAAGTGTTGAAGAGCCCCAGGGTAGGCTCCTGGGACTTCTCTGTTTAAGTGAACTCATCCGGACTCCTGACTATCTGTCAAAAAATTGGTCACCTATAATTTGATAATAATTCCCAAGTTTATATCTCCAGCCCAAATTGCTCCCCTAAATTCTCAACTTAAGTATTTCCTGTTCAACATCTTCATATATATATGAACAGGTATCTCACACTTATCCCAAGCTATGTCGAGAATCTGGGGAAGGTGAGATGCTCCATGGAGAGAGAGGGGATGAGAGAGAACAAGGAACACTGAGGTAACAGATGTGTGAGCTTTGGAGCCATTCTGGAAATTGATCTTCCAGTCCTGCCTGCCCCAACCAGTCCCAGTTAATACCATATGGATCAGAGCCAATAGACATGACTGGGCCCTCCTGAATTCCTGACACACAAAACTGCCAACAAAATAAAAGGGTAGTTTTTCAAAGCAGCAATAAATGAGACACAGAGTGACAGCCATTGGTCACTGATGTGAGGCATCTTAGAAGGTGGACCTCAAGTGTTTCTGGTTCCATTGTTAACTTCCCTGAAGCTTCTCAATCAAAGGGATGGCAAAGGAGAAGGTCTTCCCAGTTCCAGTCTGTGCTTGTGCAATTAAGTCCTTTCCACTATAGCCGTGATGAAATGTCTTTGCTTGTATAGGAAACAGGAAGGTCACCCCATGGACTGTGAACAAATTAACCATGTTATTTGACACTGCAATTCTTAAAATCTTAGCCATGTTTCTGGTCCTGCAGAATGAAGGAATCCTACCTTCTGCTCAATATCTACAAAGTCAGGGGGCACCTGGGTGGCTCAGTGTGTTAAAGCCTCTGCCTTCAGCTCAGGTCATGGTCCTGGGGTCCTGGGATTGAGCCAACATTGGGATCTCTGCTCAACAGGGAGCCTGCTTCCCCTCCTCTCTCTCTGCCTGCCTCTCTGCCTGACTGTGATCTCTGTCTGTCAAATAAATAAATCCTTTTTTAAAAAATCTACAAAGTCAAGTTCCAGTGTATTTGATAGTGAAGAATCCACTAGACTGACAAATATCGACAAACTTTAAAACACCAAATTAGAATAAATATTAAGAGTTTAGTCACTTGTCATGAAATCTCATCTGTAGATCAAGAGAAACCCCCAGATCAGGTGCTCTGCAGTCCAGACTATGCCATGTCTGATTCAGAAAACACCTGCTCAAGCATCTGTGACTAACTAGCCCATTCACCAGCACACTGCCAGGCTGAGTGCTGGACAAGGCTGGTATCATGAAGAGACGTCTCACCAAGCAGGGGAGGGTAAAAAGAAAATAAGAACATGGTATGAACCATTTATTTGCACCAGTGCAAACAAGGGTCCTCACACTTCTGAATACACATAGTGGTTTGAATAAAGTTGAACCACCTATTTAAGAGGCAGTAAGGTGGGGCGCCTGGGTGGCTCAGTGGGTGAAGCGTCTGCCTTCAGCTCAGGTCATGATCCCAGGGTCCTGGGATCAAGTCCTGCATCAGAGCCCACATCATCGTGTTCCCTGCTCAGAAGGGAACCTGTTTCTCCCTCACCCTCTGCCCCTCCGCCCCCATTTGTGTTCTGTCTCTCACTTTCTTTCTCTCAAATAGATAAAATCTTAAAAAGAGGTGGGCAGCAAAGTCATCACTAGCACAGTCCTTTACTGTCCATATGGATCTACTTCATTATATGCCTGCATATATTGTCCTTTATCTCAACAAAACAGAGGAGTGTTTCCAAATAGATATTCTAACATTATACAGTATTTCTAAAAATATTACCTTTGAGAAGTTTAACAGTCTGTTCGGATACTAGAAAATGAGAGAAAGCTCCTTCTTTTTGTTCCACAGATATTTCCTATCAAGCAAAGGGCCACAGAAGGAAATCAGTAACTTCACCCCTACCGGTAATCATTGAGAAGACTTCTGAGAAAGAAACAAAAGAACAAATTCTAAAACATCTCTTGTAAACCAACCAAAAAGCTACAGAAACTAGTAGGTAAATCAAGATCCAGAAAGGAAATATGTCATAATCATCTATAAAACACTAAGAAAGGAAAAATCTGTACCAAATATATACTGTGCATATGCTATGCATGGCTGCTGAAGGCAGATTCAGTTTCAACTACGAACTATTCTCCTGCCATCCCATACCAACAATATACAGGAGTCCCCCCTTACCTACAGGGGATTTGTTCTAGAACCCTCTCCGGGTACCTAAGACTGTCAGAAGTATGGAGCATTTATATATAGTATGTGTTTTCCTATATGTACCCCTGATAAATTTATAAATTGGACACAGAAAGAGATGAACAACACCAATAATAGAACGATTATAATAGTATACCATAATAAAAATTATGGGACTGTGGTCTCTCTTTCTCTCAGTGTATCTTCCTGTACTGCCTTCACCCTTGTTGGGGTGACGAGAGCTGATAAAATGCCTAAATGATGAGAGGACGTGAGGTGAAGGACACAGGCATCGTGACAGCGGCAGGCTTCTATTAACCCTTTTTGACAATGTGTCAGGAGGAGAATCATCTGCACTTGAACACGGTTGATAGGGAGTAACTGAAACCTGGAAAGTCCATGACTGGTTGGCTCAGTTGGTTCAGCATCTGACTCTTGATCAGCTCAGGTCCTGGTTTCAGGGTCATGGGATCAAGCCCCATCTCCAGCTCTGGGCTCAGCATAGAGTTGACTTGAGAGTCCCTCTCTCCCTCTACAGCTACCCTGCCCTGCTCATGATCTTTCTGTATCTCTCTCTCTGAAATAAATGAGATCCTCAAAAAGAAGAAGGGGAGGAGAGGGGACGGGGAGGGGAAGGCATGAGGACCCCTGAGCTGAGGCTAATACACTTAGAGTTACCCATTTCTTCTTGCTCTGATGCCAGGTCCACCAGACAAACTCTCGGAGGCTTGCCGAGACCAGCCTAAAGGAGCCGCTGCCCACCACTTGGGTGTCCTGTCCTGCCCTTGATGACAGCTGTGGTGAACTAAGAAAATGATCTCTTTGTCTTTCCTGTAGCTTGGTCTCTAGGCCGGAAGGTGCTGATTATGAGGCCACAAGGGTACAGGTCTGTCCATATGAGAACCTCAGTTCTCATTGTAACTCCATAAATGGGCATTCTGAAATATGCCTCCTTCTTAGAGAAGCTTTTCTCTGAGCTGGACTTTAAGGACAGGAGAACAAGGTTTAGGTCTTCCGGGCAGAAGACGTTTCAACTGTTTTTTGCTTAGATGACTCATTTATGAGCCAATTACTGATGTACCTGTCTTCTATTAGTTTCTACACTCTTTATTCTCCCTGCCGAGCAAAAGGGAACGTGGAGGTTAAGCTCTTTGAATGCCCCGCTCTCCTCCCTCTGCCTGTTCTATTTGTTCATTCCTCAAGAAATCTACCAACTGTCTGTGATTTTTAATTTGAAGTCATCTTTTATTGTTATAATTATGTATAATAAAATGCACCAATTTTTAAAGGTAACAACCCAATGGCTTTTTTTAAAAAAGATCTTCTTTATTTATTTGGCAGATGGAGCAAGAGATCACAAGGAGGGGGAGCAGCAGAGGGAGAGGGAGAAGCGGTCTTCCCCATGAGCAGGAACCCAACTCAGGGCTCAACCCCAGGACCCTGGGATCATGACCTGAGCTGAAGGCAGATGCTTAGCAGGCTGAGCTACCTAGGTGCCCCCAGATCAGTGGATTTGTATACATGTATAAGTTCTGTGTGACCACCATCCACTCCATATAGAACATTTCTACCTCCATAGAAAAAGCCCTCTTCCTGGTTAATACATCCCTCACCCAGAGACAAACCTACCCTAACATCAATCAATGGCCTTTTTAATTTTAGCCATGTTGGGGCATATACAGGAATAGTATCTCATTACAGTGATGTAATTTTTAACAGAAGTTGTTAAGGTTACAACTAATGTGCTACGTCAGGCTTCAGACTGCTACAAAAGAGGGTTAGTAAGTGGCAAGGATTTGATTGCTTTGGCTAAATAATCAAGAAACCCCAATTTTAAAAATTATTTATATGGCAATAATTCAAATTATAACCCCAATTATTTCCTCACTTCTATATAAAAAGTAATCTATTGATATATGTACAATTAAGATCCTGTAGTGTTGGGGCGCCTGGGTGGCTCAGTGGGTTAAGCCGCTGCCTTCGGCTCAGGTCATGATCTCAGGGTCCTGGGATCGAGTCCCGCATCGGGCTCTCTGCTCAGTGGGGAGCCTGCTTCCTCCTCTCTCTCTGCCTACTTGTAATCTCTCTCTGTCAAATAAATAAATAAAATCTTTAATAAAAAAAAAAGATCCTGTAGTGTTATTACTAACTCAGAAAAAAATAGCATTTGGAGCAAATCCTGTATGCCATTCATTCCACAACTATTATGTGGCTTTCCTGCATGCTACAGCAGACAAATGAGACATGACAAGACTTTGTCCTCAGGGAGCTTGTGGTCTGCTTTTATAAGAAACCTCTAACTTTAAGTTAATACAGCCATTAATTTAATTTACCTATTTGACAGATTTCCAAGAGGCTTTGAAGGCTTTGATGTATCTTCTTCTTTTACCAGCAACTGCTGGTCCTAATTTGGTTGATTGTTCACACCAGTGTTATTATTTGTCAGTAAATGGTACTTTCTCTCCTTCTTACAATAATTAATCAAAACGTGAACTTTGTGACCAAATCTTGTTTAATCAGTTCGACACTCCTCTTTTATCATTTCTTTTCCAAGTTCCTTGCCAAATTACCCCCACAGGTCCTCTAAATTTGCCTTTTTTCATTGTAGTTTAAAAAAAAAAACACTTACCATCTTAACCCCAAAATGAGTTCTTAATGTCCTAAACGGACTTGTCTTTTTAAAAGTTTTCCTTCCTTTATACATTGCTCAGTAATGCCCCATTTATCATTTTTACCTAATACAAACAATTTTGTAAGTCCTCAGAGGACTCCCTAGGGTGATTTTTAAACCAATAGTCAACTAGGTTATGGGTTAAAGTGGATTTTATGGGCTTCCCCAAGGCTGAAAAACTAATTAAATGAAAGAAGTAGGACTCAACCCTAGCCAGTGAATCTCTCTTGCAGCTTGTAAACATGTGGATTTGCTAATGGGGGCATTTGGACACCCAGTGGCCCACAGGAGTCCTCTACAGTCCCAAGAAGTACTGAGCTTTCAAAAAGTGGAAGGCATGAAGCATGGGTGCCAAGGACCAACTTCTGTTAATGTGTTATTTGCCTAAAGCCCCGGGGACACGAACCGCATTGAGTTTGGCCTGACAATCCTAGGTCCTAACTTCGATAAAGATATTCCCAGGTACTTCTTACCACAGGCAATTATTTCATATCTGGACCTGGAAATAAACTTTTTTCTGGAAATCGATTTTTAACTTTATTTTTTAAAGATTTTATTTATTTACTTGAGAGAGAAAAAGGGAGAGAGAGTGAGAGAGCACAAGTGGGGGTCAGAGAGAGGGAGAAACAGACTCCCCACTAAACAGGGAGCTGGATGATGCAGGGTTGATCCCAGGACTCCAGGATCAAAACACTTAGCTGACGGAGCCACCCAGTTGCCCCAGATTTGAGAGAGAGAGAGAGAACACAGAGGGGGCAGGAGAGGAGCAGAAGGAGAAAGAGAATCTCAGGCAGACTCCTTGCTGAATGTGGAGCCTGATGCAGGGCTTGAGCTCATGACCCTGTGATCATGACCTGAGCCAAAATCAAGAGCCAGGTGCTTACCAGCTGAGCCACCCAGGAGCCTCTAAAATTAGTTTTTATTAGCATCAAAGTAATACATAGTTATATTTATAAAAATAACAAATCTCCAAGTCTCACTCCCCTAAGATAAATACTCAACAGTTTCTGCTACTTCCCCTGGCATCGATCTCCCCATTTCTAAATAATATACAGCCATTTCTTGATTTATCTTTTTTGAAAAACCATTATCTATTGACTTCTCACCCTGGTGCATAGGAATTACCTCGCTCAAAGACCAATAACTTATTTTCCCTTCTCCTCATCCCCCCAATATACGGTTATATGACACTATCATGACTACATAAATTTGTTTATTAAAGCATACTTTGTTTCTGTTATCCCTTTATTTTTTCCTATAGTTCACAATTGCCTTTTTTTCCATTTGCTTAACCCTGTATGTGCTTAATAAAAATTTTACCCAGTCCACAATAGTCAAACTAAGGAAAGAACCCAGATGTCCATCAACAGATGAATGGATAAAGAAGATGTGGTACACACACACACACACACACACACACACACAGGAATATTATGCAGCCATCAAAAACCATGAAATCTTTCTTTGCAAAGAGATGGATGGGACTAGAGGGTATTATGCTAAGTGAAATAAGTCAATCAGAGAAAGACAATCATCATATGATCTCACTGATATGTGGAATTTAAGAAACAAGGCAGATATTATAGGGAAAGAGAAAAAAATGAAACAAGATGAAGGAGACAAACCATAAGAAATTCTTAATCATTGGAAACAAACTGAGGGTTGCCAGGGGGGAGAAGAGGTAGAAGGATGGGGTAACTGGGTGATGGACATTGGGGAGGGTATGTGTTGCAATGAACACTGGGTATCATATAAGACTCGTGAATCAGACCCATACCCCTAAAATAAATATGTTATATGTTAATTAATTGAATTTAAATTTTAAAAGAGGGGAAATTTTACCCAAATTCTATACTACTTGTCACATGCCTATCAGTAAAATTTTCCATTCTTTCAAATATATTATTTTCATTTTTTCTCCCTAGATAATTTTCTGCTGGAGACTTTGTCTTTCTGCTCCAAACTGGAAGACTTGTCATCTTCGCTTGCCACAGTTGAAATCCTAGGATTTCACTCTCCGTATTGGTAGAGCTACCTCATTTTGTGCCCAGCGGAGGAGGCAATGAAATTTAGTTCATCCTTAGCTTACCAAAGAGTTGCATCCTGGCAGTTGCAACTGGCTAGAGGGAACTCTTCCTGTAATTCATCCTTACAGAAGGGGACTTGTTTTACAGTTCATACAAAAGCACCATTGAGGCAGCCCTTGTATTAGATTCCTGTTTCCTTGATCTGTTGATATCCTCTTTTCATTATCTTTTATATATATAGATTTTTTAAGTGGAGTACATCAGGTACAAAGAAAGTTTTTTGAAACTGTAGGTTTTTAAACATCTTTACTCTGCTCTTACACTTGACTGAATGAATTCTGGCTCAGTCTTCAGCTCAGGTCATGATCCTAGGTCTAGAATTGAGTGCCGTGTGGGGCTCCTTGCTCAATGGGGAGCCTGTTCTCCCCCTCCTTGTGCTCTCTGTCTCTCTCTCCCTGACAAATAAATAAATGGGATCTTCAGAAAAATAAAGATGAGCAGGCACCTAGGTGGCTCAGTGGGTTAAGCCTCTGCCTTCGGCTCAGGTCATGATCTCAGGGTCGTGGGATTGAGTCCCGTACCAGGCTCTCAGCTTGGCAGGGAGCCTGCTTCCTCCTCTCTCTCTCTCTACCTACTTGCGATCTCTCTCTGTCAAATAAATAAATAAAATCTTTTTTAAAAAATAAAATAAATTTAAAAATAAAGATGAAGAATAAAAGACATCTCCTCCCCAAACCTTGTAAATCACTCCAGAACAAAATAAAACAAAAACAATGAACAAAAACACAAATCGCATCTTTGAAGAAGTTGTAAATCCAACTACTCCATAAGAGAACAGAAAGCTGATAATGGAGTGGTAACTGAATTAACAGGGTAAAGGAAAGTTAAAAATATAAGCACCTGAAGAAGGGAAAACTAATGAGAGAGACTCTAGACAACACCACATAAGACAAGGATGAAAAAAAGTTAATTTGAGTCTTTACAAAAACCATTTACACCCGCACCACTTCAAGTGGTAAGATAAGTCTCCCTCCGTTCGTTCATTTTCTTTCTTGTTGTTGTTGTTGTTGTTGTTATTGTTTTTAAGATTTTATTTATTTATTTGTCAGAGGAGAGACAGCACACAAGCAAGGGGAACAGCAGGCAGAGGGAGAAGCAGGCTCCCCAATAATCTGGGAGCCTGATGCAGGACTCCATCCCAGGACCCTGAGATCATGACCCGAGCCCAAGGCAGATGCTCAAATGACCAAGCCACCCAGGTGTCCCTATTTTAATTCCAGTTAACATACAGAGTTGCATTAGTTTCATATGTACAATAAAATAATTCAAGACTTCTATACCTTTTGTTTTGATTGTTGTATTTTGGAGTCTGGGCCCCAGAAGGGCTTCCAGTTGAAGAAATGTCCAATCCCTGCAGTCTGAACACAGTTCATCTCAGCTTTAGGGTGATTTTTAGCAAATGAACTATCACCTTCATTTGAGTAACAGTAATACATGGGAATAAAGAATTGTGCTGCAGAGGGAAATACAATTAGAATTCTCAAAGCAAGATGCCATGGATTTCTTGCCAAGTCTCCTTACCAAGGCAAAATACCTTTTGTAAAATATATATATTTATTGTGGTTTTCACCTTATAAAATTAATACATTCCCCTTGTAAAAACGTTAACATTACAGAAATATGTAATAGAAAATAAAAATCATCCCACTCTCCAGCCCCCAGAAATGACAATTAATAGTTTGGGGTACATTCTCCCAGGGTGGTGGTTGTTTTTTCTATAGAGTAAAAAAAATTTTTTTTAATTTTTTTCTTAATTTCCTAAATATTATGTGCTTGCTGTAAAAAAAAAAATTCAATGGATATAGAAGCATATCAAAATGCTAAGCAAAAGTGTTCACCCTTCCACTTCCTAATTCATAAAGTTAATTTGGTATGTACCTTAATTTCCAGACCTTTTTCTACATCTATACAAAGACATCTATATATTTTGGGTCTTTTGAAAACATAATGAGCTTATTCTGTAACAAATTTTTTTCACCAACAATACATCTTAGATCTCTTTCTATGCCTGCTCATGTAGGTTTCTCTTGGCTGTTTAATAGTTGCATAGTGTTCTACGGTACTGGATACATCCAGTCCTATTGACTCAATCCATTTTGGTTGTTTCCTTTTCACACATTTGTGCAAGCACATCTAGAGTCCAGCATACTAGTTGTCTAGACTAGTATGCACTCTGGAGTCTAAACTGCCTGGGTTGAAAATACCAGTTCCAACTCCGCCATTTTGTAATCTTGGTCAAGTTGCCAAATTTTTTTGTGCTTCGATTTCCCCAGCTGTAAAATGGGAATCCTAACAGATCTTGGTTCATAGGGCGTATTGTAAGAATTAAAGGACACAGATTCTATAAACTTAAGCTTAGCTCATTACTTGGCACACCTAACATTCATTAAACATTAGCTCCTTATTTTTATTATCAATAAATTAATAAATAGCCTGTATTATGATTATCATTACTTTTCAAGAAAGCAAAAACAGGGTAAATTGAGTAAGTAGTAATTAGTTAAGAAAATTCTTTCATTACCACCTGGAGACAGGTCAGTGAATGGACGTACATTTTTTAATTTTTTTTTTAAAGGTTTTATTTATTTATTTGACAGACAGAGATCACAAGCAGGCAGAGAGGCAGAGAGAGAGAGAGGAGGAAGCAGGCTCCCTGCTGAACAGAGAGCCTGATGCGGGGCTCGATCCGGGGATCCCGAGATCATGACCTGAGCCGAAGGCAGCAACTTAACCCACTGAGCCACCCAGGCGCCCCTGGACGTACATTTTTATACGTGAAGAATTCTACTTTAAACTGTTTACATGAGAAAATCCAAACAATTTGTATTTTATTTTATTCTATTTTTTATTTTTTATTATTTTTTAAAGATTTTATTATTTATTTATTTGACAGATCACAAGTAGGCATAGAGGCAGGCAGAGAAAGAGAGGAGGAAGCAGGCTCCCCACAGAGCAGAGAGCCCAGTACCCTGGGATCTTGACCTGAGCTGAAGGCAGAGGCTTTAACCCACTGAGCCAGCCAGGCGCCTGCAAACAATTTGTATTTTAAATAAGAGTGAACAGGCCTTCTGAGGCCCAAAAGGAAAAAGATTAACTGGTAATTAGAAAAATCAATCCCTTAGCTGAAAGTTTTAATAGCATCCTTTGGTCTTTTATCCTCATGTGTTACCTGGCCCTAAGCAGAGCCTAGAAGGACGGCAGGGCCATGAAGGCTCCTAGCAGAGCCCCCACTTAGAACCTCATGGAGACTAGCAGCACCTCAGGGCAGGGCCTACATCTAGGTCATTTTAATATTATGAATATCTTCTCTCTAGGAATTTATAGCTTGGGAAACTATAAGGAAGCTAATAGCTTGGGAAATTTTACAGCTTAGAAACTGAGGCTCAGAGACTGTATCATATAGGATTTCTGGTTCACATCCTTCAGAATCCAAGGCTGGCTGACTGAAGGGAAGGGGATTTTTAGGCCAGGATATTTGGAGCTCACAGTGTGGGAGGGGTGGCAGGACAGCCCGGAGCAGAAGCAGACAGGATCCTGCCATTGACAAGGGACAGAGGCAGGAACCAAGTCTAAGAGCAGGAAGGGCTGGCCTGGGCTCTCCCAAGCTTTTCAACACTCAGCTCAGATTCTAATTCCAGAATCTGGTACCATCTGACTACCAAGTGCTTGAGAATGGGTACTTGGGCCAGCAGCTTCAGCATCACTCGGGAGCTTGTTACAAATGCAGAGTCTCAGTCCCCACCCTGGGTTTCCTGTATCAGGATCCGTATTTCAACAGACTGCCCAGATCTGTGCGTGCCACAAGGGAAGCACTGGACAGAGCCACTAAAGAACATCTCATCTCTGATCAATTTCCCCATGGGGAACAGGTTATTTCTCAATAGGAAACTTGGGGTGCTGCCTGCAGAAGGATGAGGAATGGTCTCTAGTAGATCCATAAAAGTCACCCCCGGAATTCCAGCACCTACTGGTCTCCACACATTGACTCCTCCTATCTATCCTCAGGACGTGTGGACGGAAATTTCCTGGTGGCAGTAGGGCAGGATTTTTACTCTAGCTTGGCTTTCTTGGGGGCTTCCAACATCTGAGGGACCTGAGAGAGGCCTCTGTGCTACCACCTTCATCCTTTTAAACTGATGAATGTTCAAACCTTTGTCCCACTCTTACACAACCTTTTGGACAAAGATGGATTGTTAAACCGACGGCTGCATTTTTGTTTTCTCAGTGGTGCCTCTTTCACAAGGGGGAAGGAAACAGATTTATTGCTGTATTAAGGGAATGATAAAGATTAAAGTTTTGTAAGGCCTTGAATCCAAGAGCCAAGGGACAAAGCAAGCACTGGGCTTTGCCAGCACAAAGGCTCTGAACAGTAAAAGCAAGATCTGAATGGCAAAGAAGACCAATTTCATATCCCTTCATCCGGCGTTGCCTTAATAAGGGGCTTTTACAGGGGAGGCCCTCTTTGGAGATTCTCTCCCCCTCCTGGAGCCCTGCCCCTCTTTTCCCTAGGTCTCTCCTGCATGAAGCGAGCAGACTCACCATGGTCTGTCAGGAACAGGGCCTGTGGACCGCTATCCTTGGTCCTGAACCAACATTATGAATTACAGCAGTAATTCACAATCTGGCTGCAAATTTGAGTCAATGGAAGCTGAATAAAGTACTGATGGCAAAGCCCCATCCCCAGATGTTCTGACTCAGTAGGTCTCTGCATCAAACAAAACAAAACAAGCAAGAGCACAGGTGAATATGATAGCTGTCCCATGGATTACAGTTTCAAAATCACTCTCCAAGAGTAGGCTTATTGTTTCTAAGCCTTTGCAGTGGGCATCTGTTGCTTTTTTCCTGTTAGCTTCATTCCTGCATCTTCTGAAAATGTACCCTGGTTCTTATTAGGAGAGCCATTCCTCTCCATTCTCAGGTTTCAGCAAGTCTGGCTCAGCTCTAGGGCCTCTAACTCATCTCAACTTCCTGACCACATTTACTGACTGTAAGATGACCCACTGTGAATCAAGGATGGAGTTGGGAGATGTGAGGCGAGGTTCTTCATTTTATTTTATTTTTTTTAAGATTTTATTTATTTATTTGACAGACGGAGATCACAAGTAGGCAGAGAGGCAGGCAGAGAGAGAGGAGGAAGCAGGCTCCCTGCTGAGCAGAGAGCCCAATGCAGGGCTCAATCCCAGGACCCAGGGATCATGACCTGAGCCGAAGGCAGAAGCTTTAACCCACTGAGCCACCCAGGCACCCCAAGGTCCTTCATTTTAATAGGGCCAACACAGAGGCAGATAGAGCTGAGAGTTAAAGGGAAGCCAGATTCAAATGACCTTGTTTGAGCCTCTGAATCAAATGGCTTTGAAGTCAGAAATTCCCCTGGACTTTTCGAATAGGTGAACCAGTACATTCCCTTTGTTGCCTAAACAAGTTTGGGTTGGATTTCTGTTATGTATACCCAAATCTGACTACCTTTCTTGGGACTCTGGGGACCCTTATGCTTCCCCTCCTAAGAATTCTCTTCTATAGATTCTGAACCCAGCAGGAGAAGAGGCAGTGTAGAGGAGAAGAAATGGGGCCAGTGTGAGAACAAGGAAAAGAAGCTGAGGGTTTGACAGGGAGGAATGGCTTAATTTGGACACTGTTTTCAAATAATCAGCTAATAAGAATGAAACCTCAACCCACCATAGCCTAAAGATCACTTGACAAAAGAAGAGTTAAAAGTATGGTTGGGTCCAGGGGACCAGCCAGGACCAAGACTGATACACCACTAGCAGAAATGTCCTGGGTTCCTAGGTTGAGTGTCACCAAAGTATTAAGAGATTTTCTTGGTTTTATTTTCTCTCTGAAAAAGTTACTTTTACTCTGTCCCTGATATTTTTAAATTTACGCTACATGGTTTCCATGGCTGATTTCACTGCAGCTTTTTGTGTGACATTTACAATACTTGTCCTCTCTGAGGAGCTGGGGCAATGTGAACCCCTCCATCAGCACACTCAGCTCCATTTGCTACCTCCTATGGCACTGCAGGGTAGTGAATGTATATGATATTTACACTCCCAGGAGTATTAGATCCATAACAAAAAAATACTGAAAGATCAAAAGGACTTCAGGACTGGAGGTAATAACCCCCAGTGGTATAATTCCAGAGCATCATTTCTCCAAGTAAGAGGTCGATATGGGAGTAGGGAAGCATGACAAAAAAAATACCTGTACTCTTTCCATGTGGTCTTGAGAGTATCCCTGTCTGGCTAGGGTAGGAAAAAAGTTCTAATTAGTGGATGTTGAAGTGGGTTAATGTTTACATTACAGGAGAAGGGAGAATTGCCTGGCAGAGACAGTGGGACAGAGGTAATTAGATAAGGAGTAAAGGCCCAGATGAGAGACCTCTAGGGAGATCATAAAAGCCAGGATAAGACATTTTAAAAAAAGGTATTTTTAGGCATGCAAGATAAGATTGCAGGACAAGCAGATCTAGGCACCTGGGGACGATCATTAAAAATGGCTTGAAAGCCAGTGAGTCTAAGCAGGAAAGTGTTAAGTCAAAGTTATGGTGCTTGAATGACTGTGAAGAGATGTGCAATTTTTAACAAATTCTGAGGATCAGATACCTCAGAGCTATATGCAAAGCCCAGGAAAATTATCTGTCCCTTTTTGGACAAATGTTGCTTCTCTAATACGGTGTGAAGTCATTAGATAATGAACATCTTTATTATACTGACCTTTTAAGATGTTGTATCTGTAAGTCTAGAGCAGAGAAGGAGACACAGCAGATTCTGGGGGCTGCTTTTTGTCTGATTCTTGGCTTGAGAAGTTGTTATAAGAGAGCTCACCTTTGATTATCTGTTAAACTATACATTGGTGGGGCACCGGGGCGGCTCAGTGGGTTAAGCCGCTGCCTTCGGCTCAGGTCATGATCTCAGGGTCCTGGGATCGAGCCCCACGTCCGGCTCTCTGCTCAGCAGGGAGCCTGCTTCCCCTCCTCTCTTTGCCTGCCTCTCTGACTACTTGTGATCTCTGTCTGTCAAATAAATAAATAAAATATTTTAAAAAAACGATACATTTGTGTTATTTGGATTTTTTCATATATTTTAAAATAAAACAGTAAAAACATTATTCAAGTGATAAGGGAAAATAGTCTGAGTCATTGAGACAGATTGAGGATCAGGGAAGAGGAAGCATTCTCCAGGGAGATGTTATTATATGGCCATTAGAAATAGTATCTGAAAAGTTCTTATATGAGATAATATTAATGATATGGGGTTAAGTAAGGAGGCTCTGTATATGCAGGTATAATAATATCTATAAAAACATAAAATATGTATATGTACATGAAAAAGATTGGAAACAGATGTGCTGTCACCACACCACTTACAACTAGTCCTTAAATTAAGGAAGGTTCCTTTGGTAGGGTACTGGCTTGTTCTGGCACAATAAGTACAGTGTATTAGTTAAGAGGATGCTTAAAGCTTTGGCGATCCCACCTACTAGTTGGGTCCCTTGGACAAACTGCTTAACCTCTATTATATTAGTTGTTATAATAATGCTGTTGGGGAAATGGGTTCCAGGCAATATGTATAGGCAGTCTACTTAAAATCTCCCTACCCTGCCACCATGGCTTAGGAAGATCTGATTTATTAGGCCCACTCCAGCCCAACTTGGAGGACGTTTTCAACAATCTGAACCTTTTTCCTTACTTTGTATGAGGCTAGAGAGGATTGTGAAGGGTTCTGATCCTCCTTGGGATCATGGCTTGCTGTTCTCATCTCTTGTTTGTTTTGTTTTGTTTTGTTTTGTAATGTTGTCATTTGGTCTTATGGGGGAGTTGGGGGTGGTGAATTAGGGCTCATGCCATGCCCTAGGACATTAAGATACACCTCACTGGAGCCTGCCTACCCAGCTCCCTGTCCCACAGGCATCAGGGCTCGTTGGCAAAGAGCAAATTCCATTTACTTTGATCCTACTGAGGGAGACAATCTTTGGCAATACCAGAAATCAAAACATTTCTCTTGGCAGATCACCAGTATAAAAATATTTTAGACCTATCAATTTTTTAAAAGATTTTATTTATTTGAAAGTGAGAGAGAACATGAGCAGCGGGGGGGCGGGGATGCAGATGGAGAGGGAGAGGCAGAATCCCCACTGAGCAGAGAGCTGGATGTGGGGCTCGATCCCAAGACCCTGGCATCACGACCGGAGCCAAAAGCAGATACCTAAGTGACTGAGGACCCAGGTGTCCCAGACCTATCTTTAAAACCATTTTTTTCTCTCTGAACCTTGATAATTAATATGATCCATGGTTGTCTTTTGGAAGTAAAGAATTTAGCAGAGGAAAATTCCCAGAGCATAGGCCAAGTGCCTTTCATGTTTCCTCAGTCCATTAAGTTAGAGGAACACAATCAGAACTTTAAAAGTGCTCTAAAATACCACCTTTGGAATTTGTCTTGGACATTGGCTGAGAACAGAGCAGCAGTCTGGGACTTGGGTTCTAGTGCTGTAGCCAACCATCTGTGGAATTCAGGACATACTCAAGGCCTGGCTTTCCACTTTAGAATGGGTTTGTTCTAGTCCACAATCTTCTAGATATAAAAAAATCAAGGTTTATTCAAGTCATACCAGGTCAAATGTGCATGTGCAGATAGTGAGTGGGAAGGTGGAGACATCACACAGAAGCCAAGCATGGGAAGTGAGGTAAAGCAGGGCTTCGTGGGAACATTTTCTGTCTCTCTTGGGGGCAGTGTGAGCAATGTCTCTTGGATGGTTTGTGCTTCTCCCTGCGTTCTTCCATTTTTTTCTCTCAGAGCCCCTCATCTTCCAGTTTGAGTGTCCCACAACTAACTATATTGCTTTCAGTCTCTTAAATTACTCCAGAGCAGAACAATGGATTGTTTTGTGTCCATCAGGGAAAGGATATAATAAGGTATTAAATATTAGCGGGTCTTTGAAATAGCTATTTGAGTAAAGTATCCATCCGTAATCCAGTGGACTGTGTTTGGGGGTAGATGGGTTCAGATCCAAGGTAAGGTTTGGTTGGCATAGGCAGTTAATTCTATCTTGTGCTGAAATGATAGAGCCCCCTCGGACAAGGATCATATGACATAACTGTAAAATTGCTTTAGGAATTGTCAAGCGTAGGGGCACCTGGGTGGCTCAGGTGGTTGAGCGCCCACCTCTTGGTTTCGGCTCAGGTCATGAATCTCAGGGCCATAAGATCAAGCCTGGAATGAGGCTCTGCACTCAGCAGGAGTCCCTCCCTCTGCCCCTCCCCCAGCTTGTGCTCGCTCCCTCTCTCACATTCTCTCTATAAAAAATAAATACACCTTTAAACAATTGTCAAGTGGGGCGCCTGGGTGGCTCAGTGGGTTAGGCCGCTGCCTTCGGCTCAGGTCATGATCTCAGGGTCCTGGGATCGAGTCCCGCATCGGGCTCTCTGCTCAGTGGGAAGCCTGCTTCCTCCTCTCTCTCTCTGTCTGCCTCTCTGCCTGCCTCTCTGCCTACTTGTGATCTCTGTCTGTCAAATAAATAAATAAAATCTTTTTTAAAAATTGTCAAGTGTACATTTAAGGTATTTTAATTATTATTCTAAATTATTAGGGGACTGAAAACAGAACAAAGAGTCAGGAGATGACTTGAAGGAGCGCCCACTGGCCAAATCTAGTATCATTTGAGCAATGAAATTAATAACAAGAGTGGTGGATTATTGCTTACAGTAAAATAGAAGTCCTGGTTGATATAGTGGGATAAACTTTAAATTGCAGGAAAAGTAGAAGTTTTTCCATAGACTTCCAGCTAAAAAATGTACAAGGGATGATTGAAATAGAAAATTACTTGGCAAATACCATACTAATAACTGTTGCAAGCAAGGATTATCAATGGGTGCTAAAATCTGTGGATAAATGTATGATAGAAACAGGATATTTACATAGTCTTAAAGTATCTTTCTACAAGATACTTATTAATTGCAAATGGGAAAATAGTCACTTTACAGTGGAGAAATCTGGCAGAGACCACTTAATTAACAGCTCAAAGTGAGCATCACTAGTGATGGTTCTGATAGGATTCAATGAGAAGGACACAAAGTGACTTCTGTGGTATTCTTTTTTAAAAAAATGTGTAACCTGAATGTAACCATGAGGAAACATCAAATAAACTCAAACTGAACGATAATCCTATAAATCACTGGACAGGGCTTTTGAAAAATGTCAAGGTCGTGAAAGACAAAAAAGTAAGTCTGAGAAATTCTTCAAGACTGGAGAAAATAAGGAGACATGAAAACTAAATGCAATGTATAATCCTGAATTTGATCCTGGGCCAGAAAAGTATAATTCAAGAAATCATCTGAAACACTTAAATAAGGTCAGATTATGAATAGTGTTGTGTCAATTCTAATTTCCTGGTTTTGATCATTGTTTTGTGGTTATAGATGATGTTAGCATATAGGGGAGCCATAGAAAGGATATGCAGGAATTTTTGTATTACTTACATTATTTTTAAAATTTTTTTAAATCAATCTCTACACCCAATGTGGGGCTCAACTTACACCCTGAGATCAAGAGTTGCACATTCCACTGACTAAGCCAGTTAGACAACCCTATAATTTTATTTTTAAGCCTGAAATTGTTTCAAAATTCAAAAATGTTCAAAGTTTTTTAAAAAGTTACTTCTTGTGCAAAAAAAGGGTTACATACACTCAGTTCTTGAATCTACAGAGAATGTGTTTTAAAGAAAATGCAAAAATTGGTAAGCTTGGTTGCCACTGGATTGGGGAACAGGGAACCTGACAGGGTTGGAAGAAAGACTCTTTACAATATACATTCATTTTGGGGGTATTGTTTGAGATTTTTGAAGTTATTATGTGTTATCATTAAAATATCATTAAGCTACCAAAATCAGTTTGTCCTGTGAAATCTGGATTCATTTCACCAAAGCTTAGTTGGGCCAGATATGCCCTTTTCAAGATGCTTCTTACCCACTGTCCCTATCTCTTTAAGCTAAGGACATAAGCTGATGTGATTAGATTTCTTCCCAAACCCATATCCCTATGGAAATTGAGGAGATGCAGACCAAAGGGGGGTGGGGAAGCAAAGAAAGAAGGGAAGAATATTTATATGCAATCATTTGAAACTCTTTAGGTCACTTTTCAATTTCTCTTTATGCTCCATGAAGGTTTTTAAAAAAATGCTAAATGGATAACTTAATTCTGCATTAAAGAGCATAAGTTTTACTACTAAAATCAAATAAAAAGCCCCCGTTAGTGTTAGGCAGAATCTGGATAGCTAGGTCCTGGAATTAAGCCCCACATCAGGCTCTCTGCTCAGCAGGGAGCCTGCCTCCCTCCCACCTGCCTGCCTCTCTGCTTACTTGTGATCTCTCTCTCTGTCAAATAAATAAATAAAATCTTTTTTTTAAAAAAACTGAAAGGAAAAAAAAAGTCAACAGAAGAATTAAAATGATATGATACACCAAAAATTCTTACTACAAAGGTCCAAAAATGAGCAAAACATAATACATACAAAAAACAAATAGTAAATTGACTGATTATAAATTCAACTATATTAATAACTATATTAAATATGAATAGGCTAAATATCCCAATCAAAAGGCCAGAATCCTCAGATTGGATTAAAAAAAAAAAGATCAACTATGTACTCCATAGAAGAGACCCACTGTAGTTTTAAAGACACAAATAATTTGAAAGTAAAAGGATAGAAAAAGATATGCCATGCAAACAGCATCCAAAAGAAAACTGGAACAGGTGTATTAATGCCAAACAAAAGGAATTTTAAGTTAGGAAATACTAGAAACAAAGGAAGACATACTATAATAATAAAAGGGTCACTACATCGGGAAGATAGAATGATTGTAATTGTTTAGGAACCTAATACTAGAGACTCAAAAGAGGTGGGGGGTGGGGGGGGAGCTGACAATTGAAACCGGAACTAGAACAACTAGACAGGATGTCAGGAAGGATACACAGACCATTCCAGCTCCAGCTGACAATTACAGAATACTCCACCCAACGACAGCAGAATATACATTCGTTTCAAGCACAGTTAGAACATCCTCCAGGAGAAAAACAACAGTATATAAAAAAAAAAAGCAAACCTCAATAAATATGAAAGGATTGAAATCACAGGAATCAGGTTTTTCGACCACAGCAGAACGAAGTCAAAAAGGTAACACAATAGAAAATTTAGCCATTCCACAGATAGTTGGAAATTAAACAATGTGCTTTTAAATAACTCACAAAGGAAACCTTTCTTCAAGGGTCACTGCGTGTGTAACAATTTCCTTGGCCAGTGAGCCATTGATCCGGGACTCATACAGAGGTCTCGCCCAGCCCAGAGAGCAGAGCCCTGAGCACTTTGGTTCCCTAAGGGGGGGTCAGGTCTTAACATTCAAGTGAAGATCCCATAACAAGATTCTGTTTTTCCTACTATTCCCAGTAAGACTGGCTTATGAAGGACAAAAAGAAACCCCTATGAGGGTGCTTGGGAACGAACCTCTGCTTTCCGGAGAAAATCAGGATTGCTTTTTTCCCAAGGAGAAAGCTAGAGATGGCAGAAAAGAATGTAATGTCCTATTTCATGGAATGTTCCAATTCACAAGAAATAATATTATTCCATTAGAGTCTAGCTTTCAAAACGCCTATCAGAGAATGAATTATTGAGCTATGTGTTCAAAGCATACTTCAGAAGCACCCATTCATAATACATCACAATATTCTTAGACTAAGAATGTGGGTCATCTGGGCATTTTCCTTGCCCTGCTTTTCTCTGCAGCTTTGCTTGCCCGAGCCAGTGCGCTAAGCGCCAGCACTGCATGTTCTCATTCAGAGCGAGAGGCGAAGGCCCCCATTACACGCACTGACAGAGTCAGGATAGGACAATCTTCACCTCTAGCCCCCTTGATTAGAGCCCAGCAGGTTATGCAGCTCGGGAGCGCGGGCTTAGGAGTGAGACGCACTGGGTTTGAGTTCTGGCGTTCGGGCTATGTGCCCCCAGGCAGCGCATCACTTAACCTCTTTGAGCCCCGTTTCCTGTTCATCTGCAAGACAGGGATGAAATCTGCCTTCTCGGGCTGCAGTGTTGAGAAGTGGAGGATGTGTGTCAAGTGCTTAGAAGAGGGCTGGTATCCATGCATGATTAGTAAGAGCTGTGCCTCCCCGTGGGGCCAAACTGGGAGCAGGGCTTTGATTTCTGGATTCCCAGTGCAGCGGTTGGAGCGCCTTGTCTCCGCTCCCCCCCCCCCCAGCACTGTTAATCTCTGCCTTTCCAGTGGCTCAGTCTCCAAATCTTGAAGCTTTTTTCTTTTACTTCCCACAGCTTATCATCAGCAAATCCCTCTGGCTCTCCTTCCCGAATACATCTCTTCCATCCAGAATCCAACCCCATCTCACTACCCTGCCGGCCCCACCCGGCTCAAGTCAAATCTAAGGCGCCATCATCTTGGGCCTCCTGACCGGCCTCGGCCTCGCTGCTCTGCCCCTGCTCCCTCGTTGACCCGCCACCAGAGGGCGCCTATTAAAATATGATGTCACTGTCTGCTTGGGCTCAAAGTTCTCAGAAGAAAAAACAGTTTGACAGTTCTGGAACCTGTGGCCAAGGTGCCTCCCAAGGCCGTGGTGGTTCCTTGACCCAGAAGGAAAGGGAGAGACTACCAGTCCAGGGAGGAAGCTGGGCTTGAGCCAGAGGCCTAGGTCACCGGCCACTTTCCCTGCCCGAGAGCAGCACTTACTTCCCCCAGGCCTCCAGAGGCCTGACCGAACCACAGCACAGACTTAAAGGCCAGGAGGGAGCGACGGCCTTACCTTTCTTCCGAAGCTTCTGCTCCTCCAACTCTGGTATCCTCGGCAGCAGCTGCCCTTCTCTCCCCAACACGGAAGAGGAGAGAACGGGAAACCAGCTTCACCAGTCTCCTATGAACCAACAGGCCAATTCAATCAAAGCCCACAGCATGCAGTCCTGTCCAAACGACTGGCGTCACCTGTTTTAAGGCCGTTGCTGCTTCTATTTTTTTTTTTTTGTAACAGCTCCATTGAGGTGCATTTGACATATAAAAAAGTTGCTCACATTTAATATACAACTTGATGAGTGCGGGCATATGGGGACACCCACAAAACTGTCACCAGAAAGTAATAGACATACCATCACCTTGTGTCCTTTTGTTTTGCTTTTGTGATAAGAACTCAACACAGGAGCTACCCTCTTAACAAATTTGTAAGTGTGTAACATGGCAAGCTCTATGTCCCAGCTCTGGAACTAATTCAGCTTGCAGAAGTGAAACATTATTACTGACTGAACGAAAACTCCTCATTCCGTACCCTGCCCATCCCAGCCTCTGGTAAGTGCCACCGCACTCTGGGATTCTATTCCTTTTACTACTTTTTAGATACCTCAGTAAGTGGAGTCATTCAAGATTTGTGTTGTGACTGGTGTTTTTTTGTTTTGTTTTGTTTTGTTTTAAGTAATAGTTTTTATTTATTTTCTTAGGTAGGCTCCATGCCAAATGCGGGCTTGAACTTATGAGCCCGAGATTGAGAGTCACGTGCTCTACTGACTGAGCTGGCCAGGTGCCCCAGTGACTGGTTCATTTCACGGAGCATAATGTCCACAGGCTCATCTGTGGACTCTCAAAGGGGTTTCTGTGCTCCCATGTTCATTGTAGCACTATTCACAACAGCCAACATATGGAGTCCATTTAAATGTCTATCAGTAGAGGAATAAATAAAGAAAATATGGTATATACATACAGTGGCCTATTATTCTGCCTTAAAAAGAAATACCGTGGGCTTTTTTTTCCTTAAAGATATATTTGAGAGAGAGAGCATGAGCAGCCAGGGAAAGGGAGAGGAAGAGAGAATTCAAAGCAGACTCGGTGCTCAGCATGGAACCTGATGCAGGGCTTGATCTCACAACGCTGAGATCACGACCCCAGCTAAAACCAAGTGTTGGACAGTTAACCGACTGTGAGACCCAAGCACCCCTCATACCATGGGCTTCTGAGAGCAGAAGCTGCTGTGGAGCAGGAAGGACATGCAGGCTAACAAGTATGGCACAGAAAGACTGGAACATTCATCTCATAGGCAGGGCAGGGGGTGGGGTGAGGACTGGGTTACTTTTGAGTTGGAGATATGGTACCAAGGAACACGGGGAAGGGGAGTGTTAAGGGCCCAGAGAAGAAATCGGAGCAACTAAGGATTTTAGAAGTTCTTTCTGCTCTAAAAAATTGATGAGCCTTGTAACAAGTTTTCCTCATAGTTTAGTTATTGCAAAATAAGCAATCTCCCCAACTCCGTGGCTTAAAATAGTAAGTTTATCACTGCCCACAAGTCTGAGGTCATTTGGGTGGTTCTTTTGTTTTTGATGGGGCTCATTTCTGCAACCGTTATCAGCTGTGAGATCTGCTGATTGTGGCTGTGTTTTCTCCCAACTTTGGGCAGGTTTGCGGGCTGGTTTAGGATGGATCACAAGCCTTGCAGGCTGGTTTAGATTGGTTTAGGATGGGCTGTCTCCCACGTGCTCCATTATCCTCTCTGAAAGGAGGTGGGAGACACCTGAGAGAGCACACACGAACTTAACAGCTCTGCAGACACAGGCGTGACATCGACATACCTGTGACTTCCACCACATTCTATTGGCCAAAGCAACTTGGGAGGCCAGACTCAAGAGTCATTATGGAAGGTTGCTACCCAAAATGTGGATACAGAGAGGTGAAACATTGGGGCCATAATCAATCTACCATACCATGCCAGCCCCAACTTCGAGTCTGCTACCTCATTGTCAAAGAAGCCTCCCCCAAACAGCAGAATGAGTGATTAAGACATTGGGATGCACCAGACTTGAATTCACATCTACTGTGTGTCTGTGTTTGGGCAAGTTGCTTAACCACTTTCGCCTTAGGTTCCTCATCAGTGAAATGAGGATAATAATCTCTCTCCCTCAGGGCTCTGAATATGAAATGATGTGAACTAGGAAAAGACTCTCCCTGGCCCATAACAAGTGCTCAAGGATTGATAGCAGGTGTTAGAATATGAAAGACTTAACTGCCTGGCTCTGGAGCAGTGGAGCCTGGGAGAGAGAAGATAAGGGGGCGGAGCAGGGAGGGTCAGTGTGGAGCTATCCTCTGTGCAGGGCCTCAGGAGGCAACGAAGAAAGTCATGATGGGCCGGCAGCCCCAGCATCTGCAAACCTTTGTCAACCCTGGAGGTGAACACAGCGGACTCTCTCCAGGAACAGGGAGGAAGCCATTCGTTAATTCATCAGTCAGCTCAATTACTCCAGGAAGATGGTCTTTTGTTGTCTTCACCTAACAGTGAAGGGGTTGTGGCCTCTCACTTGACTTGGTTTCTGCACAACTATGTGTGTTTGTGCGTGAGAGACAGAGACATAGATTCCCTGAGAAGAATTTCATTTAACAACAAAGCTAAAAGGAACCAAGAGACTGGTTTACCCTCCTCATGTGACCGATGAGCAAACTGAGGCCACTGAGGCCGAATGGCTCATCCTAGTTCAGCCTGTCCGTGGGCCTGGACTAGAACCTACGTGTCCTGCTTCCCTTGATACCAACTATGGGTTCAGGTTTCCAGAACCAGCCTCAAGTTGAAGAATTGCTTAAAGGAAACACAGAACTCATTGAAAGCTATTACACTCATAGTTACAGTTTATTTGAGGGAAAGGATACAGATCAAAATTATACAACAGAAGACACACATAGGGTAGAATCTGAGAGGTTCCAGGTGTGAAGCTTCCATTGTCCTCAGAATGCATTACCTTCCTGGTATGGCTATCAGTGTGTGGCCACATGCCCAGAGTCTGGCCAACCAGGGAAGCTCAGCCACGCTTCAATGTCTAGACTTTCTGTTGGGAGCTTATTACATAAATATGAGTGACTAATTGCCCATAAGATATGAGCTCAGATTCCCACCCCACCCCACTCCAGGGAGGTCAGGTTCATTACACCTGGCCTGAGCAGCCTACCATGAGTCACCTCAGCATAAACTATCAAGGGTGGGGTACACAGCCTTCCATGAATAAAGTTTATCTCCCAGGAACCAGGAACAAAAGCCAGACCTCTTTGGCCAAGGCCAAATTCCTTATACATATCCATCACCTGCTTGTGCCCTATAAAGGCAGTTACAGTTAATGTAATACCTTTACTGAGAGCATACTAGGTGCCAAACCCTGTACATATACTTTGTCTAATTGCCATAACAATTCTGTGAAGTTGGTATTGGGCCCATTTCACAGATAAGAAAACTGAAGTTCATGAAGTTGTCCAGTTTTAGAGCTGGAAAGTTACAGATCTGACCAAGGTGGCACAGCATACTCTTTGGGCTATTAAGCCCATGCTGCCAACTTTGTTCATTCGTTCATTCCATATTTATTCAAGCCTACAAGGTGCTAAAGAATTAGCAAAGAAGAAAACAATAATCCTACTCTCTTAAAGCTGATGTTCAATTGGGAGAAATAGACAATGAGCAAATAAATATGTAAAATGTATAGTATTTCGGTTGGTGATATTGCCATGGAAACAATTTAAAGCAATATACGTATTTTGGACCTTAATTCAAACATATCAACTAGAATAAGACATTTCTGAGACAACTGAGAAATTTGATTATGGGCTAACATTGTATGATACTATTAGTTTTGTTGGATTTGATAATGGTGTGGTGACTGTTCCCCAGGAAAGTACTTATTTATTAAAGATGCAGACTGATGTATTTATGGACAAAATAAGATTGTAAAAATGATGCTAATTATTGATGCTGAATAATAGATACATGAGGAAAAGCCTTTATACTATTCTAATTTTGTGTATGTTTGAAAAGTTTGTTGGTAGAAAGTTTTTTAAAGTGATGGATAAAGGTGGCAGATACAATGTATGAAGGGTATTGTGAGACCAAATATGTAAGTCAGAGAAGGCTTCACCAAGAAGGGGACGGTGGAGCGAAGACTTGAAGGAGATGGGTAAGAGATCCATGTGGATCTCTGGGAAAGAACACTCCAGGCAGAAGTGGAAACTAGTGTAAAGTGAGAGTGTGCCTGGCAGAGCATGTTCAAAGAACAAGAAGTCAATGGCGGGAAAGGGATGATCAATGAGTAAAACAGCAGGAGATGGCATCAGAGATGAGTGCGGAGGAAAAGAACTGCATACAAGACCATATCTGACAAAGAATCTATACCCAAACTATATAAGAATACTTAGAAACCAATAAGAAAAATGCAGGCAACCCAATAGGAAAATGGGCAGAGGACTTGAACTAGCACTTCACAGAAAAGAAAATGGCCAGTGAGCATATGCAAAGGTGCTCTACTTCATTAATCATCAGGGAAATGCAAATTAAAACCACAATGCTACACCACCACACACCCACAGAAAGGTTAAAATTAAAAGGCAGCAACACTAGGAGTTAGTACTGATGCGAGTGTAAATCGGTACAAATCGCGGTGTGTCCTGAAACTGAAGGTACGCATACCTTTTAGGCAATCAGTCCCATTTCTCGGTACTATCCAACAGAAAACCATGTAAATGTTCACCAAAGACTGGAACGAGAATGTTCAGAGCAGCACCGTTCTTAACATCAGACAACTGTAGAAGACCCAAACACCCAGGAATAGTAAAATGGAGAAACCAGGGGCAACTCCACCACATTTAGAATGACAAAGTCAACTAGGTAGATGAATCTCACAAAAACAGTGAGCAAAGGAAGCAGACACAAAGAATACTGTGATTCCCTTTATGTAAAGTTCAAAAACAGACAAAACTAATCTATGCTGTCAGAAGACAGATCTTGGGTCACGACTGCAGAGAAAGTGACTGGAAAGGAGGATGGGGGTTGAGGACAAACTGGTGACGTCCTGTTTCCTGACCTGGATGCTATTTAAGTCCATGTGTTTGATGTGTGGACAGCCACCGGGCCGCACGCTGATGATGTGTGCACTTTTCTGTGTATTATGCTTCAGTAAAATGATTTTTAAAAATCACTCAGGGGCATCTTGGTTCCCCCCTCCTCCTGGTGAGCCATGATAGGTCCTCCACGCAGACTCCCCTCTCCCCCATCCCACACTGAAGGAGAGCAACACCAAGCATGGGGATTGTTGCCTGAAAAAGAGAGAAGACGTGCCTTCTCAGCTCACAGCTGCAACCTCTAGGGTTCCAGACGCTGAAACTGGCATGGTGAGTTCTCTGGCTTCTTGGGTGAGGCTCTACTCCAAAGAAACAGGGCAAAACTGTAATCAAGAAATGAAAATATGAGGACAGTCTCTTCCCCTCAGCATCACGAAAGTTGGTAAGGAAACTTATTGTATCTTATCCAACAGAACATTCTTACAGAAGATCATGATGCCAGCAAGTTGTGGCATCATTTTGAGATCATTTAAAGAAAAAAAGGATTGAGTATTTTCAACATAGACATTATAAGCTCTTTAAGAGCCAAAATTAGTCCAGTTTTTCAATCTAGAAATTAAAAGGCACTGAAGCATCCTGCAGGTTTTAATTTCTAATAAGATAAATATTGGTAGCTATAACCCATATAAACAAAAAGCTCTTTGGGGTCTCAATTTTGAGAGAGTAAAGGGTGTCACTTGGGACCAGAAAGTGTTAAGACCCCTGTGGAAAATCCTCACCCAACCTGTTGATAGGTCTGTTTCTTCCTATGACCTCATACGGAGCTATTGTTCTAGAACTCCCAACAACCGATGGAATCTCCGGCTGTGCCTAGGGTGCCATTCCTTCAAGCTCAGGAAGCTGCTTTTCAGTGACCTGAAGGACTTTGACCAAGGTTAGCTTGTTTCCTCCTTGGCATTTTGGTCTATTTTGGTTGTTGGGTTGTTTTTCCCCTTTTCTTTTTTCTTTTATTTTTACTTATATCATTTTTTATTGTTTTTCACTCAATTATATTTTAGTTTGTTGATATTTGCTTTTTGTCTAACTGTATTTTGATTCCATTAGATCAGTTCCTTGGGTGAACTTTGAACTGATTTTCTTTTGAGGTGATTTGGACCAAGCCTCTCCCCAGCTTTTCCCAAATGTAAGCCGACCTTAGGTCACCTTGACTCCAAGCACAGCCGCGAGGCCACGAGACTACGGGGCTCTCAGCCACCTCTGCTGAGGACAGACTCACTGGTACGGACAATGGTCTCCTGGAGGCCACTGGCAAGCATGGCTCAGCTGTGGGGAGGCTGGCCCAGCACCTGCTGCCCAGGGAAGCGGTGGCCATGAAGGTCACTGATGAAGAGCCACAGAGCTCCTCCCGCCTCCAGAGACTTGCCCGCAAAGAGGAATCATGAAGACGCTGAAGGATGATCCCAACACAGGGAAATGCTGGAGGAGACGAGGCTGAGGAAGCTCCCGGCCTCATGAGGAAGGGCGCTGGCAGAGGGGGGGCTCTGAATACCTAGTGGCTCCCGGCTGGCAGGAAAGGGAAGAGGCTGAGACAAGTTCCATCAGACGGTGTCCTCTGTGCAACCCGTCAGCAGAGGCGTGCTGCCCATCCAGACTTGAAGGCAGAAAACCTGCAATTGGAAGCTGGCGGGAACATCACGATTGCAAACTGGCTTCAACGACAAATTCGCCTTTACCAACAAGCCCGACACTGTCTGCGGCGGTGCCATTGGGCTGCCCCCGCTCTCCCAGGGGAGAACCGGAGGGGGGAGTCCACACTCTGCCTTTTGAAGGACAGACCTTCCAGAAGCTGTGGGGCCGGGTACCAAGCAGAATATCGCCCATTCCATTCTCACCCACAGAACGTGGAAATCTGCGTGAGAAGTGCTCATTCCCATCCCAGGAAGAGAGGCAGATTAAGGATGCTGAGAAGTCTCCGTGGGTTGCTGTGGGTCATGACCCCGAGGACCCGAAGGCCGTCCTGGAGCCAGTGTGCGACTACAAGGACCCTGGGCAGACTGCGTGCGGGGGGGGGGGGGTGGTCACACGTGGAAGGAGAGATCCAGGACTCACAGGCCACACACCTGCTCCTGCGTTCTAAGAGACCCGAGGGCGCGGCAATCCCTGAAGCCTGGGCCTTCAGCTGACCCACCCCCCGCAGCTCCCCTCCCCGCCGACCCCTCTCCCCGGGGTGGCACCGGGTCTCCGCCAACCCCAAGCCCTTCCACCCGAACTGCTACTCCAGGGCCGCTCAGAGGAGCCGCGCAGCTCCCGAGGAGACCCGGGGGACCGCAGAGCCCCTGTGCCCGCCAGGCCCCTGCCGGCCTGAGGGGAAGGCCCTGCTGTCCCCGCTGCCATCACCAGCCTCTCCAGAAGCACAGATCCGGGCAGGAATCCCTCACTGTGGGGGGAGAGCCAGCCTCGGCCAGGCCTCCAGGCAGAAGGGCAAAGGCAGCCTAAGCCAGCCGGGGCCCCGGCGCACGGCCCCTGCTTCTGCCAGCGCCCCGGGCCCCTGAACCAGAGACCCAAGGCCGCTCAGGACTGCGCGGCGCCCAGCAGAGCCCTTGTGACCACGGCGGCCCGGCACAGCCTACCCCAACCCCCGCAGGGCCCTAGGGCCTCCCCTCTACCCACCTCGTGCGGGCGCGGAGCCCCGCGGGTCCACCGGGAGCGCCCCCTGCCGGCAGCCCGGCGGCTGCCAGACCCAGCGATTCCTCGCTCGGCGAGACTCGGCTTCTCCCTGCGGCCAGGGCGCTGCCCACAGCGTCCCCGGGAGCGCCTTCGGGCAGTTCCAGTTCACAGCCACAGGCGGAATCTCTGTCCCCGGTCGCCAGGAGGAGCCTGCATGACCCTGAGGGCAAAGGCCGAGGGCCGGCACCCGCGCCCCGGGGCCACCGAGGGGAGGAACTGCCCGCCGACGCGCGGCAGGTGGAGGACGGAGGTGACAGCTCCGCGGGTCCCCGCGCTGCTGCTGGAGGCGGCCGCCGCTCCACCCAACAGCGGCCCGTGCCTCCGCGACCTTCCGGGGACGGGAGAGGATGGCCACACCGCCGCCGGCGACACTGCTCCCGCCGGCCCTGTAAGGGGACAGACACAGTGCAAGGGAGAGCACACGAGGCGGCGCAAGCCCACCTGGGCCGCCCGGTCGACAACCTCACCGCGTTAGGCAGAGGCTCCAGCAGCCAAGGCGGGGCACAGGGAAGGCTCCCGGGTGCGGGCTGGAGGCTGTCGGGCCAGCGGCCACCTTTCCTCCCTGCTCCACCGCGAGCTGCGGGGCTCCTGCCGGTGGCCGGGGCTGAGCCCTCTCAGGGCCTCCGCAGGCCGACTTCCACTCCTACCCTTTCTCCGCGTCTTCCCTCCTGGCAAACCAGAAACCGGTCCTGCCCTGACCTCAGGCCCCTGGGCGGGTGGGCTGGTCTGGTTCTGGGGCATTAGAGGTGTGGCTGGGGCGCTGTGGCCACCTTCCACCCCCAGCCCTCTGCCCCCTCTCCTTCCCCAGAGCCGGACACTTCTCCACACGGTGCTGTGAGAGGGGTACTTGTCCCCTTCATCCAGCCTGTGCCATCACCTCCCCCACAGCCCTCCAGGGCTTGAGTGCTGAGGGGACAGACTGCAGGGCTCTGCTGGGGTCCACTGGGCTGTCTCCCTCCTAACAGGAACACTGAGCATTCTCCGCAATAGCTGAGACTTTGTCTGGAAGCATCCGCTGCCCATCACCCTCTTCCCCTTGGTTTGCACTGATGTGGACGCTCTCTAGTACCACCACAGTGACCTCGTCTGGCCCCACCCTCCTACCTAATCAGTCTGTCCCCCTGGCTGGCCCTTCCTGAAAACGTGGTCCATCCTTGGGCTGGGGGACAAGCAGGGCAAAGTGGCCCCTGTCTGCCTGCCTCACTGCTGGTGTAGGAATGGTTGGTTATGGGTGTTGGCTGGTGTTGGCTGCTGCATCTCTCAATTTATTTCTCTGGGTTTCTGTTCTTGAGAAATAAATCTCAGCTCTTGGGCTCCTCTTTCCTCTACTGACTATTCCTGCCCTGTGGAACTGTCCAGATGCTCCAATGGGTCCAGGAGGGCATGGCATGGCTCCTGAAGGGGGTGGGGCAAGGAGTACCTCAGCCAGCCCCCCACCCCCACCCTAGCAACCCTCCTGCACTTTATTTTTCTTCAGAATCAAACACATAGTAAAAAGAATGTTAGGGTGGGGGGAAGGGAAACTTTAAGCCTCTCTAAGACTTTGAATCTGAGAGGAATGGGGAGACATTGGAATTTTCACAAAGAATTGACATAAGCTGACTGATTTGTTGTTGGGTTTTTTCCAAGGGGGCAGGGGAGAGGCAGAGGGAGAGAATCTTAAGCAGGCTTCAGGCCCAGCACAGAGCCTGATGTGGGGCTCGATCTCACAACTCTGAGATCATAACCTGAGCTGAAATCAAGAGTCTTTCACTTAACCGACTGAGCCACCCAGGTGCTCCAAGCTAACTGACGTTTTAACAGGATCCCTGTGTTGGGAAAGTGTTTAGGGGGGACCAGGAGGGAAGTAGGGAAACACCAGGAAATACTGCCATCATGAAGGGGAGTGGTGATGGTGGACAGGACCAAGGTGATGTGCGCAAAGGTAAGGAGGAAGGCATCCCTGTGGCTGGCAGCTTGTACCTGTGGGATTAGCCGGCAGGGTGTGATTTCCGACAGGCCTCCGGCCTGGCTCTCTCTGCCTCCCAGGCCCAGTGTGACCTTCTGTGCTCTTCTATCTCTTCTCTCAGACCCCCTCTTTCAGCTAATATTGGAAGATCCAAGTAGCAGAAGCCAAAAGAAGTAATCTAAAATGCAAAGTAAGAAGTACAGAGTGAAAGGAGAGGTAACACAGAGGAAGAGAAGGCCCTCATTTCACGGTCTCTGCTGTAAGCAACAGAAACCAATTCGGATTGATCTCAACAGGAAAGGAATTTATGATAATGATCTTGGGTAGATTGCCACCTTGCCAATGTGCATGGAGAGCCAGGTTCCATGGAGCCCAGGGTCGGTGCCCACAACCAGCTAACCCAGCTCTTTAAGGGCGGGCAGCCCCACCTCCAGCAGCGAGCTAAAGGCTCTACAGCTTGCCCCACCCAGCTCTCCAGCCCTGCACCCTGCATCCGTCCCACCCCAACCCTGCTGCCACCACTGTTCTAGGAACTCAATCCAAGTGGAGGCTCCCAGTCCCCACTTCTCTGAGTCACGGGCTCCTGCTTCCAGGTCCATGTGAGTCACTTGACCATGGGATAGCTACAAGGGAATCTGAGAAACCAACCGTTAGTCACGGTCATCTCCCCATGGGGGCGGGGAGCAGTCTCTGCATCCCACTATGACCAGTAAGGCAGGGGACGTACCAAACATACAAGGGACTGCAGCTGCTAAGCAGACTTCAAGGAAGACACAAAAATGTCCATAAGAAAAAAGATATCAGATGGGGACCAGAAAATGTTCTAGGATTATAAAATTCCCAGACTGATTTCCTTCTGTGGCTCTAATCCACACTACCAGAAGGAGAATCCAAGAGCAAAATTACTCTGAGGGAACCACCTTAAATGAAAACACTTGTTCAGATATTTGTTTCAATATTATTGTCAACAGCATATAAAATTTCATAAAACAATATTGGTGATAGGACAAACACTCAAATCCTGACGATACCATTTGACACCCCCACCTTGATCCAGCTCTCTCTAGAGTTGACTTAACCCTTAGAATTCATAGATATTCAAGCAAATTACCTTTTCAATTCCAGCTAGTTTGAGATAAGTTTCTGTTACTTATACCCAAGAGAATCTGGTATAAACAACTATATTTGAATACAATTGACACTTAACATTGGTTGATTCTATTTGGTCTATAGACATAAATGGACTTAAGTACTTTTAAGTCCTATCAGAAGGAAATGGGGAATAAAAATAAAAATGATTATAGATTTATTTTTGTAACTATCTGTGAGAACTTTGGTAAATTTTATTTTATTTACAATTTTTAGTTTTTAAGGTTTAGCTTTTTTTTTTTTTAAGATTCTATTTATTTATTTGACAGAGATCACAGGTAGGCAGAGAGGCAGGCAGAAAGAAAGGGGGAAGCAGACTCGATCCCAGGACCCTGGGACCATGACTTGAGCCGAAGGCAGAGGCTTTAACCCACTGAGCCACCCAGGCACCCCGGCCACCGGCAGGACAAACCCCAAGGTTTGTCCCACTTTTCTTAAAGTGGGACAAACCAGTGTTTAGCAAAAGAAGAGGTCCTACTTTCTTCTGAAAATATTTTAAGTTCCAGGCAAGGCAGGTTCTATTTGTTCCTGGAAAGAAACAAGCTTTGACGTAGATTTTATGTCAATGTGTGAAAGAATAGACTTAACTGTATTATATGAGAGGAAAGGAGTAAGGGAGATTGAAGAGCGGTGAGAAGCCCCTTCCCACTCCCACTGGCAGAAGACTGGAGCTTTACTCTCCGGAGATGTTCATCCACAGAAACTCTGGATTTCTGGGCCCCAGGCCTCCCATGCAGGCAGTAAGCTGTACTGAAAAACAGGGGATCAAGTGAGGGTCTGCCCACCAGACAGTGGGACCCCCTGGCTTCCTGGTCCACTGGGCTCCCTGAACCCTCTGGCTAATTTAGGGCACTGCTTTCAGACTGCTTCAGACTACCTTTTCTTTCTTCCTTCTGACTATATTTATGTGTTGAATTCTTCACAAGGACATGTGTTACTTATGTATATTAGTAAACATTCAGGAGGTGAATTATTTCCAACTTAGATATACCAGGCACCAAAGAAAGTGTCCATTTGTTTCAACAGTGAAAGGACATCTGGAGCAACAGCTAAACTGGAGTGACTATCTGATTAACTTGATAATCACTATTATTCACCAAGATCTATCAGCCCTTTGTACAGACAGCAGTCCTTGAAAGAGGAAGAAACTGGCATTAAGATAGCTCAAGTAATGTCTGACCAGAATTCAAACCCGTCTGTCTGGCTCCAAAGTCTAAGCCCACGTCCAGCACCTTAAGACCTCAGTGCCTCTGCAAATCACATCAAGGTGCCACCCACAAGTCTGGACTAGCAGACAAATTAATGGTAATTAGCTATTCTTAATTTTCTAATAAAAATAATACATTTTAAAAATTCAACCTCTTTCCCCAATATTAAATAAATTGCGAGATAGGTACCCAAAATAAGATCCAGTCCTGCAGTAATTGAATGATTCCTGATGGAAATCCACAGAGTAACTGACTTTCTAAATGGCGGTTTCGTAACGTATTACGATGTCCTTAACCGCCACGACATGCGCGAGGCCCCGTCCTCGCCTCCCCCCACCCCGCCGAGCCCGGATGTGGATGACCTCGCGGTCGCAGCTTTGAACCCCAGCTCCCGGGACGCAGGGCAGCCAAGTGCAGCGGAGCTGTGAGAGGTCTTGAAGCACCAGGAGAGACTTCGAACGACGAAAAATTCATTTGCAAGTTGCCGCTGAGGGTGAAAAGACCATAGACTCTGGGCAGAACTGCAGGCGGTCGTTGCAGAAAGTAAAGAGGTTTCACTCATTTGTGGAGCATAACCAATAGCATGGAGGACAAGGGGCGTTAGAGAGGAGTAGGGAATTTGGGTAAATTGGAAGGGGAGGTGAACCATGAGAGACTATGGACTCTGAAAAACAGTCTGAGGGGTTTGAAGTGGCGGGGGGGGTGGGAGGCTGGGGTACCAGGTGGTGGGTATTATAGAGGGCACGGCTTGCATGGAGCACTGGGTGTGGTGAAAAAATAATGAATACTGTTTTTCTGAAAATAAATAAATTGGGGGGGGGGGGAAGAAAGTAAAGAGTATAAGCCAAGGCCGAAGACCACTGTGGGAGCGGTTGTGGACGCGGGTAAGGCCCGGAATTCCGACACTGATGCTTGGCATTTCATGGCTGGTTCCTGGCTGTTCCTCTGTCGATGACAGCAGGTCATCTACAACAACCTCAGAGAAAGAGGGACGATCCATTCCTTCACAAAGGGTTGGAGAGCCTTCCGAGGCCTGAGCCTGCCGCGGCCCAGTGCAGGGCGAGGAAAATGATCAGATTTATAGAGAGGGGCATTACATTAGGAAAAGGGAGTCAATTCGCTAAGAAGACGTAACAATTTTTAATGTGAGTGACCCTAACAACAGAGCACCAACATATCTGAGCCAAGATTTGATAGAACTGCAGGAGAAAGAAGCCAATTCACTGTGGAGTGGAGACTCCAACACACCTCTATCAGGCATGGACAGATCCAGCAGGCAGAAAAGCAGTGAGGGGGAGTTAAACTAAACAGCACTATCAACCAACGGGGATCTGTGGACATTTATAGAATACTTCATCCAACCAGTGCAGAATACACATTGCTCTCAAGCTCATGTGGAACATTCTCCAAACAGACCACATTCTTGGGCATAAAACACCCCTCAGCAGATTTCTAAGAATAGAAACCAGACAGCGTGCTCTCAGAACACAATAGAATTAAACTGGAAACCAGTAACAGAGAGATAGCTGGAAAACCCCCAAAGAGTAAAAACTTAAGCAACATACTTCTAAATAATACATATAATACATGGGTGAAAGAAGAGGTCTCAAAAGAAATTTAAAAATGTTTTGAGCTAAATGAAAATGAAAATACAACTTACCAAAATTTGTGGGATGCCCAAAAGCAGTGCTTGGAGGGACATTTATAGCATCGAATGCATAGTTTAGAAAAGAAAAAAAGATCTAGAACCTATCCTATCTTAATAAACTAGAAAAGAGCAAATTAAATCCCAAGTAAATGGAAGAAAATAAATTTTTAAAAATTGGAGCCAGAGATTTCTCTGTTTCTTCAGTGAAATTGAAGACAAGAGATTAATGCAGAAAATCAAGGAAACCAAAAGCTGGTTCTTTGAAATGATCTATAAAAATCAATAAACTCTAGCCTAGCTACTGGCTCTTTTCCAAGAAAGAGAGAGGACAGAAATGACTAATTGAAATGAAAAAGAGGCCATTACTACTGGCCCCACAGACATTAAAATGATAACAGAGGAATGTTATGAACAACTCTGTGCCCACAAATCTTGTTGTCCTTTTTAAAGGACCAAATTTTGGATCTGTTTATTTATTTCTATTTTTCTATTCCCATTTCATTTATCTCCTCTGTAATCTTTTTTTTTTTTAAAGATTTTTATTTATTTATTTGACAGACAGATCACAAGTAGGCAGAGAGGCAGGCAGAGAGAGAGGAGGAAGCAGGCTCCCCACTGAGCAGAGAGCCCGACGCGGGGCTCGATTCCAGGACTCTGGGATCATGACCTGAGCCGAAGGCAGAGGTTTAACCCACTGAGCCAGCCAGGTGCCCCTCCTCTGTAATCTTGATTATTTCCTTCTTTCTGTTATCTTTGTGTTTAGTTCTTATTTTTCTAATTGTTTAAGGTGTATAGTTAGAGGATTGATTTAAGATCTTTCTTCTCTGTTAATATATGCATTTACAGCTATTAATCTACCCCCCCCCCAGCATCGTTGTGCTGTGTCTCATAATTTGGGGTATATTGTATTTTCATTTTCATTTGTCTTATTATATTTTCTGATTTCCCATTGTGATTTCTTTTTCAACCCATTGGTTGCTTAAGCATATGTTGTTCAATTTCCACATATTTGTGAGTTTACCACTTCTTCTTCTGTTACTGATTTTCAATTTCATTCCATTGTGATCAGAAAAGATATTCTGTATGATCTCAACCTTTTAAAATTTATTAAGATTTGATCTTTGAACTAATACATGGTCTATTCTGGAGAATGTTCTATTTGTACTTGAGACAAATGTATATTCTGCTATTGTTGGGTAAAATGTTCTATGTCCCTTAGATCTAATTGGTTTATAGTTCTCTCTTTCCTTATTGATCTCCTTCTGGTTGTTCTATCCATTATTAAAATGGGATATTAAAATAACCAGTTGTCACTGTAGTTGGATATTCCCCTTCAGTTCAGTCCATTTTTACTTCACATATTTTGGGGCTATGCTATTAGATGTGTATATGTTTAAAATTGTTATATACCCTTAATGAATTAAAGCATTTATAAGTAAATAATATTCTTTTTTGTCTCTTATAATCTTTTTTAACTTATAATCAATTTTGTCTTATAATAAAATAGTAAACCCATCTCTTTTTTGGTTACTATTTGCATGGTATATATTTTTCATCCATTAACTGTCATCCTCTTTGTGTCTTTGAATCTAAAATAAGTCTCTTGTAGAAAACATAGGGTTGGATTATACATATTATAAAAATATGTACAAAATTTACATGAGGAAAACCACAACACTTTTATGAAAGAAATCAAAGAAGTTCTAAATAAATGGAAAGATAATTCATATTCACAGACAAGAAGACTCACATTGTTAAGATATCAGTTCTTCCCAACTTAAACCATAGATTCATCACAATCCCAATCAGAATTCTAACAAGTTACTTTGTGAATATCAACAGAATTATTCTGAAATGTCCTGGGATCAAGCCCTGTGCCAGGCTTCCGGCTCAGCAGGGAGCCTGCTTCTCCCTCTCTCTCTGCCCTCTCCTTCTCCTTCCCCCTTGCCCTGTACTGGGGCTCTCTCACATATGTGCTCTCTGTCTCTCTCTCAAATAAATAAATAAATCTTAAAAAATAAAAGACCTCTGTTCTGTGAAATACACCATTAAGAGAATGAAATGACAGTCTATAGGCTGGAAGAATATATTTGCAAAACACTCATCTGGTAAAGAACTTGTAACCAAATTATACAAAGAACGCTTAAAATTCCATAATAGGGAAACAACCCTATTAAAAAGTGGACAAAACACTTGAACAGATACCAAAGATGGCAAATAGCATATCAAAATATGCTCAACATTAAATGTCATTAGGGAATTGCAAATTAAAACAATGAGATACCACTATGCATCTATTAGGATGACTAAAATCCAAACACTGACCATACCAAATGCTGGCCTGAAATTAGAGCCAAAGCAGCTCTCATTCATTGCTGGGGTGAATGTAGAATAGTACAGTCCCTTTGGAAGATAGACTGGTGGTTACTTACAGAGCTGAGCATAGTTTTACCCACATGGTCCTGCTATCATACTCCTTGGTAGTTCCCCCAGTGAAAACTCATTCCATACAAAACCTTGCACGTGCCCAGGTAGATCAGTCTTACTCATAATTCCCCACATTTCGAAGCAGCAGAGATGTCCTTCAGTAGGTGAATAGATAAACCGTGTTATATCCAACAATGGAATATTACTCAGCAATAGAAAGAAATGACCTATCAAGCTAAAAAAAGACTTGGAAGAAATATAAATGTATGTTGTTAGCTGGAAGAAGCCATTCTGAAGACCACGTACTGTAGCTTTCTTACTGTGACACTCTGGAAAAGACAAACCTGTAGAGATAGAAAATGATCGGTGGTTGACAGAGGTTTTGGGGGAGGGAGAGATGAATAGGTAGAATAGGATTTTTAGGGTAGTGAAACTACTCTGATTGGTTCTGTACTGATGGACACATGTGTTTGTACAAAAACTCTTTTTACAAAGGATATACAACACAAAAGAGTGAGCCCTAATGTTAACCATAGACTTGTTAATAATAATGAATCAATATTGATTCATCAATTATAACAAATGTACCACACTCATGTGAGAAGTTAATAATAAAGTAAATTCTGTTGGGGGGGTAGTGGGGGAAATGGGATATTTTGGAATCTGTACTTGCTGCCCAGTTTTTCTGGAAAAACTTTTTTATTTTCAGTCTTGATGTTGGTTCTGTGGTCTATTTTATTAAAGTGAACTCAGAAAGGATAGAAAGTATTTCTAGATGCTAGCTCAGGTAGTTGGGGGAATAAGATATATTTTTAGCCATATGTTATTTTTTAAATTGGTTCCTGGAATTATCCCCAGTGGTGGCAAGAATATCTTGGTTGGCAAGCAACAGTACCATGGATAATTTTACCTATCTTCTCACATGTTTGCCTTGCTTGGTACATGACATAAATTGGAGTTGGTACAGATGTAAAGTCAGAGAATGGATTTTGTGCGTGTGGAGACTTTTTTGCAGAGAAGTGCTTTATCTCCATCTGGTGGACAACCTCGTCTTTGCAATGTCAGCAGTGGTTCTCAGGCCCGGCAGCACCTCAGGATCCCCAGTGATGCTTGCAAATAATCTGGATCCCCAGGACCCTCCCCAGACCATTTCATTCAAGTCTGGGAAAGAACTCAGGACTTCAGTATCTTTTAAAGATATGTAGGTGGTGGGCGGCTCTGGCTGGCTCAGTAGATAGAGCACTGGATTCTTGATCTCAGGGTCATGAGTTCCACATTGGGTGTAGATTAGAACACTTAAAATCTGGGGCGCCTGGGTGGCTCAGTCAGTTAATGACTGCCTTCGGCTGGGGTCATGATCTCAGGGTCCCGGAATCAAGCCCCAAGTCAGGCTCCCCGCTCAGCAAGGGAGTCTGCTTCTCTCCCTCCCCCTGTTCATGCTTTCTCTCACTCACTCTCTCTCTTTCAAATAAATAAAATCCTTTTAAAAGAACCTTAAAAAACAAATAATGATATCTAGGTACTTTCAATGTGCAACTAAAGAGCAAGAGAATCCCTAAATTGGTGAATTTTGGATAATCATTCCTCCTGTAAGATTCCCATGAAGGAAGACAATCTATTCAGGTAAATTCTGTAATCTTCCTGAGACGTGTACACACACACACACGCACACACACACATGATCAGACTTGTCCCTGGTAGTTGCAATCTGATTTTGATGTTACATATTTGCTGAAAACTTTTCTTACTTATTTTCTCATTTCATTCTCTCAATAACTGGTTGAGATGAGTCACTTTTCTTCCCACAAGTGATAACACCCCCCTGACAACACAGAGCCCTAGAGGATTCTAGGTGCCCCCTCACACCCTACGTTTCTTTTTATCTTTTTGCTTAAATCTTAGATTGCCAGAATCAGCTTCCTTTTCAGCTTGCGATCTTTAAAACGCTTCTGAAACTAATCCCCACTGACAATGGCTCAGCCTTCATCGTGCTACAAGCATTACTGATCTAAAATTTGGTTATTAAAACGACAAAGGTCTGGGGGAATTTAGCTGGCTCTTCCCAGTGATTCTTAGGAACAGGCAAGTTTGAGAAGTCCTGGACTAAATGAGTCCCAAGTTCTCTTCTTAAAGGTGCAATGTGTCTAATCCCTAGCTTTGCTGAATCACTGTGAGATCTTTACAAATGCCATCCCCTAGACCCCATTTGTAAAGACTGGGATGTATGTAACTGGTCATTCTAATGTGATCCAGAGTTGACGGCCATTGTAGCCCATCATTCAAGGTCTGAAGCCTATTTGAGGAGAGTTGCTCCCTCTGAGATCAAGGGGAGCACACTTGGCCCAAGTTACCCCCCATGTGTTGTGGCTTCTAAGGCATATCTGATTCTTGGTCCCTAATTGAGAGAAGTTTCTAGCACACTAGGAAACAACCTCTAAATGTTTTTATGGTATCTTCCAGCCTGTAGTAACCACTTCTTGATTTTATTTGATCAAGCTATTTGATCATTTAGATTGCATCTATGATAAAGCAATTTCACTCCTAGGTACACCTATAGAAATGCATACAAGTGTGTACCCAAACACATGTTTAAGAATATTTGTAGCCATATTATTTAGAAGTAATCCCAAATTGGAAACCTAAATGTCCTTCAATAGAACGGATAAGTAAATTATGATATATTCATACAATGGAATACTATATAACAATAAAAGTGGAGGGGGGAACGATGGCTACACATAATAAATGCATAAACCTGACCAATGCAATGCTGTCCAAAGTCAGACTTTAACAGTGCATATTTAAAATCTTTTTATGTAAAGCTCAAAGCAAGCAAAACTGATTCATGCTATTAGAAGTCAAGACAGTTGTTACTTTAGCAAAGGGGAGTTTGTGACTGCAAGGGGAAAGAAGGGATAATGATTTATTTCTTGCCCTGATTTTGTCATTACATAGGTCTGTGTTCACTATGTGATAACTCATTGAACTAAAACAAAACAAAACAGCATATTCAAAAACAGTTTTGTAAAAATTAAGTCTCCCTTGTATTTTTCACCTTCAAAGAAGAGTTTTAATTGGTGAGAGGTAACTGGCAGTGCACCTCAGACTTCACTGTATATGTGACTCACCTGGGCTTCTTGTTAAGAGGCAGACTTGCTCCAGGATTCTGGGGAAGAGCCCAAGATCCTTGCGTTTTTAGCAATTTCCCAGGTGATGCCCATACTTTGAGTAGCAAGGACCTAGGGCAGTGCTTCCCAAAATATTTTCCATAAATAGTAATGTTTTGAATTAATAGGTGTAATCATCAGGGGGGACAGGCCCCTTTGAGATACTGCTAAACCGTTCTCCGAAGTGGTTGCACAACTTATGCTTTCCTATGAGAGATGCAGCTGCTGACCATCCCGTGGTGTCTTTCAATCTGGGCCATTCTGAAGGGTGTGCAAAGTGCGCGCGCGACAGCTTTAATTTTTATTGCTTCTCTTGCTCATAACTTTAGTTGCACATTGGAAGTACCTACATATCGGGGCGCCTGAGTGGCTCAGTGGGTTAAAGCCTCTGCATTCAGCTCAGGTCATGATCCCAGGGTCCTGGGATCGAGTCCCGCATCGGGCTCTGTGCACAGTGGGGAGCCTGCTTCCTCCTCTCTCTCTCTCTGCCTGCCTCTCTGCCTACTTGTGATCTCTCTGTCAAGTGAATAAATAAAATCTTTTAAAAAAAAAAATACCTACATATCATTATATTTTTTAGACTTTATTTTTAAGTAGGCTAATCTCTCCAAGCAATGTGGAACTCACAACGATGAGATCAAGAGTCACGTGTCCTACCTGAGTCAGCCAGAGACCCCGCCTACATATAAAATAAAAAATATTTTTAGAAACAAAGAACCAAACTGACCAAGCTTTTAACTATTAACTAGGTTAGGCTATGCTAGCTCAAGCCTTAGGTTCAGAAAGCCATAATGAAGGCTCACATTTATGGAAGTTTAGCCTTTATGGCCATGAAACAAGTCTAAGCAAAGCCTGAATTTCCTTAATGAGTTCCACGTTTTGGGAAATTAGGAACTTTACTGTGTGTGTGTGAAACAGAGTTCAGATACCAGTTCAAAACTGGTGCTAGTCACCCACAATAAATTAAAGGCTTTGAAGAATCAGATTAGCCAGTAAAATTCATCCAGTCACCATTCTGGTCATTTTTGGGGATCTGGCCAAAGGTGATATACTGACATCTCTGTACCTTACAAAATACACTCAGCTGGTTAAGCGTCTGAGTTCTGATTTTTGGCTCAGGTCATGATCTCCAACAGGGCTCCACACTGGGCATGGTATTCTCTTTTCTTGGAGCCTGCTTGGTATTCTCTTTCTCCTTCCCTCCCATGCTAATAACAGTATGCAGAGAGGAAGGGAAATGACCATCTTGTTTGGGGGAGGGGTGGACCGGGAGAGGAAGGTAGAGAATCTTGAGCAGGCTCCATGCCCAGCACAGAGCTCCACGGGGACTTGATCTCACAACCCAGAGATCATGACCCGAACAGAAATCAAGAGTCTGATGCTAAACCAACCGAGCCACCCAGGCACCCTAGGAAATGGCCATCTTGATTAAAACTGCCAATTATTACGATCGCAATAGGCAGAGATCAAATAGCTAAGCTGCTTTTTATCTTGTTCCAAAGTAGTGTTAGAGCTAGCCTGGCGCCCCTCTTGGGTATTCTGATTTAAGTGTTGCAGATACTTTCTCCAAGTCAGCAGCTTTTTTTCTTTATGGTTATCTTTTATTTTTTTTAAGATTTTATTTATTTAGACAGAGAGAGAGAACACAAGCAGGGGAAGCAGCAGAGGGAGAGGGAGAGGGAGAAAGAGACTCCGCACTGAGCAGGGAGCCCGATGCAGGGCTCAGTCCCAGGACCCTGAGATCATGACCTGAGTTGAAGGAAGACGGCTTAACCAAATGAACCACCCAGGCGCCCCTAATGGGTATCTTTTAAACAATAGACATTTTTAAACTTGAAAAATTTCTTTGATGGTTAGTGCCTTTTGCACTCTAAGAAACTTTTGTCTACCCAATTTCAAAAATATTTTCTTCTGTATTTCCCCCTAGAAATTTTGTATGTTTAGTTTTTGTTTAAATCTTTGTTGAGTTTTGTATGTACTGTGGGGGTTACAGTTGAGGTTCAATTTTTTTCCCCCATAAGGCTATCTGTTGTTTTTGAGCCATTTGTTGGAAAGACTGCTCCTCACCCCCCGCCCCCCAATTGAATTACCATGCCATTTTTTTTGCCAAAAGTCTAAGAAAACCAACCTGGGGATCTACTTGTGGACTCTCTATTCTCTTCCATTGATCTACATCTATCCTTAGGTTGATACCAATACCACCCTATCTTGATTGTTTGGTTTGGGGTTTTTTTTTTAGATTTTTTTTTTTTTTTTAAATTTTGGCAGCAGGTGAGGGGCAGAAGGAAAAGGAGAGAATCTCAAGCAGACTTCCCACTGAGAGCAGAGCCTGATGCTCATTTTCAATCCCACAGCCCTGAGATCATAACCTAAGCCAAAACCAAGAGTCGAACGGTTAACTGAGCCACCCAAGTGCCCCTTGATTACTATAGTTTTATGCAAGATTTGCTATCACAGTAACTTTGTTCTTCTAGAATTATTTTAGCTATTCAGAGTCCAGAGTACTAACCATTACATTATGGAACACCACTATTTTAGCTATTCAAGATTCTTTGAATGCCCATGTAAATTTCAAAATCAATTCATAAATATCTGCCCAAAAACCCTGCAGGGATTTTGGTATGCATTGCTTAGAATCAATGGGGAAGAGGGGCACCTGAGTAGCTCAGCCGTTAAGCATCTGCCTTCAGCTTGGGTCATGGCCGGGGTCCTGGGATTGAGCCCTGCATTTGGCTCCCTTGCTTGGTGGGAGTCTGCTTCTCCCTCTGCTTGTGTTCTCTCTGTGTCAAGTAAAGTATTTGAAAAAAAAAAGAAGAAGAAGAAGAATCAATGGGGGAGAACAGATACCATAAAAATACAGTCTTCCAATCTTGAGTATGACACAAATATCCTTTCATTTAGGTGTTTTTAAAACTTGCAGTAATGTTTTGGAGTTTTCAGTGTATAGGTTTTCACATTTAAAAAGATGTACCCCTCCTTAATTCTTTTTTTTAGTCTTTAGGATTTTTTGTATGTGCTCATGTCATTTGTGAATAGACAGTTGTACTTTACCTTTTCTAATCAACTGCATCAACTAGGACCTCAAATACAAGTCTGAATAGTGGTAAAGGCATACATCCTCATCTCGGTGCAGATCTTGGAGGCAAAGTATTCAACAGTATAATATCCTTAAATATGTTACCACTAGGTCCTTTATAAATTCCCTTTACTATGTTGAAAAAGTTCCCTTTTAGTCATTTGCTAAGAGTTTTTTTTTTTTAAGATTTTATTTATTTATTTGACAGAGAGAGATCACAAGTAGGCAGAGAGGCAGGCAGAGAGAGAGAGAGAGGAGGAAGCAGGCTCCCTGCTGAGCAGAGAGCCCGATGCGGGACTCGATCCCAGGACCCTGAGATCATGACCTGAGCCGAAGGCAGCGGCTTAACCCACTGAGCCACCCAGGCGCCCTTGCTAAGAGTTTTTATGAACCTTATAAAATGTTTTTACTGAACTTTGTAAAGTGGTCACATCGTTTCTTAATTGTTATTATGGTAAATAATACTAACTGATTTTCAAATATTATACCAACCTTGCATTCCTGAGAAAACCCCACTTTGTCATCAAGTAAGGCTTGTGTAGTATTTGAAAGTCAACTGTACAAAAATTCCTTTTTATACATCGCTGGATTCAAATTGTTGACATTTTGTTAACAGAGTTCCCTCCTGTTTTCTAAAATATTACATAAGATGGTATAATTTCATACTTAAATGTATGATAGAATTTACCAGTGAAACCAACTGGGTGTAGAACCTTCTTTGTGGGAAGAATAGTAATTCAATTTCTTAAACAGATACAGAATATTCAAACTCTCTATTTCATGTCTGTTTTGGTAATTTGTGTCTTTCAAGAAATTTATCTATCTCATTTGTCAAAGTAACCGTACACTGTATCTAAACAAAGACAAAGGGGACAAAGGCTGGTCCTTCCTTTGGGTGAGGCCGAATTCTTTACATTGCCTTTGCCATCAGGAGAGACTTGATGAACTTAGGGGTAAAGGAGTCATGATGTCTGCGACCTACTTAAAAGAGAGAGCAATATGTAGCAGACATAAAACCGGTGAAGACATATGGGAATTTATTATACTATTTTTACAACTTCTCTATAGATGTAAAATTTTTGAAAAAGATTAAATGATCTATTCATATTCTATAACCCAGCAATTTAAAGAAATAACCAGAAAATCACACACATATTCAACACAAGGAGCTTTATCACGCATCAAAGTCCGAAAACAACCTAAACATCCTACAAAGAGGATTCGATAAACAAATGATAGTACCTGACACCAAACACCTAACAACAAAAACAAAATTACATTTTTTTCCTCAAGCATATCTATGTGGGAAAATTTCAGTACAGACCATTGAAGGAAAAAGTTGCAACACTGAATATATGACCCCATCCTATATGCATAGGAAAAAGACTGCAAAAAAACCCCCGTGATCTAAATGTGGTTGTCTCTGAGTGCTGGGGTCACAGGAGAACTGGAGTCTTCCTTGTACTCCTTTTCTCAGTTTCTTGAAGGATCCCAGAGACTCTCATCACTCCAGGGGCACCAGAAAGGAGGGCCTGCATTGATTTAAGGGTGTAGCAGGCCGAGAGGCATGGGTCTGAATTAAGCGGAACACGGAGATACGGCAGGCCACAAGACAGCCCAGTGGAGTGGACACCACCGTGGACTGGGCAGATGCCTCCACTGTGAGATCTGGTCTCACTCCCTCCGAGACAGGCAAAGGTTGGGAGACTAAAACGGTACATGTAAAAATGGTAACATTTCATACAAATGCAAAAGCAAATGCTTTTCTAATTTGTTCCACAGGTACATTCATGGACTTGGTAGCTCTTATTATAGGAAATCCACATGGGACAATGAGGTTTCAAAGTTTAAAGATCAGAATGGAGATTTCAATATGTGCTTCCTGCATGGTCCTGGGCTACCCATTTAGCCTTTCTGAGCCTATTCCTATCTCTGAAAAACTGGTATGATGAAGATAATTTTAATCCCTGTCCTTCTGTGTCAAAAATTATTGCGGAAGAGGTCTGTGAGGGCGGTCTATAATCTATCAAGTACTTTGTGAGGTTACTGTTCTTTTAGGGCATGAGTGGTCCAAAATGCTGTCATATCTGTGAAGACCTGGCCTTGGGTGAGAACAGCAGCATTTCAGTGCACCAATGGGCATTGCCACATGAAATCTCGGGGTGGACAATGTCCAGGTTGACAAGGAAACTCAACTTCATTTGACAGGCAGCACGGAATACCTGGGATCCGGGAGCCGACTGGTCAGAGGCCCTGCCAGGGAAGGATTAGGAGGGCAGGAACCACCCCTAGAAAGGGGAGGTGAGTATGTGAGAATTCTTGGTTTTCACCACAGACTTAAACATCCTGTGAAGCTGTATTAGAGAATATGGTTAAGGAGCTCACGTGATCCCCACAATGCACCATGAGAGGGGAAAACTGCCCCAAGCCATAAAACCTGGGGCTGCGTTGGGCCCCCGGAGAGGGCTCCTGCAGCATCCCTGAGCACAGTGCTGACTGTGTGGGCTGCACCACGGTCTAGGCTGCAAACACAAGAATAAGCACATTTCCTCCCGAAGTGGCCATGTGAGCCAGCTGGCAACCACACTAATAGGAAGATTACCTTGGCAGGGCATCAGAAGCCAGGGATTGGACAAGATATCTGCCTAACCTGCTGCTGGAGATGTGGCAACAAGAAGCAAAACTAGCTGCTGAGGAAATATTTGGCTTTTCTACCCTTTTTATTGTTCTCCCTGTAATGCCAAGGACAAATCTTTCTGGGTTTGGGGTCAGTGACAATATGCACAGCAAGGAGCTCAGCCCCCCACCAAGATTCCTTTCACAAAAGCGATCTACTCTTTGAGTGTGAAATTGACCCATTTATTTGACTAAATCACTGTCACCCAGATACACTAAAAAAAAATTTTTCCCTAAAAAAACCAATTCACTGTTTTCTGCATTAGGAATAATGAAAGCAAGAAATAATGTCAAATTGGGATGTTAAGAGGTAGGCTGCCCACTAAAACTGTAAAAATAATACAAATGCAAACGCCAGAGGTTAAATTCAGGCAATTTATTGTAAACAGGATTACCCTAGCACTCCACCATACTGGCTGTGTCACATGCTCTCCCTTCCACATCAACTAGGTGAAAAGAAGACTTTTTTAAAAAGTCGTAACTAATAACTTAGTCTGTTTCCCACAAATCTCATTTACTATGCGCTGAGTAAACAGCAGTATCCAAGGTGGTCTATTATTGCTCATGGACTGTGGCTTGGACCCATTTCAATGAATCCATTAGAATGCCCGGGCGATCCAACAGCAGCCGGAGATCCAGTCTGGAAACCGGACAGTGCTGGCACACCCTGCGTGCAACCCCAGGTTCCTGGAAGACTACACGAGCCTCCCTTCAGATTTCATGTGACTTTCTCACAAAAATGACACTGTTAAATTTCACCCATTTTTTTTTTTTAAAGAGCTAAAAATTACTCAATAGCACATAATTTTCCACAGAAAAGGTAGGTGGAGTATTTACTCTTCCAGCGGTGGATTTAAACACTCAGGGCTAATTTTAGATCCCTCTTGTGTATATCTGCAGTTTGATGAAAAGCTGCATAGTCTACAAATGCATAAAACCAGAAGGAAGTGATGGCTCACCCACCTTCTGAGGGACAAAGACAGGCTTCCCACGAGGAAGCTCCTGTAGGTAGGGGTAAAAAGACGGGTACAGCACCACATTTATCTGACAGTAGACTGGAGGCCCACTTTTGAAAGCAGACTCCACAGCTGTGATTATATCACTCTTGCCCCAAATGTAGATTATCTGGGAAATGGCAAATGTGAAAACCGAAGGTGTGAAAAGACATGACTCTACAGAAAGAAGTCCTGGCCAGTCACTCACGTAGAGGTAAGATGTCATCGGAGAATGTCATCCTATACTTTGCCTGAGTTAGTGGACAACGGGGCCACGTACTATTACTAGGGCCTGTGTGTGGAAGTATATTCACAATTTCTCCTAAAGCAAGTTTTAATAACAGTAAATATTTCAAAACAGCTGTTAAATCTACAGTAACAATTTCATCTAAAATAGTATCTCGTGAAAAAAATAGTTTTTTAAAAGTCCACTCCAGTCTTCATCTGTGTTTCTATGTTTATATTTATATATTCAAAAAAATAACTTAACACTTAAGGCAATATTAGACTGGTAGCAAAAAGGGATTTTAGAGTCTTCTGGAGATCACACTACTTAAGAATCAAGGCTTTATTTTTTATACCTTCAAAAAGGTGGCTTTGTACTTGCTGTCTTTTAAATTCATAATGGGGCAAATATTTTGGTTCATATACTGACTGCAATATCATGGCAGCAAAAAGTTACAAGTATTTTTAATAGCTGATGTTGGAAAAGCATGTCACACACTCAGTGGGATCTGAAGTTGACCCTATTTGTACTCATCAAATAAATACAATAAATGTTATTGATGGGAAAAGGTAAAACTGATGGAACATGGCAAACCAACTATGAACAAAAACGTCAATATAATTCAATCGGAAAGAAACAAATCACAGTAATCCTGAGAAATTCAGTTTGGGACAAAATTGATGTAAGGTAAGTCTGTATTTCTAGCATTGTAAATAAGTAGGGTGTTCTAGGGTTTTCCAGCATTTTGCTAGTTTGAATAAAAAACATGTTCAAATTTTATAAAAAGATTAAAACCATGCTTTATATAATTAGCAATTTTACTAATAAAAGAAAATTATTTCGCTTTGTTCATTATCTGCCAAATGTTAATGTTCTCCATTGATTTACATGAAACCACCAAATAGCAAATTTGAGAATCAGTTTTTAAAAAGGTATTACCTTTCTAAAGGTTTTAAAGCCTTTTCTGTCAACCTAGGAGGCTTTTAGAAAAAAAAAGTGACTAACATATTGTCTTCTGACAAGTACTATTTTACAGAACAGGGAAGGTAAGATTCTATAGGAATATCATTCATCATTTGAAGTACTGTTATAGAGGGCAATTTCTCTTAGTAATGAAAGAAAAATTTTAAAATATTTAAGAGGCATGTATTTAAAAATATTCTACATCTATAAGATTTCGTAATTTAATTACTTTGGATTTTTAATATTTCTACATAATGACATTTGACAAACCCCAATTTTTTCTGTTTGTCTCTCTAATAGTGAGCCAGAAACTACTGAAGTGGCTGAGGTTTTCCCAGCCCCTGGAAGACTCAGGGACGCATCCACCTGCACTCTCCCACCCTGGAGGGATCTTCAGAGTTTTGCAGCCATGAAGTTAATATGTGGTTTCACAAGGGGAAACAGTGGCAAACCACGCTTGAACTCAGTCATGTTCTGAATCACTTCAGGCTGCAAAGAAAAAAGTTCTTAGTGTTTATAGTCTAAAAAACCAGACTGACGAGAACATTGACTTTTCTTTTCCTTCTTTCTTTACTTTTCTTTCCCTCCCTCCCTCCCTCTCCTCCCTCTTCCTTCCTTTTCTTTTTTTCTTTCCCTTCTTTCTATTTCCTTCCTTCCCTCCCACCCACCTTCCCTCCCTCCCACACACACTTGTTTCACTTATTACCATCTAATCTTCCTGGCTCAGTAGGGCTGGACTGTCTATGCAAACCTATGGTGAGTGTCTGAGTGGGACCCAGGGCCAGAGAGAAGACACCTGGCTTCCCTCTGGGCATACAAGGGTGAGGGCACAAGTCTCCAGCAGGATGCAGAGGCTGTTGTGCCTACTCGGCAGGGGCCTGAGCACACTGCCAGTTCCTTCCTCCTGCCAGTAAAGGCCAAGCCTTCCAGATGATTAAAACATGCTTGCACCATGAAAGGGGCCAGGTAAAAAGACATGGCTGGAGGTAACTCACTGCAGAGCAACATAATTCTTCAAACTAGAAGCAAAGGCAAACAAGGTCAGAGGCCAAGTCTTTCTGCTGATGAAAGGGCATGACCCCTGGGAGCTGTCAGAATGGCGAACCAGACTTTAAGGGGAACGTAAAGTAGAGGCTCAAACACCTGGTGACCTGAAACCTCTAGCCTTATGTGTCCTGATGAACAAGCTCCTTCCATGAAGGAAGTCCTCTAACCATGCACTCTAACATGATATTTGCATTTCTTACTTGCGGCAAGGCTGGTGCTTGTGACAAATTTATATCATTTTGACATGGGAACTCTCCAACCACAGGACCTAGGAGAAAATAAAAGGTTTACTACTGACATAATAAATACTGGCCTACAAGAGCAACTTAAAAAATAGAAACTGAGGGCGCCTGGGTGGCTCAGTGGGTTAAAGCCTCTGCTTTCAGCTCAGGTCATGATCCCAGGGTCCTGGGATCGAGTCCCACATCCGGCTCTTGCTCAGCAGGAAGCCTGCTTCCCCTTCTCTCTCTGCCTGCCTCTCTGTCTACTTGTGATCTGTCTGTCAAATGAATAAATATAATCTTAAAAAAAAAAATAGAAACGAAAACCGGACTTGGCCCATTCAGAAACTGTACCAGGCCTGTGTCCCTCCCAGGCTGCCTGCTCCCCAACACCTCAACTGCTGGTCCTACATCCTATCCGGAATGTTGCCAGTGATGGTTCACAACGTTACTGTGGCTATAAAGCCTGGCCCACAGCAACTTTGATGGCCATGCCTGGCCTCACTGGACCCTGAGACTCTGACCAACCAGGAAGGATCCAGTAAAACAACCCAGAAGGTCAGGGGAGCTAATGGTTGGGAGGTAAACCTTGGCCACTCAGAGACAGAAGATGGGAAGGACTGAGCAGATGAACTGTATGCAGCGGTCCCTCGCACTGCTTCTCCAAAGATGTCCTACGACTAACTAGCTGTGTCTCCTTGAAAAGTTGTGACCAGCTTGGCACTGTGGCAGCTAATGCTGGCGCTCTCCTCCCCTGCCTCATTTCCCTTCGCTCCTTATTTTTGCTTTGATAAAGCAGACCCTGCCTCCATTTCGTTCCCTCCTCTCTTTACTCTCTGGTGCCCAATGAAAGGATGCTCCTAGGGCAAGGGATGACCATCAGGTGCCTAAAAATACACTTAAAAAAAAGTCAATATTTAATACTTACAAGAATCCATTTCTCTGGCAAGAACATGGACGGATACCTTATGTCTCCTTGGGGCATCTACTGCCAACATTTCCTAGGGAGAAAGAACAGCAGGGTCACCCTTCTGCACCACTTAGGAACTTAAAATGAAGTACTCTTTTACAAATGTGAAGAATTAGCTCTCACATAGCCAGAAACAAAAAAGAGGTTTCCCCTTGCTTAAGAGTATTTCCTTTAAACTCTACAAAGATTAGGTAAGGTAGCCAAGAATTATTATTAACCCCATGTTACAAATGAGAAAATGGAGTCCACAGAGATGAAGTGATGTACTCAAACTCCTACAGTTAATAAGTCCCTGGGCTGGGATTGGAAACCTAGCCTAGGACTCACTGGGGTGTGAGGCAGGACTACACCTAGTAACCTTTAATGACTCCAGAGGCGATGGCCGGAGCTTAGTCAAGGGCTGAGCACAACCTGCTCCTCTAAGAACCTTCTTAGCTTCTGCACCAGGGCACTACCATGGTTCCTCATCTACTGAAAGAGAAAGAAAACTAACATTTCTTGAGCGTCCCCTTATATCAGGCACTCTCCTGCATCAGCACACTTGAGTCTCTGTAAGCTAAGTGTCATGATGGTCTGATTTTAGAGACACAGAGAGGTATGATGACTTGCTGAAGTCACACAGCTACAGTGATGGTATGAGGGAAGCAAGCTGGTTCTCTTCACTCCACCAGGCTCCTTTGAAGGACTTCCCTAGGTCATACCATGAACACTAGGACCGATGAGTTGATAGATCCTGTGGGAAAGTGACTCTTGACCTTTTCCTTAATGCTGGAATTTCCAAGGGGAAAACACAAGTTGTGTGGAAGCTGCCCCTGATTACACCCTCAGAGGGAGAGATCGCTGCCAAAGCCACATCAGCTCACTAAGTATTTACGCAGCAGTTATGATAAGGCAGGTCTTGCGCAACTGCAACGTGAACCCCACTGATGCTGCACCACTAAAGTGACCACAGCTCCGCCAGCTGCCAGGACAGCCCAGGTTCGCCCACAGGCCTCCCCCCAGGCCCTCCAGCCTCTTTCAGGAGCTCGGCCCAGGTTTGCCTCCAGTAACACAAAGTACCTCACTTGAGACTGTCTCACTCACTTACTGAGTAAAAATTTGCTTCCAAAGATCTATTCGTTATCGCTTTTTACCCAACTCTTCATTGCCCTCTTATCAATCTTTATCAGTAGAGTGTAACATCCTCTTCAGTTTCAGACTAGTTTCCTGACCAACTTTAGACAATCGCCTTCCCTCCCTCCCTCCCTTTTATTTATTTATTTAGTTGAGAGAGAGCACCACTAGGGGGAAAAGGCAGAGAAAGAAGCAGATTCCCCACTGAGCAGGGCGCTCGATGTGGGACTCAATCCCAGGACCCTGGGACCCTGACCTGAAGAGAAGGCAGACACTTAACTGACTGAGCCACCCAGGTTCCCCAATCTCCATCTTTCTAAACACAATGAACCAATAAAAAAATTGCATTTTCTTGCAAACCGTACTCTAAGGAACACTGGAGTCCCAGGAGATACTTATATTTTGTGGGGAGGAAAAAAGAAAAAAGGATGCACGCTGAATCACTTTAGGAAGTTTCGTTAGTCCGGGCACCTGGGTGGCTCAGTTGGTTAAGTGTTTGATTCTTGGGTTTTGGCTCAGGTCATGATCTAGGAGTTGTGAGACTGAGCCCACGTTGGGCTCTGGGCCCTGTGCTCACCCAGTCTGCTAGGGATTCTCTTTCTCTCCCTCTGCCCCCTCTCTGCTCATGCTCTCTCTCTCTCTCTTCAATAAATAAATAGGATCTTTTAAAAAAATGAAGTTTTATTAGTCAAAATTAAATGCTAGGCTAAAGAAATTTTTACTGTGGGGTTTCTTAGAACTTCTAAAATGCTAACACACTGTTGATTCTCCAAAAACAAGAATGAAGAGTGTAGTCTTTCCCAAACTTGCATGGTCATGAAACCCTTTTTTATAGGTGCCCCTACTAATATCTTGGGGAACACTAGTGTACCATGGAACACAGCTAGGAAAAAGATGCTCTAGACTTAGCTTAAACTTGGTAATAAAACTCTTATTTTTTAAGACAAGAAAGACTCAGTCTTATAAACTGCTATTCTTACAAATTCAGTAATTAGGTTCTATTTGTAATTTAAAATGAGTAATAGAATTTGTGGAGGGGAAGAAAAAAAATCCTGCTTGTGGAAACACAAGAGTAAGTTGTATTGGGACATCACTTCTCTTAAACACCCACAACTAATAATGCGTTAGAAGCCAGAAAGAGCTGAACATGATCACCTTTCTTGTAAGCCCTGGGAACAAAGACGTAATCTCACAAAGTAAATAGTCTGAAGCAATAAATAGACACAACTGAAACTTATTTTGTAGTATCAACAAGGAAAACATTCTGATTCAAAGCATTCTAATTAAAAACATTTAAAAAACTGAGGCTGACAATTACTACTGAAGAGGTAACAGCAACAGATACCATTTATTAAATGCTAATGCCAATGACTTTGCACACCTCACTTCAATTCATACTCCTATTAATCTCTATTGCATAAATAAGAAAACTGAGGTCCAGAAGCTCTAGTCCCTGGGGTCTTCATTCAGAAGCCATGCACGGTCCTGCTCCTGCTTCACAGGTAAAAGACCCTTCAGAGCAGGTTAGCTGACCGAGGCTGCAGAAAATCCAAAGCAGTAACATACAACACGGCACAAATAATATCTGCTTAGGAGTCAAAATCTCAACATGTAAGTTCAACTTACCTTGTAGAATTTGATGATATCTTCCTTGGTAAGTGTCTTTAAATATGCAACTTCTGTATTGTCTGAAACAGCAATCAAACAATAATTTACTAATATTTCCATCTTAAGTAGCCCAGAATACTATAGTAAATAACCATATACTTTGTTCTAATGCTCTTAGGTATCCCTATTTTTAAGTGATCATCTGCTCCTGCAAGTAGTCAGGGGATAAATATCAAGTAAAGCGCCTGAAGACATCCTGGCTTTCTACTTAGGAGCTACTGGATCTGCAGTCCAGTCACGTCAGCTTTTCTGAGCCTCAGTTTCCTCATCTGGAAATTAGGGGTAATAACTACTTAAAGGGCTGCTGTGAGAACTAAGGAAAATGAGTGACAATCACACGTTACTACCCACATGGCAAATGATCAAGAAATGGTAGGCACCACTGCCAATGGCTAAAAAAATGACAGGTAAGAAAACGGGAGCCCCAGACAAAGGCGTCTTGGCTAAGATCTTCAGCTTATTGATGTCAGAATGAGAACACAAGCCCCTGACTTCCAGCGTGGCGCCCTGCCCTGTGACTCTCCGCTGTAGAAGAAGGAAGCCGCTGAGCAGGCGACTTCAGGGAGCACAACTGTCCCAAATGTAATGGCACCGATACATTCCTGGAGATCCCTGCAGGCAAAAGTTTAAACCCCTGTGCCTCAGGGGAGGCTTATCTCAGGAGAGTTCAATCTGCACATTTTCCTTTTTCTTTTTTTGGTATTATGAGCCATAGATAAGTACATCATCTGTGCTCAGCACCTCAGAGGCACGCTAACTGAACACAAAAAAGTGAAATTAGATTTATTATTACTGCATTATTATGAGATACAGGAAGAGCCAGCTCTAGTTTTAGAGAAGAAAAAAAGATAAAGTTTTTTAATAAAAACTGTTATGATGTTAAAAAATGGTTCTTCAGAAGTGCTATGCTTCACACCCCAACCAAATTAGCACCAGAACATCACCTACAAGAGGAGTACCATTTTGTAGAATGGCCTCCGTGTCCTCAAACATTACACTCATGTGTCGTAAATGTTGGGGCCCTCATTTTGCCTTACCTCTGTCAAAATTATATTGCTGAGAGATGATTTCCCCCCAATATTTAGCACACTCTGCGGACAGTTTCTTTGGTTTGTCTAGTCGACGAATCGCTAATGCTTGAATGTGTTTTTGAAAAGCTTCTTCTGTCATGTCCTCTATGGACTTCTCCATGGTGATTAGGAAAGCTTCCACTCTGCTCTCTAGGTAGTGAGGTGGCTTTTCTGACTGGATGATGAATCGTAAGCCCTGTATGCCGTTGGCTCGACGCGGCCCGCTAAAGACGATATAGCCTGAAACACGAATATCAGCCAGTCAGGACTCGGGCATCTGAGCCTTGGGTCATTTTTAATCCTTCAAAACTTATCCTATCAGAGCAGTAAAATCTACTTATAGACTTTGTATTATTCTCCTCTGAAGAAATATGAATAACTAGGATATCCTTAGTCCCTAAAGATAGAGCAAAAGAGCTCTCTGAAGAATAATTAGAAAGTTGGGAGATAATTCTTTTGCTTAAAAAAAAAAAAAAAAAAAGGAAAAAACCCTCTTCATTATTCAGTTGTACATCCCACAACTGCTCCCTGTCCGCGAGATAATTATCCTCCATCTATGTTAAAGTCATTCCCATTCCTAGGATAGACTGAACTCACTTTCATCCCCTAACCATGATTCCACCACTGTTTCCTTTCACATCCAAGTTCCCTATATGAATCCATTCCTAGACCGAATCTATTCAGACTAAAAATCTCGAGAGACCAAGTAACAGCAGGTCACACTTCTGCTGTCACCTTGTGAGCTCATGCACAACCACCCTTCCACATCTTGTTCAAACTGAGCTGTGCTTGCGTCCTGCAGCTGCTCTTCCCTGAACCACATCTCTGACAGCTGTGGTATCTTTGGGTCCCACTTCTGAGGAAGTCACTCTCTTCAGCGTGACCTTTAGCTGCAGTGAAGTCTCTCAGCCATATTTACCACATTGCATGGTAACTATTCCCTTATAGTTTGTTTATGGTCTGTCTTCCCAACCATAACATCAGCTCAGAGAGGGCAGGGACTTCTCTTCTGTTCACCTCCGATCAGACAGTGAGCACCTGACGGGATGGACCATCCACACCTTATCCCTTTTCCGTGATGAGCGTCAAGCGTAGCGGTGGTTTAAAAAATGAAAATACTTGGAAAGATTCACCCAAATCCTCTTTCATTGGTTCTTCCCAGTCATTACTGGGGCTTCTTTCTTTTCTCATTGATTAAACCTGCCAGGAACTCCAGGACTTTAAGTAGTGCCTAAAACGTTGCCTGAAACATTTTCTCAACACTTTCTATATGCTCCAGGCCTGGAATGCAAAGATGGGTAAGAAATAATACCTGCCCTCAGGGAACCCAAAGTTTCATGAATCTAAACTTCTCTGCACGGCTTGCTTTCCATCTTGCCTTCCATAATAAATAATGTTCTGTTTGCATCCTCTCCCCCTACCCAAAATGTCCCTTATTGACAGGTATGTACTGTAAACACATGGCCTTCTCCTAAGAAGTGCTTTAATGTCCACAAGATGTTAACTGCTTATTTTTTAAAGTGGATTCCCCATAACTTTGCCTATGGGCGAGTTTTCACAGCCTTTCTCAATGCAGCAAGGCCGAAGCACCATGCAAGTGGACGGTACATGTGGAGAATGCTTCGTGAGCACAAGGGTTGCTCAAAGTCTATGGTATCCTGCTACTCCCCACTTCCCTCTCACCTAGCTGCTCCTTGGTGCGCAGAGTGTTGAAGCAAGGTTCAGAGATGATTTGACAGAAGAGCTCTAGAAACATATTCTCTGAGGTGCTCTGCATGTCTGTCTGATAGTATATCTCGATGCCGCAGTTATTGTGAACTTCATTCCTCTGCTGATACACAAACCATCCTCCTAGGAAGTTTCAAAAAAAAGAACAGGTTCAAAATCTTATTTAGGGTTTAATAAAGCCAATGTTTTGTCTGGCTTTTTAAAGTTGTTTTATCTGGTTGGTGTTTTTCGTCAATTCCAAACTGCAATTAATATTAAGAATGTGAAACTCAACTAACTCAAAGGGAAGCCTTTGCTGAACATAGCAATTTGAACTTGGCAGGCCCTCAATAACATTCATCAAATTTAAAGGGCAAAGAACTTATAAAAGACCCATTTTATGGCTAAGTATTAATGCTAAGTAAAACCCACAGTTAATACAATGTGCAAGTTATTGCATGTACTAGCTTAGAACTAGCTAATACAGATAAGACTCTCAACAGAAATACCACTTGTGTTTTAATAAACATACAAAAGAATTCTTTTTTTTTTTTTTTTTTGTGGAGGGCCCAACTGCCATCCCAGGGTATCCCCAGCCCTTTGTTTAACCACGGGTGTGGACCAGTGGTCTCAGATATTTACTATCGCCTGTTTATAAGAGGGAAGAGTGGTCATATTTCTATCTCTTTTGTGGGCTGCAAGGTTGCCTTACTGGGGCTCATGTGGGAAGTGGTTACTGTTAGGAGGAGGGTAGAATAACAGTACTCACAAAGGGACTTTGATCCAAGAATCCTTTTGGATGTCAACTTTTGGCCACTGTGTTTTTAGTTTAATTTCTTTCATTCATTCATTCATTCATTCATTTATTTATTGCCTATCAGCCTTCACTTCGGTCGTGAAAAGAATCAAGCCACAGCTGGATGGCGGGCTACCCCAGCCAGGCTGGAGCCAGACTCATTACTAGTTGTTGGGGCACCTGCGCAGCTTAGTCGGTTAAACATCTGCCTTTGGCTCAGGTCGTGACCCCAGAGTCCTGGGATGGAGCCCGGCATCAAGATCCCTGCTTAGGGGGAAGCCTGCTTCTCCCTCTCCCACTCCCCCTGCTTGTGTTCCCTCTTTCTTTGTCTCTCTCTCTGTGTCAAATAAATAAGTAAAATCTTAAAAAAAAATTACTAGTTTTGACTTTATTATCTTGGATTTCTATTTCGCATTTCATTTTTAATATCAACACCAAAGATCATTTCACAAATTTACAGAAATGTGTACAATGCCTGGAGAGAACTTAGCCTAACTCCTCACTGTAGAGATGAGGAAGCTAGGGCCCTGAGAAGTGGGGGGACTTTTCTAAGGACACCACATTGAAATGGTGGACAAATACCTCATCAGAGTTACTCAGAGATGATCACGCTTCATGATTTAATAACTTTACTTCAAGAGTCATCTATGTGACTGAGTATATATAGTGTTTAGTGCTTAGTATAAGACTCCCGAAGAAGATTTCTCAGCGTAGCAATGATACGTTGTGTTCACTTACAGATGGTGATTTAGATATCAACAGTGAAGGGAGACACACAAGCTGGAGTTGTATTTCACCTATTTCATTTTTCTGACCAGATCCAAGTTTGACCAACAGTCACACCTTCTGATTGTGTACTGGTGGCACAAAGTTTCCTCTTATCACAAGAGGAAGGGGAACATGGTCTGTAGCTACTATGACTTCCCCTCTCCCAACTTCTAGCCTTTTCACATATATCCCAAACTGTCTCCTTCACAAGGCCTGAACATTTCCTTTTTAAATTGTTAATACTGTCTTCTGGAGAGTTAACTGAAGGACTGTGTAAGACATTCACACCTGGTCAACTGGTTAAGTCAGAATGACTCCCTAACTCCCAGCATTTGGAGACTGGGATGTGAAGTGAGCTGTTTCTGAGCATGGAACATCTGGCCAGTGCACTTGGAGAGAGAGAAGGCCCTAGGAGAGGAGAGAGAAAGCAGGAGGTGTGAGAAAAGAGGTGTGAAAGACTGATTTCACTTTGAAAATCTGTTTCTGGACTGGCCTCCCTTTGCCTGACACCCAAATGCTCTGGTGTCTGACTGGCATATCCTGATTCCTCCTCTCTGCCCCATGGCGGGTACAGACAGCGCCAGTCTGACATGAACCATCGTCAGGCCTGTGATGATGCAGAAGAGCAAGAGCTGTGTGAAGGTGTCTGCGAGCGTTCAACAACAGGAACACCGTGAGGTAACACGGTGAGGGAACACCGTGCTGGAGTAGCTTCAGCAGCTTCTCAGAGGAGACAGACACAGAGCCCGACCTTAAAGACTGTACAGTCCAGCAACGGGATGGAGATGCACCTCAATCCCAATGCAAGAGAAGAAGGGCTTAGCATCTTCAACAAAGAAAGCTTCAGAAAACCTGTGTTGGGAGGTTGGAAGAGGAGGACTACTTCCAGCTGGGAGTATGAGGAAAATTTTAGTGGAATGGGTGGCTTGTAAGATGGGGCCTGGAAGGAAGAATAGGGTACAGATATCTGTAAGGAAGAGAGAAGGAAAGGGAGCACTATCTCAGGCAGATAAAATAGTATATGAGTGTGGGGGGGGTGCCTGGCTTGGAGCACAGACCACGCATGCATGGGGAATAGCCAACATCACATTAGCTAAAAACAAAAACAAAAAGAACACATAAAAAAAAAAAAAATCAATGCTTCTCATCCTTGGTCTAATTATTACCTATTACAGAATTTTGAACAATAAGTGAAAATAATGCTTAATGAGTTTTTCTATGAAAAGAAACCATTGTGTATTAATCCAACACTGCAAACCCCAGTGTATTAATTATTACCTGTTCTTTTATGCTAATTCCTTATGAAATATGCATGTAATGAATACATGCTGTTGTCTGCACCTGTGAGTTTCCTAAAACTTTCTGCCAAAGACTCCTATGGGCCTCCAATTCAGTATTATGACTCTAGTTTCCATTTTTCATAAATAGATTTTATTTCATGCTTCACAATCAACACTTCTTCAGCTTTGTACCTTTCTTACTTCCTAACTCTTCTACATTCAACTGCCAGTCAATTCCGATGTCATTCTCTTAAAATTACTGCCTACCTCCAATTTCACCTCTTTGGCCTTACTGTAGAGAATTTTCCGGCAGAGTTAATTCTCTTTAACCATACTTCTATGAATAGTAGAGGAGCCAGTAGATCTTCACCATAAAACTTACGTTATCATCCAAGTGACTTCAACCCACCTGTAATCACCTACAACATTACGTCAAAGCAGTCCGGTACCAAAGTTAAGATATCCAACTTACCGTCGGGGAGCTGAACTTCTCTATACCGAACCAGCTGACTTGGAAGGAGAGGTTTTGTATGAGCATGTTCAATGAGGGTATCTTCCACCATCTGCATAATTCCTAGTGCAGCCTGTGGGAAAAGAGCATAGCACATTACAAAACCACAGATGTCATCTGTGAGAATAAAAATGGCATACTGGGTGGTGGCCCATGCAATATGAAAACAACATAAACTAGTTATCATAAAAATGGATTTTTAAACCTTAAATATATTTGACCCTACTCAAATGGGTAAAAACTGAATTTGTCAATCGGTAATACAGTCAGTGTGGCAGAGATGAAGAAAAACAGACCCAGATCAGCATCGACAATGACCTCAGTGCTGTGGGAAAAGGTACCGCCAAAGCTGGAGAGGTACTGGTGATGGAAAGTTGGTCCCACGTGAATGACCCTGACCACAGACACAAAGCAAAGGAAGTGAGTGAGCATAAGGCTTTCTAAGAAATACAACTGGGGTGCCTAGGGGGCTCAGTCGATTAAGCGCCTGACTCTTGGTTTCAACATCAGGTCACGATCTCAGGATTCTAAGATCGAACCCCGCCCTGCGTTGGGCTCGGTGTTCAGTGGAGATTCTGTTTGAGATTCTCTCCCTCTACCTATGCCCCACCCCCAATCGTGTATACTCTCTCTCTCTCTAAAAATAAATAAAATCTTTAATAAATAAATCTGACCTTAGTAAAAAATCCTATCTCTGCCACTTATTAGCATCTGACCTCAGGCACACTGTTTTGGAGACAGTACAGCAGAGTAGTAGGAAATGTGTGGGGTCTTTTTTTTTTTTTAAGATTTTATTTATTTATTTGTCAGAGACAGAGAGAGAGAAAGCAAGCAAGCACAAGCAGGGAGAGTGGCAGACAGAGGGACAAGCAGGCTCCCCACTGAGCAAGGAGCCTGATACAGGACTCGATCCCAGAACCCTGGGATCACTACCTGAGCCAAAGGCAGACACTTAACTCACCGAGCCACTCAGGCATCCCGAAAGTGTGGGGTCTTGAGAGAGGCTGCCAGAATTCCAGAATGGGAATTCCAAAAAGCCTTCCATGTGCTAAACCTTTGGCATGTACCATTTAATTTAATCTTTAAACCCTAATTTACAGATGAAAAAAACAGTACTGAGAGGTTAACACATTCTGGAAGAATAAGTACCTAGTATGTGGCAGAGTCAGGATTTGAATGCAGGCTGATTGCACACCATGTGCTCGTATGCACTACACAGTCCTGCTGTCCTACACAGAGTAAGGATTATTATTTCCATTTCCTCCTGTGACTGCACAAGGCGGCAAGAGTGGAGGAGGCAGCCATAAAAGTAGGTCCACAGTTGACCACCATCATTCTACCCCCTCATATGCTGTTCTATCTTCCTCCATAGAGCAGAGAAGTCAACACTAATGTGCTTATAATCACACTGTGGTGGTGAACAGTCTTAGGCCAGGGTAAAGAAAATCTCTTACACTGATCCACACAAGTCTGCTAGAACCTCAACCACTCACTTGCTTTGTTATATTTCCATGGAGAAGGGCTTCGATGTGCAGCCGTGACAGGAGTTGAGGTATGAAGGCCTTAAGGCGAGGAAGGGTGACGTCTGTAAAGGTGTAAAAAAACAGTGAGCTCTACCTATGAGGTTTCAAAAAAATGACCCTGAGCTAACTGAAGACTTACAGAAGAGCTACAAAAACAGTACAGAGTTCCATATGCGCTCTACCCGAGCTTTCCATAGCACAATGGTCAAAACTAAGAAATTAACCCTGCTCCAATACTAGTCACCAATGGAGTCTATATTTGAGTTCAGTTTTTCCCAATATTCTTTTTCTGTTCTGTGATATAACCCATGATTCCACCTTGCATTTTAGTAACATGTCCTTAGTGCTGTAGGTCTCCTCTAATTTAGGACAATTCCTGTCTTTCCTTGACTTTTTATGATCCTTAGATTTTTGAAAGTACTCTTCAGTTACTTTATAGAATGTCCTTGAGTCTGTCCTTTGAGTCTGACTAGTGTTTTCCCATGATTAAACTGAGCTTAAACACTCAACTACTAGGAAGAGAACCACAGAGGTAATGCATCCTTACCGATGTATCACAACAGGGGAACAGGATGTTGGTGTGCTGTCATCCTGGTGATGTTAACACTGACCACTTGCTTACAGTGCTGTCTGCCAGATGTATTTACTGTAAGTGCACTGTTTCATTTTTCAGTTAAAACAGAGTAACTCATGCATGTTCTACAAGCAATTAGGTTAAGCCACGTGCCCATCAACGCTAACTTTTCCCACTGTGATTAATAAATATTTATTTGGGGGGAAATGTACTTTGAGACTATACAAGTAACACCCTGTTTCCCCTTACTCACTAATTTTAGCATCCATTGGTGCACACTGCCTGTGTCAATTACTGCCATGGCATCATAACAGTGATTTTCCCCTCATTCCTTTTCCATGCATTGATTTATTTCTTCAATAAGAAAGAGTTGTCCCCTCTCCATTAGGACATCCTATTAGTAACTGCTGCAGTGGATGCTAAAAACAGTGACTAAAATTCAGAGACACGGGAAGGGAATTAGCCAGTGCTTACTATGGGTCATTTTATATGTGTTATCTTATAAAGCTCAAAGTATACACTAAAACACTACTCCTGTTTTAAAGGTAAGAGAACCCAAGGGAAGATAATTTAAGTTTCTTTCCAAAGGCATCAAGCTAGTAAGCTGTAGAGCCGGCATGTAACCCCTGGCTTCACTCATCTTGAAGCGCATGCTTGTTCTCCAGACCCTGGGAGCACTTCTCTGCAGATCACTATCACAACACCTACTCTCTCCACCTATACTGAAATGATCTGTTTACGTTCCGGCTTGGCCACTAGACTGGAAGTCCCTGAACCAAGAAACCCCAACTATAACTGATTGCTGTTTATCTCAAGCACCTGAAGTCTAGGGCCTGGTGCACAGCAGGCAGTCGGTAAGTGTTGTGAGAACGAACTGAACTCTGAGGTTCCTGCTACCCCAGCACCTGGATGGCTGGCTGACTGACAGTCATGAGGGAGCCAACCTCTCACATTGGAACGTCAACATTCCTGGATGACTGTATGAGTATATACATATGCCGCAACAGAAGGATTATTTTTTGAGCAGAGAGTGTCAACCAAAAGAGCGCTTTCTTTATAAAAAACACATTTTAGGTTTCATATTCCTATGATATATTTTAGAGCTTATTTGGCTTAAAATTAATATACCATCTGACCCAGAATCTAACAAAGGGAGGAAAAAAACCCAACACATTTGCTTTCTGATTATAATGAGCACAGGTTCAAGTTTCAAAATAGTTTTACAATCAATTATGTGGCTTTTTTTTTTAAGGTAAAACTCTTGCTATTAACTAGACATGACTCAAACATTTTGTGAAGGATATTAACTGTCCAAATTAAAAATGCATTAGTTCTAGTTAATGAATTTTATAATCTATATGCCTACCCAATGAGTGAGGCAACCACTAAAATGACTGTCAATACTCTGCTCTTGATTTGTCACTGAAGACATCAAAAGCATTATACTTATATAATAAGTATAAGTAAGGACTTGTCGTACAAGGTTATTAAAAATTCAACAGTATTCTTTTACTGCTGAGCATGTGGGGGAAAAGATGAGTTGGTAAAGTAATGCTGAGAAGCGAGGCAGATAAAACAATAAAGGGCACTATCAGTCTTCATTCTTCCCAATGAAACAATCCTGAAGTAATCTCATTCCATTCAGTAGGCATTCGTTACATGCATACTGAGGACATACTTTGCACTGGATACCAAATAAAGAGGGTAAAGGAAGGCATAATCACTGCCCTCAAGGAATTTAGGACTTTCAAATGAAATCTCTGAAAACTAGATTTGAGATTTTAGAAAAAAAGCAACAAAGAACCACTCTTTAGGCTTTACACATTTTTCTGTGTTTAACTAACAGAGCTACAGATGTCTGAGCACGATTCCTACGTAACAAGACTTTCAACCTCAGCCCTTTTATCCTCTTCTGAAAACTTCAGTATTAATAAGATTAAGTATTTTGGTCAAAACCTTTAGTCACCTGCAGAAATCTATGATCAGCAATAACTAGCTGCCATGGGTCCAGATTGAAAGAGGCAAATGTGGCAACACAGCCTGAATATGAAAGCCACTTCGAAGGGCAACACTGTTTTTATTTAAAAAAAAAAAAAGTATATGCACAGTTGGCTTTAATAAAACTAGAAGTTATTAGAAACATAAACACTAGATATCAGGATAAATCAAAATATTTTAGAAAAAAATAAAGAGGCTTATAAGCAGAAAAAGTCTCACCATCCAGGGCTTCCTTTAATTCATCTTTAGTCCAGGCCACTTCAGTCATCAGCAGGCGGAGGTAGTACATGGCGTGCTGGTGAGGCTGCTCAGCTCGGAAATTGTTAAGCGATCGCATATACTAGTGAAGGAAGACACAGGTTCATTAATTTTATAAGTCCTTTTAAAATCATTTGAAAAGATCAACTATAATCAAACTTTATTCTGCATAAATCCTGTGTTACTGGGATACAGGAATATTTGCTTCTTTCTCCTTTTTTTTTTTTTTTTTAAAGATTTTATGTATTTATTTGACAGAGAGAAATCACAAGCAGATGGAGAGGCAGGCAGAGAGAGAGCGAGGGAAGCAGGCTCCCTGCTGAGCAAGAGCCCGATGCGGGACTCGATCCCAGGACCCTGAGATCATGACCTGAGCCGAAGGCAGCGGCTCAACCCACTGAGCCACCCAGGCGCCCCTTCTTTCTCCTTTTTGAAGTGAGGTAATTTAGAATGGGGCTTATTCAAATATTCTCTGAACCTTTAATTTAAGGGCATGCTTTTTCTTTATCTGGGCTGCTGTTTTATCCACAGCATCTGACACGTATTCTAAGTGTCCTCCCTGTGGGACATCTTTCAACCCTCAGAAAGTCATCCCCAGTTTTCAGGGCCTGCATCTCTTGGTGTCCTTGGATTCTGTACCATAAGGACATTCCAAAAGTCTGTATAAGCAAGCAGCAAGTCCACTTACATATGCAAAATATTGCATCTTCATCCAAAAACTACATTTGAAAATGGTGATATTTCTTTTCTTTCTTTCTTTTTTTTAAATTAATTTATTTGACAGACAGAGATCACAAGTAGGCAGAGAGGCAGGCAGCAAGATGGAGGGAAGCAGGCTCCCCGCCAAGCAGAGAGCTCGATGCGGGGCTCGATTCCAGGACCCTGGGATCATGACCTGAGCCGAAGGCAGAAGGTTAACCCACGGAGCCACCCAGGCGCCCCAATAGTGATTTTTCTTTTGGTGTACAATTAAGGTCACAGTTTGGCTTTTAAAACTGTTATCTATCCCATATTTCCATTATCAGGCCAACTATGAGTTGAGTTTAACTGGAAGACACCTTGAGCCTAAATAGTCTGCACTCATGTGACAAGGTTCTCATGACAGGCAGACCTCAGTCTGAAGAATCATGCGTCCTTCTGAAGTGGAGGGGGGATGAAAGTTTCAAGGGGTCTCTCAGAGCTACTAGGTCTACCTCAGGCTTCTCTCTGAAAGTCAGTGCCACGACATCCCCAGCTCTTGAGGGTCAGGTGTCCCCGAGTCATCAGGGGTCACTTCTGGGTAGAGGAAAGGACTTAGCAAAGACAGAGTGAGAGGACTGCCATAGGGTTAGCAGTGCTTTCCCTCCTCTCCTCTTAAAAATGTTCGAAATAAGGCGAAATTACCACCTTATGAACAAGATTACAAAAGTGAGTTCAGAAAACTTACTGCCTCTTTGATAATTTCAAATCTTTTCTCATCAATCTCAAAAGTAGCCATTTTCTCAATAATCTTCTTTAGCAAAATCGGCTGCTTGTCATTGTAACCTTTCACCGAGAGCTATAAAAAAGAGTTCAGAGTATTAGAAGTCTAAAAATATCACAAAAAAACCTTCCAAATAAACACTTTAAGCTTGATTTTTAAACACTGAGAAAATTCAAAGCCAGGTATATTAAAATAAAAGTGAAAAAGAAATTCAACTAATTTATCTTCTCATAAATATAATTTAACTTAGGAAGAGAACATCTTTATTTACATCTTTATTTACTAATAACCCAAAAGCCTAATTTTGTTATTCTTAAACAAAGGCAATAATCGGAAAACTCACCTGATGCAAGATTACAGCAGAACATACCACATCATCAAAATTCAAGTTCTCATTAAATCAAAATTAACTGCAGAATGTGTTTTAAGTTTAATCTTCAAAAACAACTTCTAAGGAATGCCAGGCTTAAGGTGGTTTTTAGAGACGTGGTAAGAAGGTAAAAATCACCAGTAGTTATCATCTAGTGAACTGTTAGGAATGTCTCAAAATTGTTTGCATTTAAATATTTTTTAAAAATCATCTTTGGTGAAATCAGACAGCCCCAATTTTGTGTGTGGGCATTTTGCCATTTTTGTCATTCAGTGTTGCCTAAAAAGGATCCGTATGTCTCACCACTTGCTTGTTTGATGAGCTCTCCTGATGTATCAAAAGCCAATGGCAAAACAGATGTACTATGAAGACACGCTGTCTGTACCATCAGGATTTTTGCCTTGAGACATTTTATTTTAATAGTCTCCAAAAGCTAACACTGGAAAAGCAGGGGCTACCTCTTGTACTTCCACACGGTGGCACCCACAGCAATAGAGGACCTACTGCAACTGAAGAACTATGAAAGCCTCTACCTTACACAGAACGATGGGCAAGAATCTCAGGAGCGAAGGCTATTATTGACTATGGAGGCCACATCATGTGGAACTAGATTTACAATGAGCAGAAAGCTCATATTGTCATGAATTAAAAATGATCCATTTTAATGGTAATATGCTACTAAAACTCAAGAGCAAAAAATAAACAATAGATTATTACTTTTCTATTTGGAATTTATTTTGATCTCTGAGCTTCAAATTTCCCTAGACTCTGAAAATGGTCAGTTATGTACATACTTACACATTAAATGAAAGCTACCAGAAATTTTACTTGTGGGGGGGAAGCACTGCAAAATAAAAATTTTAAAACCCTAAAACCTTTTGTATAATAATCGATAAAGAGGAGTACAGAGTACACAGCACATGCTCTCATTTTAGTTGTTACTAAAACGTACAATATTTTTTCAATAAAAGTGAAGATGAATGTGTGCCATGGAAGGAATGTTAATTTGGAAATGAGAAAGAAGTTGAAACACATCAGAAATAGTTTCAGGGAAAAAAAGCAAGTTATATTTTGGGATGTTTTTAATAATGATTATTAAACTACACTTAGAAGTAGTTAATGGTGCACACTACAAAATAAATTAAATGAAAACATCAAATGTATTTGAACACAGGAGCTTTCTATTGCTGTCAGCAAAAATAAAAGAAGCTTATATAGGAGTAAAATTCAAGCACCACAATAGTAACTACAGGTATCTTTCACTTATGGATGTTAATACACGCAAGCACATGGGAAGAACAACATGCTTTCAGAATTAATATGTTAAACATTTCAAGCAGAGGAACATGCAAATAAATGTAGCACACATACATGTTCACAAATTGCACTAAACTCTACTGAATCATTCATTAGTGGAACTACTACTAATTTGAGTTCTTCAATCATTAAAAAGGTGCAAGGAAAAAACCATCAATCTTCTTGTTTAAAAATGCAGAAGTTAATAGTTTTCCCAAGCTCAACATAACGCTTAAACGGTGTGGCACCTTTTCTTTGGTTTTCATTTTACTTACAAGTATTGCATTCATCCCTGATGCAATGCCATAGCTCAAACCTGAGAGGCGTGCTGCATATGTATACTCTTTTAAATCATCCTTCAATAACCTGATAAACAGGTATGTCATGTTGCAATGGAGAGGATCAGCATAAATGTAGCGACTAACAAAAAGAAAAACAAAAGAAATGCTTTGATACCTCAGGCAGTGGCATGGTAATGAAGAAACATGACCGAAGAGTATGGATATGCAGCCTCATGATCTGAATGTCTAGGGAAACAGAATCAGCCAACCTTATGTTTTACAATGGCAGGAAGACATTATTCTGTTGTGAAAGACTGAGATTTCACATAGAGAATGGGTGAGATCTAAACCTCAATCAGGGTCCCATTTTGTTTGAGGAGAAAAATATGACGATCTGATGAAAGATGTTAAAAAAAAAACAAAAACAAAAACAGAAATCAAGGAAAATTTGCATAATGTGAATGTAATCACTGAATACTTAGAATAAGAGCTAACTAAAAAATTAAATGATGAGAAAATATGATTAGCCATAAATATTTTTTAAAAAGAAATTAAACTCATACCCTCAATCAAAAACGCTTCCATCAAATCAATATAAAAAAATGTTGATGAGTGGAAGGCTCTAAGACGTGGGTACTTACATACATCCCATAGATGGTATTTTGGAGGTCATAGCTCAAGCCTGCTAGCTCTGCTGCATATGCATACTCGTTGAGTGAGTCTTTGAGGAGCTCAAGGTACAAATAGGCCATGTTACAGTGCAAGGGGTCCACATAAGCAAATGGGCTGGAAGAAAATGTTGACAGTAAAATAGCTGATTTATTACTTCCCAATGTGATGGGGCCTTTCGAGATGGATCAAGAAACTGAACATCGGTTAATATCATTTCCTGAAGATATGGTTTGAATTCTTGAGTCTGTTCTTCTCGGGAGCCAAAAAAATACAAGAAGTCTGAAAAAGAAGCCTGAAGTATGCCATGTGTTCTGGTGGTGCCGAGGAGGGAGAAGCGACTGTTTGCCCCAGATGGTGTGGGGTCAGACTGACAAATTAGAAATGCAGGTAAGGAGCGGGGACAGGCTAAAAGGCATGCCTGTGTTGAGGATGAAAGGGCAAGGCATGCTGGGGTGCCTAGCTGACTCAGTTAGAAGTCACATGACTCCTGATCTTGGGGTCGTGAGCTCCAGTTCCACACTGGCTACTTACAATGAAAAAATAAATTAAAAACAAAAACAAAAACAAAAACAAAAACAAAGGAGGCATGGCCGACAGAGCTCATCTGGCATTTAATGTCCTCCTCCCTTTAAGCAAGCCATATTCTGGGTGGACATGAGTATGAGATTGAGAAGTTTGTGTGCTATGATTTTTGAACTTAAACAGGAAAAACGGATACCTGTGAAATGTTAGCTCGTATCTGAGTTCCCCCACAAACCAATAAAGCTACAGCACTGTGAGTAAAATAATTGATAATTCCCACCATATAACTGCAGACAGAGCTAGGAAAAAATATTAAAATTAAAAAAAAAAAAACAACTTAAATGAAGAAGAGCAACCAACATGAGGAAACAATCAGAAAGTGCAAAAGCTAAACAGGACCACAGTGATCCCCTAACTTGAATCATTTCCCAAATAAGAAACACAGCTTTCTGCATGTCGCCTGGGCTGGTAGTGGCAAAATTAGGATTCAAATGCAAGTCAAGTGACAAAGTCATTTGATTATTTGACACTGCTTACCTTTATGACAAATAAAAGTCATTCTCTCAACAAATGTGTACCACATGCTTACTACTGTAATACATGGAAGCAGGTATGACTCAGAAGAGCCTACTGCTAGGCCTTTCTCTAGATACTGGGAATAAAATCAGGCAAAGCCACAGACCTGATAGTTTAATAGTCTAGTTGGAAGAAAGAATCAATCTTAATATATGAAGTGGGGATAGTGCTATGAAAAAAATTAAGCAGGGTAAGAGGAATAGGATTGAAGGGCGGTGGTAGTAAGGTGGGATGATCGCTAATTTACATAAGATAATCAATGCCTCTCTCATAAGGTGACACCTGGGCCTAGACCTGAAAGAAGCAAAGGAACAGGCTCTGGGTATATCTGGTTGGGTGGGTCTGGTTGAGGAAACAGCCAGTGCAAAGGACCTGAGCCCAAGGTGCCTGCTTGGCTTGTTTGGCAGCAAATTAAAGTTTCACTCTATCTGTAGCACAGTAAATATAGCCAATATACTGATGGAAAAGGCAACAATTTTGTCAATCCAGATAATGAAGCAAAAATAGAAGAAGCTTAGCCACTAAGAACTAAAATCAAAGAGAAAATTCTATAACTACATAAACATTCTCCATCTGGAAAATCTAAATGGATGCTCTGTCACTGTTTTTAAAGTACTGTATTATACACATGACAATTATAGTACTGTATATAGTACATTTAAAGTACTGTATTATATACATGACACACTTCCTTCTTTAGGCAAACAACAGCTCAGAAACTCAGAGCACAATTAACAAAAGCAAAATTATCAAATAAAAGAGAATCTAGGAAGGACTTAGACCCACAGGCATCTATGTGCCAATCTCAGGTGGAAGTGAAAAGCCAGAAAAAGCCAAGTCTGGGAGCTCAGAGCCATATGGCTCAAGCTTAGAACGCAATTGCAAAAAGGTCCTAAAATGCTGCATGCACAGCAGCTGCGCTGGTGAGCTCTAAGAGAACATGATTCAATCGCAATGTTCAAACTCTGGTTCACTTGTTAATTAAAAAATAGTATTATTTTGTATTCAGGTCCTGTATGCTCAGAGTTTTTAAAACTGTATCTAAGAATGGATAATATAACCCAGTTTCTGAAAATACTAAAAGGTGTACACACACAGAAAATGTCTTGAAGAATACATACGAAACCTAACAGTGTGAACTCCAGGAAGAGCAGAACACGGAGAGAGGAAATTTCGGGAAGCAAAACAATCAAATGGTCTCTCAAAAGGTAAAAAAATTCATAATCATATAAGTCAAATGGGAAAGTGGTGACAAGCTGCTTGGAATGCTACAAATATCACTCTGAATATCAAAAAATAAAACCAGTTTTGTAATACTCTCTATCAACACCAAGCCACAGCCAGACAGCTCAAGTTTAGTGTGAGAAGTATCTCAGGAAGTTCCAGGCTAAGTCCATGAATCTCCTGCTATAAAATACAATGTTTACATCCACCTGCAAGCTCAGCTGTACATGTGGTGAAATACTAATTTTCTATTTAGAGTTTCTTTTTCCCTATTCCAAAACATTTAAAAATGCATTTAGTTTTAATTTCAAGTCAAGTAGATCAAATAAAAATTAATGAACATTATTATGTGATGACAGATTTTATAAACACACACCACTGAATTTTAAATAAAAAATTAAGTAAAAACTCACAAAGTAAAATTTGAACTGGATGGTACACTGTACTATACAAATAAATAAGAGGAGACAGAGATGAGCTGCAGATTTATATTGAGAAATCATTCCAACAGTAGTATTCATAAATATTACTAAACATGTTCTTCCTTTTTAATTAAATCATTTTTAAGTGGCGATGCCAAGAACAGAGAAAACAGTATCTAAGGGCTTCAGACATGTAAAGGCTGGAAAGGACTCCAAACGGTTTAGTAACTACCACCTCCTCCTCTGGGCAAGTTTCAGAAATACAAAACTGAAGCTACAACAGAAAACACCCTCAATTATTTAACCTTTCCTGAATGACATTTCTGGGTGAGTCTACAAGCTCCCCAGGATCCAAAGTTTTGAAGGCTAGGAAGGTCCTCAAGGTGGCTAACATAAATCATGTCAGTTAAAGGGTATGCTCACCAGTGCAAAGGAAGACTTGACAACCTTGACTTTTACAATATCCCTTACCAGCAGCAGCCCTCCCTGGTCCAGAATATGTAACTCTAGTTCCTTCCATTTCTACACATGGGTCCTCCCGGAAGCAAAGAAAACTTTTAGGAATGAGATTGTTGATTTTTAATAAGAAACTGTGTAGCTAGATTCATTTAACATACCTGAAAAATTCAAAGTTGAGACAAGCCTTTGGCAAGAAAAACTTATCATCTTGTTTGAACCAGAGTTTGCTCATAGCTGTATCCTGTGATGGAGAAACAATTCAGTTAATAAAAAAATATGGGCATATTCAGCAAAAAGCTCAAACTACTCTTCAAGAGTAGGATAGAGGCAATGTTGAGTTTCATGGCCTTGAAGCATACTCAGAGGGTCACCAGGTGGGAAGGTGTAGAGAGAAAACTGCCGATTCTAGCAGCAGAGAGACATCACCCTTCCGTCCCCCCCTTGGTGAGGGAAAGGGGGACATAGTAGAGGAAGAGACAGACTGGAGAAGCCAATACCGACTATCCTATTCTTGCCTTTCTGAACACTGGGAGGCAGATGCAGGAGTCCCTAGCAGGGTGCGGCTGCCAGCCTCCAAGGTAGGCCACAGCAACTCCTGCCTAAGGGCATTTACCTCCCTCAATGAACCACAATTGGTCTATGCGAGCACAGACTAGGACAGAAGCAATGGCATGGTACCTCTGAGATTGGGCTCTAAAAGACGTCGTGGCCTCCATCTTGTTCACCCACTTTTCTCTCTTGAATCACTCACTTTGGAGGAAGCCAGCTTCCAGGTCAAGCAACTCTACTGAGAGGCCTATGTGGTGAAGAACTAAAGGCCTGCCAACAACCACGCAACTGAGTTTAGAAGAAAATCCTTCAGCCTTTATTGAGCTTTAAGAGGCTGAAGGCCCAGCCAACAGTTTGACTATAACCTAATAAGACACCCTGGGCCAAAATTACCCAACTAAGTCACTTCCAGATTCCTGATACTCAAAAACCACATGGAGATAAATGTTTTAAGTTCCTAACTTTTGGAGGAATTTGTTATGTAGTAATACATAACACAACCAAAGATGAACAAATAAGCCACTACTTTAATTCTCCATTTCACCCATACTGTATTAAAAACCCTTGAAACTCTTACAAGAGTTAGAAATGTTCTCCTTAGTTTAGTTTGAGAAGATCTATTTAAAACAAACAACAAATAATAGGAGAGGTAAACAAGATTTCTCCTTGAATAACCTAACCTATGACTCATTAAAAGGTCATTTTTTTTCTCTTTAAGCTCTTAATTTAAATTCTAGTTAGTTAACGTATACTGCAATATTAGTTTCAATAAAATTCAGAGATTCATCATTTACATACAACACCCAGTCAGTGCTCATCATAACAAGTGCCCTCCTTAATACCCACCTCCCTCTGTTAATCCTGTTTGTTCTCTAAGAGTCTCTTGTAGTTTGTTTCCCTCTCTCCTTTTTTCTTTTTTTCTTCTCCCTCCCCCCATATGTTCATCTATTTTGCTTCACGTGACTGATATCATATGGTATTTGTCTAACTTCTTTCTCTTAGCATAATACACTCTGGTTCCATCCACACCATTACAAATGACGAGATTTCATTCTTTTTGATGGCCAAGTAATGTTTCATTGTATATATATGCCGCATCTTTATCCATTCATCAATCAACGGGCATTTGGGCTCTCTTCATAGTTTGGCTAGTGCTGATAATGCCACTGTAAGTATCATGGTGCATGTATCCTTTTGAACCTACATTTTTGTAACCTTTGAGTAAATACCTAGTAGAGCAATTGCTGGATGGCAGTGAACAATTCTTTAAATGTACTGTTGGATTCAATTTGCTAGTATCTTGAGAATTTTTGCATCTGTGTTCATAAGGGATAATGGCATATAATTCTCCTTTTTAATGGCATATAATTCTTCTCTTTGTCTGGTTTTGGGATCAAGGACTAGCTTTGTAGAAGGAGTTTGGGAGTTTTCCTTCCATTCTATTTTTTGGAACAGTTTGAGAAAAGGTATGAACTCTCCTTTAAATATCTGGTAGAATTCCCCTAGAAAGCCATCTGGCCCTGGACTTTTGTTTGTTGGGAGATTTTTGATTACTGATAAAATTTCTTTGCCAATTATGGGTCTGTTCAGATTTTCTATTTCTTCCTGTTTCAGTTTTGGTAATTTGTATATTTCTGAGAATTTATCCATTCCATCCAGATTGTCCAGTTTGTTGGCATATAACTTTTCATAATATTCTGATTATCTGTGTTTCTGTGGTGCCAGTTATTATCTCTTTCTTCATCGTTTAAATTTATTTGAGTCATTTCTCTTTTCTTTTTCATAAGTCTGACTATGGGTTTTTCAACCTTATTGATTCTTTCAAGGAACAAGCTCTTAGTTTTGTTGATCCATTCTGGTTTTTTGTTTGTTTCTATATCATTTATTTCTGCTCTAATCTTTACTATTTCCCTTCTTCTATTGGCTTCAGGCTTTATCTGCTGCTCCTTTTCTAGCTCCTTTAGGTGTAAGGTTACCTTGTGCATTTGAGACTCTTCCTGCTTCTTCTTCTTTTTTTTTTTAGACTTATCCTGCTTCTTGAGGAAGGTCTATATTGCAATATGTTTTCCTCTTAGGACTAACCTTTGCTGCAACCTAAAAATCTTGGACTATGGTATTTTTTTTTCTTTTTGATTATTTTTATTGATATATAATGTATTATTTACCATAGGGGTACAAGTCTGTGAATCATCAGGCTTACACATTTCACAGCACTTACCATATCACATACCCTCCCCAATGTCCATAACCCAACTACCCTCTCCATACCCTCATTCCCCCCAGCAGGCCTCAGTTTGTTTTGAGAGATTAAGAGTCTCTTATGGTTTGTCTCCCTCCCGATCCCATCTTGTTTCATTTTTTCCTTCAGACTAGGGTATTTTCATTTTCAGTTGCTTCCATGTACTTTTTTATTTCTTCTTTAATTTTCTGGTTAACCCATTCATTCTTTTGGCAGGATGTTCTTTAACCTCCATGTATTTGTGGTCTTTCCAAATGTTTTCATGGTTGACTTCAAGTTTAAAGCACTGTGCTCTGAAAATATGCATGGAATGATCTTGATCAATTTATACTTCTTAAGGGCCAATTTGTGTGTGATCCAGTATATGATCTATTCTAAAGAATGCTCCACATACACTAGAAAAGAATGTGTATTCTATGTTTGAGGATGAAATGTTCTGAATATATGTTAAGTCTGTCAGGTCCAATGTGTCATTCAAAACCATTATTTCCTTGATTTTTGGCTTAGATGATCTGTCCATTGCTCTGTAAGTGGGATGTTAAAGTCCCCTACTATCGTTGTTTCATTATCAATGACTTTATATTTGTTATTAATTGATTTATATATTTGGATGCCCCTAAACTGGGGGTATAAGTATTTACAACTGTTAAATCCTATTGATAGATAGATTCATTATGATACAATGCCCTTCATCTCTTCTTAAGTCTTTGTTTTAAAATCTAGTTTGTCTGACATAAGCATGGATACTCTGGCTTTCTTCTGACATACATTAACCTGAGAGGTGGTTCTCCATCCACTCACTTTCAATCTGCTGTTGTCTTTAGGTATAAAATGAGTCTCTTGTGGGGTGCCTGGGTGGCTCAGTTCATGATCTCAGGGATCAAGCCCCACATTGGGCTCCCTGCTCAGTGGAAAGCCTGCTTCTCCCTCTCCCACTTTCCCTGCTTGTGTTCCCTCTCTCACTGTCTCTCTGTCAAATAAATAATTAAAATCTTTTAAAAATAGTAATAATAAATAAAATGAGTCTCTTGTAGGCAGCATTTGGATGCATCTTGTCTTTTTTTTTTTTTTTTTTAATCCATTCTGATACCCTATGTCTTGTGATTGGAGCCTTTAGTCTGTTTACATTCAGAGTAATTATTAAAAGCTATGAATTTAGTACCATTGTTTACCTGTAAGGTCATTGCTCCTGTAGATTTTCTGTTCCTTTCTAGTCTTTGTTACTTTTGGTCTCTCTTTCCTTCTCAAAGGGTCCCTTTAATATTCCTTGCAGGGCTGGAACTCCTTTAGTTTTTGTGTGTCTGGGAAACTCTTTACCTCTCCTTCTGTTCTGAATGACAGCCTTGCTGGATAAAGTATTCTTAGCTGCATATTTTTCCCATTCAGTACACTGAATATATCCTGCCATTCTCTCCTGGTCTGCCAAGTTTCTGTGGACAGATCGGTTGCAAATCTGATTTGTAGGTTAAGGACTTTTTTTCCGTTGCTCCTTTTAGAATTCTTTCCTTGTCTGTGTATTTTGTGAATTTGACTATGATTTATATAGGTGATTCCTGGCCTTTGCTGAATTTAATGGGAGTTCTCTGGGCTTCTTGGATTTCAATATCTGTATCCTTCCCTGGATTAGGAAAGTTTTTAGTTAATTTGTTCAAGTAAACTTTCTGCCCCCTTTTCCCTCGCATCATCTCTGGGGCTCCTATGATAGGAATGTTATTACATTTTAAGAAGCTTCTGAGTTTCCCTAAGTCTACCTTCATGATCCAATACCTTTCCCTCTTCTTTCAGCTTCATTATTTTCCATAATTCTATCTTCTATATCACTAATTCATTCCTCTACTTCATTCATTCTTATTGTTATGGCATCCATTCGGGTTTGCATCTCGGCGGTCTGACTAGATTCTAGTTCTTTTATCTCTACAGTAAGGAATTCTTTAGTGTCTTCTATGCTTTTTTTTTTTTTTAAAGATTTTATTTATTTATTTGAGAGAGAGAGACAGTGAGAGAGAGCATGAGTGAGGAGAAGGTCAGAGAGCAAAGCAGACTCCCCATGGAGCTGGGAGCCCGATGTGGGACTCGATCCCGGGACTCCAGGATCATGACCTGAGCCGAAGGCAGTCGTCCAACCAACTGCGCCACCCAGGCGTCCCTCTTCTATGCTTTTTTCAAGCCCAAGCAGTATTCCTATAATTGCTGTTTTAAATTCTAGTGCAGAGGTGCCTGGGTGGCTCAGTTGGTTAAGCTTCTGTCTTCAACTCAGGGCATAATCCTGGAGTCCCAGGATTGAGCCCTACATCTAGCTCCCTGCTCAGCAGGGAGTTTGCTCTCCCTCCACCCCTACCCCCTGCTCATGTGCTCTCTCTCGTTCTCAAATAAAGAAAATTTAAAAATAAATAAATTAAAGTAAATAAATTCTAGTTCGAACATCTCACTTATATCTGTATTGGTTAAATCCCTCACTGCTACTTCTATTTCCTGCTCTTTCTTTTGGGGTGAATTCCATCTTGTCATTTTGCCCAGAAAAACAAAAACAAAAACACATCAACAACAAACTAGATCCTAGGTGTGTTTTGGTCTGCCTATCAAAAGAAGCTAGATCCTACTGTCCCTAGAGCTGAAGCTCTGTAGTACTTTATGTTCTGTAGACTTGGTACATGCAAGGGGTTTGTGCTGGTCTTCTGGGGGAAGGGCCTGCTGCACTGATTCTCAGGCCTATTTGCCCTTGTAGAAATGAGCCTGCATGGTAGGGGGTATGGGGGGTGGTATAAGCGGCTCTGATCTCTGCTTGATTGTGTGGTTTAGCTCACTGAGGTCAGTCAGTGTTGATGGGCTGGGGAATGGGAAGAACAGGGGATATGGCTCCAGTCTGCTCTCATCTCTGCAGCATATAGCTCGTGCCCACCACTCTGCAGGAAGCCCTCACAGAAGAGCAAACAATCACCCCTCTTCTGCCCTAGCTTCTGTCAAATCCTTGCCTTCACCCTCTCTGTGTCCAAGCTGTTTTATCTCAGGGCGCAGCTAGGCTTCTAAACTCCAAATTTTAGGGACTCCCGCAGCACTACTTCGTATTGATCCTCTGGGGAAGGATGTCTCCTCACTTTTGCTGTTTGCAGCCAGTCCCAGGAAGGCAGTTGCAGGACTGAGAAGCAGTTCAGAGTTTATAGTAAAGCAGAGCCAAAAGCCTGGTGTCTCCCTGCCCTCAGCTGGTGTCCCTGCTCCAGTGCCTGGGAACAGCACAGCACATTGGTGCCACCCTTTCTTCTGGCCACGGAGAGGCCTTGCTGTCACTCCGAAATGTATTCCAAAGAAGGGAACTGTTTCCCCCTGCAACCCAGGGGATCCTCAGACTACACTGTCCACTCCTAGGTATCTGCCCTCTTCCCCCCACAGGAGCACCACTAAGGCAGGCATGATCCTGGTGGCAGGAGACTTCGAAAACTTCAGGTTTTGTGGTCCGATGCTTATAATACCCTGCAGTAGTCTTCCTAAGTAGGGGTCCCTCCCCTCCGCAGCTTCCACAGTTCTTAACTCCCCCAAATCCACTCTCCATAGCCCCTACCTTCCACTGTTCTTGCAGTCCTCAGATTGATTTCTTGGGTCATCAGAATGATTTGATATTTACCTAGATGTGTTTAAGGGACAAGGCAAGCTTAGATTCCCCCACTCCTCTGCCATCTGAATTCCTCCCTTTTTTAAGGAAAAATGATTGTCTAGTTAATAATCTAGTTGCTTGTGATAAACTTCAAGTTTCTAAACACTAATTCTTATCTCACTGAGTTGATCTGAATGTTAGGTGCTTTCAAGAAAAGAAAAAGATGTATGTCTTTGGTGGTGAGCTTAGAAAGAGAATTTAGGAAAGAAGATGTGCAGTAATAATTTGATCCATTTTTCTACAAAATCTACTCAAGGTATGAAATAATGAAAAGAGAAAATTCTGAAAAAGAAAAACAAGCCCCATTTCTCAATCACTGCTTTCACTGACTTACTAATTTCCTAAGTTCATTGTTCTTATCAACTTCCTAAAGCCACTCTAACAAATTGAGAGTTAATTTTCAGGGCAGGAAATCCAACAGCTTCCCTTACATATGCTCTCTTCCAGGGTTTAAAAATTCTCTTTATCTCTAACTTTCATGATGCAGCACACATCAACTTCCTGACTCGGTCCTCAGTGAATATGGAAAGAAGGCCAATAACTTTCAGTAGATTTGTGGTTGTACAAGGTGCCTGGGTGGCTCAGTCATTAAGCATCTGACTTTGGCTCAGGTCATGATTCCAGCATCCTGAGATGGAGCCCCATATAGGTCTCCCTGCCCAGCGGGAAGACTGCTTCTCTCTCTCCAACTACCCCATGCTTGTGTTCCCTCTCTCGCTATCTTTCATAAATAAATAAAATCTTGAAACAAAAATTGTGATTGTAGTCCAGACTTTTTTTTCTGCAAAGAAAACAATACCCTAGATTCTAAATTGTTTAGTAGTTTGTTTGCTTTAACACTTCTAGCCTCTTAATATTCCTTGCAATTATTCTTCCTACAACTTTCAGTAGCTCTTAGGATGTGAGCCCCCAAAACCAACATAGTACCAAATGCAAGAAATCATCTCTCCAGCCTCTTCCATGTAACAGATATATCGCCTAAATTTAAAAATCACCCATTCCAACATGTTACCTTAATAAGAGATGGGTATGGTGTTGCTTCTTTTTCTAAAGATAAAATCTCAAAATTCGTAGGAATAAATTCATTCTTCGTTGGAAGTTTAAATTTCCCATTTAAGTCAGCATTTTGCCATTTCTGGATGAATAATGAAAAAACACACAAAGCAATTAAAGTTGGATTCAAAAGTTTAAAATAGTCCTTTTGCTTAATATCTAGTATTAAGGGGATAAATGTCACACTTAATATCAAGTATTAAGGGGTTAAATGTCACACAGCTTTTCTTTTCCACTCCCAAGATCCACTGATGGCTTTTCATGAAACTTGAGCTGTTCTCTCTATTAATCAAGATTTTGTACTTAGTAATCTTTCTTCTTTACATATTTCCAAAATGACTGGCTGAGGTTAAGGGGCAATCTGTGGCAACAGAAAGATGAGAGACTACTTAGTCCATATGAAGATCACATTGGCTCTAGCTCTTTAAAGAAGGAAGAATAATTGTATAGGGATATATTCCTGCAATTGGTAGACAATAGGTCATTTACAGAAGAATAAAACTTCCAGCTGCACTAGGTTATTTTTATGTGTAGCCTGAAAACTACTAAGTTTCAGTACTGCTCCTTAGGGCCTGGTCCACAACTGTTCTTAGATAACCGTGTGAACTTCCAAGTGAACCAGTAATTCAAGCACAAGGTCAAGAACAAGGCGGAGTCTTAAGCCTGGATTGTGCAACAGGGTGGATACAACCTGTAGGCTGGATATGCTCGATGGGCTAGTTCTGAAAGCTCAGTGGGACAGATCACAGGTCAGTGATTGTTGGACTCTTATTATAAGACTTCATTATTTAAAAAAAAAGCAACCAAGTGCCAATAATCCTGGGTTCAGTAATTTGTTCTCCAGGTGAACTAGCACAGCCTTGTAGTTTCTGCAGTTCTATTTTGGTCCCTGAGTTTATGTTTTTTGGCACTAGGATGGTGGGGATGTTGGCCATATTGTTTATGAGCAGCAGCTTAAATCTCCCAAATGGCTGAATCAGTGGGGGCTGGGAAACACGTAGTAAATCGTTTCACTGCTAAACTCCCAGACAAATTTGGGTTGTTTTGTTTTTAAAATTAAGTAAGCTCTACACCCAACATGGGGCTTGAACTCATGACCCTGCGATAAAAAATCTTGGGCTCTACCAAGTGAGCCAGCCAGGCATCCCCAAGGTAAATTTGTTTTAAAAAAATTCCCATTCAGGCAGCGCCTGGGTGGCTCAGTCAGTTAAGCATCCAACTCTTGGGTTTAGACTCAGAACATGATCTCAGGGTCATGAGATCGAGCCCATGTCATGTTCTTTCCCTCCCCTCCCCTTGCCCCTCACTCCACTTGCACACTCTCAAATAAATAAATAAATAAATAAAATCTTTTTTAAAAATTTGAGGTACGTTTGTTATCAGAGTTTGGTGACTAGAGGTTCTCTTCTGTTTTATGGATTAATTCATGGGAGATCAGCATTCCTCATTGTTTAGCTAAACAAGTATTTTTCCACACAAAGTGGCTCCAGTGATCTCATCCTATGTTGTGAACATGTCAGAGAAGTACCAGCAATGATTTTTTCTTTCTTTTTTTTTTTTTTAAAGATTTTATTTATTTTATTTGACAGATAGAGTTCATAAGTAGGCACAGAGGCAGGCAGAGAGAGAGAGAGGAGGAAGCAGGCTCCCTGCTGAGCAGAGAGCCCGATGCGGGGCTCCATCCCAGGACGCTGGGATCATGACCTGAGCCGAAGGCAGAGGCTTTAACCCACTGAGCCACCCAGGCGCCCCCAGCAATGATTTTCTTAAACTATTTCTTTTTTTTTCTGTATTACACAGGTACACTTAAGAAATGTCCATTACTGGGCACCTGGGTGGCTCAGTGGGTTGAGCCTCTGCCCTCAGCTCCGGTCATGATCCCAGGGTCTTGGGATGTAGCCTGCTTCCCCCTCCTCCTCTGCCTGCCTCTCTGCCTACTTGTGATATCTCTCTCTGCCAAATAAATGAATAAAATCATTTAAAAAAGAAAAAGAAATGTCCATTACTCAAGCTTAACTAGAATCTAGTGAGAGCAAGGCTTTCTGGTGTCTTCCCATGAATAAAGGACACAATCTCAAAGATACAATGACAATGAAAACCAAAAAAGGAAAAAACACTAGACAAGACTTCTAGAAAGTAGAAAAAAGTAGAAAAGACTCAAAAACAAAATCTGGACTACTGACGAATGGGGTAACATACTAACTAAACATGCCTGTTTTGAAGCAAATTTTAACTCCCTTACATAGAAAAAAGAGCAACAAGACAACAATATAGCATCTCCTAAATACATATAGCATACAATATAGCATCTCCTAAAGTGAAGACAGTGTGAATCCAGAGTCCGTTCCCACCTGTATACACAGAATGACCATAAGGCCTCTGGAGCCCTTGTTATCTGTCTTTCATGCTCTCTACTTCCATCTCTTCTTGCCTGTTTTGTTCCCCTGTGTACTTTGGACTTCAGTGATCTCTGAGTGCATGAAGCTGGGAGTCTGCTTTCAGCCCTGCTGATCCAACAGACACAAGAGAAGGTGGCCATAGTGCCATTTCTTAATGCAAAAATCTCAGCTCTAGTTCTCCATCTCCTTGTTCATTTTGCTAGGACAGTACAGACAGCCGTGGGCCATCACTCTCCATACTCTGGGCTGTGAGTTGGTTGATGTGGAAAGCTCATGCTCTTGTGTGTCCCTCACACATCAAGTTTATTCACAGATGAGCGAACCCTACCTTAATGACTTCATCTGGTATAGCTTCTTGCTTGTACTGGGTTCCGTACCACTCTTCTGTGCGGTCAGTTTTTCCTTCAAAGGACTTAGAAACTATTGCAACCCTAAAGGTAAGTGGAAAAAAACAAACAAACACTATAAACTCAGGTTGTATATATGCATTTATAAAACCTGAATCATGAAAACGTACATAATATCCAAGAGCATGCTAAGACCCAGTAAATCCAATAATGCTTAATCAAAACAGGCAGTCAAGTATAGAGGCTTTTGATCACGGTCTCTATTACCCTTTGGCTAGAACCCTTCGTTTTTAATGTGAAAAACTGCATGCAGGAATCTTGTGGGTAATGCTACTGACTATAATTTTAAAAGAAGAGTAGCTAGGGAAAAAATGGAACCAAGTCAGTCGAAAAATAGTCTTTAAAAAAGCAAAACAAAGTACTCCTTCCCAGGAACAGCTGAGGCCCGGGGTTAACAAAAACGGTAAGAGGAAAAAAAAAAAAAAACCAACCACCCTTACTGGCTCATCCAGAGATCCAAAAAACAAAAACATACTTTTATTATTATTTGCTAAGTTTGTGCTCCGTGGTTTTTTTCCTGCCAGAGACTACCATCAACTGCATCTAGTACATGTACATTGGCTTTCATGCTTCTAGAGGTAAAGAAAACAAGACCAAGAAACACTTATGCTCTGGTTTATTAAAACCTTTCATTGAGGGCAAGACAGAAACAGCCCAGAAAAAAAGTCAGAAGGAAAAAAAAGTTCAGGGAGAGAGGGTAGAGATAAGATGAGGTCAAAAGATATGTGAACAGAAGATTACGAGAAGCATAGCAAAAGCAGCTCTGTACCACAGCAGAACCCCTTCCCCTGCAGCATCATCAGGGACATTTCTGCCTCTGCTGCCTTGTAATTATCAAAGTGGGAATCACTGCCATCCTCTCAGCAGACTCAGTGCCAGCCTGGGACCAATCTTATTTGAATCTTGTGGATAAAGAAGCTCTAGGCCAATAGCTTGATGCCTTGCCATGAGGTCAGTCCTGTCCCTGATCCCACTTCTCCCTTACATCACAATTCAAGTGACAAGGCCTATAGCTTCTCCTACTTGTTCTTACCCATCCTCTCAGAGGTTTGATTCTAGCCTCTGAATGTCCGTCTTGCAGCTGAAAGCCCACTACTTGCAATGAAAACTCCCCTTTACCGAATACCCATCCATTTTCAATGTGTTCCTACTCCTCACTGGACCTTCGCAACTTCAGTGCCTGACCATCAGAACCACTGTCTATTTCTTATTTATTCTAGACAAAATACTCTACCTGGCTAGCTGGACTTAGTCCTACTGCCTGGGGTAGGGTAGATAAAAGCAATCTGACTAACCTCTCTGTGAGCATGGCTGACTAATCTCCCAGCTGATGGTATTCCTGATCTGGCCTAGCTGCCTCTGACCACTACCAGTTCAAAAAACATGCTGAGGGGCTCCCGGGTGGCTCAGTGGGTTAAAGCCTCTGCCTTCAGCTCAGGTCATGATCCCAGGTTCTGGGATCGAGCCCCACATCAGGTTCTCTGCTCAGCAGGGAGCCTGCTTCTCCCTCTCTCTCTCTCTTCCTGCCTCTCTGCCTACTTGGGATCTCTGTCAAATAAATAAATAATCTTGTAAAAATTAAAAAAAAAAAAACATGCTGAATAAGAATATATTCCATACAAACCCAGGGAGGAATCATAGGGCTTAATGGATGGAAGAGTTCTGTTACTGTGTCCAGAAGAAGTGTTCATGTTGGCATTTTGAGAATTCCTTTTGAGGGGTATACAAAGGGTGCATATAGAACTCACATGGCCACATGAAGGACACATAATGTTTGTTAAGGACTTTCTTTCAATACATGGGAGAACCTGCTAAGACTCAGCCCAAGAAAGTGCTTCTACTCTTGCTGACTTCCTAAAAAAATGAATGGGCTAAGTCTCAAGGAGAACTCTGAAAATTGTGTTAGGAAGTAAAATAACTTGGTAGACAGATGGTATTACCATCTTCTCTTCCACAAGGTGCCCGATTTTGGACAAGCTTGTTATACTGATGGCTTTGGTCTCCCTGAATGACAGCCCACGCATCAGAACAATGTACAAGAGGTTGATGACAACTCATAAACATTCATGAAGCATTCATTTGGGAGTGGACACGGCCCCTGCAACAAGAGCACTTTCAACTCTGTCCTGAGAGAAAGTGAAAAAGCTCGGGGACAACTGCCAGAGGCTTTGGAGGATGACTTCTGACACAAAATGCAACAGACACTGGCAGCTGCGCAGTAATGCCCAGGTTACAAAGGGGGAAATAAAAGGGGACTGACCAGGTACAATCCTAAGGGATTTAGACAACTGTCTGCCAAAGTAAAGTGGATGGGTAACATTTGAAATGTTACTCTAAGCAAGTATATATGAAATAGATGAACACAGTTCCCTCAAACAAGGCAAACATCTAATACTGGCCTAACAAAGAGGGATACGTTTGCAAAACAAGAATTAGTGTACCACTGAAGAATTTAGAACTGAAACATACAGTGAAAGACAATGTAAAAATAAATTACAGGGCACAGACCTGTACCCCTGGGGCTAATAATACATTATATGTTAATATAAATAAATAAATAAATAAATAAATAAATAAATAATAGGGGTGCCTGGGTGGCTCAGTCCGTTAAGCCTCTGCCTTCAGCTCAAGTCATAATCTCAGGGTCCTAGAATCAAGCCCCGCATCGGGCTCTCTGCTCAGCAGGAAGCCTGCTTCCCCCTTTCCCTATGCCTGCTTCTCTGCCTACTTGTAACCTCTCTCTCTCTGTCAAGTAAATAAATAAAAAAATCTTAAATAAATTAAAAAATCTTAAATAAATAAATAAAGGTAAGCAGGAGGAATAACAAAAGAGAAACAGCATATACTTATCAAACTTACATCAAAATCTACAAACCAGAGTATAAAAGTGTAAGAGACTTAAGTTAGGAGAAAAAGAAGAGAAAGCACAGTAATCTAAGTATGCCATGGAGAGCTGCAAAATATTTAACTGCAGGCAGCTGAGAGAAACTAGCACAGAGACTGCTGCATCCTTAGACTATCTGCTGGAAATCTAATTATGCTTAAAAATAGTCTTGACGAAAAAATTATAAAAAAAAAAATAGTCTTGACGAGTTTTTTAAGTGTGTGTATGTGACAATGCTTTTTTTTTTTTTTTTTTTTAAGATTTTACTTATTTATTTGACCGGGAGAGACAGGGATCACAAGTGGGCAGAGAGGCAGGCGGGGGGGGTGGGGGTGGGGGGGGGAGCAGGCCCCCTGCTGAGCAGAGAGCTCAACATGGGGCTCAATCCCAGGACCCCGAGATCATGACCTGAGCGGAAGGCAAAGGCTTAACCCACTGAGCCACCCAGGCTATTCTTTAATTCTATCCACAAAGAATTGGCTGCTGATATGGTACTATATGGTCCTTAGAAAAAGAAGAGAAAAGAACTTTTCTTTTCAAACTGAAACTTACAGCAGTGAACTTACAGTGAAACTTACAGCAGTGGGCTAGAATGAATGCCCACTACCAACTTCAAGTCAGCCATTCAGAAATGTTCAGAGGAAATGAACAGCTGTTATGGCTGGACAGGACTCTTTCAGAAACAAGAAACATCCTGACTATAGACCATCAGGAATATGGCTCCCCAGACATGATTTCTCATGAGACTTTGGCAAATAATTCCTGAGAGAGCAAAGAAAGACATCCAAGAATGAGGAGAGGCTTCACAGGTAACTGTGATGAATTCAAACAGAATTAGTACAGAGAGTACAGATCTGGCCATCAGAAACTTGGATTCTGGTCAATACTCTGACTCATTTTCTTTGAGATCTTGCCAAAATCACAGTTAAGATCTAAATTAGGCAAGCCTCTGAGCTTCGGTTTCATTACTTTTTAAATAAGGATTCTAAGTAGATGAATTCTATCCTTCCACCGGAAGAATTCTACCGTATCATGATATCAAATCCTATTTCCAAAAAACATGCCTCAAAGAAGAAAAAAAGTACAAAAAAAAAATTTATTGATGAGATCCAAAGCCTTAAAGAACTGTAATAGGAAGGAAAGAAATTGAGGTTCATGAAGTGTGCTAAAAAACACTTTTTAAAGGGGTTTCTTAAAGAAAGAAGGAATCAAGAAAGGTTAGGCTAAAGGCTTAGAGAAGTCAACCACCTTTTTTTGAACCCTTGGTAACTTGAATCTGAAAAAAACACAGTTCTTACCTGGAAGGACCTCATAATCCAACAGGACATAAGACCTAAAGCAAAATGTGATACACTGGTCTTAGGCTGGCAGATGACAGGACTAATAACATCTTATTTATATTGTTTTTAGAAAACACATGGGCCGAGGTGCCTGCGTGGCTCAGTCCATTAAGCAATTGCCTTCAGCTCAGGTCATGATCCCAGGTACTGGGACTGAGGCCCACGCTGGGCTCTCTGCTCAGAGAGGAGCCTGCTTCACCCTCTCTCTCTGCCCCTCCTGCTGCTTGTGCACACTCTCTCCCTCAAATAAATAAATAAAATCTTGAAGAAAAAAGAAAAAACATGGGTCTTTAAACTGCAAAGGTGGACCAAACAACAGAAAAAAGGTGGTCAAAACTCGGGCCAGGATTAATGAGTGAGCCAGCCAAGTAATTCAAATGAATTCACATTTCCAGTGCAGATCATTCACATTCTCTGATACTTAGGCAACTAACAAATCCCAGAAGGATCACTGCCCACCACCTTTTAGATATACTAGAGGTGAGGCACCTGAGGTGACTCAGTCGTTAAGCATCTGCCTTTGGCTCGGGTCATGATCCCAGGGTCCTAGGATCAAGCCCTGCATTGGGCTCCCTGCTCAGCAAGGAGCCTGCTTCTCCCTCTCCCACTCCCCTGCTTGTGTTCCCTCTCTCGCTATGTCTTTCTCTGACAAATAAATAAAATCTTAAAAAAAAAAAAGGAAGAAAGAAAAGAAATACCAAAGGATGGGAGAAGAGGCAGAAGATGGAGATGGACAAATGTTCTAATTTTCAGAAAGGGAAAGGAGTGGAGCCTAAAAAAGCATAAGCCATAGGCACTGACCTCTCATAAAATTCTAGTGAACTATCAGACTACCAAACATTTAGACAAGAACACAGTATCCTAGGACCTGCATGGATTCAGCAAGAACTCCTAAGCAAAGATTTACTTATGATTTAAGCAGGGCATGTAACCAAGACCTTATAGCCATATTTGTAGATTTAATTTGGCAAAACGGAAATCCTGGGGGTGCCTGGGTGGCTCAGTGGGTTAAGCCTCTGCCTTCGGCTCAGGTCATGATCCCAGGGTCCTAGGATTGAGCCCCGCATCAGGCTCCCTGCTCAGTGGGGAGCCTGCTTCCTCCTCTCTCTCTGCCGCCTACCTCCCTTGCCTACTTGTGATCTGTCTGTCAAATAAATAAATAAAAACTTAAAAAAAAAAAAAAACGAAAATTCTGTCACATAGTACAACATAGATGAATCTAATAGACATTATGTTAAGTGAAACAAAGATATATTGTATGCGTTAATTGATATTATGTAGTAAGTAGTCAAATTCGTGAAAACAAAACAGAATGGTGGTTACCAGGAGATGGTAGGAGGGAGAAAAGAAGACTTGTTGGTCAATGGGCACAGTTTCAGTTTTAAAAGGTGAAAAAGTTCTGGAGATCTGCTGCACAATATGAATATATTTAACAATATGAACATAATACTGAATTGTAAACCTAGAAATGGTTAAAACTGTAAATTTCAAAAAAAAAAACCTGTAAATTTCATGTGTTTACCACAACAACAAAAATCCTCTGAGCATGTATGTGTGGGCCTATTTCTGGACTCTGTTCTATGCTAATGATTTCTTTTTGATCCTCAGGCCAATGCACAATGTCTTAATTAACAAAGCTTTATAGTTAGCCTTCAAATCCAGTAGCTTGAGTTTTCCAACTTTTGTTTTTATGTTCAAGGATGTTAGGGCTGGGCACATGGGTGTCTCAGTTGGTTCAGCATCTGACTTTTGGTTTCAGCTCAAGTCATTATCTCAGGATCCTGGGTTCAGGTCCCCGGTCGGGCTCCCCATCTCTCTCCTGATGCCCTTCCCCCTGCCCTACATCTGCTCTCACTCTAAAATAAATAAATAAATCTTAAAAAAAAAAAAAAGAAAAAAAGGTGTATGGATAATCCAGGTCCTTTGTATGCCCACAGGTATTTTGGAATCAATTTACCAATTACTGAAAGGAGAAAAGGCTACTAGGATTTTTATTGTGATTACACAGAGTTCTGAATCAGCCTGGAAAAAATTTAATAGCAAGTCTCCTAACAAGGTCTTTAACTTCTTTCAGCACTCTTTCATAGTTTTGTATGATGAAGTCTTGCTTATTTTTGATTAAATTCATTCCTAGTTATTTTACATTTTTGTTGCTATTGTAAATACTTTTTCTTTCAAGTCTGAAATAATTACAAATGCATAGAAGTTACAAAAATAATACAGGGAGGTTCCATGTACTCTTCACCCAGTTCCCTCAATGGTTACATCTTACATTAATTAGAGTAAAATACCCAAACAAGGAAAACTGTATTTGATAGAATGTGTACACAGAATGAGTTCTATGCCATTTTATCATATTTATCACATTATACAACTACCAATAATATTTTTTTTTTAAGATTTTATTTATTTATTTGACAGATGAAGATTACAAGTAGGCAGAGAGGCAAGCAGAGAGAGAGAGGGGGAAGCAGACTCCCTGGTGAGCAGAGAGCCCGATGCGGGGCTCAATTCCAGGACCCTGGGATCATGACCTGAGCTGAAGGCAGAGGCTTAACCCACTAAGCCACCCAGGCGCCCCACCAATAATATTTCTTTTAATTTTCCCATCGTTTGTTGCCAGTACATGTCTGGAAAAATGCAAACAATGGTAACTAGGAAAAAGACATTGATGGAACAGTTCGATCAGAAGGATTTTTCTTCTCCAAAATCTTCAGCCAGATTGTTGATTTTATTCATAAAATGACTGTTCCAAAAAACATATTTACTCAATCTCCATGGTCCCAGGAGAATTTTGGAAATACATGCTTAACAGAGGAGAAAAATAAAAAATGCAAAATATGTGCCCCTTAAATATATTTCTGGTATTACTTCACTTTGGAAAACATGGATGAAATTCAATTTTGAGGCAGAAATATCATGGGATAGTTCATAAGCTCTGTAGGGCTGAACCTCCTCTAATAAGAACACCTTTGTTACTGTGAGACCTCCTCCAACTTTTCATCTCCTGGTTAATCACTGGTCAGTGAGGCGGCTTTTGAGACTGTAATCCTTACTTCCACTTAAGAAAAAAGAGGGTGTCCTCACTTGTTTATGAAGCCACATATGTACAGTGATTTGAGTTGGGATGAAGTCAGGTTAAGATGATCTATTACTACATTTTAATCATGATAATGAAATTATGATTTTTTTTTAAAAAAAATACTTACTTATTTGAGAGAGAGGGAATGAGTGGGAGAATGAGAAAGAGATAGAGATGGGGAAGAATCCTCAACAGACTCCCTTCTGAGCATGAAGCCTGATGCGGGCTCAATCCCAGGACCCTGAGGTCATGACCTGAGCCAAAATCAGGAGTCAGAAGCCCAACCGACTGAGCTACCCAGGCACCCCTTGCTTCATTTTTTCAAAAAAAGTCTTCATGGTTTTGGGGCGCCTGGGTGGCTCAGTAGGTTAAGCCTCTGCCTTTGGCTCAGGTCATGATCTCAGGGTCCTGGGACGGAGCCCCACATCCAGCTCTCTGCTTAGTGAAGAGCCTGCTTCCCCACCCGCCCCCCACCTGCCTACTTGTGATCCCTTTGTCAAATAAGTAAATAACATCTTTAAAATAAATAAATAAATAATAAATTAAAAGTCCTCATGTTTTAGAGGTCCTTCCTAAAAATAATCTAGAGTGGAGGAAAAATGAGTGAGGAGTAGTGTTTGAAGATAACAAAGGCTGGTCATGTTTTGATTTGCTGATGTTTGGTATTGCTTCACTATACTATTCTTTCTACTTTAATCATGCTCCATAACAAGTTTAAAAGCGTATTATTCACAGTTCCAAATTTTCAGCTTCTAACCATTATTGAAAATATAGTACATAGCAGTAACATCTATAGAGTGACTCACCGGACATTTTCTGGTCTGAGTTTGTCAAGAACCATCTCTATTAAGTCAGGTCTAAATTCTTCCAGTAAATATTCAGCTGTGAGCACTTCTTCTAGGGGATAATACTTATTAAAAGGAAAATAAATAGATAAATGAAATGTGCAAGGCTACTACAGAGTTTAACTTGTTAAAAGCAAACAAATCTCTAACACTTAAACCCATTATTTTACATCCCCCCCCACCATCCTCCTTCAACTAAATTTTACTCAGCTGGAAAAATTTCCTTTTTCTTTCTTACCACACTTGAAGCAGTTTCCTATTGCAGGATGATTTTACAGTTAATCCCCAAATACATTTACATTATTGAGAGCAAAATCACAATTTTTTCAGGGAAAAGTGTAATATTTCTGGCTAAAAACTGAATCCTTGTTAATGAAGAAAATTTGATAGTGAAATGCTGACACCTGTAGGATTCTTACCATAAGGTACATACATCTTTACAAATAGAATTTCCTCTCAAATTTCTATGAATGAAATTTAAAAAGCATTTAGAAAGGTGCTGGGGGAGGAGTGGCTTTTTATTAGTAAGAGCAACTTCTAATATTCTGAGACAGACTGAGTCACTTGTTCAACAAATACTTAACAAACATCTACTCTGTGCCAGGCAAGACAGATGATGTCCCTGCTCCCTAATGAGCTTATATTCCTTTTATTTATTTATTTATTTTGGTATAAAATAATGCAGTTAATAATAACAATAATTCATTTGGGGATTAAGACTCAAGGCTGAACTAAAATACAGAACAATGAACACGTAAGTTAGGAGAGGGAGTGACCAGAGTTTTAAGGTTTTGGTTTTTTTTATTCCAGTTTGGTTAACATAGAGTGTTACATTAGTTTCTAATGTACAGTGATTCAACAATTCTATATTATTGCTCAGTGTTCATCAACGTAAATGCACTCTTAATCCCCTTCACTTACTGGACCCAAAGAGCTTATATTCTAATTAGGAGGGACGCAGACAATAAACAAATTGTGTAGTTATAGTGATAGGTGCTATGAAATGAAAAGGGGCAGGACATGACTGAGAGGTCAGGGAAGGTCTCTGAGAGGAAGACACACTTAAGTGGAAACCCAAATAAGAATCAAGCCATGCAAAGACAAGAGAGAGAAGAGTTCTAGGTAGAGAAAACAGCTAATGTAAAAGGTTCCACAAGGGAGAATAAACTTAACACTTGAAGATTAGGCAAGCAGGCAGCCAGTACAGCTGGAGGGGAAAGAGAACAGGGAGATGGGTTGGGGAGTCATATAGAACATGGTTAGAGAATCAGGCAGATCACTTTGTAATCCAACATGACATTTTGGACTTTATTCTGATAGGAAACTACTGAAGGATTACACAGAGAAGACAAACAATCTGATTCTGGTTTTCAAAATATTACTGAGGCTGAAAAAATAAACTATAGTGTGAAACAAGAGGGAAAACAGAGATCCCAGATAAGAGATTATAATGGTAGTCCAGGCAAGAAATGATGGTAGCTCAGACTAGGGTAGTAGCAACAGAAATAGAGACCAGTAGATGATCTATATAGCTTTCACACAATCAGCAACTGATACATTGTAGAATTGAAAATATTTAAATCCAAGAAACAAAATGCCTCTGTAATGAAAAATATTATAGATGATCATTTTTAGGGTGATGAAAATTAAGATTTTAAGCACGGTTTGACATCAAAGTTTGCCAGGTTGCTACAACATCTTAAGTTTTATACTACAGTTTCCATTTTTATCATTCATGTAGTACTGAAGGTAATATATGCAGGATCACAAAAATACTCTATATACTAATGTATAACAAACTTACATGCAATATTCCTGCAATCTTAGAGGTATAGCCCCGTGGCCTCTCTTTATCTTTAAACCTAAATGCAACAGCATTCAAGTCCTAAAATGGAAAATTAATCCAATTACACTTAAGTCAACTACTACTTAGAAATACTTTTAAAAAGTTCTTTTTTTAGTGTCTAGCTTGCACTACAGACCTTCTACCCCATATTTAACTTTATCAGGAAAAATCAGCTATGCTTGATTTAGAAATGTACAGAACACAAATGAAAATAACCAAAACAGAATATGATTGTTTAGCCTAAAATATTGAAATTATTAGTCAAAGAATTTAGGAAAATTGTGCAAGAACTTTGCAAGATCAACAGTTACACAGATGATCATTTCGTTGATCCATTTAGAGAACTGCACCCAGATTAGAAGCTCCTATCCTAAGTTCCACAAGCAGAGTATCCCTTTAAACTTTAACCTAAGTAAAAAGGATTTCTTTTGGGCACCTGGGTGGCTCAGTTGGTTAAGCGGCTGCCTTTGGCTCAGGTTATGATCCCAGGGTCCTGGGATAGAGTCCCACATACAGGCTCCCTGCTCAGTGGGGATCCTGCTTCTCCCTCTGCCTGCTGCTCCCCCACTTGTGCTATCTCTCACTCACTCTCTCTCTCAAATAAAGAAAATCTGGAAAAAAAAAAACACAAAAAACCAGGATTTCTCTCTTTTTATTTATTCATTTTTTTAATTTGACAGAGAGAGAGATCACAAGTAAGTAGAGAGGCAGGCAGACGGAGAGGGGGAAGCAGGCTCCTCGCTGAGCAGAGAGCCTAATGCGGGACTGGATCCCAGGACCTTGAGATCATGACCTGAGTTGAAGGCTTAATCCACCGAGCCACCTAGGCGCCCGGATTTCTCTCATCTTAAAAATACATTTCAGAATCTCAATAAGCCTTAAATTTAAAGCACATATTTCTAAAAAACATTTTAAAGAAGGCTTTAAAATTCTGGCAGGGACACCTGGGTGGCACGGGTGATTGAGTGTCCAACTCCTGGTCTTGGCTCAGGTCATGTCTCAAGGTTGTGGGATCGAGCCCTGTGTCTGCTTAAACACTGCCCTTCTCGCTGTCCCTCTACCCTGTGCACACTCTCTCTCAAATAAATTGAACTTTAAAAATAAAGTAATAATAGTAAAATTCTGAAAGAGAACATCTGCTTTATTAAAAAATAGTAAGAGATAGCCAGGCTTTTCCAAACATACAACAAAAAAAGCACTTTTAAGAACATAATCATATAAAAAACAATTCACAATTTCTTTGAAAGTTCACTGTAGATTTTTGTCAGCAGATCTGAAAATGACAGAGGCTCATGAAGCTTTTGGCATACACTATGGTAAGCCCTGATAGATACAAGCTTAAGAAACTGCTGGCTTTGTTCTGAGGGACAGTAAAACAATTCCCCCCACCCCCAAAAAAAGTTACTTGATGCCTTAGCCCTAATTGTGCCCCAGGCAGCCAATCAGAGTAGTACAACTAAGCTTAACTAAAGCTATTACACATTGCAAGATTTTAGAGTTTAAATAACAACAACAAAAAACCCCAAAAACTTTAAAAGTTTCATTGGGCCTTAAATTTAAATTAATTCACATATATATGTTTCCTGAAAAAATTTCCTTAAGAAAAATTTTGGTGAAACAAAATTACCTTGCACTCTTGGAAAACCCATTCTTGAGGTCCTTCTGCACGTAACTTCTGAATGTACTGAAACATGTGCAAAATTATATCTTCAACGTGTACTGGAAGAAAGGGGCACACTTAAAAACCATTCAGTCCTTGTATCCTTCAAAGCAGTGAGCTCACTCCTAAGGTAAAGTCAGGTAGGTAGAAATGGAGTCCTCACCTCCCTGACACTGGTTTTAGGGTTCCACACACATGGCCCTCCAGGCTCTAGGACATGGGACAGAAGGGACTTTGGGGAAGTTAATGAGCTGACGAAAGGCCAAGGACACATTTCATAAATGTAACATAATGACAGGTTGTTAAGGAGGAAAAAATCATCCATGAAATGAAGGCCAAGCTGCATATGAAAAATACAATGGATGAATTGTATGAATTAAAGGCTTTATGGCTTTACTACATAAAAGAGATCCACAGCATTTAGAAATGTTTAAGAATTTATCATAAGAAGTCAATTTTCATTAAAAAACAAACAGGTCAATACTTACATAATCCTTCCTCAGTCAGGTCCACATTAATGATAAAAAACATAAAACCTCGGGCTCCTTCCTTCTGTCCACCAACAAGAGTATTTACCCAGCCTGTAAAGTTCAAAGAAAATCAAAAGAGGCTTGTATGTGTGGCTTCCTTTAAGATAAAGAATTTTTTTTAAATTTATATTACACGTTCCCAAGATATTAGAATGGACCATTTGCACAAAAGAGCAGAAAAAATTGGTTCAGAAAAACTGTTTTGGACACTGTGGAAGACTGAAGGGATTTTTTTGGGTTGGGAGGTTTCCTCAGGACTCTTCAAGTCATAAAAGAAGAGCCTGAGCTGAGAGGGGCCGTGGAAATCACGTACTAATTAGATCCTTGTACAACCTCTGGTCTGATGGGTAAGAGCAGGCCAATAAATAATGTGTACTGTTATTCCACAGAGATGATAAACAATACCAACGTGAGCTTTTACTTTTGAAACTTTTTTTTTTTTTTAAAGATTTTACTTATTTATTTGACAAACAGAGATCACAAGTAGGCAGAGCGGCAGGCAGAGAGAGAGGGGGGAAGCAGGCTCCCTGCTGAGTAGGGAGCCCGATGTGGGGCTCGATCCCAGGACCCTGGGATCATGACCTGAGCCAAAGGCAGAGGCTTAACCCCCTGAGCCACCCAGGCCCCCCAAACCTGTCTGTTATTTAAAACGTGTAGCACAATCTCTTGAAAAGTCTAAACCTCGCTGCACAATACTGAAGAGTAAAACAAATTCTGGCGGCAGGGGGAGAACCCAGAGCAAAAAATCAAAAGCACACTAATAACCCCACCTCACTCTCCCATAAACCCAAAACTGTCTCATCCAAATATGTTCCTTCACACAAAAAAATCTAGGAGAAAATGAGAGCCAGAGTAAAAGGATGTGGGGTACTACCCTCAGAAGCTGGTACTCAAAAGACTTACCTTTTGATTTAAGTTCTGATAACAGACTTCCAGGACCTTCATGACCAATGAGATGACCAAGATAATGGCCAGGATTTGATTTGTAGTATTTCTGAAGGTCAGGTATGGGAAAAGTCACATAAAGATTCCTAATGTCCTTAATGGGTACTATTTTGTAAAGTTGCTGGAAAAAAAATCAAGAAAGATTAGCAATATCAACTCCTACTGAATAAAATATTTATGAACTATGAAGAATACAGATTTTCATGGAAAAATCCCAAATTCAAGAGAACCAATTGCCCCATAGAAAACTGTACTGACCACAAACAATAATTGGCTTGGGCTCTTTCTAAATGGACTTTCATTACAGTTGGTGTACAGCCCATGTCTGGTCCCCTCGGCCATGCGGCTCAATATGCTTGCCTTCTGTCACTGGAGAACAGCCTCTACAGTTTAGCAAGGCTCTAATTACCAAAACTACTTTTAGTATGCAAAGATCGGATATATATCGATATCTCTTTGGTGATACATATCCCCAATAAATGTGAAACTGATTCATCTATCGAAACAAATATTAAAAACTGTATAAACAGGGGCGCCTTGGTGGTTCAGTCAGTTGGGTGTCTGCCTTCAACTCGGGTCATGGTCTCTGGGTCCTGGGATCGAACCCCACATTGGTCTTTCTGCTCAGTGGGGAGTCTGCTTCTCTCTCTCTCTCCTTGTCTGCCTTTCCCCACCACTCATTTTCTCTCTCTCTCAAAATAGATTAATTAAATCCTTAAAAAAAAAAAAAGGATGAAAAAAACCTGAATAAAAAAAACTTCCAAAATTGTTCATCTACTCTTTAGTAAACTGGCATATATTATGATCCTGAATTAAAAAAGAAAAAATAACAGAAATACATGCACTTACTTTAAGATGTTCTTCTTGGAAAGGGTGTTCAGGAAATTCTGGCAGTGGGACATTTTTGTTCTCAACTTCAGAAAATAACTTTACCACCAGATCAGTTAGGTCGTCTAAAGATTCTGTAAGAAAATAATGAAAACAGAACTTAAACTACTCGTAACATGACAGGAAGTATTTAAAACCTCAGGATCTTTTATACATATATAAAATCACTATATTGTATACCTTAAACTTATCCAATGTTACATGTCAATCATATCTCAGTAAAGCTAAACAAAACCTTAAGATCTCCTGAAAAACCTCCAGACTATTAAAAAGAAAACCTATGATTTTTTTAAAGCTGCACCTGATGAAATTGAAGTACTCTGCTCAATCCCGTCAGTGCCTGTGCGACTTCTGAAGCTGAGCCATATCGATAACTATACCTCACACATGTCTAGCTCTTTATGGTTTAAAAACTGTTTTACAAATGCTGTCTTGCAATAAATTTAAAACGTGTATTAAAACAGTAAAAGAAGAGTTGGCTGCATTTGGAAAACTATTTGATCTACAACTGCCAACAGGCACATACTAAACCATCAGCTGATAGATGGTAACATACACTTTATGAACAGACACAGTCTAAGCCCATTGTTAAAAGTCAAATATTAGAGCTTGTGAGTAATTCTGTGGGAAAGAGTACAAAATAGTGAAAAGAGTCCTGGGTGGGGAGACTAGAAAACTTGGATCCTAACCCTGGCTTCACCAACCGTATCAACTGACTACGTGGACAACCCTGGTCAACCACTTCAGGCTCTGTAAAATGAGAACACTGGGGGAGATGATCACAAGTCTCTTCCGAGGTCTAACATTATATGGTTCTATATCATAATGTGCCAAACCCATTCAAAGGCTTGTAATTACTGTTAGAATGAAATGGCCACTTGAAGTTATTCTATGTTATCACCTACCTATATTCTTTTATAAAGAGTTATACTTGAAAAGTTTATAGAGATGTATGATATATTCACTGCAGCATTTTTTTAGAACAAAAACTAGAGATGACCTTAACATCTATGAGTATGTGAATATTATTAAATGTCTATACATTAGAATTTTATGCAGTCATTAATAAGGGAGAGATCTCTATGGGCTGATACAAAAATATCTTAAAGCTCTATTAAGTGAAAATAGCAGGCAATCTCAATTTTTTTAACAGGCATACTTACGTGTGAGTATATTAACAAAATTCCACTTTTGGAAGTATAACAAAAAATGACTTAAGGTGAGATTTTTGAGTAGAGGGCACTGTTATTACAGGATGGGAGGAAAGAGAAAAACTTGATTTCTACTTTATATCTTTCTACATGGAGTAAATTTTTTTCTGTGTATACGTATTTCCATCATTCAAAAAATTAAAAAGCAAAAAAAGGACTGGGTTTTTTGTTGTTGTTGTTTTCTTTTTTTTTTTTTAATTTTTTTTTTTTAAAGATTTTATTTATTTATTTGAGAGAGAGAGACAGTGAGAGAGAGCATGAGCGAGGAGAAGGTCAGAGAGCGAAGCAGACTCCCCATGGAGCTGGGAGCCCGATGTGGGACTCGATCCCGGGACTCCAGGATCACGCCCTGAGCCGAAGGCAGTCGTCCAACCAACTGAGCCACCCAGGCGTCCCGTTGTTTTCTTTTTAAGTAATCTGTATGTCCAACATGGGGCTTGAACTCATGGAACCTGAGATCAAGAGTGACATGCTCTGACTGAGCCAGCCAGGTGACCAAAAGGTTATCTTTTAATAAACAAGATAACCACTCACCTTGATTCTGTCTCCTCAAGAAGAGGGTATTTATATATGGTATAAACATTCAAATCACCTGTTACTGTCAGGAAGCATTTGGATCAAGTAAGAAATTTCCCTCAGTATTCTGTAACCCATTTTGAACTTTTCCATGAACTTTTTAAGAGAACACTTAATCACTATTTGAGATTTGCCTTTATATAGTACGAAATTCTCTTTGAGGCCTATGAATATGAGCATTTGTACTTCACATATTAAATGTACATATTTTTACTTCTTTTTTTTTTTTAAGATTTTATTTATTTATTAGACAGAGACCACAAGTAGGCAGAGAGGCAGGCAGAGAGAGAGGAGGAAGCAGGCTCCCCGTGGAGCAGAGAGCCCGATGCAGGGCTCGATCCCAAGACCCTGGGATCATGACCTGAGCTGAAAGCAGAGGCTTTAACCCACTGAGCCACCCAGGTGCCCCTTTACTTCTATTTTTCCTGACATGTACACAGGACCTCAAATTGTCCAGAACCCAGTACAAGGCGGACCAGTGGCTACTCGTTATATGACAACGAAGCTCAGGAATGGAGTAAGTGTATCTGGAGCAAGAGACAGCAGGCGTATCTTTATGCACAGATGGAACATGTGACTTGGAACAAGGTTGGGCAGTATACAAAGCTTTACCAGCCTGAGGGGCTGGCAAGAGCGAGGCTCTTTAGGGCAAGGTTCTCCCAGGTGAGCCTTTCAGGTATTTCTACCCTGAAAGCGTTAAGTTCACAGTGTAGTTTTTTAAAGGTAAAGCAGCTCTACAATACTGCAGTCTGTCTTTTCCCCTCTGCAGTGCGCTACGGAACATCGAAGCAAGTCCCTTTCATCGTGACATCATGAGGACTTGGCAATCCCAGGGTCCGTACTTGATAGTTACCTATTTGCCAAGCTTCCAGGTAATTAGTGCTGTCACAACTAGAAGGATGGTCCCGAGGGAGAACAGAGAAAAACCTTTTTTGTCCCTTTGTGATAGAGATCCTTCCACATGGTTACTCTTTCTCTCCCCCTCATCCTAGAAGAAGGAGCAGATTTTCTATTAAACCCGAGAGTTCCTGTTTCCTCCTCACACCTCTTGTACTGCAAGGACACCTCTCCCAGGCCCTCATCAAATATACTGAACTGAGCACAGGTCAGTCCCACTAGGAGAGTGGTGTGTATGCAATCAGGAAACTGAAACATCTGTTTCTTTTAGACACTTGCTTTGTCACTTCCAATAAACAGGGAACAAGGAAGGCAGGCCTCCTGGATGATTCATCTGTTGTCATTATCACTTGCCCAGTAAGTGCTTACTGAAATCAAGTGTTTTTTATTTCAACACAACACAGATAAAAATATTCCCAGGACTAGGCTCTAAATACCCAGGGTTACTTAACACTCTAGAACTAGCTACTGTTAGTAGCAAGCACACAGAGTTACAGACTCCTTTTATTTTATTGCCTTCACTCCTTGGACCCATTTTATATCCTGGTTCCTATTACCAACTTAAAATATATATAGTTGCTTATTTTCTACTTACAAATGTAACATTTGCCAAAAGTAGAAAACGAACAACAAATGCAAAAAGAAGGAAACAAAAGTTGCTCATAATCTCAGGATTACGGGATGCTAAAAGCAGCTACCGTTTATGGAGCATTTGGTGTGTGCCATGCACCATGCTAAACACTTCCTCGTTACCCTGATTAAACCTCATAACAGCTTGTGAGGTAGTACACCTCCATTTTAAAAATGTAAAAACTAGAGTTCAGAGATCTGAAAAGTCTGTTAGCTCAAGGCCGCATAGCTAAGTAGGTGGTATATCTGGAATTCAAACTCAAGTTGGAAGAGTCTAGAGCAGAGTCCCAACTACTATATCACATTACATTTCTAGTATCTGTTTTTCTATTTTGTCTTATGTCTATACTATATATGTCTATTATAAGTTTTTATAAATCCCCAAAGAGACCATATAGCACATTGTTTTTATAGAGTGCTTTTGCTTTCTATTGGACATATTAAGAATATTTTCCCATGTTACTGAAACACTGTCATAATATTATTTATTCATTCAGTATATATTTACCATGTGCCTATAATGTGCCAAGCACTAACTCAGGCACTGGGGACAAAGCAGTGAACAGAATAGCTTCTATTCTCAAGTACATTACTTTCTAGTATGGTGGACAATGATAAAGAAATATTTAATATTTCAGTGATAATAAATGTTGTAAAGAAAAATAAAGTAGGAAGGAGAACAGAAAGTGGGAGAAGACATGCAGTTTTCTATAAGATGCCATATTACATAGCTATAACATCATTATTTAACCTATCTTCCATTAGTTGAACAATCAGACCATTTCTAATTTTTCACTAATACTATACTGACAGAAATATCCTAGTACATCCACTTTTTGAACAACTCTGGTTATTTCCTTAGACTGCATTTCTAGAAGTAAAAACAAACTTTTTAAGGGTGATACATCTTGTTAATCTGTTCTCCAGAAAGTCTAGAACAACTGCATAAATTGTATACACCATCACCAATACAAAAAGGGCACTGCTCCTCCATAATGAATATTACTTAAAACAAAAACAAAATTATAGTAATTTAACAGGAGGAAACAGTACATTGTCTTACTTAATTTGCATTTAAAAAGTCAAACCTTTATGTGGAAGTACCCAAGTATCCACAAATAAATGAATGAATAAAGATGTGATATATAGAGAGAGAGACAGAGAGAGAGAGAGAATGGATTATATTACTTATCCATAAAAAAGAATGAAATCTTACCATCTGCAACAACACTGACAGAGCTAGACGGCATAATGCTAAGGGAAATAAGTCAGTCAGAGAAAGACCAATACTATATGATTTCATTCTTTTTTTTTTTTTTTTCAGCGTAACAGTATTCATTATTTTTGCACCACACCCAGTGCTCCATACAATCCGTGCCCTCTCTAATACCCACCACCTGGTTCCCCCAACCTCCCATCCCCCGCTGCTTTAAACCCCTCCGACTGTTTTTCATTCTTATGTGGAATTTAAGAAACAAAACAAGGGGAAGGAGAGAGACAAAGAAACAGACTCTAATGACAGAGAACAAACTGATGGTTACCAGAGGGTAAATTGAGGGGATGGATGGAATAGGTGATGGGGGATTATGAAACACACTTTTGTCATGATGAGCACTGGGTAATGTACAGAATTGTTGAATCAGTATATTGTACACCTGAAACTAATATAACACTGTATATTAACCAACTGGAATTAAAATTAAAACTTAAAAAAATAAAATTAAAAAATAAGAAAATAAAGTCAAACCTTTAAACCTTTATTTATATTCCAAATCATTTTTCCAGTGTACCATCATCTGATTCCACCCACCCTTTACCTGCCTTTTAATCCTATTCCTAGTTTTCTGAATTGCTACAAGGTCAAATCTATTAACCTGTTTATACTTCCTTTCTTTGCTTTTATATGTTTATAGAACCTACTATATTTTTTTATATATAGGGCCTAATATATATTTTTTTCAGGTCTCCATTTTAAAGCATCTATACTCCTTTTTATTTTTTTATTTTTTAAAGATTTTATTTATTTATTTGACAGAGAGAGGTCACAAGTAGGCAGAGAGGCAGGCAGAGAGGCAGGCAGAGAGAGAGAGGAGGAAGCAGGCTCCCTGCTGAGCAGAGAGCCCGATGCGGGACTCGATCCCAGGACCCCGAGATCATGACCCGAGCCGAAGGCAGCGGCTTAACCCACTGAGCCACCCAGGCGCCCCGAAAGCATCTATACTCCTTTTTAGAATACAGAGTTAAAAACAAAATTCCCCTCCACATATTCTCCAACAAGGAGATCATTTTCAAAAGCCTCTCTGTAGATAAAAGGCTGTATATTCTTCTCCCAATACTTTGAAAGAGTCAAATGGAAAACTAAGATTATCCAATTCTATAGAAAATTTTAAGGATTCTTACCTCGACCTAACACACAAATAGCCATTAAGTTGGATGAATAATAAGTAGAATGGAATTTCAGTAGCTCCTGTCTGACATCAATGCCTTCTTGGTTTGGTCTAGTCTCTAAAGTATATTTGTTACCTGAAAAGGAGAAAAACATTTTTTAGAAAAAGAAAAATATATGAACTTTAAAGTTATGGAATTGTTATGGACATTGCTATAAAGTAAACTTAAAAAACAGAGATCTAGCTAACACACATAATGATTAGTTAATATGTCTGAATGTAAGCTGGATACAGGAAAGAAGAATACAAATTAATAACATTTTAAACCACAGAGAGTGTCCCCTTAGGAACTTAAAGGGCTTTATGAAAATTATACACCTTAAAATCCCTATGAGATAGTAGGTATTATGAGCACTTATAGGACAAAATGAGATCTACATGGCCTCCATTCACACTTACTTTAATTTTCAATTCCCTATGTACTCCATAATTAATTGAAGAAAGTCACTAAGGGATCTTTTTGGAACTTGCCAAGTTACTTGTGGAAAGAAATGTACTATTCTTGGCTGTAACATTAAATTTGTGATGTGAATTCTCATGGATTTGATCTAGACTGGTAAAAATAGGATGCAATGCTAATTTTATAAGTCTCAAGCAATGTGCATACATATATATGAACCACGGAGATCTCTTACAACATGTAATAACTCAATTACAGTGAACCAGGCAAGTCAAAAGCAAATGGTCACAATCTCTAAGTACTACCTTTCTAATAAAAATCCTGCCATTTAGGAACTCAGAGAATTCTAGTGATTGGAGTCTCCCCCAAAATAGCATCTTGACTAGAAATATCCTAAAATTTTTGTATAACAACTTTAATTGTTGTTCCTTCTTACACTACTAAATGGGTTGCTTTCATCTGCAGAGAACACATTCTTGGGGCGCCTGGGTGGCTCAGTCAGTTAAGCATCTGTCTTCAGTTCAGGTCATCCAGGGTCCTGGGATTGGCTCCCTGCTCAGCAGAGAGCCTGCTTCTCCCTCTCCTTGCCACTCTGCCTACTTGTGCTATCTCTTTGTCAAATAAATAAATAAAATCCTTAAAAAAAAATTCTTTATATATTTTCTTTCCTTGGGCCATTATAATGGCTATGCTGAACTGGCATTGGAAGAGTCCCTTTCATTAACTTGGGTATCTACAGAGAACCACCAGATGGCGCTCTTATATCCAGTCTTTAGCTCTGTATGGCTGCATAGTCCTGAGCCAAGGTGCCATGCCTCAATGTTTGAATCCACAGATCTAGAGGAGAGTGTGTGCAAGCAACAGCCTAACAATGCGCTTATTGAACTTTTTCTAGTCACAAAGCAATCAAATGTACTCAATATTCACTAGCAGTAGCTTTTTAGTCAAGTTTTCAGGTTCTTAACCAGTCCTCTCAGTTTCTTACTTAAGAAATTACTTAAATTCAATTCCAGATTTGCTCTACTTGGGGTCCTGAAACATCCCCTCACTCTATCTAAGGGATTCAAGTGCTCTTAAAAGTATCCAGAAGAGGGGCGCCTGGGTGGCTCCATCAGTTAAGCATCTGCGTTCAGCTCAGGTCATAATCCCAGGGTCCTGGGACCCAGTCCCACACTGGGCTCCCTGCTCTGTGGAGAGTCGGCTTCTCCCTCTCTCTATACCTCTGCCCCCTTCTTGTTCTCGCTCTCTCTCACAAATAAATAAATATGATCTTTAAAAAAAAATACCTAGAAGAAAAAGCACTTTTTGCTGGGTAATGATTTGAAGTTCTCTCATATTAAGGTAAAACTTGCGTACTTATGGTGTCTTCCTTTTCTACTAACCGAAGATTCTAAAAGCCTCAATTCCAGAGGGTACTAGCCATTATAGTTTCCTTAGTCATTTAGACTGTGAAGCTCAGATTTCTATAATATGTGAACTAAATGACACTGGGACACTCAAGTTTGGAGAAATTAAGTTTTATTTCAACAGACTATAAATGTCATAGTGTGAGATCAAAACCAGAATTTTAGTCTAAATTTGATCTGATTTGTCAACTCACAGTCAGGTCAATATTCTCGGTTTAAAAAAAAACAGCCCTCGTGGGGCGCCTGGGTGGCTCAGTGGGTTAAAGCCTCTGCCTTCGGCTCAGGTCATGATCTCGGGGTCCTGGGATCGAGCCCCGCATCGGGCTCTTTGCTCAGCGGGGAGCCTGCTTCCCTTCCTCTCTCTGCCTGCCTCTCTGCCTACTTGTGATCTCTCTCTGTCAAATAAATAAAAATAAAATATTAAAAAAAAATTAAAAACACAGCCCTCAGATCAAAGCTTATGAAGACCGAGATCATGGCCTCCCTCCATCTAGAACATAAAAGTTCCATCAGGTTAGCCAGCTCTAGAACATCCTACTTTAACTTCAATGCACCTGAATATCCTACCATTCTAGTCCCTATTCTTTTATCTTTAGGCCCATTTTAAAAATAAGAGATGGGGGGCCCCTGGGTGGCTCAGTGGGTTAAGCCACTGCCTTCAGCTCAGGTCATGATCTCAGGGTCCTGGGATCGAGTCCTGCATCGGGCTCTCTGCTCAGCAGGGAGCCTACTTCCCTACCTCTCTCTCGCTGCCTGCCTCTCTGCCTACTTGTGATCTCTCTCTGTCAAATAAATAAATAAAATCTTAAAAAAAAAAGAGATGGGGCACCTGGATGGGTCAGTCAACTGAGCATCTGACTCTTGATTTCAGCTCTGGTCACAATCTTGGGGTTGTGGCTCTGTGCTCGGTAGGGAATTTGCTTCTTTCCCTCTGCCTCTGCCCCTCCCCCTGTGCCCACATGTGCCTGCTCACATGCTCATACTCTCTTTCTAAAATAAATAAATCTCAATAAATAAATAAATAAATAAAAATAAAAATAGAGATAAAGTAGAAACATACGCCAAACACACTAGACCACAGATTATGGCAAAACACTGACAATGCTGTATTAAAATGAGCAAAAGAACTGCGACAGAATACGAGACTAGCAAAGAGAATGAATAATCCACTGTTTCTATCCAACAGTATGAACAAAGTTCACAACCTCAAGGTAGAGTGAGAGAAGTCAAACACAAAAGAATACACAGTTTTTCATTTCATTTATATAAAGCATAAAAACAGGCAAAACTAACCTGGGTTACTAGAAGTCAGACAGAGGTTACCCTTAGGGGATGGACAGTGACTACAAAAGGGCACAAAGAGGACTAGGGAGGTGCAGGTAATGCTCTGTTTCTTCACTTGTTCCATGGTGTGCTCAGTTTTTGAAAATTCAGTGATTCATATATAAATAACAGCAGAACATTCATTTACTTGATTCTTCAAATAGCAACAAAAGTAAGAATAACAAGAATAATTGATCAGAACCACACACAGGCTTATGCATACTTGCTATACTTTACAACACAAAGTTAAAAGGAACAAAGAGACAAAGGAATCATTGTCAACAACAATGCAGCTCACTTGAGGTCCTGTATCTAATGATATGGGACCTCTGGCCAAACTGCTAAAGAGAAGCTCAGTCACATTTGCTCTGAAAAATGGCTTTTAAGCCATAAATAGATAACTATTCCATCAATCTACATATTCTTTGCTGCCTAGATGTTTTCATCTTTCCTATTACACGATGACAGAAAGAAATTACAGTCCACTTGGGAACACAGCCCAGCATGGCAGCTCCATGTCCTGCGAGGTACCTGAATCAGAAGAAGGAAGGGGTTCTCCACTGTAACTATCTCAGGATCAGGATAGTCAGCTCTCAATCCATTGACAGAGAAACACGGATACTAGGTATGATGAGCCAACCAAAAATTTTTTTAAAATAATAAATCAATACATACATACAAAGCATTTTTCTTGGCAAGTTGCAGAGGAAGAAGTCAAAGATTTAAAGAATAAGAAAGAACTGACCAGCATACCATCACGGCTACATGACCGTGTAGCAAGGAATACAGGTGACATTTAGGAGCTCAGAGCAGCCCCTGGTTGACAGCCAGCATGGAAATGGTGATCTCAGTCTTATGGCTAAAAGGAACTGAATTTTGCCTATGGTTAAGAATAACCTTGGAAGATATTTCTCCCAGGTGGGCATTTTATGTAGTCAATATCTTGATTTCAGCCTTGTGATACCCTGAGCAGAGAATTCCATGCCACGCCATGCCGGACTTCAGACCTATAAAACTAGGAGCTAATAAATGGGTACTGTTTTATAATAATAATTCTTTAAAAATTTTTATTTATTTACTTGAGAGAGAGAGTGAACAAAGAGGGAGAGGGAGAAGCAGACACCCCACTGAGCAGGGAGCACAACACAGGCTCGATCCCAGGACCCTGAGATCACTACCTGAGCCGAAGGCACATGTTTAACAGACTGAGCCACCCAGGTATGCCTGTAATAATTTTAAAAATCCAAAAAAACAAATGGCCAAAGAATCAGGCTCGCTGTTAAGTTTATTAATCCTTTTATAACAAATCCTTTAAAAGAGTTTACTAAAAACAGGAAGGCTAGCTGATGGAATTTCTCAAGAAACAATGAGACAAGGAAATGAAAGGACAAGCAGGACATAAAGCACAGAACTCCGTAATTAGTCCTTAAATCAACTGGGTTCTGCTAGTGTTGGTGGCAAGACCCTTAGGCAGAGAATTGCAAGAAACAGGCACCAGCTTTGGTGCTCACAGAGCTCTCATCTCATCCAGCCTCAGCCAGCTTCCGTTGCATGACCTTAAGCAAATTACTGGACTCCCCTTAGGTTCAGTCTCCATTCTGACATTGGTAGGTTTATACCAAATTAGAAAAAAAAAAAAAATCCGTGTAAAAAAGCTTAAGAATAATATTTACATTCAATAAATAGCAAAAATATGAAAGTCTGATGACAGCAGCTGTGATTTAGGGATGCACAGAAACAAGAACTCAGCCACCGCAAGGGAAAGTATGAACTGAATCAACTGCTATAAGCGCCAGTTTGGCAGATGTACCAAATGTGAGGACGGACATACCCTATGACACGGTAATTCCCTACAGAACTCTGTGCAAAAGGACACATGTCCGAGAATGCTCACAGCAGCACTATTCCATTAACAGGAAAACATAAACAGTGACACAATCAATTTGTCAAATAGCAGCAATGAAAATTAAAAAACTCACCAGAGGTACATTCACCAACTTACAAATATAATGGTGAATGAAAAATACAAGTGGCAGAGATTATTCAGAATAAAATACCATTTTTGTAAAACTAAAGACTATATTAGTTTAGTTTACCTCTAAACATAATGTTTAGAGGTAAATACATGACTAGCGATTTTTTTTTTTTTTTTAAAACATGAGACCTGACAGTCACCAAACTTAAGATAGTGGTTATGTCCCAGAAGCAGGGAGGAAAAGGCAACTGGAGAAAAAAACATCAGATGTTCACACTGTATTTGTAATGCTCTGCATCTTTAAGTACTATGTAGAGAATGACCTGCCAAATGCTTCTGAACTTATCTCTTTTATGACATAACGATTCTGTAAAAATGTTAACATATTCAAGAGAATACTTGATGTATAACAAAATAAACACAATAAACAGTAGCTACTGCTGTTATGCTGTCAACTGTAGGAAGGACTCCTGGTTTCTGAGAATATCACAGAAACCATGACACTGTAGTAGAGAAGAAAGCTCAGGAAATGGTCTAGATGACTTTCCTCTACGTAAGAATCAATTCGTGGAGAACAATGTGAATATGGCTGGGATACCAAATACCAAGCAGTTCAATCCCTAGACACATACTGCCCTAACTTGGTGCTAACTCAGTGAGGTCATTCCTATCAAACTAAAATGCTGCTACCAAAATCCTGACTCCTACCTTTCTGGCTCTGTTACCATTCCAGGGAGCTCCAGCAGTGGACTGAGGACATCAGGGTTGCTGACTGGGACACTTCCACTCTGGGCTGAAGAGAGCACTGGCTTGGCAGATGGGAGACTCAGGGTTTCTTGTCCTGACTCCATCATGTATCAATTAAGCAACCTTGGAAAAGCCTCTCAATATCTCCAAGGGGTCATTTATTTGATCTGCAAAATAGGGGCAATATGGATACATGCCCAGTTGTTAAGAGCTGGGGCTCAATCCCTGACTCCTCTGTCTCCCAGCCGCGAGACACAGGCAAGTCTCTTAACCTCACTAGACCCCAGTTTCCTTATTTGTAACTAAGAATAATAAGAGAACCAAACTCACAGGATTGCAAGGATTGAATGAATAGCCTCTGTCAGACAATAACTATTAAATATTAACCTGGATTGTCATGAAGATGATGAAAAGTGAAAATGGAGATGAAAAAGGTTTTGTAAACTATAAAGCTCAGTAAATACGATCTTCTACTTTCACTGCTACAACTATTTTAAACACTATTAAAAAGAGAAAAACTTACAAACTCAGTACTAATAGATACAAATACTGAATTTATTTTCCTAGAAAATTCTGGGGCCAGGAATATATTCCTTACATTGTAGGAAAGACTGAGTTTGAAGTTTTAGAAATCTGTTTTAGAATCTAAAGCTGTCTTCAACCTTGTCTGATAAGGTGTTCAAGGAAAGATCAAGTTGACAGTAATAACCATGAAAATCTTAAATGTTCTCTGTTAACCCAAAATTCTAAAAGTTAGTATTATCTATAGCTCGTTACTTGAAATTACATTTGACCCTTGAACAACATGAGTTTGAACTTCGTAGATCCAGTCCTATGCAGACTTTTTTTCAATAAATACAGTACATGTGTAAAAAAAAATAGTAGGCTAAAAAAATAAATAAATAAATAAATAAATAAATACAGTACATGTGTAAATGAATACAATTAAATAAATACTATAAATGTACTTTTTCTTATGATTCTCTTTTCTCCGGCTTACTTTAAGAATACAGTATACAACACATAGAATATATAAAATCCATGTTAACTGATTGTTCATGTTATTGGTAAGGCTTCTGGTCCACATAGGCTTCTGGTCCACATAAGATTTTGGGAAGTCAAAAGTTACACAAGAGGGGCACCTGGCTGGCTCAGACAGAGGACTGTGCAACTCCCACACTGTTCAAGGATTGAATGTATTATAAATCTTTTTTTCTAAAAAAGCTCTTTCTTCCTGCTATAACAATCTTCTAAAAATCCTGGAAGAGACTAGGGCCTTTTGAGACACATGTGAATTTTCCCATAAAATTAAAAAGGGCAATTCTCCTGCCCCTGGGTTAGTACATACAAGTACAGGATGCAAATTAAGAGACAGGACTAGAAGTGAAAACCTCACAAGTGCCCTAATAAAGCACCTGTACACTTGATTAATCCAGTTCTGGATTCCCGTAAATTTCTAGTTTTCCATAGACACATATCCTAGCAAGGAAAAAAACAAGACAGTAAAAACATCCTGGAAAAACTTAGGGACTATTAAATGACTAAGTGGGCTGAAACATATCAAATATTTGTAATGTCCAAACAAATTGAGTCATCATCCAAGGATGCTAGGGAACCAACTCATTATTTTGAAAACTGTAAATGAAGGGAATGAATCAAGCATTTGTCGGGGTGCCTTTCCTATAATAACTACTATTCAAATAGGAGAAGAAATAACCGAATTAGAATTAGGGAGGTGAAGCACTGAGAATCAATGATTGCGACACTACAAATAGAGAGACAACTAGACTTTATATGCCCCATGATGGAAGAACCACCACCTATATACACTCTTGTCCAAAAACACCCCAACTACCAATTTGTGGAAATTGTGACAGAGGTCAGAGGAATATGTTAAACTACATCATTGGGATGCACGCAGGAAAATCTGGGCTATGAAAAATTCTATACAGCAACCAACTTAATCCTTCATTAACTAAATTCTAGGGGGGTAAGAGGAGGGAATTGAAGGATGAACCTATACCTACAGACCAAAAGATATTTAAAGACCTATCAATTAGTAACATTTCAACATTATGTGGACCCTAATCCAAATAAACTTTAAAAAATTATAGATTTTTATGAGACAACTAGAAATTTGAAAACTAGATATTGGAGATTAGTGATACTGTTATTTTTGTCGTTGTTAAAAGAGTCATTATCTTTTAGAGACATATATTGAAATATTTGTGAGTAAAAGGATATGATGTTTAGGAACTCTTCAAAATAATACAAGAGGGTAAATGCAAATGTGGATTAGCCAGGACTGGCCAGGGGCACAGTATCTGTCTACTATTGTAGGTTTTAAAGTCTTCATTTAAAAAGGAGAAAGGGATGGAGAGATGGGAGAAATGGTAAAAAATTAACTGTTATCGGGGTCCCATTCTGGGTCATTATCATCATCCCAAGATCAGAAGTCAATTACCTTCGGGTTTATATTTCATACTTTTCAATTCTAATCTATTTTCTTGCTCTGTTCCTCTTCCTATGGAAAAGTGTCTTTTGTTATAACTAAATTACTCTGAGTCTTGTGCTCTACAAGATACTGGGTTCATTCCTCAATCACAGTTTTTTCCTCTTGTCACAGTTTTGGAGGCCAAGCTAACATTATGGTAGAGTACACAGGCTTTGAGTTAAGACTGACTTGGTATGGAAAATTGTAACCTACACAAACTTCTATTGTCACCCTACCCGCCCTCTCCCTGCATGCCCTCTCTTAGTTCGGTTCAGCCTCTGTCAAAGGGCATGAGGAAATTTCAGTATTGGTGGTGAAGGTTAAGTAAAATCATATTAGGCAGAACGCCTACCCAGTGTGTAGCATTTAATTCTCATACAATAAATACTAGTTCTTTTTCCTCTTGAATGGCTCTTCCTTCTGCTTAAGAAAATCCTACCTACTCTTCAGAAGAATTCAGTTTGCATTTCCTCTAAGGTCCTGGAAAATTTAATTCCAGGGAACCCTAAGCAGGTAGAATAGAACAGTGATTAAAAGCTGGGTTTTTAATCACTGGGTTTGTATCACAGCTCCAGCACTTAAAAGCTGAGTGACACCAACCAATTTATTGACCTCTCAAGTGTTAGTTTACTCATCTATAAAGTGAAAATAATAAGCACGTTATCTACAAAGGATATTTTAAGAATTAAGTTAAATAATCCATTTAAAATACTTTGCACAGTGCTCAATAAAATTTAGTGTAGAGGAAGAGAAAAAAGAGATATTAATCCTGGAAAATCAAACCCGACATTATTCTCCAGTGAAATCCTGGATTTGCCGTAAGTTTCCAACTCAACTCTAAGCACCTTGAGTGCAAAGATATTGGTTACATTTCTTTGCATATTCTTTTCTTTTTTTTTTTTAAAGATTTTATTTATTTATTTGACAGACGGAGATCACAAGCAGGCAGAGAGGCAGGCAGAGAGAGAGGAGGAAGCAGGCTCCCCGCTGAGCAGAGAGCCCAATGCGGGGCTCGAGACCATGACCGGAGCCGAAGGCAGCGGCTCAACCCATTGAGCCACCCAGGCGCCCCAATCTTTGCATATTCTAATGTACTTTACATGTAGGGGGGTTAGAGAAGAATTACTTGTCAACTAAGGGAGACAGACATCATCTGGGCTAACTTATAACACTCTACTAAAATTCTTATAATCCTGTGGCACATACTACAGAGCATACTCAAGTAAATAACAATTAAGTAAGAAAAATAGCACCTATCCCTAAAATACAGCGCTACCCCACCCTCTTTTTCCACATGGCCTCCTACTTTGTCTTTCACTCCACCTGTACAACAAGGAGGGCCTGTTTTGTTTCCCTGATCCACTCCTTGATTTCCTTCTTTTATTTCCTTTCCAGCTGACTAAATCCAGTTGTTCGCACAGTGTGTGTGGTGTTACGTTCAGAGAAAGAGATCACTGAAAAATAACGAGAACTAGGGGCTCATGGGTGGCTCATTGGTTTAAGCCTCTGCCTTCAGCTCAGGTTATGATCCCAGGGTCCTGGGATTGAGCCCCACATCGGGCTCTCTGCTTAGCGGGGAGCCTGCTTCTCCCTCTCTCTCTGCCTCCCTCTCTGCCTATTTGTAATCTCTGTCTGTCAAATAAATAAATAGATAAATCTTTAAAAAACACACACACACACACACACACAGAACTAAGGTTTTCTCTTTCCTTTTCTAAACTACTTTAAAAAATCCAATTTCTCCTGCTTTTATTCCAGGGAGAGGCAAAATGAATGAATAAATCCATAAATGGCATCCAATTTATCAGGAACCATGGAACTCAAACTAAAGGCACAGGTAACGATACATGAAGTAAAAAGCTCATGTGGACACCAAGAGAACAACATTCCTCTAAGAACACAATGCCTGAAAGTCAGTTCACCAAACCTACTCTGGAGTCGCTCCTGGCTGACCAACTTACCTTTCATGGCAAGGTCCTTTTCAAACTTTGGACCTCTCTCACAGCTATGATATAATTATTGTGAAGACTACTGTTATTTATTTAAAATTATTACAGTCCCCAGACATTTTGCTAGCCACTTCACATGTATAGCTTCATTTAATTCTCATGTCAACCCAATATGGGAGGAAACTGAGGCTTACAGAAGGTAAGAAACTTGCCCAGAGTCTCTGAGCTGCCCAGTGGTAGAGGAAATATTCACCTTGAGTACTGCCCAACTTTGGAAGCCAAACTTAAAATCACCTAGGAATATGCTAGTTGTAGGTGGGATTCTTGGCTGAAGTCTGAGGCTAGGAAAGTCACACAGGGATTCAATGAAGACATATGTGTGGAGACAGATTTAACACACAGTAGCTATGAAAACAACTTTCAAACAGATTAACTGACTTCAAACAGAAAAATACTTGCCAGATGTCATCTTGAGAATGTGAGAACTGAGCATGGGAACCCAAGACACAAGAAAAAGGACAACAGTTTAAGGGCTTGTCCCACTTGCTTAGACAAAGGTTTACAAGACCAAATGCTTAGCAGAGCAAGACAGGTAATCTGCAGACTTCTTTCAACACAGACAAGCTTAAGTAGTAAACATACAAACAGTCTTTACACACAAAAGTAGGCTTTCTCCCACTCATCTTGAGAAGTGCTACCCTCTCAGCCTTTCATTTTTCCCTTTTTGTTAGATAAATGGGTAAAAGAAATATTTCATTTCTCTTTTAATCTTAAAATTGTGAAATATTTATAAATACTTAAGCATCCAGAATTACACCATTTATACCTATGTACTTACTACCCAGTTTTATCACTCTTCACGTTTTGCTATATTTTGTCATAAAATTATTTCCTCCCAGAGATAAAGTCTTGCCTTGCCTCTCCTCCTGTCTCTCTCTCCCCACTCCCAGAGATACTAAAAAGAATTTGGTGTTTAATCATTCACATGCATATTTTATACTATATTATATAAACATAAGGACATTAACAAGATGCAGTACTGTTCTGCCTGTTTTCAGATTTTATAGAAAGCTATCCCACAAAACACAATCTGCAAGTTGAATTTTGCTCAAAATATTTTGTTCTTTACTTGGTTTCGATACATAAGCTCTACTTCACTCATTTTAACTTTTCTAGAATATTCCACTGCAGACAAAAATGTATTAATGTATTCAACTGTTGACAGTCATTTTAAGTCATTTCCTACTTTTTTACTAGTTCAAAAAAATGCTTCTTGACCATTCTTGTGTACGTTCCCCTGTGCACAACAACTAAACTTGTTTCTCTCGAGGGTACATGTCAAGAAATGGGTTCCTTGGGTCAAAGGGCATGGGCACCACTTCATTAGATATTGCTAAACTGCTTTATGACGTGGATGAACCAATTTATTTCCCCAAAAACAGCATATGAGTTTCTGTTTTTCTACATCCTAACCAACACAATTCTCAGTTTTGCCTGACTTTTTATTGTTGCCAACCTGATAGATGTGAAATGGTATCACACTATTTATTTTTAATTTAATTTTTTAAGTAGGCTCCATGCCCAGCATGGAGCTCAACTCAGGGCTTGAACTCTCAACCCCGAGGCTGAAATCAAGAGCCCAGGCGCCCCTCGTTATTTCATTTTCTATTTTTTTATTTTATTTTTCCCTGATTTTAATATCTTTTTTTTTTTTTTTAATTCTCTTGACAGGCAGAGATCACAAGTAGGCAGAGAGAGAAAGGAGGAAGCAGGCTCCCTGCCGAGCAGAGATCCCGATGCAAGGCTTGATCCCAGGATCATGACCTGAGCCGAAGGCAGAGGCTTTAACCCACTGAGCCACCCAAGCATCCCTGATTTGAACATCTTTTTAAAGTTTACTCGACTACCCTCTTCTTTTAACTCCATATTCATATTCCATGGCTATTTCTCTAATGAGCCCTTTTATCTTTTACTTATTTACTTACAGAAGTTTTTCTGTTATATGCTTTGCAAATATCTTCACTGGATATGTGGATTATCTTTTGCTTTTAGGTCTACTGAACAGAAATTTAAAATTTTATTGAAGTCAAATTTATCTTTAAACAAGTAATTTATCTTTTTCTCTAGAAGATATGATTTGTGCTTTGTGTGCATAATAACACGTCAAAAAATTTTAATTCCAGCATTGTTAAGATAAAGGGTATTAGTTTCAGGTACAGTATAGTGGTTTGATAATTCTGTACACTAGTCAGTGTTCTTCGTAAGTGTATACTTCACCTTCACCTATTTCACCTATCCCCACCCACCTCCCCCCGACAACCATCAGCTTCAGTTTGTTCTCTATAGTTTAAGAGTCTGTTTTTTGATTTGTCTGTCTCTTTTTTCTCCCCCTTTAAGAATACTTTTCTTAAGATGAAAAAAAAAATCTGTATTTTTCTCTAGAAGTTGTGAAGTTTTCTTTCTATAATTAGGTCTAATTAACCTGCAATTTATCTTTGTGTATGGTATGAGACAAGCACCTAATTTTACTTATTTCTATACAGGTAATTTCCCTTTTCTTCATCTTTTTGTAATGTGCCTCTGTCTTGGGTCAAATTTCCATATATGTGTAGGTATATTTCTAGGATCTATAATCTGTTATTTTTCTGTATTCTTGCACCAATTCCACTACGGTAACAACTAGAACTTTATAATAAGTGTTGGTATCTAGTAGAATTAGTATTTTCTTTGTTGTTCTTCAAAAGCATCTTTGCTATTCTTGGCCCTTTACTCTAATTTTTTTTTTTTAAGATTTATTTATTTTAGAGAGAGAGTATGTGCACCCACAAAAGGGGCAGAGAGAGAGGGAGAGAAAGAATCTCAGATTCCCCGCTAAATGGGGAACCTGACATTGGGCTCAATCTCACAACCTTGAGATGATGACCCAAGCTGAAACCAAAAGTTGGATGCTCAACCGAGTCACCCAGGCACCCCTCTTTCTTACTGATTTTATAATCAGATTATCAGATTCCTCAAACAGATAAACAAAACAAGACAAAACTAGGGTTTTCAACTGGCACTGCATTGGATTAAGATAAATTAAACTCAGGCGCCCCATGATGAAATAAATTTAATGTACTGGCAGGCCAGAATTCTTTTTTTAAAGAAAGAATATAACAGAGGGGGGCGCCTGGGTGGCTCAGTGGGTTAAAGCCTCTGCCTTCGGCTCAGGTCATAATCTCAGGGTCCTGGGATCGAGCCCCGCATCGGGCTCTCTGCTCAGCGGGGAGCCTGCTTCCTCCTCTCTCTCTGCCTGCTTCTCTGCCTACTTGTGATCTCCGTCTGTCAAATAAATAAATAAAATCTTAAAAAGAAAAAAGAATATAACAGAGGGATCAAGATATTAGATAGATACTATTTGGTAAAACTTTCATTTGGCTGCTTACACAATTGCACATCTATATGCTCTGAATTATTAAGTAAAACATGCTTCTACAGTGGGCTGTATACAAAAAAGTTTGAAAGCAACTGATCTATATTATTTTGAAGCATGAAAAACCACTATGAAGGACAAACATCTTACTGTAAGGTTTTCTTAAAAATAAATAACACAATGCTTGGCTTTTGTTCATTGAAAAATACTCAGCTTTTCCTGCTATCTTTATCTAAATAATAACGTTTTAGGGGCACATGGGTGGCTCACTTGTTAAGCGTCTGCCCTCAGCTCAGGTCGTTATCCCAGAATCCTGGGATCGAGCCCTGCATGAGGCTCCCTGCTCAGCGGGAAGCCTGCTTCTTCCTCCCTCACTCTCTCTGCTTGTGTTCCCTCTTGCTCTCTGTCAAATAAATAAAATCCTTAGAAGAGTTTTAAATATATTTTAATATTTTAAATATTATTATTATTATTAACATAATAAGTCCTAATCCCTTGATGGAGAAAATGACCCACATTCATAGAAACATCTGAAGTCAATAAAAGGAAAAGAAGTAAACTAAGTATGAATTTCTGAAAAGGATTCTTTTTCAAGGATCACTTCTGTAAAATGTTATATGTGCAATTTCTAGATTGAGTATACAGCTTCCATCATGTTTTCAAACATATCTGTGACCTTAAAAATAGACAGAACCTCTACTCCAAAAAGTTCAATGTTAGGTTATACTTCTTTTAAAAACAATTTTTTGAAAATATTATTTTAGAAAGAGAGCACGCATACAAGTGCGCATACCTGCATGAGTAGGGGGAGAGGCAGAGGCAGAATATCTCCAATAATCTCCTTGCTGAACACGGAGTCCAGTGCAAGGCTCGATCCATGACCCTGAGATCAGGACCCAAGCCCAGTTGGACGCTTAATTGACTGAACCACCCAGATGTCCCTAGTTTATACTTCTAAATTAAGAAGGTAACTGGACATTTGCATTACATCTATCACATTTTCTGTATTTCTGTGCTGAGTCTGGCTCAGTCATCTCTTAACTGTTCCTCTAACCTCATACTTTACTAACTGCCCAGTCTTGTCAGGGGTTTATTAAAAACAAGCATGCCCTCAGAATCCATCCATACATAAATGACCATTCAATGTTTCTCTTCACCCATTACTCCTAAAACCTTCCTCCAGAACGTTTTAAGACTGTTCCTTGCTTGTGACCAGAAGTAATATCACCGGCCTTATTCACCGGATTTATTTCTGCAAGATTTAGGGCTGCTTCCTGATTATGCTGATTATGATTTGTCACCAGTGAGGCTATTTAAAAGAAAGCAACTCTCGGGACGCCTGGGTGGCGCAGTTGGTTAAACGACTGCCTCCGGCTCAGGGCGTGATCCTGGAGTCCCGGGATCGAGTCCCACATCAGGCTCCCAGCTCCATGGGGAGTCTGCTTCTCCCTCTGACCTTCTCCTCGCTCATGCTCTCTCTCACTGTCTCTCTCTCTCAAATAAATAAAATAAAATCTTAAAAAAAAAAAAAATAAAAATAAAATAAATAAAAGAAAGCAACTCTCAAAGATGAGCTCCAACATGTTCTACACAAAAGCAGCATTGTTGGTGTAAGTAACCTACCAGAGAGACGACTTAAAGTACAACAGTTTGGATGGAATGATTTTGAAATGTGTTGTTTTTGTTATTGTTTTTACAACTCATATCCCCTTCTTGATATACCACACATGCTCACATTCTCTACCAAAGCCACCTTTCTTTTCCTTTTTCTTTTTTTTTCTTATGGGGGGAGAAGCACAGGAAGAGGGGCAGAGAGAATCTTAAGTAGGCTTTGCACCTAGCACAGAGCCCGACACGGGTCTCAATCTCTCACAACCCTGAGATCATGACCTGAGCCAAAATCAAGAGTCAGACACTAAACTGACTAAGCCACTTAGGTGTACCCAAAAGCCACTTTTCAAACAACTCAGAGCTACACAGACATTTTAGGGACCACAGTATTCATCTTAGCCATGATGTTGACACTGACTGCCAAGTACTAGAGATAAAAATCTAAAGAATATAGTATCACTGCTTCTAATCACAATGTTTAAAAACTCTTATAATTTTCTTTTCTCTCTCTGCCCCTCCACTGCTTGTTCTCTAGTTCTCTCTCTCTCTAAAATAATAAATCTTTTTTGGGGCACCTCAGTGGCTCAGTCATTAAGCACCTGTCTTCAGCTCAGGTCATGATCCCAGAGTCCTGGGATCAACCTACATATCAGAATCCCTGCTCAGTGGGAAGCCTGCTTTTCCCTCTCCCACTCCCCCTGCTTGTGTTTCCTCTCTCACTGTGTCTCTCCCTGTCAAATAAATAAATATAATCTTTAAAAAAAAAAAGTAATAAATCTTTTTTGAAAAATAAATTAACTAAACAAATAAAAACTCCTAATTCAGGGCACCTGGCGGGCTCAGTCAGGAGAGCATGTGACTCTTAATCTTGGGGTCATGAGTTTGAGTGCACTGAGTGTAGCAATTACCAAAATAAATAAATAAATAAATAAACTTAAAAAAAAAACTCCTTCTAATTCTGCAAAGCTATGCTAATTCCCTGGCTGCTGTTGGGATATACTGGAATGGTATCCAAACGGAAAGAAAGCTGTCTTTATAGTCTTAAAAAATGTTCCCAAATTAAGTTATATAAGATGCATAAATTTGTAAGTGCACTGAACAATCTATTATTTTTATGCCATTTTATAATCCCCAAAGCAGTATTTTAATCATAGCAACCTGTTAACGATTACATCTGGTGAGTGGGATTGGCAGAAGTAGATGAGGAAAAGAGAGTTTTTGTTTTTGCTTTTTTTAAAAAATACTTTTGCACTGTTTAAATATTTAAATTAAACACACTTTTTAATGAAAAATTGAATAAAGAAAAACAGTACAATTATGAAATCAAGAATCTCCACATTTCTTGTATTCTACTCCCTGTCATCCCCACCTCTAATCTCTTTCCAGGAGATTGCAGCACCCTGACAGCAAGGGCCTGGTGTGTCTTCCACAGTGTTCGAGCTCCCACAGCCATCCCTAGGAGGGATGCTAGGCCTGTGTAGGGAGTAGAGGTGGAGGCAATGGGAGGAAGACAATTCAACAAGCCTTGAAGTGAGCATTTAAAAAAGCACTCCTATTTGGAAGGTAGACTTCAGAATACATTCTTTGAAATGCTACTTAACGTCTATTCACACCTCTAACTGCTGTGCTCCTTAAACATTCAGACCCCTCCCTGTTTGAATGACAGCCAGAGTACATCTCCTAGAGGGCAAAATAATTGTTTACGTCATTATCACCATCACTTTGAGTATATCATCCCAAGTTTTATGTATGAAGTCCACTGCCCATCTGACATCTGACATCTTTTTGAACTACCAGCTAAACAGGCTAGTCACCTGTTAGAGTGACTTCATTTTTACTGTTGCTAAACTCTGAATACATTCTGTATCTTCTTATCCAACAAACTTGCTTCATATTTGATCACTGTTCTTAATAACCCATCACTTTCTCCATGCATCTCTTACAACTAAGCTTCAGCCTCATTTCAGGTCACAAGCCACAAATATGAGCGCCAACACAGGGACCAGACAGATAACAAAGTGTAGGGGTATGGTAAGTAATAACAGGGAGTAGCAACAATATAACAACATCTTCTTAGGACTGCCAGTTTATAAAAAACAAGGTACTAGGAATGGGGAGTTCTAAAATGCTCTAACCTAAACTGTAAAATACAATACTGTGAAAAGAGGCCATGGGTTTAAATGAGGTCAGAGAGAACTAATGCATGAAAGCCGCTGTTTGACAAACCTGTCCCAAATTTGCTGAAGGGGTGTTTGGGATTTCCCGTAGCTTTTTCCAACTGGAAGAGTCTCCAGGCATCGTTCATCACATTCTTCTCGTGTTCTGAATCAACCGCATTCACCTCTCTGTCTTTGCAACTCTCATCAAATAAAGGGCACAAGAAAAATTGTGCAAACCTAAGGGTGTGAAACACAATTAACAATTTGAAAGCTGTTATTTTAAAAGAGTGGCCTTTAAAAAATAAGTTTGAAACTTAACAGATAAGAAATATGAATTCTGTAGAACCAAAAAACTGCCATTGCTACCAAGAAAAAAAAAATGTGAAACAAGTTCCAAGTAACAGAAGAAAAATACTAGACATGTATAAATTCAGAGGAACCAATCTACCCCAGATATTAGTGAAAATATACTCCATAGACACACTTCAGATGCCAATCCCAAGTTCACCTTGTACCTGGGCTTCTAACTAACTGCCTACGTGTCAGAGGTTCCCACCATCTCCCCTGGTTCAATGAATTTGCTACAGCAGCTCACAGGACTCAGAGAAACCTTTTAGTTACTAGATTACCAGTTTATGATAAAAGGATGTAATTCAGGAATAGCGAGATGGAAACGATGCACAGGTCAAGGTACACAGAAAAAGGCATGGAGGCCACTCTCCCCAAGCTCCAGGTTTTCACCAACTAGGAAGTTCTACAAACCCTGCCCTCTTGGTTTTTTATGGAGGCTTGATTACATAAGCATGACTGATTAAATCACGGGCCTTTGGTGACTGAACTCCAGCCCCTCCTCCCCCTCCTGGAAGGTCTAGGGATAGGAGTGAAAGTTCCAACCTTCCAATCATAGGGCACTGGAAACCAGCCCCCCAACAGGTTACCTAAGGGCTTCCCAAAGTCGCCTTAATAACATACCAAAAGACACCTTTAACACTCTCAATCACTTAGGAAATCCTAAGGGTTTAAGGAGGTTTTGGCCAGGAATAGGGAGAAAGACCAAATATATATTTCTTATTATAAATCAACAACAGCAAAAAGTCAGGCAGACTTTGAAGATAGTAGCAATCCATTTAAAACATGCAATTTGACAAGTCATGAAAATCCTTGTTATGTATGGCTAATTCTCCAAAAAAAGGAAAATGCAGGTGACAGTTCTTGGGCAAATCAATCTTAAATTTACAGTTTTAGGTGCAAATGCACTAAGACTCAGACATTTTAGGACAAACTAAGTGAACTACTTTTTAAAATTCCTTTTTAAGTAGTCTCCACACTGGGCATGGAGTCCACCATGGGGCTCAAACTCACGACCGTGAAATCAAGAACCGAGCCGAGATCAAGAGTCGAACACTTAACCAACTGAGCCACCCAGGCACTTCAAGTGACCCACTTTTTTAAACGCTCTATTTGAATATCTTTTCTTCTTATGGAGAAAAACAAACCACCTTTAACTAGTGGGGAAAGAATAACGGAATGAAAATCCTACAACACAGTAGTTTGACCAAGACACAATTATGGGCTTTTATAAAATATTAAGGGAATTTAAAAATTTTAATAACCCGTGATTCAACAAATCACATGGCATTTAACTCCAACATAAGTAACCAAATGCTTCTCTTGAGACTATCCTTTAGTAGTAGTACCAAAGTTTAAACTAAAATAACAAGTGGGAGACCTGGGTGGCTCAGTTCAGGTCATGATCCCAGGGTCCTGATCGGCAGGGAGTCTGCTTCTCCCTCCACACCCACACTCCCTACTCATTCTCTCTATCAAATAAATAAAATCTTTTTTAAAAAATAAAGTAACTTTAGCTATAAGTTAATTCTCCTGCGTCAGGTTGCAATTTAAAGCATGATTTCACAAAGTAAATCTTAAGAAACTTTAGACCCCATCTTGTAAAAACAAGATCCAGAAATCAGATGAAGTCGCAAAGCAGAGGCTGTCTGAATAGGGCCTAACAGACTCCCGGATCTATAGATATCTCAGCAACTGCACTTCACAGTTTAGTTGTCAAAAAGACTGCTATCACTACTTGATACATATTTTATGCACACAGTAAATATAATACTGTGCTAAGTACTTTACACATACCAATCCAAAGGAAAACTCCATCTATCTGGAATCCATAATCAAAGATACATGGAAACAGGTATTTCTGGACATGTAACCTCTTTTACTTGTCTCAATATATTTAAGCTATTAAAGTGCCTAAAAGCACATACCATAGCTGGGTAGGTCCATGAAAAGGGTCATGATAAAAACCCAACATAATGGGGCTCTTGGGTGGCTCAGTGGGTTAAGGCCTCTGCCTTTGGCTCAGGTCATGGTCTCAGGGTCCTAGGATAGAGCCCCATATCAGGGTCTCTGCTCAGCTCTCAGGAAAGCCTGCTTCTCCCTCTCTCTCTCTGCCTGCCTCTCTGCCTACTGATCTCTATCTGTAAATAAATAAATAAAATTTTTTCTAAAAAAGACACAACATAATCAATATTTTTAAAAGAGCCTCTCATGAGGTGCCTAGGTGGCACAGCCCACTGAGTGTCAGACTCTTGGTTTCGGCTCAGGTCATGATCTCAGGGTCGTGAGATGGAGCCCTGTGACTGTCCCTGCGCTGAGTGCAGAGTCTGCTTAAGATTCTCTCTTCCTTTCCCTCTGCCCCTACCCTCCCCACACACACATGTTCTCTCTCTAAAATAAGGCCTAAAAAAAAAAAAATGCTCTGATACAAGTGTTTTTGCTTTTTTTTTTTTAATCCTCTGAGTCAAGTAACAGATATCCTCCATCATACAGAGATTATATGAACATCTGCTGTAGCATTCATAAAGCAGGAAATTAAATTCAGTGTATGATCCCAGGGAACTCATTAATGGAAATCTTCTGGGAATACATACAAAAAATGATTACACCTCAAAGCTGCTGCCTAAAGACTGAAACATAATCTAGAAGGAGTAAGAAACAGGCTACTATGACCCAGACACATATTCCAAACCCATGTCTCTTCCCTGTTTATGTTCTTTCCACTAAGCAATAAATTCAAACTACTAAGTTTTTAAAAAATATGATGACTTATTAATATAAGGAAGCGTATAAAGCTAGTACTAAAACTGCTAAGTCAAAATTCATTATAGACCCATCAAAAAGTTGCGGAATTACACTTCCTTAGCAATATAGAAAACTATAAAAAGTTATCAAGAAAAAATTACACTTTGGATAACGAATCAAATCACTAGTATGACAAAAAATTAGAAATTGTTAGCTGTGTAGAAAACTGACCAAGAAATTAAACTGGCCTAGGGGTGCCTGGGTGGCTCAGTGGGTTAAAGCCTCTGCCCTCGGCTCAGGTCATAATCTCAGGTCCTGGGATCGAGTCCTGCATCAGGCTCTCTGCTCGGCGGGAGGCCTGCTTCCTCCTCTCTCTGCCTGCCTCTCTGCCTACTTGTGATTTCTGTCAAATAAGTAAAATCTTTAAAAAAAAAAAAAAAAGAAAGAAAGAAAAAAGAAATTAAACTGGCCTAATGGAGCTTGGTCCAGAAAATACCTTTACAAAATGTCCCAAGGGTTGAAACAGCTGGTCGAAACATTCTGTGTCACACAATGAGATGTCACCTCACACCAGCCAGAATGATTATTATCAAAAAGACAAGAAAGAACAAGTGTTGGCAAGAATGTGGAGAAAAAGGAACCCCTATGTTGGTGGGAATGTAAATTGCCACTGCCACTGTGGACAACAACATTCAAAAATTTAAAAATAGAATAATCATATGATCCAGCAATTCCACTTCTGGGTGTATATCCAAAGGGAAAAAAACACTTAATTTGAAAAGATATAAGCATCCTGATGTTCACTGCAGCATTATTTACAATAGCCAAGATATGGAAACAACCTAAGTATCCATGGATGGACAAATGGATAAAGAAAATGTAGTGTATATACAAAATGGAATACTACTCAACTGTTTAAAAAAAAAAAAAAAAGAAAGCAATCTTAACCATTTGCAACAACACAGATAGACCTAGAGGTATTATGCTAAGTGAAATAGGTCAGACAGAGAAAGACAAATACGATCTCACGTTTTGTAGAATGTGAAAAACAAAACTCATAAATACAGAGGACGGATTGGCAGTTGTCAGAAGAAAGGGGATTTAGGAAGTGAGTAAAAGGAGTCAAGAGGTACACACTTCCAGTTGTAAAATTCATGGGGATATAACGTGCAGCATGGTAACTACAGTCAATAATACAGCATTGCAAACTTGAATGTTGCAGAAGGGTAAATCCTAAAAGTTCTCATAAGAAAAAAAATGTTTTGTAACTTTGTATGATGACAGATGGTAACTAGACCTACAATGGTGATCATTTTGTAATGTACACAAATATTGAATCATTATGTTGTATACCTGAAACTGCTACAATGTCAACTAAACTCCAATTAAAAAAAAAAAATTCCATAAACACTAAGTATCCCTGAGACTAGAGTAACTAAAGGAGAACAGAATGTTTAAGTTCTAGCATTTTGGAATAGGAGCACATTTGAAAAGAAATCCATGACACTATTACAGTTTATTCTTCATGACATGCTTCATATGGAATACCAGTAACAGGAAGAGCTAGTGAGAATTCTGTATGTCAGTAAAATATTATGTAGGGCTGAAGACTGGTTTAAAGTCATGCCATTATTTTTCCTCTACCACAAGGTAAATACGTAAAATCACCCATTATTTTTCTTCTTTTTTATAAAACATAGGGGAAAATACTAGTTAAAATACTTTTTGTTAAGCTATAAAGCTGTGGAGACATCTTTGTAAAAACAGTAACTATTACTACTATTAATGTATAAAGTACACAAAACTGGATAATTCATAGGGTATTTGGCATTACCTGTCCAGGGCACCCTCTAGGTGTTCATGGGAAACATCAAAATAGTAATTGGTATGTTCTCCACTAGTAAAGGCATTTGAACTTCCTGCATGCTCACTGAGAAACTGGCTGTATTCATTTTCTTTAGGGTATTTCTTTGTTCCCAAAAATAGCATATGTTCACAAAAATGACTTAAGCCAGCAATATTTGGAGGATCTGACAATGAACCTGAAAGAGAAGAAAAAAACACATCTTTTTTTATGTTGAAAGTTATAAAATACAGATGCATTGCAAATGATCTGGAACTTCTGTTAACATGACAACTCCAAGCATAGAGCCAGAGAAAGTTAGGCACAGTCTGCTCTAAAATGGTATTGTGTAGATTCTAGCCTCAGCTTCTGATAGTAATTAGCCGAGACAGATTACTCAGCCTCTCTGGACATTAGTTTCCTCACACATCACACTGGAGGGAAAGAAAGAGTTGAACTGACTCTTTTATAAGAGCTAGAACTTTCTAGTTCTGGCTTTATTGCAGGAGATAATACAGTGTAGTGGTAAGAGCATAAGTTGAGGGTTACCAGCTCTGCTGACGGCGAAATTGGGAGCACAATACTTTATCTGGCCTCAGTTCTTTTTCTATACATACCTAATCTAGAGAGCTGTGCAAACACAAATCAAATGATAGCTGCAAAGTGCACTATGTCATACTTGGCAATAATTATTTGTTCACTACATGATAGTTACTACCTTGTTTCCTCAATTTTAAAATGCTATTGAGTTAAATAAAAGCTTTTCAGAGAGGAAAAAAAGAAACACACCTATGTACAGATAGGTGAGAAACAACCTGATGAAAGCTACATTAAATGAAAAGGAAATGAGCACACAAGAATCCAGAAAACATGGTATTCCCTAGTGTACCAAAAGTATACAAAAGTGAAAGCATTACCATTGGTACTGTAAAGGATGGGAATTGATTTCCTTGCCACTAGGTCACCTTAACTGAGAACCTGACAAAATGTCTTGGTAAATAAATGTAAGATTATTTGATTTTGACGAATGGAGATTGCCAATAGCTGTATAGGGCTACTGCAGGAAGAAAGGTACATCAAACCAGTAACTAGGAGGTCTTCATTTGCACACAGAAGTAGAGTTCTAATAAGTGTCAACATTAGATGAAGAAAATAGAACCAAGCTGAATTCACAATTTTAAACTGTACCTATGTGCACATCAAGTGCTGCTGATGACTTATCCGTGGTCGGATCACTGATGAGAAGTACTTTGATACCATTGGCCAGCTCTAGCCCACGGTATTCTCGCTTGTCTTCGGGAGATTTGATAATGTGATTTCCTACTCTCTTGATAGCTGGATTATTCATCTTGCTGTAAGTCTTCTCTTGGAAACTGAAAAGAAAAAAAGTTTTAATTGTTGCATTGTGGCTTAATTTTTTTTTAACAAATAAAGAATAGTATCAAGCAAACCCACATAATAGATCATCAGATAAAAAAATAACTGGAGGAATTTTTTTATAGCTCATCAACAGAGTATAATCATTCCTCTCTTCCCTCTTACTCCTCATTCTTTTGTTAGAGAAATGCTAACAATATTGTTTTTGTGGAGCCCTATTTAATCTAGGAGAGCACCTGGGATGAGGATTTGAGACAGGATAGCTGGTCAGCTGTGCTGACCTAGAATGGATTCTTAATTATCAATAACTGCTTTCCACATATTTCAGAAATATTTACTAAAGTAAGATGAGAGATTGTGTAAAGATTATTATTGGACCAACCAAAACATTGCTCAACCTGATGATATTCAAAGACAGGGCAGAGCTAGAACTCACAGGTCTGATACACACATGCTCATAACATAGGGGACAACCCCCCACGAGAAAAAAAACCTGTTAAGTCCTGATACAAATAAGAGACCTGGGTTACACTATGAAAGCAAAAAAAAGGAAAGAAAGAAAGGTAAGAAAGGGAGGAAGGAAGGAAAGAAGGAAGGTCATACAAACAAAAAATGGGAAGTATCCCAAGTAATTTTTATAATTTGGTGAAGTAGTCCTCTCCTGTCCTCTCTAGGAAAGCTGAATTACTAAGATGGGAAGAGGCTGTTAACACACAGAATTCTGAAGGAGTATTGTCTGGTATTAGCGCAGGAAAGGGATGTTCCAGAGTCTGGGATTATGCATGTTTTTTGAAACAAAGAGTAGATGCTTTTTTGGTCTATGTTGGGAATCATCTAAGAGACAAAAATGAGCCTGTTATTATCAACAGGCTAATAATCAGGTAAAGCCCAAAACATCTGACACTAGAGAGGAAAAATGACCCTATGCTAGCATATTTTCTTCTTACCTGAAAGACAAAAGAAGTAGATCTGTCTGCTCCTTAAAGACTGACAGACGTTCAGATTTAAAGATAAGTCAGAAGGGGCATAAATAGGCATTACTATTATCTTCAATAAAACCTTTATTTTTTGCATTAAAATACCTGGAAATTGGGGAGGGAAAAAATCTGGCTTGCTTTTATCATAATACCTTCCTCTCTGAAATTGTCTAACTATTCTTCTGAGTAACAACTGATAAAACAAAGAGGTCTGCTCCTATTAAGATTGTCATCTAGGCACCTGGGTGGCTCATCAGTTAAGTGTCTGCCTTTGGCTCAGGTCATGATCTCAGGGTCCAGGGATAGGGCTCCCTTCTCTGCGGGGAGTCTGTTTCTCCCTCTGCTCCTCTCCCTGCTCCTGATATCTCTCTCTCTCTGTCTCTGTCTCACTCTCTCTCTCTCTTTCAGATAAATAAAATCTTAAAAAAAAAAAAAAAAGACTGTCGTCTAGATCTCCTTTTGGGAAGACTCTTCAGAATTTTAAAATAGTATAAGTCATACCAAAAATATAATACTTTTTTTTTAAATCACATAGTACTTTATATAGATAGTGCTAACAGTCATGTCCTATTTATAGTAAAACTATTTCTTGAAAAAAAAAAGCATAAAATATAGTGCTAACATTTTTGGAATATAAGATCACCACTGGAAAATACAAAAGCAGTTTGGAAGTTATAAGGTATTATTAATAACTCCTTTCTATTTCATTAGTCATAAGCCACTGAAGTTCGATGCTCAAGACAGATGAAAATATCTGAATGCAAAGTCTTAGAAAAGGTGTTTTACGGTTAAAAAAAAAAAAATCTCAGGGTAAGAGAAAATGATCTACCTGAGCCCCCAAAGAGGGGCACAAGGATAATAATCCTAGCTAAGACATTTCCCAAAGGACAATCTGTTTCCACTAAAACAAATGCCTTCAGTATGTAGCTGATTTCAAGGATTTTAATCTGGGTTAAGATTAAATAAACCATGAGGCAGCCTCCATTAAGACCCCCAAGAAGAAGGGCAGCATTAAAAGAAAATAGGGAAGCTCAGTGTGTACCACAGAGAAGAGCCCATGCTCCTTCCTATAAGGCTCTACTGGGTGGGCAGGGGGGATTCTTGTAATGGTTTCACCAAGCGGGAGCAAAATCCAAGGACTATTTTTTATTTCAATATGCCATTGCCTTCACCTAACTCCCTCTACTGTGCTTGCCCCAGTTAGTCTGGCCTAGGAGAACCAAGGGCTACAAATGACTAAAATGTAATGACAATGATAATGGAGCTCTAAAAAGTCTGTCCAACCCCCAGCTGTGGTGGGGAAATAAAATACAGCTTACTTTCCTAGGACGAATGGTCTTATTCTGTGGGAGGTGAAAAATTCATCAGAAGATAACCACCCTCCACTACAGACTACATTCTCCTTATCCAGATTTCCATTTTTTCAAAGGAAAAAAAATATGTGTCATCACAGTTCATCACAGGCATGTACAGAACTCACCGAGATAGTGAAGGCCTGCCTGATTGATATCCTTGGTATGGCTGAGCACAAGGAGATGGATTTATTCTCTAAGTCAAATATAAAAATTAGTCCAATGACTTCTAGACATTTGTACAAGAGATCAAGGACAACTATAAATTTCTATGCTGGCAATGCTACCAAATCAAATATTGAGGAAGTAAAAGCCAAGAGAACCAGTAGCAACATCTTCAAACAAGACCCATCCCCAGCAATCTATATTCAGTAGGCATAGTCTGGATCCCTGCAGCCTGGCTATATCAGCACATCAACAACAATTCGATTCTCACCTTCTGGAGAACTGAAGGAAATGATCGGGAACTCCTCTGATGATGAATTCATCAACAGCTTGTCTGTCTCTGTATTTATACTCATGAGATCATATCCCAGCTCCCTCATTAGCATGAAGCCTTCAGGAGTAATTCTGACTTTCAGATGACAGGCTGATGCTAACTCAAATGCTTTCCCAGACACTTCTTTGATATTTTTACCCTAAGTCAAAATCTTAGGAGCAATAAAACTACTTTCCGTTTTAGCAACCTTATCATACATTGGAAACTTCGTAAAGCACAACATTGTCAGTGTTCAGCATTCTGATAAACTGGAGAGAGATCGAGTAATTACAGCGTATTTTGTAGTTCCGTTCAGAATTTAAAACAATGCCTAAAATCACATTAGGTAAAAGCTGGAAGAGTCATCACAGATTATCTAGTCTTTTGCAGTATGGGGACTGGCAGCACTGGTCCTTCCAGAGGGCCAGTTAATAATGCAAAATATCAGAAACCACTGAGAGACCCACTGAGCCAGAATCTGCATTTGAACAAGATCCCTAAGTGGGCTAGTCTCATCTTACTTATATGGAAACTGAAGGTCAGGGAATTTAAATTCCTTGTCTAGGATCATACAGCAAAAGGTTACAATTAGAACTCAACTTTTAACTTCCAGTCCTGTGTCCACCCCAGCTCCCCCAGAGCCAAAGGAACATTTAAAGATGCCTATTAAAGGGGCACCTGGGTGGCTCAGTGGGTTAAGCCTCTGCCTTCAGCTCAGGTTATGATCTCAGCGTCCTGGGATAGAGCCCCGCATCGCATCGGGCTCTCTGTTCAGTGGGGAGCCTGCTTCCCTCTCTCTGCCTGCCTCTCTGCCTACTAGTGATCTCTCTGTCAAATAAATAAATAAAATCTTTAAAAAAAAAAAAAAAAGAGGCCTATTAAGGTGCAGACACTACATCACATATGTTAGCTATAAAGATGCGTGCCCCAGAGCCCTTGCTCTGAAGGAACCAGGACTAGTGAAGGGAAAACAGGTCATTATCTTTTAAGTGTGGTGACAAAGTTGTTCCCGGGGCACGATGAGAATAATGAAATGGGGAAGGGGGAATCACGAAATGGGGGCAAAACTGTCTAAGAGGGGAGAGAGGGGAAAGAGGAAGTGGAAGAATGCCAAATAAAAGGAAGGACATACCTGAGCAAAGGTCTGGTGGTGAGAAAAAAAAGAGGAGGCATAAAGGAGAAAAACAAGAGCTTGGAGTTAATAGAAATACAACCAGAACACTCCCTGAAAGATCATTAATTTTTATCTAGACAAGTAAAGACCTAAACTGCAGGTGTGCAAAATCAAATTCCCACATAGGTCATTTCCAAATTCCCATACCAAGAGGAAATTTTTTATGCAAATAATCTTTTATTCAGATGACCTTCTGCAGTCTTTTTTCCCCTTTTTTTCTAAAGATTTTATTTATTTATTTGACAGAGAGAGAGAGATCACAAGTAGGCAGAGAGACAGGCAGAGAGAAAGGGGAAAGAAGGCTCCCCACCAAGCAGAGAGCCCAATGCAGGGCTCATCCCAGGACCCTGAGATCATGACCTGAGCCGAAGGCAGAGGCTTAACCCACTGAGCCACCCAGGTGCCCCTCTCCTATCTCTTTAAAAGGTGTCTCCCAGCCTATGTAACAGGAGACTGAGAAATTTTACTTTGCATTTGCTCTTTACCCACTCCCATAGCCCCAGACATATTTAAAGGTAGACCTCATCTATTTCTAATTTCTAAATGCATGACCTATAAACCTGAACAGGTGAGTGACCATGCTAATAGCAAAATTATAAATCAAAACCTCCCTTCTGTGGAATCCATCCACCCACTCCTAAAACCATGGGCAGAAGCTGAGCTTGCCTACCACGCTCCTAAATGTGGGGGAGGCAGCCAGAGAGAAAAATGCCTGAAATCAGAACCACACAATAAACGTCCTTTCCTCCCTGAGGAAGACAGAGGTAAGAGAGAATATCAAGGTAGTGGTAGTATGAGCTCTAGGATGCTTCAGTATAAGATCACATATTCTCAAATACTATTCATGTTATTTGACCTAAAAAATCACGTCGTCTCTCAGGGAAGCAAATACCCATGGTTCTTCAGTTATACGGACCAGTATACCTCACTTTATACACCAGCTAGATCATAAAGGTGGGTATAAACTAAAATCTTGTCAATTAAATCTTATTTTCCTGTGATGAGATGTTTGCCTTTCTTTGTTCCAAGCAGAATGTCAGCTGTTCTAACTTTGCAGCCTATGGAAAGAAGTTTACCATGAAAAAATGAACTTTAAATGAATAAGGGTGGTTGCAAGTTAAAGGACTCCTACAGCGGCACCTGGGTGGCTCAGTTGGTTAAGCATCTGATTCTTGATTTCAGCTCAGGTCATGATTTCTTTTTTTTTTTTTTTAAGATTTTATTTATTTATTTGACAGAGAGAAATCACAAGTAGATGGAGAGGCAGACAGAGAGAGAGAGGAAGGGAAGCAGGCTCCCTGATGAGCAGAGAGCCCGATGCGGGACTCGATCCCAGGACCCTGAGATCATGACCTGAGCTGAAGGCAGCGGCCTAACCCACTAAGCCACCCAAGCGCCCCTCAGGTCATGATTTCAAAGTTGTGAGATGGAGCCCTGTGGCAGCAGCTCCCCACTCAGTGCCCTGTCTGCTCGAGATTCTCTCTCCCTCTGCCCCTACCCCTGTGGTGGTGTGGGCATTCTCTCTCTCTCTGAAATAAATAAAATTTTGAAAAATAAACAAAGGAATCCTATAGCGGCATTTTAGAGATAAGTGCTTTTGCAAATTTTTAGCTTTGGTGACTACGTATCACTGGCTATTCATTTCAAAAGTGACAAGCTTAACATGGAACCCTTTATAGGGGCCTTATGGAGGTTGAAGCAAACTAGAAAAACCTTCATTTTATACCTCTTGCCACACAGTTACTTAACTATGATTTTCTTACAGTTGTAGTTTGGGGACTGAAGGTGTTTCACACCTTCTTCCTTCTCCTATAGGTAGCCTTCAGGCTGTTAGAAAATTTAAGATGCCACAGTACAAAACCAAGACTAACAATTACTCTCATTTTTAAAGTGTCCTATGCTTTATAAAGTGCTCATTTAATTTTCCCATTCTCCCTAAGTGACAGGTCACAGCAGCTGTTGATGGTCATTCTCCTCAACCCCAGAAGAGGAAACAAAAGCTCAGTGATTAAGTGACTTGCCCAAAGGCATTTACACAATTGATTCGTGGCAGAGCTGGAACTATAGAGAAAGAGGAAGCGTGGGAAGGGGAGGAGCAGAAGGTGGTACTTAAGAAAATCATATATGGCTTTCTTCCTCAGCTCCCACAGCCCTTCCTTGACCCAATTCCCCTGCCTTACAATCCCAAATAACAAAAACAAGGAAACAAAAATTAAAATAGGTCAAAATAAATGCTCCAGTTCTTTTACTCCTTTCTCACCATAGAAAATAGAGATAGGTAGTGGAAGGAGCCTGGAAGAATGCTTCTAATCTGCCAGACTCCTGGGAGGAGAACCATACTATCTCATGATACTTTGATCATGAAAAAATAAAAAGGAAAACATATGGCAGGATTAAATGTATGGCAAGTTCAAAGAGAGAGAAGAGTGTACAATTGTTTCATGCATGAAAGGGAATACAATAATAATGACTACAGTAGATACGGTAGGGCTATTGTTAACTTATTTTTCAGAAGCATAGAGTAAGCCACATGAACAAACAAAAAGGAGAAAAATAACAATCATCTGAGTAGATGCAGAAAAAGTAACTAAACTCAACTATTTTTTTAAGTCTGCAAACTAGAAATAGAAGAAAATTCCTTCATCTGAAAAAATATTCACAAAAACTACAGCAATCATCATACGCAATGGTAAAATAATGCAGACACCCACAACCCCCCTCCCCACAAACAGGATGTCACTATCCTCTCTTCTATTCAACAATGGGCTGATGATTCTGACCAGTCCAATAACACAAGAAAAAGAAAACAGAAAAACATGAGTAAGAAAGGGGAAAAGCAACTAACATTATTTGTAGGTGACATGAGACATGACTGTGTATGAAGGGGTTCTGGGCAAGTGTCTCCACATTGCGTCACTTTGGCATGTGAATTATTTTGAGCTGAAGGCAATTAAGACCCTGCAGGCTCAGGGCACCTGGGTGGCTCAGTGGGTTCAAGCCTCTGCCTTCAGCTCAGGTCATGATCCCAGGGTCCTGGGATGGAGCCTAGCATCGGGCTCTCTGCTCAGCGAGGAGCCTGCTTCCCCCTCTCTCTGTCTCTGCCTGCCTCTCTGCCCACTTGTGATCTCTGTCTGTCAAATAAATAAATAAAATCTTAAAAAAAAAAATTTAAAAAAGACCCTGCAGCCTCTAGAGAAATTATGGTCCCTCCTGTAACTACCTAGAAGAATCTAAATTGGGGGGGCACCTGGGTGGCTCAGTGGGTTAAGTCTCTGCCTTTGGTTCAGGTCATGATCTCAGGGTCCTGGGATCAAGCCCCGCATAGGGCTCTCTGCCAACCGCTTCCCCCTCTCTCTGCCTGCCTCTCTGCCTACTTGTGATCTCTATCAAATAAATAAATAAAATCTGTAAAAAAAAAAATCTAAATTGGGGGTCTTCCCCAGAAGTGGAGTTATTACTAGAGATAAATTTTATTTGAATGACTCACATGTATGGGGGCCAAAGACTTAGTTATCAAACATCTGCTGTTCTTACCGCCCTGTGAACTGCCCTCCTCCCCTTGAGGCCCCAGGCCTCATTCCACTCCTTAGCTCGGGATGGCAATTTCACCTTTCTGTCTCTGAACCTCTCTCTCATCTGTGTATGGTTCCTATATACACAAAATTAAATTTTATTTTCTGTCATTCTGTCTCATGTCAATTCTTAGACCAGCTAGAAGAGCCTCTGAAGGATAGAAGAAAATTTTTCCTCCCTAACATGTACACAGAAAACCCCAAGAATCTCTGACAACTTCCATTTCTGGATGGTTAATAATAGGTCATGGCAACCACATTCAGCTTCAATAAACAGAAAAGGCCATGATGAATTAGAAAATCACATTTTCAAAGATATTGGAGAGTTGTAGAAGAAATGAGGATTGGATGAACACAAATCCAGAGACAGACAAGCCCTCTGGGATGGGCTTGACAACCATCTCCAGTCTTCTTCTCTGGGTGCATTTGCTAATTTTGAATGCAGACTGAAGATCACACTTGGCCTAAGAAGGAGGACTATAATCAGGGAAGATAATCAAGGCTTTGGTGGGTGCATGAGTTAAGTGTGACAGATTACAGGCTCAAGATGCCCCAAATCCACAGCTGATTTTTGTCACACATTTTCTGAGCTATCACTACATATCCACCAGAATGGCTAAAATGAAAAAGATGGAAAATACCAAGTGTTACAGAACTTATAGGGTAACCCAAATTCTCATATATTGCTGGTGAGAACGGAAATTGGTACATCCATTTTCTTAAAACTGGCAGTCTAGGGGCACCTGGGTGGTGCCATCAGTTAAGCATCCAACTCTTCGGTTTGGCTCAGGTCTGATCTCAGGGTCGTAAGATTGAGCCTGGCATCAGATTCCACATTTAGCACAAGTCCACTTGGGTTTCTCCCTCCTTTCCCTTTATCCCTCCTCCCACACAGGTCACTATCTCTTAAACAAATAAATAAAATCTTTAAAAGATAGCAGTCTATACTAAAACTGACAATATGATATAAAAATTCATAAATTAGACATATACCTGAAATAAATGTATTTATATGTTACAGCAATACGATGTACAGTAGCCAAAACTAGAAATGATCAAATGTCCATTAATAGTGAAAAGACATGCTGTGATATATTCACACAATGAAGTAATATACAACATGAAATATACAAAATGAAAAGCCTAGAACAAGGCTCAATAAGGATGAATCTCACTAACGTAAGGTTGAGTGAAAGAAGCTTTATGCAAACACTGTGTCCTCTCACTTATATAAAGTGCAACAACAAGTAAAATCAAGCTAAGCCTTTTGTCAAGATAGTGGTTACCCTTGGGGTCAGAGAGCAGTGATTAGATTAGAAGCAAGCATGAGGGAGGCTTCTGGGACACTGGTCACATGTTGGATTATACAGGTATGTTCAGTTTGTGAAAATTATCAACTTGAACACTTATATTTCAATTAAAGGTTTTTTTTAAAACAGGGGTGCCTGGGTGGCTCAGTGGGTTAAAGCCTCTGCCTTCAGCTCAGGTCATGATCCCAGCGTCCTGGGATCAAGCCCCGCATCAGGTTCTCTGCTCAGCGGAGCCTGCTTCCTCTTCTTTCTCTCCCTGCCTCTCTGCCTACTTGTGATCTCTGTCTGTCAAAGAAAGAAAGAAAGAAAATTCTTTCAATTTTTTAAAATAGAGCTTTTAAATTTCTTTTAAAGGTTTTATTTAGGGGCACCTGGGTGGCTCAGTGGTTAAGCCTCTGCCTTCGGCTCGGGTCATGATCTCAGGGTCCTGGGATAGAGCCCCATATCTGGCTCTCTGCTCAGCGGGAGTCTGCTTCCACAGCTCTCTCTCTGCCTGTGATCTCTGTAAAATAAATAAATAAAACCTTTTTTTTTTTTAAAGGTTTTATTTATTTATTTGACAGAGGGAGAGAGAGATCACATGTAGGCAGAGTCAGGCGGGGGGGGGGGGGGACGGGTGGGCAGGCTCCCCGCCCAGCAGAGAGCCTGATGCAGGGCTCGATCCCAGGACCCTGAGATCACGACCCAAGCTGAAGGCAGATTAACCCACTGAGCCACTCAGGCACCCCTAAAATAGAGCTCTTAAAAATATCAAACATGGGGGCACTTGGGTGGCTCAGTGGGTTAAGCCACTGCCTTCAGCTCAGGTCACGATCCCAGGGTCCTGGGATTGAGTCCCACATCACGCTCTCTGCTCCGCGGGGAGCCTGCTTCCCTCCCTCTCTCTGCCTACCTCTCTCTCTACTTGTGATCTCTCTCTGTCAAATAAATAAATAAAATCTTAAAAAAAATATATCAAACATGGGGCACCTGGGTGGCTCAGTCATTAAGCATCTGCCTTCCACTCAGGTCATGATCCCAGGGTACTAGGATCAAGCCCCACATTGGGCTCCCCGCTCCATAGGAAGCCTGCTTCTCCCTCTCCCACTTCCCCTGCTTGTATTCCCTTTCTCGCTGTGTCTCTCTGTCAAGTAAATAAATAAATAAATAAATAAATAAATAAATAAATAGAAATAAAATAATAAAAACATCAAACATAATAAAATGGAGGAAGCAGATACATGAATTACTCAAGGCTAATATCATCATACACAAAAAGTCATCTTGGAAATGGTGCCACATGGAAACTGAGAAGTAGCTCTCCAGATCAAACAAGTGCTAAGCTAGGAAGGCTCACTAAGAAACAATAGTCCAATTAACATGATAATTATCTAACCCTTCTCAGGTGTGTCTTGAGACAACTATTTGTGTTGATGTCATCTTGGCCAGAAGAAATAGGAGGCCCATATAAGTACAGCATGAGTCAATTTAACTAAATCAATAATAAAGTATGATGTTAAATATTTTAACTCAAGTCTTTAGTCACTAAGTATGATATGAAAACTAGCTTTGGAGTAATTACTTACGTAGATCACAGTTAAGATTTAAAAATAAAACCTGATACTCCCAGCAACCAAGAGTGACAAGCAATGAAATTTTAAAAATGATCAAACTTTAAATAAATGTTCCCCTCAGCAATTTTCAACATTTACAATCAAACAACTTCTAACTCAGGAGAATTAGACAGCCTCTTTATTTTAAAACAAAACAAAAAGAATACTATATAAAGTTAAAATTCCTTGGGCAGATGGGTGGCTTAGTGGGTTGAATGTTGGACTCTTGGTTTCAGCTCAGGTCATGATCTCACAGGCCATGAGATCAAGCCCCAAGTCAGGCTCCCTGCTCAAAGGGGAGCCTGCTTGGATACTCTCCCTCTGCCCCTCCCCCCAATCAATCTCTCCCTCTCAAGTGAATAAATAATTCTTTTTAAAAAAGGAGGGGGTGCCTAGGTGGCTCTGTGTTGGTTAAAGCCTCTGCCTTCGGCTCAGGTCATGATCTCAGGGTCCTGGGATTGAGCCCCACATCAGGTTCTCTACTCAGTGGGGAGCCTGCTTCTCCCTCTCTCTCTCTCTGCCTGCCTCTCTGCTTACTTGTGATCTCTCTCTGTCAAATAAATAAATAAAATCTTTAAAAATAAATAAATAATTAATTGATTAAAAAAAATTTTTTTTAAAAGTTATGTGAGGTGGGGTGCCCAGGTGGCTCAGTCAGTTGGGTGCACAACTCTTGGTTTTGGCTTGGGTCATGATCTCAGGGTCATGAAATCAGCTCCACATTGGACTCTGTACCCAGCAGAGAGTCTGCTTGAGATTCTCTCCCTCTCTCTCTATCCTTCTCCCTGTGCCTCCCACCCTCTCTCTCAAATAATCTTTAAAAAAAAAAGTAATGTGAAGTGTTCATTTGAGTCTGTTAAACTTGACAGACGTAACTAAAATTCCAACAGACTTGAGCTTTTATAGCATTTCTCCTGTAAAATAGGTATAAAACAAAATGAAACAAACTTTATCAAGGCACAGTGTCTGGTACATATGAGGCACTCACAAATGGTATAATCATCATTATTATGGTCCCACAGGGGTGATATGCAAACAGACCCACCTTGGTAACCACCATGTTATTACCAGCGTTCTTATTACACACTCACGCAAATTACAGTGGAATGTCGTCATCTCTAGAGGTCAAAACATTCACTGGACAGGCTGGTAATAGCATGGTACTTTATAAGACTATCAGAAAAACAAGTAAATAATTATCCCTTTATAATTGCTATAGGCAATCCACTGTTTATGGCTGTGGTTCTCAACAGGTGACAATTTTGTGGGACATGTGACAATGTGTCACAACTGAATTATCACAACTGAAGGGTGAAACTGGTCACTAGTGAGCAAAGGCCAGGGATGATGCAGTGCACAGCACAGTCCCCACAACAAAGAATTATCCAGCCCCAAATGTCAACAGGGCCAAGGGTGGAAGACACTAGTTTATAGTTCTGAATATATCATCCAAAAATAATGAATGAGAACCACTGCAACCAATTCAACCCACTTAAAATAAAACCAGGAGATAGCCTCATCAAAACAAAGAAAGCTGGGGCCCCTGGGTGGCTCAGCAGTTAGGGGTCCAGCTCTTGATTCTGTCTCTCAGGGTCCTGGAATCGAGCCTGCCTCAGGCTCTGTGCTCAGTGGGGAGTCCGCTTGAAGAGTCTCTCTCCCTCTCCCTATGCTCCCCTCCCCAATGCTCATGCTCACAGGTGCTCTCATCCTCTCAAATAAATAAGTAAAATCTTTTAAAAACTACACAAAGTTGAGAAGGTATTGACATTTTAGCACAAGGAAAGAAAAGGAACCACACACCAGTTCTACTGTTGCTCAGACAATGTTGCTCAGAAATCAAAATTTATTAGCACTAATGGGGATTTTGAAGCTACTTAGTTTGATGTCCAGTAAAGAGTCCCATGCAAAGTAACCCATTCAAGATAACAAAGTCAATCTGTGCCAAAGAGGGCTTTACCTCAGACCTTATGACCGCTAGACAGAGTGACTATTCCACAATACTACACTGTCCCCCACCCCCAGAACAGAATTACAGCGCAAATAAGACATTCTGTCACCAGATGGCAGTCTGGAGTACAAAGTCAGAACCAGAAATCTAGAGGTGCCTGGGTGACTCAGTCCTTAAGTGTCTACCTTAGGTTCAGGTTATGATCCCAAGGTCCTGGAATCAAGCCCCACATCAGGCTCCCAGCTTGGTGGGAAGCCTGCTTCTCCCTCTTCCTCTCCGTGTGTTCCCTCTCTTGCTGTGTCTCTGTCAAATAAATAATTAAAATCTTAAAAAAAAAAAAAATAGAGAACCAGAAGTCTAGCTCACTGATACTCTCCCAGGGTACCTGGATGGTTCAGTTGGTTAAGCGTCCCACTCTGGATATTCATTCCTGTTTTGTGAACAATTAGTTGACCACAAAGTTGACAGCCCATTTCTGGATTTTCTATTCTGTTCACTGACCTATGTGTTTTTGTGCCAGCGCCATACTGTCTTGGTAATTACAACTTTGTAATAGAAGTCTGGAATCATGATGCTTTTAGATTTGCTTTTCTTTTTCAGGGTTGCTTTGGCTATTCAGGGTCTTTACAATTTTTAAGATGGTTCAATATTTGCAAATCACTCAACATGATATACCACACCAACAAAACAAAGAATAAAAACCATACGATCATCTCAATCAATGGATGCAGAAAAAGCACTTGACAAAAATTCAGCATATTTATAATAAAAACTCTCAACAAAGTGGACTTAGTAGGAAGATACCTCAACATAATAAAGGCCATATATGAAAAACCCTCAGCTAACATCATATACAATGGTGAAAAACTGAGCTTTTCCTCTAAGATCAGGAATAAGACTAGAATGTCCACTTTTGCCTCTTTTATTCAATTAGTACCAGAAGTCCTAGACACAGCAACACTAATAATGAAAAAACAGAAAGAGAAACAGTCCACAAATTCAATGTAAACCCATGAAAATACCAATAGTATTTTTCACAGAACCAGAACAAATAATATTAAAATTCGTATGGAACCACAAAAGACCCAAAACAGCCAAAGCAATCTTGAGAAAGAAAAAGCTGGTGGTATCACAATTCCAGATCTCAAGATATACTACAAAGTTGTAACAATCAAAACAGTATAGTACTGGCACAATAACACACAGATCAATGGGGCAGAAGAGAGAGCCCGGAAGTAAACCTATGCTTACTTAAAATGGTCAATTAATCTACGACAAAGGAGGCAAGAATATACAACAGGGAAAAGACAGTCTCTTCAACAAACGGTGTTGGGAAAACTGGACAGCTACATGCAAAAGAATGAAAGTGGACCACTGTCTTACACCACACACAAAAATAAACTCAAAATGAGTTAAAAACCTAAATGTGTGACCTGAAACCATGAAACTCCTAGAAGAAAATATAGGGAATAATCTCATGAACATTGGCCTTAGCAATGTTTTTCTAGCTATGTCTCTTCAAGCAAAGGCAATAAAAGCAAAAATAAACTATCAGAACTACCCCGAAATAAAAACCTTTGCAGAGCAAAGGAAACTATAAATAAAATATAAGGCAACCTATTGAAAAGAAGATATTCACAGATGATATGTCCAATAAAGAGTTAATATGCAGGGCGCCTGGGTGGCTCAGTGGGTTAAGCCGCTGCCTTCGGCTCAGGTCATGATCTCAGGATCCTGGGATCGAGTCCCGCATCGGGCTCTCTGCTCAGCAAGGAGCCTGCTTCCCTCTCTCTCTCTCTGCCTGCCTCTCTGCCTACTTGTGATTTCTCTCTGTCAAATAAATAAATAAAATCTTTAAAAAAAAAATGGGGTTTAAAAAAAAAAAAAGAGTTAATATGCAAAATATAGGGATGCCTGGGTAGCTCAGTTGATTAAGCCCTTGCCTTTGGTTCAGGTCATTATCCCAGGGTCCTGGAATGGAGTCCCACATCGGGCTCCTTGCTCAGTAGGGAGCCTACTTCTCCTGGCTGCCACTCCCCTTGCTTGTGCTCTCTCTCTGACAAATAAACAAACAAAAATTTTTAAAAATGTATATATATACACAAAATATGAAGTTATACAACTCAACACTAAAAAACCAAATACACAATTTAAAGATGGGCAGAGAACTAAACAGACATTTTTCCACAGGAGACATAACAGATGAAAAGAGTCTCAACATTAATAACCAGCAAAGAAATGAAAATCAAAAACCACAATTAGGGGGGTGCTTCAGTGGCTCAGTTGGTAAGTATCTGCCTTTGGCTCAGGTCATGATCCCAGAGTACTGGGATCAAGCCCTGCATCAGGCTCCCTGTTCAACAGAGAGTCTGCTTTTCCCTCTTGTGCATGTTCTCTCTCTCTCTCTCTCTCTCAAATAAACAAATAATCTTTTAAAAAATCCACAGTGAGGGGTGCCTGGGGGGCACAGTCAGTTAAGCATCTGGCCTTTGATTTCAGCTCATGTCATGATCAACCCCCACATCGACTATGTGCTCAGCAGGGAGTCTGCTAGAGATTCTCTCTCTTCCTCTGCCCCTTTCCCTGCTGTCTCTCCTTCTCTCTAAAATAAAAAAAGAAAGGGGAGGGGGGCCTGGGTGGCTCAGTCGTTAAGCATCTGCCTTCAGCTCAGGTCATGATCCCAGGGTCCTGGGATCAAGCCCTGCATCTGGCTGCCTACTCAGTGGAAGTCTGCTTCTCCCTCTCCCACTCCCACTCCTTGTGTTCCCAATCTCGCTGTCTCTCTCTCTGTCAAATAATTAAATAAAATCTTAAGTTAAATTAAATTTTTAAAAACCCACAATGTGGGCGCCTGGGTGTCTCAGTGGGTTAAAGCCTCTGCCTTTGGCTCAGGTCATGATCCCGGGGTCCTGGAATCGAGTACCACATCGGGCTCTCTACTCAGTGGGGAGCCTGCTTCCCCCTCTCTCTCTGCCTGACTCTCTGCTTACTTGTGATCTGTCTCTCTGTCAAATAAATAAATAAAAATCTTTAAAATAAAAATAAAAATAAATAAAATTAAAAACCCACAATGGGACAGCACCTCACATCTGTCAGAATGCCTAAAATCAAGGGACGCCTGGGTGGCTCAGTTGGTTGGACAACTGCCTTCGGCTCAGGTCATGATCCCGGAGTCCCAGGATCGAGTCCCGCATCAGGCTCATAGCTCCATGGGGAGTCTGCTTCTCTCTCTGTCCTTCTCCTCACTCATGCTCTCTCTCACTGTTTCTCGCTCAAGTAAATAAATAAATAAAATATTTTTTAAAAAAAGAATGTCTATAATCAAAAAGAATTAAGTGTTCAAAAAAATGAACTAAGTGTTGGTGAGGATGTAGAGAAAAAGGAACCCTCATGCACTGTTGTTAGGAATGTAAATCAGTGCAGCCACTGTGGAAAACAGTATGTAAGTTTCCTCAAAAAATTAAAAATAGAAATACCGGGCGCCTGGGTGGCTCAGTGGGTAAAGCCTCTGCCTTCAGCTCAGGTCATGATCCCAGAGTCCTGGGATCAAGCCCCGCATCAGGCTCTCTGCTCAGCAGGGAGTCTGCTTCCCTTCCTCTCTCTCTGCCTGCCTCTCTGCCTACTTGTGATCTCTCTCTGTCAAATAAATAAATAAAATCTTAAAAAAAAATAGAAATACCATATGATTCAGTAACTCTAGTACTGGTTAGTTACTCAAAGAGAATAATAAAAAGATAAACACATATACACACCCCACACCAAAAAAAGATATAAATAATCCCATGTTCACTGTAGCATTATTTACAATAGCCAAGTTATGGAAACAATCAAAATAGATGAATGGATAAAAGATGATGTATGTATATATATGTGGAATTTAATGAAATATTACTCAACCATAAAAAAGAATGAGATTTTGCCATTTGCAACAACATGGATAGACCCTGATGGTATTATGCTAAGTGAAAATAAGTCAGAGAAAAACATATCATATGATTTCATTTATATGTGGTATCTAAAAACAAACAGCCAGCAGAAACAGACCCATAAATATAGAGAACTGATGACTGCCAGAGGGAAGGCATGTCAGGTGATGGGCAAAATGGGTGAAGGAGAGTGGGGGAAACAGACTTCCAGCTATGGAATGAACAAGTCACGGAGATGAAAGGGAATATAGTCAATGGTATAGCATTGTGTCGTACAGTGACAGACAGTAGCTACACTATGGTTAGCAGAGTATAAGGTATAGACTTGTCCAATCACTGTGTTGTACAACTGAAACTAATGTAACATGGTGGGTCAACCATACCTAAAAACAGATTTGAATAATAAAATGTTAAATTATAACATTATACTCTAGCATACTATTATACTCTGATTCAAAGTCTAAAAATATACATAATAAATTTTAAAACTTCACCTCAAACATTTAAAAAATGTAGAATATACAGCAAAATGACTCTTACACTTACACATGGTTTCACTTATATGAAATGCTTTATTTCTTTATAATGCTAGGAGTAAGCTACTGCTTTACTCCAGAGTTTACTAAATCTAAAGCTCTTCAATTCTATAAAATTAACTACCAGGATTTTAAATGCACTCAATTCCATGTTACTTTAAAACAAACATTTGCTTTACTTATCTGATCATCTGTCTTCCCCACTAGGAGGATGGGGATTTTTGTCTCTTGTTTATTCTTATATCCACAGCACTGAAACTAATGCTGACACATACTAGTTGAACAGTAATTTTTACTTTTGATTTATAATTCATGTAAAAGTAGATCTTGGAATGCCTGGGTGGCTCAGTCAGCTAGGAGTCTGCCTTTGGCTCAGGTCATGATCCCAGAGTCCTGGGATCAAGTCCCACATTGGGATCTCTGCCCAGTGGGGAATCTACTTCTCCCTCTGCTAATCTCTCTCTGTCAAATAAATAAAATCTTTAAAAAAAATCCATTTCTAATTAAACACAAATAAAATGAAAACTATCGCTAAGTGAATAGTAATAAAAGTAATCACAGTGGGATTTCCAAAATGTTAAATAAAAACAATTTTCTGTGAAAACAAAAACAAGACTAGAATCCAGCAGAAGTAAGCCTTTGTAATGAAGAGCTCTTTTCCACCACACTGTCCTTTCCTTTATGTCTGATCCCTTTTCAAACCGCCTTAGCTCCTAAGAATAACTCAGAAACACAAGAAATCTTTAAAACACACTCCTACCCCTAATATCCTTATAATAGGAACAGACACACAATACTGCTTACTAGCTACACTGACAAACTGTGAACAAAAACTAAATCGAGTTTATGACTAGGGCTCTCACTACTTCCAGGAGTCCATGTCTCTGGACGAATTCATCCAACAAACATTAAACTCTTACTATGTGCCAGACACTGTGCGAGGTGCCAGCAATACCACTATAGGGGACCCTTCCTTCTTCAGAGGTTCTGGCTACAAATAGAACTCTAGAGATCCTAAAATAGCCTGTAGAGTTGGGCAAAGAATCACCATGTTAAATGAACTGGAACCCATTCTCCATACTAGACCCTAGGAGCATTCCTTAAAAATCCAAACTTTTTTTTTTTTTTCAGCTGCTGGTATTAACAGCATAGAGAAAAATGTGAGAACTTAGAGCTAGAAGGGTCCCTTCTTCAAATGAGGAAACTGAGGCCCAGAGTTTTAAGGATCACTTACCTTTTTTAAACTCTTTATAAGCAATTGCCCTTTTAAATCAATACCTATCTTAAATAAATCTTTATTCTTCCAATGTTACCCTCTTCACCTATATCTTCACACCCACTTTCTCCAGGCCTTCCCTTCAGAATTATTCTCCTCCACTAGCTTCTTCCTCTTAGCCACCAGTACTAAGGTGGCTTCCATACTTCTGCTCAACCCTGCTCTTTCCAGCTACTACCTATTTTCTCCAACTCAATACCAACATTTTTTCAAAATCACTCTCTAGGGCCCCATGAAACTTGGCTTCTATTCCTTCCCCTTTATTTGAAGGTTACCAATGAAATGGTCTCTGGTCTTTCCCAAGGCCCCAGTCTGCTTAAAACCTCTCTGGCTGGGGGCACCTAGGTGTCTCAGTAATTGGGCATCTGCCTTCGGCTCATGATCTCTAGGTTCTGGGATCGAGCCCCACGTCGGGCTCCTTGCCCAGTGGGGAGTCTGCTTCTCCTTCTCCTCCTCCTCCCCATCCCACCATTGTCCCGCTCCTGCTTCTATTTCTCTCTCAAATCTTTTTTTCTTATGATTTTATTTATGAGAGAGAGGGAGTACAAGCAGGGGGAGCAGGAGGCAGAGGGACAAGGAAGCTCCCCACTGAGCAAGGAGGACCCTGGGATCATGACCTGAGCCAAAGGCAGACACTCAACTGACTGAGCCACCCAGGCACCCCATAAATAAATAAAATCTTAAAAACAAAACAAAACAAACCTCTTTGGCTGGACACTTCTAATCATTCTGCTTCTGATATTATCTTCTGCCTCTCTAACCTCCAACCTCGCCAAGTCTTGACATCCTTAAATGTCAGCATTCCTCAGGGTGTAACTTGGGCCCTCTGTATCTCTACACAGGTATTTCCCAGATACCAACCCATCTCAGTGTCTTCGACTATCATCTCTACACACAACTATCTGATGTAGGAAATCAGCTCAGACCTTTTTGTCAAGGTCCAGCCGTATTTCAAATGCTTCAAACTTTCCATTAGCTACTCAGCAATAGCTCCAGATTCACTATTACCAACTCACCATATACCACGTCTATCCCTTCCAAAGCCTCCTTGTTCTGACTTCCCCATCTCCACTACAGATGCCAAGCTATCTCTAAGGAGGTAAAAAATATAAAGTTCTTGGGTTGCCTGGGTGACTCAGTGGGTTAAGGCCTCTGCCTTCGGCTCAGGTCATGATCCCAGGGTCCTAGGATGGAGCCCCGCATCTCTTCTCAGCAGGGAGCCTGATTCCCCTCCTCTCTCTGCTTCCCTGTCTGCCTACTTGTGATTTCTGTCTGTCAAATAAATAAATAAAATCTTAAAAAAATAAAATAAAATAAAGTTCTTGAGTGAGCCCATTTGAATTCAATTCTGGCTAAGCCACTCACTAGTGTATCCCTGAGCAAGCTGACCTCTTTGAGCCTCATTCTCCTCATCTGAAAAGAAGAAAAGAACCACAATACCTCTCTCAGAGGTAAAAACATAGGGGAAGCTCCAAATATAAGGCAAAACACACAACAGGCATTCAATAAATGTGAGCTACTACATCTTTTATGGTTCACATTAACAGCAACACCAAGAGCCTCACAGCTGAGTCTACTTAGCCTTCACTGCAGCTTAGTCTTGTTCTAGGCTCTGGACCCATTTCCTATCCTTAAACAGTGGAAATTTTAGACACTCCTGTTCAAGACTCATCAACCAGGCTCTGAACTTTAAACTAAATTCTTTCCTTAACTACAATCTGCAAGCTGGATCACCATTTTGGTTCTGAGTATGTAAGGACTGCTCAGTCTTGTCCACTGCCCTGAGGGACCCTGGGTCACCTACCTTCCTGATGGTTAACAGCTAACTACAAGATGGTTAACAGTGTCTACAAGACTGCCCCACCACTGCACCTGACCAACCTGTTCTTGGTATGACTTTAGAACACCAGCCCCCACCTGCCAAGACCAACATCTCACGTAACTGGACTTCTTTCCTCTGCCTGAAGGTGAATCTCAAGAGCCTTCCCTACCCTGGTGGCCCTCCTAGTCGCATCTCATCTCGGCACTCATCTGAAAGTCACTCAGGACCAAGACCTTAGGCCTCTTGGATTCTTCCATCTCCCCCCATACTCAATCAAAGCTGCTGAAATCTTCTTTCACACACACCCTCTGCAGACACTGTTCTTGTTATATACACTTCTCTATCCTTTGTCTCTGCCTGCATTTTAACTGTGCTTCCGAAAAACAGCTAGATTTATCATTAAAAAAAAAAAAAAACAGTTTTCATATGTGACTGTACTGCTCAAAAGGTATCAGAGATTCTCTACTTCCTATAGGTTAAAATCTACTGTCCCTTGATTATATTGTAAATTTTCCTACTTCTGAGATTTTGCTAACACTATTCCTTCTAAAATATCCTCTCTTCCCCTTCTCTGATCATCCAAATTTATTATTTCCTTCAATTTTCCTTTCAATTTTTTATTTGCTCAAACCCTATGCTCTCTGTGAAGCCCTCCCTATCAATCACTGGTAAAAGAGCATTCTGAGCAGAGGGAAACCAGCACAAATAATCTAAGACTGAGTCAAGTAAATAGACCAGTGTGACTAGAATGGGGTGAGAGTGATTACTTTGGAATCAAGATCAGAGAGGTAAGGTGAGGCCAGGTCCCACGGGGCCTTCCTGGCTATTATAAGGATTTTGTCTTTAAATATGAGCAAAATGGGGATCAACCACAAGGTTTTAAGCATTCACTAGCAAAGATATAGGATTTGGATTTCAAAAAGATCATGCTACCTATGGTGAGAAAAGAAAGCTACACAGACAGAGGCAAGTGCAGAAGCAAGGAAACTGATTAAGAGGCTATTACAGTATTTTGGTAAGAGTGTGATTAGAACCAGGGTGGTGGCAGGCAGAAGTGGTCCAAATCTGAATGCATATGCTGACTGATGAAGGATGGTGGGAGGAGCAGGTTTTGAACATGATAAGTTTAAGATATATATTGGTCATCCAAAGAAAATTATAAGTAGGAAGTTTATTACCCAAATATGAAATTCAGGGGAGAGAGGTACATTTGGGAACTATTGGAATATGGATCAGGTGGGTTTCACAAAACATTAGTGATGATAATTGCTCTGTAATTGCTCTGCCTCATATGATAGCCATGAGCTACATGTGACTTGAAATGCAGCTAGGGTGATGGAAAAACTGAATTTTTAATTTTCATTAATTTACATTTAAATAAGCACCTCATGGCTACAGAATGGACAAAGCATATATAAATAATATTTAAAGCAATGTGACTGAATGAGAACCCTACTTGAGTGTAGGCAGAGATGTCCTAAGAGTGGGTACTAGGGCAAGCCAACAACATGGATTATTTGTGATAGGAGAAAAAAAAAAAAAAGGTGAAACAATCCAAATCTCCATCAACAACAGAACAGAAAAATAAGACTGCCATTCAGCAGTGAATGCATATATCTAAATGAGTCCCAAAACAAGGCTAAGTGAAAAAAAAAAGTAACTCAGAGAAGAAAATTTCCATGAAGATCAAAAGCAGAAAAAACTAAAAAGTACACTGTTTAAGAATATATTCACTTCTATTTTTGCTCCTTTTTGCCACCATCCTGGGTGTGTGGCTGACCATTCCTCACCATGTCTTCTCACAAGATTTCAGAATCAAGCGATTTCTGGCCAAGAAACAAAAGCAGAATCATCCCATTTCCCCAGCGGATTCAGATGAAAACTGGTAATAAAATCAGGTACATCGCCAAGAGGAGGCGGTGGAGAAGAACCAAGCTGGATCCATAAGGTATCACACATCATGAGATAACACATGTAATTGGCACACATATTTAAGGGGGATGAAAGTCATGTGTTCCTATCCTATTACTCCTGTAAACATCCTTCCTACCTGGCCAACAGACATGTTTTATCAGGGAAATGATTTTTCTGTCACTACACCTCTACACCAGGAGGTTGGTTAAGTAATAAATATAAGAACTTTCAGCTGGGAAGGGGCGGGGGGGGGTACTTAATCACTTCCTCAAGAAACAGGAAGTCTCAAACGCACAAGCTAATCTTACACCTAAAGACCTAAAGGAGCTGGAAAAAGAACAGCAAATAAAGCCTAAATCCAGCAGCAGAAGAGAATAATAAAGATGAGAGCAGAAATCAACAACATAGAAATCATAATGCAGTAAATCACATCAATGGAACTAGGAATCGGTTCTTTGAAAGTATTAATAAGATTGATAAATCCCTAGCCAGACTTAGAAAAAAAAAAAGAGAAAGGACCCAAACAAATAAAATCATGAATGAAAAAGGAGACATCACAACTAACACCAAAGAAATAAAATTATATGAGATTATTGTGAGCAAGCATATGCCAACAAATTAGGTAATCTGGAAGAAATGCATAAATTCCTAGGAACATATCAATGATCAAAACTGAAACAGGAAACCTAACCAAAGAGGCTAAGAATCTATACTCAGAAAACTATAAAGTACTCATGAAAGAAATTGAGGAAGACACAAAGAAATGGAAAAATGTTCCATGCTCCTGGATTGGAAGAATAAATATTGTGAAAATGTCTATGCTACCTAAAGCAATCTACACATTTAATGCAATTCCTATCAAAGTACCATCCATCTTTTTCAAAGAAATGGAACAAATAATTTTAAAATTTATATGGAACCCAGAAAAGACCTCGAATAGCCAAAGGGATATTGAAAAAGAAAGCCAAAGTTGGTGGCATCACAATTCGGGACTTCAAGCTCTATTACAAAGCTGTCATCATCAAGACAGCATGGTACTGGCACAAAAACAGGCACATAGACCAATGGAACAGAATAGAGAGCCCAGAAATAGACCCTCAACTCTATGGTCAACTAATCTTTGACAAAGCAGGAAAGAATGTCCAATGGAAAAAAGACAGCTCTTTAATAAATGGTGTTGGGAAAATTGGACAGCCACGTGCAGAAAAATGAAATTGGACCATTTCCTTACACCACACACCAAAAATAGACTCAAAATGGATTAAGGACCTCAATGTGAGAAAGGAATCCATCAAAATCCTTGAGGAGAACACAGGCAGCAATCTCTTCGACCTCAGCCGCAGCAACATCTTCCTAGGAACATCGCCAAAGGCAAGGGAAGCAAGGGCGAAAATGAACTTTTGGGATTTCATCAAGATCAAAAGCTTTTGCACAGCAAAGGAAACAGTTAACAAAATCAAAAGACAACTGACAGAATGGGAGAAGATATTTGCAAACGACATATCAGATAAAGGACTAGTGTCCAAAATCTATAAAGAACTTAGCAAACTCAACACCCAAAGAACAAATAATCCAATCAAGAAATGGGCAGAGGACATGAACAGACGTTTCTGCAAAGAAGACATCCAGATGGCCAACAGACACATGAAAAAGTGCTCCATATCACTCGGCATCAGGGAAATACAAAATCAAAACCACAATGAGATATCACCTCACACCAGTCAGAATGGCTAAAATCAACAAGTCAGGAAATGACAGATGCTGGTGAGGATGCGGAGAAAGGGGAACCCTCCTACACTGTTGGTGGGAATGCAAGCTGGTGCAACCACTCTGGAAAACAGCATGGAGGTTCCTCAAAATGTTGAAAATAGAACTGCCCTATGACCCAGCAATTGCACTACTGGGAATTTACCCTAAAGATACAAACGTAGTGATCCTAAAGGGGCACGTGCACCCCAAATGTTTATAGCAGCAATGTCCACAATAGCCAAACTATGGAAAGAACCTAGATGTCCATCAACAGATGAATGGATCAAGAAGATGTGGTATAGGGGCACCTGGGTGGCTCAGTGGGTTAAGGCTTCTGCCTTCGGATCAGGTCATGATCCCGGCGTCCTGGGATCGAGCCCCGCGTCGGGCTCTCTGGTCAGCGGGGAGTCTGCTTCCTCCTATCTCTCTGCCTGCTTCTCTGCCTACTTGTGATGTGTCTGTCAAATAAATAAAAAAATCTTTATTTAAAAAAAAAAAAAAGAAGATGTGGTATATATACACAATGGAATACTATGCAGCCATCAAAAGAAACGAAATCTTGCCATTTGCGACAACATGGATGGAACTAGAGCGTATCATGCTTAGCAAAATAAGTCAAGCGGAGAAAGACAACTATCATATGATCTCCCTGATATGAGGAAGTGGTGATGCAACATGGGGGCTTAAGTGGGTAGGAGAAGAATCCATGAAACAAGATGGGATAGGGGAGGGGACAAACCATAAGTGACTCTTAATCTCACGAAACAAACTGTGGGTTGCTGGGGGGGGGGGGGGGTTGGGAGAAGGGGGGGTAGGGTTATGGACATTGGGGAGGTGTATGTGCTTTTGGGTAAATTGGAAGGGGAGGTGAACCATGAGAGACTATGGACTCTGAAAAACAATCTGAGGGGTTTGAAGTGTCGGGGGGGGTGGGAGGTTGGGGGTACCAGGTGGTGGGTATTATAGAGGGCACGGCCTGCATGGAGCACTGGGTGTGGTGAAAAAATAATGAATACTGTTTTTTTGAAAATAAATAAATTGGAGAAAAAAAATAATAAAAATAATTGCCTCTAAAAAAAAAAGAAAAGAAAAAAACTGAAACAGGAAAAAACAGAAAACCTGAAACCCATAACCAGCAAAGAAATTGAAACAGTAATCAAAAATCTCCCAACAAACAAAAGTCCAGGGTCAGATGGTTTCCCAGGGGAATTCTACTAAACATTTAAAGAAGAATTAACAACTATTCTTCTGGAACTGTTCCCAAAAATGGCAATGGAAGGGAAATTTCCAAGCTCATTCTATGAAGCCAGCATCACCTTGACCCCACACCAGACAAAGACCCCATTAAAAAGGAGAATTACAGACCAATATCCCTGTTGAATATGGATGCAAAAATTCTCACCAAGATATCAGTTAATAGGATCCAACAGTACATTAAAAGATTATTCACCACAAGCAAGGGTGATTTATTCCTTGGCTGCAGGGGTGGTTCAACATCTGCAAATCAATTGGTGTGTTACACCACATTAATAAAAGAAAGGACAAGAACTATATGATCCTCTCAAAGATGCAGAAAAAAGCATATGACAAAATACAGCATCCTTTTTTAAAAAATATTTTATTTATTTATTTGGCAGAAAGAGGGAGATCACAAGTAGGCAGAGAGAGGGGGGAAAGCAGGCTCCCTGCTGAGCACAAAGCCCAACGTGGGGCTAGATCCAAGGACCCTGAGATCATGACCTAAGCCGAAGGCAGAGGCTTAGCCCACTGAGCCACCCAGGTGCCACCTACAGCATCCTTTCTTGATAAGAACTCTTTGCCATGCAGTGATAGAGGAAACGGACCTCAGTATCATAAAAGCCATATATGAAAGACCCACAGCGAGTATCATCCTCAATGAGGAGAAATAAAGCTTTCCCCAAAAGTCAGGAACATGACAAGGATGCCCACTCTTACTACTGTTGTTCATCATGGTACTGGAAGTCCTAGCCTCCACAACCAGACAACAAAAAGAAATAAAAGGCATCCAAATTGGCAAAGAAGTCAAACTTTCACTATTTGTAGACAACATGATACTCTACATTGAAAACCTGAAAGACTCCACCAAAAAATTGCTAGAACTGATACAGGAATTCAGAAAAGTCTCAGGATATAAAATCAATGCACAGAAGTCAGTTGCATTTCTATACACTAACACTGAAGCAGAAGAGAAATCAAGGAATCGATCCCATTTACAATTACACCAAAAACTATAAGATACCTAGGAATAAATCTAACCAAAGAGCTAAAGGATCTATGCCCTGAAAACTACAGAACACTTATGAAAGAAATGGAGGAAGACACAAAGAAATGGAAAAACATTCCATACTCATGGATTGGAAGAAGAAATATTGCTAAAATGTCTATGCTACCCAAAGCAATCTACATATTCAGTGCAATCCCTATCAAAATACTATCCGCATTTTTCACAGAACTGGAACAAATAATCCTAAAATTTGTATGGAACCATAAAAGATACTGAATAGCCTAAGTAACATTGACCAAAAAAAACCCAAAGCTGGAGGCATCACAATTCCAGGGTTCAAGCTGTATTACAAAGCTGTAATCAACAAGACAGTAGGGTACTGGCACAAAACAGACACAGAGGTCAATGGAACAGAATAGAAAATCCAGAAATGGACGTCAACTCTATGGTCAACTAATCTTTGACAAAGCAGGAAAGAAAATCCAGTGGAGAAAAGACAGTTTCTTCAACAAATGGTGCTGGGAAAACTGAACAGCAAGATGCAAAAGAATGAAGCTGGACCACTTTCTTAAACCATACACAAAAATAAATTCAAAATGGATGAAAGACCTAAACATGAGGCAGGAAACCATAAAAATCCTGGAAGAGAACACAGGCAGCAACCTCTCTGACCTTGGCTGCAGCAACTTCTTTCTAGACATGTCTCCAAAGGCAAGGGAAACAAAAAGAAAAATAAACTATTCGGACTTCATCAGGATAAAAAGCTTCAGCACAGCAAAGGAAACAGTTAACAAAACTAAAAGGCAACCTATAGAATGGGAGAAGGTATTTGCAAATGACTTATCAGATAAAGGGCTAGCATCCAGAATCTATAAAGAACTTATCAAGCTCAACACCCAAAAAGCAAAATTCCAGTCAAGAAATGGGAAGACGACATAAGCAGATACTTCTCCAAAGACGACACACAAATGGCCAACAGACAAATGGAAATATGCTCAATATCACCGCCATCAGGGAAATACAAATCAAAACCACAGTGAAGTACCACCTCACACCTGTCAGAAAGGCTAAAATCAACAAGGCAGGAAACGACAGGTGTTGGTGAGGATGCAGAGAAAGGGGAACCCTCTCACACTATTGGTGGGAATTCAAACTAGTGCAGCCATTGTGGAAAACAGTATGGCGGTTCCTCAAAGTTAAAAATAGAGGGACGCCTGGGTGGCTCAGTGGGTTAAGCCTCTGCCTTCGGCTCAGGTCATGATCTCAGGGTCCTGGGATCGAGTCCCACATCGGGCTCTCTGCTCGGTGGGGAGCCTGCTTCTCCCTCTCTATCTGCCTGCCTCTCTGCATACTTCTGATCTCTGTCAAATAAATAATTAAAATCTTAAAAAAAAAAAAAAAAAGAACTACCCTACAATCCAACAATTGCACTACTAGTTATCCATCCAAAGGATACAAACATACCGATTCTAAGGGGCATATGCACCCCCAATGTTTATAGCAATGTCCACAATAGCCAAAATATGGAGAGAGCCCAGATGTCCATCAACAGAAGAATGGACAGAGAAGATGTGGCATATTTATACAATGGAAAATTACTCAGCTATCAAAAAAAATGAAATCTTGCCATGCAAGGACATGGATAGAACTAGTGGGTATTATGCTAAGCAAAATAAGTCAATAAGAGAAAGACAAATATCATAGGACTTTACTCACGTGCAATTTAAGAAATAAAGCAGATGAACATAAGGAAAGGGAAGGAAAAATAAAATAAGATGGAAACAGAGAGGGAAGCAAACCCTAAGAGACTCTTAACTCTAGGAAACAAACTGAGGGTTACTAGAGGGGAGGTGGGTAGGAGGACTGGGTAACTGGGTGATAAGCAATAAGGAGGGCACCTGAGGTAATGAGCACTGGGTGTTATATGCAACTGATGAATCACTAAATCCTACCTCTGATACTAATAATATAGTATATGCTAACTTAATTGAATTTAAATTAAAAATTTAAAAATAAAAAAACTTTCACCTTCATGAAAGAAAAAAATATACTCAGATTGACAAAGTATAAAGAACATCAGGGAATTATTATCCAAATACAGGATAACACCACCTCTCCAGAAGAGGGAGAAGGTTGCAATTGGGGAGGTGAACACAGAGAGCTTTGAAGTTACTGGAAATGTTCTATTTCCTGGGCACCCGGGTGGTTCAGTTGGTTAAGGGTCTGAATTTTGACCTCAATTCAGGTCTTGATCTCAGGGTTGTGAGTTCAAGCCCCCTAGTTAAAAATAAAAATTTTTTTTAATAAATTAATAAAAAGTTTATTTCTTAACCTAAGTGTTTGCTATTCTTCTTTATCCTATATACTCTGCCATGTATGATATTAAGAGTAAAAAAAAAAAATATATATATATATATATATATGAGGGGCCATCAGGGAGGCTCAGTCGGTTAAGCATCTGCCTGGGTCCTGGGATCAAGGCCTGCACTCAGCTCCCTGGGAGCCTGCTTCTGCTTCTCCCTCTCCCACTCCCCCTGCTTTTGCTCCTCCCTCTCCAACTCCCCCTGCTTCTGCTCTCTCTCTGTCAAATAAATAAATAAATAAATAAAACCTTTAAAATATATATATACATATGACATAGTATACAGTTAAATGTCAGATGTATGTTTCAAAATCTCAAATAAATCTTTAAGTTTAGAAAAAGAAAATACAACTGAATGACCTAAATAAGGTCTAAAAAAGAATGACAGATTTAGTCATTTAAAAGAAAAGACAGAGGGCATTTGAGAATTGGGAATGAACAGCTCATGTACAAGAGACCAGAAATTGACTGAGATGACTGAGAAGAGGAAAGTTAGATTGAAAAGTTAGGCTAGGGCCAGCTTATGAGATGCTTAAATGCTGGGTCAAGAAGTTTGGACCTGATCTTTAAATAGTGCAGAACCCAAGACAATGGCATGGGGAAAGTGGTATATTAGAATTAATCAGATGATAAGGATCAACTAGTAGGGAGACAGGAGCCTAGAAAAATCAGTTACGGTGATATATGTACCACTATGTTTATTGCAGCATTGTTTCCAATAGCCAATATACGGAAGCAACTCAAGTGTCCATCCACAGATGAATGGATAAAGAAGGTTTATACATGTATATACATGCAATGGAATATTATTCAGCCATAAAAAAGAATGAAATCTTGCCATAAGCAATAATAGATGTATCTAGAGATTATAATGCTAAGTGAAATAAGCCAGCAAAAGGCAAATACCATATAATTTCACTCATTCGTGGAATTTAAGAAAACAAATGAAGGAAAAAAAGAGACAACCAAAGAAACAGACTCTTAAATATAAAGAACTGGTGGTTGCCAGAGGGGAGGAGGGAGGAGAATGGGTGAAATAGGTGAAGGGGCTTAAAAGTACATTTATCACTATGAGCACTGAGCAATGTATAGAATTATACATTATATATATATATATAATGTATACATTATAGAATGTATAGAATTATTAAGTCACTATAATGTACAGTTGAAACTAATATAACACTATATGTTAATTATACTAGAGTTAAAATATATGTACATACAGAACTTACAGATGTGAGATGTCAGGGAAGATAATCATTGTCTAAACTAGGAGGATAATGGAAGATTAAGTTTACTCCAAAAAACTTCAGGATGAAAGACTCAAGAGTTTGGTTTTCAGAATAGACAGCGAGAGAAAAAGAGATGCAAAGAATACTCCAGTTTTGAAGCTAAACTGAGAAAATGATTAACAGCAATATTTGCAAAACTAGGGAAATCACAGAGAAAACTGGTTTTGAAAAAAGACCATTCATTAATTTATGTAATAAATATGCTAGGCAGAGTGTGATACCTTCCCCTCAGGGAACAGCTTGTGGGTCCCACCTTTTTTTAAAAAAAAAGACAGTTACAATTTTTTCTTAAAGATTTTATTTATTTATTTGACAGACAGAGATCACAAGTAGGCAGAGAGGCAGGGAGAGAGAGAGAGGGGGAAGCAGGCTCCCTGCTGAGCAGAGAGCCGATGCGGGGCTCAATCCCAGGACCCTGGGATCATGACCTGAGCCTAAGGCAGAGCCACCCAGGTGCCCCCAGTTACACATTTTTAATAGACAAAGAGAAACTACATAGTTCTTTGCAGGAAATAAAAGCTTTTGTAGCTTTTAATGCAACAACAATTTCTAAGTCCCACTTTTAAAAGAAAGAGTACTGTACTAATATACTGAGCTGCTTTTCAAAATAAACTGAAAGAGGCAAGAACGCAAAAATGAGGCTGTTCAGTAAAAGATCCTGAGTAAAGGCGTGGAATCACTCTTTAACTGAAAGCTCCTTGAGGACAGAATTTATCACTGACTCTTTGCATCTGCCCCCAGTACACTGTAGTGAATGATCACGACAAAATAGATATTCAAATGATGGCTAAAGGAACAGAGAAGAGTGAGGGTTGACTCAAAAAAAACAAAGTAGGAATGCCCTACCCAAGCCTCCACCCAGCATACCTGGAGGATCTACCCCTGTCACCCTGGCTGAAAGGCAGGCTGATTATCTGGGTACCTCTTTAGGAGATCAAAAATACCAATGGAAAAACAGAAAGGAAATCAATTCTTATGAAAACATACATTGAAATTCTGCTCCCCACACTACTCCCTGGTAAGATTATCCCCAACCCTAACCTTAAAGGCAGCAAGGCAAAATGTAATTTTTTACTTTGTATGGTTTGGACTAATGCTAATTAAAGATACTCAAGGGCATTTTTTCCTTTTAGATCATTAAAAGATATTTTTCGGATTAAAAGTAATTTAAAAGCTTGGGGCACCTGGCTGGCTCAGTAGAGCATGGGACACTTGATCTCAGGGTCAGTAGTTCAAGCCCTACAGTGGGTGTAGAGCTTGCTTACATACATACATACATACATACATAAATAGTGCTTGTACCATTAAAAAAAGTAATTTAAAAACCTGGATCTTAATAGTTACTCCATTTGCCATACCACTGTTACCTACACCCAGAGAACAGAGAAATGCAAAAGAGAGCTGCCTGCAAAGTGAGAAGACCGACGCACAGGTGTTCCAAGTAGCTGCCTGGGACTGGGCTATAACCTCTAGGTTCCCCCAACAGTTCAGATAATTACACACAGCCCCAACTTATCCAATATAGCTAAACAGAGGACAATGAAGGTGATTTTTAAAAGAATAAGTCTTATGAAAATGCTTTAAGAACATCTCGTTCTCAAAAAGTTAGAACAGGAGTGAATGCCTCAACACTGGCCAAAGTAGTATTACAGTTACGAGCTCAGGCTCTGGCTCCAGACAGACATGGGTTAAATCTCAACTCTCCCAGTAAACAGCCCTGTAACCACCTCTGTTACTACATCTCCCTACTTTGGGAAGCCTGGGCGGCTCAGTCAGTTAAGTATCTGCCTTTTGCTCAGGTCATGATCCCAGAGTCCTGGAATTGAGTCCCACATCAGGCTGCCTGCAGCTCCCCCTGCTCACTCACACTCTCTCTAATAAATAAAATCTTAAAATATATATATATGTATGTATGTGTGTATATACACACACACACACACACACACACACACACACACACATACTTTGTACAGTAGTATTACCTTCCTTAACATTTGACTATGGGGTAGCTTCGGATGGTAGCTTTCCTTCCTATAACTATTCCTTGATCCCTTTGATTGGAACTGTATTTTTCCTAATAGCCTCAACCACTAATTTTTAATGTAGAGCTTTCTAGATGGTCAATCTCATTCATTATCTTTGAATCTTCTGAATTTCCTTCTTTGAGAACAACAGTATGTTGAAATGCTAGCTGTTCAACAACCCATGCCCTGAACTTTATCAGTGAAAGTAAAGAGCAATGGGACAAAAGCAGAGAACGCTGGATTGTAGGTAGAACATACAAACCTCTCTGTTGTATAAAACTGGTGCTTTCTTTAAAATCTCAAATTCTGGGATGCCTGGGCGGCTCAGCTGATTAAGCAGCTGCCTTCAGCTCGGGTCATGATCCCAGAGTCCTGGGATCGAGCCCCACATCCAGCTCCCGGCTCAGCGGAGAGCCTACTTCTCCCTCTCCCTCTACCTGGTGCTCTACCTACTTGGTGCTCTCTCTCCCTCTGTCAAATCAACAAAATCTTAAAAAGAAAAATCCCAAATTCTGGGGTTCCTGACTAGCTCAGTTAGTAGAGCATTCGACTCTTGATAACAAGGCTGTGAGTGTGAGCCCTACAACGGGTGCAGCGATTACTTAAAAATAAAATCTTTAATAAAAAATAAATAAAAATAAAATTCCAAATTCTGTACACTGGAGACAATATGGAGCTAAGCACAGCCTATTAGCAACAAATTAAGTACCAAAAAAAATTTTTTTTAATATTTTATTTATTTATTTGACAGATCACAAGTAGGCAGAGAGGCAGGCAGAAAGACAGGAGGAAGCAGGCTCCCTACTGAGCAGAGAGCCTGATGTGGGGCTCCATCCCACGACCCTAGAATCATGACTTGAGCCGAAGGCAGAGGCTTTAACCCAAGCCACCAAGGACCCCCAGTACAAAATAAAATTCTGACCTGAAGGAGGCCCACAAAGGTACCCTGCCCATGCTTACCACTCCCACTTCTTTATCTAAACTCAGGGATCTTTATCCATGTGGTAGTGGATTTTGCATAGAGTGGGGGAAAGGGAAAACAATTTTTTTCATTTGCATTTGGCCTTTTTAGCACCATTATTACTACCATACTAGTTCAGTCAGGAAAGACTAAGTCCCAACCAATTTCTCTGCTTCAGGTCAGCGTTCCACTCCCTTAAAACCTGTGCACAGCCATCAAACTAATTTCCTAAATTACCAGTTTCATTAGATCACTCCCCACCTCAAAAACTCTTAACAGCTCCCAATAATATGCACTGGAAAAACCCAACTAACATTCAAAGCCCAGGCTAGCATTATCCTACTTTTATAGTACACGATTTGTTTCCTCCTAATTCCCCCACCAATTCTCTAAGGCTCCAACTAGACTAATCTGGTCACTGCCCGTCCCCGACCCGAAAACCCTGCGTGCCTGGCCTGGATTACACCCACCACTGTTCATCCTCTTAACCACTTTCTGCTTTTCCTTTAAAGGCCAGCCCAGCCCAGACCCCCTCCCCTATCTATCTCTGCCCTAAATTGTGCTCCCAAAGCACGCACTGGCCATACTACCCATCTTCTGACCCTAGTCAAACACATCCTTTTTAGCTGGCTATACTCTCTTGGCATCCTAACCCGCTCAAATGAAATCAAAGTTCTTGGAAGGCAGACCACATACTTACATAGAGGGTCCATCACGGTGCCCTGCGCTTTCTAGATATTTCTAGATATTACTAAAATCAGAGGAGGGGTTCAAATGACACATCTAAGTAGGGCAAAAGCATACTGCCCATCTCTGCCAAGTCCTCTCTATTCACAGTAAAGGACATTCAGCGTTCGCTACACGCCTCTGTATTTCTAGTATACACTGAGCAGCGAGTAGAGAGAGCACGCCACCGGATGGCAAAAAAAAAAAAAAAAAAAAACCCGCGTTCCCATCCTGGTTTTTGCCACAAGCCCTGCAATTGGTAAATCACAATCTCTCTGGGCCTCGGCTGTCTCAGGTGTAAAACAAGGGAGCTGCTTTGATGGATCCCAAGCTATTCTTCGGTTCCCGAATTCCCCGGGACAGGAAACCCAACACTAGTCTGTCTACTCACTAAGGCGCAGGCAGGCAAACTTTTACGGTTCCCAACGCAGGCATTTCCATATAGTAGTGGAAACTCCGTCCCCATGGAAAAAAGCAGGGCTAAGTGGAGGTTGAGAAGCGGTCTCCCTGGACGCGGATTCCTTTACCCATGGCCACGGGTGGTCGGACTCGCGTTGCCGGCCCCTCACCGGCGGACTCCCAGGAGAGTGGCACGGCAAGGCTCCCGGGAGCCGGCCGGAGTCAGTCCGTCAGCGCCCGCGCCCCCCGCACTTGTGACACACGCCCCGTGACCCTGGGTCACAGTCCGCCCTCACCGGGAGAGGGGCGCCCTCCTCTCCCAGCAAGGCCCCGCGCTCCCGCCCGGCCGGCCGCCCTTCCGGGCCCCAGGGCGGCCTCTGCGCGGGCGTCCGGGCCCCAGGCCGGCGGGACTGGCGGCGTGAGGGGCGGCGGCGGCGGCTTTAAGTGCTGAATCACCACTTTGCAACCCGAGCTCCAAACCACCGTGACCCGCGGGCCCCGAGGGCCTGGGTGCTCCGCTCCGCTTACCCACAGAGGCGCTCCGGGGACAGCAGACGGGCGCCGAGGACAGAGCGGAAGGTGCTGGGCCGCGCGGAGTGCAGCAGCCACGCTAGCCGGTACCGCATACCCCAGCGCAGCCGCCGGGAGCACCGCGGACGCTTCCTTCTTGCGCCGGGAGCCGGCCTTGCCCACTGCGCATGCTCAGTCCGCCGTGCCGCGCCGCCTCCCGGGAGCCGCTGAGCAGCCGGCGCTCCGGGTTTTGCCGGGAACCCGAGAGGGTGGAGGCGGCAGGCGTCCCGAGCCCCAGCCAGCAAGCTGGACGGAGTCTGGCTGGGGAGCGGCGGGAACCCAGCAACCCGGCTTTCCCAGGCTGGGGGTTACCGGCCGGGTCACGCGGGGCGCACATGGGAGGGCGGCGAGATGTACCTGGCTAAGCGCATGGGGGTCGGGGGCAGCAGAGTCTCACGAATACTGTGAGAGCGCAAGGGGCCCTGTTTGCGGAGTCGCCCCCATTGGCTGTCGCCCTGGGCGGTGCAGGTGTTGGAACGAAATCCGAGGACTAAGCGGCCTCACGCGAACGACTCCGCTGTGGGAGCGCGGCCCGCGGGCTCCCTCTAGAGCGCAATGGGGAGTGGGACCCTGGGGGATTTAGATCGGGGCGAGGAGTGGGGGCACCAGAGGGAGGTGAGGACCCTGGGAGAATTTAGCAGCCCCTCACGGAGCCCGGGGGAGATGGGACTGGCCACGGCAAAGAAAGGCTTCGGTGGGCTTTCAAATCGAGAGTGGAAACTCCTACTTCGTATTACTGCCGTATTAAAACACCACACATACATAGTACTTCTACTTTTGTCAGTGTACTTTAATCATTATTTATAACACAAGAATCTTTTCCCTGGGACGCCTGGGTGGCTCAGTTGGTTGGACGACTGCCTTCGGCTCAGGTCATGATACTGGAGTCCCGGGATCGAGTCCCGCATCAGGCTCCCAGCTCCACGGGGAGTCTGCTTCTCTTTCTGACCTTCTCCTCGCTCATGTTCTCTCTCACTGTCTCTCTCTCAAATAAATAAATAAAATCTTAAAAAAAAAAAAAAAAAAAGAATCTTTTCCCTGATGGCTTTATGGTGGTGTGCATCCAAAAACAACCTAATAGTTGTTAGGGATCTGACTTTCGATTACATTTGCATTTTACGAGGGTTTTTAGGGCAAAGTGCAATTAGGGATAGCGACTTCCTAACTTTTGAGTACCTTTAGGTTTCCGTTGTGGCGGACCTAAGGCTGCAGTCATAACTAATGCTTTGAATCCCCTTATTGCTTCAAATAGGAATTTAGGAGGAGGTTCCCTTAATTAAATGGACGCTTCATTAAAGAGCTACAGGGATTTTTTTCTTTTCTTTTCTTTTCTTTTTTTTTAAATACAGTTTCAGCTAAAGGCAAACGTTGGATGGGTGGAAACTGAGGTGCTGAAGATGAGGAACCACTCCAAGTGCAATGTAGGGTAAAATTCCACAGTATTACATTCTAGCCCAATCCACCTCTAGTGTCCTGTAGCTGCCATAACAAATTATCACAAATTTAGTACCGTAAACAAGAGAAATGTATTCTGTCACAGTCTGAAGGCCAGAAGTCCAAAATCAAGGTATTGTCAGGGCGGCACTCCCTACGGAGGATCTTAGGGGAGAATCCGTTCTTTGCTACTTTCAGCTTCTTTTGGATGCCAGTTTCCTTGGCTTATGGCCACATCACTCCAATCTCCGCCTCCATCTTCACATTGCTTTCTCCTCTGTGTATCTTTTCTTCTGTCTTTTGCAAGTACATTTGTCATTGGATTTAGGGTACAATCACATAACCCAGGATTATCTCATCATATCCTTAACGTGATTGCATCTGCAAAGATACTTTCTCCAAACAATGTAATACAGGTTCCTGGGATTAGGACATGGACAGTACTTTAGGGGCCACCACTCAACTCAGAACCCCACATTTCCAGCGTCTATCCCCACCCTCTACTAACAGCAATTCATACAGCTGTCACAACAAATTAATGCTTATAGCAATAGTAACTTGTCAGATCTCTAGCAACTTTCAATCCCAGTTGAAATAGTGTTGCCTTAACAAAACTTTCCCTCACTTCTTTCCTCACATAACTTATTGGAAGTAACTGCTCTCTGACCTGAGCTGCCTGAGTAGTTTGCCTCTCTCCAAAGGCATTTATTTGATTTTTAACCTTCCATGCTTGTAAGAAGCAGTAGATTATGAATGATGTCTTGGACATTTTTTTTCTCACCTGGCAGCAAGCACAGTGCTTAGTTAACACTTGTCAACTGCGTTTTTGCTGAATGTGATTAAGCCTGTAGATGTATTTTCATAGGAAATACAGGGTATAAGCATGTTAAATCACACCATAATGATACAATCAGCTAAATTTAGAATGTTTGGAACCCTACAGGAAAAGTGACTGAATTGCAAAATAAGAAAGGAAGGAGAAACCTATGCTTTGAAGGAGACTTAGAATAGACAAGTTATTACAAGTTGTTCATGAAGTTTTATATGAAAATGCAAAAGGTTAGGAAGACCCAAGCCTGTCTGGAAGAAGAATCTGGAACACTTATAGTACCAAGTATTAGGAGTTACTATTAAGCTATAGTATTTGAGGTTATATGATAATGGCATCAGGGCAGAAAAATGGGCCATGGAAAACTATTTGGTAAGATTTATTAAAACTGCATATATGCATAAGCTCTGACCTAGCAACTCAACCTCTAGTTATATAGTTAACAGAAATGTAAACATGCATCCACAAAAATACATGTACTAGAATGTTCACAGCAGCACAATCAATAATAATCCCAAACTGGAAACAATCTAAAGCACAACAACAGTAAGATACAGAGGAAAAATAAATTGGGGGAATATTCACACAATGGAATACTATATAGCAATGAAAGTGAACAGAGGGGGACACTACACTTAAAAATATGGACATCTCTCACAAACATGGTGAAAGAAGCCAGACCCAAAAGAGTATTTATAAGTCCATTTACATAAAGTTGAAAATCAGGCCAAACTAATCTGCAGTATAGTCAGATCAGTGGTTAAGGAGAACAAAGGGGGTTGGGGGGGTTATGTTTTAAGTGGTTGTATTCCGTTTTTTGTTTTTTTTTTAAATAAATTGAGCTGCACACATGATTTATTTACTTTTCTGCTTGGAGCACTTCAGTGACACCTTCAAAAGATAATATTTAAAAATGCAAAACAGGGGAGCCTGGGTGGCTCAGTGGGTTAAAGCCTCTGCCTTTGGCTCGGGTCATGATCACAGGGTCCTGGGATCTAGCCCCACGTTGGGCTCTCCATTCAGCAAGGAGCCTGCTTCCCCCTTTCTATCTGCCTGCCTTTCTGCCTACTTGTGATCTCTGTCTGCCAAATAAATAAATAAAATCTTTTTTAAAAGATTAAAAAAATGAAAATTAAAATGCAAAACAGGGGGACATCTGGCTGGCTTAGTTGGTAGAGCATGTGACACTGGATCTCAGGGGTTATGAGTTCAAGCCCCACATTGGGTGGGGAGGCTACTTAAAATTTAAAAAATAAAAAATAAATACATTAATTGAATTGTATGTTTGGTTTTTATTTGAATCCTAGTTTGAGAAGACCTGTTATGAAAAAGGAATATTTATGAGAGATTTAGAAAACTAAGAATAGTAGATATTTGAAGAGTACTCTATAAGAAGAGTAGATATTTGATGATATTAAATAATCATGTTAATAATCATGTTACTTCTGATGGTGTGTTAATGGCTGTGGATTTTTCTTTTTAGAGTTCTTTGAGATGTATACTAAATATACTATACTATATTTATATAGTATATTATTATTATATTATTATTTATAGTATATTTAGTATAGTATAGTATATATAGTATAGTATATATATAGTAAATATACTATAAATAATAATTCAGTATTATAGTAAATAATCAGTATATTTACTATATATACTATACTATATATACTATACTATAATATATAGTACTATAATATATACAGAGGAAATATATAATATATAGTACTATAATATATATACTATATATTATAGTATAGTATATATAGTATACTATACTAAATATACTATAAATAATAATAAATAATGCAACGCCTGGGATTCAATTCAGATAATTCAGTGGAGGATCAGGGAGGAGGGGAATATACAGATAAAACAATATTACTGGCCATGAACTGATGATAGCTGAAGCTGGATAATGAATGCTGGGGGGGTGCATTATACTATTCTCTTTGCCTTTGTGTCTGTTTGAAGTTTTCCATGACCAAAAGTTTTATGGGGTGGCTGGCTGACTCAGTCAGTAGAGCATGTGGCTCTTAATCTCTGGGTCATGAGTTCAAGCCCCACACTCGGCATGGAATCTACTTAAAGGTTTTATGATGTATGGTAGTTTTAAATACAGTACTATGGTAATAAAATACCTAAGAGCAACATGAATTTTTAAAGATGTTTATATTAGTGATTTATTAATTATAAATTTGTTCTTTAAGACTTTTTCTGAATGACTTACTTGCTAGTCCTTGAAGGTAAATCTGAGTCACTTTATGGACAATACTTGAAATATTAATGCAAAAATCTATAACTCGTATTTTCCACAGTTACAACTACTCTCGATTTACCCACTCAACAAATATGGGCCCACCCCTTGTTTTATATGTTGAGGATACACCAGAAGAAAGAGCAACCACATTTCTCTGTTTGTGGGTTTTACATTATCCAAGAGAAAGAAACAAGTAAACTAATAATTATGTAAGATAATTACATAATATAATTAAAATAATATTAGGGTGGGGCATCTAGGTGGCACAATAGATTAAAGCATCTGACTCTTGGTTTTGGCTCAGGTCATGATATCAGGGTCCTGGGATCAAGACTGTGATGGACACTCCGCTCAGCATGGAGTCTGCTTTAGATTCTCCCTCTCCCTCTACCCCTCCTGTTCATGCATTCCCTCATTCTCTCTCTCAAATAATTAAATAAATAAATCTTTAAAATAATAATAAAGGTAACCAGGGGGGTTTTATGTTAACTTCACCCAAGTAGCACTTCTGAGACTTTCCCTCTATTGTCCCTACTGTCCATGGGTAGGGGGAGGTGGCAAGTTCTCACCAGCTGTATTAAGGAAGCTGTTTAGGTGGGAGATCAGCAAAAACCTAGAGCATAAGGTTCAATGGGCTGCATAGGCAGCTGTCAATGGAGAGCCAGCTTCTGTGGCAATTCTTATGGGTTTACCCCTGCGCCCCACCACCACCACCAGAACCTCTCCTAGGATTTCCTCTCTCTCTCTCTCCAGTTCCTATTCTCCAATATCTTTTTCCTAAATCCCTTTTATCCCATCTAATGTTCCAGCCAGGAGTTTCTCGAGTTTGAAAGTTGTGGAGGGGCAGTCATCTGCTTCTTCTTATGTCATTGTCTTACTTAGGACTCTTCTCAGGACTTTCCCTTAAAAGCCTAGTTTGAAAGTTGCAAACACTGAATATTGCCTTTTCTCTTTTCTTTCCTGCTATAAGAATCCTAATTCGCTTGGATATCTTTGGTCTCTAGGAAAGGGTTCTGAGGTATGACAAAGAAAAAAAACTGAAGAATACAATTTCAATATCTTTTGCTATGTGGAAAAAAATTGCGTTTCATGAAAGAGGTCTGGGAGCTACTTCAGATAGAGTGGGGAAGGAGGCATTTCCTCTGAGGAAGCAAACTTTTAAATTTTTTTTAAATTTTTTTTAGATTTTATTTATTTATTTGACAGGGAGAGATCACAAGTAGGCACAGAGGCAGGCAGAGAGAGAGAGAGGAGGAAGCAGGCTCCCCGCTGAGCAGAGAGCCCGATGCGGGGCTCGATCCCAGGACCCCGAGATCACGACCCGAGTTGAAGGCAGTGGCCTAACCCACTGAGCCGCCCAGGCGCCCCCATTTATCTACTTTCTGTCCCTATATTTTACTTTCAATTTTTTAGCATATGCTCTTTTTGGTTTGGCTTTTTTTCCCCTCAACATAAATTGAGATTTATCCGTATTGTATATTATTTGACAGAGAGAGATCACAAGTAGGCAGAGAGGCAGGCAGAGAGAGAGAGGAAGGGACTCGATCCCAGGACCCTGAGATCATGACCTGAGCTGAAGGCAGTGGCTTAACCCACTGAGCCACCCAGGTGCCCCTGAGGAAGCAAACTTTAAGTTGTAACTTGAAAGGTAAGAGGGAGCCAATTACAGGAATTGGTAAGGGAAAGATTCCAGACAGTGGGGAAATATCAGTTGCAGTGGTTTGGGAGAAGAGAGAGTCTGGCATAATCTGGCATCTGCCAGAAGGCCAGAGAACTGAAAACCTCTTCTTTCCTGTTATCTCACAGCTAACCTTTGCTACAGAGATTCTACTATTAGGACACCACAGCAACCCAGATTTGGATTTGGGGAACTCTACATGTAAGCATTTTGGGATTTTTTTTTTTAATAGACTTATAAACAGTTCATAAACTGTGTTTTTTTCCTCAGTTTATAAGGACATGCAGACACACTGTTTGTTCTCTTTGGCATTCATAACCATAGAACCTAACATGACTCTGGAAACAATGAAAAAAGATAGCTAAAGTGCTCCTCAACAGTTTACTAAAGATTTGCATTCATGTTGCTTAAGAGCCTTAAAAGATCATACAACTAAAAATATTTATGAAGAGCTTTCAAGGGCTTGGAAGAATGCTTATGATAACTAAAAATTCAAGGTGCAAAACTACATATTTAATTGTAATCTCCATTATGAAAAATATACATATAGATAATTAGAAAGAAATACATCAAAATATTAATATTGGTAATCACTAGGTGCTGGAAGTCTACTATCCACACATAGGAATTCCAGAAAGTAAAAACAGAGAAAACAAGTAGAAATGTTTGACAAATAATTTATTTATTTTTTAAAAGATTTTATTTATTTATTTGACAAAGAGCATTAGCTGGGAGAGAGGTGGAGGGACAAGCAGACTCCCTGCTGAGCGGGAAGCCCAATTTGGGGCTTGATTCCCAGATCTGGAGATCATGACATGAGCCAAAATCAGACCCTTAACCCGCTGAGCCATTCAGGTGCCCTCAATGAATAATTTTAAAACATTTCCCACAACTAAAGGAAATGAGTCACCAGACTGAAAGATTCACCAAATGCTCAGCCCAACAGGTGAAAACAGACACAGATCAAGACATGTCATTACAGAATTTCAACACACTGAAGGGAAAGAGCAGACTGTTTAAAGTTCCACAGAGAGGGGGGAGCAGAAAGAGGCCACACACAAATGATCAGGAATTGGAATGGCTTTGGACTTCTTAGCAGTAGCAGAAACTGGAAAACTCTGTCTTCAAAATTCTGGGGCAAAAATGCCCTTGCACTAATGGTGACACAAAGGCCACAGAGCTCCCAGTCTTAAGGAACTACTTGCAGTTGTATAAATCAGCATGTCAGAAGTAACCTGTATAAATCAAAGCCTGGAAGGTTCTCCACACATGTTTTTCCCTGTGTGAAACCCCTGGACCTCTTCATATCCCAGAGTGTGAATGTGGGAGGGATTTGCAATGGTAATCAAGTTTTCCAGGTGGAAGAACTCGGGGTCATATTTTTTTTCAGAGTCATATTTAATATGATATTTCTTATACAAACCTCCCATGTTTGTAAAATCATATCTACTATAATAATTAATAGGGTAATTTTTAAAATATAAAGATGCAGTAATAATCACAGGTATAAACTAGTATCTTTGATGATAAAAATGCTAATGAATTGGTGGGTTATGTAAAACACTCATTTCTCCAGATTACTAGTACTTTCCAAAAAGCTGCAAATAGAAAGTCCAAGACAGTAGCAAACATTTGTTATCCTTCAATTATTCAGAAAGGCCTACCTACTTGCTTAGAAGAAAATACAGGAAGAACAAAACACAAATTCATATTTCAATAAAATGCAGTTCTGTACTAAGATAGTAGGATGCCTATTAAAAATGCTTTTCTTTGTTTCAAGGTAAGAATAAAGCTCTGTGAAATGATTAGAATCCTTTTCCCCCAAGAGATCAAAGCCTTTATTTTTACTTTTAAAAAATTATAAAGATTTTATTTTTATTTTATTATTATTTTTTAAGATTTTATTTGACAGAGAGAGAAATCACAAGTAGGCAGAGAGGCAGGTGGAGAGAGAGGGATGTGGGGCTCCATCCCAGGACCCTGAGATCATGATCCAAGCTAAAGGCAGAGGCTTAACCCACTGAGCCAGCCAGGCACCCAAAATTTTATTTTATTTTTTATAAAGATTTTACTTATTCATTTGACAGATCACAAGCAGGCAGAGAAGTAGGCAGAGAGAGAGGAGGAAGCAGGCTTCCCGCCAAGCACAAGCCCCATACGGGACTCGATCCCGGGACCCTGGGATCATGACCTGAGCCGAAGGCAGAGGCTTTAACCCACTGAGCCACCCAGGCGCCCCCAAGATTTTATTTTTAAGTAATCTCCACACCTAAAATGGAGCTCAGACTCATAATCCCAAAACCAAGAGTCACATACTCCACAGGCTGAGCCAGCCAAGCACCACTGGTTTATTTATTTGTTCGTTTGTTTGCTTGTTTTTGAGCAGTTTCAGATTAACCAAAAAGATGAGGGAAGGAATATAAATATTCCCATATATTCCTGGTCCCACACATGCATAGTCTCCCCTATTATCAATATTCAAACACCATCAATTTATTACAATGGATGAACCTACATTGACACATCATTATCACCCAAAGTCCTTAGTTTACATTAGGGCTCACTCTTGGTATTGTATGTTCTTTTTTTCTTTTTCTTTTTTTATGATTTATTTATTTATTTGAGAGCGAGAGAGTTGGGGGGAGGGTCAGAAGAAGAGGGAGAAAGAGACTCTCAAGTAGACTCCCTGCTGATCAAAAGCCTGATCTAGGATTGTACAGGGCTCCAGTATTGTACAGTCTATGGGTTTGGACAAAAGTATAATGACATACATTCACCATTATAGTACAGTATGTAGCATTTTCACTGCCCTAAAAATCCTCTATGCTAGGGGTTCTTGGGTAGCTCAGTCAGTTAAGTGGCCAACTCTTTTTTTTTTTTTAATATTTTATTTATTTATTTGACAGACAGAGACCACAAGGAGGCAAAGAGGCAGGCAGAGAGAGGAGGAAGCAGGCTCCCCGCCGAGCAGAGAGCCCGACGCGGGGCTTGATCCCAGGACCCTGGGATCATGACCTGAGCCGAAGGCAGAGGCTTTAACCCACTGAGCCACCCAAGTGGCCAACTCTTGATTTGGGCTCAGAGTTGTGAGATCTAGCCTCACATTTGGGCTCTGTGCTGGGTGTGGAGCCTGCTTAAGATTCTCTTTCTTCTCCCTCTGCCTTCGTATAGATACCCTATATCGTATAGATACCCTATACGCAGGGTATCTCGTTATTGTTTCAGTGTGCATTCAATGTGCATTTCCCTGATGACATGACATGGAGCATATTTTCATATGCTTATTTGACATCTGTATATCTTCTTTGCTCAGGTCTCCGACAGTCTTTAGCCTGTTTGCCAGCCCTCTCCCCAGCTTTACTGAGGTGTAATTGACCAAACTATATATGTAAAGTGTCCAATGTGGCAGTACTTGGGGCTGGCTCAGTAGATGGAGCATGTGACACTTGATCTCAGGATTGTGAGTTCAAACCCTTGCTGGATGTAGAGATCAAAAATAAAATCTTAAAATTGGGGTGCCTGGGTGGCACTAACCAGTTGGTTAGGCATCTGACTTCACCTCAGGTCGTGATCTTGGTGGAGACCCATGTTAGGCTTTGTGCTCAGTGGAGAGTCTGCTTCTCCCTCTCTCTCTGCCCCTTCCCCACTCAGGTTTGTATTCTCTTTCTCTCTCTCTCTCTCAAATAAATAAAACTTTTTTTTTAATCTTAAAAAAACCCCAAAAATCATATTGAATTTTTCTTATTAAGATATAATTCATATACTACAAAATTTGCAATTTTAAGATTTTTGAGAGAGAGGGAGAGATAGCACACACATGAAATGTGGTGATGTATGTATGTATGTATACATCGTGAAAAGAGTCCTCCCATTGACATGGGCCCATTTTATAACTGTGTTTTCTCATTTTTGAGTTTTGAGTTTTCTTTCAACTTTTCTATTTCAGAGAATTGTTGTGAAGATTAAATGAGACTATGCCTACAAAACCTCTCATAGAGTCGGACACATTGTAGCTCTAGATAAATGGAAGCTGTAACTCTTACCGAGTGGAAACCCTTGAATTTCTTGCATTGACCCAAATGATTATTAATATTAACACTGTTTAGGTATTTTCTGAGGAAAAAAAGAAGAAATTCGCTTTTTTTGGTTTACTATGTTCTAGCCCCTTTATACATATTATTATTTTAATCTTCACTCTAATAGTAATCATTATTATCTCCATTTTATGGGTAAGGAAACTAAGGTAGAGAAAGGTTAATTTCCTTCCAGTCCTCATATATTTATTGAGTGACTACTTTGTATAAGGCTGTGTTCAAGAAAACTAAGAAAACAACACTGAATAAGACAATCCACAGTTCCTAATGAAATTCCACATTCTAGCAGAGTAGGGAGACAATACACTGACAATGTAATCACAGACTGTAATACACTATGAAGGAAATAAACAGGGTCTTGAAACAGGAGTAATTTACTTTAGATAGGGTAGCCAGGAAAAGCCTTTAAAAGAGAAAGTGGAGCTGAGTTTTGAAGGATAAGAATGGGTAAGTCAGGGTGCCTGGGTGGCTCAGTGAGTTAAGCCTCTGCCTTCAGCTCAGGTCATGATCCCAGAGTCCTGGGATCAAGCCCCACATCGGGCTCTCTGCTCAGCAGGGAGCCTGCTTCCCTTCCTCTCTCTGCCTGTCTCTCTGCCTACTTGTGATCTGCCAAATAAATAAATAATCTAAAAAAAAAAAAAAAAGAATGAGTAAGTCATGCAAAGAACCAAACTAAAAGAGATACAGGCAAAGGGTATAGCAAATGCGAAGGCCTGGCTACAAGAGAGCACTTAGAAGCTTGGGAGCATGTTAGTGATCTATGTGGTTTGTACCTGGAGTTGATGTTGGTTACAGGCAAAGGTGGTATAATGAAGGCCTCACAGGACATGGTCAGGAGTTTGGATTTCATGGTAAGTTCAATGAGAAGCTATTGTGAGGTTAAAAAGTAAATGAAGGGCACGATCTGATTCTTTTAAGGATCCTTCCTTTTGCTGAGTGAATGCACTGGAGAGAAGAGAAAAGAGCAGAAGTATGGAGACTTGTTAAGGACAGTGTTTCAGAGAAGAGGTGAAAGAGACTTGACCTACAGTTGACAGAATGGGAGAAGATATTTGCAAATGTTTTATCAGATAAAGGGCTAGTATCTAAAATCTATAAAGAACTTATCAAACTCAACACCCAAAGAACAAATAATCTAATCAAGAAATGGGCAGAAGACACAAACAGATAATTCTCCAAAGACGACATAGAAATGGCCAACAGACACATGAAAAAATGCTCAACATCACTCAGCATCAGGGAAATATGAATCAAAACCACAATGGGATACACCCTCCCACAGGTCAGAATGGTTAAAATCAACAACATGGGAGATGACAGATGTGAGAATGCAGAGAAAGGGGAACCCTCTCCTACTGCTGGTAAGAATGCAAGTAAGAATGCAAGTTGGTGCGGCCACTATGGAAAACAGTATGGAGGTTCCTCAAAAAGTTGAAAACAGAGCTATCCTATGACCAGCAATTGCATTACTGGGTATTTACCCCAAAGACACAAATGTACAGATCCAAAGGGGCATGTGTACCCCAGTGTTTATAGCAGCCATGTCCACAATAGCCAAACTATGGAAAGGGCCCAGATGTCCATCAACAGATAAATGGATAAAGAAGATGTCACACATACACACAGGGAATACTGCTCAGCCATCAAAAAATATGAAATCTTGCCATTTGCAACAAGGAGGATCAACTAGAGGTTATTATGCTAAGCGAAACCAATCAGAGAAAGACTGATCGCACTCATGTGCATTTTAAAAAACAAAAGAGGATCATTGGAAGGGAGGGAAAAATAAAACAAGAGAAAATCACAGAGGGAGACAAACCATAAAAGACCCTTAATTATAGGAAACAAACTGAGGGTTGCTTAAGGGGAGGTTGATGGGGGATGGGGGAATGGGTGACAGACTTTTAGGAGGGCATGTGATGTAATGAGCACTGGGTATTATATAAGACTGATGGATTACTGAACAATACCTCTAAAACTAATAATACACATATTAATTAATTGAATTTAAATTAAATAAAGAGAGAGACGGCCTAGAGTGACGGCAGAGGCGGTAAAACCAACAGGAGTCCACTGGATGTGGTGGAGAACAAAGGAATCAAAGGTCTGGTTAGAGTTCCGTGCTGTACAGGTCCATTTTGCGATGCTGACGAGCCGTCATAGGTATCAGTTGACATCTGGCTACGCAAAATGAAGGTGACCAGCGATCCGAGCTGTACACTGAGACTTCTCCTTGGGGAAATACAGGAGGTTGATACGTGGAGGAACACAAAGGGCCCCCGAGAGTCTTCCATTCCATCTGGGCCTTACTTTAAAAACAAACAAAACAAAACAAAACAAAAACCACCTAGGTTCCTGAAGGCTAAGTGTGACCGCTCAGCTCCGTGAGCCCACCACGGCACAGACCAGAGCTTCAGTAGTTGCCGATGCTGGGTCGCACACCTAAAACACTCCAGCCACCCTAAACACTGCCAGGACGCTTGCTGGACGTCTACGGAAAGCCGGAGCTACGCAACGGAGGCGGGGCCCAGGGAGCGCTGCCTGCTGGGATTTGTAGGCTGACTGCACAGGCGTGGACTCGAGCTCCCCAAGACTGCCGGGGGGAGCGGAGTTGCGGCGCCACGTAGAGGGAGCGAAGCGCACCCCGAGCCTGCGTCAGTCGTTCGGAAACGCTAGTCAGAAAAGGCAAGCTCAATACTGCCTTATGCTTGGAATCATTTAACGGCGACATCTTCTCACCAGTTAAAGGATAAATTCAGAGTCCCGAAAGTGACATTTAACTTGGTACTCGTCGTAACCTTATTTCTTAACATTTCCCAGTTACTTAAGGCTGTTCTGGACGCTGCCTCTGAGAAAGAGTCTCTCTTTGGACATTCCCCCCCCCCAACCATGCTTCCATAAGACTGCCATACAATTCGCTAGTAATACTTGTAATCGTGGCAAGCTTTCCTGACACTACGTGTTCTAGGCTAAGCTAGTTGTCCGCGTTAGCTCAGTTTTCACCGAGCCCTCTGAAATGGTCGCTATTACTTCCATTTTGAAGATGAGGATATCTTGGCGGAAAGACGTTATATAACCTGGGCAAGGTCACGCCGAAGACTCACACTGTTCACTCGTTCGCCTCTACTGCCGCGCTGCGAGTTCCAGACCGGTACGGACAGACCAGCTTTTTGCTTTCCCGCGGGCCATGCCCCGAGGGTGGCGCTCTAGTGACGACACCGTGTCCCATGGTGCCTCGCGCGCCGACACTGCTATTGGCTCGCCGTCTCGGCTCCTTTTTCAAATTGAGGCGCCGAGTCGTTGCTCGGTTTCCGAGGTTTTGGGCGGAGACGAAGTTGGTGACTCCGAGGCTCCCGCTAGCGCGGGACAGACACCTCGGTCAGTTAGAGCCCTGGTGGAGAGCGGAGACGTCGAGCTTGCTCGCGTGGCTTCCCCTGGCCACGCCAATACCCGGCTGGGGAGGTGGGCATCCGGGCCGCGCCCGCCGCAGGGACCCGCCGCGCTCCACAGCGTCGGAGTCCGCAGCCAGGCCTTCACCTTCGGGCAGGGATCGTCATGGCGTCCCAGCCGAATTCCTCCGCAAAGAAGAAAGAGGAGAAGGGAAAGAACATCCAGGTGGTGGTGAGATGCAGGTAGGGCGAACCCGGCAGGACTGGGAGTGCCGGGCTTTGCTGGCTTTGGTGCAGGGCTCCCGTCTGTGCTGTCCGGAGAGAGGAATTTAGTTTTCAGTTTCTGCCGGGAGCAAACTTTCCTGTTTTGTAGTTCTCCGCATTCGGTCGATAAAAACGACGCCAGATTTCTGTGAGGAGTAAACTAGTGTCTGTTTCAGAAGAAAGGGCATTTGTGTTAGAGGTTACAGTTTAAACTGGTATTCAGAAGGAGACTTTGATCGCCGGTTTTAAGGGAAAAGTGTGTTCTTTTAAAAAATTATTGTTGGAGAGATGCCACTCCTTGAAGTTTCTCAGTTTCGAAATAAGACTGCATACCTACTTTGCAGGTGTTTTAGTACTTATGTTGGATTTACCGTCCTCTCCATCATCCTCTAAAAGAATAATCGATGACTTGTTCTCTTTCTTCTAGTTGCAATATTTTCTTAATCCCCGCCAAACAAGGAAACATCATTGTATTTATATTTTAAAGGTTAACTGCTAGAGTAGTTTGTTTTTAAAAGGACGCATCTTAAGCCAGTATAGCTTTCTGATTGTACTGCAACTTGGTCTTCCGTAGACCAAGGGATATAGTTTCTTCGCGGTGAGTGGGTGGAGGGTTCAAATTCTCCCCGGATTATTTTCCAAATAACTCCCCCATTTTAAAATTAGCCAGTAAAGGAGGAATATACTCGTCATGCAAACTGTTGCTTAATTAAGATTGACTTATTAAGTTTTTTAAAAGCCCTCCACGGTTTACTGGTCTGTGTGTGTGTCGTGTTTGTTTTTGTTGCTGTTGCTTTACAAATTATACCATTTAGCAGCTTTTCTGTAAATTCAGAAGTTCTAAAACTTAAAAATAAAGGTCCTTTTTAAAAATGTGTGAGCAAACTTAAATTATTGCTTTCTTCACTTTGATATCTTGAATTGTAGTTGTCAAAGATAATAGCTAGCTTTCTGAACTAGGTGTCAGAGAGGATATTTGATGGTAACCTTAAGTGCCACCACTTACTAGTTGTAGTCTAGGGCTTCTGTTAATAGTTACTTGTTTTGAAGATTGAATAAAAAGTTAATAGCCTGTAATACATATGCAAATTTTTATTTATTTAATTTTTAAAGATTTTATTTTTAAGCAATCTCTACACCCATTGTGAGGCTCAAATTCACAATTCGGAGATAAGAGTTCCATGCTCTACCTATTGAGCCAACCAGGCGCCCCACAAACACAGATTTTTAGATTATTTTGATCGTTTCATAATGCCAGACAATTTTGCTTTTTCTGGATGGTTTTATTTTCTTTAATTTTCTTTTTTATTGTTAATTACAAAATCTGTCAAACCTATAAAAAGTTACAGAGAAAAAAGTAACAAACATCTGTGTTATCCATGACCTAATTAGAAACGAAACAATCATTACATTTGGAACCCTACTGTATCCCTCTCCTGCTCTCTTCCTCTACCCCAAGAATTAAACATTATTCATGTTTGTTATCCGCATACATTTCTTACCTAAAAAGAGATTTCTTTTACATTGTCACTAACGAAAAGTGCTTAGGTTGTGTCTAATTATTTACAATAAATTTTGTATAAAGAAATGTTTTTCTTTTCTTTTCTTTTTTTTAATGTTTTTCTTTTCATTCTTTCTTTTCTTTTTCAAGTTAATTCTGTTTACATCTAGTCCAGGAAGCTGTCAGAATTGTCATGTTTTACATGTCTTTGAAAAGTAAAAAACCTATTTTTTTGTTTCTGGGAGTTGAAACTAAAAATTCTGCTGTCTGCTTTACCAGTATCATTTAGTCTCCCATTTAATCCCAGTTAAGGAACTGCTTGTAATTTGCTTTGTTGAGAAGAGACACAGAACTGTTTTACTATTCTACTATAAGATGATGCAAGGTTTTTTTTTTTTTTTATTCTTGAGATTTTCTTTCTTTCTTTCTTTTTTTTTTTGGAGAACATTTTCTGAAGTTGGTATCCCTATCAGCACAGAGTTGCTCCTGGCATGCTCCTGCTCCTCACAGTAGAACTTGAGGTCCGACGATGCCATTGAAACCTTTGTTCATTTATGGAGGCTTCTGATCTCAACTGCTGCACAGTTCTTGCCTGGGCTATGTTTGTTGGTGCTTGCTGTTTTGCTGGACATCTTTTACCTGAAATCAGTAAGACTGTGTGGTCCGTTGTTTTCAGATTTAAGTGGTGGAATGAATCTGTCAAAGAACTGCTACCAGTGCAGCATCTGATTTTTTTATTTTTTTTTTAATAACCTTCAAAATTATAGAAATCATTCTAGGGCTCTGGTAAGACAAGGGCAAGATTTGGCTCACAGTTTGAAGGTTATAGACCCCTCACATTGATCTAGCTACTGGTTATCTTTATTATACCCTACATAACTCCCCTGCCCCCCCACCCCCACCCCACCACACACATCTACCAACCTCTACCTCAGGGCCTTTGCAATTTCACTCTGCCTAGAAAGCTTTCCCACCAAAATAGCTACATGACTGGCTCCCTCACTTTTTAGATTCTGCTTAAATATCATTAAATATCAGAGAAAAGAAGCCTTCCCAGACCACCCTAAAATAGTAATAGCAACTGTCCATTTTCCCACATCATCAATTCCAATCACACTTAGTCTGTTTTATTTACTTTGATTTCTAATTTATCAGCACCTGATATATCTTTAACACTAGGATAAAAGCTCCCTGAGAATAGGAATTTGGGTGTTTTGGGTTTTTTTGAACCTTGGTTTTGTTCACTGGTATACCCCGAGTTCCTAGACAAATATCAATCACATAATAAGTACTTGATGAATATTTATAGAATGAATGAATGAATGAATGTAATGTAACTGTAGTGAGGCCAACGAATTGATTGGCTTGTTAACGTCATTAACAGAAACCTTACAATTTCTAATTAGAGAAGTTTGGTTAGGAATATAGTGGCTTGGGAGTACTTTTTATGGTAGTACAAATAGTTCTTTAAGTTCATCAGTGGGAGTTTTGATAACTTTTAGAAATGTGTGATCTGGGGCACCTGGGTGGCTCAGTGGGTTAAGCCGCTGCCTTCGGCTCAGGTCATGATCTCGGGGTCCTGGGATCGAGTCCCGCATCGGGCTCTCTGCTCAGCAGGGAGCCTGCTTCCCTCTCTCTCTCTCTGCCTGCCTCTCCATCTACTTGTGATTTCTCTCTGTCAAATAAATAAATAAAATCTTTAAAAAAAAAAAAAAAGAAATGTGTGATCTGTGTGAATATCTAGTACTTGGTTGTGACATCTTGAATGGTATTCATTTGGTTAATGTCATCACACATAATGGCAAAGAGATTAGTTGAGAGATGCTAAGAATTATAAACTAATTGAAAAAGCTTTAACCATGTGAGAGAATTCATTATACTTGATACTCTTGGCCTACCTCAGTATAAGTTGGTTTTGACTTAAGTTTGTTGAACTTTTAATAATATTTCATGCTGTGGGTTATGTACATTGTGTAGGTTTCATTACATTTGACAATCGATAGCCTTATTATGTGTTACCTGCAAATTGGTGAGTTAAATTTCCCAGGATGACAAATTTGATTTTCTGCCTGTCAAAAATATGCTAGGCATGGAGCATGGCAGAGGATGTTGTATCATTTTAAAAATAAATAGCAACTTGGTTTATCTAGTAGTTGCCATTTCCTTTCATAATATGTGAATCTGAATGGGAAAAATGAACTCAGGTCAAGAGTACATATCTTTCCTTGGCCCAGATGTGTGTTAAGTGTATATATGTCTGAATGATGCTACTGTGTGGACTAGGGTTCTTTTCAGCTCTTCCATCACTCCTCTTAGGATGGCATTTATTAAGCTATATAGTTTAACAGATATTAGGATGTGTGCCAAGCATAGTAGGAGCCACAGAGAAACTAAACTAAATAGGATTTCTTTTTTCTTTTCTTTCGGTGTGGGGGGAGGCATGTGTGTGAGTGCGAGTTATCTGCTGACAGGTTAGTATTTTGAACACAAACCTGGCATGTTCTTTCTTGTACGTCATAACCTAATATTCTTAGACTCTAAGGGAAATAGAATTCTGAAAAATAAGTTTGGCCTTTTTTTAACGAGTTAATTCTGTTTACATCTAGTCCAGGAAGCTGTCAGAATTGTCATGTTTTACATGTCTTTGAAAAGTAAAAAAAACTATTTTTTTGTTTCTGGGAGTTGAAACTAAAAATTCTGCTGTCTGCTTTACCAGTATCATTTAGTCCCCCATTTAATCCCTGTCACCAATAGTGTCAAAAAACTTCACTTTGTTATTGTATAAGGTATTAATGATAATGTCATCTGTAACCTGATAACTAAGAGTTTTTAAAATACCTTTGTATATTTCTTTTTATAGACCATTTAATTTGGCGGAACGGAAAGCTAATGCCCATTCTGTAGTAGAATGTGATCATGTACGTAAAGAAGTTAGTGTACGAACTGGAGGCTTGGCCGACAAGAGCTCAAGGAAAACATACACTTTTGATATGGTACCTATTTTTTTCTTTCTTTTTTTTTTTTTTTTTCAAGATTTTATTTATTTATTAGAGAGCATGTGAAGGAGTGGGGTTGGAGTAGAGAAAGAGGAACAGGCAGACTCTTCTGAGTGCAGACAGAGCCTGACACATGGGGCTCAGTATCATTACCCCAAGATCACAACCTAAGCCAAAAACCCAAGAGTCAGATGCCCAACCGGCTGAGCCACCCAAGTCCCCCAGTACCTATTTCTTAAAATGCTGCTATTCCTTTGTTATTTGCTATGTAAAGTAATTCTTGTATACATATTTCCTTTAGGTTCTAGTATACAGTTCCAAGTTTGAGTTGACTCTGAGTTTTTTTTTTCCTTTTTTTTTTTAAGATTTATTTATTTATTTGACAAAGAGAGAAAGAGAGAAATACCACAAGTAGACAGAGAGGCAGGCAGAGAGACAGGGAAGCAGGCTCCCTGCTGAGCAGAGAGCCCGATGCCAGGCTCCATTCCAGGACCCTCAGATCTTGACCTGAGCCAAAGGCAGAGTCTTAACCCTCTGAGCCACCCAGGCGTCCCGACTCTGAGTTTTCAAATGGTTTCTAGTGGGCTGAATGAGTTAATAGATTAAAAACAAAATTTTTAAAATGAGTAATTTTGAAGTACTTTTTTCCTGAAGAATTGCTTTTTCTTTTCTTTCTTTCTTTTTTTTTGATAGGTTTTTGGAGCTTCTACTAAACAAATTGATGTTTACCGAAGTGTTGTTTGTCCAATTCTGGATGAAGTTATTATGGGTTATAATTGCACTATTTTTGCGTGAGTAAAACACTGTTTTTCAAAGTGCTGAAAAGGTTTAGAAGCATGTATTTATTTTCTGTTTACCACTTTGGTTAATTTTAACAGATATGGCCAAACAGGCACTGGAAAAACCTTTACAATGGAAGGTGAGAGGTCACCTAATGAAGAGTACACTTGGGAGGAGGTATTTATGGTTTATAATAGATTTTTGTCTCTAAATGGCTGAACTATGACTGAATAAAAAAAATTGGTTGAAGGTCTTGTGAAATAGAGAAGATCAGTATACCCATGTCAAACATGAATATAGTATAAACTACTGTTTTAGTAAAATTAAAGTATGTGGTATGATTCCTGTTTAAGAAACATGGTTTCATTAGGAGGGAAAGGACCAATACATATGACACAGTTAAACGATAAGAGAGAGGTCTGTTTGGGACAGAATAGTTGGAGCAGAATATTGTGGAAAAGTGGCATGTGATTATGGCTTTAAAGGGAAGACTTTGCAGTGTGGGAGTGAGTTTGTTGTAAAGTTAACATAGAAAGAGGCAGCATGGTATCAACAATGACCTTCAGTATTTAAGAAATTAAGATTACTGTATTACTAGATAGTGTAGAAAGCACATACTAGGTTTTACAAAGGTTTCTTTTTTTTTTTTTAAAGATTTTATTTATTTGACAGAGAGAAATCACAAGTAGATGGAGAGGGAGGCAGAGAGAGAGAGAGGGAAGCAGGCTCCCCGCTGAGCAGAGAGCCCGATGTGGGACTCGATCCCAGGACCCCGAGACCATGACCTGAGCCGAAGGCAGCGGCTTAACCCACTGAGCCACCCAGGCGCCCCATGTTTTACAAAGATTTCTATCAAGTGTGTTTAAGTCAGTTTAATGACTAAGTTAATTTTCTAACTTTTTAACATTTATGTTGATCCATTTTTCTAGTGGTTACGTAGTTGAGGCATTAATAACTAAGCATGGATAATAAAGTTATGGAATTATAACCATAGGAAATAAGGAGTAGACTTAAAGCACAGTTTCAAAATTTTAAAGATTCATAATAATTTTATTACAGATGCTTGGATATTTGAGAAACAACTTGTTTATGTTAGAATTAGGGAATATCCTGTTAGATGGGCCTATTTCTGTTAACATGGTTGTATTACTAATGTTCTCATAAGCCAAGTTGGAAAGAATTATTAAATGTGGCTTTCTAAGTAGTTTAGTTGAGTTGGTTTCTATGTAATCTTTAGACATGATGTGGCTGATGGATAGGACAGACTTGTGGAAGGTATGAAGAAAAATAATTACTGTTGCATAAACTCATAAATGACTTGGCTGCTCTAATATTTGGTTAGTTTTTTTAACTGTTTTGAAATATTTATGTTTAAAGATTTTATTGACTTCAGAGAGAGAGATTGAGAGCGCAGTGAGTGGAGGAGGGAGGGAGAGGAGGAAGGAAAGAAGCTCAACCCAGACCTCATGCTAAGGGCGGAACCCTACTTGGGGCTTGATCCCATGACCCAGAGATCATGACCTGAGCTGAAACCAAGAGTTGGATGCCTAAACAACCGACACACTCAGATGCCCCTCATATTTGTGTTTAAATATATTATAAATATATCCTATGTCATATTTGTGTTTAAATATATATCATAGATATATCATGAAAGTGTTTAAACAGCCATAGTAAATGACATTCTTCCCTTATTTTAGTCCTAACTAATACTATAATTTCAGGATCCCTTGGCTGGTATAATTCCACGTACCCTTCATCAAATTTTTGAGAAACTTACTGATAATGGTACTGAATTTTCAGTCAAAGTGTCTCTGTTGGAAATCTATAATGAAGAACTTTTTGATCTTCTTAATCCATCTTCTGATGTTTCTGAGAGACTGCAGATGTTTGACGATCCCCGTAACAAGGTAACTCAGTCTTTAAGAATGAAATGTCTCTGGATTTTAATGTGTGATGCTTTGAGAAGTCAGTATATATATTTTTTACTAATCTCATGGATGATCTTTTGATATTTGCTCAGAGGGGAGTGATAATCAAAGGTTTAGAAGAAATTACAGTACACAACAAGGATGAAGTCTATCAGATTTTGGAGAAGGGAGCAGCAAAACGGACAACTGCAGCAACTCTGATGAATGCATACTCTAGGTAAGAAAGCCATTGTCCTCCCCACACTGCTCTGTTTTCTTTTTTTTTTTTTTAAGATTTTATTTATTTATTTGACAGAGAGAAATCACAAGTAGATGGAGAGGCAGGCAGAGAGAGAGAGAGAGAGAGAGGGAGAGAAGCAGGCTCCCTGCTGAGCAGAGAGCCCGATGCGGGACCCGATCCCAGGACTCTGAAATCATGACCTGAGCCGAAGGCAGCGGCTTAACCCACTGAGCCACCCAGGCGCCCTGCTCTGTTTTCTTTTTAACGTGGGAAGTCAAATTGAGGTGAATCAAAGTATGTGAGTCCCATACCTAGATTATATGTGTGCTTGATTTCATGCTTTAGTAATCGGCTTGAGATTCAGAGACAAGCACCAGTACTGGAAGAATGTTGGAAGGAGAACAAAGACAAGTCAAATTAGAGAAGTATTAATCTTTTTTAAGCAGACTGTTTCTTTCTCAAATGAAAGCGTACGCAGGAGCCTAGATTAATCTGTGCCTGCTGTAGTCGATTTGAGGGTGGGATGAAATCTTATTTGAGGGTGGGGTCTGAGAGGCTTAACTGCTCAGCCTCCTGTAGATTTTCCCTGAGCACTTTTTGGGGGCCTCTGTGGATACCTAGAAGAAAGTTTAAAAGCCCATGGTTTAAGTAAGGATTAGAAGAAAGTCAAATAGCTTCATTTAATTTTTCCCCTGGCTTTATTGCAGTATGACCGACAAAAATTACGTATATTTGGGTTGTACAATATGATTTAAACTTTTTTTAGATGGCTTCATTTTATATAGGAAGACATGGTCACTAACACTGGCTTTCCAGGGTAGAAAGGGGCATATTTGGTTAGCACCCCCTATGAAAAGAATCCCAAATTCTAGAAAAGCAGTTTACCAAGTCAGGTGATTTTTTTTTCTACTGCTCTGTGTAGTGTAGCATTAGAGTGTAATTAAAAGTATTAGAGTGTAATTTTAAAAGCTATACATAGGGAGTTAGATATTTGCAGTTAACCAAACATGGACTTCAGGTAAATAAGTGAACTTCTCTAAATATGTTTCCCTGACCTACAAAGTAATTATTAGAAATAGACCTCAGGGGGCGCCTGGGTGGCTCAGTGGGTTAAAGCCTCTGCCTTTGGCTCAGGTCATGATCCCAGGGTCCTGGGATCGAGCCCAACATCACACTCTCTGCTCAGCAGGGAGCCTGCTTCCCTTCCTCTGTCTCTCTGTCTCCTTGTAATCTGTCAAATAAATAAATAAAATCTTAAAAAAAAAAAAAGAAAAAGAAAAAAGAAAAAGATCTCAGGGTGCCTGACTGGCTCAGTCAGAAGAGCATGTGACTCTTGATCTCGGGGTTGTGAATTCGAGCCCCATGTTGGGTGTAGAGATTACTTAAATAAACAAAACCTAAAAAAAAATTAATTAAAAAAAAAAAAAACCTAAAAAAAAAAAAAATTAGATGTCTTACTTCTTTGCTCCCTTATAATTGGAAATTTCTGTAACTCTTTAAAAGTTATGCATGCATTTAAAGAACAAAAAAAAACCATGAAAGTAATGAAAATCATGAAATTATGGGTGATTTTATGATTTTAATTAAATTTTCCTATAATAGCTTTCCATTTGAAAAAATTATGTAGAATTTGGAGGAATGCGTTTAAGACTAGGTAATATTTCTTTTCTCTAAATACTTTTCTTTTAAATAAATTCCTGCTTTTTCATAAATTTGTATAATTTAGGATTTCTTTTTTTAAAGATTTTAATTATTTTAGAGAAAGAGCATGAGTGGGGGTTGGGAGGGATGCAGAAGGTCAGGGAGAAGCAGACTCCCTGAGCAAGAGCCTGACTCTGGATTTGATTGATCCCAAGACTTTGGGATCATGACCTGCCAAAGGCAGATACTTAACGGACTGAGCCACCCATACGCCCTCTAGGACTCATTTTTTTATATGTAGACTTGTGTAAAGGTTTTTTTATGAATGTATGTGATAAAATGAAGGAAAACATTCAATTTTCCAAAATCAGAGTTGAGGTCTATGCTTGATTGCATTAATTCCATAATCTTGAATTAGGAATGGGTAAATAATGGTAGAAAATATGAAATACATATTGAATTCAGATTTATACCTTGTTTTTCTTTTCTTTTTATTTATTTATTTTTTTAAGATTTTATTTATTTATTTGACACACACACAGATCACAAGTAGGCAGAGAAACAAGCAGAGAGATGGGGGTTGGGGGGTGGAAGCACTTCGGCTCCCTGCTGAGCAGAGAGCCTGCTGTGGGGCTCGATCCCAGGACCCTGGGATCATGACCTGAGCCGAAGACACGGTTAATGACTAAGCCACCCAGGCACCCCAGATTTATAGTTTCTTTATACTTTTCCTGTGCCCTTCCCTTTTTCTGTAATTTTAAATAATAAAGTATGAATCTTACTGTAAAATTTTCCAAGCAACATGAAAAATACAAATAAAAAAATTAAAAATTACCATATTCCTCACTAGTCATCAATGAAATTAACAAACAAGGATGTTCACCAAATGTCATTGATATGGGAGTAAGAGGTCTTTTGTTGTCTATATAGCTTTTGTATCCCTCAGATAAAAGCTGAATGTCAGTACATAAGATAGACTTTGGAACACTTTATGGTCGTGGTGATTGTCTTGTAGTATTTCGGTAATCACTCTTATTTACTATTTGCTTTTCAGGAGAGGGTATTAAGTATTTCTGATATTCTCAACGCAGAACAATATATTTTTACAACAGCTGACATTGAAATCAAGTAATTTGATTATTTGTGTGGTACTGTTTGAATTTATGGTAATGGCATATTTCAAGAGATTCTTATAAATAGGAAGACTGATTTCAAGCCTTCTCCTCTGACATACCAGGCAACTGTCGAAAACCGACCCCACATCCAGCTTTTAGAGTTCTGAGGATTCTAGTTCCTAAGTCTTTTAGGGTGTTTACAGATAGTTTCTTAGTGGGATCCCCTCTGCAGGCAGCAGGTACAAGAAAGCAAAAACCTAAGCATTATACTATCTACCCTCTGTGTTCCAAAATCTTATTGATGTCTCTTGTCCGATACTCTCTTTCTCACCTTGTGGCATTTGGTCTTTCTTTACCCTTTTTAATATTTTATAGAAAGCAAATAATGTTTTGTTACAATGACTGGACAACCTGATCTTGTTTTCTAGTCGTTCCCACTCAGTTTTCTCTGTTACAATACATATGAAAGAAACTACGATTGATGGAGAGGAGCTTGTTAAAATTGGAAAGTTGAACTTGGTAAGTGTCTACCTTAATACCACTGTTTCATTCTTTTTTTTCTCCAGCATTATTAAAGTATAATTGACAAAATAATATACTTAAAGTGTAAAAAAAAATGATGATTTGATATATGTATGCTTTGTGAAATGATTACCATAATCAGGTTAATTAACATATCCTTCACCTCACATTGTCACTTTTTTGGGAGGGGTAAGAATGCTTAGATCTGGGCACCTGGGTGGCTCAGTGGGTTAAGCTGCTGCCTTCGGCTCAGGTCGTGGTCCCAGGGTCCTGGGATCGAGTCCCGCATCGGGCTCTCTGCTCAGCGGGGAGCCTGCCTCCCTCTCTCTCTCTCTGCCTGCCTCTCCGTCTACTTGTGATTTCTCTCTGTCAAATAAATAAATAAAATCTTTAAAAAAAAAATAAAATAAAAATAAAAAAGGATGCTTAGATCTACTCGTAGCAGGTTTCAGTTGTCATTACCATAGTGTATATTACATCCCCAGAGTTTATTCATCTTATAATTGAAGGCTTATACGCTCTGACAAGCACCTGCTTCTCCCCCATTCCCCTACTCTTGGTAACCGTCATTCTACTCTCCATTTCCATGAACTAACTTTCTTCTCCCACACCCCCTCAATTCTACACATAAGGGAGATCATACAGTATTTGTCCTTCTCTGTCTGGCTTATTTCACTTTGCATTATATATTCTAGGTTCATCCATATTGTTACAAAATGCAGGATTTCCTTCTTTCTCATGGCTAAGTAAATGTATTCCATTGTACATGCATGCCATATCTTTTCTATTCATTCATCACTGTTTCTATATCTTGGCTATTGTGAATAATTCATTGAACATGGGAGTGCAGGTTATCTCTTTGAGATACTGATTTTATTTCCCTTGGATAATATACATAGAAGTGGGATTGCTGGGTCAAACCACTATTTCATTCTTTTTTTTTTTTTTTTTTTTTTAAGATTTTATTTATTTTAGAGGGAGAGAGAATCTCAAGCAGGATCCCAGCTGAGTGAGGAGCCCAATATGGGGATTTCACGACCCTGAGATCATGACCTGAGCCAAAATTACAGGCTGGATGCTTAAGGCACCTGGGTGATTCAGTGGGTTAAGCCTCTGCCTTCAGCTCAGGTCATGATCTCAGGGTCCTGGGATCAAGCCCCGCATCGGGCTCTCTGCTCAGCAGGGAGCCTACTTCCCCCTCTCTGCCTACTTGTGACCTCTCTTTCTGTCAAATAAATAAAATCTTTTAAAAAAAAACAAAAGTTGGACGATTAAGGCTCTGAGCCACTCAGGGACCCTTCAACTGTTTCATTCTTGACCACCACAGAGCAGCTTGAAATTCTGTACTTCTAGACAATATTTTTGAAGTTCCTAGGTAATTAGCTTTGTAGTGTATTGTTAATTATAAAAAAATTATCTTGGTGGGTAGTTGATACATTATACTAGAGAATGAAAGTCTTTGTGTCCAAATCCAGGGGAACTAACAGTTTTTATTTTTGAAATTTGAGGTTGAACTAACAACTATTATTTTTGAAATTCAAGGTTGATCTTGCGGGAAGTGAGAACATTGGCCGTTCTGGAGCAGTTGACAAGAGAGCTCGGGAGGCTGGAAATATCAATCAATCCCTTTTGACTTTGGGAAGGGTCATTACTGCTCTTGTAGAAAGAACACCTCATGTTCCTTATCGAGAATCTAAACTAACTAGAATCCTCCAGGATTCTCTTGGGGGACGTACAAGAACATCCATAATTGCAACAATTTCTCCTGCATCTCTCAATCTTGAGGTAAGCCCTTTAATAGGCATCTGCAAGTGTAGTAGCTGTAATTCTTATTTAGCTATCACTTACTTTATTTTACTTTTTTGTTTTTATTTTTTTATCATATATTCTAAAAGTTCATTAATTGGCTTCATTCATTCTAAGCAAGAGTAAAAGAATCTGGATATTGCACAGGGACATAGGAGGACAACACCGAAAAAATTGTTTTTCTACTTCCTGGCAGAGTTTTTAATCTTAAAAAGCCAATTACTTAATGGTTTTTCCCACACAGTCTTCAAAAGAAATTGCTGTGGTCATTAGCAGTAGATGGTTACATGTGGTATAGAGATTTTTAAAAAGATTTTATTTATTTATTTGAGAGAGAATGAGGAAGTGGAGGGGTGGGTAGAGGAAGAGGAAGAATCAGACTCCCTGCTGAGCAGGGACCCTGATTGGGGCCAGGGTATGGAGATCTAATAGGGGACTTAAAAGTGAGTTAATTGAATGCTAGTGTTGTAGAAGTTCTTAGAGGACACTGAAGATGGGATTAGATATGTGAGAACAGGTGGTAAAACCAAGAGGAGCAAAAAAAGATGGCAAAATCTCTTATTTTATTGTGTTTGTTTCCTTTAAATGGAGTTAGAAAAGGATTTATAAGGTGTCTAATTCCCCCTTTCATTTTAAAACACATCTTTACTGATATGTAATTCACATGCCATTAAATCACCTATTAAAAGTATGTAATTCGATGATTTTAATATATTTGCTGAGCTGTGCAACCATCACTAAAGTCTATTTAGAGCATTGTCATTACCTTAGAAAGAAACCTTGTAACCCATTAGGAATCACTCTCCATTTGCCCACATTCCCAGCTCTAGGTCACAACTAACCTACTTCAAAATTTTTTTCTTTTCTTTTTCTTTTTTTTTTTTTTTTAAGATTTTGTTTATTTATTTGACAGAGAGAGACACAGCGAGAGAAGGAAAACAAACAGGGGGAGTGGGAGAGAGAGTAGCAGGCTTCTGATGAGCAAGGAGCCCAATGTGGGGCTCGATCCCAGGACTCTGGGATCACAACCCGAGCCGAAGTTACCCAGGAGCCTCCCCCCGCCACTTTTTTTTTTTTTTTTTTAAAGATTTTATTTATTTATTTGACAGAGAGAGATCACAAGCAGGCTGAGAGGCAGGCAGAGAGAGAGGAGGAAGCAGGCTCCCTGCTGAGCAGAGAGCCTGATGTGGGCCTCGATCCCAGGACCCTGAGATCATGACCTGAGCCGAAGGCAGCGGCTGAACCCACTGAGCCACCCAGGCGCCCCCCCCGCCACTTTTTAAAAATATTTTATTTCTTTATTAGAGCACAAGTTGGAGGCAAAGGGAGGGAGAGGGAGAAGCTGACTCCCCAGTAAACAGAGAGCCCAATGTGGGGCTTGATCCCAGGACTCTTAAGATTATGACCTGAGCCGAAGGCAGACGCTTGCTTAACCAACTGAGACAGCCAGGTGCCCCAACCTACTTTTGTAATCTATAGATTTGCCTAATCTGGACATTGTGTGTAAATGGAATCATGCAATAAGTGTTCTTCTGTGACTGCCTTCTTGCGTTTAGCATGTTTTCAGTGTTCATCCATGTGGTTCACATGTATCCATGCTTCATTTCTTTTTGTAGGTGAGTAATTTTCCATTGTATGGATATAGAATGTTTTGCTTATTCATCAGGTGAGGGGGTTCACTGAGTGTGAAGACCGAAGTAAAAAATTCTTAGGCAAATTATCATAAAGAAGATGACCTTTTAAATTAGAAAGAAGGGAAGAAAAGGCTGTTTTGAACAAATTTCCTTGTAAAGATTTAGAATAGTGGTGCTAACCGATGATAGATTTTTAGGTTCGATATAACCGTAAGTTATTTCTTATAAATTATTTTTTTCTTGTAACTTATTTTATAATCCTTTTGATAACAGAACTACATTGTTCTTATAGAATCTTTAGTAATTGGCATTTTCTTTTCTTTACAGGAAACTCTGAGTACATTGGAATATGCTCATAGAGCAAAGAACATACTAAATAAGCCTGAAGTTAACCAGAAACTCACCAAAAGAGCTCTTATTAAGGTAATTGTGGATTTTGTGGAGGAATGTTTTGTTTGACAAATGTTAAGTTGAGGACCTGAAATAGATAATTGTTAAGATTTATTCAATTACATGTGGTAAGGCATTTCATCTAATGATTTTAGTTAACTACCTGATATATTAAAATGTTTTTTCTAATGCAAATATGGTGACTTTATCAGCTCTATCAAGCCAGCAAAATTTGCAATTATTTACATTTACAAAAATTTATTTATTTCTAGCTTTAAGGTACAATCACCATACATTAATATGGTATTATTACCACACATTAAGGTATAATTTCCATAACACTCTTCCATTGTAATCCTATAATGCAATGATTTTTAGTACATTTACAGAGTTGTGCAACATCACTACAGTCTACTTTGGAAATTTCTATGACTGTAAAGTTCCCCTTTACAAACAATCAACAACTAATACACTTTTTGTCTGTAGATTTGCCCTTTCCAGCCATTTCTTTTTAAATTTTTTTTAAAGATTTTATTTATTTATTTGACAGAGAGATCACAAGTAGGCAGAGAGGCAGGCAGAGAGAGAGGAGGAAGCAGGCTCCCCGTGGAGCAGAGAGCCCGACGTGGGGCTCAATCCCAGGACCCTGGGATCATGACCTGAGTCGAAGGCAGAGGCTTTAATCCACTGAGCCACCCAGGCGCCCCTTTTCCAGCCATTTCTTAAATGGAATCATGCAATATTTAATCTTTTGCATCTGGCTTCTTTCACTTAGCATAACACTAGGGCTTCATCTATGTTGTAGATGTATCAATAGACTATTTTGCTGAATGGTATTCCATTAAATGGTTAATAACACATTGTGTTTATCCATTCATCAGCCGATGGAAATTTGGATCATTTCCCGTAGTGCTGCTATGAATATTAGTATAGAAATCTTTGTGTTGATGTATTTGCAGTCCTTTTAGGTAGTTACCTAGAAGTTTAATTTCTGTGTTGCGCAGTAAGTTTATGTTTAACTTTTTAAGAAACTGTTTTCCAGGGGCACCTGCTTCCTCCTCTCTCTGCCTGCCTCTTTGCCTACTTGTGATCTCTGTCTGTCAAATAAATAAATAAAATCTTAAAAAAAAAAGAAAGAAAGAAAGAAAGAAACTGTTTTCCAAAGTGGCTGTACCACTTTAAATTTTCATTAGCAGCAAATGCATGAGGGTTGCAGTTTCTCCACATCCTCCCCAACACATGTTATAGTCTTCTTAATGTTAGCCATTCTAATAAGGGTATGATTTTACCCTCAGCATGGTTTTAATTAGCGTTCCCCTAGTGAATAATGATAATGAACATCTTTTCGTATGCTTCTTATCCATTTGTATATCTTTTTTGTGAAAGATCTATCCAAATTCTTTGCCCAATTTTTAGTTGATGAAGTTTTGTTTTGTTTTTGTTTTTTTAAGATTTTATTTATCAGTTAAAGAACTGCCAAGCTATTTTCCAGAGTGGCTGTATCAGTTTATATTCCCACTAGCAATGTAAGAGTAATCTAGTTATTCCACATATTCACCAGCATTTGGTATTATAGCTATTTTTATTTTAGTTGTTCTGATGAGTATAAGAGGCGCTAAATATCTCACTGTGTTTTTGTGGGTTTTTTAAAAAATATTTTATTTATTTATTTGAAAGAGAGAATGAAAGAGAGAGCATAAGACAAGGGAGGGTGAGAGGGAGAAGCAGACTCCCTCCTGAGCAGGGAGCCCAACATGGGACTCGGTCCTGGGACCAGTCAGGATCATGACCTGAGCCTGACCTGCTTAACCAACTGAGCCACCCAGGCACTCTCTCAATGTGGTTTTAACTTGCATTTCTCTAATGGCTCGAGGTGTTAAGCGTCTTTTCATGTGCTTATTTGGTATTTGCATATCCTCTTTGGTGAAAAGTCTATTTCTGTTTTTAGGTCCATTTTCTAATAGGGTTTTTTATTTTTATTTTTTTTTAAGATTTTATTTATTTGACACAGAGAGAGATATCACAAATAGGCAGAGAGGCAGGCAGAGGGAGGGGGAAGCGGGTTCCCTGCTAAGCAGAGAGCCTGATGTGGGACTCGATTCCAGGACCCTGGGATCATGACCTGAGCTGAAGGCAGAGGCTTCATCCACTGAGCCACCCAGGCGCCCAGGTTTTTAATTTTTTTATTAAAAAAAATTGGGGGGACAGTGGGGTGGCTCAGTGGGTTAAGCATCTAACTCTTGATTAAGGCTCAGGTCATGATCTCAGGATCCTGGGATTGAGACCCATGTAGTACTGCTTGTCTCCCTTTCCCTCTGTGTACTCTGTGACTCTCTCTCTCAAATAAACAAATAAATCTTTAAGAAAAATTGAGGGGAGCCATCTGGGTGGCTCAGTTGGTTGGCCATTTGACTTAATTTTGGCTCAGATCATGATCTCAGTCTCATGATTGAGCCCTGCATCAGGCTCAGAGCTGGGTGTGGAGCCTGTTTAAGATCTTTCTCTCTCTTTCCCTCTGCCTCCTGCCTTAAAAAAAAAAAAAAAATATATATATATATATATATATATACACATAGACATATAATAAATATATCTATGTATATATATATTTTTAGTTTTATATATTTAAAAAATTTAATATATGTATATATATATATGTAATAAATATAAAATATATTATATATATGTATATATATTTTTTAAGTAATTTCCACCCAGCGTGGGCTTGAACCCGCAACCGCCCAGAGATCAAGAATCACATGCTCTTCTGGCTGAGCCAACCAGGCTTCTTACTAATTGGTTTTTTAAAATTATTGTCGTTTTGAAAGTTCTTAGTCCTCTGTCACAAAAATGGTTTATATTCATTTTCTCCCAGTCTGTAGTTTATCTTCTTTATATGGCCTTTTATTTTTATTTATTTATTTAAAATATTTTATTTATTTGGCAGAGAGATCACAAGTAGGCAGAGAGGTAGGTAAAGAGAGAGAGGAGGAAGCAGGCTCCCCCTGAGCAGAGAGCCAGATGTGGGGCTTGATTTCAGGACCCTGGGATCATGACCTGAGCCGAAGGCAGAGGCTTTAACCCACTGAGTCACCTAAACATGCCATGCCTCTTTTTTTTTTTTTAAAGATTTTTATTTATTTATTTGACAGAGATCACAAGTAGGCAGAGAGGCAGGCAGAGAGAGAGAGAGAGAGAGAGGAGGAAGCAGGCTCCCTGCAGAGCAGAGAGCCCAATGCAGGGCTCGATTCCAGGACCCTGGGATCATGACCTGAGCTGAAGGCAGAGTCTTAATCCACTGACCCACCCAGGTGTCCCGGCCTTTTTTTTTTTTTAAAGATTTTATTTATTTATTTGACAGACAGATCACTAGCAGGCAGAGAGGCAGGCAGGAAGAGAGAGGAGGAAGCAGGCTCTCTGCATAGCAGAGAGCCCGATGTGTGGCTCGATCCCAGGACCCTGGGATCATGACCTGAGCCGAAGGCAGAGGCTTTAACACATTGAGCCACCCAGGTGCCCCCCCCCCCTTTTTAAAAGAATTTATTTACTTAGGGGCACCTGGGTGGCTTAGTGGATTAAAGCCTCTGCCTTCAGCTCAGGTCATGATCCCAGGGTCCTGGGATTGAGCTCCACATCGGGCTCTCTGCTCAGCGGGGAGCCTGCTTCCTCCTTGCTCTCTGCCTGCCTCTCTGCCTACTTGTGATCTCTGTCAAATAAATAAATAAAATCTTAAAAAAAAAGTATTTATTTAAGCTGTTGAAAGACTCTGTGACTAAACAAATATTGAATGAAAAGTATTCTTTTTCATGCTTTAAAAAACATGAAAGGACTAAGTACTTGTTTTATTTATTACATATCCTCCCCAAAATGAATGAAAAAACAGTTAAATCCTAAATTGATACCTACAATATTCTTCTTGTGAAGGAATACACAGAAGAGATAGAGCGTCTGAAACGAGATCTTGCTGCAGCCCGTGAGAAAAATGGGGTATACATTTCTGAAGAAAATTTTAGGTAAGACCTTGGCTATGGAAATTAATTTCCAAGAATAATAATTTTCTGATAACAAGGTGTTTGAAATAAAATTTACTTTTGTGACAGTAACTAAGATCTTTGTATCTAGTGCTTCCTATAAATGCTCCATTTTCTGATATTAACAAGTAGTTATCAGTTAAAAAAATTTTTATATATGTAACTTTAATTTTTAGATAACTATAGATTCACATGAGGTTGCAAGAAAAATACAAAGAGGACCCATGTATTTTTCACTTGTTTTCCCCATTCATTACTTCTCACATAACTTAAGTAAAACATCTGTGGTGGTGTGTGTTAGGGTATGTACTGGGGTATGCAGGAGGGTATGGGGTATGCAGGAGGCAGGAGGTATAATTGCTTTGTATATATACTTTAACTCACTTATCCAATTTTAGTCCCTGACTCCTCCCCTTCTTTCTGTGATACCAGATGCCTTCAAGTCCCAAGCCTCTCATGGATTCTGTGGGTCCTATTTATCTTCCATATTCCTGATTATAGACACTTAGTTTGTATCCCTCCCCATCTCTATTTTATGTGAATTATGACAAAGGACTATTTGTTAGCTTTGTAGCTTCTTTAATTTTATACGTACACATGCTTTTTTCCCCTCATAAGTAGGGATTCTTAGTTTCAAAATGGAGGTCACAAGAAGAATATTCCATTTATAAAACAAGGACAAGGATACATTAGTTTTTTGTAATTTGTGTTCATTGCTTATTGACACTTAGGCATCATTATTATAGTGATAAATGGTAGAGATGATGTGCAACTGCCACAGTTTTGTTAGAATGAGTCTTAAAGGAATTAAAAAATATTAACTGTTAAATTCATATTAACTTTATTTTAGAGCCATGAGTGGAAAACTAACTGTTCAAGAAGAACAAATTGTAGAATTGATTGAAAAAATTGGCGCAGTTGAAGAGGAGCTAAGTAGGGTAAGCATTTAAAACAGTATTGAATGAAGGGTGCCTGGGTGGCTCAGCCGTTGGGCGTCTACCTTCGGCTCAGGTCATGATCCCAGCGTCCTGGGATTGAGCCCCACGTCAGGCTCCCTGCTTGGCAGGATGCCTGCTGTCCCTCTCCTAGACTTCCTGCTTGTGTTCCCTCTCTGGCTGTGTGTCTCTCTCTGTCAAGTAAATAAATAAAATCTTTTAAAAATTCTAAAAAAGGGGCACCTGGGTGGCTCAGTGGGTTGGGCCGCTGCCTTCGGCTCGGGTCATGATCCCAGGGTCCTGGGATCGAGCGCCACGTCGGGCTCTCTGCTCAGCGGGGAGCCTGCTTCCTCCCCTCTCTCTCTGCCTGCCTCTCTGTCTGCTTGTGATCTCTGTCTGTCAAATAAATAAATAAAATCTTTAAAAAAAAGAATTCTAAAAAAATAGTATTGAATGAAAAAACAAAACAGTATTGTGTGTTACATGAAAAGCAAATATTAAAAAAAAATTCAGGACAAGGGGCGTTAGAGAGGAGTAGGGAATTTGGGTAAATTGGAAGGGGCGGTGAACCATGAGAGACTATGGACTCTGAAAAACAATCTGAGGGGTTTGAAGTGGCAGGGGGGTGGGAGGTTGGGGTACCGGGTGGTGGGTATTATAGAGGGCACGGCTTGCATGGAGCACTGGGTGTGGTGAAAAAATAATGAATAATGTTTTTCTGAAAATAAATAAATAAATTAAAAAAAATTCAGAACTTGAGGGACGTGATTTTTTTTAAATATTTTTTTTTATTTATTTTATTTTTTTAAAGATTTTATTTATTTATTTGACAGAGAGAAATCACAAGTAGATGGAGAGGCAGGCAGAGAGAGAGAGGGAAGCAGGCTCCCTGCTGAGCAGAGAGCCCGATGCGGGACTCGATCCCAGGACTCTGAGATCATGACCTGAGCCGAAGGCAGCGGCTTAACCCACTGAGCCACCCAGGCGCCCCTTAAAAAATATTTTTAAAATTTATTATTTTTAAAGTTGTTTTGAAGTTTTAAATTTTTTATTATTTTTTTTTAGATTTTATTTATTTTATTTGACAGGCAGAGATTACAAGTAGGCAGAGAGGCAGGCAGAAAGAGAGAGGAAGGAAGCAGGCTCCCTGCTGAGCAGAGAGCTTGATGTGGTGCTTGATCCCAGGACCCCGGGATCATGACCTGAGACGAAGGCAGAGGCTTTAATGTACTGAGCCACCCAGGTGCCCCGTGAAGTTTTTTATTTTTAAGTGATGTCTACACCCAAGGCAAGGCTTAGACTTAACATCCTCGAAAACCCTAAGATCGGGAGTCTCAGGCACTATGAGGCTCTAGTGAGTGAGCCAGCCAGGCACCAACATCCTTTTTTTTTTTTAAACATTCTTTTGATTTGTACTAAGTCTTTGAAATACCGTCTGTGCTTCATCTGTATATCTCAGTTCAGACAAGCCACTTTTTTTTTTTTTTAAATAGACTTCATGCTCAATGTGGGGCTTGAACTCACAACCCTGAGATCAAGAGTGGCATGCCCTACTGACTGAGCCAGCCAGGAGCCTCTCCTGCCAATATTTTTTGTTTAAGATTTTTTTTTTCTTGGGACGCCTGGGTGGCTCAGTTGGTTGAGCAGCTGCCTTCGGCTCAGGTCATGATCCCAGCGTCCTGGGATCAAGTCCCACATCGGGCTCCTTTCTCAGCGGGGAGCCTGCTTCTCCCTCTACCTCTGCCTGCCATTCTGTCTTCCTGTGCTCACTCTCTCCCCCCACTCTGATAAATAAATAAAATCTTAAAAAAAAAAAAAAAAGATTTTTTTTTCTTGCTGACTCATACTAAAATTAAGTTGTATCATAAGTTTACTGTCTCTTTTGACACATTAAGGCAGCATTCTAAGAAATTAACTGAATCGTGCGTCTTTATTGTTAAAGCTAAATAATGACTGAGGGGTTTGAAGTGGCGGGGGGGTGGGAGGTTGGGGTACCAGGTGGTGGGTATTATAGAGGGCACAGCTTGCATGGAGCACTGGGTGTGGTGAAAAAATAATGAATACTGTTTTTCTGAAAATAAATAAATTGGAAAAAAAAAAAAAAAGCTAAATAATGAATGCTGAGACATTTTCATTACTGTGTGTATCAGATGAAGGAATAAAGATGTTAGGGGAAGCCAGATGTTGAATAAGGTGGAGAGACATGACCTTTCTGTGCCACCCTCACGTTGTCAGTGTTGAAAGGAAACTGAAGAACTAATGCCACTACCCTAGACCTGTTATTTAATCTCAAAGTTTTTAATGAAGTTACAGGAAGAGACCAGATACTATATAAAATGTGCTAACCTATCTGGTAACTTGTTACAGCTTGTCACAACTTTTGCATGGAAATGATTTGTTTGATTCTTCTTCTATTATTTTATGAACTAGCCAGATGTTTCACCAACCAGTTCAGCATTTTGTAATTCTTAAAAAAGTGTTTAAATGCTATATTTAGGTTACAGAGTTGTTTATGGACAATAAAAATGAACTTGACCAGTGTAAATCTGATCTGCAAAATAAGACACAGGAACTTGAAACCACTCAAAAACATTTACAAGAAACTAAATTACAGCTTGTTGAAGAAGAGTATATTACATCTGCTTTGGAAAGTACTGAGGAGAAACTTCATGATGCTGCCAGCAGGGTATGTCTTTTGTTTTGATTTGCACTTGCATTAAAGAAATTAGAGAATGGATAGAAATAACTTTCCTTTGCTTAAGTATTAACTGTGAAATTCTATTTATCCACCCCAAATGATATTTCTGCCAATTTAAAGAACATTATTTTACTATTTTACCTGAATTTTCCTAACTAGAGTTTCCAACTTAAAAAAAAGTGCCTAAAGTTTTATAAATAGAAAATGATTTTAATGTACTTTGGGGACATTGAGAACAATGGTGCAGTACTTTCCCCTTTAGTCATGATTAGAACTAATCAGTCCTACAGAATTTAGCACCTTCTAGTGATGTGAGATGTTGAAAGAATTGTTTATTAGGTGCATGTTAGAGGAAATAGTAACACGTAATAGAAAAATTTGTGAGGAAGCATAATTACTATATTAGGTTGGCAGAATTCCTTTTCCTTCCAAAATTGCTAGATGAGGGCGGGGGTATAGCTCAGTGGTAGAGCATTTGACTGCAAAATTGCTAGATGAGGGGAAATTCCTGGGCAACTGGATAAATTAGCATGAATTAAAAATGTGTTCTGATACAACATTTAAAATTTATTACTTCTCATGAGGAGAAATCCTTAGGTAGCATAGATATTTTCATTAGAAAATGTTTTTATCATACCCATCTTATCAACATTTTTAAAAATCACATACAGTTGCTTACTACAGTTGAAGAAACTACAAAAGATGTATCTAGTCTCCATTCCAAATTGGATCGTAAGAAGGCAGTTGATCAGCACAATGCAGAAGCTCAGGATATTTTTGGCAAAAACCTGAATAGTCTGTTTAGTAGTATGGAAGAATTAATTAAGGATAGCAGCTCAAAACAGAAGGCCATGCTGGAAGCTCACAAGACTTTGTTTGGTAAGTTCAAGCATTTCTAATTATTCTAGTCTGAGATTAATTTCAAAATTCACCATTTAATATTTTAGAACACTGAGGTGTCCACGTCACAAGTCCCCTCCAATGCATACACTTTCTGTTCAGACCAGGGATTAATGCTTTTACTGCCTTTGAATTGAAACAAATCTTACTTGGGTTTTTTCTTTTTTTTCCTGTTTTCTATAAAGCAAATTTTAACCATACCCATTGTTACCTTCATTTAGGGGGAAAAAAACCAAACTTTTTTTTTTTTTTAAGATTTTATTTATTTATTTGAGAGAGCAGGAGCAAGCACAAGCAGGTGGCAGTGCAGGGGGAGAGGGAGAAGCAGACTCACTGCTGAGCAGGGAGTCTGATGCAGGGCTCAATCCTAGGAAGGCAGAGGCTTAACCAGTTGAACCACCTAGGCGCCCAGAGAAAAAACTTTTTTTTTTTTTTTTTAATTAATTTTATTTATTTGACAGACATCATAAGTAGGCAGAGAGGCAGGCAGAGAAAGCATGGGCGGGAGTGGGGGTGGGAAGCAAGCTCCCTGCAGAGCAGAGAGCCCGATTCAGGGCTTGATCCCAGGAACCTGGGATCATGACCTGAGCCGAAGGCAGAGGCTTTAACCCACTGAGCCACCCAGGCGCCCTTAATTATTAGTTTTTTAATATGAAAGTATTATCTTCACTATAGAAGATACAGAAATGTAAAAATTTGTAAAAATCATCTAGAGTCTAGTCACTCTAAGCCAACCACTCTACTTTTGGTTTATTGATTTTTATAATCTCTTTTACCTACTACAATACTGTAATTACTATTAGCTGGAGATCACAATGATTCTTGGTTTACTGCGAACATAGTGATGGGTCTAATAAACTTGCAGAATACTCTAGAACTTAATTTATATTTGAAATATTTCCTAGCTGATACAATGAACCAATTATTTTAAGGTTGTTATTATAAATTTTCACAAGGATATAATTTTCTCAACCTCTTTAGAGTACTTCTAACTGTATTAATATATTTATGTCAAAGTTTGTATCTTTTTTCTTTTTGGTATAGGTAACCTGCTGTCTTCCAGTGTCTCTGCATTAGACACAATTACTACAACAGCACTTGGATCTCTCACATCTGTTCCAGAAAATGTGTCTATACGTGTTTCTCAGATTTCTAATATGATATTGAAAGAACAATCATTAGCAGCAGAAAGTAAAACTGTACTTCAGACATTGATTGTTAGTAAATCTCTTAAAGTATTTTTCAAGTGTTACTTTGATAAGCCTTTGAAAACAATGTTAATTGCTCTTTCATTTTAAGTTTTACAGACAGTTATAAATACCGCTTTAAGAGTAAACTCATATATATTTTTTAAGGTTTTATTTATTTGAGCGTGAGTGAGAGAGAGCATGAGCTGGGTGAAGGGCAGAGGGAGAAGCAGACTCCCTGCTGAGTGGGGAGCCCTATGCGAGGCTCAGTCTTGGGACTCTGGGATCATGACCTGAGCCAAAGGCAGACGCTTAACAGAGAAAGCCACCCAGGCAACCCCCAGATTTATATTTTTAAAAGCAAATCTCTCTGCTTTTTTTTTTTTTCCAGAAAGATTAACTTCCAAGTGCCAACTAACCTTTGAAACCCTTTTCACTTACATCTTGTAACATTAGGAGCAGGAGTTAACAAGCCTAATAACTAGAAAGGGCAGTTTTGGCACCACTAGATGAATTCAGGGGACCCATCAGTTGTTAGTTGGCTTAGAAATTGGTAAATTTCCTTTTCCTCAAGGGTTCTGGATTGGTTATGTTGATGTTACAGTTGACCCAGCCAGGGGGGATGTTAGATGGTTGATTTTAAAGTAACGGTAATACAGAAAAGTGCAAGAAAAAGAACTGCTAGAATTCTAGGAACACATATGACAATTTATGGGGCCAGATCTCTGTGATCAAGCCCTTAACTGTAAAGCTTTTTTTCATAGTTCTATAGAAGCCACTCATCCAATTCCACTAGTATTACCTCCTTCAGAGCTGATTTGAATAATACTCTTTATTTTGTAATTGTATGATTTGCCTAGGAAGTCCTTGACCATATTTCTTGTTTTCTTCTTTAGGTAGGCTCTCTGCCTCCCCTTTTGATTCTAACAATATCTGTTGAACATTTTCCAAGTAAATAACTACAAGTATTAGTTGACACTGCCTGGATTCAGTCCTTATATGACACTATTTGATAGATTTCTTCATTCACCCAAATTTGACAGTTAAAAGATGCTCAGTTGGTACTAACTTTTAGGAAATTGATTCATGCACTAAATGCAAGACTGTATTTATTGGTATCTTCCTACCAAGTTATATACCAACTTGGAAACACTGCTGGAGTCAAATGATTGCAAGATGACTGCTGCTCCCACCACAGGAGTTGAAATGGTGATAGCTTTTCTTTCCTAAAGAGTGCCAGTAGCCTTTTCCTTTCACTCTTCACTAATTGTTTCTGTTATAGTTCCTCACCCTGCCCAAGTGAAGGGAACTTAAGGTTGGAGTTTTTTCCTTTTTGTGAAAATTACCAATCTAAAAAAAAAAGCCCAATCTACATTCTCAACTTCATATTTACCTTGACAAGCACAAGAACCTTGACAAGTTCTTCAGATACAATAGGATATAAGTCACCAGGTCTTCAAAGTTAAATACCTCTAGCTCAAAACCTACCTTTGAAGGCTATTCAGTCTCAGCCTTTTTGACGAGTAACCTAAACTTACTGAAATTTATTTTGTTAAAATGTACTTGTGCAGTTTTTAAAAAAATTTCCTTTATTTGCAATGCTGAAATCTTATCAAATGATTGTCATTTTCCCCTCTTCTTTTTTTTTTTTTTAAAGATTTCATTTATTTATTTGACAGACAGAGATTACAAATAGGCAGAGAGGCAGGCAGAGAGGGAGGAGGAAGCAGGCTCCCTGCTGAGCAGAGAGCCCGATACGGGGCTCGATCCCAGGACCCTGGGATCATGACCTGAGCTGAAGGCAGAGGCTTTAACCCACTGAGCCACCCAGGTGCCCCATCATTTTCCCCTCTTCTGAATTATTCCATTAGACTGTTAGGAGTCCATCATACACTACATTAACATTTTCTTAATTACTGTTAAGTAGGATTAAGTAACTTAAGGTGAATATAAATTTTAGAAACAAATAAGCTCTATAGGCTATAAAGATTAGAGAATGGGAACTTAGGATTTCACTATGCATGTGTTAACAAAGTATTTAAGATACTGTCATTTAACCAGCCACACTTATGGAAGGGAAAATATTCTTTTTAACCAGGATGTACTTAAGACTGACCTTCTAACTTCACTGGAAACAGTTTTATCCCCTGCGATGGCATCTATACTGGAAATAAACAATCAACTAAAGCATATTTTCAAGACTTCATTGACAGTGGCCAGTAAGGTAACAAATACTGTTCTTAATTTCTCAAAATCAAATTGTTTAAGAAAGGAATTCTGATTATCTGTGTGGCCACATCTGTATACATGCAAAAGCCATAAGTTGTGAGTTGGGAGGAAATAAGATGCTTGCTGCCACTGATGTGATCAACAGAATCATGGCTAAGAAAAATGGGAGAATGATCTTCACAATAATTGTGCATTTATGTAGGAGCATATATAGCATGCTGTCATGGGTCAGGGAAGATGTGCATATTCATGTATACATGCCTATGTCTGCATATCTGCCTAAATATGCATAAAATATCTCTGGAAGTATTTTAAAATTATAGCAATGGTCTCTTGAAGGTGAGTGTGGAACTGGGGTTTCAGCGGCTGGAAAGGCAAGACTTTACATACTGTTTTTTAGCTTGTATGTGTTCCATTTTGTATGTGTTCTGTTTCACAAGTGTTCAACAAAAAAGAGTTTTTTTAATTAAAAGAAACCTTTTCCTTCAAAGATAGAAGATCAGAAAAAGGAAATGGATGGCTTTCTCTGTACACTGTGTAACAATCTACACGAATTAAAAGAAAATACAATTTCTTCCTTGGCTGAATCTCAGAAGCTATGTGAAAACTTAACTGAAGACCTGAAGGCAATTAAAAAAATCCATTCACAGGTATCTCATTTAGGTGATTTGGGGAGCATAAAAAGGAAGTTTTATAATCTTTTTTTAAAAAAGATTTTATTTATTTATTATACAGAGGTCACAAGAAGGCACAGAGGCAGGCAGAGAGAGGGGGAAGCAGGCTCCCTGCTGAGCAGAGAGCCTGATGTGGGACTCGATCCCAGGACCCTGGGATCATGACCTGAGCTGAAGGCAGAGGCTTTAACCCACTGAACTACCCATGTGCCCCTGAAAGTTTTATAATCTTTAACTTGATAATCCCTGTTATGTAATCTGAATGCTGTAAAACTAATTTAGAAACCTGAAGATGTCATAGCCACTCTTGCTTATAACAATAATTAATAAAAAATACTTAAGAATGCTTTTCTTGACCAGTTAATATTTTAGGATTTGCTACATTTAGAACCCTATGCTAAAGATCTGTAAGACAAACAATAGGGGGGTGCCTGGGTGGCTCAGTCTGCTAAGCGTTCAGCTCTGGATTTCAGCTCAAGTCATGATCTCAGGTTGTGTGATTGAGCCTGCATCAAGCCCCACATTAAGGATGTCTGCTTGAGATTCTCTGCCTCTCCCTCCCCCTCCACACCTCCTCCTACTCACACACACTCTCACTCTCACGTAAACAATAAGTAAAATCTTAAAAAAAATAAAATAAAAGACCAATAAGATTATCTTTCATCACACCAGGATGCAGCTAGAGAAACATACCTTTGGGGGTGCAGTTAGAATTATTTACAATGAATATGTATCTGTAGTATAATTCGATAAATTGGTTTTTTCTAGGGTAACATGGATAGTTATTTTCTTTCATAAACTGTATCCTGTTATTTCTGTATCATCGATGTCAGACATTTGAATTGTAGCAAATTAATATTTTTTTTTGAGAGAGAGCAGGAGAGAGTTCATGGGCACTCGTGGTGGGGGGAAGGGCAGAGGCAGAGGGAGACAGAGAGAATCTTAAGAGGCTCCACACTGGGCTCCATGCGGGGTTCAATCTTATGACCCTGAAATCATGACCTGCACGCTGAAACCAAGAGTTGGACACTTAACTGACTGAGCCACCGAGGCACCCAATTAATATGATTCTTAATTTTTATTGATTGTAAATGTAATTTATGACTTACCTTCCTCCATGTAAGCTGTTCTTCACTGCATGCATTAGGCTTTAAACCAAAACCAAAACTACAAACAAGTCATAATCTGTAAGATGACATATATGGAAGATAACACCTGGTATTCCTAAGGCCTGAGTAATGAATGTGTAAAATTTTATTAAACGAGGCTAATTATTACATGACAGAACTCTTTGGTCAATAAAACTATTGGCATGATTTAGTGAGTAATAGAGTTTTCTTTTCTTTGAAAGTAAGGGAGAGGGATTTCATATCCATGTCGTCCAAAATGAAAAAGGAAATAAATCCCAGATTTTTAGGCAAGAGTTAAAGCAGGTTTGAAGTCAGAGTATTCGTTTCCCTAATTGATAAGCAGGAAACTCTTTGGAGAAAAGATTAACATCACATTAGTAAAAATAATAGTTAACATTTCCTGAGTCCCTCAGTATGTGCTTATTCCTGTCATCAGTGTAGATACACATGCTATTACTAGCATAGTTTTCTCATGAGGAAACCAAGGCCTCGAAAGCATGTGAGAGTGTTTAGATCCTCTGAGAGTCATCATGGTGAGTATAGTGCCTGAAAGGCATCCCCTTTTGAGTGGCTCTGTTTCTAGAACATATTCTTGCAATTTGAAATTGTAGCAGTTTCGCATCCCTCTGCATCAACCCTTCCTTATCTTTTCAGGTATATGTTCTAAGGTAGATCGGCTTTTTATAGATGAGCTGTTTTGAAATGTTTAAAACTGATAAGCAGCTATTTAAAAACAAGAACACCTGTGATCCAGAAAGTATTTTTAACATGAATGATTTGACTTCCCTGGCTTTATGGAAGTTAAATTTATTTATTTTATTTTATTTTTTAAAAATATTTTATTTATTTATTTGACAGACAGAGATCACAAGTAGGCAGAGAGGCAGGCAGAGAGAGAGGAGGAAGCAGGCTCCCTGCTGAGCAGAGAGCCTGATGCGGGGCTTGATCCCAGAACCCTGGGATCATGACCTGAGCCGAAAGCAGAGGCTTTAACCCACTGAGCCACCCAGGCGCCCCTACGGAAGTTAAATTTATTATGTGAGCTGTTTCTCAGATATTCTAGAACTTGAAGTCAGCACTAACAAAAGAGTTATGTAAAACTCTGAACACCTACCTACATGTAGGTAAATCAGATAATACCTTCATTTTCCTCTACTTTGAGACTATAAAAATACTGACAGACATTATTTGTAAGCAGTCTTGGATATGTACTGTCAGCTGATATGTATTTCAGAGATGCTGGCCGACTAATGGACTGAACAGTGAACAAGAATGCTGGGTGTGTGTTCAGCACTTCCATGGCCTTTAGTGTAGCTGCTTTATTTTGTAAGTTTAAATTCCTATCATGTTGTGTGCCTTAGAAGAACTTGTTTTTAAAGATGCCTAGGACAAGCAAAGGTAAAATTAGATTTTATTAAAATGACCTAGCTAAATTCTATAAAATGCTTTAATTTATGTAATGAATACTATTTTTGGACTGCTGGGCCCATCAGATTTTCAGTATTTTTCTCTCATAGTAATGTTATCAGTTAAGAAGCAGCTGGTGCTATATCCCTGTCAGAGTGGTTCTTAGAGCATAAGGGGACATCGTGGTGTATTTGCTTAGTTTTGAGGTACACTGAAAGTAATTTGTTACTAATTGATAGTTGAAGTAGCAAAGTTTGCTAATTGTTTACTTTTTGAAAAATTCCAATCATATTATCCTTTTAATATCAGTTACACAGCTTTCCTCTATGGGTGAGAAGTGAAATTAAAGTTCTCTTGTCAAGAATTTGTATAATTCTCAGCTATGACTTCCATATCTTTCTTACAGGAACTTTGCCAGTTAATCAATCTTTGGGCAGAGAGATTCTGTGCCTTGGAGGAAAAGTGTGAAAACATCCAGAAACCACTAGGTAGCATCCAAGAAAATACAGAACAGTAAGCAATTTTTAGTTTTCTTTAACTTTCCTCCTGCCAGAAGTTATTTCAGAATAGAAGGTTTTAAACAGTACAAATACTATCAACTCAATTTCTCTTTTAACATTTTATTATGTTTACTTTCTCATTCTCCTTCCCTTTCTCTCTTCCCAGCCCCCTCTAATATTTTATGTCTAGGTATCTTTTCTGAACTAGCTATGTATACATTGCAGACATAATGTTCACTTTCCCTTAAATACTTCAGTCTGTATTTCCTAAAAATAAGGATAATCTCTTATATTACTATAATTATTATAAATCAGAAAATCAGTATTGGTAACTCCTGTTATCTAGTATTACAGACCCGATTCAAATTTTGCCAGTTATCCCACTGATGTTCTTTATAGGAAAAGAAAAAAAATTGTCCTCCTGGTCTAGGATTTAATCTAGGATCACACATTACATTTTATTGTCATGTCTCTTGAATCTCCTTTAATCTGGAGTAGTTTCATAGTGTTTGTCTTTTATGACCTTTCCTTTTCAACAGCATAGAATATTTTTTTTAGTACAGTGTCCCTCAGTTGGGATTGGCCTTTGTGATTAATTGGAATTTCTCTGTAGCTCCTTTCAAGATATTTTTCTTTGCCTTTAGTTTTTGGAGGTTTGTTTATATTGTGTCGTCTTACATATTTCTTTGAGGTTATCCTATTTGGATTTACTCAGCTTTTTGAATCTGTACACCTATGCTTGTCACCAGTTGTGGAAATTTTCATCCATTATTTGAGTGTTTTTCAGCTCCATATTCTTTCTCCTCTGCTTCTAGGGTTTTGATGATACCAATGTTAGATCTTTTATTGTGGTTCCATAGGTCTCTGAGGCTATAGATAGTTTATTTTCTCTTTGTTGTTCAGATTGAGTAAAAAAATTTTTTTTAAAGATTTTATTTATTTATTTGAGAGAGAAAGTGAGAGAGAGGATGAGAGGGGAGAAAGTCAGAGGGAGAAGCAGATTGCTCACAGAGCTGGGAACCCGATGTAGGACTCCATCCCAGGACTCTGGGATCATGACCTGAGCTGAAGGCAGTGGCTTAACCAGCTGAGCCACCTCAGATTGAGGGCATTTTATGAACTGTCTTCGTGTTCCTTTGTCATCTTTAACCTACTGTAGAACCCATTCAAAGAGGTATTTTATATATTTCAGTTATTGGGTTTTTCAGTTTTATAATTTTCACTTCATTCTTTTTTTCATCTCTTCTGTTTCTTTGCCAAGGTTTTATTTTTTCCAAAAGTGTTTTAATTGTTCACTGAAATTTTTTTTCCCACTGAAATATTTTTATATGGCTGCTTTAAAATCCTTGACAGATTATTCCAGCATCGGAATTATCTCAGTTTTGGCAGCTGTTGTCTTGTCTCATTGAAGTTGTGATTTTCTGGAATGGTTTTGACTGTATCTTGAACATTTTGGTTATGTTAGGAGATTCAGAATCCAACTTAAGTCTTTTTTGGCAGGCATTCACTTTTGTTTAAGTTTAATATGAAGGTCCTGGCCCAGTTTTGTGAGCTTTGGTTCCAAAGACAGTTTTGTTTTCAGAACCCTTGCATTCTGGTATTGTTTGGTGCTACCCATATGAAAAAATTTGTATTTTGCTTTTGATGGATGAAATGTTCTATATAGGTCAGTTAAGTCTAGTTGATTGATAGTGTTATTTGTATATCTGTATCCTTACTGAATTTCTTTCTTTTTTTTTTTTTTTTTAAGATTTTATTTATTTATTTGACAGAGAGGGAGAGATCACAAGCAGGCAGAGAAGCAGGCGGGTCGGGGGGGGGCCCGATGCCGGGCTCGATTTCAGGACCCTTAGATCATGACATGAGCTGTAGGCAGAGGCTTAACCCACTGAGCCACCCAGGCATCCCTTTACTGAATTTCTGCTTATTTGTTCTATCAAGTATTAAGAGAGGGGTATTGAAATCTCTAGTTATAATTTTAGATTTGTCTGTTTCTCATCAGTTTTATCAGTTTTAGCTGCATATATGTGATGCTCTATTGTTAGATGCGTACACATTTAGGGTGATATGTCTTAGAGAACTGACTGCTTTACACCATCATGTAATGTCCCATTTTATCCCTGATAATCTTCCTTGTCCTGAAATCTATTTTGTCTGAAACTAATATAAGTACTTAGCTTTTCTTTGATTGCTATTTACATGTAATGTATTCCCATCCATTCACTTTTGGCCTGCGTCTTTATATCTTTATATTTAAAATGAATTTCTTGCAGATATCACCTTGCTTTTTCATTATATTTAACAATGTACCTCTTTTTTTTTTTTTTTTTTTTAAGATTTTTTATTTATTTATTTGACAGAGAGAGATCACAAGCAGGCAGAGAGGCAGGCAGAGAGAGAGGAGGAAGCAGGCTCCCTGCTGAGCAGAGAGCCCGATGCGGGGCCTCGATCCCAGGACCCTGAGATCATGACCTGAGCCGAAGGCAGCGGCTTAACCCACTGAGCCACCCAGGCGCCCAACAATGTACCTCTTTTAACTGGTACATTTTCATTTGAAGTATTGGTATAGTTGAATTAAAATCTAATTAAATTCAACTATACCAATACTTCAAATTTTCATTTGAAGTATTGGTATAGTTGAATTAAAATCTAATTAAAACCATGGTGCTGTTTTCTATTTGTTGCCTATTCTGTGCTTTGTTTCCTTTATTCCTTTCCTAATTAAGTTGAGTGTTTTTATGTTTTCATTTTATCTCTTCCATTGATTTATCATTTATACTTTTCTTTTTAAAGATTTTATTTATTTGTTTGACAGAGATCACAAGTAGGCAGAGAAGCAGGCAGAGAGAGGAGGAAGCAGGCTCCCCGCTGAGCAGAGAGCCCAATGCGGGGCTCGATCCCAAGACCCTGGGATTGTGACCTGAGCCAAAGGCAGAGGCTTTAACTCACTGAGCCATCCAGGCGCCCCAGTATACTTTTTTTTTTTTAAGAGAGAGTGCAAATAAGAGTGGTGGTTGGGGGTGGGGGCTGGGCAGAGGGAGAGAATCCTAAGCAGGCTCCGAGATATAACCTGAGCTGAAATCAAGAGTTAGACACTTTACCGACTGAGCTACCGAGACAAGTCTTATTGTTTATACTTTTAATTTACCTTTTTAAAGTAGTTTTTTTAGGATTAATGATACACATTTTTAAGTAATGTTAATACACTTTTAAGTAATGTGCTGTTTCATGTGTGATAAAAGGAACTTAAAACAAATATGTTCCTGATTTCTTCCTCCTGTCTCTTATGCATTGTTTTCATATATTTTGCTTTTGCATATGCTGTATACACCCAGGGCAGTGTTACTCTGATCACTTTATTTCCTTTTTTTTTTTTTTTAAAGATTTTATTTATTTATTTGACAGACAGATCACAAGTAGGCAGCAGAGAAGCAGGCAGAGAGAGAGAGAGAGAGGGAAGCAGGCTTCCCGCCTAGCAGAGAGCCCAATGCGGGGCCTGATCCCAGGACCCTGGGATTATGATCTGAGTGGAAGACAGAGGCTTTTAACCCACTGAGCCACCCAGGCGCCCCTTTATTTCCTTTTTTGATGTGGCTACTAGAATTTTTTTTTTTTTTTTTTTGCTACTAGAAATTTTTTCTTTTTAAGATTTTTTATTTATTTATTTGACAGAGAGAAATCACAAGTAGATGGAGAGGCAGGCAGAGAGAGAGAGAGGGAAGCAGGCTCCCTGCTGAGCAGAGAGCCCGATGCGGGACTCGATCCCAGGACCCTGAGATCATGACCTGAGCCGAAGGCAGCGGCTTAACCCACTGAGCCACCCAGGCGCCCCTGCTACTAGAAATTTTTTAATTATGTAGCTCATATTATATTCTATTGAATAGTGCTGTTCTAGAATTCTAGCTATCACCTCTTTTACTACCTAACTCCTATCATTGGTTTTCCAGTTCTGTTGTTGATCCTGTTCATTATACCATGCTCCATTCTGAACTCTTTTTTTCTAGACTCTGAGTCCAGAAAGCATTTCCCCACTTTTTTTTCCTAGTGTCTAGACTTAAGGATTTCTGGCTTTTTCAATAGCTCTGAAGGGAATACTAGAATAGGATTGAAATGGCTGGGGAACAGTCTTTTTAAGCTCTCTGCAAGCTTTTTCCCTATCTTCCTGACATTTTGTTTGTTTGTTTGTTTGTTTTATTTTATTTTTTTAGATTTTATTTATTTTATTTGACAGATAGAGATCACAAGTAGGCAGAGAGGCAGGCAGAGAGAGAGGGAGGAGGAAGCAGGCTCCCTGCTGAGCAGAGAGCCTGATGCGGGGCTCGATCCCAGGACCCTGGGATCATGACCTGAGCCGAAGGCAGAGGTTTTAACCCACTGAGCCACCCAGGTACCCCTGTTTGTTTGTTTTAAAGATTTTATTTATTTATTTGTCAGAGAGAGAGGGAGAGAGAGCGAGCACAGGCAGACAGAGAGGCAGGCAGAGGCAGAGGGAGAAGCAGGCTGCCTGCCGAACAAGGAGCCTGATGTGGGACTCGATCCCAGGACGCTGGGATCATGACCTGAGCCGAAGGCAGCTGCTTAACCAACTGAGCCACCCAGGCGTCCCTCTTCCTGACATTTATTGACTGTACCAATGGTTTCCAAAGTGTGGTCCAGGGACTGTGTAAAAGAATCAGCCAGGTGTAGGGCCCAGGAACTTAGGGGAGGTTAATATATACTGAAGTTCGAGACCCACTCACTGCCCGTGGCACTTATTGTCATGGATGGTAGTCACTCATGAATAAATTCCATCTTCCTACTAGGTTGTGATTCCTTGAGGGACTAGATTTATGTTGATAGTCTCCAAGCTTTTCACTTGAATTTCTTTTCCTTTTTCAATCATTTCCATTTAACCTGCAGCTGAACTTAGGTTTTCAACCTGTTTACTTCTTCATTTGGTTTCCTCACATGGTGTACCATCTAGTGGTAATAGAGGGTAACTTTCATTCACCAAAGTTCAACTCTGAAGTCTTCAGAGGACTTTGCTTTTCTTTCAGGGTTATGTTGCACAGTACTATGTGCACTAGGTGTATAGTTTGTCACACCCCAATATAATCTTTATTAGTAGAAAGCTTTATAGTTGACTTTTTTTACTAACATTTATAATTTTTACCATTTATTTAAGGTCATAGGCAAGGTAAAACTGCTGAAGAACAGAATGACAGACTGATTGTGGACAGTTGAGGGACTAGACTAGAGACCGCAGGTGATGCCCTTAAGTAATATAACCTAGTAGGAGGAATAAAACACATGGCAGATTTTATTTTAGTAACTGTATAGTCATTACTCTAAGAGGTACAAAGTAAGGCTTCATATCTGGAGGAGAGCTGGGAAAGGTTTTATGAGAAAAGACATTTCCAATGGTCATTTAATGACAGATATGATGTCAGTCTGCTATGAAGAGACACTGGCCAAAGTATCCATTCTCAACATAAAAGAGTCATTAAGAACACGGGCTCTAGAGCCAGACTGCCTAGGTTCAAATACACCATTTTTGGACTGGGTGATTTTGGGCAAGCTATAGGCCTTTTGAGTCTAAGTTTTCTGTTTTAACAGTATTGTTCTCTTTTTCTATAGGAAATCTACGGATATAATCAGCAAAACAACCTCTTATAATACACAATTTTGTGCTGATTGTGATGGCTTATCAAAGGAACTCAGACACTTTAATCAAGAAGGTACAAAATTGGTTGAAGAGTCTGTGCAACACTGTGATAAACTTGGTAACAGCCTTGAAGTAGTATCTCAAGAGACTGAACAGAGATGTGAGGCCCTGAGCACAAGCACGCTTTCTTTTTCTGAACAGTGGGTATCTTGTTTAAATAAAAGAGAAGAAGAACTTCAGAACTTATTGAAGGTAATAACTTTGTAATTGGAACCTACTTTGGAGAGAATAGTGATCATCAGAAAATTAAATACTCTTGGCTAAGAATTGGTTTCAAAACAGATGATGTTTTAAATCATGAATTAAAATTTTAAGCATAATAGTTAGTATTACATGATTTAGTTTATGTACCTGTCTTCTAGAGTTTGAAATTTTTTTTTTTTTAAGATTTTATTATTTATTTGACAGAGGGAGATCACAAATAGGGAGAGAGGCAGGCAGAGAGAGAGAGAGAGGAGGAAGCAGGCTCCCCGCTGAGCAGAGAGCCCGACGCGGGGCTCGATCCCAGGACCCTGGGACCACGACCTGAGCCGAAAGCAGAGGCCTTACCCCACTGAGCCACCCAGGCGCCCCATAGAGTTTGAAATTATTTAATTCCTATGTCTGATCTGTCCTGTATCCTTGGTTTTTGACTCATTAATGCTTTCAGTTAAGAGCACCCTGTTTTTTTAATATAATTCAAACTTGTTACTGCTTTAAATATTTAGGATATTGGTTTTTTTTTGTTTTTTTGTTTTTTTTTTAAAGATTTATTTATTTATTTATTTGACAGAGAGAAATCACAAGTAGACAGAGAGGCAGGCAGAGAGAGAGAGAGGGAAGCAGGCTCCCTGCTGAGCAGAGAGTCCGATGCGGGACTCGATCCCAGGACCCTGAGATCATGACCTGAGCCGAAGGCAGCGGCTTAACCCACTGAGCCACCCAGGCGCCCCTAGGATATTGTTCTTATTGCTCAAAGGATACTTGATAGGTTTGTGTGTTTGCTTGATCTGAACACTTGCATGAGGCCTTTGTGGCTTGGTTTTTCTCTCTGTGCTATAAAAGGATTTTACTAATATTCTCAGGAACTAGGTAAAAGAATATAATTTTTTTTTAAAAAATAAGTATTTTAAGCTATACATAAGCTATTATTTTTACCAAAAGGAACCAAGGTTAATGGAGAAATAGCTGATTTCAGGTTGAAACAGGAAATTATACCAGATAAACCTAGAGGTCCTGTCATACCAAAAAGTAAGAGAGCTATTAAAGATTAGTGGGGTTGTATCAAAAAAACATAGGCGCCCCTGATGACATTCCTTTGTTTAAAGATAGTATAATTTGAGTATCAAAAGGAATAATTGCTATAATAGATTAAAATCGATTAAATATATTAAAGCTTATGAATTCATAAAAATTTCATAGGTCTTTTTTGGATCATGTTAGGGAAACAGTACATTATTTTGAAAACTGGTGAATAAAGGGAAACAGTTGAGCAACCATGTGTCTTTGCCAAAAGAATTCTATCATGGTTTAGCAGGATAGTGGATGAAGAAAAGTGTTTCATAGAAGAATCCCAAATAATGCAGAAGAAATGAAAGAATTTGAAAACCACAATTTGCAATCCTAGTGAGATAACCCCTGTGGACATTAGTTACTGTCCAAACCATTTGATAAAAACTGATGGAGAATTTTTATTTCATTTTTTTTTTCAAGTTTTGTGGGTTTTTGTTTTTGTTTTTGTTTTTGTTTTTAAAGATTTTATTTATTTATTTGACAGAGAGAGAGAGATCACAAGCAGGCGGTGAGTCAGGCAGAGAGAGAGAGAGAGAGAAGCAGGCTCCCGCCAAGCAAAGAGCCCGATGCGGGGCTCGATCCCAGGACACTGAGATCATGACCTGAGCCGAAGGCAGCGGCTTAATCCACTGAGCCACCCAGGCGCCCCATGTTTTTGTTTTTGTTTTTGTAATCTCTACACCCAACATGGGGCTCAAGCTCATGACCCTGAGATCAAGAGTCTCATGCTCTTCTGACTGAGCCATTCTGACTGAGAAGGCAGGCACCCCTTGATTGTGAGCTTTATAATTAATAGTGTGATGATATGGGAACTCATTAATCTTTTTCTTTCTTTCTTTCCTTTTTAAAAATTTTATTTATTTTTTTTAAGTAAACTCTACTCCCATCCCTGAACTCACAGTAGAGCTGCATGCTCTACTGACTGAGCCAGCCAGGTGCCTCAACTGATTAATCTTTTTTTTTTTAAGATTTTATTTATTTGACTGAGAGAGACAGAGAGCACAAGCAGGGGAGTGGCAGGCAGGGGGAGAGGGAGAAGCAGGCTCCCTGCTAATGTGGGAGCCCGATGTGGGGCTTGATCCTAGGAATGTGGGATCATGACCTGAGCCAAAGGCAGCCGCTTAACCAATTGAACCACCAAGGTGCCCCAGTGGATTAATCTTAACATGAGAGATGGAACCAGTCATATGTGCTTTTAGCACCACCTACAAAATATTCTTGCCAAACAATTAAAAAAGTATGAGGAGGGCGCCTGGGTGGCTCAGTGGGTTAAGCCGCTGCCTTCGGCTCAGGTCATGATCTCAGGGTCCTGGGATCGAGTCCCTCATCGGGCTCTCTGCTCAGCAGGGAGCCTGCTTCCTCCTCCTCTCTCTCTCTGCCTACTTGTGATCTCTCTCTGTCAAATAAATAAATAAAAATCTTTAAAAAAAAAAAAAAGTATGAGGAAAGGTATCCTATATTAAAAGAGAGTTAAGACCAGAGGGTCTTAAGAGCTGGTTTGCCTGGGATAGTCCTTGTTTACATCTGTTGTTTGGAGGTAATTGTTATTAAGAAGGGCCCTTTTCACTCTGAAAAGTATCCCAGTTTAGGTGATAAATTATATGGTCATCTACTTAAGACAGATCAACCAAATCTAATGATAAATTTAAATAAATTGTGAAAAACATTTGAGATAATTGGTAAAATTTGCATGCTGACTAGACATTTGATAAAAAGAAATCAGTGCTAAGTTTTTTAGATGTGAGAGTGGTCTTAAAAAAGTTCTTAACTCTTAGAGATGTATGCTGAAGTAAGTGGATGAAATGATAAAGGTTATGCTTTAAAATAATTCTATGGGAGGAGGAGGAGGAGTGGTTAATCTTGTTTGATCTATATACCCCAAGTGGCTAATATTGTTTGATAAATGCTGAAACTGGGTGGTCAATACAAGGGGGAATTATACTGTTCTCTCTTCTCTTGCATATGTTCTTCAAAGTTTTTACTATGGAAAATTTCAAGATAAGGAAATAATATGTTGAATAAAATGCTGACAACTTTGATTTTAATAATGAAAGCTCATTTGCATCATTTACAGGTTATAAACCAAGGTTGTGAGGCTGCCAGATCAGAGATCACTGAAAAATTAAATGAACATAAAGCAGTTAATGAGAACCAGCGTAACATTTTTTTTGATCAGATAACTACTGATGAAGAAAAGTTAATGGCACAAAGTCTAGAACTTAATGAAACCATAAAAATTGGTTTGACTAAGCTTAATTGCTTTCTACAACAGGATCTGAAGCTGGATATCCCAACAGGTACTTTAAAGGGAAAAAGAATTAACATTTTTTTTTTTTTTTAAGATTTTATTTATTTATTTGACAGAGAGAGATTACAAGCAGGCAGAAAGGCAGGCAGAGAGAGAGAGAGGGAAGTAGGCCCCCGGCTGAGCAGAGAGCCCGATGCGGGGCTCGATCCCAGGACCCTGCGATCATGACCTGAGCCGAAGGCAGCGGCTTAACCCACTGAGCCACCCAGGCGCCCCAAGAATTAACATTTTTGAAGTTGAAGTCAACCTTGTACTGTGTCAGATGTTCAGAAAAACCAGATCCTGCCATTGCCTGATAGGAATTTGCCATCTCACTGCAGTCATCTCAAATGGAAAAAATGGAACCCTAAAGTATTTTTTTTTTTTAAAGATTTTTATTTATTTATTTGACAGAGAGAGATTACAAGTAGGCAGAGAGAGAGGAGGAAGCAGGCTCCCTGCTGAGCAGAGAGCTCGATGCGGGACTCGATCCCAGGACCCTGAGATCATGACCTGAGCCAAAGGCAGCGGCTTAACCCACTGAGCCACCCAGGCGCCCCCCTAAAGTATTTTTAATCAAGATTAGATGTCATGATATAGGTGACATGTACTGGGCATAAAACTTGTAATAAAACTTGGGAATTAGAATCAGTAAGATTTTATAAATATGTAGGGCACTGGTTTTGTTTAGAGAAGATTTTTATTTACTTTTATTTTTTTATTTTTTTTTTAAAGATTTTATTTATTTATTTTACAGAGAGAGATCACAAGTAGACAGAGAGACAGGCAGAGAGAGAGAGAGAGGGGGAAGCAGGCTTCCCGCTGAGCAGAGAGCCCGATGTGGGACTCGATCCCAGGACCCTGGGATCATGACCTGAGCCGAAGGCAGCGGCTTAACCCACTGAGCCACCCAGGCGCCCCTATTTACTTTTATTTTTAAGATTTTATTTTAGAGTGTGTGCAAGCAGGGTGGGAACAGAGGGGGAGGGAGAGGGACAAGCCAACTTCAGGCTGAGCAGAATCCAAGGGGGACTTGAAATCACAATCTGAGCCAAAATCAAGAATCAGAAGCTTTACCAACTGAGCCACCCAGGCAGGCACCCCTTTATTTATTTACTTATTTTTAAGATTTTATTTGTTTGACAGAGCATGAACAAAAGCAGGGGGAGCACCATGCAGAGGGAGAGGGAAAAGCAGGCTCCCTGCCAAGGAAGGAGCCCGACCAGGGTCCTGGGATCATGACCTGAGCCAAAGGCAGATGCTTAATGGACTAAGCCACCCGGGTGCCCCTTTTATTTTTATTTTTTTAAAAGAGAGAGAGCATGTAGGGGTGGTTGAGGGGAGGGCAGAGGGAGAGAAACTTTTTTTTCCAGAGAAGATTTTGTTTTAAAGATTTTATTTATTTATTTATTTATTTATTTATTTATTTGAGAGAGCGTGCTGGAGCCAGTGCCGGGGGCAGAAGGTGGGAGGGAGAAGGAAGCTTCCTGCCAAGCAAGGAGCCTGACTAGGGTAACCAGGATCATGACCTGAGCCGAAGGCAGACACTGAACCAACTGAGTCACCCAGGTGGCCCAAAGAGAAGATCTTTTAAAAACAAATTAAAAAAACCAACAATAATCTATCTAGCACAGTTTGTAAAAAGGCATTTTAATACCAGAAATAGTAGAGGAATGTAATTACATAAATCTAGTTTAATGGAAAAAGCTTATCATATTGTGCATTCTCTTACGTGTACCTCTCATTTTATCAGAGATGGCAAAGATTATTTTAGGCTATGATGATTTAGAAAAGCCTTCATGGAAGAAGATATGCAAACTATTTAACAAGATGAGTAATCGAACGATTATTTGGATTGCATTTAGGGTTGCATACCCCATAAATACTAAAAATCACTGAATAGATTTTATGGTATGTAAATTATACTTCAAAGCTTTTTTTTAAAGCAATTATAAAAAGAGGCGATGCTAGAGAATGTTAGTTTATTTTCCCCTTAAGAGCCCTGTAATATTTGTTTCCACTTTTCTTTTTTTTTTTTTTAAAGATTTTATTTATTTATTTGACAGAGAGAGGGAATAAAAGCACGGAGTGGGAGAGGGAGAAGCAGGTTTCCCGCCGAGCAGGGAGCACAATATGGGGCTTGATCCCGGGATGCTGGGATCATGACCTAAGCCGAAGGCAGAGGCTTAACCCTCTGAGCCACCCAGGCACCCCTGTTTCCACTTTTCAATGAAATTAGGAATATAAGTGCTAAGCAAAAAGACAAAGAAGTGCTTGTGGAAAATATGAGAGCATGAGTTCATTATAAAGCAATATAATTGTGGGGCACCTTGGTGTCTCAGTAGGTTGAGTATCTGACTGCAGTTCAGGTCATGATCTCAGCGTCCTGGGAATGAGCCCCGTGTCAGGCTTTGTGCTTAGTGGGGAGTCTGCTTGTCGCTCTTCCCCTCCCCCTCCTCATTCTCTCTCTCTCTCTCTCTCTCTCTCTCTCAAATAAATAAAATCTTTAAAAAGATGTAACTCATTAATATTTAGCTACTACCAAATTTACAGTGAAATGATCATCCTATCAAAGATCTTGTTGGGGGAAAACTACTTATTCCAGGAATCCTGCCATTTCTCAGCACACTCTGATTCCTTTTAGAGCCTACAGCACATCTTTTGTACATCCTCAGAGATGGATAATTTCATGTTTGGGGGTAGGTTGAATCCTGAAAATAATTGAGTCCATTTAAGATCATTTGTCAAGTTAGGAAATAGTAGTTGTAAAGCAATCTGTATCTGATGAGTAACAGGCTAATTCCCATGTGTGGCAATGGTTATGTCTTTGGAAGATAGAGACTCATGGGGAAGTATACAGCCTAACTTAAAAAAAAATCTTACTCCTATCCCACACTTCAATCTTTTCCCATTTATATAATGTCCACTAAAGGTACAACACCACAGAGGAAAAATTACGTCTACCCGTCGACACTGGTGAGAACTGAACCACGTGAACAGCTCCTTGATCAGCTGAAAAGGAAGCAGCCTGAACTGTTAATGATGCTAAACTGTTCAGAAAACAACAAGGAAGAGCTCAGTCAGGTAAAATCTAAAGCTTCATAATTTTAGTTAGGACTCTCACATAAAGTCCTTATGTCATTAGCTTTGTATGAAGAATTTTATTCTTTGCCTTTAAATCCTACTCTGTTGCATTAATGGTAGTTATCTGATCCTTAAGCCTAAGCCTGCTGCTTTTATTTTATTTATTTATTTATTATAAAAGAAGATTATTTATTTATTTATTTGACAGACAGAGGTCACAAGTAGGCAGAAAGAGGGCAGGGAGCAGGCTCCCCGCTGAGCAGACAGCCTGATTCGGTGCTTGATCCTAGGGCCCTGAGATCATATCCTGAGCTGAAGGCAGAGGCTTAACCCTCTGAGCCACCCAGGTACCCCAGCCTGCTGCTTTTAATCTGGCCATTTTTTATTATCAAAGTAATAACAATAACCAATATTAATGTTGTGCTTATTATGTGCCAGAGCCTGTGCTAAGTCCTTTACATACATATTTACTCAGTTAACACTCTCAGTGGCCCTATGAAGTGGATGCTAGTACTGTTCTCATTGTAGAGGTGAGGAAACTGAGAATTACTTGGTCCCAAGTCACAGGATCGAGCTGGAATCAGAACCTAGAAGATCTCCGGTCTGCTCTTAACTGTAGTAATTATAGACAATTTGAGAAATAGAAGATAAAAAATAAACTGTAACCCCATTATACTGAGATTCCTACTTTTAACATTTTATTATAGGTACGTCTCTATGAGAAAATATATTTGGGATTCTTTTTCTTTCTTTCTTTCTTTTTTAATTTTCAGAGTTTTTTTCTTTAAGTAACCACTACACCCAACATGGGGCTCGAACTTAAGACTCTGAGATCAAGAGTCCCATACTCTCACCACTGAGCCAGCCAGGCATCCTCATTATTTTATAGACTTCCTATTTATTTGGTTGAGGTTTAACTTTTACACAATGGACATTGTGTTATTTTCAAAGAAGAAAGCTGCACTTCTTTTTGTGAAGATTTTTAAGTCCTTGGACTTAATCACTCATCTACCTTCTCATTTTAGGCCGTGGATGAAGAAAAGTCAGTTCTAGGGCACTCTGTTGAAGAGCCTCCAAGTCAGGAACCATCTGTAGATGCTGGTGTGGATTGTTCGTCAAGTGGTGGGATTCCATTCTTCCAGGTATGTGGTTCTGTCCTGTCACGTCCCCTTTCCACATCTGACAGACGTCTGCCATTGGCTGCTGAATGGGAAGGCATCACTCTCGGTGGGTGGAACAGCAAAGTATTTTGTCATTCCTTTGGGATAGCTTTTGAGCTTGTCTGATTTATATTATTTACACGAATATTATAATTGATGAGGGGTTTTCTGTAGGAAAATTAAAGGCAAAGCTTAACTTAATCTCCATCCTCAGATAGCACTCTTTTTAGCTATTACAGTAAGTCCCTACCACTTCCTGTATGCGCACCGTGGATTCTGAGAGCAGTTTCTCTCTTCCCTCCACCTTTGACACGGAAGTCGTGGAGTCTGTGTCTGCTCATACTCAGACTTTGAAAGATAAGAGGTTTAAAAGACAGAGACTGAAGTCCTCTCAGTTTATATTAGTTTCTCCTACCTGAGGCTTTTCTCTTGTTAAGGATTCTCTCATGTTTCCTAAGCCTCCTCACCTGCCTTGATCTTGTGCAGTTAAATCCTGTGACCTTTTCTAACTCCTTTTCAACACTCTTAGGAGGACCGCACTTTAAACTGCCCGGCATCTTTCCCTTTATTTTGAAGACATGAGCCTAGACACAGTCTATGATGAAATGATCTTCTCACGTAAGACACTGATGTCTACATTTTACAGTTGAAGTGTTGCTTGTGATAAGTTTATGTTCTTGTAACCTCGTAGACTTGCAGGTCTTCCCACCAAGGCCTAAAGACCCTCCATCTGCGATTTAAGCTGTTAAAACTTCTACCTTAATTTCTGTTAAACTGTTCTCTCTTTCCCTCAAGGTAATTTTATCCCCAAATCCTTCCTACCTTTTGCTTTATTCTTTACTATGAGAGAACTCTAAATATATTTCTTTTCATTTTCCAACACTCTCTCCTATCTTTAAAGTTAAGGAAAGAAGAAAAATTAGGAAAAGAAAACCCTTGTGACTACTTAATCCCCTGGCCGGAATCCTTTCCTTACTATCACTTAGGACATTTTGAAGGCTAGGCTTACTGGTTCAGCTGTGGCAGGGAAGTCCCTACAGTACCAGAAAAGATTTGGAATTGGATTTTAAACCTTCAGCTGAAGTCTGAAATTATTTTCTCCCAGCAGCAGTTTCATGTGGGGAAATTTTCTGGGTTTGAAATTCTGAAGTTGGTTTATGATTTTTCTCAGCATGGATGATGATGATGATAATGATGATGATGATGATTTTTGCAATGAATGTCATTAGTCTCCTAAAGCTCTCTATGGGCAAATATGAGAATTCCAATGAAATATAATTCCTAAATGAGAAATATGAAATCAGTTTAAGAGAAAAGGTAAAACACAGTTAAAAAAAATGTCTTGAAGTAGCCATATATCTGATTCTCTGCATAATATAGAATTGCCTTTTTCGCAAGATACTTAATGTTTGTTTTCCTAGAGCAGGCTTTCTCAATAGCAGCACTATTGACATTTTGAGCTGGGTGATCCTTTGTTGTGGTGGACTATCTTTTTATTATATGAGGTTTGGCAGCATCCCTGACTCCTACACACTAGAAGCCAGTAGCGCCTCCTAGTTTTAACAACCAAAAATGTCTCCAGATATTACCAGATACCTTCTGGGAGGAAGGGGGTAAATCGCTCCCTGTTGAGAACAATTGCCCTACCGTAAAGTCTATAATTATGCCTTGGAAAATCATGCAGAAAATTGGTAATTCTTTCACCTCACTCCTTCCATTGATGGTAAGATGAAGAAGACATTCATTTCTACCTACTGAACAAATTTTTGGCTCCGATTTGTGCCAAACCTTTTCCACACTTAATTTCTTGCCTCTAACCCAGAGGACTTTGAAAATAGAGTGTAGCTAGTATGTATCAAATGTTACTTTTATTGACTTAATTTCTCCCCTTATGTCCACAGCATAAAAAATCACATGGAAAAGACAAAGAAAACAGAGGCATTAATTCAGTGGAGAGGTCTAAAGTGGAAGAAACTACAGAGCATTCTGTTACACGGAGCAGACTACCTCTACGAAACCAGATAAATCTTTAGTTACCTTGAGGATTGGTGATTCTGTTTTTAAGAAAAATGAAAAATAAAACCTATAACTCCAGGATTTGAGCCTTATGTACAGATGAAAAACAAATGGACAATATCAAGGCAATACTGTAAATTAGTTGGATTTACTATGTCAACTCATTTTTCTGTCATGCCTGTAGTTCACGGTGTATTAATTTGGGTTTTATTTGGGACTTGCATTGAGTAAATATGTATTTTTAGCTTTTGATATAAAATAGCCTTTCCTAAAAAAGGAAAAATATTTTTCTTGTATATCACTAGGTAACACACATATATAAGTTGTACTCTCCTTCTAGGCTTTGACTTATGTAGGTAAATATTGCCAACTCAGTCTTGGGAAGGACCACCTTTGTACTTTTCTTGCTATGATTGAATTATGTGTATCTGCTTGCCTCCTTCCCTAGACTTTTCCATTCTGCATTCTCAGCTCTTTTTCCTTTTTCATTTGTGACCAAACCATTTGTAGAGCTACAAAATGGTATCCATTCTTATTATGAGATAGTGTGAATTTTACTTAGAAGTCTTTAACACTTTCTGTGGTTCTAAAATTACTGTCAACAATAAACTCTAGAAGTAGTCCTTCCTTCAATATTTTTAGTTTGTTTCTCCCAGATGTAAAAGTATTGCTTTATGAGGCCCAACCCATTAACCCCCACAGAGTTTATAAAAAGCCAGCTTCTCTAGAATATAGATTACTCTTATGGCAGAACCACCAAGAACTCTGATTAATGGCTGTGTGGCCTATATGCTATGCAGAAGGTCCCAGTGATTTAAGGGCTTTTTGAAACTATTAATTATGACTATAATTTATATTCTTTTGCTTATCTGATGAAACTTTGTACTTTGTATATAATATGTATATGTATATTTTTCTTTAGTGAAATCTTAACGCTTGGAAGGTTCCTGACAATTTTGATCTAGCAGCCAAATTTCTGGAAGTTGAGATTTTTCAGCATGAAGAGCAAGCACACTTAGAAGGAATAGAGGCAAAGAAAAAATTTTATGCCTTCGTCAAGTGAAGTATATAAATTTAGAGACATTTGACTTTTACTGTGATAGCTAAGTAAAGCCAAGCCCAATTGGAGAATTAGAAAATGTGCTACTTTAAGGAACTAAATTTACCTTGCAGAAGTATTAATCACCTTAATAAAAATAATGATACAATTTCTCTGCAAAATCAGATGTCAACATAAGCTATGGATAATATCCAACAAAATAAACTGCCTTCAGTAAATCCATTAATAAATTTAGTTTCTACATTGACTTGTTTGCCCTATTATTTCTTATTTGGCAATGGGTATCTTTACAGAGTTTAGCAAGTTGTTCCAAAATTCCTAAAATACACTTTAACACAGATACCATCTAGGACAAAGCACCTTGGTAAACATCCCAGGCTCCTTCAGTCATACTCTAAGGGACTACACCTTAGTATAAGATTAGAGAGAGATCACAAAAGATTGGTCCTCACAAGGCCTGATGTCCAGCTTTAAGTCATCTGTTTCCTGACGTTTTGAAATTGTCTAGGAATTCTAATGCAACTGACAAGCAAAAATAAATAACTGGAGAATTTTTTTATTTTAAGGAAGTTCCATACCAAGTGTGGGTCTCAAATTCACAACCCCGAGATGAAGAGTCGCAAGCTCCACTGACTGAGCCAGCCAGACACCCCAAATCACTGGAGAATTTTAACATCCTACACCTTAAATTAGCTCTACAATTTTTTGTATACAATATCAAGCACTCAAAAAATAACCATCAGCAAAAATAGAGTAGGTAGGTAGCTTCAAGGACTTATTCTTCCTGAGGCAAAACATTCAGAAACAACTTTGTCAGAGCTAGGTTTATAGCAACCTAGTGCTCGGTCAAGAGAAGGCAAGCTAAAAACTAAGAAATCTTTTCGGTGTTTTACTTGCCCTTGCTCCATCCCCCTTCCCAGCTCCGTGGTGATCTTAAAGACAGCAACCCGCATTCTCAGAGCAGGGCAACCCTGTTCACTTGTCCTGAGGGCGAAGAGGATCTTTTCATCTCAAAAAATTACTCTGTCTGGGCAATCTGAAGGCCTGAAGCAAGGCACTTGCCTTTGTTTTCATCTAATTCACAACTCGAGGTGGAAAAGTGGCAAGCATTTCTCAAAACTATGATAAGGCAAATGAACAACAGGCTACTACCTGCAGCAAAAGATGATAGTTGAGGTAAGATAAAGGAGTGCCTAAAACCTGAGAGGGAAAAGACAGGAGAGAATTTCTTAAGGAAATTAGGCCATTCAAAGACCATGTATATCGGGGAATTGAGAAAGCCACTCGTGTCCAGGCTAGTTTATAAACTTAAAGAAGACCCTAAGCTTTCGCTACTGCTGACTGATCCCTACGTTCAGCACAAGCAGAAAGTGAAAGCTAAGGCTGATTTTAAATGGCCTAGCTAAGCCCTGAAGTTGTGCTCCAATAGTCTGCAAAGACGGATTTTTTTCTTTTCTTTTTTCTTTTTTTTTTTTTTTTTTTAAGATTTTATTTATTTATTTGACAGAGAGAGATCACAAGTAGGCAGCTAGAGGCAGGCAGAGAGAGAGAGGAGGAAGCAGGTTCCCTGCTGAGCAGAGAGCCCGATGCGGGACTCGATCCCAGGACCCTGAGATCATGACCTGAGCCGAAGGCAGCGGCTTAACCCACTGAGCCACCCAGGCACCCTCTTTTCTTTTTTCTAATTTTTGTTTTATTAATTTGGTTATTGGCATTCCAGGAAATCTGTCAGCAGTAATACTAGCTGAATGCAAGCAAAAAAAAACTACCAAAGTCAAAGAATTGAGAGTTGAAAACCGTTTAGAAAAGTAGCAAGCCATTGGAGCCACAGCAAAGCTAATGCTGGGCTTGATCCCCACAACCCTGACATAATGACCTGAGCTGAAACCAAGAGTGGAACGCTGTGCCACCCAGGTGGCCTACTACTAAAAATTTCTAACAAAAAACTAAGAAGTATGCAAAGAAACAAAGTATGGCCCACTTAAAAAAAAAAAAACACAAACCACCCCTTTTGAAGTAAACATTGGACTTGAAATGAGCTGTCTCAAATATCGTCATAGAGCTAAAGGAATTCAGGAGGACAATGTCTCAACAAATAGAGACTTGGTAAACTGAAAAAGAGCCATATCAGTTTGATATTTTTCAGCCATTTTGAGCTGAAAAATAGCAAACTGAAATGACAACACACACAACACTAGAAGCTTCCAATAGCAGATGTGAACAGGCAGTAGAAAGAACCAGTGAACTTGAAGCTGTTATTGAATTGTCTAATGCAAAGTGCAGAAAGAAAAAAGAATGAAGGAAAATGAACACAGCTGGGGCGCCTGGGTGGCTCAGTGGGTTAAAGCCTCTCCCTTCAGCTCAGGTCATGATTCTGGGGTCCTGGGATCAAGTCCCACATCAGGCTCTCTGCTCAGCAGGGAGCCTGCTTCCTCCTCTCTCTCTGCCTGCCTCTCTACCTGCTTGTAATATCTATCAAATAAATAAATAAAATCTTTAAAAAAAAAAATGAACACAGCTTAAGAGACCTATGAAGCACAATGAATCATACCAACATTCTCAAAATGGGAGTACCTGAAGAGAGAAATGGGCAGAAAGCATACTTGAAGAAATAATAGCTGAGGGACACCTGGGTGGCTCAGTCAATTAAGCGGCTGCCTTCGTTTGGCTCTCGGGTCAGGATCCCAGTGTCCTGGGATTGAGTTCCTCATTGGGCTCCTTGTCCTGCAGGGAGTCTGCTTCTCCCTCTGCGTCTGCCTGCCACTCTGACTGCTTGTGCTCTCTCAGTCTCTGACAAAGAAAATCTTAAGAAAAAAAAAAAAAAAAGCTGAAAACTTATCAAATTCTTTACAACAGTTGAATCTTTACATTCAAAAACTCAATAAATCCAAATAGGAGAAACTCAAAGAGACCCACAACAAGACACATTATATATTCAAACTGTCAAAAGTTGAAGACAGAGGGTGCCTGGGTGGCTCAGTGGGTTAAGCCGCTGCCTTCGGCTCAGGTCATGATCTCAGGGTCCTGGGATCGAGTCCCGCATCGGGCTCCCTGCTGAGCAGGGAGCCCGCTTCCTCCTCTCTCTCTCTGCCTGCCTCTCTGCCTATTTGTGATCTCTCTCTGTCAAATAAATTAAAAAAATATATTAAAAAAAGTTGAAGACAGAATCATGAAAGCATAAGAGTGTAGTCTTCAAGGAAATGCAAAGCAAAACCACACCGAGGTACCAGTTCATATCCACAAGGAGAGCTAGAGTAAAAACAAAAGAACATGTATTGGTGAGATGTCACATTCACTCTCTCAAATAAAATCTAAAACAAAAACAAAAAAACCCTCTAAAAAAAAAATCCACTCAAAAAATGTGGATGCAGGGGTGCCTGGGTGGCTCAGTGGGTTAAAGCCTCTGCCTTTGGCTCAGGTCATGATCCGAGGTCTTGGGATCGAGCCCCACATCGGGCTCTCTGCTCAGCGGAGAGCCTGCTTCCTCCTCTCTCTCTCACTCTCTTTCTCTCTCTCTCTCTCTCTGCCTGCCTGTCTGCCTATTTGTGATCTCTGTCTAATAAATAAATAAAATCTTGAAAAATGTGGATGCAAATGTCCACAGAAACACTATCACAATAGTCAGATGGTGCCCCCAAAATATAGTTCTATGTGAAAGAAGTCAGATGCAGAAGTTCATATATTGTATATTGTATGATTCCTTTTATACAAAGTATTCAAAAGAGCTAAGTTCATAGAAACAGATTTGCCATTGCCACGGTTGGTTGAGAGGGGAAAGAGGAGTGACTACTTATTAAATACAGAGTTTTCTTTTAGGATGTTGGAAATTTATTGGAACTAGATAGATGTGATAATCATATAATATTGTGAATATAGGACTCAGTTAAGTGTCTGCCTTCCATGATCCCAGCATCCTGGGATCGAGCCCCACATCAGGCTCCCCACTCTGTGGGGAGTCTGCTTCTCCCTCTCCCTCTTCCCCCAGTTCCTGCTCTCTCTCTCTCAAATAAATAAAGTCTTAAAAAGAGAAATTGCAAGGCAAAAAATAATATTGTGAATATAGTAAATGCTAATTAATTATGTACTTTAATTCCCTAGGGGCACCTGGGTGGCTCAGTTGTTAAGCGTCTGCCTTCAGCTCAGGTCATGATCCCAGGGTCCTGGGATTGAGCCCCACATCCGGCTCCCTGCTCAACAGGAAGCCTGCTTCTTCCTCTCCCACTTCTTGCTTGTATTCCTTCTCTCGCTGTGTCTCTCTCTGTTAAATAAAGTCTTTAAAAAAATAAAGTACCTAAAACTCTTTATTTTTTAATTGAGGTACTGGCATGTAACAGTTTCAGGTATACAACATAATTATTCATTGAGAAATGACTACAGTAAGTCTTTTTTTTTTTTTAAGATTTTATTTATTTATTTATTTGACAGAGATCACAAGTAGGCAGAGAGGCAGGCAGAGAGAGAGAGGAGGAAGCAGGCTCCCCACTGAGCAGAGAGCCCGGTGCGGGGCTCGATCCAAGGACCCTGGGATCATGACCTGACTGAAGGCAGAGGCTTTAACCCACTGAGCCACCCAGGCGCCCTGACCACAATAAGTCTTAAAATGATTCATTTTTTGTTATGTGATTTTGACCTAAATATCCATTCAAAATATTTCTATTGACTAAAGGCGATGTAACTGAATCATAGTGGCATTAATTGTTGGTAGACTTAATTAGCAGATAGAAAAAAAGTTCTTAAACAAATGCTACAGTTTAAACATATGAAAGGGACACATGGGTGGCTCAGCTGGTTAAGCATCTGCCTTTGGCTTGGGTCATGATTCCAGGGTCCTGGGATTGAGCTCCACAATGGTCCCCCTCTACTGTTCCCCCTGCTTCTCTCTCTCTCTCTCTCTCTGCTAAATGAATAAATAAAAATATTTTAAAAATATATCAAAAATTAAAAATGTGTAGGCATGCCTAGGTGGTTCAGTCAGTTAAACATCCAACTTGATTTCAGCTCAGTCATGATCTCAGGGTCATGAGATTGAGCCCCGTGTTGGGCTCCGTGCCAAACAGAACCTGCTTAAGATTTTCTCTCTCCCTCTCCCTCGGCCCCTACCCCACCCCCACTCACATGCTCTCTGTCTCTCTCAAAAAAATAAATAAATGAAAATAAAAATGTGTACCACGTGTGCTCATAAAGTACAGCTATGTAATAGTCCTTTGAAAAATAACTTTGTATACAAAGAGATAGACCTGGACCAAAAGAAGAAAGATAATGGAAACAAATCATAGAAACTTCAGCGAATGGAGCTACAAAACGAGATCTTTCAAAATCAGCCATTTAAAAAATTTAAAGACATGAAATATTTTGGATGATAACTGGAAATTATTAAAAAATCAGATGGAAATTCTAGAACTGAAAAATACAACAAAAAAAATTTTTAAGATTTATTTATTTATTTATTTGACAGAGAGATCACAAGTAGACAGAGAGGCAGGCAGAGAGAGAGAGAAGCAGGCTCCCTGCTGAGCAGAGAGCCCAACATGGGACTCGATCCCAGGACCCCGAGATCATGACCTGAGCCGAAGGCAGTGGCTCAACACACTGAGCCACCCAGGCGCCCCGAAAAATACAACAAATTATAAACAAAATGGGCTTAGTTTGCTGAACAGCTAAAGGGAGTATTAAAAAATGGATGACAGGTTACAAGAAAATAGTTACCTTCAGCATAACAAGACAAATGGACAAGAAACAAAAAAAATGGTCTGGTGAAAAGGTCTAACAGACATATAATTAGAGCCTCCAAAGAAAGGAGAGAGAATGACTGAACCTCTGTAAATCTCAAGCAGGATGAATATCAGGTCATACCGAGGTACACCACAGTTAAAGTGCTAAATGCCAACAATAAAGAAAAAAATCTTATAAGTAACTAGAGAAAAAAAAGATATGATTTTCATAGGAAAAATAATTAGGCGCATCTGTCTGTGCAGCCTTTCCTGTGGTCCTGAGCCCTCGAAGGGTCTTTCTACCATGCGAAGGATGCTATTCCTTGATTCTTGGGGTTTCCTGGTGGGTGGAGGATTGAGGTGGAGGTTGAGGAAGGTTTTCTACTGTGCAGGTCCAGCCCTACTCCTAAGCGGGCCCAATGCCCCAAGTCTTGGGGGAGTTGGGTCTTCTTGGTGATCCTGAGGGTATCCAAATTGCCCACATCTTTTGCAGGTTCTTTGCAGGGAAGAGTGTCCTGCCCTTCCCCCAGGAGTAGAAGTTTTGTTTGTTTGTTTTTTACCTTTATCTCAATTACCATGGTCTTCTGTGGTCTTTGCATGTTCCCTGCAAGTGTGCTGCCCTTCTCCCTAGGGCTTTTGACTCTAAGGAAGTAGGGTCTGGGCAGAGCTCCATGTCTTTCTTGTAGTGATGGCTGCTCCCTTTCCAAGCCTGCATCTCTGCCTCTGGTCTCTCTGGAACACCTGGTGAATTCTGAGAAGAGCCTGCTAGTGGCTATAAATTCCCATTGTGTCTGCACTTTCAGGGATTCTACACTTCTTGTTACCTCACAGTAAGCCTTTAGCAGTTCATTAAAAATCTGCCTGAATTCTTCTTACAGGTACACATGGTATCTGGTGTCTCCTCCTGCCAGGCTCTGCCACAGGTCAGCTACGGCTCTTCCCTGTGTCTTCTTGGGAAGGTCTGTCTCTCCTGAGAGTATTTGGCTGACCTGAAACCTTAGCTCCTTGGATGTGCTCAAGAGAAGTTATGTGGTTTATCTCTCTCTCTTTTTTTTTTTTTTTGTGGAGCTATCTCTCAGGTGGGAGCAGACTCAGTGTAATCTCACATTAACATTATCTAACTTGTCGGACAAATAGTGGAAGTGAGTTCAAGAGTGATTTCCTTTTCAAATGTATGCCTATTTTATTCCTATTCTACTCGTCTTAAACAAAATAATCATGTGTTTACTTCCATTTCTTCTGCCCCTTGCCAGTCAAGAGTCTTTCCCAGTCTATCTGGTCACCCTTTATGCCTTTAAGATACTTCCCCAATGTGTAATTGAAGAGACCTAGGAAAATAAAAATTTGATCTGATATCGTTTTAGGTTTACTCTAACCTCTTTATTTGAAAGCTTTTGTTTTGTTTTGTTTTCAAAGATTTTATTTATTTATTTGACAGAGAGAGATCACAAGTAGGCAGAGAGGCAGGCAGAGAGAGAGAAGGAAGCAGGCTCCCTGCTGAGCAGAGAGCCCGATGCGGGACTCTATCCCAGGACCCTGAGATCATGACCTGAGCCGAAGGCAGCGGCTTAACCCACTGAGCCACCCAGGCGCCCCATGAAAGCTTTTGTTTTGAAGGAAGCTGAAGATCCTGTTGCTTTACCTGGGCTCAGCATAGTATCTGATGAAGTAAATGGCTTTGGTTGAGCAGGAACAATGGTAGCAGATCTCACTTGGGACATTTTTCCCTAAAGAGAAAGAGAAAGAAGAGAAACTGGCAATGACCACTTCATAGATACATTCTGTTAAAAATGTTATTTTAGGGGTGCCTGAGTGGCTCAGTAGGTTGAGAGTCTACCTTCAGTTCAGGTCATGATCTTGTGGTCCTGGGATCTAGTCTGGCATCTGGCTCTCTCCTCAGTCAGGAGTCTGCTTCTCTCTCTTTCTCTCACTTGCCCTTCCCCACTGCTCATTCTCTCTTTCAAATAAATAAAATCTTAAAAAAAAAAAAAAGGAATTGCAGAATCATTATATTATATGCCTGAAACTCATATAACACTGTGTGTTAACTATACTGGAATTAAAATTAAAAAGTTAATAAAATTTAAAAAAAGGAAATAGGGGCACCTGGGTGGCTCAGTCATTAGGTGTCTGTTTTCGGCTCAGGTCATGGTCCTGGGTTCAAGCCCTACGTCTGGCTCCACTGAGCCAGCTTCTCCCTCCCCTGCCTGGTGCTCCCCCTACTTGTGCACTCTCTCTGTATCAAGTAAATAAAAAAAAAAAAAACCAGAAGAGGGGAGAGAACTTTTTTTTACCATTAGATATTCTTTCCTGCTTTGTCAAAGATTAATTGACCATATAGTTGTGCATTTATTTCTGGGTTTTCTATTCTGTTCTATTGATCTATGTGTCTGTTTTTGTGTCAGAACCACACTGTTTTTGTTTTTTTTTATGCTTAGAAATTTTCACATGCCTGCTTTTATTTTATGAAATTCAGTTTCTTTAGTTTTGTGCATAATGCATGCTAATAATCATCTCATTTAGTACATGTGGGCTTAACATGCTGATTAGTTCCAATTATTAATAGTAATAATATCAACCTTTCTCACTAGTCCCTAAAAAAAAAAAAAAGAAAAGAAAAAAAGAAAAATCTGCCTTCCTCAAGACCTGTATGTGTCAGAGTATTTTCTATACAATTCTTGCAGAACACTAGTTCTGGGATACGCTCTGCTATAAAAGAGATTTCCGGAGTGAGAAAAGTTTGGAAAACCATGGGTACTACAGTCTACTTTTTGAAGATCTGCACATTGATATATTAAAGCTTTGAGAAGTTTTATAATGACAATATCTGTTTACACATAATTTAACCCTCCCTCTTTTTTTTTCCAATTTATTTATTTTCAGAAAAACAGTATTCATTATTTTTTCACCACACCCAGTGCTCCATGCAAGCTGTGCCCTCTATAATACCCACTACCTGGTACCCCAACCTCCCACCCCCCCGCCACTTCAAACCTCTCAGATTGTTTTTCAGAGTCCATAGTCTCTATGGTTCACCTCCCCTTCCAATTTACCCAAAAGCACATACCCTCCCCAATGTCCATAACCCTACCCCCCTTCTCCCAACCACCCTCCCCCCAGCAACCCACAGTTTGTTTCGTGAGATTAAGAGTCACTTATGGTTTGTCTCCCTCCCTATCCCATCTTGTTTCATGGATTCTTCTCCTACCCACTTAAGCCCCCATGTTGCATCACCACTTCCTCATATCAGGGAGATCATATGATAGTTGTCTTTCTCCGCTTGACTTATTTCGCTAAGCATGATACGCTCTAGTTCCATCCATGTTGTCGCAAATGGCAAGATTTCGTTTCTTTTGATGGCTGCATAGTATTCCATTGTGTATATATACCACATCTTCTTGATCCATTCATCTGTTGATGGACATCTAGGTTCTTTCCATAGTTTGGCTATTGTGGACATTGCTGCTATAAACATTCGGGTGCACGTGCCCCTTTGGATCACTACATTTGTATCTTTAGGGTAAATTCCCAGTAGTGCAATTGCTGGGTCATAGGGCAGTTCTATTTTCAACATTTTGAGGAACCTCCATGCTGTTTTCCAGAGTGGTTGCACCAGCTTGCATTCCCACCAACAGTGTAGGAGGGTTCCCCTTTCTCCGCATCCTCACCAGCATCTGTCATTTCCTGACTTGTTGATTTTAGCCATTCTGACTGGTGTGAGGTGATATCTCATTGTGGTTTTGATTTGTATTTCCCTGATGCCGAGTGATATGGAGCACTTTTTCATGTGTCTGTTGGCCATCTGGATGTCTTCTTTGCAGAAACGTCTGTTCATGTCCTCTGCCCATTTCTTGATTGGATTATTTGTTCTTTGGGTGTTGAGTTTGCTAAGTTCTTTATAGATTTCAGACACTAGTCCTTTATCTGATATGTCGTTTGCAAATATCTTCTCCCATTCTGTCAGTTGTCTTTTGGTTTTGTTAACTGTTTCCTTTGCTAGAACCACACTGTTTTGATTACTATAGCTTGGTAGTATATCTGGAATCTGGGATTGTGATATCTCCAGTTTTGTTCTTCTTTTTCAAGATTGCTTAGGCTATTGGGGTCTTTTGTGGTTCCGTACAAATTTTAGCATTGTTTGTTCTAGTTGTGTGAAAAATGCTTGTGGTATTTGATAGGGATTGCATTAAATCTATAGACTGCTTTGAGTAGTAGATATTTTAACAATATTTGGTCTTCTAGTCCATGAGCATGGAATGTCTTTCTATTTCTTTGTGTCATCTTCAATTTCCTTACTCAGTGTTTTATAGTTTTCAGAGTATAGGTCTTTCACCTTTTTGGTTAGGTTTATTCCTAGGTATCTTATTATTTTGGGTGCAATTGTAAATGGGATTATTTTTTTTAAAGATTTTTTTTATTTTTTAAAAAAGGTTTATTTGTTTTAAAGAAAGAGAACATGCAGAAGTTGGGGGACAAAAAGAGGGAGAGGGAGAGGGACAAGCAGACTCTGTGCTGAGTGTGGAGCCTGACTTGGGGCTCAATCCCATGATCCTGAGATCACAACCTGAGCCCAAATCAAGAGCTGGACATCTAAGCACCTAAGCCACGTAGGAACCTTTTAAGATTTATTTATAAGCAATCTCCACACCCAACATGGGGCTCAAACCCACAAGTCCAAAATCAAGAGTTGCATGCTCTATCAACTGAACCAGGCAACATCTCCCTGCCCCCCAGACTGTTTTCTTAATTTCTCTTTCTGCTGTTTCATTATTGGTATATAGAAATGCAACAGATTTTTGTACATTGATTTTTGTATCCTGTAACTCCATTGAATTTGTTTATCAATTCTAGCATTATCTTGGTGGAGTTCTTTGGGTTTTCTATATATAGTATCATGTCACCTCCAAATAGTGAAAGTTTTACTTCTTCCTTACTGACCTGGAGTTCTTTTATTTCTTTTTGTTGTCTTCTGTGGCTAGGACTTCCAGTACAATTTGAATGAAAGTGATAAGAGTGGACATCCTTGTCTTGTTTCTGATCTTAAGGGAAAACTCTCAGATTTCCCCACTGAGGATGATATTAGCTGTGGGTTTTTTATATATGGCTTTTATTATGTTGAAGTATGTTCCTTCTAAACCTATTTTGTTGAGGGTTTTTTTTTTAATCATGAATGGATGTTATACTTTGTAAAATGTTTTTTTTTGTATCTCTTAAAATGATCATATAATTCTTATCCTTTCTCTTATTCATGTGATGTAGCATGTTGATTGATTTGCAAATATTGAATCAGACTTGCAACACAGGAATAAATCCCAATTGATTGTGGTGAATGATTTTTAAAATATATTATTTTATTTGGTTTGCTAGTATTTTATTGAAGATTTTTTTTTAAGAGATAGAGGTGGAGGGTGTAGGAGGGGTAGAGGGAGAGGGAACGAATCTTAAGCAGACTCCACACCCAGTGGTGAGCCTAATGCTGGGCTTGATCTCACAACCCCAAGATTATGACCTGAGCCAAAATCGAGAGACGCTTAACTGACTGAGCCATGGAGGTGCCCTTTATTGAGGATTCTTGCACCTGTGTTCATCAGGGATATTGTTTCTGACTTCCTTCACATAGAAAAGTGTTCACATAGCAGAAACAAAATAAAAAATAAACAAGTGGGACAACATCAAACCAAAAAGCTTCTGCACAGCAAAATAAATCATCAACAAAGTGAATGAACAATCTGTAGAATGGGAAAAAAAGTTTGCAAATTATATATCTGACTAGGGTTAATATCTAAAACATATAACAAATTCATATGATTTAATAATAAAAAACAAAGTATCCACTTTAAAAGCGAGCAAAGAACCTGAACAGACATTTCTACAAAAAAAGATTTATGAAAGGCTAACAGGTACATGAAAGGATTCTCAACATCATTAGTCATTAGGGGAATGCAAATTCAAACCACAAGGAGCTATTACCTCCTGCCTGTTAAAATGACCATCTTAAAGAAGAGAAGAGACAATAAAAAAGCTGGTATAGATATGGAGAAAAGGGAATGCCTGTGTATTGTTGGTGGGATCATAAACTGGTATGGCCACTGTGGAAAACAGTATGAAGGATCCTCACAAAATTTAAAATAAAACCACTATATGATCCAGCAATTCCTTTTCTGGGACTATATCCAAAGAGAATAAAACCCTACCTCAACAGGATATCTGCACCATCATGATGTTCATAGCAGCATTATTTACAAGAGCCAAGACATGGAAACAACTTAAGTGTCCGTCAGTGGACGAGTGGATAAACATGCGAATATTATGCAGCCACAGCAATTAAGGAAATCTTAGTTTCGTGACAGCATGAATGGACCCTGAAGGCATTATGCCAAGAGAAATAAGTCAGACAAGAAAAGGCAAATAAATACTATATAATCTCACTTACATGTGGAACCCAAGCAAAACAAAACAAAACACCTCTATGAGAAAGAAATAAAAATGTGGCTACCAGAGGTAGGGGGTCAAGGGTGGGGAATTGAAGGAAGATGGTTAAGAGGTACAAAATCCTAGTTATAAGATAAATATTCCATTGCTAGGATGCCCCACATTTTATTTATCCATTTATTGGTTGATGGACCTTTGGGTTGTTTCTACTTTTGGGGAATTATAATTCTACTATGAACATTTGTGTACAAGTTTTTGTATGGACATTTATTTTCATTTTGGGGGTACATACCTAGAAGTGGAACGACTGGGTCATGTGGTGACTCTATGTTTAAACTTTTCAGGAACTGTCAGTTTGTTTTCTGGAGCAGCTGCTTCATTTTATGTTGCCACCAGCAATGGATGGAGATTCCAAATCTCTACAACCTTACCAACATTTGTTATTTCCTGATTAAAAAAAAAAAAATATATATATATATATATATAATAGCTCTGATAGTGGGAAGTAGTACCTTATTTTGGTTTTGATTTGCATTTCCCTCATATGTAGTGACATAGTACATCTTTTTTTTTTTTTAAAGATTTTATTTATTTATTTGACAGACAGAGATTACAAGTAGGCTGAGAGGCAGGCAGAGAGAGAGAAGGAGGAAGCAGGCTCCCTGCTGAGCAGAGAGCCCGATGTGGGGCTCGATCCCAGTACCCTAGGATCATGACCTGAGCCAAAGGCAGAGGCTTTAACCCACTGAGCCACCCAGGTGCCCCCATAGTACATCTTTTCATGTGCTTATTGGCCATTTGTTTTTTGAAGATTTTATTATTTATTTATTTATTTATTTGAGAGAGAAGGAGAACATGGCGGGGAAGGGAGAAGGAGAGGGTGAGATTCTCCACCAAACTCTGCACTGAGTGTGGAGCCCAACAGTGGGGGGTGTTTCAATCCACGACCTTGAGATCATGACCCTAGCAGAAACCAAAAGTCGCACGCTTAACTGATGGAACCATCCAGGCATTCCATCTGTTTGTATGTCTTCTTTGGAGAAATATCTATTCAGATCTTTTGCCATTAAAAAAATTGGGTTCTCTTTTTATTAGGGTTCCTTACTTTTCTAATTGGACAAATAAATAGTATAAGTTTCACCAAACCTTTCATGATCAATACACCTACATTATGGTGCTAAGTATGTTAGAGTAAGTATTTCATAGTATGTGAAATGCAGACATCATGAAAGCGATGTCATGGTGATTATTACCCATGTGTTCCAGAGCTCTGATCCCAGCCATGACGCAGGTGAGACATTTCTATCTAATCTCATTAGCATTTTGCAAGTTAGTAAAGCCCTAAAACATGGATTAGATTTTGTCAAGTTTTAAGTTAAATGTAATACAATGATTTGATATGTGACATAAGTGATTTAGTCATCCCAATATTTGAGGGTAATAAAACTTTTACTGTAAGTAAAAATAGAACCAAATTGCTATAATAAAATCCACTGATGCTTTTTTTTTTTTTAAGATTTTATTTACTTATTTGACACAGAGAGAGAGATCCCAAGTAGGCAGAGAGGCAGGCAGAGAGAGAGGGGGAAGCAGATTCCCCGCTGAGCAGAGATCCAGATGCAAGGCTAGATACCAGGACCCTGGCTGGGATCATGACCTGAGCTGAAGGCAGAGGCTTTAACCCACTGAGCCACCCAGGTGCCCCCCACTGATGCTTTTTTAAAAAATTTTTTTCTTGTGATGAGAACTTTTTTTTAAAATTTTATTTATTTATTTATTTGACAGAGAGAGAGAGAGAGAGACAGAGATCACAAGCAGGCAGAGAGGCAGGCAGAGGCAGAGAGAGAAGCAGGCTCCCCACTGAGCAAGGAGCCCGATGTGGGGCTTGATCCCATGACCCTGAGATCATGACCTGAGCTGAAGGCAGCAGCTTAACCTACTGAGCCACCCAGGCACCCCAATTGTAATGAGAACTTTTTAAAAAAGATTTACTTACAGAAAGAGAGCAGAGTGAGACAGAGAGCACAAGTGGGGAATGAGGGGGCGGGAGATGGGAGTAGAGGCAGAGGGAGAGGGAGAAGCAGCCTCCAAGCTGAGCAGGGACCCCGAAGATACCAGACTTGATCCCAGAACCCTGGGATCATGATCTGAGCCAAAGGCAGACGCTTAACTGACTGAGCCACCCAGGCGCCCTGAGGCTTTCAAGCTTTAGCTAACTTGAAGTTTTACCTCTATGTATATTTATTTTATTTATTTATTTATTTATTTACCTCTATGTATATTTAATTATTGAAAATAAGTTGATTTGTCTATTTGTAAAGTTTATTTGTCCTAATGCATTTAATGAACATACTGTTCATCTGCTACCAAAAAAAATAAAAAAGAAGAAGAAGTTTCAAAACAATTACCAAAGTTAGATAAATTAGAGGTAAGACTCACCTTCTCTCCCTACAAAGGTTAGTTTCTTTTATAGTAGCAGTGACTAAAATAAATGGTGCCAAATTTTTGGACAGAGTCTTGTTTAATTCAGAATATAATTAAAATCTCATGTAGCTTTATTGGTTTTAGTATCCAGCAGAGAAAAAATATTGAAACTCCAAGAGATTTTGAATTAAATAGCTACAACAGTTTTGTTTTATTAGTTCTGACTGTGTGAAAAAAAATTATAAGGACAACTTCGGAAAAACCTAGTTCTTTTAGAGCCCCAAATGACTTTTAAAACAATAAAACAAACTATAAAACCTACACAAGTGATATTAAAAATTATGTAGTTCAATAAATGTGACATTCACAAATGTGGTTGTAATTTTTTTTTTTAACTATAGTAAAATGAACATGGATCTGATGACTGGATTTAGAAGAGATGGTGTTATATAGCTTAACATAATTAAGTGCTTCAACTTGCTGGTGAGCGTTATGTAGCAGAGCTGGAATGTTCTATCAATGCCTTTTAAGATCTCCATCTAACTCCCAGGGTCTGCGGCAATCAAAGAAAGGGTTGATGCTTCCTTTTTCTATACTAGTGATTATTTTCCTAGCACTTTAATATTTATTTTTGGAAGGTTTGTAGATTTAGATTTTTTTTTCATTTTCTTTTTTTGCCTGGTGGCTGAGTCATGCACAGAATAAGCTACAAACCCATACTATTTTTGAAGATGGAGTTCAACGGCTAGTGATTTACCATAAGGGCATATATGAACTGATCCCCTCAATTGCTTGGTAGGTGGAAGGGGCAAGAAAAGAAGAAAAACAAAGATGAGGGAAAGACATTTTGTGAAGAAAACAATAATCAGTAACCTGGTTAGTTCACTGAGGTCCCAATATTTGAAGAGCAAAACATAACTTCTGAAGGCTCCTATGAGCTTTGGATAATAATTGTCCTTTCTTTGTCCCCAAATCATGTCTCTGTCCTTGGTACACAGAACACACTTGACTTTCACAGTATTCCAGCACCTGGCTGACTTCTCCATCAGGCCCAGGGATGAGAATTAATAACTGGTGGAATGGGCACAACATCAGACTGGACCACAGAGGGACCAATGATTTGTAAACAGGCCTCCATGATGCTTCCAGGGACAATGTACTACCCGAACTTGTATGCAGATTTCACAAATAATTCAAATAAATTTTACCTTAAAAAAATGAGACTGCTTTCATTTCTTTAATATCTAAAATCATACTTTAAAAATTTTTTATACTGGAAAATTTCAAGTCTACAAAGAAGCTGACTAGTACAATGCATATCAGTATATTCTTCACCTAAATTCACCAATGAATAATTTTCTAATTTGTTTTATCTCCTTATCTGTACATGTGTGTATAATGGTTTGTGTATATATATGTTGTGTGTATGTATTGAACTAAATGAAAGTTACGGATGTCAAGACCTTCACCCCTACTTCAGTCCACACGTCCCCAAAATGAGGACATTTTATTCACAATACTAATGTCATCTAATTTACAATTCATTTTCAGTTTTTCCCTTTTAGCTTCCCAAATGTCTTTCATGGCTTTCTTTTTAAAAATCCAGAATCTAATCGGTTGGTGTGATATTATGAGAGGTTTCAAAAATCCTCATCCTCAACAATGTTTCACTTGATGGTCCTTTTTTTGTTGTTTTTTAAAAGATTTTATTTATTCATTTGAGAGAGAACACAGAGGGAGGGTGAGAGGGAGAAGCAGACTCCCCACTGAGCAGGGAGCCCATGTGGGGCTCGATCCCAGGACCCTGAGATCATGACCTGAGCAGAAGGCAGACGCTTAACCAACTGAGCCACTCAGACACCACTCACTTGATGGTTGAATTATTAAATTTTAAAAATGTTATCAAAGTTTTTAATTTGTTAGCTGGCATCCACCAGCTTTACCATCCACCATCCCTCTCTCTCTCTCTGAGCATCGCTATGGAGAGTGAGACTATGAACTGTTACATTCAATGTGTTATAGTCCAAAATGTGCTTTTGATACTTAAAGCACCTCAAATTTGGCCAATGGAAGACTCATCAGGGTGGGTCTGTCTTCATTCTGTGGTTTCTAGCACAAGATGCCTTGAGCTCACCTTGTACTTACCATGCCCCAGACCTAGAATCAACCACTTCTTCCAGGACCTACTTATGCCATGAGTAGGTCACCCATCCACATGGTTCAATTCTCCAAATATTCATGAAGTATACAGCAAGTTCTCCCTTGAACTCCACCTCTCTCTTCATGGACAGACAGCTGATGTTACTAGTTTCTTGTGTCCTCTTCCAGATAGAGTTTACCTAATAGAACAAAGGCACAGATAAATACCCCGATTCTTTCCTAACATTTTACCTCAAATGATAGCATATTACACTCACTGTGTTCGTCTGTCATCAGACTTGGAGAGATGCCTATGACTCCAACCCCAAAAGACTAGGAGACTTTAGGCTAAGTTTCAGATTTTCAGAAAGTTCAGGGAGGATGATTGACCAAAGCTGCACTGACAACGCTCACATGCTATTCCTTGAATATTCGTCCCTCTCTAGGTTCTTTGACAACTTCTCATTTTTCAAACATCACTTCCTTGGAGAGTACTTTCCGTTCCTTAACACGCCCCCTCCCCCAACTAGGTGACGTCCCTGGTTATTAGGTTTCGGATCATTATGTACTTCTCCTTCCTAGCACACACATAAGTCACAGCATTAAAATTTGTTTCCTGCCTCCATGAGGAACGGAACTACATCTGTCTTGTTCACTGCTGCCACATAGTAGTTGCTCAACAGAAATGTGCGCAGTGAAACTCGAACGCGGGCCAGCCGGCTTCCAGTTCACTCTTCTTTCTTCGGCAACCCCGCTTTAGTTGGTGAAATTGTTCCAAGATGTAAATAAAACATCTCAATAGGAAAAGCTGGGAAATGTGTATTTCCATGATTAATGGAGGACCTTAGCAGAAACTGCTCACCGCGAGGTGTGACTACCGCAGGAGGGCGTCAATCAAGAAAATGCCCCCTTGGCCCTCAGGCGAGTGGAGCTGCACAGAGCCGAGGCCACAAGGCGTAGAGCTACGGATTCAATAGAAAACACGTGCAAAACGGGAAAGCGGTGCTGCGCGCAGCTGCGACCCCCAGGACCCGGGGATAGGGGACACAGAGCAACTCCCATTGGGGCGGAGAAGGCTGCACAACTTCTACCCGGCACTGTAAGACCCAGGCTTTCCCCTGATTCCTTCCCAAAGCGGCTTCTGCCAGCGACCTCATGGAAGTGGCCGAGTGCGGGGAGCCCACAAATGCAATGGGCTGGAGCGGCCACGAGCCCGGCGCACCCGAAGTCTCGTCCTCCTTACGCCAACTGGGACGTAGCTAAGGGCTAGAGCTCTCTCTTTGGAGCCGCCTCAGGAACTCGGGGCACTCTCCCGCTACGAGCTCCGGAGATGCCCCAGGCAACAGCCAGTGCCACCGTTACTCCAGGGAGCGCGCCGACAGGGAGAATACTTTCAGGCCGGCGAAGGGGCGACTCTGCCGGTGGCCTCTCCGCCTGTCCGGCTCAAGCCTAGCTGCCCCGAGCCTGGGGCCGGCTACTGCCACCCTGGGCCCGGGCCCGGACAAGTGCCCCCCGAGTTTCGGCAGAGTTGCCTCCGGGCAGGAGCTGGGACTACTTGAGTCCGTGTTCCAGGCGCTACTTTCTTCCTGTCTCCTCACGACGGACGCGGCCTTAGGCTTCCTTCGAGGGCTTTCCTGGCCAGGGTGCCTGGCGCCCGGAGCGACGGCGGCGGCAGCCGGGCACCGAGGCGCAGGGTCCCTGGAGCCTAAGGCGAGCGCGTCCCGGGGGGCGGGAGCTCGGCCGGCGGGGGCGGGCCGAGGGTGGGGGCGGGAGGCGGCTCCCGGGGCCCCGCGCCATTGGCCGCAGGGACCGGCGGCAGGAAGGGGCCAGAGAGCGCGGCCCCACCCCGTGGCCAGCAGAGCCTATCGCCGGGAGCGCGGAGCGCGGATAAATGTAGCGCCGCTGCGCGGGCCTCCAGCTCTCCGAGGGGCCGGAGCGCAGCGGAGCCATGCAGTACCCACACCCCGGGCCGGCGGCGGCGGCGGGCGCCGTGGGGGTGCCGCTGTACGCGCCCACGCCGCTGCTACAGCCGGCGCACCCGACGCCGTTCTACATCGAGGACATCCTGGGCCGCGGGCCCGCCGCGCCCACCCCCGCCCCCACGCTGCCGTCCCCCAACTCCTCCTTCACCAGCCTCGTGTCCTCCTACCGGACCCCGGTGTACGAGCCCACGCCGATCCACCCCGCCTTCTCGCACCACTCCGCCGCCGCGCTGGCCGCCGCCTACGGACCCGGCGGCTTCGGGGGCCCTCTGTACCCCTTCCCGCGGACGGTGAACGACTACACGCACGCCCTGCTCCGCCACGACCCCCTGGGTAAGGCGGCCGGGGTCATGGCGGGGCCGAGCCGCGGCGGCGGCGAGGAAGGCGCCACCCGGCAGGTGGCAGCGTCCAGGAGGCGGCGGGGGCGGAGGGGGAGGCAATAGAAAGTTGTGGCAATAGCGATCGAAAAGCGGCTCTCGGGCGCGCGCGGGGACAGGAGGCGCGGGCCCCAGTGGCGCGCGGCCGGGGCTGACCGCACTGTGACTCAGATTGGTTTTCCTGCACCTTGCAGGCGTCGGGGCGCGCGGGCCCGGGCGAGACCTCTGGCACGGCCCCGGAGGCTGGCGGCCCAAGGCAGCCCCGGGCGCGCGGGTCGCTCGGGGTGGGGTCCTCTTAGCTGGAGGGACCGGGAAGGGAGTGCCAAGGCGCCCCGGACCAGCCCTGCAGGGTAGGGATAGCTGCTGGGCCCCCGTGGTTACGAGGCTGGACCTGGTTCAACAAGCTTGTGCAGTGAAAGAGCCTGACCCTTTCCGTTCATACAGGAAATCTTGAGTTCTCGATAGGAGTAAATCTGGTTTCAGAAGCTGTTAAGTGTTTTCCTGGCTGCATGAAGCAGACCCTTCCCCCGGAGTAGTGCACGCTGCTGATTATTTTATCGACATCCTCAATACAGACAAATTCAGGAAACACTCGACTTCTGATAGCCGGGATCCGTTTTTCTGATATTGTTCATTTCCTCTGTGTGGGATGTGACTTTATGGCAGCTAAAATAACCAGTTGCTTCCTTTTTTTCCCCCTCCCCGAAGCTGTTTTGCACTAGTCTGAAGCCTGACGTAAGCAAAATCTGGAAAAAAAAAACAACAATGCCAGCTTTCAAAGTGTTTGGGGGCAGGCCTGCAGACCGACGGACCGACGGACTGACAGACTTGTCTTTGAAGTAGGAAAGGCAGCCAGGACACCTAGGGCATATGGTATTCGCGAGGCTTGCCCCCTCAACGATCGGCCTAAGAAATAAGCCAACGGTGACCCGCACTCTGGGTGGCCCTTCGCGGCTCTGGCATCTGAAGCCCCCCTGGGTGGGGGGAAGATAAAGAAGCGGGGCTCCTTTTCCTTTGGGCCCCCAGGGTTTTAAATTTACTCTCTGCTGTTGGCAGCTTCCGTGGGGACCCTAGAGACAAACTAACATTTTAATGCCTTCATGTTAATGACGCGGCCTCTAGTTCAGCCCTCTAACCTCCTTCCTCATCGTTAAGATTTGAAGGGGATTATATTTTAGCCTTTTTTTTTTTTGTTTGTTAAAGTGACTGTCTATTTGGTTCCAGCTTCGAGGGTTCGGTGCGGTGGCCCCGGCGTGGCTCTTTGGGCCTGCTGGGGCGGGAGCGGGACCCTCAGCGGGGCCGGGCCTGGGGCGAACGTTTTCACAGAGCGCGCCCTGCGTTTCCTTGGGTTACTGCTGGGACCGCGCTGGAGGAAGCAAAGGGCTTTTCGAGATAGACCAACAGGAAACACATTGACGGAAATGTTGCCATAGCCCACGGGGTAGCTTTAACTGGCCGCCCCCGCCGCCGGGTGTGAAATCAGAGGAGGCCGCAGAGCGCTGGGACCAGGATTGGAAGCTCCGCGAGCGGACTCACGTCGGCGCCCGGGCCTACGGGCCTCCCGAGCAGGGTCCCTTGGGCGGCGCCCGGCCGGGACGCCTTGGGGAGTGGAACAGCCCGGGTCCTCCCCAAGACACGCACTCGGGTCTTTGAAAGTGCGGCTCACCAGGGAGAGAGCCTGGAGGTGCAAAAAGTTCTGTAGAAACTCGAGAGTGACTTCTTAAAGAGTGTCGTGGTATTTTAGGCTCGGTTTATAGTGGCTGTTACTTGGGGCTCCAAAGATTTGTGCGTTTGAAATCAGCTGTGGGTGTGATGGCTGTTTGTGTGCGTCTGTGAGTAAACAAGGCGGTCTACGTGCCTGTGCTGTGTCGTTGTGTGTGCCTACGGGTTCTTGGGTATGCATGTGTCTTGGTGCGAACGTATTGGGTCCTTGTGGGTGGGTGTATGCGAACAAGTCTGGCTGAGTGTCCTTCTGCGTCTCCTACTCCCCTTTGTCACCTCTAGGGCCTGGCCGCTCCAGGGCTGTCCCTAACCGCTGCTCTCGCTGCCCACAGGCAAACCCCTGCTCTGGAGCCCTTTCTTGCAGAGGCCTCTGCATAAAAGGAAAGGCGGCCAGGTCAGGTTCTCCAACGACCAGACCATCGAGTTGGAGAAGAAGTTTGAGACCCAGAAATACCTCTCTCCGCCCGAGAGGAAGCGTCTGGCCAAGATGCTGCAGCTCAGCGAGAGACAGGTGAGCGCGCCTGCGAGGCTCGGGGCAGAGGCCTGGGGCGGGGGTCGGGGGCGGAAGACCGACATGTAGCCATCCGTGCGCTCGGGCGTGCCGCGTCGCGCTGTCCAACGCCCGGAGCTCCGGCCGGCTGGTCAGTGGCTCAGCAGCTTCAACGTGACGCCCCATGTCGCGTGGGTTCGTGGCAAGTATTTTTTCTCTCTCCTGTAGGTTAAAACCTGGTTTCAGAATCGACGCGCTAAATGGAGAAGACTGAAACAGGTATCGACATGGCTCTGTTTCTAGGGAAATAAATATTTTTATCATGTTATCTCAATGCGGGGCCTGTTATGGGTTGTATGCAAAAGTCATTTGAGAGACTATTTAACCTCTTCACCTTGATTAAAAAGGCAAATAGTCCTGCTGAAATTCAGGATGAGTTGCTCAGGTGGCAGTAATGCTAAAAGCACCTAATGCAGTTGCTATATCAATTATGCTTGGGTTTTCACACACTGGCTGGTAAAACTCCGGGCTAATTGTTTTATAAACCCCATATGTTGTTTATCTAATTAACGCAGGAAAGATAAAGTAATTGACAGTAAATGACTTAAGCAGTTATCTTTGGGAGAAAATTGTTTCTTCTATTTACACAGCCATAATAAAACCAGGCAGAGCTCAAGGGTAAATATAAGGAAATAAACACCTCTAAGTCTTGTTTGCACTGCTTTTTTTTTTTTAAGAAGAATTAAATATCAAAGAGTTTAAAATTATTTCCCATCTAATTCCAGCTCTTAAAATGAGTATTAGACCCACAAAAGAATATACAAGCCTATTTGGAAAGTAGTTTAAAGTTACTAACAGTCTTTTTTCCAATGACCTTGTTACGCAAGATGTGATAAAAAGTAAAGGCTAATTCAGTTTTTGAAAAACCTCAATTGACTTAAATCTAAAGATCTGCTTTTGATGTGCCAATGTGGGTGTCTTCTCCAAAGTTATCTGACAATTGCTTTAATTGTTCATTTGCTAGTGTGTATAGAGATTAGAATAAAATATTTTTGAAAACCATAATACGAGTGGGGAAATTGAAAGCAGTGTGCATTTTTAAATTTGGTGATCATAACTTTTTCATTAGAAATAAGATGATGTCACAAAGAGCACTTTGAGACAGAAAATAAATTTCCCATAATTTCATTATTTTAACATGATTTAAAAATCTGTAGATTCCCTCTCAATCTGACCTTGTACATCTATTTGTTACTTAGTTGCAAGCCTGGTGAATATATTATTCTATAGTCTTGCTATAAAAAACCCTTTGGGAATATTTCTTTGTAGTGTTTATGTCTATTTTAGACAAACAGAATTAAAAATTCACTCACTTATTCAGTTCTTGGTCAAAGTCTTGACTGCAGTTTACCAGGGATTTTTAAACTAGTGGTTCCTGGGGCACCTGGGTGGCTCAATTATTGAAGTGTCTGCCTTCGGCTCAGGTCATGATCCCAGGGTCCTGGGATGGGGCCCCACCTTGGGCTCCCTGCTCGGCAGACAGCCTGCTTCTCCCTCTCTCCAGTGCTTGTGCTCTTTATCTAGTCTTTAAAAAAAAAAAAAAAAAAAAAAGTTGTTCCTTTGTAATATGGCAATATAGTTTCCAGAAATATCCCCTGGATTTTAAGTTAATTGTAGTTAATTTCCTCCCTTTACAGTTGGCAGCATTCTTCCAGTCATGCATTTTTACCTTTGCCATGATTTTGTAACTCGTTAAGCGTATTTTTAAGTTTATAAATTTACTCCAGAAAATGGATGATAAAGGATTCAATTTCGTAATTTTGAAACTTTCCCTTAATTCACTACTTAGCATTCATATTTTCTGAATGTCTGGAAGACCCTTTTAACCTGCAAGGTTTAAAAATACTCGAAGAATGAAGTTAGTGTGTACTTGTAGTGATCTAATCTCTCTTTCCTCTAAACTTTTAAGAATTTTGAGACCATGAGGATGGGCTGGAGCTAACTGTACATTTGACACAATACAGTTATATTTGTGACTGGTTGTTCTTATCTGGCAAGAGAATGATCTTTCTTTGATATGACAGGCACTTTTCTTCCAAAATGACAAAAAAGCACAAGTATGTATTTTCTGAATAAAGAATATAGGTGAAAGCAATAGATAAACTAAAGATTTTAAAGGTGATAGAGAATGAAAACACATTTTGATTTATGTCTCTTATGTCTTCATATTTCACAAGCCTACCAATTTCCACTTTCATTCCTTTCATTCAGGAGAACCCTCAAAGCAATAAAAAAGAAGAACTGGAAAATTTGGACAATCCCTGTGACCAGAGGCAAGACTTGCCCAGTGAGCAGAATAAAGGTGCTTTGGATAGCTCTCAATGTTCACCCTCCCCTGCCTCCCAGGAAGACCTTGAATCAGAGATTTCAGAGGATTCTGATCAGGAAGTGGACATTGAGGGCGATAAAGGCTATTTTAATGCTGGATGATGATCACTGACATTGGCACATTCAGAAAACTGGACTTTGGACTAACGTTTGCTACAGAAAATCTCCGTAGACATACTGAAAAGCTATGAGAAAGGGAATAATTTTCTGGTATTCTGGAAATCTGAAATATTTAGTGGCTCGCTAAGCAGCAAACTTACACTGAAACCTTAATTTTGACTTAAATGGTTTATGTACTGATTGTAGGTTATATGATGAAGGGACTCTTCACTGTTTAAATTCCCCCCTTTTAAAGAAGTAAATTTTTTTTCTATTTATAAAAAGCAATTTTGAACAGTTTGTTAAATTTTTAAGTTATAACTAAAGATTTTAATAAGATCTTCTTGAATGACTTTTTAATCTGTATCTACATCCCACTTAATGGAAAAGCAAAAGGGCACCTCAGATCCAGAGGTATGCCTTGGTAAAGGGGCCCATATTTCAGGCAGCCTTGGAATATTTTAAAAGGAACTTCCTTTACTTTTTATATTGTATTCTTATACTGCCTTAAATCCAATATGATCTCAGAGCTCCTGTGTAGGGGATGTGTGTGTGTTTTTGTTTTTGTTTTTTTGTCAGAGAGATATAGTTGATAAGAATCTTAAATGCTTGTTTTGCACTATCACTTAGTACCTTGTATGACCAAGGTGTTAAGGGAATAGTACAGGGCAATTCAAGCAGAGAAACTGACTTGTCGGTGACTAAAATTAATCACAGATGAACTGGAAGTAGCAGGTTAATTAAATGTAAGTAGACTGTAGATATTGTGTTTTATATCAAACTGTTTATAATGTGTGTATATATAATTGTTCACTGTAAAAAAAAAATGACCAAAATGGTGTTTTTTTAAAATGAGTAACTTGTGTATAAAATAAACCCGTCAATGGGACGACTGACCTCGAGGGGCCTCTCATTCTAGTGAAACAAACGCACACCTCTCACCTTTCCTTTCAGCGCCTCCCAGGTCCGGGTGCCGTGCTGTGCTGGGCTGGGCGCGGGGGGCGCGGGGGCGCGGGGTAGCTGGCGGGTGGGCCCGGGGAAGTAGATTTGGAACTTTCCCTCCAGGGGAAGGGGAGCTGGGGGCGGGGGAGGAGTGCGACGCGTGTGCGTCGTGGCAGGGGGAGATTCCCGGCTTCGGACCCTGAGCGCGGCGGTTCTGAGACCCCCGCGCGCCAGGTGTCTGGAAAAGCCCGGGCCGAGGCCGGCTGCGCCGGGGAGCGCGGGGCCGCCGAACCCCATCGATTTGCCTCGGCTCCCAGGCTGGCCCGGGCCGCCGTCCTTGACCGGCGTGAGTCAACACTGCGTCATCCCTTGGCGGCTAAGCCCGGGTAGGGGGGTCCGCGGAGGGGGTGAGGGGGGTAGCCTGCCGGGGGAGAGCGGGGCGGTAGCTGGTGTGGAGACCGCGGGTTTCCAGTTTCGGCGAGCGTCACAAGCGCCCGCAGAGCTTCTCGAAACTCTTGACCAACCGTGTCGCCAGAGTTTCTGACTTGGTAGGTCTGGGGTGGGACCGGGAATTTGCACTTAAGCACGTGCTCAGGTGATGTCAGAGCTGCTGGGAGGAGGACCGTGCTTTGAGAACCGCGGTTCTAAGGCGCTCCTCGAGTAGAAGCAGGTGGGCCCGCATACCCCCTCATCCCCTCCCACCTGCTTCGCTTCTCCCAATAACTCCAACCAATGTAGGAGCAGGGGGCCGGGAGGAATGAAATGGAGAAAGTGGGAAGAGGGGCGGGGCGTCTAGGCCGGTGGGAGCCAGAGTCGGCTGTGGGACCCTGGCAGGCCCGAGGAAGGGCTACTGTGAGAGGGGAGAATGGCAGTGCCAGGTAAGGTGGGGTGTGGGGCTGAGAGGAAGGATGGCCTGAGGTTTCTGGCTGGCCCAGCTGCTTGCCTAGTGGAGCCCTCGGGTTCCTGACATTCCAGGAAAATGACATTCTAGGCCTGTTGGGGGAGAGATCCGGAAATCTCTTCCTCTAGTCTGGGCCTGCATGGAAGCCTCTAGTTGTTTGTGGCAGTGGGTGCCTCCTGACTGAGGGCCCCTGGTGGAATGACTCTGCCCCTGGCGTGGCTGACCAGGGCTATGTTTCCCCAGACATGGGCACTCCAGTGAAGACAGAGTGAAAAGGTTATTGCTTTTAGGGAGTTGTTACAGCCTGCCTTCTTAGATTCCAAGAAGGCCCCTGGAAATGCCTGCAAATTTGAATTTCTGAGAAAACTAGCACCAGGTCCTTAAGCAGAGAGGTGTGAATAGGCCTGGAAGTTTAATAATTTGGGTTGGAGTTTCAGTTCTTGGCCTCAGTTCTCTCCTCTGTGGAATGGAGATGGTTTAGTTGACCTATGTGATCCTTTCCAGCCCCCAAATTCCCAACTCAGTTCAAGCTCTTTATTATCTGTGTCTTCTCAGTTTTGGAGCCCAAAGTAGACCTAGTAGCTGAGGCTCCAAACTCTCAGATTCTGCCTGACAATTTACCTCTAGGTTTCAAGGGTCATAATCAGTCTCGTTGGAAAATGGGACTGTCTATCAGACTTTTGGAGAATGGGAGGCTTGTGGCCTACTAATTGAATTAAAGCAATCCTGAAATCAGTTCGTGTGTGTTTCGCTCTTGGAGATAACCTCTGGTTAATGTTTATTCTTGAGAATAACTGTATCATGATGATGAGGCTGAGAAATACAGGTTTATGTATTGATTGACACTAGAAAAGTTGAAGGGTGAAATACTGTTTTAAAGTAGACAGTTTCTTGAATTCAGGGTGTTTTCTAGCTTAAAGTTATTCCTAACCCTTCTTCCAGTTGCTCATATTCTGAATCTAAACATAGTCTTAAGAATCAAGAGTATGTACACCAGAGAAGTACGTATTCTTAGGGTACGGGTTGGCATTAACTGTTTTCAAAATGTCCCATTGCAGATTGCCAATGGATATTTACAAATTCTTCCTACAGTCCAGGCATTTTTTCATTTGTTTGTCTTTTGGCTATTTCATGTTGAAGCAGCATGTATGACCTTTACAGCACAACTCCTGTCTTGTTTTTAACTCTTTTTATCAGGAGATTCAACTTGAAAACGGTTATCATTTAGCAGAAAGACAAACAGAAAAGCACATTTTTGTAAGCAAAACGTTAATGATTGGAAGAATTGCCCTAATTTCACCATGACAGTGTGTGATTAATCCTCTGGGTCATGTACTTATACTTTAAGTTATTCAGTTCGTTGGTCTTTGATATTCAGAAGCCTTTCTAACTTAATAGGATATTGATTTTGTTGGATGATGTACTTTGACTCTTTAAACAACATCACTTTTAGGGATGACTAGTCCGCTGTGTAGTATTTTATTTAGAGAACTATTGCATAAGGTTTCTTTTTCTTACTTTTTATGGTTTTCTCAGGGTGAAAGCTGATAAAACATCTTGTGGGAAAAGAGGAAACCATCTCTGATAGTGAAAGTACCTATTCTCTTTCAACATTTCTGACAACCTTTTTTTTTTCCCTTTGGTGGTTTCATTGCTGTGAATATTCATTTTACTTAATGGAGGCAGGGCAGAGATTCAAGAAAATGTATTTGGACTTGGGGGAAATGCACTTTGTTGAGGATAGACTTCCCTTACCAAAATTCCCATTCCAGTTACACGGCCTTGTGGAACTCAGGTTCAAAAGCCCACCCTTTCGATTTTTCTTTAAAATCTAACAATCCATGATCTTTTAACTCTGTGAGTGGAGGTGAGACTTTTGTGACTCTTGACAACATGGGACAGAATGTGGAGAACCAGTTACCCAGGATGCTTCTAAGTGGTTAGGAATCTGGTATCTTGTAGTAAAAATAATCAGATGTTGTCCCAACATTTCCCTTCCTTCACTTTGGTTTTCATGAAATTCCAGCTGGACTCTGTATTTGTCTAATGGAATTCTGTTCCTTGAATCATTTTTTGGTATTGTTGTTAAATCCAAAAAACAAGCATTTTGGAGATTCCTGTCACCCACCAAAATATCCGAGATCCAAGGTTCAAAATTGCAGCTACCCCTTCAGGTGTGGCTGAGAGGACCCCAATGTCAGGAATTATACGATCATGGCTAAGAGCCGGGCTGGAAGAATGGCTCTTCCATTCTTCCATTCCCAACCATTCTGGTTGGGGGCCTTGGGAAATGTGAATTCTCAGTGCAGTTCCTAGAGAGGTGAGCTCTTCACCTGAGAGCAAACATCATCCCTGGGATACAGTGGGCGCCAAGTGTTAGCTAGAAAAACTAGAAAGCCCTCACTGACTCCCTTCTTTTAAGGTAGCTCTTTGATTCGTTGTAGTTGGTGGTAAAGCTCTTCAGTCGGATGTACACAAATCTCTGCAGACAATGGAGAGGGCTGCGGGGAGGAGACCTTGGAGCTGGCAAAGGCATTTCCTGTCTGCGGAGGATCTTGACTTTGGAACATCCGGCGATTGCCGCGAAGTTTTCGAGGGGGCTGAACACTTTTCCGTGTAGCTACTTAAAAAAAAAAAAAAAAAAAAAGAAAAGAAAAGAAAAAAGAAAAGGGGAGGGAGGGTCACTGCCAATTTCAAGCGATTTTCTAGATGAAAGCCAATGAGACGGCTTCTCATTTAAAAAAGAAGAAGAAGAAAAAGAAGAAGAAGAAAGAAAGACAGAAAGGAAGAAAGAAAAAAAGCATATTTTCTAATCATTAGAATTTTTTCTAATTTGAAAGGGAAGTTTGGTATCATTCAGAATCTTATTCAAAAATCTCATCACCCTCCAAAGACAACTGCAGGAAAATGTTAACGGTACGACCCTCCCAAGATACTTGCAGGAAGAGAAATGCCTGTTGAGTTTGTCTCCATGAAACTTGTTTATATTTTTCTTTTGTAGTTTAATTCTGCCCTTCATCCTTCCTTGCCTATTTGTTTCTTTTTAATCATTTCCTTTCTCCACTCCACCTACTCGCACCCCCCCGCCCCCTTTCAGGATTTCTCTTCCTCATTCATTTTATTTCCCCATTAAGAATAAAAAATGACTAGTCTCAGTTCTTTAGATGTCACAATTAGGGCCAAGATTTTCTTCAAATAAACAGAAATGTTCAGTTTTCAGATGGAAATTCTAGGTTTGAGGAAGATGTTGCTAGACTCCTAATACACTACCCTCATCCCTCCAAAGTTCTTTAGTTAACCTCCCCACCCGCCCACCCCCCCCACCCCCGCTTTTGGACCAGGATATGTAATAATAGTGAAAGTAATGATATTTGTCCCTCTGGAATGCCTGGGTGGCTCGGCTGGTTAAGCATTCCACTCTTGATCTCAGATCAGGTCTTGAGCTCAGGGTCCTGAGTTCAAGACCCACCTGGAGCCTATTTAAGAAAATAATAATATTTATGCCTCTAGGAGTTAAGCCCTGAGTAGGGTTGGGATGTGATGGGCGTGATGGGGGGGGAGGGTAGGGAAGGAGAGTGGGTTGGGGTTGCGGGTGTGTGTGTGCTAGAGATGAAAGAGGGCAGGGAGTAAGTATGACTAGAATCTTCAGAGGTTTATGACTCCCAGAATTTTGAAGAAGTGATTATGGAGTGGTATTGTCCGCCTCCAGTCACGCAGATCTCTTGGCTTTTTTTTTTTTTTTTTAAGATTTTATTTATTTGACAAACAGAGATCACAAGCAGGCAGAGAGGCAGGCAGGGAGCCCAGTGCGGGGCTCAATTCCAGGACCTGGAGATCTGAGCCGAAGGCAGAGGCTTAACCCACTGAGCCACCCAGGTGCCCCTCTCTTGGCTTTTAGATTTGCACTTTCCTCCCTCTGGAATTCTCTTCCCCCAGAAAACCTGAGGGCTGGCTCTCTCAGGTCCCCCAGGCTTGGACTTCCCTAGCCACCCTAAAATCACTGTCTAAAATCACAACGCCCTCTTCTCATTCCCCTCCCACAATTTGCTTTCTTTTATTTCATTTACTGTAATTTTCATTTATTAGCAGAGAGCCCGATGCGGGGCTTGATCCCAGGACCCTGAGATCATGACCTGAGTCAAAGGCAGAGGCTTAACCACTGAGCCACCCAGGCGCCCCAATAAATAAAATTTTTAAAATGTTAAAAAAAAAATCTGGATGGACTTACAATACAGTATAGGAGATATGCAGTTTCTGTCTGTGTAGCCCATCATTCTATTTTGCCAGGAAACCAATAAACTGGAGCATGATTCCAGTTTTCTGAGGACCCAAGCATTATAAAATATGCTTCATGCTTTTCAAGGTGTTAAAAAAAGTTCTGCCACTGGTCTGTGTTGTTCGGTGTTCTTATTAAATTTTTTTAAAGAAGATTTTATTTATTTATTTGACAGAGAGATCACAAGTAGATGGAGAGAGAGGCAGTCAGAGAGAGAGAGAGGGAAGCAGGCCCCCCACTGAGCAGACAGCCCAATGCGGGACTCGATCCCAGGACCCCGAGATCATGACCCGAGCCGAAGGCAGCGGCTTAAACCCACTGAGCCACCCAGGCACCCTCGGTGTTCTTATTAAATACAGTGTTAAGTACTATTACATTTACTCCCCGTCTGACTCACCGATGAATTTTCCACAAGTAGCAAGGGCTTACTGTAGCATCCGTTGCATCTAGCACTGTGTTTGGCATGTGGTAAGCTTTTAATAAATGTTGTACCACAGAATGAAGAGTGAAAACCATTTGCCTTCCCCAGTGGAGAGGGGAGACATTTCTCCCCCTTTCTTTTTTTTTTTTTTTTTAAAGATTTTATTTTATTTATTTGAGAGAGAGAGACAGTGAGAGAGAGCATGAGCGAGGAGAAGGTCAGAGAGCGAAGCAGACTCCCCATGGAGCTGGGAGCCTGATGTGGGACTCAATCCCGGGACTCCAGGATCACGCCCTGAGCCGGAGGCAGTCGTCCAACCAACTGCGCCACCCAGGCGTCCCAATTTCTCCCCCTTTCTGAGTTGTGCACTGTTGTTATGTTTCCTACTCATTGGCCACAGGAACACGGCTTTCCTGGATGGCTCCAGGAGCACAGCAGAGAGCAGGACAGGGCCTGCAAGCCCTGGAGAATCTGCTGGGCTGCAGCAGGGGTGGGGTGGGGGGTGGGGTACTTGTTAAGTCTATTTAAGCCTACAAGCACTAAAAGAAGATGAGCTTCCCCCTCTTTTTACCGACATGAATATGAAGAGGAAGTGCTTTTGTGGGTTTGTATTGGTTGTTTTTCCCTTCAGATTTGGCAATTTCATTCAATTTCACATTCACACTTCTCAGTTTCAATCAAGAGGTTTGTTTGGAATATGCCTATTTTCCTGAAAACTGACACCATTTGTGGTTATTACTACTATTTTTATTGACATCATCCATTTAGCAGCTGGAAGCAGGAAAACTCAAATGTTTTAAAATGATTTCTTTAAGTATTTCATGGATTGCAAAGAAACAATTGTAGAAGGAACATAAAATGTGTTTGCTTCACAACCTGGTTCAAAGTTTTCGCCTTCCTTAGCTGCTTATGGAATCTGCATTACTACAGACCTTACATTAATTGTAAATTAGACCAGACTAATTCAATAAATGTTTAAAAAATGGCCCCTGAGTGCAGGCTCAGACGTCCAGAGGAAGTGGTTTCTTAGACACCTGCCTCCCATATAATGACTCGATGGTACGTAGGTGGAAGGGAGTGAGATAGTTATGATGATGTATGGTGCTGTTAATTAGTTAATTGAAAGTAACATTTTTGGCTTCACTAAGCAATTACTGACCTCATTAAGGTCTTTAAAATCACCCAAATGCCATTTTGCCTGAAGCAGGTGCCCCTCCTTTAGATGTTATTTCAGGCATTAAGAAAAGCACAGTGCTAATGGCAACCAGGGAATATAAGCCTGCCATTTCTGGAACATACTGTTCTGAATCTAAGCCATTATTCAGTATTATCTATCCTGTGTGAACATGAGACACTAAAATTTCTTTATATTTGTATGGTTTTACTTTTCAGAAAGTTTTTTGAAGTATCATGTTTACAAAATATGTATTTTTAACAAATGAAATCATTTTTTAAAATGGTGTCAATTTTATTTTTATTTCCATTTTTAAGGAAACTTCTTGTTAGAGTATAGCTTACATTCAAGAAGTTAACAATCATGGGTGTATGGCTCACAAAGTGATTGCCACATAACTGGAATCCATATAATGATACGGAACATGGAACTATTGGATCTCTAGAAGCACCCCGCCCTTTTTAAAAATTTATTAATGAGAGACGGAGAGACAGAGAGAGGCAGAGGCAGAGGGAGAAGCAGGCTTCCCATGGAGCGGGGAACCTGTTGCAGAACTTGATCCCAGGACCCTAGCTAGGTTCACGACCTGAACCCAAGGCAGATGCTTAACTGACTGAGCCACCCAGGCGCCCATAGAAGCCACCTTTTTACCGCTCTCTGGGTCATTGTCCCCAAGGCCATCCCAATGAAAACCACTATCCTGATCCTAAATTTTTTTTAAGATCTTATTTTTTAAAGATTTAATTTAATTATTTATTTACTTATTTTTAAAAGATTTTATTTTTATTTATTTGACAGAGAGAGTGAGGGAACACTTGCAGGGGGAGTGGAAGAAGAAGAAGCAGGGTTCCTGCTGCGCAGGGAGCCCCTGTGGGGCTTGATCCCAGAATCCTGGCATCAGGACCTGAGCAGACACTTAATGACTGACCCACCCAGGTGCCCCAAGATTTCATTTTTTTAAGTAATCTCTACACACAACATGGGTCTCAAACTCACAATCCTGAGTTCAAGAGTCGTATGTTCTATTGACTGAACCAGCCAGGAGCCCTGTCACAATCCTGATTCTAAACAGCATAGATTCACCTGCTGATTTTTGAACTTTATATAAATAGAATCCTGAAGTATGTTCTCTTTTGCCTCTGGCTTCTTTCACTTACTTTTTTTTTTTTTTTTAAAGATTTTATTTATTTGACAGAGAGAGAGACAGAGAGGAAACACAAACAGGGGGAATGGGAGAGGGAGAAGCAGGTTCCCCCACCCACCCAAGCAGGGAGCCCGATGCGATGAAGGGCTCTATCCCAAGGACCGTGGGATCATGACCTGAGCTGAAGGCAGATGCTTAACGACTGAGCCATCCAGATGCTCTTTTCATTTGCTTTTTTTGTTGGTAAAATTCATCCATCTTATTGTGTGATGTTATTTGCTCATTCCAGCTGTTGTGTGCAGTAGTTGATTGTATGAATTTTCATGCTACCTTAAATAATGCATCTGAACATAAAAACTACCATAAAATTTATGAACATTTAAAAATAATATCACATATTGTTCACATATTGTAACCAGGTGCTTATTTATTTAAAAGTCATGCTCAGTATGTAATTCTAAGAGTCCTAGATGCACAGGGGTGCCTGGCTGCCTCAGGTGGTTAAGTGTCTGCCTTTGGCTCAGGTCATGTTCCCGAGGTTCTGGGATCGAGCCCCACATCAGGCTCCCTGCTCACCCAGGAGCCTGCTTTTCCCCTTCCTCTGCTGCTTCCTGTTGCTTGTGCTCACTCACTCACTCACTCTCTCAAATACATAAATAAATAAATAACACATTAATATACATTAATATCTTAAATTTCAGTGGTTATACACTTGAGGTGTTGAAAGGTGCAAGGAGTCTCTCATTCCATGGGCCTTCTGGTAAGTTCCTGATCTAGGCTGCCTCTTCTACTTGCTCACAGTTCTAGGGTTGAGTCAAAGCTCAGTCTTAGAAAAGCCTATCACAGCTCACCCTAGGGAAGAGTTCTCAGGAAAGCATCCTCAGTTGATTACAGTTCTTCTATCAGATTATTAAATTAATTCAACCATTCCCTCCACAAACATTTACTGAGTACCTACTATGTGCCAGGGGACTTTGAGAAGCACTGGGTATATAAATTTGAGTAAGATGCAGTAGTGTGACTTTGAAGACCAGAGGGGGGGAAAAATATCCTTTGGATTTCCAATATTTAAAGACAACCCTTTTTCTGTTCCAAGTATAATTATGATTTTCTTGCTGAATAATGGTTCCATACCATTTCAGTTCCTGAGTTTGGCTTTACAAAAGCTCTTAACCAAACAGTCCACAGCAAAATGTTTAATGACACACGGACATTCCAAAGTTATAAATGATCACCTAAGGCAGCCCTGTTTATAGAATAACCTCCCAGCGGCCTCTTCTTTCCTCATTTTCATCCTTGGCCTCATATGCCTGCTTCATCCCCCCGTGTCATGTGGCTAGAACAATAATCAGTGCCCTGAGCAAATGACATTATCTGACATCCCATCCGCAGAGCTGTCATCTCTCCCTCACCATGTCCTTCCTTTCCCATAGAGGCTGTGCCTCAGCCATCTCATCTCATTTCATACAGGTGACTCTGCCACCCCAGACAGGTCTGTGGTTGGCCAGCTTTCTTCCTTCTCCTCAATCCCCCTTCTCTCTCTACATTTAACTCTTAATCTACCTGGAATTTATTTTGCCCCACAGTATGAAGTGAAGAACTAAATAAAAAAGTTCCTTAAAATATTTGAGTATCCCATTTATTTGGTAATCCTTACTTTATGGTCCTTTTTCTATATTAAATGTCTAAAAATATATTGACTTTTGGGTAACTTCTAATGCTCTTACAATTTGGTTTCTGTATTTCTTACATCTGTAGCTGAGTGTAAGGACCAGAATTTGTTTTCTGCAGCCCAAGAAGGAAAGCTCCTGGTCATCCTTCCATATAATCAACTTTCTCCTTCTCCCAAGGTGTGGGTTAGCTTTTTGAGTAAAGAGCTAACCTTCACATGAGATTCTACCATAACTGGGTCTTCCTGTTCATAACTCTTATAACACAGATAAAGGGGTTAGCAGAATGTACAAAGCACCGACTTTAAGAAGCACAAAATTTAGGACTCTTCATGTGCTTCCCTCTCTGAATCATCTGACATGGCAGAGCACGTACCCTCCCCTCCAGTCCATCCATATTTTAAATTATAATACTTAAGTGTATGTATTGGGCAAAGCTCAGATTAACAGAATAGCAAATTTACTGGAGGCTTATATTTTTTCAAATCTCTTAATATTTATAGTAAAGATAAATGTTTTCTAGATCTAATTAACAATTTTTATTTATTTAGGTGAAATCCGTATAATATAAAATTAATCACTTAAGGGGTGCCTGGGTGGCTCAGTGGGTTAAAGCTTCTGCCTTCAGCTCAGGTCGTGATCCCAGGGTCCTGGCATCATGCGGGGCATTGGGCTCTCTGCTCAGCGGGGAGCCTGCTTCCCTTCCTTTCTCTCTGCCTGCCTCTCTACTTACTTGTGATCTCTCTCTGTCAAATAAATAAATAAAATCTTAAAAAAAATTAATTACTTAAAAGTAAACAATTCAGTGGCATTTAGTGCAATCACAATGTTGTTGCAACTACCACTTTTATTCTGTTTCAAAATATTTCTGTTTTTCCAGTATAAAACCCTGTACCCAATAAGCAGGCACTTCCCCATTCCCTCTTTTGTCCAGTTCCTGGAAACCACCAATCTGCTTTCTTCTCTATGGGCTTATCTTTTTTGGATATTTCACATACATGGAATAATACAAGGTGTGGTCTTCTTTGGGTCTAGCTTTTAGAACATTAGCATAGTTTTTAGGTTCATCTGCACTGTAGCATGTATCAATATAGCATTCCTTTTTGTGGACGAATGATGTTCCTTTGTGTGTATATATAATTTGCTTATTCATTTACCAGTTGGTACATATTTGGATTGGTTCCACCTTTTGGCTATTGTGAATAGTGCTGCTATGAATATGTGTGTACAAGTATTTGAGTACTTGTTTTCAGTTATTTTCGGTGTGTCCCTAGGAGTAGAATTGCTGGGTCATATGGTAGTTCTTTGTTTAAAAATTTGAGGAACTGCCAGACTGTTTTGAATAGGAGCTATACCATTTTACATTCCCACCAGCAAAGTCAAAGGATTCCAATTTCTCCAACCTCATCAATACTTGTTATATTCCTTTTTTTTTCTTCAAATTAAGTCATCTTTGTCGAAGTGAGTGCTATTTCATTGTGGTTTTGATTTGCATTTCTCTAGTGGCTAATGATGTTGAATATTTTTTCCATGTGCTTATTTGCAATCTATATCTCTTCTTTGGAGAAATGTCTGTTCAAGTCTTTTATCCTTCTTAAATTGGGTTGTTTGCCTTTTTGTTGTTGAGTTGTAGGAGTTCGTTACATTTTCTGGATAAGCTAATCATATCATTTACTGATCTTTATCAGGTATATGATTTGCACTTATTTTTTCCCACAGCATAGGTTCTTTTCACTTTCTTGGTAATGCCCTTGAACATACAACAATTTTAAATGTTGATGAAGCCCAACCTGCTTTTTTTTTTGTCGCTCATGCTTTCAGTGTCATATCTAAGAATGTACTACCAGATCTGTGGTCATAAAGATTTAGCCCTATGTTTTCTTCTAAGTGTTTTATGATTTAAGCTCTTATATCTGGGTCATTGATAAATTTTGAGTTAGTATTTATATTTGGCATGAGGTAGGGGTCCAACTTCATCCTTTTGCAGGCAGATATCCCATTGTCTCAGCACCATTTGTCAAAGAGCTTCTTTATTCCCCCATCTAATAGTCTTGGCATCCCTGTCAAAGAGCATTGGCCATTGATGCAGGGGTTTGTTTCTGGTCTCTCAGTTCTATTCCATTGGTCTAGGTGTCTATCTTTATGCTAATCCTGCACTATTTTGGTTACGGTAGCTCTGTGGTAAGTTTTGAAATTGTGACACTTGAGTCTTCCAACTCTGTTCTTTTTCAAGATTGTTTTGGCTGAGGTTTTATTATATTGCAGATAGTACTACTGTCTTCCAAATACTACTACACGTTATGTTATATGATTCATTTGACAAGTCTCTAATATAGATATTAATATCCACATTTTACAGGTTAAGTGATTGGCCAAGGTTACAAATCTGGTAGTTTATCTAAGATTAAAACTAAGATTATCTAACCCCAGATCCTATTTTCTCAAGAATTATATGCTTGTCTCTGTCAAAGATCAGGGATCATTAGAGCTTAATAACACTGTTCTCTTTTAGGTAAAAGGTTAGAAATCTGTACTAGCAAACATTTCTCAATTGGTAACCCACAGTCAGACTGATCTGGTAATAGATACACTGAAACCCATTTTTTCCTTTCACATTTAGTACTTAATTTTTCTAAGGTTTGTTACTATTCAGACAGTTTTGCATCCTCCTCCACCTTCCTCTTTTTGTGATCTTATTTTTTCAGATGGATGTTTTGAGGTTATTTTCTATTTTGAGAAAATTACACAAATCTGATTTATTATCACAACAGCTCAAGAGTGGTTCCTGTTGAAGCCCTCCACACTGTCAATACTATGAGCTCCTATTAGTCTCCTTCACTGGACAGGAAACCATTGAGTAGGGGTGATGCTTGATGTTTTCAACTAAATTGTTGTTGAAGGAAATTTTGGTGACCTTAGGTGTATCAAACAAATATGCAAATGAATATTTTGCCATCATAACCATGCATAACTTTAAAAGCAAATACACAAACATTTTATATTGGCAAGCTGCTTCTACATCTTTGATGTAGATTGATTGATTGATTGATTTATATAATTTACATTTGGTAAAATTCACTCTTCGCTGTATAAACTTCTGTGGATTTGACAAATGCATAGAGTTGTATAACTACTACCACCCTTGGGAAAAAGAACAATTTTGCCCCTCGAGAAATTCCCTTCTCATGCTGCCCCCTCTAGTCAGCCCCTCTTTTGACCCTCAGTCCCTGATCATTAATCTGCTCTCTGTCCCTACAGTTTTTCGCATTTTCTAGAATGTCATATAAAGAGAAACATATGGTATTGCCCTTTGAGTGTGGCTTTTTTCACTTAGCATAATACATTTGATATTTCTCCATGTTCTTGTGTTTCTTCCTTTTTTGTTCCATAGTATGCATGTGCCATACTTTGTTTACCCATTCACCATTTGAAGGACATTTGGGTTGTTTCCAGTTTTTGGTGGTTACAAATAAAGCTGCTGTAAACAGTTCATGTGAAAGTTTTCGTGTGAATGTAAGTTTTCCCTTGGGTAGATATCTTGGAGTGGGATTTCTGAGTTACAGGATAAATTCAGGTTTAATTTGTTGAGAAACTGTCAAACTGTTTTTTTTTTTCTTCAATTTCTTAAAACTACAGTAACAGATTAATACAAACATGGCTTAAAATAATAATACCCTTGGAATTAGAAGGTACTATGCTAAGTGAAAGAAGTCAGTCAGAGAAAGACAAATATATGATTTCACCCATATGCAGAATTTTTAAAAAGATTTTATTTATTTATTTATTTATTTGAGAGGGAGCACGAGCAGGGAGGAGGGGGAGAGGGCGAGGAAGAAGCAGGCTCCCTGCGGAGCAGGGAGCCCAATGTGGGACTGGATCCCAGGACTCTGGGATCATGACCTTAGCTGAAGGCAGACAGGTAACTGACTGAGCCACCCTGGTGTCCTCATCTGTGGAATTTAATAAACAAAACAGATGAACATAGAAGAGTGGAAGGGAAAATAAAATTAGATGAAGCAGAGAGGGAGAAAAGCACGAGAGACTCTTAACTATAGGGATCAAACAGGGTTGCTGGCGGGGAAGTGGGGGGGGATGGGGTAACTGAATGATAGTAAGAAGGCCACTTGAGGGGCGCCTGGGTGGCTCAATGGATTAAAGCCTCTGCCTTCAGCTCAGGTCATGATCCCAGGGTCCTGGGATCGAGTCCTGCATTGGGCTCTCTGCTCAGCGGGGAGCCTGCTTCTCCGTCTCTCTCTGCCTGCCTCTTTGCCTGCTTGTGATCTCTGTCTGTCAAATAAATAAATAAAATTATAAAAAAACAAACAAACAAAAAAAGAAGGGCACTTGATGGAAAGAGCACTGGGCATTCTATGCAACTGATGAATCACTAAATTCTGCCTCTGAAATTAATAATATATGTTGATTAAATTGTATTCAAATTAAAAACGAAAAAAAAACCCAGCACTTTATTCTCTCACAGTTGTGGAGGCTAGAAGTCTGGAGTTGAGGTATGGACAGGGCTACCCTCCCTTCAAAGGCTCTGTGGGAGAATCTTTCTTTGCTTCTTCTTCCCTTTGGTGGCTCCTGGCAATCTGTTGCATTCCTTGGCTAGCAGCTCTGTTACTTCAATCTCTGTCTCAGTCTTCACATGGTCTTCTCTCATTGTCTGTGTCCTTTCCTCTTCTTTTGTGGACACCTGTCATTGGATTTAGAGCCCACCCTAATGAGTGATGTCTGCATCTTAACTAATTATATCTGCAAAGACTCTAGTTCCAAAGGTCACATCCTGATGTTCAGAGTGGACAAGAGTTTTGAGGGGGACACTTATTCAGTCCACTGCAGGGGCTGAACCATATCACATTACCCCCTGCGGTTTGTGAGAGTTCCAGTTGCTCCCTGTTCCCATCAGCACTTCTTATTGTCAAATTTTGTGTTTTTGTTTTTTTTTTAAGCCATTCTATTAGGTGTGTGGTGGTATCTGATTGTGGTTTGAATATGCATTTCTGTAATGACTGGTAATGATGCACATCTTCTCATGTGCTTATTTGCCACCTGTATATCTTCTTTGGTAAAGTATCTGTTCAAATCTTTCCCCTATTTTTTTTTTAATTGAATTTTGAAAGTTCTTTCTACATTCTAGATATAAATCCTGTGTCAGGTAGGTGATTGGCACATATTTTCTCCCAGACTGTGGCTTATCTTTTCATTCTCTTAACCATGTTTTTCAGAGAACAGAATTTAAAAATTTTGTTGAAGTCCAGCTTACTAATTTTTTCTTTAATGGCTCATGCTTTAGATGTTGTATCTAAGAACTCTGCCTAATCCAAGGTCACAAAGATTTTTCTCTTGATGTGGTTTTGAAACGGCAAAGGTTGAACTGGGTCAAATAGCAAGTTGGTTTGAGAGAAAATGCTTGGGTTCATTTCATGTTATAAAGATGTTAATTCAGTTGAATTATTGGATGGTCCAGCATTCAGTGTGTTCAGGACCTCATCATCACCTCTCATCACCTCTCAGCTCTTCCTTCCTCAGCTCTTCCTTCCTTCCTGAACACAGAGGCTTCCATCACAGACAGAGTCTGTCTTCACAGTTAGAAACTCCAGCCTTGGGGCACCTGGGTGGCTCAGTGGGTTAAGCATCTGGCTTTGGCTCAGGTTATGATCCCAGGGTCCTGGGATGCCGTCCCATGTCAGTCTCCCTGCTTCCTGGGGAGTCTGCTTCTCCCTCTGCGCCTCCTTGTGCTTGTTCTCTTAATCTCTCTAAAATAAATAAATAGATAAATAAATACTCCAGACATAGCAACTTCAGGAGATAGAGGAGTTTCTCTTACCCAATAGTCACTTCAAAAGTTCCAGCATTTTTTGGGCACCTGGGTGGCTCATTTGGTTAAGTGTCTGCCTTCAGTTCAGGTCATGATCCCAGGTCCGGGGATTGAATCCCATATCTGGGTCCCTGCTCAGCAGGGAGCCTGCTTCTCCTTTCCTTTGGCTGCTCCCCCTGCTTGTACTCTTTCTCTTTTTCTCTCTTAAATAAATAAATAAGATCTTAAAAAAAAAAAAAGTTCCAGGACTTTTCTCTCATTGAAATGCCTTGGCGAACATGCATTATCTCTGAACTGATCACTTTAGCCTGGAGATGGAATATGATTGTTGGCCAGGCCTGGGTCATGTCCCCACCCCTCAAGGTAGACATGGAAGGAGTCAGTCTCACCTGAAACAAGTGAATTGAGAGTGCGTAAGTGGATTTCTAGGAGAGAAATTGGCAGATGTCAATAGAAGAAAGGGGAGCCAAAGATTGTCAGGTAAAAGCAACTAATTTTTTAAAAAATATTTTATTTATTTATTTGATAGAGATCACAGGGAGGCAGAGAGGCAGGCAGAGAGAAAGGGGAAAGCAGGCTCCCTGCTGAGCAGAGAACCCAATGCGGGGCTCTCGATCCCAGGACCCTGAGATCATGACCTGAGCCAAAGGCAGAGGCTTTAACCCTCTGAGCCACCCAGGCTCCCCAAAAGCAACTAATTTTTACTGCAAGTGGGAAAGTGCTCTTTGTGACTTGCTATGAATTAAATTGTGTCCCCTCCTCAAATTTGTATTTTTGAAGCTCTAACCCCTAATGGTGTTTTGAGCGGGGGGCCTTTGGGAGATAATCGGGTTTAGATGAGATCATGAGAGTGAGTCCCCTCGGGAGGGGATGATTGATCCCATAATGAAAGACATCCAAGATCCAGCTCTCTCTGTCTCTTTGCCCTCTGGGCTGTGCGAGGACACAGTGAGAAGGTGGCCATCTGCAAACTAGGGTCATAGCTCTCACCGGGACCTGGCCATGCTGCCACCCTAGCTCAGACTTTTGGCCTCCGAAATTGTGAGAAAATACATCTTTTGTCGTGTGGGCCACCATGGCTAAGATATTTTGTTATGATGGCACTATCTGACTAATTCTCAACCTCTCTTTCTCAGTTTCCAACAACTGCTGGAATCAAAGCAAAAACTGCCCTTTCTCCATTGCTTCCCTTGTGCTGCGGCTGTGCTGTGTTTTGCAGGACTCCAGGTTTCCTAGCCATTCTCTGTGGCAGATCTATTACTCTTGTCCTTATTTTACATAAGAAAGCTAAGGCCAGGGCCTCTGATAATGTGCTTAAGATCACTGGCTCTTGGGTGGTGGATCCTGGATCCCAAGCCAGGTCCGTGTGACTTCAGGGTCCGCCCTAACATCCACTGCGATGTCCCGTTCTCTCCTTAGCTAAATCAAACCCTGCTTTGAATTGGTGCTGGATCTGGGCCCAGTGGAGTTTCCTGCCCCTCACCCAGTAGCAGCAGACCTCAATTTTGTGTCCGAACTGAGTCCTGGGCACAGGCATTTCTCTTGCCCTGTATGGGGGCGGACAACTGCCATCTTGTCCTCATACAGGGCTCAGAGTGTGAACAGTCTTCCCCAGGTACTCCACCGCACCCCCAGACCTCGGCAGCGGCTGCAGGACTATAGCAGAGAGAAAGGCTCTCTTAGGTCTACTGCCTGCGTACAGTCTTTCTTCTGGATACCAAGTGGAAGCCGGTGGAAATGAGATGGTGAGCAGCCATCTCATGTCTGGAGTGCTCAGGGATTTTCAGCTGTCGTGCTACCTTCTTTCGGCCTTTAAGAAGTTTTCTTCTGGGGCACCTGGGTGGCTCAGTGGGTTAAGCCGCTGCCTTCGGCTCAGGTCATGATCTCAGGGTCCTGGGATCGAGTCCCGCATTGGGCTCTCTGCTCAGCAGGGAGCCTGCTTCCCTCTCTCTCTCTCTACCAGCCTCTCCATCTACTTGTGATTTCTCTCTGTCAAATAAATAAATAAAATCTTAAAAAAAAAAAAAAGAAGTTTTCTTCTTACCCAGTTCTGTGGTAATGACCTATTCTTCCCATTCTTTGCCACAAGAAAAATAGTTGTTACATCTCCTGTCTCTCCTCAGAATGGCTGATCATCTTTTAGAATTCAGTTCCCTGGTTCTTTGCAGCTCAGTTCTCTAATGGGCTCAACAAAGTGAGAGTTTTGTAGATTATCCATATTTTCTCTTGTTGCTAGTATGGGAGTAGCATTCCCTTGAGGCTTTCTACATCCTAGATGGAAGTAGAATTTCCCAGTTCGAAGCTTCGAAAAATAGTTTTCAAAGTCATTGTTAGAAAAATACCAGTCTGTGGAAAAGACGCTGGTGTCAGGTAAGCTTGGAGATTTGGCATATCTTATTCTCTTTTGGATATTTACATGGAACATTAACACCTTAAAGACTCTGAGAAGTCTTGCAGAATAGAGAAATAAATTTAACTTAAACAATGTATCTTTAGAATTTGTCTAGGGGCTCCTGGATGACTCAGTTGGGGAGCATCTGACTCTTGACTGGAGGTGGTGAGTTCGAGCTCCATGTTGGGTGTAGAGATTACTTTAAAAAGTTTACTTTTTTAAAGTAAAAAAGTAAAGTAAAAGTAAAGTAAAAGAAGATTACTTAAAAAATTACTTAAAAAAGACAATGGAACCCCTCTTGTGTAGCACCCATAATTTCCCTTAGAACTACTATTCTGTGAATTCTTTTTGGAAAATAGAGGCCTAGATATTGATGCTTTATTCTCTGGGGAACCTGGAAACCAAACAGAAAGCAGAGATCCCTCAAGAAATTATCAGAATCCCTGTGGATATTGCAAGAAGGAAACCATCCTACAGATTGGTTTGGCATGCTGGGTGGTGCCAAGGCATGAGGCCCTTGGCAATGGCCCCAGTCAGTAGTTAGTGTCTAATCTTGTATGCTATGACTTCAGAGAGAACACCTGAATGAATGAGATACAAGATTAAATACAAGGTCAAAATAGTGTCTGGAAGTCTGTAGATCATTCCACTGGCTCTCAGCTCTGACCCGCCCCACCCCTTTCTCTGAAATCAATCATAAATCTCTTCTGGATGCTCTGTTTATAAAACTTGCTCCGATGTCTAGTTGTCACTATCCTTGAGGTGTTTGGGGCCCACCCCAAATATGGAGCTGCTGTTGTATAGTAAGGCTGGATGTGAACCTATTCTGTGGCTCCTCATGTAAGTAGGAAATGAATCTTGAGCCTCAACCTTAAATTCTTTAGCTTCTAGGCCCTGTCCTGCAAATTTGGGAGTGGACCTTTGGTCCCTGCCCTCCATCCCTCAGCTACAAGTAGCCTGGACATTTGACATTTCCATCTCCTTGTATCCCTTTCGTTTCTCATCTTGAGACACCTCCTCCCCATATTCTCCTCTTCCACCACCATCTTCACGTGGGCCTGCCAATTGGTAATTGCTGCCAGATTTGGGATTTGAACCCACAGAGTCTGACATCAAAACCTACTTCCATAAAAATTACACTAGCTTTCTTTCCAGTTCCAAATTGTATCACTTTTCGTTTAGATAACATTTACTCTATGTAGTGAAATATCTTCTATTACAGAGTTCTTCTATTACAGAGAAACAAAACAACATTATTTTTTAAAAAGTTCTCATCTCATAATGAGGGAAGTTTTCATCTTCTTGTTTTGGTGGTGGCAAAAATTAGGTTCTATTTGAAAAATAATTATTTTTAGTCTACGGTCCTTAGTCCTTTTTATTGCTTAGCTACTTTGGCTAAACTGTGGCCATGAATAACGATTAAGGAAGCTAACAGCCTTTTTCCAGAAGGATACTGCCCTCATTGTCCTGGAAATATCAACTATAAATCAAGAAGGATATCATGACTTAATTGTTCATTACACAAAAATTATATGATCCCTATTTCTTCCATGTCCTCTCTCTCTCTCAGTCTAAAAAGGTATTTAAGTAAGCAATCAGGGATATTAACTCTTCACAGCCGTGGCAAGTGTGGGGCAAATAACCCCGCAATAACACGCTGGCAGCCTCGGAGATGGCTGGCTGTGAATAAGCACACAGCACTTAGTCTGGCCCTTCTTCTGTGTTTGCTGATACATTTGCGATTTCATGCACGGTTTTAAATGGGAGGCATTAATCTGAAATGGGCACTGAAGCATCAATAAAGCTTACATTTTACCCCTTTTAATGAAAATGCTAGATATAGATTTAATGCAAAACTAAACATTCGGCTCACTATGTTCTACTCCAGTAAATTAACCAGTGTTTGTCATCTTTTTAAAGAAACCTGGGAGTTTAATGCCTCATTTCACATGGTTTTGTTAGGGACAGATAGAAAGCTGATAAAGAGTCCATTTGTTCTGTTACAGTAGCTCCTTGCCACGCCACTGGAGTTAAGCCTCAGTGCTCATTTCCTTTACAGACTCTGCTGTGAGTTGAAGTGGTCTGCTTTTGAATATTGACTGAAATGGTGTCTTGGCGAGAATGCTTTGTCAGAGGAACGCAGACTGGACTTTGATGGACAGTGGCCCCAGAGCAGTGGGTTCTGAAATGACTCAGTGCACCCAGAAGGGAACAGCCCATTAGTGAGGCCCTCCTGGGTGCTGTTCTAGATTTTCATCTGCATTATGCCCACAACAATCACCACAGCCCTGAAAGGTCCATGTGACTACCTCCACTTGGCCTGATAAGGAACCTAGGGCTCAGAGATGAAGCGGTAGTTTAAGGATGACATCTGGATTTGAGCCCACTCACTATACCATACTGCCTGGAAGATAGGGACTGCACTCCCTCATCGTTACCAGTAGCATGTTATTCATCATTTAAGATTACTTCTGCCGCCTCCTCCAGGAAATCATTGCTGATTGCCTGCTTGTTGACTATTCTTTTTATGTGTTTTTATCACACTTTATCAGTACCTCCAGTGTTGCCCTTAGGGACTGTCTGCCTTTTATTATATTAATTGAATACATGTTTGACTCTCTGTAAGAGGAGGGGCTATCTCTTAAATCTCCTTTATAAACACTATAGCACCTTCCCTACTAAAGGCACTCACTAAATGTTCACTGAAATTTTTATAAGGTAGATGGCTCTCAATATCTCAATTCCTGCTTCCAGAATTATGAGGGACATGATGGACATGATGGTGAAGGAGGTAGGTCCCAGAGTGAGACCTTTTTTAAGGTTTTAATCCCAGCCATAGGACCTTAGGCAAGTTCCAGAGCTTCTCTGAGTTTCAGATTCCTTACTATATAAAGTAGGGATAATAATAGTACCTACGTCAAAAGGTTGTTGCAAAAGTTCCATAAGATAAGGCATGTAAATACTTGGAACAGTGCCTGGTACATAGAAAATGCTCAACGAATAGTGGCTATTATTTTCCTGAAAACTGGGGATTTTACAGGGTAGTCAAGAAACCATGTGGCACTTGATTTGTCTATAACTTAAAAATATATTAGTGGGCTGCCTGGGTGGCTCAGTTGTTAAGCGTCAGCCTTTGGCTCAGGTCACAATCCCAGGATTCTGAGATCGAGTCCTGCATCTGGCTCCTAGCTCACAGGGAGCCTGCTTCTCCCTCTGCCCCTTCCCCCACTTGTGTGTGTGCCCACACACTCTCTCTCTCACAAGTAAATAAATAAAATCTTTTTTTTTTAAGGATTTTATTTATTTATTTGACAGACAGAAATCACAAGTAGTAGGTAGAGAGGCAGACAGAGAGAGAGGAGGAATCAGACTCCCCATGGAGCAGAGAGCCTGATGTGGGGCTTGATCCCAGGATCCTGGGATCATGACCTGAGCCGAAGGCAGAGGCTTTAACCCACTGAGCCACCCAGGTGCCCCAAAATAAATAAAATCTTAAAAAAAAAAAAAAAAAAAGAAGTAGAGGTAATATGTATAATGCTTCCTGAGAATGAGTTCCAAATGGTTCTGTATGCACTGACACAGGTGTCATATTTTCCAAACCTATCTAATCAGTATGTACCAGAAAGACAGAGAGAGATGTTCATGTAGCATAGAAAGCTGATTTGGCAAACCCGAAGTCCATTCTGTTTTGGAGAACTAACTAACTAACCTACTTGCCTATTTGACACTATTTGATTCAGGGTAAGCCTCTCAACATCTCTGAGCCTGAATCTTCTCATAGATAAATACAGGTCAAAATACAGTCCTTCCCTTCTATTTTCCCCTCCGGGCCTCAGTTTCCCAGCTATCATGACCAGGCGGACTCTCAGGCCCTCCTCTGGCTAATCTGCCTCCCCCGGGATGCTGTGAAGTCAAGTCAGTCATACTGCCCAAGCTGTTGGGGACTTTCTGACCCCAGGCTCTGCGGGACACCACCTGACTAGAATCACTGATGGCCACACATGGAACACATGGAAGAGTGTCTCTCTTCTGGCAGGAGGACAGCTGCCTGACAGGGGTCTGAGTGACTCCTCAGAAAGGAGGGCGAGCAGCCGGCAGTGGCTGTGCCTTCCCCTGTCTCCTGGCCACCTGGCCACTACTGGGATGTAAGGACTCTCCCTCTGGGCCTCAGGCAAGTGGCAGGTGGGCCCAGAAGTCGGAATTTTCTTAAGCAACCAGGCATTGCACAGGACCCTAGCCCCAACACAGCACCCTCGCTCTCGTGGAACTACAGAAGCAGTCCACTTGGAAGGCATGAGAAGGGTAGAAGGTCTCAAAGTTTAGACTCTTTGGCTCCAGTCGCCCAGAAAAGTCAACAGCCTTCAACAGAGGTTCCCAGGCCCAGCACGTACTAGCAGCACCGGAGAAGTTGTTTTAAGACAGATTTGTGGGCTGTGGACTAGAACACTCTGATTCCGTAAGTGCACAGTGGCCCTGAGCATCTTATTTTTCATAAACTCCCTAGGGGCTCTTTGTGCATAGCCAGGTTTGGGGGATCCTGTTGGTTCAGGTCACAGGGATATAGAGGACACTAAAGAAGTCTCGTTGGCAAAGGACATTAGCTCCATGCATGCCCAGTGGGGTCAGCAGTACATGGCATTCTAGAGCTTTCTAGGTCTGTCCATGGGTGCATCTTAACATCTCAAAGTCTTGGTTTTCTCCTCACCGTGGTGGGGGGGGTGGATCATGGCGATGGCCCCCATGTATTCATGTGAAGATTAAATAGACAGTGCCCACAGAGCAGCTGGCAGAGGGCTCTGCACACAGTGAGTGTTGAATACGTGCTAGTTATTCTCATCATCACTGTTGTCGTTATGACTTTAAAGAAGCATGATGGCTCTCTGATCTGTGTGCCAGGAGCTAGCCGTATTCCAAACAGTCTTCCTGAGAGAAGGCCAGTAAATCCTAATTTGACTTTAAAAAAAAGGAAGTAAATAGGGACACCTGGATGGCTCTGTGGGTTGAGCATCTGCCTTCGGCTCAAGTCATGATCCTGGGGTCCTGGGATCGAGCCCCGCTCTCTGGGCTCTCTGCTTGGAGCGGTTGTCTTCTCCTTCTCCCTCTACCTGCCGCTCCCCCTGTTTGTGTTCTCTCTCTCTGTGTCAAATAAATACATAAAATCTTAAAAAGGAAAAAGGAAATTGGGCACCTGGGTGGCTCAGTGGGTTAAGCCACTGCCTTCGGCTCAGGTCATGATCTCAGGGTCCTGGGATCGAGTCCCGCATCGGGCTCTCTGCTCAGCAGGGAGCCTGCTTCCCTCTCTCTCTCTCTCTGCCTGCCTCTCCATCTACTTGTGATTTCTCTCTGTCAAATAAATAAAATCTTTAAAAAAAAAAAAAAGGAAAAAGGAAATAAAAGAAAAAAAGAGAGTAGCTAGATTTAGGAGAAGGCTTGGGGATTCAGAAGAGGCAGAGGGAGGTGCAGGCAGAGAGCTGGAGAATTGTGCGTTGCCGGTGGCATGGGGAGCACTGGCTGGGGGTTTGGTTCTCTGCAGACCCCAGACCTCTGGTGAGTCGCTGGACCACTCCCGGCCTTCTTTACATCCCACCCCATTTGTAGAGTGGGATTGCCTTGGGTGATATCTAAGGTCTCATTACAAGATTTGCTCCAGACCCCCCCTGAGGAAACATACTTCCAATACTCTTTACAATGATGGCTCATGGACTAAGATTAAAAAAGTGTTCATATTTATTCAGTCTGGGTGATGAATAAAGGAATGACTGTTAGAATATTCCTTCGATTTCCTATATTTTGGGAATATTTGATAACAGCAACAACAAACTAAGCTACCATTTACAAAGGCCAGCTGATTGGTTCATGTTAATCCCAGCTGGCATGACCCTGGTCAAAATAGGGAAGCAGGCAAAATGGCCTTCAGTGGCCCTCCGGCTGTGTGACCGCACCCTTCTTCCTTTGGAGAGCTATAGTCCTCCCTCTCAAGTTTGTCCGCTATCCAGGGCCTCCGTTCTGCAAGGACTTAACTCATTTTTCCAGGGTTCCTGGTCTCATCTTGTGACTAGTTCGACCTGAGGTACGAACAGCTGATGGCAGCTTAATTTCAATTCCTGCTTCTGCTTATAAATGAAATGGCATGTGCGTCAGACCTGCGGATGTGAGTGGGAAAGCTGGTGAGCATGTTTTGTTGGAAGATGAAGGTTGTACACTACCCCTCAAACTCCACCATGTGCAAAGCTGCTCCCTTGTTGCAGGGAAAAGATCGGTTTTGTGTCTGTGTTCTCATGTTCTGTTCCTGCACAAAGCAATTCAGAAGGATACCAGAACAGCTCCTCACCTCAGGCATCTCGGTGTGTGCCTGTGTGTTTTGCTGTCAGTTGCCTTTATGTAAATAAAATAGCAGTTTATTGGAAGATTTTTCCCTTGCTAGTCACTATTGTGTTGTATAACCTTAGACAAAGAGAACTTGTGCTCAATTGCTTTTTAGGTGTATTACCCAAACAAATACAAATTCAAAGTGAGACTTTCTTATCTGACACTCAGTCTTTCTCTTCTTCCTTCAGTCCTCCTGATGAGTCCTTTGATTTCCTGGTCTTAATTCTATACCAAGCGTAAAATATTTCTTGTTCAGCCGTAGTGTTTCCTAAACTCAGTCATTCCCAGACCAGTCTCCTATTTTTGGCCATATCCATGTATCATCCTTTCTATCACTTAGCCAGTCTTCTTTACATCAGGTCGCTTATAAAATCATATCAGAGAGAACTTTTTAAAAGTTTTTTAGCTTTTATTTATTTTTTATATTTTATTTAAATTCAGTTAGTTAACATATAGTATATTAATTTCAGAGGTAGAGTTTAATGGGATCCATCAATTGCACCCAGTGCTCATTCCATCAGGTGCCTTCCTTAATGCCCATCACCCAGTGACCCCATCCCCCGATGCAAGCAAAGCCCCTGCGTCCCGCCAGGAGGTCGCAACATAAATAAAAGAAGAAGAGCGAGAGAGACGGATGCGATGTAACTCACTTGGTCTTTATTGGGACGAGGTTCGCACTGCTATCGAGGCACGCCAGTCCGCTGATGTCACCACGGAGAAGGAGACGTCACCTCACAATCTAGACAGAGAGGTCACCGCAGAAGTTGAGACTGGGAACCAGTGAGTGGTTGACAATGAGACTGTCGGGGCGTCGGTAACACCGGCGATGATGTTCTCCCGACAGGGAACTCGCTTCACCTCAGTCCAACCTGATGCCTCTTTTATATGCTGTGCTAAGTCTCCTTCATAAACACATTACATCACTTGTTTTTCATATGCTTACATTCCACAAATACACACACACACACACACACACACACACGTAAACATGTTTTTGCAACATTTTTGCAACATCATTTCACTGGTCAAAATATTTACAACTTATTGCTCTACTTTAATCTTTTTTTTTTTTTTTTAAAGGTTTATTTATTTATTTGACAGAGAGAGATCCCAAGTAGATGGAGAGGCAGGCAGAGAGAGAGAGAGGGGGAAGCAGGCTCCCTGCCAAGCAGAGAGCCCGATGTGGGACTCGATCCCAGGACCCTGAGATCATGACCTGAGCCGAAGGCAGCGGCTTAACCCACTGAGCCACCCAGGTGCCCTACGTTAATCTTTATCAGTGCACACACACATTGGTCTAGGCATACTTGTCATGCTTGTTTACTTGCTATGAATGTTTTTTACCTGTTTATGTTTAGTTGGAGTAGGGGAGGCCTACTCCATTTTTATTTATTTATTTCTTGCATTTATTAATTAAAGGTTCACACTCACTACATCCCCTCACCCACAGAGAGAGCTTTAAATTATTACCGTAAGTAGAAAACCAGTTTACTTGACCTAAATGGAAGGTAACTATAAAAATAAATACAATGGAAAACAAAACAATGTTCTTAAATTTTAGCTGAATTTCCTATTAAGCATCTCAGTCTAAGACTTGTATTTTCTTTGTTTTGTCTTTTCCCCCCCCCAAGATTTATTTATTTGAGAGAGAGAGAGCAAGCAAGCAGGCATGGGGGAGGAGCAGAAGGAGAGGGAGAGAGTCTCCCAAGACACTCCAGCTACGCACAGAGCCAAATGTGGAGCTCGATCTCACAACCCTGAGATCACGACCTGAGCAGAAACCAAGAATCAGTTGCTCAACTGAGTGAGCCACCCAGGCACCACCCTCCTTTTTTTTCCCTAAAGGAAGTAGCAACTTAAAAACACATTAGTACCAAAATCATTTTTTCCCCCTTTGATTTAAATCCACACAACCAATCTTGAACTGAAAAGCTAGAGACTTAAAAGTCTCTTGAAGTGACTTATTGTTATTTAATGCCCAGTAGTTGTATCCACAGTTTGGAGCTCTGGACCTTGCAGATGGTTGTCTAATCCAGACTGTCTGATTCTACCTTGGCTTTACCTTGAATGCCCAAGGCATCTCTTCCCAGGTTAGCTTTGGCTGTCTTACATTCTCTCGCGGGGCTTTTCTACAAGTCTCTGGGCCTTTGTGGTTTGCCTTCCCCACCACTCATTCAAGTCTGCTCACAGGCAAAGTTTGCCCAGGGAGCAGTCTCCTAACCCCGCCCCCCACTCCAGATCCTTTCAAGGAAGGCTGACACTGCAGTCTTTCAGAAGCTCCATTTCCTCATCTGCAAATCAAGGAAGTATAATAATACTGGCTGCAGGGATTAAATGATACAATGGAGAGAGAATACCTTGTACAACGGCTATAATAAGAGCTCAATGAGCAGTAGCAATTGTCGTTAGTCATTAAGACATTGGGCCTGACCCCAGCAGCAGCTCCTTTGAAACACTCAGCTCTTAAGCCACCCCCTTAGCCTTGGCTGCCCACGTTCGGTGGCTCTTGCCAATGCCAATAAGCGATTGTTTTACTTAAATTCCTGGTCAGTGATGGTTGATTGTTTGGAATGCCACTTGTGTTTGAACGGTGTGTCTCAGATCTGAATTAGCTACCAAAGTAAGTGGTTTGGAAGAAGAGTGTGATTGGAGGGCATGTCCTAGTGTTCCCACCCGAGAGGTTCATAGCTTCCTGAGGAGACCTTTGTTTTTCTCCCTTAGTGGATATGAGCAGAGGGGCAGCTTCTGAAAAGGGACCCACGGCCTTTAGCCCTGAAGGGGCTTTGGGGAGGCCAGGTCTCCAGTGTATTAGGTATACGTTCATTGTAAGTTCACGTTCTTTTTTTTTTTTTTTTTAAGATTTTATTTATTTGGGGCGCCTGGGTGGCTCAGTGGATTAAAGCCTCTGCCTTGGGCTCAGGTCATGATTTCAGGGTCCTGGGATCGAGTCCTACATCGGGCTCTCTGCTCAGCAGGGAGCCTGCTTCCCCCTCTCTCTGCCTGCTTGTGATCTCTGTCAAATAAATGAATAAAATCTTTTTTTTTAAAGATTTTATTCATTTATTTGACAGACAGAGATCACAAGTAGGCAGAGAGGCAGGCAGAGAGAGAGGAGGAAGCAGGCTCTCTGCTGAGCAGAGAGCCCGATGCGGGGCTCGATCCCAGGACTCTATCCCAGGACTCTGGGATCATGACCTGAGCCGAAGGCAGAGGCCTTAACCCACTGAGCCACCCAGGTGCCCCAAGTTCACTTTCTTTGTGTGAGACTTACTAGACTAAGGCAAAGAAACTGGGCTCCTGAAAGCCAGATTCATCCTCTCTGCATCTCCACCAAGCAGAGAGTCGTACTGTAAAGGGAGGTAAACATTCTTTTAAACTAATTTATCAATTTAACACAGCGCAGTGGTGTTGGGTTACTGGGGTCAACAGCTAGCAGTCACATTCCTCAGTTGTTGGATTGTAGAAACACATTAACAAACCCAGTAAAATTCCTTCTGATTAATCATGTTGATAAGTTTTTTTTGTCATGTGTTACAAGTTCTTCTAATTTAATCTGCTTGGACAACAGCCCATGCTGTCTTGACTTATCTAAAGAGGCATTGATGAGAAGGCTACCTGGCCTGGAAATTTATTGGGATATCATGTAATCATTAACACATGTGGATGCTGCTTCCCTGCATGCTGATTCCTTTCTTCAAATGAAGGAAGTGTTTGTAGCATGAAGGCTGGAATTAAGGGAAGATGAGCGCCAGAAGCAGGGAAGGGAAAGGAGGTTGCTGCTAGCAGCTGAACCTGAAAAGAGTGTCTTATTGTCAGGGTAAAAATATCTGAAAATACTACTAATAAATAACTTCAATGAATACCCATCTTTTCAAGGCAAAGGAAGGTAAGTATGCATTTCTGTCAGAAAAGTGGAAATCTAGATCCAGGCTTCTCAGCCTTGGCCCTACTGAGGTTTTGAATTGAGTACTTATTTCTTGTGGGGAGCTATCCCTGTATTATAGGGTGTTTAGCCTCTATCTAGAAGATGCCAGGCACTGTCCCCTGAACCCTCTCTGGCAACCAAAAAGATCTTCAGACATTACCCAGTGTCCCCTGGGGGACAAAATTGCCCAACTGAGAATGACTGTTCTAGATGTATAGTTCTGAAATCTCAAATAACCTATTATGACTTTCTACTGACCCGATTCCATCATATTTCTACTGACCCGATTCTATCATATTACTGAAGACAAAATGAAACATTTAGTTCTAGCAGGCCCTTTCTCACCTGGACTGCTCCTTCCCTGATCTCTTTACATAGAGACCTTCAGTCTACACTGTCTTCTTCTCCCGCTCTTCCTTCTACACAGAACACTGTACTAAACAGCTTGTCAATTCCAGTTTGCTAAAGGGCATTCTTTCTCCCTTGGGTTTGTGATACCTCAGAGGCAGGTTAGACAAAATCCCTCTAACTATTCAGAGATAAAATGAATATTCTTTAATTTAAAACAACTGTCTAAATAATAGCAAGTTAAATAGGTTGAGAGGCAGCAAGAAGTGGCAGAGTTGCTGAAATTTAAAATAGCTCACTTCTATGGGCTGACGAACTGAATAGACAATTCTCCAAAGAAGACATACAGATGGCTGACAGACACATGAAAAGATGCTCAGTATCACTCATCATCAGGGAAATGCAAATCAAAACCACAATGAGGTATCACCTCACACCTGTCAGAATGGCTAGTATCAAAAAGACAAGAAATAATAAGTACTGGCAAGGATGTGGAGAAAAGAGAACCCTGTGTACTGTTGGTGGGAATATAACTTGGTGCATATTGTGGAAACCAGCATGGAGGTTCCTCAAAAAAATAAAAATAGAAATATCATATGATCCAGGAAATCCACTACTGGGCATTTACTAAAAAAAAAAAAAAAACAACCAAAAATACTAATTTGAAAAGATAGAAGCACCCCTATATTTATGCAGCATTATTTACAATAGCCAAGATACCGAAGCAGCCCATGTCCATCTGTGGATGAATATGGGTAAAGAAGACGTGGTGTATATACAATTGGATATTACTCAGCCATAAAAAATGACATCTTGCCATTTGTGACAACATGGATGGACCTAGAGGGTAATGAGTGAATAAGTGAAATCAAGCAGAGAAAAACAAATATATGATTTCATTTATATGTGAAACCTAAAAAACAAATGAACAAGCAAAACAAAAAACAGACTCTGAAATACAGAGAACAAAGTGGTGGTTGCCAGAGGGTAGGGGGATGGGTGAAATAGGTGAAAGGTGTAAGAGGTACAACCTTCCAGTTAGAAAATACCTAAGTCGTGGAGATGAAAAGTAAAACAAGGAATATAGGTAAGAAGAAAAAAAAAGAAGCCCACATTCATTAAGCGCTTGCTTGACACCACATCCATTATCTTAATTAATTCAGATGTTACCCACATTTTACAGATGAGGAAATAGAAGTTTAGTGAAGTGATTTGTTCAAGTTCCCGGAGCTGAACCGGCGGCCTGTGGATTTGAGCCCAGGCCATCTGACCGTGGGGTGGGCACTCAGCCCTTATGCATCCAGCTGTAGTCCTGAAGGGGGAGAAGATCACTGGATAGGGCTGGGGACCAAGGGGAGAGGTGACTTTTCAGGAGTTGTAAGAACAATTTGGCTGAATTCTCGAGGCCCCAGCTTTCAGTGTCTGGGCGTATGCAAATCTTTAAGCGAATGTGGTCCCGTTTCCTTGTTTCCATCTGTCTTAGTGAAACTGCCTCTGCTTAGCGGTGTGGAGTATTGCTTTCCTAGTTTAGAAAGTTCATTTGTAAAGACAGCTGAAGTGAAGAATATGGTTCAAGAGGGTGCCCCAGCTTGCAGGTGGTAGGGGAATAGGGTGGGGGTGGGGAACATAGGGCTGGGGAATCGAGAAATAAGTGGAACCTTTGATCCTTGAAGAAGGTGGGAGGGAAAAAAACATGGACCCAGATGGGTCCAAAGCCTTGGCAATATCTATCCCTGGACCTGTCCTAAAAACCCCGTTTTTGTTCATTTTGTATTTCTAATACAAAAGCACAAGGAGATAGGTGTGTTTTCCAATTTCTTGGTGGCAAAATTGTATGCAGACATGGGAGAAGATTTCCACATGCCCTTCTGTACTACCAAAGTAAACATGTTTACTGGACAAGAATTAAAAATAAGAAAGAAAAAGTAACAATATAACTGACAATCCCACTGCAGAGCGAAACGAACTATTTATATATTGTGAACCATACTCTTACAGGTCACAAAATCTTCAAGAGAATTGTAATCAAATGATTGGTTGAACAAGATCAGAAGGGGGGCGAAAGAAGAGGCCATGGTGAGGCCAGAATTAGCAAGATCAACCCTTGTATTAGCCGCTGTCTGACTGCGTTAATAAGCTCCTACTTTTACAGGGAGCAGCATGTCTGTTCCCAAAGACAGGGCACCATGAGGCCCCTCCTTGACCACTGACCATAGGTATCATCTCTGCCTTGCTCTGAATGCCCTCCCCCGAACCTGGAGCAAGGCCTCTCAAGGACTTTCTTTTCTTTTCTCTCTCTCTGTGTCTCTCTCTTTTTAAAATTTTATTAATTTGACAGAGAGACTGTGAGAGAGGGAACACAAGCACGGGGAGTGGGAGAGAGAGAAGCAGGCACCCCACTGAGCAGGGATCCTGATGGTGCAGGGCTGGATCCCAGGACCCTGGGATCATGACCTGAGCCGAAGGCAAACGCTTAAAAACTGAGCCACCCAGGCACCCCTCAAGGGCTTTTGAAAACCCTGCAACCCCACGCCCCTCAGAACCATCCCTGAGCCAGTCAGCCATGCCCTGTGTGCCTGAACGTGCTCTCCTGGTGCTCTGTCCTGGATAGCACTCAATGAGCCACAGCCTTATAGGGCTCTCAAAACTTCTGCGTTCTCTCTGGAAGCCACCCCACCTGGGCCTTCTGAAAGGCTGCATCCCTGGAAAACATGAGGAAATCCGAAGTCAAGCAATTATTGAGAAAGCTTTTGTTGGGGCTGAAGGCTATTGTCAGCCTATCTTCTCCTCTACTGTTGTGTAACCCAGTGTTGTGCATTTTCGTCATGTGTGATTTTTTAAAAAAGATTTTATTTGTTGATTTGAGAGAGAGAAAGTGCAAGCAGGGGGAGGGGCTGAGGGAGAGGGAGAAGCAGACTCCCTGCTGAGTGCGGAACCTGACTCTACTCCATCCCAGGACCCTGAGATCATTACTTGAGCCAAAGGCAGATGCAAGGCTGACTGAGCCACCCAGGTGTCCCTCATCATGTGTGACTTAGATATTTTTTCCTTTGAGGGTAGTGGATGTTTTTCCTCTTAAATTGATAGTTTGATATGTTTATTTTTGTTACAGAGAGAGAGAGAGAATTTGTGTGCACATGGTGGGGGGTAGTGGGTGGGAGTAGTGGGGAAGAGTAAGAAGGAGAATCTTAAGTAGTCTCAGTGCTCAGCACAGAGCCGGGCTGGGCCTCGATATTATGACCTTGAGATCATGACCTGAGCCAAAATCAAGAGTCCAGTGTTTAATGGACTGAGCCACCCAGGCACCCCTTGATTTGTTTTTAAGAGAAAACCATCAATGCTGGCGTGGGGGGTGGGCAGTGCCTGGATGGCCCAGTGGGTTAAGTGTCTGCTTTCTGCTGGGGTCATGATCTCAGGGTCTTGGGACCTAGCCAAGCCCCATGTGGAGCTCCCAGCTCGGGGAGTCTGTGTCTCCCTCTCCCTCTGCCTCTCCCACCACCCCATACCCTGTTCATGCTCTCTCTCTTTCTCTCAAACAAATAAAATTTTTTAAAAAAAGAATAAAAAATGATTAATAGTACAAAAGAGCATATATAGGGAAGATGGTTTTCCTTAAACCTCTCTTATCTAATCGCCCAGTTCTGTTCCCCAGAGGCAGCCACTGCTACTGAGTGACTAGACAGCTATCTGCCAGTCACTTTTGAGGCTTCCCAGTACACAGGGGACCAAGACCCAGAGCTCCTGCAGGGTTTCCAAAGCCCTGCGCAGCTGTCCAGTCTTCCTTTGAGCCACAGTTTTCCTTGCCTTGCGCTCAAGTCACACAGGCCTTCCCTCCGTCCTGACCTCGGGACCTTGGCCCATCCGTGGTGTGTCCTTCATCTGAGAGCTCTCTCGCCTTCCTTAGTCCAGCTTAGCTCCTCAGGTCCTTGTTGCATACAGCTTCCTCAGAGGGGCCTTTCTGACTTTTCTCAATGAATTGTGTCTCTTTGACCACATTTCCTGTGGAGCATCTTCTCAGCTTGTGGTTATAGGTTTCTTTGAGTGACTCTGTTTAATGTCTGTCTTCAACTAACCTGGAAGTTCTCTGAGGGCAGGGCCTTCAGCATCCCACACAGATGGCATGGGGTATCCAGCACTGATTTACCGAGGGAAGAAAGGTAGTCTTGACTGAATATTTGGTTAGTGGGAGACAACTGTTTTTTTTGGTGTATTTTCTGATTTTTAACTTAAAAAAATTTATGGAAAAATCCTCAATGTACATAAAAGTAGGACCAATGCATCAAACCCCAATACACATTATATTGATTCACCAGTGATCAAGATTTTGCCACATTTGTATAGTTTTACCCTCTTTTACTTTACTTCTTTTCCTAGCCTTCTGAAGATGTGAATGTGAATGATAGCTGCCTTTTATTGAGTGTTTACTCTGTGCTAATAAACGTGTTAAATGTTTCTCCCATCCAAGTACTAACCAGGCCCGACCCTGCTTAGCTTCCGAGATCAGACGAGATCGGGCGCGTTCAGGGTGGTATGGCCGTAGACTGTGTTAAATGTTTCTAATGGGTAGTATTATTTATTCCTCTCAACAACCCTGCTAAACGTGCATTATTATCTCCATCTTAGAGATGAGGAAACTGAGACAGTTTAAGTGTCACTTTGTGCAGTGTCCCCCACCCAGTGGATGGAAAAGCTATGATTAGAATCCAGGTCTCTGACTCCAAAGTCCAGATTCTCAACCACCAGAGTGCTTGCTGCAGACCATATCAAGAACACATCTCTCTGACTTGTCCTCCTTCTTCATGCCTACAGACTTGAAAAATGTTTGGAGACTTTTTATTGTGCCTAAGCTGTAAGGGAAATGTTCTCCTGTCTGTGAAAAGAGCAAGGCAATTGGCTTTATTATTCTCCTATAAAAACACTAACTCAGCCACTAAATGTTTATTGAGCCCCTTTTCTATTCACCAAGCACTGGGTTGAGAGCTGGGAAAACAACAGTGAGAAAAAAAATAAATACTGTCCTTGCTCTAGTGGAGCAGAGTCAAGTTCCAGGTCCTCCAACATTAATTCGGATAGTTTGTGATTGAATCCATCTTATGTAAATATGCCCTTGGTTTTTCAGCTGAGGCTGTGGGTTTAGACTGGGAGAAATGAGATGAAACAGCTGATACAGAGGGTTCACAAGAGTTGACTCCACTATTCACAGGTCTCCTTTGTGGGAGGAGACCTCATCAACTTTTTTCTTCCCCTCTGCTTCATGACTACCTGAAGCAGTACTGCTTTCATTTCTGATTGGGCAGAGGAAAGATAAAGATCTGTAATTCAAAATTACTGTGATGGCTAATCAGGGCTGTTCTGTACGGTTATGCAGTTAGTGTACTGCACAAAGACACCTGGTTGAGGAGGCCAGTTGGAGCTGCATCCAGCCTGAGCCCCACATGCCGCACTGAGACTCTGGCCCAAGGCTGGACATCCCTGAGGAAGGGGTGCCCTCTTCTTCCCCCAGGTTTCCCACTGCAGAGCCACAGAGGCATCACATAGCCTGACGTGGCCCTCTTGGTAGAGCTAGAAAAAGAATGGAAAGGGAGAGAGTTAAAACTGCCCTGTCACATTGAAGTTTTGTGAAATTTACCATTTGTGTTCTTCACGTCTCCCATTGACTCAGTAGAAGTCCCATTGGAGGGACTTCAGGTGTTCGTTTGTTTAAGATTTTATTTATTTATTTGAGAGAGAGAGAGTGTGAGAGAGAGAATGAGCACGAGAGGTGGGAAGGTCAGAAGGAGAAGCAGACTCCCTGCCGAGCAGGGAGCCTGATATGGTACTCGATCTTGGGACTCTAGGATCATGACCTGAGCCAAAGGCAGTTGCTTAACCAACTGAGCCACCCAGGCGTCCCAGGTGTTTGTTTTTTAATAGACATTTCTTTTCTTTTCTTTTTAAAAAAAAAGAACATTTATTTATTTTGGAGAGAGGGAAAGAGAAAGCATGAGTTGGGGGGGAAGGGGCAGGAGGGGAAGGGGAGAGAGACGATCTCAAGTAGACTCTGCACTGAGCACAGAGATGGAGGAGGGCTCAATCTCATGATTCTGAGATTATGGCTGTGATCATGGCCATCTTAGAGTAGTTTTAGGTTCACAGCAAAATAAAGTTGAAGGTACAAAGATTTCCTGTATGTATACCCTTTGCCCCCACATTATCGACATCCCCCACTAGAGTGGTCCATTTGTTACAACTGATGAGCTTACATTGACATGTGATTATCACTCAAAGGCCTTAAGGTTTTGATGGCTGTAATAATGCAAGTATTGGTTCAACATAGGAAAAATGCATCACAGTTAAAAACACAACATTTAAAGGGCATATATTATGGCTTAAGAAACTCCCTGCCAGGGGTGTCTGACTGGCTTGGTCAGTAGAACATGTGACTCTTGATCTGAGGGTTGTAGAGCCCCACATTGGGGGTAGAGATTACTTAAAAAAAAAAAAAAAAGAAAGTAAAGAAAAAAAACTTCCTACCATGTAACTGGAAATAACGGGAAGAATTAGTAATAGTTTTCAATTATTGGTTCCTTTCTTAGACTTAATTTCTAGAGTTGAGTAGATCATCTCATCATAATGATGAAGACAGTAGGGACACCTGGGTGGCTCAGTTGGTTAAGCATCTGCCTTCTGCTCAAGTTGTGATCTCAGGGTCCTGGAATCAAGCCCCGTGCCCGGCTCTCTGCTCAGCGGGGAGTCTGCTTCTCCCTCTCTCTCCTCTGCCCTCCCACTCCCCCGTTCATGCTTTCTTTTTCTGCCTCTCAAATAAATAAATAAAATCTTTAAAATATGATGAAGAAAATAATTACCAAGCCATCTATGAATTTTGTAAAAGAAGTTATTTATTTCACACACACACACACACACACACACACACACAGAGCGAGCCAGAGAGCTCAAGTGGGGGAAATAGAAGAGGGAGAGGGAGAAGCAGGCTCCCCACTGAGCAGGGTGCCTGACTTGGGGCTTCTAGGATCCTGGGATCATGACCCGAGCTGAAGGCAGATAGACGCTTGGGTGACTCAGCCCCCCAGATATATCAAAGCTGTCTATGAATTAACCCAAAGGTTTTCCATTAAAAAATTGGGATTTAATTGAAATGTAATATTGTGTAAGTTTAAGGTATACATGTCAATTTGATATATTTATATATTGCAATGTAGTTGGCATTGTAGTGTCAGCTAAAACCTCTGTGACATCATATAATTATTATTTCTTTTCTTATGGTAAGAATAATTAAGATCTAGTCTCTTAGCAAGTGTGATGTTTATGCTACAGTATTGTTCTCTATAATCATTATATTGTGTGTTAGATCTCCAGGACTTGTTTATTTACTAGGTGCTAGCTTGTACCCTTCAACAACATCTCTCCTATTTCCTCATTCCTCAGGGCCTGGTGACAGCCATTCTATTCTCTGTTTTTAGGAGTTTGGCTTGTTTGGATTCCACATATAAATGATGCCATACAGTATTTCTGATTTATCTCACTTAGCATAATATAGTCAATTTCTGTCCGTATAGTCACAAATGGCAGGATTTCCTTTCTCATGGCTGAGTAATATTCCATCACATGTATGTATACCACTTTTTCTTTATCCATTTATCCTTTGACAGATATTTGGGCTTTTTCTGTGTCTTGACTATTGGAATAACACTACATGTAATCTTCAACACTGTTTTTGTTTCCTTTGGATATATTTCCGGAAGTGGAATTGCTGGACCATACAGTAGTTCTATTTTTAATTTTCTGAGGAAACTCCATATTGTTTCCATGGTGGCTGCACCAATTTACATTCCCACCAACAGTGCACAAGTGTTCTTTTCTCCTCATCCTTGCCAATACTTGTTATCTCTTGTCTTCTTTATGATAGTCGTTCTATTAAGTGTGAAGTAATATCTCATCATGGTTTTGATTTACATTTCCCTGAATATTAGTGATATTGGGCATTTTTTCAAGTACCTGTTGGGCATTTAGATGTCTTCTTTGGGAAAAAAGTCTGTTTAATTCCTCTGCCCATTTTTAAATTATCTCTTTATTATTGAGTTATATATGTTCTTTATATATTTTGGATATTGATCCCTTATCTCTTTTCATTATTGTGTATAATAGTATCAGTAACTTTAATTTAGTGAACACAAACACATGCAGGGCCTTGTACTAAGAATGTTACACTCGTTGCTTTATTTAATTCTCTTCATGGTCTTACAAGAGGGTGTTCTTATCTCAGTTTTGTACACAGGGACATAGACGTTTGAATTACTCAAGGTCCTAGAACAAAGAAGTGGCTAAAAATGGGGCTTGAACCTGGTCTATCTGACCCCTAAACCTGCACATCTCACCACCATCTTATGCTCCTCTGTTTTAGGAGAAGAGATCTATTCAGTTAGCTTTCAGGTCCCTATCCTGACCAGAGTACCCACACACAGATTTCAGACTTCCATGAAATATTTCCAGTCTCCTCCAATTTAGGTCTTTCTCAGCTTTCCTTCCTTAAATATCTGCTGCCCTCGTAATGTAGAACTGATGGCCAGCAATCCTTCTTGGGGATTTCAGCCAACAGACCACTCTCTTTTAGCATAACCCCAGCTCACACTTAAGTCACAAACCCCAAACCAATCCCAGTCTTTTGTCTGTGTCAACCACAGCCAAAGCTCTGACCTAAGAATATACAAAATCTTGTAGGATTTTTCTCTTTGACAGTATCTTCACAGATGTCCATGAGGGAGGTGAGTAGTTTGAAAGGACTAAGATGAGAGAGTTATGTGTAATTCTGTTTGGAGGGGATAAAAGAGGCTGGAGTTGATAGGATGAAGAATGTAATAGTGGGTGGGGCAGGAGCTAGTGTCACTGAGAGATGGTTTTCATGGTCCTGAGATCACAAGTATGATCAGGAGTTGACGGTAATTATTTTTTGCTTTGGGTTCAAGGGAGATGAGTTAGATAATTGGTTTGCCATTCTTGAGTGGCATGGCATTTTGTTCCTCCTTTTCCTCTATGCTGTGGGCAAGGAGCTTTTATAAGACAAACTCACCAGTAATAACGACTCCCCTTCGTTTTGCTCTTACCCTTTATTGTTTCGGGCACATTACAGACCTTTCCTTTAATCCTCACAAATACCCTGTCAGTATCTGCGTTTTACAGAAGACAAGAGGGAGGCCCAGGAAGGGTAAATAACTTGCTCAAGGAAACAGAGCTAGTAAGGGGCAGAGCCTGGATTCAAAACCAGGCAGCCTGCCTCTAGGCTGGGCTCTTAACCTCTATTCCCTGTACTCCTGAATTCCTGTGGTGGGGGCGCAGGGAGTAAGGATGCCTAGGCAATCCATTTTGCATGTAGAGCTTATTAGGCTGCAAATGCTTGGAATGCTTCTTGCCACCTTTTTGTTTCCAAGACTAGGGGTTTTCCCCAAACTCGGTTGGCCTCTGTCCCACCTTCACTTCTCCCCTGGGGAGATGGAGTGTTACCTGAATGGGAGGGGACGGGAGCCTGCATGGCTATCTTCTGTCTCCCATTCCTTCTTTGGGTTGCATTCTGCCTGTAGAGACCATATTCTTTGATCTGCTCCTTCAGGGGCAGGTCTCCTCTGTGGGGTGAGGATGGGGAGGCCCTGGGTGGTATTTAAGGCTGCCTAACAGGTTCAGTGCCACCTTGTCTCTTGCTTCTCATAAACCCAGTCTCCACAGCAGCTTAATAGAGGGAATACCTTGAACCTTACTGATTATCCTTTGTCTTATTTCTCTGTTGATTTACAACTCAGATGGAGAAGAGAGCTACTATGTATCCTTATTACACCTTCCCCCAGGAACTACTGAGGCAAATAAAGAAATATGGATAAATAATAAGATATCATATGAATTAAAGACTCTTGATATAAGATCCAATAAATCCATCCCCTTCCCAGGCAATCATTTATCAAGTAAGCTAAAGGAGGGAACAGAGCAGGTGTATTTTGCTTACAACATCTCATTTAACTCCTTTAACAATCACGTGAGGTGAGATTTATTATCTCGGTGTTATTTATAAGGAATTTATATCTTTTTCAGTCAGAAAATACTGGCTATGACCTAAAAGCCAGGCTTTGTTCCAGGAGGCTCAGAGAGGTAATGAGAATTGTTCAAGATTGTATAGCTGGTCAGTGAAAGAACTAAGATTTGAACCCAGGTCTGACTAATGACACAGGTTAGGTATTCCTTGGAGAGAAGAGAATGTGGGAACAAATAAAAAAGTGATGAACATGTGTCGAGGCCCGATTTTATACTGGCATGTAACTTCATGCCACTCAGTGCTCGTGGAGCAGTACCTCATTAAATCCTTTCATCACCCTTATAAAGTCGATATGGTTTTCCTCACTAAACACACAAACAGCCCGAGGTTTAATGATGTTAAATAATTTTCCAAAGGCTACACAGTAAAATGGCAGAGCTCTATTTGTAATCCACGTTCTTCTCATTCCAGACCTTGAGCTCCTGAGAAGTTTGTTTTTCTGGAGCTTACAAAGGAAATTGAGAGACATAGCTTCTGACACAACATTGGAGCATCTTGAAACCATTAATTAACAAGTGTCAGTCAGTCTGGTGGATGTGCATTGAAGGGGATGAAGGGAAGGGAGGGAAGGCAGAGGAAGAGGTATGGGAAGAATGGGGGGAAGAGTAGAGCGATCAGCATTGGGTGGGTTCACCCAAGCTTGCTGATACTGCTTGATGCTGATGAAGAAAAGTATCATGGCAACTTTGAGAATCAGGGAGAATTTCTGAATGGCATGTCTTTGTATGTGATAAATCGTTTGTAAGAAAGAAACAAAATAAAAGCAACAACAACAAAACCCCAGTGTCTCTGAAAGTGAGGAACTACCCTGACATAGAGATTGACTCTTTTTATGTTGTAAGGATTTTGTCTGGATGAGATTCCGAAGACCCTAGATTTTGCCATGGCTTTCTGTTAACTAATTGGTGACAATGGAGAATCATTTAATTTTTCTAGGTCTTAATATTCTTATCTTTAAAAGGAAAGAATATGTGCCCTCCAAAATTCCATCTAGCGATAGTATTCTTTATCCTTCCCAGCAGGGCAGGGAAGAATACCAGTTCTTCCCAGAATTTCTGGCACATGGGTGATGGTCAATGTTAGTTGAATTGAACTAATTAAAGGCAATGATACCAACTGAAAAACAGATTCCACCACAGAGTAAGCAAGCATGTCCTGTTTGCTGTATTCTTGTTGCCTATGTTCCATATTTCACCTGTTCTTGCTCTGAGTTATCAAACTTGTAATTTCCTCATTGATGAAACCTCTCCCCACAGTTCACTCTGCTTCCCTCATTCTATCTAGAATGGGCTCAATCACTCTATAGATCCCTTGCATTCTTAATTCTTCTTACATAGCCTTCTGATTTCTTAGTTTTTAACTACAGCTGAATTGGCTACATGCTTAGTTTATATTTTTAATATAATGGTTGTGTGGCGAGTCCCATTTCCCCCCTCTGGACCTGAACAAATACCTGAATGAAAGGTAGAATGAAACCGCATGAGTAAAGGAGTGACCCCTAGGGTAGCAGGCTTGAATTGCAGGCTTAAGTTTTGATAGTGACAACTTCCTCAGAGTTAATTTTTTAATTAAGAATATATAGGAATAAGGCATGCCTGGATGGCTCAGTGGGTCTAGCATCCAGCCCTTGATTTGAGCTCGGGCATGATCTCAGGGGCATGAGATTGAGCCCCATGTTGGGCTCTGCACTGAATGTGGAACCTGCTTAAGAGTCTCTCTCTGCCTCTGTTTTTGGTTTCCCCATCCCCTGCTCCTGCATGCACATGTGCACTCTCTCTGTCTCTCTCTCTCAAAAAATACCAAAAACCAAAAAACAAAACCAAAAAACAGTGATAAAAATATCTTTTCAAGGAGGGAAGATTATGCCATATGTTCAGTTTAAGCAGATAAATTTAGTATTATATAGATAAAACCACCATGTATTTGATAGAGTTTTCCACTTTTCATCTGTATAACTTAGCTCCATACATGCATAGCCTGAACTTCTTTGCTCAAAATTCCAACTTGAAAAAGATCACTTTCATCTAGGCTTCTGAGATTGAGTCAGAACCTTGAAATGCAGTTATTCTGGTTGTTTGTGACAGTAGTGTGGACACTATTGGGTGGCCTCCCTATATCCAGTATCCCTTTATTTCTCACTACCAGGCTTCCAGTTGTGTTGAAGACAGTATGTCTCTTTAAGAACACATACCTTTGAAGCTAGAGTGGCCACAACCCCAGTCTGGCCAGAGAGATACAGGTAAAAGTTTCCTATGTGGGGCTTCCAGGAAAACCATTTTTTGTTTTTCTGATAAAAAGTGATGAGTCCAGTTGGCACATGCATTTGGCCCATTACTGTTCCTTTTCTTTCTGTTTGGAGTATGAATGCCTTATTGGAGGGGTGACAGCCCAGCTTTTAATTCTGAGGAAGAAAGTCAGGCATTAAGAGTGTCAGAGAAAGAAGTTAGAAGGAACCTGAGAATTTTTTTTTAAACATTTAATTTATTTATTTATTTGACAGAGATCACAAGTAGGCAGAGAGGCAGGCAGAGAGAGGGGAGGAAGCAGGCTCCCTGCTGAGCAGAGAGCCCGATGTGGGGCTCGATCCTAGGACCCCGAGACCATGACCCAAGCCGAAGGCAGATGCCCAACTCACTGAGCCACCCAGGCACCCGGAACCTGAGAATTTGTTGACTTCCTGTAAATGAGGGACCAGATCTGGTCTGGAGAGGTTTCTCTGAAGAGCTGAGGTTTGAGCTAAGACTAGAAGGACAAAAAGGAGTTGATTAGGCAAAATTGGTAGATGGCATGAGAAGAAACAACATGTGTAGAGACCTCAAGACTGTAGAGAGCAGGACACTTTTGAGGAACTGAAAATAGCCTGCTATGACTGAAATATTGAGGACAAAATTAGGCTAGAGAGGTAAATGGGCCAGATGATGGAGGGCCCTGTGGTCAGTTTATATTAAGGACTTGGGTATTTGTCTTAAGAACAATGGAAAGTCATTGAAGATCTTAAGCCTTTAACGATGACCTGGCCAGATATAAGTTTTAAAACCCAAAGGCCATTACATCCGTATAACCTAGAATGGTTTGGAGATTTGAGGCTAGATTTGATGTGGGGAGGCTGGCTAGAATACCAGGCAGAAGATGGTAGAAGGTAGGAGCTGATGATAGGTTGGATTCAGGGGATGGCAGTGGAGATGGAGGAAAGTTGTGGGATTTGAATTCTACTTAGTAAAATCAGTAAGACTTGGTGATGCAGGGGCGCCTGGGTGGCTCAGTGGGTTAAAGCCTCTGCCTTCTGCTGAGGTCATGATCTCAGGGTCCTGGGATTGAACCCCACATCAGGCTTTCTGCTCAGTGGGGAGCCTGCTTCCCCCCTCTCTCTGCCAGCCTCTCTGCCTGCTTATAATCTTTGCCTGTCAAATAAATAAATAAAATCTTTAAAAAAAAGAAGACTTGGTGATGGATTAGACACAGTGATTGACAGGTAGGAGGGTTCGAGGAGGACTCCTAGATTCTCTCTTGTATAGTTGGATGGCTGGTTGGGGGCTGGGTGGCATCTACTGAGAAAGGAAACATGGAGGAGTCCTGAGTTGGGGGGACACTATAATGACTTTCCACTGAACATCTTGACAGTGAAGAACCTTGAGACACCCATGTGAGTATATCACATAGCAAGTGTTTGTAGAGGTCAGAGGTCAGAGCTAGAGGTATCATTGTGTGAATGATGGATGGAGTTAATATCATGGATCATTTAAGGAGAGAAGAGAGTGAAAAGAGAAGGAGGTTTAGGATCAAGTTAATATAAAGATGAATAACCTTGTTCTCGTCTTCAAGAAGCTTATAAGAAATTTGGTAGAAGTGATGAGCTACATATATATGTATGTAATTACAGTATAGACAGAAGAGGACTTATATCCTACCAATGCCATTAATGATGCATCCAGAAGAGAGTAATACTATACTAACTAACTAAGGGGAATCAGAGACTGTTTCATGGAGAAGCATTTGAGAACATTTCTGTTGGATAGCTAGAATAAAGTGAGGTGGATGAGGGCAGGAATAGGCTTCCAGGTTGAGACACGACAAAAGGTTTGAAAGCTGAAAAGCAAGGAACATTGGGGAAACTTCAGGGGGTTTTGTTTATCTAAAGATGGGGGGGTATAAGTAAGGGAGTCATAAGAAAGTGAATTGGAACCAAAGCGAGGAGAGCTGTAAATGCCAGGCTGAGATACTTTACCTGTACAAGTGGGAACCTAGGTAAGATTTGTGTGTATGTGGAGGAGAAAGTGATATGTAATGAAGCAATGATTGAAGAAGACTCCTTTGGTTTCCCATGTGATGTACATTGGAAAGTATCAATACTAGAGCCAGGGAGAGAAGTAGGAGGCTGTGGAGACGTATATCTGAGATTGTTTAAATGCCACAACTTAGCCCACTCAGCTAGTTAGCACAAGTAAAAAGGAAATGAATTTTTAAAAAAAATGAATACTTTACAGAATGCAGTCCTGGAAGTCCAGTTGGCTCATAGGAGATGGATGGTCATCAGGCTCTCTTTATGTCTCTCTCTTCCTGTAGACACATAGTCTCTTGCCTTTGCTTTTCTTAGCACTGCATTCATTGCAGACCAGTTTTCTCTGTGAGGCTCTTGGCTTCTGCTCTCCCTTTACCAAGATTTGCATTGGGTTTGGGTTGCCATGGCATTTTTTCTGACCTGAATTCACCAGATCTTATAGCCCCAGAGCCCACCATCATTTGCCACCGTCTCTACAATGATCATGGTATGAAGACTCGCTCTACGTTTGGGTGACAAAGCAGACTCCAAATTGAAATCCTAGTCACAACCAATAAAGTAATATAACAAATCTCCTTTTCAAATTTTGTGTTGATGGAACACCATAGCATTTGCACAGATTTGTTGGCATGATTTGACTCACGTTGTTTCTACATTTGTGCAACAATAGGTTGTTATCTGCTCCCAGAATGAGAGAAGGAACCATGTTTGTCTTATCTACCAGTGTATCTATTGCTATGTAACAAATTATCCCAAAACTTCCTGGCTTAAAGCAACAATAGATATTTATTATCTCACACTCTCTGTGGGTCAGAAATTTGGAAGAAGCTTGACCAGATGGCAAAGTTGGAATCAAAATGTTGCTGGGGTTGCAGTCATCTGAAGGCTTGACTGAAGCAGGATGATCCCCTTCTAAGATGGCTCCCTCATTTCGCTATTGGTGGAAGGGCTCTGTTTCTCACCACATGGACCTCTGCATAGAGCTACTCGAGCATCCTCATGACATGGCAGCTGGTTTTCTCCAGAGTGAGCGATCCAAGAGAGATCAAGGAGGAAACCACATTGCCTTTCATGACCTAGTATAAGAGGTCATAGTGTCACTTTTGCCACATTTTGTTTGTTAAAAGCAAGTCACTAAGTCTGACCCACACTCAAGGGAAGAGGGGTTAGCGCTATCATTTGAAAAAATAATTGTAAAAGAATTTGAAGACATATTTAAAAATCATTACAACCTCTATAACTTCAGCCCCTGGTCCAGTATCTGACACATTGTGGGTGCTTAGTAAAGTTCTGTGAAAAGAATTATTATTCTCTCCTCCAGACTTGGATTCACTAGCACTGAGAAACGGACCCCAAGCGTCTACACCAAGGAATGGCCATTTGAGGCTTCGCTCAGGTTTAATATCTTCTGCAATGTTGTGCCATCAACAAGTGTTTGGGCCATTTTGAGAAGTTGCCTGGCTGTTCACACAACATATGAGCTGCTGGGATTCCTTTAAGTATTGTTGCAAAACTGGAAAAAGAGATATGAAGTCTCAGAGGTATGTGAAAGTTTAGTTAAGCTAGTGAATTAGAATTATAAATGAGTATTTATGATACAGATCTCTAGTATAAGTGGTGTTGTTATTGGAGGTGCAGCTACTTTATATTTCTCTGAAGATGTGGGATCACCCATGTGTGTAAGACCAAGTAGATCAGAGCAGGTGCAGTGGGAACCCAACCTCCGTACAAACCATGGTGGAAGGAGAGCAGAACGAGCTTCTCTAAAAGTTGGTTTGTTTTTTTTTTAAATAAAGATTTAAATTTATTTACTTGAGAGAGAGAGAAAGAGAACACTCATGTGTGCACCCATGGAGGGGGGAGGGTCAGAGGGAGAGAGAGAGAGAGACCGAAGCAGACTTGCTCATGAGCAGGAAGCTTGACGTGGGACTGGATCCCACAACCCCGAGATCATGACCTGAGCCAAAATCAAGAGTCAGATGCTTAACCTCCTGAGCCACCCAGGCGCCCCCTAAGAGTTTTTTTAAGTCCCTCCCATTCCAAGAGGAAGGAAGGGGAGTGGTAGGTGTGGCTGCAATGGATGTGTGTCGCTCAGCTCTCCCTTCAAGGAACCAGAGTCTCAGCTGGGAGGAGTGTGCTTTACCGCACCCACCATGGGCTTGGAGTAGTGGCTGTGCTCTTCCTGGGCAGCCCCAGCCTGTGACAGAGCACAATGAGGGCAGGGCTAGTGCTCTAACGTGGGACTCCTCGAATGAACAGTCTTTGTGCTCCACAGCCCCACTTTGAGACCAAAGCCCTGGCTGAGATTTTGTCAGATCTGTGATCTGAGGCTCTCCGCGCCCAGCCTCCTCCTTTATCTTTCACAGCTGCCTCCCTCTCTCAGCCTCCTGCACTCCTAACTCCACCTCAGCATCATGAAGGAGCTGAGCGGACACAGGGGTGGCGTGGAGGGCGTGTGGTTCTAATAACCACAGGGCTTGCTTAAGTAAAGGACGGTAGGATATGTAGCTGTCAACCGCTCTGGGGGCTGCTAGGGCTGGGCTTGAGTTTGGCCTGTGTTATCTGCTAGCTTTGTGACATTGGGCACATGACTTAAGCTCCTCATGTCTCAGTTTCCACATTGAGAAGATGGAGATGATAATATAAATCCACCTCTCAGATTTGCTGGGAGAATTAAAAAGTGCTAAGCATCTTGCATGGTTGAAATAGGCAAAATTCTTAGCTGTAAGCAACAGAAGCTATCAGGTAGAGCAAAACAAAAAGAATGAACCAAAAAGATGGTGGGCAGCTCCCAGAATCCCTAGAGAGGCTAGAGAAGTAGCTCAGAAAACAGAAACAAGGGCAGCAACCAGGGCCATAGCTAAAATCAGTGTGATGAGGACACTGCTGCTGCCGCCCTCTATCACTGGATGCCTCAGTGGGCCTCATTGCCTCTGTCACTCTCATTCCCAGAGGTGCACCCCAGACCCTGACCCTGGCCTTGTTGCCACTCTTGATGGAAATGTGTTGTGGCTGTCCCTGATCACACTTATCCGGCCATCAGAATGGCTCCTCAAGATCTTTCTCCTTTCCCCCCATCCCCTTCTACTTCTTTCACTTTCCTCCCCCTCTCCTCCTCCTTTTTTCTCCTTCTCTTTCTCTGTCTGTCTCCTTATCATCTCTCTATCTCCATAATACCCGTCTCTCCTTTTCCCTTTCCTGTCCCCCCACTTCTCTGTATCTCCTCTCTCTTCTCCATCTTCATCTCCATCTCTCATGTCTGTGTCCATCTATTTTCATGTTTCATCTCCATTTCTCATCTCCATTTCCATCTCTAGCTCCACTTGTCATCTCCGTCTCTCATCTCTGTCTCCATCTCCATCTTCCATGTCTCATCTCTGTCTCTATCTCCATTTGTATCATCTCTAACTCTGTTTCTTCTTCAACCTTTCCCTCTCCACTGGCTCACTGCCCCAGTCAGGTAGCTGTACCAAATCTTCCTCATTAAAGAAATATGTGACCCAATGATCTCTCTTTAACTTGCTTTCTACCCTTTACTTTCCTTCTCTAAACCTCTGAAAAGCCTATTTTTCTTCTCACATCTTATTTACTCCACCATGGTCTAGCCTCCATCTCTTTCACTCCCATGGCAATACTCTTCTCAAGGTCAATGATGACCTCTCTGTTGCTTTGTCAGGGGTCACTTTCTCTGTCTTCCTGCTTGACTTCTTGGAAACATCTGATTTTGTTGACCTCCTTTGGAAATTCTTTCCTGTTCTTGGCTTGGTGTTACATGCTTTTCTGGGTTTCTTCCTTTCTTGGACCTAACCATATAAATGTCGTTTGTACAATTTTCATTCTGTTTATCTTTTGTATGTATCTCTGGGACTGTCATAAGAACATACTACATAATTGTTTGAACAACAGTTCATTGTCTCACAGTTATGGGGGCTTAAAGTCAGAGATCAGGGTGCTAGGAAGGTTGGTTCCTTGGTTTGTAAAAACATCACCCTGATGTCTGCCTTATTGTCTGTGGTGTTCTTCTTGTGAGCATGCCCCTGTGTCTAAGTTTCCCCTTTTTATAAGGATACCAGTTATATTGGATTAGCCTCCCCACCCCAGAGACCTCATTGTAACTTAATGACCTCTGTGATGACCCTAATTCTAAATAACATCACATTTGAAGGTACTGGGGGTTAAATTCCAACATATGACTCTGAGGAAGGGGACACAATGCAACCCATAACACTTCTAAGCATTGTATTCCCTTGGTCTTGTCCTCAGCTCTCCCTGAGGAGCTTCATCCAAACCCATAGCTTTAACTTCCACACTGCTCCTACAGTGAGGAAAGATACTGTAACTTAATCTTCTCCCACTGAATTCTGGAGAGATGGATCCAGTTACTCAGGGACTATGTTTGGCAATTCATAGGACTCTAAATTTATAATGTCCCGGGGCACCTGGCTGGCTCAGTCGTTTAAGCATCTGCCTTCAGCTCAGGTCATGAACCCAGGGTCCTAAGATCGAGCCCCATATCAGGCTCCCTGCTCAGCGAAGGAAGCCTGCTTCTCCCTCTGCTGCTTCCTGCCCCTGCTCGTGCTCTTACTCTCAAATAAATAAGTGAAATCTTAAAAAAAAAATTAGGGGCACCTGGATGGCTCAGTTGGTTCAAGTCATGATCTCAGGGTCCTGGGACAGAGCCGTGCATGGGGCTCCCAGCTCAGTGGGGAGTCTCCTTCTGCCGCTCCCCTCTGCTCCTGCTCCCTCTCTCACTCTGCTGTCTGTATTTCAAATGAATAAATATTTAAAAAATAAATTTATAATGTCCCAAACTGAATTTATCTTTTCCTTAAAGTTTCACATTCTTCTGAGTGTCCTGAATCAGAGATGGGCTCCATCATCCACCTGGCTCCTCCCGCCCACCTTGGAAATGATCCTGAAGGCTTTGCTCTAGCTTACCAGCTCCTGCCTGCTTTCAGTCACGAGGTCCTGTCTATTCTGCTTTCTCTATAGCTATTACATGGCTCTCTTCCCCCCCACCCCACCCCCAGTGCTATCGTTACCTTGGTTTAGTTTGTGTCTCTCTGAACTTGAACGATTATGCCTAATACTGATAACAGGCATTTATAAAGTGCTTACCGTGTGCCAGGCCCTCACATAAGATGCCTTCTAGTCCTGCTCTTCTTCAGCCTGTCCTGATTTCAGAAAGACCTCTATAAACACAAATGTAGCAGGTATGATAAATGTTTAGTCCCCCAAATTCAGCTGGTGAAGAAAAGTTTAACTTTTTTCTAAAATTCAATTTAATGATTATTTGAAACTTCCATTCTGTCTGATGGTAGAAAACATAATCTCAGATAATTCTGAGCAAATAATTTTTGCACTGTGCCTTTGTAATTTATTGTTTCTTAATATTATAATTCTTTTTTTTTAAGATTTTATTTATTTATTTGACAGAGAGAGAAGGAACACAAACAGGGGCAGCGGGAGAGGGAGAAGCAGGTTTCCTACTGAGCAGGGAGTCCCATGCAGGGCTCGATCCCAGGACCCTGGAATCATGACCTGAGCTGAAGACAGCTGCTTAATGGCTGAGCCACCCCAGGCGCCCCTTAATATTATAATTCTTACTACTAATACTACTAATATTGAGACTATCATCATTTTTTTTAAAGATTTTATTTATTTATTTGACAGACAGAGATCACAAGTAGGCAGAGAGGCAGGCAGAGAGAGAGGAGGAAGCAGGCTCCCTGCTGAGCAGAGAGCCTGATGTGGGGCTTGATCCCAGGACCCTGAGATCATGACCTGAGCCGAAGGCAGAGGCTTAACCCATGGAGCCACCCAGGTGCCCCGAGACTATCATCATTTTTTTTTTTTTTTTTAAGATTTTATTTATTTATTTGACAGAGAGAGACACAATGAGAGAAGGAACACAAGGAGAGGGAGTGGGAGAGGGGTAAGCGGACTCTCTGCTGAGCAGGGAGCCCGATGTGGAGCTCGATCCCAGGTTCCTGAGATCATGACCTGAGCCAAAGGCAGATCCTTAACAACTAAGCCATGCAGGTGCCCCCTATCATCATTTTTATTGGCATTATAGTATTCCAATATATGAATATACTGTTTCTTATTTATGGACCTTTAGATCATTTGTGGTCTTTTGCTATTATAAAATTTGCATGAATGTGTCCATATAACTGTTGGGTAAAATCCTTAAAATGGAAATCCTGAATTGACATGTATGTACATTACAAATATTAATAGCTATTGTTAAATTGCCCTTCGAAGAGCTTGTACCAATTTATAGTCTCACAAATAACATATGAAAATGCTGTTTCCCATCACCACCATTAACAATAGTTATTACGAAATTTTTAAGTACTTGCCTTGTTTTGTCTTAGTTATATTTCTTTAATAGTAAGTGAGGGTAAGAGGCGCCTGGGTGTCTCAGTCAGTTAAGTGTCTGCCTTCAGCTCAGGTTATGATCCCAGGGTGCTGGGATCCAGCTCCATATCAGGCTCCCCACTCAGTGGGAAGCCTGCTTCTCCCTCTGCCTGCTGCTCCCCCTTTGTGTACTCTCTATCTCTGTGACCAATAAATACATAAAATCTTTAAAAAAATAAGTGAGGGTATTTCTTCATTAAATGCTGTTCTTAAATCTTTATTTCCCCACCAAATTTAATATGAGTATTTTTTCATTTAAATAAATATTTATGACTCCAGATGTTTTTACAAGTTTGATTTCTAGTTACAAATCTATAAGTCGACACTAGACAGAATCTTTCTTGAAATAAGAATAAGGTGTTTGTGACTAAGAACTTCTAGGTGGATTCTAAGCCTTAGAATAAACAATAAGCCAAGAGGCTAAGCTGGGAGCTCCCCAAAGACATATAATGTGAACCAAATTCAAGTTATGTATGTTATGTTGATTTTCTAATAGCTACATTAAAAAGGTGAAGGAAAACAGATGAATTTAAGTCAACAATGTATTTTTAATACAACATATTCAAAATAGTGTCATTTCAACATATAATTGATATAAAATTAATGAAACATTTGCCTTCTCTTTTTGTTCTAAGTCTTCTAAATCTAGTGTTTATTTTACTCTTACCACACATCTCAATCCGACTAGCCACATTTCAAATGCTGAGTAGACACATGTGGCTGGTGACTACTGTGTCAGCACAGAGGAGTTGTTGTTAAGAAACTTCTCAGTGTGTAGAAGCTACAGCTAACACCTGAATAGCTTAAACTTGAGCATGACAGCTTGCCTAGTGTTTGAGGCCAAGTTCAATGCCTTTTAGAGAGGAGGTAGTCAAAGTTTATTTTTCTAATTGAGTTATTTTTATTTTTTCAATTGAATGTTCGTACTTGTTTTATGTAGATATGGTCAAAATACCTCATTGTAGCAATGAATCATTTTGTTAGTCATGAAACAAAAAACAATTCATACATTTTACTTTGTTTCTCAGAAATGAGAGATGTTTTAAGAATGTGTTTTCATAAGATTTGCCAAATTTTTCATCACACAATAGGTTTTTTTTTCCCCCCCTCTTCCTTTTGGACAATTATTGAACTGATGAAGCTTTTAAGATAGGTAGGAACAGATGTGTTGACTCAATTTGGGAGGCAAAAACATTTTTACTTGAAGAGCAGCCCTCAGGGAAAGGGCAGTCTCCTAGGGGTATTTAAATTCCAGTTGTAGGAAGTCCTGAGTCTTGAGCAGATGTTGTGATTAAATTAAGAGCCAGCAGAGCTTGGGCAAATTCTGAGAGGCAAATACCACAAGGCAGTATTAGGACCAGACTCCCTAACTTGACATTTCTTAAGAGGATTTACATTTAAATTAGTTGCCCAGAATTTGCCCTTACGATTGGTGCTTTAAGCAAATGTTAATCCCATTGACTTCTCTTTAATTTTAATGCTCCAAAATCTGCACAGTTATGTAGGTGCTTTATAATATGATGTAAGATGGGGTGCCTGGGTTGCTCAGTTGGTTAAGCATCTGCCTTTGGCTCACCTCATGATCCTAGGGTCCTGGGATCGAGCCCCGTATTGAGCCCATATCGAGCCCCACGTCAAGCCCCACGTCAAGCCCCATGTCAAGCTCTACGTTGAACCCTGCATTCAGGCTCCTTGCTCAGCTGGGGGTCTGCTTCTCACTCACCCTCTGCCCCTCTTCCCTGCTTGTGTTCTCTCTCTCAAATAAATAAAATCTTTTTAAAAAAGTTTAAAAAATATACTATGATGTGAAAAAGAAATTGTTTTCTTTTCATTTTTTTTGGGAGGGAGGTAAGGAAGGGTAGAGGGAAAAAGAGAGAGAGAAAATCTCAAGCAGGCTCCACTCCCAGGACAGAACCCCACACAGAGCTCAATTTCACAACCTGGAGATCATGACCTGAGCCGAAATCAAGAGTCAGGTGCTTAACCAATGGAGCCACCCTGACGCCCCCAAATTATTTTCATTAAAATGATGTTAATGTTCATCTCAAACATAGGAGCCCTAACACATTAGAAATGGACTTGTAGAACAGTATCTGGAAAAGCCCTAAATACCACCTCATTCAATTTAATCCAATCCTTTCCTCTTAACAAATTTAGAAAACAAACTCAGAGAGGTGGAGACATCTGCTTAAATCACATAGCAATTCAGAGGTCTGGGTTTTGGGCTTTCTGGTTCTCCATAGTATGAGCATTATATAACAATTACTGAGCATTTACTAAGTGCTAGGCTCTGGGCTAAGTGATTTTTCATAGACATCACCAATTCACAAAATCTTTGCAATATAAAGTATTTCAAATTTAAAAGAAAAAAAGCATTACTCCTCTGTAACAATTTTTTTCTTGAAACTTCATTTGTTTTCTTAAACAGAAGTTGCTGACGCATAAGGTTATCCAGAGTCAAAATCTGTAACCGATGCTTAGGCATACTCCACTGGGCTGTGTTTTGATGGCTAAATAAGCAATAACTTATTCACAACTCAAGCCCAGTATATTTCTGTTAAGGTTGCAGAGAGGTTTGGAAAGCACAGCTTTTTCCCTCTTTTCCTTCCTTAGTTTGTTCACTAATGACTTCTTCCCACTTTTTCTTCTTTTTTAACCTTCCCTTCCTTCCTTCCCCCTTTCCTCTGTCCCTCCCTCCCTCTCCTCTTATCCCACTTTCTCCTTCTCCCCCTCCCTCCCTTCTTCCTTCCTTCCATCCTAAAGTGATGGTATTAAGGTCATTTTCTGTCAAGATTCTAAATTTTTTTTAATTTGTCTTGGGCACAAAAATGTTGGGCATGCAAGGATCTTAGACATCATGTGAAGAGAAGCAGAGGCCCAGAGAGGTAGGGAGTTTTATTTGAGGTCAGCTAAGTGAAACTGTACTGAGGTCAGAGAGCTACCACATAGCAGGAATTCAGTGAGCTCAAGTGGAAAGCTGTCAGAATAGCAAAGGTGATGTCTCATTGGTTCTGGAGGTGTCAGTCCTTTTTTTAATAACATGATTAAATCTCAAAGCAGTAAGTTCTGTAGCTTCACTTGAAGGAAGCCAGGATCTCTTGTCAAGAGCCTCAGAATGAAAAGCAAATCTCTCCTCATACTCAGTACTTCAAAACCCCTAGAGTTCAGGTCTGGTAGCTGAGGGGGTCTGCACTTGGAAATACACACAAAAGGAAAACATGACTTTATTACCCTGTGCTTTAAGGCTCTTTAAATCACTTGACTGTGGAATAAAACCAACACATTAAGAAGCCCTAAGGAGGGAAAACTTGAAGCTGGTGTTGCACGTCAGAAGCCCAGTTTTTCAGATCCATTGTCTTCAGTGATATGCTGGTGAGCTGCTCAGCACCAGCAGATTGACTACTTTCCCATCCCAGTGACTGCCGCAAAGGAATTTCCAAAGTCTGTTTCTGGGCCTTGTTTTCTTCTCTTGTAAAACAAGAAGATTGGTCCCAATGGCCAATCTATCTATCATGGTAGAGTGCTACCATGTTACTCTGTAATCATATTAAAATAATGAAATAAGGGATGCCTGGGTGGCTGAGTCAGATAAGCTGTTGCCTTTAGCTCAGGACATGATCCCAGGAGGGATCGAGTCTTGCATTGGGCTTCATGCTCAGCAGGAAACCTGCTTCTCTCTCTGCCTCTGCCTGCCATTCTGCCTGCTTGTGTATCTCTCTCTGACAAATAAATAAAATCTTTTTAAAAAATAATGAAATGAAGTGGGATTCATTAATTTTTTTATCATCCTGATTTTTTTTTCTTATCCCAGTTTGTGGCTTGGCTGAACTGGTTGAACTGAGGGGAATACCTTTGTTGCTCTAAATTACTTGTAGAGATTTTTATTTCACAGTCCCCCCCAAAGAATGTTGGGGTTGCTGCATTTCTTAGCGATCCTTGCCTAAAAAACCATCTAGAAGCTAAACATATGAGAGGTTTAGCGGTGGTTTATGGAACGATCCTATGTGCTCAAAATAAAGCCAAACTGCTTTCCATGGCCTGCAGGGCCCCTGCCTCACCTGGCTCTTCTGTACTTTAGACTTATGTCCTAAGCCTCTCTCTTCCTTGCTCAATTTATTCTGGACACACCATCTTCCTTTAGCTCCTGAGGGCACCTTGTTCTCTTCTAACTCAAGACCTTGATATGGCCTGCTTTCTCTGCTGAAAATCTCTTCCCTCACTCTTGGTCTCTTTGGATGACTCAGGCCCAAATCTCACATCAGGGAAATGACTACCCCATCCAAAACCAAAATCAGGCCACCCTGTCCTTTTCTCTTCAAAGCAGTCAGTATGCTTTGTGATTTACCTGTATTTGTGTGTTTACTTTAACATCTGTCTCCCTAACTAGTCCTTGAGGGAAGGGACTCTTTCTTTCTTTGTTTGCTCTTGTATTTCCTAGCACACACACTAATTTGTATTTGCCAAATTAGTGAATGAATGAATGAATGAATGAATGCACTCAATTCCCAGCACAGTCAACTCTTACTGGCTCTTTATATATGATAGAGTTTATTTAGTCCTTCTTTGGTAGGTTGGCAACATTTCCGATATGTGTTTATCCAGACTCAATCAATCTCTTTAATGACCCAAAGGGATGCAATGTAGGTTCCCCGATGTGAGTTCAGGGATGTTCTCCTGGCCAAGAAGATACCTGAGATTTTGAGTCTGGACTAAAGTATCCTTAAGAGAACGATCAAGTGACTCTCCAGTGACTGATACTGTCAATGAATAAAAGTCAGAATCAAGTCGTATGTGGAAATACTACATAGCCATCTGACTGCTGTCCGCTTTACTTCGCCTTTGCTGGAGCCTCATGGGAAAGGGCGTATTTATTAAGGATGGAATCGTTCTTTTAAATTTCTGTAGCAATCATGTCTCTCTCTCTCTCTTTTTTCTTCCAGTCCATGGAAAGTGTTATCTCAGGCAGCTCTGTGCAGGAAGTTGGGTTTATCACTTCCTCACAGTGGCAGTTTGTCTAGGACTGAACTACATGCTATCAGATTACATCAAAATGTAGGCCTTTGTGTGCTGAACTCATCAAAGGAGCGGACCCTCAGGACTTGCTATCACTCCGCTGCATGTGCAGCCATGTAGCCAAACAAAGCCTATCTGAACAGGACAGAACTATTTCTGTTGTGGCCGCTCCGCTAGCTCCGACTTGCAGAAATGGTCGGGTTTCAGGTGTCTGCAGCCTTTCACTTCTTGTTTTTATATTTATCTCTTTTTAGAATTGCAGTCATTTGCCTGGTTGTGTGCAAGGAAGGAAACCCAAAATATTACCTACAAGGGAGGAGACAAGATTGCTCCAATCCCCAGTGTCAGTTGGAGGCAGCGCTAGCTTTTACCTCATTGTCTTGATTTTCTCTTGAAAGCTGTGATCCTAGTCTGGTCTCTGGACCGGCCATGCAGATGTGTTGGAATCTGGGCTCCTCTGTTTCCTGGTTGTCTGTCCCGGGGCAAGTTATTTTACCTCTCTGAGCTTCATTTCTCTGTCTGAGAAATGGAAAAATAATAGCACCTTCCCCTTCGCCTTATGATATGGGGTAAATGATAGGGATTAAATCATGTGCAGAAAGTGCCTCTGGATCGGGCCCACGGTAGGAAGCAAGCGCGTCCTGTAAAGCCCCAAGGGTCCCCAGGCCACCCCTCGCTCTGCAGAGCAGCAAGGCCAGCTGGCCATGCCCTCCATGGCTCGCTTGGGCTTCTCAGGCTGCACTTCCACCTTTGGGGCCTCGTTGCTAGTTTCTTCTCCGCGGAGTTCCCTCTTCTCTGCGGTGGGCTGGCTGCCAGATGCTGCCTCTATTGGCAGCCACAGGAAGCCCATGCAACTGTGAAGTAATACTTCTGCCCCGGGGCTGGCTCCGCCCTGGTGACCAAGGGTTTTAGATCTGCTCAGCCAACTCCTTTCAATGTCTTGCCTAAAAAGGACTTCTCACCCAGCTCGGCTGCACCCTGCGATGGCTGACTGCCTTAGAGGGCTCAGACGAGCAGCTTTCGTGGGATAGAAGTGGTGAAGGGATCTTCTTCCTTGCAGCCGGATGCTTCAGGAGTTGGGGGCTCTGTCTTGCAGCAACTCTCCCATCTGATGGTCACTTACCAAAATCAGATGTCAAAGGAAGACGGATGGGCTTGATTCTATAGAATCCCTCCAGGCCAGTGGAGTACAATGAGGTACTCTGAAAAAAATGATTTGCATCAAGGCAGTATGCAAATTTTCACAGACCTATGTCTGGAAAGAAATTAAGTTACACCTAAAGAACTATAATTTAAGAAGGCAAATGTTTTCTCTTTTCCTTTTTTAAAATCTGAAACCATCCTAAATAGGAAATTGAAACAAGCATAGGCTTTATTGCTTCTTTATATTCGGGTTATTCACTGACAGTTCCCTACCTCATGGTTTCCTCCCTTCCGGCTTCTGAGGTGGCAGATGCCCGTTGAGGCATTTAATCTCTGCTGTTCAGAAGATGACTTTGGGGCCACAGCCACCCTCCGTGCAGGGCCAGCTGGCTTTGGGTTGGTGTCAGAGGTTCTCATCCAGTGGATTTTGCCTCTCTGCCTGGCCCCTTGGGGTGAGCTCTTTGGCTGTCTCTTTAGCTTTTGTCCCTGGATGCTGACTTTGGAACTCCCCTTCATGGCCACAGGGCCGGCTTCATGTCACCTTCAAGGTCTGCACAGGAAACAATTTCCCAGGCTGGATCTAGCCTCTCAGACTCCATGTTATCTGGGAAGAGTTGAGACATTTGGCTATAGCTCTCTTAAAATAGTAGTCAGTGCTCATGGAAGACCAGCTCTTTCTGTTGCTTGATTAGCTTAAAATATTTTTTAATTGCAAAAGCAATAAATGTATAAACACACAAGTACCCATCACAGAGATATATAAAGTTTAAAGTTGAAGGGCCTCATATCAACCTCTTAGTGATAATTCCTTGTTATATACTGTCCCATATTTATTTCAGTGCATAGAAAAGCATTTTACTTAACAAAAAAATGAGAATGGGATGCATAACTGCTCTTCCGCAACTTGCATGTTTTCCTTAACAGTAGATCTTGAATAGATTCAAATGTCAGTGTACACAGATTTGTATGACTATGGCTATTCCACAGTAGAGTGGATTATAAATTATTTACTTAAGTCCTTACTCATGTACTTTGGACTATTTAAGGGTTTTGTTGTTTTTTTGTTTTTTGTTTTTTGTTTTTTTTTGGCTTAGCAGTGCAATACTGAACATCCTCGTGCAAACATCTTTGTGTGTGTGTGTGAGTATTCCTGTAGAACTGAGCCAAAGGCAGAGGCTTAACCCACTGAGCCACCCAGGTACCCCAATGTTGAGCATCTTTTAGGATGTTAATCTGCATTTGCTCTCATGTGAGTTTTCTATTTGAGCATCTTTTAGGATGTTTATCTGCATTTGCTCTCATGTGAGTTTTCTATTTGTGTCCTTTATCCATTTTTCTGTTGTCTTTTTCTTACTGACCTGTGCATCAGTTAAGATGTTTTCACAGTGCTTACTAGAAGATGGCTTATATTTATTGTTTATGATTCTAGAATATGATATCTAAAGATAAGGTATTCCCAGGGTGGGCAGTGCCTCAGCAGTCTTGGGCACAGACACTTTCTCTGCTATGTTTTATTCAACTTTTCCTTTTCATGGTTTCAAGATGGCTGCCATAGTTCCAGTCATCACATTACAGACAACTATCTCCAAAGGTCCCCAAAAGGCTCTCCTACCCTAAATGCTCAAGGTTCTCTCTTGATCATGAGGGAAAACTTCTAGGAGCTTGCCTGCAGATATCATCCCTACTCAGGTCCCATTGGCCAGGCTATGCACCTTTTCAGGCTATGATGCCCATTCATCTGCCATTTTAAATGAAATTAGTCTCTGTCTTGTCTCCTGAATTAGTTGAATCGGGCAAATGTAATTTGATTATAGTGGAACACTTTGAATTTAGGGACAAATGCTGAATACCTGAATGTGCAATACCTGAAATAAAAGATTGTCCTTGGCTTTGAGTGGTGAATCTTTAAAGGCACAATGTATGACTTGAGAGTGGGCAGACCAGCTCCTTAATATCTCTCAGTACTCTCAGTACTGACTACTCTCAGTAAGTCATAATATCCTGCTTAACTCCCAAAGCCAGATAACCCATGATTTTCTCCTCTGGGCAGCAAGAGCTGGTAGGAAAGCACTCAGTCTGTGAAGCCACTGTTAGGCCAGTTGGGTCTGCCAGCAGAATTTCTGGACCACCCCAGATGAGATGAGGGAAATGGGTTTCTTACGAGCCCACAGGTGGCTGTAACATACACCCCTTTTTTAAAAAAAAAGATTTTTATTTACTTATTTGAGAGTGAGAGAAAGCATGAGAGGGGAGAAGGTCAGAGGGAGAAGCAGACTCCCTGCGGAGTGGAGAGCCCTGTGTGGAACTCAGTTCTGGGACCCTGGGATCATGACCTGAGCTGAAGGCAGTTGTTCAACCAACTGAGCCACCCAGGTGGCTCACCCTTTTAAATGGATGCTGAGTCCTGACTGAAGGGATAAGAAGCTATAACCTTCTTCGCTACTTTTGGAGTAGGGACCTTACCTTTTCTTCCTACTAGGCATAGAGAGAATGGAAATAGCAGTTATAGCTTAGTTTTGCTTTACTTAATTCTTTTAAGTCAGTGGTCTCAGAGGAAAGAGAAATCTGATCTTAGTTACACCTTCATGGTTTTTTTTTTTTTTAATAGATTTATTTATCTCTTTGAGAGAGCATGCATGAGTGAGTGGGGGGAGGGGCAGAGGGAGAGACTCTCAAGTAGATTCCCTGATGAGTGTGGAGCAGACTTGGGGGCTCAATCCCACAACCCATGAGACTGTGACTGGGCCAAAAACAAGAGCCCAGTGCTTAACTGGCTGAGCCTCCCAGGTGCCTCTGATCTTAGTTGTACCTTTGTAACAAGAAAATTATCTTTTAATCAGACAAAAAGACCTCCTCAGGTTAGCCTTATCTACTCCCAGAGTCTCAGTGGCATCTTCTGGATACTTAAACCCCTGATTTTTATTAAATTAAGGCTATAGACATGGAAGGGTGAGTTCCAGAATCGCTTAGCTGATCTTTATCCTTCTGCCTTGATCTGTTCTAATTTCTCAACTTGACAACCCCAAAATGAAAGTTCAAACAAATGTCAGTCCCCTCTTCCCTCCTTCTATTCCCTACCTCATGACTAACACAATAGTTAACTGACAGCTGAGTGTTTATTAGGCTAAAGAAAGTATTCACTTTCATTTTTAACCTTAGGGAATCCTGGACAGCTATTATTATTATTTTTTAAAGGTTTATTTATTTATTTTAGAGAGAGAGTGTGTGTGGGGCAAAGGGGCAGAGGGAAAGAGAGAGAATCCCAGGGGCGCCTGGGTGGCTCAGTGGATTAAGCCGCTGCCTTCGGCTCAGGTCATGATCTCAGGGTCCTGGGATCGAGTCCCACATCGGGCTCTCTGCTCAGCGGGGAGCCTGCTTCCCCTCTCTCTCTCTGCCTGCCTCTCCATCTACTTGTGATTTCTCTCTGTCAAATAAATAAATAAAATACTTTAAAAAAAAAAAAAAGAGAGAGAATCCCAGGCAGACTCCACGGTGAGCGCAGAGCCTGATAAAGGGCTTGATCTCATGACCTGAGCCAAAATCAAGAGTCGAATGTCCAACTGACTGAGACACCCAGACACCCCTGGACAGCTATTATTATTTTATGTTTTTGGATGCTTTTGTATGTGAACTTAAAAAAATTTCCTTTTTAATTTTTTTTCCGTGTATATAAAATGTAATTGAGTTTTGTATGTTGACTTTGTATTCTGTGGCCTTGCTGTTAGTTTTAGTAGATTTTTTGATAGATTCCTTAGTCTTTTCCTTAGTACTTAGTGTTTGTGGATATAGATAATTTTATTTCTTCCTTTCCAGTCTGGAATGATTAGGCTCCAAAGTGTAGCCCTATAGGAAGCCAGCTTGATGAGCAGTCAGTGTGGTTTAGATTTCAGATCTGTTAATTCTTTGACTGGGTTGCCTCAAGCAATAAAAGCCTGTCCAATCAAATGTAGTGGTCATTTCTTGCTCTTTGGGTCAATGCATGCTGTTTGTTTTTTCTCTTTCCCCTCTTTGAGGACTTCCTTCTTTACTTGATGAATTTGATTTGAAAACTAGTTTACTTAGAGTTTTTAGATCTACCTTATTTCTAAAACATTTTTCTTGGGCTGTTGGTCAAACCTGCCATTCTTAGAGTGTTGACCACCTTCCGTTTTCCATTTCCCTCTTTGGTTCCATAATGAAGTAGTCATTCCCTCCAGACTCACCAGCCACTGGTTGGTGTCCACTTTGTCCACTGGCTCTTCCCTGATTTTTGCCAAGTGACTTCTACCAGTCAGCAGTCTGGTGTCTTTACAAATAAAGGTCTGGGACATACTTTGCCCTCTGTGACCAAAACTTTAAATGTCTTTTATCATGCAACTTCTCATGCTGAGAAAACCATAGCTGATCTCTACTGCTCCCTCACAGTTTTTATCTGCTTTAAAATTACTTGGTAGTAATTGTATTTGATTTTTGATTCTTTATCTTAGTGAGTTGTACACTTGCTTTAACTATTTTATCCTTCCAATATCACTTGTTCTTTCAACTGACTCTAATTCTTTATATTTATCTCTCCTTTATCTATTTTGGAAGCTACTTCTCCTTCTGTTTACCTCCTTTCTTTGTTAAAATGAAAGGACAAAATAATATCCAATCAGTAATATTCAATCTAATGGTTTTTAGACCTTCCTTCATGGAAACCTGCATATAAGATTCTTTAAACTCAGTGAAACTTTGTTCTTAGCAGATTATGGTTAAAAAAAAAAACAGAGTTTGTCATAATTATACAGAAGGCATACCAGAAGACTAGGGTGAACATTGGCCTAAAGAGGATCCAATCTCAACCATAGAGATAATTGTGGATTATCACTGTTCATTCCCTTTTCACTTTTATCTTTTCTTTCCATTTGCTTTTGTGTTTCCTTGCCTTCAGCACCAGGTCATTTTCATTCAGTGCTTTTTCTTTTTGGAAAACAGCATGAAAAAGTGGAAGGAACACAGACTTTGGAGTATAAATAGACCTGAGTTTCAACACCACTTTGCCTGTTACTAGTTGAGTGTTCTTGGGCAAGTTACTTACCATTTTGGAGCTTTGTGGTTTTCTTCTAAGGATCGCCTGTGAAAATATGAATAATATTCATAAGGCATTTAACACAGTAGCTGGCCCGTGGAAGATAATCAGTACACGTTACCTATGGTTATTAACTTTACTCCTCTGACTTTGTTGCTCCCACATATTTTCTTGATCACTTGCCATTCATTATTGGGCTTAGATGAATCTATACATTTGTGATCTCTAAAAGTAGTGGTTTACCTCTTATTCCCTCTTCATATTAGGTCAGCAATATGATGTCAGAAAAATAGCTTATCCAGTCTGCCTGAATCAAAAGAGAATGAATAAAAGTTGAATGTGTCTAGAATCATAGTGCTAGAGCCTCAATGGGTTTTAGAGAGCAGCTGCTTCAACAGTTTTTATTTTATAGATGAACTGACATAGCAAAGATAAGCAATTTGCCCATGGCCCATAGTAGAGCATAGGTGGATACTGAGATTTCCTCACTTCAGGAAAATATTTTGTTTTAATTGAGCCAAAATTCATGAAACATTGTCAACCATTTAAAAATGTACAATTCAGTGGCAGGTAGTACATTCAGAGTGTGCAGCCCTCATCTTCATCTGTTTCTAAAACATTTTCATCACCCCATGTTCATTAAGCAGTCACCCCCTCCTCCCTCATACCACCCCCAGCAATCGGTAATCTCCCTTCTATTTCTATGGGCTTGCTTATTCCGGACATTTCATACAAATGGAATCTTATACTCTGTGATCTTTTGTGTCTGACCTCTTTCACTTAGTGTCATGCCTTCAGTTCATACTTACTTAAAAATTCAAGCATGATAGAAAATTATAATGAAGAAACTAAAAAGTATTTTCTAATCCTACCTGTCATTGATGAAGACTAAACAGTGTGGTGACAGTTGCTGTTCCCATTGTCTCCCACATAAATAGGTTTACACTATTCACACCTTTGACTTGAATTTGGTTTTTTACTTAAGACTTGTGAAACAGCTTCCTGTGTCAACACACATATACGTTGTATGATATTTTATTATATGGTTTTAGTCTAGGTTGTTTAACAAACATGTTGATGGATATCTTTCTACTCACCCCCCATCTCTACTCCACACAATTCTTTGCTAAGTAGAACAATTTGCATCCTAGCCTGCTGAATGTGAATTACTTTGGAAACCTCAATATTAGAGAAAAATATATACGAATAGTTTCCATTACTCTGAAGTCAGCTTTGTTATGCTGGGAAATTGACACATCACCAAGAGCTAGATAAACTTTGAGTTCACGTCTAATTTCACATTCTTTAATTCGTGGGATTAGTACCACCATCATAGTAGGGATATAGAGGCAAATGTCTAGGACTGGGAATTAGAAATCCTGGGAATTAGAAAGCCAATCATTTCATTAAGGACTAGCTCTGCACCTTCGGAAAGTTACTTATCTCTTCAGATTTCAGTTTCTTCATATGTGAAATGAGGTGAATGGGCTATGTGGTTACTATTGATGAGGTCACTGCCCAGTTTATAATGATTCCCTTTGTGTAGGAACAGCTCTGCTTCCTTAGGGTAGACTCCCAGTAGCTATGTCATATTATAAGACCCTCCCTTCTCAGTCATATCTGATTGTTCCAGTGGAAGCCACTTGTCACAAATCAATCCAAATAAAACCCTTCTTTAGGATTGTTGAATGTGAACCACAGAAAGTATGGGCAGTTCCTCTCTCGTGGTGGGGAGATGTGAGAAGTGAAACTTGGTAACCATTGGTAACCGTATTATTAGTGAATCAAGGTTCTAATGTGGAGAGGGAAGGGGTGGGACTCCTGTACTATGGGTTAGTGAGAGTATTCATATAAAAAAGGAGCTACCTCTAATTGTAATGTGAGGTCCTGAATTGTGTCTTGGAATAGAAAAAGGATAGTGAAAAAACTGGTAATCCAAGTAAAGTCTATAGTTAATAGTATTGTTAATAACCCATTTTAATTTTTTACTTTTAACAAAGATGTCATGCTTATGTAAGATGTTGACATTAGGGGAAACGGGCTGAGAACTCTCTAAACTATCTTCACAATATCAACATCATATGCTTTCTGATATGATGCAATGGGATGATACAATATCACTTATATAGTAATCTTTTTAGAAAATACATACCTGAATTTAACCATTAAGAAATATCATTGAGAGACATACATTTTTTAAAAAAGATTTTATTTATTTATTTGACGCAGAGAGAGAGATCACAAGCAGGCAGAGAGGCAGACAGAGAGAGAGAGAGGGAAGCAGCCTCCCCGTTGAGCAGAGCCGATGCGGGGCCTGATCCCCGGACCTGAGACCATGATCCGAGATAAAGGCAGAGGCTCAACCCACTGAGCCACCCAGGTGCCCCGAGAGACATACTTTAAATGACTCTTCATTTAAGGTGCCCTTTAAAACTGTCAAGTTCATGAAAGACAAAAAAAGATAGGAATTCTCCCAGATTGGGGAAACTTAAGAGACATTAAAAACTAAATGAAATGAGTGATTTTGAATTCCATCCTGGACTCAAAAAAGATCATTAGTAAGGTAATTGGAAACATCTGAAGGTATGTATATTTGCTCATAGTAATATATCAAAACTAATTTCTGGTTTTTTTTTTTAAGATTTTATTTATTTATTTATTTGAGAGAGAGAAAATAAGCATGAGTGAGGGGAGAGGCAGAGAGAGAAACAGACTTCCTGCTGAGCAGGACTTGATCCCAGGACCCCAAGATCATGACCTGACTAAAGGCAGATGCTTAACTGACTGAGCCAACCAAGTGACCCTAATTTCTTGGTTTTGATCAATTTGTTTGTGCTTATAAAAGATATTAACATTTGGGGGGCATCTGGGTGGCTCAGTGGTTTAAAGCCTTTGCCTTTGGCTCGGGTCATGGTCTTGGGGTCCTGGGTTTGGGCCCCGCACCAGGCCCTCTGCTCAGCGGAGAGCCTGCTTCCTCCTCTCTCCCTGCCTGCCTCTCTGACTACTTGTAATCTCTATGAAATAAATAAATAAATAAAATCCTTAAAAAAAAAAATGTTAACATTTGGGACAGCTATAGAACAGTAGAGGAATTCTTTGCATTATTTTTGCAACTTTTTTTAAAAGTCTGAAATTATTTCAAAATTCATAGTTGAAAAGCCCACCAAAAGTTGATATCATTGGCATAATCTAGGCAGCTCCAAACACCCATCCCCTGCCAGAAACATTTTTATAAAAAGTCAGAAATTGTTAAAGCCAACTCTGTCAGAACTCTGGAAGATAGTAAAAAATTTAGAGCAACCGAGCAAATGCTGAATCAAGAAAAAGAACTTAAAAGTAGTAGGAAATCTCTGTGGCATTTTTCCTTACCCTGCCCCACCCCTTTCTGGTGCAGTGGCAGTCTTGAAGAAAGCAGCCTAAGTTCCCAGTGTGGGACTTCGGTCTTGGCTCCAGAGAGAGCAGAGGAAGCCTTATTAGCAAGTCATTGTGTTTGTCTGTTCTACTCTGTCTGAAGACTACCTGAAGGACTAACACAAGGTGTGCCTTTGTTTCATTTAACTCAGAAATTATTCTGGGCAGAAAAGTGGTGGACATTGCTTAGATATTGTAAGGTGAATAAAGGAACCCTGCAGCTGCCTGGGGCATAAAGATTACATGCAGACTACTTACAGCTTGGGAGGCATACAACAGACTGCTTACAGCTTGGAAGGAAAGATGGGGCTTTTTTTTTTTTTTTTTTTTTTTTAATATTAGGACATTCAGAAAAGCCCACATATATACTGGGGAATTTAAAAAACCACATACATGCCCAAGACAGGACACATCCTCAGGAAAGACCCAGGCAAACCCCACCTTTCTACTTGGGATGATCTCTAGGCTTGGTGCAAGTAATAGGTGAATGCTAAGGCAGAACTATAAGAATCCTGACTATGTGTTGAAAGAGTGCCCCAACACAGCTAATGTGCAAAGAATGGGAGAGATGTTTATTTTTTGTTTGGTTGGTGTTTTAATTCCTGGCGTCAAGGAAGTATCTTTCAAAGAACTAGCTGAACACAGGTAAGAAACAGACTTCAATGACAATATACAACAAGGAATACAGTCTCTACAAGAAGCGCTTGGAAAAATTACAGACAAATGGACAGCTGTGGCCTTCAATAATCAAGAACAGCAAACTCTGGAGAAGGAAGAAAGTCTGATTTCCAGAGTTACCATATTGTAATATTCAAATGTGTAGTTTTCAATTTTAAAAATCACAAAATTATACAAAGATACAAGAAGGCCTATTGAAGAGATAAAAATAAACTGACAGAAACTATCTTTTGGAGTTACTAGACAAAGACTTTAAATTGACAGTTTTAAATATGCTCAAAGAGCTAAAGGAAGCCAGAAAAATAATGTATGGACACAACAAAAATACCAATAAATAAATAGAAATTAAAAGAAACAGCCAAATAGAAATCTTGGAGCTGAAAAGTACAGTAACTGAAATAAGAAGTTCACTAGAGAGGTTCAACAGCAGACTGACCAGAGAGAAGAAACAAATGAGTGAACTTAATGATAGGACAATTGAAATAATCCATATGGAGAAGCAGGAAAAAAAAAAAAAAGGAAAGTGAAGAGAACCTAAGATACTTGTGGGTACCATTAAGCCAACCAACAAATGTGTTTTGGGAGTCCCAGAAGGAGGAGACAGAGGAAGAGGCAAAGAGATTACTTAAAGGAATAGTGATCAAAAACTTCCCAATCTGATATGTCCAGGAAACTCAACAAACTCCAAGTATGATAAACTCAAAGAAATTCATACTGCGACACATTATTATTGAACTGTTGAAAGACAAAGACAGAATCTTGAAAGCAGTAAGAGGGAAGAAACTCATTGTGTTCAAGGGATTTTTAATAAGGCTAACAACCAATTTCTTAGGCAGAAACAATATTTACAATGTTGGTGAGGGACTCCTGGGTGTCTCAGTTGGTTGAGCAGCTGGCTCTTGGTTTTGGGTCAGGTCATGATCTCTGGGTCCTGGGATCAAGCCCCACATCAGACTCTGGAGAGTCTGCTTGAGGATTCTCTCTCTCTCTGTCTCTCCACCCACCTCTATCCCTCCCCCTCCTCGTGCAGATGTGGTGCTCTCTCGCTCTCTCTCTTTCTCAACTAAGTGGATCTCTAAAAAGAAAATGTTGGGAAAAGTCAAGAATTCTTCATCTGACAAAACCACCCTTCAAGAGCAAAGGGAAAATTAAGATGTTACCAGATAAACAAAAGCTAAGAGAGTTTGTTAAGAATAGACTTACTATAGGGGCGCCTGGGTGGCTCAGTGGGTTAAGCCGCTGCCTTCGACTCAGGTCATGATCTCAGGGTCCTGGGATCGAGTCCCGCATCAGGCTCTCTGCTCGGCAGGGAGCCTGCTTCCCTCTCTCTCTCTCTGCCTGCCTCTCCATCTACTTGTGATTTCTCTCTGTCAAATAAATAAATAAAATCTTTAAAAAAAAAAAAGAATAGACCTACTATATAAGAAGTGTTAAAGGGAGGGGCACCTGGGCGGCTCAGGTGGTTAAGCATCTACCTTCTGTTCAGAGTCCTGGGATTGAGTCCTGCATCAGGCTCCCTACTCAGTGGGGAGACTGTTTCTCCCTCTCCCTCTGATGCTCCCCCTGGTTGTGCTCTCTCTCTTATCCCCCATCAAATAAATAAATAAAATCTTAAAAAAAAAAAGCAGTGTTAAGGGGAGTTCTCAGGTATAACTTTATAGGTCATACAAAGAAATAAAAATCTTGAGCAAATGTAATTATACACTTGTTTACATATACAGGTAAATAAAAAACAGTATTATTGCATTTTTTATTTATGATTCTAGTTTCGATTTCCTATTGATTTAAAAGAGAAATGCTGGGCACCTGGGTGGCTCATTTGGTCATGCTTGGCTCATGTTGGTTACTGCTTTCGGCTCAGGTCATGATCCTGGAGTCTCTGGATTGAGTTCCTCATCGAGCTCCCAGCTCCACCGGGAGTCTGCTTTTCCCTCTGAACTTCTCCCTCTCATTCTCTCTCTCACTCTCTCTTTCAAATAAATAAATACAACCTTTAAAAAAAAATAAAAGAGAAATGCCAAGAAAAAAATCATAGATCTATATTGTTGGCACACAAAGTGAATAATTCAAGATATTTAACGGTATAATTGAAAGCTATCATTTTTGTAAAAAAAAAAAGTGTGTGTGCGTGTGTGTGTATGTGTACATGTGTACATGTGGTTATGGACACAGATCATATACATACACACATGCCTGTATGGTATAGAGTACCTAGGGGCATAGAACATCTTTGAAAGTGTATACAAGAACACTGATTAAGTTGTTTCTCTTACAATTTTGCCGGCTAGATGGATATGCTCTCAGTAGATAATTCTTTTCCCTTGTCTCCAATCTGCTGCTTTTTTCATTTCTCCATTTCTGGAAAGGTAGTATCACTTATCCAATTGATTATTACAGATTAGTGAAAATCAGGTTTGTTTCTTCTCTTTTCCTCACCCAATCCCCATTAAATTGATCATTAAATCCTGTTAATTTTATTTCTAAAACATATCTCAACTTTATCTACTTCCATTTCAGAAGATGTTGACTTTCCCCAAGTGTTTGTTCTTTTCATCCTTTGTTACAGAACTCTTGAGTTTTTGCTGGATCTGTAGTCTCTAGAATGACCATTTTATTTCTCAACATTCCTTGCAACCAGATAGGTCCATGTGAATAAGTTCTAGCTAATGAATTTTTGCTGAAAGCATCATGTTTCATTTCTAAAAATGCTCTTAGAAGGAGGGGACATACATTTTCCCCTCCCTTTCTCATTCATTTGGCTAGAATGAAAATGGTATGGCTGGAATTAGAGCAGCTATCTTGGACTAGAAGGTAGAAGTCACATGTTGAGAAACAGGATAAAGGGAATCTGGTTCTTGGTGACTGTGGAGTTACTAATCTAATCCTAACTTGACCAAGTGCAGACTTCAGTTATTTTACAAAAAATCTTTTAGTTAAATTCAATTTAGTTAATATATAGTGTATTATTAGTTTCAGGGTAGAATTTAGTGATTCATCAGTTGCATATAACACCCAGTGCCCTCCTTACCCATTTCTCAATTATGTAGATTTCAATTATATGAGAAGGACATAAACATCTGTTTGTCCAAGTCACTAATTTGGAGTTTTCTGTCACAATTACTCCTAATTACAAATGATAAAATATCTCTCCATTTTGACCATCAGCCCCTTGGTCCATTCCCAACACACCCACCTGAACTATCGCATTAGCATCTTGACTGTTCCAGCCACATTTGATCTTGACGATTCTCTCCATTTGATTCTATATATTCCCAACCAGAGTGATTTGTAAGTACACATGAAGGAACAAATCACTACCTTGTTTCTAATCCTCTAATGAGTATTCATTAGTTTTAGGGTAGGTTGGAAATTGTCAACACAGCCTGTGCAGTGTTTCATTATCTGGTCCCTGGAACTTCAGCTCATCTCTTGGTACTTTCCCCTCTTATTCTCTGGCCTTCCGTCATATTGAAGCTTCAAAGATCCTGACCCCCCTACTGTTACGTTTATCTTAAATCTTCTTTCCCCAGTGCTTATTGCCCGAGTTCTACTAATCAGTCAGGTCTCTGAGAAAATATAATTTCTTTAGGAATTGTAGTCAGGGGCCATTACTAGACTTCCTCATAGCATCATAAACTTGAAAAAATAGTCTTTACTTCCACTTACATGATTATTTTTGCAATTATTTAATGTTTTAAGTAGTGTATAGGCCTAATGTACCTGCATATGTATTCCATGGCGCACATAGATTTTTGTTTTGGTATTTGCTTTTCTTAAAATTAAACCTGAAGAACTTTAGTTAGTACATCTTCTTTTCGGTTTGTCACAGGTCCTACCCAGTCATCCCATTTCACAAACTTAAGTTTCTTTCCCTTGTCCTCTAGGCCTTTGTATCTTTGGCCTGTCTCCATTAAACTAGAAGCTCCATTAGGGTAAAGATAGTGCTTATCTTCCACATCACTCTTTGCCCTTTACCATAATATGCTTTTGGCATATCAAAAGCTGTGGCAAACTTGTCAAATGAATGAAGGCAATGAATGAACTGCCCTTGTCGTAATTATTAATAGCCTTTTCCTTCCTTTGACTTTATTTTCAATATTAGATATTATATGAAGATAAGTATGGGGAAATAACCACTTGGCGATTATTTCAAAACAATTTCAAACAAATTTAGCACAAGATTCTGAACTTTAAAGCCACCTTGACCTTTTTTTTTTTTTTTGCTAATGGACTAAACAGAAAGTGAAATCAAATGTTTATACTTTTTCAAGTCTCAGTAAGGTTACAGAAGTATTTCATCTGGGTCATTCCATTTCTTGGGTTGGGAACTGTGACTTTGCAGTTTTTTGTAAATCTCAAATTATTCCCAAATGTCAAGTTTATAAAATAGGGGAAGGTGAGGGGAGGCCCCTTCTTTTGGATTTCCAAGCTTAACTATGGATATTTTCAGTTCAATTTGAACCAACAATTCTTCCTTCCCTGTTGTGTTTTCATCACATTCTTAACATCATTACATCAGCATCTTAGCCAAAACTTATTGAAAAGTAGTACTTTCGGAGAATGTGTTTATATGGTGCCATTATATATAGTTACGCAATTGGTGCACTGCACCCAGGCACCCAGATGGGGCCAGTAAGGATTGAAACCAAGCCTGTGTTTCCTACTAAACTGTTGTACACCCTGGTGTGAGGCTCCCTCTCTTCTTTATTCCAGAGGAAGAAGGAATCCTATGTGCCAGCAGCAGACCTGTGCTCTTGGGGAGCAAGAGCTCCTCTTTGCTACCTCTAGTCTTGATCTTGCCACAGAGAAGCTATGAGAGGGAAGGAAGCTAAGACCCACAGAGAGGCCAACACTAGTGATGGGGAGAGAGGGATTCTAGGTGGCAAAGAGTCCTATGGCTTTTCTTTCATTTTTAAAAAAGATTTTATTTATTTATTTATTTATTTATTTGAGAGAGATAGAGCATGTGAGCAGGGGGCAGGGGGAAAGCAGAGGGAGGACAAGCAGACTCTGTGCTGAACATGCAGCACCCGGGGAGCTTGATCTCACTACCCCCAGATCATGACCTGAGTTCATCAAAAGTCTGACGCTTAACCAACTGAGCCACTCAGGCCCCCCTATCTTTTATTGTATTAATCAGAAGGCCACATTTCTGGTTTCCCTAAGGATTGGTAGATCAATCCTTTTTTTTTTTTCCAATTAAATTCCCTCCTTTTTCTATTACCCAAAGCAAAATTAGTCAATCAGAGAAAGACAATTATCATATGATCTCACTGATATGTGGAATTTAAGAAATAAGGCAGAGGATCATAGGGGAAGAGAGGAAAAAAATGAAACAAGACAAAACCAGAGAGGGAGACAAACTGTAAGAGACTCTTAATCATAGGAAACAAACAAGGTTGCTGGAGGGGAGGGGAATAGAGGGATGGTGTAACTGTGTGATGGATATTGTGTTGTAATTAGTACTGGGTATTATATAAGGCTGATGAATCACAGATCTGTACCCCTGAACAAAATAATACATGATATGTTAGTTAATTGAATTTAAATTTAAAAAAATTCTCCCCTTTTTGCCTTAACTAGATTAACTTTTCACTTCTTACTAAATATCTTAGATTTCTTCTTCTTCTGACATGAAGTACAATAACCATAGGATCAGTTGGGACAGATAGCTACAGTGGTATTATAGTAAATGTTTCATAACCAGCTATGATTTCAACAGTGTAAATACTGTGACCATGGCTGATTTCAGTCTACCAGTGTGATGTCATTGAATCACACATCTGGATCTTGTGAGTGTGTATGAACTGGCTCCAGCAGACTCCTGGAAAGTTCCCATTAGTCCCAATTTTGTCCACTGATGGGGTATGTGAATGGTGTTGATCACCAAGTGGTAAGACCACAGGCTGAATATGACCTCAGATATGCTCTATTTAGTCTAAGTGTTTAAAATATTTTGGGTTAGTTGCCAGAATTTAAATACCATGATATTTTACCTAAAAATACATACTCCTACTTTTTCATGAGAAATGGGAATATTTTGCAGTGTTGGACCATGTGCTCACAAAGGTTCAATGATGTGCCCAAGGTGACATGGAGATTATCAAAGGTGACACAAAGCATAAGTATCTGAACCAGAACAAGAACTCAGGTCTTGTGACTCCCAAACCAAAGTTTGTGCCACTTTTCCAGGTTGCCCTCCTACCACCTTGTCCATTATCGTCTTTACTACCATTGCTTGCATGGCATTTTCTTCGCAACTGGTGTTTTCTCTTTATAGAGCATTTATGTGGCCTAGGGTTGTTAAAGTCCTATCTATGGACTCATAACTAGGTGAATTATGGTAGAGATTCTGTGCATTGACCCAACTTTTTTCTGTGTTCACTTTTACAGTTTAGAATACTGATTGCTGTTTTTGTAAACATAATACGGGTCCACTTTAAAGAAGGAGGAGGCGAAGGCGAAGAAAAAGGAGGAGAAGAAGAATATAGCAAAGGACAGGGAGAAGAAACCACCCCTGGGGTGCCTGGGTGGCTCAGTTAGTTGAGCATTGGGCTCTGGGTTTCAGCTCAGGTCATGATCTCAGGGTGGTGAGACCAAGCCCTGTGTCAGGCTCTGAGCTCAGTGCAGGGTCTGCTTGAGATTCTCTTCCTGTCTCTCTGCCGCTTCCCCTTGCCCCCACACACTCTGTCTCTAAAAAAAAAGAAAAAAGAAAGAAGAAATAAAAAGTACCCCTAAACCCACCATTTAACCCTTGTCATAAGAGAGAACATGGCTTCCAACATCCTACCTACATACAAAAAAAAAAAGATTGCTAGTCAAGAATGAGATCATTCTGAATGCACTACTTTAATCCTATTTAAATTTGACAAAAGAAAAAGGAACTAAAGTGAAACTGTAACAAAAGTGAAAGTGAGGGAATTGAACTTTAAATGTTTGTTTATTACAAGGAACATTAGTTCTGGGCACTTGGGTGGCTCAATTGGTTAAGCATCTACCTTTGACTCAAGTCACGATCCCAGAGTCCTGGGATCAAGCCCCACATTGCGCTCCCTCTTCACTGAGGAGAGTCTGCTTCTCCCTCTGCCCAGCTCCTCCCCCCATTCATGCTGTCACTTACACTCTCTCTCTCAAATAAATAATAAAGTCTTTTTTAAAAAAAGCCAAAAAAATGGGGGCACCTGTGTGGCTCAGTGGGTTAAGCATCTGCCTTTGGCTCAGGTCATGGTCTTGCGGTCCTGGGATGGAGTCCTGCATCGGGCTCTCTGCTCAGCAGGGAGCCTGCTTCCCTTTCTCTCTCTCTGCCTGCCTCTCTGCCGCTTGTGCTCTCTCTGTCAAATAAATATATAAAATCTTAAAAAAAAAAAAGGCCAAATAAGGAAGAAACATTAGTTCTTTAAAGATACTCATAAGATTTGGGAAGAAATTGTAATAGGCATTGACAGTTTTCAGTCATCGTTTTTTTTTTTTCACTTTCACATTGTACTTTTAGAGAGTGTCTTTCATGCCCTCTAGGTGAGCTAAGAACATCAGTCACTATACAGTCCTCTATCTCCTCTTTCCTCTACTGAGTCTAGTTGGTTCATTTCATTTTTATGTGGTTATGGTTTTTAATATTCACATTCTGTTGTGTAACCATAATTTCCACAGTTGGTTAATCATCTTTGTTCTATATTTAAGTGAATTCAGTCTTCTGTACCAGTTTTTTTTTTTTAATCATCTCTTCTTCATTCTTGAGTTCTTTGCTTTAATTCCTCTCTGATTTGTGTGGATTTCATCATCACGTAGACCCCCATCCCCAAGAATAGCTTATAGCAGCTGTATTCCTTAAGTATTTATAGTGTTGAGAATGTCTTTCTATTACCTTGAAAAAATAACCCGGCTGGATATAAAATCTTGAGTCACACTTTTTTTTTTCTTAGAACTTGGTGGATATTGCTCTTTTGTCTTTTTTTTTTTCCCTAAGATTTTTATTTATTTATTTGAGAGAGAGAGAGAGTGGGGAGGGACAGAGAAAGAAGCAGAATCCCCACTGAGCTTGGAGCCTGATGTGGGACTTGACCATGACCTGAACCAAAGACAAACACTTAACTGACTGAGCCACCCAGGTACCCTGCTCTTTTGCCTTTTGGCAAAGGTACAGAATGTGGTCTTTTACCATGACTTCTTCAATTATCTTCTTCATTTGAATCATCATTGGACGTTTTTTCTAAGGAGGATTCATGTGTGCTATTTTCTCAGAGTTTTTTTTTTTTTATTTTCATATTTGAGATGTTTGCTTTTTACCATAATCGATGAATGACAACTTGTCTTTATGGATGTTTCAGTACCTCTGGCATGGAATAAGACCAGGGAGAGTTTGAAGCCTGCTTGACTTACAAAAACAAAATAAACAAAACCCCTTGTGGATTACTTATTTTTCTTGCTTGTTTTCCTGAAGAATTGTTTATCCTTAAAGTTCAGTTACAACTGAGATATATCTCAGTATTGCTTATGTTATATCATTTTTTTGTTTACAACATGTGTGCTCCTTTAATATGCAGATTTGATTCTTTTTTTTTTTAAGGTTTTATTTATTTATTTGACAGACAGAGATCACAAGTAGGCAGAGAGGCAGGCAGAGAAGTGGGGAGGAGCAGGCTCACTGCTGAGCAGAAAGCCCGATGTGGGGCTCGATCCCAGGACCCTAGGATCATGACCTGAGCCGAAGGCAGAGGCTTTAACCCACTGAGCCACGCAGGCACCCCTAAACTTTTTTTTTTTTCTGTATGATTTGTTAGGTTTGCTGCTTCATGGATGTCTGTTGTCATTATGTCAGAGTGTTTTGGTCTGTCTTTCATTTCTATTATCTTCTCTACACTTATTTTAATGTCTTTGAATTTTTTCCTTGCATTTGTTGAAAAACAAAACTAAGCCTATTTATTGCACTAATAATTCAATTTTCAGGAAATATGTATTATTTCCCCTTTAGTTTATATTTTCTTAATAGCTCTTCAGTAGTATTCCTTTGGCCCTTGATTTGTTTCCTCTGTCTCCCTTTTCATCTCATTCTGTTGTTTTATTGTCTTATCATTTTCTTCATTTCTTTGTTGTAGCATATTTGCATAGCTGCCGTGTGGCTTTTGAAAATCTCATTCTTACTATGTGGAGCTATTTCTAGACCTTCCACTTGCTCACATATAGTTTGGTGAATTCTAACTTCTGCTTTACCTACTTTTCTTTAAGTATCAACGTGAGGGTGACTTTTGACTAGCTTGAGGGTGTGAGGAGAAGGGGAGGGACTGCTCAGCTGAGCTGTGCCTTGGGAAGGTCCATCCTTCGAGGAGGATTCTAGATTTAGAGTCAGATAGTTTCATCAGCAGTATCAAGCCTGGATAACCGTAACAACAAAGCCCATCAGGTGTCACAAAAGTTCCTCACAGCAATGAAATAACTGTGTGGTAAGTAACACTTTATTGAGCATTCGCTCTATGCCAGACATTAGAAGAAAAACTTAGCTACCTTTATAACCATTTATGAAGCCAGGTCTGTGCTAAGTGAATTGTGTATCTTTTACTCAATACAACAATGGGAAATACCTTTATCAGCCCCCTTTTTTTGAATGAGGGAGCCGAGGCTTACAGAAGCTACATAATTTGCCAAAAGTCATACAGCTAATAATGACAGAGTTGAGCTTTGAAACGATGTCTAAACCATAAATGCTTAGTATGGAACAATTCTTTTATCAGGAAATTTGTTGTAATATTGGGCAATACTTGTAAAACTTTGCTCCACTGTGGTTTGTATGTCATCTGTTAAAAGCTGAGCAATGTTTCTTTTCCAAAGTAATTCTAGTTTATAGATAAAATGTGATATAGACTTGATTCAAAATAATCTGGGCAGGAGAGCAGGCACTGGGTGAGGGAATAGTTGGAACAAGATTGGCCATAGGTTGATTAAGTGAAGCTGGGTGACTTGAACCCTGGAGGCTCATTGTAGAGACTTAAAGAATAATTGCTCAATTAATGACTTTTCACTATAGTGGCTCTTGAAAAAGTTCTACCACTTTTTAAACAGTAATTCCTTTGCTTTTGGTGTAATGATTTTTTGTCATTAAACCAGAACTGTGAGAGAATAAATTGTTATTGTTCTGTCCATGCTATCTGTAGTACTTTATTGTGGCAACCTTAGCAAACTAACACACTTGCCTAAGTTTGTTTTCCTTGTTCATTTAGAGGAAACATTATTAGGAATGGATTATATTCATTGAGTGGTAGATAGCCATACTTTTTTTTTCTCTTTTTGATATGTTTGAAATTTCTTTTTAAAATTATTTATTTATTTATTTGACAGGGAGAGAGACACAGCGAGAGAGGGAACAGAGGCAGTGGGGAGTGGGAGAGGGAGAAGCAGGCCTCTTGCTGAGCAGGGAGCCCGATGCAATGCGGGGTTCCATCCCAGGACCCTGAGATCATGACCTGAACCAAAAGCAGACACTTAACAACTGAGCCACCCAGGTGCCCCCAAAACTCAAAATTATTAAAAAATACTTCCAGCCTGCATGCTTTACATAGAATATTATTGATCTCCAATGACCTACTTTGATAGTATGTGAATAAGAGTCATTCAGAGGGGTGGTATTTAAAATAAGTAACAGCTGATCAGGAGGGGAAGTTCTCCGCCTTCTCTGGGTAAAAGCCTGGTACTAATGGTGTTGGGTGTCTATGAATAATAATGTTGAGATTTGGATCTTGATCCTCTCTTACTCATGGTTCAAGATTACTTCAAGATTGAATTTGGTTGCTTCTGTACAGGTCTATTTCCCATTCAGGGGCTTTGGTTTTCAGATGAGGCAATGTGGCAAAGTAGTTCAGAGTAATTTTCTAGAGTCAACAAGACCTGAGTTGGAATGCTGGCTCCACTACTTACCATCTGGGTGCTTGATCTTAGATACATTGTCTTCTCTAAATCCCACTTCCTTCATCTGTAAAGTGGGGGTAATGACACCTGTCTTTTAGGACTATTAGAAGGAATAAATGTAATCGTCTCTATAATGTACTTAGCACGGTGCCTGGCCATTGTTATTATATTGTCTTAAAAAGATGTGGCAATTCAGAATGACTAAATCTTTGGCTTATATCCATTTGACCTGACCTGGGCTGAACTATCTTTTGTGTCAATTTCAGTGTGTTACCACTTCTCTTAAGGTGACTAAAGTCAGCAGGCATCCTTCCCTTTATTTCACAATTTTAAGCCTCATGTGAACCTCAGGAAATAAACAGATTTCAACATGCTTAGGGAAATAGGAAGGTTCAAATAGAAAGAAGATCTACCTATTATAGGAACCCAACAGAGGTAAAAGATTCATTCACCTATTCAACAAATATTTATTGAGTGCCCAATATATCGCAAGCACTATTCTATAGGATGGGGATATGCAAACGGACAAAAATGACAGAAATCCCAGTGAGGGAATGAAAATTGCATTCATGTGGGGCCTTGACACAATGCATCTGGTAGGTGTTGTTTATGGAGTATGCACAGTGAGTAGGAAACACATGGTAAGTTTCTGCTGTTGAACAAGTGATCAAATTGCTCATAAGAATATAAAATTATGTATGCTAGATGTACATGTACTTTGCCCATAAGAGGTGTCCAATAAATGAAGCATGAATAAATGAATGTGAACAATTGAAAGGTTAATGAAACTAAGAAAAAGAGTGTGGTTTCTAGGTATAAAGGTTTAGATGGCATGGTTCGTGGATATATAGTTTATTTATTTATTTACATTTAAAATTTTTTAAAAAATTAATCTGTACACCCAGTGTGGAGCTTGAGTTCAAGAGTTTCATGCTCCACTAAATGAGCCAGCCAAGTGCCCCAGTGGTATAACCTCTCTTTAACCAGTGATATTTATTATGCCTTAATAAAACTTCTTTATTGAAAAAGCAATTAAGGGGGGAAAAAAAATCCCAACCCTGCAAGACAGAAGTCATTATCCCCATCCTTCACAGGAGGAAACTGAGACTCCGTTAAGTGTAATTTGCTTTAGGTCTCATAGCTAATAAGTGGCAGAGATAGAATTTGAATGCCGTTCTAAAGTCCAGAGATAGAATTTGAATGCCGTTCTAAAGTCTATTCTCTTACACCTGTTTTGGGTGTAAGTTTCCTAGGAAGCTTGGTGTTAACATATTAAAAGAAGAACTTGTTCACTCAAATTCATCTTTAATTAGTAGACTTGGTATTTATCATCCTACCTGTTGTCAGTGAAGAAGGAAAGTGAACTGAATCAGTCTGAGATACCCTTTCACACTCTTCTGCATCCTCTTTCAATTTCTTCTTACTCTTCCTATTACTTAGAGGGTATTTCCTGGTACATATTTGAAGAAATGGAAAAGTCCAGCATTAGGTTATTAGTAGTGTAGTCTCCCCTTTTCCATGGATTTGCTTGCCATGGTTTCAGTTACCCATGGTCAGTGGCGGTTCAGAGGTGATGCTCCTCTTTCTGATGTATTGTCAAAAGGTCAGTAGCAGCCTGATGCCACATTGCAGTGCTTATGTCATTCACCTCACTCATCTCTTCGTGTAGGCATTCTGTCATCTCACATCATCACAAGAAGTGTGAGTACAGTACAGTAAGGTATTTGGAGAGAGAAACCATAGTCACATAAGTTTTATTTTATTTTTATTATTTTTAAAAAGATTTTATTTCTTTATTTGACAGAGAAAGAGAGCACAAGCAGGGGGAGCAGCAGGCAGAGAGAGAGAGAGAGAGAGAGGAGAGAAACAGGCTCCCCACTGAGCAGGGAGTCCAACACAGGGCTTGATCCTAGGACCCCAGGATCATGACCCAAGCTTAAGGCAACCACCTAACCAACTGTGCCACCCAGATGTCCCAATTCACATAACTTTTATTACAGGATATTGTTATGATTCTTCTGTTATTGTTGTTAATCTCTTACTAAGCCAATTTATAAGTTAAAATTTATCATAGGCATGTATATAAGAAAGAACATAATATATAGGTTTCAGTACTGTCTGGTTTTAGGCATCCACGTTGGGTCTTGGAATGTATCTTTCCGAGATAAGGTGGGTACTACTGTATTCCAGTATCTCTGGTGAAAATTCTTTGTTTTTGACTGCCAAGCATCCATTCCCTATTCTCCTGGTAATAGCATGTATTTGGTTACAAGTAACTGGAAACACAACCAACAATGGCTTAAACAAGTAAGGGTTTCTTGTATCACATAATAAGCTGGAGGTTGACAGTTAAGCCTAGTACAGGGGCTCATTGGAGCTATCAGGTATCCAGAAAATTTCTATTTTTCTGGTCTACAACTTTGGGGGGGGGTGTTCATATGCATCCTCATGCTCATTGCCTCACAGTGACAGTATGGCTGCTTCCTCCCTGGCATCACATTCATATTCCAAGTAGAAAGAGGGATAAAAGGTAAAAGAGCAAAAGAACCATACCATATCTTTTTTCCAACAAAGCACATCTTTCCAAATTGCTCTTCTCAGCACACTTCTGTTGTATTTCTTGGTGGTTAGGACTGGAGCATATGACCACCCCTAGACCAATCATAGAGCTGAAGGAATAAGGTTTCGAATCATAATTCATCTTGGAAGTCAGGATAAGAACAAACTCTTCTTTAGATCAACATCCCTGTTCTACCTGAACAGTTAGAATTTCTTCAGGGAAGAGGAGGAATGTATGTTGAGAGGCACTGGATAGCAGCTGCTGTGGAATTTCCATTTTCCTTTGGGGAATCCACTCTTTCCCATATTCGGCCCATGTGGATCAGAAGGAACATCCCCAGTCACAAACCATGTATAGGGAGGACAGGCAGGATGCCCCTAATTCCTGCAAGAACCTCCATTGGAGTTACTGAAGAAGTGAAGCCTTCTTGCTGGGAGTGTTGGTTATAAGGTAACTTAAGCCTTGATCTACCAGGACCCTTACATGCGTGGGGCTTTTTTGAGATACAGAGGTTGATAGAGAGAGGGCCTGAGAGTGTGGGACCTTCCTCCAGTAGAGTCTAAGTCTAGAAATTGACTCCTAGACTTTCCAGTTGCTCCAGCCTATGAATTCTCTTTGTGTGCCTAGTGCAGTTTAAGGTAGGTGTTTGTTTGTTTGTTTTTGTTTTTTTGCTATCAAGAGTCTTAATGAATAGTGTACTCAGAGAGTCTCTTCTCTCAGGAGGCCCAGGCTCTTCAGATATTGTTAACTTCTCACCAAAGAATCAACCAGACAACTTGAGGGACCAGCAACAGTCCATTATATGGCCAATGTAGCAAATGTCCTAGCAAACTGTATACAAGTCTAAAAGCAATGTGTTACTTCCTCAAGTTGCAATTGATATGTAAGTTTTTTATAAATTTGTAAATTTCACTGTAATATTTTGTGCATTCTGAATCTGGTCCATACTTTTTAATAGACTCAGATTGCATAGCTTCTTCTTTTTCTTTTCTTTTCCTTACTCTCTTCTTTTTAAGGATTGTATCACTCATACAACTTGGGTTTCAGCTATACTCACAAATGATAAATAAAAGAAAATTCCATTGAAAAAATGGAAATTAGGCTATATAGGTAAGAAAGGAGTATGATAAAGCAGCTCTCTCTTTTAAGCATAGTATCAGAAAGTCAACCCAAGGAAAAGATGCATCTTTCAAAAAGAAATATCAAAGTGAGTAAGAACTCACTTTCTAGCTCTAGCAAGTAAAAAGAAGAATAAAAGAATATTGTCACTAATCAGTAAAATCTTTAATAAGAGGGTAAAGAGAAAGAGAGAGCTTTAAATATTTTTGTTCATTTTTAAAATTTTCATTGTTCTGAAAAAAATACTCTGCGATCAGAAAACTAGAATAAGTGATGCCTGGGTTAGTCAGTTAAGCTCCTGCCTTCTGCTTAGGTCATGATTCCAGGGTCCTGGGATTGAGTACTGCATTGGGCTCACTGCTCAGTGGGGAGTCTGCTTCTCTCTCTGCCCCTCCCCCTGCTTGTGCGGTCTCTCTCTCTCATGCTTTCTCTTTCTCTCTCTCTCGAATAAATAAATAAAATCTTTTTTTTCTTTTTTACGATTTTTATTTATTTACTTACTTGACAGAGAGAGAGAGAGAGAGAGCGTGCACAAGTGGGCAGAGTGGCAGGCAGAGGGAGAAGGAGAGGCAGGCTCTCCATGGAGCCTGATGCGGGACTCGATCCCAGGATTCTGGGATCATGACTTGGGCCGAAGGCAGCCGCTTAACAACTGAACCACCCAGACCCCCTAGATAAAGAAAATCTTGAAAAAGAAAGAAAGAAGAAAAAAGAAGGAAAGAAAGAATGAATGAATGAACAAACTAGAATAACCTGAAATGGAAAATCAGGCAAATAACAAAGATAGTAAAATGCTGGTTTGAAAAGCAATAGCTCTTAACTCCTGAGGTCATTGTCTACTTTGAGAATGTAATGAAAGCCCTCTGCCCTCTTCTCAGACAAATGCACATATAACCCCCCACATTTTGCACACAGTTTCAGGAATTTACAGACATCTTAAAACAATCCATGGACACTCTAATTCTCAAGATACAGATCCATAGATTCTAGATTAAAGCCCCTCTTCTCTTTTAAGCAATTCTCTCTTTTAAAATTCTTTTGGGTAAGAAAATGAAATTAACCAATTCGTCACATTCTGGTAAATAATAGTAGCTATAATTTTAAAAAACTTTTACAGTACGACAAGGCACTGGCTTGGTAGTCTTATATATACCATCTCATTGAATTCTTAGAAGTCTTATAATAACCCAGGAAAGTTGATACTTTAGTTGGTCCTTATTTTATGGGTGGGGGAATTAAGGCTGACTTAAAGAAGTTAAATTACTTCATAAAAGGTCACACAAAAGGGCAGGGATTCAAACCCAGTCAGGTTTGTCTGATACAGAAATCCACCATCCTCTTCTACTGGTCATTTCTTAGTCTCCCTGTCCCAACTTCTTGTTTTCAGTTGGGTACCACATTTTCACTTTTTCAGTTCATATTTACTTTTTAAAAGATTTTACTTATTTATTTGAGATAGAACGAGAGCAAGTGTGAGAGAGAGAGCATGAGCAGGAGGAAATGGTAGACAGAGAGGAAGAGGCAGGCTCTCCACTGAGCAGGGAGCCCAATGTGGGACTTGATCCTAGGACCCATGGATCATGACCTGACTAAAGGCAGACACTTAACTGACTGAGCCACCCAGGTGCCTCTTTTCAGTTCATATTTGAGAATACCTACAGAGACATTTCATCATGTTCCTGTAGATGATATTACTAAATCTATTTCTTTAAAAACTCCTTCAGTTGGGTCTCTGCCCAAACTTGACCCCCTCAGAAAACTTCATCTAAAATAACCCCCCAGGGGCACCTGGGTGGCTCAGTGGGTTAAAGCCTCTGCCTTTGGCTCAGGTCATGATCCCAGGGTCCTGGAATCGAGGCCGGGAGTCTGCTTCCTGCCTCACCCTGCCTGCTTCTCTGCCTACTTGTGGTCTGTCAAATAAACAAATAAAATCTTTAAAAAATAAAATAAAATAACCCCCCAACACCCCAATATCTCATCACTCTATTCCTTTACCTGTCTCATTTATCTTTGGAGCCCCTCTCACATGACATGTTATTACATATTTATTTACTATATTATTGTCTGCATCTTCCTCCATGAAAGCAAGGACTCTCTTTCACTTACTGATGCAACCTCAGCACCTAGCGCACAGCCTAGAATGTGGGAGGTATTTTATTAATATATATTGATGAAGGAGAGAGTGAATGAATGACTATTTGGGGAAGCAAGAGGAGAAGTACATATCTGGTCTTTGTAACAAGGTCAGAACATTCCAGACCAGTGTTTCTCCAGCGGGACAGGGCCTCTCAGCAGGAGTTCTCAGAGAGCTCTGGTTAAGACCTGCCAGTGTGGGGTGCCTGTTAGTATACCTACTCCTGACCTTCCCACAGCCTTGGCAGTGTCTTTTTTCCTGTGTTAAAGACCCTTCCCCCATAGACCCTTTAAAAACCATTGGACCCACGACCGACTTCTCCAGACTCTCCTCAGTTGTTTAATTCAATGAGAATCTTTGCCTTTTCAACCAAGAACAATGTCACTAAACTCCTGTTTCCTGACCTTTTAGAAAGCTGAAATTTGTGGGACCAAGTCTCACTATAAGAGCCAGATCAGCTCTGCTCTGCTCCTGCTTCTCTGTATAATCTATCTTCTTTGCCTGACCAGAATTTTCTTTTCTTTTTTAAGATTTTATTCATTAATTAATTAGTTAATTAATTTGGGAGAGAGAGAGAGAGGGCATGTGCACATGTGCATGAGTGCAGGGAGGGCAGATGGGGAGAGAGAGGGAGAGGGAAAAAAAAAGAATCTTAAGCAGACTCCACACTGAGCACAGCTGAACACCAAGAGCTGGACACTTAACTGATTGAGCCACCACATGCCCCGGCCTGAAATTTCTTAATAAAATTAGTATCATGTTTTTATCATTTGTTCTCCTGTGGGATTTGAAAACTGGTTTATTTTTCCTTTGGTGTTTTCTTGGGCACAGAAGTCACGACTACTGGTCTTTTAAATATCTCCCTCATAACATGGTCACATGTGGATATTTTTAAATCTTCATTATAAACCTGAAAGCATTTTGGAAGACCAAGTGCTGTGTATTAATTATTACATTGTATTTATCAATTTTAAAAAAATACTTTATTTTTTAGAGCAGTTTTAGGTTCACTGCAAAATTGAATGTCAGGTACAGAGATCTTGCATAAACCCCTTCCCCCATACAGGCATGGCCTCCCCAATTGCTCATTTCTTTTTAGTGCTGAATACTATTTCATTGTCTGTGTGTACCGCAGCTTATCCACTCACCAAGTCAAGGAAATCTCAGTTGTTTCCAAGTTTTGGCAGTCATGAATAAAGTTGCTATAAACATTCATATGCAGGTTTTTGTGTAGACATATGTTTTCAAATTGTTTGCGTAAATACCAAGGGGCACAATGGCTGGATCATGTTTAGGAACATGTTTAGGAACATATTTAGTTTTGTAAGAAACCATCAAGCTATCTTCGTTGTGTCTGTATCATTTTGCATTTCCAAAATGAATGAGGGTTCCTGTTCTTGTTTTTTTTTTCTTATAGATTTATTTTTTTAAAGTAGGCCCCGTGCCCAGCACAGAGCCCAATGCAGGGCTCAAAGCCATGACCCTGGACACGTAACTGACAGTCACGCTGGTGCCCCAAAGATATTTTTATTTTTATTTTTAAGTAACCTCTATAGCCATCATGGGGCTTGAACTCACAATCCTGAGAGCAAGAGTTGCATGCTTTGCTGACTGAGCCAGCCAGGAGCCCTGGGAGATCATTTTGCTCCATGTCCTTGCCCACATTTGGTAGTGTTAGGATTTTGGATTCTGACCATTCAAATAGGTGTGTAGTATTAGCCCATTTTTGTTTTAATTTGTAATTCCCTAATAACCAACTATGTTTAGCATTTTTTCATATGCCTATTTGTCATCTGTATATCTTCTCCAGTGATGTGTTCAGATCTTTTTCCCATTTATTAATCAGATTGTTCATTTAAAAATTTTTTTAATTTGAGTATAGTTGATACATGATGTTACATTAGTTTCAAGTGTTAAGCTGTAATTTAACTTTTCTTTACATTATGCTATGCTTCTCACAGTGTAAAATTATTCATTTTTTACTGTCGAATTTAAAAGGTCTTTGCATCATTTTGGATAACAGCTGTTTATCATATATGTCTTTCGTCAATATTTTCTCCCATTTTTTTTTAAAAGATTTTATTTATTCATTCGACAGAGAGAGATCACGAGTAGGCAGAGAGGCAGGCAGAGAGAGAGAGAGGAGGAAGCAGGGTCCCCACTGAGCAGAGAAACCGATGCGGGGATCGATCCGAGAACCCTGGGATCATTACCTGAGCTGAAGGCAGAGGCCTTAACCCACTGAGCTACCCAGGAGCCCCAATCCCACTAATTTTAATAAGATGTATTTTCATTTTCATTCAGTTAAAAAAATTATTTTACTTTCTCTTCAGATTTTTTTGGACCCATGTGTTATTTAGAATTGTGTTGTTGTTGTTGTTGTTGTTTTCTTTTTTAATTTGAGAGAGAATGCAGTGCTGGAACACTCTCCGGGAAAGGGCGTTTTCTCATTGGATTTGCACACTTCTTATAATAACTGTCTTTTCCTGTTTTAGCTTATGCAAAAGCTTTCTTTTGCTCTTCTACTCTTGTTAAATGCAGAAGCAAGCTGAGCTGTCTTGGTTGTGGGGAGCCACACACACCTGCAGACCTTCTCTTGCAATCTGGCACTTGCTTCTCCGAGTGTGATCAGAATCCCTGGGAAGCTTGTTTAAATGTACATTCCCAGATCTCACTTTCATGAATTTTGATTCATAGGATTAGGTGGAACAAGGAATTTGTGTTTTAATAAGCAAACTCCCACCCCACCCCCGTGATCTTACTTTAAAGCTCAAGAACCATGCATCAGTCCAGGTCCATCTAGTCTAGGAGAGCGTGAGGGTGAAGTATAGTGAAAGCATAACCTCACTCATGGTTGCCCTTGACTCCTCCTTTGGAACTCCCGTGTCTCCCTACTCCAGTTCCATGGGTCTTTGTGTAATGGGCTGCTACCATCATGCCTGACTTGTGGCTCCTCAAGTCCTTTGGTTCTACCATGGGGTCGTATCTGGGAAAATGCTTGAGATCTGGAAATGTGCATTTAAATGCATTCTCCCTTTATCCTAGGGGAACTGTGATGCTTACTGATTTTTTCCCTAGCCCTTGCTCTGCGGCTGATGAATAGTTTATATCAAGTTCTCATCCCACTGATCCCACTGAATGAGAAAGAGCCCAATAGAGCATGGTTATGTTCTTGGCCACTGAAGCTGGAGGGACCCAAGTATAAATCACCATCCATTCAGTAACATGGCTGTGTGACTTAGGTCACTGGATCTCTTCGTGCTTCCACATTATCTGTAAAATGGAATGAGGATATCTGCTGCATCTGTGTCAAAGAGGTGATGACTGGAAAGAATGGGCTAATGGGGAAATGCATCCTAAAGGTGGGGTTGTGACGTCACTGCTGAGCTATAAAGAAAAATATTTAAATTAGCTGGAATGTTCTCTTAGAATACCCTTTTATGTTGAGACCCTCTTCCCCCCCAGCCTGGGAGTAGTGGAGGCATGAAGCTTGCCTTTATACAAAACTTTTTTAAAGTGTTGCAACTGCAGCCTGCAAGGAAAGCTGACCACCTACCATGCAACCGACATCAAAGCTGTTCTCTTTTAAATGGAAGAGGAAAAGTTAGCTTGTTATGTTTGTCTTTCTTTAGGTGGGGTGCCTTCTCAGGCCTTCTTGCTTGGAGAGTGTGAGCCTTGACAAATGCCTCTAAAGTAAACCCACAGCCTCACTTGTGAAATGGAAAGGACAATTGGAGGGTACATCCCTGAGATGATGCGTTAGTTCACATACATACACTCGCTGTCAGGGAGGAAACTGCTCTTGGGGAGCTGACGGCCTTCACACCTGCAAGCTGAGGCATTTGAGGCTATACTGGCTGCTTCTAAGAAGGCCCAATTTCTCATGCTTGATCAACTTAGCGTCGGGGCGGCTGAGAACTGGAGAGCAGGGCCTCGCAGAGAAGCTCTTCCTTCCAGACTAAACTGCTGAGGTTGCCCTCTGGACCTTTATGCACTTCCTGGGTGTTGAAGCAGTTGGCCCCCTCCTTTTAACATAATTCATAGCTGTACGAAGTTGGAGTCTGTTGTGTGTGGGTGGGTGCAAACCTGAGCCTATCATTCTCTGCTTTGATTGCACAAAGGACTTTGAAGCAGGCCTTTCCCAAGCTGGTGGTGTGTATGGGAAATGCCTTGTAGATATCACTCACAATAGGGAAATCCTCTCCTGTATACCATGATTGGGGCAGAAAGCCTCAATAAAGGGCTGAGCTTTGAGGTATTTTAAAAGAGAGATTAACACTTATTGTAGAAGTGCTAATCACTGATTGAATTAATCAAGGGCCAAACTACAAGGTGTTAACAAGAAAGATTAGTGACTTTGGGTGTGAATATTCAAAGCCATGGATTGGGAAACCTAGGACCAAGATTTTCCCTGGTACATAACAGAAAAAAGAACAAATACAACACAAGGTAATGAACTACTACTTTTACCCAGCAATTTCCTCTTGAGCAGTCTGGGGAATCATTGTTAAAAAATATTAAATGTCAAGTGCATGGGAATAGTGTTTTGTTTGACAAAGACTCTATAAATGTTAGCTATTGTTATTCCTTATGTCTAGTAAGGTCCCTTGTTAGAAATACCAACTGAGGGCTAGGGAGAAACTTTTGTTTTCTTTAGAGGAGAAGAAAATGTCTGGCTCAATTATTTTTGTTTTAAACTGAAGCTTAGTTTGCCTTCAGGAAATTGAACAGATCTTAAATGTACAGTTTAAGCTGAACTACTTTCATAAGAAAGAACTGGGAAAAATACTTCAGTGCTACAACATGTGTTCAGTTTTTTTCCCCTCCTTTCTGGAAAAAGTGATCTGTAATCTGAGAAGCAAATAACTGAGGAAATAGAATTTGAAAGTGAAATTAGAACAATAAGGAGATAGTTGAATCAAATAAATGGCTATGTCCAATCACTAAGTCTGAATAAATGGTTTTCCAGGAAGTCTGTGTTTGCAGCAAATACAATGCGAGGGCAGAGGGGAGAAGAGAAAATGAAGAGGTTTGAGAATGAAGTGTTAATTTTAGAAGAATATGATGAAAAACCTTGAAGAAACCCAGAAGGGGGAAAAAACTGGAAATAGATAATTAAGTGGAGTGAACTTGAAAAAAAATATTGAAATTCTGTGTGGAGCAATCAAGAGTTGAATGAGTGTCTTTTTAGTACTGAATTGAGGAAGGAGAGTGAGGACACTTACATTTATTGGGCTTTAGTAGGGTTATTGAGGGGCACCTGGGTGGCTCAGACAGTTAAGCGTCTGACTCTTGATTTCAGCTCAGGCCATGAAAGTTGTGAGAAGGAGCCCTGTGGCAGCGGCTCCCCATTCTCTCTCTCCCACTGCCCCTCCCCATGCGCTTGTGTGGGCTCTTTCTCTCTCTCTCTGAAATAAATACAATTTTGAAAAACAAATAAAGGAATCCTATAGCGGCATTTTAGAGAGAAGTGCTTTTGCAGATTTTTAGTTTTGGTGACTACATATCACTGGCTATTCATTTCAAAAGTGACAAGCTTAATATGGAGCACTTTATAGGGGCTTTATGGAGGTTGAAGCAAGTGAACAAAACCTTCGTTTTATACCTCTTGTTACACAGTTAACGTAACTACAGTTTTCTTACAGCTGTAGTCTGGGGACTGACGGTATTTCACACCTTTTTCCTTCTCAAGCCCCGCGTTAGCTTTTTGCTCATTGTGGAGTCTGCTTGAGATTCTCCCTCTCCTTCTGCACCCCCACTCCTCGCTCGCTTGCACACATGTGTGTGTGCTCTCTCTGAAATAAATAAAATTTAAAAAGTAAATAAAGGAATCCTACAGCAGCCACTGTCGGGCTCCCCGTTGGTCATGGACCCTGCTTAAGGTTCTCTTTCTCCCTTGTCCGCTGCCCCTACATTCCCCCCTCTCTCTCCCTCTTCAAAAACGAACAAACAAAAAAAAGTGTCATTGAATGTGAATGGCTAAGGGAGGTGATCTCCTGAAATAGGTGATCTCTTGTAATCTTCACTATCAACCTACAAGGTAATGTTACAGATGGAGAAACTGCAGCTCAGTAAGAAATCTTGGAGATATGTACTCAGTGTATGTTTTGAATGTAAGTCAGCCAAAATGGATCTTAAGTTGATGAAACACTCATCTTAGATTTTCTTAAAAATTTTCTTAGCTAGAAAAAAAAAATGTTTACCATATAAATTTAGTAGGATTAATCAGGTATTGGCATGTTTAAAATTGTCATCAGGTATTGGCATGTTTAAAATTTTCATCGCCTCGACCAGGCACCATCCAAGAGAAATGTAACATAAGCTACATGATGTGACTTAAATCTCATAGTAGTCATATTTTATTTTATTTCATTTTTTAAAAGATTTTATTTATTTATTGGACAGAGAGAGGACGGTGGAGAACACAAGCAGGGAAAGCAGCAGGCAGAGGGAGAAGCAGATTCCCCCCCTGGACAAGGAGCCCGATATGGGATTCAATCTCAGAACCTGGCAATCAAGACCTGAGCCGAATGCAGATGATTAACCGATTGAGCCACCCAGGCATCCCTGTAATAGTCACATTTAAAAAAGTAAAAGAAATGAATAAAATTAATTTAAATACCATATACATATATTTTTTAAGATTTTATTTATTTGGCAGATAGAGACACAGAGAGAGAGGGAACACAAATAGGGGGAGTGGGAGAGAGAGAGAGAAGCAGGCTTCCTGCTGAACAGGGAGGCCGATGCGGGGCTTGATCTCAGGACCTTGGGATCTTGACCCAAGCCAAAGGCAGATGCCTAACCACTGAACCACCCAAATAATATATTTTATCTAATATATAATTTCAACATGTAATCAGTATACACAATTGTTAATGAGGTGTTTTACTTTTTTTTTTTTAACTGAGTCTTTGAATTCTAGAGTGTATTTTTAGACTTACAACCTATTTCAGTTTGGAGTAACCTCATTTCAAGTGCTCATTAGCCATGTGTTGCGACTGTACTGGACAACAGAAACATGGACTGTGCTCTTTCTAGCCATTGAAGAGAATGACTCAGTAGGTCAAGGGTATGAGAGGCCCACTAGGATGTATTTTTCTAGAGGAAAAGCTGTAATTTTTAAAAATTTTTTTTCTTTTGTCTCCAGCACTGAGACAGATAAAGCAAAAGTTACCTTTTTTCCCCTAAGATTTCTTTACTTACTTGAGAGAGAGTGAGCACACGCACTCAAGCAGGGGGAGGGGCAGAGGAAGACCGGGAGAGAGAATCTCAAGCAGATTCCTGGCTGAACTTAGAGCCCGACATGGGGCTCGATCCCACAACCCTGAGATCATGACCTGAGCCAAAATCCAGTTGGACGCTTAACCAGCTGAGCCACGCAGATGCCCCATAAAAGTTACCTTTGATCCATTTTCCTTTGATGGTCCTAATCCCCTCTCCAAGAGCAGTGTGTTAGCAGTGGGGTACTTTTCAGAAGATCTATTTGTATTACTTTACATATATGCATACATCCAGAAATATATTGTTGAGACATGTGTTTTTTGAAAGGTGGTGAGATAACATATTTTTCCCAATTAGCTTTTCTCATTTAAGAATGTGACTTTGAGGGTGGGAGGTCAGGGTACCAGGTGGTGGGTATCACAGAGGGCACGGATTGCATGGAGCACTGGGTGTGGTGCAAAAATAATGAATACTGTTATGCTGAAAGTAAAAAATAAAAAAAAAAAAAGAAGTTAGTTTGCAATACTTTTTAACAGGGCAATATTTTTCTCATTATTATATAAGGTCATTGATGATGAGATGTCAAAAGTAGTCATCATTCTATGTCCCAAAAATAAACAAAACATTATTAAAAAAAAAAAAGAATGTGACTTTGAGAATTCTTCATGTTGGTAGATTCATCAACCTCATACTTCTCACCTGTTGCATAGTGGTCTATAATTATTTCCCCATCAATGGACATACTCTTTCTAATTTACTCTTGTTATTACTAGAACAACTGTAATTGCAATGGCCTCTTTTTGATGGTGAAAATAACATTATTTACAGAGAAGAGGATGGCAAGTCTGTCAGAAACTGGAAAATTAGATAAATTGTTCAAAATTGAGAGCCACTGCTGCGCCTCTCTGACTTCCCCTAGCCCTCTCTTAGAGCTACCCCATTTCCCACTGAGATGCTCAAAATAAGTAATTGCAAGTGTTTTTTTTTTGCTAGAGGGTACTTGGCTTCCTAGGGGCTTGAAACTGGAATAGAGGAGGAATAGAAAGAAAATAATTTTCTTAAAGTCCAAGAGAGATAATAATGTTCAACCAGAACAATGAGGTGATCCCAGTTTGGAAGATTCACCGGGATTCTTCACACCCTCACACCCACCCTCCAGGTGTTCAAAGCCCTCCTGTTGTCTTGGCTGCTCACCAATGTCCTGAACCAGGCCTGCCTTCTTTCTCCTCTCTTCTCCGCTAGTGTCTCATATTCCAAAATTCGTCACTTTAATTTCTCCCAAGGAATGAAATTAATCCAGTCCATACACATTCATGACAATAAGCAAAAGACCTCTAACCTTCATAAGGAGAGCTGTATTTTAAAAGATGTGTTAAGGGGCACCCGGGTGGCTCAGTGGGTTAAAGCCTCTGCCTTTGGCTCAGGTCATGATCCCAGGGTCCTGGGATCAATCCCCACATCCGGCTCTCTGCTCAGCAGGGAGCCTACTTCCTCCTCTCTCTTTGCCTGCCTCTCTGCCTACTTATGATCTCTATCTGTCAAATAAATAAATAAAAATCTTTGAAAAATAAAAAATAAAAGATGTGTTAAATTGATAGTTCTCTATTCTCTCCGTCTATCTATCCATTCATTCAGCAGACCTTTCACTAGTATCTACTAAGTGCCAGGCACTAGGTTGGGTCCTGGAGATGCAAAGATATAATAAGGACTTTCAGGTACCATGTAGGGGGTGGACAGTATCTTTGGGGTGGTATGGGAGGAGTGTGTTGTAAACACACTCATTTCAGGGTTCTACCTAACACAGGATTTAAGAATGGTGCAGTTGGTTAGGCATCCAACTTTTGGTTTCAGCTCAGGTCTTGATCTCAGGGTTGTGAGATCGAGCCCCATGTTGGGCTCTGTGCTCCGTGTGGAGTCTGCTTGAGATTCTCCCTCCTCCTTTCCCTCTGTACTGTCTGCTCATGCTTGGTTGCTCTTTCTGTAAAAGAAATAAATAAATCTTCAAAGGTGTGCTTGAAATGGCTTATACAGCTCTCAAAAGGCAATGTTAAATGAAAAAATAATAATAATAATAAATGAAGATAGCCCTGAGTAAAAACTTAGTAGAAAGGTAGAGGTCCATTTAAAGGACAATACATACAGCATGATTCTGGCTAGTAAGAAAACAAACCCAGGAAAAAGAAAACAAGACAAAATCAGAGAGGGAGACAAACCATAAGAGTTTCTTAAGCATAGGAAACAAACTGAGGGTAGCTGGGTGATGGGCATTAAGGAGGGCATGTGATGTAATGATCACTGGGAGTTGTATGCAACTGATGCATCACTGACCTCTACCTCTGAAACTAATAGTACACTGCATGTTAACTAATTGAATTTAAATAAAAATAGGAACCTACCCCCGACTCCCCAAAATTAAGATGCTCTGAAAAGGAACACATACTCTTCCACTCCATACCCTTTCCCTGGGCCTTTTTACCTCTGTCCTCTTTACCTCTTTGTTGTTTGGCTGAGCAACGTTCTTTGCCTCTTCTCTTTCCATAGCACAACTGCCTATTATTTCAGACAAGGAACGAGTCGGGCACATCAGAGGTAGACCAGTCCAGAGCCTGTGATGTAGAGCATCATGTGATGAAATAGTAAATCTCATTCTGTAGATTTCTGTGCAAAGCAGATACTGTTTAAGGATGTGATTAGCAACTTTTCCCCCACAGAAGCATGTAATGAAACCATTTACATAATATGTTCAGTTAGAAATTATGCATTGTAGAATGATGCTAACCTAAAGTAGTTTTGAAACCGATTCCTTCCCTCCCCCATGCTGACCAGATAAGCCTGGCTTCTACCCAAAAAGGATTTTAAATTAGTGAGTCATTAGGCAGCGTAAAAAGAACTTACCTTGTGTAAAGGTACCCTCTTCCACAAAACAAAAGGGCCTTGATGACCACAACTCAGTTAAAGTGAAGATTAAACATTTTAACCAGAACAGTGCCCTAATTCAGCAAATTTTATTTATGTCCAAATGCAGTGCTATTGGCAATGAAGAGCAATTCGAGAAGTCATAACCCAAGACAATTATTGTGAGGGCCTTTAGAGTTTCCTATAAATGTACCCTGGTGACCTCAGAGCCAGTGCTGGACCACGTCGTCAAATATTTGTATTAGGTGTTCCTGTGTTTAACACACTAATTAAAAAGATGGAATTCTTTGATTCTATCTCAAATCATTTTACTTGTACTCTCTTTCTGGAAGAGCCGGCTGGATAAATGGAGCTAAGAGTATGCTTTCTAAAAAGAGGCTTTACCGTGTTGCAATAAATCTGGAGACCGAAGACATTAATGTACCTGAAGTGGTCTTAATGAGCCTGTGGTCGAGATCATCCTTCCAGTCCAGTTTCAGGGACCTTTACCTTGAAGGTTATAAATCCTTTGAGAAATGACTATAATGGGGGAAAGCTTTACCAAAGGAAACATTCAGTTCAAACATAGCTGAATGCACCCTGGCCAGATGGGCGGGTTTAAGGACAGGTGAGGAAGACATGACACTTGGAAGTTAACCCTGTGAAAGGAGGTCACATGACTGGCCCTGAAATCTACTCAGAGGAAACAAAAGTACCATTTGGAAATCTCTCTATGGCCTTCCAAGTAATTTCTCTACTTGACTTTCCTATTTACAGTTAAGGGCAGGAGGGGGTACAGAGAGCCGCCATCTGAAACGTTATCTGAAGGCCACCTGCATCAGAAACCCTGGGGGAATTATCGAGAATGGACATTCTTAGCCCCAACTCATTGCTGCTGAACCAGAAACCTGCATGGTGTTGGTGTGGGGGGAGGTTGGAAGGCTTGAATTCTGAATTTTTTTTGCTTTAAAAATTTAAATATTTATTTACTAATCTATTTTAAAATAACAGTAAAGCCATTACATTAACATATATATCCCATGAATAATAACTATATTTTCCAAAATGAATACTTTAGTAAGAAGTGTGGTATAATTTTATATTCCTGCCATTCTCCTTAATATCTAGCTTTAATTAAGGACAGATGGATTGTCTTTTCTGCTTCTGCATTGATTGACTCTGTTGTGATATGTTGTTTTGGTTGAAGTCTGGTAGGTCTCATATAGGTATGAAGTTAGAAAAAAGTAGGATGTTTTAATAGCTTTCTCAGATAATTGTGCTTTTTTTAAAAAAAATTCACCAAAGTTGGACAAGTAAGAGTTTCTTTCTTTTTAAAAAATATTTTGTTCATTTATTTGAGGGAGAGAGAGAGAGAGAGCGCACATATTGCAGGGAGCAGAAGGAGTGGGAGAAGCAGACTCCCCACTCAGCAGGGAGTCTGACTTAAGGGTTCCATTCCAGGATCCCGGAATCAGGACCTGAGCTGAAGGCAGATGCTTGACTGACTGAGCCACTCAGGCACCCCACATAACAGTTTCTTGAAGGGTAATTGCAGTGTGGAATCTGAAATCATATCACCAAATTTTCATACTGTTATATTAAAATTTACTCATCTATCTGAAATCTGGCTTTTTCTAACCAGCTACTTAGTATATGCTTATACAGACCATAGTTTTAGAGCCCCCGGGTCCAGTTCAATCCCTTTATTATGCAGAAGTAAACTGAGGCCCTATATAAATGCATCTTCTTGTCATGGGACCCAAAGGGTTTTCCTTTTGTGATACTCCTTGGTCACTAATATAGTGCTGAAAACATAATGGGAGACATGTACATTCTTCTACGTTCTTCTGTCAGTTTCGTTGTGTCCAACAGGCAATATCCCAAAGGGGAAAATGGGGAGAAAGGCTGCTTATCCAGGTGGGTAACTTATTCAGGGCAGGATATTCAGGGAAGTAAATAGGAGGCAGAAACCAAACCAGAAATCTAACTACTTCCTTTGTATCAAGAGGCAACCTTGGGTCTTTACAACTGGATATTAACTTTCGTTTTCAGATTCCTGGTGGCTCAGAGCAGAGTAAGGCATTGGTGTCTTATGATCAAATCATGACCCTTCTCACAGTGTGTGGAAACATTCATATTGATGCCAGTGTTTTTTCATGTAGTTTTAGGAGTCTTCATTCCTCTAGCATGATGTGGGTTATCAAAGACGTTTAAAATTGGTTCTCATCTGAACTATTTGCACATTCTTCAAGAGAGGAAGGGAGAAAGGTTCTGATGTTGCCCTGGACCAGGACAGCGAGCTTTAATTAACCCTCAGTATCTATTCTCACTTTTTATCAAAACAAAAGTTTTGCAGCTGCACACATGCCCCCCAAATTAAAACTATATCTTCCAGCATCCCTTGTTGCTAATTGTTACTTAGTTTTCCAGTGAAGTATGAGTAGAAGTGCTGTGGGGTAGTTCTGGAAACCTTTCTTAAGAGCTAACTGGCATATGCCCTTTGCTGTTTCTTTCTTTCTTTCTTTTAAAATTTATTTAATTTAATTAATTTATTTAATTTATTTATATTATATTATATTTTATTTTTTATTTATTTGACAGAGATCACAGGTAGGCAGAGAGACAGGCAGAGAGAGGAGGGGGAAAGCAGGCTCCCCAACAAGCAAAGAGCCTGATGCGGGGCTTAATCCCAGGACCCTGAGACCAGGACTCGAGCCAAAGGCAGAGGCTTTAACCCACTGAGTCACTCAGGTACCCGCCCACCCAACCCTGCCCTTGGTGTTTCTTATTTCCTTCCTCCTGGAGAGAGAGACTAGAACTCCATTATGGGTCGTGAGAACAAGGCCTAAGTATAGGGTCATAGGCATGGTGGGCAGAAAGCTGGAAGGAGCCCAAGACCTCAGGGACTTCATGGAGCAGAATTATCATCTCTGCCTGCGCGTACCTCTGGGTGGTTACACCAGAAAGAAATGCAATTCCAGGTTATTCAGCCCTCTTTTATTCTGGATCCCTATTACTCGCAGCTTCCCCTAACCTAACCGATGCCTCCTTTGATATGTGAGAGAGGGAGACCCTGCTAATTCCCTGTGAGCCTTTCACTCTGCTGCTGGTTGTCCTATGACATTACCACTTTCAAGAACTTTTACAGGGTGGGGCAGAATCCTGGGGGACCTGGACTCTCTTAGCTGCCCTGGCACCCTGGGCATGGTACTGTGTCCTCATCAAGATGGAGGAGAGAAAGTCTACTTGGCTGTTACTCCCTTGACTTTGCCCATACCCTCTGTCAGGAACGTGGGTGGGTGTAACTTCATTCAGACGAGAGGATCATGTTAGGAACAGACACTCCTTGACAATTTATCTCTGTAGATGTATGTTTAATTCTTACCAGAGATTTATTTTTAACACCTTAACTTTAAAAATATTCACATATTTTCTTAATGTGTTTTTTAAATTCTGATTTCTTTTCTCTTGATTTTCACTAATTTCATGCATTTTAGTATTTGATATAATTTTATTCTTTTACATGAGTTTTTAGGTTTTAATCTGCTTTCTTCTTTGGTATTTTAATTTGTTTACCCTTCTATTTCCTATTTTTATTCTCTTACCTTATCATTTTGATATTTTGATTAGACTTTAAAAAATCTACTCCTATCATCTTTCTTTTTATCTTAATGTTACCAACATTTTCATATTATCCAGTTTTAAAAGTTTATTGTTAGTTTAGCTTGTCAATATTTAAGTTTTTTTTTTATGTTATGGTTTTTCTTCATTACATTTTTTCAAGTTTAAGTTCTTCCTGACATTTTTTAACATTTTCAATTTGTTTTACCCTTTAATATTAAAAGTGTCACAAGGTTTTGCTTTTGATTTTTGAGCTTCTGGTTTTATTTCTTGATTTTAGTGTTTCCATATCTATTATGCCTATTCTTTGTTTCCCATCCATAACTTCTGATTGATTTTTAGTCCTTGTTGTTTTTCTATTTGTCTTAATGATAAATATGGGGTATACCACAGAAATGATGCCATGGTATTCTGGCCTCCATTCCCTAACTTGTTCCTCTGCTGTGGGGTACCTTGACTAGAGGTTGGGGAATGGGGGAAGAGGAGGAGTCTGTGGTTTCTGTAGTGGGTCAAAATTTGGGGGAACTTGGGTGGCTTAGTTGGTTAAGCATCTGCCTTCAGCTCCGGTCATGATCCCAGGGTCCTGGGAGGGAGCCCTGCATTGGGCTTCCTGCTCAGCTGAGAGTCTGCTTCTCCCTCTCCCTCCGCCCCTCCCCCTGCTCATACTCTCTTTCACTCTCTCTCCCAAATAAAGAAATAAAACCTTATAAAACAAACAAACAAACTTGTCGCTTTGTACTGAAGGATAAACACAGTGCATTGTTTTCAAGGATCCATTTTACTTAAACTTTTGGGAGAAAAAAATCCTGTATCCTTGAAGATTCTTGGCAAGAAATGATCATTACATGCACTTAAAATGCAGTGTCAACTTTAAAAAGTTCACCCCAAGTTCCCAAAATTGGTAGATTCAAGTAGCAGTATCCCAATTGTAAACCAAAGAGAGAAGTCTCCGAATAACATTTGTATCAAATACGTGGACCCAAATGCTTCAGTATTCTCTTTTCTCTCTTCTTTAATCCCCCTATTAAAATTAAACTAAAAGGCCCTTCTTCATTCAGCCTGCCTTTGACATGCACTTCAGTTTCCTCCTGATTTGTTAAATCTCTATCCTTCTATCACAAATTGTCCCATGAAGGTAGTTTCTCCTGCTGGACCCAACTCATGCACAAAAGTGGTCTCAGAATTGAACTTTCTTTCCATTTTATGTCATGCTTAGAGCAGCAAGAGATTGTGTTTTCTCCATGTGTTTCTCGAAGGAATAGTCCAGTGCCTGGTGCACTCTAGGTGTTCAGTGAATGCTGAATGAGCAAGGAATGAATGGAGGGATGGGTGGATAAAGGCTTAGCATTTAAGTCGTATTGACTTCTGACTACAAAATGCAATTGGCTTACTGTCAGTTCTCATTGTTGCAAACATTTTTACAACATAACCTCAACTTTCTCCCCTATCTCTTATCCCTTTCTTGAATATATTTTCTCATTTGGCTTTCAGAATTAAATGCAATTCTGGTATAACTACATACCTCCAAATTCTGTAACCCTTACTGTTTGCTAGTCTTTCTCCTGGCCTTCATTGTAGACATCCCAAGGCTCAGGCATTGGACTCATTTCTTTATTTTCTGCCTGGTTCAACCCAGATAGTTGTCACAGCTTCAACCCTCAGCGCCATGCTGATAACCCCAAGTCTGTATCTCTAGCCCTGACCTCTCACCTGAGCTCCTGCCTCTTATCTCTGTCTGCCGACCACTGGAGACTTCTGCCTGGATCTCTTACTCCTGCATATCCCAAACCAACCTCCTCAGATTCCTCTCCATGAGGGAAGTGACTGTGTGTATTTTATTTGCTTTTGGTACCACTGCAAGCAAAGGATAATAAGAATAGTGACCATATTTTGGTTACATATTATATATTGGGTACTTTACATTTATGAGCTCATTTAATCCTGCCAGGTAGGAATTACCTGCATTTTTATAGGTGAATAAATGGAGGCTCAGAGAAGTGAAACAAACTGCCCCAAATCATGAAGCTGGTATGTGGGATTCGAATTCAAGATTGTCTAGCTCCAAAGCTCATTTTTTTCTGCTATGTCACACAACTCTCACATTCTAAAATTGATAGCTCAGTTCCTTGAGAGATGGGGAACGTCACTGATCTCTGTGAGGGCTTAGGATTCGGCATGATCTCCATCCCCCCATTGACAGTGTTTGCCCAGTAACAGGTGGTGATTAAATAGAGGTTCAGCACTCAGGCAGACCTGGTTCAATCTCAGGGCCATTATTTTCATGAAGGGGTGGCGTAGTTAACCTTTCTGACGCTCAGTTTACCCATCTGTGAAAAGAAGATGTTAATACCTACCTCCCGGAAGTACTGGGGAGAGAAAAATGAAAGAATGTACACCAAGAATCCACTGAAATGTCCATCACCTGATGAATGGATAAGTTAAATGTCCTATATCCACACAGTGGAATACTATTTGGCAATAAGAAGCAATAGAGTTCTGATACTCTCTACAACACAGATGAACCTTAAAATCTATGCCAAGTGAAAGAAGTCATTCGTAAAATACCACATGCTGTATGATTCCTTATATGTGAAATGTCTAGAATAGGCAAATCTATAGGAAGAGAAAGCAGAGTAGAGGTTGCCTAGAGCTGGAGGTGAGGGTGGGAAGGTGTTGCTCTGCGGGAAATGGGGAGTGACTGCTAGTGGGTACAGCATTTCTTTTAGGGGGTGATGAGAGTGTTCTAAAATTGTGCTTTTGGTTACACAACTCTCTGAATACACCAAAAACTACTGAATTGCCCTGAATTTGGCTAAATAGCTGAATTGTAGGGTATCTGAATTCTATCTCAATCAAGATGTTTTGAAAAAAAGAATGTAGGTCAGATGCCTAGCACATAATTAGTGCTCACTTTTCTGACTTTCCCTTCTTTGGCTGGGTTGTCTTCGGCAACTGATTATGGATATTGGCTCCTACCTGCAACACTCTGGTTTGCCATAAGCAAAGTGCAGCTGTCCCCAACCCTTGCAAAACACTTGGTGAACTTACTTTGTCTCCCTTTGAAGTGCTTGAAGATTTGGGGGCAGTCTGCTTGCTGCTCCTCATTGCTTGATGTCTGTCTGGGCCTGAGCTGTCCTGAATGTGCCCTCTTTCACTCAGTCTGTCAAAATCACCTTCCTGGTTACCTTCCAGACCTTACCCCTCTCCTCCTTAGTCAACAAACACTTGGTAGGTAATGACCCAAAGCTGAGCACTGCTAGGCCTTGTGGGTGACAGGAGGAGGTTAGACTCCGCCCCCACCACAAAGAGCTCTTTGATTGTGGTTGGGGAAATAACACATAGATATAAAAGCACAGCCAAGGTGAGGACACAAGTCTGTTAAGTGTCAATTGTGTAATTCTCACTTAGGTGCTACAGGAGTTTAAAGAGATGGGAGATCATTGGTTGGGGAAGTCTTCAAAATGCAGTTGGTTTTTAATTGATGGGTAAGCTTCAGAGTGGAGGGAAGGGGCAGGCAAGTGAGCAAAGGCATGCATATGTGTCTTCTTTCTTCTTGCCCTGTACATGTATTGAGCACATAATATATGCTTGTCCCTAGGGTTATAAAAAGAGATGTCCTGGCCTGGAGGAGCTTACAGACGTGGGGAACAAGAGGACAAGCAGCCTCTGCATACAGGGGAGCAAGTGAGGTACTTGTCTGAGGGAGTGTGTGGAGGCATCACAGAAGAGCTGACATTCGGATGTGAGAGTGAAGAGGCAAGGAAGCAGCTGACATTTCAAGTCAGGTGGTGAGGAAGCAGAGTACCGCCCAAACAGAGGTCCAAGGCCCGAAAGCTGGGAGCTGATGAGGCCGGGAAGGTGTGTGGGGACTTAATTGTGAAGACACTGTGTTTTACATGAAGTAATTTATGGTTGATTCCAAGGCAATCGAAGGTGGCGGGGGTGGCACCCTTTCCACTTCTCTCAGGCCAAATTGTCTGATTCCAGGTCTGTCTCTCAGTGTCTGTGGCACGTCAGATCCCGCCGGGTGCTTCCTGCAGCAAGGCTCCTCCTTGCTCTCGTGAAACGGAATGCTGTCCAAGTTCTCTTTTCTTGAGGCCTTGCCATATGGGTCCCCAGGGAAGGCACACTTTTCTATCCACCTTTCGTATCTTTCACAAACCTTACTGGAGACGGAGAGGGAAGTTTGCATGGCAGCTCCCCAGCAGAGATCAACGCATTCAGAGTCAAAATAACATTGATCCTGCGGATTTTTACCTGTGGTCAAACGCGACACGTCTGTGCATGCCTTTCTAAATTTTATTTTGATTAAAACATTTTTAAACGCAGGCCCAAATCACTCAACATACAAGTCCTTATAATATTCTCAAAGTAAATCATACTTTCCATAGAATTTTTCTATGTACTGAAAAATTTAAAACATCTTTCTCTAAGAACATGAAACTCTTTGCAGATCATTGAAGGATTCTTGGAAACACATGTAACACATCCAAATGTACTTAAGAAGTGTTTTTATTTTTTATTATTTATTTATTTTTTTAAGAAGTGTTTTTAAACACAGTACTGTACTGTACAGATAATTATTTCTACCATCTACCAGCAAAATGAGATTGTAGTTTCCAAACAAAAGGGCAAGTTTGTTGACTGAATACATACTCATTTATCATGCCTTCCTGTACCGTATTAATATTTTTAACTGGCTAGTCAATCATAAAAAAATTAAAGCCTCCCGGTAAATCTTATCAGTACCCCCCAAATAATGGGATTTCTGTTTACAAGGTGTCGATTGTGTTCAGTCTTTGATAATGACGGCAGACAGTCAATAAACACTGGGACATTTACATGGTCAGTAGGAGCCTAACTAAACTATCTAATCTTTCAAAAGACAGTCAACACAATGAACTCTAAACCTAATCCCCTCAAATACTGGAGAGACAGTTTAGTGCTTTAAATACTGCTCAACCCCAAACCCCACACTAAAAAGAACCATTAAGGCTTTTTCTTAAACTCACAGAGGCGGGGCATTCTGATTTCAGTTCCATTCTCTGATGGCAAATCTTTGCCTTATAATGTAAGTTCAACCTTTTACAGGATCTGGGATCTGTGAAGGGTGACAAGCATTGTAAGTATGGTAGAACTTGACTAAAAACTGAAAGAGGATTAGTGTTTGATGCCTTAAAAAAATTTTTTTGATGCTTATTTTACAATTTTAAATGACTTTTTTTTTTAAATTTCAAGAAAGCAAAACGCATTGGTTGCTTGTTTTGCTTGTTATAATCAAGTAAATTCACATTTACTCAGAATTCCTGTATAGTTGGTGCTATGTTTATTGCTGGGAGGTCTTTTTCTTTTTTTTTAAGCTGAAAGGGAAAAAAAAAAGCTATTAATTGACCATTTCCTCTTTTCCAGGCCTGTGTTATTCAATGAAGATAAAGATTTAAAATCCTAAAATCCTGACAAGAGACTTGTATAAGGGAAGTTGAAAATGGCTGACTATGGAGTCACGAATTTAGACCCTAAAAGAAATTTTAGGTGTTCAGTGGCAGAGAGAGAAAGAGATAAGAATTTCAGCATGACTTGTGTCAATGTCCTTTTGACTTATGTGGTATTTTGTGGTGTTAGTGAATAATAGGAAGATGCTTGGGAGAACATTGGTTTGATCCTGGCTGGGAAAAGTGGGCCGATACTCCACTCTGAAAGCATGGTTTTCCTGAGATGTTTGCTTTGGGGCTCTTTTTCTCTTCTTGCCCATCCAAGGTGTTAGTTTCTTCATTGTTCCTGTCTAAAGAGCTTGGCCAGAGAGGTTCTGGTTTTTTGCTCCATTCCACACCCGAGGCAAGAGTGGGGCTCAAAAAAGTGCAAGCTTGCTCCTGTGGAACAGCTTAAAACAGATGTGACCTCGCTTTGAAATCTGATGAACACAATAGACCTCCTGAGATCAGATGTTCAGTTCTCTTCAGGCTGCAGAAATGAGAGATTCTTTGGCTGACCTGGCATTCTGCCATGTCTGAGAGCCCGCTGGAATCTCTGCTTTGCCATTTGCAGGAAATGGCAGGAAGTGTGTGAAAATCTGGAATCCACCAACAGGATTTAATCATGCCACATTATGAGGTCACTCTCTCTTGTCAGTGATTGAGAAGGAAGAAGACTGATTTATTTTATTTTTTAAAAATTTAATTAAGTTTTTACATTGTAATTCCTGTATAGTTGGCACACAGTGTTATATTGGTTTCAGGTGTAAATATAATGGTTCAGTACTTCCATACATTACTCAGGGCTCATCATGATAAGTGTCCTCCTTAATCCCCATCACCTATCCCCCCACCTACCCCCTCTCTGGTAATCCTCAGTTTGTTCTCGATAGTTAAGAGTCTGTTTCTTGGTTTCTCTTGCTCTCCTTTTTCCTTTGTTCCTTTGTTTTGTTTTCTAATTCCACACATGAGTGAAATCCTAGGGTATTTATCTTTCTCTGACTGACTTACTTCACTTAAGGAAGGCTGATTTATTTATTTTGGAGTGACTTTATGTGGGCGCTCACACTGGCAAGGGCTTAACTTCTAGCATCTTTGGGCGGGCATCATTAAGGCTTAGATTTCTTTGTGCGTTCTCACCCTGTGAATTCCAACAATCCTTCAACTCTGTCAGAACCTAAAATCCATTGATCCAACTGTATTTTCACTGGCCCTCACTCTTTCCATGTCCTCACTTTCCTCCTCATTCAGCTTAAATCTGTGGTCCAATTTTTCATCACTTCCTTGAACATACTCTTGATTCCCTTGTCCCTCTGTTACTTGGTTAAACTTACTTAGCTATACCAAATTCAAATTTTCCCTACTCCATTCCATACAGTTGAGTGAAGCTAGAGAAAAACACATCATCAAGTTGACTGGTCTCATTTTACATTGCTGATCACACCTCTCTAGTGGACTCTTAGAGCTGCCCAGCAGTCATACTTGATTTCCCGGGGCCTTGCATTTGTTTGCTGTACTGGAAGGGGATGGTTTTACAATCTTTCTTCTCTTCTCAAAACTTAAACCAACTTCAATCTTCCAGGTGCTTAAACAAAAAAAATCTTGGCATCACCCTTGACTTTTCTTGCTTTGATACTTTGCATTCTAATCCATTAATAATACTGTTAACTGTACCTTCAAAATATATTCAGAATTTGACCACATTTTCACCGTCTCCATTACTACCACCCTGGGTCAAATACTTTCTATCTGGTTTTGCTGCTTCTGCTCCATCTGGTAAGTAGTAGAACTGAGATTCAAACTCGGTTTTTCTTCCATTTTGAAGACTTTGATCTTTTGTCTGGACTCTGCTAGCAGTCTCTCTGCCTTTTTACCTTTGGTGGCTGTGACTGTAAGTACCTCCTTTATATTCATTTCCCTATTCTTTCCACTTTCCCTTAGTAATAGAATCCTCACTACATTCGAAATGGCACTGTGACCAAATATCTTTTGATCTATCTTTCCCAGCCTCATGCGTGGATAGATGTGCATATGTGACTAACTCCTGATCAATGAGATAAAAGCAGGAGTTGTTGGGTGGGATTTCCAGGAAAACTCCTAAGTAAGGGGGACACACAGCTGGTTCCCTCCTTTTTGACATTACCCTGCCCTCCTTCCTGTTGCCCGAATTGAGGGCTTGGTGGCTGGAGCTCCAGCAGTGTTTTGCATTCTGAGATGACCTTGAGTGGGGAAGCCACATGCTAAAGACACAGCAGAAATGCAGAAGCAGTCTGAATGTCTGGTGACGCGGACCATCCCTCATCCTAGACCATCATAGTCCATATTTGGACTCTTTTACATGAGAGAACAGAGGCCATTCTGGTCTTCGTGACTAGAAGCTTAACATAATTTCTACCAGTTACTTTGTCACATAGTCCCTCTAATCTTTTACAGAACCTGGCTTGGTAGCTAAGCACAAAACTGGTCTTCAATAAATGACAGTGATTGGTTGCTTATGATAAAGCAGATCTCAAAGTTTTGTTTGGCACATTCATTTCTATCACTGTCAGTAATGATGTGGCCAAAGTTTGGCAATTGAGTTTATACACCTGGCATTTCTAAAGGAACTTTTTTGTGTTGAACTATGTGTAATTGGTCAAAATAAGTGGGTAACACGACAAATTTATGCCAAACAGTATAGGACTTAAGTTAATAATACAATTTATATAAAAAGTAAGGTATATCTTATAAAGTAATGAGACTGAGTCCATAGGTTTTCCCTAAAATAAACTCCATTACTTTAATACTCTCAATAAAAATTAAGATACTGTTACCGCTCTTGTTAATTTTCACTGAAATTTCATTATAAAACAAATTACTGTATAAACACAAACTTTGGACCTTTATGAAAATTTTAACATTACAATATCTATACGAAAAAGAATAATAAGATTGTCCATTATGGACAATGGACAATGGCTGGCTCAGTCAGGAGAGCATGAGACTTGATTGTGCAGTCATAAGTTCAAACCCCAGGTAGGGTGTAGTTTCCTTAAAAAAAAAAAAAAAAAAAAAGAGAGAGAGAGAGAGAAAGAGAAAGAAAGATTGTCTGTTGTGTCAGTTTTACTGATGTGATGTTGATGATTTACATATGCCTAGTTAAGTAAGGTAGGATACAGTTGAATCTTTTTTTTTTTTTAAAGATTTTATTTATTTATTTGACCTACAGAGATCACAAGTAGGCAGAGAGGCAGGCTGAGAGAGGAGGAAGCAGGCTCCCTGCTGAGCAGAGAGCCTGATGTGGGGCTTGATCCCAGGACCCTGAGACCATGACCTGAGCTGAAGGCAGAGGCTTAACCCACTGAGCCACCCAGGCACCCCAGATACAGTTGAATCTTACTTACAAGTGTGGAAAGCCTATTGGGAGGTGGTTTGTTCTACCTGGGTCCCTCTAGGCATCATTCATCCCCAAGATGAATTCTTATGGGTGTGAAGAGCATGTTCCTTCAAGTGCTTCAAGTTCCTTCAAGTGGACAAGTCATTTAACCTCTGAATCTAAGTTTTTTTAATCTGTAGAATGGAAATAATGATAAAATGAGGGAATATATGTGAAAAGGCCTCGTTCATAGTAGTCACTGCATAAATATTTGTTCATTCATCTTGATAACATTTTATAAATGCTTAAGAATTTTTGAAATGCTCTCATATACGGTACAAGTGATTGTCAAAATACCAAGCACCGATTAACACTTCCTCTAAGAACTTTTGGATGGTTGTATTTTAATTATTTTAGGATGTGACCAACTTTTGTGGAGTTGAGTTAGTCGGCTTCATTATTCCCCTGCAACATTTCCTTTGCACTCATTGATTTCCATGGCTACATGATGATTACTTCCTGAGAAACAAAGGAACACATGTGTTTAGAAGTAAAAAGGAAGCATACAGATCACCTATTGAACCATAACCCTGTAAAAGCTGGTATAAATGGAAACTTTTCTTTTTTATCATACGGCGTTTGAAGTGAAGGAATTCATATTAGTCATTAGCTCAGGTTTTACTCTACAATAGGTGTCCCTGTGAGGAGCCAGACTGTGTCAGACCTTATAACCAAATATACTCGAAAACATTCTGTGAGGCAGACTATTTTCAACATCAAAATTTCTGAGTGGTGACCAATCCAGAAAAGTGATGGTAGGTAATGGGAAATTTGAAGATAAAGGATGGGTGGAAGAAGAAATAATTTACCACTCTAAAACACACGGATTCCTTTTTATTATGTTAACTAGTTGATCATTCTAGCAAACATATATTGATGACTTCTTCATATGAGGTCCTGTGGTAAGTGCTCTGAGAACTACAAATGTGAATTAAGGCCTAGAGATGGTCTTCAAAGAACTCATAGCTTAGCATTGGAAATAAAATATATACATCCTCTGTCCAAACTACATCCTGTGTGAAGTATGACCCACACAGAGTGGCTTTGAAGACAGGGCTGTTTTGAGTCTTGGAGAATACATAGACATTTGTACACAAAACAGGCAGATGGAAAGGCATTCCAGATAAAAGGAACAGTAGCTACAAATGCCCAGAAGTGACCAGACTCAGACTTAATGGATCAGAGATAGGCAGAGATTGACTTGGGACTATCTGCTTTGGGGATAACATCATTATTAATAAATAGGTATTTGGTGTATGGAGACTGGTTAAAGTGAGAGGAAAGTGCTATAGACTATGTCCCCCTCAAATTCATATGTTGAAACCTTATCCCCAATGTGATAGTATTTGGAGGTAAGGCCTTTGGGAGGTGATGAAGTCATGAGGGTAGAACCCCCATGAATAGGATTAAGTGCCCTTATAAAAGAGACTCCAGAGAGCTTCTTTGCCCCTTCTGCCATGTGAGGACACCGTGAGACGATGGCCATAATGGACTAGGAAGCAGGCTTTCACCAGTCACTGAATTTGGTGGCTCCTTCATCTTGGACGTTCAGCTTTCCAGGACTGTGAGAAATAAATATTTGTTGTTTAAGTCACCCCATCTATGGTTTTCTGCTAGAACAGCCCGAATGGACTAAGAGAGGAAAGTTACTGAATTCAGTTTGGGACATGTGGAATGTCAAGTGCAAGGTGACAGGCTATTCTGGTAGAGATGTTATGTAGGTGGTTAGAAATGAAGTCTGGAGCTTAGGAGAAAAGTGCAGTAGTTGGTCTACATTTGGGACTCATCAACACCCAACTGGAAAATGAACTTGTGGGAGTCTAGAGTAAGAAGAAAAGACAGTTGGGGACAGATTCCTGGAAACAACTAGATTTAAGGGATAGACTGACAAGAATAAACTTGGGAAGGAGGGTGAGGAGAAGCCAGGGAGATATGAAGGAAAACCATAAGAAAATGGCAGTGTTTTATCATATTCTTTTTTTTTTTAAGTTTTTTCCCCAAGATTTGGGGATGTTTTTCTAATGTTGATTCTTCTCTTCACTCCCAAAAATAAACTCCAGGAGCCTGGAATAGATGGTTATTCCTGGGGCTACACACAGAAGGGAAGGTTCAAGGATTCGGGTAAAAAGCATGGTTCTGGGTTCTGAAGCTCCAATGAACCAGGGAGGTGGTATCATATGGTGTTATGAGCTCTACAGTTAGATCTATGTTCAGGTGTCATCCTGAGGCCCACAGGTGGATTCTCCCAGCAGTGTGTGTGTGTGTGTGTGTGTGTGCGTGTGCGTGCATGTGTGTGTGTGTGTGTGTGCGTGTGCGTGCCATCCTGGGTGTGGACACCATGTGTCTCACTCCCAGATTCCTCCGTCCACCGCCCTCCCTCAAATCCAGTTGGAATAAAGGAGAAATTTTTCCACTGACCTGTGAGCTTCTCAAGGGTTTGGTGCATAGTAGGTTCTTAAATATATAGTTTTCTTTAAAAAGGTAAATAATAAATTAACAAAGCATAAAGAAGTATCTCCTGTGTAGTAGGAGATACTACTACACAGGAGATAACTTTATAATAAATATATGAGCATTATAGTCTCCTAACAATTTTAATGGGTCACTGACACTTTCAAAACTCTATCATTGAGCATCAGAGAAACATCTGTGTGTGTCCAACTGGAAAAGAAATAGAAGAACAGCTCTACTTGCCATAACAAAGTTATACAGCAGTTGATTTAAAAAAAAAAAAAAAAACAGAAAATCGTCCTCAGTGGTTCATAACATCATTCCTGATTAAACAATGGCATAGCACTAATTCTTCTAAAGTGCTTTTTACTTTCCTGGCATTGTTCTGAATACCCTATTTGCATTAATTAATTTAATCTCCCCAACAAATCTATGAGATAGGAGCTTGTCTATTGTGTAGATAAGGAAACTCCAGGTACAGAAAAGAGCCAAGGTCACATAGCTAGTAAGTAGCAGAGGTAAGATTTGAACCCAGGCAGTCCAAATCCAGTCTTTGCATGTAGCTGCTACATTATACAGAAGCCTACTTTGATTCTCTCACTTGCCTGCATAGCCAGACCCACCACGTTTCTCACCTAGCACAGAAGGAAATCTACATTGTGCATGTGGAGTGAAGCTTTCTCACCGGCTTGGGTGGCGGTGGCAGGTGGGGGCAGGGGCCTATTGTGGACAATGTATTTGTGTTAAATCAGGACCAGAAGCATGATAATTGTTTGTCCTAACAGAAATCATAATCACACAATGATCTTATTTCACAATTTACTTCCCCTAATCCCATAGGCAGGTGATTTAAGCTCCTTGTCACAAACCCTCATTCATAAGCTCAGAGAGAAAGAGAGGCTCAGTGCTTGTATGGGCCAAAAAGCATGTGTACTTAACACACTGACTCAGTCCGTTCTCTATAGTCCTGCTGGGGACCTTGTTTTCTGAGGGACCTTGGGTGAATGGCCTCATCTTTTGGTTAGTGTCCAGGAGCCAACACTGTTTGTCCCTTAACTGAGGGGTAACTGAGAGAAATCTCAGGAGTCGGGCAGTCCACAGAGGCCATACCAAACCAAGTGGAAACATTGCTGCTGCTTGAAGGGAATTGGAATCCGAAATGATAGTTTGGAATCGCTCTGAGGAATGTAGTCTATATAAGCACATGTGTTTACAAAAAAGGATTCAAACAAAATATTTCCTGATATTATGCTCAGTGAATGAGGCTGTTTTACAACTCTTACTTAAATACATTTAATATCGCAGAAGAAAAGAACCCAAAACATGTAAAAATAAATCAGATTAGCCTTTGTCTTTTGATGAATGTTTTTTTCTTCGCCGAACAGGAAAATACTCATTAACAAAAGTTTTGAGAACAATAAAGTAACTGGAGGTTATTAATATGAAAATATTGTCGATTGTTCCTCCCGTAAAAATCTCCCTGGACAGCCCACTTCCTGAAAAATGACTCAGCAAAAGCTCCCAACCAGGGTTATTCGTGTTTAATACAATTGTTCAGGCCGGCACTTATTTCTTATCTATAAAGTTCCCTTGTGATTGATGATTCATGTTTCTTTTCAATTATGGGCTTTGAATGCAAACTATTTCTTAATGTAAACAAATGGCTTCAGTATTTAAAGCAAAACATTTCCGTTTGTTTAGTACTATTTCCTATTTTATGCCTGAAACCATATTTTTGAGGGAATTGTTTGGTTTCAAAAGAGGGAAAAGAGAATGATTGTTTAGAAGAATGTGTGCAAAGGAGGGGTACATTTGCCATGGGCCTCTGGCCAGAGGTGCAGGCGTGGGCTCAGAGGGGGCACGCGGTAGCCTTCCGTCTCCTAGTACGGCCCAAAGAAGTTAGTGTCCCGAATTCTCACTTTAAAGATCCTGGTTTTCCTGTGGGAGAAAAGTGTATCTTTGGCAGCTTGATGATAAGCCTTGTAGCCGATCTTCAAATTCTCAGTTCTGCTGAAGAGCTCTGAAGTAGGAGGATATAGGTCACATGGAATGGTTGCCAGAAATGCCAGAAAAAAGAGAACAAGATATTCCGTGATTTTTAATGATGTTTTACAATTACCAATAGAAAAAATAAAATTAAAGCCTAAAAGAGCAAGAGCCAGTTTCAACAGACTATGTGCCGAACATTGACCACTAGGCGGCGCTGTAATCTAGCTCTGGGGGCGCTGGGCTGAGACTGTAGAGCCTTTGTTGATTGACCAGGATTCAAATGTTTAAGATTAACATTTGGGAAACGAACAGCAAAGGCACCCTAAAAATTTTCAATCAGAAGACCCCAACATAATAACAGAAAAATTAATAAAAGAATAATAAAAATAAAATAAATAAATAAAATAAAATAAGAATAAAAAATAATAAAAGAATAATAAAAGTTCAAAATATTTACTTGGTGAAGCTTCTTATTCTATAGCAATTATGCTTACTGAGAACTTGAGAAACAGACACTGTAGGTGTTAGAGATTTTACCTTCGCCTTCTCTTAACCAAATCCCATATTTGCATGAAGATAAAGAAAAGGAATAATCACAGTTAATTGAAACTATCAGTCCACAATTTTCTTGTCAAATTGGAAAAACATCAATTTAATTAAGCAGTGGGCACTACCCATATTTGTTCTGGAAAGTCAGTAATGTTCCCGTCATTCTTGCTTAAGTCTTCCACGCACTCAGCAGTCATCCAGTTCATGCCCGCTGTGCGCCCAGCATCACGCCTGATGCTTTGAATGTAAAGAGGCAAAGGTCCATTCTCTACTTTCTTGGAGCTCCTAGTCGAGTATGATAGATAAATACATAACAAAAACATCAGGGATCAGAACTTTGATAAAGACCACATGCTCAAAAGAGTTATGGGGGATAGTAGCAAGTCACTGTATACAATGAGGTGGCATTGAGCAAAGCCTCCAAAGATAAATCATAATAATAGTTGACACAGATGCTCTACAGTGCCACGCTCTCCAGAGTGCTCTACCTAATAAATGCTAAAAATAAAAAGGTCATGTAACTGGGGCGACTCAGCCCCAGTTACTGAGCCACTGGGGCGGCTCAGCCCCTTAAGCTTCTGCATTCGGCTTAGATCATGATTCCAAGGTCCTGGGATGGAGCCCCCGGAGTGAGCTCTCTGCTCAGCAGGGAGCCTGCTTCTCCCTTTCCCTCTGCCTGTGGCTCCCCCTGCTTGTGGTCTTTCTCTCTCTGTCAAATAAATACAATCGTAGGGAAAAAAAAAGGTCATGTAACCTTCGCAACAACCCTATGAGGTAGGTGCTACTAATATCATCTCTGTGCTACAAACAATAAAACAGGGTTGGGGAAGGTATTCTAGACAAAAGAAGCAGCAGGTATAAAGGTTCGGAGATGCATAAAACTATGGCATGTTTCAGGGAATAGGAGCTCTGATAACAGTAATGATACTGTAACATTCACGGAAACACCATGTTCTCTAAGATCTTACAAACAGAAAACTGTGATGAGTTAGAATAGATTTTTTAAAACAATTTTCTTAATTATGTAATAATTTTATTCTTCAAAGAGCAGTAGGAATATAGTTTACTGAGAACACAGACCCACTGAAAGACCAAAATGCTTTTTGTAATGAAATATTACATCCTGAATTTTGAAGATGATAGGAAAAAATATGGAATGGCTCTGTGAACCACTATTTTGGTTACCATATATAGGTCTTAAAAACTAATTTTCTGGGGCATCTGGGTGGCTCATTTGGTTAAGTGGCTGCCTTCAGCTCAGGTCATGATCCCAGGGTCCAGGGATCAAGCCCAGTATCGGGCTTCCTGCTCAGTGGAGAGCCTGCTTCTCCCTCTCCCTCTGCCTGCTGCTCTGCCTGCTTGAGTGCTCTCTCTCTCTCTCTGTGTGTCAAATAAAAAAATACAATCTTAAAAAAAAAAAAGACTAATTTTCTTAGAACAAACCATATTGCTGGGAGTATCCTGAAAATAGTAATGCTATAGTTTTATTTTTTATGGCATGAGGCAATTTTATTTTTAAAAATATGTATTTAAATATATGAAAAATATCTGGGAGGATATACATAAAATTGGTAACTGATTATTTTTGGATAGGAGGATCTTGATTTCCTTATTTATTTTCTTATTACTTTTCCCAGTAAGGATGTATTTCTTTTTTAAAAAATTTCCTAACTTAAATTTTAGCTAAAATTTTTTTTTTTTTAAAGATTTTATTTATTTATTTGACAGAGAGAAATCACAAGTAGACGGAGAGGCAGGCAGAGGGAGAGAGAGGGAAGCAGGCTCCCTGCTGAGCAGAGAGCCCGATGCGGGACTCGATCCCAGGACCCTGAGATCATGACCTGAGCCGAAGGCAGCGGCTTAACCCACTGAGCCACCCAGGCGCCCCTAGCTAAAATTTTTTAAAAATCTTTTTTTAAAAAAATATTTTGTTTATTTATTTGACAGAGATCACAAGTAGGCAGAGAGGCAGGCAGAGAGGGAGGAAGGGAAGCAGGCTCCCTGCTGAGCAGAAAGCCTGATGCAGGACTCCATCTCAGGACCCTGGGATCATGACCCTAGCTGAAGGCAGAGGCTTTAACCCACTGAGCCACCCAGGTGTCCCAGTTAGTTAAATTTTTGTAAGAATTTCTAATGTTGAAAATAATACTAATGTAACTGAACTTTCATCTATTTTTATTTGAGATAGTCTTTTTGTAAGATAAACTGTGCTATCAAGATTAAATATTTATTGGTTGCCCATTACTTACAAAGCACTGTAATGCTGTGTCAAGATAATTTATTGAACAGATATTTATTGAGCATCTAACTTGTGTCAGCCATGGTGCATGAATTGCTGTGGGTATAGTAACAATAGCAGAAAAATAGTAAGGACCCAATCTCTGCTTACCTCAAAAAGACTGAGGTTTTTTGTTTTTTTAAAGATTTATTTATTTGAGAGAGAGAGTGCCTGTGAGTGCATGAGTAGGGGGAGGGGTAGAGGGAGAGAGAGAATCTCAAGCAGACCCCCTCCCCCACCGCTGAGTGTGGAGCCCAATGTGGGTCTTGATCCCATGATCCTGAGATCATGCCCTGAGTGGAAATCAAGAGTCAGATGCTCAACCAACTGAGCCACCCAGGCACCCCTGGGTTTTTTGGTTTTGTTTTTTAAGTTTTTATTAAACAATAAATAAAATAGATAAAATGATTTTTTATTCAAAAATAAAATAACATTAAAAAGAGGGGCGCCTGGGTGGCTCAGTGGGTTAAGCCGCTGCCTTCGGCTCAGGTCATGATCTCAGGGTCCTGGGATCGAGGCCCGCATCGGGCTCTCTGCTCAGCAGGGAGCCTGCTTCCCTCTCTCTCTCTCTCTCTGCCTGCCTCTCCATCTACTTGTGATTTCTCTCTGTCAAATAAATAAATAAAATCTTAAAAAAAAAAAGATCACTTTAATAAAACTTATATTAGAAAAGTTTTATTCAAAACATTTTACTTGAATAATAAACTTTTTAAAAAGTTTATTTAAACTTTAAAGGCTGGTTTCTAGTTCTAGAGGGACTAGGGTTTCTAACAGACTAATAAGACAGAGATTGAGTTTCAAAAGAAGAAAAAAGCCCAGTCAGGGGTCTCAATAACAGGGCCTTTATCAACAACACACATGGCCTGATGATGTATCTTGAAGATCAGCTTAGGACAGGATTTTCCAATCTCAGCACTACTGGCATTTTGGATAGGGGATGGGTAAGTCCTTGTTGTTGGGGGCTGTGCTGTGTCCTCTTAGCAGCATCTCTGGCCTCTACCCATCTTCAGTTCTGGCATTAAAAAATGTCTCCATGGGCTCCTGGATGGTTCAGTGGGTTAAGCATCTGACTCTTGATTTTGGCTCAGGTCATGATCTCAGGGGGTGAGCTTGAGCCCTGCACTGGGTTCTGCCCTAGGCAAGGAGCCTGCTTAAGATTCTCTCTCCTTCTCCCTCTGCCCCTCCCCAACCCCCTCACATCTCTTTCCTTCTTAAAAAAAAAAAAAAGTTTCCAGGTATTGCCTTGGGACTGCAGAGGAACAGGAACCACTGGCCCAGGGGCACTTACAGGGCTCCTGTCAGTGGTCAGACTTGATCCTAGGAAGTAGTCCAAAGAGTTTGAGCTGCAGCTGGGAGGACAGGTTAAGGGTGGAGACCAGGAACATTCCAGTCACACCCCCCCCCAGTCTCTTTTATGGGCAACTTGGAATATATCTGTTTAAAATGTTTCCATTTCCTCCTTTTCTTTTCCTTATTTGGTGAATTTGTTGTCAGCACTATGGGATAGAGGAGGTTGTTTTTCTTAGCTGTTACTTTCGGGAGGAGATCGTCTCCTGTTCGTTCAATCTGTGTGGACTTCCGGCAGGAAATGGCACTCAAGGAAAGTTTTGAATAAAAGGAAGATGCTGGTTAGCCAGTGGAAACAGGAAGTTGTTGCCTGTGTCTTACACAGCTTAGAAGAAAGTAAGAGGCAGAGGGAAAATTCACTTAACAGAAGTGGGAGGAGCAGAAGAGAGTGGGCTGGGAGTGGAGGAGGGGTAGGGAGCATAGAGGAGCCGAGGGGAGCAGCCAGGTCAACAGGTTGAAAGACCTTGAATCTCCAGCGGGAGCTGGATCTACAGGAAGAGGGGGACTGCCCTGCATAATAGGAATGGGTCATGCAGTAACAATAAGTCAAAGTTCTCGTGATTTACTAATTATGCTGTGTAGTAGACTGCTATACTATACTGTCCTAAAAATACTCTGTTTAGGGCGCCTGGGTGGCTCAGTGGGTTAAGCCTCTGCCTTCCGCTTGGGTCATGATCTCAAGGTCCCGAGATCGAGTCCTGAGTCAGGCTCTCTGCTCAGCGGGGAGCCTGCTTCCCCCTCTCTCTCTGCCTGCTTCTCTGCCTACTTCTCTGCCTACTTGGGATTTCTCTCTCTGCGTGTCAGATAAATAAAATATTTTAAAAAATACTCTATTTAAAAGAATACAGTTTTCTCACAGTATATATTTTAATTTTTTAAAAAGATTTTTTAAAAAAGTATTTAGCAGAGAGAGAGCGAGCATGCGTGTGTACACGCACACAAGTAGGGAGGGAGGGAGCAGCAGAGGGAGAGGGAGAAACAGGCTCCCCTCTGAGCCAGGAGCCGGATTGGAGACTCGTGACCTAAGTGGAAGGCAGACCTCAGTAGACCTCAACAGGCTGGGCCAGTCAGGGGCCCCTCTCACATATATATTTAAAGTGTTTGCCTACATTAAAGAATTCCCCTGAATAAACTGAAAGAGTAAGTCAATGTGGCAAAATGTTAAGTTGATGAATCAGGTGAAGGGTATATGGGTGTTTGTTGTGTTCTTTAACTTTTCTGTAAGTTTGAAAATTTTAAAAATAAAAATTTGGGGTGTGTGGGGAGAAGAGTCAATTTACCACATGCTACTTTGGGCTGGATGGATCATCCCAGATATATGTTCATGGGTCCAGTGATGTTATCTGTGAATTGTTCTCCACAACACAGTGTAGAGATGACCAACATTCTCTTACAACCAGAGTGATTTCTTTCTTTTTTTTAGAGAGGGAAGGAGGAGGGGAAGGGACAGAAGGAGAGGGAGATAGAGAGTCTTAAGCAGTCCTAGCTTCGAGCTGAATTTGGGGCTTAGTCTCCCAATCCTGAGATCATGACCTGAGCTGAAATCACAAGAATGCTTAACAGACTGGGCCCCCCCAAAGCCCCCCCAGAATGACTTCTCATTGTGCTTTTATTTATATATTCTCAGATTCTCATAAATTCCACATGGAACTGTCAGATTTTTGCATAATTTGGACCAATATTTCCTAACAAGAATAACTCTAAGAGTTATCAGAGATAACTCTTAGCTTGTAGCTTTTGCTTTCGTGTATTCAGTAAGTCCTACTTAAGCACCTACAATATACAGGGCAATGTGTTAAGTGTTATGTGGAATACAAATATGAATCACATGGACATTCTGTTATGAAATAAATTGATAATTTGGTATATATATAAACCTTCCACACAAATGACTTTAACACAAGATAGAAAATCACTGCTTTGTGTCAAGTCTTGGAGGAGGGCATCATCACTTCCTCTGGAGGGAACAGGTGTCAGGCATAGTCCTGTTGCATCGTTCTATCCTGCAGTGGACAAACAGTGGGACCGAGAGTTGAAGTTCTTGGTGGGGCTAGAGTGAAGCATCCTGCACTGATCCACTATTGCTGCATAACCCATCATTCAGTGGCTGAAAACAACACCAGTTTATTATTGCTACTGTGTCTGCGGGTCAGTGGGGCATGGTTGACCTAGCCCAGGTTTAGTGGGCAGCTTTGCTTAAACTGCTGCAGCTGTGAGTCGGGGGTGGGGGTGGGGGTGTGACCCTGCTTTGTGTATCTGTCATTCTCCTTGGACCAGCGAGCTAGGCAGGGCATGTGTTCCCCGGTGATGGCAGAGGTGCATGAGGACAAGTAAGAAACAAGGCTCAGAGCTCACACACTGTCCTTTCAGCTCGTATATGGTTGGCCAGAGGAAGTCACAAGCTAAGCCCAAAGTTGTGAGTCAAGGGGGACACTATGCCTTCAGTGAGGTACTGGCAAATGTCTGAGGAAGGGAGAAGTGAAAAACTGGTACAGTTTATGACATATGCCTTGTGGTTATATGAGCACTACATCTTTAGCAGAAATAACTTCAATTTTTTTACAGAGTAAAATTTAAAAATCTGATAAGAACTTTAAAAAAAAATACAGATTCATATGGAAGAATGTCACATCCCTTTAAATACCGACTTTCTATAGCAGGCAAGAAAGCGTGAAGTTAAACTTGAAGCTGAGGGAGATCTAATGCAAATGGTAGTGGGAATCATGGGCCCATTTAATTTTTTTAGATCTTTTTTGGGCTGGCTGCAGGCCACATTTTCCGTTGCTACTTTGGACCTTTATTTCCTGCACTGCTTCTTCCTCTCAGGGGCAACTGGCTGCCTTAACCTCCTGGCAGGTTCATATATTCTCCCTCCCCATTAAAATCTCTTCTGAAGGAAGGATCTGGCAAACTCACGCACAGTGAGGCCACAGTGACTAACAAGGATTAAAAGCTAACTCTTTGAGGAGCATTTGTATTTGATCAGGGAACAGGAGAAAGAATGGCTCTGTACACGGACAAACATAGCAGTGACTTGAGTGGAGAAGTCAGGGAGAGGGGCAACCAAGGAACTAGCCCAGTAACCTCAGAGTCCTATTCTACAAAGTGTTACATTTCTCCTGGACAAGCCACCTGCTGGGACTTTGTAGGCAAGGGTATAGTTGCAGGAGTCACTAGGAGCATGGCTTGATTATGTATTTAGCATAAATAATATTAAAATATGTGCCCTGACAAGTCAATTGCATTTAATAATTTTGTATAGTGTAACGGTTCTAATTCCTACCCAAGTTTGCAGTTGCTATCTCTGAGAAGCAAATAAATCAACATAGCAGACATCGGGCAGGAACTTTCTGAACTGTGTCAAGGTTAATAATAAGTAAAATGTTATAAGTAGCGACAGGACAGCAACAGCTGTGCCACATTCTTGGAAGCAAAGATTTTGATAGCATGAAGTCAGCCTGTGAGCTCAGTTTTTGCTGCTACTCTGGGTGAACACAGAACGCTTATAATAATTCTAACAAAAACCACATTTCTTTCATGAGTTACAACTGTTTTGCACTCAAAACCTGATGTCTGCAGCGGGAAAATCAGGGGCATGTGAAGCAATGTTGGAAGAAGACCCAGATCAAAATTATGAGAATGTCCTGGCTGAGATTCAGTCTTTCGAGCTGCCCATTGAAGCGACTTTAAGGTAGGGCTCCTTGATATTTGTTCCTCCTTCAGTGGTGATAAGGCAGGCTTATTCACATCTTTTTATGCTTTTCTCTATAACAGCATAAAGAATAGTTTTTGAAAAATAATTACAATTCTTGGGGCTCCTGGGTGTTACAGTCGTTAGGCGGCTGCCTTGGGCTTGGGTCAGGATCCCCAGGTCCTGGGATAGAGCCCCAGGTCAGGCTCCCTGTTCAGCAGGAAGCCTGCTTCTCTCTCTTCCACTCCCTCTGCTTGCATTCCGAATCTCTCTCGCTGTGTCTCTCTCTGTCAAATAAATAAATAAAATCTTAAAAAAAAAATGCTGCTTCTCATTAAAAAGAATTACAATTCTGTATATACCAAATCTCTACCTCTGTTCTTATCTTTAGAGAAATTACAATAAACAATTGACTCTTTTTGCATATTTGTTTCCTGATTCAGCACCACAAGGTTTAAAAAATAGAAATGACTTTCAAGAGATCAAAAAGGGCATCTTGCTGTTGCCAAATAGATATCCCATCTCATTTATATGAGATTTCAATGGTTTTCTCTAAAATATTGCTTAGTGAAAAACATTGAGAACAATAAGACATATCAGTAAAACCAATTTCTATTTGGGTAGATGTGAGTTTTAGGGGGAAAAAAGTAAAATGTTTATTTGTGTTGTTGCTACTTGGGTATATGGTGACCTCTCAGATGTGAATTTTTTAAAATTTCTACATAACATTTAAAAATAGTGTCTTTGGTAATATGAGGATTAATTTGCATATTTTTAAGAACAGGATTAAAATGAAAGACCAGGTATCCTTATGTTAAAAGAGTAGCTTTAGGAAGTTAATTCTTTCTGACTGCCTGCCTGTAACTGACACCTATCAGTGTGGGAATGGCAATTACTGAATTTGGTAGCAACAGTCAATAAATATTTGTTGACTAATATTTGTTGATTAAATTAAAGGATTTTGGGGTGGGGGGTGCTGTTGTCTCTTCATCCTCAGAAAGGGTCCAGGGCCAAGTTGCTTTGAAATATATTATAATTCAAATCTGAGTAAATTTCTCCCAAATATTTAAATTTGATTTTGCACTAAATATATTTTGAATCTCTTTAAAGGGCCTAGGGTACTGTTAGGGACATGGGAAGGCATTGATATTTGTTGGTTGATTCTTGGATTATCAATATGTAGGTGCAGTTGTAAAATAATTACAAATCTATTACAGTTTTTCCTTACACTTTCATTTTATCCAAGCATTCGTGAACATTCCATGAAGAGGGGAAGGTAATTTCTATCCTATTTAATAGGTAGAAGGAACCAGAGCTTTTTTACTAATGGGAAACTCAATAATTTTTTCCATATGGAGCAAACTTTATCCTGTACCAGCACCTTTTAGAACTTATACATTTGCATGATGGCTAGATCAGAAGTCCAAGAGGGAACAAATGGGTGAGGGGAACCTAGACATATGTTAGCTACTGTAGCTTCTGCTGCTGTTGCTCTTTCAAAGCTCTTGGCCTTCAACCCCCAACCCTCTCCACCTCTCCCCTGGTCTTACAACCATGGTTAACACCTACACAGGTCATCCAACCATGGCCTTCTCTTTCTGGCTAGTCTTGCTTGGTATTGGACCTGACTTCCTGCTCTGGATCGTGGAGCTTTCCTACCCTCTGTTGTTAGGGTAAATATTCCTGGTCTTGTATCTGGTCTTCCTAAAGAAGAAATCAGTGTAGATCTGGCCCTCACAGCACTCTCCCAGTGTCACCCTTAAGAGGGGAGAAAACACTGATATATTCTCCGGGTGTTGCCCTGTCATCACCAGAGTGGACCTGCAGTACCCGCTGTTCGTTTGGGTAACAGTGTCTGGGTTATTGAACAAGGGGTCAGAACGTTCTTTTGCAAAGGCTCCTGCTAAAACACCCCAATGTTATTTGGAGGGTAGACTCAGAGCTCTTAATAAAACTTTATCTGGGACAATATTAATCAGCATTAGTTATCCTAAACTTTTGCTTTAATCAATTAGATGAAGACTTCTGAGACTGGCATTCAGTGCTTTTTTGCTCATGCATATGCATGTCATTGATGTTCCAGTGTCAATGATTCTTCCACTGTTCCTACAGAACACATCAGCTTGTGTGGTCAAATATGAGGGCTGGAAAAATCAAGACAGGACTACCATTTTGGCTGAACTAGACTGGTTACTATTTGAAAATGTGTCCTGAGATTTTCTTTCTCTTGTGTCCATGGTTGTTTATTATTATTATCATTATTATTATTATTCACTCAAATGTTTTTTCTTCTACGAAGCCTCTTGTGATCCCTCAGCCACATGTGAATATACAACCTTTGAAGCCTGCAAAGAATTCAGGGCATTTATTCTGACTTAAAATGTGTGTGTTGTAATTTTAGAAATATTTTCAGGTGGAAAGATTCCTGAAGCCAGGAATGTATCTTCCTTTTACCATTGTATCCTCTGCAGAAGATTCTACCAACAGAGTAGCTAGATAAATATTGGTTCACTGATTTGTATGAGCTTCTAAAGTAATGGTGACTTTGTGAAGCAAAAGAAAGGAGGCAGTTGAGAGAGAAAGTCATCCTTTGAGGGAAGAAGTGGAGGTAGTGGAAGGCTACAAGCTATAAAGGCAGACATGGTGGAGAGTGGATTTGGTGGCGTGCAGACTGGTGGGGTGGACAGTGAGGAAAGGGTTAGGGCATTGAGAGGACAGGGCTGGCAATACGGGAGAGAAACATTCTCAGGAAAATCCCTGCACCTGGGAATTGAAGCTCTCCTGTTCACTTTTCCTTGTCAAAGAAGAAAGGCATTGCTTCAACAAACATTTCCTGTCATAAAATCTTCAACTCTGTTGGTTTCCTTCCCCTGCCCACCTTCCATTTTCCAGGTAGGGAGTCTGAGGTGCCCTGCGCAAGGTCAGAGCCAGGTGGGTTTGCTTCTCTAACAAGGTGATGTCACCAGAGCTCAGCATCTCAGGACTCAGAGATGGTGTCTGCTTCGGTCATTTAAGGGTGACACAGCAGCTCTTTCTTCACAGGGACCGAGCTTCCTAGTGCTCACCCCTGCACACCATATGGGCTATTGGGTCTCCTCTGCCTGATGCATTGTGGGGGTTTGCTGAGACCAAGAGTCATACCGTTGGGTACTATCGGTGGCCCACAGTCTCTTTCTCCCTGCCTATCTGCATTCTCCCCTCTTCCTGACTCAACTCTCTGCTGCTCCCAGAGCAAGCTTCTCCTAGAGAGTCTAGCCTATCTCCTGCCTGACTCCCCCAGTGGGACCTTGGGTCTACTCCTTTGGCCCTCCCTTTTTTTTTTTTTTTGCGAAAAAGTAGACAAGAGTCGGATGATTCTGAGGTCCTGTGTTTGTTTTCATTCTTTGTGTGAAATGGGACCACTGCCTGTAGTATTAAGTTTAAAGAGGAGGGAGTTTTAGGGGAGAGCTGAGATACTGTATTTTTCCATGATTTGTGTTACCAATGAAATATCCATTAAAGACATCGCAGGCAGCTCTAACAATGGAGTTGGGAATAAAATTCCCGGATAGAAAAACAGTATTTGATATTAGCCATGCAGATGGTGAGTGAGTTTAAGAGAAAAGGGAGAAATGTCGAGAAAAGTCTATTGCTAGTGCCTCTGTTGTCCTAGCATGGCTTTGCTTTGGGTGTTCAGATTGCTAATAGGCTGAAACTCACCAGCAGGTGGCAGCTGGAATTAGTTTTGCTATACTAACCCTTTTGTCCTGGGCATAGCTATTTTTATCATGTTACCACCACATGCTAATTTCCACGGGATTTTCTCATTCTTTTTTGGTTTTCTTTCAATCCAGTCCCTCCATTTGGCTTAGATATAGCTTTATATCTATCTTATATCTTAAATATAGATTTAACTATATATAGATGTAGCTCCTTGCAGCCCCGGCATCTGGGGGCATGCTTGTCCCTGGTAGGCTTCAGGGCTGTTTGGAGCCACACCAAAGGAAAGTACTAGCGCTGGCCTTATTGGAATGAAGCCTCACCAACTTCCTTTAACAAGGGTGGGCACCTGGTCTCAAGCAGCAAATCAGTCCCCGTGCATCGGGAGTGGTTGCCTGAATCTCACATTGAGGTAGTTTTGATAAGTTAGTGATTGCAGGTGAGGACATCTTATAGGGCAGTGGCAGTGTTCATATCATTTACCATGTTCACGCTAGAACTTCCTGCTGCTAGGCCTTGCCCATTTGACCTGCCTTACCCTGGGGGTCCTGACTCCAACCTGGATGTTGTCTGGCTCATTATGCTTCTTGGAGTCCTGCAGGTGTGTTGTTCACCTCTTAGAACAAGTCCTGAAGTCACGGCATGTCTGCAGGCATTTGGGTTCACAAGTCACAGCGTGTCTTATTGCTATAGCTGACCCTGAGGGAAGACAAGGGCAGGTTGAGGGTGCTGCAAAGTTAGTGGGAAGTAGAGAAAGGGGACATGTCCAAAGAAGGTCTTACAGAGGGCTGGGAAAAATAGGAGGAAAAGGGAATTGTACAAGATGACGTACCAGAAGAAATTTTTGTAATTGTTTTATGATAACATAATTGTTTTACACTTGTATTCACAGACTCTCTCGGGCTCTTTTCCAAAAGCTGACCATGAAGTTTAACCAGTTTAAGAGCAAACAGGATATTGTTATTTCTTTGACTTTAATGTTTTTAGGAATGAAGATAACATGCTTTTAGGAAAGGACAGAAAACATTAAAAAAAATCCAACTAATAAGCTGTGTATACAATAAAATCTTGGGATGACATGCTAAAAAATATAACTGGTTAACACCTGTAAACGTTTTACAATGCTCTTGCTGCATGTACCTTCAGAAATGTAAGCTTTCTATTAAATCTTACCCCATTAAGTACATTGCTTAACATCAAAGGTTCAGGTTTTATTAGTTGTTTGATTTTGGCCTTAGTTTCTGAAACTGTAAAATAAGGAGTAAGAATTTTTTTTTTAAAGATTTTATCCATTTATTTGAGCAGAAGAAGGGGGAGGGGCAGAGATAGAGGGAAAGGGAGAAGCAGACTCCGGTGCTGAGCGCAGAGCTGAGCCTGAGTGGGGGATGTGATCGTAAGACACTGAGATCAGGACCTGAGCTGAAGGCAGACACTTAACTGACTGAGCCACCTAGGTGCCCCTAAAATAGAGATGATAATACCACCCATCTCAAATGGTTAATAAATAAAAGTGCTTAGCAGAGTGCCTACCTAGCACATTGTAAATGCTCAATAAATATTAGCTTTTATTATTATATCTAATTTACATCTGGGATATGTATTCCAATATAATTTAATAAATATATGGAGTATTGAAATAAACAAGCACTCACAACATCTTGAAATTCTCAGTAAATGGGAAATATTGAGTAATATGAATTTTATTTTGGTTGTATTATATTCAGGAGAGAGAACATCCCTTTTTCAAAACCATATTTACTAATGCTTATATTTTATGCCAATGTAATATCATTACTTCATTTAATCTCTGATGAGAGTGGTGTAGTGTGTTACATGTTGTGGATATATATGGAGTCTGGGAATAAATGTGGGGCTAACCATGACCGAGGCCACCTGTTAGCAGCACCTCGGGGAAGCCTGAGTCCCCAGTGAGAGTGGGTTGTGTTGTTGTCAAACTTCTGAACATTTAAATGATAGTATCATTCGCTACTTGATCTTCAGTGCAACAAAGGGAGAAGCTAAAAAACATTTTTATATCTGGGAACCAAGTATTTTAACCAGAAAGACAGTTTTGTTTCTTTACCGGTTAAATGAATGGACTCTGGAGCCAGAAAGATGTAGGATCAAATTTTGTGTCTGTCATTACTAATAGATCTACTGAAAGGATTACATGAATTCGTCATGAAATGTATTTAATGTAATGCCTCATACATAGAAAATGCTCATTCACTCACCTGTTCATTCAGTAAATAAATGTTTATGGAGTGCCTATGGTATGACAGGCTGGGGTCTAGAAGGTCAATGGTTTGCTGTTAGAACTTGTATTTTAGTGGAAGGAGCTAAAAAGAAGCAAATAAAAAAGTGGTATTGTGGCAGTTCCCCAGGCCCTTCCCCCTTGGATATAGCTGGAGCTTGAAGCATGCAGGGCCTGGGACACTTGCAGACCTGGAACTGCTCTAGGGTGGTGAATAATAGCTCTTAGAGTCTGCAATAAAAAATGGCCTCCAATTAAACTAGATTGCAAAAAAAAAAAAAAAAAGGTGAAGAAGGGGTGCCTGGGTGGCTCAGTCAGTTAAGCATCTGTTCTTGGTTTTGGTCCGGATCATGATCTCCAGGTCGCGAGATCAAGCCCTGCTCTGGGCTCCACACTGGGTGGGGAGTCTGCTTAAGAGTTTCTCTTTTCTCTGCCTCTGCCCCTCCCCCCTCATTAAAAAAAAAGGGGGAAGAAAGAGATGGAAAGAGTAAAAATATTAGAAGAGGCAGAGCCTGGGGAATTTGTGGTGGAAAAAGTACTGGACCACCGAGTAGTGAATGGGAAAGGGGAGTATTTCCTGAAGTGGAAGGGATTGACAGATGCTGACAATACTTGGGAACCTGAAGAAAATTTAGATTGTCCAGAGTTAATTGAAGCATTTCTTATTTCTCAAAAGCTGGTAAAGAAAAAGATCGTATAAAAAGATAATCTTTATCTGATAGTGAAGCTGATTATAGTAAATCAAAGAAGAAAAGAGATGTTGCTGATGAACCAAGGGGCTTTGCCAGAGGTCTTGGTCCCGAACAAATAATTTGTGCCACAGACAGCAGCGGAAAATTCAAGTCTCTCATGAATGGAAAGATTCAGATGAGGCAGATTAGGTGTTGACAAAAGATGCAAATAGGAAGGGTCCTTAAACTGTAATTGCTTAAAAAAAAATTTTTTTTTTTTAAAAGGAGGTTCCATACACAGGTTAGAGCCCAACATGGGGCTTGAACTTATGACCCTGATATCAAAACTTGAGCTGAGATCAAGAGTCAGATGCTTAACTGATGGAGCCACCCATGTGCCCCAACTGTAATTACTTTTTAAAAATTTTAAAAAATTATTTATTTGTTTGAGGGAGAGAGAGTGCAGAGGGCAGAGGCAGAGAGGGAAAAGGAAACGCCCTGCTGTGGAGCCTGATGTGGGGCTCAATTCTATAACCCTGAGATCATGGCTTGAGCTGAAATCAAGATTCAAATGCTTAACTGACTGAGCCACCCAGGTGCCCTGTAATTGCTTTTTTTTTTTTTTTTTTTAAAGATTTTATTTATTTATTTGACAGAGATCACAAGTAGGCAGAGAGGCAGGCAGAGAGAGAGGAGGAAGCAGGCTCCCTGCTGAGCAGAGAGCCCGATGTGGGACTCGATCCCAGAATCCTGAGATCATGACCTGAGCCGAAGGCAGTGGCTTAACCCACTGAGCCACCCAGGCGCCCCTGTAATTGCTTTTTATAAAGAGAGATTAACTTGGCATTTATATATGTATATATAAAATCTGGGTCTTGGTTTTTTTACTTACTAGTATAAGGAAATAAGAAAATCAAGTTTGATATGTTTGTTTTGAAGTAGTATTGGGGGTTTTGTTGGGGATTTTTGCATCTATAGCACTGGTTACTTTGAATAAATAAAAGATTTCTGTAGTTGCTTCCTTTATCAGAAAAGACTATTTGAAAGCAGACAGCACATTTTTTTAAAAAAAGATCTTATTTATTTATTTATTTGACAGACAGAGATCACAAGTAGTCAGAGAGAGAGAGGCGGGGAAGCAGGCTCCCCACTGAGCAGAGAGCACAACGTGGGGCTCGAACCCAGGACCCTGGGATCATGACCTGAGCTGAAGGCAGAGGTTTTAACCCACTGAGCAACCCATGTGCCCCCAAACCAGACAGCATATTATTCCCCTGCATCAGAGAACACCTTTTCTAAATGTTGGGGGAGGGGTGTCCGGGTGGCTTAGTCAGTTAAGCATCTGACTTTGGCTCAGGTCATAATCTTAGAGGTCCTGGGATCCAGCACCCTGGCAGTCTCTGTGCTCAGCAGGAAGTCTGCTTCTCCCTCTCCCTCTGTCCTTTCTCCAAATTGTACTCTCTCTTTTAGGTAAATAAATTAAGTGAAAAAAAAAAAAAGAATAAATGTTGGGGAAAATCTTCATAGTTGTTAATCAGAATTCGTGTTTAAATCTTATATGCCTGAGGACCATTCTGGGTTTTTTGTTTATTTGGTTTGTGTGTGTGTATGTGTGTTTATACTTAAAATATATATGTGAATGGTTTTTCTTTTTCAACATTCACCAAAACAAAAACAACATTTTATAACCACAGATAAGCCTGTATTTCTGGGATGCCATCATTTTCAGCGACCTAAGAAATAAATCGCTTCAAGTTAAATTTAAACTTTTCCTGAATCCTTAACCTTTCAAATTTTATAATTACTTGGACAATTTAAATATAATGTAAATAATTTAAATTGGATAATTTAAAAGCAGCCACATCAGAATCCATATCCATATCCACAGTCACATAAATGCAATTTAATTTGCAAGATCCCTGGAAGGAAAATATTGTCACTGCCAAGAATCCCCACCCAAATGAGAAAACTAGGCAAGTCCTGGTGTGTTTTAGTTAAGTAACAAAACCTAGTTAAATGGACATTTAAAGCTTCTTCCTAATGAACCATCCCTTAAAAAAAATTATTTGGGGCACCTGGGTGGCTCAGTGGGTTGAAGCCTCTACCTTCGGCTCAGGTCGTGGTCTCAGGATCAGGCCCCGCATTGGGCTCTCTGCTCAGTGGGGAGCCTGTTTCCCCTTCTCTCTCTGCCTGCCTCTCTGCCTACTTGTGATCTCTCTCTGTCAAAATAGATAAATAAAATTTAAAAGAAATTATTTGAGAGAGAGATAGAAAGAGAAAGAGCATGAGCAGGGGGAGAGGCAGAGAAAGAAGCAGACTCCCCGCTGAATGCAGAGTCCAACACGGGATTCGATCCCACGACACTGAAATTATGACCTGAGCCAAAATCAAGAGTTGGGTACTTAACTGACTGAGCCACCCAGGTACTCAGAACCATTCCTTTTCAAGAAGTTGAAATCCCTGTGTTGTATGGGCTGAAAGGTCATGATTCATAGAATGTCTAAGACTTTGTTCGTGAAAACCTAATCATAATCAGATGGTTAGAGATGCTGGCAATTTAGGACCTGTAGGAATAAATGGGTGAACAAACTTCTGTAATTGAAAAATTCTTGACCTGATTGGTTTTTGTTTTTACCCCAACCCATTCCTTACGTGGAGGCTTAATCTTCTTACTATTTGAGTTACTGGTTCAGCAGAAACCAGGGAAAACAGTAACTTGGGAGTCATAATGTTATCCAGCTGCATGTTGTTTATTGTAAATACTGATAAGTTGTACTCAATAAATAGTTTTATATTTTTTTAAAAAGTGTTGTATTCCGTGCTATGATGAACAGGGTGAGGGAGGTCCCAGGGCAGAGACTGGCCAGGACATAAATGTTAGTTATTATTATTGCTGCTGCTGCTGTTATTGTTATTATTATTATTCCATTACATACATTAGTTACATTTCTAAATCCATTTTGTTGCGAGAAGAAAAATAAGACAAGTGAGAGGAGAGGGAGAAAGCACAAAAGGAATAAAGGGAAGCTAAGTGGGACAGGAATGAGGAATAGAGAGTGCATTGAACAGAATGAACAGAAAAACCAACAAGGAGGAGAAGAAAGAGAAGAAAAAGAGTTGATGTTAGAAGCGGGGGGTGGGAGGGAAGAAGAAAGAAATGCTAGAATGGAACTCAGAATTATTGCTCGATGGACTTGAAAATGGCTATTTTGGGTATCGGTGAGCCAATGGAGTTTTCAGGACATTGTTTGAGAGTAGGACTAGTGCCATCATTGGCCAGACCCATACAAAATGAAAATGCAGGCCCCTTTGTTCAGAAATTATTAAGAATTACAAGATGGAGGGGCCCCTGGGTGGCTCAGTGGGTTAAGCCTCTGCCTTCAGCTCAGGTCATGGTCTCAGGGTCCTGGGATTGAGCCCTGCATCAGGCTCTCGGTTCAGCGAAGAGCCTGCTTCTCCCTCTCTCTCTGCCTGCCTCTCTGCCTACTTGTTATCTCTTTCTCTCTGTCAAATAAATAAATGAAAATCTTAAAGAAAAGGAATTACAAGATGGAGATGGCAGAGCATTAAGCCAAGAGCAACCACATTGGTTGCATATGATGAACCAGCCCTGTCTAAGAGCTTAGCACACAGCCTGGCATACAGCAAGCATTTAGTAAAAATGGTTGTTGAATGAACGGAACCTGGGGCTAATTACTTTTGAACTTCTCGGAGGGACTGGCCCATATTTCGGATGAACTGACTTTATTTGGCTCCAATTTCAAATTTCCTTCTATTGTTCTCCGCCACGGGGTCCAGATCTTTATGGAACAACAGACTCCTGGACATAGTTTTCACAGCAGGAATCCTCTGAGGCCTGGCAGGGCTTGGTTCATATCCTCTTGCACTTACATAGTGTGGCCACTTGAGGTCACTGCACCAACAAGGCAGAAGTTGGAGGACTGGCCACCGCCCCCCCAACCGCATCGTGATGGCCCCAAAGAGTGAATGGCTCAAAGGCACCAGGAAGGTTAGTTATTAAAGCCAGTGTATAAAAACTGCCTCTCCTTTACATTTTGATACAGTTCTACAGTTCTATATGTAGGGCTTTTAAACTCCTTATGAAACATCTGAACAATGTTAGCCAAGTCTTGAGAAGATGAAGATCAGGAAGCGAGCTCTAGGAGTGGGGAGGAGAGTCGTTGTGTAGAGATGTCCTACCTTATGAAACATGGTTCACCATGTCATGCTTAACATCAGAAGTATCTGGATGCAGATCATTCACTTCACAACTATGAACTGTGCTGGACAGCCAACAAAACAGACATTGTCTCTGTGCCAGGAAGTAGAGAGAGACTCAGTGATCTGTTTGCCTCCACAATATGTGCCTCAGAGGAGGAACATTGCCTCCAAAGACAGCAAAGAGGCTCTTGACTTGTTTGAGATCCGGAGGGATCACTCAAGGGGATATGGAACCAAGAGTCTAACACAAAGACATGGTCCCGTTTCTCTAACAGGAAACAAATTTCAGGCAGTTTCCACCTATCGAGCATTCAAAAAAATGAAGGGTAGGTTCAGAAAATTCTGATATAAAACAAGAATACTTGAAAAAAAGAAGAAAAAACCCAGGATACTTGGTTAATGATTAGAAAAAAGTACATTTTTGTGTCTGGTTTGTATTTGTATTTTATCAAAGAGGAAGCTGAATTCTGGGCTTCCTGGTTTCAAAATACATGTCTGAAATAAATGATAGCCCTGGTCTCTAATGCTAATGCTAATTGAGCTCTGGGCTAGACATTATGCAAATATTATCTCCTTTAATCCCCACAAAACTTGGTGAGCTAGGAGCTGTTACGTCTCTAATTCACACTTGAAGAAACTGAGGTTTAGACAAGTTAACTAGCTCTCTGGAGGTCCAACATCTAGTAAAAGATGAGTTGGAATTTGAACCCAAGCAGTTAAATACCAGACTAGGGCAGCTGCCTTCTACTACCTTTTTCTGAGGGAGGAGCTTTGCCAAGATAGGTTATGAGCCTGCAGACAAGTGGCTCAAAGTAGAAGTTGTTAATGACGAAGAGTGTATGTACAGGTTTTTTTTTTTTTTTTTTTTAAAGATTTTATTTATTTATTTGACAGAGACAGATCACAAGTAGGCAGAGAGTCAGGCAGAGAGAGAGGAGGAAGCAGGCTCCCCGCCGAGCAGAGAGCCCGATGCGGGACTCGATCCCAGGACCCTGAGATCATGACCTGAGCCGAAGGCAGCAGCTCAACCCACTGAGCCACCCAGGCGCCCCCAGGTTAAATCCTTACTTTGAGGGTTAGTTTTTTACTGGACACAGAATGCATCTCCTGTCCTGCCAGTCTTCCTGGTTTGCCTTTCTCCTCCCAGGAGTCCTGAAGTGAGATTTTGAGTGGATCTCTGAAAGTCAAAATCTACTGACTGCAAAATAACCCTATATCCATGTGCAATCTGCCTGTGTGTGCCCCACAACCCTCCAACCTCCTTAGACCAGACTGGTTAAATCATCTATCCCGTGCATAAAACAACACTGGAACAAGCTTCCTTGCTGACTTTTTTTTTTTTTTTTTTTTAAATGGGAGAAACAGGAACTGGTTGATAGCTCCATCTTCTTCAACTCACTAGCTGTGTGGCCTTGGGCAAGTGATTTAATTTCTTTTTCTTTTTTGAAGAGTTTTTATTTACTTATTTTTGAGGGAGAGAGAAAGCATGCATATACAAGTGGGAAGTGGGGGGAGAGGCAGAGGGAGAAGCAGACTCCCCACTGAGCAGGGAGACTGACTCAATCCCAGGACCCTGGGATTATTACTTGAGCTGAAGGCAGACATTTAACCAACTGAGCCCACCCAGGGGCCCGACAAGTGACTCAATTTCTTTTTTTTCTTTTTTTTTTAAAAGATTTTATTTATGTATTTGACAGAGAGAGTGAGCACAGGCAGATAGAGAGGCAGGCAGAGGCAGAGGGAGAAGCAGGCTCCCTGCTGAGCAGGGAGCCTGATGTGGGACTCGATCCCAGGAGGCTGGGATCATGACCTGAGCGGAAGGCAGCTGCTTAACCAACTGAGCCACCCAGGCGTCCCAAGTGACTTAATTTCTATAAGTCTGTTTGCTTATATTAAACTGGAGATAGTGAAAGTACCCCCATAGGTTTAAATTAGATTTCAGGAAAATTAGTGCTAATTAAATTCTAAGTTAAATTATTGATTAAGTTTGTAAAGATTAAATTAGATGATACAAAGGGCTTAACAAGTATGTTCCATATATAGCTGTTGTGGTTTTATTTTGGTCTATAGCTGAAATTCTTTATATTTTAGAAATGTATCACTTAGAATAGGATTAGAATAAGCTTTTTTGCACATTTATTTGTTATATCTATGTCTGAAGTTAAAAATATATATAGTTATTTAGAACACTTAGCTTTAAATTCTTAGCAAAAACCTTCAGATGCTAACAGAACTGTCAGCAGTCACAAAGGGAACCAGCAAAAGCTGTTTCAGAAGGAGAAGTGGTATATGGACTTCCTTCTGTCTTGACTTGAATTGAGGGGAAGATACTGCTGCTTATGTTGAAGTAATCTCTATGGGCAGGTGTTGAAACAGGCCTGGAGTGAAGAGTGCCAAAGCAGGGCTGGCTTCCCAGAAGAGGGGCTAGGTTTGGGATCATGTCAGGATTGGTGAAGAGAAGAAGGTCTTGGGCAATGAATGCTCAGAAAAGGAATGTTCCATCAGGAAAGAGTCACCAAATAAGAAGGTGGCCTGTGCCACTTGCCCTGCTCTCTTCACCTTGCTTTACTCATCAGAATAATGAATTCTGGCCATGCACATTGACGGAACTAAGATGGTCTGCTATTTCCTGCAGAGAGAACTGGCTTCCTCTTCTTTTTGTAGGGCGATATAAAATTTGTCTTCATTTCATATGTTTTGGTTTCAGGCTCGATTTTCAAAAGGTTTATTTTCTTCTCTCAAGAGCTGAACCTCCAATTCAGATGTGCTAACACCAGGTGCTTCGATCCTTGTACATTCAGTCAGCTAAGAAAAAAAACTCAGTTTTTTACTAAATAGAAACCATAGCATGAAGGGCCCAAACAGTGGGGGCCAGGTACTGGGGTTTGGCTTGACTGAAGGATAAAATTCAACCATGGTGAAACCAAAAGTCTATAGATACTGTTTCTTGGATTGAAGCCCTTGATTTAAGTAGGGATCATGGAATTTGAGGTACACATTTTCTGTTATAATGACAGATTTCTATTAAGGCAACTGACAACAACCCTATAAAACGTTACATTTGATGTCAGTATGTATAGAGCAAATTTGAAAAAAACTTTTCACAATTTGATAATTGTTCTAATTCCGAATTGTTACCCATCACAGATTAATCAAACTCCTACCTTATCCTCAGACCTGTTTGGCATGCTCCTTTCTAACTCATCCTGAATTCTTTCCAATGGCTTCCGAGCTTCAGCATTGTCTGGTTTCAAAAATCCCTCCAGCATTCTCCCATTTGCACCAAAAAAAAAAAAAAAAGTCAACTCTGAACTTAAGGTCTTTAATGTAGTGTGACAGTGTTGGAGAGCTCAGGAAGAGATATTTTTGTTTTTGCATATTCTTGCAGCTTGAGAAAACAGGATTTCCCAGAGAAGCTCTGGATTCTTCTGTACCACTGAGACAGGCTTTTGATGGGGTTCTTGGTAGAATGGGCAGTTGGATATAGCAGAGCTTCCTTAATCTTCCAAGCCAGTATGTACTAAGGTCAGTTGCATTTTGATTCCCTGGGGCCAAGGGTACAAAAACAAACAAAACTCACAGATGTATGAAAAGGAACTAATCAAAACAACTGCACACTATTAAAACAGTTGGTAGTGGAGCAGACAAATGTGCTAAATTGAATCTGGAGTTAGAGAAGGTTGTGATTAGATAGGGGAATTTTTCTTAAGGAGATATATTTGAGTTGAATTTTCCAGGGAGAACAGAAACTTCAGAATAATGGAAAGGAGGGCATTTATATATGTTAATAGTGGTTATTATACGTGGCAGGCAGAATAATGGCTCCCCGAAGAGGTCCAAGTCTTAATCCCAGACCTGTAAATATGTCAGACATCACAAAAGGGAGGTTGCACATGTGATTAACGTTAAGACCTTAAGATGGAAGTTTGTCCAGGATGATATGGTTGGATTCAGACTAATCACAGGGGTCATTAAGAGCAGAGAATCTTTGATGGCCTCTGTCATCAGAGCGAGATGTGACTAAAGAAGATGTGACTACGGAAGGCTGGTCAGAGAGATGCAATGTTGCTGACTTTAAAGACTGAGGAAGGGGGCTATAAGCCATGAAATCTGGGTAGCCTCTGTAAACTGGAAAAAGTAAGGAAACGAATTCTCTAGAAAGGAATGTAGTCATACTGACACCTTGATTTTAGCCCAGTGAGACCCTTGTTGCACTTCTAACCTACAGAACCTCAAGATAATAAATTTGAGTGTTTTAAGGTATTAATAAGTTTGTGGCAATTTGTTACAGCAACAATAGAAAACTAATATAATATGAGACAGGGATATGAGGTAGACACTACAATTGTGGTCATTTACAGATGGGGAAACTGAAATAGATACTAGGTTCTTGCTCAGGGTCACTCAGCTCTGAAATGAAGGAGCAGGGAATTAAATTGAAGATACAAGTCTCCAGAGCTCATGTAAAACCACCTCCCAGACATTTTTGTGGGGAGGAGGATGGAGGCAATCTTCTAGTAAAAGCTCACTGAAGGGGTTAAGTTACACAGCTGGATAGTAAGGAGCTTGGTTCACTGGCAGGGTAGTTCAGAAACTTGGGTTAATGGGGACCGGAAAACAGTTGTCCCTCAGGGTTAGGTTTGCACTCCCTGATTATCTTCCTCAGTTGGTGCTTTGGTCATGACAAACTGGTTTACTCAGTGTCCCACAACAAGTCATTAAACAGGACTCTTCTACACTAGCACTTTGCGAAGCCACTTCCGCTTTCCCATTTCTCTGATGCCTGCCCTTCTCCAGAGCTCCCACCCCTCCTCATCCCAACTGCAGTCCCTGGAAGGCACTTGGGTTCAAGGATTTTAGGGACTAAGGCATGAAATCACACGTTGCTCTGGACCTCTCATGTAACCTTGCCATATAGTGTCATAGTTTTTCGTCACTTAATTTTCCTGGTGCTTAATGACTTATTTCCAAGGTGACTGGCCACTGTAAACTTCCTGCAGGGAGAGACATCAAGTCACCCCGAGCTGTAGTCATGGTCGTTAACTGGGATTTTGCTGCTACATTCCTAAAATAAAAATTACTCCCACGCACAATTTTGAGTTTCTGGTGTGTACATTTTCCTTCTCTGATTCTCCACCTCCCAGTGTACATCACCTCCTTGTTAAATGTTCCCGTAGCTTTTGCTGTAGATCGAAGGTGATTATTTCATTGTCGACCTGCTTCATTACTAAGGTATCTCGAGCGCATTAGCAGAGTCTGGCACACACAGTACAAGAAGAATGTATGGCAAAGCCAGGCCAGTCACTATATAGCAACTGGGAGCAAGGGGAGGGGGAGAGCGGAAGGCAAAGTGTCTTCATTCCTCGCCTCGGCCGGCAGGACCCTACGCTCTGACAGGTGCTAGAACTGAGACCGGGGTCCGGTCGCGTGCCCGCAAGCTTCCTCCCACACCCTCCGCGCGCCCCCGCGCTGTCTCCGCCCTCTCCACGCCCCCTCCCCGTCCCCTTGCGCGCGCGCCTCAGGCTGCTCGCCCCCGCTGTCCGCGCGGCGCCGCGCCTCGCCGGCTCCTCAGCTTCCAGCCAAGATGGCGGAGAATGGCGATGGTCTGGGGACTGTCCCGGAGCATGAACGGATCTTGCAGGAGATTGAGAGCACCGACACCGCCTGCGTGGGACCCACTCTCCGGTAAAGCTCACATCCCCCCGGGACCTCGGGCTGCCGCCGCTGGCCGCTCATCAGGAGCCGAGCTGGGCGTCCGTCGCCGGCCGCGCGCCGGGCGTACCGACAGGTGGTGCGTGCGGAGGCGGGCGGGGGCGCTCCGGGGCGGTGGGCCGAGACCTGGGCCTGCCCGGGCGGGGAGGGGAGGAACGGGCGGCTGCACCTGTCGCTACAGGCCGCCTCAGCCCCGGGAGCTGTCACCACGCAGCCGGTGGGTGTGGCCCCGGTGGCGCCTTTGACCCGGGGAGCCGCGGCGCCGCCGGGCCCTGACGGCCTGGGTCCCGAGGACGCGCCTTGGGCCTCCCGGGCTCCCGGCGGGGCTGAGGGCGGCTGTGCTGGGGCGAAGGTTAACCGACAGCAGTCGGCGTGACTGAGATGCCGAGGCGCCCGCAGGTGGAAACCCTGGCGTGGAGGGCTGCAGCGGGCGTGGGAGAATTGAAGTTGAGCTGGAGTCGCCGGCACCATTATCCCTCAGCGCGGCCGGAATGGGCGAGAAGGGAGCGTGCGCTGGCGGGCAGGAGCTGATGCTTAAGAGCGCGCCAGTGTGACCGAGCGCTCGCCTGGCGCGCCTTCTGGAGTGTGGGAAGCTTTTACTTAACGAACATTTGATTAATTTTGCATTAACTTTCCCGTTTATTTTGAAAAAGATCTTCACCTTTTAAAAATAATACTAGATAATGAATATTCCAGACTGAATACCTGTTGCCCTAATAGAATATTAGCTGGACACTGTTGTGATCCACTAGATTAGGTTAGGCATTCCCACCAAGAATAAATGCCTGTTTGGGGGTGCCTGGGTGGTTCAGATGGTTGGACCTCTGCGTTTGGCTCAGGTAATGATCCTCAGGTCAGGGATCGAGCCCCACATTGGGCTCTTGGATCAGCGGGGAGTCTGCTTCTCCCTCTCCCTCTGCTTCTTCCTCTGCTTATGTTCTCTCTTTGTCTTCTTCTCAAATGAATAAATAAAAAAATCTTAAAAAAAAAAAAAAGAAGAAGAAGTGTTTCTTAGGGGCGCCTCGCTGGCTTAGTGGGAAAAGCACGCTGCTCTCGGTGTCATGAGTTCGAGCCCTCCGCTGGGTGTAAAGATTATTTACAAATAAACTTTTTAAGAAAAAGAAGTACCTTTTAAATGTAAAGTTTCAGCTTTCGTATTGATGGTGAAATTGTTATTCACATATGGAAGTTAGAAGTGATTGTGCTTTAACATTATTTTCTTCAGGATAGGCTTCCTAGAAATGAAGTGCTGTATGTTTTGTGGACCTGTGGATGTAGTATCAAGTGAAGCTGTTTCAAATTATAATGTAAATTCACCTTGCCCTGAGATTCCGGAGTGTTTTGCACGGGTCCTACCGCTGACGAAATGTGTGGTCATGGACAAAATCATTTAAGGTTTCTGAACCTCAATTTCCTTATTCCTGTACTTGGGTAGGGGGTGGGTCTTTAGAAGCCCCGGATATTAGAGACCTTGCCTATTTGTTCACTACTGTATCCCTAACACCAAGCATGTGGTAGGCACCTGATAAGTTTTTTTTTTTGTGGTTTTTTTTTTTTTTTTTTTTTTTTTTTTGGTCACATGAAGTTCTAGCTGTGATATGATAGGCGTAATTAGTACATTTCCTTAATTTTCCAGCATGATGATTTCTTTTCATAAAACTCTGGTCATTTGGTAATGAAAGTAGAAATCATAGATCAAAAGGAAGCTTTGTTTTCCTGACTGCATAGTGAAAGTTAAAGAGTACAGTATGTATTATAGTTATCAGAACAGCCAATTTTTGAAAATAGTACAGGTTATGAAGGAGATACTTCCTCTTGGGAAAAAATGCTAGGCATTATCTTTGAAAAGAGATGAAATTAACTTAGAAGAAAATTTGAAATATATTGAGAGATTTTTGTGACATAAATAGAATATATGTGTTCGCAGTGTTAATTCTGTTCTCTTTTGCTGGGCAATTATGTCACCTCCTCACTTTGTTGAAACCCACACTGTTTTCTTTGGCCAACTCCAGTGACTCATACTTATCCTATATATACACTTGTCATCTCATTTATAAGCAGACTTTCTATACACACATAGAAGGCACTGGTAGCAAGCCTTTCTCTTGAATAGTGTTTAAGCTATTACTGTTTTTTACCTAGGTTTCACTAAGTGCTAATATTAAAATTTAAAAAACCCTTTTATTGGAAAGTAAAAAGTAGAATAGTGTGGAAACCATCATGAAGCCATCATCTGGCTTCAGTTCAACCCCCAGCCAGTGCCATTTGATCTGCTCCCGTCCACTCTCCCTCACCCTATATTATTTTGAAGCAAATTCTGGACATCAATTCATCTGTAAATATTTTAGTATTAAGATTAATTTTTGTTACTTCCCACTTATCTTTTAGCTGGCCTTTTGGCTTATGATGTTGTTACCATTCTTATTATTTTTTTTTTTCCTCAGTGGGAGACTTTTTCAGTTGGATCTTTTCCTGATTTACTTTTTATTACTGATGATTAAGTGAGAAGCATGTTACCTACTTTTCACAGGGCCTGGCATACAATATGGTTCTTTGACCATAGTGGAATTAGATTAGAAATCAGTAATAGAAAACTGGAGAATACCCAAATACTTGGACACTGAATAACAGACATCTAAATAACCCAAGGGTAAAAGAAGAAACCAGAAGAGAAGTTTAGATAGTATTTTTGAACTGAATAAAATGAAAACGCGTTAGAATTTGTGGGGCACAGCTAAAGTAATACTTAGAAATTTATAACATTGAACATCTTTACTGGGAAAGAATGGTTTCAAATCAATGACCTCAGCTTCTAACTTAAGAAACTAGGAAAAGAAGAGCAAATGAAATCCAGAAGAGCCAAAGAAAGAAGCTGGTAAAGAAAGGAGATGGTAAAGATTAGAGTGGAGATCAATGAAATAGAGAAACAAAGTCAGTGAAATGAAAACCTGGTTCTTTGAGATCTGTAAAACTGATAAACCTCTCAGAGAAAGAAAGGGAGAAGATGCCAATTATCAGGAGTTACCAATTCCCGGGGCGCCTGGGTGGCTCAGTGGGTTAAGCCGCTGCCTTCGGCTCAGGTCATGATCCCAGGGTCCTGGGATCGAGCCCCGCATCGGGCTCTCTGCTGGGCGAGGAGTCTGCTTCCTCCTCTGTCTTTGCCTGCCTCTCTGCCTACTTGTGATTTCTGTCTGTCAAATAAAATAAATAAAATCTTTTAAAAAAATGAATTACCAATTCCCGATACTGTATCAGAATGAGAGAGGTAACATCGCTGCAGATTCTGTAGCTATTAAAGGAATATTATGAATAATTTCATACCAATACATTTGACAACTTAGAAAAAATGGACAAATTCCTTGAAAGATAACAAACTGTCAAAATGATTACCCCAAATTGATCTTTAGATTTGGACAATCTCATTCAGAATCCCAGCAGAAGGTTTTGTTGTTGTTGTTTTGGTAGAAATTGACAAGCTGATTCAAAGGTTCATATGGAAATGTATAGGACCTAGAAGAGTCAAACTGACTTGGGAAAAGATGAACAGAGTTAGAGGAACTACACTGCCTGCTTTTAAGGTTTATTTGTAAAGCTATAATAATCAAGCCAGTGTGATATAAGCATCAAGATAAACAAATAGATCAGTGAAACTGAATAACAGAATCCATAAATAGATTCACACATTAATTAGTTTTTGACAGAGGTACAAAGGCAGTTCATTTGAAAGGGATAATTTTTTAAAATAATGGTTAAACAGTTGGATATCCATATGCAGAATAATGAACTTTGATCTATACTCTACACCATATTTAAAAAGTAACCCAAAGTAGATCATAAACCTAAACATAAGATGCAAAACTATAAACTCTTAGAAAAAAAAAATCTTTGTGACTTTGGTTAGACAAAGATTTCTTACATGCTTTTCCAAAAGCATAATTCCTAAAAGAAAAAAAAAAGATAAATTGGACATCAACATTGAGAACATGTGGTCTTCAAAGATACTGTTAAGAAAATGAAAAGCCACAGACAAGTAGAAAATTTCTAAAAATCACATGTCTGATTTTAAAAAAAAGTTGTGTCCAAATTGTATAAAAGAAGTCTTTAAGCCCAGATAAGAAACAATCCAATTAAAAAATGGGTAGATGATTTAAGTAGATATTTCACAAAAGAAGGTACACACAGTGCAAAAAAGCACATGAAAAGATGATTAACAACATTAGTCATTAGAAAAATGTAAACTAAAACTACAACATTGAATCATGCTGTTGGAATGTCAAAAGTTTAAAAAACTGACCATATACCATGTATAGGTGAGGTGGAACAACTGGCGCTCTCATGCGCTGCTGTGGAAATTTCATAGTGTCATTTATCAGGTTGGGGAAGTACCCTGCTATTCTTAGTTCATGTTTTCATTATGAAAGAGTGTTTGGTATTTCACATGCTTTTTCTGCATCTATTGAGATGATCATGTGAGTTTTAATCCCTTATTATAGTTGTGTGGTATATTACATTAATTTTGAGGTATAAACCAACCTTGCATTATGACATAAATCCCACTTGGTCATAGTGTATAATCCTTTTTATATGTTACTGGGTTCTGCTTGCTAGTATTTTGTTTACGATTTTTGCATGTGTATATTCATGAGAGATATTGGTCTATTCTTTTTTGGTGATGTCTTTGATTTTGGTATGAGAATAATAGTATCTCAAAGAGTGAGTTGGTTAGTGTTCCTGGAATTGAGATGACCATGTGGGGTTTTTTCGCCCTTTGTTTTTGTCATGTGATGTGGTACATTGAAATTTTTTTTTTTTTTTTTTTTTTTTTTAATGTTGAATCTCTCTTGAATTCCTGGGTTAAATCCTGTTTGGTCATTGTGTATAATCCTTTTACTACATTGTTAGATTTGGTTTGTTAGTATTTTGTTGAGAATTTTTACATCTATCTTCATAGGAAATGTAAGTCTGTAATTTTTTTTTTTAAGATTTTATTTATTTATTTGACAGACAGAGATCACAAGTAGGCAGAGAGGCAGGCATAGAGAGAGGTGGAAGCAGGCTCCCTGCTGAGCAGAGAGCCCGATGCGGGGCTTGATCCCAGGACCCTGGGATCAGGACCTGAGCTGAAGGCAGAGGCTTAACCCACTGAGCCACCCAGGCACCCTATGTTCATAGCATTTCTTGATAACACTTTTTATTTGTGTAAGGTCAGTATTAATGACCTTTCATTCTTGATTTTAATAATGTCAGTTTCTCTTTTTTCTCTTGGTCAGTCTAACTAAATGTTTGTTGGTTTCATGGATCGTTTCAAAAAACCAGTCGGCTCTTGGTTTTATTGATTTTTGTGTATTGTTTTCTAATTATTTCATTTGTGTCTAATTTTTATTTCCTTTCTTCTGCTTGTGTTCTGTTGGTTTACTTTTTATTGCTGCCCTATGATGGAAACTTAGGCTCTTGGTTTGAGATCTTTGTCATTTTTAAATACAAGCTTTTGCAACTATAAATTTCCCACTAAGCACTGTTTTGAGTTCATCCTGAAGTATTTTTGAAATTTCTTTTATGAGATGCCTTAGTGACTCATGGTCCTGGAGTCCTGGAATTGAGCCGTATGTTGGGTTCCCTGCTCAGGGGTGAGTCTGCTTCTCCCTCTCAGTCTTCCTCTCCCTCTGCCCCTCTTCCCCACTCATGCTCTCTCTCAAATAATAAAATATTTGAAAGAAAAATTTCTTTTATGATTTCTTTGACTCATTGGTTATTTAGAAATGTGTTAATTTCCACATATTTGTGAGTGTCTTAAGTATCCTTGTTACTAATTTCTAATTTCATTACGTTGTGGCCAGAAATCATAATTTGTACAATTTCAGTTTTTTTTAACTTTATTGAGGCTTGTTTTATGTCTGAACTATGGTCTATCTCTGGAGAATGTTCCATGTGTACTTAAGAATGTTTATCCTGGGGCATCTGGGTGGCTCAGTGGGTTAAGCCGCTGCCTTCGGCTCGGGTCGTGATCCCAGGGTCCTGGGATCGAGCCCCACATCGGGCTCTCTGCTCAGCAGGGAGCCTGCTTCCTCCTCTCTCTCTGCCTGCTTCTCTGCCTGCTTGTGATCTCCGTCTGTCAAATAAATAAATAAAATCTTTAATTAAAAAAAAAAGAATGTTTATCCTGCTGTTGAGTGGAATAATTCTGTATATGTCTGTTAAATCTCTTTAGCTTATGGTTGTTCAGGTCTTTCTTCCTTTTTGATGTTCTGTTTAGTTCTATCCATTATTAAATACAACAGATAGTTTCTGCTTGATGTTATTTTGGGCTCATTATCAGTATGCTCTCTGTGTGTATACTTGTATATATTCCTGGTTGATACACATTTTACCATCGTAAAATATTCTTCTTTATCTGTAGACTTGTTTTAAAGTCTATTTTGTCTGGTATTAATATAGCTACTCTAGCATTTTTATGGTTGGTTTTTCCATGATATGTCTTTTTCTGTCCTTTTACTTTCACCCCGTTTTTATTCTTGAATCTAAAGATTGCCTCCTACAGATAGCATATTGTTGGATCTTGTTTGTCATCTAGTTTGACAGGCTGCTTTTTTTTTTTTTTTAAAGGATTTAATTTGAGAGAGAGAAATCACAGTAGGGGGGTTGGAGAGGCAGAGGGAGAGGGAGATGTAGACTGATTCCAATCTGAGCTGAAGATAGATGCTTAACTGACTGAGCTGAGCCACCAGGTATACCTGCCCTTTTAAAAGTTTTTTTAAAGGTTTATTTTAGAGAGAGAGACTCCCTGCTGAGTGTGGAGCCTGTTGTTGGGCTCAGTCTCACGACCCATGAGTTCAGGACCTGAGCCAAAACCAAGAGTCAAATGCTTATCGACTGAGCCACCCAGGTGCCCCACCAGTCTGCCTTTGTTTTTTTTTTTTTAAATTGTGTTTTTTTAGTTAACATATAATGTATTATTTTCCTCAGGGATACAGGTCTCTGAATCATCAGTCTTGCACAATTCATAGCACTCACCATAGCACATACCCTCCCCAGTGTGTATCACCCAGCCACCCTATCCCCCTCCTATCCAGTAGTCCTTAGTTTGCTTCCTGAGATTAAGGGTCTCTAATGGTTTGTCTCCCTCCTCAGTCCTATCTTGTTTCATTTTTCCCTCCCTTCCCCCCACAACTCCCAGCCCTGCCTGATCAAATTCTTTATATCAGAGAAATCATATGATAATTGTCTCTCTCTCTGATTGACTTATTTTGCTTAGCATAATACCCTCTAGTTCCATCCATGTCATTGCAAATGGCAAGATTTCGGTTTTTTGATGGCTGCATAGTGTGCCATTGTATATATAATACCACATCTTCTTTATCCATTCTTTTGTTGATGGACATCTAGGTTCTTTCCATAGTTTGGCTATTGTGGACATTGCTGCTATGAACATTCGGGTGCAAGTGCCCTTATGGATCACTACATTTGTATCTTTAGGGTAAATACCCAGTAGTGCAATTGCTGGGTCATAGGGTAGCAGCTCTATTTTCAACTTTTTGAGGAACTGCCATACTATTTTCCAGATTGACTACACCAGCTTGCATTCCCATCAATAATGTAAGAGGGTTCCCCTTTTTCCATGTTTTCACCAATACCTGTTGTTTCCTGACTGGTTAATTTTAGCCATTCTGAGCAGTCTTCCTTTTAATTATGGATTATGGATTTAATATTGTTACTTATATAGTTGGATTTATTTTCCTGCCATTTTACTTTTTGTTTTCTATATACATTTGTTTTTTGCTCTTCTATTCCCTCTGTTCCCTTTTTACTACTCTTTTTTATTAAATGAATATTTTCCAGTATAACATTTTAATTCAATGATTTTTTTCAGTTTCTTTTAGAAAGTAATTTCTTAGTGGTGGTTCTCAGAATTGCCTTCAGATTTATTCTAACTTAAGTCCAGTGAAATATAGAAATATTACTTCTATATATCTCTATTTTCTCTTATTTATTTATTTATTTAAAGAGAGAGAGTGTGTGCAAGTGGGACAGGGAGAGAGGCGGAAGGAAAGGGAGAGAGAGAATCTAAAGCAGCCTCCATGCACAGCATGGAGTCCAGACACAGGGCTGGATCTCATGACCCTGAGACCTGACCTGAGCTGAAATCAAGTCAGATGCTTAACTGACTGAGCCATCCAGGTGCCCCTCTTTCCCATTTATGTGCTATGGTTGTTATAGCTCTTATATCTGTCTGTGTTACCAACATAACACAGTACATTGCTGTAATTGTTACTTTATGTAACTTTTTGCTTTTTTAAAGAAGCTGACAAGTTTATAGAGTTTGTTATATTAACTCAATTATAATTTCTGATTGTCTTTATTTTTTGCTGGGTTTAGATTGTCATCTTGTGTCATTTTCTCATCCTAGTACAACTTTGTTCCTCTATCTCCTTTGTGCTCTTATTGTCAAATATATTTCTGTATGTTAGGCTCACAAATAGAATTATGTACATGTTGTTTTATGTTAAGAGAGAGCTATTTATACTGTCTTTTATAATTAAGTGGTAGTCTTTACTAGCATTGTTTTGTGTGTGTGTGTTTATATTACCGTTTGGGCTCTTTTGATTGTGAAGAACTTCCATTAGTTTTTTGTTTTTTTTTTTTTCTTTTAAAGATTTTATTTATTTAAGAGAGAGAAAACGAGAGAACAAGTTGGGGGAAGGGGCAGAGGGAGAGCAAGAAGCAGACTCCCTACTGAGCAGGGAGCCTGGCAGTGAGGGGCTTGATACCAGGATCCAGAGATCATGACCGGAGCTGAAGGCAGACACTTAACCGACTGAGCCACCTAGGCGCTCCTAGTTTTTCTTAGAAGGCTGGTCTGCTGCTAACTAATTCTCTCAGTTTTTGTTTATTTGAGAATGTCTTTGTTTCACCTTCACTTTTGCTGAGCAGAGAGCCCGATGCTCCAAGAGGAGCCCCTCTCCCTCCCTGGGATCATGACCTGAGCAGAAGGCAGAGGCTTTAACCCACTGAGCCACCAGGCGCCCCTCACCTTCGCTTTTGAAATTTTTTTACTTAGAGAGAGAGAGAGCGCGCGTGCAAGAGTGCACAAGCTGGGGAGAGAGGCAGAGGGAGAAGGAGAAACAGACTCCCTGATCTGCACAGAGCCCGAGGAGGGGCTCAATCCCAGGACCCTGAGCGACACTTAACTGACTGAGCCACCTGGACGCCCGCCCCATCACCTTCACCTTTGAAGGATAGTTTTGTTGGATCTTAGACTCTTGGTTGACAGTTTTTCCTTTTAGTACTTTGAATATGTCATCCCACTGTTTTTTTGGCCTCCATTATTTATGTTAACTTTATTGGTATAACCTTGTATGTGATAAGTGGTTTTCTCTTGCTATTTTCAAGATGTTCTCTTCGTCTTTCATTACTTCTACTGTGATGTGCCTGGGTATGGGTCTGTTTGTGTGTATCTTTCTTGGAGTTCATTGGTTATTTTAAATGTCCAGATTAATGTTTTTCATCAGAGTGGGGAATTTTAATCATTATTTCTTCAAATATTCTTCAGGTATTTTTTCTGGTATTTTTACCATCATAAAATAGTACTGTGGTACCCCATCATGTGTATGTTGATGTGTTTAATGGTGTCCGTATTTTTCTGAGGTGCTGTTCCTATTCTTCATTCCTCTCTGTTCTTTGGATTTTTTTTTTTTAAGATTTTATTTATTTATTTGACAGAGAGAGAGATCACAAGTATGCAGAGAGGCAGGCAGAAGAGAGAGGGAGAAGCAGGCTCCCCGTGAGCAGGGAGCTTGATGCGGAGCTCAATCCCAGGACCCTGGGATCATGACCTGAGCTGAAGGCAGACGCTTAACAAATTGAGCCACCCAGGCATCCCAACAAATTGACAAATCTTTAGGGAATTCCTGTAAAGAGTACAGTTTCAGAAATGTTTGTATTATGACACTTTTTAGCTATACAGATTTAACATAGGAAGGCTGAACATCTCTTCTAATTTGACAACTCTTCCAGTGCCAGTTTTATTACAGTAGCCCAACAAACAAACCTAATTATTTCTAGCATTTCTCTTTTTATAAATTGAAAGAGTAAACAACTATGCTTTTGCAGAGTTGTTCTGGGAAATCTCATCGACAGGTTTAGGTGTAAAAGGTATCTTGGAAGTTTTATTTTATTTTTTTCTCTATTTAGGCCTCACATTTTAGAAGACAAATCAAAGCAGTTATCAGATGTTACCTGAGAAACAATACTTGGGTACCAATTTCATTAAAATGAAAGTGAAATATTTAAACAATAAGGATAGATAACTTGCTTCTAAAGAACCTTATTTCTTTCATAAGTGAGAGGAAACATTTTTGTTTATTACATAATCAAGAACATAATAAAGTCCACATGAAGCACAGAAGAGTATTCTGTCAAATGGACTCACTGCTGCTATCTAGGCAGATTACGCAGAAGATAAAGAATAAACTTTCAGGGACGCCTGGGGGGCTCAGTTGGTTAAGCAGCTGCCTTCGGCTCAGGTCATGATCTCAGCGTCCTGGGATCGAGTCCCACATCGGGCTCCTTGCTCAGCAGGGAGCCTGCTTCTCCCTCTGCCTCTGCCTGCCATTCTGTCTGCCTGTGCTCGCTCTCTCCCTCTCTCTCACTCTGATAAATAAATAAAATCTTTAAAAAAAAAAAAAAAGAATAAACTTTCATATTATAGACAAGTCATTAACTAGTAAACCAAGGAAGCAAGCCCAACAAAATTGGGCTAATATTGCTAAATTTTATATTTTAAAGCTTATTATCAGACTCAGATATTGTAAACTGAGGCAGATACAATTCATTTTCCATGTTTTGTTGTTCATCATGCTCTTTCATGTTCTGAAACCATTTACTATAGAGCACTGATTTTTTTGGGGGGGGATCTGTCTGGTCAAAATCGTTTTCAGGGCTGCTGCCTGGCTTAGTTGGTGGAGTATGCAACTCTTGATCTCAGGGTCGTTAGGTCATATCCCATGTTGGGCATAAAGTTAACTTAAAAAAAAATTTCAAATAACTCTAAGAGTTTATTTATGTGAATGTACAATGCATTCATCATTGTTCTTTTCAAATGAATCAGTAGGTTTTTTAAAAATTCTGTTTTAATTTCTATTTTTTTAAAAGTTTTTATTTATTTATTTGACAGAGACAGAGAGAGATCACAAGTAGGCATAGAGGCATAGAGGTAGGGAAGCAGGCTTTCTGCCAAGCAGAGATCCTGAGGACCTGTGGGGCTCGATCCTAGGACCCTGAGATCATGACCCAAGCCGAAGCAGAGGCTTAACCCACTGAGCCACCCAGGTGCTCCACCTGTTTTAATTTCTAATGTAAATATTTGTAGTTATGATTCATGTAAATACAGCCTTTTTGGAGTCTTACTAAGTTTTGAGAGTGTAAAGAGACCAGAAGATGGGAGAACAACTGCTATAGGACAAAACCACTTTTTCCTTGAAAAATAAAAGCCTGTATACATAGTTGTATTTCTCTGTTATTATTGGTCTTAGTGTAATTTCAACTTCTGGTAATGATTTAAAGTTTTAACCAGAGTGTATTTAATTTAAATTTCACATTGAAACACTGAGGTGGAACAGTTTGAATGGTCTGTTGTATAAAACAGGCATTTTATCAGACTAGCAAAGCTCATGAGCGCATACAACTCTCTGCAGACACTGATGTCCCATTTATATTTTCTTTTTTTTTTTTTTTAGGGTTTTATTTATTTATTTGAGAGAGAGAAAGTGGGGATGGGAAGGAGCAGAGGGAGGGGAGCAAGCAGATTTTGCACTGAGTGCAGAGCCCAACACGGGGCTTGATCACATGACCCTGAGATCACAACCCCAGCTGAAATCAAGAGTCATATACTCAGCTGACTGAGCCACCCAGATATCCCCCTCCTTTTATACCTTCTTAAAGTGGCAAAAATGAACATATTCATTAACATGTCCCCAAAATATAGCTTTGTTACAGCATGTAAACATAAGCAACAGTATATAGAGTTAATTATGCTTAGTAATCGGTCTTCTAAAATTCTACCATTTAAAAAAATTTACTGGATAACCAGTGATTATCTCTTAATTTAATATCAAATTTTAAGCTACTTAAAGATCTTAGGAATCAGGGGCGCCTGGGTGGCTCAGTTGGTTGGACGACTGCCTTCGGCTCAGGTCATGATCCCGGAGTCCCGGGATCGAGTCCCACATCAGGCTCCCAGCTCCATGGGGAGTCTGCTTCGCTCTCTGACCTTCTCCTCGCTCATGCTCTCTCTCACTGTCTCTCTCTCAAATAAATAAATAAAATCTTTAAAAAAAAAAAATCTTAGGAATTAGTGTCAATGCACATTGTAATAAAAAGTTTGCCAGAGGGGCACCTGAATGACTTAGTTGGTTGGGCATCTGTCTTGGTCTCAGGTCCTGATCCTGAGGTCCTAGGATCAAGCCCTGTATCAGGCTCCCTGCTTAATGGGAAGTCTGCTTCTCCCACTCCCTCCACCCTTCTTCCCTGCTTGTGCTCTTTCTCTCTCAAAAATAAATAAAATCCTAAAAAAACAAAAAAATTCGTCAGGATACTGATTTAACTTAGTTGAGCACAAATTTACATTTTTAATCATTTTAAATATTTATATAGGCTAATGTTAGCTTATCTGAAAAGTAAATATGTGTTTAGGAAAAATAAAACCAAGTAGAATTAAATGATCAGTCAGAGAAAATAAATAGCTTTTTTTCATAAAGCGAAGTTATCAAACTAGGCTTGTTTGCCAAAGTTCTACTTTAATTATGTGAACTTGGGCTTTTAAAATGTTTTGGGGGGGCAATTAGTTTAGCACATTTAAACTATTAGAAGTTTAATTTACTTGTTTTCTGGGAATTTGACAAAGATTCTAGTTATAGAAGTACTTATTATTTTTTGCCAATGAGCCAGTCAGAACAGAGTTCCTTTAACCAATGAGAGGTAAAAGCCTTACTGAGCTGTGCATAAAAATAAAACTTTATAGCTTTGTTTCTATGATTTCATCCCAGGTCAAGAGACATGAATTGTAGAGATGAAAAAAAAACAGACCTCAGTGTCCAGATATCAAGAACTTGTTCCTTGTGGGCATGAAATTCTTAATGGATATGAGCTCAAAGTAGACAGACAAAAAACATTACCAAGCCAAAGTGTCTTTTATCTTTTTTTTTTTTAAGATTTTATTTATTTATTTGACAGACAGAGATCACAAGTAGGAGAGAGACAGGCAGAGACAGAGGAGGAAGCAGACTCCCCGCTGAGCAGAGAGCCTGATGCAGGGCTCGATCCTAGGACCCTGGGATCATGACCTGAGCTGAAGGCAGAGGCTTTAACCCACTGAGCCACCCAGGCGCCCCGGGAATTGGTTAACAATGTTTGAAAGATAGTGGCAAAAAACCAATATAGGCATTTGGTAATGCTGAAATAGATTTATTGATTTATTGATTGATTTATCTGTTTGACAGAGATCACAAGTAGGCAGAGAGGCAGGCAGAGAGAGAGAGAGGAGGAAGCAGGCTCCCTGGGGAGCAGAGAGCCCAGTGTGGGGCTTGATCCAGGGCGCTGGGATCATGACCAGAGCTGAAGGCAGAGGCTTTAACACACTGAGCCACCCCCTGAAATAGATTTATAAATAGAGACACAACTGGTCACTATCTGCAGGGCCTAATCATTTAAATTATTAATTAGTTAATTAAATTCCACAGGCCAGAATGTCTTTTTATTTCTATGGACAAGAATAACTTGCTTTACTTTCAGTTTTCTACAAATTATAGAGACTTAAAATAGGCTAAGGCACAGATAATCTAGAAGGATGTGTTAGAATAATAATTTTCATCCACTTAAAAATCTTTCACAATTTTTTTGCCATTAGTTAGAAACCTTTTTTTTTTTTTTTCATTTTGTCTCTTACTATGCTTACTCTTTTTTTTTCCATGCAGAGGTTTGTTTTTTGATTTTTATTTTTTAGGTTTTATTTATTTATTTGAGAGAGAGAGAATGAGAGAGAGCATGAGAGAGGGGAGGGTCAGAGGGAGAAACAGACTCCCCTCTGAGCAGGGAGCCCAACTCAATACTTGATCTCAGGACTCCAGGATCATGACCTGAGCGAAAGAGTTTGCCTAACCAACTGAGCCACCCAGGGGCCCCCAGTCTTTTAATTTTTATGAGAATGAAATTTATCTCTTTTTCTTCTGGATTTTGAGGCATAGGAAAGTTTTCCATAGTCCAAGGTTATAGAAGAATCCACTCATGTTTTCCTTTGGTACTTGTATGGTTTTATTTTTTACTTTTACATTTCACTTCTTTTTTGAATTTTCTTTGATAATGAATGACCCCAGATTTTATCTTTTTTTTTTTTAAGTTTGTTTGTTTATTTATTTGTGTAGTCTCTACACCCAACATGGGGCTCAGACTCACAACCCCAAGATCAAGAGTCTTGTGCTTTTCTGACTGAGCCAGCCAAGTTTTGTCATTTTTATATGGCAGTCCAACTGTCCTAACAACCCTTATTTAATTTATTTTTTATTTATTTGAGAGACAGTGAGTGAGTGAGAGGGAGCATAAGCTGGAGGAGGGGCAGAATGAGGGGGGAAGCAGGCTCCCCACTGAGCAGAGAGCCCTATGTGGGGCTCGATTCTAGGACCCTGGGATCATGACCTGAGCCAAAGGCAGATGCTTAAGTTGCTGAGCCACCCAATACCTCTTATTTAAAAAGCATATTTTTTTCACATTGATTTGAGATACTGCCATTATCACTGAATTTTCAAATGTGGTGGGTCTTTTTGTTTCTTTATTCTGTTTGTTGTATGTCTGTTCATGTGCTATGCCACGCTTTTAATTATATAGAGGCTTTATTGTTATACTTGGTAGGGCTACCTTTACCTCATTGCTCATCTTTTTCAGGGGTTTTTCTGGTGACTCTACCTTTTTTTAATTTAAAAATTTTAACTTCTTATCATTCTTTTGAGTATAGTTGACACATAATCTCACATTAGGTTAGTGTGTACAACATCTCAATTCACCCTTTCTATTCCTTATGCTAATGCTTGCAGCTACCATCTACCACTATACAACGCTATTACAGTACCACTTAACTGGATTCACTGAATTCCCTGTGTTGTAGCTTTCATTCCCAAGACTCGTTCATTCCATAATGGGAAGCCTATATTTCTCACTTTCCTTCAACCATTTTGCCCTTCCTCCTTCCCCCTTTCCCCTCTGGCAATCATCAGTTTGTTCTATATAGGTATAGATCTGATTGTACTTTTTGTTTATTTGCTTTTTTAGATTCCACATATAATTGAAATCATGTGGTATTTGTCTTTCTCTGACTTATTTCACTAGCATAATACTCTCTTGTATATAGATCAACTTTTCTTTTCTTTTTAAATATTTCATTCATTTATTTGACACACAGAGTCAGCGAGAGAGGGAACACAAGCAGGGGGAGTGGGAGAGGAAGAAGCTGGCCTCCCACCGAGCAGGGAGCCTGATGTGGGGCTCGATCGCAGGACCCTGGGACCATGACCTGAGCCGAAGGCAGACGCCCAATGACTGAGCCACCCAGGCACCCCTATAGATCATCTCTTAAGCTATTAGGCAAACTGCACATTAGATCTGCTTTAGAGAGTTTAATATTTTTTGTTTGATTTTCTAAAGTCTAAGGAAGCAGTCTATATCTGCATTCTTTAACCTGCTTTAAGCATTTTCAATTAAAATTTATTTAGCAATTCTATTTGTTATTCTGGAGGACAAATACAATGTTGTATGTATTAGGTGTTTCAACTTCTCATCTTTTGCATTTTACCAAGTAGCACAGAAGTCAACAGGAAGAGACATCTCTGGTCAGGAGTGTAAAAACAGGAAGGAGGAAGTCTATTGCAAATCTGTGTTAGCTGATTATCAGTTCAGGTTTCACTATAGAGGATGTCCATTAGCGATTATCATTGTACTTTGTTGTTACCCAGAATTAGCAGTAAGTGTTAATGTCAGTATTATAGAATGTCAACCCTAGTTATAGGAAGTAATGCTAACCAACGAATTCTATTAGGCTTTTTCCTATGCATGGGGAACAGGATACTGTTAGAACAAGTCACAGAAATTGTATATAGAGGTAAATAAGGCAAGTAAAATTCCATATCAGAAATATAGGGAATATCATCCTGTATTTTTTTCCTTAGCTTGAGCCTGTTGCTTTGACAGGTTGTGTGGCCTTTAAGATATTATCATATCCTTTTTTAAAAAGTTAGGGTATGTCAACTCTGTCATTTAAAAAATTGTTTGACAGAATGTCTTCAATTGAATTAGAGGAAGCACCTGGGCGTTATTTTGTAAAGCATGCTAAGAGTGCATGTGGCAAACTAGCTGAAATATTTCATGGGAAATAACACAGAAGGTGAATATTTTTAAATAAATCTTTTTTAGTATTCTGTGGTGAAATAAATTGGATTCTGTGTTTATACATTTATTTTTTTTTTTTCCTTCTGGAGTTGCTAGAAACTCACTTGCTCTGGATATTCAGGATACCTACTTGGTTTAGCTACCTAACAGTGTGTGTGTGTTTTTCTTCAAGATTTTATTTATTGATTAGAGAGACAGTGAGTGGTGAGAGGGAGAGGGAGAGGGAGAGAGAATTTGAGGCAGACTCTGCGCTGAGCACAGAGCCTAGTGTGGGGCTCAGTCCCAAGATAGCAAGATCATGACCTGAGTTGAAACCAAGAGTGGGTTGCTTAACTGACTGGGCCACCCAGGCACCCCCTCCCTCACCCTTACAGTGGTATTTTAAGATACTTAGCATACCCTGAATTCTTTACTTAGTTGTTCAATGTTGTGGATGTTTTGGAAAAAATAAAAAGTATTGTGTAAAAGCTAGATGGCAGCAGATGTTGCTGTTTGGTGCTTCTGCTTCTCCTCTTTCTTCTCCTTCTCCTCTTCCTCCTCCTTCTCCCTCTACCCCTGGTTGACATGTTCTTTTCCTCAGGAGTGTATTAACTTAAACTGTATCTTTAGACCCTTATTAATGAATTATCTTGTGGTAATGCTTTCCACATTTTTTATATTGTGGCATAAAGAGAAAAATTGGGAGATGGACATTGTGGTATACCTGTAATCTGTTCAGTTGGGAAGATGTACTCTAGTGTATTGGTCAGATGAGGAGGTTTGTAAACCCCTTACAGTTTTAAGAAATGCTTATGTATGTGTGGGTGTGTCTATGAATATGTGCCTTAAAGACTTTTTTTTAAGTTGTAGGTACCAAACCAAATTGAGTTTGCTTAAGAAAATATGAAAAAAAACAGTGGAAGCTTATGGGGTGTCACAAAATTCTAAAGGCAATCATGCTTTTTCTTTTTTTTTCCTTAAAGATTTTACTTATTTATTTGACAGAGAGATCACAAGTGGGCAGAGAGGCAGGCAGAGAAAGAGGGGGAAGCAGGCTTCCTGCTGAGCAGGGAGCCCAACATGGAGCTCGATCCCAGGACCCCAAGACCATCACCCGAGCTGAAGGCAGAGGCTTAACTCACTGAGACAGGTGTCCCAAGGCACTCATGCTTCTTAAAAGACTGAAATAAAGAGGTAGAAGACTGTGTTTCTTTCTCTGTCTTCATTTTCCTTTGAGGTATAACTTTCTCTGCTTCTCTCTGTTCTTAGTGGAGGATGACCACCTACGGCTTCCATATGTCAGTCTGGCACATATAGCTGACTGTCTCTGAATTCTAACTTAAAATTCCTGAGTGTGTATTTGATTGAACCAGTTTCGATCAGTTATGCACCTTTGGGCAATGTACTGTGAGTGGAAGAGACAGTATGGCTTTTCCAACTTTATAGATGGTCAGCAGTTCTTAGAGACTGTGTGTGTATTACAGGTGTGTTTGTAAACTTTTCTGGGGGGAGGATCCATCTTTGATCAAAATCACAGAGGATGGGGCACTGGGTGGCTTAGTTGTTAAGCATCTGACTTAGGCTCAGGTCATGATCCCAGTGTCCTAAGACTGAGCCCCGCAGTGGGCCTCCCTGCTTGGCAGGAAGGCTGTTTCTTCCTCTCTCACTTTCCTGCTTGTGTTCCCTCTCTCACTGTCTCTGTCAAATAAATAAAAAAAATCTTTAAAGAGTCTTGCCACTCTCAGGCCACTGTCCAAATAAATGTTAACTAAAATATAACTAAGATTTATAATAGAGTTCCCACTACTTAGTAAGTATATCCTTTATAGGGGTTAAATTATTTGCCTTTTTCATAGTGCCATATCCTTTTCTGACTGTGTTTACCCATGATTGATTACCCCTTTTTATTTCTCCAACTACTCAAATACTTCCTATCATAGAATTCCCATTTTATCCCACAGCATTGTAGGTGGATACACACACACACACACACACACACACACACATAAAATTTTTTTCTTGTGTCTGAGTTCTTACACCATGAATTTTAAAAATACTATACAATGTTATTTAGTTGTGTGTGAGTGTATGTTTTAAAATGTATGTCTTAGGGGTGCCTGGGTGGCTCAGTGGATTAAGCCGCTGCCTTCGGCTCAGGTCATGATCTCAGTGTCCTGGGATCGAGCCCTGCATCAGGCTCTTTGCTCGGTGGGGAACCTGCTTCTCTCTCTCTCTCTGCCTGACTGTCTGCCCACTTGTGATCTCTCTCTGTCAAATAAATAAATAAAATCTTTAAAAATAAAATAAAATAAAATAAAATAAAATGTATGTCTTAAATACACGTCTTAAATGCAGGCCTAATGAAATTGCCCCCGAGGTCTATGATTGTTACACATATCTGATCAGTTCTGACCATGCTACATAGCATAATGCCTTGGGTATAACAGACCCTCAAATACTTTCTGAACTGAATTAATGAAAAACAAAATCTTTTTAGTTTTTTTAGAAGGCTTGAAAAATACAGAATAAAGAGGTGAGAAGAACAGTTGTTTCCTGCTACTGAAAGATAATCATAATTAACATGAATTCTAGTATATTCTTACATTTGAAATGACAAATGTTATTTATTTGTTGAATGTTTATTACATGAACCTATGCCATTCAACGAGTTAAATTTTGAGTATTAAGTGTTTGTTAAATGAAGTTACAGTTGTCTTGTATAAATATTCATCCTGTTTATTTGATTATTTTCTTATTGTTGTACCTTTAGGTGGTTCTTATTTTTGTCAAATTCTATAAACAGTGATAATAACTCTAAAATAATTTCCTAGGATTTTTGTTCCCAAAGTAACAGTAATCATGTCAATAATAATAAATAAAAATTTATTGAACATTTACTGTGTGCCTCTGTTTTAAACACTTACATGTATTATTTAATCTTCACAAAAAGCAAATAAGATACCATTGTTATATACCTATTCTGCAGATGAAGAAATTGAGGTAGAGCTCGATTAGGTCATCGGCCTTAGGCACATAATAAGTGGTGCAACTATATGTGAGCATAGACCCTTAGGCCTCCGAGCCTGTACTCTTTTTTTTTATTTTATTTTATTTTTATTTATTTATTTATTTATTTTTAAAGATTTTATTTATTTATTTGACAGAGAGAGATCACAAGTAGGCAGAGAGGCAGGCAGAGAGAGAGAGAGGAGGAAGCAGGCTCCCTGCTGAGCAGAGAGCCCGATGCGGGACTCGATCCCAGGATCCTGAGATCATGACCTGAGCCGAAGGCAGCAGCTTAACCCACTGAGCCACCCAGGCGCCCCCGAGCCTGTACTCTTTTTTTTTTTTTTTTTTTTAAATATTTTATTTATTTATTTGACAGAGAGAGATCACAAGTAGGAAGAGAGGCAGGCAGAGAGAGAAGGAAGCAGGCTCCCCGCTGAGCGGAGAGCCCGATGTGGGACTCGATCCCAGGACCCTGAGATCATGACCTGAGCCGAAGGCAGTGGCTTAACCCACTGAGCCACCCAGGTGCCCCCCGAGCCTGTACTCTTAATCATTATATTTTGCCTTCTAATTTAGAGTATCATATAATGAAAGCTGCGTGTAAAAACATTATTAAATTTTAACTAAAAAAAAAACCCCCCAAACCAAAAAACATTGTAAGGTTTACATCAAGATTAGAATGGTAAGGAATGTGACTAGGACTATACTCAGGGAAGGAAAGTCCTATATTTTATTATTATTATTTTTTTAATTTTTATTTTTTTGAAATTCCTGTATTTTAAACTTGTGCTTGGTCAGAGGAGGCTCAGATATTGAAATTAATTCAAAATAAAGTGATATGGGCCCCTCATTCCTCTGCAGCTCCCAGATATAGGGCTCCAGTAACTTTAGTAAGGCCAGTCTCCAGTTTATTCTCTCCAGGAGATGTGGTCTGCTTAATGCAGGAAAAATCCCTGAACTTTTATCTTTTCCATATCCTTTTTCAGTTCTAAATGGTGAAAAAACCAAACACCATCATCATTCCCTTCCTTCACTTTTAATTCCTATCCTTTCATTCATTCCTGTGGTAAAAAGAATGTAAGTCAAGTTTGTTTTTCAGCTTGCCTTACTAGAAGGGCTCGTTCTTTTTAGTTTGGTAGACCAGGCCTAATAGAATCTGTGTATGATGGTGTGTTTGTTATTTTGTTTTCTGTTTTTGTCATGTCTGAATGTGAAGGCAGGCAACTGTTCTTTGGTGGTTTGTGAGAGTGTGTATATATATTGTTGATGTGTATTTGGTATTGCCAACTTTATTAAAAAGGAGATTAATTTTCAGAGTCTTCATTAGTAGAAGCATTGCTATAGTAATAACAAAGATACCTGGAAATGAGCAATGACTATATTACTGACATATTTAAGGTAAATAATTTCAACAACAGAATGGTGATTTTTGTGTAGTGAGCTGCTTTTACCTTTTCTTGTGCAGTATTTTCCAACAGTCTCTATGGGTCCAAGACTTGGATTCTATACCTGGCTCTGGCCTTTTTAAGATTTATTTATTTATTTGAGAGTATGAAAGAGAGAGCAAATGAGCGAGCCCTTGGGGGAGGTACAGAGGGAAGGAAAGAATCTTTAAGTAGACTCCCTGGTGAGCATGGAACCATCACACATATTGATCCCAAGACCCCAAAATCATGACCTAAACTGAAACCCAAGAGTCAGCCACTCAGGCCACTCAAGCCACTCAACTGACTGAGCCACCCAGGTGCCCCGCTCTGGGCTTTTTAGTGGGCACATGGTGTTTAGTAAATCTTTTAACTTCTTAGACCTTCATTTTCTTCATCTGTGAGATGGAGATAAAACCAGTTGCCCTATTTCCCAAGGGTTCTTGGGATCAAGTGCAATGATGTACTATGTAAAATTGCTTTGTGGATTGCAGAGTACTAATACAAAGGTAAAAGCTTATTTTTATTTATTTTTGTTACTTACATTCTGCCTTTGAATGGACATGGGAATTGCTCTTCTCTTCAAAGCTGCGAAATGACCAATAGCAGTGGACTGTGGTCGGGATCAATAGTGGGGATTAAGATCAGCATTATATCAGGGAACCGTGTTTCTGTTTTCCTCCATACTATTTGTAAATTATACTTTACAAAATTTTTGTCTTTTGACAAGCACATTATAAAAATCAATGTTTATTAATAATTATTTTTTAAAATGCAAGTTTGGATGCTTTTTTTCAAAGTTCAAATTAAATATATCTACATCTGACTTTCATTTAATATATTGTGCAACTTAGTAAACTTCTTGTTTTTACTTCAGGTTCTACTTGTATGATGATATCTTTTTTAGGACCTCCAAAAATTATGAGCCTGGAATTGCCAGAAAATGTTTATGGTGTTTATAGTTCTTTTCTATTTTTAACTGTTATATTAAAATAATAGGTATCTGGATAAAGCAGCTTCAAAAAAGAGGAAACATTATTTAGATTTCGTAATTTTTGTTAATTTGGTTGAGTATGAGATTCACACTTTGCTCTGATGCAGTAGGAAAATATTTGGATTTATACTTTCTGGTGAAGGGTGCCCTCTAGTGACTGTCTTTTTATTAAGATTGCAATTCTCGTGGTGACTTGAATATAGAAATAAAAGACGCCGTCAGTTCTCAAAGAATTTAGAAGATGAAATGTACACTAAAATGGAGAGTATATTTTATGTTATGCAAATAAATAAAAGATAAATTTTAAAAATATAGTGCTACACAAATAACTTAATTAAAGGGGGAGAAATTTTCAGGTAATGGGAAAGGTATTATCCAGTATGGTTATTGATGAAATTTTCCTAAAGGAACTGTCTTGAGCTGAATTTTGAAGGGAGATTAAGACTGAGACATATTGGGGTGCCTGGTTGACTAAGTTGGTTAAGCATCTGCCTTGGTCTCAGGAAGATCCCAGGGTCCTGGAATCAAGCCCCTAATCAGCTCCCTGTTCAATGTGGAGCCTGCTCTCCCTCTCCTTCTGGTTTGGGCTCTCTTGGTATCTCTGTCTCTGTCTCTCTCTCAAATAAATAAAATCTTAAAAAAAAAAAAAAGAAAAAGATTGAGGCATATCTTGTGGGGAAAGGGCTTCCTGCAGTGGGAAAAAAAAGTTAAGGATAGTACCAAAAAGGACTAGTGCCTAAAGGGAAAAAAAAAGATAGAAGAAAAAATGGAATTATTTTGGAAAACATTTAAATTTAATTCTAATTTACATATTTATGCAGTTGTCCAAATAATTTGTATTATACTTATAAACTTTTTTTTCCCCAGGGATTCAGGAAGGATTTGGCTGGGCATTTGTGACTTGGGAGTTTTCATACAGTTACAATAAAATATTAGTTGCTGCTGGGGCTGAAATTATCTGGACTAGATAGCCAAGATGGCTTACTCATATTGCTGGCGATTGAAGTGGCTGTTATAATGGAGTGGTCACATATGTGGTCTCTCTAGCATATTATTTTTTATTTTTATTTTTTTAATTTGTTATAGAGAGGGAGAGAGCGCATAAGCAAAGGGAGTGGCAGGCAGAAGGAGAAGCAGGCTCCCTGCTGAGCAAGGAGCCTGGTGCAAGGAGGATGGATCCCAGGATCCTGGGATCCTGACCTGAGCTGAAGGCAGATGCTTAACCAGCTGAACCACCCAGGTGTCCCTCCAGGATGTTATTTTAAGGATAGATTTGTTACTTAGTGGGTGACTTTCCCAGAGTGAGTGTCTGAAGAAGTCCTGGGATAAGTTGCATGTTTTTTTCCTAGTTTCTGAAGTTGCATGTAATTACTTCTGTCATCTTCCACTGATCAGAGTACTCAGAAACCTGCCCAGATTCAAAAGAAGGAGAGGATATAGACCCCACCTCTGACCAGAAAGTGTGTCAAAGAATTTTGGACCTATTTTGTAAAACTACTTCATTTGTTTGCCTACCTTTTTGAAGAATTATGCTCAGTACAGATAAATTCTTAATGATTTAGGGATCAGTAAATCTCTGTGTTAAAGTTAACTGTGCCAGATATCTGTTTTCTGCACTTGATTTTTGGTTTCTATTGCGTATTGTTGGTACTTAATGAATATTGTTGGAAAGAATACTCCTTTGTCTTTATCCAGGTGTTACTGTCTCGGAGTTATTTCATTTCTTATTTGCTCCTGGATTATAGAGTGTCACGGAAAGTTATAGGAGCATTGTTACTCATGTTTGATATATTTGATACAATGGTTGGGAAAATATTGGGAGTACTGGGTATGATAATTTTAGATTGACTACTTTTGTTCTTGCTATTTTATATTGCTAAGTAGAATTATATATATTTTTTCCAAGATTGGTACTTGAGGAAGGCTTTTGTGCATTTAAGATAGGGAAATGGTATATTTGCTATTTGTTCTTTAAAAGAAAAAAAAGGGAGCCCTTCTCCCAAATGATAATTCATTTGCTATCTTTGATTAATATTTTAGCCCTTTGTTTTTCACATGGATGCTGCTGAAATTTTGGGCACTTTAAATCTAAAGGCTCCTAAAGGGAGTTGCTCCTAAACTCATTTGCTATCTTTGATTAATATTTTAGCCCTTTGTTTTTCACATGGATGCTGCTGAAATTTTGGGCACTTTAAATCTAAAGGCTCCTAAAGGGAGTTGCATGACCAGTTTGTTGAATTAAGCAAATTTACTGATATACTAAAAATCTGGTTTATTTTATTTATTTTTTTATTTTAGAGAGACAGCGAGGGAGGGAGGGAGGGAGGACGAGCACATACTAATGAGGGGAAGGGCAGAGGGGAGGAGAGAGAATCTCAAGCAGACTCCCCGTTGAGTGTAGGCCTGATATGGGGTTCAATCTCATAACCCTGAGATCATGACCTGAGCTGAAATCAAGATTTGGATGCCCAACTGACTGAGCCAGCCAGGTGTCCCCCAAAATGTGTTTTCAAAACTATTTCTGAGGGACACCTGGGTGGCTCAGTTGTTAAGTGTCTGCCTTCGGCTCAGGTTATGATCCCAGAGTCCTGTGATCGAGCCCCCCATCCAGCTCCCTGCTCAGCAGGAAGCCTGCTTCTCCCTCTCCCACTCCTTGCTTGTGTTCCCTCTCTTGCTGTCTCTCTCTGTCAAATAAACAAATAAAATCTTAAAAAGAAATCCTGATTTCAATAAATTTTAAAAATGATATTTTAAAAAGATTTTATTTATTTATTTTTAAAAGATTTTATTTATTTATTTGACAGAGAGAGAGAGATTACAAGTAGGCAGAGAGGCAGGCAGTGGGAGGGGAGGAAGCAGGCTGCCCACTGAGCAGAGAGCCTGATGCAGAGCTCCATCCCAAGACCCCAAAATCATGACCTGAGCCGGAGGCAGAAGCTTGAACCACTGAGCCACCCAGGGGCCCCTAAAAAAGATTGTATTTATTTGAGAGAGAGAAAGAGAGGGAGAGAAGGAGAGTATGAGAGGGGAGAGGGTCAGAGGGAGAAGCAGACTCCCCATGGAACTGAGAGCCTGCTGTGGGATTCAATCCCTGGACTCTGGGATCATGACCTGAGCTGAAGGCAGTTGCTCAATCAACTGAGCCACCCAGGTGCCCAATAAAACTGTTATTGAGTTTATTAGCAAGCAGTTTGTATTGCACAGGATGATTTTACTAGGTTTTGAAATTTTCTGATTAGTTTTTCTATGATTATTATTATTATTATTTTTTAAAGATTTTACTTATTTATTTGACAGACATCACCAAGTAGGCAGAGAGAGAGAAGAAGGGAAGCAGGCTCTTCGCCTAGCAGAGAGCCCGACATGGGGCTCGATCCCAGGACTCTGGGATCATGCCCTGAGCAGAAGGCAGAGGCTTTAATCCACTGAGCCACCCAGAAGCCCCTCTGATTATTTTTAATGTCTTCATAGCATCATTTTTAGGAATGTTTAATTTGTCAAAAGCTGATAATAGAGTGGTTAGTTGTCTTATAAATTTACTTAACGTTCAGAAAGTTATGTCAATTAATAAAATGAAAATGTTAGTAAGCAAAATTTCAGTACTAATTAGATCAGTACCTAGAATTTGAAAAGCATTCATTATAAATATGAAATTGCTGAGCTATCATATGCAGTCTCACTAATGAAATACCAAATCTTAAATACTGATGATTAGAAATATAAAATTAAGATCAGTATGTTAGACATTAAGTTTGATATGATATGTGAAATACTGGTGAAAGAATAGGAAAAAAATGGATATGGACTGGAAGAATAAAGAATGCTTGAAAGGAGGTAAAGCAATTTTAAAAAAATTACTGGAAATACAGAATTAAGGCTAATGTATCATTTTAAGAATGGGCAGAAAATATGGTTAATGTTCGAAAAATTAAAAAACAACATTAAAAATCATCCAGTGGAGATTAGAAGTAGCTGATACAGTTTTATCAGAGATAAAGCAGTGCACATTTCTTTTCTTTTTTAAAAAAGAGATTTTATTTATCAGAGAGAGATTGTGCACATGTGCACGCATGCACACACTGAGTGGGGAATTGGGGTGTGGGCAGAGGAAGAAGCTGGCTCCCTACTGAGCAAGGAGCCAGATACTGGATTGGATCCAGGACCCTGGGATCATGACGCCAGGGACATGACATTGGTAGACAGGATAGTCTACCAATGTTTAGTATTCTAATGCTAGTCACTTTAGGTGAGTATCTTCACACTATTCTGTATAGGGCTTGGCTATGTTCTTTTGTGGTTATACAATAGATTATCTGTTCTGTTGGAGAACCAAGGATTCTGAGATCAAGACTGTTTTTATTCTGTCCAGGAAACTGTAGTGCTTCAATCAATATAGATAATTTAGAGAAATTGGGATTGGGTACTTTGGGATTTTATCCATTTAAAAAAAAATGCAAACATTTTATTAGAAGCTGAAAAGTCATTTCTCAGCAAATAAATACAGGTGTCCCTGTATTTACATTTTACATTTACATATTACATTTACATGTTATTGTATCAGTACACTTTTACAAAAGACCTACATTTGTACCTGTTTTCACTAACCAAAAGAAATCCAAAGAGGATATTTGCTTTTGTGAAAAAAGGCAAAAAGTGAAAATCACATTCAGCAGCATGAGCAGCAAGCAGGAATGGCACTGCCAAGCGCCTTCCTGGGGATCTACACTCAGCATCAAGCAGCCATAGTTCTGGACTGTGTCTGTGAGCATCTGTGTTTTATCTTGATTTATTTTGTACATCTGTTAGCAAGATATATTCTAAGATATATCAGAAAAACCTAAGAGAAGTTATTTTTTGGGTCTGGGAATGCTCAAAAATTTTCCCTTATAAATTAGTAATAATTGCTTCGTCTTTTATACACCATTTTGATTTCATAGGAGCTCTCTACCTTCAGATGATAGGAGAAACCTATACATTTTATTCTTCTTACAGTTACTGTGAGGGAATTTTTTTTTTTTTTAAACAATGGAAATTGGTGAAAGAAAAAGATACAAAAAATGGTATAATGATAGTATATGCCTTTTGGCAAAAGATATCCTAATTGTTTCCAGTAATGAGAGAGTCCTTTTTCACATAATATTTTGTAAATGTTGTTTGTTTTCCATTAGAAAGATGTTTTCCTTAAGAAAAATAAAACAAAACTGGAATATGATTAAGAAATCATTTATCTCATTAATAGAATAGAGTATCAGTCCCAAAACTTGAGGTAGCCTGAGTTCCTCCATTAAGACATTTGATTGGATAACAACATTAATTTTTAAAGAACCAATTTTAATATTTTAATGTTATCTTACTTTTTCTTATATCTATTTTATTACCACTAGGTGGAGCCCTGTACATACAATTCAAGAAGGCATTTCTGACCCATGGTTTACTTGTTTAAATGCTGTAAGCCTGATACATCAGATGGTCAAATAATGTATGATAACTCATATTTCAATATTTTGCTTTGGGGTAGAAGATTAGATATAATGAAGATAGAAAATGTGGGGCCTAGATGACTCAGTGAGTTAAAGCCTCTGCCTTCAGCTCCACTCGTGATCCCAGAGTCTCTTCCTCCTCACTCTCTTTCTGCCTGCCTCTTTGCCTACTTGTGATCTGTCTGTCAAATAAATAAATAAAATCTTTAAAAAAATTTTTAAAAGAAAATGTGTACTTAAAAGAATTTTTAAGATACGCTTTTTAGACATACATTGCAATGACATGGATGGTGAAACTAGAGGGTATTATGCTAAGTGAAATAAATCAATCAGAGAAAGACAATTATCATATGATCTCTCTGATATGAGGAATTTGAGAGGGAGGGTGAGGGGTTGTGAGGGGTAAAAAAAATGAAACAAGATGGGACTGGGGAAGGAGACAAACCATAAGAGAGAGACTCTTAATCTCAGGAAGCAAAGTGAGGGTTTCTGGGGGGTGGGGGTGGGAGGGATAGGGTGGCTGGGTTATGGACATTGGGAGGGTATGTGCTATGGTGAGTGCTGTGAGTTGTGTAAGACTGATGATTCACAGACCTGTACTCCTGAAGCAAATAATACATTATATGTTAATTTTAAAAAGACATATATATTGCTTTTATGTGTTCCTACTTGCTAAAATTAAAATATGTAAATTAAAATCCACTTAGTGTAGCATAGTCCATCGTTATTTTCTGTTCACATGAAGTTTTTAAGTCATCTCTTCTTTTAACATTAATTTTACATCTGCATTTTGGCATGATTACCATTATATTTTGGTAGAAGTAAGGCTTTTTTTTTTTAAGATTTTATTAATTTATTTGACAGAGAGATATCACAGGCAGATAGGCAGGCAGAGAGAGATGGGAAAGCAGGCTCCCTGCTGAGCAGAGAGCCCGATGCGGGGCGCAATCCCAGGATCCTGAGATCATGACCTGAGCCCAAGGCAGAGGCTTAACCCATGGAGCCAACCAGGTGCCCCAGAAGTAAGGTTTTATTGTGCTAAGCTTTTGGAAGGGAAGACTGAGCTCTTACACTGAAGTTATTATATGTGTAATTGACACTTGAACAATGTGGTGGTTAGGGGTCACTGACCCCCTGTGCAGCTGGAAATCTGCATATAACTTTTGACTCCCCAAAGACTTTACTAATAGCCTACTGTTAACCAGAAGCCTTATGATACCATAAACAGTCAATTAACACATATTTTATATGTAATGTGTATTATATACTGGATTTTTGCAATCAAGCAAGCTAAAAAATAGAAAACGTTATTAAGAAAGCTTCAAGGAAGAGATAATATATTTACAGTACTGGACTGTGTTGAGAAAAACTTGAATGTAAGTGTACCCATCCAGTTCAAACCATTGTCCAAGGTTCAACTGTATATGGAGCACTAATTTATAACCTTAGTGGATGTGGGATAGTGGGAAATGTACCTGCTTTCTGGTTTTGCCATATGTCTCTGTATATTTATTTATAGGATTTGATTAGGTTTGCCAGTAGACATTATAGCATTCTGAGGGGACATTTTAAAAGCAGAAAAATTCATTAAAATTACATATTGCTTGAAAGTTTAGAAGAATGATGTACTTGGCACCTTAATAATTAGATGGAAAAAATGTTAACTGACTTAGGGTTCAAAGATTGAATAGTTGAATGGTATTCAAAATTTTGAAGAATAATGATTGTTATTCAGAGACAAGAAAAAAGATTTTTTAGAGCCTTCGGCTGAGGTTAGACAAATACAGGGCCCTTAGTTTTCTCTACTTCATATTTTGCTCCTCTTTATTTTTTGCATTTGTAATTTAATACTGCCTAACAATTAGCTATGCCTCAGTTCTCATCCTTCTCTTCTGTCCATTGGATGATTTCACCTGATGGGTGCAGCAGTGCACATCAGGGGATTCTCTATTGAGTCATTCTCAATTGTTGATCTTCAAAGGTGATCTGGTTAGTTGCTATGCCCGTAACTTCTCAGCATTCCATGCTGCTTATCACCTTTTCTGATTGGAGAGTATATGTGACATAATGGTTAGGAGTGCTGGCTTTGGAGTCAGGTAGACTTGGAGTTAAATCTTGGCCCTACTACTGTGTGACTTTGGACTTAAAGTCTTCATCTTCCCAAACTGCATTTGTAAATTGGGATGCTAATAGAATCTACACTGTAAAGCTGTAGTGAATATTAATGAGGTAATGCTTGCAAAGTACTTAATAGTAAGTACTTGGTTGTGTGTTACTTTTTGTTTTGTTTTGTTTTTAATCTTTAGCACATTAAGCCAGATGCAGCAGCGGATATGACTCCTCTTTAGTCAGTTCAGTCACTGTGGGGAGTCGTTGACAGGGATTGCGCATCTTCTCTGCTTTCCATATCCTCCCTCCACTGTCTCCCCAGATTATCTCTATAATTAAACATAGGACCCTTGTAATTTACCCTTGTATTAAATTACAAGAGAAAAGATGGATAATTCCTACTATGTATATGGTGTATTGCTTTGGCTTTTTCCCCCTTTCCAGTGTTGTTCTGCATATCTGCCCTTTTCTCCCTTCCTGTTTGTCTCTGTTCACTCATCTTTTTATTGTTGGCTTTATTAGCAAATTTTCAGACCAATTATTTTTAATATTTTCATCAGAGTGGTAGAGGGTTAAATCAACTGCATGTATTGATTAATTCCATTTTGAGTGCTTGTGTCAGGCTCTTTGTTTTGTGCTGCATCTATTAAGTTGAGAAAGTCAGAACTAGGAACTTTTTTCTTTTCAGGGCCAAATTCTGTCTTGTGATGAATTTTGGATTTTGGCACTTGCTTGAGCCTTCAGTACATTTTTAAAAATGCAACTTATTCCTGTGGTTTAGAATGTTTTCTCATCTCTACTTCTTTATTTCTGTGTACTCTGCTCAGAATGATCTCACTGATACGGATTATGGGTAACAACAGGTGGTTATTATCAGCTTGGGCTGCAGCTTGTACTCACGTCTGTAACAGCAAGTGGTTATCCGAAGTCAGGAGAGACTTAGTAGTAAGACTTAGTAGTACTAAGACTTAGTAGTAATAGGCGGATCATTCATGGTACTGATTCCTTAATGTTATTTTTATTGGGGCTAATAGTTAACCCATTTTAGGCTTTGATTTTCTATTAATGGGGGTGAGTATTGCATATGTTCCGATACTGCTTTTCTCCATACTAACAACATCAGTAGAAAAAGAGCCATTCATCTGTGATGCTATACTAAATGCACTGGCAGTGTCTTGAATTACTATAAAATAGGAGTAGTTTTGTTTTTAAAACTCTGGAGAATAAATTAGAAAGACACACTAAAAGATGGACTTTAGAACTTTCTAGGGGTGCCTGGGTGGCTCAATGGGTTAAAGCCTCTGCCTTTGACTCCGGTCATGATCCCGGGGTTCTGGGCTCTCTACTTGGTGGGGAACCTGCTTCCTCCTCTCTCTGCCTGTTTCTCTCCCCAGTTGTGATCTCTCTCTGTCAAATAAATAAGTAAATAAAATCTTAAAAGAAAGAACTTTCTAGAATAAAATAGGCTACAAAAAATTATTTTTCTTCTTTTTGTTTATATATTGTTAACAGTTTTTAAAAGGGAAAACAGTATTGCTTTTGCACTGACAGAGTCCCACCCTCTTTGATGGGACATTGTAGTAGAGCAGTCCTGAAATACCTCTTAGATTTTTTTTTTAAGATTTTATTTATTATTTGACAGAGAGAGATGCAGCAAGAGAGGGAACACAAACAGGGGGAGTGGGAAAGGGAGAAGCAGACATCCCGATGTGCAGGGAGCCCGATGCCAGGGAGCCCGATGCGGGGCTCCATCTGAGGACCCTGGGATCGTGACCTGAGCCGAAGACAGACAATTAACGACTGAGCCACCCAGGCTTCCCTACCTCTTAGATTTTTGCTACAGTGCTACAGCTATAACAGAAAAAAAAGAGAGTAGGCAATTCTTTTGATATGTTCTGTTTCCTACTTGGTTTTTTAAGAGCCAGAGAAATTTCAAACTGTATTAAGGTAGGTAAAAAAAGATGTTTAAAACTGTGTGTTTATATCTATCTATCTATCTATCTATCTTCAACATGTGTTCATAGTTATGAAATAAGAATTTGTTTATAGCCCACTAATGTCAGATAAACTTTCTCTTGCATGGATTTCCTTCAGAATCGTGTTTGTTCAATTAGGAATTTTAATAAATATTAATTATAGGAAAAACACAAGAAGCACAAAAGTACTTTGGGAATTCTAGTACTGCCTCAGATCCTCAGTAACTAGGCTGCACCAAGCAAGTCATTTAGCATTTCCTTGCCTACTTCACTTGTGAGAAGGGGAAAGTGATATTTTCTCTGGTGTAGTATGAGAAATAAATGAAATATTAGCTTAAAAAAGTGCAAAAGGCCCCATAACTCCTTTAGCATAGAGTATTAGCCATATTTGAAATCTGTAGCCACTACTTATTCAGCAGCCAGTTGACTCATTTAATAAGGATTTGGTTGTCTTTTATGTTCATATTATGCTAGCAGCCAGTGTGTACTGAGCACTTACTTATTGCTAAGAACTTTTCATGTGTTTACTAATTTAATCCTTAAAACATTGTGATGTAGATACTGTTTTTTTATTTTGTTTTGTTTGTTTTAAAGATTTTATTTATATGGCAGAGAGAGTACAGGCAGTGGGAGCAGCAGGCAGAGGCAGAGAGGGGTGGGGAAAGCAGACTTCCCACTGAGCAGGGAGCCTGACATGGGGCTGGGGACTGGGGTCCCTTCGAAAAGGCGGGTGCTTCTTTGTCGTCGTCGTCATCTTCTTCTTTTTTTCTTTTTCTTTTTTTAGATTTTATTTATTTATTTGACAGAGAGAGAGAGAGAGCTCGAGTGCGCACAAGCAGGGGGAGCAGCAGAGGAGGAGGGAGAAGCAGACTCCCTGCTGAGCAGGGAGACCAATGCAAGACTCCATCCCAGGACCCTGGGATCATGACCTGAGCTGAAGGCAGATGCTTAACTGACTGCTCCCCTACAGACTGTTTTTTTCATCCTTATTTTATTGGTGAGAGAGTTGAGATTTAGAGAAGTCAAGTGGCTTACCTGAGGTTGAACAGTTAGTAAGTGACCTTTTTGATTCCATCTGTTCCATCCATTCATCCTTCCAGTTACTCAGCAATCATTTGTTAACCATCCACTATGTGATAAGTACTTTTCAGGGGCTGAACATTCAGTGGGGAACAAAACAGACAACTTACATTCTGGTGTGTGAAGACAAAATGAATAGAAGTATGAAATAGGGAATATATTTGAGTATATTCTACAGTGGGAAGAGTGATGCAGTGATAAATTAAACTCCTTTGTTTTAAAAAAGAAAACAAGAAGCAGGAAGGGAATTGTGGAATTGTATGTGCGTGTGTATTTGTGTCTCTGTGCGTGTGTATTTGTGTCTCTGTGTGTTTGTGTTTATAATATGGATACTGTAGCCAGAAAGAGCCTCATCAAGAAGGGGATAAAAGATGTGAAGAAAAGCAGGCCACCTGTGAGAAATATGAGAAGTATGATCAAGGTAGAGGAACAGCATGTGTAAAGCATAGGGTGGGAAAGTGTTTGGTGTTTTTCAGGAACCACAAGGAGGCCAGTGTTGCTGGCTCCACTTATTGTAAAGTGGAGAGTGAGTATTAGGAAGTGAGGTCAGTGAGATAATATGGGGCAAAATTATATAGGGATTTTATGGGCTGTTGTAAGAGAAATAGGGTTTGGAGCAGAGGAGAGAAAAGGGATCTGCTTTATATTTTAATGGGATCATTCTGTCTACATTGTTGAGAATAGACTATAGGGAAGTAGGGGTGAAATCAAGGAAACTGATTAAGAAGCAGTTGGTAACATTCTAGGCAAGATCATGGTGACCTAGTCCAGGGTGGGACCAGTAGAGGTTGTAAAATGTGTTTGGATTTTCTGGATTATTTTGATGGAGAAAGCGAGAGAGAGAACCGTCAAGGGTGATATCAAGGTTTTTTGCCAGAGCACCTAGAAGAATGGGCTTTACAGAGATAGAGAAAGACCGTGAGAGGAGCAGGTTTGAAGAAGAAGTTAAGAAATCATTTTGGACATATTTAAGATGTTTATCAGATACCCAGTTGGAGAAATATATGAGTTTGTAGGTCAGGGGAGAAGTTAGGCCTGGAAACATAAATTTGGGAGGTGTCAGTGTTCTTGTGGAATTTAAAACTCCAAATCTGGATGAAATTGAGAGAGTGGTATAGTAGAAAAGAGAAGATGTCCAAGATCAGATCCTAGTTGTAGCTCGGCTCTTAAAGGCCCAAATTTTTAATAATTACTATCCAATATGGCTATCTCTAATTTATAATAGGTACTCATTAAAAACCTGTAACATGGAGACTGCCCTCAAGAAGCTTATGGTTGATAAGAAAAACAAAATATAGGACATATATTTGAAAGGTTTAAATTACAGTACAGAGTATAATATGTGATTACATGTCACAGTGAGTAGAAAGGACTGTAAATTTACCTGTCCTTCTTATGGAGAGATTACTTGTCATGGAAATAAATGATTGACAAAGTTCTGTTGGAGGAAATAGGAATTGAACTAAATCTCAAACAATGGGCAACAGATTGGGAGAGCACATTTTTGGGAGATCCTTAAGACTACCATCAAGTTCAGTAATTTACTAGGAGGACTCAGAATTTAGAAAGCTGGTATATTCACAGTTGCTGTTTGTTATAGCAAAAGATTACAGATTAAATTTAGCATCAGGAAAAGGCATATAAGGCAGGGGCTAGGAAAGTTCAAAGTGGGGTCTTCCAGTAGTCCTTTGCCAGTGGTCATGTAGACCGCACTTATATCTCCCAGCAATGATGTGTGGCAACAGTCATAGAGTATTGTCAACCAGGGTAGCTCACCTACGCCATGGTGTCCAGGGTTTTTCTAGGGGGTTGGTCATGTAGACATGGCTGACTGCCATGAGCTGCTTACTCTTAGTCTGTAGACTCTCTGGAGCTGAAGGCCCCCACTCACTGTAAATCACATTGTAAACCACATTGCTAGCTTAGATTATTTGACATTTCTAAAGGTCTCCAAGTAAACAAAGACAACTATCAAGTAGGACATTCTGAAGGTTTATTTCCTAGGAGCTGGGGGCAAGGGCCAAACCTTTCTTAGGGCAAGGTTAATCCTTTTCTTAATGGTGTTTGGCAGGGAGGGTGATACCCTCTATGTGGAGACAGCATGAGCTGAGAGACAGTAGGAATGTGTACACTGTATTTAGAGAACGTTGTGGTGCTTGTAATATAGGCTTGAGAATATGAACCCTGGAGCCAGACTACCACGATTCATATCTCATCTGTCCCTTGCTAGTGTGGAGTTTATAGCAGTTACATAATCTGTAATATCTGTAAAGCAAGGGTAATAATAATACCTACTTTATAGGCTTGTTGTGAGGATTAAAAGATTAATATATAAAGAACTTAGAATATATCCTGACAGAGTAAGTATTACAGAAATCAGGAGTTTGTTCTTCATTCTTTTTTTTTTTTAAAGATTTTATTTATTTATTTGACAGACGGAGATCACAAGTAGGCAGAGAAGCAGGCAGAGAGAGAGAGGAGGAAGCAGGCTCCTAGCTGAGCAGAGAGCCTGATGCGGGCCTCGATCCCAGGACCCTGGGATCATGACCTGAGCGGAAGGCAGAGGCTCTAATCTGAGCCACCCAGGTGCCCTGTTCTTCATTCTTTAGTCATTCACTCATTGATTCTTTTTTGAGCACTAGTGCATTAAAGACTCATGTTCTGAGCCTCAGACCTTTATTTCCTGATATCTAGAGAGTTTTCAGGTATCTAGGGAGTTTGTGGCTCATTTAGTAATAAGTTGAATGAGAAATTAAATAATTTTTTCATACAAATGATTTCTACTAATGACAGTACTTTCAATCCAGTTTTAAGATTTTCAACCCTTGTGGGTGCTGGGGTAACACAGTTAAGCGTCCAACTCTTAATTTCAGCTCAGGTCATGATCTCAGGATTATGAGATTGAGGCTTGCATCAGGCTCCATGCTCAGTGTGGAGTCTGCTTGAGATTCTCTCTTTCCCTCTCCCCCTCCATTTGTGCTCTCTATGTCTCTGAAATAAATAAATTAAAAAAAAAGATTATCAGCTGTTGCTTTGAAGTTAAAACTTGTATTCAGCTGGCAGTCAAAGAACTTAATTTGTAGAGAAGTTTTGATCTGTAGTTATATTAAGTGGGATTCATTGTGATGTCTCTGCATTATTCTATTGCCTCAACTGTTACTTGAAGATGGCCTGCTATGTAACTTGGCCTGAGGTATCAGTGATAGAAATGATACTTTTCTAAAGAAAGGGTTTATCATAATAAGCTGCTGCATGAGGGCTTGCACTTACAGAATTGCACTCCCTTCTGCTGTGCCATCTTTTTTTTTTTTTTTTTTAATAGATCAGCCCCAGTTACATTTTTTTCTTCTTCTCTTTGGACCATGATAAGCTTCAGAGTAGTGACTTTGGGAGCAGGGTAGTTTAGAGTGAAGAGACCTTTATCTGGAGAAGTAATTTGCATGTAAGATTAGGTGTTTTTTAGATGTGTTATAGGTTTGCTTACTTTAAACCATTTAACTTATGCTCCAAAGTAACTGTAATTTAATGTTGGTACTATGTCATATTATGATGAATAGTTTTAATTGTGTATTTAAAAGTCACAGTCACAGACTTAAATCTGGCTATCAGAATCAAGTAATTCTTGAAATGTATGAGTGTCTCCTTAACATACTGATTATAAAATAAAAAAAATTATTAGCTGTTGCAAAGAATGGGTTTAATAAAGAATAAATTTTGGTGAACTGGGAAGTTAATGTTAGTTTTCTTTTTTGTGTACATTCAGGTCTGTGTATGATGACCAACCAAATGCACACAAGAAGTTTATGGAAAAATTAGATGCTTGTATCCGTAATCATGACAAGGAAATTGAAAAGATGTGTAATTTTCATCATCAGGGTTTTGTAGATGCTATTACAGAGCTCCTTAAAGTAAGGACTGATGCAGAAAAACTGAAGGTAAGAAATACTTCAACATTCTCTTTATTTTTTTCCTCATTAAATTAGTCAAGTATTAGTTTGTAGTGCATATGTATAAATCATTATTAAGTATACTATTTTCAGGAAGTGAATTAGTGTGTATATTTGGAAATGCTCTTTATGCTCTATTAACATAGTTGTCATGCTAATGACAGGAGTAATCTCTTTTTTGTAAAGCAAGTAATGCATTGACTTAACAGGATTTCTTTCCATGCAGGGAAATGAACTAAAAAAATTCATACAAGGGAAGGCCTCATTTGCAGTTTTTGAATTTGAAAAATGGCAATTAGTATAATAATGATAAAAAGCAATCCTCTAAAAATTAAAAAGAAAACTTACTATGAGTGATTGTGTTCTCAAAATTATTTAATAATACTGAAACTTTTTTTGGTTTAATAACAAAACATAATTTTCTTAAAGAAAGTTGGTCTGTATTTTCTGCCACCCAACAAAAACATTTATTAAATCAGACCTGGATTCGTTCAGTCAGAATACAAAGTATTTAGTTATAAGAATTGGCCTATTTATCTTTTTTTACATTTGGAGAATTTAACAGATAAAATGACCCTGGTTCACTAAAGGTTATGATTAGAAAACCATTATATAAAGGATATTCAGATAACAAGAGACCAAATACAGCATCAATGAGGTCACTGAGCATCTTTGTTCAGAAATTAATGAGATTTTTAATAAACTAGAATGTGCTTCCTTACTATGATGACCTAATGAGTCACTTAATATGTGGGAAAATTTGAGTTTGAGCTTTGTCTGCACCTGCAGCATTAAAATGTTGCTGTGGATTGAAATTTCTGTGTTTGATGTTAATCAACCACCCAGTGTTTGCATTCAGCAAAGTATGAATGTTTAATTACCATAAAATGCAATCACCATTTCGAACAGACAATGAATGGCACATAGACCTCATTGAAGTTATCAAAAAGGGACCAGTGGTCAATTGGGTCAGTGATTTGAATTGTTTGACAGACTTAGAGAAGCAAGTAAAGTTCAAAAATCTAGATTAAATTTGAGAAGTTTGCCACAGAATCTGTTAAAAAGAACTGTCATAAGTAATTGAAGTTAACAAAAGCCCTTTTCAATCAAAAGTTCAAGTTCAAGCTGTAGAGTTAATTTGAATTTGCATTTCTTTGTTCTAAGTTTCTCATGAAGCATGATCTGATTACAAGGGTGAGCAGTTATATCAGGGCAGTTTTATGCATATTTGTCTAATTAAGGTAAAATTATTTTTAAGGTGCAAGTTACCGATACCAACCGAAGATTTCAAGATGCGGGAAAGGAGGTGAGAATATGATATACATTTCTTACATACTCAATATGTGGATGCAGTTTGCTTAAAAATATGAACATTTCTTCTTTTTAAGGTGATAGTCCAAACAGAAGATATTATTCGATGTAGAATTCAGCAGAGGAACATTACAACAGTAGTAGAAAAATTGCAGTTATGCCTTCCAGGTGAGTTAAACTTGTCTATAATGGAATGCTTGGCTTGGTAAAACTATAATTTAATGATAGCATATGGTCATTAGTAATTATGGGAATTACAAATTATTTGGTGATTGCCCCCCAAAGCTCATGGTTATCTTTCTTATCCACTTTAGTTCTTGAATTTTCATGGTTTTCTTATCTTATAAAGTTTTGTTTGATGATCTGTCACATCAGGTTCCTAGAACGACTTGTACCTCTCCCATTTCCTTTCTGCCTAGTTTGTCCTTTATCCGTCACCCCCCTCCCACTGCTTTTTTGTTTTTTCTCAGAATACTTTCCCATGGAGGAGTGTCTTTTGATTACGTTTCCTTGCCTTTTCCTAATTCGCCCAATTTTTTAACTTCTAGTTTTCCACTGTTTTCTGTTTGTCACTTAAGCAGGTTAGTTTTACTTTTCTCGCAGTCTTGCTTTGCTAATAAAGTGAAAAAAAAAACCAAAACAAAACCCTAAAGTACTAGGTCTTTTCCCTTTTTTGGTTGTGAACTTTACCCTTCCATGTTTTAAAAGAGTGACTTTGTTGGTTTCTGAGTTTTTGATCTTTCTGTTTTGGCTCAGATATTACTGGAAAATCAAATAAATTCTAAGAAACTCACTAGTATTTTCTTTCCCCTTATGTATCCTGTTTGAATAAAAGGAAGCCAAGATGTATGTCATCTTTTTATTCGTATAGTAAGCTGAATCCGTCTTAGTGTCCCATTTTTTAAACTTATTTTTTTCGCAAGGACCCTGAAGCTCCATATCAAAATAGAATATATATCATATCGAAATAGAATGAGATGTTTTTTATAATATTTATATAATATAAATTTAGCTAAGGACACAAATTGTATGTTAAAACTTCCAGCAGGTTTTATTAACTAAAAGACATTGTTTTCTGACTTTGTGAGGATAACCTTTTTTTAAGAATCACTGAAATTCTGTTCAGTTTTATCTCTGGACCATGGATATTTGCATATTAACTTTGATTAAATAAAATGTCTGCTTCTTATGTTCCATTTCGGGGTTGAGAAACCTATTTCCTTATAGTAATGTTTAATAACACCTCTTTGCCAACATCAGATACACTCACTGAAGTAGCCATGAACACAGTCTAAGTTTGATAGCTTTGACCCTGATGGTAATAAGCCTAAAAAATTGGGTACTGGTAGAATGCTAAAGAGCTGAATTCAGCTTATTCCCCTGAGCATGCTTTTTGGAATAGAGAAATAAAGGGAAGTAGAGGTTAGACTTTTGTTACTGCTACTGTCTTTGCTTTCAAGGCTGGACAGGCAATCTGAATTCATGTAAACATTGTCTTCTTAATAGCCACATTTCCTCCATCTAGCCTTCTATCTAATTATCCACTCGTGAATTCTTTTTGTGTCAGCAATTATGGTAGATATTGGAAAAATAAAGTTGAAAATGACACAGTCATAGCTCTGAAGGAACCTATGTTCTAATGTGAATAAGGATATAAGATATTTATTATTGTATAATTGCCTAACTCCTCCTTGGGTTAGCAGGGGTGTGAGAGGATATAAGAAGTCATAGTGTAATCAGTGCATTTTCCTGGTATATTAGTTTTACTTGATTATTTATGAGGTGAGCATTATTTTTATATGGAAATAAGATAGATATGAAAGTTACATAAATTGTTTAGATAAAACAGGAGACGTCAAAGAAAGTTTATACTTAAGCAGCAGTTTTAGGTTTTTCCCCAGGTTATATGTTTACTCTAATGCTTTGGTTGGAAAAATGTGAGAAATACTGCATTACAATGTAGAGGCTGTGATAGAGGTATCCATAAAGTTCACAGGGTTAGGGTGGTTCACTGTTGTCACCATTGTAGCTTTATGGTTTTCAGACAAGTGAACTAAATATCTTCTGTACACTTGAAGACCCTTTGTAAGTAGCCAAAATAGAAAATCTAGAAAAAAGTTTTGTCTGTCCAGTCTGTGAAAATGTGAGCTGGCTTGATGAGCCAATGATAATTTACTCACTTTGTGCTTTGAAATTCTACTAAGGATAAATGGTAATCTGCATAGTTGCATTAAAACTTTTTTGGTGGCAGTGTGTCATCTTGCTGAAGCTTATAACAATTTTATTAAATAATTGCGTTTCTGAGTCTATAATAGAAATGATAAAACAAAGTTGCTTGAAAATTTATGATTTTATTATAATTTAATCTCTGTAAACTTGAATTTTTTTTTCTTTGTCAGTTTGGTATAAAATTTTGCTTAGTGATCTATAACACAGTTGTATTTGGTATATTTTTGTTATGTGTATTTTATTTGATATATTGAATCAAAATTAATCAATCTCATTTACTCAACTTTGTCTCTTGATTAACTGAAGTCCAAACTTCCAATTGCACTACAGGGAAGAGATAATAATAAGTTTCTGAATATGATAATTGTTAATAGTTTACTATTTCAGTTATAGGTATCAGCATATGAAAGTATTTCAAATTCCAGATAATGTGTTCATTTATATAAAGTAATGTTCAATATATGAAGACATTAAAATGTTTTTATTTACTTGATAAAATTTTATTTGAAAATATAAAAATATTTAAGAAAATATAGGCCTGGATTAAAGTATAGAGAAAATTAATGTATAAAGTATAGAGACTATTAATGAGTTTATAATAGGCTCTTTCCTGCTTTAATTTTTTCATCTAATTTTTTTTCTCATTTTGAAAGCTAAAATAAGTTCTCCTTTTTAATGCAGTGCTGGAAATGTACAGTAAGCTAAAAGAACAGATGAGTGCAAAAAGGTGAGTTGGTTTCTTTCCTGTTTTTAATAAATCTTTATTTTTCTATTAAAGAAAGCATGGATAAATATACTATAAATTACAATGAGTCATGTGAAGTTTTGCTTTCTACCTTTATTCTTTTTTCGTGCAATTTGCCCATCAGAATCTAGTATAACAAAGCAATTTGTAGCCATTTATTTGTGGATCCTTGTCCTTTATAAGTAAAATCAAAGATTGATGATATTGTTGAAGGACAAATAGACAACTGAACAGGAATGAAAAACTACTGATTAGCTTCCATGTGAACATTGCTTATAATGAAATGTTAAGTGTGTATGGGGGACCATAGTGAAAGCAGTGTAGGTAGTTTAAAATGTTTTAAAGATGAACAATCTTTAAGTAACATAAATGATAATATTCTATATTTGGAATAGGGAAATAATGATTTCGTCTTAATTTATTAATAATTGCTTAATTATCATAGTACATTATGTACAAATGTATACTCAAAGATTTGTGTATGTCCTGCTTTGTAGTGCTAAGCATTGAATTTTATTGGCCTTTACCAATTCGTACTAATTAGTAGTTACTTTTTTCCTCCTTAATACGTCATAAACTATCCTGAAGGTATTTTATTTATATATATATGTACATATGTGTGTGTATGTATTCTTTTTTTTCTACCAAAGTTGTACATTCTCATATTTTAAAGATCTAGATAATATAGTTCTTTTTATTTGTTGCAGAAAAACAGGCATCATCTTTCCTTCTTGCCATTCACCATTCCTTCTTGCTAAAGGCAAAAGCTTTTACCTCTTTTAAGGCATAATTTTTGTGTTTACATTTATGTCTTTATTTTCTTTTTTTAAGATTTTATTTATTTATTTGACAGAGAGAAATCACAATAGACAGTGAGGCAGGCAGAGAGAGGGAGGGAAGCAGGTTCCCTGCTGAGCAGAGAGCCCCATGTGGGGCTCGATCCCAGGACCCCGAGATCATGACCTGAGCCAAAGGCAGAAGCTTAACCCACTGAGCCACCCAGGCGCCCCCATTTATGCCTTTAAATAACTAACTTTTTTTTGTTGTTGTTATAGTTGAACTCTATTTTTTTAAATTAACATGTAATGTATTATGTTTCAGGGGTACAGGTCTGTGATTCATCAGTCTTACACAATTCACAGGGTTCACCATAGCACATACCGTCCCCAGTGTCCATCACCTAGCCTCCCAACCTTCCCACCCCCCTCCACTCAAGCAACCCTCAGTTTGTTTTCTGAGATTAAGAGTCTCTTACGGTTTGTCTCCCTTCTGGTTTCCTATTGTTTCATTTTTCCCTTCCTTCCCTGTTGGTCCTCTGTCTTCTCAAATTCCTCGTATCAGTGAGATTGTATGATAATTGTCTTTCTCTGATTGACTTATTTCGCTCAGCATAGTACTGTCTGGTTCCATCCACCTCATTGCAAATGGCAAGATTTCAGTTTTTTGATGGCTGCATAGTATTCTATCATACACACACACACACACACCCCACATCTTCTTTGTCCATTCATCTGTTGATGGACATCTAGGCTCTTTCCGTAGTTTGGCTATTGTGGACGTTGCTGCTATAAACATTTCGGTGCACGTGCCCCTTTGGATCACTATATTTGTATCTTTAGGGTAAGTACCCAGTAGTGCAATTTCTGGGTCATAGGGTAGCTCTATTTTCAACTTTTTGAGGAAGCTGCATACTGTTTTCCAGAGTGACTACACCAGCTTGTATTTCCACCAACAATGTAAGAGGGTTCCCCTTTCTCAGCATCCTTGACAGCATCTGTTTCCAGACTTGTTAATTTTAGCCATTCTAACTGGTGTGAGGTGGTATCTCATTGAGGTTTTGATTTGTATTTCCCTGATGCCAGGTAATGCTGAGCACTTTTTCATATGTCTGTTGGCCATTTGGATGTTTTTGCAGAAATGTCTGTTCATGTCTCCTGCCCATTTCTTGATTGGATTATTTGTTCTTTGGGTATTGAATTTGATAAGTTTTTATAGATTTTGGAGACCAGCTCTTTATCTGATATGTCATTTGCATATATCTTCTCCCATTCTCTCAGTTGTCTTTTGATTTTGTTGACTGTTTCCTTTGCTGTGTAAAAGCTTTGATCTGATGAAGTCCCAATAGTTCATTTTTGCCCTTGCTTCCCTTGCCTTTGGCGCTGTTTCTGGGAAGAAGTTGCTGTGGCTGAGGTTGAAGAGATTGCTGCCTATGTTCTCCTCAAGGATTTTGATGGAATCCTGTCTCACATTTAGGTCTTCCATCCATCTTGAGCCTCTTTTTGTGTATGGTGTAAGGAAATGGTCCATTTATTCTTATGCATGTGGCTGTCCAGTTTTCCCAACACCATTTGTTGAAGGGACTGCCTTTTTTTCATTGGATATTCTTTCCTGCTTTGTTGAAGATTAGTTGACCATAGAGTTGAGAGTCTATTTCTGGGCTGTTTTGTTCCATTGATCTATGTGTGTGTTTTTTGCTAGTATCTTACTGTCTTGATGATTACAGCTTTGTAATAGAGCTTGAAGTCTGGAATTGTGATACCACCAGCTTTGGTTTTCTTTTTCAACATTCCTCTGGCTATTTTGGGTGTTTCCACACAAATTTTAGGATTATTTGTTCCAATTCTTTGAAAAAAGTTGATGGTATTTTGATATGGCTTGCATTAAATATGTAGATTGCTCTAGGCAGCATAGACGTTTTCACAATATTTGTTCTTCCAATCCATGAACATAAAATTTTTTCCATTTCTTTCTGTCTTCTTCAATTTCTTTCATGAGTATTCTGTAGTTTTCTGAATATAGATTCTTTGTCTCTTTGGTTAGATTTATTCCTAGATATCTTACGGTTTTGGGTGCAATTGTAAATGGTATCTGCTCCTTAGTTTCTCTTTCTTCTGTCTTGTTGTTGGTATATAGAAATGTAACTATTTCTGTGCATTGATTTTATATCCTGACACTTTACTGGATTCCTGTATGAGTTCTAGCAGTTTTGGGGTGGAGTCTTTTGGGTTTTCAACATAAAGTGTCATATCATCTGCAAAGAGTGAGAGCTTCACTTCTTTGCAGATTTGGATGCCTTTTATTTCTTTTTGTTGTCTGATTGCTAGGACTTCCAGTACTATGTTGAATAGCAGTGGTGATAGTGGACATCCCTGCCATGTTCCTGACCTTAGGGGAAAAGCTCTCAGTTTTTCCCCATTGAGAATGATATTTGCTGTGGGTTTTTCACAGAAGGCTTTTAGGATATTGAGGTTTGTTCAGAATGGTTTGCTAACTATCTAACTGAATTCCTGGGACCAGACAGAATTTAGGATTCCTACTCCTCTGCCATCTTACTCCTCCTCCTAAATAACTAACTTTTAATATTTCTTCACTATTTTCCAGTTTGGACTATAATATATTTTTTCCAATAACATAATCTATTCTTTATATTCAGATTTCCCCACTTACCCCCCAGATATCTTCATTTCCTTCTTGAAACATTGGTAAATATGTACTTTTTTGTCCCTTTAATCTAGCACAGTCTTCCTGCTTTGGTTTTCATGAAAGGGTCCAGGTCAGCTGTCTTGTCGATGAGGACAGTTTGGATTTATTTAATTATTTTCTCATGATTAGATTCAGATAAACTGTTTTTGGTATGAGTATTACATAAGTGATATTGTGTACCCCTCAGTGTATAAAATCAGAAGGCATATACTGTTAAATTGTCTCTAGGTTAAGCTAAATTTGACCATTTGGTTAAGAGGCTGTCTAAATCAAAGAAGTATCTTTTCCTCTTAGCAATTACGAAGTAATCTGTGGGGTGATTATTTTGAGTCCTATTTCCTTAACAACTTTTCTCTCATTGGTTTTAGGATTCTTGCTTTAGATTTTACATTTCTTTCTTTTTTTTTTTTTTTTTAAAGATTTTATTTATTTATTTGAGAGAGAGAGAGACAGTGAGAGAGAGCATGAGCGAGGAGAAGGTCAGAGAGCGAAGCAGACTCCCCATGGAGCTGGGAGCCTGATGTGGGACTCGATCCCGGGACTCCAGGATCACGCCCTGAGCCGAAGGCAGTCGTCCAACCAACTGAGCCACCCAGGCGTCCCTTTACATTTCTTTTTAAGTAATCTCCATACCCAATGTGGGGCTCGATCTCATAACCCCAATATCTAGAGTCACATGCTTCTCTGACTGAGCCAGCCAGGTGCCCCTGTTGCTTTAATCGGTTATTATATTGGGGTTACAAAATGGTGATGTTTATAATTCTGTCATTCCTTTGACATTTATTAGATGTCTTTATTAATATAAAGAAGAGTTTTTTTTTAAAAGCTCTTCCTTTTTATTTCCCTTTTCTTTTTATCTTCCTTTTCTGATTATCACTATAGACTCAATGGATTTTTTCTTTTATTTTTTTAAAGATTTTATTTATTTATTTGACAGAGAGAGATTACAAGTAGGCAGAGAGGCAGGCAGAGAGAGAGAGGAGGAAGCAGGCTTCCCGCTGAGCAGAGAGCCCGATGCGGGACTTGATCCCAGGACCCTGAGATCATGACCTGAGCTGAAGGCAGCGGCTTAACCCACTGAGCCACCCAGGCGCCCAATGGATTTTTTCTTTAAGTGAGTTATAATAATATAAAATGTATAATACATAATAACAAATACAATGTTGTTTTCATTATTCTTTTTGGTGCTCAAATTGTACCACATTTGGCTAGGGGAATTCCCTCAAGCCAATTTCTGTGTCTTCATTTATCTCTGAGTGCTTTCTTAGTTAACACGCAACATTAGTTCCACACTCACAGTGTACTTTTCTTGTCCTAGACCTAGAAATAGCCATTTTCCAAGGTACCCTAGTTCCTTTTAGTAATTGTATTTAGAAACAGACCTGCTTGCTAGGTGGGCTTTTTAATAACTCCTGCCCCAGACACATACCTCTCTTAAGCTCTCTAGTTGTCTAGGGTTGCAACTGAGAAGTTTGAAGCCATTCTGATTTCTCTTAATTTGTGACCTACCTTTTTTCTCTTTTAGAATCTTCCCTTGTGTGGTCTGTAGTTTCCTGATGGTGTGCTTTGATATGGGCCTGTTTACTTCCATTGTACTGGGTACTTGGTGAACCTGTCTGGAATTTAATCTGGAAACTGTTCTTTGATCTGATCAATGTCTTTAAGAGCTAGGAAATTTTCTTGAATTATTTATTTCTGTTTTCTTAATTCCAGGACAGATAATGATGTTTAACCTTCTAGATTGGCCCTCTGATTTTCTTTTCTTTTTAAACATTTTTTTATTTCTTTGACTTCTTGCTCTGCTTCTAGGATATTTCTTTATTTTTTATTTATTTTATTTATTTATTTATTTATTTTTAATAGATTTTATTTATTTATTTGACAGAGAGAAATCACAAGTAGATGGAGAGGCAGGCAGAGAGAGAGAGAGGGAAGCAGGCTCCCCGCTGAGCAGAGAGCCCGATGCGGGACTCGATCCCAGGATCCTGAGATCATGACCTGAGCCGAAGGCAGTGGCTTAACCCACTGAGCCACCCAGGCGCCCCGGATATTTCTTTATTTTTATTTTCCAAAAAGTAATGCTGATTTTATTTCCTTTCTGCTCTCCAATTTTTAATTTCTAAGAAATTTTTGATCACCAAATATTTCTTTTCCTTCTTTTTTTTTTTTTTAAGGTAAGCTGTTCTTGATTTACTGTTAACAGTATTTTGTCTTAACTTCTGCGAGATTTTTAGATGTATGTATTTACATATCTCCTTGCATATAGTTTGTTTCCACTAAGTTTTTTTCCCCTCAGTTTTTTTGTTTTTTGTTTTTGTTTTGTTTTTGTTTTAATCGCTGATTTTGTTGGTAGGGGTGTTTCTCAGATGTCAGGTGATTCCTTGGTTGACTCAAATTTAAGTGTAGTGGACATAAGGCACTGATTGGAAGCTCTAGGTATGTGGGTAGAACTTGTTGATTGTAAATTTCACTGTGAGGTTATCTAGCTGGGCTGTTCAGTTGGTGAGCCTTTAGTGTTAATATCTGGAGTTATTTCTTCTGGGGCTGCCTCAGATTCCCTAGAGGAGACTTTTCCTCTGTCCTGTCTGGAAGGTAAAGATCTGACTGCCAGCATTCTGGGATCTGAGTTGGGGAAGAGAGCATTTAGTATATTTAGCTCTACTAATCCTTTTGTTTTCTGATCAGTAATATTGCCTTCAACCTTGGGTGGTCTCCTCACTCTATTCAGAGATTATCTGTTGTAGTATCTTTAGTATTTTGCCAAAATGGGGAATGATTGTTGCTCAGATGACTGGAGTGGAGTTTGCTGCTTAAATAGATTATCAACCAATATTTCTTACTTTAGCCCTTTATTCACTCCCCGTTCTGTAAGTAGTGGGATTACTATCAATTCTTGACATTTTGGATATTCTAGAAAATAAATAAGTTTATTTTTGGCTTCTCAACTATTGGCTTAGAATTCAGTTTTCTCAGATGTGATGAGGTTTTTTTGTTTTTTTTTAACCCACATGTCTGGTCAGCTTTCAACATTCTAAAATTTTACCATTCTCTCTTCTCCTTTTCTCTTCACTGTGTAGACTTAAACCTTTAAAGAAAAATCTCCTGTTATTTTATTGTTTCAAGGAGTCAAGATTAAAAAGCATGTATTCAGGCTGCCATCACACTAAATGTTTAGGACCCCACTTTGGTGCTCTGCCATATTTTTGTTCAGCTAAATATTCATATGGGATAATAAAATAGAGGGCATGAGCAGATGTTATTCCTGGTTATCATTAGAGGTTGCAAATTAGCAACCTGCAGAGTCAAACTTGCCCACAACTATGTTTGGTTTGACTTGTAAAATGTAAAAAAAAAAAAAAAAAAGTGTTTTTTGTTAGTTGATATCACTTCATATTTGTTAAAATATCTGGATTTATATTCTGCTGACTCCCAAATCGGAATCTCAAATCTCAAGCTTGGTTTTGACATCTCTGATTCATGTTGAATCTTTTCACATGGATATTCCACTACTATCTCAAGTTCAGCAAGTCTGAAACAGGCTTAAAATCTTTGCTTATTCTTGGATTGAGTCCTTTTCTATGAAATGTGCTGCAAAATATTTACTCTGTGGTACAGTTTTTTATTTTTAAGTTATTTGCTTAGCAACTTTTTAGACCCAAATACACAAATCATAAGTCTGTAGCTCCATGAATTTTTAAAAAGGGAATACACTTTTATAACCACCAAGATCAAGATTTGAACATTATTTGTATCCCAAAAGCTTTCCTCATCCATTCTCTTCTGGTCATTACTACCCAAACAAGATGGAGAACATTTCCATCACCCTTTTATGCCCCTTCTCAATCCATTCTTCTTTCCCTCCACAGATAACTATATTCTGATTTCTATCACATGTTCTCAGAATTGATGTAAATGGAATAATAGACTGTATTTATTTTTCTTGTCTTGTATCTCTCACTTCAAATGTTTTAAGATTCATCTATGTTATTGCAAATACCAATTATTTGTTTCTTTTCATTGCTGTGTAGTATTAAGTTCTAAGAAGTTTTTTATCTGTTTACCAGTTGGTGGGTATTTGGATTGTTTTCAGTTTGGGCGTATAATGAATAGGGCTGTCATAAAATTAGTGGACAAGCCTTTCTGTAGGCAGATGTTTATGTAACTCTTTAATATATGTATAGGAGTAGACTTGCTGGGTTATATTGTAAATGTAGGCTATCTTTTATAAGGAGCCATTAAATAGTTTCCCAAAATGGTTATACCATTTTATACTCTCATTGGCTATGAGAATTTTAGATATTGCACATCCTTGCCAACATACTATATTGTCTGTCTGCTCTAGTTGAACCATTTTGGTACATATAAAATGGTTGTTCCAATTTGCATTTCAAACTGACGTTGACTGCCTTTTCATTTGCTATTTTGTCATTTGTGCATTTTCTTTTATAAAATGACTGCTCAATAATTTTAGATTTAGAGACACGTTGAGCAGAAAGTGCAGAGTTCCCATATACCTTCCTCTCAACACAGTTTCTTGCATGAATGTAGTACATTTCTTACAATTCATGAATCAATACTGACTTGTTGTTAACTCCAGAGTTTACAATAGGGGTCACTCTTTTGTATTATACTGTATAGAGGGTTTTGACAAATGCATAATGTCATATCTACCATGACGGCATCATACAGTATAGCTTTCTGAAAAATCTCTCGTGCTTCATCTCTTTCTTCATCCCTTCGTTTCTTCATCTCATCCTTCATTCCTCCCCATAACCACTTCCAGTCTATGACCTTTTTACTGTTTCTATAATTCTGCCTTTTTCAGAATGTTCTATAGTTGGGATCATACAGTATATGTCATACTCAGACTAGCTTTGTTCACTTAACAATATGCAATTAAGGTTCCTCCATGTCTTTTTGTGGCTTGATAGGTCATTTCTTTTTATGGATAAATAATATTGCATTATATGGTTGTACCACAGTTTATTTATCCATTCACCTGTTGAAGGACATCTTGGTTGGTCTGACTTCTGGCAGTTATGAGTAATGCAGCTATAAACATTTGTGTGCAGGTTTTTGTGTGGAATAACCTTTTAATTCATTTAGATAAGTACCTAGTGATACAGTTGCTAGATTATACAGAAAGACTATATTTAGCTTTTTTAAAAAAGATTTTATTTATTTATTTATCAGAGAGAATAGCACAAGCAGGGGGAGTGGAAGGCAGAGGAAGATGCAGGCTCCCTAATGAACAAGGAGCCCAATGCAGGACTTGATCCCAGAACCCAGGGATCATGACCCGAGGTGAAGGCAGACCCTTAACCAACTGAGCCACCCAGGTGTCCCTGGAGGGACTATGTTTAGCTTTATAAGAAGCAGGCAAATTCTCTTTCAAAGTGGCTTTACTATTTTGTACTGTCAGCAATAATAATGAATGAAAGTTCTGTTGCTCCACACCCTCACCAGGATTTGGTATTGTCAGCATTTTGGATTTTAGCCATTCTAATAGATGTAGGTAATATCTCATTTTAATTTGTAGTTCCCTATTGGCGTGTGATGTTGAGCATTTTTTCATATGCTTATTTGCTATCTGTATATCTTCTTTGGTGAGTTATCTCTTCAGATCTTTTGTATGCTTTTAAATTTGGTTGGTGGTGTTCTTACTGCTGACTTTTAAGTATTTTTTGTATAGTTTATATATTAGTTATTTATCAGATATATGTTTTGAAAATATCTTCTTCCATTCTGTGGCTAGTCTTTTCATTCTCTTATCAGTATCTTTTTAGAACAGAAGATTATTAATTTTAATGAAGTCCAGCTTACTAGTTTTTTTCCATAGATCATGTTTTGGTGGTGTTTCTGAAAACTCATTGCCAAACCCAGGGTCATTTAGATTTTCTCCAATGTAAATTTCTAGAGTTTTGTGTTTTACATTTATGTCTGTGATCTATTATGAGTTAATTTTTGTGAAACCATTCATGAACATGGAATATCTCTGCATTTATTTAGATTTTCCTTGATTGCTTTCATCAGTTTTCTGGTTTTCTTCATATAGATCTTGTATGTATGTGGTTAGATTTATACATAATTCATTGATTGGTGCTAAAGTAAGTGTAATTGTGTCTTCAGTTTCAAATCCCAGTTGTTCCTTGATCGTTTACCGAAGGGCAATTGACTTCGGTATGTTAACCTGGTACTTTTCAACCTTGATATAATCAGTTACTATTCTGGGAATTTTTTTGTAGATTCTTTGAGATTTTCTGCGTAGACAATCATGTCATCTGCAGACAAGCCTTTTCTTTCTTTCTTCCCAGGATGATTACCTTTTATTTCTTTTTCTTTTCTTACTGGGTTAGCAATGAATATCAGTATGATGGTTAAATTGGATGAGGAGGAACATCCATGCCTGTTTTTGATCTCATGGGGAACAACGTTGTGTTTTTCACCATTAAGTTTGATATTAGTTTTGTATTTTTATTCTTTTAAATTTGTTAAGATGTGTTTTATAGCTCAGAATATGGTCTATATTGGTGAATGTTCTATGTGAGCTTGAAAAGAATACATATTCTGTTGTTGGATGAACTATTCTCTAAATGTCAGTTAAATCCAGTTGATTGATGGTGCTCTTCAGTTCAACAGTATTTTTTTTTTTTTTTTAAGATTTTATTTATTTATGGGGCACCTGGGTGGCTCAGTGGGTTAAGCCTCTGCCTTCGGCTCAGGTCATGATCCCAGGGTCCTGGGATCGAGCCCCACATCGGGCTTTCTGCTCAGCATGGAGCCTGCTTCCTCCTCTCTCTCTCTCTGCCTGCCTCTCTGCCTACTTGTGATCTCTGTCTATCAAATAAATAAATAAATAAATAAAAATCTTTAAAAATAAAAAAAAAAAACAAACAAAATAAGATTTTATTTATTTGACAGAGATCACAAGTAGGCAGAGAGGCAGGCAGAGAGAGAGGAGGAAGCAAGCTCCCTGTCGAGCAGAGAGCCCAATGCGGGGGGCTCAATCCCAGGACCTGATGTCATGACTTGGGCCGAAGGCAGAGGCTTAACCCACAGTGTCACCCAGGCGCCCCTGTTAGAGGAGTTTTAAGTCTTCAACTATGTTAGTGAATTTGTCTGTTTTCCTTGCTTTTGTATCAATTTTTGCCTCACATATTTTGACACTCTGTTATTAGTCATATACACTTTAAGGATTGTTATATCTTTTTAGAGATAAATAGTTTTATCATTATATAATGCTTTTCTTTATCTCTCATAACTTTCCTTGCTCTGAAGTCTGCTTTATCTGAAATTAATATAGCTACTCCAGCTTTCTTTTGATTAGTGTTATCATAGTATGTCCATCCCTTAACTTTTATTATCTCTGTGTTATTATGTTTAAAGTTTTCCTTTTATACAATAAATATGTTGTTGGGTCTTGTATGTGTTCTCCACCCAGAATCATACAACTTCCATAAGAAAATGTAGAAAGATATTTTCACATTACCTGGGGTAAGCAAAGATGTTTTTAGAAGGATCACAAAAAGCTACTATACAGAATTGGAAATTGGACTTCAAATAAAAAATTTTGTTCATCAAAATACACCTTAAAGATGGGGTACCTGGGTGGCCCAGTGGGTTAAAGCCTCTGCATTCAGCCCAGGTCATGATCCCAGGGTCCTGGGATTGAGCCCCGCATCGGGCTCTCTGCTTAGTAGGGAGCCTGTTTCCTCCTCTCTGTCTGCCTGCCTCTCTGCCTGCTTGTGATCTCTGTCTGCCATATAAATAAATAAAATCTTAAAAAAAAAATCCTTTAAAGAAAATTGATAGGCAAGCCATAGACTAGGAGAAAGCATTTGCAAGATTTTTTTTTTTTTTTTTGGACAGGACTCATAACCACAATATATAAAGAGCTTTTATAAATTAATTAAAAGGAAAAAAATAAAAATTAGGAACTTACGGTTTCTGGACTCACATGTAAAGAGCTTTGAAGGAAGAGATCACTCCTGTCTTTACAATAAGAAGAGAACTAATCAAAATAAAAAAACTTTTTTAAAAAAAGATTCCATTTGTCAGAGAGAAAGAGAGAGCACAGCAGATGGAGCAGCAGGCAGAGGGACTGAGAAAGGAGCCTGATGTGGGACTTGATGCCAGGACCTGGGATCATGACCTGAGCCGCAGGCAGATGCTTAACCGACTGAGAGTAACCCAGGTGTCCCTAAAAAACCTTTTTTTTAGATCCATTGGAGAAACGAGGTCATAGGGCAGTCTGCTGCCCCCGGAATTAGAGAGATGGGCAAATAGAGACTATCACAGTTTACTGAGAGCAGAAGCCACTGCTAGACCTTGGTTGGAACACTTAAAGGTGATTGAGTGTACTGGCTGCAGAAATAAAATATTTCTAGGGGTCCAGGAAGTCCACCACTCTTTCATGAATTTTAGCTTCAGGAGTCCTACCAGATTTTCAGAGTAAGGATCATAGCAAAATACTAACAGAGAAAGAAAAAAGTAACCAGTTTGAAATAAGCCCAGAGTGCTGTATTCTTAGCAAGGCTAGCTGGCAAAATTTTGATATGAATCTCATTACTTTAACAGATATTGAGCTATTAAGACTTTATTTCTTCTTGAGTCAGTTTTCATATCTTATGTTTTGTCAAGGACTTTTTTTTTTTTTTTAAAGATTTTATTTATTTGACAGAGAGAAATCACAAGTAGATGGAGAGGCAGGCAGAGAGAGAGAGAGGGAAGCAGGCTCCCCGCTGGCAGAGAGCCCGATGCGGGACTCGATCCCAGGACCCTGAGATCATGACCCGAGCCAAAGGCAGCAGCTTAACCCACTGAGCCACCCAGGCGCCCCATGTTTTGTCAATGACTTTCACCACTTTATCTGAGTTGTTGAATTTTTTGACATAAACTTATTTAAATATTGTCCTGTCATCCTTTTAATGTCTGTAGGATCTGTAGTAATGTTCTTCTTTGTCACTCCCAATATTAGTAATTTGTGCTTTTATTCCCTTGAGTTATATGATAGGAGGCTTACAATTTTATGGATATTTTCAACGATCTAATATTTGAGTTTGTTTATTCTTTGATTTCTATTTTTATTTTTATTATTTCCATTGTTACACATGTAGTTTAATTTGTTCTTTTCTGTTTTCATAAAGTGGAAATTTAGGACAGTGATTTTATGCCTCTCTTTTTAAATTTTTAATCATTTATTGTAATGATTTGAAAAGTAAATATGCTGTAAAATAAGTGATTTTAATCTGAAATGACTATAATTTCGGGGCACCTGGGTGGCTCAGTGGGTTAAAGCCTCTGCCTTCAGCTCAGATCATGATCCCAGGGTCCTGGGATCAAGCCCTGCATCTGGGGCTCTCTGCTCAGCAGGGAGCCTGCTTCTCTTCTTCTTTCTCTGCCTGCTTCTCTGCCTACTTGTGATCTCTGTCTGTCAAATAAATAAATAAAATCTATAAAAAAATAAAATGACTATAATTTCACCCCAAAATGACTGTAATTTCCCAGACATCAGTGTATCAATGTAAAGAACAAACACAAACAAATGCTGTAATGAAACTCAACTTCTATGGGAACATTTTCTCTAGTATAGGAAAATCAGTATGTTTTTAAAAGTTTAAGATGTACTCAAATACTACATATATCATGATTGAATCTAAAATGACAAAAATAATACATATTTTTTAAGCTTTTAAAAAATTTATTAATTTATTTAAGTAATCCCTACCCCCAACATGGGGCTTGAATTTATAACCCCGAGACCAGCAGTCACATGCTGTTCCAACTGAGCCAGCCATATGCCTTTCTTCTTTATTACAAACATTTAAAGTTATATGTTTTCCTCTGAGAACTACTTTAAGTGCAGTTTTGAAATGTTTTTATCATCTTTTAGTTTATAGTATTTTCTTAAAAACAAAAACAAAAAAAATATATTTTTTTTTCAAAAGATTTTATTTCTTTATTTGAGAGAAAGAAAGAGTGCAAGAATGGGGAGAGGAGCAGAGAGAGGGACAAGCAGACTCTGCACTGAGCTCAGAGCCTGATGTGGGCCTCAATCCCTTTCCCTGAGATCATGACCTGAGTCAAAATCAAGAGTCAGATGCTTAACTAACTGAGCTACCCGGGCTCTCCTTATTTTCCTTTTTTTAAACTTTTGGTTTAGTGTATTTAATTTTAAATATTTGGGGGACTTTTAGGATGTATTATGTATTATGATCTTTATTATTAATTTCTAGTTTGATACTCTTGGGTGAGTGAACATACTTTGTATGATTTCAAACCTTTGACATTTATTGAGAATTGTTTAGTGACCCAGCACATCATCTATCTTGGTGACTATTTCATGTGTACTTGAAGAGACTGTGTATTTTGCAGTGGTGGCTTTAGTGTTCTAGAAATACCTGTTAGGTCACGTTAGTGTTAGAGCAGTTCAGATATTCTTTTTCCTTCGTGGTTTTTTTGGCCCATTATACTAGGGTTAAGAGAGAGCTGTTAAGTATTTATCTTAACAGATATGGCTTATCTACTTTCCTGTTCTTTAAATTTTCTTTTATATATTTCAAAGCTCTGTTACTAGAAGCATTCATATTTATGATTATTTTATGTCCTTACTAACTTTGTGTCATATGAAATGTCTTTCTGTATCTTTGGTAATATTCTGTGTCCTGAATTCAACTTTGCCTGGTATTGATGTAGTCATTAGTTATTCCAGCATGCTTATACTAGATGTTTCAGGGTCTACCTTTGACATCCTTTTCCTTTTAACCCTACTCTTTATATTTAAAGTGTATTTCTGGGACGCCTGGGTGGCTCAGTTGGTTAAGCAGCTGCCTTCGGCTCAGGTCATGATCCCAGCGTCCTGGGATCAAGTCCCGCATCGGGCTCCTTGCTCAGCAGGGAGCCTGCTTCTCCCTCTGCCTCTGCCTGCCTCTCTGTCTGCCTGTGCTCGCTCTCTCTCTGACAAATAAATAAATAGAATCTTTAAAAAAAAAATAAAGTGTATTTCTTATGAACAGCTTATAGTTGGGTCTTACTTTTTTTCATCCAGAGGGCAGTCTCTATTCTACTTTGCAAATGGCATTTTAGACCATTTTTTTTTAACTTTTAAAAAGATTTATTTACTTATTTTAGAGAGAGAGAGAGTGGGGAAGGGGCAAAGAGAGAAAGGGAGAGAGAAAAATCACAAGTAGACTCCCTACTGAGCACAGAGCCCATGTGGGGCTCAATCCCATGAATCTCAGATCATGACCTGAGCTGAAACCAGGAGCCAGATGCCCAACCAACTGAGTTACCCAGGCATCCCTAGAGCATTTATATTTATGTAATTATTATTATGGTTGACTTTTCAATTAATTATCTTTTATTTGTCTGATGTATTTCTTTCCTTCCTTTTCATGATTGAGGTTTTGTTTTAGTATATATATACTAAAACAATATATATATATAAATATTTATATCTAACTCTGTTCATATACTAGGTATACATCTTTGTTTAACCTTTTAGAGCACAGTATGCATGCTTAACTCCCCACAGTTGACTTTCAGATAATGTTATTATACTTCATCAACAATTTAAGAAACTTAGAACAGTTGTACTTATTCCCATCCTGTTTGTTGTTTTTGTTTTAATATAATTTACTTGTAACACACACACACATAATTAAAACAAATTCTTTAATACTTACTCACATAATCTTTCTGTTAGGCTTTTTTCCTTTTTGCAGATCCAGGTTTCTAAGTGACATAATTGCCTTTAACATGATAAATTTTGTTTAGTATTTATTATAGTACACGCCTGCTAAAGAAAATTTTCTTGCTTCTGGTGAAATATTTCTTCACCATTATTTTCTCTCTTTCCTTTCTTTTGGGAATTCCAGTTACATGTATGTTAGATCATTTAACGTTGTCTGTAATTTCTAAGAACTCCTTTTCTCTCTTTTCTTTTTGTTTCATGTTGGATAATTTTTTGGACCTATCTTAAACTTTACTGAACCTGTTTCTTTTGATCTCAGACACTGTTCCTCCTATCCTTATTCTTTGTATGTTTGTGTGTGTTTTAGTTTGCAAAATGTCTGTTCAAGCTGTAAGATAATGAACATAGAACAATGATTCATAGATCATTTTTTCTTCTGCATCTAGTCTGCTCTTAAGCCCATTGAATGAATTCTTTATTCTGCTATTTAGTCTTATTTTCAGTTTTTTCATTTGATTCTTTGTTGTAATTTGTTTTTCCACTAAAATTTCCTATCACTTCATGCATATTAACTTTTCTTTCTTCCTATAGCCTGTAACATTTATAATATAGTATAATAAAGTTTTCATTTGTTAATTCCAAGATCTAGGCCAGTGTATATATGCTCCCATTGACTTTTTCTTTTACTTTTTGATCACATTTTTCTGCTTATTTAAGTATCTTGTAATTTTTTCTTACATGCAGGGTACTGTGTTTAGAATAGTTTAGAGACTGAGGTAACCACTTCTATGATAGTTCAAACTTTAGTGAATTGGAAATGCTCAAGGGAAGGCAAATCAAGTAAGATCAGTGACATTATTTGTTTTATTTTTTTTATTTTTTATTTTTTAAAGATTTTATTTTTATTTATTTATTTGACAGACAGAGATCAGAAGTTGGCGAGAGGCAGGCAGAGAGAGAGGAGGAAGCAGGCTTCCCACAGAGCAGAGAGCCCGATGCGGGGCTCGATCCCAGGACCCTGGGATCATGACCCGAGCCGAAGGCAGCGGCTTAATCCACTGAGCCACCCAGGCGCCCCTGACATTATTTGTTTTAAAGATTTTATTTATTTATTTATTTGATAGTGAGAGAGAAACAGCATCAGAAGGGGGAGGATCAGAGGGAGAAGCAGGCTCCCTGGTGAGCCAGGAGCCGGATGCAGGACTAGATCCCAGAACTCTGGGATCATGACCTGAACCGAAGGCAGTAGCTTAACCAACTGAACCACCCAGGTGCCCCTTGTCAGTAATTATTTGTATCCTGTGGGTCAGAGAACCATCAAGAGTATTCACATGTTTTCCATTTAGGGGTGACACAATTTTTTTTGAAATGTCTCATATTTATAAAGGCAGACATCTTGGTAGAGGTTTTGATATAGAGGGAAATCTAGTCTTATTTATAAAAAAGAAAAAATCAGAGACTTAAAATTATAATTATGAAAACATTATTACATTTTTTTACAGTTTACTTATGAGTAATGTATTAATCTGTTCTAGAATAATTTTAGTTAAAGATAGTTTCCATGGTATGTTTTGAAATAAGATACGAGCATACAGACCTAGAAATGTAGATATATGACTGGATGTAGCTGGGGCCAAATTGAGGTCATTATTATATGGTAGTATCAGATGATGCTTTTTATTTGTCCCTTTATAGTTTTGTATTTTTCCAGTGTTTATGGATTACTGTTAAAATTTTTTTAAAAACAGCATCAGGGGCACCTTGGTGGCTCATTCATTAAGTGTCTGCCTTTGGCTCAGATCATGTTTTCAGGGTCCTGGAGTAGAGCCCCACGTCAGGCTCCTGCTCAGCAGGAAGCCTGCCTCTCCCTCTTCCACTCCCCCTGCTTGTGTTCCCTCTCTCGCTGTGTATTTGTCTGTCAAATAAATAAAATAAAATCTTTAGAAAAAATAAAAAATAGCATCATATACCAAAAGAGAATGGCAGTCTCTTGTGGAAATTTTGCTTGCATTTAGGAATATAAAGCTTAGGGGATTTGTGGCTGAATTTTAGAAGTATTCAGGGTCTGGTCTCTGGTTTCTGGTCTCTGCCCAAGAATATAGCTTTGCTGTGTGTGTTAGCTTGGGTTTCCCAGAAAGCAAAGCCTGAGGTATAACCTTATATTTTACTACTTTTTTTGGAGTATAATCCTAAGGAAGCTGAGAAGCAGAGTTGAGTGAAAGGGAAATGAGTTAGTGAACTTGGGAGAGCAAGGTTGAGTTACTGAGTTAGCTAGTGATGCTTAATGTTGATCAATTTCAAAGAACTGGGAGTTCTGTGTATTATTGTACATTCAGCACATTTCATCCAGGAGGAGGAAAGGGGAATTTATCTTTGGTCTCCGTTTCTCATTAGTTAAGGATTCAGCCCACTGTCATTAACTGCTTACATTTCTGTGTTGTGCTGTGAAGGCTTCATAGTTGAGTGACACTGGAAGCCTGGGATGGGAGGTGAGAGGAATAGAAGCATGAAGGAAGGCACAGTTGTGTTACGAAGTCGTTTGATTGTGTCTGGTATTGCAAAAACTTCTAGTAATACTTTCATTTAACCTCTATCACTTACAACTTCAAATACATTATAGGCATTACCATGAATTTTCAGAAAGCGTTACTTACGTATACTTTTGCTTACTTTTACTTATGTATACTTTTGAAGTATATGTAATTCACATCAAATCAGGAAATAAAGCAGGATACAATAGTATACTTTAACTGTTGACTGACCTATTATATATAAAATGTTATTTTACTAAGAAAAGATATTATTTATCATTTTACTTCATTTAAGTTTATAATGTCTTGGGTATTATCAAAATTATTGTGATGACATCTGCCTTACCCATGTTATCACCTAAATATGTTCATTTCTGACCAAATATATATTTTATTTGTTTATAAAAATTCTAATGATTTTAAGTAACCATGATAAAATTTAGGCATCTAATTTTTAAAATAGTGGTAGATTTTGTGACAGTGTGCAAAATATACCCTATCTTTGGGAATATAAGGTAGAGAATCAGTAAATATCTTTAAATAGCTTTTGAGTTTACAGTCTTTCAAATTACCTGTGTATTATTATTTTTTTTTGTTCTCTAGATCATGTCTTTTCTCATTTTTAATATCCAAATCAATGGGAAAGTATAAAACATAATTTGATTAATTAAAAAATTCCTCTACCTACTTTCAGTGGATTTGGGTAGTGAATATTATTGTAGGAAATTGACAGTTATGGTTTTTCTACCAATTAATTATAGTGTCTTGGCCAAATGTATACTCTTTGTGTTTGAGTTTCTCATCTGTAGAGTATTAATAGTAATATCTGCCATACACATCTACCTCATAGAAATGTAGAGAAAATCAAAGTATGTATAGGAAAGTACATGTCAATTTCTCTAGGGCATAGGGTGTATTTTACTAATTACTGCAATCCATCATGTCATTCAGTATATATTTATTTTCAATAAATCACTATGAAGATAAATCACTTTGGTTTTTCACTTGGTTTTTTGGATACTTAATATTATTTTTAAGTGCTTTAAATAGTGTAAAATTTTCAAGAAAATGTCCTTAAAACATCTTTTACTTCAATTTGAATTGAATCTTTACTTTTCTGATGTGATGGTATGTGGATGGGAGAGATACTATGAAAGCACATTTAAAAAAAACTTCTGAAGTATTATACATATACATTTTTTATAATACATATACAAACAAAAGAAAACTTCAGAACTATTATACATATACATTTAAGGTGCTTGATGACTGAGCACCTGGATGGCTCAGTCGGTTAAGTGTCTGCGTTTGGGTCAGGTTGCGATCCTGGAGTCCCAGAAGCGAGCCCCACATTGGGCTCCCTGCTCAGTGGAGGATCTTTTCTCCCTTTTTCTCTGCTCCCCGCCCCCCCCCCCAACTTGTGTGCGCTCTCTCTTTCTAATGAATAAATAAAATCTTTAAAAAAAAAGATCATGATGACCGATTTAGGTGTTGCAATATTACAGATATAGGTGAAGTGAAATAAGGAAACTGTATGTTCGTGTAAATCATGAATTTTCAGCCTGTAAACTTGTTCATGTGGTTTAGATTATGCTTAGTAAATAGAAATAAATGGTAATTTTACTTATTTTAACTGTGTCCTTTTTGATTGAAGTGCTAGACTAATTAATTATTTTAACTTGAAAATAATGGAACAGCTTTTTATAGAGTTTTCTTCTTAACTTTTCACAGGTATTATTCTGCTCTAAAAACTATGGAACAATTAGAGAATGTTTTTTTTCCCCGAGTTAGTCAGTACCGGTTTTGTCAGCTAATGATAGAAAATCTTCCTAAACTCCGTGAGGATATTAAAGAAATCTCCATGTCTGATCTCAAAGACTTTTTGGAAAGCATTCGAAAACATTCTGACAAAATAGGTGAAACAGCAATGAAACAGGTGAGATTAAAAAGGAAAATTTTAATTTAATGTTATTCAGTAGTCTAAGTTAGAGAATATATCCAGAATTTACTTGTTTTTAGTTACATAAACTGCTTATTTTTGTTTAGTTTTATCCTTTTCTTATCTTTCCTGAACTTTGTTTAGAATGGATTTAATCAGCATTTTCTTTTGGTTTGCAGCTATTCCATATTTAAGTAAGGTCAATCTAACTTGACTCACCGGCCTATTCGTCTCTTGGGAATCTTCCTGTGAATGTGGTATTCTGTTAACTTGTGCCAACAGTCAGATTTGGTATAAAATTAGCTGAACCATGGCAGCCACAGAGGAGATGGGATTCCTTTTATCCTAATGTTCTAAATTGCTCTCTTTAAAAGTATTATCTTTGAATTAACTCCTACAGGTCAATAATAAAAAGAAAAGTGGACAAGATTTGGCAGATATAAAGTTAATGTACCGACCTTTTGAATCAGGAGGAGTTCTTCTCCTAGATAATTCCAATGAGAAATGAAGAAAACATGTCCTTGTGATGTTCATACCAGCTTTATTCACAGCTCACCCCAAACTGGAAACAACCCAAATGGACATCAAAAGGGAATGGATATACAAATTGTGCTATATTAAAACAATGGAATATTACTTAGCAATAAAAAGGAATGAAATTACTGATATGTATAACAACAAATATTAATCTCCCAGGCATTGTGCTGAGCTATTTCAGAAGCTGGATGCAAAAAAGCACAGATTGTGTTACTCCATTTATATTGCAGTTCTAAAGCAGGTGAAACTAATTAAAGTGAAAAAAATCAGAGCAGAGGTTACGTCTGGGTGGGGCAATCGTCTGGGAAGAGACACAAATGGGCTTATGAGGAGATATAAGCCCATTTCTGTTCTGTATCCTACTAGTCCAAATTGTACCGTTAAGATCTGCACATTTCAGTGTATATAAATCTGACTACAAAGTTGTAAAAAAATCATTGGTGTTTGTATAGTATATGTATGTGTGTGTGAAGTGAACAGGTAAAGGTTCATAGATGAACAAGAATCTATAGATAATAATTATTGAAGGTAGGTGATGAGTACTTGGGGGTTGATTACATTAATCTGTATTTGAAATTTTCAGTAATAAAAAGTTTTAAAATGATTAAAACTTAAAACTTCTGAGTTATTTAAAACTCCCAATAATCACAGTGTTATAGAAATAAAACAGTGCTCAACCTGCTTTCTAACCCCAATTTTTTTTTCTAAAGTATTAGAAACTACTTTAGAGAAGCTTCAGGTATGGCAGGGTGGGGCAGAGGGGGATGGGCAGGTAGGACCTGAGCAGAAAGCCACAGAGGGTACTGCAGACATGACCTTCTCTTCCTTCTCTGGCCAGGGTTTCCTGAGAAAATTTTATTTTACTTTATTTTATCTTATTTTATTTTTTTAAAGATTTTATTTATTTATTTGATAGAGAGAGACACAGCAAGAGAGGGAACACAAGCATGGGGAGTGGGAGGGGGAGAAGCAGCCTTCCTGCCAAGCAGGGAGCCCAATACGAGGCTCCATTCTGGGACCCTGGGATCGTCACCTGAACTGAACGTCAGCAGGCACCCTTATTTTATCTTCTAATTAAAGAAATATCAGAGTGTGTATCAGAGTGTGTCACAACAAGGAAATTTTAAAAATTCAGTATAGGAACTTCCTCCCTACTTTAACTTCTTAAAGAATTATCTATAAGTCAGATAATCTCCATTATATTTCTATTAATTTTTTCAGCTTTGCACAGTATTCTATGTCAGTTTGTTTAATAGATTTTAAAAATTTATGGAGTAAATTATTTACCTTAAAGATATATAGATTTTGAAAATTCTTTATCAGGATCACTTTAATAATAAATGAAAACCATATGTAATAATGTAGGACTTGTACGATAATTTTTTTTAAGTTGCTTATTTGTATTTATTTATAAACATATAATGTATTTTTATCCCCAGGGGTACAGGTCTTTGAATTGCCAGGTTTACACACTTCACAGCACTCCGTATAGCACATACCCTCCCCACTGTCCATAACCCCACCCCCCTCCCCTCAGCAACCCTCAGTTTGTTTTGTGAGATTAAGAGTCACTTATGGTTTGTCTCCCTCCCAATCCCATCTTGTTTCATTTCTTCTTCTTCTACCCCCCTAACCCCCAACGTTGCATCTCTACTTCCTCATATCAGGGAGATCATATGATAGTTGTCTTTCTCCAATTGACTTATTTCACTAAGCATGATACCCTCTAGTCCCATCCACATCGTCACAAATGGCAAGATTTCATTTCTTTTGATGGCTGCGTAGTATTCCATTGTATATATATACCACATCTTCTTTATCCATTCATTTGTTGATGGACATCAAGGATCTTTCCATAGTTTGGCTATTGTGGACATTGCTGCTATAAACAATCGGGTGCACGTGCCCCTTTGGAGCACTACGTTTGTATCTTTAGGGTAAATACCCAGTAGTGCAATTGCTGGGTCATAGGGTAGTTCTATTTTCAACTTTTTGAGGAACCTCCATGCTGTTTCACCAGCTTGCATTCCCACATACAGTGTAGGAGGGATCCCCTTTCTCTGCATCCTCACCAGCGTCTGTCATTTCCTGACTTGTTAATTTTAGCCATTCTGACTGGTGTGAGGTGGTATCTCATTGTGGTTCTTATTTGTATTTCCCTGATGCCGAGTGATGTGGAGCACTTTTTCATGTGACTGTTGGACACCTGGATGTCTTTGCAGAAATGTCTGTTCATGTCTTCTGCCCATTTCTTGATTGGATTATTTGTTCTTGGGGTGTTGAGTTTGATAAGTTCTTTATAGATTTTGGACACTGGCCCTTTATCTGATATATCATTTGCAAATATCTTCTCCCATTCTGTCAGTTGTCTTTTGGTTTTGTTAACTGTTTCCTTTGCTGTGCAAAAGCTTTTGATCTTGATGAAATCCCAATAGTTCATTTTTGCCCTTGCTTCCCTTGCCTTTGGCGATGTCCCTAGGAAGATGTTGCTGCGGCTGAGGTCGAAGAGGTTGCTGCCTGTGTTCTCCTCAAGGATTTTGATGGATTCCTTTCTCACATTGAGGTCCTTCATCCATTTTGAGTCTATTTTTGTGTGTGGTGTAAGGAAATGGTCCAATTTCATTTTTCTGCATGTGGCTGTCCAATTTTCCCAACACCATTTATTGAAGAGGCTATCTTTTTTCCATTGGACAGTCTTTTCCTGCTTTGTTGAAGATTAGTTGACCATGGAGTTGAGGGTCTATTTCTGGGCTCTCTATTCTGTTCCATTGATCTATGTGTCTGTTTTTGTGCCAGTACCATGCTGTCTTGATGATAACAGCTTTGTAATAGAGCTTGAAGTCTGGAATTGTGAGGCCACCAACTTTGGCTTTCTTTTTCAATATCCCTTTGGCTATTCGAGGTCTTTTCTGGTTCCATATAAATTTTAGGATTATTTGTTCCATTTCTTTGAAAAAAATGGGTGGGATTTTTGATAGGGATTGCATTAAATGTGTAGATTGCTTTAGGTAGCATAGACATTTTCACAATATTTGTTCTTCCAATCCAGGAGCATGGAACATTTTTCCATTTCTTTGTGTCTTCCTCAATTTCTTTCATGAGTACTTTATAGTTTTCTGAGTATAGATTCTTAGCCTCTTTGGTTAGGTTTATTCCTAGGTATCTTATGGTTTTGGATGCAATTGTAAATGGGATTGACTCCTTAATTTCTCTTTCTTCTGTCTTGTTGTTGGTGTAGAGAAATGCAACTGATTTCTGTGCATTGATTTTATATCCAGTCACTTTATACTAAATCCCTGTACAAGTTCTAGCAGTTTTAGAGTGAAGTCTTTTGGGTTTTCCACATATAATAATATCATATTGTCTGCGAAGAGTGATCGTTTGACTACTTCTTTGCCGATTTGGATGCCTTTAATTTCTTTTTGTTGTCTGATTGCTGAGGCTAGGACTTCTAGTACTATGTCGAATAGCATTGGTGATAATGGACATCCCTGCCATGTACCTGACCTTAGCAGAAAAGCTTTCAATTTTTTTCCATTGAGAATGATATTTGCGGAGGGATTTTTATAGATGGCTTTGATAATATTGAGGTATGTGCCCTCTATCCCTACACTTTGAACAGTTTTGATCAGGAAGGGATGCTGTACTTTGTCAAATGCTTTTTCAGCATCTATTGAGAGTATCATATGGTTCTTGTTCTTTCTTTTATTAATGTGTTATATCACATTGATTGATTTGCGGATGTTGAACCAACGTTGCAGCCCTGGAATAAATCCCACTTGGTCGTGGTGAATAATCCTTTTGATGTACTGTTGAATCCTATTGGCTAGTATTTTGGTGAGAATTTTTGCATCTGTGTTCATTAAGGATATTGGTCTGTAATTCTCTTTTTTGATGGGATCCTTGTCTGGTTTTGGGATCAAGGTGATGCTGACCTCATAAAATGAGTTTGGAAGTTTTCCTTCCATTTCTATTTTTTGGAACAGTTTCAGGAGAATAGGAATTAGTTCTTCTTTAAATGTTTGGTATAATTCCCCTGGGAAGCCATCTGGCCCTGGGCTTTTGTTTGGAGATTTTTGATGACTGTTTCAATCTCCTTACTGGTTATGGGTCTATTCAGGTTTTCTATTTCTTCCTGGTTCAGTTGTGGTAGCTTATATGTCTCTAGGAATGCATCCATTTCTTCCGGATTGTCAAATTTGTTTCTGTAGAGTTGCTCATAGTATGTTCTTATAATTGTTTGTATTTCTTTGGTATTGGTTGTGATCTCTCCTCTTTCATTCATGATTTTATTAATTTGGGTCCTTTCTCTTTTCTTTTTGATAAGTCTGGCCAGGGGTTTATCAATCTTATTAATTCTTTTCAAGAACCAGCTCCTAGTTTTGTTGATTTGTTCTATTGTTTTTTTGGTTTCTATTTCATTGATTTCTGCTCTGATCTTTATGATTTCTCTTCTCCTGCTGGGTTTAGGCTTTCTTTCTTGTTCTTTCTCCAGCTCCTTTAGGTGTAGGGTTAGGTTGTGTATTTGAGACCTTTATTATTTCTTGAGAAAGTCTTGTATCACTATATATTTTCCTTTCAGGACTGCCTTTGCTGTGTACCACAGATTTTGAATCGTTGTGTTTTCATGAATTTTTTCAATTCTTCTTTAATTTCCTGGTTGACCCATTCATTCTTTAGAAGGATGCTGTTTAGTCTCCATGTATTTGTGTTCTTTCCAAATTTCCTCTTGTGGTTGAGTTCTAGCTTGAGAGCATTGTGGTCTGAAAATACGCAGGGAATGATCCCAATCTTTTGATACCAGTTGAGACCTGATTTATGACCCAGGATGTGAACTATTCTGGAGAATGTTCCATGTGCACTAGAGAAGAATGTGTGTTCTGTTGCTTTGGGATGAAATGTTGTGAATACATCTGTGATGTCCATCTGGTCCAGTGTGTCATTTAAGGCCTTTATTTCCTTGTTGATCTTTTGCTTGGATGATCTGTCCATTTCAGTGTGGGGAGTGTTAAAGTCCCCTACTATTATTGTATTATTGTCTATGTGTTTCTTTGATTTTGTTATTAATTGGTTTATATAGTTGACTGCTCCCACGTTAGGGGCATAGATATTTAAAATTGTTAGATCTTCTTGTTGGACAGACCCTTTGAGTATGATATAGTGTCCTTCCTCATCTCTTATTATAGTCTTTGGCTTAAAATCTAATTGATCTGATATAAGGATTGCCACCCCAGCTCTCTTCTGATGTCCATTAGCATGGCAAATTATTTTCCATACCCTCACTTTAAATCTGGAGGTGTCTTTGGGTCTAAAATGAGTTTCTTGTAGGCAACATATTGATGGGTTTTGTTTTTTTTTCCATTCTGATACCCTGTGTCTTTCGATTGGGGCATTTAGCCCATTAACATTCAGGGTAACTATTGAGAGATATGAATTTAGTGCCATTGTATTGCCTGTAAGGTGACTGTTACTGCATATTGTCTCTGTTCCTTTCTGATCTACTATTTTTAGGCTCTTTCTTTGCTTAGAGGACCCCTTTCAACCCCTTTCAATATTTCCTGTAGAGCTGGTTTGGTGTTTGCAAATTCTTTCAGTTTTTGTTTGTCCTGGAAGCTTTTTATCTCTCCTTCTCTCTTTTTATCTCTCTTTTCAATGATAGCCTAGCTGGATATAATATTTTTGGCTGCATATTTTTCTCGTTTAGTGCTCTTAATATATCATGCCCGTTCTTTCTTGCCTGCCAGGTCTCTGTGTATAAGTCCGCTGTCAATCTAATATTTTTACCATTGTATGTTACAGACTTTTCCCAGGCTGCTTTCAGTATTTTCTCTTTGTTGCTAAGCCTTTTAAATTTTACTATTAGGTGATGGGGTGTGGACCTATTCTTGTTGATTTTGAGGGGGCTTCTCTGCACCTCCTGGATTTTGATGCTTGTTCCCTTTGCCATATTAGGGAAATTCTCTACAATAATTCTTTCCAATATACCTTCTGCTCCCCTTTCTCTTTCTTCTTCTTCTGGAATCCCAATTAATCTAATGTTTCGTCTTATGGTGTCACTTATCTCTCGAATTCTCCCCTCGTGGTCCAGTAGCTGTTTATACCTCTTTTGCTCAGCTTCTTTATTCTCTGTCATTTGGTCTTCTGTATCATTAATTCTTTCTTCTGCCTCATTTATTCTAGCAGTGAGAGCCTCCATTTTTGATTGCACCTCATTAATAGCTTTTTTAATTTCAATTTGGTTGGATTTTAGTTCTTTTATTTCTCCAGAAAGGGTTTTTATCTCTCCAGAGAGGGTTTCTCTGATATCTTCCATGCCCTTATCGAGCCCAGCTAGAACCTTGAGAATCGTCATTCTAAACTCTATATCTGACATATTACCAATGTCTGTATTGATTAGGTTCCTAGCCTTTGGTACTGCCTCTTGTTTTTTTTTGTAGTGAGTTTTTCTGCCTTGTCATTTTGTCCAAATAAGAGTATATGAAGGAGCAAATAAAATACTGAAAGGGTGGCAAAGACTTCAGGAAAATGCGCTTTAACCAGATCAGAAGAGATGCCAAATCATAGGAGGGAGAAAGGGGATAGAAAGAAGTTCATAAAAAAATTAAAATTAAAATTAAAATTAAAAAAGGAAAACAAATAAAGAAAAAATATAAAAAAATATATATGTATTAGATAAACTAGTTAAAGAAGTTCAAAAAGAAAAGGGTAAAAGTTAAAAAAATTTAGCAGAAGAAAAAAATAATAAAATTAAAATAAAATTAAATTAACCACAAGACTAAAGATTCATGGGAAGAAAGCCATGAGTTCTGTGCTTTGCTTTCTCTTCCACTGGAGTTTTGCTGCTCTCCTTGGTAGGTGAACTTTGTCTTGGCTGGATTTCTTATTGATCTTCTGGGGGAGGGGCTTGTTGTAGTGATTCTCGAGTCTTTGCCCGAGGCGGAATTGCACCGCCTTTACCAGGCCGGGCTAAGTAATCTTCTCTGGTTAGCTTTCCAGAGCTTTTGTTCCCTGAACACTTTCCTTAGAGTTCTGGAGGACGGGAATGAAAATGGCGACCTCCCAGTTTCGGGCCTGGTGGAGCTCGGGGCCCCACTCCTCAGTGCGCCCTCAGAGAAAAGAGCCCAATTACTCCAGTCTCCCTGGCCTCTGTCCATGCTCTGAGCTCCAGCCTGTGGCCGGTTCAAGGTAACTCCGAGCTGAGAGCTCATTCCTCGGCTCTGTCTCTGTAGCCGGCTTCCCCGGTCTAATACCTGCGAGCTCTGCGACACTCAGACACTCCAAATCTTTCTGCGACCCTGTGGGACCTAGGGCCATCCTGGCCCCGCGTGGCCTTCACCCTGGTTTAGCCTCTGGAGCTATGTCCCTCAGTGGAACAGACTTTTAAAAGTCCTGATTTTGTGCTCCGTTGCTCTGCCGTTTGCCGGGAGCTGTCCCTTGCCCCCGCGGTTTATCTTCCTGTCGTTTTGGATTCACTTTTCCACCCCTCCTACCTTTCAGAAAGTGGTCGATTTTCTGTTTCTTTTTTTAATTTTTTACTTTTTAATTTTTTTTTTAAAGATTTCATTCATTCATTTGACAGAGATCACAAGTAGGCAGAGAGGCAGGCAGAGAGAGAGAGAGGAGGAAGCAGGCTCCCCGCAGAGCAGAGAGCCTGATGCGGGGCTCAATCCCAGGACCTTGGGATCATGACCTGAGCCGAAGGCAGAGGCTTTAACCCACTGAGCCATCCAGGCGCCCCGATTTTCTGTTTCTTGAATTGCTTTTCTTCTCTTTGATCTCCCGTTGGATTTGTAGGTGCTTGCAATGGTTTAATAAGCTATCTAGCTGATCCCCTGCTACCTGATGTAGTCTCAGCCTGTTACTTCTTTGCCATCTTGACCTTCCTAAAAAGTTGCTTATTTTTAAAGAATTTCCTGTTAGCTGTTGCTTATGGACTGCAGGAGATTCAATCTTCAAATTATTTTTGATAGTATCTTTCTTTTTTTATAAGATTTTATTAATTTACTTGAGAAAGAGAGAGACAGACAGTGACAGAGATAGCAAGAGAGAGCACACAAGCAGGGGAGAGGCAGAGGGAGATGGAGAAGTAAACTCTATGAGGAGCAGGGAGACCAACATGGGGCTTGATCTCAGGACCCTGAGATCATGACCTGAATTGAAGGCAGACGCTTAACTGACTGAGCTATGCAGAGGCCCCTGATAGTATCTTTTGTTCAGATTAAATATTTGGTTGATAAAACAATATACTTCTTTACTGTAAATAAACAGAAGCTACCACAGAGAGCCTAAGCTGAATTTGTTTCCTGTCTTTTCTTTGGAAGCCATTTTCCGTATCATTGGAATGATGGAAAGATGGTTAGTTGTGGGCAGGAGCAGTGGAAAAGAAATGGTAGAAGCGTTGGCCAGCAGGATAGAGTTAGAATTTCAGATTAGTAAGCTGGAAAAGATAAAGACTAAGCTGAGTGTAAGAGAATAAAATTTGAATACAGAAGAATCCAGAGATTCTGAATCTAGAGACTATCATTCTAGAGACTATCATTATCTCAGAAACTGCATAGGTTAGGAAAGCCCTAGGAAAGTAGAACAAAAAGAGTGGATATTACCTCACTGTTAAGGTAGAATAATGTGTGGGACTTGATAGCTTTTCTCTGAAGTAATCATCTTTCTCCTCCATTGTTGACACTTAAAGATACTAAGAGGGCTGATGCATTTTATAATAAAATGAGAATCAGGGGAGCCTCTGATTGTTTTTGTAGCACTTCCCATATCTTCTCGGGCTACTAAATCTTTCTGATTGCCTCTGATTAGTGAGTGTTTTTCTGCACTAGAGAGTTCTGCAACATTATATTCTTGTCTTCAGCATCACAGTGTTTTCAGTACTTTTTCTCCTAAGCCTAGGCAAGGAATGCCATGAAGATAAAGAATGCAATCGCTTGGTAAGGTGGTTGGTTGTTTTGTTTTTTTTTTTTGTTTTTTTTGTTTTTTTTGTTTTTAGCACAAGGATGTAAATGGTAGTTTAAAGTTCATGTTCTATTATACAATCTATGTCTCATTGTTAAACTTATCTTCTCTGACTTGTTTTTCATAGACCAGTTTTGGACTTCCTCCTAGCAGTCCACCAGGTCATGGGTCCTAGGATTTGAGGTTTATAAGAATTTCCTGCTGAAAGGGAGTAGACTCTTTCTAGTATACTACCATTATTTTCTTGTAAAAAGAGTTGAGCTCCCTACCTCTGCAATTTATTTATTTATTTATTTTTTAAAAAGATTTTTATTTATTTATTTGACAGACAGAGATCACAAGTAGGCAGAGAGGCAGACAGAGAGAGAGAGGAGGAAGCAGGCTCCCTGCTGAGCAGAGAGCCCCATGTGGGACTCGATCCCAGGACCCTGAGATCATGACCTGAGCTGAAGGCAGCGGCTTAACCCACTGAGCCACCCAGGCGCCCCTACCTCTGCAATTTAAACAGAACTTTCATCACAGAAAGTTTCCCTAAGCATGACTTAATTCCATTAACTCATGTCCCATTTGTGGATTTACTTGTTATATATTCTCTTGAATATCTTGTAGGTACATCAAACCTAGCATTTCTAAAAGTAAACTCACTGTCTTCTTACAAAATCTATTTTTCCTATATTTCTTATGTCACATAGTAATTCCTCCTACTTTCATAAGCCAGAAACTGGGGAGTTCTTTAGGCTTTTCAGGAATATTTATATTCTTTATGCAATTTTTTTCTAAGTCCTACTTAGTAACTATCAATTCTGCTTCTCAATATCTGTAGATTCTGTATCCTCCTTTCTATATATCTGGACTGTTGTCATATCAAATTAATTATTCTCCTAATCTCTAGTCTTTTCTCTGCTTATTATTCTAAAATGCAAGTATGACTGCTTTCTCTTCAGTGATTCCCATTGACCTTTTACCTAATTCTAAATTCTTCGTCTCATCTCCGGATACTCCTTCTTATGATATAACAATATTGGACTTCTTAAAAATTGTTAATACACAATTTGTTTCTTCTACCTAGAATACTTTCCACTCTTCCATATTTCATGTCTGAAGAATTTCTTTTTCCCCAAAAGCTGGCTTAAGCTTCACCTTGTCTGTGGAATCTGTCTTCCTCTGTCTCACTCCTGTCAGCAAGAGAGGTTCACTTCCTCCTTGGTGTATACATCCCTTATACTTGTCACACTGTATTATAATTTTTATTTTGTGTCCTTAACTAGACAGGTTTTTTTTTTTTTTAAGTTTTTTTATTTGAGAGAGAGTGTGCACGTGCGTGTGTGAGCAAGGGAAAGGGACAGAGGGAGAGGGAGAAGTAGATTTCCCGCCAAGCAGGGAGCCTGATGCTAGGCTCTGTCCCAGGACCCCAAGATGATGACCTTAGCAGAAGACAGATACTTAACCAACTGAGCCCCCAGGCTGCCCCTAGACAGTGAGTATTTTAAGTGAGGGATTATATCCTATTTATTTTTTTTACCTTCTGGGATCTAATACTGTGCCTAAAATGACTGGCACAAAAATTTATTTTTTTGAAGGATCTTAGAGCTGAGTCTTAGCTTTTCCAGGGAGAATTTTTTAAAGTAAAAAACAGACTTGTACTTGTAGTGTTTTTTTCCCCTTTTTCTTGTGAGAGGTGAATGTACTATGAATATTCTGATGTTTAAAACCAATTAAATACCTAAAATTCATAGTCTTAGCTCACATTTTCTATATTATATTTTCTGGCACACATTTTAGTAATATCCTTTAGAGGAAGACAGGAGACTAAATGGTCAAAGAAGTTTTGGAAATCTGGGTTAAAGTTAAGTATATTTCTTTAGTTATAAACTTAGAAAGGGGATACAATATAGAACGTTTATTAACTAATTTGGGCATAGAACCTTTTTTCAAGAAATACTTCTGGAGGGGTGCCTGGGTGCTGCATTCATTAAGCATCTGCCTTCAGCTCAGGTCATGATCCCAAGGTCTTGGGATTGAGTTCCTCATTGGGCTCCCCACTCAGCAGGAAGCTACTTCTCCCTCTCTCACCCTCCTGCTTGTGTTCCCCCTCTTACTTTGTCTCTCTCTGTCAAATAAATCAATAAAATCTTAAGAAAAAAAAAAGAAATACTTGTAGATACTGTGTGAAATGTTAGTTTTGTACATAACACAGTTTGGAAGCAGTGCTTTTAAAAAATGATTTATGGGGTGCCTGGGTGGCTCAGTGGGTTAAAGCCTCTGCCTTCGGCTCAAGTCATCATCTCAGGGTCCTGAGATCGAGCCCCGCATCGGGCTCTCTGCTCAGCAGGGAACCTGCTTCCCCCCTCCTCTTTCTCTACCTGCCTCTCTGCCTACTTGTGATCTCTGTCTGTCAAATAAATAAATAAAATCTTCAAAAAAAAAAAAAAAAGATTTATACTCTGAAAACAGAAAACCACTGACTAAGTTAGTTTGGATACTATAGTATCTATACTCTAGTATGGTTCCTTGATACTATAGTTCCTTCTGTGAGGTTAGCGGACATTTCATAGATTTCGGCTGAAGAGTGAACCAGTCCCTCCCACCAACACACACATATGCCAGCCCAGGAAATAAATGGTCCCATGTAACTTCAGGACTTCAGAAAATTAAACATTTTTTTTCATTACTGATAATCAATAGAAGTTAAGGCAGGATGTTTTATGTACATTTATGCATGTATCCTACCTTTTTAATATTTCTGGTATTTTTAATTTTATGTAGCTGGTTTTTCACTCAAAAAAGAATTAGTGGTACTTTTTTTTTTTTTTTAAGACTGACAATATTCCAAATCAAAGGTTATTAAAATAATTGGATTGTTACTGACTTAACTCACTGAAATGAAGAAGAGTATACTTTTTGGTAATTGATATAAAGCTAACTCTAGCATGGGAAACAAAGTCTAAGCAATGGAATTATTAGATATGGACTTTAAAATTAGCATAGTCAAGGAATTGTAAGACAAGATTGAGGATTTTGGCAGATCATTGAAAACCATAAAGTAAACCGTTTCTGAGTTCTAGAACTGAAAATACATTGCAAATTAAGAACTCAGTGTGTAGTTGGCAGATTAGACACACTGAAGAGAGAATTAATGAACCAGAAGTTACAAGGAAAATACCCAAATTGAGGCTCAGAGAGACAAAAGGATGGGAAGTAAAGAGTTTAAAGACATATAAGATGGGAAGACTTAACATATGTGTAATCATAGTCTGGAAAGGAGAAGAAAGAGTGATGGACATAAATAATATAGCAGACCTTGAAGCCATGGATTGAAAAATGCTGTGAATTCTAAGCAGGAGGAATACAAAAATCCCATAATTAGGCATATAATAGTAACTTGTGGGTGCCTGGGTGGCTCAGTGGGTTAAGTCTCTGCCTTTGGCTCAGGTCATGATCTTAGGGTCCTGGCATCGAGCCCCGCATCGGGCTCTCTGCTCAGCAGGGAGCCTGCTTCCTGCTGTCTCTGCTTGCCTCTCTGCCTACTTGTGATCTCTGTCTGTCAAATAAATAAATAAAATCTTTAAAAAAAATAGTAACTTGTTAGAGATGTAAAAGAAGAAAAATCTTAAAAGCAACCAGAGGGAAAAATTTATTGCCTTCAAAAGAGTAATAATAATAACTAATCTTTACTGACTTGTCAGCAGAATTAATGGAAGCCAAAAGACAGTGAGCTAATATCTGAAGTGCTGATAAACCATATCTGTCAACCTAGAATTGTTTACCCACCAAAAATTTCTTTTAGAAATGGAGATGAAGTTGGAGTGCCTGGCTGGCTCAGTTGGTAGAACGTGTGACTCTTGTTCTTGCAGTTGTGATTCTGAGCCCCATGTTGTGGGTTGGGTTTACTTATAAAATAAAAAAGAAAGGAAGGTGAAATGAAGGTATTTTTCAGATAAAAACCTAGAGGATTTATTTCTAGTAGACCTACATAAAGGAAATATTATTTTCAGACAGAAAGAAAATTATCCCAGTTAGAAACCCAGAGATGTAGCAAATGAACAGAAAGAGCAACTATTTTGGGTAAAATTGCATATATTATGTTGGCTGTATAAAACAAAATTGTCTTATGGGGTTTACATATTTATAGAATTAACAGTGCAAAAGAACAATCATATATAAGTTAGGAGGGGAACTGATAACGGGTATGAAAATCTCTACTAAATTATTCTGTTTACAGGAGACATACCTTACATATAAATATATAGAGAGGTTGAAAGCAAAAGGATAGAAAAGGTACATCGGGGCACCTGGGTGGCTCAGTGGTTTAAGCCTCTTCCTTCGGCTTGGGTCATGATTTCAGGGTCCTGGGACTGAGCTCCGTGTTGGGCTCTCTGCTCGGCGGGGAGCCTACCCTCCCCCCCCACATGCCTCTCTGCCTACTTGTGATCTCTCTCTCTGTCAAATAAATAAATAAGATCCTAAGGGGAAAAAAAAAGAAAAGAATAGATACATCATGCAAACATCAACGAAAATAAAGCTAATGTATGTATATTAATATCAAAGCAGGCTTTAAGACAGAATTACTAGTAGAGAAGAAAGAGGAGCATTTCATAGGGATTTGAGATTCAGCTCATCAGGAAAATAAATAATTCTAAATTTGTTTCCATAAAAATGGTCTTAAAATATATAAAGCAAAAATTGTCAGAATTAAAAGAAATAGACAATTTGACAATCATAATGGGGGATTTTAATATACTTCTTTCAGTAACTGCTAGAAACAATTGAAAAATTTAATAAAGAAGTAGTCCTTTCAAATATGATTAATAACCCTGACCTAATGACATATTTAACACTATCCCATTATTTGAGAATATACATTTTTAAAAGAACATTTACCAAAATTGATTACATTCTGGTCCATAGAACAAATGTCAGTAAACTCAAAGGATTTAAATGATACAGACAGAGTATATTCTCTAACTATACTGCAATTATACCAGAGATGAGTAATAAATAGATGAGTAGAAAAATCCCTGTATGTTTGGAAATTAAGAAATAAAATTCTCAATAACCTGTAGGTTAAAGAGGAAACTCAGTTGAAACCATAAATGTCTTTTTCTTTTTTTAGATTCTTAAAATTGATTTATTTGACACAGACACAGCAAGAAAGGGAACACAAGAAGAGGGAGTGGGAGAGAGAAGCAGGTCTCCAGGAGCAGGGAACCTGATTCAGGGCTTGATTGCAGAATCCTGGGATCACAACCTGAGCCAAAGGCAGATACTTAACCAACTGAGCCACCCAGATGCCCTAAAACCAGAAAATATTTTGAAGTGTAATGAAAGTAGGACATATCAAAACTTGAAGGATGCAGCAAAAGTTGTGTGTAAGGGAAATTTATAGCCTTATATTATGACTTAGGAAAGAAGAACTGAAATCAATAATCCAAGTATCCATCTGAAGGAGTTAGAGAAAAAGTACAAAGTAAACTCAAAGAAAGGGGAAGGATATGACACAAACAGCACAGGTAACAGAAACTAAACAAGTGGGTTTACACCAAACTAAAAAGCTCCTGCTTTTTAGCAAAAGGAAGCAATCAGCAGTATGAAAAGACAGTCCCCAGAATTGAAGGAAATAGTTGCAAGCTATTTGTCTGATTAGGGATTAATTTCCACAATATGTAAGGAAACATACAACTCAATAGCAAAAACAATCCTTAATCACCTACTTTGAAAATCAACAAGGGAGTTGAATATACATTTCTCCAAAGAAGATACACAAATTCCCAGCAAGTATATGAATAAATGCTCAGTGTCAATAACCATTAGGGAAATGCAAATCAGAATCACAGTGGTATATATCACCTTCCACCTCTCATGATTGCTGTAATCAAATAAATAAAAGACATTGTTGGTAAGTGTGTGGAGAAATTGGAAACTTGCATACTGTTGAGGGAATGCAAAATAGTGTGGCTGCCATTTTTAGGAGGTTCCTCAAAAAGTTAAAATAAGTATGATCCAGGAACCCTACTTCTGGGTGTTTATCCAAAAGAATTGCAATTAGAATCTTCAGAAAGATTAGCACTCCCATGCTCACGCATCATTGTTCACAACATCCAAGGTGGGGAAACAATTCAGATGTCCACTGACAGATGAATGGATTAAGAAAATGCAGTATACATGTATAGTGGCATATGGTATACTATTCAGTCCTTAAAAAGGAAATTTTGAGGTATTTAAAAGAGGAAAATTTATAGACTCAAAGAATGGGATAGTGGTTGCTAGGAACTGGAGAAGGGGGAATTACTAGTCAACAGGCATAAAGTTTCAGTTAAGGTGAATAAGCTCTAAAGTACTGCTGTGCAACATTGTACCTGTAGTCAGCAATGATATATTATTAATATATTAATACAATATTAGTATATGTTAATTATATAATAATTATAGACACTTAAAAACATGAAACTAGATCTCGTGTTAAGTGTTCTTACCACAGTAAAATAAAATTTAAAAAAAGAAAATGGAAGAAAATAATCAAGAGTAGAAATCAGTGTAATAGAAAACAAAATACATTAAGGAGGATCAAAAAGCTAAAAGTTCGTTCTTAGTCTTTTCAAATAATTTTGATAAACCCTGGCAAAGCCACTAAAAATATAGGAAAATATGAAATTCTTGAACCAGTTTTGACCATAATAAATCTTATAATAATCAGATTTTTCTTTTTCCAAAATAGGCACAACAGCAGAAAACCTTCAGTGTTGTTCTGCAGAAGCAAAATAATATAAAATTTGGGAAGAATGTGTACATAAATGATAGAATTCCAGAAGAAAGGAATGAAGTTGAATTGAAATGTGGATTTGAGGAAGAGGATGAGAATGAAGAGGAGGTGATTAAAGTTCCTTCCTTCCTTTTCCCCTCCTACTCTCCCTCCTTCTTTTTCTTCTTCCCTTCTTTTTTTCAAGAATTTTTTTCTTTTGAGTTGTAATATATGTCTATATGACTCTCAGTCTTTCCATGTGAACATTGAATTTATGTAGATCATTTTGTAATGAGCTATTAGAATAATGTGTCATCTGAAATATTAGACTGCATAGTTGACAGATGAATAGGATATATTCTAGATTATATTTATAAGCCATAGATAACTATAACTAAACCTAGGTGTTGTGCCATAATAAGCAGTAAAATTACAAATGCAGTGAGTTTTTGGAATGATCACTCATTTTATTTATTTATTTAGTAGTTTGATTTAATTTCATGGTGGCTTGACCTTGCTGTTTAGGCTAATTCTAGAAAGTCTACCTTGTTTTCCCTGATTGGTGCTGAGATACTGCAAAATGGTTCTAGTAGATTAAAGCTTTTTAATTCTTAAAAAAACCTTAACTCTAGGAAACTCGAAATTATTAATTATTAAATTAATTAAATTAATTAATTAAATTATTAAGTGTTCACTTTTTTTCATCTTCTTTATCTGAACTTATTCCTTATTTTACTTGCTGCTTTTACTTTCTATACAGTCTTCAGTTGAACCTACTTTTTGGCTTTTCCTTTAAATTTTTTTGAATATAGTTAATAAGAGCCTATAAGTTTTATAAGTTTTGCCTTGTTGGTGAGAGTTTAAATTATTTTTCTGAGGACTTAGTTGGGGCTCAGTATGAACTTTTAATTAACTGATAAATGAAACCATATGAATATGTGTCCATGGCCACCTCTATGATTGGAGAACAGCTGAGAGTTCAGTATGCATTTTTCTACTATATGACCAAGGATGACTGAAACTATGTGTATATATGTGTGTGTGTGTATGTACACACACGTGTATGTATAGATATGTATATATATTTATATACACTATATATATGTGTATATATGATTGTGTATATATATAGTTATACACATGTATATGTGTGCATATGCAGTGGATGTCTGATATTGCATGGGATACAGACAAATGATCTGCCTTAGCTTAATGTCTTCTTTTTTTTTTGAAGATTTTATTTATTTATTTGAGAGAGAGAGAGAGTGAGAGAGAGAGATGAAAGGAGAGAAGTCAGTGGGAGAAGCAGACTCCCTGCCAAGCAGGGATCCCAATGTGGGACTCGATCCTGGGACTTCAGGATCATGACCTGAACCAAAGGCAGTCGCTCAACCAACTGAGCCACCCAGGCGCCCTAATGTCTTCTTAATATGAAATTAGTATGTCTTGATTAGTCTCTGGAAATTTATTATTTTTTTTTAAGATTTTATTTATTTATTTGACACAGAGAGATCACAAGTAGGCAGAGAGGCAGGCAGAGAGAGAGAGGGGGAAGCAGGCTTCCCGCTGAGCAGAGAGTTCAATGTGGGGCTCGATCCCGGGACCCTGAGACCATGACCCAAGCCGAAGGCAGAGGCTTAACCCTCTGAGCCAGCCAGGCACCCCGAGTCTCTGGAAATTTAATGAATGTTTTTGAAATTTACTTTTTTGTTCTTTTTTAATCAGTATTTGGAGAATCTCTATGTTCTCTTCTCCCAAGTATGTTTGAGATACACAGTCTCTGTCCTTTAATTACTTTATAATTTAAAACACTCAACAATAATGATAAATAAATAAAGAATGAACTATTGAACAAGTGCCAAAACAGTTACAGAGGCATTGTGTTTATATTGTAATTTTTTATAGTTGATAAATGTTATAACATGAAGTCCATGAATCTTCTTGTTATCTTTAACTTACATTATCCAACAGTAAGCTAGTAGTTTGATAATTTTTATTTTTAAAAAATTTTTTGAGGGAAGAGGGGGAGAGGGAGAATCTTTTTTTCTCTTTTTCTTTTTTTAGAGAGTGAGTGTGGGGGGGTTGGGGGGTTAAAGAGAGGGAAAGAATCTTAAGCAGGATCCATGCCCAGCGTGGAGCCTATTGTGGGTTTCAATCCCATGACCTTGAGATCATGACCTGATCCGAAATCAAGAGTCGGGCACTTAACCAACTATGTCACCTGGGCACCCCAAATTGATAATTTTAAAAATGGGGTTTTATAAGGAGGGCACGTGTCCTGATGAGCATTGGGTGTTATATGCAACTAATGAATTGTTGAACACTGCATAAAAAACTAATGATGTACTATATGTTAGCTAATTAAACGTAATAGAAAAATAAATAAATAAAATGAAGATGGGGGAGGAAAAACAAAAGAAAAATGTATGCCAGCCTGCTCACAGTTAATTTTCTTTGTAGTCTTGTGCATTGACTGCATTTAGAGTAAGTAATATCTATTACTTTGGTAATCTGAAAAAAACTGTTATTTCTCAAATATAATTAAATAATAAACAATGAATGCCATGAAAAAATGTGGTTTTATTTTTCAGGTCTTAACTGTTCAGGATCTGGTTGATTTTTCCCCTGTTTACCGATGTTTGCACATTCATTCTGTTTTGGTGAGTACCTTTTATTTATGTATATTGTGTGTGTGTGTGTGTGTGTGTACACATATGTGTATATATACACATAAATATTTGTATAATAAAAAAGTTATCTATGTGTTTTAGGTGTACTTTTCTAAAGGCTGACTATAAGCTCAGTTAGCTGTAAATCTTCACACATAACTATTTTAAATATCCCCTGTGAGTAATGCACTTACTTTTTTCTTTAAGTTATAGTCTACTTTCAATTGATGTATCAGTTCATCTATAAGAACATTGTAATAGTATACTTCCATTTCATCCTTCTTGCATTTGTGCTGTTGTATCACAATTGCTTTTAAATACGTTGCTTCTACATTTGCTTACTCCTTCTACATTGTATTCATTTTTTATTAAATAATTCTTTTAAAAAATATTACTTTGATATAATTCATATACCAAAAAATTTACCCCTTTAAAGTATATAATTCAATGGTTTTGGCATACTTAAGAGGATGTGCAACCGTTAAAACTAATTCCAGAACATTTCATTTCTGAAGAAGGAAACCTCTTAACAATTAACACTCACTCCTCATTCTCCCGTACCTCCAGTTCCTGGCAACTACTCATTTACTTTCTTTCTTTATGGTTTGCCTATTCTGGTTATTTCATATAAATAGAATCATAGTAAGTGTGGTCTTTTGTGTCTTGGCCTCTTTCACATAGTTGAAAGTTAAGACTATTGATTGGGACCTTTCTTCTTTTTTAATACAGACACTTACAGCTGTAAATTTCCTTCTAACCACTGCTTTAGCTGCATTCCATGAGTTTTGGTATGTTGTGTTTTGTTTTCATTCATCTCAAAATATTTTCTAAATTCTTGTTACTTATTCTTTAACCCGTAGGTGTTTAGGAGTATGTTGTTTCATTTCCATATGCTTGTGAATTTCCCAAAAGTTCTTCTCTTACTAATTCCAAATTTAATCTTACTGTGGTCAGAGATCATATTTTGTAGGACTTCAGTCCTTTTAAATTTATGGAGATTTGTTTTATGGCCTAACATATGGATTATCCTGGAGAATGTTTCATGTGCACTTGAGAAGAAGAATGTGTATCTGGCTATTGTTGGGTGGTATGTTCTGTAGACATCTGTCAAATCTAGTTGATTTAATATTGTTATTCAGGTCTTCTGTTTCCTTGTTGATCTTCTGCCTATCTGTTATTGAAAGTGGTAATGTTGAAGTCTCCAACTGTAACTGTTCAATTATCTGTTCTTCCTTTAGTTTTGCCGATTTTCATTAATGTATTTTTGAGGCTCTGTTTTTAGGTGAATATATGTTTATAATTGTTATATCTTCAGGATGGATTAAACTTTTTTCATTAAAAAATGTCATTCTTTGTATATTTTTTTGGTTTAAAGACTATTTTGGGTGCTATTAGTATAGCTACTCTTAACTCTCTTTTGGTTACTGTTGGCATATTTTTTTAATTTTCACTATGAATACAGGGATGAAAATATCCTTTATTTTAATTTTTTTTTCAATTTATTTATTTTCAGAAAAACAGTATTCATTATTTTTTCACCACACCCAGTGCTCCATGCAATCCGTGCCCTCTATAATACCCACCACCTGGTACCCCAACCTCCCACCCCTCCGCCACTTCAAACCCCTCAGATTGTTTTTCAGAGTCCACAGTCTCTCGTGGTTCACCTCCCCTTCCAATTTACCCCAACCCCCTTCTCCTCTCTAACACCCCTTGTCCTCCATGCTATTTGTTATGCTCCACAAATAAGGAAACCATATGATAATTGACTCTCTCTGCTTGACTTATTTCACTCAGCATAATCTCTTCCAGTCCCAGTCCATGTTGCTACAAAAGTTGGGTATTCATCCTTTCTGATGGAGGCATAATACTCCATAGTGTATATGGACCACATCTTCCTTATCCATTCGTCCGTTGAAGGGGCATATGTTTTTCCATCCTTTTATTTTCAACCTCTTTGTGTTTTTGAATCTAAAATGTGTATCTTGTAGAATAGTATATAGATGGATTTTTAAAAATCCAGTCTGCCAATTCATGCCTTTTGACTGAAGTGTTTAGTTCTTTTGCATTTAATGTAATTACTGATATGGCCAGACTTATGCCTGCCATTTGCTGTAATAAATCATGTCTTTTTTGTTTTATTCCTCTATTACTGTCTTCTTTTGCATTAAATAGATATTTTCTCATGAATAATTTTAATTCTCATCACTCCTTTTAACATATATATGCATTAATATATAATATATATGAGTAATAAATATATAGATATATATTAGTTATATATGAATATGTACTATAAATATACAAAAATACATAAATATGTATAACAATGTTTGTATATATACACACATATGGTATATAGATTTTTTTTTTTTATATTTACTCTGGAGATTACAATTAACATCCTACCTTAAAACAGTCTAGTTCATACTGATCTTCCTCCTTTGTGTTACTATTGAGATACTAATTACGTCTTTATACATTATAAACCATAATACAATTATTTTTCTGTGCAGTTTTCTAAGTCAGAAGAATGGAGTTACAAATTATACTGTCTTTTACCTCTATATTATCTTAACTGGGACTCTTTATTTCTTCATGTGAATTAGAGTTACTGTCTAGTGTCCTTTTCTTTTTGCCTCAAGGACTACCTTTAGTATTTCTTTTAGGGAAGGTCAACTAGCATCAAATTCTCTGTTTTTGTTCATCTAGGAATGTCTTAATTTCTTCTTGGCTTTTTAAGAGTAGTTTTGCTGGGGCATCTGGGTGGCTCAGTGGTTAAAGCCTCTGCCTTCAGCTCGGGTCATGATCTCAGGGTCCTGGGATCGAGCCCCATATCAGGCTCTCTGCTCAGCGGGGATCCCCCCCTCTTTCTCTCTGCCTCTCTGCCTACTTGTGATCTCTCTCTCTGTCAAATAAATAAATAAAATCTTAAAAAAAAAAAAAAAGAATAGTTTTGCTAGGTATAGAATTTTTGGTCTTTTTCTTTCAGCACTTAGAAAATGTCTATGGTAGACATTTAGAGTTAAGGTGTTTTGAATTTTGATTATTCACTGAAATTGTATTAAATTGTAATTGAAATAATTGAAAAGAATGGTAATTATGTTAATTAGAGCAAATAGAATTATCTCCATTAGTTAATGTCTTTTCTTTTAGCCCTCTATTAAAAGGACCAACTCTGTACTTAATGAACTGAGATAAAAGCAGTAGGCACAATATCAATGTAAACTTACTGTTTTACACATTAGTGATGTTTCAAGTACTTGAGCATTATTGAATAGACATGTAGAATTTCTTCTTTTTAAAGCTATAATAAATAGTACTATTATATAAAAACAGTAATACTTTTAGTCTATCCTATGATGAAATAATTCTTCAAGTGTGTATGATTATAAAATATTCTAACTACTCAGATTCTTTTCAGATTTAGTATTTTATCTTTTATAACTTCAGGTAGTCATGTATACAGTTAACTGCATTTACACCTGAGGCAAATAGAAGGGTAGGTTCCATCAAGATTACATTGCTATATGTAATGATATTGAAAATTTGACTTCCAGTTGTCTGATCTCAATTTTTTGCATTTTGTTTTGCCTTGTTTTGTTTCTAAACTAGATCATATTGGCTTCTTAACCAAGGTGAAGTTCTTAATTATCTCAGTTGTTAAAGTGGCCTGTGTTGTGGTTTGATTCTTTTAAAGCTCCTTTCAAATTAGATGTTTTCCTATAGGTTTTTGGATTTGGTGGAAATGATTTTTGACTTTGATAATGCTTAATTTTTCTGTCTTATAGGGGCCCAGTAAACTGCAGTGAGTGCCCGTAGGCTCTTCTGTTACTTTGTATTTTCCTTCTTCTATGTCTATATGATCCATAAAGATAGTGACCATGAGTGTCATGTATTGTTCTTTCCCTAGTGCTTTTCATTGCATCTGATATTTCATAAAGATATGCTGGATTAGTAATTGGGTCTTTAACAACACACTCAATTTTTAATAAAAGTATTTTATGTATTTTATCCTGGTAGCTTATACCAACAGGCACTAAGCCCTCTGGAAAAGAGTGTATCTTTTTACCTGGTACAAAAAAGTGTTGAACTGTGCTCGCTTCGGCAGCATATATACAAAAAAGTGTTGAACCATTAGATACTATGTGAGGTTTCAGTGTGGCTTGCCTAAGAATGGTACATTGCATATTAAATTACATTTCATTGTTCATGATTTAAAATGAAAGAAACAGAAAACACAATTAAATGATGAAGATAATTGAAAGTCAGTGGTAGAGAACCAATAGTTTTAATTTTAACTAGTCCACTTTGTGATTTTTCAGAAGTAACCTATGATTCAAATAGTCAAATACTCAAATGATTACTCTCAGAATTTATATGTTATTGTAACTAACTATTGAATTATAATTTTCAAGAACATTTAGATCTCTGTATATTTTTGTATCTTTATAATACACAGAATCTATCAATTTAAGAAAGCTGCATTTTAAAAGATGTCAGTTTTGACTAATTCAGGCAGGACTTTTTTCCTTTTTACTGTGTAAGTGAGGTTTTACTATTCTATAAATGTAAATAAACTTCCATTAGCATGAAAACTTCTGGTTGGTATATATGACCAAAAATTTATAAAAGTAAAATGGCCAAAATTTAGTAAAGCTAATTCCTCCTTGTTATTATAGTTACTTTCCTTTCATTTGTAATTTCATTTAAGCTACTTTTTAGTAGTAACCAGGCACTTCACTGGGTCATCAGTTCTAATATTTATCTGACACTGTGCCTGCATTTGCTCCTTTATTTTTCCAGTTTGATGCATACTGTATATGATATTTGGTATTTTGAGATGAACTCTGTGTACAAAGCTGTACCATGACATAGGATGTCAGTTGTTGTGACTGGACGTACTTGCATCAATAAAAGAACATGTTTCTCCCCTAAAAAAAAAAAAAGAAAGAAAGAAAGAAATCCCTCTGCAGTATAACTTATCCTTTAGAGTTTTACTGTGGGAATAGGCTGAAGCCCGTTTTCTTAGAGACTTCTTTTACCTGAATCTGGCACCCTTGATTGGCTCCCTCTCATTCCCTCTCTTGTTTTCCTCCTTCTTGAACAGTCTCCCTTTTGAGCACTTCCTTATTGTATCACTTGGTATCTGTTTTTAAAAAAAGCTACCTAAGATATTATATTAGTTGTCTATTGCAGCACATTTATTATTTCACAAGGTCAGCTATCTGGGAATGACTTAGCTGGGTGGTTCTGGCTCAGGGTCTCTTTTGAGGTTCTAGTCAAGAGGTCAGTGAGGGATGTCATCATCTGAAGCTTGACAGGGCCTGGGGGATTTGCTTCTGTTATGACTGTTGGCAGAAGACCTCAGTTCCTTTCCACATGGGCTGTCTACAAAGCTGAGTGACAAACCTCGTGACATGGCAGCTGGCTTCCCTAGAATAAGTGATCTCAGGGATGCTGATACGGAAGCCATAATGTCCTTTATAATCTAATATCGGAAGTGTCATACCTTTACTTCTTTTTTTTTTTTGAAGATTTTATTTGTTAATTTTATTAGAGAGAGCATGAATGGGGAGAGGGGCAGAGGGAGAGAAGCAGACTCCCCAGTGAGCACAGAGACCAATGCAGGGCTTGATCTCACAACTCTGAGATTGTGACCTGAGCTGAAACCAAGTCAGGTACTGAACCAAATAAGCCACTCAGGTGCCCTACCTTTACTTCTGCTACATCCTACTGGTCACATAGATCAACCCTGGTAGAATGTGGGATGGGAAGATGCAAGATATCTTGGGGGGGTCGTCTTGGAGGCTACTATGCTTAACTTCATAAAAGAAATACTTATTCTTCATTGCTACTACCATCGTCCATTGCCTTGATGTGTAAAAACTTCCAGGATGCCAAATAAAGGATAAGTTTCCTTTAATGATTAATTAATATACACATTAAGAATGTACACATTAGCGGCACCTGGGTGGCTCAGTGGGTTAAGCCGCTGCCTTCGGCTCAGGTCGTGATCTCAGGGTCCTGGGATCGAGTCCCGCATCGGGCTCTCTGCTCGGCAGGGAGCCTGCTTCCTCCTCTCTCTCTCTCTGCCTGCCTCTCTGCCTACTTGTGATCTCTGTCAAATAAATAAATAAAATCTTTTTTTTTTAAAAGATTTTATTTATTTATTTGACAGACAGAGATTACAAGTAGGCAGAGAAGCAGGCAGAGAGAGAGAAAGGGAAGCAGGCCCCCTGCTGAGCAGAGAGCCCGACATGGGACTCGATCCCAGGACGCTGAGATCACGACCCGAGCCGAAGGCAGCGGCTTAACCCACTGAGCTACCCAGGCGCCCTTAATGACAGTTTTCATTTAAGGTCCTGATCTCTTTTGTTCCCCAGCTGTTGACAATGAATATAGTGCTTTTAAGAGGGAGTATTATGAGATTACAGAAGTGAGAACATAGGAAAATTTGAATGCAAAACTGTGTCCTGTGTGTTTAAATATAAACAGTGCTTTTGGCTAATCTTAATACGCATCCTTATGATGTGTCATTTTCTGTTCAAAAAATTTTAAACATCTGAAATAATATGATTTAGTGAAGTGGAATCTTTTAAACATAACTGGAGTATTTTCTGGGGCTGCCAAAATTTTGAAGTTACATTGAATAAACCATTCTTTTTTTTTTTTTTTTTTTTTTAAAGATTTTATTTATTTATTTGACAGAGAGAAATCACAAGTAGACGGAGAGGCAGGCAGAGAGAGTGAGGGAAGCAGGCTCCCTGCTGAGCAGAGAGCCCGATGCGGAACTCGATCCCAGGACCCTGAGATCATGACCTGAGCCGAAGGCAGCGGCTTAACCCACTGAGCCACCCAGGCGCCCGAATAAACCATTCTTTCATATAAGTTATGATTCAGAAAAACTGTTAAAAGCTGTTTTTCCAGGGGGGACAAGATGGCAGGGAAGTAGGAGGAGGCGCCTTTTCAACCTGTACCCTAAAGTGAGCTGAGTACCTACCAAAGAACTCCGATCACCCATGAAATCAGCCTGAGATCAGAATTCTACACGTCTGGATCTCTACAGGGGCAGAAATGCCAGTGGGCAGTCTTTTTGTTTGTCTGTTTTTGTTTGTATACTTCATAAATCTTACCTTGGGGCCCATTTGGGCTGAACTTTCTCTTTCATCTTCCCGTCTCTCTCTCTTTTTTCTTTTTCTTTTCTTTTTTCTGTCGTTTGGGTGGGGAATCCTGATTGCTCAGAAGTGTTCCAGGGTGCACATTGACTGCACCATGGTCAATACATCCAGCTACGTCTGTTCAGTCATCTCTCACCAAAATGAATAGGAGGAAGACTGCCCAACAGAAGAAAAATACAGAGGATGGACCTTCTGCAACAGAGCTAACGGCTATCAATATATACAATATGTCGGAAAGAGAATTCAGGCTAACAAGTATCTGGGCAATACCTAGGTTGGAGAAAGCCATGGATGACCAAACGGAATTGATTAGGGCCGAGCTGAAAGCGACCAGAGATCATGTTCACAATGTTAGGGCAGAGCTAAAAGCTACCAGGGCTGAGGTTCGCAATGCTCTCAATGAGTTCCAATCTAATCTAAATTCTCTCAAAGCTAGGATAACTGAGGCAGAAGATAGAATTAGTGGGCTGGAGGACAAACAGATAGAAAGGATCAGGAGGAAGCCTGGAACAAACAGCTTAGAAACCACGAAAACAGAATCAGGGAAATAAATGATGCCATGAAACGTTCCAATGTCAGAATTATTGGAATCCCTGAAGGGGAAGAGAAAGAAAGAAGTCTAGAAGATATAGTGGAATGAGTTCTTCATGAAAATTTTACCAATCTTGTGAATGGAACCAGTGTTCATGTACTAGAGGCCGAACGGTCTCCACCCAAGATTACAGATTACAAAAAAAATCGAGGCACCTGATAGTCAACTGAATCATAACTGTAGGTATAATCTCTTGAAAGGTGCTAGGACAAAGAGGCTCCTTACTTACAGAGGAAAGCCCATCAGAATAATGTCAGACCTGTCCACAGAGACCTGGCAAGCCAGAAAGGGCTGGCAAGATATATTCAGGGCACTAAATGAGAAGAACATGCAGCCAAGAATACTTTATCCAGCCAGACTGACACTCAAAATGGATGGAGAGATAAAGAGTTTCCAAGACTGGCAAGGCTTAAAAGACTATGCAACCACCAAGCCAACACTGCAAGAAATATTAAGGGGGGTTCTATAAAAGAGGAAAAATCCTAAGAATAGCATTGAACAGAAATATAGAGAGAATCTACAGAAAGAAAGACTTCAAAGGTAACACGATGTCAATAAAAACGTATCTATCAATAATCACTCTCAATGTGAATGGCCTAAATGTGCCCATAAAATGGCACAGAGTTGCAGATTGGATAAAACGACAGGACCCATCCATATGTTGTCTACAAGAGACCCATTTTGAACCTAAAGATACACCCAGAATGAAAGTGAAGGGATGGAGAAGCATCTTTCATGCCAATGGGCCTCAAAAGAATGGGGTAGCGATTCTCATATCAGATAAATTAGATTTTAAACTAAAGACTGTAGTCAGAGATACAGAAGGATACTATATAATTCTTAAAGGGACTATCCACCAAGATGATCTTACAATTGTAAATATCTATGCCCCCAATATGGGAGCAGCCAATTACATAAGGAAACTGTTAATCAAGATAAAGAGTCATATTGATATGAATACATTAATAGTAGGAGATCTTAACATGCCTCTCTCAGAAATAGATCATCAAAGCAGAAAATCAATAAAGAAACAAGAGCATTGAATGACACATTGGACCAGATGGACCTCATAGATATATACAGCACATTCCACCCTAAAACAACAGAACACTCATTCTTCTCAAGTGCACATGGAACCTTCTCAAGAATAGACCTACATACTGGGCCACAAATCAGGACTCAACTGATACCAAAAGACTGAGATTATTCCCTGCATATTCTCAGATCACAGTGCTTTGAAACTGGAGCTCAATCACAAGGAAAAGTTCAGAAGGAACTCAAACACCTGGAAGCTAAAGACCACCTTGCTTAAGAATGCTTGGATCAACCAGGAGATCAAAGAAGAACTGAAACAATTCATGGAAACCAATGAGAATGAAGGCACTTTGGTCCAAAACCTATGGGATACAGCAAAGGCGGTCCTAAGGGGGAAATACATAGCCATCCAAGCCTTCCTCAAAAAAATTGAAAAATCCAGAACACAGCAGCTGTCTCTACACCTTAAAAAACTGGAGAATCAACAACAAATCAAACCAACTCCACACATAAGAAGGGAAATAATCAAGATTAGAGCTGAGATCCATGAGGTAGAAATCAGAGATACAGTAGAACATATCAATGAAACTAGAAGTTGGTTTTTTGAAAGAATCAATAAGATCGATAAACCATTGGCCACACTAATCCAAAAGAAAAGAGAGAAAGCCTAAATTCATAAAATTATGAATGAAAAGAGAGAGAGCACAACTAACACCAAGGAAGTAGAAACAATCATCAGAAGTTATTATCAGCAGTTATATGCCAATAAGCTAAGCAACCTAGATGAAATGGATGCATTCCTGGAAAACTATAAACTCCCAAAACTGAACCAGGAAGAAATTGACAACCTGAATAGACCGGTATCTAGTAACAAGATTGAGCAGTGATCAAAAACCTCCTAAAAAACAAGAGCCCAGGACCTGACGGATTCCCTGGAGAATTCTACCAAACTTTCAAAGAAGAAATAACACCTATTCTCCTGAAGCTATTTCAAAAAATTGAAGCAGAAGGAAAATTTCCAGACTCTTTCTATGAAGCCAGCATTACCCTGATCCCCAAACCAGGCAAAGACCCTACCAAAAAGGAGAATTTCAGACCAATATCACTGATGAATATGGATGCTAAGATTCTCAACAAGATCCTAGCCAACAGGATCCAACAGCACATTAAAAAGCTCATCCACCATGACCAGGTGGCATTCATTCCCGAGCTACAAGGATGGTTCAACATTTGCAAATCAATCAGTGTGATAGAACAAATTAATAAGAAAAGAGAGAACCACATGGTCCTCTCAATTGATGCAGAAAAAGCATTTGACAAAATCCAGCATCCGTTCCTGATTAAAATGCTTCCAAGTATAGGGATAGAGGGAACATTCCTGAACTTCATGAAATCTATCTATGAAAGACCCACAGCAAATATCATCCTCAGTGGGAAAAAGCTTGCAGCCTTCCCGTTGAGATCAGGAACATGACAAGGATGCCCACTCTCACCACTCTTGTTCAACATAGTATTAGAAGTCCTAGCAACAGCAATCAGACAACAAAGAGAAATAAAAGGTATCCAAATTGGCAGTGAAGAAGTCAAACTCACTCTATTCGCAGATGACATGATTCTTTATATGGAAAACCCAAAAGACTCCACCCCCAAACTACTAGAACTCATACAGCAATTCAGTAATGTGGCAGGATACAAAATCAATGTACAGAAATCAGTGGCTTTCTTATACACTAACAATGAAAATACAGAAAGGGAAATCGGAGAATCGATTCCATTTACTATAGCACCAAGAACCATAAGATACCTGGGAATAAACCTAACCAAAGGGGTTAAAGGATCTGTACTCAAGGAACTACAGAACACTCATGAAAGAAATTGAAGAAGACACAAAAAGATGGAAGACCATTCCATGCTCTTGGATCGGAAGAATAAACATTGTTAAAATGTCTATACCGCCTAGAGCAATCTATACTTTTAATGCCATTCTGATCAGAATTCCACCAGTATTTTCAAAGAGCTGGAGCAAATAATCCAAAAATTTGTATGAAATCAGAAGAGACCCCGAATCGCTAAGGAAATATGGAAAAACAAAAATAAAACTGGGGGCATCAGGCTACCTGATTTCAAGCTTTATTACAAAGCTGTGATCACCAAGACAGCATGGTACTGGCATAAAAACAGACACATAGACCAGCGGAACAGAGTAGAGAGCCCTGATATGGACCCTCAACTCTATGGGCAAATAATCTTCAACAAAACAGGAAAAAATGTACAGTGGAAAAAAGACAGTCTCCTCAATAAATGGTGCTGGGAAAACTGGGCAGCTGTATGTAGAATAATGAAACTCGACCATTCTCTTACACCGTACACAAAGATAAACTCAAAATGGATAAAAGACCTCAACGTGAGACAGGAATCCATCAGAATCCTAGAGGAGAACATAGGCAGTAATCTCTTCGATATCAGCCACAGCAACTTCTTTCAAGATATGTCTCCAAAGGCAAAGGAAACAAAAGCGAAAATAAACTTTTGGGACTTCATCAAAATCAAAAGCTTCTACACAACAAAGGAAACAGTCAAGAAAACAAAGAGGCAACCCATGGAATGGGAGAAGATATTTGCAAATGACAGTACAGACAAAAAACGTTGATATCCAGGATCTATAAAGAACTCCTCAAACTCAAGACACACAAAACAGATAATCATATCAAAAAATGGGCAGAAGATATGAACAGACACTTCTCCAATGAATACATACAAATGGCTATCAGACACATGAAAAAATATTCATCATCACTAGCCCTCAGGGAGATTCAAATTAGAACCACATTGAGATATCACCTTACACCAGTTAGAATGGCCAAAATTAGCAAGACAGGAAATAACATGTGTTGGACGGGACGTGGAGAAAGGGGAACCCTCTTCCACTTTTGGTGGGAATGCAAATTGGTGCAGCCTCTTTCCAGAACAGTGTGGAGATTCCTCAAGAATTTAAAAATAGAACTTCCCTATGACCCTGCAATTGCACTCCTGGGTATTTACCCCAAAGATACAGATGTAGTGAACAGAAGGGCCATCTGTACCCCAATGTTTATAGCAGCAATGGCCACAGTCGCCAAACTGTGGAAAGAACCAAGATGCCCTTCAACGGACGAACGGATAAGGAAGATGTGGTCCATATACACTGTGGAGTATGATGCCTCCATCAGAAAGGATGAATACCCAATTTTTGTAGCAACATGGACGGGACTGGAAGAGATTATGCTGAGTGAAATAAGTCAAGCAAAGAGAGACAATTATCATATGGTTTCACTTATTTGTGGAGCATAACAAATAGCATGGAGGACATGGGGAGTTAGAGAGGAGAAGGGAGTTGGGGGAAATTGGAAGGGGAGGTGAACCATGAGAGACTATGGACTCTGAAAAACAATCTGAGGGGTTTGAAGTGGTGGGGGGGGTGCGTGGGAGGTTGGGGGAACCTGGTGGTGGGTATTAGAGAGGGCACAAATTGCATGGAGCACTGGGTGTGGTGCAAAAAATAATGAATACTTTTATGCTGAAAACTCTGAAAAACAGTCTGAGGGGTTTGAAGTGGCGGGGGGGTGGGAGGTTGGGGTACCAGGTGGTGGGTATTATAGAGGGCACAGCTTGCATGGAGCACTGGGTGTGGTGAAAAAAATAATGAATACTGTTTTTCTGAAAATAAATAAATTGGAAAAAAAAAAAGAAACAAAAGGTACCCCCAAAAAAAAAAATTTAAAAAATTAAAAAAAAAGCTATTTTGCCAAGTTGTGTCATAAGTGGAAGTCGTTACTTGTGTGATATTTTTGACTTCATATTAAATTAAAATGAAAACTGTCTGCCAGACTGATTAGTTCCAGCATGATCACCATCCCTAACACAATTCATGTGTTATTCCTGACTTTTATACTTGGTTTTATTATTTCCAAAATTTAACACTGAAGTTTTATGTATGTCCACACATTTACTAAAGGTATATTTTATTGTTTTTATCATACTTCTCTTTTTGTAAATAACTTAGAATTCTGTCTGCATATTACACTGCGTTGTTATAAGTTAAGTAATGAGAAACAGCACTTAAGTAAAGAGAAGTGATTTGTTATCTTGTTTTTAAGGTACATGAGTAGATAAAACAATCACAATGGATAAAAATAATCTTGATGACTTTCATAATTTCATGATTTATTTCTCAGTTGTTTTCATAATATAATATTCTACAATGCATATTAATATATTTATTTGAAGTGAAACATGAACTTAGACTTTTTTTGAGGGATAGTAAATACAATTGACTTAATAGTTTGATTATGAGGACTGGCTTTACTAATTAGTTTTTAGGGTAGGCATTTATCTGTAAATTATACACACTAAATCTGCAGCTCAGAATCTTTAATAAAAAGTGTGTTTCTGAGATGCCCGAGTGGCTCATTCAGTTCAGTGTCTGACTTTGGCTCAAATCATGAACATGGGGTCCTGGGATAAAGCACCTAGTTGGGCTCTCTGCACAGTGAGGAGTCTGCTTGTCCCTCTTCCTCTGCCCCTCTTCCTGCTTATACCCTTTCTGTCTCTCTCTTAAATAAATAGTCTTAAAAAATAAATAAGTAAATAAAGAAAAATAAAAAGTATGTTGTTAGTTTCCCCCCCAAAATCCCTTTCATCATATTAAGATACTCATTTCCAATAAAAATTTACTTTTTGTTATATTAATTATCTATAACATTAATATTTAGATTGTTTTGATCAGTGATGTACTAATTTAATGATAATTCAACCTAGAAGGAAAAAATTACCACAATGCCTCAATTATGGCCTTAGAGATAAAATAAGAACAAAAATATATTACATTAGAAAATATAGTATTAGGGGCACCTGGGTGGCTCAGTGGATTAAAGCCTCTGCCTTTAGTTCGGGTCATGATCCCAGGGTCTTGGGATTCAGCTCCGCATTGGACTCTCTGCTCAGCAGGGAGCCTGCTTCCCTCTCTCTCCCTGCCTTTCTGCCCATCACTGTGAAATAAATAAATTAAATATTTAAAAAGTAAAGAAAAGAAAAGAAACTATAGTGTTAGAGGAATACCTGTCTGGCTCAGTCCATAGAGCATGTGACTCTTATTCTTGAGGTTATGAGTTTGAGCCCTACAATATGGGATAGAGTTTACTTAAAAACATAAATATAGTATAAAAAATAACATATTAAATTTGAAAAAAACCCAAAACCCTGTAAGAGTAGTAGTCTGGAGTATAAGTTAAAAAAGAAAAAAAGAATGCCTGGGTGGCTTAGTTGGTTAAATGTCTGCCTTTGGCTCAGGTCATGATCCCAGGGTTCTAGGGTTGATCCCCACATTGGGCTTCCCCACTGAGCAGGGAGTCTGCTTCTCCCTCTCCCCCTGCTTATTCTCTCTTAGTCTCTCTCAAATGAGTAAATCTTTAAAAATTAAAAAGGAAAAAAAAAAGAAAAAGGAGTGATACCTGGATGGCTTAGTTGGTTAAGTGTCCAACTCTTGATCATACCCCAGGTCTTGATCTCTGGCTTGTAAGTTCAAGCCTCACATCAGGCTCCACACTTGGTATGGAGCCTACTTTAAAAAAAAAAAAAGAAAAAGAAAAAGAAAGAGAGTGTATTCATATGTTTTTTAAATGTAGGTAACCATTGGATATTTTAAATGAGGATATAATAGTTTTATTTCTAATATATTTGAAATTATATCCTTTACATTAATTAAACTCATTGTGCAAAAAATTTAGTTACCTAAGTAAAACTGTGTAACATGTTTAGGAACAACTTTTTTTTTTTTAAATCCTCTTAATTGTTTGAGTATAAAAATACTGGAAGAATTGCCCTGAGGGTTACCTAAACTTACTTTCTGCATTATAAGCTTTTTTTTATGGCACTAAGAAAAGTCATTTTGTTGATAACTACTTAAATATTAAAGTTATCAGAAAAAGTTTTTTTCAGTGAAAATAAGAGTTTTGACTTTTCCCCCTTAGATTCTCTTTGGAGCCTTGAGTAGGTGAATGGGTTCCCAGCCTTTTCTTCTCATTCTTGATGGATTCTCCTTTTAAGCAGAGAGGAAGACAGAAGAAATAGTTATATAGTCATTCATTTACTTGTTTAGTCATTCATTCATTCATTCAAGAAATAATAATTGATTGCCTTCCATGTGCCAAACATTGTGCTAAGGGATAAGGATACAGTAGTGAACTAGTTGGACAGGACCATGTTCTAACATACTTAGAGTGATAAAGATAGATCTCTGTCATCCAATATGGTAACTACTACCTGTATGAAACTTTTTAAATTTTTTTAAAAAGATTTTTTATGGGGTGCCTGGGAGGCTCAGAGGGTTAAGTCTCTACCTTCAGCTCCGATCATGATCTCAGGATCCTGAGATCGAGCCCTGAACTGGGCTCTCTGCTCAGCAGGCAGCCTGTTTCCTCCTCTCCTGCTTGCTGCTCTGCTTACTTGTGATCTCTCTCTGTCAAATAAATAAATAAAATATTTTTTTTTTTTAAAGATTTTATTTATTTATTTGACAGAGAGAGATCACAAGTAGGCAGAGAGGCAGGCAGAGAGACATAGGAGGAAGCAGGCTCCCCGCTGAGCAGAGAGCCCGATGCGGGACTCGATCCCAGGACCCTGAGATCATGACCTGAGCCGAAGGCAGTGGCTTAACCCACTGAGCCACCCAGGCGCCCAATAAATAAAATCTTTAAAAAAAAAAGATTTTTTATTCATTTGTGAGAGACAGAGAGAGGGGGGCAGAGGGAGAAGCCAGCTTCCTATGGAGCAGGGGGCCTGATGCAGAGCTCTATCCAAGGACCCTGGGATCACGATCTGAGCCGAAGGCAGATGCTTAACCAACTGAGCTACCCAGGAGCCCCGCAACTGTTTAAATGTAAAGTAAATAAAATTAAAGAAAATTAAAATTCAGGGTCTCAATACTTACTATTAGCCACATCTTTCTAGTGGCTACCATATAAGATAATGCAGATACAGAAAATGTTCATTATCACAGAACGTGCTGTTATTGATATGATAGACTACTAATTAAGAAGTTGCAGCACAGTGTGATAAGTGCAATGTTATGGATATGCAGGTTGCTATGAGATAACACAGATAACAAGCCTCAGGCAGTTGAGGAAGGCTTCTAAAAGAAGTAACATCTATAGTGAGTCCTGGAGGTTGAATAAAAGTCATACACAGAAAAAGAGAACTGGGAAGCACATTTCAAGAAAATCTTGTATGAAAGCCTGGAAATAAAAAGAAAATGATATTTTGAATATACTGAGATGAAGCAGGAGATAGAGGAAGGTTCCAGATCATGTAGGGTTTTAATACGACATGTTCAGAAGTTTAGGCATGACAGCTAATTTCTTCATTTAGTTCTCTCACTGACAGCTGTATTTTGAGTTGGTCAGTCAGAAATCTAGTAAACCTTAGTGATAAGTTGGGTAACTATAAAATTCCTTGAATTTACAATTAGTGTTCATAATTGTCATAATAACAAACAAGGTTACTGTTTTGAACTATAAGGCCAAAAACTTATTCTTGACATTCAGTATGAAATACCATTTCAGTGTTTTTGTTTTGTTTGCACATGTTGAAGAATTTCTTTATTACTTCCATATGAGAGAACCAAGGAGATATAATCAGTTCACAGAAAAAGTCCAATAACAGGAAAAATTATGTGGAGTAAAGGAATGTTGAGAGGAATTGCAAATGGAGGCAAAACTATTTTTTTGGAGAGGGGAGGAAATCAATTAAAGTCATTAACAGACAAAATACTATTTATGTATTTATCAGTTACCTAAACATAGATACAAAATAGGTCAAAGACAATGAAAAGAACTAGAATCTGATAACATGGAAGGATATGATATAAATGATGCAGTTTCCACTGAAATACGCAAGAATCATTTCAGTGTTTGTATTCCATTTGTTAGAAAATTTAAAATGACTCCTAGAGGTAAAGAAGTTATTTGTTTGGGTTCCTGGGTGGCTTAAGTGTCTGACTCTTGATTTTGTCTCAGGTCATTACTCAGGGTCATGCATCATGCTTCCCACTCAGCGGGGAGTCTGCAGGAGATTCTCCCTCTCCCTCTCCCCCTGTCTCTCCCCCAACTCATGCTCTCTCTCTCTCAAATAAATTAAGTAATTTTTTTAAAGATTTATTTATTTGACAGATCACAAGTAGGCAGAGAGGCAGGCAGAGAGAGAGGAGGAAGCAGGCTCTCCACTGAGCAGAGAGCCCGATGTGGGGCTCAATCCCAGGACCCTGGGATCATGACCTGAGCCAAAGACAGAGGCTTTAACTCACTGAGCCACCCAGGCGCCCCTAAATTATTTAATTTTTAAAAAAGAAGTTATCTGTTTTGTAGTGTGTGTGTTTCATTACTCTGCTGATGTTACTTTAGGGTGATGAAGAAACATTTGAAAATTATTACCGAAAACAAAGAAAGAAACAAGCAAGACTCGTATTGCAACCACAGTCAAATATGGTAAGTATGTGAAAATTTTGAATTGGTTGTGTTGTCACTTTTTGCCTCTTACCCTGCTTTAATTTCTTCAGAGCATGTATCTCTCACTATTCATTTAACAACAAATACTTACTGAATACCTACCATTTCCAGTAATTCGTTAAGTGCTAAGGGTGCAGCAGTGAACAAAACAGGTTAAGTTCCTTCTCTTAGGAGCTTACATTCTGTTAGTTAAGTTAGATAGTAAACAAATAGGCAGTGATTAAATAGATAAACAAGTAGATATATAAAGTATCAGGGAGTGACAATTCATTTCTGACAATGTGGTAGACTATTACTTTGATTAATCATTCCAGTGAAAAAACAAAGATGCTGGATAAAACATTTTTAAAGTTTTAAAATTATTTTTAAGTGCACCAAGGATTTGGTAGAAACATATAGCCAGGACAAAAACTAAGTGAATATGGAATTGCTCTGCATGTTGGTTATCGTGATAATTATCTGACAAGATGTGTTGGTGAAAACTTGTAGAAACAGTGCATGAAAAAGTGAGTTTTATTGTATATAACTTATACTTCAGTATATCCAACTATAAAACAAAACAGGAAAACCTAAATGAAGGTAGAAATCCAGATAGGTTTGGGACACCTCGGTGGCTCAGTCAGTTAAGCAAGACTTTGTCTTGGGTCATGATCCCAGGGTCCTGGAATTGAGCCCCACATTGGGCTCCCTGCTCTGCAGGGGGCCTTCTTCTCCCTCTCCTGCCTGCCACTCACTCTGCTTGTGCTCTCTCTCTCTGTGAAATAAATAAATAAAATCTTAAAAAAAAGAAAAGAAAAAGAAATCCAGATAAGTTTAATGAGGTACTTATTGTGGCTTTTATCTTAGGGGCATCTGCTGAACTGGAAAGCATGAATTTTGAGGAATACAGAGGCCTAAAGCCTAGAGCCACCCAAGGTAGCTGATAAGAGGTTGTCTCCCTTAGGAAGTAGGGATCCAAAGAATTAGAGCCTCATTATAAGGATTACCTAGAGATCAAAAATGCCTCAGGGCACCTGGCTGATTCAGCCAGGAGAGCATGCAACTCTTGATCTTGGAGTCATGACTTTGAGCCCCTGGTTGGAAATAAAGATTACTTAAAGTAAGTAAATAAATGGATACAATATTATAAAAAAAAAATCTAGCAAAAACTGTCTGTTCTTTCTGTTAAACGTTATAGGGAAATTGCCTATTTTAAATGTTGGTGCTGAAGGAACAAGGGGAAGGCAGCTATGCTCACCACTATATCACCAACGCTGAAGGAACAAGGGGAAAAAGATCTCTGAGAATACATAACAAGCCATTTCTCACAAGTGTTTGCAACACAAATTCATTCTATTTGGATAGTTAAAAAAAACTCAAGTTGAAAATTCAGTTTGAAGTTATTCCATACTGATATTGCCTAATAGAAGAAAATGCAGAGATCTGAACTTTCATGTCATAGTTTCAAGGAAGATTAACAAGTCACAGTAAAAAGTAATTATCAAACAAGTGCGAATCATTAAAAATATGGCAACAGATATAAATCCCAAGAGATTTTCAGTATTTGAATTATTAGCCATTTAATATAACTATTTATTATATTTAAAGAAATAAAAGACAAGCTTGTTGGTATAAATAAGGAACAGGAAACTGTAAGGAATGACCAAAAGGAAGAAAAATGAAGTAGAATCCCTAAAATTAAAGTTATATTCATCAAAATTAAAAATTTTATGAATAGGTTTAGCAATTGGTGAGTTCTCTTAGTTGATCTGAAGAAATTATTTAGAAAGCCTCACAGAGAGACAAGAGGATAAAAACACAGAAGAGAAATAGAGGGGATATAGAGAGAAAGTCTAACATATCTAATTGGAGTTATAGAAAGAGAGTATAGCATAAGTGGGACAGAGGAGTATTTGGGGGCATAATGGCAGAGAATTTTCCAATATGAATAGGAAATAGAAACTTAGACAGTCAAGCCCAAGGAATCCCAGATAGGTTAAATAAAAAGAAAAACACTCTGGGAGACTTTACAGTGAAATTGCAGAACACAAAGATAGAAAATAGAAGACCTGAAAAATAATATCTGCTAACTTGAGCTAATTGACATTTATTGAATATTCCACCCCAAATAGTAGAATACACAGGCCTTTCAAATGCACATAGAAGGTTTACCAAGATAGATCATATTCTGAGCTATAAAATAAATCTCAACAAATATAAAAGACTTGAAATAATTCAAAGTATGTCTTTTGACTACAAGATAATTAAATTATCCATATGCCAAAAAAAGAGTATTGACTTTTACCTCAGAAATTCAAGAAATGGATCATGGACTTAAATGCAAGAGCTAAAATTATGAAACTTTTAGAAAAAACAAAGGTTTTTTGATCTTGGGTTAGGCAGTATTTTCTTAGGCGAGATCTATAAAGCATGAACTGTAGGAGAAAGAAATTCAGATTGAACATTGAAATGAAAAACTACTCTTCAGAAGGCATTGTCAAGAAAGTGAAAAAACAAGATACAAATGGGGAGAAAATATTTGCGAAACTCATGTCTAAAAAAGGGCTTGTATTCAGAATATATAAAGAATTTAACTAAATAATTAAAGACAAACTAATGGATAAAAGATCCAAGTAGGCATTTTACTAGATTCACAGATGAAAAATAAGCACATGAAAAGATGTTCAATATCATTTTTCATCAGAGAAATGCAAATTAAAGCCACAATGAGATACTACTACATACCTACTAGAATGACTAAAATTAAAAATTGATAATAGCAAGTGCTGATGACATGTGGAGCAACTGGAACTCTCATACACTTCTCATGGTATAAAAATTATGCTGCCAATTTGGAAAATTGTTTAGCAGTTTGTTATAATGTTAAGCATACACCTATCACACAATCCAGCAGTCTTGCTCCTAGGTTTTTACCCACAAGAAATGAAAACAGTGGAATATTTTAAATGCCAAAGGGGAATAACTTTTAACCTAAGATTCTATATTCAGTGAAACAAAGGCAAAGATAGACATTTTCAGACAAAGAAGAGGAGAGTTGGCCACTGAGGCACCCTTACTAAGGAAGTTCTAAAGAACCTACTTCAGGAAAAAGGAAAGTGATGCCAAATGGAAGATATGAGATGCTAGAAGGAATGAATAGCAAATAAAGTATAAATATGTGGGCAGATCTATGTCAACTGTAGAAAATAATGTTAATAAAATATTATGGACTTTAAAACAAGATAGAATTAAAATACACAACAAAAGCATAAACATGAGGTGGGAGTTAATGAAATGAAACTATGCTACAATTTTCTGAATTGTCCAGAAGAGTAAAAATATTGATTGATTTTAGAGTTTGATTACTTAAGTATGCATAATATAATTTCTGGAGTAACCAGTAAAAGAGTAGAAGTAGAGTATATAATTTCACATAATATAAAAAAATTTAGGGGCGCCTGGGTGGCTCAGTGGGTTGAACCTCTGCCTTCGGCTCGGATCGTGATCTCAGGGTCCTGGGATTGAGCCCCATGTCGGGCTCTCTGCTCAGTGGGGAGCCTGCTTCCCCCTCTCTCTGCCTGCCTCTCTGCCTACTTGTGATCTCTCTTTCTGTGTCAAATAAATAAATAAATAAATAAAAATATAGAAAGATTTAGAATGATAAAAAAATTCATGTCTTAGAGTTGATAAAAAATGATAATTGAAACCAATAAACACTTGATAGCATTGACTGAGAAATGTATAATGCCAGATTGGCACAACTGAAAAGATAAGTAGAAAATCCATAATGGATTTTTAAGCATGTCTCAGTATGTAATAAACCAAATAGGTAGAATATCAATGAGTATAAACAACGTGCTTAATAATAGACTTGTCTAATGGAACATGTAGAAGCCTGTTTCATCAACTGTAGAAACATCTTCTCAAGCACACATGGGACATTCTAAAATGTGACTATATGCATATTATAAAACAAGTGTTGGGAAATGTCACAGGTCTGATGTCATGTAAACTCCTTTCTCTCTGATCATAGTATTTTATTTTTTAAAGATTTTTATTTATTTATTTGACAGAGATCACAAGTAGGCAGAGAGGCAGGCAGGGGGAGGGGGAAAGCAGGCTCCCCGCTGAGCAGAGAGCCCTACTGGGGGGGTGGGGGGCTCAAGCCCAGGATCTGGGATCATGACCTGAGCCAAAGGCAGAGGCTTTAATCCACTGAGCCACCTAGGTGCCCCCGATCACAGTATTTTAAAGCTAAAAGGTAAAAACACTTGTTTTCCTACAGCCTGGAAAAAACCCCAGATGTTTGAAAAAAATTTTTTTTTAAAGATTTTATTTATTTATTTGACAGACAGAGATCATAAGTAGGCAGAGAGGCAGGCAGAGAGAGGAGGAAGCAGGCTCCCTGCTGCGCAGAGAGCCGGATGTGGGGCTCCATCCAAGGACCCCGGGTTCTTGACCTGAGCTAAAGGCAGAGACCTTAACCCATTGAGCCACCAGGCACCCCAGATGTTTGAAAATTTTGATCATACTTATGAAATATACAAAATGTAACATTTGAACTTAATTAAAATAATGAAATATTTCATGTAACAAACTTCTAAGAATGAAATTCAAATAATCAAATTATTTTCCTATATGCTTTTTGTTGAAATTATTAAGAGGCAATTATGGATCATTTTTAAGGAGTTTGACTTTTATTTTGAATATAAAGTCACTCGAAGGTTTTTAGCAGAAGATAACGATGATCTGATTACTCTTTGAAAAGTATCATTCTGACAGCTGTCTGGAGAATAGTCTGTAGGGAGGAAGCCCGAAAGCTGGGGAGACTGGGTAGGAGAATGATGTAACAGCACAAGTGAGAAAGTATGATGGCTTGAACTAGCTTGCTGAGAAGAGGGTTCTGAAATCATATTTACTTCTTACTTGTTTATTGTCTGTCTCCTTTTGAATGTAAGTTCCACGAGGGTAAGAACTTTTTGGCTTTTACTAGTGTATCTCTGGTCCTTTAAAAAATGTGTGCAATATATAGTAGACTCTCTAAATATTTGTTAATAAATGTTATAGTGACTTGGAACTTACTTTTATGTTATCAGTATTTATTGGTTTAAATTAATTTTTATTTTTCATTTGAAGCATGAAACAGTTGATGGCTATAGAAGATATTTCACTCAAATTGTAGGGTATGTATCTAATATGGAAATAACTATTATTTTTATATTATGATAAATGTCAGAACTGCTTGTTTTCTATTTGGGCTTTAATTTTTTTTTAAACACATGTTATGTTGGTAATTACTGTTTTTAGGTTCTTTGTGGTGGAAGATCACATTTTACATGTGACCCAAGGATTAGTAACCAGGGCATACACTGATGAACTTTGGAACATGGCCCTCTCAAAGATAATTGCTGTCCTTAGAGCTCACTCAGTAAGTCAGACAAATTATGTTACTAAATTTTTAATTCATTTACTTTAAGAACTTCTGAAATGTATAATGTCAGAAGAAAACCGTACCTCCAACTTTCTGCATTTTTGGTAACAACTCAAATTTAGAAGTAGTAATGTTAGGCTTTTGTCTGGAATACTGGGCTGTGATTTTGCAACTGACTGGGGCTTCCCAAAGCACTTTTAGTCCAGCATTATAGAAAATGAAGAATTAAGCTGGTCTCATTAGTCTCAACTGACCTCTTCATTAGATCACTGAAAAGCACCATGAAGAAAGGGTTTTTAATTATCATTCCAAATTCTTTGTTTTCAAAATAAACTCCACCATTAACAGTTGAACTTGTTCTTCGATGTTTCTAATTTGTTTGCAGTAATACAATTATACATTTCTTAAAAATACGCAATTGTCAATATTTGAACTCATTTGAAATAATGAACCTTTATGTATTGAGAGGTTTTTTAATGAAAGAAAGTGAAATGACTAAATATTTGCATAATAATATCTTTCGTGGAAGTAGTATGTTAGTGTTATTTATTTATAGAGACTGTGAAATTAATAATTGCTTATTATAGACTTTCTTAAGATAGTTTTAGTAGTTCAGGAAAATCTCTACATACTTAAAATTTTGTAATTATTATTTATAATTTTTTATTGAAAATACAGCTTGAAAATATTTTAAATGATTATTAGCTTAAGTAGTATTTCAATTTCTATTTATAGCATTATAGATTATTTATACAGTATTTGTCCAGTGAACTGTAACTTTTTCTAACATATTAGTAAAGAACAAAATATTATTATTATGGTTTATATTCAGACCAGCTCTGAGTGTGTAAAATTATAGTATGCTTCCTATTAATTATATGACATCAAATACAAAGTCATAAGTATTAAATGCAACATATCACACAAAATCTTACTAAATGCTGTGAAGGGGACAGAATGAGTTTCATTACTTTTGGTGAATTATTAAGAAAATACTTCAGTTGTCATTCTTATCTTGGAAAAAGTAGTATGTTATATCTCTTTTATAAGAGAATAAAAAGAATAATAGAAAAATAATAGAAAAGTAAAAATATGTGGTCTATATATAAACCATTTTTCAGTTTAAATATAACTGGTTTAAATATAACTAGTTCCTTAAAATCTGGAAACTTTTAGAAATATAAGCATCATTGCTTTGACCAGAGGTTAGTGCATGCAAATTTTAGGAAAATTTCTTTTCATGTAATATAGATACTTCAGGTACATTATGTTATAGTCTTTCTCTAAGTGTTTTTACTGAATAGATGAAACCAGCCATGGATCTAACTAATAACCAAGATTTTAAATTTATTGGAAGTCTGTCATACTAAAGGAAATATTTTCAGGTTTTATTTGTTTTTAGCCAAATGACTCTGGTTTATATTTGTTTCTTTGTATTTCCATCCCTCCACCTCTCTCCCCCAGTCTTATTGTACTGATCCTGATCTTGTATTGGAGCTGAAGAATCTCATTGTAATATTTGCAGATACTTTGCAGGTGGGTGATAATCTAACATTCATTTAATGTCTATTTTGACCACTTAAAGATATACAAAATACAGAACATACTTATTTATTTTTATTATGGATTAATGGTAATAAATTAGTAGTAAGCAAATGTTTGCTTATGTATTGGTATTCCCTGTTACCCAAGACTTTTCATCCTCCCCAGCTTCCTGATTTTGAAGTTTGGACAGAGCTCAGGAATTATTACCATTTTTAAAAAATATTGTCATTTTTTTTTTTTTTTAATATTGTCATTTGAGGGTGCCTGGGTGGCTCAGTGGGTTAAAGCTTCTGTCTTTGGCTCAGGTCATGATCCTGGGGTCTTGGGGTCAAGCCCTCATCGGGCTCTCTGCTTGGCAGGGAGCCTGCTTCCCTTTCTCTCTCTGCCTGCCTCTCTGCCTGCCTGGGATCTCTGTCAAATAAATAAATAAAATCTTTAAATTAAACAAAATAAATAAATAAAACATTGGTCATTTGGGGGACCTGGGTGGCTCAGTCGTTAAGTGTCTGCCTTCAGCTCAGGTCATGATCCCAGGGTCCTGGGATTGAGCCCCACACTGGGTTCCTGGCTCAGTGGGAAGCCTGCTTCTCCCTCTCCCACTCCCCCTGCTTGTGTTCCCTCTCTTGCTGTGTCTCTATCAAAAAAAAAAAAAAAATCTTTAAAAAAATAAATAAAATATTGGTCATTCAGTTAGAATAAAGTTTTTGTCTAGATAAACTATTTTTGTAGTTAAAAAAATAAAGTGCATGGTATAGTGGAAAGAACTTTGAACTAGAAATGAGAAAATGCAAGTTCTGCCTTAGCATGGGCTCTGAGAGTCACACAAGACCCTGAGTTTGTACCTCTTCTATTGACTAATTGTATATTTATAGGTTTCCTAAGCTTTAGATCCTCATGAAAATGGTTTTGTTCCTAGTTTTCGGGATTGTTTTGAGTTTTAAGTGTAATAACAAATATGAAAACATACAGTTTGAAAGCTGTATCCACTCATTTCCTTCCTAATTTCAGGTGTACTAGGACTGAGCAAATCACTTTACTTCTTTGAGTCTTGCTTTTTTTCTTTTTAAAAATAAGGTTAAAATTGAATTAATTTTAAGTTTGTCCCTTTTTCTTGATCATGGAGGTCAAGAATTGTTGCATTTTGTTTTCATGTTTAAACTTTTGGGATTTTTATGCTTGGAAGAACATTTTGTGAAATACAGATTAACGTTTTCCAAAGTGCGATAGTAGATGTTACTTTAAAAAGAGTTCTGGGGGCGCCTGGGTGGCTCAATGGGTTAAAGCCTCTGCCTTCGGCTCAGGTCATGATCCCAGGGTCCTGGGATCGAGCCCCACATCGGGCCCTCTGCTCAGCAGGGAGCCTGCTTCCTCCTCTCTCTCTGCCTGCCTCTCTGTCTACTTGTGATCTCTGTCTGTCAAATAAATAAATAAAATCTTAAAAAAAATAAAAAATAAAAAGAGTTCTGCGTTCTAAAACATTTGGGAAATAAGTGAAGTAACACAGATTTCTCCACTAAAAGTCTTTCTCAGAGCAAATTTATGCCATATGATTCCAAAAGGAAGGTGCTTATGCAGCATTTTCCTGATATATTTGATCCTTGGGTATTCCCCCCCCATATGACATCTCATAGATTTAGAGCTTCATATAATATACTTTGGGAAATGCTAATTGAAACTACTTGCTTCATCACAAGATTCTTTACGTCCTAGAGTAATGGTTGCCTACTTTAATCTTAAACCTAAAAAGATTCCACATACTCCTTCAGTAAATTATTTTATCGTCTTATATCTTTATTAATTTCTCTGCCTTATACTGTAACACTGGGATAATGTGGATTTTTTTGTTTTCATAAATTTTGTGACATATATCTGTAATACTGATTTCTAGGCAAAAAAAAAAAAAACAACTTTTGTTAAGTTTTATCGGAGACTACCTTAATTTTTTTAGGCCTATCTCTAAATAATGTGAGGGGGAGTTTTGCTATCCTTAATGACTCAAAGCATTACTACTCAAAGCATGGTAGGGATACCACTCACTGGTCTGGAAAGGGTTACTAGTCCAAAAACTGTTATGGATCCATAGCAAAAAGGAGCTTCTGTCAGAATGTAAATCAGCTACATCACTAAGTACAAAATTTAGATCAACTGGCATTTATTTTGTAGCAAGATTTTCTCACTGTAAGTTAGCTGCATTGATTTATATTCTGGTACAAGCTCCCATTTGTAAACCATAATGAACTGTTCTGAATTGGCACTTTGAGTACAATTAAAGGTAGAATATGTGCTGTGGTTCCAAGGATCTCTAGAGAATTGGAGAAGAGTAATAGACAATATCAGGTAATAGAGGCATTAGAAAGTAATAGTAATGGATGTATAAGCCCTTGTAAGTGTACCTTTCTAATCTTAACTTCTTTGAAATAAGATTGAGGAAAACAAACGAATCCTTATTACTTATTCAGCAGTCCTGCAGTACTTTCATTCCAGTGAAAATTGACAGGCTGAGTATTAGGTGGGTTTTATTATACATAGTTAACTTGAACTTGAAAAGTTACACTTTTTTTTTGTTGTTGTTGGTTTTCTTTGTAAGACAGAGTGGTGGGGAGGGACAGAGGGAGAGAGAATCTCTAGCAGGTTCCATGCCCAGCACGGAGCCTGATGACCCTGAGATCATGACCTGAGCCAAAATTAAGAGTTGGGACGCTTAAATGACTGAGCCACCCAGGCACCTTTCAAGTTATACCTTTAATTAAAGAATTGGGGAGGGTCTTTCACAAAAATTAAAGAATACTGCATGATAATTAGTATTTAAAAATTGGCACTTTGCCACCCTAAGGAAAATTTTCTTTTCATATTTCATTTTGTTACTTAAAGCTGACTAAATAACATTAAAAAGTAACACTAGCATATTTTTTGCCCTTTTTTTGACCTATTTATTGCCTATTCAGTAAATCAGAAGTAAACATTTATGATTTCATTCACTAATATTTTTTGAGTACCCACCATGTACTAGTAGCTAGATGATGTGTAAAATGATGGAGATATAAAAATCAGTAAGACAGTGAGATATAAAAATCCTTCAAGAAATTTACAGTTTAGTTGTAAACAAGATGCATAAGACATATTAATATAGCAGTATATTAAAAAGCTTTGACCTCACAGATGATAGAATGTCTAACTGATTCCAAGAGTTGGGAAAGTCTGTATAGAAGTTAAAACGCGAGTTGGATTTTAAAAGATAAATTCATCAAGTACATATCAAGAAAGGGGCATGAGTGGCAGGGAAAATAAAACAGCATGTATAAACTATAGATAGAGTGTTAGTATGATGAGCATGAGATTGGTCGAGTAGTTTGTGATAGAAACTATAGTAGACGTGTGTGAGCAAAGAAGTGCAAATAGTGGTAATGAAACTGATCCAAATTATGGCAAGAATTGTGGGACTTTAGTTTGATCTAAATTATGGCAAGAATTGTGGGACTTTAATAAATCTTTGGTAATTTTTAACCAGAGGAATGGCATGATCATATTTTTTAAATGATAATTTAAAGAGTCTTGGCAATAGATTGAGTTGAAATAGACAGATGGTTGGAACTTCAGTCAAGGCAAGAGTTGTGAAGGACTGAAATAAAGCAGTGGCACTGAGAATACTTCTGGAAAAAAATAAGTCCTAGAGAGGGATGATAGATTTGAGATTTTTGAAGGAGGTAAAATCAAAAGAATTTGGTGAATGATTAGATATGTTTGTGTGTGGGGTTTAGATGTTTTTCAGGTTTCTTTCCTGATAAATTGGATTGGTGGTAGAACTATTAACACAGATAGGAAATAAGAAAAGCACTTTGTTTAGTTGGAAAGGGATGAGATAAGTTAACTTTAGCATGCTTGTAACATACTGATTGGAGATGTCTCACAGGTATTGGAATTAAATATTTGGAACTTCCAGAGGCATAACTAGAGATGTAGATTCAGAATAATCAGAGAAAATATGTTTGAAGTCAGTAGACGTCAAGTTATGCTAGACACCTAGAAGAAAAATCCAAGGGTGGAGATAGAAGAAAAAGGGCAACTAGAAGGATGACTGTTCACAAACAAGAGGAGAACAAAGAGAGAGAGTAGAGTTACAGAATTCAAAGCAGACAAGTTTCAAGAGAGGTAATGTAGAATGAGACATCATCGCCTTCTATATTTAGGAGGTAATCTGTGACATTGTTGAGAGCAATTTTAAAGGAATAGGAGTGGCAGTTAGATTGTAGTAGGTTTGTCTATGAAGAGAGTAAGAAAAGAAGGCATCTGGCAGGGCACAGCAGATTGAGGAAGGGCTTTTTTGGTTTTTTATTACTTTTCTTGGTTTAAGGATGGTAGGTAGTTAGCATATTTATTTAGCAAAGAGAAAGGAACTAGTGGAAGTTAAAGATAATAGTGAGTAGGATCAAAAAATAAGGAAGGTGGAAACCTTGAAGGGAAAGAAGGGAAAACTCTGATACAACAGAAATCTTTTGTCCTGAAAATGGGTAAAATTTTAGTGACTTTCGAGTTGGAAAGGAATAAAGTTCGGGAGAGTGTATGTTCGATGGAAAGGTATATTTTTTCTCCTATACAGCGAAGTCGATCTTAAACTGAAGGTGCAAAAGGAAGCCAGCCTGTTTCAGACAAAATATATTTCTTTGTCTTCTTTTATCCTTTTTAGGGATCACTTTCCAAGATACCATTATGTAGATCACTAAACCTGAACTTTTCCTCAGGCTTGACTTCTAATACTTTTTAAGATTAACAGTGTAATCCAGATTGAAAAGAAAGAAGAAATACAAAAATTATTCCAGCTTCTTAAAACTCTTTCTAGATTCTTTTTTACCCTAATGCAACCTAGTAGAAAGTAAAAAAGAGGCTTTCTTTTTGTGCTGGTAGAATGACATACAATATGATATAGTGATCACTTTAAAACAATTCTTCAGTATTCCCAACACTTCTTTACTGAGTATACGTATTTATTTGACTTGTTTATCACTTTGTTGTGTTTTAGGGTTATGGTTTTCCAGTGAACCGACTTTTTGACCTTTTATTTGAAATAAGAGATCAATACAATGAAACACTTCTTAAGAAATGGGCTGGAGTTTTCAGGTTAGTCAAAAGCCATGAAACTTTAAAAGGGAAAAAGTTTGTTAAATGCTAAAATGATTGATTTTACATTTAGCAATAAAAAATGCTTATTGGGGCGCCCGATGACTCAGTCATTCAGTTTCTGCCTTTGCCTTGTGTTGTGATCCCAGGGTCCTAGAATGGAGCACCGGGCTCCTTGCTCAGTGGGAAGCCTGCTTCTCTCTTTCCCACTCTGTTGCTTGTGTTCCCTCTCTGGCTGTCTCTCTCTCTGTCAAATAAATAAAATCTTTTTTTTAAAATGTTACAAATTTTCATTGTGGTAAAAGATACATAACAAATTTTGTTATTTTAACCTTTTTAAAATGTACAGTTTCGTGACATTAAGTTCATTTATATTGTTGCAACAACCCCTACTATCCTTCAGAACTTTTTCATCTTCCCAAACTGAAACTGTACCAATTAACCATTAACTCCCTCATCCCTTCTTCTAGCCCCTGGCAGTCACCATTCTACTTGGTCTCTGTGAATTTGGCTACTCTAGGTACTTCATATAAGTGGACTCCTACAGTGATTATTTCATTCAGCATAATGTTTCCAAGGTCCACCCATGTTGTAGCATGTATTAGTATCTCATTCTTTTTCAAAGCTGGATAATATTCTGTTATATGGATATGACCACATTTTATTTATCCATTTATCCATCTATGGACAGTTGGGTCATTTGCACCTTTTTTGCTGTCATGAGTAATGCGGCTGGGAACACTGATGTACAGATACATGTTCGAGTTCGAGTTTTCAGTTCTTTAGGGTATATACTCAGAAGTAGAATTGCTGGATTATATGGTACATATGTTTAATAAATTGAGGAAGAGGAACCAGCATACTGTTTCTCCCAGAGTGGCTGAACCCTTTATAATAAATTTTTCATTATACTACTTTTAGTTCTAATCTCTGTAGTTTTTTTTTTCCTCCAGTAAATGATTGGATGTAAGGCTGTAAGTATTCAAAGGTATTTAATATTAGAAACAGAGATCTATACCTTTTAAATTTTGTTTGGAGAAAGTGCTATTTTAATAAACAATATTAGATTAAAAATCTTTAAAGCATCTAATTAGGAAAATTACTTTTGCTTTAATCACTTGCCTGCAGGGAATGGACAAAGTATTTTAAGATCTATATAATTTTGTATTGCCATGAGAAGAGAAACTTTGTTCCCTAATTCTAAAATCTTTTTTCTCCTCCCTCTTCCTTCCTTCCCTTTCTTCCTTTCTTTTTTCTTTCTTTCAAAATGTAAATTGTGAGCTCTTACATCTAGGTTGCCCAGATTGATAGAAGTGATGAGGCAATAATACTTGAGGAGATTAAAACAGAAAATATGTGAAAGGATTTAACATCAGCTTGGCATTTGCCTCATCAGTTTTCAAAACTGTGGAGGGTTGACCTTCTGAGTACTGTGATAGAAATCTTTTTAAAATACCTAAGTGGTTCATAAGGGGATACACTTTTGTTAAATTCTGATTTGCACTTTCTGTGTTAACATTCCTTAGGGGTTATGTTGTCAGGATGTTGTCTCAAATGGAGAGTTGACAGTCTTGATGAAACATGTATTAAGTCTCAGCAATTTTTGATCTTTACCGTTTTAGAAATACAGGTAGTGCTTATTGATAGGAGTGGTAATCTATAATGTGTATGCTATGATATAATGTGTTTTCTCTTATTTATCATAAGACTTCTAGTATGAGGTAGCACCTTGGTGACTCAGTCAGTTAAATGTCTTACTCTAGATTTTGGCTCAGGTCATGATCTCAGAGTCATGAGATCCAGCCCCACATCGGGCTGCATGCTCAGTGCAGAGTCTGCTTGAGATCCTCTCACTCTGCCCCCCTCCCCTACCCCTGTACTAGAACTCATGTGCTCTCTCACTCTGTCTCTTTCTCTCGAATACATGAAATAAATCTTAAAAAAAAAAAAAGACTTCTAGTAATGAGTTTGTTCCCCAAGATTGGGGAAACCATGAGGTATTGTTTTCTCTCTGGGAAGGTAATGGTTCATTCAGATGGAGATAAGATTAATGTTATCCTCCATTGTAGATGGGGAGGAGAATGAATGATAGCTTGGCATTTCTAATGAGTAATTCCCAAATTATGGGTATTTTCAGTACCCTTCTAGACCATGCTTTTTGCTTAGATTTTTAAGAAGTAGCAGAGGGGCACTTGGCTGGCTTAATCAGTATAGCATGCAACTCTTGATCTCAGGGATGTTAAGTTTGAGCCTCCTGTTGGGTGGTATAGAGATTACTTAAAAATAAAATCTTGAAACAAATAAGAGAAGTAGCAGAATTTAAGCTTTTCTTATTTCTGACCTAAATCTTCAAATATTTTATAAGTAGTGAAGTGACAACCTCACAATGGCAAAAAAGTAAAAGTTGTCATCATTACTGAATAATTAAAACTTGGCTATTTCCATGATAGAATTTATAGTCTGACTATTATTATAGTTTATGTATCCATGTGTGGTTCTCTCCAACTATATTGTGAATACCAGTATTGTTTATATTTATATTCTTGATTGCCTAGCCCCAAGTATAATGCTTTATACAGAGTAAGAACTCAGTAATTGTTCATGGAATTCAGTTCAGTAAACAATCCCTTTTAAGACTACATTAACATTTTCAGAATGTGAATGTACCATTTAATAAATTATCTCTCCTTGCATATAAATGATTCCTTGCCATTTGTGTGAAGTAAGTAATTTATGGCCTTCTAGTAGTTTCTTTTCTTTTCTTTTTTTTTTTTTAAGATTTTATTTATTTATTTGACAGAGAGAGACAGCAAGAGAGGGAACACAGGCAGGGGGAGTGGGAGAGGGAAAAGCAGGCCTTTTAGTAGTTTCTTAACCTGTAACTTGCCTTTTAAAAAAAAATTTTAATTCCAATATAGTTAACATACAGTGTTATATTAGTTTCGGGTGTACAGTATAGTGATTCAACAATTCTGTGTTACACAGTGTTCATTAAGATAAGTGTGCTCTTAATTCCTTTTACCTATTTCACCCATCCCTCCACTCACCTCCCCTCTGGTAGCCATCTGTTTGTTGTCTATAATATAATTTTTCCTTTAACCCCTTATTTTAAAACACTATTTAGAAGGAAATAGAATTAGCTGAAGCCTCTCACAATATTTTAGGTGAACAGAGTTTTATTCCATACAGTCTTATTGTATCTACCTTGCACACCATCATGAGTTACAAAACTGTGCCTTTATTTCCAGCCTCTCATCAAGACCCTAGGCCCATTTATCAGTGAAATATCATTCATCCACTGCTCAAACTGTATTCTCTTGAGATCTTCTTTACCTCTGCAATGTCTCTAATGAGGTGACACTTAACATCATCTGTCCCTTTGCCCTGTTTAGAAACCACAGATATATCTAGATTACACCTTCCTTCATAATCCTCATTTAGTTTTTAAATCCTGTCTATATATTCTACTTCTTAAACGTTCTTTCTGCCCCACTAGGACAGCTTTAATTCAGATCCTTAACACCTTTTATCTAGATTATTCTTCAGTCTTTTGCACTGGCCTCTGTGTTCGTTAATGTCCCTTTTCCAGTTTATCCTCCATGTAGTGGACCTATTACTCCAGGCTAAAATCTGGGTGCCTCAGTTTATCCATCTGCCCGGCCTCATTTACACCATTTCTTTTGTCTACTTGACACTCCAGTAATACTGCACTACTTGTGGTTTATTCCCTCCCATGCTTATACTTTTTTTTTTTTTTTAACCCCTTATGCTTTTACTTGTTATGTTCCATCCTTTGGAAGTGCTGTTCTTCCATAATCTCTTTAGAAGTATTTCTTTTTCATCTTGAAAGACTCTACAGAGCTCATGTTTTCTTTATAAAACTTTACATGAGATAGGCCCAGCTACTCTGATAAACTTAATCATTTCTCCTTTGTGCTATTTCTCAACCTTGTACCTCTTCTATTGTATGTATAACACATTATTATAAACATTATTATTTGTTTTCATATCTGTATCTCCTCTTAGGTTGAGAACAAAGATTTTGCTTTTATTTTCATGAAGTAGGGAATTTTCATCACAATTACCCCAGAGCCTGGCACACAATAGATGCTCAATAAATATTGGTCATGCTGAGTTCCTGATTAAAAGAAAGTTGATGATTGGACAGCAAGTATATTTGGATAGTCTGGGTTAAGCTACAGTAACAAAAATGCCCCATATCTAAGAGATGAACATAGACATTTTATTTCTAACACAGAAGTCCCTAGTAGGTCTAGTAGTCCAAGATCCAGGCTGTTTGCATTTGTGTTTCTACATTCTCAACATGTGGTCTGCCCTATTACCATTGGAAAGAGAGTCACACAGTTAGCTCATAAGTTAAACTTGAAGCAACACCTGTCACTTCCATTTCACAACCCAGTGGCCAAAACTGGTGATAAGGCTCTGTGCCTTTGCAAGAGGGCTGTGTAGGAGAACAGAAGGGTACTGGGTGAGTAGTAACTGTCTCTGCCTTACTAGATACAGAAGGTCCTTTTGTAAACACATTTTGAAAAGACTAAATAAAATAAATAAATAGAAGCACTGTTTTCATCTTTAGGGAATTTATGATCTAGTTGGGAAGAGAGAAGATACTTACAATTTGAGAGTTGTCCCTAACAAGAAATACAACTGGAATACTCTTCATCTCATGGCTTTGTTTTTAATTATAGATAATGTTTGTTCTGACTGCACATCTTAAGAATTGTTCTAGGGGGGGCGTCTGGCTGGCGCAGTTGGTGAAGCATGTGACTCTTGATCTCAGCGTCGTGAGTTTGATTCCTACACGGAGTGTGGAGATTACTTAAATAAATAAATCTTTTTAAAAAAATTGTTCTGGGGTAAAAAACTAAGACTAAAATGCTGAGAGGATATAAAACAAGTGGGAGGAAGAGATTGCACATGAATTTTGAAGGACAGTAGCTTCTCAGCCTTTTGGCTAAGATCAAGTGAATTTTGAGGGACAGAGTTTATTTTATATTGAATTTTAGAATTGTCTAATAAAATGCTTTTGAAGTAATGGTCTTTTTTTTCTTTTTGGTAAGTATTGTCTTTTATCACTCTAGTGATACACTTTTTTAATGTTTTCACTTCTTTTTTCTTAACAGGGACATTTTTGAAGAAGATAATTATAGTCCCATCCCTATTGTTAATGAAGAAGAATATAAAGTAGTCATCAGTAAATTTCCTTTTCAAGATCCAGACCTTGAAAAGGTACAAGTTAGTTTTTAATTCCAGAATTTTCTTAAACATAAATTCATAATAGTTATTGCTACCTAATATTGACCTGAAATTGTAAGTGAGAGTGGCTTCTTTTGAAGCTTTTGTTGTTGTTGTGTTATTTGAGAAAATCAATTATGTTTTGTTAACTTTTTAAAAATTATGTTACTACTACTATGAGTGCTGCTCTTTTTATGAAGTTAAGAAGGGACTTTCCTGGGGATATTAGGAGCAGTTGTCCCAAATGTCAGGTGAATTCCCAGGACAGGTATTAGTAACATTACATAGATTCTAAATTAGACAAAGTAAATGTTGAGTAGATTATAGGAATAGATTACATTCTAGGGAAAGAGAGGAGAATTTGTTTGAAATGTTCATCACTGTGGAAAATCTTATTTTGTGTTTTCTTTTCTAGAAATAATATACTTCGGCAAAAAGTTTATCTTGGTTAAATAAGAGGTGTATGAATGCAATTACCACCTGTAGATTTTTCTTGAAGTAGGAATATGTATTTTTGGAGTAGAGATGTCTGAACAAAAGGTAGGATAGGAAAAGAAAATAGGCCAGCATGTAGAGTATTGTGGGAATACACACGATTGCACCTGTGTATTCATACTTGTGTGTATTCATACATATGTGTTCATACCTGCACACAAGCATACAGTTGTACCTATCTATTATCTCCGGGTAGAATCAGATCTCCTGGGGAAAGGGTATCATGTTTTCTGTTATTGTCACTTTTTTATTCTTTTTTTTCCCTCTTTACTCTTTTTTATTTCCCAACTCTTTATAATTTAGTTCTTCTCTACATTTTTATTTCTTCACAATGAAGAACAAAAATGAATTTTGAGTGAGTTGTGTGAACTCTGGTTGTAAATTTTTATTTTTTTATATACATAAACTAGGCATATTTTGTTTAATAGTCACTAAATATAGGACCATGTAATTCATAGCTTGTAGATTATAGCTAAGACTGCCATTACATATACATAATAGTTGTCTTCTGACACAGAAGACCAGAACATTCTACAGGTCATAGCTTTGTTTTATTTGTTTTAATTACTGGTAATAAGTTTGTTCAGACTATAGCATCTGTATAAAGATTGGATTTGGCCCCAGTTCACATGCCAGCTCTGCCTGTGGCTTATTATAGGCAGATGACTTACCCTATTTGGGCATTTGTGCCACATCTGTCAAATGAGAAGTTTGAACTAAATAAACTCTAATGTCCTTTCTAATTACACAAAATTATCTAAAATAGGTTTATAGTTAAAAAGAAGTTTGACTTTGCTTGTAGGGTGCTTCCAAAATATGTAGTACCTCTTAGGATTAAGCTTGTTAGGAGTTGTCTTCATTGGTTCATATATTATTAAAAAGAAGAACTAATGTTGAAGTAAAAGCTACGTGGAAAATTTAAATATGCAAGCTTAAAGAAAAATATCATTAAGTTATTTAGAATCATTGGATATACTCCATTTTTTTCCTAATTTGAGTATAACTTTCAATTAAAACTAGTAGAAATTATATAAAGCTGTTTCAAATAACTCTAGTTATATTTTCAGTGTAAATTATGTGAACAAGTAGTGAGACTGAACATATATGCAAAGATCTGTCTTTTTGCAGATAACTGTAATTTGATTAGAACACTTTGCCTAAAACAAAAACATATTCTTATTGTCTTTAATGTCATTAAAATTAAAATTCTTAAAGCTAAAATTTCTTTCAAATAGTATTGGGTTCATTATTCTGTAGAGCATAAATTGGAGGTGAGTTAGCACTTGCATCATTATCAGGTGATTTTAAAGAATAGCAAATTTGGTTGGTTTTTGTAGTACTCCTGATTGAATCTCTAAATTTGGGAAGGTTGAACCTACCAGTTCTGGAGAGACACTGCTGTGTATGAATGTTTTCATTACCAGCCAGTTGAAAGTTTCTGATGGAGGTACCTAAGAATACCTTTGTTCATTAATTATTTATCAGTCACCTGCTATATAGTAGACACTGTGCTATTTGGTGGTTTCTTGGTTTCTGCTGTCAAGGAGCTTATAGTCAAGTGAGGGATAAATAAGACATTACAACTCACAAAATTTGGCATTCCTTAAGATAGAGGAGGCAGCATGCAGAAAGGCTGTAATTCGGTAGCATAAATTGCAAGGTAGATAAAATACAAGAGATGAAAATCAAGTAATGAAGATGAAATAGAAAGGGCCAGACTATAATAGTCCTCGTAAACACTGTTAGAGAGTTCAGCTTTTATCCTAAGGGTTGCTGAGAAGTCACAACAGGGTTTTAAGCAATAAAACCATAATCAGATTTGTGCTTTAGAAAGATCTCTCTGGGGGCACCTGGGTGGCTCAATCAGTTAAGCGTCCGACTCTTGATTTCATCTCAGGTTGTGATCTCAGGGTCATAAGATCGAGTCCTGGGATGGGCTCTGGCTGAGCATGGAGCCTGCTTAAGATTTCTCTCTCTTCCTTGGCCCTTCTCTGCCCTGCTCACACTTTCTCTCTAAAAAAAGAAAGAAAAGAAAGGATGAAGGAAGGAAAGAAAGGAAGGAAGATGGATACATAGATTGATCGATCAATCTCTCTCTCTCTCTTTCTGGATAGTGAGTGGAGAATGGATTAGAGGAGAGTTAAGACTAATGTCTGGGAGACCAGCTAGGGGATTGTTGTAGTTATCTTGTTAAGAGAGACTGGTGACCTGAGTGGGAGTTACTGTCATGGAATTTGATTTAAGAGATGTTTAGGGGGCGCCTGGGTGGCTCAGTGGATTAAAGCCTCTGCCTTCAGCTCAGGTCATGATCCCAGAGTCCTGGGATCGAGCCCTGCATCAGGCCTCTGCTCAGCAGGGAGCCTGCTTCCTCCTCTCTCTCTGCCTGCCTCTCTGCCTCCTTGTGATCTCTGTCTGTCAAATAAATAAATAAAATCTTAGAAAAAATAAGAGAGAGAGAGAGACGTTTAGGAGGGGAGAACGACAGGAGTTGGTGATTATTGCAAATGAGGGATGATGAAGATAGAGGGTAAAATATGATAGCCAAGTTTCAGACCTGAAGGATGGTAGCATTCACTAAGATAGGGAACACAGGAAGAGCAGATTTAGAAGGAAATGATAATTTCACTATTAGATCTAATGAGTATATTATACTTATTAGACACTTCCACATGGAAGTGTCTAAGTGGTAGTTAGATATATGGATTTGGACTTCAGGAGAGTTAGCCCGGAATTGTAGATTTAGGAGATAATAGTACTTGCAAGGTGACTGAAGTCGTGAGAATAGATGAGATCATCCAAGGACAATATATATGACAAGAAAAGAAGACATGGGATAGCGTGTAATTACGTAGCAATAATTTTAAGAGATAACTAGAGGAAGAGATATAGAGAAGATAGAGAAATAAAAGAAAAATCAGTTTGGGGGATGAATGCCAAGGAAGCAGAGATCATTTAAGAACCAGGAAGGAACGAACTTTGTCAGCTCCTTTAGATAAATCAGGTAATAAGAGAGCTGGAAAAGTCCATTGGATTTAACATCTACATGATCATTAGACACCTTGATAAGTAAGGGTACTTTTACTGGATAAGTAGGTTGCAACGAATATTAATATAGAAGTATAGATTGGAATTCATTAAGTATAAATAGCTTTTGGTAAAGGCTTTTTGGCTTTTGGTAAAAATCTTGGAGAGAATTTACCTTTTAGAGACTGAGAATTTGCCAATAGGTATCGGCTGATAAAGCATTTTATCCAAAAGGTACCCTGTAAATCACTGGCTGCACTGCTGTAAGGTACTATAGGAATTACGGAATGAAATGGATATCTTGTTGAATTGGTGTCAAGCCTTCACTGAAAGGGAGTAAGGGGAATCATTAGAATTAATTGATGAGGGGCGCCTGGGTGGCTCAGTGGGTTAAGCTGCTGCCTTCGGCTCGGGTCATGATCTCAGGGTCCTGGGATCGAGTCCCACATCGGGCTCTCTGCTCAGCAGGGAGCCTGCTTCCCTCTCTCTCTCTCTCTGCCTGCCTCTCCATCTACTTGTGATTTCTCTCTGACAAATAAATAAATAAAATCTTTAAAAAAAAAAAAAAGAATTAATTGATGACACTGAGCCAGGAAGATGGCCCATAACTTTCATGGCCAACCTGACTCTTGTATTATGAATGCAAATCAACAGAGAGCTAGGCATCTTTTGCAGGATACTTATTATCAAAACATACAATGGTATTGATATATGCTTTTACTTCTTCTTAGAAGTTTTATTACATGGTTTAAGAGACAGGTCAGTTGCCACTATATTTTCTTCAGAAATATTTCAGTTTGGGACACCTGGGTCGCTCAGTCAGTTAAGCATTTGCATTTGGCTCAGGTCATGATCTCCAGGTCCTGGGATCAAGCCCCACATCAGGCTCTCTGCTCAGCAGCGAGTCTGCTTTTCTTTCTCTCTCTCTCTCTCTCCCTCCCTCTCCCCTCACCCTTGGCCCTTCTCTCCCACTCGTTCTCTCTCCCTCAAATAAATAAGATCTAAAAACAAACTTTTGGTTTTCTTTAAAATCTTAAGCATAACAGAGAAATATAATAGTAGGCTTTGAGATGCTGTTATTTCCTATTCAAATGTGAAAGCAATTTAATTTTTATATTTTTAGGTGAGTAGAATATCTTTCTCTAAAATTTAAAAAACATTATTAACTTGTTTTTCTTTTTACAGCAATCTTTCCCAAAGAAATTTCCCATGTCTCAGTCAGTGCCTCATATTTACATTCAAGTTAAAGAATTTATTTATGCTAGCCTTAAATTTTCAGAGTCACTTCACCGGAGGTAAGTTTACTAATAAGAAATATATCTTTATCATAGCTATTTTTATGAAACAGTAACACTTGATTTTCTGGCCTTGATTCTTTAATGGATTATTATCTCATTGGAAAGGCTTGCACATTTTAGTAACATTGAGGTTAAGTTGCTGTAAATTTGGTGGTATGTATTTTTTACTTTCTATAATGTAAATCTTGAAACTTACATAAAAATAGAGATAGGAAACTCCTGTGTTCTCCGCATCTGTAACAATAATAAACATTTTGCCATATTTTCTTAAATTTTTTTGCTTAAGTATTTCATCTTATTTTTTTTAAGATTTTATTTATTTGAGAGAGAAAGGGAGAGAGAGAGAGAGGGCACGTACCCAAGGGGCAGAGGGAGAGGGAGAGAATCTCAAGCAGACTTTGTGTTCAGTGTGGAGCCCCACATGGGGCCCATCTCATGACCCTGAGATCATGACCTGAGCCAAAACCAAGAGTCAGAGGTAATCAACTAAACCATCCAGGCACCCCTTTGCTGAGTATTTTAAAAAACAAATTCCAGGGGCGCCTGGGTGGCTCAGTGGGTTAAGCCTCTGCCTTCGGCTCAGGTCATGATCTCAGGGTCCTGGGATCGAGCCCCGCATCAGGCTCTCTGCTCAGAAGAGAGCCTGCTTCCCCCTCTCTCTCTGCCTGCCTCTCTGCCTACTTGTGATCTCTCTCTCTCTCTCGTCTAGCAAATAAATAAAATCTTAAAAAAAAAAAATTTCAGAAACAATGACATTTTACCCCTGGAAACAGTATGTGTTTCTAAAAGAATAAAGGTATTTCATTATTTAAACATCACACTTAACAAAATTAATACTATTCCATAACATCAATTCTCTCGTCCATATCACTATTTTCTTGATTGCCCCCAAGATGTCTTTTTACCATTGGTATGTTTGTTTGCTAATAACAGTTTGCTACTGTTACTCTTTCTAGAGCTTTTATTAATTAATCTAATTTTAATTCATATAGGTAATATACAGTGTTATATCAGTTTTAGGTATACAATGTAGTGATTTAGTAGTTCTGTACAGTACTCAGTGCTCATTATAAGTCTGTTCTTTAATCCACTTCACCTGTTTCACCCATCTCTTCCTCTGATAACCATCAGTTTGTTCTCTCTCTTTTCTTCTTTTGCTCATTTGTTTTGTTTCTTAAATCGCACATATGAGTGAAATCATGTGGTATTTGTCTTTCTCTAACTGATTTATTTCACCTAGCATTATACTGTAGCTCTATCCATGTTGTTGCAGATGGCAAGATTTCATTCTTTTTTATGGCTGAGTAATATTCTGTTTTATATGTGTGTGTGTGTGTGTGTGTGTATGTATCACTTCTTCTTTATCCATTTATCTGTCAGTGGACAATTGGGCTGCTGTAGCTGGGGTCCAAATAAGAGTCACACCTTGGATTTGTTGTTAAATTTTTTTCCAGTATTCTTTCTTTTTTTCCCCCTTTTTCTTTAGTTGTTTAGATCTTATTTATTTATTTCAGTTTTTCTGTTGCTCTGGTTACCAGTAACTAGATAATATCCCTACTTTGTGTTATTCACTTGTCAAAAAACTGATATTCTTAATAGTTTTTTCCTTAATTAGGTTTAAAGTGAGGATTAAAAAACGAACAGAATTAAAGAATGTTGTAGCAAATTGGTATCATATTCAGTAATGGAGAGCAGTACAGCAGTTGTTGGTAGCTGTAGTGAACTTGATTTTAGATGAGAGAATACCATTTATCTGGTGTGATGAAATAATACCCAATATTTATGGAGTTGGGAAATGTGATGTTATTTCTGTTTTGCTGACAAGGAAACTGAGGCTCAGAGAGGCTATGTCATCCAGAATGACCCAGCTAGTTAGTTAGAGAGCTGGGATGAAGGAAGATGTCTTCTGACTCCCATATCAGTGAAAGCGTCTGGCATTTAAGGAGCGACCAGTTAATGTTAGGACATTTATCTTTATGCCACCTTTGTTCCAGCTACCTAGATGAACCTTGCATTATAGTCACATGACATATTTCTAATTGTGAATACACTCTGGAAGAGAGAGTGGTGAAGCTGGCTTTCACAATCTCCCTCTCAATTCTATTCTTCTGAATTTGTATCTTGAATAGCAGGAAATACCTTTCAGCATGAAGCTCTTCTGAATTTTAAGTCATAAGAAAGGCATGAAGGCAGTACATGTATAACAGTCATTTATTTTTCAAGCTGAAACAGAACAATGACAGTTGTTTTTATTTTATTGTATCTGTGTCTCTTATTGTAAGCTACCACTATTTTGGATTTAAAGAGCATATAAGGGGTGCCTGAGTGGCTCAGTGGGTTAAGCCTCTGCCTTCAGCTCAGGTCATGATCTTGGGGTCCTGGGATTGAGCCCCGCATCAGACTCTCTGTTCAGCGGGGAGCCTGCTTCCCCCTCTCTCTACCTGCCTCTCTGCCTACTTGTGATTTCTCTCTCTGTCAAATAAATAAATCTTTTTAAAAAATTAAGAGCATATAAATAAGTGGAGGAAGAAATGTGTCTTCTGCTAGCATAAAAGAGTTACCTGATTTTAGGTCTTACACTGCTTTTTAGAGATCTTTAAAAGATTTCTTAATTTTTGCTCCTGATAATGTATGAGTTGGAGAAAAAAGGAAAAAAAGGAAGATAAATGAATGGTATCAGTTGTGCTATGTATTTCTCACAAGCCAGTGATTCTCAAAGTGTAGTCCTCAGACCAGCAGCATTAGGATCACATGGGAAATTATTAGAAATGCCACCTCAGACCTATTGAATCTGAGGGTGGGGCCCTGGGTTTTATCAAGACCTCTGGGTAATTCTGATGCACTTTGCACTTGAAGAACCACAGCATTAAGCTCTTTAAGCTTCACTTTATTCTACCATCTCTTATACCAAAGTCTCTAAAGATACATTTCAAAGACATTAGCTTTTAACTTCAATCATAAAATTCTTTGTACTGCACAGCATGGTATGATCTAGCACTTGAAAACCAATGGATAAATGAGAGTATTAACTGAAAATGATTAACAAATTGCTGCGATGGTAGTTTTCAACAGTGGAACTCAAATGGTCTGAGAGCCACCAGTAATTTATGCCTGTCTTGTTTTTCTTTTACCACTCTAAATTTTTTATTTGGACAAAGGCACTATAATACAGCGGTTAAGAATATAAACTTCAGGGCGCCTGGGTGGCTCAATGGGTTGAGGCCTCTATCTTCGGCTCAGGCTGTGATCTCAGGTCCTGGGATCGAGCCCCGGGTCAGGCTCTTGGCAGGGAGCCTTCTTCCTCCTCTCTCTCTCTCTGCCTCTCTGCCTGCTGGTGATCTCTGTCAAATAAATAAAATAAAATCTTCAAAAAAAAAAAAAAAGAATATAAACTTCAGACTTAGACCTTAGTTTGAGTCTTGATGGTGGCACTCACTAGTTCTGGTAGGATGTTGAGCAAGTCACTTAATCTGTTTAAATTGCAGTTTCCTCATCTGTAAAATGAGTGAATTAATTCATACAGTGGTTGTAAGAATTAAGCGAGGTAGTGCAGGTGTATAAGACACTCGGCATAGTGCCTGGCATTTGGTAAGCACATAGTTACTTCAGAGAGGATGGGATATTACATTATTAGACATGAGACTGGAACTTGGAGTGTTTATATATTACTTTGTAAGCATGAGGGAATCGTTGAAGAATTTTTAAGTAAGGAATGACATTATTAGAGTTATGTTCTAGAACGTTTACTCTGGAGACCTCAGTGTGGATGATAGATTGGAGTGGGATTAAAAAAAAAATAGTCATGTTGAACTAATGAAGGCAGTGGTTCAAGAAGGGAGATAAAGACTGAAATAGGATCAGTGGTGATGAAGAGGAAGGAATATAAGCAAGAAGTATTTAAGAGCCTGCTATTACCTGGTACTTAGGAATAATTAGAAGGTGAAGTTAAGGGAAGTTAACAATTTGACCTACCTTTGGGTGGACTTGAATTTGTTCATATACTCTCAAATAGATTCTGGTTGTAGTTAGTCTAAATCTTTGAAAACAATGATGCATGCATTCATCTGTTCTAAACATATGCATGTGAAAAGGAGAAACAAGTATCTTTTCAACATCCTACAACTTGGCTCAAATGGTGTATTTCAGAATTATTCTTGAAGCTGCAGTCTTTGCTCTATAATATTGATTCCTCTCATCTTTTACTTTAAATGTAGATTACTTTAACATTTTTTAAATAGGTAATGTATACAACTTGCACATCCTAATATGTACTTTTTACTGCTTAATCTAAATTTTGATTATTGAAAAATAGGACTGACATCTAATTAAGATATTGTTAAACTGTAGAAAGTATAGAGTCCTAGCAGTTTGCAATTAACTTTTGTTTAATTTACAGAGGAGAGACATTGGGTATTTAATTGTTATCTGATATTTTTAGTGCATTTATAACACCATAGATAAAAGTCATTAGTCATAATATTATGTCTAGTTTTCCCTAAAGCCTCCCTGTTGTCTTACTAGAACTAGAATTGGCACCTCAGTTCTGACTTTGTATGTGAACTCCTAGCCTTTCAGGAAGTCAGTGTTGTGGACTAATGCTGGGGCAGAAAAGATTGTGAAGTTTTTTTTCCCTCTGTCTTTGACAAGAGTATTTGTCACTTTTGTTAATTCAGTATCTAATCATTGTAATGAACTCTCTATGAACATAAGTTATTCATTCAACAAGGCCTTTATTTTTACATTTTTAAAAAAATTATGCTTTACTAAATACATTGGCTATTTTCATTTTGTTAATAAGAGAATTGACAGTTCAGATTACAGAGACAGCACAGCATAGTTTATTTAAAAATACGTAAATCTAAATTTTTTCTAGATCATCAGGTTTCTGACATACATTTTTATTTTAAAAATTTGTATCTGTGATCTGAAATTGAGCTATTAGAGTTCCTTTGTTCTTTTATTTGTCATTAAAAAGTTATGGAAAAAATCACTTTCTGGGTTTAAAGCTCTTTTATTATGTTTAAACATATTTGGAGTTTGATTTTTAGAACCAGAAGATGCCTCAGAGCTTTTTATTACAAATGTTTGGGTTTCTTTTTATATATGAATAAAAGTAGGGCTGGAGAATGAAATGACTTCATGAAGAGACTTCAAAGTCTCAACTACTTGGTCACAGAGGAAACATCTGGACCTAATATGATCTGTAAGAAATTTTCAGTTTGTATGAGAGATTTAATTATGAAATGTTTTTTTAAATGTAGGAAGAGTATGGGTTATATAGGCTCAAAGGACAAGGAGTTAAGGAAAATATTGCTCAGTTGAGATAAAAACCTGATGGTGGAAATACTGGTCATTGTCAGGTAAATCTTGTTAGCACAAATAGGACATAGGTGCTGATAGTTTTCTTTCTCTGCTTTCACCTAAGCAAGAAAAAGGTATGCATTGACTCAGCATCAAGGAAGTTCAGGGAAATTAACAGAAGGCATTATCTATACTGGATAAGTTTTCATCTGAGAAGTATGCTATTCAGGGTGTCTTTAAGCATAATTTGAGTGTGTCAGAAAAGAAACCAGAGGAGTAGGTAACCACCTCTTTTTTGACAGGGTGAGTATACTGATTGTTCTAGGACACTGTTGATAGATTAGCAAGAGTTCTCTGTCCCAGAGTTTGTTGTCAACTAACCCTGGGACCCTACTGGTAAGTCTGGGAAGTCTTGATTTTAGTTGTAAAAAATCAGAAAAATATTCTTTTAGGTATGTTAGAGTTAGGGTTAGCAGATATTGAAAAAAATGCCTGCGTTAAAATGGAGAACATTGGAGTAATAGTGAGAAGTACCTGTGTTTTGTCAAATCTTGCTCTATTTGCAATTAAAAAATAAATATAAACTATAAATATTGGTGCTTCATGGATTATTAAGAGTAACATTTTAATAAAACAGAAAGGATGCTAAAATTTTAGTCTGTATAGCAGTGGTTCTCAGCTGGAGTAATTCCACCCCGAGACCCCAGGTACATTTGGCAATGTCTTTGGGCTCCCAGCCACAACTTAGGGGGAAGGGAGCTACTTGCATCTAGTGGGTAGAGGCCAGGAATGGTGCTAGACATCTTTCAAAGCATCCTCAAAGCACAGGACAGCCCCACAGCAAAAAATTATCTTGCATGAAATGTTAACAGTGCTGAGACTGAGAAAACTTAGTGTAAGGACAGTATAATCCTTTTGATAATGAAGCTATATATGTTAATATATATATGAAGAAGTCATTGTTTACTTAAATCAAAGGTCTAGTGGTTAGGAGAAAATAAAAAGCTTGTTAGTGCTAGCCTAGCAATCTTAAGGATGTTAAGAAATATCATAGAGTGTTCTTTTTTTCTTTGCACCAAATTAAAACTAGTGTAAGGTAATTATTTTTACTTCTTTGAATCTTTTAAAAAAAATCTCAGTGGACATGATATTTTTGTTATATTAAAGTTAAATCTAGTAATTAATTATATCTAGAAAGAGCTCACATCAATTTACATTTAAAAATATTTTTAACTATAGTTGTATTTGAAGTGTCTTTAGAAGTATCCCATAGTGAAGTCATAATTTAAGAATAATTTTATTTCCCTTTATACTAAGTACCCCATGGTTTTATTGTAATGGTTAATGGAATACATTTAAATTATGCCATAAATGAACATTCTGCTTTGTTGAAAATGTTGTTTTTGTGACAGAATTGAATTTGGAGATTTAATAAATTTGGATAATTTATTTAAAGATATAAAAGAATGAGGTGGAGCAAATTATTGTAGTTAATTGTGTTAAATCATTCAGGAAGCTAACTATACCTTTTTGGAGAGCAAAATAATAATCAACTTTTATTTTTAGCTCAACAGAAATAGATGATATGCTTAGAAAATCTACAAATCTGCTGCTGACCAGAACTTTGAGTAGCTGTTTACTGAATCTTATTAGAAAACCTCATATAGGTTTGACAGAGGTAGGTACAAAAAAAAAAATACTAGTTAAATCTTTCATTATATGAAAAAAATGTATAAGTTATTGCTAAATATCATCCTGTAAAACTAGATTTCTATTTTTTTAAATTTATTTTACTTTTAAAGATTTATTTTAGAGAGAGGGTACAGGCATGTGTGGGGAGGGGCTGAGGAAGAAGAATAGGGAGAGAGAGAATCTTGAGCAGACTCCCTGCTAACCACAGAGCTCCACGTGGGGCTTGATCTCATCATCTGAGATGATGACCTGAGCCAAAATCAAGAGTCAGACACTTAACCAACTGAGCCACCCAGACGCCCCATCTGTTTTGTTAATACAAAGTGAAGGTCAAGCAAAACTTTATTTCGCGCCAAGCATCAAGAATCAAACTGACTGGTCAGGGCTATCTCTTACGAAAAGGCGATGATGATGATCCCCACAAGGTCACTCCCAAGAAGGCCGCTCCGGAGGAGGCTGCTCTAGATGAGGCTGCTCCGCAGATGAGGCCACTCCATGATCGGAGCCGCTCCCAAGAAGAGGCCACTCCCAAGATGAGGCCGCTGCTCCATGAGGTTGCTCCCCGGACAAGGCCGCTCCCAAGAAGAGGCCATTCTGGACAAGACCGCTTCCCAGATGAGGCCGCTCCCGACGACGAAGAGGCAATGATGACAGCGACGATGACAAGGGGGACAACCCGGATGACACAGACTCTGCTCCCCACGATGCCACTCTGACAAGTCTGCCACCCAGAGGAAGCCACCGCTGTGGACAAGGCCGCTCGTGGCGTGGGGTGGTGAGGCATTTTGCAGCGAGGCTGCTGGCGGCTAGGGGCTGTTGGCATCTCAGGGCCGCTGGCGTCTCGGGACCGCTGGCATCTAGGGGCTGCAGGCATCGGGATCACTGACCGCTGGACCGCTGGTGTCTTGGGGCTGCTAGTGTCTAGGGGCTGCAGGCATTGGGACTGCTGACCGCTGGACCGCTGGACCACTGGCATCTAGGGGCTGCAGGCATCGGGACCGCTGGACAGCTGGACCGCTGGACCGCTGGCATCTAGGGGCTGCAGGCGTCGGGACTGCTGACGGCTGGACTGCTGGACCGCTGGTGTCTCGGCTTCGGGCTGCTGAAGGTGGGGCCACTGGAAGCTGCAGGCGGCTGAAAGCTGCAGGTGGCTCGGGGCTGCCGGAGGCGGGACCACCGGAGGCGGGACTGCAGGCGGCTGGAGGCTGCAGGCAGCGGCTCGGGGCCGCTGGAGGCTGGAGACTGCCAGCGCAGGGACCGCTGGTGGCGGTTATAGCTCTTACAAGAGCTGTTACAGCTCCTCCACTCCACTGACTCTTCTGCTCCCACCAACTCTTCCTTCTGCTCCTGCCACAGCTCTCCTACTCCCTTGCTAGCCTCGCTCAGCCACCTTTATGCGGTTGGTTGAGCCCCGCCCCTACACAGGTGGCCAATCGGATCTCAATTCATCCCAGTGGATATACACATGCTGCACTGATTGGACATCTCCACCTGGCCTGCCCCACCCCTACATCTGGGGTCCCCAAGCAAGTTCCTCTGGGAGGGGCAGGCCCTTACAGTTTTGAATTTATTAGTAGAAGTGGATTTTTTTTTAGTGTAAATTTAAGCTATTTGAGGGGGAAGGGTTTACATGGAGAATATTAGAACATATATGTAGAATGGTGATTGCCAGACTTGCTATGAAAAATGAAAATACTCATTTTTTTACTTGGTATATGTATAAAATTTGGAAAAGTACTTTAAAGAGTTGTTCTAAGTTAATTGGCAGACTCTTGTTTTTTTTTAATTATAGCATTTATAGTATTTGCAGCAGGCTTTTTAAATCAGATAATCCTTTGTATCCTATAAAGCTATAATTATGCAGAAATGGTACCATTGCTGAAAATAATAATTCATTTTCATAAACCAGATGGTTTTGTGTACATGTAACCTACATTTTAACAGATTTATTTTGTATTTTCTAGCTAGTGCAAATCATCATAAACACAACACACTTGGAACAAGCTTGCAAATACCTTGAGGACTTTATAACTAATATTACAAACATTTCTCAAGAGACTGTTCATACCACAAGACTTTATGGACTTTCTACTTTTAAGGTATGTAAAAATCCAACCAAAAAGTTTTATTTCTATTACTATAAGCAAACTTTTAAAAATATAAGACAATTTTTATCATACACTTGATTCCATTATATTCTGAACCATTGAAAATTAGAGATTAATCATTGTCAACAACAAATAGATAAATGTGAGTTTCCTTTTGGCATTTTAAACATCGCCCCTAAAATGGAGAAAAATGTATTGATTTTCCACAGCTATATTACACTTTGTTCATGTTTTGAAGACTTACGGTATTGCTAAATCAGCCTTAACTGGATTTATGTTAATATCTCACAGTTCCATAATTAATTTTATATGTAATGTGTATACATGTATGTGTTTGGAAATTAAAAATGTAAGATGAATTAGGTAAGTGTAAGACTGGCTTTATATTCTTTATTAACTCTGATTTGAAGAAAAATAAATATTACCTTTTTACATGTTACCAAAGTCCTATGTTCTTCTGAATGGAAAGATTTCTGTTTATATAATACTGTGTGCTATCCCAAAAGATTAATTAATGGTTGTTTTAAGAAGAATGGTAGATTGAATAATTTCATTAATTTGTTTTATAAACTGTTTTATAATTTTATTGATTTGGGGTCATATAGATGAGACCCTGGCATAATCTTATATAAATCACTTTTCATTGACCAGTTTATTAAATTAATATAAACCACTTACTGATCTCTTATCTTTAAAATAGGCTGGCTAGTTTAATTTTTTTTTTTTTAAGATTTTATTTATTTATTTGACAGAGAGAAATCACAAGTAGACAGAGAGGCAGGCAGAGAGAGAGGGAAGCTGGCTCCCTGCTGAGCAGAGAGCCCGATGCGGGACTCGATCCCAGGACTCTGAGATCATGACCTGAGCCGAAGGCAGCGGATTAACCCACTGAGCCACCAAGGCGCCCTAATTTTTTTTTTTAAGATTTTATTTATTCATTTGGTAGAGAGAGAAAGCATGAGCAGGGGGAGGGGCAGAAGGAGAAACAGGCTCTCTGGTGAGCAGGGAGCGGAGCAGGAAGCTGGCTCTGGGTCTCAATCCCAGGACCCTCTCATACCTGAGCTGAAGACAAATGCTTAACCAACTGAGCCAACCAGGTGCCCCTAGGCTGGCTAGTTTAACCTCATATTCCTTTCTAAGTTTTTAATTAAAGTGTTACCATGCTTTTATTCTTGATATATTATAAATTACCACCTTGGCTCCTATAATTATATTATAATCATTTACATTTTTAAAAATTCAATATACTTGTATTTAGAAATAACTAATGTTAACAATAACCACACTTCGAAAGTGTGAAGTCCAGAAATGACTCTTGGCTCCTAAAATTATCTGGCTGGTCCCCAGATCTTACGTTTTTCTGATGGTTCCTGAGCTCATATAGTCATCCTGATACATTAAAGCACAAATGCAGATGACATCTGAGTGAGCAAATAGATGAAATTAGTTATTAAAACTGAGACAGAAACTTCACAAAGCAAACATTGATTTATTCAGGTAGTATAGTACAGTAATTAAGGGCAATATACTCTGGAGTTAGACTATTGTGTGACTTTGGGCACATTTTTCAACTGTAATGTTTCACAGGTTTTTTTTTCTATAAAATTTGAGTAGTAATGTATTACCTATGTCATTCAATTATTATGGAGTTTAAAGATACTTAGTGTAGTGTCATTTGTTGTACATCATCTATGCTCTGAGTGCTCTATTAGGTGCTGAAAATATAAAAATGTATCCCTGCCTCGAGAAGCTCATAGGAGAAAAAAACTATAAAAAAGACACTTGACCAAAAAAAAAAAAAAAAAAAAAAGACACTTGACAATATGGTATATTAAGTAATATAACATGGGAGGAAAGTCCACAAGTTTTTGCATATTTTTCTAATCCAATGACAAATTATTTTCTTTTATATTGGACTTTACACAATCTTTCTTCTTTTTCATTATTCTCTATCCTTATGTCCATATGTTACTCATATACTGTCAAGAAGAGATTTGCTAAGGACTGGAGTTGTAAGCATATTTAACTGTTAACATTAAATTTAACAAGCTTACTCTGTCCTCTCATTAAAACATGAATTGCCTTGACATCTGGTATATCTAGGGATCTTCAAGCAAATTTCCTTTTCATTTATAAGTCAAAGAACCAAGACACTGAAACATGCTACTTTAAGATTAAGGGATCTTAGAACTATACTTCCCCAAATCTGCTTGTTGGGAGGGAATGTTTAGATATGTTAGCTCTGGTTCATCATTCCAGTGGTCCCTTAAGTTATAGATAATTTAGTTGAAACTATAATTGCTATAGAATACTCGTTGGGTTTTCTTGGAAATCAGAAAATCAAGTGCAGCCTGTACAAATAGTAGAGCATCCTTGTTTTTTGTTGTTTGTTTTTTGTTTTGTTTTCACACAGAACTCAGGAAGCCTTTCTATTTTATGAAATGAGAACAAGAGCTGTGCTCATTTCTACCTTTTGTCTGTTTCAAGGGGAGTTTGTCTTAAACTATAATATAAGGAAGCAATTAAAAAAAATGTAAGGAAGCAATTCAATAGCGAAAGTTTTAAAATCAGTATGAAAGTGAATTGTTGAGTGAGATTGGGGGGAATTTCCATTCCTAGGGAACAGTCAGTCTATTACCTCTTTCAAGGAGCTGATTAAAGTACAGTCTTGATTACAGACTTTAGCATACATTGCTTAGTTAACCTCTTAGCCTAATTCTTTTCAGTCCAGTGACCCTAGCAAACATATTCCTATTTAGTTGCCCAGTGATTATGGAAATAAGCATTTAAAGGTTCTTTTACCCACACCCCATTTGTTTCCCCTCCAAAAAACACAGATGCATACACAAAGTCCTTGATTTTTACCTTTGCTTATTTTATGAAATATTATATAAACTCTCTTGTTAGCATGCCTTTATTTTGCTAAATCTGTGAGTGATACAAAAGAAGTTAAGTAACTAGTTCTAGCCTCAAGCAGTACCTCAGCTTTTTGAAATTAACCTGGACCCACACTGAGAGCTACTTTAAGACTTCTGACTGAAAAGATTTGCATCAGAATGGAGGGGGAAACATGGGAATACCATTACCTTTCTAATCTATATAGTAGAGAAATGGCCCAGTTTTTCTTTGGCATCAGAGCTCTTTAACTTTGCTCCAGGGAGTTTTTCCAACCTGCCACTCTAAAAAGCCCTGGCCGTGATTCCAACTATAAGTGCCTACATGGAATATGCTTCTGATTCTTTTTCTAATTTGCTGTTCTAAAATCTGTTGATGACTGTGCAGCAAAGTTTTTTTTTTTTTAGAATTATGGTTAAAGTGACAGTGGTAAGTTATCTTTGATCATGAGCTTGAAATTCTCATCCTATAGAGCAAGGACGTGGTACATGGACTATTATAAAATCTTTTAAAATTAAGTGTAATATATATATATATATATGCACAATTTATATATGCAAAAGTTATAAATATATATAGCTCAATTAATTATTAAAGGTAAATACAGACTTCTAGTTTCCATTCTAGTATGCAAAGAGTTTGGAAGTTGTCACTGTGTCCTGACAAGTAAAAAAACTGAGAAAACTGAAAAATAAATTTATTTGATCTGTCAGAGAAGTGAGATCATAGGGCAAACTGCTGGTCCCCAGATTGGAGAGAGACAGACTGAAAAATACAGAGAACCACAATTTAATGGAGCCATAAACTTCCACAGGAATCAGTATTGGAAAACCTGAACTGTATTAATGAATTGCTGGAGGCTCAGTGTGGACAAGTTAGGGAGTTAAAACTCAAGGGGGACCCCATCTGGGTGGGGCTCACACTTTTGTGAGTTGTCCCTCCTGGAGCTCTACCAGTTTCTTCCAGTGAAGACTGAAGAATAATCTTCTTGTGCTTCCAGCAATGGGGAAGGAAAAAGAACCATTTTGAAATACACCAGAGCATTCTTTTCCTCAAGTATTCTATTCTTCTTAACAAGACCTAACCTCAAAAGAAACTATGTACCAGTGCCTGAACTGTTGGGTTTTCTTTTATCAGAGCCTAATCAGATTGGGGGAAGGGAAATATCCAACTCCAACTGCTATAGCCATCTTGTTCCACCAAAGGGGTAGAAATGAGAAGCACTTGTGAAGTTTTATATCCAAGGAGCAAAGCTTACTTAAAGACTGCAACCCAGTCAACTATACTTAAATAATAAAAATTAAGACAATAACAAAAACAAAAAATCCTGTGACCTTAATCATGACTATAGAGCACTTCCTCTCCCCTTATACCTTACCACCACATTACTAAAGTCTTACTTATTGCAGTTCCTTTTACCTAGCACATCATGTCTGTCTGTCAAGAAAAAAATTCATGGAAGACTAAAAGACAAAAAGCACAGTTTGAAGAGTAGAGTAAATATTGGAACCAGATTCAGATATGTCAGGGATATTAGAATTATCAGATCGGGAATTTTTTTAAATTTATGATTAATATGCGTCTAAGGACATAATGGATAATGTAGACAATATGAAAGAACAGATGGCTAATGTAAGCAGAGAGATGGAAAGTCTAAGAAAGAGTCAAAAAGAAAGACTAGAGATCAAAAGCAATATAACAGAAATGAAGAATGCCTTTGATGCACTCATTAATAGAGTAGACACAGCTGAGGAAAGAATCTCTGAGCTTGGGGATATGTCAATAGAAACTTCTAAAACAGAGAGACAGAGAGAAAAAAATACTAAAAAAAAAAAAAAATTAAACAGAATATCCAAGAATTGTGGGATAACTACAAAAGGTAAACATACATAGAATGGGAATATGTTTAGGAGAAAAAAAGAGAGAAAGGGACAGAAGCAAAATCTGATGCAGTATTTTTTTTTTAAAGATTTTATTTATTTATTTGACAGAGATCAGAAGTAGTCAGAGAGACAGGCAGAGAGAGAGAAAGGGATGCAGGCTCCCTATTGAGCAGACAGCCCAACACAGAGCTGGATCCCAGACCTGGGGACCATGACCCAAGCCGAAAGCAGAGGCTTTTACCCACTAAGCCACCCAGCCGCCCCTCCGATTCAGTTTTGATTGAGAATTTCTCCCAAATTAATATCAGACACTAAACCATGGATCCAGAAAGCTTAGAGAATACCAAGCAGGATAAATACCAAAATAATTACACCTAGGCATATCATATTCAAACTGCACAAAATTAAAGATAACCCTGAAAGAAACCAGAAGGAAAAACACCTTACCCAGAGTTAACAAAAATAAGAATTATATCTGACTTCTTTTTGTAAAACATGTAAGCAAGAAGAGAATGGAGTGAAATATCAAAAGTGTTGAGTGAAAAACACCCACCAACCTAGAATTTCATATCCTGTGAAATTATCCTTCAAAACTGAAGGAGAAAGACTTTCTCAGACAAAGTGTTTCTGAGACCTGCCTTGCAAGAAGTGTTAAAATAACTTCTTCAGAGACAAAGTGATCTAGGTCAGGAACTCAGGTCCACATAAAGAAAGGAAAAGCATCAGAGAAAGTGTAGATGAAGGTAAAATGAAAGCTTTTATTATTTTTTTATTCTTAATTGCTGTCATTGCTAACCGTTTGTTCAAAATGATAATAATGTATTCAATTGTGTATGCTTTATGTGTATGTGTACACTTATATATTGTTATGTATAAGAGAAATGAATGGCAGCAATAATCCAAGATATTCTCACTACCCGTGAAATGGTATAGTGTTATTTCAAAGTGGACTTGACATAATTATAAAGGTATATTGGAAACTCTAGGGCAATGACTGAAAAATTTTTCAAGAAAGCATAACTGATATGCTAAGAAAGGGAATGCAAGAGAATCATGCAAATATTCAGTATCACAAAAAGCAGAAAAAGAATGAAACACAAAAGTAGGAACAAAGAACAAATGCAACAAATAGAAAACAGTAACAAATATGGCAAATACTAATCCAACTATATCAGTAATCACTTTAAATATCAGTAGCCTAGCAATGCTAACTGAAAGAGATTATCAGTATAGATCAATAAAACAAGATCCAACTATAGGTTGTTTACAAAACCCACTTTAAATATAAAGACACATGTAGATTAAAACTAAAAAGATAAAGATAAGCCATGTTCACACTAATCAAAAAAGTGAGTGGTTATTTTAATACATAGCAGACTTCAGAGTAAAGAAAGTTACAGGAATAAAGAGAGGCATTAAATAAATAATAAAGAATAAAGAGAGTTTTCCAAGAAGGCATAAGAATCCATGGTGTACATATGCCTGGCAACAGAGGATCAAAATATGTGAAGCAAAAACTGTTACAACATTGGGCGCCTGGGTGGCTCAGTGGGTTAAGCCGCTGCCTTTGGCTCAGGTCATGATCTCAGGGTCCTGGGATCGAGTCCCGCGTCGGGCTCTCTGCTCTGCAGGGAGCCTGCTTCCTCCTCTCTCTCTCTCTCTGCCTGCCTCTCTGCCTACTTGTAATCTCTCTCTGTCAAATAAATAAATAAAATCTTAAAAAAAAAAAAAAAACTGTTACAACATTGAGAAATGAATGTGTCCATTGTTATAGTTGGAGACTTTAGCACTCCTCTGTCAGAAATGGACAGATCCAGCAAACAGAAAATCATTAAGGACATAGTTGAACTATGGATTACCTGGATATAATTGACATCTATAGACTACCTCATTTGACAACAGCAGAATATATATTCTTCTCAAGCTCAAATGTAACAGTCACCAAGATAGCCTTATTCTAAACACATCTTAAAAAATTTAAAAGAATAAAAATCTGATAATAGTATCTGCTCTCAGACCACAGCGGGAATTAAATAAGAAACCAATAACAAGCTAAGCTGGAAAATCCCTAAATACTTGGAGGTTAAACAGCACACTTTTAAATAACACGTGAGTCAAGAAAGAAAGGGAGAGTAAAGGATTATTTACAATTCTATGCCCATAGATTTGATGACCTAGATGAAATGATCCAGTTTCTTGACAGACAAAGTCTGCTAAAGCACAGTAACGGTTTCACAAGAAGAAATAGATAATCTGAGTAAGTCTGTATTTATTAAAGAAATTCAATCAATGATTAATAATAAATAGCTTTCCAAAACAGAAAGAGCACCAGGCCCAGATGGGTTTAGTGATGAAATCTACCAAACATTTAAGGAAAAAAATTATACTAGTTCTCTACAATCTCTTTCACATAGAAGCAGAGAGAATACTTCCAAATTCATTCTGAGGCCAGCATTACCCTAATACCAAAACCAAACAACATAACAAGAAAAGAAAACTACAGACTAATATCTCTCATGAACATAGATGGAAAAGTCCTCAACAAAATATTACCAAATTGAATCCAATTTATAAAAGGAATTCTTTATCATGACCAAGTGGGATTTATCCCATATATGCAAGGCTAGTTCAGCATTTAAAAATCAGTTAATATATGAGTAAGTCACAGGAGTAAAAGGTACAGCATAGGGAATATGGCCAGTGGTATTATAATTGCAATGCATGGTGACGGGTGATAGCCACACATGTGGTGAACATAGCATAATGCATACACTTGTCGAATCACTATGTTAGATGCCTGAAACTAATGTAATATTGTGTGTCAACTATACTTCAATTTAAAAATTGTTTAAAACCAGTTACTGTGGGGTGCTTGGGTGTCTTGGTTGGATAAGCATCTGACTTCGGCTCAGGTCATAATCCTCAGGGTACTGGGATCGAGCCCCACATTGGGCTCTCTGCTCAGTGGAGAGCCTGCTTGTCCCTCTTTTTCCACCCCTCCCCCTGCTTGTGTTTGTGCTTTCTCTCTTGCTCTCTCTCTATCTCGAATAAATAAATAAAATCTTCAAAAGTAATAAATAAAACCTGTTAATATATTCCATCACATCAACAAACTAAAGAAAATAACATGATCATATTTATTTATGCAAAAAAAGCATTTGACAAAATTCAACACCAATTCAAGAGAAAAGCTCTTTAGTAAACTAGGAAGAGAGAGGAACTTCCTTTACTTGATTAAGAATATATACAAAACTCCTACATCTACATACTTAATGGTGAGAAATTAGAAGCTTTCCCACTAAGGAACAAGTCAAAAATGTTCCCTCTCACCATTCCTTTTCAGCATCATAGTGGAAGTCCTACTTAGTTTAGTAAGACAAGAAAAGGAAATAAAAGATGTACTGATTAGGAAGGAAGAAATAAAGTTATCTTTGTTTGCAGATGACATGCTTGTCTATGTAGAAAATCCAAAAGAATAAAACAAAAACTCTTCTGGAATTTAATTACCAACTATAGCAAGGTTTCTTTTCTTTTTGCCTTTTTTTTTTTTTTGAGAGAGAGCACAAACAGGGTGGAGGTGATGTCAGTTCTTCCCAACTTGAGCTTTATTTATTTATTTGTTTGTTTCGTTAGTAAATAAACTCTACTCCTCATGTAGGGCTAGAACTCATGACCCTGAGGTTAGGAGTCACGTGTTCTACCAACTGAGCCAGCCAGGTGCCCCCAACTTGAGCTTTAGATTCAAGGCATTCCTCATCACAGCCTCAGCAGTTATTTTATGGATATTGAGAAACTGATTGTAAACTTTTGTGGAGAGGCAAAAACCCCAGAATAGGCAACATGATAGTATAAGAGAAGAACAAAGTTGGAGGACTAACACTACTTGACTTTAAGATTTATTATAAAGACAGTGTGTTACTGGCCAAAAAACAGACATAGAGATCAGTGGAACAGAATGGAGAGCCCAGTAGTAGATGCACATGAATTTATTCAACTGTTACTTGACAAAAGGGCAAGGACAATATATTAGAGCAAAGGTCTTTCCCACAAATGGTGTTAGAACAGCCTGTAAAGAAATGAATCTGGATACAGACCTTCCACCATTCACAAAAATTTACTCAAAAATGGATCATAGATTTAATGTAAAATTACAAAACTCCTGGAAGTTAACATTGGAGAAAATCTGGATGTTTTAGATGCCCCATCCATGAAAGAATTGACTAGCTGGATTTTATTAAAATTTAAAACTTATTTTCTGCGAAAGCCATTGTCAATAGAATGTAGGAGGACAAGTCACTGATTGGGGGAAAGTATTCTCAAAAGACATCACCAGATTAAAGACTGTTTTTCAAAATATGTATACAAAGAACTCTTAGCAATAAGAAAATGAACAACACAATTAAAAAATGGGGAAAAGACCTGAGTAGACACCTCATGAAAGAAAATATACAAATGGCAAGTATGCATATGAAAAGATGTTTTATGTCATCTATTATTAGGGAATTGCAAATTAAATCAAGGAGAATGGCTAACATCCAAAACATTACCACCACCAGACACTAGCAAAGATGTGGAGCGAAGGAACTCTCATTCATTGCTGGTGGGAATGCGAAATGGTATAGCTACTTTAGAAGACAATTTGGCAATTCTTTATAAAACTAAACATATTCTTACCATACAATCCAACAGTTACGCTCCTTGTTAGTTTACCCAGATGAGTCAAAAACTTATGTCTACCCAAACACCTGCACATGAATGTTTGTAGCAGCTTTCTTCCTAATTGCCAAAACTTAGAAGCAACCAAGATGTTCTTCAAATGAATGGATAAATAAACTTTGATATCTAGACAATGGAATGGTATTCAGCACTAAAAAGCAGTGAGCTATCAAGCTGTGAAAAGACATGGAGGAACTTTAAATGCTGTATTACTAAGTGGAAAAAAAAAGGCAGCCTGAAAAGGCTGTGTATTATATGATTCAAAGGCAAAGCCATGGAGACAGTGAAAGAATCAGTGGTTACCGTAGTTTGGTGGTAGGGAGGATGAATAGGTGGCACACAGAGGATTTTTAGGGCAATGAAACTACCGTGCATGACACTGTGATGGTGGATACATGTCATTATACGTTTGTCCAAGCCCGTGGGCTGTACAGTACCAAAACTAAATCATAATGTGAACTATGGACTTTGGGTGATAATAATGTGTCCGTGTAAATTCATTGATTATAACAAATGTATCATTCTGGTGGGCCATTTAGATAGGGGAGGAGACTACAGATGTGGGGACAGAGGGTACAGGATATCTCTGTACCTTTCCCACAATTGTGCTGTGAATCTGTACCTGCTCAGACAAAAGTTCTATTTAAATTGAAAAAAAAAAGTGAACTCATTCATGTAATTACAACGTGAAGAAATAAAGCATTAATACCAATGTAGAAACCTCTGTCATTCCTATTCCTAGCTGCTCTCTTCTTCCTTTCAGTAATGACTTTTAACAGCACTGATTAATATTTTCTGGGTTTGAGCTCTATTTAAATGGAATCATGCAGAATGCATCTTTTTTGTGTGTATAATTTCTTTCACACAATAAGATTTGGGATATTTCATTTGTGTTATTGCATCTAGCTATAATTTGTTTATTTTTAAGAAGTCTATCATTCCATTATAGAATTTACTACAACTTATTTGTGTGAACTGTAATGTCAATTTTGCCTCTTTAGAGACTTTTTTCCTTCCTTCCTGTTTATTAACTGCATATGTGACCTCTGAATAACTGAAGTATTACTGTTTGAGTAAAATAAAATTTGTATTAATTTTTATTAGTAAAGACATAAATTTATAAACTGGCATAATCATACATTTTAAACTAGTCAGGTATAAATAAAGTATTAGGAAGTCTTAGAATTTCTTATTTAAATTATGATTATTACATTATTTTACACATAAATAATTGATATATTACTGCTTCACTAGAACACTTGCAGTATTCTTGACTGATCAGGTGCATTTCAAATTCTGATTTTATGCTCTGTGTATAGTCTTTTGTGTTAACAGTGGATTGTTACAATTTCTTGTTTTATTTGTGCAACTTGATTGTCATTTGTAAAGGTAGTGCATGTAGCATTTCTTTCTTTTATCACCCATTACCACCAGCTTCTCCTCTTATCTGCCCTCATTAGAGAGGGCTATAATAAATCAGCTTGTAGCTGATTTAATACATTTGAATGACATAAAATCCTAAAAGGTAAATCAGAAAAAAACGAAAGCTTAAATATTTATTGAATAGGATGAAGAATTCAGTCAGGTTTGTTTTTTTTTTTTAAGATTTTATTTATTTATTTGACAGACAGAGATCACAAATAGGCAGAGAGGCAGGCAGAGAGAGAGGGGGGAAGCAGGCTCCCTGCTGAGCAGAGAGCCTGATGCGGGGCTCGATTCCAGGACCCTGAGATCATGACCTGAGCCGAAGGCAGAGGTTTAACCCACTGAGCCACCCAGGCGCCCCAAGAATTCAGTCAGTTATACAGAAGGGTAAATAGTGGGGATGCTACTTCGCCAAAAGCATAAAAGCTAACAAAAACAAAAATGTTTTGCAGTTCTATAAGCAAAGGAGGAAGATCAACAAAATTCATAGACCACCTTAACTCCATTGATACATGACAGTGCTCTGGTTTGTTTTTCTATAATTTATAATCAGTTAATCACTTAATTATAGTAAGTGCTTCCTATATAAAAGTGGTGGGAAGCAGAAATAGAATGGGGAAGGAAATGGTTGAGGAGTACTTAAAAAAGCTATTTATATCAGATTTGGAAACCTGATGACAGACAACCTGGATTACCTAAAAAGTGGCAGATGCTCCTACAAAACCCCAAGCCATTCTTTAACACCTTTGAGGTACTAAAGCCCCTGAAAACCAGAAAGGCAAAATGTAGCATCCACCTTTTGAAAAAGACAAGGAGGTAATTTAGGTAAATTGAGCATTAGAAAATTACCCAATTTATAATGACCTATAACAATGCTAGATAATCTAGAAGCTAGATTTAAAAATTATTCTAGACTCTGAGACTAGCTGAAAACCTGTAAGGCAGACCTTGGAGATACTGAGGGTTTGGTTCCAGACTACTGCCATAAAGCAAATATCAGTAAAACAAGTCAGATGAATTGTTTGGTTTCTGTGCAGACAAGACTATACCAGAATTTAAGTGTGCAGTAGCATTATGTCTATAAAAGTGTACAAACCTTAATTAAAAGATATTTTCTTGCTAAAAAATGCTAACCATCATCTAAGCTTTTAGCAAGGTGTAGTATTTGCTGGCAGAGGGTCTTGCCTCAGTGTTCATGGCTGCTGATAGATCAGGTGGTGGTTGCTGAAGGTTGGGGTGTCTGGCAATTTCTTAAAATAAGAAAACAAGTTTGCTGCATTGAAGGACTGTTCTTTTTGTGAATGATTTCTCTATAGCATGCAATGATATTTTAGCATTTCACCCACAGTAGAGCTTTTTTTAAAAAAAGGAGTCAGTCCTTTCAAACCCTGCCTCTGCTTTATCAAGTTTATATATTTTAGGTACCAAATATGAAGATAGAATAACTTCCCCTGATTATCACACTGACGTATAAAATATTTAAATAAAAAAATAATTTCTAAAATGGGCTTTTCTTTCTGCCTCTGATTTTTTGCAGCTGTAGCACCATTTTTCTTGCCTCCTTTCCTGGAAAATCTGTAGTTATCTTAGATGTATTTCTTTTCTACTGCCCCCAATCACACTCTTTCCCCATTATAACTAAATCGTAGGGTTCTGTGTTTAGTCATGTCTACTTTTTCCTCCTTTGTCTACAGTGGCAGTAGTCAAAGTGGCTAATGAGTTAGATGGTATATGCTACTAGTATTTCTAGATCAAGATCATAGATTATTAGAGCATCATTTCTTGAAGTAGTGCAGGAAGAAATTAGCTAGAGAGCATAGCGGATAGCTATGTCATTTTGACAGTCCCAACTTCATCTCTGGTTTAAATTTTTAAGGCTCAGAAAGATGTCAAGAAATGTTTCCCTTGTTCCAAATGAGTATTGTGAAATGTTAACCTTTTTTTTTTAGAATGTTGAATAAAATGTTTTAAACAAAATGCTTGTAATTAATTGGGGTTTTTAACAGGAAATTGAGAAGAACTGGCAGAAAAACCAACTCCAACTGCCTTAAACAATAGAGGGAAATTAATTAGCTAAATGTAACTGGAGGTCCAAGAATAGGGAAGATTCATGTGAAGCTAAAGCCCACTGCTCAGCAGATGTCACGAAGGACCCAGTTTCTCTGTTCCTCCAGCTCTGCTTTATGCAGCATTGGCCTCATTGTCAGGCTATACATGGTGCCCCAGCAGCTGTAGTCTCTCTCTTTCTGGTAACAAAATGGCTGCCTAGATACAGTTCCAAACCTTGTATCCACATGCCCATCATCTTTATTATTTTTTTTAAAGATTTTATTTATTTATTTGACAAAGAGATAGAGAACACAAGTAGGCAGAACATCAGGCAGAGGGAGAGGGAGAAGCAGGCTCTCCACTGAGCAGGGAGCCCAATGCGAAGCCCGATCCCAGAACTCTGGGATGATTACCTAAGCCGAAAGCAGCCACTTAACTGACTGAGCCACCCAGGCGCCCCAGCCCTGTCGTCTTTAAAGGAAGAATGAGTGGGTCCCTCTACAAGATGCTATGGAATACCTGGTGGGTTAGAGTGTGATAATTACTAATTGACCTAAATTCATCAGGGTTCATCCTTGAGGTTAGATATAGATTCAGTCCAATCTAGATCAGATGGAGCTCTAAAAGGGGGCAGAGTGATTTTCCAAAATATATTTGGGGACCGTTCAAGAAGGGGGAATAGATGAGAGAGAGAAATCATAGATATTTCCTAAAATGTTTAGTTATTATGACTTAACCTGTATGTAAATCACACAGGCTCATGTTCCAGGAGGTCTAGGCTGGAGTTTGTGTATGTATCTGTTTTGAAAAATTCCTTAGGTAGCTCTGTTGCACACCTGTGGCTGAGAACCACTGATAGTATGGTATATCATTTAATTCTTATATATTGAAATGAAAAAGAGTTCTCAAATTATGCTAGATTTCTACCTCCAGAGGGCGGTGTTTATTTAACAAGCAGAGGAAGAATTAATTGCTTTGTTTATAAGCTAAATCTTTAGAAAAATTAATGTAGGGGTTAATTGATATGTTCCTGACTTTCTGGTGATGTCATAGGATTGAGAGTATTTTGGTTTCAACTATAGTAGCACTTAACTAGGAAGTACAAACTAATTTTCTTAACAGTCTCTAAATTACAATTAGAAATATATTTTAGAAATGTCTTATCAAATAATTTAGTGTATTCTTGTGTATAAATACAAGAAAAGCTAAAGTGAAAACTTTTTGTTTCTTTACTCTTATTCTTTAAAAATAAAATGTAATGAGTCAGTTCTTGTGGTTCATGTACATGTGTTCTAATGATTATAAATCAAGCAGAATCCTTAATGCTTAACAAGGTTCTTTCAGGTGTTGAATTTAAAACATGTTCCTGCCTGGGATTACTGTCTGAAATTTTTCTTTCACACAGCACAGCCACCTACTGCTTTAGATTTCTTTGTTTGCTATTATACCCTGTGGAAAGTATTTAAAAAACTTTTAAAAATATAAATACCTCTACCCCAAATTACATATATCATGTTGAGAAAAGTTATCTTAATTTGGATAGTTTGTGGGAAAAGTGGAGGCTGCTTTTGGCATCATCTCAGAAAAATAGATTACAGCTGACCCTTCAACAATGTAGTGGTTAGGGATGCTGACCTCCCCCAACACCCCTGCAGTTAAATATCCATGTATGTAACTTTTTCTTTTTTTTTTTTAATAAGCTCTACACCCAATGTGGGGCTTGAATGCATGAACCCAAGATCAAAAGTCACATTCTCTACTGACTGAGCCAGTCAGGCCCCCCAAAAATCCATGTAACTTTTAACTTTACCAAACTACTAATAGCCTACTGTTGTTGACAGGAAGCGTTAATGATAAGTCACTTAACAATATTTGCATGCTTTATGTATTACATACTGTATTCTTACAATAAAGTAAGCTAGAGAAAACACTCAGAAAAATCATAAGAAAATACATTTACAGTACTGTATGTATATTTATTGAAAAGAATTTCATATATAAGGACCCATGAAGTTTAAACCTGTGTTGTTCAGTGATCAGCTGTAATTAGCAGAGCTCTAGATAATACCAACAGAAAATAATAAATTTGTGGTTTGTTTCCTTTTCTTAGTTCCTTTTCAGAAAATCAGTCATTGAGTGACTCAGGCATTGAGTCACTTTATCCAGAAAGCATATAATAATAATAAATTTATTTCACTATATATAAGATTATAAATATGATAATGTGGTTTCATCATCATATTCATAATTTTTCTTTCTTCAGATATATACAGTGTTTTTCCCTCAGGACTTCAGAATTTCTTAATACTTGGTTTCTCTCTCCATTTCAACTTTTGGTTAATGTTTTAATTGTCCCAAATTGCTTTAAAAATCCAGGAAAATGTGAAATAATATCTCCTTTATTTTAATAAAATTCTATATAGTAAAAAGGGTAAATAAGTATATCACTGGGGAGTTTGGCTGGCTCAGAAGAGCATTCAACTCTTGATCTTGGGATTGTGAGTTCGAGTTCCACATTGGATGTATAGATTACTTAAATAAATACTCAATAAATAAATAAACTTGAAGTTTATCGTTCATTTTGGAGGTGGATTTAAATTTATTTTTTAAAGGCATGGCCATTTAAAAATTGATACATATATATATAAAGTTTCACCAAGTACTTTAGCTCTGTGAGTTTGGAGGAGAGGAGTCTCTCGATACTGGATTTTAAAATTTTGTCAGGCATCTATTTCCCTTCCTGCCTATGTGAGAGACATCCCAGAAAAGCAAGAAAAGTCATACAGAGCAGTGTAGTACAGGTAGGTGTAGTAGAGGGTAGGAGCAATCAGACTCCAAGTTGTCTTTGCCTTATGGTAGAAACAAAGTGTGCTGAGTATTATGGAATAACTATAGGGTTCTGAGTTTTAGACTCCCCTTATCTGGCTTCCTTCTGGAATAGCAGTCTAGCTGTAAATTTTATAAATAAACATTTATATTGTTTTGAGAAATTGACATTTAAGTGGTATCAATAAAAGTGCGTTCTGGCATAGTTCTGTGGGCTCTAAGCATTTGCCATCTCGGATATGTGCTCCTAATGCTAGTAGGTTAAAGAGAGATATATATTACTGCTGTGGCTAATGCACATTAAATGTGACCCCCTTTTCCATTTCTTTACTGTTTGAATAAAAAAAATCCTGTGAATGTTTAATACCCAGTGTTTTTCTCCCTTACATGCAGATAATTACAGTAATTTAAGCTGGCTTGGGTTTTCAATTTGGTGGCTGTTTCCATGCAGTTCACTCAGTAAGCATTTATTGAGCATTACTAGGTACCTGACACTAATGAGTGTAGGGAAACAACATTTTTTTTTTTTTTAAGATTTTATTTATTTGTCAGAGAAAGAGAGAGCACAAGCAGAGGGAACAGTAGGTAGAGGGAGAAGCAGGCTCTCTGCTGAGCAGGGAGTCTGATGTGGGACTTGATTCCAGGACCCTGGGATCACGACCCGAGCTGAAGGCAGATGCTTAACCGAGTGAGCCACCCAGGCATCCCTATAACATTTTTTTTTTAAATACCTGGCTGCTAAATACTTTTAGGTACATTACATTAGTTATAGAATTTTGCTCACAACAGCACTCTAAGGTTGTGATGGTGATTCTATTTTCATAGATGAGAAAAATAGGATTTACAAAACTAATTTGCTCAAGATGTTAAAGATAAATGGAAATTAAACCCCTTCACATTTTCCTAAATCCATATCCCATATTCTTTATGGGCCATTTCCCCAGTATTCATTATTAGTATTCATTATTATATCATTGTAGTATATCACTAGTATATCATTATTAGTTAAGATGGTGATTTTTAAAATGGCCTCAGGTGCCTTGATACTTCTCTTAGGAGATGTAGGGATCTATGTCCCCTCCCACTGAATCTGGGCTGGATGGTGACTGTTTTAACCCTTAGAATATAGTGGAATAATGTAGTGAGCCTTCTGAGGCTAGGATTTAATTGGCAGTGGCACTTCCACCTTATTCCAGTTATTCCAAGCATGAAACACACATGCTTGGAGTCCTGAGCTGCCATGTAAGAAGGCCAGGTGCACTGAAGCACCTTGTGTTGTGAGGAAACCAAGCCACACCAGAGGGAGAGGCTACCCAACCCAGGTGCCAGACACATAGTGAGGAAATCTCCACATGATTCCAACCCCCAGCTAATTGGTCTCATTCCCAGCCTTTAAGTTGTCACAGATGAAGTTTCAGATATAGTGAAGCAAAGTCATCTCCACAGTGCCCTGTCTGCACTTCTAACCACTAGAAACTTTAAGAATAATAGCACTGGGTGTGGTGAAAAAATAATGAATAATGATTTTCTGAAAATAAATAAATTAAAAAAAAAAGAATAATACAATGTTAAAAAAAAAGAATAAAATGTTATTTTTTTTCTTTTTTTTTTTCCAATTTATTTATTTTCAGAAAAACAGTATTCATTATTTTTTCACCACACCCAGTGCTCCATGCAAGCTGTGCCCTCTATATAAAATGTTGTTATTTTAAGCCACTAAGATTTGGGGGTTAACTTGTTACTCAGTAACTGGTTCGTCAAGTGACATAAAACTCCTTTCCAGCCCACATGGTCTCCTTTTTTCCTATACTTTTACTAGACACGTACTCAGCACTGATTTTGTTAATAAACATTTATTTATTTATTCATTCATTCATTCATTCATTCATTCTGTGATTGTTTTATTTGCAGTAGTTTTCTTTTCTAGTTTATATATAAACTTCAAGAGGGGAAATTAAAAAAAAATTTAGCAAGTACTCATCTATTGCCTACCCTTTTGCAAGCAGTATTCTAGGTGAACAAAAACAGACACAAAATTTCCTGCCCTTTTTTTTTTTTTTTTTTTTTAAGATTTTATTTACTTGGTAGAGACACAGCAAGAGAGCAAACACAAGCAGGGGGAATGGGAGGAGAGAGAAGTAGGCTTTCTACCCAGCAGGCTGGATCCCAGGACCCTAGAAACATGACCTGAGCCAAGGCAAAAACTAATGATAAGCCACCTAGGCGCCCCAGAACTTCCTGCTTTAATGGAGCTTAGATGTCAGTGGATGTTTTGTACCTACATTACTCAGAGTACCAAATTTATAATGGCCAATAATGTGTTCTTGATAAATGCTAATGTTAAGCTTCTCAATCTTCAGGTTTTTCTGAGAAAATTTGCACTGTGTTAAAAGTTTTAATAGGCGGGCGCCTGGGTGGCTCAGTGGGTTAAGCCACTGCCTTCGGCTCAGGTCATGATCTCAGGGTCCTGGGATCGAGTCCCACATCGGGCTCTCTGCTCAGCAGGGAGCCTGCTTCCTCCTCTCTCTCTCTCTCTGCCTGCTTGTGATCTCTCTCTGTCAAATAAATAAATAAAATCTAAAAAAAAAAAAGTTTTAATAGGCACTAACGGCTTAAGTTGCTAGATGTTACTATTTTGAGTCAGAACTAATTTGCTACTCCCATAGTTAGTAGAGCTTTAGTAAAATTTCGGGCGATGACATTAATATTAGCTTATCTTAAATTCCTGTTTTATTTAAAGTAGTGTTTATTTTTAATTTATTCTGTAGGTTTGGAGAGACACTGTGGAAAGTTTGTATTGCCAAGCCAAATTTGTGTTAGATCTCTGAGTGGGGAGAGAAGAAGAATCTTTCCTGATATTCCCATTCCAGTCCTGCTATGAAAACAGGCATCCAGAGGCACCTGGGTAGCTCAGTTGGTTAAGCGGCTACCTTTGGCTCTGGTCATGATCCCAGGCTTCTGGGATTGAGTCCTGCATCAGGCTTCCTGCTTAGCAGGGAGCCTGCATCTTTCTCTGCCTGCTGCTTCCCCTGCTTGTGCTCTCATTATCTCTCTCTCTCTCTCTCTGAGACAAATAAAATCTTTTTAAAAAATAAATAAATAAAATAGAAATAATGAAATCCTAGCACTGAAAGATCCTTCCTGGGGCCTTCCATTTCCTTCATTCCAAGAAAAAAAAAGGAAAGAAAGAAAACAGACATGCAAATGGAAAGATGACTACCAGTAGTTGGTTTTCTTTCAGTCCAGTGTGGCAATGAGTAGCGAGTGTTTACACATTGTGAAAACTGGGGAGGGAGGCAAAAAGAATTAAAGTGTGAAAATGACACATTTTGATTGTTCACATTTACCTTCTTCTATACTGTTCTCCTGAAAATTTCTTAAGGCACACAAACCAAAATACCTCGTAAATGTTCCTGAGTATATTTTTTGAAGTTCCAACTCAAATGACATCCTCTCCATCAAGACTTTTATCAAATAAGTAATAATTATTTCTTCCTTTGTTTACTCAGGATGCTTTGTTAAATCTCTACTTTAGCACTAGTTATATTTTGTTATACAGGTCCCTTATTATACTCGGAGGATATGTCCAATCCAACCCCAGTGGATGCTTGAAACCTCAGATAGTACCAAACCCTGTAGATACTGTTTTCTCCTATCTACTCATAGCTATGATAAAGTTCAACTTATAAACTAGGCACAGTGAAAGATTAATACCTAATAATAAGATAGAACAATTATAACAGTGTACTGCAATAAAAATGAATATAGTGAATATGTGAATATGGTCTTTCTCTCTCAAAGTACTTTATTCCCCCTTCTTTTTGTGATGATGTGAGATGATAAAATGCTGATGTGATGAGAGGGAGTAAGGTGAATGACGTAGATATTATGATTAGACTGCTGTTGACCATCTGGTGATTTGTCAGAAGGAGGATCTTCTGCTTCTGGACCATGGTAGGTAACTGCAGAAAGTGAAACCATACATAAGGAGGGACAACAGTATTGTATCTCTCCCTGGATTGTGATATCCTTGAGGGTAGGAGCAGTCTTACTCATCTCAGTGTCTTATTATAGTGATCTTATTCATAGACATGATATTAGATTAAACTGTATTCGGATAGAGTATGTGACTCCTAATGGTTAGTAATACTGAAGTCTCTTCTTAGTCAAAAATCTAAATAGGTATTAGTTTTGTCAGAAATATTACATTGTCAACACCAACCTACCCCCAAATCAAATTAAATTTCGCTCTCATGCTTTACTGTTCAGGGTGATTAAGTTGTTCACCTTCCTTAAGGTGTTTGTACAAAGTATTCCAGGGGCTTCTGCAGCCTCTCACCCCACCCCCCCAAAAAAACCAAAACTTGAGAGAGACAGAGACTGTTCTAGTTTTAACTTTGAGATTGCTCCGTAAGTTTATATATGTGAGCCTTTAAGAGATAAGGGTATCTTCTGATCCCCTTTAAGAGATCCCCTTAAGAGACATGGACATCTTTTGCCTTGGTTCCAAAGGCCACAATGCCTAGTCTGTAGTTCCCCAGTCTCCCTCATGGCATTCTATCAGAGTGCTGTTGTTTGAGAACCCACAACTACCATTTCTTCTTTTTCTGGTTTCTTAAGGTAAAAAGTTCAGGTGATTGATTTGAGGTCTTTTTTTTTTTTTTTTTAAGATTTTATTTATTTATTTGACAGAGAGAGATCACAAGTAGAGAGGCAGGCAGAGAGAGAGAGAGAGAGAGAAGCAGGCTCCATGCTGAGCAGAGAGCCCGATGCGGGACTCGATCCGAGGACCCTGAGACCATGACCTGAGCCAAAGGCAGCGACTTAACCCACTGAGCCACCCAGGCGCCCCTGAGGTCTTTTTTCTCTTATAAAATAAGTGTGCATACTGTAAATTTCCTCTAAGTACTGCTTTCATGAAGTCTCATAAGTCTTGGTATTGTGTTTGTTTTGTTTTTGTTTTACCTCAAAATATTTTCTGATTTTTATCTTGATTACTTCTTTGACCCATTGGTTATTTAATGGAATCTAATGTTCAATTTCCACATTTTTTGTGAATTTCTCAGATATCCTACTGTTTTTTCATCATTTTTATTTTATTTTATTTTTATTTTCAGTTAGCCAACATATAGTACATCATTGGTTTTTGATGTAGTGTTCAATGTTTTGTTAGTTACATATAACACCTAGTGCTCCTCACAACACATACCCTCCTTAATATCTGTCACCTGGTTACCTCATCCCCCCATACCCCTCTCTTCTGTAATGTTACCGATTTCTAATTTCATTCTCCTGTGTTTGGAGTACATACTTTGTATGATTTCAGTCCTTTTAAGGCTTTTTTATGGACTAACATATGCCCTATTCTGGATAGCATCCCATGTTCACTTGGAAAATAATGTATGCTCTGCTGTATTTGAGTGGGATATTCTGTGGATGTCTGTTAAGTCTAGTTTATTTATATTGTTGATCGAATCTTTTTTTTCCTGCCCACTTAAGTCTGTTGAACCCCTATAATAATTTTTTCATTTCATTTATTGTGCTTTTCAATTGCAGAGTTTCTTTTTTAAAAAATTTCTTTTTATTTATGTTCTATTTTTTGAGGCATTGCTATACTTTCCTTTAGTTCTTTAGATGTGGTTTCCTGTAGTATTTGGACATATTTTTAAATCGCTGGTTTAAAGTTTTTGTCTTGGGACACTTGGCAGCTCTGTTGGTTAAGCGTCCGAGTCTTGGTTTCAGCTCAGGTCATGATCCTCCCTGCTCAATGGGTAGTCAGTCTGCTTCCCCTCTCCCTCTGCCGGCCCCGGCCTCCCCTTCCTTCTCCCCACCCCACTCAAGCACACTCTCTCCCACCCTCTCTCTCAAAAAAAAAAGAGAGAGAATAGTTTTTTTTTTTTTTTTAAATTTTATTCATTTATTTGACAGAGAGCTAGAGAGCACAAGTAGGCAGAGCAGCAGGCAGAGAGAGAGGGAGAAGCGGGCTTTCAGCTGAGCGGGGAACCTGATGCAGGGCTCTATCCCAGGACCCGAGGATCATGACCTGAGCCAAAGGCAGCCACTTTAACCAACTGAGCTACTCAGACACCCCCTAAATGAATAAATCTTTAAAAAGAAATCTTTTGTCTTACAAGTCTGATGACTACCTCCTCAGTTAAGAGTTTCTGTTAATTTTTTTTTTTAACCTATATATGGGTCATAATTTCTTGTTACTTTGTGTGACTTACAATTTTGTTGAAAATAGGACACTTAAATAATATATTATGATAATTTTGGAAATCGGATTCTCCTCTCTTCCCAAGGTGGTTTGTTGTTTTTTTTCCTGGTGGTTGATTGGTTGTGACTTTTCTGCATTAATTCTATAAAATCTGTATTCTTTTTCCTCTGTGACCATGGAAGTCTTTGTTTGGTTAGCTTTGTGGTGAGCTAATCATTGGACACAGATTTTCTTAAAAGCCTGGAACCAATAAGTTCCGCAGTCTTTTGTGAAGAACTCTGTGTGTGTATTAGGGCATACCTTCAACACTCAGGCATTTGACAAGTCTGCTCTTGCCTTCACTTCCTGCTTACACAGGGCTTCAAGGTCAGTCATAGATGAGAGTTTAGAGCCTTATTCTGCTTCCGGACCGTGGTCTTTTCTGAGTTTGTGCACAGCCCCACACAGGTACATACCCTTCTAGAGTCCCGGGAATATGTCAGAGCCTTTCACAGTTATCTATGGATATCTCTTTCCCCAGTTTTTCTTTTTACTTTTTAGTTAGCTAATTGTATGCCCTGTTAATGTACTGCCTTAGGCATTTGTGATGTTAAACAATTGCCTTCAGTTATTTTCAACAAATGTCCTCAGAGAAAAGACTTTTTGCACTGGACAGGCCTCATTTTAAGTCAAATAAAGACATCCCTGTAAGTGGGGTCTTCCAGGGAACCATTAGGTAGTTGAAATAATGATAATTCTCTGGGAATGTTATTTTTTTATTAATTTTTTTAAAAATTCTTTTCAGGGACGCCTGGGTGGCTCAGTGGGTTAAGCCGCTGCCTTCGGCTCAGGTCATGATCTCGGGGTCCTGGGATCGAGTCCCGCATCCGGCTCTCTGCTCGGCAGAGAGCCTGCTTCCTCCTCTCTCTCTGCCTGCCTCTCTGCCTACTTGTAATCTTTCTCTGTCAAATGAATAAATAAGATCTTTAATAAATAAATAAATAAAATAAAAAATTTCTTTTCAGTGTTCATGGGATGTGGTTTTGAAGGCACTCCAACCCTGTTCGGCCCCATTTGATGACTGTCAGGCTGTTAGTTTTTTTTTTTTTAGGCTGTTAGTTTTTACCACAGTTGTGGGATGTTGATTTTCAAGGATACTATAGATCTGGAACAGGGGAGGAAGAATGGAAATAAGGGCACATTAAAACCCTGCATCTCTTACCAAGATGCAGCTGTATTTTTTTTCTCGAATGAACACTGCTTAGATTGCTGCAAGTTTTGAATTAATTTTCAGAGTTCTGGAAAAGTTGATTTTGACGATTTTTGCTAGTTTTCTTGTTGCTTTTATGGAGGGAAGAATGTTTGGAGATCTTTACTCTGGTGTTTTGGCATCACTTCCATCCTTTCTTTGTTCCTCCTCTGAGAAGTTAACTATCTCTTTCTTTTCTTTTTTCCCCTCTTTAACTTAAAACACCAGCAACTATTCCATTTCTTCTGTGACTATCCAACCTTATTTTTCTCAGTCAGTGGACAGGGGTGGTTTTCTGTGTTCTTGACAATTTCTGCTTTTTTCACTTCTATTTCTCCTAAAAACTGTTAAAGCTCTGAGAACAATGCAGAATTAATAACTAAATTATCCTACCACATAAAAATGAAAAGGTGACATTGAGTTTGGGGAGAAAAAGTAGTGTCAGTCAAGTAGAATATTATCAATCAAAAAAAAAAACAACAGTTTTCTTGGACTTCAAATAAATGACTAAGATAATAGACCATGGAAAAATATAAAATAAATCTTAGAATTTTAGATTTATTTATTTATTTATTTATTTGACAGATGGAGATCACAAGTAGGCTGAGAGGCAGGCAGAGAGAGAGGAGGAAGCAGGCTCCCCGCCGAGCAGAGAGCCCAATGTGGGGCTTAATCCCAGGACCCCGGGATCATGACCTGAGCTGAAGGCAGAGGCCTTAACCCACTGAGCCACCCAGGCACCCCAATAAATTTTAGAATTTTTAAAAATCTTTTTCTGTTATTTGCTTCTATAACTATTTCTTGTTTTTTATTATTTTGTCCCTTGTCAGGATGCTCGACATGCAGCAGAAGGAGAAATATATACCAAGCTTAATCAAAAAATTGATGAATTTGTTCAGCTTGCTGATTATGACTGGACAATGTCTGAGCCAGATGGAAGAGCTAGTGGTTATTTAATGGATCTTATTAATTTTTTGAGAAGCATCTTTCAAGTGTTTACTCATTTGCCTGTAAGTATAAAAAAATTTCAAAATATTATAATTTTGCTTACTAAAGTATATTTTAGAATTTAATCTTAGTTTGAGTTTTACTTGTTCAAACCAACTTCCTAGCTTGAATATTTTCTTTCTGTTCTTGTAAATCCATTTGTGAAGACTTCTAACTTAGCTACTTGTTTCAAGTTTTAATTTACTTTATTTTTAACCAAAATGACTACAACTCTGTTTCAAAACCAAAACAAAACCCTGAAATTCAGTGTAGACTTAAACTGAAATAAACTCTAATAGGAGTAGTTCTCATAAAAGTCCATATGATCAATGACTTTTCCAGTTAGAAAGGCCAATAAAACTGGAACATTGTTCTCTCCTGATATATAATCATAGTGCATCTACATTTTGAATAATCTATTGATGAAACATTAAAAATATATGTGTAAATAACAGGGACATTTGGGTATGAATAGTCTGGAACACTGGATTCTTCAGATGAGGAACGCAGACTGAAGACATTATGTTGGGGTGAACATGTTTTCATTAGGTATATTCAAAAATAACAGAACTACAGTTAAAACATGAGTGGAATAGTTTTTATACAAATAAAATAGGGAAATATTTGTTGACCTTTTTATTTCATAAGATGTAGCTGAACACAAGGGGAACAAAAGGGAACAAAAGGGAAAAAGCAAACCTGGTTTAAAATAATAAAATGTAGAAAGAAAAGAAAAATAAGATGTAACTGAACAGAAAAAGAGAGTATTTAATCTCAAGCCTGTTTGACTGCCTCCAGCCATCTCTCCTGTTTAAAAAAAAAGTTATTCTCCTCATATTTTTACTCTTTCTCCATCGTGAGTTGCTCCAAAGAGCCATTTAGAATAGTTGAAAGCAGGTGTTGCTAAAAAATAAATAGAAGAATTTCCTAAAGAGATTTTAATAGTGGATCTGTGCCAAAGAACTTTTAGAAGCTTACCCAGGGATTATATTACATTCCTACTGCTGTCCTTGTGTTGAAAAAGGGAATCTCTATATATGCTTAATTCTTATTTCAACTAATTTCTAAAGAAGTGTTTCTCATACAGTAGGTATTAAATAATTGTTGAATTAATTTGAATTCATGTTGTCAATATACATCTCCAGCCAAAAGCAATCTACAAGAATAAACGTATGTGTGTATACACACATACACACAGATATACACATACTGTATTTTTATGTTGTAGTATGTGTTTCACAGCTTGGCACAATGAGATGTGTAGGAGTTTTGTGCATAATTTGGGTGTAATTAAGAGATTTTATATGTTAGAAATGGCTAGGTCAAATAAACCTCACTTCAAGAAGCTAAAGTGTGGGAGGAAATCCTGCTTTCTCTTAAGGTGTTACTACAGTATGCCTTATGAGAAAGACAGACTCCTGGCCTAGCTGGACCACGAGTAATCTAGTAATGATATTTTGTTTAGTTTTAGGGGATTCTTCATAAGCCATTTTGGATTTTTATGTCATCTAACAAGAGTTTTTCTGTAAAGGAAATGAACTTTTATAAAATGCAGGCCAAAAAATACAACAATAAATAATAGAGCATGATCAAATAAATAGAAAAATACAGTTCATAGCTAAGAAAAGAGAAAATGGACCTAACAACAGTATATTCTCATTCATGGAATAAACTAGAAACATAATTCCCAAGCAAAAATATTAAGTTATTAACTATAATAAGTTTTAGCCAGCATTGACAGTTATGCTGTGGTTTAGTGTATTAATTCTCTGAACACTGAAATTGTATATTGGACTGTATTGTTTTCTTTTAAGCAAAGAGCAAAGACAGTATTATTAAATGCATTATTTTTCTAAGCAGTGTATGTTATATAAGCTATCATTTTTATTTTAATGTTTTTTATTGTCTCTTTTTAGAGAGGGAGAGCATGGGGGGTGGAGAGCAAAGGAGAGGGAGAATCCCGACATGGGGCTTGATCTCACAGCTCTGAGATCGTGGCCTGAGCCAAAATCATATTAACTGATATGAGCCACCCAATCACCCCTATTTCAGTGTATTAAGCTGCAAGTAATTCCTTAGTTTCAGGTTACCTTTGTCCCAGATGGAGTGTGAGGCCAGTTCTAGACTCCTTCAATTCTCAAAGAAGTTTCAGGAGATTATTTATCACATATAATCCCAAGTCAGTCAGCTTAAGCAGTAGTAGCTATCCCTCTTAGACATGAAGAGTTAGGTAGTGTCCATGTTCCCCATCTATCCTAGTTTTGACATTTTTCGGGGTAATGCAGTGAGTTAGCATCAGTGGGATTGGGGAACCAAAGGCCACTCTTCCAAATAGTGCAAGTATTGGTCATTAGTGCAAGTAGTTGTACACAGAAGTTGAATCTGTGAAATAAAGCTGACTCTTTCACACCCCCAACCCTAAAAAGTTCCTAAGACAGAACACATAGTTTAAAAGGTCCACTCTTGGGGCACCTGGGTGGCTTAGTGGGTTAAAGCCTCTGCCCTTGGCTCAGGTCATGGTCCCAGGGTCCTGGGATCGAGCCCCGCATCAGGCTCTCTGCTCAGTGGGGAGCCGGCTCCCCCCCCACCTGCCTGTCTGCCTACATGTGATCTCTGTCTGTCAAATAAATAAATAAAATCTTTTTTAAAAAAAAACTTTGTGAAAGATACTCACTTTATAAAGCATATTTAGGTGAATAATTGTAACTTGAGTGTCCTGCTTATAATGGCTAACAGATGCTAGTGAAGTCTGATTAATTAGTACATGAAGTAAATATTATTGCATCCCTAAATTAATATTCTTGAAATCAGCAGTTTTTACTCTTTCAGATGTGTAAGTAACCCTTTTTTTCTAGTATTTTTTTTTCTTTACAGTAGAAAATACAACTAAGTCTAGAAGATATAAAAATTACCTGTTAACTTGTTAAAGGGTAACCACTGTTAACATTTTGGCATGTATTTTCTTTCATATTTTCAAGTCATTTTCTTCTATAGAATTATGAGACTTTTTAAGTCTAATTTAAACATATGTTCTGTTTTTTTAAAAATAAGATTTTGTATTAGCTAGGAAACTTAAAACCAAAGATATTTTTAAAAGCATTAAATATTCACTCACCACTTATGCATATGTAAATAAAAGAGGTTGTTGAACAATTTGAACATACCTATTTATTCTTCATGAAAACTGCCAAATGGAACTCTGTAACATTTTACTATGAATGTACTGTTTTAAGACCCAGTACTGGTCTGCTTCTAGAAAGAACAATGAACATTTCCTTTCTTCATAAATAACAATAATTATATGTTTGTTTCAATAAAGGTATTTTACTGATTTATAACCACTAAAGGGTATGTACAAAAGGTAATGACTCTAATTTCTTCATAAGTGTATTTGCAAAGAGGACCCAGTTTATCCAAATTTTATACTAACAAATGATTATCTTTTACAATTGAAGTAAATAGAAGATCATATATTCATGATTCAGTTTGCTCATATTTCTTCCCTTCTCAGAACTCTATTTTATTTTTAGCGATAATGTAATTTTCTGTGCTTACATTTGCTATTACTCTAGAGTTGTTAAAAAAACTAATCTTGTTTGTTTCAACTGTAAGCACCAACTTTTCTTCCAAGAAAGATGTTTTCCTTTGCTTTTTTTTTTTTTTTAATTCATTTATTTGAGAGAGAGCGCAAGCAAGAAAGCAGCAGAGGGAGAGGGAAAAGCAGACTGAGTAGGGAACCCGATATGGGGCTTGATCCAGGACCCTGAGATCATGACCCAGGCTGAAGGCAGCCGTTTAACCGAGTCACCCAGGCACCCCTCCTTTGCTTTCAAATATGCTTCACTTTTGGTTTTCTGCATGAAGAGAAGTCTTGTGATGAATAATTTAAAAAAAAGTACACGTGATTTTTAGGAATAATGGGTTTATCTTTGGCATCTTTATTACAGAATAGATGCCTAAAAAGCTGTTTATTAAAAAGAATGTCTACTGGGGTGCTTGGGTGGCTGAGTCTGTTAAGCATCTGTCTTCGGCTCAGGTTGTGATCTGGGGTCCTGGGATCAAGCCCTGTGGTGGTGGCAGGTAGCGGGCTCTAAGCAGGGAGTCTTCTTCTCCCTCTCCCTCAACCCCTCCTCCTGCTTGTGCTCATGCACGTGCATGCACTCTCGAGCACTGTCTCTCTCAAATAAATAAAATCTTTTTAAAAATCAAAGAATATCTATTAATACAATCATTTCTCTCCATATCTTTTACTCCAAGATTAGAGATGTCTTCCTACTGAGAGAAAATGGCTTTAAAATAGTGGTGGGAATTAGTATTAGAGCCTGTTATGCACATTTCTTCTCAGCTGTTCATTCAATGACATCACATTGGTAGCCATAGGTAGGAGTAAGTAGAACATGGCAATCAGCAAATCTTATGAATGAAGGCTTTTTCCCCAGAGAATGATTGTTAAACATTTACTAGCATAGCACTAAATATGGTACAGATTTTAAAATCACATTGCCAAAGAAAAATGATTTACTTTTGGCTAACTCAAGAAATAAATCTGAATATATGTACAATAAAAAATTATAGTAAAAATTCGTTTCAAAACAGGGAAATGTCATTTGATCTTTAAATTCTATATCTATTTCCCTATCTAGTTCCTTTTAAGGTGTTGAAGGGTTTTACCTTTGGCTTAATTTTTTGCTTCCAGGCAAAAGTGTTTTATTGATGGCCTAATTTAGTATCCTTTGTAAATTCTTTTTTTTTTTTTTTAAAGATTATTTATTTATTTATTTGACAGACGGAGATCACAAGTAGGCAGAGAGGCAGGCAGAGAGAGAGAGAGAGGAGGAAGCAGGCTCCCTGCTGAGCAGAGAGCCCGATGCGGGACTCGATCCCAGGACCCTGAGATCATGACCTGAGCCGAAGGCAGTGGCTCAACCCACTGAGCCACCCAGGCGCCCCATCCTTTGTAAATTCTTTATGCTTAGAGCCATAGTTTCCTTCCCTGCTAAAAGTATCTGGTGGCACCAGTCTTTAATTTGCATACTTAATTTTCATATATAATTTTGAAACATGCTTTCTTTAAGCGAGAAACAAATATATATCCAATAACAAATGAAGATACATGATTTGGTCAGAAGCAGACAGTATCTGACTTTAAAAGTCATTTTCTCCTTAGGGCACCTGGCTGGCTTATTATGTAGAGCATGTGACTCTTGATCTTGGGGTCATGAGTTCAAGTTCCACATTGGACATAGAGTTTACCTTACAAAAAAATTTTTTTTTCTCTCCTTAAACATTTTTTTTGAAGATGCAGCACTGTATTGAAATTTTAAGATTTGGGGTCTGGGCCTGATTCTTCCAATTAACCAGCTGTAAAAATAGACAAATCATTCAAATTCTGGATTAATTTGTTAATGTCTGTTTTATTTCATAGAGCCTAAAATAAAGCTTATTTTATTTACTTTTATTCCATTATGTAGAAATAAGTCAAATAGTCCAGAATAGTTTGGGATGGGAAGGAGCCCCTCTCCTTGCTCTTTCCTCACACCCACTCCCACTCTCCCAGACTGCTGTTTTTCACCATATGTTTTTATTTCTTCTGGTGGTTACCTTTTTAAAATTATTATTATTATTATTAACATATAATGTATTATTTGCCCTAGGGGTACAGGTCTGTGAATTTTCAGACTTAACACTTTCACAGCATTCACCATATCAGATACCCTCCCCAATGTCCATAACCCAATCACCCTCTCCCTACCTCTCTTCCCCCCAGCAACCCTTAGTTTGTTTTGTGAGATTAAGAGTGTCTTATGGTTTGTCTCCCTCCCGATCCCATTTTGTTTCATTTTTTCCTTCCCTATCCCCCAAACTCCCCACCCTGCCTCTCGAATTCCTATCAGAGAGATCGTACAATAATTGTCTTTTCTGATTGACTTATTTCGCTCAGCATAATACCCTATAGTCCCATCTACTTCATTGCAAATGGCAAGATTTCATTTATTTTGATGGCTGCATAGTATTCCATTGTTTGTATATACCACATCCTCTTTATTTGTTCATTTGTTGGTGGACATCTAGGTTCTTTCCATAGTTTGGCTACTGTGGACATTGTTGCTAAAACCATGCGGGTGCACGTGCCCCTTTGGATCACTACATTTGTATATTTAAGGTAAATACCATAGTGCAATTGCTGGGTCATAGGGTAGCTCTATTTTCAACTTTCTGAGGAACCTCCATGCTGTTTTCCAGAATGGCTACACCAGCTTGCATTCTGGTGGTTACCTTTAAAAATAGAGACTTGTGATTCCCTACTATGAAAGATAGGCATGCATAGCAACATCTCCTTTCCCCTATTTCTCCCATTGATTGTTACATTATGTTTTATTCTATTTATTGTTTCTTTATATAAAATATTTATATTCCTATTTTGTTGTTCCTTCTACTTTAGTCAATATCTTAATTCTTTGTAAGACAAAGATATGAGCTTCCCAGCCTTTCGCTTTATTAGTTCTTCATCTACTGTCTTTTGACAACTACTGAGGTCTTTGTCTCTAATGCGTACCAGTTGCTCTCTAGAATTGCTGTGTAGCTGTTAACCTGGCATTTTTCCTTCTCTGCTTTCTGGGTGGGGAACTGTTTCCTGGATTCTGCATGTTTTTATTGCTCCACTGGTTGGTTTTCTTTTTTTTTAGATTTTATTTATTTGACAGAGAGAGGTCACAAGTAGGCAGAGAGGCAGGCAGAGAGAGAGGAGGAAGCAGGCTCCCTGCTGAGCAGAGATCCCGATGCGGGACTCGATCCCAGGACCCTGAGATCATGACCTGAGCCGAAGGCAGCGGTTCAACCCACTGAGCCACCCAGGCGCCCCCCATTGGTTGGTTTTGCTAAACTTTCTCAATAACGTCCTCCTATTTAAATCCTTACATACCATTAGAGTGTCTCCTGTCCTCATGTATGATAGTTTAGCTGGTTGTATAATTTTAGTTTGACTAGCTTTTTCCGTGATAATTTTTATGGCATTCTCCATTGTATTTTGGCATTCACGTTTTAGGATATGTTCTTTAATCCTTAATATTCTGTAATGTCATGGGAATGTGTGAAAATGTGAGCTTTTATTTAATTCACTTAACTCTTCACTCAGTGACCCCTTTAAAAATTTTTGTGTCCTTATTCAGTGCAAGGAAATTCTATTATTTTTTAGATAATTTCGTTCCCTCCATTTCTTCTCCACTCTTTCCTGGACTCATTTTGTTAGATGTTTGAGTTCCCAGATTGATTCTTTATGTCTTTAATCCTCTCCTTCATTTCATACCTCTTATCTTTTTTTGTTCTATGTTTTGGGAGATTTTCCCAATTTTATTTTTTAGTCCTTCTGTAAAATACTTTGTTAATTCTTAATTTCTTATTAACCACTTCTGTTTTTAAGTGTTCCTTTGTCATAGAGTACTGTTCCTTAAAAAAAAAAAAAAAAAAGGATATATTACCTTTCACATCTTCCTGAATATTAGAGGGGTTTTTTTTTTGATAGGTATTTCCAGTTTCTTTAATTATCTATGTTACCCTCAAATAGGTTTCTTTATTTTGCTCATTCTCTTTTGACAAAGAAGGCCTGAAGAGTTGGTAGTAGTTTACTACTGTGTAAATACCCTGGTTTTTTGGTACACTTTTCTCCTGAGTAGGAATTGAGTGGGAGGTTTTTTGTTTTTGTTTTTTGAGTGGGAGTTTTTTAAGAACTGGGGGTCATTTTGCCTAGGATTCTTACCCTTAGAGTGAGCAGTTATGGAGCTAACCATGAGATTATGGCCTCCTCTCTTCAGGACCAACTTCATGTATGTGTGACCTTTGCAGTTACATGGAATCTTGAGTTTAGAAGGTTCCTGCGTGTGATTTGGTGCTCAGTTGTTGTTTTCTTGCAGTTCTTAATAATTTTTGAACAAAAGGCCCCACATTTATCTTTGCACTGAGCTCCATAAATTATGTCGCTTTCTCTGCCTCTTTTTCCATTATCACTACACCATGCCAGAATGAGCAGAATTCTTTTTCTCTCTCTCTCCCTCCTTCCCTCCCTCTTTCATTCTGTCTATAACCAGAAGCCTTCAGCTCTCCCCTAAGTGTTCTTTCATTATGGAAATTGCCTGTACTTTCTAGTTAAGGGATCATTGACATAGTTGTTCAAGAAATCTTTAATCATCTTCCCTATTTTTCCATTGCATTTCTGTCCTCTTTCACACCTGCCATCTCTGGACCTCTGATACACAGCTGGCTCTCAGCTCCACTGTAGTTCCCTGTTAGCAAATAATGGGCAGTGCCTTTCTCTTCTCTGTTTCATGTGCTGTCTTCCAGAAATTATTTTCTCTGCTATTAAAAATTTATTCCTTTTTGCAATTCTGTGCTTTTTATTTCACTTGTATCTCAGGGTGAATGTGGAGAAAAAACATTAACTTAGTCTACCATCTTGATTCTGAACAACCTGCTTCCTTCTCTTTGAAGTAAAATGATTGGATTAGGTCATTTCTAAGGCCCTTATATATAATATTATGTTTCTCAGCATCATTATTTCATACAGATGTAAAGTCCCAACCTAACATAAATTTATTCTGGCACCTTATTTTCTCTTTTAGCCTTACACTTTTATGTTCTTTATTCTTCGGTTCAAACTTCTTTCTGAGTTAAGTATATGCAATTACATGTCCTTTTACTTGACTAAAAAATGTAAAGGAGAATTTTAATAGTCAACTGTAGAATCAGAGGTTTTAATCACCCTCTCTTTCATGTGACACCAGAAAGAATAGTATGAAAAATAAATATTGTAGTTTTAAAATCATGGCACAAGCAGCTTTGAATGTACTTTAGTGCTTATCTTGTGAAAACATAACCATAATATATGCTTACAAATTGGTTTTCCTTATTTGGATATTAATTTTAAAAATATATAATGGTAATGAATCACATTGATCTATCATACCATCATAAAAATGGTATGATGGGAACTATGATGAAAGCATACCAAGTCCTATGACTTGCATGATGTTCATGTTACATGTTGTTGCCTGACTTTTATTGGAAGTTAAATCTAGAGAGGATGTGTAGATTATCCGGAGTCTAATCCAGTCTTCCAGAAGAGAGAATTGTCTGGCTAACACAGTTGCCAGCCCCTGTTCACTAGGGTTAATTAAGATAATCAGGCTGGCTATTCCTCTATTCCTGCTTGTGGGTTTTTTTGTTTTTTTGTTTTTAACTCATTGTGTGTTTGGTAAGAAGACAGCCTCCCACACAGAGGGGCATCAGTATGTTATACCAGATGTGCAGCTGCCACTAATAAATAAATTTAGAATTTTATTGATCTAATAACATAATATGGTTAAATTCATATTACAGATAGCTATCTTTTTCCTTTAAAAAATAGTGCTTAAATATTATATAGCTGATTATCAGAATTTGAAAAGTAAATTAGATAATTTTTAAAAAATTAAACAGTATTTTCAGGCTATTTTAGTTTAATTTTATTAATCCTTATTATTTTAAGGAATTAATATTTAATTAATCCCTAATATTTTAAAGGAATAAGCTAGTACTATATATTTAGTATGGAACTTCAGCAGGAGCATATATGTATTTAAATTGAGACCAGTGATTTGTTTTTTTTTTGCTTTGACTTGTTATTCACTTTTTGGGAAGAAAATACATTTAAGTGATTAATTATAAGATAATTTAACATGCTATCTTTCTTTTAAGCTATTTTCTTTTAAGCTGTAGTGGCAGATTATGTGGAAACAGTGGCTTATCCTTTCTAAGCATCTTCAGAATCATAACAGTTTTTTATTTGTAAAGAAATAGACACTTTAGGGGCATCTGGGTGGATTAGTCTTTAAGTATGTGCCTTTAAGCATCCTGGGTCCTGGGATTAAGCCCCACATTGGGCTTCCTGCTCCCTGGGAAGACTGCTTCTCCTTCTCCCACTCCCCCTGCTTATGTTCCCTCTCTCACTGTGTCTCTCTGTGTCAAATAAATAAATAAAATCTTAAAATAAAATAGACATTTTATTTCTTTTTATATTAAAATCATTTGCTGGGGGGCGCACCTGGGTGGCTCAATCATTAAGTGTCTGTCTTCGGTTCAGGTCATGATCCCGGGTCCTGGGTTCAAGCCCCGCATCGGGCTCCCTGCTTGTCCAGGAGGCCTTTTTCTCTCTCTCCCTCTCCCACTGCTTGTGTTCCCTCTCTCGCTATGTCTCTCTTTGTCAAAAAAAAAAAAAATCTTAAAAAATAAAATCATTTGCGGGAAGAGATACTTATTAACAATTCCAATTCCAGTGCTTGGCTCTAGATCTAACTGAATTAAAATTTCCAGAGCTTAGAAATCTGTATTTTTTATTAAAACTTGAGAACAGCTGCTCTGTAGCAAAGAACCTATAAAAGAGTTGGTGTTTTCTAAATTTGCTAGCTCAGCAGACCTTTACTGACTGCAAAAGTTCTTGGTATTTTAAACTACTTGATTAAGTAGACAGTTTGGAGGAGGATTTATCTGATTGGTGTGGATGTAAAAATTAACATATAAATCTCCAAAATAAAATGATGTTCACATGTATGTTATAAATGAATGACTTCAAATTATAGCAAACACACAGAGCCAGCTTGCTGTTTTATAGTGTATTTTGCTACTTTAAACCCTGCTTCTACTGCTACTGGAATACATTTTCCTTTTTTATTTGATTGCCTGGCTGACTTCCTTCTCAGACTAACAGCATTGATCATGTAGCCATGTTGGTAAGTAAATACAAGCCAAAGCTAGCATGTGAATCAGATAATAGTGAACTTCCCGCAGGCTTATTTTCTCTGCTTATTTACCTATAGTAAATCCTAATTGGGCAATATTTTTTATATGATTGTAGTTTTGTAGAAACCTACATTTGAAGGTAATATTCCTTATTTTAGTGAAGCAGTCAGAAGGATTCTCTGGAACTTGATTGTGAAAAAGTTAGTATTATGGTGTGTCTGTGGTGAGTGTAGTGCTTCGAGAAACCTCTCTGGTCACCTCCATGCATGACTTGGCACAATTTGCAGATATTTTCCTCATCTGTAAAATAAGGGTCAATAAGAGTATATGGCCTATAGAATTTTGTGAAGGTTAAATGTGATAGTATACATAAAATATTTAGGAAAGTATCTGACATATAATAAACCCTAAAAAATATTAGTTATTATTATTACTTGCTTTTAAGACTATTTATGCTTTCCCTGAGTGCCTTTTCTTTATGGGATCTGAACTTAAACTCCACTTGTAGAAATCCACCTCATTGCATAACCCAGTATGATTCATGACCTACTGCAGATTTTTCTTTTTCACTCCAAACCCTGTACTGCTCTCCTGAATTGCCTTAGCTTTTACCTTTTTTCATGGCCTCGTCATGTTTTGCATTTTACTGTGTTTGTTGCTCCATTCCAGCTCCAGTTGTAAGCTCTTGAAGACCAGAATAAGAACTCAGATATTTTCTGAATGTGCAGTATTACAAGTTCTTACCTTAAAAAAGTCTCATCTAGCATTTAAAATTGAAATGTTACTAACCTTTCTGTTCCTATTACTGAAATTCAGATTTTTGTTATTATAATTGTTTTCAAATTAGCCTCTGCCAGTAGTGTCTCTTCATTTCAGTTCATCATATATACCAGTGCCAGATTATTCTTGCTAGTGCACAGTCAAACCATATTTCCCTTTTGAAAAGCTTCAGTCTCTTGCTCATCTAAAGTGAAAATTTTGCATGCTAATGAAAAGAAATTATCTCAGCCTCTTTCCAGATGCATTTCAGACCATTATACAACATGGGTATTCTAAGTGGAAAATTCATTGTGTTCTGGATCTCTTATTTTTTACCCCGGCTTCAAAAATCCTTACTCTCTTCCAAAAGCATCTTTAATGCTACCTCTTCGTGAAACATTTGCTAATTCCACTTAACCATATGTGGATACTTTGGCCCACTTTTACAGTACTGTTTATATTTTGTCCTATACTATAGCTGTTTGAAGACTTGCCTTCTTTCAGCTGTTAGAATTTAATCCCCTTATGTCAGAAACCATTAATCCACTCATTGTGTTTTCTGTAGCACCTAAACAATATTTTATACAGAGGAACTGCTTGATAAGTATTTTTTAAGTGAACATGAGAGAAATGGTAAAGAAATAGACTATTATAAAAGTCATTTTATTTTATGGGTAGAGAGCTTAAAAAATATGCTGCACAAATCAGAATTTTTTTTTAAAGATTTTATTTATTGGGGCACCTGGGTGGCTCAGTGGGGTTAAGCCTCTGCCTTTGGCTCAGGTCATGATCCCAGGGTCCTGGGATCGAGCCCCACATCGGCCTCCCTGCTCAGCAGGGGAGCCTGCTTCCCCCTCTCTCTCTGCCTACCTTTCTGCCTACTTGTGATCTCTCTGTCTGTCAAATGAATAAATAAAATCTAAAAAAAAAAATATTTTATTTATTCATTTGACAGAGAGATCGCAAGTAGGCAGAGAGGCAGGCAGAGAGAGAGAGAGAGAGAGAGAGAGAAGCAGGCTCCCCACCGAGCAGAGAGCCCGATGTGCGGCTTGATCCCAGGACCCTGGGATCATGACCTGAGCCGAAGGCAGAGGCTTAATCCACTGAGCCACCCAGGCGTCCCACAAATCAGAATTTTTAAATCAAATTTATTTGTGACGTATGGAATATTTCCTAGTTTTGAAGAGAAAGTTTGTAGTCTTATTCACAGGCAAAAATTTGGAAAATGCATGAAAATTATTTAGTAAAGGTGGCATCAATACCGTTTAGAAATATTTGTATGTTTACTCTTTCCTTGCACATCTCCTTGCACATCTCCATGAAAGAATGACATAATAATTCAAACTACAGCTCTCTTCACATGTATAAATTAAGTGGTGATTTAAACACAATAAAAGACCTGATAGCAAAAACAAAACAAAACAAAACAAAACCTGATAGCACCAAAATAACCTTTGTGTATTCCCAGCACTAAGACCAAATACTTTGTCTCATTGAAGAGACACACCCTCAGGCTTTCCCTTCAACTTTTTCTTCATTTGCTATAGTAATTTTTAAGTATTCAGTTAAGCTTGCTAACAACAGGGTTCCTGCAGAAAAATCATGTATGTGTTCAAAATACAGAAGTCATGTTCAGAAGTGATACTAATTTTGCTGTCTAAAAAAACCCCTCAAATTGTTTCTTGTTCTCTTATTTATAAAGGCAGAGATAGATTTGGGAATCAGTTTTGTATAAATTAGCATGAGAAATTTTAAAAGCTTTGGCACTTGAATGTTCAGTGTTTTGAAAAAGTTATATGAGATAGTTCTTTCTCTGACAATAAATGAAGTATTTCTACTGATATTTTTGATACCTATTTCCATACTTTATAAAAAGTTAATTCCAAGTACACAAAAATCAACAAGAACAAACCATTGACAATATATCAGTGCATTGAAGAGAAGTAAAGAACTTTGAGAGAGAATGTAAATGAAAAAGTGGAAAATAGTTGAATTAATATGTTTTCTTAATCTTTTTTAATATGTATTTTTTTAAGTAAATTCTACAACAAACATGGGGTTTGAACTCATGACTCTGAGATTGAGAGTTACACATTCCACTGACTGAGCCAGGCAGTCACCCCTATATTTTTCTTAAGCTTTTTGTTAATGTATTTAAACAGTTAAGTGATTTTCACTACTGTAAGTTAATTGCAAAAAAAAAAAAAAGAACGTTGCTTTTTAGTTGGAAATAAACATAGTGGAATTTTATAACTTTAGTCCTTTTAAGTATTTATTCAGTTGATGCTGACTAATCTTAGTGAGAGATTTATTTGCATTAAGTTGAAAGTCTTACGTGTGTATGTAGCGTAGCACACTTTAATATTTCCCACTGTCAAAGGTTGTGGAAAACAGCGTTTTGATTGAGACCATAATTGGAAGAAGTAGTTAGTAACAGAAGTCTTCTTTTAGTTTAGAAGGAAACAGCATGAGAGACTTAGTAGAAAGCTAGTGGATTAGGAGAGAACTCTAAGACCTGATGAATAAGTAACAGATCAGGGAGAGATATAAATGGAAATAATTAGAATGGATTTTATCAGTCCTTGGACTATATGTATACGTATGTACATGAATACATATGCACACTTACAAATATCCTGTAACTTTACTCTTTAACAGCTATCAATGAAATAGACTAGTTCATTGGTGCTGTGTTTATGAACAAAGTGCCGTTCAGAAACAGGAAGAGTCAGTACCACAAACAAATGGAAATGCAATATCTGGCAGTTTTACTAGCAGGTAGCAACAGAGAATTCATGTTTACAAAGTTAATTGAGTTTTTGCAGGTAGGAATGGTAAAGTTCTAGGAATGCAAGTGGTATCTTCCCCTTAACATTTCCACAATAGAAAGAAAAATATAAAAGATAATCCCCCCAAGTTAAATGGACAGAAGTTGAAATTGGGGAAGAAGGAAAGGGACTAAAATATGTGGATAAGAGATTTTTCTAGTTTGAATTATGTTTTATTGTGAGCAAATAAAGACAGCAAAAAAGGAAATCAGATCCCCTGAAGAGAAAGATGGGGGATTGTCAGGAAAGATGGAGCTGGAAATTTCCTGTCCAAGTTCCTATCCAGTGATGCCAAAGAGCCTGTTTTTCTTCCCTGTATGGAGCCTAACAGGAATGGAAAAGAGTGAGGATAGAGCTCATGGGAGAGGTGGTACAGCCTTGGTGCATTTATATTTACAGTATGTTTGCAGGTCAGAGATAACAAAATTCAGCAGGCCAAGGTGCTGACATATATTTGTAAAAAACTTATGTAAGGTGCTATAATATGAAAACTAAGGAGATTGGACTTTGGAATATCCCACCAAAGGAGCATGTTCAGACAAATATCACATATAGGGAGTGAATTCAGAAGATGAGCAACATTTTAATTCCTTCCTTTTCTTTCATTCAGGAGACTTTAGGCATTGAAGGAAAGCTGTCATGTTCTTTTAGATCTTTTACTTATGAAAATTAGTGTGTTAAATGGTAGCACTGAGGTTAAAAGCCTTTGTCAATTTTTTGGAGACAAGAAGGGAGCAGTTGGCAAAGACCTACTATAGATGTCTGTAAGGACTTACTCTTCGTTCTCAGAGTATTATTGAATGTCATTTGCAAATTGTCTCTAGGAAAAAAATAGTAATTAGATAACTTGCCTTGAACACTCCTTCCTACTTTGTATAGGTTTCATCTTGTTTTAATATATATCTTCCCTCCACTTGATACATTTCCCTTATTCTTTTAAAAATCTCATTTCTCAACTGGAAGTGAATCTAAAAGTTCTCAACTGGAAGTGAATCTAAAAGTATCTACCTCAATCCCATTCCCACAGTCTAGGACAGCCCCATGAAATTACTTGTTCAGAAGGCCCTTGATATTCTGAGTGAGTATACCCCAAAACTTTGAGCACTTTCAAATTTGAAAATACTGCTATGCCATGTAATTTCTTTCAGAAAATGCTATGAAATGTAACTGAAAAGTGTAGACCTTAACAAGTTATTTTATCCATGTCAACTAACAGAAGACAGCAAAGCCACTTTGAGTTGGGAGATTGGGACTGCATTCGGGCTCTTGAGTGATACCTGCTGATACCCATTTCACAGAGCATGTTATACAGATGCTTGTCTGAGCAGATGAAGCCCTACTTGTGGTGGATTCTTAAAAGGTCAAAATCTAAATTTAAATCCTTGAATGACAAAGGTCTGCACTGCATTATACTTGTATGTATATGGCTGAATTTATGATATGTCAGCTTTTTAGCTATATATATTAATAAGAGTTGGCTCAAGTGACATTTATCCATTTTACTAGTGATCATGTGGAAACTACTTATATTGTCTAGCATTTTAGTAATTCTGGCAAATTCTTTGTAAATTATAAATTGTACTAGAGTTGCAAACTCTAGTACATTTTATGATTAAATAGCCCTGATACTTTGATCTAGTTGCTTATGTAAAGAAATGAGGATATGACCCTGCTGTTACAGAGCTGTTGCTTTTACAACAGTTCCTGGGATGCTCCAGTGTTTTGCTCTTAAGTCTGTGTACTGAGTCACCACAGGGAAAATTACAGCTCATTTTTTTTCTTTTTTAAAAGATTTTATTTATTTATTTGACAGAGAAAGAAAGATCACAAGTAGGCAGAGAGGCAGGCAGAGAAGGGGGGGAAACAGGCTCTCCACCGGGCAGAGAGCCCGATGCTAGGCTTAATCCCAGAACCCTGAGATCACGACCTGAGCCAAAGGTAAAGGCCCAACCCACTGAGCCACCCAGGCACCCCTACAGCTCATCTTTAACTTCCCTTGCTTTTTTTACAATTGCCAAGTGAGAAGAGTTATAGAGCCTTAATATTTTATTGCTTCCCTACCTAAACATATGCCTAGCTGCCCAATTTGCTATTATCAAGTAGATTTAAGAGTTAGGAATAATTCCTGTCAGCTCCCACACATCATAAGCTAGCTTCCTTCTTCTTGCCAGTCTGGGCAAAAGTACATGCAGCTTTCACCATTTTTGTCTTGAGTTCTGATATTATCAATTGCTTAGAAGCAATTTTTATTGCTTTTATTGGTCTGCTTCTCCTTGTGTTTTCCTTCCACCTATTAAAGGTAGAATGATAAAATAGCATGGAGCTGCCATGACATCAACAGTGAAACTTGCAGAAAGCTAAAATCCCGAATATTAAAGTCTGGATAAAAGTTTGGATAAAAAAGATTTAAAAAAAAATTAAAAGGCCTCCAAAATTTGATGAGCCCAGTGGTTGGGATGAGGAAGTTCTGAGTGAAAGAGAAATTACCATGTATTGCATCTATCCTAAATTTTTCCCAGTTTGGAGAAATTCCACCCCCCCCAACTTTAAGATAATTGTGTTCTATTTAATCTGTGTGTGTGTGTGTCCCCAAGAGTATGCATTTATGTTACTGTCTCATATCCCTTATGATTGGGAATTGTTAGGAGAAAAGCCTGAAAAGGGAGAATGTGAATTCATACTTCATTGTGGGGATTATGGTTAATTGATGTGGTAACCACCTCTTTTGGGGCTAAAGCTACTTTAGGTGGGGACAGAAAGAATATGAGAGGAATACAGAAGTGTAAAAAAAGTATTTTGGAGAATGTTGGAAGTGTTTAGAGTTGAGTACATTTTGATAGACCTGTGAGTGTTTTTGGCTTAATTTCAAAAATCTGTCTTCAAGATAGTGTTAAAGTTATTATTAAAACTCACTGAAGGAATTCATCTTGATACTTTAACATTTATAACTCATCCATTCTGTACGATTGGGAATCTGAGACATGTCCTTTTTATATAGGACAGTGCTACAGCAGTCTGCCTATTTTACTAGATAGAAGAATCTTTGTGCATTTGTGAAGTCACCTTGGGGAAATTTTCATGTTTTATATTAATGTTTTAGATGTTTTTTCCTGATTTATTTAATAGTGTTCTTTACATAAGAGCAGGATGTAGTTTTACATAATAAAACTTTAGATTAGTGGTTTTTATGTAAAATAGAAGGAAAAATAATAAATTTCTTAAGTTAAAATACCTACTTATCAATTAGGCATCTGTTTTCATATTTCAATTAGGAATTTATCTCTAATTTTAGTGTTTACTTCACATTTGATGTAAGACCTTACTCTTTTATAGTCTGTTTGTCTTAAGAAAAAGCTATATACATTGTGGGTCTTTAGGACACTGACCAATTCATCAATGCTTCCCTTTTTCTTTTGCGTTTCCTCTGAAAAGACTATTTTATACTCTCAAGTGAAATTTATGCAGCAAACTGAGAGACAGTGAGTTTGAATAATATGATATTTTACTGCTTTAAGTTACTTAAAAATTAATAACCTAAATAATTGTAAAATGCCATACAGAATCAGAAATAATTAGTAAGTTTTCTTGTTAGTATTAGATTTAATATTCAAACAGTCTGTGATTTTATTTCAATTTTCCAGATTTTTTGAACAAGAATTACATAAACTTTTAAAACAAAATCTGTTATCAATTTAAAGAATAATAAATGCAATGCACAATATTTCTGAGTCTCTATATTTCTTTTTACTTAAATTAAAAAAAAAGTAGTTTATTGTGCAAAGTTACCCTTTTGTTGGAATATAAAAAAAGTAAAATGGATTCTCCTGGGATCATTAAGGAAGGGAGACCAGTACAGAAAGAATGGTTGTGATTTCAAGAGCACATTTTTATGTTAAATGTAGTTGAGAGAGAATGAAAGCAGCATTGAAAAATGCTTTCAAATAATTACTGTTGAAATCAAACCTTTCTTTTTTTATTAGCTCTTTGAAATAAGAGAATGGCGAGACAGAAATGAAAACTTCAAATGAAAATTTAAATGTATCAAATTAGTTTTTAAGTATTCTATATTTCTCCTATTATTAGAGTAGATCTATCAAAACATTACTCAAAACAGTTTTGAGCCATAATCTAAACATTACTCAAAACAGTTTTGAGCCATAATCTAATAAAATCTGTTGTATTTTTGTTACCATGTCATTTTGTGGTGTTTCAAAGGAAAGAGGGAGTATCTTTAGTCTAATCTGTAATAGTAAATTATTTTAGAAATTTGGCTTGACATACAAACAGATGTGTTTTCTTGATTTCCTTTTAAACTGAGGGTTGGTGGTTTGTGGTTTATTGTTCCTGTGATTGGCATTAAAAGCCTTATTTCACAGCTTGCAGTGAGGGACTATTGGGTAAAGAGTGGCTGTGTTCCACAAACTAAATTCAAAAAGTGTCAATCAAGGTCTCACATAGGTTGCTTAGAGAATGAGTTTTCTTACTGATTTCACCAAATGTCGCCTCATGCTGTCTTTGATTGGCACAGCCTGGCAGGGAGGATGGATGAATCTGTCACCGACTGGTTAATTGTGTTGCTGGTCTTAGTCTGACATCAGGTCTTTGACTCTTAAGTGGCTCAATACAAAACAAATTAGCAGATTGTAGTCATATTTCTCATTCTATATGCTTTGACTTTGTTGAATGCAGTCCATAAATCATATTGACTGACACACAAGTAAATGATGAAAGCTGCTTTTGAGACATGGATCTAGAAAGCAGCGCTGTGAAGGTGCCATGGAAGGATGCATATGGTTGACCCTTTGGGAATTTCCTAGGAGCCAAATGTCTCCTTACCACAATTGTTCTTAGAAGAAAAGCTTTTGGGTAATGCAAAAAGGATCTAATATGTCAGCAGATTCTCTTTTACAAGTTCCTTTGAAATCTAAGAAGTTTGTCTAAGGATTTTCTCTCTTTGCAAGTTGTTTTTCAGCAAAATGTTAGAGGAGGGTAAAAAAGTAGTTACCTTTAAAAGTTTGGCAGGTGTTTTTATTTATTTATTGAACTTTGTGTTAAAGAGAAGAAAAATGTTAATAGTAGTTGCAATTAATTTTTCAGATGAGGGCTGCAGAAATTTCTAGGTGCTTGAAATTTCTTAATTATTTGTTTTGTTTGTTAAAATAGATCATTGCAAAAGTACTTAGATTATTTGTGTTCTAGAAAATGATATTATTAAGAGTGTCCACAGTATTAGCAATAAAAATGTTCAGAAAGGGGACTTTTGGTTATACCAAAGTGTACCAAGGGCTCCAGGCATCAGAAATGAATTGCCAAAGGTATTTTTTAGTATTCGGAACATCAAACATTTTCTCTTTAAATGTAAGTGATAGATGGATTTAAGGATATTTGTGCACATTTTATAGTTAGAAAATAAACATGTTAAAAATGTATTGTCTTACAGAATATAACGTTTAAAATATTTAAAGAATCCAGACCTTTGATACTAATGAATTTATTTCATTAGAAGATTTATAAAATATTTTACAAATATTTTAATCTTCTATCTTTGAGAACAATAAGCCTGTATTTAACATGCATCATCAGAAGAAATTTGGTATTAGGGTTTTATTATTACATATGTTGTTTAAACAAAAAGCTAAAAAATTCGCATGCACACACACGTGTGTGTGTACGTGTGTATGTGTTTTCATTACCTATTTCCACCAAGTTTATGGAATCGCCTGTATTTCTGTACTCTTACCATCATTTTTGGCTCCAGTACTACTATTATATAGTGATTTGTAGCATTTGAACCCATGTTGAATTTTAAATGTCACCTTAAAATTATACCACTTACATTGTGCAGTATATTTACTAATGAAATGAATATAATAGTAATTTTAGGGAGCAATTTATTAATCTGTTTTGCAGTTGGTGTATTACCGGGGCAGCATAAGTAGGACATGGAGCTGATTGGATGGAGAAGTACATGAAGCTAAAATGCAGTAGTTGTTCCATTAGGTCAAAATTACATTTCCATTAAGTATTCTCAAGCCTATTACATTGTAATTAAATTACATGCCATTGATTTCTCCTTTTTCTATGTTTTTGTCCCCCTCCCATTCATATTGATATTATGGTGCTTGGGGAATGGAGCTGCATGTCTCCCAGACTAATTCCTTTTTGGTGTGAGGGATCTTGAAGCATGCTGGGTTTTGCATTGTTTGTTACATTCTTTTTTGGCAGTTCATCAGTATCTGTCAAATATATTGTTTGCATTGGCTTTTATCTCTAAAGTTTTTGATTAAGAAATTGAGATTCCATTTCAGATACAGTTTTTCACTGCTGAGGTCTAAATGCAAAAGGCATTCATAAAAGCTGCTTTGTTTCTAGTCTGATTTGAAATGTGTAGTTTAATGAACAAATGTTCTAATAAACATCTTAAAAACATATTTATGTTTTTCTTCTAATTGATCAACTCTGTAAACATTTCTGTACCAATTTAGTGAAACACTTATGTGTAGGAGGGTTTTTTTCATGATTTTGTAGCTTTATTGGCCTTTGTGAAAGTAATAAAAAACATAATTATCAAATAGCACTGAGTAAATATTTATTAAGCAAATGAAGCAAAACATGATGCATTTTCCAAAAGTCATTATTTCTGACCATTTTCGTAGAAGTTTGAGTCCTATCACAGGAGTCAGTCCATCACCAAATCACATGATTGTGATTGAAGAGAGCAAAAGTAGGAGCACTATTACACGGGAAAACTATACATGAAAGAGTCTTTATAATATTTTAAACTTTTAATTGGGATACAAAATCTGTTTAAAGAAACAGTTTATACTAAAAGTGACATTGTAATTTGGAGGCTAAACATGAAAACTTAAAATTTTTACCATCTTTAAGAAATTATAGCCTTAAGGCTATCAGTGAAAATTTATGTAGTTTTTAGGAGCTTATGATAGTAGAAAATATTATATAATAATATGTAGTGAAAGAAAGCCACAAGTATTTATAATTTATTTAACCACATACTTCTAAATTACCAGGTGATTTAAAAACTAAATGTAGATCTGTAGATGATTTTGAAATCATATTAGTAGGCAAGCCCCCCCAGCTAATTGAAGCTATGCTACAGACTGATGTTCTGATTAGAAGGACTTATGACTCAAAGTATATTTTTAATTTTAGGTACGGTCTAAATAAAAAAATGTTTATTAACTTCCTTTATTCTGGCTTGGTTAATTATACAAAGCAGACCTTAAAGAACATTACATGAATAAAATGTTCTGTCAGTATAATTATTTTGTCATGAATGCCATATTTTAATGTATGTTTTTAAAAATACTTGAGACATTTCAAGAGCTCTAATAATAAATCATGGGTTTTTTACTTGTCTTTTAATTTTCCTGGGTGAAGTTAGAACTTTAATGATATTTATGTCCTGAGAAGGACAAGTAAACAAAAATATTAATTTTAATTCTTACACTAAAATGCATAGCTGCTTAGAATACAGAAATAGAAAGGCCAGTAATCACTGTTGTACCCCCGAAAGGCAACAAAAAGAGTGTCAGATATATAATTTTTCTGATGCTTTATGGTATATTTCTGTGTTTGCTTATATGTTCATTTATATTTTGGTTTTAATATTTGTTTTAAACAGGGGAAAGTTGCCCAGACCGCTTGCATGTCAGCCTGCCAGCATCTCTCAACATCCTTAATGCAGATGCTATTGGACAGTGAGTTAAAACAGATAAGCATGGGAGCTGTTCAGCAGTTTAACTTAGATGTCATACAGTGTGAATGTAAGTACCTCATTGGCTAAATCTCAGGCATTTCTGGAATCTATATTTAAATTATATGGAAAAATATTGTATATAAAAGGATGGTTCAGGATAAGAAGGAAAAGGCCTGAATCTGAAATTTTCAGCAGCCTTTGAAGCCACTTCTTTCAAGGAAGATAAAACTATCCTCAGCTTCACTTTGGCGCCCTAGAGCTCTAGAAGCACTCCAGTGGCAATACAGGCTGGGATAATTGAAAAGGTGATTCATTTTTCTCCTTATTCCTTTTTCTGGTCATTCTTGCCAGGACAGTCCTAAGATTGCTCATCAATGAATGAAATCATTCTAAGTTTGTCATTCTTACTTTGTGGATAGGTAGCTTTTTAGGTATTTGCTGCAGGGATAATCTTAGGGCCCTGAATTCCAAATGAAGCTTCTTTTCTATTCTGAATTTTTGGTCTTCGTTCCCCCTAAATTTCTTAAGCCTTTACCTTTGCCATTGTTTTTCACTGTTTTCTTTAGATAAGAGATGGGCAGATTCTGTAATCTCATGTTGACGTTAGCCAGTCTGCTTCAAAACTAGATATGCTATTTGGCTATTAGCTTTGTAATATATACTTCTGGATGTGGGTTTTATCACCCTTAAAGTATAATTCTTTAAATAAAGAACGTAAGTATACAAAGTAATTTTCAAACATAGCTTTCAAATGAATGGTACACTGATTAAATGATGAAAATCCCTGGTTGACAATTCAGTCAGGCAGCACTATTGATAAATTGGAAATCAGTGGGGCACAAGAAGGCTGAGGCAAATTTTGCACTAATATATTCTGTATGAAAGACATTGAAAATGTAACCAGCTTGCAACTGAAACAAGAGTGACATTTTTTTCACCATCAAATATTTGCCCACTGTGTATAATGCATTCTGCAAGGAAAAACAAGAGTTAATAGTAAAGAAAATAATGATGTAAGCTGTTTGATCAAGATCAGTTGCTTATGCATAAAAATATAAGTCCAAAGTTTTTTTAAAACTTAACTATTTCCTTCAAAAAAAGAGAAATGCATATCTACAATGGAAAAGAAAGTTTTTCCTTAGGAAAGAGAAGCATTTCTATTTTCTCTAGTTAGAAAACCTTTATTAGCTAGTTTGGTAAAAGAAAAAAAAGAAAACCTTTATTATGTATCTTTCTCAAAACATAACTGTCATTTAAAATGGCATTTACTGGGGCACCTGGGTGGCTCAGTGAGTTAAAGCCCCTGCCTCGGCTCAGGTCATGATCCCAGTGTTCCGGGATCGAGCCCCGCATCGGGCTCTCTGCTCTGCGGAGAGCCTGCTTCCTCCTCTCTCTGCCTGCCTCCCTGCCTGCTTGTGATCTCTCTCTCTCTCTGTCAAATAAAATAAATAAATAAATAAACAAATAAATAAAATGGCATTTATTTTGTGCTTTCTAAATACTTATCAAGAAATATTTTTGTTTCTACAAGTTTCTAAACTCAAAATAATTGTTATTCCATTCTCAAATAGTTTGAAACTGGTATTTTGAAAGTTCTGTAAAAAGTCATCTTAAGATCATTCCAGTATGACATTACATATGTAAACAAACATCTAACATAAAAATTACTTGAAGTATTTTGTATTGTTACATCTTTAAAGTGTATTTAAAATAATTAGGTGGTTGAACGCTTTATTGGCATTTGAGTATGTCTTCTCATACTGTTTTTTTTTTTTAAGATTTTATTTATTTATTTGACAGAGAGATCACAAGTAGGCAGAGAGGCAGGTGGGGGTGGGGGAGGGAGTGGGGGAGCAGGCTCCCTGCTGAGCAGAGAGCCTGGAGGTGGGGCTCAATCCCAGGGCCCTGAGATCATGACCTGAGCCAAAGGCAGAGGCTTAACCCACTGAGCCACCCAGGCACCCCATTCTCATGTTTTTTTGTTCAAAAATGGAAATTACTATTTGGCTAGGCAACATTAGGTATCTAGATCTTTTCCCTGTTCTCTTCTACCTCCATGAAAGAAAGACTGGTCTAGCTGTACTTACAGAAGGATACATAAACCCCCAAATCTTTGCCCCTCTGTCTTTCTGTAGGAAAGTTTCTACCTTTAGTTGACTTCTTCGGGTGGAGATACTGAAGGCTTCTTTTAAATTTCTGATTTTTTTTTTAAAGCACTATTCTCTTGGAAGAGACCAAGAAAGGTCCTAAGTCTGAGCAAAAACTCAGGAAATTTAGGTTTCCTAGAAGGGTAGGGGCCAAGGTTCTGGCACTATAGATATGGAAAGGGGGAGAGACTAGGACTCAAAGACAACCCACATAAGATAATTCAGCTTCCTTTAAGATTATGCCTGTGGTTGGCTGTGCTCCTTAATACTTACCATGTGTTACTTAACCATTACCTATTTAATATAACATCATACATTCAGCACTCACTGAACAAATATAAACCAACATTACATTTTCCGTATTTATCCCACTCTCTTTCTGGTGCAAAAGAACCTTCTACCCCCACTCATGAATTTAGTGACTGATACATAAATCACTTAAAAATGAAACTTAGCGTGGTGCCTGGGTGGCTCAGTGGGTTAAGCCTCTGCCTTCGGCTCAGGTCATGGTCTGAGGGTCCTGGGATTGAGCCCCGCATCGGACTCTCTGCTCAGCAGGGAGCCTGCTTCCCTTCCTCTCTCTCTCTGCCTGCCTCTCCGCCTACTTGTGATCTCTGTCAAATAAATAAATAAAATCTTTTTTTTAAAAAAATGAAACTTAGCTTTTTTTCTAATGAATATGTTAAGATAATTAAGTTTTCATCTTACCTTAAAAGTATTTTTGTTTTTTAAAATCTGGAAGAAAGCAGATTCCCCCCCCCTCTTTTTTAAATTTAAGATTTTATTTTTAAGTAATCGCTACACCCAGTGTGGGGCTCTAACCCACAACTTGGAGATCAAGAGTTGCATGCTGTACAAACTGAGCCAGCCAAGCCCCAAAAAGCAGTTTTTAAAAATATGAAGTTTATTTTCAGTATTAATGAAGTATGTATGTATGCTTTCTACATCCTGGGGCAGGGAAAGGAGAAGAGTAATTTGGCTAGATAGGAGGAAAGCTAAAATGCATCATAAATTTGTGAAGAGAAGGGATCTGGATACCATAAGAATCAACCGGGATATGGAGAAGATAGGCAGGTAATTCACATGTGGAATCCTAAAAGCTAAAAGATCATTGAGTTTCACCACTTACCTGGTAATAAACATACACATACTCTTCTACCTCGAAATCCTTTCTAAATAACCCTGACAAATAGTTGTCCAAGTAGTCCTTGAACATCCAATTTGGGGGATTAACTACTCTTCAGAAGCTGTGTTTCCATATAATGTATCACTTTATCACTTTCTTCCAGAGAGGTTAATTTACTTTCTCTAAACTTCTTTTAATGGAGCTAGTTCTACCTTGGCTTCAGTTACCACTGCCTTTGTGCAAATTAGAAATGGTATCCCTGTTAAAAGGAAAAAGTCCTCCAGAGTTGTCTGTTTTATATGAATTAGAAAAAGTTCACTTTTTTTCCAGCTGGACTCAACCCTCTCCAAGGCACATAGTTTATCAAGTGAAATGTGGTCTAGATGTCTGCCCTTCCCTTGCTCCCCTCCCCTCTCCTCTCCTTAGCTGGACACTGGGATGTAGCAAGCAGTCTGATGCAGTCTGTATATGGCAGTTCTGCTTAGGGTCATACAGAGAAAAAACAAATCTTCATCCGCAAGCCAGTTATATGAAAACTGTTCTTATATCCTTTCAAATCTTCTGAAGGCCAGACATCAACAATGCCTCTTACTGTTCTCATGTGATTTGATTTTGGATCCGAAGCTCTTCTTTGATTAAACTGGTTTGACTACCTTCTGTTTAATGTCTGATACCCAAAGTTGCCTACAGAGATACCCAAGTATGGGGGGAGCCAGTATAATCTGCATTAGACTGTTAAATATATTATCCACAGTCTATACTTCATTACTAAAGCCCAAACTAATATTACTTTTTTTGGTTGCCAGAGTATACTCTGGTATCATTGAAGCTGTGCTCTCTAAAACTTGTATATCTGTATATTTGTGTGTGTGTGTGAGTGACTGTGATTGTTATGTTCTGTTTTTCTTACCCTATACTTGTGTGGTTGGTTTTTGTTTTGGGATTTTAAAGTTATCTGTATTGAATTTTAAGATTGGTTTCACAACTAACCTATTGAGGTCTTTTTATATCAAAATTTAATACCTTCTACAGATTTGTAATCATGCTTTTTAAATATTTAACAAAGTTACTAGCAAAATGTTGAACAAAATCTTATATCTATATCATGAGATACAGTACATCAGTGGTTCTCAAAACCTGATCCCTGGATGAGGACCCTGGGAACTTGTTAGAAATATGAATTGTTGGGTTCCATCTGCTGAATTGGGAACTCTGGTCATCAGACCCCCTAGGTGATTTTCATGCACAATGAAGTTTGAGTACCACATTATATGGACCTTCCCTTCATATTGACTTAGATTCATTATTCAGGATTTTATGGGGTTTTTTTTCAGCCAGTTAGTAATTCCCTAATTGAATCTAACTCATGGTTTTGCTCAAAGTGTTTGTCAGATGCCTTCCTGGCATATCGGGGTAATAATGACCATTGGATTTTTCTTATTAATCAGTCTATTCTTTAAAAGGAGGAAATGATACTACTATGATTCTTCATAAACCCATATTGGCTCATAATAATTATTTTCTCTTCAAGAGACTCAGAGATCATTACTTAAAAGAGTGTGACTGGTTTTTAAAACTAACATAAAATCTTACTAGTCTGTGTTGTACTAGTAAGAGATCCAGAGTCCAAGGAAGTTAGGTAGCAGGGATCACGAATTAGAGACCATGAGCCATAGAGATCCTGGGCAAGTTAAGAAAGGCTTACAGCAAAGGCTTAATTAAGCAATAGGAGGTGGGCATGAAATATAAGCACCAAGAATGGCCTTTATATGGGACACCTAGGTGTCTCGGTCAGTTAAGCTTCTGCCTTTGGCTCAGGTCATGATCCCAGGGTCCTGGGACTGAGCACCAAGTGAGGCTCCCTGCTCAGCAGGGAGTCTGCTTCTCTCTCTCCCTTTGCCCTTCCCCCTGTTTGTGCTCCCCTTCCCCTCTCTGTCTCTCAAGTAAACAAAATCTTAAAAAAAAAAAAATGGCCTTTATTCTAAATTAGATCTTCCTTTAATTGGGTTTGATCAGAAAGCAGAATATTTATTTTTCCATCCTCATACTTTGTGAAAGCATTATACATATATTTCCTGGCCTCAGATTGTCAGTCTACAGGCAGAAACAAAAAGGGCATTCATGAAAGTTGGGAAGATGGAAGTAATTTCACTTCTGTCATCGTTCAACCATGTGCTTTTAGTTTTTGTTTTATTTTTCTGGTGGTGAAAGAATTAGCACTGATACATCAGTGTGATCCCTTATTTTTTTTAAGCAATTTTTGCTAATATTCGTTGTAACACACATACTTGTGAGTTAAATTGGCTTGAGCTAAAATTTCATTCTGCAACTGACTTTTTTCCCATGTAAAGTCAACTGATTCATAGGAAGATTCATTTATTCAAATGTCCAATGAGAATCTATTGCCTGGTATATTACCTGGAAATCCAAGATGAGTCAAGCTTCAAAGATCTCATAGACTGGTTGGGAAGAGACAGACATGTAAATAACTATAATAGAACATAACGGTTCTTTTTAAATAGCAATTCTTTATATAAGTACATATTACTTGTAGTGGAGAGGGAGCAATTCTTCATTCCACAGGATGGAGAAGATTGACTATAACAGAAGTGAAGTTTAAGCTGGGTCTTAAAGGATAAGTAAGATTTCATCAAAAGCAGGGAAGGGCATTCTGAGCAGAGGGAATGGCATAGACAAAAACATTATGGTGAGAGAATGCTAAGGGGCTCTTCAAACAGTTTTGTTAGGTATCTAGACTACAAGATGAATGATGAAAGCATTGCAAGATATGGCTGGAAAAAGTTAGACGCCTGAATGCTTGGACTTTATTTAATAAGCAATGGAGAGCCACTGAAGCTTTTTAATCAGGACTATGATATGATGAAATCTGTCATGGAAAGTTAATTCTGTGTCATGTGGAAACTGAACTGAAATGAGATACTGCAAGTAGGCAAACCTGGTAAGAAACTATGGAACTTTTTTGTGAAGGATAAAAAGAGCTTGAGTTTGGACAGTTGTAATGAAGAGGATGGATTGCAGACATTTTGGAGGAGAAAATACGAAGAATTATTAAGTAAAGGTACAATTTGGTATGATTAAGATGGTTAGAATCACACAGTGAAAGAGAGAGAATGCATCTCATGATTTCGGGATTGGGGGCAGGTGAGAAGAGGAAGAAGGAGATGGAGGATGGAGAAAGGGGGCAGAGAGAGAGAGAAGAGATTTAACATCCAGGATAGATAATTAAATCCAACATAGAATTTGTAATTATGGCACCTTAGAGAATGCTGTGTTCACAGCATACTTGTTGAAAATGAACAAATTAACTAATCAGGAAGTCTCTATAATTTACATCTGTCTCTTTTAGAGCTCTGCCTTTGTTGTCAGAAAGTTAAGGCCAACTGATACACCATACTTTAACTCAAGACCATTTAAGATCTTGATACAGATAACAGATCATTTATAAAAATTCTTCACATATTTGATGACTATGTTTAAATAACCCTTTAATTCTTACCTGTTCTGAGCTAAAGAGTTAAAGTTTCTTTAATATATTCTTAGGGGATTGTTTTTTAATACCCTTTTGGTCATTTTTCTTTGGATTGTTTTCTTTTTTAACCCATACTAGGTCAAACTTAATAAAATGTCTGAGTTCAGAAATGTAGAATCATACACGGATTTATGTAGAACTTTTTAAAAAAAGATTTTACTTTTTAAGTAACCTCTACATGCAGCTCAAACTCAGCTCCGAGATCAAGAAACACACACTCTAGGGGCATAAAGCCTTTGCCTTCGGCTCAGGTCATGATCCCAGGGTCCTAGGATCGAGCCCCGCATCGGGCTCTGTGCTCGGCAGGGAGCCTGCTTCCTCCTCTCTCTCTGCCTGCCTCTCTGCCTACTTGTGATCTCTGTCTGTCAAATAAATAAATAAAATCTTTTAAAAAAAAAAAAAAAGGAAAGAAAGAAAGAAAAGAAACACACACTCTACTGACTGAACCAGCCAGGTGCCCCCTTATGTAAACTTTTAAAAAAATTCTTTCAAATCAGTCTTAAGGTGGTCTGAACATATGTCAGGAAGTTGAGACCATGGTTCCAGTCCTAGCTCTGCCTGCATTTTGGGCAAGTGTCTTTGAAACCATTCAACAATTAAGAGGCATCAATTTTTTCTATAAAATATGGAATATGGAATTGATAATTTCCAAGATGCATTCCAGTTTAAGATTGGGAGGCAGTAAAATTTAAGGAAAACAAAAGTGGGGCTTTGGAATCATACATTCATTAATTCCTTCTTACCTACTATATGTTTGGTATTTAGGCAACATAGTGGTAAACAAAACAAAAGTCTTGGGGTTTAAGCCCTGGGGAGACAATCATTAAATAATTGCACTAGTAAATATGACCGTAAATTGTTAAATTCTATAAAAGTATAGAATACTATGAGAAAGTATAAGAAGTTAATCTGATTTAGATAAAAAGTTGTATAGATTAAGAATACAAAATAGAGTCTATGCATGATGAAGTGGATACTTTTGATTAACTTGACCATATAATCACAGTGCTGCTAGAGCTACCTGATTGGAGAAGTCAGGAAGGCATCCATTTGGAATTTCAAAGGTAGCCACCCTGAAAGCTGCACAGAACCTTTGATCCTATATTAGACTTTGTATAACTTCAAGAGAAAGTGCTTCTTAGTTGGAAGAGCATTTGGCACACTTGGTGTGAAGCAGATGTTCTAAATCTGTATGTGTGCTTTTGTTTTATCCTTATTAAACACCTATTATATATTGGAGCCCAGTATAGATTCCTTATAAAGGCAAATGCATAGCGGAAAATATCAAAAGGTACTCTTGGGTTTTTATAAAGGTATCTCAGAAATCCTTTACATCACTAATAAAATACAGAATATTTCCAAAGCATCAGGCAATCAGAAAGAGTTGAAATACCCCAAAATAGATCTAGAATGTCCTTTTCCATACATTCTGTAAAAATATCCAAATGAGGTTATCCACTCTTAAGAGTTTAACATCTTAAACCCACAGATATTAGAAAAGCTCCAGGTTGAACTGGTCTCTGTTTCAATGGTAAGTTATTGAGGAATAGGTGAATCTCTAGATATAAAGGCCTTCGTCTTTTTCATTTTGGATAAAGGCTTAGCCTACTTAAAAAAAATAGATGAGGCTTTTTATAGATTGTGTGTGTGTGTGTGTGTGTGTGTACGAGCATGTGCATGTGTGTTAATGGCTTTGACCTCAGGGCCTCTTATTTTAACCTTGAGAAAAGACCTATATCTCCAAATAAAAGGATTCAGGGGAAGTCATGTAGATATATGCCATAGAACAATATTTCAGTGTCTCATTTTAGAGTACACTGGATACTATTACACTATTTGCCTCCCTGAATTGGTCCTGGTTTTAATAGCACTTACGGTATCAGATTGAGCCTACTTTGCCCATATTCCAAGAAAAAGAGATGAGTAGATATGACTTTATATAAATGTGAGGTGATGACTACAGAGGGTCATTTGGTCTTAGAGGCTTGCATCCCATTGCTGCCAACCACTTGTAACAATAAAAGTCTGAGAATCAAGAACTTTTAATACCCCGGATTCCCAGTCATGAATTCTTCACTGCCAGAAAAACCACTAGATGGTGCTCTTAGTCATTCCTTCTAATGACAGAGCTGGTCCACACTGAATACCTTCTTTGCCTAGCCAAAATCTGTGTTCTGAATAGCTACTTTAAATCTTCAGATCTAGCAAGAAATAGAATTATAAGGAACCTCTTCAATATGCGGACTACTGGTATTCATTTTCAATCATTTATTTAGTTACAAAATTATTCCATTTTATATGCCCCTGCCTTGTCATCCACACACAGTCTTGAGACTAGCCTAGCCTCCTCACGCTTTCTCTCAATCATTTGTCAGTCTTTTGGTCTGTTTGCTCTTAGAACTCTTCCCCTTCCCTCTACCCTGGACAGTTCTGAATATCCTTGTTGATGTTTTCCAAATAATGCACATTCTCTGTCTTACAGTAAAAATAACTGTCTGCCTAGGACAAAATTGTTCAAGGACTCATACCTTCTGCATTTAATTTCAGGGAAGATTATTTTTATGCCAGAATAAATACTTATAGCCTGACGGCTTTTTTTTTTTTTAAAGATTTATTTATTTTAGGGATGCCTGCGTGGCAGTGGGTTGAGCCTCTGCCTTCAGCTCAGGTCACCATCCCAGGGTCCTGGGATGGAGCCCCGCATCAGGCTCTCTGCTCAGCAGGGAGTCTGCTTCTCTGTCTCTCTCTGCCTGCCTCTCTGCCTACTTATGGTCTCTCTCTGTCAAATAAATAAATGGAATCTTAAAAAAAAAAAAAAGATTTATTTATTTTAGAGAGAGCATAAGCCCAAAGCGGCAGAGGGAGAGAATATCCTGAAACAGGCTCCCCACTGAGCAGGAACTCTTGATCCTGGTCTGGATCCCAGGACCTGAGATCATGACCAGAGCCCAAATCAAGTGTCAGATGTTCAGTTGACTGAGACTTCCCTCACAGCCTGAGTTCTTAGCAGTTTTTGTACCCCCATACCAAACCCTATACATCTATATGTGATCCGAAGAATGAAATTTTTTTGTTATATATACAAATAACTCATGTTTTTGCCTACAGATATTCTTTATTCTCTTAAAATTTCAGAGATGGCCAATTTGGAAGACATTTTTGTCATTATAATCACAATTTACATAGCATGTATTATTTTTCACTTTCAGTTTCTTCTAAATTAATTCAGACTTGTCTCCTTCCCAGTTAGGCTGATACAGCAAAGTTTTATTCTGTTGTTATAAATGACCTTCTCAGTAAGATCAGATCTCCATTTCTAGCCTTTCTTTAAGGATATTTTTAAACTTTGGGTTATTGATTATTATAAAGTTCCATATTCTAGCGGAAAATACGAGGAAATAAGTATGTCATGAAGTCATATTGTTTTCAAAAAAGAAATGGTTAAGAAAAAAATGGATCATTAAGAGAAAAAAAAAAAAAACCCCAAAGATTTAGAATAACTTTATTTAAAAAACAACAACAACTAACTTCAGCAGCACCTGGCTGGCTCAGTCAGTAGAGTATGCAACTCTTGAACTCTGGGTTGTAAGGTTGAGCCCCATGGTGGGTGTAGAGATTATTTAAAAATAAAATATTTTTTTAAAGAAAATTTAGAAAGCCTAGAAACTACTTTTTCCTCCTGGAAATTATTTTTAAATATCTTATGGGAAGACCAAGATCAATATATGTTTTTTAAAAATATCCTTCAGTGGGCACCTGGGTGGCTCAGTGGGTTAAGCCGCTGCCTTCGGCTCAGGTCATGATCTCAGGGTCCTGGGATCGAGTCCCACATCGGGCTCTCTGCTCAGCAGGGAGCCTGCTTCCTCCTCTCTCTCTCTGCCTGCCTCTCTGCCTACTTGTGATCTCTCTCTGTCAAATAAATAAATAAAATCTTTAAAAAAAAATAAAAAATAAAAACATCCTTCATATCCTTCATGGCATGGCTAAATGACACAGACACAGATATCCTAACAGGAAAGTAGGCATTATTAAATAAAAATAATAAAAAGATGACCTAAGAGGGGTGCCTGGGTGACTCAGTCAGTTAAGTGTCTGCCTTCAGCTTAGGTCATAATCTCAGGGTGCTGGGAGAAAGCCCAGAGTCAGGCTCCCCACTCAGCAGAGAATCTGCTTCTCCCTCTCCCTCTGCCCACCCTTCACTGCTCATACGCTCTCTTGCTGTCTCCAATAAATAAATAAAATCTTAAAAAAGAAAAAGATGACCTAAGGGAAAAGAACATAGAAACTCCTGACTATGACAAATCATATATAAAATAAGGATCTGGAAGAGCCAAGAGAGACTCTGAGGGCATACTTACAGGGATCCCAAACATTAGTATTCAGTTATTTAAAACTTCAGAGGTTGAAATCTAGCTCCAGAATTATTGGGACCATTAGATAATATTAATAGAAATGAGTTATATATATTACTATTCATTCGTTCAACACATTTACTGAATATTTCCTATACACCAGACATGGATTATATAAAGATAAAAAGACGTGATCTCTACTTCTCACAGCTTCTTGTTTAGTGGAAGAACTCACAATTTCGTTTTAATTGATAAAAACATTAGGGATATTCTCAGCCATCCTCAAATATTTTGAAATAAATGCAATATATATACACAGAATGTTACAGCTTTACAGTGCATTAGCCATATGTGGCTATTAAATTTAACTTAAAAATTCAGTGCAGATAGAGAACATTTCCATTATTACATTAAGTTCTTTTGGACAGCTCCATTCATGATCTAATCAGCAAAATATATTATATATCAATTACCAGGACTCGATAGCATTCCTTTAGAATTTATCTGTTCATTTGTTTATTTCCTTCATTTAAGAAGCTTTTGTTGACTACTCATTATATGTCAGGCATTGTGCTAGGTTATAGGGATGTAGAAATGGAAATATATTCTCTACCCTCAGGGAGTTCATGGTCAGGTGGGAAGACTCAGACAGGTAAACAATTATAAGATAGCAAAATGGGTGATGTAGTTAGCCTGTGCACAGGAAATTGTAGTGAGAACACAGAGGAAGACTAACCCAGCATGCAATATAATGGAAATCTTCCTATGAAGGTGATGATTGAATGGAAGGATGAGTAAGAGTTATCTGATAGAGAAGAAGAGGAGAAAGGCTGCCCCAGGCAGAAGGATCACAGATACTGTGCAAAGAGACTGTGGTGTATGCAAGGAAGTGCAGGTAGTTTGGTGTGGAAAGAGTTTAAGGTGCCTCTAGGGAAGGGGTAAGAGATGAGACTAGAGAGATAGATAAGGTCCCCTAAGAGAGGGACCTTATTTGTCTTGCTTTATCATGAAGATGATGGGGAACCAGTGAAAGACGTTGAACTATGATGTGGCACAAATTACAGTGATACCTTAGATAAATCACCCTAGGAGTAGTGGATGGAAAGGTAGCAGGGAGACCAGATAGGAGTGTGTGTTAGCATCCAAACAAGAAATGAGAGTAGCTTGAACCAAGGTAGAGACAGATTCAGGCTGAAGATATTTCAGAAGATAGAAACAACAGGATTGGCCGAATTTTAGGTTTAAAGACATAAAGGAAAAAAAAAATGAAGCCATTGAAGAAATTGAATACCATATAATTAGAAATGCCCTCTGTGGCAGATGATTTTCAGATTGGTGAATTGTCTCTTATCCCTAAGAAATATTTGAGAAAAAGCCCCAAGTGCTATGAACGAGAGAGTTGCACTTCCATATTGGTTATTTTCTTGTGAGAGATAGGATAAAAGGTGAAAGGTAAATACTAATGCAGATTCTGGATCAATGGATTGAATGCTAGGAGACCTGAATTAGCTATATGATCTTGGGCAAGTCATGTTACTTTTAATTTTCCTAATTTGTAAAATGAAGGACTAAGGGATTTTCATGCCAAGCTTTCAGGGGTCTGGTGGAGGTTTTTCAAAAGGAGTGTCTCTTTCAGCTGCTAAGATTTTATGCTCCATTGTCTGCATGTCCTGTTACTAAAATAAGTTATTGTGATGATCAAAGTAGGTGGTGTGTGAGAAACTGCTTTGTAAACTATAAAGTGGTATGTAAATTTGTGGGACTATTATAATTTTGACACTAAACTCTGGCTTAATGCCAAGTAATGGAGCTTAAACTATAGTGCCTTAAACAGGAGCTGAGAGAAAAGAAAACAACAGATTATTTTCAGTTCAGAAAAATTCTGGGAGATAAAATAGATAATGATTCTAAATGTAATAAAAATTGAACTTATTTTTTATGCCTGATATATAAAGTAAGTCTCCCTGTGTTAGAGGAAGTATTTCTTTTCTTTTTTTTTAAGATTTTATTTATGTATTTATTTATTTGACACACAGAGATCACAAGTAGGCAGAGAGGCAGGCAGAGAGAGAGAGGGAAGCAGGCTCCCCACTGAGTAGAGAGTCCGATGCGGGGCTCAGTCCCAGGACCCTGAGATCATGACCTGGGCTGAAGGCAGAGGCCCAACCCACTGAGCCACCCAGGCACCCTGGAAGTATTTATTTTCTGTGTATGTATATGTATATGTTGAGGTGGTAGAAGCTGAGCCAATATTTACAGTCTTGATTAGAGACCACTAGGGATTCATAGTTAACTGTTGCTTGGGAACAATAGCCTGAGACTGGGGCCAAGAAAGCCAACATGCTGGGTAATGTTAAGAAAACTACTTTTTAAATTAAAAAATACCTTTACTTTTAATAGGTAATTGTAGTTTTGCTTATTATTTTTTAATTAAGACCTGTTGGTACTAGAGAAAGACAACTCAGTTATTTGGGACATGGTTAGGGGGTCACTCTAACCCTAACCATGGGACATGATGAGGTCACCACAGTATGAAAGCATGCCACTTTTCATTGTATGAAAAGATAATGATGTGAGTGAATTATACTAACTAATGAAAAGCAGGCTAGATTTGCTCAATAAACTTAGTTTTCTGGAAGAGAGGGCCTGAGAAAAGTGCATGTGGTCATGTATCTCATGACCATAACTATGTACGTAGTACATAGCAGAGAATCAAGAAGTAAAGGGGAAAAAACGGTGTACCTCTGACTAATAGAAAGGTTATTCCAACTTGAAAAGCACATATACTCAAAAGCATATATAGAATCCATTCACCTTATTTGTGGGAGAGTCCCTTGCTCAGGCTGTATTTGCTCTTATTTTAGACACAATTCTAATAGTCAATTAGCTGACTGACCAGCTCAGGACTATTAAAGGCAGGGGCACCTGGGTGGCTCAGTTGTTAAGAGTCTACCTTCAGCTCGCAGCATGATGCTGGGTCCTGGGATTGAGCCCCGCATTGGGTTCCCTGCTCAGCAGGAAACCTGCTTCTCCCCTGGCTTGTATTCCCTCTCTCACCGTGTCTCTCTCTGTCAAATAAATAAATAAATAATTTTTAAAAAGACTATTAAAAAAAACTATTAAAGGCAACATATTAATAAGATGAATGAGAGCAGAGAGTAAGAATTTATGTTAAAACTGCAAGAGAGAAAGTAGAAAAATTATAAGAGCTAGACATAAGAACTCAAACAGCATAGCATTCTATTTAAAGGGGGACGTTAATAACATGGCAGTCCTCAGAATTTATTGTGTGGAATTAAAAGCATTCTTAACAGTAATCCAGAGAATTAAGAAACATTTAAATAATATTTAGAATACTCAAAAAAAGTTTTTAGAAAAGGAAGTATTATGTCACAGTTTAAAATTCCATAAAAAATGCTTAAGTTTAAAAAATTAACATTATATTAAAACAAGAAAAACTTTGGGTGCCTGGGTGGCTCAGTGGGTTAAGCCTCTTCCTTCAGCTCAGGTCATGATCTCAGGGTCCTGGGGATGGAGTCCTGCATCAGGCTCTCTGCTCAGCAGGGAGCCTGCTTCCTCCTCTCTCTCTCTCTTTCTCTCTCTCTCTGCTTACTTGTGATCTCTCTCTGTCAAATAAATAAATAAAACTTTAAAACAATAACAAAAACTTTTGACATCTTCATTTCCTAAAAATGCCAGCTAAATTAAGCTATGCTAGACTTTCATGTATTTAAAATTAAATATATTATTCTGAGAATTCTAGTCAATATTTCACACATAATGCACTAAACTAAGAGTTATTTTTGTTATTCTGAGAGCTGTATATATAGGGTGCAAATTTAAATGGCTTTTAAAATACTGGCTTAGGGCACCTGGGTGGCTCAGTGGGTTGAGCCACTGCCTTCGGCTCAGGTCATGATCTCAGGGTCCTGGGATCGAGTCCCGCATTGGGCTCTCTGCTCAGCAGGGAGCCTGCTTCCCTCACTCTCTCTGCCTGCCTCTCCGTCTACTTGTGATTTCTCTCTGTCAAATAAATAAATAAAATCTTTTTAAAAATGTTTATAAAATACTGGCTTAGATAAATTTATAAATGGAAAATCTGTAATGTTTTGAGGGAAAACATAGAATGCTCTATATGAGAGCTATACGAGGTGTTCTCGTATAGAGTGATAGGTCCTTTTTATGACTCAAAAGTCTTTTGTCTTCAAAATAATTCCTATTGGAATCATCCCTCAACTTAACTAAACAAGCTATGTTACTAGTATTATAAATTTTTAAGTACAAGAAAATCATAGGAAAAAGTCTTTTGAGGGGCACCTGGTGTGGCACAGTTGGTTAAGCCTCTGACTCTTCCTTTCCACTCAGGTTGTGAGCTCCCGGTTGTGAGATCCATCCCCGAGTCCAGCTTTGTGCTTAGCATGGAGTCTGCTTAGAGTTTCTCTCTCCCTCTTCCTCTGCCCCTTCCCCTCTCTCTAAAATAAATAATCTTTAAAAAAAGTAAAGGAAAGGATCTTTTGAAATATTTTTCAACCTTGTCTTAAATATTTCTTTAGTTTTTAAAGAGGTGAGATTCCTTTATGGGGAAAAAAAAAATTCGTAGAAGACATGAACAGACATTCCTGCACCATCCTCACATTGCTACTTAGAACACTTTACCCGTTGTCTGCATGTAAAACTGACTTTTTATGTGTCTGGCCATTATTGCTTTTAGCTAGAGGTAGGATTTTTATAAGCATGTTCTGTAACAGGAGAAATTTTGAAATATGTTGACAGCCATGGAATTGGTACAGTTTCAAAATGCTTCTATAATCATTCACCTAAGGCTAAATAGAGTCAGAAAACTTTTCCTGATTGAAGTATATTACTACTCTTGAACTTTATGTGGGATAACCATTCTAAATTTATTGTAATTAAGGATTACAGTGATTAAATGGTAGATTAGAAGTTTAAAATTATTAAAATACTTGTGGTAATGGGTGTGGAGAACATTCTCAGTAGTGAAAATTGAAGGTCATAAATAGTCTTCATTTGAAATGGTTACATGTAAATATTACAATACATTTGTAATAAGTAGAAATTAATTTAGTGGTTAAATCCTTGTATATTTTGCAATCTTGTTTTTATTCTTGTGGTGTTGTTTTTTTTTTTTTTAAATAGTGTTTGCCAGCTCTGAGCCTGTGCCTGGATTCCAGGGGGATACCCTGCAGCTAGCATTCATTGACCTCAGACAAGTAAGATATAATAATGTAGATCTCATTTTTTTTGCTTTCTACCGTTGACTTTTTTTTTTTTTTTTTTTTTTTAATGCTACGGGAATGCTTGTTTGCCTTGAAACAATCTTTCTTTGTGGAAGTGCTTCTTTTATAACTATATGTTTGGCCCTTCTCTCTGAACTGGTATATCTATTTGGTGTTTCAACCTCATGGAACAGTTTTATTGGTGAATATTTAACTTATTCATTACCTGCTAAGCTCATGCCTAAATAACTTCATACTTTGGTTTAATAACACTTGAAGTTTGAGTTATTTCTTAATGATTTCATGGTCCTATTATGAAAATTGGTGGTATAAATAGTGTCAGGACCCAAGTTAAATATAAATTATTATAACCTAGAAAGTAACCTCTTGCTTAAAACTGTGGTAAAGAATGCTTTTTTTCAGTAAATTTTCTGGGGGCTCTTCGGTGGCTCAGTTGGGTGGAGGTCTGCCTTCAGATCAGGTCATGAGCCCAGGGTCCTGGGATTGAGCCCCACATTGGGCTCCTTGCTCAGAAGGGAGCTTGCTTCTCCCTCTCCCTCTGTCTGCCATTCTCCCTGCTTGTGTGCTTGTGTACTCTCTCTCTCTATGTCAAATAAATACATAAAATCTTTAAAAATTTTCTGAATGCCTCCACAAAAAAGGACAAAATTACTTTTTTAAAAAAATTATTACTTTTTAAAGATTTTATTTATTTATTTGAAAGAGAGAGACAGTGAGGGAGGGAACAGAAGCAGGGGGAGTGGGAGAGGGAGAAGCATGCTCTCCGCTGAGCTTAGGGAGCTCGATGCAAGGCTCCATCTCAGGATCCTGGGATCATGACCTGAGCCAAAGGCAGATGCTAAACCGAATGAATCACCCAAGTGCCCCCAAAACTACTTTTAGAAAGGTAATTATAAATTTACATAATTCTTTTCTGGTCATGTAACTCTAAGTAGAGTAACAAATAGGATAATTTTTAAATCTTTTTTTATCATTTTACTAGTCTTTGAAAAACTTCCTACCCTTTTTCCATCTCCCCCATGGTTTTTTCTTATTCATATTCTGCCTCTTTCTTCCTCCTCCTTTTTCTTTCTTAATTCTAGGATTAAGGAGCTTAGTAGAGCTGGGAGGCACAAGGGTATGGAGGAGGGGAAGATCCAAGATAGAGGGCTCAGGGGTTTAGACTTGACAACAAGGTGGCTGCTGCCCTTGGCAAGAAGAACCAAATGGAAATGGAATTAGAAGAAAGCCAATGTGGGAGTACCTGGATGATTCATTCTGTGGAACATTTGACTCTTGATTTCCAGGTTGTGAGTTCAAGCCCCACGTTGGGTGTGTAGAGATTACTTAAAAATAAAATCTTAAAACAACAACAGCAACAGCAAAGCCATTGTGATATCAATCTATTAATGGTCCCATCCCGTTTGGGGATAGAGATGACTGAAGATTGGGCTTCACCATTGATGTAAATAAATAGACCACCACAGTGATGTTTGTGGCAGGCCCAGTTTGAGTAATGAAGGAGTTCTGATTTTAGTAAGTGTTTGAGAATACAGCTGTTTTTGCTTTAATTCCAAACCAGTGTTCTATAAATATGTATGAACTACTATGTACTGATTATTTAGAGAGGGCTGATATAGTTGAAATAGACACAAAAGTAATGTAAAAGAGAGTTTTGTTCTTGGGGAGCTTAAAACTCTTCTAAAGATACAAAACCCCCATGAACTCTGCAGGAATACTTACAGGACAGTGAGTCATGTGGATATAAATGGTATATCTTCAAATCAGGTTTAGAAGGAAACAAAAAAAGTAGTCCTACTTCCCAGTTTTTTATTTGTAAAGCACTGAACATATAAGATATATTAATATTTATTTCTGTTTGAAATCAGTGCTCATGTATTATGCCAAACCAGAAACAATGTTATGGATGACCTAGATCTGAGAATGATTACCATTACTAAGTTGGAGAAGATAATAAAAATTAAGAAGGTGGACTCTGAACTTTTATTCCAGTTTACCCAAAGATATTCTTTCTATAGAAGGTAGATCTATTTGCTTTAGGATTTCTCTCTGTTGCAATCTTACTGCCCTGAAAAAGATTATCTAATACAGCAAATGGAGTTCTTTAGCAGACTGGAAATAAGTTTAGTTGTATGTTCATTTCTCAGTTGGGTTATAGCCACTGACTGGGGTAGGTTTCCCTGTTACAAGAGCATGGGTATGTTCTCTAAACCAAAGTGTATGTAATTTGAGGGTATCTCCTATTATACATAATAGGATATTAGGATAATTTTTAAATCTTTTTTTATCATTTTACTAGTCTTTGAAAAACTTCCTACCCTTTTTCCATCTCCCCCATATTTTTTTCATATTCCTTTTCTTTTCGTATTCTGTTCATTTTCTTATTCGTATTCTATTATATATAAATAATCTCTTCACAGAAAACTTGAAATTTATTATGTTTTATATAAATTATGTGAATTTATATGGTATTAAATAGTTTGTGATCACATTGTAGGATTGTGAATAGGACCACATTTGAAACCGTGGGTAAAGGTTCTGTTCTTTGATTTGTTCGTTTTTGGTTCAATGCAGATTAAAACTGATCCCAAGTACTTTCTTCCTTCAAAGACAATCCTCATTTGACACCAAAAAATGCCTCTTTACAAGCATATGTAAAGCATTTATTTCCTCACTAGGAACTGTTATTAAGGCACACCAACAAATATTAGTAAATATCTCAAGTCTTTTTGGTTGAATTTACTTTTCAGTATGTGCTCTTACAGGCATTGAGTCTTGGTTGGCTTTTCCTCATCGGCATAATTTTTTAAAGAAACTTTTAAGTGAATACAAAAAAATCTGTTAGAAACATTTAGAATTCTGAAATCTATTCTGACACATGTAAAACTGTTAAAGATTTATGTAGAAATACCTATTTAATAAAAAACACAGTTTTAAAGTATGATATTTAGTATTCAGTACAAGTTACTAATGGATAAATATTAATGAGCTAATTTTTAATATATTAATTATTCTAGTTTGAAAGAGAGGCTTAAAATAATTTTTCCTAAATATTGTTAAAATTTAATCAGACTCTATTTTTGTACACTTGGCATTCTGAAACAAGAAGATGCAACTAATTCTTGTCTTTAGCTGCTGGACCACTGAGACATACTTGAATTTTATGATTTTAGAGGCTTGGATTTAATAACTTGACAAAGATAATTATTTTCACATACATTTGTTTCTCAAATTAATTTATAAACAGTTAAGTGGTGAAATGCCAAGTATGGGAATTGACTGAAAATAAAATTAGTCTTTAAAGTCTCATATGTGGTGATAGAAGTTTTTTGTATCAGATGTCAGTGTTATTTAAAGATGCCTTTCAAGTTTCAGTAGTGTTTTAATGTTCCTGACTTCATAAAGACCTTTCATAGAATATTATTTTAATATTTTTATATCAAGTACTGTATCACCAAACATAAAGAGAGTGCTAACACTTTTATTTACATTTCAGTTGGGTTTCTGCACTTTTCCCTCTTTTTTTTCTGGTCTGTGATCCATTTCTGTCTTAATAGGGTGGCTGACAGTTCTTTTCAAGTATACTTAGAAAGGCAAAAGAGCCCTTTTCATAGTACTTATAAGGGGTCATGCTTCTGTTTTTTAGTTTGAATTTGATACTGCTTCATGAATTGCTGGGTATGAAAGATTAGGAAGTAGGTCCAGTGGTCAAATTTTACCTGCCCACCCGGACTTTGCCCTGAGGTCAAACTCCTGATATTTGCTGTTCTGAATAGAGGAGTTGATGACAAGTATGAGCTGATACAAGAGGAAAGTTAGAACCATATCAAAGCTGAAGGCAAGAGAATTGGGATTCAATGAGAGACTGTAGCTAAAAGATGGATCATCATCAGAATTGCCCTCTTTTAAAGAAAAGGAAATAGCTGACCTGTGAGTGAAAAAGACTTTATCATCCTGCCAATCACATGCTTGCTAATGGAAGCCAGTTATCTCAACAACATTGTAAGGTTTACTACCCCATAGACAATGCAGAGGACTAGTGGTGCTGGTACTGCCTCATATGAATATACTGTCTCAATTTTAAGTGTGCTATTTTAATATGATTTGTATGTGTAAACTTTTTTTGTAAGTATACCCTATCACCCTCTTACCCCTAGTTCTGAAATTAATTCCCTGAAAGAAGGACCATGTTATACTTATATGTGTCTATTTTCTTTTACAAAGACTATTTTGTTAAATGTAATCTTTCAAATGGATTTCAGATGAATATGTAAAATTCTTTTGACAAGTTATGAAAACCATAAATATTTCAAACTATTTTTATTTTAATACTCTTTATACATTATACAGAATTGAGTGATAATTTTTTATAACTCATTTTTTTAAAGTAAGCTTACACCCAACATGGGGCTTGAACTCATGACCCCAAGATCAAGAGTCACATGCCAGCCTGGTGCCCCTATAACTCATTCTTTTTTCTTTTTCTTTTTTTTTTTTTTTTTTAAGATTTTGCTTATTTATTAGAACACAGGTCGGGGGAGGGAGAGGGAGAAGCAGGCTCCCCGCTGAGCAGGGAGCCTGATATGGGACTTAATCCCAGGACCCCTGGATCATGACCTGAGCTGAAGACAGATGCTTAACCACCTGAGCCACCCAGGCACCCATATAACTCATTCTTAATACACAGAAATATTTCACTAAATAGCACTAGAAAATGAGATGTCCCATATAACCAAATTTTAGTTTTTGTATAACTGAAGATTAGTTTTAATCACCAAAATTTTTACGATAAAGCCAATTTTATGGGAAACCTCAAAAAATATATCTTACCTTTATAGCTTCTTACTGAACATAATTCTCACAGTAGGTTGAACATCCATAGCTTACTAATCCTAATACTAAAGCCTCTTTACCTCATTCTGTTTCACTTTGTGGTAAGTTAGACTGGTAAGATGTATTGTTGCTACATTTGACAATATCTTGATAATCTTTTGGCAATATGAAGAAGTTTAGGTAGATTGGATCATAATGCAGTTAGATGGATTTGAGGCTAATAAAACAGTCTCTTGGGGCACCTGGCTGGCTGAGTTGGTAGAGCATGTAAGTCTTGATATCAGAGTCATGAGTTCAAGTCCCACATTGGGCAAGGAGCCTACTTTTAAAAAAGAGAATAAAAAACCATTTGCCCACAGAAGTTGGCTGTTGTATCATTATCACCCCAGAGCAGTATTTTTCAAAGTGTCTTTCCAGGAACAGTCATTTCTCAAGATGAGAAAAGATTTCTTTAAAGTTTTTTCTAAGTCAGACAGGTTTGGGAAACACTTTATACTCTAATTCCCTCTTAGAGACTTAAACCATGTGCATTAGAATTGCAAGGACTGAGAAATTCTTTGGTGATCTAGCATTTCCCAAACTCATCACAGATGTGATGATCCCTCACTCATTCTGGGATGTATTACATGAAACATACTTTGGGAAATGCTTCAAGACTCTGGCATCACCTTCTAGATGTCTATCTTATATAGTCTGGAATCAGCATACTTTGAAAATAATGACTTGGATAATAAATACCTAGAAGAAATGTGAATTATATGTATAGATGACAAAGCTAAGAGAATTGCCTATAGAATCAACATGCTGTTAGTGATAAGTGAAAGCCAACAAAGTTAGGTTTAGCAAGGAAAATATTAAATGTTATATTTAATTTTTTTAACCTTTTTTTGTGAGTAATTTCTACACCCAACATGGGGCTCAGACTCAGGAGTTACATGCTCTTCCAACTGAGCCATGCAGGCACCCCCTGTATTTAATATTTTTTAATTTAATTTAAAAAAATACAAGATGTAGGAAATCTGACTTACAATATGAAAAAGATCTGGTAGTTTTAGTTAACCTCCAAATCAACAATTTGCTGGGAATTCTTAGACTGCATTTGTGTAAGGGTGATATTTAGGTTAGACACTTTGTTTTGGGGCTGTTAAGACTGTACCTTGAGTATTACATGGTGATTTAGACACAATTACAGAGCACAGAATTCCAATTCTAGTGATGGATCAGATACCTTGTCATAGGAGAAGAGCCTTTTAAAAACCTGGGAATAGGGACGCCTGGGTGGCTCAGGGTCCTGGGATTGAGCCCCACATCGGGCTTTCTGCTCAACAGGGAGACTGCTTGCCCCACTCTCTCTGCCTGCCTCTGCCTGCTTGTGATCTCTCTCTGTCAAATAAATAAATCTTAAAAAAAAAAAAAAGAAAGAAAGAAAGAAACAAACCCTGGAAATATATAGTCTGAAGCCTTAGAGGAAAATGAAATATGTGGTTCCTATTAGCCTAGATTTGAGTCAGGTATACTATTTTTTTTCTTCCTGTTACAATCCTGTGCCATGAAAATGACCTTGTAATATTCCTTTCCTCATCTAGGATTAGGTCTTATTCTTTCTTTCCTTCTTTCTTCCATCCTTTCTTCCTTTCCTTCCTTCCTTTCTTTTTTTTTTTTTAAGTAGGCATTATGCCCATGTGGGGCTTAAACTCATGACTTTGAGATCAAGAGTCACATGTTCTACCAACTGAGCCAGCCAGGTGCCCCAGATCTTGTTTTCAAGTATTTGATTTTGGACAAACTAGGGGAAAGAGGAATGATCATTTCTCTGAACTATGTGTAGAGAATTTGAATTGTGCAAAATATATTTGCATCTTATAGCACTTTTCAAATAGGTGCTTTGTTGAAGTATAACATACATTCAGTCAATTCTTAGCTGTACGGTTGCTGGTTTTCATAGCATGAATTCATCTCTGTAATACCCAAATCAAGAAAGAAAACTTGACCAGTAAGTACCTCAAAAGAGATCCTACCCCTTACTGTTCTTTCAGCCATTACCCTTCTCCCTCTCAAAAGATAACCACTGTCATAACCTCTAATACCACAGATAAATTCAGCCAGATTTTAAACTTTGTATACATGAAATCATGTGGTATTAATTTTTTTTTAAAGATTTTACTTATTTATTTGACAGAGAGGAACAGCGAGAGAGGGAACACAAGAAGGGGGAGTGGTAGAGGCAGAAGCAGGGTTCCTGCTGATCAAGGAGCCCGATGGGGGGCTCGATCCCAGGATGCTGGGATCATCACCTGAGCCGAAGGCAGATGCTTAATGACTGAGCCATTCAGGCACCCCATGTCGTATTAATTTTTATGAAGAAGGTTCTACCTTCTTTAGCTCAATATGTTTGTGAAATTTATCCATGTTGTTACACATAGTTGTGGTTCCTTCATTCCCTTTGCTGTATAGTCTGCATTATACAAATATACCATATTTTATACATTCTATTGATAAGACATATGAGTTGATTCCAATTTTACTGTTACAAATTGTGCTAACATGAACATTTGTTTGCATGTCTTTTGGTGAACATATGCACACACTTCTATTTAGGTGTCTACCTAGGAGTGGAATTGCTAAGTCAGGGGGTATGCATATGATCAGTTATAATAGATACTGTGAAGCAGTTTTCCACAAGTTTATACTTAAGCCAGCCATGTAGAAGAATTCTTGTTGCTCTACATCCTTGTCATCTCTTAGTATTATCTGTCTCTTCCTTTTTAGCCCTTCCAGTGGGTATACAATAGTTTTATATTGTGGTTTTAATCTGCACTTTTTTATTTGACTTACAAATTGAATCCCTGGGGCGCCTGGGTGGCTCAGTTGGTTAGGCCTCTGCCTTCAGCTCGGGTCATGGTCCGAGGGTCCTGGGATCGAGCCTCGCATCAGGCTCTTTGCTCGGCGGGGAGGCTGCTTCCCCCTCTCTCTCTATGCCTGCCTTTCTACCTAATTGTGATCTCTGTCTGTCAAATAAATAAATAAAATTTTTAAAAAATTGTATCCCATTTCATATGTTATTGTCCATTTGAATATCCTCTTTTGTGAATAAACTGTGCAGGGTTTTTGTGGGAGGTTTTTGTTGTTGTTGTTGATGTTTTTTACCATTTTTTTCTATTGCCTACTTCTTACTGATTTGTAGAGGTTCTTTGTATGCTCTGAATGTGAATCCTCTGTCAAATATATGTATTGCAAATATCTTCTCCTCTCTGTGGCTTGTCTGTTTACTCTTAGTTGTGTCATTTGATAAACAGAAGCTCATGCTTCTAATGAAATCCGCCTTATCCCTTTATGGTTAGTTCTTGTTAATGTCCTGTTTAAGAAGTCTTTGCCTGTTCCTGAAATTATAAAGATATTTTTCTATGTTTTCTTCTAAAAGTTTTATTGTTTTAACATTCATATTTAGAGTCCATCTGGAATTGGTTTTTGTGCATGGTGTGGAGTGAAGGTTCAAAATTCATTTTGTTCCATATGGTTTTCTGATTGACCCAGCACCAGTTTTTGAAATTGCATTTTAATTTAAAGGTAATGTAATTGTAAAACACAGTACTGTGAGACATAAATGATACGTGCTTCTAATATACAAGTAAAGTGGTTTCTGTTGCCTTCCAGTTAGCTGTATGCTTATATTTCATGGTTCATAACATTCCTCATTAGCAAATTAGTTGTAAGTTTGAAGTTTAGTTTTAACCACATCAAAGGTATTTTTAAAAACAAAACAATTCTAGAATAAGTATTCATAACAATATGGGCAATATAAGAGAAAAAAGCTGAATTATGAGCCCATGAGGACAAGAATCATGCCCTTTTTGTTCACTCCTGTACTATGGTATTTGCCATAGCTTTCTGCTATTCTTAGTATACAGTGAACAATTAAGAAGTGTTGAATAAGTGAATACAAATTCTTTTAGCTATACTCAAAGGCATTTTTTTTGGAGTACAGAAACACCTTTCTTAGGAATTGAGATAGTCTATGTAAATTCACATTCTATATAAACAATACATTTAAAAGCAATACATTTTATTTTTCTATTTCAATTTTTTTTTAAGATTTTATTTATTTATTTGACAGAGAGAAATCACAAGTAGATGGAGAGGCAGGCAGAGAGAGAGAGAGGGAAGCAGGCTCCCTGCTGAGCAGAGAGCCCGATGCGGGACTCGATCCCAGGACCCTGAGATCATGACCCATGAGTATTTATAAATATGCATGACACAGGCTCAGTTGGTTAAGCAGCTGCCTTTGGCTCAGGTCATGATCCCAGCGTCCTGGGATCGAGTCCCACATCGGGCTCCTTGCTCGGCAGGGAGCCTGCTTCTCCCTCTGCCTCTGCCTGCCTCTCTGTCTGCCTGTGCTCGCTCTCCCTCTCTCTCTGACAAATAAATAAATAAAATCTTTTAAAAAAAAAAATGCATGACACATCTGTGCTTTCTCAAGTGAAAATATAACAAACATTTCTTTTTTTTTTTTTTTTAAAAGATTTTATTTATTTATTTGACAGAGCGAGATCACAAGCAGACAGAGAGGCAGGCAGAGAGAGAGGAGGAAGCAGGCTCCCTGCTGAGCAGAGAGCCCGATGCGGGCCTCGATCCCAGGACCCTGAGATCATGACCTGAGCCGAAGGCAGCGGCTTAACCCACTGAGCCACCCAGGCGCCCTCTTTTTTTTTTTTTTAAAGATTTTATTTAGTTATTTGACAGAGAGAGATCACAAGTAGGCAGAGAGGCAGGCAGAGAGAGAGGAAGGGAAGCAGGCCCCCTGCTGAGCAGAGAGCCCGATGCAGGACTCGATCCCAGGACCCTGAGATCATGACCTGAGCCGAAGGCAGCGGCTTAAGCCACTGAGCCACCCAGGCGCCCCATAACAAACATTTCTTGATTTATCTCAGCCATCATTAGGAATCTCAAAGAGTAATATAGGTTATTTCTAAGAAATATTGTTATTGCTCCAAAACCAACTGTTTATTCTTTTACGGGTAAAGAAATATTCTGGACAGGGGCGCCTGGGTGGCTCAGTGGGTTAAGCCTCTGCTTTTGGCTCAGGTCATGATCCCAGGGTCCTGGGATCGAGCCCCACATCCGGCTCTCTGCACAGCAGGGAGCCTGCTTCCTCCTCTCTCTCTGCCTCTCTGCCTACTTGTGATCTCTGTCTGTCAAGTAAATAAATAAAATCTTAAAAAAAAAAATTCTGGACAGGCTAATTGCAGGAATTTAGACAAAGGCAATATACACTTAATTAAGTGATTGGCAATGACCAAATATAAAACAATTAAATAAAGGAGCTTTAAATAAATATTGTTTGGAACTGTGAGTCATGAAGAAAGTAGATGATAGTCAAATAAATTGAGGAAATCCTACATATTTTGTCCCTCTCCTATAAATTCAAAATTTCATTAGCACATTAAAGGCTTTGAGAAGTCTTAGAGTAAAGGTGTATTCCCTTCCTCCCCCAAACCTGTTTGAGTACTGAAGAATTTTCAGAAATGAAAATCCCTTACTGTCTTGCAAAACAATGTTCTACCGGCCACAGTTTAACACTAAATTACCTGGACCACTGTTGGATTACTTTAATCTATAGATTCCTAGAACTATCTGGTTAAAACAGGGCTGTGGTAAAAAATAGAGAAGTCTTTCAGTAGATAGATAACATTTACATATTAAAATGTAAATGATTCAAAAATGGAAAGTAGTAAGTTTTCAACAACAATTTGTTGCAACTTTTAAAAAAAAATTTGAAGGATTTTATGAAGGATGATAATTACCAGAGGATTAATGCTGCTTAGATGTAGCAAACCAGTCAGTCAGTCATAGAGAATAACTTGTTTTTAAGAAGCATGAAGCAGTAACACAAGATGGCTTGTGAAGAATGAAAAGATTTAAGTGGAAATTAAATACCAGCTCATGTGGAGTTCAAATTCTAACAGTTGTCAGATTCCGTAATGAATCATCAAGACTATTGTTACTGAGCCACAGTATACATACTTGGATGAAAATAAAAGATACATTTGCTGCTTTTTTTTTCTTTAATACACTATAAGTGAGATGAGAAAAATTTGGAGATATCTTTTGATAAAGTGATATTTTTTTTCCAATTTATTTATTTTCAGAAAAACCGTATTCATTATTTTTTCACCACACCCAGTGCTCCATGCAAGCTGTGCCCTCTATAATACCCACCACCTGGTATCCCAACCTCCCACCCCTCCGCCACTTCAAACCCCTCAGATTGTTTTTCAGAGTCCATAGTCTCGATAAAGTGATATTTTGATAAAATGATCAAACTCTATATTTTGTTGTAAAGAATGTCTCTTAGTAGTAAAAAGGAAATATAATTGAAGTGACTTTTTTTCAGGTTAATTGCACCTTTCCTTAAGATAGAAAATCTAGGGGCGCCTGGGTGGCTCAGTGGGTTAAAACCTCTGTCTTCAGCTCAGGTCCTGGGATTGAGCCCCACATCTGAGCTCTCTGCTCAGCAGGGAGCCTGCTTCCCTTCCTCTCTCTCTGCCTGCCTATCTGCCTACTTGTGATCTCTGTCAAATAAATAAAATCTTTAAAAAAAAAAAAATCTAACAATTGCCATAATAAGAACATTAAAACAAAGCCAAAATGCCACAAAGAAAATACTGTTACTATTTAGTGATACTAAAAATATGATGAAAAAAGTTCTAAATCCTTTAGAACCTAAAGAAATTTTTTCCCAGATGGTTTATTTTACACATTAACTTAGCTGTAAGCACCTATAGTTACGAAAAGAGAAAGGGTAGGGGACAAAATCCACTTTGTTCAGCCGATCTTTTTTGTCTGACACGAAGCCCTCCCTGGCAGGCAAGGGAGGGGTTTTACGACTAAAAATATTCTTTACCTTCTATTGCTTCTTTGATCTGACATAATTTAAAGAATATGTTTTTGGGGATCCTGGGTAGCTCAGTTGGTTAAGCAGCTGACTCTTGATTTTAGCTCTGGTCATGATCTTAGGGTCCTGGGATCAAGCCCTGTGTCAGGCTCCACGCTCAGCAGGAAGTCAGCTTTAGGATTCTTCTTCTCCCTCTGTCCCTGCCCCTTCTTATGCATGCTCTCTCTTTCTAAAATGAATAAATAAATCATTTTAAATGATGCCTTCTTTCTAAAAAAATAAAATAAAATAATAATAAAGAATACATTTTTAGAAGTCCTTTTGTAACCCTACAAACGCATCTTTTTATTAATGGTACCCACAGAGGTTTCTCTTCCTCCAGAAGAGTTCATGGACCATTCTGAATATTAAATCATTTCTTTTTAGTTTAGCTAGGTTGTTTTTTTTTTTTAAGTAGGCTCCATGACCATTGTGGAGCTCGAACTCATGACCCTGAGATCAAGAATCACATGCTCTACTGACTAAGCCAGCCAGGCACCCCAGGTGCCTCGTTCTTTTTCTTCTTCAACTTTGTCGATTCCTAGAACTTGACTTTTCTACCTATATTCTGATCCAGTATGATCTCATTTAGTTGGGGTAACAGTATAGTCTATGATGTTTTTTAAAGAGGCAACCATAAACGTTCCCCTTCACAAGTCTGTTATCTTACTATATATGTCATCAACACATATGCCTTTTTTTTGCCTTTTTGTGTGTGTGTGTGTGTGTGTGTGTGTGTGGCGAATTGCAAATCTAGGCTTCTCTATACAGTATGCTACATGAGAAGACTAAGCAGCCATTGACCATGGCTATTCTTCATTTGACCTTTCTTATATTCTCTTACTTTGTAAAGAAATCTGTTAGGAATGACTTGTAGCTTTGTATTGATTTTCTTTTTATTCTCAGCCTTTAACTTCATTGGCAGGAATTGGTTAAATGTAGATTGCATTGCATACAGGTCCTTATATGCCTGTGGATCAGGGATTCTAATCTGGGGGCCATGGATTGATTTTAGGAGGTTCGTGCAAAATTTTGTTTGTGTATTTTACTGAGAAGAGGGTCCAGTGTTTTCAGATTTTCAAAGGCATTTTATGTGACCTAACAACAGTTATTCAGTGACCACTGCTCTGGGGAAACTGAAAGTTGTCCAGATTAAGCCAGATCTCCATGAGCTGTTCTATTTTCAGATGTTTCTTCATTTACTGAACAAATACTTGAGCATCTGCTCTGGGGACTGTTTTAAATGCTGAAGATACAGTGGTGAACAAGATAGGAAAGATCCTTGCTCTCACAATCTCACTTTGCTGACACAAAATCCACAACAAGCAGTGATGATTTCTAGTTTTAGATAGGATTTCAAATAGATTTAGATCTTGTGAGAAAAACAAAACAGGTTAATGTTATGATGACTGGGAGTAAGGTGTCAGGGAAAACATTTAAGGAGGTGACATTTGAGTAGATATGTGAATGAAGCTGGGAGATATGGGGAAGTAGCATTCCTGGCAGCAGAAGGAAGAGCAAGTGCTGTCAAGAAAGAGAGGATAATAGTACGGCTTTAAAGTAGTGAGCAAGGGAAAGAGAGGTTCAAATGAAATTGGGAAGATTATCAGAGCCAGATCCTGTAAGGCCTCGAGGGCCTTGTTAAGTAGTTCAGGTTGTTAAGTATGATGAGAAACATTCAAGGGTTTTAAGCAGGTTAGTATAATACTCTGATTTACATTTTTAAAATATTATTCTGGAGGCACCTGGGTGGCTCATTCGGTTGAGCTTCAACTCTTGGTTTCATCTCAGGTGATGATCTCATACATTGTGAGATTGAGCCCACACTGAGCTCCATGATCAGCGCAGAGTCAGCTGGAATTCCTTTGTCCTTACCCCACTTGCTCACTAGCTCTCTCAAAAAACAAAACAAACAAACAAAAAAAGATTATCCTGGCTGCTCTGAGGAAAACAGACTGAAAAGGACAAAATCAAAATCAGGATGAACAGATGATAATTTTGGTAATCTAGTCTACCTATGATTGATTGCAGTTAATTACTGATGATGTAGTTCACAGTATTTCACAGTGCCTTCTTCACGTGGACTCAGAAGTTTCTGTTTACAGTGTTGGAAATAGCTGAATTCATCCAGAGTAACTAGTATTCTAATAACTGGAGTACTATGAGTTATCTAACTAAATACATTTTCTTCATTTTTGCCGCTAGAAAACTCAGTTGTGTAGCATACTATCATGTGCATTTTGTGTCCTAACTTCATCGTCTACCTTCACTCTCTCTTGGCCCTGAGTTTTCTCAGTTATTAAGTTGTGTATATCTTGCAAGTATTCTTATAAGTTAACTTTGGAAGAAGACAGTGTGAAATAAGTTGAACGTTTGTTAATGGAATGCTAGAACTATAGTTCTGTAACAAGCACTATATATGTATGGATTTTTCATTTATTTCTTCTTTAACTCATTCATTTTATTCAAAAAATGTTTACTAAGTGCCTACTATAGCCAGCCCCTGAGGAAACAGAATTGAGCAGTAGACAATAAAATAAGAACTAGACAATTTGAGGGATCAAAGACGATAAAGTTGAAGACTAGCAGATACAGAAATATCCCGTGCCTAAAGGATAGAAATTAAGGAGTGTAAAAAGAAAGCCATGAAGTATCCAAATGGTATGTTGACGAGGACACTCTTTTGTAGGAAATAGAATGGAGTCCTACTTCTCTTCATAACTCTTGCATGACTTTGGGAACTGTTTCACTATATATTTTCCTGAACTGTTTCACTGTATATTTTAATGGCTTAATGAAATTTGTGATGGAAAATATTGTACAGTTTATTTCTTTATTTTTAAATTTTGTTGTTGTTGTTTTTAAGATTTTATTTGAAAGGCAGAGATCACAAGTAGGCAGAGAGGCAGGCAGAGAGAGAGGAGGAAGCAGGTTCCCTGCCAAGCAGGGAACCCGATGCAGGGCTCCATCCCAGGACCCCGGGACCATGACCCGAGCCGAAGGCAGAGGCCTCAACCCACTGAGCCACCCAGGCGCCCCTGTACAGTTTATTTCTGAGAGATGTTTTTCATGGGGTGCTTAATCTTCATTGCTAAAATTGTTGAGTTATGTGAAGCTTGCATTGCACAGATGTCATTAATTGATTAAGTCAGCAGTTACCTTTATACTTTAGCACACTTTATACTTAGCACACTTCATCAAGGCAATGGTGATGCTGGTGTGGCAGATCTACATCATGGTGAGCTAAAAGGAGCATAGTTCTGTAACAGAATTGTTTGGTAAGGGAAATACTCTGAATACCCACATCTTTGTTCTCATTATTCCCTTCACTTACTTACTTTCACCCTTTTGCACATAGTCTGATCATCCCTCTCTACTATACACCCAAATTGGTTATAAAGTTTAGGAAAGAGGTGCAGATAATACTTCACCACAGAAAGACGAACCCTGACAAATATATACACTTGTGTTTGACTCAAAATGAACAACTTTGGAGTCTACCTAAAGGGACATGAACAAGACTTGTAAGTTACGAAGGAATTGTTTGGCCATAATTCCTTCTGTGGAGACTGGGCGTCTGCCAAGACTTTACTTTGAAATTTCTGTCTTCTGTTTCTAATCTTAAGGCATCATAACATACAATTCTTTTGCCACTAGTCCAGTTTGTTCTTTTATGATGAGGAAGGAGGCATTTTTAAATAACAATTATTTCCACTATAATTAAACAAATCTTCTTTTGTTTGTATTATATTTGTTACTCTATTGTATACACACTCTGCTTGCTTAAACTTGCCCCTGTGACTACTTCACAGGAACTTTCTTTAGAAGTTTTAAAGTCTTTGACTTCTTAAAGTATTAATGGGATTTGCCAAAGTTGTAGTATCCGAATGCTTGACTAGATATAGTAGCAGGACAACAAGCTTGTTCACACAACTCCTCCAGCAAGCCTTTTTTCCCTTAGACAATCCTAAATTCATTTGAAGTGCCAAAGAATTAAAGGAAGATGTATTTGGGTTTACTGCTGAATATAACAAGACCAGACATCTCACAAACTTTACCTTAAGGTCCAGATATTAGAAAAGTATGCTGCCCTTTGCAAGAGCTTAGATTATGAAGGATTAGTCTGATCCTAAATGACTTTTGCCTTTTTGTACTTTTTGTTCCAGTGTCATAATTCTGGAGATTTACAGTTGATGTGCTTAATTACATATGTGACTTATGCTCATACTTCCAGTTATTGACATAAATTTTTTAACTCACAGATTTTTGTGATTATTTTGAGAGTAAAGGTTAGAGCTGTTTTGTAGTTTGGAAAATTACCTTCTGAAATGATTTTTTGAAAACCAGAAAAACAAAAAAGCAGACAAACACCGTAACAGTTAAAAAAATAATACATGCTCACTGCTTTTTTTATTTAAAATATTTACAGACTCACAGGAAGTTACAAATATAGTTCTGTGAGGTCCCATGTATACTTTACCCAGCTTCCCCACACACAATGACTTTTATATAGCTATCTGCAGTTATCAAAATCAGGAAAATGATATTGCATGTTCACTGTCTATAACAAAAAGTCGAACATGTAAATATGTATAAAGAGAAAGCTCTCATTTTTTTGTCTTCTTCACTCTCTCAGTCATCATTGTGTTACCTGAAGATTTTTTTTTTTTTTTAAGATTTTATTTATTTGACAGACAGAGATCACAAGCAGGCAGAGAGGGAGGCAGAGAGAGGAGGAAGCAGGCTCCCTGCTGAGCAGAAAGCTGGATGTAGGGCTTGATCCCAGAACTCTGGGATTATGACCTGAGCCAAAGGCAGAGACTTTAACTCACTGAGCCACCCAGGCACCCCTAAAATGTACATTTAAACACACACAAAGGCACCTACTTGTGTGCACATGTGTAAAATTTTTTGCTTTTGGGGAATAAGGGTCATTTATGCTATAAGCTACATTTTATACTACATGATTTTGTATTGATAAATACAGATTTTTCATTCTTTTTCATTTCTTCATAATGTTCTCTAGTATAAATACGCCATAATTTATTAAATAAACCCCCTTTTGTTGGACATCTATGGACTCTACAGTTTTTCTACCCAATGCTGCAGTTAGTATCTTTATACGTATATATCGAGCACTTGTATAAGTATTTCTGTAGTTCTTTAAAAGTGGAATTACTTAACACTCAAAAAAATTGTACCAGTCAGAATTTTTTTAAGAGAAGTACATAGTAATATGACTATAAACAAAAGTAACAGATTTATGAGAAAAATTTATTCATCTAAGTGTGTAGTTGGGCAAATATGGAAATTTTTTATTTATAATATAAACATGATTATGTTGTGATTTGTTATGAGGTAAATTTCAGTATGTTACACAAGGAGTAAATCTTTTTCTCCATGGACTGGGGGTTATAAGCTGGTGTATAATGTAAAGAGAGGCAGTCCCAAATTTAAATGTTTTTAATCATCAGTATTCTAATTTTTTCACTGAAAGAGATGGCTAAAACTTTTAGTATAGTCTACCAGCAATGAAGGATATTGCTAGCTGGCCTTTATCAATATATACCCATTAAACTAATTATTAGATATAAACTCAGTATTGGCAGTATTCAACAGGGAACTTTATTCTTTTCTCAACATTAATTTCACATTTTTGCCAAACTCCCTATTATTCATGTATAAGAAATGTTTTTCCCTAATAATAGTTTTCCTTTTTTGAATGGAAAAATTTTTTAAATTATAGATTTCTTTGCGTTGGGAGGATAGATTATGAGAACTTTAAATATTTAATTGCTTTGTCAAAAAAACAGCAATAGTTATTGTACTCTTTAGCAACTAATGAGTATTCTAACCAGAACCAGCATATTCACTATTATGATCTTTTTTGCTGTATAAGACAAAATTCCCTAGATTGCCTTTTTAATATTTGCCATATCAAGTATGAATCTTTTTTTAAAAAAGATTTTATTATGTTTGACAGAGATCTCAAGTAGGCAGAGAGGCAGACAGAGAGAGAGAGGGGGGAAGCAGGCTCCCCGCTGAGCAGAAAGCTGGATGCAGGGCTTGATCCCAAGACCCTGGGATTATGACCTGAGCCAAAGGCAGAGGCTTTTTTTTTTTAACTCACTGAGCCACCCAGGCACCCCACTGCCTCAAGTGTGAATCTTAAAACAGTGTTCTAAAAAACTTTGCCAAGAACTCTTTTTGAAAGTAGATTGATTATACATACAAATAAAAGGAAATCTTATATAAATGAAGCCATCCTAATCTGGTTGTTTTAAGCACTTGACTTATAAATTGAGGAAATTAGATCCTAATCCTACTTTACATATAAATTTGAACAAGACACATTAATTTCTCTAGAGCTCAGTTTCCCTTTTATAAAGTATAGAAAAGCCTGTACTTCACTGGAATGAGATGTTCAAGTGAAAAATTGTATACAATACAACTAATGGCTGAAATGGAGATAAGGAAAAATTAACAGTAGGTGATTAGTGAATTTTGTGTAGACTCTGTCAGTCTCTCAGGGTCCCTTGAAGGTAATCTCTGTGTGACAGGGTCACAAACTCAATATTTATGCAAAGCTTTTGCAGTGGTTTAAATTAGAAGCTTTTTCTTATGCATTAATCTCTCTGGTTTTCTTTTTGTTGCAGAAAAGATACAGTCCTTAAACTTCAGCTTCTCAGAGTGGTCTATGAAATACCATTTAGTTCAGTTCAACAAGCTTTTATTGAGTAATGTAAGGGAGAAGTAGGAGCTATTATCTATGCCCTTGAAGACTCATAAGTTGGTTGGAAAGTGGAAACAAACATACCCCAAAACTAAGTACATGTACATACTCCATGCTTGAGGAGTGAAACTTTGGGGACCAATAGAGCCACCCGTCCTCACATTTAGATGACTGAGAGAACCGAATCCTGCTAACACCCAGGTAGCATTCCAGAGGGGTTCATTCCATGTCCTGTATCTCTAAAACCATACACTAAAAGAAATTTAGTGGGTTTTTGTTCAGTAGTGACCTTTTAAAAGCCAAGTGGATATGTGTCATCATGAAAATTTTTACTAATATATATTGAAAGGATGAAATTGCTGAAGGGATTATTTGATTTAAGAATAACTTATAATATTTTTTCCTGAACTTCCTTCTTAGGCATATATTACAATGCTTTAGTACTTAATAGTAAGTGACAGTTTGGTCCCAAGAGTGTTTTACAGTTTATAGTTCTTTCTTTGACTTGCTTGTGTTTTCTTAATTTTCAGATCGTCTTTCAGTTACCTTCAGTTTTTGATTCAGTGATTTTCATGTTTATGAAATCCTAAGACTTGAGAGTTGGAAGGTGCTTAAGGAAATCTAACCAAACCTCCTATAAACTATCCCCTTAACCAGGGCCCTTGCTGCTGCTCCTAATGTCTTTAGAAGTCCACGTTCAAATAGAAGCTTCTTTGCCCTTTTGAAAAGTCTCATGACAGCCTTCATCATTTCTTCCTGAGATCTGGTGTTTCCAGAAGATTAAAATGTTTGATTACTCATCCAACTGAGGTACTTTCTCCCTACTCTTTCCACATCTTACTCCACTCCTTCTGGCTGCCCGACCTTTTTACTGTCTCATTCACTCCTTGTTTTGTTTACTCTGTGTCTTTTCACTTCTACTCCTCTTAGGGTGTGCCATCTGAAGACATTGCAAGGTAAACGGCCCTATGGCTTCAGTGCTATGGCAGAATGTTTTCTTCCCCTCCCATCTTAGAATTGTGCAGGTACCCTAACCCAGAAGCCCTCTAATGGGAGCTAAGCACTCTTTCACGGGCTACACAGAGTGAATGAGAGATCCTGTTTTCCGTATCCCCATTTCCATTTGTAGACCATTGTTCATCTACTCTTGAGTGAGTAGATGGCCCCTTGAGCCTCCTTCATTCCTCTCTGTCACTACCAATATTTCACTGTTATTTTTTTGTTTTTAAAAAAGACTTTTTTTTTAAAGATTTTATTTATTGAGATAGAGAGTGAGAGAGCAAACATGAGCAGGGGACAGAGGAAGAGGGAGAAGTAGGCTCCCTGCTGAGAGAGAGCCTGCTGAGCAGAGAGCCTGGGCTCAATCCCAGGACCCTGAGATCATGACCTGAACCGAAGACAGACTGAGCCACCCAGGTGCTCCAAAAGATTTTTTTTAAATCACTTCTACATCCAAAGTGGGGCTCACAACCCTGAGATGAAGAGCCACATGCTCCCCCAACTAAGCCAGCCAGGTGCTCTTCACTGTTGCTTTTGCAATCGAACACTTTGTCTATATTCACATGCATTCTCATTTTCCTTCCTCAGACTCATATAATAGGTAGCCATTTTGTTCACAGTTCTCTCATCTTCCAGTGCGCACGACCTCATCTTTCTAAGGGACTTGTTTCATTATTCATTTTTCTTTCCTCTGTTTTATCCTTTCCCTAAATACCTTAGCCTAAAAACATATTCAAAATCTTACCTACCCGAGAGAGAGACAGAGAGAGGGCAGGCAGGGAGATATCTTCTCTAGTCTCATTCTAACATTTACAATCTCTTCTTTTTTCCTCCTTTGTATCCTTATTCCTTAGAAGAATTTTTTATAATTGTTTCCTTATTTCCTCATATCTCCTTCATTCCCCATTCTACTCTCTGCTTTGCCACAGTGCTCAAACAGCATTCACTTAGGTCACCGGGGAGGGCCAGAAGAACTATTTATCCCTTATTTTATTGGTTCTTTCTGCTGTATAATAATATAATATTGTTATATGATAATGTTGGTCACATCCTCCTTAAAATTCTCCCTTCTTTGGGGCACCTGGCTGGCTCAGTCGGTTAAGCGTCTGCCTTCAGCTCAAATCATGAACCCAGAATCCTGGGATTGAACCCCACATTGGGCTCCCTGCTCAGCGGAGAGCCTGCTTCTCTCTCTCTCTGCTGCTACCCTTGCTGTGTTCCCTCTCTGTCAAATAAAATCTTTTTTAAACCCAAAAAACAAAAAACCTCTTCTTCAAAGTCTTTACTGTCTTAATGTTCTTTTTATGTCTTTTCTGTAGCTTCCTTTTCCTGCCCCCTAAATGTTGGTATCCCTGAGGTTTCTGTCCTAGAATGCTGTTCTGTATACACTCTACCAGAGTGAACTCATCCACTCTTCATCTGATCTCTGGCACAAATGCTGTATGCCCTAGATATTCATGCAGTTGCTGGGTAGTCATTTCCACTGGGATGTATGTCCCACATCCTATGTGGCCAAAGCTGTCAACACATCATCTTCCCTCATTCTCTAATCAGGTCTTTTCATATTCTCTGTTTTGGTTGATGGCATCACTCTGCCATGCCCCACATTTAATCATCATGGCCTAGGGAATTTTCTTCTTAATATTTCTCAAACCCATCTTCTTCTTTCAACCTAACTACCTGTCTACTACCTATCCATCCTCCTCTCTCTATCCTAATGACCTATTTGTTTATCCCAGTATATTTCAAGTTTATCACAACAGTCTCCTAATTATTTTTCCTGTCTTTAGTTTTTTTCTCCTCAAATCCGCTCTTCATAGAACTGCTAGATTTGCCTATCTAAGTGATCAGGCTGACCATGTGAGCTTTCTTGTTTAGAATTTTCCCACAGTTTCTGAACAAGGCATACATGTCCTTTTATGATCTGGTCCCTGTCCCCTACTCCAGCCCATTTTGTACTACTCCCTTACTGATAAGTTTAGCAACACTAATTAAAGTGGCACTCCCCATAAGCACAACTCTTTCCCATCTTTGTGCCTTTTCTTTTCTTTCACATTTGCTTGAAATACCACCGCATTTCCTTTGATTAACTCCCTTTTTTTTTTTTTAAGATTTTTAATTATTTATTTTAGCGGGGGGAGTGAGAGGAGAGCATTGAGGGAGAAAGAGAGAATCTCAAGCAGACTCCATGCTGAATGTGGAGCCTGAAGCGGGGCTTAATCTCACGACCCTGAGACCATGACCTGAGCTGAAACTAAGAGTCAGATGCTCAACTGACTGAGCCACCCAGGAGCCCATGATTAACTCCTTTTCAAGACTCAGTTTGGGTACTACCTCATATGCCTTCTCAGGTTTGCCTCTCACTCCCCAAATAAGATAGGATGCTCTAAAAATAACCTGTACATAACTCCATCAGTGTAATTAGCATCTTAGTTCATAATTAGGCCTTTGTGAGTATCTCTTCCATTCTACTGAAGAACTCCTTGAATCCAAAGACGGGGTCATCATCATCTTTTCATTGCTACTGTCAAATTAAGTGCTTGTCACATGCAAATAAGATCCCTTCATTTTACAGACAGGAAGTTGAGACCCAGAGTTTATCACTCCCTTAAATGATCAATTCATAATGAAAGTAGCTTGATTAAAAAAAAAAGTGGGGGCACCTGGGTGGCTCAGTGGGTTAAGCCTCTGCCTTCGGCTCAGGTCATGATCTCAGGGTCCTGGGATCCAGCCCCGCATCGGGCTCTCTGATCAGCAGGGAGCCTGCTTCCTCCTCTCTGTCTGTCTGTCTTTCTGCCTAATTGTGATCTCTGGCTATCAAATAAATAAAATTTTTTAAAAAAGTGAGTTGAGAGGAAATTTAATAGGGCATAAGATAAATACACTATTGGTGTCATAAGAAACAATATTTTTTCCAAGTGAAATATAATCAGATAAACAAATAATATCCATAGAATATTGATTAGGTGAGACATTGGAGGGGCTTGATTTTTCCTAACCAAGTGGTTCCAGTTTCTAACATTCTGAAGCACTGTCACCACATAGCAGATATTTAAAAATTATTCTGAAAAAGGGGTGCCTGGGTGGCATAGTCAGTTGTGTGTCCAATTCTTGGTTTTGACTCAGGTTATGATCTCAGGGTCTGGAGATTGGCCCAGTGTCAGGCTCTGTGCTCAGTGTGGAGACTGCTTGAGACTCTGTCTCCCTCTCCCTTCGTCCCTCCCCCTGCTCTCTCTTGTGTGCTTTCTCTCTCTCAAGTGAATGAATAACTCTTTAAAAAATTTTTTTCTGAAAAAAAGAAAAACTGAATCATTTTAACTTCTAGTATTTGTTGAATATTTCCTTAGGAAATCATTGAATACTCTCTTATTAACCCAGAGTCTTATTAAAAATGAAATTCTCAGGGGCGCCTGGGTGGCTCAGTGGGTTAAAGCCTCTGCCTTTGGCTCAGGTCATGATCCCAGGGTCCTGGGATCAAGCCCCACATCTGGCTCCCTGCTTAGCAGGGAGCCAGCTTCCCTTCCTCTCTCTCTGACTGCCCCTCTGCCCACTTGTGATCTCTGTCTATCAAATAAATAAATAAATAATTTAAAAAAAAAAAAAAGAAAGAAAGAAATTCTCAGGTGCCTGGGTGGCTCTGTCATTAGGCATCTGCCTTCCGCTCATGTCATGATCCCAGGGTCCTGGGATCAAGCCCTGCATTGGGCTCCCTGCTCAGCAGGGAGCCTGCTTCTCCCTCTTCTGCTCCCCCTGCTTGTGTTCCCTTTCTCAATATGTTTCTGTCAAGTGAATAAATAAAATCTTAAAAAAAAAAAAAGAATAAAATTCTTTCTATGGAGCACCTGGCTGGCTCAGTCTGTACGACATGCAGTTCTTGATCTCAAGGTTTTGAGTTTAAGCCCTAAGTCGGGTGTAGAGAGATTACTTAAATAAATAAAACTTTAAAAATATTAATTTGTTCTCAGCCAATCTGTAAATACTTAATACTTCCAACTTTCTTACCTGTTTGTTACCCCTCTCTTCCTTCTTTGTCCCCCTAATTATTAATAAACTTTACCCCCTGAACTGTGTTGAGTGTGCTGGGCCAATTTCTGTTCTATGTATTACAAGGAAGAAACTCCTATGGCTTGAGTTTTTTCCTGATGGCCTGATGTACAATGTTAATGCAAAGTGTTAATGGAAACAATTATTTTAACAGGACGGCACCACCTATTTTGCTTAGAAATGTCCTAATTTCCTGCTTAGGTTATCTAGAGGTCAGATAGGGATTTCTTTCTGTACTCCCATTACACAGATTTGTATCATGCAAGCATTGTAAGACTTAGATCACAATCTCTTTAATTCCACTGGCTGCATTCATCTTCCCAAGAAGATAAGCCCTTCCCCCTGCTGTTTTTATTTAGTTTCTCTTTTTATATAGGTATGACCCTAATAGGTCTTTACCCATAGATGCTTTTTAACTAACCTTCATCTTAAAGTTTGTCTGTTGCCCATTTTGAAGTTCACGTGGATTAGTCAGAAGTTCTTCTGCATTAGTTGGAATGCTATAGTGTTGTCACTGTTACCCGGTCCTAGAAATTGGGCAAGCATCAGGCCCCAAAGTAAGCCAGGGCTACTTGCTATATACTCCTACCATAGTGAATCTGCTTCAGTGTAGTTTGATAACTGTCTTTTTTTTTTTTTTTCAAATTTAATTATGCCTTGAGGCTGTTGAAAAACTGAATTTATTTGTTGAACCAAACTAAGCAGCAAGTGTTCTGACATGTTTATTGAGCAAATTATTATACCTGACAAAAGGCAATTACATATACAATCAGATTTGGAAGTAACTGGATCATTAAAGGTTAATAAATTGGGGTGCCTGGGTGGCTCAGAGGGTTAAAGCCTCTGCCTTTGGCTCAGGTCATGATCCCAGGGTCCTGGGATCGAGCCCCGCATCGGGCTCTCTCCTCAGCGGGAAGCCTGCTTCCTCCTCTCTCTCTCTCTCTCTCTGCCTGCCTCTCTGCCTACTTGTGATCTCTGTCTGTCAAATAAATAAATAAAATCTTTTAAAAAAAAAATAAAGGTTAATAAATTGTCTAGCATACAAGAAGTGCCTTTAGATTCTGGAGAAGTAAACTAAATATATACCTTTTTAAATTCTTTGAATAAAGATTACAAAATCTTTATTTTTAAGATTTGAAAGAAAGAGATGAATGAGGATACAAGCCCCCTTAAATACAAATACTCACTGAGATAGTGTAATATTTTTGTCTTAACTGGAGACTGCAGAGATTCTTATTTTCTGAATTTCCATCATGCTAAATACAGTAGTCTAGTATTACCATAGAAACTATCCTCCTTTTCCTCCTATAGTGGTTGGGATTCAGTGCGCTTGGTTTGTTTTATTTATCTAAATGGTCAGAGTTCCATTTTAAAGACGAGAATGATAAGATGACTCTAGGAACTGAAGTATCTGGTTTTAATTTTAGTTTAGCTTTGTTTTCTCAAAACAAATTATAACTTGCCATTATAACTAATGGCAAATTGTGTCTCTCTGTCAAATAAATAAGTAAAATCTTAAAAAAAATAATAATGGCAAATTATGAATTCTATATATAACATGACTTACTAAAATTTTAGAATGAGACATATGTGACTGATTTTGTTGAAGACTAAATTAATCCATCTGTTAGATTCTCCAGTCTTTCATTTGCCTTATTTTATTTTTTTTTTAAAGATTTTATTTACTTATCAGATAGAGATCACAAATAGGCAGAGAGGCAGGCAAGGGGGGTGGAAAGCAGGCTCCCTGCTGAGCAGAGAGCCCGATGAGGGGCTCGATCCCAGGACCCTGGGATCATAACCTGAGCAGAAGGCAGAGGCTTTTAACTCACTGAGCCACCCAGGCACCCCTCATTTGCCTCATTTTAAATCATAGCTGTGAGGACAAGGGAAGAGAAACATCCACTTAGATTCACCAACTTTTAAAAAGTGGTTATTCCCTCCCTCTTTCTCTTCTTATCAATTAAAGTGCATTTAAAAGAGTACACAGTGGGGATGCCTGGGTGGCTCAGTTGGTTAAGCAGCTGCCTTCGGCTCAGGTCATGATCCCAGCGTCCTGGGTTCGAGTCCCACATCGGGCTCCGATCGAGTCCCACATCCGGCTCCTTGCTCGGCAGGGAGCCTGCTTCTCCCTCTTTCTCTGCCTGCCATTCTGTCTGCCTGTGCTCGCTCTCGCTCCCTCTCTCTCTCTGACAAATTAAAAAAAAAAAAAAAGAGTACACAGTGAAGCTCCAGCCTAGTCTAGCTCCCTTCATTCAAGCAATTACTATATCCTGGAGTATAGACACATTGGCATATAATTATTCTTCGCTGGCTAATCCATATTATCTTCCTTCATTGTTCTAGGTCTTACACAGTTAATTTATACAAGCAGATCTTATTTCTCCATTGCTTTGATAAAGCAAAATGACTTACAGAGAGAATCAAAAGTCTAGTGAACACCTCTCATCATGAGATTCACGGTTTGATTTTCTGAGTATTGGAAGTAAGAACTTTATTGGTGAAGTAATTACATAAACCACTTGTTACATAAGTGTGGCAGATGATGTAATGAATCTGGGCAGAAAATTGAATGTATGACCTGGGAATGTTTATTTAACATGTTTGATGGTGGCATCACTGGTTTACAAAAGGTAATCTCAGGAGCAGAACTGTGGTTGTGAAATATTTTTAGTGTATTCTATAGCACAGATTAATCAGTCAGTAAATAGACTAGCTATCCGAATAATTATAAGATGTTACTAAAAATTCAGAGATTTTCTTTTAAAGATTTTATTTATTTATTTGACAGAGATCTCAAGTAGCAGAGAGGCAGGCAGAGAGAGAAGGGGAAGCAGGCTCACCGCTAAGCAGAGAGCCCAATGCAGGGTTTGATCTCGGGACCCTGAGATCATGTCCTGAGCTGAAGACTGGTGCTTAACCCACTGAGCCATCCAGGTGCCCCCAGAGATGTTTTTATTATTAATAGTTCACATTAAAGTAAATAACATAGCTAATTATTAGTATATAAGATGTGAGTTCAGCATAGACTTACAAAATTCTGTGTCACAAGGTAACATATACATTTCATCTTAACATATATTTACTTGGTGCCTAGTATATACCAGGTACTGGGCCAAATGTGAGGATACAGATGAAAGCAACACAAATTCCCAGTTTTGAGGCACTTACAATGTATATTAGGAGAAAGTAAAGGCACTTCAGCTGTTGGAATATTGGAAAGAGTCTGGGCTGAAATAGCCATGAATCACCCAGACTACAAAAGGAATCGTTATGTAATTCCTTAATGGGAGGACAGACACATCAATATGCTGTGAAAAATCCTGTGATAGAGATGTGGCAGGTGCTCTGAGGACATGAAAAGAATAGAAAACCCATCCCAAGCCCTGGGGGGCTTCTTGAGAGAGGCAGGATTTAAATTTTAAGAAATTTAAATTTTATGGAATAAATAAGAGTTACATGGATGATGAAGAAAGGGAAGGGGACTCCACACAGAGAAAAAGAAAATGAGCAATCTCCTGGGGATCATCATGGTTTTTAAGAGAATTCCTTGTTTAGGAGCTTAAATTACAAGGCAGAAGAAGCAGCCAAAAGGATGACCTTGTTGGGGCCAAGGGTTGGCCACCCCAAGATAGACCACATTGGCATGAACATTTTTTTTTATTAAAAGCAATCAAAACCCAGCAGATAGAGGTAACGCTCCTTACCTCCCCCTCAACTGTCTGCTTGTACCAGGAAGAGAACTAGTAATGGAGACTCCCTTTTACGTAAGAAACTTCTCTGCATAATAGGGCAACCTTTGTTTTCCAAACATCTCCTTGTACTTCCCTGATAATGGTCCTTCTTCCCTTTGTATCCTCAGACCCTACTGCTGTCTCTAGCTCATATAAGCTTCATGTTGCCTCATTGTCTATGGAATTTCCATGTCTGTGTAGATTCTCCATAGGTAAGCTATTAAATTTAATTTTCTTCACTTAATCTGTCTCATTGCAATTTGATTCTTAGTCCAGTTAGAAAAATCTTGAAGGGCAGAGTAAATTCTTTCTCCCCAGCAACCTCAATTAGGGGCAAGATTGCTTTGCATTTCATGGTAAAGAAATTGATCTTTATCTTGAAGAAGTTGGGACGCCATTGACTGTTTTAAGTAAGTGAGTGGTGTGATCGCATTTGTATTTTAGCTGGATCTCTCTAGCAGCGGTGTGAAGACTGATGGATCTGGGATGTTAGAAGGCAGAGGCAGAGGAGGATAGGTGACACAAAAGGCCCTAATGATATCTGAACTAGGATTATAGTAGTAGTAGGGGTGGAAAGTATGAAGCAAGTGAATTCAAGAAATATTTAGGAGGTTAAATTGGCAAAATTTGGCAATAAGTTAGATGCCAGAGTTGTGAAAGAGAGGGGTCAAAACAGACTGAATAATGGGGTGCCTGAATGGCTCAGTTTGTTGAACGTGCAACTCTTGATCTCAGTTCAGGTCTTGATCTCAGTTCAAGCCCTAGATTGGGCTCCATACTGGACATGGAGCCTGCTTAAAAACTAACAGACAAACAGGGCACCTGCCAATCTCAACCAAAACAGACTGAATGCAGATTTCTAGTTTGGGTAATTAGGTAAATGCTGTTTTTCAATATGTAAGCCACATTTTAATCAGGAAGCTGAATTAGGTATTCTCATGACTGAAGAAAAACAAGCCAAGTACATTTGTAAAGGTACTCAAAATTATACTCAACTATTTGAGGTAAATGTACCTGAGGAAACTACCTGAAATTTTCTTTCCTGTTTTGGATAATTAGAGGAATTTTGCTTTTCAGAAATAGAGGCTAGAAAAATTCTTGTTAATAATTTCATTAAAATCTTTCAGTATTTATAAAGAAATTTTAGGAAACTTTACTTAAATATTTATTGTTATTTGGGTTTAAATATATAATATAAATAATTTAAAACCCCATTGCCAAAGAATTACTTTAAAACTCAACCATATAAAATGTTACTTTCTTTTTTTTTTTTTTAAAGATTGTATTTATTTATTTGACAGAGAGATCACAAGTAGACAGAGAAGCAGGCAGAGAGAGAGAGGGAAGCAGGCTCCCTGCTGAGCAGAGAGCCGATGCGGGACTCCATCCCAGGACCCTGAGATCATGACCTGAGCCGAAGGCAGCGGCTTAACCCACTGAGCCACCCAGGCACCCCTAAAATGTTACTTTCTTATATTACTAAATGGAGAGTCGAAAGAGCCTCTTTTTTTTTTTTTTAAAGATTTATTTATTTGACAGATATCACAAGTAGACAGAAAGGCAGGTGGCAGGACGGGGCGGGGGGCCGGTGGACAGGCTCCCCGCTGTGTGGGGAGCCCAAAGTGGGGCCTGATCCCAGTACCCTGGGATCATGACCTGAGCCAAAGGCAGAGGCTTAATCCACTGAGCCACGTACACGCCCCGAAAGAGCCGCTTAATTAAAAGTTTATGTGGGACACCTGGGTGGCTCAGTGGGTTAAGCTTCTGCCTTCCACTCAGTTCATGATCTCAGGGTTCTGGGATTGAGCCCTGCATCAGGCTCCCTGTCTGTCAAATAAATAAATAAAATCTCAAAAAAAAAAAAAAGTTTATGTAACAAATTCTACTGCCAACTATATACTCAAGAAAAATAAAAACATATATCCACACAAAAACTTGTACATGAATGTTCACAGCATTGTCATTCATAATAGCTGGAAAATGGAAATAATCCAAATATACATTAAATGTGGAATGGATGAACAAATGTGTCATATCCATACAATAGAATATTATTTGGCCATAAAAAGGAGTGAAGTACTGACACATGCTACAACATCGACGACCCTTTAAAACATCATGCTAATTGACAGAAACTTGTTATAAAAGACCACAGGTTATATGACTCCTGTTGGTAGAGTGACTGCTAGTGGTATGGGGTGATAAAAATGTTCTAAAGTTGTTTAAGATGGTTGCACAACACTGTGAATATACGCAAAACCATTGATTTGTAGACTTTAAATGGATGAATAGTATGTGAAATGCATCTCAAAACCTGTCCTAAAAATTTTTATAAAACTAACAGAACAAGAAATAGCAGTTTAATTATATTAAAGTCATAAAAGCAAAAATAGAGAACAGTTGTAATAGCTTTCAAAAATAGGAAGGCTGTATAAGTAAGGTAAACTGTCATATGTGATAGCTGTAAGCTGATAAATCAAAAATTAGAAAAGTAAGTGTATTTAGAGACACTGAACTAAACAGAAGGAGTTAATGTGATTGCTTCAAAGAATGGGAAGGGTGGGGCAGGGGACTGTTGGTTTTTATGATAGGCTCTATATGATTGTTAACCATGTATTACTTGGTAAAAGTAATTTTAATAAAGAAATTAACCCCATAAATCATATGTATGTATGTATTTGTATGCCATTTTAGCCACAATAGTGACCAAAAATTAAAGCAAATGTGAGCGTGTATAAATCTGATTATGTAAATTCCATTTTTTTAAAAGATTTTATTTATTTATTTGACAGACAGAGATCACAAGTAGGCACAGAGGCAGGCAGAGAGAGAGGGGAGAGCAGGCTCTCTGCTGAGCAGAGAGCCCAATGTGGGGCTCAATCCCAGGACCCTGGGATCATGACCCGAGCTGAAGGCAGAGACTTCAACCCACTGAGCCAAACAGGCACCCCCTGTAAATTCCAATTTTTGCTTTTTCCAAATTCCGAACTCATCTAATCTAGAAGTACTATATAGTTTACCACCAAAAATACCTTGAGAACATTCTACTTCTGCTGTCTGCAGTTCACCCTAGTGAAGTGACCTAAAGAGATCGATGCCTTTAAACAGTCTTTAGAGAGTGCTCTACCCAGAGTTTGCTCCTGGTTCTGCGTAGGTGGGACTGGAAATGCTGGCTGAAAACAGGTGTGGCAAATGGGACATTTGAAGAGGGTAGGCGTGGGTTAGGGGTCAGTTGTATCAGAGAGCTTGAGGCAGCTTGAGGGCAATTAACACCTGAGGGCAAAAAGTGAGGTGAGTGGAGGCACAGTACTGTTTCTTTACAGTTTTTGGCTAGGCCCTTTCTGGCTGCTACTTAAATTTCTGTGCTTCATGTGGAGTTTTTCATATGTGGTGTTTTGAGATAGTTGGAAAGGTAGTAAAGCCAAGAGCTTTAAAAATCATACTGAGCTCCTCATTTGATTTCAACATCTACTTAGAAAAAGGACTTGTATTTTCTCCCATTGGGACTAATTTAGTAAGACCCATTTTTCTTGAATCTCTAGTGCCTAATTGCTCATATTTCTTCGTTAAAACTGTATTATGGTTTAGGATTTTCGTTGCTGTTTAAATCTCTGATGCCCTTTAGGAACCCTTTCATAGGCTTTGTGTTTTGGAGGGAGAGGAAAAATGATCTGCTTTACTTTTGGAATCTGCAAAGGAACTCTGAGGTCCCAGGTGGATTTGGTGTTTGGAAAAGGGAATTTGGGGGACTAAGGTTGACCCTGAGCCCCCAGGTCACTGTTCACATTTACAAAAGCAAACCTGGTATCCCCAATTGCTTTTCTCTTGAGGTTGGCTTAGCTTTATTTATCTTCTGTCTTGGGTCACTGCCCCTGAGGTGCTTCAAAAGCAAAACCCAAAAGACTCAAAACAAAGAAAGCTAAACCAGATTCAAGGAAAAAATGACCTGGCACTCTGGGTTCACTTTTACAAAGGCAAAAAGTCACTTTAAGAGTTCCATAGAATGGTTTTAAGTCAGCCTAGATTCATTGTGTCATTTGCACAAAGTGATCTCAACAGGTCCGAGACCCCAAAGTTTCTTGGGTGGAGACTAGGAGTGAGACTTAGGATGAGAAACTGTCAGCAAGCCAGATGCGTTGACACAAATGAATTCTTCAGTGATTCTGAAGCGATTCAACTATTTTGAGCATATAAATGGGACCACCCATGCAACCATATCTTTCCTTAAGCTAAATCTTTTTGTTTGCTGGACACACACACACACACACACACACACACGGAATGCTGAGGAAGTGAAACTTACAACTCACTTACAGATATTGGCATAAGTCCACTTTATGTTATCAGATTAGTTATAAAAGGTATTTTTGAATCCTTGGTGAAAAAAGAAGTTAGGATACTAATTTTAGATAATCTTATAAATCATGATGAGATAGAACTGAGGCTTCTTATTTTGCTCTTCATTTTTGTATGATCCATACTTTGCTTACTTCCCAAAAGGATTTAAGGTAGAATTATTTTACTTGACTACTGGAACAAACTCTTTTATAGACCTTAATACCAATTTTCATTATAATATGCCTGACTTTATCCTTTAATAAGTAATTGTAAAATTGCTTTTGAATAATCTAGGGAAGTGTTTTTTTTTTTTTTTGTTCTTGTTTGATCTACATCTTTGAATATCAGGTATATATGTTAATAAGTTCACCTGTTGAGACTGTGTCTTACTATTTATTTACAAGACTGAGAGAGATTTTGTGTAATTAATAGCAAATGTATTATTTGTGTACTGCCATCTGAAAGGGAGCAAAGCTCAAGGAAGAGAAGTGAGGTTTTCCATAACTTGGGTTTTAATAGTAAAGATATAGTGCATGCTGTGAAACCTGACTAAATGTGAGAGATAGACCCCAAGGCTATAACTGTGTGCAAGTGAAGGTGAGTTTTTTTCTGGCACTACTCCAGTTTCCTCCTCCCTTTCTATCACACTCTGGCTCCAGAACAGGCATGTTCTTTTTCAGCTATTCCAAAGATCAGGAATCGTGCTTTTTGGTCAAAGCAGGCATGGGTAGCAGCCTATATAATGGGCTCATTGCATCACTGTGGCCTGGCATAAGGTTATGTAGGACCCAAGAATAATGTCCTAGTTTTGCGTTACATCTTTTACTTCAGTAGAACTGTACTTTAACTCACTACCACCACTCCGCCCCCGTGGCTGTTTCTGAATTTTATGCCCCCTGTAACTTCCCTTACTCCTCCATTCAGCATCTCCTATCTTTCAATCGCCCCTTTGCCCCATAAGCGCTTCTCATCTTCTCCAGTGCAGCCCCTTCTCCTCGCAGGATTCCTTCTCCCGCCGTCCCTCCATCCTTCACTCCCTCGTTCCAACTACCCTTCAATTATTCTTCAGGCAATAAGAAATAAAGCTTCTGTTGATAATCCCCCCTACCGCAAAAGAACTGTAGTTTAAAATGTGAAAAAAATGGGATTACATCAAACTGAAAAGCTTTTTTTTTGAGGAAAGCTTTTGAATTTTTTGAGGAACCTCCACACTGCTGTCCATGGTGGCTGTACCAATTTACATTCCTACAAGCAGCGCACAAGGGTTTCCTTTTCTCCACATCCTTGCCAAGACTTTTTATTTCTTTGTCTTTTTGAGAACAGCCATTCTCCTAGGTGTGAGGTGATATCTCATTGTAATTCTAATTTGTGTTTTCCTGACAATTAGTGAAGTTTAGCATTTTTTCATGTGCCTGTTGGCTGTCTATGTATCTTCTTTGGAAGAATGTCTATTCAAGTCTTTTGCCCATTTTTTAACTAGATTGTTTAGGGGGTGTCTGATATTCAATTGTGTAAGTTTTTCATATATTCTGGATATTAACCCTTTATCAAATCTATGATTTGCAAGTATCTTCACCCATTAAGTAGGTTGCCTTTTTGTTTTGTTGATGGTGTCCTTTGCTTTGCAAAAGCTTTTCAGTTTGAGGGGTGCCTGGGTGGCTCAGTCTGCCTTCAGCTCAGGTCATGATCCCAGGGCCCTAGGATCAAGCTCCACATCAGGCTTTCTGCTAGGCAGGAAGCCTGCTTCTCCCTCTCTGGCTCCCCCTGCTTATGTTCCCTCTCTCACTGTCTCTGTCAAATAAATTTTAAAAAATCTTAAAAAAAAAATGGAAACCCATAGGATATTGTATGGTGATAATACTTTAATTTTTAAAAGTGGAACGAGGGCCGCCTGGGTGGCTCAGTGGGTTAAAGCCTCTGCCTTCGGCTCATGATCCCAGGGTCCTGGGATGGAGCCCCACATAGGGCTCTCTGCTCAGCAGGGGGCCTGCTTCCTCCTCTCTCTCTCTCTGCCTGCCTCTCTGCCTACTTGTGATCTCTGCCTGTCAAATAAATAAATAAAATCTTTAAAAAATAAAAAGTAAAATAAAAAAGTGGAACGAAGGGACGCCTGGGTGGCTCGGTTGGACGACTGCCTTCGGCTCAGGTCATGATCCCAGAGTCCTGGGATCGAGTCCCGCATTGGGCTCCCAGCTCCACGGGGAATTTGCTTCTCCCTCTGACCACCTCCTTCCTCATGCACTCTCTCACTGTCTCTCTCTCAAATAAATAAATAAAATTTTAAAAATAAATAAAAATAAAAAATAAAAAAGTGGAACAGGACCTTATAATAATTACAGATGAGGGACACTGATAGACCATTCAGAAATGTTAAAGGTCATTTAATTCTTACTAACATTAGATGCAAATCTTTATCATGATGGAATCTATTTTCTTTATCAGTGCCCCAGGGAAGGAGCCTGGGAGGAAGTCAGTTGACTGCATTCACTTTCCCTAGTTTGCCCACAGGCCACATTGGCCTTTTTCAGAGAGCTGTGAGCTCAAGCCAAAAGAAGTCTGTAGGGTGTTCTTTTTTTTTTTTTTTTTTCTTTGAGATTTTTATTTATTTATTTGACAGAGATCACAAGTAGGCAGAGATGCAGGCTGAGAGGGGGGAAGCAGGCTTCCTGCTGAGCAAAGAGCCCAATGTGGGGTTCGATCCTAGGACCCTGGGATCATGACCCGAGCGGAAGGCAGAGGCTTGAGGCCTGAGCCACCCAGGCACCCCGAGTGCTCATTTTTTTATACTCTGAAGAGCCTGGGAAAAGCCCCTGGTAAACTTGGGATGGTAGTCATCAATCTGTAAGTTATTTCTTGAGTGTCTACTGAGTGGTTACACTCTGTTGGACACACTTTATGCGTTTGCCTGCCTGCTTTATGAAGTTTGTTTCTATTTACTTACCAAATGCAGTATTATGCATTTGAAAAATTGTACACACATGGAAATGAGAAATCAGAATAGGAGAGCAGTATGCTCCCTGGCCCATTATTTCCTCTGCACCTGTATCCATGCATCCTTTGGGGCACAGACAACAGAAATGGTGCTCGCGTTTACAGCCACTGTGTTCGTGGGCTGAGAATAATGAGCAAGCAGTCAGTGGCTCCTATAGAAATCAGCAACTTCTGTCTTTTTTTTTTTTTTTTTAAGATTTTATTTATTTACTTGACAGAGATCACAAGTAGGCAGGGAGAGAGCAGGAAGCAGGTTCCCTGCTGAGCAGAGAGCCCGATGTAGGGCTCCATCCCAGGACCCTGGGATCATGACCTGAACCGAAGGCAGAGGCTTTAGCCCACTGAGCCACCGAGCACCCGTAGCCTCTGTCTTAATATTAAATTGATTGTAGCAGGATGCCCAGGTGGCTCAGTCAGTTAAGTGTCTGCCTTCCACTCATGTCATGATCTCAGGGTCCTGGGATTGAGCCCCATCAGGCTCCCTGCTCAGCGGGGAGCCTGCTTGTCTTTCCCTCTGCTCCTCCTTCCTACTTGTGGTCTCTCTCTCTCAAATAAATAAATAAAATCTTTAAAAATAAATAAAATAAATTGATTTTATCTTCCGTGTATGTTAACTAACTGGAACTTAAATAAAAACTTGAATCTGAAAAAAACTTAAATTTAAAAAACAAATTTATCGTAGCATCCTCATGTATTACTGTAGTTTAGATTACTAGGGTTGTGTGAATAGTTTTTTTTCCTTTATACTTTCTTCAGGTCAACATCAAAACATTACTTGTTTCCATGTTAACTGTCGCCTCCCCACTTTGCCCACTTAAAATGGTAACTCTTGAAGCATAGGACTATTGTCTCATTCAGTACTATATCTCTGGCCTGGCACAGTAGCCAGCACACTATAGGTGGGCAGTCAATGTTTGTTGAAGGAATAAATGAATCTTACCTAGATTGTTGGCCTTTTTTCTACATTGGCAATGAGTTCCTTAACCATGAATGTGCAGCCCTAGGTATCTACAAGTTAATAATGCACAGTGTATATTTCTATAAAATATTAGTGTAAATTTAAAAGCATGTAGATTAGACTTGTCTGCATGTAGGCAGGTAGGTTAAATTTTATGGTTCCTCTAATTTCTAGTGATAAGAGATTTGCATATGAGTATCTGACCACATGTGAAAATTATAAGCATAATATTTCTTTATCTAGGCATCTGTTTTTGTGCTGTTTGGCAGAGGAACCAGTTCTGTATTCACTGTTGGAGTTGGTGTAGGTTTTAAATTCATTAAATGGACACCTCCTTTTCCCACCTGGGGGTAGATCAGCCCAAGAGGAAAAAGAGACTTATTTTAAGGCCTCTTCCTCTTCCAAATCCCAAAGGTCATGTTGCTAATGCCTTTTAGAAAGAAAGGGAGATTACAGCCAACGTATTAAGTGGTTACTTTGTGCTGACTGTGCGCATGCCCACGCATACTTGTGCAAACACACACTTACACCTAAAAGAAGAATCCTTCAAAATGAGGCTTTTGTTAACAACTGTGTGAGGAGCATTTATTATTGAAATTTATTTTAATATATAAATATGTAAACCTTATCTTTAACTCTAGAGTTAATACTTGGCCATTGTGGAATATTAGGTAAATGAAGAATTCAGTAACGGTTACCCATAACCCCACCACACAAATAACAACCATTCTTAACATTCTCGAAAATTTTCTTCCATTCTTTTTTGATGGGTGTTTATGTAATTTTAGTAGGGACGTTTATCACAAGCATCTTACCAAGATACTTAAAATTTTTTGTAAATATCGATTCTAATACTACATAATATTCATCTTACATTCTCTTAACCATTAACCATTCTCTCACCACTTAACCATTCTCTCAGTACTGAGATTTGGGCTGCTTTCAGGTTTTATTTTCCCCCTCAAACTAATCGTTTTTTGATAACAAGGTTAGCATTTTTGAGGTTAAGATCATTATTCTCTACCTTTATTATTGTTTCCTGAGGTTTGAGTCCTAGAACTAGGATTACTGAGTCAAAGGGAATGGCTGTTTTATAGGGTTCTTAAACATGTATTATAAAATCACATTCTGGAGATATTGTGCCAAAATTCATTTTCACTGTCAGTGTGTGTGAAAGTTAACTTTTCCCTCTTTGTGAAAGTTGCTTGTTGCTAAGTAACAGTCAAGAATTACACAGAAGTTTAAATAAATTTAAACTTTAACTTTTCTTTTTCAGGCAGTATATTCTTTTAGCTTTGTTTCAGTGTAGCTTCTGTACCAATATCTTAACTTTTGATACAGCCTAGAATATTGTCCAAAAGAAAATAGAGTGGCTTTTAATATTAGTAGTTACTATTTTCATTATGGAATTTTCACCTTTTGATGGGAACATCTCTACTAAGTTGTATATTGGATGGGAAAAGAGTCAGACAAGTCCATTACCTTCCTAAAGAAGTAGTTTTTTGTAACCTCTTTTTAGGTTTTAATTACCCCCAGAAGTTTTATCCCTCCCAGAGTCCCTGGGTTGGCTCACATATCCTAGGAGTAAATACAAATGCTTCCTTCAGTTGAAAGCAAAACCAGTACACCCCTTACTTACAATGTGAATTAAAACAAGAAGAAAGAAAAGAAAAGAAAAAAAAAAAAAAACAAGAAGAAAGAATAATATAAAAACTGAAGGAAGGTAGTAAGTAAAGTATTTAGCTTTCTGAAACAATTCAAACGGGGATAGGAAGTTGGTTTTAAATGGCTTAAAGGAGATTAGGGTTTTAAAGTTGGATAAGGAGTTTGGTGCTTTGGTTTAGGCACGGCATTGCTTTTAAAAGATTACTTCCATATTTGACAACAATTCTAACTGGAGATTATAGAGCAAATAGTCAATTTTAAAACACTACGGAATACAAGAGGGCTTCTTTTTGTTGTTGTTTGTTTATACAGAATGATTGCCTAGAGTTAACAGGCTGAGTCCTGAAGCCCTCATTTCATAATACTGCTGAGGATCTATCACCAGGGGGAATCCAGCAGAGGTTGTTTAATGCACTTAATTGAGATTATCTGAGCTTTTGGTTTAAATTACTTTGGGAAAGGTCTAGGTACAAACGGCTTCTTTGAAAGGTAAACATACTTAACCTCTAAGAAAAAAGGTTCAATTTAAGTTCCTTGAAATTTTTCAAACAGGTAGTAGCACCAGCCCTTATTAATTAAATTGGAGTATGGGCTGCATATTGTGTAAAGATGAGATCTCTATACGTCAGGTACAAGTGTTACTATAATTCTATTAATAGTGTTTTCATTATTTTATAATTGTTTGAGAATGCAGTCAGGTATTGTATTAGAAAAGCAACCCCTGACAATTTTAGCTATTTCGAAAGCATAAAGATACATGTGCTGTTTTGGTTATAAAGTACAATTAGTGATGAAATTTTAAAAATTAATTCCTTATTCTGTTCAATCTAAGAAGCAGGTCCTATTAAAGTGGATCAAGAGGGGCCTATACTGCATGTATTAGCTATGGGTAAATAGTCAAAAGTTTAACATTTTCCCTATCTTTCTCAGCTCCTTGACCTGTTTATGGTTTGGGATTGGTCTACTTATCTAGCTGATTACGGACAACCAGCTTCTAAGTACCTTCGGGTGAATCCAAACACAGCTCTGACTCTTTTGGAGAAGTGAGTATATTCTGAAGACTTTTTTGCATAACATTATAGCATTTGGTGATTTAGCGATGATTGAACAACTAGAGATTTTCAACAAAAGAGAAATGTCTAAGTGGAGCTTAAAAGCTCAGTCCATTTTAATGACCAAAACATAAGCCTCTTTCTTTGCTGATTGTAATGTTGGTGTTGTTTTATGGGATTGCTGTTTATGTTGATGTGAAACAAAATTTTGGTGCATCTCGTCCAGTTAAAAATAATAGAAATTTAGGTGTTACTTTTCCCTTTCATTATATGGCAGATTTTCTTTTCACTTAATCATATTTCATTTTACGTATCACTGCTAAATTTTCTATTTTTGAATTAAAAATGTATATTATTTTCCTATACTTCAAAATATCTGTGATATATTTGATTTCAAAGGACAAAAGAAACTGCTTAAAATAAATATAAACTTATTTTACCATGCCATGAAACACTGCTGAGACCTACCCCCCCAAAAAAAACCCAAAAAACCCCTGCTTTAAATTTTCTAATGTTAATTTTTCTTTCACCTTGTCTTGCTATGAATGTGATTTGCAGAGTCCACAGAGGGTATGTATTTTAGCATACATTGGTGAAACAACAATATTAGAAAACTTAACATACTTTAGATTTACATACTAATGCAAAAACCCCACTTCATATAGAATGTAAAATAAAGCTGCTAAATTTTTGTGTAGTTGCTCTGAACCTTTATTAGTACCTATTTTCTTTGAAGTATATTTTTCAAGCATAAGGATTAGTGTGATAATTCAGAGCATGCCAAGATATTTTACTTGTGATAGAATAGCATTTAATTTCTCTTTACCAAGCCTCTTCATTCATATATATTCCTAGGATGAAGGATACTAGCAAAAAGAACAATATATTTGCTCAGTTCAGGAAGAATGATCGAGACAAACAGAAGCTGATAGAGACAGTCGTGAAACAGCTAAGAAGTTTGGTGAATGGTATGTCCCAGCACACATAGACTTGGACTGCACTCAGTGAGATCAAATCTGTGATTCAACATTGTTCTCTAACAAGGGTCATGATACGGTAATTTGTTTGCAGAATTTAAAAATGCAGTAGGAAAACAACATTGATGAGAAATTTAAAAAGAAACAATAAAAAATATCATTTGTATGGATTTTTAAATAATTGGTTACTATTTTATATAGGGAAAGTGTGGCGTTAATTTTTTTCACTTTTAGGGAAAAAAGGCAAAACGTAATACATAAATCAGGTCAAAAATTGTACATGAAACTGGTTGTAAATACATTAGAAAAATCTTATATGCCTCTATATATTAAGTATTTTTTTTTCTATTCAGACTTGAATGACTTTTCTGGGTTTTTTCATCAGTATCCAGTTTTGAAATGTAATCATGTCTGATATGGGAGTACTTTACTGTCATTTTGTAACTTAACTTTTATTTTCATCTCAATATGATTTAAGTGGACTAAATTTTCCAATTCTGCAGACTGAGTGAAAAATATACAAATCTTTAAAGTTCCCTGAAATCAACCTTGATTTAACTCAGTAAGAATGTGAATTATTTGTTCTGTTTGGGTGGTTTAATTTAATGGTTTTGAATATGAAGAAAAGGTGTTTGGATTTTCTAAAGATGCAATGTTGTTTCTGTTTAGCAGGGTTAATATTTCTAACTATATTGTTTGTAGTTGACCCCATTTTAGGATTTACTTGGTTTGGTTTGGTTCAAGTTAAAAGAGGACAGGAACGGATTGGAGTAAACCACTTCAGGTGCTGCTTGTGCTAAAGTAGATACGTTCCTACACACAACGTTACCACAGGGGTCAGGTTACTTTCTTCAAATAGCAGCTCTCAGTACCTATCCTCAGTATGGAAACAGGCCAAACCAAATGAACTCTGGAAAATCTAAAACGAATGTACATTTTCTTCTGTGTAAATTACTGTGGTCCAAATGGTGGTATCGACCTGATCCCAAGTTTCTTTTCATTGTATTTTGCTGAATATTCCTTTTTGCATTTTCAGGATTTATGCCTGTAAGAAACTTACACTTGACTCTGTAATATAAGTATAAAGAATTACATGTACATTTTTTGATTTTGTGATGAAATATTAAAAAGGTTGAGCAGGTTGTTGAAATTGCATTGCTGTTGCATCTGTTCAGAGCTTCCTGATTGGAAACAACTGCTTCCTTCGGAAAAACTGTTATTCCCTAGTTACTAGAATGGGGAATGTCACCAAAACAAAGATAATAAGCTTTTATTCTCTTGACCATCTCAATCCTAAAGTACTTCACATTTTAAAAAATACTTCATGGAGAACATGGTAATTCTTCAGGCACAACAACAACAAATACCCAAAAAACCTGGAAGTTAAAAGAGGAGCGGTGAACAGCTAACTCTTTCTTGAAGACTGGAATGTGGCTGTCGGTCTCGCGCCTTAACGTAGCCCTGCAGGGCATTTGGGATGTCGCCCTGGCTTTGGTTGAGGCATCCCCCGTCCGGACAGACGCCGCCTTTGTACTGCTTGAAGTAGACCACTGTGGGTTCGTAGCTGTGATGCGTGAAATTCCCTGTCTTCTGTAATACATATGACACCCTTGCCACTGCCTGCCAACCCCTGGGTTGCACTGTAGGGACAGGGACGCAAAAGCCCAGGGGGCCGGACACAAAACACTGGAGAAGCAACCCAGGTAGACCGACTGGGGTGGGGTACGGTAGCCTCCACAGTGGGAAGGAACGGTGAATTCAGCCCTAGAGACCCGAAAGGCGTCCCGAGATATCTGCTTCTGCTGGGATTCGGAGGTCTCAGCGAAGCTTCGGGCATCAACGACGCTACCGTCTTTTGCAGGCGTCCTAAAGTGGTAGATGAGAAACCGGATCGGTGTGGGGATGTCGGGGAGTCTCGACCCCGGGTGTCCCCTGTAGGTGCCCGCAATGCAAGGCAGACATCCAAGACCTCAATTTCCCTGGAAACTGAAACAGAGCAAAGGGGATAAACCCCAGCCCTTCATAGCTGGAGTGCCGAGAGGGGAAGGGCACCTACAACCTCGAGGGTGGGGATGCCAGAGAACCCGCGTCAGCCCAGGGCGAGGGGTTCGCCCACCCGCGGAGCCGGGGCGTACAGCCGGGAACTTCTGGCGCGAAACGGCAGGCCCCGCCCGAGGATCTGCGCGGGGTGCGGCCCCCAGCCCAGCCCGAGCGCCGCAGCGGCGGCCACTCCCTACTCCTGGTCCCCGGGTGAGCTTGCCGCTGCCCACCGCCTCCAATCATTACTCGGCTCCGAGCGCTTTAAATATGCATGGGCGCGTCACGTTGTATGAATCGGGATCGGTCCTTGGGGAGGGAGCCAATATCTATATAAATATGGCCAGGGTGGGCCGAGTAGAGAGAGAGTGGGGCGGGGGGATGCAGCCCCGGTGACCGCAGCCCACGTTGGCAACACCGGTGAGTTGCTCCTCTCTTAGCTCTCCTTTGCTGCTTCTATCAAAGGAAAGCAGACCCGGGGAGGAGGTGGGAGGCACCCGCGGATGCCGGGCGGGAGTGGTGCTCGGCACCCCAGCGAAGGACTGGCATTTGGGCCCAGAAGCCGTCGGACTAGAGGAAGGCACCGTTCCCTCGGGGCGTGTGGTCGCAGCCGCCTTCTCCCAGTCTGCTTCTAGAACCACGTCGTTTTCCGAGATTTATTAATCTGTTTGAGCCCACCAGTCCTAGGCCCTTTCCGGACCGAACAGGTGAGCCCTGCGCGCTCCGAGCCGCCAGATCTCCGCAGGCTCGCCATGTTCCCCTGGGGGCTGAGCTGTCTGTCGGTGTTGGGGGCGGCGGGCACTGCGCTCCTGGGCGCCGGGCTGCTGCTCAGCCTGGCGCAGCACCTCTGGACTCTCCGCTGGACGCTGAGCCGGGACCGGGCCTCCGCCCTGCCCTTGCCCAAGGGCTCCATGGGCTGGCCCTTCTTCGGCGAAACGCTGCACTGGTTAGTTCAGGTGAGTCGCTCGCACCTCGTCGTGCTCGTACCCCAGCACGGCCCCTTCTCCCCTGACTCCCACGGGACCCTCCTCACCCACAGCGTTCTCAGGGTTCCTAGTCGGCCTCATCCTGTCGCCCAGGGGCCCAGAGAGCATACACAACCCTCGCTGTTGCTCGGCTGCTCCCTTGAAGGGATTGTATGTCGCCGGAGTTCTCCCCAGCGCAACATACACACGACCGGACCCAACACCAGGGTGAATAGAAGGGTTCGGAGAAGGTTCGCCTGAAATCCTGCAAGCACACAGTCAGGAATCAGGGGGCACTTCTCAGCCATGAGGCCTTGGGCGCTCACGTCCCCTTGCTGAGCCTCTCTTCATCTCACCGTTGGGAACAGGAGCATCTATATTTCCATAGGGTAGTCGTCGCGAGGCCCTCCGGGAACCTCGGTTTTGTATAGGAACGCGCCCACTGGGAACAGGGAGTTGTTAGTAAGGGGCGTTTGGGAGACCTGGGCCAGACCCGTAGCCGAGGCCCAGCAGCTCTAGCCTCGCTCCGCCTCGCTCGCAGGGCTCCCGCTTCCACAGCTCCCGCCGGGAGCGCTACGGGACGGTGTTCAAGACGCACCTGCTGGGCCGGCCGGTGATCCGCGTGAGCGGCGCAGAGAACGTGCGCCGGATCCTGCTGGGCGAGCACCGCCTTGTGCGCAGCCAGTGGCCGCAGAGCGCGCACATCCTCCTGGGCTCGCACACGCTGCTTGGAGCCTTTGGTGAGCCGCACAGGCAGCGGCGCAAGGTGAGATGAAACCGAAGAAGCGGCCGTTGGGACGTCAGACGTGCGGTCCCTGGGGCCCTGTTGTGGTCCAGGCTGGGGCTAGGTTTTAGGGGGCACACTTTGAAGCTGGCAGGGAACCCTGGCTAAACAGAGGTGGTTTGGGGCCAGTCCTTTACGTTTTCCAGCTTTGGTTATAAGCCTCCCAGCATTGGGATTTAAGGGTTCTTTCATCTCCGATGTCCTGTGTGTGATTCTGATACCAGAATGGTGGGAAGCCACACTCGGAGAGGGACCGGGTACGACTTCCTGGAGGAGGTGGCATCTGGAGCCTGGATGGATGGGAGGGACTGTATACATCAGAGATCTAGCGGGTATGGCGAGAGCAAAAGCCAATAGGTGTAGGGCCGCTGAGGAGAAAGGGACAGAAATTGGCCTTCTGGCTCCTCTGGAATCGCCGAGCTGAGGAAGCCAGACGGACCCCCGCCAGTACTGACCCCGCGGGCTCCCCACAGGTCCTGGCACGGGTTTTTAGCCGCGGGGCCCTGCAGCGCTTTGTGCCCCGCCTGCAAGGGGCGCTGCGGCGCGAGGTGCGTTCCTGGTGCGCGGCCCGCCGGCCGATTGCTGTCTACCAGGCTGCCAAAGCACTCACCTTTCGCATGGCTGCGCGCATCCTCCTGGGGCTACGGCTGGACGAGGCACAGTGCGCGGAGCTGGCCCGGACCTTCGAACAGTTCGTAGAGAACCTCTTCTCGCTGCCCCTGGACGTTCCCTTCAGCGGCCTGCGCAAGGTACTGCCTCTCTGGCCTCAGACCTTCCTCTTGGGGAGCCCCAGCGTGAAGACAAGGCTCCCTCGGCGCGCCCCCACGCGTCACCTCTAGGGGGGACAGAGGCATGGCCCAGGGTGGGGAGGTGGCATGGTGTGGCAGTGGACGTCGGGGCTGACCTCTGTCTTCACTCGCTGTGTGACCCGGGCGGGAGGCACGCAGATCCTCTGTGGGCCGCGCCTCCCCGGATGCGCTCCAGACCCACCAGTAGCTGGCTTCCCGACTTCGGGGTCTTGGTGACCGCCGCCCAGCCGATCAGCCCAGCTCCAACACTAGCGCGGTGCCCCTTGGCCTGGCCTCCTGCGCCTCTTGGAAGCCCAGATGGCAGCGGAACCTATGGGACCAAAAACGCCGCAGACATTCCTCCTGCCTAGCCTGGGTTGGAGAGGAGTGGGGGCCAGGTCCCCCTCTGTGGCTCCAGGCCCACTAGTTTCCAGAACAGAGAATCCCTGCTTCTTCAGACTTCAGAGCATGGGACCGGGCGCAGAGGGCAACTAGGAGGCTACATATGACTTTTCTTTGTTCATGAGCTGGGGCTTCTCACTGTTTGGATGCCTTGGTTTTCCTCACCTGAATAAAAATTATAGCTATGTATGAAGGGACATACCTTAGGCTGATTGCTTTGAATACATTTCCTGAGTTAATCCTCTCAGCCTGCAAAGTGGTCTCCTTTTATTGGTGAAGAAACTGAAGCTCAGAGATGTTTAGTGACTTACCCAAGATCACACAGGTAGGGGACAGAGGCAAGATTTGAATCTGATTTCCTATGATCTCAAAACCCAAATATTCAGATTCTTTTGCTATGCTTGCTCCCAGAACTTCCACCCTCTTGCCTACTGGCTTACAGAGGCTAATGCTTAGAACATCTGGGAGTGGTCTCTAAGCCAGAGCTTTTTTGGATATATCAAAGTGTGCTTTCCTCTCTACATTGGTGCCCACTGCTCCTGGCTGAGTCAAGTGCAGGGAAAGGTCAATGGTATATGTGCTGCCGAAGCGAGCACGGGAAAGGTCAATGGACTGACCACCTCACTAGGTTCTGTGCCAGGCCTGGGCACTGAGAGCTGTGTGACACTGGGCAATTGCTTGACCCCTCTGAGCTCAGGCATCCTCCTCTCAGGATGACAGTAACAGCTTGCCTTGCCTCAAAGGTGGAATGTGATCATCAAGAGAGAAATATGTGTAGAGATAGTGAGTAGTTCTTGACCATTCACTGAGACCCTACTATGTGCCAGACGTGGAGCTAAGTTGAGAAGCTTGACCCCTGGATCTCAGCAGAGCCAGAACAGCCCCAGGAAGATCTGGGGTGTAGGTCTATAGGCCAGGCCCTCTTAGCCTTCCTGCCCCACCTCCCTTCTCTCCCCACACATCAGGGAATCCGGGCACGAGATCAGCTGCATCGGTACCTGGAGGAGGCTATTGCAGAGAAGCTTCGTGAAGACAAGGCTGCAGAGCCTGGTGACGCCCTTGACATGATTATCCACAGCACTAGGGAGCTGGGCCAGGAGCTCTCAGTGCAGGAACTGAAGGTAGGTGGTGGGAAGGTTCTACTTTTCTTCCTTTTGCATTCCTAGCAGTCTCCACATGCAGGCTGCATCCTTCCCCAGCAGGATTCTGTTTGGCCCCACTTGAAGCCACAGGCACTCCTTAGGGGCAGGGGAAAGTGGAGATGTGAGTTCCAGTCATGGCTCAGCCATACCTACCTGCTCTGTGGCCTTGGGCCAGTCACCATTCCTCTCTGTAAAAGTGTGAAAGGAATGAATCACAGGCCCTTGCATACAGGTTCTGGCCACAAACAGCTCAGCTTTCCCCATCCCCTTCTCTATCACTCCATGCCTTTGCCTCTGCTGTCTCACCTGCCTATAAGGCCCTTTCTACTCTTCCCTGCAAACCCTAAGGGCTCAGGGTCAAGCTCCACATCCTCCTTGAATCTCCCTCTTCTTCCCCAAATCGACCAGGTCACCTGCCACCTTTAACTTCTGTCTTTATTTTTTTAATTTTATTTATTTACTTATTTAACAGAGAGAGAGAGAAAGAGAGATCACAAGTAGGGAGAGCTGCAGGCAGAGATAGAGGGGGAAGCAGGCTCCCTCCTGAGCAGGGAGCCCGACTTTGGGCTTGATCCCAGACTCTGGGATCATGACCTGAGCTGAAGGCAGAGGCTTAACCCACTGAGCTACCCAGGCGCACCTAACTTCTGTTTTGCCACTGTGAGGTGTCCCCTGAGAATTAGAGCCCTCCCCATTTATGTATGGATCAGAGGCATTGGAACTAAGGAGAGAAGCTTTGGAATGGCCTCCAGGACCTGCTGGAGAACCCAAAAAGGAGTGGAGAGGCTGCAGTTGTAGAGGAAGGTTAGAAATAGAAACAACTCAGCCCTTACAAAAGGAACTCCTAGCCTTTCTCTGGGCCTCAATGTCCCACTTTCCAAGAGTCATGAAGGGTGGGGCTCAGCTTTAGTTTCTTCTTTGAGTATGGGGCTAACAGTCTTTATCCTGACACGTAGGTGGTTATGAGATCTGAAAGAATCGGGAGTTAGAAGCAGATGAGCAGTGGGTTCATGAGTTCTGGGAGAGCTGCTGATAGGAACAGTTCTCTGCTGTGAAGGGGAGCGCTTGACAGGGCTGGGGAGGGGATGACAACACCCTCCACGTCAGGAATCTTCTGGTCTGGTCTGGTCTGGGCCTCAGGGGCAGGCCAGGCTGAGGAGGCCTAGCCAGGAAGGACGTTGGCGCTCCCAAGTGGTCCAGGGCAGGCAGTTAGACTTGGGCCAAGTCATTAATTCTAGAGACATTATGGTATGTCTGGCTGGTGTCAGGCTGTATGCTGGGACTAAGGATATAGCCCTGAGCAAAACACAGCCCCTGTCCTTGAGGTGTGGGAGGGGAGGGATACACATTCACCCTAGGATCACACAGATCAATAAACACACTGTGGGTGCCGCCGGGAGCTGGGAGGGCAGAGGGAGGCAGTGAGGGTGAAGGCTGGGGCTTGAAGCCACCAGGCACCAGGCCCCTCCTCTGGCTTACTTGGTCAGTGCAGACTGGGAGGAGGGTTCTTCTCTCACTGGACCTAACGGGGCAGGGGGAGGGGAAGCCACGATGCCTCCTTTGCTTGGAGGCTGGCGCGACCGCCGCAGGTGCCTTCCCCGTCCTCCCACCCTCACCCCAGTTCCGGTCAGGACGCCCGGCAGGGGTTGCCGGTAGCACCACCAGGTGGTTAGAAGCACCGAACTCCCGAGCCCGACTGCTAGGACTACCCTGAGCGCCCCTTGGAATCCCAGTCTCCACCCTTGTAAAACGGGGGCAGTAAGTGTGCCTCACGGGGCTGGGATGAGAATCGAAGGAGTGAACACACTAAGAACACACACGGTCAGGTCCGAGAGCTGTCTCTGGGAGCCCTTCCAATGATTCTGGGTTTGGTCGCTGCCGTATGGGGCTTTCTCAAGAGGCAGACTTGGGATTCGATCGACCCCGGGCCCGCGCACAGAGCCGCCGCTCTGGCTTCCGCGCAACGCTAAATTTGGGCCCTCTGCTGCCCAGCCACGGGGCTTTGGGGGGCTTTGCAGCCGGGGCCGCAGACTCAGCGCCGCCCCGGCTGTCTTGCAGGAGACGGCTGTGGAGCTCCTCTTCGCCGCCTTCCTCACCACGGCCAGTGCCAGCACGTCCCTCGTCCTGCTGCTCCTGCAGCACCCGGCGGCCGTCGCCAAGATCCGGCAGGAGCTGGCGGCGCAGGGACTGGGGCGCGCGTGCGGCTGCGCGGCGGGGGGCGGCGCGGGGCCCCGGCCGGACTGCGGCTGCGAGCCGGATCTCAGCCTCGCGGCGCTGGGCCGTCTGCGCTACATCGACTGCGTGGTCAAGGAGGTGCTGCGCCTCCTGCCGCCGGTGTCCGGGGGCTACCGCACCGCGCTGCGCACCTTCGAGCTCGACGTAAGTGCGCGCGCCCTCCCCGCCACCTGCCGCGGGGCGGGCGGGGCCGGGCGGATTAGCTCCGCGCGGTCGCCTCTTCCCCTCTGAGCCTCCGCTTTCCGCCTTGAAACGGGCCGAGCTCGGTCGCGTTCCCCCCGTGCACGAGGGAGGGGCGCAGAGCCTGGCGCTTGGCGAGCCGACGAGGCTAGGAACAGGCTTTCGGCAGCGGCGAGTGTCAGTCAATTCAATGAGAATTTTTATTTTTTTAAGGATTTTATTTACTCGATTGAGGGAGGGAGAGAGAGCACGAGCGGAGGGAGGGGCCGAATGAAAAGCAGACTCCCCGCTGAACAGGCAGCGCGACGTGGGACTCAGTCCCGGGGACTCCGGGATCCTAACCTGAGCAGAAGGCAGGCACTTAACAGACTGAGCCACCCAGGAACCCCAGAACTGAGTTTTAGAATAAAAACATACTTTCCTCCGTGCAGCACTCCCACCCCTTAGCCAGTGAGTGCAGGTGGGGAACAAGGAGAGCCCTCCCCCTACTGTGCCGCGCACCCCACTCCCCTACTTCCTCACAAGCTCAAGGAACCGGTCATTGTTACCGCGGCCTGGCTCCATCTCTGTAAGACCTTGGGCAGCACCCTCTACACTCTGGGTCTCAGTTTACTCTCTGGAAGGAAGTAGGTCTTGGCCCCTTCTGGCTCTGACACGTCAGTCAAGTGGTACCAGGGCTGTGAGACAGCGAGAGTGTAGCCCTCGTTAGCCAAACTTAGAACGTTTGCCTGAATGACTGTCGTTGCGGGCAGAGATCGGGCCCCTCCTTCCCTGAGCCTTAACTTTAAAGAGTGAAGAAATCTGTGGTGCATTGCCTACCAGTGGTCCATGGCGCCATAGCGGCTGGGATTCTGCCCTGGAGGAGTTGGTGATGGGGAGAAAGGAGGCCAGGACCAATAACTTCATCCCAAACTGGTGTGACGAAGATAGTGGTCGTTAGTGCTGAATAACACCAAAACATTTTAGGGGCTGACATTTGACATGCAGCAGTGAAGGGTTAGGATGGGGACAGGACACCGCGGAGAGGGGACCATCCAGACAAAGGCGGGTGGATTAGTGACGTGTTTAGAAGTGTCTGGGATGCTGCATCTAGGAATTCGGACTTCATTCTACAGTCTAAGGGAAACAGGAAGGAGAACACAGGTCGACGGGGGTGGGGGTGGGGGTGGGGGGAACAGAAGGGGAGCCATCCTCCAGTTTACAGATGGGGAAACTGAGCCTAGAGAGGTGGGAGAGAGAGCGAGCACGTGCTCCTTGCTCAGGCTAGGGAAGCAAGATAGTGGGGGAGGGGTGGTTGGAAGACACATCAAAAAGTAGAATAGTTAAAAAAAAAAAAAGTAAAATAGTTGAAAAACCCGAAGATGAGTAAAGGAAACCTAAAAGCTGCCTTTCAGCATTTTAAGGGTGCCTGTGTTTAACTCCCATGTGCATCTTCTTGAAGTGTGGCTACCAGACGTAAATATTATTGTACAACTAATGGAATGGGGGAGAGGGTGTTAGAGAGTCAGTTTGCAGTTCCGGGCAAAGAAGAGCTTTATAATGGACTGACCACAGAGGAATGAGGGTCCCTGTCCTTCCTGTTGTTCCCGCCCAGGTGGAGGGTAGGTGCAAAACTAGAACGTAGGTCTCTTGATCTAAGTTCAGAAGAAAAAAAGACAAAAACAAAACACTGAAACATAAACAGCAATAGATCACATTTAGCGATCCTTAATATATGCCAGACCGGTATTCTATTCTCAAGGCAAAACCGGGCAGTTTTGTTCTTATTTTAGTCAATTAAGAAACTGAGGGTCGGAGAGCCTGAGTACCCAGCCTTAAGTCACACAGCTCACCAGAGAGGGAGCTGAAATTGAAACGCAGAGCGTTCTCCTAGTTTGCGGCTTAGGCGTGCGTTCCTGCAGACCCCCGGGGTGGAGGGTGGGTTCAGGACCCGGCTCCAAGCGCCTCGTAGTCAGGCGGGTCTCCTCACTTCCCCGCAGGGCTACCAGATCCCCAAGGGCTGGAGCGTGATGTATAGCATCCGGGACACGCATGAGACGGCCACGGTGTACCGCAGCCCGCCTGAGGGCTTCGATCCCGAGCGCTTCGGCGCGGCCGGCGAGGATGCGCGGGGCGCCTCGGGCCGCTTCCATTACATCCCATTCGGCGGCGGAGCGCGCAGCTGTCTCGGCCAGGAGCTGGCACAGGCGGTGCTCCAGCTGCTGGCGGTGGAGCTGGTGCGCACGGCGCGCTGGGAGCTGGCCACGCCTGCCTTCCCCGCCATGCAGACCGTGCCCATCGTGCACCCGGCAGACGGGCTGCGGCTCTTTTTCCATCCGCTCGCGCCTTCGGCAGCGCGAGATGGGCTATGCCTCTGACCCGCTGCGCTTCGGGACAGGACTTGGCCCCTGGCCCCGCGCGCTGTGAGCGCCGCCCATCTGCGGTTTCCTAGTGCCGGCTCGGGCGCTCGCTCACTCGTTCAACAAACGGTCACCGAATGCAACTCAATGCCAGACTTCGAGGGAGGAGGAGCGCGAGCCCGAGCCGCGGGAAGCCGGCGGGAAGCTGCCTTCTGTGCCCTGAGGAAGGGAAGGTCGTGAGCCTAGCCTCCCTTTCCCAGGATCTCCAAGCAGCGACGAAGGGAACAGATCTTCCCTAGTTGACGCGGGCCCTCGCTTCCGGCGCCAGTGCCGGGAGGTCGCCTGGATCTTGAGGTGGTGGGGAGCATTGCTAGGGCAGGACTGGACCGTGCCAGAGACCCAGCGAACGCGACTGGACATGCAACCCTTGGGAGGAACCGCATCTCCGGCCTGGTTTGGGGGCCTTAGTAAGACACCGGAAAAGCGCCCGGCAGCCCACCTGGGCTTGGTGCGCCAAGGCCACCCTGCCCAGCTGTCTCGGCGGAAACTCAGAACTGTGGGAGCTTCCAGGGCTGTAAAATGGCTCAACATCACTGATAGTGCTGGCGACTTCTTAAAAATTCCAACTTCAGGAACGCGCTTAATCTTCCCATATATACAGAGGAGAATAAGTACAGAGAGATGTCTCTAAGGTTGAAATATTTTCCTGGAAGTCTGAGACATCATCAGAGAGGGATGGGATACTTCTACCGAAAACAGGAAGGCCAAGAAGAAAGTTTCCGGGCAGCAGTTTTGTGGGGTGACTAGGGCTTAGCTAGGCAGCTGCTCCCTGGTGGGAAGGTGTGCGGTAGGAGTTGGAGGATACCCAGGAAAGCCTCCCCTCCCAAGAGTATGCCAGAGATTTCCTCCTGAGCATAGCCCAAGAGCTGGGCTGAGAAGTATCCCTATAATAGGCGGCTGCAGGGACCTTCTGGTTTACTACTTCCATCTCCTCTTTTGCAGAGGAGAAACAGGCAGCTCTTTGAGGAGCTACCAGTGGGCTCCTGGACTCCCTGGCCGGGGCTCTCCTCCACCTCATCACTTACTCCAGCCTCGGGGCCTGTGGCCACTAGGTACGGCCCAGTCCTTTGTCCTTTCACAGTGATCCCCAGGTTGGCTTAAAGACTCCAACACAGGTTTCCACCAGTGTTTAAATCAAAGCCAAGAGCCTCCAGTGTCACCCTTTCCAACAGCCCAGTGCAACCTGCCACCCATCTTCAGACAGTCCAGGGCAGCTGGACATGATGGGTAAGCCAGGGAAGTTGCCGCCCAGGCCCCCCCGAGCTGACCCTTTAGTGAACCAGAAGGAAGCTGGTGCCCTCCTGACCTTATGCTTAAGGTGGATCCCCGGGGCCAGAAGGAAGGGGGGAAGCAGCAGGCGCAGGCAGGGTTGGTAGCTCAAGAGCTCAGCGGGCCCTTCTGAGCTCGGCTGACACGGCCATAACCCCCATCCAGGGCAATTCATCACCCACTGCTGACCACAGACCCGGCGCTGGGCCATGGGCTGGGCAGGCACTGGAGCCAGCAAAAGTGGCAGAATTGCGGCCTGCCCTCAGGGCGCTCCTGAGGCTGCAGAGACCACGCCCTGGCTGAGAAGCTCTCACCAAGGGAGAGGGGACCAGAGGACGAGGGCTTGGGGCTGATTCTGATTGGGGGAAGAGAAGAGCATTGTGGGGAGGAGGTTTGCAGAAGCCCCCATGGTGTAGGTGGTTCCCAGAGACTTACCTGTTCTGGGATCTGTACTAACTATAACTTCCTGTAGGGGCAGCTGCAATTTCCCATCGATAATGTCCTTTTCAGTAATTTCAGGGAACACTGGGACTCCTGTTTTAGTAGCTCCAGATTCTCTGAGGAAGGAGCATTCTGGTGTTTGCCCTCCTGGATTGCATATGCTTATGAGGGAGGTAGACAATAAACTAGCAAACAAAGAGCTCCAGAATGCTGGCGGGGGGGGGGGGGGGTGCTCAGTGCTCTCCAGAGAGTAAAACAGGTTTTTAAGACATAGGACCTGGGGGCCAAACTCTGCAGGGTGGGAAACCTCCTTCTGTGAGGAGGTGACTTTCAGCTTGGGAAAGGAGGAACCAGCCAGCGGTGACCTGGGGAAGGTGCTCCCCCAGCAGAGGAAACACCAGGTAGGAAACCCTGCACCTCCAGACCGGAATGAGTGCTCAGGAGGAGGAAGGGGTTGGAGGGGAAAAGGTGGAGGAGGGGAGCTTCAGCTGGGGGAGCTCACCAGACTCCCATCTACCTCTGGGTCCTCACGCCCCCACTCCAGCAAAAACAAAACAAACACCCCCCCCTCCACCCCTCCACCCTTAGCAACTGGGAGGCTGTTTTGTAAACATCTTGGAAATATTTTGTTTTCCAGTGAACCAGTCCTCCTCCCCCGCCCACCCTCACCCAAGAAAGCTTCGCAAGTTTTCTAATCAAAGTTCTTATTGAGCTGAAAATTTATTGACCCCTTCCTCCATTCAAGATGTTCTTTAATGATCTTCACGCTCACATTTAATCCCTTCCTGCCGGACGCCCCCGCTGGACGCCCCCGCGGGTCTCGAAGGGCAGATTTATTAAAACTCTCCCCCTCCCCCGGCAATTTGCAGCACGCAGGCCCCACTCATCTTGTGACACGGCGCGCGCTGAACTTGGCGAGGTGGCCCTGCAGAGTTCACTCGGATGTCACGGTCCGGCCTGCAGGGGTCACAGGCAGGTCAGGCCAGAGGACTGGGAATGGGCCCCAGGTCACGCCCCCGCTCGCGGGTTTTGCTCACCGGCCCCAGCGCGGTCTAGAAAGGGGCGGGAGCAGGATTTCTGAGAATTCTAGCGCGTCTTGCCGCCTTCCCGCCGGTGCCCAGAAGTTGGCTGGCACCATTCGCAGTCGCCAAAACGTGAGAAAAAGTGACAGTGGGAGAGGCCTTTCCCTAGAGCCTCTGAAACTCCGAGTCCCAAACAAGTCCTGTGGCGACTCCGGCTTGGAGCGTTGCGGGGACTGCGCGGTCCCGACCACGCTACAGACATTTTCCAATTCCGCCGGCTTTGGGGACCGCCGCGGGAGGGCCACATATTTAACAGCTCTTCGGATCAAAGAGTTTTCCATTTACAAGGGAAGCCTTCCAAGGCGTGCGGCGTGCTCCTGCAAGAGCCGGAGTTTAGTTTTAAACAAACGTACTGCATTCTGTTTCGCTTTCGGCGCCGCTGGTGCTTTCCGCGCTCCAACCAAGGATGCGTGTGGGCCGGCCAGGTGGGAAGTGGGGTGCGCACGTGCCCTTCCCGCGGTGTCCGAGCTCCCCACACTGGCTGCAGTAGCACAGCAGCCGACTGCAGCTGGGCGAAGGCCAGCGGACGTGCTTCCCAGTAGAGATTCCCTCAACGCTCCCATTAGGGGCCGGCAGAGGCCTGGGTGAAGGGTCGAGCACCCCGCTCACCTGGGTGGCTTCGGTCGGTGGGAGCTGGAAGAGCGGAGGAAGGCTCGTGGGCCCCGAGTCCAGGTCCTCCGGATGAAGTAATCATTCTAGCGTGCGCGGAGCCGGGAAAAGTATTTGCAGCCAGGTGCCCCTTTCCAAAACGCACAACTGCCCCGGGGTGTAGATAGATGGGGGAATTACCGCCTCTGTATTAAGGAGAAGGAAACAGGCGCAAGGATGTGTGGTGACTTGCTCAAGGTCACGCAAGTGAAGATGGAGTCAGTCCCCGAATACAGACTCCCAGGCTTTCCTTTCTCTATCGCCGTCACCTTAACTGCCCAGGTCTAAGGATCCTCCTCCCCTCTGCCGAGCTGGGGCTGGGAGTCCCAGGGCCCTCGGAATCCGGTCGAGTGCTGACGGCGGCTGGCTGTCTCGAGGTGGATGAATTGTCCCCGGGTCTCCCACTGGGGTGTCAGAGTTGGGGCTCAGACTTGTGCATGGTTGTACCTGGAGTCCTGAGGGACTTGGAGGCTCTCTTGTACCCTTAAGGCGGACCTTCTAGGACTTCATGAGCGCTGGCCTCCTTGACGGGTTTGGGGAGCTGGAATCCAGGATCATCCGCGGATCAGGTCTGATTCCCCCCACCACCCGCTCTGGCTTAGGTCGTGGCCCTGGACTTTTCTGCGGGATCTTTGGGAGAGCTGGGAGGTTTGAGTGTTGCTCTGCGTTCTGGACCTCAGTTTCCCCAGTGTGAGGCTTGGCAGCTAGTCGGTTCCTGAACGCACTTCCCTTTGCTTCCCCAGCAGGTGGAAAGGAGCCCATGAGGCGCCGGAAGATGGAAAGCCATTGAAGGCAGCTCTGGGCTGGGACCGCCCGTGGGACAAGGCGGGGGCTGGGGGGTGGTGTCCATAGAGACCGCCAGGAAGCCCGGGGCTTGGAGTTCCCGCTCCCCGGAGCCCGGGTTGGCCTCTGCCGCCGCCTCGGAGCTCCGCACACCTTGTAAGGGGGAGGCAGGCTGCCCCTAGCCCCGCACCCCAGGAGGCGCGCTCCGGGGGAAGCCGCCACCGTGCCGCCTCTGCCTCGGCGTGGAACAAACGGTTAAAGATTTTGGGCAGCGCCTCGCGGGGGGAGGAGCCAGGGGCCCAATCCGCAATTAAAGATGAACTTCGGGTGAACTAATTTGTCTGACCAAGCTAACGCGGGCAGTAACCTGGGCCGCCTATAAAGCGGGCGCGCGGCGCGGTTCGGAGCGCTGGCGGCGGCGGCAGGTGGCGCGGGAGACCGCGGCGCGCCATGGGGCTCCCGGCGCTGCTGGCCAGTGCGCTCTGCACCTTCGTGCTACCGCTGCTGCTCTTCCTGGCCGCGATCAAGCTCTGGGACCTGTACTGCGTGAGCAGCCGCGACCGCAGCTGCGCCCTCCCTTTGCCCCCCGGAACTATGGGCTTCCCCTTCTTCGGGGAGACACTGCAGATGGTGCTGCAGGTAAGGGAGCTTGGGAGGGACGGGACGATTCTTAGGAGCCCGACTCGGCTCCGGGCGTCCCTGTCGCCGGGGTAGGCGTCCCCGAGAGAGAGGTGACTCTGGCCAGGACCCGGGCTAGCCCCAGGCGCGGCGCTCCCCGGCGCCCCCTCACGCCCGCCTCTCTCCTCCGCTCTCCTCTCCCAGCGAAGGAAGTTCCTGCAGATGAAGCGCAGGAAATACGGCTTCATCTACAAGACGCATCTGTTCGGACGGCCCACGGTGAGGGTGATGGGCGCCGACAACGTGCGGCGCATCCTGCTCGGGGAGCACCGGTTGGTGTCGGTGCACTGGCCCGCGTCGGTGCGCACCATCCTGGGCTCCGGCTGCCTCTCCAACCTGCACGACTCCTCGCACAAGCAGCGCAAGAAGGTGAGGGCGGGGAGGCGCTGCCTGGCCTGGAAGGGGGACCCAGTCCGGTGGAGGGGTTGGGGGATCCAGATGCCTGGAGAGCGCTAGCTGCGTGAGGTGATCCGCTCAAGGCCACTTTAGTCGGGAAGTGCCTAGTGCCTGGCGGAGGTTGAGGGTGGCTAGAAGGGGATCCCGGAAGGCCACGGGGTCGCTTTTAACACTTGCCCTTCTCGGAACTCAGGTGATTATGCGGGCCTTCAGCCGCGAGGCGCTCCAGTGCTACGTGCCGGTGATCGCCGAGGAGGTGGGCACTTGCCTCGAACAGTGGCTGAGCGGCGGCGAGCGCGGCCTCCTGGTCTACCCCCAAGTGAAGCGCCTCATGTTCCGCATAGCCATGCGCATCCTGCTGGGCTGTGAACCCCGGCTGGCTAGCGGCGGCGACGCGGAGCAGCAGCTGGTGGAGGCCTTCGAGGAAATGACCCGCAATCTCTTCTCGCTGCCCATCGACGTGCCCTTCAGCGGGCTGTACCGGGTGAGGGAGCGTGCGGGGTGAAGAGCTGGGGGCGCGGGGGCGCGGGGACCCGGGGTCCGCTCACGGCCGCCGCTCTCCGCGCTCAGGGCATGAAGGCGCGGAACCTCATCCACGCGCGCATAGAGGAGAACATTCGCGCCAAGATCTGCGGGCTGAGGACGGCCGGCGCGGGCGGCGGCTGCAAAGATGCGCTGCAGCTGTTGATCGAGCACTCGTGGGAGAGGGGGGAGAGGCTGGACATGCAGGTGAGTGGCGACTTCAGGAAGAGGCGCTGTGGAATTTGGTCCCCGGGCTTTCCAAGCGCGGCTACCCCAAAGCGCACGTCCAGACTCCGGAGTGGGCAGACCGCCCAGACACCCGGGATGGGACACCCGGGAAGGTTGAGACACCGGATCCACGGAGCTGTGGGAGAGGCGGAACAGGGAGCGTCCCATAGCCCTACCAGGTTTTACTGGGGAAGCTGGAATTTGCAAAATGTAAATAAAGAATATTGGCCCGATTTTAATACAACCAAGGCTTTCATTCAAGAATTCCCGGTGTAGTGAGATTTTACTGGTTTTCCTGCTCCAGCTGAACTAAAGAGACTATGCATTTTGTTTTAAAAAAAAAAAAAAATATGTAGCTTTCCTTGGCTTTCTGTCAGCGAACTTTTAGCCCTTCTCATCTTCTTTCCAGAACCTTCAGTTCGGTTCTAAGTAATTGCTGTGTAAAATTGCATGCAGACTTGTAAAAAAGAAAAACGTTTGTCTTATTCCATTCTTAGGCACTAAAGCAATCTTCAACTGAACTCCTCTTTGGGGGACATGAAACCACAGCTAGTGCAGCCACATCTCTGATTACTTACCTTGGGCTCTACCCACATGTTCTCCAGAAAGTTCGAGAGGAGCTCAAGAGTAAGGTAGGGGGACACTGGGGTTCCCTATTAGCTTAAGAAATTCAGCGGCTCCCTAGCAAACTGGCCAATATGTAAGTGTGCTGCCCTCTCGTAGTATTTTGAAAGTGTAGGGCCCAGGGTATGGGTGGGCCAATTCGGAAAGAGAATTAGCTTTGTGAATAAAAAGGAAGGAACTCTGAGCTGTAATCCCACTCCAGCAGGGCTCAATTCTTGTATTCCTACCCTTCTCCACTTTCTGCAGTACGTGGGAGATGTTCAGATAGATTCCACTTTCTCGAATTGGTGTGTTCAAGGGCATGAATGGGGACTTCTAGGTGGCAGTGATAGTGGTGGTGGTGATGGGGGTGGGGTGGGGGAGCTAGGTAGTTCTAAGTGGGGAGCAGCATTCTCTTGGAATTGTAAATAGTGGATTTGGGCCAAGGGGTGGAGGCAAATGGTCGTTAGCAGCTCATAGTTTCACCCTCACCCTCTCCCATCCTGGGGCCCTTTGGGTCTAGCCGCCACTTAAGCCCTGTTTACGTCTGCTGGGCTGATTTTATTGGAGCACAAAATAACCGTTCACCTCTGTATGAATGTTTTGATAGGGTTTACTTTGCAAGAGCAATCAAGACAACAAGTTGGACATGGAAATTTTGGAACAGCTTAAATACATTGGGTGTGTTATTAAAGAGACCCTTCGACTGAATCCCCCAGTTCCAGGAGGGTTTCGGGTTGCTCTTAAGACTTTTGAATTAAATGTAAGTTCAAAGTTCTCTTCCCGCTACCCCCCACTCCCAACTCCTTGTGTTGTGTCTTTAAACCTCCCCTTTGCTTCCTTGTGCATTGGCTTACATTGCTTACCCTTTTGGTAGCATTACCCGGCCCATGTGGTCACGTGTTTTGGTAGTCTGAAGGTCTGTCCGGTCTCTCTCCTCACACCCCCTTTTTTGCAACTCATAACTCCTCTGGTTATCAGCGTTGGCTTTTTGTTGTTGTTGAAAGTTGGATTGGGGTTTGTCAGCCCTGGGGGCTTTCTAATCTTTTGCAGGGTTACCAGATTCCCAAGGGCTGGAATGTTATCTACAGTATCTGTGATACTCACGACGTGGCAGACATCTTCACCAACAAGGATGAATTTAATCCTGACCGATTCCTGCTGCCTCACCCGGAGGACGCATCCAGGTTCAGCTTCATTCCGTTTGGAGGAGGGCTGAGGAGCTGTGTAGGAAAGGAGTTTGCAAAAATTCTGCTCAAAATATTTACAGTGGAGCTGGCCAGGCATTGTGACTGGCAGCTTCTAAATGGACCTCCTACAATGAAAACCAGTCCCACTGTGTACCCCGTGGATGGTCTCCCTGCGAAGTTCACCCGTTTCCAGGGGGAGATCTGAGGGGCGCAAAGGCCCGGAACTCAGACCTGTTTGAAGCGTACATGAGGTTTTACACAGTGTCATGTTGATTCTATTATATTTAATTTCTAAATGTATATTATAATATTTATGTGTCTCTACTACAGTACCACAGTCTTTAAATATTAAAATAATGAACTTGAATAGTTTCCAAATAAAGAAAAATCTGAAGGTGCTTATCTGGCATGTACAATTCCTGTGGGGGGGGAGCTACCTGGTTTTATATTTGTATATTTAACCAGATATGGACGTGTACGCCTGCACAGCATTGTTACCTGTGCATATCTATTTTCTTGTGAGGAAGAAACTTTAGCTGTTATTTCTTTTCAACGTCATTAGAAAACATAATGTATGTGTGTGTGAGTTAGCGCAAAGGTAAGTTTGTAAAGGTTTCTATGCTTTAGATACCCTATTTAGAAATACCTATGGAAGTTAATTTTAGATTCTTTTTTTTTTTTTTTTTGCTTGATTTGCGTTAGGGAAAGATGGATTTGCAAAGGTAATACTTTAAGAACTATCATACTCTAACACCTTCAACCATAAACTTATTATGTTTAATAACCATAATAAATCCATGTTGTTGCATAGTGCCAGCACTGTTTTCCTAAAGGATTCAGGTAAGAGAAAGCCAGTCACTCTGATCACGGACAGTTACTGACCGAAATAAGACCAGAAATCGCCTGTGAAAAACAATACTGGAAGAGGCCAGCCTCTGATTTAGATGAGCTAGTCCAGGTTTTCTTTATTGAAAATAAGGCAGGAGGAGTCGATTTAGCAAGCTGACAGATAAAGTTTTTATCTATGCCAGGCAATAGGGTGTGAGCCTGACATGACTGATAAAATGGCCCAGTCATGACCCTGTGAACCTTGGCTAACCTCGGCGAAAACGCAGTTTGGTCACATTTCTGACCCTGGCATAGCCATGTTCTCAACTGAAGGCCAGACTCCCCATCCAGAAAGGTTAGCCCCAGTGACTTGCTTAGGCAAGCACATTTTCGGTTTGGAAATGGCACAATCTGCTTACTGAACCTCTGATGGCTTGTAGGTTTTGGACTTTAAAATTTTCATTACAATTTTAGAATTTGGCAATACTGCAGAAAACTGGGTGGTCTAAATAGGTGTTTGAAAAGGGTTCTGTCTACAATTAAGAGTTACATGTTGTACCTGACTTTATTTTTTAGGGGGAACTTAGATTGTACTTATTCCTGGAATCCTCTAATTTCTAAAGGGTGTTTACATAATAACTTAAAATGTCTTATAATAACCTAATAATGCTTTTATTTTTTAATGAAAAATTACAGGCTTACTTAGTTTCTGCCAGAGCTTTAGGGGCACCTTGGTGTGTAAGACAACCCCTCCCCTCCTAACGTTTGCCCCAGATGCTTCCAGCTAGGAGCACGCTAGCCTGAGGACGTTACTTCAGGTAACTTTTAAACAGGCCATTTTATAAGGGTTTCAGTATCTTTCATTTTGCCAGAGGACAGTTAAGCATTTTAAAATAATGTCTTTGGTGACTCCCTGACCGCATGTCTCTGCGAGCATCTGCAGAAAAGAATTGGAACCATATTAGCATAGAATTCAATTTCTTAAATCCATCTCCATTTTTTTAATCTGGAGAGCTTTGAGGAAAGCGCTTCTGGCTTGAGTTTCCCAGGTTACATTTCACCCACCTGTGCTTATTGGTTACAGGGTCGTGCCGAATTTACCTCGCAAAGATGGTCAAAACCCAATCTCTGATAGTAGGCATGGTGCTGAGTAAAGGCAGTTTGGAAATATTTGAGTGTGAGGTCGAAGCCGTGTTTGCAGGCTGCCGCGTTGCACACTCACTAGGCCTGGGTCATGTCTAGCCGGGGCAGGCACATTTTACGACACAGACACCTCTGGGTCAGTGTCCGGGCATCACCCAGTGGAGAAACATTTCAGGAAGGTCACGGTTCTAGAGGTAACATTGGCCCAAGGTACAGAAGGAGGGGAGACCTCTGTGAGGAATGACTCCTTGGGGCTTCTGCCGCATGCTGGAAGGGCCCTGCGTCCTGTGGGGCCTTGGTGGGCCTGCCACGCTGGTGAAGTCGGTGCCCCTGCCTCCTGTTCCTCATATACCCTTGCCCTGGCCACTTGCCATCCCCTCTTGTCCTCGCTGGGTATAGTGCCACCAGTGATAGATTGTTGTCTGTCCCGGCCGGTGAAAGCCTCCAGAGCTGGGTCTCTAATGTGTGAGTCCTCAGAGGGATGCAGCCTTCACCTAGTTCAGCCCTGGGAGGCCCAGTGAGGGACTGTGGCTTGCGGGGGGTCGGGGGGGGGGCACCCAGGGAGTGGCAGAACCAGGAAAGGCCTCCTGCAACCTCCCCCTCCCCCTTTTTTCCTTTCTTTTTTCAACACCTGCCTGATTTATCTCCAACTTTCTGTGGCCTGACAACTAGACCCAGGGGTCTCCACCTCCTAACTTCCCGTTGTGTCCCCTGCTACCACTCCCCTGCCCCGTGACAGTCCAGATCACCCTTCTTGCAGGCTGCCAGAAGCAGCTGGTAAAATGGGGGCAGGGACAGGAAGCAGCTACTCCACCAGACCCCTTCTCATCTGTGAGGTTTCAGGGTGCTTTGCGCACCTTGCCACCCCCTAGAGGTCCACAAGGGGGCGGGCTTCTCCCTTCTATGCCAAGCTCAGGGCCCAGTGGTTTCCCCACCAGTGTCCATGAAGTCCAGCATCCACGGACTCCAGCCCAGGGTCTGCTTTTACCCCCAAACAATAAGAGGCTACAGACTTCCCTGGCTTGCAAGTACTCAGCCTCAGGCCTGGCCAGTGCAGCCTGGGTCCTCTGGAAGAGTCACCCTGGGCTGTGTGGATCTGGATCATCATTTAGTTCCTGAAGTGGCCACCATCTGTGGCCTTTGAGGCCAGCTGGCTCAGGTTTCCAGCGTTGCCCACAGACAGCCCACAATCCGACCTACATTGCTCTCAGTATCTCTGGAAAATGGCTCTCGGTTTTGGAAAGTGGGGGTGGGGGGAGCACGTGTTTCGAAGGTCTGGGAGCCATCCCACAGAAGTACCATGCAAGGAATGAGGGATGTTTAGAGAGGTTTTGGTGGCCCCGCCTTCAAATAGTTCAAGGGGTGTTGCAGAAAATACAGGTTCAGACCTGTTTCAAAGGACGGAGCATGCACTTAGGAGGGTGAGTTAGAAGGAAGAAGTTAGCACCATATAAGGAAAACATTTTGAGGCAACTAGAGTTCTTCCCTGATGACACAGGTTACCTCCTGGGCAAGCAAGCTCCCTGTCCATGGAGGCATCCAAACAGAAGCTGGAAAACTAATCCAGCATCAGGATTCGGGAGGGAGAGAGGTTAGGTTCAATGACCCCCAAGTTCCTTTAAAAAATTGAAGAGTTGTGATTCTCTGAGATTTGGTATGCATCAATTCGGTCCCCCAAAATCCATACTTGGCTTTGAAATGCAGATTAACTCCAATCTAGGGAGCCGGGACAGCCCCGCATCATCTTCCAGTGGCACTGGGCAGCTCTCACTGATCATTCTGGCGAACCACGGAGCCAGATGGGAAGGTGGGGGCACAGGGGGCCTGACATGTGACCTCAAAGAGACACTGAGTTCTTGGTGTTGATTTGATTGCTGGGGACGCTCTCTCCCGCCCTGTGACCAAGAGCTTCCAGCCTGGGGCTTCTCCCCACTGTGCCATGCTGACCATCCACCTGACCTAGCACCTAGGGGAGGACCCTGCCACTCTCCTTAGTGCTCCCCAGCCTCCTCAATGCCACGTGCTGCCCCCGGCCTCTGCCCAGCTGTCCTCGCCCTTGGCCTCCTGAGAGTTAGTCCAAGGTAGTAGCAACTGTGTCTCCTCCTTGTAAACTGAACCCCCTCTCCTGGGCCTCCCCCAGAACACGCCCCCACACAGTAGGTGTTCTCTGGGAGGCAGCTTCTCAGGGCCAGTCAACACTGGTCACCTACATCTCTCCAGCTTTGCGGTGCCATGTTTTTTTCTTTGAAAAGTGAAACTTTCATCCTTGGAAAATCTCAGCGGCCGCAAGCTTACACGGCTGTGGTTTAACAGCATGTCACATTCCTGAAACCGAGGCTTCATGGGTATTAGGCCAAACAAGCTTTCCTTCTTTTGAAGTAGACTCAGCTCGAGTTAGAAACCTGGGACAGGGTAGAAACTTAGCCCTGGATTATGCGGTGGGCTTTCTGGGGGAGAGGGCTCCTGTTGCAAGGCTCTGTACCACGTCCCGTCGTGCAGAAGCCGAGCCCCGCGGCGGTGTCGCCACTGCCAAGCCCCTTCGTGTCCATGGAGGGGTGGGAAATCTGCTCCCTCGCTTTTGATCACGGGTGCCTCAAGACTTTTATCTGAAGTCACCAATGGGTTCGCTTAACTCATATACGTTGGAAGAAGAGAACAACGTGCGTGGCTTATAGGAGACACTTGACAAAGCATACGAACTAATTCATTGAACACGGACATACTGTCCCATGTAACAGTGGCTTATTTAATGAGAGGGGAGGGGATTGGGTATTCTGCAACGGAAAGTTCTTTTAATGTCAATTAGTCACGGTCTTTTAGAGCTGGAAGGGAGATTACGCCCCGGGTCACGCAAGCCCCTCGGTGTACACCTGAGAAATCACAGGCTCAGAGGAATTTAAAGTCACAACAGAGAATTAGGAATGGCAGGCCAGGGTTCAGTACATTGTGTGATTAGCCATCAATTTCAAAAAATTGTGTCGTTTATTTACGCATGCGCCGGGGATAAAGGACCCAGGAGCCGATTCTTGGAGATCGAATTGCTTCCGGGTTCCTGCTCCTCATCGGGTCTCCGGAGGCGTCTGGGCCCTCAGATGCGCCGGAAGAACCTGGCATGGTGGGACCGCCGAGGATCTGACACGAAGCCCGAGAAGGTACGGGCCGCTGGCATTCCTGGGGCACGGCATCGGGGGCACAGTCTGCCTTTGGTGCAGCCAGATCCTCAGGCATTTTGAGTCTTTTCTACGGCACAGCAGAACATGGCTTCTGTTGTGGTGAAATCATATTCCCCCGCCCTCCGCTCAGATGTGGAGTCCTAACCCTGAGTAATGGGGTCCGAACGGGACCTTAGTGGGACACAAGGTCTTTACAGAGACCAGCGACTTCAGGTGAGGTCTCAGGGTGGGCCCTAATCCAGTAGGACTGGAATCCTTATTAAAAGGGGAAATTTGGACACAGAGGCAGGCACACCCCGAGGGAGAATGACGGGAGGACTCGCATGGAGAAGGGCCTGTAGAGATGGAGGAGTTGAGCCATGTGTCAAAGGTCCGAGCAGTGCCAAAGCTGGCCGGCCAAGCACCAGAAGCCGGCAAGAGGCAACGACAGATTCCCCTCCAGGTGTGAGAGGGAGCCAACACTTTGATTGTAGACTTTTAACCCCTGCAACTGTGAGACAATACATTTCTGCTCTTCTAAGCCACCAGGTTTATAGCACTTTTTAACGGAAGCCCTAGAAAACTAATGAAGTGGCCCCAAAGCAAGAAACTATTTGTGAGTGACAGCAGCTCTTCCCCACACCTCAGAGTCCCCTGGAGGGTCTGTTGAAATACAGATCACTGGGCTTCACCCCACAATATCTGGATTGACCCCCAAATTTGCATTTCTAGCAAGTTCCCAGGTGCTGCTGCTGGTCTTGGACCACACTTTGAGAATCGCCAGTGAAAAGGTTTCTGCTCTCTAAGTCAAGGATCACAGACTTCGAGGACCAGCAGGTAATGTTCACAAATGGGCCCCAGCTGGGGAGAGAGACAGCTGGAGGCAGACCGTGTGTTGATGCAGGGCAGAGACGTCCCTTGCTCCCCTCGTGAAAGGGGCAGGTGCTATTGGGTCCTGGCCTGCCCTCAACCTGCAGGAGTAAAAGTGCTTCTAATTTTTCAGAGGGTGCTGGAAATTCAGATTTGCAATGGGAATAACCTGGTTTTTAGATTTGGTAACTAACTCATGTTTTTAAAAAATATTCAGGCAGAATAAAACTTGTTGGTGGCCCTGCCAGCTGCCATTTTGCAACTTCTTGTGTCTTCGGACCTTGGGGAATTTTCAGAGTTCTTGATAGAGAGTGACTTTGCTGCATGGTTCCATCTCAGAGGCTCTCATAAGATTGCAGTTAAGACGTTGGCTGGGTCTGTATCCTCTGAAGGCTTGATTAAAGCTGGAGGATCTGCTTCCAAAATGGCTCCCTCACGTGGCTGTTGGCAGGAAGCCTCAATATCCTGCCATAGGAATCTCTCCATAGGGCTGCTTGGGTATCTTCACAACATGGCGGCTGGCTTCCCCCAGAGCAAGTGATCAAAAAAAGCAGTAAGAAGCCTCTATGACCTGTCCTCAGAAGTCAAAACCCATCATTTCCATGATGTCCTATTTAAAAAAAATTATTTTGCAGTATAGTTGTCATCTCAGTATTCTACTGATTATACAGGTTAGCCCTATCCAGTGTAGGAGAGAGCCGCATAAAGATGTGACAACTGGGGGGTAACATGATGGGCTGGCTCCCACACTCAGTTTTTGAAAGGACAGGTAGACTCTTCTTCTGCCTTCTCTTTAAACCATTTTCATCTTGTTCCTGGACAGCCACTGATTTCCAATATTTTCATTGTGACCCGTCACCTATGGACACTTACAGCTACCCTCAGAAAAAAATTCACGACAAAGGTTCTCAGAATTTCTAAGGGGTCATCTTGGCCATTTAATGATATAGGAGGGGAATCTTGGGTAAAGCTTGAGAGAGTGGGCATATAAGGTCTTCTGTTTGCCAAAGTCTCCAACCAGCCCACTTCATTCACTTAGGTTACTTTTCAGCTTTGCGGTGACTGACTCCAATCTAATCCAACGGTCCTGGTTTGCCTGGGACTCGGGACTTCCTGAGCAACGACTATGATAGTCCTGGGAAAACTCACATGGACGGCCACCTTAATCAACCTCATTATTTGACCAATCAGGGGAATTCAGTTCAGATAGCAAATGTGAATCTGTAGATTCTGTGAATCTGTCACATTATGTGACAAAGGTGAATCTGTAGATTATGTAAATCTGTCAGATCTGTACAACTCAAGGTGTGAGTTGTACAGATCTGACAGATCTGCCAGCAGCACCCATGTCACCCTGTCACTTGTGAGAGACACACAATTCAGGCCTCCCCTCAGACCTGCTGACTCAACCCTCAGTCTGCCAAGAGTTCCAGATGAATCTGATGCATCGTGTAGTTTGAGACTCTCTGGGTAGAAGCAAAACCTGAACTTGGGTTCTCTGAGGACTCAGATTTGCTGTCCATGCAGGTAATACAGACCTAACAATCACCCATTTGTGCTGTAGTAATCTGACCTTGACATACGCATCTTATTTTTTTCTTCCTTCCTCCCCTAAGCCACGAAAATGAAAAGCGTCTCACATTTCACTGTTGGAAGGAATCTAAAATTCCCAATTCTCACCTGGGTTTGACTAGTGGTTTTCATTAAACACTTTTCACAGTTGAACGTTCTCCCCTCCCCAAACCAAATGCAATAAACCACATGGATCAGGGGAGATGGCTGGGCATTTAGGTTATTTCCAGGTTCTGAGACTGCAAACAGCGTGCACTAAGCTTAGCTTTGTACGTGCAGCCTCCTTTGCAAGCCAGTGCTTTACTTCTGTTTTACTCCTGAAATGGGTCTTGCTGGGTCAATGAGGATGGGCCATGCCATGGAGACCCAAAATGTTCCGGTCCAAAGAGGAGTGTTTGAAAAAATAGTGGGGCACTTCTATTATGGAAGAGTCTAGAGCTACAACAGAGTGAGTGCAGTAGACATGCACTGACCTTGAGGGATGCCTTTGACATGTAGGGGAGAACTGGCTGCCCAGCAACTTAGCGAATCGGTAAGGAGAATGGAAGGGGGTGTTTTGCAAAGACATTAATCGCACTTAAAAAAATTATTTATTTGGCAGAGATCACAAGTAGACAGAGAGGCAGGCAGAGAGAGAGGAAGGGAAGCAGGCGCCCACTGAGCAGAGAGCCTGATGCGGGCCTCGATCCAGGACCCTGAGATCATGACCTGAGCCAAAGGCAGAGACTTAACCCACTGAGCCACCCAGGCACCCCTTAATCATATTTTCTTTATATGTTTATGGATGCTTCTTATGGCTGTAAAAAGCATGTGTCGATTTTGTAATTATGCATTTTAGGACCGAAAAACCAGAGATGCTGCCCTGCCCGAGTCCACACATCCCTCTCTCTCTGATTTAAGAAACAGTGTCAGAGTTGCCATTTGGGAGAGTCTGATTGGCTGAGTTCAGGTTGCCTACGCACTGGCTGCCCATTGTGGAGAGAACAAGTCTGACCTCCTTTGGTCTAAGGGCCTTGCCAGCCTTGTTTGGGGATGCCGCTTAAATAGAAGGTGTACGGTGAGGTAAATGACTTTTTTTTTGTACAGTGCAAGGAAAAGTAACCGACAAAATTTATTGAGCGTTTACTATATGTGCTAAGTATTTCCCATTGTCTCACTTCATTCTCACATTTCCATGATACAGGTATAATTTTTTTGTTTGTTTGTTTGTTTTTGATGCAGTTATAATTTTTAACGCCTTTTTTACAGATGGTATCACTGAAGCACAGAATGGCTGGTAGCTTGCCCTGAGTCACACAGCGGGAGGGGAATGGAGTCAGGATTTGAACTGAGGCTGTCTAAGCGAAAGTCTCTGGTGTTTACATTATATTGCCTCCGGCTTCCTAGTACTTGGAACCACACTGATTTTATCTGGAATAAAAATGATTCCTGTTGTCACTGAGCCCTTAGCATGTGTCAGGCCTCATCCTAACTGCTCTACATGAGTTAATTGATTAAATGCTTGCCTCTGGATGAGAAAACTGAAACTCAGAGATATCAGCACAACCATAGCCCCTCTGCTGGTAAGAGGCAGAGCCAGGGTTCCAGCCCAGCAGGTCTGGCTCCCTAGCCCCACACTCAACACTCCAGAGCCATCTGTCTCCTTTACTGAACACACCAGTGTGCTTTTTCTTCTCTATTGATCCCAAAGTAGTTTTCATAGGGATATAGAAATTTGGGCAATTGTCAGGATAATTCAGCTAAAGCATGGGTTTTATTCAATTTTCTGTTTCATTTTGACACTGAGGATCTGGTCCTAAGCTGATGTTGCTCAATTAAATGAAATTAAATCTGAGCTCTGTCATTTATGGGGATTTGTTGGGAAGAAATCTGAAAAGACAAAGGGGTTTGTGTGTTTGTGTGTGTATCTGTGTGTGTAGAGAGAGACACACACACACACAGACAGAGAGAGAGAGAGATCGTGTAGTTCTAAATGTCCATCATTACAGAGATAACGGGAAAGAACAAGAAAGAGAAACGATCAACAGCATTTTCTTGTTAAATTGTAGCACATATTAAGATATGGCTCTTTGGTGGGGGGGATTTCTTCAAAAGAGAACTTTCTTGCTAGAGGGAATGTGTTTTTCTAAGTGAAAATACAGTTTATCCTCAATTTGAATTGCAAATCCCTCCAAAAGCAGGGTGGGAATGAGTTCTTTCTACTTGGTTTTATAAAAACTTCCTGAGACAAGCTTTAAAAAAGCATAATGATTTTTTAAAATTCAGGTATCCTCCTGATCTGAATATTTTAGATAAATCAAAATAACCAGATAATTTTATACAATATCAACTGGGTTTAAGATGGAAAAAAAAAAGACACTCAATACTTCTGCAGCTGGATGATTGGAAGCAGAAAATTGCAGGGTGTGTTTGGCCAACAGGACTCTAGAAATCAGATTTGTCTCTAGAGGGTAAACCACAGGCTGGAGAACAGGGCTGGAGAAGTGGGGGAAGGAGAGATGGATGAACGTTTGTTTGGCACATGCTGAGCTTGGTGCTAAGTGATTTATATTTGTACCTGGGACCGCAGTGGGTTCTCCCTCCGGCCCTTTGCTGTGAGTGTCATTACAACAAATTTGAGGAGAGACTTACTGAAACTCCAGGAGGTAAAGTGACTGGTCCCAAGTTCCCCAGCTGAGGAACTGGTTGGGAGGTTACTGGAAGAGTTCATATGAGAAGAAGGGAGGGCACACTTGGGTGTGTCAAGGAGGGGACAGAGGCCAGAGACACCTGGTGGGGCTCAGTGATGCTCTGGGTCAGGGACTGGTGAGTAGGAGGAGCCCCAGCTTGATGGCCATGGTGACTGGGCACAGGTGAGGTCCCTGAGAGGAGTGGGGACCAAGAGCAGACCCTGGTTTGGGGAAGGAGTAGTTGGGTTTGTGGAGGGGAGACCCACAGGACACGGAGTGGGGGAGTCTGCAGGCTGGTACCAGATCATCTTCTCAGGAGAGCTTGGCTTGTGGAGACAGGTTGGGAGGGAGAGAATGATGTCACTGGGGGGGTTGCTGAGACCTCAGGAGGAGGGGGATGAGCCAGAGGTGAACTGGCCAGAGAGGGAGTGGGGGAGAGAAGCCATGGAGCCAGGAAGCCAAGGGACAGAGAGCAAGGCTTTGCGGCTTTGTTTTTTTTAAAGGCTCTTCAGGAGGTAACTCGAAAGGGCACAGAGCATGATGTAGGCTGGGGAGAAAGAGAGAGAGAGATTTAGAAAGGGAAAATGAGACGTTTAAAAAAAAGACATAAAAATTGGATTTTGAGGAAATAGCTTTCATTCTTAAAACAAACAAACAGGACAGAGAACAGCTTTGTTATCTCGGACTTCCATCTTAATGAACAGGGTGGGCTTCCTGCGTGAATGAAAACACAATGAAATGAAGTGGTTTTGTGAGCTTCAGGGGAGGCAAAGGGTCAAGTGAGAAGAAGGAAGAGAAGAGAGGCCTGGGGAAGCTGCTATGTAAATGGAGGTATTTGCAGCCTGGTTGGAGGAAGGGCCATGCAGTCCTAGCACTCGCTATGGGGGCCTGTCTGGCACTTTCCACGTGTCCCAGCAGGAAAGCCTGGGGGAACAAGTCAGGAGGGGTCAGTTCTCCCTGAGGGACATCATATATCTAGTTATACATGTTTTATGCTAGCTGGAAAAAAACTGGAATATTACATGATTTGACAACAGTGTTAGGCAAATGCATTCCCATGGATTTCATTTTTCCTTTTTCTGTTTTCACTCAAAACTGGAGCTAAAAATATAGGCACAGAATTCCTTAATTTGCAGATCTACCTGGAAGGAATACAGTGTTTTTACTCTCTTCTTTCTTTGTTTTTGAGCAGAAATGCGACTCTCATGGGATCAAGAATAGTAAGCAATCTCTTACACTTTCTGTTGTGCTTTTAGGTACGAGCCTATTAAAATGCTTGGGCCATTTAGTAATGGGCCCTGGTTCCCTTTGTTGCTCATTCTGAGTCGGCCCAATAACCGCTGGTGCTGGCAACCCTTTTCTGGGGTCTCTGTGGGTAGTGAGCATGGTTGGAACTCAGGACCTACCTGCCGCTGCCCCTCCCCCACCCAGCACCCTGGCAGCTGCAGCCTGTGCCTCCCTGCAGCTCTTCATAGTCCGGGACCACCTGGACAGGAAGCACCCAGGCCCACCCTTAACACTCTGACCCACGGAGGTTTCCCTCTGGTTCCCAGAGACAATGTGGATTGTCCCCCCTTCCCTGCCCAGGGCCTTTGCACATGCCGTCTTGTCTGCCTGGAATACTCTTCTTCCTCACCTGAACAATCAGCCCCAAGAAGGAGACCAAAGATACAGGAGACTGTATCTTTGCCAGCACTTGCTACAACCCCTAAGTATTTTATTTCTTATTTATACGATCACTTGACTGTCTTTCCAACTAAGCTGAGGGCACTTGATTGTCTGATTTACTGCTTTGTGTTCAAGGTGCCTGCTACACTGTTGGAACTCAGTAAGTATCTGGTGAATGGAAAAAACCCCCAAAACAAAACAGTGTTTGGGGAGGGGGCAGATACTATCTGCTGGAAGGACAGACTGCTGAAGTGAGCTTTACTGGCTTGCTGGCCAGCTAGATTGCTAATCTCACCTGCTTCTCCCTTCTACTTAGTTGATCCATTAGCCACCATCCAGCCTCCTGAGGTCCTGGTAAGCATGTCCCCTCGTTTCCTTCCTGCTTTATGGTTTTCACAGACCCTCAGCTGGCCTCAGACCCAGACATTCAATTCGCTGATGCCAGATCCGCTTATTGGGGCCAGTGTCTCCACTGATCCACTGATCCAAGGCCCCTTTGGCCAGACCTGATGTTCCCGGCCCGGGGAGGCAGCCCCACCCTTGCCAACCCCCATCTCTTGTTTTCCACACAGGGACCAGAAGAAACCCTTAAAAATGCAAGTAGGGTCATGGCACTCCTCTCCTCAGAACCCTGCCAGGACCCCCATTTCACTCTGAATGAAAGCCAAAGAGAGGTGCGACAGTGTCTGCAGAGGCCCTCTGAGCTCTGGAGGTCGTCCCCCTGGCTGCTCTGTCCCAGCTCCTGTTTCTTCCCTCCCAGCCCCATGTGCATCTGTCCCCCTTGCTGTTTGGCAGCCCGGCTGCTGCCTCAGGCTTTCGCACTTGCAGCTTCTCAAATATCCAGCAGACTCACTCCTTTCTCACCTTTACGCCCTCACTTGGCTCACATGTCACCTTCTCGGGGAGGCCTTCCTGCCTACCCTATTTAAAATTGCTTCCTTCCTCCTGGGGCCTCCCCTGGGCCTTCCCTCTCCCCTTTCCCAGCTTTGTTTTTTTCCAGAGCACTTTACCACCACTTATTAAGTTCTATTATTTACTTAGTTATCTTGTTAACAACCTGTCTTCCTCACCAAATATAAGGTCCTTGAGGACAAGGATTTTTTTTTTTTATTTTATTTTTTTATGATGTTAAACCACTGGCGCCCAGCATGAAGTACCTGGCCCATTAGAGGTCTTCAGAAAACACTGTTGAATGAGTGCGTTCAACACGGTTCAGCCAAAAGGCTTCTCAGAAAGAGGTGAGGCTCCTGCGTAAGGCTGGATGAAGCGGAGTGGTCCCCAGTGCTGGCCAGGATGGCCACCCCTCTCGGCCCCCAGATGAGGAACCCACCCGGAGTTACACACGGGGGAGTCACCACCAGGCCCCTGGTTGGTCTCAGGATTCATCAATTCAGGCTAAAAGAGCACCGATCATGGAGGCTGGCTTAACCTCTCCCCTTGAGAATATTCTTTCTGGTGGCTTAGCCCCTGTCCAACCCTCCGGGCCCATGTGAGTACTTGGGAGTAACGTGGTCACAGATTAGGGTGATGTTTTGGTCTACAAAGAAGAGACCCAGGGTTAATGGTGCTGAGGGCCCTGCCTCTCTTCGTGGACCAGCTCTGTGTGGGTTCGTGGCAGTGTCCTGGATCGTCTTTAATGGCTGGGTGAATGTATGTTCCTTTCTCAGGTGGGTTCTCCGAGCAGGCAGAGTGGGTCTCTGTGAGAGGACGCTCCTCTGAGGGGACAGTAAAAACACCCACAAGGCGGGAGAAGGAAGAGGAAGTGGAAAATGGGGTTTGGAATCAAAGTTTGTTGCCCTACAAAGAAAGTATGGCCTTTTTGTCTTTACAGTTGTCTGGATTATTATCGCTTATCCCTGCTTCAAACTTGAGAGAACAGATCACACGTTCGCCTTCTGTGTAAGCTAACCCTCTGGGGAGAGTTAGCCATCCTGGTAGCCATCCTGGTCCTTGCTCCTTGAAGAGGGAACTGAGCCGGCAGTCTGTCCAACTCAGATTTCTAGGGTATATCCTGAGGTTAGTGCCCGTTTAGACCATTCTCTTTTCTTCCATCTGCACAAGTGAGCCCTTCATGTATGCGTTCCTTCATTCATCATTTCCTCTCTTGTCCACACAGTGGCTGTTGTAGGCAGAGTTCTGAGATGGCCTCCAGATTCCCACCCCCGGTTGTATGTGTGTCATACAGGCCCCCCTCCTGAGTGAGGGAGGATTTGTGACTGGTAGGCTTGCCTTGTGATTAGGTTGCATTATGGGATAGAAAGGACTTCTCAGATGTAATTAATGATTCTGTGTGGATCTGACAAGCCCTTAAAATCAGGCAAACTCTTCAAAGAAATCAGGCCCTTCCTGTAAGAAGAGGTTTGAAGGGTGGGAGTGTGGGACCATGGGGGCAAGGACTTGTCCTGTTCTGGGTTACAGGGGCCCGCGGGGGTTGGGAGTGGGAGTTCCAGGCGTTAGCACTCCCAGCATTAGCAGATGAAGGAAGCGAGGCTTAATCATGTTTTGTTCATGCTCAGAAGCGAAGCCAGAACTGGGATAAGAACCTTTGAGTCCTGAGCCCCGGTGTCCATCTTCCCCCTGCTCGGGGCTGCTGACATCTGGACTCAGCAGCCAAGGGCCTCATGGACACTGCCCACACAATACTCCTTCGGGACCGTGGCTATTCTGTGACAACCGGTGAGCAGGCGTTTCTGAGAAACTTAGAAATTACTCAGCTGATTCGATTAAACGAAGTTGGTCTTGAGCTCTTGGCGCTAGAATCCTCCCTGCCCCACATCTGGCTCCAGCTCCTCTGCTCTGGGAAGATGGAATTTCCACTGGAAAAGGTTAGGCTACCCTAAGCCCCTAATTAATCTAAATTTTATTATTCATGTGGCAGAATTTGAGCTACCTCTAATCACTTTGTAGTCCAGTGTGGATAAGGATGTAGGAAGTATAATTTGGTCATTACTTTTGGAGGACAATCTTGGCAACATGTGCCAAAAGCCTTAAAATTACCCACATGCTTTGACCTCAAAATTCTAATTTTAGTTTTTGAGCAAATATTTAACTAGAGGGATGCTCACTGGAGAATGTATTATGGAAAACATTGAAAACAATCAAATGTCCTATGATAGGGACTTGGGGAAATTACTGTACATCTGAACAATAGACTACTATGCAGTCATCAAAATGAGACAGAAGAGTAAGGACTCAGAAAGAGGTTTTCAGGATAGTCAGTTTCAAAGTGGTTCCAGAATCAGATGTCCAAAGCTGGAATCCCAGCCCCACCATTTTGTTGCCGTATGACATTGGACAAGTGACTTACCTTCTTTAAGCTTTAACTACTCCATAAATGGGGGTAATAATTTTATCATCGCTCAGAGTTATTGGGAAAATTAAAGGAGATGATCTGTGTGAAGTGCTCAGTATAGCCTAGTACATAGTAAACACTTGCTCGGTAAATTTTTACCATCATTATTATGATTCCACTTATGATTTTAGAAACATATGCATTAAGAAGGAAGGTAGAAAGGAAAGCAAAACAAACATGATGATCTCTGGGCGATAGAATCACATCACAGTGATTTCATTTTCTTCCATGTTTTCTTTCTTTTTTTCTTTTTTAAAGATTTTATTTTCTTAAGTAATCTCTACACCCAATGTGGGACTTGAACTCATAACCCCGAGATCAGGCGTTGCACTGACAGTCCACCAACTGAGCCAGCCAGGTGGCCCTTCTGTGTTTTCTTCATTTGCAGAATGCTGTACAATACATAAGAACTACTCCTGTAAAAAGGAAAAAATCCACTAAGAATGAAGGAAGAAGATGCTTTTTTTTTGCAGTGTTAAAACCATTGGGTAAGTTGCTCAGCTATGCCTGGGTCTTGGTTTAGGAGCCCAGAAGTTGGACACAGTGGGGGAATTGGCTGGGGTTGGGCCCTGCCTGCCTCCAGCCCCATCTGCTGATGGCTCCCACTGCTCACACATCCATCCCTGCCTTGACCCAGGCCACGAGCTCCCAGAAGCACACAGGCCTGAGGGCTTAGCTGCCCAGGAAGGTGATGCCTAAGTCCGGCAGAGAGGAGGAGAGGCCTCACTCATCTGTTTGTCATCTTATCAGTGCAACAGCCAGGAAGAATTCATTAGAGGCCACCCCACTTCTTCTGCCTCTGTGTCTGCTTAGTCAGGCAGGCCATTCATTAGCATGTGTGACAGAGTCCTTCCTGCAAACAGAAGCTTTAAGCAGAGCCAAACTGCTTCAATCTCCTTGCAGGGACAGCAGGGGACATCCTGGAAGGAACTGACAGAGGGGGCTGGGTTGGAGTTTCAGGGACCAGGGAGGGCCCTGGAAGTGCTGTCCTCAGCCTAGGAAGGTAAGAGAAGGGCCTAGAGCAGGAGAAGGGGGTCTACACTGAGAAGGGCAGAAAGTAGGGGCATATGTAGGGATTGGGAGTCAGCTTCTCCTTCCCAGGGAATCTGCAGGCAATCTGTGGGGGAGAGAGCTGGAAAGGCCCTGGAGCCCACAGTGGGCCGCATGGGGATGGGATGGAGCCTGATGTCCCTTTGACCATGGTCATTCCGGCCCCATCCCTGTCTCTATGCAACAGGAAGAAGAAGCGACCAGGAAAACACCTGCTGCAAGAAATTCTGTATGGAAAAGCTGATTCTGGGCAGATTTCAAACATTTGTTGTGTGTGTGTTATTTTGACAGCTGTATTGAAGAATCGTTCACATACCATAAATGGCACATATTTAAAGTATACAAATGCAACAGTCTTGAAACCATGAAACTGTCACTGCCACCTGATGGTGGACATTTGGGCTGTTCCCATCTTTGGCTATTGCGAACGGCGAGACTATGGACATGCCTGTGTATATGTTTGTCCCAGTACCTGTTTCCAGTTCTTCTGGGTACATACCTAGGAGTGGAATTGCTGGGTCACGTTGTAATTCCATGTTGAACTTCTTGAGAAAGCACCACACTGTTTTCTGCAGTGGCCAGACCATTTATGTTCACAGTCTCTCTATTTTTTTTTTTCCTAATAGTCAACATTTTTGAAGTATAATTTACATACATTAAATTGCATACATTTTTATAGTGAACAGGTCAGTTAGCTTTGTCAAATGTATACATTTGTGTAACCATCATCACAACAACAACAACAAAATACAATATTTCTATCACCTTAGGAAGTTTCCTCCTGTTAGCTGGAGCCAATCCCTCTTCCAGCCAACCTCTCATATGTTTTCTGTCACTGTAGATTAGTTTTGCTTGTTCTCAGAACTTTGTCTAAAGGATAGCATGCAGTATCTTTTGATCTGACTTCTTTTGCTCAGTAAAACATTTTTAAAGGGTCATCCGTGTTGGAGTGCCTGGCTCGCTCAGTTGGTGGAGCATGGGACTCTTGATCTTGGAGTGGTTAGTTTGAGCCCATATTAGGTGTAGTGATGACTTGAAAATAAAATCTTTTTTAAAAAGCCATCCATGGTAATGTGTGCATTGTGTCGTCCCTCTCTATTGTTGAGTATATTCTGGTTATTGATGAACTACAATTTGTTAGTCCCTTCATCTGTTGATGGACTTTGGGGTTGTTTCTACTTTAGGGCTGAAAAGAGAGTGATAAGCATTTGTGAACAAGTCTTTTTGTGGTCATATGTTTTCATTTACTCAAGAGTAAATACATAGGAGAGAAATTGTTGGATCAAAGGGTAGATGTTTGTTTAATTTTATGTGAAAATGTTTTCAAATTGGTTGTCAGAGCACTTGATATGGTTGCTTCTGTGTTCTGTGTCCTTATGACTTTTTGTCTACTTGTTCTAGCAAATTCCAAGTGTTAAGGTATCTAACTACTATTGTGGATTTGTCTTTTCCCCCCTTTATCTCTTTCGGTTTTGCTTCATGGCTTTTGAAGCTCTATTATTAGGAACTTACCCACCCATGATTATCATACCTTCTGAAGACTTGCCCCCTTTATTAATTATGAAATGTCTTCCTTGCAGTATTCTCTGTCTTGAAGTCTACTTTGGTGATATTAATATAACATCTCCAGAGAGGGATGCTTTAAAAGATGCCAGAAGTTGCCTCAAGGAAGAACTTATGAAATCTGATTAAAGAGGTTGGGAATCCAAGAGGGCTTCACTGAGGAGGAGCTAGAAACAGACTTGTAAAAATAGGCCTGACTTACCAGGTGCAAACAGAAAAAAAATGGTGCCATGGACCAACTGCAGGGACTGGAAAGCACGAGTAGCAGCAGGCAGGATGGAGAGTGACTGGATAAAGCTATAGTTCAGGGTGTTATTATCTCCAGCTCACGGAGAGACGTGTGTCCTGCCAAACTTCCAGCTCTAGAGAGGGGTCATAGTGAGCCCCTGAATAGGGAACTGTCATACCTTCAGATTGGTTTTAGACACTGAAGGCTGGACTGGAAGGGGGCAAAGTGGAAGGGCAGGGAAAGGAGTTTGTAAGAGAATTTGGTTGTTCTCTTGAGAAACAATGGCGGCTCCAAGGTGCCTGGAGAGAAGGGCTACAGGGGCATGGGGCACCAGGGTGTTCAATCACATGACCTCCTGATCAACCGGGTGTGAGGACCAAGAGGGAGGGAGCTCTCTGGAATGACTAGAGGTGAACGTCACATTCACTAGGCTAGAAGAGGGCAGACTGTGGTCAACGTCAGGAGAAGAGGCAAGGTGAAGAGTTCACGATGGGACATGTTGAGTGTGGGCATATGGAGATGTCCAAGAGGCTTGGGCCCCCACCTGCCAGCCCCCTCCTCAGCGGTCGGAGTTTTGTCTCTGTGGGCTCCTCATCTGAGATTTGTGTTTTAATAATTCCCTTCAGGCCTTGCCCATAGGGGTGGTAGCTGCTGCTTACAGTTGCTACTGCCATAATAGTTCTTTTTTAGAATTTTGGCTACATAATTCATGATGCCTTATATTAAATTCTGTCTATGAAAATAACTGATGTGATTTCTATCCCCTGCCTGGATAAAATGCAAACAAAACAAAACCTATTTGGTATCCCCTGGACTGGGCCATTAGGGCCATGTCAGTGGCAGAAGCTTGTGCTACATAAAACTCGAGACTTTTCTGTAGTTCCAATATAATACCAATCTAGCTTGACCAGAGCAGTAAGGCAAGATAAAGGGGCCTAAAATTTTTACCTGCTTCGGCTGAGGTGCTGGGTGGCAGGCTCTGTTCCCAGAGTACCGATGAAAACGCCAACTCCAGAACTATTTCAGGGAGCCTGAAGATGAGCGGAGGCACAGAAAGGGAGAGGAAGATGGCTGAGACCACACAGCAAGCGAATGCTCTGGTGGGATTAGACCCCAGGGCCCCCTTGGGTTGCCGGGTGATTTGTTACTCTCCCCAGTTAATAAATATCTGTCTTAAGACGGAGGTTGCGCCAACCTGTTTCTCTGCTATGTCCAATAAAATAAAATAAATGCATAAAAATGGTTAAAACACGGGGTTTTTTAATGTCAAAATGATTCACTAACTGTAAATGCACCACCCCCAATTTTAAATTTTTAAATATAAATTAAATGTGGCAACGTCCCTGTAAACGCCTCAGTGCAGCTAGCTGTGAAATTGTGGGTGGGGTTCTTGACCTCAGTTTCTTGTAAATGGCAGTTCTAATCCTGTTTACCTCTCAAAATCAATACTGGGCAAAGCATTCCCTTAATAGATGGGAGCTGTTACTGTTGAATGACCTTAGAACTTACTTCACATGAAGTATGTCTACATTTTCCCATTGGTCTTTTTGGTTCTGAAACAATTTTTTTTTTTTCTTTCAGTAACATTATTCCTGACCTAAAGCCTAGCTCAGTGAATGTTGGAGAGCATGAAGTTGTCCATGTTGGCATGTAGTGTTTTCCTGAGAGCTCTCTGAAAAAAAAATTCCCATCCAGAGAGACAGTGGAGGCCATTTCTTTAGCGGGGGGCGGGGAATGTTTGAGGACTCTTCTGTCACCTCTCCCTAACCCTGGAAGAGGTCCCTTCTGGTGACTGAACAGGCTGTCTGGTCTCACACTTCTGGTGCCCCATCCATGGGGTCACGGAGTATGGGGCCTACAGGGCTTGGCCTCTAGGAGAAAGGGCCCCGAAGGCCATCACCCAGCCCGGCTGAGTTCACACCCAGTGATTTACCGAGCATTGGGGCCACTGACACCTTTTATGCCCCTTCGGCCAAAGGGACACAGCAAGGGGAGAGGTGGCCGGGAACCCATCCCTGGGTCACCTCCACAGAGCTCTCCCATCATTGACAGTGTCCCTTTGCCCTGGAAAACAAAACCTAGGCCCCTTGACTTTGGGTTACCAATACTTTGGCACCACCTTTGAAGCCGCGATCTGAATTTACGACAGAGCGTGAAAGACCATTTCAGGCTTGGCCCTCTTTCCCGGCCGCTGAACTTCATATGGTCTAGAGTAAATCACCCTAATAGCCATCGGGCCTGCATTGTTGCGGGATGTTTTATTCCCAGGCTGACTGTTATTTAGGGTGGCCAAGTTGAATCGCCGAGTGTCGAGTTACAGTTGTTGCTTTTCTTCGCCTTGTGCATAATTATGAAGAGGCAGAAGGCCAAAGGTAGGCTCAACGCAGGCCTGCTCAACAACAAGGCCCATTAAGGGGTGCGGATAAAACAAACAAGGCACCCCGTTTTGCAGCTTAGGAAGGGGTCTCCTTCCTTCAGACTTACGGACAATGGAGCTGCTTTTCCCTGGGAGAAGAGGTGGTGTTGGGTACAAGTGACCCCTAGACTTGCTGCTCTGATGAAAGGACTGTATGTTCCAGGCCCCTCTGCTGGCCGGGAACTGGGCCTGCCTGGCTTTGGGGCCTCCATAGGCAGAGGTTGGGATGGGTGGACAAGTCCCAGAGACACTAACCAACTGAAGCTAAGGTCAGAGCAAAAAATCCTTAAGCTTTTCTCCACCCACATTTGTATCCAGTGCTCATTTTTATGACTGCACCACACGTGGACAGCTGTGCACACCTCTGTAGCCCTGAGAGGCCCCTAAAGATATATGGGCCTCTTCCCTGGGGATGGGATGGGGGGTTCGGGGGGGTGGGGGCTGGGACACAGCGGCTGGGGATACCCAGTCCTCTGGGCACATTCCTTATGCGTGTGCGAGCTTTCTCTCCTGCCTGGTAGGACAGTATCTGTAACTCTTGGGTCAGGTAGATTCAGAGAACAGTACAATTCTCCCTATTTTTGTTGTTGTTGTTTGTTTGGTGGTGGTGGTGTCAGGGCATGGGGATGTCTCTGTTTGTTCATCCAGCGATGGAGGAGGCTCAAGGGTGTGGATGAGGGGGACCCGGATGACATCAACAAGTACCACGCACTTCTTGAGGCCCCTGACCTATGTTGCCTTTGTCTTCTCAAGACTTTCTGCCCTTGTCTCACCTTTTGTTTAGTAACAGCTTTATTATTACAATGTAGCTGAAAAACTAAGACATTTCTGTAGTAAAATTCAGCAAAAGGCATTTATTTACCCAACTGTCCTTCTCTCCTCATACCCCAGGCTCCCTCTCAGAGGAAGCCATTGTACCTGGCTTCTTGTTTGCTATGTGCATTTTTTGTATTTGGTTTTATCTGTAGGAAAATGTTGGGGATGAAGGGAATGGGGAAATTGTGATTTGCCATTAGCCCTTGGCTGTCAAAGGGCATGGACAAGGCAGACCAAATCCACAGTCAGCACCATGTCTAAAAGCAGAGAGGCTGCTGGTGCCAAGGCCTTGAGAGGGTGGGGCAGGTCTTTCAGGAGGGAGAGGAAGGGGCAGGTAACCTGTGTAACAAGTGTAGTACTGTTTCAGAAAGCAAGATCTGGTGGTCCCAAGTTGAAAGGTAGAGCCTGTCCTCAGTTAAGTCTAGCAGGGGAGAAGTGCAGAGAATTCAGAATCAACGTGCAGTGCAATGACCATGCAGTACAGAGGGAGCAGAGAGGAAAGGGGAGAATAACGTAGCTGGGATGGGGTGGTGAGGAAAGGCTTCCTGAAACTGGTATTCTCTGGGCTGGGCTTTAAGGATGGATAGGAGTTGATTGGACTGATAGGAGGGCTGTAGAGGAAACCGTGTGTGCACAGGCTTGGTTCTTAAGGACCTGTAGTCAGGCTGGCATTGTGTAGCCTAAATTGTGTAGGGGTGTGTGTGTGTGTGTGTGTGTGTGTGTGTGATGTGTGTGTATGTGCCTGCACATCCATAGGTGCAAGGCAGGGTATGTGCGTGTGGAAATAAGGTTGGAGATGCAGCTGGAGAGGAGCACAAGGGTTGGGTTGTGAAGGGAATTGCCCCAACCAATGGCTGGAGACAAATTGTGTTTCCTTCACTCATTCCTCATCCTACAAATATTTACTGAGCACCAGAGTGTGCCGGGCAAGAGTTAGGTATCTGGGAGATGATGGAAAACAGGCATCAGGATCTGACATTCAAAGTACATGTCGGGTGTTGGGGCTAGGCACACAACAACAGATGAGTGCTTATTGTCAGTACCATGAGAGAGAATAACGGGGGGCGCAGGGGCGTCCCCTATGAGCAGGTGCTATCAGAACAGGCTGGAAGGATGAGCAGTGCTGTGCCGGGAAGCCCGTCCAGGAGAAGGGATGGAGGGCAGGGCTGCTGCTTGAGTGAGAAATGGGGTGGGTGCCACTGTGTTTCCTGGTGAGTAATCCAATGATGAGGAAGCCCAGTGACTTTGGGGGATGACAGAGGACTAGTTTAGGATGGTATCTGGGGAAGAGTCTGACTGCCAGGCTGGGGGCTTGTGGGAGCAGCGGAGGCGGCAAACAGGAAAGGAGGACCCAGAGGGGCTGAAGAATCCAGGGCCAGGTCAGGACCTGGGGCAGGGGGCAGTCCTGACTCCTCAGGACCACTATCCAGTCCCTTACCACACTGGCTTGCTCTGCCCCCAAAAATCTCACATATCTACCCATTTCTCTCCATCCCCAGTTTCCACTGACTTCCTGGATCTTGCCACCATCCCATCTGCGTCTTGTGCCTCCTAACTGGTCTCTGTGGCCCAACCTTAACCTCGTGCAATCCAGTCTACACTCAACAGCCTGAGAAATGTTTTAAAATGGAAATATGACCACCACACTACCTTGCTGAAGATCCTTCAAATGTTCCCCACTGATCTCAAGCTCCTTAAGATGACCTGGCCCCACTGGGTTCATCATCCTCTTCCCTCAGAATTCTGTGCCCCTCCCAGCATGCCAATTTTCCCTGTCCTGAGAAGCTCTTCTTACTGCCCTGGACTTTCCTTCTCTCTTGTCTCCAGGCTCCTCTATGTGCTCTGCTCTCTTTCTATAATTCTCTTTTTCACATTCGTCTCCTGTGACCCCATAGCTGTCTCATCTCAGCTCATCTTCTAGATCTTTCTGTTTGGGAAAGCTTTTATGGCATGCTGAGTCTGGGTCAGGTGCCCCTAAAGGCATCTCTACCCCCATCCTAGCTCTTATTGGGCAGGTGCAACTGCTTGGCTTCTTGTCTGTCACCTGTACTAGATTCCAAAAGAAAGGTAAATTATGTCCTCAGCCCTTGGCACAGTAGCTGGTGCTCGAGAGGTACTTACTGTTGAATGACTGAGATGTGAGAAGGAAGCATGGGTAGAGGTAAGGGTAGGGATGAAGGAGACAGAGTTGAAGAGGATCTCATCGTTAAAGGATGATGGTTATGGGACACCAATATCAATAATAGCGATTTTTACATTGGTCTTCACTGTGCAAAGCACTATTTCAAGAGTTTTATATGTATTTGTTCATTAGTCTTCCTGAAGATGAAGATGAAGATATGAGGAAGATACCTGTTAGGATCTGTTTTAGCCATGAGGAAACTGAACATTGTCAAGTTAAGTAACTTATTCAAAGTCCTACAACTAGTGAGAGGGCTGGGGTACATTTCATTTGGGAGCTTCAAACTTTACATGAAGGTAAACTGATTCTCTCAACAGTTTTTACTAGCTTCACGGGGTTGGGAACATCTCAGCGGGTCAAACTGAACGGCTAAAATCTCCCACTAGAATTGCAACCCCAGAGATGACTCCCAGGTCAATACAACTTTCTCTTCTCTTCCCTTTCTTTCTTTCTTTCTTTCTTTCTTCTTCTTTTTTTTTTTAAAGATTTTATTTATTTGACAGGTAGAGAGCACAAGTAAGCAGAGCAGTAGGCAGTGGGAGAGAGAGAAGCAGACCCTCTGCAAAGCAGGGAGCCTGATGTGGGTCTTGATCCCAGGACCCTGGAATCATGACCTGAGCCGAAGGCAGCCGCTTAACCAACTGACCCCCCCAGGCGCCCGCCCAGGTCAATACGACTTCCTAATCCGGCAATGAGTTCCAACCCAGTAATCTGGGCCAGTGGAGCAGCGGTGCTTCCAGTAACTTTCTACACCTGGGCAGGTTGTGAACAGCAGAGGACAAAATAGTCTGTGCCATTTGAGAAACTCCATCCTGCTTGGTGATCGGATAACTTGCTATAAATCAGTATTAACATTTTTCATCTGTTTTTGTACCCCAAAACAACACTTGTAAACCTATGGGAGGGGCGGTTCCTAAGATACATAAGGGATATAAGGTAGCGATCAAACTAAGTACGGTGGCTTAAGTACAATACCTCGATTGCCAAAGTTAGTTACAGTGGGTTTTCTTGCTTTTGTAACAGGACTTATTCGGACTGCTGTACTCTTAATTTGATGTAATAACATAATATTAATCTAAATATTTGTAAATAAAGTAGCTATATCTAAATTAAAAAAAAAATAGCACCCGGCGGGCATGTGTGGCATAGAAGGCTCTATGAAGGACACAACGTTGGCTCAGCGGCATGAGCGGGCACATGCTCTGCATGCAGACTGCCGAGAACAGGGCCTACGATGCCGGGGGCGGGGCCTACGGTGCCACGCAAGATAAGATGGCGGTGCGTGGAGCTGACAGGGTAGTGGGGAGAAGTGAGCGGGGAAACAAGTGAGCAGAGAGTTCCCACTTGGCGCTTAGTGTTATGGAGGCAACAGTGAAGGCTGAGATAGTTAGATAGGTGATGGTGGCCATCACGCTGTTGTTCAGCGTGCAGGTGCCTTGGACGTTCACTAAAAAGATGGAGAAATTTAGGGTAGTGTTAGGCCGTCGAAGCTGTTGCAAGCAGGACGCCTCTATAATACACCTGAGCTTCCCTTGAAGCAAGCAAGCAGCGGGAAGCTGTGTCCATCCCTCTCCAGGGCTCTGGTAAGTAACCCTTCACTACCTCTCCTTAGCAGTAACGAGGATTATTCATGAGGACCCAGAAACTAAAAATAAGGCTTTGGGTCCTTCTGAACTTGGTGTTGGGATTGTAAACCGGTACCCCGTTTCTGAAGGATTTTGCAGTATCTACCAGCAGCCTGAAGAAAGACATTCCTTTCTGACCCTGGAAATCTGCCTCCAGATACTCACTTCCCCCCAAAACTCAGAATTGAGAACAAAAAAAATTTTTTCCCTAAGATTTTACTTATTTAAGAGAAAGAGAAAGTGAGAGACATAGCACTGGGGGAGGGGGAGAGGGAGAAGCTAACTCCCCACTAGGCAAGGAGCCCCATGCAGGTCTCCAGCCCAGGACCCTAAGATCATGACCTGAGCGAAAGGCAGACGCTTAACAGACTGAGCCACCCAGGCGCCCCGAGAACAAAAAGTTTCTATTAAAAATGTTCACTTCAAGGTTGTGCAAACTATATAAAATTGGAAACAATGAAGATTATGTTAATGATTATGGCGTATTTTCATAATGGATTATGATATAGTCATTTTTTATGAATATGTAATCCTGGGAAGTATTCACTCTATAAGTTAAGTGACAAAAACAAAACATAAAAATGGAACAAAAACATTAAAAAATGATAGAAATATATTTTGAACAGATATGTGCATATGGAAAAGATTGCAAATGTTATTAGTGGTTTTCTCTGGAAGGAGGGGATTTCAGGTGATTTTCATCTTCTTTGAACCTTTCTGTGTTTTCCCATATTATTCTCAGTAATCATGCCTTGTTTATGTTCAGAAAATTAAAATGTATCCTGACTTTGGGTAAAAAAGTGTGTTCAAAGGTTAAATTGAAGAAGTTGACCTGACTTGAAGAAGTTGTATGGCTGGAAAAATAAGACTTAAGTGAATCTCTGTTAGGAAAAGTACAGCAGGCTCCTTAACCCCATGAAAGCTTGTTCATTCCTTCTCTGCTGTGGCTTGATTTAACACATCTTCTGGCAGTAGCGAGAATGAGTCTGGCACTTAAGGAGCCCAGGAATATTCTCCCAGGTTTGCTGGCAAGCTCATGCTAGTGTAGGTGAAGGACACAAAAGAACTAAAAAGCAAGAGTTAACATTTATTGAGTGCTTGCTCTGTGCCAGCCATGATGCTAAGTGCAAGACATACAGACACATACATTCGCTTGTGTGCACACACACACTCTTCTGAATTTATTAATGCATTTCATTTTCACAATGACCTTATGAAATTGGTACTGTCCCTATTCCCATTTTAAAGATGAAAACACTGAGGCCCAGAAGGGAATTATACTCCATGTCACACACCCTGTAAATCATACTGTCAGAATTTGAATCCAGGTCTGATGGTGTTGAACTGGGAAGTGGGAAAAGCAATGGATGGGGAGGAGAGAGAGAGAGAGAGAGACAGACAGACAGACAAAAGAGGGGAGAAACCTCCAGTAACCTCAAGGTTTTCCCCATTCTCCTGTGAAGAATACACCAGAATGAGTGCCAAGAAGCAATTCAGAGTAGCGGGGGAAGATCACTACCTTCACATTTGCAGGCCTCAGTGATTCCAGATGAGTCCGGACAAGGGTTTCTCAACTCCAGGAGCAGCAATAGAAAGGGGAAAAGAGAAATTTCATGTGACTGATCATGAGTGTTGGTATTTGTGAGAAAGTTTCTCTCAAAGGTGAAGAAAGAGGCACAAGTTTCTGGAGTGCTCCTGAGGAGAACTTCTGGGCACCTTTAAGAACTTGCCAGGTTGATAGCAATGTTTTTATTCCAATTTCACTTTTGAGCAGATGGCCCTTCTGTTCTGTTCTTCAGGTAGAGGAGCTCCTAGAGTTGCCCGTCTGTTCATCAGCCTCAATTAAGCTTGGTTTTGGCGCACAGATGGAGCACAGGTGGAGAGGGTTGGGGGCAGGTAAAAGGAAGTTTTCTGAAGTTTCTGAGCAAAAGAAGGAAAAGGAAAGCTAGAGGTTTCATGTGAAAGTAATGGTTGATGCTAGTAATGGAAGAGGAAAATGGTGACAGAATAAAGGTGGGGAGTACCGCTTGGGGATGAGTCCCTTGTGGGGAAGGAAGAGAAAACCAGTTCTTTATACCTGTCATCAGGTGGCTCCACTGACACAACACAGCTGGGTTGTGTCTCATTTCACCTGAGGATGTCCTTCATGATTGTGGAGTGGGGAATGCATGGGAAGCGGCATTTGAGGTTGGGGGTACTGGCAGAGAAGGATAATGGCAGCATGCACCTGACCCGTAAAAAGCATGCCAACACTCTGAGCTGGTATTGCTCTATAATATTTTCTATTGGGCCCATTTTCTAGCAAAAAAGAAGAGGAAGGAAGTTAATTGAGCACACTATTATCTGTCCTATATTGTGCTGAGTTCTCTCATTTACTGTATTTAGTTCTATAGCAATCTTGTGGGTCAATGTTACACCCATTTTGCCTATAAGGAAATAGAAGCTTAGTAATGTTAGCTATTTGTTCAAGGGTTCCGAGCAAGTAAAGGACAAAGCCAAGATCCAAACTAACATCTGCCTGATGCCAAAGCCTCTTTCAATTTACTTTCCATTTTGACTCCAGTGATCAGTTGTAGGCCCTGTGTTTATGGTTCAGCCACCCTCACTTTTAAAGTTGTAATTAGAACAAGTCAGTGGTTTTTAAATGTATGTGAACCTAAGGATTCTTGGGATGCTTGTTAAAATGTATTCATTCCTGGGCTCTGCTCCTAGAACTACTGATGAGAATCCCTGTGAGGAGCCTGAGAGTCTACCTTAAAAGGCCCCAAACCTAATTCTCTTGTGCTCAGGCAAGTTTGGTCAACACTGGTGTAGGAAGATTTTCACATTCATGGATATAAAGTCAGTTGGCTATGTGCTGTTTATCTTTGCAAGGTTTTATGTGGTTTAGGAAGTAAGATCTTTCATATTTATGTCTTTTCCCTGATCTCTGTCCTATACTGCTCATATTTTTTTTGCGTTATGACATTATTTAAAATAATCAGTCGAGATTACATGTACATTAGGGGGTAAGGCAACAATACAGTGATATTTTGCTCCTTGTGGTGACATTCCCTATTTTACTTTGTATACTAGAACTGAACTATTTATTTGCATGGGTTGAATTGAAAGGAGTTCTCTGGTTAAGTGGCAAGAGGGAATTTTGGTTAAAACTGAGCTATAAAAGGCCAAGGTACATATTTAACTTCTTAGTGCTGCTGTTGGTAGTCCTTGGTGCTCTTCGCATCCTTGTCCTTCTGAATGGGTTTAAGAGGATGTCATTTCATCTACATCCATAAAATCAAAAAGAAATAGAGATTTGGGGGAATTCGAAAGATAATTAGGCCTGAACCACTTTGGATTGAGATATTCAAATGTCAGTTCTAATAAGGCTTTTCAGTAGTACCCGGCTATGCATGATTTATGTGAAACTTGAAGTTATAGGAGTAGGTCATGAGAGATCCAGTATTAGTCCCAACGGTTGCACGGGGGAGCAAAATTCTCGAATAACTAACAGTTTGTAAAATTAATACAAATTTTGAATACCTCTTTCCCCCTCCTCCCTACCCAATATCAGCATCTAGCCAAACTGAAACTGTAAATCTTGCAAAGATGCAGGACATCATGAAGTATTCTCAAAGGGTGATGTTGAAAGAATTCCTTTGGTATCAGTCAAAGCCATTAACAAATATGAATCTGGCAGAATTTGTTCACTTGTTAATTGGAGGAGAGAAAATTGATAGGATGATTCAAATGAAAATGATTTGAATGAGATATTTAAAAAGACTTCAGAAAATGCATGGAGCCCTCTAATATTTTTGTGAGAATGACTATTTTTATGATTATGCCACAAAATAAAATGTGAACTGAAAGATATTACTATTATGCCTTTATATAATGTCAGACGAATTGCACTAAAACTCTCAAAATTTAGTCATTTGTTGTTCTGTGAATTAGAGCATATTTATTATCCTCCAAATGTAGTTTAATATAAGCTACAATAAATAGCTTATTTTTATTTAGTTTCATTTTTAAAAGAGAAATTTCCATTATTTTTTGCCACTCTTTATTATGTCACTATTTACTACAAACTTTTGAAAATATTAAATTATTTATTTGAGAGAAAGAAAAAGCACATGCTGGGGAGTGGGACAGAGTGGAGGGGGCACGGGACGGGGACCGGGGACGGGGACCGGGGACGGGGACGGGAAGAGGGAGACTGAGAGGCAGATTCTTTGCTGAGCAGGGAGCCTGATGAGGGGCTTGATCACAGAACCCCAACATCATTCCTGAGCTGAAGGCAAACACTTAGCTGACTGAGTTACCAGGTGCCCCTACTATAAACTTTTAAATCTTGTTTAGATAAGGTTCACTTTAAGTAGGAGGATTAAACGAGTTTTGACTTTCCACGTTGTTGCAAATGGCAAGATTTTGCTTCTTTTGATGGCTGCATAGTATTCCATTGTGTGTGTGTGTGTGTGTGTGTGTGTATCACTTCTTTTTATTTTTATTTATTTATTTATTTTTAAAAAAGATTTTATTTATAGGCACAGAGGCAGGCAGAGAGAGAAGGGGGGAAGCAGGCTCCCCGCTGAGTAGAAAGCCTGATGCGGGGCTCAATCCCAGGACCCTGGGATCATGACCTGAGCCGAAGGCAGAGGCTTTAACCCACTGAGCCACCCAGGCGCCCCATATATAGCACATCTTCTTCATCCATTCATCTGTTGATGGACATCTAGGTTCTTTCCATAGTTTGGCTATTGTGGACATTGCTGCTATAAACATTTAGGTGCACATGCCCCTTTGGATCACTACATTTGTATTTAGGTTAAATACCCAGTAGTGTGATTGCTGGGTCATAGGGTAGCTCTATTTTCAATTTTTTGAGGAATCTCCATGCTGTTTTCCAGAGTGGTTGCCCCAGCTTGCATTCCCACCAACAGTGTAGGAGGGTTCCCCTTTCTTTGCATCCTCGCCAACCTCTGTTGTTTCCTGACTTGTTAATTTTAGCCATTCCGACTGGTGTGAGGTGGTATCTTACTGTGGTCTTGATTTGTATTTCCCTGATGCCGAGTGATGTTGAGCACCTTTTTCATGTGTCTGTTGACCATTTGGATGTTTTCTTTGTTGAAATGTCTGTTCATGTCTTCTGCCTATTTCTTGATTGGATTATTTGTTCTTTGGGTGTTGAGTTGGGTAAATTCATTATAGATTTTGGATACTAGACCTTTATCTGATATGTCATTGCAAATATCTTCTCCCAGTCTGTCAGTTGTCTTTTGGTTTTGTTGACTGTTTCCTTTGCTGTGCAAAAGCTTTTGATCTTGATGAAGTCCCAGTAGTTCATTTTTGTCCTTGCTTCCTTTGCCTTTGGTAATGTTTCTAGGAAGAAGTTGCTGTGGCTGAGGTCAAAGAGGTTACTGCCTGTGTTCTTCTCAACGATTTTGATAGATTCCTATCTCACATTGAGGTCTTTCGTGAGTCTATTTTTGTGTGTGGTGTAAGGAAATGGTCCAGTTTCATTCTTCTGCATGTGGTTATCTAATTTTCCCAACACCATTTGTTGAAGAGACTATCTTTTTTCCATTGGACATTCTTTCCAGCTTTGTCAAAGATTAGTTGACCATAGAGTTGTGGGTCTATTTCGGGCTCTCTATTCTGTTCCGTTGATCATGTGTGTTTTTGTGCCAGTACCATACTGTCTTGATGATTACAGCTTTGTAATAGAGCTTGAAGTCTGGAATTGTGATGCCACCAGCTTTGCTTTTCTTTTTCAATATTCCTCTGGTTATTCAAGGTCTTTTCTGGTTCCATATAAACTTTAGGATTATTTGTTCCATTTCTTTGAAAAAAGTTGATGATATTTTGATAAGGATTGCATTAAATGTGTAGATTGCCTTAGGTAGTATAGACATTTTCACAGTATTTGTTCTTCCCATCCCTGAGCATGGAATGTTTTTCCATTTCTTTGTACCTTCCTTTGTGTCTTCCTTCCTCTTTCATAAGTACTTTATAGTTTTCTGAGTACAGATTCTTTGCCTCTTTGGTTAGTCTTTTTTTTTTTTAATTTTTATTTATTTATTTATTTATGAAAAAGATTTTATTCATTATTTGACAGAGAGAGAGAAAGATCACAAGTAGACAGAGAGGCAGGCAGAGAGAGGGGGGAAGCAGGCTCCCCACCGAGCAGAGAGCCTGATGTGGGGCTCAATCCCAGGACTCTGGGATCATGATCTGAGCCAAAGGCAGAGGCTTAACCCACTGAGCCACTCAGGTGCCTCCTCTTTGGTTAGTCTTATTCCTAGATATCTTATGGTTTTGGGTGCAATTGTAAATGGGATTGACTCCTTAATTTCTCTTTCTTCTGTCTTGCTGTTGGTATATAGAAATGCAACTGATTTCTGTGCATTGATTTTATATCCTGACACTTTACTGAATTCCTGTATGAGTTCTAGGAGTTTTGGAGTGGAGTCTTTGGAGTTTTCCACATAAAGTATCATATCATCTTCAAAGATTGATAGTTTGACAACTTCTTTGTCAATTGGATGCCTTTAGTTTCTTTTTTGTTGTCTGATTGCTGAGGCTAGGACTTCTAGTACTATGTTGAGTAGCAGTGGTGATAGTGGACATCCTTGCCATGTTCCTGACCTTAGGGGGAAAGCTCTCAACTTTCCCCCATTGAGAATGATATTCGCTGTGGGTTTTTCATAGAAGCCTTTGATGATATTGAGGTATGTACCCTCTATCCCTACACTTTGAAGAGTTTTGATCAAGGAAGGATGCTGTACTTTGTCAGATGCTTTTTCAGCATCTGTTGAGAGTATCATATGGTTCTTGTTCTTTCTTTTATGAATGTATTATATCACATTGATTGATTTGCGGATGTTGAACCAACCTTGCAGCCCAGGAATAAATCTCATTGTGGTGAATAATCCTTTTAATGTTCTGTTGGATCCTGTTGGCTAGTATTTTGGTGAGAATTTTTGCATCTATGTTCGTCAAGGATATTGATCTGTAATTCTTTTTGATGGAGTCTTTTTCTGGATTTGGGATCAATGTAATGCTGGCCTCATAAAATGAGTTTGGACATTTTCCTTCCACTTCTATTTTTTGGGACAGTTTCAGGAGAATCAGTATTAATTCTTCTTTAAATGTTTGGTAGAATTCCCCTGGGAAGCCATCTGGCCCTGGGCTCTTATTTTTGGGAGATTTTTGATGACTACTTCAATCTCCTTACTGGTTATGAGTCTGTTCAGGTTTTCTATTTCTTCCTGATTCAGTTTGGGTAGTTTAAATGTCTCTAGGAATGTATCCATTTCTTCCAGGTTGTCAAATTTCTGCTCTGTAGTTGCTCATAATATGTTCTTACAATTGTTTGTATTTCTTTGGTGTTGGTTGTGATCTCTCCTCTTTCATTCATGATTTTATTAACTTGGGTCCTTTCTCTTTTCTTTTTGATAAGTCTGACCAGGGGTTTATCAATCTTATTAATTCTTTCAAAGAACCAGCTCCTAGTTTCATTGATTTGTTCTGCTGTTCTTTTGGTTTCTATTTCATTGATTTCTGCTCTGATCTTTATGTTTTCTCTTCTCCTGCTGGGTTTAGGCTTTCTTTGCTGTTCTTTCTTCAGCTCCTTTAGGTGTAGGAGACCTTTCTTGTTTCTTGAGAAAGGCTTGTATTGCTATATACTTTTCTCTCAGGACCGCCTTTGCTGTGTCCCAAAGATTTTGAACAGTTGTGTTTTCATTTTCATTTGTTTCCATGAAATTTTTGAAATTCTTCTTTAATTTTCTGGTTGACCCATTCATTCTTTAGTAGGATGCTCGTAAGCCTCCATTTGAGTTCTTTGCAGCTTTCCTCTTGTGATTGAGTTCTAGTTTCAGAGCAGTGTGGTCTGAAAATATGCAGGGAATGATCCCAGTCTTTTGGTACCAGTTGAGGCCTATTTCATGACCCAGGATGTGATCTATTCTGGAGAATGTTCCATGTGCACTTGAGAAGAATGTGCATTTGTTGCTTTAGGATGGAATGTTCTGAATGTATCTGTGTTGTTCATCTGGTCCAGTGTGTCATTTAAAGCCTTTATCTCCTTGTTGATCTTTTGCTTAGATGATCTGTCCATTTCAGTGAGGGGGGTGTTAAAGTCCCCTACTATATTATATTATTGTTGATTGTATTTTTTTAATTTTGTTATTAATTGGCTTATATAGTTGGCTGCTCCCATGTTAGGGGCATAGATATTTAAAATTGTTAGATCTTCCCGTGGACAGACACTTTAAGTATGATATTATGTCCTTCTTCATCTCTTATTATAGTCTTTGACTTAAAATCTAATTAATCTGATATAAGGATTGCTACCCCAGCTTTCTTTTGATGTCCATCATTAGCATGGTAAAATTTTTTCCACCCCCTCACTTTAAGTCTGGAGGTGTGTTTGGGTCTAAAATGAGTTTCTTGTAGACAGCATATTGATGAATCTTGTTTTTTTATCCATTCTGATACCTGTGTCTTTTGATTGGGGACATTTAGCCCATTTACATTCAGGGTAACTATTGGAAGATATTAATTTAGTGCCATTATATTGCCTGTAAGGTTACTGTTACTGTATACTATCTCTGTTCCTTTCTGGTCTGTTACTTTTAGGCTCTCTCTTTGCTTAGAGGACCACTTTCAGTATTTCCTGTAGGGCCGAGTTGGTGTTTGGGGTTTGTTCTTTTAATTTTTGTTTGTCCTGGATGCTTTTTATCTTGCCTTCTATTTTCAGTGACAGTCTAGCTGGATATAGTATTCTTGGCTGCATGTTTTCTCATTTAGTGCTCTAAATATATCACGCCAGTCCTTTCTGGCCTGCCAGGTCTCTGTGGATAAGTCTGCTGCCTACCTAATATTTCTACCGTTGTATGTTACAGACCTCTTGTCCTGAACTGCTTTCAGGATTTTCTCTTTGTCACTGAGACTTGTAAGTTTTACTATTAGATGATGGTGTGTTGGGGCTCCTGGGTGGCTCAGTGGGTTAAAGCCTCTGCCTTCAGCTCAGGTCATGATTTCAGGGTCCTGGGATAGAGTCCCGCATCCGGCTCTCTGCTCAGCAGGGAGCCTGATTCCTCCTCTCTCTCTGCATCCCTCTCTGCCTACTTGTGATCTTTCTCTATCAAATAAATAAATAAAAAATCTTTAAATTAAAAAAAAAAGATGATGGGGTGTTGACCTATTTTTATTGATTTTGAGGGGAATTCTCTGTGCCTCCTGAATTTTGAAGCTTGTTCCCTTTGCCATATTAGGGTAATTCTCTACTATAATTTGCTCCAATATACTTTCTGCCCCCCTCTCTCTTTCTTCTTCTTCTGGGATCCCAATTATTCTAATACTGTTTTGTCTTATGGTATTACTTATCTTTCGAATTTTCCCCTCATGGTCCAGTAGTTGTTTGTCTCTTTTGCTCAGCTTCTTTATTCTCTGTCACTGGGTCTTTTATATTATTAATTCTCACTTCTGCCTCATTTATACTAGCAGTAAGAGCCTCCATTTTTTATTGTACCTCATTAATAGCTTTTTTGATTTCAGTTTGTTTAGACTTTAGTTCTTTTATTTCTCCAAAAAGGGATTATCTAATATCTTCCATGCTTTTTTTGAGCCTAGCTAGCACCTTGATAATTGTCATTCTGAACTCTGTTTCTGAAGTATTACTAATGTCTGTATTGATTAGGTCCCTAGCCATCCGTACAGCCTCTTGTTCTTTTTTCTTTTTGTTGTGAGTTTTTCCACCTTGTTATTTTATCCAGATAAGAGTAGATGAATGAGAGAATTAGGTACTAAAAGGGTGGCAAAGACCCCAGAAAAATATATGCTAACCAAATCAGAAGAGACCCAAAACTGGGGGGAGAAGAAAGGTGGAAAAATAAAAAGATAAAATAAAATAAAAAATAATAAAGTAAATATATTAGATTGGTGAATAGAACACAGCCACACACTTGATTTTGGGAATATTCTGGTTCCTTAGAAGAAATGACCTCCCAAAATTTTAAAGAAAGAAAAACTTATATATATACACAAAAATAAGGGTATGAAGGGGTGGAATATGACTGTAAAGATGAAAATTTTAAAATATTCTAAAAAAGGAATTGATAAGATAAGTTGGTTGAAAAAATGAAAAAAAAGAGGAAAGTATGTGATCTGGCTGGTGACTACAACAAAGCCATGCACTAGATTTAGGGTATATTTTGATCTATTAGAAGAAACTGTACCCCAAAATTTAAAAAAAAGAAAAACTTATATGTACACAAAAAATAAGGCTAAATACAATGAAGGGATAGAATATGACTATAACAATTAAAATTTTAAAAGATTTTTTAAAAGGTATTGATAAGATGAAATAGATCTAAAAAGTTAAAAGAGGAAAGAGGAAAAAATTAAAAAAATAGAATAAGAAAAAACTAAAATTAAAAAAAAATTAACTTTGAAAGACTAAACAATCATGGGGAAAAAGCCATGAATTCTATGTGTTGCTTTCCCCTAGCTCTGGAGTTCTGCATTTCTCCTTGATTGATGAACTTGGTCTTGGCTGGATGTTCTTGCTGATCTTCTCGGGGAGGGTCCTGTGGCAGTGATTGTCAAATGTCTTTGCCCAAGGTGGATTTACACCACCTTTGCCCTGGGCCAAGTAATCTGCTCTGGTTCACTCTTGGAAGCCTTTGTTCCCTGAATGCTTTCTGTACAGCTTGGAGAACAGGAATGAAAATGGCGGCCTCCCAATCTCTGGCCCCATAGGAGCTGAGAGCTCAGGGCCCCACTCCTTAATTCCCTCAGAGACAAGCAGTCAATCCCTCCCATCTCCCATCTCCCTTGTCTCTGGCTGCACTCCATGCTCACCTACCCTTTGACTGAGCATTTATGTCTCAGTGCACGGTCCTGTTTGGAGTTTCCAAACCCAGTAGATTCCTGCAGCATGCTCCTATGCCACTCCTTCTGGAGGAGGAAGGAGGGGGTCTCTCCGGAACTGCCACTTGTGGGGTCCCTGCTTAAAGAGCAGTGGTCTGACTGTGCCTCAGATCATGGTTTAAGGTAACCCTGAGCTGAGAGCCCACTCACTGCTCAGCTCTGTCTCTGCAGCCAGCTTCCCTGCACCAATAGCTGGCAACTCTGCCACACTCAGACATCCCCAGTCTTTCTGTGACTCCGCAGGTCTTGAGACCATACTGTCCCCGTGAGGGCTCCACCCCCTGCTTAGCTTCTGGAATGTTGTCCCTCAGTGGAGCAGACTTCTAGAAGTTCTGATTTTGTGTTCTGTTGCTTTCTCACTTGCTGGGAGCTGGCCCCTCTCCCCGTAGTCTATCTTCCTGTCAATTTGGATTCACTTCACACGTCCTACCTTCTGGAAAGTGGTCGATTTTCTGTTCCTAGAATTGCTGCTCTTTTTCTCTTCTATCTCCTGTTGAGTTTGTAGGTATTCAGAATGGTTTGGGACTATCTAGCTGAACTCCTGGGACCTGATAAAATTTCAGTTTCCTACTCCTCCACCATCTGGCTTCCTCCCCCAATTTTTTTTTCTTTTTTGTCTTGGAATGTATTTGTTGAGGGCACCTGGATGGTTTAGTCGATCAAACATCTGCCTTTGGCTCAGGTCATAATCCCAGGGTCCTGGGATAGAGTCCTAAGTCAGGGTCTCTGCTCAGTAGGGAGTCTGCTTCTCTGCCACACCCATCCTTCTTGTGCATATATGCATGCTCTCTCTCTCAAAAAAAAAAATAAAATCTTGAAAAAAATGTATTTGTGGAAGAAATTTATGTTTGTTCTGTAGAATTTTCTGCAACCTGGATTTTGATTATTTCATCCCCATGGTGCTGTTTAGCATCTATAAATTGGTTATTTACTTTTTTAAAAAAAGATTTATTTATTTTATTTGACAGAGATCACAAGTAGGCAGAGAGGCAGAGAGAGAGAGGGGGTGGGGAAGCAGGCTCCCTGCTGAGCAGAGAGCCCGACTGTAGGGCTTGAGCTCAGGACCCTGAGATCATGACCTGAGCTGAAGGCAGAGCCTTTATTTATTTATTTAAAGAAGATTTTATTTATTTATTTGACAGACAGAGATCACAAGTAGGCGGGGTGGGGGGGCGGGAAGCAGGCTCCCTGATGAGCAGAGAACCTGATGTGGGGCTTGATCCCAGGACCCTGGGATCATGACCTGAGCCAAAGGTAGAGGTTTTAACCCACTGAGCCACCCAGGTGCCCCTATTTACATTTTTTTTTTTTTAAACAGAATTTTTGAGCTCTTACTGTGTTTAAGATGCTAGGTTCCCATCTACCTGATTTTCTTCCATGTGGAGCTTAGAGTGTAGTGAGGAACAGACACAAAGCAAGCAAATAAACAGATACAAAATTTTATTTATATCACATAATGTGTAAATATGTACTGCTTATAATATGAACACAACTCGATTTGGTCTTCCTAACATTGGGGAGTAAAAGGTTTTCTATTATATAGACACAACCTTTGCGAGGTCAAAAGAACCAGACAGGGTTTAAGCCTTCCCTGTCCTATGAACTACTTTCCCTGACCTATCAACTACTTTCCCTGTCATATCCGCTACCTTCCGTTTCTGTTGTACCAGCTACCTTCCCTGTTATATCAACTACATGACATTGTAGAGGTATGGGGAAAGAGCAAAGGGGTGGATGGATGGGGGTTAGGTAGGGTGAGGGTGTCCTTTACTATCTCTGGATTCTGGACTCCGATGCATTCATGTTTAAAATGAAGAAGCAGTGGGACGCCTGAGGGCTCAGTTGGTTAAGCATCTTCCTTAGGCTCAGGTCGTGATCCCAGGGTCCTGGGATTGAGTCAGGCATCAGGCTCCTTGCTCACTGGGGAGTCTGCTTCTCCCTCTGCCTCCTGCTCCTCCTGCTTGTGTGCACTCTCTTTCTCTCTCACACAAATAAATAAAAAATAAAAAAATAAAGTGATAAGTAGTTGCAGCCCCAGCCCTATACCCAATCAGCTGGAGAGTTGTGAGTTTGTGTGTGTGGCATCGACACTACATTGAGAAGTGTGGGTAAGTAAACTACAAGGATTTTATAGCTTCTCCAGGGAGTGGTAAACAGCAGGGAGGAAAAACTGAGTAAAAGACAGTCAAAATGTAATAAAAAAAATCAAGTGAAACCATCCCCAAGTCTCAGCAGTTCATAGTGCTAAATTTCAAGCCAAAAAGGAGGATACAAGCCGAATATTTTAACAAATATCTTTAGCCTCAGACACCTGGTTTGGAAACACACCACCACCTGTGCTGCATTAAACCTGTGAAAAACCCAGGAAGGAAATACAGTGTATGAGGCCAGAAAAGGGTGGGCTTCTGGATCCCTTAGGTCAAACAGCAGGCTGTAAATGACTCTTTTCAAAACAGACATATTACTTCCCAAGATTGCGGCCTGCCACAAAGGAAGGTACACACAGCGGTTGTTCCCAGCAAGAGTTATACTATATGGCTATTAGGGGGAATAGAAGCAGCTTGATTCTTGCCAATGACAGGAAATAAGGTCAAGTAAAGATAACAGGTCTTTGAATTAAAGAGGCTTTAAACACACATCCTGGCCTCATGGCTTTAGTTGCGAGTAAGAATTATGGAATGAAGCCTTAGGTTTTCTTACTCCCTTTAAGCTGGACTCCTGAAACACACCCTTTCCCTGATTAATGCCAAGGAGGCCTGTGTGGGGAAGGCACCCTCTTCCTCATACCTTTGGCTTATTTATGCTCTTTCTAAATAGTCCTCACTGCCATGTTGCTAGTGAGATCTGGGCTGTTGGGATCATTTCACGAGTTAAAGGTCTCACAAGTAGCATATTTGATAGTCTTGATGGTAAATACCTATAGATTTAGAGGTCACGACTGCATTCCTCTGGTATAGGCAATGGGGAAGAGATCTTGCAGAACTGAGGAGTAGAGGGCCACTGTATTTCTATGTTGCCAGAGCTTTCAAAGACAAGATATCCAAACAGGCTTGACTTAATGAACAAGACAGAGTATCAGTTCAGGGAGAAAAACAAAATGAAAACAAATATCAAAAGATGGTTTGTTGTCCGCATCGTTAGTCTGCATTCCCTGCCCTGTTGTGTAAACTGTGTTTATTATATCCCCACCTTGATCTCCTTCCTCCCTGTGGGGGGAGGATTGGTGCAGGAATAGAAGTAGGGAGAGAAGGGGGAACTGAAGTTAGGCAACCAATTAGAACATGTAAAAAAGCAGTAGGGTTAAGTGCTTTAGCCAACTGGCTGTTTTTCGAATAACCAGCTGGCTGACCAGACTCTGCCTCTTTTTGGTGCTTGCTGACATTCGTTCTAGTGCACAGGACTGTAGACCTGCATTAGCCTTACCCCCAGAACTCCTGAAGAAAGGACACGGATTCTCTGTGCCTTTAAAGTTCCTTTTTTCTGATAATCAAAATAGATCTTGATTGACAGGTCAGAATGCTGGCTTAAATGGCTGAGTGGCAGTATTTTTTAGAGATGCCAGAGGTGTGACACTTGGAGAGTGAGGTGAGTACTCATTTGCTTGTACGCAGGGCAAGGGGTCAGGATCATCTGCTCTCCGTGGGTCCTTAGGCAAGGCACTTTACATCTTGAAGCTTGAGAATTGGGCATAATGATAGTATCTACTTTGTATGGTTGCTAGGAGCCTAAGTGAGGTAATTCAGTGTTTAGCCTGATGCCTGGTACAGAATAAGGAAGAGTTCTGGGAATGCTGACTGTTGGCTGTGTTATCATTGTGATCTTTGTAGCTCACATATACCCTCATTGGCTTCATGGGGAGTCTATAAATCCGAAGTTTCAAAAATATTATTTCTATTATGTAGAGAATGACTTAAAGCCCTGCTGAATTTCCTTGCCATAGTTTGATTTTAATAGATCATTGGTTCCTTGTTTGTTACCTAAATTAAAAGCACAGGTTTTTTTGTTCTGAAGTGTTGAAAGGTGATTAATATATATAGAATAACATTTTCCCTCTGAAGCAATTCGTATTCATTATTTTAAAAAAGTAAATGAATATTAGTGAGGAGTAGGTCTGTTACTCAGATTACCACTGTCCACATTTTGGTGAATAATTATTGTACATGTTTTGCAACTTTTCACTTAATTATGTATCAGATGTCTTCTACATCATTAACTAGTGTTCAGTGTCTTATTTAATGACAACAGCGAATTCTATTTGAGAGGTCCCTCATTCACTTTAGCGATCTTATTATGAGCCTCTCCAATCTTTCCACTCTCAAATAGCATCATTGTTAAACTCCCAGTCACCAAAATCCAAGACGTCGTTTCCAGCTCTGGGCCTACATGCCTGTTCTGCCTAAACCTATAGGTTTCCCTGAAAGTTAGAAATCCCCTACATCCAAAACTAACACCAAGGATACCCCTTCAAAAGGCCAGGAAGTAAATTCCTCTCTCATTCCCCAATGAGAAGAGGCAAAATTGGGGTCATTTTCATGACAGCTATTACCGCGTGTGAGGTGCTCCAAAGAGGCATTCCTATCCTTTCACGTTTTCTCCTAATCATAGGCAATTTCCTCATGGCAGCAGCCACCCCACCTTTTGTGGGGGTGTCAAAATGTGTCATCCATAGATGGTCCCTAAGACAAGGGGAAAGTTTACACATGTGTGTTCTATGCAATGCTCTAGCGCCTTTAGACAATGTCTCACCTTTTACTTGGGGCAGACATGACTGGGAAAGGCTTTTTCCTGTTTAAGTGGAATTTGGACTCATTTGAAGAATATATACATGACTTCATATGCAGTTGAAGATGGGTTGTTTAATCCAGGAATAGGGATCTCAAAAGGATTTGGATGTATGAGATGAGCAGCTAGAAGAGCACAGGGGGGTCTTGTAGGAAACTCTGGTTAATTTCCCATCCCTAGTTCAAAGCTAGGCTAAAGCTAGGCTAAAGCCTAGCTTGCCACTTTGTGCAAAAGTGGCAAGTAAGTGAGGGTTGTCTTCTGCACCATGCCTTGCCTTTTCACTGCCTCCATGTACTAAGAACATTGTGGACCTCTCTCCCACTGAGCTAGTTGCTCAGGCCACCTTTTAGGGAAGCTTCCCACTGCAGGCTAGAAGAGGGGAGTGATTTTTCTTTCTGCTGGCAGACAGAGGTCTACAGGGAAAGAGAGATTACTGTAAGTATAAAACAGTTGGCTATGGGTGAAGTTCATGTTTGGGTGCTTAGGGTAAGGAGAGGGGTCACCAGTAGAGAGGCCAGGAAAACACAGGACATTTAAATTCAAAGTTCAGATAAGCAGCAAAGAATTTTTTTTTAATATATGTGTGTACCCTGAGTACTCTGTCTCTTAAATTTATGATTGTCCCCATCTTTTGAGTAGTTTTCGTCACACCTAGAGCCATCTTTCCAAAGCATTGTAATGAGATTCGGAGAAACGGTGACTATCTCTCTCATGGCACTTACTTCTTTGCAGTACATAGTAATTAATTCCAGCACACACACAAGTGTGTGCCTACACAAGTAAGTAGGCACAGGCAAGCTTAGGAATAAGCACACATTACTTTCCAAGAGCACAGACTCCGTTGTAGGAACAGTCTACTGGAGAGAGGCCAACTAGGCCGGATGTTCAGCTTGCCACAGGGAGGATGTTTTCTAGAAGGATGGGTGGTCAACTTATGTGTTTGTTAACTGGAGACTAACAAGGCAGGGACACAGTAAGTGTTTGGTGAACATTTCTTTGTTGTTATTAGTAATTCTATTGTTAGAGGCTTAATTTGTTTATAGTTTATGATTTTATAAACATCAATGTGGTAAATACTCTTGTGTTTTTAATCTTTGCGGAATCCTTAGTCATTTCCTTTGGATGATTCCTAGAATTTTGTAGATTAGAAAAATGAGATCTAGGGCAGCAGGGCTGTGTTGGCACTGGCTCGGGAGGGGTGTTGTTACATCTGCAGGAGTTCTGTAATGTAGTTGTCAAACACAACAATTTAAAGAATAAAATTATATAAACATAACTAAATTATAATGAAATGAGTTACGTATTAAGTAAGTAAACAGAGGTCACAAATACTCAACTCATCACTTGCTAGTCATTTTACTCTAGTTGAAGCTCTGGAGTTTTGTCTTTGTATGTGAAGGGTGGAAATACCAGAAAATGACGGGCTACTGCACGTCTCTTGCCAGCTCTGTGTTCAAAGTGGTGTCAGTACAGATGTCAGGGACCGAGTAATGGCATGTTACCCAGAAATCAGCTGTGGTGGAAATATTTATACTGTGGAAATCGGCCAAGTGGTACAAATCAGGCCCACTGTTGCTAAATGTTTATGTGACATTTCACTGCAGAGAATTGATAGAGCTATGTAGCTAATGACAGAACTGGAAGGTGAATCCATTTCTTCCAACGCTGTCAGAGCTTTTCGGACCATGTTTTGGAAAGCTGTTATTGTGTTTTTAATCCTTACCTTACTGGCATACTCTAACACCTCTTAAACCTATTAAATCTCTAAGCAATCTTCACCCAAAAGCATGCAAGTGTATACAGGCTATCAAGAAAGTCATAGAACTTCATTCCACAAACATTTTTGAAGCACCTGCCATGTGCTAAAGATGAAGAGGACAAAGATGAATAAGACATAGAGTGCTCTCAAATACAGATGTCCCAGACTGTGAGTACCGAGTTGACGAAAGACCTTAAATTATTGCCTTCTATTAAGTTAAAATAAATCAAGTGAGACATACATATATAAGTTAATTTTCATCATTAACATATTATGTAAAATATATACATGGTGATATAAGTTAAGGCTATATCTACACACAGTTGCTTTATTATATGTGGAGGCCTGCACTTTAAAAAAATGTAAATAGGGTCCTATAGTGGAAAGAGTTAAGGGAGGCAAAAAAGTACAGTGATTGAGAGCATGAACTCTGCACTCATACTAACTTGGGTTCAGGTTCTGACTTGATCCACTACTAACTCCACAACCTTAGGCAAATCATTTAACTTTAAGCTTTGGTTTCCTTGTGAGAATAAACTAGTAATTCCCTCATAAGGTTCATTTGAGGAGTAAACAATAATCTAATGCCTGGTATGGAGTCAGCACTCAAAGTATCAGTCTAAAATAAACCTTGCAGGGGCACCTGGGTGGCTCAGTGGGTTAAAGCCTCTGCCTTCGGCTCAGGTCATGATCCCAGGACCCTGGGATCCAGCCCCGCATCCATCGGGCTCTCTGCTCAGCAGGGAGCCTGCTTCCTCCTTTCTCTCTGCCTGCTTCTCTGCCTACTTGTGATCTCTGTCAAATAAAATCTTTAAAAAATAAAATAAAATAAACCTTCGAGAAATAAGTCTTAAAAGAGAAGAATATTAGTTGTTTGGGATTGCCCACAACTCGTGCATTCCTAGAGTTGGGATTTCTGCTAAGTGAATGCTGGTTTACTTTGGGAAGGATTACCTCCAGTCTTCAAGGGGGGCTTATAAAAGCTTTTTGCAGATGCACCAGGTGCCCCTGGTCTCCTGTGCTTGTCTTTGTCCTCTGGTGAACTGATCCCGCATTTCACACCTCACCCTTTACTGACTTCTCTCTCACCCCTTAACTGAGTCTCACTTCCAACCGCTGCAGTCCGCCCAAAGTGTCCTTTCTTGGGCCACTAAAGATTTTCTGGCTCATCTTTTTATGGTGTTTGACACTCTGATGACTGCTTCTATCTTTAGGTAAGATTTAGCCAATTCAGCTTTTAACTTTCTGTACCCAAAGATGGGGAAAACGAAGGCAGGGAGGCTTGAGGAAAGAAATGGGGAAGGGTAAAAATATCTATTAAAGCTGTGTTTTCACTTTGGTCTCTTTTAAGAAGGAATATTACTTAGAGAAATATCAGAGTGGAGTACTGCTATATTTTGGGAAAGTGGAGTCCTTCTTGTTAACCTTATTAGTAGCGTCTCTATGGTCAGAATTATTTAGTTACTCACATGTATGCTGTGTGTTTCATCCCCCTTCTTGTAGCTGAGCTGTTCCTCTGGGGCATATTTCTCCTGGGGCATGTCCTTTAAGAAGCACTTCCAGTGAGGGTCTTTTGGTGAATTTTCTCAATTTTTATTTGCCTAAAAATACCTTTACTCTCATTCTGGAAAGGTAGTTTCTCTAAGCCCATAATTTAAGATTGAAAGTTATTTTCTCTCAGCACTTTGAAGATGTTATTCCACTGTCTACTGACTCCTGTCATTGTTCAGACGCCTTCGGTCAGCTTAATTTTCATTCCTCTGAAGGATTCCATCTTTGCTTTCTGGCTACTTATAACATCCTTTCTTGGTCTAGAAAGTGTTCACTGCTTTGAATTCATTGGAATTTCTGACTAAAAGATTGAAATTGGATCAATTTGGGAAAATTCTCTACATTGTCTTTTACTGCCTTCTGGAATACCAATTAGATGTCTGTGGGACCTTCTCACTAACCTTTTGTTTATTTACCCTCTTTCATATATTTGGTCTTGTTTTTGTGTTCTGTTTAATTTCTTCAAACCTATTTGGTTCTTGAGTTGTGATTTTTTTTTTTTTAACCCATGGTTTAACCCTTGCATTGAATTTTAAATTTAAATTTTAATATTTTAATTTCAAGAAGTTTTATTTTTTAATTTAATTTCTTAAAAACGATTTTATTTATTTATTTGACAGAGAGAGAAATCACAACAGGCAGAGCAGAAGGCAGAGAAAGAGCCCAATGTGGAGCTCGATCCCAGGACCTTCAGATCATGACCTGAGCAGAGGCTTAACCCACTGAGCCACCCAGGCAACCAATTTCAAGAAGTTTTAATTGGATTATTTTCAGATGTGTTTTTGATTCTTTTATTTCTTAAAAACATCTTACGTATCCTTATTTTATGTTTTGTATCTAGTAATTCTAATACCTGAGGTCTTTATGAATCAGGTTCTGTTATCAGTTGCTTCTGCTGACTTTCGCACTTGGTGGCTTGTTTCCTTTTATTTTATGTAATTTGTTTTTAAGAGACTTTATTTATTTATTCGACAGATAGAGATCACAAGTAAGCAGAGAGGCAGGCAGAGAGAGAGGAAGGGAAGCAGGCTCCCTGCTGAGCAGAGAGCCCGATGCGGGACTTGATCCCAGGACCCTGAGATCATGACCTGAGCCGAAGGCGGCAGATTAATCCACTGAGCCACCCAGGCACCCGAAACTTTTTATTTTAAATGAAATTTTCCTTGTCTTTTTTCAGGGTAGTATAGATACTAAAATTTGTGGCCCCAAATTTCTGTGTGTGGTGAAATTTGTAGTAAAAAAATCTCTGGGAAATTTTATTGTTATTGTTAGTTTCACCTAGAACCACAGCTATGACGGACCATTTCTTTTGTTGTCTGCCACTGCTGGGTGGGTTTTCTTCTAGTTTGGTTTTTTTCTCAGGGCATAGGCTCCTTGTGTCCTCGCTTTCTGCAGGCTGGTCTGGCTCTTCACTGTACAGGAGGTACCTACAGATCTCCATAGATATCCCCACTGTAGATGGTCACTTAGCTCTGGTCTGCTTCAGCCTTGGTCTCAGGGAGGTAAAATGCTATTATTTTCTTGGAAGCATGTTTGCTTATTTAAAGGAGGGCTTTCTATATTTTGTTTAGCACTTTATTTATTTATTTATTTATAGAGAGGGAAGGGGGAGGGGCAGAGAGAGACAGAGAGAGAGAGAGTTTTTTTTTTAAAGATTTTATTTATTTGACAGAGAGAGAGACAGCGAGAGAGGGAACACAAGCACAGGGAGTGAGAGAGGGAGAAGTACGCTTCCCACAGAGCAGAGAGCCTGACGTGGGGCTTGATCCCAGGACCCTGAGATCATGACCTGAGCTGAAGGTTAACACCTAACTGACTGAGCCACCCAGGTGCCCCGAGAGAGCGAGAGAGAGAGAGAGAGTCTTAAGCAGATTCTGTATCCAGTCTGGAGCCCAACATGAGGTTCGATCTCACAACCCTGAGATCATGACCTCAGCCAAAATTAAGAGTCAGACACTTAATTGACTGAGCCACCGAGGTCCCCCGCCTTTGTTTAGCAATTTTAACTTTTTTTTTTTTTTTTTCTGTAGCCATAGTGTTTTAGGATTCCTAGAACACTGTATTGCTGGAAATGGAAATCTGTATACTTTTCTTTTGGTTGCTAATATTCTGAGTGTGCGCTTTTATTATATCTTGCGGCTGTTATTTCCTGGCAGCCCAAGCAAAATGAAGTTTGGACAATGTAAACCAGGAGAAAAATGGAATTCATTTGACAGAAACTCACTTTCTAGGAAATTTCACTCTCTTGGCTAACCCTGCAGTCTAGTCAGCTTGCATAGCGGTTGCTCAGCAGGTATTCACCGGGCACCCAGGATGGTTAAGGAATGGCAGAGCTCTCCAGCAGACATATGGGGCCCCTTCCTGAGTATAGAAATTCACAAAGCAGCATTATAGATTCCCATGATGCTTGGATAGGAAGAGCCAAATAGTCCCCTTAGACTAGCTTTTTATTTGTAAATGAGTGGGTTGGTGGCAGAGGGAACATTTCCTTCAGGGTCATGGGGCTGGTTAGCAGTGCCTGGGACTCCCCTCAAAGATATAAATGCAGAAACTCATTATTATCTTTAAAAAAAATTGTGAATTTATTCAGACTTCTGTTCACTGAACATTAATCGAATACCTTTTCTACGCCAGGTCATAGGATGCCCTTTAGCTAGTAGTACTCAGTGAATGGTAACGTACATGCATATTTGCCTGTATGTAGAAACAGACCTCAACTGCTTATAAGTATCTCCCCCACACTCCGCTTCACCACCCTAACACTGAGCTATAGCTTTCCACCCAAAATAGGTGAGAGGGTTTGAGGCTGGTGGGAGAATGGTAAAACAGGAAAAGTTGCTATAGAGCCTGTGGGACATGGTTAGGATTGGCTGAGCTTGGAGTCTTTACTCTTGGTTCTAAGACCTGGAGAAGGAAAGAATTCAGTGACAGCTGGCCACTGGCATGTGTTTGAGTCCTCATACTGCCACATACTAGCTGTTAGGCTAGCTCTGAGCCTCAGTTTCCTCTTTCGTAGAATGGGAATTATTACTACTGAATGCTAAGCACTCAAGAAACAATGTCCTTGCTTTTAAGAAGATGTGCAAAAAAGTCAGAAAAGGGATTTCTTTAATGTCCCAAGCAACAAGAAAAACGCATCCTTAATCCATTATGCCAAGAAGTTCATGTGGCTCCGTTTAGCTGGGATGGAGGTTTCTACAGCCTGGCTTAAACTGGCAAAGAGCAGTCATTTCTGTGAGCCCACTGCTCTTTCTCCTCAGAGAATGAACCAGCCACGTTTTGTCTTCAGCTTTCATTCCTCAAATGAGGCTAGTGTTGTGTAGATTACCTAAGCCGCTAGGTGACCAGAATTATTCAAGAGAGGCTGCACTTAGCAATGAAATCATAAACATCTTACAATTTCTTCCATTTGGGGAATCTGCTGTGCAAAACCAAATCTTGAGTGCAGAAGCCAACAAAAACAAACGGGAGCAACAAACCAAACAAACATCCTGACACCCCAGGAAAAAACCCTTAGCTCATTGTTTGATGAATGAATGGTTCCAACTCTGCTCCCAGAGGTTAGGTTTTTAAACTCTCTTCCCGTTTTAAACTCTCTTCCAGTTCCCACCATGGGAACAGGATTCCTGGACAGGTCCATCTGAAATAGCGTTTGCATGACCCAAGTCGCTGATGCTGCTTGGGGTGCTGGCTGCCTGGGAGGGGCTGTTTGAGGGAGGAGGTTGGGACAGCCATGGGCTATGGGAAATATGGGAGGTCTGGAGTTCTTTTGCCATAAAAAGTTTTCATAAGCCGTGCATGGCCAGTGGCATCCTAGATGGATCTCTGCAGGGTCTGAGCTTACGAAGTTGTTCTGCCTGATATCTGCCCCATTCTCAGGATAAGAAGAAAGTTTTCTTATTGAGGAGAGTGAATTGGACACAGATGCTGCAGGCCATGGGCTTGCCCTGGCTTGCCCGTCTTCCTGGCAAGACAAGCAGTTATTAGAGGCTGGTGACGACTCCCTGTGTCTGGGGACGAGCTGTCTGCATTTCTAGGAGACGGCTCCTTCCCAAGGGGAAAGAGAGGTGCCAGGCTGTAGAAGGATCCAATTATTGGCGGCTCTATTTTACAGAATGATCGTCTTTGAGTGAAGTATGTGTTATAGAATCAAATTTGGCATTTTTAATTTAATGTAAAAGAATCTCAGTTCTTACATGCTATATATATGTATAAAAAAAGAATTCTTTGCACACCTCTCAGTAAATGGCTTCAGAGCTACTTTGCCACCCGAGAAATTTCTTGGACAGAGTCCAGTGGGAAATTGTGAATGTTTGATTTCATAAATGGGTTTTTAATTAATTTGTGTTTTGAGTAATACTTCTGTTCAGCTTCCTTAGGATTTTCTGAAAATCTTTGCTATTACTATCAAAGGTAGCCATTTATGCTAACGTTGTATTTAGATCTGAGGGGTTGAATGGGCCATGGCTCTCTTACTAGGGCCAAAATACCTGTGACAAAAGAATTTCCCAGGAAGTTTTTGGTATTTATGGCCCAGCATTATAAGCTGGAAAACTGGCAACCACGTTCCAGGGTCTTGGAGTAGTTCTGTGCTTGGTGGCTAACAGTCCAGAGGACTATTCTGACCTTGACCTTTGAACAAACCAGTGAGTTAATGCCACTGACCGAACTCTGTGACTGCAACAACAAGCACCTCCGGATTTGGGAATCCTATTTGACTTCTAATCCTAGTTCTGCTGATGTGCAAACTGTATGACCTTGTCGATCTACTCAACCACTCAGAGCCTTGTGGAATGGGGAAATAGTGCCTTCCTCACAGGGCTGTGGGGCAGAGAATAAAATGAGATAATGTGCCAGGTGCCAAATTCAAAACTTGTCAAATGGACAATGACTGATAGTGGCCTGACTACTTCTATCCTTTAAATCCACCCCACTTTAAATATAAAGGTTTTTTATTTTGTTTTTTGTTTTTTGTTTTTTTGACAGAGACAGAGAGACAGCGAGAGAGGAAATACAGAGGGAGAGGGAGAATCAGGGTTCCCGCTGAGCAGGAGCCTGATGCGGGGCTCAATCCCAGGGTCTTGGAATCATGACCTGACCTGAAGGTAGATGCTTGATGACTGAGCCACCCTGGTGCCCCACCTGACTTTAAATAAGGAGCAAAATCAGAAAGGCTGCAGGTTTTATCTTTCTTCTTTTTCTTTAGGCACAGAAAACAATTTGATCCTCTTGAAGCAGATGACTTCTGAATTTGTAGTCTGGCCTTGATACCTCTTCCAGGTTTCGGGCTTATGTGGAATATTCACAAATGATGGCCCTATTGTGTTAAGCTTAAGCATACAAACACAAAACTCATCTCTGCTTCTGCCATCCCACCCTCAACAAACACACAGACCCCAACCAGCAAACCTTGTTTTTTTCTTCTTCTTTTTTTCTGTTATGGACAACACCATTGTTGAAGATGCACAAACTTGAACTTAAAGATTTGTCTGTTTTATACAGACAGAGAATGCCAGCTGGGTGGGGAGGGGCAGAGGCAGGGGCAGAGGGAAAGAGAGACAGAGAAGCAGCAGCCTCCCTGTTGAATATGGAGCCAGTAGGTAATCAGTAGTCATGGGACTCCACACAGGGCTCAGGCCCAGGATCCAGTGATCATCATGCCAGCCAAAACCCAGGCTGAGGCTTAACCGACTGAACCACCCAGACACCATATGCTGACTTGAACTTGGAGTCTATCGTCTTTGTCTTCCCTTCGACTTTCATCCTCCTGTAGTCAGTCCAAATCCAACTAAAGCCTCCTTCATTCTCTGTCCCTCCCTTCTATCCTCTACCCTCCCTATCCTATTCATGCCCTTGACTCAGATATGATAGAAAGTGTCCATGGAGGTTGTTCAGGTCTTCTTACCCCTTCTTACCCCATCTTACCCCTTCTTACCCCATCTCATCTTTTCTCATCAGAGTTTGTCAGACTCTGGCATTGGCCTCTCCCATCCACCTGTCGCCATCCACTGCACCACCCCCTCCCCGGTTCAGTTGCCTCCTCCACTTCCTATGTGCCATTTTCCTGCTTATGGTCTTCCAAAGGCTCCATGTGGTCTGCAAAAAAGATTCCTTAATTCAGTCTGCCCACCTTTCCCTTCAGACCCAATCTTCCATTTTCTCTCTTCCAGCCATATATGTTCATGTATTGGAATTGTCATTCCCTTTCCTAGCCAAGCTCTTCCATCTACCCACCTCATCTTCTCGTTCCCACTTAGTCTAGCCTTCTAGACTCTCTCTTTCCTTTTTTTTTTTTTTTTAAAGATTTTATTTATGTATTTGACAGAGATTACAAGTAGGCAGAGAGGCAGGCAGAGAGAGAGGAAGGGAAGCAGTCTGCCCGCTGAGCAGAGAGCCCTATATGCGGCTCAATCCCAGGACCCTGGGATCATGACCTGAGCAGAAGGCAGAGGCTTTAACCCACTGAACCATCCAGGTGCCCCTAGACCCTTTTTATTCGACTGGTTCGGTTTACAGTCCTTCCTGACATTTATATATTTGCTTCAGCATCATTTCTTCACTCCATTGTTGGGGTTACATTCCAGAATCAAATAAGACATGATTTGTGAGATGTCCCCAACAGTCAGTATGTCATCCTGGGTGGTAATGTCCCCATAGCAATTAGGAGTTTGCCTCTCTGGTATCAGATGGATCTAGGTGCAGACCCCAGCTCTACCACTTATTAGTTACATGGTTGAGCAAGTTTTTCATCTCTTCACCTTTGTTCCCTCATCTGTAAAGCTGAGTAGTAGTAATGCCTACTTCACATGGTGGTTGCGTGAGAAGGGGATAGTATGTGGTAAAGCACTCAGCATAGTGGCTGGCACCTATTAAGTGGTACAATAAATGATTGCTATTGTCCTTTATTTCTCACTTTAATTTTCCATGGCTGAGGTAGCAGTAGTGAAGACGGACTGTGATACCAAATTTCTTGTTCTGGGACTGTGTGACCTTTATGATCAAAAGACGGCAAATGAAAGTCAGAGAAATGGAAGCAATAGTTTACCAAGCTGTAAGATTTTCAAGGGCAGAGATAGTGATAAAGTTTATCTTCATGTCTCCAGCTCTGGAATGGGAATGAAGTAAGCATTCAAAAATATATGATTAAGTCAACTAAATGTTGAGTTGCAAAAACTTCATGGCAAACATCTGCGGTCAATTTTCATTTCTGTCTGTTTCTTACAGTTGTCAAAGTAAACTTACAGAATGCAGGGATCCACTTACTCTCTGCCATTAAGGAAGAAGTATGGATGTGTATACATGTGTGTGTATGTTTGTATACGTATGCATGAATACACTCATACACATTTAAATTCTCATTGTTCTTCTAGTCTAGCTTCACTGTATTTAGTGTGTGTTCTTCTCCCTCTTTCCCACCCTAGACTTTTTGGATTTGGGTCTGTTGCTAGGTCTGAGCATAGGTTCATCCTTGGATTATAACAATGGGGAGCATTCCTGGAAGGAGTGCTACCTGTCTCTGACTTACTTGAACTTGGCCCTGGACTTAGATGTTCGGGAATCTAGACTTTATGGTAAGCTGGAAGAGGTCACGCAGGAGAGACCAATTAGGTCTGTGGACTACTGATGAGCTTTGCCATTTTCTTGAAGATCTACTACATTTATTTCTGGGTCATTCCACTGGACTTGTCACAATGTGGGTCACGCTCTATATAAGTTCTTGGTGGGGATATATAAATGTGCATTTAGAATGCTTGCTCTGTTGGCACTCCTTAGGTTCTGGGAACTTTAAAGATCGAAATTTAATGTGTAAAATTTAATTCAACATTCAGAGTGTTTATTATGTGTCAGGCACCATGTTGGGCACTTCTTCTGGAAGGATTGAGACATTTAACACTTAAGTAGTTGCTAGGATGATGAATGAATGGCAGGTTGGGTGGTTCTCCCTCCATCTCCTTCTGTTCTTTCTCTTCTCACCCTTGCCAGGGTGGAGAAAAAGCCTTTGTGAGGAAGACAATGCATCAGAGCTGTGGCCACTATTACCAAGTAAGTATTTGTCTATATTGTAAATGTTTACTGTGGAGAGTATGAAAGATTTGGTGTCCTCTAGGGTTCTAGAGGACCTCAAGGATCTGCTCTACCCCTCCAAATGGAACTAAGACCTGGAGGGAAGACCAGGGTGGTAGAAAAGACCCAGTTATTCATGAAAGTGGAGGTAGGAAACGAGGGAATCTGGGAAAGGACCTTAGAGTCACCGTCAATGAAGGGCTGGTCTCCTTGAGGATTTGGGAAGTGGGGGTTGGAGAAGCATTCAAAGGCCTCATGGCTGGTGCACTGTGACCATAGTGGGATAGGGTATACTCCTACTGCCTGACTGCAGACATTTCACTAAGGTCTGATCATGTCATTTCTTCTGAGCCTTTGATTCCCCAAAACTATCACTTTACTCCAACTGTGGGCTAACATCACTCTGGTTCTGTGGCTTTGGCTCAGCTCACATGGGTGGGGCCCATAAAGCTCTTTGAACTTCCATGTCTGGATTTTGGGTCTGCAGGTTGTCTGCTGACCCGGGCAGAGGGTTACTAAAATGCCACCCCTCACTGCTCCTAGCCCTGCTGTCTGCCTCCTTCCCCCAGAGTGGGTGAAGGGACTGCTCTGGGCCCCTAGTTTCTCCTGGCTGCATCTAGGGAGATCAGAACCATCCTTCCTGGGGCATTTCTGGTGGAGAAGACGCCCTTTTTGGTTGTGAGCTCTGCAGCTGGCCTGCCCTGGGCCCTCGGCAGACTCTGCCAGCTCTTCGCTTTGTGGTTTGAAACCTCTGGCTTATGGAAGAAGTGATGTCTCAGGACTGAACTTGGGAATAGAACAGGCAATGGCCATCTATCCAGTTAGGAGTAGGAGAGGAAAAGGAAGCAGCAGATAGGACTGAGACAGTAAACAGAACTTGAATTTATTAAATAATGAAAATGAGAAGGGGAATTAGGGGCTGTTCCATGTTTTATATGCTAAGGATGAGAACTACAGGGCACTGATTCTTCTCCATTGCCCTGTGGTGCCAAGTGGTTCAGAGGGAAGGAGGCTGCTAGGGTTGCTGGGAGTCACCAGAGAGGGTGGACACTAACAACTGGTGTGGATCAGGGAGGAAATGCACATGTTATCGCTCATGCTGGGTGAATGGATGAGAAGACTTTCCCGGGAAAACACAAATGAGAAATCTGTTCTTACATTAGGATTCATGCCCCTGAATTTACCAACATGTCTGAAGCTCGTTAATAGCCCACGCCATTAACTTTCATGCCAGAGAGAGAGGAGAGAGAGCTCAGCCCTGAGTTAGACCACGCTTGTTTAAATTCTGGCTCTGCTGCCTGCTGGTTGTACAACTTTGAGCAAGCAATTTTCCCTAAGCCCTAGTGTTTTCTTCCTTTTTTTTTTTTTTTTTTTAAATTGAAACGGGTAGAATAATACCAGCGTATTATTGCTATTGAGAGAATTAATGGGTTAGAGTCTATAAACTGCTTGGTGTGGGAGATGCCCAATAAATTGTAGATATTATTACATTCATAACACTGAAGTTTGGTATCATCATGTGCTTATTGGCAAACATAGCTGGCTTAGTCACTACATATTAATAATTCCAGATCATACCGGGCCATCTTGCCTGGCTCTGTGGCAAAAGCTGCATCCTAGGTGTGCATGGGTAGGTGAGGCAGATAGGCAAGTGTGGTGAGGCAGGGCTTGCTTTGTCTCTTGCCAGAGACATCAGGACAGACCTGGGCCTCTAGGAAGACCTCAGAATTATAGGCCTGTGGCTATTTCTACATGGAATGTGGTGTTTGGAGCCTTCTGTATGCTTTGGGTGCAAGGGTCTCATCACAGAACGTTATGGAAACTGCTTTTCTTCCATGGACCATTGAGGAATACTGAATTGGAGGTCCAGTCTCATCTTGCTTACTGGGACCTGGAGGAGAGACTTGAACTTGGCTCACAATTTAGGTTTCGGCATGCTAAGTTCTGTCTGATAGCCTGGGGATGGGGGGTCTCCAAAGGGGGTCAAGCTCCAGAGAAGGCCATGAAATCCCTGGAGAGAAAGTCACCTGGAACATAGAAGTTTGGCAGAGACAGTTTAAGCAGCAGGGCTAGGGGAAATCCAGGGGCATGCTGGCTCCATTCCTGTGCCTGCTCCCTCCTGACCTCCTTGCAGAAAGCTACTCTGGAAAATAGTTTGGTGCTAAGGCAAGAGCTGTCACTTGGAGCCCAACACCTCTGCTGCAGGAACCTCAAGGAATAGGAGAAGATTCCTGGAGGTTGGTGGTAAAGACGAGCCCTGTGGCAGCCCTGGTAGCACCCTGTGGGAGTCAGGACCAGAGCAGACAAAGCAGTCCCAGAGCGGTGAGGCACAGTGAGAGTGGCTGGCCTACCCTTTTGATGCCAGACTCACCTAATAGGAGCTTCTACCTCTCCATAAAGGGCATAAGAGTAGTGCATACGTGTCAGGTGATGAAGGGCCTACAACAGTGTCTAGCACACATTAGGTGCTCAGTAAATGTTAGCCGTTATTGTTCGAGAGAGTTTCCCAAACAGAACTCCTGGCGGGAGTCATTGGGAGTATAATCAAGGGAAAAGACTGGTAAGTTTAGAGTATGGCTATAACTGTCAAAAGAAGGGGCATCTGAGTACTGTGCACACAGGGGCCACAGCTGGCTTCCCACCAGCTGTCTCTCCAGCTCTTTGGTCTCTGTGGTCTCTGAGCCTGGGGCTGGGCCCAGAGAAGGCACTGGCTTGTGTACAGTTCATGACTGATTCATAAGCATTAAACTGAGGACTCTGCTCTGGCTTAATTGAAATAGCCTAATCTGAGCCAATAGGAACAGTATCTCTAAAAGGCCCTATTTCCTGTGCTTTGCATTTGGTGCAGGGTATGCAGTAGGAAAACCTTGCTTCGTTTCCTCACATTGTTCTATCAGTGGGGAGACTATGGTCTTCACTTTTTCATTCCAGCAGCTTGTCTTCCCCACCTGCTGAAATCCCCATGCTACTGTGATCCTACTCATTTTTCAAGGCCTTGCACTTGTTGGGATAAATCATTTCTTGCTCCCAGATTCTTTATTTACACATTACCCTTGGTCATTATCCTGTTTGTTCTGCAATAATTCATGTACCTCTGCTTCCCTTACCATGTTTTCAGTTCTCTGAGAGAGCATGCACTTGCATATGTGTCTCTTATTCGTCATTTCATGCCCCACGGGGTCATGTGTGTTTACTAAAACTAACATGTCCTGTGAAGTAAGCAATATCATTATCCCCATTTTGCACATGAGGAAAGTGCCTCGCTCAAGGCCACACAGTTGGTGGGGGAAGGGGCCAAGATCCAGGCAATGCAGGGCCCCAGCCTTACCTACTGCACCCTATTGACTGTCACAGGAGGAGCCTAACTATTGCATGAATCAAACTTGGTCAGCTTCACTGACCTTATTCTGAAGATGATCTATCGTATGTATTCCTGACATTTGGAGGTGATAGGCCATTTCCCCTTCTGACAAAAACGTGTCCAGAAGAGTGCCAAGATCAACATCTTGATTTAAAGAACAAAACGAAAACCTGTCAGTAGTTTGAAAAGAAGGTGTCCTTCAGTGACAATGCTGCTTCTCCCTTGGCATAGACAGACCTCTCTGGGGTTGCTAGCTGTATAGAATGTTACCTCCACAATGTGTCCTCCAGCTTGAAAGATTTTGAATAAGTTTGCTTATGATCAGCATTTGGAAGGTGTTTCTTCTACCTTCCCCCAGCTAAAATTGCAATTCTACTAGCTGAGTAATTTATCCTGGAGCATTAATACATAGGGTCTGTTCATGTCTTGGGAAAATGTTCTTATAACCCATTTTTTCTTTTCTGCTAAAATCATTGAATTAAATCATTCTCTCAATGAAACTTTAAAAATCCATTAATGAAAATGTTATTGTATTAACAGAGTACTGTGATATCCATCTAGATTTAAATATTTATTGGGCAAATAGGAGAAATGGTTAAATCCCCTTATGAAAATCAATCAAAACTGACCCCAAAGCCTGGTCTTATAAATAGTGTCACATACTGGCCACACTCACCCTCTCATCTGCTTTTCTGGCACTAAATTCAGTCAGCTGAGACCAGGCTACCATGTAAGGAACAGATTAAACTAACATCCATCAAGGTGAAAGATAATTATTGCTTGTGTCAGACAACACCTGCTTTTGTAGCATTCCTCCACTTAGTTAAACTGGAGACAGGCTAAACTTTCCACCGAATTTTCCATTTGACAGTCGCTCCAGGCAGTGTGTCTGCAGAACACCCTTGCTATGTTTACATTTTTGAGGCAGATTAAAAATGTCACCTGTGAAATATAACCCAAAAATCTCCAACTGTAATATATTAACATATATAAATATAGGGCCTGGATGGGAGTCAGACCGAAGGGGAAGGCAAACCCTTAGCTGCTTCTGGAGCAGAAATCTTTCATCGTCCATCTTTTATGATGTTAAATGTGCAGATTGTCCACAGATACTCTTCATACTTCAAATCGTGGTGGTGTTGATCACTCTTCACTTTACAGTTTTGGGATTATTAATCACTTCTCAACTGCTTGTGTTATTTTCTTACCAATGGTGAGCCAGGAATCAGGTGCCATTTGGAATACAGGAGCTCTGGGTTTCCTTTCTGTCATCCCGTTTCCATGGCTAAGATGACTTTGTACCTGAGAAAGGAATCTCTGACCTGGGGCAGAAATGTGAAACGAAGTTTTTTTTAATTGAAATGTAGCACTGGTGTGGAGATTGCAGGAGTGCTCATGTCATTGCCAAGGATGCTGCTTGGGCTGTCCCTCGACGGAAAACAGGAGGACAGAAAGTAGAGGATCGGCCCTAGTGTACTTTCAGGTGTTTAAGCTGGGACGTGTTTCCATACATATCTGAGAGACAGATGAAGAAAAAGCAACACGTTGGTTCCTTTCTTTGGGGGGAGGGGTAATGGACCTGCAGCTTTTCTGGGTGTTAATCTTACGCTTAACATCTGTGTTGACTTCAATTACTATATCTTTTGACATACTCTAACTATAAGTTCCAGCCCCACTGAAGGTGGAGGGGAAGGAGACTCAAGGCTTCCCTATAACACAGGGGTACACATTAAAAGACATTTAAGATACCTAATTATTGGGATTACAGTAGTGAGTATATTTTTAAAAATTCCTGTTGTCTCAAACTACTCATACTCCACATGCACTCAGGTTCCAAGTACTCTATCCTTCTTCTGTCTCCCCACCCCACACACCCCTTTTGCTTTCATTCAGAACCTGTGTATTCCCTCAGGAGGGACTGCTGTGGTAGCACTCCCTCCTTTTCTTTCCAGTCTCCCCCATCTCAGACTAACTGCCGTGCACAAGCAGTCATTTGTCCCCAACACAAGTTAGGTCACTCCCCTGCTGAGACTGTCTAATTCCTTCATGCTAGGTAGCTGCATTTCTCATCCCATATTGTGGCCCTCAAAGCCTTTCTAATCTGGCCTCAACCTTTTAAAATCAGCTGTATGAGTTAGGATGCTTTTGGCCGCAAGTAACAGAAACTGCAACTCAAACAATGGGAAGGTCATCTCACAATCCAGGAAGCACACCTTGTAGGGAGACCACAGGTTGTTGGTTTCAAGGACTTCATGATATCAGTCAAAGACCAGGTTCTTTTCACCTCCCTGCTCTGTTCTTCTTCATGTGTTGATTTTGTCCTTAAGCTGGGTGGCGAGATGGCTGGAGAGTTTCCCGGCATCACAGCCAGCCCTAATGATGCACCTGGATGAAGGAATCCAGGATGAAAAGAGGAGGAACATTCCTCAGGGCTCCCCTTTCCAGCAGACTCCCCTTTATCTCTCATTGGCCAGAACTGGGCTCATACCCACTCCGCAGTCAGCCACCAATGAGGGGCTGCCATCACTATCAGGGCAGCTGCGGCCCTTCTATCCCTGAGTGGGCGGTAATACTAGCTTCTCCTGAGGCTCATGCTTCATGGGGTAAAAGGAGGAATCTGAGCAAAACTGGGATTTTGTTAAGAAGGAATTAGGGAGAAACTGATGCTGGTTAGGCAACAAACCCTGTCCACCTCCAGGTTTTCTGGTAAATGGGAGAATTGGCAGTATCCTCTGCCCACCATGTTCTGCCACACCAATCATGGGTTTTGAATTTTTTCTCAGAAATGTCTTGCTTTCTCACTTTTTTTTTTTTTCCTGGAAAACTCTCCTGAATCTTTTATGACTATGTTCATTTCTTGATGTTGTTGTAACAAATTATCACAGACTTTGTGGCTTAAGACAAAGTAAATTTATTTACAGTTCTTACAGATCTGGAGGTCAGAAATCTGAAATGGGTCTATTTTGCTAAAATAAAGGTGTTCCTTCAAGATTGGCCATATCATTCTGACCTCTGCTTCTGTCATCACTGCTCTTTCTGATCCTCCTCTGTCTCTCTTAAAAGGAGTCTTGTGGTTACATTGGGCCACCCAAATAATGCAGGGTAAAGCCCCATCTGAAGATCCTTGACCAAATCACGTCAACAAAGCCCTTTTGCCATGTAAGGGAACATAGGCACAGGTTCTGGGGATCAAGACGTGGACATCTTGGAGGGTGTGCATTTTTTTGCCCACCCCAATGACCTAGCATAAATGCCACTTTCTCTGTACCATCTGCCCTGACTGCATTCCAAAAAGGTCACTGTGGCAGAAATGTAAAGAAGAGATTGGAAGGAGGCAGGATATTTGTCAAGTTTGGGACACTGGTCTCAGTGCCACCTCATTTGGTTATCCAGGAAAGGCTGGATGGCAGTGTTCTATGACCACTGCATCTCTCCAAACCCCCTCTGGGTGTGGCCTCTCACCTCTCTCTTTGTTTTTTGACCTGACATTGAACTTCCTTCAGGCCTGAGTCAAAGAGACTTTGAACCCAACCCATTGTGGTTTGTGGAGGCGTTTGCAAAAGGAAATGAAGAGGAAATTCTACCCACAGGACAAAGTATTGGCTTTATCTGCCCCCAGGTTACAATGATTTTTCTAGAGTGAGACTTCCCTTCTGACCAAATGCTGTCCTGCCCAGGCTTGGCTTCTTTGTCAATGGAAAAAAAGTGGTTTAGGTCATACCAAAATGTCTCTCTGTCTGTTTCTCTTATTATTTATTGTGTATACCGTGAGGCACTCAGTTACCCAGATAGAAATCCTGAGACATGTAATATCCTTGTCAAGTGGTTTGTTCATAGGTGTTCCCAGGGAGAGCCAGAATGGAGTAGGGAATGGGGCAGGGAGTCTAGGAAGCCAGCCAAAGCTGCTCTATCAAACAAAATCCCACAGAAACTAATTTCGGGTTAACCCCTCAGCAGAGTTCAGAGAGTTGTAGCTCATTCCTGGATTGTCCTGATGAGGGCTGTTGTCATTGGTTAAGGGAGATGTCTAGGGAGACATAAATTCCCAGGCACTTCTGGCTCTCCAGGGCACCCAGGGAAAGCAGTTCCGATAGCTTGAGGGGAACCCTCCATCAAAAGAGGTACAGGTGCTGTTGGGAATGAAAGCACACTGGGAGCTAGTATTCCTAGAGAGGGTACCAGGGTCCAAGCAATTCTGGGCAGAGCACTGACCTCTCTGCTATACTAGGGAAGACTGCATTCAGGCATTTCCTCTCCTTGTGTGGCCTAGTCAACCTCCCCACCCCCCATGCCCCAACCTGTCATTGTTAGTCCCACTCCCTGTCAGAGCTTCTGTAATACCCCTTGCCCCTGGAGCAATCTGATCTTCCCAAATTCAGGTACCCTATGTAGGCTTCAGGCCATGCTGTGCCTCTCAAGTTGTCTTGACTCTGGAATCTTGAAGGGAGAAACCCATTTCCTTTTAACACCCTGAAGTTTCTTCAATTGTTTTTCAGTCATCTCAGGAAAGCCTATTTCCACCAGAAACGACTTCATCGCCTAAGGATGAGAGATGGATCTATCTTGGAGGGAGACCAGGGATTCTCCTCTGTCTACTGCTGTGAGCCAGCAGCTGGGCCAGCCTCCTGAGCACTTGGTCAGCGGAAGAGGCCACTGTGTCCCTGCTAGTCACCCTGTCCTCCTTGAGATTCTCTCCTCCCTTTCCCATCCTTGGAGCTCGAACCCATTCTTGATCCTGCTCACTTGCTCTGTACTTCTTACCACTTAGTAGAGGCCAGTTCTGCATTTGAGACAGACTGTGTGACCCATAGTTTTCAACTCCTTTTCCCTGAGGTTCTACAGTATTAGGTGCCATAATCACTTCTTTGGGTTTTGACACATGATGCTGTCCATTCAGAGAACCCAAATGGAAACCTTTCCAAAAACACATTGTTTTTTAAAATGCAGTAGATACTCAGGGCACCTGGGTGGTGCAGTCATTTAGGTGTCAGATTCTTGGTTTTGGCTCAGGTCAGGATTTCAGGGTCATGAGATTGGGCTCTGTGCTCAGCAAGAGTCCGCTTGAGATTTTTCTCTCCCTCTCCCCCTCCCTGCTGTGTGCTCTCTTTCTCTCTCTCTCTCTCTCTCAAATAAATCTTTAAAATGCAGTAGCTACTTTAGTATACTTAAACTGCTATATAAATAATACTGCTACTAATAATTATTAAAACATCAGCTAATATTTAAGTACTGTGCCATATATTTTACATATACATTTCATTTTATTCTTTACCCTCAACAATCCTACAAGATAGGATTTACTGTTATTACCATTACCATCATTATTTCACTGGTGGGAAAATTGAAGCTCAGAGAGGTTAAGTAATGCTACAGAGCTTATGGAGCTGAGACTTGAATCCAGATCTGAGTTCATAAAGCCTGCGGTCTGAATGATCACTCTATATTGTCACTTACCTCATAATGAAGAAGGAGTCTCTTACTCAGAGTTGAGGGCATATAATAGGAACTGGAATAAATGGATCAGGCAAATGAGAGTTTTCCTTCAGAACTTTGGATTCCAATGGTATTTAGTCATCCCATTTATTAGATTCCTTACCCAAGAATTAAGTAGAAAATAGGTTCTTTTCCCCAAATCCCTTTCAGATGTGTTGGCCACCAAAGTAGACTCCATCACCCCAAAATGAGTCACTATGCAAACCAGTTTTATTTCAACTGTGCTTTTCTGGAAAAGGGGCTTAGACCCTCCACATCAGCTCTTTTTAGAGGGCTTTCCTGGAAGCCCCACCCAATAACTTTTGTTTTGTCTCTTTGGCCAGATTATGTCAAATGTCTTCCCACCCCTAGCTGCAAGGCAGGCTGAGAAATAAGGTTAGCGTTTTGATTGTCTTTTTCTTTTTTTGAAGTTTGGCCTCCCCAACGAAACCAGCATTTTATTAGGAAGAAGGGGTTAATGGCCACTGCATAAACAACTAACAGTGTCTGTTATACCTCACTCCTATTTTCTTATTTTTATATTTTTAAAAAAATTTAAAAAAATTTATTTATTTATTTGACAGACAGAGATTACAAGTAGGCAGAGAGGCAGGCAGAGAGAGAGGCGGGGAAGCAGGCTCCCCACCAAAGCAGAGAGCCTGATGCGGGACTTGATCCCAGGACCCTGGGATCACAACCTGAGCCGAAGGCAGCAGATTAACCCACTGAGCCACTCAGGTACCCATCCTCACTCCTATATTCATTTCCTTTTCCAGTTGAGAGTTCATGGCCCATTATTTCAAACAGTCTTGGGTCAGTATTCTAAAGCTTAGCATCTACCCTCTTAGCACATTTGGAGGTTCCAAAGACGTCTAAACTCAGTGTATCCTCAACAGAATTTATCTTCTTCCCAAATATATTTCCACTCATGTGAGAGAATGGTACTATTGTCAACCCAGTTATTCAAACCAGAAACATAGCCATTATCCCTGTTTACTTTACAACTCTCATCTCTAATCAGTCACCAAGTCTGTGATTTTGGTTCCCATTTCTCTGATACTTTTTTCTATCCTTTCCTACCTTCATCCAGCAGTGTATAAAAAGCATACTATATCATGATAAAGTAAGGTTTATTCCAGGGTTACTAGGATAGTTCAATTTTAGAAAAATCTATCAAGTAATTCACTGTATTACAAACTAAAGGAAAAATTATAAGATCATAGATTGAGGAAAGCATTTAATAAAAGGGATACTTTTTTCTACAGCTGAAAACAAATAACAACATGCTTAGGAGTTAATTTAGTCAAAGGATGCAAGATTTGTATACAGAGCACTAGAAAATATTGCTGAGAGAAATTAGAGAAGACTTAAATAATTGGAAAGATACCCTGTGTTCATGGATTGGAAGGCTTAATATTGTTAAGATGGTGGTACTACCCAAAGAGGTCTGGACACTCAATGCAATCATCATCAAAATTCCAATGTCCTTTATTTGTAGAAATAGGAAAGCTGATTCTAAAATTCATGTGAAATTGCAAAGTACTTAGAATAGTCAGAAGAATTTTGAAAAAGAAGAACAAAATTGGAGGGCTTACACATTCCAATTTCAAAATTTACTTCCTAATTTCAAAGCTATAGTAATAAAAACAGTGTGGTCCTGGCATAAGGATAAAAATATAGATCAATGGAATAGGAATTGAGAGTTCAGAAATAAAGCCAACACCTATGATCAACTTATTTTTGACAGTGGTGCCATGATTATTCAGTGGAGCAAAAATTGTCTCATCAACAAATGGTGCCTGGACAACTGGATATCCACAAGCAAAAGAAGATAGTTGACCCTAACATTGCACCATTAAAAATTTTTTTTTAAATGGATAAAATACCTAAATATGAGAGCTAAAATCATAAAACTCGTAGGAGAAAACTTAGTTGTAAATCTTTATGACCTTGGACTTGGCAATGTCTTTCTTAGATATGATGCCAAAAGCACAAGCAACAAAAGAAATTAGATAAATTAGACTTTATCAAAATTAAAAACTTTTAAACATCAAGGGACACTATCAAAAAAGTGAAAAGACAACAGATAGAATGGGAAAAAATATTTTTAAATCATAGATTTAACAAAGATCTAGTACCCAGAATATATAAATAACACTGTCAACTGAATAACAAGAAAGCAAACAACTTAATTAAAAAGTGGATAAATGACTTGAATAGACATTTCTGCAAAGAAAATATACAAATGGTCAACAAGCATATGAACTGATGCTGAAGATCATTAATCATTCAGGAAATGTGGATCAGAAACATAAAATACTACTTCATATCCACTAGGATAGTTATAATAACAACAACAAAAGGAAAATAACAGAGGTTGGCAAAGATGTAGGGAAATTGGAACTCTTATACATTCCCGATAGGGATCTAAGATGGTGCAGACACTATGGAAAACAGTTTGGCAGTTCCTCAGTAAATTCAGCATAGGATTACTGTATGACCTAATAATTCCATTTCTGGGTAGATACCCCAAAGAACTGAAAACAGCGATTCAAATAAAAACTTGTACATCAATATTTATAGCAACACTATTCACAATAGCTAAAAGATGAAAATAACCCAAATATCCATCAACTGATAAATGGATAGACAATATGTGAATAAACAATATATTATTTGAATAGAGAAGTGCATACATAGCACAACATGTATGAAACTTAACATTACGCTACACACACACAACAAAAAAAAGACACAAAAAGGCACATGCTGTATGATTCCATTTACGAAATATCCAGAATCTACAAAGCTACAGACACATAAAGCAGATTAATGATTGTCAGGGGAAGGAGAGAATGGAGAGCAACTGTTTAATGGGCATAGCTTTTCTTTTGGGTGTTGCAGATGTTCTGGAACTAGATAGCGAGGATGGTTGTATGACACTGCAAATGTATTTAATATCACCAATGGCAAATTTTATCTTGTGTATACTTTACCACACAAAAGGGCAAAAATGTCCAAAAGCAAGCAAAGACACATCAATGTTTTAGTGAAATAGGAATAGCAGCTAATTTCTTAAATCTGATAAAGGGTATCTGCTAGAAACCTATGCTAATAATACTACATGACAAAATATTAGAAATCTTTGCACTATAGTTAGTAATAAGCAAGGATGCACACATATCACCCCTACTACAAGCCCTGGGCTAGAAATCCTAGATGATGAAATAAGACAAGAACTAAAAAGGAAGTTCTTTTGGTTATTTAAAACTGAATGCTCAGGTCTTCAGTGTCTTTGTGTGAAGGTGATAAATAAAGCCTTTAGCTTAGGTAAATCTCAAAAGAGATATTGAAGTGAAAGAATAATAGGAGGTCAAGCTTAACTTCGAGAAATTCTCATGTGTGTATAAGGATGGGGTGGAGAATGGAGAATAATTGGGAAAGAACACAAAAAAGAACCAGCATAATGTATTTCCTTGGCCACCAAGGTTGGCAGTGTGAACAATATCAGGAGGGTTATAGATTCTATGGTCAGGATATAAATTTTATGAAGAGGCTGAAGAGAACAAACCTGAAAATACCTTTTTTTTTGGCCCACTAGAGGTTATTGATGACCTTTGAGAAAATGGCCTCAGTTAGAGGGAGTATAAAATGGGCTTAAAAGAGAAATGGGCTTAAAAGAGGGAAGGAGAATCAGTGGTGTAGATCACTGCTTTGAAAATCTGGGTGGTGACTGATAAACAGTGGTGGTGCCCAACATGGGCTTATGTGACAGGGGATGGATGGGGGCTTTGTTTTCCCCATCAGCTCTATAAACCTTCCCCAAAGTATTCCCGATAATCAGTTTAAGCAAAAATAGTGCTCTTGAGAAAAGCCCCTAACTTACTCTTCTAACTAGAATATTGTCACCAATTTGCTCATATATTGAAATCCCAGAGCCACCGCTATTGAGAAATCATTTTAATTTAGCCAGTTAAGCACCTGCCCTTACCATCTTTATCAGGACACACTCTGAGCCTGGTTCTGGCTCTGAAGTATTCTCTGTGCTTGGTGATAAACTTCCAACTGCATAGCTGGGGCAGCTAAAGGGGTAGTAAAGCCTGAGCAAAAGTCAGTAGGAGGCAACTTCCAGAATTTCTAATTTTCATCTTTCTGGATGATCTGATCAAAATTGTCTGCCATTTAAAGGAAAAATAACCAAAAAATCCTCTGCCATTTGTATATTTTCTTTATTTTTTTGTCAATGGGTACATTCTTATAAGATTATTTTTCAAATTGAGCCAATCCAATTGCTTATCATGTGCCACATCAACAACCACCTCAGGGAGCTTACTGAATTCTGATCTTCGTGTCTGTGGTAACACTGTGTTTTGATATGTAGAATTCTCTTGTAATGCTTTTGTTCTAAATATTTATTAGTTGTGATGGGTGATCTCAAGAGAGCAAATTGTGATGATCTCTTGTTTGGTAAAGAAATATTGTGCCCCATTTTATATTTTACACAATAAGCTTTGATTTTGTTTATTCTAAGTATATATCTGGTACAAAATTTTGTAATGGATTCTGTAGATGAAATAGGCACAGTTGCATTTTTCCTCAAGAAATGCTAAAAGATACATGCATGTTTACCTTATTGATTTTATGCAAGAATACACTTGCGGAATGTTCTCTCCTTACCCCATTTAGCTATAGTTTCATACTCATTCAGTAGTGCTTGAGTCATCCACCTCTGTGATGGGTTCCCTGATTTCCCCAGATGGAACTGACCTTTCTCCTCTTTGCATATTTAACTTTTTCATAAAGTGTATTGCAGTTTTTGATAAATGTGTTTGTGATGATGGCATTGGTGTTATTGCCTCCACTGGGCTAAGAACTTCTTGAGAACAGAGACTCTGGTTATCTCATCTTTATGGCCCCAATGCCTAGCTCTTTGCCCAGCATGTTGTTCCTCATGAAGTATTTATTGAATTGGATTCCACTGAACCACTGTTGTGGGGATATAAGCAAAAAGCCATGTGAGCTCTGAGAAAAAAAATTGGCTAGGCCTAGAATTTTGTAGGCATGGGGAAAGGGTTTTAATGGTTGAAGAAGCAATAAATACAAATGCATGGAAATATAAAAGGTCATGCTTGCTTGGATAAAGGTGGGGAAATTTAGTGTGATGGGAATGTAGAGGCTGGAGCAGATGGTTTGATCCTGATGATCTGTCCTCTGAGATATGTGGACTTCAGTAACAGAGGTCCAACAGAGATTTTTAAGCAAGAGAATGACATAATGAGATTTGTTTTTTAAAAAGCTAACACTGGAAACCTAATGTAAACTGTGGACTTTGAGTGATAATGATGTGTCAATATTGATTCATCAGTTGTAATGAGTGCGCCACTCTGGTGGGGAATGTTGACAGCGGAGGAGGCTGTACAAATGTAGGGGGTGGGGAGTATGCAGAAAATCTCTCTACCTTCCTTTTTAGTTTTGCTGGGAACCTAAAACTGCTCTAGAGAATAAAATCTATTTAAGAAAAAAAAGGTAACTCTAGCAGTATTGACCTTCTAATGGGTGTCCATTGTGAGATCATTTCCTTTGTGTGTTCCAGAAGTGGGAGGGGCTAAATTTTTCACTGGGCATGATGACCGTCAGTTGTCATAGTCCTACTAATCACACTGAGTCTGGGCATGGTCTTCTGACCAGAAACCAGAAGTGAAAAGGGGGACCTAGCAGGGTGTCAGAAGTTTGAGCCTAGGAAAATATATCTCATATTTTTCAGGGGAAGTATTAAACTGGAAAAGCCAAGGGCCAGAAGGACAAGGCTGGATCCAGAAGCTGTGAGACAACAAAGAACTGGAAGGGATGAGAACAAAGGCAAGGGTATCATGAAGTTAGGAGGTTCTGCAAGTGGCCAGAAGCAGTTAGTTTCTTTTTTTTTTTTTTTTTTAAGATTTTTTATTTATTTATTTGACAGAGAGAGAGATCACAAGTAGGCAGAGAGGCAGACAGAGAGAGGGGAGGAAGCAGGCTCCCTGCAGAGCAGAGAGCCCGATGCGGGGCTAGATCCCAGGACCCTGAGACCATGACCTGAGCCGAAGGCAGAGGCTTTAACCCACTGAGCCACCCAGGCGCCCCCCCTTTTTTTTTTTTTTTTAAGAAAGCAGTTAGTTTCTTTTAGGGTTATAGATATGGGCGTTTAATGAATCTTTTTTTTTTTCCCCCATGACTTACATATTTCTTTTTTTTTTTTCCAATTTATCTATTTTCAGAAAAACAGTATTCATTATTTTTTCACCACACCCAGTGCTCCATGCAAGCTGTGCCCTCTATAATACCCACCTGGTACCCCAACCTCCCACCCCCCCGCCACTTCAAACGCCTCAGACTATGAGTCCATAGTCTCTCATGGTTCACCTCCCCTGGGCATTTAATGAATCTTTATTGCTTCTAAGGGGATTCTTTTTTTTTTTTAAGAACTTTAATTTATTTATTTGGCAGCACAAGCGGGCAGGGTAGCAGGGAGAGGGTGAAGCAGGCTCTCTGCTGAGCAGGGAGCCAAATGTGGGGCACAATCCCAGGACCCCAGGAACATGACCTGAGCCGAAGGCAGCTGCCTCACCGACTGAGCTACCCAGGTGCCCCTCTTCTAAGGGAATTCTTGAAAAAGCAATATGGTGTGGGCTTTAGAACAAATAATCTTCATTTTTAACTCTTTCTCCACCATGTCCCAGCTGCATTCCTTGGATGAGTTTCCTAATCTCTCCAGACCTCATTCTCCTAATCTGTAAAATGAGGATAATATGATGCCTCACATAATGACACAGGATTATTGTGAGAACTACAAATCATATATGTATAAACATTTAGTAAAGTGCTTGGAAATAGTACAGGAATTGCTATTATTCTTAGCCTGTACTAAAAATTCTTTATTTTCTCAAGGGAAGATGTATTGAAGTCTCTTATCTTTAGAGGATTGGCGTGTCGTTCACTTAGGAAAAGCTATTACTTGCCAGTCTGAATTTCCTAGAGTGGGTGAGTCATAGTTCTCATGCTACATCTTGTTTTAGAAGATTCTGATAGTGGCTCTGCTCCCCACTTGGGCTGCCCTGTGTGAGGAGGCCTCTCCGTGGTATGGCTGTGGGAGGCCTGGCCTTTGGTTTTTTGAGCGCCTAGTGTCTGCTGAGGCTGCTCCTGTTTGTGGCTTGGCCTCTCTGCTTCCCACTCCGCCTTTGAGGAGCCATGCTGTCTGTTCTAGGAGCCAAGCCTGTCTGCTACTGCTGGTTCCTGGGAATCAGCCACTTCCCTCTTTTGGGGAAGCACATCATCACAGCATGGATGACCGCCGCTGGGAAACTCACCCTTGCCTGAAATAAGGCAATATCAAAGCAGCAATGTAGGAAAGCAGATTATGAGCTTAACGTACTCTGGTGTGTCTACTGAATGTGTCTTCCCATCTCAGTCATGGTGTATACCCGAAGTGGACCTCAGATCACCACGAAGTTCTCCAAAGAGCCAGCTTATAGCCAGAACAAGCTGCTGTAAAATTCAGTTAAATTCAGAGTTGAGTAAAAATTAAATTAACAGCAGGGAACAAAAATTTCCCTCAGGTAGGAAATGGTCATTGAGCCTATCCAGGCAGAAGATAAGATTCAGAGCTCAGGCAGAAGATAAGATTCAGAGAGCAGGAATTTGCAAAACTAAGGGAATAAACATGAGAATCAACTTGATTAGCGTTATAAAGGAACAGAAAAGGAAAGAAAAGAATGAAAAAGAAAGGGGGTGGTAACTGCAAATTAACTGGGAGAAGCAGTGGAGGAGGGTGACAGGAGACCTAAAAAAAAAGAATAGGAAAGTCTAATTTTGGATTTCAGGTTTGGGTCACAGCATTTGGTATATGGTGGTCAACGGTCCACCTGCAGTTGAAAAGAATGTATTCTGTAGTTGGTCAGTGCTCCATAAATGCAAATTAGTTGTTTAATAATGTTAATAATGTTGAAATCTACACATTTACTGACATTTTTGTCTTCTTGTGCTATCAGTCACAGTGAGAGGAGTGTTAGTCTCTAAACATAATTGTGGGTTTATCTATTTCTCGCTTTAATTCTGTCAGTTTTTGCTTTGTTTATTTCAAAGCCGCACGTTGTTAGGTGCATATACAGTTAGGCTGGTTATAATGTCTACATTAATCATTGTGAAATGTCCTTCTTTATCTCTGGTAGTTCTTTTTGTCTTGAAGTATACTTTATCTGATGTCAATATGGTCAGTTTATCTTTTTCCATCCTTATAAAGTCCTATCTATGCCCTTATATTTAGTCTGTGTCTCTTGTAAACAGCACAAAGTTGGGTCTAACAATCTCTGACTTTTAATTGGAGTGTTTAGTCCATTTCTAGTTAATGTAATTATTGATATGATGTGTTAAAATCTATAATCCTGCTATTTATTTTCTATTTGTCCCCTCTGGTTTTTGTTTCTTGGTTTCTAATTTTCTGCCTTCTTTTGGGTTAACTAAAAAAAATCTTTGGTGTTACATTCTGTTTCTTACATTGAATTTTTTAGCTATATCTTTTTGTTTTATTCTTTTAATTGTTTTTGTAGGGACTACAACATTCATCTTTATCTTAATCACAGTCTTCCTTAAGTTAATATTTTACCACTTTGCATGTAAGAAACTTGAAACACGACTTGATTTCATTTACCTTCTTCCATCCTCATGCAATTATTTTCTTCTACTTTGGTTTTTTTTTTTTTTTTTTTACATAAGTTGTAAACTATACAGTAAGATCTTGTTATTTTTGCTTTAATTAGTCGATTATCTTTTAGGGCTCTTAAGAAAAGGAAGAAAAATAGTCTTTTCTCTTTACCCATATATTTATTATTTCCAGTGTTTTTCTCTCGATCATATAGATCCATATTTACATATCATATCATTTCCGACCTCAAAGATCCTTACCATTTCTTATAGTACAGTTCTGCTGCTGATGAGTTCTCTCAGCTTTCCTTTATCTGAGAATGTCTTGATGTTGCCATAATTTTTAAGGGGTAGTTTCTCTAGATATAGAATTTTAGATTGACAGGGTTTTTTTCCTCTCCAACATTTAAAGTTATATTTCACTGTCCCCTGAAATCTACTGTTTCTTATGAGCAATGTGCTACCATTTTTATGGATGTCTCTTTATATGTAATACATTTTTTTTTTCTCTGACTGCTTTTCAGATACTATTGTTATCTTTGGTTTTCAGCAGTTTTGCTTTGATGTTCCTCTGTGTGACTTTCTTTGACTTTATTCTGTCTGGGGTTTCCTCAGTGTCTCAGATGTGTGACTTGATAAAATAAGGAAAAATTTTGGTCAATATTTCTTGAACTATTTTTTCTATCTGGTTCTCTTTTCTCACTTTTTGGGATTTCAGTTGCATATTAGACCAGTTTATACTTTACCAGGGTCATTAAGGCTCTATTTTTTTTTTCCCAATCTTTTTCCATTACTCAGTTTGTGTAATTTCTATTAACCTGTCATCACATTCACAAATCCATTTTCCTATATTGCCAAATTTCCTTTTAATGCTCAATGAATTTTTTATTTCAAGTTTTGTATTTTTCAGTTCTAGAAATTCCTTTTGATTTTTTTTAGAGTTTCCATGTCTTTCCTGAAATTGTCCTTTCTTCATGCATTATATTCATCTTTTCCAATAGATTCCATTTTATTTGTCAGCTTTATTTATTTTTATTATCTGTTCATATTTATCAGTTATTTTTAAGTTGTTGTCTGCTAATTCCAACATTTGGTTATCCCTGGATTTGTTTCTATTGACTGCTTTTCTTTCTTTCCATGTCTTAATCACATTTTACTGCTTTTTTCACATATCTAGTGATTTTTGTTTGACAAAAACTAGAAAATACATCACAGAAATTCTGGGTGTGTTTTTGTCTTACAAAGAGTATTGAATTTGGTTCTAGCAGGCAGAACACCTTAATCCTGTGAGGGCTTGGTTTATGCTTTGTTAGAGTGGATTTATTTGGATTTTGCCCTTAGTTTTAGAGCATAGCCTTTAGTATTGGGATGTGATCCTTACCCTAAGGTGTGGCTCTTTTGGGTTTCAATGGAAGGCTCAAGGTGTCTACCAACTCCCTGTAACTTGTTATAACTTGCCTTCCAAACTCTGAATCCCCCTACTGAATAGCTACTTAGTTTTTTTCAGTCTTCCAGTTCTTTCTTTCCACTGGAAAGATTTTTCTGTAGACTTTGCCAGGAACACACAGCTTGGGGTTTGGTCAAAGATTTGAGAAAAATACGGAAAATTTGAGACCCCCTACTTTGGACTCATGGTTCCTTTCAATTTGCAGCTGCTGTGACAGCCCTGAATTCCAAACTCTGACTTTTATTCCTGACAAAACTGATGATTTCTGCTTGAGCTCCACCTATACTGTACCATGCAGACTGAGGAGTGCCCTCAGGTGAAAATTTATATAAAAGTAGATTTTATCCATTTCAGTTCCTATCTTTTAGAGTCTATCCCTTCTAGTTTCTGTTAGCTTTGGTTTGGTTGCTCTCTAGTGCTTCTGAACTGTTATTTTTTGTTTTGCCCAGGGTTCATAATTATTGATAAGAAGGATAGTCCAATATAAGCTACTCTATCCTTGCTGGGAGTCAGAAGTTCCTAAGAGATTTTTTTAAAAAGTTAAATTGGACTTCCTACAATGACTTCTTCTCTTGGTTTGAGTTCTCTCAGAAGCAGATTGTGAGATAAGGAGTTTTAATGTGTTTTGTTTTGTTTTTAGTGATTTTAGTTTGTTTTTTGGGGAGATGATCCTAGGAAACACCTGTAAGGGAGTGGAGATGTGAAGCATAGAAGCCAACAAAGAATATGTTATTAAATAATGAGCTGTGGCTGAAGCTCAAATCTGCTCAGGAACACTGAGAGACAGTGAGGCCATGCCTCATTACCCCAACCAGAGTACATGTTAGGGTGTTTATCCACCAGCTCCCTGTATTTATCCTACAATGGTAGTGACACTCATATGCCCTGCCAGGGAGAGGGTCCCAGGGGCATTGATCTCCAGAACTTTTGGTCTGCCCTACATGCAGTCCTCAGGCAGACAGCCAGAGTAAGCAATCTTTTGTGTTTAGATGTGAATGCTGAGAAGATGAGGGTGGGACACCTACATGTCTATCACTCCATCCTACTATGAAAAAAATCAAAACTCCCTATCCTGTCTTAAAAGGTACTGCCTCCCATTTGTACTTCATTCCTCACCATTCTTCCTCTCATTCACTGGGACCCAAGCACAGGATGTTGTTTTTTCCCTTAAGCTCACAAGCTTTTTTTCCTTGAGCTCAAAAGCTTTTTTTTTTTAAAGGTCTGTGTACATGCTGTCTCTCTGCCTTGAATACTCTTCAGACATTGGCTCCTGTTTTACACTCAGTGTTACCTTCTCAGAGATGTCTTTCCTGAGCACCCTGTTTAAAGTAGCCTTCAATTCCCTTCTATTATGTCACCCTATCATAATTCTGTGCATATCACTTATCATACTGACTGAATTTTTTGGTTACTTATTCATTTGTTTGTCTATCATCTCCTTTTCCCACCAGTATAAAAGTTGTGTAAGAGGACCCCTGGGTGGCTCAGTGGGTTAAGCCTCTGCCCTTGGCTCAGGTCATGATCTCAGGGTCCTGGGATCGGTCCCTGCATTGGGCTCTCTGCTCAGCAGGGAGCCTGCTTCCCCCCCCACTCCGCCTCTCTGCCTACTTGTGGTCTCTGTCTGTCAAATAAATAGATAAAATCTTAAAAAAAAAAAAGTTGTGTAAGAACAAGAACCTTGTTTATCTTTTTGCAACTATAAACTCCTGAGCTTACAACAAGAACTACAAATATTTGTTGAATGAATGAATAAATAAATGGATGGATGAATGTACTAAAGTTTGTAAATAAAATAAATTGCAAATAAAAAAGTTAAGGTGGAAGCAACCCAGGTGTCCATCAGCTGGCAAATGGATGAACAAAGTGTGGTATATACATATAAGGGAGTGTTATTCAGCATTAAGAAGGAAAGAAATTCTGACACATGTTTTACCATGGGTGAACTTTGAAGACTAGTAAAAATAAGCCAGTAAAAGACTAGTAAAAATAAGCCAGTCACAAGCTGATAAATATTGTATGATTCCACTTTATAATGTACCTAGAGTAGTCAAATTTATAGCGACAAAGTAGAATGGTGGTTGTCAAGGGCTGGCAGGAGATAAGAATTGAGAGTTAGTGTTTGATGGGTACAGAGTTTCTGTTGGAGAAGAGGAAAAGTTCTGGAGATGAATGGTGGTGACGGTTGTACAACAATCTGAACATATGCAATGGCACAGAACTTTACATTTAAATTGATAAATTTTATGTTATGTGTATTTAATTATAATAGAGAATTAAAATTTTTAAAAATTACTCCTCAGTCTCCAGAGAAAGATTAAGCCTGGATTTGAAATCTGACTAAGTTGTTGTTGACTGTACCATCTTTTTTTTTTTTTTAATTAAGATTTTATTTACCTATTAGAGAGAAAGCATGAGCCAGGGGGAAGGGCAGAGAGAAAGAGAGAGGAGCAGGCTCCCCACTGAGCAGGGAGCCTGATGTGGGGCTTGATCCCAGGACTCTGAGATCATTACCTGAGCCAAAGGCAGGTGCTTAACTGACTGAGCCACCCAAGTACCCGCTGACTATACCATCTTCAGCAAGTTATAGTATGAAATTTCTATGAACCAGTCAGTCTCTTCACTTATAAAATGGGAATAAAGTTGTATTTATGCTATAGGTTTGTTATAGCAATGCAGTGCTTCCTGGACTCAGTCTGATATTAGATTGATATTCTTTTTTTTTTTTTTTTTTTGTCAGCAATATATTAAAAACAGAACACACCCAAACAAAATTTTCATTCGCTTTGATCACCACTTCATAAAAGGAAATGTACTTTAATGCAAAAAGGAGTCTGGAAAGAGAAAAATCTCAAAGTAAAGAATTTTTTTTTTTAATTTCAAAGTTTCCAATATCAATAATTATAGATGAAGTAATTCAGATCAATCTTTCTCCTGAGGATAACTAGGAAACCTAAATATATGTTTTAAAAAATCATTTGGAAGCATCAGAGAGACAGAGTGAAGAACTACTGGTCCAAGATACTGGAGAAGGAAATTCAGAAAGGTGATCCTGGTACTTAAGGTGTTTGTGGAATCTGGACAAGGTGATTGAGAGGCTGATTAGCACTTTTATCAGTCTGATAGGGCTAAGGGAATAAAAGTTGGAGTTCAACTATAAAAATGGTTGGCTGGTCCCTCTTACCACTGCCCCTCTGACTGAAATCTTTAAAGGTTTGAAATTTGGAGATTAAGGGAGCTTTGAGCTTTTTTTCTTTTTTTTTTTTAAAGATTTTATTTATTTATTTGACAGAGAGAAATCACAAGTAGTCAGAGAGGCAGGCAGAGAGAGAGAGAGGGAAGCAGGCTCCCCGCTGAGCAGAGAGCCCGATGCGGGACTCGATCCCAGGACCCTGAGATCATGACCTGAGCTGAAGGCAGCGGCTTAACCCACTGAGCCACCCAGGCGCCCCAGCTTTGAGCTTTTTAAATCTAGCTTTGAATGGTATCAGTCCTTGAAACTGGATTAAGGTTAAGTTGGAATTGTTAGTGCCCCTATGCCCTTGTAACAACTAAATATAAATCCTCTTTAGAGGAAGATAATACCGTGTTTCAAAATAATTCTACAAATAACTTTCCAGATACATGTAGCACACAGTAATGATACCAAGAGAGACAACAGATAATAGAACAGACCTATATGTACTCCAGATATTAGAATTCTCAAACACTGTTTTTAAAATAACTCAAAGGAATTTTAAATATTTAAATATTTTAAAATACTCAAAGGAATAAAGGACAAGACTGAACATTTTTTAAAAGATTTATTTATTAGCATGATTGGAGGGGCAGAAGGAGAGAGGATCCCAAGCAGACTTCTTGCTGGGCATGGAGCCCTATGTGGGACTTGATCTTATGACTCTGTGATGATGACTTGAACAGAAGTCAAGAGTTGGATGCTCAACAGACTGCAGTGCCCAAATGCCGTCACAGTTGAAAAATTTGACAGAGATCTGGAAACTAAAAGAAAGGACATTATAAATGTTTAAAAAGGATCAAATAGGGGCACTTGTCTTTGGGCCAGGTCATGATCTCAGGGTCCTGGGATTAAGCCGCATGTCAGGCTCCTTGTTCAGCAGGGAGCCTGCTTCTTCCCCTGACTGCTGCTCCATCTGCTTTTGCTTGCTCTCTCTCTCTCTCTCACACACACTCTCTCTGTCAAATAAAATATATATATATATATTTTTAAAGATTTTATTTATTTATTTGACAGAGAGAGATCACAAGTAGATGGAGAGGCAGGTAGAGAGATAGAGGGAAGCAGGCTCCCTGCTGAGCAGAGAGCCCAATGCGGGACTCGATCCCAGGACCCTGAGATCACGACCTGAGCTGAAGGCAGTGGCTTAACTCACTGAGCCACCCAGGCGCCCCATAAAATATTTTGAAAAAAGAATCAAGTAGAAACTTTAGAACTAAAGAAAACAACACAAATTAAGAATATAGTTGATAGGCTCTATAGAACATTAGACAGAGTTGAAGAGAGAATTTTTGAAATGGAAGCATAAAGACAAAAAAGGTGGGGGATAGAAAATACAGATGAGAGGGTAAGAGATATAAAGGGTCCAGAAGAAGATCTAACATACATATAAAGAAGTTCTAACATACATATAAAGATTTTATTTATTTATTTGACAGACAAAGATCACAGGTAGGCAGAGAGGCAGGCAGAGAGAGAGAGAGAAGCAGGTTCCCTGCCGAGCAGAGAGCCTGACGTGGGGCTTGATCCCAGAACCCTGAGATCATGACCTGAGCTGAAGGCAGAGGCTTAACTCACTGAGCCACCCAGGTGCCCCAAAGGATAAGTTTTGAGGTTTAGAATAGTAGGTTGGCAGCTCTTTTCTTTCAGCACATACAAGATATAATTTTACTTATTTCTGACTTACATTGTTTTATTGAAGTCATTCATTGTCTCCTTTGAGAAGTTAGATGTTAGTCTAATTGCTGCTGCTTTAGGTAATTTATACCCATTCACTGGCTACATTTAAGACTTATCTTGTCTTTGGTTTTAAAGTAGTCACTGAGGTATCCAGGTGTGTGTTTCTTTATATTTAACCTATTTGGGCTTGAAACTGTGGCCTGATGAATTTATCAGCTCAGGAAAATTTCAGACTTTAACTCCTCATACATCACTTCTGTCCCATTTCCTCTCCCCTGTGCTTTGGGATTCCAAAACCATGTATGTTAGAACATAAGAGAGAAAGCCAGCTGGATTCCATGTGGCTGGGAATGCAGAATGCGGGGCGGGGGGCAAAGTTCTTATTTACAAAGGTGGAATAATAAAAATATAATCATAGGTAATTTTGTTAAGTGTTTACTAAAGGACTAGACTAAACATTTTATGCAGCTTTTCTCAATGATCAGTCCAGCAGACTTTCTTTGTCAGCTCGCTCAGAAGTGGCTACTAGAGGGTGGTGGCGGGCACGCGGGGGTAACAGGAGTTAGCACCACACTGCAGGAGAGCTTTCTGGGCACATTTGTTCCCGCATCCAGGAGGTGATGTTTTTGGTTTTAAAATAAAAACTCTGTAGGATTCAATCTGTTATTTATTCAAGCAAAACGAACCTCCTTTCCCAGCCTCAGCCTGCCAACCCTGAATTCTCAAGCACAATAAATAGGGGCTGTGGAAGCAAGGAAACCTGAATGACATCACATTGACTTTGCTGTCAAGAGATGGGAAGGAGAATAAAGTTGAATCAGGGATTTTATCCTGACTCTGCTCTTGCCAGCTGTGGGGCTGTTGCAGGTCTGCCAGCCCACCGAAGCTCAGTTCTTCAGTAGGGCGGGGGTCAGCCTACTGGCCTCTCTGGTGGTGAGAGGGTTAAATGAGCCACCGTGAATGAAAGCTGCTCTGTCTTCTATGTGGAACTTTCCCTTTTCACTTGTTCTGTGTGCATAATCTAGCACCTACAGCCCCAAATCTGAGGTCGTTTTGTCCAACATTTTTGTTTTGCGGATGAGACAACTGAGGCAAAGAGAAGCCAAATGATAGCTGTGTGATCTGGGGCCGATTGCTTCATCTCTCTGGTACCAGTTTCCTCATCTATAAAATCGAACCGGTCATAGCAGCCTCATTGTGTTTTTGGGACAGTTGGATGGAAAAAGAACATGTAAAGGATCTGGCACTTGGTAGATGTTTGATGTGTTGTAGTGGCTACTATTTTTTGCCATGATTTTTAAATGAATATCATTATCATTTCATGTAGCATTTTGGAAAAGTCATTTGCTCTGAGGTATTAAGCACTGGCAGGCGGCAGCCACTCAGTCACAAACCCTGGAGTTGGTGGGTTATCCTGGGGAGACCTTCCTCATGGGGTCAGGTAGAGTTCAGTGAACTCGCAAAGAAGCGTGATTTTAGACGCTCCGAGGTACATCCACTCCTCTCCTTTCCACTCCCTCTGCCTGTTATTAAACTGGTCGTTTTTACAACATCAATAAAGAACTTTCCTACCCAATTACCCCAGACAATAGGCTGAAAAGCAGTTTCGACTATGAAAACTTCGTGTTGGGTTCATTTAGATTGTTTTGCTGTGTCAAATCCTCACTTGAGTTCAAAAGTTCAGCTGAACCATGAACTTTGTAATTTCACAGCAGGCAGTTCTACAAATATAGTGGAAAGTGAAAAAACATACAATATTTAAGGTGGGCTTGTCGTATTGTATATAATCTGGTTAGAAACGGGTGTACGTGAAATAGCCCTTAATTTATAGCACATAGTAATACATCAAAAAGAAAGGCAAACAAAATTAAACCAAACTATTCCTTGAATTACCTGACCTCCGAGGCTTCCGCGGGAACATTTGTGACTAATCATTAGTGGACAAACTAAGGCCAGCTAATCTTCTTAATAAATTGTGAAGTCTTGTATACCTCTTGGTGGCTTTTCTGCCTGTCTGGAACCGGCAGCATATCAAAACAAAAGGGTCATGACTTTATGTATTTGTTAAAGTTAGAATCCATGTTCTCATGTAACTCAGGGTTGATTTGACCTGGTTACACAAGTGTAGGTGAAGCGAAAGTTCCACAGGAATGAGAATAATGCTCTGCTTTCACTTGCCTACTAATAAATACACACACACACACACACACACACACACACACAGTTCAAGAACCCCTCATTTTGTAAGCCTTCTGTTTATGCAGTTTTGCCTTCAGGGGTAAAACAAACCAGATCACAGACTCCCTTGTGTTAGGGTGTCTTTCAGCTTGTTCCTGGTGTGTCCTCAATACCAGCGGACGTGACTTCATGTCACATCAACATTTTCTTCATTTGTTAAGAGGAAACATGCTTCCCATTGGTTTTTACGGTGCAGCGTGTACACGTGTAGGGACAGCTTGAGGCAGACAGTCTGGGGCAAGGGGGTTGGTCTGAGCAAGGTGAGTTTTTATACAGCAGCTGTTTATCCCCTTTATTTACCAAGGGATTGGTCTGTGAGTCAGGAGAGGAAAACTGTGCTCAGTCATTTGTGGAAGCAGAGAGGAAGAGAAGGGGTGAGAAGGTCAAGTCCTGTGACAGATGGCTCCTTGTGAGCTAAATGAGATTGGCTTTTTGAAAGCAGTTTCCCTCTTTCCTGACTTTTATCTCTAAGTTGCCAGGATTTTAGCTCTAGCCAGCTCAGAACACTTTTTAGAGAAATCCCCCAGTGGAGACAGTCAGATGATATCCTATTGTCCTTACCAATGTGATTTTCCACATGAGAGGGTCTTGTCCAATTCCGTCAAGAATTGGTGAAACTTTCTGTTTTATTTTCCAGACATAAATCATTACAATAAACTCAGTGCCTCCAACTGAGAACCGCAACAATAATGGCAGAGGGTAGAGTGAAGACTATGAATTTGGTTGACCTAGTTAAAGGTGGTCTGTCTCTCTTCCCGGGGTGTAAGGCTAGAAGGGGAAGCAGGGATCACTGCCTTTGTGGCTGGGTGAACTGGGCTGCCCAGATTTGACAGCCTGGCTTCAGGTTGACCTGCCTTCATAGTGGGGCTGTGTATCTCCTGATGAGGCCAGTACAGGAAGGGAGTTGGTGGCATTCTTTTAAGTACCTGTAAGATAGTGAATAATGGCAGGAGTTTTTGTTCATTCAGAAAGCATGTATGAAGAATGCACTTGAAGGGAACGATGGGCATCTGTCAGGCTGACATTAGGTGGGGAGAGAAAGAGACTGCAATAGGGGAGACACTAGGGGGTGAAGGAGGCAAATGGGGGCTGTGGTCTGCTCTGTGCCCCATGGTCATGTCTGTAGAACAGAGGGAGGGGATGTGGGCTCTCAAAGGACGGAAGCGGTTATGGCAGGGACCCCAGAATCAAAGAGAGATATGTGGGAAAGTAGGGGAGAAAGAAGACTTCTGAGGGGGTCAGCATGGGAAGATCTGCACAGGCTTTGGAAGGCCTGAGTTTGGGATGTTTAAGTGGTGGGAACAGGTGAGGGACAGCATTTCAGATGCAGAAAGAGTCCAGCTTTCACTCACTGTGGATCTTTGCTCTGTCCCTGTGACTTACTTGTTTATATGAATTTGACTCAGCATTAGTTTTTAGGACCAACCCCCAAAAGCTGTCCAGAGGTCACCATAACTAGAAGTTACTTGTCATCTTCTCTGCAACAGGATCTTCATATATATTGTTTGTAATCCTTCAACAGTCCTGCCAGGAATGTGCTAGGATCTGTAGCTTGCGGTTGAGGAGACGGAGGCCCAGAGGTTCAATGACTTAACCGGGTGTACCCAGCTACAAGGTAGCAGAAATGGTCTGAGAGCCAGCTCCCTTCATGTTGGGCTTCAAGGGGAGGGGCTCTTCACTTGAGTCCTCAGGTGATGGGGACAGAAATGGCTGCCTTTGTGGATAGCCATGGGCTACCAGGAAGATAGGTGGGATCTGCACTTTCATGCTTTGGGATGGATTTGAGAAGATTCAGGTTGTCCTGAGGTGACATCCTTGGCCAGGTGGGTCCTAGCATCCTTTCTGCAGCCACAAGATGGCAAGATTTTGAACCTGGATTCCCATCCAACAGGACTTTGCAAAAAGGAATAAAGTTTTTTTTTAATGGACTCATTAAGTCCAGGATCATCTGTGAAACCTGCCAGTGCTGAGAAAAGCCAAAGTGAAAAACAAGCTGAATTTGCTATGCACTTCTCAACTTCTATTCCATTCTTAGGGACATGAGTCTGCTTGGGTGGTGCTGAAGGCAGTGGCCCACAGTATCTACGTCTGCATCACAGGACCCATCCTTTACACCAGAGCTGATTGTCCATAAGGCTGACAAGCTCTGAACCAGGTTGAAAAAAATCAGCTGTGCAGTTTGGGAGGATTTGACTTTGGGAATCTGAGCAACTGAGTGTAGGGGAAATTGAAGCTAAAAAGGCAGGATACAGAGGTGTTGAAAGGGGAAGGCATTCTAGAAAGTGGGAATAGCATGATCAAATCACCCTAGTGACAGGGCCTCTCCCCCAGTGCACTACATTGCCCGGAGTGGAAAGTCTGTGCAGGGCCTGGGAAAGAGGGTATGGCATCCACACTGGAGGGCTCAGAGAGACCCTCAGATGCCAGGCTAAGGGCTTTGGTCTGTAGATTATAGGAAGCTATTGGAAATTAAGTATGGGGGAGAGGCAGGAAGTTTATTTCCAGAATATTAACCTGTGGCAGGGTGCACAATGGATGGAAGGATATGAATCTGGCAACTAATTAACGTCAGACAATAATGTCATAATCACAGTTCGGGCTGCCTCTTAAGCTAACACAAAGATGATCATTATAGGAATAACTCATGTCCTTGCTGTCTCCTCTATTCTCAAATGATTGCTGGTTTCTATTTATTCACCATGTATTATTTACGGCTTCTGTTTTAACTGCATGCTTGCTTGTCCCTCTGTTCAGCACCAACAGCCTTCTGCTTCATATAGTTATTTATATGTTTGTCTCCAAGACTGTAGCACCTCCCTGAGGAATCCACATTTTCAATTTGAGTCTGTTTCCTAGAGCATGCCCGAACTAAGATTACTGGAGCCAAAGAGATCTCTATCAAAGAAATAGCAACCCTGCCTCTTAGTTCCTGAACTTGGCTTCCAGGGTGGAATCTGTTATTAAATAAATAAGGTATTAACCAAATCAAACAACTTTTAATGACCCAGAAAAAATAATTCAATTCACAGAAAAAAGTCAAGAGCAGAGCAGACATCTCAGCACCACGGCTTTTGCAGCGGCGCTGAAGAATGCTGGTAGTGAGTGTTTTCACAGCTCATCTTGCAAGACTCCCATGCAGTTTCCTGGAGAAGATAGACTCCTGCTCTCCAGAATTTTTTTTTTTTTTTTTTTTACATGTGCTCATGGATGAGCAAAAGAAATCCTTCCTTCATTCAGTATGTATAACTGAGCCTCACCATGGCAGGGTGTGGGGAGGCAGATGTGCCAACTAATCCAGTGGGAATAGGGGTCCTGCCAAGGCAGGTTCAGAGCAGAGTATAGGAGAAAACCATCAGCTCTGCCATGGGGGGAGTGTGGGGCTCTTGGAGGTCTTCCTAGAGGAGATCAGTTTCGGTCTCAGCCTTTGAGGACAAGAAAGTCCAGTGGAATAGAGTGAAGGGAAGAACATTTCCAGCAGGGAACACTGCAGGGACAAAGAAGCAGAGGGGGCTCAGGGTTTTTTGTTGTTGTTGTTTTGGTTTGGTTTTGAGTAGGGCTGCTATTAGCATTTTGGCCAGGACTGTTAGAGGACCACTGCCTAATCCTCCATAGCACCCCATAGTGACAACCAGAGCCTTCTAGACATTTCCAGTGGCTCCGGGGTGAGAGGAGCTTGGGAACAATCAGTGCCACCCCACATGAGAACCACTGGAGGGAGTTCTTGAAACTTGACTGGGAGGGAGTCACTAGTGTATAGATCCTTGTTTAAGGAATGTAGGACCTCTTCCTCAGAGTGTGGAGAACGAGTCAATGACAAGGGATAGACCTGGTCAGAGGGGATCTGGGGTTATAAAGGTCCCCCTGACTTCATGGTGAGGGACAGATTACAAGAGGCGGGCTCTGAGAAGTAAAAAGTAGATCCCTCCATCCTTTTTTCCTTCCCACCGCACCTCCCTTCATCCCTTTCCATCTATTTTCCTCAACACACAACTAGTAAGTTAATTGTTCCCTGCTTTTCTTGGGCCACTCACATAGGTATTTCAAAGAATGGAGCATCTTCCCCATGAACTGCCACGCTTCCTGGAAAACGACTTTTCTGAACTGGTTGCGAATGATCTCAACTGTGAATGATCTCAGGTCTTGTGCTTTGTTTAATCCTCACATTATGAGGCAGGGCTATTGCACCTATTATATAGTCGGGGAAACTGAGGTTCAGAGGTCTGAATTCAAACCCTAGGCTTATAACTACTTTACTATAGTGACTGAGGAGTTTTGGTTAGGATTTCACTATTAATTTTTCTTTTTCTTTTCTTTCTTTCTTACTTTTTTTTTTTTTTAAGATTTTGTTTATTTATTTGTCAGAGAGAGAGCGTACAAGCAGGCAGAGTGGCAAGGAGAGGCAGAGAGAGAAGCAGGCTCCCCGATGAGCGAGGAGCCCCATGTGGGACTCGATTCCATGATTGATCATGGGAGTGATCCTAGGATCATGACCTGAGCCGTGGCTTAACCCACTGAGCCACCCAGGTGCCCAATTTTTCTTTTTCTAATTAGCAGTGTGGTACCCAAGGGAACATCTCTGAGAGATGGGGACTGGTTCTTTTGCCTCACTTTTCTCTTTTGCGTCAGCTTTCTGGGATGTTGAGAACTGTCCTCGTAGGCCTCAGCACTGGGCCACCAGGCTATTGTTAGAGATTTTGCCTGATGTAAGAGGCCCCAGTCTTTCAGTTCCCCTTTGGGGAAAAATTATTTTACTGAAAATCACTCACTGCCCCCAACATGTTTAGCCAAGATGTTCTCATTTTCTCAGAGCCAGAATAAACTGGCAGGGTGCTAGAGTCAATGCCGGCTGGGACCCACGTGTGCTTCCGCTGGCTGGGAAGTGATAGACGAGGCAACAGCGTCCTTCAGCTCAGACTTTCCCCCGGCCTGATTTATTGCTCCCGTCTCTTGCTCTGGCTTTTTGCTAAGATTTCCTTCCAAAATCTTCACCGCGGATCCAGGACTGTCCATGTGCATTTTTGCTTTGCTGCTGTTGACGGAGAACTTTGGGTGGGTGCCCTGGCACCACCCACTCCTGCCCTATCTGCAGGAGTCATCTTTACTCTGTCAAAACCCAGATCTGTCCACATGCTGTGAAGGGTGGCTCCTGTCCAAAGCCACTTCCACCTCTTCCCCTGCTCCTGCCACATGGTGGCTGAGCCACTGGCTTCAGAGGCTCGAGGCCGCAGCCCAGTCTCTTTGAATCTGGACCCAACATCTCCTAGTACGCTGTCTGGTCCCTTGCATCAGAGATCTCTTTGTGAAATAATGCAGTAATGTTTTCTCAAGAGAACCAGAGTAGCCATTTATTTTGGCTTCACCATATTGATTCAAGGAAATCTCTTCCCTCTTCTTTAAATTGTTCCTGGAGTCAGCAGGGTTTTTGTGCTCAACCATTTGCCCAGGGCAAAACCCCTTCCATCCAGCCCCTCTGGATTGTATTTGCCAAAGTGGGAAAACACTCAAGCAAAATATCTTCCCCAGAATTAGTGAAAGACTCCTTTTAAGATAGTTAATAAAAATCAGGCATCTCTTTCGGTGTAATTTTTCATTTCAGAAGCCAAAGTATAGCCTGGCTTTTAAGACATGCAAGCAGCACAAGGCCTTTGCTGGGTGGGTTGGCGTCTCTCTGCAGACGCCTGGAGCTCTGGATTCCCACTTTGAGATGAGAAGAGCTTGTCTGTGTGCATGTCTGACTCTCCCTCTCTCACATAGTTTACATTTTCCTGTCATTGCAATGTCACTCCAGCTGCACTGTACGAAACTAATATTTTTATTTTTGACCTTTGAGATTTTTTTCTCCTAGTGCCTAGAGACAGTAAGGCTGGACTATGAGTCTTCATGACAAAAAAATTCTCTTGTGTTTCCCTAAATTGTAAGCCATCTAAGACTGGTCTTAGGATATTCTTGTACAGCTGCTGCTACTCAGTCCCTTTCCTTTGGGGTGGTAGCGAGGGCAGGTATGTGTGGTTTGAAAGAATTCCCAAGATCATTCTGATAAGTGCCATCCTGCACTCACTGAGACTCTCAGATCTAAATGGAGGCATCGTTATTTGGCCCCTTGACGAAACTCACAGAAGTCTTGGTCAGGGTTGCAACTCTGAAACCTCAATCAAACCATTTTATGTTTTTGATATGGTCAAAATGGTTGAATTGGTTACATATGGATGTCTAAATATAGCTGTATTTCAAGTTCTTCCATCTTTCTGAGAATTCTCTCAACTTTTGCACAATTTCTCCAGTATCTGCTCCACTGGGTGTAGATTCCTTGGAATAACTTTGGCAGTTGGTTAGCCATTTGGAGTGCCAGAGTCTTCATTTGTAAAATGGAGTGTTGTGAAGATCTGCAGTGTTGGGAGGATTAGAGACAGGGTATGTGGGTTGCTGGGCATGCTGCTGGGGATGCAGCAGGCCACTAGATAAAGGACAGCTATACTCAAGATGATGATAGTGATATTTACAGTTGAGATTAAAAGAGCTTGATTTTTCTTCTCCCCAACACATTCTGATCTCAATGGGCGTGGTAACCTGAGATTCCCAAAATTGAAAAGAAGGGTGAAAATCTACTCTATTTTGAGCTTCTACTCTGTGTCCTGGTGTCAGGTTAGGTGCCTTCATGTGCTCTTTCCTTAGTCCTCATCTCAGTGCTCTGAAGTGGTACTGATAGTCCCATTTTATAGATGAGCACACTGGGTCTGAAGAGGCTATAAATGTATCAGTCAAGGCTATTGGTTATAAGCATCAGGACTGATTTAAGCAGAAAAGGAATTTAGGGAAAAAATACCAAGGAGTGAGCACTGGGAAGGTTAGGGATAGGCTTAGAAAACAGGGCAGAAACAGGCTTGGCATAAATGCTCTAAGGTCTATAGCCAAACCCACACCACAGAACTGTTCCCCAATACCACCGGCCCTGGTCCCTGGGAGCTGCCGCCGCCTCTGTGACCGTTTAGAAACCAGTCATTGCTGCCATTGCTACTACTGCAAAAAGAATGCTCTCTTTATCTTGCTTCATGAGTCAATAGCTCCCAGTTCTGAGTCTGGGGTGGGCATCTGCTTATCCCAGCTTGGATCTCATGCCCCTGTCCTTCTGCAAGGGATGTTGGGAAACTAAGCATCTGGCTTTCAGGTGAAGACAATGCATGTTCCAAAGCTCATTTGGTGTGGAAATTTTCAAACATAGAAAGGGAGTCAGAAGTTAGGGTAGCCCAGGGTGGGGGATGGGGTAACTGGGAAGTGGACATTAAGGGGGGAACAGGTGTTATGAGCACTGGGTACTATATAAGACTAATGAATCACTGAACTCTACCTCTGAAACTAATAATACGTTATATGTTAATTGAATTTAAATAAAGAAATTAAAATTAAAAAAAAAAGTTAGGGTAGCCCAAAAGTCATTAAACAGCTACCACATTGAAAAATCTGGATTTATCACCTAACCTGGACACATCGAAATGCTGTTACTGTGTGACCTTCCATGAGGAGCATCTTTGCCTTCTCCAAACACCAGACCTCAAGGCCTTCCCTCTGGCAGGTATAAATACTGCTGTATATACTAGTGTTTATGATAAACAAAATGCATGCTAATAGTGCCCCCTGCTAAAAACATTCCTTGGTACCTAAATGAGTGAGAGGGGCTGGAGGCTGAGGACCCCTGAATACAAAGACTTTGACTCATGGTGGAAAGCATTCCTGAGATGTTCCTAACTCACCTCTTCACCCGTAGTGGAGAAAAGTCCCTGTGGGATGCCATCAGCTGTCACAGATAGATTGTATTCCTCAAGAGCCTTACCCTGCCCTAGAGTCTCAACTTACAGAACACTATGAAGGAAAGAAGCAAACTTTTTTCAAAAATAAAATCATACCTCCAGATAAAACAAAAATTGGTACAACCATCCTGGAGGGCAATTTAACAATGTGGAAGTATCAGGAACCTCAAAAATGTGTCTGATTCACTAATTCCTTTTTTTTTTTAAAGAAATCAGGCTTGGGGAAATGTAGACAGAGGTGTAGAGAGAGTTTATGTTCCAGAATATTTATTTATAACAGGGTAATTTATGCTAGAAAAATATTGGTCCTAATTTTTAAAAAATACACGTCATGCCCACACATACTCATATAAAAAATCCAATAAGAAATATACCAAAATGTCAATTTTGTAATTGTGAGATTATCTCTTGGGTGGTGGGATTGCAGCTGATTTTTAAGTGTTATTTTAAAATATTTTCTTGGAACTTCTAGAACTTTCTACAATAAAAATGTACTTCTTTATAATTAGAAAAGTAATATGTATTTACATTTTAAAAATTCTATCAGATAATACCATCTTCAAAGAAACCAGAGGAAAAAAAGTTACACCAGTTTTCAGAAGAGAAGGATGGTTCCATCCATCCCTAGGGGCCGTCTGGGTAGAGGGCAAATTAAAACCTGAAAGTTTAAAGTCAATCAGTTTGTCTTCATGGGCCCTAGAAGGGGAAAACTTCAGTCATTTTCCTTGCCTGGCACTTTTGTGGTCAGAGGATGAAATCCAATCATGGGGTCAGTTGGGTTTATACATTCCATGGCAAACCAATTTGGCCATTTCTCTGCATTTCCCAAAAGTTCTCTGACTTCCTAGACAGGAATTGTGAGCACAGGGAGACCTTTATGCTGGTTCCTGCAGCACATCTGGTTAACAGCATGTGCCAGATGGGCTCCCTTTCATCTGGGGAGAAGGGCAGTAGGGGGCACACGAGCCTCTGTAGGTCCGAGGAACTTCCCCAGTAGAGGCTCCAGTTCTTGGTGAGGTATTTCAAGTTAGGATGTAGGCGTATCATATTGGAGTCACAAATTTTTCTAACTTTAGGGGAATATGCTTTTTTTAGAGTTTGCCCATCTGACTTTGAGGTTCATTGCTTTGCCCAAAGATGTTTTGGACAAACTATTGGTTGGTTTCTGACGCCATGGTGCATTACATGAGTGTTTACGGAACATCTGCCATGTGCCCTGCACTGTGCTCTGCACTTTAGAGACAGCAATGAACAAGACAGATGTGGTCCCTGGACTCAGGGAGCTCGCTTCCACCAGTAAAAAGGCACATTGCCATGGTGTGTCTTCCTGCACCTGGGCACAGACTGCTGACTTGCTGCACTCACTAACCCATCTGTTGTTTGGTCTGTACCTAGCCTCTGATCGTACCAACCTCTCCATCACCTTAGACAGGCTGAGTTGGAAGTAAAACTCTAGAAAATACTCAAGTCTACAAGTCCAAGAATAGCGAGAAAAGGGTATTACTGGAGAGGGTGAGTGACCGAGTTTATCTGGCAGCTACAAAGAAAAGGATAAGGTCATTGAGTGGCTAGTACCAACTAGGGAAGAGGAACGAAGGGAGAGAGGGGCCAAGAGGTAAGTCCTGCTGCTGCCACCTCAGGCTTTTGCAAAGCCATAGCATGGGACTTGCTCAGTCTCATCCCAGGAACTTCTCCTATGCCTCTGTCCACCTTGCCCGCTATATCGTCCTAAACATTATCCTTTCGTTCTCCATTCCTTGCAGCTCTGGGTGAAAGGAAGCCAGACCAATTCCTTTTCGCCTTTCCCTCACCAAACTCCTCCTTTTTCTTGCCCTGAGGACTGAGTATTCCTACTGAAACACTTTCCAGACAACCAGCCCAGTTGGGCCTTAACAACCCTTGTGTCTCATCAGAGGGCATTTCTCTTTATCCAGAAACAAATCAACCAGAAACCTACTCTCAAGAGCTTAACATGCCTTTTCATTTATTTTTTTAAAAAATATTTTATTTATTTATTTGACAGACAGAGATCACAAGCAGGCAGAGTGGCAGACAGAGAGAGAGAGGAGGAAGCAGGCTCCCTACAGAGCAGAGAGCCCGATGTGGGGTTCAATCCCAGGACCCTGGGATCATGACCTGAGCCAAAGGCAGAGGCCTTAACCCACTGAGCCGCCCAGGCGCCCCTGCCTTTTCATTTATTAAAGATACATGGAATGGTGCTTTAAAAAGTTCTTGGCTTATGTATTTTGTACCATTCTTCAATTTAAAAAAAAAAAAAAGCCAATCTTACATGTTTTAGGTATAGGACTTCTAAGAGTGTAGGCAGGAAAAAGAATTGACCCCCCATGGTTCAAATTAGGCGACTTTGGGGAAACGCCCACTTAATAGAGGTGGAATCAGGTTTGAGGGAATCAACAAGGGAAATGGAGACATCTAGAGACTAGCAGCAGTGGGGACCCAGTACCACATCTGGGTCTGGAGGGGCCAGAAGAGGAGCCAGTGTTACCGGATAGCATGTGAAGCTGAAGCCTGAGAGGGGGCTGGTGGGAACCACAGCCTCAGATGGATGCAGCCTCCACCAGAATCAGACACTGAAGCAGAATGGGAGCAGAAAGAAAGAACCCTGATCTCTTTCTCCTCCCACCTGCTGATGTCACCTGCTTATCTCCATTAGCCAAACCCCACCAGAAGCTAGATGGGCAAGGGAGAGGTCAGAGGAGATAGATGATGCTGTCCCTAAGAGGGCTTGCATCCCAGGACACAGAACAGGGCAGAAAAAGGTAGAAAATGGATTGGGCGGTGCAGGAGTGGGTAGAATTTAGAGAATAACCAGGACAGACACTTTCTCTCAGACCCAGAATATGGAATTATTCAGAGCATTGTTTTCCATCGACTCTTACTAAATGTCATTTTATTGGTCAAACCTCCCAGGAGTTGTGGGTTGATTATTTTTTCCTCCCACAAATGCTTTCTGAAAGTCATGGCTGGTTATCCTGTAACATTATCATTTTCATTTATTGAAAAATATTTATTGGGTACTTCCCATGTACCAGGCACTATTGAAAAAATTAACCACTTGCCCCCCACCCATCATTCCCATTCGTAGGGATAGTTTCACCTTCCATCTTTAAATAAAATACCAATAATCCTTTCCATTTGGACCAGTATTTTTATAACACATCTGTTTTACTTTTTTGGTGCATTTCAATTCTGTTTGGCTTGATTGTCCTGGGCAACTGAACCCTGGAGGCTCTGAATCTAACGAAGTTTACAGTTTTTTTGGTTTTTTTTTTTCTGGGCTAGAACTCAGGTTGTTGATATCTGTCTGTCTCTTTCTTTTTCTCTCTCTCTCTCTGTGTGTCTGTGTGTTTGCAGGAGCAGTATCTTTGGATCTGTGAACTTTGAAAATAGAACTTGGTCTTTTTGAATGTAGATAATATTTTAAAAAGAAAACAGTCCTCTTGAAGAATCTGTCCATATCAGTAGCATTCAAATTTTTTTATTGTAGACCTCAATAAAAAATACATTTTACGTTTGAACCCAGTTTCATGAAACTAGACTCACTGCTACCTTGTTTGACGTATTCTATTTTTTTTTAAAGATTTTATTTATGTATTTGACAGAGAGAAATCACAAGTAGATGGAGAGGCAGGCAGAGAGAGAGAGAGAGGGAAGCAGGCTCCCTGCTGAGCAGAGAGCCCGATGTGGGACTCGATCCCAGGACCCTGAGATCATGACCTGAGCCGAAGGCAGCAGCTTAACCCACTGAGCCACCCAGGCACCCGACGTATTCTATTTTTTAATTCTATTCTGTTTCTTAAAAAAAAATGCTGATAGTAACTCCCTAAATTGATTTTATACCGTATTAATGGATTGCACTCTGCATTTTGGAAAACAGTGGTCTACATAATATCTCGATACTATTTTTAAAATGGACCCAGCACCAGAATTTATATTTAAAATGTGGTTAAGATGACCTAAATGTTTATTTTTTAGCCATCATCAAATGTGCCAATCTCAACATTTTTCTTACTTTTAAGAAAGCCAAGCTGATCTGACCAGCAGCTGTTCTCCCCCTACTCCCTGTTCTTCCCCTATTTTCCCCCTACTCCTCAGTCTGGTGAAGGGTCCTGCATTGACTGTCACTTTGGCTTGAGGCTGAAACTGATTTGCAATAGGGTTGGGCAGCCGTGGCTTACCAAACCATCTTTGTAAACACAATGGTGTTTTTTGTTTATTTTAACCTGAGGAAATCTGTGCTTGACTTGCAGTCGTTGGGGGAAAGTTCACTGCAGAGATAGTGCAGGGGGTCTGGGGTGGGCACCTGATTCATTGTGGAGGGACTGGAAGAATTTAAATGGGACTGAAGTCCTTTCCCATCACCCAGACTACGTGGGAGGGGACCAGGTGGATGAAAATCATTCCTGCTATTCACTGGGCACTTACCATGTGTTAAGGGTGTTCTTTCTCTCTCTTTCTTTCTTTCTTTTTTTTTTTTTTTTAAGATTTTATTTATTTATTTGACAGAGACACAGTGAGAGAGGGAACACAAGCAGGGTGAGTGGGAGAAAGAGAAGCAGGCTCCATGCTGGGCAGGGAGCCTGATGCAGGGCTTGATCCCGGGACCTGGGATCATGACCTGAGCCGAAGGCTGATGCTTAATGACCCAGCCAACCAGGCACCCCTGTTAAGGGCATTCAATACATTAGCTCACTTAATTCTTCCAACAATCCAGTGAGTAGATGTTACTATCTCCATTTTAGGGCAGAGGGAAGTATTAGGAGGAAACAAGTTCAGAGTGGTTTTATAACTTTCCAAAGCTCTCATAGGTTGTGTGAAGCTGAACTAGACATTACTTTTATCTTTTACCCATGATGCTATAATGTTTCCTCTTTTGTCTCTGATTTGGAAAGAGGAGCAGATAGAAAAATTTCCTTTCATTACTGGGGCAGTGGGGATGGGGTTTGGGAGATGAAGGCCCTCTTCTAGTTTCTGGGGTTGCCTTGGAAAAGATGCCATCCCTGTGTCTGAATTTCTCAGTTAAAATTTAGAATTCCAGGGGTAACACAAATAATTAGAAATTAGGGGTGCCTAGCTGGCTCAGTTGGGAGAGCATGTGACTCTTGATCTCAGGTTGTGAGTTCAGGACCCAAGTGGGATGTAGAGTTTACTTAAATAAATTTAAAAAAACATAAATAATTGTAAACTAGATGGCAACTAATATTATCATTCAGCTTGTTAATAAGAGCAATGTATATTGAAGAGCTATTTAGACTATATTTGTCATTCATAGTTTGTTTTCATGGGGTGGGGAAGCATATGAAGTTATGAACAACACATTTTTGAAATACATTTAATTTGTGAATTGGTGAGTGCATGCGTTTAATGTATGCAAATTATGATTCCATATCTGGTTGCCTCCCCACCATGATAATGCAGTACACATCTCTGTAGCTAGAGGAAGAGAATCAGAAACCATGGAAATAAAATAATATTGTAGGCTTCTGCTACAAAAGTGAGAGCAGAGGTGTGCCTGGCTGGCTCAGTTGGTTAAACATCTCTTGATTTCCACGCAGGTTGATCTCAAGTTTGTGAGATCAAGCCCTCTGTCAGGGCTTGACTCTGTGCTCAGCATGGAATCTGCTTGAGATTCTCTCTCTCTCCTTCTACCCACCCCATAAATAAATAAATAAATAAATAAAAATCTTTTAGCTATTAAAAAAAAGTTACACCAGCTACAAAAAAAGATATAAAACTTTTCAGGAAAGACTGGCATTGAGAGTTTTAGAAAGAAAGAAGTTAGCAGAGACTTGATGTTCTGAGAACCAAGAAAGAATCAGCATGTGCCTTAAAGTTATAACTTTTAGTCATCTTATAGTCTAAATAAGGTTAATATCTTTTAGGCTAAAGAGTGTATTAACATGTTCTGTGTAGACCTTCTCCTTTGAAACTTTGCTTAAAAGAGCCAAAGCAATAGGTTGATGGTCAAGATCAGAGACTGTGTACACCTTTTGGTACTTAGACTTTTTCCTTTTTTTTAATGTAATGTTGTAGTTATGTTTGATAACTGAATTCACTAGAGATTTTTAAGTCTAATAGATATTATTCTCTCCTCTATAAACATTGGTGAAGTATCTCTCTGGGTTTTAGTTTTCCAGGACTTCAATTGCCCATGAAATAACTGTTTTGCTCATTACATTAGTCAAAAAGAAAGCATGGCAAATCAGTTAATGGTTATAACTTGAGATGGGGTAGGGGTAGGGCTCCTTTGGAGATACGTTCCCCTCAAATTAAACATGGATGATAAGTTACAAAAGAAAGAAAGAAGACAAGAAAAAATCATATACAATTATAGAATGTTTATGTTACTTAAGTAATACAAGTTCCAAGGTTGTGGGCCCACAGAAGCAATGGCTTATAGTGCCTAGGAAGTAATATGTATCCTCAAAACCCCAGTGGCTCTGGAAACTTCTTTTATGTTGCTACTCAGATGTCCAAAGGATTTGTGATCAAAACAGTTGATGCCATGGTTCTGTGCAGATGCTGCCTCTGAAAATCGTTCATAATGACTTTCCGTTTGTTTTTTAGCTTTGAAAACAAAGATGTTTCCATTAGATTTGACCCACTGAGGAGAAAGAGAGATGTTAAGCTTCCTATATAGCTTCTTTCCAGGGTCCAGACGTCCTGTCTTAGGAGTGGACCATCATGGATGGCTCTTTCTGAAAGCCACTTGTAAGCCAGAGACCAAAGACTCAATATTTATGTTCTCACCGAAGTTAATATTAAGGATTAGATACCAATTCCTAGGCCAGCCACACTATCTTAAACATGGACTCTGGATTCTCCTGATCAGCTCCACTTTCTTCCCTATCTGTCTTGGTGTATGTGTAGGGAAAGGGGCAGAAAACTAGGTTTGGGGCCAACACACAGAAATGTTATGTAGATACAAATGTAGGGGCGATTAGAAGAGCCAGCTCTCATTAAAAGGGATTTGCTCTCTTCCAACTGGACATGCACAGGAGTTGGTTTTTAAAAAAGTATTAACTTATTTTTTTTTCCCTTCAAGCTTAGCCAGAGACCTCATGGAGGTCTAACTCCAAGCCAAGCTTGATCTGTTTTAATTCAACCACTGTTGATTTATGGCTTAGCAAAAAATGTCTGAGAATTTTTTTAAGCTAAAAAAAATTTTTTTTACCCTAACTTGACTCTCTCACATCTCAAATACAGCTGAAAGGATATTTCTCAGACTTTCAAAAGACAAAGCCATCTTTGGAATGGGAGGGAGTTCTGAAAGCTTCAAATCCCAGTGAGAAATCCTTGATAGTTTATATACAAGTAAAAACAAATATTTTGGAAGGCTATGTGACACTTTAAATATGTTCATTTGATTCTCCTTGAATAGAGACTAGAGTAGAATCAACCCCAAGTCAAAGGGGTGGCGGGAGGTGGGATGGGGGAATTCTGAGTTTGCCCAGAGGACACAAAAATCCTCTCTCTCCTTTCTTTTATTCCCCATCTCCCTCTTCTTACCAACCCCCATTCCATAAACAAAACAAAACAAAAATACCCCCAAACAAAAAAATCCCTCTCATTGTGCAGTCAAAAAACAACCTGTAGTGAGTCTTCATCTCTCTCTACCTGGCTCTGGAAGGTATGTTTTTATGCAATATGAGTAAGGATTGGACTAATTAGCAATTACCAGCCATGGGAAGAAAATCAATACTGAGTCCATCCTCCCTTCTAGTGCTAACATTTGATAGTTCTAAACCAGTTCTCAAGGAGAAATCCTTTGCCTCCTGCAGCACTCAGCCTGGGCTCTGTGATTTAACCATTCATTAGCCGTGTGTGCGGCTTTTGTTTTATCCTGTGTGAGCATCCAGTAGGATTATAAACTCAGTGAGGGCAGCAACTGATCATACACTTTGTCTCATTTCCCACAGCTGTGACCTCCAGCCGCTTCCCAAGCTTTCACACATCAGCTCAGTGACTGTCGGAGGAAGTCGCAGGCCTCAAAAGAGTGCACCCAAGGAACAAAGGTAAAGGCGTTTTTCTTCCTGTTGCTGAAGAAAAACCAGTCACATGATTCCTGATAATTGCATTGCACCCTTCTTCCTGAGGGATCTCTGAGAAGCAGAGCGGGCATTCTTTGCCATCAGGTATTTGTGTCGCATTCGTTTCTCCTCTAGGAGCGTCTGTTCGTGAGTAATTACTGCTTCTATGGCAGCTCTGCTCAAAAGTACTGATGCACGTCTAATACTTAGACTGCCTTGGCTCAGACTTAGAATAACTGATTTTACTTCTAATGCTTTTAATTTATTTCATGATATGGTTTTTCAATTTCACAACTATAATGAACTCCTCAGAGACTGAGGCCACATCCATGCTGTTCATTAGCTTTCTTGCCTTAGATGTCCTCCTGCTTGCCTGTCAGGTAATGGATTAATGGTCAAGAAATAGACCTGGCCCCGAAAACAAGTGGAATAATGGACTGGAATTGCATTTAGCTATAAAAAACAGGTTGGCGTTTATATTTTTTGCCTAAACGTGACACCAGTGTTTATACTGAATTTATAAGAACAAAATAGCTGAATTTTTTCAAGTATTTAGACTATTTCATGCACCCAGTTAAAGCACTTCATAGGTATGATTTCATTTAACCCCTGCAGCAAGGAGTCATTACTATTTACAGTTAGGCATTATTGCTGTTGAAAAGACCACCAGTACTCCGTAGGACTCATTTAGTCCTTGCATGGGTTTATGATGTCTTTTGTGTATTTATTTTGTACTACGTGAAGATTTTCTAGTGTTTATTATCTATCTCATCTGTTTTTGTTATGTTAGTTACTGTGAGAAAAAGTTTCTTAGGACCAGTTGCAAAAACACTGAACTCTCTTTCCTGTGAAAGTCCAGGTGGCAGGTTTCAGGTTGGCTGATAGCTGTCCGTGACGTGGCCGTTCAGGGACCTTGGTTCCTTCCATATTTTTCTCCATCATCTCCTAAGGATGGCCTAGTGTAAAGGCATTTAGGCTAGAAGTAGCATATATTATTTCTACTTACTCTGGAGGAAACGTAGTCACATGGTCACACCTAAGTTCAAAGGAGAGTAGGAAATGTATCTGCTGGCAGCCGTGCGTCTAGCTACAGTTCCATCACTATGAAAGAAGGAGTGAATGGAATTCAGTGAGTAGCTCATTATACCCACTGGAGTCCTCAGTAAATAGTCTGTGAACAGTTGGAAAGCCAGGCCTGTGTCATATTCACGTTTGTCCCCATCACAGGGTTGAACACTTGCCACAGAAATAACAAACGTTTGACTCCCGCTCCAGCACTCTCTGCTCTCCTGTTTATGGCAGACGTCACTAATCAACCATGGCAATCTTTCCTGCTGGACCCAAGCAAGACCTCTGCAACATAATACCCCTGGAAGCTTCTAGCAGTATGTGAGAAATGGCCCGGATTTGAATCCTATTAGCCTTCCCTGATTATAGGTATTCAAATATTGAATTAAGAATTGAAAGAACTATAGTCTTTCTCCCCTTATTCCCATGGAAATATTTGGTTGTTCTGGTAATTTTAAAATATGTCTGCGGAAAAAAAAAAATAATAATAAATAAATAATAAAATATGTCTGCGGGGCGCCTTGGTGGCTCAGTGGGTTAAGCCGCGGCCTACGGCTCGGGTCGTGATCTCAGGGTCCTGGGATCGAGTCCCGCATCGGGCTCTCTGCTCAGCGGGGGGCCTGCTTCCCTTCCTCTCTCTCTGCCTGCCTCTCTGCCTACTTGTGATCTCTCTCTGTCAAATAAATAAATAAAATCTTTTAAAAAAAATAAATAAATAATAAAATATGTCTGCAAATTCTTTGATGTGCCTTTCTTCAAAAGGTAGAGTTTAATTCCCCTCCCCTTAAATGTGTGCCATTGGTAACTCACTTCTAGCAGACAGAATGTGGCAGAAGTAATGCTGTGTGGCTTCTGAGACTGGCAAAAAAGGATACAGCTTCTCCCTGGTACTCTCTTGCCTTTGAAATGCTCGCTGTGGGAGAGAGCCTGTTTCCATGTCACAAGGACACTCAAGCAATGCTGTAGAGAGGAACAGAGGTCTCTAATCTGTAACCATCATCAGCTTGCCAATCATGTGAGCAAGCTACCTGGGAACTGGATCCTCTAGCCCCAGCTGAGCCTTCAGACAGTACAGCTCCAGCCAGTGTCTGACTGCAGCCTCATAAAGGACTCAAAGCCAGAACTGCCCAACTGAGGCACTCCCAAATTTCCAACCAATATAAACTATAAAAGATGATAAGTGGCTATTGCTGTTTCAAAGCACAAATTTTGGGGGTGATTTAATATGCAACAAATAATTTAGACTAAAGATAAATGAAAGAATACATGAATAAATAAATATAAGAACTACCTTATCAGACTGGGAACTCATGGAATTTCAGGAATGCTAAGACCAAGAAGGGTGGGGCCTAAAAATTGGATCATAATAGGAATGAAGGTGGGAGTTGGCAGAGGACCCAGTTGCTGGTGGTTGATGGAAGCCAAGACAGGAAGATAGAGCACCACCATCTACTTCTAAGTTGGAAGGCAGGGGCAGTTGGGTCACCTGACAAGAGTGAGAGTTCATCTTCAAGGAGGCCTGGACGTGGATGGGTGACCAAATAGAAAGCTATTTAAATAATATCTGTAGTATCTGACGGTGTTGAAAGGGGGAACAGAAGGATAAAGATTTTATACTTACATTTTTGGCTGTTGGACTGCTGTTTCAGTGACAGCAGCTCCTGGCTTGATCTAGACCAGGAAGGAGCCCATCTCTATTAGGTCACACAAAGCTGACTTGATGTTTGAGGAAAAATCAGAAGGTTCACAAGAAATAGAAGCTAGTAGTTATTTTGTGGTTTTTCCCAGCCAGTTAGATCATGGGAACTGCAGTAGCTCAAAATTTCTCATTTTCATCCATAAGGAGACTTAAAGACACCTCACAGTCATAATCCTACCCACATTCCCATCTGGCCTTGTCACAGTCACCCTTAGGTGCTCCCCCCACCCAGTATCTGGTCCCCCCTAGTGCTCTTCTAAGAGCCTATCCATCCACATAATGCTGATGCAAAATATTTCCCTCCTCTCCATTTGCGTGGTTTTTCTTCCCAGTCTAATTATGCCTTCTATTCCACCTGGGTCAATGGGGGTCAACCCGGTATAGCACCTACTCTGTGCCCTCCCTTGTACTGGTGCAGGAGTTCTGCACACGAGACTGTGTTGCATTTGATTGTGTGTTCATTCATGCTCTTTTGGAGGCAAGTAAGAGAAATACACTTGAACTTTAAAAGCAAAGGCAGATAATTTATTACTGAGATTGAAGAATATCTTAACTAAATTAAAGAGAAGGAATGCACCAAGGTTCAAGTCAGGATGAAGCTGGGAATGAGAAATCTGCATAAACCTAGAGAATTCTTGTTCTGCCTTTGTCTGGGCTTCTGTGACAGTCATGCTGCACACTGGCTCTCTCTACATTTGGCCTGTGGGACAGATGCAATGTTACCCACTGTGTCAAAGTTCATATATAACAGTTCTAGACAGTCAGAGACTATAACTCTTTTTCCCTCCCAATTCCAAATTCTTAGGGTAAGGACTTTGATGGCTTCTGGGACCCCATCCTAATGGGTAGATGCAAGGCAGTTAAAGGGATCACCTCCATCTTTCATGCCCATAGGCCCCCCACGTACCTGCTTTAACCAGTCCCAGAAAGGACCACATCTGTATAACATGGGTGGGAGACAAAGTTGGAGCCTTGCTCTGGAACCTCTGTTTCTGGTATATCCATCAGGACTCATTTGGTTGAAAGTAACAGAAATCCAGCTCACTTTAGTAAAAATGATTCCTCATTGTTTCCTGTAAGCATATCATAGAAAGTCAGGATGGTGTTAAATCTGGCACAATTCAGTTTTATTTAAACTGAACTCTAAATAAGAGTAATGCTCAGAGCTACCGTTCTCTAGGACTTAACATGTGGCTAACTCTGTGCTAGATGCTTTATGTATACCAGTGGTTCTCAAACTTCAGTGGGTAGGAGAATCACCTGGAGGGCCTTTCAGAACACTGATTGCTGGGCTAAGCCCTGGAGTTCCTGGTTCAGTGGGCCTGGGAATTTGCATTTCTAACAGGTTGTCAGGTGATGCTGATGCTACTGATCTGGGGCCCCCACTCTGAAGGCCACTGATTTATATTAATTCATTTAAGATGTACAGAAACCTTGGATGATAACGTAGTCCCAGTTGTTTAGATGGGGAAACTGATGCTCAAAATATCACACAGATAGTGTCAGAGCTGTGATTTCAACCCAAGATTGTTCAACCAAAGTTCTTGGAATGACACTGAACATACTGCTTTCTTTTGAGGTTCCTAGCCAACCTCAGCTTCCGGTTTCAAGTTTATAAACAACAAAACTCACATATCAAAGACCAAACCAAAGCTCTCCAGAAAATCCCAAGAAAATCCTGAGCATGAGCAGCTTCTTCCGTCTGTGGTGGGTCGGTGGGTGCTGAACCCAGAGCAGCCGTGAGTGGGGGCATGATGGACTGCGGAGCTGCCCCGGCTGGAGCGGGGCTCCCAGAGGCTTGGCAGCCTCATTATGGCATCCCCCATCCCCGCCCTGGAACTGACTTGAACTTTTCTTTCCCTTCTACCGTTTATTTGGCATTCTCTGGGTCCTTAATCCACAGACATTTGGGTGGCAAAAAGGAAAAAAAAGGTGGAAATGAGCTTTCTGCAATGTTGATTTTTCTTTCAAATTCATGACGATGTGGTGTCCCCAGGAATGGTTATTTTCTTCCCTTTCTCCCTAGCGTGAATTCTCAAGTAAGTAGCAAATGATTTCAAATGCATGCCGACTGCAGTGGACAGCTGCCAGGAGAGAAGTGAAAATAAACTGGTGACAGGAAGTGTCACAGTTCACGGAAAGGGCAGCGAGGATATAATGGCGCAAGCCCATGACACTTCTGGGTCCACATGCTGAAAGACTTACCCGAACGAGCTGGGCAGCCACAAATCTCCTAGTAATTCATTAAGTCAGGGGAAACGCTCCCAGAAACATTGCTCTCCTCTCCTAACACCCTTTGTCTTTTAATTTCCAAACTCTGGGTTCATTCCTATGTCAAGCAAGCCTGGGTGAGTCTCTCCAAACAACTCCTTCATTCGTGATGGAATACACCACAGCCGACTAATGCTTTGACTCTAAGTGTTTTAACAGGCTGAGGAGGTTTCCAAGCTTTAGGATCATAAGATGGATATATGATCAGTGTGAACTACAAAATAGCATCAAAAACAGCATGAAGGATGGTGGAAACAAAAGGGAATCATGTGGAACTTCGCCCAGGAAAGGGATTACAAACTTAGAAGGAAAGTTACAGGGATAAAAAAAAATTGTATTAAAAGTTAGTCACAAGATAAAGTAAGGTGACAGAGTTGAGGTCAAATATATCAATCATATCAATCAATGTAAATGGCTTAACTTATATAAAAGAAAGATTTTCAGGCTTGCTAACAAAGTAAAATCTAACATTCTGCTTTATGGAAGAGATATGCCTAAACCAAGAGGTCCCGAGGTTAAAAAATAAAAGGATGGACAGAAATATGAAGTGCAAATGAAAACATCTAGGTAGAGTTGCAGTCTCGATGTCTTACAGGATGAAATTCAAACCACACAGCATTACAGAGACAAAGAAGGAGGCTGTGAGATGCTAGAGGCAACTGCTCACAAGGAAGCTCTATCAATTGTTAATACTTACTCAACTAAAAAGTGGAGATGCAGGGATGTAGGGGACATAGAAATCCACTAGTGGTAGGTGATTTAAATACATCTTTCTCATTCCAGAAAGATCAAGTAAACAGAAAAGTTAGCAGAGACTGAAACTTATAACCAGTAAGGTAACTCATACAGATCTCTGTGGAAATCTGAACCTCAGTAGTAGAGAAAACAGATTCTTCTCAAGTGACCATACCTTGGCCCACAAAGAAAACCTAAATAAATTCAAAGAACAGAAAGAATACTCTTTGATTACAATATAGCTGAAACTAATAATTATTAGCAAATAGAAACACAAAGACCACTTTATCTGAAAATTTAAAAAAAAAACCAATTCTGTTAATAAATAGCTGTTGGTCAGAAGTAGAAGCATCACATGCAATTATAAAATTAGTTGAAAATAATGATAATGAAAATACAAATAATCAGCTCTGTGGTATTCAGCTAAAGCAGTCAATAGAGGGAAAAGCTTAGCATTAAACACCCCTATCAACACAAATGAACACAAATGACTCAAGCACCCCACTAAAAAAGTTAGAACAACAAAGTAAACCAAAAGGATGTAGAAGAAAGGAATCAATAAAGATAAAAACAGAAATTAGTGACATAGAAAATAGGAAAAAAAAACTAATAAATAAGACCAGGCCTGAAACAATCAATATAATAGATAAACCACCAGTTAAACTAATATAAAGAGTAAGTGATAGAAAACATAGACACACTAAATTAGAAATGGTAGCAGTGGGTAATTGGGGAAACCCATCAAAGCAGAGGAGGGGTGCTTGGGTGGCTCAGTGGATTAAGCTGCTGCCTTCAGCTCAGGTCATGATCTCAGGGTCCTGGGATCGAGACCCACATCAGGCTCTTTGCCCAGCGGGGGGCCTGCATCTCTCTCTCTCTGCCTGCCTCTCTGCCTACTTGTGATCTTTCTCTGTCAAATATATAAATAAAATCTTAAAAAAAAAAACTTTAAAAAAGCTTAAAAAAGGGCAGAGGAAATCTAAAATAAAAACATAAGGGACTTTTTTTTCAATTCTGTACAAAAATATTTGAAAATCTAGGTGAAATGGATAATTTTCTAGAAGAAAAATAACTTATGTAAATTAATCCCAGTAGAAAAGGAGTCTTAAAAGACCAGTTACCATAGAAAAAATAGAAAAAATAAAGAGTTTCCCTATAAAATAGCACCAGGCCCAAATGGTTTCACAGGAAACTCTGCTAAACCTTTTGATCAGGTAATACCTATGCTACTTAGGAGCAAAGAAAAAGAAGAAAAACTTCAGGTAATTTAAGCAGTTATGAGAATAATAACGGTAATGACTAAAAAAATGTAAAAATGCTTATTTCCATGAGTTGGTAATATAGATACCAACTGGTAATGATACCAAAACAAAACCACAACAACAAACTTTGCTTGTCACCTTTGGAGGGTATTAGAGATCTTTATTTTGAACGCTAGCCATTACAGGGAAAGGGTCAAGGACTTATCTTTCTTTCCCTATGTAGACCGTTTATTGTGATGAAGGTAAATTTCTTTTTACAAAAACATTCCAGCTGAAAAATACAAATACTGATGGGTTTACAATATCACTATTTTGTAACCTCTAACAAAATTCGTGGATCTAGGCTATGCTCATTAAAGGCTCCTCACTTCTCAAAAGTTCAGATCAAGAGACATTACATGTTTTCTAGTGGAAGTCCGGTGCACCATCCGTAATACAATCTTGGCACAAAATCAAACCCAAATCTGACCAAGCCCCTAGAACTACTAATTTACAAGGAACACACGGTCCAGAGGAACATGTGAAGTAATACCGCAGGGATACAATCAGCGAAACCCAAACTATGGGGACTGTACAGGACAAATGACTCAGTTTCCTGAACAAACAAATTGCAAGGAGAAGAAGAAATGGCAAGGAAATCTACAGATAAAAGAAATTGAAGAGGCATTAACCAGCCCAACATGTGGATATAATTTGGATCCTGATTCAAATTGTGTGAAATTTATGTGACAACTGGGGAAAATTTGTCCACTGAGTGGTATATGATGATATTAAATATTTATTGTTAGTTTTTTAAGGTGTGATATTGGTATTACAATTTTTAAAAAAAAGTTTATCTATTTCAGAGATATATTCTGAAATGTTTAAAGATGAAGTTACATCATGTGCTATTTGCTCTAAGAGACTGAAGGTGGAAGGACAAAGAATTAGATGAGGCTTTAAATAAGATTGGCCAGGAGCTGGTATTTAAGAAAACTGGATGAATGGACACAGAGGTTTACTACAGTATTCTTTTTACTTTTGTGTGTGTTTGGAGTTTCCCAAAGTAAAAAAAAGATTTTGTTGTTATTTTGACTAGTCACCATTCTGGATGATTGTTATATTTCTCTGATGTGTTTCTGTTTTTTCCAGAATTTCACAACGGTAGTGATCTACTTTAAATAGTGGGGAGAATGCTTTTTGGCAAGTAATAAAACTAAAAGTTTAGTCACTGCCTGATTGCTTAATAGCTCACTGTGCAGAGTTTGGTAATACCCAGTGTTTGCTGAGTGTTTATTATGTGGCAGGTGTAGTCCAAGTATGTATGTGGATTAACTTATTTATTCTTAAATACATTTTTATTTTCTTCTTGGAGATGAGGAAATGGGAACCCAGAGACTTTAATTAACTTACTCACGATAGTATAGTTCAGGGGGCCTGGCTGGCTCAGTTGGAAGAGCATGTGACTCTTGACCTCTGGGTTGTGAGTTTGAGCCCCACGTTGGGTGTAGAGATTACCAAAATAAACAAACATTTAAAAAAGATAATATAGCTGATAAGAGATAGAGCTAGGATTTAAACTCCATCTGTCTGGCTCCAAGTCTTACTTTGTAAACCATGATTTTATCCTTGCCTTGTGACTTTAATAATTCCTTAATAAAATGTTGGCATCCTTACCTTCCTCCTCCTCTCGTAGGAACTGCCCATGTGTGTTCTGTGAACTATTACACTGTCACTAAGAATCTAGTTCTTGTTTGTGGCATCGTGGGTGACCTTGAGCACCAAGTCATTTCATTCTTTGAGCTTCAGTTTTATCACCTATAAAATGAGGAGGTTGAACTATGTGATGCTGAATCTTGCTGCTTACCAGCTGTGTAGGCTCGGCGAAGTTACATAACTTGATCTGGGTGCCCCGTTGCTAAGAAGGGGATCCTTATTCCTGCCTTATAGGGTGGTCGAGAGGAAAACGAGAGGGGATGTGTGAAAAGTGGGGGCACAGTGCTTGGCACATAATCATAGTAGTGATGACTGTCATTCTACCCTTCCTAAGAGTCCCTGAGTCTGGAAGAGTTGGAAAGAAGGCTCCCTTGCCTAGGGAAATTCTACTGGGCCTTGCAAGGATGTGCTGGTGACTCTGTCTGTTGAGAGAATTCCACACGAACCCAGGCAGAGAATAAAGAGGGGTGCGGGTCCTTGAGCTGAAAAGGAGCCTAAAAATTGTGCAAGTGCATTTATTAAATCCCTACCATTCTCGAGGTGCTTTACAAATATTCCCAAATTCGGGCGTGGCTCAGCCTAGCAGGGTAGATATTAATAGCCCCATAGCTAGTGAATGAGTGGGAGTTACCAAAAACCATGCTCTTTCTCCTTTATCATCTTGCTCTGGTTATTCTTATTTAGGTTTCTCATCATGTGTACATAGGGTCTTACTATTGTATTTAACATTAAGATGCCCAAGTCACCAAGTAGGGTTTTTTTTTCAAGTATAGAGTGAATACATGTTCCATATACCAAATACACAAGAAAAATCCAGAAAAGTAGAAAGAAAAGATAATCCGTTGGCAAATCTACTACCTAGCATTCAGAGACGACAATGATTGTTTTCTTCTAGTCATTTTTTTCTTTGTTGGTTTTTCTTCTATAACTGGGATTAGGTAAATAGCTTTTTAAAATCCAAAATCACTGAGATAATAAAATTGCCTCAGATGTGAGGACCTCAGATTAGAGAATGTGAAGATTGGTCCATTTCAGGGAGTCTCAATTTTGGGTGATTTCCCCTCTCCCCCCAGGGGACATCTGGCAACATCTGGTGCTATGGTCTGAGTGTTTCTTGCCTCCCCTACCCCCGCAGTTTATACCTTGAAATTCCTATGCCCCGTGTGATGGTGTTAAAGGAGGGGCTTTGGGACATGCTTGTTAGTTCATGAGGGTGGAGTGCTCATGGATGGGATTAGTGCCCTTATAAGAGAGGCCCCAGAGAGCTTGCTAGTGCCTTCTGCCACATGAGGACACAGAAGAAGGTGCCAGTTATGAATAGGAGGAGGGCCCTCACCAGAAGGTGACATTGCTGATGCCTTCATCTGTGACTTTCCAGCCTTTAGAACTGTGAGAAATCAATTTCTGCATTTTATAAGGTACCTACCTAGTCTGTGGTATTTTGTTGTGGCAGCCTGAAGAGGGTAAGCCATCTGGAGACGTTTTTGGTTGTCACACTTGGGGAGTGGGGCTAGTGACATTTAGTGGGTGGAGGCTACTCTGCCACTTCCTGCCATGCTTAGGACAGCCCCGCACCAAAGAATTATCCTGCCCAAGTGTCAGTAGTGCCGAGATCGAGAAACCTGGTCTGATGCCTTGAATACTGTTGGAAACAGGCAGCTTTTTCTGCTCATCTCCATGGTGATATCCCAAATGCAGAGGGTCCAGCCTGATTTAGTGCTAGGAGAAGACTGGTAGCTTTGGCTGCCTCGCTGAGAGGGTCAAGCTCTTTGTCCTTGGGGTTGGCCTTCAGCGTATACCTCTCAATGATGCCTTTCTGGCCAGTCAACACTGCCAGCCCCTTCCTGGCACCTTCCTTTGTCAGGGTCTGTGATGAGCCCAGAGGGCTGGGAGGGAAGCTGGAGGTACCATTCCTGTTCATCATGAGAGCCTGGGATACGACAGGCAGATGGTAGAGACACAGTAGAAATCAGGAGAACATAAACAGCCATCCAGAGGAGGGTCCTGAGTCTATTCACATAGCTGCAGGGCTATCTTCTACCTCCTCCCTGTGCCCCACCCCTCAGGAGTTAGGTCAGGAACAGGTGACTAGGGAATGAAGGTTAGGAGGAGACTTCTTCCCCATGTGTTGGTTTTGTGGGGCTGCCATAAAAAAGTACCACAGATGGAGTGGCTTAAGCAACACAATCTATTGTCTCACATTCTGGAGGATAGAAGTCTGCAGTCAAGGTGTCTGCAGGCGGTGCTCCCTCTGAAGGTGCTAAGGAAAGATCTGGTCTAAGTCTCTCTCCTGGCTTTTGGCCATTCCTTGGTCTGTGACAGCAGAACTCTGAACTTTACCTGGTGAGATCCTGTGTGCAATCCTATCTCCAAATTCCACCCTTCCCCTTTTTTTAAATAAATATTTTATTTATTTATTTAATTGACAGACAGTGAGAGAAGGAACACAAGGAAAGGGGTGGAAGAAGGAGAAGCAGACCTCCCGCTGAGCAGGGAACCCAATGCAGGACTTGATCCCTGGACCCTGGAATCATGACCTGAACCAAAGGCAGATACTTAACAACTGAGCCACCCAGGTGCCCCTAAATTTCCCTTTTTTATAAGGTCACCAATCCCATTGGATTAAGGACCCTCTGTACTCAGAATGACCTCAACTACATATCTCTGCAATGACCCTATTTCTCAGTAAAGTCAGCGTTCTGAGTACTGGGGTTAGGACTTCAACCTATGAATTGGGGTGGGGATACAGTTCAACCCATGACAGACCCCATGTTTGGAAAGTGGTTTCGGTGTCTCTAGTGAAACTAGAGGATGTGAAATATGCTGACGGCTTGCGGATGCTCACAGATGTTCATTGGCAATGGAATCCTTCCTGTGTAGATGTCCATCCCCTGGAGGGCCTCTGCCCCATTCTGCTGGAAGAGCTAGGGATGAAGACATCACCCAGAAGCTCAGATTAACTATGGGAGACTTAGGCAAGAGGATATGTCAGGCCCATGATGGTGGGGACTTTAGCCCATGGCCAGGAATCCATGTGACCAAAGCCAAAATGGAGAAAGGAACAAAAAGAAGAAAGGAGGTTGGAGATTGGGGTGGGTGTGAGATGTGGACAAAAAAGGACAGTTTTACCTGGAGCATTCTGCAACAGGAGTTCTGTGGGCTGGAGTATACGTTTTTGCACACATACTGGTCAGATAGATGGGGATTTCCCGAAGTGGATCCTGTGGAATATTGACTTTATAGGATATTAAATAGACAGTACATGACGGAAAGTTTTCAAGGCAAAATAAGTTTGGGGAGCAATATTAACCTGAATTTTATTTCAGAAATTAAGATTTTGAAAATTTAATATACTTATATGGACTATGCATCCTTAGGAAGAGTAAATGGCAATCAGCATTTACCAATTTGACTGGGCCAGAGAGACTCTTTTCTTGAGAAAATCTAGCAGGATGCATTTTGAAAAATGTTGAGCTGGATGATAGATGAGTCTCTTGTGAACAAAACCACGGACTTGGTGGATGCAATAGATAACAGTCTTGGAAAATTCCTAATTTACATTATTACCATTCTATATTCTTGCTTCCCTAGATTTTTCCTCTGTTGCCAGTATATTGGATTTCCTTGGTTTATAAAACATTTCTTGATGCTGATACAATTTCTTGGGCATGACTGATAAAATTCTCAACGTTGATTATACAGTAGTTAACAAAATCATTTTACATGATGCCACCATCTTTTTTTTTTAAGGTTTATTTATTTATTTGAGAGAGAGAGAGAGGAGCAGTGGGGAGGGACAAAGGGAGAGAGAGAAAGAGACTCCTTGAGCAGACTCCCCACTGAGTGCAGAACCTGACATGGGGCCGAATTCTAGGATTCTGAGACAATGACTAGAGCTGAAACCTAGAGTTAGCTGCCTAAATGACTGAGCCACCACCATCTTTGAGCATATATCTCATGTCTCCTAATCCCAGTCCTTCCTTCTGGGGGTCCTTAACAAAGTGTTTGCAGGCCCCAGATGTCTGTTTAAATCAATGTGGAACAGAAAGCAGTCATCTTACGATTCTTAAAAAGTCTACTGGCTGCCTAATGAGGCAAAGCATACTGAACAGACTTATGGCCTGAGGTTAATTTTCTTTTTACACTCAACCTAAAGTAAGTCAATCACTTGGATTCCCCATAAAACAAACCTGGAGGCAGGTAGTTCCTCTGGGAGGTAACCCCAGAAAACCCAAATGAAGAAGTGGGGAAATTGAGACAGAGAAATGAGAAAAACCAATAATGGGGACATTGATGAGAGGGTTCTTGTGAGAAACGGAGACTCAGTCTTTTTGGGAAACCTCTGGGAAACCATATGGAGCACATCTCAGAATTGTGCCATCAAAGGATGGGATGGCTGGAGCATTTGCTCACCTACTCACCTTCTCCATTGGTTGAAGTTTCGCCCTGAAGTGGGTTTGTCGTGTGCCCAGGCACATGACGCCACTCACTAAACGTCACCTACTCTTACCAGGTATCACTAGTAGAAAGAGTGTGGGCTTTGGAGTCAAACAGGCTTGAGTTTGAATTTGAGCTTTATGGCTAGCTGCATGACCTTGGGCAAGTCATTTAACTTATTTGAGTTTCAGTTTTTTTTTTTTGTTGTTATGTATTTATTTGACAGAGAGAAATCACAAGTAGATGGAGAGGCAGGCAGAGAGAGAGAGGGAAGCAGGCTCCCTGCTGAGCAGAGAGCCCGATGCGGGACTCGATCCCGGGACCCTGAGATCATGACCTGAGCCGAAGGCAGCGGCTTTAACCCACTGAGCCACCCAGGCGCCCCCCTGAGTTTCAGTTTTTGCGTGAAGATAACAACACTATTTGTGAAGGCCCTGCTGGTGTTTTCTCCACAGCTTTAGGATGCATAAAAGGGTCATCCTGCAAGTGTCTTTCAGGGCTTCTCCTTACTCAGGGCTCTGAGGTTCCAGGCAGTGCCCTGAAATCCGGAGACCGTCTCTGAATCCATGGTAGAATGCAGAGCCTGAGGTGGCTGTGTCCTCTTGACCTTGGTTTCTTTCTTTTTTTTTTTTTAAATATTTTATTTATTTATTTGACAGACGGAGATCATAAGCAGGCAGAGAGGCAGGCAGAGAGAGAGGCAGAAGCAGGCTCCCCGTTGAGCAGAGAGCCCGATGCGGGGATCGATCCCAGGACTCTGGAATCAGGACCTGAGCCTAAGGCAGTGGCTTAACCCACTGAGCCACCCAGGCGCCCCTTGACCTTGGTTTCTGAAGCTAACACTTTACCTGCCTTCCACCGGGGCCCCCACCATCCTACATCTGACTTGTGCTAATAAAGCCCACATCCTTGATGTGACACGTAGAGTCTGGGCTGCAGCCCTGGGTGGTTGCCTGGCGGGCATTCCTTTGAGTGAGGAGAGGAAGCTCAGACGCCTGCCCGTGCCTTTGCGTCTGAGCTGGAAACGTTGGCAGCAATTCCCTGGAAAGGAGCTGGAGACTGTTTCTGTGGGCGAGGTAGGTCGGCCCTTATTCTGGTTCCTTGGCGTGCATGCAGTGAAGTGGTGGGGCAGGTGTTGATGGACTGACCTTGGCTTGGGCTCCTTTCTACTCCCTGTCACTCTCAACTAGCAGTGTGTCCAGTGCCCCAGGGGAAGGGGGAACAGAGGGGAGTCTCCCCCACACTGGGCCTCCTGGCACACCCCTGTGCCCAGTCTTCACTCCCCATCTGTGTGATATGATAGCCACCAGCCGGCCACATGTTGCTAGGTTGTGCTTGAAAGGTGGCTAGTGTCACTGAAGACTGAAACCTTACATTTCATTTATTTTTAATTAAAAAACAGATGCTTGATTCAGGTATTGGAAACATTTAAAAAATATGTTTGGAACAGCTTAGGTATGTGGATCGTACCTTTTATTTTTTATAACTGTACATTTTTATGAAATCTAAAAACAGATTCAGTATTTCCAGTGAAAATTTAGCATCTAAATGGAGATGTGCTGTGAATGTAAAACACATACCAGATTTTGGAGATTTAGTATGAGAAAAGAATGTAAAAGAAATCAATATAGTTATTTTTTAAAGAAAAAAAAGAAATCAATATAGTTATTTAAATGTCAATTACTGGATAGATACCAATCATTTGGATATTTGGGGTTAAATATAAAATACATTATGAAAATTTTTTACCTACTTTTTGGACTTTTTTAATGTGGTGACTAGGAAATTTTAAATTATGTGTATAACTTGTATCACACAAGTTATACAGTTCATAACTTGTATCACACAAGTTATACAGTTCTGTTGGACAGTGATGCTCTAGATGTGTAGAAGCATAAAACATTAAATCTGGAAGGGGCCTTGGGCATGATCTGGAGCCTTCCCTCATTTTTGAGGTGAGGAATCAGACACTCCAGGAGTTTAAATGGCCTTCCCAAGGACTGGAATCCAGATTTCTTTTTTCCTGGCCAAGAGTGCACAGAAGCTGAGACATTGTGAATAAGGTAGGTTGTATAAAATGAAGTAATGGATTGGAAGTCCATGGTTATAATAACCTGACAAGAATATCAGTAAGGTGTTTCACATGTGAAATGGTATTTGTTATTATTTTTGCCCTGCTCTGAGGTGCTTATTGGAACTGGAAAGTGTCCCTTGAGATTACTGAGAGGCAAATTTCTTTTTGCTCCAGACATCTACCTCATTCTAGAACCTGGATACCTAAGATTCTGTCCAAGAGCCAGATACCTGCTGTTGTAAGAATGTTCTCCTCTTCACAGGGTGATGTAGGACTCAGGCCCAGGGCAGAGGCCATCCTATTGCTTCGGCGGAATACCTCTTCGGTTTTTTTGTCTCTTTCCCTTTCTCCCTCCCCTCCCCCTCCAACACACACACTTTTGAAGGCCAAAGACAACTTTATTGGAGGGTGGGAATGCCTGTCACAGAGTCTATCTCTGGTCCCCACCTGACACTCTGGAGCTAGAGACAGGGATATGGTCCCTACCCGCTAGTCCTCCCCCAGCTACTGCATCTGGGTATAAATTTGGCCAAAGCAGAGACCATCAGTGTGATTCTGGGTAGAAAGAGGGTGGCTGTGAGTGTGGTTAGAGAGGGATGGGGTTACTGGTTGTTTGGTCTGAGATCATCACATGTTTGACTTTGATTGTACATTGGGTGTGAGCATGGCCTTATCCCTGGGGACGTGGTTGTGTGTTTGAGGGTGTGACCTGAGTGTGGTATGGTGATAAGTGGGGATGGTCCATCCCAGTGTCTGGGTCAGTGAGGAGTGAAGAGGTGGTAATGAATGGATCCTTGTAGACCTATGGGGAATTTGGGGGGTTGAGAGTAGAGAGTGAAGTCTAGTGTTGGCCTAGGTGCATGTGGCTTTGGATAGTGTGGGTGTAGCAGGTTAGGTGGGCTCCCAGGGTAGGGTGTTCTGTGGCCTTTTTATATCAGTACTCAGAGCATTTCCTGTTGGCACCAAAGCATTGTAAGCAATTGTCGTAAGGTAACTGTTATCTAGTATGTTCCCCATACCTCTTCTCCTGTTCTCTCCTCCTCTTCCCTTTCTTCTTTCCCTTTCTTCACCCCCCTCCCAAATTCCTTCTTTTCTTGTCTGTATTTCATTTCTAGCTTACAGAACTCTTGCTTTGTGCCAAGTACTATGTCGGGATTATTTGTCACTTATTTTTTCTCTCCATAAACTCATCCCTCAAGGTGCTATGGTGACTGACCTCCTCTTAAGCAACTTCATTATGAAAGCTTCTCTGGCAAGGGTGAGGTCTCATTTGGCTCTTTGCCCCCCTCAGTAAGTCATTGTTGATGCTGACATGCCGTAGTGCCTCCTCTCCAAGAACAATGTGAACGTGGGAAAGGATTGGGGGACTCTGTGACCAAGTGACTTGTTTTTGGAGGGGATAGGGCAGGAAGGGGATTTGAGCCTGATGACCTGTGTCTCTCCTGTTTGTTCTCCTGCAGGCCCATCACAGGTCCTGGAGATGCTGAGTCAGTTCTGCAGGGTGTCATAATGATGCATGTCATGTGTAGCCCGCATGGGCCCCAAGGCCTTGGGGCATAACGTGGTTGACTTTGTCGCCAGCCTTTCCCTCTGGCACAGGCCTGTGCAGCCCTGCTGCCTGCAGGCTCTCATTGGGTCTCAGGATATACCTGCAGGGCCTGGCTCCAGAGAAAATCATAGGACCTGGCAGAGGCCCATCCTCCCGCAGGGCCAGCAGCCGTGGGACTGTTTCTTCCCCCACAGGCTGGGCTGTGGTTTAGCCCATTTTCACCCTGGCACTGGCTCCCTGGAAGGGGTTTCCGGGTGCACGTGGGTCTTAGAACTTAGTGGTGCCTGCCATATGACACACTGAACCCTGGCTGTCGCTGCCTCCCAGGCTGGGCCCAGCTGGGCTCAGTGTCTTTACCCAGGACCTCACTGGCACAGCTGCCTCGGTGCTCACAAATGGGTTTGAAAAACAAGAGGAATTGCTGTCTTTAAAGAAAATCCTTTTTCAGACCTAGAGCCCAGCCCCCATTCGCTTTACCTTTTTTGCTCACCCCATTTTCATACGGCAGATTGGAGAAAGATAAGAGAATGGCATGGAATTTGAAAGGTCCAAGAGACACCTTGGAAGACCCTGGGAGATCTGCAATTCCAGCTTAACCCCAGCACGAACTCTTTTGTGAACTATTTCTGAACCTCTCTGGGCCTCAGATGTCCAAATCTGCCAAATGAGAACGTCCTCTTAATCGCTGTATAGGGCTGTTCTTTGGGGGAAATGAACTAGTTAATGTGAAAATAGTTTGCAAAAGAGCAAAAGGGTGGAAGGAGACAAATGGTTATTTGGTGCTTACTGTATACCAGGAACTTCACAGAGTGCATCTCCTTCCGGAGCCAGGCTCTGGATGCTGATGATCTCTGTGATTTCCACAAATGGCCTCTGTGTCTTATCTTCCCTCCTCCCTGGGCTTGAGCCCCTTGATTCCCAACCAGGTATTCCAACCATCCAGCAAGGACCTGTGCTAAAGTACTAACAGTGTGTAGACAGCTCGTAGGGGTCAGGAGTCCTGGGTTCCCGTTCTAACCCTGCTGCTCCCTGTGTGATCTGGGCAGGCCACCCAAATGGTCTGGCCTTTCCGGTCACAGGCATGCCCTGACTCTGCAAGGCCCCCAAGACATCTCTAAGGATTCCTAAAGACTTTGGGTAAAACCAGGTGCCTTACCTTGATATTCATCATCTCTGTATTCTAACTGCAGTTTACCTTTTCCATCCTTAAATTGCTCCTCCTCTCTGCCACAGATTCCCTTTGTGTTCCCAAAGCCCTGCGCTTTCCCCGCCCACTCTCACATCGCCCTCTGCGAATGGAGGATGCCGGGGACACTCTGAGGCTGCCTGCTGCAGAGCAGGAGCTCTGAACGGCAGCTTTTGTCTCTTCTGTCCAGAATTCCCACAGCTTGTTTTCAGCACCTGCTTCACCCACATGGCATAACCCGTGCAGTGCCCAAGGCCAGAATGTTAAACCACACTCCAGTAATCTAACAAATCGAGGCAGTAGGACACTGTACAAGATATCATTGGCTTGGATTCTTCCAAGATGTCAATGGCAGGACAGACAAAAAAGAGAAAGGTGGGAAAGATGGTTCTGGATGTGTGAAGACACTCTAGGTTGTGCTAGACTACACTGACCACCAAATGCAACATGTGATCCTTGAGTGCTTCCTAGATTAAAAAAAAAAAAAATAGATATAAAGAATATCATAGAGACAATTAGAAAAATTTGATTACAGTCTGTGTAGTAGTCTGCTAGGCCTGCTGTGATGAAATACCGTGGCCTGGGTAGCTTAACAACAGACATGTATTTTCCACAGTTCTGGAAGCCGGAAGTTGAGGATCAAAGTGTCTGCAGATTTGGTTTTTTCTTCTCCTTGGCTTGCAGATGACTTCCTTTTCACTGTGTCCTCACATGGCCTTTCCTTTATATGCACACGTCTGGGTCCTAATCTCTTCTTATAAGAACTGGTGGTATTGGACTAGGGCCCATGTACAGGACCTCATTTTACCTTAAGCACTACTCTTGAAGTCTTGCTTTGTCTCTGGGCACCTGGGTGGCTCAGTCAGTCGGGTATCTGTCTTCGGCTCAGGAACTCTAGGTCCCAGGGTTCTGGGATGGAGTTCCGCATCGGGCTCCCTGATGTGCAGGGAGTCTGCTTCTCCCTCTACCCCTGCTTGTGATCTCACTCTTTCTCTCAAACTCTCGCTCTCAAATTTAAAAAAATCTTAAAAAAAAAAAAGAAGTTTGGCCTTGTCTCCACATAATAGTCACATTGGGGTCCGGGGAGGGGTTAGGACTTTAAATGTGAATTTTAGGGAGATACAATTTAGCTCATAACAGCCTGAATATTGATGCTACTAATCTTAAAATTAGTGGGTGGGACAAGACATCGTGGTTATCTAGAATATCTTTGTTCTTAGAATATATATGTGGAAATGTTTAAGGGTAAAGAGTCATGATATCTACAACTTTCTCTCAAATGGTACAGCAAAAAAAAAAAAAAGAAATCTGTAGAGAGAGCAAGTGTTTGGACAAAATGTTAATTGGTGAATCTAGATAAAGGGTATAAGGTCTTCCTTGTAATTTTCTTTTAAGTCTTCTATAGGTTTGAATTTTTCAAAACAGAAACTTGGGAGGAAGGAAACTTACCTCATCCTCAAAGCCCTAGGACTCCAAAATATGATGTGTGTTTACCCTATTACGTGTTCAGAGCGTGGCTGTTCTTTCCCCTCTTAGGATTTATTAGGACTTTTTATTTTGTATTTGTATTTCATTAACATATTTGACTGTTGTCTGTCTAGACTCCATAAAGGCAGGCATTGGCCTCCTTGACTCATGTCTGTACCCCAACACTCTGCACAAATGTGGCACTCAATAATATTGATAAACAAATGAATAAATGGATGAACATAGTTGGGGCTGAACAGACACAGACCAGAAATGTGGATGGGGATGTGAGGAGGAGTCTGGATCCTAGAAAGTGTCTTAAGGTTAATGAGCCTGAGGCCATCCTTGCTCTCTTGTCTCCTTTCCCTCTTTTTTTTCCCCTTTATATCTCCTCTGATTCTTCCCTCCTTCTCTTTCTCCCTTCCCTCCCACTCCCACATTCTTTCCCTTTGGTTTTTGCTGTGGACTCCTGGGTGCTATGCCTCCCTCCCCATGTCACTGTGTGTCGGGCTCCCTGGGAGTTGCAATATCCTGCGGGTGGCGGGCAGCTGGGCCAGGAGACTCGGGGCAGGCGCATAGCCAAGGGACAGCTCACAGCCAGTCCTAACCTTTCATTTTCTGGGAAGGAAATCTCTTCTTCAAAGGGCTCCTAATTCTTCTCCTGCAAAAGTCAGGAATTCTCCTCCCTGAGGTACACAGACCAAAATCCTCTGTCCCATGATACTTCTGACCAAGCGGTGGTTCAAGGAAACCCAGACGGGCTGGGAGGCTGGGCTACCCCTGGAAGCCTAGGATTGTAGCAGACTGAGGCTGACCAGGAGCACTTGGGTTCCTGGAGCCCGGGGAGGAAAAGGAACCTAGGTTTTTGCATTGCCTCTTCATTTCACAGCTGTGGCCTTGGGCCAGCAATAGACCCCAACCTGGGCCTCAGTTTACCCATTCCTGAAATGAAGCAATTGGATTGGAATAGGGACAAGCTGACAGTGCTGCCGACGGAGGGGCTGTCACCCTTTGACAGAATGCTAAATGGTGTGTGTGTGGGTGTGTGTGTGTGTGCGTGTGTTTGTGTGTTTATTGTGTGTAGGAGTCCTTTTTGGTTCCAGAGAACCCTTAGCTCCCATAGGATTTTCAGAGAGGTCTCTAACCCACCCCTCCCCTTTCCCTTTTCCTAGCACTGCAGCCTCTCAGTCTGAGAAGCCTGTTCCTGCTTTTAAGGTCTGACCTTACCTACCTGGAGGGCAGAGCTGCCAGTGCACTGCCTGCTCAAAGTCACATCATCCTCAGGGGCCAGGCTGCCAGTCCACTGTCATTCTGCATTTGCCTGGCAAAAAGGGTGCTTTTTAAAAAAGTGAACAAAGGCTCCGTCTGGGTCTGCGGTTTCCTTAGGAGTCACCACCTTTCAGTCGCTGCTTATAACTTGATGGCCCCAATCCTTCCAAGACAAGATGAGGAAACTCTTCTTGAGCTCAGTTGAAGTTGGTGATAGACTCACTCCAACTGGAAGAAACTGCAGAAATACTTCCTTCCAGTCCATGAATTCCATGGCAAATCTATCCTCTTCTCTCCAGCCACCCTCATACCTGCCCGGATGGTAGTACCAACCTTCGTGGGGTCTTCCCATTTCACCCCTAGCTGTCTTCCCACAGAAGCCAGGAAATGCTTTTAAATCCACAGATCAGCCCAGATCACACTGCTCTCTTAAAACCCTCTTATTGGGGACGCCTGGGTGGCTCAGTTGGTTGAGCAGCTGCCTTCGGCTCAGGTCATGATCCCGGCGTCCTGGGATCGAGTCCCACATCGGGCTCCTTGCTTGGCGGGGAGCCTGCTTCTCCCTCTGCCTCTGCCTGCCTCTCTGTCTGCCTGTGCTCGCTCTCTTTCCCTCTCTCTCTGACAAATAAATAAATAAAATCTTTAAAAAAAAAAAAAAACCCTCTTATTGTGGGGTGTGTGGGTGGCTCAGTGGGTTAAAGCCTCTGCCTTCGGCTCAGGTCATGAGTTCAGGGTCCTGGGATCGAGCCCTATATCGGGCTCTCTGCTCAGAGGGGAGCCTGCTTCCCCCTCTCTCTCTCTGCCTGCCTCTTTGCCTCCTGGTGATCTCTGTCTGTAAATAAACAAATAAAATCTTTAAAAAACAAAACAAAAAAAAACAAAAAAACCCTTCTTATGGTCCTTTACTAGCACCCCTCGTGGCATTTTGGATAAAACCCAAATTGTTTTTTCTCATCACTCAAACCTCAGCTCAGAAATCACCTCCTCAAAGAGGCCTTCCCTGACCATCTCATCTATTAAGTACCCCACACCCAGCGGCCACCGTTTTTTATCCCAACAAATTGAATTATGCATTTGCCCACTCTCTGGTTTCTTTTCTCCCCCACCAGACTGTAAACCACATGAGGGCAGAGCTTTTGTGAGTCTGGTTCATGGCTTAACTCCTGCGACCAGTAGGGATATGGGAGGTGACTGATAAATTTCCATGATTTGATGGCATGGTAATTAACTGTCTTGTTCCTTTCCCTGCTCTAGGGTTTTAGCTCTGAGCAAACTGGAGCCCAGGGTGAAGGGTGGGGAGTGGAATGTGCTGTTTGGTTTTCCTGACACTGTCAAGCTTGACTAGTACCCCTCTACTGTCTCTCAGGCCCCGGACTGTCATGCAAGGGACAGCTCAGGCTCACAAGGGTGCCTCGTGCTCTCAGGGTGCCCTGAGCTGTGGGTGACGTTTAGATGTTCCCACCACCTGAAGGAGACATGATCTGATGTCACATTCCAAGGCCTTGACTTCCCTCTGAACTTGAAACTTTAAGAAAAAAGAGGTAAAAGAGCAAAAACCGTTGGATGTCAACTTCTAACTTCCTGTCAAATGCCGCATGGAAATCAGGTCCCATCTACTTACTCTAGCTAACAAATTTAAGATGATTTTAAAGTCACTAAAACTTTTCAAATTAGCTTTTATCAAAATAATACTTGAACACAGTTTAAAAAGTCAAATAATGCTAACAAGCTTATAACTGAAAAAAAAAAACCCAAAACACTGTTAGTCTTGTTTAATGCTGAGCCAAGGGGTGTACTATTATGACATTTATTTTCTTGTATAAATTTTTAGTTTCCTGGGGCTAGTTACTGCTCATTTCTTTTCATTGTTTAGATTTCTTTGAACCTTTGGCTCAGTCTCCCCATATCCTCCAAGGCACCAACAGTGTTTCTCCAAACAGTTTTTCCCATTAGTAAACCTGTCAGCTCTTCTCCCAGTTTCATGTTTTTCCCAAGATGGTGCTTCTAGAGGCTTCCTTCCTCTCATTCTTCTCTAGGACCTGTGACTCTCTAGATCTCCTGGCCAGGGGTAAGAAAACCAGGAAAGCTCAGAGGATAGTGATAGCTGCATCTCCTTTCCACGTTAGGTCTTGGTCCATACCATGTCTGGCCATCTTCTCCTACTTAGCTCCATAAAAGAACAATGCCAACATTTCAGTCTGTATCAAAGACCAAGCATAAGTTGGATGGAGTGGCTCTAACACTCAACTTCGCCTGGGCCCTACAAATGCTATGATTTCATGCTATGATTGGATGGAATATCTTGGGCAGAATTGTGTGAGATTTTGCTTGGTTGTTGCTGAAGTAAATTCTATGGGACCCCTTAAATTTACTCAGGCCCTCAAGCTTTATGGTAACACAGAAGATCTAATTAGGAAAAAACAGAACTTTCCAAATATCTCCCAAATCTTGTTCCATTCAGAGCCAGCTTTGTAAGTAGTCAGTGTCATGATTTGAAGGGAAACCGAAGGCTCCTATCCCTGAAAGTTATCTCTACTTGGAAAAGCCTGTGTGACTTTCCATCATTCTTGCTCTAGCCTCTATACTACCTAAGGATCTGTTGTTGAAACTCGTGTTTCTCTTGGAGGGATCACATTTTAAACCACATCTGGGTTTTACTTTTGGGGTAATATGTATTAACTGCTTTCCAGAGAGCAGGTAGAGCGGAGAACACCTCCATGGCCCTACAGCCTTCCACTCCCGTGTGGTGGGCCCTCCATGCGCAGGCTGGCCAGGGGAGAGCAGGGCCACGGAGGGTGGGGGAAGCCCATCTGCAGGAACAGATTCTTCGTCTTCATCCCTCATCCAGATTTCTCAATCCCAAGTCAGGTCTGGAATTTTCTGGCTTCCTTTTGTGCCATGATGGCACAGAGTAAACATCAGAAGATGAAAACAAAACAAAACAAAAAACATCAGAAGGATGGACTCAGGGGCACTTGGGGACTCATTCAGTTGAGTGTCCACCTCTTGATCTTAGCTCAGTTCTTGATCTGAGGGTCGTGAGTTCAAGTCCCTCGTTGGGCTCCACACTTGAAAAAAGAGAAAGAAAGAAAGGAAGAAAGGAAGAAAGAAAGAAAGAAAGAAAGGAGGGAGGAAGGGAGGAAGGAAGAAAGGATGGACTCAGCTCTTCTCCTTCTTCCCTGCCCATGGCATGGCCTCTGGAAGTGAAGATCCCTAGATTGAGCTGACTCACACCCAGAAAACTAGGAAGAAGGTCTTACAAGGACGCCAGCACCCCCCTGTGGCACCCTGATAACAGGCATCTGCCCTGCCACCCCGCAGCCGTGGCTCCAGTCTCTCTGGTTCCCTTTGGCCACGGCTGGACCAGAGGCTTAGCCCATGGCTACAGCTGTGGAGCACCAGAGCTGGCTGCAAATCTCGAAACTTCAAATTAGCCCAGACAGGAGGACGGGTCCTCCAACTCAAACTCACCCCCTCTGTAAAGAGGACAATTCAGGGAACGCTCATTCAAGTCCAGTGCAGTTTGGGCTTTGTAGGACATTACACAGCCTTGGTTCCACGTTGGTGTCGTTCTCCTTGTCTCTGTTGGCTCCTCTCTCTCCTCTGGCTCTCTCTCCCTATCTTTCTTAGTCCCTTCCCTGTCTCTCTTGTTTGTCTGTCTCTCATGTTGTTCATACACAACCTTCCTTTCCCCAAATCAAGGAAGCACCAGAACAATGAGACAAACCTCAATGCTGAAAGGTCTCTGCTGGAGAACTTGGCATTAGCTCTACAGATGTGTGCATGTTCATTTTCTGATCATTTCATGTCATATGGAGGAGCTTCAAGAGTCCTGGTCCGTTATCCTGTGAGGATGTGGACCCTGTTACCCTTCTGTGCCCCTCCCCTCCATGACTGAGTGCATGAATTTGCTCTGAATTAACACCATGGTGCTTTGCCCTCCAGGTTCTGTCTGTGACTATAACCTTGAGCTTTTCTTAATATTTATTAAAAGCTTAGTTGAGCCTAACTATAAATCAAAGTGACAATATAACCATGCAGAGGAAAACAAAGAACCCATCCAAGGAACTTGTGAATACAGTACTCTTACTGAACATCCTTGGTGGGATGTAGGCCAAGGATTACCAAACTGTAAAAATCTTCCCCTTAACTTAGTCAGTTTGTGGTCAGGAGAGATTGTGGTGAAGAAATTCCTAAACTATTTTGAGTATATTGTAGTAAGTGAGTGAATAGATTGCTATTCGGGGGAGTCAGGATTTTATTATTGGAGAAGGGAGGTATGACTATGGAACGGGAAAGAGAGGAAGTACTTTTGGTGTTAGATTAGATTTGGAAGTAATCGTACATTAAGAATAGGTATGTATTTCCTAGTTCTGTTCACTCCAAAGCCTGGAAACAATGACAGTCCAGTGGTAATGAGCTTGAAGGCTACCAGAACTCCTTGGGGCTAGAGAAGGGAGAATATAAGGTGGGTCTGGAATGTCTTGTCACGCCAGTAAAGAAGTGTTCAAAACCTTGAGGTGATGTCAACAAGACATAGGAGCCATCTCGAAGGAGCTCATATTGGTGAAGTTTGGGTCATCTGGAGCATCAAAAACAATGGTGAAAGTCATAAATAGTAACATCAAATAAAAGATCAATGAGTCCATTGAACTATTCAAATAATAATAATAACAATAGAAAAAATGTGGGGTGAGATGGGAAAGCTTTTCATAGAAAAACGCCTCCAAAAAATGTAAAATAAACAACAGAATTAGGACATGGGTCATTTTCCAGTCACTATTCAATAACTGAAACAAGTAAAGGTTCATTAGTGGGTTGTCAACCACAGGATAAAACTATTAGGGCATAGGATGTTCAAATAGTCTCAAAATATCACTGTATTATTAGAGTCTACTTACTAGAGGAAAAAAAACTACTTTTGTGTCAAGAGTGATCAAACTTATCATCTAAAATGAGACAGACTGGCCATGGATGTCTTCTGATGTAAGAAGACACAGGTCACCTCTGTAGTATTTTTCCCAAACATTTCATTTGAACCTAATCATGAAGAGACAATAACATTTGGAAAGAAATCCAAATTTGAGGGCCATTCTGCAAAATAACTCGCCTGTATGCTTAAAAATTATCACTATCATGGGGCGCCTGGGTGGCTCAGTGGGTTGGGCCGCTGCCTTCGGCTCAGGTCATGATCTCAGGGTCCTGGGATCGAGTCCCGCATCGGGCTCTCTGCTCTGCAGGGAGCCTGCTTCCTCCTCTCTCTCTCTCTGCCTGCCTCTCTGCCTACTTGTAATCTCTCTCTGTCAAATAAATAAATAAAATCTTAAAAAAAAAATTTATTAAAAAAAAATTATCACTATCATGGAAGACAGAAAAAGCTGTTATCACAACTAAATGCAATGTGTGATCGTAGATGGGATCATTAATATTTTTGAAAAGTTATAAAAGGCACTTGGGCGATAATTTGGGACCTCTGAATATGGACCCTAGATTAGATAACAGTACGGTATTGATGTGAAATTTCCTAACTGTGATGGTTATATTTTGTTTAGGGAACACAACGTTCATATTCTGTGGAAGTAAATGCAGAGGTACTGAGCTCTGAAGTTCTGTGATGCCTGCAGCCTACTCCCAAGTGAAGAGAATGGAGGAAGAAAGCAAACAGTCAGGCACAAATATGATAAAACATTAGCTGAGTTTTCTAGGTGAAGAGTATATAGATGTGCGTTGCATTATTTTCTTCACCTTTTCTATAGACTTGAGAATTTTTAGGAAAAGAAGAATTTTGGGGGGAAAGCAAGCTTAGGGCTACAAACAAATGCATAGGGCCCTGTTTGACGCCATCCACTTCATCCAGCTGAGCTCAGAGTCGAGGCTTGGTCAGGGTTGTTGCCTCAGACAGGCACGCTTTCTGGGAACAGAAAAAGGGAAAGGGATTTGAACCTTCCAGGAGATCAGTTCCTGACTGCCAGGTGCCTCTGATGGACTCAGCTTATCTGCCTGGGACCTGGTGTTGGGAGGTGTCTCACCCTGGGCCCCTGAGCCCCAGCCTCTGCCTTGGAATGGCTATTTCTGAGGAAATCTAAAATGTCTGAAAACTCTAAAACAAGTTCTCATAGATCAACTCTCCAGAGCACTGCATTCCCACGGGAATATTCCAGAATTCTAAGCTGGGATCCATGGCAGAGTGCCCTAAACCCAGCTGCTCCTTATAATCACCCGAGGGCTTGTTAAGCCGCCGATTTCTGGGCTTTACCCTCCATGTTCCGGATTCCCCGTCAGTCTGAAGGGTGCCCCAGAATCAGTATTTTTAAGAAAATTCAGTTACCTTGAACATGGAAATAGGGGTTGAAATCTCAGGGCAGATGGCCTCTGAGGAGCTTTCCGACTCTAGGTGTATCTTTACCTAAAAGTGGAGAATAAAAGTAAAAACACACTCAAGAATCTTCCTTGGTCGATCTTGTCATCTGATGGTAAAAATCTCTGATTGAAAAACCTGCAATGAAAATAATAGTCTGTGCATGGGACTGGATTGAATAGTTGACCCACAGCATGGGTTTCGAAGTTGAAAAGGTCACTTTAAAATGTCGCAGACACCGAGCGTTTGGATCAGGAACGTGGTCTGGGTGACTTCCAGGTAGAGCCTGCCTCTGCCAGGCTGGCAGGTTCTCAGCAGGACCCAGCCCCTGTCGTCCCTGGCTTCTGAGAGCACAGTTTTTCTCTGCCATGTGGGACAGAAACTGTCTCGATCTAGAAATTCAGCAAAGTACTGAAATATATCTGTGAAAGCGAGCAGTCTGGAATCAGGGACGATTCGCACTCAAAGAAATGAGAGATTGCCGTGTTCCCTTCTCTGACCACTTTAGAGGTGGGAAAGCTGAGGTCTAAACTCTGTCACATAGCTGGGAAGTGTCACATGGGTCTCTAACCATGACTCAGAGTTCAGGAGGCTGCAGTGCACTCCAGCCAGAGTCTTTCTAGCTTCTCTCACTTTGGTCCAAAAACCCCCCATTTTTAGGCGTATATGAAGATAATTTAAGTCAAGCATTGGGTGAAATGGAAAATACTGAGAGGGCAATTTAGGCCAATTTCTCTATGGGAAAAATGTGCCTAATAATTTGTGGAATTTTCCTCCCTTTATTTCTTCCTTGGAGCTTTCTCTACAAATTAACGCTTTTAGTGTCTGCTTGTCCTTAAAAGACAGCAATGTTTATTTAGGACCTTGTGATAATGGAGATGATTTCTTTTGCTATCAGATTTTGCCTGATTTGAACATACTAAAATTTTAAAAGAAGAAACAAACAAACTCACCTGGAAAATCCTTTAAGATTATTACTTTGTAATTCAATTTAAAAATGGTTATTTAGGGATGCCTGGGTGGCTCAGCTGGTTAAGCATCTGCCTTTGGCTCAGGTCATGACCCCAGGGTCCTGGGATTAAGTCCCACATTGGGCTCCCTGCTCACTGGGGAGCCTGCTTCTCCCTTTGCCTGCCATTCCCCCTGCTTGTGCTCACGTGCTCTTTCTCTGGCAAATAAATAACATCTTAAAAAAAAAAAAAAGGATATTTAAAATTCATTCATCAAGTTTTTATGTGCTAGGTACTGGGAATAGGGATGTGACAAACACACTAAAAATCTACAAGCTCTTCCCTCTTGGAAAGTATAATCTAGTGGATAAAATATTAGAGGTGAATCTAATAGGCAAATTGTAGTTATTGTCTAAATACATATAACTTTAAATGTTAACCATCAAACACAATCATATTACATGAAAACAATGTTTCATGTAATATGTTTTCTTGTTCTTAGATAAGACTGTGGAATTATAAGATACTAGATAAAATTATTGTGTATATTTGAATATCTGTGTTGAATTTTTAAAAGCTAAAAACAGAAAAAAGTGAACCTGTTTAAGTCTTAAGTGTCCTAGCAATTTAATTTCTCTTCAGTGGGGCTTCCAGAATTTAAATGGATTAAGTGTTTGCTTTGGGTCAAAGTGGTGGGACAGTAGACGCTTGTCCTTAGAGTTGGGGGGAGTCTACTCAGAATCCTTTTGGTTTCCAAGAACATAGACCAACTTGAGTATGTTCCAGAAAAGGGGCCTTCGTTATGAGAATCCAAAAGGAAAACACAATAAAATCTGTGGTAACGGGCCCAACACAGCCACATTTCTCTAGGACTATGATGGAAAACCCTAGAGCCATTCGAAAGAGGGCTTATCTCTGCAGGGGTCTGTCTGTCTGTCCCTCTTCTTCCTCTTTAATGGCTTCTTGGCTTTTCTCAGCACATCTACTCTCCCCTTCTCTCCTTGGCTTTCCCGCATGGTTTCAGTTTCTCCTTTCTCCCAAATCTCACCTTGCACATAACCATAATGGCTAGCCCCGTGTTCATTCTCTTGGGTTTTCAATGGTAGTGCTACCATTACAGACACCTGACCATTTCCTTTAGAGGCTCTTAGTTTAAATTCTCAAGACAGGAAACCTCATTCTCTTGACCTGGGCCCTACAAGGTGTCGCTGGTTTATGGATGGCTGCTGGCTGGCTTATGGATGGTCCCCTTATTGGGTCAGATGTCATTCCTGGTCCAATTAGTATATGTGCTGCCGAAGCGAGCACATTCCTGGTCCAGTTAGTCATGGCTAAAGTCAGATGGTGTTGAAGTGACTGTTGAGGTCTATCTTGAAGCCTGTGGAGGCCTGTTGGGAACAGGACTCCCAAAATGACAAATATGTTTGGGAAGCGGTCATCCAAGGTCATTTTTGCTGGCTATAATGGGGAGGGGGGCGTCGTCTCTGGAACCAGAGGGAGCACACAGCTTTTTTTAAAGTTGGAGGTGTTTATACTCAAGATGAAACTGAATTCTGTCTAGGCAAGAGGTGTGCTTATGTGTACAAAGCAAAAAACAACACAGTGACTCCTGGCGGCAAACTGAACAAAACCAGAGTAATCTGGGGAAAAGTAACTCATGTTCATGGAAACAGTGGTATGGTTTGTGCCAAATTCCAACGCAACCTTCCTCCTAAAGCCCATTGGGCACAGGATCCGTGTAATGCTGTACCCTTCAAGGATTTAAACTTAGTGAAAAGTAAATAAAGGTGTAGATTTGTTCTTTTGTATTCTTGCTAAAAAGAAAGAGAAATGACTGTTGAGGGCAGCAGCACTTGTAGATGAAGCAGATTCATCCAGAAGGCAGTGTTTGTGAATAGGCATTCTGAAACCGTTTTAGTACTGTGGTAGTGTTTCTTCTCACATCAGAATTTTGGGGACACCCATGGTTGTTCCTGAACCCCATGGGTGTTGTGACCTAGCCAAAGTCAGGGATGGAGGTTTGAGAAGCCAGAACTGGATCCAGGAACCCAGTCTTTTGTGGTTGTTGCTGTTGTTGTTGTTGTTATTGTTTTTAAATCCTAGTTGTCTGTGAACACAAATGAAAGCAAAACCAAGAGGGGAGAGCTCCCTCCTTTGGATTCCCTGGCATCCCTGCTCTGGAATCCATGTGTAACCCTAGATATCTGGGTTCAGGGTAAGCTTGGGCCAGAGTGAACCATTGGTGGTGATTAAAAGAAAAAGTGCTGGGGCGCCTGGGTGGCTCAGTGGGTTAAAGCCTCTGCCTTTGGCTCTGGTCATGATCCCAGGGTCTTGGGATTGAGCCCCGAATCGGGCTCTCTGCTCAGCGGGGAGCCTGCTTCCCCTCCTCCCCTCCTCTCTCTCTGCCTGCCTCTCTCTGGCTACTTGTGATCTCTGTCTGTCAAATAAATAAACAAAATCTTAGAAAAGAAAGAAAAAGTGCTCTATGTGGGTAATTTTCAGTCTGATTGTCATGGTGGAACATGAGTCTGGGAAGACTTGTTGGCAGACTTCTGTTTAGAATGGGATCATGATCTGGACTCACGAAGAGCAGATAGATTTGGTTTAATCCTTCTAGAGAAGAGGGCTGGGGCCATAGAAAAATTGAAGAGGCCCCAAATTAAGCCCAGGGTGTTCTTTTCAGAGAGAGGTTAGCTGAGAATTACATCTTAGAAGCCCAGGTGCGTTTATGAGAAGATGGAACATTGAGTATTTGCGGAAAGCCAGGAAAGCCATTGAAAGCCTGTTGTGTTTTGATCAGGTGGAATCACAGATGGCAGGTTTTGTAAGGCCAGTAACTGACAAGGCTGGTGCTGGCTGTGCAGGTGGGTGAACAAGAAGTTGAGTGTACAGACTTTGGGTTCAGACAGAACATTCTGGAACAGACATTCATTTTCTTCATCTGTAATATGTAGATGATATCTAATTCTCAGGGTTGTTAGAGAGCTAATATTATGTTATCTGTAAACTAGAAATGTTCACTGTTATTATACAGTCCTTGTCATCAGAATATTTGTCCATGACCATTGATAAAACACATTACCATGCAATATTTCACTTGGCTTTTGCCATTTGGAACTGCATTTTCTGACCATAGCAATGAGCAGAAGTTAGGGCAGAAGGAAATCACTTTCACTACTTCCTTTGAAGTTACCTCTTTTTTGGAATTCACTTTAATCCAAGCTCAGAGCTTCTGTGCTGGAGTTGAGGGCTGAAACCCCTGGGGAAGAGAGGACTTGACTAGAAGTTCACACTAGAGTTCTGAATCTCTGATATAAAATTTTTTCTTATGAAATATGCAAAATTTTTGGTGGGAAGGTTGGGGATGGGGGAGAGGAAGACATAAGCCTAAAGGAAACAAAGTGAATAAAAAGAAGTCAGACCAAATCCTCACTTTGTTCTTAAGACTAGCTCAGCCTAAGAGTTTCTCAGAAGATGCTCAGTTAGATTCTAGGACCTCTCTGAGAAAGTTATAATGCAAACTCGTTCTGAGAAGTCCTGCAGCCAAGAAAATGCCCACACTGCTGTTAGCCCAGCATTCCTGTTTCATTGCCCACTGAGCTTCTTTTTATTTTTCTAAAGATTTTATTTATTTGAGAGAGAGAGAGAGAGTACAAACAGGGGTGAGGGGTAGAGGGAGAGAGAGAAGCAGCCTCTCTGTTGAGCAGGGAGCCCAACATGGGACTTGATCCCAGGATCCTGGGATCATGACCTGAGCTGAAGGCAGATGCTTAACCAACTGAGCTATGTGCCCCTCACAGGGCTCCTTTTTAGACAAAGATCCCATCAGCCTCGTAAGAAACTAGGGAATTCTGCTCTACATTTAGTCAAGGAAGGGTACATCCAATGCTAACTTCTGTTTTCTCCCCTTGACTTATCTAGACACCTTAGAGACGACTGGGTTAGACAAAGAAGGTTATTATCTTCAAATGTGTGGAAGGCTGGCACTTTGGACAGTAGGATTTAGATTTGCTCTGTATAGCTTCAAAGAACAGAGCAGGGGTCAGTGGCTAGATTCTTGGACAGCAGACTTGACTTCTGAATATGATGGAATTTTTTTAAATTGCCTTATTTTTTTAAAAGAGAATTTATTTTTAAGTAATCTCCATATGAAATGTGGGGGTCAGATTTACAACCCCAAGATCAAGAGTCACATGCTCTATTGACCAAGCCAGCCAGGTCCCCCCCAAAATTTGCCTTATCTTTTGGAAAAGGCATCATAAGCACATTGTACAAAATATAAAAGTGCTAGTGCCAAGTAAGCATGTGAATCAGTAGAAATGGTTGCAAATTGCTGGTGATCAGGAAAGGTACAGATGCTCTTGGGAAAGGTGATCATTTCTGTACTCCTTGGCCTAGCCCTCCACCTTGAAGGATTTACCCCAGAGGAATTGTTATGCATCAGGAGATGTACACAAGAACATTCTGGGAAGGAACATCGTGAGAGCATCAAAGTGGAAATGACCATGTCCACCAACAGGGGAGTGGATAAATATAGTATTTTCATAAAATGGAATAATACATAGTGATGGAAATAAAAAACCAGATATATGCAACAATATGGAAAATCTTAGAGGCTTAATGTTGATAAGAAAAGAGTAAGTTATAGAAGACGGCACAAATCATGATGAAGCTTTCATAAACCCCAAATCAAGCCAAATGAAACAATATATTGCTTAAAGCTGTATCTGTATGGTAAAATTATTCTTAAAAGATAGTAAGAGACAGCATTGTTCATAATGACCAAAAGAGAGAAACAGCCCAACAGTCTTTCAGCTTTGATAAGTGATAAATACGGTATATCCTTTCAGCTGATAGGTAATAAAATATGGCACATCCATACAATGGAATATTATTTGGTAATAAAAGGAAGCAAAATATTGATACATGCAGCAACATGGATGAATTTTGAAAACATTATGCCAAGTAGAGGAAGCCAGTTGCAGAGATGCCATTTGTTTGAAATTAATGAATAAATCCAGAGAGCGGGGAAGTAGATTGCTGGTTGCCTAAGGGCTGGGCAGGGGGCTTTTGGAGGGAATGGGGAATGACGGTTAATGGGTGTTGGGCTTTTTTGGGGAGTGACGAAAATGTTTTAAAATCAAGTCTAGGAATATACAAAAACCATCAAATTGTACACTTTAAATGGGTGAATCGTATGGTGTGTGAGTTATAGCTCAGTAAAGTTATAAAAAGTAGTAAGAGAATAATAGGCATGAAATTCAGGAAGGTGTTACTTGTGACGAAAGAGGAAATGTACATAAGAATGGGGTAGAGAAAGAGCCCACAGGCCGCCTTAATGGTGCTGAAAATGTTCTAGTGGCAAGGTCCGTTCTCTGGGGGTATTTGTCTGCATTTTTTATTTTAAAAAACTATACTACACCGCCTGCATATACGTTGCACATATTCTTCTGTAGATGTCAAACAATCCATAATAAATTTTTAATCTAAAATATACAGAAAGGCATCAGTAAAACTAGGTCTTACTTGGCTTTGTTTGGAGCCAAGTAAGTTTGGAGGCAGCCACTATCGTCTGTTTCTTCTGTGTCCTTCTAGAAAATAGGTGTGTTTACAAACATGACACATGGATACATCTCCAGAAGGGCCCGCATGCTCTTCACACTGCTCGCACAGTTTCAGAGAAAAACTTGCAGAACTTTCGAAACCTGCATACAGAGTGGCCTTTGTTGTATGACTGGCTGGGAGGCGTTCAGTCCTACTGGGGAAACATGCACGTTCTGACTTTACACTAGCTCTGGTTAGCCTTGCAGCTGGGTCCTTTGTTGCGTTCAGGCCTATGAAACAAAAAGTCCACCTCATCTAGAATGGTACCCCTCCATCATCCTGTATCCCCGACCCTCCATTACTTTACTTCCTAGCACAACCTGGCACAATATATATGCATTTGTTTTGTTGTCCGTCGTTCATCTCCCTCATTAAAAACCAAGCTCTAGGGGCGCCTGGGTGGCTCAGTGGTTTGACCTCTGCCTTCGGCTCAGGTCATGATCTCAGGGTCCTGGGATCAAGCCCCACATCGGGCTCTCTGCTCAGCAGGGAGCCTGCTTCCCTCTCTCTGTGCCTGCCTCTCTGCCTACTTGTGATCTCTGTCTATCAAGTAAATAAATAAAAAAAAAATTAAAAAAACAAAAACAAAACAAAACAAAAAATAAAAAACAACCAAGCTCTATGACAGCAGGGACTTTGTTCCAATAGAGCTGGATTGCAAAACTTTGTATATAACGCAGCTCTGCATCTGGGCAAGTCCAGTGGTTGGATGAGTTTCTACAAGTGGAATTTCCAACTCCAAGGGTCCATACATTTTTGATTTGGAGAGATAATGCCAGCTTGGAGGGATCAGTAATGATGAGCAAAACTGAGCATAGTGGAAGAGGCTGTTCCCTGACACTAGTCATGCCTATTCAGTTCCTAGGCTTGTGTCTAGCTGTCAGTATTGTGGCCGCTGTTCCTTCTGCAAGTGGCAGACTGGGCTGTGTGACCTGCCTGGTCCTCGCAGATTCAGAACACAATGGTAGATGCCATCCTGTTCTTGGCTAAATGCCAGACATGTTTGCAACATGAAAATATAAATCTTAAAATGTTCCATCTTAGCTCTTATTTTTGAATTTTAAAAAATTCACATTATAGTGTTTTGGGGAGACAGGAGGAAGGTTTGCTTTATATTTTTTGGAACTTTTTGAAGGTAGGTGGTATAAAACATTTAAAAAAGTGCCACACTTCTACCTTTTTTAAAAATGTGTGGTCAATTATTTGAACTTAATTTACAGAAATTAGTTTTTATATAATGATTAGGGTATGGGGGTGGGTCAAGAAATATTGTATAACTTATTTTTTTAAACTTTATTGGCTTTTTTTCCCCTTGTTGAGTCTAGTCAATAATCCACATTCTACAGCCACTCAAATGTCAAAATGTTTCAAAAACATTTTTAAAAAATCAAGAAATGAATAGAAGCGTCCTTGTTCTTTAAATTATTTCTGTGTTACCCTGAACTGTAAGTGAACCCTCCTTGCTTATAAAAGAAGCAGCTGTTCATGCAATTGAAACCATGGTTCATTACCAGCTGACCTCGGATTCAGGAGTAAAACTTCCTCTATTTTACTACGACTATTCAGACAGGGACTGGAGATAAACAATAATCAAAATCAGGATGGAACTTGACTGGGAAACCCTCTATGTTCTTTGGCAGAATTATAGCAGCTCTTGGATTGCCAGGAGTGAGGCAATGTGAAATGACCCTCAAGCATTCCCTTCTGAAATGCAGTGGGTCCAGGCTGCGAGCTCCCAGCAGACAAAGGCTGATTGTAACGACTTCTTAAGCATATACTTATAGAAACATTAATTATCACCAACCCTATTTTAAACATTTATAGAGAGTCAAGATGAAAGGGCCCTTTTATATCCATTTTTATATTCCCCCTTACGAGAAAGTATGATTACAGAGTGTTGGTATTTTTCCCCCCCTCTCCTTGGAATTCTTATTTCTGGGTCTTGTTCTTAAAATACTGAGTTTGGTTTGAGGCTTATGTGCTCACCATAGGAGACATGAGGAGATAGGAGGGAAAACCAGTGGGTAAGTGGTTCGGATCATGGAGGAGACATGATGTGGGGTGGAAGGGGTGGGCACCTAATGCGTGGAAATGACTCTTTTTTGAAAGGTAGAATGCCAATCCTAGGCTGAAGTGGCTGAGGCCTAAAACAGTGGTTCTCGAACATTAGAGCTCATCAGAGCTGGGGTAGGGCTGCTTTGACAATGAACCTTAAGGGGTCCAGCCCCCCAGGGAATTTAATTCAGTATATCCGAGTAGCATGTTAACTAGCGCTCCCACTGATTTGGGTGTAAGGGGCTTGTGACCACACTTGGAGAGGAAACCGGCTTGAAGGTTAATTGTTCCAGCATGTTCCTCAGAAGACCTGCAGTCATGGGTCTACTCAGCCTACATTTCTATCCTCTCTTTCTGGAATCCAGCCCTACTGTTTTCCTCCCCTATCTCCTCCATGGCATAGTGCATCATATGCTAAAAAGTTGGCTCCAGAAATGGTCTGCAGCAGGCTATGTGTAAGGGGTTCTTGGCTGAGGCCATCCATGAAGAATGCTTCCACCTCTTGAAGTCAGTCATAATTCTTTATCGTCATAAAAAGAAGAAGAAGAAGAAGAAGAAGAGAGAGAAAGGGAAATTTCAGGCTGAACTTTTCACTGACAGGGAGCAGATACCCTTGGCTGTAGAAGGCTGGGCTGAACATGGTTGGGTAACAGAAGAACTGGACTTGCCTGGCTGGGGTAGTAGTTCAGTAGGCACAGCGTAGAGAGGGGAGCCTATAGAACGAACCAGGCTGTTTGTCTGAAGAAGTCAGGAGGCTGCCCAAATTCCACTGAGCCTACGGAATGAGACTGAACTCTGCTCCAGTTTCCCAGTGCCCCCTCTTGCCCCCTCACCCTCCTCCTCCTCTGCTCCCATCACCAGGCCAGGAGCACACATGGCTGTCAGTACTTCACCTTCTCATCCTCTGCTCTGGACGCGTGAACACGCATGACTGGAAATCCCAAACAGGGTGTCAGGAGCCCAGGAATTAGCCATCCAGTGGGTCTAGTCTCTCTTCTGTTCAGTTCCATAGTGTCTCAAAAGAGCCGCTGGACCAATGCCAGCAGACACGTGCTCTGCTCCCTTTTCTGCCTCCAGCTTCCTGCTGCTGATGGGGGCTGTTCCACCAGATAGGAACCTGTGATCTTGACTCTGAAACAGAGCTCTTTCCTGAGATTGCCAAAGATCGTGGGGCTCCAACGGAGGACTGAGGGGACTGTTATTTATTAGGTACCTACTGGGCGCCAGGTGTTTTGCATCTGTACCGCATTGGCCCCTAACAGTAACCCTGAAGGGGAAGCAGCATTCTAGTTATAAGTGGGGAACCAGAGGCTGAGGATTCTGTGGCTTGCCCAAGATTATACACATGGGGCTAGAATGTGTGAGGTAGAGAGAGGGCTTTATGCTTTCTCTTTCTTGTTGCTTTGATGACTCGTCTAACTCTGAAGGATTTACTGTAGCTCCATTTTTATGTCCATTTAGGAATCAACGTAGTGGAGAGGTTAGGAATTGGGCTCTGGAGACTGGCTCCCTGGGGTTCTACCACTCATTAGCTGTGCTCTGTTTCTTAGTGTTCTTGGGATAATGGGAATAATGATAATATACTACTTACCTCTTAGAGTTTCTCACCCTCTAAGAGGGGAATTCTAGTACCGCTTAGCTCACCTCACAGGATGTGAAGTCCAAGAGTGATATTGAACAAATAATTTATAAACGGTGTTTCTCTGTCCTCATCTGTGCATCCAGTATTTATCACAAGTCTGTGAGCTGATCAATCATTATTACCATGTCTAAGGTTCTGTAGGGGAACACATTTTTTTATCTATGCCCCAAAGGTATTTATTGTCCAAGAATAGTAAGAATAATATTACTTAATATCTGTTCTGTACCAGGCATTTTATGTTTATTATCTCACTGGATTGGTATAATAGTTGTAATGAAGTGACTTATCAGCCTATTTCATACTTTATAAACCTCCTCACGGAGGCCAAGTAGCTTGTTCTCCATCCAGGACAGACAGCTGTGGGTCAGTGCCAAAGCCAAGTCACACCCAGACTCTAATGCCAAAGACATTGCTCTTGATTGCTGGTCAAGGAGAGGAATGTATTTATCTGTGAAACATCACCCACTAATTGAAGGTGGATGTGGAGCCATTGCTCCAGCCGGAATGATTGAAGAGGACTTTGTGGGGGCGTCTGGGTGGCTCAGTTGGTTAAGCATCTGCCTTTGGCTCAGATCATGATCCCAGGGTTCTAGGATCTAGCCCTGCGTTATAGGATTCTCTGCTCAGCGGGGAGCCTGCTTCTCTCTCTCCCTCTGCCCCTAGCGCAACCCCATGCTCACTCTCAAATAAATAAATAACTCTCACTCTCTCGCTCTCAAATAAATAAATAACTTTTTTAAAAAAGATGACTTTGTGGAGGGGCAGGATGTGGGAAGGTTCTGCAGACTGAGGGGAGAGGGAAGCAATTCATGGTGGGGAGGGGGTATCAGTGAGGAAAGTCAAGGACAAGGTAGACACTGAGGACAGTCACAGATGCCACTACCTCCCCGATCCTCCCCACAGCTCCAGGAAGGAGGAGAGACCGAGATGATCTTTTCCATTTTGAAACAAAGGAAGCTGAGAGAGGTTATGTGACTTGCTCACCATTACCCACTTACTAAGTGATAGAAATAGGTCCTTGGGCTCCTGAACGCCTTCCATTTTACAAGCAGCAGGGGAGCACAGAAGTTATATGGGTAGAGCATGCGAGATAGGACACAGACCCTCTTGTCCGAGGTATGTGTTATTTTCATTATTTGTTAAAGAGCAGCATTCTTTTTTTTTTTTTAAGATTTTTTTTATTTATTCACTTGACAGATAGAGATCACAAGTAGGCTGAGAGGCAGGCAGAAAGAGAGAGAGAGGTGGAAGCAGCTCCCCGCGGAGCAGAGAGCTCGATGTGGGGCTCGATCCCAGGACCCTGGGATCATGACCCTAGCCGAAAGCAGAGGCCCTAACCCACTGAGCCACCCCAGCGCCCCTAAAGAACAGCATTCTTAATCTTTCCATGTGCCACAAGCTCCTTTGGCAGTCTGGTAAAGTCTGTGGATTACTTTGTCAAGGATTTAAAAAAATTTTATTTAGGGCAAATACACATAAGATAAAGTTTATCATCTTAACCATTTATAAGGGCACAGTACAGTGGCGTCATGTATGTTCACACTGTTGTGCAGCTATCCACAGAACTCTTTTTATCTTGCAAAACTGAAACTCTCTATATATTAAACACTAATTCCCCAATCCCTCCTTTCCTAGCCCCTGATAACCACCATTCTACTTTCTATCTCTATGAATTTGTCTATTCTAGGTACCTCATATAAATGGAAACATACAGTATTTGTCTTTTTGTGACTGTTTTTTCACTTGGCATAATGTCCTCAGGGTTCATCCATGATGTAGTGTGTGTCAAACATTGCTTCTTTTTCAAGGCTGAATAGTATTTTGTTGTATGTATATACCACGTTGTGTTTATTCATCTCTCAGTGGATACTTGGGCTACCTCTACCTTTTGACTATTGCAAATGATGTGCCAAATAATGTTTTAAAATGCACGAATTTATATATATATATATGTGTGTGTGTGTGTGTATTAGATATAACATGATCACAAAGGAAACCAATTATATCGATATAAAATTATCAGTGTATACTTTAAAAGCAAATTGTGACCTAGAAATGCATGAGCTCCTTTACTAATACAGTAAATAAGATATAGAAACATAGCCAATAACTGCCTTAATTTTGGAATGGCTATGAGTGTAAATAATATTTTGATAAATGTACAGTAACTAGAATATGAGATGACAGTATCTGTGATTTTAGTTACAAAGTCCCAGGCTCTACCAACATTGACGATCAAAGGAAATGCTAAATTGCAGTTAGAGATTTGTGAAAAGGAAGAAGTGATTATTTCCTGCACGGGTCCAGGAGGCCCTGGAGTTCTCACAAGTCCTGGGAAGTGGGAGCAGCCTGGGGCCGAGAAGAGATCACAGCTTCGGGGGTTGGAGGAAAAGTTCTTTGGCCATCCTGGCCTGAAGTGAGGGCTCCACCTTCCAGCTTCTTGGTTTGGGGCAGTCTTTCCCTGGCTTAGCGGAGCTCTGTGAACTTGGCCAGGTTGTTTAGCCTCTCTGAGCGTCAGTTTCCCCACTTGTGATTAGACACCAACATGCATCCCTCAGAAATGGAGGCTTGCTGTGAGTCCTGGGGCTCCTTTAAAAAGATGGATAAAACCAGGTGATCATCTTGGTCCAGGTTTATCTAAATCTCAAAATCCCATCCTCCATCCATAATGGATGACAGGATGGCAGGCTCTTTTCATCCATGCTTTCCAGAACCTCATTTTCTTCCTGCCGGCCAAGGTAAACAACACAAGGCCAGACCCTGACTTTTCCTACCATCCTAGCCTTTTGGGAGCCAAGATTGGCATCTGTTTTCACAGACCCTAAATTGTCTAAAACTTTTACATACCAAGGGGTGGTCTGGCATCCTATCAGGGGTCATAAAAGACCATAGCCAGCAAAGATAGGGGATCAGCAGGGTTATCCTTGAACAATTAACTAGAAAAAGGAAGCCACAAAGGGAAGTTTATATGCAGGTGTCCAGGCATTCCAGCAATGTGCCTTAAGATAACCAAATCCCTGGCCAAGGGTGATGGATGGGAATTCGCCAAATTTGTGGCTTGCTGCATTGGCTTGGCCTGTTTGATATTGAACATCTCTTACTGTGATACTTTTCCACAGTCTGTGAAATGGGATAAAGTCAGCGAGTTCACAAGATTGCGGATTGTTTGAGACTGTTGGTGAAAGCTGCTATCCACACTGAGCTGAGGTGTTCCTGGGAGGGGATGGTCTGGCTCTGCACCCCAAGGCCTGCTTGCATGAGTTGATGTGCATAGCAGTTTGGCTGTTGGTTGAGGGAGGAGGGTGCAGGGTTTCTTTGTCATTGTTATTACTCTCAGGAGTGCCTGGGGAAGGAGGAAGAACGGAGGAAGTGGTCCCTGTTTTTGTCCCCCTGTCATAGAGATGGCCCTCTGCCAGGGAGACTTTTTGAGACTGTGCCCAAGTGCTGTTGGTTCAGAGCCCAAGGGACAAAATGTCACACTGAGCAGGGAGAGGACAAGTTGCCCCCACTCCCCTTCCATTCTGCTGAGACTGAACGGCAGCCCTGCAGGTCCAAGGGGACCACCACAGAGTCCCTACAGAGGGCAGTGGTGTAGTGGGGACAGGGCATGGTGCTTCGCGGGCGGGGGGTGGGGGTGGGGGGAGACAGTGAGCAGAGTCCTTTGGGAATTCTGAAAAAATAAGTATTGGGAGAGAGGGGACCTAAGGCCTAATTTGATGAGCAGGTGGGGCTGGGAGCTGGTAAGAGTCAACTATTAACTAACTCAACATTACCTCATTTGCACCACTTCTGCTTGGAGACTGGGACATAATAAGTAAAGCCTCAGCCTCATTTTAAAAAAAGAAAAAAGAAAAGAAATTCCTCTTCTTTTTCTGAGTCTGGGGCATAATGAAGTATTACACACATAACTGCTTACTAGTAATGCTGTGATTGTTGAGGGCTTGCTCTCCCATCAGCTGGGTCAGAGAAAGGTTAATAGGGTTAACTTGCTGCCTGTCAGAGAGCTGAGACTCAGGCAGGTTTCTCTGGTCTCAAAGCTCATACTGCCTATTCTAAGACAGCTCTTCCCTAGATTTGCCTTTGATAAGAAGAAAAGAGCTTTAATTTTAATAAAGCTACCATATTCCCCAGAACTTTTACTCCTAGGTATAGACCAAAAAGAACCAAAGACTGATGATCAAACAACAATGTGTACACAAATGTTCATAACAGCAGTGTTCACAAGAGCCAGAATGTGGAAATAACCCACGTATCCACAAACCCATGAATGGGTAAACAAAATGTGGTCTGTCTACACAATGGAATATTATTCAGTCATTAGAAGGAATGAAGTACTGATACATGATAGAATATGGATGAACTTCGGAAACCTGGTGCTCAATTAAAGAAGCTGGCCATAAAAAACCACACATTACATGATTCCAAATATATGCTATGTCCAGAATAGGCAAATCCATGGAGACAAAAAGCCCGTTAGTGGCATAACAGCCTCTAAGTCCATCCATATGATCACAAATGGCACAGTCTCACTCTTTTTTATGGCTGTGCAATATTCCCATACATAAACCACATATTCCTTATCCATTTGTCTATTGATGAACTCAGAGGTTGCTTTCATAATCATTCTGGATTAGACAGTGGTGATAACCGCAAGACATTGTGAGTGTACTAAATGCCATGGAATTGCACACTTTAAAATGGTTCAAGTGGTGAATTTTATGTTATGTTTATTTGATCACAATGAAAAAGAGAAGAAAACAGCAAGGAGCAAATATTTGAATAGAAAATATTAAGCACATTTCAGAGGCTTTTTTCCTCAACAGCCTATTTTCTCAATATTTAGTACTATAATTTGTCCCCCATCTTGGAACTGGTTAGGCAACCTCACCTCAGCCAAGCGCCGGTGGGAATTGGGCAGAAAACATGGCTCGGAGGGCTTCCTTCAGTGCCTGTGAGGGGAAGAGCTGGAGGGCCAGTTGGAGCTAAGTCCATTTGTGTATTAGTGCATGCCTGGCTCCTCAAGATTCTCAAGCATTATTAAGACAAGGGTAATTCCACTCTGGGTCTCTAGAACACCAGTTTAGGCCTCTTGATTTGCTTTCTGCCTTGTTACGTTGCAAGTCATGTGTTCCTTGATTCCTTCCTAGAACTTGGAAGATTTTAAAGGAGTTTTGGAGGGCAGACCCAGTTTCATGATATAAACTCACATTCTCCAATGTGCCTACTTAAGACATGTCTCTGAACCTAGGACCACGTGTTGAAGGACAAGGGATCCACCGAACAGCCACAACATCAGATATAATCAGATAGGATGCTGGCCCTCAAGTTTTTCAACTGTGGTTATTATGAAAGTCAAATATGATAATGTGTGAAAAGCGTTTTATGAATGAATGAAGATTTTCTGTGTAAATGTTAGCCACTAACTATTGTGTTGGCTGCAAGAATCCCTTGTGCTAGCTCAATGCTCATAATAGCAGCTAACATGTACTATACATACGCACCAGGGACTAGGCTGGCACTCCATACAACGTCCTTGTACACAGAGGAGGTCAGGTGTATTTTAGTCCCAACTAACCAGGGAAGCTGCTGAGGGACAGAGATAGTCAATAGCTTATCCACATCAAGGCCCTGGAGCCAGTACGTGATGGAGCCATGGTGTGACCCCAGCAGGCTGGTACAGTCTGCAGCACTGCCTCTTAGGTATGGTACATCTCATTCTTCGTCCAATGGCCGGGAATAAATCAAGCTGAACTGAGGGATGTAATCAACACTTTTGAAGTGTGTATCCTCCGATGAAATGACACCCATAATCACTGGCGTCGTTTTATGAGTGAATGAAGATTTTCTGCGTCGGTGGAAAGCTGGTTGTTAGCATCTCTTTACAAACCCACAGCCAATGCCATCCATTTCAGTAGCTTAAAACCAACTGTAGTGGGACTATTTATACCAGGGACATTAGCAAATCTTTCCAATCAGGGTTTTCTCCTTTTCTTCCTCCTCCTCCCCTCTCTCCCTAACCCCCTTCTTTTCCTCCTTCATTAGAGAGCCTGTTAACATTTACTAGTGTACTGCTGGCTGCCCTGTACTACTTTTCTTTTTCCCTTCCCTTTGCTTCCCTTCCCTTCCCTTCCCTTCCCTTCCCTTTCTTTCAAGAGAAAGGCAAGGGAGGGGCAGAGGGAGAGAGAAAAATCTTAAGCAGTCTTCTCATCCAGCATGGAGCCTGACGCCGGGCTTGATCTTATGACTCTGAAATCATGACCTGAGTTGAAATCAAAAGTCACATGCTTAACTGATGGAGCCAACCAGGCCCTCCAGCAACATTTCTATTAGCAGATAGAATTACTAATCATATCTGACAATGATAATAAAAGCATTTTTCCTTTATTTGCAAACTTGCAAAGGCAAAGGGATTCCTCTTGGTGAGTATCAGTTTTGGAAGGATTGAAGGAAAATCCTAACAGAAAGAAAACTGAGGGCAGCCCCTGGGTTTGTGCTTTTCCTGGGCTGCTGCTGTGATCTCTGAACCAAACACAGGACACCTAAGTTGTGTTGTCTCACCCTTCGAACAAGGTAGGTAGTATGTGCTATTCTTGTCTGAGTTTTAAGCCAGAGGTAACTGAGCCATAGAGAAGTAATCTATCTGCCTGACCTAGAAAGTGGCAGAGCCTGAATTGGAGTCCAGAACTCACCCTCTCAGCCACCAGGCTTTATGACGTCAGTATCTTTGTTTTCACTGTTTCCCTTAAGTACTACTCTCAAGGATCTTCTCCAAAATCCTGGCAAAAATTTAAGGTTGTGGGAAAAGCCACCGAAGCCAAACCATGTCAGTGATTTGCTCACAAATTTAAAAAGCCCCCCTATTTTCAGTCTTGTCCTAAGATGTCAGGGACCCCCGACCTAGCAGGAGCTAAGAGAGGAGCTGGCTCAGAGCAGGAGAAAAAATGGGACCAAGGACTCTTGGATAATAAATTCATCACCTATGTTTGGAGTACCTACTATGTGTCAGGCATCATTCATTCAGGGCGCTGAGGATAAAGAAAAGCCAAGCAGTTAAGTCTTTGCACTGAATGGAGCTTCTCCCCTCCAACAGCAATAATGCACATTTACTGAGTCACGGACATACTAAGCTAAGCACTCTGCTGAGCATCAATACTCACCATTTCACTTCGTCCTTGAAGCAGCATGGTGGGCTAAGAGCATGACCAGCTGGGAGCCTTGACAAGTTACTTGACCACTCTGTGGTCATTTCTCAGCGTGTGTCAAATGCGGATAGCATTATAACTACTTCACCAGTTGTTTGAGAATGAAGTGAAATGATAATATGTTTAAAGGTGCTTAGCGTAGTTTTTCATATGTGATCAACCATCTGTGCTAGCTTTCATTGTTAATAACTTTAAAGATAAACACTATGATTAAAATTTTTTATTATTTCATACATTTTCTCAATGGATTTAAACTAAAAAAAAAAAACAAAACAAAACAGTTCATGTATTTCTTCACCCCCTCATCCTCCAGCTGTGGCAGGTGCTAATCTGTTCTCTATATTTATGAGCTTGGTTTTTTACATTTTAATTGTATCTTTTAGATTCCACATATAAGTGAGGTTATACAGTATTTGCCTTTCTCTTTCTGACTTATTTCATATAGCATAATATTCTCGAGGTCATCCATGTTGCAAAAGGCAAGATTTCATTCTTTTTTATGGCTGAATAATACTCTAGAACCTACATATATTTATGTATATTCATATATATAGGAATCCATTCATTCATCAGTAGGCACTTAAGTTGTTTCCATATCTTGACTATCATAAATAATGCTGCGATGAACATGGGGCTGCAGGCATCTTTTTGAGTTAATGTTTTCATTTTCTTCAGATAAATACCTAGAAGTGGAATTGCTGGGTTATATGATAGCTCCATTTTTAATTCCTTCTGTACTACTTTCCATAGTGGCTGTACCACTTTGCATTCCCACCAACAATGCATTCTCCATATCCTCGACAACACTTGTTATTTCAAGTCTTTTTTTTTTTTTAAGATTTTATTTATTTATTTATTTGACATAGAGAGAGAGAGAAAGATCACAAGTAGGCAGAGCTGCAGGCAGAGAGAGAGACGGAAGCAGGCTCCCCGCTGAGCAGAGAGCCCAATGTGGAGTTTGATCCCAGCACCCCGAAATCATGACCTGAGCCCAAGGCAGAGGTTTAACCCACTGAGCCACCCAGGCGCCCCTCTAGTCTTTTTTTATTTTATTCATTCTAACAAGTGTGAGGTGATATCTCATTGTGGCTTTGTCTTGCATTTCCCTGGTGATTAGTGATGTTGAGCGTCTTTTCATGTACCTGTTGGCCATCTGTATTTTTTCTTGGGAAAAATGTCTATTCAAACCTTCAGCCCATTTCTTAATCAGATTTTTAACATGTTCTTTAAGATTTGGATATTAGTCCCTTGTCAGTCATATGTTTTGTAAATATTTTCTCCCCTTCAGTAAGTTGTCTTTTCATGTTGTTGACGATTTCCTTTGCTGCACAGAAGCTTTTTAGTTTGATGTAGTCCCTCTTGTTTATTTTTGTTTGTGTTGTTTGTGTTGCTTGGAAACTGTGGTCAGTGCCATTTCATAGATGTGGAAACTAAGGTTCAAGTCTCACAATTAACACTGAACACCTTGCCACACTGTCCTGGGAGTATCCAAATGAGAGGCACAGAGGAACGAAGTGGAATAGGCTGGGTGTCTCTTGCTGAGCTGGGAGAGAAAGGAGGGGAAGGAGGAAGGCAGGGAGAGAGAAGTCTTTTTCAGGACTATGGAATGTAAGGTGAAGCAGTCTGGGCACCAGCTGCCAAGTATGAATGATCCTGGAAAGACCAGGCCTGATCTCTAATTGGCCTGAGCTCTGGGCCATCTCCATTGAGAAACCTTTCTTCACTGCCCTTACTCCCACCGTCTCCACCTCCCATCCCCATTGTCCCCTGCCAGCCTGGTTAGGTTGATCCTCATCCTCAAATCCCACATTCCCACAGCTTCATAAGGCTAACCCTTTCATAGCAGACACACACACTGCACTATGACTATCTGTTTGGGTCTATTTGTACCTTTGAATGTCAGAAATCCAGTCATCTCTCTAGTCCCAGCACTTAGCACTCCTGGTAGGGGCACATTAGATGTCGGTTAATCTGGACAGAGCTGCATTTATAATCAGGAAGAGAGTAAAAGTCTGGTCTTTCACCTCTAGGAGAAGTTTATAGGCATACACACTTATTTACAAAAAGGAGTAGAGTATCATGGCCTTTCCCTACTAATATCTAAACGATATTAGTAGGAAGCTCATGTTTCTGCATTTTACAGAGAAATTGTTACAGAGTTTATGTCCTTTGATGGGACCTTTGAACAAGGTGTCCAAGTTGCTCAGTGTTCTAGAAACATCACGGAGCCCAAATGGACTGCCTGTTGTTTGGATGTACCATGATTTTTCTAACCGTCAGAGAGCACTTAGGTTGTTTCCATCTTGACTCTTCCAAGCAGTGCCCTGAAGTCATTTCTGAACCTACAGCCTCGCACTCTGGTGAAGTGCATTCCTAGAGGGGAATTGCGGGGTCAAAAGAATTCTCATAAAGGTTCTATTTTAAAAACTCAAATATCAGAAAGTGATTATGTGAAACCTTGGCTACTGACAGTTACCTCAGAGGCAAATACCTCAAGTACCTTTTCCCCGGACGTGCTGTTGATCTGTTCTGACTCAGCACTGGGGTTCACAACTCTTCACCCGGTTATCTCTGTGCTTGACATTGCAGCAAACAGCAGGAATGCCCAGGAGAATGTGTCAAGAGAAAGGAAAGACAAAGTCAACGGCAACAAGAACAATAATACTGAAGAAGCTGAAACAGCAAATGTGGCTTGGGGCCGAAAGGAATGTATGGCTGAGCCAAAGGAAGAGGGAGAATTAAGCTAGTTTCTACCTGAAATAAGGATCTTATAAGGGTTTTCCTCTGAAAAGCCAGAATACTAGTAAATAGCAAGATTCTAGTGGGAAAAGCAAGGTTCTGAAGTAGGGAGAGATCCCCAGGATCTATCTCCTTCTGTTGTAGGGGAAGAGATGAGGGCGGAGGGGTTCACCGCCTTGCTGGAGACTGCGTGGCCGGTGGGCAGTGTTGGAAGGCCCAGTGCATTGTGAGCACTTGTTTTGCCGTCTGGGCTGCATCGTGGCCTCTAGCCTTCCTTCCATTGGTCTCCACTTATCCCTTTATAATTACTCTACTTAGGCAATATGGATTATTCATTCAGAGCTGGAACTTCATTTTCTCATTTCACTGAGTTTAAATAGAGATGACAGGGCCTATTCTTCATGTGTAACAATCAGAACCAATTATGACTCTTTTTTTCCCTCACGCGAAAAAACACACCGTCCTTTTCAGAATGCAGTGTTTGCATTCTATGGCATAAACAGGCCAGTGAGAACAATAATATGGCAATAAAACCTCCAGAGAAGACATATGCCGAATGTAATCAAGTAAGCCCAGTTATTCAGGGTTGGAGAAATAATGCTATGGATACAAAATAAAGAATAAGAATAGCTCAGAGGACACTGAACTCATGGGTACGAGTCAGGACACACTCATGTGTTTTCAGCCCAGCGGTATGATCAGCTCCAACAAGCTTGATATCTTTCTGTCTTTGGAGGTCCAGATAGCAAGTGCCTAGATAGTTCCTTGGTATTGAACCCAAAGTTACAAAACTGCCCAAATTGTGCCTCGCCAGACCAGAAAATGTTCCCACTTTTCCTCTCTAGCAGAGAAAACCCGAGTCAAGAGCTACTATAAGCTCTTGACTTATAGTACTTACTATAAGTAATTGTATCTTTTAGATTCCACATATAAGTGAGGTTATACAGTATTTGCCTTTCTCTTTCTGACTTATTTCATATTACTCACCCATCCGTCCATCCATCTGTTGAGTTCCTACTATGTAGGCGTTCAGTTGGTGAGTTCGGAAATAGCTTTTTAATTGGAAATAATGGCCAAGTCCTGACTTCTGTCTTTACGATATCACTGTGTAATTTTTCCTTTTTATAGAGGAGAGCCAGTGTTCTGAGGTTTTTGTCCATCTGTGGAATTAAGTGGATGTAGTTGCTCTAGAGGTTTGAAGCAAGAAAAATAATCGAATATAGAAGGGAATCTCATTTTTCTTGTACTGCATCTTTAAAAAGCCCTTTTTTTTTCCTTTCCCCTTTTTTTTTTTTTTAATCCAAAAAGGAATATTTGCCAGTAAGCCTTTCAGTGAAGCAGAAAGAATTCCAGTGGAGTGAACTGCCTAGGAAGACCGTCCTTATTTAGGAAAGAAATACTGTCAGAGGGCCATTTCTCATGTACTGATGATCCTGGCTTGATTCTGTACTGGAGGCAGCTGACAGCCGTGTCACTGGGAAACGGTTTCCTCAGACACCTCAGATGCTCTGGCCACGGCCCTGCCGTTGACCTCTCTTGGCAAAACTGTCTATGTTTCAGGTTTTAGAGACTAAGGAACCCAGACAGAGTATTTACCTAAGATCCTAGAATGAGTTTAGAGCATGTTACTATCTGAAACTGAAAGAAAGAGAAATGACACAAAATGTGTCAGATTTAACAACCTCCTTGGCCGTAAGATCTGCAAGGACAGGGATTGTGTTCATTGCTTTAGATCTAGTGACTACTAACATGAAGTTGGGTGCTCAACACCTTTTTGTTTAATTAATAAATACTACCGCTGCAGTCTTCCCAGGAAATAACCCTAATGTCGAAACCGCTAAGTAATGGCAAACACATCAGACTTGGAGTGAGAAAGTCCAAGTCTGATTTCTGGCATTTCTACTTACAAGCTGTGAGCATCAGTTTTCACATCTGTAAAATGGGGTCAGTAGCATCTAGCTCACAGAGCAAACAGGAGGATTAAATCATATAGCATATTCAAGAAGCCTGAGCACAATGCCTGGCACAGTGATGTGTGCTTCATAACTGTGGGGTCTGTTAAATAAAGTTAGAGGATCGCATAAATCTTAGCAGGAGGCTACAGTGACTCTGAAAAGGAATCACCAATTCAAAGTGTAACCAGTGAGAGGACCTGGGTGGCTCAGTCAGTTAAGCATCTGACTCTTATTTCTGCTTGGCTCATAAGCTCAGGGTCATGAGATCAAGCCCCTTCTCAGTCTCCACGCCCAGCAGGGAGTCTGCCTAAGATTCTCTCCCCTTGCCCCTCCCTTTGCTCACACTCACAAATGCTCTCTCTAAAGTAATAAATAAATCTTTTAAAAATGAAGTAAAATAAAATGTAACCAGTGAAAGAGAAGCTAAAATCATGAGAATTCCAGCCTTTCCTAAGGAAGCATAATGGCAGACATATTTGGTAAGGATACAAAGACTATTTTAACAAGAGAATCCGTGGATAAAATTTGCTAGTATTCATTTTGTCAGTTTTCAGTGCAAACTTTTATTTTCATCTGAACAAAACAGCTTTCCTGAGTTATCAGATGATGGCTCGTGAAGATTTTCTTTCAAAGTTCTTGTTAAGAAAAATTTTCCAAAACTTAGAAATAAGACAAACAAGCTATTGCATGCTTTGTTTCAATGTCAGAGAACTGTCTGACAAAAATAACTTTACAACTCTCTGATGCTCTAAGGAATTATCATTTTGTTTGACTTACTATTTATTATCTGCTGGAGTCTAAATGTTTGTGTCTCTCCAAAATTTGTATGGTGAAGTCCTAACCCCATTGTAGCTATCTTTTGAGATGGGGTCTCTAAAGAAGGGCTTAAGGCTAATGAAAGTGAGGTCCTAATTCGACAGGCTTAGTGTCCTTATAAGAAGAAACACCAGAGATCTCTCTCTCCCCATCACCCCACATGGAAGGGAGGTCATGTGAGGACATAACAAGAAAACGGGCATCTACAGCCAGAAAGAGAGCCCTCACTGGAAACTGAAGTGGCCAGGGTCTTGATCTTGAACTTTAAGCCTCCAGACCTGTGAGAAAATAAATTTCTGTTGTTTCAGCCACCCATTTGTTGGTATTTTGTTATGTCAGCCTGAACTGACTGAGACAACTGTTGCTTAAAGTCCAGACTCTATAATTGTGAATATTAACTTGTAGAAGACTGATAAGTAGTTTTTTCAGTAGGGATGGAAATGATTTCTGTTTATAGAAAGGAGAGCCCCCAGGGTTACCGTTTTATTAACTTGTAGGACATTAACCATTTTTATGTAATGTTGTAATCTGAGCCTCAATTTTCCTGCTCTGAAATGCCACTAATAGCTTCTCTTTCATAGTGTTGCTGTAGGATTAAATATAAGCACCTTGTATTTGTAGGGCACTGCCTAGCACACAGTAAGCTCTCGGTTAAATTACTCTCGCTATGATTGTTGAGATCAGAGGTCCACAGCCATTTTGCTAGGTTTGTACACTGTTTAAAAATATTAGTGGCAGGGCCGCCTGGGTGGTCCTGTTGGTTTAGCGTCTGCCTCTTTGTTTCGACTCAGGTCATGATCTCAGGGTTGTGAGATCCAACCCCATGTTGGGCTCCATGCTCAGTAGGGAGTCTGCTTGAGAGTCTCTCTCTCCTTCTCCCTCTGCCCCTCCCTTGCCTTTCCCCCACACCCCATATAAATAAATTAAAACAAAACTAGCGGCCACCAGGTAAAGGCCAGGATATCTCACATATTTCAGATTTTGACTCCTTGTAAAAGATCAGGCAGCACAAGGCTTAAATACCCACATGAAAGTCAATGACTTTAAGTGGGTGGCATCTTCCCTTTGGGTTGGGCAGGGATTGTTCCACTTGCCATAGGCCACACCCAAGTCTTTTGTTCCTTTGTGTTACCAGTCTTGACCTTAAGGTTTCAGTGTCTGGGTTAGAACATCATCCCCATTATTCCCTAATTAAAATAACCTTCACAGTTTTCAGAGTCTTCTGAATCTGGACTCCTACCCAGTAGAACTCTAATGGTACTTTAAGGAAGCTTATAAAGGCCTCACGGTTTAGACTGGTGGTATGGGAGGTTTTCATGGGACATTGCCCCCTTCTCATATGTTCCTCAGCCCTGCAGGAAGGGCATGGTATGCTTGAGCTGAATGCTAGGATAGGACATCTTCCTGATGGTCTCTGAGATTGTCATATCCTGGCCAGACATTCTCCATGACTTAACAGCTTGTACTTGAGCACTGGACCAGCTGCTGAGAACAGCTAACTTTAATATCGAGCTCCCACCTATGCCAGCCACTTGAGGGGACCATCCTGTAGACCCTTCAGACCATCTGAAGTAGGCATCACAGGTCCATAATCTGAAATTTCAGAGCTCTAGAAACCAAAATTCTTTTTATTAAAATTTTAGGTTAGCAGGTTAGCAACGTCTAACCTGAACCAGCCCGAAACTATTTGCAGTCTTTATTTCTCCCACTAATGTAAACACTCACATTTTGCTGTAGAAATACTGATGTGTTTGATACTGGGTTCTGCCCAATACCCGCTGGAGACTGGCATTCACATTGAACTAACTTACCTCCTTCCTCTCTTCATTCCTTCCTTTTTAAGATTTTACTTATTTCAGAGAGGAGGTGGGGAGACAGGGAGAGAAGCAGAAGGAGAGGGACAAGCAGATTCTGTGCTGAGCATAAAGCCCAAACTGGGGCTTGATCCCATCACCCTGAGCTCATGACACGAGTGGAAATCAAGAGTTTATGGATTAAGGGACTGAGCCATCCAGGTACCCCTAATATTAAACTTTTTAAGCTCAGAACACACCTGGCTCAAAAGTTTTGGATAAAGTATTGAGAATATATTTTAGTAAAACAAACCCACACCATTTTACAGAAGAGGAAACCATTGAGAACATTTTTTAAAAAATTCAAATAACATCAGAATCCTAGAGGAGAAATCGGCAGTAACCTCTTTGATATCAGCCACAGCAACTTCTTTCAAGATATGTCTCCAAAGGCAAAGGAAACAAAAGTGAAAATGAACTTTTGGGACTTCATCAAGCTCACAAGCTTCTGCACAGCAAATGAAACAGTCAACAAAACAAAGAGGCAACTCACGGAATGGGAGAAGGTATTTGCAAATGACAAAGGTTGATATCCAGGATCTATAAAGAACTCCTCAAACTCAACACACATAAAACATAATCATATCAAAAAATGGGCAGAAGATATGAACAGACACTTCTCCAGTGAAGACATACAAATGGCTATCAGACACATGAAAAAATGTTCATCATCACTAGCCATCAGGGAGATTCAAATTAAAGTCACATTGAGGTACCACCTTACACCAGTTAGAATGGCCAAAATTAGCAAGACAGGAAACAACGTGTGTTGGAGAGGATGTGGAGAAAGGGGAAGCCTCTTCCACTGTTGGTGGGAATGCAAGTTGGTATAGCCACTTTGGAGAACAGTGTGGAGATTCCTCAAGAAATTAAAAATAGAGCTTCCCTATGACCCTGCCATTGCACTACTGGATGTAGTGAAAAGAAGGGCCATCTATACCCCAGTGTTTACAGCAGCAATGGCCACGGTTGCCAAACTGTGGAAAGAACCAAGATGCCCTTCAGCAGACGAATGGATAAGGAAGATATGGTCCAAATACACTATGGAGTATTATGCCTCCATCAGAAAGGATGAATACCCAACTTTTGTAGCGACATGGACGGGACTGGAAGAGATTGTGCTGAGTGAAATTAGTCAAGCAGAGAGAGTCAATTATCACATGGTTTCACTTATTTGTGGAGCATAACAAATAACATGGAGGACAAGGGGAGATGGAGAGGAGAAGGGAGTTGAGGGAAATTGGAAGGGGAGGTGAACCATGAGAGACTATGGACTCTGAAAAACAATCTGAGGGTTTTGAAGGGGCGGGGGGTGGGAGGTTGGGGGAACTAGGTGGTGGGTATTGGAGAGGACACGGATTGCATAAAGCACTGGGTGTGGTGCAACAACAGTGAATACTGTTACACTGAAAAGAAATTTAAAAAAAAAAATCACAAAAAAAATTCAAATAAGTGTTTTACTCTAATGATCACCCATGAGGCAGTCTGATCAGCCCCAGTCTGCATGATCTGGGACATGTCATCTCTCAGAACCTCAGTGATTCCATTCATAAAAGGAAGGTAGAAATACTAACTAGCTGTTGCCATGCGCTTCATATGCTTCAGGTTATTTCATTCTCTCTAAACCATCCTATAACATAGGCAATACTGTTATTGCTCCGCCCTATTTTGTTGATGAAAACCCAGAAGTTCAGAGACCCCATCTCACAGGGTTCGAGGGTCCTTAAAGCTCTAAAAGGAGTCTGTCTCTTTTGTATTCCTATTAGATTGCTTACTGAATAAAGTGTTTGGCCCATTGCACCTCTGGGTCCCCACATTCCAGCAGTCATCAGCTAGACAGGCTGGGATATCTTTGAAAATGGTGTTTAGAGTTCCCTACCTCTCACCCCCCAGGGGAGCATTCCAGCCTTCAGAGACGTCTACTTTTGAACTATTGCAGGCATTTTCTAAAACCTCATTTTCCAGAACTCAGTGGTCTGTCTCTCCTTCTTCCTGCTGTAAAGGTTTCTGTAAGTAGGTGCAACATTTCTCTAGGGGCTTTCGGCTCCAACAGGTCTGACCCAACAGGCCCAGTTCCTCAGTTCCCGTTAATGAGGTCTGTCCCTCCTCCTTCCTTCCATCTTTTCTAGGTGATTGCTCTTCCTCTCAGGATGCAAGAGAAATGATAAGAGCTTCAGGGTTGGCTCGGTGTGGGAAACCAAACCTCACTGGAAGAGTGTTGAGGGCCATGCTGGAAGAGCTATTACCCTCCAGCCAGTTGAAGTGACCAGGAAAGGTGTGGCTCATTCCCATAATGTCATGTTTTTCAACCTCACTGCTGGAAGGAAATGTCTCTTGGCAAGAAATGCAGTGGTTTGGTTTGAGAGGTCACCTGCCTGTAATCCACCAATGGACAGATGCGACATGGGAGAAAACAGCACCAGGGTTTGATATCTCTCTTCCCATTCTGTACCTTTCTGACTTTGGGCAAGACAGTTGAACTCACAGAAACTGTTTTATTATCTGGAAAATGGTGATAAAAATCCCTAGTGCTGCCTATCTCAAAGGACTATAGGAGAATCACAGTAGTAATGGATGTGGTAACCTTTGCGAACATCACATAACAATTACAAGGTAAGCCTGAGGGCAGTGGGTGAGTTAAAGCCAAGGATGAGGAGGAAAGGTCATAGGAAGTAAGCTTTTCAAGGAGATGACATCAAAAGTTCAGTAGACTGAATTCCAACAGACAGGTGATCCTGGGCTTACACATATATTTCCAACACATATCCATTTTTCCTGCATCAAGATGATTGTGAATTTCTGGGTTTAAGAATGATTGGGGGATTTTGTTTCTGTGTATCATTTAAAGTGTTTTCATCCCTGAAGACTGTGGTTTGCACAAGAAATGCAACAGGAGTGAAAAACAATAGAAACAACAGATAATAGAAACAAACCTGCACCTACCTTCAGTAGTGAAATTATCAAAGACAAATTATAAAACAAGTTTATTTATTATATAAGTTATAAACTTGAACATATTTGTAAGGAATAATAAGCTCTAAAAAAAAATCTAGCAGATATGAGAAGAACCAAATTGAACTTCCAGAAATAGAACATATAGGAACTAAAGTCAAACACACCATAGGTTTATAGACAAGTTGGGGACTAATCTAGCTGGGAGAAGGTGAGAGGTAATGCCTGTCATGGAAGGAGACCCTAGGCTTGGTGTAATTGGAGCTGTAGGTGGTGGGGGAGGGGACATATAAAAGAGCTCTGGAAACTGGACTTCTTAGAGCCTCAGGGATCTCAAAGGTGTTGACCTCTTTGATAAGGATGGTAACATCACCATCAGAGCCAGATTCTCAGAAGCCAGAACTTCTCTGGGCAAAATGGAAGAGAGGTAGCACAGGGAGGCATCACAAGCTCTCACTAAGTCATTGAGAAGTAGGGCACTGTCCATATGTCATAAATTACAACTATGATGTGGAATAAGAAAGAATAATTAGCAAACTCAAGAATCACTCTTAAAAATCAGCTCTAATTCAATGAAGGCCATTTTGTGTTTTACAACTGCAGAGTCTTAAAATTTTTAAAGCCGGGAATTCAGATTCATGAAGTCTTTTCAGGAGGTGAGACTTCTTATCAAAAGGAAAGGCCTTGTGTAAAGAATGGAAACATATATCCAAGCCTGGAATCATACAACTTGGCACTTGGGAGAAACCACAGAATGACTGTAGGGCAACCCCTTCATTTACAGAAGAGGAAACAGACCAAGAAAGAGAAAGTATGGCAGATCACATGGGCGGTCTCCTAACCTCCATTCTGAGACTGAAGCAGTACAACTCACCAGAGCAGTTTCCCTTGGCTCAGATTGCCAACATAAAAAAAATGTATAAACTGTGAATGGGGTTGGTAATGCTGGCCCATCTGGTCAATGATTGGCAAAAACCAAAAAAATAGAGAAATGAGGGCTGGTCTGAGTAAAGAGAAGTGAGTCTTCCAGGAAAGGCTTGGAGGAGATGAGCTTTGAAGCAAGCCCTAAGGATGGACACTGTGTATGGAAGGCAAGGGTGCTGCAGACAGGGAAAGTGCTATAAGCAAAGGTCAGGAGGGGGGTGCAAGCACATCGGCTTAGTTGATTCATTTATTCAATAGATCGTTATGGGGAGCAGTCATGTGTTGGGCACAGCACAGAGACAGGAGATGGTCTCTGGTTCATGCACATTATGGTCCAGCTGGCTGGGAAGGAGAGGGAAGAGATTGTTGAAGAATTTGTAATATGTTTCCTGGGGAGAAAGAAGAAACCAGCAAAAGGGTTGATAGAAGAGTAAGGGCAACAGCCTTTCCTGCAGGAAGTGAGCAGTGCCAGCACCATGGCCCCGCGCTTGTGTCCTGGTGCACACCCGGAAGCAGTTTAGGGCTGAGGACTGCGGGTGATGCTCTCTGCAGCACCTGGTTCCTGCTAGGGCTCACTTCCTACTTGCTATCAGTACTGGCACAGCAGGACCTCCCAGCTCCTTGGCTCTCCGGCCCTCCAGAAGCAGGCAAAGTGGGGAACTGTGGGTATCTCAGGGTGCTCGCATTGTGGGTCTTCTGCTTCCTTCTGTATGTGTCTGTGTGCTTTCCAAGTTTTCTCCCTTAAATAGGCACTGTCTGAGAGTCAGAAGAATAATGAAAACAACTTCTTATAAGGTATTTATTTAAATAACTGATATCCACCACAGGGGTCAAACGCATGATACAAAAAAGGTAGCCGCAATATATTACTGAGTGGGAAAAAAGAGCAAGCCACAGGACAAAACCTAGAATGTGATCTCATTATTGTAAAAGTTTCTCCATATGTACTTGATTATATATACATAGAAAGTTCTGGAAAAACCTACACTAAACTCTAGTCTGGAGAGGGGGAGTTTTACTTTTATACTCTCACACTTTTTCTCACACTTTGAATAAGTGTATGTTACTCCTGCCATTTTTAAGCCAAAAAATATAGATATTGGGTATCATTTATTGGGTTGATCAGCTCTGGGTACCTCCCTAGCGCGTTCCTCTGTTCTCTTGGTGGCTTCCCCTCAGTTGTCCTACTCTGGGCAACAGGGAACAAGACCCTTGTCTTGGAACAACAGGGAACTAGACCCTTGTCTACTCTGGGCAACAGGGAACAAGCCCACCCAGACAGAGGACTTTACGGATGGCACCTCTCTTGGGCTCCTGGAAGGTCTGCACCTCCTTCAGGGGTGGTCAGGTGGTTATTTCTTAGGTTCCTTTGTGGCTCTGCCCAGCTTTCCTAGTCTAGAGAGGTGCTCCTGAGAGATGGTGATGGGGAAGGGGAAGGGAGCCCCTCTGGCCAGTTCTGCTCCATGTGGGGAGGGGTGACTAGTGAGCCCCACCCCGCCGCCGCCAACCCCCAGGGTCTGTGTGAGGGGGGCACATGGGTGAGGGGGACGGTCCACACAGGCTTCCTTCCCCCCCCTTCCCCTCTCCCACTCCCTCCTTTCCCTCCTCACCTTCTGCCCAGCCCAGGAAGGAGGTGGAAATAATTAACACCTAAGTGGAAACTCTTTCACAAGGGTTTGTGAGCTCCTCCATGATTTTGCATTTTAAACCTTCTGTTGCTAATTGTGGAATGCAAGCCTTTGTCTTCCCTGACAGGAAGGGCTGACAATAGAAATCAGGTGAGAGGTGGGGGTCCTGTTTGTGTCCAGGCCCCCCAAGTGTCTACCTTCTCAGCAAGCCTGATGCAGATTAAAAAACAAAAAAAAACAAAAAAACGAGTTTGGGGTGCGTGTCACCCTTAACAGTTGGTTTCTGGAAGTGTGCGTGTCACCCTTAACAGTTGGTTTCTGGAAGTGAGCCATGTACACTGTCTGTGACCTGGGCTCCAGCTGTCTCCTCCCTCAGCAGGCCAGCCTGGCACTCCTGACCTTAAGACAGCTGGCCTGTGTGCGGCCGGGGTTGGGGGCCTGGAGATGGGTCTGAATCCCTTAAAAGGGGCAGAGGACTTCAGAGAGCAATGAGCAGCAGTTGTTGGGAGAAACTTATAATTCAGTTTTCAAAAGGTTCAGAAGTGAAGAGCAAGTATCCCTCTTACTGCCTGTTCCCAAGTCCCCCCCACCCCACATATTTGTGTGTGCGTGTGCATGTGCGTGTGCGTGTGTTTGTGCGTGCGTGCGAGCTCCTGTACACGCTTACATTTAATGGTAGTCTGCAGGACACACTTGTTCATGGTTTTTTCCCACCAAGCACTACTTTTCTGGCCTACTTCCTTGCTGTGAGACCTGTTAATGTCATTAATTTCCTTGTGCTCTGTCTCCTCATCTGGAAAATGGGGGATAGTCGTGGAGATTAAATGAGTCAGTTAGTGTGAAGTCACGGGACCAGGGCCCAGCCTACAGATAGGGCCGCTGTTACTATTATTGGGAGCATTGGAAACAAGCGAGGGATTTTAACCTGTGTTCGCCCACGGAAAACCCCAAGATACAGAATCTTTGTTTGAAGGTGTGTAGGGAGGTTGAGGGTGTGGGTGGAATGGATGAGAGAGAGGGAAAAAAAGGGAGAGGACGACTTACTGTTACAAGGAAAAATGATGATTGATTTTGAGACTTTGATTCCTGGAGACTGAGAAGTTGACCCAAAGAAAACACACAAGGACAGTAACAACGAAGCTCTTGTTGTTACCTCTCTGCCTCCTGCCAGGTGCCAGCAAGGCCCATGACACACCTGACTGGAGGGTGACCACAAAGCCTTGAGGCCAGGTGTTGTGATGTCCAGTGTATAGTGGGTTAACTGGTCACAGGAAAACACTTGAGGTGACATAAACTTGATCCTTGGAGTTTCCTGTTTATGCCGAACACGCTTCGTCTGTTCCCGTGCAGGTCAAGGCTGTATGTTTCATTTGATTCCACACTGTTCTCTGTGGGCAGCTCCTTGGTTCTCACGTTGCTCCCACCACACGGTCTGTGCTTAAAACAAAACCCAAGCAGGAGAGTTACTGACCTCCAGCCTCATCACTACCTCATTTATTGATGTTCCACAGGGATTTTAAGGCTGATTCTTTCTGGGGGTAAAACGTTTTATTTCTCAGCTGGATGACACACTGCCTTGGCTTCTTAAACACGGCATGGCTAACTTCATTTGATCTCTTAATCTATCCATGAGGCATCACCGCTGCACTGCTGTCCTCTTTCTGTGCCTTTGACCAGCCTTTCTGCCCTCTGTGCGTTTACTGTGGCAGGCTCCAGTAAATGTCCTTAACACGCCACACTCCGAGATTTCAGCAGATGGCCAGCCTTGATGGAATTGTGCGTAAAGCCAGAACTGACAAGGGAGGATGGCTCCTCTGAGGGAAGGAGTGACTACTGTTAAGAGGCATTGTTTAAAAGTTCAGTTCTGGGTTCTTCGCACAGGTGGCTGGAGGCACAGGAAACCTAAGCCCAGTGTGAGTGTTAGCCGTCCATTCTGCCCTTCTAGCTGGTTTGGGAGCGGGCAGCAGTGAGGCAGATGTTAGCAGGAGGTGACGTGAATGGCTTGTGACACCCAAAACGTGTTTTGTTCCTTTCCTGGAACATCCAAAAGGGTTTTATTCCTTTCCTGGAGGGCAGGAGGGCAACATGGTACCTGCCTGGGAACCTGGCCTCCCTGTAGGAGGGTTGCTGGTGGTTTGGGGGACTGGCAGGCAGGGAAGTTGGCCCCTGGGGATGTCCTGGCTCTGCCGGCTGCTCCTGAGACTCTTCCCACTCCCTCCCAGTGCAGGCTCAGGGAGAACAAACGGACAGCGATGATTTTGAGCAAATACACAACTAAACATTCCACGGATGGGTTTTCTGACGAAAATAAGCCATAGGAGAGATTGTTTAAGGAGTGGGAGTGGTGCCGTTGTAAATTTCACCAGGTTACTCTGGATCTTTTGTTCTGTGACCTGCGTGTTCACCTCCTTTGCCTGTTCTTCTGTTGAGTTGTACTTGCAGATCTTGGTGATTCAGGTACACTCTGTAAAGCAGGAAACCAACCTTTTATTTTTATTTTTTTAAAAAGATTTTTATTTATTTATCTGACAGATCACAAGTAGGCAGAGAGGCAGGCAGAGTGAGAGAGGGAAGGAAGCAGGTTCCCCGCCGAGCAGAGAGCCCCATGTAGGGCTTGATTCCTGGACCCCGAGATCATGACCTGAGCCAAAGGCAGAGGTCTTAACCCACTGAGCCACCAAGGCACCCCGGAAACTAAACTTTTATGCTCACAAACGGCAAACACTTGCTTTGTTTCTCTCCTAATTGTACATTTTTTTTGTAGCCACATATATCAGTTGTTCCCTTTTGGTTTATGGGTTTCATAGTCTGCTTAGGAAGTTCTCCACTCTCAGATTATACATTTTGCATGTTTTCTTTGAGACATTATATGGCTTCCTTTTTACAGTTTAAATCCTGCATCCAACTAAAGTATTTTTGGGGTGTGAAGGATTGAGGTAGGGGTCTGACTTCATGATTCTGCCCGGCTGATTGGCAACGATCCCAGATCATTGACTGAATGATCTCTCTTTGTTCACAGAACAAAAGTGCCACTTTTATCATAAACGAAACTTCCATGTGTACGTCAGTCTATTTATGGTCCCTTCCTATTCTGTTATACTATTTTTTTCTCCACCATAACTGTTTTAATTATTGTCGTTTCATGATGTATTTTAATAACTAGTAGGACTAGTGCTGCCTCATTGTTCTTCTTTAGCTTTTCCGCAGATATTCTCCCATGTTTATTTTTCCAGGTAAATTTTAATACCACTTTAGAACTAACCCCCCCCACCCTGCTCCCAATTTTTTTGGTATTCTAACTGGAAATGCATGGAGCATATATATTAATTTAGGGAAAATGACAACCATTTCCTCTGATTTTCTTTTATGAACCTCACTAGAACCATAAAGTTTTCTTCCAATAGATCTACAGACTCTGGTTAAATTTGTCTCTTTGAATTTTAGTTTTTCAGCCATCACAGCAAATAAAATGTGTGCTTTTCAGGTTTTCTAACTGGCTGAGTGACTTCAGGTGCAAACCTCTCACCCTTGCTGGGCCTCAGTTTCCTTGTGCACAGAGATGGGAGCGTGTGTCTGGGATCCCTTAGTCTGAGGATCCCTTAGTCTAAGGCCGGCTGAGGGTGTGAAGTGGTCCTCCAGGCTTTGTGCAGCATGCTGGTATTTTCAGGGGCAGCTCTGCCCTCATTGCATTTTCATGAGAAAGACCCAGGGTCAGTTCAGTTTCTCTGGTCCCAGCTGTGCAAACAAATACCTGGGTCAACCCTAATTGGAGCCTCTGTGAGTCCCCTGCCCCCTCCAGGGGTTCACCAGGACTCAACTGTGCCCCAACTACACTCTCCCTGCAGGCTGGGTATGCCAGGGGGAAGGCCGGAGCTGTCCCCCACACCCAGCCACCCTTTACTGGGCTAGACACAGTGCTAGCCTCTGGATGGGGCCATTGGCTGTTTATCTGATCAGGATGGACCACTGTGGATAATTCACACTTCCAAACACAATTTGTGTTTTGGGCTTGATTCTGAGTTTATATTGGCCTCCAGTGTTCCCTGAGCCAATGAACTGGCCAAGGGTCTTTTCTCCAGGGTGCCGCAGGAGACACAGCCAGGGTATGCAGCAGAGATGCTAAGTGTTATTTGGAGAGAGAGGGTGCTCAGAGAGGGCACTTCTTAGGGAGACAAGATTCTTCCAGAGACTCAGGTCAGGGCTGGCAGCCTGGGGAAAGCCTCCCACTGGGCAGAATGTTGTCCCCACTTTCCCGCCAGAGCACACCCTGCTGTGCTGAGGGCTAGGTGACAGGCTCACACTCCTGGCTAATTCCGGGAGGGACACATTGACGCCATTTAGCCTAATTGTTTCTTTAATTGAAAGTCAGCAAGATAAGCACAGGTTTCTTTCCCATGCAAAAGAGGCTTGAACTAGAAGAAACAAGCCAGAGGCGTAAGAAAACAGATGCTGGCTTTAGCCTGGCTTTGGGGAAGGAGAGCTTTGTGCCTCTGTGCTCTTGCATCATAATGTATCTGAGTTAATTTGACTGGTGGGGTGCTTCGTTAGCCAAACACTTTAATAGGATTGAGGGAGGCTACTTTCAAGCCTTGCCTGGATAAGAATGGACAAGCTAAGCCCTCTTTTCTTTAAGGAAATAGCCCCCACACTTGTGCAGGCCAAAATAATTAAGTAATTAGCAAAGGCATTTGTCAAAATGCCCCGTGAGGCTGACGAAAATGACAGCTTTGAGAAGGATGAAGAGCTTGCAAATAGCATTTTCTCCCAGCTCCGGGCTGAGGTCAGGCCTGGAGCCTGCGAGAAAAAACGCTTGCCTGGGACTCCAGGGTCCCAGCTCAACCTTTAGGGTTCAAGTTCACTTCCCTGTGGCAAAAACTGAGGTCCTATTACTAAAGAGCCTTTCTTGAAAGAACTTTGGAACATCAAAGGGCTCTAACACCAGAAAGTGAGTGAAAAATAAGGGAGTCATTTTCCTTTTCAAAGGATTGAAACCGTTAAACAGCCAAGTCCGTGGTGGAAAAAGCATTTTGTGGTTTACTGAAATTGAAAGACCGGGGAAGTAGCTCAAGGTTATAAGGCAGTCATCACCATCAACAGGGAGCTTACTCTGCACCTACTGTGTGCAAGGCAGATTCTGGGTTATCTTAGGGCAGGAAGGATCTCTACCCCTCCCACTTAAAGATCTTTATTTGTTTATTTTGACAGAGAGGGAGATAGCGGGAGAGGGAACACAAGCAGAGGGGAACACAAGGAGAGGGAGAGGCAGGTTTCCGGCTGAACAGGGAGCCAGATGCAGACGCGGGGTTCGATCCCAGGACCCTGGGATCGTGACCTGAGCCAAAAGCAGATCCTTAACCACTGAGCCTCCCAGTGCCCCTGGATCTCTGCCTATGGCCAGGAGCCCATGGGACTTACAGTGTTTGCTGTTGTGGGGTAGCATAAAAATTGGCAAATCAAGGGAGATTCTCCCAACCTAAGAGAAAAGCAACACTGGTGGTAATAACCAGTTAGGGCCCCTTCAGCCTGTCATCACGTGGTCTCTCAGTCAGTGCCTACAGCAGCCCCGTGATGCTGGTGTTCATTTCCCTCTTTTCGTGGTTGGGAAATGGAGGCTCAGGGAAGTCAGGAAACAGAGCTGAAAGGTGATGTGAAGGAGAAGGTGAGAGCCATGGAGTCCCGAGGATCCAGGTTGACAGCAGATTCTGTTTCTCCAGGAATAAGCACTGAGGAAAGGTCATTGGATTTAGAGGCTGCAGTTGGCGGTGTCTGGAAGGCGGCACAGGGGAGTGACATGGATGCTCAGACCACGTCGCAAGAACAGGGTATGAAGAGTGGGTCTTCCAAAAATAGCCAAGGGGAGAAACCTCGTCTTTGGTCCAGTTGGGGGTGTTTCCCAAGCCGGGGCTGAGGAGAGATGTGCGAAGAGAGGGAGGATTTGAAGATGCCAGAGGGAAGGAGATATTTGAGAAAGACAGGTCCTTGCTGGAGGAGGTGGTGCAGCTTAGAGTGGAAGTGGCCTTGCTGTGGTGGGAAGACGGGGAGGAGAAACTGGAGGGACCATGTTAAGCTGCTGTGGTGTTTGAAGTTAGGAGGGAATCAATTTAGAGGTACTTTGAGGGGTGGTGAGGAGGAGGGCCGAGAGGACTTAGGTGCAGGGGAAGTGGCCGACATGGGCTCTGTCTGTGGAATAAGTCACGTTAGGTCAGGAGGCCTGGGGCTGGGTGAGGGAGGTGATGGGGCAGTGGTTGCGGCTGGGAGCTTAGAGCTCAAGATCGTGAAGGCTGAGTATTGCCACAGGTATGCTTGGCATCCAGGCCTGGGCTGGGGTGCCTAGACTGAGGACATGGGATCTGAGAAGGCCAGAGTCCAGGGGCCCTCTTCATGAGTACTGCCTGAATGATGGCGGGGCAAGAGCACGTCAAGGACAAGGGGAGATCCGTGTAAGGGGGATTTCTCAGGGCAGTGGTGGTGGCCCATGGACCCAGAGGACAAAGTGAAACTTTGCCTCTTCTTTTCAGAGGTAGTAAGAAATATCAGGGCTTTCGGGTGTAGGCCAGCCTGGCTTCTAAATCCCGGTACTCAACTTACTAGTTGTGTGACCTTGGAAAATCACCTGGTATACCGTTGCGTTTTAAAACTCATCTACAAAATGGGAGTGTCACACTCACTCATGGGGTGTGCGTGAGGGTTAAATAAGGTAATGACTGTAAGCATCTGGAGCAGCACCTGGGGCGTAGGTGGTGCCCAGCAAATGGCAGCCATCGTAGATGTTTGAACTGGAAGAGATCTCAGGTCATCTAACCAACAAATGAGGAAAAGGAGGCCCAGAAAGGTTAGGGAAGATGACGGAGTTCCCATGAGGTCACACAGTGCAGGACTCCAGTGGAAGCTGCAAGTGGGACTGAGTGCAGGATGGGAAAGATTCCGGAATCTTCAAGGGCCCCAGCCAGGCATTGGCTCTGGGTACAGAGTTCGGGGTGGGGGGTTGCATGTTGTGGGGGTGGAGGCAGGTCATAGCTCTTTCCAGGGTGACAAGTGTTCCCAGGGACCTAAAATTCTCCTTCGACGAGTCATTGAATATGCCTTGTCTGTTTGCTCTTGATCTAAACCCTATGCATTGGCCTCCCTCTTTGGTCTGTTTGCCTCTGGTCTCCAACTTTGGACCCGTTGTGGCAGCATTTTCTCTGCATGGAGATGAATCTGCGGTTGACAATGCTTACTTTTGTATGCCTAGTGTCTGATACAAGTGAGTGCTCTGTAAATACTTACTGAATCGATGAATGAATAACCTCTTCCTTGTTTTCGGTGGCAACACATTTCTCTTTCCCCTCTACACTTGGTTGGCTCTGCGTAGGCGAAGTATCCAGGTTCAGGAGTTTGACAAAAGAGGATTTAAATCCCACCTTTATCACTTAAGACTGGTGACTTTTTCCAAACTGCTTCACTTCTCAGAGCCTCAAATTCCTCATCTATAAATGAGGATGATAATATTTCCCCTTCTCTGACAATTCAGGGAAGCGTGGCTGGGATGTCCTTAGCATCACGGCTGCAGGGCACTCTCCGTAATGCCGGCTGTGTTTGTTGTCTGTCATCAGAGCACTGAGTGTGGCAGCACACATAAATTTACCTTTTCTTCATTTTTTCTTTTTAAACTGAGAGTCATTCTTGTCCCACGCCCTAGAAAGTACTACAAAGAACTGAAGACACTTCTGTCCCCGTTTCCCACCTCCAGGCCCGGCTTCAGGCCCATGTGGTTTAGGGCTGCAGCGAGAGAAGAGCCAAGCAAACCATCCCCTGATTACGCCCCCGAGGCTCCTTCTGCTCAGGTTGGGTTTGCCTGGGTAGGCAGACCAGATAAAGGCTTGCTGCAGACAGCCCTGAGGTTTTGGGGTGCTCACCGCCAGCAGGAGAAACCCTCTGCATGGAAATTACTTTAATTTGCAGTTGACAAAAGGCAAATTGCTGGCATTTTTTTGCTCGGAGCCTGGAATGTAACCTTGTACAACTGCCCCAGACATTCCAGGTGACAGCTTCCATTAGCCTGGCCCAGATTTCTAGTTGAAAGAGGGGGGAAAAAAGAACATAAGTAATTTCACAGGGGGCAAAACCCCCAATCATGATTTCATTCAACCAACTTCTGTTACTTTGAATTCCCTCTCACTCTTGTCCGCATACAAAGCAGAGTCCCCGGAGGACTCCTAGCATGTGTGTGTTTTTCTTTGCTTGACCTCCAATGGTGTGTTGCCACACTCCACCAGCCTGTCATTTTCGGCTTGATGGGAGACATCTTATGATCTACCCCGGTCTCATTTATGTGTGATTGGCCAGGAGGTCATGAGGCCGGGCCTTCTCGGCTATATTCCTTTGCACGATGTCTGGGATGCTGTAGGGTCTCCACATATTTGTTGAAGGAATGAAGGGGTAAATGAATGGACGGGTAGTTTCCAGTTTTTCCCAAGGCCAGAGCATCGCTGTCTGTCTAGTCAGACTTCTATAGCATTCCAGAAGGAAGGGCATCCTTTAGTTGCGGTGCTGGTCACCTTCCACTTAAAATATGTCCCAGAGATGCCTGTCTGGGGCGGGGTTCGGTGGAATGCAGCCTGAATGGAATGCCTTCTGGGCCAAGCAGAAACGTGAGGCCGCTGCTGCCATCTTGTGGACAGTATTTGAAATACAGCAGTGACCCAAGCGGCCTTTGCACCCTTCCATTTCTCCCAAAGAAATCTTGACTGATTTTCCGATGGAATATTCTCTTTTGCAATGCATCAGACCGCATTTCCAGATGTATGATTAATCTATTTATATTCCTCTGTTGAAATTGTCATTATCATCATCGTTATAATAATAATACACATTTATTGAATTCTAAGCACTGTGCTAAGTGCTTTATTATCAAAAAACCTTCTTAATGCCTGAGCTATTACTACCATCTGTATGGCAGAGAAAGGAAATTGAGACTCAGAGTGGCTGCACGACTTCTACTTGTCTAGGAAAGGGGACGAGGGAACCAGAACTTGATCCCAGCCTGTCTGGCTCTGGACATCCAGTCATATCATGTTTTAATGGTTTGTTTGTGTGTTTGTTTCCCCAACAATATACTGAGCACCATGAGAGCTGGCCAGAGCTATTGAGTGTGGGGATCAAATGTCTCTCTGTGTACCAACTATGTACCAGGACTGTGCTAGACTAGGAGAATGTAAAGATCTCTTTAACCGGGGGAAGGCATTCCTCCTCTGTTTGTGCCACGGGGTTGCAAAGCCAAGGGAAAGACATGGATACTGTTCTTGGAGTATACTTTGTAATAAAGATTGACAGAGGTGGTGAGTGTGTGTGTGTTGTTAGTTAAATAGCAATTTAACTAGCTATTTACAACTTTATTTCGTATGAACTCACCTCCCTAGCATTGCTCAGGTAAACCATAATTGTTATTAAATCCATCCATCTATATGTTTCTTTGCTCCTTACCCTGGAGCACTTTACGCAGAGCCCATGTGAGAAGCAGTTCACTGGCAGCTGGGGGTTGGAGAGGGGAGAATGATAGCCTCTCTCTTTGAGGTTCTCCAGGATGGAAGGGACCCATAGAGTCTATATTTAGAGTTGTACTACCCCAAGTAAGTCCTCGTGTTTGATGAAAATGTATAGGCATTGTGCATTGGTGTTATACTAGACAAAGCACCAAAATCTGATTAAAATAAAAAGATTGTGAAATGGAATGCCCAAATTGGAATAAATGTGTCAGTTAAGGCAAGATCTTTACAGAGCTTCACACTTGCACGTAAATCCCAGGCTTTAAGTCCATTTCCATGTGTGTTAAGGTACTTGGGGTAAAAGTTCTTCACATGCCCATGCATCATTCCTTCCTACAGAGGCAGTGTCACACGAGGTGACTGAACGCAGCACAGCTGTCCTTCCTATTTTATTCAAGGACTCAGTAAGGAACAATCATCGTGGGCCGGGCACAAGACCAGGTGCATCAGGAACACAGAGATAGGAGGACAGGGGCTCTGTTCCTGTTGGCTGGCAGATGGCTCAGCTCTAAGTACCAGCCTCTGTGAAGTAACACCTGGAGGAGCCACAGATTAACATGGAGAGGTGGGAGAGGCAGAGAGGAAAGGAGAACGTAGGAAAGAGAAAGGGAGAGGGGAGAAGAGGAGGAGCAAAGAGAAAAAAGAGGCTCTAGACAAGGTGATGGAGATGGCCCCCAGAGGCCTTGGAGATCCCGCGGAAATGTCCATCCTAGGGGCTTGGACTCCACTTGAACAAGCAAGTGCCTTCTTTGGGTTCTTCCTAAATGCCTGGCAGTGGCCATCTCCCCACAAGTACCACAAAGATAGCCTGCCAGCTTCCTTGAGTCCCCGCCCTGGTATCTTTGTCCTGAGGTCAAGACTGTTGGGAAGGAAGTATTATCATCATTATTAGTATTTTTATGCCGTCATGGGCGCTGAATGTGCCAGTCTTCCAGGCAGCAGGGGCTGGGCATGTAGCCAGGTCTGGTGTGATAAAGTAGATGCTGATGGTGGCATCCTTGGGTGAGAGAAAATGTCTGAAAGAGGTAAGACTGAGCAGTGTGGGGGGTGGGTACTGACAAAGCACAGAACCATGGCATTGGCCCGGACCCACTCCTGTGCTGAGAAGACATGGCTTCCAACTAGCATAAGGGACTCCTGGATGCGGCCATCTGCAGGTAGGGCCCATGGGCTTGGTGCACCCCCAGTCTGTGAGGCCAGACCTTCCCAAAGAGCATCACTATTCAGCTGGTGATCAAACATCTGGTGGGTAGGAAAAATACCTGGGAAAGGATTTAAAAGCCGTACTCTTTCCTGAATAGTTACATGTGACAGCCGTAACAACATAGTCCTGGAAAGGAACGTGCTTTCCCATCATGCTCTGGCTTTTATTAAAAGCTGTTAAAAAGGTATTTCTCTACTTTATAAATAATAACACAACCAACAACTTAACATTTATTGTGGACTTAGCAAATGTGAGGAACTGGATGAAGATCCTGCAGAGACATTTTTATCACCTCTTGTTTTAAGAAATCACTTTGCTTTTTCTGAGTTTTTTACCAACCAGCTAAGACCAGCCATATGATATTGTTTCCTTCACCTTAGCGTCCTGGACATTCCAAGTCACTTTTTACACCGAAATAAGAGCAGCCACACTGACTCTTAGAATTGATGTACTTGTCTTTCTTCTCTTACCCTTATTTTAACATCATGAAAGCTTTGTCGTCTTCTAGGGATTTACTTACAGAACTAATGCGAAACTCTTTCATGTGTTCATCCGTTCATGTATTCATTCAATGACGTTGGGCGAGCAGGGCAAACATGGTCTTGCCTTTATAATGTTAACAGCTTAATACACTTAGAGGCCCCAGAATGCAGGCAAAGAACTTGGTGCATGGATGATTAAAGCAGCATTACTTAAAATAGCAAAGAACTGGGAACAACACACCTCCAGTGAGAGGGAATTAATTCAAGTATAGTAGATGTGTATGATGGAATTTTAAATGGGTTATAAATTAGTTTTTGGGCGCCTGGGTGGCCCAGTGGGTTAAAACCTCTGCCTTCGGCTCAGGTCATAATCCCAGGGTTCTGGGATCGAACCCTGCATTGGGCTCTCTGCTCAGCAGGAAGCCTGCTTCCTACTCTCTCTGCCTGCCTCTCTGCCTACTCTGTCAAATAAATATAATCTCTAAAAAAATTAGTTTTTTTTCCTGATATGTGGAAAAACGTTTAAGGAATATAATTTTAAAAGGGGGAGGAACAGCAAACTATAAAATTAGACAGTTGTGAAGGCAAGGGCAGGGAAGTTCTGGGGTCAGGATCCTAACTTTATATCTTAAATAAAAGACTAGAAGGAAGTATTACATAATACTAACAGTAGTTCTCTCATAATCATGATGTAGATATATTTAATTTTCTTTTTTTTTTTTTTGCATTTTCCAATGTTTCTATCATGAATATGAATTAGTTTTAAAATCTTAAAAGCAATGATGAGAAAAAAGAGGAATTTCCTAGGCCATGTGTTTGGGCCTTGTAGGCTGTAGGTATAAAGGGAGCAGTGTCCTTGGATTTCCCGTCTGCTGCACCCATCTTCCCCGTGCTCACTGTGAGCCGGTGGGAGCCGGGAGGGGAGGCTCACCGAGGCACACGTGGAATTAGTGTGACTAGGAAGGTCAGCTGGTTTTCCTCTGGGAGCCCGCCTCTCATTCCCCGAGACGAATGTAGCATAGGGTTGATTAAGCGTCCTGGAATGAAAATTACAGTACAAATGTGGCCCTGTGGGGAGAAAGACAGCCATTAAATAGTTGAATTTAATCCTTAAGTTTTTGATCCCCCTGGTTGATTTTCATCTGACCTAAGCTATGTTGGTAGAGACGAGGAAGTGGCATCCGCCGATGGAGTGGCTCTGGGCTCAGATTGTCCGGGTCTCAGTTCTGACTTCACCGCTCAATTGCTTGATGGTCTTGGGCCTCTCTGAACCATAGTCTTCCCGAGAAGAGGACCGGCACAGAACCTACTCAGTCGAGGGGCCACGGCGATGAAATGAGAGAATGCAGGCCCAGGAGCCGGCTGCTGGGGCTCAGTGTGGTCCCCTGTCCCACCCGCTGCCTCCGCGCAGCTCCTCTGTAGGGACTATGCAAACTCTCATTTCTCAGGTTACGGCTGGCCCACGGGAGGCCTTTCTGGGAAGCGGAGGGCAGGAGGAATAAAGAGACAGGGCACTTCTCCCTCTCTGGCTCTGTTTTGGGCAGTGTGGCTGGTAGTGCCTGCACCCCCCTCTCCCAGGTCCCTGTTCCCCTGGGACAGCGCCCTGCCTCCTTGTCTCTCCTTCCTAGGGGCGGTACCTCCACTAAAATCCCTGATGTGGACTGTTTCCTGACTAGACTCTGGTATTTTACTGTCCTTTTTAAGATTTAAAAAAAAAAAAATGTTTAAGTAATCTCTACACCCAGTGTGGGGCTCAAACCCACAACCCCAAGATCGAGAGTCACACGTTCTCCCTCCTGAGCCAGCCAAAAGCCCCAGACTCTGACACTCTTTTGACCTTCTTTTTACCTGAGGTTTTGAATGGCGGTGATAAACAGCTTTTACACGACTTACTGTGTGTGTTCCCAGAGCCACCCTGCCATGAGTGTGAGGGCTTCAAAAAAGCCACTCGTCATGTTTAACCCTAAGCAATGACCCGATCATTTCGGGAGAAGCAGCAACTTTTAAAAGATTTTTGAGAAATTACATATTGATTCCAAAAAAGTGTCTTTACAGGATGTACAAAATATAAAATAGAAATATAAATAATAATGATTCTACAAACAGGCATCTCTTTATCCACCACCCAGTTAAAAGAAATATTTACCATTATCTTTGCCCCTCCCCCCCCCCCCCCGCCTCCCGGGGGGGTGGGAGGGGAGCCCTTCCCTGGTTCCATCTCTTCCCCTCCCTGAAGATCTCCATCTTCCCGGGGCTGACAACCCTTTGCTTGTCTTTGTAGATTTACCATGTCTTAGCCCGCTAAACAATGTTTGGTGTTACACATGTTTTTAAATTGTCTATAAAAGAAAGAATGCTCTAGGGATTCTTCTCTGACTTGTTCTCCCACCCAGCATTGTTACTAAGCATGACCTGGGTGGCTGTGATTCATTCCCAGTTATTCATTCAGAGCTTTATAATATGTTGTTAAAGAACTAAAGCTCACCGCGTTATGCAAAAGCTGTTAATGGACATGGGGGTCTCTCCAGGGAAATAGTATCTGTCTGCAGGTGCCTGGTGTTGATGTTTCTCTAGGGTAGAAGCTGAGGAGTGGAGTTGCTGGATCACAGAGCAGGGAATGCCAGTGTTAGCAGATAAGGCCACATTGCTTTCCACAGTGGTTTTTTTTTTTTTTTTAAAGATTTTATTCATTTATTTGACTGAGAGAGATCACAAGTAGGCAGAGAGGCAGACAGAGAGAGAGAGGAGGAAGCAGGCTCCCTGCTGAGCAGAGAGCCCGATGCGGGACTCGATCCCAGGACCCTGAGATCATGACCTGAGCCGAAGGCAGCGGCTTAACCCACTGAGCCACCCAGGCGCCCTCCACAGTGGTTTTAACCAATTTATACTCCACCAGCTGTGTAAAAAAATATATGTTGTTCAATCCCTCATGAGTATTTAATGTCAGACTTTTAAATTTTTTGCCCATCTGAGGGGTGGGGAAAGATACCTCATTGTGGCTTTATCTTTGTATTTTCCTCCTTAGTCATCAGAGTGAGCTTCTTTCCATATTGGCTGTCCACATGTTCTTTTCTGACAGGAGTCTTGTTTGAAAGACACTAATTGTACTTCCCTGGAACCTGGGGTTGTGGCTGACTTGGTGCATCTGGGGAGGGTGAGAAGGGTCCAGGAGGGAGGGTGGTGCTGCCCTGAAGTCCAGAGCAGGGCACGGGCATGGCTGTGATGGGGGGAGACTGCGAGAGAGCTACCCAGACTGGGAGATTCCAGATGATTTTTTTTTTTTTGCATTGTGAAATATTAACAGGCCTTATAATTTCTTAAGAAAAGCTCAAGACATGATTTTTATTATAAATTTTTCTTATTTTTAAAGTATGGACACCTAATTCAAAAAGGCAGTTTGGGCCAAACAAATCTGATCTGCGAGTGCTGCATTTAGCTGATCAAAGACCCTTGTGTGACCTGCACTTGGGTTCTAAGACAGGATTCACTCCATGGTCAGTCAGCAAGTATTACCGGCCTCTTGGATCCACGGGGAGTTAGAGAAGAGGAGGCCCCCGAGTTCATGGAAGGGTCTATCCGAAAGGACCTTTCATTCTCTGCCCGTTGTTTTTATGGCGGTAAAGCCAACGTGACATAAACTTAGCATTTCTCGGTGCGCGGCTCGGCGGCACCAGGTGCGTTCCCGCTGCCGTGGCACCATCCCTGACCTCACGGAGGCTTTCCAGCTGGCCGAGCGGAAACCGTCCACATTAAACAAGAAGCTCCCCCCACCCCGTGTCGCTCCTCCTCAGCCCCCTGGTGACCACCAGTCTCCTCCTGTCTCCCGAGTTTGGTAGTGTCGGTGGGAGGGTACGGCATCTGGCTTACTCCACCGGGCGCAGTGCCTTCCTGTGGGTCTCAAGGCGTCTCCAGCCTCATGCGGTCCTCAGCCAAGCTGCAGCATGGCTCACAGTTTCTTTCCTTTCGAAGGCTAAAGATTATCTCATGGTCTCCCCATGCCCCATCTGCTTTACCCGCTTGCCTTTTGGTGGACACTGGGCTGCTTTTACCTTTCGGCTGTGTGCATGCTGCCGCCCCAGGTTTCTCTGTTCAAGCAGGTTGGAGTCTCTGCTCTCAGTTCTGTGAGGGAATATGCCCAGAAGTGGAATTGCTGGAAAATACGGTCATTTTGTTGGATAAGCCAGGGGGACTGGCTTATTCCCTCAGCACTTTTGCCTGCTTTCTCTACTTAAGAACGTGCAGTTGGAATTTGGGGGGAAATCAGCAGCATTTGGGATAGCGGTGATTCGCATCCTTTTTCAGGCTACACTTTTCAAAAGCAGAACACGGATGAAACCCTTGGGCCTATGTCTGTTTGGCTGTTTTTGTCCTGTGGCAATGAGGGCGATGATTAAGATACTGACTCAAATACATTGCATGCTCGCTTTGTCCCAGCACCATTCTGGATATTTTAAGTAATGTTATGTCCATAATCATTCCGCGAGGATTATCGTCCCAGTTTTACAGGTGAGGAAACCAAGCCCAGGGCAGTAGAACCACAAACTATGCTGGGACAGACAGGCTTATTGAATTCAGCATTTACTTTCACAGAGGAGGGAAAAGAGGCTGAAGACAGGATACCCCAAGTCACAGTGTTATATTGTGATCGACCCGGCTGAGCTCACAGGCTTCCAGACGTCTGGAAACCCCTGGCCCCACACTCTCGCCGCCTCGAAGACAGAATTCCATCCATTCATTTTGTTTATCCTCTTGACCCAAGCGAAACCCCTTCTGAGAGGCTGCCGTGCGGCATTGGGATCCAGCTGGATATTCCTGGTCCTCTTCCTGATAATTATCGGGGCAGGACTTAGCTAAAATATGACGGGGAGAGGATTATGGGTTTGGCTCTAGGATTTTGTAAAAACACATGGAAGTAGTGCATTAATATTAGTCAGGGGCTGAATGGGCCTTTTTAAGAAGTTGAGATAAACTTTGGCAAAATCAGGTTGCCCTGAGAAATATTCAATTTACTGTGCTCAAAAAATTATAATTTTTCTTTCTGTTAAGTTTATTTAGATAGTAAAAATCTGGAGTCTGTATCCCCTACGAAGTTGCACCCCTGAAGTTTTGAGTCTGACCATACACATGGCAGGCCTGTGTTTTTCATTACATTCCCTTACTCGTTAGGTCTCGCAGTTAGTCCGTGTTACACGTTTCTCTTGTGTTTTTCTTGAACTTCATGAACTCTGGCATTTCATTTCAGGGATGTATATCCAAGGGAAAAGCAGCCTTCCTTTGATCTTCCTTGGGACACCATTATGTTTAACCTAAGAAAGATTAGGGAGTTGCCATTCAACCCTGAACAAACACAAACCTCGGCTACAAAGATGGCGGGTGCTTAATCTATTTACAACATCGACTCCATTATGAACTAATTCCACAGCAAGCAGACTCTGAAAAGCATTCTTTGGAATGGAATTCCCATCTGCTTTGGGAGGCTACGTGCATATGGTCCAGAGTACTGAACATATTGGCCTCACAAAGAAATGTATTTAGCATGAAATATTTAAACTGTAGAGGGTTTTTAAACTTTGAAATCATTGTCACTGTTGGTTCCCCACATGGCTGTCAAGTTGTACTTTCTCTGAACTGAACAGCAGTTTCTGGAAAGCACCCTTGCCTTCTACTTGTATTTGTAATAACATCTGCTCAACAGTGGTGAAACAAGTCCGTTCCAGTCTTTGGACAAACAATCCCCTGAGCCGGGGTGAACTCAGAGGGGCAAAGAGCTACCACTTGGCCAGCAGCTGGAAAACCAGACTGCTCGGCTCCCTTCCGCTCCTTTTCCAAAATAGGCTTCAGAACTCAGCCCACCTTTTAAATAGCTCTTTAGCAATGTGCAAGTCTAATTGTGACATATACATATTATATATAATATATATTTTATATATAAATGTATTATATATATTTATACAGATAAATATATATAATTCCCACCCCCTAGTCCTGAAATGAGAAAGGAAGAACAAAACAAAATCAAATGTTAGCCTGTCAGGATTTTCAGTTCCCTGTCATCCCCAAGACATTGATGGAGATTTATTTTCCTAATGAAGGCTCCAACGGTAATGGTGGCACTTGCTAGAATCAGTTAGGACTAAGTGGTATTTAATTCACAGCGAAGCGACAATCTGACTGGACTGTGATTAGTTCCAGCTTTTAGCTATCATTTATAGGTCACCAGGCGGCTAACAACCTCAAATGAGGGACCATTATCTTTTGACAAGATGAAGCATTTTTCTGGGGGGATGGGTGGAGGGGGAGGGGTGCTACACAGAAAGCCAGCTTAATACTCTCTCTGGGAATTATTTCGTTCCTAATAGAGCTCCATAGACAGTTACTCAAAGGAACCATGCTCGCGCATTCCAGTTAGGTCTGTTGAAGGCAAGGGAGGAAAAAAGACTTTCCTTATAGCCGTCGGTTGATCTACTCAGTAGAGGTGAGGGTCTTCTTACTGCCCTCTGCTTTATTGCACTTCACGGGCATGCGTTCTTTACAAATTGAAGGTTTGTGGCAACCCTGCGTCGAGCAAGTCTGTTGGTACCATTTTTCCAGCTTCATTTGCTCTCTTTGTGTCATTACATTTTGGTCATTTAAAACTTTTTCATTTATATTATTCTATTTCTTACGGTAATCTACAATCAGGGTTCTTTGATGTTACTATTATAACTGGTTGGAGGTGCCATGATTTGCATCCATATGAGACAGCAAACTTAATAAATGCGTGTGTTCTGACTGCTCCACCGACTGGCTGTTCCCCCATCTCTGTCCCTCTCCTCAGGGCTCCCTATTTTTTGAGACACAATATTGAAATCAGGCCAGTTAATAGCCCTATAGTGGCCTCCGAGTGGAAGGAAGAGTCGCACATCTCTCACTTTAAATCAACAGCTAGAAATGATCAAGCATAGTGCGGAAGACATGTCGAAAGCTGAGAGAGGCCGAAAGGCTAGGCCTCTTGAGCCAGTCAGTCGTGTTGTAAATGCAAAGGAAAAATTCCTGAAGGAAACTCAAAGTGCTGTTCCAGTGAACACGTGATGAGAAAGCAGAACAGCCTTATTGCTGATACAGAGAAAGTTCTAGGAGTTTGGATAGAAGCTCCAACAATTTCCTTAAGCTAAAGCCTAATCCAGAGCAAGGCCCTAACTTTCTTTAGTTCTGTGAAGTCTGGGAGAGGTGAGGAAGCTATAGAACAAAAGTGTGAAGCCAGCAGAGGCTGTGTCATGAGTTTAAGAAGCCATCTCCATAGTAAGATTAGCCAAGATAGTGAATATAGCTGCATTCAACAATGGATTTTTCCATGTAGAGGAAACAGTCTTATGTCAGAAGAAGATGCCATCTAGGACTTGCATAGCTAGAGTGAAGTTAGTGCCTGGCTCCCCAACTTCCAAGGACAGGTTCCCTCTCTTGTTAGACTAATGCTGCTGGTGACTTGTAGTTGAAGCCCATTTACTCTACCCAAAATCCTAGAGCTCTTAATTATGCTAGATCGGTATTCACCAAGCCCTCAGTATCTCCGAGGTATGCCTGTATTCCTTGGGGGAGGGACTATGGGAGAGTGTATTGGTGGGGTTCCCTGGAAGGAAGGCTAACATTCAGCCTGTACGGACTGGTGTGGCAGTTCTAGGTTGGTAATAGCCATTCTCCACTGTGATGGGGTAAAGCCTCTGATTGGCTCGTGTCAGGGCCGTACTGATAGTTAAATATTCAAAAAAATAAAAGAGCAAAGCTCTTTTGGGGAGCCTATTTTTTTTCCCCCTCTAAGAAAATTCCGTTTTAAGTGGAATTGTCTCCCTTACATCATTAAAGTCTCCACTAAATTAGCTGAAAGCTGTTGACCGTTTGTTAATTATAAGCAAGATGATGTAATGTTCTAAGAAAGTAGTGGTTTGAGGGTAGGTCCGGTGTGACTCCAGAGGGTTAGGAGTTGAGCTTGTCAATAACTGAGGCCATGATGACACCTGTCAACCCTGTAACAGGAAGGGCCTGGAGTCCCCAAACTGGAGCCATTGGAAAGCACTAGAAGAAAACAGGTGTCGCTGCCACCAGCTGCACATACCAGCTTTGACACTTGCTGCCTGAAATGGTAGGAATGAACCTGTTTTCCTCCCTCCTGATTTTGAGACCCCCACTTTCTTTCTCGGACTTGAGGAGTTGGAAGGCAGTCTTCTAGCTTGCTTTTCTCCTATTTAGTGAGTCTTAGAAGGAAAATAGTCTGCTTTTATCTGCTTTTTGGAACCAGAACTTCAGATGTACCAATCTGATGTAATACTGGCAGCTTCCCTGAGTTGAGTACCAGCCAGGCCTCAGATACAATAAAGGAGCTTTCCATACATGATTCCATTCAGCCCTCACCTTAATCCAGTGAGGAGGGCATTATTGTTCCCAGGATGCGGACGAGTCTGAGGCATGACCAGGGATACAGATCCAGTCCTGCTCTGGGGCACCCTGGGGTGATCTCAGGTGTTACCTCTGTCCTAAAGGAGCTTACAGTCTGTTGTGAAAATAAGCCACACCTAGATCGTTCCAAGGTGAAACTAACTATACCATATTCCTCAATCTCTCAGTTTATTTGTTATGAACCCCCAATGTTGATTTATTTTTATAAATTATTTCAATATGCATAAATACAAATCTTGCATAAGTTCCTTACACTGCTAATATTTTGGTGCATTTCTTTATAGACACCCATGTATTTGGGGCTTATTCTATATAGATTTGTATTATGATTTTTGGGGTTGTGTCTCACATATTAGCATTTTCTAATGTCAGTAACAAAATTTTAAAAACGAATGTACTTTCATCCTTGCACCAATATAGGGATTTTACCATATACTTAACCATTCCCCTCTAGTTGGACATTTAGGTTGTCTCTGGTTTGTACCAGTAAGAAGCATACTATCACATCCACTTTTGTACATGAACCTCTGGCTGCCTTTCTGGTCATTTCCTTGGAATTAATACTTAGGAGAGAAATTACTGGGTCAAAGGGCATAAACCTTTTTTTAAGGCTTTCAGTATATCTCTCCAGGAAGGCTGTATTAATATGTTTGCATCTGGTATTGAAGGATCACATTGGAACCTAAGGGGTATCAGGAGAAAGTGGCATCTGAACCAGAACTTCAAGGGTAGGCAGGGCTGCTACCAGAGCAGGTAGGTGGAGGCATCTCGGGTGGGTGATAACATGCCCAGAATCAGGGAGGAGAGTACAAGGTGCCTGGGGGAAATGGCGAGCATTCTGATTTAGTTATGCTGTGGCTCTCAAGCATTTTATGTATCGAGCCCACTTAGAATGTTAAAATTTGGGGGAGAACATAAAAATGTTCAAAATAGGAAACGACTCGGCAATAATGCAAAGACAATCACCACTGTGGTATGTTATCTAAATGCCCAGAAGCATCACCATTATGGTATGATTTCTTGCTCCCCCTGGTTCTGTGTTTAGAATAGAAGGTTTGTTGATCTCACCATGGTCTCATGTAGTATCAGGACGATGTTCTGGAAGGCACGCTGATGGTTTGCTGTTGGCATGAAGCCATACTGGTTGCTACTGTCATTCTTTGCTTGACCATTCAGCTCCATGCCCCTCTTGACAGTCTTCCCACTGGTGGCACAGTATGGTGGCGAAGAGAAGAAGGAAAGAATCCAGACTGCCTGGATTCAAATTCCAGCTCTACCGTTTATTGGTCATGTGGCCTTATGCAGATTACTTCACCTTTGTGCCTTCATTTCTTCAACTGTAAAATGGGGTTGATGTTACCTCCCTTCATAGGACTATCTTGAGGATTAAATGAGTTTGATATACATAAAGCATTTGAAACAATGCTGTACATAGAATAAGTACTTTTAATAAGCATTAGCTTTTGTTATTTATTGTATTTCTTCAGTTTGGCCCACTGGCTAAGATTTGGCAGCACACATATGAAAGCTTTATGGCCCTAGTGGTATGTTGCGGCATTCCATCTCGGAGACCCAGAGGACAGGGAACTGCCTCCTTCCCAGCTCAGCGCACAGCTACAATGAATGGCTATGTGTCAATGGTGAGATGTTTTTATTTGGGTTCATCACAGAGATTGACTAGAGTCTCATGACATTCATCCATATAAAATATCATAAAAATAGTTGCAGGCATAAATAAGAATGACTGTTCTGTTTTATAACGCACAGTCCTTTTTGTTGATTACAAATAAGAAGTATATGAAGTTAAGATGCAGAAATTGTCTAATTTGATTTCAGCAATTTCTAAAAATTGAATTATAAAATTACGGACCCATAAAAAAGATGCTTTTTAAATGGAACCAGCCACCTTGAAAAATATCCTGAAAAATGTGGTTAAAACTTAATACTTCAAAGATAGAGAACAAAATAAAAATGTTGCTTGTTGGCCTAACTTTTGAGGACCTGGACCCTCCAGGAATCCCGGTCTTGGTGAAGTGACCTGACAAGCCTCTTGTTGGGATCCGTGTCAGATGCAAACAAAATTGCTCTTGATTTTGGTCCATAAATGGAGACAGGATTCCCTCATTGCTGGATGACTTGAAAAGAAGCTTTGCTTTTGCTATGCATTTGGCCTCACAATCTTCATTGACAAATAATTCTAAAAAGAAAACAGAAAGAATGTTAAAAAAAATATTTAAGTTAGGGATTCTCAGCCTAGGCACTACTGACATCTAGAATCACATGACTTTTTGTCATCGGGGACTGGCCTGTGCACTGTGGCATGTGCAGCGTTCTTGGCCTCTACCAGCCCCCCATCAGCTGCAGCCCCCAAAGCGCCAACCCAAATGTCTCCAGACATTGCCACCCATCCTTCTGAGTGCAAAACTGCCCCCAGTTGAGAACCACTGGTTTAAATCAAAAGAATCTAAATCAGTAAGAAGAGATTACTGTTTTTTAAATGGTCAAGACCGATCAGACTACTGGCAAGTAGAAACCAGTGTGCGTGGGCATCAACAAAGTATGATACTGGGGGCAAAGAGAACTTATATCTCTGCAGTTGTGGTTGTGACTCTGTTACCCTAACAAAAACAGCTGTTCTATTACCAATACGAGTCGAAGGAAGTCTTTAAATGCCTGAGTGTCCCTTCTCCACTTGGCAAAATGGGCTTTACTTCCTTGGTAAAAACCATCCTCAGCCATAGGATCCTATGCTCACCTGTTCCTATCTCTATAAAAGCTTAGCTTTCATAGTAATTTACTTATTCATATGTCTGTTGTCCCTAGGCCATGAACTGCTCGTGGGCAAGAAATCATGACTTGGTCACCTCAACATCTCAATTCCTAGCATGTAGTAGATGCTCAATAAATCCCGACTGAAAGAATGAAGGTATGAGCTCTGGACCCACCACCAGCAAACTTCCCATCTAGACTCGCATTCATGACTGAGGTGACTGAGGAAAATTTAAGAGGGAGAGTATGTGATGCAGGCCGTAAAGAACAAAGTTTTGATAGACACAACATGGGCAAGGGAACAGCATTAGCAAAGGCATCCTGGCAGGTAAGGGCAATCCCTGTGGGGATCTGGGGGACTAGCTAGTTTGGGTGATGTTCAGGGTTAATGTAGACCTATACCGAGCCCAGATCTGGGGATCTGTGGATGCTAGGGTAAGGAGTTAGCTTGCAGGATGGTTTGGGACAAGAAAGTGTGAAGGTAGGGAGATCAGTCAGAAATGCTGGCTATTATCCTGACCCACATTGCTAAAAGTCTGAGGGATTTCTTCTAGAATTCCTGAAACCAGTTTTTTTTTTCCCCAAACGAGGAAGTTCTGCCTGTAATCTGTGACACCCTAAGAACATCATTTCCATCACAACACACATCACTTAATTTCCCACAGGCTGAAGGGCTGCAACGCCGCAACTGCTAAGTAGGTCAGTCTACCGAACAGCCAGCAAGGCATGAACCAAGCTGGACAGCCGACTGTAGTTCACGAGGCCGAGGGCCTTACCGGTAGGGAGTACAGGAGCACGGCCACGAAGAGCAGCAGGATGAGCAGGATCAGCAGGCCGATGATGACCCACTTAAAGCGGCGCCACACGATGAACTTCATGGTCTTACACGGGTTGGTGAACCAGAGGAAGGAGGTTTCTGGTCGGCTGCATTGCAAAGAAATGGTTTTACCCACCCAACTTGGTATTCTACTTCAGAACCTAACACAGTTTGAAGAACACTTAATAACATTGATAAAGTCAAGCAAAGACATTATTCCCCTTAGCTGGCTGAGAAAGATTTTTTTAACATTTTATGGCCCCCTAAGATGCTGAAGATACTCTGGACTTTGGTTTGTGGGAAAGGGGAGAAGTTAAAATGAAGCTAGATCACCAAGCTCTCCACGCCCGGCCCCCCACCCCCATGAAGTGCAAAATTAAGACAACACCGAATCCATGCCATTAAGCGTATTGGAAGGGGGGAGCTTTCAGACTGCAGGTGTTTGGGGATCAGACATCATTGAGAACAAAGAGGGCCTCTCACTTTGGTGGGTCTAGCTTGGGGTTCATGTTGGGTTCATCACGTCCCTTCCCGGCTGGCCTCTCGTCCGCCTCCTTCTCATTGAGGATTTCCAACGTCATCTCCACTTTCCCCTTCAGTAAAGCAGAACAGGTTAAACACATGACATCACGTTTCACAAATATTTTCATTTCAACCCAAGGAGTATTCCCTGAGCAATGATTTTTATTCTTGTAAAACAATCCTTAGATTGCCCTAAATTTCCCTCAAGAGATTTCATCGCATTTCCTCTTCCACGTGTTTCTGAAGCGACCCCGTGTGGGAAACTGAGAGGACAAATTGCTTTCCCTCCCTCTGCTCCCTACTTTTCATTCTCTGTACCCCGTCCTCTAACTTTCTCATATCCATCTCTTTGCCTTCTCACGCACTGTCCTTTGTAACTTTATTTGGAAAAGATTAACCTAAATCCTGCTAATGACAACATGCAGCTCCATACTTCCTGCTTAACCATGCTCGCCCCACTGGATGGAGCGGGGAGGGCACTCCATGGGTGCTCGATGTACTGAGCTGAATGTATGAATGAACGAATGAATGCTGCCTCTCTGTGTCCATACAGGTTCCTAAGTGACACACTGGACACCGTTTAAGGCTTCTACATGGATAATCCCATGTGACGCTCACAGCAACCCTATAAACCAGGTACTGTGATGACCCTCATGTGTACTCGAGAATGCTGAGGCCCAAAGAGGTCTAAAAGTTGCCCACTTTTATGGCCAGACTTGTCACAGGCCTTCTGGACCCTGGAATGCCCACTAGGTCACCAACAGTCTGAGGACCCCACCCCTGACAGCTGCCTCGGTGGTGGAGCCAGAGGACTTCCTCTGCTGACGAGTCGGACAAAGTGAGGGGTCTGACAGTGGCAAGTTGCTACATCCCTTCCAGTCTGTTTTGGGGGTTGGTTTTTTATTTTACCTAGTTCCGTAGTAGTTTTATTTTTTAAGTAAAAAATTTATATGTTAAGTATGCTTTAGTTAAAATATTTTTTAATGTTCTACCCCCAGCCTGTTTCTTGAATCTACAAAGTGGAGATAATGTCTCCTTTCTGGAATTGTCAGTACAACTAAATGAGATTATGTATAACTACTTTGTAGTGGTAGATAAATGGTTTCCTGGGTCAGGAGTGGAGAGAAGAGTAGACTACAAAGGGCACAAAGAAACTTTTGGAGCAATGGGAATGTTCTGGATCTTGGTTCAGGTGGTGGTCTCAGAAGTGTATCAGTCAAAACTCATGGAATTGTGCACTTTAAGTAGATGCAATTTATTCTGTGTAAATTATACCTCAAAGTTGTTTTCAAAACCATGATTATGAATGTGAGGCACTTAGCATGTTGCCGGGCTCCTAATGAGTGCTCTAGGATGTTAGCTGTTAGCAGTAGCAACAGTACATGATGAATGAGGTCCTCTTCTCTGACCTGGCACGGCGACCCGGACTTCTGCTTCTCTATCATAGTCTACCTGGGAGTTCTCTCAACTTGCTTATAAGTTTCAGCCTTTGTGTCCAGTGGATGTCACGGCTCCCTGCTTCCTCCACCTTCTTAAATTTATAGTTTTTAACAGGAAGAGTTGGAATTTGAAGTTCCTTTTTCTGTACTGAATTGTACCAAAAGCTCAGGGTAACTCAGCCTTCCCGATGACGGAGGGTCCTCAGGAAATACCATGTAGCCGCCTGGGCTCGCAGCTTTTCCACCATTCCAATCTCTCCACCTTCCATACGAACCCACACAAATGCTCACAGCACCCACCACCTTCCCCTGGGATCCCAGTACAAACCATTCCTGTAACTTAAGGTCTCTCCAATTTAACACTTCCTTATCTGGCAGAGCCTATATGACAAAAGGAATGAATGACCCGAACTGGGAAACAGTCCTACCGCCATCACACGGGAGCCATCTTTATCTGCATAGCACGGCCACCAGCCTTTCATGGACTTCTGCTCAAATAGTGAGGCGGTTTTTGCCTTCAGGGGGTTCATGGCTTTGAGGTCTGGAATCATGTCCAAATTGCATTTCTCTGATGATTTTGCTGGAATGATGGTACGATGCAAGTCAAGTTCCAGGAAACCTAGCCAAGGAGACAGACCCAAATAAGCCTCAATGGATCAGCCATTGTTCACAAGTGAACAGAATGTTCTTGTCAGGGGAGAGGCAGACAGTGATTTCAAGCAGGTGATGGGTGAGTTAGAGAAAGGGATCCTGGTAGACATTTAAAATTCCTTCTGGATAGGATGGAAAGTGGTAGAAGAAATGTCTGTCCACTGCTCTGCGTCTCAGAGGGTGATGTGGTTTATTTCTCAAAGATACAAATATAAACAGAGCTCTTCTACAAGCTCAAAAGAATTAAATATCTATAGATTAGACATCTGCCGAAGGCAGACTTGAAATGTGCTCAGAGCAGTCTCAAGCTACCCTGAACAGAGGCACTGTGGGCGCTCTGGCTACCTGTGCTTATTTAGGAGTCATATCTTGCTGAGAGGTGAACAGTGAAGCTTTTTTACCTTCAACTGAGGAAGGCAGTAGACTGATGAGGGGTTGCGGGGGAAAGCCAGGGAACTCTAGGGAAGGCAAAGACCTGCATTTAAAGAGTGGGAGGGAAAAACAAAGCAGACCCAGGGCCTGGGAGAGGGGAATTCAGAAGAGCATTATGTTATTGTGGTGGTCTTGGGGCATGCGTACCAAGAAAGGGAAGGGCCCAAGGTGGGGGGTGTTTAATAAGTGCCTTTAACCACCGAGGAGGATGGACCCCGGTGAAAGAACAAGGGCTGGTGACATTAGGGGATTGAGAGTAGCGTGGAAGAGGAAGCCAGTTCTGATGTGCTGTGGAGGCAGCGTGGGTAGTCTGGCTGTGGAGTCAAGGCTGAGGCATTCCCTTGTGGATATAGACTTTGAGTGTTCAAGGCAAGACCGGAGCTGGTATAAGAGCCTCCTCGGGGGCCCTTGAATGCGGATGGGGCCTGCTGAAAAGAGAGACGTTCACTGTGCCGTTTTCAGAGGGCTTGAGACAGCAAGCAGGCAGGCCACACTGCCCAGAGGACATGGGGGCAGTGAGTACAGCCCAACCCCTAATTACCCATGGTACTGGTGATTTAAATCACTGACTCAGATTTTAATTGATTTCACTAATTCCAAGTAAAATTTCTTAGAGGAAAGTATCCAAATGTAAGCCCTACCCAAATAGTCATCCAGAGAAAACTTGTCATTATCCCATATCTGAATGATGAGTCTGGGTGGGACCCGGAATTCGGTTTGGTCAATACTCCAGAAATGCTCCTAAAATGACAAGAGAAAAAAAACCAAGTGACATGGATTACTGGACTTTGAAACCTTACCCTTGGGTCCCTTGAAACCCTAGCATCAGGGCACGGGGCCTTCGTTCTCTTCCACAATCCCTCTAACAACCCCTCCCCCTTCCCTCCACCCTCCGGCCCATGATATGGAGGGTAGCAAGGCTGCCCAGGAAATCTCAAGGCCACCAGCTGGGTGACAGAAAGGTTGGCCCAGGCAATTCCCAAACAGAAGGTTTCCGGCCTGCCATGTTCCTAACGGTGTGACTCCCTGCTGCCACTCCTGTGGTTTGGAGAGTTCGATCTGTGGGTCCCCCACCCCAGACCACTAGGGCCAGCTCCGACTAACCTCCCAAAGCCAAGCTGTTCTAGGCCAGCCCACCCACACTAACACCTGCTGGGGTGTCACATTTGCTCAGTGACCTTCCACACCCCCGCCATGGATGTTTGAGCACACTCCTTTCACTCATGGGGGTGAGGAGACTGGGGATCAGCTTTCACTCTTATCAGCAGATTTAAAATGTCCTGATATTTTTGGCTTTTGAAAATATTGCTGTGTTTTACATGCTCTGGTCAACCCAGACCCACCGATTCCTCATTCTGAAGTTAGGTGGAGGGAGGGCTGGGTAAGGGTCCACCAAGTTCTCACCTCTGGTCTCTGCCTCTGAACAATATTAGCCCAACAGAGTAACACCTCCACAGCCTAATTACTCCTGCATGCCTCAGGCTCCAGCAGAATGGGATTCCCCCAGTATTTCATGAATTCAAAGAAGGATGGTTGGGTTGTTTCTTGTTTTTTTCTTTTTTCTTTTTTTTTTTTAGAGGAGGGGGAGAGAGAATCCAAGCAGGCTCCATGCCCAGAGCAAGCCTGATGGGGCTCGATTTCATCACCCTGACATCATGACCTGAGCCAAAATCGAGTCAGATGTTTAACCAACTGAGCCACCCAGGTGCTTTGTTTCTTGTTCTTCAGATGACATCCCAGAAATGTTGGCTCTGAGGGACTAGGTAGCCCATTCTGGTGTTGGTTGGCCTCATTAACTGTCCCATGTGGGGTCATGCTCCCGCAGCGGCACACAGGGCACTGAGACATCCAACACTAAATGTGAGTAGGTAGGAAAGGCCGTCCCCTTCTTGCCAGTCTGCCTCACCATCTGGAAATGTGTGTGATTTGACATCAGGTTGGGCCTCTGTGTTCTAGAAAGTGCCCTTTGAAGGCATTTATCTCACTTGGCACGGAAAAGCGCTCCCTACACCAGCAGCACTGAGTAGCGCCAGCAGAGGGTAGGGTCTGGCTAGGTGGGACATAAGGCAGGTGAATTCTGATGAGGTCTAGGGAGAGGAGGTGAGCAGGCATAGCTAGAAAAGATTTACAGAATGTGGGGAGCAGGAATGGGATAGGGGATCTATAAAAGGCATCTCTCATTATTGTCTGCTGATATTCAGGCCCCCCTTTTGGGGCAAAAGCATCAGATTTTCCCTGGGGACTTTCCTCCTATGCACTCTGAGAAGAAATGATTCTGTTTCGAACTCCAGAGCTGGGCCAGTCCTAGCACTGCATCCCCAGGCCACGTTGGTTGGTTCCGGAATGGGAACGTGACCCCAAACAGAGAGAGACATAGAGGCCCAATTCCAGAACTCTGGTTGGCACCATTGGGGGTTGATTCTTCTATTTCTGCTGAGGATGCTGGGAGGGCAAGAGGTAGGCTAGGCTGCGGGCAGCCATCTTGCCTCACCAGGGAATGAGGTCCATGGGAAAGGGCAGAGAGGGGGTGGAGAAAATGAGAGCAATTCCTAAAGATGACAGTTCAATCTTGAACCTGCCAACCCTGGACTTTTTAGTAATGTGAACCAATAAATCACTTTTTTGGGGTATAAGCCAATTTCAGTCGAGTTCTGTAACTAGAGTCTTACTAATTAAGACCATGAGCGCCTTGACCCTTGATGAAAGTGCTTCTGAAGGAGGTAAAGGAGATGCTGAGGTTTAATAAAGAAGGTGAAAAGGAAATTTCACCTAAATATCTTGCCTCTATTTGGTTAATGAGTCAAACAGTGCTGCTTAGGGGAAGAAATCAGTCTCCCTCTGACATAAAAACACTCGGGTATTTGCATATATGAACACAGCATCCTCAGGTCGACCCTTTATTAGGTCCTTTACCCTGCTGCCCACCTGTTAGGCAGCGGCAGTGGTGTTTCTGATCTTTCTGAATTGCACAAAGAGCTGTCTTAGCTTTGTGACCCTAGGCAAGTATCTGCACATCTGTGGGTCTCAGATTCCCCATCTCCTCAAGGGGGAGCCGGGCTAATGACCTTGGAGGTGCTGGCAGCTCCTACTTTTCCCATATCTTTTAAGGTGGACCCATGACACCCGCTTCCCGTGGGCATAGATCAGAACTCACTTTTTTAGCAACAATACAGAGTTGTTCCGCTGGGAGGTAGTCAAATGGGAAAACAAATCTCCAGTTAAAATTCCCTTCACCATCCAAGGACCTGTAATGGACATCTGTTTTCTGTTTGTTTTCTTCATTGCCAGGAATCCAGCTGAAAAGCAGAAGCAAACAGAGTTTAGCTTCATGTGATTGACAAGTAATCTAGCCGCAAAATTGTGCAGTGATTAGGGGAATGAAGGGCAGGAGAATTAATGCACTTTTCTTGGGCAGGTTCCAGTTATGTAGGGAGCTGGGGGTGATTTATGAAGGGGGGTGCTCTGTTGCATCCAACACAGGTTGTAGCCAAATAAAATAGAATTCCTCTCAAGCCAAAGCAGGAAACCCTTTAGACTTTAGTTAGCAGGGATAAGGTGACATTTTCTGGAAAATATCAACAACTTAGCTTCTATTCTGGGAACGCTGAAGCTTGCTGGCTACGATGCTAGTCTTCCTACCTATAACTCATCAGTGGCTGTCATCACTGCTGATAGGCTTAATGAATATGAGTTAGTTAAAAAATTTAGCATTTCCTCTTCCATGTTTTACTTAAGCAAACAAAACAGGCATGATTCAAGTCATCCTACGACTTCCTTTTTTTATTATTCTTAAATTCACTATGATCACATTAATGAGACTAGCAAAGGAGATGTAAGCTGTTATTTCCATGCGCATCTCAATGAAAATTCATTTCCATAAACAATTTAACATCTTAACTTTTGACATTTGAAAAGTTTCTTGTGGCTTGTGCCTGGCAGGGAGTAGGGCTATTGAAGGAATGAATGAACGAACGTGTGGGGGAAGTTGCTAATGTCACATCTGCCTACTATTGGGAAGGGTTCTGTTTGGGAACTAGGAGACTGCTTGATTTTAGACTGGGCAGAGGGCATGAGAATCCTGCTGCAATCAACCGTAGTGGAGTTTTTAAAAAAGACTGATACCTGGACAAACACCCCCCCCCGCCCCAAAGAGATTCTCAGTAGGAGGCAGGCCTGGCTATGAACACACTCTGCCACTTACTATTCTGGGCTTCCTCTCCCACCTGCAGATGAAGTTAACGATATGTAATCCCTTCCCCTCGTCAACATGAGAGTGGAAGGCTGTGGCTTAGAAGGGCCAGAATGGAAAGGGCAAAATCCCTGGTTGTGTTACTGATCATCTGCCATACTCAGCATGCCTTGTTTTATTCTTCCCAACAACTATGTAGCTTGCTCCATTTTACAGATGTGAAAACGAGGTCCAGACAGAATAACTTCCACAGGGGCATATAGCCATTAATGGACAGAATTAAGTATTAAGAATTGAGGGAAATTGGAAGTGGAGGTGAACCATGAGAGACTACGGACTGTGAAAAACAATCTGAGGGTTTTGAAGGGGTGGGGGGTGGGAGGTTGGGGGAACCAGGTGGTGGGTATTGGAGAGGGCATGGATTGCATGGAGCAATGGGTGTGGTGCAAAAACAATGAATACTGTTACACTGAAAAAAAAATATATATATATATATATAAATATAAAAGAATTCTGAAGCCCTGGTTGGTCTGACTCCAAAGTCCAGGGCTAGTCTTCTGCCTCAAAGGACCATAGAGAGTACCAGAAAGTCACATGCTAACATTAGATCCTATTGTTAATAGTGGTATTAATAACAATTAACTACAATAGTTGTCCTTGCTAGTTAATTAACTAATTAGCTAGCTTAGTTGAAAGATTAAGCTCTTCACTTTTAACCTTTTAAATTAACTCGAGGAAGAGAGTTTACACTCTTTGGGTAGGACCTTGGTGACTTCACCTCCTTGACATGATCCCCAAAGTGCCACCATCCTCCTTCCCCAGACCGCTCACCCCATGAAGCTCCTCCCTCTTTTTCTCTCCTGAATCTTTTTTACTTAATTCTAAATATCAATCTTTTCACATTATTTTAAGACGAGTTAGCTTTCTGTATTTGCGTATGCACATGTACGACTTTGTATACCTCCCACACGTGAAGTGTCCTAGCTGCCCGTTACCCTGTGGCAGACAGTAAGCACCGTGCGTATTAGGGTTAGGAATACACCATGTGTATCAGCATGTGGTGGTGTTAGGGATACTACTGATGCATGATTCATCTTCACATACAGCATTTAGATTTTAATTCCAAACAGGACATGGTACTTTAGGTTGTGCTTTTATTCTTTGATTCGAGTTTTCTCTCAGTCCAGTATTCCTTGAGTTTCTCTGATTTGAAAAAAAAAAAAATAATGCTTATGACAGTCAAATAAATTTGCATATATATAATTAGCTAGGATTAGTTTTCCTTGGGGAATGGTAATAAGATCCTGAAATGAGAAAGAATAATGAAGAACTTGATGAAACATTCCCTGTTTACAGTGAACCCAAATGATAGTAATTATGTCTTCAACAAAGTTTTGATTGAAGGCCACTTGGGATCAAAAGTGAAACTTTGTTATGACTTTATGAATATATTAAATTTCAACAAATCTTATCTTTTACATATCAAAGAACCAAAGTTGGTCTCTGGATTAGTAATCCTACTAGCTAACACACGCACAGTGGGATAGTTCATGTGCGGCGTTAGTGTGACTGGCCATAGGCTGCCCAGATGACACATTATTCGGAGTACGTCTGTGAGGGTGCTTCTAGATGAAATCAGAATCTGAACTGGTGGACTGCGTGGAGTAGACTGCCCTCCCCAGTGTGGGTGGCCCTCATCCAATCTGCTGAAGGCCTGACTAGAACAAAAGGCAGAGGAAGGAGGAGTCAGCCTCTATGACACCTCTCACTTTCCTAAGCCTCCAGGTTCCAGGGGGCAGAACCAGGGACTTCTCAGCCTCCAGAATCATGTGCACCAAATCCTTAAAATACACACTTTCTCTCTTGCTCTCTCGTTCTCCCTCTACACACACACACACACACACACACACACTACTCATTGTCTCCCTAGAGAACCCTGATACACATAGTGTTTACTGTCTGCCAGGCACTGCCCCAAATGCTTTGAGTTACTTAATATTCTGAATATCCCAGAGCAGCAGGTACTATCTGCAGATGGGAAACTGCGAGCTCACTGGCCCACCTGGTAGGGAAAGTTACCAGGATTTCAACCCAGGTAGTGTGGCTCCAGAGACCGGCATTTTCATCGCTATGCCATTCTGTACACAACCTCTTTGGTGGGGACAGAATGTGAAACTAACACCAACATGGATTACGGTAATCGATGATACAAGGAAGAGGATGATGAACGGCTCTGATGCTTCACATGTGGGATGCAGGCATTCCATAAATGGTGGAATCAAAGTTGGTTATTTATTATTATTTTTTTTAATATGCTCTAGTTTCCTCTTTTCCATGGACATTAGCTGCTGGTAGCAAAATATACAGAAACTGAAATATTAAAAAGCCTTCCTTGTGTTTCTAGGGCTACTCAAGGTATCATAAAGGAATAAAATGAACTGCATGACTAAAAAGAAAAAACAAGGCTGATAATAAACTGAACTCACTTTACAAGAGATGTAGAAATATGTATCAGTGCTAATAGTCATTTGATACGTCTGCTTATAAACAAGATTCATACAGATTTCTCTGTATGTCGCTGGAGCTCCCTAAGCAGATTAAAGAAACAGCTTCCTCTGACCAAGGATCCTAGAGAGGACACCTTGAATAATGCTGCTGCCCATTCCTTTTCCGTCAAAGCCAAGTGAGCATCTAACCTTACCCTTTGACATAGATGTCACTCATTTCCTCTCCTGTGATGCTCTTCTCGTCCAAGAGAACGTCCTTGGTATTCCAGATGATCACACGCAGGTAGTATCTGCAAAGAGCATGTTTTGAAGGTGCTTTTTTCTCTGGTCTTCCACCACGGCCCCAGTCCAATGTAGCTGGCTCTCAAGACTACTTACTTTTTGGCTTTCCTGGGGGTGATGTTGAAAGGAGGGCCTGGTGGTCCCAAACTCTTAGGGAAAACATCTACCCACATCTGAAGTTTCCCCTGAATCGTTAAAAAATGAAAAAAGAAATTAAGTTGTATTATGAGTAGCAGAGACTATAACTTTCTTTCAGATTTTCTAGGTGAAACTGTTTCTTCAGGCCTGCCTATGTGCTATCTATATGGAAAGTGACAAAGGAGAGCAGAGGAGCAAACCGAGATAAATAATCTGTCTTCACTGTCCTTTAGGCCACCCACTTCCCACTCTCACCAGGAGTCTCTGACGGCTGCATGTGCCCACCTCTATCATTGTCTGAATGTCCCATTGCTAACACAACCCCCAACACACGCACATGCACCCTCTTATAATGACTTGGAACTTGGATCCTTCACTCAGAACTCTATCACATTGCCTACTTATTATCAGTCCTGATTTTGTGACAACGAAGGGTTTCTCCACTCACCTCCAAATAGGAAATCAAAATAATGTAAAATGGTATTTAATTTATAAAAAAAAGACTTACAACATGGCACTTTCAAAGGAAAGACCCAAACAATGGCAAGACCCTCCCTCATCACTATCCACGTGGCCCCTGTGATGAGCCGCCTGGCGCACTGTGGCCCAGCTTCCTCCCTGGCTCTGAGGTCTCAGTACCATCTCACCCAAGTGGGGCCTAGCACAGTGCTTCCCCACGCCGTGGACAGTTGGGCCAAGGTATTTGGAAGTAGATGGGGCTACATAAAAACCTTAGAAACGCTCTATCACATTCTGATACATAGAAAGGTGACCACAGGAAGAGCACAGACGAACAGAATGAGAGAGAGAAACAGACAAGAGAGGGGAGAGATCCTGGTCCAAGGTTGTTCTGAGCCATAGTCACTCTCCTGCCTGGATTTAGTGAATTACTTGGAAATTCTTAAAATAATGCCCCTTTGGAATAAAGCTAAACTGAGTTGCTTTTCTATTTCTTGTCTATCTAAAAGTGTCTGAAAGAGAAGAGGCACATGTGGGTCAGCTCCTGCCACAGTGTTTGCGATGTGGATGATGGGTTTTCACAGGGAGAATGCTCTTACCTGGGAGATGTTGGGCTGGAACGTGCTGTGCAAAGTCCTGGTTTCCACATGCTCAGGGACCAGTCCCTGAGTCCTGAGGATATGAAGGGCAAGACGCTCATCAGGGGCCCCGAGGTGCTGGTGCAGGATTTTGTTGGCTTCTGGAATGGAAAATGGCATTGACAGGGATGGGCATCTGCAAACCGTTCAACCAGATTGCCTGGAGGGGCATGCAACCCTTCATCCCAGAAGGGCGAACTGGGCAAGCAGGGCTAGTGTGCGAACTTGGATCTGTGAAGGACTCATGGATAGAAACAGCTCTTGACTATGGGCCCTGCCCCAACCAGGCTCACAGTTGACTTGGGAGCTGCCAATAGCAAAGGGGCCAGAACACACCAGAATGTGTCCATGAAAGCAGCCTCTGTTTACTTTTCTGGCAGAGGCAGCCAGATTCTGTTTCACAGCCAGAGTCTGTTTCCCAGCCTCCCTTGCAGTTAGGTGTGGACACACGATCTAGTCGGGCTCAAAAGTAACACAGAAGTGACATATGTATTACTTCCAGACCTGGCACATAAAACCCTCTCATGAAAGATATTCTAGGTGCTGTTCCCTTTTGGATGCAGAAGGAACAGCAACTTCAGGTGCCTGAGTTGAAGAGCAGAGCCGCAAGACGGAAGGGCCTGGGTCTGTGATGAACTGCTGCCTGTTGGAATACCGAGTGAATTTCAGAGAAATAAACTACTGTTTTAAGCCACTGACATGTGACATGTGAAAGTTTAGTTGTTATAGAGGCTAGCATTACTGTGGCATTTTACAATCAGCCCTTGAATTCTCGGACACTTCTCCCATGGAGAGGTGGAGTCCCTGTCCTCTTCCTGTGAATCTGGAGACCTATCTGAGCACTCAAGTGTGGAGGAAGAATGCCGTGTGACTTCTCAGGCAAGGCCCGCAAGTCCGCGTAGCTTCTGCTGGTCCTTGAAGGGAAGCCACCTGCCACATATGGAGCATGAGTATCTGGAGACTGCCCTTCTGGAAGGGCCTGAGGGGATATTCTGATTGTTAGCCCCAGCCAAGAGCCAGCAGCAGCTGCCGGCCGTGCATACAGGCCATCCTCAACACCCAGCTTTGTCAAGTCTCGGGATGACTGCAGCCTCCCCTGCCCCCAACGTCTGATAGCAGTGAACCACACGGCCCGCCCAGGTGAGACGTGCCCAGTGAGCCCTTCCTCAGTTCCTGACCTGCAAAACTAAGCAAAATGAAATGGGTGTTTTTCAGCCGCTAAGTTTTGGGGTGATTTGTTAGGTAACAAGATTAACTGGAATGGGCCTTGTGACTGAGACAGTTTTGGGGGAGTTATCTGGGGGCACTCTTAACGATGAGGCCACATGGCTTGCCAGTTAATTCCCAGTCCCTTTTGCAAGTTCTCATGTTGACACCACATCAACATCTCCTAAGCAGCTCATCTTCCCTGGTACTAAGTCCTCCTCAAATGGAAGGGAAGGACAAAACATAGTTTCTTGCCGTGTCGACAATAAAGAGCTGAAGATCGGGAAAGCAACAGTACTCCCAGGGGTCTGTACTCAGCCCTCCCTGGAGATCCTCCAAGGACGCCCTCCAAGGCAAGCTCCGGGAAGCCCCCCTCCCTACGCAACACTGAGTAACCCCGCAGCTCTTACGCTGTTAAGCTTATTTCAAGCTTTGTCGTAGTGCAGCTAGCTGGCCATGTGTCAGGACAGATTGTATTATAAATTACTGCTGGAGAAAGAGCAAGACCCCAAGCTCAGACATGGGCCAGACGTGAACTCAGAAGATTCTTCAAACCCTCCCCCCCATATCCTTGGGCCTTCTCAGAGAAGGGCTGGAAGAACGATGGACTAAGCCTGGGAGAGAAAGGGTCTCACTACCACATGAGCACTTTGAAGCTAAATTATGAACTAATTATGCATTACATAAAGTAGTTAATTACTAGAACTTTGTGTTCAAAGCTCCAATGGCTATGACCTAAAAAAGGTCAAGTGAAACATAAGACAGACAAGAAAATGTGTGTACTTTGACACTTGACAAGACAGCAGAGCTGGGCTATAATGGGGCTTTTGTTAGATACTCATGTGTGCAGAGTCTCCTGTGGTATATCTAGGGCACGGCTCTGCCCCTCCCCCCACCCCAAAGAGATGGGCTATTACACTTTGTAACCAGCTGGTCTGTGGTTATGTACTTACCAAATTCATCCAAACTGTAGTCCCGCCCTCCATATCTGATTCTGCTTCCATCTTCGGAAAGGATGGGTGGTGGGAAGCCTTTGTATCTGGCTACATTCTGAAGCAACTGTGTTGGTTTCAACTGATCCCGCCAGGTGTTTACGCCAGAACTGTAAAGAACATTCCACACCCAGAGTTACTGCGGGGCACACAGGTCCTTCTTGGCTTCATACGCACATACTCCCAGTACTCACAGGCGTGCCCACGTAACGAGGGAGCAGGGAGTGTGCTCTACCCTCTGGCTCTTGTCTAGAAATCTATTTCTGGCCCCAAGTCCACAGTTACTCTGGCCTCAGCCAATGGATCCTTTCCCAGCTCCCCGCAATTTCCTCCTCCATAAAAATGAGGGGCCTGCTTACAGTAATCACAACAGACAAGCTCATAAACATAAACTTCAAGCTGTAGCTCATTAGACGCTGTGCGAAGATGCCAAACAGCACTTGGGGGCAAGACGGCCATCACAAAACTGATCAGGGGTCGGGGGGAGGGCACGGCAATGCTATGGCCCTGTTCTCCCGCAGATAATCCCTTTAGTAAAAACACTCAGAGGAGCAGTGGCTCAGTGAAGACAGACACTGTGTAGAGAACCAAGGCTTCCCCACGTACTGATGTCGATGGAGCAAACGGTCTACATTTGTGCCCAGGCAACTTACACACAGTACTGCTCAGGTATGCCGCAGTGGGACCCAAAACGGGAGAGGAATCGGTTTTCCAGATCAATGATGGTTTCTCCCACCTTTTCATCACGGGTAAAGGTGTCATAATCATAGACAGAGATTTTCAGATCTTTTTCTTGAGGTAAGTAGCAGCACAGTTCGTACATTCTAAATAAACACATGCAAAGTTAAAACCTCCACGATTCTATGCAGGCCTCTCCAAAACTCCCCAGGGCTTTGTGCAGAGAATCCCCAGGTGGCGGCAGCTGCTGGAGAACTGTGGTGACTGGGACCGCCAGGTGGGGGCAGTGGCGGGCGGTACTGGTAAGAGCATGGCTCTAAAGACCTATGTTTGAATCCCAACCCTGCTGCTTACTAGCTGTGGGACCACAGGCCAGTTAGGTCACCTCCCTGTGTCCGGTTTTCTCGTCTGTAAAATAGTGACAGGATACCTACCCTCCCGTGTTGGTATAAGGGTCGGGGGGAGGATCGTTTAGAAAGCCTCTGGCATGACTGCATCACTGAAAGCCCAGTCGCTATGATAATATTAGTTATTCACCGTACCACTAACGTTATCATCACATGCCTATTAACTGGGGCACCCAGGCATTGCTGCCCAGCTGGGAGATCAGTGAGACACAGCACCCTGATTTACAGCGCCCTCTAGGTGCCCCTGCTATCCCTCTGCCCCAAGAGAAACCACCACCCCAAGAACATCCCTGACCCCTGCAAGAGCACTGGGGGGGGGTGTTAAGGGGTATGCACCAACAAGGTGTGAAGGGCAAAGTGCCAAGAAGGTGGTGCCTCCACCCACGCCCTCTGGTCTGCCATATGCTTTTCTGTAGATTCCATACTAAAATGAAAATGCATCTGAGATAAAGATATAGAGCCCTCCCGCTGGCAGGTATGCTGCCTGCTGTAGGTTCTGAAAGGATGATAATCAGGAATGGCCCAAGCTCTGGATGGGCGAGGTTTGGTTTTATATTTGCACCATCCACATAGGTATGGGGCCTACAGTATGTGCTCAATAAATTTGGTTGTAGGAAAACTGTCAGAGGCCTCTCCCTTCTTGCACAGGGGTGTGTGGACTGGTTCCTGCCCCCAAAGCCAGGAATGTTAATCCATTTGAACAGAAGGGTGTGTGCCATTACTGCCGGGAGGAAAGCTTCCAGGATGTCTCCTGGATAAATCTCAATGCCTTCTCTAGATGGCTGTAGCCAGGCAGGGGCCTGCAGGAGGCAGGCAGCCACATGAGAAAAGGCACATGAATTGTGACCACACATGAAGCCCTGAGTCCACACGTGCCCCATAATATCACATTTTTAGAACTGCATTCCAAGGGAGATAAAACATGTGTCCCTCGAGAAAAAGAATTCTTTTGTCAAATATGGTTGAAAACCAGTTCTTTTGGAGAGCCTCCGGTCAAACTAAAGTCTCTGAGAAGTCCTGCAGTTATTATCTTTTTTTACCCAGGTGTCTCAGTTTGATGAAGGAGTCCTTCTTTTCCTGGAACACCAATTAACATTCTATAGAAGACACACATTCTGCTGAACTCGATCTGGATGTCACTATGGTGGGGTGGAAACATGCTGAACGATGGCTGAGTATGTAGGAAAGATTGCTTCTTTCTGAATTCCTCAGAATCCCTGAGGGTCTCTGCTGAGAAGAAAGTCACCCCCATAAGATTGGGGCCAATGACCAAGAGCTGTCCAAGGGGCTACAAAGCCAGCATCGCCTCGGGGAAGGCGAATCTGCCTATACAGCAGGCACTGGCTGGCCGCGCAGAGCCTGACAGCATCGCTTCCTCCCCGGGTGCCTCCTTGCAAGACTTCCTGCCACTTAATTAAGCCTGTGCCTGGCTCCTCTGAGACGTGCGATTCAGACAGGGCTGCCTTTCTCCCGTAAAAGCTGGCTTTTCCCTGCTTCCCTGTCTCCCTCACATGGAGCCCTCCTTCCTGCCCTGCGTGCCTTTTCCTGTCTAGACCTCAGGGCTGGATCAGCGGAAGAAAAGGAAAATGATCATATTGCCGTGCCAGAGGATTACTTCCATTCCCTGGCCCCAGCATGCTGCTTTGGGGTGTGCAGCAGAGGTGTGTGTGTGTGTGTGTGTGTGTGTACAGGTTAGTACTGAGTATGCCCAGGAGCTGAGTGAGCGTGAGGCCGTGTGTGTGTGTGTGTGTGTGTGTGTGTGTCACAGGGTGTGACTGTGTGTGAGGGAGAATAGCATGTATGAACCTGAGAGGCTCTGAATGACAAAGACTCCGTGTGTGTGTTCATGTGCATGCACACACACACACACACATGCACACAGGAGAGAAAGCACAAGGACACAAACCAACGAACATGAGTAGAAAAGGAGAGGATGGGCAAGATAAGCCAGAAATGAAAATATAGGCCACACATCAAACAAGAACAAAGAATTCTCCCACTTGGCAAGGTTCTGGGAAAATAACACTGTTTTCACCAATATTTTGTACAAGGAACATTTATGGAATGGCTTTGCCACGACTATGAAGCATTGTGATGGCTTCATGTGAAGGTTTTGCCACGACTAGGAATGTGATGGCTTTGCCGTGTGATTTGGTGGCTTTGCCATGAACATGAAGCATTACCGAGGGTGTTCGAAAGCCTGGGGCTTGGTCAGGAACTTCTGCCTTGGCCTTGGCTCTAGCACATACCAGCTCCGTTGATAGAGCGCTGGCACGTGCTTCCCTCCCCTGTGGTGGGGGCTGCTGGCCTCGGCCCTGCCCTGCGGCGAGGCTGCAAACAGACAGGAAAATGAGATGGTGGCAGCCACAGAGCCCTAGTGTGGATACGACACAGCCACTGTGGTCAGATGGCCTGGGTTCGAATCCCAACTCTGCCTTTTACCAGCCAAACACACGCGGCATTGGTTCACTCTGGGCCTCAGTTTCTTCTGCTGTCAAATGGGGATGAACAAGAGCACCTCAGAGCTGTGACACTTCTGAGAGGTTTCATATCAGTGGCTCAGCAGAGGGCATGCACCCAGGGAAAGCTTGGCAAATATGAGCTACTGTTAAATGTGGATGCAGCTGACGGCTGAAAAATATGGGTCCCCTTTAGAGGTGCTGTGTCTTTGCCACCCCCTGGAGAAGGGGCTCCTCCCCTGAAGATCAGTGTCATAGCCCAGAAACAAGTCTAAAGATGAAGAAACCAAAGCTTTTTTCAAGAGTTTTCAGGAACAGGAGGCAGAGGGGCATTCTGACCCGATGACTTTCTGCCCCCTCCTCAGTTCTGCTAGCGGAGCTCATTAATCCATTCGCTGGATCAAAATGTCCCAGAGGACAGAGCCCGGTCTGGATTCAGGGAGGGGGAACCAACACGCTGCTACAGGTAAGTCATGCTGCCTGTCCTTGTCTAGAACTCACAAACTTATTGGACTTCTGGACCTTGTGCTGCCCACTCCCGGACCCCTTGCCCCCTCAGCCTCCTGGGCGCAGAGCAGCCCGGCTCATGACCTGTTACTGTGTTCCCGGCACTTCGCACGCGCGTCTGTGCTCGCACATTTACCACCTGCTCTGCTGCCCAGAAGGTTCGTCTAGTTTGTAGTCACAGTTTCAGGCCCTAGAACAGAGCTCGGCCCAGGTCACATCCTTACCACATAAGCCGTGAAAAATAAACGACAGGAAAACGTTTAGAAATGTTCGTTACCTGCCGAAAACCGGGTTGAGGGTGTTGGGGACGTAGTGATCTCGATCTTCGATGACCTTTTTGCCCAGTGTTATTTTTATGTAAGGGTCACACTGCAGGGACAAAACAGAAGGTAAGCTGTGTCACCAAGGGGTGTAGGTTCAAGGCAGTTTCTGGGGCCGACTCAGAGGAGCCACCACAGCCCTCCCACCCCGAGCGAAAGCTGGTGGCTGGGGCACACGGCCGAGGTGTGAGAGACATGCCCCTTGGGGGGGGCACACAGCCAGCCACCTGCAGAGAAGCGGAGTGGGCTGAAGAGGCGGTGGCAGCGGGGAGGGACCCAGCATATCTCCTCCAGGTCACATCTGTAAAATGAGAAGCATGAACCAGAGGATCCAAAGCCCCTTCAAGCTCTTGGATAAAACCCCGCTGGGACAATCCTCCTCAATACCTTGTTTGGATAGAGTATCTTTCCCCCTAGTGAGATAACAGACGCCCCAAAAGAAAGAACATGACAATTATTGTGGCTGATGACTGTAATTATCTTGCTACAGGAGAAGGCCCCACACCCAAACTCTTACCAGACCATTGTTGTCCTGGGGCTGGAGTTGTAAGCCTCGAACAATGTAAATCCGAACCGTGCATTCCTGTGGGACGCTGTCAGGTAATTCCCGAAACTGCCTGGGAGGGGCCGGCACACTGGGGTCATCCGAGAGGGGGTAGATTCTGAAGGAGCCCTAAGAAAGAGACACACAGATGTCCTCACAAGGGCCCGAAGAAAGAGACACACAGATGTCCTCCCAAGGGCTGTGTGGCGGCCTGGGCAGAGGGCTCCTGCCCTCCACACTGCGCACGCTATGGGGCAGGCCCTGGGGTTGGTGGCGGCGCTGCCTTTTCTGAAAGAAACGATGCCGATTACACCACATTCCAGTGGGGAATGTAAAATGATGATAAAGTACTGAGCTGATCACAGGGAGAAGGGCAGGGCCAAGCAGGGAGACCAGGAGAGCACATCGGCAAGAGTTGGATCAGTGTGGTGGGAAACTGCACATACTTTGAAGACAGGAATAAAAGTGATTATTTTTTAAACCCAGTCAAGTACAAAGGATGATTTCCCTTTTCTGGCGGCACCCCTGTAAGCCCTCCAGCCCCCAGGCAAGCTCCTTGTTCATCCCTCAGGTCTTATCTAAAAAGTATCACTTCTTCCAGGAAATCTCCCGGGACTGTCTCCTACACTGGCTCTTCCAACCCACACTCACCCCTGCTGCAGCACTGACCTCCCCCCCCCCCCGCCTTGTACTTGTCTATTTATTGTCTACATTCAAGCCCGGGAGCTTCCTGAGGGTAGGAACTATGTCTTGTGCATCACTCTAAAACCCAGCATAGGGCTGGATAGGTCACCAGGGTGCAAGAAAGGTTTTTGGAATGAGTGAGCCGGCAGGCCAGCTTGACAGGCCATAACCCTTATTGTGAAGCCTGCTCTTAAGCACAAGAGAGAGCAGTCCAGTTGGATTCAGACCCTGTGGGTCTTGGTTCCAGTTCCACTCGTTCCGCAAAGCAGTGGGAAGTGAGCACTTACTATGCTCTGTGCCAGGTCCTGGGGACCCAAACGTGAACTCAGGAAACCCAGCCCGGCACAGGAATGTGAAATAGGCTTGCCTCTCAGGCCTTCTTGGATTGCTTGCTGGGACGCCGCAGGGACAAATATGGGGACAGGGACGTGGATGGGGTGGGGGAGGGGTAGGGTAGAATGTTCCAATGGATTAGCAACTTCTGCTCTTGGGAAGGATTAGAAGTGCAGCACAGCTGCCTGGGACTTGCCCCGAGCGGTCGGAGGGAGGGACAGTCACAAAAGCCTATACCTGCCCTTGTGAAAGGTGCTTTAATGGTTACTGACGCCAGACCTGTGGGAGCCCATGGCAGTAGTGAGTCACTCCACAGGAAGCGACTAGGGGACACTTCACAAAGGTGACACCTGAGCTAGCTGTGAAAGGGGGGAGTAGGAGTTTGTCAGACCACAAAGAGGAAGAGCCTGTCCCAAGGCTCCCAGCAGAGAGGACAGGTGTGCCCGGGGGTGGGGAGAGGTCCTGAGTGGCAGGGCGGGGCGGCCAGGGAGCCCAATGGCTTGGGAAAGGCCCGCTCTGTCTGAGGAAGGAGCTGAGACTTGAGCCATGGAAAGCCAGCATCTTTCGGTAGTCTAGAAACACAGTCACATTGGGCTGCCTGGGGGCACGGACTGGAGCGGGCGGGAAGGTGGCGAGGACCATCAGGTGGGAAGCTGTGGCAGGGCGCCCACAGAAAGCCTGGGAGGAGGCAGTGGGGAGAGGATGGGGAGACAAGGGCTTGGAGATGCGGAATCTAAATGACCCAGGCTTAGACGGCGTGGGCGGGGTGCAAGGAAGGTACGGAGAATGGCCTGGAGAGTTCTATCCCAGGGTCCTGTGGCCCTTTTCCTTGTCATCAGCTTCCAGCTTCCTTCAGACGTCAGAGGACATGTCCCTGCCCCAGAGGCTGCTCATCCTTTATCCTAGTTCTATAAAGAAACCAAAGGTGGATTTGAAACAGCACAAAACCCCATATTTTACTCACCTTAAACTCTCCTACCACAGAAGGGTCTTCATTTTCATCTGATTTGCCTCGGTACAGCTTGAAAGTATCCGAGAAGTCTGTCAGGCCCTCAAATTCTGTTACATCCTCTAGTTCACAGTCGTATACCTGAAAAAAACGTCCACAGAGTCTTAATTTCTCACTAGAATGCAGGTGACGTCGAGAATCAAAAAGCCCGACAGTACCAAGTGGGCCTGGGCAGGTGGCTGGGGCCACCAGGATGCTCTCGTGGCCGGCAGGAGGGCAGAATCTACAACCACTCGGGGAAGACATCTGGCACTTTCTTCTTGAGGTCAGCAGCCAGCTCTTCCATGATGCAGAGACTGCATTCCTAAGGACTGACCCAGGAAAAATGGAAACGTGTCCACATGGCAGGAGGAGGCCTCAAGCGGCTTCCCTGTCAGGAGAACAGGGACCCACAGGGCGGCGTACCCACATAGTGAACCAGCGCTCGGCAGTAAGGGGGGCCAAGCGGCTGGTGCCCAGGACGGCGGGATGGATCTCAGAATGACACGGTTGGGCTAGAAAAGCCAAACACACACAAAAAGCCACATGGCATGAGCCCATTTCTACGGAGTATAAAAATAGGCGAAAGCAATCCATGGTGAGGAAAGCAGATCAGCGGCCTCGCAGAGGGATGGGAAGTGGTGGATGATTGGCTGGAAGGGGGTGCCCAGGAGTTCTCTGTGGTGATGAAGTGTTCTCTGCCTTGTTTCAGGGAGGGGGTGGTGGTGGTGGTTCACACAGGTGTATACCATTATCACAACCCACAGAATGGAGTCGTTTATTGTACATAAATTCTATCTCCATAAAAAACCAGAAGAAGAGGAAGAACAAGAATGGGAAGGAGGGAAGGAAGGCAGGAGGGAGCGAGGGTGGATTTCGGATTCATCTACTCGACCGGTTTGATCGTTTTTCTAAATTAGTGCTTCTTTACGTGCTGGTGTTTCTTAAGCTGCACTGAGATGTTATGATGACAACATGGAACCATGTGGTATTTTTCTACTTTGATGGGGAAAATCATTTTAATGGCTAGATATTTCTCATTTTAAAGATCTTTTCTCCCATGCAGTATTCTGAAAACGTTAGCATTTGCTTCTAATTAAGCGCATTAATTACAGATTAAAAACATGAATGAGGAATTGGAACTCCAAACATTAACCCAGGAGATCACAGCTAGCCAGGTCTGCCTAGCTCAACAGTTCGCCTTCCTCCTGGACACACGCGCCCACGGTTGTGAAGGAACATTACACTCATGTAACAGAATCAACTTTTCAGCTACTGAAATGGATCCCTGATTGGTGGACAGAACAAAGCACACTGGCATTTCATGCTTTTCTGCAAGAGCATGACTTCTAGGACTCCCTGGGTCGAACTGGATCATTGTTGGCCTCATCCGTGGTGTCGATTCCCAGCCCTCTATCAGTTGCCCTCAGGCCCCAAAGTGCCAGTCACATAACCACAAATCAACAGCTGTCCTCAGGCTCCTGGCAAAGCCACAGCCCATTGCAAGAGGGGCTCCTGGCCCTTCCCCATCAGTCCCTCCGCTGGCCCTTTTGGTCAGTTTTCATGGATGCCAATCCCTCACCCACAGCAGTACAGGCCCAGGTACCTTGAGTTTGGAATAGCCTTTCTGAATATATTGTCCACATTTTTCATGTTCTCCTGTGGAAGCATAAAATTTACTCCACCAGTCAACGATTTCTTCCTCCTAATGAAAGACACATCGAAATGTAAAAATCTTTAGTGTTGACATGGATTTGCAATCAAGGAAAACCCACATGTAACAGGTTAAGAGAAATCAGTACTTCTGAACCTGACACAGAGGACAGTATAGGACTTTTACTGACAGGTACCATGGATTCAGGATTCGGGATTCTTCCACCCAGAAGCTGCAGGGGAAATGACCATTGTCGGCGGCCAGTGAAATGTGTTTGGCTCTAATGCCCACAGCGATCCTAGATGTTTGCTTACATCCTACAGATACAACCTACTCATTAGTCTGATTTTAGTTTTTCATCCTGTTGACTTGATATTAAATATACAAACAAAACTCCCATATGTTTTCTACTATTTCATTTCTTTTTAGCCAGCGGTGCATTATAAAACAAAGCTAAGCTGAGCCGTGGAAAAACTGGTTCTAATTCAAGTCCCATCCTTTACAATATAAGCCATACCCTCATGGTACAAGCCATACCAGCTTGGGCGAGTTGTCCGATAGCTCTGAGTCTCAATTTCTTCATCCACTGAGTAGGGGAATAACACTGCCTGCCTCCATCTATTCCAGAGAGTTGTTTTGGGAATCAGATAAGATTATCAGGACAAAGAGCTTTAAAAAATGATAAAATATGGGGCACCTGCTTGGTTCAGTTGTTTAAACCTCTGACTCTTGCTTGTGGCTCAGGTCATGGCTTTAGGGTCCTGGGATCGAGCCCCGCGTCCCGCTCCCCACTCAATGGTGTTTCTGCTTGTTTCCCTCTCTCTCTGCCCCCCCATGTTCTCTCTCAAATCAGTGAATCTTAAAAAATATACTTAAAAATGATAAAATATGAAATAAAAATGGGTCCTTTAGACCAGTGGCTCCCAGCCCAACCTTGGGTGAGTCCTGGGCCTTCAAAAATTCGTCAGGCGATTCTAACACACAACCAGTGTTCAGAACCTCTGGTTTCGCTGGGTGGTTCTTGGTTGTACAGAGGGGACAGCATATCAGAGTCACTTGAAAATACATTTGAACTGTAGAAGCCTGTAGTTTATAAAATGCTGCCAAAAATTTCACTCAAATTTCTGACAAGAATAGAGCCTCATCAGGCCCATTGCTTACTCAGTCTGGGTGGGGGCGAGGGGGAGAAGGAACACTCAAGAAAAGCTATTTCTTATCTGTGTGCCGTATGCATGTACACACACACACACACACACGCACACTTCTTTCCCCTTTATAGTCAGTAACCCAACGCTGGATTTAAAATAAGTTTCTTTACATACCAGCTACAGACAGAAAATCTAAAATGAATCTTAAATCTAGCAAAATGTGTAAAATAGTTACCTTTTCTGTCAGCTGTTTCTCACGCGATTCACAGGAAGAGGGCAAACCACAGAAGGTCACACGGACATGGAGACCCCACGAGCATTAGGTTTGAAGAGAAAGAGAGAAGGAGAAATTAGTTTTCACGCATGCTTTGTATTATCAACATTTTTGATGGATTATTTAGAATATCTTAAGATGAGCTCATAATTAAACACACCTTATTGGTTTTTTCTCTGAAAATGTGCAAATGAGTTACGAATAGTATTAAAATGAAAAGGCTGGAGGTAGCCACCCACATTCCATGGTTTCGAGAGTCAGCTAATCTCAGTGGTCACAAGACGGGAGGGTTGGGGGGTTGGGCGCCTGGTAGTCCATCGGCTCATCGCCCTGTCCCGAACTTTCCATTTCATTTAGCTCCTACAGTATTCCTCAGCTGGGCCTAATTCTTATTCCTTACAGATTCGTGTTATGGGATGTTCGTGTCTAGCATGACTGCAATTTCATCATGTAGGAACCTTTCCTTGCTTTCTCCCCATGCCTGCACCAAATACAGATCCGTCCGCCATAACTGTTCTAAGATGTCAAGTCTCTCACGGTCAAATGCTTCTGTTTGAGTCTGTGAGGAGAATCCATCCCTGATTTCAGGGCACATCCTAGAGATGGGACAATGGTGAGCTAGGATGTGGAGCCTGAGTTTTTGCTTGGAGCCTGCTGGTACATCACCCAAGATCACCTCAGTCTGAGGGACTGCTAGCTAGACCCCTTGCTGAAATTCTGACTTCGAGTTCATGTCTCGTGTGAGGAGAGAACAGCTCACTACAGGCACTCCCTACGGCTGTTGTATGAGGGGGCCATGGGCTTCCTCTGTAAGTAGCCTCACTGGTTTCTGATGGACATTTCTCCAGCACACAGAATTGCCAAGAGAGGCAGAGAGACCGACCGATGCCACGATTCCTTAGATTAGATTCGTCCCAAAGCAGGATTAAGGATTAAATCACATCCAAATGGAGATTTTGGAGAGAGGCATTTTATGTCAAAAGGGCATTCACATTCCCAACGGTTCCTGAATTTTTTTTAAAAAAGGTTTTTCAAGTCCATTTATTCACATCTATTTTCAGTGATTTGAAATCATTTCGAAGAAAAGAAGAGCTCGTGAGTTAAAAAGCGGAACTCAAAACAAATGCCTGATTTTAAACATGAGGATTAACACGGGAGAATCTATCCCCACTTGTCTGCTCATTAGTTCATGCAGAAAAGTTAACCGGAGTAACTTGCTTTATGGTCTCTGCATGGCAAGAGTCTCCCTTGGGCTTACAACAGTCACATTTGTTTAAAGATCGCCTTTCACTCCAAAATCTAGTATTAGAAGGAGTCTGAAAGGAGGAGTCCAGCGTGTAGCCCGAGGTCCCCGCGGTCCCAAGCAGCTTCATGCATTTCCTTCTCATGCATACATACATGCACTGTCCTTGGAGAAGCCATTTTGCCGAGTGCTGTAGACATACTGCTTAAGCACTGGAATTGGAAGGTAACTGTTTAAACGGCCACATAGGAACGACCACGCTACCCAGCAAGCACTTCTTGGCTTGCCCCAAGTACTTATTTCTCACTTCTCTTGTGGTCGTGCTGAGCCCAACTTAACAACTCCCAAGGTGCTCACAGGGGAACGGTGTGTGTTCTTGTGAGCACAAACGAGACTGTCCCCCGGAAGCCCTCGCCTCCACTCCCATCAGTAGCACTGTGAGTTCTGTCCCGCCCTCTCCATCTCCCCGGCCTGGGCCAGGGGGAGCAGACGTAAACACATGTCAGGGGCACGAGGGAAGCAGCGGCAGCAGCTTCTTACGGGCGCTTCCGAAGCCCGCCTGGCCTCATTTGACGCTGCATCCGTGCGTACTGTCTCCCTGGCAAACAGGCGGAATCCGATTTCTAGGGCTAATTCCAACCAGCCTTTCTTATGGACACAGAGTACATCAGCGAGATGTTAGCAGAGCAAGCCGATTAAAGCCATTTACAGGGTAGTCGTCCCCCCTTATCTGCAGGACGTACATTCCAAGACCTTCAGCAGGTGCCTGAAACGGCGGGTAGTACCGAACCGCAGATACACACGTTCTGTCCTAGACACACAGACCTACGGTCAAGTTTAATTTACAAACTAGGCACAGTAAGAGACCAATAACTAGTAATAAAACAGAACAATTGTAACAGTACACGGTAGTGACTTATGTGGATGTGGGGTCTCTCTCAGAACAGCTTCTTGTGCTGAACTCACCCTTCTCGTGATGATGGGCGAGGATCAAATGCTACGTGGTACGAGGACAGGGGGTGGATGATGTAGGCACTGGGATGTTAGGCTATGACTGACCTTCCGGTGATCTGACAGAAGGAGGACCATCGGCTTCCGGACCGCCGGGCCTGCCACTAACCGTGGGTCGTGGAAGTCACGGAAAGCGAAACTGCAGATAAAGGGGGACTCCTGCCTGAACGATGGTATTCCAAATACTACCTACCTAACACTGCCCAATGTTACCTTCCACTCCCACCCCCGATCCTGTGAGGCGGCAATTCAGATGCCATGATGTAAAGGAAACTTTCACAATGTATTGTTGCTAACCCAGTCATCCGTTAACTCTTATTAAGAAATGAGTGAGAATACTGGCATAGATCGGCCTTACTCTTCTTGACCCCCCCTTACGCGGGGCTGCTGAGGACACAGCAGGCAAGAATAACAAGTGTTGGACAATGGGAAGCAGGAAAACTGGAGGCAGATTATAGAATAGGATCTAAAACCGCCTTGTTCCAGAGCGGTTGTGAAAATGTATATAAAGGGCCTTATGTATACAACCCTTAACGTCTCCCTGGGCCACTACTGTTTAGTTTGGAATACATGAGGTCGCTTACAAAGTGAACGTGGTCACTGGGCAAATGTGGTGTTGTCATTTGCGACTGTGGAGGATTCCCAGGGAAAAGCATCAGATACACAGCTCCGTAGTGCTGGCTGTGGGGACCACATTTAATATGGTCCAGTTGTTAGTGAACTTAATGAAGTGGGAAGGAAGTGAATTTTTAAAAAAGGCACTGTTTATGGACATAACATATTAAAGTGCAATCATGTGCATTTTTTGGCCAGTTTGCACATTAAAGCATGCTGTCAAAGTCTATCCTAAATGCCAACACAAACAGGGAGATATTTGATGTTTTCTTTTTTCTGGACTGAGACCTTTTTTACATTTTTTTCCCCTTTCCTTCTTGTAGAATTGGCTGGAATGGTTCTACAATAGCGTCCTGAGTGAGCATTTCCACCAATTTCTTCACTTTGAAACCACAGTGAATAGAAAAATCTAAGATACCCCATAACCCGGGCAAATTGGGTCATTAAAAATCCATGATGCTTCTCCTTCATGTAGGGAAAAAAACTCTCTGCTACATGCTTCCCTGTTCTGAATGTTCGGTGCTATAAATTGTCTCCTGAAATTTCTCTTTCTAGCACATGGTATCATTCAGCCTGTCCATACCAATGGTTCTGAGACCCGCCAGCACGTTAGAGACATGTGGAGAGATTTTTAGATACACTGATGTCTACTAGGCCCTCTTCCTCTTGGAGGGTAGGGCCTGGTCCTGTTTTAAGTCTCCGGGGTGATCCAGGGTAGAGGACACCAGTCTACACAATGTCATGTTAACTACTGATGAGTGTAAGCTTCGGATTCTTTATTCTACCTCTATAAACTGGCTTGGTTATTATTATTATTATTATTATTTTCTTCTCCAAAGACTCTACCTATTCATCCATTTGACAGAGAGAAATCACAAGTAGGCAGAGAGAGAGAGAGGAGGAAGCAGGCTCCCCGCTGACCCGCTGAGCAGAGAGCCCGATGCGGGACTCGATCCCAGGACCCTGAGATTACGACCTGAGCTGAAGGCAGCAGCTTAACCCACTGAGCCACCCAGGCACCCCAGTTATTATTTTTAATTGCACTAAACGGTTGATTGACTGAATTCGCCCAATACCTCGCCACCTGGAAAATAAAACTGACATTATCAAACGGTCAGTTCTGAAACCTACCTTTGAAGCCAGTAATGGTTTGGTGTCTTCTATTTCGATGACCACATCCCGGCAGGGCGGGGCTGACAGAAGGGAGGCTGCAAGGCAAACAGTTTCTCACCTAAGATGCTTGGAAAAATACAGGAGTGAACATTCTAGTCCAAGTTCAAGTTCAGCAGTCACAGGGGAAGATAGAGTTTCCTCATGGGTGGGGACTTCCTGAGTAGAGGCCCACACCCGAATGGAAAAGGTAACCCAGTAACTCATCACTTTTCCCAAAGCGTGACGTAGGGTTAGACATCTTTAAATAATGATATGGCCCATTTTTCTCTTGCCTTGGACAATGAGCCCAGTGCCTGTACATAGGAAGGACTCCAAAAAGACTGGTGTCAATTGTGTCAATACATGTCTTCAGGATGCTGGTTGGGGGGAGGGGAACCTATATCTACAGGAGCCTCAGTTTCCTGGAATCTGTTCTCAAGACACAGAAGACCAAGCAGGGCGAAGAGCTGCCCACATCAGGTCTGCAGGCGCAAGGGCTCACTCCACCCCCATTCCCGCAGTGTGTGCACTGGGGGGAGGCATCGCCCTGGCTGTAGGCATTTCACAGAAGACAGCTGACCTCTGAACAACACGGGTTTGAACACTGTGTGGGTCCACTTATATGTGGATTTTTCTTCAATACAATACAGTACTGGAAGTGTATTTTCTCTTCCTTGTGATTTTCTTGATGTTTTCTCCTCTCTAGCTTACTGTATGTAAGAATACAGCATATAATACATACAACATACAAAATATGTGCTGATGGACTGTTTATGTGATTGGTATTTAAGGCTTCTGGTCAGTAGGAAGCCAGTGGAAGTTAAGCTTTAGGGGACTCAAAGCTGTACGGGGATTTCTGACTGCGTGAGGGTCAGCACCCCTAAACCCCCGCATTGTTCAAGAATCAACTGTATTTGTGGATCTGGGTTTTGGGACTAGAGCAAGGGCTCCAGGGTAGCTCCTGGACTAGCCAGGTTTGTTTTCATCAAAGCCTCAACCTGGGCTAGGGGTGTGGTGAGGGGTATGTCTACCCTTTCAGGAAGATGGCACTGGGCAGTCAGTCTGGCTCCCAGAGGCCAGCACCTGGACAGAATGAACTGTCAAGCCAAAGGAAGTTTCTGTTTAACCCACCCACGTAGGACATAAGACAGGGGAAGAAAGACACATTTTTTAGGTCGGTACCATGTGCCAGGCAGTGGATTAAGCTTTTTTCATACTTTATCTCATTTAGCCAGTAGATGACCTAGGGCTGTGTGACCCCAAAGTCCGTGTTTTAATGTACCAGAGCCCAGAGCAGAGTAGGTGCTCAGTGAATGCTGGAAATGATCAGGGGGACCTTGGGGAGGCTGGGGAGACTGACATTTACTGAACATCTATGAAACCCCAGTTGCTATGCGAGGTCATTTTACACCCACACAGAACCCCTGCATCTATCAGCAGTCTCTGTCTCCCCCCAAACTCCTGACACACACACACACACACACACACACACACACACATACACGCACACCTCAGAATGTGACAGCTAGTCAGGCAGGCAAGTGGGAACACAACTGTATTCGAGTTCCTTCTTACCAGCTCTCTGCTTTCTTTACCAGCCTCACAGCAACAAAGCCTCAAGAACAGGAGGAAAAAGTTACTCTGTAAGCTTCAACATTAAGCCAGCCAAATACATTCCTCAGTTCTTACCCTATTACTAGCTTTAAGAAAGGACCAGATTGATCTAAAATAATAGATTCTGGTCTTAGGAACGTTATGCTCCTCCCACCCCATACTCCTTAAGGATTTCCCTCTTCCAAGACTTCTCTGAAACCCTGACCACACTTCACGTTAACTACATACAGTCACTCACCAGGAGACCTCTGCCCGCGGCCCAGCCCAGCCCAGCCCCCTGACCAACAGACACCAACAGGCCGACACTCAGAGGCCAGAGAAAGATTACAGAATTTGAGATTTCACACATTTGGATCAAAGAACTTGGTCTCAGGAAAGACTAGGAAAAATGCTAGGACAACAGTTTCTCTCCCATTTAGTAACCCCAAACACAACAATGCTGCAGTGACAATAATCCTGGTTGTTACAAAAATGTTGCTATTTTAGGTATTATCGATTCAACACAAAAGGCTCGGCATGGGAAATTTCTGGGTAAACTCATGTAGGTTTTTTTTGTTTTGTTTTTTTAATGACTAAGTGTGATTGTGGATTTTATTTTTTCCCCTTCCCTTAATCAGGGACATAGGATGCTCAGACCCATATAACAGATGAGTTTCAGATATCTGCTCTGTAAAATCAATACCAAACCTTCTAGAAGATTAAATAGAACTGGTTAGCACTGCAACTGCTTAAACAGAAGACATCTGTTTCAGTCTTGAGGCACTGCACTCAACTGAGTGAGTGTGTCTGGATTCTCCACAGGGCCTAATCTCATGATGCCAGAGGCCCTGGGACCTTGTTCCTTGTTGTGTCCCAGTCCCCGGCCCCTAACACGGACCTTTTACCTAGTAAGCTACAAACGAGTCATTACTGAATGGGCAATAACAAAATGCTATTCACTAGCTATTATTTCTTGGGAGCCTAAGCTAAGTATTGTGCCCGCTCTATCATCTACTTACTAATCCCGTGACCTAAGGCAAGCCATTTAAACTCAGCACGCGTCAGGTTTTCCTCCGTGGGTAACCATGAAAGAACATTTTTCCAGTTACATCACCATCATGGGACGTATTCCCGAGGCCGACAGGTGGAAAGCTATAAAACCCCTCCCCCCACTTCAGTGCTCACGAGGGGACCCCTGGATTTCCACATCAAAACATTTGTCATGTTGGACTGCGACCTCACTTCCTTGTCTGTCTTCTCTGCTTGATACACGACAACCTGAGGAAGCCCTTGACATTTCCTGCAGAGACACCGAATGTTCGGCCAGGAACAGGTTCCTTCAGAAGGTAGTAGTCTGAGCACTGGATTCCCCCCAAAACAAGGTGGGAACTGAAACCCACCTCTGCCACATACTACCTATATTACCTTGGGGAGGTTACACAGCCCGCTGTAAATCCAACTGTTTGCTCACCCGCGTGTGCATTTTCATCTTGAGGAGGCTGGGAAAGATTAAATCAGGTCACCCACAAGAAGCCCCAAATTGTATTTATAGACTCGCCTCTTACCTTTCAACTGCGGCACAAGATCCTCCTTTCCCGCGTAAGGGTCACAGCGAAAGCGGTCCAGATGATCGATGGTGCACTGGCCGACGACAGGCTTCCGCCCAAACTGCCTGTGGTCGATGACCTTGATCACCAGCGGGGGCATGTACAGCTCCTCCTTGGGCAAGAACTGGGGGGTGGGGGGTGTGTGTCACAGAATCAGGCGTCACTCATCCGTACCCTACCAAAGGGACTGACCCAGACTCTGTTGGCCCGTTTGATGTAGCTCCGGGGACTCACAGTAGGAGCTCAGGAACGTGTGTACAGGCAAGCGGTGTCATACCTAGGACATGAACCTCGAGCCAGATTGCCTGGGGTCAAACCCTCCCTCTGCCCCTAGGAGCTGCATGGCCTCAGCTCTTCAAGGCCCCAGTCACGTCCTCAGTCATAGAAGGTCACACCGCTGCGTGTGACCCACTTAGCCTAGTGCATCAGGACCGGGCTGTGCTCTGGGACACCGTGCAGTTCGCGTGTCGTCAGAATGAGCTCACAGTTAGAAGGAACTGAGATAAGACTCCAAGCTCCTTTCCCCCTGATTCCTCCTGTTCCTCCACATGGAACTTGGTGGCCTCAGTGACACTGTCTGATTAGGGAATCGTGGGCTGGTCCTGGGTGTGCCTGGTAGGGGCTCCAGAGAAAGCTTCATCTCCGGCCTTGCACAGGAGGAGAAGCTGGGGTTGGCGGAGCGGCTCTCGTCACTCCCACGGAGACTAGATTCAGACCGGAACTTGGGGCAGTGGACACGGCTGGGTGGAGTGGCCTGAGGCCATCACTTTGGGATTCTGGCTTGGAGCGTCCAGGCGCGCCCCCCCCCCCCCCGCAGCACCGTAGGGGAAAGAGCATGGACTTTGGAGTTGAAGGAACCCAAGTTCAGATTCTGGCCACCTGCTTGCCAGCTGTGTCCCTGCGTAAATGAGTTAACTTCTGGGTTTCCTCCAAAGGGGGTGTATGAGGACTGAAAGCCACCCGCCCAGATGGGCAAGAGTAAAGGTGACATGTGGTTGGTCGTCACCTCCAACAGAAGGGCCGCAGCCCCAAGGGCGTGGCCTGATGCTCACTGTGGGACTTGGATAAGGTGCCCCCCTCTCTAGCCCTCAGTTTCTTCATCTGTAAGAGCAGGCATTAAACCCCATGACCCTAGAGTTTGAGAAGGGTGTGTTAGCGACACCACATGACTAGGGAGGGAAACAGAATGTGCAGGTGCTGGGCCTCTGCTCCATCGCACTAAGGAAATGCCTTGATTTTCCCTCTTTTATAGAGTACAGTGAGAAAGGAAGTCTTTTCTTAAAAAAACAAAACAAGGGACACCTGGGTGGCTCAGTTGGTTAAGCTGCTGCTTTCGGCTCAGGTCATGATCCCAGGGTCCTGGGATCGAGTCCTGCACTGGGCTTCCTTGCTCAGGGGAGAGCCTGTTTCTCTCTCTGCCTCTGCCTGCCACTTTGCCTGCCTGTGCTCTCTCTCTCTGACAAATAAATAAATAAAATCTTTAAAAAACAAAACAAAACACTAAGAATGTAACTACTTTCAAAGCAGAAGGACCGGGTGATCTCTTCTGGCTGCAAAGCCCTGTGGGATCTATGACAGAGGGCCGTGAGCCGGATCTGACTCTGTCCCTTCCTAACAACCGGGGGGGACCTCCATGGAGCCAAGTGGGTGCCCTCCAATGGAGGTGGGGCACGTCACGGGCCCCATTGCCCTAAGCGGGCTCTGCAGCTGTCCCTTCCCCAGCTACCCAATCCCTGTCTGGATGCTTCCAGTCCACGTACACCTGCAGGGGCAGGACTGGGGGTCCGTGTTCCACCCTCTAGGGCAGGGACCAAAAGCCTGTACTTGAGAGCTGACTAGATGGGAAGTTTATTCGAGAAAGACATACGTATTCTTCACAAATATTTATCACTGGAGATGTGTGAAGCTTCAAGAAAAAATTACCTACAGTGTGAGAATCTGAGGGAGAAAAGTCACTGGCAGGCTGAATCCAAGGCAGGGTTTTTCTAGTTGCTGTCAGAGTTTAGAAATAAATAAATTATATGTGTGTGGCATGTGGGGGGATGTGATCTCTATATATTCACATGTTGAATACAATTCAGCTACTCAACACACATGTGCTATTAGAATACTGTACCACTTTCATGAAGAGAACAGAACTCGGGAAGTTGGGCGTCTTCTTTAGGTTTTTGATCACTACTGATTCTACCCTTTCCCCTCCACACTCCACAATGAGGCTGGGGGAGGTGATCGAAGCCATCTGGTAGTTTTTCATGTTTCTTAAGCCCCAAGCTAGAATCTAAGAAAGCAACATAAAGAGAGAGGAGGAAAACTCAGTGAATTACAAATGATATTCAAAGGAAAAATTCTTCCTTTATAACTGGTAAATTCTTTAAGACTGACTTGTACAGATTTGCCTAAAATCTCTGAGACTCTTATCCTAGAAAGCCTGTAGGTCATGCAGAGAAAGCAGTTTTGTCCCTCTTCTTAGGCCTGAGCTGCTAAAATGCAGAGCAGTGAGGGGTGCAGAATCGAATCCTGGCTGGGAACCCTGGCAAGTGTGGAAGCTCTCCATCCCGTCTGCCAACAGGACTGACGGGTCTTATCTACCACAGGGTCATTCCTGTGGATCAAGTGTAAACTCCTTAACATGGTGTCTGATGTACAAGCATTCAAAAACGAAGGCTGTTACTTAAAGTTATTTGCTTTGGTCTTCAGGATCTCTGAGCAAGACAGCCTGAGAAGGGAAATCTCAGGGTAACAGAGCTTGACCGCACAAGGGGGAGACTTGGGGGCGGACCGGACGCTATCCACAAAGGTATCCGTTAGCTCCAGCAGCCTGTGTCTGCTCTGCCCGGCACGTCACCATTTCCCATTGCTCCCACCCCTCTCTTCCCCTTCGGCCCCCTGCGCGGGTGCCCTGCTCTCTGGACACCCGCGTGTGTGCACACGCACACGCACACACACACACACACACACAGGCACGCTGCTCTTAGTCTGCCTTCCCTCTCCCAGCTCTCCAGCTGACACGGGAAACTCAGCAATCTCCAGCTCCTAGTAAATGAGACCTCTAGATTCCCTCGGGAACGCTGGAACAGACCAGTTCTTATTGCGACAAGCTGTTTCCGTGCGTATTTCAGATTTTTGGACAAATTCTCTAGGAAGTTGGAGACAGCAAGAGAATATGTAGCAAGATTCCATTTCCCCTGAGAGAGGCCGGTTCTGTAGCTATGTCATTTGACTTGATCAGTAAAACTGAGGGAAAGCTGCGTACCTCAATAGCAGTGAGCTGAACCACAGGCCGGATCCCCTGGGGGACCATGTATAGATTTGGCGCCCTTTGTGAGGGAAGGATGGGGAGGTTGGAGCCATCCTGTAAAACAAACATGGGAACATCAATGCCTCACGTTAGTTCAAGTAAATGGTGCCGTGGAATATTAGCATGCATCTTAAACAGCTACAAGGAACGATGTATGCGTGCGAGTTCAGTAAGTACCTTTTGCCTCAGAATCAACTCTGCAGTTACGAGGACATCCCCACAGGCTTTGTCTCCGTTCATTACGGGGTGCCAGAGAAGTTTGGGTGTGACATCCGTTTCTGAGTTTAGTTTTACAAGAGGAGAGCATATGCTTCGTCCTAAAAATTCATCCTTGCCCTAGAGAAACAAGCAATCCTTAAATTCTTCAACAAATACCCCAATAGACCTCCTTCATTCCCCAAGCCATCTTAGAAATTCTAAATTACCTACCACTTGGTCATTGTCAAAAAGTTCGATGATAACTTTGGGTGGGTTCTGTAGAACTGTCTGGGGCTCCCCGTAGATTTCAATTTCATCAAATATAATGGTCTGGTCCCATGTGGGATTCAGAGTTGAGTGGATGATCTCAGTGGTTTTGCTTCGATGGAGGAAGGAGACATGAGCATATGGATCTAAAACAGGAAAAGAGAGTAACCATGTGGCCATGGCTAAAGTCCAGCTCCCCAGAACCCCTCATTTCAATCGCACACTCATCCTCCACTTGTACTGATTACAGACCCTCTCCACCGCCTGGGAGATAGACTGCCAAAGCAACCTTGGGAAAGAACAAAGCTGGAGGCACCGTGCTTGGCTGGTTTCAAACTATATTAAAAAATTTTAGTTATCAAAACTGTATGATATTAGCATACAGACAGACACATGGGCCAATAGAACAGAACAGAGAACTCAGAAATAAATGCATGCCTAGGTGATCAATTAATTTCCAAAACAGGTGCCAAATGTACACAGTGGAGAAAGGACAGAATGAATTTTTGATAAGGGCACCAAGAATGCACAATGAAGAAAGGATAGTCTCTTTGAGAAATGGTGATTCAGCCACAGGCAGAATAATGAAACCAGAGCCCCATTCTACACCATACACAGAAACCAACTCAAAACAGACTAAATACTTGAACATAAGACTCGAGACCACAAAGCTCCTAGAAGAATATATAAGGGGTAAGCTTCTGGACATTAGTCTTGGCAATGACTTTTTTGGATCTGACACCAAAAACACAGGCAACAGAAGCAAAAATGAACAAGTAGAGCTTGTTTAAAAAAAAAAAAAAGCTTCTGCACAGCACAGGAAACAATCAACAAAATGGAAACTCACGGAATGGGAGAAAGTATTTACAAACCACACATCTGATAAGCAGTTAATATCCAAAATATGCAAGGAACTTATACTAAATGGCAAAAAGCCCAAATAACCCAATTAAAAAATGGGCAAAGGACCCAAGGAGATGTTTCTCTGGAGAAGACCTACAAATGGCCAAAAGGTCCGTGAAAAGGTGTTCAACATCACTAGTCATCCGGGAAGTATGAATCAAAACCAGAATGAGATGTCATCTCACACCTGTTAAGATGTCTATTATCAAAAAGACAGGAGATAACCAGTGTTGGCGAGGATGTGGAGGAAAGGAAAGGCTCGTGTGCTGTTGGTGGGAAAGCAGACAGGCGAGCCACTGTGGAAAACAGTATGGAAGTTCCCTAAGCAATGAAAAACAGCGCTGTCCTATGCTCCAGCAATCCCACGTCTGGGTACTTACCCAAAGCAAATGAAATAATGATCTCAAAGAGCTACCTGGGCCCCCATGTTCACTGCAGCATTATTCACAATAGCCATGGCATGGAAGGAACTAAGTATACACTGACAGATGAGGAAATGAAGAAAATGTGGTATGTATGTATGTATATGGATGCATAGAATTCAGCCTTGTAAAAAGAAGGAAATCCTGTCATTTGTGCCAACATGGATGAACCTGGAGGGTCCTCTGCCAGATGAAATTTGTCTTTCTTCTGAGGAAGACAAATATGTTATCACTTCTGTGTAGAGGTCCCTCCCACACCTCTGCAAAAACTGATCTAACAGAAACAGAGTAGAATGAATGGCGCTTCCCAGGGGCTGGGGGGGTGGGGGAAGTGTGGAGCGGTGAGCACAGAGGCACAGATTTCAGTTGTAAGGTAAGTAAGGCCTGAGGACCTAATGTCTAATATGAGGACGACAGCTGCCAAAGGTATCGCAAACTGCAGTTTGCTTAGAGGGGAGAAGCTGAGTGTCTCTGTCTCCCATTCACAGAAGTAACTCTGTGAGGTGACCAGTGTGTCGTTGCGGGAACGTTTCATAAGGTAGATCAAACTGTCACATTGTATATTTTCAATAAACAACTTTGTCTATGATACCTTAATGAAGCTGAAGAAAAGATAAGTAAAAGAAAAAGATAAGTAAAAAAGAAGCTTCTGTCTGCTTCTCTCCCATGCTAAAGAAGCTCCCGGAAGTTCTGCAATTGCCTGGGAGCTGACCCATCTGAGCAACAGCCTAACAGCTAACCTGAAAGCGTTGCATCATCCAAGAGGCTGCTTTGCTTCTAGCACCGCAGCCCCCCTTGAATGGGACGCTTTGTTTTTGCATCAATCATCTATCTTGTGTCTCAAACAGCAAGGTACCTGCTTGAGTTGTAGGCAACTTTAGTCAAGATTTGGGATTCAAGATTCTAACTTTGACTTTTGGTGATTGAGTGCCCCCTGGTGGTGAATATTCAAAAAGGCCTTCAAACCCGGTTTGGAGATGTATGTGTATGAAGAGAATAACTTGGAATCTGGTCTAACTGGTAAGAAAAGGAAGCCAGTCACAAACTGGTTACATTACATGCATTACATTGATTACAGTCCACACTCAGAACACAGCTCACAAGTGACGTGAGCATGCTAGAGTGCCAGGCAACTGCTTTATGAGTTGTTTACATCAAAGCTCAGCTGGCCTTTGAGTCCTGAAGTGGAAATCTCCCCAGGTCACCCAGATAGCCCCTGAACCATTCACGGTCCCGCCAGCAATAGCACAGACCCTCATCAGCAGCCCCCTGGCCTTCTCCCAGCCCTGCCCACAGCCTTCCCCTTGGAACCAGTCCAAAGGCCACAAAACGAGCTGGGTTTCGTGGCTTTAGGGTGCAGGGAATTTGGAGAACAGGCCACAGCAAGGTCAAAATAGACTCCACACTGCCTCCAGCCTGGTGTTGCAGGCAAATGGGGGTACTTGTGGTCTTTCTGTCAACTTGAGAAAGATACAAAAAATACATAAAGGGTCTTAACTTACCGATCAGCCCAAGAGCCCAGGGTGTGTGTATGTGTATGTATATCTGCTGTATAAGCAAAGAGCAGAAATTGCTTTTCTTCTTGGTGCTTTTTATTAGTCAATCAATTAATGATTATTAGTCTTAAAAGACTGTCTTCTGGGTATCTCCCGCACCCAGCAACAGGACTCAACATACTCAGTGACTAGTTAATGACTGAGCAGTTTATGTCACACAAATCATACTCATCTCAATATGGAAGGCCCTTCTGATGAGAGAAATTACTAAAAGCACGCACTTGATGAAAAGCAGAAATCAAGCTAGCCGGCTACGCAAATAACATGTAAGATGGAGATTTTTGCCCCTTTACCTGAAAAACTATCCTTGTCTAGAGCCATGAGGTTCCTGGCTTGATAGATATAGCAGCGCAGATGGTAAATGTAGACTCCTAGAAAGAACAGGATGGAGGTTACTCACAAGAAACAACACTATCGACCACAAGTTTTCTGGAATATTTGGAGATGATCCATGTTTCAGATACACGGGTCATTCAAATCTACTTCTGCACACTAAAAACCATAGGTACTGGTGATGACATGTGTTCCCAAAGGAGTTCTGTTTCCTATAAAATAAAACTAACTTTAAAAATACTACAGTAAGTTCAGTGCAAGTGAATATCACTCTCAAGAGAATATCACTCCTGTTGTAAAACCTGGATTTAGGCCACTGCTTGTCATCACAGACCTTGGCAATGAAACTTGGTTTCCAAGAGTTATAGAAATAGGGCTTCCTACATTATTCCAGCCCCAGATCTACAAAGCAGCTATCTGTTAAAGGTTCCTTTGAGGGGCGCCTGGGTGGCTCAATGGGTTAAGTCTCTGTCTTCGGCTCAGGTCGTGATCCCAGGGTCCTGGGATCGAGCCCCACATCAGGCTCTCTGGGAGCCTGCTTCCCCCACCCCTCTCTCTGCCTGCCTCTCTGCCTACTTGTGATTTCTGCCTGTCAAATATATAAATAAAATCTTTAAAAAAAAAAAAGTTCCTTTGATACTTCAAAATCTTTATATTCCTAATCCTTTTATTAATGAACATATGCTCCTACCCACACCCCCGCCCCTGCCCCCACTATTCTGGGAGTCAGACTGCTTGAAATCTTGTCTATAGTGCTCTAAGATGAGGACAACAATACCACCACTTTCTAGGGTGGTTATGAAGATTAAATGAGTTAATATATGCACAGTGCATGGTACATGCCAAGCTCTATTAAGCATTTGCTATCTAGGTCTGCCTAGATAGTAGGTATGCCTCATTCCAAAATTCCTAAAGATTATCACTGGAACCAACTTTAACTTTTTGAACTTCTTTTTCTAATTAAAACAATCTTTTGGGGAGCTTAATAGAATGAGTACATACATATTGGACACACTATGTCAAAGTCAATGACTTGATGACCCTTCACCCCAAATATGATTTTTAAAAGTATATCTGAAAAAATCCTCTTCATCAAGTGATGGAAATAAAAGTCATATTTGCATAAAGACATTTTAATCCTATTCGGTGATTCAGAGAGTTTTCTTGAGATAAGTCATAGCGGCGGAATGCACAAATCCACTTAAAACTTACTGTCAAAGTTACAGGAAACGATGGGAGTGTTTGCCCCAAACACGGTGGTGGCACTGTACTTCTGCTTGTCCGTGCTCTTCTCGTCTCCATCCTCAGTCGTGTCTGCGCCCTAAAGAGGCAGAAAGGTCTGTTACCAATGCTTCAAAACCAAGAGGCAAAAATTACAAAGAAACAGAATGGTAGTTTTTATTTTTTTTTTTAAGATTTTATTTATTTGACAGAGAGAGATCACAAGTAGGCAGAGAGGCAGGCACAGAGAGAGAGAGAGAGAGAGAGAGAGAACGAAACAGGCTCCCTGCTGAGCAGAGAGCCCAATTCGGGACTCGATCCCAGGACCCTGAGATCATGACCTGAGCCGAAGACAGAGGCTTTAACCCACTGAGCCAACCAGGCGCCCCAGAATGGCAGCTTTTAAAAGAGACCTTCCTCATCCAATCACTCCATTTTTTAATAAAGATGAATAAAGCCCAGCACAGCAAGTGTCTCGCCCAAGGTCACTTAGCTGGGAAGCCACAGAGCAAGAGGCTGAAGCCAGTCTCTTGTCTCAAGTCCCAGCTTATCAAAACCTGATGCTGAAAATTTAGAAGAGGAAAAGCATAAAGGATAAATAAGGAGATTAAAAGGGTGAGAGGAGGAGGAGGAGGATAAGCAACAGAAAAACATAGCAGGGTCATTGTGCAGAAATAGAAAAATGGGCTGCATCTGGAAGTGGTTCCCAACCACCATGTTGTTTTAGATGGACCACTGCCATTTCCTTATTCATTCCCTCTATCTTTAGGCTCGCCCCTGCCCGCCTTCTTTATTATGCTTCCATATGAATTATTCTCTAATTCCCTGAGCCATCCTTCTGTTTTTCTCCCCCTCACATCTGCACATTGAACTTTCTTGGTTGGTTGAACAGTTGTAGTTTCCAAGGTATAATGTAAAGAACCTGTGCCTGTGATGTTAACAGGTGTTATCTGCAGCAAGGGTTTTAAGAGAGATAGCTTTGGAAAATGTTCGGTGAAAAAACAGTAAACAGGTGTGTCTTCAGTAGAACTTCTTAGAACCCTTCCTGTGTTCATGGCGTATTCATGCAACAAGGGTTACTGAGCACCTAGGGTGTATAGCTTTCTCCCAAATTATCTGCAGTCCTGCAGCACTGGAGGGGTCCCTGTGGAGTCAGTGTGTTTCTTGGAGTCAGTGTGTTTCCAACACTCATCTATTTTCCCTATACCAATATTACTGGAGCTTTGAGTATTGTTACTCACCAGGGCACCTTCAAGTTTAAAGATGGCAGCTGCACCATGTGTTTCCGAAGGAGCCATTTTTCTTCTCCAGCGTCTGCGGCGGAAGGTATCTGAACTACGCTGTTTCCAGTGAAATTTCCAGCCAATTAAAGAAGCATATTCCCAGCCCTCCCGATCTTCATATTCTTCCATGGCCTAGAATAGAAGTAAACCTTTAAATGCTAATGGTAATCATCATCATAACAATAATCATATTATCCCTTAATTGATAAGCACATTATTTGGTCAATCAACAAGCAGGTATTGAAAATCTCCTCTGTGCCAAGCACTGTGTTTCGAGTGATACAGCAAAGAACGAAGTGGGCGGGTTCTCTGCCCTGGCACAGCTGATGGACTGTGGGAACATGGACAGATAACCAGGCAACTGACACGGAATGAGACATTGAGAAGGTGATGTTTACCCCGTTAGGAGAGGCACCTTATTCAGACTTGGGGAGGGTTAAGGAAAATGGATTCTTTCTCAAATTGCTTTCCTCCCTTCATTAGCTCGTAAGACATTGTTACTGTGATATAGTTTGGGAGACATTGTTATCTCTACCTTATCTAAGAAAAAATGACACCACTCTCCCCAGGATTTAAATGTCTCATCTAAGCTAGTAGCCGGCATTAGCTCACTAAGAAGTAAGTGATTGATCAGAGTATATTACTTCTGTAGTAACTAATAACTTATGAAGATAGGACTTTCTATCCTAAAAACTGTTCGTATATAAATGCCCTCTGTTTCCAACGTTTCAGGCAATTCAATAAATATGAGTGTCTACTGTATGACAGGGATTGTGTTAAGGGCTGAGGAAGCAGGTGAAGAACAAGACAAGACCAGGTCCTGGCCTTCATGTAGTTGACACTGACTGGTGGAAACTGTATGGAAATATCTTAAAAGTATGATTAGATTTAACAAATGCCAAATAATACTGAATAAGATTTATGATCTCAGAAGTAAGAGCTTCTACATGGGTTATAATCATTGTAGGATATTTTTTTCAATTTTGAATAAACACAATTCCATAATACCCTAATTAAAACATGGTATTATACCCATTTTGCAGATGAGAAAGGAAATGAGGCCAAGATTTGAGTCCTTGATATCTCATTCCACGTACTGAACTCCTTCGGTGTGCTACCAAGATCATTTCTATGGCTGCTTAGTAGCGGTTTTCATCATTTCACCTACTTCAGATTCCCCCGGAAGACCTGGTGAAAGAGACTACTGGGCCCCTCCCCTGGAATTCTCTCAGTAGGTTTGGGGTGAGGCGTTTCTAACACATTCCCAGGTAATGTGTAGTTGCTGGTTGGGGTGGGGAGCGCTTTTTGAGAACCACTGAGCAGGGAGGGCCTCAGGCCTGTGACTGGCACCGCACCCCCACCCCCCCAAGCCACGCCAGCTCTCACCCTTGCAGTGCTTGAAGCGCTTTGTGTTAAATCCTTCTTGCGTTTTCGGACCAGCCTTCGCCGTCTATGAGTATGATACATTTTCTCAGCTGCAACCCAGGATTTGGGTTTATTGTCTGGAGGGATGGTAATTCCATACTCCCAGCCTGGAAGAGAGTTTGCAAACGGTTATCCCAAAGAGATGCATTTGCTAGATTGCCAGATAAACTTCGGGGAAACATCCAGTCACACTCTCTGCTCCCGCAACATTCTCTCCTGTGCCAGTGAATGTCACTGCTCTTTTCACTATGCTGCAATTCAGCCCAACGGAATGTACCTCTGTTCCCCTGGATCCCTCTGCAAATAGCTTCCTTTGCCTCGGGGTTCTCCTCTCCTTTCATCCCTCTAGTCACTCATGGTAATTAAGTGCATCTAAGAATAAAGCATAGTGCAAGAGGCAGCCCGGAACAGCTGGGGACAGGTGTGGCCTGTGTGGTTACACAGCAGGTTTTATTATTTTTTTAAACTTAATTTTTAAAAGATTCCATTTATTTGACAGACAGAGATCGCAAGTAGGCAGAGAGAGGAGGAAGCAGGCTCCCTGCTGAGCAGAGAGCCCAATGCGGGACTCAATCCCAGGACCCTGAATTCATGACCTGAGCAGAAGGCAGAGGCTTAACCCACTGAGCCACCCAGGTGCCCCTACACAGCAGGTTTTAAATCCCAGCATCAACACACACTGGCTACTTACTAAAAAAGTTTCTTGCAGGTTAGTAAACCTGTCTATGGCCCAGTTTCTCCAGCATAAAGGTAAAGTACACTTTTTAAAAAAGAATTCATCAAGGTAATGCCTGCAAATCACTAGGACTATGCTTAGCACATAGTTTGCACTCAATCAATGCTAACTATTATTATAAGGCTTGGTGTGTGCATCAAGATCAGCAAGGAATTCATAATCTGCTTGAACCCTTCTTTATCCAGGCTTGTTCTCTCTTTCATAAGAAAAAAGAATCAGATTTTCTCTTTTGGTATTTCCACATGTTATAATTCATTTAGCTTCAGATTACTGTTATAAGAAAGGATAAACACCATTAATGGAAGCTATGTCAATAATCTACATTAATTTGTGTCATTTATACTTAAAAAAAAAAGCTGCAAAACAATCTGTATTATTGAATAGGGTGACTTTTTTTTTTTTTTTTTTTTTTTTTAAGATTTTATTTTTATTTATTTATTTGTCAGAGATAGAGAGGTAGAGCGAGTGCGAGCACAAGCAGACAGAGTGGCAGGCAGAGTCAGAGGGAGAAGCAGGCTCCCTGCAGAGCAAGGAGCCCGATGTGGGACTCGATCCCAGGACGCTGGGATCATGACCTGAGCCGAAGGCAGCTGCTTAACCAACTGAGCCACCCAGGCGTCCCGAATAGGGTGACTTTTAAAAAAAAAATTCTTATTATTTATTCATGAGAGACACAGAGAGAGGCAGAGGGACAAGCAGACTCCCCACTGAGCAGGGAGCCCGATGCAGGACTCGATCCCAGGACCCTGAGATCATGATCTGAGCCAAAGGCAGCCACTTATCTGACTGAGCCACCCCAGCACCCCTGAACAGGAGCATTTTCAAGGCATTTTACAGTCCTTCTTCCTGAGCCCCAGGGTCCTGAGTGTGATGTTCCCAGGGGGCCTCTGGGGTGTGATAAGAACAGAGCACACCCACATTCCACTTCCTTCCCAGATTTTCATCCTGGATCCCCAGCATTTCAATGTGCAGACACCGGGCTCACTGTGATCTTGTATTTTTCACTCTTGCTGCCCCGACCTGCACTTGTCCAAGTCCTTCCTTGTCCTTTGGATTTTGCATCTGAATAGTCACAGGTACTATCCAAGACCGGACTGTCACACCCCAACAAAAGTAGGACTCCTCTCCCTAAGGAAACTTTGCTCTGGTTAACCGGGGCCTTGCTGCTGAGAACCCACCAGGTATTAGATCTAAACTGTTACCTTTCTCATCCACGGCCCGATTTATATCATATACCCATGCGTCATCTTCCCACTCCCAACCTGGAGGGCATGTCAACTCGCCGGGTGACGCTGCTTTATCACCGTTCTGTAGAAAGTCAACACAAAACAAAACAAAAAATGAAGAAAAGTAAGCCAGAGTGTCAGGTGAGATGCAAAGGGGAGAGACCCCTTACACTCAACAATGGGTATTCACAAGCTAACATATCATGAATCTCTGATCTCTATGCATAATCGCTACAAAAAAGTCTCTTTTTAGAATACCCTCTGTTTCCACTATTGGGGGTATTGTTGGATCGAACCATGGGAAATTGTTGCTGTAGATAAAAAATGGTCAAATATCAGCAATTTCATAAAGTTCAACTTAATATTATGAAATGACACAACTCTCTTTATGAGGAGTTATATTGGAAAGAAACCATCAGAGATGGATAAAGCATGAAAAACACATGTTTTCAAGCATAAGGTAATGTCACTGGAGGTTCGAGATGCTCATCATGTAAGACTGAGCAAGGTTTAGGTGAAATACTTACTACATTAAAACTGACATTTGTGAAAAAAAGTTCCTAAGAACAGAAATAAAGGTGGTCCATAAACATATGGAAAATGCTCAGTCTAACTTTATTTTTTCAAATTTAGTTTCAAATTATTTATTTATTTAATTTTTAGGTTGTTGGGGGTGCAGTGCAGAGGGAGAGTCAGAATCGTAAGCAGGCTCCTCGCCCCTCACTGAACCCAACATGGGGCTCGATCTCATGACCTGAGCTAAAATCAAGACTCAGATGCATAACTGACTGAGGCACCCAGATGCCCCCAGCTACACTTAAATTAAGAGTAGTGGGGTGGGGGCTAGATGGCTCAGGTGGTTAAGCATCTGCCTTCAGCTCAGGTTGTGATCTCCAGGTGCTGAGATCAAGCCCCACATCGGGCTCCTGGCTCAGCGGGAAGTCTGCTTCTCCATCTCCCTCTGCCTCTCCCCTGCTTGTGCTCTGTCTCTCTCTCAAATGAATAAATAAAATCTTCAAAAATTAAGAGTGAGAAAATGGAAAGGACATCAGGGCACTGACAAAGTTGTTGGAGTAGGGGTAGTGAGTATTTAGGAAAACAGCCCTCGCATACACTGTTGCTGGAAATACAAACTTACACAACCTATTTGAAAGTGGTGTGGCAATATTTACTAAAAAGCACATGCACTGAAATCTGACCAGACCCATCCAGGGATTTCTCCTGGGGATAAACTTTCACAAGTGAAAAAAAATGAAGTGAATAAGGATGTTTACCACTGCACGGCTTGAGAAAAGCAAAGACTGGAAAAAAATCAAAATGTCCACAAAGAGAGGATATTTAAATAAATTATAGAGGGTGCACATTATAAGACACCCTGCAAGCATTTTTAAAGAAAGCTCACCGATCTATATGTATTGGTATGAAAGGATGCCCAGATATATTGTTATATGAAAAATACAAGTTGCTGGGGTGCTTGTCTGGTTTTGGGATCAAGGTGATGCTGGCCTCATAAAATGAGTTTGGCAGGCGAGAATTCTACCACTGAACCACCAATGCATAAAATGAGTTTGGAAGTTTTCCTTCCATTTCTATTTTTTGGAACAGTTTCAGGAGAATAGGAATTAATTCTTCTTTAAATGTTTGGTAGAATTCCCCTGGGAAGCCGTCTGGCCCTGGGCTTTTGTTTGTTTAGAGATTTTTGATGACTGTTTCAATCTCCTTACTGGTTATGGGTCTGTTCAGGTTTTCTATTTCTTCCTGGTTCAGTTGTGGTAGTTTATGTGTCTCTAGGAATGCATTCATTTTTTTCCAGATTGTCAAATTTGTTTGTGTAGAGTTGCTCATAGTATGTTCTTATAATTGTTTGTATTTCTTTGGTGTTAGTTGAGATCTCTCCTCTTTCATTCTTGTTGAAAACAGAACTACTCTATGACCCAGCAATTGCACTACTGGGTATTTACCCTAAAGATACAAACATAGTGATCCGAAGGGGCACGTGCACCCGAATGTTTATAGCAGCAATGTCCACAATAGCCGAACTATGGAAAGATCCTTGATGTCCATCAACAGATGAATGGTTAAAGAAGATGTGGTATATATACACAATGGAATACTATGCAGCCATCAAAAGAAATGAAATCTAGCCATTTGCGACAACGTGGATGGAACTAGAGGGTATCATGCTTAGCGAAATAAGTCAATCGGAGAAAGACAACTATCATATGATCTCCCTGATAAGAGGACGTGGAGATGCAACATAGGGGGTTAAGGGGGTAGGAGAAGAATAAATGAAACAAGATGGGATTGGGAGGGAGGCAAACCATAAGTGACTCTTAATCTCACAAAACAAACTGAGGGTTGCTGGGTGGGGTTATGGACACTGGGGAGGGTATGTGCTGTGGTGAGTGCTATGAAGTGTGTAAACCTGGTGATTCACAGACCTGTACCCCTGGGGATAAAAATAGATGTTTAAAAAAAATAAAAAAATAAAAAAGAAATTAAAACACACACACACACACACACACACACACACACACCCTTACCATGGGGGGAAAAAAAAGAAAAATACAAGTTGCTGATTCTAATTAGGTGCGGGGGAAAAGAAGTTAAGATAGTTGGTTTTAACAGAAACACAATTTCAGTGATTATCACTGCGGGATGGAATGTAAGTCTGGGAGAAGAATTACTTTTCATTTCCTCTGTGCTGTTTGTACATTTTGAAAGACATACCCGTTCCATTTGTTGTGATTCAAAAAATACATAAATATATACAATAAAAAAATTGCACGACTCAAACGTTACCATGTACTAACAGCTAGTTCAGCAGACCCCATGTCTTTTCTAGAGAAAATAATCAGAGGTGTGGCTTCAACCTAAGGCAAGGCTATTCAGGACACGAGACAGAGCAGAAGAGAAGGGAAGGCCGTGCCTCATGGTCCATGGATTTGGAGGTCATGGTTCCCAAGAGTCAGGGTTTAAGGCTGGCTGGGAGGGGCAGGCCACTCACCGCATCGGTGTAGGTGTCCTCGGCTGGTTTCCACTCGCCTCCAGGGTAGCGACTCTCATTCTGGTACACTTCATCTGTGAACTCTGTGTGACCCGCGTCCGCCTCGGTCAGCAAGCTGCGGGCCAAGCTCGCATTACCAAAGGAGCAATGGTAGCCAACAATCCCAGCTCTGCCCTGTGGTCGGGAAACATCTACTCGGGTTCCCTCCTGACGCTAGCCCTTGGGTTCTCCATCAAACCCTTCCTGCTAATAACTTCTGACATTCTTTTGAAGAAGGGGCCTGCGAGAACAATGAGACCTAAAATCACAGAGGACCCCTCAAGTTAGCAGTAATTGGGGTGGGGACTGGGAAAACAGTCTTGTGGGCAGCTCCTTATACAGACCTCATGTTCCATATTTTTGTTTCAGTTCAGGGCTGTTCAGCTTTTTTGCAGCAAAAAGCTTGGCTAACAGTTCAAAAGAATAGGATGTTGTCCATCCTCATTCCCCCTATTTTAAAAAATGGAGTGGAGACAGTCTCATGAGGCCAGGTGTGGAAATTTTTATTCATGGCTTGCATAGTCTACGTAACACAAGCTGAAGGGAGGAGTTTAGATTTTCTGGATAATTCCTAGGTTGACGGCCAAACCAGGTCATTTAAGACTCCGGACTCCATTCAGGTACTTAAGAAACCCATACCGACTTTCTGCCATGCCAGCTTTGCTCTTGGATTTGGAACTATTTTGACAACCCATAAAGGAAAGTATAGAGGCTCCAAATCTGACTTAAGTCTTCTGCCAGGGACCCACTCAAGTGAGCTTTCTTTTTCTTTCCCTGTCCCGACATCTTTTCCCTGCCGAATCCTCCCCAAGACTCAAGCACTGGAAAGAAATCAGAATAGAAGTGGCCCCAACTATTTGTATAAATTTTTAGCTCATCCCATCATTTTCTGGGCCCCAGAGGAGGAGAACAGAAGATCTGGCTGCCACCTCTGGGGTCCCATTGAGCCCTGACATCCTCTGACCCTCCGCTTTTCCAAACACAATGCCTCCGCCTTTCCCTGTCCTCACTAACCTTCCTTCCTTCTCTCCCATTCAAATCCCATTTCCCTTCTCCTCACCAGCAACGCCAACTCTATCCAAAGCAAGCTGTCATATGTTAAAAGCAATCAAGAGCAATCATCAGGGCTTAACACACCAGACCAGACCCAGCACGCTCATTTCCCTCCTTCCCTAATGCCTGTGATCACAGGAAACAAATGTGGACAGAGAGGAAGGACTCTAGTTTGAAGCCTTGAAATCCAACTTCACAAACTTGTTTCCTCCAAACTCAAGTATGCTGTCGTGAGGTGGAGAAGAGGGAGCTCTGACTCTGATGCCGTTGGCAACATTCAGGGACCCAAACTCCAGGGGACGCATACTTGCCTCCTCTCTACTGTTTCTTTTAATAATATGCTTTTGAGACACAATTTGCATATGATACAGTCCACCCATTAAAAGTGTACCCTCTACTGTTTCTCTGTTTCCTACAGACACACCAGCATAATAGTTGAGTGCTGGTTTGGGAGCCCAGGCTGGACTGGTAGCACCTACAACCTATGTGTTTTGGACATTTTACTTCATCTCTGCAGTCTCGATTTCCTCACCTATTAAGTAGAAATAATGCTACTATTTGTCAGGAGGTAAGTCTATATGAGTTTTCTGCAGTGTCAAGGATATTTATAGGAGGAATAATCTTGGAAGACAGAGAGATAGTGTCTCTCATTCTCTCTCAAGCAAAGGGCCAGCATGCTTGCTTGCTATCCATTATAAAAGGTTCGGGTTCCCCAAGCTCAGGTTCCTCTCCGGTCATACAACCACTTCATGGTTAAGTGTCTGACCATCCCCTTGTCGCCCTGTGGTAACTGGGGCTGTGAGAACCAGAGCAGATGTGAATACTGATACTGCTATAGCTGTTGGCAGTGAAGTCCTTTTTCTCTGACCCAGGAGTCCTGTGTCTCCTGCCAGTGTTCATGAAGTATGGTAGGTGACCTTGTTAACTTGCAAGTAAGCTAAAAATCTCAGACCCTTCCTAGTTTTTGACAACCACCTACCCTGTAGGGCTAGAGGCCAGATTCAATAAAGTGATTAGCACATTGGTACTTAGCTCACTGCTTGACACATTCAGGCAAAATAAGTTCTTAATAAATGTTAGTACCATGTGCTTTTTATATTCCTTGTTTTATTATGGGGCACCAATAACATATTTTAAGTTTCTGTGGACTTATTTTGCTCAGTGGATGTTATATGAATATTACCAAGATTCATTAAGCAATTTCTAGGAAAAGGCTTCACTGTCATCCTTTTATCGTGAAAAATGGAAAAACTTACCTTCTTTCAGGATCAACTATCCAGTCTCCTTCCCATTCCCAGCCTTTTGGAGGCAAAAAGAATTCCCTCTTGAGTTTTATTTTTCCTGTGACGTCAGAAAATTTATGACGACCCACTAGTCCAGAAGTGCCCCATTTTCCAAACATAAGAGCTTGGTTTTCATACTGTTAAAAACAAATTAGAGAGAAACCATCAGAGAGAAGGAAATAAAGCCCACTCATAAATTTTAAAGCCCATTTTGGCTAAACCGTGATAGAAAGTGAAAAAATTTTATACCCAGAAGGCACGGACCTAACTTGGGCTGCTACTAATTACGTAACTTTGGGTAAATCACTCATCCTTCTAGACTCAGTATTCCCATCTGTTCACTGGGGATAATACCACAGTTCCCATAGAATTGTTCAAATGTGCAGTTTAAAGTACTTTGTAAATAGCGATATATCACACTAATTGCTTCCATTATTATACTGAATGGCTCCAAATGGCTTCTCTGAAGCCAATTTTTGAATACCCATAAATCCTCGATTTATGAATGGGCAGGCTTCTAAGAGTTTATTTGTGAACAGTCTACCGCCTAGAACCTGGGGCACATTTCCATGCAGAATCAACATTATAATTAATGGTGCATTTCCAGGCACTCTACAAGGAACCTGTGTGACATATGAAGGTCCTTTAAGGGCCTAACCTTTATGGCACCTAAAAGTTCTGTAGCTTCATCCTCTCTGGAATATAGTGGGGATGAAGACCAAGACCATTCTAGAAATGGGTTTAGTGGCAAAGACAGAGTCTTGTTTACAGGACATTTCTAAGTTAGAAGTTATAAATCGACAATGGTCTGCTCTTGACTCTGTCAACCACCAAAAGGGCTGAGATTTGCCAGTGGTGAGTGTCCCTGTTTGGGTGTCAGCTGAAACTTCCATTTTTCTGCAGATGAGCCCACTGACAAGATAATTTGCGAGTGACAGAGAAGTCTGAGTTTGAAGAAGGAAGAAGTATGAGTAGAGGTTTGATGGGGAAATTGGGTTCAAGCAGACACAACAGTACCTGTCTCAGATAGATGTTCTGAGCCTTGAAAGGAGATAAGCTTGAGGAAGCAGCTAAAGAAGCTAGACCTGGGGACATGTGCATGGCTCCTTTGGTTTCTAAGTGACAAGGACACAGAATGGAGGAGCAGGGTGTTTCCACTACTTCTGCTTGGAAGCCAGCATGGATATAGTAGAATCTAGACAAGAAGTTTGGCAAGACTGTTAGCACATGTGAAGCACTTCAGAGACTTCCAGAAATGTGGTAGGGCATTGCTGGGGGGTTCTGCAGAGAACCGAGGTCTAGTATTGGCATAGCAAGGCAAGAACCAGTGAAATGTCCACTATTGTTATTAACGTGCCCCTAATGGTACTCCTAGGTTGTGAGAATCTAAAGAAACTAGAGTCAAGCAACTGAAACGCACAGATTGTCTCTTTTACATGAGGTGGAGCTAGAGTCTGAGCTATGCAGGAAGGGTCTAGAAATGGGAAAGGAGGAAAGAGGGCCCTGGACTGGTTGATCCTTGCTCAGTACTGGCACCTTCCAGCTTAGCTCTAGCTGCAGAGCTGGAGGGCAGGCTGATGCCAAGAAACCCTCCACAAATGCTGGAATGAGTGTCTCCTGTATGTCCTGATGCCCACTCCACACTGCCCAGCTGACCGTACATAAATGCCCGTGGTCCAGGGCCTCCCCTGTGGCTTCCAGCCCTCCCTCTATTTATCTCCAAAGGTGCTTCGAAGCCCACGCCGTAAGGGCCTTGTGTGGCTCCCATGTGTTTCATCGTTTCTCCAAGCAGTCCACTGAGGCCCCATGTCCACCCACAAGGGAATCCTTGCTGCTGCTAATCCCTCTCTCAGTGACACAATCGGAATCTCCAGGGCAGCCCCGGCAGTTGGAATCTTCAACAGGATATACAGTTTTACAATCACTTAGGGAAGATTTCCCTACATGAGGAATGCGTCCTCTGCCTTCCAAAGACCCCCCAGCTCCAAGCACGCCTCTCCACGTCTGCACCTCCCCAGCACCCTCCTTACTGGGTTGTCTACGTGTGAATCACTCCGGTGGGTCCCGACGTGGACAAGGAAGCCTCCCGTGAGTCCTTCCCCATCCCCCCAGATGAAGGTCCCTCGGATGGGATTTTAGGTAGTACTGATGGCCGGGTGCTGAAGGATGAATGCTTTCTCTAAGGACAAGTAACAGGAACACCCCCACCCCCACCCCCAAGAGGAAAAGACGCTGATGTCACTGAAGGTACCATTTCAGCAAAGACGGTGAACGTTCCTTCTGCGAAGCTATTGAACTTCTTCTCCACAGCACTCAAGCCCAGCCAGATGTTCACTCGCAGCTCCACGGGCACCTTTGGTCCGTGGGTTTTCTCCTGCGGGTACTGTGAGACACACAAATAACACGCTCTGTGAAGTTGGGGGCAGCACAGGCTATGACACTGCGTTCCAGCTCAAAGCAGACTGAACATCCAAGCATCCCTCTCCCCAGTCTAATTTTATGTTTGCGTTCGAGCATTTCCAAATGACCCTACAAGCCGAGATTATAATAACAATAAAAGCAAGGGTTCACCAAATGTAAGCCATGGACCCCCATGTGTCCTTGAGACTTTTCTAGGAGGTTCTTGAAGTTAAACTGCTTTCCTAATAATAATACCAAGATGTTCCTTGTCTTTTTTGCTGCACTGATGGTGCGAAAGCCTATAGATGAGACTCTGGGCACTGCAGTGGGAATCGGGGCAGTAGCACCAAACTCCACCCATGTCAAAATCTTCTTCCTCACTCAATGAAGAAAACAAATACTAGTTCTACTTATGAATTCCCTCCAAAAAACAGTAAAAATTACTAATCTTATCAAATCATGATTCTTGAGTACATCTTTTTAAATATTTTTATTTTTTTTTCCAATTTATTTATTTTCAGAAAAACATTATTCATTATTTTTTCACCACACCCAGTGCTCCATGCAAGCCGTGCCCTCTATAATACCCACCACCTGGTACCCCAACCTCCCACCCCCCCGCCACTTCAAACCCCTCAGATTGTTTTTCAGAGTCCATAGTATTTTTTATTTTTTAAGTAAGCTTCAGTTATGACTCTGAGATCAAGAGTCATGTGCTCTATGGACTGAGCCAGCCAGGAGCCCACTGAGTACATCTTAATTATTTTGTGTAATGAAAGGGAAAGTAGACACAAGCCACTTCTGCTGCATATTAAAGTGTATCTTGAGAAAAAGCTCTTGTGCAATTGCTTGAAATGTGAATTAAATTTGCCTTTTCTTTTAATAAAAATCTTTTTTACTTGAAACAGCAACTGACAGACAAATATGATTATTCAGATTTGATTATGGGGCAGAGGTTTCCTTGAACATAAAACAGGCCTGCCGCTTCAGGTATAATAACTGACTGCATTCTGTTGCCAATAATAAAATTCGGGCTTTCAAGTAAAAATGAGAATTTTGGAAAATGTATCTGTCACGGTGAGCCTGATAGCATCCTGATACACAGAGACTTTTTGGATGAGTGATATTAATTAAAGTGATTTTCGTTCAACGTTGTAAGATGAAATGTGTCAACATTAGGAAGATCTGCATAACTCAATGAACTGGTTACTTTCTAAATGATCAATGCTAAATGCATGGACAATAGAATCATTCAAAGTACAAAATAAACCAATGGATTTCAATGCAGCTGAGAATGAAAAGTTCACTGATATGGTTTCAAACTCCATATTGTAATCACCTTTTAGAGGTTACTACTTGAGTCTAATGTTATACCAAAAAATGTGTATCCACAATTATCTGAAAAGGATATTAAAATACTCTTCCCTTGTCCAATTACGTATATATGTGAGGCCCAATTCTCTTCATAGACTTCTTTTATTTTTTAGAATTTTTAAAAAAGATTTTATTTATTTGAGAGAGAGCACAAGCAGGGGAAGTGGCAGGCAGAGGGAGAAGCAGGCCCCCCACTGAGAAAGGGGGGGAGGTTGGTTCAACATCTCCCTAAACTGGATAATGAGTGTTAACAACATCAATAAATACATACAACATCGTCTTGGAAGCATTTTGATGTTTATCCACCAGGTTCTAAAACCTAGCGCGGAGAATATCATGTTGCCTCCTCCCCATCCACTGTAAAATTTTATTTATTAATCAGTTTGCTTCCACCGACTGCTTACAGACACAACTGTCATTGTGGTTCTACCTGAAGTAAAATTTATTCCACCCAGAGATACGTGAAGGAAGATAATCACTCTGGTTCTATTTTCACTCTCCTGATTAAAGAACAATGAGTACATTTATTAAAAATTAGGAGATATCTCCATGTTTTAAAAGAACACTGTCCCCTGGCTGCTTTTTCTCTTCTTGATTTTTCTTTCTTTCTCCCAAATCCAAAGAACTGGGCTGGGACTGGCCGGGGACAGGGATGCCAAACCATGCCCACGGGACTGTTTTGGATTTCTAGGTTTTCAGCCCTGGGCCCTCCCTTGGTTCTCCATAAGCACACACAGAGCAGTTTTTAACGCGGGGTCCTGGGGTGGGCTTACGGGGTCTACGAAGCTCCTGAATCATGTATTAAACGTTGGTTGCATGTGAAATGTGCACGCTTCTGGAAGAGAGGGCTGGTAGCTTCCACCAGGTTCTTAAAGGAGCCCATGACTCTAAAAATGCTCAGAACTACTGCTCTAAAGCAGCAGACTCTCAGTTCTCAATCCCAAGATCAGTTTGTGAGGACACCGGCTGCACAAACTATCTCTATTACTTCTCTTTTTTTCCTACTTCCTGAACACTCACTAGAAGGGAAGGGAAGGAGGCCTTGCTTAGCATGAGCCATTAGAAATAGAGGAAAATTCCTGCCAGAAAGCACGACATTCACAATGGCATGTTACTATTAGTGTCACAGAGATCTCTCCAGAAGTGTCCTTGACTGAATGCCAGCAGACGCCCGGCCACTCTCTGGGAATTACCGCCCCCGGGGGAAGGTGCCCCCAAATGGGTTGGAATTGATCACGATCGCCCTAGTCACCCCGTGATCAGCAAATAAAGCAGCCCCTTCCTGGGAATGCGGGTTGTGCGTGGAAGCAGTTCACAGTACACGGGGGTGAGGCCGTACCTTCAGCAAGATGGTCTGGGTTTTCCCGCAGTACTTGCCAGACGCAGTCTCCCCACTGGTGGAGTAGAGAACCTGATGGGCGGGAATGCGTGCATAGGCCAGTCTTTTCTCTCCCCGGATCATCCAGATGATTACGTCCGGCATGCTGTTCTGCGGCTGGTCACGCGGGCGGATGGAGAAGGAGCAGAGCTGGGGTTAGTCTGCCAGCAGAGGGACTGGACGTCCTGCCCGCTGGCTCCTCAGGGCTCCCCTTAGCCCAGAAACTCTGTGAGTGGGGATCTGTCTGAATTCCGGAGTCACCTACCTTCTGGGACCACCCGGAGCCTGCGGGGCTGGGAGGCAGACCGCGGCTGGCCGGAAGGAACAGGGCGAAGCAGAAGGGAGCTTCACCGCCCAAACCCTGCCCTCCACAGCGCTGAGAGGTATTTGACGAAACACCCCCTCTTCTCTCACCCACCATCTGAAGAAAGCCCTTGACAGCAGTCAATGGTTACAGGATTCACACAGGTCACAGGACATAGACAAAGCATCCCCAGCTCACAATCCTGTGTCTGCCCAATTGGAGATATTCATTTTTTTAAAAAAGATTTTATTTATTTATTTGACAGACAAGTGGGCAGAGAGGCAGGCAGAGAGAGAGGGGGAAGCAGGCTCCCCACTGAGCCGAAAGCCAGACACAGGGCTCGATCCCAGGACCCCAGGATCACGACCTGAGCCAAAGGTAGAGGCTTTAACCCACTGAGCCACCCAGGTGCCCCTCATTTATTTATTTTTTTAAACCTCCTTTTTTCTGATTATAAAGGGGATATATGTTCACCATAAGGGAACTTTGAAAGTACTAAAACACAGAAAGCAGAAAATAAAAATTACTAACAATCCATGTTTTTGCACATGTATTTCTATCCACAACTATAGGATGATCCCCCTCCAGCTGAATCTCTGAAGCCCAGTCGGAGGGGTTTCCTATGCAGTCAAATGCTCTACCACTGAGCTATACCCCCACGCCGGAGGGGTTTCCTATGCTCTTGGATTTCCAGTCCCTGGAGGTTAATGTGTGCTGCATACCGTGCTAAGCCCTTTACAGTCATCATCTCCTTGAATCTTCACAATACAGTGCTGTGAAGGGAGTACTACAATGGTCTCCATTATATACATGGGGACACTGAAGCTTACAGAGGCTGTTCAAGTTTTACACATATTCAGAATTTGCAAGCAGGTCTTCCCAATCCCAAGCAAAGACGACACGTCCATCCTCTGTGCCACAGATTTGATGTTATCCCTCAACTTGAGGTATTCTCTGCTTAAATCATGATAATGACAATGATTTATTGACCGTGAAGACCTTTCCAGGACCCCCAACTCAATGTTCTTCTCCCGTCCCCATTTCAGTGATGCTCAGCCCATTACCCATGAACATCCCAGCCCAGTAACTCCTCAGCTGCCCGCTCTGTCAGATCTGCTCAATATCCCAGATACTAGATTCTCCAACCGCCTTCTCTAGCCGTGGTGCCATTCCACAGAATCCCTCTTCCATACCAAGTGACCTTTGAGGAGTTTAAAAGTCCTACCTCTTCAGTCAGTTGGAGCAATTTTTCAAGCCAGTCCTCGATTTCTGCCAGTGTAGACTTCACCTCCGTGGCCTCAGACCTCATCCTCACAGCTGCCTCGTGGATCTGGGAGAGAGATCGGGACCGCAGCTTTTGGATCTGAGTGTCGAGAATTGTGACATTGGCTTTTCCTTCCAGGAGAGGCAATGTGTACCTAAAGAAAGAAAAGAAATGAAACAGATATTCTGCAGAACAGCTTTCTGGGCGTCAGAGCTGTCGAATCCATTTCTGTTTGACTTCCATCTTGGGAGCCATGTCTGTGGTATTGGCATAGCCGACCTGCTTGACAGATTCTGAGCATTGCGGGGGGATTAACATTCCAAAGCAATTTCTTGGGTTTAACTCCAGACCCCGTGGAGTCACTGGAGAGAAGATGGAAACAGCTGCAGCATTTGGGAGGAACACATCTTCCTTTTTTTTGCTTCTTACAACTGGAGTACAGACCCACAAGATGGAGGCAGATCACAGAGCATTCGGCAGAAGGGTTCCCAAGGACCACACACCTCTAGGCAGTGCGTGGAGGAGGGCAGGGGGTCTCAGCAGGTCTGCAAACTCCTGGAACTTATTTTAAACTCTGTGTCTGTGTTGGCAGGCCTTGCCACGTATGACAAAGACCCCATGCTTTGGAGCCGACCATCTGGGTACAAATCCTGACCCACCATTTAGAGTGATTCTGAGTTCTGTGATTCTGAGCAGCTAATCTCTTTGTTTTCCTATCTTCAAAGCTGGGACAAGAGCATCTAACTGTTAGGGCCGCTGTGAGAATAAATGAATTTATATATGGAGAGCACTTAGAACAATGCCGACTGCTAAGTAAAGTCTGAATGATGTGGCCTTCGTCATTAAGCTTTGTCTTCCTCATTATCCATTTCATTAGATATTTGAAGGGGCCCATTAGTTTCCCAAAAGGTTAAGAACCACTTGTGGAGGCAAATCTCCCATTAAAATGAGAAGTCTAGGGGCGCCTGGGTGGCTCAGTGGGTTAAAGCCTCTGCCTTCAGCTCGGGTCATGATCCCAGGGTCCTGGGATCAAGCCCCGCGTTGGGCTCTCTGCTCCGCAGGGAGCCTGTTTCCTCCTCTCTCTCTCTCTTTGCCTGCCTCTCTGCCTACTTGTGATTTCTCTCTGTCAAATAAATAAAATTAAAAAAAAAAAAAAAGAGAGAGAAGTCTAGAACCTCTGAGCTGGGGACAGAATTCACCTTCTTCTGCAGAGTCTTCCTCTCACCGTGGCAGCTGGTGGGGCCTCTGGGTGAGCCTGTCACCAATTCCAGGAAGTTCTACTCACATTGTTTCTACCTAGAAATTCCATTGATTTGAATGTCCCCTAGCTGCTGTTGCTTCTTTTTTTTTTTTTTTTTTTTTTGGTCCCCTAGCTTCTTAAATGAAGGAAATCCCAGCATGACTTTCTTTAAACACAAGTTTCCTGTTACATCACGTTAAAAAGATTCCATTTGATCCTTCAAAAACAGTTCACATCCATTTGGTTCAAAACCTGGGTCAATAGATGGTTCTGTGTTTTGCTCAGCAAACCCTGAAATTCACAGAATTTTCCACACGAAGGTATTACCAAATGTTTCTGTTTGGTTGCATTAGTAATTGTGGTCATAGGCTGGAAAGGTTAAGTCCCAGGAATAATTCCTCGAGGCACAAAATGCATATGGAAGCCGCTAGCTCCAAAGTCACACAGGAGACCTTCCATAAAGAGATGTTGCCTGTGTGAAGCACGTCGTGGGAAAAGTTGTGTGGAAAAACTCAGCTCTGGTTATCAAATGCACCACTTCACCTCGTTGGGCCTCTCTCTGCTCACCCATAAATAAGGAGACTGGGAGAGATGACCTTTAAGACCCAGATTTAAATCCTCTGAATTGAAATGCCAGCAGGGCTCTGATCTCAGCTGGGCTTCAATGACCTAGTGAAACCACTAGAAGGCACAAGACGACAGGGAGACTGAGGGTGTCAGCCCCGAGTTGGGGGTGAGGTGGGGGTGGGGAACCATTCCTGATTTTTGCTGCTTAGGAGAAGTTTTCAATAGGCTTTTCTTTTGTAACTTCCTTGTCCACTGCACTATTAGTCAATATTTAAAATGAGTTTGGGATGAATCACTTCCCCCTTTGATTTCCTAATGCCCAGGGATCTGAGCTGTTTCCCCAAAGTCACAGTCCTAAAAGGGTTTCCGGCTCAAGTCAAATCTACTGGCTTTGTGAAGGGAGTCTTAGCCACAGTTCAATAGGCACTCAGTTAAAAAGGCAAGTAAAAAGGCTGTTTCTAAAAACATGTTTGTGAACTAGGGCTGTTACTCTGAATGGCAAAGTCAATGCCCCACCCTGAGGCCCCATTCTCTGTGGGAGCCAGGAGTCCCCTTTCTCCTGGCAGTGGGCACACAGGGATTGACGGGAGGGAGTCAGGCTTAGGCCTGCTCCCTCCTTCTGTCTCCCCACCGCTTGCCTGGGCTGCCCTGGGAGGTGCTTCCAGAAGAGGCCTCCAGCCTCCTGGCCTCCCCTCCCGGAGGCTGCTTTAGAACTGGCCCGGAATCCGAAAGTGGAGCTTTTCCAGGTGGTGATTCAGAGACTCCTCCCAGGGACTAGGGCCTTTTGAGAACCTCGACTTTTTTTCAGGCAAACAATGGAAACAATTCTAGAGGGTCTTTTAGTCTTATAGTTCTAGGAAGGAGAACATGACTGGGAATTCTGAGATAGTAACAAGGTCACTGTACCTTGTATCTTCTATAACTTCATCAATCAGCTTCAACCATATTTCGGCCAGCTGGTTTGCAGGAACTTTTTCTTGCATCCCTGATTTTAGAGCCTCAAGATTCAATTGCTGGAGAATTTGGAAAGAGGAAATAATTGGTCATTGTGCATTATGCTGTTGAACCTCAGTAAAGGTTTATCTTTAAGAAAAAAATGTACAAAAGGCTTAACAGAAAAACCAGAGCATTTAATTTCTTACATTTAAAAATGCTCACCATAGCTTAGCACTATTCACTTGTCTTCAAAATGCAATCAATGCTGACATGTACAAGTAATAGGACAATCTCTCCTACACCTTTGGCCTTTGAAACCATGTAAATATTTTATGTATTCAAAGAGGAAATAAAATAAAACCAATAAAGATGGGGGAAGGAACCCCAACATGGAGCATAGAACAGAAACAAATGACTGATATTGCAGATGAACAGCATAACTACACCAAACTAACCCACATAACTTTTGAACATAATATTTTGATGATACACCCTCAGTTTAAAGAAAAGAACGAACCATGAACATATCAAACTCTAAACTGATTTGCTTTTCACAGTGGTTTATCTGTGGATTTTAGGATTTACCGAATGAACAAACAAGGTTTCTTACTCTTGGAGAAAGGAGTTATAACTGTAGAAATCGGGAAGACTAGAATAAACCTGATCATGGGAAAACACCATCCTGTCCAGCTAAGCATGGAGTATGGACAGCCTGGTCAATGTTGATGAATAAGGCTGAAGAACACCCAAAACATCATCAGAATAGAGGGGTGACCAATTCTTTACTAAGTTCCTCAAGACAGAGGACTGGAAGTTCATACCATAACTACACTGCCTATCACCTGCAGCTTTGTTATGGGAACGATTATGCTTCAGTTGACTTAAACCTACAATTCTCCTTCAATATTGTCTTCATAACATAAAACAGTATTTTCAGGCTTTGCCATGGACTCTTTGTTCAGGTATATTCCAGGACCCCCACACATGTTGGTCCCACCCTGACAGAGGTTAAAGCTTAGAAAATATTAACACTAATGTAATCTGGAAATCAAAACACTAATAATAGATGGATTTTTATCAGTACCTAATAGAAGTAATGTAGTATCTTTGACTTAAGACATAGCCCAACCATGAGCCCCTTCTCATCAATGTCAACTAGATGGAAAATTACAGATACTGCATCTATGCAGTTTTAACCAGAAGGCACCCCCAACCTCCAAACAAGGTCCTCTAGTTTACAAAGAGATATAACATGTCAGGCTCTGGTTCCTTGAGCCCAACCCTTCCCATAGTGGAGATTTTTACCCCATTAACAGTTAAGCTCTAAGGGCTACATGTTTCAACTGGAATGAGCCATTCTCCATGCCACACCTCATTGTGGCAGAAACTGTGGGTGCCCTTCTACTTCAATACCCACTCCCTCCTTCCTCAGTAAGAGGGCTTTTATCTGGTCATCTGCTAACCCAAGAAGTAGTAATCCAACCTATCCAAAGAAGGATGTGGCTGTGTGACTGGATTCTGGCCAACGGAGAATGAGTAGAAGTCAAGTATGTGACTTCTAGGTCTTTCCCTTCAAGGGAAAGGCCTGTGTCCTCTACTTCCCCATTCCCTTCCCTCAGGCTGGAGGGCAAGTGTAGCGCTGAACTGCCTCAACTGTGCAGACAATGACAACTCCTTAGTGACGGGAGAGCAACAACAGGGAAGGAGTTTGGGTCCTCATTACCACCGAACCTCTGTACCAGCCTTGGAACACCTACCTCAACTGTAGAAAAGAACATTTATCTTATCATTGTATCCTGAGGTCTTGTGTTAGAGGGATCTAGCCTAAAACTAACACATAATTTACTGTTTGGTGGAAAGGAAATGTAGGAAAGATAAACTTACCAACCGTTCTGCCATGGCTAGGAGAATGTTTACCGCATCCAGGCGATGACTAATGTCCTCCCAGTAAGAAGTCAGGGTAACAACTGGCTTTGTGTGGGCCCAAGGCAGGTAATAATAGTAGTTCCCTGGTGTAGAACATTGAGAGTTGATGAACACTGGACACTTAATGCTTTTAAGCAAACTGGGCTACTGATTGATCTGTACCCGGAATGGCTTGGGGTGATCTGGGTTTTAAGTTTTATTTGAAGGAACTGAGGGATAGTTGTTTTGGAAACCTCTCTAAATTCCCTAGTAAACTGAATACAGCAATTTTAGGATCTCATAGGGGTTCAGGATCATATGTCTGAACATCACTGATGATTCCACAACATGGCAGCAGAAAATACACAGCATAGGGGGTTAGATTGTATGTGTCTACACCTGAAAAGTGCTATTCTAAGTAAATATTTTTGTTGGAACTGGGGCAAAAAAAAAAAAAAAAAGAATTTTTTCTCTTTGCTAAAGCCTTAGCTGGATACATGGGGTTTTGTATTACTGAGAGCCTTATGATCGTTAAGAATTATCAGCTGACATTTTCTAGCACATTTGATATTATAACACTGTACAGAAGTTAGTTAAAAACTATGGCAATACTGTTGGAACATTTGATCAGCATTTCTCTCTCCTTTCTGTATACTCTTAAACCATTTGTTGAAACCTTCACTAGAGCATTCTCATACTCCACTTTCTTTTTTTTTTTTTTAATTTATTTATTTGACAGAGAAAGATTACAAGTAGGCAGAGAGGCAGGCAGAGAGAGAGAGAGAGAGAGGAGGAAGCAGGCTCCCTGCCAAGCAGAGAGCCCGATGCGGGACTCGATCCCAGGACCCTGAGATCATGACCTGAGCCGAAGGCAGCGGCTTAACCCACTGAGACACCCAGGCGCCCCTCATACTCCACTTTCTATTATGACTTATTTTACACACTAGAATGTAAACTTAAAAGTGGGGGCTGTTTCTCATCCACCTGTGTTCAAATACAGCGATTCAATCCTCACAGCAACTCTGGAGAAGTGGTTGAAACTGAAGTTTACAATTAAGTGATATGGCTAAGGTCACAATGCTGGTGAGTCACAGAATGAGGACCAGAAGCTAGATTTTCCAGGGCCTGAGCCCGAGTCCCGTCCACTTCAACTACTCCATCTAGGAGTAGTTTATGGCTTGGTTGGGTGGAGCTGGGCAGAGCAGGAGCTGATTTAGGGGAGCTCCGAGTTCAGCAAGTCGCCATCTCATGATTTTACAAAGCAGAGCCAGTGTGAAAGTTGGACATGGGAGGGGGAACTAGGGTTCAGACCCTGGCAAAGGGCCTATGACTTCTTGGGTTTGACCAGTCTTGAAGATGCTTGAACTCCAGACCCTCTCTTCCCCATTCAACCTTTTCTTCCCACAAAGCATATACTGAGCATAATGGCTGCCAAAGGGAGACTATGCCAGGTGCTTCTTGTCCTGTGGTGCACCCACTGTCAATGTGGAAGGAGAGATGGTTAGAGTGACTCTTACCATCAAATACAGCACGGCTGTATTGAGTGGTTGATGCCAAAGGCTTACAAGTCGTGTCAAACTTGTTGCCATAGTTCCCAATGCTGACTTCAAACTGAATGGCCTCGCCAACATCTTGCAACATGGTGGCTGAATGGAACACAGCAGACAGGCTATACTTCCGCCTTCGCTGGTATTTCTATAAAGTACAAACAGACATGAAGCTCAGTGAAACTTGTTTTACTCTTATTTACATGTAGGTTTCTAGGAGGTGTAATTTTAAACCTAATAATTTGTGTTGAATTAAATGCCAGTAGAAAATGTTCTTAAATCTAGCATTCTCTCTTGGACTCATTCAAGTGGGCAAAGATAGAAGTGCCAGGATGTTTGCTGCAGTGTTGACTGAAATAAAGAAAAAAACGAGAACGATACAAATGTCTATCAATAAGTCACTGGTTAAATAAACTATGTTACATTCATAGAGTGGAATAAAATTAATAAAAATACAAGTAGACCCATATGTGCAAACAAGGAAAAAAGAAATTTTTAGGCAAACCCACTGAATATATAGTTTAATATTGGCATATGCATGAAGGAAGTCTGGAAGAATAGGAATAAAACTGTTAACAGTTACACTGGGGAAGGAGAGAGGTTCTGGCTAACCTTACTTTCTACCTTTTTAATTGTTTGAATTATTTAAGTATTAATTTTTCTAATCAAAAACGATGAAGATTTTTTTTAACAAGAAAGATTTTTAACGTAAGATTTAAAAACAAGTGAATTTAGTTGAACTTACTTATCTGTTCTCTGAAATAGAAATCAAATGTTGTTTTTTTTTTATCTCTCTCTTTTTTAAAGATTTTATTTTATTTGACAGAGTGAGAAATCACAAGCAGGCAGAGAGATGGGGTGAAGCAGGCTCCCCGCTGAGCAAAAAGCCTGATGCGGGGCTTGATCCCAGGACCCTGGGATCATGACCAGAGCCGAAGGCAGAGGCTTAACCCACTAAGCCACCTGGGTGCCCCATCTCTCTCTCTCTCTTTTTTTTAAATTGCCGGCTGACTGAGTATTAGTGTGTGTGAAGGAGCTGAACAGAGGGCCAACAATGACCACACTGAGAAACCTTCAGCCTAGCAGACATGATCATGAGCCCTTCTGGCCTTCCTACATTTAGGCACATAAAGTCTCTTGAATCCACCTCCTGCCCCCAAATCCTTGCTCAGATGGCATCTCTCCTTCTTTGTGGATCATGTCCCCACTGATCATTGGGTACCTTGCTTTCTTTAGTCAAACAGAGCCATGCAATGCTTTAAATTGCTGTATTTCATTATGCCCTAGGCATTCTGTCCCTTAATATTGTCCACATCTAGGGACGCCTGGGTGGCCCAGTTGGTTAAGCAGCTGCCTTCGGCTCAGGTCATGATCCCAGCGTCTTGGGATCGAGTCCCACATCGGGCTCCTTGCTCTGCAGGGAGACTGCCTCTCCCTCTGACTCTGCCTGCCACTCTGCCTGTGCTCTCTCTCTCTCTCTCTGACAAATAAATAAATAAAATCTTAAAAAAAAAATATTGTCCACATCTAGAGCCTTTCCAGGTCCCTATTTGCAGCCAGTCTCTGTAGATGCTTGCCCAGCTTGGGGTTGAGACTATAGTGATTATGGTGTGACCACATTGGCTACATGCTTCACTAGAGAACTTGTGGAGACCCATGAGGGATAATATTCAAATCATTTGACAAATTCTCACCATAGCAAGTTTAGTTTGAAAGGCCCTAGAGAAGGAACCCCCAGATCTGCAGCCCTTCCATATGAGATCTGGAGGCCACACTGCTATCAAACTTTGGCATATGATGACCCTTGCTGTTGTTGATTTGCTTTTTTGCATTCCTACCTTGCTACCAATTAGTATACCATAATCTAAGCGGCAAAGTAATGACACTTTTCACCTCTAGGAAGCTAATAAAAATTACTTGATCCTGGTAGGAAATTAATTAACTGATTTCCTTTTGTTATTCATTCATACCATGGCCTTCATTCTATTAAATGAATCACAATCATGGGTAGGTCTTCTGTCCTGGATAAAAACGTGTTCTTTCAATCTCCAATGGAAAAAAGACAGTCTCTTCAACAAATGGTGTTGGGAAAACTGGACAGCCACATGCAGGAGAATGAAACTGGACTGTTTCCTTACACCACACACAAAAATAGACTCAAAATGGATGAAAGACCTAAATGTGAGACAGGAATCCATCGAAATCCCTAACGAGAACATAGCCAGTAACCTCTTCAACCTCAGCCACAGCAACTTCTTCCTAGAAACATCACCAAAGGCAAGGGAAGCAAGGGCAAAAATGAACTACTGGGGCTTCATCAAGATCAAAAGCTTTGCACAGCAAAGGAAACAGGCAACAAAACCAAAAGACAACTGACAGAATGGGAGAAGATATTTGCAAATGACATATCAGATAAAGGGCTAGTAACCAGAATCTGCAAAGAACTTATCAAACTCAACACCCAAAGAACAAATAATCCAATCAAGAAAGGGGCAGAAGACATGAACAGACATTTCAGCAAAGAAGACATCCAAATGGCCAATAGACACATGAAAAAGTGCTCAACATCACTCGGCATCAGGGAAATACAAATCAAAACCACAGTGAGATACCACCTCACACCAGTCAGAATGGCTAAAATTAACAAGTCAGGAAACAACAAATGTTGGCAAGGATGTGGAGAAAGGGGAACCCTCCTACACTGTTGGTGGGAATGTAAGCTGATGCAGTCACTCTGGAAAACAGTATGGAGGTTCCTCAGAAAGTTGAAAATGGAGCCTATGACCCAGAAATTTCAATACTGGGTGTTTACCCTAAGGACACAAATGTAGTGATCTGAAGGGGCATGTGCCCCTGAATGTTTATGGCAGCAATGTCCACAATAGCCAAACTATGGAAAAAAACCTAGATGTCCATCAACAGGTGAATGGATAAAGAAGAGGTGATACACACACACACACACACACACAATGGAATACTATACAGCCATCAAAAGAAATATTGCCCTTTACAATGATGTGGATGGAACTAGAGGGTATTATGATCAGTGAAATAAGTCAATCAGAGAAAGACAACTATTATATGATCTCTCTGATATGAGGAATTTGAGAGGCAGGGCAGGGGGTCGTGGGGAGAAGGGAGGGAAAAATAAAACAAGATGGGGCCGAGGAGAGAGAAAAACCCTAAGAAACCCTTAATCTCGGGGTGCCTGGGTGGCTCAGTGGGTTGGGCTACTGCCTTCGGCTCGGGTCATGATCTCGGGGTCCTGGGATTGAGTCCCGCGTCGGGTTCTCTGCTCGGCGGGAAGCCTGCTTCCTCCTCTCTCTCTCTCTGCCTGCCTTTCTGCCTACTTGTGATCTCTCTGTCGGATAAATAAATAAAATCTTAAAAAAAAAAAAAAAGAAACCCTTCATCTCATGAAGCAAACTGAGAGTTACTGGGGGGTTGGGGGGTAGGGATAGGTGGCTGGGTTATGGACATTGGGGAGGGTATGTGCTATGGTGAGTGCTATGAATTGTATAAGCCTGATGATTCAGAGCCTGTGCTCCTGGGGCAAATAATACATTATATGTTAATGTAAAAAAAAAAAGTGTTCTTTCATTTACAGAAGTACTTAGACAACAGTTTCAAAAACTTCTTAAATTGTGGTAAAACACCCAGAACATAAAATTCACCATCTAAACCATGTGTCCAGTTGGTGGCGTTGGGGACATTCCCATGGTTGTGCAACCATCACCACCATCCACCCACAGAAGTCGTTCTAGCTTACAAAACTGAAATCCTGTACCCATTAAACCCCAGCTCCCCATTCCCACCTATTTTCTGTTTCTAGGAGTCTGACTACTCTGCGTATCTCATGTAAGTGGAATCAAACAATACGTGTCCTTGAGTGACCGGCATACTCTACTCAGTGTAATGTCCTCAAGATTTAATCCCATCGCAGCCTGTCTCAGAATTCCCTTCCTCTTTAAGACCTACTAATTCTGCACTGCATTGCCGAAAGACAAATGGAAGTATATTAAAATTTTTAATATTTTATTTGAGCAAACACATATTTGACTGGGCAGTGACAAAGCAGAAGCAATTAAGAGTGCTCCACCAGCAAGAGCCAGAGGAAAAGACTTTTATAGAACAAATGTGGAAGGAAGACAAGGAAATTATTTGATTGGCTAGAGCTTAAGTGGTTACATTATTTGGGAAAGCCTACCTGGTTAATTGCTATTTCTTGCCCTTTGGTTTTGATTTGTTCTTTTTCTTTTTTTGAAGATTTTATTTATTTGAGAGAGAGAGAGCGCTCACGCATGTGCACAAGCAGGGGCCGGGGAGGGGGTGGGAGGTTAGAGCGAGAGGGAGAAGCAGACTCTCCGCTCATCAGGGAGCCCAGCTGCAGGACTCAATTTGATTTCGTAACATTGAAGCATTTATAGATTTATGTTCTGGTTTGCTTGTATAGGCTGCCAAGGCACGAGAGTCACCTCTAATGGTGTCCTTTTTGTAATAAATTCGGCAGTGTGTATATATTACATTTGTTTATCCATTCATCTATTGATGGACAGCTATCAATGGACTGCTTCTACCTTTTGGTTATTGTGAATAATGCTGCTATGAGCATGGCTGTACAAATATCCATTTGGGTCCCTGCCTTCAATTCTTTTGTGTATATACACAGCAGTGGATTTCCGGATCACACGGTAATTCTATTTTTAACTTCTTGAGGACTGTTTTAAAAACATCTGACACTGACTGTAGTTTGCTGTCTTGAAGAACCCCAGGACATTCTGCTATTACAAAATCTCTGTTTTGGTTAAAGGAATTTTTGACATGGTATAATGGAAACCTCCACTAGGATTTCATCAGAAATCCCTCGGAGTCTCAATCTTTTTTGAAAATCTTTCCAAAACATTGAAGGTTTGAAACCTTAGCTGCATATTGAATTACCTAAGAGGCTTTCAAATATACTTAGTGCTGGGCCCCACATCCCAGAGACTCTGCTTAGCACTCTGAACTCAAAAACTTCCCTTCATTAGTCCACTGTCATTCTGACAGAGAGGGTTTCAGAGACTTCTGTCATTTGTCAGGAGTCCCCTTCACTACCCACTAAGTAGTAAGCTCAATCCTCCAGAACTGTCCATGGTTCAGTACTGCTATGGGAAGTCTGGGTTGGGTTTAAACCGTGTGAACATTAGAAAGTAGGAAGTCATTTGTATTAGTCAAGAACTTAGAGATACATCACAACTTCTTTGTAAACCAACTGGATGGAAGAAGAGAAGTGATAGAGCAAAAATATGAAACATAACTGGGGCCCAAGTCCGGGCCCAGAAACGGCGATGAGCATTGAAGATGGAGCCATCTGCTAATGCCGGGACTGCTGAGAAGAAAGGCGGTCGGTGCCTGGGGAGGCTCTGGAAGGGGTGGGGATGCTACCTCTGGCTGAGCTGGCTCTGCCTTGCATACTTGCACGTGGCCATGATTCCATTAGATCGCCCTGGATTTTCCTAAGCATAGCTTGCAGTCACCTGCAAAAGCCCTGGTAGGACCCTCCCCCTGGTGAGTTTGAGCTCTAAGACAGCAGTCTAGGTTCTGGCCATCACCATGCCTCCCAGCAGATCCAGCACACACTGGGAGCCGCCACTCAGGATGGAGCAGCTCCAGCTCCACAAGGGGCAGGCCATCCAAAGTAAGCTCACCTGCCCCAAAGCCAGGCTCTGGACTGTTGCAGCTGAGAATTCCTGCCCACTTCCTGTGTGTCTTCTGGGCTCAAAGAGGTGGAGAGAAGAAGGAATAACCAACATAGTTCAGAGAAGTCTGGAGCCTCAACTTTTGTTCCCTGAGTAGCCTTGGGGCAAAACTGCTCATAACAGGGCAAGTTAAAAAATGTAAATTATGATCTATTGAACACTGATGGATATTTCTCTGACTCTGTAGGGCCTTGGAGCTCTCTTTCTAATCATCAAAGACCAGTGCGTGTTGTAGAAGGAGGTGGTAAAGGGTAGAATTTCAGGAGTAAATTTGGGGAAGGGGGTTATTTTTGTCAAGCAGAATACTGAGAAGGGGTAACAAGTCAACAGCTCTTAAAAGTGGTTGTGGGACCACTAGGCATGGGACATTCAGGGTCAGTGACAAGGAGACTGTGCCAAAGAAAACTGCCTAATTTGCCACCTTTGGTCTGTTTACCAAAGACGGCTGGCCACTGGTGGAGCTGGTGGAAGAAGGGAATGTTCTACTTCAAGCAAGATCTATTGAGCACTTATGTAGGCCAGACTGATGGGAGAACTCAAGGAGGCTCTAACTGAATAGCAGACAGACTGCATGTTCATAAAATGCTCCTGCAGTACGTTAGGTCCCACATGAAAAGACTGAGAAGGAGTAGAGGAGTAAAGAATCTGGTCTAGGAACAGATTCCAGATAGTACAGACAAAACAATAGGGTCCTTCAGGAGCCAGGCTGAGGTTCCAGAAGCCAGCAGGTGTCTGAATAGGGATGGGATTGCAACACTTGATCTTTTACCTGCTTGATCCCTTAGGGAAGTGACAGGCTGAGCCCATTTGCATCTCTCAAAGGATCTCTTGATTGGGGCAACAGGAGGTGGCACAGCTCGGGGCTCTTTGGCAACCAAATAGGAAAAATTCACTTTCCCTCTGTGTTCCTCCTTTACCGTCAGAGGACTACCACACTCTCAATGCTACACAGATGTGTGGGGGATTTTTCCACACCAAGCAATTTCCACGACACCAGCTGGGCGTCCAACAATTTAACTCAATCCTGACACTATCTACCTGAGGACACATTAAGGGCTCAGTCCCACAAGGCTGCCCCTCCCCTACTTTAGATGCCAGTCGAAAGTCCTGGTTCCGAGCTGTTGGCTCTAAGGTGGAGGTTCCCATGACTTCCTCCTCAGGTTTGATTACCTGGCTAGAGCAGCTCACAGAACTCAGGAAACGAGTTTGTTTGCTGTTTACTAGTTTATCATAAGAGGATATGATAAAGGTTACAGATGGATGTCCAGACGGAAGAGCTGTGTCGGGCAAGGTATGTGGAAGGGACAAGAGGTCTTGCACACAACACTCTCCCAACACCTGTATGTGTTCACCAACCAAGAAGCTCTCTGAATCCTGTATTTTGGGGATTTCTATGGAGGCTTCATCATGTAAGTATGATCAATCATTAGCTCAACTTCTCGCCCCCCCTCTTGAGAATGGGAGATGGAGCAGAAAGTTCCAAGCTTCGAATCATGGCTTGGTCTTTCTCAAGAGTAGCCTCAATCTAGGAGCCCATGAGTCACCTCATTAGAACAAAAGACTCTCCTACTACCCAGGAAATCCCAAGAGATTTAGGAGCTCAGTGTCAGAAACCATGGCCAAAGAGCAAATACTAGTACTATTATCTTACAGCAAGGAAGTTGCCCTCTTCAATGTTACCAGAAGTTTCATTACTTGCGTATGACCCAGAACACGGGATTTTTGAAAATGGGGAAAGGGTCAGGATCAACCTTCTAGGCTGACAGCTTTCATTACTCCTCCTAGCGCTCATGCAAATCTGTTCATCTCCCCCTCTTACGAGGCTCCTGGTCCCCTGCACTCTGGCTAAGTCTTCAGAATCTCAGGTCCTCTCCTGTTTTTTTAATGTTACTGGGGTTTTGGTGTAGAGATTTCATTTCTGCTTTTATTAAATTTATGACATAAGCCATTTTTCTGTCTGGGTTTATTTATTTGGATCAAAGAACACTGTTTTCTATTTCAGTTTTTAAAAAGCTGTTCTCTTACATGATTGACATATACTGTGGACACTATATATTGTTGACTTTTTGTTTTTTTGTGGGTGTTTTTTTTTTTTTTGCTTTTATTTTTACTAAATTTATGACCTATGCTTCTTTGTATGTGTTGAATCATTCAGAGTAAAAAAAAAATTGGATTTTGCATTCTAGTTGCCATACTTTGTTGAGCCTCTCCCTACCCCTCCTTCCTCTCCCACCTCCATTCTGAGTACTTAAAATAAAAAGAAGGATCATGCACTTAAATTGTGTTCTGGTGGCAGAACACAGCAAAAGAGGCACTGTATTTGCCAAGAACCCATGACAGTATTTCTGCCTAAGCCCAAGGTCCAGATGGCATCCTCAAAAGCTGATCTGTTATGACCCAAGTCCAGAGCCACCCATGCCATACCAGCTGTCTCCACAGAGGCTTTTGAGTGGTTTCTAGCCATTTTCTGTCATGATCCTCACAGCAAATGGCATGTTAGCTGCTCCATTTTACCTCTCTTTTATCCCCCCACCCCCATTTTCTAGATTTGTTCTTAAGATCTGTGACAATTCCTGGACTTCCGAGTTGATCATCATCAACTGTGGGGTGGAGAGAAAGACTCTGACCAGAACCTTACTGACTGGGGGAGCCTGCTGCTTTTGGCTCTGTGTCTTTTTTAATGAGTAAAATGAGTAAAAAGCCAAAAGAAAATAAGTTTACATTGCATGATCCTGCAGCATACCCTTCATCTACAGACACTTTCTGATTTATGACCAACTCTCCAGAAGTAAGATTTGAAAAGTCAGGGTAAGTCCAGAACTCAAGGTCTTCAATGGTCCCCTTTTGCTATGCGCTATGGCAGATTTATCATTTGCAAGGATGATGTTCCTGAGATCAGAGCAAGCCCTAAAATTCAAGAGCATCACAGTATTTTATCATTACTTCCATGGAATGTAACAAAGTAACTGAAAACATGGGGGGCGGAGAGGACAGACTCCTTCAGACCTAAGTAAGAGTTGCACACCAGTGTCAGGAATAGAGAAGCACCTAGACTCAATCTCAGGGATGTGCTGGGTGGTTGGCTAGGTGCACTCACCAGCATGTGCCTTTCTGCACAGCTGACTCAAATCCTCGCCTTAGCAAAATCACTCCTGGCTACACATCAGAAACTTTGGGATAACTCGAGAGTAGTCAAAATCATTAGTTAACTCTAAGAATGGCATTGTAGCACCATTGATATTTTAAGTCACAAATGGTATTATTTATGTGTCTGTACATCAGTGGGGATAGGTAGAGGGATAAGCAGTAGAGTGATGGAGAGAGACTTGATAATCTCTCAAAGACTCATCTCCCAAGAGTTAATGTAACAACCTGTCCTTTATAGCCACTTGCTTAGGAGGCTGATAAACAAAATAAAAATCTGCCCTTTTTATAAGGTAAATTAATAAAAACTGGGAAAACTAGGTCTTAAAAATTCTAGGCAGTTTCTGATTCTAGAAGTAGAAAGATGAATTCACATTCAAGGCAGACCACTGCTTTGCTTTAGGAAAACTGCTTGGATAGACCTTTGACTATAATGTAAAACGAATACCTACCAGGGTTCTTTCACAACTTAAATAACCTAAATTCAACTGTCCTATTTGGTAACATGAAGTGTGACACATATGTTTTGGCCAGGGCTATGTTCTAATCTGTGCTCATGTAAGGGGAGAAGCATTATTTTCCCTGTGTGAAGCTAGACTGATGCCCTGTGGCTTGCTGGTGGTTGTGTAAGTTCCTTCCTGAGCCTGAGGGTTGCAGACAGAGGTAGCCTATGAAAGGATGTGTGACACAATCTTCTCTTTCAGGGGAAGACAAAGGCACTGCATTAAAAATCTGTGTGGCTCATGAATGGACTACCAATGTTCTAAACATGCCAGGACTGGAAAATCCAGAATATACTGCTTTGGACTCTAACCTCCTAATATTGTCTTCTTGGGAGTCAATGAACAAGGCCACAGTGCTCTGGGGTGATGGGGGCGGGGGAGGGGGTAGGGAGTGGGGAAGGAGAGTTTCCTCTAAAGGGAGAGGATATTCTCTGGGTCATTCATCCTGAAAGGCACAAATCTCATAACAGGCAGATAAGAGACTGCTAGAAGGAAGGAGAAAGCCTTGTTTGGTTGGGAACTCTTGGCAGTTGGACATGGACCCTGAGGTGGCCATGTGTACAGGTGGTGCTGGGGGTAGGGATCGATGGGGAGCGGAGTCCTGCTGCAAGGAAGCAGGTTGAAGAGAGACAGGGAGCCCAACTGTGAGAGACCCAGAGAGCTGGTGTGAGCCCAGAGGCTTTGAGATGAGGCACCTTAAGCAGCTTCTTCAAGTTTTTCATTTCACTGTGTATGTCCCAGACTGGAGGTAAAAGCTTTTCTAAAGTTGCAGTTTCATTTCCAATGTAATGTAGGGAAATTAGAGAAGGGTCTATCCTGTGCTTGGAATGGAAGTGAAGGGGAGAGAAGCAGCCGGAAGAAGTTTGTTGGGTGTTGTGGGGGGGGTGGGATCCAGCAAGGAGTGGCCTTGGGCAGAGGGGCACCAGTGAGCAGGCTGCTTTGACCAAAAATTCAAATTTCTGGAACAGGTAAGCATCAACCTGGGATTCTCAGAAATAGATGGGAGGAAGATGTGGTACACATACACAAAATGGAATATTATTTAGCCACGAAAAAGGAAATTTTGTCACTTGTGACAACATGGATGGATGCTGAGGGCATTATGCTAAGTGAAATAAGTCAGAAAGACAAAGACAAATACTGTGTGATATCAGATACATGTGGAATCTGAAAAAGCCAAACTCATAAAAACAGAGTAGAAGGGTGGTTACCAGGGGTTGGGAGAGTTGGAAGATGTTGGTCAATGTGTATAAACTTGCAGTTAGAAGAGAAATAAATTCTGGAGATCTACTGCAGAGCACGGTGATTATAGTCAGTGATACTGTATTACATACTTCAAAGTTGCTCAGAGACTATATCTGGAAAATTCCCACCATGGAAAGAAATTACAATTATGTGATGTGATGTGACGGACGTGTTGACTAACACAACCAGTGGTAATCATAGTGCTAGTATATAAATAAACCACATCAACACACTGGGCACCTTCAACTTATACAGTGCTATATGTTAATTGTTTTTTTAAATTAAAAAATAAAAATATAAAAAACTAGCATAATTTATTTTTAAAACCCATAATAATGGTATACGATGTGTTGGAAATCATTTCGTGAGCAACAGAGACAGGGCTAATTTAATATTAACCTATCTATCCCATATGTTAACAAATCTGTACTGTAGATATCAATTAATAGACCAGGAAAAACGGGGCATTTAACAATTTCATGATAATAATATTCTTTTGATATTTATTGCCTTGAGTTAATAACACTGACAAAGTTACTAGGAAAAAAAATACATCTGTAGCTCTCTACCGTATGGATCATGGGTGTTACGCAAAAGTTGTTTCCCCAGAGGGGAAAGAGATGATTAAAAAAGAAGAAGAACAAGAAGAATAAATGGTTGGGAAAATGGATTTGGAAGAATTCCTGTCTTTATGGAAGAGTGGGGCTCTGAGCTGTTGTAATGTGGGCATTAATATAAACACTCCCTCACATGCTGGGATCCTGAGATATGCCTCCTTCTGAAAGTGGTAATTATTAGCAGTGGCACCTATGCCACTTGGGTTGGCTCTTACGGCCACCTCCCCACGAACACACATCCCAATTGTAAAAGGCCATTCAGTTTTGGGGTATCATCATTCTTGCCAGATTTTGGTAGGGTATTAACAGCACAAAAAATGAAGCAAGACTCATCACCCTCATGGGGCCGTTTTAGATAGATCAAGAGGGCATCAAATAGATCAAGAAGTCCTCATTACGACTCATGTCTCTTTCTAACTCTGTCACAGCTGACCCTTCAGTTCCTGGAGGTCCCCACGAGCCATCAATCCTCTAACATACCCTTTTCCATTCTAAGCATCATCCATAGTCCAACAATTACCTCCACAACCAGCAGGTCATCATTTGAAATGGGCTCCAACTTTTTGTCTGGTGGTGTCTTTTCAAGAAAAGTGCTTAATTCAACCAAGATTCTGCCTCTGTAGGCAACTCCTTCCCCCTGAAAGGCAACAACACAGGATTATTCCTCTAGGTGTGAACACCAGCAAAAAGAACTCCTTCTCTAGTCAGACTCAGCCAGCTACAACTGTGTTTCCTTCCCATGGCCCTAACCTCTAAAATCAGTCAGTCAGTAGCTCTCTCAGTTGGATTCAGGTCTTTGGTATCTGAAAGAAAAGTCAGTGACTTGAGGAAGGATTCCAAAGAGAGCCAGGGGAGCCAGGGCCAAAAGGGATCTTAGCCATGACTGAAGTCAGAGGCTTTCAAGCCATGCTCTGAATCCTGAAGGGGTTTCGGGAGGCTGGGGGTGGGAGTGGAAGGTACTCAAAGTCCCCCTCACCCTACTTTAGTAGAGTGGCTCTGAGTTTATCTGCATCAACCTGGCTCCTTCTCTCCTCTTTTCAGGAAGGAAAGCCAGGGCAAGTCTCAGAGTAGCCAGGGAATAAAAGAGGAAGATGTTCTGGGTGTGGCTGAGCATGAGGATGCAGAGTGGATACTTCCTCCAGACCTAGCAGTTCTGGCAACAGAACTTTCTGGAGAGGAAGGGAAGGCTTTCACCTCCACAGCCAGAACTTTAGCCCTGCCCCCTCAGGGTTTTCTCTCTACCACAGTCCCTTTCTTGGGCCTTCAGAGCTGACTCTAAGACATTACTTCTAATGTGCTGGAAAGAGCATTTTTCTCATCTCTGGGCCTCTGTATCCTCATCCATAAAATGAAGGTGTTGGATGGGATATGGCATGGTGAATGGCTTCTTCAGGCATGTCACCTCCAATCATGTGGTACATTCCTAGAACACAGTAGTGAACAGAATTCTGAGGCAATACATTTGCTTCGTAGGAAAGAGCCAGCACTGATCACAGACATCTGCCCTAAGTGCAGGCCCAGGGGAATGGCCATACTGCGCATTCCTCATTGTCAAATTAGATGGTCTCCAGGATCTTCTCCTAACCTTGCATTCAGAGATTTGAGGAACATGGGACATCTGTCCTTTGACCCCTAATCAGTCACATATCAGGTCTATTTGTGTATGTGTGTGTATGAGTCCCCTAGATAGGAGACGTAATTATAACCATTATAAGAAAGAATCACATTAATCAGTGTTCATTAATAGTAAACCTTAATTGAGAAACTCACCTTTCCATTATTCAGCTCATCATAGGGGTCTGGGAATCCTGTGTACTCTCTGGGGCTTCCATAAAGGTTCAGGTAACACGGTCCAAATGTTGGAACAAAGCCCACTTCTGTTTCTCCTGTATTGGCTGAGGGATAACATCATTATTAGACTCGGGGTTTTTAACACTCAATCTATTGAAATAAATATTAGTTATTAGTTAGCGGAGTGAGAGTATTTTCCTCTAATTTGTGAGTTAGTTGTATTAGCACAAATGATAAGCACTTGTGAGACTTGCCGTATTTCCCTTTCCTTACTGCTACAAAACATTAAGTAAAAAACATTTTTGGGGTAGTTCAGGTAAAATTATTATAGAAAAATACTGCTATTCAAATGAAAGAATAGTAAGACTTACAAGTTGATCTTCACATTTTTTGCAAGTTTATAAGTGGCATTGTATTAAATGTGTCATTGGTGATTGGGATAAAAGATCATACTGTTTGGGGAAGTCACTTAACTGATGTATAACGGGTTAACTCTATTTGTTCCCCTAAAGTGCCACTTAGTCTAAAGTAGCTAGTATAAGTAAGGCACATGCTATTAAAAATACAAGACATTTAAATTTTTCATAAATAACAATGAATTGTCTGCCTATGGCTATGACATATGATATTTATAAGCAACATAAAGTTCCCATTCATAACATTCTCTGATGAGCACCCAATACGCTCCACATTTCTGTTACTTTGTCTTATTAAGCAAGACTGCTCCCCAGTGTAATGAGAGGAACTGAGGGCAAAGTAAAGAAATAGTGGAGTCAAAGGGAGATGGTGAGTGAAGTCAGGGAAATGTAAGGGCTGCCTCCAACCACCTGAATGCCCCCATATGGAAGCAGGATGAACTTGTTTCCAAAAGCAAAGCTAAGGACACTGACGGGTGCTGCAAGGATGCATTCTTTGTTTCACTCAGTATAAGGAAGAACTTTCTACGAATTAGATGTGCTGAACGATGGGACAGATTGCACTGGGGACAGAGGAAATGTTGAGGCCAAGACTTTCAGGATTATCAGCAAGACAATTCCCCTATGGATGAGAAATTAACTACCTCACATCTATGGCCCTTTCCAACTCTATGCTTAAATGTAAGGAAGAAAGGTAAATGTGGAGTGACAGGTGAACGGAAGGCCCATTAATGAACAGTTGATGAAACTGTATTTAAGTACTTTTTTTTCTTTTTCTTTTAATTTGAGGCTCTTCTACATGTGTAAATGGGCTTGGGTTCTCTTAAGATGAGGTAAGAACCGGGGCGCCTGGGTGGCTCAGTGGGTTAAAGCTTCTGCCTTTAGCTCAGGTCATGATCCCAGGGTCCTGGGATCCAGCTCTGCAGAGGGCTCTCTGCTCAGCAGGGAGCCTGCTTCCCTTCCTCTCTCTGCCTGCCTCTTTGCCTGCTTGTGATCTGTCAAGCTTAAAAAAAAAAAAAAAAAAAAAAGATGAGGTAGGAACCATGCACCTCCACAGAAATTAGTTGAATGGCAATCTCAGTGAAGAAAGCAAGAGAAAAGAAAAAATTAAATTAAGACGTAGAAAAATGATAACTGACAGCCTAGCAGTGAGATTTGGTAACACCCTAGGGGGCCATATTTCATGCCTAAGTCTGCAAATTTCTTGTGAAACCCAAATAGGGACCAAGAATTTTTCCAAAGGTGATTTCTCTGGATCATGCTACCATGTTACCAAATGAGCAGGATGAAATAAATGGCTTTTGTATCTGGACATACGAATTAGTTTGGTTTTATCTCCTCTGGCATATGGAACATGACAAAGTTGACTTATTTTTTATTTTTTTAAAGATTTTATTTATTTATTTGTCAGAGAGAGTGAGCGAGAGCGAGCACAGGCAGACAGAGTGGAAGGCAGAGTCAGAGGGAGAAGCAGGCTCCCCGCAGAGCAAGGAGCCCGATGCGGGACTCGATCCCAGCACGCTGGGATCATGACCTGAGCCGAAGGCAGCTGCTTAACCAACTGAGCCACCCAGGCGTCCCGACTAATTTTTTATTAATAAGCAGGGTTTAGATTTTTTTCCTTGCTAGGATATCTGTGAGGAACTAAAGTAGAGGACTAAAGCAGAGATCCATAGTGAAAAAAGGCAGTCACTTCCAGAAGTTGAATCACAGGATGTTCAAGAAAGAATGGACATTAAAACTCTTACACCACAGTCCTGCCACATTATGGACGGGCAAACTGAAGCCCATTGAAGTGACATGATTTGTCAAAGATCCCTCAAGATAATAGCTTTAAGCCCAGATCTTGAGTTTCACAATTCAAACAAGGGTGCCTCCTAGTACATCACCCATCCCTCTGGTGGAGCCCCACCCTACCCCCAGCCAGTCTGCATGGGTGACGACTTATGTTGTTTGTCATGAGTATTTGTTTTTCATTAAAAATTTCCAGGGATGGAGACACACGTTGTCAATAATGATCTCCTGCATGTCATTATGATTGATAAATCGCTTAATTTGTTGTGTCCAAGCAAATCTCTTTTCAGGTATTTTAACCCTTTGACTTACTGGTTGTGTAGTAACATGGAGAGCCTTCCTTCGATGTGCTCACACCTCAGAACTGTCTCCTGAGAAAGCTGAGAGTCTCATAAGCTAAGTCTCTTCCTGCCCCCAAACTTTCCTAACACACTTTATGCACAACTGTCACATCAAACTTCCAACGAACACAAATTCCCTAGGCTGGCCATCAACCTTTTCCTGACTCGCTTTTAAAACAATATTTTCCGCCTTTGTTCACCTCTCTGAGACCTCTTTGCATTTTCGATTTCTATAAGGTATCACTTTATATTTTAAGTTTTGAACTTCAACATAGCTGCTTATTTTGGACAACATTTTAAATTCCCTTGGTGGGTAGGGAAGGATTCAAATGTATTTTATTTTGATTCCCTAAACACTGAGGACTGGTTCTACCCTGGGGAGCTACCACATAAATATTCTTTATTGGCTGGACAAATGCAAGAAGGAATGAAGTGTTACCAAATCTGCCTAGTTCGTTATAAACCTCAGGACTACTGAAATGTTCATATAAAGTCTGATGATGAGATAATAAGAAGGATTTTTTGAAAATGAATATGAATGGGGCATCATGCCAATAACACAAAGGCTGACAGTAACGCTTTAAATGTGCAAAACTTTCTCACTTCCAGTATCTCTTTTCCCTCTCACCATGATCCTGGGTAATCAGCATGGTGGGAATTACCACGTTTACAAGCTTCTGGAAACCGAAGAGTTCTCACGTATTTGAGGAACCATAATTATAGGAGTTGTGATGGTCAAAGGTGAGACCACAGAGCAAACTTGCAAAGAATGGCCAGTGCTGTACAAACCAAAAGACATGTCATGATCCCCCCAATTTGGAAGATGAAGACCTTCAAGGTAAAATCGTTCAACATCTTCCAACCAGAGATCCATGTTCAAAGTGAGGAGCATTTACTGCACACATTTTGAACAACTGATTTAGTGCCCCACATCTCTACGTACTGAACATAAACAACAATGGCAGACAAGGTTCTCGCTCACAAACGATTATTCACAGGGACACCAAATAGGCTGGTGTGCATCTAGGTGAAAACGTGAGATGGTAGCAAAGTCTGATGAGCGCGTTTGTGTTAAGCTCAGCCACACGCAAGACAAACACACAGCATAAGCACAAAAATTAATGCTCTAGCAAAACTATTTTTGAGACCGCAAAACGTCAAAAAAAAGAAAGTTTAAAGACAGTCAATTGACACATTCTTAGTAAGACAACACTGAATAGGAAAATCTAGAAGATAGCAAAATCACAAAGCATAAACCTGTATACGATGCAGCCCCAGATCCCGAAGATGAGAAATCTATATAGTAAAAATATGACTAGTTAAACAACAAGAGAAACATGGGCATTATAACAGAGACATCCAACAAGTTAATTAAATCCAGCGTAGGTGAGTGGTTTAGCAACACCAGAAAACCCCAAATTCAGATCCAAGTGACATGACCCTTCTGTAATTTATACAAAACTCATCAGTGAAATGCAAAATGGCTCAAACCTTCGGGACAACTGGAAGAATCTCCACACATTAAATAACTCAAATCTCTCCAGCCCTATGGGAAGGGTGAGCTCCTCGACACCAAAAGAGGCCTGGTGAAGTCACCAACATTTCGTGTTTTTGATAAAAGATGCACTTGTCTTGTGTCTGACTTAATTGGGACCAAGGCCTGAAAGTCCAAATTAATTTAGTCTGAGGCTTCCCAGGTAAGGGCCTTTTAGATACATTATTTGTTTCTTTTGGGGGGGGGTGTTGGGGGGAATGCCTGCTAACTTTTGTTATTTTGAGAGCTTTACCAGACAGTCTGCAGGGCCTACAAGGAGACAGAAGGCCTCCGAGTCAAGGCTAAAGCCTGCATATAGCAATTTCTGGGTTTTAGTGCTTTTGGATGTTCCTGCCATATCACTAAGAAAAATGCTTATACAAATACGTCTTGAATAATTACCTCCAAATAATTATTGAATGACTTCTTACCAAGGATAAACAGATCTAACTCATTTTGACTCTCCCCACCCACATAGTTTTGGTATGATTTTTTAAGTACTCTATTGGTTACCATTATGATTTAAACTAGCCTTTCTGTCTGGATTCCTTACTTGATAAAGAAGAGGCTGCCAGCAGGTCTACCCTTCCTCCTCTCCCCTTCCTTCCTCCACTTCTAATCTCTGTCTTCTGTATTTTTACATCAAAATGGGCAATAACATTAATATTCTGTTCAGAGCTTCGGCTTTAGGGTAAAACAAAGAAATCAAAAAATAATTAGTAGTGCTAACGGTATAGCCACCATACAAATAATGTCTCTGGAGAGGAAAGAGTTGTGATTACATTTCTTTTGTTACAGCTCCAGTCATATGGTCCTCTTCACAACCCAACAGAGGATGAACAGATGGGATCTTTCTTAGCTTTTAACATTTGGCTAAAATAATGGCTACATGTGACTATATTTATATTTATATTTGAATATATATATCTCTCTTTTTTTTTCTTCTTGAGAGAAGAAATCTCTATTTTCTTCATATCTCTAATATCTTCCAGGTTCTTATTCATGCTATATATTGCTTGGATTAATATATATTTTAAGAACCTATAAAGTTCCCTCTTAAAGTACGGATGAGAGGAAACCCAAGTTTCTCAAGACAATATTTTGTCCTCGATTCTCTCACATAATTTACTCAATATGTTTACTATGTTGGCAATTCCAAGAATTTTTGTCAGTTTTGTTTTGATATGTTATGTTAACATTACATTTGTTTTCCTCTTACCGTCTTCATTTTTCTCCATCATTTCCTATTATAATTTCTGGTATATGCACAGAATCCTAATGCCAGGTAGAAGCAAATAGTTCTCAGTATGGAGAACAACGAAAAGAAAAGTGCATTCGTTATCCATACTTGTTAGCAAAGTGGAGATTATATGGTTCATTGCTACCTGACATCCTTGTTCCTGCTGAAGAAGTCAGTGGAGAAGGAAGTATTTTACATTTAGGTGGACTGGGGTCAATGCCTCTCTAAAAAATAGGGTGCTAACACTCTGCACTGGCACTCAAAAATTTATAAAAAAGCTATTGGGATTTTTTTTTGGGGGATGGGAGCAAGAAAACAAGGTCTTTAAACTGTTAGTTGCCTCAATTATCGACTACTAATTAACTGTTCTGTTCATCACCAAAACAGTTCACTAGGCTCATCACCTTTGGCTTTTAAGAAACCGAGTCCATTGCCAAGTGGCTACTCCAGTTCATTCTGCTTCAGAAATTCTGCACCCTGTCCTGTCTCAGCTCTGCTGAGTGACTTACCTTCCACTTCCCCACCAGAGGCAGCAATCTTAGAGAGGTGTAGGTATGTTGTTCCAACGACATCATTTTTAGTGAGACGGTCCCTGTGTGAAAGAACAGGTGAAGGCCTCTATCCAGGAATATATACCCTCACTCAACAACAATCAGGTGGAGCTGGAAAAGTCCCTAGACCTCAGAAATCGTCCTGTCCCATGGGCCTTAAGCTCTACTGTACATTAAGAATCACTTGGAAACCCCAGCTCTCCTCTCCTCTCCAAGCTTTGGATTTAATAAAGGCAGGAGTGGAGAATAGGAATCTGCATTTACACAAGTATATATCACAACTGATTCTGATACAGATGGCCCTCCAACCACCCACTGAGAAACGTGACTCGGTCAAGTCATTCCAGCTATGGAAACTAAGGTTTGTACATAGAGGTCAAGGGATTTGCCTCTAGCCACTCGACACAGTTGACATAAAATGAGTGAATCAGGGCGCCTGGCTGGTTCAGTCGGTTAAGCGTCTGCCTTGGGCTAAGGTCATGATCCCACAGTCCTGGGACAGAGTCCCACATCGGGCTCCCTGCTTGGTGGGAAGCCTGCTTCTCCCTCTCCCACTCCCCCTGCTTGTTTCCCTCTTTCACGGTCTCTCTGTCAAATGAATAAATAAAATCTTTGAAAAAAATTTAAAAATTAAAACACACCTCTTAAAAATGAATAAATCAATTACACACACATTATACAACAAGTGTAATATCACATTACATAGGATAAGGGCACGTATCTTATTTTATCATGTTCACATGAATTACTCGGATGGTTTAATGACTACAACGGCCTATATCTAAGGGCCCTTCAGAGGGAGAAAATCTCTTTCTAATTCAAGTACCGACTGTGGAACAGAGGCTGGGCAGCTGAGGGCAGCTGCTTCCCCAGAACCTAAATCTTATCTATGTAGTAGAGACAAGTATTCCTGCTACAAGTATACACAACTGTATTCATCTTTCCACGGATATCACAGTTTGCAAGGCTAACCCATGAAGTGGTTTCTGGCTGGGCAAATGATAGGTATAAAAAAAATAAGGTTTCTATTAATAACATCTCTCTGCTTAACTCATCCTTTTCTTTATTCTGTATACTGGGATGCCCACTCTGAAATCAAAGACCCTGTGGGAGAGAGGAAAGATTCAGTATTTGGGGGAAAGGTTATACTACAGTGTAATATTATTATACTGTATTATAGGAATATCCTATGTTCCCTATGATATTATACAATGTATAGTATAATGAGATTATAGAAAATGGCTAGCAAAAGAGTGTGCATTAGAAAAGATTATTATTTAAGGATATTAAGCCACACGCATGGGTCCTGAGTCTTTTCTGCTCATCCAAAAGGATCTAGATTACATTTAAAGAATTCTTAGCTTCCCGTCAGTTGTGCAAATACCCTGCAGGATGTAACCTAAGATCTGGATCCAAGGATTCCTTCAACAGGGCCTCTCTCTGTCTCCTAGTCCACTCTATTGCTTCGGAGAGGGCAGACTGGATCAGAAGGTGACCCCATGTATAGTGACCACAAGCAAGTCTGGGATGGCTCCATCCACAGTCAACTCACTACAAAGCTAAGCCAGAGTCGTCACCTCAACCAGACAGGCCCACACACCTTTCCTGAGCACTCTTAAGGTCCATGGAACACCTTCTGAATGTTGCCTGAGAGTCTCAAGTGCTTAGATCAAGCTAATGCTCACCAGAAGGGTTTTTTTTTTTTTGCCCTTAAAACCCCTCTATCACCCTCAATAAATGGTGATGCTAACAAAATGAGACTCCCTGCCCTTCTCCCAAAGTGCCCCATTGCCATAGTACCAAGAGGGTGCTCATCCAAGAGCCAGATACGTTCTGCCAAAAGAAAAACCCTGGAGACAGGCAGACTGGATGGGGGCCCAACTCTGTCTCTAACCATCTTGGTGACTGAGCGAGTCACCTGACCTCTCGGGGCCTTGATATCTTTATCTGTAAAATGAATGAATCGTAGTCTCCAACCCATAGTGATACTAAGTGGGATACTGCAGTTAAAGCACGTGGCACAGCACCGAGTAGTGCTCCAAAAATGGAAGCCAATGCCAGAAGAAATGCTGGTCATAAACAGGAGGATGGCATTTGTTATTTCCACTCTCAAGGAGGTAAGGACTGATGACTGAATGTCTCCTCCAACTAGAACATTACACAAGGATGTCCTTACTGTGGTCGTCCTCACTGGGAGGATGGTCTAGTTACAATTCCATCCGAATCTTTCAATGAATGTTCTTTGCATCCAATCAAATAGGCTTTGTCTATTTTCCTTTCTAAACAAAGCAGAATAGCTGATGGAATGTTCTGGTGATTCTTCTCAGGGAATGGTTTGCTCCATTTCTGAAGTCTGTTTTGGACAGCCTAAAATGCTATTTAAATCCTTGATTTTGGGACGCCTGGGTGGCGCAGTTGGTTAAACGACTGCCTCCGGCTCAGGGCGTGATCCTGGAGTCCCAGGATCGAGTCCCACATCAGGCTCCCAGCTCCATGGGGAGTCTGCTTCGCTCTCTGACCTTCTCCTCGCTCATTCTCTCTCTCACTGTCTCTCTCTCTCAAATAAATAAAATAAAATCTTAAAAAAAAAAAAATCCTTGATTTCTTATCTTGGGGCATTTTCAGATCATTTTCTCTTTTGTTTATGAGCGACTGAACCAAGATACACAAAGGTTTTCTGCAACAATACCATTATTAATTTTTTTTTTTTTTTAAAGAAAAACACCCAATTCCAGGAGCAATTTATCACCTCCCTCCGGAAGAAAAAGAAACAGACTGAAAAGTAAGAGTCAATCTACCTACAGTAATACTCCTCAACATCCAAACATTCAATTCTTTAATTTTGAGTTAGACACAAGTTTATTTTTTTAACTCACCAGTCATATATCGTTAGTTTTATTTTTTCACACACTGAAGGAAACTGTTAAAAAGAAACAGAACAAAGCAGTTTTTTCTCAGCTTATTCATTAACTATTAAAGTATGTAGTCTTACTTTTTCAGAAAGGAAAAAAAAAAGTCAAACCTTGATCTGAAGATTAACGACTTGATTCCACTCGGGGTTTGCATTTTTCTCAATTATATTTGTGCAAACCTGTAAAATCATCAGAACAGAACGGGAGGTAGTCACGAGTCTAATTTCCATAGATTCACAACATAAGCATCCTAGATTAGGACTCAAACAGTTTACTTCCCAGCTACGTACTTAGTAGCCTGGTTGAAGCTTAGTTCACTTCCAACTATTTGGTAAGTAGAACATGGCTTTAGTGTTAATCTTCGCTCCTTCTGTGCACTAAAAGTTATCAATTGACAGGTTTCTAACTTTGGATTAGCAAAACGAAGAAAGAGTTAATGTTTCTTGAGCACTCTTTTTTTTTTCTTTTTTGGAAGATTTTATTTGACAGAGAGAAACTCAGCAAGAGAGGGAACACAAGCAGGGGGAGAGGGAGAAGCAGACTTCTTGCTGAGCAGGGAGCCCGATATGGGGCTCGATCCCAAGAACCTGGGATCATGACCCGAGCCGAAGGCAGAGGCTCAACGACTGAGTAACCCCCAGGCGCCCCTCTTGAGCACTTATTAAACACTAAGAAGCACTTCCTCGTTAGCGTGTGCACATAGGTCTTTTGATACTGCCCACCAGCCCTGTTCCCCAAACCAGCTCCTGTCAAGACCAGTCAGCCCATCTCTCTCCCCCTCACATGCCTCACCCCATCTGCTAGTAAATCCTGACACCCCAACTTCCTGCAGAGGCTGATCCTCCCCATTCCGTCCTGGCTGACACCTGCCCTTGGCTCCTGTCTGACGCAGGCGTCCTCTCTGGCCTCCTTGTGTTCACGGCACTCCCTGTGTAGCAGTCTCCATGAGCTCTCCAAGCATGCTCAGATTCAAGTCCAGACCCTACTCTGGCTGATAAAACCCTGCCTGCCCATCTCCCCCCCCCCACACGCCAAATCTGACTTCATCTCTTTGATTCCCCTGGCTTGTTGCCCTACAGCTGCACTATTACTCTAAATGTGTCTTCTCGGGCGCCTGGGTGGCTCAGTGGGTTAAAGCCTCTGCCTTCGGCTCAGGTCATGATCCCAGAGTCCTGGGATCGAGCCCCACATCGGGCTCTCTGCTCAGCGGGGAGCCTGCTTCCTCCTCTCTCTCTGCCTGCCTCTCTGCCTACTTGTGATCTCTGTCTGTCAAATAAATAAATAAACAAAATCTTTAAATGTGTCTTCTCCTTGGGGCCTTTACATCTTGCCCTTCTCTCTGCCTAGAAGTCCTCCCCGCCTCCCTCCCCCAGACCTCACATCATCCAGGCCTCTGCTCCAATGTCCCTTCCTCAAAGGTGTCCCAGCTGACAACCTAGTGAAAACCCACCCCTCCAACCCTTTGTAGCAATCATGCCTTGCCTCCCGCTCTATTTTCTGCGTAGGACTGAGCACCATCTGAAATCATTAAACCCCTTATCTGCTTGTTAACCTGCTGTCCCTTCTACTACACAGGAAGCCCCAGGAAAGCAATGACTGTCTTGCTGACTTCTCTAAGCCCAGCCTATGGGGCAGTATTGGTATTTAGTAGGCTCCCAATAATTACTTCTCTAATTAATTAATCCTTATCAGAATCCTATGAGAGTATTATTATCCTGATTTATAGTTCAGGAAATTGACATTGAGAGGCTGAGGAATTTGCCTTTACTGCCTCTGGAGAGCGCTAAAGTCTGAATTTAAATCTCCCTCCAGAACTGAAGAATTCTCCACCCCTCTCCCACCACCGACTCCCCTAGGAAATGAAACCTCGCTTTCATAACTGGTTCAACTATACAATATATGCTACCTCTTCACCTACAGCTGTCCATGATGTGGTGCTGTTCTCCTACAGAAGCCCACTCTCCCATCTTTGAGCATCTTTGTAGGTAAAAGTGGGGTTTACAGAAATGCCTGCACCAAGAGTCCCCTGGCTCTTCCCAGGGGACAGAGATGGGGCTCCCCTGCCTGCTGTCTGGTTTCAGCAGCTCACTGGGACCCCAGAAGTAAGAAACCTGAAGGGAGTGGGTGGTGGGCAGTGGAGGGCCATATCCTCCAATTATTTACTAGGGATCATTGTTGCCAGACAGGGAGCTTGCCTTAGATTAAGACAACGCTTGGACCTGACAAATAATCCAAATAATTCAGTGATAGTTTTCATGTTCTTTCTTGCCAAAGATCAAATGTTCTCATTGGAGTCCTATATACTTCCCACTCCAAAATAAGCCTGCAGAGAAGTCTGCATGTTCCGACTCAGATAATCTACGTTTGTGCAGACTTCCCAAATCATCAGGGGGCTACTTGAATGAAGAGTAAACAGGAATTCACTCCAAGGAAAGCATGGTGGTTTAAATATTTATTCCTAGAGGGGTCTGCATCTCGATCACATACAAACCTTTTTTCCAGCAAAGGAAACTTCTACAAAAGGGTCCACTAGGTTTTTTTTATCTGCATTGCCTCCAAATATTTCCTTTACCGTCTGTGAGAAGGCATCATCCACTAGAAAGCAACGTGTCACAGAGCAGAAATTAAATTCGATTTCCTTAAAAGGATAGAAATCACTCAGCAAAATTAACGTTTTCCTCCTGTACACAAAGACAGTTGCAACAAGAATAGTTCTCAAAAGTGGCAAGAGCTAAGAGCATTGTCCTGCGGAAATCTTGTCCTCTGAGCTGAGAAAGAAAGGTGTTCTCCTCACAAAGCAGAAACAAAATAAAACAAAACAAAAAAACCCAGGAGGAGCTTGAAAAATAAACCAGTAAATTATTGTATTGAAAATCAGTCACTTGTTGAGGGGAAAACTAGAATAAAAACAGTCCATCCAGATAGGGTAAGAGGCGATTCAAAAACTCAGTCTGGTGTCAACTTGGAAAAGGCGCTTTAGGTCAAAATGAAGTAAGCCTAGTCTGATTTTTTCAGACACATTCAAGGAACTGTGGCATCATCACAAATAACATAACCAGAAATAATGCATTTAAGGAACTATAAACAGCATATCTCTCTGTTTTAACAAACTCTGAAGTGAGCTGAAATCAACAAACAGGTTGTATAATGTTAATTTAATGTATTTACTTCATTCAAGATATTCCTGAGGAGAGATGAGGGAAGCATTATAGGGTGTTAAACAAGAGAGGGAGCGGGTTCCCAGGGAAAGGGACAAATCCTGAAGAGATCCAAGGCCCCTAGACCGAGTGCTGCCTCCTGGGGCCTGGGGGAGGGGGCCCATGTCCTGGGGCCCAGCAGGAAGCAGAGAGGCTGGCAGGGCAGAAGGACGCTGGGTCCATAGCAATGACACAGCAGCGTCTGGACCAGTCTCTGAGTAAAACCACCATAACTGATTCTCTTAAATGCATCCAATATCTTGTTATCTGTACCTCATAACAGAATATCGACAGAGGACTAGTTATTGGCACTCAACGACTCTTGGCTCAGCCATTTTTAAGAATTCAAGAACAAATGCAAACACTCGTTCCCCAAATTTCCTATTTTCCCTTGGGATGAAAGAAGTTGGAAGCGCTGCCTGCTGGCCTCTCTTCAGCGTCCTCCAGAATAAGGATACGTACAACACTGAAGAGGGAAGAGACAGAGCAAGAAGGGCCAAAGGCTTAATAAGGAACGTGGATCAGTGACCAGCTGGCTGCCCCATTAACCTGGCCAGGAAGCTTCCATGGGGCCAGAATGGAAGAAGAGGAAGTCCATGAAGGCCTTCGAAAAGAAAAACGTATGACAGGCAGACACACTATTCGGACTATGACATTGACACATGTGGTCATGCAGATAACTGGTCATCGGGGGGAGGGTGAAGTCCATACGTACTCTGGGGGATGTCCTCTGCTCGGTAGATTTTAAGCAAGAAGGTCACCCACCGGAGGGCGACGCCAGCAGGGAGTAACAAGTTACTCTCCACGTCGTCGCTGTCATTATCACGCTCTCGCTTCTCGCTCTGTTGGGGAGACACAATTACAAATGAGACACAGAGAAAAGCAGCAAACTGTCGCTTATAAAATGAAATCGACTGGAGTTGTTTCCATTAGGATTTCCTGTGCTTCAGGCTTAAGAGTTCAGCCATCGATGTGACCTTGAAATTGGTCTGCTAAATCTAAGCTCCTAAGTTTCTTCAATGGATACACCACAAGAAAATAACGTGACCTTTTGTAATATTATAAACACTAAATGGGACAGAGCTAGTTCCTAGAGTTTTTCCCCGTTTCTCCTGGGCACTTCCTGTTCTCCCAGTCTGCTGTCCAGCCTCCTAGAAGGCTGACTGTCCCTCTTGGTAGCAATGCCTGATTCTGCAAGTGAGGCACACTATGTAGGCACACTCTGAAACCATGCCATTTGCATCTGGATGCAAAGGAGTTTTGAAAACACATACGTCTTTACTGAATGAAAAACGCACTCATGGACACCAAGAAGGAGTCCAAGTGAGCTACAATAGCTCTGTCACGAAGTAAACAACAGCTTCCAAAAAGTAGGAGAAGCTGGAATTTGGGGTTATTGATAGGAAGCTGTGTCGCTTTTCACAACTACTGATGCCCACTTGCATATTAACTCTTGGTCCCCTTTCTTAGAGAGAAAATGTACAAGGTCAAGAACACAGGGGCTCACAGGAGGCTCATCTCCGGTTCCCAGGACGAACATGCTGACTTTCATGTAACCTTTAGCACCCGAGCTGGAATCTTCAGGGTCATTGAGAAGAAGCCATTTTCTCATGACAGCGTGACCTAAAATAAGGATTAAAAGGACAGGGACACTCTGACGATAGGCTGACAGGTCTGTGATTGCCTCTGCTGTAAGATAAATAACCATTTCCCCTGAAGCATCATAATGACACCAAGCTTGCCAGATGAGTCTCTGTAGCAGTGTCCTCTGCTTTGCACTAACCCCCCACCCCACCCCGCCACCCTAATCCTGCCCTAGGGTCACTCAAACAAGGCTCTCTAAGCTCTACTCATTAGACTTATTAATTTTATTTTGATAAGGTCAAAATATCAACACAGAACAGTTACCTACTTGTGAACGTTACGATGATTACCATTAGATTAAAAAACAGATATCCATATTAACCTACTATTATTCATTCCTGCTAAGTATCCTTCCCCCTCCTCAATCAAGGAAAAAAAAAATTATTCCTTTTTGGATTCCCTCAGATTTTCTTGATTCCCAGATTCTTCAAGTTCATGGAGAGAAAGAACATTACTTACCAGGTTCATCATAGATGAATCCAACATCGATCTGGGAAAAGACAATTTAAAATAGCTCAAATAGATTTTAAAATCAGTGTAGTCACTTCAAAAAAACCATCATTACATTTAAATATAAGACACTTGACAACACTTCAATTTCTTTGAGAACAACACTTCCAGCTTACCCTCTCTGTATCCCCAGTGCCCTGCCTGACGTGTGGCACACAGAAGCCCCTCAATCAATCATTTCGAATGAATGAACTAAGTAGTCTTAGAGCTGGGAGGGACCATGGACGTAGGATGACCAGTGTTGTCCCTGTTTGTTTGGAACTATTCCCCGAGAACAGAAAGCCTCAGAATCTGTGAAATCCCTTAGTCCTGGGCAAACTTGGACTTTGGTCACCCTATGAGAATTCACCTGGCCCAATTTCCTATCCCATATTCCTCTTCCTTCTCCTCCAGCTAATGCTAGTGTTAATAAAACCATCAAATGGACAATTCGATGTGCCAAGCACTGTACCAGATATTTTATATACTCTATCCCACTTCGTCTTCACAATGACTCCATTTTAAGGAGGAAACTAAGGATCAGCGGGTATGTGACTAGTTGGAGGCAGACAGGGCATGAACACACGTGTACCTGATCCAGATTCTTCTCTAGGACTTCTAGTGACTGGGAACCCCTTCCTTTGAGAGGCAGCCCATTCCACGTAGAATTGCTGGGAAGCACCCACCAAGTGTGTGTCTTTGATTCCAATGTGAGTTACTTGGAAAAGCACCCTGATTCTCTTTCCTGTTTTGACTTGATTTTCCTAGTCCAGATTTACAATAATTGGCTTTGTAGATAGGGGAGGGGGGCTGTTTGTAAGTGGAGCTGGGGGACAGGCTTCTTGCCCCTGTCGCAGGGCACTGGCTTCCATCCACAGCTGGAACTCTGCAAGCGCCCTGATGTGGCAGCTTCCAGGCATTTGCTTTAAGGCCCAGTAACCGGTGTACTTTAGAGGCTGACTAGATGCAGGCCAGAGGACACTCGACTGGGGCATTCACGTCCTTCTGGCACTGCATCCTCAGCAGAGACCATGATGTGAACCCCTTACATGTAGCTTTGGGATGTCATCAAGTTTGGACAGGCTGATAGCTGGCCAGGAACCTGACTCCTCATTATGAAAGTGCCCATCTAAGGCGAATGAGACAGACAGCCGGCACCCACCTTAAATTCCCCCATCAGACAATCGGCCCGCAGGGAGTGGGAATTATAAACCTGGAAGGAAGAAGAGCCAGGAGAAGGTTACCGGCTTTAGCTGGCGGTTAGAGAACGCGCGCTGTCCACCCCGCAGCCCCCTTACCCGAATGCTGATGATCTCATCCATCAGTTCAGAAGGGGTCATGTGGACGTTGTAGAAAAATAACTGTCAAAGCGGGGGAGAAGAATAATTGAATGTCAGCCGGGGTGGGCTCAGGTTTAGCGTGATCTAACGCTACAGGGTGGGAACCCTCCTAAAAAGTGACAAAACACAACCCCAAAAGGGGGTTTGACCATAAGAACACATTGCAGGGCCTGCAAAAAGGCCCCAAAGCTTAAGCTGCTTTGAGCTTTTTGGCAAACTCACCTTCGCATGTTGGAAAAAGGAAAAACGGTTATGTAACAACTATAGTTAGTGTTTGTGTAATGAAAAAGAACTGTTCATTGCAGCCAGAAATATGCTAGCTAACCCACTTAAAAACCTAAGCTTATTTCATGCTTCAAGTCTCACAAAATGGGGGCTTGGGTCTTGCATGACCTGGAAAGTTCAGTTGAATTCCTTACGATTGTCCTGAAAAAATTCTTTTAGCTTTTTTAAAAACACCTAGGATCCACTCAAAGATCTTACTACATTTGGTTGTTGTGTCTCTTTAGTGTCCTTCTTTTTTTAATTTTAGAGGGAGAAAGAGAGTGACAGCAGGGCGGTGGGGGAGAGGGAAGGGGACAAAGATCCCAAGCCGACTTCCCGTTGTGCCCAAAGCCCACAGTCACAGGGCTCTGTTTCAGGACCCTGAGATCATGACCTGAGCTGAAACCAAGAGTTGGACACCTAACCTACTGCGCCACCCACGCACCCCAACTTCCGTTTCCTTTTTTTTTTTTTTAAAGATTTTATTTATTTATTTGACAGACAGAGATCATAAGTAGGCAGAGGCAGGCAGAGAGGGGAAAGCAGGCTCCCTGCTGAGCAGAGAGCCCCATGCGGGGCTCAATCCCAGGACCCTGGGATCACGACCTGAGCCGAAGGCAGAGGCTTAACCCACTGAGCCACCCAGGCGCCCCTTTAGTTTCCTTTTATACAGAGTTGTGCTCCTGCCTATTTTTGGTATCTATTCATTTTTTCCTTTCAAGACCTGTTGTCTTCTGGAATACCTTACAATTTCGATTTGCATTGAGTATTTTCTCACCATTAGATTCAAAGTGGCCATGTGATAGGAAATGACACAGAAGATATTGGCTCTTCTGTTATATCACATCAGGACACACACATCAGTTTGTCCTGTCACGGATGCTAACAAGTTCAGTCACTTGGTTAAGAAGATGTAGTAAACTCAGAATTTTTTTTTTTTTTTTAGTGAATTCTTTTATTGATTCCTGAATTGATCTGCTTAGAGACTCAGGTATTTGATTCTTCCCTCTTGCCCAGAGATCTAATCTCAAAAAAAATTCATTATGATGGGAAAATTCAAAAGGTGGAGATTCTCCCCAGGCTCCTCAGAATGTAGCTGAGTAAATATTCCTCTCACGTGATAAATGCATCACACCGTAGGTGTCCAATCGCCCAGGAGCTTGTCCTCCCTGCAGTCCCGTCTTCTCCTCCCCAGCGAACCCCTCCTCCGGCTCTTCTGAAATCCACTTCAAGTGCCCTCCCCACTCCCAGTGCACACGCATGTCCCTTGTCTGCTTTGACACGACCTAGCGATGTGTTGTTGTCTGCAGCTCATCCAAGGAGGAGAAGGGCCTTCTGTGAAGCGGGGCCAGGGTGAACAAAGGGGGAGAAACTGGGACATCAGAGAGAAGAAACCTGTTCTTCTGATGCACAAAAATAGGAAAAAGAATGAAAAGCTGGAACCGGGGCTGGGAACTCAGAGGAACGGTGACAGGAAACCATGGTAGGGAAGGTCTGGGCTTGGAGAACAGGACATGGGACTCACGCCTGAGGAATCTCAGAAATGCGTCTCCTCAGCAGAGCAAGGCTGGGCTTGGAAACCTCCCCAAACCTCATTTCTCCTCACAGTCCTGATGGTGGGGTGCTGTGGTACCTGAATGACTATCAAGGTATTGGGCGCCTTTGAGGAGTGCTGGAGAAGAGGTCAGCGGAAGGACTGCATTCTCAGCGTGGGAGGGAAAAGAAAACCCTTTCTGCTCCCAGTTGCTTTCCTTTTACATATATTATTTTTATAGTCAGGTAGGTTTTGACACCTTTAAAGAGCCAGCCACTGCTGTCCCTTTGAAAACTGTAACATCTGCCTTAGAGCTGTGACTGAACCTTTTTTTTTTTTTCTTTCATGAGGGTCCAGCATCAACTGGTCTTAATTGTGAAAATATGCTGGCTGTGCTTTTTTAAAAAGTAGCAAAGCAACCACAGAAATGATTTAGGCATGCCTCAGAGACATCCTGCTGATCAGGAGCAAAGGCAGAAGTGGGGGACCTCACGTGCCCCATCATTAGGGGTGCAGGGACCCTTCGGGACAGGCAACGTGAGGGGATTGTTGTAAAAATACCAGAAAGATGCTGGCAACTCTGAGAACCAGGCTGTGTGATTTTAAGACCCAGTGGTTCTTAAGGTGTTGAACGCTGGAACTTTGCCTTGTCTTTAGCAGACGCTGGCACCCGAGATCCCCCCGCATGGGGGACGGGGGAGAGGGGGGTAGAAGACAGGAAGGTGCATACAAACAGAACAGACCCCTTGAGCAGGAATCTGTATGACACCCATTTACCTCATCATAAAATGGGTTGTTCCCTCTCTTGATCCTCGTTCGGTGTGTCTGGCCACAGACATGGACCTTGACCACAGGCCTGATGTTGTTGCCACTTAACTGGCGGCCCTCGATAACTCGGACACGGATCTGCAAGGACAGGAGAGGGGGTCATTACTGATCCTTTCCCAGTGACGGGTCAACCCCTCTGCCTATAAGGATCGCTGAAACCCGGCCAGGGTAGGGGCGCAGGGACTGCCTGCACCCCTGCCCGGGCCGGGTTTCAGTGGCTGGAGGTGGCCCCCCCAGCTCATTCCCAAGGTGAAGCTGGGGTTGGGTTGGAGAAAGCAAGCATGGTGGTGGGGTTGAAACAGTCCAGAGCTGGTCAGGGAAGGGTCAGCGGAGAGCAGGGGGCGGGGGGAGGGAGGGGGAGGAGATGCTCTGATCCCAGCCTCCCACCTGGTCTGCCTGAGCCTGGACGTAGTAACGTACTCCACCACTGTCTGCCAAGGAAGCGCCCAGAACTATGAGGACGCACTACTGTGCTTCTGTCCTTTCCTCCCATCGAAGGGAAGGAGGGGTACAGTTTTATTCCTCTGAAGAGCCTCATCTGGCTTGACTCCATCTACCCCTGACAAGCAGAAAAGAGAGGGGCAGCTCCTCTTGGGTTCACTCCCTGATGCCCCTTTTGCTAGCTGGGCTGCGGCTCATAGCAAGGGTCCTTCCCCACATCACTGCAATTGCTAGAAGCTGGACCAGATGGTGGTAAAACCAAAATGGAGAGCCTGCGGGCTGTGCCCACCTGGAAGTCCTGAGGCTTGCTGGACAGTATCCGCCGGCTCTTCCTTCCTTTTGTGAGCCTCCGGGCAAGGTGGGCCTCCGATGCCATCCCACCTGTCCCCCTGGGCCCGAGGCCCCGGACTGTACCGTCCAACCTGTCTTCATCACCTCCGTCTTCCTCCTCGTCTCCTAGAACACCAGCAAGAACCCCGTCAGAGAAGGCCCTCCTCCTGTAAATGTCTGAACTTAGCTTTCCTGGGCTGTTTTTAGTGTTCCTGAGGAGGCCTGTGAAGGAGCTGCTCCTTGGGGACACTGACTTGGGATGTGCTGCGACTCAGATACGGTTTCTTTAGGAAAACGTGTTCGTGGTGCCCCAGGGCGCTCCTTCAGGCTGTATTTGAAGTGACCAAGAGAGCTCCAGTGACGAAGGGGAGAGCAAGTGGAGAAGGCTCAGTCGGATGTCACCCGAAGTCACCTGGTTCTGATCTGGGGACCCAGGCTGAGGTCAAGGGACCTTTCTGCAGTTAGGATGGAGAGGAAAGAAAACCCCGGAGGAGCTTGGCAGAGGAGACTTCCACTCCACCATCCCCAGGGCTGGTCTTTTCTCTCATTTACTCATGAGGTTTCTACACCCGCCTCCTTTCTGCTTGAGCTCCTGGTTCCCAAATGCCGCCTCCGCCCTGTGGCAGATGAGAAATGCATCTCCAGTTTCCTTGCCAAGTAGACCAAATGGTTTCATGCTCTCCCTTTGCCCACCTTGTCTGTCACTTCCACACACATCTGTCTCCTCCTGGTTTATCCTCCTAGCTTCCCTTCATCCTTGGGGGGTGGGGGAGGTGTTCCCTGATTGACAGAGGGAAGCCCCTCCCAATACCTGAGGGCCTACTTCCCTTCTGATTCTTTGGAAACACCCCAAGCGTCCCCCCTGCCCTCTTGAGCACCTTCAGTAGATCCTTCCCCACAGGGCCTTCCCTCTACCCTCACAGAGGCACAGATTTTTTTCTCTTTAAAAAAACAAAGCAAAACAAAACAAAAAAACAACTCAATTCTGCCTACGATGTCTCCCCTTTCTTTTATTCACAAACTCGTTTAAACTCACTGACCAACTTCAGCTTTTCTTGGCTTAATAGACAAAAAGTGTCAACTCCTGATAATCTGTACAGTGTAATTGAAGAGATTCTAGAAGACTAGCTACCTCATCCAAAAAATAACAGCATGTGCATTCCCTACCTTTGGATTCTGAAACTCCTCCTTTACAACGCAAAATCATGTAAGAGATCGAATTCCCATGAGGACACATTTGTCACTCACGTTGTAGTATGAGTTAGTTCAGTCAGATTGCTATGTAGCACAGCTCTTAAAGCCTGGACTCTGGAATCATGTGGCCTAGATTCAAATCCCATTTTTAAGCTGTGCGGGTCTAAGTTCTCAATTTCTGCTTCAGTTTTCTCATTTGTAAGAAAGGAAAAATAATAGTATTTACCTCGGCATTATTGTAAAGATAAAATTAATCCACATGCAAGCCTTCAGTATGGTGCCTCGCACAGACAAACACCCAATAAATTAATCTTTTATTTATTTATTTATTTATTTTTAACTTTTGTTAAGGAATTAGTTTTGGTGGGAACACAGACTACTACAACTCTTCCCAGAGAGCAGGCATGAGGTGGGGGTGGGGACTGGAGCAGTCAGTGGGCAGCACAGGGGAGGGGAGCACAGAGTGAGAAAGGGGCAACCACAAGAAAGTAAAAGTCCCCCCACCCCCCACTATGCACTGCTTCAGAGTTCCGCCCAGGGTGAACGCTCCCTTCGCCACCCCTCATTCACTCTCAGCTTATCCAGCCACTTCTATCTGTAAAGGTCAACCATGAACTCTCCTTGTTAAGCTCAGGGCCCTTTTCTGAGTCTTTCCACCCCACCAAACATAGCCTGAGGCACTGGACACTCACACGAACTTCTTTGAGTCCTGCAATGTCTGCCTGCTACTCTGACTAAACCTTCTCGGGTTCTTCATGGGCTCCTTCCACGTCCTACTCCCCAGGTGTGACTTCCCACACTGTTCCTCAGCCTCTGCTCCTCTGACCTGAAGCTCTCTGCATCTACACTTTGGAGTCATAGACCACAGAGTGTTAGGCTAGAGGGCACTCCGAAGTCCCCTGGTCAGACATGCCCCTCACCACAGCATCCAGACAAGATCACTGAGGGCCAGAAAGCTCAGGTGACCTGTTAGATTAGTGGGAGCTAAGCTGAAATGAGGACCAGATCTTCACCCTACCTCACCCTAGGCTCCATCCAGCCTGGGTCTAAAACCAGGCTGTGGGGGAAGGAGGGGCTGTCAACCTGGTTCTTCAGCATCTTTGTCAGAAGACCAGGAAACCCCAGAGAGGTCAAAGGCAGGAAAGGCTACCTTTGCTCTGCAAGATAATCTGGGTCTCGTCTACCCCATTCTTGAAGAGCCTTCAAAAGCAAGGCTTGCCTGCCACCCATCTTGGGGCGCCAGTGTCTTAGAATGTCCCTCTTCCTATCCTTGACTGGGTGAATTCCTCAACTCCCTCAAGCTCCAGGTGGAACAGACGGTCTCCGGACAGCACCACACATGATCCTACCCAGGGGCTTGGTGCATGCAGAACCAACGAGGGGACACAGCCCTGCCTTCTTGAGTTCCTCAGCCCTGTGTGTAAAGTTGCGGCTCAGCTCTCGACAGAGAGTACCCGGATGCTGGGGGGCGCTCCTCTGACCTCCGCCTCAGGGAAACACTGAAGATCAAGAGCTCCCCTGCTGCAAATCTGTTCTGAACTGGGCAGGGGCTAGTCTGGATGCCTCTAGGGTCCTGACAACTAAGAAACTCCCTTCATTCCTCCAGGGCCAAAGCAAGGCTTTTCTCCCCACTGCGGACTGTTCCATTTGGGGTTGGTGGTTATGGAGGGCAGCAAGCAGAAGGAGGGGTAGATTGTACACCTTTGTGGTGCCGGACTACAAGTCCTCATGAAACTCTTCACAGATGCTCCAGAAAGACTACAGGCAACAAAGACCCAGTTTCTTCTAGGAAATACATTTCGCTCTTCAGACTTGAGGCTGAAATGGGTCAGAGGAAACCAGCCTGAGTCATGGCAACTGCCGGCATCTTTGTACAGCCACAGCAGGATATTTGGGCAGGAAATCGTCCTTTATGTGGCAGGAAGCTGCACAGCATTCAACGGTGCCACCCTAAGCGGTCCGCAAGGAGCGAGGGGGCCCTCTAGACCCTAATGCACACAGCCCTCTGCAAGCTGTCTTGCTGGGTGGTTGTGTGTTCATGCTCTGTGGTGGAGACCCAGGACCTGAGCCATAGCAGGGGGATCTGCAAGGATGACTCTTCATGACCACAGAGGGGCAACATTATGTTGAAAGCCACCGACTACACAGAAAGTTGCTGGTTGTGTTTGCTTCCTTGTAGTTCTGACTGCAACAGAGAACCCCAAACCACGTGGCTTACAACAATCGAGATTTATTCTCTGAGAGTTCCCAACTCTGGAAGGAGGGTGCTGGCAGGGCTGTGCTCCCTCAGAGCCACCATCTCATCTGATCCTCTTCCATTCCTTAATGGAAAGTCCTTTCTGGAATTTTTTTTTTTTTTTTTAAGTAGGCTCCCTACCCAGCAAGGACCCCAATGTGGATCCTGAGATCAAGACCTGAGCGGAAGTCAAGAGTCAGATGCTTAACCACTGAGTCACCCAAGCACCCCCTTTCTGGAATATTTTATGCGTTTTGCGGGGGCGGGGGAGGTGTCACAGCAATCTGATTTTTTAGACTCCTAGAATGTCCTTCTCTGCCTGCGATATTCTGTAGTATTACTTTTAGAGAAAAAAACCTTCTTGCCTCTTATTACCTGGTGGCTCCTGGCTTCCTTGGCTTGTGACTGTATCCTTTCGATCTCTACCTCCATCATCACGTGGCCTGCTCCCCTGTGTAACTGTGTATCATCATCTCTTTGTATAAGGATACCAGCCACTAGATTTAGGGCCTGCCCTAATCCAGTATGATTTCATCTTAGCTAATTACATCTGCAAAGATCCCATTTCCAAACAAGGTCACCGTCTGAGGTTCTGTGTAGGAATTTGGAGGTGACATTATTCAACTCCCTACAGAAGCCATCTTCTATATCTTTCCAGCATGTTCCATCCATTACTCCAGTCCACAGTCTGCAGCCACACTAGGCTCTCCCAAACTATCAACCACACTACCTCCCTGTCCCCTCCCCACCCCACCACTGCCTTTCACATCCTTTTCTCCTGACCTGCGCTCTCACACTGCCATGTTCCTCTTCACCCCTCAACTCCCTCCCTTCTCTGGCGTATTGTACTCACCTGGTTCATTCCACCTCCACTCCCTCCACTGCTTCATCCAGGAGCTGAACTTGGCTGAAAACTCACCTTCCTGATTCATCTCACTTTAATTTCATGATCATACCCCTGAAGTGGTCTTGCAGGACTCCCTGGCCATCTACCGTATTTCCAAGGCATTTATTCTAAGTTTCCCTGGATCCTGGTCTGAGAAGGTCACTAATTAGCCAACAAAGTCAAATCACTCCGCTTTTCTGAGCTTCCTCATCTTTTAAACCTTGAACGCTTCTGATACCCTCTCTTTCCTTCTCATTGCCAGCTAATGAACTTGCTTATTTCATTGAGAAAACACGCAATCAGAAGAGAATATCGCCATCCTCCCAACTCCAAGTCAACCTTCCTACCTGCACCCATTGTCTGCCTTCCCTCCTGCTACAATCACGGAACTGTCTGTGCTCTCAACCTGGGTTCAATCCTTCTGTAGGTGCACAGATCTCATCTCCTCTCCCTACTCACGGATTTTGCTTCTGCACTTTCTCCCTCTGTATCTGCTCATCAGTTTTCCTTTCTTAGCTGGATCATTCAGATGTGCTGAAACAGAGCCCACAATAAAAAGCAAAAAACCAACAAAAGAAAACAAAAACAAAACAACTTTCCTTGACTCCATAGTGCCCCTTAGAGTTACTGCTCTACTTTTCTGCTCCTCTTAAGGGTCACTTGGGCCATGACAAGTTCTTCACAATTCCCTTACAAGAATGCTATCCCAGCTCTTCAACAATTACCATGCCACTTGGTCAAACCCTATCAAGCTTCTGACCTCAGCCAACACGGACCTGTCGCCTTTCTGACAGTCAGTAACCCTCTATGTGATCCACATTTGGTTCTAAGTGATACCTCAGTTAACACTTAGCAATGGCTCTCCATCATAACTCCAGCTACTTAACAAAACAAGTCTTCACATTTCCTGAGATGTACTGTTGACTTCTTTCTAGAAGTTCAACAGCAATATTCCTACAAATAGCCCTTGCGTGTCATCACTGGTGACACTGATGGCTGTCTGTTCACCCAGTGCTGAAGAGTTGGCAGACCCTAGGGGACCTTAGGATGCAGTCAAGCGTGCCTCTGGCATGCCCGACTGTGCCCTTCCCCAGTGGGATGAAACTCCCTCCTTCAGGATACCGTGTTCTCTTACTGTAGCAGAAGAGAATGAGCTATCAGTCACTCAGATGTCACCAGAACTGCAGGTCAGCCTTTCCCTGCCCTCACATTCATTCTGTGAGAGCTTCCCCATGGAGGCAACTCTTAGGAGTGGCTGAAGAAGACAGACACTTGCCCAGTCACTGCCTGGTTTCCTCCTGGCCTGTAATACACATCCTCCTCCCTGCCAGCAGCACCAACACCGTTCCATGCCTCTCATCTTTCCACCTAGGCTTGAACTGGGCCAGCATTCCATCTAATCTTCTTCCATTCCTTGATGGATAGTTCTTTCCAGAATATTTTATGCCTTTTCTTTTCCCCCTGGTCACAGCAACTCTGTTTTTCTAGAGTCCTAGAATATCAACCTCTGCCTATGATATTAACTTTGCTTTTCATGACAAAGTGTTGTTAAGTGTTTAAGGCAAAAGTCACTTCTAAATCAGAACAAAAGGCTGGTGTCATATCAGTGTAAGTCAAAAAGTACAAAGCAGGGCGCCTGGGTGGCTCAGTGGGTTAAGCCGCTGCCTTCGGCTCAGGTCATGATCTCAGGGTCCTGGGATCGAGTCCCGCATCGGGCTCTCTGCTCAGCAGGGAGCCTGCTTCCCTTCCTCTCTCTCTGCCTGCCTCTCTGCCTACTTGTGATCTCTCTCTGTCAAATAAATAAATAAAATCTTAAAAAAAAAAAAAAGAAAAAAAGTACAAAGCAGAATGGGAGAGAGCAAGTTTCTAAGCATGAAAACATTTTGGGGATAACATACTGATTTGGCTGTAATGTTGAATAATAACTTTTCTGGGTTTCTAATATGTGAGACATTATATAAATTCATATCTGCATTCGACCATAAGCAATTCATTACCCTCCACCCCGATTCTTGGGTAAATAGCACTCTATGTGCACTAAGAATTTTCTGTAATGGTTCTATACACAGACCAGAGCAAAGGTATCATGGAAGAGCCTCTAACCCAACGGTGATGCAAACACAGGCTTGCAGGGAAATCTTGGCAACATCTGCCTTAGATCAATTGAGCTGTGACCCAGTCTAGCAAACATTGCCCAAAGAGCACTGACTGAGTCTGGGCAAGATAATGTTAACCAGGTAAAATGCTTAATTCCAGAGCTTCTTAAAGTCGGCTCCAAATTCTGCTCTCATCAGGATCTCCTGGAAGTTCCTATTAACCACAGAGATTGGGGAGGTCCCCTCCAGTCCACCTAAGAAATACCTTCTGGAGGTAGGTGATGGAAATCAGCACATTTAAAGATCCCCTTTGAGGATTTTTACTGTGTTTAAAATTTAAGAACTGCTGTTTTGTTATGACCACGTTGGTATTCTGAAACAACTTGGGAAAAAATTGGCCTAATAGAATCAATTTGCAGAACAATGTCAGAGGCCCAATCCTGGATTGGGTCTCCCAGCAATTTTCTAGCACACTGGTAATTTTCCAGTTCAGTTCTGACCAACTCCATCCCTTCTTCAACATGTTCCGTGGATCCCCACATTCTACCCAAGAATAAATATCTCAGTCTGGCATTTCCAATCCCTGGGAATACGCTTCCCTATTACTATACCCATGAATGAATCAGTCACTGTCATCAGTTCACCAGTGTTCCCCAAAATGCCCTTCTTGAAAAGAAACATTTAAACAATATACACTGCCCATGCATCATTCACTTAATTCATTCAACCAATCAAGCATTTATTGAACAATTATGACCTAGTGCTAGGCACTAAGAATACATAGTTGAAATAGATAGCTGAAAACGTACTTTCTCTAAAAATATTGTGTCCCATGTAACAGTCTGATGAGTCCTCTGTTGAGGAATTTATTATATTCAGCTCTGACCTATACTTATTCATGTTTATATACTTTTATCTTACCTTTCTACTGAAATGCAAGCTCCTTGGTGGCAAACAATGCCTTTCTCACCTCTCTATGCCCCAGGTGTCAATAAATGTTTTCTAAACTGAATTTTATTTTATTTAAATTCAATATAAACTGGATTGAATTTAACTTTAAGCACGGTGACTTTAGTGTTCATGGAATTAAATAAATTTGAAGTGGCAATGTCTAATTGTGAATGAGTTATTGTATTTCTATTGTTAATGCACAAATTCAACAGATGGTTCTTCAAAAATAGACGTGAGATTTTAAAAACAGTTCATTCTGGCTACAGGAATGTAAACTCCAGTCAAGCTAACTGATATCTGGTGAATCAAGTTGGCAAGGTAACAGGTTTTCAGGAAGTCAAGTCTGTTATCTGGGTCACCCTACCCCTTTTGTCATGGGAACAGTCTTGGAGGTGGGTCAATGAAAGAGGTATTTTTGACACCACACACGTGCAGTGAAACCACCAATGCCCAGGGTCTGTAATCTTTGTCATCTTGATATAAGAGCTCTACAAAAGCATTCCTTAAAAACAAACCCCTTAGATACAACACCGAAGACACAGTCCTCGAAAGAAAGAATCGATAAGCTGGACTTCATTAAAACTAAAAGCTTCTGGTCTGCAAAAGATAATGTCAAGGTAATGAGAAGACAAGCCAAAGACTGGGAGAAAATATTTGTAAAAGATAAAACTGATAAAGGACAGTTATCCTTTATATATACAAAATATACTAAGAACTTTTTTTTTTAAAGATTTTATTTGTTTATTTGACAGACAGAGATTACAAGTAGACAGAGAGGCAGGCAGAGAGAGAGAAGCAGGCTCCTTGCAGAGCAGAGAGCCCGATGCAGGACTCGATCCCAGGACCCTGGGATCATGACCTGAGCCGAAGGCAGCAACTTAACCCACTGAGCCACCCAGGCGCCCCTATACTAAGAACTCTTAAAACTCAACAAGAAAACAAACAAACAACTTGATTAATAAGTGGACCAAAGACCTGACAACTCACCAAAGACAAAGATACACAGGTGAAAGGCAAGAATATGAAAAGATGCTCCAAAATCCTATGTTATCATGGAAATACAAATTAAAACAATGAGATACACCTATTAGGATGACAAAATCTGGAAGACTGACAACGCCAAATGCTGGCGAGGTTGTAGAGCAACAGGAACTCTCGTACATGGCTGGTATGAAGGCAAAATGGTACAGCCACTTTGTAAGACTATTTGGCAGCTTCTTACAAAACTAAGCATTCTCTTCCCATGTGATCCAGTAATCATGCTCCTTGGTATTTAGCCAAAGAGGCTGAAACTGTCTCCACACAAAATCCACACATGGATGTTTATAGGAGCTTTATTCATAACTGCCAAACTTGAAAGCCACCAAGATGTCCTTCAGGAGGTGAATGGATAAATAAACCGTGGTACATCCAGACAATAGAAAATTATTCAGTGCTTAAAAGTGAGCTACCTAACCATGAAAAGACATGGGAAAATCTTAAGTGCATACTACTAACTCAGAGCCAATCTGAAAAGACTGCATACTATAGGGTTCCAACACAAGGACATTCTGGAAAAGGCAAAACTATGGGGACAAGAAAGAGATCGGGGGGTCACCAAAGATTGGGTGGCAGGATGAATATGCAAAGCACAGTGGATTTTAGGGCAGTGAAAATACTCTGTATGATATTAAAATCATGGATATAGGTAATTGCACACTTGTCCAAACCCTAAAATATACACCACCAAGAGTGAACGCTAAGGGAAACTAGGACTTTGGGACTATGATGTGTCAACATCGGTTCATCCTTTGTAAAAAAAATGTATCATTCTGATAAGCGACACTGATGCCAGGGAAGGCTATGTAGTGTGGGGGCAGGGTGTGTATCTGAAATCTGTTATCTTCCTCTCAATATTGTATGAAACCTAAAACTGCTCTAAAAGAAAACAAAGCCCTCAGGGTGCCTGGGTGGCTCAGTGGGTTAAAGCCTTTGCCTTTGGCTCAGGTCATGATTTCAGGGGCCTAGGATCGAGCCCCACATTGGGTTCTCTGCTCAGCAGGGAGCCTGCTTCCCCCTCTCTCTCTGCCTGCCTCTCTGCCTACTTATGCTGTCTGTCAAATAAATTTTAAAAATCTTTTTTAAAAAATTACAAAAAGAAAATAAAACAAAGCCTCAACTATATACACTGACACACACAAGACCCTCAGGTATCCAATTCCTGGGTCCTATGGTCAAATTAGTTTTCTTCAATTTCCAGGGGTAATTTTTCCTAAATATCTTCACTTTTGTGTTCTATCATTAATAGTCCAGATTTCTTCTATGCAGGACCCACTATATGGATGGTAATCTTTAAAATGGGTATTGGTGGGTGCCTGGGTGGCTCAGTGGGGTAAGCCTCTACCTTCAGCTCAGGTCATGATCCCAGGGTCCTGGGATCGAGCCCCGCATCGGGCTCTCTGCTCAGCAGGGAGCCTGCTTTCTCCTCTCTCTCTGACTGCTTCTCTGCCTACTTATATTTTCTGTCTGTCAAATAAATAAAATCTTGAAAAATAAAATAAAATGGATATTGGTAATCATGAACAGTGGTTATCTCCAGAGGATGGGACTACAGAAGATTTGCACATTCTGTGTTTTTATATTTCTGTAATGTTTAATTTTTATAAGCAGGTATTGCTTTTGTACTCAGAAGATCAACAAGTTCAAATTTTTAAAAAAAAATTTGTAAAGATTTGTATAAATGAGAAGAAGCAAACTCCTTACATAGAAAGGTAAAGTGTTTAAAAGAGTCAATTGAAAGGTAGGGGAAAAAAAAAGAAATTGTGGGCCAAATGTTCTGTTTAGGTTATTAAAGTATGTGATAGCAACAGGTGTGGCTGTCTTGCTGTTATTTCTCCGCCATGTATTTATTGGTCTTAGAGTCTTCCCTAGTATGGAGTTGGAGTGAGTATCCAAAGATATCTTTGCTTAGTTTAACTGACTTGTCTTAATTAAGACATAAAAGGTTTTCCCTTGAGATATCCAAATAACTGATAATATTGAAAGTTTTTTTAAATGCTGAAGAAGCTGGACTACAAAGCCTACATTCATAATGTCTCCCTTGACCCAGCTTTGGTGAACAGTCATCTAATGGAGCAAAGACAGCACTTCCAGATCAAAGAACCCTGTTCATTTTTTAAAATAAAAAAATTTCACTTTGTCATCTCACACTTAAAAATGAAATTGACCTGCAGACACAGCTCATTTCCTGGCCCGCCCCTGTTAAAACTCTTTGTTTCAAGTCCAAATAAAAGAAGCCCAGGTTCTGGTTTATTTCCTGTCTCCATCCAGCAGTATCAGGGATTCTAGAGAACTTCTGGGAAAGACCTTGGCCGACTGCCATCGCAGAGCCACTGGGAGTGAGCTTGCGAAGAAAATGGGTGAACTCCCAGTCCATGAACACCACTGGACCATTAGTGCTGCTGACACAGTCTCGGAGGGGACAAAAAGGAGCCTCAAGCAAAGGGAGCCTAGATGGCATGGATTTTCTTGGGTTTAAATGTTTAGAGTTGGCACTGTTCTCATTTCTAAGAACACTCCTTCCCTCCCCACCAAAGCCCCCCCCCCCTGCCCTTTTCCCATTTTTCCTTTTGCTCCAGGGAAATCATATGGTTTCTGAGCTTGGCGTAACTTTGGTCCATCTCAGGAGCGGGGACTTCCCCTACATTCTCAAATATCTTGATAAGTTGCTTATTCTCAAAGTCTCTCTGGTTCACTAGGACACCACATTTTCCTTTTTTTTTTTTCCCCAAGATATTTAAAAATAAGCATTAAGTCATCCCAACGTGATTTTGAGCCAAGCCAGATCATTCTTTTCCAATAGATCTGATATTTAGAGGAAACAATTTGAATGTTCATACACAGTGTGCCACCCAACTGAGCTCATGATTACACGTCACCTGGAATTGTTTTTGCAAAAACAGTAATAATAATGATAATAGTAACAATAGCCACCATCAAGGTAAGCACTGAGTAGTAGGCATAGCAGGCACTGAGCTGAGTACTTTATATGCCTTACCGCATTGAACTCCTGCAACAACTTTCTGATTTAAGTGCCATTATCATCCCTACTTTAACGTAAAGGAAGTTGAGATTCAGAGAGGCTAAGTGACTTGCCCAAGGTTACATGGCAAATTAACAACAGACGCAGACAGGATCCAGCCTAGGCCAGTCTGCCCCCCAAGCCCTCGTTCTTATGTTACACTTTCAGGGCTTAAAAAAAAAATTCTCTAAACCTGGACTGAACATGCCTGGAGGGCAGGATCTTTACCCCAAAGCATTATCACCCCTCACTGCAGCATCTGGCGATAGGTAGATGGAGAAACCCACCAACCACTTTATTTCCTAAATATTAAGAAATGGTGTGGCACCAGTTTACTATAACTATGAGTTTACTTCTTTTACTTGAATTATCCATAGCATTATTTCTTCCCCAGAGCCCTGGCTGAAGCAGTAAACAAAGGGCTCATTTAATGTTTTAGCTCTTGAAATGAACACAATGATATTGTCTTTTATCTACCAGTATACCGGCATAAGAGCGCCTCCCAGAAGCCACGCCCATCTCTAGCCTCAGAATGTGACCTTATCTGGAAATACAGCCTTTGAGGATGTAATCAAGCTAAGACTGAGATCACACTGGACGAAGGTGGCCTAATCCAATGACTGGGGTCCTGACAAGAGGGAAGACATTTGGAGACACCCAGGGCGCACACCCTGAGAAGACAGAGGCAGAGACTGGAGTGGTCAGTCTAGGAGTCTAGGAACACAAAAGATTAGCAGCAATCACCAGAAGTGAGGACAGAGGCCTAGAACAAAATTTCCCTCGGGTCCCCAGAAGGAACCAACTCAGTCAACATCTTGATTTCTAGCCTCCAGAACTGGGAGGGAATCAGTTTCTATTGTTGAAGCCAGCCAGTGGATGGGATTCCATTACCGCAGCTCCAGAAAACCAACAAACAGGCTCTGGCTAGAAAAAAATGTCAGTGTGAGAAAAGGTACCCAGATCCTCCCAATTCAGAGGCAATTCCAGATATCCTGCCAGCTGGGGCTATCTTTTGCAGGCCAGAAAGTACCTACTGTCCTTCCAAGCAGGCTGATGTTAAATCCCAGTGACAGCGGGCTTTGAAGATGGGGTGAGAAAGAAATGGGTAGGACCCGTCACTTCAGCCCCTGACGGTGTGCTATGCTGGACTGGACTGTTGCGCCTGGGTTTCACTCGTCACGACAGCCATGATAGCAAAAGGACCATGACTATTCTCCTAGGGCTGAGAGCACGCAGCGTGCCCTTGGTGCTGCCGGGATGGGGGCTGCCGACATGCTGGGACAGTTCTGACCGTCCCCATGGGAGATGGCACCAGATGACCCACTTTAAACCCTTACAAGTACTTGGCCAAGAAGTGAGCCAGAACCTCAATAATAGGCCACCTGCGGGGTGTGGGTGAGCAGGAAAAACAGTAGCTGCGATCAGGGAGGCAGAGAGGAGGCACTGGAGGGGCCAAGGAACCCACTTGGGCTGTGGAGAGCGGAGTTCAGAACCACGAGAAATGAAGAGACAGGCCCTGAGGAGCCAAGGCTGTTAGGAATAAGTGCCAAGGTGTGCTCCCAGGAAGAACTTCTGGGCAGCAGGTAAGTGTGGGCAGGAACGGGAGCCCCTCTTTGCTGAGGCACATGCCAGGGCCAGGGAAACACGAGTATTCGGTGAGGCATCTCGGAGAAGAGGACGGGGCAGAGACACTGTTAGCGTCACATCACCTTGGGAAACCACTAACAGGGGGTCACACTTGGTTGCCTGAAAGGCCTGTCTCGCAGACTTCCCTCCACCTGAGGCCCAAAACCCTCCCCAGAGCCAGCAGCCCCAACCCCATCCAGAGCAGCCTCAGTGCCCTGAATGGCCAATAATCCCTGCCAGAGAACAGGGAGCAGGAGGTGAGTCATGTGGAGAGAAACAAGGAGCTGCTCAGGGGCTGGGGCAGAGTCAAGGCCAAGGGAGAGAAAGAGGCTCCAATCCAAAGGCACTGGCCATGAGGCTGGCGACAGAGAGCACAGCCTGCGCAACACACATTTAGGATGTGAAGAGACACAGGAACAGACTAGAGGCCGCTCCTGTAGCTTATCAATCAGAGCCATTCCAGCCATGGGCAGAAGCTATAAACCCAAAGCAAAGCCTTGCTTGGGATCTTCCTCTGGAGCCTGTGTGTTGGACGAGCCCACAGTGAGGCTGGTCAGTAAGAGGCTGTCTCACCCTTCTTTCCCCTGAAGGGCATCTCACATACAACTGTATCATCCCAGTTTGGGGCCAGCTCCCCCTGCCTCGTGGGGCCCTGTCCAGGTGGGCAGGGCGCTACAGACCGTATAATGAAGGACAAAGAAGGTTCTCTTGGAGATTTTTGGAGACTCCTTGTATGTCTTGAACAGATCACCCCTGGCACAGGCTGGGCTTCCCAAGGGTCAGCTTACCTTCTGTGACAGACACACTGGTCCCACTGGGGTCATTTGGATGTGGAGCGGAAGGTGGGTCATAGCCAATCACCAGGTCAATGGTGGCCTAGGTAGAAATAATTCATTGCAGAGAGAATGAGTGCAGGGTAATGGACTCAATGAAAACCAAATCAGCAGCAGTAAAAGGTTCTGGAAGGGGCGAGAAGAGTAGGGGAGAAAGATCACACACACGCCATTGTTTCTATCCTCCCTCCTGTGAGCCAGGTGGGCGGGGAAGCCTGGGAAAGGAGTTACCTGTTACAGGTTGCCAAGTGTACCATTGCTAAAGGGCAACCTCACAAACTGGAGCAAAGTTGTAATAAGCAAGCATGACCTTGTGATTGGCATCCATCCTAGCCTTGAGATGGCCTCCAGTCAAAGAGGCTTATTTTACATGGTTCAGTTAGCTATCTGCACCTTGACTTCTTTATTCGCCGCTGAGATTTATTTTTATTTTTCTCTTCTCTAAAAATAACTTGAGTGACTAACAAAAATTATATAACAATGTGATTCATAAAACAGGGTAAAAAAGGGAAGCAAGTCTGATTATAGAGAAAACAAATACACAAATCAAGATCATTGCATCTTGTATAAAATGTGACTCCAAGATGGCTAGGAACCAAGGCAAAAAGAACAGAAAATGTTATGTAACTTTCATTTTCAGAAAGGAAGAAACATGCTAGTTCCTTATAGGAAATACAATTGTTTCCATTTTTAAAATCTGTGACAACTTTGTCACATTGAGTGTTACCCTAGGGCAGAGTTTCCTATACTTAGGTATTTCATGAACCTACAAAATTTCAAAAAAACTTCTAGGGGGCATCCACATAGGGATGCTAACCCAAGCCCAGAGCTATAGCTACTGTTATGATAATTTCACAAAAGAAATTAATTTTAACAGCAAAAATGAGGAAGGACAAACCGCAGAATAAACGCAATCCTTTGCAAATAAGGATGGCGCACGGGCGAGCACAAACACCCACACGCCTGCACGGACACACCCAAGTCACCGGTTAAAATACAGAGGTAATATTTAGAACATAATCATACTGAAAAATCATGGTTTATCGGAAATTCAAATTTAAATGGGCATCTCATACTTCCACCTGCCACTCCTGCTACACCTGGTAAAATCTAGTACGTGCACGCATACGCTGGTGCACACACACACACACACGTGCCACATTACCTTTTTCTCATCTGTCTGTTCATCCATGAACATTCCCTCATGGATCAACACATTCCTGAACTACAGATCGGGGAGATACTTAGCAGAACGATAAACGAAGCCCCCAATAAGAGTTTCATGGCGAAAAAAGAATCCTAAGAGCAGCATCCCATGGCTACCTCTGCCAAAGCCCCAGGCCACAAGCTGAAGGCGGAGTGCAAGGAGCCCTGAGGAGCTCAACTGACAAACTTTAGTATCAAATTTTCAAAACTTAGAAGAGGCCATGGATGGCTCAACCGCTGGATCAGTGATTTCCGGATAATGTCAGGATTCCCAGAAGTGTCCCAGTTCTATGTGTGCTTGCTTCTGTGCTTAAAAAAAAAAAAAAAAACCCAAAAACAAAACCAGCCAGAAACATCACTGACTTGGACCATCTTTCCTAAGTATCATTTCTCTCAGCTGGGTTTTGGAAAAATAGATGAAAGATGACATCCTGAGTTTATGTTTTAGTATTAGAATGAGGATTCCCAGCAAACCAGTAAGTTTTGGAGCCTAGACCAACACACTGACATTCCAAATAGGGCTTTTAGAAGCCTAACTGTATTCTGGCTTATGCAAATGGCTTGTTTTAGAACAAAATTTTCCCTTTGTCCAGGCTCCCAAACAAAATAAATTGATTGAAAGGTAAAGGAGATAGAGGTTAATGGAGCAAGCATGGTAGCTTTAGGAACACTGTTAGCAATCAGAAACCTGAGAGTTATGATCTTTGAGTTCATATATCTCTTTCAGGTGCCCTTGAGAAAGAGAATTCTGGGTTCGCATCAGACAGTATCAGTATGCACTTATTAAGAGAGGCTGTGGTCAGAAAACAGTGAGCTGCCTATCAGTGATAAAACCATGATATTCACATCTTGATATTCCAAGGTAATACTAATGGAATGCCTTCTACAGAATGTTTCAGAGTGTGTCTGGGCCACACAGCTATGCTGACCACATGAATGTAAACACCCAAGGGGATATGCACAGAGCTATACCAAGAGAGGGTCCCACTCACTCCACACCATTTTCTTCTATCAAAGAAAATCAAGTTTACCTAATCTACTAGCTCTGTGATTCCAAGGACAGGATGAGGCCATATCACTTGCAAGTGGACCTGTTATCTCAAAAACCACAGGGGTACGTGCGTATGTGTGTGTGTGTGTGTGGGGTGAACTGATTATCATTTCACTCTTCTTTTTTTTTTTTTTTAAAGATTTTATTTATTTATTTGACAGAGATCACAAGTAGGCAGAGAATCAGGCAGAGAGAGAGAAGCAGGCTCCCCGCTGAGCAGAGAGCCCGATGCGGGGCTTGATACCAGGACCCTGAGATCATGACCTGAGCCAAAGGCAGAGGCTTAACCCACTAAGCCACCCAGGTGCCCCTAATTTCACTCTTCTTAATGAACTTTTTGCTTCTTATCTCACTTCAAAGCCATTCAACCAAAGAGAAAGTGCTCACCCCAGTATCTTGCCCCTTTTCGTTCAGCAGGGGGATGAGTTTGTATGGCAGTGATCTGCTCTGGTCACCGATCAGGTCCTTCAGGGCGACAGTGGCCGTGCCAATTAACCTGCCGGAGAAACGAGAGAGTGCACGGGAACCTAAGTGAGAGGCACGCTTCTGCTGACTCAACGGACCTCCCCATTCCCTTCGAATTCATCTGTTAGTGTTAACATCACTCATCGTGAAATGAATTTTGGGAATTTTGGCAATACACATCACTTTTCCAGAACAAGTAGTCATTTCGAGAGTCTAACTGTGGTGCTGTGAAATTTCAAGTCATGAATCAGATGACCCATGAAGGGGTGACAGAGACCAAACAGCACCCCCCAGGGTCCAAGGAGAGAGAAAAGTAGGACAAAATCCAAGCATTCCTCTTGCAGTGTAAATGTAAAAAGACCCATCAAACACTGCCCACTGTAAAAATGCCCCTCCACTCTCCAGGGAGACCTTCTGCTAATGTAAATAGTTGGCTAGTTTACCGATGAGGCCAACTTATTAACCTGTATACTATGGAGAATTCAGAAGCCAGATATGTGTCCTTCTCCGTGTTCCTGGACCCAGAGGGATTATGTTCAGCCTCAAGCCCTTACCCAGCTCCTTGTCGGTGCACATACCCTAGTGGTACAGAGGCACACATGTCCCTGCTCACCACTGTCAGGCCTCTAATGGCATAGATTATTGCTTTCTCTCTTCTTTTTTTTTAATTGCATTTTCTGTTCATCGCGCTCACCCCACTGGTTGGAACAGAGTTCATTTATTTATATATATTTACTGAGTGAAGGAAATAATAAATAAGTCTATACACATTAAGAAAGAACACCCAAAACATGTTTTATAGTTAGGGCCCATGGTCAAAAAAATTTACTGAACACACAACCCCTAAGAGTTAGTGAATATAAAAATGTGACCCGCAGAATATAGTCTGTACATTGGGGGTTTGTAATGGACAATACGGTATGAGATTGGGTGAACTGACGATGTTCCCTTCGTGAAAGGCGATGAAAAAGCAAAGAAAACCCAGAGATGTGCTCTCAGTATGGACACCAAAAAATGGAAAAGAGAAACTGGGAGAATTTAAAAATATTATTTACTTACACCCTGCCTACATTTGCACCTACTGATACTAATAAATGGCAGATATGATAGCATGATCATTCATATAAAAACAGAAAACTAAGCATCAAATCCTCAAAGTGATAGAAGAGATTCTTTATATCAAAAAACCCAGGATGAAGAAACCATAGTTGAGCATAAAACATAACTCTGGGCTTTTGGGCAAAAGTAATAGTCAGGAGAATATATTTGTAATGAAGTATTTCTTTCATTTTTCACATGTTCACAGTTTCTTTAAAAATCAGGAGTGAGGGGCACCTGGGTGGCTCAGTGGGTTAAAGCCTCTGTCTTCAGCTCGGGTCATGATCCTGGGATCCTGAGATTGAGCCCTGCATAGGGCTCTCTGCTCAGTGGGGAGCCTGCTTCCTCCTCTCTCTCTCTGCCCGCCTCTCTGCCTACTTGTGATCTGTCAAATAAATAAATAAAAATCTTAAAAAAAAATCAGGAGTGAACAACAGATGAATGGATAAAGAAGATGTGATATATATATATATATATATATATATATATATATATATATATTTACAATGGAATACTATGCAGCCACCAAAAAACTGAAACCTTGCCATTTGCAATGATGTGTTCGGAACTAGAGGGTATTATGCAGAGCAAAATAAGCCAACTAGAGAAAGACAATTATCATATGATCTCTCGGATATGAGAAATTTGAGAGGCAGGGTGGGGGGCAGCGATCATGATGGGTAGGAAGGGGGAAAAAATGAAACAAGATGGAATCAGGAGGGAGACAAACCATAAGAGACTCTTAATCTCATGAAACAAACTGAGGGTTTTGGGGGGGCTAGGTGATGGACATTGGGGAGGCTATGTGCTATGGTGAGTGCTGTGAAATGTGTAAGCCTGACAATTCACAGACCTGTACCCCTGGGACAAATAATACATTATATGTTAATTTAAAAAAACAGTGTTAATCACACAAAAAAAATCAGGAGTGAAAACTGATATTAATGTGTGAACATCTATTTTGAATTGATGTATATCTGTATTCTCCTGTCCAGACCGCAGAAATGGAACTAGACTATAGATCTGGGGTCTGTCACTCCACCACATATATCCACTGACTCGACTATATGAATAAGTGACTTCATTTTCTGTGAACAGGCATATTATATTGCAATTGCTATGGTACCCCGTTTCACCTAATCTACCCGATGGCATGAAACACTTGGTTTCTTGGGAGAATGCACGTTCTTGGACAGAACATCACATAAAACGGCCAACGATCGTGATGGTTTCTCAGCTCTTCTCATATCCCAAGTAGCATCCATTACTGGCAATGCAAAGGACAGATTCTGCCTCCAGAGGTGAAAAGTGAACCTTTCAGCCCTTTTAGGTCAATACAAGAATTAGGTCTCACAGTCAAAGTAGACAATTGATGGAACCTTTTTTTTTTTTTAAAGATTTTATTTATTTATTTGACAGAGAACACAAGTAGCAGAGAGAGAGAGAGAGAGAGAGAGAGAGAGAGAGAGAGAAGCAGACTCCGCACTGAGCAGAGAGCCCGATGCGGGGCTCGATCCCAGGGTCCTGGGATCATGACCTGGGCCAAAGGCAGAGGCTTTAACCCGCTGAGCCACCCAGGCGCCCCAATTGATGGAACCTTTATAGAGTAGTTTCTCAGATGAGTAGGTGTGCTAAGGTTGCTAGATTTTTAAAAACTGGGTATGTTTTCTCCTCACTTAGATTTTAATTCCCCTAACATATTGAGGACAAGAGTCTACACATGACTCCTTCGCCACCAGATGAAACAGTCACACCTCCCACTCAGAGCTAGAGTCCTTGGCAAAATCTCGTCCGTGTCTCCCTCAGCCCCACGTGATATGAGCCTGATAAGCATTTCTTCCCAAGTTTTAAAAATAGCATAATGAGCCATGAGGTTGGCTAACTGAGTTTTCAGGATGAAATGGGCAAACTATAATTTCAGAGGTCATCTGGTATTAAATGTCTGAATGAGGTACTCATCTTGAAAGACATGGAAACACACTGGATTTTATTCCTCATGGTTCCAGGATTCATAACTATACGATTAAGAAAATAACACTGTACACTGGGACACATACAGATTTGCTTCTGCTGAAGCCAGGGTGACCTGTAACTATCAGCAATAAATAGTTCTTAGGAGAAAACAAAGTATAGCATCCTGGGTCAAAACCTTTCAGTACTGAGGGCTGGCCTGGGGACGGACCAGCATTTATCAACCATGGTACTACTGACATTTTGAACTGGACAATTCTTTGTTTTGGGGGGCAGCCCTGGGCTTTGAAAGACATTCAGCAGCATCCTTGGCATCAACACAAGGTCATGTCTACACGTTGCCCACCGGGCCCCACTGGGCAAAATCACCCCAGCTTGAGAAGTTCTGCGTTAGACAATTTGTTCTTGTGCTAAGTCAGTGTCCCAACTTCCTTCGAGCCTTGGCTATGTCGCCCAACTCTCTGAGCCCACTTCACCATCTGCAAATGAGTGGCTTGAAGTAAATAATTTCTCAGACCCTTCTCAGCTATTAAAGTCTGTAGCTAGACTCATACACGTGATATTTTCTATGTAGATCTATTTAGGAAACCATCTCACGTTAAATATTTCTTTTCTCTTAAAGTCCTTGTTCATTGATTTAGGAAAAATAGATCTTAAAATACATCCATGTTGGACAATCCAGAATACTAGGCAGGGTTTCTGCCTTCAAGTGTATTGGCCCTATAATCTCATGGGTCAAGCTTAAACTCATACTGTGTCAGGGGAAAGGTTAGGCCAATAACAGAATTGTGGACTATAGTGTAAGACAGTACAGAGTGGTGCCTTGTGCTAACTGAAGAGAACAGGCTCACCTGAGACACAAAGCCCATCCACTGGCCCTTCCTGACCCCAAACGGCTTCACAGCCTCCATTCTGACTCAACCACTGTCTGCAGGTTTCCTTTCCCACCCAAATACTGTGAGAGGGTGGTAACAGACGGCAACCAGGAATGGAGTAAAAGAAAAGCAACCCATTCTAACTCAAACCTCAATTCCTTCTTTCAGAAACCCTTAGCCCCATTTCTTAAGATTTATCTTTTGCATCATAAAATTCTAATGCTTTGGTGTTTATATGTGGGAGAGGTGGTTTAAAGAAAATTTCACTTTTTTCTGAAGTAAAGATATGGTGTTTAGATGAAAGCCTGGAAAGATTTTAACTGCCCCTCCACCCAATATTTTTAACAGCTGGGTTGAGTTGAAGAAAAATCCAAGCCGCTACAATGACTAAGAGCTTTCACTGTAAATTGGAGGAAACGCCCCCTATGGGCAAGTCTGAGCTCTGCAGGACTCCGAGGGTCCAGTCAGCCCGGTGTGGGCTGTTTTGTGATGTTGCCTGGACACGGATTACTGTGAGAGGCTGGGAAATGATGACCTGGCCTCCTACACAGGGGACAAGAACAGTGCAGCCGGACCACAAGCCAGTTTCCTTTAAAGGAGGGGACACTAAACCAAGAAACCCTTTCTCGTTCACATTACTAATGCCATAAATATGCTAACACGTTACAGTGGGACAGTACTGCGCACGCTTGGCCCTGAATCTTCATAGAAAAATAAGAGTCTCCCCATGGACTCCACCCAAGAGTAAAACAGATGGACCACGTCTCAAAAGGAAACTTGACAGTGAAAGAATCTCAAGGCCCCTGAGCTCTCCAGCTTTCTTTGCAGAAGTAATAAGCTGCAGATGTATTCTGAAGTGAAGAAAAAGCCAAACCCGCTCTCATCCGTTACAGTGCTTGAACGTCTAGATGGTGCTGAGTAGGGTCTCCACACAACTTGGAACTAATTCTGAGCAGCGGAGCTGGGAGCCAGTCAACTTAGTCATGCAAAGCCTGGTTATGAACTTCTTTAACTTGTTAAAACAGAGTCTAGTTTGTTTAAAAAGGAGAAAAGGGAAACGCTGTCCCCCTTAGCATAGACACAAATGTTAACAGCCACATGCCACTGTGGTGAGTAAGGGCTTTGCTGGCCGAGTTCTTAATCATGAGAACTCACATCTAGCAAGCTGTCTGTAAAGCAGGGACACAGCCCACATGGATTACTGGAGGAGGGATTACTGGAAATTCCTTCACGAAGGGAAGGAAAAAGACGCTGGATTCGGAAAGTAAATCACATGCTGTACCGTGTTTGCCCCTATAGACTACAGTGTGCCTCAGCTTTCCATCCTCAGCAGAGGAATAACAATCCCCAGCTGGGCTGAAGACAAATACTTCTCCAAGCTGCTCCCAGGACCTTCTAGAAACCCTGAAAGGGCCAGTCATGCCCACCCTCTGAAGCCCTGGGCTCTCAGCCAGCTGAGCTTGTCATTTTGACCGGACCAAGCCGGTGTGGCTTTGGGGTTCCCTGGCTGGGCCCCCTCACCCGTCCCCACACGTCTTCCCCAGGGCCAGTATGGGTCAAGCTCCTCCCCCTGCCCTACCCCCACCCAAGCCCACAGGTGGGAGAGCTGGCCTTATACCTTGCTTATGACTGGATGGCTGGAAGAAGCGGGGGTGACCATGACAGCAAGTCCTATCATAGGAAGCTGTCTGTAAGCCAAATCCCCCTCAAAGGACATCTTCTGGGAGGTTCCGTCCACTTCACCAATGGGGAACCCTCCTGAGTCTCCCAGGCAGCCCACCCTGGCCCTTTGGATTGGCTCATTCACCGTTTCGGAGACTGTGGTTCCCTAGACCTCCCCGAGGCAGAATCACCAGGACAGTTGCTGATTCCCAGGACCCTGAGTCAGACTTTGTCTTTAGCTCATTCTTATACCCAGGAAGTTCGAGAAACAGTCATGAGAAGAGTGATTCTCAGTGGCAGCGGGAAAGTAGAGGGTTGGGGTGTGGGTGCGGTGTAGGAAAGGCAGCTGGCAAAGCTACATCTGGAGAGAGGGAGACGCGTAGTTTTTAAAAGTACATTCAATAGGATAACACAGGTTCACATTTGAGAAACGGGCATAGAAATCCAATTATATGATAGCACAAAGTAGTAAACAAAACTCGAATAAAATCTACTCAGGGAGCCTAGCCGTCTGCACCTTTCCTGGGGCTTTGCCACCTCACTCCACCCCAGGATTGTCAGAGAGCCTTGGGGCCTTGTCTGGCTCATCAAATTGTGGCTCCCGAGTTTGGCTGTGTACCAACCCCCCCGGGGTAGGACTGTGCGCTGTACTTTTCACAAACCCCGTTCCTGGGTTTTGGAATCACTGACCTACCGGGTCTGGAGGCTGTGACAGGTTTTGCAACATTCAGGGCCAGCAACAACTTCTTTTTTTCCAGTCCCTTCCAACCCTGCTGCCTGTGGCAAACGGGGTCACTTCACCCAGAGAAGGAGCAGAGTGGAAGCCAAGGCCTCTGCACCAAAAGCTTTCCAGATCAGGGGGGTACCCAGGCCAGAGTCAGGCACTTTATGGCTGCGAGGAGCAGGTTAGCTAGCCTATCGCCTGGCATGCATGTGAAACTTGGGAATTACTTCTAAATGGCTATAACCTGCTATCTAGTTATTTCCACCTGACCAAGTCTCCCGTCCTTTCACTCCTCAAGGCCCTGAATCTGTGCTTGCCTGCTTGTCCAGTGTAGGGGAACACCCGAAGTCTGTCTCTGCCTAATCCCCTCAGCCACTAGGATCAAGGTAGTAGTTTTGATTCATTCATCATTCATTCATTCATCAAGAGCTTGGACCCAACAAGGTAAGGGAGATAGAATATCAGTGATTGAGAACTTGGAGTTAGGCAGAGCTGACCAATTCAGACTCATCCTTGTAGGAGAGGCCGGATACAGGTTTTACTTCTCTGAGTCTCAGTTTCCTTGTCTGTAAAATGGGGATTACAGCAGCTACTGCCTAACAGAATTGTAAGGACGATGTGGTACGTGCTTAACAGTCACTTTTTATTATTTCAGAAATGACTCTAGAAAAAGGGCTCCAAAACAAGCATGTGACACCAGGCCAGTACTTACAGGGAAAGCTGGTATGTTACATGCACAGCCTGTGACAGGACGGGAGGCTGTCTATGAAGGGTTATGGGTACGCAGGCAGGAATGAACAGATAAGAACCCTTTCAACTACCCACATCCATTTCTGTTATGCAAGGTTCTTAAAACAAGTCCTTTCTCTTACATACATGAAACAGCTCCCCTTGCAATTCCAATGCTGTGTATACCAAGAGTCTGTTTGGAAAATAATTTTCATTTTCAGGGTTAGACCAGAAGTAAATTTCAGCTGTAACTGATTCTCATAAAACCCAATTAGTGGAATCTGAATAAAACTTTTAAAGCCACAGGTTCCATAAGATATTTCACTAAAAAACAGACCCCAAACAACTCCTTATACAAAAACCCTATCTAAACCAGCACACACACACACACACACACACACACACACACACCCCTTGTCATTTTCTCCTCCTTTCCCCTGCTTTATTTTTCTTCATCAGTACTGACCACCATCTGATACACTGTATGTTCCCTCCACTCAGATGTTAGCCCTGTGAAAGGCACTGAATTCTCCCCGTGCTTCCCTAGAGCAGTGTCTGGTGCACACAGGCATTGGTACTTATTTACAAACGAACATGTTAACTGATACATCACCGAAGATAGTCCCAAAACCCTGCAAATGACTTGCAAGTTGTAAAGCTTCCTAAGAGATGGGCCTCCAAGTGCAATTTCAAGACACTTATAGCTCTTGTCATTATGAAGTGCCTTTCTCAAGTCTCTCTGGGTCTTTCTCCAGGGCTGTGGGCGACCTTTACGTACTCATGAGATGTTAATGAACACCAGCATGTCTGTGGTGGCTTCTTAACTGGCTTCCACACACACTGGGGTTCAGCCTTTCTAGCACCTGGAGTCTGCCAGCCCAAGCCAGTTTTGATCTTTCCATAGTTATGCCGCTCTCTTGAAAATATGGAACTAAAGAGAACTGCACCAAGAACCCCAAGCCACAGTAACATTGGCTTCTAGTCAGCTGTCCACACAGCCCGAGAAGCTTCTCCGGTGGGCTATCCATCCCTCCTCACCCACCACAGCAGGGGAAGGAAAGGTGGTGATCCACCTCCACAAATCCCACTATTGTTTACATGTGGCAGTGACAGAAGTGTCTCATCGCTGGGAAAATCCAAATATTAAAAGACTGAAGACAAGTTCTTTTGTATATCAGGAAATGAAAATTTCTCATAAGCCATACCATACCTCTCCACCAAATTAATTTCATTCCAGACCACAGTTTCTGTTTTCTCTAATAAAAAAACAAGAAGAAACAAACAAAAAACCAAAAGCCACAAACCTTTGCTCAGGGAGTTAGTATATTTCACAACCCAAGCCTGTCTTTTTTTCTCCTTCGAATTCTGTAGCCCCAGTACCGCTCTGATGTATGTGTGTGGGCAGCTCTAGACTCCCACCTAATGTCCCCAACTCTGGAAGATGAGCGGGACCTGCCTGACTTCCCTCTCCCTGAACTGCGGCCTGGAAACAGTCTCCCGGCATTACGTTGGGGGATAAAGGGCTCATTTCATTTACCTCCCCTTTCTCGGTAGTCACTGTCCCATGCTGCTCATGTTCACTATCTGAAAACATGGTTACGTATGTTTTCTGTAGTTTTTTGGTGTATCAGGTGAGTGAGTAGATCTGGTTCCTGATATGTTATCTTAGTGCAAGCAGAACGTGCAAACTATGGTCACATTAAGGCTTGGAGGGGTTAAGTCACTTGCCTCAGGTCACCACTAGTCACCAGTAGAGCTGAGTCTCTAGGCAGTCCCAGTCTGCCTCTGAAATTTCAGCTTTCAAGCACTATGAGCTGCTGTCTTCTTATGAGCTTCCTCCCCTTAAGGTCCATATCTCTCTACAAAAAGGCAGGAACTCTGGGACAGGTGTTTGTTTCCCTTGTGATCTGACCCCTTTGTATTCTGACTCCTTTGCAGCTTTTACCCAAGCTGGAACCAGAGGGCTGTCCAGAGAACTGGACTGGACAGAGTCCACATCGATGGGCCATTACTAGGTGGGCTAACTGTCCAATGTTAAGATACTTTAGATTTCATTCATGTATTAGTATCATAAACTTGTTGATTCATTCAACAAACACTTACTGAGAGCTTATTATGTGCTAGGCACTGTGCTAAGCGCTGGTGTTACAGCAGCAAACAAGATAGATGTGGGGCTCACATCTAGGGGAAGGCCAAGAGAATAACCAAATAGATAAGAACATGTCAGATAGATAGTGGTGAACTAGATAAAGCAGGAATGTGGACCAGCCATATCCCTGAGTATTTATCTAAAACCCAACACAAATGTCCACATGCCCAGCTGGACTCCCCCCACCACTCCCACACCCATAGGAGCTCCCTAACAGGAAGGGCTCCGAGGAAACAAGGCAGGGCAATGAGCAACAGTAGGGGCTGCTCCAGAGTGGGTGGTCCCAGATGCTGAGACCCAATGATAGCATTTCACATCGACTGCAGTTAGAAGGAAAAAGTACTCCATGCAGAGGGAACAGTGAATACAAAAACCCTAACGGGTAACTCTTCTTCCTCCTTTGCATGCATCCACGCCCAAGCATGCACACCACACGCATGTGTGCGCACACACACACAAACTAACCTGAAAACTGGTAAACACTTTTCCTTCCTACATTGTCAGGCTCCTAAAGTGGATTCTTCTTTAGGAACTCAGGTAGAGTGACAAAAAGACCAGGAGGCCCAAGGAGTCAGGGTCCCAGCCTCAAATCTCATCTTTGCTTCTCAAGGTCATTGGGAAGATCACATGAGACAAGATATACTTTCCAAAAATGTATCTTGTCCGCTGTAGAACATGAGTGTAAGTGACTTACTCTTCAAGAGTATACAAATGACTGCTTAAAACTGTTAAGGCGGGAGGAATTACCAATACTCTGATGACTGTTCTTAATTTTTTTTTTTTCCAAAATTAGAAAGAAAAGTGACTTCCATTCTAGCAGACAATCAGTAATTCCACCTACATTCTGGTTCCTACGGGTGGTTTGAGGTTTTCAGTATAATACAAAAGTCAAGAACACAGGCCTGGACATAAAGGCTGACTCTGACACAGACGACTGTGTGACCTTGAGCAGAATACTAAGCCTCTCTGGGGAACAACAGGACCTGCTTCAGAGCGCTTCTGTGAGGATTAAGGGGGATAATGCATTCAAAGGGCTGGGTCTAGTCTTCCGCAGAGAGAACTCTTACCCTCCAGTGGCTGGGAAAATCCTTCCACTCTGACATTTCAGCTAAAAATACTTATTTTCATCACATGACCAAGAGGCACTTCTGGCTCTTTTCTCCCACTCATTCGGGCTGGCTGGCTGGCTGGAGGACTGTGAAGTTGGCAGAACGGACCAGCCAGCTCCCAGCACCCGAGGAGGGATGCTGCTGACACACCAGGCCACTGCTCAAGCTGACTGACCCCGGCAGCCCCTTGGTGTGGGCGTGGCTGCACAGGCAAACCTGTTTGTTTCTAGGCCCGGAGCAGCAGATGCACAGTGAGAGCTGTGTTTGCACAACCGGTTTCCACGGCAACAGGAACATCAGCAGGCAAGACATTCCTCAAGCTGGTAGGAAAACCCTCTGCCTCCACCCTGTACTTCCAGGTGAAAAGGAAGTTCCCACACTGAGCAGTGAGCAGATCCCTGAAGGCCAACTCGTTAGTAAAAAAGCCAAGAAAAAAAGTCTGGGGCCAAAGTACACCAAATAGTTTGGACAAACATACACCGTATTCCCAGGTGGATTTAAATTTTTTTCCTGCAATGTACTTACAGACAAATCCGACCAAGGTGTACACATTGTTTACTTGGTGACAACAAGGTCAAAGTTCATAATTCCTGAGGAGAAGGAATTGTGGCTTATGCCGTCAGTGCATAGACAACAAAGGGCCACTATCATCTGCACATCATGCCAAAGCTGACTCAGGGTCAGCTTTCACCGGGAGATGGTGACCAACGACGCAGGGATAACTGTAGGACACAGAACTAACCTCCCAAATAAAAAGACCTCTCCCGGGGACCCTGCCATAAGGGCCTAAAATCTCCATTTTGTTCACTTCCTCAGATGAGTCACCAAGTGGCCTCAGTCTCCAGATCGCTGTTCTTGGGAGGTTAACACGGGATCAACTATTAATGTTCATCCCACAGTCCCTCTGGAGCAGTTTCTCAGAAAGCTCCTTTCAACCATCCCTGAAGGACGGAGACATGGGACAGTAAGTGCTGTTGGACAGTAGGACTTGGCCGAAGGTGCAGATACGGCTCAGAGGGCAGGCCAGAGTGGGTACGCAGAAGGGGGCCCTGGGACATAAATACGGACACTGGGTGCCTGTGAGAGGTCAGGAGAAGGGGGCTTCCCCCCCCCAGAAAAAGGGGAGGGAAAGCTGAAAGAGTAATGACTACCAGCTTCATATTTTGCCTGGAATTTACCTTTTTCTGGCCTAAAAATTCCCGTCATGATAATGCCACAGTACAGCTGTCTCCTTCGGTCATTGTGCTCAGCAGACAGCATAACAGCAAGTACAAGTATCTCAGCAAGATGCATGGAGCCCCCAACTTGGGAAGGACCCTCTTCTATAAGGACCCACCATATTTTCTTGGTTCAACTCTGTCTCTGGAAAAGCATACCGACCACCCAAAATGAGTGCCAAGTTAAGCCGTCGGGTAGGGAATTGCCCTCTTTCCATGACTGCTGTCATCGGGAGGGCCCCACCGTGATTTCAAGAAGTGTCAGATGAATAGGTAATGGTCTCCCAGCATTGTTTCCCGACTTCCGGTTACTACATCCAGTCTCTACACACAAAGCCTGATTGATTCTTTTAGATCATCCTCAATGCCCCCCTTAATGGATTCCCATTCTACTAGGAATGACATCCAAAGCCTATGCCGTGGCTCACACCATACATGCTGGGGCTTTCCTAATCTCCGCTCCGACCCCATTCTAGCTTCTCCTGCCCTTTGTGCTCCAGCCTCCCTGGCCTCCTTGGTGTTTCTCCGACGCCCCACATACACTCTGGCCTTCTCTCTGCCTGCAATATTCTTTCCCCCAGAGAGCTGCATGGCCCGTTCCTTCACTTTATTTAGGTCTTTGCTCAACTGCCGTCTCATCACCGCCTCATACAACACTGGATCACCCCCCCATCATCAGTCACTCTCTATCCTTTTACTCTGCTTTACTTTTCTTCATGGGCTATACCATATAACACTTTCCTCCTTCTCTTAGATCACTCCATAGCACCTGACCCATTATACATTTCTTCGTGTATTTGCTTGTTTTCTGAATCTACTCAAGCATATTTCCTTCAGGAAAGCAAGGATTTTGTGGGAAACAGACAAGAGCTACAAGGCCAAGCCTTGCCGCCACATTGAAATAGAAGAATCATAAAATGATAAAGGCTTGAACCAGGCTGGTGGCTGTGGCCAAGAAGAAGCAGCATGTGGCACAAACAACAAAAAGGAAGAAAAAGTAAGATTTGGCAAAAGGTTGGAGAGGTTGTGAAAAGAAGGAGATCCAGAGAGACCTGACGTTCTGAGCCCCAGTGGTCCAGAACTATGCTATCCAATATGGCGGCCCCCAGTGACACGTGGCAAGGGAGCACTGGAAATGTGGCTCGTCTGGATTGACATGCGCTGTCAGTGGGAAAGACACGTGGGATTTCAAAGACTGTAAGAAAAAAATGCATGTAAAATGTCTCAATGATTTTAAAAATACCGATTATATATTGAAATGATAATTTGTATATACCCAGTTAAATAGAATGTATTATTAAAAAACTAATTCACCTGTCTCTTTTTGTTTTTTAATGTGGCTACCAGAAAAATTTAAATTACATTATGTCTGCATTCTATTTCTGTTGGAGAGAGTGGTCCAGAATATAAATAGTGACATCACTGGTAGAAAGAAGGGAGCAACAAAGAAAAGAGACTATTTATTTTTTAATTTAAATTCAATTAATTAACATATAATGTATTACTAGTTTGATGTAGAGGTTAGTGATTCGAGAGTCTTGTGTAACACCCAGTTGTCGTTAAATCACATGCCTGCCTTAATGTCTATCATCCAGTTGCCCCATCCCCCCACCTCTCACTCCTCCAACAACCCTCAGTTTGTTTCCTATGATTAAGAGTCCCTTATGGTTTATTTCCCTCTCTGATTTCGTCTTCTTTTATTTTTTCTGCTCTTCTCCTATGATCCTCTTTTGTTTCTTAAATTCCATATATGAGTGGGATCATATAATAATTCTTTCTCTGACTGACTCATTTCTCTTGGCATAATACCCTCTACTTCCATCCATGTCACATGCAAATGGCAAGTGACATTGGCATAATACCCTCTACTTCCATCCTTGTCACTGCAAATGGCAAGATTTCATTTTGTGAAGGCTGAGTAGTATTCTATCATATACATACATATATACATATATATATGGATAAGGACGTATATATTTATACGGATAAAGAAGATGTGGTGTATATATATTTATATATGTATATAAATGTGGTGTATATATTTATTTATACATTTATATATGTGTGTATATATATATATTTATATATGTATATAAATATATATACACCACATCTTCTTTTTTTTTTTAAAGATTTTATTTATTTATTTGACAGATAGATCACAAGTAGGCAGAGAGGCAGGCAGAGAGAGGAAGGGAAGCAGGCTCCCTGCTGAGCAGAGAACCCGATGCGGGGCTCGATCCCAGGACCCTGGGACCATGACCTGAGCCGAAAGCAGAGGCTTTAACCCACTGAGCCACCCAGGTGCCCCTACACTACATCTTCTTTATCCATTCATCTATTGATGGATAACTGAGCTGAGCTCCTTCCATAGTCGGGCTATTGTGGACATGGCTGCTATAAACATTAGGTGTAGGTGCTCCTATGGATCACTGCATTTGTATCTTGGGGTAAATACCCAATAGTGCAATTGCTGGGTCACAGGTTAGCTCTATTTTCAACTTTTTGAGGAACCTCCTTACTGTTTTCCAAAGTGGATGCACCAGCTTGCACTCCTAACAACAGTGCAAGAGGGTTCCTCTTTCTCCACATTCTTGCCAACATGAATGGCAAGAATGGTTGTTTCCTGACTTATTAATTTTAGTCATTCTGCCTGGTGTAAGGTGGTATCTCATTGTGGTTTTGATTTGTATTTTCCTGATGTCAAGTGATGTTGAGACTTTTTTCTTTTCTTTTTTTTTAAGATTTATTTATTTATTTGACAGACAGAGATCACAAGTAGGCGGGGGGGAGTAGCCGGGGGGGGGTGGGAAGCAGGCTTCCTGCCGAGCAGAGAGCCCGATGTGGGGCTCGATCCCAGGACCCTGAAATCATGACCTGAGCCGAAAGCAGAGGCTTAACCCACTGAGCCACCCAGGCGCCCCGATGTTGAGACTTTTTTCATGTGTCTGTGGTCCTCCTTGAAGAAAGGTCTGCTCATATCTTCTGTCCATGTCTTGATTGGATTTAACCAGACTGTTGAGTTTGATATATTCTTTATGGATTTTGGATACCAGTCCTTTATCTGGTAAGACATTTGCAAATATCTTTTCCCATTCTGCCAGTTGTCTTTTGGTTCCGTCGACTGTTTCCTTTGCTGTGCAAAAGCTTTTTATCTTGATGAAGTATCAGTAATTCATATTTTGCCTTAGTTTCCCTTGCCTTTGGAGACGTGTCTAGCAAGAAGTTGCTGCGGCCAAGGTCACAGAGGTTGCTGCCTGTGTTCTCTTCTAGGATTTTGATGGAGTCCTGTCTCACATTTAGGTCTTTTATCCATTTTGAATGTCTTTTTGTATATAGTGTAAAGAAATGTTCCAGTTTCATGCTTCTGCATGTGGCTGTCCAATTTTCCCAACATCATTTGCAGAAGAGACTGTCTTTTTTCCAATGGATATTCTTTCCTGATTTGTTGAAAATCAGTTGGCCGTAGAGTTGAGAGTCCATTTCTGGGTTCTCTATTCTGTTCCATTCATCTATGTGTCTGTTTTTGTGCCAGTACCATACTGTCTTGATAATCACAGTTTTGTAATAGAGCTTGAAGTCTGGAATTGTGATAGCACCAGCTTTGGTTTTCTTTTTCAACACTCCTTTGGCTATTTGGGGTCTTTTCTGGTTCCATACAAATTTTAGGATTATTTGTTCCAGTTCTGTTAAAAAAAGTTGGTGGTGGGCGCCTGGGTGGCTCAGTGGGTTAAGCCGCTGCCTTCGGCTCAGGTCATGATCTCAGGGTGCTGGGATCGAGTCCCGCATCGGGCTCTCTGCTCAGCAGGGAGCCTGCTTCCTCCTATCTCTCTCTGCCTGCCTCTATGCCTACTTGTGATCTCTCTCTGTCAAATAAATAAAGCCTTAAAAAAAAAAAGTTGGTGGTATTTTGATAGGGATTGCACTGAATGTGTAGTGTAAGAATAGACACTTTCACAATATTTGTTCTTCCAATCCATGAGCATGGAACATTTTTCCATTTCTTTGTGTCTTCCTCAGTTTCTTTCATGAGTGTTCTACAGTTCTCTGAGTACAGATTCTTTGCCTCTTTGGTTAGGTTTATTCCTAGGTATCTTATAGTTCTGGGTGTAGTTGTAAATGGGATTGACTCCTTAATTTCTCTTTTCTCTGTTTTATTGTTAGTGTATAGAAACGCAACTGATTTTTGTGCATTGATTTTATATCCTGCCACCTTACTGAATTCCTGTATGAGTTCTAGAAATTTTGGGATAGAGTCTTTTGGGTTTTCCACACAGAGTATCATGTCATCTGAAAAGAGTGAGAGTTTGACTTCTTTGCCAATTTGGATGCCTTTTATTTCTTTTTATTGTCTGACTGCTGAGGCTAGGACTTCTAGTACTATGTTGAACAACAGTGGTGATAACAGACATCCTTGCCATGTTCCTGATATTAGGGGAAAAATTCTCAGTTTTCCCCACTGAGAATGATATTTGCTTTAGGCTTTACATAGATAGCTCTCATGATATTGAGATCTATTCTCTCTATCCCTACACTATGAGGAGTTTTAATCAAGAAAGGATGCTTTCTTCTGTAAGATGATTTTTCTGCAACTATTGAGAGAATCATATGGTTCTTATCATTTATTTTATTAATGTAGTGTATCACATGTCTTTGTGGATGTTGAACCATCCTTGTGGCCTAGGAGTAAATCCCACGTGGGCATGGTGAATAATCCTTTTACTGTATGGTTGGATCCTATTGGCTAGTATCTTGGTGAGAATTTTTGCATCTATGTTCATCAGATATATTGTCTGTAATTCTCCTTTTTGGGGAGTTCTTTGTCTGGTTTTGGGATCAAGCTAATGCTGGCCTCATAGAAAGAGTTTGAAAGTTTTCCTTCCATTTCTGTTTTTTGGAACAGTTTCAGAAGAATAGGTATTAATTCTTCTTTAAATGTGTTGTAGAATTCCCCTAGGAAGCCATCTGGCCCTTGACTCATTTTTTGGGAGATTGATTAGTGCTGCAATTTCCTTACTGGTGATGGGTCTGTTCCGGTTTTCTATTTCTTTCCAGTTCAGTTTTGGTGGTTTACAGATCTCTAGGAATGCATCCATTTCTTCCAGATTGACTAATTTGTTGGCATATAGTTGCTCATAATATGTTCTTATAATTGTGTTTCTCCCATGCTCGTTGTGATCTCTGCTCTTTCATTCATGATTTTATTTATCTCTGTTCTTTTTGATAAGTCTGGCCAGGGATTTATCAATCTTATTAAGTCTTTCAAAGAACCAGCTCCTAGTTTTATTGATCTGTTCTATTGTTCTTCTGGTTTCTATTTTGTTGATTTCTGCTCTAATCTTTATTAATTCTCTTCTCCTGCTGAGTTTAGGCTTTTATTTGCTGTTCTTTCTCCAGCTCCTTCAGGTGTAAGGTCAGGTTGTATATTTAAGACATTTCTTGTTTCTTGAGAAGGGCTAGAATTGCTTCCCTCTTAGGACTGCCTTTGCTACATCCCAACAGTTTTGAACAGTTGTGTTTTCATTTTCATTTTTTTCCATGAATTTTTAAAATTCTCCTTTAATTTCCTGGTTGACTCATTAATTCTTTAGTAGGATGCCCTTTAGCCTCCATGTATTTGAGTTCTTGCCAAATTTCCTCTTGTGACTGAGTTCCATTTGAAAACACTGCGTTCTGATAATATGCAGGAAGTGGTCCCAATCTTTTGGTACTGGTTGAGACCTGATTTTTTACCTAATATGTGATCTATTCTGGACAATGTTCCATGTGCACTCAAGAGAAATGTATATTCTGCTAACTTTAGGATGAAATGCTCTGAATATATTTGTGAAGTCCATCTGGTCCAGTGTGTCATTCGAAGACCTTTTTTCCTTGTTGATTTTCTGCTTAGGTGATCTTTCCATTGCAGTGAGTGGGATGTTGAAGTCCCCTACTATTATTGTATTATTATCAATGTGTTTCTTTAATTTGGTTATTAATTGGCTTATGTAATTGGCTGCTCCTATGTTAGAGGTATAGATATTTAAAAGTGTTAGATCTTCTTGTTGGATAGATCCTTTAATTATGATATAGTATCCTTCCTCATTTCTTATTACAGTCTTTGGTTTAAAATCTAATTTGTCGGGACGCCTGGGTGGCTCAGTTGGTTGGACAACTGCCTTCAGCTCAGGGCGTGATCCTGGAGTCCCGGGATCGAGTCCCACATCGGGCTCCCAGCTCCATGGGGAGTCTGCTTCGCTCTCTGACCTTCTCCTCGATCATGCTCTCTCTCACTGTCTCTCTCTCTCAAATAAATAAATAAAAAATTTAAAAAAAATAAAATAAAATCTAATTTGTCTGATATAAGGATTGCCACCCCAGCTTTCTCCTGATGTCCATTAGTATAATAAATGGTTTTCCACCCCATCACTTTATTTATTTATTTATTTATTTATTTTAAAGATTTATTTATTTATTTATTTGACAGAGAGAGATTACAAGTAGGCAGAGAGGCAGGCAGAGAGAGAGAGGAGGAAGCAGGCTCCCTGCAGAGCAGAGAGCCCAATGCGGGACTCGATCCCAGGACCCCGAGATCATGACCTGAGCCGAAAGCAGCGGCTTAACCCACTGAGCCACCCAGGCGCCCGTCCCCATCACTTTAAATATGGAGTTTCCTTTGGGTCTAAAATGAGTCTCTTGCAGGTAGCATATCGATGGGTCTTGCTTTTTTTTTTTATCTGATCTGATACTTTGTGCGTTTCGATCAGGGCATTTAGCCCATTTACATTCAGAGTAACTACTGAAAGATATGAATTAATGCCATTGTATTACCTGTAAAGTTACTGTTTCCATATATTGTCACTGTTGCTTTCTGGTTTATGTTACCTTTGGGCTTTCTCTTCACTTAAAGGATTCTTTTTAATATTCCTTGCAGGTCTTGTGATCACAAATTCTTTTCGTTTCTATTTGTCTTAGAAGATTTTTTATCTCTTCTTCTATTCTGAATGACATCTTAGCTAGATAAAGTATTCTTGGCTGCATATTTTCTCATTGAGCGCCCTAAATATATCATGCCAGTCCTTTCTGGTCTGTAGATAGGTTTGCTGCCAGTATAATGTTCCTACACTTGTAGGTTTTGGACCTTTTGTCCTGAGTTGCTTTCAGGATCTTCTCTTTGTTGCTGAGATTTGCAAATTTCAGTGTTATATGTCGGGGTGTTGATCTATTTTTATTGATTTTGAGTGGGGTTCCCTGTGCCTCCTGGACCTGAATGTCTGTTTCTTTCCCCAGATTAGGGAAGTTCTCAGCTATATATATGCTCATACATACCTTCTCCCCACCTTCCTCTTCTTCCAGGATCCCAATTATTCTAATATTGTTTTGTTTATGCTATTACTTATCTCTCAAATTCTCCCCTCATGATCTAGTAGTTGTTTATCTCTCTTTTTCTCAGCTTCTTTATTCTCCATCATTTTGTCTTCTATATCACTAATTCTCTCTTCTGCCTCATTTGTCCTAGCAGGTAGAGCTCCACTTTTTATTGCATCTCATTAATAACCTTTTTTATTTCAACTTGATTAGATTTAAGTTCTCTTATTTCTCCAGAAAGGGGTATTCCCTGCTGTCCTCTACACTTTTTTCAAGCCCAGCACTTAGTATCTTTATAATCATTATTCTGAACTCTAGTTCAACGTCTTATTTTTACCCCTGCTGTTTAGGTCCCTGGCAGTTAGTACTGCCTCTTATTCTCTTTTTTGAAGTGAGTTTTTCTGTCTTGTCTTTCTTGCAGAAAGTGGTCACTTTTCTGTTTGTAGAGTTGCAGCTATTTTCTTAGATCTCTAGTTGAGTTCACAGGTATTCAGAATGATTTGATAGTTATTTAGCTGAATTCCTGAATTCCTGAAACTAAGATCTATCTACTCCTCTGCCACCTTGGACTATCCTCGAAAAGGGACTATTATTAGTAACATATTAGGGGCTACAGTGAGGTTTGACCACCCACTTCCTCCAAATTTTGTGATATGGGAGATAAAGCTGCCCTCTGGGAGTTGGGTGGGAACAGATAAACATACTATTGGTTCAAAGCTGAGATACACAAATAACCTTTAAAGCTACAATGGTTTTCAGTCCAATATAGTGGGATCAGAACCTACCAGAGTATATTTAAATAGCTTAAGAAGAAAATGCATCAGTCACCAAGGGGCATTTGTCAGCAATGGAATATGGGAAAAAAGATCTCAACAAGATAAACATGCACAGTACCTATCAAATCCTATCAAATCACTGTCCAGGAGGTTAATATCTGTCCAGGTTCTCTTAGCCTGACACCATTAAGTAGAAGACCCCAGCCACAGGGGTGACCATCTAATTTACTGTCCACACCAATCCACTGTTGATAGCAAAAGAGTTACTGTTAGTTATTGTGTTGGGACAATAAACCAAGACTGTCCCAAGAAAATCAGAGGATATGGTCACTGTACCTCAGCTAATTCTTTCTAGTTTATTCCTCTCATTGCAGCCTTCTGATTATACCAACTGTACCTAAGGCTAAGACATACATTTTAAAATGTATGACATTACTAAAAACTTGGATGCTTCTTACATTGATATAGACATTTAATACCAGGTGTATTTCTCACCCCCAAACTTATTACTAATTTAATAATACATCTTATGGTCAATGACATCTTATAATCAAGTATACAGAGTAATTTGCAGTATGACACAAAGAAGAATTCACTGATCGGGATGCCCTCCCACCAGACATTTATCTCCCCTGCAAAATAATAAGTAAGTAACCTGGCTTTAAGCATCAGTTTCTTGCAAGCTTGGTTAGTTTGAACTGGTAACCTAAGACTGGCTTCTGAGTCTATAAGGCCAATGTCCAGATCAAGGTCTGGGGTGAATTTACTGACGTCATTCTGTCCCATAGAGACCTGTTTCAGATGTCCCCAACCCTCAGTGCCACCATGGGCACCATCATAACCCTTCTCCATTTGAAACTGGTAGAGGTGACAGAGACCTGGCTTAGGTCTGTCAAGTTTAAAGGTTTTATTTATCTATTTGACAGAGAGAGACCACAAGTAGACAGAGAGGCAGGCAGAGAGAGAGAGGGAAGCAGGCTCCCCGCTGAGCAGAGAGCCCGACGCGGGACTTGATCCCAGGACCCTGAGATCATGACCTGAGCCGAAGGCAGCGGCCTAAACCACTGAGCCACCCAGGCGCCCCAGGTCTGTCAAGTTTAAAAGGCCAATAAGATGTTAAAATGAAAATGGGGCTGCAAGCAGATCTTGAATGAGATGTGTATGGTCACACATAATCAGAAGAAGAAATTATTTTGCTTGTGTCTAATACAGCTGAACATCAACAGTTCAGATAAACCATCAAAGGTAGGAAGTGACTATATGCAATTAACAAAGATATATATAGATAGATATAGATACAGATATAGATAGATATAGATATATCAGGAATACAACATAGGTTTCACAGGAAGAGCCAAATTGGATTCACTAATGGTGGATTACTGTTTGTAGTCTCTTAGGAATATAGTAGCCCCTCCTTTATCTACAGGGATATGAGCCAAGACACCTAGTGGATGCCTAAAACTGCAGATAGTACTAAACCCTATATATATTGTGTTTTTTTCCCATATACACATACATATCTACGATAAAGTATAATTTGTAAATCAGATACAGTAAGAGATTAACAACAACTAATAAGAAAATAGAACAACTATAACAATATACTGTAATAAGTCATGTGAATATGGTTTCTCTCCCTACAAAATACCTTATTTTTTCTTAAAATATTTTATTTATTTATTTGACAGACAGAGATCACAAGTAGGCAGAGAGGCAGGCAGAGAGAGAGAGGGGGAGGAAGGCTCCCTGCTGAGCAGAGAGCCCGACGTGGGGCTCGATCCCAGGACCCTGAGATCATGACCTGAGCTGAAGGCAGAGGCTTTAACCCACTGAGCCACCCAGGCACCCTAAAAAATACCTTATTATAGTAAGTCACCTTCTTGATGATATGCGATGACAAAATGCCTACATGATGAGATGAAGTGAGGTGAATGATATAAGCACTGTGACATATTGCTGGCTTACTGACCTTCTGACAATATTTCAGAAGGAGGTTCATCTGCTTCTGGACCTCGGTTGGCCGTGGGTCACTGAAACCGCAGGTTAAGAGGGGACTACTCTACAGAACTCTGGGAAAAGGCCTTGTGAGAAATTAATCACATCTGATATTGGCTCAGAAGGTTGTAGGGGGGAGGGTGGGGCATGGAAATGAAGTACACTTATACAGGAAGTATTCCAAAAATGTTATTAACAATATGTTCCTTCAACAAAATAAACAGTAATGAGATAATATGTAAAATGAGAAAAATAGTTGAAATCAACTTACTTATTTTGTCCAATTGTCTCAAAATCTTTCACAACAATAGTAAGGGAAGATGAAAAGTCCAGTGGTACACCCCTCAAGTCAAACTCCAAAATCTGTCCACAGAAAGGTTATAAGAAAAGTTGTTAAAAGAATGGGGTAATATAATAACATGTACCGACACTAAATGTTGGGTCATTATCTTCGCCACTGACAATCTTCTGAATTACTCAATTCTATAGTTAGATAGAAGTGACCAAATTCCAAAACTGAAGGCTGTGAGGGCTGTGGCAAAACACACCAGACTTAGCCTCAGAGGACCTGGGGTGACTTCTGGCTTCCCATTTTCTAGGCTCTGTGACTATGGACAAGCCACCAAACCCACCTCATAGAGAATTTACTTAGTGCCCACCGCAATGGGTTAGAAGAATAAAATAAAATGAATGCTTTTTTCACTGTTTATTTTTAAGTTACTTGCTCTTCCCAATCATGCTATTATCAAAGAGATGACCTTTTTGGACCCAATCCAAAAAAAACCATTTTCTAAAATGCATCAGCCTTTTATTTTAAGTCCCACCATGATCAGTTTGTAGTAGACGAGACTGTCATCTTCATGAAATAAACTGCTGTCTAATGGCAACTTAAAAAAAATCAACAAAACATCAGAGATGCCTTTTATTGATTATGTAACATATGAATTAAATAAAGCAGCATCTACTGATGATTTTATTCTCCTTGTAATGGGTTTAGCGTAGATGGAGAATGTGTCAGACCTCATTTTAGAACGCTAACCCCAACAGGTCTCGGGTTGCTATTTCATTTGGGTTAGAGTTCAGTTATAAAACTACAGTTGGGAAGTTTACTTGATAAATACATTTGCAATTTAAAAATTACATGTTGGAAACAATGTGGGGTGAGATGGGTGATGTCCTGCATGTCTGCTCACATGACCATATATCTCTCTGCCATTGGCCACATGAATTGACCAAATACAAAGAAGCATGTTACAATTACTCAAAACCTGAAACATTAGATGTACACATATAGATTTTTTTTTTCAATTTGCTTTATTCTTGGAGCTCTGTACACAGTGCTAGGATCCAGAGCATCCATAGGGACCAAGCAGACTGGCCTCTTGCTTTCATGGAGCTGGCAGACCAGCTGGCCATGTTCTGGGTTCCAGTGAAATTGCAAAGAAGCAGAATTACCTCTCAACATTCTGCTTCTCAGAAAGGCATTAAAAAGGTGTTCTGTCTTCACCTCATTCAATGAAAAGGTAAAGTCTTTATCCTACAGAAATGTTGAAACTAGTCGTGGGGGTGGGGGGAACTTTACAGTTGGCAGAAGGGAAGTCTACACAGCCCCGTGACTCAGTGAAAATAACAAAGACATTTATCACTGTGCTTATCCAGGAAGGTTTCAATGGATTTTGGAAAAAAACAATGGGGCTAATGTTCATCTTTTAAAAAAAATTAGTCAGCAGAGGAAAATCTACTCAGTGGAAAGAATTAAAATTTTCACATATCTACAAATATATTCAACACTGAACCATTTACAAAATAGATACAAAGTCAACAGTGAGGGAAGTAAATAAATGATATTATATTCCTTCTACAGAATATTGCATAGTATTAAAAATACTTCTGAATGGAAGAATATGGTATATGCTCAGGATATAATAGTAAGAAAAAATAGGATAGAAAGCCATATGTGCTATATGATGCTACTTTGCTAATCTCAACACATCATATTTTATTAATATATTTATTCAATAAACATTTATTGATATATCCCAGATGTTAATAGCAGTTGCTTCTGGATAGTGGGTGGGTGCAAAGGTAAATTTTTTTATGTTGCTCTGAAACTTTCAAAATGTCTACATTAAGGATATACTAGTTTATCAAAAGAGAAAAAACAATAAAGGTCATTACTCAGCCAGAGTCATGGCTCTTGACTAGTGACATGCAGACAGGTTTTTAAATATGGAGCTTTCCTCCTGGGACTCCGGAGATGATCTAATCCCACCCCCAGCCCTACATATGCACCCCCAACATGCAACCTAATGGGACCAACATCACTCAGCAAATGCAGGGCTGCTCCAGGTTAGAAACCAGCCCTCTCACTTCCTGTCCAGGCCTCGCTCACTGCACTATTCTACAGGAGACATCATTGCGGTACGTGTCCTTGAACAGTTCTGCTGTCTCCAGGGCCACAAAGGGAGACGGAGGGGTGAGGGTACAATGCAGACATTCTTCTTCCAAAGAGAAAAGCTAACCCTTGACCGAAGATAGGACAATCAGATGTAGCTCATCCACTGAAACAATGTAAAGAAAAATGAACTTACCTCGTTCCAGAATGGGTTGAGTTCATTGTCAACTTTCTTTGTTTTCTTTTTCTCATCTGCAAATAAAAATAGGATGTATCAATTAATTAAAAATACTCCTAGAACATGTACCATTCATTCATTCATTCAAACCTGTGTGCCCATATTTTCCCACTCATTTGCCTAGAGTTGGGGCTGCCTGAATCAAAGTTTTCCAAACTGAATGGCTTGTTTTTTTCTGGCTTAAAATGTTTCTCCCATGCCCAGATCTACAAGATGTTAGGGGATCAGGGACTCAAAATCATGGAAATGCTGTGATCCCTTGTCTTTTTACCAGCTTCCACAGACCAAGGTTACCCAGGGCCTCTGGGTCTCCAGGTTGTTGCAGAAAGAAGCCAACAAAGCTAACCTTTGACAAGCAGGTGTCACTGTTTTAGAGATGTAGCTACTGAAATTCAAACGAGCTAAGAAATTCTCAGCTAATTCTTCTGAGCTCATACTTGGCGCTGGATCCTATATAACCTGCAATTTCCACACTGAAGCCAATGCCACCTCTGCATGTGGTAACACCCCACAGCTTCAAGATTGAGCTGGACTCCCTCCCAGAGGCCTTGGCCTAGAAAGTAAACAAACACTTTCTAGGACCTGCAGAGAAACGTAGGGTCTCCCTCACTCCAGGCTCACCTTTCCTGAAGATACAAGTTTTCTTTCTCTGTATCTGAGATTGGATGAATAAATGTTATTTATGTTATTTATTTTATTTATGATGAATAAATGTTAGGTCACCTTCCTAAATAAATGTCAATCCAGCTAGTGCTTAAAGTTTCCTTAGAGAAGTCCAAAGAGCAGGGGCATCTGTTGGGTCTCTAAGTTCCCCAATACTTATGAAAATAAAAGCTAGTGTTTGAGTACAAAATGCTTTGTAAGCAAGAGCTCCTCTGTTTTTTGTTTTTTTTTTTAAAGATTTTATTTATTTATTTGACAGAGAGAAATCACAAGCAGATGGAGAGGCAGACAGAGAGAGAGAGAGGGAAGCAGGCTCCCTGCCGAGCAGAGAGCCCAATGCGGGACTCGATCCCAGGACCCCGAGATCATGACCTGAGCCAAAGGCAGCGGCTTAACCCACTGAGCCACCCAGGCATCCCAAGAGCTCCTCTGTTTTCAGGGCCAAAAATAACCAAACCAAACCAAAACAGTTTTCCCTCTGTGTGTCTCGTTTACCATCACAAAGAACATTCACAACACTTGTGACACCAGATGTACGGCGGGAGTTCCCTCACCAAAAGTGATTTTCTGTGATTCCAGATGGGTGTTTTACAATTTAACTCCATGCCGACACCGCCTATCTGGAGACATCGTCAGATCCCACAAGTTACAGGTTCAGAGGACAACAGTAAGTCCAAGTGCTTCTGATCTAGCAGGCTACAGATCTATGCTTCCCATAACTCCCTCATTGGGTTCAATTTATTTGCTAGAGTGGCTCATAGAACTCAAGAAAACAGTTATTTATGTTCACCAGTTTATTAAAGGCAGTGATAGAGGGTACAGATGAACAGCCAGGTGAAGGGATACCTCACGTAAGGTCTGGGAGGGTCCTGGGCACAGGAGCTTCTGTCCCTATGGAGCTGGAATGCCTCAACCTGCTAGTACATGGATGGGTTCTCCCATCTGGAAGCTCTCAGAACTACATACTTTTAGGATTTTCATGGTGGCTTCCTCACACAGGTAAGATCAATTATTAACTCTATTTCCAGCCCCTTTCTCCAGTCTAGAGGAGTGGTGGGTGGGACCGAAATTCTAAGCTTCTCATCAAGGCTTGGTCTTCTCAGAGACCAGTCTCCATCCAGGAGCCATCCAGGAGGCCACCCAGAGTCACCTCATTAGAACAAAAGATGCTCCTATCACTTAGGAATTTATGGGGGTTTTAGCTCAGTGCCAGGAAATGGTGGGGGAAGGGGTGGAGATCAATGTATATATTTTCTATGATCTCACATCATCTCATCTCTTTAAAAACCCAGGAGACATGTATTATTTTCATCCCCCTTTTGGAGCTCAGGAAACTGAGAAGTGACATACTCAAAAGTGACCCAGTTAGTAAGTAGTAGGGATGGCTTTTAAACCCACCAGACATCCTCTCATTGGCCACACTTGGAACGGTCCCCAGTTTCCCCTCTACTGCATGGCAATGTAGAAGGTAGTGGGTTTTGTTCAGCTGAATGTCATATTGCTAAGGATTCCAGCACGCACCAGTTGTGGGACTAACCACCTCATTTTTCCAAGACCTCAGCATATTAAAGTCATGAATCACTACCCTCATTCTGCTAAGCATTAACTTTTCCACTTGAGAAGCTCCCAGAACCCAGCCGGCTTCCCTTTCTAGACTTCAGCGTGACTCTGCTCATCGGCTCATGCCTGGACCTGTGCTGGTTAGTTCTAACTGTGGTCTCTCTAGGTGGCCCACAGAGCCCCTCCATGGATCTGATTCCAATACCACTGAGAAGCTGGACTGTCCCCTCCCACATGGCCATTTGGCCCCACTCGCCCCTCCTGCCCTCTAATGGAACCCTCTCAATTTTCTCTCTGGTTATAGTATAAGCAAGTACTCTTAAGAGAAAGAGGAGCCAAGAGAAGTTTATACTGACAGAACTGGATAAATGGCTTCTTTCCACAATGGTAGCAGCTCCCTCTAAACAGCCATCTACAGGGGCCCGGATGTGCCTTCTACTGCAGCATCTCTAAATTCTTACAGCAACCTTGCACGGTTAACATTCCCATCCCCATTTCACAGACAAAGAATTGAGAGAAGCTGGTTAACTTGCCTCAGGCCGCACAGCTAATAATAAAAAAAAGAACCTATGTCCCCTTGGCTCCAAAACCTGGTGGTGTGTGTTCACTGCCGCACAACAGCATCTCACTGGAAGCTGTCGGAAGCACCGGATAAAGAAAACGCATAAATATAAGAAATGTGATGGGCTTGGCATCCTGAGCAATGGCCATAGGAAAGCCCAAGTTCAGGTTTGAGAGTACCCTGGAGACTCTCTAAGACTATTTGCTCCAACACACAAAATGTGACATCTGTGAGCATTTCTGGGGAGCCAGTTTACTGAGCTCATCAGATTGTCAAATGAGTTTGTGACCTTCACAAAAGTTAGGAATTCCTGCCTATCCTTCCTATCCTTCCAGATCTCCACTGCCCTTGCTGCTACAACCAGGGCTGCGTGGTTGGAGAACTGAGTCAGGAAAGAGTGAAGCTGCACTCTGGGACCACAGCAGACCTTCGAGAGAAAAGACGGGAAATTGCAAGAGGTCACAGCAAGTTAGTAAAGCAAGGAGAAAACATCAAGTCATTTACAGGAATTGGGCACAGAGGCTTGAGGCAGGACTTGGGTCACTGAAGGATGGTACTGAAGCAAAACTTTGGTCTCCAAGTCCCCAGGATTCCAGGCAGGGAGCTAAGGCAGGGCCAAGGGCTCCAGGGAGGCTGGGGAATGAGCCAGAACTTGCTCACTTAAATTGAATCCCCAGCCTGGTTACGACCTGGGAATCAGCATATGAGAAGAAATGCTGCATGGGGAAGGGGGAGGTTCTTGGTGCTGAGCCACTACTACGGATCCCCCTCCACTTCCCTAACAGAAGCAGGATTGTTCCAGAGTCAGCAGTTGAGGGGTGTGAAAAACGGGAGAGTCACTTGTTCATTTGCTCATCTTTAAGCATTTGCTAAGCACCTACTATGTGCTGGGAACTAAGGAAACCCAAGAGCACAACTTGGTTCTTGGTCTCCAAATGTTTCACATACAGAGTTCACAGGCTATTGAATAGAAACGAATCCCGATGCACGTTTTCAGCAAACAGGGAAAAGCCCACCATGTTCTTGCCTGCTTCACCCTTGTGGTGGAACTTATTGCTGTCAGATGGGAATAACAGGAATAATGCCTGCCCAGGTCAGGCTTAGGGACCTCGTAGCTCAGTCCATGGAAATGGTCCACAAATTGAGTTCTCCCACAAACATCAGTGAGTTTTTTCATTCTTCTATTCAGTACACATATCTGAAGTATCACTGGGCAGGCACTGAGCTGAACATTGTGGGAGACACAAAGATACCCAAAACATGGTTCCTGCCCACAGGTGCACCAGCAGGAAGGTGGCCCCAGGTGACTGAGACAGGATAAGGCTGCAGTTGCCATCAGAAGGGGTACACCTGAAAAGGGGAGGTGACTTCAAGCTGAGGGCACCAGATAAGGACTTACAGAGGAAGAAGAGGCAGGCCTGGGGGATTCAAAGACAAGGATGAACTGAGAATGTGGAGTTGGGATGAAAAGGTCACTCCAGGTGGGGGCAATAGGGTGGGTGGGTCATCCACAGGGGAGAGAGAACAGGTCCTATCTGGGGACACTCTACAGCCCAAGTGGCTGGAACCAAGGGGATGTGGAAGAGAGCAGAGGCGACCAGGCTGTGTGGAAAGGTGATGGTCACTGGGGGAAGCCATGCAAGCCACGCTAAGCCAAGCTTCATTTGGCTGACACAAGCCACTTAGTAAAGAGGGTGTTAGACATTGGGCTTTATAACTTCAAGAGGTTCATAATCCCATAAGGAAGACCAAGTTGTGTAATAACGCTTGTCATACTGTTCTGAACACACGATTCTATTGTGTATTGAAAACAAAGGAACAGGCAGAGTGCCTGCAGATGTCTGGTGACCACAGACCCGGTGGGACCGCTCCAGTGGAACCTGTGGCTGCCCCTGGGGCTTGTACTGGTGCGGATGGTGCTCCCCTCTAGGGAGTCACTCTCTCTCAGCCAGGCCTGTGCTAACCCCTTCACATACATCATTTCACTGAACCTTGCCAGCTAGCCCAAGAGGTAAATTACTCCCAATATGCCGATAAGCAAAATGAGCCCCAAATGGTCAGGTGGTTTGCCTAAGATCACAGAGCCAGGCAGAAAGGCTCTAACTCAGAACCAGTTTGATTCTACAGCCCATGCATTCAACCACTGGGCCTCCTAGCTCCCTAGTTCATAAGTAAAGATGACATTGCCAGCATTAGCTCCTCCCCTTCTGGAGAAACCTGGCTCAACTCCTTCTAAAAAGGAGGCTCTCATTTTTATCCAACGGTGTGTACATTACATGCTATTGAAAGTCTATCCTCACACAAATACGTCAGCCACAAAACAGAAGTAAATAAATATTTTTCTTAGCAGCAGCCAGTCGCGTATTTGTATTATTCAATTATTCAATTCCACCACTTTAGAAAAGAAAAGGTCCTAAACTGCAGGTACTAAACCCCAGATGAAATCAGGGGAAAGCTCTTTTTCCCTTCTCCATATCACCGACCTTCCCCTGCTCTAATCTATAATTTTACTAAGATGACTGTTTCCTCCTATGGACAGGAATTACATGCTTTCAACCCAGAACAGAACAACTGACTCAAATGCCAAGTCCACTCGAGATCATGACTCAAGGCATTCTTTGGGACATTTCCTGTTTTTTGATAAGTCAAGCCTGCCTGCTTCTCTCTTCATTCACCAAAGGTCAACACTGCAGTAATTAACCTGCATGCCAACCTCTGAATAAAGTTTCCAGAGAAGTGAACAAACATTCCTTGCCCAGCCACCACGCCCTCTTGCACAGAGCCATTTCCTTTGCTGTGCAGCTACCACACAGTGTGATGGACCCTTAGGGATAAGGCTTCAGAGATCACTAGACCTCCTAGGACTGGTCTGGCTACCTCTGTGCTGAGAGGGCCGTGTGGTGGCTCGTTTTATGTGTCACTTGGCAAGGCAACATGCCACCTGTTTGCTCAAACTCGAGTCTAGACGTTGGTGTGAAGGTTATTTTATAGATGTGATTAACATTTGCAACCCATCATCTTTAAATAAAAGAGGTTATGCTCTGTAATGTGGATGTGTCTCATCCGAACCATGAAAAAGTGAGGTTTCCTAGGGAAAATGGGGATTCTGCCTCAAGACTGTGACCCAGTTGGTGTCTCAGTGGGTTAAACCTCTGCCTTCGGCTCAGGTCACAATCTCAGGGTCCTGGGATCAAGCCCCGCATTGGCTCTCTGCTCAGTGGGAGCCTGCTTCCCTCCCCCTCCCCCTCTGCCTGCCTCTCTGCCTACTTGTGATCTCCCTCCCTCTCTCTCTCTCTCTCTGTCAAATAAATAAATAAATAAAATCTTTAAAAAATATGTGACTGTGACACAGAAATCCTACCTGAGTTTCCAACCTACTGGCCTGCCCCACAAATTTCAGATTTGCCAGCCCTTATAATCACATGAGCCAATTCCTTATAAGTCTCTCAATGTCTCTGTCTCAACACACACACACACACACACACACACCCTACGGGTTCCATTTCTCTGGAGAACCCTAATACAATAAGCAATGCCAGGTGTTTCTGGAAGTAATAGCATCTACAATGGTAACACTTTTTCAGTATTTCCAAAGACACCCCATCTCAGTGATCTTCCTGCAGGGAAAAGTACAGGGCTGGCCCAGCTCTTCCAACTGGACTTTCAAATCAGTGAACTCTCTGATTCTCTGAGCTGTTATCTCAGAGAAACGCAGGCTCAACCACTGAGCTCAGAGTCCCTCTTGTGTACCCTGTGGAATTTAGACTAGATGGTCTCTAAGTCTTCTTCCAGGTCGAGTGGAATGGACCTTATGAAGGACCCCCAAGTCCTCACTGGCCAGATGGCTGTATCTTCCTGACATGGCCCCAAAAGAAGGGGGAGTCCCATTTACAAAGCTCCCCTAAGTAACTTAGCTCTTTGGTAGGCAAAGTAGAGATTTCAAGGTTCAGCCATGCATCTAAACTTGACCTCCCATTTAGAAATACTTCTTCATCTTCCTCTGGGTCCCGAGTTATGGCCCCTTTGTCTGAAGAAATAGTCACAGACATATACAAAGTCACCCGCTATTTGGCCTAGAATATCACAGACCCCTGAAGCCATCCATGCCTGGCTAACAGTTATTGAATGCTCTGAACTAGTCACTCTTCCCAGTGCTTTCCACAGAGCGTCTCATTAATCTTCCCAACTACCCTAAACGGTGAATGCTACTACCATCATCCCCAATTACACAGGAGAAACCAAGACACAAGGAAATGAAGCAATTTATTCGAGGTCAGGCAGCTAGAAGTGCTGGAGCTGGGAGTCAGATTCTGGCAGACAGAGACACGGAAGTTTTCTGAGTCGGAGGATTAAGACCAGACAGTGACTCCTTGAAGGCTGGGACTAGATTCTACTAATACAGTTACTCCCCTCAGAGTCACTTCTCCAGGATTTGAGTGGACTGAACTTCATAAGCTCATGGAATTATTATTACTGGGGTTGCTTTAATGATTAAGTGAGAAAATGAAAACGAAGTGCTCAGCATGGGACCCAGCACACAGGAAACACTGGGCTAACAGGGGCTATCGTTCTTTGTTTTTTGTTTTTTGTTTTTCAGCATGGCACCTGCACAGCGCCCCTTGTACACTCCCTGGGGGCGGGAGTGCTCTTCCCGGCTTTGGAGCACCCACCCCAGGGCAGGGCCCAGTCACTGGAGCAGGAGCCCAGTTAGGCTTGGCTCAGCCCTGCTGGAGCAGCTCTCCCTGCCCTGGCTCCGTGCCAGGCCTCCAGGGCACCTCAGGCAGCCGGCATCTGGGCGGTGTCTGCCCCTCCCTGGCAGCCACCAGCATCTTGGAGAATTTCCACCAGAACCAGAGGACAGCGAAGGCCAGGGCAGCGCCAGCAGGAGATTCCTCCACCCTCAGGACTCCGAGGCACCTGGGGGAGCGCAGAGGCAGGTGGTCCATCCAGTCCCATCCCGGCTAAAGGTGGGTCTCCGACTTCTTGCTTTCCGACCCTGGCTGCCCTACCTAGGCTCCGCAATATGTTGTCAAACGGGTTCTGGGGAAGGCGTTTTCGGCCAAACGGCAGCTGCGGTACAAAGCAAGGCTGATCTGTACGTTTCTGAGAGAGTCACCGATAGCTCTGATAAACAGAAACGCCCAGAGAAAAAGGCACACAAGGGTGACTGTTTTGCTCTCCATACCCCGGGCCGACCCCCTCCCCCACCCAGCATCTGAAGATGCTCTTACAGGCAAACAGGTTCTCTAATCAAAACCGGAATCTTCCCAAGGAACTGCGGGGAAGCCCAGTCAATCTGAACCAATGCCCGCAGGACCTCCTTCCCAACAGCTGACTCTGGGTGGGTGGGGGTGTCCCAGCTCCGCCAGTGGTCAGGGGTGCCGGGGGAGGGATACCAGGTAGGACCCGTTCCTGGACCAGGTGCCTGCCTGGATGGAGAACTCGATCACGTGACTTGGGCTTCTGCATTTATTTTGCATGTGAGCATATGCTCCCTGCCAGGCTGCTTATTTTGTTCCTTTTTTTTTTTTTTAAAGATTTATTCATCTGTTGAGGGGGAGCGGAGAGAGAATGTCAAGCAGACTCCCCCGCCAAGAGCAGAGCCCATGACCCATGAGATCGTGACCTGAGCAAAAATCAAGAGTTGATGCTCAACCCACGGCGCCACACAGGCACCCCAAGTGCCAGGCACTTTAAACACATTCACGTGTAATCCTTCCAGTGGAGGCATCAGTGCTGCCATTTCACCCTGAGAAAACTGGGTTCCAGTGATGTGAGGTGACTTGCCCAGGATCACACAGCCAGTCAGTGGCAGAGCGGAGCTGTGTCCCCACACCCTCATTTCCAGACCTGTGCTCTTAACCTCCGCCGAGGGCTGAGGATGCCAGTGACCTGCTATGTTTCCCCCATTTCCCAACTGTGTGACTCTGAGCCCGTTATCCAACTCTGTATGTACATTTCTTCATTAATAAATATTGGTACCTAATATTCAGGAATAAGAGCTACCATTCATAGGGCTCACAGTATAGCAGGCACTCTTCGGAGGGCTTGGTCTATGTTACTATTCACTATCTCGTGTTATGGTCACCATTATTATTTTGATTTTGAGGCGCAGTAAAACTAAGTAGCTTGTTCAAGGTCACCTCCTAATAGGAAACAAAGCCAGAATTTGAATGCTGGCTTTCTGGATTCTAGCCTTTTAACCTCTCCTTCCTCTGCCTGGTATGTTTCTGGGACAATTCGCTAGAGAATGAATGAAGGCTGGTATTTTGACAAATTCCCCTCCAGCCCAGCTGAGGAAATGGGAAGTTCCTAGAGCTCCAGAAGGGACTCTCAAGACCTGAGAACCCTATAGAAGAGGATGAAGAACCCACCCTGCCCGGCTGTATTGAAAATCAGATGAGAATTCTAAGAGTGTCGAGGACACGGGGGACACCCCTTTGTGTTGGATCAGAATCAGAATCATAAACAACCTCCAAGAGACAACATGAAGAGGATTCGTTCCTCTGGCCTCCCTGATGCCAAGAGATAGTATCAACAGAAAACGAAATAGTCCCAGAAAAGAATTTTGAAAATAAGCACAAAGCACTGAGTCAAAATCTTGGTAATTCAATTCCATCCCTTCTAAGCAAGAAACTTCTAGCTGAACTATGCTGAGCCTCAGATCCTGGTGTCCCACAGTAAATAATCTCTTCAGTACATTTTTGCCATCACCAGCGGTTTATCCACCGTCCCCAATCCTCCTGCCTATACTGGGGATGGCTTTGACCTTGGGGTTCTTTAGCAAGCTCGGCTGCTCAGCGGCTGCAGGTAAAGCAGAGCAGGGAACCGGGAGCATCCAGGACGGGGATGGCAAGTAGACTTAACGAGGAGAGATGTCAAGCACAGAGAAAGCCAGACACGTGCATAGCAGTGGGAAAGGGCACGGATCTTCCTCTCAGGACTGGGGTTCTAGCCTCTCCTTGCCTCATCCTGGCTGCCCAGCTCTGGCTACTCCTGACCTCTCTGAAGCTCTATCGTCTCATCTGATAAATGAGTCTAAACAATCCATGCCCTGGGCCCCCACCAGACTTATTGTGAAGGACAATAACCAAGCTCAGGAAAGGGCTTTTCGTACTGTAAGTGCCCTGGAGGGAGGCCCCTTCCTCAAGCCATGTCACACAGGGGTAGGCATCCTAACGTGTCTGTCCCACTGGGACAAACCAAAGGACATCTGGAGCCCCGGATGAGGCCTCTGAGGCCAAAAGTGTCAGGTCCACACATACCAATGGCCCAGGCCCTGGCATTGTTCTGGCTAGATGTCCCCAGGGCTGAATTTGCCCAAGGAAATACAATGGGAAGGAGACAGAGCCTGGATGTCAGCCACAGGGGTCTGAGCCCTGAGCCTGTATGTATGTGTGCATTACCCTAGGTGGGTTGAAAAGTACCCGTGGCTGAGGCCCAGCCCCCGACACGGGGGTCTTCCAGTCCCAGCAGTGGGCAGGTGGTCCCAGCTCGGCCTGACACCTGCTGCGGGACCCAGACCAAGGCACCCCGCCCTCCCCAATCCCACAAAAAGAGGGACTTCAACTGTAATAAGAGGGACTTCATTTTTCGTGAGAATTAAGTGAATAAATATTTATATGAAGCTCTTGGTGCTCTTACTAGCTCTCATCATCAATAAAATCTGCGAATAATGAAATTTTTTTAAAAAAGTTCAAGCTTTCCAGGCGTTTAAACTCGGTGAACTCTGAATTCATGGAACTCTCGCTGGGCTGACAGCTGGATGGCGATCTGCATGCGGGCAGGGACAAGTCTCGCTGGTTCCTGACCTGGTATCACTGCAGGGCTGAGCGCACAGCCTGGCAGAGTCCACTCCTGATCAAAATTTGTTGAATGAGGGGCGCCTGGGCGGCTCAGTGGGTTAAGCCTCTGCCTTCAGCTCAGGTCATGATCTCAGGGTCCTGGGATGGAGCCCCGCATCGGGCTCTCTGCTCAGCAGGGAGTCTGCTTCCCTTCCTCTCTCTCTCTCTCTGCCTGCCTCTCTGCCTACTTGTGATCTCTCTGTGTCAAATAAATAAATAAAATCTTCAAAATTTGTTGAATGAATTTATGCTTGAGAGAAGCAGTAGGGAGACAGGACAGCAAATGAGAGAAGGGAGGGAGACAGGGACCATCCAGGCAGTGATTTACGCCCAGGAGGAGAGGTAAGCAAAAAGAATTTTTAAAAATTTTTAATCATGAAGGAGATAAGGAAAAGGATTTTTTTTTTTAATTTGTAAGTTGTGCTAAGGGGATGGAAACAATGATGAGGGTAATAAACTGGAGGGAACGCAGAGATGAGATAACGGAGACCCCCCCGCCACTCAAATATTAGAGCTTTAATGTTTTTCATGCAATATGTTAGAGTTTCAGTCTCCGCTAATAAAATGGCTCCGACTCGATTACCAGAGAAATGAATCACCACTGAGCAATGTCAGCTCTGAGCTTCTGAGTCACAGCAAGTCATAAAGGCTTTCATTACCCTGTGGAAACTCACCCCTGGAAGGCTGAGTTTTGTTTTTCTTTTTTTTTTTTTTTCCCTTTTCTTTTTTAAGTTCTTGTGTTCCTGGTACATGTTCTTCCTCTCTCAACCTGGGTCCCCATGACCCCCCCTACCCCCCCACGCTGAGAAACTCGATCCACTCAGAGCAGAAAGAGAGCCTAATCTGACTTGGTTGTTTTGGGGAGAGGTTGGGTGTTACCTCCTTACCCGTGCTGACCTCAGGGGATGCAACGTGGAGATTCTGGAATCAGACAGGCCCGAGCTGAATCGGACTGGTCCCTGCCTCAGTTTCTCCATGTGTAAAATGAAGATGATTGTTTAAGACCTACTCCCTAAAAATGCCCATGAGGATTAAACAAGGCAATAGGCACAGGTGTGGGCATAGCGCCAGGGTTTAATAAATGGCGTGGTGGTACAGCAAGTGGTTGGTACTCAGGCCGTCTGCACCCCTGCCCCCCAAGTCAGAGTCTCCAGAAGACCTAAGCAGCAACGAATGCTTACAGCATTTTCTACATATGTGCTTTCTATTTACTCATGCCGGTCGTCACAACTACCCTCTGGGGTGGGGACCGTTATTGTGCCCATTTTGTAGATGGGACAACTGAGGCACAGAGATGCTGAGCGGCAGTGAGTGAGAGGAAGTCCTGGACTCCTCATGGCTGTGGCTGTCCTCCCGCTCTCTGTGCTGTGTAATAACCACCTGCAGCAGTGTACATCTAAATCAACGAAAACTAGAAGATATTAAAAACTCAGTTCCTCGAGTCGTACTGGCCACATTTCAGTGTTCCGCAGCCACATGTGGCTTGCGGCTCATCGCATGCAAGGCAGATCTCGAACATCTCCACCATCCTAGAGCATTTTAAGAGATAGCTCTGATCACACAAATAAGTGACTGCCCAGTGAAGTAAGTAAACATGAGTAAAACCCTGTCTTATTATCACCACATGGACCAGTTGTCTTGACAAAATATGCACCCTACATAGATTGGGTTTCGGGATTCATAGCTTCACCTTGGGAAAGGAGAGCATAAAAGCCTGGCATCAGCTGTCCTCACTTGATTTGGAAACTTCTTACTTCCTTAGTCCCTAACCTAGACCACTGATTTTTTAAATATTTTATTTATTTATTCGACAGATAGAGATCATAAGCAGGCAGAGAGAGAGGAGGAAGCAGGCTCCCGGCTGAGCAGAAAGGCCGATATTGGGCTCAATCCCAGGACCCTGGGATCATGACCTGAGCTGAAGGCAGAGGCTTTAACCCACTGAGCCACCCAGGTGCCCCTAGACCACTGATTTTGTTTACTTGGCCACATGCAAAGAGAGCCAAACTTCAAGAAATGTGCAGAGTAAACACCTATTTTTTTAAGTTTATTGATTTTTTTCATAATCTCTACACCCAATGTGGAACTCAAACTCAAAATCCCAAGATCAAGAGTTGCACATTCTTCCAACTAAGTCAGCCAGGTGCCCCCAGTAAGCACCCATTTTTAGTCCAAGTACCTTAAATACATCATCTTGTTTGACTTTTACAACTTTTACAAGTAGGTCTTATACCCACTTTTCAGCTGGGAAGACTGACATTCAGAGAAGTGCCTTGCCATTAATAAAACCAAAGCCTTCCTATGATGGTCAGAGGTTGGCTGGGGCTCCCCGGCCTTCCAGCTTCCTCTGTGGTGCAGCTTAATGGATCCCAAACAGCCTGTAGAAACTCTGAAGTCTTAAGTACTCCAGATCAGTTCTGTAGTTTGCGGGCAGAGGGATCTGGTTCCATATGGTCCCATCTGGTCCCTCTGGCCTGTGAGACTGTGATTGTCACCGGTGAGACTCCTTGACCCCTGAATTCACCAAGGACCCCCTGAACTCAGGACTGACTTCCGGAACTCAGGAAACCCCCACAAGTTTCTACCTGTCAATTTTATCTTTAGAAGCTAAGGAACAAATTGCTGAAATACAAGAGAAACGTTTGAGTACCTGTATGCAGATGAACCAGAAAGAGGTAACTACCTCAGCTGCACTCTAACCTTAAAACCCCCTCCGAATAGTCATCCCAATCCCTAATAAAAGGAGCCTCCCGTGCCACTGGAATTATTCCCATGATCTCCTTATTTGTATAAATGCAGATGACACTGAGAGGCAACGCCACATGGTGTAGTCTAACTCTCGACGGAGGGGACCTACTTTGGTCTGGTAACGTGACCAGAGTGAATCAGGTGAGGAGCTGGAGTCATTGATTCAATCACTACTTCCTGCTCATCTGCTACCTGCCAAGCACTAAGTTAGGTGCTGGGGAAAGAGATAGTCCCTGACCTCATGAAGTTTACTGTCTGATGGAGGAGGCAGACGGAAATCCACTAAGCCGGCAAATACGTAACTGTGTGTTCTGACAGGAGCCACGAAGGAGTACAGGATGCTGGAGAGACAAATATGGAGGGATCCTGTGAGGACCTCTGGTTCCAGCCCTGCCTTGGGGAGCCCAGACCAACCAGAAGGCCTGGGCCAGGGCCCCACTGCCAACAGGCCATCAGCCTCTCTCAGGCTGCTGCTGGGCTCCCCCCTCATCACAGAAGAGCTTGCCTTGCTGCTGGCCATTGCGGCTGCCGACTACACTGCAGAGTGCCTCCCTCTGAGTTCCTGAGGTTAAGTGTGAGTTGAAAATCCAAGTCAACAGAGAGTTGCTAAGAATCTACTATGTTCACATCCATTAGGATGACCATTATAGAATTAAAACAAAACCAGAAAAAAAGTGTTTGGCGAGGATGAGGACAAATTGGAACCCTGTACACTGCTGGTGGGAACGTTAGTAAAATCATGCTGTCAGTATAGAAAACAGTGTCGTGGTGGCTCAAAACCTTAAACACAGAATTACCGCATGACCCAGAGATTTCACGTTGGGCTTCATGCCCCCAAAGAACTGAGAACAGGAACTCAAAACCAGTATTTGTACCCCCGTGTTCAGAGCTACCATACTCACAGTAGCCAAAAGGTGAGGCAACCCAAGTGCCCATTGATGGAGGAACAGATAAACAAAACGTGGCCTTACCAGGAGGAAATGTTCTGACACCTCCTATGACACGGAGGAACCCTGACGACCTTGGGCCCAGTGAAATAAGCCAGCCACAAACGGACAAATAGTGAATAATTTCACTCAAATGAGGTACCCAGATAGTCAAGTTCACAGAGAAAGAAAATAGAATGGTAGTTGCCAGGGGCTAGGGGTGGAGGTGGGGGAGTTGGGGGGAGGTGAGGAATTATTATTTAATGAGTACAGAGTTTCCGTTTGGGAAGACAAGAAAGTTCTGGGGACTAAAGATGATAGTACAAGGGCAGGAATGTACTTAATGCTACTAAACTGTATAGTTAAAAATGGTTACAATGGTAATGTTTATGCTATATTCAGTTAACTACAGTTAAAAGAACAGCAACAATAAAGAACCAATCACGTGCCTGGTCAAGAAGTTACAAGGCGCTCAGAATCAGACATTGGCTCTGCCTTCCACCTGCTTGCACACCACAGCTGCCAAGCATCCCATTTTTTCATCTAAGCCTGGGCCATCCCTCAGATGGTCCCCAGGGGTTTGTATGCCCTGCCCCAGCAGTGGGAGAAGGAATGGGGACATAGAAAGCACAGGAAACGAGTGTTTGCCACACACAACTACAGACGGTCCCTACCTTGGGATGGTACAACTTAATTTTTCATGAACAAAGCCACTGTGCAGAGAGAAAATGGATGTCATGTGCAGGGAGGAAGAGAGGCATGAGGTCCCATAGTCCCTGGGGGAGCAAGAGTGAACGCCACCCTGCTTGACACAATTCTGGCTCCTGTGAAGACCATCATTTTGATTCTGGGAGATTTCTCTTTAGCTTTGGGGGAAAAAACCAAAAAGACAAAACTACATTTTATTTGAGCAAGCTTGCGGGTGTGTGTTCCTTGCATAAGCAGCTGTTGGCCATCACATCTTCTCCTTCAGGCAGGCCAAGCGGGTAGGGAGAGAAGGACCTTAGGTGAATGAACCCACAGCTCAGCTTGGTTAGCTTCCCATTGGCCTCTGGGAAAATAGTAAAATTCATCTTCCCTGTCACTTTCTATTTCTATGCCTTTCTTTTCTCTCTAGCTCCAGTGCTCATGCTGGCCTCCTGCGGAGCCGCCCCACCCAGCCCTGTGCTCACGGGCAGGGTAAACACCTGAGCTGGGGGGAAGGCAGAGCGAGTCCCACTTCACAGAAGAGTGTGAGGAAGGGTGGCCCCATGAGCCTGACCAGTGTGGTTTTGGTACTCATTTAATTCAGTCAGATTGCTTTCTCAGTATCTTTTATGTTAGTTCCTTCCTTCTCATTCTGGCCCTGGGATGAATGGCCTTAGCCCTGGGAAAGCATTCGCCCCAACCTGTGCTTTAACTACCCTCTCTAGTACTCATCTGTCCTTCGCAATGCAGCCTAGCATTTCCCCACTGTGTTATAGTAAAACACAATCCCTAACCACACTGGATCACCCTCTGTCAACCTCACCACACAAGCCCATGGCTCCCAAGCCTTTCTGCGCTGTTCTGAAGCCTGGCATGTCTTCCTTCTCGTTACTTCTGTCCCGTTTCCTCAACCTTTTAAGACCGAGTCAAGGGAGTCTTCCCCACAATGGTTATTCCTCTTCTGTCTGCTCATACACTGTAATTCCATACGTTTGTTCTGGTCTGTAGCTCGTTCCTGTGTTCTAACAAGTTGCTTTCCTAGACCTAGGAGACCAAAACATATTATGTATATTTTTCTAGACTTACCCCTCACATACTGTCTGGTGCTTGTAGATCTTCATAAAAGCAAATGTTATCGAATAGGAAGAGAAGTTGAGGGGTTCCCATGTGCAATTTCACATGTATATTCATTTAATCCTCAAACAACCCTGTCAGGTAAAGATGTTACTAAGAACACTGAAGCTGGTATCTTATGATCTCACTGGTACAAGGAATATGAGAAACCAGACAGAGGATCGTAGGGGAAGGGAGGGAAAAATGGGACAAGATGAAATCAGAGAGGAAGAGAAACCATAAGAAACTCCTAATCTCAGGAAACAAACTGAGGGTTGCTGGAGAGGATGCAGGTGGGAGGGACAGGCTGGCTGGGTGATGGACACTGGGCAGGGTAGGTGCTATGGTGAGGGCTGTGAATTGTGTAAGACTGAGGCATCACAGACCTGTAACCCTAAAACAAACAATACATTATCTGTTAATTCAAAAAAACAAAACAAAACAAAAAAACCACCAAAGCCAAAAATCTTAATTCATTTGCCCATGAACAGACAGGAAGTAAAGGATGGGAAATGGGATTTTTATTCAGGCCTCTCCGGCTCCAAAGCCCAGGGCCTTTGCACTCTAATGCCCAATAGTCTTTGCAACTAATGCCCAATAGTCTTTGCAACCAAACACCTAATGCTCAGTTAGCTGATAAAGCTGAAGGTGCCAGCTGTCCACACAGCTGTTTCTGAATGTTCAGAGCTACTCACAGCACACCCCTACTCAAAAGGACAGTTGTTCAACAGAAATTACACCAAGGATAGGCAATCACTGCCATGTCATGGCATATGCATTATGTATTACAGGCCAATGAACAGTTCATCTATGAATTCTCACCATAAAATCTCATCAACTTCACGTTTTCCTTGTAGCATCAAGAATGCAGAAAGTACTATAACACCAATCTGCGCCTGGGTAACACGTGCTAGGAAATGATGATGCTCAGTGTTCAGGAATGTGCAGGGCACCTGGCTGGCTCATTTAGAAGAGTATGTGACTCTTGATCTCAGGGTCATGAGTTTGAGCCCCACGTTGGGTGTAGAGTTTACATAAATAAATAAGCCTTAAAAAAAAAAAAAGGAATATGTGAAGTGAAGTGACCCTTTGCCAAGCTTCATCCACAAAGCACCTTAGGGAATATTAAGTTTAATTCTTCCTGAAAGAAGGGAGATTGGCAGACTTCTGATAGTCCCTTTCAGGACCAAGAATCAATGACTTTATTGCACTAAGCTGTCTCAAATCTCCTGCTGGCTCTTGCTTTCGTGGCCAACATCTAAAATGTATATTCAACATCGGTGAGATGCTAGGGGTTGCAGAGGATATAAAAACCTCGTTTCTTTCTGGCAGGGCAAAATCCCATGGGGATATAGGAACTCACCAGCAAACCCAAACCAGCAAATACCAGCAACTTCGGGCATGCCTTGAGGGCATGCATTCAAGTAAGAGATATTGTGGGAGCTGGGAAGAAAAACAAACCATTTAATCCGTTTTTTAAAAGGCATTGTGGTTTTGTAAATGACTGAAAGCCTGTAAAACCTGCCTTTAGGAAGTCTACCTCTGAGAGTTCCCATGCTTCATTCAATAAAGTGGGCCCACTTTCCTTAGGTGGTGATTTTCCAAGCTCCATACTCCCGGAAGTGAGGGAAATGACTCAGAAGATTAACACTTCTGCTTTCTTAAGTGTTTCTTAAACGCAGGACAGTAATTCTGTGGGAGCACCAGCATGACAGAATTGTCAGTTGAACCTGTGGGAATCTTCTCTGCTAGTCCCATGGTTTATCTGGGTAAATCAAGTCACCATGTGGGCTGCTCCCCAGGCGCCTTCACAGATGACAGGGAATGAGACTTTCTCCCATCATGCTTCATCATTCTTAAATGGAATTTCATAGCTTTTCTGCTTCTTTAAAAGGTTATTTTAAAAAATTTAACTGTAAATTTTCAAATAGCAAACTGCTTTTTGCTTTAAAAAAAAGTCAGAAAAGTCTCTATTGCATATATCCCAGCCTTGGGGTTTCTCTACAGATCTAATCCCCTTTGGATAAGCCATTAAAACTCCATTTTTCAAAAGAGGAAAAAGAAAGGGTTCTCAGAGAGCTCAAGTGGTTTCATTAAGACTACGAAGTTGATAAGCTTTTTATTTATTTATTTATTTATTTTTAAAAGATTTTATTTATTTATTTGACAGAGATCACAAGCAGGCAGAGAGGCAGGCAGAGAGAGAGAGAGAGGAGGAAACAGGCTCCCTGCTGAGCAGAGAGCCGGATGCAGGACTTGATCCCAGGACCCTGAGATCATGACCCGAGCTGAAGGCAGAGGCTTAACCCTCTGAGCCACCCAGGCACCCCTGAAGTTGATAAGCTTTTTAAAAGGAGGTCCTAGAAATATCTAGGATTTCACTCCAAAAACATGTCCAAATGAAATAACAGGTATCCAAAAAACAGGTAATAATGTGACAATTATTTGGTGACCACCGGAATAATAGCTATTTCACAAGGCAATGATGTACACAAGACCAGAACAGAAAATTCTGGCTAATGAAATGAACAATATCATAAGGAAAGAATGAGAAAAATGTATTGTTGCAACAATTACACACCTAGGAGCTAGATGTTTCATAGGAACACAATGTTGTCATGTTTTAAAAGCATAGCAATATTAAGGACTGCAAAAAAAATTTCCTCTCAGTCAATCTAATGCTAAGAGATTTGACAACAAAGCAAGAGATGAGCTAGAGGGAAAATGGAAATCTATGGCAACAACCAGCAAAACCATCTTTAAGAGAAAAAATTAAAAAAAAAAAAGAAAACAAAACAGAAAACAGTGCCACAAAAACAAAAAAGATAATCTGTCCTTCAGAAACGCACACATTCACAAAGACTGCACTGTAAGAGCGTCCATTACAGCAGGAACACGGCTAACAGGGAGTTGTTGCAACAACTTTCATGTCGATAACAGAAAGTGAAGAAGAATTCAAATCAAACTGTTCTGACTCATTATTCACAGGTAATAAGGGGGGACAGAAAGAAAGAATAGGAGGAATGTAGGGAGGATTTTTACTTTTGAGTCATATAATCCCTTCCGGATGGTTTGTTTTGTTTTTACCTTGTGTTATTTTCCTCTTAATAGTGTCTTAAATATTATTTTAAAACAAGTTTTAAGCCTGTTATGTTGGGGGAATCATGAAGTCCTGGAGTTGAGAGAAGTCGCAGGCACCTCAGCCCAATTCAGCTTCACAGCCTGGCTGTCTGCGTGGAACTCAAGAGAGGATGGCCTCCTCTGGCTTGCAGGTGCTCTGGCCTTAAGATTCAGAGTAGCTTCCAGAAGCTGGTGCACCCCAACAATGTGAAAAATCAAATAAGCTTCATGGTTTTCATTGTCTACTCCTGCACTGAGAAACATCCACGACATTCTCTCAACAGTGACTCTAGTCACTCCCAAATCCTCCTGGCTCCTACCAGGTCCTAAGAAGTTCGGTTGTCAACCTCAGGACAGGCTGGAACACAAATGATTGAGGTCAAGGCTAAACCATGTGGCTGGCAGTGCAGCTCATTCCCTACTACAGGGGAACTACAGTCTCATGGGGCCTCGGGGTCTATACAGTCATCACCCTTAACACCCATCATTGGGACAACCTTCCTACCATCTTGGAGTTGGAGGAGAATTGGTTTTTGCCCTGACCTTGCCATTTTATGTATTCAAGGTCAGCATTTTACATTTCAGTAAACACGGGGGCTTTCCTTGATCTTCCCTTAGGATCTTTTACCTGTTACTCTCCACCACCACCACCCCCCTGACACACCACACTGTTACATGCATCCCCACTCCCTAGGATGGACATATCTTTGTAAGAAGCATTCTTAGTTGTGTCAGTCCTTAAGGTTACTTATACCCAGTGTCAAAATCGGAGGCACACCTGGAAAGCGTTTGCCTTCACCACTGTTTAAAACTACTGAAAGAGGTTGAGAGGAAGAAATGGGCCATTTCTGTTATTGTTATCAGCTCTAGTACTCCACATCTTGATGAGAGCAATACATGCAATTATAAAATGGTGGGATTTGACAACCAGAAGGAACCTCAGGGAGATCAGTTCCCATCATTCCACAGCTCAGAAACTGGAGGCCTGGGTGGTAAATCTGGGTCATTTAGGAACTATCAGTCAGAGGCCGGGCCTTCCTACTCTGAGCTTAGAATTGTTTCTGCAGTCAGGTTGCTTGGATGAATGAATGACTGACTTCACCACCCAGTTTGCACAACCAAAGGAGACTGGAAGAGAGACTGAAGTTTAAATGATCTAGTAAATATAATTGGAGAGACTACATTTGCCCAATTTAACTGACGTTTTCCACGTTCCACTGAGTGCTTATGTGGATAGCTTCAGGCATATTTTTAGTCAATTAAAGGTTTTGACCAATGCTGCATATACACTGAAGAAAAAATGTAAGTCAGATTTCAGTCCAGTGTTAAATTCTAATTCTGCTATAATCTGTAGGACTTTCCCCAAATAATGAAATTACCAGGGTGAACCCAATATATTTTTACATGTCTTTACGTGTCAATGGTGAACATACAGACTTTTCATGTTATGTCCCTATTATGCAATCACTTCAAGGAAAAACAAAAGACTCAAAAGCAACTAATACATGCAAGGGAACATTGTTGTAACATGACTGTGTGATATTCACCAAACAGTTTTTCAAATCATGTTGTCTTTTAAGAATTGAACTTTCACCCTCTAATCTTTTTTTTTTTTCTCCTTTTTTTTTTTAAACTAAACCACCATTGAACAGCTTTGGGTTTCATTTCTCTCATTTTCTTGCTCATCCTTACAGATAGGTTTGAGAAGAGAAATAGAAAATAGACAAAAGAAAGGAGAAAGGCATAGATAAACCAGAAACTGGAAGGGAGAAGTAGTTGGTTCCTGGAGGAAGAGAGAAATGTTTGAGGTGTGGTCAGAGGCGTGGTCAGGAACCCTGTGCCCAGCAAGGCTCCTACTTTCTCCGTCTTTCCCTTGGGTTCTCATCCCTCCTGCCAAGAAGTGAGCTGGCAATCTTACCAGTGACCTTGGACAAACAGAAAACGATAAAGCTCCTAAACTCAGATGAGGCACATCACCCCGGCCCAAACTGGGATCTCCAAGGCCTGCGAGTAAGCCATCACACTAGCCACTCCTGTCCCCCTCCACGGCGATCCAGTGTCATAAAAGAATAAACTTCTGGAATTACAGTAGGCCTTGTAAAGATGATCTAATCTAAACCCTCCTCACTGTTTTTACAGAAAAGAGAACTGACATCCAGAGAAATGAGGTCACTTGCCCCAGGTTATTCCAGCAAGACCGAAGTAGATGCCCAAACCACAGGCTTGCTTTGTTCAGAGCTCTTTCCTCTGTGAGCAATTTAAAAGCTATGAACACACACTCTCCAAGTCTGGAGAGATGAAGAACAATGACAAGACGGCACAAAACAACATGAAAACAAACTAATCCGAAATAATAACTTCACCCCAGCTCCCAGAAGTCTGGTGAGGAAGAGGCAGAGTGAGCTGTTTTATGGAGTAATGGTACCTCAAACAACGTATCTGCACTTTTCCCTCTGTGACCCATGTCTCAAAAGCAGAGACAATAAACATGCAACAAGACTGCCCAAACTTACCTTGAACCAACACAGGCCTTTCTGAGACTTAAAACTTAGGGATCAACAAATTTTTCCCTACACAGGCTTACAGAAATCACATCAGTAGAGTTAAAACATCCGGTCATTGGATAAGTCTCAAAACCCTGGGGGAAAATGAAATGCGGTCCAGGGAAACCGGTCCTCTCCCCTCACCTGCGCGCAGGTAACACAGGAGCAAAAGCCAGAGAGGCTCTGCTTTATCGGTCGATTAAACGCAGAGTGTCAAAGAGTGTGACCCACGAGACTTCCCATTCCACAACAGGACCTGAGAAAAAGAAGAAAAGTCCCCTTACCCTTGAAAATCACAGACACGATAGGATCTGGTTTCCCAAATTTCGTTTTAGGGATATTGCTGGCAGATTCCACTATCACCCGAAGCATGGCTCTTCCTGGGCGGAAAGCAAGTTCCAGCGAACGGAGTTGAGCCGAGTCTGCGCTGGGGCTCCGGGCGCGCCGCTCTGCAGGGGGAGGCGGACCGGGTGGAGGAGGAGGGAGGGGGGAGAGAAGGCAGATCTCTCCAGTTCTCCAGTCCCGAGCGCAGGGGGAAAGGCAAGTGGGTGGATCTCTGATGGCTGGTGTACCGAACACTAAGTGTAAACCGACACCCCAACTCCCGGGGCCCCCGCAGTGCCGCAGGCTCCCGCTTAGGAATTGGGAAATGTGGAAGCGAAAAGGACCAAACCTCAAATTAAAAAAAAAAAAATGTGCAACATATGAAACCGAAGTGAGTTGGTGCTAATAAATGCGGCTGGATCAGGGGACCTTCACGACGCTGCTTCCTTTTAGCCAAAAATCGCGAAGCCGAATTGATTGGTTTTCCGCCACCCCTTTTCATTATTTTCTGAGCTATTCATGGAGTTTTAACCCCCCCCTTTTTTTTAAATTTTATTTTTGCTGTTTCTTCTCTCATTCTGTTGGGCACACCCACTCAGCAACCGCTTGTGTTTAAAAAAAAAAAAAAAAAAAAAAAATTAGTTAAAGGATGCCCCCTGTTGGATGGCAGAGGAATAACCGAGTTTATTGCAAGTAAACCCAATCTGGAGGCCTTAATATGGGTTTGCAAATTGGTGGATTGGGGGCTGTTTTTTCGCTTTACAGAAGGATTCAGCATGGGATTTCTTCAAAAATCCTTAAGAGATGACAACTGGGCACTTAGATTTTCCTGGTCCATCAAAAGCTGCTAACAGTCTTCAATGGAAATGGAGAAGAGGCTCTCTACTTTTTCAGAGCTAAACCCCAGGAATGTCTTCACTTCCTCTGCTAAAGAAAAAAACAAAAAATCCAGTGACACTTGTTAAAGCACAGTAAGGCTCTATTAAAGGAAAGGGACCATCACAATAGATATAGGAACTACTACAATGAATTTTGTAGTGGAGGAGAAAGACAGGGCCCAATGGGGAGTCCAGCACGGGCAAGTGGGAATTATAGCCAGCATTGGCCAGCAGATGCAAAGTTACCAGGAAGCAACACTAGGGTGGAAAGGCAGTTTTGGCTAAACAAACCTAACAGGATTCTTTTTTTTTTTTTTATTTGACAGAGAGAAATCACAAGTAGATGGAGAGGCAGGCAGAGAGAGAGAGAGAGAGAGGGAAGCAGGCTCCCTGCTGAGCAGAGAGCCCGATGCAGGACTCAATCCCAGGACCCTGAGATCATGACCTGAGGCGAAGGCAGTGGCTTAACCCACTGAGCCACCCAGGCGACCCCTTAACAGGATTCTTGCTGAAGATAGATCAGGATGACCAGACATCAGTGGCGATCGGGGAGGATGAGAAACCCCATTAGATACCAAGAGTGATGAGATACAGAGGGTGGGGGGTTCTGGTTAAACAGACTTTTACAAGGAAGGGCACAGATGGGCCCAGGGGGAAGGTTCAGAGGAGCCTGACTACAGTTTGGTCAAATAAACAATCTCTGTGCCCCCGACGGGGTGTTAGGCAGTGTGGCCTAATGAGTAAGATCCCTGGAGGATGCCTGGGGTTAGTGGCCAGCCAGACCTGAGTGTGGGTCCCTGCTTCACCCACCACCTCTGAGCTATGTCACCTTACAAGTTTCTAACCACTGCCCCTCTTCTGCAGTTATCTAATCTATGAGGTAAAGTTGAAGGTAAAGTTGTCATAAGATAAAGGTCTTAGAGTGGGGCCTGGGCACAGAGCACACAGTAAGGCACACACGTACACAGCCAGAGGTTCATGCCGGCATGTGATTTCATAGCATCTCCTGTAATGCAAGTTGGCTTTAAATCAGGATCTCACTGTGTTTCAGAAGAAAATGCTAAAAACTTAAGGCAAAGGAGCACAGGGTTTCTTTCTACTTTTGAACATGCACCCAAAAAGACCATTTGTAAGCAAACACTTCAAGTGCATTGAAAAAGACTGGTTCATCTACAGGAATTCTGTCTCAGTGAGCTTCTCAACCGTTTATATAAACAACCAAGAACAATGCTATATACATTATTGACTAAAAAGACTTTTTAGACAAAATATATTTAGACACAGAGACTAAATAATCTATACTTTTGGTGGAATATAAGCAAAATTATGTTTATTTTGTTTGACTGGTTTTTATTTCTCCTTTTCATGGTGAAATGTATTGCAGAAAATTCATAGACCATAAATGTGACCATTTAACAAACGAATATCTAGGTCAGGATCAAGAACATTGCCAGCCCTCCAAAAGCCCCTTGTTTATCCCATATGTCATATCCACCTCCTTTCCCCCAGAGATAACCACTATCTTGATATTTATGGCGATAATTTCTGTTCTTTTCTTTATAGTGTTTACCCCTTTGATTGTGACCTGTATATGATAATATGAATTACATGTTACAAACTTTGTATACAAACAGATACAAGCGTATGTATATAATACACACATACCTGTATTCATACAGGATGAATTCTTTGCTATATTATGACCTCTGTAGAAATGGAATCATATAATATGAACTGTTTTGTGTTCAGCTTCTTTTTTTCAATGTTACATTTTTATTTTTTATTTTATTTTATTTTTTTTAAGGATTTTATTTATTTATTTGTCAGAGAGAGAGAGAGAGAGCGAGCACAGGCAGACAGAGTGGCAGGCAGAGGCAGAGGGAGAAGCAGGCTCCCCACTGAGCAAGGAGCCCGACGTGGGACTCGATCCCAGGACGCCGGGATCATGACCCGAGCCAAAGGCAGTGGCTCAACCAACTGAGCCACCCAGGCGTCCCTCAATGTTACATTTTTAGATACATCTGTGTATCTACTTTGTTTACTCTTTGCTATCTAGCATTTCATTGTGTGAGGGTACTGCATTTTATTAATCCACTCTACTTTTTTTTTTTTAAGATATTTATTTATTTGATAGAGAGAGATCACAAGTAGGCAGAGAGGCAGGCAGAGAGAGAGGGGGAAGCAGGCTCCCTGCTAAGCAGAGAGCCCGATGTAGGGCTTGATCCCAGGACCCTGAGATCATGACCTGAGCTGAAGGCAGAGGCTTAAACCACTGAGCCACCCAGGCGCCCCAATCCACTCTACTTTTGATGGACATTAGGTTATCCAGAGTTTGGGGCTATTACAAAGGACACATGTAATAGCTTGTATGAACACGCTTGTACATATTTCCTGCTACAAATGTGCATTTTTTAGGATCTAACCTATGAGTGGAATTGTTGTGTCTAAGGGAATATGCATTTCTACAGTACTAGTGGGTAATTCAAAAGTTATTTGCCCTGGATCTAACATTTAGAATCTAACCTATGAGTGGAATTGTTGTATCTAAGGGCATATGTATTTCTACAGAATTAGGGGGTAATTTAAAAATTGTTTGCCTTGGTGGTTGTACTATTTAAAGTTTCATCAGCAGCGTGTGAGAATTCCTGCTCATATAGGTGGCAGTCTTGGATTTTTCCATGTTTGCCCATCTGGTGAGCATATAAATAGTATTTCACTGGAGTTTTAAGTTGCATTTTTCAGGTTACTAATGAGGATGGATACCTTTTCATATTGACCTGTCCTAATTTGTGAAGGGCTTGTTCAAATCTTTTGCTGATTTTCCTATCGAATTCTCTGTGTTTTTCTTACAAGTTTGCAGGAGCTGTTTATGTACTTAATACTAGTCCTTTGTGGGTTGTAATTTTAATACAATTGAATACTGTATTTAATACAATTGAATATATCAATGATTTATTTATGACTCATATTTTTAATATTAATAAATCCTTTCCTACCCTGGGATCATGAAGATATTCTTCAATATTATCTGCTGGAAGCATTTTGTTTCATCTTGCACATTTTTTAAAAAGATTTGTTTATTTTGAGATAGAGATGGAGGGGAGGAGAGGGACAGAGGGAAAGAGATACTCCTTAAGCAGACTCTGCCGTGAGCGCAGAGCCCAGTCTCATCACCCTGAGATCACAACCTGAGCCAAAACCAAGAGTTGGACACTTAATGGACTGCACTCCCCCGGGCGTCCCTCAATGTGCACATTTAGATTTATATTCCACTTGTAACTGATTATGTGTCATGTTCAAGGTCTGAGGTCACATTTCATTTATCATTTTTGAAAAGTTTGCCCTTTCTCCAAGTGTAGGTCATATATGAGATGTATAGATGTGTGTGGGTCTGTTGCTATGCTTCGGAGGACTGGGCGGGGGGTGGTCTATGCTGGGGCTTCAGTGGAGAATAAGCCCAAATTCTGACCTGACTGAGCTCCACAGATTCTGGGCACTACATGCCAGGTCTCACGTGTCTATCATTTACTGCTTTGGGCAGAGAAAAAGAAATAAAGGGAGGAGAGTCTTAGCGAAAAATCTAGATGTGAGGAGCAAAGTAATAGGATTGGAAAGAGGGGTTAGTGGAAGAGAAATGAAGACAAATTCATAATATCCTATTCCAATTCCAGTTTTGCGGAATCTTAGATATTACCTAACAGCAATTTTCAAACTGGCATGAGCAGAGGGTCCATTGTTAAGCTCTCTTTCCTGAAATACTTCTTTAAGAATTATTTCAGTTCATAACTAAAATGATTTTTAGAACAAAAATACTAGTTTTGGTAGTTTAATTGTAGGGTTTTGCATAGCAGTAGATATCACTTTTAAATAATATATAGTATATTTAAATTTTGTTTCTTTAAAAGAGCACCTGGCAGTGGGTAAGTCTACATGGAGGGCAGGAGGGAACAAGGTATTTTATAACACTTGGCACCATTATATTGTCATTACGAGGCAGCTGAGGAGCTAAACACAAAATAGGAATGAATCCAAACTTCTCCAACTCACTACGAACATACGCTAAAATAAACCTGGGTGGGGGGCGGAGAAGACCAGGGAAAAGTGGAAACATTTTAAGCCTTGCGCTCACTTTTATGTAAAACAATTCCTCATCAAAATGCTTGATAGATGAATGCTCCCAATCACCATTCAGTAAGAATCTCCATTCATTCATGGACAGGTGAAGAATCTCCATTCATTCATGGACAGGTGCCTTTTTCATTTAATAGCTCATGGAAGTCTATTTGGTGCCAAGCACAATGCTAACTACAAAGATGAATTCAAGTCCTCTCTGCAAGAAGCTCACAGATAATCATAGCTCTTTCAGGTGTGTGCAGTGATGAAACTGAGAAGACAGGTGTCTAACAGGACCAGCGAGGGCAAGCAGGATAGGCTCCTGGAGGAGGTGACAGCTGGACTGAGTGCAGATCTTAACTTAGAATGCGGTTACATCTCAATAAATCCATCCTAAGTTGAAAGTACCCTAAGTTGATATTTATATTTAATGCATTAAATATAATAAATGAATTTAATATACCTAGCCTGCCAGACATCATAGCTTAACCTAGCCCACCTTAAACATTCACCTTAGACACTTACATGAGCCTATAGTTGGGCAAAATCATTTAACACAAAGTGTTGGCTATCTCATGAACTTTACTGGATATAGTACTGCAGGTGAAAAATCGAATGGTTATACGGGAGCAGAATGGTTTTAAGTTGTATGGGTTGCTGGCCCTTATGATAGTGTGGCTGACCGGGAGCTGCAGTTTGCTACAGCTGCTCAGCATCATGAAAGAGGACGGTACCAGATAGCACCAGCCTGGGGAAAGATCACAATTTGAAATATGGTTTTTACTGAACGCATATCACTTTTGCACTACTGTAAAGTCAAAAAATTATTAAGTTGGGGATGTGCGTATTATGGTTGAATTGACATATGTAGGAAACAGAATTAATTCTGAAACAGAATTAAATAAATACACATGGTGAGCATTAGAAACTTCAAGCCATTCGATGTGGGCAGAACATCATGTGTGAGCTGAAACAGTTGAGCAGTGAGCCTAAGCGGGTGGGGGGGGGGGGGGGGGCGGTGGCACCTGCCCAGAGACACTTGTTTGCTTTGTTAATAACAACTAACATCTAATGACTGCTTGCTATGTGCCAGATGCTACCCTAAGCATTTTATTTTTTCTCATTCAATCTTTCCACTGACCTATGCTATGAGGTAAGTATGATTTTATCACCCCCATTTTACAGATGAGGAAACTGAGGACTGGTTTGGTTAAGCAGTGCACATGTTCTCACAGTGAGCGACCAGATCTAGTGATTAGCCTAGCCTGCTTCTAGACTCCACGCTCTTCCCTCCATGCCTCAGTGGGGACTTGACTAGAGATGCATTCTTCAGCAGGGAAGCAAAATGATTGAATTATATACCAATACTCTGAATACAAATGAAATATTTTAACAACACCACAAACTAAAAATTAATTGAAAAGGAGCTGAAACAAGCAGAGCAGTCAGTGCCCAAGGAGTGCTCTCTTCAAACAGAATGCACCAGGAACTGAGAACCAACTCTCCTAAATGAGATTAGTCAGCAGGCACAATCTGCCCAACCTGGCCCGGAAATTGTTTTCAAACGTGTTACTTACTGATAGGGCCGCTTTGATCTCAGCCAAATGCTAACAGTGTCTCCCTATTTACCGATTTAGATTGCAGCCCTTCCTGGCTGACCATGCATGAACTATTCTAACCCAGGAAAGAGCAGTGGGGTCAACCCCGAGAAGGTGCTGGGCTCTAAAATGATGCTTTTTGTGCCTGTTAATGAATACTGATTACCAAAAGGAGGAGAGTAAAGCATTTGTCTGTTTCTCCGCAGTAGTCTAGGGCAGAGGATGCCCAGATCAGTTCGTTCATTCATTCACTGGGCAAATATTAACTTCCTAATTTGTGCAAGCACCATGATGGTAGGTGTGGAGGATATGGTGGTGAGGGAAATCAGACAAATTCCTCAAGCAGTTTGCAGTCTAGTGAAGGAAAAGGACACCAATCAAAGAATCACTAACAGGGGTGCCTGGGTGGCTCACTTGGTTAAGCAGGTGATTTCACCTCAGGTCATGATCCCAGAGTCCAGGGATCAAGCCCAGCATGGGGGCTCCCTGCTCAGCGGGGAGTCTGCTTCTCCCTCCTCCTCAGCCTGGTTGTGCTTTCTCTCTTTCCCTGTCAAATAAATACATAAAATCTTAAAAAAATAAAAATTCCTTAAAAATTATCATAAGAAGTGTGCAATTATAACTATAGTGAATGCTTTGAAGAAGTAGGGTGTAAAGGGAGAAGTAGAGTGTAAAGGGAGGAAATTCCCCTGCTCTAGGAAGCAGGAAAGCATTCCCTGAGGCAGTGAGGATTGAGCAGATATCTGAAAGGGAAAAGAGATAATAGTGGGAGCACAAGATTCGAGAACATCCCTGCTCCCTGCGGCAGGAAGAATGCTGCCTGGTCAAGGAATCAAAGGTGTCTAGAGTGGCTGGTTTGAGACCAGACTGGGAAGGTCAGCCTAGCCCTGCTAAGCCTGACAGAAAAAATCAGGGATTTGCTATTTTACGCCAAGAACAAAGGTGGGTCAATAAAATGTTTTCAGTGTTTCTTGGGGAATATGTGCCATGATTAGATCTGCATTATTCCAGAAAAACCCCTACTGAAGGGAAATTGGATTGGAAGGAGGTAAGAGTTTATTTAGTCCTTCTCTTCCTGCATTTAAAGAACATTTATTGTATGTATACTGATGCTGTCCAATAGGAATATAACCAAAGCCACATTTATCATTTTGAATTTTCTAGAAGTCACAGTAAAGAAAGTAAATAAGAGTCCTAGCGAGATCAGTTTTAGTATATTTTATTTTGCCCAATATATCTATAATATTACCATCTCAGCATGTAGTAATATAAAAGAAGTACTAGTGAAGTATTTACTTTTTTTCATACTTAGTCTTTGAAATCTGCTGTGTATTTCACACAGCTCAACTCAGAAACAAAATTTTCAATAGAAATACATCTGTATTTCAATTTAATAAAATTACACTTAAAAAAAAGTTTGCATAGCCAAGTTGTTCCAAACATACTTAAAAGCTTAATAACTGAATCAACTACCAGTTTTTAAATTAAAATTGAGTAATATTAAAAATTTAGTTCCACCATCACAGCTGCCACATTTCAAACACTCAACAGCCATATGTGCCTAGTGCTACATATTGGACAGAGCAGAAGGAAATTTTCCATCACTGCAGAAAGCTTTATTGGCAAACACAGATGTATCTGCTGATGAGGCCCTGGGCACTCATCAACATCCTTTTGGAAGTCCTAATCTTTCAAAAGTGTTGACCATATTAATCTAGAACTCTACTATTTCGTTTTATGAGGGCTGAACACATTCAGCAGGCTTTTGGTAGTGGTTTTTGTTTCTCAGGAAGATTTTCCTACTGGGAGGAAAATGAACTAATCTGTTGAACTAAAGGTTCAGTCTGCTTGGCTGTTCATTTCTTTTTGAATCCTTGCCCTAGGATCCCTCCGAGTAAACCAAGTAAGCCAAGTAAGCAGAGTCAACATCAAAGTGCTAGCACTTTTGTGAGGCCTTATGCAAACTACAGCTCCTCACACTTCATGCCTGGCAGCACCTATCTGCAAAGAGCAAACATTGATTTTTCAGGTCTCATAATGATAATTACAAAATTTAACAAACCACAGGACCAGTGAGCTTCCTACGGGCTCTTGTTCCTCAGGGGTCCCCAGTCACACGGGGAGTTCCCACCAGAAGAGAGGGACCTGGGAGCAGATGTCTGTAGGCCCAGGCACCAGGGCCCCAGTGCTGGTCTGATCTGCCAGGTGCCCGCCCTCTTCACATAGTACCCCCCACCCCTGGCTCTCCCTCTTCTTTACTCCCCATTTGGCTCAAAACTGAGCAGGGTGATTTCTTTCTCTGTCACTCTAAGAATTATTGCAAATTTCTATGGAAACTAATTTTGCCCTTGCTCTCAACTGTGGGCAATGCATAACATTCACACCCACCTTTGTCTTTTGCCACGACTTCCTCCCACCCCAATCCCATCTGATACTTTATCACAACAGATGTGAAAAAGCCCAATTCTATTCACTTTTCCATCAGAAATGTGAGTTCCTTGGAAGTTATCTTCTTGTGTTTAAAAAAAAAAAATCTTTAAAATTCTCTACTCAGCTTCTCATCCATTTTACTTAGTTACATGAGTGATTGTTGCTTTTTCTTCTTCTTCTTCTTTTTTTTTTCTTTTAAAGATTTTATTTATTTATTTGACAGACAGAGAGAGGGAAGCAGGCTCCCTGCTGAGCAGAGAGCCCAATGCAGGGCTCGATTCCAGGACTCTGGGATCATGACCTGAACCAAAGGCAGAGGCTTTAACCCACTGAGTCACCCAGGCGCCCCTGATTGTTGCTTCTTGTGTAATAATGCCTAATTATTGAGCATTAAATGGCAAGTTGAGCATTAAATGGCAAGCCCTTTACACAGATTCTCCCATTTAATTCTTATATCCATTCTATAGGGTAGATATTATTTTCACTGTTTTACAGATTAGGAAACCGAGGCTCTGGGAGATTAAATAACATTTAAAATCACACATCCAGTGAGAGGCAGTCAGCAACTAAAAGCAGTTCTAATCTTGTGTTTACTGCTATGTGACACTGCTTTCCTAGGACGTTTTGCTACTGTATCCTTTTATTAAATTTCTGGTGAGTTTACACTTGGTCTAAGAGAGAAAGGTTAGGCTCTGTCAAACACTCATTGTGCCTCTTCCTTTTAGCAATAAGGCCCCTAAAGAGGCTAAGCAAGACCCAGACTTGACCAACAGACATCAAGCCAGACGACAGCAATCTGGAGCAAACGCCTGCCTCCTCTCCTCTAGGGCTCGTAATCTCTGAGCTCAGTCCGGGGGTGCTTATCCGTTCTCCCTCCCACCTGCTACACTCCCCAGTACTCCACCCCTGACTTTTGGCAGGAGAAAGGTTCAGCCCAATGGGAAGACAGGCTGTCCGCCCTTAGGGAATGCAGTTCTCTCGTGCTATAACGGGCGAAACTGGTACCTAGAAGGGCAAATTATGCTCAAGGATACAGAACGAGTTAGTCGCAGTTCAGTTACTGGGTTTCGCTCACTGAGCACAGTAATGTGCTTCATCCCCAAAGCAGACAAACGCAAACTAGCTCCTCAGAAGGGAACACCGAGCCTTAGGTCGGAGTCTTCAGAAAAGCCCAGGGAAAGCCCCAGAATAGGGCTGCGGACCCAGGGACAGGACTTCAGCCCTGCGTCCCGCCCCTGCCCAGGCTCCCTCAGACTCACCTCAGTCAGACCACGCGTCCTAGTTCTAGGCCCCGCCCCCTTGGAGGCCGCAGCCAATCGGGGAGCCGCGAACCGCCGCTTGTGGCGCGCCCCCTTCCTGCCGGCCCCGCCCCCGCCGGCAGTGACGTGCCCCGCCCCGCAGCCGCGGGATTCAAACTCCCGGAAGCGGCGCCCGTGCCGCAGGGTGTGACTGAGCGGACGCGAACGCCGGCACTGGCCTCAGGTGCCGGCTGGCGGTGGGGAGGCGACAGCCGAGGGTGACAAGGGCGACCAGGGCCCGCAGCCCCGAGGCAGATCTGACGGCGAGGGAGGCGGGATCAGTGAGCGGACAGCGTCGGCTTCGACTCAATCTCTGCCCGTCCTGATACATGTCCCTTTTCCCTGGCGCTTGCCTGGCACCGGGTTGGGAGCCTCACGATCTACGGCGTGTGGAACCTTCCTTACAGCTTTGCGGTGGGTACTACCATCCTCTTTCCCTTTTTTTTTTTTTTTTGTTACGGAGAGGCCAAGCGACTTGGCTATGGTCTTTCGTAAAAACATCAATTTGCCCATTACCAAGCACGTTCATGTCTGTTCTACAAACATCTTCATTTTAGAGGTGAAAAAAAAAAAAGTGCCTCATTTTGCAGGTTTCCTTTGCCTCCCTGTTTGCCCACACAGCTCCCGTGTGAGGGTTTTTGTAAGATTTTTAAAAGATTTATTTATTTGTTTGTTTTGCGAGAGAGGGAGAGCGGATGCACAAGAGGGAGGGCAGAAGGAGAAGCAGAGAGACTCTTACGGAGACTCCCTGCCAGCAGGGAGCCGACTTGGGGCTCCGTCTCAGCACCCTGAGATCACCACCTGAGCTTGAAACCACCGACTGTGCCACCCAGGCGCCTCGTTTTTGTAAGATTTGCCTCCGCTTGGGAAGAAAGTGGCCTGTAGCCTATGCCTTGTGGAGGTTGTTGGATCGCGGTTTGTTCGGTCACCTCCTGTCCAGCATTTCTAAGATCTCTTCAGCCAAGCAATAAATACGTATTGAGCAGCTGCTGTTAGGTGCTGTGAGTGACAAAAATAATTCAAAGTTCAGCCCCTGAAACAACTGTTGAACAAATTTAAAAAGCGGATGTAGGGTGGGAGTAAACAATGTGTCCTATGGCATATTAGCTTATACAGAGAGAAGGCTTCCAGAAGAAGGGACAGTGGGTCAAAGTTTGAGAAGTGTGAGCCCTGTGAGTATCAGCCTGCCGAGGATAGAAGAAACAGGGAAGGGAGGTTGGTAGGACTAAGTGGTGGGGCGCTGTGAGATCCCAGCAGGGTCCAGTCCAGAAGCTAGAAACAGGAGAGTGTTTCATTGCAAGAGTTTTGTCCAGAGGTCAGGAACTAATGTCCATAGGTTCCTTCCAGTTCTACTGACCTATATAGTTCCACCATTCTGTGTTTCAGTGATTTGGTTGAAAAATAGTTTTCTGTCTTATCAACCCATTAAACCATGTCAACAATGTGTTCTTAACAGAACCCTACAGGGAAGAACTTCCTGTGGCAGCAGGTTCTCAAGAAACCATAGCCTTGGGGCACCTGGTTGGCTCAGTGGGTTAAAGCCTCTGCCTTTGGCTCAGGTCATGATCCCAGTGTCCTGGGATCAAGCCCGGCATCAGGCTCTCTGCTCCGCAAGGAGCCTGCTTCCTCCTCTCTCTCTCTGCCTGCCTCTCTGCCTACTTGTGATCTCTGTCAAGTGAATAAATAAAATCTTTAAAAACAAACAAAAACAAAACAAAACAAGATACCATAGCCTTGCATTAGCCTTAATTGATTTACTAGTTATCTTAGTCTGCCACCTTGGGCAAAAATCCAGTACTAACCTTCCCTAGATGGTCTGTTCAACTTAGTTAACACAGCTCTAGTGTTTTCAGGCTCTCTGATTTCATACAGGATGACTCCAAAAGTCAGTTTTACAGAGAGGCCTAGGTCTCCTCAATTTTTACTGGAAACACTTCTCACTACTTTTCATTTTCTATGTAGTGTTAACTTTACAACTTGAGAAACTTTACTACTTGAGAATTTGTGTCTTTGTTATTTCTTGCCTTCTTTACTGGATTGACAATTCCATTTTGTAAGGGAACATGTCTTTTTCTTTTGTTTCTTCCTCTCTCTCTCTTTCTCTCTTTTTCTGATTAATGCTGCCTGGTAAATCAGATTTTCTTATATTTTTTGAATGCATGAATGGTGCCATATTCCTCTAAATTTCTCAGTCATCACTATTTTATCTTGGGACCATAAGGTGGCAAATGTTTCTTAATCTCCCTAATTAAAGCTACTGTTACTATATCCACAGTATTTTTCACTATAGATTTTGCTCCTAGAGTTAATATACACTTCTCCTAAACTGTTAACTAATACTGTTAGCAGATTCTAAGCTTCTTCTTACTTAATTTGGCCTCTTATTCTTAATTCTTGAGTATTGTGTCTCTTTTTCCTGATCTTGGATTCTCCTCACTTTTCCCTACTGTACTCTCTCAGCTGACTATTTACATAGATTTGAACTAGATCTGTCTTCTAAAATAGGACATATCATTATGTTAAGTAATGCCATTCAGTGCTTATGTTCTCAGAATATATGTTCTCAGAATTATATCATTTACCACTAGCTTTTTATTCTTGGGTAAAATATGTGTTTGTGATCTATTTCATTCAGCGTCCACTTAATGGTTTAATCACTGATCCCCTTTTTTAAACAAAACTTTCTCACTGAAGCATGATACACATACAGAATCCTGCACAAAACATAAGCATCCAAGTTGACATATTTTAAAAACTTTTTGGTTTTAAGACCAGTATGGTTAACATATGGTGTTATGTTAGTTTCAGGAGTACAATATAGTGATTCAACAATTTGGTACATTACTCCGTGTGCATCAAGAGAAGTTGGCATATTTTTAAGAGGTGAATGCTCCCCATGCATCTACCACCTAGATTAAAAAATAAATATTGATACCAGCAAGCCAGAAGCCTTTCCCAGTCCCTCTCCCATATCCCACTGGTTTTGTTATGTCACGTCTATGGAGAGGGAAATGTTCTTCTATTTAGCAAATAGGTTGTTAGACCTTTTCAAGCTTCAGACTTGACCTTTTAAACTTAGACTTATTTAAAAATAAAATTGTATTTTTATTTTTTTACAGTTAGTTTCAGGGATGTCTTCCAGAAGTCCCAAAGGTTTAATTAAAGGTAAATGGGGATCAAAGCCTAGTAACTCCAAATCAGAAACTGCATTAGAAAAATTTAGGGGAGAAATTGCGGCCTTAAAAACATCGGTGGATGAAATCACAAGTGGAAAAGGAAAGTTGACTGATAAAGACAGACACAGACTTTTGGAGGTGAGTGGCCTTAAAAACCTTTTCAAATTGTAATAAGCTTTACTGTTAGAGATGCGAAAGTATTTTCCCAATAACATTGTAATTTAGTTTTTCTTCTCTTTCACTAAATGTAAAAAATCAAATTTTAACAATTTCTAAGTGTTCAATGGAGTTCAGATTTTAACGTGAGTGCTTAAAAACCCATTTTATCATATATACTGGCTGCTTTCCAAGTAATCTTTGTTTTCAGATTTTTTGAGATAAAATCATCACATATATTGTTAAACTGTATACTGTTAAATTATATTTCAGATTCTCTAATTTATAATTTGTTATGGCATAATCAATAAAGCAGTTAGGAACTTATTAGATTTAAAAATTTATGCTGAAAAAGCATTTGACAAAGTACAGCACCCTTTCATGATCAAAACTCTTAAAAGTGTAGGGATAGAGGTACATATCTCCATATCATCAAAGCCATTTATGAAAAACCCACAGCGAATATCATTCTCAATGGGGGAAAAACTGACAGCTTTTCCCCTCAGGTCAGGAACATGGTAGGGTTGTCCACTATCACCACTGCTATTCAACATAGTACTAGAAGTCCTAGTCTCCGCAGTCAGACAACAAAAAGAAATTAAAGACATCGGAATTGGCAAAGAAGTCAAATTCTCACTCTTTGCAGATGATATGATACTTTATGTGGAAAACAAAAGACTCCACTCCAAGACTGCTACAACTCATACAGGAATTCAGTAAAGTGTCAGGATATAAAATCAATGCACAGAAATCAGTTGCATTTCTTTACACCAACAACAAGATAGAAGAAAGAGAAATTGCAGAATCGACCCCATTTACAATTGCACCCAAAACCATAAGATACCTAGAAATAAACCTAACCAAAGAGGCCAAGAGTCTGTACTCAGAAAACTATAAAGTACCAGTGAAAGAAATCGAGGAAGACACAAAGAAATGGAAAAACGTTCCACGCTCATGGATTAGAAGAACAAATATTGTGAAAATGTCTACACTACCTAAAGCAATCTACACATTTAATGCAATCCCTATCAAAATACCATCAATTTTTTTCAAAGAAATGGAACAAATAATTCTAAAATTTATATGGAATCAGAAAAGACCCCAAATAGCCAGAGGAATGTTGAAAAAGAAAGTCAAAGTTGGTGGCATCACAATTCCAGACTTCAGGCTCTATTACAAAACTGTAATCATCCAGACAGTATGGTACTAGCACAAAAACAGATACATAGATCGGTGGAACAGAATAGAGAGCCCAGAAATAGACCCTCACCTCCATGGTCAACTAATCTTTGACAAAGCATGAAAGAATGTTCAATGGAAAAAAGATAGCCTCTTCAACAAATGGTGTTGGGAAAATTGGATAGCCACATGCAGAATGAAACTGGACCATTTCCTTACACCACACACAAAAACAGACTCATGAAAGACCTAAATATGAGACAGGAACCCATGAAAATCCTTGAGGAGAACACAGGCAGCAACCTCTTTGACCTCAGCCACAGCAACTTCTTCCTAGAAACATCACCAAAGGCAAGGGAAGCAAAGGCAAAAATGAACTATTGGGACTTCATCAAGATCAAAAGCTTTTGCACAGCAAAGGAAACAGTCAACAAAACTAAAAGACAACTGACAGAATGGGAGAAGATATTTGCAAGTGACATATCAGATAAAGGGCTAATAACCAGAATCTATAAAGAACTTATCAAACTCAACACCTAAAGAACAAATAACCCAATCAAGAAATGGGCAGAAGACATGAACAGATATTTCAGCAAAGAAGACATCCAGGTGGCCAACAGACACATGAAAAATTGCTCAACATCACTCGGCATCAGGGAAATACAAATCAAAACCACAGTGAGATACCACCTCACACCAGTTGGAATGGCTAAAATTAACAAGTCAGGAAACAACAGATGTTGGCAAGGATGCAGAGAAAGGGGAACCCTCCTACACTGTTGGTGGGAATGCAAGCTGGTGCAGCCACTCTGGAAAACTGTTTGGAGGTTCCTCAGAAAGTTGAAAATAGAGATACTCTACAACACACCAATTGTACTACTTGGTATTTACCCTAAAGGTACAAATGTAGTGATCTGAAGGGGCACATGCACCTGAATGTTTATAGCAGCAATATCCACAATAACCAAACTATGGAAAGAACCTAGATGTCCATCAACAGATGAATGGATAAAGAAGAGGTGGTATATAGATACAATGGCATACTATGCAGCCATCAAAAGAAATGAAATCTTGCCATTTGCAACTATGTGGATGGAACTAGAGGGTATTATGCTGAGTGAAATAAGTCAGTCAGAGAAAGACAATTATCATATGATCTCCCTGATATGAGGAATTTGAGAGGCAGAGTGGGGGGTTTGGGGAGTAGGAAAGGAAAAAATGAAACAAGATGGGATCAGCAGGGAGACAAGCCATAAGAGACTCTTAATCTCACAAAACAAACTGAGGGTTGTTGTGGAGGGGTGCGGATAGGGAGAGGGTGGTTGGGTTATGGACATTGGGGAGGGTATGTGGTATGGTGAGTGCTGTGAAATGTGTAAGCCTGATGATTCACAGACCTGTACCACTGGGGCTAAATAATACATTATATGTTAATAAAAATAATTAATAAAGTATTAAAAAAGATAAAAGGTAAAAAAATTAATCTTTTATTTTATTTTGTAAAAGTTCTTTTATTGTTCATAGTTAAAAAATAAATGACCTGTATTAAATAGTATCATTGGATTTCTTTAAAAATCTTTTTATAGGCACATTATAAAACTGAATGATTTATTATTCTTTTTAATGCCACATATTGAGGTAAATACTTATTTGAGCATTGAAAAATGATCTATCAAAGATTATTTTGCATTCTGGTGATGGAATCTATTAGCTTCCCTGAGAGATCTCTTTCCAGTTCTTTCCATTTTTGACAAGCACTGGTTGTCAAAACTTCATTCCTGTATAATCAATTAAAATTAAACTTCCTCTAACTTCTACCCATTTATTCTAATTGTACCTTTTGCAGCTGCATAGAACAAGTCTATTTTTTATCCATATGACAACTTTTCAGATATTTGAGGAAATCTTGCTTTCTTTTACTTTTCTGTAAACCAACCCCATATTCTTCAGAGTTTCTAACTTCTTAACATCCTGGTTACTTTCCTGAACACTTTGTGATGTGTTCATTTTCCTTCTGAACTTTGCACCCAGTATTGTGCACAGTGGCAAACACAAGTTTGAAATTGCACTATTATTTCCAGTAATCTGGATGCTATACTGTTCAAAAGCCTAAAATTATATGGGCTTTTTAAAAAAATTATATCATACGACTGCCTTATCTTGGGCTTAAGGCAACTAAAATCCCCTCATCATTTTCACAGGGTCATCTAACTCAGTTTCCCCATTTAATATTTGAACAACTGCTTCTCCCTTCCACACCCAAGCAAGTTTGTAGTTTTATGTTGTTTTTACCGTGTTAGCATGTGAAGTCATTCTGTTAACTTGTTACTGACTCTTCAGAGGTGCTTTGTCCCTTATGTCTGCAGCCGCTTAACTAGCCGCCTTCTTTATCTTTTAAATCCTTGAACCCTCCTTCAAAGCTCATCTTTTACATCTGATACCAAATCATTTGTTAACAAAAACAAGTTAATGAATGCATTTTTATCCACTTGTAATGTTCTGTAATTTTTTTTTTAAGATTTTATTTATTTATTTGACAGAGAGAAATCACAAGTAGATGGAGAGGCAGGCAGAGAGAGAGAGAGGGAAGCAGGCTCCCTGTTGAGCAGAGAGCCCAATGCGGGACTCGATCCCAGAACCCTGAGATCATGACCTGAGCCGAAGGCAGCGGCTTAACCCACTGAGCCACCCAGGCGCCCCTGTTCTGTAATTTTTAAGTTCCGTTGCTTAAAGTTCATTGATGAGCATGTAGCTCTTGTATGACTACTTTCAGCCTTTAAGATGATTAAAACTGGTAGATGAAAGGATGATCATCAGATATTCTTGTGAGAGCCAGCTTTTCTTTAGCTTTCTCTGACCGCTCTTGACAGAGTTGGTTTCTCCTTTCTGTGTCTGTGTCGCATTTATTTTATATATCCCCTAACTATGGCACTTATGCATTCATGTGCTGGTTTACCTCCCAGTGAGGTCTCTGAGCATAGGACCTTGGCTTCATTTTCTTTTTGGCCCTGGTGTCTAGTATAATGCTGACTTGATGTATGATAAATCCTTCATAAATGCTTATTGTATGTTGTTTATTTTCATGTTTGACCTGGCTTTGTTCTAAGATTTTTCTTAGTTTATATCTAGAAAATTCGAGTCCTGGAAGCTGAGAGGGAAAAGAATGCTTATCACCTCACAGAGAAAGACAAAGAAATACAGCGCCTCCGAGAGCAGCTGAAAGCCAGGTACAGCAACGCTGCATTGCTTGAACAGCTGGAGGAGAAAACAAAGGAAGGCGAGAGGAGGGAACAGCTGTTGAAATCCTTGTCTGAAGAGACAGATGTATTGAAAAAACAGTTGTCTGCTACCACTGCAAGGCTTGCTGAACTTGAAAGCAAAGCCAGTACACTTCGCTTATCACAGGTACTCACCATTTCTTTAAACCCAGATTTTTTTCCTTTCTGATACAATTTGTAATTCTAGTGAAGAGTGGTTTTATTAAAACACCCTTATCAAGTGATGAAACAGAATAGTATACTAACAGGTTATTTTTTATTCATAGCCTGGTTCCCTCTCCATAAGCAAAAATAGTTAATATGGCTCCCTCCACTCCCCAGACAATTGTTTTGCGCAAGAGAATATTCAGAATACAGAATCCATTATGTCTCCACAACATCTAAGAAGGTTCTCCTCAGCTTTTATTCCTGTAGTTTCTATCCTGAGGACAACAGGCTTCATTTTGTTGTTTTCAAATTTGAGATACACAATTACAATATCAAGTATACTTTTTTGAGCTACAAGTGCTTTTGCTCCCCCTCTTTTGTTTAAACTAGTAGCAGTACAAGGAAAGCTTTGTCTGTATGATTTCAGACTTTGGTTCTGCCACTTGCTAATTGTGAGACTGAACACATTTCTTACCCTTTCTAGCCTTATAAACAATTCTAGAATTCGCCAGACCCTTCTTCTAAACTTCAGTTTACACATTGGTAAAATTAGGATAAGAATACTGGAGATTAAAATAGGTGAAGGAGATAAAGAGGTACCAAAAAAAAAAAAAAAAGAGAGAGAGAGAGAAACAATACTGGAGACCAAATGTTGTAATATATGTAAATCTCCTTGCATAGTACTTGGCATTAAGTGCTCAGTAAATGGTTTCTTACTAATCAGATCCTTGATTCTTTTGTAATTTTGAACGTTTGCATAATGCTAACACTACAACTATTAATACTACCTATAGAAGAAAATCTGTAGCTTTCAGATATAATATCTCAATGTTATTAAAGGTCTTTGCACTGTCTCTCCCATTTAGAGTAGTCAGAATGATTGAATCAATACATTTATATGTACTCTCATCAATGGGCAGTTGAGTATTTTTACAGGTGAATTTAAAGAGGCTAAGTTTTCCTAGAGAATTCACACAGCTAAAATTTGTGAAAATTATAGATTCAATGTGGTTGCCTAAAATTTTCCTTAAAGCTCAAGGACTAGTTTCTCCACTTTTGAATATGGAAACACAAATCCTGGTAGAAATGAGAACTTTAGAAAATATACTCTTATAATAATTGGGGGGCTATCCACATTAATTTCTGTATTAGTCGGCCTATTTTATTGCTGTAACAACCAACCTCCAAATCTCATGGTCTTATACAACAAATGTTCATTTTTCCCTCATGTCACAGTCCAGTGCCTGTGGGAGTGAAGGAGGCTTTGCTCTGCAGAGTCACTCAGATCCAGCTTTCTCCCTTTCAGTGGCTTCCTTGTCCTTGCACCAGATCCTCTATGTACAGCTGTGAGCTAGAGAGAGCATGTGGAGCATGAGGGCAGCATCTGGGGGCCAGGCCTGGCATTGGCATATTTCTTATGCCCACATGCCATTGGACAGAATTCAGTCTCGTGGTCTCACTAACTGCAGGGAAGGCTGGGACATACAGTCCACAATGTGCTCAGGGGGAAAAGGGAGGAGGTTTGGTGAACTGCCTCTGTCCAAGTTTTTAACCAAGAGGACTAAATCAAGAGGGATAAAGGGCTACTAGGTGAGTGTCTAGAGTATCTTTGGAGAAAAGTATTTTCTGATCTCTTGCCAGTGTTCACACAAGTCTGTTTCTTTAAAACTGTTAGAAGACTGAAATATAGCTTATTATGAATTTTGTTGGTTAGTCTGGATACCTAACCATCCAACCATCCAACCTCTATTTCTTCTATGAGAAAATTTAAAAAAAAAAAGAGAGAAATTATGTTTTAAGTTCTGTATAATCTGTATGAGCTAATACTAATTAATACCACTAATACAAATATAATTCTAGAAGACAATTTTTATCCTTTGTTTGACAATTTAATATTTTCCAGATTTCATTTTAAATAGCCCGACTGTTTTGTCTAATTTTGGTGAGAATCACTGGGCAATTCTTATGCACTGAGGTTATGCTAGTGATCCAGAGAACCTCAGAAGTCAAATTAGGTTTGAAATCTGCTGAGACCGTTTCCAGGAGATCTTCATTCTCCTCTGGTACCCATCACCTGGCATGATGGTTCGTCAGCATGTACTAGATCTGGATTTTGAGATGCCCTTGTGAAGTATACTGTGTTATCCTAGAACCAGATATAATGAGGAAACTTCTCTTGTTAAATTTATGATATTAACTAATATTGGTTTATTTCAGACTGTGGCTACAAGCTGCTTCAACTCATCGATGCATGATATTCATGAAATGGAAATACAGTTGAAAGATGTAAGCTCATTTCCTTTTATTTATTTATTTATTTATTAAGATTTTATTTATTTATTTATTTATTTATTTGAGAGAGAGAGCATGAAGAGGAGCATAGGGAGAGGGACAAGCAGACTCCACGCTCAGTGCGGAGCTCAGTGTGGGGCTTGATCTCATGACCATGTGATCATGACCCGAGCCACCCAGCCACCCCTCATTTTCCTTTTATTAAGTTATGGGAAGAGAGGATTAATTCATTCATGCTTAAATTTCATGGAAATTGACAGAGTTGATGGTGTGACTTGAAAACAGTCTATCTCCCTAGGTTACCACCTATAAGTCTCTTTCTAGACATTCTAGAGGGCCACTTCCTCTAGCCATGGTCTCATTAGATGATAAAGTCCTAGAAATCACCTCAATAGTTCAAAAACTTTCCTTCTTTGCCTAAATCTTATTGTATTATTATGGTGTATCTTAATTTATAATTTCTTCTCTTGTTTATCCATGAAAGATCTACCCATTCATTAGAAATTCTTCCTTTGGAACCAGGATGTGCTTTTGTAGTTTGAGAATTCTACCACTGAATCACCAATGCATGTGCTTTTGTAGTTTGAAAGGGAACATGTTCTTTGTATACTCCGTGCTTCATTTCTATAGAATTTGATATGAGGTCATTCTAGATATTTGGTAAAGCTATATTATTTCAGACTTATGTCTTAAATAGATTGATGTGTTTCATTGAGAATTGAATAAGGACTATTATTCACAGTGTATTTTTTCAAGTTTCAGTACCAGATACACAAAGTATAAAATTCTTGAGTTAAATATTAGGTAGGTATTTTGATTCCAGAAATATGAACTGGCAAGTTTACCCTCCTCTAAGTTCCTCTTAAGATTCCTGTTTTATTTCATCTAGCAAGTGTACTTTGAGGTCTATTTGATCTTCAAAAGAATTTAAATCCCTTGAGTGTCTGTATGGTGGGGTACTATAGTAACCTTATCAAAGTAATTCACCTACAGTTAACTAAGATAAAGTAGAAACATAATTTTTAAAGATCTTTCAAAAGAAGTTCTTTGTGGGGCACCTGGGTGGCTCAGTCATTAAGCCTCTGGCTTTGGCTCAGGTCATGATCCCAGGGCCCTGGGATGGAGCCCAACATCAGGCTTCCTGCTCAGTGGGAAGCCTGCTTTTCCATCTCCCACTCCCCCTGCTCGTGTTCCCTCTCTCACTGTGTCTCTGTCAAGTAAATAAATAAGATTTTTTAAAAAGTAAAATAAAGAGTTCTTTGTGTTGTGTTATACTGAACTTTATCATTCTGTGTGTATCAGTACCTACCAGATGCATGTACCTAGGAATAAATCTACACACCTCCTGCTTTCCCCCTTTATTTACTCCAACCGTGCAGGCTTTCTAGCTTTTCCTTCAATTCACTGCTTTTTCTTTCTGTTCCCTCTGCCTGCCACCCACGCTCTTCCCCCCAGATATCTTCATGACCCGCTTCCCCACTTCATCGTATAATACTCAGTTGTTACTTTCTTGGGTGGGAGGGGTGGGGGGAGTGGGGCCTGAGCCAGAGAGTTGCCTAGCCATCTTTTCTAATAGTATAGCTCCAAGACAATTCCTGTTATCTTTTCCTGCTTTTGTAACTTTCCCCCTCATCACACATTACTGTTAAACTTACTTGTTTATTTACTTTATTATATGAGCCTTACATTGGTAGTTGTTTACTGAGGGAATGGTGTCTGGTGTTTTCACTGCTATCTGGCCAGTGTCTAGAACATTTTAATTTTATTAGTACCTGAAAATATATGCTGTTGTCTGAAACTTCTATATAATTTTAGGTTTCTCAGCATCAACTGCTTCAAATACCAGTTAAAGTTATTCTCAGATAATGACAGTTCTTTGTATGAAAGTAACTTCGAAATGTTACCCGTGTATACCCAAGCTTTTTGTTCCGTTTTATCTTTCCAGCTTAAGGATCGCATTGTGCTCCTCTGCTCTGTTTACTTTAGAGAGGCTTTTAGATAAGTGGAGTAAAATTTAACCCAACTCACCTTCAAATGGTCTAGATTGAGCAGGGCCTCCCAGACTCACATGTGACTATGAGACTGGGGGGTCTTCATCAAATGCAGATTCTGATTTTACTGGTCCGGTAGGGCCTGAGATTCTGCATTTCCAATAAACTCCCAGCTACTGTATTAACTTACACATCTGAGAAGTAAGAGATGTTTTAGCTGTGGCTGTCTGTGAGCCCAGGGAGAGCAACCTGTCACTCTGCTAAGCACACTGGCTGTCCCATGATCCTGCTTTGGGAGCTCAGCAGTTCCAGGCCCTCACCCCTGCTCTAAGCTCCCACAAATCTGCCTGGAACACTTTGCCCACCTATTTTAAGAATCAGTATTTGCGGGTGCCTGGGTGGCTCAGTGGGTTAAAGCCTTTGCCTTCAGCTCAGGGCATGATCCCAGGATCCTGGGATCGAGCCCCGCATTGGGCTCTCTGCTCAGCAGGGAGCCTGCTTCCCCCCGCCTCTGCCTACTTGTGATCTCTGTCAAATAAATAAATAAAATCTTAAAAAAAAAAAAAAAAAGAATCAGTATTTGCTATGCTAAAATGAGCCCTAAAAACCCATGTTTACCTTTCTTAAGGCCTAGCTGTGTCATTCCTCCACTACCATTTTGGTCTGACTGACATTTTGAAATAATTACACGGAGTTGGTACTGTAAACACTGTACAGTGTCATTAACTTGCAAACCAGATAGGCTAAGAGGCAGCTGAAATAGGCATTTCCTGCTTTTAATTTTTAAAATCTGATTTTTAGGGGTACCCGGGTGGCTCAGTGGGTTAAGCCAACGCCTTTGGCTCAGATCATGGTCTCCGGTCCTGCGATCGAGCCCCACATCGGGCTCTCTGCTCAGCAGGGAGCCTGCTTCCCCCTCTCTCTGCCTGCCTCTCTGCCTACTTGTGATCTCTTTCTCTGTCAAATAAATAAATAAAATCTTTTTAAAAAATAATAAAATCTGATTTTTAAGCAGAATGTAGGAAAGAAATAATTATTAATTTTTTATTTAGAAAAAATTCAAATTTATAGAAAAGTCTTAAGAATGAAAATGGTACGTAGAGCAAACATATACTCTTCACTAAAATTCAAACATTGTTAACATTTTGCTCCATTTTATACCTCTTTCGGTCCCCACCCTACCCTCCCCAACACATATTTTTTTTTTCTGAATTATTTGAGAGTGAGATGCACAGATTATGCTTCAGTATCTATTCCTCAGAATGAGATGTTCTCTTATGTGACTACAGTACAAATAACAACTTTATTTTTTTAAAAGATTTTATTATTTGAGGCAGAGAGAGAGCACAAGTGAGGGTAGGAGCAGAGGGAGAAGCACGCAGGAGAGAGCTTGGTCCTGAGATCACGACCTGAGCTGAAGGCAGATGATTAATCGACTGAGCAACCCAGGCGCCCCCAGATAGCAACTTCAATAAATTTAACACGGACACTATACTTCTGTGTAATCTACCATCCATATTCCAGTTTCGTCAATTTTGCCCACTTCTGTTCCATATTTTTACTGATAACTTAAGAGGAAATGTTAAATGCATGCCTAACAGATACGGAGAGGACACAAACCTGCAAGAGATAATAATTCAGTGGTGACTCTAAAGATGCAAAACTAATATCAGCATTTATTGATGACCATCAAAATCCACTTATTATTCATACTATTTAGAGAAGAAAGCAAATGCCTAAGTTGGTGAGAAGAGGCCAGGGGAAAGAAATGTTGACTTCTTTACTGAAGTAACATCGCCATCACCTGGCCTTTCGGAATATTGCACCTCAAATCTTCATCCCATAGTTGTTTTTCCTACTTAAGTAATGTATGGACAGGTTCATTTAAAAGAAGAAAATTTCATTACCATCCAATGCTGACTTGAATTACTTATATTGAAATGTTTCTTAATGATGGACAGTTTTAAAATTTGATATAAAATTCGGTATCTTTAGCATCTAACACATATGATTTATAAATATTTGGATACGTGCATGCTTTTGAGTCCTATAACATTACCTCTTTTGTCAGCTAAATTTAAGAATGTAATACAGAGCAGATGTACATTATCTCTACTTTACAAATGAACCCTTAAGCTCTGTGAGGAAGACTCACGTTATAACTGCCCGCCAGGTGCAGAGAGAAAAGTGTGTGGCCAAGTGACTGGAGGGCCCTGGACTAAGTCTTTGATCCCAGAGACTGCCTCTGTCTCTCTAATCCATTTCTTAGTTCTACAGAAAACAGACACGGAAAATTCTTTAAGCCCCATGTCTAGATGCTCACGAGTCCGTACAATGCTCACAGAAGGAGCCTACCAAAGGTTAGAGGAACTCTCTAGACTTAAGAGTTTTTATATAGACAGATCTTTTCAGACTTGAGGCTCAGCCATTTTTATCTTAAATGGAGAGAAAAATCTTACCCTGAAAGAAGATGCCTTGATGCACAACTGAGAATGTCCAGTATGTTCCTTACCACTTTCCCACCTCACCCCCTAGGGTGAGACGCCAGCATGTGGGGGAGGGGAGTCCCTCCTTTTTCAGTACATTTACAACAAATGCAGGGTGATTCAAAACGAATTGAGCATTTCTGGAAATGTATTCCAGTATGTATGTTTTACTTCAGTCCGCTTGGACTGGGCAAATTTTTGGCAAGAAATTTATGTTTGTACTATCATTTTTTGGCCCCCCGCCCCGAAGGATATGAAATGATATGTCCTGCCTGTTACTTCCACCACTGGTGATAATAGATTCCAACAGGTCTGGGATGAATTAAGGCACAAGGGGTACATATGAGGCACTTGTTAAAATCATAGAAATAGCTATGATAGTTCTGTTACAAAGGGGTTTGAAATTCATTTTCATATATTCCTTGGTTTATGAGTGATAGTTTTTTGAAAGTGTTCAATTCTTTTTGAATCATTCTAAATGGATTGTTCTACTGTGTATAAGGAACTTCTAGATTCTTTCATGCCTTTTCCTCCCTTCCCGAATACTCTCAAACCTCTGTTTGGACTAGAGACCTGCATGGGTGCTTGCTGGTTCTTGGGAACCACTGTTCCTCCAACTCCATGTCATCACCATTCATCAAGTACATGAATGGAACGATACAAATTCAAAACAAGCCTGGGCCCAACTGTCCAGGGGCTCATGATCTAGTTCAGATAAGAACTACCATCAGGACACAATCAAGGTCATGAGTGTAAGATGTCAAATAGACTGAATGGACATTAAAATCCGTGTTGACTTCCACAGGAGAGGGAGCTTGGTGAGGACACTTATGGTGAGGAGCCTTGAAAGACGGGCTTGGATGCATGGGAACTTGATGAAAACCTGGGATTTAAGTGGGCAGGTGATCTAGGGAGGAGTTCTAGGGCATTCTGGGCTCAGAGGGTGTGTGTAGTTGTGTGGACAGCAAGGTGGCCGTGGAGGCCAGAAATGAATGGCCAGGCTGTAACCTGAAGAAATGGGAAGAGGTAGATTATGGACCATTTTAATGTTAGTCTAAAGGATCACAGCTTCAGTTTTAGCAAGTGGTGTCATGAAGCTTTCAGAAATTCTGTTACTAATATAATTAAAATGATTTAGCACTTTGGGAGAAAAGGGGAAAGGTTTAACTGAACTTATTAAGAGTAGTTCTTTTTCCCCTCAAAATAGTGATCATTGTTTTAATCAACCGAAAGCTTTTGGTGATAGCCTGTGTCTCCTCTTAATCTTGTAATGGGGAAATCACCTTCCAAATGAGACTCTGTATTGTTGAGCAAAAAATGGAGACTTTTTTCCTTTTTTCTCTTAATCCCAAAACAGGGTTTACCAAGATCCAACAGTGAAACATTGCTTAAGTAGGCATCCCTGTGGGGGCTGACGGGTCATAGTGCAGGCACCAGGGCCCAAGGACTCAGCAAAAATGAGCTTGCCTATTGTGAAGGGGCATTCACGTCATTCTGTGGGCCTCCTTCTGGGATACTTCGTAACATTTTACGTGTGTGACATCAAGCTTAGATGTACTGGCCTCTCTACCAAATGGTCATTGGGACTTACTTTCCCAGTCTCTCAGGAACTAAGAAAGAGAGAGGGACAGTTCCATCTCCTTAGACTGAACTTCCAGGTTAGAGAGGAGAGAACTGTTATAATCTCATTGCCATGAGATGCTGTATAAGGATTTCTAGGCCTCCCTCCCCCTCCAGCACCACCAGACAGTTGTCTTTTTTGCTAGCTTTCAACTTGAATCTGTGCCCCACTTTCAATAACAAAACTAGGGTAGGGGACGGAGGGGGAGGGTTGTGTGTGATTGCTGGAGATAGTGGGCTAGCCTGGCAGCCTCCTTCGGTTTTGCCTTTGACTGAATTTTCCAGGATCAAGTTGTTAAGAACAGTGAGAGCTAGATTGAGAAGATATATGAATTTGTCCTAGTTGATAATCATTCACCACCTCATGAATCTTCATGCCCTTGTCCCTATATACCACCTCATCTTACCCACTTAAGTTAACGTAGTTTCTTCTGTGAGGCTTTGCCAGTGTCTTGCCACAGATCCGGTGGCATGAGGTTTTCAAACTCAGGCAAATTGGCCAGGTAAGCCGATCAGAGCCTGTCTAGTTTCTTGGAGAAAGATTCAACCAAAATGAAAAACCGATGTTAGCAGTGACAGTAAAGTGAATCAGTTTCCTGTTACCAACTAACATAAACAGACACTGCCTGCTTTATTAGTATTATCCTATCACCAAGTGATTTCTGGAGTACATATTATACACAAAGCCAGGAATCCTCTCAGAAGAGCATGGTCTGCCACTTCAAGGAACTTACTACTTGAAAGACATAGTAACCACAGATAAAAAACTGAAGATGTTTAGTCAAATGATTTATTGTTTGATAAAATATAAATTTTTAAAACTATGAAGCCATATATTTATGTAACAACTGAGTTCTTAAGCCCCCGTGCAAACCATGTGAGTGATCGCAGTGTGGGATTTTTACTTGTGTTGTAAGAATGTAAAGGATGAGAATTGGTGAAAAAGAGGGTAGCGGCTCTTTATGTTTGATTCTCTGAGAAGTAGCCGTGAAATGGAGTTCAGAGTTCAGGTTACTGGACAGCAGCGTCTGTGAAGGAGAAAGGGGTAGCAAGATTGGGCAGGCGACACCAGCAGACCAGGGTGCTGGGTCTGACTGTGTCTCTGTCTGCGTGGGGAGCTCCTGAGCGGAGTTGTGTAGGGTGGAAGTCTCTGGAGCAGGGCTCGTTTACCTCGGCCACAGAGGTGTTCTAGTTTATGGAGAAAGACATGGACAGATGCAAAGCAAATTGTGTATAGGAGACAGCAGACAAATGAACTTGGCCCCATGAAAACACGGCTTCTCTGTGGTGTGAGGTGCTCCGAAGGAGCCTGACGTCACAATGGATCTCCAGGTTGCAAGCCATGTAGTAGTGTAGATTTCTACTATATGACCCATGACAATTTCTTTGTACTCGGAAAGGCTACATCACTGGGGGTCTCTTATCCATTTTAAGGATTCAATTTTTAAAATTTTATTAATGATTTGCTTTCATTTTCATTTTGAGGCTCTGGAGAAAAATCAGCAGTGGCTTGTGTATGATCAACAGCGGGAGGCCTACGTAAAAGGACTTTTAGCCAAGATCTTCGAGTTGGAACAGAAATCAGAAACAGCTGCTCATTCACTCCCACAGCAGACCAAAAAGGCTGAATCAGAAGGTACTGGTATAGAAATGTTCTTTTGGGGTAGGCCTGCCTGACATTTTCCAAAAGAAGAGATTCATCAAATTTATATTTTTATAAATGTGTTAGAAAGTGAATTAAGCAAGTCTTCTAACTCTGAAGTAAGAAAGACCATGTTAGCAGGTCTGTTTTCTCATTGTTTTCTGAAGAAAAGGGGCAGAGGCACAGGGTCATGGATCTCTGGCAGTTCTGAAATTTTTTCCTTCATCCACGTCCTTCCCCACCTTCAAAGATCTCCTCCAACTTCATTTCTCCTGGAGTTGGCCTTGTCACTGATTGTCTTTTTACTCTGCTTCCTTTCACACATTCATATCACTCCCAGGAGAAGGAATACATCTTATAGCTGATTCTTCAGTCTTTTTGAGTCTCCCACAGAATTGAAATGAACGCTCCTAGGGAGAATGCAGGCTTTTTGCCAAGTGCTTTGCAGTTTCCCTTGCATGGAGTTTCACAAGAACCCTAAGAGGTGGGGCAAGAGGGCTCATTTTACAGACGGGGAAATCGGTTCAGCAGTTCTAGATGATGAGCTGAGAAAAGAAGAGAAACCCCCATGCAAAGCATTTGTTAGAAGACTGACAGCCCTAATGGGACTGAAGTTTGAATTCTGAGTTATGTAAAGAGAAGGCTAAAGAAAGGCAGGCAAGGCTCCTAATCTTGGAGCTTCATGTTTAAATATTTAAAATGAAGATAATGGTAAAAAAGAAAATACAAAAAGAATTAGGGACAACATTACTTTATTGTAATGCCATTATAAGAGTATTACACATAGAGGCACCTGGGTGGCTCAGTCGCTACGCCTCTGCCTTTGGCTCAGGTCATGATCCCATGGTCCTGGGATGGAGCCCAGCATCAAATCAGGCTCCCCGCTCGGTGGAAGCCTGCTTCTCTCTCTCCCACTCCCCCTGCTTGTGCTCCCTCTCTCACTATGTCTCTGTCAAATAAATAAATAAAATCTTAAAAAAAAAAAGAAAGAAAGAATATTAAAGTAAGATTTTAGTGGTGGGCTAAATCTAATTTCTTTCTTTCGTGATATAGTGTTCTCTGTGTGTACGTGTTTTATCAAAGTAATAGAAACTCTTGTTAAAGTAATTTGATAGTGATATAGAAGGGCCTGCCCCTCTCTTTCCTTCCCATCCCAGTTGCTCTTTCTCCCTCCCATCAGGGCAGCTGCTTTTAACATTTTTGTTTTTAATTTTGGTAATTATATATATAAATAATGAGCTTATGTCTCCATTTGTTGATTTATCTTCTTTAGACATTAGTTACTTTCCCTTCCCATAGAATAGCTATATTACTGTTTCCAGTTCTTCTGTTTTTTAGGTTTAGTTCAAATAATGAACCTGAATTCTTTCTTGTTCCGTCAGCAACCCTATCTCTTCATTTTGTAAGATCTGTTTTGTAGAAATGTGTGTAGTTTTAACTTCTCAGGAATATTATTATATAAAGTGTGTTGTGCCTGATGTGTTTGTCAAAGGTTATCTTCAAGAAGAAAAGCAAAAATATTACAACCATCTTTTGGCAAATGCAAAAAAAGATCTTGAGGTTGAACGACAGACCATAACTCAGTTGAGTTTTGAACTTAGTGAATTTCGAAGAAAATACGAAGAAACCCAAAAAGAAGTTCAAGACTTAAATCAACTGTTGTCTTCACAAAGAAAGGCAGATGTACAACATCTGGAAGACAATAGGCATAAAACAGAGAAAATACAAAAGCTCAAGGAAGAGAATGATATTGCTAGGGAAAAACTTGAAGAAGAGAAGAAGAGATCGGAAGAGCTCTTATCTCAGGTGAGCCTAAGTAAGACTTTCCATGCTCCCGAATTCAAAATTGTCACGGTACCTACCAGTGTCAGGGACTATTTTAACCACTAGGGAACAAGCAAGGAACAAAACAAGTTCCTGCCTTGCATGGGATTCTTCTTTAGAATGGAAACAGACCATAAGCAAGCACCAAAATTACCAAATAAATTCAAGAATATAAAGCAGGACAACATGACACAGAAATTAGGGGCCAGAGATGGTATTTGGATAAATGCCTTTTGGCATGAAGGAACCAGTCGGTTGAGTGACTGGGAATTCCCTCCTGTACACAGAGGCTCTCTGTGAGAAGGAGGTACGGGTGTATGAGAAGCCAGAAGGTGTGAAGCAAAGAGGGGAATTGGCACTGGTTCCCAGACTGGCCCTTTGATCATGATGACAGTTTGCTCAAGTGAGTTTACACAGCACCTTCCATGTTCTTATACTCCCCACCTTCTGCCAGGATGTCTGTGTCAGTGACAGTGGAGTTGCTAAGTTAGGATGATTAGAACTGCATACTACTGCAGCAGAAACCATTCATTTAAATCTTGCTGGGCAGTATGGGATAGTATAAAAAACATTATTCAGGGTCCATACCTGGCCTGTAGTTCAGGACGTGTGGCCTCGGGAAAATCAGCTACCTTCTCTGACTTGCAGATCTCTGATGTGTCAAATTAGTCACAACAATCTCTTTTTGCTTCCTGGGACTTTTGTGAAGGTCAGCTGGGAGAATGTGAAAGTGATTTGTAAAATCAAGGGGCTGGGCAGATGTTCATTTTTGCTACTATTGGAATAGGAAGTTATTTTTAAACATCTGAAAGTTGAGAGAGGGATTAAAACACCATCTGTAACATTTGCCTTCTTAGTCTTTACCACCCTGGCTTCTGCCTACAGGCGCAAGCAGTGATATTTACAAAAGATGAAGCAGAAATGGTCGGGAATTTTATTCCACCTCTGCAGGCAAGGAGGGCAAGGCGCTGCCAGCTTTGTTATCCTACTCAGAAATACTAGTGGATTTTAGAACTTCCAGGGAAGTGGGTGTGTGTACTGCAGAGTTGGGTGCTGTTCCTTGACGTCGTGCAGTCTGCCCCAGGGATCTCTCAGCCAGGGTGGGACTGCTCAGCTGCTTCAGTCAATAGCCACCCGACAGGCAGCGGCAGTGACTCAGCCCGGCGAGCAGGTGTGGTCCCCAGTAGAGATGTGAGATTTGTGAGCCTCTCCTGCATCCCAGCTCATGCAATAAAAGATCATATATGACAGCGTTGGCTCTTTTTGCATCTGACAGGTCCAGTTTCTTTACACATCTTTGCTAAAGCATCAAGAGGAACAAACAAGGGTAGCTCTGTTGGAACAACAGGTACTTCTCAGGGTTGCTGCTATATTTGACTAAACTTGTTAGGAAATGGGATGTTTCCTTACATTTGCCCTGTTCTATGAAGAACCATTTGAAAGTCATGAGGTTTTTTTTGTTGTTGTTTTTTGTTTTTTTGGTTTTTTTTTTAGAGTGGAACCAATTGAGCAGGGGGTAGGGGTTAGGGGCAAGGGCATGGGGAGAGAGAATCTTAAGCAGGTTCCATGCCCATGCTCCATGCGGGGCTCAATCTCACAAACCTAAGATCATGACCTGAGCCAAAGTCAAGAGTTGGACACTTAACTAACTGAGAGCAAGCCAGGTGCCCCTGCAAGATGTTTTTAATAAACTCTAATAACAGCAAAAAATTAAGTGACTATCTGATAGTCATGTATTCCTGTCTTTAAGATAAGCCAAATTGGCTGAGATGGCAATTGTTTGACAGGGTGATGTTGGCCTGGGAAAATTTTACTCTTCCCCATGCAGCTTCTATAGTCCCTACTCTAGCCTAATGGGATCTCCCCAAGAGGGCTACCTTATAACTTCCAGAGAACTCAGAACAGAGAGCAGAGGTTTTCAGTGTATTCCAAACCAGGGAACAGCCATCGCTTTCCCTTCTTCCCCTTCCCCACAAAAGGGGGGTGGGGGGCGAGAAAGTCCAACCAGCAACTTCTGAAGCTCCTCCTTACTCACCTACACTTAGTGTGGGCTTTGCTCCTTGGATAAACCGAAAACTGAACTGAACTGAACTGTAGCTGTAGCTTCTTCATTTAGTAACATCTCATGGTCCTCAGATGAATTCTTGCTGGGAGGGCACACGCTTGCCTCTAATAAAAACGTTCAAGCTTCTAGTCAGGGGAACTGGACAGTATATATTAACCCATGATTTCCTTGTCCTGGGCATTTGTTCCAGATGCAGGCATGTACTTTAGACTTTGAAAATGAAAAACTTGACCGTCAAAATATGCGGCACCAACTGCACGTCATTCTTAAGGAGCTCCGAAAAGCAAGAAATCAAATAACACAGTTGGAATCCTTGGTGAGTCTGGAATGGTTAAACTAAAACTCATTTTCTTCTTTCTCTTTCTTTTTCTTTCTCTTGCTACCATTTTCCCATTGATTTATCAGACCGGTTCCCAAACTAGGAGGATACAGCTTAAGAGTGGCTATTTCTCAAATCATAGGCAGAACCCCTGCTTCATGTGAAGCCACTGCCTTTTGAGCAACAATTCAGAGCCCTGGAAAGGGACATTACGTGCCTTTGCATCGTGCCAGACTTGGCGGTACCTGGGATCATGTCTGTCCCCCAACTCGCGCCACCCCCTAGCGTGGCATGTAGATTCTAGAGGCAGGACACAGGGGCTGCCCTGGGGGAGTGTGGGGGGAAGGGAGCGCAGTTGTAAATTCTCAACTGAAACTATGTTTTTCTATTTAAAAAGAAAGGAAGAAATGCCATTTTTAGTGATAATGGATTGTTCCTGTTAATACACTGTTTTAGGCATATTGAACTAAGTACATTTTGTGGGTTACATTGAACACATAATCATTTAAAACATAAACCTTTTAAATAAGACTTTTTTCTATGAGAAAGTAATTTCTGACTTACTGTTTTCATCTTACTAATAAACTTTTCAACCAAACCTATTGGGATCCATGTTTGTTTGTGTTTATGTCCCATTAGCACATATTTCATACATGATACTAGTAGGGGAGAATATTTGCGGATGGCAAAATGTTACGAATAGAATTCCTCAATTTTTGAAGGAGGAAAAAAACCCAGTTGTTAAAAAAATCATTTGTAGCTTCTTTATGAATCAAAGACAAAATACATTTTGACTGTTTTTTAGTACATAATTGATTTTGACGATTTATATTATTTGAAGTTGAAATTTATAATTAATTTCTGTTACTGTTTTTCAAAGTATAGGAAGCTGGAGGGTATACAAAAGAATCCATAGTTTTCCTGTGCTTTTGTGTCCCTGCTGTCATTTCATCTTTAGAGTATACTGTACGTTATTCCTTTTTAGACTTTATCAACTAGTCTAAGTTCCTCAAAAAAAAAAAAAGAAAAAGGAAAGTTATGAAGGTATTATGCAATACTTTTCATCATTTCTGTGTGTAACCTGTTTGATCAGCTAACATTTTTTGCTACTTTTAATTTTTTTTTTTTTTTTAAAGATTTTATTTATTTGACACAGAGAGACTCAGCGAGAGAGGGAACACAAGCAGGGGGAGTGGGAGAGGGAGAAGCAGGCTTCCACTGAGCAGAGAGCCCGATGAGGGGCTCCATCCCAGGACCCTGTAATTGTGACCTGAATAGAAGGCAGACACTTAAAGGTTGAGCCACCCAGGCACCCCTATGTTATTTACTTATTTATTTTTTTTATGGCTGAACTTGCCCCTTTAGAAAAAAAAAATAGCAAATTTTATTAGCCTCGTTACATGGGTCTATCTCTACGTTTGGGTCTAAGTATTTTATTTTTTTTTTTAAAGATTTTTTAATTATTTATTTGACAGAGAGAGAGAGCACAAGTAGGCAGAGAGGCAGGCCCAGAGAGAGAGGAGGAAGCAGGCTCCCTGCTGAGCAGAGAACCCCATGTGGGGCTCTATCCCAAGACCCTGAGACCATGACCTGAGCTGAAGGCAGTGGCTTAACCCACTGAGCCACCCAGGTGCCCCGGCTCTAAGTATTTTAATACAACCTATCCACGTAGACGCCCAATCCTAGTACTTTGTGGGTCATCTGGGTAATTTATAACCACCTCCAATCATTTATTTTTCAGAAGCAGCTTCGGGAGCTTGCCATCACAGAGCCACTAGTCACTTTCCAAGGAGAGTCTGAAAACAGAGTAAAAGTTGCCTCACCAAAAAGTCCCTCTGCTGCACTCAATGAAAGCCTGGTGGAATGTCCCAAGTGCAATATACAGTATCCAGCCACCGAACACCGGGATCTCCTCGTCCATGTTGAATACTGTTCCAAATAGCAATATAATTATTGTTTTTGTGTCAAAAGGTTCAATACTGTATCTTATGTTCGTTTATGGACATTTTGAGTTACTTGTTTCACGTCTCCTATAAGAAACTGCATCTCTCCCTTTGAGAGTCTGGCACAGGAGAGAATCATTGTATTTTGGGGGCTGCTTTGCATTTTCCTTGGCAATGATACCTCCCTGAGATGGTTCATCTTCAGGTTTCGGTGACCGAATGTGTGAGGTGAGACAGCTGATCCTTTGCACTGTTAAAGTACTTGATGAGGAAAAGATATTTCAGGTGATTGCTTGTACACTAAATCTGTTGTACCAGCAAGCAAATATTTTATGTTTTGTAGATTTTTAAAAATCAAAGTTAACTAACCAAGAATCTTACTGTGTTGGCTTTTGTTATCCGAGATTTGTAAACCTACAATTCTGATTTTCACGGCCATTATAAGGTGGTAATACTTCCTATATCTTTCCTTTTCTTTTATAAGGCGGTTATTAGAAAAGTTGGAAGTTTGCTTGATCTTTTTTGCTGCTCCCTGTTGAAACCGAGCTGTGTTCCAAGCACAAAGCGGATTGCGCTTAAGGAATACTCAGTGGCTACACAGTGTTCTCTTTCACGCTAACCAGCTATAACTTCGACTTGAATTTCATTAGCACATGTTGGTCAGTTAAAGATGTTAAAATGAATTTTAGCAAAACCATCTAGCCCTCTCATTTGATTGGCAGGTGTTTATTTATTTTTGGCACTCAAGCTTGGGCAATGCAATGAGCAGATATTTGCTTATCTGAATATATATTTTTATACATGTGAGTGTAAACCCCTAATTTTTTTTTTTATTTCTTCAGGTTTTCTAAAATGCTGGACACTGGGCTACTGTTAGTAATATAAAGGAGAAAAGAATAAAATTATTTAATAAGTTTTAATATGTCTAGTGTATATCTTCATAGATAGGTATTCTCAGATTTCTACCCTGAGAGGTGTGCCTGTATAAGGACGCACAGTGTAAAATGATAAGGTAGCTAAAGATCTATTGGAAGCAAAAACTATAGGAGGCTCGGAAATGTTAAGCAGAATCCCCACAATCACTTAAAAAAGAAACACACGCATTCTTGGGTTTCAAACTCCTAAGTCAGCTCCAAAGCCAATCTTCTTTCTACCCCGCCAGAAAACCCTCCTGAATTCTCCAGACTCCATATACTTAGGTGATACTATAACCAGAGCAGTGGAATGTTCCTTAAGTCAGAGAGGACAAGAGCAGAACACACTAACTGATCCCTTCCATCCATCTAGTCTGAGGAGTTCTGCCATGTCCAACCTCTGCTCTTGCTGTTCCGCGGATCCCTGCTATGCTAGTTCAACACCTCTAATCCCATTCTCCAAACACCTGTTGAACGCCCACTGCGCACAAATCACTGGGCTCGGTATCAGTGACACGGTGATAATAAAATCCAGCCCCATCTTCATCCTCTAGAAGGGGAAGCCAGTATTTAACAGATAAGTATAACACATTCTAGGAGGTTCTACAGTCGAGGTATATGGAGGGGACAGAAACTGTCTTATTCCAACAACGACTGAAGGTCTTACTCTCAAAGATGCAAACCTTATACTAAGATAAATGTAAGAAAAAGAGTAAAACAAGACTAAGAAGTAAAATGGAGCCTTTCTTAAGGGTAGCCTGCACGACAGGCCATGGAGTGCTTCTGTGAGGAGAGCCGGGGCTGAGCACAGGGAAACAGCCCTGCCCGCCACTCCCGTGGTCCACACAGACAGGGAATGGCCTAGGGAAACCCCACCGGGGTGCTGGGGTGTGGAAGCTGTGGAGAGCTCTCTCCCCTGTGCCTCCCTGGAGAGGAAATCATGTAACGCAGGGACCGCTGCCTCCGCAGGGCCTTACCGTGAGCGCGGCGGCGGTTCCTCTGCCGGTTCCTTGCGCTGCGCTTCGGGGCGGTGAGCGATGTCCCCGCTGGGGGCCTTCCGGGCATCCTCGGTGGCACGCAATGCCATACCCTCTCAATAAGGAGCTTTCTTCTGCTCTCGCTGATCCCAGAGCAAACGTGGGAGTCAGGGGCGTCCACTCAGAAGCAACCTGGGACACGAGCTGCGTGTGGGAGCGAGGCAGCTGGCCAGCTGGGACCCATGGAGGCTGGAAATGGTGCCTTTGCTTTAAGGAGGTGCAGCTGCTCTGCGCCAGCCCGTGTCCTATGCCCGGCGTGCGGCCCACCTTTCAGATTTTCCAAGAGAAATCTGGAGTGTTTAAATGTGAAATCCTCCAATTTCTAAGTGTTGAAAAATTAAAAACAACACTCAGTGGGCCACGTTCCCCATTTATAACCTTTGTTTAGAGCATTCGAATGGGCCAACAGCAGCGGTGGTTGGCTTAGCCAGAGGCAGGCAGGCAGCGAGCTCTTGGTCCTGCCTGCTGTCTTGGGACTGAAGTGTCCCCAAGTCCAGTCCAATCACTCTTAGACTGTCCGGGGGACACAGGGAATGTGGCCCTCCCTGGCCGTTCCCTCCCACCTGGCCTTTGGCTTTCTTTTTGTGGCTACTCATCCCAAACAGAACTGGCTGGCTGCCAGCACTTCCTGGCTACCCAGTGCTTCCCAAACCTGACACCTGAGGGAAACTGGGGGCTGGAAGGGAGCCAGGAGATCATTTACTTGAGTGTTTTGGGTGCAGGAAATCACATCATCCTTGGAGCATGTTGCAAATGATGGTTTCTTGGCCTCCCCTGGATCTCCTAAATCAGAATGTCTGAGGGGATGGAGGAAGGAATATGTGTTATTGACAAGTTCTCCAGGGCAATCTGGTGTTTTACTCAAGGCTGAGAACTGCCTATCTAGTCCAATCTTGACTTTCTGATGAAACACTGTCTCAGAGAAGGAGGGTGCTTTGTGGGTCGGCAAGAAAGCGAAGGAGGGGGCACCTGGGTGGCTCAGTGGGTTAAGCCTCTGCCTTCGGCTCAGGTCACGGCTATCTCGGGGTCCTGGGATGGAGCCCTGCTTCGGATGCTCTGCTCAGCAGGAAGCCTGCTTCTCCCTCTCCCACTCCCCCTGCTTGTGTTCCCTCTCTCTCTGACTCTCTCTGTCAAGTAAATAAAATCTTTAAAAAAAGAAAGAAAGAAAGCAAGAAAGTGAAGGAGGCCTAGGCTTTCAAAGGCAGTGGTCATGAGGGCCCCTGCCCCTTTGGCTTGTGTGCCATGATTCCAGCCAAACTACCCATTCCAAGATTCTCAATGCTCCGTCTTCCTAAGGGAAATCCAGTGGTCTATTGGCCTGGATGTCTTTATTTTTCCTTATCCTCTGTATGTGCTCTCTGCCTTGAATCTAATGATATGTTGGCTTTGGAAATGGGAAATACTAGCAAGACCTCCAAGTGGACAACAGTGGTGGCATCCAAACCAAGGTGACAGATCAGGGATTTGCTCAGAAGAGATGAAGAAAGGATCAAAGACAGCCTTGGAGAGCATTCTGTAGTCCAGAAGTAGGGGGGAGCACTCAGAGAATCTAATTAATGTTGCATCTCCCAAACCAAGAAACCAGTGAAAGAAGGAATGGCATACCCCTTAGAGATTGAATTAGTATCTCGTAGTAACCTTCACCTTCTTGTATATTCATTCATTCATTCATTCATTCAGGCTCAGTATATTCATTTAACCCCAGGATCAGCACACCTTCCTCAACAATGTTTTAACAGGTATTTACAGGTAAGTCTCCTGAAGAAATCTTCCCCATTTCAGAGGAGTACCAGGCTCTGACCTCCTTATTTGATTCAGCCAACATTTAGCCTGTCTGCAACGGGCGTGGTGCCGTGTAAGACCCTAGAGATAGAGAGAAGAGTAGTGCAGGGCCCAGGGTTAGCAGAGCCAAGGCGATGGATGCAGATCAGTGACAGCCCAGTGAGGTCAGTCACCCCACCGTGGAGAGAGGAGAGGCTTTCTGAAGGAGGTGATGACTGAGCTAGGTCTAAGAAAACAAATAAGATTCAAGTATTAATGGTGTTTGTTCCCGGACTTATGGCGAAGGTAAATCATTAAACAGAACGTAAAGAAAACGGCCTGGGTTATACAAATCATTTTCTGATGACAAAGGGTGAGGGTGTAGATAAAGGGCAGCAGCGCGGAACCAGATCCCAACACAGTGGAAGGCGTTTCTTCATAGCCTCCTAACTTGCCGTCAAGAGTCACGTAGCCAACAAAGATACAGAAAGCAGACTGTTCTGAATGCAAAAATACAAAGGAGATATAACAGAGGTTTTAATTAAATTTTTAAAAAAGATTTAATTAATTAATTTATTTATCAGAGAGAGAGAAACAGAGAGAGCACAAGCAGGGGGAATGGTGGGCAGAGGGAGAAGCAGGCTCCCCGCTGAACAAGGAGCCAGATGCGGGACTCAATCCCAGGAACCCCGGGATCAGGACCTGAGCTGAAGGCAGACGCTTAACTGGCTGAGCCACCCAGGGGCTCCTAAGTGGAGGTTTTTTTTTTTTTAAGATTTTATTTATTTATTTGACAGAGAGAGAGAGCACAAGTAGGCAGGGAGGCAGGCAAGAGAGGGGGAAGCAGGCTCCCCCCTGAGCAGAGAGCCCGATGCAGGGCTTGATCCCAGGACCCTGAGATCATGACCTGAGCCAAAGGCAGTGGCTTAACCCATTGAGCCACCCAGACGCCCCTAAATGGAGGTTTTAATGAAGGAGAAGAAAAATGTCAGCTTTGCTGTTTGCTTCACAGCTACTGCAGACAGTGCCCCTGCCACCGTGCACAGAGGTATGAAGCTGTGCATTTTCCCTTGAGTTTTATAAGGTAGGGGTAAGCAGCGGGGGAGCTGATCCTGGAGGATGAAAGAAAAGCTTCCAGAATATATTATTTTCCATACAAATTTAACAATCACTCACATTCACACATATGCGATAGTACAAATTCCCTTCTCTTGAAGAGTCCATTCAATTCAATGGAAATGAGTCTGTTTACTGGAGATCAAAAATAAAGCATCGGGAAATTTAAACTTTATTTTGTTTTACATCCTGGGCAATGTCACAGAAGCCTGTTACTCTGGAAAGACAGGAGATGGAAGTGACGTTCCCTGCCCACACCCCCACCCCCCAGCCTCCATTCATTATAACCAACTCCTCATCTTCATTTGTAACTCGCATCAGTGCGGATGTTTTCTGAAGCAAACACACGTCCGTCCCCCTCCCCCCACATTCAAGAGCAGAGTGGTCCCATGAAACCTTTCCTAAGCCAAAATGGTATAAAGCGAAGAAGCAATTACCACTGATTTATATGGAAAAAATTTTTTTGAGCATTTCCAGACCCAAAAAAATAACCTTTCTTAGACTCTTCTGATACCTGGAGGGCACATCTTGCTAACCGTGCACAAAATAAACTGAGACAAAGCACAGTTGTTCCCAGACACAAAGTTTTGTCAGACTGATGCCGAGATGCTGAGTGTAGTTTCTGAGGAAGGAGCGTGGGCACTCTCACTGCCCAAGGGGCGCATTACCTCTCTAATGGCTTTCTTTCTGTCATTGAACACGTTGGTCTTTGTGAAAGCAAAGTGGCTGTAACATGAACTTTCAAAAAGCAGGGGATATTTATAACAAAACGCTGACACCATTGGGACATTTGTTGTTTGTTTAAAAAGAAGTATGGGATCAGACGATCCCAGTTTCACAATGTTAAGGCTCTGGCCTGTCATCTCGATAATTCCTTTGGTTCCATCCTCATGCTCACAAAATGGCTGCTGCAGTTTCAAGCACCACAATCTAGTGAGTAATTTTTTCAAAAACCAAGAAGCAGACAGCTAGCCTGGGTCATGAATAAGTACTCCTATGCACCTATCCCCTTTTCCATATCAAACGAGACGTGTTGGAAAGGAACACAGCCATCCAGAAACCTGCCTACCTCAAATCCCGTTGACTAGCACGGGATTACGTTGTGTATTAGAATGGGTGGGGCTAAGCTTTGGTGTTTGTTAAACAAACCCTGAAGTGGCTCAGCACAACACAGGTTTATTTCTTGTTCTCCTCACGACTTTTGTGAGCTGGTGGCCCTCCTTTATCTTGTAGCTCTACCCCTTAGGGACATGAGACCATTAATGTCACCATAGCAGGGAAAGAGGAAGAAAGGTGAGGGCCCAGGCTCTTGATCGCATAAAACTGTGGCAGACTCTGTTCGCATCCCTGTTGGTTGGATGCAAGTCCAGTGGCCCACCTCCTGCAACGCGGCTGGGATGGACAATCATCCCCACAAAGGACACCGTATGAAGAACCCACAACACTGTGTCCCACTGAAGGCCGCCCCAGATGTCAGAGAGGGAGGGACTTGGGAACAGCTGCTGGGTGGGAATCTGCCACCAGGTCTCATGTCCATCTCCTCCCTCCCCAGGCCAGGAGGTCTGGTTAAAGACACACAGGGAATGTTCTCTGGGCTTCCATCGTCCCCACCCCCAACCAACTGTAAGCTTCTAGAGGCCGGAGGTTGGGTCCTCTTCCCTTCCCATCACTTGTGCCCAGACTAGGTCTAGGAGTACCCAGACTAGTACTAGGAGTACCATAGTAGGTACTCATGGATGTTTTTAGAACAAGTGAATTAAAGCTCTTTTAGGAACAATGATATCAACCATTTGACTATCTTTAAGAAATGCCTGGCTTATACCTAAACACCTAAGCTTTAGAATTTCCAGGAAGTCACAGAGGGACGAGAAGTATGACTCAGCCCTTAAACAAACATGGGTGCGAAAGAGACTGCACAGCAGACTTCAAGAATGTGGCCATAAATTGAGCAAATATTTGATCAATGACATCAACAAATGTAAAACATTTCTTTAAGGAAACTGACTTTTGGAAACTCACTTGGAATGCCTTCAGTCTGATCTTGGCACTTTAACCCTAACTACATCTCCAAGGTTGGAAGTGTTTAAAATCTCTCAAATGCCCAGAGAAGTTGTCACAGGGATGGTGGTCGAGGTGGGGGCTAAAAATAAAAGGTAGTTTGATGCATACAATTTAAGAAACCTAATTAAGGAAGCCAGAGAAGTGAGGTCTCATTGTCCCTTCATCAGCAGGGATTATCACCACCTTATGGTTGAAATGTATGAGGACTGTGTGCCAGCTACTGGGCTCAGGACTTTATATGCATTATTTGCTCTGATCATGTCAACAGTGCCATGAGGCGAGTCCTGTTATCATGCCCATTTTACTGATTGGTATAATAAGGCTGAGAGAGTTTAATAATTTATCTGAGCTGATGTAGCTGCAAAGAGAGACTGGTAGCAAAAATTGAGAACCAGGCTGTCTGTTTCCAAAAACAACACCTTTTAACTGTTAAGCTTTGAACTTGCTCCAGATTCAAGGTACTGGAAGAAAATTTGGCAGGTGTTTTACTCATCCATTATTGTGTGACAACACAGCCCCAAACCTAGGGCTTAAAACAAAAATGTATTACTACCTCTCCTAGTTCTGTGGCCAGCTGGCTGGTTCTCTCTTGGAGTCTCTTTATGATTTCAGATAATCTTGTGGCCAACTTCAGAAATCACAGTGTCACATCAGTCGGTCTACCACTTAGAAATGGGACATAGGACCAACCTAGACTTGAGGGGGAAGACCTGCCCACTAAGGAACGAAGGCCAGGAAGCATCCTTCACTGGGGCCATCTGGTAGACTGACTACCATGGTGGACAAACGCCCAGATGTGAAGCATTCTGGGCAGCTGTGCAGGAGCTGGATTCTTAGAAAGGACTTTCACACCCACTTCTTGTTTGATCCTTCCTAGCCTAGGAGGCAAACAGGCTGGGGCAGGACTTGATTTCTATTTCATAGACGTGGACGCTGTTGCTTAGTGAAAGTAAGTAGCTTACCAGAAGTCACACAGCTTCTAAGCGCAGAAGTGAACTTTGATCTTCTGAGGTGTCACCAGCAGAAAGTAATCAAGGGGAAGTAATTATGGATCTAAATTCCAAATGAAAAAGGTTTATCAAAATGGTAAGATTTCTTAAAAAGATATTATTTGTTTATTTGAGAAAGAGAGCACAAGCAGGGGGAGAGACCCAGGGAGAAGCAGACTCCCTGTTAAGAAGGGAACCTCAACATGGAGCTGGATCCCAGGATCCTGGGATCATGACCTGAGCCAAAGGCAGACACTTAACCAACTGAGCCACCAAGCACCCCCCAAAACTGTAAGAGTTTTAAAACATAACAACACCTCCTCTCATAGCTGTTGCAGGAGTAGATGGTGTCTCCTCGTCATGGGAGTATAAATGGGTGCAATGTTTTGGATATGCAATAGATACCAAAGCCTTAGAAGGTTACAAAATATTTGAACCAGAAATTCCCCATCTAGAAAATTTTCTTAGGAAATAGTCATGAATATGGACAAGTAGTTATTAGGATGTGTCCCATAGTATTTTTGCTAATAGGGAACAATTAGCAATAATCCAATGGCTAATAAGAGGGGTTTTGTTAAACAATTAGAAATAATCCAAATGGCTAATAAGAGGGGTTTCATTAAACAGTGGAAGACTGTTCTGCCATTAAACTAATGTTGTAGGAAAATATTTAATGCCACATAAAATGTGTGGGGAAATTTATGGGAAAAAGCAGATTTCAAAAGAGTATTATGTCACTCTTATTTTAATAAAACATAGTATGTCCATACACACAGAAAAAAAAAAGATATAATACCAAAATGTTCATAGTAGTTATTTAAGGACAGTGGGATTATAAATCATTTTTCCTTTATTTAATTTTTTTCTTCTCTATATTTTAAAATGCTTATAGCATAGGTTACTTTTGTAATGAGTTTTTTAAAAGGAACACATAAAAGGGAGTTAGGAAAATATGGAGGGTTTTAAGCTCATTTTCAACCAACAAATTGGAAGATATACATAGGAATAATATGATCTCTCATACTTAACTCTTCGAAGGGGTATTCTTTTTTAAAGATTTTATTTATTTAATTGACAGAGAGAGATAAAGCTAGAGAGGGAACACAAGCAGGGGAAGTGGGAGAGGGAGAAGCAGACTCCCGCCGAGCAGGGAGTCAGATGCAGGGTTCCATCCCAGGACCCTGGGATCATGACCTGAGCCAAAGGCAGAGGCTTAATGGACTGAATCACCCGGATCCCCTTCAAAGAGCTTTTTAATTCAAGGTCTAACTTGATATTTACAACAACTCATCAAGGGAGGTTGGAGATGCATTATTACTTTTATTTGCAATAGAAAAGTGAGGCTCTAAATGCTGAAGTTGAAAGGTAACCCAGCTAGTGACCCAAAGTAGAGTCCAGTTTCACGAACTCCATGATGTTACAGCGGCAGACGCCTGCGCATACTTTGTCCCCTGCTGCAGACCCCTGTTGTTCGCCTGCCCAGCATCCCTTCCCCCATCTCTGGTCTCAGTTCTCTGACTCTACTGAGGACTCTCCCCTCCCTCAGTCTCAGGCCAGATCCCAGGGATGGGCAGGCGACCCCAACCCAGCCCGCGATAGCCATCCTTGGGGATTCTACCAAAAGTACATGAAGAGTTTGCGGAGTCGGTAGGAAGTAGGAAGGGCTGCTGGGGCCTCTGTGCTCCTGCTGGGGGACTGACGGGCTGCCTAAAATAAGACCAACCAGAAAAACAGAGTCAGGAGGCACAAACAGACGCCCAAACCCATCTGTTCGGTGCCTGGACCCCGGCGCGCCTCAGGCGAGATCATGGACTTTTGTGTACCTGAGCCAGGACATTTCTTTTTCCTCTCTTTCTTTCCCTCCACCTCTTTCCTCTTCTCTCCTCCCCCCACCTCCTCCTTGCTCTTCTTCTTTTTGCTCAAATTGAGTTGAATTCCTCAATTCAAGTTTTAGTTGAATTGAGAAGCTTTAGAAGACTCCGGATGCTCTCCCATCTCAGTGTCCTCACCTGTAAAGTGAAGGCACTAATGGTACCGGTCACCTGCCACACGGGATCGCTGTGCGAGTGACATCAGCGGGTGCCTGTGAATGCTGGTCACACAGGAAGCATCAGCAGATGCTGCCCATTTTTTTTTTTTTAAGGAATTAGAAAAAACTAAATCCAGAAAATCTCATCCCCCATCCCAAAAAGAAAAAGAGACGAAGACTGCCCCATGCACCAACCTATAGAGAAAACAGCTGAGAAAAGAGGGAGCGCCGCGGCAACGACTTCCTCCGGGAGATGTTCTTTCCTCACTTCCGGTCAGGCAGAGGCTGGGCCAGCAGTGGGGCTTGTCCCCATCTCCCTGGGTGGGAACCAGCGACCCCTCCTTCCTCACACGCTCCCTCCCACTCCTTCCCTCCCACAGGTCCTCTCATCCACCCGTGCTGTGTGATACTGGGCCCCATTCTGTTGGCAATTGCTAGAAATAGCAAGCGTTGCCAGAGAGGAGGAGAACGGGGAGGTGAAGTAGTTGGCAAGACAGAAATGGCTGATTTTGCAACGCGGCCTGGGGAGAGAGAAAGTAAACTGGGAGAAAGTTAGCCAGGCCTCCTAGCCTCATTCCTGCATTGGTTGTACGAAGAAAGGAGACGGTGTCTGCGCTTAAAGAATGCTCGGTTAAGGCTGCTCGTTTTCTGAGGCGGTTGGGACTCATGAAGCTGGGCCAGAGGGCTCTGGGGCTGAGCAAAGTGTTAGCACAAGAGGAGCAATGTTCCCACATGAATCCAGTCTGCTGGATTAATCAGCAAAGGTATTACACAGTTCGAGGGGTCTCTGACGGGGAGGGCCAGAGAACAGGTCTCAGAGAGTTCCAGTCCGGAACAATGTCCTCACAATGGGGGCTACCCCAGATCATGGGCACCATGAATGGCTCATACTGCTGGTAATGGCCACTGGATGCTAGGAACCCCACAACTGTGCCCTAAACCCTTATCCCAAAATGGAGTCTGAGCAGCCTCAAGTTCCTCATGTCCTCTTCTGGAGACCAAGCCTGTCATGGTGTCTGAACGGCTAGGCCTAGGGTTTATGCCTTGTTGTGAGCCAGCATTAGCCTTTGACCTTGGGGAGGTGGGGCTCATAATGTGGGAAACTTCCCAATCACGGGTGGGGTTTGAAAGGACAACCGTTAGGGATGTGTCCATCACCTCACAGCATTTCTACAGGTGTATGGTTGCTCATATGATCCGTGACTCCATTCTGACATGCTTTATCCTTAAAAATGCATTCAAGCCCCACCAGCAACGGGGCCCAGACTGCTCATTTGGGGTCACTCAGCACCTCCGAGTTCCAAATGCAGCTCCAAGTACCACCTGCTCACCCCTTCTTTCTTGAGGCTCTGCTCCTTCAAGTCATTATCGCCCGCCAGACATGGGCACAGACCTCTTTCTACCCCTACCCTCTGATACGGAGAGCTGAAACGTTTTTCAGAGACGTACCAGGCCCTTGGGGAAGACCCTTTCCCTAACGCAACAGAGCAGTTGGCTCTGACTTGTCACATCCTCCTCCTAGGACTCACCTCTGGTTTTCCCTCTGCAGAAATAAAGGCCTTTGAAAGTGTCCTCAAGAATAAATTCGGCCACCAAACCTAAAATGCAAGGACAGAAGTAATGTTTTTTAGACACTGGGTTTTGGTTGGTCCCAGATGAAACCCCATTTGAGGGGACAGAGTTGGAAAACTGCTCTAGTAGTTTTCTCCTTTAGAAAAGCCTAGAAAGCAGATTAATGGTAGTGTGCCAGAGTGGCCCCCGCCTCCCACATCCAGGTGACCATGCCTGTCAGGACCCCCACAGACCTCACAAGAGGAGGCAAAACTGGGTAAAGGATCCTTTCCGGGTCTGCTCTGCACCTTCTGGTGATGTTCACGTGCTGCCTGCCTTTGCACTTGCCCTGCCCCCGCCCTGCCCCCCACCCTGGGCACTTCTGTCTGGCACTCAGTGCTCCTCTGTGGAACGACCAACCAGCTCCTCTGTGAATTCTGCCTGAGACCCCAGGAGAGACACCTGCTAACCCCAGCTATCTTACTCTAAGAACCCTGTGAGTTACTCGGTTTTATATTTATCTGTGTTTTTCTTTTAGGACAAAGACAATATATCATTTGTTGTGGGGTCCCCAATAACTGGCAGAGCTTTTTGAGTGGAAAGGAGGAAAAATGGGTGGATGGATGGGCGACACACACGGACTGTCGCACCACACCTGAGTTTTGAGGAACAGTGGTTGCTTCAGCGAAAGGCCACGAGGGGGCAATGTGGAGCAGCTTTTCAAGGTCTCCCGAGACTCTTCCACCAGACCCTGGCTGGTGAGGTTTCTAGAACTTATTTGGTTCAGCATTTTCTTTTTTTCTTTAAAGATTTTATTTTTTTACTTATTAGACACAGAGAGAGGGAACACGAGCAGGGGGAGCGGGAGCGGGAGAAGCAGGCCTCCCACTGAGCAGGAAGCCCATGTGGGGCTCCATCCCAGGACCCTGGGATCAGAGCCTGAGCCAATGGCAGACGCTGAACCGATTGAGCCACCCAAGTGCCCCTCAACATTTTCATTTGAGAGAGAAGAAGCTGAAGCCTGAGGGGGTGAAGGTTGTGCCCAGGGACACACATCTCCTGAGCTGGCCTCATGAGTGGGTACAGCATCTTTTCATTATGAAAGCCTGTGCTCCCAGCTCCCTGGGCTCCGATGGCCCGAAGCTGCCAGGCGTCCGGCAGCCAGCTCCAGTTTCTCTGCAGCCCTTGCCCGAACTGGCTGGCTGCCGGCTGCTGGTGGTGACCCTGTGCCGCACAGAGGAGACAAACCACTGAGTATGCCATTCAGGGCGGGCCTACCGTGTCCTCTGGCCCCTCCGTGGGGACCTTACTAACTCCCTCTTTCCTTGACATGTCTCTTCTGTCCTTTTGGGCCTACATCACCTGGGCTTATATTTCCCAAGAAAGGAAGGTCCCCGTACTCAGAACATGTCCAGTATCATGCTTCTTTCAAAATGTACTTCTTTTTTGTACCACGTCCTCTAGCCCCACTGTTTAATTCCCTCTGTTTCTTTGGGGAGGGGGCAGGTGTTTGGAAGAATGCCAGCATGGTGATGAAGCTCCCTCCCTCCCTTCCTGGCCATCCACACACTGTCGCAGCAGGCTCCTGAGGTCCGAGTTTTAGATGGCAGAGGGAAATATCCAGAGTGCACATGAAACCTCAAAATTTCCTTTCCATTCATTTGCTCATTCATCTATTTAATTATTCAACTATTAAAAATGTTAAGCATCCGCTATCTGTTAGGTGCTGAAAAGAAATTCAGTCTTACATTTATTACGCCCCTGGGCACTTATGTGCCAGGCACTGTGCTGAAGGCCTGACATTCACTATCTTTACACAAGCCTGTGAGGGTTAGGGTTATTATTCCTATTTTACAGATGAGGCTACAGAGCTCTAGAGAAATGATGTCACTTGACCAAGTAAACTACAGAACCAGGAGTCAAGCTGGTTGGAAGGTGCCACCCGAAGGGTCAGGCATTTCCATTGAAGTTCACTGTTGGGCTTGTGGTTGCTCGTGCCCAGAACTCTCCCAGAGTCTGCACCCTCCACAGGCAGGTGTGAAGTGGTTAAGCACAGAGCCCCAAGGGATGAGCGAGAGCTGCAGAGACCCGCCCTGGGCCTGGGTCTCTGTTTAGTTAAGTATATTGTAGCTTTCTGTCTCCTAGGGTGCAATTCCAGAATGTTCCATCAAGTTCAATTCTGCAATTGTATATTAATATTCTGTGTGGGACCCAACATCCCCTCAGAGATGTGGCTCAGAGAAAGGCCCCTCTAGGGACACTGGGATGGGAGTCAGAAACCTGGGTCTGCTTGACTGGGGCCTACCGAGCCATGTGAGCTGGACCCTTTCCTGCTTCCTTGTAAACTGGGAGACTGTAGTACCCCATGCAAACTCTACCATGTGCCTCAGAGCTGTCCTCAAAACAAGATAAGAGCACGTGTGTGGAACAAGGTCTTCTCTTGTATGACTTAAGCGTCCTTATTATCTCCTTGAGCTGGGCTGCGGTGCTTTTGACTGGACCCCCAGAAGCCTAGAGCAGTAGTTCCTGGCCTTATGGACTGAACAGGTCAGTTTTCTTGTTTTATATTTTCTTGTTATAAATATAAAGAAAAACATTTTCTTGTTATAAATCTCCATGAGTCCCATAGGATTGTTTCTTTTTAAAAATGGCTGCCACAAACACTCTGTTCTAAACGAAAAAGAAGTTTAACAAAAAAGTAGGTAGGACATAACCTCCAATAAAAAGTGGATATATTTAGCTTTGCAAAAGAAATTACACAGTCTCTATTTTTCTCATTTTGTTTTAGGTCAGTGGAAACTGAAGCAAGGACTGGCCCCCGGGAGCTGTTGCCAGAGAGTGTGTGTGGTTTACGGGGTGTCCTTCGACCTCGCAGCCGAGCCTTCCCTGAGCAGTGAGAGGTACACTAACTGCGTCACGGAGCAGTCATGTGTGTCGGGGACCTGAAGGACAGCATAAAAAAATAATGTTCCAGGAAATGTTTTTAATGGGTATTACAGAATAGTGTGTGCAGCAGGACCCCCAACTTGTGACATACCTGATCGCCTACGAGCAGCCTCCAATGCACAGGAAAAAACCGCCAGAAAGCTATACAGCAAAATCCCATGGGGTTGTCTCTGCATGGAAGAAGGACGGCGGGTTTATTTTCTCCGAGTGGTTTCTTGCATTTTCCAAATCTTACTGTTTTGTAATCAGAAACATAGACCGAATAAAGTAGCCAAAGGGGAAAAAGTGGCGCAAGAAGAGTTATGCCACACGCTGTGTGAGACGCTGGCCTCCCCGGGACCTGGAGAGCTTCGTGAAGCCACATCCTGGACTGCGCTGGGACCACTCACCTCCTGTCTTTGCTTCTCTCGGGCTGGGCCTGGTGTCTGGCTTGTGGGGAGCGTCCCGTCTGTGCAAGCTGAGCGGACTGCTTTCCTTACCAGGCTGGCCAGTGTGGCTCCTGGCCAAGAGAGGCCACAGAGACAAGCTGTCACTTAGGTGGAGATGGGCCATTCCTAAACTGTTGTCCTTTCTGATGCAGACATTTCTGTTTGAAGCCTTTGGTGGCTTTTGTCTCTCCTCAGGATGCTGGAACAAGGCAACCACCAACAATCCTTTTTGAAGTTTAGGCTCCTATCTTAGAGGCAATCTGGCCGTTAAATGAAGACAGGGTTTGGGAGGATCTCTTCCCCACTTCCCCTTGATTAGGCTTCTTGCTGATGAGTGGCAGGAGTTACTTCTGGCTAACTTGAGCAAGCAAGAAATGCATTGGAAAGCCTTCTGGTAACTCCCAGTTTAGGCCGGAAGATGAGAGCCCACTGATAAAATGGGCAGGACCCAAGCCATGAGGACCACTGATAAGGGCCCTGAGCCTTGTCTCTTATACTCATGATTCTGAGTCTGGACAGGTTCACGGAGAGGGTTCAGAGCTCGGGCCCTGGAGCCAGACTGCCTGGTTTCAGATCACGTTTACCAGGACCTAAAGCAAATTCCATGACTTTTCTATGCTTCCGTTTCCACATCTGTAAAATAGAGATAAGAACCAGCTGGCATTCGTTATCTCTTGCTGTGAAACAAATTACCCCCAAACCTAGTGGCTTATAACAACAATAAACATTTATTGCCTCAGTTTCTGTGGGTCAGGTATTCAAGAGCAGCTTAGCTGGGTGACTCTGTCGCAAATTCTCATGAGGTTCAGTCACGTGTGGGTTGGGACTGTCATATCTGAAGGCTCAGCTGGGGCTGGAAGGTCTGTTTCCAAGGGGGCTCTCTCCTTCAGCTGGCAGTTTGGTGCTGGCTGTTGGCAGGAGGCTTTCCTTCCTCCCGAACCTGACTGCTTAAGGACCCTCACAACATGGTGGGGGCCTCCCCCCAGAGCAAGTGATACTGGAGAGACAGCTGGACAGAAGGTATGTCCTCTATATGACCTCACCTGTGAAGTCACGTCACATCACTTCTGCTTTAGTCACTCATTAGAAGAAAGTAAGTCCAGCCAGTGTGTGAGGGGAAGAAAAGTAGGCCCCACTTTTTGAAGGGAAGTGTGTGAGAAAACTTGTAGCCATATTTTCTAACCACCACAGTACCTCATAGGATTGTTACAAAGATGAAATGAGTTAATACTAGCTAGTGTTTAAAACAGTGCCAGGGGGCACCTGGGTGGCTCAGTGGGTTAAAGCCTCTGCCTTCGGCTCCGGTCATGATCTCAGGGTCCTGGGATCGAGCCCCGCATCGGGCTCTCTGCTCAGCAGGGAGCCTGCTTCCCCCTCTCTCTGCCTGCCTCTCTGCCTACTTGTGATCTCTCTCTGTGTTTCAAATAAATAAATAAAATCCTTAAAGATATATATATGTATAAAAGTTCCTGGAATATTGTAATTACTACATAGTGTTTGATTGCTACTACTACAACAACTACTACTAGAAAGTACCAGCCCTTTCCCAGGAGTGGCTTGCTCTCGGATGTCTGCCCTGTGCGCAGTGCCTTGTCTCCCTGGGAACTCTCTGGCCTCCTGGAAAAAGGGAAGGAAGAGCCTTTCTCAGAAATGATCACCACTGTAAGTCTCTCCCTCCCGCCCACCCCCCATCTACCCCATAGCCTGGCTGAGGTTATTACTCAGCTGTGAATGTTCAGAGCCATTGGGTCCGGGGTGTGGTGGGAACCCTCCTTGGCAGGATGGCAGCAACAGAGGCAGGAGGAAGACTTACAACCTCTACTCAGGGATAAGTGCCCTTTGCATTCTTCTTTAGAATTGATCCCAGTTTTGCAGGAGATATGCTGAGCTCCGCAAGGACTTGTGTCTCACACTGGCCAAGTATAGGCAGGTAAACAAGCAGGTGACAGATGGTGGATAGACTACTCACAGGGAGGTTGGCAGAGGAAGCCATGGGCCAGTAAGCATTTTTAGACAAACTTTATAAAATCTTTCCAAAGGAAAATTTAAAAAACCACATGCAGAAAAAGTCCTTTCCTCCTGTCTGGTTAAAAATATAAAATAAACAGGCACAAAAGTCATCCCTCAATGCGATCTTCCCTTTAGCTCAAAAACTACACTGTTCATATTCACACTTGGCGGATCCTTGTCTCCCCTTCTATCATTTTATCTAGAGTGGGAGAAGCAAAGGAGCATGATAATAATAGTATTTTTTTAGCTTAATACTAATTTTATTATTTTTTTATTATAGTAACATTGACTTATAACATGTTATTAGTTTTGGGTGTTCAACATAATGATTTGATATTTGCATACTTGGCAAAAATGATCACCACTGTAAATCTGTTAACATCCATCACCATACAGTTACAGTCTTTTTTTCTTGTGGTGAGAACTTTCAAGCTCTGCTCTCTTAGCAACTCTTGAATATGCAATACAATATTGATGACTCTAGTCACCAATGTTGTCCATGATATCCCTATGATTTACTTATTTTATAACCGGAAGTTTTGTACCTCTTGATTTTCTTCACTCGTTTTACCCACTCTACAAACTCCCTTCCATCTATTCTCTGAGAGTTTTGTTTTGTTCTGCTCATTTGTCTTATTTTTTTAGCTTCCACACATAAGTGAACTCAGATGGTATTTGTCTTTCTCTGTCTGACTAATTTCACTTAGCGTAATACCCTCAAGGTCCAGCCATGTTGTTGCAAATGGTAAGACTTCATTCTTTATGGCTGAGAAGTACTCTTGGCTATTGTAAATAATGCTACAGGGAACGTAGGGGTGCATATATTTTTTACAAATTAGCATTTTAATTTTCATCAGATAAATCCCCAAAAGTGGAATTGCCAGATTATATGGTAGCTAGACCCATTAAGAAAAAGAGAGAGAGGTCTCAAATAAACAAAATCAGAAATGAAAGAGAAGTTACAACTGACATATATAAAAAAACAAAGCATCATGGGAGATGACTATAAACAATTATGTCAATGTATTGGACAATCTAGAAAAAATGGATAAATTCCTAGAAATAGGATTGTCTAAGACTGAATCATGAAGGAGTAGGAAATCTGAACAGATCAATTACTAGTAAGGAGTTGAACCAGTAATTTAAGACCACCTAACAAACAAAAGTCCAGGAGCAGAAATTTCACCGGTGATTTCTACCAAACATTCAAAGATTTAATAGGTATCCTTCTCAAACCCTTCCAAAAAATTGAAGGGGCCGGGGGGAGCTTCTGAACTCATTTTACAAGACCAGCATTATCTTGATACCAAAACCAGAGAAGGACACCACAAAAAGAGAAAATTGCAAGACATTATTCTGATGAACATAGATGCAAAAATCCTCAATAAAATATTACCAAATTCAACAATACATAAAAAGTGGTATTTATTCCAGGGATGCAAGGATGGGTCAATATCCATCAATCAATCAATATGATACACCACATTAACAAAATGAAGGATAAAAATGATATGATCCTCTCAGTGCAGAAAAAGCACTTGACAAAATCCAACATCCTTATCATAAAAAAGAAAAAAACTGTCAACAAAGTGGTTATAGAGGGAATGTCCCTCAACATAAGAAAGGCCACATATGACAAGCCCACAGCTAACATCATCTTCAATGGTGAAGAGCTGAAATCTTTTCCTGTAATATCAAGAGCAAGACCTCTTTTATTCAACATAGTATTGGAAGCCCTGGCCAGAAAAAAGGAAATAAAAGGCATCCAAATAGAAAAGGAAGAAGTAAAACTGTTCCTATTTGCAGAAGACATTACTTTATATAAACACTGAAGACTTCCCAAAAATAACTGATGGAACTAATAAACAAATTCAGTAAAGTTGCAGGATACAAGATCAATATAAAATAGTCTCTTGTGTTTTTATGTATTAATAGTGAAATATCAGAGAAATTAAGAAAACAATCCCATTAACAGTTGCATCAAAAAGAATAAATTATCTAGGTGTAACTTTAACCAAGGAGTGGAAAAACCTATACACACTGAAAACTACAAGACATTCATGATGTAAATTGAAGGAGACAGAAATAAATGGAAAGATATCCTGTGTTTGCCATCAAAAGAAATGAAATCCTGCCGTTTGCAACGACGTAGATGGAACTAGAGGGTACTACACCGAGTGAAATAAGTCAATCAGAGAAAGACAATTATCATATGATCTCTCTGATAGGAGGAATTTGAGAGGCAGGGTGGGGTTGTAGGGGTTAGGGAGGGAAAAATGAAACAAGATGGGATCAGGAGGGAGACAAACCATAAGAGATTAATCTCACAAAACAAACTGAGGGTTGCTGGGGGGAGGGGTGGGTAGGAAGAGGGTGGTTGGGTGATGGACATTGGGGAGGGTATGTGCTATAGTGAGTGCTGTGAAATGTCTAAGCCTAAGGAGTCACAGACCTGTACCCCTGGGGTTCATAATAAAAGCAAAAGATATTCTGGATTGGAAGATTCTGGATTGGAAGAATTAATATTGTTAAAATGTCCATATTACTCAAAGAGATCTACAGATTCAATATACTATCAAAATTCCAATGATGAACTATAGAGAAATAGAATAAATAATCCTAAAATGTGTATGAAACCACAAAGGATCCAAATAGCTAAAGTAATCTTGAGAAAAAAGGTCAAAACGGGGGTCATCACGATTTCAAACTATCTCACCTAGTCACAGTATTAATAGTAACTAACAACCATGAGCAATAAATACCACTCTCACAACGAGGGCCCAGCTGCAGGCGCCGGCTGTCTTGATTCCCAGGAGCTATTGAGGTCAGTCCACCCTGATGACTTCACATCCTGTCCCGTGGACCGAGGATATTTTATAGCTGTGTGCACCTGGGGCCGGAACCCCAAGCCAGGTCTCACCTGTGGTTTGGCTCAAGGGATTTCAGAGTTTCCGTGAACCCCCCCTACCAGGAAAATAATACCAGTTCTTGCTGTTGCCACCAGGTGGGACTTTACAACAGACATCAACAGCAGGAGGTCCCTCCTGGTGAGCCATACCTCTGCTACAGGGGTCTTTAATCTCAACACTACTGGCATTTGGGGCTAGATGATTCTTTATTGTGGGGCTGTCCGGTGCTTTGGACAAGGTCCAGCAGCAGCTCTGGCCTCTCCCTGACCCACTGAATGCCAGCGGCAACCCCTGAGTTGTGACAACCAAAAAGGTCTCCTGATGTCTCTGCAGCCGCAGGTGTGTGTGTGTGTGTGTGTGTGTGTGTGTGTTGGTGGTGGTTAAGAGCAGGGGCCCTGAGGTCAGACCACTTAAATTTAAATCCCAGCTCCGTGGTGACTTGACGAGCACTCCGTGATAAACGTAATGTAGGATGGCTACAGACTGTATCCTCCAAACCAGGACAATTTGAGAGGAAAAGAATGTTCTAATAATAATTTCATAACCAGAGACTGTCTCAGCAAACAAGGATGTGTGGTCAGTCCTTAAGTCCATAAACGTTGTTGAGCCCTGGATGACTAGTGTGCTAAGTACTTTACGTGTAGGAACTTCATTTAATCCCCTCCAGACCCTAAGAGATCAGTACTTAGTATTACACTCTTTCTAGATACGGAAGACTGAGACACAAGAAGCTAGTGAGTTATATAGTCGGTGTTCTTTTAAAAAAAAAAAAAAAGTTTTTATTTATTTATTTTGGAGAGAGAGTGAGAGAGGGAGCATGAACTGGGGGAGGGGAGAAGGGCAGAGGAGGAGGGAGAAGCCAACTTCCCCCTGAGCAGGGAGCCAGACTCCAGGACCCCTGGGATCAGAACCTGAACTGAAGACAGACGCTTAACTGACTGACTCACCCACGCGTCCCAGTCAGGATTCTGATCTTGGCAGGCGAGTTTCCAAGCCTGTGTTCTTCGCCACATGCCTGACCATGCTTGGGCGCATGGGGAAACACAGGGCTACCCGATATCCACTGGACGCCGCAAGAACTACCAGCTCTAGGTTGTTCACAGTTTCAGCCTGGAGCCCACTTACAAAGCCAGTTTTCAGGGGTTACTGTGATAAAAAGCAGACACACAAAAATCACTGTGGAGCAGAAAATGAGAGCAGTATCCAGTATGATTCCCAGTTCTGTGGCGCTCAACAGGTGTGCCCATCCTATTAGGAAGTCACTATGCCTATTTAAGAATGAAACAGAAAATTATTTTTTCATTAATGTTTATTTTCCCAGATGGCTACTAAGCTCATAGGACATAAAGTCTTAGTAAGCCTTTAGACCCAGCTGCTTAGTAAATGAAACTGTCGGGTATTTCTTTTGGCCTGGGGGGTACCATGAAGGTAATGTAAAAGTAGAAAATTCGGGAAACTTTGCACTCACTATTTTTGCCACTGGAAGAATCTGGAGGGTAATGATGGAGAAGGTCTTCTAACCCAGCCATCCCACCCTGGTCGCCCACTCTGGGGAAACCCGTCCTGTCCCCGTGGCACACGAGCCCGTGCTAATGGAATCCACCCCCTGCCCCCACCAACCCGCTCTGTCCTCCCTCCCATACACCCAGCTCTCTTTTCCCTCCCACAAAGAAAGAATAGACCCTGACCCCAGACAGTTGCTAAATCCCATATGAGTCCCTTTCTTTCAATTTCCTACCCCATTTCAACAGCGTCAGAAAGCAAACTGGTTGTTTTACAACTTGAATTTCCTCAAGTTTCCAGTTGAACATCTTCCACGAACATGAAATCTGCTCTTTGGGTCAGAGGTCACACTGTCAACACAGGACACAGTGATAAGCAGACTGCATCCCCTCCCCAGGCAGCACCTCAGGCTGGTGTGCCAAGTCCTGAATAAATACACAGAGGTGGCCGGCCGGGGAAGTTGTCACTGGGTCTAGGGCCACAAGCACATTTTTCTTTCTCATACTGCCTGACTATAACAGAAAACTAGACACTGTGGGGGTGGTGGAAAGAAACAGGGTAGGGGATGGCACTGCTCTTATCACTACCCAGGAGCCAGCTTGGACAAGCGGCTTCTCCCTATGCCGTTTCCTTATCTATAAGGGGACTGGATTGCCCAGTGGTTCTCAATTTGGGGTGTCTCAGACACATTCGCAGCCTGTGTGTCGGCCTGAAAAGTGTGGAATGTCTGTCTTTCTGGGGTGCCAAGCTTATTCAAGATTTTTGGGACCTCAATCTTTTTATGTGAAAGCATTTTTGCATCCTTGCTCGTTGCTCAGAATGCAAAATGTACATACATTTTTATTATAGTAACAATTACTGTGTCCAGGGTTCATCTCTTTATTATGATCCTTGCAATTACCCAATGAGATATTTTATTCCTATTTCATAGATGGAAAAACAAAAACCTGGGGAAAGGAGAAATAAAATAATCTAGCCAAGGTCACATGTTACTAAGCAATGATAAACGATTCCCTCTCCCCCAAAAAGATCTGGGCCCATTGCAAAGTGCTTTGGAATCTACCCCCAGTCACCTAGATAGGGCTTCTTTGATAAGTCAGAACAACACGGATCTCCCAAATGATCTCCAAAGTCCAGCTCCGACACTCCGAAATCAATTTTCAATGCATTAAGGGTTTCACACACAGGATACCCTTGGAGGACGACAAAAGCTGGGGAGGCCCTGCAGGGTCTCCAGGGGTTTCTCTAGGTGGGGTTTTCCGGCCCCTCTAGCCCTCCCCCATGAGTCCAAGGGCGTGAGGCCACAGCCTAGCCCGGGTGTTTCCAGCGCGACGCCTGGCACTTCCTCGTTCCCGCGCGCCCCGGGCTCAGTGCGCAACGCCCAGCGCCGGCGCTCTTGCGGCGGGAGGGGGCCAGAGGGGAGATGTCGCAACCGCCTCCCTCCCTCTTTCCCCGCCTTGGCGCTCAGTCGCCTCCCAGATGAGCGCGCTCGCAGACGGCTGCGGGCCGCCCGGGCGCCCGGCATGTCCCCTGAGTGCGCGCAGTCGGCGGGCACCGGATCCCCGCGCAGCCTGGAGCGGGCCAACCGCACCCGCTTCCCATTCTTCTCCGACGTCAAGGGCGACCACCGGCTGGTGCTGACCGCTGTGGAGACGGTCGTGCTGGCGCTCATCTTTGCGGTGTCGCTGTTGGGCAACGTGTGCGCTTTGGTGCTGGTGGCGCGCCGACGGCGCCGCGGCAACACCGCCTGCCTGGTGCTCAACCTTTTCTGCGCCGACCTGCTGTTCACCAGCGCCATCCCGCCCGTGCTGGCCGTGCGATGGACCGAGGCCTGGCTGCTGGGCCCGGTCGCCTGCCACCTGCTCTTCTACGTGATGAGCTTGAGCGGCAGCGTCACCATCCTCACCCTGGCGGCCGTCAGCCTGGAGCGCATGGTGTGCATCGTTCGCCTGCAGCGCGGCATGCGGGGTCTGGGGCGGCGGGCGAGGGCCGCGCTGCTGGCGCTCATCTGGGGCTACTCGGCGCTGTCCGCTCTACCCCTCTGCGTCTTCTTCCGCGTGGTCCCCCAGCGGCCCTCCGGCCAGGACCAGGTGAGCGCCGGGTGGTGCGCGCCAGGCAGGTGTCTGGGGCGGGATGGCGAGCGCGGATTCCACGGAAGCGATGACCCGGGGCAATGAGTAACCAAAAACAACAGAACGAGAATAGGCAATTTGTTGCGTTTAATCGTTGTGTCCCTGTGCCCAGTGCTCTGAAGTTTTAGCTCTTGAATTTCACTGCAGCGACTTAGGTCCCGTAAAGGCCCTTCAAAGCCTTGTAAATAGAGTCCCCCAAATGCCTGCAAAGTTTGCTCTTTATGTTGAGGTTAGTGCAATAAGCGGGGAGTGTAGGAGCCAACCAGATGGAACTTCGAGGATCCGGAATGGCTAATGGCACTCGTGTATATTGAAATCTGCTCTCTCGCAGGGTGGGTGCTAGCATACATCCACTTGATGTATGAGGAAGCTGAGGCCCACAGAATGACTTGCTCGGGGCATCTCATCCTAAGTGTGAGGAGGAGCTGAGAGCCTGCTCAGCACATTCAGCCTTGGCTGGGTGAGGGTCCTGCTTTGAGAACCTAGGAGCAGAGAGCCAGGGAGAAAGGGCAGCAGAGACCCAGGGGCCCCAGACCCGATGCTGCCACTAGGGGTGTTGTAATACTTTCCTGGGGCCTCAGCTTTTCCAACTGCGAGAGAGAAGGATTGGACTAGACCACAGTATCTTGCCTGGAGCCTTGCATGGTGGGTGGCTTCAGAGCATCCTAAGCGCCCAAATGTTGGGCAGATTCCGGAGGCTGGGAGATGAGCTTTCTTCTGAGCTGTGTGTTCAGAGTTGTCATTAGGATCTTTGTGGGGGTCCATGACCTTAAAAAAAAAAGTTCTCTGGGCAGTGCATGACATTGGCTCGGGTCCACTCGAGTTGGGCAGTCCAGAATCACGGTCCAAAATTGTGGTCCCCATCTGTTCCTGCTGCTGCCCCACTGAGCTGTTGTGGAGTTTGTGTGCCGAGATTCAATCCCAGATGCGGCACCTCGGGCCGGCCGGGTGGACAGTGGCCGGGGTGGACAGTGGCCATGGTTCTGGCTGTCTTCCCAGTGGGCTAGGTTTTCTGTGCCTCATAGGGAGGGATAGAGAAAGAACATAAGTCTGTGCGCCCTTTATAAAGGCAGGTGTGAGTCCTGCTCTGGGGTCAGCCTCTCCAAAGGTTGCCCCTAAGTGGGTTTTCCCACCCCTCCCTTTCTCTACAACTCACTGGTTTTCTGGCCTGAGCAAAACTGTCACAGGGGTGCCTGGGTGGCTCAGTGGGTTAAGCCGCTGCCTTCGGCTCAGGTCATGATCTCAGGGTCCTGGGATCGAGTCCCGCATCGGGCTCTCTGCTCAGCAGGGGGCCTGCTTCCCTTCCCCTCTCTCTGCCTGCCTCTCTGCCTACTGTGATCTCTCTCTGTCAAATAAATAAATAAAATCTTTAAAAAAATAAATTAAAAAAAAAAACTGTCACAAACCACAGTTCCAAAGACAGTCCTACTCAGTGACCAGAAGGAAGTGAGAAGGTAGGAAGGTAGGAAGGGAGGTGAGATGTGACCTGGAGGAAGATTTCCTGCTGCGTAGGTGGGTGTAGTCTGAGCACAGGATGCCTTCCTGCGTATGTGCTCTGGGGCACCGATGCAGATGTGGGCTTCTCTGGGGGTCTCCCAGACCCGTCTCTTACACAAGCCTTTTAATGGCATGTGAGGAGAAGTCTGCAATCCATGTAAGCAGTCTCTCTCTCTCTTTTCTCTCTCTTTTTAACACAAATCAGACCTAAAAGTCTCTTTCCTAATTGTTTACTTTTTGCATGGAATACATTGTGGGGTTTTTGTTTGATTGTTTTGTTTTGTTTTAAGGCCTTGAATGACTAATAGGCAGGAACCATGTCAGGCCTGTGGCACTTGATCAAAGAACATGGACGCCTGTGGCCATGCCCCCTCAAGTGGGGGCTAGGATGGCGGGGTTCAGCTGAGCGTGCCCATTGCCAAGCTTGCCCATCAGGGTGCCATCAGCATAGCAGACCAAGGACCCTAGTGGGTAATCCTGTCCTCCTCAGCCCAGATGTACTCAGGAATCAAAGTGGGTCACTCAGATACTTCAGAAATAAATGAAAGGCCAGGCCTCACCCCAGACCCACTGGATCAGCTGGAGGCTAGGTTTTGCCATCAGTCTTTTGATTTTTTAAGTTATTCTCTCACTGAATAACAGCGTTTCTGTATTTTTCGCAGAACTTGAGGGACTTTTCCCCGTTTTTTTCTTTCCTTACAGAAAAAAAATGACACTCAGGAAATTAAAGATCAAATAGAATATATCTTCAGGATATCTTAGGTTCCCAGACAAGTACCTTGCGCCCCTCCCTTTTACAACTGTTTTAGGTACCCTTGGACTTAACTGGCAAATAATGGTAAAAAAGTGAGGCTCTTGGCCCCTCCCAGACTAAAACTGCTTGCCTACGTGGACACAGGTGGTGGTTTGAGTGAGAAGGCCTTCGCTCAGATGGAGGAACTGCCCTGTTTTGTGACTCTGTATTTTACCTCTGGTAGGGTGTCTGCGTGGTCGGAGCCCCTGACGGCACTCCCATGACCAGAACTGAGCTGTGAGGCGCTTCCATGGAAACTTATGTCATGGTTCTCCCTTGGAGCAGGCATGCAGACCCCTCTTGTATTAATGCAGAAACACCTCCTTGGTCATAGAGCCTTTGGGGAGGGATTGGGCAAAGCCACTGGGAGAGCCCTTCAGAAGCACCTCAGGAGACTGAGAGCTAGGTGAGTTGGCCACAATCCATTGGCCCTGATATTAGTAGACATGGAGCAAGGGAGCTTGTCATGAAGAAACCAGATGGTCCTTTTGAACTCTCCATCCTTTTTGTCTTTTCCCAACACATGCACCTGCCAATAAGCCAAGAAATGGAAAAACTGCCCAGTTCCTCAAGGGCTGTGACCAGAGCATGGAGGAAACAATTCATTTTATAGGTGAGCAAACTGAAGAAATAAGTTGAAAAGAATGAGAAACAGGGGAAGAAAAAAAAAAGTGTGGCCATTAAAAAAAAAGAGAGAGAGAAGGATCTAGCCTAGACTGAACAGAGTCTCACATTTAAAATTAGCAAAAGCTTGTTTTCTTAATCCTCTATTCCCAGCTTCCTGTCTGTAGATTCTGCCCGCCCCTTCCTACTTGGACACTAAATACGGAGGTTTTTGGATGGGGGACACTTTCCGACTCAAACCACCGGCTGAGGGAACTCTCTAACCTCAAGCACACACTGGCCGCCTCCTCTTGAGGAGTGTGGGATAGGGAAACAGTGCCTCACAGAGCTTTCTGCCAGTTTAGTGCCCCAGCTCCCCAAAACGGGAACATGAGTACCTTCGTCCATTTGGGCAGTGGGTGCCTCCCAGTCCAGGGTGACCAGCCTCCCTCAAGCTTCCCTGTAGTGAGGATGAAATGGTAGTCATGCTAAAAATGCTAGCTAATTTCGTATTCAGAGTGTGGGCTTTGGAGTCCAGCATTCTGAGTCTAAATCCCATCTCTGGCATTTAGGAGCTGTGCCACAGAGGCAAGTGCTCCCCACCTCTGTACCTTCCTTTCCTCGTTTGCAGAATGGGCATGATGACAGTAGAGCCTTATAGAATTGCCAGGGGGACCAGGGTTCAGTGAGTGGGCCAACGCCTGGCACATACAGAGTTAAGCACTCAAGAATTGGTAGCTATTATTAGTTTCCTTATCTTGGGTTACAAGTATTTTAAACATTCTTTAAATGGTGTAATTCTTCTGACTGCCGTAAAATAATAGACTGCCATTTTAAGAGGGTGGGCACATTCTAGCAACCGAGACATCTCAGCCAGCTCAACTCAGCCTGTTCCAACAGGATTCCTGCCTCTGTGTGCTGTGGCTCTGCTAGGGCACTGACCCTCATCAGCAGGTTGGGGGGTACTGTCCACCCTGGCCAGAATGTGCTGCCTGTTCACTGCATAAACATTTACCGAGCACCCCTCCCCGCTGCCCGCACCACAAGTCACGTGACCAAGATGGCATCCTGTTCAAGGAGGTGCACGGATTGACAATGTTGGTGGTCTCAGACCCTGGCCCAGTTTGGTTCTCACAGAAACCCTATGAATAGGTGTTGGTATGTTCATTTTCCGAAGAGGGAAATGCCTGAAGTCACAGAGCAGACAAGAGATGGAACTAGAATTTAGCCCGGGGCTGTCTTTCTCCCTGTGTCTTTTCCCGCAAGTTCACACTTCCTTAGGAGCCCTCTGTCTTACAGCTCTGCCTGCCCCAATTTAACACCAGGCCGGAACGCCATCGTGTCTCTGCTGAGTGTGAATTGGCTGAGGAGAGAAACACAGTTTGCTTGCCTTTGGTATTATTAGAGGATACCTTTAAGACACAAGAAAGTTCCTCTCTTGCATTGATAAATCCTTCCATTTCTGTTGGGAAGCTGGTCGGCAAGGGGATATTCACTGGGTTTCCCACTTCCTTAAAGTGATCCTGAAGTCCTCCGTTTCGTTCAAAGAGGTGGAAGAGGGAGAATGATTTACAAAGGGATCCTCAGCATTACTCCAAGAAGCATCATTAGAGGAGCTGACAGGAAACAGCTGGCATCAGGTGGCATTTCAAATAAGTCAGCCAGGGTAGAGAGGGGTCCGCATTTGAGCAGTGCCTAGAGATAGATGCCCCATCCTCAGGGGAGTCTTCTTAGAAGAGAATGAGTGATATCTTAGCTGTGGGTGAAGATGAAAGGCAGTTGGCTATCCCCACGGATGTCGGGAATTGGAGGGACATTGCAGGTATGACAACCCACGTGTTGGCAAGACATGGTGCTGGAAGGAGTGGTGGGGCCAGATGGAGAAGGCCAGGTATGCCCCTTGAGGGAGGCATACGAGGTGAGAGACGGCCTGGCCTGGGAGGGGTACGCCAGCCAGACTGAGTTACAGGGGTCTGTTGGATAGCTAGTAGGGCAGAACTTAAAGGTTCCCTCTGAGTGGGGAGGGAGGAAGGAGACAGCAGAAAGCCCGCACTCAGGTTGCTGGCAGCATAGGGAATGGTGACTCCATGCCCCGAGTCAGTGATGGTGGGAGACAGAGCCTTCTGGGGTGGGACATCAGAGCTTGACATGCCTGTGAGGCATCCTTCAGAGATGTCCTCAGGGCACAGGGGCCAGTCTGGGGTTTAGGAGAAGACAGGGCTGGAAAAAGCAGCGGTGTCTTGGAAAAGAAGCCATGGAAATGGATGAGATGGCCCGGAAGAGGTGGAGGTTGGGCTGGGGATACAAGTCACCCTTAACTATACTTGACCCTTGTATGTGGCCTCCTGCCTTCCTCCCTCCTGGTCCCAACGCTGAGCTCCAGCCTCCCTGTTCTTCTGACTGAAGTCCCAGTCCTCCAGGCACAGCCGACACAACCCCTACGGATTGGTGCTGTCCTCTGTGCTCGCCTGTCCCCGGTAGCTCTGAGCACTGGGGCTCCCTGCCCTGTATTGAAGATTCTTACACTTCTCTCTCTCCCTGAGCACATCAGGGCCCCCTTGAGGGCTGGGGCCTCACCTTGCCCATTCACACTGTGGCCTCACAGTGGTGCAGACACCAGGGCTTGAGTCAGGAGTGGTTGAACAAACCAATTAAAGGACAGCCATTGAGTTGGCTAGCCCTGCTTCTGTAGCTCAGCGACAAAGCAGGCCTCGCCCTTTGGGTTTTCAAATTTCCTTTTTTTAAATCAGGAAGCATTTCAAATGTGCAGGAAAAGTATAGAGAATATTATAAGATTCACCTTCCAGAGCCGACTTACTGCCACGCTCCCTCCTAAGTTACAGCCCAGGAGAGAATACCTAGGATCAGAATAACGTAAGTCAGATTTTCCCACAAAAACAAAATTATAATATCAGGCCAGCTCTCTGACTGTGGACCTGGTGCCTGTTGTTAGATTTTTTAATGAGAGTAAACATTGCACTTCATACCATATAAAGCTTTCTAAAGAGCCTATAAATCCGTCATTCAAGTCCACACGGGCCAGCAGCACCATCTCTTCCGTCATGCACGGGGTTGCTGTGCAAAATTCGTATCTTCCTTCCATCTCACACTCTGTGCCTGGAGTGAGTTCCATGAAGGTAAAGGCGCGTCTTCATGTCATGAAACTGGGGGAACTTCCTGGATGAGTTCCTTGTTTTTCTTGAAAGAATAGCTGGTTAGGTTTGCTAAACTAGCATGGTAATCTGTGTTTAACATTTGATCCTCATTTCTTTTAAAAATGGACTTCTACCGCCATTTTTTTTCTCAGTTAATATGGGCACATTCTAGAAAATTCAGATAAGCCAAAAGAGCAAAAATAATGAGACCCACCTAGAAATGGACACTTAATTTTCTGGAATGTATCCTTTCAGTCTTTTGTCTACGCATACGTGTGTGGACGTGGGCGGGGATGTGTACACAGGTGTCTGTCCATTCACACCTACGCATTTTCCTCAGCAGCGCAGGGCTAATACAGGCAGAGTGTTTGGGGATCGACTTCTTTGTTCCTATCGTAGGGAGGACATCTGGCTCTATTGTTACACATTCTACAAAATCCTGTTAAGCCTGGAGAGATTTCGGCAGACATTTTGAAGAAGGCTTTTGGAAAGAGGTGGAAGCCTTTGGGGGTTTTAAGAAACGGTTCTGGGGTCTGTTTTTCTGCCCTCCCTGTACATTTTCCTAGTTCAAGTATAGAAATCAGAGACCAAGGCACATTCGGGACTGGCATCTGTCTCTTCTGATGGCTGCTTCCGTGTATTTGCTGGTCCGTCTTGCCCACCAGCGTAGTAGACTGAGGGCATGGTGGGCAGAGATCATCTCGAGATAATCACCACACTGCCAGTACTCAGAAGTTCCTTGAGAGACACGCATTTCTTTCCAGTCACCACAATGGGGAGAGATCTAATGCACTTTGTCCCCTCAGGCATGGACAGTGGGGATGGGGATGAAGGAACAAGTTTTTGGAATTACTAGTACATTTTTGAACCATCTAAATGAGATAGGAAAAGGAAGCAACATTCTTACCCCCCTTTCAAGGTACAAGTACGATTAAAGTATTCTTCCCTCCTTGACTTGCCTTAAGAGTTTTCTTGGTAGGTCCCTGGATTCCTTTTATAACCACTTAGCTCTCTGGGGAAGATATTATATGATTAAAAAGAACTACACCTTTAGTGTCTTGGGCTCTTGGTTTAGGAAGAGGTTTCTAAGCCTTAGTTTTCTCCTCTGTGTAATGGGAAAAATAACATGCATTTCAATATGGTTGTTGTGAACCTTCAATGAGATAATGTATGTAAAGTGCTTCCTAGCGTAGAATAAACGCTCGGTGAAGATCAGACTTACTATTTTCTGTTAATACCATACAGGAAAAGAAGGGCCTCTTCGTTTGTTTTTGAGTTTGAGCACCCAGTTATGATGTCTCTGACAAAAGTTCTTTGCCTTTGCTTAGGGCTCAACACATGTTGGCTGAACGAATGAGTAAATCCCCCGACTACGATTCGTTAAGACGCCTTGTCCACCAGAAGTCAATAATATGCTCTTTTTACACAGGATGTGCTCTTGAAAGCCTGTTCTATGTGTTAGACATGTTAAGGACAACTTGATTTCTGTATAGTTTTGTTCCTACAGTCAAGCCGACGTGGGAAATTTGTGTTTGGGAGGAGAGACAGACAGACAGATCTCTTTTTGTTGACCTATTTATTCTTTGGAGGAGATTGCTGTGGCAGCTCCTGGTAATTATGTAATAAGGTCCCCACATGCTTTGAGGTTGGTAATTAGTGTCAAACCCTTAAATTCACAACATACTGACAGCAGCAAGATCACCAACCAGGATTTTTGGCCCCATTCTGGTAGTTTTCCATCTTGAACGCCGGAGACCTGTGTGGGGCTGTACTGTGCCACGCTGTTTGGGAGAGACCCGTGAGGATAGAGCTTCCAAGTCTGGGCCTCAATATTGTCTTGGGGTGAGCCGTGGTTTTCTTTGATGCAGCTAGACACATTTTAGACATTTCCACGTCCCTTAAATGAACCTTCGTGCCTTAACATCGTTTCTGGTGCCTTCAGCCGTCGCAGTGGACTGCATTGCAACATCGTGCCCGTTTCTCTATGCTTGTGCGCAGCATGTCACTTCCAATCTATGTAACCTCTTAGGGCTCAGGTTGTGATTTGTAAAGTGAGGGACTTGGCAGAGAAGGCTCAAGGGCTCTTGGATGCTTAGTCCAGGCAAGTGGAAAGAGCACTGGGGCTGGAGTCCTGCCCAGGAACTAACTTGAGCTGTTACCAGTATGTGACGCCGGGATCCAGCTGCATCTCCTGGAGAACGGGCATGATGACTGTGGTTATTCTGAGGGTCAGAGAGAAGTGATTCGTAGCTTGTTTGTGTGGGCAGGGGAGGGGATGCTGAGTTGTGCTGTCACCCTAGCTGCATCGTGCTAACACCAGCGTAATGATGTCGGTACCCTCCTACTGGGACTGAGCTAAAACCAAATAAGTAGCCACCATGGAAATGACGTTCTCCTCCTTCTTGTGACAGGAGATTTCGATTTGCACACTGGTTTGGCCCAGCATTGCCGGAGAAATCTCCTGGGATGTGTCCTTTGCAACTTTGAACTTCTTGGTGCCAGGACTGCTCATTGTGATCAGCTACTCCAAAATTTTACAGGTATGTGTGTTTCAAGCACCATAGCTGAACTCCACTAAGGCTGGGATGTTTTAGACAGAACCGGCCTGCCAGGTCGGAAGTTACCTTAGGGTTCACGCCAGTCCAGTCCTGGCTCGCTGCCCAGGTCTGCCCCTCTGCAACACTGTGGGGCAAGAGTTTGGCTTCTTCTTCTTTTTTTTTTTTTAAAGTGGTATCTTTGTGACTGCTATTAAGATTTTTATTATTTTGCTGACCACTAGAGTAATACAAAGCTCATTATAAAAAATTAAAGACATATAGAGATGTATAATGCAGAAACTAAACATCTACTCCCATTGTTAACAGTTCAAAGTACATTTTCAGGTTATTTTTCTTACAAATTTACCTATATACATGCTTTGATGCCATGTGTGTATATATGTTACATATATATGATAAACCATATAAAATGGTCAAATAGCAACCATATGTCATGGTTCCAAACAATGTTTGTTTGTTTCAGATTTGAGATAACACTATTTGTAATTTCCTTTTCCGGCTTAACACCAGATTGCAATATCTGTCCATATTTGTTTTTATATCTCTGCCTCATTATTTTTAATGGATTCATGGTGTTCCACTGTACGGATGTGACATAATTTATTTTATGGGCTTTGGGTTGAGTCCCTTGATATCCCATTACAAACAGCAGTATAGTGGTGGAGAATGTACATGTCTAAAAACTTTTCACTGCAGTATAAGATACATCCAGGAAAGCAAACCCGGCATACAGGCACAGCTCACAGACTGACCTCACTCCTAGAAGCAGCTCCCAGAAACAAAATGAGAAACAGAACAGTACCAGAAGATCCTTCCCAATTGCTACCCCACACTTCCAGAGAAGGCACTTTTGCAAAGTATGCTGAACCAGGAAGTGATCTCTACCTTTGAAGAGTGAGTACGTCCAGAGACAATGGAGGGGACCTTGCCGGCCTGGCTCCCGCCTCTGGACGCAGCCCATTCACACGGCGCCGGCAAATGGCGTGTGTTCATGCTCATCTCAGAAGGTTTAATGCAAAACCTTGAGTCCTCTTGGAGGTGTATAGTTGTTGAATCTCGGTTTTTATCGCATATTACGGGTCACCTGGCAAATGAACTTATTGAAGTGGGGCCTTGTAGGTGCCGCTTGGTCTCTGGGCACTTTTATGGCCCTTTCTTTGTAGCTGAGGATCTGTAAGCTTCTTAAATGCTCAGAACCCAAAACTAGGCCAAGCTCCATCCAGGTCTGCTGATTCTGGGTCCTGTGGGAGATGGCCTGCCATGCTCTTCTCTAGACTCTTCCCCACCCGTTGACTTGTGATCTGCTTCAGTGACACCGAGCCTGGGGCTTGCTCAAGGGTATGAGGCAGATTCAGGCCTGGAGTTAAGGTCTGTAACATGCTTGCAATGGGGACCCAACATGTGTGAATGCTATGTCAGTACGAGCTGTCATTACCTTAAAAGAAAAGGAGTAAGGGGAAGGAGAAGATAGAATTTAGAATGAATTCTTTAAAAATTATTTAACAAATATTTATGAAATACTTACAATGTGTCAGGAACAAATTGATTTAATCCTGTTAAGAATTACAGATGAGGAAACCAAGGCACGGAGAGGCTAAGTAACTTGCCCAAGATCACACAGTGCAAAAGCAGCAGGATCAGGATTTACACTCGAGCAGTCCGGGCCCAGGGTCCAACACTTTAATTCCTCAGACGTTTGCTAAGGAGCTGTTCTGTTCAGCGTGTTGGTGGGGAGTGGAGATTGGTCAAGAGTGAGCAGGTCACATTCTTGATCCAGAAGGAGCTTTAACCCGGAAAGGGGAGGGGCAGATAGACAATGGTGCTGTTGCTCAATGCTATGAACCCCTGGTACTCTGAAGGGAGTGGTGCTGGGACTCAGTGTGAAAACAGCAAACCGTTGAGTGCCCTGCAGAGGTAGGAAGTGAATGAGGGGAAGGAGAGGGAAGAGGAAAGGGCCACAAAAGGCAGACAGGGAGACAAGAAAGGTCTCTTTTAATACCTGGGTTTTTGAGTCCTTGCTGTGTGGCCTTTGGCAAGATACTTACTTTCTGTGAACCTCAGCTCCCTCATATGCAGAATGGCGATGGCTCGGACAGTGCAGGATTGTTGGGAGACAGGTCAGAAACACTGCTCTTCCTCATACATGCCAACACAGGACTGCCTCAGGACCTTTGCACCTGTGATTTCCTCTCTTGGATCTCTATTCCCCCAATTTTTGTGTGGGCCACTCCCCTGCTCTAGAAGGTCTCTGCTCAAAAGGCTCTTCCCCAGAGACCCTCCTCATCACTCTCTAATCCTGGATTTATTTCTCTTCAGTGGACTTACAACCCCTGTTGTATTCCATTTATGTGTATTTATTTGTAAAGCATCCGTTTTGCTCCTTAGACTACAACTCCATGAGGACTGAGACTTTGTTTTGTTTCCTGCTGTAGCTCTGTGACTAGCACAGAGCCTGGCTTATTCGTTGTAGACACTCCGTAAACACTCACTGAATGAGGAAGACGCAGACTTTGGGTCACACTGAAAGGGCTTACGGTACTGTCTCTTTTTGCACAGAGGGAAGATCACTGAACAAAAAGTCCTAAGACCATGATTCTTTTTTTTTTTTTTTTTTAAGATTTTATTTATTTATTTGACAGAGATCACAAGTAGGCAGAGAGGCAGGCAGAGAGAGAGAGAGGAGGAAGCAGGCTTCCCGCTGAGCAGAGAGCCTGATGTGGGGCTCGATCCCAGGACCCTGGGATCATGACCTGAGCCGAAGGCAGAGGCTTTAACCCTCTGAGCCACCCAGGCGCCCCCTAAGACCATGATTCTTGTCCAAGCTTTAACAGTGTGTGACCTTAGGCAAGTCATTTAACTACCGTGGGCATCAGTTTTGTCGAGCTAGATAGGCCTCAGTGGATTATTTAAAACAATAAAATGAGAGTATAGATATGATAAAAATTTGAACAGGCTGCTAGCCTTTAATTGGAAAGAGATCTAGCATTGTGATTTTGAAAATCACACCATTGCAAATAGAAGACTTAAAAAAATTTACCTTGCACCCCACCAGCCAAACTTACTATTGCCTGTTTCCCGGGGGGACTGTGCTGTTTGTCCCGGCTTTGGACTTGTGGGTTTGCCGGGTGGGGAGCTCGGAAGCAGGTAACCTGCCAGATGAATGGAGTGTCTGCACGGGCCCTCATCGCTCCCGTCTCCCGCTGAAGATACTCATTACTCAGAGACATCGGATCAGCTTTTCAGCTGAGATTCTTCTGTCAAGATCGTAACTCTGTAAAATGAATTGAACATCAGTGTTAATCAGCTATTTTCCTAGAGACACAACTAGCAAATCATCAGAAGCCAGAGGACACGTAACTCCACCCGCCACCCCTTTCCCTCCTCTGGCCTGTCAGTATGGCCTCTGACTCAGTTTCCATGTATGGGCCTGAGAAGTGCCTCTTTAAAGTCACCCTGATCTTTTATTCCTCTAAAGCAGCATCTCCCCGAAAGCCCTCTCTAGAGGGCCATGGGCTGCTAGATGTTTAAAAAGGGGTCCATGACCCCATGAGTTTGGGAAATGCTGATTGATCAGGGCTAAGTGGGTTTCTTCACTGCAGGACTTCTGAGGGGCTCTATGAGGCTCACGTACTTTGAGAGTCTCCAACACAGGAATAGAGGAGGCAGCGCTGCCAAATCCGACCACAGACCTCCTTTCCCCACAGAGCATCTCTCTGCACTGATGCCCTGTGGATCTCCTTTGGGGAACACTGCTCGAACGTCCCTGCCCCGGGGGGGTGCTTCTGCCCAGTGCAAGGACTGAGAGCAGGCCTCAGCAGGGCTCTTCCTCCCAGAGCTGCTCCACCAGCTCAGGGCCACGTTACCCACCCTTCTGCCTTCCCTCCTTCCTCTTTCCTCATGACTCAAGTGTGCTATACAACCTTCGGTGGATTTTTCCAATCAATACTGATTGACTTTCCAATCAATGCTTTCCCAGAGTACCAGTCTCCTGGTCACTCCCAAGTGCCTTCAGTGAGGTGGTTCCTTCTAGCTCTTGGGGCTTAGTTTACACCATCCCCCAGCAACCAACCACTGCCACGGCGAGATGAGATGCTTCTAGTCCTGGGCCATTTGTACAATTCTTGTTCCCCCTCCTCATTCTCCATGTATACCCTAAAATGGAAAGCAGTGTGGACAGGGCTCCCTACTTTCTTGCTGACTGTGCAGCACCTGTAAGAGTATGTGACACATGGTAGGGGCTCAGTAAATGTTTGCCGAGTGAGTATCTGGCTTGAAGCGGACAACCCTCCCCATCTCAGCGCTCACCCGGGAAAGGAACTCTGTTTTAGCTAAACATGAAGGTGTTAGGTTGTGAACATGCAGCCCCTTCTCCACATCCGGCCCTCACACAGGAGCCCTTGAAGGAGGGCCAACCCCCTGGGCCTGAGCTGTGTTAGTGGGGACCCACGTCTCCCTGCACCCACTCATTGGCAACCATGGTGTGGAGGCACGGAGTGGCAGAGATGTGAGGTGGAGAGAAGTTTCCCTTTGGATCCTCACATGGGTCTGAAGGCAGTGTGTCTCACAAGGACAGTTTACAAAGTGACACTTCAAAGAACTGGGAGAAAAATCCCAAATCTGTCGCCCTAAATTGTTTTAGTCAGCAGGACCACCTGGGAGTTTGTGAGAAGTGCCGTTTTCGGGCCCACTCAGACCCACAAAAGTGAGCATCTGACAGGGGCCCAGGCACTTGCCTGGTGACTTGGACATGGTGGCCACGGACCATATTCCTGGGAACACCGTCCTCTCTCCCCGCAGCCCCACAGAGAACAGCTCAGACACCTCCCCCTGAGGTGTGCTTCCCCCTCTGCCCTTGACCATGAGCCCTGAGCAAGTTACCTCACATCTCAGAGCCTCCATCTCTTGTCCCCAAAATGGGGCAGTGACAGAGCCTACCCCATAGGCCTGTTTCAAGGATTAAAGTTAACCCTCAAGTCAGTCGAACATTGAATTTCTCCTGAAACACATGAAGCATTCTGTGCAATGACAAGACATTTTTAGATTTTTTTTTTTTTTAATTTATTTGAGAGACAGAGATCACAAGCAGGCAGAGAGGCAGGCAGAGAGAGAGGAGGGGGGGAAGCAGGCTCCCTGCCGAGCAGAGAGCCCGATGTGGGGCTCGATCCCAGGACCCTGAGATCATGACCTGAGCCGAAAGCAGAGGCTCAATCCACTGAGCAATCCAGGCGCCCCTGACAAGACATTTTAAAGCCTGGGTAAAAGTTAACTAGTCTCGTCATCAAACGTGGGAAGGGGAGCAGCGAGGAGCCACACCGGATTATAATAAGCCCATTTTCTTCTCACTCCCTGAAAGCTGTGGGAATCACAGGCAGAGGAAATGGAAGCATCAGTCATCGCTAAAAACAGACCCAACCACTTACCCACTCAGACCGTGAGTCAGCCCGTTTCTCTGTCTGCTCGCCGTCACTGTCAGGCACTTGCTGGAGCCCCAGGTCGCAGAAGCCCCAGGGCGGCCTAGCTCCCAGGGAGTCTGTAGTCCGCTGGTGGTCAGAGGTAGCCTTGACGTGGCAGCGTCGACCACATGACACAGGTCACGTGGCAAGGGCCACGTGAGTACGTGAAACAAAGCATGGCGGGATGCCACGTGGGAGAGGAACCAGGAAGCCTTCTCGGTCTTGCTGGCCTTAAAGCTTGGAACTGTAGGTCAGGCAGGAGGATTTCCATTGGCGGAAATAGTAGAGGGTAGGAAGGAGCTAGTTTAAGATTAAGAGCATGGGCTGGAGTCAGACGGCCCAGCTTTGAAACCCAGCTTTGTGACTACTTAGCTGGGTACAGCTGGGCAGGTTCCTCAACCTCTTTGAGCCTCTGTTTTCTCCTCTGTAAAATCAGGATCATCAAAGCACCTCTGTCACAGAACTGATACGTACAGGGCCTGGCACATAGTAAGTGCTCCATAAATAGGAATTTACATCAACATCACCCCCCAAAATATGTCTAAGACACTGTATGTGGAACTCTAGTCTTTTGGCCAAGCCATGTGGACAGCACAGATGATGAGGCTGCTGTTGGAATCGTCCCTTACGTGACCACCCCTGTGAGGGGACAGTCCCCTTCTGTGGGTCGATCTCTATGTAGCTGGGGGTGGTGCCAACAGATCCCACTGATCAGGTGATCATTTCCAAATGGCCCACACCCCAGGCATCGTTTTCAGGCTGATTCTTGGCCGCAGCTGTCTTAGCAAATGAGCAATCTCCTATCTCCATCAACCTTCCATTGCCCGCACCTCGGGGGCCTGTGGCAAGACTAGGATCCATTTCAATTTTTCCTGTAAAGGAGAGGAACCAAATGTGGGGGTTCAGTGCACACTTTCTGTCCAACTGGCCATACCCTCATTACATCTCCACTGCCCCTGTGCCACACGACAACTCAGAGGGGAGGGAAAATGGACAGGGGTGTGTGCTGCCATTTCATCCAGTACCCCTTCCCCTAAAAAAGGCAAAATAAATAAAATGCCCATCAGTAGGGGCCTGGATAAATCCTGGTACAGCCTCTGGAACCTCTGTAACCACTGACAAGATAACAGGAATGAGGGGCCTTCTCTCTGGTCAGATATGGAAGGAGCACCAATATACGCCGATGAGTGAACAAGAAGGGTTAAGAATTGGGTGTGTGACTTGGTCCCATGAGTGTGCAAAGCAGAAGTGTAGACGTGAGTGTTCCCATGGCCAGGCATGTGTGTGAGAGCAGATCACTCCCAGAAGGACATCCAGGACCCTGGTCACTGATCTTTTCCAGCCAGTGGAAATGAAGGGTACAGGAGGCCACAGACCTAATATTTTTATTTTTATTTCTATAAATTAAAAAAAGATTTATTTATTTATTTATTTGACAGACAGAGATCACAAGTAGGCAGAGAGGCAGGCAGAGAAGCGGGGCGGGGTGGGGGGGGATGGGAAGCAGGCTCCTTTCTGCCCGATGCGGGGCTCCATCCCAGGACCCTGAGATCATTACCTGAGCTGAAAGCGGAGGCTTTAACCCACTGAGCCACCCAGGCACCCCCAGACCTAACATTTTTAATTTGACCTGTATCAGTATCATATTGGTTGAGTTTGTACTACCTTTGTACATACTGCTTTTATACATTCCTTACTTATCTTTTTCAAAAAGAAAAGAAAAGAAATAATGAGGGAAGATGTGCATCTTACTGGTTTGGGCTGCCATCACAAAATATCACGGGGGGGAGGCATTCAGACCATAGCAATGTGCTTCTGTTCATTTTTTTCCCTTCTAGACCAGTTTAGCCTTTTCACTTCTCTGCATCAGTTCTATTTATGATATGGATGACTTTCTGCCTTCTTTCCGGGGAAGGGGGGTTGGCCAGTTCCCCCACTTCCCTAGAGCATCCTGAGTACAGGCAGCTGCCAGGTCACTGAGACATGTGCTCCCGATCCAAAGTTCCAAAACCAAATTGTCCCAGGGCAGCAAGGATGGCAGATTCCAAGGATGGATACTTTGCTCCTCCAAAGTCGAACTCCCCAACATCCTGCAGTAAATAGTGGTCTGGCTCTGCTTTGTGTTTCTGCAGATCACGAAGGCGTCAAGGAAGAGGCTCACAGTGAACCTAGCTTACTCGGAGAACCACCACATCCGTGTGTCCCAGCAGGATTTCCGGCTCTTCCGTACCCTCTTCCTGCTCATGATCTCCTTCTTCATCATGTGGAGCCCCATCATCATCACCATCCTCCTCATCTTGATCCAGAACTTCAAGCAAGACCTGGTCATCTGGCCTTCCCTCTTCTTCTGGGTGGTGGCCTTCACATTTGCCAACTCAGCCCTGAACCCCATTCTCTATAACATGTCACTGTTTAGGAATGAATGGAGGAGAATTTTTCACTGCTTCTTCTACCCAGAAAAGGGAGCCATGTTTACAGATACGTCTGTCAGAAGAAACGATCTGTCTATTATTTCCAACTAATTAATTTTCTCCATAGGCAGAGTTGATCACCCTCTGGAAGACCATAATATGTTTTCAAAGGGAATTAATTTCCAGGACTGTCACATCCATGTAGCCTGCTTCAAGAAAGTGTAACCTATGCAAACACACATTTATAGCACCCGTCAATTAAGGGGTGATCATTCAGTATAACAGTTTTGCCCTTTATAAAAATGTTTTGCTGTGGGCTCCTGTGAAATAGGAACTTTTTTCAGTATGTTTGTAATATGATTGAGTTTAATGAATTTTTATTTATAACTTCAGCAATCCCATCCCATCACTTACTTGTAAAGCTGGTTTCTGGAATGAATCTTGGAAATGATCCAGGGCCCAGATTTCTCCTTGAAGGGGTCATGGCCATCTAGGTACTCCCCTCCCCAGGTGTGCAAGGCCTCAAGACCATTCACTAATGTCAAAAGCACTTGAGGAATTTCTAAGGAATAATTAAAGGTGACTTTAGTTTTTCACTTATAAGAAATGCCACGGACCCCTTTAGGAAAAGCCATGTCATGAAATCAGAGAGGAGAAAGGATGATTCAAAACACTGAATGTGAAAGCACAAGAGATTCCCTTCACTAATCCCCCTGCCAGGTCCTCTTAAGTACATGCTGTGGTTGGACAGCCACGGCCCCTACCCTTATGGAGCTTACTTACCTTCTGTTCGGTGGGGGGTGAAGCCCTAAACAGAAATCCGTAGATAATATAAATAGAAGTCCATAGAGTGCGGAGTAACGTCATGAAGAAAATAGGACGATGATGGCTATTTGGATGGGGTGGGGAGGGGTCTAGGAAGAACTTTCTGGGGGATGATATTTGGGCCAAAAGGTAAACCACAAGAAAGAGCCAACCATCTGAATCCAGGGGAGCGGGGCTTTGCAGACCTCGCAGACACTGGTCCTGGTGCAAAGGGGCTAGTGTTCTTGTGGGAGACAAAGACGTTTGGTGTAGGGGAAGCGAACTATTGACTGAGCTACAAACTGTCCTTTGTGCCAGGATAGAGGGGTGCCCTGCTGGAGCCCATTGATTAAAACCAGAGAAGGTACAAGGCTGGACCGAGTAGGGTCTGGGAGGCCACATAGGGAGTTTGTTGTGTTCAGTGGACAACCACTGGAAGTCTGCAACTGGAGCCTGTTATGACTCAACCTGTATCTTTAAATGTGACTCTGGCTGCTGTGCAGGAAATGGACTTTGAGGAGCAAGAATTTATTTTTTTTTTTAGATTTTATTTGTTTATTTGACAGATAGAGATCACAAGTAGGCAGAGAGGCAGGCAGAGAGAGAGAGAGGAGGAAGCAGGCTCCCTGCCGAGCAGAGAGCCTGATGCGGGGCTCGATCCCAGGACCCTGGGATCATGGCCTGAGCTGAAAGCAGAGACTTTAACCCACTGAGCCACCCAGGTGCCCCAAGGGGCAAGAAGTTAAAAAAAAAAAAAGACCATTTAGGCGGCTGCTGAAGTGGAACAAGAGGAAAGTCAGAGGGGGAGGTGGCCTTCGTGGGCCTTCGTGGGGGTTTGTGAGAAAGGATCTCAGGACTACTTTAGGGACCAAGCACAATTTACTGATGGACAGGATGTAGAACGTGGGGAAAAGAGAAGATTCGAGGGTGACTCCTGACAGTGGGTGGATGGCAGGCCAGGCCATAAAAAGGGGAACGACTAGAAGAATGGCAGGTGGGAGAATCAAGAGTTTTGTTTAGGGGTTATAAATCTGAGATCCCAAGGAGATGCTAATGGGAAGTAGGCCGTTGGATGCAGGGATGTGGGACTTGGGCCCAAGATATGATAATAGAAGTCATCGGGGTAGTGTTTATAGGTCTTTGGTTTTATGAAATATCCCTGAGACAAAGAAACCAGAGCCAAAGAGGAGCTGTCACTTGGAGGCGGGGCAGTGACTGGCATGTGCAGCAGCTTAGGATCTGGTACACAGTAGGGGGTCAACGAATCTTCGTTGTAGAGTCAATCAGCGCAGGTTGCTGTCACTCACAAGGTTTCTTGAACAGCTTGTTTCTGAAGTGAGAGTTATGGGGATCACAAGCTTGAGAAAAAGAAGACAGATTTTTTTTGTTCATCTTGGTGCATTAAAGTTGTTTTGTGAAGTGGGGTGTGGCTATGTTAATAGGCGTCTGGGATCGTCAAACCGAGGCTGGAGAGTCTGGCCCAGAGACCCTGTTGTCCAGTGTGAACAGCGGGCAGAGCGTTCCCATATCCAGATGCCTATCTCCCCGCTTTGCTGCTGGGAGAACAAAGCACATCGAAGCGGGGGGACCCAGAGTGCCCTTGGCTCTTTGATATGCCAGCTTGCCTGCAGCGATCTTTCCGCGCACGCGCCCTGCCCTGCTTCCCGACACCTTTCCTAGCTGTCAGACTGGCCTCATTGCCGGGGTTGCACGGCCGCTCAGTGCTCGCACCGAACCCTCACCACACCCCATCAGGCAGGTACCGTTTCCCCATATTCCACAAGAGTGAGGCTCAGAGAAGCCACATAAGCAGCTCCAAATCACACAGCTAATATGTCTCTGAGCTGGATTTTGACTTAAAACCAAGACTGGTACCAAAACCTTGATGCCTTTTCCAGATAAAACCCCGAGGCTCCCAGGGGTTCCCGAGGAATGAGGGCAAATGGCTCTGCATGCGGTGACATACTGAATTCATGGTGCCACCGATGGTGTGGACACTGGTGATCCCCCCGGCCCCGCTGCTTCTATCCCCAGCTGGCCTCTTTCCTGCACTCCAGCGGGAGGCACCATGATCTTCCCCTGGATCTGGTTTCCAGGGCCCCATCTCCTTCCTCCAGGGAAGCGCCCAGCTACCTCTACCTCAACATTTTGGCCACACCTGAACTAAGAAGTGAATTAAGTGCTAGAGACCATGAAGGGCTGGAGGCGAGCCACCATCCCACCTTCCTCATGGACCTAGGGTAAACTGAGGCCTTGAGCTCACTGGCCTGGCCTACTCGACACTCACCTCCTCTTTTGGCCTCCAGTGTCTTGGCCAGGCTTGTAGTTAAGGCCTTCCTCGGTTAATGGGGAAGTCCCTTTTTGGGAAGTCAGGAGAAGCCACAGTCATTAATAATGGAGACTGGGCACCAGAACAGGCCAAAAATCATAAAGAGCAGGGAGAGACTTCCTAGTCTATAAAAAGTACACCCCATCCAACCATCTATAGGACACAGACTCAGCACAAATAAAAACCCAGGATCACAGGAAATGGGTGACTATATTTTAATAAATCAAAGTCTGGAATCCGAAGCCTTAAACAATTCCTTAGAAAATTCCAGGAAAGACAGTCATTTGAGTGCAGATTCACTTATCCCCATGTATACTATTAGGCGTGCTGAGGTTCCGTGTTTGTAGAGGGGAAGAGAGCACAGCAGGGCAAGCTAAACTCCTAAGGTAAGACCAAGTTGAGGGTGGCGTGAATTAATGGGAACTTCTCGAATGAAACTCCATGTTGCTACAAAATGTTGTGTTCTGCTTTGCTGTCACAGTAACCTGAAATAGAGAAGACAGTCATTGAGGACAGAAAGCCGGCCCCCGTGTTCAGTATACACAGCGATGGCCTTAGGGCTTGGCTGTGTTCAAATTGTTCATTGTAAGGTCACAGCTAGAGGTGGCTGTGATTCAGTGGCACCCTCCAGGCTCTTCCTGAACTCTCTGGGGGCTAGAGAGGGGTGGAGAGCATAGGATCTGCTCTCTGAAAATCTGCCTTTGCCTTGTCTTAAACTTGCCTCACTGTATGTCGAAGGATCAGGGACACGTCCTCCTATTTCGGGAATTGGGGGCCAAATCAGCCTGGCCTCAGCAGCTGTGTGGGTGGCTTTATGGAATGTTCACCATGTCTGGTGTCACCAGGCCGTGCCACAGAGGGCTTCGGGTCACAGAACAACCTTGGTGTGCATCCAGCTCAGCTGCCTGTGGGAGACCTTGGGCAGCTGTGTGAGCTATCTTTGCCTATTTTTTCTCATCAGTAGAATGTGGATGATGAGAGTACGTCCCAAGGTGCTCTGAGGGCTGGGGGGTGGTAATGCAGGTAAATGGCAAGGCGTGGGGCCTGGCTGTGGTGAGATCCTTCCCCCGCCCTACATTTAGGCTGCGCCCAGGATGAAGCATCAAAAGCTTGCTTTTTTTAATGTTTTTGTTTTGGGTTCCTATCTGTTGTGTGTCGTGTGGGCCAGCTAGTTAGATGACCAACAGAAAAGTTCAGTTTTGCTCTTTTTCTGCATTTTAGCAGTACCTATTTGGACTTTGAAACTCGGTTTCCTGTGGGAGTGAGGGAGTGCCGTTTCAAAACAGACTGCGCACTTTCCTCCAGAACGTTATTGGTTTTTAAATCAAGATCTGACAAAGGTAACATCTATAAAAAGATTCAATGATTGTTCCAGGGAATCTCAAAAAATGTAAGTGAGGAAGTCCAGTGAGGCAATTTCACAGTAATTTAGTTCCGTGTGAGAAAAAAGAGCATTTGTTGAAATGGTTCTATTTTGAACTTCGCTATGGTGATGTCTCTCTTTCACTTTTTACAAAGCCAAAGGCCACGTTAGCTGCCCGGCCCTTCACTGGCATCACCGAATCTCTGGACAATGTGAATTCAGTCAAATGGGTTTTGGGGGCAGCGGAGTCAGGGATAATATCAAGTGGCCACAGGTCAGGGCTAGAGGAGCAGAAAAAAAGGAAGCGCCTCTCTTCCGCAGCTTTACCTCATTAAAAGTGCCCGGCTTTCCCCCCACTCTTTCTGAAACAGTACGATGAAAAATCTGGTCAAGAAGGACCAAGATGGGACCCCTGGGTGGCTCAGTCAGTTAAGCGTCTGCCTTCGGCTCAGGTCATGATCCTGGGGTCCTGGGATCGAGTCCCACATCGGGCTCCCTGATCAGCAGGAAGTCTGCTTCTTCCTCTACCTTGCCACCCCCCCGCCCCCGCTCATGCTCTCTCTCTCTCACTCTCAAATAAATAAAACCTTAGAAAATTTTAAAAGAAGGAGCAAGCTAGGTCCCATGGGGCTTCTCAGACTCCCTGTTTTCTCCTGCATGCAGGCCCAAATGCACTGCCGCTGACCCCACAGGAAAAGTCAGCCGCACCCTGCTCCCCACCGCCCACTCACCGTTGTGGACGATCAGCCTATACTGTCTGGCCAGGCAGAGCTCCTCCTGCCTCTGCCGCACGATCTTCTGCACTTGTGGGGGAAGGCCGTTGGGGTCGCGGGAAAACACGAAGGAGTAGCTGTCAGCACAGGTGCCGTCCAGGTTCAGGAGGCGGCAGGAGTACTGCACGGCGTAGGTGTCGTAGTCCGTGTCCACGATCCAGTGGTCATCGTCTGAAAGCCAGAAAGCCACAGATCCAGTGCCTCTCCCCGGGCAGGCTCAGGGGCCAGGGGAATACCCCACCTCGAGAAACCAGTGCCTTTCTGAAACTGGTTTCATTTCTTTAGGACGCAGGAGGCTACAGAGAATTCTGAAGGCTTTTACCAAATTGGGAGGACATAGAAAAGAACCCTGGGGTCAGGAGGGTGGGGCGGCTCGTTCACTTAAATGATCATCTCTGGGGCACCTAGGTGGCTTAGTGGGTTAAGCCTCTGCCTTCAGCTCGGGTCATGATCCCACGGTCCTGGGATTGAGCCCTGCATCAGGCGCTCTGCTCAGTGAGGAGCCTGCTTCCTCCTCTGTCTGCCTCTCTGCCTACCTGTGATCTGTCAAATAAATAAATTTTTTAAAAAATCATCATCTCTAACCCTGACCATAAATATTCTATATCTGTCCAAAGAACAACTGAGAATGTGAGCCCACTGAAACGATAAAACAGACCTTCCTACTCCCGTCTTCCCCATCTAGTCTCCAACAACATGTCAGCTTTTGTGGCTGACGTCTGATGGCTGCCAGCTTCTGTCTCGCTGCCCTCCTGCCCCTCCATCCGCAGGAGGATGCTTCACAGCTACCCTGCTCCAGCCCAATTCTGCTTGGTGACCTCCCTCCCTTCTCTGCGCTGGCAAAAGAGAGTGGTTTTTGTGTCGAGGGTACAAGAGGCCCGCCCTCCGACACCTCGGTCTTTCTCAGAGCTTGTACTTTTCGGATCTCCCCAGGTAGAGGCAGAGCTGAGCCCCCGAAGAATTCAGGTTCCATTCATTCCTGAGGTCACAGCTAGATGTGGCTGTGAGACGGGAAGAAGTGTACGCAGAGGTGGTATAAGCATCAGCAAAGGCAGGATGAGAAAGAGCGTTAATAAGAACGTACGCTGGAGAAGCAGCAATGCTCAAGTGTATCCAGACACCTGAGACGTGGTGAAAAGTGGCACATCTCTACTTAATTTAACGTTCTCATTGACACAGAACCACGGCGGGGACTTTCTGAGCTCTTAGTTATGTATCTGTCACCGTGTAGACAGATTCCGTGTTTTCTCAATTATCCCTCACACCTACCCAGAAGTGCGCGCTGTTATTTCTCTTTTACCGGTGGGGAAACCGAGGCACAGAGAAAGTAAGTAAGTTACTCAAGAGCACAAAGAGCAGGACAGAACCGGAGCCCACATGCCTAAAGTCTCCATTACACTGTCTCCAGGCAGTAGGTAAGTTGGGGCAAGAGGGGACAAGACAAAAGAAACAAATGTCTCTATGCTTCTGTCTCACACCCAGGCCATGAGGCAGGAGATGGTCTCTGCTCTATGTTGGTTCCACGTGGGAGGAATGCAGAGGGACCTGGGTCCCCCAGCATCCAAGACCATAAGGGAAGCCTCTCTTGCCCACCTTAAGTCACTTCTTGGCTCTGAGAACCCCTGGAGTGCCAGCCGAGGAGGGGCTGGGCCCGAACTCAGACCTGCGGGACAGCTGCCCAGGAGTTGGTCCTGGAGCCCCCCCATTTGGCTCCCTCCAGGCTCCCCAGGAGGAAGAATGAGCTACCACTATACCTCCCAGGCTTTCCCACAGGAGAGTGTCAGGGCCAGAGCTGCGGGGGGGGGAGGTGCCCTGACACACGACCGCTCTGTTATTCATCGGATGGGCCAGGAACAGAAGCCATGGGGCCGCCTGCGGGCCTCACCCTAACCACAGATCCCCCTCACAGGCTCCTGAGCCTCTGAGCCATCTTCCTCCTCAGCAAATGAAGTCATTTCTTTCTTGGTGGTGGGGCTCAATGCGTCGGCCGGGGGCGCCCCAGCAGCCTGCCCCTCAGACACACATGCACTCTTCTTTGAAATGTTACCCGATTCATGATGGAGGCAGCTATTAGCTCAGCCAATGGGCAGCTTAATTTCCTTTTTCCAAGATTGTTGCCAGGAGTGAATTCTGACCTAAGAACTAAGTAACTTTTAATGCTTGGTTTTAAGAACAAGGACTACTGTTCTTCCCTTTAAAAGAAAGGCCAAAGTTTGGTTTGGTTTATCTCCAGGCTCTTTTTGGCTAAATAGTTCAAAGACAACGAAGAAATCAAATCTTAACGATCTTTACTAGACTCTCTCTCCTGGGATGGGAGATGAGCTGCCTGAGAGCCCCGGGAAAGAATGAACTTGGTCCTCCCAACCCCAGATTCTTTGGATTGAATTATCTAGAGCAGCTTCTTAAGCTTCATTGTGCAGAAGGAGCATTCCTAAGGACCACAGGAAACCTACAGACTCTGGGGCTCTACCCCCAAGACTTTCCGCTTCAGTAAGTCTGGGTTTGGGCTCACAAATCTACACTTTTCACAAGCAACCAGCTGAACTATCTAGAAGTAGGTGGTCCAGGGACCCCGGCTTCGAGAAACTGCGGTAGGCAAGCAGGCCCATGTTATTTAGCCTGCAAAGGTCTCTTTACCAGCAGAGGGACAGGCTTTATCCAGAAAACAAAGGACGGTCTTTGTCCAGGTCTTTCAGGAGAGGCCCAAAACAATGATGATCAAAGCTGATATTTTCTGAACACTTATTATGCATCAACCTAAGCGTTTTTCATGCATTACCTTAAGGTGTCCTCCCAACAATCTTAGGAAACAGGGGCTATTCTCTTTCTCCATTCCACACATCAGGAAGTCAAAGTTCAGAGAGGCTAGTCAGTGATGAAACCTGTGTTCAACCAAGACCGGTTGACGGCGGCACTCCATAACCCCCGAGACGTCCTGCTTGCTGCTGGTAGAGCAGGGGCAGAAGGAGGCCAGTACAGAACGTGCCCCAGGCTGGGGCAGCAAGCCAGGTCTGAGTCTGCCGACACTGAAATTTAATATTCCACTGCGGAAATCTATTACACTTAATTTTCAAATGATATGACTTAGGGATTTAGATTAAGGGAGCATTTGTGCCCAAGTTATTTTCTCGGCTAAAGCGTACCTCATTTTAAACACACCTGTTTGGTGAAAGGCAGCACATGTAGAAGGTGAGAGACCGGCAATGCAGGCCACTCTCTGAGGCCTCAGGCCCTCCGAACCAAGTCAGGGTTTAATGCCAGACCAAGGTCAAGGAAGAAAAAAATCGGCGCAAGGAGAGAAAGCAGGAGTTTGTAGAAGCTCCACACACACCCCCCCAAAGCATGGAAAACACAGAAAGTTTGAAGCATCAAATCATACACTTTGTGGGCTACTTAGAAAACAGAGGGACAGCCCATGCCCTTTCTCATGCCTTGGGCAAAGAGATGTCACACAGGGCCACTAAGTAGCCACGTGGCCCTGGGCCAGTCACTTGGCTAATAGAGACCTCAGTTTCTTCATTTGGAAAATGAGAGGCTTAAACGCCCGGTGTCTGTGGGACTTCTCATCCTGTGCCCAGAAGATAAAATGTGATTTTTACCCAAAGCCCGGATACTATACACTTACAGAGGAAATATGTCTCAGACCCCACTCTGACTCTCTACAGGTTACCTCACTGCATCCACCTAAGGCAGCAACATGAGGCAGGCACGACGATCACCTCCTCTGCAGAGGGGGAGACTGAGGCACAGAGAGGACAAAGAACATCCGAGTTCTCACAGGTGGCGGGTGGAGTTAGGACCTGCACTCGGGCTGTCTGACTTGAGACCCGCGTGCTCGGCCACGCACAGCCCTGCTGCTTTCTGAAAGGGGACCTCGCGAGGAATTAAGTTCTGAGCCTTCCCTGTTGTAGTCGCCCCACTGAATATCTGCAGCCATCACTTTCCAGATTTCAATAGTTCGGGGTTTTTTTTTTTTCCTCCAAATGAAATCCTGGATTGAATCTCCATCTACCAGAGCATCCATGCTCTTACCTCTGGTAAAGTTCCAATCTGGTTTGGTAGGAAGAGGAGGAGAAAACAGGCAAACTTCACCCCCTCATTGGGACAACTTCCCACCTTCCCAAATGCACTACCCACGGAACTCTAGTCCTCTCAGGAGTGCATCTTAAAAATGCAAGAGAATTATGGGTTTACATTGACTAAAAGTAAATACTCTTGTATCCCCAGTATTGATTTTTTTAGTTCATTATCAGAAAAGTGTACCTTTCACACACTAAACGCATAATTCTAGCAAGTTTTGCTACATTATTTGAAACAATTTTTACTTCTTACCTGGGTGTCGGAACCCCTGGCTTTTGACACTGGCTCCCACAAACTTGTATGACCATGGGCAGATCACTACTTTCTCTTGGTCTCAGTTTACTCCTCTGTATATTGAAGCCCCTTTGTAGGGTTAACTCTCTATCTCTAAGATCCCATGATATGTCCCCCCTGGCCTACCTTATTCTCTAGGTACCAAAGAGATTCCAGATTTGAAACTTAAGAGAAATGGAATGAATGTAGAAAGGGTTCTTAGGATCAGCCCAAATTATAGGATGCCTTTCTGAGCATCTTCAACACCCTGTTCCCCATCTGAGTTTCAGTGCTTAGAAGAAGGGAAGAGGTCAGTATCACCCAGAACGCTATACCTGGCTCAGTATCTCAGCATCTGCAGGTAGGGCACCCAGGTTTGACCCAGGGCCAAACCTATGCAGAATGCTCCCTACATCCTTGAATGAGGGTCTCCCAGCCTCTGCTGGGGATCCCGGAGTAATCAAGCTGTCCCAGGGATTCAATCCAATGAAATGGAGGAAATACAAAACCAGGCAGAGGGGTGATGTGGGATGGGTCTTGGGGAGGTGCGACATCTGAGCATGAAGACACACCTTCGCACAGTGGCTGGACATGAAAAGGGCAGAAGGAGGTCACTGACAAGCCCAAAATTCCTTCTGAGTGTGGGCCAGGTGTTTGGAGCTGAAGTTGAAAGGTGGGCCGGGAGGGGAGGGCCTCACTAGTCCCAGTCTCTCACCTCCCTGACCTCAGGCCCTGCTGAGGGTTCCTGCCACGTACAGACCATTTTTTTCCAAGCTGCCACTGGAGAAGAATCCCAGCAATTTGGTCAGGTATGACCCTCATCCCCAGAGACGGTTCCATTGAACGGACTACTCACTTCCTTTCTGGAGAAAGGACGCCACGCCCCAATACTTCATCTTGAACTTAGCAGGGTCCTCTGTGTCTGTGAAGGTGCCCACCATGTCTGCGCACACGTCCCAGTTACTGCAAAAGCCAAGGAGATCCTAAGCCGGGCCTGCAAAGGGCTTCCTCCCTCCACCCCACCCTGAAGGCTCCCTCGCTCCCCAGTCCGGGTTTCGTGCTCAGCCGGGGGTTGGGGGAGAGGGGGGCTCTGACTTCAAAAGACGGACTCGGCCCTTGGCCGTGGCGCTCATCTGGCCATTCTCATCCACGGAGAACTGGGCGACGATGTTGTCCTGCAGAAAGAGGCCCTCGGGGTCCTTCTTGGCCATGGCGTACCAGGTCCCCGCAAACTGCGAAAGAGGTGAGCGCAGGGTTTGGAGGCACGGCATGCACGCCCGGCCGCCGGGAAGGGAGAACGCGGGGGACCGGGGACCGCGGCCACCGGGCCGCCCGGCCGATACCTACGCGAGCCTTGTCGAAGTTCTCCTTGACTCGGAAGCTGCTCACCCGGCAGTCGCGCTCCGCCCGGGCGCTGCCCAGCACCGCCAGCAGCACGAGAGCCCACACCCACGCCATCGTGCCCGGAGTCCTTCCTGCGGGGACCGCGCGCCATGAGCGCCTGGCCGCGGCCCCCGACCCTGTCCGCCCGCGCCCCCACCCCGGACCCGGACCCCGGCACGGCCCCGACCCCGGCCCCCGGCCCTCTGGCCGCCGCTCACCGCCCGGAGCTGCGCGTGGAGCCAGGGAAGCAAGGGCGCCGCCGGGGGCCGCCGGGCCGCTTTATAGCCGGGGCGGGAGGGGGTCGCGCTTTCGTAACGGCCGGGGTGAAAGACCGAGGGGAGGCGCCGGGTCGGCCGGCCAGCACTTGCATAACGCGCCCTGACTCACTGCCGCCCGGGCGCGGGGAGGGTCCCCTTGGGCGCGAGCCGCACCTCCAGGGCCGCCGAGGGCGGTGCAGGGGCCGCGCGGGGTGGCCTCGGCCGAGCCCAGCTCCCCACGGCGCCGAGCCGCGGGAACAAGCCCTGGCCTGGTCGCCGGGTACCCGTGCCAGCGGCCGCCAGCTGCGGCCTCGGGTGGCCTCGGGGGCCCCCGGCGGCTCTGGCGGGAGGCGCGAGTCGACCTGGCGCGCGCACCGCGGCCTCCCAGAGAGTCGGGCCCGGTGATGCCGCCGGGTGCCTTAGCGCCCGCGCCCCGGCCCTGCCAGTCGCCTCCCTGCCCTCTGAGCGCCGGTCGTGCAGGGGGTCGGGAATATTTCGGCCAAGTCGTTTTTCATTTCATAAAGGATGCATTTTACTCTTTCAGGAGAGTTGTGGTGCCTTCTGGGTCAATATTTTTCTTTAGTTTCAACATCTTTAGAAGCATTGAAACCTTCCCTGTTAAATATTCTCCAGAAGCGCACCTGGGTCAGGGCAGGAAATGCTTTAGCAGCCTCGGTGGTCGCCTCCTTGCTGTGTGGCACTTCGCTCAAACCACTTGCAAGCGCCCTGACCAATTGTTTATGGTTTGCAAGGCCCTAGTGGAGTTTGTTTTGTTTTCAAAACAGCTAAGGTGAGTTCGCCTGAGGAGCGGACAAAGCGGCGAAGTGAACAAAATTCTGTAGGCAACGGTCAATTGAGTCAAAACTATGCGAGGGGTTATTTTGCCTGCTTGATGGCACAATTTACTGAGTGTCAGGATTGCAGGTCCTCTAATGGATCCAAAAAGTCACAAGGTGCAGCTTTTGGCTGAATGACAGACGGTAGTCTAGCAGAGAAACAGGCGCCTTCCTCTAACTCTTTGGACATCTACCTGCCTGGTTCTCTGCTTCCACTTACCACCTTCCCCTCCGTTCCTGCTTCTCAGTTGAGTGGTTAGGGGTTCCCCGGAATGCCAAGGATGGCGCATTTAACTCCTTCCTGCCCCGTTTCTGGCCAACCAGCTGACTCCTTAGGCCAGTTTTATCCCAGGATGTATAATCCCAAATACCTCCCTAGGGACAACACGTGGGGATACACCATGGTCACGTGGGTGTGCTCTCTGTGGGAAGGGACCGTGGGGCATCTTTCTCCGGTCCAGTGCTTGGATCCCCTCCCCCACATCCCACAGTCCAGAAGGTCTTCCAGCTTCTCCTCCAACACACTCAGTGATGGAGGGAGAGCCTGATTGCCTTTGGACAGTTATGACTGCCAGGAAATTCTCCCAATAGCCCCCTCCCTTTCATCTGTTTCTTCTAGAACATATTCAGGTGGCCTTTGCACATGCTACAGAAATGTTGACGGAATAGAGGGAATTTCAGTGCATTGTTGTATTGATTGTTTTTGCAACATGTTTTTTCATTTACGTGTTAGATGTGTAAGAGGGGCTGTAACTGCTCCTCCTTCTCTCTTTTAATGATAAATCGTGAACCTTGGTGTCCTAGATGCCAGCAAAGAAAAACAGTTTATTTTGGCATTCTCTCTTGAATTTCTTCATGATTACAAATAGGTGAGTACAGGTCAACTGATGTTTTTGGCTTCAGTGCTTTGAAATTTGTCCTCATAAAATATTTTTTCATGTGCTTGTATATGTACAATATAAACAGAATCTCCATGCAATAGAATTAAGGACATTCAATTCATACTTTTTGTACTTTCCAAATTTTCCTGCAGTGAAACTGTTTAATCAGAAAACAAAACAAATATTCTTATCGCAAACATTTTTCTTTTTCTAATGATGAGATTTTGTTTTAAATGACATCTTAATGGATGTAAGTGTAATTGTATATAATATACACAAAGGTTCATTTTCTGCCATACTTCATGAACAGACTGAGATTCATTCATCTTGTTATCTGCCCCTCCTCCCAACTTTTCCATGAGATTTACCTTGACTTGCACTTATTAGATGCTCAACTAATAGATACGGACTTAATTTGTTTTACTGAAATTAATCACGTTAAGTTAAACTTCATATAATATTCATTTAAGAAGATTTGGTCAGAGGTCGTTGTTTCTAAAATATAATTTCTCAGGGGGTGCCTGGGTGGCTCAGTTGGTTAAGTATCTGCCTTCAGCTCAGGTCTTGATCCTGAGGTCCTGGGGTTGAGCCCCATGTTTGGCTCCCTGCTTCTCCCTCTCCCTCTGCCTCTCTCTCCACTCATACTCTCTCTCTCTCTCTCTCTCTCACATGCTCGCTCTCAAATAAATAAAAAATCTTAAAAAAATAAAATTTCTCGGAATTTAGCACTTGTAGCCGAGGTTGCTAGTTAGTCTTCCACCAAAAAATTTGCATTCCTCTTCCATGGGGTAGAGCTGTTGGGAAGATACTTCTCTGCCAGATGGAACCTCCCCACTTCCTGTAGCTCTATAAAGCCACATGTCTCAGTGTGGTGGATGGAATGAAGACAAAAGTGCTGTGTGTCCACTCTCAGACGGGACTTGTGAAAGTTTCCTGTCCAGTTAGCCTTGCTGTCCCTCTTGTCTCCTCTACCAGCTGGTGGAGCCTCCATCAGCCTGGGACCCCACCAGCTACTGACCTTCTGTGAATGAAAAATGAACTTCCATTGGATTAAGCTGCTGAGATTTGGGACGGGCGGGGGTGGGGGGGCACCTGTAATATATGTTACCATAATTAAAAGGAGAGCTGATGCAAGAACCTTATGTCCTCGGCCTCATAAAAATGAAGCATTTCAAACCAAGCTCCATTTTGTGCAAACTGACATTTACATCCACATCCTGACAGAGAGGCCAAGGAAAATGAAAAACAAGGAAATGGGGCAGCGTTTATCTTCTGACTACATTTAAACGATGCCAAAATAATTGGTGGGAAAATGAAAAGATTATTCGGCCAACTTTTTCAGGTACAAAGAGTCAAACTAATTTCTTCAATAAGGCTTCCTTCAGTGGTTACAAAGCATCAGACAGGTCATCAGTTTAGGGGGAAATCACATGGATCCCACCAAGTGAGTTATTTTGAGACACCGCATCACACCCAACAATCAGGTGTGCACAGAGATTGCTGGGAGCAGATGTGTGAGGTGAAAGAGCCCATTTGCACTTGGCTGCTGGGATAGGCCTGTAATCCCTACCTTTTGCGGGTGCCATTCCGTGATGAGTAACGGTAGGAATGGAGACTCTGGATAAGGTGCAGCCGTGAAGTGAACTCAGTGCTGTGGTCTGGAGGACACTGGGTGAATCCAGGACATTGTTAGACTTGCACTGGGGCTTCAACCTCAGGCGCACGTGCTTTAGCTATTACATAAGCATTGCTTCCTGTCGAAATGCTTAAGTGCAATGATAGTGTTAGGCGCTATGCGTGTTGATGAGTAGACTATCGAAAAATGTAAACTTGCTAAGCAGAAAGTTTAAGGAAGAAAAATCATTCTTTGGTACATCTGTAGGCTTTTTTAAAAAGATTAAATTCTTTGGGAGAGAGAGAGAGAGAGAGTGCATGGGACGGGGAGAGGGAGAAAGAAACCCAAGCAGACTCTGGACTGAGCACAGAGCCTGGAACCCAATGCAGGGCACCGTATCACAACTCTGAGATCGTGACCTGAGCCGAAACCAAGAGTGGGACACCCAAATGACTGTGCCACCCAGGTACTCCCCTGTAGGCTTTTTAGAAGAGTTCTTGGAATTTTTATTTAACTTTTTAAAAATTGGTGTTTAATAACATTTTCTGATATATATATCTTTTTCTGATATAAATATATATTTTTTCTGAATATATATATATTTGCTGTGTGTATGTGTGTATATATATGTATGTATGTGTATGTGTGTGTGTATGTGTGTGGAGATATATATATATATATATATAGTAAAAAACTATATATATACATATATATATATATATATATATATATGTATATATATATATGTATATATATATATATGTATATATATAGTTCCTTACAGGATATGTCTTTGTATAGTCCCCTAGAGCAGCTATTATGATGTATTGTGCACCTCATGGGTACCCTTTTTAATCTAACTCTATTTAAACTGACAGTTTTGGGATAGGTCACTATCACTTACTAGCTGTGTGACCTTGAGCTAGTTACTTAATTTCTCTGTGCTTTGATTTCTTGCATGTAAAATAAAGACAATAATAGTACCTACCTCCTTGGGTTATTGGAAGAATTAAATGACATAATATATGTAAGGGTCTTAGAAGAGGACCTGGCACAGATTATATAATATAATGTTAGCTATTCTATGATCACTTTTTTATTACCAATACCTTGTGGCTTATATTTCTAAAAATATTCTGGGTAAATGGGATGGAGTTTTCACATTGACTTGGTTTTGTTTCAGAGACTTTTATCTAAATAAATGATAATCAATGTCTGTAATATCTTAGAAATGCCTAAAAATCAAACAGTGAAGTTCAACAAAGTCAATAAAACAGTGAAGTTCAGCAACGAACAGTGAAGTTCAAAAAAGACAACATGTATTGTGTCGCATTAGAAATTCATTCTAAGTGGTCTGTTTGGTAATTCAAAAAAATATATTATTTGTTTCTTACATATTTTTTCAGTGTCTCAGGCTGTCCAGCCAGTAAGAGACACAAAGGTCTTGTGAGCTAAGTCCTGTGATCCAGGAGGAAGGGCAATGAAGACAAGGGGATTCAGTCAAAGACAAGAAAAGGAGAGAGATTTGTGTTCATGCTACAAGGCAGACTTCCAGTATTTCCCTTGAAAAAAGTCTTTGTCTTGGGGAGCCTGGGTGGCTCAGTGGGTTAAGCTGCTGCCTTCGGTTCAGGTCATGATCCCGGGGTCATGGGATCGAGTCCTGCATCGGGCTCCCTGCTCAACGGGGAGTCTGCTTCTCCCTCTCCTAGTCCCCTGCTTGTGTTCCCTCTCTCACTGTGTCTCTCTCTGTCAAATAAAAAACTTTTTAAAAAAAATCTGTCTTTACAAAATGTCATGCAGTAGGCAAAGTAGTCACCAGTGATCTCTTCGTCTTGCTTGTTTTTTCTAACTAATCAATTGCCTGTTCCTGTCAACTGTTGCCTAGAATTGGGTCTCACACTTGTCCCTTACTTTTTTCATTCCCAAGCAACCTCACGCGTAGCCTGTGAAGATAACCTTAAAAACTTTGTTTATGAATACATGAATTTGTTATGTAAATTATATATGTTCATTATAGATATTTGAGAAAAATCAGATAAACAAAAAAGAAGGAAAAGATTAATGCGTCGAATCCCATCACTTGGGAATAATCACTGTTACCATTTGGTACATACACCTGGGTGTGTGTGTATTTATGTGGAATCATATTGCACAACTATTTTACAACCTACTGTATATCATAAATGTTTCTTCATATAAATAAATAGACCTTTACAGTAGGATTACTAATAAATGTAGCTCTCTATTCTGTGAGTATAATGCTATTTATTTCCCCAACTTCCTATTGTTGAAAATCTAGGCTATTTCTGATCTTTCACTTTTATAATTGTACTTTTGATGAACACCCTGGTAACTGCATTAATCACATACAGTCTTCTATTTCTGCAAGATAAATTCTTCTTTTTTTTTTTTTTTTAACACAGAGAGAAATAACAAGTAGGCAGAGAGGCAGGCAGAGAGAGAGGGGGAAGCAGGCTCCCTGCTGAGCAGAGAGCCTGATGCAGGGCTCCATCCCAGGAACCTGAGGTCATGACCTGGACCAAAGGCAGAGGCTTAACCCACTGAGCCACCCAGGCACCCTCTGCAAGATGAATTCTTAAAAGCAGAATTGCAGGGTCAAAGTCCATACACATTTTTAGGGTATTTGATAATGAACCAAATGCAATGTAGCCCCTTAATCTTATCCCTACGTATAAGGTTCCTTTTCTCCAACCCATCTTTCTAAGCACTACCAGATTAAGTTTGTAGAAAAGGACACTTACAATGTTTTTCCCTGTCCACCCAAACTCTCTAGGGTCCAAAATCCTCAGCCCAGCTTCTGAGGCTCCTGTGATCTGAGCCCATTACTCTACACCCCCATGCTAGTGCTTCTGCTGTTACTACCACCTGGAACACACTTCATTCCCACCCCCCAGCTCTGCCCATTCTAGATAGGATCCCTTTTCTGCACTCTCATAGCCATGTTTAGGGATCTCCCTTCTGGCATTTATCATATTCTATTCCATACTTCATGGATCTTTCTATACTGCTCTCAACTCCCTTCTCCACCACAGGTGCTTGTGAAACTACAACTCATTCCCTGCATCCCCAGAGTACAAGTGTCACAGTCAGGATTGACCCAGCTGTGCTGCCGGTAGCAGGCAGCCCTCATCTCTGAGAGGCTAAAAATGAGAACGATTTCTTTCTCAGTCATGCTACCTGTCCATCTCAGGTCAGCAGGGGCCTCTGTTCCAGGACATCCTCACTTGGAATCAGGAGACCCCTCCATCTGGAACTGATGTGGCAGCGGGGAGAATGGAGAGTTCAGGATCTTATGCTGGCAAGAAGTTGTTCTTACCTGGAAGAGACATTTATGACCACATCCCAGAGGCAAAGTTTGTCACATGAACTTACCAGGGGAAGAGGGCAGAAAAAGAGAATCTTCCCATATAACTGGGATGAGAAGAGAATCAGATGAGGAGGGACATGAAGTCTACCACAGAAGCTAATACGGTGGCTTGTTCATAATGGACAATCCATAGATAACGTTTTGAGAGAATGAGTGAACCATGAATCCAGAAGTAGTTACTAAAACAAAGGAATGGTGAACAGTAACAGATTATGTTTCATTTTTAAATTAATTTTCATTTTTCTAAGTAGAGGAATGTTAACATCTGTGGTTAGTTTGTTTTTCCTTTTAAGTATATATCTGCGTATGGAATACAGATATGTGTTTTTTTCCTCTCTCTGGGTACGAGGGAAGCGTGGAAGTGGGGAATTGTGAGCACACAACATACTTTTGGTAGAAATTGGAACTGTGCCATAGTCACACAAAGTAACTGGGTACTTTGTCCCAAACTGTGTTAGAATGTGATGGTCCCCTGGGAGGGGTGACTGGGTTGACTCAACTCCTTTCTCTTAGAAGATATATCTCTGCATTATTTTAATTATAATAAGATGCTAATAGGATGTTACACGGTTACTAGTACTCTGAGGAGGACCCTCTTGAGACTACACTGAGTGTGACAGAGGAAGACACAGAAAAGGTTTGCGCTTGGCAGGGTTCTTGAGGTGGCAAGCCAACTCAACTGTAAGAAGCCACACAGCTGGACCAACGCCAGTTTGAGTTCAGTTCCCATGGGAAAACCGCCAAGAACCTCTCGTTGACTCACCTAGAACCTGCAACCTCCGTGGATGTCTTTTTCTTTTCTGATAAGGCTATTATCACTCTATCAAGGTAAGCTTAAAGTTTAACAAAGTATATGTAACCCATGGGATTGCTGTCTTTGAGATGGACTTAAATGTGGGTCTAACACGAGCTTTTAGAGTTCCTGTACCGTGCGTGTTCATTTGAGAGAATCTGCCACAAAGTTTGCGTTGTTGTTTTGAAATGCTAGAAGACCTTGACGAAGTTTGAGATCAGCATTTAAATACTCAAGGAAATTGGTTCATGAAATGTGTTGTTTGACTTATTAGTTGTATAATAGTGTTTAAGTATTTGGGAAAGTGTGCTTAATGGATGTAAAAGCTTAATAAACTAAACATTAAACACAACTAAGTAGTGTTAAGTGTTTTTCCATGTCTAACCCCATGAGACGTTAGAGATCCTAGCAACAGACAAGACAGGTTTTATCCACTAGATTTAACAGACTGTGTCTTGGAGCAAAAATGCGTGAGGCTGGCTATTATTACTCAAAACAAAATCCAAACTATGATGTGTGGCAGGAAGACCCAGTTAGCAGGTGTATTGGCTACCTTTTACAATCATGTCTTTTGACAAGGATTATTGTTTACGTTGTGGCTTGATTAGGCTTGGATCACGGGCAAATGTTTTGTCATGTTCACCTTTCTAGAACAAGATTAAGATTTGTTCCTTTAAAACACTCCCAAGGTCAAGCTTTGAAATGAGGGGAATTGATAGGTGAAGGTTTTAGAAAAAGGCCAGACAACTTGGATGATCGTAGAACTTTTAAGAGAAGGAAAGATTAATATTCCATTTTATGTTGCATTGATGCTAAACCCTTCCGTCTCCCCCAAAGGCTCATTAAATTTCCATATAAATAAGCAGACCCTTCCAAAGTCTAATAGTTTCCCTTCATATAGCTATCAAGAAAAAATGATCCAAAGTATCAATTGATGCTAATGTCCTATCATTAATGGGTACATTGATGATTCTCCCTTCAGTGATTTTTCTGGAATAGTCACCTCGACTTGCCACTTGCCTGGCTGATCTAAGATGTTCTGAGGACTTATGAGCTAAGAATGCTTAGGGATTTCATGTCCTGAAGAACTCTTTAATCCTATGCTCCCTGAATCCTACTCTAAGCCAGACCTTCTGTCACAGCCCAAGAGCTTCCGGCAGTTTTTTTGAAAGCTCTGCTGGGCAACCATTCTGCTCCATCTTTCGGGGATCCTGTGAGGGGCCCTGTAGGGTTTCCTCAGTGACTTCAACCAGGATGTAGTTCCTTCTGGGCACTCTGTCCCAGGGGTGCTCCGAGGGTCTCCCTCTCTGAGCCAAAGCAGCGAAGCAAACCACACTATGGGTGAGATCAGCCAAGAGGCCGTGGAGAAATACCTAGAGGACCACCCCCAGTTTGCCAAGGAGTACCTCACCCAGAGGCTGGGGGAAGCCCCCGGGGACAGCGGGCCGCTGTCGTCGGCCGAGGAGTGGGCCCTGTGCTCTGAGCTGATGCTGGCCATGCAGGAGGAGACGGCCAGCCCAGAGCCCACAGTGCACCGGGCCCTGGGGAAGTTGGCACAGCTGCTGCAGGCCGACCGCTGCAGCTTCTTCGCCTGCCGGGCCCGCAACGGCACGCCCGAGGTGGCCTCCAGGCTGCTTGACATCACCCCCACCTCCAGGTTTGAGGACTGCCTGGTGGTCCCCGAAAGAGAAGTTGTGTTTCCGTTGGACATCGGGATAGTGGGTTGGGTTGCTCACACGAAGAAAGCCATTAATGTCCCAGATGTGCAAAAGGTAGGTGGCTTTGTGACAGTGGGGCCGACCGGATGTCTTGGCAGGGTTGGGGAAGAGCCAGTGGGAAAGAGCTGGGAGCTGGTGGGGTGGGGTGGGGGGGCTGGAGGGGGGGCAGCCTGCGGCATGAGGTTGTCTGTAACCTGAGGAGTAGGAACAGTGTGGAGAGAATCCCCTAGGCGGACGGTTGCCAGAGTTAGCAAATAAAAACACAAGATGCTCAGTTCAAGTCGGATTCGAGATCAACAGTGAGTGAGTTCTTAGCGGGTGTCCCTTATAGAGTCGGGCATTTTCTCGGGCAAACTTAGCGGGGCCAGGTGCATTCCACACCTGCTCCCTTACATATCCTCCCAGCTCTGGAGACTTTATTTCTGGACAGCCTGGCAAAGCGGCCCACGCTGGTGAGATCCAGTGCCTGACGCTGAGACCTGTGAGCGGCTCCCCACCCCTCTCGCTCACAAGCCTTTCAGGTCCCTCAGTTCTTGGGGATGGACTAGCTCATAAATGGATTCTTTCACTTATGGACCGAATGCACAGAAAGAACAAATGATGCCATTTGAAAGTTCAGGTGTTGACATTTGGATTGTGGAAAATGTAAATTTGGATGATAAGCACAATTGACACCCCCTGCCCCCCCCCCCGCCCCGTAAGTCAGCTCTATCCAGAACACCTCCAACCACACGGTGGGGTCCTGAGATAGCCTACTGTGCAAACACAAGGCGTGGTTTGTGCTTTTAAAAACAACAACAACAAATCACTCTTCATATCACCACAGTGGAGTTGCTCATTAAAAAAAAAAAAATACAAATAAACAAGAAGGAAGGAATGTAAATCACTTGTGAATGGGGGCAGCTGGCGGCAGGAGGCTAATCCCCCTTGTGCCTCCTGAAGCTGATTATAGGAGCAGGGCCTTCTTTCGGTTCCAGAAGGCAGAGAAGTTGTCAAACATTAGCAACACTCCGCAAACAAGCCCAGCACAATCCCCCAGTGCAAGGGTTGCCCTCCACCACCGCAGAGTGGTCAGTCCTCTCTGATCCCTGGCTTCAGGGAGGTCAAGCTGGTTTCAGGTAGCTTCTGACGCTAACTGCCGCTGTGCCTGTGACTGGACTGGTTTTTCCCCTTTAGGCAAAACTCTCCAGACACCGATTAGGAGGCTATGCCTACACACCCCGAGGTTTTCTCATGGGGTACTATGTTTCCGGCCAGTCCCCGAGAGAGCGAGCCCATCTCCAAAGTTACTAGGACTTCAAAGTTAAGAAAGTGACATGCAAGTTCTTTTTTCTGAAAAAAAAAAAATTGTTTAAAGAGATGGATAAAATGATTTCTGTTGTAATGCAATTATCAATGAGTCCAGTTTGCATGTTGAGAAGAGAATGATGGCAGAGAGCTGCTGGGAAGAGCAGGCGGCCTTGTTGTGTTGCTGTCCATGGTGAGCATCACCCAGTGGACAGAGCAGGAAATGGAGGTGGACGGTGGGGGGACCCTGTTGTCCCCTTGCCCTTTTCCCTAAGGACTCCCTGCTATTCTGAGCAGGATGGAGAAGTGTTGAGTTGAAGACAGACACCTTCTTCAGCTCAGAGGAGAGACAAAGACCTCATTTGCTTTTCATTTCTATCACTTGTAAATATTTTCTTCTTATGGAGAGAAGAGTGGTGCTTTTCAACTCCAAATGCACATTAAATTCGAATCTAGAGCATTTAAAAAATACTGTCCAAGATGCAATAGACCAATACACCAGACTCTGAGGGGTTGGGATGCAGGCAGTAGCATTTTTTTTTTTTTTTTGACAGAGAGAAATCACAAGTAGATGGAGAGGCAGGCAGAGAGAGAGAGGGAAGCAGGCTCCCTGCTGAGCAGAGAGCCCGATGCGGGACTCGGATCCCAGGGCCCTGAGATCATGACCTGAGCCGAAGGCAGCGACTTAACCCACTGAGCCACCCAAGTGCCCCAGGCAGTAGCATTTTTAAAAAGCTTTCCAGGTGATTCTAAAATGCAATCAGAATTGAAAACCACTGGTGTGTTGGGTGAACAGAGGGGGCGGAAATTGGATTTCAGAGCAACCGGGGGATCTTCCGTGGCAGGGGCTCCAGGAATCTTGAACTGACTCTTTCCCTGGGGCAGACAGGAAGCTGAGGTCACAGGGGCTGCATCTCACCTAGAGCCCATGGTATGGTCGGTGAGTGAGAAGGGCTGGGCCAGACCAGGCATCCTCACTCTGCGTCCAACACTCTTTCGACCCTCCACCGACCCCCACATCCCTGCAACTTGCCAGACTTGAATCACTATGATAAAATCTGCAAAAAGAAAAAAGATGGAAACCAATGTTTTCATGAAATTTCTACTCATTCTTACCTTCTCATTGTATTTGACCATTTATAAAGCATGTTCACATTCTTAATCTCCTTTGATTCTGGCAATGATCCTGTGAGGAACAAGGGACCATATCTTTATTTCCATCCTATACAAGGAAGAATCTTGTCAAGGCCAATCAGGCAGGATGTGGCAGGTCTGGGGCCATAACTTGGGTCTTCCCCTCCCCCTCTTCTACCACGCCACTGACCACACGTGGCTTCTCTCTGGTTGGCAATGTGGGCATCAGACAGACCTCAGCACAGATGTGGGTTTGAGACTAGGTAACTATGTGATAGATTGCATTTCTGCACCTGAGGCATGGAGGTAAATAAATATACAGATTAAATGAACATAAAGTGCCTGACTCTTAGTAGGTGCTCAGTAAACGACAACTGTGATAATACTGTATTTAGGCCCAGGGGTGTTTGGGGGCTAGGTGTAGGTGCCCCCAAAAAGGGTCACTGATTATCGCCTGTTTTTAAAAAGGTTAAAAGACAGGACAACTTTTAATAGCAGGAAACAGAGAGATATCCTCCTCAGGTTAATTATTTCTTTTTCTATTGGGAAAACTGCTGGTTAATTCCATGGGTGGTTCTCATTCCGACTGTGGTTTAAAAGAAAGCCACGGGAGAAGTCCTAAGTTTTCAATAATTAACAGAACACCTCTAGGTCCCATTCCCCTCTTCCTTCCCTTCTTTCTTCTGACTCCTGGTCTCGAGGAATAATGATACTTAATCAGAATTTAACAATGCTGAGATTGGATGAGGGACCCGGTCAGTCTGCTGCTGGACACGGTGTTTCCCAGATGCCTTCAGTGACTTCTTTGAAGCTCTACCCAGGGGAGATTGCGAATCTGAGAACTATGGAATTACTCAAGCAAACTTCACTAGGGGTTGTTTGAGCTAGTGAACCCGAAAGCTTCGCTTTGCCTACCTGTCATCTGATGGATGGTTTTATGTAGGGCTTTCTATACAATAATAAGCAAGCATTATATTTTGAAACACATGTCATTTTTTCGAAATAGCCAAACGAACTTAGGAATACTTCCTTGTGTTTAGAATCTAGAATCAAAGAGCATGGAGCTTTGAAGCTGACGAGTAAAGTGTGTTTGCAAAGAAACGCGACTGCCTGACCATCCCATGATGTGTGTGCATCTGACCTGACATTTAGTGGTCAAGATTGCTGTGTAAACGAAGGGGATTGCAACCCATAATGGGTTGTAGGTCAGGAGGAAAATGGAATGCGAGCTGGCTTGAGCAAGCAGTGGATGAAGAGAAAGGAGCTAACATAGTCTGGAGATGTCCTGGCCTCAGAAGGAAGATGTTACCAGATGCAGAAAGAATGGCAGATCAGGTGGTTAGGAAAGAAGTGTGGCTGTTGAAGGCGGGGAGTGGAGGTAGGGGAGGGAGGGGCGTGGGGTGGCAGACACCGGCCCTCAGGCAAACACATGCTTCCGGGCATAGGGCAGAGAAGGCCTACATCCATAAAAGCATCTATTTTCTTCTGTGGTTAGGATTGGTTACAAAACCTAGAACTAGAAGCAGAATAGCCCTTGCAAAAGAGAACTTCTTCTCATCCAGGGAGGCCCAATAAAATTCCAGGTGTCTTTTCCCAGTCATTTTTGAGCTCCTGCCATATGTCAGACACTTTTCTAAGTGCTCTACCCACACTGTGTTAGCCCACGTGTCAGGGACTCAGAGTCCACACCGTCAGGCGTCCTATTTCCACAAGGCTATATAGCATGCCCGGGATCACTTAGCAGGTGAACCGGGGTCTTGTTTTAGCCGGGGAACTCTGACTCCAGAGCCTTCTTCAACGTTAGATGACGTGGCCTCCTAAGTAAAGAGTTGGTTTGTGTGGGTCCACACTGGGAAATGTAGAAAAGAGATCTGGGATAAGGGGCTGCCTCTGACTCCCTTAGCATCTCACCATTCCTAACCGGGTCCTCTGCAGGAGTGATTCACCCACTAGGAGGACAGATTCCTGGGGAAGACAGATTCTATTCTAGGAGGGTGGGGGTCAGTGGGTCTGCTGGGAGGTCTGCAAATCTGAGTGTATCTGCAGGGGTCTGTGAGGCAGAGCCCGGGTCCACTGCTGAGCTGAAGGTTCTGCTGGCCAACGAGCCCTGCTCCCTGGGTGAGATTCTGGCCCAGAAGTCACACACCAGAGGACTCCCATATTTTTAACTTTGGAAACTAAACAGAGTCCAGATCCTAGGGGTTTGTGTTAACCATCAACACAAGGAAATGAAAATAATACAACCTATGAAAGGAAAACCCCATTCACTTTGGCCAGTGAGTCTCAGATTCAGGCAGAAAGTTTAGTTCCAATGGAAGGAGACTCGGGTTCAAAGATGAGATAGTACGAACCAGGGAAGGCTGTGTCTATACCTGTCTGAGTGGGCGATCCTCTAACTTACAGCCCATAAGAACCGCGGTCCTTGACCCTCTGAAACTCTTCCTTTTGGGGACATTGCCACACTCATCACTCTGCCCTTTCCATGGTTAGGGTGTTAGAATCATCTCTCCCATCTACTGCATGAGGCTTGTATCTGGGAAGATCCACTTCCTCTCTCCCACAGACAGAGGGAGAGAGAGAGAGAGAGAAGGAGAGAGAGAGAGAGAAACATGTATGAAAGACGTTGGCTTGGTAGAACATTAAAAACTGATAAGCATGTGGTGCTGGCAAGAGAGCCCCTTGACCCCTGACCAGTAGAAGTAAGATTTCCCACCTTTTATAACAGTCATCGGTGTAAATACAAACTGCAACTATCTGTGGTTCCCGCAAAAGAGATTTTTCACCTCCAGATCCATCCCATAAAAATGAAAGCAAGAGTGATTCATGCGGCATTTGTTTTCAGTGAAGAAAACTACGGAGTCAGTGGAGACTGGCTGAGTGTACCACGGGCCTCCCACACTGGGCAGTCCTGGGTAGGAATCTAGAGGCTGAATTCACTCTCATTTGCACAGGTCTGGAGGGAAGTCTGTAAAGTATCATTATAGGTTGCAAGCATGGTGTGAATTAGAAAGGAAAATTTTATAAAAAAGAAAAAACTTTGTCCAAGAGTTATAGAAAGGCGTGCACGGAGACATACTGGGGCACCCAGTGGCTCAGTCTATTAAGTATCTGCTCTTGGTTTTGGCTCAAGTTGTGATCTCAGGGTGCTGGGATGGAGCCTCGGGCTGGGCTCCCTGCTTAGCTCCCTGCCCCTCCCCTCACCTGCAGTCCCTCTCTCAAATCAATCAATCAATCTCTAAAAAAGTAAAGGGAGAAAAAGGACACATACCAAGCTGTTAACACTGGTTCCCTCAAGTCAGCAAGATTAGAAGAAGTTTGAGGAGTCATTCATTTTTTTCTTTCTGTTATGGTATACTGATTGTCTGGTTTCAGGCACATTTTACCCTCACAATTAGAAAGCTGAGTTCCGTGGCGCTACACCTGTAATCCCAGCTGTGACTCCTTCCCTGCACACCTTCTGTCCGTTGTAACCCTGTTTCCTCTTAGCAACCCACTTTCCCCTTGGCCAAGACCTTACCTCCTTTCTCCTGGCTCTACCATAGCCTCACCTAGATAGGCCATAGCTCAGGTGGGAGACGCTTAACCTGAAATACGTGAGTTCAACTCTGTGCAATCATAGGTGGGGGTGTAGGTGGGACCACTGTGCTGAGGCCCTGGTCGCCTGTCCAGACCAGGTTTGGACTAGAGAGAACATTCTGGTGCCATTCTTAGACTTACACTTCATGGTTCTGTACAGCTTTGGCAAATGTGTGAATGTGTCTTTCAGAATAGCCATTTCTCTGACTTCATGGACAAACAAACTGGCTATGTCACAAAGAACCTGCTGGCAACTCCAATCGTGATGGGCAAGGAGGTTCTTGCCGTGGTTATGGCGATTAACAAAGTAAATGCCTCTGAATTTTCCAAACAGGATGAGGAGGTAATGCTACCCTGGGTATCCAGCTGGAGGCTCAGGGAATTTATTTCTTATTTAATGGAAAGAGAGATACCATAGCTAATTTGTTTTCCTCTGCTTCCTGTAGATCTTTTGCAAATACCTCAACTTTGTTTCTGTCATCCTAAAACTTCATCATACCAACTACCTGTACAGCATTGAATCCCGAAGAAGCCAGGTACTTGGAAGTTGACCTTCCTCACTCCATGCTTTCCTGTTCTGACAAAGGGACCCAGAGGCAACAAGCCCAGACCCCTCCTATCGCTCTTGGGGGTTTAAGCCAAGTGGAACAGATTCCAAGACTTTAGTCCTGGCTGTCTTCTCATGTCCGCCCCTGCCTCCCACCCCCACCTCCCTGCTCCTCCATCTGTGTGTACAACTGACTTCCCTCGTCTTTCTCCTGGGTAGCCATGGTTTCTTCGGTGAGATAATTATAGTATCTACCCTATGTGGTTGTTGTGATCATTTGATCATTACATGAATTCATCCACACAAAGCTCTTAGGAGTTCCTGGTCCATATGGAAGCTACTAATTTCAGGAGCAAATCCCTCTTCTGAAGTCTATTGCCTCCTTGAGCCAGAGGGATATGGAACAACATTGGGAACCAGGGAACCAGGCCAGTCTCTGGATGTCAGTTTCTTCATCTGTATAATGGCGGAAGAGGGGTAGGGATGAAGGGCTTCCAATGTCCTCTCCTAGCCAACTGTCCAGATGAGGTAACCTCTGAGTAGCTCAGGACATGTGGAAGGAGGCATATGGATTTCTGCCCCCCAGGGGAGCAGCAGGTGCCAGGGCATCACCAATACTGGACCCTCTGCCTGGAGCCTGTCTCTGCTTCCAATGTGAGGTCACCTGCCCTTTGACATTGGGGACCAGTCATGGTGTACCACTTTCAGAGACCTTCACCTTTGCACGGGTCTGCTCAGCATCCCACTCAGAGAATCTGAGTAGTGGGTCAGACATGAGCAAATTCAAAAATGAAATTACATTGTTCAGTGATACATGTTCTTTTATTGGAGGCATCTCCTACTTTCTTTTGGCAAATGCTCTACCTCTTCACCGTGAGTTTTGTTCTAAGTGTTTTCTTTTTATTTCCCCCTTTCAGATCCTCATGTGGTCAGCCAACAAAGTATTTGAAGAGCTCACAGATGTGGAGCGTCAGTTTCACAAAGCACTCTACACAGTTAGAACATATCTGAATTGTGAGCGGTACTCCATCGGATTACTGGACATGACCAAGGAGAAGGTCCTTGTCACTCCATTACATTTTTGTTTCCCCTAAAATCATCTATACAACACCCACCACATGAAATGTGATCCATTAAAAAATGGATACTATTCACACACAATATATAATGTTAATTTTTCATCTTGTTTCATTAATTCGGTTGGAGCGCTCCTAGCTCAACATAAGTAATGAATACTATATCTTTTACATTCTTATTCTCCATGTGAATCGAAGTTATTTTTATCAGAGTAACTGTTCTAAGCGGATTAACACAGGACCAGGTGTCAGGAGAGCTGGGCTTTGATCCTGGCTCTGGGACTTGGTGGTTGAGTGTATTGGTTGGGGTGCTTTGGGCTGCAAGGAACATCAGACCCAGTAAGTAACAGCAAGACAGTTATTATCTCATTTAACAAGAAGTCCCAAGATCAGGCAGTGTAAGCCTGGGTCATTCAGAGCTCAGTACAGTCATCAAGGTCCCTGGGGCATCCTGTTTCCCCTGGCATGGTCTCCACTACCTGCAGCACGTTGATAAGGTCTCCCCTTGGGGGTGACAAGTTGGCTGATGCAGCTCCAGAGGTAGCACACAGAGAGGAAGAAACTGGGAGGTGCCTCCTACAAATGTTACTTCCATTGCCTTTCATCCGAGGGATGCCCTTCCCGAGAAGAGCTCAGCAGACGTCCCCCCTTCTCCGCTGTCCAGAACTGGCTGTGCGCCTGCCACCCAACTAATCTCAGGCACCTTATAAAGGCCACTCAGGGGCTGTGCAGGCCCCTCTACCTTGAAAAAATGACCTCCTGATGCCTAAATAAAATGGTGGTCTTCTAGAGAGGAGGAGGGGGAGAATAGATGTTGGGTAAGGCAGCCTGCACTGTTGGCCACCCCGCGTGACCTTGGCCAAGCCTCTTAACCTACTTAGATTTAGTTAAAGTATCTATAAAAGAGCTGCTGGCTACTGAGTTCCTTTACCTATGTGCCAGGGTTGGTGTTCTGCATGTATAGCTCATTTAATCCTCACAACCACCCTATAGTATAAATTCTATTATTATCCGTGTTTTACAGAGAAAAAAGGCTAAGAGACTTCACTGTCTCTTAGCCTTAGTTCGTAAGCAGTATTGCCGGGAATTATAGGTCTTTTTCAGCTCTAAAATTCCAGAATTCTAAATTAACATAAAATATGCAAATCCATGAAACTCACAGAAGACATGGTAGGTCATGGAACAGTTTTGTTTGATAATATTTAAATATAATTGCTTCCAGGAATTCTATGACGAATGGCCAATCAAGCTTGGAGAAGTCGAGCCTTATAAAGGTCCAAAGACCCCGGATGGCCGAGTAAGTGCAAACATCTTCCTCTGTGCTATGTGTGCTTGGTAAAGGGCTCTAGAACCAGCAGAGAGGAAAGAGCACTGGTCTGAGAGGCCCTGGGTCCTCGTCCCGTAAGTTTTGGTGGGACCTCAGAGTAGTGGAAAGAGCACTGGACAAGGAGTTTGAGGTCCACGTCTCAGCTCTGCCCAAGCCAGCTGGGTGGTCCTTGCCTAAACTCATTGTTTACCTCTCAGTTTCCTTTTCTGTATAGCTGGGCTTGGTGAATCAGTAGTTGTCAAGAGAGAAGGACACATTAGAGCCACCGGCCTGGTTTTTGAGCACCCAGTGCCCAGGCTCTCCTTCAAACCTGCTAGATTGGAGACTCCAGGCGAGGGATGGATTGGATTAAATTTTCTCCTTGCCAGCAAGCTTCAGAGGGCAGGAACAATGTCTCACCGCCATATTCCCAGCAGAGGAAAGTGAGGGTACTGGGATGGAATGTGTCCCGGCCTCAGGTTCTTCATCTGCCCAAAGTAGAGAGACTAGTTCTCCAGTCTCTCCCAGCTTTGATGAAGCACCCACTGAATTCTGTTCCTGAGGCACCTGCTCCGATTGGCCAGCGCTGCAAGGTGGGAAGCGTTCATTGCACAGTGGAGAAGGGAGCAAACACATTGGCCGAGGTTGAGAAATGACGTGCTGTGTTCCACTACTAGTTATCAGTCAGGTATTTCCAGACAATAGAAAGGGATCAGTTAAAAGTGAAACAAGAGTCCTTTGAAAGTTGTGTGGATAAATTCCGCTTTTAAAATTTAGCTGCACAGGGGCACCTGGGTGGCTCAGTGGGTTAAGCCTCTGCCTTTGGCTCAGGTCTTGATCTTAGGGTCCTGGGACTGAGCCCTGCATCAGGCTCTCCACTCAGCGGGGAGCCTGCTTCGCCCTCTCTCCCTCTGCCTGCCTCTCTGCCTACTTGTGATCTCTGTCTGTCCAATAAATAAATAAAATCTTTAAAAAAAATAAAATAAAATTTAGCTGCACAGGCTTGTTTGTGTGGCTAATGAGCCACTAGTATTTCCAGTTGTAGTGCGAGCTTGTAATCAGGATGTGACAGTGGCTGCGGTAGTTACACAAAGCAAGCATAAAATGAGGCGCAATTAAATGAGCCTTAAAGTACAAGTTCGCTGATGAAAAGTTTTTCTTTAGGAAATAAGATTGTTCTCATAATCTCTTTCCTCTTAGGAAGTCATCTTTTATAAGATCATTGATTACATTTTACATGGAAAAGAAGAGATCAAAGTGATTCCGTGAGTACTGTCCTGAGGCAGCAGGAGTTGCCATTTTGTCTTTGTGCACATTGTGTGTCTCTGTATGGCAATGATTCTCTTTCTTCTAATCTTCCTCAAGGACCCCCCCTGCAGACCACTGGACTCTCGTTAGTGGGTTGCCAACATACGTTGCCGAAAATGGATTTGTAAGTTCCTGAACACATTCAAATCTTGAACAGTATTGGATGAGACTCTTACTAGCTATGGGATGGGAACAGATGTGAAAGTGAGATGCAGGAGGAAAGAATGACATGCCCTCACAGGACGTGGGAGCGAGGACTCCTGGCAGTTGAAAGGAGGTTAACTAGAGACTTCCAAACTTGACACGAAAATATTTAGTCAACATGAGAAAGACCCATCCATCCCCCCAAGTTCTCACTCAGTAGTCATGCAAATTTCAGATGTCTTTTGAAGGTCTGTGACTATGATTCATGTTGGGTTTAATTTGATCTCAAGTACAGTTACCTTGGTCAAGACTTTCAAAGCATGGGAAATTACTGACAAAAGACAAAAATGTGTAAATGGAAGACATTGCCACTGACGGCCATGCAAAATGAGTGAGTTAATAAAGGAAGTGAAGAGTTTTACCTTGGTCTGTTAGGTCAGGGTGGGATGGGGTGGACCGATAGCCAGCCAGGTCTGGCGAAGAGAGCTCAGGTGTAGGGAGACAACAAACAAGAGGTCTCCGGTAGGTCCCATAAGTCTTAAGTTCAGAGAACTAGACTCACCACAGCTTTCCCACCCTTCTACCATTCTCTCCTTCTTTCCATGGCGGATTTCTCTCCCTTGTTGGGCTTCTCCACCATCTGTGTCTTCTTTTGGCCTCAAGATTCCTCCCTGCAAGAGAGTTCAGTGCTTCCAAGCATTTCTTTATGTTGGCATTTTCCTATCTTCCCCTTCACAAATCCAAGTTTCTGTAATGTATTTATAGCACTCATTTGCATATTTGGTTTTTCTTTAGTGTTGTCCTTGTGTTGTTGGCAGTGTTCATTCATCTTCATTATTTAGTAAATGGGCATGTAAGTTATAGTGACGAATAGAGCCACTCAAGGGTCAGAGGTAAGCTAGGTTAACCTGCTTAGTGTGAATATTGCTGGGTTTGGAATGGTAGCAGAGTAAGGAAAATTCTGGATGTGGCTGAAGGCTCTTCATACGTCAGGGGACTTTACTTTGGGGTTTCCGGGAGGCCTAAACCCTGGGTTCACTGGTTACCAGACCAGATGGCCTCGAACAGATGACATGATCCCTTTTTCTAGTGTAGAGACATGCCAAAGGGGAAGAAAAGCAAAAGGAGAGAAAAAACAAGTTTATTTCCTTTAGGAATAAACAGCACTATGTAAAAACAAATATCACATTTTCATGTTTGCAAAATGATTGTTTTTTTAAATGTCATTCCTAACTTAGTAGTAATGACCAAAGCATTCCAGTTCATTCCCGAGTCCACAGGTACCACACCTTTCAGCTTCAATACATCACCAGATTGCTCAACCATAAGCCCCGTCCTTGGTTTCCTGGCAGGCCACCTACTAGATCCCTGTTTGGAGTTTTATCAGATTCAATATGGCCAACCCTGCCATGGTCAGTGTGGAGGGATTTATGCCCCGACTTTTAAGCACCTATTCTCTCCTTGGCTATTTCCAAGGGAAACAGATTTTCCCACCAAAATCCAGTTGGATGAAGTGAAGGTGTCAAAAGCCAATTTGTTGAATGGTTAATCCGACAAGTCATCAAACTGCCATATAACCAACTTGCCAAGACATGGATTCCCAAAGCAGGGGAGGATTCTTCCCCAGGTTTCGGTTCTAACACAGATCCCCTGCTTACACTGCCCCGCTGCCTTCCACATCTCAGCTCCCACCCTGGGCCCCATCCCTGCTCTGCTGGTAGCCCAGGACTGGTGGCAAACTCTTGGAAATCTTGTTTAAGGTACTTCTCACCAATTGCATTCCCAAAGTGGGAATTGATTTGCAGAGAGGTGAGCTTGAGCCATTTCCTGGGACTCCATAATTAGGGTGAGCATACATCCCAGTGAGCCTGGGCCAGATTCCAAGGACAGTTGTTGTGCTGGAGTTATTAATGTTCTTCCCTTTCCCTCCCAAAGGTGTCACCCCATACAATGTACTTACAAGGGGCCAGACTTACTAAAAACCCATTTTGTGTTTAGCACAGCATTTTCTCAAACTTAACATTATTGACTTTTGGAGCCAGATGATTCTTTGGGTTGGGCGGAGGGTGGGGAGGAAGCTATGCCGTACATAGTGAGATGTTCAGCAGCATCACTGATCTCTACCACAGACACTGCACACCATCTTGGCTGGGAACCCCTAGTCTAAAGGATGATGTCAAACATTACAGCAGCCTCAGCAGAAGCCATGCTCCCCGAGGGCCTCTGGTAATATGGCGGCACACTCTGGCCAACAGAGTGAGAGGCTATGGCTCAAGAGCCTGGGTGCTTTGACTCAGTCCTACTTTGGGCAAATCCCTTGGCAAATCCTTAACCTTGGGCAAATCCCCTGACCTCTCTGGGCTTTAACACTCACATTTGTAGAATAAGGTTATTGACCTAATTATTTAAGAGAGGGGCCTTTGAGAATTTCTAGATGCTATTTTCTAGATAAAAATGATCTGCAATTTTAATCATAATTATTGGTGCACCTATAAAGTGCTGAAACTTTTCCTTTTAGCTTTTTAAAACATTTCCCTCAATCATTTCGCTGGGTTAGAGAGAGAAAGTGGAGGCACGCTTTAGGGCGAGCTGTCACAAAAGTCCTGCAGCCCGACCTTTCTGGATGTAGGGGACACGCGCACAGAGTTCACGTTAAACAAGTACCTCCCAGCTCTGAATGGGACATGGCAGGCACCAGTTAAATGATTTCTCAGATATTAAAAATGAGAACTAGGCCAGATTGTAGCATTGGAGGCACGAAATACAGGATCAAGCCAAGCTGGAATTAAGATGTGGGAACTGAGAGAGAGCTAGGATTTCTGAATACTGAGCTAAAAAGCTTGGCCTCTAGGATCTTGACCCACAGATAGATGTTCTCCAGGGGCCTTAAAAGTATGGGTGGATGGGGCACCTGGGTGGTTCAGTGGGTTAAAAGCCACTGCCTTCGGCTCAGGTCGTGATCTCAGGGTCCTGGGATCAAGCCCCGCATCGGGCTCTCTGCTCAGTGGGGAGCCTGCTTCCCTTCCTTTCTCTCTGCCTGCCTCTCTGCCTACTTGTGATCTCTGTCTGTCAAATAAATAAATAAAATCTTTTAAAAAAAATAGTATGGGTGGAAACTGACACTGTTGGTAAAAAGGTCAGAAAAGAGGACTAAGCTACTTCTTGCCTCTTTAAAACATACCCAAAGGATGCTCAGCCACGAATTCACAAAGGTTAGACCGTAGAATTAATGGACGGCACCCGTAATTCCTTCGACTCTTTAGCTGTGTATGCTAACAAAATCTTTGGAAGACTTGCACAGTTGCTTCCTAAGAGTAGCACAAACCCAGCATGTATGGCTTGACCACGGTTGGTTGTGAGCGCTAACGCTGGGGGGGGGGGAGCGGGGGTGACCCCGAGAGCCAGGGCAGCGGGGGCAGAAGGGCTTGCTCCCTGTTCACCAGTGTTAGAGTTTCAGGAACTTTATGAGCAGGTTGTTAAACTGTTGCCCACGGGGGGAGTATTGGTACCACGGAAATGGGCAGATTTTACAAGTGACAGCCGCCCTGCCCCTCCCGAGGAGAGCTGGCCACACCAGCCCCCTCACTCAGACTCCACTTGGAGCTTCCTCCCATGGTTTTGAACAATGTCTCTTAACCTCTTTGAGCTTTAAAAGAAGAAGCTCAAGCTTAATGACAAATTCCTTCCAACTTTAAAATGCTATGATTTTAAGGATCTACTATAGTTTTGGTGGAAAGAAAGTTATAACATTTTACTGAGACCTGTTTGTGGATATGATCTGACATACAGATAATTAAAAATTACCAAGAATGGAATGTCTATTGTCCTTGTGGTTGAAAGCAGTAGTTTCTGAATTCAGTACTTCACATGACATCTCAGAGTGATTACTTACCTTGTACCTAAATCTGCCTGGCTGCTTCCTCCTCCCTTAGCCACCTGCTTGCAACTCAGGTCCCACATCAGAAGGAAAGAAAGGAAGGGAGAGAGAGGAAGGAAGGAAGGAAAGAAGGGAGGGAGGGAGGAAGGTAGGGAGAAAAGGGGAAAGAGAGACAGGAAAGGAAAGAGAGAGGGAGAAAGAAAGCAAGAAAGAGAGAGAGATGGAGGGAGGGAGGGAGGAAGGGAAGGAAGGAGGGAGGGAGATAGAGAGGGAGGGAGAGAAACAGAGCCTTCCCGGCATCACTACCACACCTGCCCCAGCAGAACAGTCTTCTGCTTAGCTTCCTCCTCTTCTCGGTCTGAACAGCTAGTTGTTTGGAATTTGGAAGAAGAATCCTGAGAGACTGGGAATAAGAAAGAGCAAAGATTGTGCTAAATGACATACAATGACTTAATTAGACCCTCAGTGTGTTGTTAGTGAGTTTGACCCAGCCAAGGTTGGTGTGAATAATTTACCTGTGAGCCATGTAGAGCTGTGGAGGAAACCCTCCCCCGCTGCATTCTTTTTTACGTGGGCTTTGTGGGTTCATGGTTCCGCCACATGATATTTTAGGTCTCTCATGTCCTCTTGCTTTACAGATTTGTAACATGCTGAATGCCCCTGCAGACGAATACTTCACATTTCAGGTAACTTTGCCCTCAGCTAGGCCTCACCCAGGAGCGCAGCTCCCCGTCCCCCATCCCTGGAGTCTGCCTTGGGGTTAGGTGACCTTCAAGGCTTCTGTCCCATTCACCCTGGCTGGGCCAGAGTCACCAAAGAGCAGATTCTTCAGGGAAGGGAGAAGAGGTAAGAGAAGGAGGGGGAGTAGAGAAGGAGACAGGATGCTCATCACCCCAGCAACAGGGGGTGGGAGGATGCGGTCTCTGCCACGTCTCCATTCTACCCACTCCTGATCGCCCAGGGCTTTGAGCAGTGCCTGGCACATCAGAGGCGCTCACTAAGTGTTTTTTGGCTGAGTGATTAGCTCTATGCCTACTACCACCTGGATTCAGCCCTTTAATGGTTTTCCCAGGCCCTTCCCTGCAGTTTACTGGGAAAGAAAATCTGTTTGTTGGGTCCTTGGGGGTCTCTCCTGCTGTCAGACTCTTGGTTTTATCTTTCCTCCTGCAACATCCAGGGATCCCCCTCCCCACCGGTCCTCTCCAACCCTCCGCACCATTCTACAGCTGCGGGGGAGAAACTGGCATGTGTCCCTACAGCCTCTCCTTTTCTGCCTTCTGGCCTGTGTTTAGTGTCCTGTTTTAACAAACATCCAGTTAGGGCCCGGGTTCCGGTCAGAACCCCTGTGGGGCCATTGGTCCTGGCTTCCTGTCTCACACAGACACACACTGGGCCCCATCTCCACCTGATGGAGATGCTGGCCTCCTGGGGCCTGAGGACTGGATGAGAAGCAGTGTCCCAAGCTGGGCAGGCAAACCTAGGCGCCCTTGCCTAGTTTCCTGGAAGGTTTCCCTCCGATCTCCCCACTCGTCCCGCTGCTCACCCACATGGAAAACACACAAACACCATATGGCGCATTTGCTCCAGCCACAGCCTCACGGTGACCACACTTTGCTGGTCCCGACCCTGACCTTTACGGCAGCTGGGTGCCAGAAAAGTGTGCGCAGGAAGGAACAAAAGGGGACAAGCACTTTCTAAAGTGTCTGACCTTCAGCAGCTGTTGTCTGACTGGGGAGGGAAGGGAGCTGACCCAGGGGGCCCAGGGCTGTGCTCTGAGGTTTGAGGGCAGCCACACATGGCTCCGATGGCCCTGGCTGCCAGGAGGCTGCAGACCCGCCTGAGTAAACCTCCAGCCAATAGGAATTTCTCAGCTCTCCAAGAAACACCTGTGTGGTGCCCGTGAACATGGGCTTCTCGGGTCTCTGGCAGTGGGGGGTGGGGGGGTGACCGTGCAATGGCTGCTGGGCTGCGAAGTCCACAGTCACCAGAGCACAGAGCTGCTTCCCGTGGGCCACTCCAGCCTCTGGCTGAGCGTGGTGGGGTACTGAGGCAGATGCATTGCTGGGAGACCCCAGTTCCCCCCACCACAACGTTGGTCCCAGGAACCCCCCCCCCAACAGCCCTGTGAACTCTGACAATGGCATCTTGGTCTAAGATACTGCTCCCCCCAACTCGCCCATCCTTAGCCCAGGTCAGGACTGAATCTTGATGGTGTTCTTGGCCTCCTTGGGCCTCCTCCCAGCTTCCTCAGGGACATCGCCCTTGAGGACCATTCCATAGAGCAGATTCAGGATAGGGTTGCTACCCTCCCCAGGCCTCCACCTCTCTCTTCACCTTCCCACTGTCTCTCCACCTGCTCATACCCCACTTCTATTCACTAGACCCTTTTGTACCTGGGAAGTTTAATGGAAAAACGACTGATCCCAAGTGAACTATGGTCACAGCAAACCTCCAAAGGCAAAGTTCTCAAACTGTGTTCCTCAGGGGACCTGGTGGATTAGCTTTCTATTGCTGCTGTAACAAATTACCACCCATGCACAACTACATTATCTTATGGTTCTGGAGTCAGAAGTCCAAGAATGGGTCACGCTGGGCTAAAATGGGTGTTGGCAAGACTGTGTTCCTTTCTAGAGGTAGTAGGGGAGAACCCATCTCCTCATCTTTTCTAGCTTCTAGAAGCTACCTGCATTCCTTGGCTCATGACCCCCTACCATCTTCAAAGCCAGCAATGACTTCACCCCTGACCTTGCTTCTGTTGTCTTCTTCATCGATTCTAACTCTCTCTTTTCTACTTTTAAGGATCCTTATAATTACTTTGTGTCCACCTGGAAAATCCAGGATAATTTCCCGTCTTAAGGGCAGCTGGTGAGCAGCCCTAATTTCATGTGCTGCTGTAATGCCCCTTTCCCATGAAAAGTAACATATCCACAGGCTCTAGGATTTGGATGTAGACACCTGCAGGGTGTTCTTGAAGTGGATAAATGGGTTCTTCCTTTAAGTCAATTGAAGTGATCTTCCATTCACAGGAAAAAAAAAAAAAACACATAGAATTTTCTCAGTTTTAAGTTTTCATCCTATTAATTTTTCTTAAATCTTTAGTTCCTTCTAGCACTTTTCTGTCAACAAGCTCTAACTTAGTAACAACAAAACACATGAACATGCCCAGGCAACAAAAGAATATTTACTGAAAACTGAGAAACAGTCACTAAAACTTGTTTTGGAAGCTTTTAAAAATATACAGGGTGCTTATGCTTGTGAAGGTATTTTGTACACAGGTAATCTACTCTCTGCAATTGCTTTTGTCCCTAGTCTATCTGGCAGTGTACGTAGAGAAACAGTTCATGGTATTTTCCGAGGATAAAGACTTTGAGAAACACTCAAAGTGTGCTGACTTTTTTCCCCAAAACTTTGACCACCAAGACACATAAGTTGAGGTTTGATTTCCATCTGCTTTTCATTGCAAGTCCAGAGACAAACCTCTGACTAAAAGCCGCTGTTTACCAAGCACCTGTCACATGCCCGGCCCTGTCCTGTCCCTTGTGCGGAGCTCAACAGTGTGTGAGACACTCTTCGGCAGGATTAGACTATAGCCTCACAGACAAAAATCAACAACTCCGAAGCATGTGGAAGTTGTCTAACTGCTAAGTTGTGTGCCCCAGGCACTAAGCGCTGATTGAGTTCTGAAAAAGAGAAGTTCCATATGGGTCAGAAAGGTGAGAGAAGGTTTCACGGGAGAGGCAAGACAGGCTGGGTCTCAACGGATGTTCACTAAATGGAGCAGCCCCCAAAGCAGAAGACTGTTTTGAGGGATCGGTCAGGAAAACAGAAACCACACTAGGTATTTCAACAGAGAGAATTTAATATGAGGAATTAGCTAAACAGGTGTTGGGGAACAGAAAAAGTGACCAGGGAATACTGAGCTCACATAGAGGTGAGCGCTGGGGGGCAAAGAAAAGAGGTTAAGGTCATCACAATGCAGATGCTTGGTTCTAGTACACTGAATCACATGTGCTAGAACTTCTTTATGGCATTCTAGTCCTGGCCATGTTCTGATACAGTGTGGAATTGTGCATCTGACAGAGAGACTAGATTATTCTTTCTTTAAAGGTAACCTAGTTTGGGGGGATGGTGGTGAGAGAGTAGCTCAGGGAAGACTTGGGGTGCTGTGTTAGTTCTGTATCTTGTTTCTGGGCAGGGTGCACATGGCTACACGTGTCATGAATTTGCACAGAAAGGCACACACACATACACACACACATGCACAAGTAAGTACACACGCATCTAGTGGAATCTGAGTGAGATCCAGGGCTCGTATCAATCTTTATTTCCTGGATTTGATAGTGTGCTACAGTTACACAAGGTGTTCCCACTGGAGAAACTGCGTGAAGGGTGCATAGCCCTTCTCTGTACATTTCTTTTGCAACATCCTGTGAATCTATAGTTATTTCAAAATTGAAAGTCGAAGCATAATCTGAATGTTTTTATTGTTTGTAGAAAGGACCTGTAGATGAAACGGGTTGGGTCATTAAAAATGTCTTATCCCTGCCTATTGTCAACAAGAAAGAAGATATTGTGGGAGTAGCTACATTTTATAATAGAAAAGATGGAAAACCTTTTGATGAGTATGATGAACACATTACTGAGGTAAGTGCAATTATAAATAATGGAGGTAAATGAAATTCATGAAACAATGGAAGCAGCCTCATTATTTGTTACTCTGGAGGGATGTTGTTGAAGGGCAATTAAGGCATGAGTCACACATGGTTGTGGTCAGTCTGTGCCCATTGTGTCATTTCCGTTTCCTAACATCTGTAGACTGCAACATTTTCTTCCTGAGATTGAACTCTGGCTTAATCAAAATTCTTTACGATACGAGGAAATCAGGAAGAAGGTTTCTATCTCCTTTCCCCACCCCTCCTATTCCTTGTCATTCTTGTTATCTCCCCCAATCCTCTGAGTTTCAGACTGTACTTTATTCTACTGTATATTTGAAATTCCTCTCCTCTAATAAAGTATTTATGGGGCATGGTGCATTTTGAAAAGCAACGGCTTAGCCAGCTTTATTGTCTGGGGATGATTATCAGTATGTTTTTTTCTTTGATTGAAATAAGAAGCTGGATTGTTGATGGTGGGAAGATTGATTGATAGAAAAGATGCCAATGGTTGCCTCCAAACCAAGCTTTTAATTATAGAGAATTGAATCACATTTTATCCATTTCAGACTCTCACACAATTTCTTGGATGGTCTCTTTTAAATACTGACACCTATGATAAAATGAATAAGCTAGAAAACAGAAAGGATATAGCTCAGGAAATGCTCATGAGCCAGACCAAAGCCACTCCCGATGAAATCAAGTCCATTCTGGTAAGTGGGGAATTCGGTTCTGTGGACATTTAGTGGCATCTGAGCGCAACTTCTGGAATTTGTTTAATTACCTAGAAGTCTGACAAATGAGGATAGGTTTAGTCCTGGGCTAAGGAGGAGGAGACAAAGAAGGAAGTTTGGGGGAGGACCTGGGTGGCCCAGCAGACACAGAGCCTTATTAAATGTCTCAGCGGCTTGGTTGGAATTGCACTCTGCTTAAAACATTAAAAATTAAAAAAAAACAAAACAAAAACAGTTCATGGATCAGTAGGAGCCAGAGGAGTGGCAGCTAGATTCAAGTGTGTTAGTGAGGAAAAAATATTTCCAGGAAGGGAAATGTACCAGTCAGCTGTTACCACATAATGCTGCATAACAAATATGTCAGTGGTATATGACAACAATCACCTATTTCCTCCTCAGGCATTGGTGGGTTGACCAGGCTTCAACTGATTCTTAGTTGGGCTTGGCTCTAAGCTGTGGGTTTGGTTTGCTCTATGCATATATCATTCTTCTTGACCAGCAGCTACCTGAGAAGTGTTCTTCTTTTGGTAATGTCAGAAATGTGAGAGAGTAAGCCCAAGTGTGCAAGCTCATTTCAAGTCTTCACTCAACGTCACACTCACTCAAAGTCTCATTGGCCGGATGTGACCAAGACCAATATCATGGATGATGGTGAAGCAAGTGGATATTTACTAACAATGTTCTAATCACCACCCCATGAAGGGAAGATATCACACACCCACTATCTTTATTCCTTTTATTTCCCTAGTTTTGGGAGTGTGTGTAGGTGCAGTTTTCTTGGGTGTTTTTTTTTTTTTTTCTTTTTTTCTCATTTTGGTTTTGCTGAGTGGTTTGAAAGTTGAGAGAAATTTTATTTGGCAATTTGAGATGTTAAAAATAAGAAAATCTAGGGAGGATGAAGGGAAATTATTATTAACTCATAGAAAACAAAAGAAAAAATAAAAGAACTCATAGAAAAACAAATTTTTCTCACTTTCTTGCCTACATACAAACAACCCACATTTCTCTCTCTGTCTCTAAGACAGTCACTGTTACATTTTACATTTGGGGGGAAGAAAGAAATCAATTATATTAGGGGTTTTTTTTGTTGTTTTTTGTTTTTTTAGGAAATTCTTCATAATTATACTATAGGTCTTCTTTGTATCCAGAATACATTTTGCATAGAACTCATTACAGCATATTTTAAATACATTTAAACCAACTTTAAGAGTAGAGGAATCAGATAGAAATTTACTTTATAGGAATCTCATACCCCGATTCATTTTACATTTTAGAAAATTAAAGAGAAGTTAAATACAGATGTAATTGAAGATTGTGAAGAAAAACAACTTATCACAATTTTGGTAAGTGTTTTACTTCTATCCTTTACACCTTTTAAATAAAATATATTAGGATACATGTTCTCATTTCTCAAGTAAGTGTTGGCTTTCCTCTTCTCTGCCATCTTTAAAGGCTAGAAAGAAAAGAGATTTCTTATAAAGAGTGATCTTCTGGTTCTCTGCATGTCTTCCTCCTTGTCTCCTACAGTCCAATCCACAAAGATAATTTAGAATCAGAAACCAGATTTCTGAGATATCTGGGTGGCTCAGTTGGTTAAGCAGCTGCGTTGGGCTCAGGTCACGATGTTAGGGTCCTGGGATTGAGTCCTGCATCAGGCTCCTTTCTCGGTGGAAAGTCTGTTTCTCCCTCTGCCTGCTGCTCCCCCTGCTTGTGTTCTCTCTCTCTATATATATCTCTCTCTGACAAATAAATAAATAAAAACTTTCAAAAAAAGAAAAAAGAGGGGCACCTGAGTGGCTCAGTGGGTTAAGCCTCTGCCTTCAGCTCAGGTTATGACCTCAGGGTTCAAGATCAAGCCCCACATCAGGCTCTCTGCTTGGTAGGGAGCCTGCTTCCCCTCCCCCCCCTCCCTTGCCTATTTGTGATATCTCTCTCTCTCTCTGTCAAATAAATAAATAAAATCTTAAAAAAAAAAAAAAGAAAAAAGAAAGAAACCAGCCTTCCACCTAAGGAAACACAGGCACAGACTCTAAGGATATCATGGCCTTATTTATTTTAATAGTTTTGGATTGCACTGTAATCACCCCAGAAGACATGACAAAATCACAGTAGAATGTTAGACCCTCTGAGGCACAACTGTCTTCTGCCAGGTCTGGTTTCTTCCTTCTGGAACTTGGAGGAATTTGATTCTTTCCTATGGTTGCCATTGGGCCACCCCTATCATTTCCGGTTGCAATAACTTTTCTCCTTGTCATTAATACTATATTTGATTCTAGGTAGTTTTGCCCTAAACTTCTTTGCCATAGACATTTTTGCTGCAAGCATTTCAGGGCAAGCATTTTTGCTGCATAACTGATTGGTTTGTAAGGCAATCTTGCTGTAAAATAAAAAATAATAGTTCTTATATTATGTAAACCTTAAAGAAATTTTAGTGAAAAAAAGAAAGTGTGAAGCCAAAGGAGGAGATAAATCAACAAGTAAATATATATATACATATATATATCTTATATATGCATATAATATATATATACACACACATACATATACATACACATAACACACACACTCTGAATTAAAGACTTCAAAGACAAGTGCACAGAATAAAATCAGTTATTTGCACCATGTTGCCATGAATCTACCTATACATTTAAAATATACTCAAATATTTTTTATTTTTCAGTAAAGTCTCTTTCATTTTGTTATTGATTTTTTGGTGTGTTTCATTACATCCTTTTAAATTAATTTTTAAGTAGGCTCCATGCCTAATGTGGAGCCCAACACGATCCTCATGATCCTGAGATCAAGACCTGAGCTGAGCTCAAGAGTAGAATGCTTACCTGACTAAGGTGTCCCTCATTACACTCTTTTTAATGAATGTCCCTCTCTTATTTTTTGTGTTTTTATTTTTTATGGCAAAAATTGCCTTGTAGCTAATTAGTTATGTGGCAAAAATGTTGGCAACGAAAATGCTTGCCATGAAAATGTAATCATGGTAAGTGGAGATCATAATTTTGGGGGAAACTCTCTGAAATATTTGTTTGAGTTCCTAAGTTTTATGCAGTAATGATTTGGAATGAGCCTAGAGCAGATTTTATATTCAAACAGGTGTTTCTTCATAAAGCTATTGGTTCTTTACCCATTTTATTGCTTCTGCAACATAAGGTCCTTTGTCCTCTAACTGGAGAACTAGCGACCTTCTACAATGTCATGGATGCCAATGGCAGTTTTGCTTTCCAAGGAGGACTGAGGTAGCCTGCACCAATGCAGGCAAAGGAGGTGAGGCAAGTCCTCCCCCTGCCTTCCTTCCCTCCTCTCCAGGACACATCAGGAGGCTCTGCCCCTTGCAATTACACCGTAGATCCAGAGAGGACTTCCCAGAGAAGGACCTCGGTCACCCATCCTTAATTCTATTTTTCCTTCAGTCAGTAGTTAGTGAGACACACTCTGCCATCTGGAATACAAAAGGTAGTATGGTCTGGTCAAGAAGCCGCGTTACTTAAGGATAAAATACAGGCAATCACACTGCCCTGCAGGAACGAGTTTACAGAGCGTGAGCACCAAAGGTCCAGGGGAGGCCAAGGGCCTGTTTCTACTTGCAGATGATGGTAGAACACAAGATGGGAGCTGTGGCAAGGAGGCTTGAGGGGAAAGCGGGATTTGTCTGGCAGAGGGTGAAGCCGGGGGTCTGCTCAGGCGCCCAGGGGATCCTTCTGGGAGTCGATGGAGCGAGCCAGCCTTGAAAGGTGCCGTCAGAACTGCTTCAGAGCTCGAGCAGGACATCAGCCACCCCTAACTGCCCTCATCCCAGCTTAGTGGGGAGAAGACTGACCGTTGGGTGCCCAGAGTTCCTACTTAGCAGACCGACCAAACGCCTTTACTTTTTATCGACCCTCTGTACCACCTATTGTCAAACGGCTGTTCTTAAATTCTATAATTTTTGTACTAAACTACTTTGATTGGTTTGCCTGTTACTGCAAATGGGACCTGGGGGTCATTCTTCTGAGAACCTCCTCCTTGGATTCTTGCTAACCTGCACACTTCTACTTTAGTGTGACTGAGCCTTTAAAACATTAAAATCATTTTCACATCCTATCTTCACTCTATAAACTGTAGGGCTGAGACAACCTCCAGCAGGGAGTCTGTGTGGCCCGGGGTATTCCTCACCATACTGCTTTAACCTTCTCTACTCTGATTTTTAAAAGATGTGCTTATTGTCTGCCTCTCCCCACGAGAATGCATGTTTCAGGGACAGTGACGGTGTCTGCTTTAGTCATCCATAAAGCCTACAACACAGATAGAAACTGATAAATGTCTATTGAATGAATAAATGATGCATGAATAAGAGGAAAAAAAGAACCTACACGGGCAAGGAACCTGGGAGTGTTTGGACAGAGAAAGAAGGTGACAAGAAGGAGTAACGAAGGACATAGGCAGGTTCTATGAGAAAGGGAGAAAGGGTTTTTGTGAGCTGAATCTCCACTAATTCTCTGTGAGGCAGGCAGATCAGATTAGCATTGCTTTTCAATGAAGACAGCAAAGACAGAATTGTTACTATTGTTGTTCCTGTTTCACAGATGAGAACACTGAGGCTTGTGCAGTCTGGGAGATGTAGCTAAACTAAACCCAGAACTAAAGGCTAGTCTCTCGGCTCCAAACCATTGCTTTGCAGGGCAAAAAAAAAAAAAAAAAAAAAAAAAAATCATGTCTACCTGATATGACCAGTCTGAGACTAGCCCGGGTGAGAAGGCATCACAGGGCTCTGGGAGACCTGGGGAAGGGAGAGAAGGGCGAGGGGGAGAGATCAATCCAGACTGAGGGCTAAAGGGATGAGAAATCATAATTTTGCTTAAAACAGCCATCTACCACTTGGTATTGAAATTTGTATAAAATAGAGCATGAACTATTCCTCCTGGGAAACCATAACTTGCTGAGCGACATGGCCTTAGCACCGTGTGCAGGACTTAGGACTGGCTCAGTAAATACCCACTGGACCGAATTGCTCCTGCACGCTTCCGGTGGACCCATGTTGCTCTTCCTAGCTTCTTTCTCCCTCCTGGAGCTCTCTCTTCTCCCATGGGATCGTCTCCTCCCTGCAATCCACCAAACCAGCTGAGTCCACATCCTTCCAGAATATCTCTCCCTCTAACTCCCCCTCCAGCCTGCCTTCAATCTCTACCCCCAGCCTTGGGCCCGGGATGTTGTTACACTGTGTGAGTATTCTAAGCTCTCACCTTTCAATGATCTATATTAGAAATATTAAAAATATTTCAATGAGCTAAGTTCCTTAAGGGCACGATCCCTATTTTTATTTCCCTGGCCGCGTCAGTTGCCACGGGCCAAGTTCACTGTTTTATCCACAGTCCTCGATCTAACAAGGTGCAGGGTGAATGAGGCATCATTCATCCCACAGACATTTCCCAAGCCCCTCCCTGGCACAGGCCTGCGGACACCGGGAGCTGCAGCAAATAAGATAGGCACGATCCCATGTGGCAGAGCCCACTGTCTGCGAACAGGCAAAGAGCAGATAAGAATGAATGAAGTGATCATTCACTGTTCACCAAGTATTTCTGGAAGAGGAGAAGAGAGAAGTCGAATCCTGAAAACGGACCAGGCAGCTGCAACAAGACCTTTTCTTTAGCATCAGAAAAAAAGAACGGCCATTGGAGATGGATTCAGAATTGAATTCCATCCCTCAGAAAGTTTCTTAATAGAGCCAAGTGTCAGCGTCACCCTCTGGAAACTGGGGACGATGGTGTAGGCTGGTTGGGGGTCACACACGGCCTCTGCATGGCCCTGGGGTCAGTTGCACAGAGGCTCGGGGAGCTGCAGGCGGTCCCCTTTCATGGTAATTCACGGAGAGCAGGGTGCGGGGGAAGAGGCAGGTAATCCGAAGCAGTCCGCCCTTGTCTCCGCAGAAAGAGGACCTGCCGGACCCCCAGGCGGTGGACCTGTACGAGTTCCGTTTCAGCGACTTCCCCATCACAGAGCACGAGCTGATTAAGTGTGGGCTGCGGCTGTTTTTTGAAATCAACGTGGTGGAGAAATTCAAAGTACCCGTCGAGGTCAGATAGCATGTAATTGAAAGTAAGGTGTGATGCCATTGCTGCCCTCACCTGTGTTTCCCGTGGTTCAAAAGATTAACTTCCATTTGGGTTTTCAATGATTATTAACTTTGTAAATATATCAGCTTGAGCCCTGCAAACAGGACCAACCTATCTTTTTAGATAAGATGGTCACAGACCTTCTGATCTTTAGAATTCGATTCCAAAGTCTGAACAGAGCTGTCTTGTTTGGGCGGCAGGTTCTGACCAGGTGGATGTACACGGTGAGGAAAGGGTACCGTTCCATCACCTACCACAACTGGCGGCACGGCTTCAATGTGGGGCAGACCATGTTCACTCTGCTCATGGTAGGTACAGAGAGCTGCGAACCGCGGGAAACCTGCACGCTTCCCTCATGAGCACGATGACAAGCAGCTGTGGTCCATGGTTTTAGATCAGTAATTTTGGATCCTATAAGCCCCAAACGCACCTGTAGATGCTGCCAGGCAACATGGGTATCTCTGGGCACGTGGTTGGATGAGTACCGTGGCATTCACATACTCATGGCCTTAAAGGAAATAGTCAGGAACCTGCTGGGTTTTGTAATTGCTGGGAATGAGCTGCAGTACCCGAGATGTAAAGCCGATTTGCTCTACAAACCGGGCAGGCCATCTTCTCCTTTGCCGGGACGCCTCAGTGCGCCCGCTCAGAGGTGTATATGTCTAACTAACTAAATATATATATATATACACATATGTGTGTTTTTAGACAGGAAGACTGAAGAAATACTATACGGATCTTGAAGCCTTTGCCATGCTCGCAGCTGCCTTCTGCCACGACATTGACCACCGAGGCACCAATAATTTGTATCAGATGAAGTAAGTGACGAGTACTGGTGATGTTTGAAGTCGTCTTGGGGGAGAAGAGAACTTGTCTCTTAGCCTGTCAGCTCTTCTCCATCATGTTCAGGAATCTCAGGGTCACGTTCTGTTCCTTCAGAGCCTCAGCCCTCATGATAATGTCTGCTCTTTCTCCCTGGATGTTTGCAGCCTGCAGCCCCTGTCCCCTATGGTTTTCATCTCCAGACGTGCCCTGCCTTATTCATAAATGCTGTCACTCCTCCTCTCTTCAAGGGCTTAGTCAGAGTATGGAATTCATATATGAAAGTGCACCAGGCTTGGGCTTCCACGCACACACACTTGTGGAGCACCCCCAACCAGAGGGTGTTCCTTCCTGGGCTCACTCCCCTTCCCTCCCCTGGTTCCTCTGCAGCTCTCAAGCTCTCCTGCAGCTGGCTTGGCACCTTATCCTCGCTGCCACCTTCCCCTCTTGCCCCAGCCAAGGGCAACAATGAAGGTGCAGTTTCTCAGCTCAGACAGAGGTGGGTTCACTGGGTTCACAAGTGATTTACACTTTGTAAGCCTCAACTTCCTCATTTGAAAAGTAAGGATTGTAACAATGGTACCTAGCAGGTAAGATCCTTGTAAAAATTAAATGAGATCATGCATATAAAGCATTCCACTCCTGGTAGCCTCCGGACAGTAAATAAACACTAAGTATTATTATGATGTCACTGACACTCTTCAAAATTCATCAGCAATGCCCGTGGCCAGCTGAGCTCCTTGATCATGGCTTTTAAGCTGCTGTCTGACTTAGACACACTGTATCCTCATCTCTGACACACTACCTACCCCTCTCCAGAGGCACCAGGCATTTAGAGAGAAGTCTGGGTTTGTGGGGTCCAACCACTTCCTGGTTGGGGGAGCTTGGGGAAGTCACTTGGTCTATTTGAGATTCTATTTGTGAACCACAGAAGGGGCACGATAGCTACCTCTCAAAGACGGTTAGGGGACTCAAATGAAATTACATGTATCTGAAACTACACAGGAGGTGCTCCACAAAAATTGACTCAGTGAATGAAAAGCCCCCCCCCCCCGCCCCCGTGAGTGGTGACGTCAGTCTCCCCTTCAGCAACTCCAGCTATGGGGCTTTGTCTTGAAAAAGAGGATCGGCTCTGTGGCTTCGGGCAAGGGACGGATTCCCCTCCAGAGATCCCCGTGCAGGTGGGCCATTCTGCACTCCTGCAGGCCAGTGTCCTGACAGTGGCTGGGTTCCCTTCCTCTCCTCTGACCACTGGTGTGGTGGCCACCTCGGATCTACTGAGTAGCCAAGGTGTGCTGCCCCGCGCTGAGAGCTTGGCACTCATCGCCTCTTTGAATTCTCCTAGCGCGCCTACTTGGGGGCTCCTATCTCCTCCCTCTTTCACTGAGGAAGAAACAAGCTCACACAGGCAAAGTCCATCTTGCCAAATTGGATGTGGCATCTGGCCTCCAGGAAGGATGCAGCCACCTCTGAGGTCTCTGCTTTGGCCGGGCGTGGGGTCTGTGTGTGTGCCCCCATCCATCTGCTGGGGGGCATGCTGAATGTCTCCCGCCATTTCTCTCTGTAGACTGGATGGCAGGAATAGGAGGCAGTGGAAGGACTGGGACCCGTGTTCGGGCTTCCTCGCTGCAGGCACCTCAGCATGGGTGTCCTTGGTCCTGGCAGCTCTGCTATGCCACCATGATCAAACACCACCTTGCTGCATGCTGTCCTTCAATCGTGATGCTCACTGAGGCTCTTCATATCCCTATTGTTCTGGAAGAATTGCTTAGGAGTCCACAGAGCTATGGAGACATGATGTTGGCATGTTCTTGAGAAGGTGGAATGAAACACGATTATTACTCTCACATTGATGGTGACAAATCAGCTCACCATGAAGGGTGACATGACGCAGCAGGGATCACAGACGACTCTGCTTCTTGGCTGGACCTTGTGCCCATGGTCTGATTTCTCGTCTCCAGAATGTCTGGCCCCCTTGGTTCTGGTTTCCACCCTCATTTATTAGCCTTATAGACTACCCTCTGACAATGCCTTAAAAACCTTGCCATTTTCGGGGCACCTGGGTGGCGCAGTGGGTTAAAGCCTCTGCCTTCGGCTCAGGTCATGATCCCAGGGTCCTGGGATCGAGCCCCACTTTGGGCTCTCTGCTCTTCAGGGAGCCTGCTTTCTCCCCTCTCTCTCTGCCTGCCTCTCTGCCTACTTGTGATCTCTGTCTGTCAAATAAAAAAATAAAATCTTAAAAAAAAACCCAAAAAACAAAAACCTTGCCATTTTCAGATTTCTGTCGTTACCTCCAGTTCTTCTACTCCCTTTGGTCCCTTCACTTTTCCAGCCAGTTTGTTTTCTGCTTCACTCATCTCTAAGCTTACTGATTTCTTTATTCCTCTCACCCTTTTCCTTGTTTAGTTTTTTGGCCATCTTGTCTTTCTGCCTCTTTTCTCTCCTCCGTCTTCTCCCTGAAGAAATGCAGTTACTGGGACAAAATATGAGGAATGTTAAAATTTATCTTATCCCCCATCCAACACAGGCCTCTCCTCGACTGCCTTCCTCCCGACGTCCTCGAGTCCATATCTGGCTTTCCCCATAATGGCCCACAGGACACACCATTCTACTCTTAGATGATTCGGATGGTTGGATGTTCTTTATGATACTGAGCTGAAATTGGTCTCCCAATCCCATCTGTTTGTCCTGTTCAGGTTTCTCTCTGGAGCTGCTAGAATATGCATAATTTCTGTACCACAGACCATTCCTTCATATAAAAGAGAATTATCACTTCCCCCTCCTCCTTTCCTGGTTGAACACACCCAGCTGTTTAAACCAATTCATATATAAAGTCTCCACACACGTCATTTTTTGGGCTATTCTTCTGTGAATCCAGTCTAGTGTTTTTATGTCATTCTTTAAATGCAGGTCTTGGGGTTTAACACAGTAATCCAGACAGGATCTGAAGTGTTTTACATTTAATCTTAATTAAATTTCATCTTCTTGATTCTTCATTTCACTCTTAATTGAAATCGCCTTTGCCATACTCTGTCAGCCAATGGATTCATTTTTTTTTTCAATTTTTTATCATTGGAAAATTAGTCATGATTTCCATTAATATTCATTCAAGTCACTGGTAAAATTATGCATCAGGACAAGAGCAAGGGCAAAGTTTTGGGGCCCAGGACTGGAAAACTGTTCTCACGGTTGAAGACAGTCAATTAATCCCACTCACTGGACTCTGCTGCCCAGCTGTATGAGTGGATACACTCACTGTTCCAGAACCTACTGCAGATATCCCAAGGTGCCCTGTCAACTGCTGTGCTGAAATCCAGACACAGGGGGTCTGCGGCCTTCTGCCCCCACCAACCCTGTCACAGAAGGGTCCATAACATCAACCTGGCCTCATGTATTCCTTCTAAACCTGCTTTGGGATTTCCTAATGATTATTCTGTAAGTGCTTGCAAACTCTGAAATAGTTCAAATTGTTTCAGAGATAAAGGTCAACCTTCCTGTTCTGTCATCTACAGACTGTGTCATTTTCTGCTTCTTAAATTTTAGGATAAAATTTACTTGTATCCAGTCTTCAATCATCTCCTCCACCACCTCAGAATTCCCTGGGGAATACTGACAGTGGTGTCCCTCCCCACAACAGTCCTCAGATTTCTTCGGGAAGTTGGGATATTACTCGTCTACCTTAAAAGAACCCCTTAGCACTTTCTTACCAACACTGTCCCTAGCTGGAGTCTTAATTTTCAAAAATCATTCTTGAAAAGTCCAGGAAAACTGGTAGGTTGGCTAATCAAGTCACACCATGATCTCCTGCTTGAGTTTCTCTACCTTCGTTATTTTCTCCCTGGTCAGTAGCACAGCTGAACTAGCTATTTTCCATCCTTCAAGCTTACTGTTGGCAGACTTCCAAAATACAGAGAATTATTGATGGATGGTATGATTCAAAAAAATTTTTTTTCTCGGTATCCCATGGAAACTTTTAATGACATCTCTGAAATTTACTTTAAAAAGATATCTTGCTAAACTAATTTTCTCTCCAAATATGTATATACATATGTGTGTGTCTGTGTATATATATAAATTAATTCCTTTTCTTTTTACTGAACCATCTGTGAGTTGCAGACATCATGACATTTTACCCCAAAATGTTTCAGCATATATCTCCTAAGAATAAGGAAGACATTTGCCCATAGACACAAAACATGATGATCATGCTGAAGAAATTTAACATTGGTACACTACTATTATCCAATATAAAATGTTTATTCAAATGATTCCAATTTTCCCAATAATGTCCTTCATAGCTTTTCTTTTCCTTTTGATTCAGGATCTAATCAAGGATCACGCCTTATGTTTGGTTGTCCAGTATTTTTAATCTCTTTAATCTGTAATAACTCCTCAACCTTCTTGTATCTTTCTGAATATGGCCATTTTTTAGTCTAGGCTGATTCTTGTGCAGGAAAAAGCCCTCAATTTGGATTTTCCCAGTGGTTTCCTGCTTACCAGATTCAGGGTAAACATTTTTGGTGGGATTTCTACATGGATAGTACCCTTCTCAGTGCATCAGGAAGCCCATAGTAGCAATTTGTCCCATTATTTATGAGGTATAGTTAAATTATTTATGGGCAATATCCAGGAGCTCTCTTTCGGTAAAGGTACATTTTTTCTTTTGTATTAATAAATAATCCGTGAGGTATTATTCTGAGATTGGGTGTATCTCTAAATCCCCAGAAATCTTTCTTGACTGATGCTTTTAAACCTAAAGGAATTAAAGACACCATTCTTTCCTGACCGGAATTGAGCTTTAATTAATTTTTTTAAATCTCCAGTGCTAACACAGAGGAGGTATTTAAATATGTCCTAAAATTATGATCAATTATCATATTGTTCAGACACTGTTCCCTAATTAGAGCATGTGGGTTACCAGACTTATTAGTGACCTGTTACTATCTCTTCTACTCCCTAAAGTTCTGTTCTTTCTCAAATAAGATGAAACTTCTCTACTAAGGCTGCCACTCCTATCTCTGTTTTCTTCCTTTCTTAAAATTATTTATTCATTCTGTATTTCTTATAACAAATTCTTCATACTACCTGTGTAGACCTTTGACCTCAGCCTCTCCCTATCACTTCCTCTCTCTTTTATTTTTGAGGGCTTCCCCTTCTCAAACAGAAAAACTTGAAGGAAGACAGGGCACCCAAGACTGAAGTCCCCACTTACAGAAAGCTGTGACCTAACAGTTAACAAATGGGAAGTTTAACTTAAAATTGATGTCCCTGTCTTAGAGGAGAAAAAAAAATATGATCACTTTATAATCATTTTTATTTTGGTTCCTGGAAATTCTTTTTCTTTTGTCTTAAGATTTTATTGATTTATTTGAGAGAGAAAGAGAAAGAGAGCATGAGAGTGGGGTGTGGGGCAGAGGGAGAAGCAGACTCCCTGCTGAGAAGGGAGCCCAAAGCAGGGCTCGATCCCAGAACCCTGGGATCATGACCTGAGCTGACGGCAGATGCTGAACTGACTGAGCCACCCAGGTGCCCCAGTTCCTGGAAATTCTTAGTAAACATTTCCCATGTAAATGATCTGTGGGCCTTCAAGAGGTTTGTTCCATGTTCAGGGAGTCACAGGCCAGTGCCATAAGCTCCAGGGAACCTCAAGATTTTAAACTTAAAAATGCAGGGGATGAACCAAACTTCCTAATTTAAATTAATTCAGTCATTTTATGCATTCAACAAATTAGCTTTCTTAAAGAATTTTTTAAAAGAGTGTATTCTCATGTTCTAAATCTAAAAAAATTGGTCCCAATATGTCCCTTTCGATCATTTCACAGGTATTAGAGGAGAGGGAGAAAGAAGAAATGGAAAACGTCCTCAGAGAGTAAAGACTTTATACTGTATGGACTTACGTGTAATCTCTAAGCTGCTGAACTTATGGCATATCCTCTTCCTCCTAGATCCACGTCTCCATTAGCAAAGCTTCATGGATCTTCCATTTTGGAGAGGCATCACCTGGAGTACAGTAAGACCCTCCTGCAGGATGAGGTACATGAGCCCTTCTCCAGCTCAGAAGCTCTGGATCAAAGCACTAACCCATCGAAAATGCCTAGAAAGAGGATGGCCTTGAGTTATGGCATTTGGCAGCCTAAACCCTTATTGCAGTCAATTGCTAGAAATGCCTATTTTGCAAGAGTTTTGAACAACCAGGCTGGAAGGAGCTGAGATAGAAAAGAGCCATAGAAAGCCACAAAATCTCTGTAGGTCTGTGGAGAAAGAAGAAAAATCTATGGTGGATGTGAGAGGGCCCTGTTCTCCCTAAGGGATATATATATGGAAAGGGGAAAGTAGGCTACATAGTCAATGATTTTCTTATTCACGGAGCATGCCCTGTGAGGTTTTGTCTGTATCGTTGAGGAAGTCAAGATTTGGTAAGGTAAGCATGAAACCACGATACAAAACAGAAACAGACAACTGCGGCCAGAGAGGCACTGGTAATGCTGAGGTTCTAGAAGGAGATGCCACATTGAAGAATGGGTAGGGCATAGGGGAGCAGCGACAGCTTTGTGCAGGAAGCTTGGTCTTGAATTCACTTTGATTTGCACATGTCACGTGTTACTAACATTCCATAGGAGGCTGTCATTCTTCTTTTTATCAATTTTATTTAAGGGGTATATAGACTTGGGGGAAAGTGGATATATACTCTAGTTATACTTTAAAAAAAAAAACCCTCTTGAGAAATGCCAAGTGAAAGCTGATTAAAACGAGTCATTATTAGATGGAAGGAAACATTTTGATGTAACAGAGAACATGTTGGGAATCACAGGTGCTCAGTCGGGAGAAATAAGCCCTTTGGCAGGGTGGAGCTTTTCTCAGTTTCTGTAACAATCTTTTATTAAAGGCTCAGGGAAGGAGCATACAGAAATATGCCCAGAGATAACACTAAATTCTCCCAAGTAACGTAAAGCAAGTGGGGAAATTTGTAAGGTAGATTGACCAGGCAGAAAGGTGGAAAAGAAAGAAAAAATAGTTGAGTGTTTTTAATAGCCCGTGATTGATTCCACACCCAGACAGGGAGACCCAGACCCAGTGCATCAGAATTCACAGGGCGGAATTCACACGGAATTCACGAATTCATCAGAATTCATGCAGGTTGTTAAAAAGTTCCTGGGCTTCATTTTGCACTTCCTGACGGGGTTTTCTGGGATTCTGGCCCAGGAATTTGCATTTTTGGTTTTTTTAAAGATTTATTTATTTATTTGAGAGAAAGAGAGAGTGAGAGAGAGCATGTGTGGGCGGGGGTGGGGGAGCCATGGAGGGAAAGGGAGAAGCAGACTCCCCACTGAACAGGGAGCTGGACGCCATGCAAGGTTCAATCCCAGGACCCCCCGGGGATCACGACCCGAGCTGAAAGCAGACATTTAACCAACTAAGCCATCTAGGCGTCTCATACATTTTTAATGAGAATGAAAATTCTAGTGTACAACCAGAACCTATCCCTGCAATAGGGTTTATAACATAAAAATGATATTATCTGTTCTATGAAAATTAAAAGGAGTGGAATTGAAAGTAATTCAGGAAGACAAGAGTAAATTCCTGTTACTAATTTTTTATGAGTCTTTGTTTATGAATCTTACATTTTTGAGTAAGAATTTTCCCTCTTTTTATAATCAGTGGTGTTATTATGTTACACCACAAGCTGGTAGTGTCAAATATAATTTATTTTTTAATTTTACATGTCCCTGCAAAGCAAAATATATTTTAAGAACTTCAACCAAGGGGCGCCGGGATGGCTCAGTGGGTTAAGCCTCTGCCTTTGGCTCAGGTGTCTGCTCAGCGGGGAGCCTGCTTCTCCCTCTGACTACCCATCCTCCTGCTTATACTCATAAATAAACAAAATCTTTAAAAAACAAAAACAAAAAAAGAACTTCAACCAAGTATTTAAATGCTTAACATTGGAGGTTGGTGGGGGGTGGGGCAGTGGAGGTGGGGCTGGGGGGGTGGTCTTCCTATCTCCTATGGTTTTTCTTTCTGGAATTTAAAGTTTTATAATAGACTTGTGGTTTTTCCATCTTAATTTTTTAAAAAATTTTATTTACACTGGAGTCTGAAATTGGTTTTGATGGCTGTATAAAGGCTTATTATTCTTTCTAAAAAGTCATACTACATCTGGGTAATCCATACCACCTTGGCACAGACCTGTCTACAATGCTATCCAACCTGCTAATTGCAAACTTACAGGGCCTGTAAATAGAGTCGCTAGGCAATGCAATCACAGAGCTTTTTATGAGCAGGCAAATGGAACACTAAAAAAAAAAAAAAAATGAAATTTTTAGCCATCAGATGTTCTTTTTACACTTTTGGGAGACAATGTTCTTCCATTTGTTTTTTTGTATAAAGAAAATATTTGCATTAAAAGCATTTAAATAAGATAAATCCTCATGATTTATAAAACAGTTTTGGCATTTTGTGGTCATTACTCATTTTATTTTGCATATTAGTGAGGCTTTGAATTAAAATGTCCTTATGTTCTAGTAGAGTGGGATTCACTGTTCTGAGGATTAAAACCACCTGAATTCTAAACCAGACAGAAGTCCACTCTTTCACCTGAGTCAACAGGTGGAAAAATGCTGGTCACATTTGTAAAAGTATAAATTTTAACGCCATCATGTATTGTAGAAACAACAAAATGAATTTCTCAGCTTAACTAATGGGAGCGCTGTTATTATTCAAAACACTTCTATACAGAGTTTATAATTCTACTTATGCTTTCCCATACCAAGCCCATCGTATACAAAGGAGCAAAGAAGCAGTGAAATATCCTGTGTTTGGTCCCAGTGAGCCATGAACATGTTAGCAATCTCTTTTGATCGGTGTTGCAGGTACCACACTGAAGCTCTCCCCTGCCTCACCTCATCTGAAAGCCCTACTCGGGATGAAATGGAGTCACTCCTACTTATTTTGGAGGACCACTCAGAACTGATACACTTACTGCCATTTTAATAGTCAGGGAGAACAAACAAGACTCTCTGTGGGCTAGTGAGAGCCGCTGTGCACACCGGGGCCTACAGGATTCAGCTGGGAAACAGGCCTCCTCTCTTGCTCTGGTGCACCTGTTCCCACCTCAGGTTTTCAGCATAGTCCTTGGGGAAACAAATGAAGTATTACATATGTACATGTTTTTAAAATCAATGACCTCATAGTGGTTGTAAAAATTATACTTGCCAATATAAAAGCTCAATGACAGGGAAAAATTCAAAAACAAATGTTAAAAAAATTATTTCAAATCCTATCACTCAGAAAATAGCTATTTCGTTACCATGTGATGAACTTCATTGTGGCCACCCTGTGAGTATACAGGCAGGATGGAAACAATTTTAGAAAAACAAGTTATACTATCCAAGCTTTTTTTAAAGTCAGAGTTACATTTTTAAAAGCAGCTTCATTGAAGTATAATATGTGTACAATAAACTCTACCCTCTCAATGTGTACAGTTTTATGAATTTATATAATTTTATACACTTAAGAAACCACCACCACAATCAGGATATAGAACACTTCTATCACCCCAAACCATACCTCATTCCCCTTTGCAGTGCATGCTGCTCTCTGCTCCCAGCCCTACACAACCATTGAAACATTTTCAGTCACTATAAATTAGTTTAGATTTTTGTAGATTTTATATAAATGCAATTATACAAGTAATTTTTTGTGCTGGTTTCTTGCACACAAAGCAATAATTTTGAGATATGTCTGCATTGTATATATCAGTAATTCATTCCTTTTCATTGTTGACTAGTTTTCCATGTATCTTTATTTAATTCTATTTTAATTTAATGGAAGAAACATTTTGGAAATGGAAGGAATTGCAGAACTTTGGACACTGTGTCTTTAAGCAAGAGATACTAGCTCTTAAAGAGCCCTCTACAATGAACAAATTTCTCACAGTGAGAAATTGTGAAATTGTAACAAACTAGAGCTCAACTTTTAGAATTTTGATATTTTTGAAACATGAAGCAATTAAGATGCTTCTACTTCTTCCCAGATCTTCACTTCTGTTTTGTAAGGCGTTTATTATCATTACTATTTCTGTTATCATTATCAGTATTTATAAAATTCACATGTTGCTTGATAATTTCCAGAATTGTTTACCCCTTTTAAAAGGATAATTTTACTTAAATTCCAGTTAGTTCACATACAGTGAAATATTTGTTTCAGGCATACTATGTAGTGATTCTACACTTACATACAAGGGTGCTCATCAGAACAAGTGCCCTCCTAAATCCCCATCCTCTATCTCTCCTGGTGCCCCCACCCCTTCCCCTCTGGTAACCATCAGTTTGCTCTCTGTAGTTAAGTCTGTTTCTTGGTTTGCCTCTCTCTTTTTCCCCCCATGACCATTTACTTTATTTCTTAAATTCCACATGAATTTCACATGAGTGAAATCATATGGTATTTGTCTTTCTCTGACTGACTTATTTCACTTCGCATAATACCCTCTAGCTTCAACACAATTGTTTATTCTTTTTTTTTCTTTAAAGATTTCATTCATTCACCTAACAGGGAGAGAGATCACAAGCAGGCAGAGAGGCAGGTGGAGAGAGAGAGGAGGAAGCAGGCTCCCCGCTGAGCAGAGAGCCTGATGCAGGGCTCGATTCCAGGACCCTGAGATCATGACCCGAACCGAAGGCAGAGGCTTAATCCACTGAGCCACCCAGGTGCCCCACAACTGTTTATTCTTAATTCTACTCTTAAATGGGCCCTGTACTTAAAATCAATCCTTTTATTATGGCTTTTCCATTCCTCTGTATTTTGACTCAATCAAGTTAGCCTTGATTGGCTAGGTTTTTGTCAAATGGCAGTTTTTCCAAGAGAGGCTAATCTAAGTACATGCTTAAGAATACCTGTTTGTTACATTTGTTTTTGAAGATCAATTTGGTGGGACATAAAGGTCTTGCATCACACTTCTCAGAAACTGAAGAACATTGCTTCACTGTCTTTTGGCGTTGAAGTGTTGTCCTCAAGAGCTGTATATGGCCAGTCTTTTCGTCTTACATATGACTTGCTTTTTCTGCATAGATGTTCATCTGATACTTAATTCTTCATATTTTAGTAATGTCATCTGGATATCTTGGTATTGATCATTTTGTATTAATTTTTTCCTGCTCTAATCACTGACTCTGCCTTATCTAACTAAAAAAAAAGGGGGGGGAAGGAAAAAAAAAAAGAAAGAAAGAGAAAAGAAAAAAAGGAAAGAAAAGAGAAGAAAGAAATGGTAAAGGCCCTAAATGTCTACAGTGAGAGGTGTAAGACATGGGCCTCAAATTTGGTCAAGGGCTTTCTAGCCACAATATAAAACAGAAGCAGGATCTTTTATATGAATCTATATCCATAGGTTATAAAGAAACCACTTAGAAGCTCTTTTTAAAAGATCATTAGATATGAAAGAATAGAGAAAATAAAAAGAATAAAGAATTAAGACAGGGTTTTTCAATTAGGAGACTTCCCCCTTTTTAAGATTTTATTTATTTATTTGACAGAGAGAGATTACAAGTAGGCAGAGAGGCAGGTAGAGAGAGAAGGAGGAGGAAGCAGGCTCCCTGCCGAGCAGAGAGCACGATGCGGGACTCGATCCCGGGACCCCGAGATCATGACCTGAGCCGAAGGCAGCGGCCCAACCCACTGAGCCACCCAGGCGCCCCTTTTTAGATGATAGTGAAAAATGAGTGAGAAGGGGCACCTGGATGGCTCAGTCAGTTAAGCATCTGCTTTTGGCTCAGGTCATGATCCCAGGGTCCTGGGATCAAGGCCCATGCTGTAGGGCTCTCTGCTCAGCAGGGAGCCTGCTTCTCCCTCTCCCTCTGCCTGCTGCTCCTCCTGATTGTGTCTCTCTGTCAAATAAATAAAATCTTTACAAGGAAAATGAGTGAGAAAAAAAGGTAAAAATGTGATTCAGGTCTATATGCCTATTTCATAACCATCAACTTCATTTGGCAAAGCCACTATCCATGTCCTTTGGCCTGTATTCCTAAAATGGATTTGGAATATGAAAGCTTTTGCAAAATGATACATATTGTTACAATACTATTAACTAGATGTAGTTTGTTGTTTAAAACCATGTAATCATCAAAATGATACATTTTGGAATATAAGAGCATTTAAAAACCACTCCCAAATTTGCTCTCATTTTCTAGAACACTATGAAGCTGATCCATTTATGAGTAGATAATTAGTGGGAAGCTCTATGAAGAAAGGTCTAGTTAAATTGTAAAACATAATTTCAGGAAAATATTTTAAGAACAACTTGGAGAGGATTTTTTCCCCCAGTAAATACATGAGTACTAGTATAACTTGTAGTTTCTGAAAGTTTTCCAACAATTTCTGTGACTACTCTAAAATTATCTGGTGGATAATTCAGCATATCCAACAATTGGCTGTACCAGATATTCTTTATTAAAGCTCCTCACTTAATACAAGCAAAATTTAAATCGATTATATTTATAATTGATTCTGGGAAAAAGCATTATTATTTGCTTCCCAAACTTATACACTGATTACATGAGTGTTTGCTAATATCTATTTTTATACTTTAAATTACCTTACTCAATGTAGAGGGGTAACAGTCCAAGGGAGAAAGCTGAAAGAAAAAAAGTGAAAGACCTAGTTTTTCTTCTATGCTAATTATCTTTATTTTGTTAGGCATAGTTTTGTTGGTTTGTTGAATCAAAGGCAAATTAATGATTGTACTTTATTGTCATTTTTTAAAACTAATAGACCCATTTATGTGAATTTTTATCTTACAGAGTTTGAATATCTTCCAGAACCTAAATAAACGCCAGTTTGAAACAGTTATTCATTTGTTTGAAGTTGCAATAATAGCAACTGACCTGGCTTTGTATTTTAAGTAAGTACAAACTTCCTTATACTCTGTGTGCTTCTGCCTTACATAAATGGCCCATTGCATTCAAGTTAAAAGGCATTTCTTCACACACATATTTATTCACTTTCCTTTGGGATCACCAGTAGAATATACTCCAAGTACCTCATAATTTACTAGACATCTGAAAACATATTTTAGAAAACTAACCCCCTAATGTCAATGGTTTGTTATCTGAAGAAATTTGAATTGAAGAATGTACAGCAAGGTTGGTGCATTGCCAGAAGAGTGATGCCACAAAGCCTTATGAGGTGATGCTTGTCCTGGTGGGTTCATCATGGTCCAGGGGCTGGTATTTAGAGTTGCAGGATCAGACATTTGATTCTGCTGCAATCTGGGAGCTAAAAAATCTTTGTGATACTAATGCACATTAACAAAACTTGGATAATTCTGAGTCACATACAGCAGAGTACTAGCCTATTTATAGTAATAATAACCAAGGAGACCAGACACTCCAGGCTTCTGCCCATTTTCTTGTCAGTGAACTATAAAGTTGTTAGTGAAAATGAATTAGAACAAGGTGAACTAGTTGTAGTATCTAACTCTTTAATGACTTAGATGGGTAGTATCAAATTGTGGCTCTCTGATCCTTCTTAATTAAAAATTTAGTTATTCGAAGATGAAGACAGACACTTAGAATAATATAATTAATATCCAAATATCCATAACCCAGATTCAGCAAATACTAAGATTTTTTTTTCCACACCCATCTGAGATCTTTTTTTGTGGAAAAAAAAGTCATGCATTCAAGGCATCCCATCCCACCATGAAAAGCCCCTACCATCTCCCTCACAGATACCATCATTCTGATGTTGATGTGTACTCGTCCTTTCCATGTTTTTATATTGTTAATTGTGTTTTTAAATTGTCCCTAAATGGTATCTTACTGTACACACTTTTCTACAACTTGCTTTTTCATGTAACATTATGTTTTAAAGATTTACTTCGGTGGTAAACGAAGATCCAGTTTATTAGTTTTAATTATATATTCAACTTTACGAAGAAGTCATAATGAATTCAGCCATTCTTCTACACATGGACATTTAGATCATTTCCAACATTTCATTATTGTTGACAATGCTATATTGTATATCCTTGTATGCATGTGGGTTTCTCTAATGTACATACTTAGAACTGAGATTGCTGTAAAGTTTGCAAATCTTCAGTCTTAATACTACATTGCAAAACTGCACTCCTGAGTAGTTTCCCCAATTTAAATTCCCACCAGCAGTGTGCAAGAGTTCCTGCTATCCTATATCTGGACTACCTTTGATCTGGTCACTTCTATTCACTTACTTGTCAGTTTGAGTGTGAGATATAATCTTACTGCTGTTCAAAATTTTTTTTTTTTTTTTTTAACCAGTGAGGCTGAGCATCTCTTCATGTATTTTAGGTTCTTTGTTGGTTTTATGAATTTTTTATCATCATCTTATCTCAACACAGCCTCTGGCCTTTATGTTTATGTTATGATCTCCTTTGTTACTAATGTATTCAAATTTACCAGTGTTTCCCCCTCCCCCTTTTGTGGCTTGTGGTTTTTCTCTCTTAAACTCTTTCTATGCCAAGGTTAATAGCCATTCCCTGTTCTCTTCTCCCCGACCCCTTAGATCCACTATGTGGACATCTGATGGAAAGTGGGAACAGGAAATCTGAAAAGCACATATTAAAGATACTTTTTATCTCTGGTCTTATATGCTAAGATTGTTGCACAGCTGTATCTTTTTTAGGAAGAGAACCATGTTTCAAAAAATTGTTGATGCCTGTGAAAAAATGGAAACTGAAGAAGAGGCCATCAAATATGTAACCATTGATCCAACCAAAAAAGAGGTTATCATGTGAGTAGTCAGAATTCTATTCCTTTTTTGGCAAAAACAAAACAATAAACCACTTATTTTGTATATCTTTCTATTTTAACAACTGTTGTTTTCTCCCAAGGGCAATGATGATGACTGCGTGCGACTTGTCAGCTATAACCAAACCCTGGGAGGTACAAAGTCAGGCGAGTACCATTAAGTCTCCTCTTCTGTCACATGCACAGATGCTATCTAGATCACATGTAAGAGAGAAAAGGAATATTCTGGCAATCTTGGAATTTTGCTATAGGTAGCAATTATGTGACTATACATTTTGTAGGTGATTACCTTTCATTATCCTGGAACAAAAAATTGGTTTATATTTAAAAAGATAAAAGAAACTTAGGAAGTTAGGACAAAAATAAAATGTTCCCTGTTGGATTTCTGCTAATGAAGGCAGACAAATAACTTTCAAGAATTCGCAAGTGTCAGTAAGACAACAGGTCATTTGGTTAGGCCCCAAGGCAAGAGAAGGGACCTTAGAAAGAAAATGCTTTTTACAAAGAATTCCTTATCATTGAACAGACTGCAAAAACTTTATATACAATTATTTAGGGGATGTCTGAGTTTTTAATAGAGGAGATAAATTGGCACAAGAAAAGAATCCTAGTGCTTTCCTCTATCAAGGGTGGTTTTGCTCCTACAACCTCTTCTTGTGTTGTCAGGAATTAAAAGGCACTGTCTATAGTAAGTTCATGTTTAAGGGTGCCTTCCCCAGTTTTTTGCCAACCTCAGGGAATGAGAGTCAGGAGTCACTAGCTTATTACTTGATTTCTTACTAACTGGATGAAAGAAACTTCTTTTTCCCTCAGTGACTTCTAGGAAAAACCCTAGGGAGAAGAGAGGCCAGAATTCACTGGGTTCAACTGTAATTGTGGGTTATATGAATAAGGATAGAGTAATATGGAACCGTCAAATTCCAAAACCAAACACTTGTGCTCCTTCCACCCTGATGTGCCTGTTCTTCCTTCTTCATTTACTCTTTATTCTTTATCTGCACAATCACCCAGGCCACAAACCTAGGGCCTTGCATGAAGTTCCCCTCCCCATTCCTGTCTGTCATGCTGGCTACAGCCTCAGGTCGGACTTCTACTCTCTTTCATCAGCAAGATGGTGTGGCGGGATCCTCCTAAGTGACTCTTCCTCCTCCTTCACTACTCAGCCCTCCTCCAAGCTGCTGCTGGGATTATTTATACTGAGACCCCGGCTCAGCCACTCCTCTACTTAAAAGCTTACTAACCAGCCCCCACCTCCCCACCCTCCACCTCCCCACCCCCAGTGCTGCCAGAGGTATTCAACCTTTCTTATTAAAAAGTAAAGGAGCCTGATGGGTTAGTGGGTTTAAGTCTCTGCCTTTGGTTCAGGTCATGATCTCAGGGTCCTGGGATTGAGCCCCGCATCGGACTCTCTGCTCAGAGGGGAGCCTGCTTCCCCCTCTCTCTCTGCCTGCTGCTCTGCCTACTGGTGGTCTCTCTCTCTCTCTCTGTGTCAAATAAATAATAAAATCTTTTAAAAAACAAATAAATAAATAATAAAAAAAAAGAAGTAAAGTCCTCCCCCTAACACCCCACAAAAAGTTGTACAAAATCACTTTATATAAAAGAAAAAAGCAAGGTTACTTTAGCTGAAATCTCTGGCCCCTACCTGCTGGGGCTACTAGTGCTCTTTGGTGCACTAGGGCTCCAAGAATAAGAATCACTGGTCTAGGGGCGCCTGGGTGGCTCAGTGGGTTAAGCCTCTGCCTTCGGCTCGGGTCATGACCTCAGGGTCCTGGGATGGAGGCCCCCATCAGGCTCTCTGCTCAACGGGGAGCCTGTTTCCCTCTCTCTCCCTCTGCCTGCCTCTCTGCCTACTTGTCATCTCTGTCAAATAAATAAATAAAAGCTTTTAAAAAAAAAAAAGAATCGCTGGTCTAGAGAATCAAACTTCCTAGCAAAGTTCACATGGTCTGTCACTACCTGTCCTTAACTCACACTCATCAGATTATTTCCTGGCACTCTCTCCCATTCACGGTCTCTCACTCTAAGCTCTGGATGCTCAATTTTATCTCTGCAAATAGTCTTCCCCTCCTCTTTATCCGAAAAACTACTATTCATCCTTGATACAAAATAAATGCAAGCTCCTTTATGAAACTCATCTTTACTTCCTTCTCCCGATCCCCAACACTTCATACTACTACTGTCACAGCCCTTAACCACATGGTTTACGTGACTGTCTCTATGAGACTAGAAGCATCTTAAAGAAACAGATCACATCTGATTCCTCCTGGCAAGCCTGGTTTATGCCAATATAAGGAAACTAGTAGGAGTTCATTAAACTTGATATTGGGTTTTTAAAAGCTATATAAATTTACCCTCAAATATCCTCACCCTGTTATCAAGTAAATCTGGGTGCTCATCTGTGTGCATGTGTGTACACCCAGATATATGCTAGAAGCTAACAGATAAGCAGGACAAGAGGACGATGTGTGGGAAGCTGCATAGCTTGAAGCAAAATGTAATGGAATTAAATATCCTCCCATCTCCCCTTTTTATTGTTGAGATGTAGTAGCAATAGCAAATGGAGATAGGTATTCCCAGAATGGGCCTAGAATGCTGAAGTGACAAGAGAAATTTCCCCTTCCCATTTCAATATAATCTGCAGATGACATCTTTTTATTTTTATTAAGATTTATTTATTTGAGAGAGAGCGCACATGTGAGCAGGGGGAGGGGCAGAGGGAGAAAAAGAATCTCAAGCCAACTTCCTGCTGAGTGTGGAGCCCAACATGGGGCTCGATCCCATGACCGAGATCATGACCTGAGCCGAAATCGAGAATCTGGACGTTTAACTAACTGAGCCACCCAGACACCATCTTTCTAAAACCAGAGTATATGGTGTGACAATGCCTCAAGCATTAATATAAATGGTACCCTTAAATGTCACTCATACTAATAAAATGCAAATTCTCTATGAATGACTCAGTTTCACGAATCAAGTCTTATTTTTATTTGCAGGTGGCACTTCTGGTTGCAAATGAATTTTGGGAACAAGGAGATCTGGAGAGGACTGTGCTACAGCAACAGCCTATTGTAAAGACCTTGACATAAAAATGCACTTCTATTACAAATTATCGATACAAATCAGTCTCTTTTGTACACAGAGTCTTAGAAAACTATCCTTAAAGGATTTATTTCTCTTTCCAGCCTATGATGGACAGAAACAAAAAAGATGAACTACCCAAACTTCAAGTTGGATTTATTGATTTTGTCTGTACTTTTGTATATAAGGTAAGTAAACAAATTGAGTGAAATATATAATCATCTGGCGATGAGGATTTTTCTTTCAAAGTGTTACCAAAATCAAAAGTCACTCACATGGAAAGCCATTAGGGGTATCCTTGTTTCTCCAAAGTAGCTTGAGGAATTACCCTAATCTCATTTAGGGGTGGAAGAAAAACTAGAACTCAGGAGCACCCTGAACAGACCAGATGCATTTAGAAAACAGTACCTGTCTTCCCTGTTTCCACAGCACTGAGTTAAACTCATCCTAGCAGCTCTGAGCACTGATACAACTCCTTATAGCTGCTTCTCTGCATGTGAAAAGTACTGAAAATCAACTACATGATTTAAATAGTTTCTGACCTAAAATTCTCTCTAGGAGTTCTCACGGTTTCATAAAGAAATCACACCAATGCTGAATGGTCTTCAGAACAACAGAGTAGAGTGGAAATCCCTCGCTGATGAGTATGATGCAAAGATGAAGGTGCTTGAAGAGATGAAAAAGCAAGAAGAAGGAAACACGACCACAAAAGGTTAGATGGAATCTGTTTTTGCTTGTTGTAAAGTAACCAGGAGTCAGGCTGAGCTTAATCTCACATGACAAAACCATAAAAAGTAAATGCAAACAGGAAACTTGCTTTTCAAGTAATTATATATAATAAATTGATTAGTGCTTTTCAGATTACAACCCACCCCCCCAACAAGATCTTATGAATAATTCCAGGAGGAATTGACTGGTTCAGCTGAAGTAGGGGTTTGGGCTAGCCTTCTTTCCACTCTGGTATGTGGCTCCTAATCACCTCCATAGAATACTGAGATTTTAGAAATATGAAAGCCATAGAATCAGTGGGATCAAGGTTAGGTGAGAAAACAAATTTAGTACTAACATTACATGTTAGCTGTTACTTTGGGCAACTTGCTTAACCTGAGCTCAATATTCTTCTCTATATGAGATTTTACAGACCTCCAGCCTCCCTTCTAGACTTAAGGAAGTCCCACATGAAAGCAGAGCTGGCCAGCTGAATGGGATGACTTGGCAGGTATTTCAAGACTGGCTGTGCCTCAAATGTCCCCAGATAGTGGTTTTTCCTGATGAAACTTCTACTCCTGAAATTACTCTGTTGGGAGTTTATCAGATGACTCAAATGTCATCTTGAAATGGGAATGCTAATGTTACCACTTTGCATTTTGTCTTGAGGGTTCAGCACTTCAAAGGTTTTGTAGTTAATTTTTATCGTTGTAACCAAGAAATCATGGAGGGAGAAAGTGTTTTGCTTAACAGGTTAAGGATGTCCTTCAACAGAATAAAAGTAGGAGTTTGACTTCTTGATACCCATTCACCAATGTATTTATTGGGGGTCTATTCCGTACAAGGCCCTGGGTTAGGCAGGGCCTGGGAAAAGTTGGAGTCCTTATCGCACAGAGCTTACCCTGTGGTCGGGGAGGTAGACATTAAACCAATAAATGAACTGATTATCTATCATCATTAACAATTGATTATAACTATCAGAGGAAGCATGGGGGAAGGCTTTCCTGAAGAAGGATGTTTGTGCTAAACTCAAGACTGGAGGCTTTGGCTAAGCCAAGAAAGGGGGAGGTGGTGGGGAGGAAGCAAAAGAACAGAACATGCACGAAGGCCTTGAAGTGGAAATAAGCTTGGTGTGACTGAAGAATCTAAAAGCTGGTGTAGCCAGAGTCTAGAGAGCAAGCTGGGCTAAGTACCAGGTAGAGCTGGTAAGGCAGTTGGGCAGGATAATGCTGCCTTAAATGCCTTGCTTGAGGATTCGTCCTCTAGAGGAGCAAAGGGAAGTCTTTAAAGGGATTTAGATGGGAAATCAAGAACCTCATTTTCACTTCAAAAAGATAACAAAAGGGGTAAATTCTACTATGCAAGTGGGAAGCACAGGTATTTCTTAGTACAATTAAATTTAATCCCTATCTCAATTTTATGATGAACAGTCTATCAGATTCTTTAAGTGGCTTGGATATAGATCTTCTATCTTTATTTATATAAAAAATTACTTCTGAACTTTCTTCCTGCTACCCTGGCAAGTCTCTGTGAACTAAAACCATTATTTTGTATCTTCAGGCAACAAGCTTTGTGCCTGGCACAAAGCAACAACTCAGATTCCCAGATTGTGCAGTTCAGTGGTTTGCTTGAGAAAGAGATGTTAATTGGTTAATAATTTATAAGATTCTGTTTTTCAGATGGGTCAACTCTGAACATGAATTCAAGTTTTTTAAATGGCCAAACCCTTAGTACTTGTTCTAAGTTAACAACTATTAACTAGCTATGAAGTTGATACTAACATCATCAGAGTTTTAGAATAAACACTGTGTGCCCATGGATTCCCAATGCTACTGCTTTTTCTCATTTTTACTAGCCACAGAAGATGTAGGAGGTGGCAGTGATGACAAAAAGTCCAAAACATGCCTCATGTTATAATATAATCCGACTGGTCAAAATTTCAAACATCGTTTCTACTTTTGAAGAAAAACAGAAGAAACAAACTTCATTCAGCACACCATCAACTAACAGAGTACCAGGATCTTCAGATACGCTACCTTTGTGGCCACCAAAAGGAAATATATTGATAGCCTGAAAATGCTGAGGGTAAAATAAAGTACAACAAAAGTGCAAAATAGAAGATGAAAATAAGCGCATTCTTGGTGCCAATTTGTTTTAAATTAAAAAAATATAATCCTGAAACCAGTCACCAATTCTTTTTTTAAAGGTTATTAATAGTAGTCATTTGCTAGGACTACCATAACAAAATACCAGCCTGTGTGGCATAAACCACAGAAATTTATTTTCTTACGGTTCTGGAGGCTAGGAGTCCAACATCAAGGTGTTGTCAGGTTTGGTTTCTTATGAGGCTTCTCCCCCTGGCTTGTAGATGGTCGTCTTCTCTCCTTCTACCCTCACATAGTCTTTCCTTTTGTGTGTCTGTGTCCTAATCTCCTCTTCTTATAAGGACACAATCATATTGGATTAGGGCCCATTCGTATGATCTCATTTTACTCTAACTCTTTAAATACCCTACCTCCAAATATAGTCATATTCTGAGGTCCTGGGGGGTTGAAATTCAACATGAATTTGGGGGGGAGGACACAATTCAGTGCATAACATTAATAATTGTGATTCATATCTCAAATTCCTTCCTAAACTAAAAATCTCTCATCTATGCATCTTAAGAGCAAATACAATATAGAATTTATAATATCTGTAAGTACTATATACAAAACACGTAATAGGATGTCAAATGTTATTCCATCTGAAATGCTTACCATCTTTCCTCTACTTTTTTTAACCTTGATAATGGAAGGGTAAAGACCACACTGCTTTTGGCAGTTTATATGTCTGCCCTATGCCCATCCCTCTCCCAAAGTCTGAAAGCAATTATTTTATGTATAACTAAGGATATTTTTTAATATTCTATTCTTCTCATTGAAAGAATAATCATCTTATAAGATATTCCCTGGATAATCCTAATGTAAATTAAATCAGCTAATAAATGTTATGCATTATTAAGAAGCATGTGATTTGATTATGCAAGAATTTTACTATCAAAAGCAGTTTAGCGGCACTTCAACAGAGGTTATTTAAAAAAAAAAAAAAGATTACTAAAACCATCTACCAAGCATTCTAAATACTCTTTTGTCAAGAGAAACTAAGGACAATTAACTACTACTACTACATGGTACCTGTTTAGACATCAGAGAAATTTAGGATTTCTTCTTTACTTATCTAAAATCATTGACCAAATAAAAATTATGCCATAAATTCTGCCACAGATTTTTCTTAGCAAAAGATATCTAAATTTTAATAAATCAAATTGATAGACTATGAACCTCCAATGTTTTGTTATACAGAAAATATTTTTCAATGTTAAGGCCAAGGGGGTAAAAATCACCATTTGTTCTACGTTTACAAGCAAAAATTATAAGATTTAGAATCATAGGATTGCTACTTTCACATTAGAATGTAAGGTCTATGAGAGGAAAGATTTTTGTCTATTTTCTTCTGTTTTGTTCCCACCTCTATCCTGTTACCTAGAGAGAGAGTAGTGCCTGGTACAAGGTAGGTTCTCAGTGAATACAAATGAATGATATTTTGAATAAATGTCATAACAAACAGGTATAAATGAAGAGTGCCTGTAAGTTAATAAAGTATCTTTAGGGGGGAAAAAACTCATTTATTATATACACTTGCATGAGTGTTGTATAGACAATAATAAGTCATCACCTTGAGTAAGTGATAACATGTACACCGTCGTGATCTCAGGGTCCTGGGATCGAGTCCCGCATCGGGCTCTCTGCTCCGCGGGGAGCCTGCTTCCTCCTCTCTCTCTCTTTGCCTGCTTGTGATCTCTCTCTGTCAAATAAATACAATAAAATCTTTAAAAAAAAACAAAACAAAACAAAAATAATTCTGAAACTCTACTTTTAGGATTATTTTAGAAACTGCCTAAGAAACTCTTCCTTTAGGAGCACCTGGCTGGCTCAGTCGGTTAAGTGTCTGCCTTCAGTTCAAGTCATCATCTCAGAAAGCCCCAACGTACCCCTGCCTGGTGGGGAGTCTGTTTCTCCCTCTGTTTCCAACCCGCCTTGTTCTAATACATAAATAAAATCTTAAAAAAAAAAAAAAAAGCAACTCTTTCTTTAGTTTTATGTAATTTTGGACCCCAAATTATCAGCTCAAACAACATCCCCTCCTCATTCACTAGAAAGCAAGTTAAGGAGCAGAGATGTACTGCCATTGAAGGTCTACAAAAATAGGAGCTTTGCTAAAGAGCAAGTAGAAGAAGGCATTAACTTCATATCCCAAACAGTGGTCCACTGAACACTACTGACTGCACTATAGCCAAATATGAGAGAGGTCTGTCGGAGAATTAATCTTTAAACTCATCATCTTGTGGCCTTTTCAAAGGCTCCTTAAAAATACAACTTCGAGAAAAATACAAAACAAAACAAAACAAATATATGACTTTGATTATGTATGAATGGATTAAGTGTTGTGATTATATATAATGATCTAAAATTTACTAATGAACCTAATGTCTATAAACCATAATTATAACACCAAATACATGAATTTATTTTGAGAGTCTAGTTTTCCTACTTATCATTTATAGGAATTTTCTTTTCTTTTTTTTTTTTTTTAAAGATTTTATTTATTTATTTGACAGAGAGAAATCACAAATAGATGGAGAGGCAGGCAGAGAGAGAGAGGAAAGCAGACTCCCTGCTGAGCAGAGAGCCTGATGCGGGACTCGATCCCAAGACCCTGAGATCATGACCTGAGTTGAAGGCAGCGGCTTAACCCACTGAGCCACCCAGGCACCCAGGAATTTTATTTTCTGATGATCACTAAACTATGAATTTTTCTTAATCATAAACATGTTTTAGCTACATATATACTAGTTTCAGTTTGCTGTCGGACATTTCAACACTTTCTCCTTAGAAACCAAGATTCCTTTTTATTCACTGTAAGTAGTGAGATTAAAAAAAAAATACAATTTCTTTAATAAGGGGATTTAAAAACAATGTTCAACATTAACAAACCAATACCGATTTACTGTTTTTGATGGCTTAGAAATGACTGTGTAATTATTTCCTAGATAGTTCCTTTGTAGCAACATCTAGCATAGTGCCTCACATATAACAGAAGTCTGATAAATATTTGAATTAATGAATAACAACTATTGAATAAAAGGAAAATCAGATACTAACCACTTAAAAATAAAACACTAAACTATTTATTCTGCAATTTAATGCCAATCATTTCAAGTTTAAATGTCATTTAAAATACTTATATTAACAAAATAATTGAAATGCTGTGATTGCTTTCTACAGGTCCTCTCTTCACTAAATCATGCATCTTCCTATCCATCTCTGTGCACTTTACAAAAATGGGTTAAAACCGTTTTTTAAAAAATCAATAGATTTGAAAATTTGATGAAAACTATGGACCTTTTCCCCCCATAAATACACATAATCACAGAAGTTTACACTCAGATTCTAGGAGTGCTTAGATCTCCTAAAGTACATTCATCGACTCTAAGGCGGATGATCAGCAAATTAAGAAGTTCCATTTTATACTATATTCTGGCATATAAGTATATCTGTATTTGTGTGACTACATCTGAGATAAGCTCCAGCACATACTATTATTAGTTAAATTATCTTATAGAATCTCTCTGTTGGAGAGTCAACTTTTGTGAACCTAATCTACTGTTGTAGACTTCTGTGACCTCATTTGCTGTTCCTGCTGCCCCACAATATTAATTTACTTTATAATAAACTACTCACACACTGGGAAGTCAAATCTGATAATAACAAGCTCCTTTAAGTAGTATAGGTGAGAAGGAAGCAAGAGAAAAGTAAGAAAAAAAAAAAGGCAGCTAGAAACAGGTGTAATAGGAAAGTAGGTGCTTAAAAGGAGGGGTACCTGTGTATCAAAGGAAAGAAGATGAAGACATATTTACTCTATAATTTTTGTGAGACACCAATAATTCTAATAATTTAAATTAATTCAAGCAAGGGAAGATAAATATGAATGAATAAAAACAACAACAAAAACCCCTACAAAATACAGGAACAATGAACTCTCCATACAGTGTACTAGCTTGATCCTCTAGCAGCTACAGATGGAGCGGTTGTAAATAAGCATCTGAAAAGATATATAAGGGATGAGGAAACATGTCTCCAATAGAACTGAAAAACTTCCAAAGCAGCTGACATCTTGAAAGTAGTTGGATTTTTATTTCTGAAGATAAACCACTCAAGCTGCAACTTGTAGATAAAATTTTTGTGAAGAGTTTCAGAGTGTACTTTCACAGTAAGGAATGTGGCCTTCTCTCTTCCATCTCACAGAAATAAATCTTGGAAATAGTCATCAAATTCTTCTTCTCTATTTAAAGGAAAAAGTATATGTATTGATTAAGATCAACAATTACAGAAAAAAATTACTAGGTGACACATTATAGGTGATTAATGAAAATAAAATATTTTAACTCATTTGCTGATTTTTCTATATATGATATATTTCATGATTCAGCCATCAAATAATCCTCAGCTTTTGGAATAATCATAAGTATACCCAGATTGATTAAATGTGAAGTGTTTTATATGCTGCCCCCACACCCTATATGTATTTATTACCTAAGATTTTACTTTAAAGTAAAATGTTACTTTGTGAAGAGTCATGCTTCATAACTGTTATGAAATGTTACTACTTCTCTTTACTTTTTTGGTTGACAGAATTCTCTGTTCTTTCTCATTTCAAATTATAGTCTGACCAAGAAATGAATGAAAAAGAAAACTATTTTCAGAAAAAATACAAGTCTTACTCCTAGGAATGGGGAAAATCTCCTTAGGCTGTAGGTCTTTATTGCTATGGGAATAGTAAATATATATTCGTAGCAGTAAATATCATGTGTAAAACAATGAATCAAAATCTGAAAGGAGTATTAAATTGTATTATAATATGGTAAAATAAAATGAAAACTATCAAGTACTAAATAAATATTAGCACTTGGAACCAGAATGATACAGGAAAATACCACAGGATTTCAAGTCAGACAATGTTTAAGTTCTAGCTCTGTCACTTATTAGCTTATATTAGCAGGTTACTTAACTTCTCTGGGCTCAGTCTCCATGTTTGTACAAAGGAGAACATTATAGTTCCTCACAGAGGTGCTGTGAGGATTAAATGATTATACACACACACACACACATTTGCCTTTCTCCCTTCTGGGACAGGAATCAAGCTGGAAAGTAAAATCCAGTCTACCAGTCTCTTCAAAAAAAGTTCTTGTAGATCAGGGATTCACAATGGGACTCCATTATTTGGTTTTAAATAACTGTGAATACATAAAGCCATTATACCCATGTTCAAATTTTTAAAAAATTACTACAGAATCAGATAAAGTTGATTTAAGAATTATCTGTAATTTGATATCCCCCATGCTTTTCCTCCCACATGCCAGCAATATACAGTAAAATTTTTTAAACTGTAGTAAGAATTTAAATATAGGAAATTAACTGAGTCTCTGTGTAGGCTTAGGTGCTCAGTACTTGATCACTGTCAAGTACTTATAAGGTCACAAAAAGTTCTGGATGATGAGAGTCTTCTTAGGATTTACTCAAGTATCTTTACTGCCTTAAAAGGTGAGCCAATCTGCCAATTTCAGCTATAAAGCTCTTCATGGGAAGTTATACCATTAGAAGTTTAGTCCATAGTTTAACCAGGATAGCAGTATTTTACAGTAATAGCTTTCTTATAATCTAATCTATATTTACCATACATTTAGGAATTCTTGGCTAGAAAAAAAAAAGTTAAGTTCACAGAAAAAAAGTGCTCTTGTTTAAAAAGGCTCTTTCTAAAACACCTGAATTCTACTACACTGAGAACATTTAATTAGCAAGACGTTTCATAAGTAGTTTAAATTAGTGAATTATGATTTATTCGACAGGTATCTTTCCATTATGAGCCAATATACCTAAAGACTAACAAAATGAGACTAAAATTTATTGAGCACTTATATTTGTAGGTATTGTACCAAGTGCTTTACAAATTTTTCTTTCATTAACTCTTCACAATAAACTCTGCAGTAGGTATTATTTTATCGTCTTGTTACAGATAAAGCTCAAGTGCTGAACATCCCAGTATATGACAAGAGCTGATAAAATTCCGGCCCATATCCAGATGGCTCTTCCAACTCAGACAGATAACAATGTACACACTGAGTTATCCTGTCTTCGGGAGGCTAAGGTGGTTGTTGGCAAGTAAACTTCTACCCATACACAGACAGCTTCAAGGGTCTCCCTGTACACATTTATGATCCTCAGAATATCAAGAATAGGCTTCTGTGGAACTAGGGAACAGCCCTTCTCTAAAGGATCCTAAGTAAAGATGGGACGGTCATTTGGCAAGGAAAGCTGAAGTAAGATTTACTCACTGAGAGGAAGCTGGATGAGTTAGCAGTTTGTGGCCACAAACAATGACTAGGAATAAACTCTGATCTTACCAGGCTAGGTAGTCCTTGGCATTAAAAAGACATTCTTGATGAAAAGCTTTTTCATTAATTGTTATCAAGAATGGCTGTGGTTGTAGCTTCCTTACTGATGCAAAAGGTATGCATTATCTAGTAATATCAGGACTCACTGTGATTTTTCATCTGTTTCTGGTAGGGGGCCCTTCCAAAGTTCAGATTCTGAAGTACCTTCTTCTTCATCAGAATTTCCTATTCATTTAAAAAAGAGATTTTTAAAAATGTGTTATATTTAAAACATATTTTGAATTACCCACCAATGCAATTAAATTAGCTTCAGTTTAGTTTCACTTTTATGGCTCTGAGAATGTAATTCACTCTTTCAGACCAATAAAGTCTTCTTAAAAATAAATAAATAAGAGTCTCAGCAAAAAAACCACGGAAAGTCTCATGGGAAAGTTCCCTAAGTTACACTGAGGGAACTTCAGTGGAACTTCCATTGAAAGTGGCACTTCCACTTTCACTGTGGTAATTCCAGTACTAACTCATAAAGGAATGATCTCTTGCAATATAATTGCCTTTGATTTAGTTTTTTCTTTCTGTTGGCATATAAAAGACACGTAGGTTAAGGTTTTTGTAGAGTATATTTACATTAGGATCAAGAATTCAAGAACTGAACTAGTACACAGAACTAGTTAGTTAAATTATGAATAAATATTGTCAGATGCTTTCAAAAATCTGATGCTGATTAAATTAATTAGAAGAAGCTGGTTTCAATAAAGATATAGACATATTCATACTTGTTAGGAGTAAAAATTCTGTGAACTTCATTCCTGAGGAAAATCTAGCAATACAGATCAGTTTAAAATTTACATATCCTTTGACCAGCAATGCTGCTTTTAAGAATTTAATAATTTACTTAGAATAAATAAGCACCTGAGATACATGTACAAAGATGTTCATTACATAACAACAACAACAACAGCAACAACAACAAAAGAAAACCTATATCCCTACCAATGAGGGATCAAGGATTGGTTAAATTAATATAATATAGCTATTTAAAAAACCTTAGCATATCTATAATATTACCATGAAAAACTGTCATGCTGTTTCAAAATTTTTAAAATTACAGGAAGTATGCATGGTATAATCTCATTTATGATTACATATGTGTATATATACGGTAAGTTTGTAAGGAAAAACAAAACTTAACAGTAATTATATCACCTGTGGCCTGGGATACTTTCACTTTCTATGTAAAACATTTCCAAATTTTTTGTATTTTAAACAATGATCAAGTATTGCTTTTAAAAATCAGTCAAAACAATAAAGAAATTTCTATTTTTAAAATATAACAAAATCAACATGTTTCAAAAATCACCCTATTATTAGTGAACTAAAAATTATCAAATACTGAAAAATATAAGGCAATAAAAGTATATGCCATGAAGTAATTATATTAGCAAATAGTTCCTCTCTAATAAGTTAGTCTCAAAAAGAAGTGAAACAAATTCAGCCTATCAATACAGAATGTCCCTTAGTTAAACACACACAAAAATAAAACAGCATTGATTGCCCACAGTGCTTTTAGCCTTTTACCTGTTGGACTTTGAGCCTTCAATCAATATGCATGTCTGAACTTTGGTCCTAACTGTGTCTATTCTGGCACAAATTATAACAAAAATGGCAGGGGAAAAAAAAAAAGAGAGGGGTTATATTCGGGTCGGGGGGCAGAGGGAAAGGGGGAGAAACTTAAACAGGCTCCATGCCTAGTGCAGAGCGTGACATGGGGCTTGATCTCACAACCCTGAGATCATGACCTGAGCTGAAATCAAGAGTCGACACAACCGACTGAGCCACCCAGGCGCCCCAGGGGTTGTATTTGATCTACATACAAAGACAATAAAAGATGATAAAATTATAAAGCCTTGGGAACCAGATTCCCACTCAATGACAACGAACATGGAAGCTGCCAGTGTCTCAAACTGAATGTGTGAGAAGTGAAAATAAAAGTGTTCTACTCTTACTTTTATGAAAACTCACTAACATGAGATCAAGAAACCACAGAAAAAACTAATTAGGCCCAATAGTTAACATTATGGTGTTACCCTCTTAATGATATCAAAGAACAAACTTACAAGATCTTTGAAAATGGGCAGCTAATTTTAAAAGGCCTTATAAACACCTGCCCTCTCTTCCCTTTCAAGAGTACTTCCCACATGCCAGCTTTCCTACACCAGTTTTCTGATACTAGACAAGTGAGTTTTACTAAAAGGTCGAATCAGTTTAGAATATTATAAAGTAACCTTCTTTCAAAGATCATATGCTTAAAAAGCAGCCAAATACTGTTAAAGAATCAAAAGAATCAAGTCCAGAAGACTGGACTACATGACCTCTAAGTTCAACTCTGAATCTATACCATTCTAGTTCCCTGAGAACAGCAGTAACTAGAAACCATTTCTATGGTAACTGCCACGACGGGCTTGAGATGGGAGGGGCACTGCTAAGGAAAACACAGTGAGAAGAATAAGCAATACAAATGCGTGCTCTGGTATCAGTATCAAAACTACACAGCAGCTACTAGCAATTGCGGATCAGAATGTACATCACTGACTCTCTCTGTGATCTTGCAGGTCTTTGAACTAGCCCTTATCTAATGATTGAATCTCTTACTGCAACATCTCCCTTGACAAGTGGCTGTCCAATCTATGCTTAACACTTCACTACTTCATGAGGTAGTCCAGTCCTCTGTTCCTTTCTTCAGATAGTTCTAATTGACAAGTTTTTCCTTAAATTAAGGCAAAAAAATCTGTCTCTGGGCAATTTTTATCCAGAGACTCTCATTCTGCCAAATAGTCCTCAAAAATAAGTCTCCTACACAAAAGCAGTCTTACAAACATCTACAGTTTCCATGTCTACCTCCTTACCCCTTCTCTTATCCCTTCACTTTTTTCCAAACAGTTTGCATTTTAGAATTTGCATTATAAAAGGAACACTGAAAACTTAAAAGCAGATTAAGAATGGAATAACCAAGGCATTGACAGAACTTGAAATTGTGTCACAGGAAGAAGGTTGAAGGAAAACATCTATATTTCCTTCAACCTTCTTCCTGTGACACAATTTCAAGTTCTGTCTGTCAATGCTTTGGTTATTCCATTCTTAATCTGCTTTTAAGTTTTCAGTGTTCCTTTTATAATGCAAATTCTAAAATGCAAACTGTGTATAATTTTCCCAATACATTTGAATAATGAAAGCAGATGTCATCTTGGTTTTTCTAGATATTATATGATGCCTAAATAACTTGGGCTTAACTGAAGAAGTGGCAAGTCTCCTATTATGGTAACAAATGGAGAGGTCAAACTTAAACTTAGTTTTTGATCTGACCAATTCTAGAGAACAAAACACAGAATCTGTTTAATGGCTGGTTTTTTTTTTCCCCTTTCTGTAACAACAATAATAGCTACAGGTTAACAAGAACTTACTTTGTGTTGGACACATGCTTTACATATATATTGTCTCATTTGGCTCTGACAATAATACAAAGTTAAGTCTCTTTATACCTATTTTACATATAGCGCTGAGACGCAGAAAGATCAAATCATTTAATGTAGATTTATACAATGTATATGCCAAAACTGGGGTTTGAAGAGTGCACTCACATTTAACTCACTGAACAGTTATTGATGATATAGGTAAAGGGGCACAGACATTGTGGAGTTATAAATCTGTGTTTCATCCCAGCTCTGCTATTAACCAACTAATAGAACTTTGGTAATTTATGTAAATTCTCTTGGTCCTGGTTCTTCTGTTCTGCAAAATGGGATATTATATACCCTTCATTAAGATTACATGAGGTAATACAAGTAAATCATTGCCACTTTGGTTGATAGAGTAGATAATCAACAAATCCAAGTTAAAATTCTTTTTCCTTAGAGAAACTGGGTTTTTCATAGATTTGGTTTTAGTAATCCAATGTTAAATGGTGGTAAAAGGGTAACTGAACATTATCTAGGTACAAATTAAAAATACTATATACTACTTCAGCCCAGATAGCCTGAGTCTATTGGTCTCATGCCCAGCTATATCCTAGAAACTGTCACTACACTTTACCTAATTTAGGAAAAAGAGCTATAGATCAATTAGGATTCACAAGGGAAGAAACAAAGTATCAGTGCTTAGAACACTTCAAATATGCTGAAAATAAAACTGGTATGAGCAAAATAATTCATAAGGATATGCTGTATTCCTAAACTAGAGGAATGCCTCCACTGACAACTCCCTTTCCATTAAATCTTTAAACAAAGATATTTTTAAACTTCTCTTTTTCTATTTTTTCATAGTGCAAAATTTCTGATTATTGATCCCTTAATAATTCTTAAGAATTATATTAAAATGCTAACTGGGGCGCCTGGGTGGCTCAGTGTGTTAAAGCCTCTGCCTTTGGCTCAGGTCATGATCCCAGAGTCCTGGGATCAAAAGCCCTGCATCAGGCTCTCTGCTTCCTCTCTCTCTGCCTGCCCCTCTGCCTGCTTATGATCTCTGTCAAATAAATAAAATGCTAATAATGTTTCTCTTTGAATGGTGGGATTTGGAGTAATTACTAATTTTTTTTTCTTGAGTTTGCCAGAGTAAATATATATTACTTTATATCAGGAAAAAATTAATTTTTAAGTCTACAAATTTCTAAGCCTAGAAATGTCATAAAATAAGTCCAGATATTGTAAAATGAATTAGACAGGCTACTGAGTCACACTTCATTGTTAGCCCTAACCCTACTGCAAGGTCTTTAAGTAATCTGACACTGTGTTACTATTGAGATGCAAGGCTAGTGTTTGTTATATCACAGGTGGATGTCCCTTTTATGAACACACAGGAGAGTCTGCTCTCAGAACTCCACCTGGAAAAGAGATGAATACCCTGCATATGATCTTATGGGTACAATTAAAATTTCTGCTGGTGGTTTCCCTTGGTTTGGTTGTTTAGAAGAACAGTGACAAATGTGTGATCTACCTTTGTAATTACACAGGACTTTTTAGTAAATGTCTGTCTGTGTTAATTTTTTTTTTTTTAAAGATTTTATTTATTTATTTGACAGAGAGAGATCACAGTAGGCAGAGAGGCAGGCAGAGAGAGGGGAAGGGAAGCAGGCCCCTGCCGAGCAGAGAGCCCGATGCGGGACTTGATCCCAGGACCCTGAGATCATGACCTGAGCCGAAGGCAGCGGCTTAACCCACTGAGCCACCCAGGCGCCCCTGTCTGTGTTAATTTTATTTCAAGCTTTACTTTGCTCTTCTATCTTATTTTTCCATTATCCTGATTTTACTTTTATAAACCTTATTTTATTGTATCTATAAGTCATTTGAATGTTTTTTGGAATGTTGCAGGAAAAAAATAATAAAATCTGTGACAAATATTCAAGAAAATCTAAACTGACTTGATATAATCCAGTGAAAACCACAGTACTTATTAAAAAACTAACCACTAGTAACCAGTTGCCAACATCTTACTTTCCATATATAAACCACATATTTCATTTGATCAGTTTAAATCACCAAATAACAAAGATTACTGAATATACAATACAAGAAACATTTCTTAAATCTTAATCCACTTCCCCAATTCTTTTTCCATTCCAACCTCATCCTTTTGCTTTTCTTCCTTCATATTCTAAAAAGTGAAATTAAACTGTGTATCCATTGTATTTACTGAAGAAGAAAATTTTATGCTCTTCTATTTTAAAATAAGAAAGTTTAAAATGTTCAAAATTGGGGAAGAAATCATACACTTTTGCTATTTTTTTCCATGATTTTTTCTACATGGTACAAAACCAAAAAATGATATATCAGAGCAAGTCACAATTGATGGGAAACCCAAACTGTGAATAATTTTAATCTATGCACTTTTATTAAAGAAATACTAGATACTTACTGTTTACAGAATTTTCTGATTTCTTTGAGGATGAATGCCCTGAAAAGAAAACAGCATTGTTTTGTTAAAAATAATTTTGCAATTGTGTAACAGTTCTAGCTGTAACCAGAATTCTTCCTAAGACTTCCTAAGTGTCTAGTTTACTTAACAGTCTTACAGAAAAACACCCCACTGTCTTCTAATCTTTCATGTTCCTCAGACTTATCTCTCTAATTAAAATGTTAGGTTCTTCAAGGCAGAGGTTATTTTATGCCTAGAATACATAGCACAAAGCTTAAAAAATATGAACACCTGTAAAAAAAAGAAAAAAAATCTCAGGTTGCTCAAAAAAACTTCATAGATTAGCTGCAATATAACCATATTTTATCTATAGCTGTTCAACATCAGAAAGCAATTTATAAATAAATACTCATTTTTCACAATACTTTTTCAAATACAGATGAGAATTCTTAGTAACTAAAATTCACACAAAATATTACTTCATAAAACAAAGTTTCAGTTCTACAAGTTATCCAGAGAAACAGAAAGAAAAAAGTACTAAAAATCTACTAACGTAATTTAAAAAAAATCATCACTCTACAGGGTCTCCCGTAATAAGACTACAAGGGAAATAATTTCGAAGACTGATAAATTGAAAAAAAAAATTACAGCTAACAGATGGAGAGTAACAATTCCTCTCCTTGGATAGGAGGTCTCATAAATCAAAGCTAATACCTACTTGGCCCCTTTCAGGCCCAGAGAAGAGGGTGTCAGGACCACAGGGTCAAGACTCCACAGGTAGCCAAGGCCTGGACTGCAGCTTTGGATTATAATTTCTTTTTTCGTTTTGTTTCTGGCTTGTTGTTTCTTCCCTCTAATTTCCTACTCATCAGAAAGCAAATAAAAATATAGCTACGATGTGACAAATTCTTTCCTGTCATCTGAGGAACATGATACCCGTTACAAATGTCTACAGGTAAAAAACGGGTTAGGCTTACTTTGGAGGCCCAAGGACATAACTGGAACCAAAGGGAAGAAATTGTAGATTGGGGCTAAATTAGTTTAAGACACCTGCTAGCAATTACAGCTAACTGAAAAGTAAAAGAATATTTTGGATGGTAGTAAGTTCCTCTTCCCTGGAGGTGATGAAGCAAACGCAGACAAGTACCTAATACAAAGCAGTACATCTCAAACTTTACGATGCGTATGAATCATCCTGACTTAAAGTGCAATTGGGGAAGGGTCTGAGATTGTATATTTCTTTTTTTTTTTTTTTTTTTGAGATTGTATATTTCTAACGTATTCCCAAGTGATGAGAATGCCAGCAGACTGTACTTTGAAAAGCAAAGTCACAGAATATCTTTTTAGTCATGATCCTAGGATGGGTCTCTGATGTTCTTTTCAATGTTGAGAAACCACTGTTTCACTGATTCACTCACTCATCTAAACATCTATCGAATGCCTACTATATGGAGAAAGCATGGTGCTTAGAAACTGGAGACAAAGAATTAATTAAATCACACAATCCCTTCCTTAATAGAAAATAAACAAACTTTTCCAAGGGTGATTGATATGAATCTCTAAAGGAGAAGTGCAGGGTGCTACTGGAATATGTAATAAGGACCTAAATTTGCCTGGAGGAATTAGATGAAGGGTGCCAGGAAAGGCCTTCCCAAGGAATCGAGCTTGGGGATGCTGTGGTAGTGGTGGGAGGGATAAGATCTTCAACTTTCTGCCAGGACGCTCTACCAAAGTACCTTGTTCTGCTCAGACCAAAGCAGACTGGTCCTCAAAGTCAAGCTGTTGGTCTTTGTTACATTTTCTCTCTATCCATTCATTCAGCCATTTGGCTAACCAATTATTCATCCATCCACCCACTTACTCTTTGTTTGTAAAGTGACACCATAGGAGTAGGTGGGATCATATAGGGAGAAGAGAGAGAATGAAGGGAAGATCAATAAGAGCCTTGGGCATTTCCAACATTTAAGGCTAAGAATGAGGAAGACCTATAACCAAAAGGCAGAGGAAAGGCCAGAGAAATAGGAAGGAAATCAAGAAAGTAGATTGTTTTGAGAAGTTCTGTCAACAGTTCAAATGCAGATAAAATATTAAGTATTTATTAGTAATTATTATTCAAGTTTGGGACAAATTAAGGTGGCCTGGCTATAAAGAATCACATCAAAATCTAGTTACAGATGATCCCAGATACAAATATATTACAGAGCTCCACATAGTTTTCCTAAGTTTGCTAAAATGTTGTCATTTTCTGCTTTACACCATTTATGCTTTACGCCAGAACTTTATCCTGTACTCTCTGCTATTAAAGGCACTCTAAATAAAGAATAAATGAGAAACAGTTATCTCCATTCCACTCTGCTTTGTCTCTATTCCTGAAGTCCTGAAACAATCTTCCAAGTCTTTCATTTCTTCATACTTTAGTGCTTATACCTTACATGTGCTAGTGGGGTGCTGGGAATACTAAATCAGAATTACTAATTTAAATTCATGGTCAGGGATGGAATCAAGAAAGGATCAGAAATATTTGAACTTAGACCTGGAGGATGAGTTACGATGGGAACTGGCAGTGGGGGGAGGAGGTTAGAAAGAGAGGAAGTAGCATCTATATAGTACCTAAATGGGAAGAAGTTTGACATTTTCTAGAAACTAAAAGGCTGTGAGCATGAAGTATGAAAGTGAAGTGGAGCGTGGTCAGAAACAAGTGTTGTATGAAGGATCGTATAGAGCACCTGGGCTTTGTGCAGATTTCAGTAATATCCTAAGAACAACAGGCAATCACTCGTTTATTGAAAATGCATTAAGGGGAGGGTAGGTACAATGACAAGACAGTGGCAGAACTAGTAAGGAGAATAGAGCAGTAGTCTAGAAAACATGAAAAACATGAGAAAACATGGTGGTTTGAATGAGGGTGGAGAGCACTTGAGAAATATACACTCTGAGGGTAAAACTGACATGATTTGGTGACAAATTAAACATAAATAATGAGAAATAAGAAGACATCAAAGATAATTTCCAGATATCTGATTAGTTCTTAGCTTGACAGAGGTGTCATCTACTGTAGTGTTCACAGGGAAAACATCTATAAGGAAGATCACATGCATATGTAAGCATAATCTGAGGGTTCCAACCCCATACCAGATCCTGAATATCCAGCTACCTGTCTGCTTTGAAGGTGCTAAATATGCCTTTACAAGGTAGGAATTACTCTTTAATTTGGAATATATAGTGATTAATATGGTACCATACTATGATTTATACAGTATTACATAATATAATAATGAATACAACAAAACTCTCAAGTATGATACATCAAACATTTTTAAAACAAAAATTTTTCAAACTCAAATGGAATTTTCACATTTATTAATTAATATTTATTTTGGGGTTGGGAATGATTTAGACACAATAAAGTATTCTACTTCAAATATCATTTCTCAAATACCATTATAAACAAGAATAATATTTTATTTATATAATAAAATATGTTTATTTTATTATAAAATAAATAATAATATTTATTTATCTATCAGTTTCACCAAGTTGAAAACTTGTTGATACTATATGCTTGACTATATTATGATTTGCCAGAAAAAAGTATATGTAAGAATGAAACCTAGCTAATAATCTTCACAGCTGGAGCAAGGGAGCCCTCTCCTGTCCAAGTACTGTGTTAACATGTGGCTGACTCCAATGTAATCTATCATTATCGACATAAATTAAATTCAATTCACTCGAAGTTATAGCCAATGTGACTCTATTACGGACTGAAAAAGAAACTAGCAATAACCTTCATAATAGCTAACTGTGCGCCAAGCACCATGCAAACTGTTTATATCTATTAACTCCTTTCACCTTCTGAACAATCCTATGAGCTAGGAACTATTAGCTTAACCCATTTTACACATGAAGAGATTACAGCTTAGAGTTTCAGCCCTACTGAGGAAGAAGTAAGTAACTGACTGATGGATTTGAATTTAACAATTATTTACTAAGTGTATGTGCACAGGACCACGATGGGTTCTGAGGACATATATATACCAAGCTCCATGATTTCAAGAAGCTCATAAGCTAGTAAGAAAGTCACATAGGCCACGGTAATGAAATCCCACTGTTATAAATTTAAACTGACTTATAGATTATGTACTGTTTAACAGTGTTCAAAATGCCTTTCACATTGTTATTTGGTTCTCCACAATAAGCTCAAACAGTACAGAAGCCAGATATTCACATCCCCCTATTTATATGAGGGATATAAAACTGAAGAAGTTCAGGGACTTGCTCAAGGTAATGAGTGTTATTTGCAATATTATTACCATCTGCCCAAAACACATTAAAATCAATATTGTTCTTAAAACTCCTGAGTTGCTATAAATTCATACCTAAATCCCCTAATCAGGGGGCACCTGGGTGAATCAGTCTTTTAAAGATTTTATTTATTTATTTGACAGAGAGAGATCACAAGCAGGCAGAGAGGCAGACAGAGAGAGAGAGGAGGAAGCAGGTTCCCTGCTGAGCAGAGAGCCCGATGCGGGACTCGATCCCAGGATCCTGAGATCATGACCTGAGCCGAAGGCAGCAGCTTAACCCACTGAGCCACCCAGGCGCCCCGTGAATCAGTCTTTTAAACATCCAACTCTTGATTTGGGCTCAGGTCAGGATCCTGGGATCCTGAGATCAAGCCCAGAGTCAGGCTCTGTGCTGGGCTCCTGAGCCTGCTCAAGATTCTCTCTCTCTCCCTTCCTCTGCCCCTGCCCCCTTCTCTTAAAAAAAAATCTTATAAATTCCCCAACCAGTTTCAACTCCTATAAGGTTTATTTATTTATTTATTTGAGAGAGAGAGAGAAAGAAAAAGCAAGCAGGAGGTGGGGGGCAGAGGGAGATGGAGAGAGAAAATCTTAAGCAGGCTCCATGCCCAGCACAGAGCCTGGCTTGGGGCTCAATCTCAAAACCCCAAGACCATGACCTGAGCCAAAATCAAAAGTTGTATGCTTAACCAACTGAGCCACCCAGGCGTCTCCCTTTCAACTAGTATAAAATAGAAATCTAAATGTACTCACCAATTAAATTCTACATTTGACACATATAGCAGATCACACTGCATGTTAAAAAATGTGAATACATTTATTTTAATTCCCTCGTACCTTTTTCCTTTTTCTTAGAGGTCTCTTCTGCAGAAGATAATCTGGATTTTTTACGCGATGACTCTTCACAATCTTTTTTGGTTTTATCCTTTCTTTTTTTTGACTTAATTTCTTTTCTCCTTTATGTTAAACAATATAAAATTAGAGTTAACTTTTTCAACTGACCTTTATGAAAAATAAGAACCAATGAGCAAAAGTCAAATCAGTTAAAGTAACTTATTTTTACAAGTAATTAACATAAGGAAGCCTTAAATAAGTCTGTAAATATCTTAGATTAGTATATTAATTAAAGACAAATCTGTAAGATAATGAAGCCTAAAACTGAGAGAAATCATTTTTCATAAGTTCCATACACAAATCTTAGTAAATATAAATCATAGTTTTACTCATTTCCTCCTTTTTATTTTCTACCATTTAGCCACTTTTTTTTAAATTACAAAAACAAACATCATTTCTCCCCATTTAAATTCATAGATACCTATACTTTGAAAAAAAACATACTTTGAAAATAAGAAGAAATGCTGTAACAGCTCTAAACCACCACTAAGTAGAAAATTCTTCTGTAAAGAATAAAAGAATACAGTAAAGGCATGAAGGAATGGGGACAGGGGGGCTTACTTAAATGTCTACTTTAGACCATTTGTCATTTTACTGCTATAGCTTTATCTCTTTTAGGCTAGGTTTATAAGACTGCCAGTACCATGTTTGGCAAACAACTGATTTTAACTGGTTAAGAAAGGAAATACTAGATAGGAAAAGGTGATAATGCTGAAACTAGGACCATGAAGGAGAATGAAGAGAAAACAAAGAGCCTGAGTTTCAAGAAACTTCCTCATCAGAACTTCTAACTTAAGGTATTAATAACAAATGTTTTAAGACTATTTAAGGCAGTAACCACTTTCTGCCTCTCATAAGAATCAATTCAATTTTTTTTAAAGATTTTATTTATTTATTTGACAGAGAGAAATCACAAGTAGATGGAGAGGCAGGCAGAGAGAGAGAGAGAGGGAAACAGGCTCCCTGCTGAGCAGAGAACCCGATGTAGAACTCGATCCCAGGACCCTGAGATCATGACCTGAGCTGAAGGCAGCAGCTTAACCCACTAAGCCACCCAGGCGCCCCTCAATTCAATTTTGAAGTAGAGCTCGAAAGTCAAGGTAAAAAAAAACTCTCTGGTACCTTTCAGGATCACTGATGGAGACGGGAAATGAAAGTTAGGCTATTCAAGTAATCTTTAAAATTCTGCTAATTTTAAGAATTAAAAATTTTTTCATTACTTAAAATTTATTTTTAATAACTAAAATACTAGATAAAGCACATTTATAAAAAGATGATTTTAAAATTAATATACTGACAAATACATTTTATAAAGTTGCAGAACCTCACTGTTATACTTTCAACTGTTATTCAGGCCTTGAAACCAGACCATCACAACAACACCAGGTTACAGATTTTGTCTGAACATCTTCAGTGCCAGAGACCCCATTATGCTTAACTTCCCATATGCCAGGTACTACATCAAGCACTTTACATGCACTTTCATTAATCCCTATGATAACCTCAACATCCTCATTTTTAGAGGTGATAAGATTGAGACTCACAGAGGTTAAGTACCTTGCCCAAAGAAGACAACTAATGAGTGGAGAAGCTGAAAGGAATACACAGGGTCTTGTTTCAAAGCCCATGATCTTATTTATATATATTGCATATTGCAGAACACTGATATTCCTCCCCCACCCAACATGAAAGACACTTCCTAGCACTTGACAGAGGCCTGATTTTAACATCTGAAATGAGAATAAAGGTATATAATACTTTGTAAGAATGACAAACTCCAAAGAAAACACTGTTTAAATGAGATATAAGTGATACTCTGTATGGAAAACCCAAGATTCCACCCCCAAATTGCTAGAACTCATACAGGAATTCAGTAAAGTGGCAGGATATAAAATCAATACACAGAAATCAGCTGAATTTCTATACCAACAGCAAGAAAGAGGAAAGAGAAATTAAGGAGTCAATCCCATTTATAATTGCACCCAACCCCATGAGATACTTAGGAATAAATCTAGTCAAAGAGGCAAAGAATCTGTACTTGGAAAACTATAACATACTCATGAAAGAAATTAAGGAAGGCACAAAGAAATGGAAAAGTGTTCCATGCTCATGGACTGGAAGAATAAATATTATGAAAATGTCTATGCTACCTAGAGCAATATACACATTCGATGCAATCTCTATCAAAATACGATCAACTTTTCTCACAGAACTGGAACAAATAATCCTAAAATTTATATGGAACCAGAAAAGACCCCAAAGAGCCAAAGGAATGTTGAAAAAGAAAACCAAAGCTGGTGGCATCACAACTTCAGACTTTAAGCTCTATTAAAAGCTATGATCATCAGGACAGTATGGTACTGGCACAAAAACAGACACATAGATCAATGGTCCAGAATGGAGAGCCCAAAAATGGACCCTCAATTCTCTCTATGGTCGACTAATCTTCAAAAAAGCAGGAAAGAATATCCAGTGGGAAAAAAAGACAGTCTCTTCAACAAATGGTGTTAGGAAAATAGAAACCACATGGAAAAGAATGAAACTGGACCATTTCCTTATACCATACACAAAAATAGACTCAAAATACATGAAAGACCTAAATGAGATACAGGAATCCATCAAAATCCTTGATGAGAACACAGCCAGCAACCTCTTTGACCTCAGCCACAACAACTTCTTGCTAGACACGTTTCCAAAGGCAAGGGAAACAAAAGCAAAAATGAACTACTGGGACTTCATCAAGATAAAATGCTTTTGCACAGCAAAGGAAAGAGTCAACGAAACCAAACAACACCGGACAGAATGGGAGAAGATACTTGCAAATGACATATCAGATAAAGAGCTAGTATTCAAAATCCATAAAGAACTTCTCAAACTCAATACCCAAAGAACAAATAATCCAATCAAGACATGGACAGAAGACATGAACAGACATTTCTGTAAAGAAGACATCCAAATGGCCAAGAGACACATGAAAAAGTGCTCAACATCACCTGGAATCAGGGAAATACAAATCAAAAGCACAATGAGACACCACCTCACACCAGACAGAATGGCTAAAATTAACAAGTCATTAAACAACAGATGTTGGTGAGGATACGGAAAAAGGGGAACCCTCCTACACTGTTGGTGGGAATGCAAGCTGATGCAGCCACTCTGGAAAACAGTATGGAGGTTCTTCAAAAAGGTGAAGATAGAGCTACCCTATGACCCACCAAATGCACTACTGGGTATTTACCCTACAGATACAAATATAGTGATCTGAAGGGCCACCTGTACCCCAATGTTTACAGCAGCAATGTCCACAATAGTGAAACTATGGGAAGAGCCCAGATGTCCATCAACAGATGAATGGATAAAGATATGATATATCTATAATGGAATATTACACAGCCATCAAAAAATGAAATCTTGCCATTTGCAATGACATGGATGGAACTAGAGGATATTATGCTAAGTGAAATAAGTCAATCAGGGAAAATTATCATATGATCTCACTCATATGTGGAATTTAAGAAACAAGGCAGAGGAGCATAGGGTTAAGAGAGGAAAAAATGAAACAAGATGAAAGCCAAGAAGGAGACAAACCATAAGAGGCTCTTAGTCTTGGGAAACAAACTAAGGGTTGCTGTGGAGGAGGGGCGTGGGGTTAACTGAGTGATGGACACTGGGGAGAGTATGTGTTGTAATTAGCACTGGGTATTATTATAAGACTGATGAATCACAGAACTGTACCCTGAAACAAATAATATATTATATGTTAATTAACTGCATTTATATTTAGAGAATTTAAAGACAAAAAATTAATGAGACATTAAGAAACACTTTATGAAGATCTGCTTTTCAATACAGTTTTCAATACAGATCTGCTTTTCAATACAATATTATGGCTTCTGAATGTTGACTCCAGACTAAAAATTAGCATCTATCTACCACTGTGCACAGGTCTTCATGTTTAAAACTGGCTGGCTAGAGTAAGGCACAGCAAATTTCCAGTTCCCTGGTATATGTGTTTGGTATATCACACAGTAATGCCAGATATCCCATACAATCAATAAATTAAACCATCAACCTCATAAGGCCACATTTAGACATTCAGTGCAGGCAAGTGACTATGTCCAAGACTACTAAACATTAACGACAGCATTTTACAGGATAATATTACCTGTGATGAAAATTTAATTTAAAGGAACATTCTTGGCATAATCCTAGAAAAAAAAAAAAAAAGGTGACACCACTGAAAGGTTGAATTTGAATTAACTTTACTGATACTCTACCTTTAATATCATACATTCTCATTATTCCATATATCCCTTTTACAGATTATCTGAAAAAACAATCCAAAAAAGCAATCTGGTTCTCTCCACCTCAAAAAATACATATGCATAATAAAAAGGGTAACAGAATGCTTGAAGAATTGAAAATATTCTAGTATTACTTTGCCTGAATCTCAGTTCACAGCAGTTGACTTTTCTATCATGAACACTTCCAGGAGGAACCTCTACATTGGTGTGCATTAAGTAGAAGCACATGAGGAAATTCTTGACTCCTATAGGGAGTAGGCAGAAAACTCTGAAGCACATTTATGTAGGACCCAGAGAAGGTTGCTAACGTGATGGCCTGAAGAAGCTGACACATAAGACTAGCTTAATTCATGGTGGAGGGGGGAGGAAAGAAGGAACAACAGATTCTAATACATTCTTATCAAGAGAAGCTGCTGTATTCTGGATTATAAACCTTACTAAGCTTTTAAGACTGACATCAAGAACAATTACACCATCCTAGAACTTGTTCTTTATTGACACGAAGAGTGTAATTATTGTCCACACCACAACAATATGGCTACCAGGTAACATGAGATTTTACATTGCCTTTTCTGATACTCCGCATCTTTTTTTTTTTTTAAAGATTTTATTTATTTTATTTGACAGAGAGAGATCACAAGTAGGCAGAGAGGCAGGCAGAGAGAGAGGGAGGAGGAAGCAGGCTCCTTGCTGAGCAGAGAGCCCGATGCAGGGCTCGATCCCAGGACCCTGGGATCACGACCTGAGCCGAAGGCAGAGGCTTTAACCCACTGAGCCACCCAGGCACCCCTGATACTCCGCATCTTATTCTGCACTGATGATATTCTCACCAATAGTCCATAACAGGAAGAGGTCATCACTTTACAAATTATAGGTTTATATTTGGCATTAGAACTCTTTCTCCTAAATGTTACCATAATGCTGAGAGTAAAAAAACTGAAGTCTCAAAAGTTATTTGTCACTTTGGGAAACTCAGAAAAAAGAGTGCTTCCAGAAAGATACATTAAATTTTTTAAATTAAATTTTAAATTAGTCTATAGATTTTTAAATCTAAATTACTAGATAAACTTTGAAGAAATCAATTATATTCCACCTGAAGTCAACTTACTTAATTTAACAAGTGCATTTCTCTTTTCACCATGCTCAATATAACCAAAATTAACTTCCCAACTCTTCAAGTCATCTTTTTTATCACAACATTTATTTCCACAGAAAAACTGGCCTGCAATAAAGAAAGGAATATTAGCTATAACAGTTGGTGACAATGTTTATCTGTACCATCTGGAATTACTCCTAAAATTTGCTCTTTACATACATAAATTCTTAGTTCTAGGTAGTCAGGATTAAAAAAAAATAACTGAGCATAATAACTATAGTATACTTAACAAATGTATATACAAGTATTAGATCAAAGAGGTGAAGAAAAGGTTATAAAGAAAAATAAATCACAGAATTCTTGCTCAAGAGATTGATATACTGTATAGATCAGGGTTTCAGCAACTCCCTGATTAGGAAATCTTACACTTTAGAAAATGTAAATACTAAAAAAATAAACTCAATAATACCCTAAAAGAATAAATACATTTCCATAGTCTACATATTTACACCTGGGTGAATCCTTTTTAATATTTAATAATAATTTTTAAATTGATTAAAATTCTTATTTTAAGTATTAACATGATGGCTTCTATTTTAAGTACCAGCATAAAATGGCACTTAAAGTACATTTTAAAATGGAAGCACTCTGAGATGAAGTAGACTAAGTAATCAAACCCAATACTCTAAGTTTAAGAGTTACCTGACACTAAAATCAACAGCACATTATCACGTTCACTGTATTTTTTTTAAACCATTCTGTAAAAAAGGACTAACACTGATGATCCTAAAAAAAAATAAACTACTCAACAACTATTTACTTTCACAGCAGAAGATGAACCTTGTATTTGCACAAACAAAAAAGAATTTTTATCTCAATAATTTGCACCAACAGAAACAAATCTAAAGTTTTTATAAAAAAGAAATTATCAAAATGAATTTTGAAAATTATCAGTCCAAACAGCCTATAACTTTTCTAAATTGGGATTTTTTTTACTCATTCCAAATGAATAGTTCATGAAATCTGTGCATGATCAGTAACAACAGCAACGAAAGAATAATTCTAAATCAGAGCAATAGCTTTCTCTTACCAACTCATCTCTTTTTTCAGTTATAGTAACTTAAAGAATGCTCATCAATTTTTTCAAAGGCAGCATTACTTACCATCACCTGAAAATTCCATTTTAATAAAAGTACAAAATTTTAAAACTGTGAGACATTTTGTAATTTTTCATTGTTTGGATAAAAACACAAACTAAACTGTCATATTAAGAAAACTTAAAACTAGCTTTATTTTTAAAAAATTTTAAAAAGATTTTACTTATTTATTTGACAGAGAAAGAGAGAGAGGGATAGAGGGAATACTAGCAGGGGAAAGTGGGAGAGAAAGAAGCAGGCTTCCTGCTGAGCAGAGAGCCAGACTCAGGACTTGATCCCAGGACCCTGAGATCATGACCTGAGATGAAGGCAGACGCTTAATGACTGAGCCGCCCAGGCACCCTTAAAACTAGCTTTAAATTTGTTCTTTTTCCTTCTCCTTTAGAGTATCTTCAGGGCTGATCCTTCATCTAAAAAAAAAAAATTCCTACTCCTTAATTTTTTAATTGCAGATCCAGTTTTATACTTCACACATACACCCAATTTATGGAAGATGTAAATGATCCACAATGATGGCATCAATGTTTAATCATTTTAAAGTACAACCTTTATTTTCAGTTTAAAGGTTAAGTTATTAGTTTAAAATTATTTCCTAAATGCTCTTATGCAGTTTTCAGAAGCATTAACACTTTAAAATGCAATTATCAATAAAGAGCTTTTGTATCATGACACAGTACAGAGACATTAATTTTTCAGAGATTTATGAGTAGATTACAACAATGCACAGAAAAAGCAATTATTGATTGCCTACCAAATGTCTGATCTTTTGCCATAAGACTAAATATTCAGGGTTAATCTCAATGACATCCCAAAGTAAGAACTAGCCTGTTCAAAAATTCTATTAGTTCAAAGTGATATTTAATCTCTACATTCAAAATGTGATTAGACTGAACACGGTAATACCTACTCATTATCTCAAAAGTTGATAAAAGAAAAAACTCAAGTATTTATCCTTTATTAGTTTCCTTTAACTCTTTAAATATTTTCTACTTAATCTCCATTGACTGTTCTAAAAGCAAAAATTTAAAGATAAAAATCACTAAGGCATTATATTTTGACCTTTGCTAGTCATATATCATGAATATATTGTCTCTAATTTTACTTATATAGATAACCATTTATTGTATACATGAGAAATATCTTATTGTATACATGAGAAATACCTTATTGTATACATGAGAAATATCTTATTGTATACATGAGGAATAATCTTCCTCAATGACTTCAATTCAATAACAAAAAACCTTATCTTATAAAAAAGTAAAACTTTAAGATTTTATTTATTTATTTGACAGAGAGAGAAATCGCAAGTAGGCAGAGAGGCGGGCAGAGAGAGAAGGGGAAGCAGGCTCCCTGCCTAGAAGAGAGTCCAATGTGGGGCTCAATCCCAGGACCCTGAGACCATGACCTGAGTCAAAGACAGAGGCTTAACCCACTGAGCCACCCAGGCACCCAAAAAGTAAAACTTTAAAAAAAGAATTACCTTTTCCTGAAATTACTTCTTTTTCTACTCGCCACCTAAATCCAAACTTTGAGAAAAAAATTACATTTATACCAGCATAAATTTAAACACTATTGAAATTGTATATACATCTAAACATAGAGGACACTGGGGCCACTCTCGGACAAAAGACAGGGCAAACACCCCATGGATACACAGCATAGAAACAGTGATCTGAAGAGTGCGTGGGGAACATGGTGCAGAAATTAGCTGCTCATCTCTGAGCGTGTCCCAGAAAGGAAGTGTTCATAGACAGACCCCTCTGGGGTTAAAGAAACTGGCCAGCACCATTTCCCTCCCCTGCCCCTCAGCATAAACACAGGGCTACCTGTGGAAACCAGCACAGGGCTGACACTCACTACCTAACTTGCTCACACAAAACCCTGCTGGCCCCCATGCTCCAGAGAAGCCCTGCTTCTCAGACACATTTGCCTCCGTCCCAGCACAGTGGGCCCTCTCCCCGGAGACAAATAGCCCAAATCCCTTCCACACTTTATCTCCCTACCCAGGAGTCTGGCAAGCCTTGGTTCTAGTAGTGGCAGTGACAGGTCTCATTTCACAAGCAGACCAGAGCACACCTAGTTAAAATACTGCCTATGACAGGCAAAGAGAACCTTCACAAATGACTGGCCTGAAGGACAAAGTGGTCAGGACACAAAAGCAGAATGCATGTAGTATACATTGGAAACACTCCCAGAAGCAACAAGCCCTGGAGAACAGGTGACACTATACTACAGGGCACTACAGGACCTCTTCTTCATAAAATGGAGTATTATTTAGCTAAAAGAAAAGAAATCTTACCATTTGCAACAACATGGAAGGAGCTAGAGTATAATGCTAAGTGAAATAAGTCAGTCAAAGAAAGAAAAATACCGTATGATTTCCCTCACATGTGGAATTTAAGAATCAAAACAGATGAGCAAAGGAAAAAAAAAAAGAGAGAGACAAATTAAAAGACAGACTCTTAACTATAGAGAACTGATAGTTACCAGCAGGGAGGTGGGGGGCGGTGCGGGGATGGTCAAACAGGTGATGCAGATTAGAAGTGCACTTGTGATGAACACAGGGTGATTAAAATAAAAAGTTAAAAAAAAAAAAAAAGCAAACATAATTCTCATTGTGAGAGACTTTTTTTCTCGTTATAGGATTCCAGGTGTTTAAAAAAAATTTGAATAATTACCAACTTCCCTATTAAAGAAGTAATCTTATTTACTTTTAAACTACCTATTAAAAGGTACAGGTGCTAGGCCGCAAGATACCTAATTAATAAAAAATATTTATCTTGTTTTATGACACTGACAGAAAAAAAAGAGGATATGGTACAACAAAGAGGCAATATGCTCTAGTCCAAAAGAGTTGAATTGTCTGGGTTTACATCTTAGCTGCACCACTTAATGGCTTTATAATACTGGAAGAGGTATTTAATGTTCTTGTGTCTCAGCTTCCTCATATGTAATGTAGAGAAAATACAATACCTATTTCTTTGGATTAAGAAGTTTGAATGGGATAATACGCACTAAGTATTTAGAATAGTACCTGGTACACAGTATCCTAGGGGTTAGTAAACGATGGCCTGCTGCCTTTTTTATGATGTTTTATTGGAAAACAACCACAATCACAATTCATGTATGGCTCTTTCCCCACTGGCAAAGTATTATGAAGAGAAAAGAGAAAGGGGACCCTTTGGAGCCCTAAACTTTCTTCTAGATTCCTAAACATAACTGTTCTTTTGGCTAAAAATAATTTTTCTTCACTGCCTTTTTGAAATCTTTCATATTCATGGGCTAATTTTCTGTAGTTTTAATAAATGATTTCATTTTCTATTCAATTTACTATAATGGTTAAAAGCTCAGTTCTAGAATCATGCAGACCCAACAGAAGCTCTACCATTCATTAATTAGCTCTGTGGCCTTGAAAAGTCTCTTAACTTCTCAGTCTACTTTCTTTTTATGTATAAAAACTTAATCTAATAGGTTGTTGTATTATGAGAGATAATTCAGATGAACTGTTCAATGCCTGGTTAACTTTGTCTATTTTTATCACTTATCTGAATTAGGCAATTTTGTAGTTTAAATGCAACTAGGGGCTCAAATATTTGAAAATACTCTGATTAAAATCCAAAAAATAACCTCCCTCCCCAGTCTAGAAAAAAAATAAAACGTTCAAAATGACTCTGTTTTATTCTACTTTTAAGCCCATTTATGTATGTTAAGATTGCCTGCCATCCAACAAATATGTTGGGATGCCCACTGAAGCACAGACAAATGTGTACAGCAATAGTTTCTCAACTTTTCCTTCCACTCATTAATCTATTCAACAAATAATTATTAAGCAACTACTTACTGGGCTTGGCACTCTGCTGAAGATACAAGATGATTATTAAAATAGTGTCTATTATCAGGAAAGTTATAATCTTACAAGGGGATAAGAAATATAATAAACAAACATAGTATGTCCTACTAGTTAAAGATTGTATAGAGGTTTTGCATCAATGTGTTTTTATATTCTTGCCCGACATACATTTTCCTGCTGATAGGCTGGATTAAACACTGGAATTACTCAGGATTTGGTGCTAAGCCTCCTTCTCTTACTCTACCCACTAGCACAGAGAGATCACACATGCAAGCAGTAAGACAGATGGATCCTAACTTCCCGAAAACACGAAGCCCCAAGACCATCTACTTGGACCTCTGTGCAGAAGAAAAATAAACTTCTAGCTCATTTAAGTCAGTTACTTAGGAGTGCTTCAGTCCTTGCAGCAGGTTCTAATCCTAACTGATTCAACAATCCAACCAATTTCTCAATGATGAAAGGGAAGAAGTAGTAAGGAAGGGAACAAGTATGTGGGACAGAGGCTGGAATTCACTAAAAATGCCCCAAGTAATAAGCACTGAGCAAGGAGCTGATTAACTATAAGTGACTAAAACACTGTCTTTGTATAAATAAAATTATGAGAAAATGCATCCTAGCAAGGAAATCAAAGGCACTATCCTTAACTCAAATATGGTGTACCAAAAAAAATAGTCATCTTTCCCTTAGAAAAGATACCCCTCATATATATGGGGTAAGAGGCATATGGGAAATCTTTTGTACCCTCCCCTCAATTTTGCTGTGAACTTAAAAACTACCCCTAAAAATCAGGCCTTAAAAAAAAAAAAAACCTGCCTCACTCCACATTTCCTGTTTCTGATTTCTTACTTAGATTTACCCTCATATCTAACTACTCATCATGTTCTAATAGGGAAATGTAATTTGTTTCAAGATTATCCTCTTTAAAGTATGATTTCCAATAATATATGTTTTTCAAATGGAGAATATAAATACTTATTGTATTACGTGTACTTCCTCCCCTCAACTAAATTATAGGGATTTTTTTTGAAGGGCAGTCACGTTTTAATTCACAGTGCCCTGCTCAGTCCTTAATAAATACTGAACAGCAATCAACAAATAAGCTAGCATGGAATAAGCTGCTTTATTAGGTTCCTAGAAAGATGTGTATTTCATACTTGACTTGCAGTGTAACTCCAATTGCTATGGTGCCTTTTGGATTTGTTGTGTTGAATAACTAGTATAGAGAGGAGAGATAGCTCTTAAGAAATCAAGGAAGTCTTTGGGATGGGTTTGTAAACAAGGTTGTAAATCTGGACACTCTTATCTATAAGAATATTGTGAAGCAACCCACATATTAAAAGCTCTATGGAAAAAAATATGAAACAAATCATGGTTCAAGATTTAACTAATTAAATGAAAAAAATTCTTATAATAAATAAATCTAAAAAAACTTTTTAAATAGATTCTCTGTCTTAATACAAATGCACACTATCCAAAACATAGATTTATGCAACATTCCCTCCCCTATTTCAAACTGAGATCATCTGTTCCAGGTTACTTTCTCTAGCTGTGAATGTGAAATTTGAGATAGAAATAAAAATAACTTTACTATCAACTAAAATAACTAATGTAAAGCAGGAATGGAAATCTGCCATTACAAAATAGCACTGATTAAGAGTTAATTCTACTAGCACAGACATTGGTATAAAAGAAGATGTACATCTGCCTCTTTATAGATGGTAATTTATTTGAAAAAAAAAAAAAGCCTATCAATTTCAAACATCATCTGTGAAACAAGACATCATTCTGCAGTGTCAAATCATTCGTTATAATCAGTAGAGGCTCTAGGCCAGAGTTAGGATGAAACAGGATCCAGTAGCCACTTGTTTAATTTCAGACTATTCATGCCTCAGCTCACAAAGCACCCTTGACTAAGGCGCCCTTTGTAAATTTCATAGTTGCAGAAGTTAAACTGTCCAAATGACACTTCATTGATGCAGGGTAACCTAGCTCATTTAGCACCTTTAAAAGAATAATATGGGGTGTGATAGTATAATAAAAAGTAATATGGTACTTAAATAAGAACTTTCTATAAATATTTGGAAGGTATACCTTATTTTCTTTGTATCTACTGAGATCTGCTATGCAGTATTCCTTGAATAATTTATCATAGTATTTCTTTGCAAGTTTCTTCTCCCTAGATCCATAAAAGAACATAAATCTTTTACATTTAGAAATTAAACCACAGTTTGCCAGGTGAAAGCAATGTCAAATAAACAACACATATGATATAAATATTAATGTTTTAAAAGAGGCCTATTACTTACACATGCATAGAATACCTGAATATTAACTATTAATAGTGGCTCTCTCAGGGAGGGAAACAGAAAGATTGACAGTCAGAGGAGAGGAGCCTTACTCCTTTTCACGTTTCACAATGTTTACATTTTTAAAACCACTTTCAGGTATACTTTTTCCCAAAATATTTAAAAAAATTTTTAAAAACCATATTACAGGACAACAAACAATACAGTAAAAGTGTAATATATTTTCTTTTCAAGACAAAGTCAAGCAATGAGAAGTCAGTTAAAACTGCTAAAAATGACCAAAAGAACCAAATCAGATTCAATACTAGGCATGTTTTTATGTCCTCCATTCAGAACTCCTCCATGCCGGGGCTGAATGTAAGACACAGAAACATCAGGAGAGACTGGACTAAAGCAATTCATGCATTACATCTCAGACAGCAAAAATTACCAATTCATGTCCATTTCATCCTCCTCATTCCATAAGAATCTATGATTTTCTCGTATAACATCCATGTCTGTCTTGTCATTTTCCCTGGAAAATAAAACTATTCCAATTACACATAAACACAAAATTAGTCAAATTTAGGAGGTTAAACAGTTCTGTGAGTTTTTTTAGCACTTGAGAAAAAATACATGAAGATAAAGATAGTTTTATGTGTGAATGCATATATACTTATAAAAACAATTTCCATATTGGGGCACCTGGGTGGCTGGGTCAGTTAAACATCTGCCTTCTGCTCAGGTCATGGTCCCAGAGTCCTGGGATTGAGCCATGCATCAGGCTCCCTGCTTCTTTTCCTCCCTGCTCCTGCTCTCTCTCCCTCTCTCTCTCACTATGTCTCAAATCAAATAAATAAATCTTAAAAAAAGAAAAAAAATTCCGTATTGTCTAGAATGCTGCTCCAGAAGCAAGTTAAATGGATAAGGCATCCATTCACCTATGGTGCTGACTTCAATTATACGGATGATGCTAAATCACCAAAGCCAGGAGGAGGAACCTGAATAAACTTGAATAAACACTAAGTGGATAGGGAAAAATAATGAAAGCAAGTTTTATCTAAAAAAGTCAATAACCCCATTTTCATCACATTTAAAAACTGTGTAAAGAGTTTTCTATACCTCATTTTACTATAGCTTCCTAGAGAGACTGAGTAAGAGCAGAAGAGAATGGGGGGAGGGAATGATATTTTAAGATGCTAACAGTTTGGGGGAAGAACAAGGGATTGTTGGGGAAAACAGGCTAAATTGAGAGGGGGAGATAAATCTGGGGTAGATGAGATCATACAAAGATTTTAAGGCTCTACCAAACTCAGAAAATTATTAAGTCTGGGGAAAAAAACACACACACAACCAAGAGGCTCTGATAGAGAGCCTCAAATATAGGAAGGAGTTGGTTTTTGTCCTGTTTGCCCTACCTTTTTTTAAAAACCAATCCCAAACACTGAGGCCTAAAAAATAAATTATTTCAAAGATCCTTGTTCAAAAAATTTTTTTTAAATTTACTGCATAATCAAGCACATGAGTATTCGTCACATAACCTGTTATCACCAAGTACAGATCTGGCTTAGCAGGCTACCTGAGGCCAAATGCCAGAGAAATGGGGTTCATGATGAGATACTTAGCAAGAAGTTATGGAGATCCTCTCCACTTCAGGATATTATATGGAAACTGGAATGGAAAGTGGGAGAGAAGGACAGAATCTGAAGACACAGTAGCTGTGAGTCTTTAAAGACATCCATACTTTCCTCCTGTTCTATGTGAACTTCATGACACTTACCCCAATCGCCTGAAGTCTTCTTTTTTGCCACCATAGTATAAAATATAGTCATTTACAAATTTTGTGTGTCTTTGATACTGAAATGCAAAAAATTAAGGATTTGATTTGCTTAGGAGTTGTTCTATGTCTATGATAAATGAGAAAGAAAAACAGTATAAATCTACTTAGTTTTTTTAATATGCAAAACCTACTATATATGCTTATGAATTAAAAAAATATCTAAAAGGGGGCACCTGGCTCAATCAGTTGAACATCCAATTCCTGGTTTCAGTTCAGATCACAATCTCAGTGTCCTGGGACTGAGACCCATGTGGGGCTCCATGCCCAGTGCAAAGTTTGCTTGTCTCCCTCTCTTGCTTTGCCCCTCCCCCCACTCATATGCTCTCTCTTTCTCTGAAATAAATAAATCCTTTAAAAAATATATCGGAAAGGGTAAATATTAACTGTTAACAGTCAATACTGTAGAGCAGAGGGGCTTTTACCTTCTACTTAATACTGTTCCTATTGTTTTTAACATTTTTCAAGCATATACTACTCTAGTGATAAAATATAGTTCTTCCTGAGGAGAAAGAGAGCTTCTTATTCTATTGCTGAAATACACACAGACTCACACCAATATTCACTTTAATCATAATATGAAAAGTTATAGTGTCTAAAATTTAAAGGAGTATATTTGGGATGCCCAGGTGGCTCAGTTGGTTAAGCTGTTGCCTTCAGCTCAGGTCATGATCCCAGCGTTCTGGGATCAAGTCCCACATGGGGCTTCCTTGCTCAGCGGGGAGCCTGCTTCTCTCTCTACCTCTGCCTGCCACTCTGCCTGCTTGTGCTCTCTCTCTCTCTAACTCTGACAAATAAATAAATAAATAAATATCTTTTAAAAATAAATAAATAAAGGAGTATAATTTACCTTTTATTACCTTAACATATAATTTAATTATTCCAGTAATGATAAAGCCTCTAAAATAGAAGATACAACTTTTATAGTATTAAATCCTAACATTAGGCTTTCAAAAACCTATGAATATAAGAACTCAGATGTTCTTTTTTAATACTTTCTTTTAATATTTAAAAATTCAGTCATGTTTGTTTTTAATGCAATATAACAAGATATATGAGGATCTTACTTTTTGTTTTGAAAAGCTCAACAGCATTCTCTCCAGAGCTGGACATGCAAATAACAGAACTGACCTCATCCACAGTACTGCCTGACTACACCATACTATATCAAAGATAAATAATGACTTAATTCATCACAGTACGTTCTAACAGAATATTGAACCATAATATGATACTTCCAAGACTGGCAACAAACCAGTTAACCTTTCAGAAAAGGAAAAAAGAGAAAAGCTAGATATCCAGAGATTTGCATCCTTTCTAGCACTTGGTCTATCTCTAACTGGTCATATGACCATGGCAAGTCACTTCAGTCTTTTAGATTAACAAATTCTTTCCGTCAATAGTCAATATGCAGACAATATGGCACCTGTCACAACAGCTTAGCTCTGTCATTTTAGCATGAAAAGTAGGCACAGATAACACCTCAATGAATAAGCACAGTTACGTGCCAATAAAGCTTTATTTATAAAAACAGAGGCTGAATGGGACCTTGCTTCCAGGAAACTAGAGTAGACAAAGATGTACTTCTCCCTGTTCTTCCCACTAAGAACTAAAAACCTTGGAAATTGTATCTAAAACAAATATACAAAGATCCTGAAAAGTGAGGAGATGAAGGCATTACAGCTAGGGAGCTCAAGACCCATGGTTATACATGGTGGTTATCTCCCCAGGTTTTCTTTTTGACTCATAAATTCAGACTTGAAAATGAAGATGCTGACAAGCTGAAAATGCCAACAAGCACAGACAAGAAAAGTCCCAACAAAGCCTGCTCTCTCTAACTGAATAATCAAGACAGAGGGCACCCCAACAAGACAGGTAACTTAGAGACAATACCTACGCTACTCCAGTGAAAAATTCTAGAAATAACCATGGCCCCACCTCCACCCATGTCAAAAAAGGGGACCTACACTTTCACCTTCATCAGTCTGTAACTAGATACCCCAATACCCCCAAATGAGTGGTGTCATAGAAGGCACAATAGATGTCGAAATGCCAAAGGAACAAGTGACAGATGAGATCCATGGGAAAGTTAAGGTATTGAGTTAGAAGATAAGAAGAATAAATTGGTGGTAAGAGAATTCCTATAAGTTAAAGCAAAGGATTAGGAAATGGTAACAAAGTAAAACAGATGTCAATAGGTAGGGGATGTATCTAACTGCCATTGTCCCCTTCTCTTAATCCTGACTACAGTAATAAATACCAGAAACACATCAGGTCTTGTTCGTCTTCTCTTTCATTCTCCAATATTCCCAACAGTAATATGGATGGCCAGTGGCAGCAGTCAGTGTAAAGAGCCACAGCCTTACCAAAAAGCTGAGATGAGACGGGGCTATAATAGAGAAGCAAGATATAGCTTAACGACAGCCCCAAGTCATGCCTGAAAGATGAATGAGGCCTGAGGACAGACCACAAACACATCTACTTCTAGATACAAGTTTTACAAAGACCTTAAACAGCCAAGAACCAGGTAGTAAGAGAATAAGAGTTAAAATGAGTCTAAAGGTAAGACCAGTATTAAAATGAGAAATGTTGACAGCTTGGCAAAAATAAGTTGGAAAAATATCTGCAGGTTCATGGACTTTGTAAACCTATTCATAGATCATTAGTAATATGTTTTATTATTTTTGTTTCTGAGTCCTCCTTATGTATTAAAAAAAGAAAATTGTACTCAAAAGTATAAATGACAAGACTGCATATCAATAAACAGTTACCTTTAAAAATATAATATAGGTCTACCTGACTTCACAAGATTTTAGGAAATAAAAAAGTAGATTTTAAGATATTTTATTAGTTAGAAATATCTAGAGATATAAAAAGGATACAGCATCCATAGCTATAAGGTGAAACCTTCTATTTCTTGCTTCTTCCCTGTAAAAAGATAAATTTTAAGCAAATTCAAATGTCTATATTCTAATTAACAGAATTAAATCCCCAAGTCCCTGAGTTTATAAAACATCTTAAACTGAAAAAAAGTAATTTACACTGAAGTACATACCTATCCAGCAATTCTGCTGCAACTTGTTTATGGGCCACTTTTCCATGTTTTTCTTTCTGAAATGGCTTTTTGAGCAGTAAATCATCTTCAACTGTCCTGGTTTGTGAAGAAGAAAAATTATGAAAAGAGCACATTTTTCCTCAAAGGATGTTTCCGGTTTCTTCATATTTTCATAACAGGAAAATGTTTTTAAAAATTCAAGTCTTAACTTAAAGAAGACTCACTGATCTTTAATGAGACTTTTTTTTTTTTAAGATTCATTTATTTATTTGACAGAGAGAGATCATAAGTAGACAGAGAGGCAAGCAGAGAGAGAGAGAGAGAGAAGCAGGCTCCCTGCTGAGCAGAGAGCCCGATGCGGGACTCGATCCCAGGACCCCGATATCATGACCTGAGCCAAAGGCAGCGGCTTAACCCACTGAGCCACCCAGGCGCCCCTAATGAGACATTTTATGTCTCCTTAAGTAGCTTAATTACTATCTTAACTTTATTATTTATAAAATGGAGAAAGTGAAACTAACAAATGAATGGATTCTGGTGTCAGATCACCCACGTTCTGGTATCCAAACCTGGGCTCTGCCATGCACTATCTTAACCTTAAGTAAATTTAAGTTACTTTATCTCTTTGTGCGTAAAGTAGAGATAATGAAGCTTTTGGTAATCAATAATATAAAAATATAAAGGTGGATTATAAGTGAGACAGACTATAGATAATCAGCCCTAATTCTGAAGATAGGTAGAACCCTAGAGTAGAAACTATTCAACTAGATTTGCTCCAATTCTAGTCTGACAATGTAATATTTTGAATGAAAAATCTTGAAAATGTAAAGAACCATACAATATCATTTATTGTCACTATTTCTGTTCTTTTGGTCATCCATGAAGACTGAGTACCCAACAAAAATGTTCAGTCCCATTTAGTATACCCAATATATTGCTCTCGGTGTGAAATAATAAAGCAATTTTTCTAAGTTTGGTTCATATGAATCAGTTAACCACTCCTAAGTTAAAAGATAAAATCAGTTTCTAAACACTAAAAGCTGAAAACAATGTCCCTTCACACAGCAACATCAAGGTGCGACCTCCTTATAAGGCCCAGGCTTTATCTGCTGACAGTTCTTGTCCCTTCTAATTCAGTAAAAATTTCCATGAGCTCCTTCCTTTGAAGCACTTAGTCTGCTCATTTACAAAACCATAAAAATGCACCATATCACAATCTCATTCTCCATGTTAACCTCACTTTGAAGTCACATACTTGCAAAGAGACCACCAACCAAGCCCCTTCTCTTCACTCTGACATTTGCAAGTAAAATCCTTAATAGCTGAATGAAAAATAGATGCAAGAGAGAAATCCAAGAGTTTTCATTGATTCCCTTTTTCCCCCACTTCCATTCCCATAAATCCCTTCACAGCATAAACACTATTTTCTAATTTTTCACCTAAATGTTCTCAAATTCTCAAGTCAATTCATTCTAGTTTAATAAATGAAAATTCATTCAGTAGAGCACTGTTGTCTTCACATGCAAACACAATCCAAAAACTTTCAGTATTATTTATTTATACCTCATTGCAATCTAGAAAGGATATGAAACACAGATCAATAAAAAATTACTTACCTTTTTTTCCTTTTGTTAGATTCTCCACCATGTTCATCATCACTAAAATCAGAGTCATAGCCTCCGTGACCATGCATCTGCAAAGGAGTATAAAGTCAGTTACTTAGAACTTAAGTCGCCCATATCTCAGGAAACAGAATAGTTCAAAAATAAGTTATCTTACATTGGGGAGGGTATGTGCTTTTGGGTAAATTGGAAGGGGAGATGAACCATGAGAGACTATGGACTCTGAAAAACAATCTGAGGGGTTTGAAGTGGCGGGGGGGGGGGGTGGGAGGTTGGGGTACCAGGTGGTGGGTATTATAGAGGGCACAGCTTGCATGGAGCACTGGGTGTGGTGAAAAAATAATGAATACTGTTTTTCTGAAAATAAATAAATTGGAAAAAAAAATAAGTTATCTTTAAAAGCCATAATAATTGTAAAGGATCATGGTGGGTATATCACCGTTCATGGGCTATCCAGCCATCTAAAACTTTCACTCACTTTGACTAACCTTTCAGAAATGAATCAACACTTTACACCTTAATTACCAGGAGGCTACTCTCTGACATTCTCATTGAAAATGAAATCTAGAAGTTGCTGTGTGATTGCACACAAGGTTCAGCAATGCTTCACTTCTGACTCGGAGTACCAACAGTTGCTGTGTTTTTATCAACTTTGTCCCAGATGTTACGGCAGGTCCTTAACAAACACTGCTTCCACATCTGCAAGTTAGGAACTATGAACTCCATTTTACAGATGAAGAAATCAATGACAAAGTTAAGTCAATCAACTATAGAGCAAATAAACGGCTAAAATGAAATACTTGATTCTTAAGCTCATGATTTCAACTACTCTAAACTGCCTTTGGAATATGTTAACATGATTATATTCTATTAGATTCACTGTATTTGTGAACAGTCACTATCAAGTCATGAAAACTTTCCTATCTTTTTTTTCAACATATGTTGAGATTTCCTTTTTCTTTTAAACCTCGTTTCCACAAAGTAAACAACCTTGCTCTTCGGCCTAGTTAACTTTATCTTGTTCCAGCTCATACTTTTAACTGAAATTCTTAGAAATACTGAAAGAGCTCAGTTGTCACTTGGTTGCGTTGGAAGCCTCTGGCTGCAGCATTATATTGAATTTGGGACACACGTTAACGGGGGAATCAGAGGATGATTTGACTTTTGATGTCATACTCAAATCATATGGCTACGAGGAACTAGTCCCGGTCATACGACCTATCAAAGATTTTTAAACTGTAATATTTACAAGTGCAGCAGGAAAATGAGAAAAGAACTCCCTAAACTTTAATGCACTGGACCTAAGACAAGATATGACAGCCCTAGTCCTGGCTACCCTGAATAAAGTCTGTGAACTTTTTCAAACTTAGATGTGTGGGTGTACACCCTCTTCCCTGTCCCCCAGAATTCTAGAGAGGAATGTCCTAGCCCAGGTTAGAGATAAAGGTTAGAAGGCCACAGTTCCAACTCTACCCTCCCTTACATCTGTCAACACCTGCAGATCTCACACCCTTTATCAAGTCAACTCCTTGCTCCAGCTGTCTTATCCCATCTGTTCAAGCTATACCAGCTTCTCACCCTTTATGTCATTTTCTTTACATCTTGATGGGAGTCAACCATTGTGTGGAGCTTAGAGAAATACTCTGGCATCAGCCTACCAGAGTACAAATCCTGGCTCTGAAATTTTCATGCCTTTCGTTGTGCATGTTCCTTAACCTGAGCCTCAGTTGCCCCTTCTACATAATGAGGCTAATAAGAGTACCGGTCTCATAGGACTGGACGTTAAATAAGCTACAGCACATAAAGAGTTTTAGAACAGAGTCCAGTACGGTAAAATCCTGTAAATGCTGACTACTGCTAAAGTCATGTTGTTCCCACAACCCGCGACACCACCTCCTATCCTTGCTCCCCCTCCCCCTTTTTCTCTGGCATCTTTCTTCATCCCATACCCATCAAAAATCAGGGACTGCACTAAGAAGCTCTCACTCACTTCGGGCTAAGAATCGACTGACAAGGGCCGAGAGAAATTCGAGAAGACGGCGGGTGTCTCTAGAACCTACCAAAAAAAAAAAAAAAAAAAGTAATCAACTAAGAGCAAAAGAGGAACAACTTTGGAGGTCCTTCTCCCCAACCCCCGCTACACTCAAGGTCCTTATCACACACCCCTTCCCTCCTCCCTGCTCTGCCAAGTGCGCCCTGCAGAGTCCTCTCCCTTTTCTCCGGAGGCTGCAGCGACGACCCCGGCCTCAGTGAGCCGCTACAGGGCCCGTCCGGTTCGCGCCGGCCGCGCAGCCTCGCCACAGAAACAGCCGCCGCAGCCCGCTCCCCGCCTCTTCCTACGGATCCCGACTGGGCGCTGCTTCCGGTCTGGCTCGGCCGCGTGTCACATTTAAATAACACCGTACTCGGGCGCGGCGACCTTGTGCTACTGCCAGAACCAGCCCCGGGAAACAAAGGCGACCGAGAACAGGTCCGGGAGGGGGAAGCACAGGCTTCCTGCTATCTCAAGTCGCAGCCCTCAATTTTTTCCTTCCGTTCGGGAGCCCGTCATCTACTGTCGTGTGGCACTGCTCACACTACGCCCACGCCCGTCGTTTGAAAATGTTTTGTTTTAGAAAAAACCCCGCCTGAATATCACCTGCCGTCCTCTTTCTAGTAACCTTAGTAACGCCTCTTCGGAGCATCCTCGTTGCGTGTCTCTGATCTGCCTCTCCTCCTCCACTCCATAAAAGAGTTCTCATAATTAGAACAAAAATAACTTTCCATCGTTTCACCACCCACACAATAGATACTATTCCAAATGCAGTGCTGGTGGCAGAAGAGCTCATGGAATATGGGAGGAAAGGAAGAAGAGGGAATAGGAGATTTCACAGGGTCGCAGATTGTCTGCAGACAGCCATCTGGCACATGTGAAAACGGATCCAAAAGACTTCTTTTTTAAAAAAAAGAAAAAAGGGGGAAAAAGTAAGCAGGAAATTTTAATTATTTGAGTTCCACTAGGTTCTCCCTGTGTTGTACCTTTTCTATGTTATGATGCCTCATTCTGCTTTGCAGACTAGTTACTGGGTTCAGGTCTTGCCTGCCTTCAGAGGATGCTGTTCATCCTTGCTGCCTCCTCAGCCCCCTACACAGTTCCTTGGAAATCAGAAGCGCTAATTAAATATTTGGTGAATTGAACTGGCACGCCACTGACTTTTACAGTGGGCCCATTTCAGAGAAAACCTTGGCACTTAACATACATATCATTTTACATCTTCTGCGCTAAACAGAAGATAACGATATTCAAGGCCCCCTTCTATTTCTGGCAGTGAATTATAGATAAATCCTGTTTTACTCAATGCAGTGAATGTGATCTTAAAAATCTGTAAGTCAAAGTAGTGTAAATTCGGTTATTTCAAAATACAATCAGATCATACTTTTTTTTTTTTTTTTTTTTGAGCTGGCAAGGGAAGGTCAGAGGAAGAAGGAGAGTGAACCTTGAGCAGGTTGCACACATGGCACCCAGGCTGATGCAGGGTTTGAGCTCAGGACCCTGAGTTGATGACCTTAGTTGAAATCTAGATCAGTGCTAGACTGACTGATCCACCCAGGGGCCCCAGATTATGCTTCAATAAAGATATTTACTCAAAAAATTTGAAGTAATAGGAAGCCTCACAATTTAACATTATATTTATACTATAATGATTTACTTTGTCAAGCAGTTCCTTTTTTTAGTACAAATCTATATCTATATTTAGTTCTTTTATTATCACTAAAATACATAAAATACATCTGTACCTGGTATTCAATTTACTTTCTACCAGTATTTGACATTTAATAGCATTTTTCTACCATTCTTGGTATGTTTTTGTCCACTGCTTCATTTTACTCTTAAAAACAAGCCCTGTTATTAGCCCCATTTTGCACGTGAGAAATTAAAGCACAGAACTTAAAACCACAGACCTGGTGAAGGTCTAGAACTAGGAGTGCTTGTCTCTCTACAACACTCAGCTTTTTGTCTGTCTCTGTGTCTCTATCTATCAATTTCTCCCTCTCTTTTAACTCATTGATTGTGTGGAAAGTAGCTTCTGGTTCTAACATTTTAAGAATTTCAGATTTGTTGTGCCAGATCATTCAGCTAAAGATTTGTATTTTTCCCTTGAGGCAGCAATTGTTGAAAGAGAAAAAGATAGGAAATATATGTTAGGGATGGATCACCCAATCTGAACTAAAAATAATTTGTACAGGATAGAAAAGCTACCTGAACAGAAAATCTCAAGTTAGTAATCAGCTCAACAACTATAAAAACATAAATAGTAATTGTAGTGCTTGCTCTGGGCAGAGTCGCAAATATATAAGGGTTACAAATATATAAAAGCCAATCCTTACTCTCAAAGGTTAACAAGTAATAAAGAATTTATAAGTATAATAACAGCAATATATTCTGTGGGGGCGCCTGGCTAACTCAGTCAGTAGAACATGAGACTCTTAATTTCGGGGTTCAAGCCTCATGTTGGAAATATATATTCTATCACATGCCAACTACCTAGCAAATGGCATAAACCTATAGTTCCTAATCTATAAAGTGTATTATTTCAATGAATGTGAAAATTTAAATGTACACCAGTGCCATGTGCTATATAACTCAAATAAAGCAACAAAATACTATGATAGGTATGTGATGGGGTAAGGGAAGTTAGTCTCACTCCTCCGCATTACTTTTCACTGTCAACATACATACTCTTTTTGCCTGCTCAGAAAGCTGCTCTGGGAAATAGTATGGTAAAGGGACACATACCAAAGTCAGCCAGACTGTCTTCCACTTACTAGGTGGGAAATCTTGGGCAAATTTTTCATTCTCCGAGTCTTAATTTCTTCATCTACAAAACAGAGATCATACTAGTAGCTATTTTACAGGGGGTTAATGAGGTTTAAAATTAAATGATGTAGCAAAAATGCTTAGCATAATGCCTAGTTCATAAGGAGTATGTAATGAATGCTACTTGAGGAAAGAAGCAGATTACAAGCATTCTTTCTTGAGAATGTTTAAAAATTAACTGCTCCTTGAATATAGCCCAGAAATAGATCCACTCATATATAATCCCACGATTAATGACATAGTTTTAAGGGTGGATTTTTCAATAAATAGTTCTGGGTCAATTAAATAATATGTAAGAAAATACTGATTCCTACTTTACACCATATGCAAAAGTCAGTTTCAAAGAAAACAGGAAAACATCTTCATGATATTTGATGATGTCTTCCTTAGGGCATAAAAAAATCTTCCTAGGGCACCTGGGTGGCTCAGTCAGTTAAGCGACTGCCTTCGGCTCAGGTCATGATCCCAGGGTCCTGGGATAGAGCCCCGCATGGGGCTCCCTGCTCAGTGGAGAGCCTGCTTCTCCCTCTCCCTCTGCCTACTTGTGCTCTCTCCATCTCTCTGTCAAATAAATAAATAAAATCTTTAAAAAAAATCTTCCTAGACAGGACACACAAAGGGTTAACTGTAAAGGGAAAAAACAACAAATTAACGACTTCTGTTCATTCTGAAAGCTATTAAACAATGAAAACTTAATTCACAAAGTAAGGAAAAATATTGCAGTATGCGTATTTAACACATTATCAGATTATATGAAGAACTTTAAAAGACTTTAAGTAAAAGGTAAAAAAAAAAAAAAAAGTGAAAAGTAAAAGAAACCCTAATAGAAAATTTAGCCAAGTCTCCAACAAACAGTTCACCAAAAAATGATATCCAAATGGCCAATGCATATAAAACAAACTGCTCATCTTTAGTAGTTATCAGAGAAATGGAAATTAGGAACACAACATACTCCATTACATATGCTCCAGAATGGTTAAATGGAAAGGATGGATCTAGCACTGATGAATATATCCTGTGTCTCATGTATTCTATTCCTCAGTGTATATTCTTTTTTAATTTCTTAAATTTTAATTTTTTTTATTTTTCCTCAGTGTATTTTCAATATAAGACTATACATATGTTCATTGAAAGACCTGAACTATGAAACACTAGTTACAAATAACTGCACTATTTATAAATAAAAAACTGGAAGCAACCCAAATGTCCATCAGCATTAGAATAGTTGAGTAAATTGTAGCTTATTCACACAATGGAAGACCATAGAGCAATAATAGCAAATTGCATTTGCAACAACAGAGATGAATCTCAGAAATATAATACTGAGCAAAAGAAACATCGTATATGCAAAAGAATACACATACTACAATCCCATCTATATAGAGTCAGGATAAATGGTTTCCCTGATGGGTGAAGAGCAAGTAACAAGAAGGGGCTACAAGGCGGTGGTGGGGAGGGCTTCTGGGGAGGATGGCAATATTCTGTTTCTTGATCCTTGCATTCAGTACATGAGTGGTTCATTTGTACTTATGGTTTGTGTACATTTTTTTTAAGGATTTATTTATTTGAGAGAGAAAGGACGGGGAGAGGGGCAGAGGGAAAGAGAGACAGAGAATCGCAAGCAGACTCCCTGTGGAGCAGGGTGTGGGGCTCAATCTCATGATCCTGAGATCATGACCTGAGCGGAAATCAGAAGTCGGGTGCTTAACCGACTGAGCCACCCAGGTGCCCCTGGTATGTGTACTTTTATGTGTGAATATTATACTTCAATAAAAAATTTGCATTTTAAAAAAATCGAACTATTCCTAGAGGTTAAAAATTTTGGCTCTAATGGGTTAATGGAAGTGTCAGTGATTAAAGCAGTGTCGGGCATGACGGAATAGGTTGGGCAGTAGAGAGGTGAGATTTCCTGGGAAATCGTGGCATATAAATGCTACATAGTCAAAGACAAATTTCCTAGGCCCTGAGATGGGGGCAGCCGGGGGTGGGGGGAGCTCTGTAAGTGCTTAGTCAGCACCCGAAGGACTGAAAGCCCCCAGGCCTCGAATCCTTGGCAAGGTCAGCCTGTGCTTCCCAAACGTTTATAAGTCAGGGTTGGGCAGAGGGCAGCCCTGCAGCCTCCATAGTGGAGCTCTGTCCGTGAATAGAGACACAGTCCAATAGGTATCTTTCGCAAGCTGGTCAGAAGTCAGGCACTTACTTGTGTAAACGCCCAAGGGAAACTGCCAGAGCACCAACACTGAGGTTGGATGGACTTTGGGAAGTTAAGTGGAGAGACAGCAAGATACCAATTACCAAATGAATTGATTGTCATCTTTAGGCCTGCTCCCAGGAGGCGGGAATGGAGACAGGATGTCTATCAAATTCCTCTCTGAGGCAGTCGTGGGTAAGGAGCCTTGTGATTAAGAGATAGGGAGACGCCAGATCAGACAAGATGAGAAGCAGACACCAGGAACAAATGTCACCGGAAAACTGATGCACTTATTTTTTGTCATATAATATCTGTGTGTCTAAAGATTTCATGCCTTGCTCAGGCACGTGCAAAGTAGAGAGATTCACTAGACTAATGAAGGTTGATGGGTGTCATATCTCTGGATTCTGCCTCAAGGGCTGGCTAGGCCTGGGCCCATCATCATGGAAAATACATAATTCCCCCATCAAGGCCCAAGCTCTCTAGGGGGCACAGACACAGACACAAGTCATTAGATTACATTGCTGTGGGCAGTGATTGGGTGAAACCCAAAAGGCTGTGGAAGTGCCAGGGAGAGGCTTCTAGACCTGAGAATAGGAAGAATGGAAATGCTTAAGAGAGAGAGGACTTTGTGTTTATGTTCCAAATGCTTAAATCACAGATTTAACTCTATGCTACAAACTGCACTGATTTTGCATCCAAAAGAAAGGACCGTATGACTTCCCAGGCCTTCCACATTCAGCAGTGACCACCAACAGCCTCTCTCTTTATACGGCAAAACCAAAAGCCAAGGAGGAATTGACCAAATCCCATGATTCCACAGTGTATGAACACACGTTGACCACGTAGAGGGAATGCTGGTATAGTCAAGGAAAATGCCCAGTGAAATAGGTCTGGGGCATGGGTAAGGACACATCTCAGCATTATTATGTGCTCAGGCAATTATATATAAGTAGCAAGCAATTTTCCTAAATGACGCCTTAATTACATAATGTCTTGAAAGTAAAACCTCTTTGACTAGTTGTTCCGGTACCGAAAGTGATCACGGGTGGTAGGAAATAGAAACACTTCAACACACACAATAGCACAAATGCCTGAATAGGCTCAGAGGAGCGGTGGTAAACAGGATATGGAGACCTCATGCCATGAGCTTGAGCAACAGCACCCAAAGTCGTATTTGGATCCATAAATAGAACTTTTTCAATGACACACTTTATTGTCAGGAATTCTGTTAAATGCTGTAGGGTGGCTTATAATAGAAATGTAGGCCAGAATTACCCGAGCAATCCATTTTTCCAGAGAGGCTGGAAATCTGGATTTTCAGATTCAGTAGGCTGATTTTTAATATGGGCATCTAATTCAAGTTTAAAAATCAAAGAAAAACAGCATTTGGAATAAAACACTTCTGTGAGGCGCATTCAGCCCACAGGATGCCAATTTCCAAGGGGTGGCCCATTATCCTCTTTGGAGGTTGTGGTTCGGAAACATAGATTATGAAGCTATCTTGGGTTTAATCTCTTGGGGATAAGATAGGCTCCTGGCAAGTCAGGGAGAAGGAATTAAAGCGTGAAGTAAATACTCAGGAAAGGGGGCTTGGAGAGGTCACAGCTTGGGCCACAGCAAGGAGTGGTCCCTAAGTCCCTGGTCAGGAATATCTATGCTGACTGAGAAGGGCAGGGTGACTCCCAGACTGGGGGGAAGGAACTCACATCCCAGAACTTGCTGACAATGTTGAATTTTACCTGAGCTCTTCGTTCCTAGAAAACAAGGACAATTAAAGGAATCCCCTCATTTTTGTGTTCTGGAAAACAGCTTACTGCGAAGAACCATTCTAACCATAAGTCTTAGATAAGACTCAGATAACCCGTTTAACCTGTGACAAAGGTACACACAGACCTTCCAAATTCCCATTCTTTGCCTCTTAAATGATGAGCTGAACTGCTTATTCCACTGGTCAATTAGAACAAAATGCTTATTAACCAAACTTTGGGTCAACTTCTTTCCATCTTCCAAGCCCCTGAACTTTGACCCTCCCACAGCCTGAGCCAGCACCAAGCCCCTCCTGAGAACAATCTGGCCTTAGCATAAAATCCTCTCTCATCTACCATACGATCATGACACCGTTTCATTCCATTTTCCCCACACTCGCTTCTTTCCAACCTTGCTCATGCCTCTCTGCAGAAAACAACCTTTATGTGCCCTGACCCCTGAGACACTTGTAGGTTCCCCCTGTTGCAACAGTCCCTTTCCTCCCTTGTAAATATCTTTGAATAAAAGTCTCTTGTAACTGCATCCTGATTTATTTTCTATTAGACGGTGTCCTTACTCAGCCTATACTATTTAGCACAATTTCTGACAATGAGGTGTGTTGTTGACAAGGTTCTGTTTATAACCAAAAGTATTACTCTGTTGGATGATGCCCTCACATGACAAGAATTAGACAGCAGCTGAAGTGGCCCCAGTCACCGGACAGTGAGTTACAAGACGTCAGCAGTAAGGTCACTAGTCTGTCTTGGCTTCCGCCACACCACACTCAGTTTTCCCTCTTCCTCAGAGTCTATGACTTCTCAGACTCCTGGGGCTCTGCAGGACTGGGGCTGGGTGCTCTTTTCACCAGCGCCAACAGACATGGCCATGGCCCAGAGGTCCACCTATATGCTGATGTGCCCCAATTTATATCCTTTTAACGGCTGAATACTATCTGTTGCATATATATCACATTTTGTTCATTCATTCATTCATCCATTGACAAGGTACTTAGGTTGCTTCTACCTTTTGGCTATTGTGAATAATGACAGTATGAACATCTGTTCAAGTCCCTGCTTTTGATTCCTTTGATATATATGTAGAAGTAGAATTACTGGGTCATATGGGAGTTCTATGTTAACCTTTTGAGAAACTACTAAACTGTTATCCATAGCAGTTACCATTTTACATTCTTACTTTCTCCACATCCTCATCAATATTTGTTATGTTTGAAAATTAAGGGGCGCCTGGGTGGCTCAATCAGTTAAGCGGCTGCCTTCGCAGCTCAGATCATGATCCCAGGGTCCTGGGATTGAGCCCCACGTCAGGCTTTGCTCAGCAGAGAGCCTGCTTCTCCCTCTCCCTCTGCCTGCTGCTCTGCTTACTTGTGCTCTCTCTGTGTGTCAAATAAATTTTTTAAAAATTATTATTATTAGGGCCATCCCAGTATGTGTGAAGTGGTAGCTCATTGTAGTTTTGATTTGGTTTCTCTTATGATTAATGATATTGAGTATCTTTTCATGTGCATATTGCACATTTTTGTATCTTCTTTGGAGAACTGTCTGTTGGAGTCCTTTGCCCATTTTTGAATTGCATTCTTTGTTTTTTTCTGTTGTTGAGTTTGGGTTTTGTATGGATTCCAGGTATTCATTTCTTATCAGATATGTGATTCACAAATATTTCCTCCCATTCTACATGCTATTTTATTGCTTTCTTGATCGTACCCTTTAATTAAAAAGATAATTTTTAAAAGCCAAAATCATGACTACAAATATACAGATATAAAAACACATATCAGAGATTTTATTTACCTAATTCATGAGACAACCAGCTGGAGTTTACCATCAGTTACGAAGAAGAATCCAAAGAACCCACCCATAAAGGCAATCAGAAAAGCTGACAGGAATTTACAAATAGATGTAAAACTGGTCAATATCCAAGGGCAATAATCAATTGCGCTTTCACCTGACAAAATGCATTTACATCTCTACTAGTAAGAATCATTTGTATGCTATTGGTTTTGTACAACCTAACAAGTTGTAAAATAACTCAAAGATGATGGAAGTCCCAGTAACTCAATAGGGTACCAGCCTAGTAACCCTTTTCTGCCTATTTCAGTGTCTTTCATAATTTTTCCTGACGTGCTCTCAGAGCACCCCGGCACCACTCCCCCACCAGTGAGGGACACCAGCTGCTCTCAGGTTGCCTCTAGTCCGTCAGCACTCTGATGGCTCCTGGGGACAGTTATTTCAGCTCAAGCACTGCTCATGGGGTGCCGTGTGGTGGAGGTACAGGCATCCAGCCATTTCTGCTACAAATACTTACTATGGATTCTGAGCCGGCACTATGGTCTGAGCACAGTGGGGATTGGGCCGACTGATGTCTGTCCTCTGGCGCCTTCCTGTCCAAATAGGGCAGGAAGAATAATAAATAGACAAATAAAATAATTACAAACTGATAAACGCAACAAAGGCAAATAGCTGTCAATGCAGAGAATCCCCAAGAAAGGTTTAGGTAAGTAGGGTGGTCGGGATGGCCGCTATGAAGAGAACATTTCATCCGAGACTGGAAAATGAAGAAGAGCCAGCTACTCCGAGTGTGGAGGGCGGCAGGAAGCCAAGAGAGCAGCCAACTCTACAGTCTGTCCTCACCCTCTGTGCTTCTAGGGACTGGTCCGCAGCAGCTACAGTTACTGCTTATCCCTGCCCCAGTGCTTACGAGGCAACAAAGGCCAGGTCCTGACTTCTGAGTGGCAGAACTGGTTGCCTTTGAGTCTAAGCTTCAAAAAATGCAAAGGAGAAGAGAAGGGCTGCTCCCAAACCAGCTTGTCCTCCTTCTTCTGACCCAGTTTCCCTCTGACTAACCCCATCTGCTAAGTGAAGCCTGAAATGTCTTCAACTTGTGAACAATGGTTGAACCCCCCCAAAAAAGATAAAAGGCTTTAAAAATGCAAATGAGGGGCAAATGAGAATTAACACATTAGTGTGACTGTGTACAATGATCAGCTTTCTGCTGAACTGATTTGATGACAAAGCTGCAAGGCGCAGGTCTCTTACAGGCAAAGGGAGAGACCCAAGGGTCGTATTGGGTGATGGGGCACCCAGATCAATGTATCATCTGCCTCACGATTCTGTCCAGAGCCTGGCAATAGTTCATCGTTGTTCCAAAATCGTATCACGCTGCTCCATGACTCTCACCAGGATGCTGGCACCAGAATGGCTGAATTGGGGACCATCTGCCCGAGTTGGAGTGCTGCAAGTGGATGGGCGCACGGGGACAGACAGCAGGGAGAAGAGAAGGCGGGGGACAGAGTCTGAGGCCACTGATACGGCCAGGAGAGGAAGAAGGAGATGGAGAACAACAGACTCAGAGCCCACAGAACCAGAAAAAAAAATGTTGTATCATAGCAACCGAAGGAAATGTTTAAAGAAAGGAAGTGGCCAATTATGTCAATACCGAGGGACTGTTTCTCAAAATGTGTGTGGATCTGGGAACGCTCACATCAGAATCACTTGGGGCATTATTAAGAATTCAGATTCCCGGGCCTCAGCCACACCTGGTTTGGAACATCTGGTCCTTCAAGCAGGAACTAACAATTAAGATTTTTATTTATTTATTTGAGAGAGAGAAAGTGAGAAACAGCATGAGAGGAGAGAGGGTCAGAGGGAGAAGAAGGCAGGAGCCAGGAGCCCAGTGCAGGACTCAGTTCCAGCACTCTGGGATCATGACCCAAGCCGAAGGCAGTCGCTTAACCAACTGAGCCACCCAGGCACCCAGGAACTGGCATTTTAATAGGTGCTCAGAGATATTGATGCATGCTCTGGAGTAATGTGTAAAACATGGGATGTGGAATCAGAAATGGGTATGATTCTGGTTCCTTCACATAATCTGTGGGGCAAGTTATTTAACCTCTCAGAGCCTAGTTTTTTAAATCTATAAAATAATATCTACCCCATAGGGTTGAAATGAGGATAATCTTCACAATGAGATTATATTTATATATACAAACTATATATTCAGTGCTTAGCACAATGCCTGGAACACAGCTGGAAGTCAATGAATATCAATTGCTATTATTACATAATAAAGAAAGGCCATGGGATTTGGGAAGAAGGGTTATTTTCAATTTTTCAGATAGTCTCAAGAGAGTAGCTTGGGAAATTTCTGGTAATTTGAAAGCAAATACATGGACAAGAAGTAGAAGTAGCAAGTAAAGATCAAAGTTAAGTTCAGAAAAATGTGCGACAGAAGGAAAGCCATTGGGGTTGGTAGTTCTAACTAGAACTGGGTAATGTTGTTAAGAGGAAGGTGACTATTGAAGGGGCAGTGACGGGAGGGAGCTTGAAGGACCCGGTAAGGACAGTTTCAATGGCAGGGATATAGGAGGCACTGGAAGAATAGGAATAGGAGTCCAGTCTCAGAGGAGATGAAAAGGAGTTTCAGAGGATGGATATGAGTTAGAGAAACTAAACCATTTCCCCTGACATCAGAGGGAAGAATTATAGCCCAAGTTCGCCAGGTGTGGACCCTGTCCCAGCAGCATGAATACCATCAGGAACTGGCTAGAAACACAATTTTCTTGCTCCACCATGGACCACTACATCAGAAACTGGAGGATGAGGCAATCTTTGCTTTAACGAGCCCTCCAGGTGATTCCAGTGTACCTGAAGCTGGAGAACCACTGGATTAGGCAGGAGCTGAAGAGGCAGGGATCTTTGAAACCAAGCTATGTGGTGCTCTGGGCAGGTCATCTGCTGAATGTGGGCACATGGGGAGGCTGAAAGAGCAGAGAAGGAGGCTGGGAAAACTGTCCTGGATGTGTGCCAGAGTATAGGTAAGACCTGTTCAGGGTTTTCTAAACCACAAGATTCTATAAGCAGATAAGAACATTTCTGTCCTACAATAACAACACATCTGAGGTGACCAAAAAAAAAAAAAAAAAAAAAATTCAAAAGCACCATGTACTGAGGTATGTATAATATTGAAAAACTAAACACTTAATTGCCCCACATGAGGGGATACATTAACAGACTCCCAAGGCATTCATTTACTCCTTGTGCAGACTTTGAGACAACGAGAGAGAATATCTATGATACAATGCGGGGGGGGGGTCCTCCAACACTGTATATAGGTATAATAACAATTGTGGTTTTTTTTTTCTTTTTTTGAAGCACTTTTGGAAGGATGATTGGAATTTTAAAATAGATTGCCAAAGGCCACTGGAGCCAAGAACATGGCTGTTATACTTGCCACAGTGGAAGCAAGAGTTGGCCGTTGGTAGGAAGTGTTAGTCAGCGAGGACTTCTGGGTAAGACAGGCTTTAATCCGGGAGTTGGTGGTGAAGCACCAGAAGCTGCTTTCTGGTGGTTGCTATGGCCCAGAGCCAGAGCAGCTAGGATAGAATCATTTGAGTTTGTTCAGAATCCTTGAGGCTACCCATGTGTCTGGAGTAGAGATTGCCATAGAGAATAACAGAAGATCGTCTTGATAAGCTAGGGCGAAGACATTTTTAAAACTCAAACTTGTGACCCAAGACCAGCTTGGGAGTATAGATGCTATCGGGAGTGTGGGCCAGCAAATCAGAATCTGGGCACCACTGGCAAATGGAAGACCAGGATGGTCATAGTGGACAAACAGTTCTAGGAGACCATTTACATTTGGAGTCCCCAGTCATTCTATAGATCAGGTAAATGAAGGCAAGGGAAGTTGAAGAACATCCCCAGAGTCACACAGCTTGAAAGCTGCAAAGACCAAGGCAGAAGCTAGATCTCCTATTTTATTACCGTGCCTCCTGGGCTAAAATAACAAACCCCGAGCTGAAAAGTCGAGATGAGATGTGAGAGGTAACAGGGATTCATGAGAAATCACAGCCTAGGAAGCAACATGGTGAGTGGAGTATCCAAGGAAGGAGAGTCACGTGTGAAGGGAGGGGATTGCTGGGGGACAAGCAGCAAACTCTAGGCATGGGGTCAACTAGGGCCTGGATGAATTGCTGGCTGTGCCATTAGTCAAGAACCCCAGAGAGACATGGCATTCCTCCCTCACTCCACACCATCCCCAGTTTCCTTCCATCCATCCTTTAGAACTCATTTCTTTTGTCTTCAAGGCTTTGTGGACACAAAGCACAGTCTTTAGCCACCCTGTAGATCTTTCCGATATTTTTTTGCTAGACCATGCTCCCCATCTTCCAGAGCCAGGGCTATACCCACTGGTAATTAAGAGGAATCATACCCACCACAAATGGTGAGTGGTCCTGACCTCATGGCCTTTTACAAATACTGTGGTATTTAAAGAGAAGGCTGACAGAGCAGAGCTCTGGGGTGTCTCCCCTCTAGTCCTGTACTTCCTGTCCCACTTCCGGCATCTCTGCTCCTCCCTCATGCCTCCAGCTTCCTTGGCTCCTTTGAGAAAATGGGAGGCATCATGCTAAGGTTAAGGCGAAATTCTGGGCTAAGGCCTCACAGATCCTAAACACAAGTGAAGGAGAAAACAAGACCAGGACCAGGTCTCTTAAAGGCCTCTCTGTACTACAACCTGTCTTTCCCCCTCTATGAAATGCAACCTGAGATAAAGTTCTAAAATTTAAAAAAAAAATTTTTCAGTATTAGTTATATAGAGAGAATATATAAAATATAAACATATTTCTATAAAATGTAATTACATACTTATTATAAAATATGTAAGATATATAAATATATATCATATATATACAGATGAGAGTCAATAGAAGGCAATAAAATTATGGTAAGTGTTGGGGGGGAAGGCCTGGGTGGTTTAGGTGGTTAAGCATCTGCCTTCAGCCTAGGTCATGATCCCAAGGTCCTGGGATTAAGCCACACTGGGCTCCCTGCTCGATGGGGACCCTGCTTCTCCTTCTCCCCCTGATACCACTCCCCCCCACAACCACCACCACTTGTGCGTGATGGCTCTATCTCTCTGCCAAATAAATAAAATCTTTAAAAAGTTATAGTAAATGTGTAGTAATTCAAATATCACCTTAAATGCAGTAATCAAACAGCATTATTTAAATCAAATTACTTTAAGAAAGGGGAAAAAGAAGAATTTTTTCTTTTAAGCTAGATCTACCATCAGAATTAATGGGTCTACATGTGCTTTTCTTTGGCACACTACTGTAAGTTCCCTTGGAACTACGTTATGTTATTCCTGGTCCTCGTTTCCCTTTCTTTCCATGACCCAATCTGCTGAAAGGAAAAGACCTTATCTTTGCATACCTCACGATTCTTTGTATTGTTTTTGGCACGTTGTTTATTCTTCAAAAGGTTTTGGTCCCATGTTTACACCTTATAAACATTTGTGGAATGACAGAGCGTAAAGTAACTTGCAGCCAACATTTTTGCGACTTGTCCCTTCACCATGTAAAGGAGAAAAGACAAACAGCAAAATGAATGTTGCCACATCAAGTGAAGAATCTACAAGTTGCTTTTCCAAAGAAAACACCTTGGAAAGCTTTGAGCTCACACCTACAGTTCTGAAATCCATATCACACAAATGAGTCTGAACAAGTTGAATCAAGTCTTTGGTAACAAATTAAAAATTTGACCCATGGCAACTAAGGCAGAATCAAATAAGATGGAAAATGGCATTCAAGCCAATTTCCCTTTCTATAATCAATGAGTTGTTTTGAAGCAAAAAAAAAAAAAATCCTAGGATTGTTATTTACTTACTTTTATTACTGTTATTTATTTACTTATTATTTTAAGAAAACTGTTTTGCTTGCTTTTCTGTAAAACCAAGAACAGAGTGGGTTCCTAGACTCCTTTCAGATGCTTCAGCTTAAAGTTAAATGAACACCAGTGCCAATAAAACGAGGAGGAAAATTTTGCCAAACGCTTGACACCAGCTGCAGCAATTAAGTAAGCACCTGCTTTATGTTTCACTCATCACTCCTTCCCTGCTTCATTTAGGCTGATTTCTGGTTTTGGGGGGGGGGTTGTTTGTTTTTTTGAGAATAAATGCACCTCAGTGCACAAGCCCACAAACGTGCTTTTCCCTTCTTTTTCTTTCTTTTTTCTTTGGCTGTCTTTAACTGGGGTGAACTGAGTAGCAGGAAGATCTGGACAAAGGCAGGGTAGTAAAGGCACTTAAATTTCTAAAATCTGGAGTTTTTGAGAATGTTGGGGGCAGATGTAACCATAGCAATCAGCCCCACTATGAGTGCCAATGTCTGCTGCTTGTGCTAAGCAGTCGACTACGCCCTTCCAGGGAGACCCAGCAGATATGATGTAGATTTGATTTCTGGAAGCAAGGTTTCCATTGGCTTAAAAAGCAAGTTTCTCTGCAGCCATTCAGGCTAGAAAAGAAATGCCATCGAGGAGTTCTAGACTGTTAACAGTGCAGAATTAGCATGAGCATCAAACAAGATCTGGAAGACATAAGGGCACTTTGAAAAGTTGGAAGGATTATGCAAATATGTGACAGGTATTAATATTAAACATGCTTACTGAAATCCATCGAATAGAAAGTAGACAGTAAGCGCATTCATCCTCTGGAAGTGAGTTAGCACTTTTCAGAGCCCTGAGCTACCATTTCCTCTGTCCTCTTTTTATCTTCTCTGTGAAAGCTGGCTAATGATGCCTCACTCATGGGGCAATTGGGAGGCTTACAGGAGACTAAGTGGGATAATGTATGTGAAGCACCTTGTTCCGTGCCTCCTATATATAAAGAACACTTAATAAATGTGACTTGATTTCAAGGGGGGAATTAAATACATTATCCTAGAATTCTTTGTACCTGCAACCCACCAATAGATGTTTCTCATTAAATTATGTTTCCAAGAGAGAAGAATGGAAAAGTCACCCACAACGATATGGAATCAGGTAAGCGAACTACTTCTCACGTGGAGAAAACACACATGAAACCAAGACATTTAATCCTTCAGTTCGTGGGTACCAGAGTAGCAACCTTTCCTCCTATACTGATTGTTACTGCTCTGTTCTCCAGGGGGAAATGTTAACACTGCTTTTAAAGTCCCCCAACACAGCCACCTGCCTAACACAGATACCTGCAAAAAAGAGATATTCTGAGAATGAAGCCAGACCTTCCAGCTGCAGACCAGCAGCTCCTTGAAGGCATGAACCTCCCCACCCCGTTTCCTGCCACGGACCCAGCACCATCCAGCACTGGCAAGAGGCCCAACCTTTCACGAACCCTCAGGGCACATTCATTGAAGGAGTTCCGCACATCAGAGATATGAGGAAGAAAATGAGGTATCAGATTATAGGTCTCTGTTTCAACAATTTAATTGGTAGTCTTGCTTCCTCTGCCTTTAGTTCAGAATGAGGCCACATTTGTGTTAGGACTTAGACAATAAAGATTCCTAACTCTGCAAGGTAACGGACAGAGCTAGACTTACTGTGGTGTTTGCTTCCCAGTGTGTACACATATTGAGTCATTATGTGGTGCCCCTGAAACTAATACAATGTCTTACATCAATTATACATCAATAAAAGAAAAACATAACGATTTGGAGGTTTCATTCTTGACCAAGGGTCCATCTGCTCTTCTTACTAGTGTGCCCAACACATCAGTAAGAGTGAGAGCAACCTGTTCTTTGTTAATTAGTTAATACAGCCTCCAAAAAGGAGAAACCATAAAGTCTGGTCCATCCACCTAAGGACTCTGTCATTGGCTGTTGGTACAGATTTACACTGGTGCAGAAGAAATGAAGTTGTGTAGAAGGAGCCTCTAGGGTTTTTTTAGGTATTGCTACAACACCAAGACAGACAGCCATTGACAATCCTAAAAGATTCTGCACCAAACAGATCAGTGGTTCCAGCATTAATCACTGACCAGTTTATACACACTCACACACACACACAGAGCCTATCCTAAGGCATGTCTAGGGTGCCTGCGTGGCCAGACCAGCAAGTCCAGCCTCAGCCTCACCCCATGCTGACAACCCTTGTCTTGACTGTCCTCCCTCTTGGAGAGCCTAGAAACGCTGAGCTTGAGTTCAAGAAGGTAACATTTGAGTAGAACCTTCAAGGATGAGAAGGAGAAGAGCAGATAGGTATCCTAGGAAAGCAGAAAGTATCACCAACAACAGAGTAGTTTTTTGTTTTCCTTGGATTTCTAACAAATATAATGCACAGCATTCGAAACTCAATGGCAAGGAAAAGGTGAATAAAATAGAAATGGGATCAGGGAGGAGGGCCATAGGCATGCACAGGGAGGGGTAAGAAGTGGACGAGTTAGGATCTGGGGCAGGGGGATGCCCCCCTTTGGGCGTCACATCTCATCGAACTCACAGTCTTCCTTGTGGGAAGTCCCCCACTGTCACAACTGATGGCTTGATGAAGACATCGTCCCTGGCCCAGCACTCACAATAGTGTTTTCCATTTGCACTGTCATCGTTTTCCTCTAGTGACTCATCACAGTTGTGCCAATCTGGTAGAGAGCTTTGAAATCTGCAAGTCTTATGTACATGATGGTGCTGTGTGGCAGGGAGCTGCCCACGGGCAACCTGGGCCTTCTCCTTGGTATTCCTTTGGTACAGAGATAACTTAAAAGGTGCTGTGTGTACCACATTTAGACTTGGGGCAAAACCCAGAACCCACTGCCATCACTTTATTGTCCTGTAGAGCGGTGATGGACTCAGGGAGGACTAGAGAGCTGTGACAGCACATTGGGAATAGCCAGTCTTCCAAATCGTTAGGGTAATATGGCCCAGGCCAGTCAATCACCTAACATGGACTATTAGCTCTATGAGAGGAATAGATTAAAGGTGTTAAAAGCCCTTTAAAAGATACCCATGTCAGCCTAGGATAATTAGAGAGATAATCCTGGTCATGAGAGTGGACTCATCAAAATCTCACTGATCTTGTTTGGTTAAAGAGTACATTCATTCAACAAATCCTTTCATTAGTTCTTTTTCCTGGCCATAAAACAGATCTACCTAAGGAGCTTAAAAATTTGCCAGGGTGCCTGGGTGGCTCAGTCAGTAAAGTGTCTACCTTCTGCTTACTTCATGATCCCAGAGTCCTGGGATCGTGCAGGTGTTGGGCTCTGTGCTCAGCTGGGAATCTGCTTCTCCCTCTCCCCTTCCTCCAGCTTGTTCTCTCTCTCCCTCTCTCTCTCTCTCCATGTCTCTCTTTTAAATACATAAAAAAAAATTCCCAATGTCTAGGCCCATTCCAGTGATTCTAGACACCTCTGGGCTAAAAGAATAATGAGCAAGAAGGCCGGGAGAACAGGGTAGATTACAGGGCTATTTACGGTTCTACGTGCCTGGAACACAGAACACGGAAATGAAGCAACAGGTGACATTGTGGGGTTACTACTGTCCAGCACAAAATGGAGGTAATGGTGTAGGGTTTAATTCCCTGTCCCCAAATCTACACTATGGTAGATGTCCCTGCAGTCACAACACAGCAGAGGCTATTAAACAAGGGAATCTCAAAAAATCTTTGAGAAAGGATGCCGTGGTTGTTATAGCACATGCTGTGTAGTCCCCAAATCTTGTCTCCTTTTTCTCCACAAAAGACAATGAGATTGAGTTCAGACCAAAGGAATGCGGGCTGAAGTGATATACATCACAACCAGGGCTAGACCTGAAGAAAACCTTGCTCCAGAACCTCCACGCCTGCACTCTCTCCCTCTCCCCTCATCTGCTGCTGGGAGGCAGAGTCCAGTGAAGGACTCCAAGGCCCTGAGGAGGGTGGGCTGTGAGTAAGCAGTCAGCCTCTACTCTATTAAGTCACTGAGATTTGGGGAATTTTTGTGATGGCCGTTAGCCTACCCTGACTTTACAGCAATCACAGATTCAACAAGTTCATTTCTGTAGAAGCACAATGTCAAGAACAGCAAAGGTTTAGTAGGTAATAGTTATCTATTATCATGTGATATTTGCGCTTTGGGAACCTAGACTTTCCCTTCCCATTTTTTTCTAATGTTATTTTTTTCCCTATGATCCAGTGACCAAGGCATATGTGGATGTGTGTCTCTGCTTCGTCTTTAAGCCTGATCACAATGTCAGTGCAATACTTCTGCCTGGACCTTGCTTCACTAATAACATTTCCTTGCAAAAAATATGGGGAGATGCTTCTGTTGCCATGCTAATGAGTCAGAAGCATGAGGCAGTCCAATTGGCCCTGTTCCCCACAGCTCAGCTCTGCTTTCCTTGCCTTTCCACATGAGGGCTACAGGGCCGAGAGCTGAATTCGTTTGAGGACTAACCCGGAGGGGCAGCACAATCTGCTCCCCTGGAGAAAACATTCCATAAAAAGTGTTCCTGCTGAGTTCTCACAAAACTTCCAAATTTTGATTAGACACTGGAGAACCAGATGGGCGGCAAAAGGAATTTTGACAAATGCAAGAAGTTTAAGTCAATGAAGAAGCCAGTGTTCCTACAGTAAGAGTTAAATCAATAGTCATGTGACTATGTGGCCACTTAATCAGCAAGATTTGAGGAGTTCAGGGGTTCCCCCCATGGCCCCCAAACTTTTCCTCCATCGCATGCTGGCAATGCCTGAAAAATGGTTCACAGCAACCTTTCACAAATACATGTTCCTTTATAGGATTTCTCTTACTGTTCCCAACTCTCCAACAAAGTTGGAGTCTAAGTGTGGACCCCACGGCTCCATGAAATCAAGTGATGTGCACAAGATTGCACAGCTGGAAAGAGCAGAATGGGGACCCTTAATGTGTTTAGTAGCTTTGGAGTTCTTGACAGCACAATTGCCTCTGCCATTTTTAAAACTTCATTTCTTTGGGCTCAGGTATCTCCTAAATAACTGATCATTCAAATGAAATTCAGTGGGACCCTGAATCGTAGTGAACATGTGGAGTTGTTCTGGTCAAAGTGTATTTATGGGGAGGAAAGGCAGGGAGAGGGAAAGTTTAGGGAATTCGATGCACAGTCCAAAAAATGCAGTCCCAAATCCACTAGCTTAAAGCAGCTGTGCCCTATTTTGATACAAATGGCCTTAGAGGAACCACTTCGTGTCATTCATACATCGTATCCTATCAGATAATTTCCTAGTAGCTGAGACAGGGAGATAGAATAGCAAACCCAGGTTGAAGGGCCCTGGTGTGTGGCCAGGTGGGAAGGAGAAAAGGAATACAAAAAAGGATGAAAACCAACTTTACATTTTGCTTCAGGTTTACTCCGCCTGTAGGGGGAATCGAATTCTGCTGCTGCTAATAGATTATTGTTTTTTGGACATTGATGTTTAAGGCTAATACTGTGAAGGATTTCTTGTATTTTGTCAAGTACCTGAGGATCAGAATTTTAGGGACCAGAGAGAGTGGTGGAAACCAGTCACCACGCCCCCCAAATTCCTGGGAGCAGGCAGGTACAAGAGAGGAGGGTGCAGGCAGCTGGACTGTGACTGGGGTTGGTGGGAGGAGAGCCTGGAAGGGTCCTGATAAGTTGGGAGAGACTAGCTGAGGGGCTTCCCTCCTCCCCTTCCTCCTGTCTTCACACCTTCCCTCTCTGCTCTACTCAGTTCATGCTGATGGAGCTCTTCTTGGGACCATATTCCCAGGTGAGGAGGACTTACCATTACTACCAAGGGTCCCCGTTCTTTCTTCTTTTTAAATACCCCTTTTCAGGAGCAACGGTGTTTCAGTTCCCTGACCTGAAAAATGGGCCTAAGAACACCAGCCTCACAGAATTATAATGAGGAATAAAACGATGGAATGAAATATATGTGAAAAGTTTTCAGCACAGTGCTCAATACCCACACAGGGACCAGTGAAAGATCAGAGTATGTTACCCCAATATATACCACTTTGGAATAAGGTTTGTTTTGAGCGGAAAGGAATGATCTCTTTGCCCTTTCCCTTCCTGTCTAAATGCAGGGCACACATTTCCCTTTGTAAATGTAATATACATTTTCACTTGTGAATGTGCCTACCTCCCCAGTACCAGAGAAAGAAATGTTCTGGGACAATTCTTACCACCTGAGAGGACTCTTATCTATATAACAAACCTTATTAGACCTTTTTTATTAAAAAAAAAGATTTTATTTATTTGAGTAGAAAGCCAAAGAGAGAGCGACAGAGAGAGAGAGACAGAGAGAGAGAGCATGCACAGCAAGGGAGAGGGAGAAGTAGGCTCTCTGCTGAGCTATATAGGGGCTTGATTCCAGGACCCCAGGATCATGACCTGAGCCAAAGGCAGACACCTAACTGACTGAGCCAACGAGATGCCCCTAAACAACTCTTATTTACCATCTGTTTCCTCTTATAACTTATCCACATTCCAGAAGCCCCAAACCCATTTTCCTTTGTCTAACCTCTTTTCCAGACAGTATCACTGTTTGTTAAGGTGATACCTGAGCCCCAAATTCTAACACCTCCTTAAGTCATGCTTGTTTGTGAAGTCCTGTGCATAAGTATATAATTACATTCTGTTTTTTAAAAAACTCTTATTAATCTGCCTTTTGTCAGTTTATTTTTCAGGACTCAGGAAGAAAATCTAAGAGATTAGAAGAGAACTTTCCTAACAGAGGCATGAAAACCTTTTCCTCTCATATTTTTCTCTTGTTTCACATTATGGTCTGTGTTTCCTGGTTTACCCTGGAAACCATCCCTCAGAAGCCTTGGCCATTGTGGGGAGGATTCAGAGGCCAAGGATTGAGGAGTTTTCCCAGATCTTTGGGAGCAGAGGGACACATGTGCTACAGTGGGACCCTCTCAGTAGAGAGCCACCTGACATCCACAAGGAATCTGGGGACCTTGGGAGGCTGCCAGGATGGACCAAAACAGAAATGGAGCCCTCTGGGTTTAGTATAAACGTTCCTGACACCTCAGTCGAGTCTCTGTGCTATTATCACTACTCCACCGACCTGACTCTCCCCTGACACTGCCTTTGGCCCCCAAGTGCTTCCTCTTATTTAATTCTTGACCCTTCCTCCAGATTATGTGATGCCCGAAGGCAGAACTCTGTGGGTCTTGCCGTGTACTGAATGTCCAGTGCTGGGCTGTGCCTCACCTAGAAATCACACTTAGCACACATTTGTTGAATGAATGAACTTAGATAATTATGCTGAGTAAGAATAAGATTTAGTTGTTCACAGCTAAAAAAAAAAATCCAGCATTTACTTAGTTCTAATCTGAGTGGCATGATTATAGTCAAATATCAGATGATGAACAGTCCCTTTCAGGAGGGCCCATGTCTGGGGCACTTGGGTGGCTCAGTGGGTAAAAACCTCTGCCTTTGGCTCAGGTCATGATCCCAGGGTCCTAGGATCAAGCCCCACATCGGGCTCTCTGCTCAGCAGGGAGCCTGCTTCCTCCTCTCTCTCTGCCTACTTGTGATCTCTCTCTGTCAAATAAATAAATAAAATCTTAAAAAAAAAAAAAAAAGGAGGGTCCATGTCCATCACAAATCACTTCAACGTAGGTCCAGAAAAATGACAAAAGGGGAAAGTGGGGTTTTCCTAGAAAAAATCTGAACAATCATCTCAGAGAATTGATGACATCATTTGAGAGCCCCTCTGAAATCTGGCTGCTCCCTAGAGTGGGGATAGGAAGGAAGGCCACCACTGGACTGTGTTTCTTCAGGATCCTCTGATTTACCCTCAGACTAGCCGGAGGAAACCCATCATAGAGGCCTGGGGTTGAGAGTAGAGCCTGGGCCGGGAAGGCAGCCACTCCAGCCTGTTCTCCCCCATGGCCAGGCCTGATTTCTCTCCTCACTCATTCCTTTCTTTTTTTTTTTTTTTTTAAGATTGATTGATTGATTGGTTTGACAGACAGAGAGCACAAGTAGGCAGAGTGGCAGGCAGAGGGAGAGGGGGAAGCAGGTTCTCCATTGAGCAGGGAGTCCAATGCGTGGCTCCATCCCAGGACCCTGAGATCATGACCTGAGCCAAAGGCAGATGCTTAACCCACTGAGCCACCCCTGCGCCCCCTCCCCTCACTCATTCTGACAGCTTCAGGAGGGATGCTCTCGTAGGGGTGCCTCGGAGACTGAGAGACAGATCTGCCTTTGTTTTTTTTTTTGTTTGTTTGTTTGTTTGTTTGTTTTAAAGATTTTATTTATTTATTTGACAGAGAGAGATTACAAGTAGGCAGAGAGGCAGGCAGAGAGAGAGAGGAGGAAGCAGGCTCCCTGCCGAGCAGAGAGCCCGATGCGTGACTCGATCCCAGGATCCCGAGATCATGACCTGAGCTGAAGGCAGCAGCCCGACACACTGAGCCACCCAGGCGCCCGAGAGACAGATCTGAATAAGAGCTTGCTGTGTGTTAAGCTTGCACATAGTTATCTCTATTCCTCTTCATAAAGATCTTGTGAGATGAGTACCGGTATCTCCATTTTATAGGTGAGAAAACTGAGGATAAGGAAGTTTAAACATTTTCCCAAGGTCATGCAGCCAGTAAATGTCAACACCAGGAGTTGAGCCATAACCACGACACTAGACTGCATCCTACTAGATTGGGATGACCCAAGAGTTCCCCTAGGCTTCCCCTGAGAGCCTCCAGAGCCAGGGCTGGATCAACCTCACTCATTTCCACGCCCCAAATGCCATACACTCTATGGACATCTTACACAGTACTCACCTCACGTGGACAAGGAAGGGCTCTAGAACTGCCCGTAATTTCATATACATCAAAACTAGAGAATCCTATGATAAACATCTTGGAAGAAGATGACAGAAGTCAGTTTGAAGCCAAACTAAATGGCCTTGGGCAAGTCACCGAACTTCTGGGAGCTTGTGTTTTCTCATCTGCAGAGTGAGGATGATAATGCCTGGCACACAGGGCAGGTAAGATGATCAACTGGTCCAGTAAGTTCTGGTTCTTCCGTCTCCCTGGCTCCACCACTGGGAGCGGTACAGGCAGTGCTAAGTGTGTGGCCAGGAGAGGGGCTGGTGCAGAAGCCTGAGGCTCCCCTGCTGCCGATGTTTCTCCCTGCTCCAGATCAGCAGGGCACTAATCCTATGGTCATAACCAGTTCCGTCATTCCCTTGCCATGTTCTGGGGTTAAATTCCAAGCTTCTGGGATCATCATTCCTACGGCAACTTAATGGGTGTAGTACAGGCCACAAGTCACGGGCAGCAATGGAAAGCTCTCAGTTCTTCCAGAACAAGAGTACAAAGCCAAACAAAACAAAACAGGGCCTTTCTAAAGGGATAAGGCAAAAGCAACAAGCTTGAAATCCAGCATCATGATGTTCACATTTCCAAAGCACGAACAGTCTAGTTGTAGGTTTCGCCTTCAATTTCAGAATATTAAACCAAAATAACTAAACAAAAAAGCACTTAATGGTCTCCTTGAAATGGTGAAGAAGTGTCTCCTTTAAGGAAAAAAATGACTGTTAATAACTACCGTGGGAGTGATTTGGGCATAAAGTAGAAGAAGAAAGGAGAATAATCATATTTTCAGCTTTATATTCTAATAAACAAGTCCTCCCTACGGCAACGCCTATCAGAGGCATTGCTTTCCCTTAGTACCATCCCAAATCATATTTCTGGCTCAATTTCATTCATCTTCTTCATGACTGAGAATTATGCTTGTTTTATTCACTAACAACCTTTTTTTTGCTATTCAAGTCTAGCAGGTAAGAAGGGCAGCCTACCGAGATCTTCCCTGTATTTTTGGTGTTTGGCTCTGAAATATTCAAATATATTTCTAGAGAAAATGTTAAATAGCTAAAATCAGAGTTTATTAAAAATATTCTTGGATCATTTGCTTCTGTACACTTTTTTAAAATTAAGGTACAATTGACCTAGAATAGTACATTCATTTCCAGCATACAACATAATGACATTTATATATAGTTTTGCAAAATGATCACCACAATTAATCTACGTAATCTACACCTGTCACCATATAAAGCCACAAAAGAGTATTTTTTCCTTGGGATGAAAACTTTTAAGATATACTCTCCCAGCAACTTTCAAATATGCAGTACGGTATTGTTAACACAGTCAATATACTCGGTAAAGTATGCTTTTGTATTTTGATTTATTCTTCACCATGTGCAGGGTGCCTGGGTGGCTGAGTCAGTTAAGTGTCTGCTTTTTTTTGTTTGTTTGTTTGTTTAAAGATTTTATTTATTTGACAGACAGAGATCACAAGTAGGCAGAGAGGCAGGCAGAGAGAGAGGAGGAAGCAGGCTCCCCACAGAGCAGAGAGCCTGATGCGGGGCTCGATCCCAGGATGCTGGGATCATGACCTGAGCCGAAGGCAGAGGCTTTAACCCACTGAACCACCCAGGCACCCCAAGTGTCTGCTTTTGATTCAGGTCGTGATCTTGGGATCCTAGGATTGAGCCACACATCAGGCTTCCTGCTTAATGGGGAGTCTCTTCTCCCCCTCCCTCTCTTCCTTTTTCTTCCCCTCCCCCTCCGCTCATGCTCTGTCTCTTGCTTTCATTCTCTCTCTCTCAAATAAATAAATAAAAGCTTTTTTAAAAAATAAAATAAACACTGCCATGGGCATTTTGTTTAACTGTGGTACGTGCATGTACTATACACAAAATGAAGAAAACAAAGTCTTTTCAAGCTTCTGTTTTGATAAGGTATTTCTCCTGCTTGAGGAGAAAAGCTTGGAAGTTCTAGAATGTTAGTGTAAGAAAGATGAAGAAACTGAGACCTGAGGAAACAAAGTGCCTGTCCACGGCCACACAGCCCTTCCACATTTCTTGCCAGGGGATATCTGTCAGTTTATTTTGGATTCTGTGTGTAGAGCATTCAGCTTCCTTGGGTTAATGGATTATTGATTAATGTTCAGAAAAATACACAAGGAAGTTTTTTATGTTCCCACTATGAGAACTTCTTTTATTCCTTCTCAGCGGGAACGCTAAGAGCTTTGGGGCAGGACAATTCCTCATTGTGTGTAGAGGTTCCAAGAGTTTCAGGATGTTGGCATCTCCAGTCCGGTGGCTGTAGCCATGGCGAAGCAGGAGGCAACCAGGCAAATGTTAGCACAACTCAGGGCACCCAAAGAGCTACTAGCAACTTGTTGTTGTACATTTAAGAATCTGCTCAACACTCTCACTGCCTTTCTAATAACCTCTACAGCAGGACTCCTGGCATATGTACAGGATCCTTAGATCCCACCCAGCCCTGGCACTTCCTTTGAAAAGCAAAGCCTCAATGTCAAGAGCTATACACGAGGTCCTACAGCTCATCCCAGATAGAACCAGATCTTGGCCCCTTCTCTTTCTAACACATCTCAGTGCCACCACTTCTCCAAGGGATCAGCCCTGGGTACACGGCCAGACCAGCACAAGGGCCCAATACCCATCCCTCCCAGAGGTTCCATACCTGCAGTTCCTGCCCGTCCTTGTATGAGTAAGGTGGGGTCACCTTTGTTCCAGGAAACCGCTCTGCAGCAAGGAGACAGTGCTGTGGAGTGAGGAAGAGTGTGGATGTCTCTGTTTCAAGCCAGGTGGACCTCTTATCTTGGACAAGCTGCCTGGCCTCTATGCCTCAGTTTCCTCATTTATAAATCAGGAGTCAACAGTAGCCAAACTGCGTTACGATTAAATGGGGTAATGGCTCCCGAGCCCCCACACCAGCGCCCGGCACACTGTAAGCACCTGCTAAGTGTTATCTGTCAGCAACAGCAGCACCATCATCACCTTCTTCAATCCAGGGACTAGAAAGATTCATTAATTGCAGATCCTGTCTTCAAGGAGACTTTTTAAAGAAGTACAACTTGCTGCGTTTCATCCCATTCACCTGGGTTTCACTCTGTGATGGGCTTGGAATCTTGGTAAAGAGTGTGAGAGCCAAAATCCCACTGGATTCACTGCCCCTCCTGCTCCCTTCCTTACAGACCACTAACCCTAACCCTAACCCTAACCCACTCTTAGTGGGGTGATTCCCCAGGCTTCCACACTGGTCTTAGTTGTTTTAGAGCCCAGCCAGTTGTTTGGAAGGGTGAGGAGTGTTTGGAATAGTGTATTAAACACGTCTTCTTATTTTCTCTACTCTGATGGTTTGACATCTGGGGCCTTCCTGACACTGGAGAGACTGTCCCGGCCAGAGTTAACCAGTTCCTAGAAATAGTAAATGACTCATCTGTGAGAATATCTGTCATATGTGAACCAACCAAGGCAGCGTCCATCTCCCCAACCATTGCCTCTACTAGGCTCTCCTACTCTGAGCCAATGTCCACCTGCCCTAATCATCCCAGAAGCAGGTACCCGATAATGGTGGACAGCACCCAGGTCCCAAAGCCCACCATGATTATTCAAACTAGCACAACAAAGGCTCTCGTCTACATTTTCCCTTAATGACTTCTGCCTCCTAACGGTCCCTAGGGCTTCCTCATGTGGGCTTCCTGCACGGTGTGCCCTGCCTCCTGTTTCACACTCCAGGGCTGCGTACAGCAACTTCTTCCTTCATGACAGTCATTTCCATTTCTGCCTGTTGTACCACACCAGATTAAAACGAATCTTGGCTACCTTTACTTGTATCCTCTTAAAGGGAATGAAAAGGGGAAAGAATCAGAGATAAGAGTCAGCTGGGGAAGGGGTACCTGGCTGGCTCAGTCGGTTCAGCGTTTAAGCTTCTGACTTTGGCTCAAGTCATGATCTCAGGGTCCTGAGAGCAAGCTCCCCGTTCAGCAGGGAATCTGCTTCTCCACCTCCCTCTGTCTCTCCCCCGGCATGTACTCTCTCTGTCTCTCTCTCAAATAAATAAATGAAATCTTTAAAAAATTAAAAAAAAAAAAGGAGCTTGTTGGGGATGAAGGGTTGATTTCAATTTAGTAAACATGACTAGAACAGCAAAAGAACCCCTCACACTTGTAAAAGACTAGAGTTGATAAAATGTTCCCATTGACCTGATTTCATCCAGCTGTTGGCAAAAGCCTGTGAAGTCAACATTAATCCGATTTCACACAAAGATATTGAAACAAAGGCTAAGTGACTGACCATGATCCCACAGCCTGTAGGAGGAAATGTCAGAATTTGAACTCAGATCTATCTGTATCCACAATTCTACTGCTGCATCCCCAAGAAGCAAAGCGAGAACTAAGAAGGAAGAGTGAGCTATCTACCATCTTATAATCTCCGTATTCATTCCATTGGCTGAAGACAGAGACTTATGTGTCCTTGTGTTCCCCAGTGCCTCATGCATAACAGAGTATGAAGAAGTACACGTTGAACCAATGAATGAAGAGCAATCAAAAGGGGCAGGTAAATAGTTCCAAGCACCTTACGAGCCCACTGACCCTCTCTCTCTTGTTCTTGGTTCTGACACACCAGTGTCACATGGTTTCCTTATCTGTAAGATGGGGTAATAATAGTGCTTATGCAAATCTGTTGAGAAGAATTAATATATAACTCAAATATATATAATACAATTATATAGAATATTATTTGAGTTAATTATATATTTTATTTTTTTTAAAGATTTTATTTATTTATTTGTCAGAGAGAGAGAGAGAGAAAGTGAACACTGGCAGACGGAGGCAGAGGGAGAAGCAGGCTCCCCGCCGAGCAAGGAGCCCGATGTGGGACTCGATCCCAGGACGCTAAGATCATGACCTGAGCTGAAGGCAGCTGCCCAAACAACTGAGCCACCCAGGCGTCCCATAGTTAATTATATATTTTAAATATGTAATATTTGTTGCCAAGAATTATTATTGGAAAAATGTTTTATCCATATGCCTGGCATATAATCAGTAGTCAGTGTGTGGTAGCAAGAGTTAGTTATCTGACACTTCTGCTCTTGGCTGGGCACTGTGGGCCTTTGTTGCTGGGCTGAAAGCGTGGTATTAATGGCATCTGGTCAAAGTCCACTCCTCAGCCATTCTTTTTGTCAACTGGCGAGTATGTCCCTGCTTTTTATCTAACTCCTCTTTTTCCTCCTTTGACAAAGGACAGAGACTGTATTCTGGCTCCATGTCCCCAAAGCACTTTCAACCATTAATTCAACAGGTATGTATTGAGCATTGTTTCATGTTTCCTGTTGCTACATTAACCAACCAACCAACACATCCTGGCTTAAAATAATTTTATTTGCTCACGGCTCTTTGATCTGGTGTGGGCTCAGCTGGGAGTTCCTGCTGTTGGACTTGCCACTGGTCTCTCTTGCAGCTGCATTCATCTGGTAAACCTGGCTGGAGCTGAACTCAGCCTGGGTGCTGGGGTGGCTGTGTCTCTCTGTGGAGACTCAGGATTTCTAACTCTTATGTGGCCTCCTCACAAACAGCCTGACTACTGATAAAGCACATCAAGCCTTCTAAAAATATGAAAGCAGAAGCTGCTAGTTCTTAAGACTCTGTCCATGAACTGGCAGTATATCTCTTGTGCCCATCTTGTTGGTTAAAGAGGGCCAGTCCTGCTCCCAGGGGAGAGGGCACAAGGACATGAGTAATGGGAGGCCTGGTTCGTTGAGGGCCCTTAATGGAACAGAGTACGGAAAGCACATTCTCTGTACCTACCACTTCCCTAGGATCATTGGTGAAAACGTCAGACCAAGTTCTTTTCTCCGTGGAGCCTCCATTCCAGGGCAGTGCTTATCAAAACTTGACAGTGCATCAGAACCACTGGGAAGCTTTGTGAAAACTTAAAATGGTGGGCACTCCCCCAGAATTTCTCTTTCCATTTGTCAGGGATGGGGCCCAAGAATCTCTAGCTCTACCAAGTTCCCAGGTGATAGCTGGTCTGGGAACACTTCGAGAATCACTGTTCTGGGGTTCAGTCCTCTCACCAGAATACATCCTCAGAGATGTTACTTCAGTTGGTCTGGGGTAAGGCAATTTTTAAAAACAGTTCCCTGGAGGACAAGGGGCGTTAGAGAGTAGTAGGGAATTTGGGTAAATTGGAAGGGGAGGTGAACCATGAGAGACTATGGACTCTGAAAAACAGTCTGAAGGGTTTGAAGTGGCGGGGGGGGTGGGAGGTTGGGGTACCAGGTGGTGGGTATTATAGACGGCACAGCTTGCATGGAGCACTGGGTGTGGTGAAAAAATAATGAATAATGTTTTTCTAAAATAAATAAATTGGGGGAAAAAAAATAAAAATAAAATACAACTAAAATTTAAAAAAAAAAATAAAAAAATAAAAACAGTTCCCTGGTGATCTTAACGTGCAGTCAGGATTGAAAATCACCGCCTGATAGTCTATTCTGTCTCCCTGTCATTTTCCTGACAAGGTCCCTGAGCGAGTCACACTTTGCTTTACCTTTATGACCCCACCTGAATATTTCTCTTCTTCAAAACAAGGGTTCTCAAATTTTGCTGCACTTTAGAAATTTGCTACAATTTAGAATTAAAAGTCTTGATGTCCAGGTCATACTCCAGGCCAATTAAATCAGAACCTTTAGGGATGTGACCCCAGCATTAAGTATTTTAGAAATTCTCTAAGTGATTACAAAGTGCAACAAAGTTTGAGAATGGGTGCTTTATAACGCCCTTAGTGATGTTAGCACAGTAAACATTTGTCAGTTTAAAAACCACCTTTCCTGGGACGCCTGGGTGGCTCAGTGGGTTAAAGCCTCTGCCTTTGCCTCTCTGCTCAGCAGGGAGCCTGCTTCCTCCTCTCACTCTCTGCCTACTTGTGTACTCTTGTCTATCAAATAAATAAATAAAATCTTTTAAAAAAATAAAAATAAAAACCATCTTTCCCACAGTAATTTCACTAACACTAAAAAAAAAAATGTAGAGGATATTTTAAACTAGAATTTTACCTTCTCCTCTTCTACTTCCACTTGCAGCTGCATTCATGCCTCAATTGCACAGTCATCCTTTAAGGAGACCAGATTTTGCCACATTTGCCCTTAAAAATTTTTTACTCAAGATCACCAGGAACTTTTGGTGAGGAAGGGGTTAAGATGATAGCTCAGTTGCATGCTGGGAATTGTAGTACAAGAGCAGCACTTTCCCCCTGAGGCACTATGGACCTCCAAAGCAGCACCCAGGATCCCGCATCGCACTGACCCTTTGGGGAGACAGTGCCCTGTAGTGGCTAACACCGTGGACATCAGACTCAGATGCCTGGGTTAGATCCCAGTGCCACTCCTCACGAGCTACAGTACCCTGGGCACACTACTTCATCTCCTGGCCCTAAGTTTTCTTTTCTGTAAGTGGAGAGGAAATAATAACAGCAACAACAATAATAATAAATATCTAGCCCATTAGATTGTTACAAGGAGTAAATGAATTAATTACATAAAGGGCTTAGAACAGCAGATGGCACAAAATATGCATTCTTTAAGTGTCAGCTTTATTCCTATTGTCTTCTAACTCCTCTCTTGGCCAAAGTTGGACCATAGGAGTCAAAAAGTCCCCAATTCCATAGTCAGGACACAAGGGTTTAGCTGTCTTTTGAGAAATTACCCATATCTGTCTGTCCAAATTGTCCTCTGGTCATTCTCTTAAAAATTATATGGTCGGTTGGTTGGGGTGAGAGGTTGGGGCCAAGGGGTACAATATTGGCTAACAGATGCTAGCACACATACCGTCCCCTAGTGAGTGTCCCTTGGTTTTACCTATCCAGCCCTCCTCTCTGCTCTTGGTAGTAAGACCAAAGTTTCCTTTGGGGAGCCACACCCCTCCCACTGCATCCTCGCTTGGTGGGATTGCTGCCCAGGTGTCTGTTCCCGTAGCAGATGGGTGGGTACCTGACTCCAGCTCAGCCCACCCGGCCCTCTCCTCTGGGGAGGAACATGGGGACAAGAACTGGTTGGAGTGGATTCACCTGAGGACCTTGTCTCTTGTCTCCTGCCACCTAGATCCTCAAGCTCCCACAAGTTTCTCCTTTCTGAAATCTGCTTAGACAGACCATCCTGGGATTCTGCGAGTCACTCTATCACCATGGCAATGAGGGCCTTTTATGCTAAGACTGGCAGAATCAATGTCTGACACTTTCCACCAAAGGGTCCTCGGTGACACACTCCTTCTAAGTAATCTTTAAAATCTGGTCCTCTGCTCACTGCCCTTGCCCACCTCCCATCTAATTTCTGGCAGAACTATCAGTAGCCGAATGCCTTCTTTGTGACATGCCTTCCACGTGCATTATCATGAATTCTAATACCAACAATGTAAAGATGGCATTACTACTACTTTATCAATGTAGAAAATGAGGCACAGAGAAGCCAAGCAACTTGCTCAAGGTCACACAGCTATAACAGAAATGATATTCTGACCAGTCTACTTACTGCCCTCAATCAGAAAGTGAATTCTTTTGGAATTGAGATCAACATTTCTCAGCCATTTCACAGACTCCTGGGGTGGGTGAAGATCTTTCTCATCCTCTGATAAAGCGTTTTCTTTTTCTATCTCTTTTTTTGGTCCTAGACTGATTGTAAGCAACATTTTACATCACAACCATGTGTACACACACACACACACACACGCGAGCACACGCGCGCACACACACACACACAAGAACTGACACCCATTTGCATGTGTCAGTGTTTGTAAAAGGGAGGCAGGGCTAAGCTGGAGCTTTTGAGGCTCATAATAATGATTTGTTTACTTGCATAATGCGAGTTTCCTAGGCCACAGCCAGCCTGAGGGGAGAGCTGGGATCAGAACCAGCACAGGCTGTTCCTCTCTCCCTCTGCTTTCATCGGCTCTCCCAGAAACTCCAGCCCCTCCACAAAGCCCCTGTCCTGATCTGAGGATGCCTGGAGAACTTCGCACATGTGCTCCCTAACACACACCAGGACCTCACCTCCCTTCTCTTGTGCTCTGGCTCTCTGCTGGGATCATTGCCAACTCCTCTGTGTGGCTGTCACTGTGGCTGGGCCACTAATATCGAGCTGCTCCTGCTGGAAAACCCAGGGCCTTTGGTGACGTATGAGTCACGGGCTTGGACAGGGACGCTGTTGTATCTCCATGGCAGTTCTGGTACCACAGTGCTGGGCACAGTTCCTCATAGCACCCACGTGCAAGGCCATAATGGCCGCTAACCTAGAAAGAAGACCCTTTGTTCCAGGGACCCGAAAGTAGATTCTTCTTACCCCTTCTAACTTACACATGTTCAAGGGCAGCAGGCTGACAACAACCTCTGCCCTGCGTTCATCACCAAAACAACCTTCTTTTTCTCCAGCTCTGGACCTTGCCCTTGGACTAGGCTTGGATGTTCTTACTCTCACCCAGACTGGTGAGTTCTTTTCCCAGGAGGATCCTTGGTTGCTTTATGCAAATAGACTCTTGGCAAGGCCACATTCTCTCACCCCCTGCCCCCCCACAAGTCCCTGCTTCCTGGAGTGAATACAGATTTAAGATAAACCCATTTTTATTTGAGAGCTTTGGCTTCCCAGGTCTTGGGAGTCACATGCTCAGAGTTCAAGTCTTATTGCCGCAATGATGACAATGATGGTAACAAGTCGTCCCCATGTATCAGACCCCACGCTAAACACTTTAGATCTATTTAATTCTGTCAGCAATTCCATGTGATATGTATTACTAATATCCTCAAGATGCAGAAGAGAAATCTATGGCTTAGAAAGTTTACACTGTAGCCTGTGGTCACACAGCTGGCAACATGCAGAGCCATCCTGAGATCCACTCATCTTCTCCTCTACAGCTGGGCCTGTGCATCTAGCCTTCCTCAGCCAAGCCTCCCAGCCCCCTTGGGCATCCTTCCAGCTTTGTTTTCACCCCTTCTAGCCTACTGTCCCAAGGGTCCCCATCATAATCCACAGGTGGGTTATCAAACCGTATCTAAAGGTGTTCGACTTGGTGGAAACCCCTAGCTTCCACCCTCCCGATTCCCACATCCTCTCTGTGCCGTACCAGGGCTTCCTGGAGAAGGAGGAAGTTGTGGGGAAAGGAAGTCTCATCAGCAACAAGAGTCCCCTCTCCAGGCCCCTCAAGACTTCATTATGGCAAACTGCTCTTCCTAGCCCCCTCCTCAGTTCCAATTTGGGAACCAGGCAGTTTCTCTTCCCTTAAAAGGCCATCAGCATTCCACATTACACGGTTACAATTTTGCCTGATCTTAGTGGGTTAGTGGGTGTTTTAATTGAATAAGGAATTCAAGTCTGGGCTTTAAATGCCAAAGAGAAAGAAAAAGTTACTGTCTTTTCAGAATGCCCATTGTAATTTGCCCTTAGAGACCCCCCTCCCCTCCCCATGGTCCCTTTTCCACTAGAACTGACACACTGAACCACCAGATAAATATAGCTGCCAAGTGAAGTTATGGGCATGATTTCTTTCCCTCATTCATTTGCCCCTCTGCCTTTGTCCAGTCAAAAATGAAAGTGCTCACCCTTTCTCTGACTGTGTCTACAGAGTGCAAAGCGAAGGGTTGATCAAGCAATCTTGGTAACTTGGTATGTTTGAAAGTGAAACACAGGGAGTGACTTACCCTGTTTAACCACACTGATCCATTTCACCACATCTCTGAGAATGTCACCTCACACAGAATGGTTGTTCTGCTCCCCACCATCTGTATGACCTCTTGGGAACTCAGTTTCCCCACATGTAACATTTTGAGGACTGGATCTGAGAACTCTGAAGTCCCTGAAGGTTCTTGTGGTCTTTATTTTATAATTACAAAATGCATCATTGACAAGTCAGATAAGTTAGGGGATGGGTAGTTAAAATAAAAACAATCCTCTATGAAATTTTTACCACATAACTATTTTATGGAACAAGTTTCCAGTGTGCACTTGAAACAAGACCCAATTTATAGAAATCTGGCTTGCAGCCAACTTTTAAGTGACACTTTTACCATTCCAAGTGGGGCTTGCCCATGGGTCACAGTTATTATAAAGACTATCATATATTCCCTCCCTTCAAAGAGACTTAGATAGTGAAACATTATTAGAATCTACTCTAAAATTATTACTTCTCTTGCATGGAGGTTTTTTCCTTTTCTGTAAAAATATAACACATTTATATGCCCTCAAAAATCAGTCTAATGATCATAATCTACTGGTCCTTTTGAAGCACAAACCAGATTATATCACTCCTTGCCCAAAGCACCGCAGAGGTGTCTGCTGTCCTCAGGGTCAAGGCCAGACCCTTGGGTCTATCTGCTCCACCCGGAAAGCTCCAGCTCTCTCCTTCATTCCCCCTTACCTGGGAACTCAGCTCAATCAATACTTCTTTAGCGAATTGTCCTCTGGCCCCCTTGATGAGATCAAATGCCTCTACTGTAACTCTGAGACGGGATGTGAAGTTTCATTGGATGAGCATGTCCTGGTCATGAATAGCCTCTACGCTCTGTTGTTGCTCTAGAAGGTGAAATGTTTGCCCAGCATGTGCACAATGCTGTCCAGGAACTGGAGTCACTGCAGGGTCTCTGCCCTTATGAAGCTTACAGTCTTCTGGGTAAACAGACAGTAACCAAATAAAAGAGTGAACATGCCTGCCACTGCCCCCCCCACCCCCACCTCCAGAGCTCAGAGAAATTAAACAAGTGACTGCAGTGAGCATGGGGCATGTGATGGAAGGGAAGGGGTAGACCACCAATGCGTCAAGTTCCCGTGGAGGACGAGTTTGGTCATAATCATGCATTTGCTCAAACAGTCCTTTTACTGGTTTCAGTCTAAGAAGCTGAGCAGGAGAAAGGACTAGAGACTGACATCCGCTGGCCAGCTGGGCCAGCTCCAGAGTGGCCGACTTCAGCATGGTAAGAGGATCAAGGGTCTATTCTCCTCTTTGTCCTCCAAGCCAAGGGTCTTCCCACCCTCTTGGACTATACTATCTTGCCCCAGTGTCGAGGTATGTTTGTTTGTTTGTTTCTTTCTTTAAATAAATTTCCTATTCCAAAGATATGTTCTCCTTCCCATCAGGTATGACAGTGAGATAGCTTACCACGTTGATGTAATGTTCATGATATTTACGGAACACCTATGCTACCATCCCCATTTCACAGACAGGCGAACAGGTGCAGGGATAAGGCCAATTCGCTTGTAGCAGACCTGGGACCTCAAAGCCAGGGCTCCGGCTCTTAATCCAGTGCGTTCCCGGCCCTGTCTGAGCCTCTTGGGCTAAACCAGGCCTTTACAGGGCCCTCAGAAGCCAAAGTCGGCTGCCTGCTGCTGGCAGGGAGTTCCCTCAGGGCTTCTGGTCCTACAGCTGACCAAGGGAGTGTGTGAAAGGAGGAGAGTGGATTATGCACAGGGGCAGTCTACATCCTCATTTCCTCCCTCATCATGGAAGGAGGGGATGGCTTACATATGGGGGTGGGGGGCGGGTTATGAAAAGCAAGAATTCATAAGAGTTGGTAAGTGTCAGAAAAGTGTTTACTCACATTCATTCCCTGAAAGTCACATTCTCCATGTGTTCCTATTTGTCTTTCAACGATGGCATCAGTCAGGTGGAATCAGCAAGCAAGACCAAGGTTTTAGCCAAATGCTGTGGAGACAGAGAGAGAGAGAGAGAGAGAGAGAGAGTTTCATTTAACTTCATTTTTCCAGCCAGGGCTGGCTCCAAGGCGAGTTTTTCTCACTCGTTCTTTTGCTACACGCACAGCAAATTCCCAGAGGTTTCTGAGACTGCCGAGATCTGATACAAGACGACTGCTCCCACCCACCCGCCCACCCACCCACTAATAAGACATAAAGCCGTCCTATTTTTGGTAACAATTAAAGGGCCTCTCGGTGCAAGCAAAACGCTGTTTATTTTCTGTTACATCACTTCACTTTGCCTTCGAAGGCTGTTCTGTGCTCAGTGTTCTCGTGGTGATGCAAGTCGGCTCTCTCCTCCAGCAGTTGGGTCCCTCCCATCGCACAGCACCTCACAGGTCTCTTCCCCGAGCAGTGCGTTGCTGGAGCGAAGAGCAGCTCACGAATCAGCTGCAGGTCCCCGTTTTGAAAAGCAGAGATACAGAGGCAGAGGAAACGGGTGGACTCCTGTGTGACCTGGTCTCAGAGCAAGACAATCACCAGCTGAATTCCAGAAGCCCTGTTCATGTTTGGGGATATTTTTTCGACTGCATGGAATCAGAGAGAAGCCAAAGGATGGGAACTGCCTGCATCCCCCTGAAAAGAATTGCTTATTTCCTATGTCTCTTATCTGCGCTTTTGCTGACTGAGGGGAAGAAACCAGCGAAGCCAAAATGCCCTGCCGTGTGTACTTGTACCAAAGATAATGCTTTATGTGAGAATGCCAGATCCATTCCACGCACCGTTCCTCCTGATGTTATCTCATTGTAAGGCCCGTAAGCATTTTGATATCTAATTTACGATTTAAAAATTCCAGCAGATGTATTTGGGGCTTTGTATGTATTGGTAGAAGGGCATGGAGAGAGATTTTCCTCTTGCGTGCTTGGCCATTTGACAGTGCTAACATTTTGCTGCATTTAGAAATTTTGATTTTGATTAAGCTGCTATGGAACATGCTTAGATATCCCCCACCCCTGAACATTATTATGAGAAACCTGTAGCCGATTTCATCTTTCCTGCTCCATCTGGGAAGGAACAGTATGGTACTTCATTAAATAGTGTCAAAATAGTGACTGTTTTGCTAAACTGGATTAACATAAGGTTTGTTCTGTGTGTGTGTGTGTCTCTTTGTGTACGTCTGTTTGTTTGTTTTTTGTTTGTTTTCTTTCAGATCCTTTGTGAGATCTGGTTTTACTGAAATCTCAGAAGGGAGTTTTTTATTCACACCATCGCTGCAGCTCTTGTGAGAAATATTTATATCATGACTATTTTTAATATAGCATATATTTGGATAAGCCCTCTAGTAAAACGATCTCAATATTAATTTTGTCAAATGTGATTGCATTTCTGGGAAGAAAAAGACAATCAGTAAAGTCAGAGGTAGCTGGGTTTGTTTGGGACTGGACAAGAGCAGTGCAGGTTGATTCTTTGCAATGGTAAATTTGCTAACCCGTAATGCTGTCTACTCTAACGGCTATTTATGAAGTTGTTGGAATGTTTGCAACAATGCTCCCAATTCCATGCCACTATTTTACTTTCATTTTTGACTTGGGAACTTTGCTTATTTTGCCCTGGAGTTTTTGAATTAGTCGATAGAGAACCCTGCATAACATATGCGCTCAAGATGTTGTCTCCCGGGGATCTGGGGCGGGCTGCTATTCTGTATGATTTACCATGTGGGGAAAAACAAATCCGGGTTCTTTCTAGGTAACTCCTTAATATATTAACTCTTGTGAGATTGTTTTCTAATCTCCCATCACTTATAACTAGTCGCCTTACAAGGAGGCAAAGAAAATATTAATATAGGGTGGTGCGAAGGTTTAGTCTTTGCCGTATGTTTTGAGTTAGCCACGAGGGAACCACCTATTCTGGCTATGTCTCAAAATAGTCAAAAAACAATATTTGACTAAGAAATTCTATTTCTCCACCGGCACAGTATCACATGTATCATTTGTTCTGATGTGTAATGTTTGGCCATTGGAGTGCTAGTTCTTAGAGCTGGACCATGTGAGGGTCAAGAGGTCTCCCCAGACTCAGGTGTCAGGCGACAGATTGAAGATGTAGTGATACGGTTCCAGGAGGAAATTAGCCAATTGTTGATCAACTGAGTTTTCATTATCTGAACTGCATGATTCAGGACACAAGTTTTTTGCTTGCTTTTTTGTTTTTTGGTTTTTTTTTTTTTTGCCTTAATTAGTCATTTTGGCTGTTTGAGGTTATATATACAGAGACAAACAGCATGATTTGAAACTGGAGAGAACTGTGTAAATCTAACCCCAGCACTCACTAGAAACTAGACAAGGAATCTTGTACAAATGACTACATCTCTCTGAGCCTCAGTCTCCTCATCTATAAAATGGAGGTGTTGACACATTGAAGGATTGCTATCAGAGATAGATAAGATTTAAGTAGATAAATGGCTTGGCGTCGGGTATGACAAATGGTTACACATTTTAGGAAAGGTAGTGTTTTTAATTTTTACAATCAGCTAAAAAAAAAATCTATAAATTAATTCTGTTAATCTGTTGTTTTATCTATATGAAATTCCAAAACTGGTTTGACTATTTCTTTGAATTCACAAACCTGATTAGGTGTTCGGACATTATGTAACAATGTTGGCTAATGTCTTTCTACTAGCGAGTGTCTTGGGGTGATATGCAAATGAACAGAGTATTCTTAAGAGATTCATCTGATTGATGGCTAGTGGTATGATTAGGGGAAGAGTTAGCACATCAGACAAATCCAAAAGAGTCTTCAGTACATAGAGAGGCAAAGTCTCCCATGGCAGGATCCTTCTGCAGCATAAGAATTGGTTGTATCTGAAAAAGTGGCAATTGTGCTTATGTTGTCCACTTGTTAAATAAATAAATGGCTCATTTAAAAAGCATCCTTTTCCAGAGCTAAGGCACCTCTTTCCCTCCCAGGATAGTGAAATAGGTGAGTCCTTAAAATTCAAGGAGAAGCGTCAGTCAACACATTCTAATATTCCAACACTAAATAGACATTAGCTGTGACACAGAAAACCTGGACTGAACAACCCAATCAGTTAGAACACGTCTATTTTTTTTTTTTTTTTTTTTTGCCAGGGGACCAACCTCCCAAGCGCAGATGCTGGACAGTGGTATAGGAATAGTTACCGGCTGCTGCGGGGTAATGTGATTACACGTATTTAGAATCACAGAGGGAAGCCAAGGAACTGGTTTTTAAATAGCCCACACCGAGTGTGTGCCATGCCCCTGTGTCCCATGCTCTGAGTTCCTATGGAACATTCCAGCCCTTATTTCTAAAAGCAGTTCAGGTTTCAGAAATAACAAAAGGGCAAGTAATTCTTGCCCTGTATGTCCTTACTTAACTCACATTGGCTAACCTTCGAGATGCAGATTTGTGCCTGGGCAGAGTTTATGCATAAGTGTCAGGTGTCGAAGTTTGTCTCTGATCTCGGCACCTTGTTTTCTAAAGATTTTGCTCCCTATTCTTCCTGCTCAATGTTTTTTGCTTCCTCCTCTTCAGAAGAGGGTCTAATAAGCTCATTTTCACCGAGGAGGAACTAAATCGTAAGGCTCCAAATGGGAATTGTGCCATAATCATAACATTGATGGGAATAGATGGTTCACGGATGAAGAGTTCTTCTGTGGGGCAGGGCCACCGGGTGCCCTGAAAACCCCACGTGGGCTGCCAGTCCCTCCTGAAATACGAAGAGGAAGGGGCCTGAATTTGCCTTTGTGTGACTTTGGCCATCAGACAAGGCCTGGATCACAGCAGCGGTGGCTTGTGTTTTGCAATGAATTCTAACAGCCTTTGTGACCATGGATTACCAAATTGACCTGTCCTATCCTGTGAAGGGATAAACTTCAGACTTGATGCTGCTTCATTGTTGTGCAAAGACAGTTGGTTTCTTGCTCTGTTGTTGAAAAGGGAAAAGAAATGTCCCATTCCCATGATCCATGCTAACAATCTGATAATTTTGTTATGGTCCCAAATGCTTTTTCAGACCTTCTGCAGAAGCATGATGAGAAGTACTTTTTTGAAATGTCAGCCTGGGGTACTGAGGAAAACAGATGCAGTGCCCTTTTAAGTTACACACAGTGTTTGGGGAGAAAAGATCCTGCTAGGCCGAGGCTGACAATGTGTTTTGGAGGGCAGGAACAACAAAAACCCACACTCTGTAGAGAGGAGAGGAAGAATAGAATTATCTAATAAAAATTCATCAAAAACAGTGAACAAAATGTTTAAAAAATATCTTATTTCTGGTTTTAAACAGCCACGATAACAAAACTTTGCCCAAGCAGACGCAATTTCATTCATGTTTTCCATAGAGTCAGTTGTGAGACATAACCAATGAGAATAATTATTCATTTGGGTTTGCATTTAGTGGTGGGGCACAGTGCTTGTAGCAAATGGAATTTGCAGAAATATGTTTTCACACATTAAAGCCCTGTTCTTCTCAACTACAGACTGAAATCCCCAATGACAAAGGCTCATTTCAGAAGTAAAATTCTAACTGAAGAGTATAAAATGTGGCCACATTGCCATTTGTTTATAAAATTTTTAATTAACCAAATCCCTCCAACTCTTGCGAGAGTTCTGTTTGCAGGGAGCAAATTACAGGGTTGACTTTAGTATTGTGCTCAAAAAAAAAAGAAAAAAGAAAAAAAAATCCATGTATATAAGAATTCAATGTGGTCAGAAAAAAAAATTCTATTTATTCCAGTGAGATTTGGTCCTATCTGAAGCAAGAGAATTGATCTCTCTGGGGAAAAAAAATCATTATTTCTTTTATTAATCCACAGTCAGCACACAAGTACATAGCCCCTAAAAAGTAAAAAATTAAAAAAGGAAAAAGTAAATACCATGAACAAGATAAATAATATGTCCGTTCTTTTTTTTTTTTTTAAGATTTTATTTATTTATTTATTGGACAGATGGAGATCACATGTAGGCAGAGAGGCAGGTAGAGAGAGGGGGGCAACTAGGCTCCCTGAGGAGCAGAGAGCCCAATGCAGGGCTCGATCCCAGGACCCTGAGATCATGACCTGAGCCAAAAGCAGAGGCTTTAACCCACTGAGCCACCCAGGCGCCCCAATATGTCCGTTCTTATTAAGGTTTTATCATTTAGTCTTTCAAAATACTATCTGTCCAGGAAAAAAATACCATATCTCACCTTTGGAAGTGATTGGCCCCTTTTTCTGTTCCTCCTTCTATTACAAGAATAAGAAAAATGTAGCACCCTTTAATGACTACTCAAGCCAGACCTAAATGCTAAGGGGGTTTCTGGGGGAATTGTTAGCTGGTTATGGATGAGCCTGGTTTTGTTTGGGGCCAGCTGATACCCCTCACAATAGACCACGAAGTAACAATTTCAGTCAGCAACTAGGTTGTGTTGTCTACAATATGCCTTATGACCCCTGGCTCTGATTTTCAACTTTTTAATTACTTAGTTGTTTGACTGCAAAGCAACCTTGTGCAATCAATGTTTTCTCTGAAAATGGATTTCTTCCTCTCAATTATTCAAGCGAGAAACTTAGGAGTTACTGGCCCTCCTCTTTCACTGTCCACTTCCAACCAGACAAGTCCTCTCTCAAACAGGATGAGAACCTGCCACCTCCTCTTCACCCCAAGGCCATGGCCCTAATTAAAGCCGCCATCAGGGGCTCACGGGCTGCTGTGGGAGTTTCTGCATCAGGTGCTCCTGCTACCCGCCTCCATTAGTGTTACTTCCAGAAACACCGATCTTAGTTCCCCGAAAACAGAGAAAATCTGAACACCCGAGTTGGCATTCATAGAATGTAGATATTTGGGCAAGGTCATTGTTTATAATATTGATACCATACGTGCATGCACACACATACACACACACACGTGCACACAGACACTCCCCAAGCTCCATGCGTAACAAACTTAAGTACCTAATTCCCTGACCTCTGTTCTCTCAAACTCTATAGACTTTCTGGATATCTCCAGTTCTTGCTGTCATTTACTAGAATTATCTGTGCTTCTATCTGCCCCATGTCTCTGGACCTTATGGAGGGTTATCCAGAGCCAATTCAATTTTTTGTTGAATTCAATCCATTTGTTGGATTCAATTTGTTGAATTCAATCCATATTTTCACAAATTTTATACTAAAGAGTCTTGCTTTCCTAACAGTAGATAGTCACATTCTTTTTTATGGTAGTGTACCCTATCAGATTTCACGCGAACTAATTGTGTGGACATCTAGAAAGTGAACGGAATCAAAACAATGTGAAGAGGTTCTGTTCAGCCTCAGAGTGAAGGCGCTGTTCACGGGCTCAGTTATTTCCCGCGTACTGGCATTTTACATTGGGAATCGGCCTCCTTCCCGAGGAACCAAGGACTACCCATACAAAGAGAGTAATGGTTGGGTGATACTCCCTCAAGCTAAAGAGGAGCCCCCCAATCTGTCTTAGGGACCCAGGTAACCTAGAAAGTGTGAGACAGAACACAACAGGCCATCATCGGGGAGCCCCCAGGTCTGAGGCTCCAGTTCCTGGAGGACCTGTACCCTCCCTCCTGAAGGCCTGGATACAGACTAGATCAGAGTCTAGTCAGGAAACTGCCTTGCCTTTGGGACCAGAACAAAATAGTGGAGGGCAGTCTGGGAGGCACGGGACATTTTCTTCCCCAGGAGAGGCCAGAGAGAGTGGCAGTTTGTTGGCGAACACCTCCTTCCTTTTCACTGTCCCTTCACTTCCTTGCTGCCTTTTCCCTAATCTCTTCACCCACTTTCCTGGGCTATCTCAATCCCCTCTTCTGCATCATGTGTATTGGTTATACATATAAATTATACTTCCAAAAAGAAGAAAAAGGAAAAAACATGGCGTTATGATGTTAAACTTCTTCAACAGAGATTTCTAGTGTACCAGAATTTAAAAGGCAAAGCATCCAAAGCCTTTCTTAGACTCATTGCTGAGTCTCTTCTGTCCCACTTGGACTTCTTCTAGGCCTTTGACATGTAAAAAAATCATATTTGCTTCCCAGGTTCTCTGGTGATTCTGGAGGTTGACTAGCATCAAGGCTGTATGAAGGGTAAAACCTTCCCTTTATTCAGTCTGATGAGACCTCCAAAGCGAAATGTTGGTTAAGCAGTATTAAGATGAAAAAAAAAAGTTCCCTAATAGAAAGGTAATTTCCTTTCTGACTTATTTATACTTGCTTAGCTACAAGTATGTATTCATTGTAGTGTTGCAAGCAGGAACAAAATGAAAGCAAAAGCCTCCCATCTCAGTAAATGCATTGTGGGATTCTTCGGTGCAACAGGCACAGCATTGGGCTTTGTGAGGGACACGAAGATGAGAGTCAGCTCTCTCTCCCTCCCTGTTCTGATATGGCAGATAGAGTTTGGCAGCGATCCCTAAAAAGGTAAATTATAATCGCCTGTGTTTGAATGTATCACAAGGTGTTCTCTTTTTAAATTTTCTTATCCTAAGGCAGTCTTGATGGGCTTTCTCATTTTGTTCAAAATGATACTCAGTTGATTGGCAATGATGATGACTTTTGCTTACTGTTGAGATATGGGCTACAAAATGATTACAGGGCCTTTATGGTGACAGCTGTGATATCAAAACGGCTAACCCTGGAGAGCTGGCAATATGGCAAGTAGCAAAGGGCACAGGGTTTTTTTTGTTTTTAAGATTTTATTTATTTATTTGACAGAGGTCACAAGTAGGCAGAGAGGCAGGCAGAGTGAGAGGGGGAAGCAGGCTCCCCACTGAGCAGAGAGCCTGATGTGGGGCTTGATCCCATGACCCTGGGATCATGACCTGAGCCGAAGGCAGACACTTTAACCCACTGAGCCACCCAGGTGCCCCAGGACACAGGTTTTGTGGTCAAATAAACATGGGTCCAGTCTCCACTCTGCTGCTTAGTAGTTCCATGATTTGGGGCAAGTTTAATCAAGCCTCATGATTTGCATCTGCAAAATGGGGACTAACCATCATACCTCCTGCACAGGATTGCAGTGAGGATTAAATGAAACAATAGATGGAAAGTGCTTGGCACAGTTCCTGTAACTCAATAATAAACGTTAGTTTTTATTATGGTTTTTTAAAATCACTTTAATTTGACCAAACACGATATTGGATTAGCATCTGATTGTATGGGCTGTGTTTGCTTATGATCCTAGATTCAAAATGTTGTTGTTCTACTCATAGGTGTCCATCAGAACCTGCTAAGCAATCTTGCCTTCAAATACCTCTCACCGAAAACATGAACTATTTGCCTTTCTGGGGTTAGAGGACTGAGAGGAAGCAGAATCCTCTCCCTTCTTCCTCATGGAAAAAAAAAACTAGCACCAAATTTTGTAAAACATTATTTTATTCAAAATAATTAACACTATCCAGTCTTCAGATGAGTAGTTCTGTGGCAGGAGGAAAGAGGTCTGAACTCGAAGACATGAGTTTCAAATCCAGGTCAGCCACTAATGGGCTTTCTGAACTTGGGTTGGTCACGAAATACCTGTGGGCCTCAGGTTGTTTTTTTTTTAAGATTTTTATTTATTTATTTGACAGATGGAGATCACAAGTACGCAGAGAAGCAGGCAGAGAGAGAGGAAGAAGCAGAGAGCCCGACACGGGGCTCGATCCCAGGACCCTGGGATCCTGACCTAACCTGAAGGCAGAGGCTTTAACCCACTTAGCCACCCAGGCGCCCCTGGGCCTCAGATTTTATATGTATAAAATACCAGAGATAGATAAAATTGTGATTCTCAAACTCAAATGCCAATGGGGATTGGGTGTTAGGGTAAATAAAGGAAGCAGTTGAGTATAAGACAATAGTGGATGGTAGTGACCAAGGTAAACCAGAGAAGACATGCCTTGCCTAAAAATGACAAGATCCTCAGCTCTAGCGGATCATTGCTGATGAGAATATGGTACATGAGCATGGAGCCATATTTTTCTAATTTTAAGGGGAAGGCAAAAATCTGGAAGCAGATTTTTTTAAAAGGCTAAAAAACAAACAAAACATAAGTTGACATTTTGAGACCTATCTACTCAATTAACTAAGGTGTCTTCCTGTCTTAAAAAAATTATATTGCATTGTGTTCCATTCTACAAGTAGAATTCCTAGAAATTAATATAATATAGAAGGTGGTCTCGTTAAAGAAATTAACAAAATTTATTGGATCATTTCTAACATTAAGCAGCAAATTAGATTATTAAATAAAAGAGTCTCATAATATGGAATTGGCTATTATAAAGTCATCATTAAAAATAATTATGTGGTTCTCAATTTTCCAAGTAGATCCTCCGGGATTTTACCAAGACCTCCCCATGGTGACTGATGATAAAACAATATTTCATTATTTCTCCCCTGGGTAGGGACTAGAGAGAAATTGTTGTGCCCATTTACATGACAAGATGGCAGGTGTTTGCCTGTGTACAATGTGATTAAAAAGCAATAAGCCTTAAAAAAAAATAGACCAGAATTTGTATGTACAGACAATTCTGGAGTCATTAGAGAATTCCTGTGGGAGGTCTTAGATTCCTCCCAGCTACGCTTCCATAGCTAAACATTTCTAGATCCTTCTTTGAGAAGTATCTTTACTGCCAGTTTACAAGCCATACAATAAAACCAGGCAAAGTTTTGTTAGGGGGTGTTTGTCATGTTTGTATTGCCTGAGGCTAAGCACTTTATGGACCTCATTTCTTTACTTCATCATCACAATAACCCCATGAGGGGATATGATTACCTCCATTCCACAGATGAAACACTGAGTCATAAAAGGGTTTTAGGTAACCTCCTCTATGTCACACCCCTCCTAAGTGGCACATCTGGAGCTTAACCTCACATCCTCACTTTTAACTACTTGCATCTACTTCCTCTTGAACATGAATCACTGGGCTTGACTTCACATAGTTCCATTCCCCAAATCCAACCCCCTCTCAAAGGGTCAACCTTTGCCATTAATGGGGGTATTCAGGGGACTGTGTCCTGATTCCTGAGGACAATTAATGAGAAGGAGTTTCAAAAGCCCTTTGAAAGAACAGCAGCATTACTGGCAAGAGCAACTCGTTTCCCTAGGATTTAATTCTCATTTGTATGTGTAAGCCCTGGTCCCCTTGCTTGGAAAAAGGAAAGAGAGAAGAAAATAGCAAAAGAAAAAGGACTTACATACTTTAAAGTTATGCCTTAGACCAACATCTTCTAAACTTGTGTCCAGTGGAACTGTTGTCCAGCAAGAAACGGGTCTGTGCTCAAATAAATTTGGGAAACTGTACATTTTATCTCCCCACCTTGGCTACTCACAATGCACTTTGGCTTAGAAAAGCCTTTGGAATTATTTTATGTCATTTCACTTCTCTTCATATCTCATAGGATATTGGAATCTATGCTTTTGGGATTCATAGTATTTACTAACTTAATTATTTATACCTCACCTTGTTCTAGAAAGGCTTGCTAGCAGTGCTTAGGCAAGTGCAAAGAACTCCACCTTAAAGGATACACTAAACCATCTATCTCCATATGAGGAGTTAACTCAGTGTTATTAGTGTGGATTCATGGAGTGTGATATCCAGGAGCATGCCTGCCTCCCACACTGTCCAGCTGGTCAAGCAGCTTGGCACACACAGCTGCTCTGGGGACCTCTCAGGGGATGCTCCACCTTTCTGAGGAAGTAGCTTACCCCTCACAGCACATTTAACAGGAAAAAGCCCCTGAGCTTATATTTACACTCTCACTATTTTTGTTTGGAGCAGGTTCCCTCACAGCCATTTCCCAAATGGCTAATCCAGCACTTCCCTGGGTATGTTTCATTGAATATTCATTAAACCTAAAGCTCAATGATAAAAGGGTCCCATGATCAATAAAATTGGGAAGCTGTGTATTTCATTCCATTTTGAAGAGTCTCAGTTTATTTAAGGATAGAAAGATTAGTGTGATTAAGAACCCTAATGATCTTTACTTATTTACTTTCCCCAGACTTCTCTGTTTCTCTGTTCATGTAAAACCTCTCAACCCTATGAAGGCCTTGTATTCTAGGGAATAGACTTTGGGAACTTCTAGGCAAGGCTATTCTAGATCTGCCGTAGACACTGGGCAGATCTAATGGGACTAAAAAGAGAAAACATAGCCTCACCTATGACCGTCACCAGTTTGAGCACAGAATCCCAGCTTTGCCAGTTACAAGCTTCAAATTACTTTGCCTCTCTTACCTTGGTTTCTTTCATATTTTAAGAGGAGAATATAAAATTACAGTGTTCACTTTAAGATTAAAGTGAGTTCATAGATGGCAAGCTGCTGAAGATGAGGATTGGCACAGAATGGGCTTTCCAAAAAATGTAAGTCCTTTATTCTTGGTGCTTCAGGACCAGGGCAATACAGACTGAATTTAGAAACAACATCGGGAGGGGTGGGCTGTTGACTAGTTATGTCAATTCCTAGACTAGTTATGCCAACTCCCAGAAAGGAAAAGTTTGTCCTGGGGTAAGAGGTAATAGACCATAAAAACAAAGAAGTAGATCCATGATTTGATCTTTGCTAGTAGGCATCATGTCAAGAATATTCCCAAGGGGATCCCTGCAGATCTAAAACCAACATTCTAATCCTGGCCCTGCTGCTGATAAAAGATGTATGTGACCTTGGGTATATCCCTTAACTTCTGCAGACCTCAGTTTCCTCACCTGTTAAAAGAGGAATTGAACCATCTATCTCTCTGGAATGTCCCTCAGCTACCACCAGATTTATGTGAAGCTAAAGTAGGGCTATTTCCCATCAACCCGGATGAAGCAGACCTGGTGGTCTACTTAAGGATCAGCTGAATTTCACTGAAAATTTTTTTTAAGGATGAGAGACCCAAAAACCCCCCAAAATGAAACACCATGACATAAGGTGCTCACGTGAGATGCTTCCCATTTTAATGCTTTCCTGTCTTAAAAGTATATTTTTAAATATTCAAATGTAAATTATTCACATGGCACATGCTCTTGGAATGTGCGCATTTAACTAAAGTGAATCATCAGCCTATTATTAATTATCATCCAACCATCCCTATTCTTTTGGATAAAGGAGAATATTAGGATCTCAAGGGGCTGAATCATTTCAGCACAGCAAACTGTACACAAGTTGTCAAATCCCTCCAGCTATGCCCCTAACTTTCCCAGCAGCTTATGGCCTAGGTGGCTTCACGTCTCATTTGACTGTATATGCATGTATACATCACAGATGTCCCTAAACTTGTGCATTTCTGTGTTTGCACACACTCCCCATGACTGCCTCATTCCCAGGACCACACCTGTCTGGGACAGGTGACAATCTCACTAGCTCTCAGTTTCCCTAGAAGTAAAAAAATCTATCTAAAGGCTCTCCCAGCTCCAGTGTTTTATGTCTATGCTCTTTGCTTAGATATTCTTTGGCAGAAGCATAGGAGACATGCTCACATATATTATCCCATGTAATTCTTAGAATCTTCCAGGAAGTCCTTTTGCTATTATAATTCCTATCCTGACAGACGATGAAACAGATTCACCTACTTCATGTATCATGCATGTAATGAGTGGCAGTTACAAACTTAAAAACTAGATTCTCTGTTCTGTATCTGATCAATGTCGTCCCCAAGTGACAACCACGTGCTGGCTGCTCACTCTTCTTCTTCATCCGGAGTAGCCCTCAACGAGGGAGAGTAGCCAGGAGAATCTGCTCTGGCTTAAGATCATGCTCTGACGCCATGCAGGCCACTCATGGGTCAATGACAATTCTGACGATCTTGGAGATGTCGCAAGTACCTACAGGAAGTTTGAAGAAGTATCGGTAGAACCAGGGGGCCCTTGCACATGACCAGGTGAGCAGTCTGGCTTGAGACAAGGGAGGTTTTCTCAGCAGGGTTACACCTGTCATTCAGCTGTCTGCAGACCTGCCTCCACACCACTCCCTGTTCCCCGTGCAGAGCTTGTGCCTACTCTTCCATGAATGAAGCCCACAGTGCTGCAAGCATAGATTCCTATATATCTCAAGCTAGAAACTACCTAGCCTCCTCCTTTGACAGTGTAGAGATAAGTCTTAAGGCCACACAGAGGATTTATGACCAATTCACAGGAATTAAGACCCAGACTTCCGGATTTGCTCTTCACTATGCTCCTTCCCTGGAACCTGAAAAAGTGAGGCACCTGGGCAAGAAACCACTTCAGCAGCCCATCAGCCTCGTCATCAACACCTGTGCCTGCCCAGGCCTTTTACTCCAGTGGCTTCCCATCTCTGGCTTCTTGGCTGGATATCTGGAAGCCTGAAACTTGACCTTCTTCCCCTGTAGCTAGATCTGCATTATCTGATCTGCTCATTTCTTTACTTCTCTGTCGCCACCTTGGTTTCCCTCAGCACTCTGAGCTCCACACTAACCTTGTTGCTCACTTTTTTCTCCTTTTGAATTAAATGCTCTGGTCCTAGCTTTTCAGTTCAACCAGGAACCCCCTAACAACTTTACAACCTTGGTGTTAGTTTACTGCTTGTGAAGAAATATGACCGACCCATCTAGGTAGTTGGATATAATAGGCACCAGAAGGAGCAACTAGAACTCAAGGTGAACAGATATTTTTCAGAGATATCATCTTCTGTTCCCAGTGAAATATTAACAATAAAATCATGAAGTCTTTTTTAAAAAATCCTATCATTGACAGGGGATTTTAATAATATTATTCTAAATACTTGCAGAAATCAGATACGCGATTTTAAAAGATTATTACCTTTCAAGACTTACTGGATGCCTTACTCAGAAGTAAAGTCATATTTTTAAATGCTTTCCTTTCAAATCAAAAAGAATAAAAATATATGAATTGAGCACTAAACTCAGTATCTTGAGGAAGTCAAGAGAACATAAATAATAATCGGATACAATAACAAATTAGGAAGCAGTAGGAATAATAAATAAATCCAAGATTTGGTTCTTGGAAAAATCCAATAAAATAGGAGACATTTGAAGGAAAAAACACTCATAAATGAGGAAAGCATCAATTATTCAACAAAAGGTTTTGAGTAAATTTGAGTGTATGTTTGGGAAAGAATCAAGGCAGTGTTTCACCTCACATTATACATAAAAGGAAGTCCCAAATCGATTGAGGAGTCAAACGTTTAAAAGAAAAAATTTAAGAGGGTGGACATAGGTGATATTTCATTGATCTTTATGTGGGAAAGAATATTTTAAGAATAAAAGCAAAGAATATACAAGGGAAGCTGATGCATTTTGTTAAAAATGTAAAATGTCTACCTGTTAAAAATCATGAATGAAATGACAAATCATAATCAATAGGGAAAAACTCTTCGCATCAAATAAAGGTAAGAAAAGAGTAAGTAATGTTTTTAATATATAAAAGGGCTCAGAAAGCTACAGAAATTATCAAAGGACATGGTTTCATAGAAAAAGAAACAAAAATTATAATTCTAAATGTTGATGTGGTAAAATAGGCAAAAATATTTGTATATGAGGATGGTTATGGTAGTGATTAATAATAAAAATTGGAATCAACAAGAAAAAAATTTAATTACATCTATAACAGAAAACATATTCATCTGTTAAAATTATATTGAAAATTTATTGTCATGAGAAATTGTTCATGATAAAATAAGTACGTGAAAAGGGCAGAAGAACATAACATCATTATCCCAATTTTATAAATATACATGTGTATATCTCATATATGTTCATGAATATGCATATCAGTATCTTTGGGTAGTTTGATTATGCAATCTTTATTTTTTCCTTTAAACTTTCTGTGTTTTTCAGAATCTCTACAATGAGGAAATTGTATTCATAAACAGAATACACTGAAGTGTATTCAAAATTTTAACATCTTTACTTGAAGAAAAATACGGGCTTAAATGATCTTAATGTCACTTTGAGACTACTTAAATTGATTAATTAGTTCCTTTTAAAAAGGGATTATTATTTGACTAGATTTCTTAAATCTATGAGCTGAGGAGTGTTGTCATGATTATTTGCCAGAATAGAGATATTAAGACCCTATTCTGAGCAGCTACCGGACGAGGAGTCTTGGGCCTCATGATCTTAGGCAAAGCTTTTTAACAGCCCTCTGAGCCTCAGTTTCCTCCCGTTCAACAGATATTAGCAACTCCTCTACCACTTTCCAGAATTTTTCCAAAGACCAAAGAATATAATCCAGCAGGAGTCTATGAAATATAGGCTATTATGAAGGCAACGCCATTCTTTAAATAATGAGCTATTGCCTGTCTAGAATTAACAGTTGGTTTGTACGGTCTTCCTAAATCTCCTTCTCGTAAGGAAACATATACTCCTTTGGTTGCAGAGGAAGAAAAAGTCCTCCCCATTCCTCCTGTAGTTCCTTTTCCTACTGAATTTGTGAGGGTGCTAAGAGATCTAAGGGCATCACCTTTGGTGGTAAGATACAGATAGCTCATTGCACATCCCTGTGTCCAACTCCACCAAAACTCTACAAGGAAATGCCTGGTGTTTTCCTTCACTGAAAATAGAGGAAATGGCAGAGACCTCACAGGCTCCCACAAGGCCAGGAGTGAAGGGCAGATTCTACACTATCTCCAGACAAATCCACAGGATGACTGATTGGAAAATCTGCGGGATCCAGATCTCTGATTTGTGGCTCAGAGTACCAACTTCATTCATATGGCACACTGGTCCCCACCAACCCTTCCATGATGCTATTGTGAGGATGATTGTCAAATCTGAATCATTTTATTGCAGATTCTTACTACATGTAGTTATGGGGACAGGACAGTCCACAGCCACCACTCCAACCAGACTTGCTGCAAAGAGAGCTGACTGCTCTCTCGGTGGCCACAGGTAAAGGAGGGGAACAGGAGTAGGGAAACTGACCAGAAGGAAAGCCCAGGCTGCACCTGGGGAGTCACCTGGGGAACTTTTGAACATTCCAATGCCCAGGCTACACCCCACATGTAGAATTTAACTGGAACCCCTCAGGGCAAAGTTGGGTATCAGTATTTTTAAAGTTTCTCAGGTCATTCCCAAGTGCAACCAAGACTGAGAAGCAGTGGCTTGGGATTGAACACAGATCTAGGCATCCCCACTGCTCCAGCATTTCCCTCTCTTTGTGAGGCCTCTTCCACATCTGCTCTCTCCTGAGTGTGGCTTGCACACACTTTGCATGCCATGGAGCTAACTAAACCTGAGGCATGCTTTCTCCTTCTGCTCTTCTACTGACTGGCTCCATCTATGCTGATTCCCAATACCCAGAAGGGGACTCATTGTTAACCCAACTAGCCTTTTTGATCAGGACATTTGGGCCTTGGGAGGCTGACCCACCTCAGAATCAGCTATCCTGGATGAAGACCCGAGCCCTTCTTGCCCTAATAATCTGTGGGAAGGGACACAGGTCGTGTGCTATAAAAGATGGCCACCGTGGTCCTCTCCAGGTCTGTCGCATGTGAAGATGGTGTCGGGTGGCACAGTTTCCTTTTAACAGCGACTGTGGGATTCTTTAATATCTGGATCAATAACAACAAATCATAATATTGAAATCAAATATATTTCCAAGAAATTCATAAAAATTAGGGATCAGAGTTTTACCCTCTTTATAGAACATGATTTTTAGTCTTTTTCTAAGTATAGATAGGGCAATAAAATGAATAGCCTGCTCAACTATATTTATTGTGTATATATAAATTTTATATATCTTTGTCCACAGAATCCTTGTCCATAGAAAACTACAACTGAGGGTACATGGGTGGCTCAGTCAGCTGAGTATCTGCCTTCGGCTCAGGTCATGATCCCAGGACTGTGGGATCAGGTACTGCATTGGGGCTCTCTGCTCAGCAGGGAATCTGCTTCTCCCTTTCCTTCTGCCCTACCCCTTGCTCATGCTCTTTCATTCTCTCTCTCTCAAATAAACAAATAAAATCTTTTAAAAAAAAAGAAAACTACAATTGAATTTAGAATAAAAAAAACTAAGATATTCATTATTACCTTATTATCTTTCTTGTTTTTATTAAGAAACTTTTTTATTGAAATATACACAATGAAAAGTGCATATATCTTAAGGGTTTATCTCAATGGTTTTTTAAGACTTTGTGAAAAAGATTTTATTTATTTATTTGATAGAAAGAGACAGCGAGAGGAGGAACACTAGCAGGGGGTGTGGGAGAAGGAGAAGCGGGCTTCCCACTTAGTCGGGAGTCCAATGCAGGGCTCGACTATAAGAGCCTGGAATCATGACCTGAACCAAAGGCAGACGTTTAACCACTGAGTCACCCAGGTGCCCCTAAGACTATTTTTTTGAGCAGCTTTAAGTTCACAGCAAAATTGGGGAGAAGGCACAGAGACTCCCCGTATACCCCCAACCCTCACATGTCTCCCCCATTACCAAATCTGCTACCAGAGTAGGACATTTGTTACAACTGATGAACTTACATCATCACCCAGAGTCCCTAGTTACATTAGGGTTCCCCCTTGGTGTTGTACATTCTACAGGTTTGGACAAATGTATAATGACATGTGCCCATCATTATGATATCATACAGAGTGTTTTCAATGCCCTAAAATTTCTCTGCCTATTCATTCCTCCCTCCCCACCACCATGTTCATTTTTTTGTAAAATGAACACCTTTGTAACCAGCATCCAGGTCGAGAAACTCAGCACTATCCATACCTGAAAGGCTCCCCCTGTGCTCCCTTCCAGTGACTATGCACCTCTGAGGGTAACCATTATGTTGATTTCTGCCAGTATAGATGAGTTTTACTGTTTTTTTTTAAATTTATATAAGTGAAATCACATATGGTATACTTTATTGTGTTCTGGTTTCTTTCCCTCAACTTAGGTTTGTGAGATTCATTCATACTTTTGCATGTAGTTTCAGCTTTAGCCAGAGATTTTGATCCTTGAAATCTAGTTAAACAAGCATTATTTAACCAGGAACTGTGCTCAGGGCTGGGAACACAAAAGCAAATAAGGGTATGACCCTGCTATAAGAAACATTCAATTTAGTAATGTAACATTGACAAGAATTTAATGTAAAGTGAATTCCTTTTTTGTTTAACAAATATTTATTCAGTGTCCACTATAGGGCAGACAATGTTACAGGTGCTAGGGATAAGCAATGAACAAGCAGATACAAATTCTAGTGGAAATTCTCTGTTTTACTTCCCTGACATGTGTGGGCAAGTGCTGCCCACTAATACCCATTTCCCGCTCTGTTTTGCATCTGTTTTCAACATAAGGGGAGCTGGTGCTGAAAGCTATTTCTTCTGGCGACTTGAAGTATACAGCTTTGAAGTGGCTAGTCCAACCATGAGACAATTTGTAAACCAGTGAGCATGGGAGGTATTGCTCTGTATCTATTTTGCCTTATTCTATTCTCTCCATCCTTGATAATGCCTATACAGAATGAAACAAAAATCTGGAACCTAAAGAAGGCTTTGGATGTTAGCTTACTTTGGAGTAAAGCTGAGCAATCTTGTTGCTTTCCAGAACCATGAAATAAGAAGAAACAATTGCCAAAGTTGGACTGAAATCATAAACCTTTGAATTTCTTTTAATAATTACAAGCATCTAATATACATCATTATTCATTGGTGTTGACTTTTCAGAGCCTAGTGAATGATTTGAGCATGATGGAGGAGGGATAGAAAACCCAACGTCACACCAGGATTGATAGCTTAAGAAGAAAGGGAACAGATCATCTAGTTTTATTAGTTTGGTTCCTGTTTTTCCCCCATTTTTATGGAAAATGTCAAGCATATATAAAAGTAGAGATAAGGAGCACCTGGGTGGCTCAGTGGGTTAAGCCTCTGCCTTCAGCTCAGGTCATGATCTCAGGGTCCTGGAATCGAGTTCCGCATCGGGCTCTCTGCTCAGTGGGGAAGCTGCTTCCCTCTCCCCCTCTGCCTGCCTCTCTGACTACTTGTGATCTCTCTCTTTGTGTCAAATAAATAAATAAAATCTTTTAAAAAAAAATAAAGGTAGAGATAATAGTAAGATTCACTTCCATGCACCCATCTTTTATCTTCAAAGATTATCGATCATGCTCTATTCATCTCTAACCCACTGCCTTCCCCTCCTCTGACTGTTCTAAAGCAATCCCAGCTGTCAAATTAGTTATTCATAAATGTTCAGAAAGTGAGGTCTCTTAGTTTTAATCTCCTTAGTTAACAGGCACAGAGAGGCAAAGTCACCAAGCTGGTTAGTAGCAATTATTTTTAATCCCTAGACTTCAAAAGTAAGTCAAAAAGGTTGCTAACAGAGAATATTGGACTTTACATAGTGCAGTTAAATGGTATGTATGAGACACGAATTGTCCAATTAAGTAAAACGTCTGGTCTGGTCCATGACCAGGGTCACATTTTGGATAATAGTTCTAAGTGGAATAAGAGGTTCCCCCACACGAGAACCTTAATATGTAGACTGAACATCACTTAAACTGAGGTATAAAATTGTCATCAGTACATTTAAAACCTTATTCTTAGCTTGTATCAACACTTTAGCCAATGAATTTCATAAATTAAAACTCATTCTAAACAAACAAACAAACAAAAATACCCCCACCCTTTGTATTATTTGGCCTACAACCACCTCTTTTAAATCTCCCATTCAGAAACTGACAACTCTTCCCAGTTGTTCAACAGGATGTTGGGACTGCTGGTTGATGTTCCTTTTCATCAGTAATTTCAAATTTTTTTTTTATTTTTAAATTGCAAATAAATGTATCCAAGTGAAATTGTTCTTTTCAACTAGTTAAAAATAAAATGGATCTAATACCTTTTTTAAGCTTCATTGTTTCCTATCTTCAGCCTGTCCTATTTTCTAAGAAGTTTAGTTGATGTTCATTGAGCCAATGTTAATGGCTTATCTACTATTAGATACCAAAGCACAACTAGGCTTTGATGGAGCTACTTTTCCAGGGTTTCCAGACTTAATAACCTGAGGAACCATTGTTTGAACTGATCAGAATGTTCCAGAAGTTTCTTGAGCAAGAGGAAAAGATTCTGTTAGTGTCTTCTTTGTGCTAATGTGCAAAATGTTGCTTTGGCTGCTTTGACTGTCATACTTGTCCAGTTGTATCTCAAAATGTTACCCAAGGCCTGTGACATCCACACTGTGAAAAGTGGGGCATAAAGCCTCTCTCAATGAGTATTTAATGAGGAGATAATTGAGGGTATAAAAAAAAGGCTGCAAAGATTACCTAAATAAATAACACTGTAAAAGGCAGATGTCCACTTTTTCATACACAACTCCCTCTAATTTCTCTAAGAGATAACAGCAGCAAAGATTGACAATCTATCAGGTTAACCATTTTCATTGTGTACTTTTTCTGGGCAGATTATTCACATCGAACTCCTTTGATGTGATCAGTGATGATGCTTTTATTGGTCTTCCACATCTAGAGTATTTGTAAGTAAAGAAACTTTTTTTTTTTTACATAATGATTCAGGACAAGTGCTCTCAGCTTCCTACAGCTGTCTGACAACAAATATTATAACCTATTGCAGATTCATAGAAAACAACAACATCAAGTCCATATCAAGACATACTTTCCGGGGACTAAAGTCTTTAATTCACCTGTAAGTATGAATGTTGCTATTACTTTTTAAGCTTACTAATGGATAATGCAGTTTGATAATCTGTGGGTCAAACACCCACTTCATGGTTAGTCCATGAAAATTTAAGAAACCCAAATGATTTCTCTCCATGCGCATGTGCCAAATCTCCCTGTCATCAGCCAGCGTGGATCCAGGAAACTGATCATTATTAATATGATTAGCCTAATCTAACGATAATTAGGAAAATAATCTAATGCAGGGAAGTTGTGTGACTGAAATAACTTTTTTATTATCTACATCATTACTCACTTCATGGATAGTTATGGCTTGACTGTATAGCTTAATTTGATATGTGCTGTTTTTCTTTTTCTGTGTAAGCCCTGACTTTATATACATTTAAACATATACTATAACCACCAGTAATGGCTACAGAGTACCTGAACAATTTGTTTATTAATGAAATACTTAATTATTCAATGGATGACTATAGCTATAAGAGTTGCTCTTCACGGGAGACAGTTTTGCCTCCCAGGGAACATTCATCAATATCTAGAGACGATCTGGTTGTCAGAACTCAGGGTTGTGACATCTGGCAGGTAGAGGGCACCGATGCTCCTAATCACCCTGCAATACACAGGACAGTCCCCACAACAAAGAAATATCGAGCCTGAAATGGCATAGGGTTGAAGTTGGAAGGCTCATGAACGAAATAATTTATTTCTTCTAAACTCTCCCACCCGCCCCCAACATCCATTTTGAAGGAGGCTAGAGGGCATGGAAAGAAAAGGCACTAGCATTTATTAAGTGTCTACTATTTTGTCGGTCAATTTGCTTTACATAGATTTTCATTTAATCCTCCCAACAATCCTGCCAGATAGGCACAATAATCCCCATTTTAGAAATGAGAAAACAGAGACCTAGAGGGGATATGTGACTACTGAGCTGAATAGTTACGGGATTATAACGTCAATTCCATAGTTGAACTGCAATGGCTATTCATCCATTCAAGACTATTTTTCAAGTGCCTAATGTGTGTCTCACTAATGTTAAGACAAGGATGCAGGAGATCCCGATGCCATTCTGTCAACTTTAGCATGCCCCCTCACAATACCTCACTGTCAGCTCTGTTCTAAGCCCCAGGATGCAGCAGGGAACAAGGTAGACAAAAATACTTGCCTTTGGGATCTACATTCTAGTGTGTCCATAGGGACTTAACACTTCCTCTCACCAAACCTTGTCTCAACTGCTGTTTGGATTTGCAGTAAGCAGCCCTGATGGCCAGATGTATTACACATAAATCGTTAACCCTTCAAGTTTTCTGTAAAAGGCGTTATAATGAAAAGCGTTTGCTTTGCTGTATTACACATCAATGCTGTAATGTGATACAGAAATAGCTGTGTATGGTATACATGTTAATGCCATTTTATCACAGAGTCAAACACTGCCAAACACCATTGTTTAGAAAATAATAAAAAACAGATACAAATATATGGAAGGAGAAATAGAAGTCATGACCTCAACTTGAGAGCTGCTGAATTCACATAAGTCCTACTCAACAGAGCTTTTGTCTGGTACTCAGCATCATCAAGGGCTGAAGGGAGGATGTAAGATCCACGTGTCCTCTCTGGGAACTCGTGATGTAAGTCTGCTGTTCCCATTGGTTCACTCAAGCCTATCTTCTCTCCAGTCTAAAGGACTACCTGACCCAGAAGGAAGGGAGGAAGGAAGCAAGAATGGATGGAAGGAAGGGAAAAAGGATGGATGGAAGGGTTAATGAAGGGAGAGATAGAGAAAGGGAGAAAAGAAGGGGAAAAGAAAACAGAAGGAAAGTGGGGGAAGATGGGAAGCAAAGGGAGAAGGAAAAAAATCTATAGAACACCCTGATGAAGAACATCTATTTCATTTGACTAGAGACTATTTTGTTTGTTAGGTCCATTAAATGAAATGGGAATTGAAATTTGGGTCTTAATGAGGCTTCTTATAAGAAGGGGACCCTGGTATAACATGTGCTTAGCATCCAGAAATTTTCAAGCTCAAGGGAACATCAAAGTCAGTCTTCAAAAAGAGAAGCATGAATCTTAAGGGTCAGACAGTAAAAGGGAAGCCCAACCTCTCTGACCAGGTGCTAGAGGTGGGAAGGAGGTGTTATGAGGAAACAGGTTAAAGCTGACGGAGTGAATATGACCCTTAGGTCTCTTGCATCTTCATCTAACACTTAGGTTGACTCATATGGCATTGCCAATATTAGACTGTTTTTGATCTACAAAAATGCAGTGCCATATGGTTCATCCTAAATAGTCTCTAGGAAGTGCCACACAAAGATGAATAAGATCCAGTTCCAACCTGGGGGAGCTCCGTCTGGCAAGAGCAATTAGACAAACAAATATTTTCTCACTGAGTGCCTTTGTCCCCAAGTTATGTTCTCCTTGCTAATTATGCTGTTCTTCAAAATGCCCTTCTTTCCTTCCTCCCTCCCTCCCTCCCTGCCTTCTCCCTCCCTCTTTCCCTCCCTCCCTCCCTTCCTTCCTTTCTTCTTTCCTCCCTTCCTTCCTTCCTCCCTCCCTCCTTCCCTTCCTTCCTTCCTTCCTTCCTTCCTTTTCTCCTTTCCTTTCTTCCTTTCAAGGAGAGATGGATAGGGAGGATTTGAAAACCAAATGTCCCTCTGACTGCTCAGCACATCAAGTTAGCTTTCCATTATTTACCACCTATAAATAAATCTGACATTTGTTTGAGCTATTTAGTTTCTTTTTTAAGATTCTAGGCTTTAAAGAGCACCTTCCTCCACCTGAGACCAGCTCTTCCCACTCAAAGGCAAACAGGAATCAGCAAGGAGTTATCATCTGACCCTCTAAATTGCATATACTGGAGAAGAAGTTTACAAAGCTCTATCATATTCTTGACCTCATTATAGTCTCCTGGTGACCTTACAAAAGAGGGCGTAGCACTGCCCCTGTGGACAGATGAGAACATGGGGGTGCACCCTGCATTTAAGCTGCTCCCCAGCAAGCAGTGGTAAAGGCAGAAGTTTCCTGGGGTCTTTAATTAGATGTCTCATGCTCTCTCCACCAAGTCAATTCTAGCAGGGATAGAAAGCTTTGATTGAGTTGCCTGGATCCTTCCACAGGACATGGTCTGAGGGGCAAACATGACTAGGGAAGAAGAAGATCCGGAAGACAGGGACCCTAGCCTCGCTCTTAGTCTCCAAGCCCAAATAGTTGGAATGAGACCTATAGCTTGAGTCAACTGGTTCCCACTCTGGCCTAACACTGAAGCTGCATCAAGGGGCCTACCTGAGCCTTTATATAGATGCAATTAGTTCCTAAAGAAGCAACAAACTTATCTCGCTTTCTTACACATCTATCTCAGGAGACTTAACTCCTAAAAAGAGAATTATAGACAACTTATTATATATACCCCCTTCCCCTCAAGCTAGCTTTCAGAAAAGGGAGAATTCTTTACATTTCAGTCCTTACAATGCCAGTCAAACCCTGGGACCCTCTATTTATTATTTTATTTTGAATTACTGTCCCTATGTTATATGTGTTTGACGTTAATGTTTGAATAGTTTATATATATCGACAAGGTTTGAGTTTTTCTGCTGGCTGTGTATTACTTTTGAAATTACAGGGTGAAAATGCATTAAAAATAGTTTATGGCCAATGATGACAAAAATCTCTAAACACTATATCTATTACTTTCTGTTAACACCCATGAGCCTTCTTGGTAATGATTTCCTTTGGTATCACATATGTGTCACTGTGACTGAGGCCCAGTAGGGGCAGGACTGTTGGCATGCATGTATAAAAATATTTGGGGAAAATTGTCATCAATCTAGATGTGTTGCAGAGCCCCTGCTGGTTGCTTAGAAGTGGGGGACCCAAAAGGTGCATATAGCAGTCCCCAAACTCAAGATGCCTGTGTGTTCCCAGTCAGGCAGGCAGGATGTCTTCCTTTCAGCCTTCACGATGACATATAGGTAAAGAGGCAGTGCAGGGTAGTGGCTGAGGGTGAGCTCTGCCACCAGACCCCCTGGGTTTCAAACCTGAGAGCTGTGGGATAGCCACTTAGCTTCCTTGGGCTTCAGAATTCCTTATGGGTAAAATGGGAGTGATAACAATAATCTGTAAAAACAGGGAGACAGGAGATAAGAAGGTGCTTAGGAGTACCTCGCTCCTAAGGTTGTCCTAAGATCAAATGAGTAAATCTATGCGAAGTACTTAGAACAGAGCCTGGTAGGTAGGAAACACCATTACAGAAAAATCAACTAAAATGGCCTGCCTAACCTCTATGGGTCCTGGATCAGGATTCCAAATGCTGCAGTGTTTTCATCCCCTTTAAACATTCTGTATGAAATTAAAATAACTGCACTTGAACCGCCGCAAATTCAGTGAGACACCGACTGCAGCTGGGAATCTGCACGGCAGGGAGGCTGGAAGCACCCCAGACGGCTGTGGGCGCTGCTTTCTTAGCAGCAGAGCCCGGCGGCACTGAAACAAACGTGCTGTTGGAGCCAGTCTGCTCTGCCTCAGGGAGGAGACTTTCCAGTAGGTTCCATAGTCATCATCAGAGGTTTTCTCAGGTAAACCAGGAAGACACCAAAGTGGAGGTAATGGTCATCCCCTCTGCTGGGAAGGACAGACTGTCTGCCTCTGGGAATGCTTGACCCCACTCAGCTAGTATCAAGGCGACTAGATGTTCAGTTGGACAGTTTCCTTGTGTCTTAAAAAATGTTTCTTATGCTTTGTGGAAGGCACCTTGAAAGAGCCTCCACATTGCTTTGGAATGGTTGCCATGGGGAGGCAATGAGGCGGGAGGGCATGTTGAGAGCAGCAGGTCCATGTGACGGGGGCGGGCGGGTGGCAAGGGCAGTTCCCAGGGTTTGCACTTTCTTCCTAACTCAGTGTCTCGGTATAAGGGGGTCTAAGCATTCTCCTCTACTCTCTTCTTTGTCTAGATTACTGCCCTTCCTCTCCACCATTCCAGCCTGCCCCATTCATTCATTCTTTTCAAAGTGTCTACTGAGGGCTTACTTTGTGCCAGGTACTAGGAATCTGGTGGTAAGAAGAGCATCCTTCCAGGACTTGCTACCGAATCAACCTAGAAAAAATTAACATGGATGAAATACATCCTCAAACCTTCCCTTGCCTCCTCTTCACTCCTGCTGATCGGTTCTGTCTGCTCCCCACTCAGACATTCCAGTGCACTCCTGCTCCCTACCAAAACCTCTGGTCAAATTCATTGTCTCTAAGTGGCATGGCTTAGGGTGTTGGCTCTCCTCATATCATTTCCTAATTATTAAAGATGAAGTCATAGCCTTCATGGTGAAAAGCATAAAGATGTGATTTAAGAGCTAGAATAGAACTTGTAGTTGATTCTGACCAAGTGATCGTTCACTTTGGAGAAAAGAAAACAGCCAGAGCTCAAACCCTGATATGTCATTCCTGGACCATGTCATTTCCACCTCCCCCTCCACATCCGCCCCCGCCTCACCCCTGGCTGCTCCCTAATCCAAAGAGCCCTGGAGAGGATGGACAGACAGGGGGTCGGCTTGGATGCTCGCCAGGATTCCCTTCAGTCATACCACGTGCAGAATGACTTTTCCTGACAGTTCAGTGACCACGCCCGACTCCTTGCCTCTCTCTCCATCAGCCTTCTAGTTTGTCTTCGTCTTCTTCCTAATAATACTTGTATTTGGTTTTAAAATCCAGCACTGATTTGACCCTTGCCTACCTAGCAGACTTTTGAAGAGGAAGGAGGTCCCCCACACCAATTCAGGCTCACACTCTTTCAAGCCATCTCACTCTGGACCAGAAAGAAAAAGGGAAGAGAAGAAGGTCTCTAGACTTTCAGGACCAATAGCATGCCTCTCTGGAATCACTTGCTTTCCACATAAATATCCCTCATGAGATGGACTCTGTAGTAAGGAGTAAGAGAAAATATGACAAAATCTTTATAGTGATTACTTCTTCCAGGATGATTATTATTTCATCCTTTAAAAAATAATTTCTATACTTTCCAAATTTTCTTGAAGAAATAATAAGCATTATTACATATATAGTATATATGTATGCATGTGTATATATATGTGTGTGTACATATATCAGAAAATATATATATGCCAGTTATATATATATATATCACTAATATATATAATATGTATCAGTAAATGATGAGATGCTTAAAAATACTAAGGCATAGAGTTCTGTCTACTCAGAGAGGCAAAGAGAATAGATGATCTCAGCTCCTGAATTGAACATTTAAAAGTGCTTAGGCATTAAATATCACTGGTTTTGACAATAACAAAGAAATGCATTAGTTTTATAGTCTTGATTATCTGACATAGGCTTAAATATTCATCTGCAGATGCCAAAATTTTCCCTGGAATCCATTTCAGTAGTGTGTATATAAAAAACACTAGCAGTTGTGTGAGTTAATTTTCACAATAAAGGAAATTGGTATTCTTTACTCAGTTTGGCAGATAGAGACAGAAACCAAGACAGGTGAAATTAAGTTGGGAAAAGGCACACTCCTGAGAATGAGGATGCTCAAATGGAAGCCCTTGTCCACTTGAGACCAAGCCGGACCCCAAACCACCACACTGCTCTCAGTGATGCTGAGGACGAGACTGACAGCCAGTTTTACAAAAGACACAGAACATGTTTCAACCAGAGCATCTATTAGGGGAAAGGGAATAATGACATGAAGCTATTACTCTGTGAAGCTGGGGGGACAATGGAGGGAAAGGAGAAAGTGAAAAAAATTGAATGCGTTAGATTGTCCATTTTGCCTTCCAGTAGCAAGACTCATTACAGAGATGGAATCTGAAGAATCAAACGATCCTAACATCAAGCCTAAAAACCCCAACCCTAACCCATGAAATGCTATCTCAGTCTCTCCAGCTGTTTAACTCATAGGCACCAGATCTTCACTCCTATCATCTCATGACCAAAGCTGAGCAGGCTTCAGGGAGCATCAGGGACTTGCTACTTTTCTTCCTGGCAGCTCTGGTGCAGAGCCCTCAGGAGTCCCCTCACCCGCATCCCCACCCCCTAAGAGAACACACCTTAAGCCTTCAGATGCCCATGATGATTTTTGAAGCTCCAGTCCCCCCTCGAAGCTGAGTTTCAGCTGAGGCAAGGAACCCAGAGGAATGGCTCCAAGTCTGGACTGAATGCAGTCCTTAATTTCCCCAGATGATGAGGGCCTGATGCCATGTGGGAATCTTGTGAGAAAAATGAGACATCATCGAACCACTCAGATCCCTGCATGCTGACCCTGACAGTCCCTCACACTCCAGCCCGATTACTTTGGGACTTAGTGAGTGAAGTAAAATAATTGATTTAGAATCACTAAATCTTCACTGGACAGAACCATACCATACACAAATACTAAGCAATGGCGTCTGTTTAAAACCTCAACTTTATTCTTTGTTCCTTCTGAATTTAAAATAATAATACATGCTTGATGATAAAAACTCTCACAATCTGGATGTTTATATAGTAAAAGTGAAATATTCCAAATGTAAAAAAATGATTCTCCTTCCAGATTTTTCTTTATGCATTGTTAGACATGTATCCTCCCTCCTCACGTGGGATTACCCTCTATATCCTACTCTCCAGTTTACCTTTTTTTTCTTTTAGGCATCATTCTGTGTCAAATCATAGAGATCTACCTCATGTTTTAAAATCTCCTGCAAAATATTCCATGTTAAGTATAAATCATCATTTATTTACACAATCCCTTATTAATGGACATGTAGGTTGTTTCCAATTCTCTTCTCCTACGGATAATGCTAGATTAAATATCTTTCCCCACTGGAAGTGGGTCTTTTTTTTTTTTTTTTTTTAAAGATTTTATTTATTTGACAGAAGAGATCACAGTAGGCAGAGAGGCAGGCAGAGAGAGGGGAAGGGAAGCAGGCCCCCTGCTGAGCAGAGAGCCCGACGCGGGACTCGATCCCACGACCCTGAGACCATGACCCGAGCCGAAGGCAGCGGCTTAACCCACTGAGCCACCCAGGCGCCCTTAAAATAATTCCAACTCTCTTCACTTGGTAAATTGGTAAATATTCTTAACTGGCCAGCTAATTAACGTGTGAAGGCATTTCATCGTCTCTTCTTAACTTTGCAGATTCTGCTGATCTCCCGTGTGCCTTAAGTATCCTTCACTGTTGACCCATCAGCTCCCAGTGGAAGGGTGATTTATATCTGGGCCCTTTACATTTGTTTTGCAGAGTAATTCCCAGCTTTATCAGCATTGTTTTCCTAAAACATTCTCTGCTCCAGTCCCTGCTGCCTGCTTTCTTCTTATGCAAATGTAACCCTGTCACTGAGGCCTGCCAAAGACTTTTGGGAAGCTGTCTCAACTCCTCTTCCTGGGCCTCGGAAGCCTTCCTTTCCTTTCTGGGTCTTACTTCCTCATGTTTCTGCCTCTTTTATGAGTCCAGGCAGACTTCTCATGCCTACTTCTCATCAAACCTAGGCGTGAAGCTCCCTCCTATCTTGTTCAGAAACAGTCCACTGTGAGTCAGTATTTCACTGAATTTTGGCAGTAGAACAGGGAAACAAGTCACACTAAGTGCGGTAAATCCATCCACCATTTCTGCCTCTGGCACCCCTCATGGTGCTCTGCCTCCGCCAGTGAGATCCTCCCTGTTATAAGAAGCCCTCAAAAGGCATAAAGCCTCATTTTACAGCCCAAGAAGGCTAGCCTGCCTTCATCAGCCCCAAGCCCCCAACTTTGTTGACTTAAAAGTCGCCCATCTTGTCATGGAAAAATGATGTCTCTCCACCCCAAAAGTCTTGTAGCTCCAAGTCCGTGTCTTAGCAGCTGCTTCTGTGGTTGGCCTTCATGTTGGGTATGTGAGGCCTAGAGCTCTATCCTCTGGGCAGGAAGTGGAACTCCCAAATTTGCTCATTGTTCAAAACAACTACCTTGGAAAAAAGAATAAAAATAAAAGAACTGCCTTGGGCAGCATTGCAAACATGGTACCTCTTCCTGGGCTGGTGGCAGTAATAATTCAGGACTTGACTGTTTCTTCATCGCATGCCCGCCGTCCTGTGACACAGCCTCCTTGAAACTTGTGTCTTACAACCAGTTGTAGTTGGTTTCATCCACTTAGAAGTTCACCTGAGAACTTGAAGACACATGGTGCAAGAAAGTAAATTGAGACACATAACTTGGGAGTGATTCAGGACTAGACCAAGACACAAGGAGTTCTCTTCTTTCAACCACTAGGCAGAAAGGTGAATTATAGAGACATTCTCTTGAAAAGTCCTTAGGGTGCCTTAGTGGCTCAATTGGCTAAGCAACTGCTTTCAGCTCAGGTCATGATCCCAGAGTCCTAGGTTTGAGTCCTGTATCAGGCTCCCAGCTCCACAGGGAGTCTGCTTCTTCCTCTGACCTTCTCCTGTCTCATGTTCTCTCTCACTCTCTATCTCAAATAAATAAATAAAATCTTTAAAAAATACATTTTGAAAAAATGGGGCACCATTTTTGGTGGGCTTAGTCAGTTGAGCGTCTGCCTTTGGCTCAGGTTGTGATCCCAGGGTTCCCAGATCAAGCCCCGCATCGGGCTCCCTGCTTGGGGGGAAGCCTGCCTCTCCTACTCCCTCTGCTTGTGTTCCCTCTCTCGCTGGGTCTCTCTGTCAAATAAATAAATAAAATCTTTGAAAAGTCTTCTTTAGCAACATTTTATTAATCCTAATACCACTGCAGTCATAGTGTTTCTTTCATATAGCCAGTTTTCTAAATATTATTTCTTAGGCAAGCTCTTCTTCTTTTCCTTTCCCCTTCCTCCCTGCCGCCCTTTATTGAGAATAGACCAGATGCCAGGTACCATCCGGAGTTATCTTATCTACTCTCCCTAACTATCTTGTGACATGAGGTATTATCATCTCCCCCTAAAAAAATGAAAATATTGAGTCCTGAAGAAGATTCAGAATTAAAGTCACACAGCCAGGAAGTAGTGGCGTCAGAATTCAAACCAAGCTCAGAATGGCTCCAAAGCAGTGCCCTTCTTTACATAATAGACCATCATTGAGACTAGAACATTCTGATTCAGTTCCCATTCTTATGTTCCAAGATTCATTGAAAAGAGGTTTCCAACCTAGTCGTAATTTCTAAAACTCAAGAAAACAACATAATTAACTTAAAAATAGGTTTTAAAAGTCTTGAATGTTTGCACTTGAGAAATCTCATATTAATTAAGCAGGTAGAAGACAGAAGAGTTTTGAGAGTCTTTTAAACGGAATTTGAGAGAACTTTCAGGGACTTTGGAGGCCAACAATATATGCTTTTTTTGTTTCAGTTTAGTTTTTATTTTTTGTGTGTGAAAAAATTTCATTAGAAAAGTATATAACCGATATGGGTGCACATACACACACACAATACTGGTTAAAAATAGAAAATTATCAGAATCTACATCCCTTCCTACTGTTATGTCCACACTTCTGCAATATGGACACATTTCCCTTTTCTTGATACCATCAGGACTACTCCTTACTCATTAGCTTTGATTAGAATTATTCTAGTGACTCACGAAAGAACAAATAGAAAGAGAAAGAGAAAACAGTTCCTGTGCAGTAAAATAAGAACTGGAAGAAAAGGAAAAGAAATGTTTAAAGAAGATGGATGGAGGGATGGACATATGTGACAAAGTTGTTTTCTGAGGTCAAATGAATGGAACTAAAAGAAAAGAAAAATATAAAAAGGGAGTATATACTTTGGAAAGAAGAAAGGATGTGCTGGCAGGGGGATAGGTTAGACAGGTCCCCAAACTCTAGAGCTACTGGCACTATTAGTTGGGGGTTTGGCCACTATCTAGAGCAAGTGAGAAGGAGAGAGGGAGGAGCAGGGGCAGGCTGAGTGTGAGATGAAATGGGCATTGTCACCCATTTAGTTAGTTATCATTTGGGACACATCCCCTAGACTGAATGTCTAAGAGTATGAATCTCATATTCCATTCTACATAAACAGATCAATGTCCAATACCACTTTGTTACTGGTTTTTTAGCATCTTTTTTGTCATAATACGTAGAAAATGCCATAAATACTGAGTGAGCACTGAAGCAAAGAGACCAAGAATTGAATATACAATAGTGGGAAACTGAGTAGTATCTTAGAAGAAATAAAATAGGTACTGCAACTAATTTAGTATAGTCAGGAAAGAATAAAAAGGATTCATAATTAAGTTTTATTATAAAATGCATCTATTTAGTTTGATTACAGTTTACATCACTCTTTTTTTTTTTTTTTTTCTGCAGGAGCCTCGCAAACAACAATCTCCAGACACTCCCAAAAGATATTTTCAAAGGCCTGGATTCTTTAACAAATGTGTAAGAGGACCTAAGACATCACTGATTAATTAATTTACAATAGTTAACAAAGAAAATTAGTATTAATTTTTAGAATTTGTAATTGGCTTTAAAATTAAACTATAATTTTACAATTTAAATTTTAAATTTGCTTAAATTTTTGAGTCTTCTATAGTAAAGACTCAAAATATATATTCTATAATCTGAATATATAGTGCCCAGACTTTCCATGGGGCAAAGTGTGTGTCTTATGGGTGGGAGCACTGATAAGGGACTTTGAGGGGGTGGGAAGAGGAGGCCCCGAGTGAAATTTCAAGATGCCTTTTTTCTCATGAGGTCCAGGAAATGGGGCTACAAAGGAAAAACATAAAGGAGTCTGGGAAACTGACCGAGTACAGATGAAAGGTTACACCCATGGGTTGGTCAGTCAACAGAGAAATGGAGCAGGAAGTGGGGGAAGGGAGGCAAGTTTGCCTTTTCTCTCCTTAGATTGAACAACAACTCTAGGCTTAATCCCCAGGAATTTGGCTTAAGCCCCAGGAAGGGAATGAACTTAATTATTTTTGACCCTTTTTCAAACAAAAGAGCTTTCAAACTTTGACTTTTAAGCCTCAGAGTGAAAGATCTTTGTAAGGAATTTGTATATTTTGCTGTAAACAAAGCAAGTAATATATGCCTAACTCTCTCAAAAGCAATTTAGCTTCATTAAGTGCCTTCCAGACATTAGAAGGGTATTTAAATGGTTATAAGGTAGATATAGGAAAAATGAAAGGATATATGTAAACATAAAGTTTTTTTTTTTTTTTAATCAACTCAGGTACTTTTCTATAGAATATATGTTCAAAACAACTTTTCTCCAATAACAAAAGATCTGAGTCAAGTATTTTCTCCTAAACCTAGTATTTAACTTCAAATCAATAAGCTAATGGAAAACTGTATGTGTTCCTTGTGGTATTTCCCCAGCCCCTCCTCAGTGCCTGGTACCCCAAATCCTGAATGATGGTTTATTTGCAAGAGAGTACCAGAAGAAAGACACTACCAAAAAGTCTCAGACAGATCACAGTTAGCTGTTCTGGTTTACAATCACCCAGAAAACTTGCCAGTCATTATTTGGGGTCAGAATATTCTTGGGAGATAAAGTCAGTCCTGGGAAGGTCTTCGAAGTTAGATGATATACCATGGCAGATTTGGGGATACGGCTTATTTGGACATTGTCCTCTGGCCCATCCTTCTGTCAGCCAGTACCACACATGAGCAAAAACCAAAACAACAACAACAAAGAACCCACATGAGATTGGCTCAGTCTCTAAGGAAATCCCGTAATGGGTTTGGCCTTTTGGATCTACTCTAATATGCCTAAACCAAGAATTATCTAAGTACAAGGATCCTTGATAGTTATCTTTTCATGGATTTCTTCGTTTTCTTGAATGTATCCCCCCAAAACATTTTTAAATGCCTCAACATTTAAAAATTATTTGTGTGCTGTGTGAAGACTAGGCAATACCTATCTTGGGAATTCTGTGTGACCAAGAAGGGTTTTAGGAAGTAGCTGGAATTTCTGAACAGAAGCAGTGCAAATAAACAGAAAACTTGGTGAGTCAGGATCATATGTGGAAATTTAAACGATCGTGCTGTATAGTTTATTACAGACAAGAGCTGCTGGATGTCTGAGTTAACTCTGGTGTGTCAAAGTCATTTCCTATTAAAATTGAATTTGTAGACCATGGAATAGGATCAGGATGAATTACATCTGTGAGGAAGAGCAAAAGCAAATAGTTCGCTTGATTTAATTAAATATGATATAATAAGCACTATATTCTGTCCTCTAGACCTGCTCTGTCCAATATGGTAGCCACACATGTGGTCACCGAGCAGTGTTCCTAGTGTAACTAAGGAACAAAGCTTTAAATTTATACTTAGTTTTTAAAAAATTAAGTAGAAAACTAAATTTAAATTGAAAAACTGATTCTCAGTTCAGCTATTGCAAAAGTTAATTATGTTTGGAACAACTTGGATGTGTGAAACTATTTTTTTCTGAGTATAAATTTTATGAAATCTAAATACAGATCACATACTTCTGATGAAAATTTAGCCTCAAACTGAGTTATGCTCTAAGTGTAAAATACACACTAGCCTCCAAAGTCTTAAGATTTTGGGGATGCCTGGGTGGCTCAGCTGGTTGAGTGTTTGCATTCAGCTCAGGTCATGATCCCGGGGTCCTGGAATCAAGTCCTGCATCAGCCTCCCTGCTCAGTGGGGAGCCTGCTTCTCCCTCTGCCTCTGCCTCTGCCTGCTGCTCCCCCTACTTTGCTCTCTCTTTCTCTGACAAATAAATAAACTTAAAAACAACAACAAAGATTTAGTGTTTTTTAAAAGTATAAAATACCTCATTAATAATGTTTGTTGGCTACACAGCTAAATGATTTGTGTGAGATATTAAATAAAATATATTATTTAAAAATAAATGACAAATTATTTTAATATATTATTAAAATTAATGTCACCTATTTCTTGTTACTTTTTTTAGAAATATAGAAAAAAAAATTTAAGGTTTTATTTATTTATTTAAATGAGAGAGAAAGAGAGAATGAGTGGGAGCAGAGGGAGAGGGAGAAGCAGACTCCCCACTGAACAGAGAGCCTGCTTGATTCCAGGACCCTGAGATCATGACCTGAGCTGAAGGGAGACGCTTAACTGACTGAGCCACTCAGGTGCTCCTACAAAATTTTAAATTACATATGTAGTTTACACTATATTTCTATGGACAGCACAGCTCTAAACAGAGCTGCCTTTGCTCCAAGAAGGAAATATATATATTTTTTAAAGATTTTATTTATTTATTTGACAGAGAGAGATCACAAGTAAGCAGAGAGGCAGGCAGAGAGAGAGGAGGAAGCAGGCTCCCTGCTGAGCAGAGAGCCTGATGCGGGACTCGATCCCAGGACCCTGAGACCATGACCTGAGCCGAAGGCAGCGGCTTAACCCACTGAGCCACCCAGGCGCCCCCCAAGAAGGAAATATTTATGAGGTTCTATTGACTGGGTGGCATTCAAGAGTGCGCTCACTGTGGGATATCTCTGAATTCAAAGTGAGTTGTCAGTCATGTTCAAGGTAGATGATGGAGCATGATGTAAAGCCAGGTAAAAGCAATCTGCATATGTTAATTGCTGAGGTAGAGGTCATACCTGTGTAGGTAGGATCCTCATACAGCAAAATCAACTGAAGTTTGTCTTTCAGGGACCTAAGAGGGAATTCATTTAACTGTGACTGTAAACTCAAGTGGCTAGTGGAATGGTTGGACCACACCAATGCAACTGTTGAAGACATCTACTGTGAAGGTCCCCCAGAATACAAGAAGCGCAAAATCAATAGTCTCTCGCCCAAGGATTTTGATTGCATCATTACAGGTAATGTATTCCAAATCATTCCACCTCATAAAGCTAAAATAAGGGCTACATTTTGCGTGTGTGCAGGAATTGATATTTTTAATATCTTTAAAAACCGAACGACCAATTTTAATTTTTTATGATAAAACATTAAAACTTTGTGGGTTTAAAAGCAAAGTAAAATTATCATTTTACTATTTCTCTTAAATAAATGTATCTCTTAAGGATGTTTGAGATCTAGCCAAGGAATGAAGCAAGCATTAGCACACAGTTATTCATCATCATTTCCTGTTTTTGCAGAATTTGCAAAGTCTCAAGACCTGCCTTATCAATCACTGTCCATAGATACTTTTTCTTATATGAACGATGAGTATGTAGTCATTGCTCAGCCTTTTACCGGAAAGTGCATTTTCCTTGAATGGGACCATGTAGAAAAGACCTTCCGAAATTATGACAACATTACAGGTATGAAAAACCTGACCATATTTTGAATAGAAAGTTAAGCAGGTTGGACCGAGGGCAACAGAAAAAGACAATTGGCTTGGGGGGATGCTTGGCCACGCTTAGAGTACTTTAATCCCCATCCGTACCATTTACTAAATGATTGGGGATTTACTAAACCTTGATTTCCTGACTTGTAAATGGGAATAATAATACTTAACTCATGGGGTTGTTGAAGATAATGTATTCATAAGATAATGTTATCACATATTCAAGAAACAGCATAGAACGTAGCATAGTAAATGCCAAATAAAGATGAATTATTTTTCTTCAAAAGAAAAGTATTGGACAAGGAATCATGAGTTTTAATCTAGATTCTGCCACAAACCAGCTGGGTGAGCCACTCACCCTCACTGGGCCTTCCCTTTTTCTTATCTATAAAACAAAGATGTTATTTTAGATCAATGAGTCACAAGCTCTTTTGTACAAAGTAACCCCCTGTAAATGTTAATGTACTCCTTGTCACAAAAAGGGGTTCTGGTCCAATAAATCTGTGAACCGTATCTCCCTCTTGGAGATTCATAATAATTATGCATTAGAGGCCCTGAGAAGTCTAGCAGTGATGAAGCCTCTTGCCAGTGTTTTGTGCATTTAATTTGACCTTCGGAACTACTTTTCTTCCATGAAAACTTTTACTTATGTGACTTCTTAATTTTTCTTCTCATTTCAACAACTTAATGGTTTTTAAATAAGAATATGGGCCTCCCTCCAAAATGTTTTCAGCAGCTTTAGCTTCTAATACCTTTAGATCTGTTCCTGAGAGCATTCAAACCTCTATGTAAAAGATTACACTTCTTGGGTGGGAAGAGTTATAACTCAGTTGTGTTGGTGGCTGTCCACCCCACTGCTTACAGGATCAGGAAAGGTCTGGGCCTTGTTTGAGACTAAGGTGCCCAGGTGAAGGGATCTTCTCCAAACTGAGGTCCTCCCAGAAACCTCCTTCTTTCTCAAGGAGGAAGGTCATACTTCCCTTTCTCCCAAAGTGCCCTCAGTTTTCTAATGGACTGCAGCAGCTTTGTGCAGTTTTAAACCAGGTTCTTCTTACCTGTGTATAGTCCATCAATTATTCTAGATGAATCTTAGAATGAACATTTGAAGGAGAAATGAATCACATATATGCAGACTTTCAGAGGACATCATTCGTCTAAGATGACAAATATATACTCAATATGCAATCATTATGACCTCCCTTACCCCAGAAAGACATCGCTAATCAATCACAGTGCTCTTGCTTATGCAGTGCAGACAGGACTACGAATCCTTCTCAGCACAGTTATCCAACTCATCAGTTGATCAATATTGATACGTGGTTGAAGTCTAGTGGCCATTCCTGATCTAGGCCAAACCCTCATTGTACAGAAGAGAAAACTGAATTCCAGAGAAGTTAAGTGATTTTCCCGAAGTCACACAACCAGTTGAGTTCTGAAAAGGGTCACAAATAGGATAATTTCATCAATTAGTAGAAAGAGCTGATGCAGAACTTACTGCTTTGCAGCTCCTAAAGTTAGAAAAGGCTTGGGCCCCAGATTTGCCTTGCTTGCTTTGGATTTCCTAGAGCCAAGCTCCCTCTAGTCAATATTTACTGATAAATGATCTTTATATTTCCTTTTTTTTTTTTTAAGGTTTTATTTATTTATTTGACAGAGAGATCACAAGTAGGCAGAGAGGCAGGCAGAGAGACAGGAGGATGCAGGCTCCCTGCTGAGCAGAGAGCCCGATGGGGGGGCTCCATCCCAAGACCCTGAGACCATGACCTGAGCCCAAGGCAGAGGCTTTAACCCGCTGAGCCACCCAGGTGCCCCGATATTTATATTTGCTGATAAATGCCAAACTCTTCCTTAAAGGATATACTGAGCAAGGACACTGATCCATATTGTCTCTGAAATTTCTCAAAATAAGTCTCTGGAGTATCTCTTGTGACTATACTCCTCTTTCATTTTTCTCAAGAATTTCTCTTCCTTGTCTTCTCTCTTGCCACCAATAGCCTAAGCTTCAGGTAAATGACAAATAGCATCTTTGTCTTTTCTTAGGGGAAAATCACATTATTTTTAGAGCAAGAACCCTTTCACACTGGGAACAAACCAATTACAGGTAGAATCATGGGCTACCCACATCACTGCTCAAGACTTTTTAGGGTGGTTCTAGAAACTTGTGGGATCCTAGCCCAAGTCGGAAGCCCTAGAATAGCTCAACTCCCTACAGATTGGGTTAAAAGCATAGAGACGCTGGTAGACTTGGGTTTGAATCCCAACTCTGCCTTCTCCTAGCACCACTGAACCTGTCTGAGTTTCTGTCTGCTCATCTGCAAAAGGAAGGATAATATTTATCTCTTCAGATTGTTGGCAATTTTTAATGAGATGATTTGGCAAAGCGCAGAGCTGGTGCTCAGTAAGTGGCAGTTTTCACTAGAATTACTGTAATTAACTCATGATGTGTCAGGGAAAGCTATGCTTGCTTTCTGCAAGTAGTGAGAGGAGAAAACTCAGGCAGTAGCCGTGTGCCCTATTAAATGTCTAGTGCATGTTGGATGTGACTTGACAACTCAGTTGTTGGTAACAAGGCCTCGTGAGGCACAAAAGCACAGAACCTCAGAGTCCTGCTGCCATTTGGCCTTGGAGATTGGCCTTGCCTATTCAACCAAGGAAATCCTTATTCCAGGCTGATTTTGGTAGAAGTTGTATGGCTTCAGGTTGCATGTTTACATGCTGCAGAAGACGATGGCCATTCTACTAATCTCTCATTTGTCTTTTCCCAGGCACATCCACTGTAGTGTGCAAGCCTATAGTCATTGAAACTCAGCTCTATGTTATTGTGGCCCAGCTGTTTGGCGGCTCTCACATCTATAAGCGAGACAGTTTTGCAAATAAATTTATAAAAATCCAGGATATTGAAATTCTCAAAATCCGAAAACCCAATGACATTGAAACATTCAAGATTGAAAACAACTGGTACTTTGTTGTTGCTGACAGCTCAAAAGCTGGTTTTACTACCATTTATAAATGGAACGGAAATGGATTCTACTCCCATCAATCTTTACATGCGTGGTACAGGGACACCGATGTGGAATATCTAGAAATAGCCAGAACACCTCAGACACTCAGAACGCCTCATTTAATCCTGTCCAGTAGCTCCCAGCGTCCTGTAATCTATCAGTGGAACAAAGCAACACAATTGTTCACTAACCAAACAGATATCCCTAACATGGAGGACGTCTATGCCGTCAAGCACTTCTCGGTGAAAGGTGACGTGTACATTTGCTTGACAAGATTCATTGGCGATTCCAAAGTAATGAAATGGGGAGGTTCCTCCTTTCAGGACATTCAGAGGATGCCATCACGAGGATCCATGGTGTTCCAGCCTCTTCAGATAAATAACTACCAATACGCAATTCTTGGAAGTGATTATTCCTTTACGCAAGTGTATAACTGGGATGCAGAGAAAGCCAAATTTGTGAAATTTCAGGAATTAAATGTTCAAGCACCAAGATCATTCACGCATGTGTCCATTAATAAGCGTAATTTTCTTTTTGCTTCCAGTTTTAAGGGAAATACACAGATTTACAAACATGTCATAGTTGACTTAAGCGCATGACACACCAAATTCTGTGGCTGCCACCAGAAACTTTCTACAGTACATGATCCGGATGAACTCAATGCATGATGACTCTTCTTATCACACTTGCAAATGAATGCCTTTCAAACATTGAGACTGCTAGAACCAAGCACTACCAGTATCTCCATCCTTAACTGTCCAGTTCAGTGGTGTGGGAAGTGACCTTTTATAAGACAAAATTGAATTGTGTGACTGTTCTTTGCAGTGAAGATGTGTAAATAAGTGTTTAATGGTATCTGTTACTCCAAAAAGAAATATTAATATGTACTTTTCCATTTATTTATTCATGTGTTCAGAAACTGCCAAATAAAATGTTTACATTTTCTTTCATATCCCAAAGGTAATTATTTACAGTTGTTTTAGTCTCGGTGACGGTACATTGAGGAAATAGGTTATACAATAGGGTTATGTTTGGATCGAGATCTTATGGTATGAATAAGGAGTGAAAACGAAACACTGATATTCATTACCCAAGATTTATGAACAGGTTTATCAGCTGTTTGGATTTGGAACATTCAAGGGTGTTTCCAAAGGTCACGGCTTTTAAGAGCATTTTGTGGTGAAAAAAAAAAAAAAGAGCATTTTGTGGTGAAGGGGTGACAAATTTAAAGTGGGGTAGAGAAATTTGCTTATTACAAGTAGCCTGATTTGACATAAAGAATAGTGAGATCCATCCTTTTCCTATCTGATAGCTCTAGCTTAAAAAATTCTTCAAAAAACTTGGAGACAAAGAGAAAGTCAAGTTTTTAAATTTTAAAAATGCTATTTAAGGACTTTCTAAGTGTCTGACCCTAGACTCATCTGAGAGCTGATTGAGGTAACCTTAGAGTTCATGCCTCAAATTCACTCCATATGTGGGCCTCTTAATCTTATCAAGGAAGCTTCACTTCTAGACATCAGTTTGGATGTTACTGACATGCTGCAGAGTGTGCAGGAAGCTCATGTTTGATTTTCCAAATTCCTACTCCCGGTTAACATGGTTTGTTAGCATCTAGCATAGTGCCTATAGGGTAGGCTCTCAAAAATTGCATTCGAAGACGCATGTGTGTCCTCCTGTTATAATGTAATAATAAACTTCACAAGTCCCTTTGATCTAGTCAGTCCTATTTATTGAGTACCTATTAAGAATGGGGTATTGTTCCTATGGCCTTGGGGAGCAGAATTCAGGAGAAATAGGGCATGGCCCCAGGGCATGGACCCTTGTCCTCTGGGGCCTTAGACTAATTGGAGGGTTAGGACAGAGAAACCTGCAGAGTAAGTTGTAAATGCCAATCATCATCTTAACATTCTGATTATAAAGGTCCCAGGAGTATCAAAAATGAGTTCCTGGAGGAAGTGGTCCTTGTTTGAACTTAAAGGGGAGATATGGTTTCAAAAGGGGATCTTGGCAGAGAAGATATGCCTGGCATGAATTGGCTCTGTGTGAATCAGAGCTTCCTACAGCTTTTATTGCTCCCTGTATTCCTTTGCAAAATGAATGGGTAGGGGGAGGAGGGCAGACATTAACCCCTCTGCCAGCACCTATCTGGTAAAGTAGAGACACCAAAGGTACACAGAGTAGTTACACCATCTCCAAGAAGCAATGCCTTGGGAAGTTATGCATAGGAGCCAGATTTCTTTACCACGTGGGAAGATATGAACTGACAATAGAGTTATGGGGGACAAGAAGCCTTACCCACTGCTGATCTTGCACACAGGAAGAACTGGCCTTTGAATTTCTTATTTTTTCAGTCCCCTTTTTCTATAAGCAGCACATATGCTGTTGAAGAACACCTGCTTTGTACAGACTGGGTTTAAACCCAGCCTTGCCATGTACTGACTTTGTCCACAGGCAAGTTACTTAAGTTGTGTCTGAGCCTCAGTTTCTTTATCTGCAAAGGGAAACTAATGCCTATCCAAGGACAGTGGAAGGATTAAATGAGATAAAATGCACTCAGTGGATTGAATTTTCCAAATATGGCCACAATATTTCCCATTCCATGTGTTCTATGAGAACCTTGCTTCCACCCCATCAACAGGTGGTGCCCAATTCTGTTGTCTTTAAGTGTGGGCAGGCTTTTAATCAATAGAATGTGGTGGGAATGATGCAGTTTGACTTTGAGCCTAGACCATAAAAACAATGAAGCTTCTACCTTGTGAACTGGGACAATCGCTTTTGGAACCCTGAATGGCCACCCACAAAGTCCCACGAGGCTGAGGCCACCATCTTGAGGAAGCCCACCCCGCTGAAGTCCCATCTAACAGCCACATCAAGCACCAGCCCTGTGAGTGAAGATGCCTCGGGTAATTCCAGCCCTGAGCTGTCGGACCTACCCCCACTGAGGCTCTGGATGACAAGACATCCCCACGGTACCTGGTCCAAATTCCTGACCCACAGAATCTATGAGCATCATAAAACGGTCAATTCAAGCATCTAAGTTTTGGGGTGACTTGATACACTGCAGCAGTAATTGGAAATGCACACAAGGTACTTAACACCGACCTGACACAAATCAGCACGCATGGAGTGTGCCGAATCCACACCCAGAATATTGCATGCTTTGGGGTCATGTTCTACATTTATTACCTTAATGCAATTCACAGCCGTTTCATTTGTAAAGGATCTCTCCTGTTGTCAATATGCTGCTGGTGTTCTAACTCTGTGCCAGGCCCTCTGCTGAATTCAGGGATGCAGAGATGAAAGGCTTAGATTCTTCTCTGTTTGTTTTCACAGAAACAGTGACTATTTAAATTAGCAAACCAACTCTCTAATTCACCTGAAACCTGAGAGCCAGAGATGTGAAGCGAGCAGAGGGAGGTAGCTCCAATCCAGGCGTCTGGACACTCAATCCAGACTCATCTTCATCACATGGTACTACCCTTCGACACCTCAGCCTCCAATCTGAACCTGGGACTGTAGATGGGGAGAGGTGAGGAGTGAGTAGGCTGACAGAAATTTAAGAAAACCTGAGGAGGGTCACCCCATGTGGTGCGGTCTACTTTCTTAGGAACTGGCCAGTCCTCCCTGAGACTTGCCCTCCTTTCCCTGTACCCTTCTTCTGCCCTCTGCTGTAAAACTCTGCCTCCTCTCTAGTCGCAGATGATTGGACCTGGAGTGACCAGTGGGTTGGGCTCTGCCTGAACTGATCCAGTTCTTTCTTCTGGATATTTCTAATTAGGACAGCAGAGGCTGGGTCATTTAGTCACAGGCACCAGATTGGTAAAGTGACTATCTTAAATCAGGTTCCCTCAGAGCAGTAGTATTTATTGAGGGAGTGCTCTCCTGGTACCCCTGTAAGGGACTGAGACTAGGACAGGGGAAGGTGTTACACAGAGATGTCCTTTCAGGAGAAATTGGCATGAATTGGTTCTGTGTGAATCAGAGCTTCCTACAGCTTTTATTGCTTTTATTCAGACTGACTCCATGGGGAACTCCAGAGTGTGAATTGTACCACACAGTGTGTCCTGCCTCAAGGCAAGGAGGATAGACATTTATACCCGTCCCCCATCTGATAGTCATCAACCCAAGAATATGGGGCATAACCTCTCGGACATCGCCAGTGATGAAGGCTCATGTTGGCTAAGGACAATCCTCTAGAGAGGTATGCAAATGTGGGCTGTTATAAACCAACACCCATGGCAGCTGCAGAATGGGTACTTCAACCCAGTAAGGAGCCTCTGGGTGGGAACCAATGGCATATGCTACAGGGACAGTGAGCAGCTGTAAGAGCAGAGGAAGCTGATCTGAAAGGTGAGAAGAGAATGAGGTAGAAGGTCAGAGAGAAGGGGAGGTGAGAAACTACAGAGTCTGAGAGGGAAGGGGAGGAAGAGCAAAGAGAAAGAGGTAAGGAGAGAGAGAAAGGGGAAGAAAAGGAAGGAAGAGGGAGGTCTGGTGGCTCCAGTAAGGTTGCCTGAGAACCAGACTCTGTCAGGCTAACGTACATACATTTATTAGGTAGTACCCTTGAAATGCCACCTGGAAGGGAGGAGAAAAAAGGAGAATTTGGCAGAGAGCAGCTGAGCCATGATGCAGTTCCAATAAAAGCATCCCTGTAGGGAGCTGAGATGCTCCTTCTCAGGCATCCCAAGTTGGAGCGAGGGGACCCACCAGAACTTTCCAGCTTCATGGGGATTAGTCACTAGATGTGGGCTGGAAGAAAGTATGGCCTGAGGTGAGGCTGTGTGTTAGCCACAGCAATCCCCAAAGGCTAGCAAGGGCAGCAAAGGCTGTTTCTGGGAGTCCTCCCAGAAACTGGGAAAGTAAGTCTTTTATTCCTGAAGGAGGATCTGGGCAGTGTAACACAGCATCTCTCACAGAGGGAAAGAGAGAGAAGAAAGGGGTAGATCCCTAGGGGCTATCCATTTCCCGCTCATCCCTCATTACAGCCAATGGCACTCCCTGTCCCTGAGTTTCTTGACGTACTTCTGGAGCCTTCTAATAACAACCCTGCCCCACCATGACCACACATACATGTCTGGCTTTGTTCTGTGTTAGTTTGAGTGGATTTCTGTAATTGCCACACAATTATCTTCACCTAAGAATGTTTAGGCATAGTTACCTCAATGTGGGTACGATGCTGAGTACTAGATATTTCCATCTCCTTCTCCTCTGCTAGTCAAACTGTGGGATTTCTATTGATCTATCTTCAAGTTCACGGACTCTCTTCTCTGTCATCTCTCACTTCAAATTTCTTTAAAAAGTAATATTATATTACTTCAACTAGATCAGAGCTGCTCTACTTTTAAAAAGTTTTCTAATGTTTAAAAAAAGCTTCAACTATGGAAAATTTTTAAAAATCTCCAATGTATTTTTGGCCAATGTCTTTCCATTGTGTTGTGGACCAATATCTTTTGAAATTAGAATAAAAATTAATTACCAGAAAATGTCCACATGCTTCGTTACTGTGGCAATGCCAAATTGCTGTGCAAGTTTCTCAACGTTTCCTCTCAAGTCCTGTACTCATTCCATACCAAACTGATTCCAAACTCCTCCTTGCCTGGCACTGGTCCTAGGACCACATCTGTAGGTATACTGCTAGTCGGTAAGGGCTCAACCCACTCAACACAGTTCTTACATGTTGATCTTCATGTGGGATGTGGATGCATTTTAACATGATTGCTATCAATGATACAGGGCATGCAGGACCACCCAGGCCTAGGAAGACCTTCAAGTGGCCCTATAAAGTCCTAAAGGTGGAACTCAAAATCTGGCCAACTTCTCCTTCCACTCCACCATCATCCATTTCACCCATGTTCCCTTCATGCTTACAATTTGCCAAATTATTCATCTGAGCATGTACTTGTTTCTGAGCCTAGGCTAGCCCAACCATCAATAATTCCCTTTCCCTACTCTTCTACCATTGGACGTCTTAGTCCTCATCCAACCAGCTAGATGTGGTTTCTCCTTTCTCCAGCTTCCTCAGCCCATGGCTTTTACCATAAACAAGGCTCATAATCTATTCTGCCTTGTGTTATGGTTGGTTGTTGACCTATCCATCTCTTCTACCAGCCTACCTATCCCTGCTGGTCAGGACTTGACCTTAGGGGTCTGTGATTCTTTTATCCTGTCCCACCCTCTATCCCTTGAAATAGTCCTACTTCATAGAAAATCCATAAAGCTGGTGGAAATGAAATAGCTTTAAGCTCACCAGCTTCACCCCTCTTACTCATGTATCTGAGAAGCAGCTTCCCCCTCATAGCCAATTTCCAGCCTCATAAAGAATCCTGGCCATGGGTTACCCCAAAAGAATAGACCTACCAAGCCCTCCTCCTTCCCAGGTATAACTGGGTGGTCTGGCAATAAAAGAAACACAATTTATTTCCTGAGTAAATCCTTATTCAAACACATGCGGCAAATCTACCTAAAACTTGATCCACAAAAATGAAGGGTGAGAACTATTTTAATTAATCCATGGAGACCCAAAGAATAGGAAGTGGGATACTAACACTTTCAGAAAGTCTATACCTTTGAAATTTCTATTCTCAAGAGGGATCCCCACCCATTGTCAGCACTACTCAGAGATGCCCCCAAAGGGAGCATCTTCCCTAGCTGAAGCTTTTAACAATAATTCTCAGCAAAACTGTGTCCCAGAAACCAGTCCTCCCAACAGGGCTAGATCCCAGGACAACTGTTTTTTGTCCTTCATTCCCTTAACCCTGTCTATCTACACATATTTAATAATTAAAAAAAAAAAACTTTAGGAATTTTAATATTTTAATTTAATATTATAATTTAAAATTTTAACATTTTAATTTCATTATTATAATAGTGACACTTCTTAAGCACTTACTATGAGTTGGGCACTATACTAAGTGCTTTAACTGTATTATCATTCCATCCTCTATGATTCTGTAATAAGAGCATTGTTTTACAAGTGAGAAAACTTAGGCTTAGAAAGCTAAGTAATTTGCCCAGTCATATATAGCCAGTTAAGAAGCAAAGTCAAGATTCATTTTGGATAGTATCTATCAGTGGCACCATGCTATGAAGTGCTTAAAAACAAAATAAATACCAAAAATTCAGGACTCTGAATTCTTCTGCAGCTGGGTGGCACAGCTGACTGAGTGTCCAACCCTTGGTTTCAGTTCAGGTCAGGGTCTCAGGGTTGTGAGATAGAGCCCAGCATTGGGCTCTGTGCTCAGCACAAAGTCTGCTTGAGATTTTCCCTTCCTCTCCCTCTGCCCCTCAAGCCCTCTCGTTCTCTCAAATAAATAAATAAATCTTAAAAAAGAAAAATTCAGTACTTTTGTAAACTGCTGGATAGACACCCTAATCAAGAACCTGGAGTATTCTAAGTACCCTAGGGCTACTGATTGGTTTTTACACCAACAGACACAGCAAGCTCAATTGTATCAAAAACTTTTCTTGAACATCTTCTATAGCCAAAGTGCTTGGAAGATGGTATGAAGAAAACAAAGTGAGCAAGAAGTTGTCCCTGCTCTTAAAGGATTTACATACCTCTGGGGTTTATTTCTAAAAGGCAGCATGCAGAAACAACAAAGGGGGAAAAGTAATTTCTATAGGGATCTAAAGGAGAAGTGAAACATGACCAGTGTTTTCTTGCCTTTTGCCTGTAGATCTATCCTGTTGGTGGCCACAATATTTCTCTCTTTAGAGCAGTGGACATAATGAGTAACAACAGGTTTTCGACTCAGGTGGCTCTGGGTTTGCATTTTACTGTGGCTACTCACAACACTAGAGAGTTAGGCAAGTTAATCATTAATCATTTCTCCACCCAGGTTCTGATCCCTGAGGAGACAGGGTGGTTAGGATTCTTTTGGTTATAAGTTGCTGAAATCCCAACTCAACTAGTTTAAATATAAAAATACATAGCTTCAGAAATACCTGGACCAGATACTCAGATGATATTTTCTTTTTTTTTTTAAGATTTTATTTATTTATTTGACACAGAGAGAGAGATCACAAGTAGGCAGAGAGGGAGAGAGGAGGAAGCAAGCTCCCTGCAGAGCAGAGAGCCCGATGTGAGGCTTGATCCCAGGACCCCGGGATCATGACCGGAGCCGAAGGCAGAGGCTTAACCCACTGGGTCACCCAGGCGCCCCATCAGATGATATTTTCATACATCTGTTTTTCTCTGACTCGATTATTGACTACTTTCTAAGTCAGTCTCTCCTTTCATGGTGGAGAGATATCCATCAGCAGCTCCAACAGGACACCTTGACAGCTCAGCCATGCCTCACGGAAAGACGGTACTCCTTTTCCAGTAGGTCTAGCTATAGTTGGGGGCTGATGCTCACTGGCCCAGTGCCCATCCCCAAAGCAATTGTTCTGGCTAAGGACAGAGGGTCTGATTGGCCAAGCACGGGTCATATGCCCACCCCTAGAACCCATGGGCGATAACCACGTGCAATGAGAGTGAGGTAAGAGTATTTCCCTAAAGTGAAATTGTAGTGCTATTAAAAAGAAAGAAAGGATGTTGAACAGGCAAAACAACAAGTCATCCGCCAGAGGTGTGGTCTCTGTGGAGAATCTCCATTTAGAGAGCTGGAGTTACTAGGGAAGAGACCACACCCTTAGATGTGTCTAGAATCCCTTCGCTAAAAGGTTTCAAAGAGTCCTTACGGCTCTTATTTTGCAAAACGTGACAAAATACAATCTCCCATCTTTGTCTATTATTCATGATGATTCACTGTTACAATTTCTATATACATCTTTAAATGGTGTTCTCTCAAACATTCTGTTTTAAAATATTTAAACTGATATCCTCTGTTTCAAAATGATGTTTTCCCAAGAGAAGTCAAACTGTCAATTCTGATTCCGTGGCCTCCCATCCCTGGGAAATGCGAGCAAGCATTCCTAGATCACATTTTGTTCTCCTGGATGTGTTTCGGCTTCAGATCAATCTTTATCTGGCAAGGGCAGCTTTCTCCTTGCTCTAATCACCTTGAGCTTGGCTCGAAGATTAAAATCTTAGAGGCTCTTTCCTGGCCCAGGACTTTTCCTGACTTAGCTTTTCCACAGGTGTCTAGTCATTAGCTGGAAATTATCAAAGATCAATCTTAGCAGAGAAGAGAAGAACATAAAACACTGACTTCTTTTAATAATGGTTCCCAGAACTGGTTTTGCAGCCCCCACCCACAAGAAACCCCTAGAAAGCAAACTATCTACACAGGTTCCTGGGACCCCACCTCAGGGCCACTGAAACTGAATCCTCAAAGGACAGGACCTAGGAGTTTTTATTTTTAAACATTCTTTAAGTGATTGTGATGTTACTAGCCCATCACCAGTCCACTTGCTGGGCCTCTACTGCAAATAACCACATTGTGGGGCACCTGGGTGGCTCAGTAGGTTGAGTGACTGCCTTTGGCTCAGGTCATGATCCTGGAGTCCCAGGGTCAAGTCCCACATCGGGCTCCCTGCTTAGTGGCGATTCTGCTTCTTCTCTGACCTCTCCTCTCGTTCTCTGTCTCACTCTCTCTCTCTCTCAAATAAATAAATAAAAATCTTTAAATACATACATGCATACATACATACATACATACATATATACATACATACATACATACATACATAAATGAATAACCATGTTGAACCAAGCAGGGATATGTCAGGAGCACAAAGCCTGTGGTTATAAAAGTTGGCCAAAGCTTTGGGACATGTTAGCTTTAAGGATCACCTCAAACAAGACATTGAGTTTCTTTTAGCCTTAGTTTTTTCTATATTAGAACTAGATCAGGTCAAAAATCTGTAACTGTTACAATGGAGGAAAACGTGGCTTGGAAATTTGGAGCTTTTGGCCCAATTCAACCACCTTTGTAGTTTTGTGACCTTGAGAAGTCACTTTCACTCCCTGGCTCACAAATTCTTCTCTTTAAAAATTAGTTAACTGGAGTACATGACTTACAATTCTAAGATAACTGTAAGATAACAAGCCTTAGATAATTCTCCAAACTAATCTGTCAAGATGTACAGTATGAACAAGCTGTTGATCATGATTTCCTGTTGACTTGGGTTTGCTGGGTTGAGAATCTGCAAGAAGCATTTGGTATGTTGGTGTTTAATGGATATGACATTTCACTACACCAAATGGGAATGGAATATTTTTAGCACAGAATTCTCTAAGTTTTAGTAAAGAGGGCTTGTTCTGTGAATGGAGTGTGAAGAAGCAGAGATACTATTTTAAAAGACCAAATATAACCCCCTCCCCATCACAAAATAGTCATATGTGTACATATTTTCACCGCAAAGCTTGAAGAGCTTACCCCTTTTTATATCTCCGAAAAGGCAGTATTCCATCTACTTTAATAACTCTACTGGCTCACACACATTCCTCTTGTCTTTGTATGGCCTATTTATAATCAATTGGCTAAAATATTGCTAATGATTGAAAGCAATAATAATAGCTACCATTGAGACTCCTGGATGGCTCAGTTAAGGGTCTACCTTCCGCTCTGACCACGATCTCGGAGTCCAGGGATCAAGTCCCGCATCAGGCTCCTTGCTCAGCAGGGAACCTGCTTCTCCCTCTGCCTGCTGCTCCCTCTGCTTGTGCGTGCACAGGCTCTCTCTCTCCCTCTTTCTGACAAATAAATGAATAAAATCTTTTAAAAAAATAATCATAGCTACCATTTATTGAGCACTTACCATGTGCTGAACATGTGCTGAATATTTTATATGTATTTAGTCATTCAACCCCTGCAATGATGCTATTATTATCATTTTCTTCTAAAGCAAAAATGGAAGTTCAGAGAGGTGGAGAAGTCTACCTTAAGGCATGCCACTAACACAGCAGAACCAGGATTCAAACCAGGTCTCTCTGCAACCAGAGCCCTAGAGATTGACTCACACTCATATACTTAACTCTGATTGTTATCTGTCAGGATAAACTGGGTTATTTGGTAATACTTTGGTAACACTGAAATCTTATTGGCTTAAAATAATAAAGAATTTCTTATGTATGTTACTAAGAGCACTGTTTTAAGTCATCATAATCTGCATACATTGATACACTCATTGATGGAATAGCCACTATCTGGGAAGTTACTAAGTAACAATATCAGAGGGAAAAAGAGCCAGGGCAAAGTATGCATGACTGCTACTACTGCTTTGATTGGAATTCTTTATCTGATTCTTTTTTTTTTTTTAAAGATTTTATTTATTTATTTGACAGACAGAGATCACAAGTAGGCACAGAGGCAGGCAGAGAGAGAGGAGGAGGAAGCAGGCTCCCTGCAGAGCAGAGAGCCCGACATGAGGCTCGATCCCAGGACCCTGGGATCATGACCTGAGCCGAAGGCAGAGGCTTTAACCCACTGAGCCACCCAGGCGCCCCTCTTTATCTGATTCTTTAAAGACTGCCTTCTTTTCTTCTCTTTTCATAACCACGCCCAACTGGCTTACTTTATTGGAGAAGGGTACGTGGAGTTAAGGTGAAGAGAGTTGGGACCCGAGGTCGGGGAGAACACCCTCCCCTCTCGATACATGCCCACTGCCTCAAAAAAACAAAAACCAACTATGGGAGAGCAGAGGAGACAGCAACTGAGGATGGGGAACACGGAACCCCAGGGCAGCAGAAGAGACCATGCATGTGCTGGGAGGTCTCAAGGCAGTGGCAGTAAGAGTAACGTGAGTGGGACTCTTCCACATAGATCTATGTAAATCTAGAAAGAGAAGTTGTTCGCTTTACCTTCCTCTCCCCTCTGCTCTGAGCTCCTTGCTACAGCTCCAGCTCCTCTTTCCACACGAGGGCCAAAGGAAGAACATGGTGAGCAAGTCATCACCCAATGTGATCAGACCCATGCTTCCATCAGCTTCTGGATATTCAGTGCTGTTACAGGATCGTTTACGTTTTCACTGAGTGCCTAGGGGTCCTTCTGCATCTGTTCCAGGATAAGCCGCATGACGGGGTCACTCATTATCTGCTGCACCTGCAGGCTGTCAGGTGGGTTGTGCTAGGACATCATACGGAGTTGTAACCGTCTGCCTCCTTAACTGTTGGAGTGCAGATCTAATGCCTTAAGTGTTTCTAACTTAACGACATCCCTGGCATTCGTATAGTCTTTCGTGTCCTCTAGCGCAGCTGCTTGCCGAGGGTAAGCAGCAGAAGAGGGTTGGTTCCAGATGGATGCGTTCCTCACAGTTCTTGAGCACCAGCCGAAACTCCAGGAGTTTGGTGTATCAGGCAGCTTGATTGCTGTACGATTTGGCATCTCTTGGGTTCTGTTTGATGGCTTCTGTGTAATACTTCATGGCCTGGGGAGAGTCCCCTTTCTGAAAACATTTATTCCCTTTGTTCTTCTCCTCCAAGGCCAGGTCAGGGTTTACATAAGCCAGCCACTCTTGGTCCTTGAGAATTTTCTCCACCTTTTGGCATTTCTTTTTTAAAAAGATTTAATTTATTTGAGAGAGAGAGAGAGAGATCACAAGTAGGCAGAGAGGCAGACAGAGAGAGGGGGGGGAAGCAGGCTTCCCGTTGAGCCTAGAGCCCAATACGGGACTCGATCCCAGGACCCTGAGACCGTGACCTGGGCCGAAGGCAGAGGCTTAACCCACTGAGCCACCCAGGGGCCCCCCTTTTGGCATTTCTTCAGCACATCTGGGGTTCAGGGCTCTGCCAAAGATTTGTTATAGAAATAGATGGAATCTTTGCCCGTTTCTTCTTTGAAGTAGGAGTTGCCGTCTCTGGCCACACCACCCTGAACTTGCCTATTCTCGTCTAAAGTAGGAGTTGTCGATTTGAGCATAAGCTTTGGCAGTCTGTCGACAGTCTTCTCGGTTTTCGCGCCCCACCTTGATGGCTTTCTCAAAAAGCTCCCGGCATTTACTGTAGTCGCCCTTCTCGAAGTACACAGCTGCTTGACTAGTCATGGGTGGGTCCTACTGGTGGGATCCAGGTCCTTGGCTCTGTCATAGCGCTTCAAGGCTGTGTCAAAGTCTTGTCTTTGGCCTCACTCCCCAACTCTTTTTCTTTCAGTGCCTGCTTCTCCTTCGCTGCAGGATCTTCTTCCACTGGCGCGGGCTGGGTACCCTTTTTGGGAGGAGGTGGTGATGGTGCTGTTGCAACTCCTTCCTCCTCATCTGTGCTGCCCAGATCAGCTCCCAGGAGGACACCGAGAGTAGTCATGATCCGGGATCTTACAGATTGGCACCCAGGTCAGACGGCTTGTTTCATAGTTGTTCTATCAGTTGCTGGTCAGTAGGATCAGTGAGCAGCGTCCTTGTCCTGGGATCACCCTCTGACTTCTGGTACAGACTGGGCATGTTGAAAGGATTCATGAAATTCCTCTCTGCACAACCGGGCCTCCATATTCTGTAAGCCCTCTTTGAACTGAGCATTATTTGCTTCATGTTTTAAAACTTCTTTGTAGGGTCCCTTGGCTTCTTCAGATCAGTGTTAAGAATTCAAAAGCTGCTGCTTTTCGCGAATAGCCCTTGCCCCAGTCAGGCTTTAAGTCAATAGTTTTGCAACCATCCTCATAAGCCTTCTAGTAGTCAACTTTCTTGGTGTAGGCTGCCCAGCAATTGCTGTAGAGCATGTGGTTCTGGGGATCTAACTTGCCTCAGAGGAGCACTATAGCATCGATGTAGTCATCGATGTTGGCCAGCACTCAGGACCTATGACCCTTCTCTTTTAGCTCATTGACCTACTCCATAGTCTGGCCCAGAACCCAGTTGAATCAATTCCATCCACTCCATGTTCTCAACCCTTAAAAATTATTTTAATTTCATACTTTGATAACTTTTTTCAAGGGAAGTTTCCCCCAAAGTAGAGAGATTAAAAGGGCCTAAGCCCTTGGAGATGTAACTGTTAGTTTGATGAAGATTCTACTGTCTTGTCCTCCTAATCTGAGGCCAATATGCTGTGTCATTGTCAGTGACATGAGCCCGATGGCCATATTTGTAATATTTACACTGGAATGGGGCAAAGTGCAGACCACTTATATATACACACATCTGCTAAAAGGCTCCTCCATGACAAAGAAGAAAGGTTACATGGTAGGTGGATTCTCCTAGAAGTACACTATAAGCACGGCACTACCAGCCTACATTGGTGTGCTAAGAAGGCCTAGAGGGGCCAGTGCAAGACTCTGAGGAGGTCTACAATGTACAATAAAATTTGGTAGGTATTACTGGTCCCTAATGAACCAGCACATTGGGCCATCTCAACCTAGTCTCCCTTATCTTCAGGATACCTCATTTAAACTCTATCAGCATCTTTCCAACCTTCTCTCCTTCACTTTCAGTTGAAAGGGTCAATTTGATGCTGACACTTGAGATTTCTGTAATGCTCAGCTACTGCCTCAAGGATGCTATAGTGGATGAATCATAACAATAACAATTATTATTATGCTATATAAAGAGGTTTCCTCTTTAGAGGCTACCAAATAGAAACTATCATAATATGTGGGGATGAGGTCAAGAGATGTCACCGTCTGATAACAGACTGAATGAGTCAGGGCATAGTTGATGAGCTCAGACATTTCCTGGACATATTTCAGGCCCCTTCCCAGAAATAACCCATTATCCATTGTGATGGGTGCCAGAATCATTCTCCCAGGCACGTTAGATAAACTCTACGTGGAAGCTGCTGGCTCCATGCCAGCCTCCTTTATAATGAGAGGGTTTAGTATCTCCTTAATAATAAGAGGGATTGCGGAGGAAGAAGGGTGGGAGGATAAGAACTGCAGCCTTTTGGGGCACCTGGGTGGCTGAGTGGGTTAAAGCCTCTGCCTTCGGCTCAGGTCATGATCCCAGGGTCCTGGGATGGAGCCCCACATCGGGCTCTCTGCTCAGTGGGGAGCCTGTTTCCTCCTCTCTCTCTCTGCCTGCCTCTCTGCCTACTTATGATCTCTGTCTGTCAAATAAATAAATAAAGTCTTCCAAAAAAAAAAAAAAAAAAAGAATTGCAGCCTCTTGGGGAGAGGAACAGGACACTGTGGTTAACAAGAGGAATATGCCCACTGTGGCCAGCAGAGGGCAGCAGAACCAGACTACTCGGGCAGGTTGCCCCTGTGACCCTATGATCCCGCGGCAACTGCTGTGAACATCAGTGCTCCAGGAGACCAGGACCACAAAGGGTATTCCCTAAAAAGGATACAGCTAAAGTGGGAAAGGAAGTTTGGGGAAAGAGATTTCCTTCCCAGTGATGATATTCTTCCCTAAAATCAATCGACGGTCCAGCCTCCTGGAAGATGAATCTTCCAAAGCCTGGCCATTCCAAGAGGACAGTCAGAATAGAGATTTTGATCATGCAAAGCTGAAGACTAGAACGTAAACTCCTAATGTCTCCATCAAGATAGAAACAATTCATTAAATTCAGCCTGAAGCAGTCACTCATGCTTCCCTATATGCCCCAACAGATTTACCATCACATTGCCGGTGCCACCAATGTCCACCACCTCCACTATAAAGAGGGATAATATAAACACCTTGCTCTCATCTTTCCAACAGAGGTCCTGCCTTCCATCTTCTTTTCCAGAAGGTCAGTGTTCTTACTCAGAGGGTGGTGAGTATGGGCAATATGCTCAGAAAGGATCTGCTTCATTGCCTCCTGTTCTTCTTCAGTTTAAGCCAGAGATGACTGGGTATAGTTGAATTTTACTGCCCTTGAAAAATAGCAAGACTCCTTACACTGCACATGTAGAGATAGGGTCAAGGACAGCATACCACTAAAAATTACTGCTAATAAGATGACTGTCCCAGAGGGTTGGGGCAGATGCTCAGACGCTTAAAGGAAATTGTGGCTAGTTTTGTTATCAAAAAATGTAAGTCTAATGAGGCAAAAATGTTGATCTCAATGTATTTCCAGTCCTTCCCCTGGCCCTGGAAACTAAAGAAGGTTCTGCCTTTTTCTTTTCAGTTTTTTCCTTTCTCACGGTCCTCCCAGCAGGCTCCTGTTTTAGGGTCTCTCGTGAGGCAGAATTGGGAGGAGAATAACTCAGAGAAACTCACAGATCAGGCTGAAGGAGGATGTCCAAATCTGTGTTTTAGAAGAGAGAGGCCCAGAAGCAGCTGTGGAAGGGGAGTGGGTGGGTGAGGACATGGGGATTCTAAGAAGTGTTTCTGTGAGTTACAGCCTTTCCTGACATGAAAAAAAGAAATGTTTCTCGACTGTGTTCATTTGGTGCAAGTCCTCTTTGAGAATGAAGACCCTATGAATCATAGTTCCAATAGAATTATGGAAGACACTAACATAATTCTGCCTCTTCCTTTGAACAATGATTTGCATAATTTGAGTAGGTTATCCTGTAGCTCATGAGGAGTGTGGAAAATTACCTAACTCACAGAATCTCAGCATACCAAAAACCAAGCAAATCAAAAGCCAAAAATACTTATCAAAACTCTCTCATTTCTGATCTTCATTTCCATGTTGTTGCACCTAAAGCTTTTAAGAATCATCTTTGCTGCTTGAAAACTGTTGGAGATATTTCCACTCCATCGCTCTTGGAAAGTTTCTTTTTCTAGGGACCGTTAGCTTTACTATCTCTTTACACAGCTTGAGGCTGTCCTCTAAAAGCTCTCGCTATGACCCAAACTGACCAGGCTGATGCCTTCTTATAATGATGCCTCCCCCACATGACAGCCAGTGATCTTGGTTCAGTGACTTTTTCTGTCCTTTTCACTTCCATAATTGAAGGCATTTAAAGAAGAATACAGTTGCTGGGTGTTATTACAGATCCAAGGCCCAAAGGCACTTAATCAATTAAATGTTACATGTGGATTTAGGGTGACACCAGAGGAACAGGCATGGGGACAAGAGTGGCTTTTCCTTCTTAAAAAAGGAAAACAAACAGAAGAGGTAACATTACCTAGAGAAAATCTCCTGGTTACAGATAGAATTTTGATATCTGAGCAGCTGGGATTTCCTCTCTCTCTCTCCCAGATTTTTTTCTTCATTGGAGGAAGATGAGGGCAGAGATAACTGAGAGGAACTGGAATTCACTGGGGAAATTATCTCAGAAACCAGCTATGGATGAAGGCACCACAGTAGCAGGTCCCCATGTAACCATGGTGACAAGCAGAGGAAGGAAGTGGTGGGAAGAGGAGGGAGCAAAGAGCCAGTGCAGTTAGAGGGCAGGAGGGAAGGCTGGGAGCGGAGGGGACACCCAGGTCAACATGGTGAGTGACAGGAGCTTTTAAGCTAAATTCAGGGTGTTGTTGTTGTTGTTGTTGTTGTTTTAAAGATTTTATTTATTTATTTGAGAGAGAATGAGTGAGAGAGGAGAAGGTCAGAGGGAGAAGCAGACTCCCCAAGGAGCTGAGAGCCCTAAGCGGGAGAAGATCCTGGAAGTCTGGGATCATGACCTGAGCCGGAAGGCAGTCGCTCAACCAACTGAGCCACGCAGGCGCCCCTAAATTCAGGTTTTTAAAAGAAGAAAGAATTTGTGACTGCAATTAACTAGGAAGGCAGGATGTGTGTTTCATTATGGATTCCTTTTACATTTAGAAAATGCTTTGAATGTTTCTAGAGTTTAGCTATTTTAACAAAGCGAGATTAGGAGGGGGCAGTGGAAAGTCGTGGTTGGGTTGGGGTGGGGATGGGGAGGGTTGGAGGAGAAAGGAGTGCACACTCAGAACTACCCAGAAGCCCAGAGACTGCGGGCATCTAGAGTCAACACAGCACCCCGCTGCCTCCTGGTGGCAGCTGTCTTCCAAGAGACTCCCTTACCGAGGCTGAAGTGGAAAAACCAACCCGGGAAGTACAGGATGCCCACAAGCAGCAAATGTAAATACAGGATGCCCATTAATTTTGCATGCAGCAAATAGTATCTTAGTAGGTTTATGTTCCGTGGCAACCCACTAATTAAATGTCTTCTTGTTCTCTCATCCCCTGTATGTTTAAAAAAGAAAGGAGAAAGACAAGGAGGGTGAAAAGGAAGGAAGAAAGAAGGGAGAGAGGATCTGAACATGGCATGATTCGTTTCTAATTCCTGACACACACTCCATTCCTGCTCACTCCTCTCTCTCTCTCTCACCATCACAGAACTTTCCCTAACTATTCCCTACTCAATGTCTTCAAACAATCCCATCAGAGCAAAACCACACACAATCAAACCAAACCTCTCTGATTCCTACAAGCTCAGGCTGTCTTTTCCTGGTGACTACCCATGTGTGACGACCTCGCCTCCTGCCTCACCTGGAGCCTTCACACTGACCTCACTAAGCGTTCTTGCAGCTGCCAGTTGCTCCTGCGGGATCCATACCCGTACCAGTTGACCCCACCTCCGAGCTCCCTGCGGGCACTTTTCTCAGATCTTTTTTTTTTTTTTTTTTTTAAGATTTTATTTACTTATTTGACACACAGAGATCACAAGTAGGCAGAGAGGCAGGCAAAGAGAGGGGGAAGCAGGCTCCCTGCCGAGCAGAGAGCCCAATGTGAGGCTTGATCCCAGGACCCCGGGATCATGACCTGAGCCGAAGGCAGAGGCTTTAACCCACTGAGCTACCCAGGCGCCCCAACTTTTCTTAGGTCTTTGTCCATGATTAATGCACAACTCTTAAAGTGCCCACCAATTAAGTGGCAGATATCAATAGATTCCATCACAGCAATACTTCAAAGAAGTGTTTTACAAAACAGATCGATGTCTACGGTTCAGCGGTGGTACTGATGTTCTCTGATGGACTTTTCTCACTCATGCCTCCTCAGCTCTGGCCCTAACCAAGCACCACTACAGAAAAAAAACCAAACACAAGAAAAGAAATGGGTTCACACATCATTTGGGTTAAGGTGCTAAAAGCATCCTGTATTATTTGAGGATTTGTGTGTTTTACTGTATGGATGTCACAACTCAGTGAAAGATAAAATATTAAGTGGGCCACCCACAGTAATTCATAACCACATCATCCCTTTTTATTCCTTCCTAACAATGATCAGAATCTAGTGTTTATGTTGATTCATTTACTGCCTGCCTTCCCCCTCGATCCGAGTTGGCAAAATGATGACCCATTGTCCAAATTCAGCCACCATCTGTTTTTGTAAATTAAGTTTTATTGGAACTCAGCCATGTCTGTTCATTGATTATTGTCTGTGGTTGCTTTTGGGCTACAATAGCAGAGCTGAGTAGTTATGATAGAGATTCCGTGGCCCCACAAAGCCTAAAACGCTTACTATCCAAGCAAAATTTGACAACCCCTGACATTTGACAAATATAAGTTTCATGAAGGTAAGAACTGTGTTGGTCTTGCTCATCTCTATCTTCAGGGTCCAAACAGTGCCTGGCCCAAACTCAGCAACCCTTCAATAAATGTTGGCTCCCCATTATGCCTTCTGCCAACTTATCCCTACTACAGTCTCCTAGTTGCTCATCAGAGCCTGGATACTGGCCAGGTGCCTACAAACTAGAGAATCTTGCCATCTGCCATCCCTTCCTAGCCCTGCCTTCTTACTCTGTACCTCCAACTGGTGCTCCTGAAAAGTGATCTGATCACAACCCACAAGCCCACACCACAAATCTTCCTCTTGTTTGTGGCCATCAGAACCATGTTTTGTAATCAACAGTTATGTGGCCAATCCATTCTTTATAGTCATGAAGGCATTCCTATTTAAAATTCCGTTCTTTTATGATTCAGCTTCTTGACAACATACTTATTTAGATCTTTTTCTATTATAAAAATGATATATAAGTATAACATAAAATTTTCGAAATACAGAAAATAAAAGGAAACATCACCAAAATACAACCACTTTCATCATTTTTGATGTAGTTTCTTTCCATTCTTCTATCTTCCTGAGTTTCTTTCTTTCTTTTTTTTTTTCTTGTTGTTTTTTGGTTTTTTGGGCTTTTGGGGGGGTTCTTTTTTTCTTTTTTTAAAGCACACTTGTTTAAAACAACAAAAAATGTCTGAAGGCAATTTTTTTCTCTTGCATTATAAAAGCATTTTTATATGCACATTCTTTGTAAATTATTATTTTTAGTACCTGCACAATATTACATTGAATGAGTATATTTATGAAATGTTTCCCTATTGTCCAAAACCACATTTTTTTAGATTTTATTTATTAGTTTGACAAAGAGAGAGAGAGATCACAAGGAGGCAGAGAGGCAGGCAGAGAGAGAGGGGGAAGCAGGCTCCCCACTGAGCAGAGAGCCCTATGCGGGGCTCTATCCCAGGACCCTGAGATCATGACCTGAGCTGAAGACAGAGGCTTTAACCCACTGAGTCACCCAGGCGCCCCATCAAAAAATATTTTTAATATGTCCAGATTTTTATAACCCCCCTAAAAATTATGAACATCTTTATCCATGTAGCTTTCTTTCCCCTACCTTTTGGATTACCTCCTCAAGTCAGATATCCAGAAGCAGAATTACTGGATCAAAGGATTTTGGTTTTTTGTTTGTTTGTTTGTTTGTTTTGATACATATTGTCATCATCACTTTTTAAAAGGCATAAAAATCGGGGTGCCTGGGTGGCTCAGTGGGTTAAAGCCTCTGCCTTCAGCTCGGGTCATGATCCCAGGATCCTGGGATCGAGCCCCGCATCGGGCTCTCTGCTTGGCGGGAGCCTGCTTCCTCCTCTCTCTCTCTGCCTGCTGCTCTGCCTACTTGTGATCTCTGTCAAGTGAATAAATAAAATCTTAAAAAAAAAAAAGGCACAAAAATCTCTGGATAAAGTTCTCAAAGTAAATATACTCATAATCTTCTTTCCTGTACCCCAAATCCATAAGAATGAGATAATATATTAAGATATATATTTATACACTACTCTCAAAACCCAAGAGAAAAATCTCAGTGGCTCAAAACAGAGAGTAAAACTTAAACAATAAGGAAAGTGTTAAGTCATAGGAACTGAAGATGGGACTGGAGCCAGGCAGGCAGGAGTGGGGTTAAATACCTCCTAGAAAAAGCTAGAATACACCTTCTGTAACAAGAACCTGAGCTGGGCTTCCCACCCAAGAAAGGTGGGTGATATCGCTCCATCCATGCATCTAGAATTGTTGCAGAAACACACTACTTACTCAGGGCCAGTGTCCATAGCAGAGTCCCCTTCTGGTCTATACCACATGAATAGTAGAGAATTGTCTCTCCAGAAATGGGGAGTGCTGAGCTGAACTACAAATATATGACATTGTTTGAGTCTGGTCAACCTATAAGACCAAGGCTAAGGCAGCTAAGAAATTACCTCACAGACAAGGCAGGTATAGAAGAAAATTCCCGCACAATATGGGATTTCTGGGAAAAGTTTAAAAACACGTTTAGGGGGTGCCTGGGTGGCTCAGTGGGCTAAAACCTCTGCCTTTGGCTCAGGTCATGATTCCAGGGTCCTGGGATCAAGCCCCGCACCAGGCTCTTCGCTCAGTGGGAAGCCTGCTTCTCCCTCTCTCTCTGCCTGCCTCTCTGCCTACTTGTGATCTCTCTGTCTGTCAAATAAATAAATAAATAAAATCTTGAAAAAAAAATAAATAAATACACGTTTAGTACAATGAAAAGTAGTCACAAAAGAGAGATTTATATCCTGAGGTGACAGAGATACAAGAATCTGAAAAGAAGTTTGAAATGAAGCTGTCTGAAACCTTCAGAGAAAAAAATAAGATAGCATTAATAAAATCAATAGGATATTCTAAAACTGGAATAGGTAAATAAAGAAAAGAATATTAAGAAAATAAACTCATCCACCCCCCCCTCCCCGCCCGCCACTTAAAAACCATACCAGTCCTTAAAGGAACTGTACTTCACTACATTGACAGAAGAGGGTGATCTTGAACAAGCAATGGCAAATCAAGAAATTAAGCACCATAAATTCACACAAAGCTACTGGGGGGGGAAGAAAACAACTAAGATAAAAAATAGCTCAGCTGAAGAAAATGTTTACCAAAAATCAACCAAAGAGTAACCACAAAACACAAAATTCCAAATGGAATTAATATCCTTAAATAAACATCTGAAAATATGAAAAATTACCTTAAATCAGAAATTCAAAATCCAAGAACAGAAATGGACAAAGTGATAGATGATAGATAGATAGACAGACAGATAGATAGACAGATTGATCAAAGTTAGGAAAGAAAAGACAAAATCATCTTAGGAATGAAAGCTCTATTACAAGTACCCAATGGAGAATAGACTCAAATGAAGTTTTAATAGAGTATTAAGGAGTGGCAGGAAGATAAACAAGAAAATGAAATAAAATAAAGAAGGAAGTAAAAAGATTCAGAGAGAAAGTGGTTGAAATGGAAGACAAAAAATTAAGAAGACGAAGACAAGAAACACCAGAATAAAACTTGTATTTAAACCTACAATCCAGGGGCACCTGGGTGGCTCAGTCATTAAGCATCTGCCTTTGGCTCAGGTCATGATCCCAGGATGCTGGGATCCAGCCCCACATCGGGTACCCTGTGAGGCAGGAAGCTTGCCTCTCCCTCTCCCATTCCCCCTGTTTGTGTTCCTTCTCTCTCTGTGTCTTTCTCTGTCAAATAAATAAGTAAAATCTTTAAAATAAATAAATAAGTAAACCTACAATCCAAAATGGAGCCATATACCATGTTCAGGTACTAGAAGATTCAACATTATTAAGATGTCAGTGTTCCTCAGACTGGACTATAGACTTGTCTATGGAAAAACTCTTTGTTTCTCCTTTCTTCTAATACTTAAATTCAGTGTTGGGTATTAGAAGTGTGGCTCTGTTCCAACACCCACCAACTCTCCAATACCAGCTGAGTGTCCTATAGCTCAACTCAGTTCTGTACTACCTGCAGTTAGCATTAGACCCACAAATTAAGAGCTCAGTACCACAAGATTGTCCCCACTTCCGATGCCTATTTAAGTACCAGATTATCTCTTATACTTCTGACCAACAACCTGCTATCAGGGTTCCTGTAACTCCTTCCTCAGGTCTGATAACTTGCTGGAACAGGTCATAGATATCAGGGAAACACTTACTATATTTAGTATATAACAAAAGACATGATCAAAGACACAGAGGAACATCCAGGTAAAGAGATGCATGGGGCAAAGTCTGGAAGCTTCCCATATGTAGGGAGCCCCTGTCTCTGTGGAGTTGGAGTGTACCACCCTCCCAGTACATGGATGTGTTCGCCAACCCAGAAACTCTCCAAACCCTATACTTTTGGGATTTTTATGGAGGTTGTATTGTGTAGACATGATTGATCATTAATTTAATCTCTAGCTCCTTCCACTTTCTCAAAGAATAGTGGGCAGGGCTGAAAGTTCAAATCTTCTCATTGCGGTTACATCTTTCTGGTGACCAGCATGCATCCTGAAGCCATCCAGGAACCCACAAAGAGTCACCTCACAAAAAAACATTCCTATTGGGGCACCTGGGTGGCTCGGTCAGGTAAGCAGTTAAGTGTCTGTCTTCAGCTCAGGTTATGACTATGGAGTTCTGGGATCAAGCCACATTGGGCTCCATGCTCAGCTAGGAGTCTGTTTCTCCCTCTCCCTCTTCTCCTCCCCTGGCTCATGCTCTCTCTCTCTCTCTCTAAAGCTCTCTATCAAATAAATAAATAAAACCTTTAAAAAACAAAACAAAACAAAAAAACATTTCTACCACCCTGGAAATCCCAAGAGATTTAGGGGATTTATGTTAGAAACCAAGATCAAAGACTAAATGTTATAGCAGAATATGCTACTTGTGCTCTCAACACTTAAGAAATTGCAAGGGCTTTAGGATCTCTGTGCCAGGAACGAGGGACAGAAATATATATATACATATATATATGTATATATATATTTTTTCCTATTATTTCACAAGACTCAGTATTGTTAAGATATCAGTTCTTCCCAAATTGAAATATGACTCAATCCCAATCCAAATCTCCATAAACTTTACTGTAGGACTTGATAAGCTATTTCTAAAACTCGTGCAGAAATGTAAAAACCTAGAAAAGCTAAAACAAAAGAAAAGAACAAAGTTGGAGGACTTACAATACTTGATTTTGAGCCATAAGCAAGAAGAGTGGCATTCAATAGGATATCACCTCATATCTGCTAGAATGGCCATCATCAAAAAGATAGGAGATAACACATGCTGGCATGCATGTGAAGAAAAGGAAACTCTTGTGCACTATTGATGGGAATGTAAATTGGTGCAGCCAGTTTGGGAAAACAGTACCAAGGTCCTCCAAAAATAATAATAATAATAATAATAATGGAGAGAGAGAGAGAGAGAGAACTACCATATGATCCAGCAATTTTACTCCTCAGAATATATCAAAAGGAAACAAAAACACTAACTTGAAAAGATATCTGCACCTCCATGTTCATACCAGCATTATTCACAATAACCAAGATATGAAAACAGCCTAAGTGTCCACTGATGGATGACAGGATAAAGTCGTGGTATATATACCCATACAATGGAATATTATGTAACCTTAAAAAAAGAGGACATTCTATCATTTATGACAACATGGATGGACTTAGCATTACCCCAATTGAAATAAGTCAGACAGAGACAAATAAATACTGTAAGATCTCACTTATATTTGGAATCTGAAAAAACCACCAAATTTACAGAAAAAGAGATCAGATTTGTGGTTACCAGAGGTGGGGAAGGGAAAAGGAGGGTTTGAAGGAAGATTGTCAAAAGGTACAAACTTTCAGTCATAAGATAAATAAATACTAGAGATATCACTACAACACAATGGCTATAGTCAGCACTGCTAGATGATATATAGAAAAGCAGTTAAGAAAGTAGTGTTGGGAATGCGGGAGGAACAATAGAAATGACCGCAGGGGCCGCCATCTTCCAGTCCCCTCCCCCCCCTTCCTTAACCCTAGACTCTCCAGCCAAAAGGGTGTACACCCAGGTCACATCGCCATAGGTAACCCGATACCTATGCAGGAAACAGGAGTATCAGGAGTCCTCACCCCATACCTTCTGATCATCAAATATGGATGTGAGCCCATGCCCTACCTTGGCATGATACCCGCCCCAACTCCCTCCCAGTGTGACCTCCCCCACTCCCCTTTCCAGAGTAGAGGAACCTCGCCTGAGGGTGCCCACCCCCTCCCGGCGTGATTTTCCTGGCTCCCCTTCTCCTGGCCCTGAAACTTCACCAGGATGCCTTTAATAAATCTTGCCTTGAGCCTACCTTGCCTGGTGTTGTGTTTACTTTGCCTGCAAAACTTTACAAGTAGAGCCTAAGAGTTCTCATCAGGGGGATAAATCTTTTTCCTTTCTTTTTATTGTATCTATGAGATGATGGATGTTAACTAAGCGACTGTGGTAATCATTTCATGATATATCTAAATCAACCATTATACTGCATACTTAAACTTCATGCAGTGATGTATGTCAATTATTTCCTAATGAAACTGGGGGGGGCACCTGGGTGGTGATCATGATCTTGATGGGGGAGCACGGGGCTGGCTGAAGACCAAACAAAAGCTGGCGCCTTGCACCCCCCTCTCCATCCGCTCCCCCTCTGTCATATGTGTAGCATCCCTCAGGCAGCCCTGACTGCCATGAACAATAAGCAAATAGTTAACTTGCAGAGCTCACAATCCTGCTAGACCAGAGTCTCCCTTGGCTTACAAATGTCCTAAATCTCACTAACAAAGGCCATTGATAGCAGGATTGTGACATCCCACCAAAAAGTCTCCCAGCTATCTTAATGTTAATAGCTGGTCTAAAGACAACATTGATCAAGCCGCAAGGGCAAGGCCTCTAGTAGGCCTCTGACACCTGGCACCTTGTAGGCCCTCTTTAGCATATGAAAACTCCGTTGAAACCTCCCTTCCCCTCCCCTCCCCCCAACTGCAGGATACATAACCTGCCATCCCTCACAACCGGGGGTGGCTGCATCTCTGCCTGCCCACGGGTCCCGTCCCCGTGCTTTAATAAACCACCATTTTGCACCAAAGATGTCTCAAGAATTCTTTCTTGGTCATCGGCTCCGGACCTCAGCCCACCGAACCTCACCTAGGTTCTAGAACTTCATCAATCTCAGGGTCCTGGGATTGAGCCCTGCATCGGGCTCTCTGCTTAGCAAGGAGTCTGTTTCCTCCTCTTTCTCTGCCTGCCTCTCTGCCTACTTGTGATCTCTGTCTGTCAAATAAATAAATAAAATCTTAACCAAAAAAAAGGTATACTTAGGTTGATCTAAAAAAAATAAATAAAACTGGGGGTGGGGGAACTGCTTCAAAAAAAAAGGAAAGAAACAGTGGTACTGGCATAAGATTTGACATATAGGTAAGTGGAGAAGAATAGAAGATCTTAAAATAGACCCACACATATATGGTCAATTGATTTTTTATTAAGGTATTAAGGGAAAGAATTGTCTTTTCAATAAATGGCGCTAGAAATACTGAAAATCCATATAAAAAAAACCTCAACTATTACTTTATATCATGCATAAAAATTTAAGATGAATCACAAATCTAAATATAATATTTAAAAATATAAGGCACCTGGGTGGCTCAGAAGGTTAAAGCCTCTGCCTTCAGCTCAGGTCATGGTCCCAGGGTCCTGGGTGAGGCCCACATTGGGCTCTCTGCTCAGCGGGGAGCCTGCTTCCCCCTCTCTGTCTCTGCCTGCCTCTCTGCCTACTTGTGATCCCTCTCTCTGTCAAATAAATAAATTAAATCTTTTTAAAAAATAAAATAAAATATAAATATAAATCTGGTAAAAGAAAATATAGTAGAAAATATTTGTGACCCTGGGGTAAGCAAAGATTTCTTAGATTGGGCATAAAAAGCACAAAATATAAAAGGAAATTGATAAATCAGGCTTCATTAAAATTATAAACTTCTGCTCTTTCAAATACACCGTTGAAAAAGAAATAGATAAGTCATGTGATGGGATAAAATATTCATATACATATATAGGACCAAAGAATTATATTCAGAATATATAAATTTTAATTTTTTAAACTCAATAATGAGAAGATAAATTACTTCATTTTAAAAACTGGAAAGGAATGAAGATTGGAAAGGAAGAGTCTTGGGCAAGCTGATGTGGAGTCAAGCCAAAATCAGGGTCCTCTTGATAGAATGGGCTCAACTTAGTCCCTCTGCCATGTTCAGCCATTGGAGGGAGCAGCCCTGGGAAGCAGGTCCAAACACAATGGAGGCAGTAGAACCAGAAAGGCAGAGGTTGTGGCCAGCTAGGGAATTTTGCTCTTCACAGTAGAAAATACAGGTGGTATATTTTCATAGCCACCCTATCCTCTTTCTCTACTTTCTAGTCTTCTTGGCCTTTGATCTCCCAAGCATCATTTTTCTCTGAGCTTCTTATTCCTCCTCTATAAAATCAAGAAGATGGTACCAAACCTTATGCATTTTCCTAACATCTGACAAAGATGAGGAACCCCAGCTCTCCAAGAGGCCCCTTTGAAATTTTACAACAGAAAAATACTATTGTCACTATTGTTAGGGCCCATCCCTTTTCTCTAGCCCCAGAGCCCCTAGCATGGTGTGTACCCATCCATCTCAGGGAATTCTATCCCATACATTCCTAATAAGCTGCTAGAATGCAGAAAATCCCACATTACACCATCAGCAAATTCCATGTATATGTTTCATTCACAGTTTTAAGCAGCTTTTAAACGTTTTAAGCAGCTTCCTTCCTTCCTTCCTTTCTTTTTTTCTTCTTCCTTTTTTTGGAAGACTTGGCAATTCTATCATAAACAATTTTCTGAAGATTCCTGTGGCCTACATGTGCTGTTAACCTTTGAAGTTGCTATAGGAACCAGTGGTTTTTTTTTTTTTTTAAAGGCATTTTTTTTAAAAAGATTTTATTTATTTGACAGAGAGATCACAAGGAGGCAGAGAGGCAGGCAGAGAGAGAGTGAGAGAGAGAGAGAGGGAAGCAGGCTCCCTGCTGAGCAGAGAGCCCGATGCCGGACTCGATCTCAGGACCCTGAGATCATGACCTGAGCCGAAGGCAGCAGCTTAACCCACTGAGCCACCCAGGCGCCCCTAGGAACCAGTGTTTTTAAAATAAATTATTTATATAAAGGAAAAAGAGACTTTGATGCCTGTCTCAAAGAAAAACAAATGAGGCATTAGAAGATATTTTTAAAAAGTTAAAAACCTGAACACAGTAGTAACAAGAAGAGCTTTTCATTCTGCACTTAAATTGTACTAATGGAAAGCTTGCAGAAATTCTACTACGTGAGGAATCAGAGCCCTTACTTCTATGAACAAAGTCAATTAGTACTAGATGGATGGATGAATGGGTGGATGGATGGATGGATGAATAATGGGATACAAGGTAACTCTGAGACAGTGTTGGATAAACTGATCATGCTTTACTCCTCACTTGGGTTATGGGAATTAGAGGGGTTCTTTACCCGATGATTAACTAACTGATCCCAGATTTCCATCAGTTCTCTTCCTTAAACCTTGAGAGATTTCACTATGAATCACACATTCAATTTTCAGAAACCTATTTCTGGGCTGTAGGTGTTTAAAAGTCATACTATGTCATACTATGAACCAGCTCAAGAAAGCCAATGATAATATATGACTATAGGCCAGAGGCTTCTTGCCAAACAAATTTTTTTCACCCACTATAACCAGGTATTACTATCTCTCAAGTATAAAACAAGATCACATTTATTTTTAATGTCTACATTTGAATGACTGGAACCACTGAGATCATTGCTAGATCTCAAGAGTTTGTAGCGGACACAGGAATGGTGAATCCCAGATTATCCTTCAGGGAAGGATTTTTTTGGCTGCTAGGACTATTGTCAGCAAGGAAACTACAGTTGTCAGCTCCTTCAGGGTCAGCTTCAGCAACAGAGGCCACAGCTTTCCTAGGACACCTTATACCCCATGATGGATGGAAGCAGGGGTAGAAAGTCCCAGCCATTTCAGCCCAATGTGAGACAACTTGGATGCTTTTGGTTGCCTGTAGGTTTGTTTGAGGCCATTGGGCCTACATCTCAGTTCGCCTTCTTTCTCAACCCAGTACAGCTTTCTTTTCCCCTTCTGAGTGTGTTGATCTCAAAGGCACTTCCTAGTAAAAGTGCTGCACACTAAACTCCATCTCAGTGTCCGCTTGACAGAGGGACCAATCTACAACAGTTCCTAACCCCTGCCAATTTTATTGCCAAATAAAATTCTGCGCAGTGAAATGCAAATTTCAGATAAACAATGGATAATTTTTTTAGTATAAGTATGTCCCAAATATTTTTATGGCTCTACTCCCTTGAATGCCTAGTATAGTATTCGGCTTAAGTTAATACATGTTAAATGAATGAGAGTGTTAGGATCCTGTCTTAAAACAGAGTGCCCTGTCACACAAGGAAGAAGTCAGAGGTGGGCAATGGTCCCCTACTATCCATTATGCAAGTGTTTCTCAAAACGCCCACAGGTAAACAACATCCCAATGACCTGGAGGTGCTGGTTACAAATACAGATTCCCAGGCCTCACCTGATTAACTGAACAAGGCTCTCTGTGGTTGATCCCTAGAAATCCTCATTTGTAGCAAGCTACCCAGGTGATTCTTCTGCCTCCTGGAGTTTGAGAACCTTCTACACTGAGAATGGTGACATTGAACTAGAAAGACCAGTTTCATCTAAATTGAGAAGGTCTCTCCCTGTGGTCACCAAAGAACTGGAGAGAGGAGGGGATCAACCTTCTCTCTTTCCCACTTGTCTACTTGCTTTCCCTTTCCTCAAATCTCCTTTAAATGGAAAGTAAGTTCTCGGATAAAGCTGATCATAAACTCTGGGAGAAGTGGCTTATAAGAATACTGATTTTATTTATTCAACATAGTATTAGAAGTCCTAGCCACAGCAGTCAGACAAAAAGAAAGAAAGAAAAGGCATCCCACTGGTAAGGAAGAAGTAAAACGTTCACTATTTGCAGATGACATGATATTATTTTTTGAAAACCCTAAAGACTCCACCAAAAGCTACCAGAACTGATAGCATGAAGTCAGTAAAACCACAGAATATGAAATTAATACACAGAAGTCTGTTGCATATCTATACACTAATAATGTAGTAGCAGAAAGAGAAATTTACAAAACCATCCCATTTATAATTGTACCAAAATAATAAAATACTTAGGAATAAACTTAAGTAATGAGGCAATAGACCTGTACTCCAAGAACTATTTTTTTTTTAAATACTGATATACTAAATCAGAGACTCTGAGAGTAATATGCTAAGCACAGCAGGGCCTCAGAAAAGCCTAAAAAATAGACATTAGGGAAGAGAGGGCTTTGAATGGTGGGCAGTGTTTACATGGGCAGATTGGACAGGTTTGAGCATTCTAGAATTCAAAAATCTTAGAAGCAGGAGAAGCATGACGGGGGGACACTTATTGTTAGAATGCTCTTAGATATCAGAATCTGGGTGGCAGGTTCAGGAACATTCCTTCCTAGATATAACACATAGTGTCAAGTTTCTGCTGCCAGATGCCCCCCTGGAAATAAGCAAGAAGAATCTTCCTTTAGCATTTGATCAGATCTCAAATGGGTCAATGTTCCAAATGCTCATCTGCTGGGAGTTCACAGACTAGTGCCCCAAGTGGTGGGACACTGAGTTCTTAAAGCTCGCATTCATATTTATACCTTTGGGGGAGTCCTCCTCACACAAAACTTTATTCTCTTCCCCACAGGATGAAGGTGGGTGGGATGAGGGAATGGTTTCCCCAGATGCCAAACGGTGCCACAAAATTCTCCTCTCCCCATCTCTATTTTATCTCGTAAGGAACACTAGGATTCATAGGTCAGAGGCATCTCTACCTATGGGGTTTGTGAAAGGTGATCTGGGTCTAATGAAAAAGAAGTCACCTCCGTGGAGGGGTGAGGTGAGGGCTGTCACTCTCTGCACACACTTGGCTAAAGCAGCAGGTGCATGTTGGGGAAGAATAAAAACCAGATTGGAAAACTGAGAGTGGTTTGCCAGCCATGGGATGCTAAGAGCTACCGGTTATCTTCTCAGCACATCTTTCTAGACTAATTTTATTCTTGTCATTCAAGTCTTGGTTCACAAGTCACCTCTTCAGAGAGGCCATTCCTAAGCACCCATTCTAAAATCCCTCCCTCCCTGCTCTGTCCCTCCATCACGTAACACTGCTTTATTCTTTTTAGAGTACTACTCATATTTAAAATTACGTTGCTCATTTACTTGCTTTCCTGTTTGTTATCTTTGCCCTCACTAGAATGTCAATTCCACGGGGACCAGGTCTATCTCTGTTTTGTCCACAGCTGTAATCCCTGCTTCACATTATTCCAACATTTTTAGTATAAACTGGATAAAATATGTGTTGAATAAATGATTGTACTTATATTTTCTTTTCATTAAATGTTGTGATAAGGGGCACCTGGGTGGCTCAGTGGGTTAAAGCCTCCGCGTTTGGCTCAGGTCATGATCGCGTGGTCCCGGGATTGGGATCGAGCCCCTGAATTGGGCTCCCTGCTCAGTGGGGAGCCTGCTTTCTCCCCTCTCTCTCTGCCTACCTCTCTGCCTACTTGTGATCTTTCCATCAAATAAAAAAATAAAATCTTTTAAAATAAATAAATAAAAAATAAATGTTGTGAATATTTGTTAATCCACACCAGAAACATAAGCATAAGTGCTATAATGCTAGTGCCATAGCCTGCACTGTTCCTCAGAATCCCTGTGGACTCTGTTGCAAATCTTGTACTACATTTGAAAAGTCACTGACAAGGTCAATGAAGAAAAAGACAAAAGTTGAGAATTCGCAGGGTCTTTCTTCAGTGGTAGCACAGGGTTTTCTGATTTGATATTTAAGGGAAAATCAGCAAGTCAGTCTATATCCAACATAAATCCAAGAGTTAAAAGGTAATAATTACTCATGAGCATTACATTTTCATTTTAAAATCTTTAGTATAAAAAACCTTTAGACAGATGGATGTAGTTCACTTAAATTTTATCTCTGAAAAAAAAACAGACGTAACTGAGCTTCTCTAATGAATAAAAACTTATTTTAACACTAAATAAAACTTGCCACAAGCTGCATATCCAATGGAGTATTTGTCAAAATTTAGGTGGAAAAGAATTAAATTCAATTAACCACCAAGAATTCAGAGTTCAGTCAAGGAGAGAAGAACAGGAAGAAGAATGTTAAAAGCTGTCACATGTTAATGAAGTCTGTGCACCACTTCCCAATATGTAAGATTATAATATTCAAAGTTTTAGTTACCTGCATCTCTGGGTTTAATTCTCCTATGTTTTGAATGCCACAAAAGTTCGTATCTTCAGATCTGCAAAGAGCGCAGTTTTCTAAATATAGGCAAATAGAACCTAGAATAAATCCTTTACCCTTCTGAAGTCTGAGTATTTATAATTATGCCCTGCTTTTAAAAAGGAGGCAGGAAAATTATCTGTGCCTTTTAAAGAAATATTTGGGAATTTGGTTAAGTTTGTCGAATTTATAAGATGATTGACTAGCTTAAAGTAGGCTATTTGAGCTTCTGTTAGTTATTTTGAACTTTCTGCCTTCATCTATTCATTTTTCATCCATTTCCTTCTAATGTTATTTGAGTTATTCCCTGAGTATCTATGCCTATCATAGATAATGTGCCTCTGGTTCAGAGCGGCTGTGTTCCTAGCAGAAGCTAGCATAATTCATTCATTCCACAAGTGCCTGCCTACTGAAGAAACACCAGGAAACAGAGACATCTGCTTTCTTGGAACTTGCGTTTTAGTGATGAAGACAAACAGTAAATAAGATAAATAAGTAAAATAAGTACTCTGGTAGATTGTGATGGGTGCTAAGAAGAAAACTAAGTAGAGAAATGTCCATAGGGTATCTGTGTATGGGTGGGGCTGGGGTGGAGTGGGCTTTTAAATAGCATAGCCAGAAAAGACATCAAGGAGAAAAGATGTCATTGGAGTCAAAATGGAAAGGAAGAGGAGCATGCCAGGCAGATAGAAAGCACTCATGTATTGACTACCTGAATCACAGTCAATTGATTCCTCAGTTCTCACTGTGCTTGGGATGTCTCCTCCACGTGGGGCTGATGTGTTTACACTGTAGATGGTTTGTCCCTTCTCCTAACTCTTGAATGGTGTCCTTATCCAGAGCCTTTGAACAGCAATCCTGTATGCAGCTGATGTACATATCCACATCCTCAAGAATAAATCGCTCCACACTTTCAGAAATTGGATGATACGTAAGGGTTAACACAGTAGACTGCACTGGAGACAGGTAAGCAGCAAACCTGAGGCTGTTTGGATATGGAATAGTGCTACCTGTGAGTAAAGAGGAAATGGAAGTGATCAAAGAATTCTAAAGAGAAAGCAAAAGACAGAGAAGTGTTGCTATCGGGAGTTAAGGTTTTACACGCAAACTGCAACCAAACTCCACATTATAAACTAGTTTTCTATCTCTGACTGTAAATATGTGGACTTTCCTCCGTACTTATCTACTGGTCATACTCAAAAGGCATGTTGTTCCTGCAAATTGCTGCCCCAAGGGAATTGATGCTCTTTTAGCTCTCCATGACTTTGCAGGTAGGTACTCCTGACCTTTTGCCTGCTGTTAATTCTTCCAGGACTCAACTCAGAATTTCACCTTATCTGTCAAAACTCACTGAGCTGTAACCATTAAGATGGGTGCATATCACTATATGTAAATTATACCTCACATACATACACACAAAAAGTGAAAGGAAAAAACCCTCATCTCCTCTGAGTATTCAGGACACAATCTCCCACCCTTGTCCCCTATCTCAGCAGAGTCTGGGGGTGAGCTTCCTAGAGAGCTAAGGGCCCAAAGCGAGGGATGTTAGTGTATCTGGTAGCAATCCAGGTGAATTATTACATTTTTTGCCCATTCTACATTCCATGTTCTTCCTCTTTTTTCCTTTCAACAGTAGACAGATAATTACAGCTTCCTGAGCTTCTGTTCACTATTGTATTATTAATATTAGTATCTCTTCCATCCTCGCTAAGTTCTGGGATTCAAACTTTGCATCATAGTTCTGACATGTCCTATCCATCCATCCATCCACCCATCCACCCATCCACCCATCCATCTTATAACTCTTTATAGCACAGTTCTGAACTCCCATTGCCTAGGTTGAGATCGTGGCTTCTTCACCTACTGAGTAACTTTGGACAATTACTTAACTTCTCTGAACCTCAACTGACTTATCAGTAGAATGGGATAGGAATAGCCTTTATTTCTATTACTGGGAGAATGAAATGGGTTAATGCATATAAAATGCATAGGTGCTACCTAGCACATAATGAGCATTCAAAAATTGACAATGAGCATTCATTGATGAATCATTCACTGAGTATCTACCATAACAGAACTGAATTTGACAAGATGGAAAGGAACAATCAGTAAGGCAGGATCCCTAACCTTAAAAACCGAGTTTATGAGGGAAGATTCCCAGGCAGGCAGATAGACAAATACAACCCAATGGATTGATCCTATGATGGGGCAAGCCCTAGGGGCCATGGGAACCCAAAGAAAGGGTCCCCAGCTGTCACTGGGAGATAAGTCCATGAAGGCTTCGCAGTGCAGTTAGTTGAGCCAAGTCCTACAATTCTGGCCTCTTTTGTTTTTTCCCTTCAGTTTCAGTATCACACTAATGTCTTTGTCTCTGACCCCAAATTCTCTGACTGATGCCCTGGACTAACACCTAGACTTTAGCATTCTTCTTTCTGGTTGGTGTCCTGCATCCACTGTGATTCCAAAAGGACTTAAGCCTCTTCCCCCAAGAATAGGCAAATAAGAACAAAAACAGTGCAAGTAATATGATGATAACTAATTCCCATTTTATTCAGAATAAAAGCAAAAGCCCTTCTAAAAGCTTCTAAGGCCTACATCATCTGCCCCCATCATGTCTCTAACCTCTCTATCATGCTCTTCCTTCCTTCTTCAGCTCCAGGCAGATCTTTTTTTTTTTTTTTTTTTTTTTTTTTTTTTTGCTACTCCTTGGACATATCACCTCAGGGCCTTTGCAATGGCACCAACCCCTATCCAAAGTGTCTTCCTTTTACATCTGCAAGGCTCATTCTCTCACCTTTAGGTCTTTACCTACATATCAACTTCTCAAATGACCACTCTATCTGAAATGCAAACCCTACCTCCCAGCACTTCCAAGTTCCCTTCACTTTGAGCTCTATTGTTTTTCTAAAGGCCGTATCATGTTTTCTCATTCTCCATAATGTACTTATTTACTATGTTTATTGTCTCTTTACTTCACTAGCTTGTAAGCCTCAGAAGAGGAAGCATATTTATCTGTTTTATCCACTAATAGCCTATGTCAGTGGTTAGCACATTGTGGGTGCTCAATATATTAAATGAGAGGATAGTCAGGCACCTGGGTGGCTCAGTTCCTTAAGCATCTGCCTTCAGCTCAGACCATGATTCCAAGGTCCTGGGACTGAGTCCCATGTAGAGCTCCCTGCTCTGCCGGGAGTCTGTTTCTCCCTCTGTCCCTCCTCCTGCTCATTATCTCAATCTCTCTCTCTCTCAAATAAATAAAATAAATAAATAAATAAATAAATAAATAAATATAAAAGAGGTTATTCACATTAGCAGCCTAAGGAAAAGTTTATGAAGCTCCACAAGTTAAAAAGCACAGAACTACCTCTCTGCCTTTTAATTATTAAACTGCACAAGTGTTAAAAACTCATTCTGATTTTACCCTTCAGTCAACAAAGCAATAAAGGTCCTTGAACTTGCTTAATGAGTCCATGAGAATGATGGCTAATTAACGTGAAGCAGCTAGTTGCTCTGCCAAGTTCGCGGCTAGGATCACCAGAAGAGTCCAATGGAAGTGGAAAAGGTCTCTCTCTGACTACCTGCATCTGTGCCCACCTGTCTGTGCAAGCCCAGGGGGTATAAAAGTGGAAGGATTGCTGAGACAGCTTCTACCTTGCTGTCTTTGACTGTTCCCAGGCTCCCTATAGGAAAGAACAACCAGGAACCAGGACTCTTAGCCTGGACCTTGGTTTGATGGATTCTGCAAAGGCTGGTCCTAGAGCTATTTAATTAGAACACACTCTGATTCCATGCATGCTTGTGGGATAACTGGGTCTGAACCATGCTGGAGTCTTCTCCCGCCTGGTTTTCCTGGCTGAAGAGCACTCAATCTCTCTTTTTGCAGAAACTGATGTTCTGGCCACAAATCCAGAACAGATTGTACCAGTTTGACTGGGTCTGAATCAAGCTGGTCCACTTACTGGCTAATTGACTTTGAACATGTGTTTCAACATTTTGACAATACTGAATTTTACTTGGGCCCCAAGAACACATTGACAGTTAAGAAGTACCCCACCTTTTCATACTTCAAAATCCCTTCACCCTTTTTTTTGGTATTCCAGGAACAGCTAATCCCCCAAAAGAAGACCCTGACCTCCCAGATTCCAAGATAAAACCTGTCACCACCCTTCCCAGAACTCCCCTAGATTCATTCCCTTGTATTGTATAAAACCCCAAGTCCCCTTCCCTTTCACTGAGATAGTCCTAGTCAATGAACCTTCTCCCTAGTGCAATAGCCTGAACAAAACTATCTCCTTAATGGTTGCATTTTGTCTTTCATACTTATGAGCCTCAATTTCCTCATCTGTTATTTTTTTAAAATTTCCTTCATTTTATTTTCATTTCATTTTAAAATTCTCTATAAGTATCTTCACAATTTGCAAAAATTAAGAAACACAGTAATTTAACATTTTTATAGAACTCTACCATGATTTTTTTTTTTTAAGTAGGCTCCACACGAAACGTGGGGCTTGAACTTATGACCCTGAGATCAAGAGTCCCATGCTCCAACAGATGAGATCAAGAGTCCCATGCTCCAACAACTGAGCTAGCCAGGTACCCCTGGTGATTTCTGGTATATGAAATGACTATAGCAAAAGTTTCCAGTTCAAATGCAATAATTTAACATTATATATCTAGTTGTATGTTTCAGTTTATTCCTTTTGAAAAAGTACGTTTGTCCCACAGCATTTTCAAAATATGACCAAAATGTACTGAATCAGAGTGAACCGAATTTAAAATACTCTCCAAACATTTCTTCCATATATATAAGTGTATTGCTATAGTAACATATAATGTACATTATGTAGTACACAGACGTTTTTAAGCATGAAGTAAAAATAGAAATAGACATGTGATAGTTTCTTCTGATATCCCTGTGGGTTGTCTTGTGTAGTACTGAAGGACACACAGCAGACTTTAGAGACCATTGTCTTAGAAAACTAAACAGTCAAATAATTTAGGGTTTTACATTATCTGTATTCTGTGTTCCTTTCCATTAAAAAAAAAAAAAAAGATTTGGAAGTAAATAGTAAAAAGAAAATGAGAACTAAATTTTTCCATGCCTTTGTTGGTAGATTTTGCACTCCTTTTTAAAAGAGTGTGTTTACTATTCTGGCTTGAAATTTGGTAATTTGGTATTTGCTGCTTAAAATTATGTTTCACAGCATTCTTGGGGAGGAAGAAGTTTTCCTCTATTCAAGATTTTCTAGCCAAACTAAGGATTAAATTTACATGAGATCAATTAACAGGAGAAAATCAAATTATTCTACAATGGATCCACACAGACATGAAATTTCAAAGACGGGCAACATGAGGCTTATATGACATCCTGAGCTAAGAAGAGGGGTAGGGGTCTAGGGATAGCAAGGGGAGGAAGATCATTAGCAGAAAGGTGAGAGTGTTCAGTAAACAGAGGTTGCTCTGTTATGCAAATAAGTTTTTTAAATAAAGAGGAATCTCTGTTAATAACTTTTTTCCTAGTACAGGCTCTCCTTTCCTTCCATGTAAATTTAAGTAGTTGAGGGTGAGTAAAGAGCTTTTTCTGAATTGGCTGGGTTTTGATTGCTTTTAACTCAAGATAGTCTTCATTCTAGGTGGCCCACCTTGGAGCTGCCAGCCCTTGACCCTACAGTTGCCTCCTTTGGAACTTCCCACATGGGAAGTTGAGTTGATATGTAGTTTCCTCTTCTTGAACCAGTTTCTTAGTCCTGGCAATAGATTAAAACAGTTAAATTCATTTCAGGAGGCAGTGATACAGGTGTGTTCTCAAATTTAGGCCAATGGTTCAAGTAATCAGGTATTAAATGAGAGACATTTCTCCTAAGACTAAAAAAACTGTAGTCTCAAGATGGCTGACCAAATCAGCAAGGAAATTCCATCCAGTCCCTGTCTTAAAGCCCTTCCGGGTTCTTCTTTCCTACCCTGTTTCCCACGTGCACCAGAAGTACCAAGTATGGGGAAGTAGAAGGGTATTAATTCCCCTCCCTGATTGTGCTCAAGGCTCAGACCTTTGGAGAACAACCTCCTCTGAGCCCAGCTGTGTTAAATCAACCCCCGATCCCCCAAAGTCTCTGAGTACCGCTTGGTTCTTCCACCAGGAGCCAGTCCAGGTTCCGTAACAAGATGACTAGAAACTGTAAGCAGGGTAACAGACTGAAATTTCGAAGGACCTTTATTGACTCCATAAAGTCAACCATATTTCCTTAAAACATTCTGATTATATCTGAGTCTATGCATGTCTCTCTCAAATATGACATTGCAGCCAAAGCTTTGGAGACACAGTGTCTCCAACTGTGTCCTAGTTCAGTATTAGGATCTTAAGGTTATCAGAAGCCTGTACTCAAGAGTTCTTTCCATGAGTCTCACTGAAGATGAAACACAGTTGCAGGAAGCTTTGGTAGAAATAGCTGAGTAAAAGTATAACTGTTACAGTGTTATGGAACCTGGACTGGATCCTAATGGAAGAACCAAGAGGCCCTCAGAGACTGGAGGATCAGAGGTTTATTTTACACTGGTGGGCTCAGAGGAGAGTGATCTCCAAAGGTCTGAGCACTGAGCACAAGCAGGGAGGAGAATTTATACCCTTCTACTTCTGCATACTTGGTACTTTTGGCGCACGTGAAAAACGGGGTAAGGAAGAAGAACCCAGGAGGACTTTGAGACAGGGACTGGATGGAATTCCCTTGCTGGTTTGGTCGTCCATCTTAAGAGTACAGTTTATTCCCTTGTCAACAGGATTTCTAGTCCTTTAGTGCCAGTGGTTCTTGGTCACACCGCCTTAAAGAATGAAGAGGTAGGTAGACAAGATGAACTGTGTTGGGCAGCAAAGCAAAACTTACTGAGTGAGAGTAAAGTTTATTGAGCAACTGTACAAAGCTCCTGAAGAGGGAAGGGACCTGAAAGAAGTGCTTTCAATTTCCCCATCTGTTAAAAGGAGATCATCATAAGTACTTCCTAGCGGTGGTTATGAGAATTAAGTGAAATAATGTGTAAAGTGTAGTGAGCCCTCAATAAATATTTTCATGGAATTATTATTCTCACTGTTAATTCCCTCTAGTCTGGTCCTACCAGGCCTTGAGCTTTAGGGTTTCCTGTGCTGATAAATGTCTGATGGATATTCTTAGAAACTTAAAACTTGCTATTACTACACAATTTCTGTTAGTGATAGCATTTTTCTAGAAGCTTTTGAAGGGTTTAGGCACATGTAGTGGTACTTAGCCACTATCAATCACCAAACATATCCTAAAAGTGTGTCCCAAATGCTGTCTGAAAACAGCATTTTAATGCTCTCTCTCCTTCAGATATGGAGTTCTGAACTGCTTCCCCAACCTGCCCCACACTGTTCTCCAAGATCTAGCCTTGTTTCTCCCTTCACATTTGATTTTTGGTGGGTTTTCTTGTGATGAGTATTGCTTCTTGCCTATTCAGCTACATGTCTCTGTGTCCTAATGGGAATGGATAGGGGGGCTACTTTAGCTCTGGGGAGAGCTAGAGCTAATCACTCCCTCACTATGCTTCTGCAGAACCTTGCCAGTAGTTGGAATTGGAATTCCCCCAGGGACTAGGGATCTTTTTAAAAAGATTTACTTATTTGTTTATTTTTGAGAGAGAGAGAGAGAGAGATCACAAGAGCACACGAGTGGCTGCGAAGGGCAGAGGGAGAAACAGACTCCCTGCTGAGCAGGGTTCCAGAAGTGGGACTCGATTCCAGAACCCTGGGATCATAACCTGAGCCAAAGGCAGACACTTAACCGACTGAGCCACCAGGTGCACTTTCTTTCTTTCTTTCTTTCTTTTTTCTTTTAAGATTTTTTTCAATTATTTACCTTTTTATTACTCATGATACCCAGGTGGCAAATCAGACCAACTACATCATGGCCTTTGGGTATAGGACCAGGGCACTGATTTTTTTGTTTTTTAAAGATTTTGTTTATTTATTTGACAGAGATCACCAGTAGGCAGAGAGGCAGGCAGAGAGAGAGGGGGAAGCACGCTCCCTGCTGAGCAGAGAGCCCGATGCGGGGCTCGATCCCAGGACTCTGAGATCATGACCTGAGCTGAAGGCAGAGGCTTTAACCCACTGAGTCACCCAGGCGCCCCCTGGCACTGATGTTTTTAAAAAGGGTGCTAGATGTTTCTACGTGCAGCCAAGATTGAGAACCATTGTTATACAGACTTCTATGGTATCAAACACTCTTCAGTATAATTTACCTTTCTGCCTTCCCTGATAAACCAGAGTTCTTAAGCTGCAGTCCATGGACGTTTACAGGGATGATCAGGGATCTATGACCCAGAACATTTAGAACATTTAGAATCAATCATCCCTAGTCCAGGATCTCCTTGAGAACAAGGCTTGTAGCTTTTCCATTTTTGAAATCTCTGTCCTAACTCCTATTCGCTCAATAATGTGACATTTATGCAATGATAAATCAGATACTGGGGACAGCATCTCAGGAGGCATTGCCCAGAAATTCTTTGAGGAAAGAAGATGAGAATTAGGTTAAAGAATAATCTCATAGCCTAACATGCATAGAACAAGAATATAGCTCAGTACTAAGATAGAATATATCTCAGTATTTGGTCATACATATGTAGAAGAAAAATCTTTTTCCCTCAGCTCTTGTAGATTTAATGTCTAGGGCCCATTAATCAAACTGTTATAAAAGTCATGAGAAAAAACAGTTTTAATTACACACTCAGAAAAACATGGCTCAAGGAAGCAGCAGATGATTGACACTCATGTACCATCATAGGTCAGACAAAGGAAAGAGTTCTAGGGCTTCTAGTCAGGAAAGCCAGGTTATGGAAGGGGAGGGGAAGAAATGTATGACAAATAAGGGTTGTCGTGTTTCACTGATAAAAGCTTCTTGGAAGATAAATGTTATCTCTGAGAGTAGCTTTCTTCCTCATATGGAGACATCTTTATGTGGAAATTTCGTTTATAAGTGTGAATTTCCTTTATAAAAGAAGAAATTTATACTCTATTTTTAGGTAGTTCGGGGAGGTAAAGAGCTCTTCTTGTGCCTGCTGGGTTTCAGTGGTCTTTTAACACAAAATAATACACCAGAAACATATTTGAGGATAGCATATTATGATACCCTTCATATGTTTACTGAGGGCTTTGATCCCCGTCAAATTGTAATTGTCTGAAAGTTTGCAGCATTTGAAGAATTATCCTAAATTCCATATGTCTGCCCAGGTTAATTCATTTTAAATTGATTTAAATATTCATCCATTTCCTTTTTTCTCTCATCTTCATAGAATAATAAAAGTTCCAGAGAAGTTTTGAAATGAAATGCTTTAAAATTCTTTCTGTATATTTGAGCTGAAGGGGAGCAGAATATGTAACCCCAAAATATCTCCCTTGAACAAGTGGATTATTTTGAGCTGAACACAATAAAGACCCAGCTGACTCAAGAAAAACTTCATTTTTTTTAAAGATTTATTTATTTACTTGAAAGAGAGAAAGTGCGAGCACATGCAAGTAGGGGGAGTAGCGGAGGGAGAGAGAGACAAGCAGATTTCCTGCTGAGTGGGGAGCCCCATGACAATGACGAAGACACAGAGCAATCCTAGGACCCCGAGATCATGACCTGAGCTGAAATCAAGAGCTGGACGCTCAACTTACTGAGCCTCCCAGATGCTGCACAAGACTTTTACCTCTCCCTTAACTGCCCAGAAGAATTTAGATAGGGGCCTGGTTCAGAGAGAGAGAGAATGAGAGAGGGAACGAGCACACTATTGCCAGAGATAATATTGACCTGAATGGCCTGTCTGTATGGCAGGACAAATATCTAATTAGCAAACACCTGTTCTTCTTGTCCTATGAGTTATCCTCCCCTGTGAAGACTCAGACTCCTATCCCATTCCTTAGTTCAAAATGGCATATAAAGCCCAATTGCTGGACTTGTCCTTGGGTCTCATAGTCTTATAGGCACCACAGATGTATGTAATCAAACTTTTTTCTTCTGTTAACCTGTTAGTTGTTCATTAGACCAGCCAAAATATCACGAAGGATAGAGGGGGAAAAACTTTTCTTCCCAACAGACCCTAATCAACTGAAGCCTCGTTATCATAACTGTGGAATACTGTACAAATTCAGAGATCAAATGTGATCACATCTCTGCCAGTTTTCTAATTATTTGCTTGAGGCCCCATCTGCCTTACTAGCAGGAAGCATAGTATGTCTTACCCTGAATTGTCCAAGAACCATGGGGGGTGAGTATCTAGTAAGGAAGGGGGCATCTCACGTCAGCCAAAGAGGAAATCAGTCCAGTTTCCACACTCCTGCTATAGCAGGGAGTAGCGCATTAATTATGTCTTTTTATTTTCTTCATTTCCGGTGCTTTGACAAACTCAGGGCCTCGATAACTATAGATAGACTCTCCCAGGGTTTGCCTAGAGATAGGAGACTTCCTCAGATTTCATAGGCAAACTAACCAATCCATAGCACATACCCCTACCCCCTCCTCTATCAGCCTCTCTCACTGAGGGCCACTGTTCTCCTACCCTAATCACCCCAGGGCCAGGTAGCAGACAACTAGAGATAGCTCCTATACCCCAGAGCCCACCAAAATTATTCAAACTAGCTAATCCTCAACTTGTTCACAGCGTCTCACCTGTTTCTGTTTTGCAGAAACTACAATAAACACATTTGCCCACATTTTTCCCGAGTTCCTTTTGCTACTGAACAACCTTGGTTGTTCCCTTGTGCCTCCCTATCCCTCACTGTGGTGTGGCGCACTCCCTTCTCTTGGGAGCTAGGAGTAACTGTCTTTTCATGGGCAATTGTTTCCTGACCTGTTGGTCTCACTATTCCTGAATGATAATAAAACTTACATTTTCTTTCTTTCTTCTTTTTTTTTTTTTAAGATTTTATTTATTTATTTGACAGGGAGAGATCACAAGTAGGCAGAGAGAGAGAGAGAGAGGAGGAAGCAGGCTTCCTGCTGAGCAGAGAGCCCGATGTGGGGCTCCATCTCAGGACCCTGGGATCATGACCTGAGCCTAAGGCAGAGGCTTTAACCCACTGAGCCATCCAGATGCCCCAAAATTTACATTTTCAAACCCTCCAAAGGCTGGTGAGTCCAGCAGGCTCTGGCTTCTGAGGGCATCAGCACTGAAAATGAGTCTTACAAAGTCCAAGATGCTATGCCAGGCCCCTACTGTCATGATGTCAATGTGTTCCGGACTGCAGTCAAGACTGTGGGAAATCCTGGGGGCAGAGCCCAGTTTAGCCAAGGATGCTCCACATTTGGGATTCCAAGAAGGCAGAGGCATAGCACTTTCAGTTCACATATCCAGGAACTTCCTGAGGGCAAGTCTGCTTGGTGGAAGCCTGAGATCTGGCATAGGCCTGAGGCAGAAAGCCCAAAATGGCCACCTCACTGAGATGAGGAGCCACCGAGGATGACTTAGCACTTCTCCACCAACTCACTCCCCATCAGGATGACTTGGCGCTTCTCCAAGTCACTTCCGCATAGCCTTAAGAACTACCGCGAGACTCCCAAGCCAATCAGCTGTGAGAAACCACGGAAAAGCCCTAGTTTGCCTATAAATACTGGTCCCAGCAAAGGTGGGTGCTCAGACTTTGGGAAGGATCCTCTGACTCCGTTGGGGATAATAAAGCCGCGTTCTCCCAGCAATCCGAGTGCCACTTGAGTTTCTCGGTCGCCTCAGAACTGCCGCAATAGGCCACGCTGGGGATCCATAACTGTCTTGTGAGGAGACTGCTTTCCCAGGATGCACCACTCCCGGGATTTACCCCTCCAAGGGAGTATTTGCTGGGACTTACTCTCATTTCTCTAAATATACAAAGAGAACTATCTCCCCAAATGTACCCTAATTTCATATAGACATTTTATAACTTATTAGAAGATCTACTTTATGAAAGGACAGCTTGTAAAATAACCTTCATTCCTCCCCCATCACTGGCTTTCCATGGCCTCATTATTGGGCTGTTCTCATCCCTGAAAACTCCGACTCTCCTCACCTCCCGACCATAGTGAACAAAGCTCCCAAACTCACCACTTCTCTACTGGTCTTCTCCCAAGCCTCCAAGACATACCCCAGTCTTGCTCCTCCATCAGCCCTGTTTTCCTTCCCTACCCCCTGGCCCATATGGGGTTCCCCACGAACTCAAGGCTTAGCTTTTAGAAAGTCTTAGGGACAAACATCAGGCCCAACACTTGAGTTTGGGAGGTGGGGTCATGGGGTGATTCAAAGGTTGAAACAGTGATAGGGGTTAAAATGGGTTTTAGACTGGCCAGAGAACCTTGCCAACATTTAAACAAGTATGTTTTCTAGGCGAAGATGTGTGCCAAGTTCTAAACAAGTGACATACAAATGGCGTTTCAGAACGTAACGCTATAAGCAGGCTCGGTATGGCCTGTCTTTTTACAGCCTCAAGCTAGTGGCACAGAGGGTGCCGGGGAATGGAGGCCGCCCAGGGAGGCTGGCGTTCTATTTCCCGCGCGGCCACTCAGATAGCTCATCAGTAAAACTGGCTTACCACCTTTAATATCTTTCTTGCCAGAAATTAGGAGCATGGATCAGATTGTCTCTTGCACTTCTAACAATAATGTAAAATTAAAGCTGAGCTCCAAGAGGTTCATTTCCTGCTGTGAAGAGTCCCTGCATTGAATGGTTTATGGAAAATTTTGGGAGAGGGGGTGGTTTGACACCAGCTGAAAGGATCCTCCTTCCCAGTGGAGGTTATTAATTCAAGGATCACAGCAGAGAGGAGAATGGGGTGGGGTGGGGTAGGCTGAGGGCTGTGAGGGTGGCTGAGCCAGAAATCCCAAGGTTCACAAAGGGACCAGGAGTGACCAATTTATTTCAGCTTCCGATTTCTCAAATCAAGTTCCTCATCGCATCTCAATAGTCTCAAAGGAGCCGTTTGCCTTCATTCCAAAGAGCAGCCATTTGCCACCTGCGGGTTTCATTAACATAAACTATGCAGACAGCTTTTTGTTCTAGAACAAAAAGCCTCTCTGTAGGGTTGCTTAAGGCAATCAGACATTCAGAAAGCCTGCATTAATTGACTGCAGAAAATAACTGACTTTCAGCTCCAAGTACTGTTGAAGGGAAATAATTTTGAATGGGTTTGTAACTGGTTCATTTACACAGTTTTGTTTTTTTGTTTTTGTTTTTTTTTTTGGGGGGGGGTTTAAGTGAGTTTTTATAGTTCGGGGCCTCACTTAGTAAAAATTGTCCTGGGTGAGTTGTTAAACATTGACACTAATGCACATCATCTCTCCGTAGTGTTTATGACAAACATTGAAGCTGTTGCTGCTGATTCCTGAAGGGACATTAGGCTATTACATGTCAAGCCCTATTTTCACATTTCTAGTTTCATTTAGCTAATTATCACTTAACAGTAACCTGTTGTGACTGACCCTCATCAACCAGTTAACAATGGAACAGATTTCAAGGAGAACTTTCTCTTCAAGAAGTCACTGAACTGGAGTGCACTGAGCTGGTAGACCTTGGCAAAGGCCTGGAGGTGGGCGGGGGTGGTGGTGGTGGTGGATACTGACTGGGGAGGCTAGGCCAAATAAAACTGGGTAAACAAAGCAGCTGGGTAGGATAAAATGACTAGATGATTTATTGTATAAACCAGGGCACGTCTGATAGGAATGTTGCAGGATTTCTCTGCCTTTAGTGCCCACAGTTCTTGGTCCCGCCCTTCAAAGAATGAAGAGGTAGACAGGAGGGAGAGTGGAAGGCAAAGTTTACTGAGCAAGAGTACAAGGCTCCCGGGGATGCAGGGGGCCTGAGAGGGTTGCCTTGGAGTTTCTAAGTTTAGGGGGTTTTACGAGCTTTTTTGTGGAACCATCTTGAGCTATAAGGGTGTGCTGAGTAGTACCAATCAGGGCTTTGGTCAGGTCTCTGTCTACTTATTAGGTTAATGTCAGCATGCTGATGGTCTTTTTTTGCTGACCTCTGGGGGCTTAGGTCTTAACTGCCCCTTTTCTGTGATATTGACAAATCCTCTGTGGTTAATTGCCTTATTTTAGGACATTTTGCAGAAGTCATTTCTGCAAAGGCCGCAAAGCAGAACACTAGTGTTATCCTGTCTAAGCTGCAAAACAGGATGTTAGTGCCATTTTATCGTGGTTGTCCTGACGCCATCTTTTCTTGTTGGGGACCCCGGCCCTGACCACCTAATTGTCCAAAGAACTTTTCACAGTAACAGGGATTTTAACAGGATGGCAGACCAGGACAAAAGAACAGAAACTGATGTGACGAAACAAAGAAGAAAAATCATTAAATTTCCTTACTACCTGTAAGTCCTTGAAACAGGCAGAATGACATTTCCCTAAGGACTTAGTTGCCTGGATGTTGACATTTTGCTAAGGGCAAAAGGCAATCTTAGACTGACCCCCAGGATCCTGTAAGCCTACTTTAACATATAAAAAATTCTTTAAAAATTCCTTTATATCCACCTCCTCCCCTCCAGATACATGTTGGCAGTCATCCTCCAAGTGTATGAACACCCATACACATCTGAAGGGTCTCATTGAGTAAGGGAAAGGTGGGGCTGGGGAAGGAGACAGGTAGGGGTCTACATGATCAGGCTCACAGAAATCCCAGAAATGCTGAGCACAGTGAAACCAGAGGTAAGGGAACAAACCAGACCCCTCTGCCCTGCATGTCAGACGTGGTGTCTTTTAACGGCAGTCACACTGTGACCAGACCCCAAAGAAGAAGTAAGCCATTAAAGAGTGATCACTGGCCCTTCCTCAAACTAAGACATCACAAGAATGATAAGGCCACAAGCTCCCAGGTCAGTTCAAAATAAAAGACAGTTCAAAATAAAAGAGGCCCGTGTTGGCAACCCTCTCGGGACCCCCTCTCACTCCTGAAAGCTTTTTCTGTATCCTTGCTTCGTAAAACTCAATCGCTTTACTCACTCTCCTTTGTCCGCAAGAATCATTCTTCTACTCTGTGAGACAAGAACCTCACTCTCCCACTTCAAAATTTTCTTAGGAAAATCAGAATGCATGGTCATCACACCCCTCGGCTCCTTAGCAGTTTTGTGACAGTGGGAAATCATGTGACCTTTGATCTTTCTGAGCCTATTTCTCAGCTTTACAATAAGATAACAAAGTCCTACAGGATTTTTATACTTACTAGTCTTAAAAAGACACATTAATGTACTTTGTAACTTGTAAAACATGATATAAATGTGAGATACTATCAGAGTTGATAAAGACAAGTTTATTGCTTGCTACTGAGACTGAATATATGAACAATGGCTAGATTGTATATAAAAATAAAACTTTGAGGGGCACCTGGGTGGCTCAGTAAGTTAAGTGTCTGACTTTAGATCTCACCTCAAGTCTTGATCTCAGGGTTGTGGGTTCAAGACCCAAGTTGGGCTCCACGCCCAGGCCAGCATGAAGTCCACTTAAAAAACAAAACAAAACAAAACCCCAACCTGGAACCCAGACCCAGAACCCATAGCAACATGCCCAGGAAACCAACCCCATTTCTGCAATAAACAGCCTAAGAAGCTTGCCTGCTCTAAGTTAGACTTACAGGAAACCAGACTGCTAGCTCTAGTGACAATCCAGGAAGCTAAACACTAACTTCTATAATAATCAGCCCCAGAGGGACTTGAGGACTCAATTAATAATGAACAGTTTCCCTAATTTGTCTCCACACTTCCAAAAGGATCAGTCAAAGAGAATCAAACACGCATTCCTAACCAATCACACTGGATGTTCCACTTGTTTAGGTGGCTTCCAGCTTCCTCTTGCTAACAGCTTTCAATTAGAGAAACCTTAAGTCTTCCTTCTTTTCCACTGAAAAGCCAGCCTGCTCTTCTGCCTGCCTTTGGGTCTCTGCCAGAATAAAAGTGACAGAGGCTGATTCCCTGGCTATATAGCAAACTCTCAATAAAAGAGTCTTTGCTTTCCTCATTTAGTTGGTCTTTCTTTATTGCCAGATCTGATGTTTACATATAAAACCTTGGGTCATGAGATATTGAATGGAACTCTCACTGTTGTATTAAAATTGTCAAAAAAGTCCTAAAGCTAAAGAAAATAGGTATTAAAAACACCCAAAGGATAAAGAGGAACTCAATAGGTTCTGCTACCATTTTGTCATTATTTCTTACAGCCTAAATCAAGAGCAGAAATATTCCCAGAGTAGGAGGATTACCTAGAAGAGTGTCCATTTTCTGTGACAGCTGACTCCATGTAAAAGAGTATTCAAAGACTTCTCACAGGTACCCTGGGTAGGCAGTTGGCTGCTGGTGAGAGGGACCCAGCCCAGAAGGGACTGAGGATGGTTGTCAGAAAAGATTATGTTAGAAGAGGTCATCTTGCCTTGGGTGTATCATCATTCAAAATAAAGATTACATTGCCCTTGTCCCTCTACCCAGATGTGCTTAATTCTGGCTAATGAGATGTTCAGCATCTATGCAGTATAGAGATCCTACAGGGCCGCTTTCCCTACAAAGGTTTTTGTTTTTTTCATCCCTACTTCACCTTCTTCAGTCCTGGTGGATACAGAAGCAGAGTGGGGAGGAGTAGGAGGAGTAGACCATGTCTCCTTTCCCAGTGCGGCAGTGGGGCAGGGGGGTGGGGGGGAGTAGGAAGTGGGGGGTGGGGAGGAGAGGCTCAGTCATATCCCCCCTGGGGAGGAAAGAAAGAACATTGAGTTGGATGTGAAATTAAGCTTCTCATTGTACTGGACTATGCTAGACTTCTTTTTTTTTTTTTTTTTTAAGATTCTATTTATTTATTTGAGAGAGAGAAAGAGAAAAGGAGCAGGGGAAGGGGCAGAGGAGAGGGAGAAGCAGGCTTCCTGCTCAGCAAGGAGCTTGATGTGGGGCTTGATTCTACGACCCAGATCTGATGACCCAGGGATCAGGACTGAGCCCAAGGCAGATGCTTAACCAACTGACCCACCCAGGCATCCCTAGGCTAGACTTTTTTAAAACCTGAGTGTGACCAGGAAGCTTTGGGATCATTAAGAAAGAGAAAACAGGTGCTCAGTGGATTTCAGTTAGATGACACTAAGCTGTCTGGTACATCTACATGCTCCATTTTCTTAAAACGGGGGTGGGGGCAAGCTTGTATGCTGTGCAGAATATGTACAGTTTAAGGTGGGGGAAACACCAAAATTAAGACAAACATCTACCAAAAAGGGAACCAGTAAGCCAAAGTACATTATTTTAAACTCCAGTTTCCTATAACATGCAAAATCCTTTACTACAGCTCTTGGCTTCTTTCTTGCTGAATATACAAAGTAAGGTGGTCAGTAAATAGTCATTATGGATCAATGACCGAATGATTTTATACGAAAACTATTTTCTTAATCTTTTCATCAAGGAGGCAGCTTCTCTCAAATTCTTCCCTACATTTTAAAATGTTTAAGGTGTAATCTCTGTGCATATATCCAGCAAAAAAGAAAATGGAATTACAGCTTTCTAGATATTGAAAAAGTAAGAAACTAATTTGTCTTACACAATTTGAGTCTGAGTTTAAAAGTAAAGATGGGTTAACAATCGCCGATTTTGTGATACATACTGACACCTACTGGCCAAACTTGATATTAAATGCTTGCCATGTTTCGTTTTTTTTAAAAGATTTTATTTATTTATTTGACAGGCAGAGATTATAAGTAGGCAGAGAGAAAGAGGAGGAAGCAAGCAGACTCCCCACTGAGCAGAGAGCCCGAAGCGGGGCTCGATCCCAGGACTCTGGGACCATGACCTGAGCCTAAGGCAGAGGCTTTAACCCACTGAGCCACCCAGGCACCTCTGTTTTGTTTTGTTTTTAAAGATCTTACTTATTTATTTGACGCAGAGAGGTCACAAGCAGGCAGAGAGGCAGGCAGAGAGAGGGGGGGAAGAAGGCTCCCTGCTGAGCAGAGAGCCTGATGTGCGGCTTGGTCCCAGGATCCTGGAATCATGACCTGAGCCGACAGCAGAGGCCTTAACCCACTGAGCCACCCAGGCGCCCTACTTGCCATGTTTTGACCAATAAAAAGAACTGTTCCTGGTTCTTGGAGGGGGAAATTTGGAGAGGACAGGGAGGAAAATACTAGTTCCCGGTGGGTAAGAGTGTGGCCACCGGGAAATGGAGATGCAAGTGTGGAAAAAAGACCTAAGGAAAAGAATTGTAGCAGTAGCTTCTGAAATGTCATCATAAATAGCTAAATAAGTAAATAAATAAAATCTTTTAAAAATAGAAAAAGAAAGAAAGAAAATCAGAGGAGAGAGAAGTCAAGGTATTTACTGTCCCAGCTCCCTTTTTTTCAGGCTCTGGGTGAGCAGAGGGTACACTCCTCTACTGAAGGACAAAGAGTGCCCAGCTGCCGGTCTCGTCCTGGTATCCATTAACACCATACCTTCCCTTGCCTCTTCAGGCCTAGGGGTAGTAGTGGCTTTCTACTATTAATAATCCCTTGTTGATTCTGCTAATCCATGGGACAGATTAGTTTACCATCTGTTTCCTGCAAGAACCCTGACAAACACCTTACATTTACATAATGCCCTATAATATCCTTTGGTGTATATTCTTTTAAGGGGTCTTATTCTATTGATATTTCAACCTATTGTCTTGCCTCCATACATCTTTCTAGTACGCTAGCTTCTCATAATGTTCTACCAGCATGTGCATAGCAAGTTTCCTGTAGAATAAGGGAGGCTTGGCCCCATAAAGTACACAGGAGAGAATTACAGTTACATGGCTTCCTTCACAAGTCCAGTCTGACACACTTTATGTTGTCTGATTTTCATGGTTGCAACTTGCATCTCTCCAAGGCTGTCCTGCTTCCTGTGAGTCCCATTCCTTTGTCTGGTCTTTCTTTCTTTCTTTTTAAAATTTATTTATTTATTTTCAGAAAAACAGTATTCATTATTTTTTCACCACACCCAGTGCTCCATGCAATCCGTGTCCTCTATCATACCCACCTATGACCCTGCAATTGCACTCCTGGGTATTTACCCTAAAGATACAGATGTTGTGAAAAGAAGGGCCATCTGTACTCCAATGTTTATAGCAGCAATGGCCATGGTCGCCAAACTATGGAAAGAACCAAGATGCCCTTCAACGGACGAATGGATAAGGAAGATGTGGTCCATATACACTATGGAGTATTACGCCTCCATCAGAAAGGACGAATACCCAACTTTTGTCTGGTCTTTCTACTAAGAAGTCCAGCTTCTTTGTCCTGTCCCTTTATTTTGCATCCTTTGCTCCCAAGCTTGGCCCGATATAACTCTTACAAGCCTCTTTCCTTCTCTGTCTGGGCTTAATTCCCCTAGCATCGCCCATTCTTAGCCATTTCACTTCTTTCTTCTTTTCTCCTTCCTCTACTCCATGCTTCCCCTTTTCCTGTCTTCCTGTCTTCCTGGCTTGGAAGTGTCTGGAACACGGCATCACTACCAGCCTCATTTCCCAGGTCTAGTATCTCAATGCTTGCCAATCATTTGCAGACCATCAGGGCATGTGAAAGAGAGTGTTCATTTATTTTATTCTATGAGTACTGGCATTGTAATAGGGCAGGCCTTCCTTAGATAAAAATAAATATAAAATAAACATAAAAAATAAAATATAAAAATAAGAAAGTATAAAACTAAATGTTATTCAACTTTAGCATCACATGGATAGGAGCCCATTCTGTTGATCCATAAAAGCCGTTTGTTTTTACTATGGTCTAACACACATAACATAAAATTTACCCTTTTAACCATTTTTGAGCGGACAGCTCTGTGGCATTTTGTATGTTCACACTGCTGTGTCTCCATCACCACCACGCAGCTCCAGAACACTTCCTTTTCCCCAAACTGAAACCCTGTCCTCCTTACACACTCACGCCTCACTCCTTGCACCTCCAGGCCCTGGCAAACCACTATCCTATTTTTTGTCTTTATGATTTTGACTCATAGTGGACTTACTTTGTACTCTTTGGAAGAATGAGCTCACAATCACTGCCTGTGAGCTTCAAGTGTACCGGAGATGTGTTCTGGGTGGACCCACGCTCAGGGGGCAGGGAGGCTGCAGACAGTGTTGCCTGCATGACCACACCAATGGGTGAGGTATCGAAAGAGACGACCCTCCCACTCCTGAAAGAGACGACCCTCCCACTCCTGACCCCGACCCCCAACGCCAGACGGCAGTCTCCCTTCTGACTCTTCAATTCCCTGAGAAGGAAACTTGGATGGAGTGGTTTGAAACATGTTAACATAAAATTCAAGCTGGCTTGGTTATTAGAGCCAGTATGTCCATACATGAGCTATTGGCGATTAAGGCCAGATTTGTGCATAATAATACTGATAACATCTTGTATTTTGATTAGGGCAAGTATCTCAAAAAAACAGGAATGAGAAATGTGGAAGTGATGAAAATGGGCAAATTCTTTATGGCAAAAGTTGCAGATAGGAAGCCTGTAGACCAGATTCAGACAAGAGCTGTCCGGTTTGGCCTGTGTGATATATTTTAAAATAGATTTTGTTGATAGATTAAAACATCTGATTACTGGTTTCACTTGAAGAGTCTGGCAACACTGAGCCTGAAATCTTGCCTGGCAAGAAAATAAGGCTTCCCACTCCTAGTTGCCCTACAGCCAGGCTCTGGGAGCATTTGGGTTTGCAACCTTTGTTCTTTGGGATTTAAGGTCACCTTTAAGGATACACTTAATAAAATGTCAATGACCTGATTAATTATAGATTTTAAAAATAATTTTTAATTTTTTAGAAAAATATTTATTTATCTATTTTAATTTATTTATTTGAGAGAAAGATGTAGAGAGAGAGTGAGCATGTAGGGTGGGGCAGAGGGGGTGGGAGAGGGAGAGAGAATCTCAAGCAGACTCCAAGCTGAATATGGAATCCAATATGGGACTTGATCTCACGATCCTGACACCATGGCCTGAGCCAAAATCAAGAGTCAGATGTTTAACGGATTGAGCTACCCAGGTGTCCCTAAAAAAAATTTTTTTAAATGAATAGAGGAAATATGTGAAAATGAACTGATTCCACAAGTGCTATGGAAAAGGAGGTTGAACTTCATCAAATAAACTTGCAAAGTCTGTAAAATAATTTAAAGACATATCTGAGGGGGAAGATCAATCAGTGCATATTTATTGGGTACTTGTATCACTCCTCACCATACCCACCCTGAGCCCTGCTCTGTCTCCACAGCACTTACCCCTATTTAACATACTTTAGTTATTTATTACATTTATGTGCATGTTATAACAATTACTTATTATAACTTAATAAAGTTATATTTTAAAATTTAATTGTTCATGATCATGTATTTTATTTCTATTCTACTAGAATACAAGTTTGCCAAGGGTAGAATTTTCCCATCTGTTTTATTTACAGTTGTATCTCCAGAGCTGAAAATAGTTCTTGACACTTAGCAAATATGCAAGAAATATTTGCCAAATGAATGAATAAACTTATTGTGAGCAAGTTAGGGCTGTATGAGCAATTGTGAGTGGTACAGGGGACACATAAGATACCACATCATGTTTGAAGCTCTCAACGTAATTAGAGAAATAGGGCATGAAGACAAAAGACAATAATAGAAATAGGGCATGAAGACAAGAGGCAATAATAGAGATAATATAAATTTTTAAAAAAGATTTTATTTGTTCATTTGAGAGAGAGAGCATGAACAGCGGGGAGGGGCAGAGAGAGAGGGACAAGAAGACTCTCTGCTGAGCATGGAGCCTACACAGGGCTTGATCCCAGGACCTCAAAATGATGTCCTGAGCCTGAGGCAGATGCTTAACCAACTGAGCCACCCAGGTGGCCCACAAGACTTATATATAATTGATAAATGACTGGAGGAAACACAATGTTACACAATGTTACACAACTGCAAAGGGAGGGGAGACTTTGACTTGTGGGTGGATGCTCAGGAAAGCCTCATAAATAAGGTGGGACTTAATCTCAACAAGGAAGGAAGGGTGAGATTCTTACAGGCAGCAGGCAGAAGGTCATTCAAGGAAGAGGAAACCACATATTAGAAAAAAATCAGCAAAATAGTTTGGTGACATCTTTGAACACTTTCACTTTATCATTCCACAGTCTGAGCAGAATTTAACTAAAGTATATATCCCTGGAAGTTTGGGGGCAAGTCATTGTCCAAAGCAGTGTTTTCAGACATTTAGTTCATGGCAAGGTGAAGTATGAACTTGCAGGACACGGTACTGACAGCACTTGCAGAGGCAAGGGAAAGAAGTCTTGGAGGTTTTACAGCTTGATAGCTCAAAGTATCAGTAACAGAAATACCGAAGTCAAGGAAAAAGAGATGCAGCAGGTCAGGATTTTTATCACAAGTAACAGAAGTGCAATTTGAACTTCTATGGGCAAAATAGAGACTATTGGCTCATGAAACCAAGCTGTGGAAAGAGCAGAGATAACATGGAGTCTCAGAAACATTTGGCACAGGAACTTGAAGTTCATCTCAATTTCCATCAACATCTGTTTCCTCTTTCTGTGTTCCCTTCATTCATGAAGCTGGAATCCTTCTGCCAGCATCTCCCAGGTCTGCATGCTCCCCACACCAGATATGACAGAATTTGCTTCCTTAATCCCAATTAGAAAACTCCCAGGGAGCACTGATGGATCTGTTAGGGTCACGTGTCTACTTTAGCTGGAGATAAGAGGCAGAGTACTCTGATTAGCAGTGCCCACTAAAATCACCAGGTTGGCAGTGGAGCAGTCCTTCAAAACAAAAGTAGGATATATTTTCAAAAAGAAATACAAACACATGCTGGATAAACAAAGCAACGAAGGCCTACAACAGGGTACAGGCTGATAATTGTTTGTTTTAATATTTTTTTCTAAAGATTTTATTTATTCATTTGACAGACAGAGATCACAAGTAGGCAGAGAGGCAGGCAGAGAGAGAGGGAAGCAGGCTTCCTGCTGAGCAGAAAGCCTGATGCAGGGCTCCATCCCAGGACCCTGAGATCATGACCTGAGCCGAAGGCAGAGGCTTTAACCCACTGAGCCACCCAGGCGCCCCTGTTTTAACATTTTAAACTAAGGTAAATAGCATATATCTAAGAGGGTGGAATCACATGATCTCAAAGCTCTGTAAAAGTCATCTGATCCCACATCCTATTTAATGTATTCATTATTTCCATATATTCCCAACAAGTGATCTCTCAGCAGGAGCTCAAATAATTTACTCCCCCTTAAGCACTATATCCATTATAAAATGTTCCTAGTTGCTAGTTGCTCCTTATGGTCAGGTAAAATTTGCCACCTTGGAATTTCCACCAGTCAATGGCAACTTCTTCTCTGGAGGTGCCCATAATGAGCCCCTTTCATTTTGCAGGTGTGAAGAAGGCTCTCATGTTCCCCAGTGCATCTTTTCTTCTCAGGCTAAGTCTCAATTTATTCCAACTATTTCTCATGTGGCATGGAGATTAAGTCTCCTGGACCTTTGTCCAGGGAATTTTCTCAACATTCAACAAATGTTTACTTATATACTTGCTTGTGCCAAGTGTCTTGCTTGTGTCTCTACGTTCATGTGACCAAATAAAACACATGCCAAAGCATCAATACCAGAGTTGTGCCAAGCAGTAAATTGGATCTTGAGAATAAGATGATGAGAAAAACAAATTACATTCCTGTCCTAATGAGCTTACAGTCCATGAGGAGAGATAAATGCTATATATTCACACAAAAATGCTGCAACCATGATAGGTACTATAAGAAAACTACAGAATTATATATTTATCTTAAGTTTTGGTGCCCAGAATCATGTAAAATGCTTCATGTATGGTCTTGCCAGTGGTAATGATGGGTGGTTTAAATATGTCCACAAAGTCCTTGACACTGTCTTCAAAAGGTACAAATCTCCCCTTGAGTATTAGCTGGATCAATAGGAAATAAGCAGAAGTGACGGAATGCCACTTCAGAGACTAGCTCATAAAAGGCACTACAGTTTCCCAGTTGCTCTTTCTCTCACTCAGGGAAAGCCAGTTTCTGTCATGAGAAAGCTCAAAAGTCCTATGAAGAGGCCCATGTGGTGAGAAACTGAGGCCTTCTGCCAACAGCCTTGTGAGCAATGTTGGAAGCAGATCCTCAATCAAGCCTTCAAATGACCACAGCCCTGGCCAAAGTTTTGCTGCAACTTCATGAGCCCCTGAGCCAGAAATACCCAGCAACCCAGTCCTTAGTTCCTGACCCACAGAAATTTTAAGATAGTAAAGATCTGTTTTAAGCTGCTAAATTTTGAGGATAATTGGTTATGCAGCTATAGACAGTTGATATGGTAAACAAAATATAACAATTGAACATCTACCTGAAAAATAGTAAATGGAAACATCTTTTAGAATGGAGTCAGAAAGCTGCCAGGGGAAGAAGTTCTCATACCCCACCACTCAACAGTTATAGATCCCACAAGAAGAGAGAGACTTCACAAGTCTATACCCTATTTTACTAATCCAGCCGGAGGAAGGAGGATTTCTTCCTCCCCTGGCAACAGCCCAGCCAATGAGAGACAGTCACAGCTCAGCCAATGGAAAGCCACTATACTTCCAGTTCCCAGTTTACTTCAATGGATACTTAGTTTACAACAACCCCTCCTAACTCCCCTCATTCCTCTATAGAGCCATTGGCCTCTATAGAGCCATTCCTCTCTCTTGTTCTCTGGACTTACCTGTGGTTTCCCTATCTTTTGGTTGTTCTAGATTGAGATTCTTAGCAATTCCTTAATAGACCCATCTTTTGCTAGTGAAATAGCTGGCAGCTTTATTTTTTAGAATTAAGACGTCCTTCACCTTGACTATTTTAGTTGTCACATTGCCCTGTTGATTTATCTTGATTTTACAATTAATATACCTAAGTCTTTTTCTCTCACACTCTATTAAGACTTGGCTCATTGTTCCATCCTGTCAAAATCCTTTGGGAGTGTAATTCTCTTTCAAAGTAGTGAGTTATCCTTCCTGCTTTGTACTACTTCTTGCAAGAAGTAATAACAAAATCCAAGGAACTGGGTAGAAGTACCAGATTTGCCACTAACTAGTTGAGTGACAATGAGAAGCTCTCCCATCTCCTTCAGCTTCAGTTTCTTCATGTGCAAATTGAATATAATAATGCTGACTTCATGGGGGCCCTGAGGGCAGACTAACATGAGACTTGTTCCTAGATCTGGGACTCACCAGTTGCAAGGGACACCTTTCACCTGATGAGTATGTACTCTCCTGCCTGCTTCTGAAAACAGCTGAAGTTTCTTTTGGGAACCACCCCTTCTACAATCTCAGTCCATATTATTCAGTAAGGGACTGCTCAATTATAAAGGACTTTAAACTATAAAGATGTTTACTGTATAGGTAAAGGAGGTTTCTGGTTTGGAGCAGTCAAACCAGAAAAGGAGGTATCTGGTTTGGAACCATGTCAATTTTAGTTCTGCATCTCTGATATTGTCTCTGTCTTCTCATTGTCACACTCCAGTGTTTTCATTCTCACACATCAGTGTCAGAGCAGGAAGTTATTGGGTAGGTGCAGAGTACACGTCTAGGAAAACTAGTTTCCCTTTTAATCAGGGAAGAAACCCTTAGGATGCTGGATGATGAGCTGGGATTTGACAAAAGACCCCAAAAGAATTAAAATAGAGAGGTTTGTCACTCACAGGTACTAGAGGAAGTATACTGCATGTCTTGAGGAACCACACAGGGAAGTCAAGTCATGGTTAAGGCAGAGAGAGAGAGAGGCAGGAGCTGGGTGCATGCATTTATGACGGTCTGTGGGTGAAGTGCTTTGGGGATCCAAGGTTAAGGCCAGATTTAATCAATTCAGGCCAAAAAGAGCAGGGTTTTGGTGAGCTCCACAGGGGTCTTCTAAGAGGGAGGGTGCAAGGGCAAGGCTCTGGGAGATGGGAGAAACTGTTTAATCACAAAGGCAACTGCAAAAGTCATATCAGAAATTTACAGTTACCTAGGACTCTGTGGTCTATTATCTAGGGTACGCACTTGCATGAGGAAGCTAATGTTAGTTTAAGGTCTCTACGTTCATGTGACCAAATAAAACACATGCCAAGGCAAAAGTACCAGAGTTTAGCATTGCTAAACTCTTAAAACTTCCCTGGAAGTCTGAAGATCAACCCTTTTTTTTACTTCATTGGCCAGACTCAATCACATGGACACATCTAGCTAGAAGGGAAGCTGAGCAATTGAGTGTTTGGCTTTTTCAGACTCTCAGGCAATGGAGAAGACAGCTGGGAAACACTGCTGGGTAAGTAGTAAATCAACAGCGTGTGTCATGGGTAAGCCCATGACCCAGACTAACCAGTTAGCATATTCCATCCTCCTAGTCACAGGATAGGTGCATGGATGGAAGGATTCATGATCCTGCATGGCTCCTCAAAAGTCAGAAATACTGTGGCCTTTTGCCACCATTAATAGGGAGTTTGCCTGAGAATGGTGTTAACGCAGAGGAAGTAGAGATGAGACGCAGAGAAACATATTCCAGTTGGCCTCATTTGAGTGCCTTTTTACTGACAACCTAAGACAGCTATTCTTTTTTCTTTTCTTTCTTTCTTTTTTTTTTTTTTAGGAAGAGGGAGAGGGGAGGGCAGAGGGAGAGGGAGATAGAATCTAAAGCAGTCTCCATGCCCAGTGTGTGAGCCCACTGTGGGGCTCCATCTCACAACCCTGACATCGTGACCTGAGGCAAAATCAAGGGCTGGACACTTAACTGACTGAGCCATCCAGACACCCCCCTAAACCAGCCATACTTGTTAAATCTGCCGGTAACATGAGCCAAGAAATCCCTAGCCCAATATGGTTCGCATAATACATTAACAACCTGCAATGAACCATGGTTCCCAGTATTCGTACCTTTGCAGTCTCTCTCCTTGAATCTGGACTGGCCCTCTGCCTTACTTTAGTCAATAGACCATGATGAAAATGACATTGTGCAAGTGCTGGGCCTAAACCTTAGTACTTGGGCCACTGCACTTTTGGAAATCAGCCACTTGAGAAGTCCAGCTATCCTGAGACTGCTGTGCTGTGAGAAAGCCCAAGCTGACCATATGGAAGAGAACTGAGGAACCTAGTTGTATCAGTCAGGGTTCTCCAGAGAAACAGAACTAATAGGATATATAGAGATATATAGAAAGAGATATATTATGAGGGATTGGCTCATAATCTAGGCTGAGAAATCCTATGATCTGCCATCCATAAGCTGGAGATGCAGGAAAGCTGGGGGTATAGTTCTAGTCTAAACCCAGAAGCTTAAGAACCAAGGGAACAATATATATAAGTCCCAGTCCAAGTCTGAATGTCCAACCAGAAGTGCTAGTATCTGGGGCGCCTGGGTGGCTCATTTGTTAAGCATCTGCCTTTGGCTTGGGTCATGATTCCAGAGTTCTGGGATCAAGCCCCTCATCAGGCTCCCTGCTCAGCGGGAAGCCTGCTTCTCTCTCTCCCACTCCCAGTCTTGTGTTCCCTCTCTTGTTGTGTCTCTCTCTGTCAGATAAATAAATAAATTCTTAAAAGGGGAAAAAAAGAAAGACGTGCTAATATCCAAGGGCAGGAGAAGACAAGTATCCCAGCTCAAGCAGAGAGAATAAAGTTGCCCTTCCTTGGCCTTTTTGTTCTACTGAAGCCCTCAATGGATGGGATATGCCCAACCACATTGGTGAGAGTGATCTTCTTTACTCTGCCTACCAATTAAAATGCGAATCTCTTCCAGAAACAGCCTCACAGACACACCCAGAAATAATGTTTTATAAGTTATCTGGGCATCTTTGAGCCTAGCAATGTTGACACATAAAATTAGCAATCACACCAGCTAACAGCAAGAACTGAGGCTCCCAGCTGAAAGCCAGCACAAACTTGTCAGCCCTGTGAGTGAGCCCTCTTGGAAGTGGATGCTCCAGTTCTAGTTGATACGCTTTCCCTACGGAGCCCTATCGCAAGTACATAAAATGGTTATTGTTTTAAGCTACTAAGTCATGTAGTCATGTACCACAGCAGCAGATAGTTAAAACACTGAATAGGATTCAGGTATTTCATTTGTAGTTGAAAGGTCTTTGGCTAGTACAGCAGCCATATAACCTTAAAGGGGAACTGTAATATCTGCCCCCAGTTCAGTTTCTTTAGCTATACAAAGGTTGTAACTGACATTTAGTGTATATTTAATTTTCTTCTACTTGCTGGGTTATTTTTAGGATTAAATGAAATAACACATATAAAAGTATCTAATAATACTAAGGATTCTTGCTGACTCCCGGTGACCACTGCTTTCCCACCTGCCCTGCAGAGACCCAGTAACACTGTCTCCAGCATTGCCTTGATCTTCCAGCTTTATAAATCATCACAAAGTGAAAAAGATTAATTTAGCTAGTGAATTCCTGCTGAGGCACAGTGACCACTGCTTTCCCAAGTGGGTAAAAGATTCATTCCAAAGGGCCTTTCTAGAATTTTGCCATGAATACAAAAAAGGCATAGAAATTCATTTAAAATGGAGCTTTGTTCATTTTTGCATTTATTTATTGTTTATTCCTTTCCCCTCCCTTCTCCCATCCTACTTCCTCCTCTACCGGGCATCCCCAGACAAGATGAAAATTCTCTGACTTCGGTTACTGAGGAGATTGGTTCTGCTTGATTCTAAGAGTGGAATATTCTATCCTGATTCTCTTCTAGTCCCGGAAGAGAGGAAGAACAGAAATTTTAGACTGGTTTTGGGGTTCTAAAAGCAGAGGGGACCTAAACTGCTTCTCTCTAGTTGAGCCTGAGAGGGAAAAAAACAGCAGAAACTCTGAATAGGTTTGGGGTTCTGAGCTCAGTGAGTACTGGGTAAGGGGGCAAGACCTCAGACTAGAAATGGCTGTGGTGCGCTGGGCAAGGGGGCTTGAGAAATCTTCACTGAAGACTCGTATACTCAGCTAAGTATGGGTACCGTAAATGATTCCTCTTAATACATCTCATAGTAAGGGTAGTAACTTTGGGCCTGGTATGATGAACAACACCAGGAACCCCATGCTCCTAGAGAAGGCACGCAGTGAGCTGAGAGAACCCCAGCCCTAAGAGAGAGACCTAGCACTAAGGAGGGATGACTCAGGTGGGACCTGTGTGGATTTACTAAAGACCCGGTAAGAATGAAGACTTCCCAGCAGGAACCAGACATTCCACCTGCCCCTCTCTGCCATCTGCTCTGCAACTCTAACATAAGATACCAGAACTTGGATGCAGTCTTAACTATGGTTTAAAGGGCCACTGTGCAAATCAGGCTTGGGGCTCAGAACGGAAATCAAGCTCATTTACAGAAAACTAAGTGCTTGTATTTTTCATAACTGAATTTGTGCAAACATATTATCTGCCTGGATTTTGGCAAAATAGTTTGCAGACGTATGGGGAGTACTGGGACCTGACTACCTCAGGCGCCATCAGCCTGTGATCCCATGACCTGGGCTCCTAGTACTGTGCCAAGGACCATTTGATTCAGTTCATGAAGATGGAGGAGATTGCTGCCAGTGAAGTGCCACTGAGCAGTGGTCTGGTAGTTCCATGACTCCAAGATCAAGGTCATACTGCCTCACCAGGTCCAGGGTGGGCAGTGAAAGCCATGCTTCACCACCAAGAAGCCCAATATCCTCATTATTTTATTTATTTATTTATTTATTTACTCCAATACCTTCATTTAGAGGCAGGGCCCTTCCTATCTGAGGTCTGCTCAGATGAATTCCATGTGGGGAGGAGGGACCCATACCCTCCACATAGGGAATGTGTCAAGTGGAGATCTGAAAGATGGGTAGGGATTAGGGATTAATCCAACACAAAAAAAGAGAGTTCTAGGCAATGGGAGGAGCAGTGTATCCTCTTATTTCAGAGAACTACGTAGTAGTTCATTTTGAGTAGAGTCACATCTAAAATAATTTTTGTTTGTATATTTTTTTACACCATTAAAGGGACAAGTCTCAAAAGTTATCAAAACAAAACAAAAGTTACCAAACCCAGTGGTTTCTGGTTAGCTGGGATGTATTCTACACTCCATTATGTTTGTTCCCTTACCAAACTTTGCATTACATTGGGGATCATTTTGAACTATAATTGCTTTAGCAGAAATCTATTGGAGTATCTGCCAGTTCTCAGTGACCCTGTTCACAATGAATTGCTCTTCCATGGAGGTGGACTCCTGGCAACCTTGTTTGTAATAGATGATCCTGGGCAATTATAAATCGGCTTGAGAGAGACATCTGGCTCCATCTGAACCAGATTCTCCCCTGGAAACGAAATTTGGTGGCTAAGCAACAGCTAGTTATTCTCAGGGTGCAGCTGGAACCGAGGGACATATAACCCCAAGAGATAACTTTTCTTCCACTGAACAGAGACATGAAGAAAGAGAAGAAAAAAGCAGACAGGCAGGGAGACCTGGCATCATGGAAATATCCGCTCCCCAAAGAAAGAGAGATGAGTGTGAGAGAGGGCACCTTCCTTCTGAGGGCATTTCCGCAGGAGTGCCAACTGCATTCCCACCTTCAGCTTTTTTTTTTTTTTTAATACTTTATTTATTTATTTGACAGAGAGAGAGAGAGAGGGAGGGAGAGAGGTATCACAAGTGGGCAGAGAGGCAAGCAGAGGGTGGGAGGAAAGCAGGCTCCCTGCTGAGCAAAGAGCCCAATGCGGGCCTCAATCCTAGGACCCTGAGATTATGACCTGAGCAGAAGGCAGAGGCTTAACCCACTGAACCACCCAGGTACCCACCACCTTCAGCTTCTGAGACACACTCTGTCTACCCTTACATACCTTACCCCATCCACCTCTACCTATCTGGGATGAAGCTAGTTCAAGTAAATCCCATTACTGGCAAGAAAGAGTTCAAAGATAAGATAGTGATTATTTATGTCCCTTTGTTTTCTGGTGGGACAGCCAGGACCTGCGCTGTGCCTGAACATAGCAATGTTGCAAGAACTCAAAATAAAATTATTTCCTGCTCAAAATGCATGCCTATGACTCAGCAGTTTTCTTCTCGGAGTCCCTGCAAAGTCCTGGCAAATCTCAGCCAACAGCCTCCTGTTCCTTGTTCCCCGCTAGGTTAGACTGGCTGCTTTTGCAATTTCACAGCAACTTGCTGGGGGCACATCTGATGGAGAAGTAGTCTAACACATAGGGATGCAATGGAGAACACGGCAGACCATACACCTACCCATCCAGAGCTTCTAACTGGAATCAAGCACACAATTATAATTCCATGTAGGTGTTGTTGAGCCACGAGGAAGTATAGCATGCCAGAAAGACACAGGGCACGGGCTGCCTAATCCAATCAGGGAGGGGTGGAAGAGGAAGAGTGATTGTCAAGAGGGAACACAATCCCCAAACAGTTAAAGCCATTGATGACAATCGTCTGCTGTGTGTCAGACATTGTTCTAGGCACTTGATGTGTATAAGATCACTTAATCCTCATAAGTTCATGTGGTGAACACTACGAGATTAGCTCCATTTTATCGATGATTCAGGTCCATTATAGAAAGATTGATAAGCATGTCTAAGAACATACAACCTGGAGTGGTGGAACTGAGATTCAAACCTGGGCCATTTGAATAATAATTGCTTATTGAGGGAACAGCTACAAACTGGACAGAGCACAGCAATGTTTAATCCTTCCACTAACACCATACTGGTCATTTTAATCTCTAAAATGTAGAGATTTTAGACCTTTAGGCCTTGAAATGTTTGTCTAGTGGGACTCAACTGTATACGCAGTTAATGTCAAGATATAGAAAGAGCATTTTGAGGCAATTCTGCCAAGTTATCACAGTCTAGATAGTAATGTCCGGCTGCTACATTATTACCGGCAGTGACCTCTCCATATCGGAGAGCAGGAAAACAAACAGGACCATTTCAAGTTTGCGCCAGCTGCCCGCTGAAATTACCCCATTAAAGGGAAGGCCAGAGGAGCGGTTGCTGGGTAACAGGAGAAGCTTGTGGACATGCAGAACTCCTTTCCAGGAAAATCTTTCCACGCAGATTTCTATTTCCGCAGTTTTCTGATTGGTTTGTAGCTTCATCAGAAAATGATTAATTGGTCATTCTATCTCACAAAATGTACTGGAGCATTTACTCGTGAGAAGCCATTGAGAGGTGAACCAGCTTTAGGCTGAACATTTAATTACCAGATTTTGAGTGGTTTTGGCTACACTATATTTTGTGCTAAAAAGAAGTGATCGAAATTTTTTTCAGAGTGACACGATTTTGCATGTTTTCCAAAATTGTATTTATAATTCATTAACAAAATAAGGTACTCTACTTCAAAAGCTTTCAAAAAAATTTCTGTTCTTCTTTATCCTAGCCTTTATTCCCCTCTTCTCTCCTTTTGGCTCACATCTATACAGTGAATCTCTGATCATTTTCCTCCTAGAAATTTTATAATTATTAAGTAAGAGATAATGGTCTGTCAAAAGTGGAAATAAGCCAAATGTCCATCAACTGATAAATATACAAAATGTGGCATACACACACACTGGAATATTATACAGCCCTAAATAAGAATGAAGGACTGATACAGGCTACAACATGAATGAAGCTTGAAAACATTATGCTAGCTGAAAGAATTACATGCAAAAGGCCACAGATTGTATGATTCCATTTATATGAAATACCCAGGATAGGCAAATAAAGAAAGCAGATTAGCAATTGCCAGGGGTTTAGGGTGAAGGGTAAAGGTAGGGATAGGGAATGTGCTTAATGGGTGTGGCATTTCCATTTGGAGTGATAAAAATGTTATGGAACTAGATATAGTGATGGTTTCAAAACACTGTGAATATATACTTAATGCCTCTGAATTATACACATTGGTCAACATGGTACATTTTACATAATGTGTGTTATATAACAATTTTAAAAAATGAATGTGTGTGTGTGTGTGTGTGTGTGAAGGGCATGTATAATTCTCTAGGTTGAACATGAGTTGATAGGGAACATCCATCAATCTGAACGATTATGGCATGACTGAGAAATAAACTTTTACTATATTGTCATTTGTTGCAACAACATAACATACCCCATCCTGATTGATATAAAGTATTATATTGCATTTAGTTCATCTAATCTTTTCTTCAGCCTCCTTTGTGCCAGGTACTGGGGTAACAAAGATGAAAATCCTCAAGCAGCTTGCAGACTAGCAAGAGAGATAAACATGTCAACCAAAAGATGCTCTTGGGTATGATGATACCATAATGGAGGTAGATTATGAGCTATACTGGAAGCACAAACACTAGAATAGCCAGTTCCATCCTGGAAACTCAGAGAAGACTACCCAAGACAGCAAAGATGGAATTACATTTTAAAAGATGTATAACAACACATCTGCTAGTGAAAGGGAGAGATTCACTGAAAGTTGATGGAAGAGCTTGTGCTCTATGCAATAATACAGGCTTGACACAGCTTAGCATGTGGCAGGAAATGACAATCATTAGTTAATAAGGTGTAAGGTGATGAATGCTAGAGAGGCAACTAGAGAAGTCAACATGTATCTGGAGTTTAGAACTAATCTTGTAGCCAGCCCTTTCTAATCTTTCTCTTCATGCCATACATGGAAAATGAAAACACGTATGGCACACTGAGATACAAAGTTGAGGCTTCTTGTGACTGACAACACACCTGGCCTAACCTTGGTCATCACCCTTGGCATTCTTAATCCACGGTAACACACAGCTCGGGCATACGTTTTGGGAAGCTCTCCTATGAGTAACAGAGTAACACTGAAGACTTTTAAGCTAGGAAATAATATGATAAGATTTGGAAAATAAATCATAGTTTGGAAGATAAAGGAATATGAAGAATAAGATTGAAGTCCAAAAGATCTAGAAGGAGGTGATGGCAACAACCCAGAAAGAAAGAGTTAAGAGTTTAAATCATAATAGTGGCCATGGAAATAAAGAGCGTGGATAAATTCAAGATATAGTTACAAGTTAATTCTGCAAGACAGAATTAACAAACCTTACTGATTGATTGGAAGTGGAGGATGAAGGGGGGAGAAAGAGATTAAAATGGCTCCCTGCCTGGGCAAACGTTAGTGGTTCCACTGGAATAGGAGAGAGAGGAAAGAGAAGACTATGAAGACTGGAGTCAGTTCTCAGGGACCTGTTGAACTGATGTGTCAGTGGAGGTATCTGAAATGCAATTAAAAACCAGGGTAGTTAAATATGGGTTCAGAGAGAAACTGGAGTAGAGTTAAAGAAGGGGCAGGGGAGTCATGGCCAGACACAAGCAGTAGTTAAAGCCCAGGTAATGGATGAGCTGGTTAAGAGAGGACGTAAGTGAAGGAGGGGAGGAAGGTCCAAGGTCATTTAAGGAGACCACAGTGAAAGGAAAGACTGTGGGAATAACATTGGCATTTCTTTGATGCATAATAGGATTTCTCAACTGACTGAACAGATACTCTTTGAAAAGAATAACTCTTTAATCTTTCTAAATCTGTCTGAATTGTCTATAAAGGCACCTCTGGGAATTCCAGAAGATTGGTCAGATACAGGCAGATACTTTTTATGAAAAATGAATCTTTTAAAAAGTACATCATTTGAAGAAATTTTAACAAAATCATATTTATGACTTGCTAACATATTACTACTATATCTTGCTAACATATTACTACTATATATTGTGATTGCTTATCTGCTTATATGTCTGTCCCTTTTCACTAGACTGTAAAATCCTCAAAGGTCCCAGTGTTGGTGTCTAGCCCAGTACCTGGCCCATAGTACACAGTTGATAAATATTTGTGAATTACTATGAATTTGAGTTTTCAAGTTCAATATATACAGAGTATAACTCCGTTCCAGTAGTCTTTCCAATGGAAATGTGTTAAATTGGCAAGAGATACTATACTTCTAAATATGGCAGTGGCATTCATAACAGTCCACATTGATAGTGATGTATTATATTCATAAAATGTCATTTAGTAAAGAGAATAAATTAGCTAAAACCATACATAGTAACAAGGATGAATTTCACAAATATGATATTGAATGAAAGATACCACACAAAAACTAGGGAAAATGTAAAATTCTAAACATATGAAGTTTAAAAACAAATCTAATGCATAAGTTTTAGAAGTCTGGAGAGTAGTTACCTTTGGAGGCGTTGTTGTGATGGGGAAGAGGCACAAGAAGGACTTTCGCAGAACTGGTTATGTTCTATTTCTTGATCTGGGTGTTCTTTTCATGAGCACATTAAATTTGTCATCATTAATTGAACTGCACACTTATTATTTGTTCATTTTTCTGGGTGATAGCTAGACTTCGATAGAATATTGAAGAGAGAGGAACATAAGTAATTCCTGATACATGATATGACATGATAACTAGTAAAGTAAAGAATAATGCCGACAAGTGAAGGAGTATATAGCATGAAGCAAGTAATCGAAACTACAGTAATCAGCTAATAAGAAAAGAGAGTAAAAGGAAGAAGTCAGTGGGTTTCAGAAGGTGTGGGAGACTTGGTTGGTTTATTAGCTGAAAACCCAAGCGGTGGCTGATAACTATCTATCTGCATGGGATCAAAACCTAAGTGGCCTTGCTGAGCATTCAGCACAACTCAGGTTCTGAGCATTCCCCACAACTCTCACCAAAAGATATGTCACTTCATTAGTGACACTTCTACTCAGGCTGTGATGGAGTAACTGATATTATTCTCACACCCCTGACATAAATGAAAATTAGATAAATATGGACAAAATATGAAACATTTATTTTAGACACAGAACAACAAGCTATACAAGACTCTCTCTAAAAGAAAGGGAACAAATGAGGTAAGTCATTCAAATTGCCTCAACTTTAGGCTTAAAGGCATTTAGATTCTGGCACAGAGAGGAGGAACCTGAAGCAGAACAGGCTTGCTCAGTTGAGGAAAAGGATTTTATTTTGGTGAGATTAAGAGAGCTGGAATTCGCAGAGACAGTGTGTGAGAAGAGGATACTATGCAGAGGAAAAAACTCCAGAAATCTGCACACAGTCTAGAGAAAAAGAAAAAGGAAAAAATAAAATTATTGGGGAAAAAAACAACATCCAGAGAGCTATGAGCTGAACAACTGTGAAGCTCACAAAGTTTTGGGAGACCTTTCTATTCTGATTAGCCACAGTGGAGAGATCTCATTAAACATCTAGAACATTCATTAGAGGTGCCAGAAAGCCCAAGTCTTATAAATAAAAATAATCTAGCTATAGAGTGAAGTTACCAGAAATCCATTCTAGCAGAGCATAAAGCCAAGCTTCAAAAGTATCAGGCTGATCCACAAATAAATTAACTGTAGGACAGAACAAAGCTCAACAGTTCTTGAAGAAGACAACAAAATCTAGACTCTATCACCCAATAAAACAAAACAAAACAAACAAAAAACCACTAGACCTGCAAAGAAGTAGGAAAATGTAATCTATGAGGAGAAAAATTAGTAGATAAGGAGACACAGAAATGATAGAGATGATAGAATTAGCAGATAAAGACTTTAAAACTATTATTGTAAATACAACTTAAAGGAAAACATAAACACATTGAGGCAAGAATTGGAAACTATTAAAAGGATCCAAATAGAACTTCTAAAGCTGAAAGATATCATACTTGAAATGAAAAATTAATTAGATGGGCTTGACATAAATTTAAACACTACAGGAAAAGACAAGCAAACTCGAAGGCAGGAAGCAGAAACTATCCAAACCAAATTACACAGAAAAAAAAGAGGATTAAAAAATGAAAAGCCTCAGTGATCTATGAAACAAAATCAAATAGTCTAACATTTAATAATCAGAGTCTCAAAAATTAGGTAGTAGGGCAGAGCAAAAGAGAAAATATTTGAGGAAATAGTGGTTGATAATTTTCTATATTTAATGAAAAATATTCACCCAAAAAGCCAAGAAACACAATGATCCTCAAGCAAGATGAAGACAGAGAAAACTACAAATTACATCAAAGCATATTGACAAAAATCAATGATAAAAAGTTGCCAGAGAAAACAGGGGAACAGAGACAAGAATATTCAATTCAAGCCAGAAAAAAATGGACCAAGATCTTTAAAGGGTTGAAAGGAAAAATTTTCAACCTATAATTGTACTTCCAACAAAAACATCTCAAATACAAAAGAGAAATAAAGACATCTTTCAGACAAAGACAGAATTGTGTGCCAGCATATCTGCTTTACAAGAAATGTTTTTAAAAGTTCCTCCAGCTGCAAAATAAAATGACATCATATAAAAACTTAGATTGGTACCAAGGAATGAAAAGTGCTAGAAATGGTTAATATTTGAGTATATCTAAAAGATTTTTCTCCTAATTTTTAATCTCTTTAAAAGATAACTGACTTTCTTGAACAAAATAAAAACAAACCTATCTATATGTGAAGAACCTTGTAACATTCCATTTCCCCTCTCCAGTTCATTAATATATCACTGTCATAATAAATAATAAATAAATAAAGGGTAATACCCTTTATTTCTACAGAGTATACTACAGAGATACTAGAGTATCAATGTGAATACACATGCAAGTGCAGACGTGCACACACACACATAGACCGCTTGCAGGATGAAGGAAATACTCACTGTGGCAAAACTAGACTGGCCTTAGAGCGTTTGCTGTTCTGGGGCAGTAATGGTTCAGATTTAAAGTGGGTATTAGAGAGTACAGGTTAAGTCTAGTTCCCAGTTACTAACTCTCAGATGCTGAGCAAGTTCTGTAACTAGCCTAGACCTCAGTTTCCTTATCTGTATAATGCAAGTAGTGCCTATTTACTAGCATGGGTGTGAAGATTAATTAAATGATCATATGTAAAGTGTTAGCACATTGCCAGGCTGCCAATAATATGGACCTCACAAAGGATGACTGTTATTATCCTGAAGTCAAACATGTCCCCACCTTGCCAGATAGCAACTTGTTCAGACACCAGTTGATCAAGAAGATATGACAGGAACTGGGGAAAGCAGGAAGCGGCAAGTGGCACTAAAATCTTCCATCTTCCAAAGAAGAGTAAAAGAAATCATCTTGAGTTGGTAAATCAGTCATTAGAGACTTAGGGATGGGGAAGAGTATAATGGCAGCCCCTGGAAGAGTTTAAAAAAATTTTGTTTACAGCGATTGCCTGTAAACAGGTTGAGGGAAAAAAGAAAAGATTTGATTATTCATAGTATACCCTTTTATGCTGTTAAAAATTTTATCATGCATTAAATATTGCATAGAACTTCAAAACCTAGTTCTATAATTTATAAAGTACATCTGGAGCAAGTAGAAAGGTTAAACAAATATACCTGAATCTGTATAAAAATGGCACTTCTTGAGTGTTTCCAATCCTCACCACCACTGAAGGTGAAACTGCTGGTGTGTGTGTGTGTGTGTGTGTGTGTACACACACGTGTGCGCACATGTGCATGCCCGCAAACCTGTGCACCTCTATTTGTCTGGAAAGTGAATGCTTGATGGTTTAACATTGGAATTCTCTACTGACACTTTGCTTATGTCTTCTCCCTCCTTACGCCTCATATTACTAAAAATTAATATTTGCCTTTTTGGTCGATAGCGTGAAAAGTTGGAAGAAGATCCAGTGATGTGAAAATAGAAATAGAACAGACACCTAGAGTGCAGGGAAAATAGTAGAGTGCCCTGGATAGGCAGAGGATGCAGGAAATAACTAAAATCAGGTCTACATTGTCAACCCACCTGGGCACTATGAGTCCTAACTAAGACTCCAGTTTTGGACAACAGAAGTGGGTTAGGAAGGGATCAGAGTTGTAGACACTGGAGTATGTATGATCTCACAGCAGATGGGAAAATAGGTTGACTTCTATTACTATTATTATTATAAAAATTGTTTTTCTTCTTTGTTTCATAGCATTTTATTCCAACAAAGTTAAGACGCTAGACAGACACCATAACCTAACACAAAGCACGCAGCATCAATTGTGGTATAGAACATAGTCATAGAATGTTGCCAAAGTAATGGCCTCAAGGTCCAAGCCAGGATATAAGGAGAAAGGGACTGTGCCCTCATGAGGTCCTCTCAGAAACCAGCAATCCTGACAATTAAGACCTCCAGATGAGTAAAGTGGTTGGGACTGTGGACTTTGACTCCTGACAGTCCTGGATTCCAATCCCACTTCTGTTCCTCCCTATCAGTGGGCCTTTGGAAAGTTGCCTAACATCCCTGAGCCTCAGTTTTCTCACCTGTAAAATGGGGATAATAAAAGCATACTTAAAAAAAATATATACGTACTACCTGGCATTCTTCATGTACTGCCACAATTCATTCTCACAACAGCTGAATACTATTATGCCATTTCATTTACTTTTATCTTTTAAAAATTTTTGTATATTTATTATGTTTCACAAAATTGTACCTTGCAGTCTAATATAAATAAAAAATTTTTAAAAATTTGTATATTTCATGAACCAAACTATATACCAGATAGTCCAGCTTTAAAGTGTCTTGTAATTCTTAATCAGCAAGGTTTTTCTTCTTCCAATTTTTATTTAAATTCTAGTTAGTTAACATATAGTGTAATATTGGTTTCAGGGATAGAATTCAATGATGCATCACTTACATACAATACCTAGTGCTCATCAAAACAAGTGCCCTCTTAATCCCCATCACCACCATTTAGCCCGATCTCCAGCTATCATTTAGTATCTCTGATGAATGGCCTTCCCCCCACTTCTTTTTTCCCCTTCCCACACATCCATGTGTTTTGTTTCCTAAATGCCACATATGAGTGAAATCATATGGCATTTGTCTTTTGTTAATTTATTTGCTTAGCATAACACACTCTAGCTCCATCCATGTCGCTGCAAATGGCAAGATTTCATTCTTTTTGATGGCCAAAGAAGATATATTGTATCTTCTTTATCTAATGACCAGTCAATGGACACCTGGGCTCCTTCCACAGTCTGGTTATTGTTGATAATGCTGCCAGAAACCTCGGGGATCATGTACCCCTTCAAATCTGTATTTTTTTAATCCATTGGGTTATTGTCCCATTTTACAGATGTGAAAATAGAGGATCACAGTGAGGTTAAGTCACTTGTTTGAAGTCACACTGTTGGTAATTAAGGCAGCCAGAAGAGGACCCCAGCAGTTGACTCCAAGAGCCCTTCTATTAATCATCACACTAAAATGTATGATAAAGTTTTCCTGAGGATTAAATGAAATGCATTTAATAGTGGTTGGCATACTTTGAGCATTTAATAAAGAACAAGTATTATAATGAGAGCTGGGAGGAATCCAAGTTCCAAGTTATAACAAATTTGAGGTTTAAGTAGTTTGCATTGTACTTTCATTATCTAGGACAAAGTCTAAAGAGGCATCCATCCTCACTCTCCAGAAATTTTTAAGTGGAAAGCAAGTTCCCACAGGAGAATACAGGTTTCTCAGGGGCAGGGCCACAGGGTAGGGGCCATAAATCATTTCTATAGGAGCTATCTTTCTCAGAGAGGGAAGAGATGACAGTAGGAAAGCAAGAAGTTGCTGGAGAAAGTTCCAGTTTTTATTTAAATTCTAGTTAAGTATCAAGGCTTGGGGCAGGGCTCCCTATCAAGGCTCCCCTGCCCAGCAGTGACTGCTTGGGATCCAGCTCTTACGCTTCTGTGCTGAAGAACTAGAGACGGAGAGAGCCAAGTGGATGTATCCAGACCCACACAAGTGCATGGAATGCAGTGTCTTCATGCCTAGGCCAGTGGGTCAACCTGGCAGGGACAGGAAGCTAAGCAAGATGCAAAGAGCTGAGGCATGATTTTTGCACACTAGGTAATGCATGCATCCTCTTTTGTTCCTCCACCATCCCTCACCCCACCCTAGAGAGGACTATAGCCTTGTCTCTTTCATGCCCCACTCTACCCCGCTAGGAACACTAAGTGGTCCAGGGCAGGCACTCAAACATTAGTTGAGTGAGTTACATGAAAAGTGGCATTAAGATAAACATAAATATACTAGGGAATAGAATGGAAAATTGGCATATGCGTCCAAAATGGGAAGGGACTTTAAAGAAATGTCCTATCTCTGATGAGGGCTTTAAACTCTGTCTCCAGAAATTAGTCTACAGTTCCAAGTTTACACTTTTTTTTTTTTTTTAGCTATTAGGGATACTTGAAAGGGAATGTTTCAGAAGCCCAGAACACAGTAAACCATACTACCTTTTTTCCTCCTATTATGGATCTTTTAAATGTTTTGTCATCCCTCTGTAATTGTGAAGGAGGACTGAAGAAAGGAGAGCGTGGCTAGTGCTGGGGAAAATATCTTGCATGCCTCAGTTTGTATGTAGACCCAGGTTTGTTTTAACTTTAGATCTACACTGCTGTGGCACACCCTCAGAAAGGCCTTCCCCTGCCATTTCTTTTTAACTTTTTTTTGTGGTAAATATAAATAATGTAAAATGTACCAGTTTAACCATTTTTAAGTGCACGGTTCAGTGGCACTAAGTGAGTTCAGATTGCTGTACAACCATCAACACCATCCACCCACAGAAATGTCATCACCCCAGGCTGACACTCTGTACCCATTAAACACTAACACATTTACCCTCCTCCTCTAAGTTCTTAAAAACCACCATTCAGTCATTCAATCTTCTGTCTCTATGCATTTGACTCTTCTAGGTCCCTTATCTAAGTGGAATCGTACAGTCTGTCTCCTTTTAGGTTGGGCTTATTTCACTTAGTGTAATGTTTTCAAGGTTCATCCATATTGCGGTATATTTCGGAATTTCATTCCTTTTTAGGGCTGAATAATATTCCATTATATGTATATTCCACACTTTGTTTATCCATTCATCATTTGGTAGACATTTGGGCTCTTTCCACCTTTTGGCTACTGTGAATGATGCTGCTATGAACACTGTTGTGCAAATTCTCTGTTAGAGTCTCTGCTCTCAGTGCTTCTGGGTATTTAACTGGAAGTGGAATTTCTAGATCATGAGGTAAATTCTATGCTGAACTTTTTTGAGGAACTAACCCTGGCATTTCCCCCCCCCCCAAATCAGTTTTTACCATCTATTCAAACAGTTTATTTTGTATCTCCAATATACCATCCCACATTTAGGCTAAACTACCTTTCTTTGGCTTGTTCCCTCTTTCACTTATCAAGGTATTTAAAATTATGATCTTATGTTCCACAGTACTGATCTTCCCCAAAACACACACATTGGACCTCACTCCTTGGAGCAAACTGCCATTTTCTAAGTCACAAGTTGCATTAGTTAGAAGAGTAAGAAACCAACTCTTTTTGAGGCGGGGGAGCAGTCTTTCAAATCACTATCAAGATATCAGTCTGATATGAATAAGGTAGACATGCCAAGAGAAGAGAGCTCTTGATTTACACATGCCTCACTCAGGAACATCCCTGACATACAAATGGCAGCAGAAATCAGGAGTCCAACTCCTCTGCTGCAGTAGCTAGAGGTCTCCACCTGCCATCATTGCCATGGCAAGGATGCTGCACTCTCACTTCTTCATGGAACAGTTAGAACCCCTTGTTACAGGATTTTTTTTTTTAATCCTTCGGTGCCCATGGTCACACCCCTTCAAAGAATGAAGAGGTAGACCAGGCAGAGTGGCGGGCAGCAAAGCAAGGTGTATTAAATGATAGTACAAAGCTCCTAAAGAGGGAGGTGACTCTAGAAGGTTACCACTGGAATTTCCAAGTCTAGGGGTTTTTATGGGCTTGTTGGAGGGCTGTTTTATTTAATTTTTAAAAAGATTTTATTTATTTATTTGACACAGAGAGAGCGCATGCAGGGGGAGTAGCAGGCAGAGGGAGAAGCAGTCTCCCTGCTGAGCAAGGAGCTGGACAGGTGGGGCTCAACCTGGGGATTCTAAGACCTGAGTTAAGAGGCTACCTGAAGGGCGCCTGGGTGGCTCAGTGGGTTAAAGCCTCTGCCTTCAGCTCGGGTCATGATCCCAGGGTGCTGGGATAGAGTCCCACAACAGGCCCTCTGCTCAGCAGGGAGCCTACTTCCCTTCCTCTCTCTCTGCCTGCCTCTCTGCCTACTTGTGATCTCTGTCAAACAAATAAATAAAATCTTTAAAAAAAAAAAAAAAAAAAAGGTAGCCTCTTAACTGCTTAACTGACTGAGCCACCCAGGTGCACCTGGAGGTCTATTTTAATCTGATTAACCACCCCCACCCGTGCCTGTCACCCCATCAGGTTTTTGTCATCTGTCATATGGCTCCTTCCAGTGGTGTAATGACTGGTCCATTGCTGACTGAACTCAATCCCTGGCCCTTCCCCCTCCCCACAGGTGTCAGGTGGTACTGCCAGTGCCAACCCTCTAATCACTGGATGGTTCCTCGGCAAGAGCCATCATCCTTAGGTGTTTTCAGAAAATCACCTCATTAACATAAACCCAGTTTTGGTAGAAGGTTTGTTATGAATAGCAAGATGCCTTTACACCTTTACGGCTCTGAAGCTATTTTAGGAACTAAGGACAAGAGACCAAGTATTAAGACAATAGTCGCTCCCATTGCTCTTACTGCTCAGGAAATTCCAAGGGTTTGAGAGCTGTGAGCCCAGAACCTTGGATGAAGAGCAAAGGAAATATGGGAATTACCAAATAAATATATACTTCCTGTAAATCACAATATTACAGGGACTCTTCAAACACTCTGCACATCTAAGTCTTACAAGTAATGCAGTTGTGAAACTGCACTTGATTTCTAGATGTTTGGTTTCTGCTTCAAAATCACTGACTTTTTTGGTTCTTGCTTCATAATCATGATCTATCACCCTCACCACTCTTCCCTACAACTTCCCCACCAAAATACCGCCACCACCACCAAAAACAAAATCAGTTTCATATATTTTTATAAGCAGTCTTAAATTCTTTTTAAGACACGCAACGTATGTGTTAACAAAGTTAGAATTCAGGTAGCCATTTGTACCAACTTGCCTACAACAAACCTGGTTTATGTCTATTGCCCTGCCTAATTTTTGAAAGCTCCTTCTTTTACTCTAAAAGGGGGGGGCAGTTTGGAGGATAAATTATATGTTCACCTTACTTAAAAACACAACTTGATTTTCTGGTAAAGTGCTTTTCAGGTGACGCTGCTTTTGCCCCCATCACTGGACTTGATTTACACAACTCTGCAAAATACGGAGTGAAATATTCTATCTCAAATAACCAAGACCTCAAGTAGTAGGTGGTGACTATCTTAGGTCACATACTCAGGGACAGAATCAGAGGCAGAACCCAGGATCCCTGACTGCAGTATTTTTCAGCCGTTGATCACTTTGTACAAATATCTGAGTAAAGGCAGTTGGTAATCTGCTTGCACTTGGACCTAGAACAGTTTAGGCAAGTTCATCCCTGCCCAGACACTGTCCTTTCACCTTTAAAGCAAGCAGAGATGAAAGAAGAATTACCTACACATAAAGAGCATATTATTGAATCCCAGGCATTCTGGAGCCAAATGACATATATATATATATATTTTTAACTTTACTGGGCGCAATTATGTCAGATTACTGGAATCTTACATCTAACCAAATTAGATGTCTCAGTTAATAACCAAAAGGAAGAAAGAAACAACAAAAAAAGACCAATAATGGATGCCTACTGTTACAAAGAACATATGAATGGGTTCTGCCCCAGTCTTACAGATATATTTTCCCTATGGTTATGTGCTAATTCTTTTTGTTGTTGTTGTTTCACCTAAAACCAGAAAAATTCTACCTTTCTTGGTTAAATGGCAAAGAGACAAAGGCTCAGTATTTGGCAAGGTCTCCAAGGCATTCCAGAAGTGCTGAATGCGGCGCCACACCATTAAATAAAAGCACACTCTCCTAACCTCCCAAAGGCCTACCCCAAAAGAAGGCCACAGAACCCACAGGCGTCCCTCCCTCTCTTTGCAGACAGAAAGGGGTCTGCTGTGCCTGGGGAAGGATGACTCCAAGCCGCTGGCCAGTCTAGCCGGACCGCAGCAGAGCGGAGCACGCCCTTGGACCAGCTGTGGACACCAGCCTCAGACCAGGGTGGTGGCCGGCCTCCTCCTGCGCAGGAGTCTCCAGGAGCTGAAGGTAAGAGGGCAGCGGAGGACAAGCGCGGTCCCCGGCAGGGGGCGGAGGGCCGCGCGCGCATGCGCCCCGCCCAGCCGCCGGCCGGAAGAGCCGGGCAGCGGAGCCGCTGCTCCCGGCGCTAGTCGCCGTGGCGCGAGGGAGAGCGCCGGCCGCGCGATGCGGCCCCTGGACAGCTCCGGGGCAGCCGAGGTGCCAGAGCCCGGGCTGCGGCTGACGGACGACGCGCCGCAGGGCGCGATCGAGGAGCCCGCGGCGGCCGAGGCAGCGGGGACGCCCGGTACCGGGAGGTGCTGGCTGTTCGGCTCCTCGCCGTGCGGCTTGTGTGCTCCGCAGGGTGAGTGTGGGGTGCGGACCCGGGCGCGGGTCTTGCCCCTTGGGGTAGGGGTAGGGGTGCAGGCGCCTGCGGGCGGGGGTCCCCGCACAGCTGCGGGCCGGGGGCTCAGTGAGGATCGCTACCCACATCCCTACCCTGCTCAGAGCTGGTGAAAACCCTCGAGCCCTCACCTGGAGGTCTGCAAAGCAGAATTTCGTCCCCGTTGGCGCGAAGACCGGAGAAAGTTTCTGATTCTGTTTGGAACCCTTTTGGGATTCTGAAACTGTTCCTATAATTAAAGTGTTGCGGGCAGGACAGCGGAGTCAGATTGCAGTTTGGTGCGCCCTGCCGGAGGTTGAAGGTTGGGGGGTCAGTAAGAGGCCATCCCGCAGCCGGCTGAGGTTGGTAAGGAGCTAAACTATGAACACTGATGACGGTGGTAAGCGGTGTTCCTTCAAGAGGAAGTTGAAAAGCAGAGTGTGGGGCACGTGGGTGGCTCAGTCCGTTAAGCGGGGGACTCTTGATCTTGGCTGAGGTCTTGATGTCAGGGTTCTGAGTTCAAGTCTTCAGTTGAGCTCCATGCTGGACATGGAGTCTACTTAATTAAAAAATTTAAAAAAAAAAAAAAAAAAGGAAGCATAGAGTGTAGAAAATGCCTCAGAATCTCAGAATCTTGGAAAGGCCAAGTTGACTGAGAGGAACCACTGGTTCTTTTGGGGTTGGGAGGACTTATTTGTTCTTGTAAATTTTTATAATATATTTATAATAGCTCATATTGAACTAAACCAGCATTCCCTTATTAATATAGTAAATATTTTGTGATTTTTCCCTATTTTTCTAAATTTGAATCATTATATCATAGACCTGAAACAAATACAGAAGGACTTTCTTGGCAATTAATCCTAAACAAGGCAGAGGCACAATCTTACATTAACATTGTTAGGAGGTTCACAGACCTGTCTTCCAGAGCCCAGTATCCTGTAAAAACACTTTGATCTTGTTCAGCCTCTTTCTTCCACAAATGAGGAAAGTGAAGCCTAGGAAGATGAGGGCCTCAGAGCGGGGGTTGCCTTGTTTTCCCTTAGATCTGGCATGTGTGGGTGAGACATGGCATAGGTCTGTGTAGCACCAAGGTTGAGGATCTCAGCATGCCAGAGACCCAGGTCAAGGCCCTTTGTGCTGACCACAGTGCTACTTTAAGCATATTCCTTTACCCACCTTGAACATCTTCCTTGAAGAATAAGAAAAAGGTAGATCGCCTTTCAAGACAAAGTTACAGTCTGCACCATCTCATCCCCTCAGTGGCCTCCACCAAGGGTGACCCTGGATTTCTGTGCCTCTTACCCAGCCCCAGGTCCCCCTTTCTGTCTTATGAACTTCCCACATTTTAGAGAGAGGAGCTCCAGATGACTCTTGCTCCATGTTTGTCCTAAATGCTAACGAAAGATCAGACTTCTGATTATTTATGCATGGGCTGGTAGCTACAGAGCAGGGGTTCCTGCTAGCTGTGGAGCTGTGTTGACCAGATGTGCAGCCCATGAAGAGGTGTATTTCTCACCTTATCAGTTATTATGGCTGAATGTCATTTTGGTGGAATGCTGAGTCAGTCCTTCTGAACTCTTAAATGTTTCCGCTGTTGTGAGCCAAAGAAATACTGTACACTCAGGCAGCACGTGGCAAAATGATAAAGCTACGTAAGCTACTGCACTTAGAAATCTTGTGGAGTATTTTAACTGCAAAGAAAATTGCTAACAGTAAGATTTAGTAGTACTTATTGTAAGATAACCAGATAATATTCCGAAAACAGGATTGCCGGAGAAATGTTGTCATTGATCTTTGCAACAGTTATCATTTTAACAGCTTGATCATGGGTGTCTCAAGAAAGCTCATTTTCAAGTTCAGATTGAAACTGTTAACAGTTTTCCACATTCTGGGATAACCTTCACAGACAGCATACAGCTATCCTAAGACATCTGTTTATTTTCTTGAGGGACAGTGTGGATTTTGGACTGAAGCAAGGAGAAGTTGTCTTCGCTCTTGTGCCTCATATGCCCCTGGGAGGAGTCGTCTGTACGTAGCACTGGTTCTCAAGCTGGTGGAGCTTTCTACAGTTGCAGAGAGCCTGCCTGCACCAGTGGGTCTGGGGTAGGACTCGGGAATTGAAGTTTAAAGAGTTACTCAGTCGGTTTTTATTCCCAGCCGGGGTTGTGAACCACCAGTTTAAAGCAAAGAATAGAGAAACGGAGCAACTTTTCAGTTTTCTCCTAACTCAGGGAATTGCACTGTGACCCCTTACTTAATTTGAATTATTTAGAGTTGCCAAATTTTTAGCTATGCTTGTAGTGGAATATGATCATAGAAGCACATTACATAAGCAAATGCCTCTTTGGATTATGCTGCTCTCTTGTCCATCTCCACTGGCAAAATGGAAATTATTATTCAGTAAGACACAGGTCTGCCTGAGTAGAACCAGGCCTCCCCCACATAACAAATAATCAAGTTCAGCCAGGCCTTATAACAACTGCCCTCTCCGAGTCAGCAATTATGGGCCTTAAGTGTTTATAGGCAAGAAAATATGTGAGTGGCTGTGTTTCAAGAGACAAGATAATCAGAACCAGAGGTGTAAAATTAAATTTTAAAAGAGTTTAAGTATCATGTTAAGTTAAAATATTCCTGGAGAAAAATTTGAAAGTTTAGGTTGGAGAAGGTCCTTGGAAATATAGACCAGGGAGATGTTTTCTGTCCTTGATCTTCCTGTTCTGAGGGTGTAGTTTCTATGTATGAGTTGGGTTTCTTTTAAGAAAAACTATTTTATTTGGACCTGAACTCTGAAGTTTCAGAAGCTGAACTCTCAGACCGACCACAGCCAAGACATGTATTTTGTGGTGCTTAACTTGGAAGTCTTCTAAAGTTTCCTTCTCATGGGCTAAGTGAGTATGTACAGTTTGTTTCCGTGGTATCTGAGCACATAGGCAGTGAACAGAAAGTGGAGGATTCGGGAACTTAAAACATATCACCCTTGATGTGACGACCACTAGCTCCAAATAATTTTGACCGTGCACCTGGAACCAGAAGAGGGCGAGGCCTCTGACCACACTGGCATCTTTTATTGCACATGTCAGGCTATGGAAGCTCCTGGAAAGATTGTGCATCGTCATACTTTGGTCCCCATTCACGAAGTGTTTGTCACTCGTGGGCAAAGGTATCTCATGGCTATGAGATAGTTGAAATGTATTACCTGGTATTTGCATTTATCAGAGAAGGGCATTTAAAAAAAAAGTTATTATGCAATATTGTTCTGTAGCTGAGTAACATATTGTGAATTCCTAGACTGGAATGATGATCCTAGTTTTACTATAAACTGCAACTGCCAAAACCATACACTCTTGCATTTTGCTATGCTCTTAACTGATGAGGGCCAGTAGTGTTTCCTTCTTACTCTCTCCTTGTTTCTGTATTCATTTCAAAAGAGAAAAGAAATATTAATATATTCCTTAATGTGTCACCTGTCTTTTAGGGAGCTCTCTGCTTATCCTGTCCCCTTTAGCTCCCTTCTGAATGATGGGGTTGGGAGTGGGTATGAGATTCAAAACAGGTTTTATTCTTGTCTTAGGTAACTCAGATAGAGAAAGTGGCAAAACAAAAGTTTAATGCTCATACACACTGTCTTTAATGGATTGAATATGTGATGCTCTAGAGAAAGCAGAAGTAGCAGAAGCTTCCTGGTTCCGATCTAGCCAAAAAGTTGGTGCTCAACGACAGTTCTGATTTTTAAAAAATTTTGTTTTAAAGCACTTTGAGGTCAGAGGAGTAGATACCATAGCCCCCTGCCCTCGAAGAGTTTATGCTGTAAACAGATCAGTCGTAAACCATGAAAAGTAAAAGATTTGATTAACGGTTCAAAATAACAGAATGGAGAGATTTCCCAGATTATGCTGTCGCCAGTGGTGTTAGACTTGGCATCTTTCTATAACTTCTCTTGTATTCTTTCATTCAGCAAATATTTAATCAGGGTCTTCCATGAGCCAGGCATAAACAAAACAGTGAGGTCCCAGCCTGAAAGAGTACACAGACTTGTTGGGGAAGTAAGATAATCAACAAGGAGCCATATGACATAGCTATAAACTGTTGTCCAAAAAAGAATACTTTCTTCATAAAGCCCGGTTCACCAGTGAGATCATAAAAATTATCACTTGGAAGCCTTTTACTCCAGCCATCTTGACAAGCATTTCTTAAAGATTTCTCTCACCTTCTTGGCAAGTATTTTTACTTCTTTTTGACTTATAAGTGAGGGGTGATTCTTCAGTGAGCCAAAGGAAATCCATTTTATAGGGTAAAGCTGCTTTAAAAATTATGGGTTTAAATTGTTGATTTGCTCAATGATTCTTCATTCCTGGTAGAGAAATGGTTCAGATCCAGAGAATGGAAATGCTTAGGAGATAGCATTCTTAGCCTGTTAGCCATTAACACTGTACCATTTTTCTCAATTCCTAACTGAAAATAATATATCATATATTTGGAAGCAAGGACTAACCAGAACTTAATCTTTTTCAGAAGCCAAGAAGAAAGCACCCTGTCCTGGACTTGGCTTGTTTTATACATTATTGTCCGCCTTCCTTTTCTCAGTGGCCTCTTTATTTGTTAAAAAAGTGCAAGACGTCCATGCTGTAGAAATTAGTGCATTCCGATGTGTGTTCCAAATGCTAGTCATTATCCCTTGCTTAATATACAGAAAGTAAGTATTTCTTATCTGCAAAGTAGAAGGTATTAACAAATGTTTGTAAATCTTTTGACCTGCTTAAATTATTTATTCTCTAGCATCTGCTTTATCCCTCCCATAGATTTACCAGTTCTTACATCCTTTGGCTCTGATTACTAAAAAGTCACAAGGACCCACCCACAGAAGATGCTCTCATAAGCACAAACCACATGCCCAGCAAAAGAGGGGAAAGAGATTCAGTTATTCTCCACTCCCCATTTTGAGAACAAAGCATTCCTTGTATAGTTCCCTCCATCTTGTACCACCCTCCCTTCTTTCCCTTGGCATAACTAGTGTTTAGAAGAAAAAAGTAAATGAGAAGAAGCAGTGGTGTCTCCTAATACCAAGATTTCTTTAAGTAGAATGGGCTGCTCTGTTATCCAGGCAAATAGAAGGTTACCTTAATAATGTGGGAAAGAGAAAAGGTAATCTTCAGCAAGGCCTTTTAAATAGTTTCATGTTTAGTGTCCTCATCTGTGAAATGGATGGAATTATACTCTTTGTCTTCTATCTGGCACCTTGGCTGCAAGGGCCCAATAAAATTTATTATAGATCAGAGTGTTTTGTGTTGAATGTAACACATGTAGTATTCCCCACCCTTTCTGATCACTCCCCACTAGGACCTCTTTCCCTTCTATGTGGAAGGGAACCTGGGAAAGGGTGGGGAGTGATCATGATCCCCACCCTTTCCCAGGTTCAATTATGCCTCTCTCACACCTATTATAATCTCTACACACCCCCGTGTACTTAGAACCCTTAGAGAAGAGACCAGTTGGGTCCCTGGTGGCAGTCTGGCTCTTTCTCTCTTTGGGCAAAAATGCTTAAACCCTAAACTAAATGCTTCAGTCAGGTGCCACCAAAGTCTCCTTGTATCTGTAACACAGTACAGATGCATTTGGAATAGTTTCACCCTGTATCCTGAGGATTTGGTGAAAAAGGTGAAAACTTACTAATTAATACTGTCAGAAATTCCTGTGGAAGTGTGGACAAGTCTCGGTATTTTAGGAAATGATGGTAAGACTTCAGAAATTTCTAAGGGTGATAACAGACCACTGATGCTAACACAGTTATCTTCCCCTTAATAAAATAATTGTCAGGGGAAGGCATTAGAAGAGTTTTTAAAATCCTTAGCACAGTCTGTTTTGACCCATTTTATGTTTCATTATCATGGAAGATGTATATGGTATTCCAAGTGTTTTCAAAGTATGAGTCAAAGATGACCCACCCTTTCTAACTCCAGAGACCCGGCAGTCCTCATGTCAGGCCTACAGGGCTAGACTTCACATAGATGATCAGTGCTGGCTCCAGGTCAGCAAGCTGCACTAGCCTGACATGTACCCAGCACACTGCTTGGTAAATATTTAATTAAAAAAAAATTGAGTGGCCGTTATTATACTTATCCAAATGGCTGTATGTTCTTTTTCAGTATATTTTAACTCTTCCTGCAGAGAACAGTCAAAAGTTGTCTCACATTCCAAGGCTAAAATACATTTTAGCATTACCTTAGCATTTATAGAAAAACTCGTAAGATTGGCAATGCATACCAGTCAGCACCAAGTTTTCTTATGTAGAAACAGCTCAATCTTGAAATTGTGTTTATTATAAACATCACTTATTATTACTGTAGAAAATTGAGGGAAAATAAAGAAGAAAAATTACCTGTGAGTCCATCTATTAATGTTTACCCACTATGAACATTTCAGTACATTTTCCTTTTTGTTTTTTTTTTGCAAGCCTGTGTAAACATAGGAAAAATTATATTTGCTGAATTATAATTATACAATTTATGGAGTTCTCTTCTGCTATTTTTGCTTCTACTGTGAACACTTTTCATGTCTTGAGCTATACTTAGAAATCATTTTTTAAAGGTGTATATTATTCATTTGTGGGCATTATTATAATTTACCAGTTCCTTATTTTTTGGACAGTTAGGCATTCAATAATTACATTTAATCAAGAAGTGCAATATTAAAAACATACTAAGTTGGTTTAATGTGCGTTCCTCCATTTGAATTTACAGAACTGGGTTTATAGGCCCCAAAGGTCAACGAATTTTCCTCTTGCTCAGAGGAGTCCTAGGTTCTACGGCCATGATCCTACTGTACTACGCTTTCCAGGCAACATCTCTCGCCGACGCCACTGTCATCACGTTTAGCTCGCCTGTGTTCACGTCTATCTTTGCTTGCATATTTCTCAAGGAGAAATACAGCCCTTGGGATGCCCTCTTCACCATCTTCACCATCACCGGCGTGATCCTTATCGTGAGGCCCCCGTTTCTGTTTGGTGCCAGCGCCGCGGGCGGGGGCGAGAGCTACTCCCTTCACCTCAAGGGCACGATTGCAGCGGTGGCGCACGCTGTGTTCGGCGCCCTGACCCTGGTCATCCTCAGAAAGATGGGGAAGTCCGTGGACTACTTCCTGAGCATCTGGTATTACGTCATCCTCGGGCTCCTGGAGAGCATCATCATCCTCTTCATCATCGGGGAATGGAGTCTGCCGTACTGCGGCTTGGACAGGCTGTTTCTCATCCTCATCGGCCTGTTTGGTTTGGGGGGTCAGGTGTTTCTCACGAAAGCCATCCAAATAGAAAAAGCAGGGCCAGTGGCAATAATGAAGACTATGGACGTGGTCTTCGCTTTCATCTTCCAGATTATTTTCTTTAACGATGTGCCCACGTGGTGGACGGTGGGCGGGGCCCTGTGCGTCATAGCCAGCAGCACCGGCGCGGCGGTGCGGAAGTGGTGCCAGGGTTCCAAATGAGGCTTTGCTGCCACGCGCACGGTCCCCGGGCAGACACGCCTCGCGTGCACACAGCTGGAAAGTCCGCCTTTCCTTCACTGGTCATACTTAATAAATTTCGTAATTAAAGTACCATTTTTGAATATGGTATGTCTTTAATTAGCTAAGAATTTAGCCAGTCAGTGTGGTAGCAATTTTTTTTTCTCAATTGTTTTGGTTTTGGTTTCGGTGTTTGTTTTTTTTTTTTTGCTGTTGGGGTGGCATTGGTAAGAGGACAAAAAAAAAAAAAAAAGTCCTATGACTGGTATAAATATATGTAATTTTTGAAAGTGTATTTTTGGTACTGATGGGATATATGTGGGTAGGAAATTTTAGAGGCCCTTTGAGCAGTGTAGATGCTAAGAAACTTACTGATTATAATGCTGCTATAATTGGTATTATGTTGGAAATTCATCTGAACCCTAATTCCATTTTGGAGGCCAAAGCTGAAACCTGGAATAGGTGCCTACTTAATGGTGTTAATAATACAAATGAATTGGCCTTATTTTCAAGGCTTTTATAAATGATTATCATTCTTTTAACCCATATGAGTGCCTTTTTATTTTGATGCCAGAATTTTTATATGTAAACTTAAAAAAAAAAGTTTTTAATCACCAGGTTTGGCTAGAAGTTTTCTGTTTCAGTGGCATTCACGACTGTAGCTATCATTCTATAATTTTAAGTTGTCCTCTGATTTTTTGAAACTGCACTACGTTTTTCTTAACTTTCTAAGATTTCAGGTCTTTAAACCACAAGAGAGGAATCTTGGCATAGCCAGTGTGCACATTTCCATGCTGAAGTATTTTCCCCTCACTAGAAATGTGATTTTCTATAAATTCTCTTTGAATTTATAGTGCGATGCCAAATAAGATTTTCTCAGGATTTTATTAGGTTGAGCCATATGAAATTGCTGAAATTTTACCTTTTTAACTTACAAAAACAATGGTTTCTTATGGTTCACCCTAATAGATACCTCCCTTACCCTCTCTACACCAAATATTTAGAAGATTGTGGCATATATTTTTTTAAGACAACTTTTTAAAATACAGTGATCCTATTAAATTTATTTTTGTAGTCCTTTTTCCTTATAGAATTACATGTAATAATGCTTCATGTTACTTGTTAAATGTAAAGATATGAATCCATGGTTGATTGACTTTTATAGTTTCTTGAACAGAAAAAAAAAATCACTGTTAAATTCTAGTATATCAGTATAAAATGTTAGTGCTGTATCATGATACTAATTTCATGAATTCAAATGACATTTTTTATCTGGAATTTCATCAGGCCAATACTCTGCAGTTAAAGAGAGAATGCATTATTTAGGAGCACTTGGGAGGTTAATTGGGGAGTAGAGAGTAGACGCAAATGATTCTTTTATCACAATCAACTCTTTATTGGTGAAGCTATAATGGTTTCCAACTCTTACTGTCCAACCTAGCATCTGTTATTATCTTAAGCCTAAAGATTTAAACGATTAAAGGCTCTTTCTCTCCCTTTCATCATAATTCTTCCAAAGAAAGAAAGAACTTGGCTTCTGAGGTTTATGCCTTGGTAAGAAAGGATCTTTTCCAGTAGTTCCAAGAGGAAATTTTTAGCTTGCTGATCTTCCCAAACGCTTCCCACCTGACAAATCCTAAATGAAGTCTACTTACAGGAGTCACACTATCATTATAACTTTAGCCTAAACCACAGTTTTTGGAGTTTAGAGTTGCAGAAGCATCATTTTGCAAGAATCAGAGCATTTTAGAGCTCAAAGATCCTCTTGTAGGAGCCACACTGCACAGATAGAGATGCTGGGGAGGGGATCTGTCCAAGATGGGTTTCCATGGCCTTCTCCTTTCCCTCATTTCCATGATAACGTGTGGAAAGTAAACCACTGCTTAAGTTACCTAAGGTAAATTAACTCAGGGAACCCTCTCCTGGTTCTTTACCTTGCACAATGAAAGAACCTATGGGACTTGGAGAGTTAAATCCCTTTGGGCCTGTTTATTTCAACAGTGTGTGGTTTAAGTACTTGAATGTCACAATATATGACCAAGGTTGGAGAAAATGTTTCTTCTCTAAACTTTTACAGAGTGTCATTCTTAAACACTTTTATAATGTCCAAAGTATATACAAGGATGTGTATTGTAACAATTTATGAGTGTGTATATTTTGCAAAGATTGTAGTTTCTATATCTTGAAAATATTTTCAAAAATTGTTTTTATTATAAATACTAATAAAGTTAATATGAAAGAAGGCTATAGGTTGGTTTCTATGATTATAACAAATGTGCTCGCTAATCTAACTTACTTCCTTTTTCATCCATGTGCTTCAAAATTCATTTTGTAAAGGATATGATCCCTAGTCATTCACCTGTGATATAATCTCAAGTTTCAATTTTTTTTTTTTAAAGATTTTATTTATTTCTCAGGGAGAGAGCACAAAGCAGGAGGAACGGCAGGCAGAGGGAGATGAAAGCTCCCCACTGAGCAGGGAGTCTGATGTGGGACTCAATCCTGGAATCATGACCTGAGACAAAAGGGCTTAACCATCTGAGCCATCCAGGCATCCCATCAATCTATCAGTATTTTTGTTCCTCTGATACTGTGACATCAAATCTAATTTCTCTAAAATAAAGACCCTAACCTTCTATTCCAAAGAGGCCTACATTGTTCTAGACTCCCAGAGCTTAGAGCAGCTTTGAACCTGTACTTTTCTTTTCATAGCTAATATGTCACTAAGTCCTGGAGTGTCTGTCTTCTTATTACTTGTGGATTCATTCTTTCCTTGCCATTTCCACTGCCACCAGCTTAGTCTAAGATTGAGCACCTCACAGTTGAATTACAACAGTCTCCTAATGGGTTACCCACTGCTTGACTCTCATCCACTCAGATCCTTGCCTCACTGCCAGACTGACCTTCCTAAAGCCGTTTTCTTTTCTTTTCTCTTCTTTTCTTTTTTTAAAGATTTTATTTATTTATTTGACAGACAGAGATCACAAGTAGGCAGAGAGAGAGGAAGGGAAGCAGGCTCTCTGCTCAGCAGAGAGCCCAATGCAAGACTTGATCCCAGGACTCTGGGATCATGACCTGAGCTAAAGGCAGAGGCTTTAATCCACTGAGCCACCCAGGCGTCCCCCAAAGCCATTTTCATTGTTACTTTGGTTTTCAGAGAACCACAATGTTTCTGTATCACATACCACATCTTATCCAAATTACTTGGCCCCATTCCCACTTTTCCAACCTCATTTCCCATGTCCCATCACAAATCAATACTCTTATCAATCTCCCCACTGGCCCACATTTGCCAAGAGATTCCTTCCTGGGTCTCCCCTGCTTCCTGTGCCACCTTTTCTTTGTCCTCTAAACCTTCTTGACCTCCAAAGGCTCAGTTTGAGCTTCTGTTTCTTCCTCTGCCTCCAGCTTCTCCCACCCATACTTGCCCACTCTGACTGAGTAGATAAAGCACTGGAATAGGCTGAAGATCTGAGTGTGGTTTTATAACTTTCCAGCTGAATCAATCACAGTGTACCTCAGCCTGTCCTCATTTGTTAAATAGAATATTACTTGCCCAAACCATGCTAGAAAGGAGTGCCATAGAGGACTTGTAGACCAAAAAGGAAGATAAAAACACTATATATCAAACCGTAGTTAATACTGTAGAGTTGAACATTCTCTCTCCTCTTCAAAATGATGCCCAGTTCAGGATCCTTACTCCTGAGCAGTTTCACCAGGAAATCCAGGAACAGTCTAATGGATTTCAAACCTCATTTGACTCTCTCCAACCAGCACATAATTCCACTATTGGACAGTTCTCAATTTCCTGGCTAATCTGCCCACATAGGTGGCCAAGGGTAACCAGTCTTTATCTTATGCATAGGTGTTGCCACCTTTCCAGTTCTGGCTTTAACTCTGATCCTCTGTATTACACTTGGCTCTGGCTGGGTAAGGTGCCTGATTTTCTATGTGTTTCCCACACGCTATTCTCTACACTCAGTATGGCTCTTCTAGCCCCTTATCTGTTCACTCAGTAAGCACAATTAGTCTCTTGAGGGTAATCTAGTGATGAAAGCCAGAAGTCTTTAGGTAACATGTCAGTCTCTAATGTAGGTGTATGGAGCTATGGTCAGCATTGGGCATAAGAATGTGATTCTTAGGGTGTAGGTTGGGCACATGAAGCCTGAGCACCACCCTAAAAACACCATTCTATGGTCCCTTTGGCCCCTTCTATGAAATCTAATACAGCTACCGTATTCACTTGGAATTCTGCAAGATGCCCTAACAGGGACTCTGTGATTCACAAAGACCCATCCAAGTTTTAGACTATTAGAACACTAGGTTTGAAGTTGGACTTGGAAAACCAATTCACAGAGAGCCTGTGAAACTTCACACTGCCCATGATCCCCTAGAAATTGGGGTGGGACTTTATAGAAGGAGGGTAAGGGGAAGACATATCTCGTGTCAAGGCAGGGCATGCAATGTTGCATCATAGAAGTTCAGTCCAGGGACAGCTGGGTGGCTCAGTTGGTTAAGCAGCTGCCTTTGGCTCAGGTCATGATCCTGGCGTCCTGGGATCGAGTCCCACATCGGGCTCCTTGCTCGGCGGGGAGCCTGCTTCTCCCTCTGCCTCTGCCTGCCACTCTGTCTGCCTGTGCTCGCTCTCTCTCCCTCTCTCTCTGACAAATAAATAAATAAAATCTTTAAAAAAAAAAAAAAGAAGAAGTTCAGTCCACAGGAAATGTGCCACTGGGTTGCACGAGGCACATGCCAGCTATCATCTATTAAGCCAGATTTGTAATAATAAAAAATAATGCTATTCTTTTCACTGATTTTTAAATAGTTATTTTTCAAAAGAATATTATTTATGTTAACATTATGGAATCATTTTAATAAATTTTTTTTCAGTTTTGCCTTTAAATATCTCTCTATATATAACACACGTAACAGAAGTTCTTTGGAGTTCTCAATAATGTTTAAGAGAGTAAAGGAATACAAAACTGAAAAGTTCCCAAGTTGCAGATTTAATATATAGTGTTATCAAATTTGAAACCTTAAAAAAAAAAAACCAACAGAAAACAATGATTGAGCCCACCATCAAATCTACCAACTTTTTCATGAGGTTCTCACAGTTTGAAATGCAGCTCAAAAACAGTTTGCAAATTGGAAACATCTTTAATGTGATGTTCCATTTTAGAATCGTGAGTTAATCAACTCTAAATGTATATAAGCAATCCAGATTATCTACCCAACAGAGGGCAAAGGAACAAGAAATCCATCTGGTCTATGTTCACAGGGTCATTATCAAGCTGCCTCTGTACTTCCTACATATGTGTTTTAGTTCCTTTGTATGTGCATTTTAGAAAAGTCAGAAGACTTTGATACTTGGCAAGTAAGTATGTGCATTGGTACAACTTCTGTGAAGGTCAACTTGCCAACATCTATCATTTTACAAATGAATATGCTTTTCCACCCAGAAATTCCATTTCAGGAATTTATCTTATAAATATACTTGCTTATTGCAAAATAAAATGTACATGTTTATTCATTGAAGCATTACTTCTAATAGCAAAAAAAAAAATAGAGCTAGTCTAATGTTAAATAAGTAATGGTACCATTAATTGCTTAAATGACTAAATAAGTAATGATACTGAAATTTTCCTCTGTCCAAGGTTCTTCTAGTTGGACTAATAATTAAATTTACATAAGACAGATTAATGGAAGAAAAGAAAACCAGAAAGTTTCATTACATGTGCACAGAGGCCCAGCGATGAAATTGAGTCCTAAAGGAATGACCAGACAGTTTTTATACTTTTTAGGCAAAGAGATAATAAATCTATGAGGAATGACAAGACAAAGATAACCTTGGGAGCTTCAGATAGTAAGGAATTCTAAAGAGTATTTGGGCTGGGTTAGTAAATTAGTAAAAAGTAACAAGGGTTATCTATACAGCCTTCCTGGCTCTAAATTTCCAGTTCTGGTGATAAAGATATCTCTATTTCTTTGTATAGGGAGGGTACCTTTCACATGGGAGATTTCTTTCCTGCTTTCAGGGGGACAGAGGAGGGTCTAAGTGTCCTTGCATAGGCTGTCTCTTCAGTAACTTCTATTTAAAATATTCAGTATGCCAAAGTGGCACATTTAGGGGTGGCCTACCTACCCTTGGCCCTAAGAGTACATACATAAAATGAAATATAGTACAATAAAAATAAATTAAGGAAGAGCGAGGGAGATTTCCATGTATGAATGTGGAGTAATCTTCAAGATTATTAGTGGAAAAGTAAGATTGAGGTAGTAGTACAGCATAGTATGTATTCATTGACATAAAAAGAGGGTAAACAGAATATTGCAAGAGGATACACAAGGAACTGGTAACATTGGTTACCTTACGGGAAAAGAATTTGGGGGCTGAAGAGTAGGAAGGAGACTTTTCACTAAATTCCTTTTTATACCTTTCAAATTCTGAACCATGTATATATGTGACCTAGTCAAAAAACGAAATAAAAAATAAACTGATGGGGAAAAAAGGAGGTAAAAGAGAGATATCCACATATATATCCATATACACATGCATAGAGAAATGTTCACTGCTTTCATCTGAGCCATCACCCTGGCTCAGTGTCACTGACTTCCTATTGCCTCATCCAGCCCACAAATCGGACTTAAATTCCCATATGCTGGGGGCACCTGGGTGGCTCAGTCCATTGAGTCCTTTGGCTCAGGTCATGATCCCAGGATCCTGCAATCCAGCCCTGCATGGGGCTCCCTGCTCAGCTGGAAGCCTGCTTCTTTCTCTCCCTCTGCCAGCTGCTTCCCCTGCTTGTGGGCTCTTTCTCTCCCTCAAAAACAAAAATAAATAAATTAATTTAAAAACAATTCCCACATGCTCCATGACTGAAGAAAATAACAAAAGAAAATCCTGAACTTCAGCATTTTCATAGAAATATAGGGGTTCCTGGATGGCTCAGTTGTTAAGTATCTACCTTAGGCTCAGGTCATGATCCTAGAGTTCTGGGATGGAGCCCCGTGTTGGGCTCCCTGCTCTATGGGAAGCTTGCCTCTCCTCCCTTTCCCACTCCTCTTTCTTGTGTTTCCTCTCTCACTGTGTCTCTGTCAAATAAATAAATAAAATCTTAAAAAAAGGAAAGAAAAGAAAAGAAATATATCCTCCAATCCTGGGAATGAGCCCTGAATTGGGCTCCCCGCTCAGCGGGGAGTCTTCTTCTCCCCCTCCCTCTGCTCTCACCATCCCCCTGCACCCCCTCAGCACTCATGCTCTCTCTCAAATAAATAAATAAAATCTAATATATATACATATATATATATCCTCCAAGATCCCAGAAAGCATTGCCCACCCCTGAGTTAGATATCTGCCTTTCCACACCAACAAAACCATTCTTACATGGAAAGGAAACTAATATTTACTTAATATGTCCCATCCAGGCCAGGAGCTTCTTGATCTTTGTCTCATTCAGTCCTTGTCAACTCTGGGGGATGGGCTGAATGGGAAACTGAAGTTCAAAGTGGTTGAATAGGGTCACCTACCTTACCCGTAAATGATGAAGTTGGCCACTACCCAAGGTCTGCCTGACTGCAAAGACCTGACCTTTCCATTACCCCATGTCACTTCCTTAGCTGGGGAAGAAGGCACGATAGGGAGTCACCGTGGCATTTGTCACTGTGGTGAAAAGACTGTTTCTTGACTTTGAGATTTGAAGTTATGTCTGCCCTTCTCCTCTCTCCTTTTCCATGGATGTAAGAGCCAGATGTGAAAGAACAGGTGATGACAGCAGTTTATATTCTAGTTTTATTTCTCTCAACCTGTTAATCAATATTTATTAAGCAGTAGCCATACACAATCACAGGCAATGAAAGGAAACATCAAACATCAATTATTGTCAAAGATTGCTCTTAAAGTGTTAAAACTGGATGCAAAAATGACATACACACACTACAATAATCCGTACACAATGAGCTATAACAAGAACCTTAAAATGAGATCACCTCCTGAGGTCACGAACCAAGGCCGAACAAAGAACAAAACTATGCAAGGTCACCTAAATATACAGAATTCAATTCTCAGCCAGCCACATTTAGCCATAACTTACCTAGATGTGCTAAGAAGATTTGTAAGGGTGTAATGTACCAAACAGAAGAAGGGCTGACCAGCCATGGAAGCAGGAAACAAGGATGGCTGGGTCAGGCATATTCCCATTGTAGAGATCTCTATGATAAGAGATGGTGAGTTCCCAGTTTTTCACCCTAAAGTACCCCTAATGGCTAAGAAGAAGGTAGAGGCATAATGGCATCACCACAATCAGAAGCTCCACCCATAACACAATAACAGTAACCACTACCCTTTATTTTTATTCTTCATGTAACAACTACTCTTCTAACTGCTTTTTGTGCTCTGGATTATTGAGTCTTTTCAGCTCCTTAAGGAAGGCTTTTTATTGCCTTCATTTCATCATTGAGGAAATAGAGACTTGAAGAAGTTACATGACATGTCCAAGTTAAGTGACTTGTCCACTTGCTAGTAAGTGGCAGAACCTGGGTCTTAAAACCCTGGCCTGTCAAACTCCAAACTTATATTCTTGACTCTGCTACTCTACTGCTCACCCTAAGCCTGAAGCCATGCTTTAAAAAAAAAAAAACAATAATCCTGAGTTTTATGTACCCCTGGCACACTGCAGTGTAGCCCAAGGGACTCTTCAACTCCATTTTAAGAAACACGGCCAATGGTTATGCAGTCAAGTCCTCTTGCTACTGGAAACTATAAAATCACACCCCTTATTCATTGTATATCCATGTTATCAGTATCTACACAATTACAGTTTGGCTTCTCACATACTTTAAATGCAGAGGATAATGGATTAAGCGAAAGTTTAAGCCCTTGGTTCCCTAAACTGTTATATTTCTCATTGTATATCAGTAAAATTGCCATTGTTCCACATATTGGTCTCCATGTACTTGGTGACTGTAGCTCTTTCCAGAGAGATATACTGTATTCCCAGCATCCCTCATCCCCTTTCTTCTAAAACAATACTCCTGTGTTACTCAGGGTAATTATCCTAGCTAGTATAATAACCCCCAATCTCAGATGTGTACTAATAAAAATTTATTTCTTAGTTATATCACAGTCCAATTAAGCTGTAAGTTACAAGCTCTCTGTCATTTCTCCTTTAAGTGGTGACTCAGGCTTCCAGGCTCCATCCATCTTAAAGTCCTAACCTCTTAAACATGTAGCCTCCAAGCTTGCTGCAGATTTTATGACCATGTAGACTTTCATATGCAGAATATCACTTCCACCTATATCCTACTGAGCTTAACCTAACTGAAAAGGAAGGCAGGATTCCTTTGGTTTTCATTTGGTTCCAGGAAGAGGAAAAGAGAAGAGAATTTGGTGAACATATAACGTTATCTCTGCTGCAACCCCATCCCTTCGGAGAACCACCCAAACCTAATTCCACAGAGTTCTAGTGGGCTGGCAATATAGAATTCCACCACCAATGGCCTAAGGAGTGGGTGGGCCCATGACCTGAATGCAACAAAGTCAAGTTTCTCTCTTCCGATCATTTGAACATCAAGCAGAGTCACAAGAGCAGAAGGCACATAGTTGACTTGTTTGACAACAGTGTCCAGTGAGGTGGGCCTTGAGTGCTGGCTGTCAAGAGCTGGACTATCACTCCAACTAATCCCCTACTTATGACTAAAGTCGAATCAGTTTCTGTTACCTGTACCCAACATAGCTTAGTCAATATCCAGCATTTGCTGCCTGTATGCTGACCACTCCCTCATGACTTGGTCCTGAGCTGTGATAATTTCACTGAGGTGGTGCCTCCCCTGGGGATCTGATGGAGTGTCTGACCAAAGTTTTCCAGGTGACACCACTCTATCTCATTACATGCTGTCTTTGATCTTCTAGGAACATGGAAAAAGCAATTAACAATACAAAGCAGGTGTTCAAGGCTGAATAAGTGATAAAGACAACATAACATCCTCAAGAGGGATATCAAGGGGACAGCAACGGACATCACATCCAGGAGTGATCTCTAAAAGACAGTCCCAGACAACACTTCATCTACCTTTTCTATTTCACAGACAAAAATCAAGATTCTACAATAGCACAGTTCAGTAGAAATCTAATGCAAGCTACATATGTGTTATGGACTGAATGTGTCCCTCCAAAATTCACGTTGAAGCCCTAACCCTCAGTGTGATAGTATGAAGAGGGTTAGGGGTTTAGAAGGTAATTGGGCTTAGATGAGGTCATGAAGATAGGGTCCCTATTAAGGGATTAGTGTCCTTATAAGAAGAGGAAGAGACCAGAGCCCTCTTTCTTCACTATGTAAGTGTACAGTCAGAAGGTCCTCACTAGGAACCGAATATGCCAGAACCTAGATCATGGACTTCTAGCTTCCAGAACTGTGAGAAATAAATATTAGTCAATGGTATTTTGTAATAGCAGCCTTTGCTGACTTAGACAATATATAATTCTGAATTTTCTGATGGCCCTCTTAAATAATGTAAAAAGAAACAGGTGAAATTAATTTTAACAATACATTTGATTTGTTGGGGCTGATTCCACGTTAAAACCTGTTAAACCCCTAAGGCCTGCCTGGGCCTACTTAGCCATAGTGACTCCATGTTGCCTAGATAGCCATTTTGTTGTTTAATAAATGCCTCAGCAGTTACTAGTATTGGTTCCAGGTAACCATTACTAAAACACACAAGTAAAAGACATCCAATCAACCAAAGCCACATACGTAGAGGTCTGCAGTTGTGCCCTATAAAAACTAGCCTGTAAGACCAAAGGGGGTCGCTCTCTTCGGAGGCGGCCCTGGCCGGTCAGGCTGACTTCTAATGCTTGGCACAGAATAAAGCTTTGCATAACTTTCACTTTGTCTCAGTCTCATTCCCAGGACCGGTTGGTCTAACTTCTAATGCTTGGCATAGAATAAGGCTTTGTATAACTTTCACTTTGTCTCAGTCTCATTCCCAGGACCGGTTGGTCTAACTTCTAATGCTTGGCATAGTATAAGGCTTTGTATAACTTTCACTTTGTCTCAGTCTCATTCCTTTGATAATGGACCCAACAGATCTAATCCAATATATATAAAATACTACCATTTCAACATGTAATCAATATAAAACTTTATCAGTGAGATATTATGCATTCCTTTAGTCACACTAAACCTGGAGTCTATTTTACGTTTCAGCACATCTCAGCTGAGACCAGCCACATTTCAGATGCTCTGTGGACACACAGAGATAGCAGTTCCATGTCTGATAGCCCAGTTCTAGAACATGCTGGGAGTAAGGAAGGATTATAAGAACAGCCACCACTTCTGTAGCCCTGTTATATGCCAGCACATATCAAAGTTCTTAGATTTTCCTCTTGTTTCTTCCCTGGAATTACCTTATGAGAGCGATGTTCTCTTCCCTCTTTTACAGATGAGAAAGATAAAACTCAGCACGTTTAAGAAAGAGCCTTGTGTAAAGTCACACAGCCAGCAAAGGACAGAGGCACTCAATTTGACCCAAAGTATACACATTCTCATTGATCTCATACTTCCCATTTACAGATACAAGGAGGTAAATTGGTCTGGACTTTCCCCCAAAGGGGGTGAGGCAGGGCAGGGCGTACACGAGGCTCAGTGGAACAACACTTATACCACCAGGAAGATGTGTTCTGCGAAGGCAGAAGGTACCTACTGTGCCACTGAGAGCAGCAGAAACAAGGTGCTGATCAATTCCCCCCCCCCCCGCAAAAAAAACCTCACAAACAAAACAAAAAAACCCACCTGTGAGAAGTAATGGTGAGGAGATAAACAAAGTGAAAACAGAAGAAATGTTGCACTAACCAGAAAGAGATAAATGAGTTTGAACATTAATAAAGGGCAGAGTTGATATAAAATGGTCATAACCTTTGCATGCCATTTCCATAGAGTGAGTGGTAGTGGGTGCCACAGGTTCTACCTGTAAGGTTACCCTTGGGAGGAGGAGGAACCAGAGCCTAGAGCCAGGTCAGGACTTACCCAGATTGGCTGGGAAGTAAGTCAGAGGGAGAGCCAAGGTCACAAGAGAGGAAACAAGGTCACAAGAGAGGAAACAGGAGAGTGCAACCATCCAAGGTGTGCTGTGAGAACAGCCTGTCGTGCTGGGATCCAAGCAGGGCAGACACACCTGACTATACATGCTCAGCTAGGACTGACCCCCAAAGCTGGAGCCCATATAAACAGGTCTCAGTGAAATGAAAATGTCACGCTAAATTGGCCATGTGTTTACATTATGCTTTTTCTATATTTAGAGTTTAAATACCTCTTATTTATGAAAGGATGATAATAGTGGATAGCCATTGTGTGGATAGTTTTGTCCTGTTTTTTGTTTTTTTTTTAATGTCTTCATAAATACAGAAGTTGACAATCTTATATTGGTCCTCTAGTTTCATTTATTTATTTATTTCTAAAGATTTTATTTATTCATTTGAGACAGAGAGAAAGAGAGAGAGAGCATGAGCAGTGGGAGAAAAGCCGAGGGAAGAGGAGAAGCAGACTCCCTGCTGAGCCCCAAAGAGCTGGATCCCAGGATCCTGGGATCATGACCTAAGCACAAGACAGATGCTTAACCATCTGAACCACCCTGGTGCCCCCTCCAGATTTATTACTTAAAAACAAAAAAATTGTAATGGAATATGAAATTTCAAAAATAACAAGTTAAGTTTCCATCCTCTCTCATACATACTGGATTTTGCTTCTCCTTGGTATGATTTTAACTACTACTTTAGCTCCATGTCCTTGATCCATAAACATGCTCAAATTTCTTCCAGTTACATCAAAGTAAATGGAAACTTCCTTAAATTCTCCTCCCCCTCCCCTCTAGATACACCCAACACCTGTTTCTTCTTTAACTACCAGTCTTTCCTAAGCCCTTCCATTGTTCCTCCTCCCCCCAGTTTTTCACCCTGGCACTTGAATATTCAGCAATGATCAATCGTTTCCACCAAAACAAAGATTAATTAAAATCTATTATTCACTGTTAAAGTTTATCCTTCTGGTTGAATCATTGTGAAAACAATACTGCCTTCTTCCTATTAAATTACCTTGGGAGGGCCCAGTATTTTGGCTCTGTTTCATGTCAGACGTTTGAGTATAAGAGAAAAACCATGTTCCAAACTGGTTTTCAAATAAGCATTGCTTTTTTTTTTTTTTTTTTTAATCTTCTTATTTTGACATAATTTCAGAACCACAGAAATATTGTAAGAATTGTATACATTCCCATTGCCTTTTATCCAGATTCCCCAAGAGTGAAAATTTGAGACTAAGTTACAGACATGATGCCACTTAGGCCTTGTGTTATCCAAGATTCTCCAGAGAAACAAACCAATAGATGATATATATACAAATCTTAAGAAAGAGAGAATTATTTTAAGGAATTGGCTCATGCAGTTGTGAGGGCTGGCAAGTCTGAAATTTGTAGAGCAGGCTGGCAGACTGAAAATTTAGGTAAAAGTTGATGTTGATGTTGTCTTGAATCTGAATTCCTCAGGGAGGAATTTAGACAGACTTTCTATGTGGCAGTCCTGAGGAGAATTCCTTCTTTAGAAATCCTAAATCTTTTCTCTCAAGGCCTTCAACTGATTGGATGAAGCCCATCCATAGTATGGAGGATAATCTGGTTTACTCAAAGTCTACTGACTTAAATGTTAATACATAGGGGTGTCTGAGTGGCTCAGTCAGTTTAGCATCTGACTCTTGATTTCAGCTCAGGTCATTATCTTAGGGTCCTGAGATCACACCCTACATCAGCCTCTGTGTTCAGTGAGGAGTCTGCTTGGATTCTCTCTCTCCCTCTTCCCAATCCTTGCCCTTGCAAACATAAATAAATAAATCTTTTTAAAAAATTTATTTATTTGAGAGCGAAAGAGAAAGAGCTTATGAGCGGGGGGGAGAGGGAAAAATAGACTCCCTACTGAGCAGGAAGCCATATGTGGGACTCTCTCCCAGGACCCTGGGGTCATGACCTGAGCCAAAGGCAGATGCCTCCAAGGTGCCCAAATAAATAAATCTTAAAAACAATAAAATAAACCTGATGATTCACAGACCTGTACCCCTGGGGCTAATAATACATTATAAGTTTATAAAAAATTTAAAAATAATAAATAAACGTTGGAGCAACTGGGTGGCTCAGTAGGTTAAGCCTCTGCCTTTGGCTCAGGTCATGATCTCAGGGTCCTGGAATTGAGCCCCACATAGGGCTCTCTGCTCAATGGGGAGCCTGCTTCCCCCTCTTTCTCTGCCTGCTGCTCTGCCTACTTGTGATCTCTCTCATTCTGTCAAATAAATAAATAAAATCTTAAAAAAAAAAATTAGTCACATCTTCAAAATACCTTCACACCAACATCCAGATGGATGTTTGACCAAACAACTGGACATCATAGCCTAGTTGACACATTAAATCAACCATCATACACTTAAAATCGTCCTTTCAAAAGGCTACCCAGGTCAGGTTAGGACTTTTCAGCAAAGACAGCAATAGTATTTCAAACAGAAAAACTTTTAAAATTCATAAATCATTTCCAGGAAAGTGACTTTAATGAGGTGGTTTAGAAGTTAATGGTAACATTCACAGAATGTTGATCTGGATGTGTGGCTGGGATTGGGGATGGGGGAAAAAATGTCAAATTACCTTAGAGGCTACAGGCTCAGGATGCCCTTGGTTTAGAGCTCAATTTTACCAGTAGATGTCGCTATAGTCAGACATTATTTTAGAAAAACACAAAAAGGTGACCTCATTAGTGTTTAAAGGCTATGGAGCTGGGGGAAGCCAACAAACTGTTCTATATAAACATGTGCTCTTCTTTTTTAAAAAACACAATAGGCATCTAATCATCATTTGCTGAGTGAATAAATGAGCAATCAATGTATATTAATTATTCTGCCTTGACATTTTTGTGATTGAGTTACACTCTGATAGGTGAAGACAAACAGAATTTGTCAACCCAAGATGTGGCTCTTCGGCATAAGGATTATTTTAGGCTGATTATTTTTAATAAACTGCAGATTCAGGAAAAGCTCTTTACCTTCCTTTAAACTGCCTAAATTTACACTAGAAAAGGAGCCTGTGCCAAGAAGAGAGCTATTATCAGAGATACCTTTTTACTAAAGAAATTTATCTGCAACACAGGGAGACTTTTGTTCTGAAAACATCTCCTCACCCTTCCTGTGAATGACCTTTCTTCCCTCTGTACCCCCAAACTCCTGCCCCATCCTTAGTTCAAGATGTTATATAAGTTTCAACTACCTGGCTCCCCGTTGAGTGTCATATTTTTATAGGGTTCCCATAGATTCATTAAATTTTAAATTAAATTTGGCTTTTTCCTGTTAATCTGCTTTATGTTAATTTAATTATTTGACCAGTCAAAGAACATAGAAGGGAAGTGAAGTTAAAAAGAAACAGACCAAAAATGGAGCCACTTATGCTAAACCCCACCAAGACTTAACATGCAACCTAACAGCATTTTCAGCCTCTGGCAGGAGTGCAATCATTCTGGAATTTCCTGATCCCACTAGTGAGGTCATCTGTATAATAAGACCTCTGGACTTGCCCTAAGGGAAGGTAACCTTGCCTGAACAATCCACTCATATTATAACTTCCTTGTCCCACTTGCCAGACAAAATGCTGCTGACTGATGAATCATCGAATAAAACCAATTAGATCTTTAAATTTACTGACTTGAATTCTGTCTTTTAACAGAAGAAAGGAAAACTTTTCCACCCCTACATAACCATGTCAGAGAAAAGCTTTAGAAACTGCATAATGAAACTGATCTCTAAGATAAGAGTAGACAAGTTTAGAAGAAAACAAGTTGTCTATAGAGTCCATTCTTGAGAAGAAACAAGTAAATTTAAGCAATTCGATTTCACAGACATTAAATTCACCACCCCATGTCCACATTGAACTCTGTTCTACTAAAGAGATCTTTAACGTAGGAGAGAGTGAAGCACAGGACACTCTTTCTGTTTTCCATCTAAGAAATGGGGAAGGGGCAGATCTTCCTGGCACCAAAGAGAGACAAGTTCTAAATCTGGGAGAAGGAGCCAAGAAACAAATTCCCACGAATTCTCCTTCAACACCCACTATCCTTTTTATAAACTGAGGTTTGCCTACGTAAAACAAAGCGATTAGGAAAACAGTTTACAAAGCTAGCCAATGATTCAGAGGTTTGCTACTGATTACATATGAGAATAAGCACTATATTCATTTTGAACTCTTGTTAACTAGCACACTCCGTCCAAAGTCCTTTATCTGATTTAACCCTCTCAGAAGCTCTATAAGGCAGGGATTTTTATTGTCCTAACTTTTAGAGATGAAATACCTGAAAAATACTAGCAGGTGGGGAGTGAGGAGTTAAACAACTTATCCAAGACCACCCCATTAATGAACAATAGAACCGGATCCAAACCCAGCCTTGGGTGAAGCACTCTGCCATGCTCCCTTAGGTCATTATTCCCAAGTATCATGTAGGCAAAGCCTGACCACAGATAACATCTGGACTCTACGTTAAGTTCATTTTGCCCCAGTCATTTAAAAAATCTTAATTACTGAACCGTGACTCTGAAGAAGGCACTCTGTTTTGTGCTAGAAGAAGGGAAATTTAAAGGAAAGAAGAAGAGTGCCCTCAGAACTTGAGTGGCAGTGGTGGGGTGGGTGTGTCAGGAGATGAGGAGGGACTTGAATGAGGAAGGTCACCCAGCCTCTGTCTTCTCCACATGCCCTATGGGGGTTTGGGGAAAATTGAGAAGATTTAGAGCAGCTGCTGTGAGGAATGTGTTAGGCTAAATAATATGTCTGGAGAAGAGAAGGATATTTCAGGATCTTTCTTTCCACTCCTTAAAATTAGTTGAGCTTATTTTCTCAGATTTTCCAAAATAAAGTTCACCTCTAGGTTGGGCACAAGTTCAATGAATTTCAATACAGAATCTAGTCTTGTCTCTCTCTTTCTCTTACTTTTTCAGAGACTTGATGTTGCTTTACACCTTTTTTTTTTTTTTCTTAAGACCCCATTTACTTATTAGAGAGTGAATGAGAGAGCAAGAGCAGAGGTAGAGGCAGAGAGAGAGAGAGGAAGAAGCAGACTCCCCACCCAGCAGGGAGTCCAACTTAGGGCCTGATCTCAGGACCCCAAGATCATGACCTGAGCCAAAAGTGGATGCTTAACCCACTGAGCCCCCCAGGTGCCCCTCTAGTCTTATCTCCTGAAAACTCCTCAGCACTTCAATTTTTTTTTTTTTTATCACAGAAATAGATCACTGATAATACTACATTAAGGAAGATGCTGACTTGAAATGCTTACTCGACTTTCAGTGTTGATTATCCATTCAACTTTTTTTTTCCTTAATGTTACCCCACTTCAGGAATAAGCAAACAGCGAAACAAGAAATGGTTTCAAAGCTGCACGTTGAAATCCTGACAAACATCTGTGTTTGTTAGTATCTTCAAAGCACATGGGTTGTATTACCTTCCTCCTGACATTTTGAATAATGCCCTTTGCCTACTCTGTGTTTCTGCCTCAATGTGGACACATTTTCTGTCTCCACCAGGATGTTGTCATTTCTGCCTCCATTCCACTTAAAATCATTTGCTAAATTATCTCACTGCATTTTATGTTTAGAAATCTTCTCTTTGAGACACTCCATCCTGCTTCTAGCAAGAGAGGTAAATCTGTTTGACTGTTAATTACTAATGGAATTTCCTCAGATTCAAATCTTCCCTCATATACTTTGCTTGAGAGCAGGTAGAAAGTGTTGCTCTGGAGAAATTATGAGATAAAAAATCTCTAAACTGAGGGCTTAATAACCAAACCCATAACCAGTGTATTTTTCCAGAGTTGCCTTCGAAAAGTGTATAAATTGGTTTTTAAAGTCCCACTGAAGGGGGGAAATCCCAAAACAGGAAAAACAAATGGCTAATAAATATATGAAAAAAATTTCAACTTTTCTACATAAAGTACATTAACACAGCAATGAGTTCTTTTCACTTTAAGTAAGAGTCTTTGTTTTTGTATTAATAATACTCAATATTGGCAAGAGGGTGCAAATTGCCAGATGGCACTATGGTTTGGCAGCATAAACTGTAAAATCTTTCTGAAAATAAATTTGCAATACATGTCATACTCTGTGGCCCAGGAATTCCATTTCTAGGACTTTTTCCTAAGACAACAATCTGAACACACAAAAAAAGAGAACACTTTTACATAAAGATAATCCTTTTTATAATTTATAATAATAAAATGTAAAGAACTATTCCCTTATTAGAGTATATATTTTTTTAAAGCTACATCCATAGATTAGGATCTTTTTTTAAAAATTAAAATTCAATTAATTAATATATAATGTATTATTGGTTTCAGAGGTAGAGGTCAGTGATTCATCAGTCTTATATAACAACCAGTGCTAATTATACAACACATATCCTCCCCAAAGTCCATCACCTAGTTAACCCACCCCTCCACGCCCTTCCTCTCCAATAACCCTGTTTGTTTCCTATGATTGAGAGTCTCTTATGATTTGTCTCCCTCTGATTTCATCTTGTTTTATTTTTTCCTCTCTTCCCCTGTGATCCTCTGCTTTGTTTCTTAAATTCCACATATTAGTGAGATCATAGGTAATTGTCTTTCTCTGATTGACTTATTTGCTTAGCATAATACTCTCTAGTTCCAACCATGTCATTGCAAATGGCAAGATTTCTTTCTTTTTTGATGGCTGAGTAGTATTCCATTGTATATATATATATACCACATCTTCTTTATCCATTCATCTGTCAACGGACATCTGGGCTCTTCCACAGCTTGGCTATTGTGGACATTGCTGCTATAAATGTTGGGGTGCAGGTGCCCCTTTGGATCACTACATTTGTATCTTTGGGGTAAATACCCAGTGGTGCAATTGTTGGATCATAGGGTAGGTCTAATTTCAACTCTTTGAGGAACCTCCATACTATTCTCCAGAGTGGCTGCACCAGTTTGCATCCCTACCAACAGTGTAAGGGGGTTCCCCTTGCTCCACATCCTTGTCAACATTTGTCATTTCCTGACCTGTTACTTTTAGCCCTCCTGGCTAGTATGCGGTGGTCATAGATTGATTAGGATCTGAAGTACCCACTTACAATTATGTTTGTAAAGGTAGAATTAAAGGAAAATAATTGTGATATGACATCACGTGGAAAAAACAGAATAAAGATATATAAGCCAATATATATAGCACATATAAAGTACATATATACATATATGTATATATACACATACATGTCCTCTTATAAAATACTTGGAACTGAGGTTCCAAGTATGATTAAGAGAGCAGTTCAGAACCTTACCAATGTATTGTCATCACAATTATGACAGTGACACTTAGCACTTGTATTAGCTCAGATTTCCTAGAAGCAGAGCTTGAGGTAGGGATTTGGGTTTATATGATTTGCGAGGGTGTGCTCTTTAGGAAGAGCCCATGAAAGCTGAGAGAAAGAGACTAGGGAGAGAAAGAGGTAAGGATGTGGTTTCAGGTAAAGTCTTGTCCTACATGATCCTGGGAGTGCTCTGGAGGATAAGTTATACCATAGCATTATTAGTAGTTCCCACCCCAGCGCAGTTCAGATGGGGAAAGAAGAGTGGAACCTATGAGCCATGAACACCCAAGTTCAGAGTAGCAGAGCACACGGTGCAACAGCAGAGGGAATCTGCACTAGTCCTGTTGTCTCAACTAGCCATCTAGCCACAACTAAGCCATTCTGAGGATTAAATGACATCATTGTGTGGGCCTATGAGAACCATCAAGGAGCTTAGCTTTGTGTGTTCTTAATGTTAACTAGCTATAGGTTTCTTTCCTCCCTCCCTTCCTTCCCTCTTTTCTCTCCCTTTCTTTTTTCCTTTTCTTCCTGTTTCTCTTTCCCTCTCTCCCTCCCTTCCTTCATCTCTCTCTCTCTCTTTCTCTCTCTCTCTCGCTTTCTTTTTAAGGATTTTATTTATGTGAAAGGGAGAGAGTGCTCTGAGAACACAGAAGAAGAGCAGAGGGGGAGGGAGAGGGACAAGCAGACTCTGCACTGAACACTGAGCCCAATGCGGGACTTCACCCAGGACTCTCAGATCATGACCTGAGCGGAAACCAAAAGTCTGCAGACTGAGCCACCCTGGTGCTCCACTAGCTACCAATTTCCAAAGACCACACCTAATTTAATGATGCAACATGGAAGCTCAGCCTAGAGAGTGATCCTTCCCCTGGCATAGGCACCATCCACTGTTACCACAAGTTCTGGCCACCTTCCTCCCTACTGGTTGCAGATATTGGAGGAGGGTGGGCACAGTAGGAATGAAGATATGGAGTTGAGCCCTCCCTATCAGCTAAGTGGTGATTTCTCTGGATGGTGTCTTCCTCCTGGGTAAAATAAAGTAACTGAATTAAATCAATAAAGCATCCTTATTCTGGGCCTGGAAATCCCCAGGAATTGTGTCCAAAATTCAGTCTTGCATGCAATTTTCTGGGATCCAGATACCTAACTTTCATCAGATTCTTTAAGGAGACTTTCAGCCAACTTCCAAGCTTCCTTCCACCCAAACACTCTGATAAAGAGTAAGAGATTTAGAGAGGAGACTTAGGTCAGAGGAAGAAATCAAGCATTGAATTCTTCACTCTGGTTTTATAAATATCTTGGATTAGCAGAAGGATTCTTTGTTCTCACTTTCCCTCAACCCCCATTCAGATATAGGAAAATTAAATGCAGGCTCCCAAGGCACATCAAAAGACTTTCAGGGCTACATTTTCCATGCTCCCCACCCCGGTGAGAGGTGAGTGTTCTCTTCATTTCACAGAGCAAGAAACTGAGGTGGCTGGGAAGTGACTCATCCAAAGTCCAACAGCACCTCCTTGTGGTTTGGACCCAGGTGGCAAGACTTAGGGAATCTAGTGGCTTTCAAATGTCCTGGGGAACAGACTTAGAAATATTTTTATATAAAAAAAATATACTTTTTCTTCTCCACTCTTTTTAAAATGATACTTTAGAAATTCAACAACATGGATGTGTAAAATATAAGAAGGTTCAACTCTCCAGTTTACCTCAAGTGCTAAGTAGTATAATGATTGTTTTTTTAGGTTGCTGCCGGAGAACCAGAGACGGTCCTGCTGCAGCCGCAAGCCCTTCCAGCCACCTGACAATGTCGTCTCATTCAGTAGAGCAGCCGCCGCCCCCGCACAACAACAACAACAACTGCGAGGAAGGTGAACAACCTTTGCCCCCGCCAGCCGGCCTCTGCAGTTCCTGGGTGGAGCTACCCATGAACAGCAGCAATGGCAATGATAATGGCAATGGGAAAAATGGGGGGCTAGAACATGTACCGTCCTCATCCTCTATCCACAATGGAGACATGGAGAAGATTCTTTTGGATGCACAACACGAATCAGGGCAGAGTAGTTCAAGAGCCAGTTCTCACTGTGACAGCCCTTCCCCACAAGAAGATGGGCAGATTATGTTTGATGTGGAGATGCACACCAGCAGGGACCACAGCTCTCAGTCAGAAGAAGAAGTTGCAGAAGGAGAGAAAGAAGTTGATGCGTTGAAGAAAAGCGTTGACTGGGTGTCTGACTGGTCCAGTAGACCTGAAAACATTCCACCTAAGGAGTTCCACTTCAGACACCCCAAACGCTCTGTCTCTTTAAGCATGAGGAAAAGTGGGGCCATGAAGAAAGGGGGTATTTTCTCCGCAGAATTCCTTAAGGTGTTCATTCCGTCTCTCTTCCTCTCTCATGTTTTGGCTTTGGGCCTAGGCATCTATATCGGAAAGCGACTCAGCACACCTTCTGCCAGCACCTACTGAAGGAAAGAACAGCCCCAGAAAAGCGTGTGACCTGTGAAATGGTGTATTGTCACAGTAGTTTATTTGAACGTGAAACCATTGTAGGCATGACCCAAACTGCCACCCTATTTTTACATATCCAAGTTCCAGTAACTCTCAAATCCAGTATTTTATTCAAACTCTGTTGAGGCATTTTACTAACCTCATTCCCTTTTTGGCCTGTAAGACACTTTAGAATTTCCTAACAGAGTTTATTGTTATTTAGAAATTTGCAAGGGCTTCTTTTCCTCAAATGCCACCAGCAGATTATAATTTTGTCAACAATGCTATTGTCTCCTTTTAGTGCCACCAGACTTAGACCTGCATCATTCATGGTATAAATTTTACACTTGCAAGATAACTACCATCCCTCTCTTCAAATGAGATCAGATTAGCAAATGATAGAACAGCTTTGTTGTTTTGTTTTGTTTTGTTTTTTCAAGACAAAGCAAGCTTCACTAAGCTTGAATTTATAGTTATTAAAAAAGAAAACAAACAAACAAAAAAACAGGACACAAGAAAAAAAAATCCTGGGCAATAAAAAATTATTTTAAACAAACAAACAAACAAAAAAAGATTGTTTTTTTACATATATATATTTTTTGTTTGACTGATTTTTACAAAAATGGAATTATATTATGCACTCTGTCCTGCACCTTCTGTCCAGACACTATATCATGAGCATTTTCCATGTCAGAACATAAAGATGTACCTCTTTCATTAGAAAAGTATACTAAATATTAAAAACTATGTATTTATTTGACAGACAGAGATCATAAGTAGACAGAGAGACAGGGGGAGAGAGAGGGGAAGGCAGGCTCCCCACCAAGCAGAGAACCCAATGTGGGCCTTGATCCCTGGACCCCGAGATCATGACCCAAGCCAAAGACAGAGGCTCAACCCACTGAGCCACCCAGGTGCCCCTGAAAACTGTACTAAAAACAATATCTATATATTAAAGATCCATAACATGTTTATCTGAATCATGAGGTTAAATTGTGAACAATGTGGAATGAAGCTTCTACTGTGGAGAAACTATTCGAACTTCTTATAAACTACTTATGGAAGTTGAGGTTCAACACTGTTCGGAAAAAAAAAAAAATCAGGAACTGTTCAGGACCACTCACATGAAACCACCTGAGGAGCCATGCAGCCACGGCTTCAGCGAGCAGCCCCCTATGAAATGTTGGACCAAGTTCGGGTCCATCCATTTTGTGCAGGTGCTCATCACATCATTATAAAGTGTGCAACAGCAAGAGAACAACCCAGATGTTTTATCATGATCATACTGTGTTATACATCATTTTAGTATCCTGCCTAACCAACAATACTTGTAGTATTTATAAGTTTTGGACACTTATGGTTTAGATTTTAACATTATAGATGTTATTGTATTTTGAAATGAGTAACCTAAAAACCAGAAGTCAAATGATAGATAGATAGATAGATAGATAGACAGATGAGTATAGATGTATAGTTATTTAATAAGTCTTATTCAAAACAGGAAATTCAAATAGCTTTAAGTTGAGTTTCCTAAGCTCAATTTAGCAGTGCAGAAATACAACTGTATCTAGTCTTACAATGCAGACAAAATTCCAGGGGTGAAATTTTAAACATAACATTCTTTTATGCAATCTATACAACACACCAAATACGATGGTTTTAAAACTTTAAGTAAATGCTTCACTGATACAGGAACTAAACATGTATTTTCGAAATGGTTTGTTGAACATCTCATAATGTTACAATACACACCTGAAAAGTGTGTTATGCCAAAAGAATAGTATAGCATGGTAGTTAATGGTTCCTATCTCTGGAGTATGAAGAACCTGAATTTGAACCCTAGTTTCATCACTAGCGAGATTACCTTAAGTAAGTAACATTGCCTTCCTAACCTTTATCTGTGTAATGGGTTTATTAGTCCCCAAATAACAGAGATGTTGCAATAATTATACAAAATCATGACAATAAAATCCTTATAAGGAAATAATTGTACAAAATCATGACAATAAAATCCTTATAAGAGTTTTATTGTCATGATTTTGTACAATTATTTCCTTATAAGGATTTTATTGTCATGATTTTGTATAATTATTACAATGCCTAATGCTGAGTAACCTTTAAGGATTATTATTGTTTTAAGCAAAGAAGAAACAAAAGCCACCAAGAGCCAAGTGAAGGATGTTCTTCTTTGAGGTCTCACTGAGCCACCCATAGCTTGTCAGGACTCCCTTGTCTCATGGTCTGACCTTCACACATGGTGTTCTTAACCACTTCACTGCATGATCTCACAGTGAAAGTCTGTTGGAAGGGAGGGAGATGCCCTTTGTTAAATCTATTTTCCTTATTTTCTAACATCTGGAAAAATGGAAAGAAGGTGTTAAAGTTCAATACAAGAAAAGGCACACGTTAGCAGTCAGAGAAAAGACTCTTGCTGCTGGCCTCTGAGGAAAGTCACCCAGAGGTGCTTTGATGCCAATCTGATCTGAAGGGAAAAAATCATTTCCAGGGTAGAATTCACAGTGAATTTATTTTGTCTTCTTTTTCATGAAAGCAATATATATAGTTGGTAAAGGGGGAAAAAAATTACTACAGAGAAATGAAGCACTGTTTTCTATCCCCAAATACCTGCAGTCCTGGTCCCTTGCTCCATGTTAACTATTGGTTTTGGGGTCTTTTGGGGTTACCTCCATCGGAAATATATTTCAATAAAACAATCTTGTCCAAGCGTTTGTAAAGTCTGAGGTCAGGATATGGAGAACCAAAGGAAACAAAAGGATTCTGTGTTCTTCTGATTAAGGCAGTGTCAGCATTAGGAATTAGCAGACATCATCCTAGCAGAATATAAAAATGGAATTCTGGAATAAATGGGAAGATCATGGTCATAAGGGCCAGCAGGACCCAGAGGGATTATGGTTCTTTCCTGTTTACCTCTTACTTCACCCATCCCCAGAGTCCCTGGGCAGAGCCAAGCAGAGGATAATCATAAACTGGACAAATGCCCACAGCTGGTCCAAAGAGCAAGGCCTGGAAATCAGATGAGGTACCAGATCTCTTCCTGTCACAGCAAGGCACTTAAGATGGTGACAGAGTGAACTCGACCCTGAATGGTCCTGTCCTGGCACCGAGACAAATGCCTTGCAAAGAAAGATAGGAGAGAGTCCACCTGGTAAGGTGCAGTACTCTCTTAGCCAAGCCAGCCACATGTAAATTAGAATAAATCAGGACATTACTCTTCTTCCCATAGACAGGCTAGCCTCTGTGTCACACCTAGCAGAAATTTGGAAGCTGATTAAGGAAAAGAAAACAGTTCAAGTTCATTTTATTATGGTCAGATGCCAGCAAAATAGATCTAGACTATCATTACGTATTTATACTCATGAAACAAACAACTTGGCATGGATTGCAAAGTATTTCATTATAATTTAGGCATCTCATGGCATTCAATGTGTTGTTTCATTATGTCTTTATTTATTGACATACCAACATGACCACATAAGTTCCTGCTAGTATTTCACTGACCCCCTGTATTGTTAGGAAAAATAAAAATTCACTATACAGGCAAAAAAAAAAAAAGATTCATTTTCATAAGTAGTTTATGTGTGATATGGGAAGATTGGTGAAGCTCTTTGAAGCTTCTCTGCCTTTTCAAAGGCTATTCCCCCACCTCCACGGTTGTCCTTCTAGGCTCATCCTCTTTTAAGACTTTCATTTCCCAGTTGGAATGAGTTTCTCCCTCTTTTCTTCTTCTGGGGTGTCCTGTTTTTGCTTAAATAGTTGTACTAGCAATATGTTTAAGGATTAAATTAACAGTCTGCCTTTCCTCCTGGTCACTGAACTCCCAAGAGGGCACAAGATGGCAAGAATTTGCTTTGCTCATTATGGTACATCACATAAAGGAGTACCATGCTGCAGTCAAAGAGAATAAGGAACCATCAGGCATCAGGGATATAAAAACATAACCACAACGATATACCACTTTGCACCACTAGTCAGAAAGTTAGATAACTACAAGTGTTGGCAAGAATGTGGAGAAATTGAAATCCTCATATATCACTGGTGGGACAGTAAAATTGTGGAAAACATTTTACTGGATTTTAACCAATTTAATGGATAGGAAAACTGTGGAAAACAGTCCGGCATTTCCTCAAAAAATTAAACATATAGTTACCACGAGATTCAGCAATTCCACTCCTAGGCATATAGCCAAGAGAATGGAAAACATTTGCCCATACGAAAACTTGCACATGAATGCTCATAGCAGCATTATTCATAATAGCCAAAAAGTGGAAACGACTCAAAGGTTCATTGACTGAAGAATGGAGAAACAAAATGTGGCACATCTATACAATGGAGAAGTGGGCAATAAAGAGAAACAATATCGATACATGACACAACATGGACGAAGCTTGAAAACATTGTGATAAGTGAAATAGGCCAGACACAAAGGACTACACATTGTATGATTCCATTTACATGAAAACTCAGAATAAGCTAAGCTAGACAGACAGAAAATGAATGGGTAGTTTCTTAGGGTTGGTGGAACTGGGGTGGAATGATCAGTGCCTTCTGATAGGTATGAAGTTTCTTTTGAGGGTCATGAAAATATTCTATTTACTTGACAGAGATCACAAGTAGGCAGAGAGGCAGGCAGAGAGAGAGAAAGAGAGAGAGGAGGAAGCAGGCTCCCCACTGAGCAGAGAATCTGATGTGGGGTTTGATCCCAGGACCTTGGGATCATGATCTGAGGTGAAGGCAGAGGCTTTAGCCACCCAGGCACCCCGAAGGTCATGAAAATATTCTAAAATTGATTGTGGTAGTGGTCAAACATGGTATACTTTAAATGGGTGAAATGTATAGTATATGAGTTGTATCTCAATAAAGCTGTTACTAAAAAAAAAAAGGTATTTTTTTAATACTTCAATACTGCAAGGTATGATTTCTTTTCTTCCTTTCTTTTTTTTTTTGCAAGGTATTTCTAAGATAAAAACAAAACCATAAATAAATAAATAAATAAATAAAAACAAAACCAAGGTACAAATTTCTCATATATGTGTGAGAAACAAGGAGAATAAAAATATGCATGCAACAGCTTATTTTTGCAAAAAGAATCACAAGAAGGATAAATCAGATATAATGATAATGTCCCCTACAAAGGAAAAGTGGAAAAGCAGTGGGAGAGGAAGCAGAGATAGTGTTACTTCTCGGAGTAAACTTTTCTGTATTATTTTGACTTTTGGAACCATGCTAATGTTTTTACATATTCAAAAAATCAAATCAACAAGTTAGCACAAAAACTAAAATTGGACACAAACGAAACCAAATATATTGAGCTGTATGTCAAATGGGTAATATAATCACATGGGGGAAACTAATTCAGGACTCTGAACATATAAATATACTCTAAAGACAAAAAGAACTGCAAATCTATTTTGAATTTTGCTTAGGAAATTTGTTTCCGGCAGCAGTATAGGTATATTCTCAGAGTTTTTTTGTGATTATTGTAGGATAGAGCAAATGATTATCCTTATATTGAAGATTATGGAAATCAGAGCTTTTGCTGCTGCAAAACAAATGTGTAAATATAAAATGGGGCATGGACATATAGAACTCTGTGCTGCTGGACTTAAATTAGAGGAATCATTATAAAGTCATGTTTTAAAAATACATAGGTATAGATTCACTATTTATATTGGCTGAAAGGGTCTAGAAGCAGTCACAGCCCAGAAGCAATAAGCACACTGAATGCCCAGATCTTGGTTTCTAAATTCCATTCCCTACTAATAAAAACCAGAGCTTCTTGGGAAAAAATGGCTGATTCAAGCACTGTGCCATGGAAAACACAAAATGATTACCTTGTTTTTAAAAGAAGAGTTCAAAGAATATGAGGACATGTCAAAGTTTCCAAAAGTTTCATGCTCAAATCAGGGACACTTTGATCAATAAAATAAATATCATTAGTAGCAGATTATAACACTTTAAACAAAATAAGAATCCATGACCCCATACTGATTACGAATAGATAGAGGCTAGAGGATGGATGGACAGAGGATGGGTGGATAGATAGATGATAGATAGATAGATAGATATAAATAGAAAACCTCCTTACATTGGAAAGTCAATTGATAAATATAGATAGAATGATGGAATTAGAAAATCACTATTTGGCAACCATAATAGTAATAAATTCAGCCAAGAAATATCATCAATGTTGAAATTGTGGGTGAATGTTCAATGAGGAACAGAATTCTTACATGATCTCAAAATAACTACATAAAATACTTGAGTATGAAGTGAGAGAATGTAACTATACTAGAGAAGTAGTTCTCTACTTCTATCTTGCAGCAGATACCACTTTAATAAAGTCATAAAGGGTAACATCACCATGATAGGACAAATTGAAATTGTATGCTAACTCATAGGATATACTGAAGATACACAGCATGACTTTTGAGATATACCTCTCAAAACACGAAACTTGATCTAATCACAAGGAAACATAAAGCAAAATCAAATTGAGGGACAGTCCACAAAATGACTGAACTTCAAGAATGTCAAAGTCATAAAAGTCAAGGAAAGATACACAGATACAGCAATTAAATGCAATGTATATTCCCAGATTGAATCTTTCTGTGACAAAGGACATCCATGGAACAAATGAAGAAATATGAATTGAGCCTATAGGTTAGATAGTAATTATCAATGTTAATTTCCTGATTTTAAAGGTTGTACTGTAGTTATGTAGAATGTCTTTGTTTAAAAGGATTCTAAAAGTATTTAGCAGTAATGGATGTTATGTCATCAACTTTTCCTCATATAGTTGGGTGATGGGGAACTCTTTGTTCTATATCTGCAACTTTAAGTTTGAATTTATTTCAAAAAGAAAAGGAAAGGGGCACCTGGGTGGCTCCGTGGGTTAAGGCCTCTGCCTTCGGCTCGGGTCATGATCCCAGGGTCCTGGGATCGAGACCCACATCAGGCTCTTTGCTCCACAGGGAGCCTGCTTCCTCCTCTCTCTCTGCCTGCTTGTGATCTCTGTCTGTGAAATGAATAGAATCTTTAAAAAAATTTTTTAAAAAAAGAAAAGGAAAGATTCCATAAGTCCATGTTTCTTCTAAAAACAAACAGAAATAAAGGAATGGGGGAAAGAGAAAGTTTCTATTTATAGAAAAATGTCGACTGCAAAATGTATAAGGAACAATTGAGTTTTTGAATCACCATTTTGAACCCTATGTTATTTATTGATTCAGGCAAGAATTATCAATGGATGCTAAAATTATTGGTCAAAAATTTGTTGGGGACCGGAATATGTATAAAGACTCAAAGCATCTTCTTAAAGCTTACTTATTAATTATCGAAGAAGAAATGGTACCTTTACCAATATATCATAAATAACACTGTAGTCAAGCGATCAAAACTAACATCACCCAAAGTGGGATGAAGGAACATGAGGTGATTCTGGCTTTGATGCCCTGAAAGAGATACATACTATGTTGTGTTCTTGCCAAGAATGTATCTTGATCATGAAGTCACAGAAGGCACTCAGACACACATAAAATGAGGGACATTCTATAAAATAATAGGTAAGCACACTTTAAAAATGTTATCTCATTGAATGGATAAAGAAGATGTGGTATATACAAATACAATGGAATACAATGCAGCCATCAAAAGAAATGAAATCTTGCCATTTGCAAGGACGTGGCTAGAACTAGAGGGTATTATGCTGAGTGAAATAAGTCAATCAGAGAAAGGCAAATGCCATATGATCTCCCTGATATGAGGAAGTGGAGATGCAACGGGGGGGTTGTTTGGGGGGTAGGAAAAGAACGAATGAAACAAGATCGGATCGGGAGGGAGACAAACCGTAAGAGACTCTTAATGTCACAAAACAAACTGAGGGGGGCCGGGGGTAGGGGGGTAGGGAGAGGGTGGTGGGGTTATGGACACTGGGGAAGGAATGTGCTATGGTGAGTACTGTGAAGTGTGTAGACCTGGCAATTCACAGACCTGTACCCCTGGGGCTAATAATACATTATATGTTTATTAAAAAATTTAAAAAATTTTAAAAAATGTTATCTCATGATAAACAGGGAAGGCTGACAAGTCATTGCAGATTGAAAGACATTGGAGATATGGGAACTAAATGGAGTGCATGTGTGGTCTTGGATTAAATCCTGAATTGGTGAATTAAAGTATTGTTATATTCAATATTGAGACAGTCAGCAAAATTTGTATGTACACTATATTTTAGATACAAGTATATATTGGATCAGTGTTAATTTTCCTGAATTTCATAATAACAGACTGTCCTAGGGAACCACAAATGACCCCAAATGGCCAAAAGAATCTTGAGAAAGAAGATCAAAGCTGGAGATATCACAATTCCAGGTTTCAAGATATACTACAAAGCTGTAATAATCAAAACAGTATGGTACTGGCACAAAAACAGACACATAGATCAACAGAACAGAATCGAGTCCAGAAATAAACACACTCACATGGTCAATAAATATGACAAAGGAGACAAGACTATACAATGCAGAAAAGAATGTCTCTTCAATAAAGGGTGCTGGGAAAACTGGGCAGCTATATGCAAAAGAATGAAAGTGGACCACTTTCTATCACAATACACAAAAGAAAGCTCAAAGTGGATTAGAAACCCAAATGTGAGACCTAAAACCATAAAAATCATAGATGAGAACACAGGCAGTAATTTCTTTGACATCAGCTATAGCAACATTTTTCTAGATATGTTGCTAGATATGCCTCTTGAGGCAAGGGAAATAAAAGCAAAAATAAACCACTGGGACTACATCAGAACAAAAAGCTTTTGCATAGTGAAAGAAACCACCAACAAAATAAAAAGGCAATGTACTGAATGGGAGGAGATATTTGTAAGTGATATATCTGATAAGGAGTTAATATCCAAAATATATAAAGAACTTATAAAGTTCAACCCTCCCCCAAAGTCCAATTTAAAAAGGGGCAAAGAGGGGTGCCTGGGTGGCTCAGTGGATTAAGCCTCTACCTTCAGCTCAGGTCATGATCTCGGGTCCTGGGATCAAGCCCCACATCAGGCTCTCTGCTCAGCAGGGAGCTTGCTTCCCCCCCACCCACCGACCCCCGCCTGGCTCTCTGCCTACTTGTGATCAGTCTGTCAAATAAATAAATATTTTTTTAAAAAAAGGAGGCAAAGAACCTGAAGACACTTTTCAGAAAAGACATACTGATGGCCAACAGATACATAAAAAGATGCTGAACAATTCTCTCCCCTTCTCCTTCTGCCCTTCCCCCTGCTCTCTTTCTATCTCTCAAATAGATAAATATTTTTAAAAAGAAGAAGTAGAAATAAAAAGTGTTTGAGAAGATGTGGCAAAAAACGAAACTTGTACACTATTGGTGGGAATGTAAATTGGTACAGCCACTGTGAAAAATCATACAGAGATTCCTTAAAAAATTAAAAACAGACATACTATATGATCCAACAATTCTACAACTGGATATTTACTCAAAGAAAATGAAAACACTAATTCAAAAAGATAGATTTAAAAAAAAAGATATATGAAACCTTATGTTTATTGGATGCTTATCTACAATAGCCAAGCTATGGAAGCAACCTAAGTGTCTATCAACAGATGAATGGCTAATGAGGATGTGGTGTATACACACACACACACTCACACACACACTAGAATAGTACGTAGCCATAAGAAAGGATGAGATCTGGCCATTTGTGACATGGGTGAACCTAGAGGGTATTATGTTAAGTGAAATAAGGCAGAGAAAGATAAATAACATATTATTTCACTCATATGTGGAATCTAAAAAACAAAACAAATAAACAAAACAAGAAGTAGTTATAATTCTAAGGAGATATCTATTAGCAATACAAGTTCGTAATCTCTTAAGCTTACTCTCAAATGTTTAATTTGAAAAAAAGAATGTGTATGTGTGTGTATTTTTAAGACAGAGAGAAAGACAAATTTATCAAATTGCTAATAAAAGGCCAAGTTTTCAAAATATTAATTTAAAAGAAAATAAATCATCTTGCTCAACTGTTTATCCCTAGCACTTCCCTGCATAACCTTTAGAACATAGTAGATGCTCAACATATATTTATTAAATGCTTAAATTAAATGACAAGTCCAGGGACGCCTGGGTGGCTCAGTTGGTTGGACGACTGCCTTCGGCTCAGGGCGTGATCCTAGAGTCCCGGGATCGAGTCCCACATCAGGCTCCCAGCTCCATGGGGAGTCTGCTTCGCTCTCTGACCTTCTCCTTGCTCATGCTCTCTCTCACTGTCTCTCTCTCTCAAATAAATAAATAAAATCTTAAATGACAAGTCCAATCAGGACTCTTTGAATTGTAAGTGGTAAGACAACCTGTTCAAAGTGTTTAAGTGATGAAGAAAGTCAGTACATTTAACTGTAAAGTCAAAGGGTATATTTTCTTCAGGCATAGCTAGATCCAGGGGTTCAATCAATGTCATTAAGATCTGGACTTTTGCTCTCTCTCTTTCTCTCTCTCTTGCTCTCACTCTCACTCTTCCCCTTGCCCTTATTTTCCTATGTTGGAAATACAGTTCCCCCTGTTTCCTTTACTCTCTTTCTTAAGCTGACTCTCCATATGGTAGCCCCCACAGCTCTCTAATTCAACAGAAATAAAGATATTTCTGTCCAACTGTTCCATACACTTTCACTACTAAATCTCACTGAGTTGATCTGAGTAGTCAGAGAGGATGAAAAATGCTTGTGTTCTCTAGTGTGACCTACATGCCCTGTGGAATGAACAGCTTCAAAGTTTTCAAAACACAAAAGTCATGCGGGGTCTTGGAACACCATCACTAGGATGAGAAATGCAGCCAGGTTCTCCCTTCTCCCCTGGTCCTTTTTGACTAGCTTCTCTATGTGGCACAAAATGATCAGATAGATACTACAAAGTCCGCAAAGTGAAACTCTAAAGTCCAAGCTATTTACTCTCAGAGGTTAATCAAACTATGTTTCAAAATAAAATGCTGTAATTCGAAAGTTAAAGGAAAGAAAGTTCCATAAGTCTCCTTTTTAAAGAACAGTGAGGAAGGGTGCTTGGATGGCTCAGTCATTTAAGCATTTAACTCTTGATTTCATCTCAAGTCACAATCTCAGGGTCATGAGACAGAGCCCTAAGTTGGGCTCCGCACTCAAGGTAGAGCCTGGTTAAGATTCTCTCTCTCCCTTTTCCCCCTGCTCTCTCTCTCTCCCTCAAAAAACAAACAAAATAACAAGAAAAACAGTGATGAGATGTGATTACCTGCTCAAATAGGCTCCATTCCATCAATTATGATAAAATCAGATCAATCAGACAGTGGGTGTTGTTAGATACCCGGGTCCAGATCATTTGGGGGAGTGCAATGAGGTTCCAAGAAGTAGAAAACATGGTCTCTGCTATCAAAAAGCTCTCATTTCAGTCAGGGGAGAATTTACACACTAGAGACATTCATTGGAGATCTGATCTAGTCCCTAGGTGCCAGGGATGTGGTGAAACTTTGAGCTCCTTCAAGTTCTGTGGGTTCAAAGGCAAAGGGAGCTCAAGAGAGATTAGAAGGTGACATGGATGACAATACAGCTTTTGGCCTGTATTATTCACTGATATGGCCGCATGCCCAGAAGGGTGCCTAGCCCATAATAAGCACCAGTAAATAAGTACTAAATGAAAGAACAGACTGAGGATGCCCAAAAAGGCCATCAGAGAAAGTGGGAGGGAAAGCGAAGGCTAACACTTAATGAGGGACAGGGACACACTGTGTGTCTGAGAAGACTTGGCGTAGCTGGCAGGATGGGACAAAGCCAGGCCGCGGTGGAACCAGTGGTTCATGCTGGTGCAGAAGAGGAACTTGGTAAGCAGCAGATGGTACAGAAGAACCAAGCTGTACAGGGCAGGGGTCACTAATCAGTACTGGGCTACATAAGCTAGTGGATGTGTTGTCGCTTGTTTATTTTTACCTCCCCAGTGTTTTAAAGATTTATTTACCTAATTTAGAAAGAGAGAGGAAAAGATAAGCTCAAGCAGACTCCCCACTGAGTACAGAGCCCAGTGTGGGGCTTGATCTCATAAAACTGAGATCATGACCCAAGCCAAAACCAAGAAATGGATGCTCAACCGAATGAGCCACCCAGGTGCCCCAAGACCTCCATGAAGTTTTAGAAATTGAGAAATCTTATATAGCATCCAGATTTCTGGCTGGCTTCTCTTGAACACTCAGAAGATCTGGCAGCCATGAGCCATGTGGTCACACGGGTACAGCTGGCAGAGCTAAGTGGCCTCGCAGGCCTCGATTCCCCTTCAGTTTACCACTTGCCACCACTCCCCATTTCGTTACTCCTGGGCCAAGTCTCTCCTTAGTGTGACCCACAGACTCCACCCGCATTTGAGCTTGTGGCGGGCATAGGTGGACAGCGAATTGTTCTCAGTTGTCTCTGAAAACCTGCTTAGCACTTTCACCTTCCTCTTTGCAACTTCTGCATTATATTCTGTTCTCAGTAAAATTTCACAATATTTTAAAAAGTAAAAGACACTCACAAGTTTGGGGAAACTAAGCTCATGCTTGAAAACTGTAAAATAAAGAGGCATAAACAAATGTGTTACCACGATTTGGCTCAAAGTGTTCCCATAGTCCTGCATTCAAAACCTTGAGGAACAAAGTCATTGATAATTCCAACCCCCTTCCCGCACCCACCCACAACGTCCCAGAGCTGCCGTCTCTTTAAGGACATTGGTATGAATATTTTTGCCATCTTCCTTCTCTAGTATTTTCAGAAACTTAACACATGCTGGATGTGGCAGGTGCAATTCTAATTTTAATATGGGTGGGAGTCCACCCAGCCAAGTATTCGAGAAGGGCTTTGGGAATTGTATCAGAGCATCAGGCTGGTTAGAGCATATTGTGCTGCCTGAACAACATCCCATTTGGGCACAGGTCCACTGAGTGGGGGCCTCCTACCAGTCAGCTAAACCCCCGTGAGCTATGAGTATTAAAAAAAGAAAAAAAAGTCAGCACCTGTTTCAGCTTTGGCAAGAACCCTAAAATAGAGCAACCATTTCTCACGAAAGCTGAACTTCAGTGTTTGCAGCTGCTTACTTCCTTATCAAAAATCAATTTCTGTCTATTATATAATGTACAGAAATAGGATGCTCCCCCTTTCTAATTCACTGCTTTTCTTCTTGACCAAATGAACTTTTTGAACACTTTTGTGTAGATTTGGAATCAATGGGGAAGGTTTGGTTTGGTTTTGTTCTTTTCCTATGAAAAGCCATTGACCCACTAAAAAAAAGAACTCCACTTACGGAAAAAAAAAATTTTTTTTTAAACTGTTCATTTTAAAAGGAAGCATTCTGCTTACTGTTCCTTGTTTTTTTTTTGTTTTTTTGTTTTGTTTTGTTTTGTTTTCTCAGGCACCCTGCAAGAGGATGAATGAAAAATAAAGACAGGAACAAAAACCTTTATTCAGTAAATAAAACAATCCATAAAATAGCTTTCATTGTGTATCATGATATATGTGGAGGGAGAGAGAGCAAATGCGATGGCTGGAAAAGGACAAAGGAGAGAAGGAAAGAGGAACAGAGAGGTAAGGAGAGAGACACATGTCCTCAAAGATGCGAAGGAAAAAGCCTAAAGCTGACATCTCATCAGACGACTCTCCAGGCTCCCAACCTTAGTCCCTAAACTCCTCTTACATCCTCACTGTGCAAATACTATACTTCTTTGGCCTGCCTCCATGAGCCTCTATCTCGTCTGTTCAGTTTGGTTCCTTATGCATTGGATCCAAGCCCTGGGCCACCCTGATAAAACCAGCCACAGAATCTTCTTTCCCCAAGCATGTCTGAATCCCCTCAGGAATAATGAGCACACTCAGGGCAGAAATATCCTTCTGATAGGTTACCCATCTTAATTACCCAGAGCTTTTCTGAGAATGGGCATGGTTTTATTAACCACATTTTGACTAGCTCATTGTTAGGAGTGGAGAAAAAATACATGCCTAGCTCTTTATAAAATCAGAATTGCCTGATTTTCTGTTCAGCGCCATCACTATCCAAGATACTGAGAATGACTAATTAAAAAGGGCATTTCTCACCTCCTAAAACATAATTCTCTAGTATTCATACCACTAGCCATTCTGTCAAAATATCTTATATGCAGCCCTATTATTTATTTTATTTAAGTAAACTCTGGTTGTCAATAGTGAAGTTAGCCGAGCAGGGTAAAAATCTTAAAAGGAAAAACAAATCTATTCCTTAAATTTCACCTATAGAAATAGGATGCTTTCAAATATGCACATTAAAAAAAAAAAACATGCAACATGTGACATGTAGAGGAAGAGGGAAAAAATTTAAAAAATAGTTCTGAAAAGCCATAAGGAGTTGTAAGTCATCAGTAAATACATCTCATCACTTCCTTCCTCCCACCACTCTGTCTCATCCCATTGATTCTGCAGTGCTTCTTGGTAAAAAGCACAAAGAGAGAGGAAGTTAAGGATAGATAAATGGGTTCTAAAGTCTGTGAACTCAGTAATTTTATCTTCCCTCAGCCTATCCTTTGATTTAGGGAAGGACTCAGAAGTCAGCCTCCTCTGCTCATCCCTATCCCTGGCCTCTTAGTTCTATCAGATAATCCATTTAAGGCTTGGCATTCCTATTGTTAAATACAATTGCTGGTTAATCTGATTGCTATCTCCTCTCCTAAAGAAAGTCCTTCTAAAACCAGATGAAATTGTGTCAGATCTAACCCCAAAGCTCCAAGCTTCTCCTTAACTTCTGGTTCCCATGGTGAAGATTGAACCATGTTCTCAGCAGGACTGGGTATGGGAGACTCCTGACCCAGATCCACTTACGTTCTGAATTTATGTTAAACCCAGGGAGCCAGATGTGGGGCTCGATCCCAGGAGTCTGGGATCATGACCTGAGCTGAAGGGCGATGCTTAAGCGACTGAGCCACCCAGGTGCCTAAAATCAGTTAAATTTCTGATTTACTATAAGGGTAGCAGAATGATTTGTCTAAAAACCATGTCATGCCTCTGCTCCAGTGGCTGCTCATCTCACTCAGAGAAGCCACAGTTATTCAGCCAACAAGTTCTGCCAACATGTCCATACCCTACCCTGATAACTGTCTAACCTCCTCTTCTACTGCCTCCCCGGTGCTCATACACCAGGCACATGATCTTGCTGTTCCTTTAACATCTCAATCTTTCACTCACCACAGGGCATTTGCTTTTGCAGTCTCTTCTGCCTGCAATATTCTTCCTCCAGGTATCCACAATCTCACTCTCTCAATTCCTGAAGGTCTCTGCTCAAACATCGCATTGTCCACTAGGCCTTCCTTAACCACCTTTCTTAAAACAGCAGCAGCCTCCTCCTGCCCCAGTATCCTTCATTATATTTAAACATTTTTATTAAGAAATAGTTCACACCACCATGTACTTCATCCATTTAAAGTGTACAATTCCATAACTTTTAGTGTATTCACACACTAAAATTGTGCATCCAACTTCCTATGAATTCGAAAACATTTTAATTGCCCCCAAAAGATTTTCTTTTAGCCATGAATCCCAATCACCCCAACTCCCTAGCCCTAGGCAATCGCTATTCTACTTGCTGTCTCCATGTATTTGTCTACTCTGGATTTTTCATACTGATGGAATTGCACAAGATGTAGTCCTTTGTCACTGGCTCCTTAGTGTCATGTTTTCCAGGTTCATCCATGGGGTACCATGAATCAGCACCTCATTCCTTTTATTGCTGGATACTACCCCATTGTATTGCTCCAGTAATCAGTTGATGGGTATTTGGGTTGTTTCCACTTCTTGACTATGAAGGGTAGCACTGTTAAGAAGGTGTGTGTGAAAAAAAAAAAAAAAAAAAGAAGGTGTGTGTGTAAGTTTTGGTGTCGACATGTGTTATAATTTTTCTTGAGTATACACCTAGTAGTGAATCCCCATTATTTTTACCCTGCTTGATTTTGAGCACTTCTTACCATTTGATATATGATATATATATTTTATTATTTTTTAGTTTTTTTATTAACATATAATGTATTATTAGCCCCAGGGGTACAGGTCTGTGAATCGCCAGGTTTACACACTTAACAGCACTCACCATAGCACATACCTTCCCCAGTGTCTATAATGATATATGATATGTCTACTCATTTTCTTTTCTTTTGCCTGCTCTTTTCCTGTTAGAATATAAGCTCCCTAAAGGTGAGATTTTGGTCTGTTTTGTTCACTGCTTAGACTTGGCACATAGTAGCAGGTAGTAAATGTGTATTGCATGAATGAAAGAATGCTACTGTCATTAGGGCAAACTGAGTGAGGAAAATCTATTACATCAGCAAGCTGATCATGTACCCCCTGTAAGTCAATTTGCCAAGAGGTTTGGAATTTCAGCTTGAGAGAAGTAAGAACATTTTCAGAGTTGTCACCAGCCAGCGCCTTAGTCAAACAACCACTCTGTGGCCTCAGTTCCTCCTGTGTAAAATGTCAGGATTGGACCAGTGTCCCTGACTCCTTGCTGCTCCATATTCCATAATCCAACACATAAATTAACAGTTGACTTGATTTGCCCATACAAGTGTCTATCTTTCATTCATTCATTCATTCACTCATTCAGTATTAAATGCCTTGGTGAGTCAGACAGTATGCAGGTGACTCATATCACCATTCACAATTTATTTGGACAGTAATTACACCCTTACTGGTTTAATTAAAAAAATTTTTTGTGTATAAATAAATACAGCTGAGTTGGGCTTTAAAAAATGGATGCCATCCCTTAACTATTTTAAGTTTCTAAGACATAGGCAGAAACTGGAAGGATGAAAAAAAATCAATATCACATAATTTTATTATTATTTATTTTAGTGTCTTCTAGTTTCACAAAGGACACCCATTATCAGAAACAGAGAGGGCGTTAAGTGGGAAAAAAAAAACTATCAGACTCATTGGCAGTGGCTTTTGCTCTGTGAAAAAATACAAACCATTCACCATCAGAAGTCCCTACTTCTTCTCGTGCTTTTCGTGGTGGTCAGAGACCAAAGGGCTGCCTGAAATAAGACAAGTTTTTCTATCATGTTTTTTTATCTAGGCAGTTTATTCCTTGATTTAGCATAATTCCTCAAATGTTGAGAGGCAGAGAGAGTAAGAGTCAAAGCCTTTTCGGGGTACCTGGGTGGCTCAAAGTAATAAGTACTTTGGGAGCCAAAGTAATAAGATGTCCTATTGGCCAAAAGCCTTGTTTCTGCTGGAGCGATACACTTGAAAAATCACTGGCTATGTTCCTGGACCAAATACCCTAAAATATACTTTGTCAGGAGTATTTTCTATGATTAAGTCCCAGGGACAGCTTTTTATCATCTGCCTACTGCATAATTTTAAGAAAGCATCTCAGGGGGGCACCTGGGTGGCTCAGTTGTTAAGCATCTGCCTTTAGCTCAGGTCATGATCCCAGGGTTCTGGGATCGAGCCCCGCATCGGGATCCCTGCTCGGCGGGAAGCCTGCTTCTCCCTCTCCCACTCCCCCTGCTTGTGTTCCCCCTCTTGCTGTGTCTCTCTCTGTCAAATAAATAATAAAATATTTTTAAAAAGAGAAAAAAAAGCATCTCAGGAGAGTGAAGTGGACTTGGGAGGTAATATACAAATGCTTCATTCAATAAATCTTTATTTGCCTATGATGTCCCAGCCTGCAAGCAGGAAGTGGTTAATACTTTCTCATCCCAACTGCCTTGGGTTTCCATAAGACAGGTATCATGGGCACACTCTGTCACAAATGAGGAGAGCTGAAGCTCTGAGATGTACAAAACAACAACAATAACAACAACAATTTACCTTTGTTAGGATTATACAAGTCATGGACAAAGTACACGAGCCCCCCAGAGACTGGACACTATCTCACCCTGTAAGTACCACTCCAAGTACATCTTTTGCATTCATCGATGGAGCAATAATGTTATCTTTGCATAGGAAGTGTATAATATCTATTGGAGACAATAGGTGGCAATAATTACAATTCCTTTCCCACAAAAGGAGGATATTTTATCCTGGAACTGGAGAGTTTTGTGGAAAACTGAAAAATCTGACCAAATTCCTTTATTTTAAATTACCAAATGTAAATCATAGGGGACCTCTCTAAAAGGAAAAAAAAAAAAGAAGACTTGAGTGAATTTTGGAAGCTCTGACGTGCTATTTTTAAGAAAATTTAGGTGAATGAATTATTTACATTTTATGTGGTGGGGGCTCCCTCCCCATCTATCAGAAGTGGTTAATAGAAACCTCCCCTAATATGAACTCAGTAACTAGATAATGAAGATGAAGATACATGTTACTTCAACTCCCAAAATATCAGTTTCCTTATCTGTACAGTGTGAAGGCTGTACAGGAAGATTTGCAATCTGGTTCTGCTCTACAGCCCTTACATGCAATCCTGGGATATAAATCACACTTTTGGGGCACCTGGGTGACTCAGTCAGTTAAGCAGCCAACTCTTGATTTCAGCTCAGGTCATGATCTCAGGGTGGTGGGATCGAGCTCCACACCCAGTGCCGAGTCTGCTTGAGATTCTCTCTCTCCCTCTTGCTCTGGCCCTCTTCCGCATCACTCTCTCCCTCTAGATAAATAAAATAAAATCTTTAAAGTAAGCAAACAAGTGAATGAATGGATAAGTAAATAAAAACACACTTTCCAAATAATTCTGTAATTATAAAAAAAGAACAAAAAGTTGGCTCTAAACTAGTTGTGTCTACCTCGTCACAAACAATAGAACCAGCTCTTGCTATTGCAAAAGAAATAATAAAACAAAGAAACTCTGGAAACTGAGGTAAGAGCAATAGAATGAAGCTTAGAAAGGGGAATGAACTAAGAAGGTCAGAGGCTGTAGACAGAGAAACAAAAAAGCATCCATCTTCCTGCTCGGTGGGTTTGACTGTCTGGGACCACTGTAACGTTTCAGAGAGAGAAAGCAGCTGAATGAGTTAGCTTGGGACTTCTGACCCACCTTAGCCGAGGGAGGGACACCTCTCATGCATGGTGGAATTATGTTATTTCTGATTGGAGGTGACCATAGCATCCCCCAAGCAAAAGCTAGGTGCTATTACCAGAAGAAGAGAGAGGAGGCTGGGCAGGCAAAAACAACAAATGTCTTTGAACCTGATGTCAGGGATTTGCCCTCTGTCCTCTTGGAGGGATCAGTAACAGGGGTTTGGGGCTAGGGACAAATACAAGCCATGAATAGACATGAGGATAAACCCTGGATCAAAGCTGTGGTCCAGGCCAGGAAGGGGCAGGCCGGAGCTGGGGAAGGCAGATGACAAGAGAGGGCACTTGGAGCTCTGAGGGGTGAGCAGCTGTATTTTCTGATACACACTTCATCCAGCCGCCTGCGCCGAGAATGCACCACATGGTCAGTGGAATGGAATGCAGGGCAGATACCAGCCCCTCCAAAGCACAGAAATCCGATACAATGCCTTCAGCCCGATGCACGTCCGGGCATTTTGTCTCATTTGATTCCAATTCTTTTTGATGTCCAACAAAATTAAGATGGCCAGGCTGGGTCAAAGGTCAGACCTGCTAAGTGAGAATGGTCAGGCCCACACTGCACATTTAGGTGAGAGCACGGACTTTAGCTGAGGCAGGGCAAAACTGCCGTGTCCTCTTTTGTAAGCTGAGGAGAGGGGTCCTGGTTTGCTTTGGAAGGTGCTGGCACCCTAGGGGTGGAGGAGACTGCTGTGATAGAGACATAGGGCACAGCAGCTTTCAGAGCCAAGGACTGGAGCCAAAGGAGCAATATCAGCTGCCAGATCCAAGAGGTCAGTTTGAGACTGTGGTCAAGAGTGAGACAAGAGACCAGGAGCTGGGATTTAAAAAGGTCTGGAAACACAGCAGGAAGTGAGATGGTTTGAAAAAGTTCAGGATAGAGACTATTCAGACCAAGGGCCAAAGCCATGTTTTCCCTGGGTGCTGGCCACATGGCAGGGGGCCTGGCAAACAATCAAAATCATTTAGCAGCACAGAGCTGGACTGGAGGAAGATGGGCAAACACCTGAGGTGGCCATGCACATCTGACCCAGAGCAGGCAGGGCCTGGGGACCTACAGGCTAGCATCCAGAGTCCCAGAGGTCAAAAATGTGGCAGTAGCCAGTAAGACAGACCTCCACTTCTGATGATACCTTCCAAGCGAGGACACCAGGTCCTCGGACTTGGTGGTGATGCCGTCTCTCATTGGGCAAGTACATGCTTAAAAGAAAGAAAGAAAGAAAGAAAGAAAGAAAGAAAGAAAGAAAGGGCGAGCTGCTTCTGTAAGATAATGGTTCTCAACCCCGGCTGCCCCCTGAAGTCACCTGGAAATAGGTTGAGTCCAAGATTTTACCAACAGAGTCTACTAGAGTTACTCTGAGGGATAGCCTGGACTTCAGGGGTTTAGAACTGTTTTTAATTAGGTATAAAAACTAAATATTCAAAACTTGAAAACTAGGAAATGTCAACTAATCCTTTTACAAACAAACTGGCTTCTGATCAATAACTCAAATGCCCTCTTCGTGAGTCTTAGGGAAGAAAGAACATGCCTCATTCATCTTTTTCTTTCAGCACCCGAAACAGTTCTGGGCATATATTAAGCACTTATTAAAAATATTTTCAATTGAAATGTAATATCCCTCAAAGGGTATACAACAAAATGTTAAGTGGTTTTTTTGGTATTGAGACTATAATGTAACTTTTTTCTTCAATTTTTATCTCCACTTTTCTATTTTTCGATGACTTTTCTTAAAGTTAAAAAATACATATTTTTAAAACACTCATTGGGAAGGACTATTAATCTCCATTAGGAGAAAAGAAGGAATGTTTAATGTCATCATCGTTTAAATATTCTCCAATTAAGTAGTTCAACATTCATACCAAACCACAAAGATTCAGTTTGAGTTTGAGAAACTAGTAAGTGATGGGACTAAGTGACAGGAGCAATTATGTATATTTTGCAAATGTTTGCAGGCAGCAACAGGAAATAAGAAAATATATAACCAAATGCTTTACCAAGGCCTGAGCTTCTGATCACTGCTGGATGAGAACATTTGAACATTTGGTCTGCTTCTTCAATATCTAATTTACCTTCAAACATCAAACACTCAGTTTCCAAGTTGATGGTTACAGAATATTAATAGAGGTGTCACATTAAGATTCCTCCACCTCAAAGGATTCCTTAAAAAAAAGCTGAGTTTTGTTTTGTTTTTAAAAAGAATCTATAGTGACTCTAATCAAGGATAACTAAACCCCGGGTCAGAGTATTCATTGTGTTTAACCTATTAATGGAACTGTTATATCTTGTAAACTATTTCAGATATTACTAGATTTATGTTTGCCTGTTTTTAAACAATTCTTTTTTTAAAATATTTTATTTATTTATTTGCCAGAGAGATAGAGAGCACAAGCAGGGGGAGCAGAAGGGAGAGGGAGAAGCAGGCTCCCCGCCAAGCAGGAAGCCGGATGTGGGATTCCATCCCAGGACCCTGGGATCATGACCTGAACCAAAGGCAGATGCTGAACCAACTGAGCCACCCAGGCATTTCCTAAAATTCCTTGTGTGTGTGTGTGTGTGTGTGTGTGTGTGTGTGTGTGTATGTATATGTGTGTGTGTGTTTAAAGATTTTATTTATTTATCTGAGAGAGAGAGAGCATGCACTAGCACAGGGGAAAGACAGAAGCAGAGGGAAGAGACTCTCTACTGAGCAAGGAACCCGATGTAGGACTTGATCCCAGGACGCTGGGATCATGACCTGAGCCAAAGGCAGATGCTTAACTGATGGAGCCACCCAGGTGTCCCTAAAAATTCTTTTCCTTTTTAAGGCACTTTATACTCTACTTGCACTAACTACAAAACCCTACCCTCTGTAGAGAGGGCGGCCACAGCAAACCTTCATTTATAAGGTTGTTATAATGCAGGTCAACTCAGCACCATAAATGAACACTTCACAGCCACATGTGAGAGGTTTTCTTTGCCCCTCAGAACAGTAAGCAGTTTCCCCTCTTGCTTTCTTATAAAGAAAGCCCACGTGAAAAACTAAAATTTAAAAAAAGATACAGAATACAACAAACTGGTATCTATTGTTCTGTTCTGCAGACGGCTATGTGGTAAGGCACTGTTAGAACACCAAAGTGATGGCTGTAGAAGAGCACTAAAAGGAGTACTGCAGACAAGAGACTTCAGTAATGGCTCCAGCAGACCCACAAAGGATTAGTTTTACAGCAAGGACCTTGGGGTAACCTGGCTAAATATTTCACTTTGGAGCAGGTTGGGGGGCAGATGGCTGGGATTTGCAAAGCAGTGCTGGTGACTGTGGTTTGGCTGGGCTTGGGGTTAATTTCTCACTCACTGCTTCAGACTGTTGCAGAACATCCTGCTTATGCCCTGTGCTCCACTGGGAACTTGTCTCACCCCTCAGGTCAAGGCTATCTTAAAATGGCAAGATTAGCGGCAGTCCGGGAGCCAGGCATTTAAAAGGAGGAGGGCTGGCTGGCTCAGGCTGGGTGTGAGAGAGATGAAGATGTTCTTGTCAAAAGCCCAGCCAGGATCCTTTCAAATTTCATCGCTATAAATGCTCTGCATTTCGCCAGCAATCCCCGAGTTCACCCAGTGGAGTAGGTGCTGGGAAGGAGAAGAGCAGGAGGAAATGAGAATGCTTAGGACCTGGAGAGAAAGGAGGGCTTTTGCACAGGATGTTATTTCTCTGGAACCCAGCTGAGTTCTTACTGGAGTTCCACAAACTGACCTGCGGTATCAGAGCCTTTTTTAATTCCTTTGAATATTTTTTTCAGTGATAGAACATTTATGCTTTCAGTGGTTACATGTGAATTTTGGAAATAGCTGAGCCCATCCAATTATATCAAGCTAGGTCAATAATAACCTGCATTTGGATAGTGCTTTCCGTTGCATAAGGTGCTATAACAATGCCTTATTACATTTCATCTCCAGGACAACCCTAAAGGCACTATTATTCTCAAGCTGCAGAGGAGGAAAGTGAGTTTGAAGACGTTAAGGGATGTGTAGAGTTACAAAACAGAGCTGGACCTGAATCCAGATCTGATTCCAAATCCATTGCTTTTTACCCCACATTAGAGGTTCTATTTTTAATTTAAAACATATGAAGCAGTGCTTTGGGGGAACCTACCTAACTTCACAATCTTGTGCGAAATACAATTCAGTAAGAGGATTTCCAAAATATTTTGAGCAATGGCATCTTCATCAGAATGAGCACGTGTTTTCCTAAGAATGATAAGTGTATGGTTTTCCTATCTTTCCAAACACACAGTTAGATTTTTAAAATCCCATTATTTTATTGTCACAACTTGTAAGACTTTAAAATGCATTCTATATTCACTTCCATAAAAATCATTATGTAGGAAAAAATACTGGAGGAAAAAGCTATTTCACATGTGGGAGAGGGAAAATTGGAAAGAGCAAAGAGCCTCTAATAGAACATAAAACCAGATTTGTGGGCTACTTCTTATCTGGAAAAAGAAAAAAAAATGGTGGTATGATAATAGTTATACACCTAACAGAAGAACTTCATTATACTTGGAGGTTTTATTCAAGTAAATAAAGTAAATAAAGAAATACAAGAGGGGTATTCCCCTAATTGATTTTTTTCCTCCCACTTTGGTTTTCAGTCATTTGTTCCATTATATCCACCTTTCTTTTAGGTGGTGACTATATGTAGGAAACCCATTGTGTTATATCAAGATAAAAGTGTCCTATAGGTGCCATAATTGATCATCGAGTGGCTGGACACTTGTGTGTTCCAGGAGCTCAGAGTTGAATGTTAAAAATGCAGGAATTTTGGGAGCCAACTGTTAAACTGTTGGTACTTCAAACTATAGTGGGAGAATTTACAACATGGAAATCAATAAATCTGCTACAAATCAGGGTTCCCTTCCCACCCAGAGCCAGTTTGCCAGACACTGCTGACAGGAGGTGTGAGGAATTAGGGAGGGCGGAGGTTAGCCCTAACCCTACAACTGTTAGAGGTCAACGAAGAATAAAGAATGTGCCATCTTGTCCAGTGACTTTGGACTTGAAGTATAAACAGTTTTGTTTTTGTTTTTGTTTTGTTTTGTTTTCAAAGATTTTATTTATTTGACAGAGAGAGACACCGCGAGAGAGGGAACACAAGCAGGGGAGTGGGAGAGGGAGTCCCTCTGAGCAGGGAGTCCAACGCGGGGCTCAATCCCAGAACCCTGGGATCATGACCTGCGTCAAAGGCAGATGCTTAACAACTGAGCCACACAGGTGCCCCTATAAATAGAGTTTTAATAAAGTTGAGAGAGTCAGACTGTATTTAGAGACATTTCTGTAATATCAAACAAACATTTGGCACCACACAAGCAATTCAACATGCTTACAGTGAGTTGTTTAATTTACCTTCAGGTTAAAATAATATAAGATGGTCACTATATATTGTTAAATGGAAAAAAGCAAGTTACAAATTGCACATATGTGAGCCAAGAAAAATCATTGTAGACATGTATATTCTGGGAAAATATATACCAAACTGATTATTTCTTACAAGAGTAGGGAAGAAGATTAATGTTTACCCTTTTTATTTCTGAATTGTTCTTTGTTACTTTCTTTTTTTAATGAACATTAAATTTCCTAATAACTAAATAGTAATTTTTAAAATTTTTAAATTAATAATTATAATAATTATTTATAATTTTTATAAACAATATTATATTATTTTATAATATAATATTATATAATATTATAATTATAATAATTATAAACAATTATTATTTGACAGACGGAGATCAAAGGTGGGCAGGGAGGCAGGCAGAGAGAGAGGGGGGAAGCAGACTCCCTGGTGAGCAGAGAGCCTGATGCAGGGCTCAATCTCAGGACCTTGAGATCATGACTTGAGCTGAAGGCAGAGGCTTTAACCCACTGAGCCACCCAGGTGCCCCCTAAATAGTAATTTTTTAAAAAGATTTTATTTATTCATTTGATAGAGATCACAAGTAGGTAGAGAGGCAGGCAGAGAGAGGGGGGAAGCAGGCTCCCTGCTGAGCAGAGAGCCTGATGTGGGGTTTAATTCCAGGACTCTGAGATCATGACCTGAGCCGAAGGCAGAGGCTGAACCCACTGAGCCACCCAGGCACCTCTTTAAATAGTAATTTTAAAAGAAAGAATACAACATCAGATAAATTTGGTCATACTGACAACTTGATAATGATCTACTCAAAGCATAAAACTGATCCAACCAACTATTTTCATCCTCATTCTTCTAGTCTCTTCTATTTTCCTTTTTTAATTGTTTTGATTTTTTAAATTGCTGTTTTCAAAGATAAATGCATTTACGTCTTTATGGGCGCCAAATTTTCAGTTTAAAATACTTTAAAATTGTACCTGCTTTAAAATACTTTAAAGTTAGTTCCTGCATTGGTGTTAAAAGACATACCAATTCCACCTCTGGGATCAGTTAGGTCTTAAAAGTCTGCCACTATGTCCCTTAGCAAGCCTTAGAGGACTCCTACTTCCAACTGCTGGCTGCAGGCAGAGCTGACAAGATCTTGCTTTGGCAAATTGCTTTGTTCTTGTCAAGGAAAGTTTGTAAATGGAAAGTTTGTTCGTAGAGGAGTTTCTGGAGAACTCTAGCTAAGCTGTATTTCTGGCTTGGCCATAGAATGAACTATGCTACTTTGGGTTAGTCATTTAATCTTCTAGAACCTCATCTGAAAATAGGGATAATACCATATTTCCATGACTCAAAGATATACATTTCCCCCATATTTTATTACCCCTGAAATGGGATGTATCTAAATAAATTTGCCAGCTTCCGTGCCCAGTGTGGGATATAAATGTCATTTGTGAGTGTAGGACAACTTCACAGGTTCCATAAAGGCATCTGCTTAGTTCATATCACTTTAGAGGAGTTATTTGCATTTAATAATACCACATGTGTTCATTTGCATTTCGTTTTAAGTAACTCTACATTTATATTACTCTACATTTGGGCCTTGGTATTTGAAGTATTAATAAAGCCTCCCCAGTGATTCTAGTGCATTATATTAAGTTAGTGGTTCTCAAACTTAGCTGCATGAGGGTTGCCAACAGCTCAGGTCAGTGCATGAGCATCTCAGGGTGATCTAGGTATCACGTTTTTTTTTTTTCCTAAGTGGTAAAGCCCAAACAAACATCAGAATCACCTAAGGACCTTGTAATTGAATCCAGACTCACATACACTCTGGTCCCCAGTTCTTATTCAGGTCTCAAGGGAGAGCCTTGCAATATGTTTTTTTTTTTTTTTTTTTTTTTTTAAAAGTAAGATAAAGGTTTTTTTTCCATATGTGACAGTGTCTGCTGGTTTATATTTTGTTTTAAATATTTTATTTATTTTTTTCAGAGAGGGGGAGAGAGAGAGTGAGTGAATGAGAGGGAGAGGAACAGAGAAACTAAATCAGACTTTGCACTGAGCACAGCCCAATGCAGGGCTCTGTCCCACAACCACGAGATCATGACCTGAGCCGAAACCAAGAGTCGAAAGTCAGATGCTTAACCAACTGAACCACCCAGGCGCCCCAGCAGTCTGTATTTTGAATAAGTTCCCCAGTTTATGTCGTGGTACAGATCTGAAAATCATCAGCCTACGTTCATTCACTAAGTTGGCAGTTAAAAGATCTAGTCTTGGCTCTGCTAACTAGTTCTCTGAACACAGCTTCCTCCTCTACAGAATAAAGAGGCTGGATGAGACGTACTCCAAGATATCTGAAGTCTGTTCTGATTCCAACATGGGGAAGCCCGGATCATTGGTCTAGTGTGGGACATTTGTTGTTTTGTCTGGTGGAAGGCAGCCTTCAGGGGTGTGCACCTCTACTGTGTGACTCTAAAGGGAGCTGCCAGTCTTCCTGTAGAAGTCACCTCACAGGCCACTGTGATGGGCCTAAGTTTGCATGTTTTACCCAAACTGAGTTAACTGGAGCAATTGTGCAGCAGTTTTGAGCTTCAGGCCAGAGATCCAAAGACTCTCAGACTTCTCTGGTGACAAAACCAAAGTTGCGTGTCTGGCAGCCACAGATATGCATTCCCCAGCCACAACTGAGGGAATGAAGGTGATGTTCAGAAAAGCCAAAATGAGAGGCGGAGAGAGTGTGGCCCAGTTGGAATCTCTAATTTTAGGGCCTGCAGTTTGATTGCATGGGTCAGTGAAGTCTCAGGTTAGGTTTCTATCAATCACAACCCAAACAAACAAACAAACAAACAACAACAAAAACTGCCAAAGAATACAACTGATCCTCAATAAAAATGACACTTCAGAGTTTTACAGAGGTTTTGTGTATATTTTCTCTCTGCTTCCTAATGCTAGCCCTGAGAAGTAGCACATGTATTTTAAAATCTGACATATAACAGACATACCATAAAACTCACTATTTTAAAGTGTACAGTGGTTTTTAGTATATGCACAAGGTGTGCAACCATGCATGACCACTCTCTAGTTCCAGAACATTTCATCATCCCAACAGAGCAACCCCATCCCCATTAGAAGTCTCTCCCCCTTTCTTCCTAGTCCCAGCCCTTAGCAACCATGAATCTACTTTCAGCTCTTACATTCCCCACTGGAAGGGAAGGACAAGGAAATCTAGAGATTCTAGTGACTTTCTTAAGCTTTTCTGAAGATGCTAGAGCTGAGATTAGAGCCTGTTAAACCATCCTGCCTCCTTTTGTGGAGTTATTTACACCCAGTTCATTTCCTCAAGTTATTATATTTGTTGACTACTGTAGAAGGGGAAGGGGGTTAAAACGGCCGCATGTAAATTATTATAGTCATTTAGAAATGGCGCTGGTTTGTCCTAAGAAGTCAGTTCACTCTGACATGGTTTGCTCAATTTTGTTAACATTATGCTTTTTTTTTTTTTTTTAAGATTTTATTTATTTATTTGACAGAGGGAGAGAGATCACAAGTAGGCAGAGAGGCAGGCAGAGAGAGAGAGGTGGGGGGAGGCAGGCTCCCTGCTGAGCAGAGAGCCCAATGCGGGGCTTGATCCCAGGACCCTGAGACCATGACCTGAGCGGAAGGCAGAGGCTTAACCCACTGAGCCACCCAGGCGCCCCAACGTTATGCTTTCTTGATGAAAGAGATCAGTACGCTTCTTTGCAACTGAAACCCACTTGACCTCCCCGGGAAGGAAAAAATGGTTATTGACTTTCTTATAAATCTAAGGAAGAAAACAAGTTTTAGTCCCCTTTGGAGTCATATGTCTTAACTATAGTAACTCCATTTTAGTCTACTAAGCTTTTGAACAGGACAAATAAACCTTATACAACATTCAGAGTTCAATAGGATTAGAAAGGAGACATCAGAGAGAAGATGTAGATATTATATTCTGATTCATTTGGAGTTCAAACCAACTTGGAGCCTTTTATTTTGGCAGATATTATTTTAGTAAGAGTTTTTGCCTACCGAATACTTTAATCTAATTCTAGAAACCAATAAGCTGCAATCTAATTGGGAAATGATGAAAGACAGTGATTTGGAGAAATGGATTTGTTTACATGAAGTTTTGTCCAAGTTCAGCTTTGTAGAAGAGTCGGAAATATCCAATCTCTACTTTGGGGGTAAAAACACATTTAGGGGTACACACCCATATCGCTGGGTATGTATCTCCCTTTGTGTGCTTGTTTTCCATTCATGGGAGTCTATTTCTGTCAATGGGATAATACCAGGCCTGCACATCCCAGCCTCAAAGTCCCCTCAGGGTAAAAGGGCTGGAGAACAGCAAGTCCCTGGAACAATCAGGGAGCCTGTTCAGTTTTGGCTGCCTGTGTCACTGTTCTGCCAGTCTGTTGAAGCATTTGGGGGAACACCCAGTCTTTGCAGAAGCTTGAATCTGGCTCTAGAGAACAAAAATGAATAAAGAATAAATTCTCCCCAAAGCTGAGAACAGGGGACTTCACTTTCTTGTCTAATTTTCCTGCCACTCAGTCACATCTGTATCAGAAAACCCAGTGCACACACATCCCAGGAGGAGGCATATATACTCTTTCCCACCCCACCCTGAACATGCATGCTAACGGTCTCTCTAACAATCGAACATTAAAAGATGTTCAGATGTTCATCTTCTCTGACAGACACAGGAAAAGACACTTATCATCAGGGAAATGCAAATAAAAAAATCAGTATCACCTCGCACTAGTCAAAAGAGACAGTATCAAAAAGATGAGAAACAAGAAGTGTTGGTGAGGATATGGAGCCAAGGGAACCCTTGAAACTAATATAACATCACCTGAAACTAATATAACATCATATGTCAACTACACATCGATAAAAACAGAGATGTTCACCTTCTATTTGTTTCACAGAGCCATGGTGGTTTCATGCCTCTGTCCTTGGTCCATATGGTCACTCTACTAGGTCACACCTCACTTCTCTCAAGATAGCCTCTTAGATTCAGTTTGTGCTGTCCTCCTGGGAAGCCTTTCCTGATCGCTCTCGTCTGCAGTCCCAGTTAGGTTCTTCCTCAAGTATCCACCCAATCTCATTCTGCCTCCTCCTATCATGACCACTGTTGTACACTGCTATTCCATTTTCCAATATTTAAAAATATCCCCTATTTGATTGTTTCTACAGGATCTGGCTTATCATGCTTATCCCTGTATCCTCAAGACCTGATATAACCCTCAGCTTATAGCAGGCATTTCATTCATTCAAAAACATGTATTGGACATCTAGTGTGTGCTACTACTGTGTACGGTGCTGCAGCTAATCAGCATACAGAGCTTGCTGAATGAATAGTCTCCCAGCCTTGGTTCTCTGCCATCTTTTGCAGCAGGAAAGAGAGCTTGCTGGGTGGGGGGCTTGGGCACCAAGGTGAGAATCGAAAGGACAAGAGTGATCTCCCTCATTATTTTTGTTTACATGTACTGACTGCCGTGTGCCAAGCACTGTGGCTTGGGACTCATGTACATTCACACACCTAATCCTTTGGTACCATCTTTATCCCAATTTTATAAATAAGGAAACTGAGGTGTAGAGGATGTAGTTTGCCCAACATCACAAGGCTAATAAGTGCAGCTAGAATTCAAAATCGTCACTATACTATAGTATACTACACTATACTATATTATAATCGGTGGGAGATGAAAGAGAGGTTGTTTTTTAATTTTTTGTTTTGTTTTATTTTATTTATTTTTTTTTTCTGATCTCTGTGAGAAGGGCTTCTTTCTAACCCCCAAAACATGTCCCTTGGTTGGAGGCCGACTCAAGGTCTGGGCTCTGAGAAGCCAGCTCCAGCTGACCACCACTATGCCGCAGAGCAGAGAGCAGCCGTGGTTCTGACCCATGTAGCAGAGGCAGTATAGCATGATGATAAAAACCCAGTCTCTCAACTAAACTTTCTATATGGGTCTCACCTCTACTACGTCCCAGCTCTAGGACTTTAGATGAGTCCCTTAACCTGCTTCCTCATCTGTAAAATGGGAGATACAGACTGGAAGAGGGTGATCCCCCATACCAGCTTACCTGGGACTGCCCGGTTTTACCGGGAAGTTCTGCATCCTAGAAAAATTTATTAGTCTCAGGCAAACCAGGATGGCTGGTCACTCTCAGTCAACCGTTTTTGCTGCAGGATTCACGAACTTTAAAGGAACTGTTTGAGCTCGGTATTGTCAAGGATGGCCATTGAAGAGTCTCTGTAGCAGCTCTCACCCTTAGTCTACATCAGAAGCCCTTGGGGGCTTGTTAAAATGCATACTGCTGGGCTCCACCCCTAGAGTTTCCAATTCAATAGGTCTGAGGTGGGGCCTTAGTATTTTCTTTGTTTTTTTTAAAGATTTTATTTATTTATTTGACAGACAGAGATCACAAGTAGGCAGAGAGGCAGGGGGAGGGGTGGGTGGGTGAGGGGTGGGGGCGGGAATCAGGCTCCCCACTGAGCAGAGAGCCCGATGTGGGGCTCGATCCCAGGACCCTGAGATCATGACCCGAGCAGAAGGCAGAGGCTTAAACCACTGAGCCACCCAGGCATCCCTTCATTTTTTTTTTTTTTTAAGATTTTATTTATTTATTTGACAGAGACAGAGAGAGGGCACAAGCAGGCAGAGGGAGAGAAAGAGAAGCAGGCTCCCCACCAAGCAAGGAGCCCGATGTGGGACTTGATCCCAGGACCCCGGGATCATGACCTGAGCTGAAGGCAGCCGCTTAACCAACTGAGCCACCCAGGCATTCCAGTATTTGGATTTTTTTTTTAAAAAGATTTTATTTATTTATTTGACACAGAGAGAGAGATCACAAGTAGGCAAAGCAGCAGGCAGAGACAGAGGAGAAGCAGGCTCCCTGCTGAGCAGAGAGCCCAATGCAGGGCTCGATCCCAGGACCCTGAGATCATGACCTGAGCCGAAGGCAGAGGCTTTAACCCACTGAGCCACCCAGGCGCCCCCCAGTATTTGGATTTTTAACAAGTTCCCCAGTCCTGCTGATCTGCACATCCCAGGACTACACCTTGAGAATTACTGCTCTGCACATTTAAAAATCAGCATTAGCAAAGGAAGAAAACTGTACTGGAACTTATATTTCAGTTGTCAGGATAAGACAAGGTGAAATTTCATAACTATTTTGGTTTACATGCATACTACCTTGGAGCTACCCAAACTGGCATTAAGATTAAAATATTACAGGGGATGATGGTTAATAGTTTCCCTAAGAAAATAGGTTTGTGGCTCAACCAATGAACAGAGTAAAACAAGTTTCTTTGAGTTAATCTTTAATATACTAACATGAAATGTAAATCTCTAAGGGAGATATCACATTTCCTAAACTTTTTGACCACAGAAAGCTTTGTTTTTCAGTATTTGGAAACTGTTGCTCAATTTACAACAGAATAATAAATCATTCCGTCAGTTTTAAGCAACATTCAAGCCCCAATTTCTTACTCACTTATTGGCAAATTGCTAAATCAAATTATTTAACACTGAAGGTAGTGAAAACATTGTCTATGGAGTCCCACACATCACTATATGTGTCAAATTTAAATTGGGTTATCCATACATATTTTACTTTATTACCAAAGGTCTTGGGAGCATCTTAACTTTTGTCATGGACACTTTTGGAGATGGCTGTAAGGCTCATACAAATCCTTTCTTTGAGAGTGGCACCCAATGGCTATGACAGGGCCACCAGACCCTCTCAGCAGCTATAGTCCAGGGTAGACTCCTGACCCATGCTGGCTGATCTGTCCTGGGAATTTGGAATTCTGAACTAAAAGACAGAGGCGAGAAAGCCTTTGAAGCTTCTTCATATCAATGGCATAGCACTAGTGCTAATTGCTTCCCCGTATGTAAAGTGAAGCAGAGAATAGTATCTACCACACACAACTGACACCAGGATTGAGTGAGTTAATTCTTAGGGCAGTGCTTGATGCATAGTAAGAGCTTTTTAAGTGTAATTGTTTATTAATACTGTTATTACCAGTGCTCAAGTCCTTAAAGATGACAAGTCTCCTGCCCTCCCTAAACCTCAACGGTTCAAATATTCAACAATATTTGATTTTCATGAGATAATGCACTGTCCTTCCAAAATATTCCTCTGTGGCATATGGTAGGAGGAATAGTAGTCACCCAGATAAATATATCCAAGTTCTAATCCCTGGAACCTAATGAACCTTACATACTAAAAAGGGACTTTGCAGATGTGATTAAATTAAGGATTTTAACAATTGGGGGGTAGACCTGGATTCTCTGGGCAGGCCAGAGAAGAGATGTGATAATGGAGGAGAGTCAAAGAGATTTGAAGATGCAGCATGACTGGCTCTGAAAATGGAGGAAGGAACCAGGAGCAAAGGAAGGTAGGCAGCCTCTAGAGTCCTTGGAGCCTTGAGAAGGGATGCAGTACCGCCAACACCTTATTTTTAGCCCAGTGAGAACTATTTTGGATGTCTGACCTTCAGAACTATAAGATAATAAAATTATGTTGTTTTAAGCCATTAAGTCAGCTGGTACAGCAGCAGCAAGAAGAAACTAATACATGGCATAAGTTTGCCAAAGCTGGATTCTGTTGCTTACGACCAACCAATTAACCAACCAACCAACCAACTAACAAACAAATACTAACCGCAGCAGCTCTACAACCATGGGAAGAGGCTGAAACATGGGGAAATCTCCACTGGGTGATTCTTCAGCTTCCTGTGGCATCTAATATACTCACAATGGTGGTGACTGGTCCATGATGGCTTTACTCACATGCCTAGCACTCCAGTCGGGATAATCGGAAGGCTAGGCCTTTCTCTCTCATCATATAGTCTCAGGGACTCTCCACATGATCTTTCTAGCAGGATAGGGGGTCTCCACACACGGCAGCTCTGAGCTCCAAGAGCGAGTACTCCAAGAGAACCAACCAAAAGCTGGAAGGCTTCTTATGAGCTTGTCTTGGATGTCCCAGAAAGTCACTTAAAACACATAGCTGGTTAAGGAGCAATGCATGGAATTAGCTCTACCGAGAAAAGCATGTGGCTAACACAGAGAGAGGGAATGATTTCTCCAATGCAAGACTGGAGGTGCTATTCCCAGTGGAGGGAGAAAGGAAGCTGGAAACAACAGGGGCCTCTTAATGAATGTATGGAAGTCAACCAGCTGAGAGATGAGAGAAAAGCAACTCCCATAGTCAACCTACTTTAAAGCATGTACATTTAAGAGTGTGTCTATAGTTTAAAAAGAGATAAAATATGTAAAGAAAATGTTGAATGATTGGTAATTATGAGTTTCATTCTTTGTTTCTCATTTAAATCACTTTTTAATGTGCTGATAAAATAACAATATCAAGTGAAATGATAACATTCGGGATTCTACCACATTGGCACATAGTTCTGAGTTTTCTCCTTTCCTTCCAGTCCATACCCTTCCATAGTTTTTGTAAGGTTAACTAATTTGTCACTTGATCTTTGAATACCTATGGCATACACTAAAGTATGAGGCTTTCAACCACAATCCCATAAAAGTTTTCATAGAAATAAATTTAACTTTGTGGGGATTATTTTTTCTTTATTGCATAAACTGCACCAGTTTTAAATGACTTTAAAGAAAAAAAATCATCCATTTCTGACACTGTAATACAGTAAATTTAATGTTTATGTATTACCTGTTAGTCTTGGTTCATACGCATTCATGCATTCAATTCATTTTTTTTTCCCAAAAGTTGGAATCACAACAATTTTGCGTTCCTTTTGTTGTTGTTGTTGTTGTTAAAGAACTAAATGTTAACCATAATCATTTGGTTTTCATTTTAGGAAGTCTTAAAATCGATGTTTAATACTTGCATAATATCCCATTTAGTAGCAAAGCATAATTTCCTAAAACTAGCCCTTCTTGTTTGACATTAAAGTTGTTTCCACTTCTAATTTTCAGGCCTAGCATTTTACTTTTTGCAACCTGATTTCTGGAAATGAATCCTCAGGGCAATGACTGCCTCCCCCAGTATAAATGTGCTTCAGTGCTTAGTAAGCAGGCTCCATTCTAGTCTGCATAGGCTGAGCTGATGGTCATGCCACTGGCAGTTGGACTATAGCTTCCCACAACCTTGGCAGTATTGGATATTATTTTAAAAAACAAAGCACAGTGGAATGGGAGGAACTGGTTTAATAGGCATAAAATGGTATTTGTTTTTCTTGAACTGTTTATTTTTCTATTGCTCTTTTACCCAACTTTTTATTTTGAAAATTTCTAAACTTACAGAGGTTGAAAAATTGATATAGTGAATCTCATATTCCCTTTACCTATATTCACCTATTGTCAATATTTTGCCATACTTGCTTTTTCCCCCCTTCTTCCTCAACACACACACACAACATTTTTGCTGAACCATTTGAAAGTTGTAGACATCATTGATACTCAATTCCTAAATACTCCATCATGCTTTTTCTACATAACTAAAATGCCATTATCATTCATAGGAAATTTAACTGTGATACAAGTCAGTGTCTAATATATAGTATAGAAGCAAATTTCCCCAATAATTACAAAACACCTTTTTTTTTTTTTTTTTTTAAAGTAGGTTCCATGCCCAATGCAGAGCCCAGTGTGGGGCTTGAACTCACAACCCTGAGATCAAGATCAGGCCTGAAATCAAGAGTCTAATGTTTAACCAACTGAGCCACCCAGGTTCCCCAAAAAATGTCTTTTAAAGCTGTTTTTCAAAATCCAGGATTCAATCAACGTTCGCACATTGCAGTTGTTTGCCACATCTGTTAGCTTTCTTTTGGTCTAGAAAAGTGTCCTGCCATACTTTTAACTCTTTCCAAGTTGACTTTTTTTTTTTTTTTAAGTTAACAGTCCTGGCCAACTGTTTTGTCGTATATCCCACATTCTGGATTTGCCACATTGTATTTTTCATGATTAATTCAAATCAAACACTGTAGTCAAGAACACTGTACATCTGATGATGCATGTGTACTTCCCACTCCATCCCACTGAGAATCACATTATATCAGATCATACAATTATTGCTCATGCTAAATTTCATCACTGTACTGTCTGTTGTAAAAGCACCTTCTCCCTACTTCTGATACTCAGAGGCTGTATGAATATCGTGTTCTCTAGAATTTCACCCAGAGTGTTTGGAATCCACTGACAATGCTTCCTAATTAGTTATACTGGTGGCTACAAATTGATTTCTACTTCAATTCTTCAACCTTTTTATGAATTAGTGGACATTCTTATGTATGAAAGAGCTACAACTCTCTTTTAAAATATTAATATGAGCCAATGGGTCCTTTTTTCAATACAGTGTTAAAATCCATTGTATTGCTACTGTTTTGAAGCTCAAATTGTCCCAAATTTGATTCAATAAGAGCTTCTCAAGCTAACTCCTGTGTCCTTTTGACATGTCCCCACTGGTCTTTCTGCACTTCTCTGCATTTTGGCACAAGAAGACATTACAGGTTTGCCTTGTGCTTTCATTGCTCCAGAATTTCTCTAAGGAAACCTGGCTCCTTTTAAGAGGAAATGATATGTAGTAACCAAGATCTGGGTGGTAGTTATGCTCATTCCTACTGGGGTTTCACTGTTTCTAGGCGCTGTCTGTGGAAACAGTGAAAGACTAACATGTGTATTTGTGTGTGTATGTGTGTGTGTGTGTGTGGTTTGAAATAATGATTTCACCCTGATACCTCCAATTCAAATATAAAATCACAAGATTCTTCCTCAGTTTCCCCTACTCCACATTTGTATTTCCCTTCTACCATAGTGAAAATCCTGGTCCCCAAATAGATCAATATATTACTCTATTATACAATATAGGAAAAATAGTTTCTGGATTACTATGTCAATATCACTACCAAAATAAAACCTACAAAGTAAAATTCAAGCTTTTCTTGTAGATTTTTTTGGTTCATCTGTCCTTTGACTATATCCCATAGGGATGTACTATTAGAATATCATGCTCAAAATTTTCTTTGATTGATTTATTATTTTTTTGTGTGGCTTCTTTCACTTAGTGTAATTATTTTGGGATTCATTCAGTTTGTTGCATGTGTCAGTAGTTTATTCCTTTTTATTGCTGAGCAGTATTTCATTGTAAAGTATATCACAATTTGTTTATCCATTCATCTGTTGATGGATATATATATATATTTTTTTTCCCAGTTGGGGGCTTCTCTTAGTCTGCTACGACTGCTATTGCAAACTACTATAGACTGGGTGCCTAAACAACAAACATTTATTTCTCATAGTTCTGGAGACTAGGAAGTCCAAGTCTTGATCCAAGACCAAGGTGTCGGCTGATTCACAAAACTTCTTCCAGGCTTGCAGACAGTCACTTGCTCATATGTCCTCACGTGGTGGAGAGAGAGCAAGCTAGGGTTCTCTTCCTCTTCTTTTAAGGACACTATGCCCACATGGAAGTCCCACTCTCATCACCCCATCTAAACTTAATGACCTCCCAAAGGCTCTACCTCCAAATACCGTTACATTGGGTTAGTGCCCCAACATAAGAATATGGGGAAGAGAACACAAACATTCAGTCCATAACAAGGCTATTACAAATATAGCTCTTATAATCATTCACGTAAAGTCTTTGTATGGATATTTGCTTTCCTTTCTCTTGGGTAAACACTTAACAGTGAGATTGCTGAGTCATATAGTAGGTGTGTATATTAACTTTTCAAGAAACTGTCAGAGTTTGGGATGCCTGGGTGGCACAGCTGGTGAAGCCTCCATCTCTTGGTTTTGACTCAGGTCCTGATCTCATGGTCTTGAGATCAAGCCCCGAGTTGGACTTTGTACACAGCGTAGTGTCTGCTTGATATTCTCTTCCCTCTGCCCCTCCTACTTGTGCTCTCTCTGTCTCTCTAAAATAATTCTTTTTTTTTTAAAGATTTTATTTATTTATTTGACAGGGAGATACACAGCAAGAGAGGGAACACAAGCAGGGGGATTGGGAGAGGGAGAGGCAGGCTCCCCACTGAGCAGGGAGCCCGATGCGGGGCTCAGTCCCAGGACACTGGGATCACAACACAAGTCAAAGGCAGACGCTTAACAACTGAGCCACCCAGGCACCCTCTCTCTTTAAACCTTAAAAAAAAAAAAAAAAAAAGAAATTATCAGGGCTTGTATACCAGTTTTCATTCTTACCAGTAATGTATGAGTTTCAACTATTTCATATCTTTACCAGTAAACTGCAATATTTGTATTATCAATCTTTTTAACTTGAGCCATTCTATTAGATGAGTATTGGTATTTCATTGAGATACTAATTAACTAACATAACTACTGATATTTATGCAATAGCTTGCCACTCATATCTTCTTTGGATAAGTCTTCAATAAATCTTTTACCCATTTTTAAAATTGGGTTCTTTGTTCTCTTATTACATAGTATTTTCAGAGTTCTTTATGTATTCTGGATTCGTCTTTATCATATATATAATTTCCCAGATTTTCTCCCAGTCTTCTTTTTATTTTTCTTTTTATTCCTTCACAGTGTCTTTTGAAGAGCAAAATTTCTTAATTTTTGTTAAGGCCCAGTTATCATTTTTGTCTTATGTGGATCAAGTGTTAAGGGCTGTATCTAAAAACAACTTTGCCTAATCCAAAGTCATAAACATTTCTCCAGTAAGTTTCATATTTTAGGTTTTGAGTTTAGATCTGCAATCCATTTTAAGTTAATTTTTTATATGGTATAAGATATGAATGGAGGTTCTTTTTTTTTTGTATATGGATAGCCAATTGTTCCAGCAACATTTTTTTAAAAATACTTTGTTTTCTTAACTTAATACATCTTAGAAATCACTTGATATTTGTCAATAGAAATATTTAACATTCTCTATTATGTCCACATGGTATTTGGTTATATGAAGGTGCCATAATTTATTCAACCAGCCTCCTAACTAGGACTTAGGTTTTTTCAATATTTAAAATTTGAGAATTACAAATAATTTTATGATGGATAACCTTGTGCATATTTTGTGTTTTATTTATTTTTATCTTCAAGGGAAATTTAGACTGCCTATTTTTCAGATATTTTCAAATAGAATTATGTTGATATTTTGAGGTCTAAGCTTAATTCTTGGCCATTTTATTAGTCAAGAACTTAACACTTGCTAGGAAGTGTACTAGGTGCTCTACACATGCAACCTAATTTCATTCTCCCACATTTTGATGATTATTCCCATTTTAAAGGTGAGAACCTGAGGTTCTGGGATATTAATCTAGTGGTTCTGAAATGCTACTGAGGCTGGGCCATTTTGGAGAATCTGAAAAGAGCTGAAGAACTTTTGCAGAGAAATTCACCTGCATGACATTTGGTCTCCCATTTCTAGGAACTCACAGACTCACCTACCCTGACCTGTACATGCCCACACCTACTGGTATAGAACTTTCCCTTCAACCCTCTTGCCATGCAGATTTTACATTTTTCTGATAACCAAGTAGACAGCGGGGGAAGGAAGATAGAGGGTACAGCCTTATTTGTCCCTGAGAAAGCAGTTGCAGAAGCTACAGTAGGGACTGGGTTTGGGGGATGATCCCAGGTAGACTAATCAATCAAAGTGATTGGATGCTAGAAAACACTCACTTGAGCCAGGTTATCTCACTGAGAAGTCCTGGCCATCTGACTCCCTCACAATCTACAGTCTTACAGTCTACAGACACAAGGCTTTGGTAACAAGAGTGTTGAATTAACTAACTGGATTCTAAATTTCTCAAGTGGGTTTGGGGAGAACTGTCCAGAACTGTGCCATGCATTTGCACTGGCTCATTCAATGAATAATGCTAATGTTTATCAAGTACCTCCTTCTTTGCAGCATATAACTACTGGTTTATGTAGTTACTGGTTTATGTAGTTACTGGTTTCCTGGTGGCTCTTGATTCTCAGAAACCCATCACTGAACAATAGGTGCATCCCCAGGCTGCTTGAAGTGTCCATGGTCTCAGATTAGGAATTCCTGGGCCAAGGAAAGTTTCTAATCAGAGCAACAGCTCTATGTTGTCTGACTTACCAGAATGCATGTAGCTTAATATAGCTGAAAAATGAAAAACTTTAATGAACTATGGTAGAGCCTCCAGCCTCTAATAAATCTGAGCATGACTGCTCCTTCAATAGTGGAATTATGCTTGGAGTTCAGACCAAATTGCATTAACTGTTGCTTCTATGTACTCAATAAAAAATAGAAGCATGAGTCACATTCCCAATACTAAAAGTAATACATTTCAATACTGTAGTAAAGGCTGCAGAAATGAATCTGGTTGGATCTTAAGGACTGAACCCCTGTGGAGTTGCCATCAGCTAGAGCTGGTCCTTACCTTTGAGATTTCATTTGGTTGTTGACCCAAAGCTGCTTAGGGGCTAAAGGAGGCTCCTGGTCTGTCTGATGATGCATGTGGCTCAAAGCAGAGGCCATGTTGGTGTATCCTTGTGGGTGGGAGCCAGAGTCGGAGAAAGATGTCATGAGATGTCAGATGGTTCAAGTGAGATGTCACATTCAGCACCAGGGTGCTCAAAGGAAGATGGGTCATAGAATATCAAGACAGCAGAATCACTAACTCTCGGGAGCAATTGCCTTGGTTCAAATCCTGATTCTGCTACTTAATTTACTTAATCTTCCTATAACTACACTTCCTATAACTACACTAATTTACTTAATCTTCCTATAACTACGCTATAACTTCCTATAACTACACTATAAAATATATGATGTACATAAAATAGTGCCTGGCATATTGTGCTATTATATGATAATATCATAGCTAAGTTGAGAACAAACATAAATCAGGACAGCTACCAAGAGATTACACTGGAAAAGAACCTGGTATTTTACAAGGTGAAGCCCTAAGACTAATTTTCTCTGGTTAAGATCTGCCAGGATAATGGGGCCCCAACAACATCTGCATCCAAATTGGCAAAAGGGATTTTGTGGATGTGATTAAGTTTAAGGATCTTAAAATGGGAAGATTATCCCAGATTAACGGGGTGATCCAAGATCATCACAAGGATACTTAGAAGAGGGAGACAGAACATCAGAGAAGGACATGTCCCAGCAGAAGCAAAGATGAAGACCAGGAGCCAAGGATGACAGTCAACTCTTAGAAGCTGGAAAAGGTAAGAAAGATCCTTCCCTAGAGCCTTCTGAAGGAATCAGCCCTGCTGATACTTTTTTTTTTTTCAATTTATTTATTTTCAGTGGTGATGCAACATGGGGGCTTAAGTGGGTAGGAGAAGAATCCATGAAACAAGATGGGATAGGGAGGGAGACAAACCTGCTGATACTTTTGCTGTACCCCAATGAGATAGAATTTGGACTTCCAACCTCTAGAACTATAATATGATAAACTTGTATTGTTTTAAGCCCCTAAATCTATGGTAATTTGTTATATCAGCAATAGGAAATGAATGCAGTCTTCATCACTTGATGAGTTATTGGTACTTCTATTTTACCTCGGGGATGATATTTCCTGATACCACAGAGTATGCTCCCAAAACTCTCCTGTAAGTTGTGCCTAGAGAACACTGTCAAATGGCTATTTTGGGTAGTTTTCTGCAAGCCCTGCTTGGTGCATGTGTCTACTCACTTCAGTCACAGAGGGTGGTGCTTGTTTTATTTTATCCATTGATTGGATCATATAGTGAGGAATTTATATTCCGGATAATATATTCTTTTTAAAAATATATTCAAGAGTGTTGTAGTTTAGAAAGCATACACCAATACTTTGTAAAACAATTAAGTCATGTTTTTAGGTATTAGTGGGACTATTTTAAAGAGCCTGCTTCTCCCTCTGCCTCTGCCTGCCTCTCTGTCTGCCTGTGCTCACTCACTCTCTCTCTCTCTCTCTGTCTCTGACAAATAAATAAATAAAATCTTTTAAAAAAAAATCCTACAATGACTCTTTTTTTATAGTTTTATTTTTTTATTTTTTTTTTTTTAAGATTTTATTTATTTATTTGAGAGAGAGAGACAGTGAGAGAGAGCATGAGCGAGGAGAAGGTCAGAGAGCGAAGCAGACTCCCCATGGAGTTGGGAGCCCGATGTGGGACTCGATCCCGGGACTCCAGGATCACGCCCTGAGCCGAAGGCAGTCGTCCAACCAACTGAGCCACCCAGGCGTCCCTATAGTTTTATTTTTATTTAAATTTTTAAAAAGATATTATTTATTTATTTGACAGACAGAGATCACAAGTAGGCAGAGAGGCAGGCAGAGAGAGAGGGGAAAGCAGGCTCCCTGCTGAGCAGAGAGCCCAATGCAGGGCTTGATCCCAGGACCCTGGGATCATGACATGAGCTGAAGGCAGAGGCTTTAACCCACTGAGCCACCCAGGTGCCCCTACAGTGACTCTTTTTGAAATGATTTTGTTTAATTGGACGGATATCTTTATAAGCAATATTTTTAAATTATACATCTCACTTCTGGTTTTGCTCATTTACACCCTCATCCTTTTAACCAGTATCCACTGAGATGCCATTTAGTGCCAGCCTGAATCATAGGAGCTGGGAAACGAACATGACTGGAGTCAGACAATAAACAAATATGTAGGAAAATATATCAGGCTGTTAAGAAAAACAGCTATGCAGAAACTAAAATAAGGTGGTAAAATTGAAATAAGCTTTGAAAACTCACTATTGATCTCACTGTGGAAAGACTGCCTCCCACGTATAGGAAAGTGTCTTGAGAAATGTCTTTCCATCTATGAAGCTTTGGCATAGCTCAAAGAGAGGGCCTGGGTAGAAGCTGGAATGTGTTTCCCCTGTAAGTTTGAAAATGAACTTATTTGTTCTTTCTAGGGCAAAAGAAGAGGATGTGTTAAAAGACCTTCACACAGGAGACACACAGTAAATGTGAATTATTATTATCCATTATTTATCAATGCCCAGCCCTCCACAGTGTTCTGAGTTCACTGGGCAAGAGAAGTTACAAATACACAGCAGCTGGTTTCACTTGGGCAATGGTCTATTCCAAGTATTCATGGTTAGAGGATGAGTGATTGGAAAGGTCATCTGTGTCCCATGTTGGGTGCCCACAGCAATGACAGCGGCAGCATTCCTTCTTCAGAGGAAAGTTTCTGAACACTGTCACCTGCCTGTTCTGAGGGTGTCTGCTTGGTAGAAACAAGGCTGCTGTTCCCCCAGGGAAGCACAGGGAAGACAGCACCCCATGACTTCTGACAACCTTCAAGTCACTCATCCCCAAGTACAAGCAAGGAGCTTCCCATAGCTGGGTCTGTTGTTTGCTACCTGGCTTCCAAACCACCTTCTCCCAACTGTTCACTGTTCCATTTCAATTCTTATCTTTAATTTTAGATTCAAATTCAGGATCACTTTCCTATCACTGACCCTGGGTCTTCCAGTAATAATTCCTGTTCTCCATCCCGACTCACATCAGATCAGATAAAACCCCCTCCAAGTTCACTTCAACCCTCTGAAGCAGCTTTTCCTCAGGTACTACCCACGTGAACAGCTCCCCCCAGCCCTCAAGCTTTCCCTACCCCATTTTATGAGCTTGAAAACTAAGCAGTCAGAGAGTGTTTTTCAGAGACATTAACCTGAAGGCAGTATAATAATAGGGGTTAACCAAACAGGTTCTGGAAAAACACAGCGTGGCTTTGAAAAGTAGATCTTCCACTTATTGCACTTATGCAATCTTGGGCAAATTTAACTCACAGACTTCTCATCTATAAAATGGGGCCAATGATTCACTGAGGTCATGCCTATAAGAGCTTAGCTCAGAGCCTAGCTCATAGTAAGTAAATGTTAGCTACTACTGGTGCCACCCTTGGTCCTTTATCACAGATTTACTCAATAGGAGAGTGACCTGAAAGTGTCCAAGGGTGCCTAACTTTCCACCAAAGTATAATCCAACATGAAGTCATGCATTTTACAAATCTTATTTATAAGAATGGATCCTCCTTCTCTAAAATTAAGACGGAAAAATGTGTGATTGTGTGGCTCATGTAAAAGATGAAGGATGATTCTCTGGAAGTTTTTCACCCATTAAATGTGACAGGTCACCAATGGCAGAAACAGTTTGACCAAAGGCTTAACCATAGAACATCCTGAGAAAATGTGGGAAGATGGCAGCCCATGGCTGGGTGAAAGAAGTGAATAAGGCTGAAAAGAAAACAAGGGGAAGGCAATGGACAGCCCCAAATGTCAGATTGAACAGTAAGCAGTAATATAGCTAGGCTATAGACTTAAGAGATCCCTGCCCTGGATATGAATACTGGCACTCTTCATACTAAGTGAGACAGTGGCATTCAAACTTTTCTTAATATGAAACACAGTATAAACAAGTTTTACATTGTGTTCCAGAACATTCTCTCTCTCTTTCTTTCTCGCTCTCTCTCTCTCAGTCCTGAATCAAAGGTTAATGAAACAGTTGTCACCCCTGGCATGCATGATTTATTTTAACATTTTCTCTTCTGTTTTCCATTTTTTAAAGCTGCTATCCATGGCCACTAAATTGATCTCATGACCCATTACTGAGTTGCAGCCCACAGCTGAACTAAGAAAAATTTCTTCATATCTCTGAACTTTAGATTCCTCATCTATGAAAAAGAGATAATGCTAGTGCTGTAGAATGGGGAAAGAAGATAAAGTATGAAAATCACTTGATAGAGCGCTTGATACATAGTGCATACTGAGTAAGTGACAGTAGAAAATATGTTTGCCAATGTATTGATGGAGTTACAGAGAAAAATTCTGAGCAGCTGAAGATTCTTGAGAATTTTAAGTCTAGTGATTAGGGAAAATTATGCAGTGACATGAATTGGGTGAGAAGTCAGGAGAAGGCTAACTGGGATACCTTTAGGCTTCATTGCATGCCTCAGCTTTGCTCTTATTTTCAGACCATAAAAGTCATACCTGTTTACTATACAGTTTGATTTTTATGTTTTTAATTTTGTGTTTTTGATACCTTAACATGTAGTTTTAAATATTTATGTTTTTAAACATTTGCTCAAATTCCTTCTACTGCTTTTAAGGCTTAGAAAGAACCTCCCCACAATTAAACAAATAAAATATCCACCTCCACTTTATTTTACTTTTTTATGTTAATGGTTTCATTTTAATATTCATTCTTCTGAGCTTTATTTGATGTGTGTGAGTGAGGTGAGGTTCTTTCTTGATATTGTGTCAAATAGCCAATTCTCCTAATATTTCCAATTGTTTAATAATCCATCCCTTTACCATTGATGTGTCATTTATTTTATCACATATTAAATCCATATGTATTATATACATGCATGTGTGCATTTGGGTTATTTTCAAATCCATCTTTTCTACTATTTTGTTCAGTTTGGTCTTGTGATATTATGTATTTCTTTCTTTTTGTAGAATTGAGAAAAAATATATAAAACCTATAAATAAAAATATATAAAGCATATAAATATATTAAATATATAATATATAATATGTATTACATATTATATTACATATAATAGTACATATTATATAATATGTATTATGTATTATATATAAACATATAAATGTACAGAAAGTAATAAAAACTATATATCCACCTCTCAGAACAAATATAGTTATAGTAGCATTTGTTCTGAGAGGTAGATACATAGTTGAAATATTTGTTTCAGGTATTTTTAAAATAAACTTTAATTTTTAAAGCAATTTCAGGGTTATAGCAAAATTGAAAAGAAAGTAGAGAGTTCTCATATATCTCCTGCTCCCACACATGCACAGTTTCTCCCATTATCAAACTCCTGCCCCAGAGCAGTATATTATTTACAACTGATGAATCTACATTGATACATCATTATTAACCAAAGTCCGTAGTTTAAATTAGGGTTCACTTTTGGTGTTGTATATTCTAAGGGTTTAGAATAATGAATAATGACGTGTAGAATAGTTTAGCTGCTCCAAGTATTCATCTCTCCCTCCCACCCAACCCCAGGCAAATACTCATCTTACTGTCTCTAAAGTTTTGCTTTTTCTGAATGTCATATAGTTGAAATTATACAATATGTAGCCTTTTCAGATTGAGTCCTTTCACTTAGTAATATACATTTAAGATTCCTCAATGTCTTCTTATACCTTGCTATTTCATTTCTTTTTATCACTGAGTAATATTCCATTGTCTGGTTATACCACAGTTTGTTTATTTATTCACATTCTGAAAGAGATCTTGGTTGCTTCCAAGTTCTGGCAACCATGAACAAAACTGCTATAAGTATCTGTATGCAGGTTTTTGTTTTTGTTTTTTTAAGATTTTATTTATTTGACAGAGAGAGAGAGAGATCACAAGTAAGCAGAGAGGCAGGCAGAGAGAGAGAGAGAAGCAGGGGCTCCATCCCAGAACCCTGAGATCATGACCTGAGCCGAAGGCAGAGGCTTAACCCACTGAGTCACCCAGGCACCCCTGTGTGCAGGTTTTTTTTTTTTTTTTTTTAAAGATTCCATGCATTCATTGACAGAGAGAAATCACAAGTAGATGGAGAGGCAGGAAGAGAGAGAGAGAGGGAAGCAGGCTCCCTGCTGAGCAGAGAGCCCGATGCGGGACTCGATCCCAGGACCCTGAGATCATGACCTGAGCTGAAGGCAGCGGCTTAACCGACTGAGCCACCCAGGCACCCCCAGGTTTTTATATGGATGTAGGTTTTCAGTATACTAGACTGCATGAAAAGAGTATGTTCAGTTTTATAAGAAACTGCCAAATTATCTTTCAGAGTAACTGTGTACCATCTTGCATTCCCACTAGCAACGTAAGAGTTCCTGTTGCTCTCCATCCCTGTCATCATTTGCATTATCAGTGTTGGCGATTTCAGTCATTCTAATAGGTATGTAGTTCTAACTCACTGTTTTTTTAATTTGTAATTCCCTAATGACTTATGATGTTGAACATCTTTTCACATGTTAAACTGCCATTTGTCTATCTTCTCTGGTAAGGTGTCCAAGTCTTTTGCACATTTTAAAAACTGGGTTGTTCATTTTCTTACTGTTGAGTTATAAGAGTTGCCTATATATTTGGGGTAACAGTCTTTTATCAGATGTGTCTTTTGTAAATGTTTTCTCCCAGCCTGTGACTTTCTTACTTTCTTTACTGTTTTTTCACACAACAGAGGTTTTTATTTTTAATGAAGTCCAACTTCAGATATTTTTAAAGACCAAAAGTATTACAGATATAATTGAAGTGATATTTTCACCCTTCCCTTTCATCCCCTTACCTGTCTAGTGGCAAATTACTGTCATGAGGTTTGTGTGCACACATCTTGTTCATGCTTTTACATTTGCATTTCATGTGTGCCCATAAACCATATATAATATTACCCTGTTTGTTTTAAAAGTTTACAGAATGGTATCCCGCTTTACATGACATTCTGCAATTTTTGTTTTTCCCTCAGCATATTTTATAGATATATCATGTTGATACTTATAAATCTAATGCATTCACTTAAATTATTGTATAGCATTCTGTCACAAGTAAACAAAAACAAACATGTTAACACAGCACCCAACAGATGTACATTCAAACATTCGGGCTTGTTTCAATATTTTTCTTTCTCTTTCTTTCTTTCTTTCTTTTTTTTTTTTTTTTGCAATTAACAACAAGTCTGCAAAGAAAATACAGTCTGTTTCTTTATGTATAAATGCAGAAATTCCACTGCGTATATACCTAGATGTGAAACTGGATTTGTAATACAAGGATAACTTCAACTTCACCAGATACTCTCTAACTGCTCTTCAAAGTGTTTGTAACAATTTACTGTCCCAGAAACTGTATATAAATTACCACACCCCATAATTCTAACATTTGTTCTTGCCAGACTGTATTTATTGTTGCCAAAAGGCTCATGTAAAATCTATCTCACTTTAAAATATTTTAGTTTTTCCAAGACTATAAATGAGGTTTAGCATGCTTTCATATGCTTGTCCTTTCTGTTTATTTTTTTCCTATCAATTACTTGTTCATATCATTTGCCCATTTTCTATTTTTCCTACTGGTTTCAAGACAGTCTTTCTGTTGCAATTTTCCTCTTCTAATCTTTGGATTTTGTTTTAACTTTGTTAACAATGCCTATGGTTATACAAGTTATGTAGTAAAAACTGAATTTATCAATTTTCTCTTATTATTTAGCTTTTTAAAGAACTTCATCAAAAAATTCCTTTTCTGTGGCTCCTGGGTGACTCAGTGGGTTAAGCCTCTGCCTTTGGCTCAGGTCATGATTCCAGGGTCCTGGGATCAAGCCCTGCATCAGGCTCCCTGCTCAGCGGGGAGCCTGCTTCCCCGTCTCTCTGCCTGCCTCTCTGCCTACTTGTGCTCTCTCTCTGTCAAATAAATAAATAAAATCTTTTAAAAAAATTCTTTTTCTACTCTGGGACTGCAGACTTTTATCCTATGTTCTTGTCTAAATGTTATAAAGTTCTTATATTTGGGAGGGTGTGTCTCCTTCCTTTATCCACTATCACAGTCACCCTGGCTCTCCTATGTCAGAGGCCAAAGAAAACAAAACAGTCCTTTAGGCACTGAGGAAAGTGATCACATCATCTAAAAAAAGAAATTAAGATTGGCCTCAGGCATCTCTTAAATATATGAAGAAAGGATGCCGAAAACCAAAGAAGGCTAAGCAGGTGTGAGAAGGTCTCTAAAGAAGATAGCCAAGGCTGCAAACATCCCACAAAGGAGGCAAGTTGCCAAAGAAAAAGAAACACCCCAAAGGGAAATACTATAATTCCATGTTGGAAGAGCCTCAAGAAGTTTGAAAAGCACTTTATTGGAGTAGGTGAGAAAACAAGCACTCACATACATTGGCAGTGGAAATATAAATTGTTATGATCCCTATCATGGTCAATCCAGTTTTTAAATTTGAAACTTTTGAAACCTTTTGAAATATAGCTGTTTAACTTATAGCAATTTATCCTGTAGAAATACTAGTCCTGGGTGAATAAAATGATGTGCATACAAGGCTATTCATTGTAGCAGCCCTTTTTGTAATTGCAAAAGGGTAGAAACAACTTAGATGTCTGTCAAAGGAGGACTGGATATGGAAATAATGGGATGGCCATGTACAGGGTTGCAAATGTTAATAAAGGAAACAGTACTCTACACTATCATAGGAAAATCTCTAAGTCACCCTGTTAGGTGAAAATATCAAAGTGCATAAAACATAGTGGGTTATTCCTAGATTTTTTCAAAGAAGGTACAAACAAATATTTGAATCTGCATAGAACAGCCCTGGGAGGATACCTGAGTGTTGTGTGTGGGTCAGGGAGATGGAGAGAGAGAAACTTACTTTTTGCATCTTTTGAATTTTTGCCCATGTTCCTTAATCTACAGATATAAATGGATTCAAATTGATCTACAAATCAATCCCTACCAAAATCCCAGCTATCTTTTTTGGAGAAATTGACAAGTCAATCTTAAAATTCACATGGAAATGCAAGAAACCCAGAATAGTTAAAACAACCTTGAAAAAAAAAAAGTCAGAGGAATCACACTGTTTGTGATATCTATTAAGTAAATAAATTTGTTTTAAAAAGCTAAGAAGAACTAGGGTGCCTGGGTGGTTTAGTTGATTAAGCATCCGACTCAGTCCTGACCTCATGGTCCTAGGATTGAGCCCTGCATCAGGCGCCACACTCAGTGTGGAATCTGCTTGGGATACTCTCCCCCTTTTCCCTCTGTTCCTCCACTTGCACACACGCTCTCTCTCTTTCAGATCATTCAATCTTAAAAAACAAACAAACAAACAAAAAAACCCCCCAAAACTAACAAGAACTTAACATGTTAAAAATTGGCTATTTTGGGGCACCTGGGTGGCTCAGGGGGTTAAAGCCTCTGCCTTCGGCTCAGGTCGTGATCCCAGGGTTCTGGGATCGAGCTCTGAATTGGGCTCTCTGCTCAGCAGGGAGCCTGATTCCCTTCTTCTCTCTCTGCCTACCTGTGATCTCTCTCTCTGTCAAATAAATAAATAAAATCTTTTTAAAAATTTGGCTGTTTAATTTCTTTTTAAAATTAATGGCATAGAATTTTTCATAGTGTTGTCATATGATCTCTTACTCTCTTCTATAATTTTAGTTAAGTCCAACTTCTTTGGAGCCAGACTGCTTATGGTCTTTTTACAACTGGCCATGAAACTTCAGCAAATCACTTCACTTCTCTGTGCCTCAGTTTCCTATTATGTAAATAGGAATTATAATACCGTTTTTTTTCATGGGCTTATTTTGAGGAGTAAATGAGTCATGTCAAATACTTCATCTGAAACTACATCACCTTTCAATAAATATAAACTTTACAACTATTCTCACACTATATATTTATGTGTTTTTTTCCTTTATCTTAATTATTCTTGCTAAAAGCTTACCTAGCTTATCAAGAGTTTCTAAAAATCCAACTTCTTTTGGTTTTCTATTTAAATAATGTATTATTTCTCTTTTAGGCTTTAGTCTGTTGTTTTCTGACTAGTTTCTTGTGTTCAATGCTTGCACAATTTAATATACACCTTTCTTCTTTTTTACTAAATACTTTTAAAAAGATTTACTTTAGAAAGTGCACACAAGTGGGGAGAGGGGCAGAGGGAAAGAGAAAGAGAATCCTCAAGTAGACTCCCTGTTGAGTGTGGAGCCCAACATGGGGCTTGATCCCATGACCCTGAGATAATGACCTGAGCTGAAATCAAGAGTCAGATGTTCAGCTGACTGAGCCACCCAAGCACCCTTGAAAAAATGCATTTGAAAGTTATAAATTCCCCTTCAGTATTGCTTTAGGTATAGCCAAAAAGTTTGGGTATATAATTTCTTATTTTTCAAAAATTGTCATTCAGTTCTAAATATTTAGAGTTTCTCTTATGATTTTTTCTTTAGTCAATGAATTATTTAGAAGTATGTTTTTTTTCTTCTCTAAACTGTTCAAGTCAGATTTCTTGGTTGCAAACAATAAAAACCAGTTCTTGATAACTTCAGCGTAAGAGGAACATATTATACCAGAATCGCTGGGAAACCTGGAGAATCAGGCTCAGAAAATGGCAGGAACCAAGAAAGGAAAGACACAGCCATGCTCATATGACAGAAACAGCCAGCTAAGGACCAACTGCTGGTGTTTCTCCACAGGACACTCCCTGCTACCACATGACCTCTGCCTGTGGACAGTCACTACTGATGCTGAAATGTCACCTTTGCTCCCCTCCTAATAGCTTTCTTTTACAACATTCTTTTAGCTAATCATTTATTTTTTTTTTAACAATCTGTTGAAATTTTCAGTCAAGTTTTTAAAACTTCTCAATATGGAAATTTTTAAACAAAAGTAAAAGAAGGGAGACTATTATAATGAAATCCAATGTGATGATCACCTTAGATATCAGCATTTTCTGGCAAGTTAAAAAAAAATTCTAGAGAGATAATGTTAAATATTAACTTGGTAGAAATTGAACTTTTCAAATCTTTATGTCTTCCCATGAATGAATAGTATATTTCTCTTTATTTATTCAAATCTAACTTCTCCAAAATGTTTAGACACAGGCATATATGTGTATGTATATTATCGTGATTATCCCTAATTTCCATACTTCAATGTTTTTATTGCTTTTATGAATGAGATCACCCCAATATATCTCTAAGTAGATATTAATGTTATATAGAAAAGCTGTTGATTTTTGAGTATTTGACTTATATCCAGTGACTCTAGTGAGTTCTCATTAATTCTAAGTATTTTGTAGTTTTTGTCTTGTATTTATCTAGAAAAATAATTACTTTTTTTGTAGGTAGTCATAATTTTGCCTCTTCTTTTTCAGGAGATATATATATATATATGTTTTTCCATGTATGCATGTGGCTAAACCTCTGAAGAAAAATGTACTATCACAATGATCAAGATCACTTTACATTTTATGACTACAATTGAGCATTTAATGCCTGGCATTATATTTCATTATTACATTTGCTCTCCCACTTTCCTAAATGAGTATTTGATACCTTCTCTCTCAAACTTTTTGTACCTCCTACCATAGTTTTACTCTCACCTGAGGACATTGTTTGCCATTTCATTGAGAATATATAAGCAAGCAGTAGAAAACTTTCATAAACTCTAACTACCTCCCAACATCCACACCTACTTTCCAATTGCAATTTATATAGCTAAAGCCACATAGCAAATTATTCCAAAAACTGTGGCTTAAAAGGCCAAAAAACATTTATTTTGCTCACAAACCTACAATTTGGGCAGTAATTGGCAAGGACAGCTTTTGTCTGCTCTACGAGAGCTAGGATAGCTTGCTTGAAGACTAGGCCCCAAAATCCCCCTGAAGGCACACTCACTCACATGCCTGGGATTAATGCTGATTGTCAGCTAGGCCCCTAGCTGGGACCATCAGCTGGAACCCCTCCTTCTACGTTCTAAGTACTTCACATAGATTAATTCATTTCGATCCTCACAACAGCCTTGAGGAGTAGGTATAGTTTACAGAAGAGGAAAATGAGGCACAGACAGGTAGTAACTTGCCTGAGGGCTCACACCAAGGGGGTAGACTGGGGATTTCAACTCAAGTGGTCCCACACCAGAGTCTGTGCCCCTAATACTGGTTATGCCGAGAGACAACATTTAGAACTGTCTCTCCCTGCTTGGCCCACTGTTCCTACCAGATCGCCTCCACCATCACTTCTAAGTACCTCAGAAAAGTAGAGAGCTACCTACTACTTTAACAAATGGGTTGTTTTCCACCAACCTCAAACTGCCTTAATACATCACCCGCCCATACGAGATAACTCTCAAAAGCTTGTTTTTGGCTCTCTCCCCATTATCAGAACTCACGAGCCTATTTGCCAGATAGCTGGTAAACCCAGTACAATCTGATGCCGTGACTTCAAAGGGGAGAAGATGGTGATTCTTAAACTAAGGGCTGGCTTATTCTTTCCACTCTTGGTTTTCAAAGCTACCAAGATGTGTGTTGGCAAGTAACTCTGCCTGGCCATTAGCCACTCTTTAGCAAAGATCAATACATTTGTCAGTGATGCCTGTACAGACCTCAAGGCTTGTTCATAAATGAGTTAACTGATGGCTATCTTATTGAGTGTGGCAAAGGGCCAATCTTTTTTTTCTGTAATATGTACAGTAGGCAGTATGGGGCCTCCCATTGGCAGCAACAGCCAGGAAGTCAAAGACTGCTTCCCCCAACCTGAAAAATTATAGGATGGGAAAGGAAAAAAATAAGGAGATGATTCCATTTCTAACAATGGCTTTACGACTTAAATTCCCTAGTCCCAATATTTATTATATCAATTTTCATCGAACGGAGACCATTATGTAACAAGTTCAAAAAAGATGTGTGCTTTCTTCTGAAATTTCAAACACAGACGCTTTATATTTAAAGAAAGTTTCCACAGCATTATTTCTTGGGGCTTTTTGTTGTTGTTGCTTTTGACTATGCAGAATCATCTCATACACAAAGATGCATAACTTAATTTATTGAAGCTGACTTTTCCATGGAAATTATCCAGCACTCCCCCAATCCCCCCACTTTATCTAACAGTCTTTCTTCCTCCAGATAATGGCTGGCAGCAATACACAGCATGGAGGTTATATGCAGCACTTTTGAAAAAGTCTTGAATGGAGCCATTGTTCCCCTGAGATGGTCTGCATGTTTCACTGAACAGAGAGCAGGGTGTAAAAAAGGCACCTTGTGTGCAACTGTTGGCGAGGTTGGGAAGTGAATTAAAATCTCCAGAAAGTCTGGGCAGTGCTGTTCAGAGGAGCAATGAACCCTCTGGAAGCACTGTTAGCTCAGACATTCCAATGCGGTGAGGCAGCCTCAGGGACAGGGCTCCCTCCAGTCTCATTTAGAGAGGGAGTGAGGGGGCGAGCAAAGGACATTGATTTGGACCAGCTCTCTTTGCAAAGATTTGGGGAAGGTGCTCTTTTCCAGGCGTGGGGTGATGTTGATTATCACACTCAGGTAACTTCCCCCATCCAATAGACTTTGATTTGTCTTGGTTACTTACAGTGCAATGACTCATTTGGAGGATTCAATATTAACTGCTTGTGTGTCCACCAGTTTGTAGCAATCTAATTCCCATGTGCCTAATCTAAACAACAACAACAATAACAAAACTCAAGTGTTTGGGGTCTCCAGGTGACGATGATGTCTGACATTACTAGATTCATTAAATGATTTCTAAAACCATAATGGAAAACAGCATATTAAATAAGCAGTGTACCTTGTTTACTGTCAGCGATGGTTCCTTTTTCCTGGCTCCTCCATTCACCTGTTCATCATGGACTCAAGGATTGCAGTAAATGACCACTCCCTATTGCTCTAGTGCTGAGATCTCAAGCTCTTAATGAACAGAGAATTTCCTCAGCGTCCTCTGCAGCGTCCTTTCCAAAACCAGCTCTCAAGGGAGGCAGTAATGTTGATTTTCATTAAAATCCTAGTGGTAAAAAAAAAAAAAATAGCAAAACAGTTCAGGATCAGGCTGGCAGATTTTTCTTATAGGCAGAAATTCTTTGGTATCCTCCTGTGCATTCTTGCTTCAACCTCTCCTGTGCCCTGGAGGCTCAAAGAAGGGGAGGTCACTTTTAAAAGTGACCTGAAAGAGAGGGTCAAACTTGAGCAGGAGGAAAGTGTGTGGGCAGAGATGGTGATGTTCCAGGTAGAGGCTCAGCCTAAACAGGTACAGAGGTGGAGTGGGAGAGACATTATGCTGGGTGGTCCATATTAACCAGGATGAGGCCGGATGGGGAGTTAGTTGGGAAGGCAGTAGGGAGCCTATGAAGGTTTCTGCCCAGATTTAAGCTGTAGAAGGAAAATAATATGGCTGTGGTGTGAGGGATGATTGGGTCCAAGAAGAGAACAGATGAGAAGGGTTATGGGCCACAGGGATTGGTCTGATTGAATGTACCTGTGGAAAGACCGTTTGTCAAAATAGGTAAAGACGAACAGGTTTGGGGGAAGGAGGAAGGAATGATAACTTGGCTTTTCTCCGGGTCCTTGGCTCTCCTGACTGTCAGCTGGGTATACAAACCACCCAGCGCCCCTAGGGAAGGTTCTGTGCAGACCCTTTAGTTTCTGGAGGTGGTTGAACATCCCCAAGTTTGCTTCAGCAGTGAGAGAGCACTGGATTTGGAGTCCACGGACCGAATGGCCACTATTAGCAAAAGGAATAGGTCCAGAGTTTGGCACAGCGCCAGGCACTGTATGGCGCCCAGAAAAATTTGTTAAATTAATGACTGACCGAATGGGCTCAAGACTTGGTGCTGCCATTCACCAGAGTAACCTTGGTCAAGTGACCGATCCGCTACAGTCTCAGTTTCCACAGCTGTCAAGCAGGGCCGGTCGGTCCCCGGGGAGAAGGTGTGGGCAAAAGTTCCCGCCGCCTGAGGTGCCCAGAGTTCCCGCCTCCCCGGAGACGGGTGGCCCGGCGGCGCTGTCGCCTGCTCCCGCCTGGGCCCGGAGCGCGGCCGCCCAGCGGAGCCCGAGGCCGAGCGGGGGTCGCGCGGCCAGCAGCCCGGGCGGGGGTGGCGGCCAGGTCCGCCCCTCGCCCCCGCCTGCTCCGCGCGGCCCGAGTCGGGGGCGGGCCCGCCTCAGGCCGCTCCCCCGGCCGCCCGGGGGCCCGCGGCGGCGCTCGCGGCCTCTCACCCGGGGCGGGCGAGTTCTGGGAAAGGCCGGCCCAGGGCGGGGGCCCCGCTGCCGCCCGCGCCGCCGTCCGGTCCCGGCAGCTCGCAGAGTCCAGGGGCGCGGAGCAAGGGAGCGGCGCCCGCGGGGGCGCACTCGCTAGCGCGGCGGGCGGGGGTGGGGGACCCCGGCGGGCGAGCGGGCAGCGCGCCCCGGGCTCTGCCTCCCGGGCACTTGCCTGGCTGCGGCGCGCTGCTGGCACCCGCTCTTCCGCTGACACACGGTAGCGGGGACACCCGACGCCGCTAGCGACAGGCGCGTCCCCAGAGGGACGCTGCACTTGGGGACTCCGGCGCTACTGGCCCGAAGAGGAGAGGTGAGGAGGCGACTGTGTGGCTGGGTTCCTGAGGTGGGCGCAGGGCAGAGGTGGGCGCTTTCTGTGAGACTCTCGCGGATCCGCGAGGGCGGCCGCCTCCATCCGTACCTGGCGCGGGGCCCCGCCCCCACCCGGGGGAAACCGAGGCCGCGCCGGGAGGGCGCGCAGGCCGGCCGCCGCTCCGGCTCCGGGGCTCCCCGAGCGCGTGCCTCGCTCCTGCACGCGTTTGCCTCAGTCTCCGCCGCGTTTTCCGTGTACTTGTGGAAGCGGCCCGTCAGAGAGGGAAAACAGAAGCTCTTTTTGAGGCGGCACCTAGCAACTGTATTTCAAGGAGGGTGCCCGCGAGAGTGTTGCTGGAGAGGTCCATCTCCATCAAGTCCTAGAAAATACCGTCTTGGACCAGGGCTCACTTTAGTGACCAGAAGACTGGCCGCGTCCTTTTAAATGTTCTCTGGCGTTATGATAACGAATAACGAGAGCCAGAAGTCCTCTGTTGTGGCTAATATTAAATGCACAGTGTAAATGTATGGGGTTCTCCCCCCCACTCGCCACCCACTCCCGTGCCTGGTATTTAAGCCATGAGACCCTTGGTTCAACCGACTCAACTAGTTGTTCGTGTATGAAAGAGTCTACATTTAAAGATTTACCAGTGTCACTTTCAATGCTAAGTTCCCTGAAGAGATGTTATGGGGGAGTCACTTCATTAAAAGTTTTATTCGCACACTGTTCATGATTGTCGTTGCATTTTGCAGAATTTGCCGGAGGGTCCTTTAGATCCCTGCGAGATTAGGTCTTTTTCCTTGTGTTTCTTGTCGGAACCGAGCTGGGATGGGGTGGGGCCACTACCGCAGAATGGGCACAGCGGCCAAGAATGCTGGACCCACCGGGGAGAATTTTTGAGAGCCTGTCTTGGGAGGTGGAGGCAGGTGACCCAGTGGACGCCGGTACAGTTTGTCACTGCGGGACATGGGGAGTTGAGCTATCTCTGGATGCTGTTTGCAGCCATGTCTGCACAGATAATTTCTAAAGAACGCCTGAGGATGCTGTCATCTAGAACATCCCTTCCCCTTTCCTCTTCCCGAATGCCCTTCCTGCCCATTTCACCACTCTAAATCCTAACCATCCTTCAAGCTGAATTTTGTTGGGGCTCTGAGGCCCTCCCTGATAAGCCCAGCCCCAAAGAATCAACCTTCTCCTGCTGCGATTCCTGCAGCATTTTACCTTCCGACCTTTCTCCATTCTCCTTCTTTGAGAGTTATTTCTGTGCACGTCTCATTTTCCCTACTGAAGTCGTTAACTGTGGCTGTCTTAGCTCAGTGCTTGCAGCTATGAGGCCCTCTGAAATAATTGTGGGATGCTATTAAATGTGAAGACTTTGGTTCTTCAACAGAAATTTTTACTTTGGAGGAGATAATAGAATTGAAAGTATTTATTGAAAAAACACAGTATTTACCATTCACGTTGTCCTCCATTTACAGGCCCATAGAGGAAATTTTCTTTATATGCAGAAGCCATGCATAATAATTATCTTTGGTCCATGCTTTGGGACCAAGTGAGAGGTGAGAGTGAGCTGAGGGACGTTCTTCCAGTCCTTCTAGTAACATAAGCTCCTTGGATGTGTTCCAAGGTGACCTGTGTCATTAAAAATTCCATGCTCAAGTGCGTTGTGGTGAAGCTAGATTCCAGTGAAGGTGCTTGTTTTGTTTTTTTTTGTTTTTTGCCCCTCTATTTGCAACTGTTGTTAGTCACAGTCCCTTCTGGGCTTTTGTTGTATACTTTAAAAAATAAATTTGATGTGCAACTTGCTACTTATCCATCTCCAAATCAATGAACAATAATTGTTTTTTAAAGCAAAGGGCAGGGAATGTTCCCCATGCTTGGACAAGAGGAGATATTTGCACAGAGCGAGGCTGCTTTGCACGTGTGTGTGTGTGTGTGTGTGTGCATGCGCGCACGTGTATTGGCTGTCCCTGCCTTCCACACACCTGGCTGGCAAAGAGCCTATGAAGGACAACAACTGCTTCATTCCAGACTCTGTCTGTATGCTTGTGCCTACCTCTGCTGGTATTTAAGCAGAGGGGGTTTCCCGGGGAACATAGTGGAGGGGGGCAGTTCCCAGGGAATACAATGATTTAGAGCTTCTAGATTTAGAAGGAAACGTAGGGGAAAATCTAGAAAAAGCAGTAGCAGCTCATTTAATCAAGTTGCTTTCCTGCTGGCATTTGGTCGAGATCTTGGCATTGAGCAAGTGGGAATTTGGTTGGGGAGAGGAAAGGCAGGTGATGGGGAGCATGGTACTCTGAGAGAAGGGTTGGGAGGTATTGGTGGGGCTTAGGGAAACATGTGGCCCAGATACGTGGGGTTCCCACAAAGGAAGTTGGAGAATTAGGGAATAGAGAAAAGATGATATCAAAGATGTACTTTGCCCTGGGTTAACCACAGGGCCTAGAAAGGAAGAAAAAACTCTTTTCAGCATGATGCAGACTTCTCTGCTCTCAGGGTGCAGAATTCAGGCTTATTTTTATTAAAGCCATAATCCCTCTGTGTTATGGTTTAAACAGGTATTCATGGGCCAGATCAGAACCTAGCCCCCTATAGCTGTGTTCTCAGTATGGTAGCCACAAACCGTGTATGGTTATTGGGTTTAAATTTTAATTAGTTAGAATTAAATAAAATTAATGAGCCACACTTCAAGTGCTCAATGGTTACATGTGACTGCTTGCTACCCTACGAGACAATGAAGATGCAGAACACTTCCATCATTCCAGAAATCCTGTCCTGGAATATTGTTCTAAAGGGTTCATGTCTGTTAATTGCCAAGATACCTAATTCAGTCATAAATTAAAATGTTGCTGTTTATAATTATCTAGCAAATCTATTTAGATACAAATAATAGCATCAGTTATTGTTGATAGTGCTTACTGCAAGCCAGGCAGTGTTCTAAGTACTCTACATCTATTAACTTATTTCATTCTAACATGAGGCAGCAAGTGTCAGAGACCTGTTATCCCTTACCTGCAATTCCAAAATCAAAACAAGCTCTGAAAACTGGTTTTCATAAATTTTGCTACAAAATTTGGTCTGAGTTGACATGAGACTATTAGTCTTTACTTTTCTTACCTGGTGAGAACTATTCATACGTTTTTATTTCAGAGAGAATGGACATGTTTGCTGTGGATCCTACCAATGGTGTTATGTAATATATGGCCTATGGCACTGTCTCACAATTATAAAAGCCAAAAAAACCTTCTGTTTTGAATAAAGAAGTATGGGCCTCCATCATCATGTCCATTTTGAAGATGGGAAAACTGAAGAACTAAAGGTTAAGCAACTTACATGGAGTCATAGCAGGAAAGTGCCAGAGCCAGGAGTCAGTCAGAACAGGCTGGCTTCAGAGTCTGTTCCCTGGACCAGTGTGCTATCCTGCATCAGCCTCTGGTCTCATCATACAGAACAAATGAATGGCCACTTTTTTTGGCTTGGTGAAGCCAGATAGCTTTAATTCAGCTCATTAGAAAGTTTCAGGTAGACCTCTGGCTGAATTGTTTAGCGGTTGGGGGTGAAATGCTACGGATGGTTACACCACCATAGTGGGCATGCTTAGCTGTCATTCAGCTCCCCCATTTCCACCTTGTGCAGCTCACAGTTTATTTTGAGCCATTCGGTATGTAAGGACCTATAGAAAAAGAGGCTATTCATTGTGGCACTGATAAAGCTACCGGGCCCCTGGTGAAATCAGTGGCACATGGGGGTTTATATACTCGTAACAGTTATGAAGTAGAAGGCAGGGGATGGTTTGGTCCTGGTGTATACTGACTGCTGAGCCCTGGTGGGGCCATTCTGGTGGGCTGCAGGGGTTCTGAGACTTCCTGGGATGGTTTCAGAGGATCTGGATCCATCCGACTCAGTTGGAAGTCTCTCCAGGGAAGAACAAGTTCCTCTCTTCTTTTCGAGGTTGACTTAGAACTGCAGACCTGGTCTGGGGTCAGAAATGGACTTTTTACTTTCTCTCCAAGTGGTGGCAGGAATAGGTAGTCCCTTCTGGACCATATTTGAAGATTTTTTTTTAAGATTTTATTTATTAATTTGAGAGGTAGACAAGAGGGAGCATGAACAGGGTGAGGGGCAAAGGGAGAGGAACAAGCAGCTCAGCGGGGAGCTGGGTATGAGGGCTTGATCTCAGGACCCTGAGATCATGACCTGAGCCAGATTCAAGAGTGAGACCCTGAACTACCTAGATAATCATATATAAAGAAATTCTTAATTACCCCCACGGTTTCTCCTTTGAGTATAAGAAAATTTTCTGAGTGCTTCACTATCTGTCTGGATCTTTTAGTATGGTCTCGGCAGGACCCCATCTCTCTGTATCTAGGGAGCATTTTACCTTTTATGGCATAGCCTCCCAGGCTCCTCCTAATGATCATGGTGCCATCCTTCCCTCCACCTCCCCAAGTAATAATGACTTAAGGTGTAGGGACAAGGCACCTTATCTGGGAAATACAGGGACACTAGAATCAGACATACCTGGTTTACATAGGCTTTGTCGCCTACTAGCTATACCACCTTAGACTAGCAATTAACCTTTCTGTAGGATAGTAATTTTTTTTTAAAGATTTATTTATTTATTTATTTGACAGAGAGAGATTACAAGCAGGCAGAGAGGCAGGCAGAGAGAGAGAGGAGGAAGCAGGCTCCCTGCTGAGCAGAGAGCCCGATGCGGGACTCGATCCCAGGACCCTGAGATCATGACCTGAGCCAAAGGCAGCGGCTTAACCCACTGAGCCACCCAGGCGCCCAGGCTGCTGTGAGACCTAAGCAAGATAACTCACTTAAAGCACTTTGCATAGTGCTAGGTACATAGTGAGTGCTCACAAAGTTAGCTGCTAATATTGTTGTTCTGGGCCTTCCTATGTTTGGTCTGCAGTTTTACACTTTGGAGAGGTCTGTATGGTAGGCTGAATAATGCCAAGAGCCTCCAAAAGGCATCCCAGTCTTAATCCCTGGAACCTATGCGTGTGTTACTCTACGTGACAGAAGGGGCCCGGCAGACGTGATTAAAGATTTTGAGATGAGGAAGTTATCTGGATGGTCACAGTCTGGTCAAGAAGGTTCTTATAAAAGGGAGGCTAGAGGATCAGAGTCCCTAGCAGGAGGTAGGAGTAATGAGCCAAGGAATGCAGGCCACCTAGAAGCTGGAAAAGGTGAGAAAATGGATTATTCCCTAGAGCCTCCAGAAGGAAGGCAGCCCTATTTTAGACTTCTGACCTCCAAAATTGTAAGCTAACAAATTTGTGTTGTTGAAGCTACCAAGTCTGTGGCAATTTATCACAGCAGCAATACGAGTTAAGAGGGCATGAACAAGAAACCAGAAAGTGGTCAGGAGTGAAACACAAGCTCTCACAATGAGGGAACAAGAACAGCCAATGGGTAGCGCAAACCTTGCTTGGGTACTAGTCTAAGTACGTCATACCTACAAGCTTGTCATCCTCACAGCAAGTTTCTGAGATAGGTACTTTTGTTATCTGCATCTCAGAGAAGAGGAAACTGAGGCACCAGAGGTTGAGTAACTTGCCCGAGGTTACAGAGCTAGTCGTGGTAGAGCCAGGATGAGAATCCAAGCAGTCTGGCACTCAAGTGTTACCCACGCTGTTCCCCAAAGCTGGCGTTTCTGTTGGCTAAATCTGACAGTATCAGCCACTGAATGGTATGTTACTGTATGGAAGGAAGAGAGTATTTGGATCAGTGAGAAGGAAGGCAATGCTGTCCCTTCAATACCTCCCCTCATCCCCCCCCCCAAAAAAAAAGGCCTGGTATTGAAGTGCTTGATATGGTTTTGCCATTCCTGTCACGCATGATATGTGTGGATGGCTTGAAGCTGGAGGACGCTGGCCCTGGGAGCAGTTCCTGTGCTGGCCTCCCTCTCGTGTTCCCACCTCTGTTCTTACAGCAGCCTTGCTCGCTCACCACAGACCGCTGGCCCAGGCATCCTGTTGGCTCTGCTTCCCACCTCTGCCTGTTTATTGGATTTGCCTCATTCCTGACTCTCCGCTCCAGCCCTGAATTCCACCTCCTCCTGGCCCCTCAACTGCTCAAACTGGAGATGGTTAGTGTCAAGGACTGGACTGTGAGGTGCCTTTGTGACTTAGGGCTGCAGGGGGAGGTTGTTTTGCCCCTTTCCTTTGGTTTATCTGGCTGCTCTTGGTTTTCTAGCGGGGCCGCTTTTGTCTCTCAAGCACAAAATCTGGAGTGGTATTGGTTGGGACCAGTGGTTTTCAAACTATGTTCGGGGAGTGTTTGGGGCCTCTGCCAGGTGAGGGGTGTGGTCAGAGAAGACCTCAGCCTTTCACCCTGCTTCTATTGCTAGAGAGACAGAGAAGTTGGAGAGGAACTCAATTGCATGTTAAGGCTCTCTGCTAAGATCTTTAGCCCAGAGACTGGGGTGTGCAAGATAATAGAACTCTGTGTTTTCTCTAATTGCTATTTTATAAGTTTGGAGTCTGGATGCTTGTTGCTTAGCTTTGCTTACATCCTGGCTCCACTGACTTAAAAACAATCTGTACAACCTTGTGCAAAAGACTTGGCCTTTTGGAGCCCAAACTTCCTCATGTGTGTAATGGGAGGGGCAGTAGTAGAACCTACTTAGTAAGTGAGGTAATCCATGTGGAGAGCTTAGATCAGTGCCTGATCACAATAAGAGTTCAATTAATACTCACTCTCAGGATAGCTTTTCTTATTTCTAAGTCTCCCAGTGCTGTGGCAGAAGAAGCAGGTAGCCTTGTGTCTTTGTGGGGCTCTGCTCTCTTGTGGTGCTGCAGCGGAGGGTCCCCTGTTACCCCTCTGTCTGCCTGGTTGCCCCTGAAATTTCCATCGTCTCTGACTGCAGGGGACTTCAGGTGAAGTGACACGAGGCTGCCTCTCACGACTACAGCAGCTGCATGCCCCCAAGATCTCTGAGGCTTCACTGCCTTCTGCCAAGAAGCAGGGTCTCTGCTACTTTTAGGATTTGTGGGACATTTCTTCTTTTCACCCCTTCCTGCCAGAGGTAGGTGCTGGGATGAGAGGAGCAGAATGAAACTCCAGTCTCCTCCCTGCTTCTTCTCCAAGGCATTTGGTCTATAATACAGAGTGAATACTGTTGAATCCTTCCCCCTCTCCCCTTAGGACTTAACAAAATATGAACATAAACAGAGTGGCTAAAGTTGACCGGGTTATTGGTCAGACAGGGCTGGTCACTGCCATTATCTGCTCAGTGGTGACATTGCTGTGTACTCTGTGGCGTGATCTGTTAGGTGGTGGCCCCAACAAAATGTGCTCCATTTATAAGAATCCTGGAAGGTCTCCTTCAGAGGGGCTGATGTTGTGTCTCTCTAAGTCCAGAGGTATAACGAAACGTGATGAGCATCTATATATATTTTAATGCCTTGTTGGAACAGCTACATTATAATAATAAAACAGTAAGGCTGCAATATGCAGAATTAAGAAAGAGGCAGAAGCAAGGAGAGACTCTGTTTTGATGACTTCATTTTAGGTTTAAACTATATAATATCCCTGACTATGGAAAATCCAGGGAATGGAAAAAAAATCACTGGGAAAAAACACATGTGACCAAGTGCATGCTATACACATCTGGGATTAAAATATCGTATAACATAGTTTAATTTGGATATCACTGGATTTGGTTCAAGTTACTGTCATTTCTAAAGGAGTTTTGATTCATTTGTTATTATTAACAACACGAACTCAGATTTCATCGATGAACATATTTTCACCTACGTTATGTTTGCCTAGAAGAATTGAAGCCCTCTCTGGTAGTCCGGTTTGCCAGTCTCAGAGAGGTGGATACAATTCACAGAAGTTAAATACTTTTGGCATGAAACTGTATTCCCTTTTTCCCCCCAAAGGCAGAATGAATTTGGATGACAAGGCAGCGTGTAAACCTCACTCTGTCTGCAGTTGGTTAACTGCTGGGGTCTGAGCCGATTCCGATTCACTTCTTTGCCACTCAGCAGGTTCAACAGTCCCTAACTCAGCCTGGTTTACTGTGCTCAAGGTTTATTCTTTCATCATGCCTCCAGCATGGTTTTAAAATTCACAGTGGGAGGGATTGGTAAGCTCCAGGCAGTGGTGAAAGAAATATGATCAATTAATATTTGGACCTAACAGAAGAAGGCAAGAACTTCTTGAGCTATGATACATACAAGCGGTAGAAATATGCAAAGAGAACTCCAAAAATGACCTTCCCAGGCCATGAGTGCAACACAGCAGTCAGCCTGTCCTGCGGGTTCTCGCATGACATCTCTTGGATCTAGATTTTGACTACCCTTTGCTGACTGAGAAGGGGCCGGGCCTCACCAATGCCAAGTCATGGGATGGCTGACAACAGGTGAAGTGTGTTCCTGACCCAGGCGGGCAGGCCCAGATCAAATTAGTTACAGAGGATAAGAGCGTGTGCATATTTCTAGCCACGCTGTATAGTTCTGATGAATTATCACTATCTAAGCAGTCACACTGAAAATATGTCACCTATTTAGGAGGATACTAGTTTAAAAAAAAAAAAGAGAGAGAATCTTTAATCCAAACAATTTTAACAACTAAAATTTTATCTTTTACTTATTAATGCAGATATTATATATCCATTTGTGATTTATTACTTATTTGTTATATGCTATATCATCCAACAATGAACATTGAGGGCTAGAAAGGAGGAGTCCAAGTATCCCCTTCTCACTTTTAAAGTTAAAGAACCCATCTCTTGAGATACTCAGGATTTGACGAAAGCCACTTAGTTGGGGAGCAGCAAAACTAAGACCTTTGTTTCAAACAAAAGACCATACTATAGATACATAATACACAATTTTAAATCCTGGGTTCTTTGCGTGACATTCCATCATTAAGATGTTTCTGCATCATTCAGTGTTTCCAAACCTTGACTTCAGTGGCTGGACCTCATGTTAGCATGTGGTCCTGTGGAGGACTCATCTGTCCCCCTATTGCTGGACATTAGCTGTTGATCCCTGAATTTTTCTATCCATATACCTCTCCATTGCCCAGATCTCCAATTCTTTCTTTAGCACAGAGTCCTTAGAAGTGGTATTACCATATCAAAGTGCAAAAGTTTTTTAGAGACTCCAGATACACACTGCCAAAATGCTCTCTAAAAACGTTGTACCCATTTGCACTTCTGCTAATGATATATTAGAGTGGTTTTTCCAGTGGATATCGGTGAAAGATATCAGACTTGGTATTCCATAGTTTGAATGTGCATTTCTTTGATTACTAGAAATAACATTATCATTGTACTTTCTCTTGGTTATTTAATAGTAGTTTTGTCCATTTGTCTTTCTTTTTTACGTGAGACTTAATGAATTAAGGATGTAACATCCCTGCATTCTGTATTTTTACAAGTATTTTCCTATCTTTGTCACTTGGTGCTGTTTTTCTCAACTAGAATTTTTTTTCCTGGTTGCAAAATGATACAAGTTTATTTTGGATAATTTGGGAAATAGAGAAAAGTGCAATAAAGAAAAAGTAAAAAAAAATCACCTACAATTCTACCTCTAGAGTAATTAATAACATTTAGTTCATGGCTTTCTAGGGTTTTTGCCCTTGTTCTTTTTTTTCCTCCCCAAACTGAGATCATGTTTTATAAGTTTTCACCTACTTTTATTAATCATAATTAAGCAGATCATGCTTACCTCTGTTATGGCATACTATATAAAAATATTAATGAAATATATTTTTGAAATGTTTAGCACATTTTTTAATGTACAGAAAATTTTAAATTCTGTAGGACCATAGATCTATGTCCTCCCTGATAATTACTTCCATGGCCTTTAAACTTGTAGCTTTTGTCTAATTTTCATGATTAACTATAGTTTATAGATTTTCAGGCTTTTAGTTACATTCAGCTTTTCATTTGGAATCAGTTTTTTGTTCATGTTATGAATTGAAGACCTAAACTGTTTTCTAAATACTTAATTTTCCTTAGTAATATATTTATTTACTCATATATATATATGTTTATATAATTTCCTTGAATAACATATTTATTGGATAATCCTAGGCAATTCCTAATCTCATTTCGTGTATTCTAAAATCAGTTTTAGGCCTAAAATAATCTATCTGTAAATGCTTGAGTACCTCACTGTTTTAGGTATGTTAGCTGTATAATGTATGTTTGTATCACATAGAGGCAGTTCTGTCTCATAATTATTCAATTTTCTTTATTATTACTGTTGCTTATTCTTGCAAATTAAATTTTGAGACATTTTGTCAGACCTCAAAAATCCACCAAGACTCTGATTGGGATTATAATAAATTTATATATTAATTCAGAAAGAATGAATATGTTTATAGTATTTAGTCTTTATACTCCTATTTCTTTTTCTTTTTTTTTCTTTAAAAAATTTATTATTGAAGTACAGTTGATATACAATGTTATGGTGTACAACATGTTGACATGACAATTCTGTACATTACTCAGTGCTCACTACAATAAGTTCAGTCACCATCTGTCACCATAGAACATGATTATAATATTACTATATTCCATATGCTGTAATATTCCCCCCATCCACCTCCCCTCTGGCACCCACTAGTTCTCTGTATTTAAAGGCTAGTTTTGTTTCTTCATTTGTTTTGTTTTTTAGATGCCACATATAAGTGAAATCATATGGTATTTGTCTTTCTCCATCTGACTTAGAGCTCCACGTGTGTTGGATGGCCAGATTTCATTCTTCTTTATGGCTGAGTAATATTCTATTGTGTGTGTGTGTGTGTGTGTGTGTGTGTGTGTGTATGTATATATAAGTAAATATACACCATCTTCTTTTTATCTTTTCAGTATGTTTCTTAATCTATTCAAATGTTTTTATGTCTTTCAGTTAAATTTAGTACCTTCACATTAAACATATTTTTCTTATTTAAAAACTGTTTTATGTGTTTTGAGACACCTGAGTGTGTCAGTTGGTTAAACGTCTGCCTTCAGTCAGGTCATGATCTCAGGGTCCCAGGATCGAGTCCTGTATCAGGCTGCTTGCTCAGAAGCAAGTCTGCTCCTCCCTCTGGCTGCTGTTTCCCCTGCTTATGCACTCACATGTGCTCTCTCTGACAAATAAAATCTTTTTAAAATATTTTTTTATTTAACCAACTTAGTTTTTTAGCTGATTCTCTTGAGCTTTCTAGGTAGAGAATTTTATTATCTGCAAATAATGATTATTTCTCTTCTGAAGCAGAAATTCCTGAACATTAATAACTAAGAATACGTATAATAGACTTTTTAATTTAATCCTGTTTTTAATGGAAGTGCTCTTCATATTCATTAAGAAATATAATGTTATCTTTTGGTTTTAAAAAGTTTAAATCAGGGGCACCTGGGTGGCTCAGTGGTTTAAGTCTCTGCCTTTGGCTCAGGTCATGATCCCAGGATCTTGGAATCGAGACCCGCATTGGGCTCTCTATTTAGCAGGGAGCCTGGTTCCCCTTCTCTCTTTCTGCCTGCCTCTCTGCCTGCCTCTCTGCCTACTTGTGATTCCTGTCTGTCAAATAAATAAATAAAATCTTTTTTAAAAAGTTTAAATCACTTTGAGAAAGTAGTTTTGTAGCCACAGATTTAAAAAAGAAATAAAAGAGACTTATGTATATGTCAAAAAGATAATCTTTGAGGTGATTATATGCTTTTTTTCACATTTGACTACTGATGTGTTACATTATGTTAACAAATTTCCCATCATTAAACCATACTTACAGTCTCATTGTGGCAATTTATAATCATGGTATTAATGAATTATCTCTCTAAGATAGGGAATAATCTGGAACCCATTTAGATTTTACTTTGGAATTTTTTTTAGTTAGCTTTATTTTAGCCTTGGTCATCAAAGGCTGACGTTAAAATTAGCTTGCTCGTCTTTAGTATGCATAGACTGGAGTTCAGGAGACCCCCATGCCTTTCTGAGAGCGACAGAGGCAGCTTCCCATGTGATGAGGAACTGGAGATGTTGTTTGTGTGGCAGAGAGTAAGGAAGACAAAGTGCATATCAGAGATATGTTAACTGAGGCTCTTCCTGTGTGGTGAAAATGCAATTAGTACCTTTGGTTTTGTTTTGTTTTGTTTTTTTAAACCTGGGACACTCTTACTTCCTTATGCCTCTCATAAGATAGGCAGAATTGGAATTCCACTGTTTGCAGATTCCAGACACCCAATACAGACCCCCTTTTCTGGAGCAATGTGGTGTTAAGTAGTGCAGTGGCAAAACCACAGGACAGGCATGAGCTGCTGCATCATTGCCTAAGAACCTAGTAGTTGTCAGATTCAATGTCAAGGCTTAGTTTAGGTGAAAGGTTAAAAAAAAAAAGTGTTCCTGGGGCACCTGGGTGGCTCAGTTGGTTGAGTGTCTGCCTTCGGCTCAGATCATGATCTTGGGGTCCTGGGATTGAGCTCCACATGGAACCCTCCATGGGGCTCCTTGCTCTGTGGGGAGTCTGCTTCTCCCTCTCTCTCAGCCCCTCCCTTCCAGCTCCTGCACCCGCTTTCTCTCTCTCAACTGAACAAATAAAATCTGTTTTTTTTTTTTAAGTGTTCCTAAGGCACATTAAAAAGGAAGAAAGGAGGCAGTTACAAAACTTAAAAATATTAAATGGTGACTACTATATGTGTGCATTTGTCAGGTATAGGATTGAGAAGCTGACCCCAAAATGTAGCCACTGTGTGGGTGTTTTTCTGGAGAAGCTGAGGAGAATTTGAGCCTCAGATGTAGGAGATGCTTGGTTTTCTCTTCACCTTTGCCTTCTTTACATTCTTGCTATTGGTCACCCCTCATTCCCTGTCTCCTCATTTTTTTTCTATAATTTTTTCCCCCGACCTTCTTGTTTCATTCATTCATTGCTCATACATGCAGAGGTCATTTTGAGTCACTCCAGTGTGTCAGGCCCTGCATGGCTGGTGGCCTGAGTGAGACAACACCCCCCCCCACACCACAGCCACAGCCTCCCTGGGCTTACTGAGCCAGACAGTAATACAGGTAAGAACCCAGCAGTTTCTCTGATTTGTGAAACAAGGTGCTACTAACTCTCTCCCTTTCTCTCTATCCCAGGCAGTTATTTATTTATGGAAGGGTAATATAAAACATCATGAAGGAGGAATCATTTATAAGCTATAAAATACAACAATGTTTTGTCAAAGAGGCTTTGTCAAAGAGGTTAAAAGTGTGGCTCAATTCATGGGAATGAGGTTTTTCACGCTGCTACTTGGTGTTTTCTCAAGCAAAACATTTTCATCCTCATGTCTTCCCTTTTGAAGACATTTCTTTTCAACTTGAGGAATTCTAGAGGCAAGGACTGCTAGGTTAAAAGACATGGCCCGTTCCAGGGAAGAGACTTGAATGTACAAGAAGAGGTAGAAGATGATCACCTTATGACTGGTTCTGTTCAGTGCAGAGGCTCACGGGAAAGCTTGGGAGAATGCCCAGGCTCTGGGGTGATGTTATTGAGGAAGACACTCAGATCCTTCTGGAGTAACTAGTTTACAGAAAGGCTCAGCTATTGATTTACTGCTTTATTACATTTTGAAATTGACTGCCATTGGTGGCTTCTGTAAAGAGAATGTTGACTGTATTCCTAATTTTATACCCAGGATTTGCCATCAAAGGCCTTTTAGTCCAGTTAGTGAGACAGAGCACAAATATTTGAAAATTTCAGTGTCCTTACAAAGAAATCGCTGAGTCTTTGGCCATTTGTTAAATGGCTTGATTCCAGGAGAGGGAGCTCTGGCGTGGAGTTTTCTGGTGCAAAGTGAGGACTGGACTGAGGCAGGGTATGGCTTCATAGTCTCCCAAGGTCCAATAACAGGAGACCATAGCCAGGTGGGCACGGTTTCCTTTGAGGCCTTCTTTCTCTTTGTTTGCTCCACATAAGTTTTAGGTTTCCTTAGTGTAAAGCCACCTCCATGAGTTGAGTTTCACTTTTACATCAGTGGTTCCAGACCTTTTTGTGGCCTCCTCCACACTCTTGAGGTCCAGACCTGCATTTCCAATGGCCTATGTGACATCTTCCCAAAAGTCGTGTCTCAAATTGGATTCAGTCTTTTCCCAAACCTATTTCTCCCATGTTCCTTATTGCAGTGAATAGAACCCATACCAACCCACTTACTGAGACCAGAAACCAAGGCCATCCCTTCTGAGTCCATGGTCTCTTAGCACTGGGGGCTTCTCCTTCACATTTAATTGTCTCTTTCTCAATAAAGCACATGCTCCATGAAGCCAGGAGCAGGACCATTGTCAGTGTTCACTTCTCTCATCTCCAGTCCCAACACCATATCGAGCCAGTGACAAATGTTGACTTACTTGTATGAATTGAATTTCCTGTCTGTTCTGCCTTCTAAATATTTCTCTGGTTAGGCAGACCTCAGTTTAAAATTCAGCTTTGCTGTTTACTAGCTGGGTAATGTTGATATTTTTAAATTTTTATTTTGAGATCATTTTTGATTTGCAGAACAGTACTTTTAATTTCATTTTGCATCACTTTCTGAATCTGTCAAATGAGCATAATCAGAGTACCTACCTCACAGATTTGTGGTGGATTAAATGAAATAAAGCACATGAAACATTTTTTGTGTTTGACATGTGCATACTCTATGCTGTTACAAAGTGAGGTTTGAAGCTAGGATATTTAAGGCCTTTGAGGCAGGTTAAGAGGTGTGTGTTTTATTTTTTAGAAGGTGAGGATCCATGGAAGTTTCCAACTCTATGGTGGAAAAACCATGAGCTCTGGAATCAACAGACATGGGTTCAGATCAGAACTCTACCACCTAATAGCTGTGAGGTTTTTCACAAAGGTTTTTCTAAGCCATTTTTAACCTCAGTTTTATAACCTCTAAAATTAGGGGCCACCTGGATGGCTCAGTCCCTTAAGTATCTGCCTTCGAGTCAGGTCATGATCCCAGGGTCCTGGGATCAAGCTCAGCATTGAGCTCCCTCCCCAGCAGGGAGCCCGCTTCTTCCCCTACAATACCCCACCCCCTACTCGTGCTCTCTCTCAAATGAATAAATAAAATCTTAAAAAAAAAAAAACCTCTAAAATTAGGACAATAATACTTTGTAACAGGAATTGTTGTAAGGTATAAAGAGACAGTATATGAAAAGTGTCTGACAGTAATTTGTTTTTTGTTTAAGTTACTTTCTTTCCTCTGCATAACCTCTGGGTTCCCTTGGAAAGAGATCTGTGGTTCAGGGTCTTATCTTTGACTTGGCCCAGTTTAACATTTTCTTTTTTTTTTTTTTAAGAATTTTTATTTATTTATTTGACAGAGATTACAAGTAGGCAGAAAGACAGGCCGTTGGCAGCGGGGGTGGGGGGGAGTAGGCTCCCCGCTGAGCAGAGAGCTCGATGCGGGACTCAATCCTAGGACCCTGGGATCATGACCTGAGCCGAAGGCAGAGGCCTTAACCCTCTGAGCCACCCAGGTGCCCCTGCCCAGTTTAACATTTTCGTCAGATGCTTAAATGAAGTCTGATTTTCTAAATTTGCAGATGATTCAGCATTAGGATAGCTGGTACAGTAGGTGATGGAATAGAAGCTCCAAATGACCTCAACAGGCTGACATGGAAAATCAGGCGTCTATCAGGTGGATGAAAACAGTCAGGAGCAAGGAGACCATTTAAAAGGGGATTCCACCCCCCAGGTCATGGATGGAAAGGGCCTGAACAACTAAGGGAGTGACAGTGTCACTGTCAGTGACAACAAAGGGAGTTAACAGTTGGGGAGAACTTTTTCTGAAAAATCACTAGAATATAGAGGCTAACTGGGTGAATATGTGGATAAAGAGGGCTAGAGATGAATGGGAAGTTTTCATTCTTGGTTCGTGGGAAAAAGGAGGTGCCAGTTAATAGGAAGGAGGAAGTTAGGCAAAAGAATTGAGTTAGGGAGAGGAGGAGGGCAGGAGTCTGGTTTTGTACATGGGGTGTTGGCTCTACCCAACAGGAAGTTGGAAAATCAGGACTGTAGCTTTGGGAGAAGAGTCTGTGTCTGGAAAGAGGCATTTGGGAGTCATCCACATGGAGGTGATAGTTGAAGCTGTGGGTGGGAGTGGAGGGATGGCCAAGGAGTGGCCAGTGCTACTCAGAATCATTAGCATTGTTGGCTCTAACTTGAGATAAGCAGGATAAACAAACCCTTGCCCAAGTGGGAACTAGTTCTGCTGCCTTCCTCAGGCTGTTTAACTCATTCAAGCAAAGTTTCACAGGATGAAAAAATGACATACAATAATTTCAGATTTTAAAAAAATTGTATTTTTGATTTGCATATTATGACTTATTTTTAATTATGTAAGTAATACATTCTTGGTTAGGAAGAATGTAAACACTGTATAAACACAGATAAAGTAAAAGCCCCCGTTAATATTAACCCTTGTCCAATTTTACTTTGTTTTTCAGAAGCAATCACTGTTACAAGTTCAGTGGGTGTTCTTACAAACTTTTTCTAATGCATTTATACATCCACACACATACACATAAAGATATACGTTTGTTTTTGTGTGGTTTTGTTTTATATCAGTGAGCTCATAAAATGTTTTATTTTTAAATTTTTACTTTATTTTTTCTCTTAAAAGTGTTTTATTTAATTAATTAATTTATTTTTAAAGATTTATTTATCCATAAGAGAGAGACAGAGAGAGAGTAAGGGGATGGGTATCAGGGGAGAGAGAATCCCAAGTAGAAGCTCCCGATGTGGGTCTCAGTTCCACAATCTTGAGATCCAAACAGGAGCAGAAATCAAAGAGTCGGACGCTTAACCGACTAAGCCATCCAGCTGTCCCAATTTTTACTTTTAAAAAGGAAACAATAGGGGTGCCTGGGTGGCTCAGTGGGTTAAAGCCTCTGCCTTCAGCTCAGGTCATGATTCGAAGGTCCTGGATCAAGCCCTGCATCAGACTCTCTGCTCAGGTCCCTCTGCCCGCCCCCCACCTCTCTGCCTACTTGTGATCTCTGTCTCTCAAATAAATAAATAAAATCTTTCTTTTAAAAAAATGAAACAATATGCTCTGAAACTCTTTCCAGGTAAATTTGTCTATATCAGTCATAATAGCAAAGAAAAATCTGTTTTCCTGGGTAGAAATGTGCCATGTTTTATTTAATCATTTCTTTATTGATGGAATATACCATGTTTCCAACTTTTGCCTCTGTCCATCCTGCAGACGTTGATTGCTTGTACTCTGTAGGGCACTGCCCAGCAGGTAGTAGGATATGTTGGTCAATATTAAGCCAGGGATTTGCAAGCTGTTGGGGTCAATGAGAAGCACATCCCCCAGGGGTGAACTATGAATATGTTATTAACCTTATGATAGGGCATTTCTTTGTCAGGCTCAGCCACTTGCTGTTTTCAGCCTTCTTGGTGCCTTAAGCTGGAGGAGCTGGAAGTCACAGGGAGAAAAGGAAAGGGTGAACATATGCTAACGAGATGGGGACTCTCACCTCCATCTCCAGATTCAGCCAAAGTTAGAGTGATTGATTTGGGGAGGGGTAGGTTGGGTTTGAGAACTCCTTTTTTTTAAATAAGTATCAGAATGAATATACAAAGTTTTAAATCCCCACTTGAGAGCTTCTGAAAGTATATCCCCGTTTGAGAAATGGGTTCATTTTCCCCTTTTCTCTCGAGTACATGGGACTGAGGCAGCTCCAATGTAAAGGGAAAGGAAAGGAAGAAGAACCCCCCTCTGTACCTGCTTTATCCCAACCCACCCATTCTCTTCCTTCTCCCTCCCTCCCTCTTTCTCTGGCTTTCCTGCCTTTGATGCTATAAATCGTACCACATCTAGTGAACAGATTTGGGGCACAAGTGTTTTATGCAGAAACACCCTCATTTTCCTTCTCTTCATTTTTGCTGCCTTCGCTCAGGACTCAGAGGAGGGTCCGCTTTGGGCTGCTATGTAGGGAATCATGCTGGTTCTTCTTCCTCCTCTTGCCTCTGTTCAGCACTGACTCAGCAGCTGGGTGGCTCTGCCAGGCTCTCAGGAAGCCTCACTATCCCAGGGTAAGACTGCCAAGAGCCGGGCTTCAGAGGCCGTCCCGACTCAATGACCTAGGCAGCCGTGCCCTCTAGCATGTGTGACAAGTCTGGCTGGGAAATTTCTTGGGATCTCTCCAATTCCCCAAGCCAAGCCCCTCCCAACTTGAGTTCTCTGCTTGCAGCATAATGAAGACTGGGGGATCTTTTTCATTTCACCTGTTTCTACTCCTAGCCAAGCCGAACTGGCCCTCAAACTGCTGGACCAATGAGTGGGCTCATCTCCACATGGCTTCCGTGCACATATGTCTGAAAAGTAGCTCTGATCTGCTACCTGCAGGAAAGTGGTCGCTACCCACTTCTTTAGGTACATGTCCCAGCCATTGTTCCCCTTCTGACCCCAACCTGTCCCCTCGTACCCCAGACACACTGGTAGTAAATACCTACTGTTTTCTCCACTTGGAGCTCCCCAAACACAACACATAGTCTTCCCATTCTGTGCCTTGCCTTGGGCTACTCACCCTTCCCCACTTGCCTTTCCTCTGTACTTTAAATTCAGTTGAGGTGTCAATCATTCTAGAAAGCCTTACCCCCCCCCCCCACTCCTCCAATGCCATGTTCACCTCACTGACCTTGAGTTTTTCATTTAATATCTGGGTCTCCCACTCCAGTATGACAGTCTAGGTCACCTCTCTGCCCTCGGGGCTGAGCCCAGGACCTGGAATATACTGGGTACTCAGTTTATGCTGTTGAACCCAGATGACCTAGGGCAGGGGCTGTCTTTGTGGTTCTTTTAGGTTTGCCCACCTGAAAGATCCCTGACTTCCTAAGTCCCATCTTGTTACTTGAGAAATAATGCCTCATTAGTGAGAAAGCTCACTGAGAGGCTTTGCCTTATAACAAATAATTGTGTCACATTCTATTTGGACGGTTTGCAGGGTAGAGAATCTATTATTTTTAGATTCCAGACAAGTCTCTGCCTAGGAAGAGCGCAGGAGTAAGGAGGAGCCAAATCACTGGGTCAGGGTCACAGAGGAGGCTCCTTGAAGTGCTTAAGGTATCATGGACTGCCCTTCCCCCGAACCCCATAGTAATCCCACCTAGCCTGTGGAATCTTCCCTTTTACAAAGTACCTTGGCCAGAGCTGATTTCCTGTAAATCATCTTGGGAGGTAGAAGGAACCGATGTATGCAGAATTTAACAAATGAGGCTAATTCATTTATTCTATGAATATTTATTGAGTTTCTACTATGTCTCTGCTTTGGGAACATAGAAGTAGACAAAACTACTTTGCAGCTCTCAGGAAGCTCTGGTCCTAGTCTCAGGCTGCTGGTAAGTAGCATACAGATAAGTAGTACTTATAATTTCAGTGGTGGTGATTACTCAGAAGACAATCAGGCAGTGTAATATGACAGAAAGCGATGGGTGGGAGGGGAGAAGGGCTGCTTTAGAGCTTGCAGAACATTTCCGAGGTGGTGACATTTGAGCTGAAATCTGAAAGGTGAGAAGGAACTGGCTAGGTGATGTCTGAGGGAAGTGAGGTGACTTGCTGAAAGTCCCAGGCTGGGGCTGGCCCTGAAGCTATGAAACAAGCTCATTCCCCGATGTCCCTTGAGCACTTCCCTCCCTTCTCTGTCATGTCTGTGGACCCCGATGAGTATGTCCGGGACAAGCTGTGGGCAGGAAGGGGATGAGGCCTGCTAATATGTGCCAGGAACTCTCACTAAGCATGGACACTGTCAGCTCCCCTTGGAGTGTGCATTGGCAGTCCAGAGCTGAAGAGGGATCACCTGGGGGCCAGATTTCTTCCCCATTTCTCTCTCAGTAGGTTCCTTTCACAAGGCATCCCTTACGAGTAAGAGATCTGCAGGATCCCTTACGAGTAAGATCTGCAGGAAAGGGTATCACAAACTCCTTTACAAGGCAGCTAAGAAGTTAGCATCTTGCCCTGGTTTTTTGTTGTTGTTGTTGTGTTAAAGTACACATAACATAAAATTTGCCATTTTAACCATTTTTAAGTGTACAGTTCAGTGGCATTAAGTAGAGTCACATTTTTGTGCAGCCATCCATCCCATCCATCCCGAAAACTAGTTCATTGCCCCAAACTGACACTGTACCGTTTCAGCACTAACTCTCTACCACCTTTTTTAAGGCCCTGGTGGATCATGGGTAATGAAATCAGTGCCGTTACACAAAAGCCTCCCCCCGGTGAGTTTATGTTTATTTTTATTTATTTATTTTTAAAGATTTTATTTATTTATTTGACAGAGAGAGATTACAAGTAGGCAGAGAGAGAGAGAGGAGGAAGCAGGCTCCCTGCTGAGCAGAGAGCCCGATGCGGGACTCGATCCCAGGACCCTGAGATCATGACCTGAGCCGAAGGCAGTGGCTTAACCCACTGAGCCACCCAGGCACCCGCGGTGAGTTTATGTTTAATACAGTATCATCGATGTAGTCTGAAGACAACTGGCACCAGAGTCACCCGTTTGGTTGGGAGAAGGGGAAGTGCTTGTTGAAATTTAGATCTCCCCTCTCCTTCCTGAATCAGAATCTCTCACTCAAGCCTGTGCATTTGTGCCAAGTCCCCCACATGATTATGAAGCTGATGTAAATGTGAGAATCACTGGTTTCAGCCCCATGGGAAGAACACGTGAGAAAATTATTAGCAAGGGCATAGAAGGCTTGCTATGGGGAAGTAGCTACCTGCGTTTGAATATCTGCTTCCCCAGTGGAAAGCTGAATAATTCTGGGCAAGTTGCTTAATCTCTAAACCTGTTTTCTTATCTCTAAATTGGAAATTGTGGTCTTAGTACATATGTCACCAGAGTTGCTATGATGATTGAATAAGACACAAGATGCTCAGATAGGTGCCTCGCGTGGACCTCCTTAGGTCTTGATGTGGCCCAGAGGTGATGACCCAGGAGACTGCTTTACACAGGGTAGTTCTGTTTTCTTGAGGAATTATGGGTAAATGGATCAAAATTTGCTATTCCAAAAGTGTTTTGTCTTTGGCTGCCATCCCACTGCAGGAAAGAAGCCAGCGTTATTAGGCAGGATGGGATATACATAGATATGCTTGCAGCAGTTGATAAGGTAGAATATTTTTCTTGAAAAATCTTTTCAGAGATGGGTTCATGTAGAGAAATTCCTGAGAGAAATGGTTAGGTGATTAATAGTAATGCATGTAGTGCTTAGCTGTGGGAAATAATTAATAAAATGAGGCTCTGGCACTTGTCCCGGGATACTTACCACCACCCCACTTTGGAACAAGGGCAATTAAGGTTGTGTAAAGAATGTTCTGGATGGCTGGTGCAATAGTAGTTTCAGAGTGAGTCGCGGTCACTGGTCAGAGAAACTTCCTGAATAGAGTGTAGCTCTGCAGAAAGGAAGGTAGAGGGGGCTCAGGAGTGTTGAACAGGACACAAGAATGGGGGTGAATAGGCAGGTTCGGGGAACAACAGACCAGACTACCCTGGCTGAGGGGAATATCATATTAGTGCGTCGGAGTGTCTGGTTTTGATTAGATCACCTTCCAACTTGACTCCATTTGGCCTAGTTTAATATTATAAAATATCACCTGAATCTAGCATATATTTCTTTGATAAAGTTCAATTAGAATCTGTAGTTTTATGGACTATTTTTACTTAGTGCTTAGCACAGGATTTGGGACATAGGTGTTCAAAACTTTTTTTTTTTTAAAGATTTTATTTATTTATTTGACAGAGAGAAATCACAAGTAGGCAGAGAGGTAGGCAGAGAGAGAGAGAGGAAGAAGCAGGCTCCTTGCTGAGCAGAGAGCCCGATGCGGGACTTGATCCCAGCACCCCGAGATCATGACCTGAGCCAAAGGCAGCGGCTTAACCCACTGCGCCACCCAGGTGTTCAAAACTTTTTGTTGAAAAAGTGAATGAATGAATCATACCCTTTGGTTGACCAGCCCTTGCAAGAAAGGTTGACCAATTTGGAGGTTCTTGTACTCCAAAGATAGGATAGTATTACAAATATATCGAACAGGTGAGATTAGGCATGATTTAAGGGGGACATTTCCCAGAATCTCCTCCTTTTTAAAATAGCGTTTAGAATGTTGGGAAAGGGTGTGTTGATGTTTATATAGATTTCATTATGTCCAAAAGTTATTCCTTGGGACAATATAATATTAAAAGGAACAAGATATAAATGGAAAATATGATAAAGTTTCAGTTCTGTAAAAGATATATGTTCATAGGGGGAAAACTGGAAGTTATAAGAAAATTAGGACCTTACCTAGATCTTACCTCATGTTTTCTACTTTATGCTTATCAGACTTTTTAAAATTTTTCTACAGTAAATCTGTTACTCTTATAATCAGAAAAATACAACACGTGTTATTTGTTAAACAGTATAGAATGTGGTACAACACTCTTGCCAAAACTTGCATTTTTTTTTAAGCTCTGGAACTCATAAAAACCATAACTGATACTTGGAATAATGATAAAGTGGTAAAAAAATGAACTCTACCTTACCAAGTGTCATATGACGTCATTGATTTACTGAGGAGCCCACACCACCCAGGTCCTGAGATTGGCCAACTCATGGCTCCTTGCTTCCACCCCCATATCCTCACCCTTCCTGGATACCGACTGCCCTCCATCACCTGTTGGAGGCTCACGAATGTCCTCAAAGCTGGTAATGCATGTTGGAGCTACCTTGCTTGCTTCAGATTGTGTTCTTTGCAAACAGCTCTGTACTTTGGGTTACACTGCCCTGAAAAATAGCAGAAGCATCAAGGTGTTGGCCTACAGACTAAAAAAATTTAACCAACTGAGCCACCCAGGCGTCCCCAGACTAAAAAAAATTTAAATAACAGCAACAGCAAAACCCAAAAACGTATTTGCTTAGTTTTCTTTTCAATTAGGTACAAAGTATGAATAATGTTTCTTCTCCCTCTTGGATGATGACTTCTTGGTGATAAATCCGAGGTAGAGCTAAAATGAACTTTGAGTGTTAATGAGTTATTCCATTTGCATTTTTAACCCTACTGAAAACAAACATTAGAATAATATCAGCTGTTTGTCAGCTGTTGGCTTGGGCTTTCACCCAGAATTTGATGTCACTGGTGGGCATCCATAAGGATCAGGAATTATTTTTAAGCTCATTGACCAGAGGACCTCTGAAGATTTTCATTGTTATGGTGTTAAATATAATGCAAATATAAAAAAGAAAATGACTAGAAATGGTTATCTTATGTATTAAGTATGTGGATTTAAAATGCTTTCCATCTGTTGGGGCTTTATGGGAGAGTCTCTATGAAATTGGAGAGTTATTTAGTCTGGAAAACATTTTACTCTGCGAAATGATGAAATGTAAGCTAGGTATCAGATGTGGGGGAACCAGGTAGGAGGGAGATCAAGCACAGCCATGAAGAAAAGAGTTTGCAGGAGCTGAATAATATCCCATTTTGATTAAATCAGGATCATTTTACTGAGAGACTGTAATGTGAGAATGTGCTAGGGTAGTGGAGCAGTTCTATTATGTTTATCTCATCCAGAGTGAGTTAGTTTTCATCACATGTATTTTTAATTCTTTGGAAACACAATTACATTAATTGAGGAATGACTTATAGAATACCCGTTTGAAGAAAAAAAACATTTAGTGAATGGGTGTGTTGATATTGCAAACTATCAACTAGTTAAAAATTGCTTATAATATGAGCTATAGGTACCCCACCCAGAGGTGGCAGTTGGCTATTTGGGGAAGTCTGTTATATTTTTAATGCAGAAGATGGGTAATACATGGCCTTCAAAGAAGCAGCTCTGGGTTCTTCCCTGTGTTTCTCTTCCCCTTCATTGCAGGGTTTCCAAAATGTCTGCCTTGACCTGATACTAGAACTTTCCAGCACCTATACAGGATGGATGGTCCTATTGCTTCTGCTGCCATTGTGCTTAGCAAGGATAGGTTAACTTCCACAACCTTCTCTCAACCCACAACTTTCCATTCCATCTCCAAGACATGGCCCAAACTCCTTCTGTCCTCCATTTTCTCCCTGGCCTCATTTACCAGGTCAGAGTCCTCTTTTAAGGACTGTGGCATTCTCTGGGAAGTCTTCTCTGATAAGATTTGAGCGCAAGCTGATTTCTGCCATCTCTTATCTTCACTTTTTATCAGTTGCACAGTTTGTACACACACTGTTGAATGATTCTTTCAATTTTTAACTGCCTGCCTGGATTATTCAGGATTTTATGATATTAGCTCATATCCTAAGTTTCTTCTTTATGGCTCTGTAACAGTGAAATTATTTTCCTATGGCCAGGGGTTGTGCCTTTCTCTTCTTCTGAAGTCATGTAGTCCCTTGCACATATGTGCAAACACCCAGTAAACTTGTAGAGCTCAACTTAACAAATAATTCAGCTGCTTGTCCTGGGCGCGATAAAAAATCACCACCTACTAACATACACATAACATTCTACACAGAACAATACACGAGCAAGTATTTATTGAGCCTTTATTATTATAGTCCTCAGAGGGGATTTAAAAGAAATAAACATGGTTCTACATTAGGAGGGAGTATGGGATGAGTCTGGATATAATGATAAGAATAAAGTGTACCTTTTTTTGAGGGATTACTACCTCATAGGATTATTGTGAGGGTTATATGAGAAACTATGACTCCTCCCCCACCTTCATGTTACAGATATAAAAACTAAGCCTTAGCAAAGTTAAATGGAGATGGGATCCAAACTCAGATTGAAGGATTCCACTGTACTAGTGCTATGTCAGCACCATATTGTACAGTTGAGCAGGTCGTTCAGTGCTTGGGGGTGCCTGGCCAAGAGCACAAATGGGATTGAAATGCAGCCTGCAGGCCCCTTGGGAAGCTGATAGGGGGAAGTATACAGTTGGAGGAGTGTATACTGTGTAGCACTTGAAATGTGGCTAGTGCAGCTTGGGTGCTGAATTTTTAATTCTACTTAGTTTAAATTAATTTTTTTACTTAAGTGGCCGCATATGGCTAGAAGCTACTATATCTACACAGGTCTAAAATTTAAATAAATGGAATTATTCAGTGCTTGGCTTCTTTCATATAATCTAATGTTTTTAAGATTCATCCATGTATGTTACATAATCAGGAGATCATTCCTTTTATTTCTGAGCAGACTTTGATAGTATGAATATACAACAGGTGGTTTATTTATCTTTTGATAGACTTTTGGGTCATTTCCCAACAGTTGGGGCTGTTATGAATAAAGCTGCTAAAGACATTTGCATACAAGTCTATTTGTGGGTATATGCTTTTATTTTTCTTCTACCAGTGGAATTTTTGGGTCATCTGGTAAATGTATATTTAACTTTGTAAGAAGCTGCCAAACTGTTTTCAAAAGTGGCTGGATCACCTTATATTCCCACCACAATATTCCAGTTTCTCCAAGTTTGCACCAACTTTGGTATGGTCATTTTAGTATTAGCTATTCTAGTGGGGATGAAGTTCTATCTCATTGTGATTTTAATTGGTATTTCCCTGGTGACTGATAACCTTGAACATCTTTTCATGTGCTTGTTGGTCATTTGTATTCTTTTGTAAGGTGTTTTTCAAACTTCTGCCCATTTAAAAAAATACGGTGGTTTGTCTACTTATTATTGAGTTATAGGAGTTTTTTATGTGTTCTAGAAGCAGATCCTTTATTAGATAGTTATCTTACAAGTATTTTCTACCATACAATAATGGCTTGTCTTTTGAAGAGCAGATGTTTTTAATTATGTTGCAATTTATCAATTGTTTTTCTTTTGTGGTTTATACTTTTGTGTTCAGAAATTTCCGCTTGTTTCAGTAGTTGTAAAAATTTTCTCCTATGTTTCCTATTAGAAGTTTTATATTTTAGCTTTTACACTTAGTATCCATTTTGTGATCCATTTTTAGTTAACTTTTCTTTGTGGTGTGAGGAAGGGATTGAACTTCATATTTATTTCATACAGAAATTTTGTTGATCTGTCACAATTTGCTTATAGGCTATTCATATATGTTATTTTATGAAAGATCTATTCAAGTCTCTTGTCCATTTCAAAAAACTCGTGTGTTAACTGCTTATTACTGAGTTATAAGAGTTTTATGTATAGTCTAGATACAAGAAGGTTTTCACGTGTATGTTTTGGGAATATCTTCCCCCAATCTGTAGCTTGTCTTTTTGCTTGTTCTTTCTTTCTTTCTAGAGCAGAAGTTTAAATTTTTAAAAAATTTTGATTAAGTTCATTTTACCTTTTTTTTTTCCTTTGTGGTTAGTTCTTTTTGTGTCCCAAGAAATTTTTCTGTATCCCAAAGTCATGAAGATTTTTCCTGTTTTTTTTCTAAATATTTTGCGGTTTTAAGTTTTCATTTTAGCTTTATGATTCATACTGAATTAATTATTGTGATGGTGTGATACAGGGGTTGATGTTCATTACTTTTATTTTTGGATCCAGTATCATTCATTGACTATCCTTTTCCCACTAAATTACCTCTGTATCTTTGTTTAAAAGCCAATTGACTGTATATGTGTAGGTGTATTTCTGGATATTCTGTTCCATTGATCTAAATTTCTGTCCTTATGCCAGTAACATACTGTTCAGGTTACTGTGGCTTTGTAGTAGTGTTGAAATTAGATTGTGTAAGTCCTCCAACTTGTTCTCCCTTTAACTGTTTTGCTACTCTTGGTCCTTTCCATTTTCCATGAATTTGTGAGTTTGTTTCAATACTTGAAAGTCAAACAATATAATTTACCAAGGAGAAAAATCATGCAGTCATCTTAATAAATGCAGAGAAAGCATTGGGCAAAACTCTTCTGTGATAAAAACTTCCAGCAAACGAGGGATGCAAGGGAACATCCTCAGTTTAATAAAGGGCATTTATAAGACACAGCTAACCTCATATTAAATAGTGATGTGTTAAATACTCTCCCTCAAAGAATGAGAACAAGGCAAGGTCTTCATATTTAATTTGGTATTATAATTGGAGATCCTCACCAATGCAATAAGGCAAGAATAAAAGGTATACATTTTGGAAAGGAATAAATAAAACTTTCTTCATTTGAAAATGACATGGGGGCGCCTGGGTGGCTCAGTCATTGGACGTCTGCCTTCGGCTCGGGTCATGATCCCACGGTCCTGGGTTCTAGCCCCGCATCGGGCTCCCTGCTGGGTCAGAAGCCTGATTCTCCATCTCTCACTCCTCCTGCTTGTGTTTCCTCTCTTGCTGTGAATCTCTCTAATAAGTAAAATCTTTAAAAAAAAAAAAAGAAAAAGAAAAAGAAAATGATGTGGATATCTGTGTAGAAAATTCTAAGTCATTTACAAAATATCTGTGGAAATAATAATTGAATTTAGCAAGGGTATAGGTTATAATGTCTAGACACAATAGTTGTATATCTGCATACTATCAACAAACAACTGGAAACTGAAATATAAAATAATTCCATTTATAGTAGCAACACTAACATAGGGACAAATTTAACAAAAGATGTGCAAGACCTCTGTATAGATAAATATAAAATACCACTAAGATAAATTAAAGAAAATATATGTGGAGCTCCCAGGTTGAACACATGGAGATTTGGGGAGGGTGGTGTGCTTGGAGAGGGCATGGATGCTACTTGCTATATTCCTGTATTTTGTCTTCTGCATCTCTTCCATGTAGCTTTTCCTGAGTTATACATTTATAATAAACCAGTAATCTATGTCTCAGCCTTTCAGCCATCACTTTCAAAGTAGCAAACTCATTGTGGAACAAAGTGACAGCAAATGTCAGATTCTCCAGAGAAAAACAACTATCATATGATCTCCCTGATATGAAGAAGTGGAGATGCAATGTGGGGTGTTTGGGAGATAGGAAAAGAATAAATGAAACAAGATGGGATTGGGAGGGAGACAAACCATAAGAGACTCTTAATGTCACAAAACAAACTGAGGGTTGCCGGGGGAGAGGGGGGTAGGGACAGGGTAGTTGGGTTATGGACATTGGGGAGGGTATGTGATATGGTGAGTGCTGTGAAGTGCATAAACCTGATAATTCACAGACCTGTACCCCTGGGGCTAATAATACATTATATGTTTATAAAAAATTAAAAACTTATTTAAAAAAATGTCAGATTCTCTTCTCTGGGCTTCCCTGGTCTAACTGCCTTGGTAGCTCTTCAGCACCTTCACGAGAGGTTCCAGATAAACCAAAAACTGTTGAGGAACCACGAGCTAATCTTTTGTTTTAATAATTTATTAAGAGTTTATATTCAGACAGTACCATGCATAACTTGATTTTCCTGTGTCGGCTCCACAGAGCTGTGTGGTTGACTCTGCCACTGCCTCTACCCAGCCTACACAATTTACTCACCCACTGTCTTCTGCTTCCTGTGAGCAAACACAGCTCATCTGTGTGACATTCCATAAGCAGCAGACACATTGTAAAAACAGCCTGGCTATGCAGCAGCTCTTTCATCTGTGACATGCAGAAAATAGTCAAGAAGGGCTCCCCATCTCCCCCGGATCTATAGAGCTTTTTTTTTTTTTTTTTTTTAAGATTATTTATTTATTTATTTGACACAGAGAGATCACAAGTAGGCAGAGAGGCAGGCAGAGAGAGAGAGAGAGAGAGAGAGAGGAGGAAGCAGGCTCCCCGCTGAGCAGAGAGCCAGATGCGGGACTCGATCCCAGGACCCTGAGATCATGACCTGAGCTGAAGGCAGCGGCTTAACCCACTGAGCCACCCAGGCGCCCATCTATAGAGCTTTCTTTCTTTCTTTCTTTCTTTCTTTCTTTCTTTCTTTCTTTCTTTCAATTTGCTCTTACATGAATATTACTTATAACTAAGACAACTGCTAAGCCCAGTTATCATACAACATGGATATAACACCCAGTGCTCATCACATCATGTGCCATCCTTAATGCCCATCACCTAGTTACCCAATCCCTCACCCACCTCCCCTCTAGAAACCCTCAGTTTGTTTCCTATAGTTAATAGTCTTTTATGGTTTGCCTCCCTCTCTGTTTTTATCATATTTTATTTTTGCTTCCCTTTCACTATGTTCATCTGTTTTGTTTCTTAAATTCCACATATGAGTGAAATCATATGATATTTGTCCTTCTATGACTGACTTATTTCATTTAGCATAATACCTTGTAGTTTCATCCCTGTCATTGCAAATAGCAAGAGCTCATTCTTTTTGATGGCTGAGTAATATTCTATCATATATATACCCATGTATATACATGGATATATATATATATATGTTTTATATATATATAAAACATCTTCTTTATCCATTCATCTGTGATATATGTATATAACATCATATATATATATATAAAACATCATATATATATATATATGTATATATGTATATAACATCATATATATATATATAAAACATCTTCTTTATCCATTCATCTGTGATATATATATAACATAATATATATATATATATATAAATCTTCTTTATCCATTCATCTGTTGGTGGACATCTGGGTTCTTTCCGTATTTTGGCTATTGCAGATATTGTGGACATCGCTGCTATAGGAATTCTTTTCTTTTTTTTAAGAATACTGAAAGTATATTTTAAAATTTTAAAATTTAAAATTTAATTTAAAAATTAAATTCAGTTAATTAACATAATTTGTTTCAGGGGTACAGGTATGTTATTCATTGGTCTTATATAATACCCAGTGCTCATTGTAATACATACCCTTCCCAATGTCCTTCATCCAGTTACCACATCCCCTCATCCCCTCCCCTCCAGCAACCCTCTGTTTGTTTACTAAGATTAAGAGTCTCTTATGGTTTGTCTCCCTGATTATCTTTCATTTTTTTTCTCTCTTCCCCTATGATCCTCTGCCTTGTTTCTTAAATTCCACATATGAGTGAGACTTACTTTACTTAGCATAATACCCCATGGTTCCATCCACATCATTGCAAATGGCAATTTTTGGGGTTTTTTTTTCATGGCTGTGTAATATTCCATTGTGTATATGTACCACATCTTTATCCATTCATCTGTCGATGGACATCTGGGCTCTTCCCACAGTTTGGCTATTGTGGACATTGCTGCTATAAACATTGGGGTGCAGGTACTCCTTTGGATCACTACATTTGTATCTTTGGGGTAAACACCCAGTAGTATAGGAATTCTTTTTTAAAATTGATGATATTCTTAAGGATGAGACTAAGGTGTGGATTTACTATAGTAGATAAAATGATAGTCCCTTTTATCTCCTTTTATCTCATGCAAAGGAGTGATATGATGAAAATAATGTTTGGAGAATATTTTTCTGCACTTGATCTTAACCAAAAGGCAGGCAAGTGGTGGGAAATATTTTTCTGAAAATCATATGGGTTGGAATGAAATAGGAGGAGGTTAGAATTAGGAAACTGAAAGCGCCTAAGGAATCCAGGTCCTAATGGACAAGGATTGGGTTCAAAGAGCCATGGAAAAGAAGGAAAGAATAAAATGTCTATTGAGACTATATACCTGGAAACTATACCAGAAATGTAGGGTGCAGGGTATCCATAAACTCCTTAAGTTGAAAGATGCAAGGTCTCTGTTCTTCACAAGCTTTCAATCCATGCAGGGGTCCTATATAATCAATTGCTACAGTATAGTGTTTCATGACAGGTTGTACTGGTGAAATGTTCTTTTTGTGGGAAACAGATGAGAACAATTAATGCTGTCAAGTAGGTATCAGGGAGGGCTACAGAGGGGAGATGCCATTTAAGCTGGGTGAAGGAGTCTTAGCAGAGTTAGGAAACAGTGGGAAGGGAAGTGCACAGAGGCATTAATGCTAGGCTGATTGAATACATGGCAAAAAGACAAGTATGATAGGATATCTTCTCCTTGGGGGGTATTGGTTAGTGGTGAAGCTGGAAAAAATAGACTGGGACTAAATCATGGAGGGTCTCTTGCCACCTTCTGCTGCTCACTTTTGTCCCTTCTCATCTCTCTTATCAAAAACATGCATCTTTGTGTGCATGTGTGCACAGATACATAACTGCAGAAATTCTTGGCATGATTGTACTACAGTAAAGGAGAGGGAGTGTCAAAACACTGCAATCCTATCTACCTCCAATCTTGGATTAAATTTCTAATGTCTGTGACTCCACATTTCTAGGAGAACAGTAGGGGTGATTTGCAGGCTGATCAGAGACTGTTTACAGTGAGGATTTCCTTTCTTTGTGAGTTTGGCAATCGAGAATTAACCTGTAATGAACAAACTTTTTTTTGTGATCCTCTATTTTACTATATGCAACCTTATCAATGTATTAGTTCAAAAATATTTGCATAACTTTGGCATCTACCTATATGTTAATTCCTGGTGTTTAATATACACAGAGTATAAAGATTAAGGTGTCTGGGTTTTCTGGGTCACCAGTCTAGCCTCCCAGACTTTGAAACTTTTCTGATAAAGGGAGTGCAAGTCATGAAGGGTTAAGTCTGTGGGGTCTTGGAAAATGACCCAGATTAGTGTACTAGTGCCTTTGGGGAATGTTTTAAAAGCTTTGTTTCTTTGTAAGTTATGGAGTTTCCATCATAATATTCAGAGAAAAGAGGTCAGGAGGGAGTGGAGCAGCAGACATTCAGTGGAGAAGAGTGAATGACTGACTCATCATGTAGGGTTTGGGTGTGGGTGTGCCTGTAGTAGGGAGAAAAAGGAGGAAGAGCTGTGCAGGCAAAATATTTTCTTTAATCTCTTTGCAGAGTGGGCTTTGTGGAAGAGAATGCACAAGTAAATAACTGTCGTATGATTGTTTATCTGTCATATACATGATACTACAAGTGAGTCTATAAAATCCTTTAAGTTTGAAGATGAAATAGAAATATTACATCCCATTACCAGCTTTAACAGTTACCCTAGTATTTCTCTTCATGATGGTGAAATTACTGAACAGCTTTCACTTTCTTTAATTGGATTAAATGGTCTCCTAAGAACTTCAAATGAATTCAAGTTATGCATTGTATTTTCCTACTTCTTTATCTTTCTTTACTCTATTCCTTTTACCCAAGGTCTCTTTTTTGGTTATGGATAAGAGTAATTGCTACCTCTCAGTAAAGTTCTAAGTTAAATTCCCCACCCTCAGAGCTTTACTGATTTCCTGGTCTACAACTACCTTGCTTCTGAACTTGAAATGTAACAGGTGCTTAGTAAGTAATTGATAGTTGGGTCGCCTGGGTGGCTCAGTGGGTTAAAGCCTCTGCCTTCGTCTCAGGTCGTGATCCCAGGGTCCTGGGATCGAGCCCCACATCAGGCTCTCTGCTCCTCAGGGAGCCTGCTTCCTCCTCTCTCTCTCTCTGCCTACCTCTCTGCCTACTTGTGATCTCTGTCTGTCAAATAAATAAATAAATAAAATCTTTACAAAAAATAAGTAAATAAATAAATAAATGATAGTTATCTTATAGTTTTTGTTGTTCTTGTTGTTAAATCCCACCTCCTTCTGACATTTACAATCATAAAAAATGTGCTTGTATTTAATATTTTTCTCATTTAATTGTTCTTTATGACATAAAAGATTTCATCTAGCCCAGAAACATAAAAGTGGAGACATACTGTAAATTAGTGAATATAATTTTCCGTCCAATGCAGGAATTCTCTCTCTACAGCTTCTTTGTTATATTATATCTCTACTTTTCAATAAGCCATTCAAATACTCTGAGCATCATAAAATGGGGGTGATAACGGTATTCACCTTTATTAGTTAGGAAAAGGTTTGGATGTGAATGACAGAAAACCTAAAATAGTGATGGCTTAAACAACATAAAATTTTCTTTTTCTTTCCCCCAAATCCAGGAAACAAGCACCCAGGATTCTATCTTATTTCTTTACTATGAAAGGTGTCCATTCTTATATTTAACTCATGGTCTAATATGGCTGCTTGAGCTCCAGTCATCACGCCTTCCCTCCAGTCAGCAGAAAGGAGAAAGAGGGAGGAGAAAGGCACATGCTTTCTGTTCAAAGACACTTTCCAGAAATAGCAAACCACTTCTGCTTATTTCTAATTAGTAATAACTTAGTGACATAAGTACATCTAGCTAATAGTAAGGCCGATAGAGGGATGGCCATATGCTTGGCTAAAATTCAGAGGTTCTATTACTGAGAAAAATGAGAACAGATTTTTGGGAACAATTAGTAGTTTCTGCTACTGATAATGCTATTATAAAAATTAAATGAGGTATTATGTGTTTAGAACATGTCTGATGTATGATACATGCTCAATAAGTAGTTATGAGCCATTATTTTTATAATTAACCATTATAGACAGTATTCATTCACTCTAATATTTGTTCAACACCTATCAAACATCTGCTATGCTAAACACTGTGCCTCTCTATATTTAAATCCCTCTATCAACAATGAGAAGACTGCCATCCAAGATAGCTTCTCCTTTGTTAAACAGATCTACAAGTTAGAGAATACTTTATCACAGTAAGCCAAAGCATACCTCCCCAGTAATTCATTTGTTTTGGCCCTGATCCTACCTTTTGAAACAATATGTAACCAGACTATTTCCTCATCTCAGTTCTTCAAATATATGAAGATGGCTATTAAGCCTTCCACTTAGTTTTTTGGCTGTAACCAGGCATTTTATTGACTCATTTGTCTAGCACACATTTTGGCAAACTTTTTATATAAAGTGCTAGATGGTGAATATTTCTGGCTTTGCGGGCTATATGGTTTCTGTCACAGTTTCTCAACTCTATCATTGTAATGCAAAAACAACAATATACATTACATAAATGAATGGTCATGGCTGTGTTCCAGTAAAACAGCAGGTCAGATTTGGACTTCTAGCTTGCCAGCCCCTGATTTAGCCCATGGAAATTTGTCTATAAGATTATTTGTAACTTACATTTCTCTATCTTGAAGATAAAAACTTACTCTGTGTCACTCCTGATTCTTCTTAAACCTTTCATTTCTTTTTCTTGTCTTACTACTTTGGCTAGGATTTCTAGCACCCCTGGCATTATTTCTATAGCCATACTTCATGGCCAGTCATTTCTCTAAACCTATTACTCATCCCAATTCATCTCTAGTTTGGAAATGCTACCTTGACAAGTTCCTTCTTATTCTGCCATATTCTTAACCACATATCCTTTGATCTCTCTCAGACTGGTCCTTCTCTAGGCTTCCCTACAAACCACATTAAGAAAAGAAGAATCTTTTTCTCCATCTCTTTCTTCTTCAGAACTTTTAGACTGTGATCTTATTCAGTGCTTCAGGTTTTCTTCAGCCAGCTGTCTAATGCTACCTATAACTTTAACCTAACCCATCTTCCCTCATAGATGACCTAGGGCTAACCAAGAGGAGGTAGGTAGAAAATTAACATTTATAATTGACATATAAATTATGTATTTCATTCTAATGTTACAGAAATAAGAAGTATAATTTGGAATTGATCATATAACCAGCTCATGGTCATGCAGCTGGGATTCAGGAAGTCAGTCCCAGTTATAGAATTGAAATTTAAATTTGGGTGAACCTGGTGAGTGGAGTGGGGGCATCTTGCCAAAGTAAATTCAACACATGTCACCAACAGAGCTGCTGAACTTTACAAGGCATAGAATAACAAATATTTGCCCCAGACTTTTGGTTTCCAAAGCATTTTAAAAATAAAAAAGCACTTTTATTTAAAAAAAAAAAATTTTATTTATTTGAGAGAGATAGTGAGAGAGAACAAGATCAGGGGAGAGAGGGAGAAGCAGGCTCCCCAACATGGGACTCAATCCCAGGGTCCTGGGATCATTATCCAAGAGCTGAAGGTATACGCTCAAATGACTGAGCGTCTCCAGGTGTCCTCCAAAGCATTTTCTCCACAGTCTGATGGAATAGGAAGTTTTATTTCTGTCTTATATGTGAGGAAATCAAACCAAACCCAACATGGTTAAAATATTTGCATGAAGTATTAGGGGCCTATGTCTTACTGTTTTTCTCCATGAGAATCCACATTTGCTCTTTTCTGAAAAGGACACCCTGCCTCTTTATCTTGCTAATTCCTTCTTATCTTTCAAAAATTCAGCTTGATCACCATCTTTTCCAGGAAACCCTCCCTGCCTTGTCCCCACTATCTGATTTACATGTTCTTTCTCTGTGTTAACCCACATTATAAGCCTATTTATACTTTACCTTACCTGATGATTTATTAGCTTATAAAGAAATCAGGGGCAGATTCCTGTCTCACTTAGCATTGTATTCAATAAGAATTTTTTGAATAAAAGAATGACCTGAGATGGAGTCTTTAGTCCTTGGTCGTGATTACAGCTGGAGGCAAAATGAAGATCTCAGCCTTCCAGAGACAAACTCAAATAAAAGAGGATCCTCCCAGAAATCATGGATCCCATCAGCTAACAGACATCGGGAATTCAAACCCATGAGGTTTCAAACTAGGTAGTAAGAAAGCAGCATACTATGGTGAAGAGCATAGATTCTGGAGTCAGGTTTCTTGGGTTTGAATTCTGACTCCACCATTTTCCAGCAGTGTGATCTTTGGCAAGTGACTTAGCTTCTCTGTGCTTTGATTTCTAATCTGTCAAATATGGATAACAATAGAACTGATCTATATTAGTTCTCTCTTGCTGTGTAACAAATTACCTCAAAACAGTGTCTCAAAACAATAAACATTTATCTCACATTTTCTGTGGTTCAGAATTTTGGGAGCTGAGTGGTTTTGGTTCAGGTTTGTTCATGAGGTTCGAATCAATATGTAGACATGTAGATCATGACTGCAATCACATGAAGGCTTGACATGTTGGAGGATCCCTTTCCAAGATGGCTCACACCAGTGGCTGTTGGCAGGAGGCCTCAGTTCTTGTCACATGGAACTTTGCTTATGACATGGCAACTGATTTCTCCCAGAGCAAAGAAGGGGAAGAGCAAGGAAGAAACCCCAATGATTTTATGACCTTTTATGATCTATTCTCAGAAGTCATAAACTGTAACTTCCAACATATTCTGTATGTTGGAAGGATGTCACTAAGTACGGCCCACATGCAAGGGGAAGGCAGTTAGGCTCCAGCTTTTGAAAGGAGGAATATCAAAGAATTTGAGGACATACTTTAAAACTATCATGCTATCTTGTAGGGTTGAGTGAGAATTACATGAGATAATAATTTCTAAGTGCTTAGAACAGAAATTAAACAGCACTTGCCTTGAATTACCTTTCTCCCATAGGTGAGAAAGGACACATTAACAGTCAATCTGAAGGCTTTGGCTTTAAAAGTTACTCTAAAAAACAGACCAAAGATAATGAAATCAAGTTAGTGCCATAAGCCATTAAAATTATCTATATATTTCTGGGGCGCCTGGCTGGCTCAGTGGGTTAAAGCCTCTGCCTTCAGCTCAAGTCATGATCCCAAGGTCCTGGGATTGAGCCCTGCATCTGGCTCTCTGCTCAGCGGGGAACCTGCTTCCTCCCCTCTCTCTGCCTGCCTCTCTGCCTACTTGTGATCTCTGTGTGTCAAGTAAATAAATAAAATCTTTAAAAAAATTATCTATATAGTTCTTGACATGAAAAGCTATTCATGAATTGAATTTGTAAAAAAAAAAAAAAAAGCAGGTGTAAATCAAGAAGTACAGCATGAATTTGATGAGGTGCTTGTGTAATTATATACATGTATCTCTGTGTGTTGGTGCATAGGGAGCCCCCTGGAAGGAGTTTCCTCAAAGTATTAATAGTGATTATCTCTGGATAGTGGGATTTATGTTAAGTTGAAATTTTTTCTTTGTGCTTTTCTGCATTGTTTGAATTGTTTTACACTGAGCATATCTTTCCAGAAAAATAATAGAGGCATTTTTCCAAAGAAAATAAGAAAGAAACCAAGTTAGAAGGAGAATGTGAAATGTTTGTGGGCTGATTAACTCCCTGGGAAGTATCTGATTGATAGTGTGTCCTCTAATTTTTCAAGGTAATTATGAAGACTGCATGTGCTGGGAGCAGGTGAGAGTTTGTGATTGCACTTGAGGGTGCATAAGGGAAGAGGAGTTGCTACTTCTTTGGGACAAGAGGAAAAGGAAAAAGCAAGGGGAAGAGGGACACCTATGTGGCAAAGGGCAAAGATAGGTCAAACCTGCTGTTGACAGCAGAACATGAATGCTCGTCAGTTGTCTTGGAAAGGACAGCTATACGTACAAAGGAATGGTATACTTGTGATGGGCACCTATGGTCTCACAGTGCCTTGTATATCCTTGGTAATTACACTTGCCATACTGGGTTGAAATTTGTTCAGTTCTTCCTCTCAATATACTGGCAAGCAGGCCCTGGATATCTAGCCCATTACATAGTTCCCAACATAGAACAGGGTTCAGTAATTTGGAGAATAAAGATAAGCTGAATTATTTTTTAATAATGCTTTTTATAAATTGAAAATTTTTATATTCACTAATATTCACCTGAATAATTTTGTATTCAAATAAAACAGAGGGAGGGATGCCTGGATGTCTCAGTTGACTAAGCATCTGCTTCAGCTCGGATCATGATCTCAGGGTTCTGGGATCAAGCCCCACATCGAGCTCTTTGCTCAGCAGAGAGCCTGCTTCTCCTTCTGCCTGCTGCTTCCCCCTGCTTTCCTCTCTCTCTCACACAAATAAGTAAATAAAATCTTTAAAAAAATTAAAAATAAAACAGAGGGAGTACACACACAGAGTTCCATTTACCACATCTGTTCTTTGTTAATCTTTTCCCCTTTTTTGCCTTTAGATTATTCGAAATTTTTTTATGATTCTAATATTTTGACTTATTACCTATATCTTTTCTTAAAGTGGTTGCATTGGGACTTAGGGTATATGTCTTTAACTTATGACAGCCTGTGTTTAAGTAATATCATAACCAATTCATGTAGAAAAAAATCTTGTAACAGTATACTTCCATTCTCTTCTCTTGACCTTGTGTTTTTATTGTCATATATTTTTCTTCTGCATTTGTTAGAAACCCCATAGTACATTGCTATTACTTTTGCTTCAAAAGATCAACTATCTTAAGTGATTTACAATAAGAAAATTTGTATTTACCCACATATTTAACATTTTAAATACTCTCTTCTTTTGCATCGATCGAGATTTCTATCTGGTATCATTTTCCTTCTGCCTAAAGGACTTCCTTTACCATTTCTTATATGCAAGTTTGCTGGTGATGAGTTCTTTCAGCTCTTGCGTGTCTAGAAAGTTTTTATTTTATTTTTGTTTTCAAAAGGTATTTTTGTTAGAATTCTAACTTGGCAGTATTTTTTCTTTCTTTGTTTTTTCTTTTAAAGTACTAAAAGAAAGTACTTTAGAACTTTAAAGATTTACTGCACTCTCATCTGGCTTGTATTGTTTCTTATTTTATTTTATTTGTTCATCAGGTAAGCATACTCTTTAATCCCTATTTCCCCATCCCCCACCCACCCCCTCATGGCTTGCATTGTTCCTCATGAGAAGCCTGCTAACATTCTTATCTTTGTTCTTCTCCACTTAATTTGTATTCTTTCTCCAATTTTTGTGGCCTTACTGAACTCTCAACTTTGTTTTTTCTTTAAATCAGCACTCTGTTGGGCCCAACCTGAGTCCCACTTTCCTCTCTTATAGCTAAAAGCTCTCAAGCTACAAACTAGGGCATTTATAGGGCTCACCTCATTTGTTTGTTTTTCCTTATTTCAGGAATCACTATTCTGTATTACCTGTTGTTTGATATCTAAAAACCATTATTTCATTTTTTTTTCTGATTTTTTTTCAGTTGTTTAAGGTGGGGGGATTTTTCTGGTCTCTGCTATTACTCCACTTTAAAGGCTGGAAACAGAATTTCTGAAATATTAAATCAGAAAAATAAATACCTAAAACATTGAAAGTAGCTGTCAATTGCAAAACTCCTTCTTCAAAATTGGTTCATATTTTGCATTAGCTTAGAATTATTATGAAGTTCATTTCAAAAATGTTATTTAGTGCCACAGTGTTTGACATCATGTCTTTTTCTTTCAGGAAACATTCAAATTGGAATTTTAAATCATTAGTAAGTCAGTGATGGATCAGAATTTGCAGAATGCAATCCCGAGTAAAAATCTCCAAAAGATTTACTTCAAATAATAGAGGAAAAAAAGTTGAACTGCCACCTTAAAACCCTGGTCTAGAAAAACACACTGCAGACATCAGAAAGTAATAACTGGGGAAATTTCTTTGGCTCTTAATGAATCTGAATCAAAAAAATTGTCACACTGTTTCTCAGAGGACTTCTGTATCTGAGAAATAATATTTTAATAATAAGTTCTTTTATAAAAATCTTGACATGATCACCAGAGAGGAGAAACAGTAATAGCTAAAACCTGTGTATGTGTGAAGATGACATCAGAAGAAATGGCAGCTTCTGTTCTCACACCTGTAACTCAGAGAAAAGTGACGTCCGCTCCATCGGCTATAGATGAAAGTAGTGAAAAGATCTCAGACATCAGTGTTCTGAAGGCACATAGCATCAGGCAGAGTGGGCAGACTTCTACCACTGCACAGATGAACAAGCTTAAAGAAGAACCTTCTGGAAGCAACTTGCCCAAGATTCTCTCAATAGCAAGGGAGAATATAGTGAGCGATGAGAACAGCAATGAAGAGTGCTGGACAGAAAGCACACCAGTTTCTGTGGAAAACCTTAACATTAACCAAAATGACATACTGACAAAGAGCCAGTGTTATGACACGTGTGATTCTGTCATGGAGGAAGACCCGTATTTGGAAACTGGAAACCCATCCTCACTGGAAAGAAAGGTGTTCCCTGGAATTCAACTGGAAATTGATGGACCTCCCATGGACATTAGTCCCTTTGGAAGTCAGTCGGCCATCGTAGAGACTGGCCAGGCACACCCTGATGGCAACACAGCAGCATTTCACTTTCACTATGAAGTTGACAGAAGAGTGTCAGATACTTTTTGTACCCTGTCAGGCAACTTGATTTTAGATGATTGTGGAAACTGTGTACCACTGCCTGATGTTGGTGGGGAGCAAAAGAAAAATTATGTGACATATACTTGTGAATTTATGGAATTGGCTGAAAACTGTGATAATAAGAATGGGCAGCTGCAGTGTGATCATTGTGACACCTTGGATGACAAATACTTATGCTTTGAAGGTTCTTGCCAAAGGTCCAGTGTGCTATGTTCAAGTGACAGCCTTTGCAGGGAGGACTTGACTAACAGCCCCCCTGCCAAGACTTTTCTGAGCCATTTTGAGGACTTCCCTGATAACTGTGAAGATGTAGAAGAAGATTTTTTTAAGAGCAAAAAGGAGAGGTCCACTTTGTTAGTGAGGAGATTTTGTAAAAATGACAGGGAAGTAAAGAAATCTGTGTATACCGGGACAAGGGCAATCATGAGGACTCTGCCTTCTGGTCACATTGGGCTGGAAGCTTACAGTTACATCGATCAGAAGAGAAGTGGTCTTTTATTGCCCTGTGGGAGAGTTCTGGAACAGCTGTCAGTGGTGGCGATTAGGCAGGATGGAAGCCAGTGCCTATCAGAAGCCCAGTGGTATCGGGTAAGGAGTTAAAATTTCTTTTTGACCACTTCTTTAAACTTGATCTTTGAAAAATCCAATTTTCCATTGTTTTAATTCATGGAAAGTGTTAAGTTCTGTCAAACTGTGATTCTTTAGGGAAGTGTTTTGTAGTTACTAGAAACTAGTAGACCTTACAGATACTCCAATCGGTAGCTGTTAAGATTGAGTTGACTTTGCAACGATTTAAGTATATATGTAAAATACACATATATATGTCATCAGGAGTGCAGAAATTAGGGAGACTCCCAGTTTCCTGTATGTAGGATTATAACACAGACTCCTGATAGTAGGAAAGCAGCTCCACTGACTGATTACCTAGTCATGTCCTTTGGAGGTAGATGCTTGTCTTCCTTCTGACATGTTTTTAGGTTGCAGGACCTAAAATAACTTAAAAACCTGGTTTCCTCCATTTTCCAACCAATGTTCCCAGTATCTTCCCTTTTTGCCTTTTTTGTGCCATGGACCCCTTTGGCATGGCACAGGGTCTGTGGACTCAGAATAATGCTTTTAAATGCATCAAATGAAATACAAAGTGTTAAAAAGGACACAGATGATGTGGCCATATGTATACATACCAGGAAATGGTTTGAAATTGTGATATACAGCAGGGTAGGTGCTTCTTTTTTTTTTTTAAAGATTTTGTATTTATTTATTTGACAGAGAGAAAAGTAGATGGAAAGGCAGGCAGAGAGAGAGGGAAGCAGGCTCCCCACTGAGCAGAGAGCCCGATGCGGGACTCAATCCCAGGACCCTGAGATCATGACCTGAGCCGAAGGCAGTGGCTTAACCCATTGAGCCACCCAGGCGCCCTAGGTGCTTCTTTATTAACACATTAAACAGTGACATTCAGTGAGGCGATGATGACTGTAATTTCTAAGTGGTAAGGGATGTCAGTACGGAATGGTTTCCCTGTGACTTTCCCAGTTTAGCCCTGCAAATCCCACATCCAGGGAAACCTCTCAGTCCCGGGCTGACCAGGGCAGTTGGTCACCCTAAATATAAATATTCTTTTAGGGTTTTGACCACAACCGTAATATATGGACATATCTGTGATTTCTGTCGGTGACAAGATCACAGGTGCTGCTCCCAGTGCTGAGTCTTGTTTCCTATATTCATAATTGCAGGATGTGCCAAATGTCTAATTTTCACATTCTAGTGTTTCCCAATTCCTTAAGACCTGGCCTTGTGAATAAATGCCCAATCTAGAAGAACATGCCTTTTATTGAGACATAACTGGTGTATTTTTACTATCATCATCATCCGTCACAGGAGCTGATACTTACTGAGCATTTTACACATGCCAGACGTTGGGTCACATAATTTACATACTTGATTTCATGCAATCCTCTCAGCTACCCTCCAGTATTGGTATGATCATTAACTTCATTGTATTGCTAAGGAAACAGAGTCTCAGGGAAGTCATGTGCCTCGGCCAAGGTCACTTAACTGCTAACTGGTAGAGGTAGGATTGAACAGAACACTTCTGTTCATTTCGGAGTCCGTTGATTGAGTTGCCACACTCACTGATGCTTCTGGACTGGGCTGTGTTCAGTGTGGCAGTTCTAACCCTGGCTCTGTGTTAGAACCACAGTGTCCAGGTCCTACTCCAGACCCTCTGAATCAGAACCACTAGGGTCAGGCTCAGCATGAATGTTTTTTCAGAGTTCCCCTGGTGACTCTATGGTTCTGTGGAGTTGAAAACCACGGCCTAGGAGCTTTAACTGAGCTCTTTGCCCTGGGGTCAGGACGTTTAGGGAATATTTGCTCCATCCTAAAGACCCTGACCCTACTTGGGCTTTCAGGAGTGGCAGGGCCGAGCCAAAAGCCTGCCTGAAAAGGGATGACCCGCAGGCCCTTCTTTCTATGCATTCAACCTACCATTCACCCAGCAAGTCCCCAGATTTGTTTTTGCCACTTTACCTGATTCCTCAAAGAACCCGAGGCACAAGAAAGGTGATATCAGCGACACATAGGCTCCCTAGCTCTTCTGACTGAATTTTGCCCATGTAGGGAGAAAGGAGCTTATCACAGTAATGTGTCTTTCCAATTAAAAATGCAGGGATTTAAAAAATCCATGCACACCTGAAATTGAATGTTAAGAATGCAACAGAAATTTAAATGCTGCAAAGGGAATGGAAGCAGATTGGTTGAGAACTGTTATCATAGGCCACCGCCTCCCACCCCCACACCCACTTACCCAGGCATGAGGGTCATGCTTCTGCTGTATATAATTGCAGAATAATTTCTGGCGTGACCATACTCACTCCTCCAGTTTCTGGAGCCACTTCTTCTCCTGGGAATGTCCACAGGTCCCTAGCTCTGGTCTGCCAATCTGCCCCTTTCTGTCGGTCAGAGCCCTGAGATGGGTAATTTCCAGTTGAAAAGGACCAAAGAGACTATGGACTCTGAAAAACAATCTGAGGGGTTTGAAGTGGTGGGGGGGGTGGGAGGTTGGGGTACCAGGTGGTGGGTATTATAGAGGGCACGGCTTGCATGGAGCACTGGGTGTGGTGAAAAAATAATGAATACTGTTTTTCTGAAAATAAATAAATTGGAAAAAAAAAAAAAGAAACAAGCAAACAAAAAAAAAGAAAAGGACCAAAGAGATGATGCAAATCATCTCTTCCCTTTTTAGTCTCTGGAGGCTGGGAGAGGTTGCCACACCTCGGTCAGTGTAAACTCCAAGAAGTCCTCTCTCCTGTCTGACTTGGTTTCCAGGAGGCTGTGGACATATTTATGAACCCTTAAAATGAAGCTGGGGGAAAGGGCTGACTGTCTTGTCCTTTCTGAAGGGAGAGTTCTGAAAGGGAGAATCCTTTTTGAATAGTCAAACTATATCACAGCAGGAATGAGTCAGTATTTTCTCAAGTATAGTATTCTTTCACTATCTCAGTTTTTAGTTTAGAGTCTGGTAGAAATCCTTCTCAGAGTTGCACAGATGAATTATAGCCACTTCCCCAACTCCTATAAGTGGCTTCCTTCACCTGAATAATGTGGACCTTGATGGAATGCTCCCATTCCTGATCATCTCACACATATCCATCCTGGTTCCCCAATCAGATTATAAGTTGATTAAGGTCAAGAAGCGGCCATACCTTTTATCTACTCTCCATGATGCAAGCCTAATGCCAAGTATATAGAAAGCAGGACAGTGTCATCTTAGGAACGTGGTCTCTAGAGTGAGTCAACCACTGCGAGTCCACCATTTGCTGCTGGTGTGATCTCCAGCAAGTTCTTTACCTCTTTGTTTCTAATCACCTTATATGTAAACTGGAGATAATCATATTTTTTAGGGGGTTAAATGAAATGACACTGTGAAGTCGACAGCACAGTATCTGGCATGGAGTGGGAGCCACTGTTCCCAATCTGGCCATTTATTATATGCTTTGTCATGAACATGTCCCCACCTCCTTCTGCTCTTTGGAGCCTCTCCCATAGGGGCAGTTCATGGTGCTGTGCATTTGAATGTCTGTCTCCCTGTCTAAGATGTGGTAGCTTGTACAGTCCTTCCTGCACATTTCAAGAATGTGTTGTGTGTCCAGTTAGTTCCTCTGCCTCCCATGGAAATTTTTTTCTTGTATGCCTTCGTCAGAATGACCCAATTAATTTATGTTTGCACAGCTGTGCAGAGAAGAATGGGAGACATTAATGAGGATTAATGCTTGCTGACTGGCTAACCATATTGGTATCCTCCTCCCTCTGCTTGTGAGAAATGAAAACCCTACCCCTTATCCAGTTTCAGCCACACTCCTCCTGCTCTCCTGCTCTCCGTTTATTGGCTTCACAAGATGGCATATTTTGGCAAGCGGCTGACATCTCTAGGTTGAAAGTTGGTTAAGGGTGTTTTTCCTTTTAAAAAATTCTCTCCCTGCCTGAATTTTGGGGGAGTTCAGGGTACTTAGAGTTATTCTGAATAGCAAAGACATGAAGTTTCTGCCTGCTGCAATCATTCATGTAACCTGAGTTCCGTGCGCCTTGAGGGTTGGAGCGTGGAGGAGGGGAGGGTGGCCGGGACAGACAGGCCACCAGCTCCCATAGCATCACTTCACTGATCTCCCTGCCGTGGTCCACAAGACAATTTACTGTATAACAATAGGTACAGCAAAATGGAAAACAATGAAGTTTTATTTTTTTAAAAAAAATCACACTAGAGAAACTGTAAATTAGGAAGGAAAGCCAAACCATCTCCTGTGTTGCTAGTTCTTATTCTTCTTTCTTCCTTCTAAAACGTATCTTCTTCATTTTTTTCTACTCTTTAGCACAGAGAATTAAACTTTGGAGGCAGTGAAAAATTTTTGAATGTTTAACATACATACCTTTGTCAGTATGTATGTTGTTGAGTCCGTATTTTCTCTGCTGTGTGTCAAGGCACCAACCAATAATAAATTCGTCTTCCTGGTTGTAACTTTTTAGGGATGATCATATATCCATTGGGCCCTGCTGCCTAGTGTTGTAGCAGATGGCTGCTGAAGTAGCAAGATGTTTTATTTTCTCCTCCAGAAATTTGGTCTCCCTACAGGTTGGGTACAGTGTGGACCTTGAAATAATTAAAATTTCACAGGGTGTGCAAGCTAAGTTAAATGTCTGGGCTTCATGGCATGCCAAGCCTCCTCTTCCATTACTAAGGGTTATGTCAAGTTCATGACATGGGTATGGGACGATGCTGACCCCTTCCTGCTGAGCACAGTGAAAGGGAATCCAGCTCCCGGATGGACGGCCCTTGCACAGTTTAGTCACGTCTGGTGCATCGGTGGAAAATGTGACAGGCTGTCAGAGGCTGACTCTGTGATGATTGGACAACTTTCCCTTATTAGCTGCATCGGGGCAGTTTAGGATACATTTACCTCCACGTCTTTGTAGTAACACCAGGTCTTTGACTAGGATTAGGCCAAAAAATGGAATGAAAAGGGAAAATGCTGACCCTGGACACTAATTTCAGGTGAATATATTCATGGCCACTGTTAATTCACACGGTAGCCTTAAGACAGTATCGGCACTAGTATTCCCTCCCGCCCCACTTCCCCAGATGTCCTGCATAATGGGAATTAGCAGCTGGAAAGGCCTCATCCCTGGTAATGGGCCATGGTTAAAATGTGGCCTGAAAAGAATTGGAACCTGTAGGAAAGGATAAGATGATCAGATGGAGCCCTGATCTAATAATGCACACCCTCTATTTTTACACAGGAGGGATTCAGTCTGCCCATAGAGTGACCTCCCGTAGTCATGAATGCTAGTAGTGTCCCTCTCCTCTTGGTCCCCTCCCTGGCTGCTGATTTCAGTATAGCAGTCCCCCTAGGCCTCATAGACCTCCTGGAGTAGTGTGGAGGTTTCCTCCCCAGTGACCACAGGACTCAGCATCAAGGACTGAAGCATCACTAGGAGTGAGGGGTGACTATCCCCTGACCCTTCCATGACTAGACTAACTCATGGCTTAGGCAGGGCCACCCTGAAAAGCTGTTCTCAGACAGTGGTACTGGGTCATTTCTGGTCTTGATGAGCCCTGTGACACCAGTATAGTGTTCCGTCTATTGGTTCTTTTTTCTAGCAGCTAGCCTGGATGTGTTCAGAGCCTCAGATTACATATAGGTCCTGCAGAGCTCAGGCATCCAAATCCCTAACCCTAACCAACATTCAGTCCTTGAGCCCCTGCCCCATCCCTGTCATTTAGGCCATCACCCCTCAAGCCCTTAGTCTTCAGCAATGCAGAGACACTATCATCTTTCAAAGGTAAGGAGAACCCATAATTGGAATCCTGATAGCAGAGCTCTTTGGGGACAAGGAGAACTTCTTTGATTTCTTCTGTTTTTAATAGAGTTATTGAGATATAATTTTATATACCATAAAGTTCACCTGTGTAAAATGCAAAATTCAGTGTTTTTAAATATATTCACAGATATGTGCAACCATCAACACAATTTTAGAACATTTTCATCACCTCAGAAGGAAACCCCACACCCTCTAGCAATCACCCTGCATTCCCTTCATCCTGCTTCCCTTCCACCACCCAGCAGCATCCACTAATCTCCTTTCTGTGTCTATACATTTCCCTATTCTGGACCATCAGATGAATGGACTCATACAGTATGCACTCTTTTTTGACTGGCTTCTTTCATTTAGCTTACTACATTTTTAAATTTTAATGCCAGTGTAGTTAACACAACATAGTATTTTTAAGATTCAAGGTACTTCCACTCTGTAGCATGTATAGGAACTTTGTTTTTTACCTGTGAGTAATACTCCGTTGGGTGAACATACAGCATTTTATGTATCCATTCATTGGTTGTTGGACATCAAATTCTTTGCACTTTGTGACTGTTATAAATAATGCTGCTATGAACATCCATTTGCAAGTGTTTGTGTGGATATATGTCTTCATTTCTCTTGAGTACATATCCAGGAGTAGAATTACTGAATTATGTAACAGAGTTTAACCTTTTGAAGAACTGCCAGACTGTTCCTCAGCAGCCGCACCTTTTTACATTCCTACTAGCAGAATTCAAGGGTTCCAGTGTTTCTACATCCTGACCAACATTTCTTAGTGTCCCGTTTCTGCTTATAGCCATCCTAGTTGATATGAAGTGATATCTCATTGTACTTCTGATTTGCATTTTCCTGATATCGAATGATGTTGGGCAATTTCCGTGAGCTTATTGGCCATTTGTACATCTTTGGAGAAATGCCTATTCAAATCCTTTGCCTATTTTAAAATTTCTTTTATTATCAAGTTGTTTACATTTTGGATTTAAGTCCATTATCACATAATTGATTTGCAGTCTGTGTGTGTGTGTGTGTGTGTGTGTGTGTAGGTATGGATATGGATATAATGAAAGCAAGTCAAGAATGTAGTAAAGAAGGCTTATAATTTTAATGCACAGTGAAATTTGTTAAATATTTTCTTTGGATATTGATCTCATTCTCAGTCTTTTTTAAATTTACCCACCCCCCCCATCAACAGCGGTCTAGTCAAATTTTTTATCTTCTTCTCCCCCAAGTTCTTTCCAGACTCCAGTCAGTGTAGTCTCTCCCTCCTCTTCTAAAAGCTTGTATTATGTAGGCCATTTTTCTTATTACCTAAATTCTGTTCCCCAGAGTGGTGGCTGGGAACCAGATTGTCATCTGCAAACTTGTGCATTACACTGAAGGCATCCAAGGCAGGGCTGGTTGAGGAGGGCACCACTTTATAGTAGTGTACTTCATTATGCACAAGTGGTGGACCAGGCCTAGGCTGAGGCAGACAAGGTGCCTGGGTGGCAACTTTTAAGGAGGCACTCAAACTCAGGGTCTCAGAAGTGCCAGCTCTCTACTTATCAGGGAGTACCTCCTTAAGTTTTGAGCTCTAGGCAACTCACTTGTCTCATCTTAGTCCCAGTCCTGGGTAGAGGGTCTATAAGAGTCTGTGGTTTAGAAATGCCTGTCATCTTTTCAGCTCAGGAATGGCTTGGACTAATCCCTTCATAGACCTTCACGCAGATACTGTTAAAATACAAGCTAAGAATGTTTAAAGCAATAAAAAAAAATAAGAGAAGAATAATATTTCCTGACATCTAAAAATTATATGGAATTGAAATTTCAGTGTTCACAAATGAAGGTTATCAGAACATAGCTGCATTCATTGCTTTTAGTACTCATGTATTTTCTGTAGCTGCTTACTCCTTGTAACAGCAGAGTCGAGGAGCTATAATTGAGACTCTATGGCTTGGAATGACTAAAATATTTATTATCTGGTCCTTTAAAGTAAAAGTCCCCCTGGTTTAGAACATCTCTCTCTACCTGGCTAGTTTCTACCCATCCTTTAGTCCTGAGCTTAGATTTCACATCCTCTTGGTGGTCCTCCCTGTGGGCCTCTCCCCCACCACGGACCCCAATCCAGAGTTTCACTGACAGTCAGTGTTAATGCATATTTCTTGAGTAACTCCTTGAATTATAAATAAAGACAGTTTCCACGCACTGCTGATGTCTCCTTCTGTCCTTCCCCAGACCCAGTTCAGGCTTAATAGCTGGCCTCCCCCTGAGCATCAGAGCTTGGAAACACTTTGAGCAATACTTAGGATAGAATCAGAATTTTCCATTGATATTCAGAAGGGTCTTTTTCAGTCCTGTGAACCTAGAGACCCATGCTTGTCACCTCCACAGACTTGGCCTGAAAGACAGAGAGGAAACATTTTTCCGTCTCCTTGCCCCTGACCCTCCATTTCAATGGCTGCAAAAACCCCTTGGGAAAGTTGCCAGATGTTTTGTGTTTACAAGGCAGGCATCTGAGACTGCCATTGTCTGCGATGGGCCAGAAAGTAAAGAAGCCCCCTCCTCTCAAGATCCTGGAGCTCTGTCCCTGTCTTTCAGCACCCCCCAGTCTTTACAGGCAGAGATTTCCATCATGGACCAGAGGGAATCTAGCTTCTGTTTCTCAGTGGTGGTCAGGGTTGGGGTTGGTGATGTGAGGAATAGGGATAGCATGCTGTGTTGAGGAGATCATTCTTGAGTTTGGAGGTATTTGATCAGTGTCTTCAATCCATCTAACCTCCAGTACTCTCATTAATAAACATGGGTCAGCCCTCTCTCTCATACACACACACCCAAAATAAGACCTAAGTATCAATTCCACCACGCCCATTAACTGGTTGTATGACCTTAAGCAAGTCACTGTAGGACCTGAGATTTTAGTTCCTCTGGGTATAAAACAAAGTTAGGTTGGCTCAGTTCGTTAAGCATTTGAGTCTTGATTTCGGCTCAGATCTTGTGTTGTGGGATCCAGCCCCCCATCAGTGTCTGCATTCAATGTGGAATCTGCTGGAGATTCTTTCTCTCCCTTTCCCTTGGTCCCTCCCCCTGCTCATGCTCTCTAAATAAATAAATACTTAAAAAAAAAAGTGAGGGCAGACATGTATTCACTGTCTGTCAGACACTGTTGTATAATTTGTATATATTAGTACATTATAAGTTATACATTTCTTCTTAACCCTGAAAGCCCAACAGTCTGTGATTTTCTGATTTAAGTCTTGACCCTGGGTTTATGGTTGAGTAAATATTCTACCTCTCCCAGCAGTGCCTCCTGGAGATTTGATCTGGAGGGAACACTCTCATTCTCCAGCCCTTGCAGCAGTGGATGGGCCCAGGATAGGTGCCTCTTCATCAGTGGCTGAGTCCTGCAATGTCTGTAGCAGGAAAACAGCAAGCACTTGGTGGGCTCTTACTGTGTGCCAGGCACTGCGCTTTCCAGACATGATCAAGGTCACACAGTGTGAGGACTCCAACCTGGCTTGGGCTGCCTCCAAAGCCCAGACTCATAACCACTCCTCAGAGGTTCCTCTGGAAGATTCTGATGTAACTCATCCCTATAACTTGGCGGAGATTCTGTTCCCTTATTAAAGTGAGCAAATGTTGAGCTGGATGAGCCCTTGAGCTGTTTCTGTCTTCAAATGTGATCTGGGTGTGACCTTTGGATGAAATGGGAGAGATGAGGAACAATACCAAATCTTAATGTGAGGGGTGTGTTGGCCATTGAAATGGCTAAGACTTATTTTTATGACTCAGCCTGCTAGGGGGAGGAAACCAAGCCTGAAGGTTTGAATTTTTTACTGAATTGCTGTAATTTTGAAGTACATTTTGAAAGTTTTATAAGTAAGTAAGCAAGAACAAAGTCCAAAGCAAACTGCACACATCTGACTCAGAATCTATAGTTTATTCATGATCATGCTGAAATGACCCAAACTGGTGGGAGCATAATTTAGTATTTTTCCATTTTAATTTAAAGTTTTCTGTGATCTTCAAGGGTTCTGACCAACTGACCTGAGTATGAAAACATTACTCAGAAACATTTCTTTCCATAGTCACACCATTAAAGTGAAGTTTTCACATCCTTCACAGGGCTGTGAGTCTGGAGGAAAAAAAAAATGGGGCTGGTTGTGTAGTCAGATGCTAGGCAAACATTATAAAATGTCCCTGCAATTATAACTTTTCTCCTCTTACTCCAAGCTCTGAGGTTTCAGCATGAGGTACCTGGAGGGAAAGGGGATTCTGAAACTATTCTAGCGGCAGCAAAACAAAGCTGGAGTCAGCTATTTCCTTTCAGAAATGCTGCAAGCATCCAGGGGAACCTGCTTACTGAAACCTGACCCTTTGGTTTCCCCTTTGTGATGCTGGCCTAGTTTTCATAACTTCATTTTCAGCTTGAGATTAGGTGACTTTTATCACCGACACCTACTTCATCTTATTCCTGTGTTTTAATAAAATAAGGAATCAATTTGTCTGTATACCCTGTTGAGTAGCCTAGCTCAGAAAATTTAGCACCAAATTATAAATGGTGACACTTTAATAGTGAGTGTGGATGTGTCTTGAGAGCCAGCATGTGGGAGTTTGGCAGTTGGAAAACCCCATGGCTTCACTTTTTCCAGATTGTGTACCCTTCCATCAAATAATTTCTTAGCCTTGAAAAACTCTTCTATAACAAGGGAAATGTTCATTTGAGCTCTAAATTGGTGAATCCAAAACTTGTTTAGTAGCAAATTCATTATTTTTCTCTTTAATGGGGCCAAAGAAAATGATCTCGGGCCCTGGATGAACCAGCAAGTTCTCCTTTTGATGGCCACATACCAAATAAGGACGCCGTAATGTGGGTATGACTCTGCCATGACTAATATTTTGTGAGGATAATGCCATTATTGTGGCGACCATATTTTCCAAATAAAAAGTTGGGAACTTTTTACTGAGAGAAGAGAGGCGCAGAATATTTGAAATTGAGACTGACTCAGGAAATCCAAAATGATTGGTCTTGGAGTTGCTGTTGATCACAATATAAAGGAAAAAGAACATGAGTGAATTAGAGCACATCTATTTTGTTGCTAGAAAAATCAGGAGCTTCCAAGTGAATGACTTGGTGTAGTGGTAGCAAATGTGTTGTAAAGACAACACATTAGAAGCCCAGAATGGAATCCAGCAAGTGTTTTTCTCACAGTTTTTTGTTTTTCTGTATTTTTTCCAAGTATTTGGTAGCTCCTGTGCCTTGGAAGTATAAAGGTAGTGAAATAGATTTCTTTGAGATACTTGGATATGCTCAGCTAAATAAGGGCTGTCCCCTTCCAAGAAATCACCTTGAAAAGCAGACTCCATTTTCTGCTTGTGCCACCATTATGCAAAATGTCTTAATCCTTTGAGCTTGGATTGACATTTTAGAAACAGTCCATTCAAGCATCCTAGCTAATGCTGGTTCAGGTCAATGTTGATGTTTGACTGTGAAGGATAGGGTTGGTTTTATTAGGGGTCTTATAAACAGATTATAGGGGTCTTATAAAAAGGGGGTGTCTGGAAATGTTTTGAGCAAAGGTAAAATTTTAAGTTCTGTGTACAAACTAGAACACAAACTTAGTCATTGCTTCATGATCTCACTCACTGTCAAGGGGTGGTTCAGAGGTACCTATAAAGCCATATGACCCTTTGGTTTGGACTCAGCCTCATGGGCATGAAGCTCATGCAAGAGGTGAGAATGAAATTTAGCTCCATCTCCCCCGCCCTTTTCAGACAGGTGCCCTTGTACAGAGCACAACATGCCCAACCATACAAGGTAATCCTGGGGAGTACCATGTGGAAGACCATCAGAAAAGCTACTGAAGACCAAAGCTACAATTGGATTTTTTCTTAGATTCATATATAATGAATCTCTTGGATTCGTATATAATGTGCTCCACACAGTGAAATCCATTAAGTTCCACGGATTTGAAATATAAACAAATAGTGTGAATGCTTTTATAGATAAGTATAAAATTAGTGTTTGGTAACTTCATGAACTATGGAATTCTTGAGCCTGAAGGCATATCTTTTAAAACCTTATTCACTCCCTCATTTATGGATAAAGTAGCCAAGTCCCTACAGAGTGGAAAGTACTTGACCAGATTCATGCAGCTAATGATGAAGACACAGAACTAGAATTGGATCTTTATCTCTCAAATAGAATAAAAATATATGATACAGCCTTTCACATAGTAGCTGCTCTTATTAATGCCACCTGATTCTGAACCCCCGTGCCTTTGTGGTTCCTGGGAGACGTGGATTCCTGATATGGCACCTGCCCTGGCAGAGCACATGGTGAATGTTGGTGGAGGCCGATGTGCCTGTGCTATCTTTCCTTTGTTTCATGGTTTTCCCAGATTGTAAATGACCGTGGTTGGTGCATGGCTTTTTCTGTGTTCTCTAGTCCATTCCAGTTTTCACAGCTTATCCTATCTTCAGTGCTTTAAGGAGCTGGCTCATCTTGTTGCAATAACATTGTCAGTTCTTTAAGTACTCCGAGGTGCCCTTTAAATTTGGATGAAGCCAAGTTTTGTTGAGTTCATTTCTCCCCTTAGTCTAGTTTCTTTCCATCTTTCACTTGGCAGGTAGCTCTCTCTGGTTAACGACCAGTTCTTCAAAGCATACGGAGCAGCCGTATGAGCCCAGTCTCTCAGGAGAATATTTTCCCGTGTTCTTTTTCTCTTATTTATGGGAAGTAAAGCCAGTGAGAGACACTGAGCCCAGCAGGAGGGGTCAGACTGGGCCCAAGGAATTGAGCCAGCAATCCCAGGCTCATAAAACATTAGCAGTAGAGGGGCCTTGGAGACTGGCAAGTCCAACTCTTCATTTCACAGAGAGGGAAACTGAGGCTCAAAGGAAGGCAGTGGCCGTGCCTAGGTCTACTCAGGCATTAGTTCCACAGCCAGGCCTAGAATCCGGATTGCTCTCAAGTCAACTCTCCTGCCTGGTGCCAGATGCCAAACACTATTTCTGACCCACAGGCGAGGAGCTCAGTTGATTGTCTTATAATGGTTAAGTTATTCAAGCTGTAAGGCTCCATAGTAGTTAAGTGAGTTCTGGAGCCATATTGCCTATGATCAGATCTGACTCTTTATTTACTCACACTGTGACCTCATGAAAGTTACTTAACCTCTCTGTGTCTCTATTTCCTTACCTCTGAAGTGGGGACAATAATTTAACCTACTTCCTAGAATTGTTAGAAAGATTAATAGGTTGTTATATGTTAAATGTTAACATATAATGTTCTAAATGTACTAATGTTCTAAATGTTAACAAAAATGTTCTTAGTTTTAAAGCATTTAGAGCAGTACTTGACACTGCTCTTGTTTTCTTTTTGATTCATAAACCTCAGTTTTTAACCAAAATTCTGTATTATTTCCTTATATATAACAAAGTTTTCTCTAGGAACTCTGATGGAATAACTCTGAATTAGGGATATAGTCTCCAAGTGCTGTAAGAGTGGCAGGAGGGTTTATGTAGTTTAAGAAGGCTTCCTGGAGGATGTGGGATATCATTTGAGTTCTTATCAGGAGTTAGGATTCTTCTGCCTGCAGTGAGCAAAACATTCTATCATAAGAAAATTGACCACCTTTCTCCCTTGCAGAAGTGCATATTTGATTTACTCCAAATGTCATGTTGATTTCAGAGGTCTTCTGCCATCTTGCCTTAGCCATTTTCCCCCAAGGAAATTGTTTCATATGAAATTCAAAGAGAAATAATTTCTCTCAATACAATAGAAATTTTCCTGTTTTGTTTTCAAAGCACGTTTTTTGAAAATTGCCTTCTATACTTTGCAAAAGGTTGTTGGCAACATCTCTTGATGTAAAGCAAAAAGGACAGGTTTGCTTGTTCATATAGTTGGCTTTTAATAATGAAATAAGGACCCATCTAACTGATTATATGAAACTAAAGCTAGGAAATCTTTCATCTTGCCTGTGAGTCCCCTCTCAAGGCTCTCCCAATCTCAGTCTGTCCAGTGCCATTACCTGAATCCTGTTTCCATCATTCTCTTACTTCCTTTTGTATGCAGTGTTGTTGTATCTACATGTGTGTTTAGGAACTACATACTAATACTAAATACCACTATATCTTATACTTTAAATTAGTTGTAATGTCATATGACCTTCACCTTAATATAAAAGACTATGCATTTTTTAAGAAACAAAACAAAAGATCATAAGGGTGGGGAAGAGAGAGGTAAACAAAAAACAGACTCCTAACTATAGACAACAAAATTTGCTAGTTAGCAGAGGGGAGGTGAGGATGGGTGAGTGGAACAGGGGATGGGAATTAAGGAGTGCACTTGTGATGAGAACCAGGTGTTGTATGGAAGTGTTGAATCACTATATTGTACACCTGAAGCTAATATTACACTGTTAACTAACTGGAATTTAAATAAAAACTAAAATAAATAGATTAATAAAATAATAAAAAATTATAAAAATTAAAAAATAATAGAACTATGCATTTTAGTTTTAGTTGTCTTGAAATTTTCATAAAAGCATAGTATGTGTAAGCTTTTTACTTTTTATGCAATATATTTCAAAGTCTTATTTATACTCTTGTATATTGTTTCAGTTTGTTTTGATTGCTGTATAACCCTCCTCTGTGTAAATATAGCATAGTTTCCTCATGCATTCTTCAATTGATATACACTTAGATGTTTTTATGTTTGTATTATTTTAAACAGTCCTTCCTTGGCTGTTTTTCTCAATGTTGCTTGTTATACATGTCCAACATTTTCTCCTGGACATATATCCAGGAGCAGAATTGCTGGAACATAGGGCATGTGAATATTCAGTTTGGAAGATAGTGATAAACTGTTTCCTAAAGTGACTGTACCACCTTAGAGTATATGCCCTGCCCCTCCCCAAACCACATGACCTATAAAAAATTTTCCAAACCTGAATCCTCTCTAATATTTGTTATATTCCAACTTATTTTTGCCGTTCAAGCAGGTTTAAAACATTTCTTTGGGGTTAATTTGGCATTTTCCTGATCACTAATAATGTTAATCATATCTTCATATTGTCATCGTTGTTTTGTTTTTTTTGTTTTTGTTTTTAAAGTAGCCTCCACACCAATCACGGAGCCCAATGTGGGGCTTAAACTCACTATCACAGATTGAGAACTGAGCTGAGATCAAGAGTCAGACACTTAACTAACTGAGCCACCCAGGCATCCCATCATTGTTTCTTTTTCTATGAAATGCCTTAGATCTTCTGCTCATTTTCTGTTGTGTTGCTTGTGCTTCTGATAGTAGTTCTTTAAATATTCCTGATATCTGTTTTTGTTTGTGTGTATTACTAATATTTTTCCCACTTTTAATTATTTTTGTAAAATTAATCTTGATAACCAAAATTTTTAATTTTAATAGTCAAATTTATTCAAGTTTTTATTTTATGGTCAGTGCCTTTTAAGAAACTTTTCTCTACATGAAGTCTAAAAGATACTCATTTGTATTGTTTACTAGGAATTTTATTTTTGACAATTTAATTCCCTAGTCTGTTTAAATCTTTTGTATGTGGTGTGAGACAGAGATCTCATTTTAATCTGTTTTCATATCAATATCCATTTGTCAGCTCTAATCTGACTTGCCATCTTGTTATATATCAAAGTTCCATACATGCATCCATCTTCTCTGAGCTCCTAACCTAGTTCTTTGGTTAGTTTATCCATTATTGTGCCAAGGGTGTATACAGCTTCTTTTCAGAATCCCTACTATTCTTTACCCTTTAATCTTTGCTCTGATGATGATAATGGTGATGATCATGATAGTGACTGAACCATCACATACTTACAGAGAAATATGCAAACAGTACGAAGTGAAACACAGTGATGTAACTGGAACCAAAATCAGCAAATGAAACATTAGCACCCCAGAAGCCTTCCTTGTATCACCCCTCAGTCTCTCTTTCTCTCTCTCTGTCCCCCAAAAGTGACCAGTCTTGTCTTCTAATGCCATACATTCATTTGGCCTATTTTTGAGCTTCATATAAATGAATTCATAGGAGGTGCCATTTTGTATGCTTTCTTCCCCCAGCATTATATCTGTGAAATTCATCCATGCAGTTGTAGTTTGTGTATTCTGATTGCTGTTTACCATTCCATTCCATTTCATGAAGATCCTACTCTTTATCCATTCTACTCTTAACAGCCATTTGGGTTGTTCCCAGTTTGAAGCGATTATGAATAGTACTATTCTGTTCCCTGCCAGTCTCCAAGCCCTTGCCTGAGCTGATTCCCTCTTCCCGACATTCTTCCATTCCCTCCACTACTTAAGACCCTTGCCATTTTACAAAGCCTTGATAAGTATGGCCCATTCATTTTGTAAATCTTGTAAATTTTGTAAATTGGGATGAGACCATCCCGATATACCAAGTTACTCTCTGTCAGGGCATCTAAAATTGTAGCCTATGAATTGAACCCTAAGTGCAGCACTTGGAAGGTTTTTTGCAAAGGAGGAAGAAGGAGAAGGACAAGGAGGGAAAAGCTGAGGAGGAGGAGGAGGAGCAAAAGAGAAAGTTTTACAAAGCAATTAGTATCTAGCAGATAGATAGGAACTAATCAGGTCTAACTACCTGCCAAGGAAGAATTTCAAAATTTTTTTCCTAAGTGTGTAAACATTGAGTTCACCTGTAGCCATATGCAAGGGAAGGATGGAGTAAAGTCTTCCTAGAGTTTGTGTAAGTCAAAGATATAATTGTGATAACAAATTTCCATTTCATCCTTCTTCAGAAGAAAGTGTAGGCCAGGTTCACAGCATGATGTAATGGAGAAAATGACCAAGACTGTTAATGACTTATGTGCTTCTACCCTTAACTATTGCTAGTTTATGGGATGGGATACTTAGAAGAAGCTGAAGCAGATTATTAATATTTAGTTGACTTTAATGCTGTCAGATGGCTAGGTAATGGAACTTGTTAAAAAGATTTCCTCAATTACTCTTTCAGATTAGGAACTTTGGGGACTAAAAGGCCCTGTGAATTAATAGTGGCTTGAACTGCATCATTTTCTCACAATGGGACAAGGATCTGAATACACTTAATTAGAAAATTCAAACCAAACAAAAATAATGTAACACTGATTTGTTCAACAAGTAAAAAATGCTCAGATTCAAATCAGACATGACATTTGAACATTATTTAATCAACAACTATTTGTCAAGGACCTGCTTCTATATACCAGGTACAGTTAAGGAGCTAGAGAAATAGTGAACAAAACAGAAACATCTCTGTACTGCTGAAGTGTGTTAGTTGGGACATAGGTTCTCTGTCTTTAATAATGACCAAAAATAATTGTGGCTTAAATAAGATAGACATACTTTTTTTGGTCACTTAAAAATGGTCTGTGGTTATTTAGAAATTTTATCCTACAGCATCATCCAGGGGTCCAGGCTCCTTCTGTTATATTTCCTTATCCACATGGTCCAGATGACTCAACATTGCATCCATACTCTCAATGGCAAGAAGAAGAAAAGGAGGGGAAAAAATGGCATGCCTATTCCTTTCAGAGGACATACCTCAGAAGTTGTCCACATAACTTTCTAAAACATGCCATTAGCCAAAATTTTGTTAATGGTCACTACCTAGCTCCAAGGGAAGCTGGGAAATGGAGTCTTGATTCTGAAAGATCATAGAGATAAATTCAAGATGTATACTGGAGGACTAGTAGTCTCTGTTGCATTCTACTAAAGAGAAAAACACATTAGAGAAAAAAACAAATATTATATAATCAGATGATGGTATGTGATAAGTAAGCAATGTATAGAAATAGGGGATAAGGGAGAAGAAAAGAGATGCTATTTTAATAAGAGGTAAGAGAAGAATTCTCTGATGAGGTGATATTTTATCAGGAGGCATATAGAGAATATGTAACTCTTACATTTCTAAATGTTTCTAAGCTCACGAACTTGCAGAGTTACTTAGAAGAAACTGAAATCATAATTGTAGAAGAGAATCACAGTTTTTCATGAGTAAGAATCATGCTTCATGATCTTGCCAGCTGCCTTGCTTATCTGGGTGATCAAACTTCTGCTCCATCATTGTAGCTCGTTGTAAGAGAACCTGATCCATCTGAAAAACAGCTATGTTCATCAGAAGGATATGTCATTCTGCAAATACTGGAGATGAGCATATGCATCCCAGAACAAGCCAGAAATTTCTGATTATGATGTCAAACACTGGGTAGTGCTAGAGATCAGTAGGCATTATGAAAGTACATTCCTCATCATGAGACCACTGAAATTGAAACTTAAAGTCATCACTAGTAAAATAAACGTGGACGGAAAAATGGAAATGTGCTGGGACTGAATGGAGTCCATAGTGCTTGAAAGTCATGTCGAATATCAATATTTTCATCAACAGTGACATTGAACAGTGACAAGGAAACACATACAGACTCACCAGTAGGCTTATGGTCATTGACTCACTTCTTGAATGTCTTTGTATTTTTTAAAAATATTTATATGTTTTATTTTTTTTTAAGATTTTATTTATTTATTTGACAGAGAGAGATCACAAGTAGGCAGAGAGGCAGGCAGAGAGAGAGGAAGGGAAGCAGGTTCCCTGACGTGCAGAGAGCCCGATGCGGGGCTCAGTGCCAGGACCCTGGGATCATGACCTGAGCCGAAGGCAGAGGCTTTAACCCACTGAGCCACTCAGGCGCCCCTGTCTTTGTATTTTTATATATTATCTCCCTAAGGCATTAAATTTTTAAAAAGGTAATACATATTTCTTATAGAGAAAAAACGGTGTGTAAAATCTTAAAAGTGAGTGACTTTTCCTTCCGTAATCTCCCCCACCCTTATTTTACCCCCAAATTAAGTTTTGCTTCAGACCTTTTCCTGAGAATTCTATATAGGTTTTAAGCTTCTTGCTTAACTTTATAACTCTTCCTACCTGGGAGAGTGCTTTGCATAGAACATGTTCTTAGTACATATTGATTGACTTGATTAGTGATTGATTAGAGTTCAGGAAGGAAAATGCCCAAATGGAAACCTAGAGGCTTTGGGGAAACCAAGAAAAATATTTTTGAAGTTGCCTTTGACAAGAAATATTGCTAATAACCTTTTAAGGAATACTCTGAGTGCTATTTTTCTACTCCCTCCTTCCCTCTTAGTACAAAATCATGAAGACATCATAAACAAAACCTTGAGAAAAGCTTTGTGTGATTCCCTCTCCCACATCCTCCTTCTTAGTGAAGAGCGTGTGGAAGGAGGAGGTGGGCACGACAGGAGAGGGGCCTAGCAGAAGATAAATCTTTAACTTTGTACTGGCTGACTCTAAAATTTGCTGTGGGGTGTTTTTATTGGTAATTTCTTTTACAGATGTTTTCAGAGAAAGTTAAATTATGCTGGTAAAAACACATCTAGACTCCACACTGCAATTTAAACATATTGTATTTTATTTCCTCAAGCAAAAGGGCTGGGAACTCTTTTTTTGTCCTTCCCTCACTCTTTTTCTTTTTAATTAAAAAAGGAAATGGACCAAAGAAAGTCCAAAGTGTCTTTTCCTATCTAGACTGAAAGAATTAGTTATTGCCTTGGGAATAAAGGTAGTGAGCATCATGTCTCATTTCTAGTTAACCAGTAGTTGCCTTTAAATATAAAGAACAATGACTTTGGAAAACTAAAAAATATATAGTTTTAAGGTGTGATTCATATTATTTCCCCAAGGTTTTTTATTTTTTTTAATCCTCCAACTTCATGACTAAACGTTTATTTGGCACTTGCAAACTGAAAAAGTCTGAGCTGCAATAAGCCATTTGCTGTTTCTGATTAATTGCCATGGATATGCCTTTCATTCCTCCCAGTGAACCTGAAGTGTACTGTCTTGAGGAGTGCTTTCCGAAGGGAAAACTTTTGGAAGGCCTTCCTTTTCTTTGGGTTTTCATAATAGTGGAATGTGTTATACAGGCAGGCGAGTGAGCAGTTAAGAGCGAGGCTCTGGAAGCAGGCCCTGTTCCACCGTTAACTCACAGTGGAGCCTTCAGCAATTTACTTGATCTCCCTAAGACTTAGTTTGTCTCACCTGTAAAATGAGAATAATGGAAATAACACCTAATTCAGAGAGTCATGAGGTTGGATATCTGAAAAAGCATTAAACATAGCACGTGGTAATTGTCCCAACAGACTTCGGTGGCTGCTATTGTGATTATGACCTCTCTCTCTGACGGTCACTGCTACTCTTAATGGATTGTGAAGTCCCGTGGTAGAGTAATGTGCTGTGTCTGAGCAAAATATGTGCACATTACTGGTATCTTATGTAGCACATGTGACATTTTTACCCAGTTAAATGAGAGTCATTTATAGCCCATTGCCAATCCTAGATTGTAGCCCTCCTGACCCAGTCCTGTGTACTAGTTTTTGCATTGCATCTATCAGTAGACCCTCAGGATGGTTTGCATTGAGCAGGTCCTCGAGAAGGGTTCATTCCTTTCTTTCTTTCTTTTTCCAGAGGGAGAGAGGGTGGGTGGGGGGTGAGGAGCAGAGGGAGAGGGAGAGAGACTCTTAAGCTGGTTCCACACCCAGCACAGAGCCCAATGCAGGGCTCAGTCTCACAGCCTGAGATCATGACCTGAGCAGAAGTCAAGAGTTGGACACTTAACTGACTGAGCCACCTAGGCACCCTCAAGAAGAATTTCTTGAATTGCACTGGGAAATTCTAGGTGGAAGCTGGATTCCAGCCTGCACCAGAGTAAAGGCTCTGTCTTTGAAATATCCTCACAATTGTTGAATGAAAGCCGGGGATAGGGCTTTAGGATTTTGCATTCCAACCCGAACTGGGGCTGCCAAGGTGCTAGTCACCATAATAAGAGCCAGCCTTCCAGTCTCTGAATAAAGCTGAAAACTAGAGCAGATTTGGAAAGCAGAAGTAAGTCTCTTTTACAGGGTGGCCAGATTAATTTTTTTTCTTTCTTTTTTTCTAAGTAAATATTTTGAATTAGAAAAAGTAAATGGAGAGACACCTGGGTGGCTCAGTAGGTTAAGCCACTGCCTTCGGCTCAGGTCATGATCTCAGGGTCCTGGGATCGAGCCCCACATCGGGCTCTCTGCTCAGCGGGGAGCCTGTTTCCCCTTCTCTCTCTGCCTGCTGCTCTGCCTACTTCTGATCTCTCTCTGTCAAATAAATAAGATCTTTTAAAAAATAAAAATAGAAAAAGTAAATGGACAGAACTTGAGATTCAGAATCAAAATACCATAATTCAATTTGAAGAAACAGGGAGTAAGAGTGTCCATACAAACGATCAAATCATCAAGGGAAAAATATAAGTCTGAGAGTCTCAGGATATAATTAAGAAAATCTTAAAATGTGAGGGGTGGGAACAGTCAGCTCCACAGGATTCAACTGATAAATGAAGAGGTGGCAGATCCTCCCTACTAACCCTGGGCTCCTGGAAGCGTTTGGGGAGAAAGAGACCATGCTAAATCCAACAGATTGTTCCCTTTCCCTCTGCTGGCCAGTGCTCCTTCCCCCAATTCATCTCCACTAAATCTTCGATTTCCTTCTTCCCCTCAGACCTCTGTTTTTCTGGGATTTCAGTTAAGAACTGCAAATGTCCTCAGAGAGGAGTTAAGGTGGTGCAGTGGTAGAGGGACTCTGAACTTGCCTTGTCCCTCCAACACAGCTAGATCAACATCCAACTATTTAGAACAACTAGGAAAGTGATCCAAGGATTGAAAAAACAGTCTGCATAGTTGGAAGGAGAGAATACAGCAGATGTGAGGCTTATCTTAACAAACAGATGAAAGCACACCTAGTTAAAGTCCCACATACTCCCCACTACAAGCAAGGAGGACCTCTGTAGAGGACAGAGCAGTGGGAAAGAGAAGCCAAAACACAACAGCAGAGTGTACAGAGCATACACCAGAAACACTTATTGAAGTGTTTGTTTTTGTTACTGGTTTTTTTTCTTTCTTTCTTCTTTCCTTTTCTGGACAAATTGCCAGACAGAGAAATTCATCCAAAAAGAAGGAATAGGATGTTGTACTCACAACTAGGGATTCAATCAATACAGATACAATACAGATATAAGTAAGATGTCTGAACTAGAATTTTTAAGAAAATGATTATAAAGATACTAGCTTGAAAAAAAAGCATAGAAGACACTAGAGAATTCCTTATTGTAGAGATTAAAATCAAGTTAGGCTGAAATTAATAATGCTAAAAACCGAGATGCAGTCCCAAGTGGAGGCCATAAAAATGAAGATGAATGAAACAGAAGAGTTAAACAGAAGAGTTAATCAGTGATATAGAAGATGAAACTATGGAAATGAAGCTGAATTGAAAATGAAGCTTAAAAGAAGAGCAAAAGAAAACTATTAGATCATGAAGGTAGACACAGGGAACTCAGAGATCCCATAAAGTGAAATAATACCTGAATTAGGAGTCCCAGAAGAAGAAAAGTGGGCACAAAGGGCAGAAGATGTATTTGAATAAATTATAACTGAAAACTTCCCTAATCTGGGGAAGGAAATAGGCATTCAATTTCAAGAGGCAGAGAGAACTCCCTTCAAAATCAACAAAAATAGATCAATACCTGGACATATAGTGAAACTTGCAAATTACAAAGATAAAGAGAAAATCCTGAGAGCAGATCTGGGCAAGAGGCCCTTAACCTATAAGGGCAGATACATAAGGCTAGCAGCAGACCTGTCCACAAAGACCTGGCAGGCCAGAAAGAACTGGCATGATATATTCAGTGTACTTATTGGGGAAAAAATGCAGACAAGAATACTTTATCCAGCACAGCTGTCATTCAGAATAGAAGGAGAGATAAAGAGTTTCCAGGACAAACAACAACTAAAGGAATTTGTGACCACTAAATCAGTCCTGCAAGAAATATCAAAGGGGACCCTTTGAGTGGATAGAGAGACCAAAAGGAGCAAAATCCAGAAAGGAACATAGGCAATCTACAGGAATATCAACTTTACAGGTAATACAATGACACTAAATTCATAACTTTTGGTAATTACTCTGAATGTAAATGGACTAAGTGCTCCAATCAAAAGATATAGGGTATCAGAATGGATAAAAAACAAGACCATTGGAAAAAATGCTGTGTACAGAGATTCATTTTAGACCCAAAGAAACCTGCAGATTGAAAGTGAGGGTGTGGAGGACCCCCAATCATGCTAATGGACATCAGAAGAAAGCTGGAGTGGCCATCTTTATATCAGACAAACTAGTTTTTAAACCAAAAACTGTAATAAGAGATGAAGAAAGGCACTATATTATAATAAAGGGATCTATCCAACAAGAAGATCTAACAACTATATATATTTATGCCCGTAACATGGGAGCAGCCAAATATATAAATCTGTTAAAAACAAAACTAAGGAACTTGTTGATAATAATACAGTAATTGTAGGGGACCTTAACACCCCACTCACAGCAATTAACAAATCTTCTAAGCAGAAGATCAACAAGGAAACAAGGGCTTTGAATGATACAATGGACCAGATGCACTTCACAGATATATTCAGAACATTTCATCCTAAAGCAGCAAAATACACATTCTTTTCAAGTGCACATGTAAATTCTTCAAAAGATCACATACTGGGTCACAAATCAGGTCTCAACTGGTACAAAAAGATGGAAATCATACCATGCATATTTTCAGACCACAGTGGTATGAAGCTTAAAGTCAACCACAAGGGGCGCCTGGGTGGCTCAGTGGGTTAAGCCGCTGCCTTCGGCTCAGGTCATGATCTCAGGGTCCTGGGATCAAGTCCCGCATCGGGCTCTCTGCTCAGCAGGAAGCCTGCTTCCCTCTCTTTCTCTGCCTGCCTCTCCATCTACTTGTGAATTCTCTCTGTCAAATAAATAAATAAAATCTTTAAAAAAAAAAAAGTCAACCACAAGAAATTTGGAATGATCACAAATACATGGAGGTTAAAGAACATCCTACTAAAGAATGAATGGGTCAACCAAGAAATTAAAGAAGAATTTTTAAAAATATATCAAAGCAAATGAAAATGAAAACACTGGAGTTCAAAACCTTTGGGATGCAGCAAAGGTGGTCCCAAGAGGGAAGTATACAGCAGTACAGGCCTTCCTCAAGAAGCAAGAAAAGTCTCAAATATACTGGGAAAAGAACAGCAAATAAAGCCTAAATCCAGGAGAAGAGAAGCAATAAATATTAGAGCAGAAATCAATGACATAGAAATTAAAACAACAACAACAGTAGAACAGATCAACAAAAGTAAGAGCTGGTTCTTTGAAAGAATTAATAAGATTGATAAATCCCTGGCCAGACTTATCAAAAAGAAAAGAGAAAGAACCCAAATAAATAAATCTTTGAATGAAAGAGGAGCAATCACAACCAACACCAAAGAAATACAAACAATTATAAGGGGATGTTGTAAGCAATTATGTGCCAACAAATTAGGCAATCTGGAAGAAATGGATAAATTCCTAGAAACATATAAACTACCAGAACTTAAACAGGAAGAAATAGAAAACCTGAACAGACCCATAACCAACAAAGAAATTGAATCAGTCTCCAAAAATCTCCCAACAAACAGGAGTTCAGGGCTGGATGGCTTCCCAGTGGAATTCTATGAAACATTTAAAGAAGAATTAATACCTATACTTCTGAAACTGTTCCAAAAAAAATAGAAATGGAAGGAAAACTTCCAAATTCATTTTATGAGGCCAGCATTACCTTAATCCCAATACCAGACAAAGACCCCACTAAAAAGGAGAATTACTGATCAATATCCCTGATGAACATGGCTGCAGAAATTCTCACCAGATACTAGCCAATAAGATCCGACAGTATATTAAAAGGATTATTCACCACAACCTTGTGGAATTTATTCCTGGCTGTAGGTGTGGTACAACATCTGCAAATCAATCAATGTGATATATCAGATTAATAAGAGAAAGGATAAGAACCATATGATCCTCTCAATAGATGTAGAAAAAGCATTTGACAGAATACAACATCCTTTCTGGATAAAGACACTCCAGTAGGTAGGGATACAGGGAACATACTTCAACACCGTAAAAGCCATATGCAAAAGACCCATAGCAAATACCATCCTCAACAGGGAAAAACTGAGAACTTTTCCCCTAAGGTCAGGAACACAACACAGATGTCCATTCTCACCACTTTTGTTCAACATAGCACTGGAAATCCTGGCCTCAGGAATCAGACAACAAAAATAAATATAAGGCATCCAAATTGGCAAAGAAGAAGTCAGACATTCACTCTTCACAGACATGATACCCTATGTAGAAAACGCAGAAGACTCCATCAAAAAAATTGCTAGAATTGATAACAGGCATCCAGCAAAGTCACAGCATATAAAATCAACACACAGAAGTCTTGCATTTCTATACATTAACAATGAACCAGCAGAAAGAGAAATCAAGGAATCAGCCCCATTTATAGTTGCACCAAAACCTACAAATACCTAGGAATAAACCTAACCAAAGAGGTAAAAAATGTGTGCTCTGAAAACTATAGAACACTGGTAAAAGAAATGGAGGAAGCCACAAAGAAATTGAAAAACATTCCATGCTCATGGATTGAAAGAACAAATACTGTTAAAATGTCTAGGTTACCCAATGCAATCTACACAGTTAGTGCAATCCCTATCAAAATACCATCAGCATTTTCACAGAGCTGGAACAAACAACCCTAAAATTTGTATGGAACTGGAAAAGAACCTGAATATCCAAAGTATTGTTGAAAAAGAAAACCAAAGCTGGAGATTTCACAATTCTGGACATTAAGATGTATTACAAAGCTGTAATAATTAAGGTAGTATGGTACCAGCACAAAAACACATAGGTCAATGGAACAAACAGAGAACCCAGAAATGGACCTTCAACTCTATGGTCAATTAATCTTTTGATAAAGCAGGAAATATCCAATGGGAAAAAAAGACAGTCTCTTCAGCAAATGGTGTTGGGAAAATTGGACAACATGCAGAAGAATGAAACTGAACCACTTTCTTAACACCATACACAAAAATAAACTCAAAATGCATGAAGGACCTAAATGTAAGATTGGAATCCATGAAAATCCTAGAGGAGAACACAGGCAGCAACCTCTCTGACCTCAGCCACAGCATCTCTCTTTCCACAACCACCTACCCGTGATGAAGGATTGGAGACCCAGGAGAGGTGGAGGGTGAAAGGCAAGGAGCCTGCTTCCTGAATCACCATGTAGAAATCTTGCTGAGTGCTTGCAGGGGACTGTGTGGGCATGAAATAAACTGTTATGAAGGCTTCGAGAGTTCAGGGATTCAGGATTTATATCTTACAGAAGGTAGAATTACCTTATTCATTAATAACATTCCCTTATAGTGCTTTAGTCTATTGGAGCAAACAGATGAAAATTAAATGACCCCCCAAAATTATTCAGGTGGAATTCAAATGCCAAAAGTCAAAAGAATGAATCTTTACCTTTCAGAAAAGTAAAAAACAAACCTAAATAAATGACAGAGTCACTTTTGAATAGCTGAAATTTGAGAGCTATGATCTGGTGTGATTTTATTATGGAAGGAGGCTATATAATAATGAGGATAATACTTGGTCCTGTATCATAGGGTTCATCTGAGGACTAAATTAGTGTTATATAATAAATAAGCTAATAATTACATAAATTAATAAAACATAAAATATTGCCTGAATCATAATAAACATTTATTGTTTTTGTTGTCTTACTTTGAGTTATACTTTCTGCATTCAAATCCCAACTCCACCTCTTTCTTATTATTAAGTAACCTGGGCAGGTTACTTAACCTTTCTGAACTTTGATTTTGCCACCTATAAGTAGGTATGCTAAGAATACATACCTCATAGAGTTATGGTAAGGAGTAAGGGGATAATTTATGATCCCCTTCTCAGTGCCACATGTAGTGCATAACAAATTAATGGTGTCTCTGAGCAACTTTTTCGTGAGCTATTAATTATTCCATACTCTGATCATAGAAACCTTACTATCATTAGGAAGGCAAGATATACACACAGAAGTAATAACCATTCAAGGCATTACATATGTGATTTCATGTGAATATGAGTGATTATATCGCTGTTGTGGTCTCATATCAGTTTAAATTGTCAAAGGACCTTCAGATCTATTTTGAGGGGCTGCCCAGCTCAGTGGTCTACATCTCAGTGGTCTATATGGCTGTTCTGTAGATATCAGGGCAGCAAGATTATATTTTTTAGCAGACTCTTTACTACCACAGTAAGTATGAATTTTCTGAAAGGTAAAGATTCCTTCTTTTGGCTTTATTTTGAAAGAGGAGCACCATATGCTTAAATTTATACTTATTACTATTGGATTTTATCAACATTATAAAGACTGGAAAAAAGAGAGAAAGAGGGTTGGTTTAGAGAAGTGGGTTTTAAATGTGATTAGAAGAGTACCCAGAATTTATGATTCTCTTTGTCAAACATCATGAAATTACATTTTATGAAACATTAAATAATTAGCAATATAATTATATATTATATTGAACACCTTATTTTATTTTATTTTAGAGATAGAGCATGGGAGTCAGCAGGGGGAGGGGCAGCAGATAGAGAGAGCGAGAATCCCAAGTAGGATCCGCACCCAGTGCAGAGCCCAACGCAAGACTCCATCTCACGATCCTGGAAGCATGACCTGAGCCAAGAGTATCAAGTGTCAAGTGTCAAGAGTCAGACAGACAGTTAACCAACTGAGCCACCCAGGCACCCCAGTACTTTCTTATTTTAGATTCTAGGATAGACTATGGTGGGTAGTGTAAGAAATGTTTGAATTAATTGATTTTTTATATTTTAATAATTACATATCTTCCTACAGAATTGAGAATACAAAAAAAAAAAAAAAGGAAGAGGAAAAAGGTTATCTGTATTTGAACCACCAAAGAAGGGCTAGTATTAGTATTTGGTGAATTTCCTTGCAGTTCATATTCTATGCATATACTTTGCTTTCCCCACAAATTGTATGTTCTATCATGCTTAATGTTTTTTCCCTTAGCCTTTTTAAAAAAGAAACTTTATTAAGATGTGATTTACATGGTATAAAATCCACCCTGGTAAAATACATAATTCACTGGGGTTTTTTTCCAATTTATTTATTTTCAGAAAAACATTATTCATTATTTAATATATTTATGGAGTTGTACAGCCATCACCATAATCAATTTTAGAACATTTTCATCATTCCAAAGAGTAACTCCATCCATATTAGTAGTCACTGCCCATTCCTCCTCCTCATACCCTAGAAACCACTCATCTCCTTTCTTTCTCTGTACTTATTCTGGACATTTAATATAAGCAGAATCATACAATAAGCAGAATACATACTGGCCTTTAGTAACTGGCTTCACTCAGCACCATGTTTCCAAGGTTCCTCCATGCGAAGCATGTGTATTACTATTTTGTTCTTTTATTAGCAGAACAGAATAATATTTCATTATATGGAAATACCACCTTTTCCTTATCCATTCAGTAATTCTTAGACATTTAGATTGTTCCAGCATTTTGATATTATGAATAATGCTGCTGTGAATATTTGTGTACAAGTTCTGTAGACACATTTTCAGTTCCTTTGTGTATACACCCAGGAGTAGAAATGCTGGATCATATGGTGATTCTATGTTTAAAATTTTTGAATAATCACCAAATTGTTTTCCAAAATGACTGCACCATTTTCATGACTTTTTTTTTTTTAAGATTTTATCTATTTATTTGAGAGCGAGAGAGAGCATGAGCAGAGGGTGGAGCATGATAGGAGGAGCATGAGGGGGGTGAGGGGCTAAGGGAGATGGAGAAGCAGGCTCCCCTCTGAACAGGGTGCCCAAAGTGGGGCTCAATCCCAGGACCCAGGGACCATGACCTGAGATGAAGGCAGATATTTAACTGACTGAGCCACCCAAGCACCCCCATTACATTTTATAGACTGCTTTTTCATATAGAATTATATCACAGTCATTTGTGTGTGTCACTATATTGTCTTTGAAAATGTTATGTTTAATAGCTGGCCTATACACCATCCTGTGGTTACACAATAATTAAGTCAACTATTTTCCTAATGCTGAACATCTATGATGATGATGATGATGATGATGATGCAAGTGACTTTATGTGCATCTCTATTCCTTTTATTTTTGTTTTATTTATTTATTTTTAGTATGCTGTACACCCAACATGAGGCTTGAACTCATGACCCCAAGATCAAGAGTTGCATGTTCCATGGGCTAAGCCAGCCACATACCCCCATCCCTCCTCCTTTTAGAGTAAATTCCTAGAAGTAGAATATTTGGGTCAAAGGGTATAGACATATTTAAGACCTTTATTCCTTAGTATGACATTTTCCTTTAAGAACAACCTACACTTTCACCAAACTGTGTGCATGACCCTATCATATCCTTTGCCCGTTTTTCTAATGAGAACCTTACAGAAAAAATCTGCATTTGTTTTCTGGGCTGCATAGCAAATTGCCATAAGCAACACAACTCTATCATCTCAGTTTCTGTAGAGCAGATGTCTGGTGTGGTGTAGCTGGATTCTCTGCTCAGGTTTTCACTTATCTAAACTCAAGGTGTTAGCCAGGGAAGCCATTCTCATTTGGGACTTGGGGGTCTTCTTCCAAGCTCAGCAACTGTTGTTAGAATTCATTTCCTTCTCACACTTTCTATTCATTAAATTACTTTCTTTTTCTTTGAATTAGGGTAAGACACACTGTTACTCATTTTTAACAGTCAAATACCTATGTTCTGTAGGTACAAGTTTGAGAGCCAGGGGACTAGATTAATTTTAAGACCCTTCTAATTATAACATTTTACCATCTGTTATCTACTTGGCTATCTTTCTGCAACAAAAACCCAATTGTAACTGAACTGATATAACACAGCCTTTCAGGGGTACCACTCCAATTAACAGTGACAAACATTTTTTCAATGGAGAATTTATGCTTCTTTTGCTTGTTACTGCATGTCCAAATGCTTTTTAACACTTCAAGGGCTACATAAACATTAGCTGTTATTGGTGTGTAAATTTGGGGGGAACCTGGTACAGTCTCTCAGTTCTCTCCTTTTTTTTTTTTTGAGAATTGTGCCTATCTCTGGAATCAGAAATATTAATGGCAAAGATGTCAAAAACTATGATGGCCCTCTTTGCAAATGTGTTCTGTGAAATAGTTTTTTGAGCCAAACATTCCATGATAACCAAGTTCGGGAACAAATGCATTTCCTATTTCTACTCCCGTCTGTACTCCTCTGGAAAGTCATAGTACACATGAACACTTGAAAAGTTCTTCAGTAAAGAGCTTGTTTGAATACTAAACCAGATTTTCTTTGGCCGTGGAATGAGGATGCTATGGATGATGCTGCTCTATGTATCTCTTTCTCCTCTTTAATAAGGTTAAGTAGAGTTCAATGGATTATCTAAAACTTGGGTGATGACCAGGTGATCTAGAACAAATAAACTTACTTGTCTAGGATGCTAGCTCCTCTTCGGTGAAGTGAGGGTGGGGAGATTAGTTATGCTTTAAAGTCTCTGCTCTGGCATCATGGGATTCCATCATTTACTTTATTATTATAAATGTATAAAAGAAAAACTTCTCATAAACACAGCTTTGCCAAAAATAAAATAACAAAACCCAAACCAAAAAGTTAAAGTCATCCATGGGCCCTCTGAGAAGCAATTGGGTCATGGAAATCTTTGCTCATGAATTTTTGAGTTGTCCCATTACATAAGCATGTGCACATATCAGCATAGCTTGCATGGATTCGTCTAAATGACAAGTTCGGTATGCTCTCATATTCCAAACCTACAGGGTGGCAACAATATGAAAGGGGTAGGGAGAGAAGTTTGGCTGAACAGACACAGTCGTGATGAAAAGTGAGAAAATAGTTGTGTGGAAAGGAATGTGTTGAGAGCTTTGAAAGTTGTGGGGCTGATAGGAGGTGCTTCCTGAGCATAGAAATAACATCAGGACAGGCATAGTTCAGCTGAATTTATCAGGCTTTGATGCATAGGATAGATAAAAAGAGAGAATGGCTACAAAGACCAGACTGATTCCATCACAACAATCCTCTGGACAGAGATGGGGCTGTGCCAGGTGAGGGCTAGAGCACGTGGAGGAAGGGTTGTTGGAACGTGGTGACTCATGAACTCTGACTCTTGTGGGAGAAGGAGGAACCAGTGATGACTCCAGGGTGGAGATCCCAAAAGAGGAAGTGGTACCATTGGTGGTGACAAGGAAGGCATGCAGAAAGGGTGACTCAGAGGTAAAATGGTGTTTTTTACTAGATATGTTGAGATCTAGAGGGTACCAAAGCAGCCCAATAAGCAGGGCAGGCAAGTGCAGTGGGAAGTATGACAGAAAAAATAACTCTGTGGCTTCTTTTTAAAAAGATTTTATTTATTTATTTATTTATTTGGGAGAGGGAAAGAGAGAAACAGACTCCCTGCTGAGCAGGGAACCCAATGCAGGGCTTGATCCCAGGACCGTGGGCTCAGGACCTGAGCCGAAGGCAGATGTCCAACTGGCTGAGCCGCTCAGGCACCCCACCGTTTCTTCTCTTATCAGAGGTATTTGTGTTACATGCTAATCTTATTTGCTCAGGTACCATTGCACTGGGAAGGTACTTTTGTACTCCATTTAACACATTGTCTACATTGTTTGAGGGCGAATTTATTACAGTGCTTCAAAACATGGAACACTTATGCTGCTTTTTGAGTTCCATTTTATTTTATTTCTTTATGCTTTGGTGAAATTGATAAGTGGTCCCTGTTTGAACTGAAGTACTGGGCATGCTCTTCCAGCTCCCAAAGGCCTTTTCTGTTTATTTCCATCAGGCTCAAAAAGGAGTGCCTATATTTGATTCAATTTGGCATACTGTTAAATTGCATCAAGTTATAGTGGAAGTATTCTTTGTGTTTTTTGTTTGTTTTCTTAAGACAATTTTTTAAAAAGATTTTATTATTTTATTTTTTTGACAGAGACAGAGATCACAAGTAGGCAGAGAGGCAGGCAGAGAGAGAGGAAGGGAAGCAGGTTCCCTGACGTGCAGAGAGCCCGATGCGGGGCTCCATCCCAGGACCCTGGGATCATGACCTGAACCGAAGGCAGAGGCTTTAACCCGCTGAGCCACCCAGGTGCCCCTTTTGTTTGTTTTCTTAAAATAAAAAAGCAGCTAAAAACAATATCCCTATGGGGACTTCTTTAATGTTCATGACTTTAGTGGCATGTGGTATGTAGGTCAGGGCTTGGATGGTGTGAGAGTCTGTGTGGCTTTGAAATGCAGGCTTACCACATGCCTGGTCTCCATCAAGTTACTTTGTTTTACTAGGCTTTGATTTTCTCAGCTCTAAAATGGAGATAACCATACTCCTTATTTCCTAATGTGGTTATAAGACTGAAGTGAGGGACGCCTGGGTGGCTCAGTGGGTTAAGCCACTGCCTTCGGCTCGGGTCATGGTCCTGGGGTCATGGGATCGAGTCCCGCATCAGGCTCCTTGCTTGGCGGGGAGCCTGCTTCTCTCGCTGCCTTTGCCTGCCTCTCTGCCTACTTGTGTGTACTTGCTTACTCTTTCTCTGGCAAATAAAATCTTTAAAAAAAAAAAAAAGACTGAAGTGAATTGATACATATAAGGCTTAGCACGGTGCTTGGGACCTAGTAAATATTCAATATAATGGGCACTATTATTATCATCCTCACCATCATCATTATTCTTAGCAATGGAACTGTGTGAGGTCTACAGCTGATAGAACTAAGTAGAAATTTTAGTTATACAGAAAAGAATAAAGACATAAAAATAAAAGAGAATATGGGAAATAAGATTATCTTGCTCTCGACATCTGTTGTCTTAGTTTTGTGAGCTTGGTGAAACTTTACTTCCCTGCGCCTTGAAGAAATGAGTATTCTTGTGGCTGGCCTTAAAAGAAAATTACGAGGATTAGTGCATTTATATTGAACTTCTGGATTCTCTGATTGCAAAGTAGGAAATAATTTTTGCAGCTGTGATACATTAATGTTAACATGGACTCAGGCACAATTACTGGACTTAGGTTTATTTTCTGTCCTTTTTCAACTTTTATGAACCCTTTCTGTGTTTCTTGGTTATGAGACTAAGGAAATGGCAGAAAATGTGACTCCAAGGGTTCAGCGAGAAGGAAGTTGTTGGACTAGGCCACTGGATGCTCTGCGTGGCAAGTTTCAAGCAAAACTTGTTTTGTATTTTTCTGGTTTGAGAAAACTTTCCATAAAACTGAGACAAGCTAGAGAAACCAGTTGTATAGGAAGATTAGAACAGGTTGTGGTCATAATGAAGTTCCTTTGCTGGAAATCAGAAGATTAGCTTGAACAGACAATCTCTAACTGGTAGTTCTTAGGAGTCTGTGGAAATGGAAGAGACCATAGCAAACCAACACCATGTTTCTGTGGACAGAAATTGAAGTGGACTAAGGAGGTGGCCCTTAAGTAAGGCACCCAGGACAAATGAAAAGCAGTGATTAATGTCATGGCAAAGGGGTAGCTGGATTTCTTGTGATGTGCATGTCATTAGCCAAAGAAAAATTCTCTTTTATGTTTACGTGATCAAGAAATTATCCCCCAGGGTTTTCTGTTCATTTTTTGTTCAGGCAAGAAAGGAAGTGAAAGTTTAACCAGTAGTATCTAAATTGTAGCACAATGAAAATTCAAGTACAAAAGTTTTTGTTTTTACATGCCTCCAGTGATGCCACTGCTCATATGAGGGACTGCTCATTTGAGGAGCCACTATAAAATAGTGATGGAAAGCAAAGACTCTTGAGCCAGACTGCCTGAGACTGAATCCAGGCTCCACTTCTTTGTAGCTGTGTCCCTTCAGGCAAGTTTCTAGACCTCTCCGTGGTTCCATTTCCTCATCTTTAAGTGGCTGAAAAGCAGTATCAACCTCATGTTGTGAGAGTTGGAAAGAGGTAATAAATTTATAATGTTACAAACAGTATATGACGGGGCACCTGGGTGGCTCAGTGGGTTAAAGACTCTGCCTTTGACTCCTGTCATGAACCCAGGGTCCTAGAATCGAGCCCTGCATCAGGCTCTCTGTTCAGCAGGGAGCCTGCTTTCCTTCCTCTCTCTCTGCCTGCCTCTCTGCCTACGTGTGATCTCTGTCTGTCAAATAAATAAATAAAATCTTTAAAAAAAAAAAAAAAGAACAGTATGTGACATACAGAGTTGGCATATGAGTTAGCTAATATTATTTTGATAACTTGAAGATAAGAGTGTGGGTTCTGGACTCAGGTGGCCTGAGTTTATGTCTCAGCTCTCCTACTTGTGAGCTTGACCTTTTTCATGTTACCTAACTTCTTATAGTCTTTACATTTGTCAAATAATTATACTAATGGTACCTACTTTATAGGTCTGATGTGGTAAGTTTACAAAGCACTTTATAATTCACGCATTTCCCAGTATATAGTAAACACTCAAGTAAGTGTCAGCTGTTGTCGATTTTTAAAACGTTTTTTCTTGTCTTCAGATTTCAAACATACCATTTTTACTCCTCAAACAGAAAATTTGAAAATCTGAAACTGACAGCTATGGGGGGTTATCTCCACCTTCCATTACTGGAAGATTCTTCCCAGATTTTTTTTGTTGGCCCCTGAGCAACAGAGTCAATTATCATCTTTCTGAATTAACTTTCCAGACCACAGTGTTCTATAGCCAATCTTGGCAATACATCAGGTTCCAGGAAAGTACGTGAATCACCACAGGATGCTTAATTCTGTTCTTCTGAACTTCATAAAAACATGTAATTCTGTTAACAAACCTCCTGAGTCTCCTTCTTCCCTTATATTCCCACTTTCTTTCCTCCTCTGCTGGCTCGACCCTGGTTTCACACCTACCACTCCATCCCCTCTCCCCTCCTGCTGCCTTTGACCCAGTGCAGCCCTTTCTCACCTGGGCTCTTTTCCTACCTGCTAATTTTCTACCCCCTTGCCTCTTGCTCTCTTCAGAACACCTCCTCTGCTATGAGCAGACCCTGTATCTCTGCCTTTCTTACCACTCTCGCTCCTGTCCAATTGGAGTGCAGTGATGAACAAGATGTTCTACCCTGGAGAGTAGAAAAAGGAATGAGAAAAAAAAATCTTTGGGTCATACTGTGAAAAGGCAGATGCAGAACAAATATTAAAAACACTGAACTCTTACCCTAGTTATTGCTCAGGGCTCTGCTGAGAAAGGTCAAGAAAAGGCAGATTGGAAAACAGTGTGGAGGTTCCTCAAAAAATTAGAAATAGAGCTGCACTAGGACCCAGTAATTGCACTACTGGGAATTTATCCCGAAGATACAGATATAGTGAAAAGAAGGGCCATATGCACCCCAATGTTCATAGCAGCAATGTCCATAATAGCCAAATGTAGGAAAAGCCAAGATGTCATTCAACAGACAAATGGATAAAGAAGATGTGGTCCATATACACAATGCAATATTACTCAGCCCTCAGAAAGAATAAATACCCAACTTTTGTATCAACATGGATGGGACTGGAGGAGATTATGCTAAGTGAAATAAGTCAAAGAGAGAAAGTCAGTTATTTTATGGTTTCACTTATTTGTGGAACATAAGAAATAGCATGGAGGATATTAGGAGAAGGGAAAAATGAAGGGGGAGAAATCGGAGTGGGAGATGAACCATGAGAGACTATGAACTCCAGGAAACAAATGGGAAGTTTTAGAAGGGAGGGGGTGGGAGTATGTTTGAGCCTCATGATGGGGATTAAGGAGGGGATGGATTGCATAGAGCACTGAGTGTTATATGCAACCAGTGAATCATGGAACACTACATCAAAAACTGATGATGTACTGTATGGTGACTAACAAAACACAATAAAAAAAGAATAAATTTTTTAAAAAGGTTGGAAAAATTCTGGAGTACTGCTTATTATAGCAAAGGGGCTTTAAATGCTCCTCAATCTTCAAGAAGCCTGGCCATCCAATAAACAATGAATATGACTCAAGTTCTGTGTTCAGTGCTTTTACTGCTTTCATTTATTTAATCTTTACCAAATTGCAAGGTAATGATTAACGTGCTTATTTTCAGATGAGAGAATTTAAGCTCAGAGAGGTGAAGTAAGTTGTCCAAGATCATCCAGCTAGGTGAGGAAGCTAGGTAGGATCTGAACCACAGCTCTGCCAGATTGTGAGCCTCATGCTTTTAGTCCTCCAACCAGCCTACTTTACTATGATAAATCTATCTAAGTCTGGTTGAGGTATGATCACCCTGGGATGGAGGTAAGACAAAAAGCTTTTATAGGTTTAAAAATATATAATGTGTGGGAACATGTAGGGCAATGATGCACTCATACAAAGTTGATGGCTATGATGTCGAGGAATATGAAGTGTTATGAAAATGAATGCTAAACCCCCCAGGCTTGGCCTTGCCCACCTGTCACAATCTGCAGCCATCACCACTGCTGCCACACCTCTGTTCGTCCTTCAGCACCTTCACTGTGTGCTGTACTCTTTGTTATCTCAGGGCCTTTGCACATACTGCTTACACTGCCTGGAACACTCTTCCCCCCTTTTCTCTCCCACCTTGACCTACCCAATTACTGTCCCCCCTCTTAGTACACAACTGAGCCTCACTTCCTTACAAAAGTTCTTACTGACCACCCCATTCCTCACTAGGTTAGGCCCCATTGAACCCCTGCTCTTCTTCTTCAGATGTTTTTACAGCTCTAATTAATTTAAGTAATATAGCTTCTTCTCACTAAATGGCATATCTCAGGAGAAGACCACACTCTGATTGGTAAACCACCCCTAGCATCTCTATTAATATTTACTGAGTGAATGAATAAATAATGATAAGTAAATGGGGTCGGGGTGGGCAAAAAATGTGCCAACTGATTAAACTCCTTAGGGATAATCATTCATTCATTCATTCTGTTCACTTAACACATATTAGAAGAATGCCTACTTTGTGCCAGGCTCTGTGCTAGACGTTCAGTCAGGGATTATAGAATTGAGATGTGGCAATACTATGTCAAATACCTCAGACTGATGACACGAATATCCTTTAAGTGTTGGGGAGAAGGTAGCAATTCACTGCCTACTCCCAGCACAAGGCAGTGAGAAAGGCAGATCTCCTCCCTCCACACCAAGAAGGTGAGACTTCTCTAAGTGAAAACTGCAGTGTATGTGACATCTTCAGCTAAAAATGAAATGGCCATAAAGGTGATTTAGTCCTGGGCTCTGATTCTCACTCAGTAATCCTTAGGGGAAACTGTTCTTAGGTCTTCTACTAGCTTGTTTCTAACTGCCACTCCCCATGTTTATATTTCCCACTCCTGCTGCTCACTCTATGGCTACCTCTACTTGTTCTGGATTCTAGACCTTTTTCTGTCCTAGTCGTTGAGATCTGCTTGTCTTTGTTTCAACAATCCATTAATCTGGTCTCATACTCTTGGATTGCACTGGAAAGGTGATACAATGTATTCCTTTCCCCTCCTTTGACCTACTGGCTCAGGAGCCAAAGTTTGCCTATGATACCTGTCATCTACGGAAACTTAACACCTGTTTTCCAGTCCTACACCCAGATTCACATCCAGCTTCTCTTGGCCTTACTCCCTACAACTAAGGCTTTATGCTGTTGCTGCTTTTCTTTCTTCCTAGATAAGAGATAGACCTTTGATTCCCATCACCAGTTTTGGTTCAGCATAATCTAAAACAGATTACATCCATATGCCTCATTCTTTCTGTACTTTGGTCATGTTGCAGACATAGAACTCATTGCATCATATTTGCCTGTCCCATTAAATTATGAAATCTTTGAAGACATCAGTTGTCCTTAATTATCTCTATGTTCCAACATTTAGTTCAGGCCCTGGAAAATAAAAGTAGACCTTTAATAAATGATGTTTCAAAATTAATTGAAAATTGTCACCCTGCCAAAAAAATCTAGGGTCAGCCTGCCTGCGTGAGCAGGGAAGAAGAAATAGGACCATTGGCTGCTAGAGGGCAGCAGGGACTATGGGACAATTCCAGAGATGGCACAGTCATCTTCAGCTTATTCAGGGGAAGTCTCCTTGGTCAGTTGATAGAGTCAGTTACATGGCCTCTTTCTCTGCTTGAAGAAGACTTCCTAGATACCAACATATACAAAATTTAGTGTATCAGTTTTCACAGTGTACCCTTCCCCACCAAGGGAGCTATAGATAAGTCAGTGTTTGCTTTTTCAGTGTTGCATTTCCTCTCTCTTCAAAGAAGTGGTATTCTGGGTGACTGAGAAAGAAACTAAGTTCAATGGACACCCAGGGGAAGGAGGACAAGAACAGAAATTGCAGAGACCTATATGGAGAGAAAGTGAACTTGGAGAGGGGAGGTCATTTTGCAGAGAGAGAGCTCTGCAGCTGCTAAGAGGTGAAAAGGAATTGGAAAGAAAAGAGAAGAAGTGAATGGGCCCCTCTGGTGTTCTTTTTTAAAAAACAAATACAAGATTTAACTCAGGAAAAAACTTTCTCTGTATTTTTTTATTGCTCTATCCCTTGCCTGGCACATGGAAAGTTCTCAGTAAATATTTATTGAATGAATTCCTTAAATATTCCTTAAATATTGGAACTATATCTTCAACAAAACATGATGCCCAGACTGTCAGCCCTGCATTCACACCAGTTACAGTAGTATGGAGCTGCAAACACAGTCCTTTGACACCATGAATCTTGTATGGTGAGGTAGAGCAGGGGAGCATAGACCAGCCCACCCCCAGGTGAAATGACCATGCTGTGGTGTGCAGTGCTAGTTCAGGACCAAGGACAGCATCCATTGGACGCTCCCCCTCACATTTTCGTGCTGTTACTCCCATGCTTGTGTGTGATTCAACATCCTGGGCCCTTTATCTTTCCATTACACCTGTTCTGAAACCCTTCCAACTGGAATCAATCCAACTACTGCCTTCCCCATTTCTAACGTGGGCTACCAAGTACTGCCAGAGAGAAATGGCGAAACTAAGCCCTCAGATGATACAATTCCTGGTCTCCTGTCTTAGCTTCAGCAAGCAGTCTCAAAATGTTATCATCACTCTACCCCATGCCCCACAATGGCTGTTCCAAACCTACTCCCCCTAGCCCCTCACTTTTGCCAGCCCTTTCAATCATAGTGTATGGTTCTTCCTCCTGCTTCCATAGGAAATTGAAATTACAAGGCAAGAATTTATTTAACTGTTTACATTCTGTTTTGCCAGCTCTCAAAATAGAAGGTGTCCTTTGGCCTTCTCAAAACAAATTCCTCTACCTTTGCTTCTGAATTTTCTCCCCATTCCCCCCAGGTCCTTTAGGACCAGATTGTGTTCCATCAGCTATCCTCCCCTCTCTAGTTCTCTCTGGATCCTGCCCAAAATACTGCTTGGTGTTCCTAGACAACTATGAGATTCCATCACAGTCATGTAGATTTGAGCACCCTATTCCAGGCCAGGCCTACTGAATCAGAGTCTTGGGTGGGGTAGGGGACTGGAATCTATATTTGTAACAGGTGCCTCTGGGTTGGGAAGCTCTGCCTTCTTTTATTCTTGTGACCCCCAAAACAGTCTCTACTCAGGAGCCAGGAAGACCTCTCTGAATACAAATTTGTGAAAAGCCCTTTATCAGTTTTTTGTTTTTGTTTTGTTTTTACAAGGCAGGGACAAGACAGGATGCACGTGGCACACTCAAAATGGGTAATTTGAAGACTTCAGTGAAGTTGATATTTTAAAGGTATGGCCGCTAGAGGCACTAAATGAGGACTGATGTAGGGATCCCAGAGCTAGCAACAGGAGCAAAGGGGATAGAGTGATTATTTGTTTAGAGGAAGAGGGCTGTCTCTAACTTGAGCTGCATTTAGTGGAAAGATGCATCCAACCTGCAGCACTGACAGGAAAGGAAAGTTGAAAATAAATATTCCTTCTCTCTTATTCTTCTTCCCTCTGAATTCTTGCCAGCACCCTCCATTGGATAAGGGAAAGAGCTGGTGGCACAGTCTATATTGGTCAACTTCCAGGGCATGGAACATGGTGGAGAAGGGGAAAGAGTGGGAGTTGGGGAAGTAGGGGAGAGAGGTGAGGCCCATAAATAGAATTTACCTAGCATGTATTTCTAAACAGTGCTCATAAGATAGGGACCAAACCTTCATGGTGGCACATAATGTCCTCTGCTATTAGGCTGTCCCCTCCTGCCTCCCATCCTCCCCTGTAGCCACTGTAGGTTTTGGGGGCTCTGGAGCAGTCCTGGGCTATTCTTTTGCTCATGCCTCTGCTCCTATTACGTCCTTTGCCTGGAATGCCCACTCTGTTATTATCCACCAATTGCCAAACTTTCTGCAAAACTAACTTGAATGACACCATCTTTATGAAGTCTTTCTTCAAACTCCTCACCAAGTAGAATTGGCCACATTCCTTTTTACTTCCATAATATCCCACACTTATTCCATCATCACAGTTATAGTTAACATGTATGGAGTGTTACTAGGTGCCAGACACTGAAAAGTTTGCATGTGTTAACTAATTAAATCCTCATAGCAAATTTATTATCCCCATTATTCAGATAAGTAAACTGAGACACAGAGTGGTTAGGTAATAGACCACCTACCTAATAATTCACAAAGCCAGGCTTTGAAGTCAGGCAATCTGGCTGTAACTACTAATCACTCTGCCATAGAAACTCATGGCACCTGTACCATTTGACTTGATTTAATTAATTTATTTACCTGTCTGTTTTCCTTTACTGAACTATTAACTTAACCAAGGATAAGATGATATTTTATTTATTTTTTCCTCACTACCCCCCCCCGTTTTTCCCCAATGCTTAGCATAGAGCTTGGCAAATAGGAGTTATTTAATAGATGATGAATAAAAGGAATGAGTGAGGGGTGAAGGAAGAGGAATCTTTAGCAAACATTTCTCTCTTTACAGTTGAAAAGATTGTAACTTAGAGAAGTTAAATAACTTTCACTGGCATAGCCTATGCTATAATGTTGGTCCCGGTCTGCTTGACTTGCCCATACCCTCCACCCCCATGATATCAGGTTACTTCCAAGAGGAATACAGAACTTTAATGTTGTACGATTGTCCCCAAACAAAAACATGGAAAGCCACCTGGTTCATTTTATGGAACTAGCATAACTCAGATAATTCAAAGGAGATTGGGGACCATTTGAGGTCAAGACCCAAAGTAGAAACTACTTAGGAATGACAAAATAGTGCTGGAGGAGTGGGGATGGAAGTATGGGACAGGGAGAAATTCTTAAGAATTCTTTGATAGAATTTAAGAACCACCATTCTGGAACTGCAGGACAAGCATCTGACCCAATCCTGCCACTTTTTGAAGCCACGACTTGAATAAGCAGTTGCCCTGATTTAAGGAATGTGCCTTCCAAGGAGTGGGGAGAATTTGACCAAAGTCAGTTCTACTGACCAAAGTCATTTCTATAAGGGGTTATTAAAATACTACTAGAATATATTGGAAATAACATGCCAGTTAACTCAGCTTTTCCATAGCCAACTCCTAAAATGACTAGGGAAAGAGGACTTTGTCTTTTCCCATGGAAGTCTCTTTCCATCAAATAAAAACCATTTTAAAGCATGCCCACCGGTGCTCTCCAAAAACTGAGCAGTCGGGGCGTGTGGATGTCTTAGTTGGTTAAGCATCCGACTCATGATTTCCACTCAGGTCATGATCTCACAGTTGTGAAATTGAGCCCATATCACACTCCACACTCCGCTTAGAGTCTGGTTGAGATTCTCCCCTTCTACCTCTTCCTCCCTCAAATAAAATATATAAATAAACATATATTTTTTAAATGAACAGGCTGTAGCCACGGCCATTGGCATCAGCATCAATCTAGCCAATGGCCGACTATCATTAGCAGGTGCCACCAACCAGTTCAAAAACTGAATAATGCATGGCATAATACTTATTTAAATTTTAAGCAGCTGAGATTCCTGGTTTCAAAAAGTATACATCCCAGCAATCAGTATAATAAATCTCTTTCTTGGGACACCTGGGTGGCTCAGTCAGTTAAGCGTCTGCCTTTGGCTCAGGTCATGATCCCAGAGTCCTGGGATCAAGTCCCATGTTAGGCTCCTTGCTCTGCAGGGAGCATGCTTCTCACTCTCCCTGTCACTCCCTTTGCTTGTGCACTCGCTCTCTCTCTCTATCTCTCTCTTTCTGACAAATAATTAAAATATTTTAAAAAGTAATAAAATAAGTGAATCCATTTTTTAAAAAAAGATTTTATTTATTTATTTGACAGACAGAGATGACAAGTAAGCAGAGAGGCAGCAGAGAGAGAGGAGGAAGCAGGCTCCCTGCTGAGCGGAGACCCTGATGCAGGGCTCGATCCCAGGACCCTGGGATCATGACCTGCGCTGAAGGCAGAGGCTTTAACCCACTGAGCCACCCAGGTGCCCCGTGAATCCGTTTTTTAAGCAAGAAGAATGCGATGTGAATTTTCTTATTAATAGAAGATCAGTGTTGTCCTTGGTCCAACAAATAAATGTTGAGCAAATGTGTGAAGAATATCAATGGTAGGGCTGTCCCCAATGTCTGATATTCCTCCTCTGCACCCACACCCTCTGTCAATGGCCTCATCCTGAAGCGGAAGAGCTGGTTCCCTCCCTTCACCAGGAACAATGATTCCCAGTAGAGGCTAGTTTGTTCTCCTTCTGGTGCTCTTCAGTCCACTCCTTTTTTTTCTCTTTATCTCAATCCAGGCTCTAATTGCCCAATTACAAGGTCAGTTGCTTCTAAGATATATTAACAGGTTATTCCTTGGCATGGTGATATGCTTTTTTTGAGCAGAACTTTCTAGCTTTTCCACAGTATGATACTCTTATGCATTAGCCATTTTCCCTACTCTTCATGCTGTTCCTTTTAACTGAGAATATTTCCACCCTGAATCTCACAGAAAGAAAATCTGGGCCCATTGCTGCATCTGTGCCTTCAGGCACTGTCTCCCCAATTCCCACCACTCCCCCATCTTCCTCTTTCCTACCATCCCCAGCACCTCAACCTCAATTCCCTTTTCTTATTTCGCTTCATATCCTACCCACTCTTTAGGACCGTCCTTTTCTATAGCTTTCCTGGACTATACCGCCAGTGTTAATCCTTTCTTCCTGATGTGACCTTGCACATGTCGTGTGCCAGGCCCTGGGCTAAGCACTTCATTCCCATTGGCACACAGTCTTGCCAATAATCAGGGAGGAGAGGAGACATTACTATTCCATTTCAGAGATAAAGAGAAGTTCATGAGGCTAAGCAGCTTGTTCAAGATCAGGTAGTGATGAAGTGCTAGACCTGAGATGAAAGCCCAGGTCTTGGATTTACTGCTATTCTACAAAACTAACACTTGTGTTAGGGCAGAGCTGTTCAACTTGGGCATGTCCCATGAAGACTCCAAGGGCTGGAAGGGAGGGCTGTCAGTGGCTGCCTCCTTCTTCCCTGCTCCTCTCATACCTTGAGGCCATCTTGGCTCAGGATAGTCTCCTCTATGCCAGGGGCACTACCTGGAGCCTAGCTCCTGGCTCTTCTTTCTTCCCTCTTTAGAGAAAGGCATCCATTATACAAATTCCTTCTTCTCCCAGCTCAGCAGTCTCCCCTGGGATGTATATGGATTCTCTTCTTAACCCCCTTCCCTCTCTCTACTCTCTCCCAGTCCTCAGCTGGTTACATCATGCCCTTTCTTCACCACTTCTTTACGCCCCTTCCTTTCTGCTTGTTATCACCCCTGCATTTGCCCTCCCCCCTCTTTATATTAACTCTTCTCTGGTTCTGTCCCCGCTTTTACCTGTCTCTCTTTCACCAGTTTCATTCCGTGGAGGACAGTACCTGCATGGTGACCAAGTAAGAGAGCTGTGCTTCAGGCACTAATTAGGGTGGTACATGCGAGTCTGTCTGCCTGGATTTGGCTCCCACCTCCACCACTCTCCTACCTCAGACAAATGCCTGGACCTCTCTGCCTCAATTTCTTTTTTTTTTTTCAATTTATTTATTTTCAGAAAAACAGTATTCATTATTTTTTCACCACACCCAGTGCTCCATGCAATCTGTGCCCTCTATAATACCCACCACCTGGTACCCCAACCTCCCACCCCTCCGCCACTTCAAACCCCTCAGACTGTTTTTCAGAGTCCATAATCTCTCATGGTTCACCTCCCCTTCCAATTTACCCAAATTCCTTTCTCCTCTCTAACGCCCCTTGTCCTCCATGCTATTTGTTATGCTCCACAAATAAGTGAAACCATATGATAATTGACTCTCTCTGCTTGACTTATTTCACTCAGCATAATCTCTTCCAGTCCCGTCCATGTTGCTACAAAAGTTGGGTATTCATCCTTTCTGATGGAGGCATAATACTCCATAGTGTATATGGACCACATCTTCCTTATCCATTCGTCCATTGAAGGGCATCTTGGTTCTTTCCATAGTTTGGCGACCGTGGCCATTGCTGCTATAAACATTGGGGTACAGATGGCCCTTCTTTTCACGACATCTGTGTCTTTGGGGTAAATACTCTGCCTCAATTTCTTTTTTTTTTTTTTAAGATTTTATTTTATTTATTTGAGAGAGAGAGACAGTGAGAGAGAGCACGAGCGAGGAGAAGGTCAGAGAGCGAAGCAGACTCCCCATGGAGCTGGGAGCCTGATGTGGGACTCGATCCCGGGACTCCAGGATCACGCCCTGAGCTGAAGGCAGTCATCCAACCAACTGCGCCACCCAGGCGTCCCTGCCTCAATTTCTTGACTCTAAAATGGGCATAATAGAAGTTACTGAAGCTGAAATGTGATATGCCTTCAATGTTTGGTGATTATTGCTATTATTATTTGAATGTAAATTTGAATTGGAATGTTCAGTGGAGTGCCTTGTCTCTCTACCTTTTACCTCTCCTGTTGCAACCATTTCACTTAGGTTACCCATTTCACTTACCTGCTTGGCTCCTAGGTATTTGAGTTTGTGATCCATACAGACCAAACCTTGGAAACTACTCAGAATATCTCCATTTATTTCTTTATTTGAAAATTTCCATTTATTTCTCTATTTTCTTACAAATAAGCCGTTTTTCTCTCAAGGGCCAACAGTGATAAGTTTAATTACACTTAATCCCCAGAATTTCAGTAAGAGTTTGCAGTTTTCATTTTCTCATGTAATAAAGGTTAAATTAGTGCCATCTGATGTCATTAGGTGGTGCTCCTCTCTGAGTTCCCAGAAGCCACCACTCTAGACACAGAAGCATTGGTGGACGACATGGAGGTTTACTGAGGAGAAGGTTGATATCACCTTCCCCTGAGTAAGAATTCCAACATCCCCTCTGGCATCTCCACCTGCAAAGGTGATGTCAGGAGTTCTTCTTTTTCACCTCCTTGCCCTTCATCTCCTGCCCCAGGGAGCACCCAGCTCTCCTGGCTCCTATCTTCATCCTTCCATACCCAGCTTCCCACCTCAAGCTTTGAGCATTCTCTTGGAGTGTAACCCTGTGGCTCCAAGCAGCTTATTACAGTTTATCTTTAAATGAACATTCTGACAAATGCATTTTCTCCCATGTCATTACTTAGATTTTTTTTTTACAGACTAGCTTGGGATACTAATCAACATTTGTACACAGTTTCATAGGTGAACATGTTCTGAATTCCAAATAACCGACTTACAAACTTGTAACTGATACAATTACAATCATGTGGAACTCAATGAAGGCTGAAAATCATTAGGAATGGCTTCACAGAAAGTGGGTCTTGAGTTAGATTTTGAGGGATGTGTGAGGGTTCAGAAAGGGAGATGTTCCAGATGAAGGAGTGAAGAAAGAGAAGCAGAACTGGTATGGGACAGCGAAGAGGAGTCCAGAGGAGCAAACATGTTGAGAGAGTTTTACTAATAAATAGTTTTAATAAATAGACTCCAATTGAGGTTTGTTTTCTTCCTTTCAGCTTTCTAATTTTTAAGTCAGGGTGACAAACGCTGGGCACATATGTTGCTGTTTACCCACACCACCTAGGGAAGACCTTACTGGTCATCATGGTGCTTTTTTGGGGGGCATGGGGTCCAGATATGGCCTAAAAATCTTTCATAATGAAACATTCCAAGTACTTCTACCAGTTGATTAACATTGGCATGCAATATGAAATTCATTTTGCTATTCATGGCCTGCATGTAGTCAACCCAGTGATTTTTATCTCTACATGGATATGTATTATGACTAACTTATTGAAAAATCTAAATATTCACTTATAACAACTTTAATATAATTGTTCAGATACATTAGGATACTATTTAGCTGAGATATAAATTTTGTAGTGATACACCAAAGCCCTTTTAACTGGTATGTGAATCCATTTGCGTTTAGGAGGGAACATCAGTCCAGTTACTGATGTTAATGGTTATTGTTCCTCAGATTTCAATTTTGCATGGATCCATTTCCCAGAACTTGGTATTGATTTTCTTAAGTATGATTTTTATAATACGAAGTAGGACAGTTACATTAATAAGTTCTACTCCTCTCTTATCAAACAGATCATTTATGCCTGGACAACCCAGGTCTACACATCATGTTTTTCACAAAGACAGTTGGATTTTAAGTGATTAGGCTTCTGTGGATTCTCTTCATCACTTCCCTTCTTCCCTCTCTCCTGGCAGTTAACTCTTATCTTTCAAGAACTGGCTCAAGCATTAGCTTCCCTCGTAGATCTTTCCTGAATCTCCATATCCACCATCAGAATTAATGTCTCCCTTCTTTGCTCTGTAGCACTTGGTATTTGCACCATTAGCAGAATGGCTAGTTAGCAAGGGGCATGCCCACCTCTCCAGCTGGGCTGGGAGATTTTTGAGGGCAACGCAGTGTCTCACCTCCCCATCAACCAACCTAGCGTAGGGAACCAGATGCATTCTTTATATTTGGTGACAGTAATAAATCATGTAAAAATACTAAGGGGCACCTGGGTGGCTCTGTCATTAAGTGTCTGCCTTCAGCTAAGGTCATGATCCCAGGGTACTGGGATCAAGCCCCATATCCGGCTCCCTGCTCCGAGGGAAACCTGATTCTCCCTCTCCCACTCCCCCTGCTTGTGTTCTGTCTCTTGCTGTCTCTCTCTCTCTCTGTGTCAAATAAAAATAAATAAATAAAATCTATATTAAAAAAATACTAGGCTAATAGGAGCACCAGTGTAACTCAGTTGGTTAAACAAATGACTCTAGATCTTAGCTCAGGTCTTCGTCTCAGCGTTGTGGACTTGGGTCCTGCATTGGACTCCACACTGTGTGTGAAGCCTACTTAAAAGAAAAAGAAGTATCAATGTTTATGCCATTTTACCTGAGAAAGCAAAATTGACATAAAATTGGGTGACAAGTCCATATATATGGACTTTGGGAGTCATTCCTCTCAGGAGACTGAATAGTTTTTCTACTAACTAAATTGCTGACATTCTGTTTTTTATGATAAAAGCGCCATAGGGGTGAAAACATTGGTATGGGTGTCTTTCTCAAGCTGACTCTACCTTTGTTTGAGTGATGGGAGGGTATTTGGATCGTATGCCTGGAAACATGCATGTCATGAAACAAATATGTGGGCATGTCTATCAGGACAAGAGATGATATCCTCTTCCTGAGTACAATGGGAAAAGCAAGAGTGTGGGCAGGCCTGCATCATGACCTGGTTGAGGGAGTAACATTTGGAATGCGTCTCAATGTTCAAAGTTCCTTTCCGCTTGAGCATCACCCTTTGCCTCAGTTTTCCATATGGGAAGTGGGTGGAAGTCAGTGGAATTATTGTGTAATAAAAATAGTTAGTGTTTATTTCCTGTAAGTCAAGGACCATGCTGAATCCATGAGCTCATGTAATCCTAACAATAGCCCTGTACAGTGGTAACATTAGGATTCCCCCTTTCGCAGGAGAGAAAATGGCAGCTTGGCGGTGACGTGACTTGCTCAAGGTCAACTACAAGAGGGAAAGTCTGTGGCTTGAATCCAGGTCTTTCTAACTATAAAGCCTTTCTTTAATTTTACCTCCATGCTAAGCTGCCTCTGTGAGAAATCTGGAGAGTTTCATAAAAGAGCTTTATGTAGAATGGGTCAGGGAATCCTTATTAGAGTGTTTAGTGGAAAATTAATGAAATTAATATCCTATATTTTCTTGAGAAAGCTCCCAGCTGTTATGGAACTGTACAGTGCTTGATTTGGTCAATCACATGGTCTTTTGAATTTGGTTAAGCTGATATTCCTGCCAGGTGATTTCTGAGACTTTGGTCCATTGCAGTAGGAGTTGAGAGGGCAGAGGTCTTTGTTAGGACTGGAGGGGTCAGTGTTGGAGAGTGGTGCTGCCTCTCCTCAACCTTGCCTTGTTGTCTTCTTTCCTACCAGTAGGTGGAAATAGAACTGAATCTTCCAGCTCTTGCTCTTTCCGCTGAGTCCCAGCAGGATTCCTTTAATTTCTGCCTCAAAAGAACATCAGCCAAAAAAATGCCTTCAGGAGAGGTTCGGAGTGTACAGTTAGGGGATTGTTATTCTGCAGAAAGGCTGGAGGATTTCCAGGGTGATGGTCAGATAATGGGTTTAGCCTCTTACAAGGCCAGGGTGCTGGAGGAAGCTGCTGGCAGTCTTGGGTGTCCTGTGAGCCCTGCTGGACACCCACCTCGAGTGGGTTTTCTTCTCCAGTCCTGAGCACATGTCCTTTTCTGAGACTTTTATTCCCAGTTTTAAAACTTTGTACTTGCTCTCAATTTGTATATCATCATTTTTTTTCAGAAACCACATTTCTGAAATAAAAACTTACCAAATTGAAGTGCATAAATGAATGAATAGGAAAGCCTCCCACTCGTGGTCCCCCTCACCTCCTCAAGGTATCCACTAACAGTCTGTGGCATCACTATCCAGGCAATTTTCTATACATCTACAAGTATAGATCTCCATTTAAATAAAATTAGTATCATGTCATAAGCATTATGCTACATCTTGCCTTTGCCACTCATCAGTGGTTTAGGTCTGTTTATGTATATGATTATCTCTAGAACAGTGGTTCTCAATGGGAGCAAGTTTTCCCCCACACACACATACACACCACACATACTACAAAGAATGATCTGGCTCCCCATGTCAACAGTGCTGAGGTTGAGAAGCCCTTTTCTAGAAAGTCTCATTCTTTATAATAGGCACATAGTATTCTACCGTGTGGATTTTCCATCCTGTATTAATCCATCTTCCTACAAGCAGCCCTGTAAGGCTGTTTCCAACACTTTCCTATTAAAAGTGATGTTGCAGTGACTATTGTTTTACATCTTTGTGCACTATGATATTTTATTTCTACAAGATAAAGACACAAAAGTAAAATGTTTTGAGTACGGGAATTTTATTTTAAAAGTAAAAGACCAAAAAAAAATGTTTTTTAAGTTGCTGGCACGCTCATTTGGTGGCAAAACCTGATCTGAACTAGCATCAGGTTAGACACGGTCTTTATTTATTTAGACGTTTTGTGATTAGGGAATGCTGCCTCTGTCTCTGATGGGGATGTTACATAATAAATAGCAGAAGTACCTCATTGATTTTTTTTAAATCTTAAAAATAATTGAATTCGAGAGTTTTCCAACCTTTTATTATTGTAGTGATGTCCTGCATTTAGTCCCTGTAGTCCTCATGTGTTAGAATGAGTGGTTAGGGATGACTTTGATGATTTTGTATTCAGCAACTAAAACCCCCTTTTAAAGGTTATTTGGTCCTATCAAGAAGAGCTGCGTGTATTCAGGTTGTAATTACTGCCAGTGACTTGTGGCTTTCCACCCAAATTAGCACATCAGAAAACAACAAGAATGACCTTGAGGAGCACTTTTTGCCTTGATTTTATGAGTAACATTTAAAATATTAGCAATAACTACAATAATTGCTTACTGTGGTCCATGCTTTAAAAAAACATTACCAAGTCTGACTTTTACAATGGTGACTCCAAAGAAGTGTGTTTTTAGCTTCCTTTATACTTGAGAGAATGGGCTTTGGCAGTTGATGACTTGGGCAAAGTCACATAACTGGCAAGAAGCAGAACTCAAACCCGCAGTAGTGTGTGCTGCATCCCTCCTCAGTGTTAGTCCAATTCACTTTCCCCCATGGACAGAGTTTTAATATTTCTACATTGATGACCATTAAAATTTTCTGAGGAAAAAAAAAATTGGTCTCAAGTTGCTTTTTTGCTCAAGAGGTTGCACTGGGACCCGAGGGCAAATAGGTGAATGTCACTCGAGTCAAGTGGATATTGTCATCCCAACATTAAGAGAAAGTCGTTGGAGCAAATCTGAGGTCACAGGCTCTCCCACCAGAGGACTCCAGCATGGAGCGTTGTTTGAAATGAGAAAATGTTAATGTCCTCCCTGGGGCCCGAGTTTGATATGATATTAGGGGAATGCTTTCAGCTTTATTTATTTCTCTTGGTTTAATCCCAAGAAGACGTCACTTTCCATTATAAAAATTGCAGGTGTAAAATTTATTCTCTTTTGTTCTTTATAGCAAAGCCAATCCAAGAACCCTCAGGAGAAATTCCTGCCCCAAGCCAGTTGGAATTTCTGATTCCTGAATTTTTGTGTGTGACCAGCTTCAGCCAAGATCACATCCAAGAAGGATGCTCCTAGATTGTTTTTTTATTTGTTTGTTTGTTGTTGTTGTTTTAACCACTGCTTTTAGAACCTGGCTCTAGGAGTTTCTTCAAATATCAGTGTGCAAGGAATCTTCCCATTCCTCAGCAGATCCCCGTTCCTTGATGTACCTTTCCCACGATGTCCTCTGCAGTTCAACCTACTGACTTGTTTTCAAGTTTCAAGTTCATAATTGATTTTATATCAGTGAAAGGGGATATTGCAGAATGAACTGAATGTAGACCAGTTAAGAACTCCTGTTAATCCTTTTCCTGCCCAGCTTTTATTATTGCTTATAGATGTCTTTCAACTTTTTACACATGGTCCTTCACCCTGGGTGGTTTCTCTCTGGTTCTTTGATCTTTGTGAAAGGCAAAATAGACTTTCCTCAGTTTCCCCATGCAATGCCCATCCTCACAGCACCCCAGAACCTCTCACAGAGGTTTCTATATATTCTGCACTAACACCTTCATAGCCCTAGGCTCCTTTCTGCCTCAGGGCCTTTGCACATGCTCGTTTCTCTCCCTGGGATGCACAGTCTACCTACTATCCCTTTGTACCTGGTGATTAACTTCAGTTCATGTCCTCAAAGAAGGCTTTCTAAAATTATACCTTCCCCTTGCAAAGACTAGCTATTAGCTTGATTACCACGTAAGTCTGTTTCTAGCATAACACTGTACATGGTATTGGGCCAGAGACCAGGTAAAATACTCCAATGTAATAAATATTCATGCAGTGAGTGATCAAGCAAGGCCTGTACTTCTCTGTGTTTCCAGAGAAGTAACTCCTCTGCTTTGAGACTTTATTTTGTAGACCAGTGTTTTCTCTAAAATGTGCCTCTTTCTTCAAGTCACTCACCTGTCCCTCCTGCTGCCCCTGCCTGCCAGCCTTTGCACTGTCCCTGTCCAGGTCATCCTAGTTCCCATTCTGGACCCATCATGTTAAAAATAACTGACTTATTTAGGCATTTTTCTGTTATGTCATTCCTCCTTAATATCAACAATGTTGTTTTAGGTATAGTTCATTTATTACTATTATTTCAAGCATATAGGAAAGCACAGAGAAGCTTATGACAAATAGTCATGTATCCATTGCCCAGAGTTGTAAATCCTATTTGCCTCAGACTTTTGTTTTTAAGGAAATGAAATGTTAAAGAGACCTATTCCCTATTCTCTCTTCCTTCTTCAGAGATAACCACTATGAGGACAGTTGTCAGACTCATCATTGGAAAATATGTGAGTGAAAGAAAATAGAAAATATGACATTTTGGCTAGCCTTTTCTTTTCTTTTTGGCTAGCCTTTTCAATGGGAAATATCTCGCTCTTGTTTTCATTTATATTTTCCTAGTAAGGTTGAACATTTTTCAGTTTATTGGCTACTTAAGCTACTTCTGTAAATTGCCTATTAATATCTTTTGCCACTTACATGTTTGGTTATTTGTCTTTTTCTCATTGGTTTGTAAAGTTCACTGTGTAGATGGATTATTCCTTTGCTTTATATATATGTTGCAGATACCTTCTTCTAGTCCATAACTTTTATCTCTCTTGTCTCTGTTCAGATGATCACGTGTTGTATAAGAATTTTAGATTTGAAAACAATCTAACATTTTCCTCTTTGATTTCTGTTTTTTATATTTTTATTATATTCCCTGCTCCATGATTAGGAAGAGATTCTCAAAATGTTTTAAATGTTTTGATTTTCATGTTCTGGATTTTCATTCATCTGGAATTTATTTTGTTATTAGGTGGAAGTCTAATTGATTTTTACTAAGCTGCCACATACAGTTGGGTATATTTTTTCTGTTGCCATCGTTATACTTCTTGTTTGCTTTTCTTGTCTTATCGCACTGCCTAGTACTTTCTTTTTTTTTAAGATTTTTATTTATTTATTTGATAGAGAGAGATCACAAGTAGGCAGAGAGGCACTGCCTAGTACTTTCATTGCAGTATTAAATTGATGTGTTCTTGGGCTGATACTAAATCTCATTTAATTTTGATTACACTAATAGCTAATAATGCAGGTATTATCTCAACTTTATAGATGAAGTAACTGAAACTTGGAGAGGGTAATTAACATTCTCAGAATCACACAGCTAGTAAGTATCAGAGTCAGTATTCAAATAGAACTCTGAGTGACCACAGAGTTGAACCGCTTATACTGTCTCTTATCACAAATGTCTCTGGGAAAAGATATTCTGTCTACCTTGCCTGCTCTTGCCTAGATTCTCTATGTATAATGAGGAAAGGAGATTTTATTGAAGTCATGCCAGAAAAGCACTTCCAGTGTGTCTGAACAAAACCAATAGACTTTGTTTAATTTAGACCTGCCAAAAGCAGATTAAAGAACCTTGTAAGTATGGAACAGGTCTTATTCCAGATGGTATAAGCATTCATCCAGGTTAAAAAAAAAAGTCACATCCTGAAGTCTCCTTCAGGAAGGAGGAGTATATCTTCATAATAAGTTAACATTCTCAGGAATATTAACAAGTAACTGGAATTCCTTCCTTTTTTTCTCCCTTTCTTCCTCCCTTGCTCCTTTCTTTCCCTCCCTCCCAGCCTCTATCCATAAAAGATTTGAGGCAGCTGCACATATCTACCCAAGACAAAAATAAAATAATAAGATGAGAAAAACAGGGAAAAAAGGAAAAATAAATATGGCAAAATTAATGTTTGCCTTAGCGTCATTTGTGAGAGTTTGGCCACAACATAGCCCTAAGCATCCTAGCAACTGAAGCAAAGAAAATCTGTCCAGCTACACAATTCATAGTGACCATGGGATCAAAATAGAATCGTTGCTAAGGGGATACATAGCATTTCCTAATTTTGCCATGGCCCTCGTACAGGGACCCTCTGTGATGTGGGCAGTGCTTACCAGCATCTTCCCAGTAACGAGGAGGTACATCTCACCTGTACCCAGTTCCCCTACTCAACACCAAGCTCTTGAGGGGGCAGGCACCATATCTATTGTATTCTTCATTATATACCAGAGCCCAACACCTAGTAGGTGCTCAGGATATATATTTTGAATGAATGAATATTTGTAACATCCACCAATAAAAGCCAATGGCTGAATACAAGATCAATGTGCAGAAATCAATTATATTTCTTCACACCGGCAATGAACAATTCCAAAATGAAATTAAGAAAACCATTCCATTTACAGTATCATCAAAAGAATAAAATACTTAGAAGTAAATCTAACAGAAGAGGTATAAGACTTGTATATGGAAAACTACAGAACAGCATTGAAAAGTCAATGGCAAAACATTGGAGCAAATTTATTAAAACCAATTTTACATGAAGTAAAAATATTGATATTTTAGGAATATGGCTTTCCCATTATTTGATTTGATGAAAGACTGTAATTTAAAATTTAATACAAATAGATAGGCCAAACATACTTCTGGCAATTCTGTATGATCATTACTTTTTGCATCCAAGCCCTTGGTAAGAAGGAACAGAAGTGGGGTTTTCATTCTTGGTCAAGAATCCAAAGGGTAAATATTACATGTTGCCAATAAACAGTATTGCTAGACACTTAGATGAATCTATAATATGCCATAATTGCTTTGTGAGTTGGGAAAGGGTATATTAGGTAAAACAAAGTCAGGATGTATGGGGGAAATGGGTAACATTTGGCCTCAAATGTTTAGCAGCGTCTAATTCACACTAAGGACACTTGTATGAATTCCCAAGTTCAGCCATTAATCTGTATTCTGATACCTGCCTTAAAGACGTGTCTGCTGTCATTAGCTGATTTTTCTTGAGCCCACAATGTGGGCCTCCCACTCTCACAAACCACTTCACTGACGTTCTCTCACGTAATGCCCTCGGCTCCATTAAAGAGGCACTGCTATTGCTCTCTCCTTTTACAGAAGAGGAAACTGGGTTCTAGAGAAGTTAAGCCACTTGCCCAGGTTGCACAGGAGATGTGACAGTGCCAAAAACCACACCCACACCCTGGCCTGGGAACCACGCCGCCTGTGTACCCAACCACCTTGCCACTTGTTTCTAGCCTGGTGAGAGCAAACACTGGTTTCCTGTGATTGGCCAGAAGTGATTTTCCCTGTTAGATATGGCTAATGTTGGATGTACTCTGGGGTTTTTGTTTTGGTTTTGTCCTCAGGACACCACAGTTGAAGAATTGCCCCAATCTTAAGATCATCTGTCCAGAGTATCTCCTAGAATTTTAGGATAAGCAGCTACAGTTTATATGGCATTTGCCAAGTGTTGAACTCCGAAACGTTACTGCTCCAGCAGGGGCCTGGACACGAGCACAGTTCCCAGGCTTAGTTCCCGCCTCACCAGGATTCTCATTCTGTAACAGGAGCAGAGTGTGTAGTGAAGACCTTGGGCTCTGAAATCAACCAATACAGTTCAAATCCTGGTTTAATCCTGGAACCGTCCTCATAGTGGTATTGGAAGGAATAACTAGGCCTGTCGAGGCACTTCACACACCGGAAGGGCACTTAGAAAGCTTTTCAGGACCGTAGCAGCTACAACATACCACCTTTTTTTTTTTTTAAATCGTTCAAGTATTTATTATGTATGTTAGCCACTTTAAATGGCACTAGAAACACAAAAACAGAAATTGAAACCTTATATAATTTACAGTCAGGCGAGGGTGGAGAACAGTATTCAGATATTCACTCAAAGACTGGAATACGCAAGACCAAAAATGTGTTAAATGCTGGAGAAGGGACTATAATGTTGGGATATTCGACTTTGTCATGGAGCTCAAGGAAGCGTTCTTTAAAATTCAGCTTATATATAAAGAATGTTTGAGAGTGCGCTTGATGGAGAAAAGAGAATTCCAGGCATAGGAAAAATATCTGTAATGCAGTGTAGTGAAATTCTGTATGAGTTCCTGAAGTTCCTCTAATGGGGCTGTGGTGCTAGGAGTCTGGATAAGTTTAGTCTCATGTGGTTGTGGTGCTGGGAGTTTGGGTAAGTTTTGTGTAGACAGACACAGCACACCACCTTTTAAAACTGGACATCGGGGTGGGGAATGTGTCTTGACGACAGGCAGATACAGCCCAGCATTCAGAGCCTACAGCAGCTTTGTGCTGCAGACTGCGAAGGCCGCTTGGACACTCGCCAGGCCGGACTTTGAAAATTTAAACATTTTCAAAATTATTTTTAACCAAACTTAAAGAACAGGGATTCCCACAGTGTGAAGGACGCTGCTGCAGCTTTGCCGTATCCCATGGGGAAAGGGACCAAGGGAAGCTTCCTTTTGTTTGTTGGAAGAAAGGAGGGAGAGAGCGGAGTACAGGGTGGAGACAAGCATAGGATTGAGAGCTCTGTGCCCGGGTGCTCGGCCAGCTGCCCTTGAGCTCCTGGCAGTCTTTCCACCTCCATAAAACCAGGGGGCTGGACAGTGGGCCCTCCTGATGCTGACATTCTGTGAAACCATAAACACCTCTGTTGGGCTGCAGTTTAACGTGGACCCTCAGCTTTTATGGAGGGGCCGTGAAAGTCTGGGCCCTTGCAAAGATGTCTCTGTATCTTTTGCATAAGTACCGGAGAAGGCATTGTCCTTTCTATTACCTGGTACCCTATATCCCAGCTTATAAATTCCTCCGGAAATTTGGAGCCAGGAAAAAGTTTGTTTCTCAGCTTGAACCCTTACTTGTTTTTGGATTGGATGACATCTGTGCTCCCCCCTCAGTGTGTTTCTCTTGTGAATCCCTTTGCCAAGAAGCTCAAGAGCTAAACATAGTGGTTAACAATAGTGGCTTCCCTCAGACAACTTGGGTCTCTAAATCCTTCTCAGAGCTGGATATTATTGTCATTTGACTTTATGTAATATAATATAGAAACCACACCAAATCCCTCTGCGGCGTTCCACGGGGCATCGGTCGTTGATGCAGAATGACACAGTGACTAGATACAGACATACATGAAGGCTGTTTCCCACTATCAGTGGCTTCTGTTGTCCTGCTCTGTTGTCCCTCTTCTGTTTCCCAACACCCAGTGAGCGTGAAACAACAGCAGCACCTGGGACTCAGTAAGGACCTACTCTGACCTGGCACTCAAGTCTTTTCTATGTGTTTTCTCATTCAGCAACGTTGTGTTTGAGGGTATTACTATTTTCTTTACTTAAAGGTGAGGAAATTGAGACACCCGAAGGTTAAGTAGCTGCTCAAGACCTCAAGTTAGTGAGAGACCAGCCCTTTCCCTCATTGGTGGTGGATAGGCAAGCCAAGAGGATCCCATTAGACCCAAAGAGTTCCTTCAGCCCTGGGATTCCTAGTGGCAGAGAGGCTTTAGCCCATCTGGTATTGGTTGTTTATGTGGATGATTACTAAGCCAAGCACAAGCAAACAAAAACAAGGAGTTAACATAAGGAGAAGGAGAGAATTGGTGACCACAGAAGATGGGAAAAACCTCTGGGTTCTGACTCTCCTGAGATTTATTCTGAACTCCCATTGAATCTGTTTGTTTGGGGAACCCCATGGGGTCTGAAATGTCAACTTTTTTTTTTTTTTTTTTTTTGGGAATGTGTATGGAGCCAGGCTGTGGTTGGGGGATGGTTCCTGGGACAACCTGCATTCTCCCAGACTTGGATCTACTTGGAGTCCAGCTTGGCTGTGGGTCACAAATCCTGCCCAGCCCTAACAGGGTTGTGGAAGCATTTCCTAGTGTTGCCTGGCTTCCAGAGCTGGCACCAGTGGAGGAACCTGTCAGCCCACTTGCATGGTGGCATCTTTAGCACCAGTCCTCACTCCTCCTCCCACTGAATCCAAGACTGGCCACAAATATGGACAGAGTGGGAAGGGGTCATGGCCAGCTGACTACCCAGGGTCTGGCCTTATAGATAGACTGGGTAAGTATAGCCTTATTCCAGCCATTGGACTCTGCTGGGAAGGTGTATTCCATAGGCAGACGTCTACGTGTGACCAAATAATAAGACAACTTTTAACATTTCACATTCAAAAGTGTCTTGCATTCCGTCAACAAATCTTGATTGAGCATTGCCCTGTGCTGAGCATCATTCCACGTGCTGGGGGCAGAGCAGCAAGCAAGCTAATCTGGAGCTGCTGATAGGGAGCTCGCTGATTCTGCAGGCTGTTGCCTGCGTGTGGTCAAGTGCTGCGCTTGAGAAACCTTGTCTTTTGGAATCTCTTTGGTTGGCTCTGCCTTTAATCTGGAGATGGTATCATTGCTCGAAACGTTTTTGGAACTGCCCTTTAGGAATCGCCTTCAGAGCTAGTCTGGGCCACACAGGAAAATCCATCTTACTATTTTATAGCCACACCTAGCTTGTGACCAAAAATGGTATTGCCCTGCTTGATGACCTACATTATTCCCCAGACTTGGCTCTGATTGAGTGGCCTGTAAGCCAAAATTACATCCACCCTCTAAGGATGGCTAATCACCATCACTGGGCATATTAGTAGTCATTTGGATAATTTTTAAATAATTTCTCACTTGCCCAAACCCCCATCACCCTTGGTGGCTCTGTAGGAACACTTAGCTCAGGCTCCTTATTTTTATGGTGCAATAACCTCCTTCTGCCTCCACTTTCCCTACCAGGTGGGAAGCCTCTGGAAAATAGGACCATATAGTTATACCCTCTGCAGTGCCCAACATGGAACTGATATTCAAAAATGTGTATTTACTGAAATGGAATGTACAAGCTCTGAAGGAGGTTTCCAAAGAGGTTTTCCAGAATTGCTCTGAGTGACAGGAGTGTCACTAAAAGAATGGGTAGTGTTAGCGTCATATATGGAACTCTAGAATCCACCAGGCCTGGCTCCAATCCCTGCTTTTCCCCTTAACCAGCTGTGTGGCTGGCCCCACAAAGCACTCATTCCCTCTGAGCCTTCATTTCTGCATCTGTGGAATGGGAATGATAATAGTGCCTCTTAGGGGCTTTTATAGGGCAAATGAGAATACTCATGTAATGCCCTTAGCATGGTACCTACTGCATAGTACACTCAATAAATGTGAATGGTGTTATTGTTTTTATTACGATTATTACAGTGGTGGTGGTGGTGGTGGTGGTGATGGTTAGGGAAGCTGGCAAGAGCAATAGTCTGGTGGTTACGGAGCCACCAGACAACTCTGGTACACTGCTTACCCGCTCACCACCACCTCAGTCCTCTGTGCTTTGGGGGTTCTCTTCATATACAGAAGAGGAACAATGATAGTATCTACCTTGCAGGGCTCTTGTCAGGGCTCTGGCAGGTGTGCCCGCAAAGTGTTAGCACAGTGCCCAGCACATGATAAATCCTTTGTCAGGTTTCACATTGTGGTCAGTAACGCATCCAAAAACAAATAGTCTGTCTCTGGCATCCCCACCAGTCTCAGGCCAGCCAGTCAAGAACAGTCATGAAACCCTAGCAGGTCTCTCCCCCAAGCAGGCGCTTTTCCCCTGCCCCCTGTCCGCATCCCCTTCTTATCCAGCAGCAGTGTGGCCCCTCACATCTTCCCATCCCACCTGATTCAGGGACCGTAGGGTCCTGAAGGAATCAATAGCAGTTGCCCATTGGGAATGGTGTTGGGAACCCCTGGGCTTTCTTGTTCATGAAAAGGTACAGGAAGAGAAACGGACTTTTGGCTTAAAACAACACTGCTTTTCCTGGGAGTTGCCTTTACTTTAAAGACATCTGCACCTTTGGGAGGCTCTCCTATCTCACAGCATGGCAGGCGCTCACAGCCTTGGATTGGTGCCTTCTCCCATAAACCCCTCAATACTAAGTTTTTTGCATGCAGATTCATTTTGGGTTCTGTTTGCTACCTCTTATTCTCTTGAATAAAGCTGTGGGTAATTGAGAAGTTCTGAATTTCTCTTTGGAAAACCTCTTAATCTTGATGAGACCAGAACAATGCAAATAACTCTACGTTTAGACTCTAGATTAACAAACCCCAAAGATGAGTATTTTTTTTTTCCTCTCTCCATGCAGAAAAGTTGTATTTCACAGCAGTTCTTACAATGCCCTGACCCTGGATCAGGGCCCTCCCCTGATTCTGGGTATTACATCATTTTATTTCAGCTAATGTAAACACTCATCACCCTGTGTATTGCAGGATTTTTCAGTACGGTTTGAGATTGGGCTTCATTTGGTGGGTCTGGGTTGTTGTAGTGACTAATGGTTTCAGAAGGAAGTGCAGCAGGAAGAGGCTTTGCAGGAATGGAAGAGGTGAGGTGGCTCCATGTGAGATCCTGCAAAGGGATTAAGATTTGGCACCGAGTTGGACTCAGTGCAGCCTCTTAGGCAGAGAGCCTGGGGAGAGGGAAGCAGGCTGTCAGCTGGAGCTTTGCACGCTCTCAGCCTGCCTTGAGGGTTGGTTGGCTCTTCCCGCTCTCTGCAGGACCTCACTTTACCTTATTAAAGGATGGCTGTGGATGCTGGAGGCTTAAGGAAGACCAGGTAAGGGCTCTTGTTGTCCAGAGATCCCCCGATGTCTTTAATGCATGGGATCCTGGGGACTTTTCCTTCACTCACACCCCTGTGCAGTGTTAGCCAGAACACAATTCCTGTGAGACATTTCACAGAGATCAGGGAAGTTTCTTTCCTAGTTAAGAAAATTTCTAAAATGTTTTAGCCGCAAATACTTAACTATAGAGAGGCAAATTTTTTTCTTTGAAATCACAGCTTTAAGATTACTTCTTTGCATTTTAATCTACTGGATTTTGAAAAGAATCCTGATGGTTTATTTGATGTTTGTTTTCCTTCCTTTTATAATGACCTGTGGTGTGTTATAGATCAACTTCTAGTTTAATGAAAATGAATGATTCGTTATTCTTTGAATAAGTGGATTTTTTTGCAGATTTGATTTGTTTTTCTCTTTTTTAATCTTTCGGCTTTTGTGCATATGGTACTGGTAAAGAATATCCTTAAGTATAGCTAATTCTTAAGAGGAAAAGATATATACTTAAGAGTTCATTTCAATCATATTTGATAGGATCCCTCTTTGAAATGAGCTACATGTTTTTTGATGTTTCAGATAGACTTTATTAAAATTTTCTTTTTCTCAGTGTAAATGTCCCTAGCTGGTAGGAAAGGTGATGCAGTTTATCTGTGTGGTTAAGTTATTTATTTACAAATATTAAAAGCAAGTTAGACCTTTGATAAGATTAGTTCAAGAAGAGATAATTGGAAGAGTAGTTTTCTGCTCACCACCAACTTAATTCCAAATTCTGTTCCTTTTCTTAAAAAAAAAAAATCTGGAGTTAAAAATAACCCAGAATAAAACTTGAAAACTGTTTTGTTTCTCTGTATTTGGCTAACTTCATTGCAAAGTACTGTGTTTAAGGAATTCAAGCTATGAGGACTACTCTTGAAATGGTTCGCACAATTCTATCTGTGAGTTTCTATAACCCTTTTCAAGAGCATATGCTGTTTTGTGAGTTATTAGGATTAAACTTTTCAGTGAGTCTTCATTCCTTCTATAGCCCTAGGAGATGGATAACAACACTAAGAAAGTAACATGAAAAATCATGTCAGTTTCCTGACACAAGCTCAGTTTTCCAGTGTCCATCATAGTGTAGAGTCGCCGAAGTGAGGAAGGGGGGCATTTGGCACCCCGCATCACAATGAGTGACTGCCTCAGACCATTGTGGCTGACAGAGGCAAGGACCCGTGATCCCTATTATTTATTGAAAGTGAAATGTTTTTCTTAAATATAGGGGACTCTAACCCAAAAACCATTGTTTGGGTGAGAGGGGTCTGTGCCTCCAGTTGTTCTTACTGTTTGTGTTTGATGAGCCCTTTAGTTCCCGTAGTCCTCTGGTTTTTCCTTTGGAAACAGACTCGCAGTAGAGTCTTAGTATTGTATATTACTTTTTTTTTTCAATTTATTTATTTTCAGAAAAACATTATTCATTATTTTTTCACCACACCCAGTGCTCCATGCAATCCGTGCCCTCTATAATACCCACCACCTGGTACCCCAACCTCCCACCCCCCCCGCCACTTCAAACCCCTCAGATTGTTTTTCAGAGTCCATAGTCTTTCATGGACTCTGAAAACTTAGCATATTAGCGATTGTGTGGTTTTTTTTTTTTTCTTTCAGTGGGATAGGTAAAAACAAGGCAGTCCTAAAGCAGTTTGAGAAGGTGTGAGAGCAGCCATCATCTTTAGGAAAATAAAATCATGCCAAGGGTTAAAACATGAATGCAAACTCTTATTTGTGCTTTGTACATTCTCTTCCAATTATTGAAGAATCTAGGCAAACTATCACTACAAATGCTTTCCCTAATTGAGCTAAAAAGCAAACAAATAAACATGCTATATAGTGTGGAAATGGTATGTTGTCCTGGCTTTCCTCATTGTCACATTGATATCGTCTTAAGGGACATCCTTAGTCCTCTAATATTTTTAGAAATATCAAACAAAATATATTTTGTTAACAAAATATAGCTTTGCCAATGTATTACCTTATCCTCATTCTGTCTTCTTCCTTGTCATTTAGGAGAGGAGGGAAACTGTTCAGCTAAACAGTTAAGGAATGATTACCAGGAACATCCTAGAGTAGTTGCTGTGAGTTACCCTTTCCTTTTCAATGTGCTCTTGATAGAGGTGTGATTTACTTTTTTGTTTTTATTTCCATTGAAATAGCAAGGTAATCATGTGGCTAAGAAAAATGTTTTAAGTACAAATAGGTAAATAATGAAAAGCCTCCTCCATGGGTTCCAGACACCCAGGTTCCCCTCTAGGTAATGCCCGAGAGAATTCTGAAAAGGAATAAATAGCTCTTTAGACCCAAGCTTCTCAAGCTTTACCATGCCTTGGCAAACACCTGCAGGGTTGCTGAAAACACAGCTTGCTGCCCACCCCTCTCACATGCCCCCAAGATTCTGACTCTGGAAGACTCCGATTAGGCCCCAGAATTTGCATTTCCAGAGGTTCCCAGGTGCTGACATAGCCTGCTGGGGCCGCACTTCGAGCAGTGAGTTTACAGCGAAGGCCTTTTTTTTCTGTGTCAGTTTTCTACTGTCTCTCCTCCACTTTTCAGTGTGGCTGCTGTTGAAATTAAGCCAGAGTAACCCACTGGGAGAAAACCGTGGTGGAAAATAAATCACATGTCTATAATTAGAATTTGGGTGGAAAGAGGGGTGTTGAAGGTCGAAGGCATTGTGTGTGATGCCCACACAACGGGTAAAGGGCATTGTTTTATAGTTGATCTCCTATAAATTTGTATCTCGATTAAAACCTGAAATGGTACTCAACTGAAATGGGCACCACCTCCATGAAAAATCTCTTTCTAGGCCGTGATTTTGAGAACATGCAGCATAATTATATGTATACACACAATATACACCTGTGCTGGGAAAATGACCCTGCCTCCATCCACTTTCACCTCCACTTCCCTGTGAACATCACCATGTCTCCTCTGTCCCATGGCAAGTGGCATACATGAATGTGTTTGACACAAATGAACACAGGTCACACTTTGGTACTAAGCAGTGGTTTCCATGAAACGAGCCCAAGTTGGAAACAGGTTTGTTTTCATTTATTTTTTGACTCCATATATGTTTAGTGGGGGCCTTATGTGCCACACAGTGCCAGGCCCTGAGATATAGCAGTGAGGGGGATGACATGGTCTCTGCCCATGAAGCTTCGGGTGTAGTAGAGATTCTTGGAAAGAGGGGGCAAGTAGCCCAGCACAGAGATGAAGAAGGGAGAGAGAGGAGGAACGATAATGGATGATGCATGTGCTTAGTAAATGACTTGTTGTATGGATGCAGCCCTTCTAGTTCATGTTCTGTTTAGTTAAACAGTTACTCAGGGCAGGTAATCACATTAGGACGATAGGGGACACCCATGAAATTAAAACATAGTTCTTGCTTTCAAGGCATATGCTCTTTAGGGGCCCATGATGCAGCTCTCAACTGTTCAGCCCTGTACCATTTTCCAAGAGCTTCCCGGTATATGGTGGTGCCCTAGTGATAGTGTGATGTGGGTTGGATAATAAAATAGAATTACTGGTTTCTGGCGCCCACTTCTGCCCCTTCCCAAAGGAGCCGTTGCTGCAAGAAGAACAAAAAGGGAAAACACCTATAGTGTTTTATTTAATGCTCATTGCACACACTGACATGCTCTGCCACAAGAAACCATTTGGATTCAAATGGCTTAGACATCTAATACCAATAATCACATTCTCACCTGCAACATGGAGACAGAGAAAAAGCAGATGCGTGTATGTGTTGCGGAGTTTTGTCAGAGGCTCTAAATGTCAAGTGATTTCTCCATTGGGGTCAGTCCAACTTAGAAATCCAGTGGGGTCAACAAATTGCACCATGAGGAGAAAACTATGGCAATGACTGCAAGCTGAGGCAGGTGTGGACAAGGGGAAGCCTTGGGGCATTCCAGAACAGTGACTCCTTTTTTGCAACAATTGGCAGAGGGAGTTGTACACTGGCACGAGTTGGGTAAAGACAATCTGGTGAAAATGAAGAGAGCAGAGGAAGGAAATCAGTAAGATGGAAACTGTCCCATGCATGTCTAAGAGGTAACGCGCCCACCTCTCTCCATTAGTCCTAGTAGCGTGACTTGAGAGCAAAGAACAGGAGGGTTCTGAAGGCTAATTTGGGAAGCTGAGAAAGAGCTGAAGATCAGAACCTTTTGTGGTCATTGCTGAGCTATAGTCAGCAATGTGTGTGTGTGTGTGTGTGTATGTGTATGTCTGTAGTCTGTTGATGGCTATCATATGTAATACAGGTGGAAACAGGTAGGATTTGCAGGTCCTAGTGAGAGCAGATACTGGACTACTGTGTTCCTTAGGATTCAAAGGTTCTTGTGAGACAGCTGGAAGAGAAGGGTAAGAAACCAGAGTCATGAATCAGATTGTCAGAGTAGTGGAGAAATCCAAGGAGCCTCAGCATAAAAATGGCATCAGGAAATGCCCAGTGGGTGGAAATAGCCAACAGTTCATGAAAATATGGCAGTAGAAAGGGGTTATAAGCCACCTGACAAGGATAATGAGATTGAGCTGGAAACGGCAATAGGACTGGCTGAGCTAAAGAATTAGGCCAATTAGTAATAATGAGGGTGTTTACTCACTTGTAAATTGGCAAAATATCTCCCTGGGATGAATTAGGACAAATGATCATTTCCTGCCCTAATGATTTTACAGAAGAAAAGGAAGAGAACCACCATAGAAGGTGCAGAGAGTATCTGTGTGTGACCATTGTAATTTAATAACTCTAATAAGTTTAAGTTGAACAGTCTGGTGTAGGGATGGAAAACCAAGATAATGTATACATAACAAGAAGAAAAGCACGTATATTGTAACAGATAGGAATTATGAAAGAAAAAAAAAAGTCAATCAGCCTCAAGAATCTTGCCAGCTAACTTTTAGAAACACTACCAACATGTTTTAGAAAGCGCGAAGTATGACAAGATTTGAAAAACCATTTTGGGGGCTGGGGTTGAAAAGAATCAGCTCTTTTCCTACCTCCCCTTCTTTGGCCAACATGGTAAGAGTAAATGTTTGCTAAACACTTACTTTGTGCCAGGCATTGGGCACGACCCTCAATGGCCTTTCTTCATTTGATTCTCATGGCCCTGGAGGTTGGGATAATAATCATGATTTACAGAATCACCCAAAAAAGGATTGCTTGAGATGAAGGCACATTCATAAGAAAGAGATATGTTCAAAAAAAAAGAAAAGAAAAAAGAAAGTTAATTCAGTTGCAAAAACAGGGGAACCCACCTAGGAAACCAGAGTTTCAGAAACAGAAGGGATCCACACATCATTTAAGGAGCATCCTATAAGGAGCAGACATAGGGTCTTTTAAAGTAATTGAAGTGAAGCAACCAGCCAAAGACCTGGTAGAACCTTTGTAGATGATCAGAATACTCCTTTTGATATATGAAAAGGAGCCAGCAGACATAATAAATTATTGGCTCTGAAATTTTCAGAAACACATATCAAAATGAATATCACTCTTAAAGTATCTTTAGAAGCAGAGGTACTAGATCAAGTAGTAGCTAATGCACAGAATGTTCTAGACCTAGCTGACAAATTGAATGTGGATAAATCACGGGGACAGGTTGGCATTCATCCAAGAGTTCTGAAGGAATTCAAGGGTGAAATTGTGGGACTGCTGGTTAGAGCATCTAATATTTAGCTTCAAAATCCGGCAATCCCCTAACCTTCTTTGTCTCATAAAATTGCCTGGCCCCATCCCTCTGCACTACATTATTTGAACCTAAATTATAATATATATATAAAACATGAAATATGATAAACCAAATAAGAAAATATCTTTTAAGCAGCAGTGATTTTGCATTTTGCCAGACCCTGTTGTGTCACAGTCTTGAAAGTCTTTGTGAACATTCCATTCTTGAAATTGCTGAGAATTACCCAGCCTCTTACGATTATGTAAAATAAGCTTATAATTATTCATGTGAACTCAGTAGCAAAAGCACAGAGAAAGAAATGGGCAGTGACTCAGTGTTTTGAGAGAATATTTAGCATACAGAGCTGCTTCGTTAAAGAGGGAATAGATTCCTGCGGCCTCGGAAACGGACGCTCAATGTCCATTAATTACATAAAAGGCATGTGGAGGATTTGAAAACTAATCAGCTTTTGAGCCCCTAACTGCACAGTCCAGCTGCCCCATTTGCCCGGTGGTCTGGCCCTGCTCCCAGCTGGCTTGGGCCGTCTTCCCTTTCTCATGGCCTTCACTTTGTCTAGCCCGACATGAGTCCTAGCGCAGACACCCTGTTCTCTGAGTTGTTGCAGGCAGCCCTAGCTCTCTGTTACCCCTAGCCTGCAGTTCACAGAGCAAGGGTAGGATGGGGGGCCTGGTCAGAGTCAGAAGAGGATTTGTGCTGAGTGACATGGAGAGGCCAGTACAGAGAGTTGGTCAGGAACAAAGCAAACAGAAGCAACTAAGAGATGGGAGCTGGGGTGAAGGTCATTCGGCCATTTAGAGGATCTTTTCTGAGCACCTGGAATGGGCCGGGTATCATACTAGGATACAGATATGAAAGAGACAGCCACTGTGAGAAAGATAAACAAGTAAACAGTTACACTGAGGCAGACTTTGGCAACTTCAGCACTGGTGGCATTTGGGGCTGGATCATTCTTCATTTGGGGAGGTTTTCTTTGCATTACAGGATGTTTAGCAGCATCCCTGGCCTCCACTCACTAGGTACCAGCAGTACCTGCTCACAAACGCCATTGTGACAACCTAAAATGTCTCCAGATAATGCCAAATGTCCCCTGGAAGTAAATTGTCCTCCGTGGTTAATTGCTGCAGTAAGGTAGGAGAAGTGCCTGAATAGAGAAAGAACAGGCCATTGAGTATGGACGCTTCTGGCAGGTCATCTTAACCCAGACCTTGTGGGGAGGGGAGGTTCCTAGAGCAACTCCTAGGAAAGAGGAGACCTGCAGAGCGAGTGTCCTTAAGGGCAAGTTCACAGGAGTATCAGGAAGGGCAGTGCTCCTGGCTGAGGGAATAGCCAGGCCTGGAGACAGGGGAGGATGCCTCCGGCCAGCTGGGTGGTGACTCATGGGTGGGAGACACTCTTTCTGGTGCACAGCCTTATCCCCAGGAGGCAGCATCTTACTCCCGGGATCTGCCAGCAGGTTAATGAGTTTGGGTGCTGTGCTTACACCCAAGCAGCTGCCACTGGAGGAGGAACGACATGGGTTTAGAAATGTTTAGCCCCATGGTCAGAAGTACAGGGGAGGAAATGGGTATCCAGTCCCCTTGGCGAATTTTCCATAAAACTCAACTCTAATGTCTAATGTCTTCTAATCTAATGTCAATTAGTTAATTGAATGAAATTAGAGCCAGATTCAAAACTTGTTAGCAAAAAAACTTTTCTCAGAAGACTAACCCAGGAATTGCTACCGGTTACTGGCACTACCCAGTGTTTCAGGAGCTAATAAAGAATATATTTTAACCATCTTTAAGACACCTCCCTGTTTAAACAACTCTTTTCTAGAGAGACTGATTTCTATTTCTGCCAGGAAAGGGGCTGTAAGCCACATGCTGGGTCTACCCCAGGACATATACAAGGGGAAACACAGTTGGGAAAGATAGAACTCTGAGCAGCAAGCCTGATTTCATACAGCTAATAAGGGTTACAGGTGGGATTTGAGCCTACCTGCTAGACTCTGATCCCGTGTGCCTTCAACTTCCATATTCTGAAGGAACCACCTAGGCCTATGGTCCTTGCTGGAGGCCAACTCCCATGCCATAAAGACAGGCTGGTTGGGAGTTTCCTCAGGTTGCATAGCAGATCTGGACTTGTCATCTCCAGCTGTTCTTGGGGACTTCTCATGATCCAGATACATCCTTATTTGGGCCATCAGTTCATTGATCATTCACGCATTGCTGAGATGGCTTCGGAAGGCCAGACCTCAATTCTCTTCACCCTCCTAGCAGCTGTCCTGCTGCTTGCATGGACAGTATGGAATGATGCTCAAGAGTCCTGGACCAGGATTTGGGAGACCTAGATTCTAGGTACCCCTGACTTTCACTTCTCTTTTGGTCTTGAGTGTGTTGCTTATCCAGCTGATTCATTTGTGAAATGATGAGCCAACCATAAACTCTACCTAGTTGTCTCCACTGGTTGCCCTGGGTATGGGATAACAATGGTTATAAGGCAGGCTGAAAAGATGCATAATTTAACAATCATTAAGAGGTACAGTGTCAGCAATGGAAGGGACAAATTGAATTGGTGCACAGTAGGAACTTAACTCATGTGTATTGCACAAAAGAATGAAAGAAACTCCATCAGGAGGTAAGTCCCAGAGAGGCACTTTATATCAGAGAGTCTAATTTCCCTGTCAGGCAAATAGCTGGAACTTACGATGAAAAGGAAGATCTCTGAACACTTAGGTCACCTAACATGTTTGGCCTAGGGCACAAGAGCGTCCATGAAAGAAAGCCCAAGAAGATCATAACTGACAGGATCCCACCAATTACCTTTGACAGAGAGTGAAACTGAAGATCAGAAACATGGTGGCTAAATCAAGTTCACATGCAGTATCACTGGCTGCCCAGGGCAGAGCATGAAGGGGAATAAAGAGATAAAGGTGATGCTGAGGTTTCTAGGTTTCTTCCAGATAGTTGAAGGAAGGAGATAGTAGAAATAGTAGAGTTGGGATGGGGGGACAGTGAGCCTCTTTGTGGAAGGTGACAAGGTCAGTTAGGAGAGGGCTCATGGGGAAGGAGGGACAGAATGGTCCATGTGAGTGATCATCACAACAGGCGCTTAACCTCACTTGGATGAGCACATTTGGGAAGCTTTTCACAGCAAGGAAACTGCTTTCTTAGAAGAAAAGTAGTTGCAGAACAAAACAGAAGATTTTGGAGGACTCACACCTTAAATTCTTTTTTTAAACAAACAAAAACCTTATTGTGTGAGTTTTTTTTAACAAATACAAAAATACTGAGAATAGTATAATGAATCCCCTGGGGCCCATCACCTTGTTCACCATTTATCAACATTTGCCGGTGGTGTTTCATCAGTCACCTCTCAGGAGTGTTTACCCCTCCTGCTGGAGTATCTAAAATAAACCCCTGAATTGTATCATCTCATCCATAAAGAGTTCACTATATATTTTTGGGAAATAAAGACTTTTTTTTGAAACATAACTGCTGTATTATCCATACCTAAACAAATAAATAATTCCAAATTATAATTTAATAATGAGCCTATATTCAGATTTCCCTGATTGTCCCCAAAATGGCTTTTTTTAAAAGATTTTATTTATTTATTTGACAGAGATCACAAGTAGGCAGAGAGGCAGGGAGAGAGAGGAGGAAGCAGGCTCCCTGCAGAGCAGAGAGCCCAATGCGGGGTTCGATCCCAGGACCCCGAGATCATGATGTGGGCCGAAGGCAGAGGCTTTAAACCACTGAGCCACCCAGGCACCCCAAAATGGCTTTTTTAAATAAAGATTTTATTTATTTGTTAGAGAGAGGGAGAGAGCACAAGCAGGGAGAGAAGCAGGCAGAGGGAGAAGCAGACTCCCCACTGAGCAGGGTCCCTGGGATCATGACCTGAGCTGAAGGTAAACATTTAACCACACTTAACTAAGCCACCCAGGTGTCCCTGAAAAAGGGCTTTTAATATCTGATTTCTGGAATCAGGAATCAGATGAGAGATATTACATTTGAGTGATATGTCTCTTGAGTCTTTCAATCTCTAATAGATTCCTCTTCTTTTAGACACCATTTGCTTGTTGAAGAAGCTGTGGCGACTGTCCATGGAACATTCAGTCTCTTTTAGAGCATTTTGAACTCCCCTTTGAGATTTACTTCTTATAATTGCAATGAGCGTATGATTGTTCGGTGACTTTGGAATTCTCTCTCTCGTATTTCTTCTGTCTCAGGAGTCTCCACCATTGTGGTTGCTGCTGCTTCTAATTTGAAGAGCAAACTAAGGGCCAGTCTGAGCAAGGGCAGCCATATTTGCTTTCCCAGTGGTGCAACAAGAACACAGCATATGTAACGCTGTGCCAGGCCATTTGGGAAACAGAAAGGGGAATTGCCTTCGCATGGCCTCCACGGAGCTCATTGCTCAGTGGGAAGGAAGAAGATGACACACAACTAACAGGTTAACACAAGGCAGCACAGTGTAGAGAAGTCAAAAAAGGCTGCACTTGGCTCCAGCCTCAGCCCTGACACTTAACAGCTGCGAGATTGCAAACCTGTCACTTCACCTTTCTGAACCTAACTCCTTATTTTTCAAATAAGGACAGTAAACTCAGGCTTATATGAGAAGCAGGCAGCGCGGGCCCTCCAGTAAGATAATCAGAATCTGACTCTAAGCTCTGTTTCTTCCTAATGGTATTAAGTATGGCCACTTCACTCTGTGCCAGTCCTATCCCTAGCACTCCGTGATCCATTTTAGAGATGGCAAGACTGAGGCTTAGAGGAGTAGTCAGGTGCACATTTACCTCATTAATGACCTGGGATTGAACCCAGGCAGATGAATTCAGAGCTCACGCAAACTTCTGGGATATATTACTTCTCCCATCAAGGTTTATCAAAACTCCATACCGTTGTTTGTGAGGGGGGGAGAGGTTATATCCATTTTATGGAACTATTATGAAAATAAAACAAGAAAATATATTCAGCAGATAGCAAATGCTCCCAAGTATTTGTTTACATGGTTGTTATAAAATAGTAAATTTATATGCCAGTTGTTAGACAGTGCTGTAGAACATGACATTGTGCAGAGCCATTTGTAAAAGTATTTGAAGTGTGGAGAAAGGGAGCTTTAATTTGGGTTGAAGTCCTTTTGGCAGTGGAGCAGGCAGGTAGGACCTGGCAGGTATTTGACTATTACAGGAGATAAAGGTGCATTCCAGGAAGGAAGAGCAGCCCAAGGAGGGAGGCTTGATAGAAAACTGTTTTAAAAACCTGTTTTGATGGGAGGTTGGGGTACCAGGTGGTGGGTATTATAGAGGACACGGATTGCATGGAGCACTGGGTGTGGTGAAAAAATAATGAATACTGTTTTTCTGAAAAATAAATTAATTTAATTAAAAAAAAAAAACCTGCTTTAAACTTCCTAGCTGTCTTATGAGTGCAAGTGCATGTTTAAATGGTCAGGGAAAGCACACAGAGACATCCCTGGCCCCTTTCAGAAGGGTCTGTAGGAAATTAGAGAAAGAGGCAGTGGTTAGGAGCCTGGGGCTCTGTGTGTGGCTCAGCACAACTTCCAACCAGTGTGTCTGTGATCTGTGAGTCACTGAACTTCGCAATCCATTGTTTCTTCCTAGGTAAAATGGAGATCATAAAGGGCTCACATCTTAGGGTTGCTTGGAGGATTATATGAGATCATGTGGGGAAAAAATCCAGAGAAGTCAAGACCCAGAGTTTTTCCATTCTGGCCTCCATCTCCCCCTTCCTGCCTCTACTGTGGCCCAGCCTTTCCCTCCCCCCCTCACTCCTTGAAGGGCAGCCAGGACTCTGGGTCACCGTGGGTCACAGGCTAGACTCCTAAAGCACCAGGATGGTGCACCAGGAGGATGCTTTCAAAGGCTTATTCTTTTCTGTAGATACATGGCCCTGGACAAGAAAAGTTGTGAATCAAGAGGAGGGATTGGGTGTGCCTGTCTGGACCTGGTTCATTGCTCTGCTCCCCCTCCCCCACCCCTGCCCCCTTTATTTGCTTGGGTAAGAGTCTATCCCCAAGTCTATCTAAGTTCTTGAAAACTTAGAGGAAACTCCCTCAGTCTGAAATTGTGGAATCATTTGTCTGTGGGCTTTTGACTACCCTTGGGACTCTTCCTTTCTTCAAGTGCTTAGCGCCGGAATCTCTGCAGATAGGAGAGGTTTTAAAGGTCACTAACACTTTGTTTTTTTTGAGTCAACTGTGTTCTCTCTGCCTTCATGCTGCAGGCAGACCTCTAAGGGAAGATGGATGCAAACAGGTTAACCATCTGTTGCAAGACTGGTGAACAAAACCCATCTTGGAGAGAGGGCATACAGTTCCCTGCGGGGGAAACATGGGAGGGCTCCCTGCCTTTGTAGAATTGGAGGCTCAGGGGGGCTTCCTGGGGACGCACCTAGAGAATGAATGTGACTTAGCCAGAGTTAGCAGGAAGAGGAAATGGCATTGACAAAAGCATGGACGTAAGAGAGGAGGAATGAGTCCACGATGGATTTGGGACACCTGGAGGGAGCTACGTCTGCAGACCTACCAGGCCCCACGGCAGAGCTCCCACAGAAGGAAGTGCGGTCATTGTCAGAAATCCTGCTGTGCGGAACCTGGACCTGGTTTAACAAGGAAATAGGGCATATGATGGCTGAGAGGCAAAGGAATGTAGGTGTGCATGGTCTGCTTTCCTTCTCCTGAGTGCCTTCCTGCAGTGTGACCACCACAAAGCTCACCCCCAGGGGTGTTAGTTTTTCATGAATGAAGCAAGGACTGGATGAGCTCCTTTGAGTTCCTCAGTTCCATGGCTCTGAAATTATTTTTAAAGCCGAGAAAAAAAAAAAATCAAGTAACTACTGAAAACAGATTTCAGTCCTTATTAGGTTGCAAAATGGGAACAGAAACAGAACCTGGTATTGAGAAAGAATTCAAAAAAAACATTTGAGGAGAGACATCTTTGATATTGAGTAGATAAAGACTCTGTGGCAATTCAAGTCAGTGCTGAGCTTGAGTTACTAAAAAACAAGGGAGGAATCACAGGAGAAAGGGGAAGAAAAGAAAAACCCTCCTCAGAAGCAAAGGGGCATTTGAAAATGAGTGACTGAGGGCCTCCCCAGGGTGGAATGAGTGACTCAGTGAACATGGTAGCCCAGGGCTGGTGCAGATGTGCAGTGTGTGGGGGCAGCAGCTCTGTGTCAAAATGCTTGTGCTTTGCAGGGGGGGAAGAGGGCTGGTTTATGTTTGGGTGCGGGGAGGTGCAGTCAAAGTTGGAGGCCACAGGAGGCTGTCATTCCGTGCTTTGTGCTCAAGCACGGGAGGGGTCTAGCTCTGGAGGCCAGAAGGCCACTGCAGAGCTGAGTGAGCTCTAGCAGGCAGCACAGGGCAGTCACTTGTAGTGGTGTGTGTGCGCAGTAGGTGATGTCTGTGTGGGGCAACCCTGGAAGTTGCCCTGGGGACCTCCCCTAGGAAACGGGGTCAGGATCCCCTAGGAAACTGGTGCATGGGGCCACAGCTGAGCAGCTGTCTGCCCTGCCTGCCGAGAAGGCAGATTCTGACAAGGAATCGGAGAAAGGAGAGGAAAATGAGTTTTCTTTCCAGCAGCATTACAATATTATAGAACCAGGGAGCGTCATCATCATCCTTCTCCTGGCAACAACAGGCATCTGGAAGGTCCCAAATGTTAGGGCGGCTCCATTACCTCCATTACTTCCAGACCTCCCAACAACCCGTCAAGTGGGCATTATTTTTGCTATCACCATTCTACCCATTTTTCCTTCAGTGAGGAAATAGTCTCAAAAAGGTTGGGTCTCAAAACTAGTGAGTTGAAAAGATGAGGCTGCACACCAAGTTTCCCTCCTTCTCTTTTATGAAACACAATATGAATTGTGGTTTCTAGTCCCACACGGCTCTGCCCGTTTTGCCAGTGCTCCCGGAAATGCAGAAACATGCCATGGTATTCAAATTTATATTTTAATAAGCTTAAACGTTATGTCTTCGTTTAATATATAACGTAATGTCTGTTGTATAATTTGCATTGTTTTCTTTTTCTTTTCTTTCCTTTTTTTTTTTTTTATAGCTAGGCCAGGGAACAAAATTGACTGTACTCCCAGGTGAATTGTCCTCCTGGGTTTTGCCCACTGCTGAATCTCCCATGTTATGAATGAAGGCAATACAGTCTGGCGAGTTTAAGTGGCCTGTGTCAGGCCACTTCGTTGTTGGACTGACCAAGGCCAGAACTCCCCTGATTGACTCATCCAGTCCCCACCCTGGGCTGAGCTTCTAGTATCCTCCAACTCCACCACCTTGATGGGAGGTGCTCAAAGCTCTCCTCATTCCAGGGGCTGTCCCAGGGGAAGAAAGAACAGGACAGGCAGCTCCTTGACCAAAGCATCCTGACATGAAATCCTTCCTGCAAAAAGCTTTGGAATCTCTTCTGATGAGTAATGGGCAACCACTCAGACGCACTTTAAAATAGCTGGTTTGTTTTGAAATAATAATTTTAAAAAATGCGAAGATGAAAAACAGCGAAAGAGGCAGATGGCATGTTTTAAAAGAGTTCTCACCGAGGATTTTAAAAGCTAATATAAAAACCATCTAATAAACTGCCCATCACCATCCAAAGAAGAATATACCTAAGCTCTCCCTGGGGCACTCAGAAGAGAACAGCCATTATTGTGAAATCTGCCTTTTAATAAGCACTGTCAGAAGCCATGCTAAGTGCTTCTAGAGTACTCTTATTTATTCTTCAAAGCCACCTGATAAGATAGATATTGTTATTACCATTATCACCATTTTAATAGATAGCAAACTGAGGCTTAAGGAGGTTCATTTTTTTTTTTTCAGGGTCACAAGATAGTAAGTGGCAAAATTGGAGCTTGAACTCTTTTTTTTTTTTTTAAAGATTTTATTTATTTATTTGACAGAGATCACAAGTCGGCAGAGAGGCAGGCAGAGCGAGAGGGGGAAGCAGGCTTCCTGCTAAGCAGAGAGCCCAATGAGGGGCTCGATCCCAGGACCCCAAGATCATGACCTGAGCTGAAGACAGAGGCTTAACCCACTGAGCCACCCCGGTGTCCCGGGCTTGAACTCTTAATTCAAGGTTTGTGTTCTTAATTACTCAGGTTACCAGACACCTTCAGTTCTCTTAGCCCTTGGAGAGGCTGCAGCCCTCTGGCTGGCCTGGGAGGAGACAACTGTTATGAAAACAAATCACCCCAGCCAATCTGAATGATAAGTCTAGAAAAGAGCACCCAAAGGACCACTTGTCAAGAACATTTTTTCAGTTCCAGTAATTAAGGCTCAAGAAGTTAGGTACTTTGCTCTACGTGACAACTCTACATTTTAGAGCCAAACTGACCCAGACTCAGCATTCAAGCATCAGGTCTCTACCTGGGCTGTTCCCCTTTCCCCAACCATGCATTTGTGCATTGTGCGTGCACACGCACGCACACACACACACACACCTCATTCAAACGCCAGAACAGCCAAGAATAAAATGGGTTCAAATAACTCAAGCAAACAGTTGGTTGAAATTACAGACTCTGAGACTGGTGGGCATCATGCCAGTCTGATTTCATCTCTATCAACAAACTTGTATCTCTTTTATAAAGACTAGAGTCATTTTGATTTCAGCAGTCCTGGCAGGAGGATTTTTAGTGTACATTCTTCCTAGCCCTTCCTAAGTACAGATGAAGAACAGCTGATCCTTGTCTAGCGTATGGTTTTCCGTGGTGCTCTTATGAGTGGTAGGATGAGCAGAGAGGAAATATCCTTTCAGAGAATCAACACGCAACTGCTCTCTGCTGGTGTGTGTTGCCTGTAGCAACTGAGATTGATCTTAGAAACATAGTGCTTACTGTACAGCAGGCACTGTTCAAAACAGTGTAGAAATAGTAACATCCTCATGACAACCCTGTGAGAGGGGAACTGAGGCAGAGAGGAGGTACAAAACTTGCTGAAAGTCACACAATGGTGAGTGGCAGAGCTGGGCTTGGGCCTCAGGGTTCAGGTTGCCTGGCTTGAGGGCCAGTTCCTCCTGCGTAGTGGAAAGTTGCAGTTTCTTCTAACACAGAGTTGATTATCTTCATGCGGGGTTTTTCTCATGCAGAGAGTAAGTCTGAAGTTCATGTATTCCCTGACCCTGGGTGAGGAGAACCAAACTCCAGCAAGCAATGGGAAATGAGTCAGAGTCTGTTTATTTTGGTGGTTTACTTTGTGAGAGAGTTACTGAATGAATGAACAAATGAAAATGTAGGCTTTTTGCAGCTTCTGCCTGCCACCCTGATTTTCCATGATTTCCTTCTTTTTATCTTCGAAGATATCTAATTTAAATACCCACAAATTCAGATATTATGATTTATAATTGGCCCTCAGCCCCGTCTGCTCCTGGCACAGCAGACTTGACTACATCTTACCGTACCTTGTGCCTTTGACCTCTTACTCTTAAAATAAGAGCCAGATGAATGCTCATATTCTTTATAGAACAGATGATGGTTTTACTGGACGAGTGTGGCTTATGCTTTAGAACAGCTGCATGTATGGAAGGAAATTATTTGAGTAACCCATTTTTTCAGAACTTGACACATATGTTTGGCTCAAAATTCAATATGTGGTTTCTCAAAAAGGAAATGAATGTAAACAATCTTCTCATACATGATCCTGCACATCTGAATCTTAAGTCTCGATGGTTTCTCTTTGACTCTAGTATATAATATATTGGTAATGGGAAAGGAAGTCCCATTCAGTCGCCGCTTTGTAATGACATGAGAATTACAGAGTGTTAGAGCCAAAACGACCCTGGAGATCATCAGGGGTGACCCTGTCGTTTTATAAAAGGATTCTGAGACACAGAGAAACTTGATTCTCTGGGGACCCTCACATCAGTGGTGGTGGACATGGACTAGAGCCAGCTGAGCTGGCCGATACTGAGATGAACTTTGAAAAGCTGGTGCTTGAGGTTCTTGGCCACCATAGTTCTCTACCTGTGTCTTCCCCTTAGCCGCCTCTTCAACACTGGGGATCACTTGTCGTTCTCTCTGGCCTCCAGCACCCCTTCTGCACCAAGCTTGGAGTCCCCTTCGTGTACCGGGCCCTGGTCACCTGAACAATGCAATGGCCTCCTGACTGACAACCCCCAGGCTTCCCGACTATCTCCTTGCAAACACTCATAGAACACTTTTAAGACCTATAACCATCATGCCCAAAAGGCCAGTCTTGGTTACATTGGTCCTTTTCCCAATATGCTGTTGTCTGTTTCATTCACTGATGCGTCCCAGTCATCTAGAACAGTGCATGGCACATAGAAGGCATTCAATAAATATTTGTTGAATGACTACTTGGCTCCTTATTTCCTACTGAGTAAGTTAATTCTCACTCCTTTGCCTGGCGTCCAAGGTCTTTTATCATCTGGTGCTAATCTTTTCCCACTTTGCTCCTTCCATTCTCTGGCCATTCAAAAAAAAAAAAAAAAAAAGAACCAAATCATTCTTTATCTTGGCCAGCAATTTATTGTGTGTTTACTATATGCCAGGGCTTTTCTAAACCTTTTGTGTGAATTAACTCATTTAATCAGCAAAATAATCCAATAATGTTGGTACTATCATTATTACCATTTTGCAAATGAAAACACTGAGTCACAGAGAAACTGAGTTACCTATCCCCTGTAGGACGAGATAGAACTGGGTTCAAACTCTAGCAGCATGGCTTCACAGCCCATGCACGTGACTGCTGTGCTATAGCTAGCTTTTTAAAATTTAATTTATGTTTAATAACAAATTTCAGCAATCTAGGGTAAGTGACAATTCTCTACCTCTCCAAGTAAAAGTAAAAAGTGACAATTCTCTACCTCTCCAAGAAAATTGAGGCAATCCATCTTTCCAAATTGATGTATTTATATTATTATAAAACAAAACTTGACTCATATTACAACTTGCCTTTTTCACTTAGTGTATTCTTGGGATATTTTCATATTGGTAATATATCACTACCTCATTGTTTTTCACCACTACCTTGTATTTATTGTATGGATACACCATCATTTATTTAATCAGTTACCATTGAACACTTAGGCATTATTCCTAAAGGAACTGGACTGAACTTCATGTGCATCTATTTGTGTAATGTTAATATTTCTGCAAGTTTAGATTCCTAAAAATGTGATTGCTGAATCTCTTAAAACCGTGAGGGACACTGATCAATGGTCCTCTTGAAAACTTGTGCCAATCTATCCTCCTGCCAGTATCCTGCTGTCTTGAAGTTCCCCATGACTTTCTTTTCCTCTGCCTATGAGTTCAGGAAGTGAACTCTGGCGCCCTTCCAGCAGGAACTGAGAACGCCTGTCCTCTGCTTCTCATGCCTCTCTTTCTGCAGAGGAAACTTGTTTCTTCTCCCCACATGGCTCAGCTGGATCAGATCCCTCCTGCTCAGTCCTTCTCACTTGTGCTGGCTTTCTCAATCTTTCTCTCTCTCCCTCTCTCTCTCTCTTTCTCTCTCTCACCTCTGTACCTCCTTCGGTTATGCAAAAACATAATAAAGATCCTCATTGCAGCCACGGGTTCTTTGCTGCAATTTCCCTATCAAAGGAACTTGGAGGCTACTTAGAGAAGAGTGAACTCGGTGTTCCTGGCTGAGATGGCACTGCCCATGGTCCTGGTCGGGCTTGGGGTTCACAGTCCCACAGTGTTACTCTTTGGCTGTGTAGGTAAAGATGATCCTGTTGTCTTGTCCAACCATTTGGGGCACAGCAATGAGTGTGACTAAGAAAAGAAAGAAAGTAACCCTTCCTTGAGGGTCACAATGGAAGGCAAAACTAGGTGAGAGCCCTTTAAATGATGAAGGAGATGGAAAAGGGAAGATGAAAGGGTATGCTTGCTGAACCTCTCCTTTATGCCACCCTCCTAGCTTGCTTGGTGCTTTACATACATTGTTGCATTTAGTTCTCCAGTGAGAACAGACCAACAGATTAGGAATGTCCTGTCTGGAAAGAAGAGGAGGATGTGAACACAGTTTCTGAAGTCATAAATGGTTCTAGTGTAATTACTAGGAAGAAGAAAAGATCCCCTTTGGGCGCCTGGGTGGCTCAGTGGGTTAAGCCGCTGCCTTCGGCTCAGGTCATGATCCCAGGGTCCTGGGATCGAGTCCCACATCGGGCTCTCTGCTGAGTGGAGAGCCTGCTTTCCTCTCTCTCTTTCTCTCTCTCTCTCTGCCTGCCTCTCTGCCTACTTGTGATCTCTGTCTGTCAAATAAATAAATAAATAAATAAATCTTTTAAAAAAAAAAAAAAGAAAAGATCCCCTTTGAAGTGAGAGCCGATTGAGTCTAGGACAAGAGAAAGGTAGTAAGTCAGTGGTACTACTCAAAGTGGCAAGTAAGCAGTGGACTTACTTGTGGTGCAGATGGAAAAATAGATTTTTTTTAAGGTTTTAGAAAACTGCATGGTAATAGATTGCCTGGGGTCCTTAGTCATTCTTGTTGATGACGAGGGGTCTAATCCTGCTTCCAGCGCTAGTGTCCATGAAAATATTTAGGTTGGAAATGGGTGGAAGGAGAACATTCTGGGATTCCTTCATCTCTCTTCAAACCAGGGTCTCTCTACTACTTAACTTTTGTAATTTCAATAGATTACTCTTAAAAATACTTTTGTTGTTGTTGTTATTTAAAAAAAAAAAAAAAGTCTACAAGCCATTGCGTTAGTTGTTTGATTTCAGTATTGGAGATGGGCCCTGGGCTGAATGGACTGTGGGTCTAACCCATGGTGATAGATTTGACTCATGGACCAAGGCCCCACTGTTGCTTCTCTAACTTCTGTAGCATAGGCTGGTGTCTGCTGCACTCCTAGTCCATCCCTGACCCTGTCCATGGAGGAGGGCGGGGAAGAGAGGGCAAGTACAGAAGCAAGAACCATTTCCTGATCGTGGAGGAACAATCCCAGCCCATTTGTCAGACCTCCTGGCCCCCACCCCACTGTGCCCCAGGCAAGGTCTGAGCTCCTCTGCACAGGGCCTCCGGGAGCCTTGCCTGGTGAGTGCCCCAGGGTGAGTTGGGGAGCCTCGGCTTCTGTCTCACTCAGATTCACGCCTCCTCTGAGCTCCTTATTTAATGCCTTCTCCTGCCTGGCCTTTCCCCTGGGCTCTGAGTCAGAAGACAGGGTTGAAATCTCTGCTTGGCCGTCTTGCAGCTGGAAGATTTTACACTACTCTGAACTTCTCTCCAAGCCTCGGTCACGTGTATGTTTCTGTAACAAGGTCCTGTGGGGCGGTTGTGAGCACTGGCTGAGATAATGCAAGTGACACACTTAGCAGAGTGCCTACAGTGAGGGAATCCCTCAGCCGGCCTCAGTGGTCATGGTTGCTGTAGATGATAAGTCATTTTTATGCCTCCCTTCATCGATGCTAGTATTCTGGTCCCAGACCCATGACTTGGAAGGAACTTTTGATTTCTGCCATGATACCTGATTATGAACTGCTAATTCTCCATGTGGACATCTTTCTCTTTCTTTCCAGTCCCATGGCTTGCTTGATCAGTACGGACTTTTCTGTTTTTGACCATACTTGGGTTGACATAATAAAGGAAAATACACAATACATGGGACTACACAATAATAGCCCTCTTTTTTTTTCTTAAGATTTTATTTATTTATTTATTTATTTGACAGAGAGAGAGAGAGAGAGAGAGAGAGAGACAGCAAGAGAGGGAACACAGCAGGGGGAGTGGGAGAGGGAGAAGCAGACTCCCTGCTGAGCAGGGAGCCTGATGCGGGGCTCCATCCCAGGACCCTGGGATCATGATCTGAGCTAAAGGCAGATGCTTAATGGATTGAGCCACCTGTAGCAACCCTCTTTGTACTATTATTGCATCTAGAGAAGTATACTTTATCTCCAAAAGTACTCATACACTCCTTCATATTTGATAGTCTTCCTTTTTTGAAATTGAATTCTTCATAGGTCAGTGCCAAAGCTGGGGAGAAGGTTACACATCAAGACATTACATTGAAATGATTTTTATATACTTGCAGGTTTCCCTTTGAAGCTGGGAGCAGGAAGAGAAAGTGACAGTTTAACTTTTACTTCTCTGTAGCTATCCTGTAGTCAGCTACTAAAACACAAGAGAGAACTAGTTTGGATGTTAGTGAAAAGAATTTTTTTTTAATCTTTGACCTTATTCTTGTTTCAGAATGTTCCAAATTTATCCCAACAAATAGCTGCTAAGATGATTGTTAAAATCATTGCATTCCCAAAAGCCAAAATACCTGAGATAAAGAGAAAATATAACCCCAAATTTTAAAAATGAAATAGTGAAACTGTTTTAATGCACAGAGAATGGCTTTGTGCTAATAGGAGGGACATTTTAAATAAAACCATTTTGCCTCTGTAACCAGGAAGTCCTGCCATCTTAAGGGCATATTGTTATGTCTCTTCGTGCCAAAAATCACAAGCCTTTCATTCTTGTTCTCATGATCTGCTGCAGTCTCTATTCAGAAAGTTGTGGGATGGATTTTTTTTTCAGGCTCCTTTGATGTTTCTCAAATGGAGACACTTTAAGCTATAAGTTTGGAGTATGTTTTTAGGCTAGAGCAGAGCCGTGGTCCAGGGGAATGTTTCACATGGGTTTTGATGTTAGATAGAATCCTTTGAAAAATCCTGTTTGCCTCTCAAAAATTCTGTGTGAACTATAGATTTTAAGATTTGTCCAGGAAGTAACCAACCATGTAGAAAAAGTTTTATGCACAAATATGTATATCACAACCGGCTGAAAACCTGGAAACAGCTACAATTTACACTACTAAGAGAAGGGTTAACTATGGTGCAGTTGAATCATGGCAAGCAGCTTCCCATAACAGTGGAAGCAGTGTCTTTTAGTAATGTGGAGAAAACATGGTTGTCAAGTTCTACAGAAAACACAGAGTATGAATGGTATATAACACACACAGCTATTACAGGTAAAAACGTAAGGAAAATGGTATTACAGGCAGTCTTTGACTTTTCTTAATTTTCTAATTTTTCTGTAATAAGGGGGAAATGGAGGGGAAAGGTTTTTGTGGGAGGGGCTAAAAGCAGGAGCAATATACTTCTTTGCTAGTGATTTTCAGTTTGACTTGTTTTGTAGTGCTGTGGAAGTTTTCTGATTTTTCTAGAATGGTTTCTCAACCTCAGCTGGTTTTGGGGGATGGATGATTCTTATTTGTGGGAGTTGTTCCATACCTTCTAGCATATTTAGCAGCACCATAGGCCTCTACCCATGAGATGCCCATAGCATGTCTTCAATTGTGATGACCCAGAATGTCTCCACATATTGCCAAATGTCTTCTGAGGGGAAAAATAGCTGAGAACCACTGTTCTAGAATCATGTGCTGATACTTTACCAAATGTCCACTCAAATGTCCTTGCAGTACAGGAGGGACCAAAGAGATGGTAAATCAGGAAGGAGAATGTCTGGATCAGGGGGGTTTGGGTGAGAGACTTAAGCCTAGAGCTAGTAAGACCTGAGATCGGTGTAGTGAAGAAGGGACAGAGAGAGGGAGGAGTCCTGGGAACTCTTCCAAAGGGAGGCAGGTGCTGGGTGCATCCAGAAAGGCTGCCCTGGTGTTCATAGCATGTGGTTTTCACAAAGAAGCCATGGTGGCCAGCAGGCCACAAGCCACCTGACTCCAGGAGATGCACCAAGAGGTAACAGTATCCATTCAGTGGTGCACAGCATGGAGAAAGTTAGGAATTCACTCATCCATGAAACATTTGTTGCCAGAGAGGTATTCGGTACCAGAAAAGTATGGCAGTAGGTAGCAGAACTCCAGGGTAGGGTTCAGGGAGAGCTCTTTGGCCTCTTGCAGGCAGGGGTGGAGTGAAGAAGGAGTCTGCCAAGCAGCAAGGCTCAGAAGAACAGAGATATGAGCAGTCCTGGTCATCAGAAGAAGGTAGACGCCTGAATTCCCGGCCCGAGATGGGAATGAAAGCAGAAACACACTAGACCAGACACCGTGGAGCCTGCACCAGAGACCTCAGCTCCTTAAATTCCTCCTGACTCAGAGCAGGATTGTCTGCAGAACCTGGAGCAGCACACAGCTGGCAGATGGAGGGAACAGAGACTCAGAGGAAGAGATGGCGGGGCAGGCAAGAGTGAGGACGCCACCCAGGTGGCAGTGAGAGGGAGCAGGGTCTCCAGTCTAGTTTGAGAAGGTTGTGATGGGTTCTGTGAGGGGAGGAAGAGACAGAGCCACCTTTCCCATGGGAAAGATGGAAGAATGTGTGCTTTTTGAGTTTTGCTGTGCAGTGCTAAATTACCTTCCAAAATGAGGGGATAATGATCAATGGGTAAAATATGACTTTAACATTTTATAGTGCTTGAATAATAAATTCGTTATCTTAAATGTTGATAGAGGTTTATAGCTGTTAGGTTTGTTTTTGTGACCTGTTTTTGATCATATCTCTGATTTATATGACGTCTAGTCAGGAACACAATCCCAAATCATAAAAGTTTTCCTATGGGAAAACATAACTTACTTTATGACAGTCTGCTTTATGGCATGCTTTCCAGAAATAATGTGGCAAAAAATAAAGATTGTCTGTAAGGTTGGTGTTGTTTTATCTGTTTGTGAATTTTCATGCTTTCATTTTCTTAAGTGGCTAATTTATTTTCCATCCTCTACTAGAAATGTATATTTGATGAAGCTTGAATTGTTCTTTTTAAAAAGTGTGTAGAGCACAAGGAAGATGAATATGTGGATTAGTAAGAAGGTGGTTCAGAATGTGTGTTATATGTATCTTCTCTTTCATGAAATAAATGCATTCAGTTAGTTTGAATGATACAGACTTTCCATTTGATAGCTCAGAAACAGTCAAATATCAGCAGTTTTGTACGATTCAGTCTAATAGTTATGTTGGCTATAAAGAAAATTTTTGTGAAATGAATATTCTGGTTTTCATTGCTTTCTTAAAAATTTAGAGATTCATTTTCCTGAAGACAGAGTTGCAAACTTTGGCTGCGTATCATTCTGGGCATGGCTGGAATTCAACAAATTATTCTTGCTTAGGCTGGTTGTTTCCATTGGAACAAGAATTCTCAATCCTCGCTGTTTGTAGAATCATATTTGAAATCGGGCAAGGTTGAAAAGATACGGATGGTCCCCACTGCAGGTTAATAAGTCAGAACATTGAGGGGAAGGATGGCAAGAGGCAGGCTCATGCCTCGGGACCTTTTGTCCCCTAGGTGACACTACGTATAGCCAACTTTGAGAACCATTGCACTAAAACTTCACTTTGAGGAATCTTAGCAAAGCTTCTTTTTTAATGCCCTAGAAAACAAGAACACAACAACTCTGCTCCTGATCTATTTTCAGAACTTGCTTTGGACCAAGTTCCCAGGATGAAAGGTGAAAAAAATTTATCTTGAACTCAACTGAACCCATCTTTCAGTTTTCATTCAATAGCACATTTATTGGGTGGCAACTATGTGCCTGGACTATGGAGCTGGGTATTTGGGGGATATAGATTAATGATGAGTAAAAGGAGAAGAGTTTGGCCTTTGACAAAGCCAAGGGGTTATAGGAAATGTTTAGGAAAGACAAAACTATAGAGATCGGAAATAGATTAATGGTGACCTAGTTCTGGGGCAGTTGGGGGGAAAATGGGGAGTAACTGCTAATGTGTATGGGACTCCTTTTTTGGGTAATGAAAGTGATGTAAAATTGATTGTGGTAATGATTGCACAACTTAGTGAATATTCCAGAACAATTGATTTTGTGCTTCAAATGGATGAATTGTGTAGGTTGTGAATTATATCTCAATAAAACTGTTACTTTAAAAAAAAAAACACATGTATCCTTCACTGGGAGGACTTCACACTGAATCATTGAGTTGGGAACAGCAGAGGAGAAACTCAGTGCTATATTCTTATTCCTTTCAAAATCGACAGATCCTTAAACGGAGACACTGACTGAGAGCAAAATGGAATAAATCCTGCTTGGTGGCATTGAGTTATTTACCTGCAATCCAGATAGCATGAATGATCAGAGGGGAAGATGGGCCAGGAGCCATGCAGAGGTCCTGGGACATCCAACGGGTGAGAAGAAAACAGAAAGTTTCACAGAACTGAGTCTCGGGCACTGCTCAAGGTGCTTTACTTTTATTCAGTCACATAACTACCACACTCTTATTGCCATTTTCCTTAGTGAAACTGAGGCACAGCGAAGGTAACTGTCTCAGGCAATGCAGCCAGCCAAGTAGTGACATTAAGACTGCCTCAGGGAGTAGATAGGATTCTGGTAGGTGACAGTAGCCCAGGAGGGCTTGGGTGTGCTGAGAGGAGAGGAACAGCAGAAAGCAACTTGGTTTGGCAGGAGCAGTGGGTCCTGTAAGGCTGGAACGGACGATGAGGCCAGAGGGATGGACAGATGATGGAGGCACTATCATGACTGTAACTCAAGATGCCCTGGGGTGGACCCCATTGAAGATGATTGAGTCAGAGCAAGGCTTAGGAAGGCCGTGTCTTCCCAGTGCTCAGGTGTGTGTCTGTGTGATGTGTGCATCTCTGGGTCTGTTTAAAAGCAGCTGTGAGTGTATCATCTGGAGCACCATCTAGTCCCCTGCATCTCACTGTGTGTGTGGGTCAACACAGCACAGGACCTGCCATCTCACCTGGCCCCATGACCTGGCCTTTGGTGAGAGTGGCCACCAAGAGAGAAATCACCAACAGCCTGGGGGAACCACAGAGCCTCTCCATAAGACCTGACTTAGAACGTTAAATTCTTTGCCATGATAGCAAAGTCTCAGCCTGGGGGCCCTCCCCAAGCCCAGAATGCTCAGAACATTTGGCATCAAGCCTCCTGGACTGAAAGGCAAACTTTCCAAAGGAGAAGCAAAAAACTATTCTCCTTTGATCCCCTCACTCTCTTCACAGTAGGAGCAAGTTAGGTTTCCCACCCTTCTCCTCCTCCCCACTGGGATGGGTACAGATGGATAGTAATGCAGCTAACGGGCAGAGGAGGGAAGGGCATCCAGCATCTTAGGCTGACAGTCTGATCTCCAACCCAAACCTGCATTCAGAGCCAGCAACTTTTCATCCCCATGAACTCATCCCTCTCCACCTTCCCAACCCCGTGTTGTCCATCTCACGGCTTTGTTCATTCGGGAAGGTTTTTCCTTCAGATTGCTGACTGTTCTGACTTCCTCTCCTGCTTGGATTTTTTATTATAAGCCTCATAGCACCTTGTACCCTACAGGTAGCTTTGCTTCGTATTACAATCTCCACATTGCCCCGATAATCAGGAGTTCACAGGACAGCTGCTCTTTTCTTATTTCTTCATCCACCGGCCTTACAATAGGTTCATCTATTACACCCTGTCTCATGCCCTTACATGATTTGGGGCTGTGGTAGCTATTCACTTCCCCGTGAAGTCAGCCTGTTCCCACTTGCCTGAACCTCTCTCTTCTCACTTATTATCTCCTGTCTTATCCTATTCGTTAACTTTCCCTGTTACCTGCCCTGCCTTCCAGCTCCCCCTGGCCATGTAAGAGACACTCAATGAAGCAGAGGTGAGTCATTGATTAATCGGTGAGCCCTTCATAGATTAGGGGTGGAGGGTGATAATTGTTCCGATCTCCAAAACCAGGCAAACAGCAGGTGCCTCCAGAGGGCACTTAACTCAGACTGACTTCTGCTCTCCCGGCCGCCACCTCCCTCTTTCCACCCCGAGCTTCGGAACTGTATCTTCCTAGGATTCTCTCCTTGCCAGATTCCCTCCCCATTCTTAACTGCTCACAATGTGGATCTTGTTTATCCTCACATTCGCTATACATACACCTCTTGGCTTTGCTTATTTTTTGTGTCTTGTGTCTGAAAATAATACTAGAGATGAGTTTTTAAAAATTCTTTGTGAGTGGCCTTTGATTGTTTTCAGAAATGGGGAAAGGATTCGTGGCGTTGATAGGAAAAGGTTGCCCAGTCTGTCCTTAAGTATTCTTAGGAATGTGTGCAGGGCAAAATGTGGAAGAGGTAATGAGGAAACCTGCTGGAGGGAGCTGATGGAAACCAGAATTAGCCCAGCTGAGGATGGCCATGCCCTCCTTCCCGACACAGAATATGTCTTACTTCCTGCTTTCTCCACGGCTGAAAGGTGAAGAGTAGAGGAGGACCAATTTGGAAGGAGGGTATCAAAAGAAAAGAAGAAACTCCTCCTATCATCCCTGCACCTCCTGACTTCCTAGAGCCTGTTTTCCAGAGTCTGTTTCTTCTCCATTCCCAAAGCCCCTACCTCCTATTTTGTAGTACATCACGGTCACTATTGGATCACAAATTGGTGAGAGTTGAGAGGGTTATCTGTGGTCTGTTCATCAGTGTGGCTCCATGCCAGGACCCCCTGTGTGCTCCTTCTCCATCCATGATAAACACAGATAGCACTCTCTTCCTCTTTCCTTCACCCACGGGGAGCAAGTGGCTAAGCATCATTGGGGTTTCTTTTTTGTGTGTGTGTGATGAGGGCCCAAGATTATTTTTTTTAACATATAATGTATTGTTTGTTTCAGGGGTAGAGGTCTATGAATCATCAGTCTTACACAATTCATAGCACTCACCATAGCACATACCCTCCACAGTATCCATCACCCAGCCACCCTATCCCTCCCCTCCCGCCCCCCCCCAGCAACCGTCAGTTTGTTTCCTGAGTTTAAGAGTCTCTTATGGTTTGTCTCCCTCTCTGGTTTTATCTTGTGTCATTTTTCCCTCCCTTCCCTTATGATCCTCTGTCTTCTCAAATTCCTCATATCAGTGAGATCGTATGATAATTGTCTTTCTCTGATTGACTTATTTCACTCGGCATAATACCCTCTGGTTCCTTCCATGTCTCTGCAAATGGCAAGATTTCAATTTTTTGATGGCTACATAGTATTCCATTGTGTGTGTGTATATATATATCGCTATACACACACATATATAAATGTATATGTGTGTGTGTGTATGTATATATATATATATATATATATATCACATCTTCTTTATCCATTCATTTGTTGATGGACATCTTTCCATAGTTTGGCTATTATGGACATTGTTGCTATAAGCATTGGAAATGCATTTTCAGAAGATTTTCAGAAAAAAGATTTTCAGAAAAAAGAACACAGGGAATGAGCTTCCCAGTGACAAAAGATAGCCTGACTTTGGGTCCACAGATGAAAGAACCCTTCAGCTGAACCCTCATTTGTTCCCCAAAAGGCATCCATTGATGTCTAAAGAAACCACAGAAATGACTGGGATTTATACTGAGGTCTGGCCCCATCAGAAGGCCCCTTCTTCCAGCCCAGCACTGCATTCCTAAGTCTTCTTTAGCTCCTACCTGCTCTGCTGGAACTGAGCCTCAGCTGCCCTACCCTCCTTCTAGCCCACCTGGCCATGATGCTGGCTGCACCATCTTTGTCCCCTGCCTTTGGCATTACTGGTAATGTCCAGTAAATACAGTTGTTGAGAGCCAACTGAAATCAATTCAGGGACTATATTATGAGTTCCAATTGTATACAGTACAGCATACCATGGATCACCGGATCATGGAGGGTGCAAAGAAGAGAAAAGTCCTGGAGATTCCCCACAGTGATTGGTCCCAGTGGGGCTGGTCATGGCTCTAGTCATTAGATACACTGTTGTTAACATTGCCTTTAATTATGCAGTCGCATCTACATAGTATCCCTTATAAGCTCTTAGAAAACAATGGCTGTTGTTTAGGGTCCCCACAAAGTGAAGGACAAAGGTATTTTAGATTGTTGCAAGAAATCCAGAGTATCTGGAGACAGGGAGAGCTCTTAAGTCTACTTTTTACACAATGGAGCTTCATACCATTATTCTGTATATAATCTTTTTACCGAAACACTGTCGCCTGTTTCTGTCAACAAAAGACCTCTTTGTTTTGATAGCCAAGAAAAACCTTAAGCTCCGTAGAGACAACAGAACAAGCTTTTTAAATGACAAAATGTAAGGGCCAAAATGCCTTATTTTTGGAATGTAAATTAGAAGCTTTTTTTTTTTTAAATATGATTATAGGCCTCGGTTTTGATGAATTTTAGGTGTTGTTTTGTTTGGTTTTAGTAATATCCATGCAGTTCTTTGGAATGCACCTCTTGCAGATGCTTTCTTTTGTATCTGACTACAGGGTAAGCACAGATGAGGTGGACAGTAATAGCTTTTCTACACCTCTGAGCATGTTGTCTTTGACCTTCAGTGTCTCCATATGATCCTGTCCCTGAGCATTTATGCTTATGCACAAACTTGAGCTGAGAACCTCTCTATCGGGACAGATGCTCTCTATCTGGGGTTAGAGAGTCCCTGACTCTTCTTCATAAACTTGCATATAATCCTAATGCCATTACTGGATTATTGTTTTGCTGTCCCCATTATTTTAGAAACTTCTTAAAGGCTTGCATTTCCACTGCTATATTCCAAAGGTAGAGGAAGGCTATGTCTCCTTCAGTCTTTCCCATATTTTCCTGGGTCTATATGTCCAACTAGACAAGAAGAGTTCTCAATCGCTGCCTACTCTGTCATTGTTACACTGCAGGTGTGAGTGAAGTCAGTGGTCTCTCTTCTGTAAGTGATCTTGGGCATTTGTCCATTCCCATAGGTTTTTCTTAATAACAAGGAACCATCAAGCTGTAATAACACTTAGAAGTGATCTCTTAGGGCACCCGGTAGCTCAGCCTGTTAAGCATCTGACTTCGGCTCAGGTCATGATTTCAGGGTCCTGGGATTGAGCCTTGCACTGGGCTCCATGCTCAGCAGGGAGTCTGCATGTCTCTTTCCCTCTGCCCCTCCCCCCAGTCATGTTTGCTCTCTATCTCTCTCTCAAATAAATAAAATCTTAAAAAGAAGAAGAAGAAGAAGAAGAGGAAGAAGAAGAAATGGTCATCTCTATCTCATTGGTGCCTTGAGAGCTGAGACTGGGTCCTGTTTGATGTTGCATCTTCAGTATTTAGCATGGTATCCCTAGAAGGACAATGGGTGTTCTCCAGCCATAAACATTTTTTTTTTCTTTTGAAGCTACCTCCATGGTTGTTAGCTTTGGAAATATTTGTGAAAGGAAATAGTTCTAAGCTAATTGGATTCACTTACAAGAGCTTAGAATCTGCCTACCCCCTAGACTCATTACTCATTCTTGGCTCCAACCACAGGGAGCCACTTTGCACTTGCTGTTCCTTCTGTTAAGAATGTTTCCCTCTGTCTTACCTTATTCTGTCCTCACCTTTGCCTGGCTAACTCCTACTGTCTTTAGGTTATGTTTAGTTGTTACAACCTAGGAGAAGCTCCTCACCCCCCACCCCCATGGCCTTCTAAGACCCTCTTCCGTGTTCCCAAAGCACTTCATGCTCACACCATTGTAGAATTGCATGCTATAATAGAATTGCCCACTTTCTGGCCTACTTCCCCTGAGACTTAGTAACTTTCTTGAAGAAAAAATTCGTCATTTGGTCTCCAGTTTCTGGAATACCATTTGGCCCAAAGTACACATTGAGTAAATATTTGTTAAATGAATGAATGAATGAGTGAATGAGTCCAAACAAAGAGGACATTCGTAGGTGTAGATTTCGTCTACTTCAGAGATTAAAGAGCAGCCAGAGACTTTGTTCATGTCTGCCTTGTATGCTAGTCCATGCCATTCAGAGGATTCCCCTGAGTGAACACTCCTACCTGAGACCTGGTTGTTACTTAAGCCCACACAGAGGCTGCTCTTCTTTGCATGTGGGTCCCAGGATTTCCCCACCAAGCTGGGCTATACCCCTTTACTACACCCTTCCTCAACTCCACCATCCTCTCCAGGGCCCTGGTGCCTTTTTACTTCTAGACCCAGCAGGCCCCATGTCCTCCTGATCTGTATGAGCTCATTGATGACTCTGGCTCCTGGAAACCTGGTGTTCTCTATTCACTCATCATGGCCTAGTTTATCTGCCTGAAGAATATTCACTGGTTGACATGTGGTGTGGTCAACCAGTTGCTAAGCCTCATCCTACCCTGAATGAAACCTGAGAATCTGCACTGCTAGTTCTAAGTGACTCTTAGGTCTTCCTGGTAGCATGAGGCTCTGAAGTGGGTACCATTGTGCCAGCAGCCAGTGGACCCTAACTGGGTCCTGTGTCTGAGGGTGGGTCTAATGTTGAGTCAACTACCAAGATCCTATTCCTTGGAAGTTCGAGAGAGGACTCCACTCTGGTGACCATTCACTTGGCACCCATCAAAGGAGAGACTTTCAAGAATTAAAGCACTGAAGATTTCCAATAGAAGAAATACAGTGCCTTCAATAATGAGGAACAATTGTCTACTGACAATTATAGGAGTGTCTCAGCTGACAGACCCTACTAGTCAACACTCCTCCTTTATTCCCACCTTCTTCCTTTGCCCCTGGAGATGAAGCTCAAAGGATCCCCCTAAAAGGGAGGTAAGAAGAGATGAAGGGTGGAGGAGAGACACAGGCAATGGGAATAAAGGGAAAGCAAGGAGAGGAAGTGAGGAAGATAGGAAGATCGATACAGAGCAAGAAAAAATGGGAGGAGAGTGAAAAGAAGGCAAAGCAGAGGATTTAAAAGGGAAGCGGAATAAAAAAATTCGAGAGTAAAGAAACCATGGGGATCCAGAGAAAGTTGGAGAAAACACCCCCAGGAGCAAAAAAAGAAGTGAGGGAGAAGGAAACCTGGAGGGAGAGAGAATTCATGCTCAAACTGCTATATGAACCAATGGGGTTGATAAGGCCCATTTATTGAATGCTATGTATATACCCAATACTGTGCCAATGTCTGCATCTACAGCATGGTGGGTGCTCAAGCCCAAACTGAACTCAGAGTGTGGCTGTTTGAGGAACTGTAGCCCAGAAAACACTCAGACACCTCCATATGCAGGAGGCCGAGCATTGGAAAGGCTCTAGCACCCTGGGATCACCCGTGAATAAATAGGAGGGGTGGGTGGGGGTGACGGCTTTTCAAGGTGGGAAGTCACCTCAGGTCTTACAGGATAGCAGGCATAGCCTTGGAGCTCTGGAGATGTGAGCATTGACGCTGTTATGACCACTGGACACTGAAGAGCTGTGTAGCTAGAGACAAAGAACTCACAGCTATCTTATCATTTACTCCTGGCTTGTAACAACTCTGTGATAATCTCCAATTAAAAAAACACAGGGGACACACACACACACACACACACACAGTGGAATATTACTCAGCCATCAAAATGAATGCAATCTTGCCATTTGCAGTGAAGTAGCTAGAACTTAGATGTGTTATGCTAAGTGAAATAAGTCAGTCAAAGAAAGACAAATAGCACAGGATTTCACTCATATGTGGAATTTAAGAAACAAAGCAGATAAACATATGGAAGGAGGAAAAAAGGAAGAGGGAAGCAAATCATAAGAGACTCTTAGTGATAGAGAACAAACTGAGGGTTGCTGGAGGGAGGTGGGGGGGGTTGGGCTAAGTGAGTGATGGGAATTAAGGAGGGCCCTTGTGATGAGCACTTGGTGTTGTATGTAAGTGATGAATCACCGAATTCTATTCTGAAACCCCCAATAGTGCACTGTATGTTACCTAACCAGAATTTAAATAAAACTTGGTGGGGCGGGGAGGGGAACACAGGTTACTTCCCCACTGCTGCTAAATGCTAGCACTAGGAATCATGATCAGTGTGATGCAAAGACCAGGCTGTTTCCTCTGTACTGCAAGGCTTCTGTTCTGCTGTTCTACCTCTGGTGGTCATAGTGGGATGTTCAGGGAGGTCAGGCTTCAGGCAAAGAGTATAAGAAGGAAAGGTAGTGTTGGTTGGTCCAGAAGCAATGACCCCAGGCAGCAAGGGGCAGAAGAGGCCAGGACAAGGTGAGTGGGGATTCAGCTGGCACAGGAAGTAAACAACCCACCCCTCTGTGTCTGCCTTGGTCCCCTCCACCTGTGTGGACACACAGCAACCTGGAGCCATAGGACTTCAGGAACTTTCTGTCCCTCACAGCTTCACACGTGCACAGCTTAGCAAGAACACTGCCTTGGAGCCTTGGAGCCAAGGTATCGTGGTCTGCAGGATTTGTGAAAGGTTTTTTTTTTTGTTTTTTTTTTTTTTCTTTTTCTTTTAGGGGCTTTGTCCCCATGTGATTCATTAACTGACCGGTTGCTCCTTTGAGCCGCAGGGAGCCTGGTAGTTCAGGCCATTAAATCCCTTCTGTCGGCCTAATTCATGACCTGACATCCCAAGCCTCACAACATAATCCATTTGTCCTGATTTGATTTTTTTCTTTTCAAGAGGCATCCTTGGCAGCCAGGTTTTCTCATTATGATATGATTCATCTGTATGATAATTCCCATTAGAATTAGTATCTCAGACATGATTCATCTTTGGAAATATTCAGCCAGAAGCATCATTTTAGAAAGGCCTGTTCCAGTCACTGCCACAGGGACCTTCTGTGACAGATGCTGCGTCATTCAGCTAGCATTTGTCCAATTTACTCTGCACTGGACTGCAAGCTAGGGGCTTTGGAGAATACCGATACAACAGGACTTCATCGCTGCCCTCAGGAGCTCCCATTCTAAAAGAAAGGTGACATGGTTTTGAGTGTTTATGGGACAGGTAATGTGAGAAGTGTAGTCAGAGATGAAAAGTAACATCTTCTCCTTAAAGTCTTAGGAAGGGATTCTCAAACTTTATTAAGAACCAAGGTTGCCTGGAGGGCTTGTGACAACACATTTCAGGGCTCCAGCCCCAGAGTTTTTGATTCAGTAGACTTCCGGCAGGGCCAAAGAATTTGCCTTTCTAAGAAGTTCCCAGGTGACGATGCTGGTCTGGGGACAGTACTTTGGGAACTTGGCTCCAAGTCTTTAGCTATTTCTCTCTGGTCCCCTCTCTCTACTGCCTACAGGGTGCCAAGCAGTGTGCTCTGTGCTGGAGATGACTTATTAAATAAGACATGGCTCTTTCCCTCTGGGAACTCCCAGTCTGGAAGGGGAGTCAAACAGTGACTTCCATACTTCACAGGAAGTACCCCCAGAGAGTTTTGCAGAGGGGTAGTTGGAGCACAGAAACAAAGATGCTCTCTTCTTGCTGGAGCCTAAGGAAGGCTGCATGGAGGAGGCAAAATCCCAGGGCTAAGTGTGGCTTGAAAGAAATTATGTGGGAGGGCTTGTCCGGCTGTTAAGTTCCTAGATTATCAAATGTCCTGGGGACACCCTCTCACACTCCTTCTTGGATGTTTCCTGCAGTAATAAAGGTTTATCTCACTTCCATAGAAGCCAGTGGTGGAGCTCTGGTTAACTGGCCCGGCCTTAGTAAAGCCTTTATTTTTGGCTCCCTGGAGCTGTGTTTGGTCAGCGTCTTGTGCATGGTCTGAATATTCTCAGTAGAATGGAATTCTCTGCACAGGCACTTGAATGGAATGTGGAATCCAGGGCAGAGGAAGGGACTGGCTGCTACCAGTATCCTACTCCGGGCCCCTGCTGCTCAGGTCTGCAACTTGCTTCGGTCCTTGCCCCTTGAAACAGCCTCACTGTTTTTGTTGACTCTTCAGGAAATTCAGCAGTTCTTTGATCATTCCGTTTCGTTTAGACACACACACCCATCAAGCTTCAGTATTTTCAGCCTTCTAAAACACTGATTTTAGATTCCAGAAGTTAGGAAAAGGACCCATGAGTTCAGTAAAAGGAATTTCCAAACCACAGCTCCTAACTGCATTGTTATCCACCCTATTAACTCACAGTTAATACATAGTTCAAATAAATGTGATTATTTGTTTTCTAGCTCAGACTACTTAAAAGAATCACATTGTGGGTAGATAAAGGTGCTATTAGAAGTGCATACATTGACACTAGTGACAAGTGAAATGGTTATTGATGAACACTGGTAAGACAGAGGGAAACAGAAGACCCTAACTAGGGGCACCTGGATGTCTCAGTCAGTGTAGTGTCTGACTCTTGGTTTCTGTTTAGGCACAGTCTCAGGGTCGTGGGACAGAGACCTGTGTGCAGTGGGTCCACACTCAGCAGAGTGTCTGCTTCCCTCTCCCTGCTGGGAGAGGCAGGGGGCACCCATCCCACACACTCTCTTGCCTCAAATAAATAAATAAATAAACCCGATTTAAAAAAAAAAAAGATGATGAAGACCCTTACTATACACTGTATTAGAAAATAATGATGATCAAAATTAAGGTTAATATGTTCCATCTCCCATTTAAGAAGGCTAGAAAGTATGGGTTACTGAAATATAACACTAAGTTAATTGGAGATGTCAGCTGACCCCTTTATGTTAAAGAACATTCATTGAATTAAACCGAATTAGGAGAGTCAATGTATGAGTCCATATCCTGTTTTTTTTAAGCCCCAATATTTCCAAATCATCATTTTCTTGAAGAGTCGGGATGTAGAATAGATCTGATTAAGCATTCTCAATCAGCAAATGATAATAGAATAATATTATACTATTGGTAAATTTCTCAGAGCAGGCCACCTTTGGTTAGGTGTACATTTGGATGTAGCCATTCTGGATACTTTGGAAACATTTCATGCCATTTCTATGTGATTTCCATGTCTGTTATTCAGCAAATGCAAGTGACATTACAATATCACCTGTTCAGATGTATCCAATATATCCATAACCAAAAAACTGGAGGACTCTAGCCAAGTTCTTGGAGAAGATATAGAATAAAGACATTTATTAATTTAATCAAGAACTTATTGAGAAGCTATAATGCCACACACTTCTAAACACTGGAGATAGAGCAATGAAAAAAATTAAAATCCTCATGAAGCTGATATTCTAGATGGAGACAGACAATAAACAGAGAAGAAAGGATTGTTACTACAATTATCCCTCTGAAAAGTGATTTGATAACTATAGTATAGGATTCCCTAACTGGGTAGTAGCTCTGGCTGAGAGACAAAGAATCCTTGGTGCTAAATCCTAGCTGTGTGCACACTGTGTGCACAGAGGTAATACCTCTTCCTTGAGCTGTTCTGAAATTTTAATGAGATCATTGATCAATGCTCAGTACTACTTCATTTTAAGCACTCAATAAATGTTGCAGTGATTACAAGTATTATTGAGTCGATGGACACCAAAGTAACAAGCTTTCTTCTTGTTGAAAAATTCAGAAGATATACCATCAAATCTAAAAACATCGTAATTTTCCGTAACTCTGACCCCAGAAAGATAGCTTTTGCAACAGAGCAAGTTATGAAATTGACTCCCCTTGACCGGTATCCTCTTTGGCCCCAAAAGAAGTCAAATTAAGACAAAGCTCTTTGTGGCTGTGTAGAGAAAGGGCCTTTCCTCCTGGGGGAGCACTATGGATGTAGTGTATTGGGTACTTCATGCCGTTCTGTGCACTAAAGTCTTCGGCTCTCTCTCCATCTGAATTGCCCCAGCTCTCCTCAGTCTTGCATGTTTCTGTTATTTTGTTTTAGTTCTGAACTCCTTGTGCCAGTGCTGGTTTCTATAAGGCATCCCTCTTTCTTGAGTCATAAGGAACACAAATGTTTTAAGTGTTGTCTAAGCATTATTTACTTTTCTGTGAATTAAGTTCATAATACCAAGTCATCCTGCTTGACGGTAGTACCTGGCATAATGGGAGTAGTGTACATCCATAAGAAAGATTCACTCATAGTCCACAAATGGGGTTGCTGTTTGCAACATTGATCTATATTAAATCTCTAAGAACTTAACAATGACCCAATGTAGAAACCTTGACTCCTTTCCTTTTCTCATTTCCAACACTTCAGCTAGTCCTATGGAACCTATATCCAAAATAAATCTTGACTATATAATAGTCTGCAATTTTTAATCAACTTAATTTGACCCACATCTTTTTTGACCACCTTCCACACTAAAATAAAGTTCTTCTTGCTCACGGTGGGATACCTAGTAATTGAGCTTGCCGCAATGGATGTGCTTAATAAATATACATCAGTTGTTGAGTTAATGAACAGACACATACATGTTTGGCAAGCTTAGATGCTGTGTTGTGACATGTTGATTTTATCTCAAAAAAGATATTGGCCCCTACAGGGTGGTGGTCTGTCTAGTTATCAGCCCCTTATTATCACATTAATTGAGTGAGATAAAGTTTATGTATTTTTTTTACATTGTAATTTAAAACTATAAATCTCCATATAAAGGAAGCATATTTGGCCTTTCATTAGTCATAACTTGCCCATTTTCAGAAGTAGTTTAGGGTGACCATGAAAGGAATTATCATGAATCAAAACAATAATAGTGATGTAAACATCACTTAAACCTTTTGCCAAATAATATTTTCTTGAATCCTGCCGTTTGGGCTTTTGGTGTGACCAGTTTAGTACAGAGGATAAAGGACTGCGGAGCTGGACAAACCAGATTTCAGTCCTGGCTCAGCCTCTTACTAGCTGGGTGAAGTTGGCTGTATTTCTCCACCTCTCTAGGCTTACTGTCTCCATCTGCAAAATAAATCAACCTCACAGGGTTCGTGTGTGGATGCAAGTTAATACTTGTCGTACCCAACACACCATCATTTTGTCAGTTAACTTTTGTAACAAAGCACTCCCAAAATTTAGTGACTTTTCACAACGATCATGTATTTAACTCCTGTTTCTGTGAATTTGTGGTTCTCCAAGTCTAGATCAGGAGACTCTACTGGGCTCTCTCATGTATCTATGACGGCAGTTGGACTGGCAATTGGATGATCTAGGATCTCGGATGACCTCACCATGTGTCTGGCTATTGGCAGGCAATATCCGCCAGGGTGACAGGAGTGTCTAGGCCATGGTTTCTCATCTTCCAGCAAGCTAGTTCTGGCTTCCCCACATGGTAGTTGTTGCAGAGTTCCCAAAAGCAGCAAGAGAGAGCAAGGTCGAATGCACAAGTATTTTTCAAGACTTTGCATGCATCACATTTGCTAAATTCCCATTGGTTAAGCAAATCACAGACCTGGCCCAGAATCAGTGAGGGAAATAACATATGACCATTTTTACTGTCTACCTCAATCAGCATTGTTTCCATCATTGTAAAAAACAATATTTGTTGAGTATTTACTAGGTGGCGGGTGCTGTTCTAATCAATTACATTTATAAAAGCTTATAATCCTTACCTCAACTTTATGAGGCAGATACTATTATAGTCCCATATTGGAGAAAAGGACACAAGACACAGAATAGCAAAGCAACCTATCCAAGGTCACACAGCTGGGAAGCAGGGGAGCTAGGATTCAAACCAACACTCCAGAGCCACATTTAAAATGACTATTCTATACTACATCCTCTTCCTCTTCCTACTCGATATATGTGGGACTTTCCTTGGTTGCTTCTTTTTTTGTAAGTGGATGATCTAATAAGTGTTTGTAGCCTGATTTTAACTTGTTCCCCAAGCAATGCCGTATCTATCAGCACTTTATCTATGTTTAAAGCCTTCCAACATCTACCTTATTAAAGCTTACCTAGTATTGGTATGACTAGAATGTTTTGGTCCAGATCTTGGTAGAACATGTTGATTCTTTCTTGTTTTTAGTGGAGTGTTAACAATGGTGGGGGAGTTTAGTCTAGAATTCTTCATCTTTATTTCTTCAGAGAAGTTTAGGGACTTGGAAACAAGTGGCTGATGGCAGTCGATTATTTAATATATACATAACATTTACATATGTTGGAGATAAACAGCAACACCCCTTGAGAGCAGAGACTGTGACTTTCTCTGTGTCTCCTTGGCAACTAACAAAGGGAAGATCACCCAGAGGACATGTTGGGGGAGCTCACTACATGTTGAGGGAGCTCGGTTTATTGTATATAGCTACAGCCATGTTCATATTCCATTAAGGCATGGGTCACACACATATATACTAAGAGTGACCAGGTACTGGGAATATATGACCACTAGAGAGGAGTGGGGATGGGTGTCAACAGAAGAACTCATGCCCCAGGCAGCAGGGAAAGGTCTAGCCATTTGACACCACATGGGAATGGGAATGTTCAGTGTTGCCAGATTGTTCCAGTTTTTAGGAAATGCTGTAACTTCAAATGTGTATGTAAATTTTCCTGATTTTATTTTATTTTTTAAAGATATATTTATGTATTTAAGTAACTTTTACATCCAATGTAGGGCACAAATCACGACCCCAAGATCTACCAACTGAGCCAGCCAGGTGCCCCCACCATCTTGATTTTAAAACACTATGTGTCTGATCAAACGGGTCTTCTAATAAATCTGACCCATGGCCAGCCAGTATGTCACTCCCCTACATGAGGCTCTGGTTGGCACATCTCTATTGCATTATACCTGTCCCAAAGGCCCATGGAGGAAGGGGAGCCACCAAATAAGGCAAAGATGGAGCAGTAAGGTAATAAGAGAGACAGGACTTGAGGAAAGATGGATGATTGTCTATTTCACAGATTTCACAGAGGTCAAGGAAAAGAGAACATAAGAAAAGGCCACTTGATTCAAGTAAATTATTTGCTACAACACTACATTCACAGAATGGGTTCTTAAAAAGGAAGGAAGGAAGGAAAGATGGAGGGAAGGAGGAAGGAAGAAAGAAAAAGAAATCCATGGTCAAGTAACAGAAATACTCCAAACACTCAGTAAAACAAAGTAAAATGGATTTCTTTACTCTGACCTTTTTCATTGTCTTTAATATCCTTTTTTTAAAAAGATTTTATTTATTTATTTGACAGATCACAAGCAGGCAGAGAGGCAGGCAGAGAGAGAGGAAGAAGCAGGCTCCCTGCTGAGCAGAGAGCCCAATGTGGGGCTCGATCCCAGGACCCCGAGATCATGACCTGAGCTGAAGGCAGAGGCTTAACCCACTGAGCCACCCAGGTGCCCCTGTCTTTAATATCCAATATGCAATGTAAATCTTCAAAAGGAGAAGTGGATGCTAAGTGTTTCAGTGATCAAGGAGTCCTTATTTCCTCCAATCCCTCTAGATCTAATGATTTGAGGAAAACATTTATGGGAAGCAGGATGAGGGACTGAATGAGCCACTGGGGATCTCTGAAGGAGTGTTGTGGAAACTGGAATGCATAAGGTAACAAGTGAGCAATGGAGCAGCTTGGCGTGTAAAGAAAGTAGGTGATAGGTAAATCCATTAGTAACTAAGAACGATCAGCATATTAATCTTTGTAAAATAAAACCCTTTTAGCATCATTCCTCTAATAAAAATAAATAAACCCAAAAAAGTGAAGGTTTCCCTACCTCTGATGGATTAAACCTCTTTGCCTGACATTCGAGGCTCTCCTTTATCAGGCCAGCTGACCTTTCTGGTTTTCCAGTTATGCCTTAACACTCATTCTCTGCTCTAAATACCCTGTTCTGCTCACTGTCCTTAGGGCATTTTCTGTTTTCCAGCCTCTTCACCCTTGCTTACAATGTGATTTGCCTCCCCCAGCTGCTCTGATCAGAGCCGTGCCTGTTTTCCAAGGCACAGCCTAAATCTGCTTTCCTCAGAAGCCCTCTTTAGCCATCAAACCTCACAGTGGATTCTTTTCTCTGAACTTCTAGAGCATTTAAACTTCTTAAGGATTCATTTGAGACTTAGCGTGTTGGACATTGCCTCTATGATTCGAAACTGTAAGAGGAAAGGCAATGTCCTGAGCTTTGCAACTCTCAACCCCGGTTTGCCCTTGCAATACACCCAAATAAGGGAGGATGATATTATCAAGCAGCACATAGGAGCAAGGGTACAACCCCATCATGGTGAATTTCACAGACTGTGCTTTGTTATTATACAAGCACCCGCTATTCCTTGAGGATGGAAGAATCCACTCTCTGCTTGCCCAATAGTAATGGTTGTCATTTGAAAATCCTAGGTTGAGCACTTTACATATATGGTCTTGGTGAATCCAACAAAGTCCCTAAGAAGGGGCGTTAGTATCCCCACTTTACAGAAGAGTAAGCTTTCTCTAAGTAGTCAAGTCAGCTTGTTCATGTTTATGACCCTCTCTTTAGCTGGTCCAGGCAGAGCCAGCCATACGACCCACATACTTGACCCCAAGGCCTGGGCTCTTTCTGTCCCAGCACAACATCTGCCTGGCCACACTGGGCACAAGAAATTTAATGACAGATATTTAAAGCTCAAAATTCACACTTTTCCTTAAAGTGGCAAGTATCTACCAGTTGGGTATGGAAGGCAGAGTAGAAATCTAGTTAGAGTCAGTGCAGTTTGAATACCAGGGGTGTTCTAGGAACATTCTAGGGTCTCCTAAGGACCTAGCAGAGCTCAGTAGGTGTTTTCTTGAGAGCCAGTGGGTCCTGGTTAAAGTGAGCTTTGGAGTATGCAGCATCACAGGGGTGCATTCACAGCCTGGAGGACATGTGAGAGTCTTTTCTTGCTTGGGTACTCCTTGATGTCACTAGAGGGATTTCTCCATTTTCACCCTACCGTGAACTCTCTGCTTATCTATCTGTCTCCCTTACTAGACTTTGAACTCTGCGCCGGGGAAAAGCTATCTTATTTACCGACACCTGACACATAATTGATATATAAATACGAAATAGCCACTTGTTGATTTGATGAATGAATGGCAAGGCAAGGTGCTTAAGGTGGAGACAACACAATAAACTTTTATTCTACTATCAGAAAACTAAATTAAGTCATCCATGTTGTATTTCTTCCCTTTTCTTTATATACATCCAGAAGTCTCAGGCTTCCCAGAGACCTTCACAAACCCAGACCCTCCCTGTAAGACTGTCAAACCTCTTAATTTTCAGGCCCCATCTTCTAAATTAGATTGTGCAGCTTTTCAGCACCAGAAATGTGTGCTGCTCTTTGTGCCTGCCCCCCATCTTTCAGTGCACTGTCTCCCGCAGAGCGGGATCTGTATAAACACATGCTAACAACTGTATTGGAATTATGGGTGGGAACTGGTCCTAACTGTACTGTCTCCTTGAGATAAGTCTTGGTGAATTCAGATGATAAAGGGGAGAGGAAATCAGGATGGTGACAGAGACAGAGCAAGAAGAATAGGCAGGACCTGTCAACTCATTGGAGGTGAAAGGTGAGAAAGATTGAAGAGGCAAAAGGATTCACACAAAGATTTTGAACCAAGCGGATGGATTGAAGGATTATGCCCAAGAGGGAAATATAGAACTTCTTCCCCCGACCTTCTCATCCTTGCAGTAGTTTGAACATGGAGAAAAGATTCCTCATGAATGTCAGGCTCAAGTGTTCCTTGGAGACAGACAGACCTGGGACAGTCAGGCACTCAGGAGAGTCCAAAGGACAAAAAGGGAAGGTTTGACTTTGTCACTCTGCTAGGGAGGAAAAGGAGAAATTTGAGCTGAATATATTTTTGGTTGGAACAACTTGTAAGTGCTCTGTTTGATAGCAGGGTTGTTTGAATGGCCGATTTCATAACTGCACATAGCTTTTCCAAATAAATGGTGTCTGTAGAATGTTCAGGTTAATGCATGAGTCCAGTGCTCAAGAGTGTTTGTGCTTAGAGCAACTGAGCCTTCTTTCTTCATAAGTCATCCTGGCATTTTGTCAACAAACTAATTTGCTTTTCTAAGAAACTAGATTAATACTTCCTGTACTCTGTGCTATTCACAGATCTACAATGCAGTGAGAAGCAGAGAAGAAATAGAAAATACATTTGAATCTCTTCTCCATGTCTTCACAAATCTCCCAGCCTCCGAGGCAGCCCATGAAAGGATTAGCATCGGTCCATGCTTAAAACAGTGTATCCAAGACACCATATGTGAGTACCGGGCCACCCTCCAGAGAACGTCCATATCTCAGTACATCACGGGCTCTCTCCTAGAAGCAACCACATCTTTGGGAGCAAGAAGTGGCCTACTCAGTACTTTTGGAGGATCCACTGGACGAATGATGCTAAAAGGTAATGTCTGAAATGTCACTTTTAACTTTTCATCTTTCAGTGCAGAAAAGAATCTAAGTTAACGCTTATGCATCTCCTGATGGAAACTTGGGTTTACTTATTGGCAATTTTAAATAAGGATTGCCACTTTAGTAAACTATAAAAAAAAATGTAGTCCTTTATCAAAATCCTTTAAGGTATAAACATTCCAAATACTAAGTGTTACAATTTTGACATTTCTTTTTCAAAAGAAATAAATGGTTACAAGACTATCTTTAATTTAAAAAAAATATTCAGGGGTTGCTTGGGTGGCTCAGTGGGCTAAAGCCTCTGCCTTCGGCTTAGGTCATGATCTCAGGGTCCTAGGATTGAGCCCCACATCAGGCTTTCTGCTCAGTAGGGAGCCTGCTTCCTCCTCTCTCCGCCTGCCTCTCTGCCTATTTGTGATCTCTGTCTGTCAAATAAATACATAAAATCTTTATTGAAAAAAAAAGTTTGGGGCACCTGGGTGGCTCAGTGGATTAAAGCCGCTGCCTTCGGCTCAGGTCATGACTCCCAGAGTTCTGGGATCGAGCCCCATATCGGGTTCTTTGCTCTGCAGGGAGCCTGCTTCCTTCTGTCTCTCTGCCTGCTTGTGATCTCTGTCTGTCAAATAAATATATAAAATCTTTGAAAACAAAAAAAGGGTATACAGACAGGTTTTCTCCTAGTTGTAGTCTATGACATGTCAATTACTGTGATGAAAGTCTTGTGAACAAGTTTGGTCATGTGGTCCCAGTGCAAACCAACACTGATATGGAACAGAGTGAAATGCAGTTCTTCTTACCACACAGAATCAGTAGGTTCATGTCAACCAGAAAACCTAAAGGCCATCTCCAATGACTCCCATCTTAAAAAGCAGGATAGTTAGACATCCCGCTAAAAAATGAAAGCCAATGGAAAATGGGGTCCCTGAGCACCAGAACTTCCCAGCTACTTCCCATGAGTAGCAGAGAGGCAGGTCAGAAATGGCAGTGCACCAAAGAACCTTGGAGAGTTGTGCACTGCACAGCTGTCACAACCCACTTGGCAGCCTTCCCTGGCAGGAAGCTGCCAGCCAGCCAGCGACCATGCCGAGCAATGTTCCACTGCCCGGGGGCTGCCAAGAGCTTGATCTGACATCCGGCCATTTCTCTCAAGGAGAGCAGCTCTTGTCCCTCCACAGCAAGCCCCAGACCTGTAGCTTGCAGGCCAGTGACCTTCCTCCCCCTCCCCACAACACACACTCTGGGCAGGCCCAAGAGGAAGTACACACCTCCCTGGGTACCATGTGGGTACCAAGTTGGTGTTGGTTTGTTTTCTAGAGTCATTTTAACTTTTGCAGCTCGGTGATAAATGATGAATGAAGGAAAACACAAGGTGTGGGGACACTCATCCAAGAGACTGAAGTGTTTCCTATGTTTATCATTTATTCAGCATATGTTTTCGGAGCCCCTACTGGATGCTTGGTGCTGGGTAGGGAACAAAACACAGTTCCTGCAGTCATGGACCTGGTAGGCTCTAGGTGGTAAGCAGTTTCCCCCATGTGCAGGACTCAGGATTTCTCTACCCTGTTGTGATTCCTGGTGGCTACCAATCTTCCATTCTCTGTCCATGCTCTTCCTGGGAAGCCGGGCTGAGATTGGCAGGTGGAGTTATTGTTGCTTTAAGGCTTGTGACTCCGAGAACTTTGTCCTAGGAGTTTGCAACTTGTGTTCGTCAGAGACCCCATCCATGCCCAGCCATGTTTAGGTGTATGGGTGATTCTTTTTTTTTTTTTTTTTAAGATTTTATTTATTTCTTTATTTGAGATACAGATAGAGAGGGAGAATGAGCAGGGAGGAGGGGTAGAAGGAGAGGGAGAAGTAGGCTTGCTACCGAACAGGGAGTCTGATGTGGGGCTCTATCCCAGGACCCTGAGTTCATAACCTGAGCCGAAGGCACTTAACCGACTGACCACCCACATGCTTCAGAGATTCTCATGAAGTACAAGTCAATGTAGTTGCCTTTAGGTTGTTTATGATCCTAATGAGGAGGCCAGATTTGTGTGCACCAAGTATTTGAAGAATACTTCACAGAGAGTTAAGTGCTAAATAATGTGAAAGTGGCTTTAATAGTTCAAAGAGTTTAGAGAGGGAGTTAATGTTCTTTGTGACAAATGGCCTGGCCCAAAACATGAGACCTCAAACAAACAAACAAAAGTCCATGAAAGCCACTTTCTTTCTTCTCCATTCATTGCAAAGGGAGGGATCTCTAGGTTCCCTGACCAAGGCCGCTGCCTCCAGTCCCACACAGACCTTTGGGGAGAAAAAAGGAGACTGATCGTTAGCATGTCTTTTGCCCTGACAGTAACTTGATCTCAATTGCTATTTGTACTTCCCTGTTCAGATCATAACTTTTTTTTTAAAGATTTATTTATTTATTTATTTTAGAGATATGGGGAGGAAAGGGCAGAGGGAGAGGGAGAGAGAGTCCAAGCAGACTGTGTACTGAGCCTGGAGCTCAGCACCAGGCTCGATCTCATGATCCTGAGATCACAACCTGAGCTGAAGCCAAGAGTCAGACACTTAATTGACTGCACCCCCAAGCGCCCCCAGATCAGAACTTTTTGATCAATATTCCCAGCTCAGAGATTCATTGGACCCTCAGCTAATGTGTTATCTTTAAATTGGCAATTTATGCAAGAGTTGGGATTTTCTTTAACTTTCTCTTTTGTAGCTCTCTGATGGTTTTTGATATCCTTCTGTAAGTCGCTTCTGCTGAACAATACAGTTAGCTGGCTGGCTTCTGCTCCAGGCTTACTTCTGTAGCTCTGACTTGTTTTCTTGGAAAACTTCTCTGACTTTAGTGCCCTCTCCCATGGGGTCTTCAATGTCTGTATGTGCCGTAGTGAATCATATGTTTCTTTAACATGCAGTGGAAGAAAATACATCCCAAAAACCATACAGGTATTCAGAATCATAGAATGTTTATAGAATCTATAGGTTCAGCCTATACCAGTCGGGTCTTGAACTCTGTTGGCCATATACTCCAGCAAGGGGTCTGGAAGACATGCTGGTGCTGTGATCTGGTTGTCCGCTTCTCTCAATGTTCACTGCGTATCCTGTGGCATTGAGTTGGCCGGTGGCTTTCAGCTCTGTATTGCTAATGAAAATCGCTAGGAAGTATATAGCACAGACTCAGTCCCCATTTTATAAGTAACTTGTATTCCAGAAGTTCATTTCTCAGGGACTGTGTGGAACAGAGAATACTTTCCTAGAGACATAGTATTAAACATTGTGATTTGGTTGCCTCTCGTCCTCAAAGACTTCTTTAACCCACCACAGGGTTGAAATCTATATACTCTGTTGGGAAGTGTTTTCTCTTTAGTCTCTTCAAACACTATTATTGGAATACTGAGAATCAGCCTCCAAACAAAAAGCAGTACAAATGAGTTAAAAGACACTTCCTGCTTAAGGGAAATAAGTTTAATCAAGGTGAACAGAGTTAAATTGAAAGTTTTATGAAGATTTTGAAAAGAACTTCAGGCCATTTTGGAGATTTTAGATGTTGGCATCTAGTTCTCTTGTATGGTTAATCACATTTCAAAACTCATGCTGATATAGAAGAAACAGAAAATTATTATCTCAGTAGTTCCTCACCCTCCCCTTTTTAATGGAGGCTTATAAATGGAGAGAAGAAGGGAAGAGAGGCCAGGCAGGGTTTAATTTGTTTTTTCTCCCAGAGGGAAAGGGTAAGAAAGAGATTAAAAAAGAATGACTTCTCCCATGAGAGAGAGCATGTTTGAAATAGATTAAAGGAAGTTGGGAAAGGTAGAGAAAAAGACAAGTACTGTTTGCTTCCATTTTTTTTTTCCCAAAGATTTTATTTATTTATTTATTTGACAGAGAGAGACACAGAGAGAGAGGGAACACAAGCAGGGGGAGTGGGAGAGGGAGAAGCAGACCACCCTGCTGAGCAGAGGGAGCCTGATGCAGGCCTCAATCCCAGGGCCCTGGGACCATGACCCAAGCCGAAAACAGATGCTTAACAACTGAGCTACCCAGGGGGCCCCTTGATTCCATTTATATGAAGCACCCAGAACAGTCAGCATCATAGAGACTAAGGGCTGGTGGGGGACAGGGAATGGGGAGTCATTGTTAATGAGTATAGAGTTTCCATTTTACAAGATGAATAGTTCTGTACAACAGTGTGAATGTATCTAATGCCACTAAAATAGACACTTAAAAGTGGTTAAGATGCTACATTTTGTGTGTATTTAACCCCCCCACATCCCTGCCATAAAAAATAATAAAAACTTTCTAGAAGAGGAAGAAGCTGTTATGTAGGTCTTTGGTCCCAGGTTTATTACGATGTTAGAATCCAGGTTGTGGAAAAAGAAATTTGAAAACAAACAGCTCTTCATGTGAACTTCCAAAGGGGGCGCAAGTTGGCTCGTGTTGTGGAAGTGGTTGTGATTACAAGACGGGGGTTGCAGCTGCCTGCTGTAGGTGAGACTAGGAAGAGAAAATGTCCAGTCAGTTGTTTAGGAGTAACAAGGAGTAATAAGTCAGGAACTGGGGACTTGGGCTTGATTGGCCAGCGTTCTGCAGCCTTGCTGCTTTACCACAGACCACAGGATTCTGCAGACTCTTTAGTATCTCACTGAGCTTCCACACCTCCGAGGGTACAGGTGACTCTAGAAAGACAGCTGCCAATCAAGATACAAACATTCCCGGTTTTCTGCCTTCAGGACCACCGAGGGTGGTCTGTCTACAAAGTAAAAAGTTTGCCAAATAACAAGAAACATTTCCTGATATGAAGCATTGATTAGCAAGGGTGTGCCCTGGATTACAAAGGTGTGGTTTCTCAAAGTGGGAAATGGAGCATTTACACCATTTAATTCCAGTCTGGGTCCCTTTCTCTCCATCCCTGTTTACCTTGCTAGAATCTCAGGATCAACTCCCGATAGCAGTGATGGCCACAAGAATTATCGACATCAATAACCAGGAGGTTTTCTAAACCCATTGCCTGCTTTTGTTTTCTTTTTTTTCCAATGTCCTCTCTACTGAAAATTACAAGACCAAGATAAAATAAAAAGGGAGATTGCTGATATTAATGTAAAACACTGATAGTAAAATTGGAAAGAAATCAGTGGTAAGGGAAAGGATTTTTTATTTGAAGGCAGCTAAGTGTTTTCAAATGTGCGTATTGTAACAGCCAATATAATAAATTTGGTATATTAAATTCAATTTTTCCTTCTCAAGCTGTTGGTAAGTAAGTTTGTAAATTAAAGGATTATGTATTTGCTTGACTTATTTCACTCAGCATAATCTCTTCCAGTCCCGTCTATGTTGCTTATGTATTTGCATAAAACCAGGACAAAGCTTGTTCATATTTGAATTATGTAGCAGAAAGAACACTCCACTCTTCATGTTAACCAGTTTGAGTGTGTGTCTGTATATGTAAAGAATAACTTTCTTAAAGGTGTGGGTCATATGTAGATTGTAAATAGAATATTAACATGAAAACAAAAAGTGCCATACATATTTAATATTCTTATTGAAAGTAGACAGTATTTTGTTTCTGATAGAAAGGTCTAATAAATTTTTATTTTATTGTAATAAGGATATTCTATTTGTGTATTTTTCTAAAATTAATACCTTCAAGGATAAAAACAAGAAGTTGTAATAAGAGCACACACACATATTAGAACTATGTGACTTGGGCGCCTGGGTGGCTCAGTGGGTTAAGCCGCTGCCTTCGGCTCAGGTCATGATCTCAGGGTCCTGGGATCGAGTCCCGCATCGGGCTCTCTGCTCAGCGGGGAGCCTGCTTCCTCCTCTCTCTCTCTGCCTGCCTCTCTGCCTGCTTGTGATCTCTCTCTGTCAAATAAATAAATAAAATCTTTAAAAAAAAAAAAAGAACTATGTGACTATACCTCATAAATAATTTAGTTTATAAAGGCTGTCTTCGTTGACTTCCTCATAATCAAAACAATTACCCTTTACGTGCCTACCCAGCAGTGGAAGGCATATGCATACTTCTAATTCCCAGATTTAAGTTTATTTAAAGAAATCCTCTGACTTATTAGTTTTGTGGTTTTGAAATTGTTTTCTTGGTGGTTAAAAGTATGCTTTATGTAATTTGGAGTATGTTTCTGTACCAGTTAATCAACTAGAAAGTATTCGTTCACTGTGGCCCAGTGCTATGTCACCTCTGGGAAGAATGTAAGGGATTACATCTGGAAATCTTCAACTTGAACAACAGTATTTCTCACTCCAGCAAAAATGTAATATTAGGTTTTAGGTCTACTGAGGTAGCTCTTACTACCCGCCAAGAGATTTATGAAGTGCTGGGCTGCACAACTGTTGGTAGGTTCTATAGCTTATGGGGTCAGTAAGTCTGGTGGGTAAAGGACAAAGCCCTGTGCCTTGGGTCCACAATAGTAAGGTGTCATCCAGGACTGTGACACTAGACCTGAGTGTGACCCAGAATGTGACTCCATGTCTAGGTATGACCTAAACATGCTCAGATGTGACCGAGGACTATGACTCCACACCCAAGTGTAGCCTCAGAGTAAATTACAGCATGTGACCAAGCATGTCACTCCATGGCCAGGTGTACCCGAGGACTCTATCTCTGCACCCCTGCTCATAATCAGGGGGTGCTTCCAAAGTACCAGAGGAGGGTGAAGTCACATACCTCACATGTAACAGGAGACATGATGCTTCTGTCGCCAAAACAATTATCTATATTTTGAAGGGGAAGAAGGGTCAGGCAGAAGAATTATATATATATTTTTAGTTTTTTTCAAGACAACACCCCCATTTCTGTTATCTCTGACATTTTAAACTCCTCCATTTGTAAAGAGAAAATTGAGCATAAGGGCAGGTCAAGTTGGGTAGAATTACAGTAAAAATTCTTATTGTTAACATTTTCTTAGTCCTTGCTGGGTAGCAGGTATTGCTCTGAGGGCTTTACCTATGTGATTGGATTGAAAGCCATTATTCCGTGGTCCAATGAAGGAGGTACTACTATTTGCTAATGAGGAGACTAAGGCCCAGAGACATTAAGAATCTCATCCTTGGGTACGCAGGTGGTCAGGAATGGTGTGAGTGTTTGAATCTAGGCAGCAGGTTGAGTCCATACCACGTTCCAGGTACTGCAGCGAGCCCTCCTTCTGTATTATTTCATTTAGTCCTCATTGTGGGTTGATTTATGGACCCCAAAAGAGATATGTAGAAGTCCTAACCCCTAGTACCTATGAATGTGACCTGATTTGGAAATAGGGTCTTTGAGATGTATTCAAGTGAAGATGAGGTCATTTTCAGTGAGAGTGAGCCCCAAACCCAGCAGCTGGCTTACCCTATTTGAGGAAGAGAAGAGACATAGAAGCAGACCCACTGTGGTGAGTACAGTGTGGTGATGGAGGCAAAGATGGGAGGGGTTCACCCATAAGCCACGGAATGTCAAAGAGTGCCAGCCACCACCAGAAGCTGGGAAGAGTCAAGGGAGGATTCTAACTAGAGTCTTAAAGGAGGCATGGCCCTGCCAACACATTGATTTTCAGTGTCTAGCCTCTACAACTGGGAGAAGGTACATTTCTATTGTTAGCAATCATTCGAACCATGGTAACTTGTTACAGCAGCACCAGGAAACTAAGAGAGTCCTTTTTTTTTTTTTTAAGATTTTATTTATTTATTTGACAGATAGAGATCACAAGTAGGCAGAGAGGCAGGCAGAGAGAGAGGGAAGCAGGCCCCCTGCCGAGCAGAGAGCCTGATGGAGGGCTGGATCCCAGGACCCTGAGACAATGACCTGAGCTGAAGGCAGAGGCCCAACCCACCGAGCCACCCAGGCGCCCCTAAGAGAGTCCTTTTGACAGTCTTGTGAGGAGGAAATTATTAACTCCAGGAAACTGAGGTTCAAACAGGTTAAGTGACTTGCCCAAGGTCGCACAGAGAATAGGTATGTGCAGCCAACCTAGACCAAGCTTCTCCAAGGCTCATGGCCACTGCTATGATGGCGACATGTTTGCAGCTCCCCAGTAGCAATGTCTATCTCCACCTCGTTTTAGTTGTTTGGGGTTTTTTCTAGTCATGAGCTCTGACGCTCATCCTCCTCCCATACACATTTTGCCTGGCACAGGACCAGGCACGGAATAGGTTTTCAGGGGGCTGTATTTTGTGATAAAAAGCTTGGATTTTACCTTGTGAGTAATGAAAGACACTGAAGCATGCTAAGGAAGGATGTGATTTGATCAGATTGGGTTTTTAGAAAGAGCCATATGGCATAAACCTTTGTGGAATCAAGTGGCAGGTGTGTTTACAGAATCAAGAAACATGTAGTCATTGCTATTTTATAACACTTAATTGAATGAGATTTTTTTTATATTTTTAAAGGTCCGATTTATTTATCTGAAAGAGAGTGAGAGCGCAGAAGGAGAGGGAAAGGCAGAAGCAGACCTCCCACTGAGCACAGAGCCTGATGTGGGGAACTGGGGTCCTGATCATGACCTGAGATGAAGGCAGATGCTTAACCCACTGAGCCACCCAGGCGCCCTTGAATGAGATAATTTTAGAACATAAAAAAGAAAATACTAATTTTTACTGTAGGTTGTACAAATATATATAACTCATACAAATGAAAATGCAAATATATTCAGGAGGTTTTTGAATTGGCACAAAAGCCATTTTCATCATCTCCGTAAACCATTCTCAGCACCAGGGCCCTGGAATGGCTGCAGGGCTATCTCTGGGGCCTCCCTTACTCCTGTCTGAACTCTTCTCCCCTCCTTCCAAGGCACCATCTGCCTCTGGGGGTCCAGAGCCACCCTGACTATACCAACCCATCCACTCCTCACTCATAACAACATAATTACATAATAACATAATTGCCTGTTCTTTCTTTAGTGGATCCCAGCGAGGCTTGTGAGCAGAATGACGTGCTGGGTTAGAATAGAGATCTGGAGCGTTACTGATGGCGTCAACTGAGGCAGACTGGGGACATGTGGAAGAGCTGAGAGCAACTGGCAGGGGGTATGGGGCACAAGGTGCAAAGGCTTGAGACAGAAAGACACACAGTATGTTCAGGAACGACCAAAGCTTGGGAAGTACAAAGGCTGAGTAGGAAGGCATAGGGCTGGGGCAGGGAGGAGAAGATAGGTCTCCAGGGGGCTATATTTAAAGGTAAGGAGCTTGGATTTCACGTTGTAGGGAAGGAGAGAGACGCTGAAGGGTACTAACAAAGGGTGTGATTTAATCAAACTGGGTTTTTAGAAAGATCCTTCTGGCTGCAGTAAGGGGAGGGGCTGCAAAGAGTGTCATCCTTTTTTTTTTTTTTTTTTAGATTTTATTTATTTATTTGACAGAGATCACAAGTTGGCAGAGAGGCGGGCGGAGAGAGCAGGGAGCGGGGCAGGCTTCCTGCTGAGCCTAGAGTTCGATGCGGGGCTCGATCTCAGGACCCTGGGATCATGACCTGAGCCAAAGGCAGAGGCTTTAACCACTGAGCCACCCAGGCACCCCGCAAAGAGTATCATCTTAACCCTGGCATAAGTGTCCAAAATACAGACTCTTGGGCTTCACCGCCAAACCTACTGGATTAGCCTCTGATACTAAAGGCGAGTTGCTTGGTGTAGAAGATGGATGGAGGGAGAGGGCAATGAGAACCAGAGGCACTTAGAAGGATATTGCTAAGGCACAGTGCCTAGTAGGATGTTGTTGGCACACTTAGCAACTGGTAAAAATTACAAAAGGCCTCCTTCTTCACTCTCTACAGGCTGATAGAGCCTCATACCCATGCATTTCAGTTAGGGCACAGCGTGCTAGCTGGATGTCAGACCTCTTTTCCACTCGGGTAAGCACTTTTGTGCAGTGCACAGACTGTTCATTCTACCAAAACGTCTGAATCCTGGGGAAGCAGCAGAGAGGCGCAGGAAAGGGGTAGAATTAATAGAATGTGGGTATTGGATGGGTGTAGTATGGATAAAGAGAGCTGAGCCCAAGATGACCATTATTGCTATCTTTTTAAAAAATCATTTCAAGGGGCGCCTGGGTGTCTCAGTGGGTTAAGCCTCTGCCTTCAGCTCAGGTGATAATCTCAGGGTCCTGGGATGGAGGCCCACATCAAGCTCTCTGCTCAGCGGGGAGCCTGCTTCCTACTCTATCTCTGCCTGCTGCTCTGCCTACTTGTGACACATAAATAAATAATCTTTTAAAATTTTTAAAAATTAAATAAATAAATAAATAATAAAAAATCATTTCAAATTCTTCCAATTTGGGGCACCTAGGTAGCTCTGAAGGTTGAATGTCTGCTTCAGCTCAGGTTATGATCTCAGGGTCCTGGGATGGAGCCCCATGTCAGACTCCCTGCTGAGCCTCTCTTTCTGCCTCTCCCCCTGATTGTGATCTCTACCTCTCTCTCTGTCAAATAAATAAATAAAACCTTGAAAAGAAGTTCTTCCAATTGGTTATTAATAGTTAAAAATTATTAGTATTGTTGGATTATATGCCCATTGCCACCCCATCTCCACCATCACTTCAAGAATTCAGGAAGTTAAGGGTTCATTAAAGGCTAATTATTTAGTATAAGAGGCTAAAACCTCTAAAATAGGAAACAAAAACATTTTTTATGATTAAAAAAAAAGTCCTAACCACTGAATTCAGAAAAGTGATTGGTAAGGACAGCAACACCAGGTAGCTACTTGGGATCTCCATATTTGAGCTATTCATGAAAATGTCGGGTTATAGGTACAGAATCTCAGAATGGTCCATGTTCTAGAAATTCATTTGCAAGATAGTTATTTGAAACTCTATACCTAAAGACAAAACAGCAATTAAACTCCAAGCTTTCCCCAAAATAACAAAACTGAACTCCTGAATATTTTAAATGAAAAAGTACTAAAAGATGATTTTTCTATGTCCCCCCCGAAAACCAAACTAGAACAAAAATTTGTTGTATTTACCCTGAACAAGGTGAGTTTAACTAGAAAACAAACAAAAAGCAAAGCAGATAGATAATCCTGGGGAGTCAAGAAATACATTTAAATTGAGAGGTAAAGAGATAAGTTCGAATACTTTTTAAAGCTGAGGCAGTTACCAATAGAAAAAAAAAAACTGAAAATATACAAGTCACAGTAATTGGGAAAATGGGCCAAACTCCTCATCTTTCATCGAGGTGATTGAATATATTCTTCTTTCAGGAGAAGGGAATATATAAAGAAATAGGGATGTAAAGCTTTTGTAGTGTAAGGACACAACTGCCAAAAACAGACACCGAAACCAACAAAAATGGTTACCTCCAAGAGAAGCCTTTTATTTGTCACTTTCCACTCATCTATACTGTTGAAATGTTTATTTCCGTGAGCACATACTACATGGGTCATGTTTTAAAAGAGGCTTTTGGAGCCTATGTGAAGATTCTGATGGATTCAAGCCCCTCGTTTCCAGTACCATTGTTATCAGCTGCCATACAGAAGACGATTTGGGGCTCCCATTCAAATGAGAAGAGAGAGGGGAGGACCAGAGGCTTTGTTGAAGTAAGATGGGGAGAGGGGCTCAGAGTGAATAAGACAAGTTTGATTTCGGGCTCTTCTTTGTCCTGATAGGACTGTCAGCCTCTGAGTTGTTTCTTGATTTAAAGAAATGCAATATGAACTTCATTCTGTCTTGGGTTTGAGACTTGATTTCAACACCATGTTATCTTGAATAGGTGACTTTCTTTTTTTTTTTTTTAAGATTTTATTTATTAGAGAGAGAGAGAATAAGAGAGAGAGAGCGCATGAGCTGGGAGAAGTCAGAGGGAGAAGTAGACTCCCCACTGAGCAGGAAGCCCATGTGGGACTCAATCCTGGGATTCCAAAATCATGACCTGAGCCGAAGGCAATCGCTTAACCAACTGAGCCACCCATAGGTGACTTTCTTGAGGCTTCAGTGTCAGTATCCATAAAATGAAAATAAGAGCACAACTTGTTAGAGTTGTTTGGAGGATTAAATGAGATAATGCATATAAGGAACTTAGCCTAGCAGCCGGCACCTAATGATTACGAATAAATGGAATGATGCCAATGCTGAGGATGATGATGGTGGTCATGATTGCTGCCACCTTGGAATGCCAGCCCTCCACTGTTAATTCAAGTGCTCTGCTCTTAGCTCAGTCAAAATGCGCACAGAAAGAGAGACACCCTCCTGTTTCCATGGCTGTGGACCCAGAGCAGTAGCATCTAAAGGGATACTTGAAAGGAGGTATCTACAGGCTGGGGGCTATCCCCATGTAGAATCTTCAGTTAGATTTTCCTTAGGACCCATGCAACAGGTCATTTATTCATTCATTTGCTTATTTGACAAATATTTATTTTTTATAATGCTTTTTTATTCAGAATTAAAATTGCAGTGAACTTTGCATAAATGCCATTTAAATGCTGTTTGTTTTTAATTTTTAACATTTTATTAATATATAATGTATTATTAGCCCCGGGGTACAGGTCTGTGAATCACCAGGTTTACCCCTTCATAGCACTCACCATAGCACATGCCCTCCCCAGTGTCCATAACCCAACCACCCTCTCCCTACCCCCCACCCCCAGCAACCCTCAGTTTGTTTCCTGAAATTAAGAGTCTCTTATGGTTTGTCTCCCTCCTGATCGCATCTTGTTTCATTTTTTCCTTCCAAACCCCCACGTTGCCTCTCAAATTCTTCATATCAGGGAGATCATATGATAATTGTCTTTGTCTGATTGACTTATTTCACTTAGCGTAATACCCTCTAATTCCATCCATGTCATTGCAAAAGGCAAGATTTCATTTCTTTTGATGGCTGCATAGTATTCCATTTTATATATATACCCCACATCTTGTTTATCCATTCATCTGTTGATGGATATTAGGTTCTTGCCATAGTTTGGCTATTGTGGACATTGCTGCTATAAACATTTGGGTACCCGTGCCCCTTTGGATAACTACATTTTTATCTTTAGGGTAAATACCCAGTAGTGCAATTGCTGGGTCATAGGGTAGCTCTGTTTTCAACTTTCTGAGGAACCTCCATGCTGTTTTCCAGAGTGGCTGCACCAGTTTGCATTCCCACCAACAGTGTAGGAGGGACCCCTTTCTCCGCATCCTCGCCAGCATCTGTCATTTCCTGACTTGTTAAAGCCATTCTGACTGGTGTGAGGTGGTATCCCACTGTGGTTTTGATTTGTATTTCCTGATGCCGAGTGATGTGGAGCACTTTTTATTTGACAAATATTTATTAAGCATCCCCTGTGTTCAAAGCCCTGTGCTTGGTCCTTAGGATAAAACAGTGAATAGAGGGTGCCTGGGTGGCTCAGTGGGTTAAGCCGCTGCCTTTGGCTCGGGTCATGATCTTAGGGTCCTGGGATCGAGTCCCGCATCGGGCTCTCTGCTCAGCGGGGAGCCTGCTTCCTCCTCTCTCTCTCTGCTTGCCTCTCTGCCTACTTGTGATCTCTCTCTGTCAAATAAATAAATAAAATCTTAAACACAGTGAATAGATATAGTCTTAACTTTCAAGGAATTCACTTGCTATTGGAGGAGACAGACAGATAAACATGCAGTTTGCAGTATAAATGTTATTGTTTGAAATAAGCACAGCATACCCTCTTGAGGGAAGTTTGAGGTTTCTAAAACCATTTAAGAGACTGAAGATATGTGAAGCCCTATTTCACCAAAGAAAACAAGCCCTCACCTGTATGGTGAAGCTTCTTTTGTTTCTACTTCATTCGTTGTTGGTATCATCTCTCTCCCCTCCAGAGTGGAAAAGATGCAAAGCATTTATACCTAGGATTAGGAGCCATGTCTAAAATCTATGATTGGTACAGAATTTAGTGTTCAAGTTAAAATTGATATATTTTTATGAAGATGTATAAAATTGAGATTTTGAAGTAAATTTAACCTTTTGAGTGTTTTTGGATTATTTATTCCTTTAAAGAACAAAGACTAATTTTAAATGAACTATGAAAATTTTTGTCCCTGGGAACAGTTATAGAACATAATTGAATATGCTTATAATTTGTTTATAATAATGTGTGGGTCAGTAGTAAATACTTAAGGGGGAAAAAAGGAAAATCTCAAGATAGTCTGAGTCTTATTTAAACTTCTGTTTAAATTAAGTCTTAAAACCAAGAAATCATAAATTACTAATACAGTTAAAGTAGTTAAGAGGGAATTTAAAGAACTGAATCCCAACAGAAAATATTTTATCATCTTCAAGAGAGTCTAAAATACTTTGCCAGCTAGAAATACATATTTGGTACTTAAAGTCTTTTAACTCTATTTCTTCATGGCCACAAACTTTTTAAAACATGATTCCTATAATATTAACCCCACAAGCGGTTCTTTGAAGGTGTGAACAAATGTATGCTTCAGCCCCTCTGAGGCTTTCCCCTATGGATTTCACAGTCGCCAAAAACACCCTTGGTAGCATTGGTGGGTATTTACCTGTGTATATCCAGAGTCATGTTTTTGCATTAAGAAGCAGACTCATCTAAAATCTGTTTCAAACAAATATTTCTGTAGGTTCTAAGGAACAAAGAAGGGAACTGAGAATATACCAAGTTTCAGAGACCTTGGCAACTCACAAGAGCTGGACTTAGAAACTACCAAGTTCAGAACCAAAATCTTTACCTGGGGTGATCAGCTAGTAGGGGCAACCCCAGCATGTGATCCCAAGCCAGTCTGATTCCCAAATCCAAGTTCTTAACCACTAGGAAATCATTCAGGTGCTCTCCCATTCAATCTCTCTTTCTCACTCTCTCCCTTTTTCTCTCTATGTACATATGTATCTAAGTACAATGTGGAACCCCTTATTTGAATGCAGGTCCATCTGACTATAAAATGGATCATTTTCCTGCATACCTGCCACCTTCTTGACCTAAAGACAGCTGAGGACTTCAAGGATATCTGAAGCATTCTTTGATATAGGTACTTATAAGGGTAGATGGGGGTCTTCCCAATAGTCACAGCACAGAATTAACTGAATGAGAGAAGGAGAGACTCCTGTTAGCTAACGGGCAAAGCAAATATATTGCTCTCTACCAAAAATCCTACACAGCAACCAACACACAGAAGGGACCCAGAAGATACTTGTTGATTGAATGAATGAACAAATGAACACAAGCACAAAACTCCAGACTAACACACAGGTATCCATACTACTCCAGGAAGGAACATTTGAAGCCATCTCCTGCCATCCTCTGAGCATCACCAGCATCAGAAGTTAATTTACCAGCAATGACTGTCCTTTATGCATCATTTACAAAAATCATTTGGGCTGCTCCCAGCCCTGCTCAGTATGCAATAGAAGGTAGGTGGCAGAAGACAGAGTTCTGCCCAGTCGGGAGGTATCATGTGGCCCACAGTGAGGTGGACAGTTATGAAACGATTTCTTGCTGGTGTGTTTCTGTTATTCCCATGTGTCCTTATACCCCTAAGCCAGTTGGCAAGGGTCCCGATGGTCTGATCTCTGCAAAGTAGGCTCACAGTGTGGTTGAGAAAAGAGAAGAGGAAAAGAAGGAAGGGGGTCACCCCAACCTTTTCATGAGCCCTGCTTTGGAGGGCCCAGGATCTCTTTCCTGAGCATAGAGATGAGGACACCTTCACTGTCCAGAAAGAGGCCACTATTGGTAAAAATTCATTTATTTTATAGATATTTACTAAATACCTATACTGATAGGTCCCAAGAATAGAGCAGACATTGTCCCTACCCACATGGAACTTAAAGACCTATAGGGAATCAAGTATTTACAAAAACAAATGGCAAATTGTAACCTCACACATGCTACAAGGGATTGTGAGACCCTCTTAAAGGCAGATTTGACCTGAGAAGTTAAGACTTTGCTGAGGTAATGATGTTTCAGCTGAGGGCTAAAGGTCCAACATATATAAACTAAGAGAAGAAGGCTTGGAACTGTGTTCTAGACAGACACAATTGTATGTGCAAAGGCCCAGGGGCAGAAGAAAGTATGACAGGCTGGAGATTTGAATGTAAAGTGGTCTGGAGAAGACAGAATGACAAAGGCTAACAGGTCTTGGGTGCTCACTGAGTGCAAGGTGTTCTGACAAGTGTTTTTTAAATAATTACCTAATTTAAAGCCAACATTTTTACATATGAAGAAACTAAGGCACAGAGAGGCAAAACAAATTGCCAGATAATACCAGTTCTTGTTTAGGACCCTTGTCTTTATCCCTAGAAGCAGTGGGAAGCCATCAGAGGCTTTTAAGCAGAAGTGAACATACGGTGTTTCAAAAGAATGATTCTGATAAAAATAAACCAGAGATACCCCCACCTGCACTACCCCTTCTTTTGTACCCCAAATTAAAATATTTACATATTTACATTAAAATCATCATGGCTGTTGAATCTGAAAATAAATGATTATTCTGCAAAAGAGACCTAGATAGTATTAGCTAATGTGCTGGTGTGTGTGGTTCTGAGGAGGTGGGGAATGGCCTAGTAGTCCAGCTCCCTTTTTCTGAGACCTGTATTCTGAGAAGTTTAGAAGAGAGCCCCATATGACCTAGGGAGGGAGGTTGAAGACAGTCCCCTTCCGGGAACAGAGACTTACGCTCCCCACCCTGCACCAAGTTCAGTGAGTACTATGAGCTGAAGTCCTATCTTACTTTTTATACCAAGGAAGCAAAACCTCCCATGTGTGTTTTTCTTTGACAGCTGCAGTCATTTAAAAACTGGGGAATTTTGCCTTAAAATGTAGAGTTCTGGCTTCTCTGGCAATCCTGAGCCACCATTCACTTTTGGCCCTGTGGGTTGACCCCTGACCCACACACTAACCCTCCAGATAAGACACACCAGCTCCATACTCTTCCTAGCTACACCTGGTACCTGCCTGACCCTGTAGGCATCTACATTTGGGACCCCTGGATTGTATTCTGAGATTTGCACAAGCTCTAGAGGATTTCAGGTTATGGGTTTAAGAAACTGGGCTGGAAGTTTGGACAAAGAGAAGGGCTGCAAACACAAACAGGTTGTCTTTGAACTGGCTTCTGGTCGGGGTGGAGGGGATCTCCCTGGGAGACACAGGAGTGGCTCTAGGCAGGAGAAGCAGGTGAGATGAGGTGCCAGGGTCAGAATGAGTGCAGTGCCTCAGAAGCAATGAGGAAATGATTCTCCACAACAATCTAGTGGGTGGATAGAGAGAGGTTAATTTGTAGGTGTGGTTATAGTTCTGAGAGCAAGGTGAAAACCTGGACCTAAAGCATTAGAGGGCTGTCATAGGCTCTTAGCACATTGAATATTAGGAAGGTCAGACCAATAGCAGCATGTTGGGGTCAAGAGCCTGGAGGCAGTCACCCTTTGTAGGAAGGAGAGTTATTCCCAGATTAGGAATGGTGCACCCAGAATGAAGAGCCAGAAGCTGGTGGGAGCCTATGTAGTTTCATTGGCACAAGGCAGCAGTTACAGGAAAAAGACCAGTCTTGAACATTTAGCATCACTGGGAGAAAAATGAAATGTAATAAAAATTACAGTTGGTTAAGAATGGAGGCATTTTTACTACCAACAGAGCACCACTGTGAAAATCTCCAGGCTCGTGCCAGCGGGTTGATGCTGCTAACCTTTTCCTGGAGTCCGGGCATCTGAGTGCTCTTGGCATATTGGCCCAACCCCTCTGTCTGGGAGCAGGGCCTCCTCTGGCTTCCATAAAGCATAGATCTTGCCCAAATGTGGAAAACCTTTAGGGACATGAAAACCATTAGGGATCCGTAGCCCTGATTTGAACCAAGCAGAATAAACAAACCCCTGCCCAAATTGGAACTCGCTGGACGCCTTTCAGAGTTATCCAAGGAGAAAGGCTGGAGGCCTCAAGGGTCTTCGAGTGGGATTCTGTCTTGTTTCAGCTGCGCTCCTCCAGTCTGATGAGACCCTGTGCCCTTCGGTCTTTGTCCTTTTCTGAAGTGTTTTAACACCTCAGTTGCAAACCCATAAATGGATTGTGTTCTGAACCTATAATATATATAGTATTTTTCCCCTACCAGTGGAATTTTAAAGCCCAAGTTAGATGTTCTGGAAGTGTGTTGTATATCCAGGAACTCAGCTGGAAAAGGTCCAGAGAGCATTCACATTTTCCATTGACCATAGGGTCTTGCTAAGTTCCCAACCTCAATTTCTATTTTCAATATCCTTTGTCACTCTTTCCAGCCAAATAGTTTAGTTAGCTTTCTGTATGCACAGCACCATGTAACTTTGTGTCTTGCTCCCCAGAACAAGTAAGTGGCATATTTTCTTTTTTGATCCCAATTTAAAAAAAAATATTGGGGAGGCAGGTTCAGAGAGAATTATGAATGTTCATTCATTCACTAAGCAGTCAACTCAGTGTCTCCTGGGGGCTGGACACTGCTAGGCACTTTGGGGACAGTGAAGGGGGATGGACTGAAGAAGTGCAAACAATACCCCAAGTCCCTGATACTCCTAATCCACTAAACATGAGATAGACAGAGAGCTAAGAAACCAAGACACAGAACAACCAAGAACCCAGCCCTACATGGTCACAAATTCAGAGGTTGGAGAAGCATAGTTTGAAGTAATCTTGAGCTAGATTGGAGCTCTTACCCTGTCTCTAGTCTACTCCGAGGAATTACACTGTAACACAGCACAATATGAAAAACAGGTACTGAGTGCTGGCCATGGCTTTGTTCTAGCCAGGGATAAAAACAATGAAAAAAGGCAGTGTTCTTAATTCCTAGGAGTTGCTGATTTAGTTGACAGATGGTTGTGTGAACATGTGGTTACACTGTGCAGTGATACATATGAGGCTGAGGTTAGTGTGCCCTTTGGTGACCGACAGACCTAGATCCCACAAAAAAAGCTGTGTGACCCAGGGCAGGTCACTTACCGCCTCAGTTCCTAAGTTTGATTATCCTGCTTGTAAAATGGGGATGGTGCAGATACTTGCTTCGGAGAATCAGAGTGGCATAAAATAAATGAATCTAATGAATACAAAGTGCTTAGCACATGCTCAAAAATAAAAAGAGACCATAAAAGATGGAGATGGGACAAAGAAGACATTCCAGAAATGCTGAGAGCAGAGGCTGAGCTGCAGGGTGCTTCTCTGGACTGGGACTAGCAAGGAAGGGGACCCAGAGGGGACTGTGGGAAATGGAGCTGTGAAGGGCACTCTGGTCTACAGGCTTGTCTGGAGGGGCAGGTGGGCCCTGGGTCAAAGCAGAGCCCTGCAGGACAGGCCCTGGATGACAGCTCTTCCTGGCTCTTGCTTTCAGAGCTCATTTCTCCCATCCACACCCACTCCTCACCACCATTCCAAGTTTGATCAGCCACAGACAGCATCTCACCTGCCGGAAGGTCTGTCTAATCTTCCTAGCTTGTGCAATGGAATAATGCACAGATAAATCCCTTCTTCTCCTTCTCTAGCTCAGGCATGAGGAAGTTGGAATGTTTAATGCCAACTCTTCCTTTCAAAAGAAAGAGAGAGAAGGGATGGGAGGAAGAGAGGAGGAAAGAGATGAATGAAAGGAAAGGAAGAGAAATGGATCCAGAAGAGGGCAGGGAATTGTATACAGATGGACCAAAATAGCGGTGTTGAGGCAAGCACAAACTTACTACCTCATTTAGCAAAAGTGGGTCCCAGTGTTGAGCCAAGCACAAACTAACTACCTCATTTAGTAAAACTGGGTCCCAGGTCAGCCTTGCCAATGGATTCCACTTGTAGGACTTCCTGTTTTTCTTCCCACCCTTGCTTCGTCCCTGAATGTCTGTGCTTAGAGAGATTCCATGAGCAATCTGAGGAAGAGTCTGCAGACATGGCTGCCACGTCCCTCCCAGAACCTCTGAGCTCTCCAGAGAGGGCCCCAGGTCTTGGATCCCTTTGACCTTGAGCAGTGTCACACTCCTTTGTGCTTAAATCTCTCTGCAGGCACTCTGCCTGGGGCTGGAAACAGCAACATAAGGTGTAGGAGGCCCAAACAACAGTGGCCAGCACTGAGAAAGGACCCAAGGCTACCTAGACAGAGCACCTTTCTAGCACAACTACCATTCCCAGAGGTGACTGCTTAGTGCCTACATGGATACAAATTTCAGTGATGTTGTTTTTCCAAAAAAATCATTTATCACTCTGAACCTAAAATCAAAAAGCCTGTATTGCTTTAAAAATAGTTGCTAGGATTAATCTTTTCTACTGCTCAGTACAAATTAATGAGAAACCATGTTTTGAAGTGACCAATGTCTAATAAAATAACTTTGATTTAGGCTTCTTTGCTGAAAATGGATTTTTGAAGTGCAATTTCAAAGTGCCACTCTGGGGGACCTCAGATTTGATTATTCAGTCTCCCCAAGCCTTAGTTTTCTGTATCCACAAAGTGGATATAATAGGCTTTTCCTATAAATCAAGGAATGCAGGGGCATGTGATTTGTTAACTGTAAGCCATTGTACAAATGTAAGCTGCTGTTGCTACTACCATTAACAACTGTGATGATGAACGATGACAGCGTTATGGCCCTGGGTGAGATTTGTGAAGCCAGCCAGCTCCTCCTCTGCTGTGTCTGGCCACTTCTACATCAGTCACTTGTAACCAAACTCCTTCAGACCTGAGTTTCTCAAACTGTAACGTTACATATGGGTCCCCTGGAAAACTTGATGAGATGCAGATTTGGATTTACTGGGACCGGGGTGGGGTGAGATTCTAAATGTGTATGACGTTCCCTACCATGCAGTTGCTGCAGGCGAGACCCTCCTGTCAAGTAGCAAGACTCCCTGCTGAAAGCCTCCTCAAGGCACCTGCCTGCGTCTCATGGCTCGTTGGTCTCCCACCTTTACCTGAAGAGAGCTAACTCACCTTTTGTGGGCCAAGAGCTTCCCTGACAGGTCCACACCTGGGCCTGGAGCAGGAAGGCCCTCTGCTGCACAGAGCACAGACCCCATCCTCCTGTGGCACCCTTCTGCATGTGGCCACATGCAGGAGGCACAGTGCTTGTTTCCTGTTCTCCTGCATGTTCATTTCCCTGTACTTTGAGGGCAGCTCTGAACAGGTGTCAGTTTACCTGCTCTGCTTGACTTTGTCTTTGAACTGATCTGAGCCAGTCAAGTTCACAGAAAACTGACTGCAAAACCCAAATGCACCTTCCCAGTTTCTGAGGGCCACCTGCAACTCAGTCCGTTGAAGTTTCACACACACAACAGGTGATATGTGATGACATGATGATGACTGCCATTGACCTCGTCGGGAAGGACGCGCCGTAAACTGGTGGGAGGGCTTTACCAACACTGGCCCTTACCTGAAGGCATGGTCCCAGAACCAGCAGAAATCTTGGGCCTCACCTGAGACCTCATGAATCAGAATCTGCGTTATTTTAAACAATGGAATCCTCATGGGCTCAAGTCCTAGCTGTGCCACCCACTACTCCTGCAACCTTAATCTTTTCTCCCCTAGCTCAACCTCAGGCCTTGGCCTCATTCAGTTTCAGGGTCAACTTAAAAAGACCTCAAATCCTCTCTGTTGATAAAGATGCTGGGAGTTCTCTTTGGTGCCCAGGCTTAGTGGTCAGCACCTCTAACACTCACTCAGCATGGCCGGAGGGGAGTTCTGGTTTGTGATTGTTCCTTCAGACACCATGGGGCTAGCCAGTCGGGTCCTTTTAGGTGAAGGAATTACAGAGTAAGTAGATATGCTCCACAGCTGTCAGAGAATGTAATCTCCTTGTTTTATTTATATTTATATCTGTAACTGTAGACAAAAAGGAAGTCACCCTGAAAGAAATAACACACCAGTGAGTAATTGGGCCTTTAACAGAATGAAGGAGCCACATGTCTTATGTGTATTTATGACCTGTTTCCCCCTGTGCCAACTCTCAGGTGCCTATAAATGAGTAAATATAACACACTACCAGTGTATGTGACAACCTGCACAGAGTTCACGTGGAAACATGCAGGTCTTCCATCAGTGGCCCAGCCACTATGCTGAGTGTTTTATGTATCTTAGGAAGTTCTGAAAACAACCTGGTAAGGATCATGATCCTCATTTCAAAGATGAGTAAACTGAGACTTAGAGGCCATAACTTGGTGCCCCTGTAAATTTCCCTAGTTTGGAAAGTTGAGAAGGGGAAAGACAGCAGCAGGTGGCTTTACCCTCTGTTGTCCTGAGCCATTCCCTTCTGGCTCCAAATTTGCTGCACCAGTCCACAAACCCAAGTCTCTGTAGTTAGGCCAAGTGGATGCTTCTGTTTTAGAAGACATTTAGGGAACTTCATGGTGATCCCACCCCTTTCCAACCTCAGAGGTTTGCCAGAGTATTCATTCCATGTATGATATTTGACTTGTGAGGAGTTTAGGGAAATTTATTTTCCCCCTCTTTTCATATCTTTGATGATGTTTATACTCCTTCTTAGCTAGGAGATCACAGGAAGAGGAGCAGATGGCCTGCTCTGAAAGATAAAGTGCAGGGTTAAGCAACTCAAGAATAAGGAGCAGGGATTTGAACTTAGCTTCATCCTACTTCAGAGACCTGGCACTGGAGCATTTTTCTGTGTTGCCTCTGGACCCCAGGGCTCTTCTTTCACATCCTCCTTATTCCCCCCTGCTTCTGGCAAGAGGCACATGAATGAAGGTGCCCTTAGGGGAGAAGCCCTGGTTTGGACAGGGAGAGCTGGCAGAGGTCCAGCAGCAAGTCACGGATCCTGATTCTGGTCAGCTGGGACTGTCCACTTCCGGTGGTAGGCACCAGCACGTCCTTTGTCTCTGCTGCTCAGACTCATGGGAGAGAAGCCAACAGCTGTTCTTCCATTTCCTATGACTGTTTTATACCAAATCAGAAAGGAACTGACCTTAGGAAGGAAGTGTGAGGTTTCTCCAGGACACGTATAAACCTGTGTGTTTTCTTTACACGTTTTATTAGGCTGGCCTCCACCTTTCTCCCAGCTCCCACTGCCATCGTCGACATCACCTCCTAGGGCCAAATGGCCTTTCTAACCCCTGAGGTGTTGGCCTAAGAAGGGTTTTATAAAGATGCTTCTTGGTATCTCACAGCTGAGCACAATCAGGAGGCTAATGCAGACATTCATGCAAGTGGCAGTTAGAGATAAAGCAATAAAAATGGGATGGAAAGGACCAATTCTTGGGACAACTGATGGATAAATGGATTTGAACTCTTCCCAGGATATTGAAAAATAATAGACACCTCTAAGATTTGGGACCTGGGGAGATGAAAGCAATACCATAAAAAGAAAGTGAGAGTGGATCTTGACTTTGAGATTCTGGAATGTTCAAGGAGACACTCCCCAAAGCATCAGCTTTGGATATGAGTGAAAGGTCAGAGCTGGAATTATACATTTGCAAGTCATCTGCTTAGCTGTGATGAATACAGCTTGAGATGAGCTTTTCTGGAGGAGAGAGAGAAAGACAAGCAGAGGACAGAGACATGTATAGTTCATGCTGGGGGGCTGCAAGAAGGGGCAGAAACTACTGCCATGGCTGGAGAGTTAAGAGGAAAGCCAAGGTAGTATAATGCCCTGACCCAGAGCTCAAGAAGATCCATGGTATTGAGCTTAGAGTTGAGGATTATGAAGCTCATGCTACATAACAACTCTCTGTTGATTTTAATGCATCAAGTCATGATGTCCTCAAATCTATTTTTAGCTACTATGGCATGGCCATTTTTTCCTGTTACAGTGGAGTTTGATTTTGTTTGATTTTGTCAGTATGTTCTATTTACATCACCAAACATAGTCAAAAAGCCATTAACTGCATAAATACAAAACAGTTCCTCTACAACCTCATCCATCAGTGAATTCCCATATCAAGTATTTAATGAGTACTTGACTTGAAATCGTAGTTGGTCAACAAGTGATGCATTGTGAATCCTATGACCTTCCAGGTTTTGGTCCCATTTTAGTTGAAAAGGGAAAATCAACAGTTTGAATATGTGCATAAATTAACCTCAGGTACCCAAAGTATAATCCTGGCCTCACTAACCTACTACCTGTGAATAATTAGGAATGTCGGAGGTGAAACATGACAGACTATGGACTCTGAAAAACAATCTGAGGGTTTTGAAGGGGCGGGGGTGTGGGAGGTCGGGGTACCAGGTGGTGGGTATTATAGAGGGCACGGATTGCATGGAGCACTAGGTGTGCTGCAAAAATAATGAATACTGTTATGCTGAAAATAAATAAAAAATGAATTTAAAAAATTAGGCATGTCACTTAACCTTTCTGAGTTTCCTTGGCTGTAAAATGGAATACTAATCTTACTTGGGCCACAGAGTTGCTGATAGGGCTAAAGGAGATAATTAAATAAAATATTAGCAGGTAATACTATCAGTAACGTTATCATTGCCTTTTAAGGGGAAAAAAATTTCCAAGTGCATATGTGTTTTTCTTATTAAGTGACTTTGACCTATCTAAAGTCTGGTCCAGGTCATTTCTGCAATAATATGTACTAAGTTAGAAATAACGTACACCAGTTTTCTTTTAAGTCATAAAGCTATTTTAATTGATACTCATATCATCAAAGGTTGAAAATTATAATAACATTATATAATAACATAATAAAATTATAATAAACAGTAATACAGAGTGCATGTTCAACATTAGTTTTAAAAATATATATTTCCTTTAAAACAAACATAATTTTTAAAAATATCAGAGTGTTTGTGACGTGAAGTCATGGTTACAGTCACGTTCCAGTTTGTCATCTATTCTTGTCCAATGTACAGGTCCAATTTAGGGCAGACTTGCAGATAGACAATAAATATCTGGTGGTCTTGTATAAGGCTCTTCTCAGCCTATTCTTAAACATAAAACTGAATGGACTGTTAAAAAGTATGAAAACTAATCAAAGTGATATACCATGTTAATAGCATAATAGATAACAACCACATGATCATCTCAGTAGATGCATAAAAGGCATTTGACAAAATCTGACCCCCTTTTATGAAAGGACACACAACAAAAAAAGAATAGAAGGGAACAACCCCAACCAGACAAAGTGCATTTATGAAAAACCCACAGTTAACATAATGCATAATCATACAAACCTGAAAGCTTTCTGCCTAAAACCAGGAACCAAACAGGTATCACCACTTCTATTCATCATTATAATGAAGAAAAAAAAAAAAAGATAAATTGGACTACATCAAAATGGAAAACTTTTGTGCATCAAAGAACAATATGAGTTGAGTAAAAAGGTAACCCATAGAATGGGCTAAAATATTTCCTAATTATATATATAAGAAATTAATATCCAGAAAGTATATAAAACTCAACAATAAAAAGACAATCCAATTTAAAAATCAGGAAAGGTCTTAAATAGGTATTTCTCAAAAGAAGGTATGTGCATTACCCATAAGCTCATGAAAAGATGCTCAACATCATTAGACATTAGGGATATGCAAATCAGAACCATAAAATACTTGATAGCCACTAGGACATCTATAATTTTAAAAAAGAAAGAAAAAATGAAAATCTGGGGACACCTGGGTGGCTCAGTTGGTTAAGTGTCTGCCTTTGGTTTGGGTCCTGATCCCAGGCCAAATCAGTTGGGTTCCCTGTTAAAGGGGCAGCCAGCTTCTTCCTCTCCCTCTGCTCCTCCCCCTCAGTGCTCCTGCTCTCTATCTCTCTCTCTCTCTCTTAAATAAATAAATAAAATCTTTTTAAAAAATGAAAAAAAAAAGAAATGCAAAGAAAAGGAAAGAAATGTATACCTGGAAGTGGAGAAATTGGAGCCCTGTACATTAATGATGGGAATGTAAATTGGTACAGCCTATATAGAAAACAGTTTGGGCATTCTTCGAAAAAACATAATTCTTCGAAAAAACATTTATGCTAAACATAAAATTACCATATGATCTAGCAATTCCATTCCTAGGTATTTATCCATGAGAAATGAAAAAATATTCACATGAAAGTTTTTGCACAAATGTTCATAATAGAATTATTCATGGTAGCCAAAAAGTGGAAACAACCAGATTGTCCATCAACAAATGAATAGATAAACAAAATTTTTGGTGTATGCATAAAATGGAATATTAGTTATCCATATAAAAATAAATGACGTACTGATTCATCCTATGCTGGTGAACCTGGAAAACATTGTAAGTGGAAAAACCCAGACAAAAAGGCCACATATTATATAATTCAGTTACATTAAATATACAAAGTAAGCAAATCCATAGAGATAGAAGGTAGAATAATGGTTGTTAGGGGCTGATGTGGTCCTGGGAGAGGGAGGCAATGGGGAGTGATTGCTAATGTGTACAGGGGGGTAATAAAAATGTTTTAAGATTGTCTAAAGTGACAATTGTAACTCTGTGGATATACTTTAAAAATACTGAATTGTATACTTTCAAAATTGAATTTTATGGTATGTGAACGATATCTTTATTTAAAAGAAGGAATGGACATAAATAGCTCAGTGATATTTTAGCATGGAAAGATTTAACTCCAAAACGGCCCTGACATCTTGATGGGGTTTGCTGATAATGCCAGGTTAGAAGGGGCATGAATGTTCTCTTTACAGAGGGAAGAAGAGCTATAGAGTTGGGAACAGCAGGGGTGTGGTGGAGGGGCTTTTTTAAACTGGATAATCTGTTAGTACAATGTATAGCAAGATTTACAGACATTTCTTTTTAAATGAACAAATGAGGTATCATTAGGGAATCTTAAAAAAAACTTTTTTTTTTTTTTTTTTTATTATGGTAGGCACTGCACCAGAGGGTACGAGTTACAGGTTATAAAAACAGAGCAAAAGTTTCCATAGCCTGAAATGATTTGCTACATGACAGTCTCTTCCTCTGGCTTCTAAGATGAAAGGCCCCAGAATTCCTTCTTCGTCTTTCAAATGATGACTTAGTGATGATGATAAAAATGACTAACTACTGAGAGCTGAATATGTATGACGCCTCTTACATGCATTTTCTCATTTTAATTTCCTCATCATCACTGTGACATCGTTGTTGAGAACTTACCCAAGATCACGCATCGAGTCTGTGCCAGAGCTGGGCTTGCAGCCCCACACCTGTGTGACCCAAGGACCTCACTTATAACCACTAGACTGTGCCGTCACTTTCCTCTGAAGGAAAATCCCCCCAAGAGTTTACAACTTCCAACCACACCAAGTAGGGAGGCAATAGTGTGGAGAGGAAGTACTGTGGACTGGGAGTTCAGGGCCTAATTCTAGTCCATCTTTGTCCTAATCAGCCCTGTGACCTTGGGCAAGAAGCTTGACCTCTCAGAGGCATAGTTTCCTGATTTGTAAAGTGTGGAAAATTCATCCTGACTACCCCCATCATTCCTTCCAGATCCAGTGTTTGGTCTAAGTCCAGCTTGGTTTACCTAGTGCTAATAAAACCTCAGATTCTGTTGTAAAAGTGACACTAAAGAATAGAACCTTCAAGACAGTGTAGGGTGGGGATGTGGAGTGTCTTTTGTGTCGGTCTGGTGTGGCACTGGTCCCAGAGGTAATCTCAGTGTGATGTGGAGCAGTTCCTTAACCTCTGTCACCATCTGCTAAAATGGGGATAATGATAACACAGTGTGCTCTGCCATCCACACAGAGTGGTTGTGAGCCCTGAGTAAAATTTCTGTAGGTACTAGTACATAATAAGTACTAGATAGTATCTATTTCTTAATAATATGATAAGCAGTGGGACACCTGGGTGGCTCAGTCCTTTATGCATCTGCCTTTGGCTCAGGTCATGATCCCAGGGTTCTGGGATCAAGTCCACATCTGGCTCCTTCCTCAGCAGAGAGACTGCTTCTCCCTCTGCTTATGTGCTCTCTCTCTCTCTGACAAATAAATAAATAAATAAAATCTTTTTTAAAAAATAATATAATAAGTAGTCATTATCATATATTATTTAATAATTGATTTATGACTATTATTATTGATGGTTATAATTATATCATAGAGATACAAATGCCCTTAAAAGTTATGATGCAAGTAGCCCTGCCAGGTTGTTACTCTGGAGTTCAGGTGGCCTGCCTGGGCTTGCTTCTAGAATCATCCACGTCTGTTGGCTCAACCATCCCTGAGGAATGCGCTGCTGGGTAGAAGGGCCTTAGATTGTCACCAGCACTCCCAGCTTCCCTCCGATTACCTTGGAGTTACTAATGCCATTTACGCCACACAGTATCCCAGCTTGCCATATGAATTTTAGCTCAATTAATTTTGTTTACCCAAAGTAGTCAGAAATCAGCAGGTAATCAGTGAGAGGCACTGATAAAACAGTTAGCTGGTGTGCTGTACAAAGAAAAGAAACTTCTGTTGCCTGGAAGTTTCACAAAATGGGTAAGGACTTTTTTCTCTTAGAGTGTTAGTTGATAACATAATAAGCACATATGATGTATTTACAATACCCTTTATCACAGTGTTATTTATTATGGTAAGACATTATAAACATAACATTGACTACTAGAAAACCATTAAAAATATTAGAAAGCTAGTTTTAGAGCTGGGGAAATGTACACTGGAAAGTGTGTTTTTTTAAAAGGTTAGAAAAAACTATGTGCTCTGATGGCTAACTTGGTAAATACTGTGTATTTATTTTTAAAAAAAAGCCAACAAAACCAAACACATGAGATGTTGCAACAGAAATACTGAGATTTTTAAAATGTCTATACTGCCTAGAGCAATCTATACTTTTAATGCTATTACGATCAAAATTCCACTGGTATTCTTCAAAAAGAGCTGGAGCAAATAACCCTAAAATTTGTATGGAATCAGAAGAGACCCCGAATCGCTAAGGAAATATTGAAAAACAAAAATAAAATGGGGGGCATCACGTTACCTGATTTCAAGCTTTACTACAAAGCTGTGATCACCAAGACAGCATGGTACTGGCATAAAAACAGACACATAGACCAGTGGAACAGAGTAGAGAGCCCAGATATGGACCCTCAACTCTATGGGCAAATAATCTTCGACAAAACAGGAAAAAATATACAGTGGAAAAAAGATAGTCTCTTCAATAAATGGTGCTGGGAAAACTGGGCAGCTATATGTAAAAGAATGAAACTCGACCATTCTCTTACACCGTACACAAAGATAAACTCAAAATGGATAAAAGACCTCAATGTGAGACAGGAATCCCTCAGAATCCTAGAGAAGAGCATAGGCAGTAATCTCTTCGATATCAGCCACAGCAACTTCTTTCAAGATATGTCTCCAAAGGCAAAGGAAACAAAAGCGAAGATGAACTTTTGGGACTTCATCAAAATCAAAAGCTTCTGCACAGCAAAGGAAACAGCCAAGAAAACAAAGAGGCAACCCATGGAATGGGAGAAGATATTTGCAAATGACAGTACAGGCAAAAGGTTGATATCCAGGATCTATAATGAACTCCTCAAACTCAACACACACAAAACAGACAATCATATCAAAAAATGGGCAGAAGATATGGACAGACACTTCTCCAATGAAGACATACAAATGGCGATCAGACACATGAAAAAATGTTCATCATCACTAGCCATCAGGGAGATTCAAATTAAAACTACATTGAGATATCACCTTATACCAGTTAGAATGGCCAAAATTAGCAAGACAGGAAACAACATGTGTTGGAGAGGATGTGGAGAAAGGGGAACCCTCTTACACTGTTGGTGGGAATGCAAGTTGGTGCAGCCTCTTTGGAGAACAGTGTGGAGATTCCTCAAGAAATTAAAAATAAAACTTCCCTATGATCCTGCCATTGCACTCCTGGGTATTTACCCCAAAGATACAGATGTAGTGAAAAGAAGGGCCATCTGTACCCTAATGTTTATAGCAGCAATGGCCACGGTCGCCAAACTATGGAAAGAACCAAGATGCCCTTCAACAGACGAATGGATAAGGAAGATGTGGTCCATATACACTATGGAGTATGATGCCTCCATCAGAAAGGACGAATACCCAACTTTTGTAGCAACATGGACGGGACTGGAAGAGATTATGCTGAGTAAAATCAGTCAAGCAGAGAGAGTCAATTATCATATGGTTTCACTTATTTGTGGAGCATAACAAATAGCATGGAGGACATGGGGAGTTAGAGAGGAGAAGGGAGTTGGGGGAAATTGGAAGGGGAGGTGAACCATGAGAGACTATGGACTCTGAAAAACAATCTGAGGGTTTTGAAGGGGCAGGGGTGGGAGGTCGGGGTACCAGGTGGTGGGTATTATAGAGGGCACGGATTGCATGGAGCACTGGCTGTGGTGCAAAAATAATGAATACTGGGGCGCCTGGGTGGCTCAGTGGATTAAGCCGCTGCCTTCGGCTCGGGTCATGATCTCAGTGTCCTGGGATCGAGCCCCGCATCGGGCTCTTTGCTTGGCGGGAGCCTGCTTCTCTCTCTCTTTCTCTGCCTGACTCTCCGCCTGCTTGTGATCTCTCTCTCTGTCAAATAAATAAATAAAATCTTTAAAAAAAAATAATGAATACTGTTATGCTGAAAATAAAAAATAAATAAAAAAAAGAAATACTGATATTATTTCTGGGTATAGGATTATTGATTAATTAAATTTTTTTCTGTATGCTTCTCCACGTTTTCGATACTTTCACAGTGAGCTCTTTGGAAATCTGAGGGCAGAAGTTAATTTTTATTAATAAGAATTGTTAGGGGTCTTTTTTTCTGCTCTGAGGTTTTTCAGTCCATTAAACTGTTTTAATCTGACTATGGCTTAATTTTCAATCTAGGCATATTGTTTTTTTCTTTTTTTTTAAGTGCTAACTTAGAAATAATATGCTTCATTGACTTTGTGAACTTATCTTTTTTGTTGTAGTACTGAGGACAGCCCAGACACATTTGTTACAAGATTGATTTGTTAGTCTGAAAACCAATAACAGATAATGAGAAAGAATCACCAATTACCTAACCTTTCTTTTAAACCATTTACTTCCCTGTTGAAAAGCAATTTTCAACTCTGCCTGAGATTATTGTCTTTAAGCCAACTCTAAATCTTTTATAAAAAGAAATCAACATCCTTTCTCTCCTGTCTTATTTTATAATTGGAATTGTACCACTCAGTGTCCATTAAATATGCAGTTGATAAATCTAACGCTTAACTTAAAAAAATAAATGGACTGTCTACAAAATTAATTGATTCAAAGAAAAATGGATACAGTAGATATGATAAAAAAAAGTTTTCTACTTTCTTCCCTACTTTTAATTTGAAGTAACTTTTCAAAAGCAATATTGTGATATTTATTGAAAAAAAATCTGAACAGCGCAGATGTTGTACCAGGTTGTGTCTGTGAGAAGATTTGAGTTTTTTCCTCTGGACGATTTTTCCAGATATAATTTTGATATATTTTTTAAACACTGTCATATGTACAGTAGAAAAAAGTTAAACAAAACAAAAATCAGTCTGCAAACACTATTATTAGTTTGGTGTGTAAGGGATAGATATGCCAACATACACCTACATTTGTAGGGTGCCTGGGTGGCTCAGTGGGTTGAGCCTCTGCCTTTGGCTCAGGTCATGATCTCAGGGTCCTGGGATTGAGTCCCACATCGGGCTCTCCACTCAGTGGGGAGCCTGCTTCCCTCTCTTTCTCTCTGCCTGCCTCTCTGCCTACTTATGATCTTTCTCTGTGTGTCAAATAAATAAATAAAATCTTTAAAGAAATATATTTGTAAAGTTATTTTTCCTCTAATAGGATCATATTTCGTTGTTTCCAATGTGGTGTTTTTTTTACCTAAATTTATCATAAAAAAATGTCAGTGTCAGCACATATAAATTTCCCTCATTTTGTCTGTATTTTTGCAAGAATTTCTGTCAGATAAAATCCTAGAAGTGGAATTTCTAGGACAAAGGGTGTACTGTGTAAGTTTTGGTTTCCCTTCCCAGAAAGCTTATGCCTATTTCACCAGCACTCATGGAGAATGAGGATGAAAAGTAATGTTTCAGAAGCAGAAATACATAGCAGGTCCTCCCGATGGTTTACCTTGGTTCAAAAACAAACACAAACAAATGTTAAGTTACCATCAAAATATAACGCAAGTACTATGCTCTATTTTTTATTGAAGTCAGATTCCTGTAATGTGTAATCCTGCTGTTAAACAACAGAAATGGAACTGAGTAAATTGAAGATCTTAGTGGCTTTATTAAACGACTGATTTGTGCATCAGACAGCATCCCATCTAGCAAGTAGAGTTGTACAAATGGACGGTTTTTATAGGGAGGTTGGTGAGGCAAAAGGTTATTAGTAAAAGAAAAGAAGGATTGTTTCAAGCCAGATCACCTTCCCTTGGGGGAAAGGGCAGGGGGTCTTATTAGGTGGATTACCTCATCTTTGTGTGGGGTAGGAGTGTTATAGAGAGGGTCCACGTGACAGATGACCTCATGGGTGCTGACCAGAAAATTCCAGATTGATTGGCTTAAATCCCACTCCTGGAGAGGTCCACACTGCAGTTAAACCCTGGTTTATTATCCTGAGGGGGAAATGACTCCACCCAGGGCCTGTGGCTTTGCTTTTTTTTTTTTTTAAGAGACTCACCAGGAAAATCATGGGACTCCATCTTCCCTGCAGAAGATCTCTCAAAGTGCTGAGAGTAACAGAGGGCTGACCTTTGGAGTCAAAGCTGAATCGTAGTTCCACCCCCTCTCAGTTGTTGGAATGTCTTTAGACAAATTACTTAACTTCTCTGTCTTCTGTTTGACCGCCTATAGGGTAGGGATAATAACCCTTGTCTTACAGTGTTCTTTGTAAGAATTAAAGGAGTTCCTTAAATGGTGATTAGCAGGAGGTAGGTGGGGAGCTGTTCTTCAGCTGCTGGAAAAGGATTAGGGTATTAGCCAAGGGCATCCTGGATGATAAAGTTTTTTAAAAGTTTTGCAAAAATCCTTGATGAAATTGCTAACATTCTAGATAGTATATGCTATGTAATATTACACCTCTTCCCACATCCTCCATTTCCCTCCCCAACCCTGCATTATACTGATTATCTGTCTCCTCTCATAGAATGTTGTATGTGAACAAAGATCTTTTCTTGTTCACTAAATCCCAACATCAGTGTGGCCTGTAACAAAGTATCTCACACACAGTAGGCATTCAGCAAATGAATGAATGAAATTTGTACTGGAACCTTCCTTCAACCCAGGTTTATTGACAGCTAATAGGGCTGGCCCTTGGACACAGATCACACCCAAGGTAACACAGGCTTGGCCTGGGATGATGCAGAGTCCTGGGCCAGGAGCCAGACTCTTCTGGTTCCTGCTCAGCTTTTGCCATTTCCAGGGCTGACCACTCATGACCTGGGTCCTTGGGCAAGTCCCATAGCAACTTCACTCAGACTTTGTAAAAAATAACATTAGCAATGCCTGGCTGTTGGGACATTCTCACATTATGCAAGAGATTATATGAGATTCCTTGGTAAACTCTAGGTTTTCGTTTGAGGCACAGCAAGAAAGACCAAATGCTTTTCGTTTTGATTGGACCAAAAAGCAAAAGGAGAAAGAAATGGAAAGTGGCAGGTTTTGCTGGGCTTGAGCCCAAACCTGAGGCTCTTCCATGGGCTTGGACCCAAACTAGCATTTCTGAATAAGCGCTAACTCTGAGGGAGAGGGTGGATTTTGGGGGGAGGGAGTTCCCCAATAACACTGTACCCCAGGGCATTGGGTAAGCAGTTATTAAGGAAAAGTGCTTACCAAGTTTAGAGGCTTTTCTGGATATTTCTGGACTGCACAATATGCAGACAGCCCCTGGAAATGGTAGCTTATAATAAAAATCGGGCGCTTTCTGATCACCAGACAGGAAGGCAGGAATGACAGGACTCTGGGGATGGCAGGGGGCAAGGCGGGGGAGGGGATACTGCTGAAGGGAAGCTGTGGGCCAGATTTCCCTCCCTGGAGGCAGAGTGATTGCCTAGATCCAACCAGAGTCTGCAAAGTCTAGGATGCTATATTTTTATGTAGATGTTTTGATCTTCCCACTACCCACATGGTGCCTTCATGGGTCACACTTATTTTGTGGTGCCTTCTGGAAAATAAAGCTTTATTCCTTATTTTCTACAGTGACATGCCATCTCTCCTAATATATGGAGCCATCGGGAATAACCTGCAGTTTTCTAAATAAGCCACAGTGTCTCTTACCCTCTGACCTTTACATAGAGTTCCAAGCAATAAGGCAGACTAAATTTCCTTGGACACTGACTAACCTCACAAACACCTTAAGGTTTCCCTTCCCAGAAAGCCTCCCCCATTGAGAATCACAGAGTGTGATATATAAGTTCTGAAGGAACTGTAATTCCCACATAAATGATATGTAGACAAGGTTGAGGAGAGCAACTATTGTTCCATGAGACCATATGCTGAGTGATCAGGAACATCAGCTCTGAAGTCCAGTAGACCTTGATTCAAATCCCAGCTCCCAGGTTACTTCTTTGGCGACCTCACGTCAGTCTCCCATCATACTACTATCTACCTCCTGAGTTAATCCATGGAAGATACTTAGTTCAGGAAACTAATGTTTGAGCAGAGAACCAGAACTTGTAAGCCCTGTGTCTCATGGTAAATATTTCCAGGTTGTGACTGTGTCGAGAGCTATAGCCCAATTCTGCTGTAGAATAGCTATTAACTGAAGAACATAGAGCTGAGAGAAAACCTTGACTGTGACAGAGGTGGATAATTTTATTCACCATACATTTTCTAAAAACTTTTTCACAAGAGAAGAACTGCAGCTTCTAGTGGGCTTTATGCATTTTCCCCACAACTAATGAGGAAGTGCCAGGGGTCATGGAGCTTTGAGGTCTCTCAGCCATCACAGAGTTGCCCATCGTGCAGAAAGCACAGTGTGGTGGTGATGGAGGCTGGAGTTGGGCCATGTGGCATAGGAAGGGGAAGGGGGAGATTTTATGGAGCACCCAGTAAGAACAAGAGGAAACAGGAAGTTTTTAACAGCTGCTGAATAGACCGATATCTAATAACGAGATTGAATCAGTGATCAAAAACCTCCCAAAAAACAAGAGCCCGGGACCTGATGGATTCCCTGGGGAATTCTACCAAACCTTCAAAGAAGAAATAACACCTATTCTCCTGAAGCTGTTTCAAAAAATTAACAGCTGCTTAAAGTTTGGAGCTTGCGGGGCACCTGGGTCGCTCGGTTGGTTAAGCATCTGCGTTTGGCTCAGGTCACGATCTCAGGGTCGTGGGATAGAGCCCCATGTCAGACTCTTGCCTGCTGTGCTCTCTCTCTCTCTCTCTCTCTCTCTCTCTCTCTGTCAAATAAATAAATAAAAGCTTTTTAAAAAGAAATAAAAGGGAAGAACTTGTGGGCAGAAAATGATCTCCCAAGATTTCTGGGCTATTTCTTTGTAGGGCATGAGTATTTCTGCTTTAAAGAGACATACACAAAGGTCTACATTATGTGTCAAGGTTTCTAACATCAGATTTGTGTTTGTTTTGAGTTTGATGTCACTTATCCTGAAACACGTGGACTGTGGCATTTATTAGGACTACAATGACCTCGCTTCTTTTTTCTTCTTTCATTCAGTTTTCTTAGGTCTCCTTTATTGCCGTTTCTCACCAGTCACTAGACTCTTTATTCATTGTAACAGCATGTGATTCCTATCTCAAGATAAATTGCAGTTTATAATATATTATCTTAGGTTATTTATGTCTTTTATTACATTATCTCTTCTCTTACATATTAGATAAGCAATTTCACAAGATTTAGGAGTTACTTTTATTTCCATCACAGAGTGTTGTACTTTGAAATCATGTTTCTGAGTTGGTTACTTCTGGGAAGACCTCCCCTCCACTATAGGGCTAATTCCACTGAACATAAATTATCAGTATCCAGAAGCTGCAATCTGCCTGTTATCAGACCACATTCTGAGTCCATTTTCAGGAAATCTAGTACTCCCTAAACTATTCAAAACTTGGAGAGTGAGACCACATACACCATGTAGATTTGAGCACTTGCTCTATCTTAATTATTTTCAAATAAGATCTTAGAACTACATATAATTTGGTAGTCCTTGCTGTCCACTGAAGTTTTTTGGTAGTTTGGTCCCAAAAATGGGAAAAAATGGTTGCAATAAGTCATTGTACTCTTTACTCACCCATTCACCTTTTAGAATCAAAGAGAAAGAATAATTTGGATACTATAGTTTTTATACAGAAGACAAAAGAGGGAGTTCTGACTGGAATATACTTAAAATAGGATCAGGCTTGCATCAGTGAAGAACAGTATTATTCAAACTTTACAGTTTTCTTCTCATGATTTTTTGTTATATTGTCACTGAGAGCATTCCTGCAAAAGGGGAACAACTCAATTAAACAGCAAATGTAACCAAGAATTTTTCTTGAGCTATGCTTCAGAGGCGGCAGGTTGGCTGCATGGGAGAGGATAGGATGAGGGAAGAACGTCAGAGCCCAGACCATCAACAGAGATGCCCTGTCAATAGGGTTGTCTAAGAACTAAGAGCTCCCAGTTTCCTTCTTCTCTCCCACACTGTTACTGGTTTGTTAATTTGGGCAGAATGCATAGGCCTAGTTTTTGGATCAGAAGGTATGGTCCCATACTTACCAGAGGAGCGTATTCTGTTGTGCACAGAAGATACACAGTGAAGGGAAGACTAGAGAAGATTTAGAGTTTAAGAGGGAAGGGAAGTTGTATGGGCTTGTTTTTAAGGGTAAGGGAAACCAAACACGGGTAGGCAAAGAAGAGTCTGCGGTGGGAAAGACTGATGACTGATGCTGGAGACAACCGCTGAGGCAATTTGAGATTTAGTCACAAAACTAGGTGGGCCTTGGGGAGGGGGAGACACACATTTTTCTCAGAAAAGGAGGAGAAAACGGAAAACATAGAGGCATTTGGCCTAATGGAAGGAGTCCCTGACATTTGTCAGTTATCATCATGTAGTAAAACGTGTGGTAAGCATCAAGCACAGTAGCTACGTTTGTGGTGAGCACAGCATCTTGTTTAAACTTGGCTTGTTTAAACATCACTATGTTGTATGCCCAAAACGAACATAACGTTGTGTGTCAACTACACTCAAGTAAAAAAAAATTTTTTTTAATTATCAAATGAATTAAAGAAAAATAAAGGCGGCTTTGGGTGTGTGTGAATAGAAAGGCTATAATGCAGAGGTAAAGAAGCCAGTGAGTGATTTTGGAAAAAAACAAAACAAAACAAAACAAATTCATGTCAAGTCTGAAGCTGCCCTGAAGGTCCAGCTGAAGTTAGATAATCCAGATTAGCAAGGGTCCCATCACTAAGTAGTGACAATGTCAGGGTCATCACATAGCAGCCCAGAAGCCAAGGACAGATGGTTGAGTTTAGGGTTGAAGATTGGGAAGTACATGTGGTGGGAAATCAAGGAGACTTGGGACAGCATCCTGGGTGTTGTGGGTGCCATGCTAAAATGCTGACCATGCACGCAAACCAAGACCAAGGAACTGAAAGTCTGCCAAGGACAGAGAAGGTTTAATAGAAGGGGTGGAAGGGAAAAGGCAGTCAAACTCAAGGCCGAGGATTTCAGAGTTCAGTACTGTAGAGATGGAGCACTTCGGAGTGACGATTCCAAGGTTGTCTGCAGTAGGGATTTAAAGAAGAGTCTAGGATGTGGAAGTCTGAATGTTGATGAAGCCTTCCTCATGAACTGTGCCGTTGTCCAGTATCCAAGCCAGGTGACAGTCAGCAGTGAGGAATGCCATGCCATCAGAAGGGCTTTGTTCTGCCAAAGAGTCAGTGAGAATGCTTTAAGAAATCAGGAATGGAAGAAAGATTCTGGGGAAGTAGAATGCCCCCTATGGAGCTTAAGGGGGACTGGCCAGGGAGGGACTGCTGGGAAGGAAAAGGTGTGAACTGGATGAGAAGTGAGAACAGTTTGGCTCCTGGGGCAGCATTTCCTGAAGGGCTCCAAGCAGCCCTAGTCTCACAGAGTGGCCCAGTAGGTATGATATAAAGTGTGCTTTGGGGAGCAATGTATGAAGCAATGTAAATAGATTTCTTTTTTTTTTTTAATGATTTTTTATAGGTTATTTATTTGATAGAGAGAGATCACAAGCAGGCAGAGAGGCAGGCAGAGAGAAGGGGGAAGCAGGCTCCCCGCTGAGCAGAGAGCCCGACATGGGGCTCGATCCCAGGACCCTGAGATCACGACCTGAGCCGAAGGCAGAGGCTTAACCCACTGAGCCACCCAGGCGCCCCTAAATAGATTTCTTTACTGCAATAACCCTTAGAGCCTTTAACAATATACCTGTGCACCTCCTGTGTTTCCAGGAAGAAGATTTGTGACATGAATATGTGACATTTCCCCAACTTAGCCATAAAACTGATCATACTTTGGTAAATTCTGTTGTAGGGTTCTTCAGAGATTTTCAAAGCTTTTTGAGCAGATGGACGGACGGATGGGTAGTTAAGTAGATGAATGAATGAATGACTTGTAGGAAGGAGATTGAGAGATGGAGGAGTGGTCAAATAATGGGAATTTGTGCCCAAGGAATAATTTGGAGTCTATGAATACATTTGGTGCTTCTGTCTAGTGCATTTGCCACACTCACTTCCTCACCATCTTTTTACTGCCACTTGTGCAGCAGGGAATAAGATTTATTTATTTAATTTATTTAGATATAGCTCCTCACTGCCTATTCCTCCCTTACTTTATAAGTGGTTTTATCCCTGCAAACGCCCAAATGTTCTCAGCAAGAATCAGTCTTTGAGGGTGGAATGTCGGCAGGTAGACCATGAAGGTTTGGACCTTATGTGCCATGGGTCCCTAAGGTCTCTTGTGTGTTTACACACCATGTGCCTATGCATCCACATATGCCTCCACCACCCTGCCTACCAGCCTTCTTTCCTCTTTCACCTTGGTTGTGGTGCCCACACTCACCCTCATTTTGCCATATTCTAATGGTTAGCACTGGAGGAAGAGGAATCAAATAGTGCCTTTGACTTGTCTTCTACTCTGCAATGTCATAGTGAACTGGTTGAAGAATGTTGTGTTAGATCAGTTCTCCTTCTGAAAATGGGGAACTGAGCCTTTACCCATGCCCTAGGGGGCAGGAGCAAGAAGACTGGATAGTTATCAGAAAGGTCTCCATTACAAGAAAGATAGTAGAGAGCTATTCACCAAGCAGAAACTTGGTTAGGAGACCTGTAAGATTTTGAAAGGCTCTCAAGTAAATATCTGTTGTAGGGGTATCAACCTTGGTGTCACCACAACTTGTGTTGCTTTATTTTAGAACGCCAGCCAGGCACCTCCATGGCTAATTCCAGTGCCCTCCCTTCAAGTTCAGCTGGGATCAGCAAGGAACTGATTGACCTCCAGCCCCTCATTCAGTTCCCAGAGGAAGTCGCCAGCATCCTGATGGAGCAGGAACAGAACATTTACCGAAGGGTCTTGCCAGTTGACTACCTTTGCTTCTTAACCCGGGACTTAGGCACTCCGGAATGCCAGACATCCCTGCCCTGCCTCAAAGCATCCATCTCAGCTTCGATTCTTACCTCCCAGAATGGAGAGCACAATGCCCTGGAAGATCTGGTGATGAGATTTAATGAGGTAAGAAGCCACTTGGAGATATACTTGTACTTGAAACTCTAATAAGTGATTTTTAAGCATATTTCTCCTCTTCGGATCATCTGTTATTGGTGTCTCACCTACCTCTTGGTCTTGCCACTTCCATGATGGCTGCCTTCTTTCCAGCAATGAGATTGACAACACATTGTCGTCCTCCTGGTCATTTCACTCAACCTGCCCTAGGCCTAACTATTCCTATCCTCACCTCTGTCTTCATCAAGTCCATGGGCCTTCTCCCTTTGGACAGTGTTTGCCCTTTTGTCCTCTCCTTTGCCAAAATATTCTCCCTGGGCCCATTTTCTGGTATTCCCCCTCCCCCATTCCTACAGGTGCTTTTAAGACCAAATGTCTCAATTTTGAGTTTTGACCACATGATCCCTGGCCATAGTATCTGCCAACCCACCTCCTCTTCCATTATCAGGGCTCCTCAGCAGAAATGTAAAAACCAATGCACCTGGGTCAGAAGCACAGGGAGGAGCATGGGTTTTGAGGGGCACTTGATCCCTCGACTCCTGTTCCTTACACACCATCAAGATCCTCAACCCAGAACGTGTCTTCAAGACCTCTGAGATGTTACCAGAAGCCAGTGCTGGAGAGGACAACTGTGACCAGAGTCTGAGAATACTTGAGAGGAAGGCACTGTAAGAGGCTTAGGGGCTGAGAGGAAAAGAGCCGTGGGTTGGCATCATGTGGCCAGGAAACAAGGACAAGGGACAGGAGGAAAGACAGATCTCCATCCAGTGTATCTCTGATGGATGGAGGGTCCATCAAACTTTGTCACGTAAACCCTTTCCAACTGTGGCAGCTCACCTTGCAGCCTCCACAGCCTGCCGATCCTGACCCCAATCATGGTTGTAAATGCCAGGGAACTTGAGAAGGCCCAGTGGATGGATCAGAAAGTTTTAGAGGTTGAGCCCAGCAGTTTTGTGCCTGGACATGCTCCATCACCATTCCTCAAAGGAAAGTCCGTTATCTGTAGGAATCGCTGATACCATCTGGTAGTGTCATGCTCATCATTTTACACATACCATTTATTTGCTTCTCACAACAACCCAGGGAGACAGATACTCTCATTAGGCTCATCTTACCAGTGGAGACACTGGAGCATGAGGAAATGAAGTCATTTGCCCAAAGTTTCATGGGTGGTAGGTAGCAATAGTGATATTCAGACCTACGTGGTCAGACCCCAGAGCCGGGGCTGCAAACCATTATCCCCCCACCTGTATCAGGCTCCCACTGAGGGATGGCACCTGGCCCCGCCCCAAACTGAGCAACACAGACTCCTGGGGAATCCGCTTGAGAGCCTGTGAACCACAATGCCCCTAAATTGCTTTTTCATCTAAATCTCCTGATGTTCTTGATTTTCCCTACTGACAAAAATAGGTGGAAAATATAAGTTCCAGTACCTTCAGTGTTTTATTTGTGGATTTTACTCTCTGTTGTATAGTGCTTTAAATGTCCATACCTACTGACTCTCAGGGCCTTAGGACCTTATCCTTGTCCATTGTGCTTGTGGTTGTTTTAAATTCTACCTGAAGTTCTGCTTTGCCTGAACTTTTAAAATCTAATTTTAAATTAATTTTGGAGAAAGAAAATTTCAGTTTCTTCCATTCACTCCCATAACCTCAGGAATCAAAGATGAATCAGTGATTTTGCTAATTCAGAGTTAGTGATGATACAAAGGACAGCTGGGTTGAGGCATGCTTTGGACTATCTCTGAAAATAGTTTAGCTAAGCAACTTCAGAACATAAACAAGATTTCTGGGAAAACACTTAAACTACTTAAGAGAACAGTCTGTTTTCAAGTATTCTCAAGCATCTATTTTCATACAAATTATGGATACTGATTAAAAATCAGTCTTACATAGTCATTACAGATCTGAAATGACCTCTAGTAGGCAACACTGGGCTAGCTAAATTCTAGTTGCTTTCTATACTTTAGTGTAGAAAGGCTGCATTGCACTAAAAGAGAATTCTTTTCTTTTTTAATTTTTTTTAATTTTTTTTTAAAGATTTTATTTATTTATTTGACAGAGATCACAAGTAGGTAGAGAGGCAGGCAGAGAGAGAGGAAGGGAAGCAGGCTCCCTGCTGAGCAGAGAGCCCGATGCGGGACTCGATCCCAGGACCCTGAGATCACGACCCGAGCCGAAGGCAGCGGCTTAACCCACTGAGCCACCCAGGCGCCCCTCTTTTTTAATTTTTTAAATATTAACACATAATGTATTATTAGCCCCAGGGGTACAGGTCTGTGAATCAGCAGGTTTACACTTCACAGCACTTGCCATAGCACATATCTTCCCCAATGTCCATAACCCAACCACCCTCTCCCTACCTGCCTCCCCCCGGCAACCCTCAGTTTGTTTTGTGGGATTAAGAGTCTCTTACGGTTTGTCTCCCTCCCGATCCCATCTTGTTTCATTTATTCTTTTCATATCCCCCAAACCCCCCACATTGCCTCTCAACTTCCTCATATCAGGGAGATCATATGATAATTGTCTTTGTCTGATTGACTTATTTCGCTAGCATAATACTCTCTAGTTCCATCCACATCGTCACAAATGGCAAGATTTCATTTCTTTTGATGGCTGCATAGCATTCCATTGTATATCTATACCACCTCTTCTTTATCCATTCATCTGTTGATGGACATCTAGGTTCTTTCCATAGTTTGGCTATGTGGACATTGCTGCTATAAACATTTGGGTGCATGTGCCCTTTCAGATCACTACATTTGTATCTTTAGGGTAAATACCCAGTAGTGCGATTGCTGGGTCATAAGGTAGCTCTATTTTCAACTTTTTGAGGAACCTCCATGCTGTTTTCCAGAGTCGTTACACCAACTTGCATTCCCACCAACAGTGTAGGAGGGTTCCCCTTTCTAAAAGAGAATTCTTAAATTAAGATTTTCACCTACTTAGAAGGTTCTTGCCTTCTAAGTAGTGTGGCTTTGACTTCTTTAAAGAAAAGGGAGGATAGGAGCCAGCATTTATTTATTATGTGCTCTGGACTGGACATTTTCATACTTTTAAATCCTATTTAATCCTCATGATAGTTGTGTAAGGCTGTTGCCATTGTCTCTGACTCACAGATTTTAAAAAGTAAAGCTTAAGTAACAAAATAAATAATGATAGTATTGGATTATAGTTCATAGAGTAAGTATTCTTGAATCCATAGTGATCAAAATAAATGAATAAATTCATTAATGGGATGGGAGGGGAATCTCTTAATTATAAAATAATCTAATTAATAAATGTAGAAGGATGAAAGAAGTAGGAAATCACCTGGAGGACCCCTCAGCAATAAATTGTTACAAGCAAGAATGCTAATATTATTGGGCAAAAATATGATGAGAAATAAGATATTGGCTTAGTCAAAAAGTGTCTCTCCACAAGGGGTGCCTGGCTAGCTCATTTGGTAAAACATTTGCCTCTTGATCTCGGGGTCATGAGTTCAATACCCACATTAGTTGTAGAGATTACTTAAGGAGATAATGAAATAAATAAAAAGTATCTCTCCATAAAATATTTATTAATCACAAAAGGAAAAATAGAACAGTGGAAAAACCCAGTAGACATCACCATAAGTGCTCAAGATCATCATGACCAGTAAGACAAGTTACACTGATAGGTAACTCTTGCTGTGGTGCACTAGGAAGGGCATGACATCATCTCTTTGATGTTCTTGACACCAAAAGAAAAGGGAGGGGCATAACCTAAATTTAATCATGAGGAAAACAAAGCATCAGACAATTCCAGATCGAGGGACATTCCTACTCTTCAAAAGTATCAAGGTCATGAAAGGTAAGGAAAGATTGAGGAATTGGTAAAGACTAGAGAACACAAAGAAACATGACAATAAATGCAGTGGGGCATCCTCCTGATACAAGGTTAGAAAAAAAGACATTAATGGGAAAACTGGTGAATTTCTAATAAAGCATATGGTTTAATTTGTATTCATGGGTCAATGTTAATTTCCTCATCTAGATAATGGCACTGGTTATAAAAGTTGCTAACATTAGCAGAAGCTAGGTGCACTGTCTGCAGGAACTCTCCATCCTATTTTTGCAACTTTTCTGTGAATCTAAAATTACTTCAAAATAAAAAAGTAAAAAAAAAAGCTAGTGAAGCTCAGAAAGGTTGAGTCACTTGTTGAAGGTCACACAGTAGCTGAGTGAATGTCAGAATCCAGATGTCTGTCTTCACAGTCTACTCTTTTCTAACACAACTGCCTTGCCTGTCCTCTCTGCTTATTAAATTACCAAGGTCAAGTTTGTAGTAAAACCAGAATTGCTGATTGAGAATTTAATGAATTTTTTTAAAGGTTTTATTTATTTATTTGACAGACAAAGATCACAAGTAGGCAGAGAGGCAGGCAGAGAAAGAGGAGGAAACAGGCTCCCTGCCAAGCAGAGAGACTGACGTGGGGCTTGATCCGAGAACCCTGGCATCATGACCTGAGCTGAAGGCAGAGGCTTTAACCTACTGAGCCACCCAGGCACCCCTAATGAATTTTTTTTTAAGATTTTATGTATTTATTTGACAGAGAGAAATCACAAGTAGATGGAGAGGCAGGCAGAGAGAGAGGGAAGCAGGCTCCCCGCTGAGCAGAGAGCCCGATGCGGGACTCGATCCCAGGACCCCAAGATCATGACCCGAGCCGAAGGCAGCGGCTTAACCCACTGAGCCACCCAGGCGCCCCGAGAATTTATGAATTTTGAGACTCCTTTCACTTTTCCCCTCTCTTTCTACTTCCATTCTAAATCTCCTGTGCCTCTATTCTTTTTAAACTCCTCTTTCTTTTCTGTTTTTATCGAATTTCCTATTATCACTCATTCATTCATTCACTTAAGACTTATTTACTGAACACCTCCTGTGCTATATAACCTTTTTTTCTTTCACTGATTTGTCAAACATAATATTCTTTAAGGTAAGAAATTAGCAGTATATGATAAAAATCTACAACATTATAAGATCATACTTAGGTTCTGTTGAAATTAGATACACAAAATAAATGCACTTTCCTCATGGGAGGAAGATATCTCTTGTTTGGAAGGCTGGAGAATCTCAAAGACAAGATGGAGAATACTAGCTCCATGGCAGGAGTGCTAGTCTCTTAAGGGAGAGGTGAATGCATTTATTTATGCTTTCAGTTATCCAGTGCACATATTTTCAGCACTTCTCAGAAGCAGGGCACCATGGTGGATAAGCACTGAGGAAAATGAGTAACAGTGTGCAGCTGCCAGCAGCTACCAGTCTTAAACTGTAGTCAGGCACAGGCACAAATCACTACCCAAAAAGGCAGTGTGAGTGGCACAACTGTGGGAGCTGAGGTGTCTAGGTGGGTGATCAGAGCTCTCTCTGCTCAGTTTTGGAAGTTGGGGCTGGGGGGGGATGGATGAGCTAGAGAGGGGACATCACAGTGAATGGAGGATATTCCAGACAAGAAGACAGCCGGCTGTTACAAACAAGACCCATTGTCTAGGGAGGAAGCTTGCTCCTGGTTGTCAATAGAACATTATTCTGAGCTAGAAGTTTCCTAAATTCTAATTACTCTTTAACCAATGACTTAACTCTTTACCCAATGACTTAACTGGGGAAAGGGAAGAGAATCCCTGGTGCCTTGGGGCGCCTGGGTGGCTCAGTGGGTTAAGCCGCTGCCTTCGGCTCGGGTCATGATCTCAGGGTCCTGGGATCGAGTCCCACATCGGGCTCTCTGCTCGGCAGGGAGCCTGCTTCCTCCTCTCTCTCTCTCTCTGCCTACTTGTGATCTCTCTCTGTCAAATAAATAAATAAAATCTTTAAAAAAAAAAAAAAGAATCCCTGGTGCCTTTTGGGCAGTGTTGCATAACATTTGTTCTTAGGAAAATATGGTTAAAATGCAATTCAAAGTGCAGTCATAAAATATCTGAAAAAAATGACTTACATTTAGGAAGGCCAAGAGATAAATCATTGAGAATCAATGAGAATCAGTTTAGATTTTGGCTTGGAAACAGTGCTTCTCCCCTTTCCCCCTTCTCCTGCCCAACATCAAGACTGGTACACATCAGAGTAACTTCTTTAAGGCAGTCATCTCTTTATCCACACAGGTAAATGGATGATGCAGAGGGTCAGCCCTGAGGCCAGTGGTAGTCAGATGGGGTATTGGGGACATAGATAAGTTCAATCCTGCTTTGCTTGATTTGGGAGGCAGGTCTTCCTGAACCCCTTTGATCTGGACATCTCTCTATGGTCATACTCTTGATTTAAATCTCCAAGAAACCAGTGTTCTTTCTTCCTTTTCAGGTTGAGCAACCTCACTTTCTGGCCACCCACAAAGTCTCTTACTTTGACAGTCTCAATTCATCCTGGGGGTTCCCCCCCCATACTTTCTTCCCCCATCCAGCCTCTGCCTCTAGCCCAGATTCCTTTTGATCTTACTGTTTTTTCATTTCTTTTAGAATAAATTCCAGAGCCATTATTTATCTTTTCTAGAGGAACTAGAGAGGCATGTTTTCGTAGATAACTTCACTGAAGAAATTGCATACTTTAGCACATGAGCTAAGAGACAAGAAGCTATTAAATATTGAAGACCATTCTTACTCCCTTTGTTCTCATGCCTTTCTTCCCCCACCACCCCTGAGGATGATGGTGAAACATGGAAGTGGGTGGTATCCTGGGTTTGAATTTCTGAGTCACTGGTTCTCAAACCTTATGCCTCTTAATATGGCCTCTGCTTCCTGTCTTTACTGTTCCTCCACTGATGATCTTGGAAATCAGAACTCGTTGTGGTCTGCCTCGATAGCTGGGCCTCAGGACCTGTCAGCAGAGTGAATTTTTGTCTGTGTAACCACCACTGCCCACACCATTGCCCAGTGCTCTTTTTTGTGATAGGTAGTTGATTTCTTGACTAGAGATCGACCAGTTCTCAGCTCAAAAAGCCATTAGCAGGTTCACTTTTCCCTCTGGCCTGAGCAGTTTTTGCTTGTCGGGTAGATTTTAGCAAGAACATTCCTCTGGGCTCCTCTTTTGGACCTGGTGGTCCAGGGGAAGCTCATGAGCTCAAGATTTATCCAAGTTATTCTGAGATCCCAGAAGACCATGTAGGGATTCTACTTAGCTCTCTGCCTCGGGTGACCTTCCCCGACCTCCAGAAGTTTGGTCAACCCAAGCAGTTACCAACCTGCTTCTCTAGACACACAAATGCAAGCTGAAAGTGACACTCAGTTATTACTTATTCCTTCTGTCTGGTAGGTTCCACTATATTTCAGTTCAGCAGTTTAAAGCCCTTCATTCTATGAAGAATGCCAAGGTGCAGCTTAATTCCCTGAGAAAGAATTGCAAGTAAACCATCTGCCCAGAGATTGGCTTTTTCAACCTAGGTCCTTTCAACCTGAATCCCTTATATACTTTGTAAGTGATGATCAATTTAGCATTTTCCAACATCTAAAACTTGGTCTCATCATAGCCAAGGAAAGACCATTTCTGCGCAGTAAGGAAAATGCATGACATCTGATAATGGTGGGGATTAGAGTGGGGGAGTGTCGTCATGCCCAAATATGTTCTTCACATGAAATATTTTGGAAAAAATACTGTTTTTTAATGTATATATTCAATCATGTTAGGAAAAGTTCCTGTCAAGGCTTTTCTCCCCTCCTTTTATGCAGACAGCCAAGTAAATCATTTGTTCAGAGCTGCGATGCAAACTTCTTCCTCATATCTGAATAATCATGGAGTGCATTGCTGATAAAGCCCCCTCAGGGTAAGGGAAATTTCAGCTCACTGTGGAAAACCAGATTTCTCCTTGAGAAAGCACATCTCCCCAGAGGCACCTCTGAAAGTAGACACTACATTCATTCTCCAGAACATTTCACTATGCATTCCTGAGTTAACAGAAATTTTAATCCAGAAATTTCTGGACCAGAAAATACAATAGGCAGTTGAACCACGAAGACTCAGCTGTGTAGGGTCATATTCTAAGAGCAGGGTTATTAGTAGGAAACCGATCTGTCCTAGAACCGACTGACAGCAAATTGTGTTTGGCAGTTCTTAGCAATCAGCACTCACAGGATTCTGCTAATAGACAGTAACCATCAGTGAACAACAGGGCTGAGAATGAGGAGTGGCATCACTGTGCATCATCATTCATCTTGAGGGTCAGCCTGCCTGGGTTCTAATTCACCATTCACAGCTGCATAACCTCAAGCTAACTACCTAATCCCTCATCTGAAGGTGGGGCTAATAACAGTACCTACCTCAAATGGGTTATATAAGTGTTCAGAAAGACGACGTGTGTAAAGCAGTGAAAACCTCAGATGGTTCAATGTTGGTTACAAAACAAACAAACAAACCTAAAACTAAAATAATTAATAATAATGGATCCCATTTCTTTTATTATGATGATCCCCCGCACTTAACAGATGAGAAAACGGAGGCACCGAGTAGGTAATTAAATGACCTGTGGTTTTAGAGCTAGGATTTGAATACAGGTGATCTGGCTTTCAAAGCCAGTGTTCTTGGGTTGTCTACGTGGTGCTATTAAATCAGAAGCTGAAGGAGCTTTCTTCCTCAACTTGGTTCTCTTATTCTGAAAAAAGCCATTTTCTTCACAAGAGGACTCAAAATATTCTTTATGATTCCAACATGTATAATGAATTTGACCTCTTTGTTGCCTTGAACACATGTGCTCACTTCCTTATATTGAAAATGCGGTATCTCCTTTTTTGAATTGGGAGGCTGTCTTCCTTAACATGGGGAAGATAACTGTATCTTGAGGTGTCCTAGAATATTGTCCCAGAAGAACATTAGGATAAGTTGTCATTTCCACAGATCAAGCAGAAGGGGATTTCAGGTCTTTGGCTTTTAAGTTCCTTTCAGATTTAAGGTACTGGATGCCTGAAAATGTAGGATATAAAAATGAAAATCCAAACTTTGCTTTATTTCTTTATCTTCCTCTCTTCCCCATACCATCATGTTATATGTTTCTTTCTTACTTTCTACTTCTATTTTGCATGAAACCTATACCTCAACAGAGATTGCTTTTGAAATTCTTAATCTTAAGTCTTACCTGTACTTCCAAAAAGACCAGGAGGGAGGGAGGCTGTGCTTAGTGTGGGGTCAGGAGAAGAAGGTGGTGGAGGAGGGCTGCCAGGAACCTTGGAATCAGGACCTCCATGCCTGTGCTTATTTTAGAAACATCTAATGCAATTTCCTTGAATAGTGGTTTTCACTGACCAGACAAATAAAGGCAAGGGTATTAGAATATTTTTAAAGTATGCACATGCCTGCAGCCTACCCTCAGGAGTTTCTGACTCCATAGATACATGGTGGGCTTAGGGAATCTATATTTTTCAAAAACTGTACAAAATAATTCTGGTGCCACCTAATGCTTGAGAATCACTGCTCTAGACCATCAGCCCCACTGGAATTCAAAGAGAACAAAGCTGTATCCCAAAGCAAATAGGGGGACAGTAATTCTTGTCTTTGGGGTCATCCATTACTGCAAAGAGTTGAGAATTGTCCATAGTAAATTTTAATAAATGTGGTGGCTTACTTGCTTGTCTTCTCTTTATTTTTCTCCTTCCTTCCTTCATTCTTTCCTTCTTCTTTTTTTTTTTTTTCATTTTTTGGTACACATGCTGCAGTAGAGAACATGGTTTTGAAATTTTAAATATTTAAACTATTTCATTACTATAATGGGTTATTTTCATTCTTAGTAACCCTTCTTAAAGCTCCCATCATGTCTCTAGGATTTAACCAGCCCCAAAAGAGAACTTCCAGTTGACCACTGGAGGCCTGTTTTATTCCATCTAAGGCAGGCACAAAGTCAGTAGTTCAAGTCTGGACTGGTAGAAATAAGAATGACTGCAATAGAAATTAGCAAATAGACAAATCAGAATTTTGACGTATGTGAGAAGTACTGTTCTTCTTGTTGTTAATTATTATTATTACAAACAGTAACATGACTCAGAGAAGCAGTCTAGTGTCTTTTCAAGGCCCAGTGTTCTTTACCATCAGACATATTACCGCAGTGACACTGAAACTGTGGGAAAGACCAGGTAGGCTTCCGTCAGAGACTAGGATTTTGAGCCTCTCTTCAAGTCTGCATTAACTGACCCTATTAGGATATTTAATTCAACTCTTTGAAAAACCATTCTCTCACAGATCTTGACTGCACATGTTGAAGACAACGTGGAATGTAATTATGCTTTGCCAAGAATCTACATTTGCACAAGAGATTTAAACATTCATAAATCCAGTTGCCTCCTCCATGCCTCCCTTTGGCTTTTTTCATTCAACAAGATTTTACTAAACACCAGCTTATATATTAGGTGCTATTTTGTGCCCTGGGGATACAGCCCAGAACAAGACACATAGAGCCCCTGCCCTCACAAAGCTTACATTCTAACAATGCTGACAAGGCAGCTCAAATGTGGCCAGAATACAACTACAGGATTGCCTTCTCACTCCTCCATTCATAGACCACCCATTGTCTTCCCTATCTTTGCTTCTACCCAGGTACTCAGGCTAACAGCCTAGAAGTCATCCTAGATTTTACTCGTTTCCCAAACCCTTAACATGAATCAGTGAGTTCCATTTGCTCTGCTGACAAAATACATTTGAATTGGCCCACTTCTTCGCATTTCACCTGCCACCACTGGCTACCATTGCACTCACCTTCAGTACTGCTTTCATGCTTGCATGTCCTATACTCCGTTCTCCACTCAACAGCCAGAATGATCTTTTATAAACATAAAGCAGATCAGTTCACCCCCAGCTGAAAATACCCCAATGGCTTCCCTTTACGCTTGGAATAAATCCAAAATGCCAAGATCGTGCATGATTTTGCCCATCTACTTCACCCTGACTTTACACCAGCCACCCCCTCTCTGGCTCTGTTCCAACCATAGTGACCTTTATTCTGTTCCTACACATACAGAGCTAGTTTTCTCCACAGGACCTTTGCACTTGCTGTTCACTCTGCTTAAGATCTTCTTATGCTGGTCACACCACAGCTGCTGTCTTCTCTTGGACATGGTTATAGAAGTCAAGGAAGTTATTGCTTTCTTGCTTTTATCCTTAGAAACTTTTTAAACTTGTTCATTGCTATATGTCTGTTTCTTTCCAAACTGCCAGGTATAAAGTAGGTGCTCAGTAAACAAGTATTCATGAATGCCTAGTGTTAGTTGACGTTAACAGTTGTTTATTGAAAGAAGTGCTATTAGAAATACAAAAAAAGCAAGACTTGACCTTTTGTTTGAGGAATTTACAATTTAGTTCAAGGCATGTAAGACCTAAGATATTGAATAAATAAATATACAGCAAGAAAAGTCCATGTAAACCATAGCTATCGTATAAGAGATTGTGATGAGAGAAGTGTCATGGGTTAGTGGAAAGAGTATTCTATTGCTAAAGTCAGGATTTGAGTCTTGGTCTGCCACTTACTGTAGGACTCTGGGCAAGTTAGTGACGTAAACTGATTTCAGCATCATATTTCTCACCTGTAAAATGTGATAATTTTATCTTCCCATGGTTATTCGGACATTTGAGCAAGGTAATAGAATAGCACAGAATAGTACTCAATAAATAGTAACTAGTGTGATTCCATGCCACATGAGAAACAAGAACTGTGTGTGCCATAAAAAAGGAAGGGAGAGGGTACCAGAAGCATTGCCCTTGAGGATGACCAAAGGCTTCAGAGCCTTGGAGGTCAGGAAGGCTTTTGCCAGACACAACTATGAACGTTATCACTGGTGAGCTTTCAGAGGTTATGTTACATACCCCTGTCATCCACCAAATGCAGGAATTGCCCCCTTGTACATTCTTACCCAGCTTTTGCAAAAAAGTTTCTAAGACGGAGTTCACTCTATTTTAATGAGCCTGTTATTTTGATGGAGCTCAATTTGTTTTAAAATTCTTCCTTAAATCAAACTGAAATCTGCCTCCTTATAAGTTCCACCTGTCATTCCCTGGGGACTAATAGAAATTGTCTTCCTTTGTTTGGCTCTCTTGAGGCTGAACATTCTCCATATTGTCAAAACATAGCATTTTTCAATATCCCTCTTAAAAATGAAGCTCCCTAGTCCGTTCTGAACACTGAGAATCTCCCTTCTTGCAATAAGTCATTCTCCTGCTCAGAATGCCTACTAATTTGATTATTTTTTTTCTATAAGCTGTGTCTAATTATTAGCCCACCTGAAGGTCAACTAAAACCCCTAAACTTTTAGCACAAAAATGGCCATGTTCATCTTTTCTCTATGCATAGGTTGTTTTGCTTGTTGTTTTCTTGCATGGATGTAATCTTTTATAGTTAAGTCTACTACATTTTATCTTTGGGGGGCACTGAAGCCTGTCAAAAGTTTTTGACTATTAATTCAGTCATATATTGAGTTACCTAACTACTTCCAACTTTTATCATACTCAGGCTTGATACTGTGTCTCATGTGTATTTATTCAAATTGTTAGTAAAAATGTCAAACCAAATAAGAATTAGTAGGAAGCCCGATGGCACATCATTAGAAGGCTCATCAGGTTGACCTTATACCATTAATCCCCTCTTTGCAGAGTGGTTTTTATTTTAAAGATTTTACTTATTTACTTGATACAGAGAGAGAGATCACAAGTAGGCAGAGAGGTAGATGGAGAGAGAGGGGGAAGCAAGCTCCCCGCTAAGCAGAGAGCCCGATGCAGGGCTCCATCCCAGGACCCTGAGATCATGACCTAAGCCAAAGGCAGAGGCTTAACCCACTGAGCCACCCAGGTGCCCCTGCAGAGTGTTTTTAAGCTAGATGTAAATTTCCTTATCTTTGCAATCATCCAACAAAGGCTTCTCATTTTGTCTCTTGGTATAATTTGAGATACCCCATGAAATAATTTCCTAAAACCAAGACACATCCTTGATATGTAAGTCGAATTATTCTCTCAAAGGGAAAGAAAAATTTTGGTTAATTTGTCAGTTATCTAATAGAGGATCTCTAATTTTTTCCCATTTATTTAGATGATAGTGATGGTGATGGTGGTGATGATGATGATGGTGTCATGGTGATAATGACGAGGGTGATCGTGATAATGGTGATGACGGTGATGATGAGAGAGAAATTAATAAGGTAGCAACTGCGAATTCTTACAGTGGGCACTATGCCAAACACTTTACATACACACTTTACATTTAGCTTTCATACCATCTTGATAGATGGAAATTACTGCTTTATTTTACAAATAAGAAAACTGAGAGGCTACATAAATTGCCCATATCACATAACTAGAAAGTGGCTAAGCCATGATGAAACTCAGGGTTTTACGACCCCAAAACCCAAACTCTCTGTTATATAGCTCCACATATAGAACTATGTATCTAGTTGCACAATAAACATTTGTCATGAGAGATACCATGAATAAAGAAATGGGGCAACAAAATGCTAGTTTGTTTGAGGGATTTGGGGGGTAACCAAGTGTTGTTATCTTCCACAGTGCGTTGTTTGGGATGTCAGTATGCATTCTATGGGAAAATGGTCTAACACATATGCCACATGCTGGGCAATGATAATGAAGATTTCTTTTTCACTGCAGTACTTTTCAGGTCATTTATAATGCTAATGTATACTGAGACTCAGAATGTAGTATTTCACAAACATACTTGAATACTGAGTGCCTGATACCCATTATAGAACATGCTTTAGAAAACTCTGTTAGGGGGCGCCTGGGTGGCTCAGTGGGTTAAAGCCTCTGCCTTCGGCTCAGGTCATGATCCCAAGGTCCTGGGATTGAGCCCGACATTGGGAATCTCTGCTCAGCGGGGAGCCTGCTCCCCCCCTGCCTGCCTCTCTGCCTACTTGTGATCTCTGTCAAATAAATAAATAAAATCTTTAAAAAAAAAAAAAAAAGAAAAGAAAACTCTGTTAGTACGGGTGGTAGGTGGGACTCTCATACTGGGACTGGGCCTTAATGCCTTAGCCTTCCAAAGCAGTTTAGCCACAGATTCCTCAAAAGCTGGAGAATGAGCAGAAAAGGAAGTATGCATGTAAAATATTTAAATCACGTGGCAGTTGACATATGTTCTAGCCTTCCCTCCTTCCTCCTCACCTAGGATGAGGGTTCTGGGTAAGGACTGGACAGTTCCAAGGCGGGCCAAGTGAATAAATGGCAAAGAGGTGGATAGCAGGGAGAACCTTTCAAATGAGAGAAGCAGCTTGATCAAAGATATTCTGGGCAGATCATGCATGATACCGGAGGGGAGACACATCAGAAAAGTTGCTGTTACCACGTGCAGAAAAATGAAATTGGACCATTTCCTTACACCACACACAAAAATAGATTCAAAATGGATTAAGGACCTCAATGTGAGAAAGGAATCCATCAAAATCCTTGAGGAGAACACAGGCAGCAACCTCTTCGACCTCAGCCGCAGCAACATCTTCCTAGGAACATCGCCAAAGGCAAGGGAAGCAAGGGCAAAAATGAACTTTTGGGATTTCATCAAAATCAAAAGCTTTTGCACAGCAAAGGAAACAGTTAACAAAACCAAAAGACAACTGACAGAATGGGAGAAGATATTTGCAAACGACATATCAGATAAAGGACTAGTGTCCAAAATCTATAAAGAACTTAACAAACTCAACACCCAAAGAACAAATAATCCAATCAAGAAATGGGCAGAGGACATGAACAGACGTTTCTGCAAAGAAGACATCCAGATGGCCAACAGACACATGAAAAAGTGCTCCATATCCCTCGGCATCAGGGAAATACAAATCAAAACCACAATGAGATATCACCTCACACCAGTCAGAATGGCTAAAATCAACAAGTCAGGAAATGACAGATGCTGGCGAGGATGCGGAGAAAGGGGAACCCTCCTACACTGTTGGTGGGAATGCAAGCTGGTGCAACCACTCTGGAAAACAGCATGGAGGTTCCTCAAAATGTTGAAAATAGAACTGCCCTATGACCCAGCAATTGCACTACTGGGAATTTACCCTAAAGATACAAACGTAGTGATCCAAAGGGGCACATGCATCCGAATGTTTATAGCAGCAATGTCCACAATAGCCAAACTATGGAAAGAAGCTAGATGTCCATCAACAGATGAATGGATCAAGAAGATGTGGTATATATACACAATGGAATACTATGCAGCCATCAAAAGAAACGAAATCTTGCCATTTGCGACAACATGGATGGAACTAGAGCGTATCATGCTTAGCAAAATAAGTCAAGCGGAGAAAGACAACTATCATATGATCTCCCTGATATGAGGAAGTGGTGATGCAACATGGGGGCTTAAGTGGGTAGGAGAAGAATCCATGAAACAAGATGGGATAGGGAGGGAGACAAACCATAAGTGACTCTTAATCTCACGAAACAAACTGTGGGTTGCTGGGGGGAGGGGGGTTGGGAGAAGGGGGGTAGGGTTATGGACATTGGGGAGGGTATGTGCTTTTGGGTAAATTGGAAGGGGAGGTGAACCATGAGAGACTATGGACTCTGAAAAACAATCTGAGGGGTTTGAAGTGGCGGGGGGGGGTGGGAGGTTGGGGTACCAGGTGGTGGGTATTATAGAGGGCACAGCTTGCATGGAGCACTGGGTGTGGTGAGAAAATAATGAATACTGTTTTCCTGAAAATAAATAAATTGGGAAAAAAAAAAAAGAAAGAAAAGTTGCTGTTAAACAATGGGGGATGGATGACGAGAGGCCTGGTGTAGGATGCTGGTGAGCACAAAAGGAGAAAATGGTGCCCAGTTGTTTAGAAAAAGAAGCCTAGACTGTTGGGGGTAGGAAGGCTAAATTCAGGGAAAGGTCAAGACTCGACTTCAGGCTTTCTGGAAGACATGGAACACTTGTGACATTGTCTGGGCAGGAACAAAGTCTGTCTGTGATGGTCAAGTGCAGATACTCTGATTCAGACATACAAGCGTTCAGATCCTAACCCTGTTACTTATTTGCACAGTGGATTTGGCCGAATTACTTTGCTTCTCTGAGCCTATTTCTCCACCCATAAAAGGGAGCTAGGAAGGGTGCCTGGTTGGTTCAGTGGGTTAAGCCTCTGCCTTCGGCTCGGGTCATGATCTCAGGGTCCTGGGATCGAGCCCCACATCGGGCTCTCTGCTCAGCAGGGAGCCTGCTTCAACCTCTCTCTCAGCCTACTTGTGATCTCTCTCTCTGTTAAATAAAGAAATAAAAGGGGCGCCTGGGTGGCTCAGTGGGTTGGAGCCTCTGCCTTCGGCTCAGGTCATGATCCCAGGGTCCTGGGATCGAGCCTCACATCGGGCTGTCTGCTCCGTGGGGATCCTACATCCTCCTCTCACTCTGCCTGCCTCTCTGCCTACTTGTGATCTCTGTCTGTCAAATAAATAAATAAAATCTTTAAAAATAAATAAATAATCTTAAAAAAAAAAAGGAGCTAGGAGTAGTTTCCTCATGGGTTGTTGTAAAAGTTAAGTAAGATAATGAATCCTTAGCTCAGGATAGTGCCTGGCTCAGTTGTAGGTGCTTAACAAATGTTAATTGTTATTTCTACTATTGCTACTATTATCACCATTGATATCTATCATCCTGCGAGGAGATACATGCTTTGGTGCATGAAAGTTTTAGGATAAGAATAAAATAGGGCCTTTAAGGGTGTGGGAGGTGAGAACCTCATATACTAGGAGACTGAAGCTTCAGATACAATTTGAGAATAATCCCTAAAAAGGGATGGCTGAGCTGTGAGAATTCATCTTTTTTTTTCTAAGATGTCAAGTGAGAGAGATCACAGACTCCAAGGATCCAGTTTTGGTGACACTCACTCTTGTGGCAGATGAAAGATCCAAGGAGAAGGAGAATATGGGCCTCACATGAGAATTAGGGAGCTTGGATATTGAAGATCAAGGGGGAAGAATGTCAAAATGACTATCACATCATCCTGAGCTAGGCAAGTTCATAAGTGTATTACAGAGTCCACGATGTTGAACAGGTCACAGAATGCCATGGCCTTACTAACCTGTCCCCTAAGCTGGGCACACATGAAGTGTCATCTGAGGCCAGATTTGCAGAAGGATTTCTATAAACCAGAGCAGAGAAGAAACTAAAAAATATTGTGCAAGCAACAATGGAAATGTGGACTGTTGTCCCAAGATGGGAGACTTTGAAGGTGGACAGAATAGGTACTTTTCAGTATTTGAAGGGTTACCACAAAGATGAATTTGACTTCTTTGTGATGTCAGCAGACAGAAGTAAGTCTAGTCATTTTATCTAAGCCCTAGAGCAGGCTGCCTCTGAGGTAGTGAGCCTCTTCTGACTGGAGAAATTTCACACAGAGCCTAGCTGACTGGCTGCAAAGCTGGGAAGAAACTTCTGGTTTGGGTTGGAAGGTTGACCTAGATCAAATAATGGCACAGGGACCAAATCCATTCCACCACCTGTTTTTGTACAGCTTATGAGCTAAGAATGCTTTTTACATTTTTTAAACATTTTTTTAAAGTCAAAAGAAAAATAATATTTTGTGAAATAAGATTAGGTGAAAATGGTATACAATTCAAATTTCAGTGTCCCTAAATAAAACGCTACTGGAACACAGCCATACTCATTAGTTTACATATTGTCTGTGGGTGCTTTGGCACTGTAATGGTGAGGCTGAGTATTGCGACAAGATTGAATGGCTCATAGAATCTAAAATATTTATCATAGGGCCCTTGACAGAACAAGTTTGCCAAAAGGTTTGAGATCATCTGGTGGCCTCTTTTCAACTGGGAGATTCTGTGAGGGAGAAAAATTTTTGCCTTAGATTTGAGTGGGCGGTCATTGGTCACTTGGAGACTTCCATAGCAATAGCCTGCAGGGGCGGAAAACCAGGGTTCATGGTGAGAAAATGTAGTTATTGGATTGGGAATACTTATGTGAGGAGTCTGACAGAAAACAAAGGTGAAACCTGGCTGATGGCTCATCAGGCCAGCACAGGACGGGAAAGGTATTTGTGGGCGGATAGAAAGATGTGTATAAGTTTGTGTCAGAAGAGAGACATAAAAACTTTTCCTGTGCTTGATGAATCTACTGGTATTTTAGTATCTGCTTTATTTTATGGCTCAGTTAAATATATCTGTTGTCGTATCTCTCAGCAAGAGGGGATTTTCTAAATGTTCTTGTTTATAAATGTGCAGAAAATTTTTGTGCAGAGAGTCATGCTTTTGTTGGCCAAAGAAAGTGAACACTTGCTGATTTTCTGGCAATCCTAACAAAAATACTGAAGTGTATTTATACTCTGGGGGCCAGAATGAATTTCAAAGTGACAGTGCTCAGATACATAATCAGCCCAGTTTTCCTCTTCTGCCTCCACTGAGTTTAACAACTTTGTCAAATCCCTTCCTCTGAAATCCACTTCTGCAAGTGAGTTGAAACTAATTCTCTCTATTGCAGAATAAACATAAGGCGGGCTTCCCTGCTAGGCTCTCAAAAGCTTGGTCCCCCACCAATGGATGAGATAAGCAGGCTAAATCCATGGAAAGTGTGGTATGAAACGTTCTTTCTTTTTTTAAGTATATTTTTTATTACTGCTTACAGTGTGATTTCCTTATTAACATCTTGTAACAGTTATAAAAATGTTTACTTCACACGACTTTGAGGCATAAATTTATTTCAGTAGAATTTCAAGCTAGACACAGGGACTTAGTTTCTGTTCCTATTCCAGACAAAGCAAGATACCTATTATGTAGTCCAATGTAAGTAACTGTTACCTATGCTAATGAGGGATATTCTGCTAATAAAAACCCACACAAAGCCAAATAGCCTACTTTGGCTAATCGGGTTGCATCCTTTCCCAGGGGAATTATGTGACACCTGTGAACAAAGGCTACATTCATCCATTTGGCTTCCACATTTGTTCCTTGTCCCTGTGACACTACTAAGAGATAGCCATCTGTTCTTCATTCTTTAGGAGCTCCTTATTGCCAAGCAAATAGAATGCAGACATCTTAGCCACATACAAGGGGCTCTACAACCTACCTTTCCAGTTTTCTCCCCTATTGATCTCTGCATGCCCATTTCACATTTGTCAGCCTGGCTGAGTTACTATTGCACTCTGTGGGACCAGGTAAGAGAGACACCACCCCATTCACACTGTGCACAAAGTGGCAGCTTGGATGAGAGCAGGGGCTCTAAGACTGGAATTGAAATCCCCATTGCACTGCTTACCCAGAAGTCAATAAATAACCAATGATGAAGATAATGGTGCTAGAAGACTAATAACTCTGGATTACTAACTTTTAGAACAGATGAAAAAGTTTTCCTTGCTTCCAATTCTCTAACATTTTAAGATCACTACTTACAAGGCTCTCAAGATGTTTGGGGAAATGGTCCCCATTTTGAATAGTTCAGCACACCTAGGTGGGCTCTTAAATGATTACGAAGGTAGCAGATAGAGGTACTGATATTAGGGTTGGTTCAACTGTCTATATCTGGATTCATAGAACAGAGAACCTGCATCTAAAGTAGTTTTTCTAGTATTTTCAACTCATGTCTTCTTTCAAAGTGTTTTTTAAAAAATCTCATGTGAGAAGAATAAATGAAACAAGATGGGATTGGGAGGGAGACAAACCATAAGTGACTCTTAATCTCACAAAACAAACTGAGGGTTGCTGGGGGGAGGGGGTGGGGTTATGGATATTAGGGAGGGTATGTGCTTTGGTGAGTGCTGTGAAGTGTGTAAACCTGGCGATTCACAGACCTGTACCCCTGGGGATAAAAATATATGTTTATAAAAAATAAAAATTTTTTTTAAAAATCTCATGTGAACATTTAATGCTATTTTGGAATTTCCAAATATAATTAGTAGCATGAATAAACTCATTTGTGATACTGAATATAAAATTTTAAAGCATTACCTGTTCTCCTCTCCCCTACCTGCTCTGCCCCAGTCCTGGCCAAGACTGTCCTCACTCTCCTCCCCAAGGTGAGAATCGCAGTCATAAAGAGAAAGGGGAGTGGACTAGTCCAGTTCCACGTGCTCGCTTTGGCAGCACATATGCTAGTCCAGTTCCACGAATGCTCTTCTAGTTCTTGGACTTTGTGATTTAGGGACTAAATGTCCCAACCCTGGAGATCCAACTAACAGGAAAGAAGTCCCTGTGTAAAGGAACACAATGAGAGATGATGGGAACAGAAGTTTAGATCTGAGAATGTCACCATAAGAATCGGGAACTTTATTTATTTGTTTATTTATTTTGGGAAGAGGAGGGACATGACATGACATGTTTGAGGAGGAGAGCACCATACCCAGTGATTCCTTTTCTCTTGGGAAAATGAAACTAGTTGGGGAAGAGGGGAGGTGCGGGGGAGGATATTTTATAACAGTGTAACTCCCTGAAGATTTTGAGAACATTTTTTCTTAGAAACCCTTAAGAAAACAATACACACCATCTGCTTGGGATGGTTTTAGGACCCAAGTTAGATAACTCCGGACTATGGATGTGAGACTCTGACTTCAGGGAATTTCTTCCATATCTGTACCATGAATCTAAAAAGACCAAGGCAACTTTTAATAAGATCATGAGTCTGGAATCTTCCCTTTGCCTCTAGCCGACCATGTCATATTGAGTAAGTCCTATGGTCTGGGTGCATCATTTTCTGACCATTAAGATAAGGGATTAGACCCAAAGATCTCCAAGACTTCCTTAGAACTTGAGCTCTGGAGTCTGACCTCCCCAAGTTTGAATCCCAGCTATATTGTTTATATGACCTAAGTTTCTAAATCTTTCTAAGCCTCCTTTTGCCCATCTGTCAAATGAGCATAATACTTACTTCTAGGTAGGAGTCTTATGATCAAGAAATGCCGTCTATTTTTAATGTAATCTTCTGATGCTCAATGTATAAGGTGGATTGAATGTAATTGAATCCAGAATATCTTGTATGTACTACTCACTTCTTATACCCCTATTTTTAGGGCAGGAAGAGGGAGTAACTGAGTGGGCCAGTCAACAGCGAAGTCTCTGGGCTCAGGGGGCTTGGGTTCTATGGGATAGGAGTGACACTAAGGATTCTGTTATTACAATGTATATTGGCATGAAGTCTTCTCTTCCTTCCTTTGAGGTGATGATTTCTAATCCAGTCCATCTTCAGCCTGGTTGTTACAGCTGGGGAAAACCCCCAAAGGAGAAGCAACTGCACTCCCAGCTCAGATGAGGGAAAGCCTTTTAAGATGGGAGGGGAGGATCTATAGCCTACCTTTTATGAGGGAGATACAGGGAGAAAGGGCCCCAGTCAGGTTTAATAAGGTGGGACTGCCTGGCCAGAATACCCAGACCTCCTTCCTGGCTCTTTACTTCTTCACATCATTACTGGCAAAACTTTTCTTTTTTGTTTGTTTGTTTCTTGTTTTCAGTATAATTTTTATAAAAGTTTCATTGATATATATCCCATATGCTATACATGCATACACTTAAAGTATACAGTTCAGATAAGCACTGAGTAATATATGGAACTGTTGAATCACTATATTGTACACCTGAAACTAATATAACCCTGGATGTTAATGACATTGGAATTAAAATTTTTTTAAAAGAAAAATTTATAATAAAAAAATAGAGTATACACTTCAGTGGCTTTTTATATAGAGTTATACAACCATTCCTATAACTTTAGAACATGTTCTTTGCTCCAAAAAGAAACCCATACCTATTAGCAGTTTCTTTTTATTCCTCATGAATTTTAGCCCCTAGAAACCATTAATCTATTCTCTGTTCCTATGGATATGCCTATTCTGGACATTTTACACAAAAGGAATCCTGTAAGATGGGGTTGTTTGTGCATCATTCTTTCACTTAACATTAAGTTTTTAAGCTTCATCCATGTTACAGCATGGATCAACACTCATCACCTAATAATATTCCATTGTATGACATACCTCATTTTTAGTCATCAGTTGATTCATATTAGGGTTGTTCCCACCTTTTGATTATTATAAATAATGCTCTTATGAACATTCGTGTACTTTTGTGTGGATGTGTGTTTTCATTTCTTGGGTTTATACGTAGGAGTAGAATTGCTGGGTTATATGGTAACTCATTGTTCAGCATTTTGAGGAATTGCCAAATTGTTACAAGGTGGCTGCACCATTTTACACTCTCACCAGCAACACATGAGGGTTCTGCTTTCTCCCCATCCTTGACAACACTTGCTATTCTTTTTATCTTATAGCCATCCTAGTAGGTATGAAGTGGTAGCTCATTGTGGTTTCGATCTGATTTGCCTAACTGGCTAATTATGTTGAACATTTTTTCATGTTTTTATATTAGTGTATCTTCTTTGGAGAAATCCTCCATTCAAATCCTTTCTCACAACATTTCTGACAGTGAGGCATGACATTAAGATGTAGTCTCATCCTTCAAAGCTTGGCTATTATCATTCCAAATCCTTAAGGATCAATGTATGTCCTAGGAAGAAAACAAGTGTGAATAAGAAGAGAGGGATCACCATTTGGGATTCCCACTCCAACTAAGATTGTGTCAGGTCTTTTCTAGAAATGTATCCACTCTCAATAGAAAAGCTCTAGACTTGAAGGTGGAAGACTTGGGTTCAATTTCTTGGGTTCCACTTGATGACTATGACCAACTTGCTTAGTAAGTACTAATAAGCTTCTTTAAACTGTCTTTTCCATCACTTTCCCTTTTAATCTTCATGCTTCCTTTTTTAAATTGAAGTATAATTTACCTACAGTAGAATTCACCCTTTTTGGTGTACCATTTGAATTTTAACAAATGCATACAGTTGTATAACAACCATCACAATCAAGATAGAAAATATTTCTCTCATTCCAAAATTTCCTTTGTTCCTTTGTGGTCAGTCTCTTCCCCTGTAGACCTCTGGGAATATTGATCTGATTCCTCTCTTTAATCCTCTTGCCTTTTCCAGAATGTCATTTGAATGGACTCTTACAGTGGTGGACAGCCTTTTGAGCTTGGCTTTTTTTCATTTAGCAGGATGTGTTGGAAATTCATCATTGTTTTTTCATAAATGAGTAATTTTTTCTGAGTACAATTCCATTGTACATATATCTATCATAGTTTATTTATTATTCATCAGTTGAGAGACTTTTGGGTTATTTTCAGGGTATTTGTTATTATGAATTAAGCCACTAAAATATTTTTAGGTGAATATAGGTCTCATTTTTCTTGGGTAAATACTAAGCTGTTTTGCAAAGTGAGGTGCAAAGTGTCTCTGTCATTTGGCATTCCCACCAACATGGGAGAGTTGCTCTGTATCCTCTTGTCACAAATGCCAGTTTTTTCATCTGTAAATAAAACAGCAAATACAGCCCAATATCTCAGGACTGTTTGATAGAAGTAAAAATGAAACTGTATAAGTAGAAGTGCTTTGTAAACTGTGAAGTGCTGCAGCCACCTCTGATGATCATGGTCATGCCCACTTCTATATAAAAGTGTGTTTCCCACATGAGCTGAATGTTTCATTTTTCCCGCTCCATCTTGGCAGACAAAGTGAGTTATGGCAAGTCTAAAGCAGCAAGAGGTTTGCCTTAGATACATTCTAGAGTTTGTTTTGGCTCTAGTTTTTGAACTTTTCGCAGAAGCAGATAAATGACCAAGATGTAAATCATCAAGTGTGAGTCAGCTTTGTAAAGAAAAATGACCCTATGTGATGGAAGTCAGCAGGAGTGGAGTCAGCAGGACAGACAGTATGACGTGCTGTGGGAGAAATACATGGAGACTTCAACCAGGCAGTGTCCCCAGGGCAAGGCATTCAGGACGGCTAAAGCAACTGAGAGGACTGGCTGTCTAAAATGTCCAACTGTGGTAAGGGTGAGAGGGGTGGGTAGGAAAACTGACAATAAAAGTAATCCCTTCAACATTTTCAACTATTGAAATTTACTTTTTTTTTCCATGTTAGAGAAAGAAAGGCATAAGAAACAAACAAGCAAAGGTTTTCTCCTTGACATTAGCATGAACTAATACTTACTGCAATATACAGATAGTTATACGTGGAAGTGTTTAGAGATATGTGTGTATTCACTGGTCAGTATACATATATACTTTCCTTGTTCTGTCATCTGAAGGGGCCTAGAAACTGCTGACACCCCAGTAGCAATAAGCACATCTAATCCCCAGATCTTGGTATCTAATACCTTTTTCCTTTAAAAAGGAACCTGGGATCCTTAGAGAAATAGGTCATTCTAACACTGGGACAGGAGAATCTAAAATGAACCTGTGTGAGTGTGTGGTAGTGTTAGAATGTAAGGGAATAGTCAAAAACCCACCAGGATGGGGTATGTCAAAGAAGCCAGGAGCCAACTGAGAAAGGTCCCAATGGTCAAAGCCAAAGAAATTTGATCAAAATAAGGTAGTATTAGGTTATAGCCTGTTGTGATTTTGTTAAATGAACATTTGTTAAGTAGAAACTTGAGGTATCCAGTAGTAGCCACATTTCAACAAAAGGCCACAAGGGAAAGTGAACCTGAGAAGGTTACCACTCATAGATGCTAGAGAAGGAACATGGCATGCCTACAAAGGCCACTCTGGGAAGTCAAGGCAGGCTGCAGGCAGAGGGAGAGGCAGGACGTGGGACACATTCCTTTATTAGGGTCAAGACCAGAATGCTTTGGGGTTACTGGGATAAAGCCAGATTGATCAGTTCAAACCAAAAAGAGCAAGGCTATAGTAAGCTTCTGAGGGGTCTTATACAAGGGGAAGCCCTGGGTGACAGGGGAGAGTATTTGTCATGAGGGTCTTTTGGGAAGTCATATCCAGAACTCACATTTCCTTGTGACTCTGAGGGTTGTTACCAAGAGCACTTTTCTCAGGAGACGCTAGTATCATTTGAAGGACCCCATCGGTCGTTTGGCCAAACAAAATGGATTCTGAGGCAATAATACCATGGAGTAGGTTAGCTAAACTCTCAATGTAGCCCTAAGTGTATGATGAATATTCATGTGTCTGTTCTGATAAAAGTAAACGACTGAGTAAATAAATAGGAATATTCATCAGTGATATTGGTCTGAAATTCTCCTTTTTGCTAGGGTCCTTGCCTGGTTTGGGGATCAGGGTAATGCTGGCTTCATAGAAAGAGTCTGGAAGTTTTCCTTCTGCTTCAATTTTTTGAAACAGCTTCAGGAGAATAGGTGTTATTTCAGACCAATATCACTGATGAATATGGATGCTAAGATTCTCAACAAGATCCTAGCCAACAGGATCCAACAGCACATTAAAAAGATTATCCACCATGATCAGGTGGGATTCATCCCTGGGCTACAAGGATGGTTCAACATTCGCAAATCAATCAATGTGATACAACAAATTAATATGAGAAGAGAGAAGAACCACATGGTCCTCCAATTGATGCAGAAAAAGCATTTGACAAAATCCAACATCCGTTCCTGATTAAAACACTTCAAAGTATAGGGATAGAGGGAACATTCCTGAACCTCATCAAATCTATCTATGAAAGACCCACAGCAAATATCATCCTCAATGGGAAAAAGCTTGCAGCCTTCCCATTGAGATCAGGAACAAGACAAGGATGCCCACTTTCACCACTCTTGTTCAACATAGTATTAGAAGTCCTAGCAACAGCAATCAGACAACAGAGAGAAATAAAAGGTATCCAAATTGGTAATGAAGAAGTCGAACTCTCTCTCTTCGCAGATGACATGATTCTTTATATGGAAAACCCAAAAGACTCCACCCCCAAACTACTAGAACTCATACAGCAATTCAGCAGCGTGGCAGGATACAAAGTCAATGTGCAGAAATCAGTGGCTTTCTTATACACTAACAATGAAAATACAGAAAGGGAAATTAGAGAATCGATTCCATTTACTATAGCACCAAGAACCATAAGATACCTGGGAATAAACCTAACTAAAGAGGTAAAGGATCTATACTTGAGGAACTATAGAACACTCATGAAAGAAATTGAAGAAGACACAAAAAGATGGAAGACCATTCCATGCTCTTGGATCGGAAGAATAAACATTGTTAAAATGTCTATACTGCCTAGAGCAATCTATACTTTTAATGCCATTCCGATCAAAATTCCACCGGCATTCTTCAAAGAGCTGGAGCAAATAATCCTAAAATTTGTATGGAATCAGAAGAGACCCCAAATCGCTAAGGAAATGTTGAAAAACAAAAATAAAGCTGGCGGCATCACCTTACCTGATTTCAAGCTTTATTACAAAGCTGTGATCACCAAGACAGCATGGTACTGGCATAAAAACAGACACATAGACCAGTGGAACAGAGTAGAGAGCCCTGATATGGACCTTCAACTCTATGGGCAAATAATCTTCGACAAAACAGGAAAAAATATACAGTGGAAAAAAGACAGTCTCTTCAATAAATGGTGCTGGGAAAACTGGACAGCTATATGTAGAAGAATGAAACTCGACCATTCTCTTACACCGTACACAAAGATCAACTCAAAATGGATAAAAGACCTCAACGTGAGACAGGAATCTATCAGAATCTTAGAGGAGAACATAGGCAGTAATCTCTTTGATATCAGCCATAGCAACTTCTTTCAAGATACGTCTCCAAAGGCAAAGGAAACAAAAGCGAAAATAAACTTCTGGGACTTCATCAAAATCAAAAGCTTCTGCACAGCAAAGGAAACAGTCAACAAAACAAAGAGGCAACCCACGGAATGGGAGAAGATATTTGCAAATGACAGTACAGACAAAAGGTTGATATCCAGGATCTATAATGAACTCCTCAAACTCAACCCACACGAAACAGACAAACACATCAAAAAATGGGCAGAAGATATGAACAGACACTTCTCCAATCAAGACATACAAATGGCTATCAGACACATGAAAAAATGCTCATCATCATTAGCCCTCAGGGAGATTCAAATTAAAACCACATTGAGATATCACCTTACACCAGTTAGAATGGCCAAAATTAACAAAACAGGAAACAACATGTGTTGGAGAGGATGTGGAGAAAGGGGAACCCTCTTACACTGTTGGTGGGAATGCAAGTTGGTGCAGCCTCTTTGGAGAACAGTGTGGAGATTCCTCAAGAAATTAAAAATAGAGCTTCCCTACGACCCTGCAATTGCACTCCTGGGTATTTACCCCAAAGATACAGATGTAGTGAAAAGAAGGGCCATCTGTACCCCAATGTTTATAGCAGCAATGGCCACGGTCGCCAAACTATGGAAAGAACCAAGATGCCCTTCAACGGATGAATGGATAAGGAAGATGTGGTCCATATACACTATGGAGTATTATGCCTCCATCAGAAAGGATGAATATCCAACTTTTGTAGCAACATGGGCGGGACTGGAAGAGATTATGCTGAGTGAAATAAGTCAAGCAGAGAGAGTCAATTATCATATGGTTTCACTCATTTGTGGAGCATAACCAATAACATGGAGGACAAGGGGCGTTAGAGAGGAGTAGGGAATTTGGGTAAATTGGAAGGGGAGGTGAACCATGAGAGACTATGGACTCTGAAAAACAGCCTGAGGGGTTTGAAGTGGCGGGGGGGTGGGAGGTTGGGGTACCAGGTGGTGGGTATTATAGAGGGCACAGCTTGCATGGAGCACTGGGTGTGGTGAAAAAATAATGAATACTGTTTTTCTGAAAATAAATAAATTGGGGAAAAAAATAGGAATATAGTTGACCCTGGTACTATTTGAGTTCGCTTCTGTGTGGACTTCTATCAATACATGCAATGCAATATTGTAAATTTGTTTTCTCTTCCTTATAATTGTCTTAATAGCATTTTCTTTTCTCTAGCTTTGTTGTAAGAATATAGTGTATAATACATATAACATACAAAATATGTATTAATCCACTATGTTATCAGTAAGGCTTCTGGTCAACAGTAGGCTATGGGGAGCTAAGTTTTGGGGGCAGTCAGAAGTTCTATATGGATTTTTGACTATGCAAGGTGTGGGGCGGTTAGCAGCAGCCCTAACCCCTATGTTGTTCACAGGCTAACTGTAAACAATTATCCTATGTGAAGGAATTCCAAATAACTTATTCTAGAAACTCCACCCTCTGGGAGGTTTGGCATAACTCCTGCCCCTTCGGTGTGAGCTGCTTGTGGTGACTTCCCTCAAAAGAGCACATTGTGAGAAAGGAGGAATGATGAGTAACTTTGCAGGGAGGGAAGCAAGGTAACACTACCTCAGCCAGTGATCAAGGCTAACATCAAAAGGCACGAGTCATGTTGATAACGTGTGCCCTTGATGAGATATAATGAGAACAGCACTTTGCCTCTGTGGTCTTCCTTCCACCCTTAACACCAGCCTTATTGTGAGAAAAACATCAGATGAATCCCAACTAAGGACACTGTACAAAATGCCTGACTGATACATCCATAACTATAACCAAATTTATTAAAAATGAGTCTTGAGGGGCACCTGGGTGGCTCAGCCAGTTAAGCACCCGATTCCTGGTTTTGGCTCAGGTCATGACCTCAGGGTTATTAGATGGAGCCCTGCATCAGACTCTGCACTGGACATGGAGCCTGCTTAAGATTCTCTTTGGACCTCTCCCTCTGCCCTGCCCTGTCCCTCCCACCCCTGCATGGGTATGAGCTTACTCTCTCTTTCTCTAAAAAAAAACAAAAATAAGGAGTCTGAGGAGCTGTCACAGTCAAGAGGAGCCTAAGGAAACACAGTGATTAAACACAATATGATATTCCAGACAGGATTCTAGACCAGAAAAAGACAAAATTAGGTAAAAACTAAGAAAAATTAAGTATAGAATTTAGTTAATAATAACATACCAATTTGTTTTATTAATTGTGACACATGTACAATTCTGACTTAAGATGTTAATAAGAGGAGAAAATTGGGAGCTGGGTGTATGGGAATTCTCTATACTAACCTTATTATTTTCTGGAAACTTAAAAATACTCTAAAATAATAAAAATTTACTTTGAAGAAAATTATTGCCTTACAAAATAAGAGCTAGAAAGATGCAAAATTTCATTTCTTTATATAGAACACTTTGCCCCACTGAAAATATTCCCTGAGGAATTTCAGTTCAATCTTGATGAAATTTTACATAAGATATGTTCTTTCAAATGTTGTATTACATAAATTGTGTGAGCTTCAAATGAACCATCCATTATGATGTTTTTATTATTGCTCATTGAGATACCCCCCCAAAAAGATGACTATAGATATTTGGGGGGATTTCCTTTAAAAAAATTTTTTTATAGATCCTGGATATCAACCTTTTGTCTGTACTATCATTTGCAAATATCTTCTCCCATTCCGTGGGTTGCCTCTTTGTTTTCTTGACTGTTTCCTTTACTCTGCAGAAGCTTTTGATTTTGATGAAGTCCCAAAAGTTTATTTTCACTTTTGTTTCCTTTGCCTTTGGAGACATATCTTGAAAGAAGTTGCTGTGGCTGATATTGAAGAGATTACTGCCTATGTTCTCCTCTGGGATTCTAATGGATTCCTGTCTCACGTTGAGGTCTTTTATCCATTTTGAGATCATACAATCTTTGTGTACGGTGTAAGAGAATGGTCATCATACAATCTTTGTGTATGGTGTAAGAGAATGGTCAAGTTTCATTCTTCTACATATAGCTGCCCAGTTTTCCCAGCACCATTTATTGAATAGACTGTCTTTTTTCCACTGTATATTTTTTCCTGTTTTGTCGAAGATTATTTGCCCATAGAGTTGAGGGTCCATATCTGGGCTCTCTACTCTGTTCCACTGGTCTATGTGTCTGTTTTTATGCCAGTACCATGCTGTCTTGGTGACCACAGCTTTGTAGTAACGCTTGAAATCAGGTAGGTTGATGCCCCCAGTTGTATTTTTATTTTTCAACATTTCCTTAGCTATTCGGGGTCTTTTCTGATTCCATACAAATTTTAGGATTATTTGCTCCAGCTCTTTGAAGAATACTGGTGGAATTTTGATTGGAATGGCATTAAAAGTACAGATTGCTCTAGGCAGTATAGACATTTTAACAATGTTTATTCTTCCGATCCAAGAGCATGGAATGGTCTTCCATCTTTTTGTGTCTTCTTCAATTTCTTTCATGAGTGTTCTATAGTTCCTTGAATACAGATCCTTTACCTCTTTAGTTAGGTTTATTCCCAGGTATCTTATGGTTCTTGGTGCTATAGTAAATGGAATCAAATGGGAGAAGATATTTGCAAATGACAGTACAGACAAAAGGCTGATATCCAGGATCTATAAAGAACTCCTCAAACTAGGGGCGCCTGGGTGGCTCAGTGGGTTAAGCCGCTGCCTTCGGCTCAGGTCATGATCCCAGGGTCCTGGGATTGAGTCCCACATCGGGCTCTCCACTGAGCGGAGAGCCTGCTTTCCTCTCTCTCTCTCTCTCTGCCTGCCTCTCTGCCTACTTGTGATCGCTCTCTGTCAAATAAATAAATAAAATATTTTAAAAAAAAGAACTCCTCAAACTCAACATACACAAAACAGACAATCATATGAAAAAATGGGCAGAAGATATGAACAGACACTTCTCCAATGAAGACATACAAATGGCTATCAGACACATGAAAAAATGTTCATCATCACTAGCCCTCAGGGAGATTCAAATTAAAACCACATTGAGATATTACCTTACACCAGTTAGAATGGCCAAAATTAGCAAGACAGGAAACAACATATGTTGGAGGGGATGTGGAGAAAGGGGAACCCTCTTCCACTGTTGGTGGGAATGCAAGTTGGTGCAGCCGCTTTGGAGAACAGTGTGGAGATTCCTCAAGAAATTAAAAAATAGAACTTCCCTATGACCCTGCCATTGCACTCCTGGGTATTTACCCCAAAGATACAGATGTAGTGAAAAGAAGGGCCATCTGTATCCCAATGTTTATAGCAGCAATGGCCACGGTCGCCAAACTATGGAAAGAACCAAGATGCCCTTCAACGGACGAATGGATAAGGAAGATGTGGTCCATATACACTATGGAGTATGATGCCTCCATCAGAAAGGACGAATACCCAACTTTTGTAGCAACATGGACGGGACTGGAAGAGATTATGCTGAGTAAAATCAGTCAAGCAGAGAGAGTCAATTATCATATGGTTTCACTTATTTGTGGAGCATAACAAATAGCATGGAGGATGTGGGGAGTTGGAGAGGAGAGAGGAGTTGGGGGAAATTGGAAGGGGAGGTGAACCATGAGAGACTATGGACTCTGAAAAAACAATCTGAGGGGTTTGAAGTGGCGGGGGGGGGGGTGGGAGGTTGGGGTACCAGGTGGTGAGTATTATAGAGGACACAGATTGCATGGAGCACTGGCTGTGGTACAAAAATAATGAATACTGTTATGCTGAAAATAAATTTTAAAAAAATTTTATTAACATATAATGTATTATTTGCCACAGGGGTACAGTCTGTGAATCATCAGGCTTACACATTTCACAGCACTCACCATAGCACATAACCTCCATCATATCCATACCCAGCCACCCTATGCCTCCCCTCCCACACACCCCCAGCAGACCTCAATTTGTTTCCTGAGATTAGGAGTCACTAATCATTTTTTCTCCTGATCCCATCTTGTTTCATTTTTTTCCCTCCCTATGCCCCATGATCCCCTGTCCTGCCTCTCAAATTCCTTATATCAGAGAGATCATACAATAACTGTCTTTCTCTGATTGACTTATTTTGTTTAACATAATACCCTCTAGTTCTATCCACATCGTTGCTAATGGCAAGAGTTTGTTTCTTTTGATGGCTGCATAGTATTCCAGTGTATGTGTGTGTATATATATCACATCTTCTTTATCCATTCATCTGTTGATGGACATCTAGGTTCTTTCCATAGTTTGGCTATTGTGGACATTGCTGCTATAAACATTCGGGTGCATGTGCCCTTTGGATCACTACATTTGTATCTTTAGGGTAAATAAGCAGTAGTATGACTGCTGGGTCATAGAGTAGCTCTATTTTCAACTTGTTGAGGAACTACCATACTGTTTTCCAGGATGGCTGCACCAGCTTTCATTCCCACCAACAGTGTAGGAGGGTTCCCCTTTCTCCACATCCTCGGCAACACCTGTCCTTTCCTGACCTGACTTGTTAATTGTAGTCATTCTGACCGGTGTGAGGTGGTATCTCATTGTGGTTTTGATTTGTATTTCCCTGATGCTGAGTGATGTGGAGCACTTTTTCATGTGTCTGTTGGCCATTTGGATGTCTTCTTTGCAGAAATGTCTGTTCATGTCTTCTGCCCATTTCTTTTTCTTTTTTTAAATTAAAACATAATGTATTATTAGCTCCAGGGGTACAGGTCTGTGAATTGACAGGTTTACACATTTCACAACATTCACCATAGCACATACCCTCCCCAATGTCCATAACCCCACCACCCTCTCCCTAACCCCCTCCTCCTGGCAACCCTCAGTTTGTTTTGTGGGATTAAGAGTCTCTTATGGTTGTCTCCCTCCCAATCTCATCGTGTTTCATTTATTCTTTTCCTACCCCCCAAACCCCCCACATTGCGTTTCCACTTCCTCATATTACGGAGATCATATGATAATTGTCTTTGTCTGATTGACTTATTTCGCTAAGCATAATACCCTCTAGTTCCATCCATGTCATTACAAATGGTAAGATTTCATTTCTTTTGGTGGCTGCATAGTATTCCTATATATATACCACATCTTCTTTACCCATTCATCTGTTGATGGACATCTAGGTTCTTTCCATAGTTTGGCTATTGTGGACATTGCTGCTATAAACATTTGGGTGCATGTGCCCTTTCAGATCACTACATTTGTATCTTTAGGGTAAATAACCAGTAGTATGATTGCTGGGTTGTAGGGTAGCTCTATTTTCAACTTGTTGAGGAACCTCCATGCTATTTTCCAGAGTGGTTGCACCAGCTTGCATTCCCACCAACAGTGTAGGAGGGTTCCCCTTTCTCCGCATCCTTGGCAACATCTGTCCTTTCCTGTCTTGTTAATTGTAACTATTCTGACTGGTGTGAGGTGGTATCTCATTGTGGTTTTGATTTGTATTTCTCTGATACCAAGTGATGTGGAGCACGTTTTCATGTGTCTGTTGGCCATCTGGATGTCTTCTTTGCAGAAATGTCTATTCATGTCCTCTGCCCATTTCTTCATTGGATTATTTGTTCTTTGGGTGTTGAGTTTGATGAGTTCTTTTTAGATTTTGAATACTAGCCCTTTATCTGATATGCCATTTGCAAATATCTTCTCCCATTCTGTCAGTTGTCTCTTGGTTTTGTTGACTGTTTTGTTTCCTTTGCTGTGCAAAAGCTTTTGATCTTGATGAAGTCCCAATAGTTCATTTTTGCCCTTGCTTCCCTTGCCTTTGGTGATGTTTCCAGGAAGAAGTTGCTGTGGCTGAGGTCAAAGAGGTTGCTGCCTGTGTTCTCCTGAAGGATTTTGATGGATTGTTGTCTCACATTAAGGTCTTTACTTCCATTTTGAGTCTATTTTTGTGTGTTCTGTAAGGAAATTGGTCTAGGCATTCTTGCCCATGTTGTTCCAACCTTTCTTGCGTGATTCTAGGCTTTTTGCTCTACTGTTCTTAACAGCCTCTTGAGGTCTTTTGTTTTGTTTTTCAAGGAGGAGGAGACATAAATGATATATTAACAAACAGTCCAATGGTGACATTTTACAATTTACAGGTAAGGAAAATAAGGCCCAGAGAGGCTGACTTTCTAAGAGCCATAAACAAAGCTTCCCTGGATAGGGAAGCTTTCAGACTGAAACCTCAAGGTTTCCACCCTCCCCACTATTCTATATTATTTCAAATTACACATTAATATTTCTTCACCCTTTACATGTTGTAGATATTCACTCAGCTTGATTTTCTTTGTGTTCTGCTTTTGGAAAGAGAAGCCATGACTGGTCTGTGTGATTTTACCCCACTCATCACATCAGTGCACCAGGCTGACAGGGTCCAAGAGAGATGGAGATACCTTCTCACATCTTTTCTGTCCGCAGAGGGCCACCTCCAACAGTCTACCAAATTTGCTTGGGACTTTAGACATAATAATGGGAATAGGCACAAAATATCATTAGGAAACCAGTATTTCTGATTTCTGAGTATGACATTTTTTGTTGTGGAGTGTTGGGTCCCCAGAAAAAAGGACAGAATGAGTTTAATGCAAGCTGAAAATTCTTCATGTTGAAACGTAAACTAAGTTAATTTATACTCCCAAGGCAAGTATGACCAACTGGATTAAAATAATAATTCCTTTTTTTGTTAATTATTTTTATTAACATATAATATTATTTGCCCCAGGGTACAGGTCTGTGCAAAAGGATAATTTCTGCCTAAAGCATTAATATGAAGTAAAAAATCCTATTAGTACTTTGATGTTTCCTTGTGTGGAAAAAGATGGCACGTCTAAAGATGGGTCTGGGAGTGCTAATTTGGATAAATATTCAGGGTAGACTGACAGGTGCCCATAAGTGATATGCAGGAGTGGGTAACAAGTCAGGGGAAGCAGAGTGTGACGATCTGTCTGCACACAGCTCTCCCATATCCCAGCTGTGTAGACTCAGACATGTCCAAGTTTGTTGAGTCTCAATGTTCCCATCTATAAAATGGGAACCACATTAACTATACTCTGGGACGGTGCAGAGGATGGAATAAGGCCACATGCGTGCAGCACACAGTGTGGTGCTGACTTACGGGCTCAGCTAACTGTGGCTGTTACCATGACCAAGTCAGGCTAGATTAAGGCTAGAGCAGCCTGAGGGGACACAGTAGTCCTGGGCGGAACTGAAGTACCTGAGTACATTTAGCTGAGGGCAAACAACTCCCTGGGGGGTGGAGGCAGCTACAGATGCAATGGTTTTCAGACTGCAATTGTGTTGAGCCAGGCTTATGTTAAGATAAATCAAATGGACGAAGAAAGGACATACCTGGTAACTGTCTAACTCTGCAGGACTTAGAGAGTTTGTAGTTACAAGTTTTCCTCACATTGTCATCACGTCCTAAACGCCCAGCTTAGCATATAAACCAAAGTGCCTAGAGGGTAATCCTGGGGGAAAGACCACCATCCTAGGGTCAGAGCGTAAGGAGAAGAAAGCCTAGCAAATGGAGTGGTTAGCAGCCCTGAGTCTTGAGTGAGGGTGAAGTGGAGAAGCATTAGCCTCTTTGGGATGGGGGTGGTGTGGTGATGGTGAAGTCCTTGGCTCAGTTTCATCACAGACAGTGATTTGGATCTGAATGTAAAAACCTCTTGCCAGAAACTTTCTGTTATAGGAAGCTCACTAGAAAGCAATGAAAGATTAAACTGCTACATATCCTTTAAAGGCATCACTATTATCTTAGGGGAAGAAGGGGACTTGCAGCCAGGAATAAATTAAGTTGAAAAAAGGAATATAGGAGTTTTCCTTTGGTATAAAACATCTTAATGGACTGACCCAGATGGTCCAGATGTTTTTAAGTGGACATATTCTATGTGCCACGGTCACATTATAAAATACAGAGTTCTATAACATTTTAAGCTGATCTTATTTGTATAGCTCCTCTTATTTCTTAATTTGAAAACTGAAGCTAACATTTTAGAGAACAAACAAAAATCAAGCTGAATTTTGTTTTTAACTTGGCAGAGTGGTCTTTGATTTTGTGTCTGATAGTCTGAATAACTATCTGGTGGATTTTTTAATTTATTTTTACTAATTCCTTCTCTATCTTTCTTTATTTATTTTATTACGTTCACTTACCCAGCATACAGTACATAATATAGTCCTGTCAGGAACTGGGCAGAAAGCATGAACAGACACTTCTCCACAGAAGACATACAAACGACTGACAGACACATGAAAAAGTGTTCATCTTTCTTTAAATTTTTAAAAGGAAGTATAGCATCATTTCTTGATCAAAACTCTTTACAGTGTAGGGATAGAGGGTACACAACTAAATATCATCAAAGTCATCTATGAGAAACCCACAGCGAATATCATTCTCAATTGGGAAAAACTGAGAGCTTTTCCCCTCAGGTCAGGAAGACGGCAGGGCTGTCCACCATCACCACTGCTATTGAACATAGTACTAGAAGTCCTAGCCTCAGCAGTCAGACAACAAAAAGAAATAAAAGGCATTCGAATTGGCAAAGAAGAAGTCAAACTCACTCTTTGCAGATGCTATGATACTTTATATGGAAAACCCAAAAGACTGCACTCCAAAACTGCTAGAACTATTACAGGAATTCAGCAAAGTGTCAGGATGTAAAATTAATGCACATAAATCAGTTGGATTTCTATAAACCAACAGCAAGACAGAAGAAAGAGAAATTAATGAGTCAATCCGATTTACGATTGCACCCAAAAGCATAAGATACCTAGGAATAAACCTAACCAGAGAAGCAAAGAATCTATACTCAGAAAACTATAAAGTACTCATGAAAGAAATTGAAGAAGACACAAAGAAATGGAAAAAAGTTCCATGCTCATGGATTGGAAGAACAAATATTGTGAAAATGTCAATGTTACCTCGAGCAATCTACACATTCAAGGCAATCCCTATCAATTTTTTTCAAAGATATGGAAAAAATAATCCTAAAATTTATATGGAGCCAGAAAAGATCCTGAATAGCCAGAGGAATGTTGGAAAAGAAAACCAAAGTTGGTGGCATCACAACTCCAGATTTCAAGCTCTATTACAAAGCTGTAATCATCAGGACAGTATGGTACTGGCACAAAAACAGACACATAGCTCAATGGAACAGAATAGAGAGCTCAGAAATGGACCCTCAACTCTATGGTCAACTAATCTTTGACAAAGCAGGAAAGAAGGTCTAACAGAAAAAAGACCATCTCTTCAACAAATGGTGTTGGGAAAATTGGGCATCCACATGCAGAAGAATGTGGGCATCCACATGCAGAAGAATGAAACTGTACCATTTCCTTATAGCACACCAAAAATAGACTCAAAATGGAAGAAAGACCTCAATGTGAGACAACAATCCATCAAAATCCTTCAGGAGAACACAGGCAGCAACCTCTTTGACCTCAGCCACAGCAACTTCTTCCTGGAAACATCACCAGAGGCAAGGGAAGCAAGGGCAAAAATGTACTATTGGGACTTCATCAAGATCAAAAGCTTTTGCACAGCAAAGGAAACAGTCAACAAAACCTGACAGAATGGAGAAGATATTTGCAAATGACATATCACATAAAGGGCTAGTATCCAAAATCTATAAAGAACTTATCAAACTCAACACCCAAAGAACAAATAATCCAATGAAGAAATGGGCAGAGGACATGAACAGACATTTCTGCAAAGAAGACATCCAAATGGCCAACAGACACATGAAAAAGTGCTCTGCATCACTCAGCATCAGGGAAATACAAATCAAAACCACAATGAGATACCACCTCACACCAGTCAGAATGGCTACAATTAACAAGTCAGGTCAGGAAAAGACAGAAGTTGCCGAGGATGTGGAGAAAGGGGAACCCTCCTACACTGTTGGTGGGAATGAAAGCTGGTGCAGCCATCCTGGAAAACAGTATGGTAGTTCCTCAACAAGTTGAAAATAGAGCTACTCTATGACCCAGCAGTCATACTACTGCTTATTTACCCTAAAGATACAAATGTAGTGATCCAAAGGGCACATGCACCCGAATGTTTATAGCAGCAATGTCCACAATAGCCAAACTATGGAAAGAACCTAGATGTCCATCAACAGATGAATGGATAAAGAAGATGTGATATATATATATATATATATATATATATATATACACACACACACACATATACACTGGAATACTATGCAGCCATCAAAAGAAACAAACTCTTGCCATTAGCAACGATGTGGATAGAACTAGAGGGTATTATGTTAAACAAAATAAGTCAATCAGAGAAAGACAGTTATTGTATGATCTCTCTGATATAAGGAATTTGAGAGGCAGGACAGGGGATCATGGGGCATAGGGAGGGAAAAAAATGAAACAAGATGGAATCGGGAGGGAGACAAACCATACGAGACTCTTATTCTCAGGAAACAAACTGAGGGTTGCTGGGGGGTTGGAGGGTAGGGTAGGATGCCTAGTTTATGGACATTGGGGAGGGTATGTGCTATGGTGAGTGCTATGAAATGTGTAAGCCTGGTGATTCACAGACCTGTACCCCTGGGGCAAATAATACATTTTATGTTAAAAAAGAAAAAATAAAAGAATGCCTAGGCCAGAGATAACTGATGCCATCAATGAAAATTTGGTCAGAGCTTCCAGTTAGCCTAGACAAAAAGAGAGATGTGATGAGTCGTATTCTTCTTATTATCTGAAAAAAAAAAAAAAAAGAGTGTGGAGTGGAAGGAACAGAAGAAAGAAGATGAAGGAAGGAAAAAAAGCAGCACATACCAGATTGTCAGAAAATCCAAGCTCAACCCTGGGAGGAATTGTTTTCTGTGTCCTATAGACAATGGATAGTCTTTAAGAGCAGCTTACAGGACAGAAAAATTGAAACAGCCATTCTCTGGACATATTTTATATGGACACTCAATAAAAGGGCATCATGAAAAAGCATAGCTCTCTAAAGATATCCATGTAGACCGCTAAGAAAATCTGGTTCAGGTGTGTTGCTCACCAAAGGTCTTACTTGGCACAGGACGAGCTTAGAAAATCTAAGGAATGAATGCCTGTTATGACCCTTAGGATGTCTTTCTCAAATACCTCATGCCTCAGCCAAGCTTTTGACAAGTGTGATAGGCTAAAGATAGTTGAAAATGGGGATTCTTGGCAAGTCCCTTCATCTATAAAAGTATTTCAGGTTTGTGACTATTCTACTTGTACCACCTTCCTATTCCCCAGGGAATCTGGGGATATCCACCTGCAGGGAGGGCCAAGAAACTTACTACTGCAGTCATCCATAGTGAGGGATGGAGGGATGGAATTTCATTTTCTACTGTATGGAGTGCTGTATTACTGGATTTTTTTTTCAACAAATATGTGTTGCTCAGAATAATAAAGATTATACCAGGGACCTTAGGGAGAGGGAAAGGAGGGAGGGAGAGAGAGTGAAAACAAAGTACAGTTGCACACAAGTATATTTGAAAAAGTCTGTTTAACACACGAAGCCCTAGTGTGGTCCTGTCACTTAGATATTGCTCTGCAAATATTTGTTGAATGATGAAATAATGAAGAGAAATGGAAGCAAGCACCAGCCAGTGAGAGTCTGGAAACAAAGTTGCCAGCTGGCCGCCTTGAATAAGAAACAAATGTATTGTGGCTTCTTTAAAACACTTTGTTGTAAGTAGGGCAGCCTCTGAAGGCCCCTTTCCAGGATAAGCAGCCCCAAAATGTATCCCCAAGATTCCTAAATGAGTTCATCTGTCAACCAGAGTTCTAGGTCAGAGGCGGGCGGCCAGGAGTGCCTCTTCTGATCCATTGTAACTGGGAATGAGCCCTTCCTCCTGTCACTCTGCTGGCAAGTTCATTTGCTTCCTGGGGCCACTCTGGAATATCATTCAATTGTTCATTCAGTCATTCCCCCAGAAATACTGCTCGAGTACCAGGTACTGTTCTAGGCTTTGGAGATCCTGCAGTGAAAAAACAAAGTTCTCTACTGACAGGGGTTACATTCTGGATAGGTGGAGACAGATAATAAGAAAAATTAATTAAAAGTATGGAGTGATAAGTGAAAGGGAGAAAATAAAGCAGGGAAGAGGGATGGGGAGTGTTGGGGAGGGGTGGCTATTGTACGCTTAAGTAGGGTGGTGAGGGAAGGCTCACTGGGACCCTAGTATCTGAGTAAAGACCAGAAGGGGTTGAGGGAGTGGGTTTTGTGGACATATGCAGGAAGAGTAATCCAGGCAGAGGGAACAGTAAGTGCAAATGCCCTGGGGAGATAGGGTGGCAGTAGAACACATACCTAGCATATTTGAGGAACAGTAAGGAGGTCGGTGTAACATGCTACAGGCAGTTGAAAATTAAGATTCTTGGGATATATGTAGCTATAGGTGATTCACTAATTGTTCTATATTATTTTGCTGGGTACTTGTTATCCTTCTACCATTAAAAGATCTCTCTCTCTCTCTCTCTCTTTCTCACACACACACGCACAAATACAGAATGCATATGTCGTTCCTCAGACCAGCAGCATCAGCAGCATCTGGGAGCTTGTTAGAAATGCAGACTACTACCCCCACCCCCTGCACCCACTTCCCACACCTACTGAATCAGGACCTCCATGTTAACAAAATCCCCAGTGCCTTCTGTGTACATTTAAGTTTGAGAACGGCCAGGACCCTTGATCAGCAGTTCTTAAGCTTCATCAGAATCACTTAGGAAAACTGTCTAAAAGGACGGGTTCCTACCTCCCAGCCCCACACACTGATGCTAAGTGGTGAAGTCCACCATTGGATACTTTTAAGGAACTCTCGAGGGTGGTTCTGCTATGGAGCCACATGAACCACGGGACTCCGAAGGATGGTGTCACATGTGTAAGTGACCAAATTGGGGTTTATTCCTCATGGACCTCAAAACACAGGTTGGAGAATCAAGCTAATAATCACCAGGATGCCTCCAAGCACTGAGACATGACCCCAAACTAATATTCCAATGCAGGGGTGGAATGTAGATAAATATTGCTGGTTCATATTTCAGGAGTTTTCCAGAACATTTAAGTGGCTTTGAAAAATACTTTTTAAAAGATTGTTTGTACAAACATCATACTCTTTCCAGTCCTTCTTTGGCATAGAGTTTAATCAGATTTAAAATGGTGAGAGTTCTTTGTAAGGTTGTGTGTTTCTTTTCTTCTAGGGCATGTAAAACAAGACATCTGGGTTTTATCATTAAAATAATAAAACATGTCCAGCATTTTTAGGAAACTTTTAGGAGTTTATACACTATAGGTGTTAATGTATTTAACAGAAGTCTATTCATTTAGAGTTTTTAAAAGTTTATGCATACCAATTTTTTTGTTTCAGAAAAATATTTGAGTAAACTATTTAAGTTTCTGACTATGTTTTCTAGCACTTAGACAATTAGGAGAAAATAGAAAGAAATCTTTTAGTTACCCATATGTGAAAATATCTCATTTTCAGATATTCTTGGTTTTATATTATATACTGACTTCTCATCAATTCATAGCAAAATATGCTTTTACTCTCTTAATAGCATCTGTCAATTTATCTGTGGACATAAAAATCATCTTCTTCAGTTAATTACTTCTCTGCCTGCAGAATTTCAGGAAAGATATAAAAACACAGAATTTAAAAGTGAGGCTGGGTGTGTTGTAGGTATATTCTGTGCATGAGTCTAAGACATGATGCTCCCTAGTCCTACCATGGAGCAGAGGCCAGGGAGGGGTAGAAAGTGGAGCAGCCAGGGAAACATAAGACATTTTTTTTTAAAGATTTTATTTATTTATTTGACAGAGAGAGATCACAAACAGGCAGAGAGGCAGGCAGAGAGAGAGGAGGAAGCAGGCTCCCTGCTGAGCAGAGAGCCTGATGCGGGCCTCGATCCCAGGGCCCTGAGATCATGACCTGAGCCGAAGGCAGCGGCTTAACCCACTGAGCCACCCAGGCGCCCAACATAAGACATTTTAAAAAGTTGTAATTTCTACTATCTTTTTTTTTAAGATTTTATTTATTTATTTGACAGAGAGAGAGATCACAAGTAGGCAGAGAGACAGACAGAGAGGGGTAGGGGAAGCAGGCTCCCCACTGAGCGAAGAGCCTGATGTGGGGCTTGATCCCAAGATGCTGGGATCATGACTTGAGCCGAAGGCAGAGGCCAAACCCACTGAACCACCCAGGCGCCCTGTAATTTTTACTTTCAAAGAAATACCACATTAAATGTAGGTAACCTCATAAAACCAAATCACTGGATATGTGCTCATTAACTTTAGTAAAACTTGGCTAGCCTTTTCGCTGGGCTTATAAATGTACAAAGCACTTATCTCCTGTATCTCGTTTAATCCTGCAATTCTGTACGGTAGGTGTTGCTGGTAGGCCTGTTTCAAACTGAAGGTACAGAAGAAAAGAGACCAAGAAATTGGCCCGGTACCACCTGGTTAGTAAATATTAGAGCCAAGACTTGAAAACAGCACATCCAACCTCCAACACAGGCTCAGGCTGACCCCACTGCATCTAGTAAAGAGTATTTGTCCAGTCAGTATCCCTAAAACATGATCTTGTTTTGGTTTGCTTTGCTTTGGGTTTTTGGTATGACATGTGCCACTTTTTTTTTTTTTTTTTAACTTTTTAGTTTCTGTCATCAACACCCTAGGCACTTTCCAAGTAAATATTTCTCTAAAGAGATTTCTTGAACCAGAAGCTGAACGCTTTTACCCTTCTGGAGTGAAGGCTCAGCCCTTTACAGGAAAAGCAAGGCTGGTATTGCCCCCCACCTTCACCTTGCCATAACGCCAAGTAACCCTTAAATTACCAGACCCCAGACAGGTCATTCACTTTTATAGAGACTGTCAGCACATCCTTAAAAGCTGTCAACACTCCCACGCTTCTTTCATTGACTCTCCTGATGACAAGGAGCAGGCTCTAACTTCAGCCACCTCAGCAAAATCCCAAGTCCTGCCAGCCTCATGGCCACCACCTCCAAAATAAATCCCCTCTTCTGCTGGTCTGAAGCTCATGTCAGCTTCCCCACATCCAGTGTTTTGAGTTTCTGCAGCTTCTGTCCTGGGGTTTGTGCCCTTAAGCTGTGACTCAAGGTCCCCAACCCATCAGGAGCAGCCGCCTTCCTCCTTTCCCAAAACAGATCCTGCCAGGGTTTTTCTGCAAAGTCTCTTCCGGCCTATACCCCTCTCCTCCAGGAAACAGAGGAGGCCTCTTGGCTTTTCCTTTGACCTCTCTTGCCATCCGCAGTAAAGACAAATAGCAGCCACATCAACTTTTATGTGTTCTTGCTCCCGTTTTCCTTCTGTCCCAGATCTCCACTCCCCCTAGGTCCTTCCCCTTTTGGACCTGGTCTGTAGGGCACAGCCGGAGTGCAGTTTGAAGGCAAAGAGTTCAGGCCACAGTGTGTCTGAAATTCTTCAGACATGTGGCTGCTACTGAGGGCTGGGATGTGGCAGGCCCTGTGCTAGCCACTCTTGTTTCATTACCCTGACTCTTCGCCCTTTTGTTCCTTGAGTTTTGCCTGATGACGACCTGCTGCATCTCTCAGGCCCCCTGAGTCAGCGTCTTTAGCAATTCCTGCAGCTGCCAGCTTGCTTTTCCTCACCACCAGCTTCTTCACTCAAGTGAGGCTGCCTCTGAGGCCCCACAGATGGAGGGTAGGACGGAAGGAGGGAGGGTTGGACAGAAGGCAGCAGGGAGGGGTGGTCATGCATCAGATCCTCTTCACGGAGATAAGGGAACCCAGCAGGTCACGACTCTAGGGTGTTCTGAGGTTAGGAAACCTGGTTTCTAGCCCTGGCACTGCCACGGACTGGTTGGGTGACCTTGGACAAGTCACCTAACCCCTCTGCTTCTTGGGGTTCTTCATCTAAAAAATAAGGGAAATGGGCTAAATAACCTCTAAGGTCTTCTAATTTATTAGCTGCCATGTCATGTAATTTCACATGTCTAAAACCACGTGTCTGCTCAGCTCTTTCCTCATCACAGTCTTGGCTATGAAATCAGAATTGCCCATGTGCCTTCATCTCATTTCGGATTATAAGAAAAAATCTTCCTGTGCCTTGGCTTTAGAATTCCTCCAAGGATATACTTATTCCGAATTTATGACTCCAGTTAGAAAACCCTATGCTGCCCTTTCTGACTATTTCTACCTCGCAAGGTCCATCACACCATGCAGTTTCTAGAGATGAAAGAATGTGTTCTCAGGTTGGACAGATGCAAGGAGTGGTCTCCAGGACTGCCAGTGGGGATAAGCCTGTGGTTCTGTTCACTTCAGGATAAAGGAGTTTGGAGGAATCCAGTGCCACGATTCCAGGGTCTTTCTAAATGTGAGTGTTCCTTTGGGGAAAAAAGAAGAATTGCGTGGTCAAAAGAATATGGGAAACTCCAAATATTAGTTCCTTCTTGGTGATTGACTATGTGCGTTAGTGTATTTAAAGCTCTAAGAAATCCTTGGCAGTGAAGAGATCTTAATTTATCCTAACATTTCCCAAACTGATATAGTCCCAGAGACTTTCTTCACAAAAGACTTTAACATCTGGTAGAACATGTCCCTGGAACAGAGTTTAGGAAACATTGCCCCCAATCATTATTGACCTATCTCTAGCTGGGTCTTCAGAGCAGAAAGGGATAACTACCACTGCTAGAATATTTATTAAGCACCTACTGTATCCAGAACACGTGGGAATAATTTAAAATTGGCAGATCAACTGTCCGGCAGCCAGGATTTCAAAATCTAAAGCTGCAAAGGGACAGGCACAGGAATAAGCATGTCAGTCAACAAACAAGACAAATGAAGTGTCAAGTGCAGCTTGGGAACACAGGAGCCAGGCCTTGTCCTGGCAGTTGTCTGCCTTCCCTAGCTGAATTTCCCTGCTCTCAGCTGTCACTCTCAAGTTCTTTGCTTTGCTCTACCAGGCCATTACCTTTCAGCCAGTTACACGATATCGAAGCAGGACATTCATTGTTTATTTTTATAGACGATGTGCTTGGTGAGGCACATGGAGTAATTTTATCCCATGCTGAACATCCTAGAATTTTTGCCTTTCACATACCGCTCTGTTGAGTTTTATTCGGAATGGGGTGGGGGGGAGTAGAAAAGATGACCTCCTCTTCACCAAGTAAGAAAGATACTGACATGGCCAACGTCTCACGCTGTTGTTTAATCCCCATCTGAACTAAGTGTCTTGTGTACCCAATGTTTCCTGGACAGAGGGCCCAAGCTTCTCAGGGCCCCCTTCTAGGGCCTATTTGTGATTCACTGTTATTTTTCCAAGCACTTCCACTGGAACCAAGCCATACCCATGCATCCTCACTTCCTCACACAGCCCCGTCCCCTTTCTCCATAACTTGTTTTCCACTCCCCCGACAATGTTCCTTAGATGCTCTATTGATGTGTTTTTTTCTGAAATTTTTTCTCTTGCCTCATTTCCATCTTTTCCCTTGCCTCCTCTTTCTGTCCTTTTTTAAAAGAACTGAAGTCTCCTTCTTTCTGAGGGTTGAATCCTCAGGAAGTTCCTCTCTGCTAAACAGAGAAGGGAAGTCAGCACTGTAATAAAAAGGCCAACACTGTTTCCACAAAGACTATATCTTGAAAAAGAAATTGCTTATTATTTTTTTAATTGTTAATATTGACATTTATGGAGTATGTGCTCTGCTCCAAGCACGAGAGCCCTTGACATACATTGTCTCTTTTGTTCGTCACCACACCCCTTATGATATGGGACATTTATTATTCCCATTGTATGGATGAGCAGTTGAGTCTCAAGGAAGGTAGAAAACGTGCTCAAGGTCATAGAAGTAGTAAAAATCAGGGCTAAGAAACGATCTTGCATTTCTCCGACTCCCCATCCTGTCCTCTCCTGTTGCTCCCCCGCCCTCTCTCAGAACAGGGAAGTCAAAGAGACAGAATTCTGGTTTTCATCAAATTTATTCCCTAACAAGTTTTGTTCACAGAAGCTCACCCGTACTGCACAGACAGCAGATTGAATTACCTCCCTAACGATCTATTATGTGCACCAGTGTCCAGCTTGGCCAGGATGTAACTGATCTTGGTAGGATGCCAACATCCTTTCTTTCTTCACATAGATTTATCTTCAGGAGAACATACGCCAACACATGCAAACCATTTTATTCCCTTCCACTGTCTCCTTCCTGCTTGATCATTAGTGTAGGCTTCATTATTAGTCCACTGTTCTGGTCTCACCGTCCTCACTGCAGTCAGTACCCATGTTGTTGGACCCTACGAGTGAAAGAGTGACTTGCTGGGCTCCTGTTTACTTTCCTGTGACAAGTGTCTACCTGCGTGGGGCCAGAGGGATTCACAGCATGTCTTAGAACCTCTGGACTTGCTCAGTGGCCCTGAAAGACAGGCTTCACTCTCCTGATTTCCCCAAGCAGGATGGCCTATGGACAGTGACTTCCCCATCCAGGGGACTTAAGTAACTGGGGAGGCCACTCCCTCTCCATCACCTGGGGTACCTGAGAATGGGCACAGCCAATTCCAGAGCAGATGGAAAGGCCACCACTACCCTTACTCTCCGATGCCCACTTATCTCAAGGAAAATGGAATCTTCTAGTCGGGGGCCTTCTAGCTGGGTATCCTTCCCCAGCATGGGCCTCTTGAGCTTCTTGGGTGAAGAGCAAGCTGACGTGGTGGGGCTGTCAGCCTCCCTTCCCCAACTGCAGCCCCCAGATACCCTGGCATTCGGGTGCTCAGACATTTTTCTGAGAACAACAGCACCAACAGGGAGTCTGCTGCTGCGGCTGTTATGCCTTGTGCACAACTCAGAACAAGAGATCATTGAGCACCTACCACTTGAGCTGGACCCTGTGCTGGGAAGTAAATGAGTAAAGCAATCAGTACCTGCTTTCAAGAAGCCCATACTCCAAGGGCAGGAACCAGGGAAAGTGGTCACAATGCAGTGATAAAGTTAGCTTAGGGCACAGGATGGATTAACTAAGCAAGGGTTCAAGAAAGGCTTCCTGGAGGAGGTGACATCTGGGCTACTTGGCAGTCAGTGGGATGTGGGGATGGAAGGTGTTGGAGGAGTTAAGGATTGGGTCAGGGTGGGTTTACAGAGCCTTTGGGCCCTCCAGCTAGAAATGCCCAGTTAATTCTTGGATATACAGGGGGGCGCCTGGGTGGCTCAGTGGGTTAAAGCCTCTGCCTTTGGCTCAGGTTATGATCCCAGGGTCCTTGGATCGAGCCCCACATCAGGCTGTCTGCTCAGCAGGGAACCTGCTTCCCTTCCTCTCTCTGCCTGCCTTTCTGCCTACTTGTAATCTCTTTCAAATAAATAAATATAATCTTTAAAAAAAAATTCTTGGATATACAGAACAATAGATAGATATTCAGAGATGGCAGCTGGGGGTGGGGAAAAGCTGGTCAGTGAAGGAACTCATCAAGGGAGAGGATATAGCCTAAGAAGAGATCCAAGAAGAGCCAAGGACAGAGCCCCAAGAAACACCAGCATCCAAGAACTGACTTGTGCCCACAGAGGACAACATTACGAGCAAGGCTCTGGAGCTGGGTTGCCTGGGTGGGGATCCCACCTCCACAACTTAGTAGCTGTGTGACCCGTGCAAGTGACTATGCCTCCCTGTGCTTCCATTTCATCTATAAAATGGGGTGATGATGACATATAACTCGTTGATTTGTTGTAGGATTAAATTAATGCATGTTAAGCGCTTCAAGCAGTCTATTTAAGTAGACAGTATAAGCACATTTAATAGCATTATTTCTTCACTGATGTCAGAAAAGGACAAAAGGGAAAGGACAGCCTATGACGCAATCAGGCCTCTCAGTGCCTCTTGATGGTTCAGTTGAGATTCTGTGAGGAGAGGTAAAGGAGAGCCCCAGTGGGAGCCCAATCACAGCTGGGATGGGAAGGAGTGGATCATGCCAGGTGGTGAGGATGCCACCATCTTCTGGGAGAGTAGGGACAGAATCTGCCTTACTCGCTGCATGCCCCAGTGGCCAGAGCGGTGCCCAGTGGTGTGTGAGCTCCTTGGGGGTAGAAGAGTCCTCCGTAAAGATTTGCTTAATGAGGATATATTTGCTGAAGGTCCTGCCTCTCAGCTAACATGAAGAGGCTGCTGGGACCAGGGAACCCAGTGGTGGCTGCAGCTTGGGGAGCAGGTTTCTTGAGGGCATCTCCCAACTCTCTTGACTCTGGGACACCTAGTTGTTTCTGTGAGTGAGCTGAAGGATGGAATCTCATGGGCCTTCTCCCTTCCAGGCTCTTTAATTCATGAGACCCTGTCCTATTCTGCATGTCATAAAAACTTGGAATTTTAGACAGGTGACAGAACAGGAACATAGCGTAGACAATTGGCACATGCTTGCAACACCTTCCCTATGACCTTTCGGAAAGCCAGCATTCTGTTTCTAAAGGGGATGTTCCTTCTTTGAGCTGAGCTCATGATAGTTTTGCTAAGGCATTTCTTTACTCACTAGATCAGGGTAGTATTTAGGGCTATAATATAGTTTAAAAAGCTATAATGAATTCACTCTTTGGTCTAATGCTTGTAAGAGAACATGGAGAGTAGTAAAGCATGGTAGCTTAAAGTTACAGGCTTTTGATATGGCTGGTTCCTAGTTTACAGGCTGTGTAACCTTGGACAAGCTAGGTCAGCCACTCAGAACTTCAGAATCCTCATTTGTAGAATGAGAGCCGTATTCGTACCAGCATGTAAGGCTGAGAGGATTAAAAAGGATAAGCAGCATCCCTCTCACAAGTACATGCCCGTTACACGGAAGCGGCAGTGATTTTAAGAATTTTAAGTATTATTATTAAAATCATTATTTTAAGTATTATTATTAAATTATTAAAATCATGCAAAGAGGAGAAGAAATCGGTTCATAAGTGGCCCTGCGGTAGGATCAGGATAGTTTGGAGCTAACTGCTCATTTATATCAAGACTTTTTATGTAAACTCCTGGCCATGGGTTTCAATCCCATTATTAAAATGGAATGAAATAATGAAGATCCTATTCTAGGACTATCAATAGATACTTTTACTTTTTGTTGATACTTTTTATCAATATATACAAAAGGAGAGAATATGGGTGAAATGAGGCTCACTCTTGAATACTGTGTAATAATTGGTTTCAGGATGGATGACCTGTTCAGTGGAGTAAGGTAAGAAAGCAGAGGATAACGCAGCCTGCGTGACTCATGGCAGTTCTCTGCAGCCCGTTTAGCTAGAAATGGCATCTGCATATTGAAGTCAAATGTTTCCTCTCTTTGCATTTAAAACAGTAAGTAGCCAGGGGCACCTGGGTAGCTCAGTCGTTAAGCTCCTGCCTTCAGCTCAGGTCAGGATCCCAGGTTCCTGGGATGGAGCCAAGTATCAGGCTTCCTGCTGAGCGGGAAGCCTGCTTCTCCCTCTCCCACTTGTCTTGCTTGTGTTCCCTCTCTCACTGTGTCTCTCTCTGTCAAAAAAAATAACAGATAACTTTTCTTAAAAAAAAAATAAATAAATAAAACAGTAAATAGCCATAAAAAAGAATGAAATCTTTCCATTTGTGACAACAGAGATGGACCCGAGGGAATGGAGCTAAGGAAACTAAGTCAGACAGGGAAAGACAAATACCTGTGATCTCACTTAGATGTAGAATTAAAACAAGTGCCACAAACCAAGCTCATATATACAGAGAACAAGTTGGTGGTTTGCCAGAGGTGTGGGTTATTGGGTGGGGAAAATGGGTGAAGAGGGTCCAAAGGTACAAACCTCCAATTACAAAATAATCAAGTCAAGGAGATGTGATGTACAGCATGGTGATTACAGCTAGTAATACTGTATTGCATATTTGAAAGTTACAGAGAGAGTAGATCATAACAGTCCTCGTCACAAGAAAAAAATTTGTGTAACTATGTCTAGACTTATTGCAGCCATCATTTTTCAATATAAACAAGTATTGAATCATGTTGTTTGAAACGAATATGCTGTCAATTATACCTCAATTTTTAAAAAAGGAATGTGGTGTCACAGAGTGGAACAGCAAAACATTTTCAAAATTTTTAATGAATTTATTCTTTGTACAGAAAGGTAGTTTAAATTAAGTATGTCATGTGGAATTGAGCACTTGTCAAAACTTCCATATTCACATTGGGAATATTTACATGCTCTTTATTAGCATGAACTGTCAGTTAAATGGAATCAAAATAAAGAAAAAACATTTTTTTAAAAAAGGTAAACAATCCTAAGAAATCTAGAATTCTGAGTATATAGGGAATTTTTAGTTGATGAATCTGAGAATAAACGTTTTTTGCAAACCGTGGGGAAGACATTCTGCAAACAATAGAAGGATGGTCAGAGCACTCGGAGCTGACAGTTTAGAGAAGTGTATATATATACAACAGACTTAATTGCAAGACAGAACATGCTATCTTACTTTTCCTATACTTGCTCCAACCCCTCTGCCCCCATGCCTAGCATAGTTCCTGGCAAAAACACACAGGCATAGAGTAACTGTTTATAGGAAGAATTAGCACCATTACAGAGATATGAATAAAATACTTTGGGAGAGCAGCAAGGACCAAGGAATGGTAAAAAGACTGAACTTCCAAAGATGGTGGCATAGAAATGGGTTAAGTTAGCCTTGTATCTCCCAATCATAGTATCCATTATACTACTCTTTAATTACTTACTTATGCTATTTTCCCCCACAAGGCCTAGCCTCCCCAAGAGCAGATGTCATGTCTGTCGTGTCTATTGGTGTCTGGCATGGTACATGGGACATAGTAGATACTCAATATACTCAGTAAGTATTTGTTGAAAGAAGGAGCATCATCAGATTTATTTGTCAAGTCTTCTCCCTGCCCCAATTGCAAGTTAGCAGCAACTCAAACATGCTTAAACAAAATAAGGGCATTTGGGAGTTTATGTATATGAACTCTTTGTGGGGCTTCAGGTATGGCTGGATCTAGGAATGTAAGGTCCTCAGGAATCTATCGTCATCGGGTTTTTTTTTTAAGATTTTATTTATTTATTTGAGAGAGTATCCACACACACATAACGCATGTGAGTGGGGGATAGGGTAGAGGCGGAGGGAGGGGGACAAGAGACTCACACTGAGTACAGAGCCTGTCCTGGGGCTCCATCTCAGGACCTTGAGCTGAAACCAAGAGTCAGGCACTTAACTAGCTGAACCACCCAGGCACCCCCTTATCTTCATCTTTCTTTTGTATTATCTTCATTCTCAGGTAAGCTCTCCTGATACTGTGGCAAAGGCATCTGACTCATGTCTTTACAGTTTACAATTCCAACAAAAAGATTGTGTCTCTTTTCCTGATAGTTTCAGGGAATAACTCCATCAAGTAGGGCTCTGGTTGGCCTGGCTTAGTCATATACCCATCTTTGAACAAATCACTGAGACCAGGCCTGAAGTCAGAGGAGGAGCAGCTCCATGAATTCTGTATAGATCAAGATGGAGAAAGCTGATTTCAACTAAGAGACATTGGACAACCAAAACAAACAAACCAAATACCCTATGTATTCACACCCCAAGGACACAGGACAATAGTGTAGAGATAGGAACAGGCAGAGGATCGGTGATGGTACAAAACATAGTAGGGTTGAAACATCAGACAGGTGAGTGGCGGGCAACAGTGGGAATTAATGCTGAAGATGGAAATTTAGATCAGATGGTGCCAGGCTTGAAGACCAAAAAAAGAAGGTTTAGATTCATTCTGTAGACAATTGTGATACAATGTGAGGGGAAGGGGAGGGGGTATAATCCAAGATGTATTTAGGGCTTCTCCAGAAGCCACCTTTAGGGGCCTCTCTTTCCCCCTCTGCATCCCTCCTAAACCGAGAGCTACCGGTGGAAACATGCCAAGCAGGACATGAAGTTCAAGAGACTCTCCTGGAGCCACATCATATCTGGAAGGATGTCTGAGCACCTGTAACTTGCTGGCTTCTGCATCCTCAACACTGAGCCCCCAACATGGATAAGTCATGGCCTCTGCTTTAAGGAGCTCACCACTGGAGAGACTGGTCTTGGACAAAGTACTAGAAATATACCCGCATACACATATATGAAGTGTGCACACATATATGTCTATGTATGGGACTGGACTGTATAGGCAAAAAGGGCTATTTGATTCCTCACAAGGAGTCAGGGAAGGCTGCAGAGCAGAGGAAACATGTGTTACTCTTCTTCGAGGAAAGGCTTGTACTCAGGGCACAAGCCCTTTCAGGGCAATCACAGATTCTTCCTGGTCCAGCTTTGGGCTTCTTCCTTCCTTGTGGTTTGAAGAAGAATGCAGAGCTTCCTTTCTCCAGGATTCCTGTGTTCTGCTTCCTGGAATTCAGCTCCTCCACAGCTCAGGGAATAGCACTCTCGCGGCAGGAGCCGTCCCAGCAGTGAACAGTTACCAAGGTTGTAACTACACAATGAGCCTCGGGCTTCCATCTTTGCATACAGTCTCCAGTCTCATCCTCATCATCCTCTTAGGAGGTCATGCTATCATTCCCATTTTACTGAAAAGGAGATTGAGGCTGATAGCTGGGTGGCCTGCCTCGGAACCAGGGACCAGGAAGCAGCAGACGGGGGTGAACATGGTCCACTTGGCCTGGTGCCATGGTCTCCACGGTGCTCTCTGCTCCCTCTGGCTGCTCCTCCCTGCTTCCACGTGGGTCACGGGGACAGCCCCAGTTCAGGTAGGTTACAGAGATGGCAATCCATAGTAGTGGACTGGTAGTACGGAGCGGATACCTCAGCTGTGACACAAGACTGCACCAGGGGTGCGGAGAGGGACGCTGAACCCCTGGGACAGTTCTCAACCTAAATGTGCATAAGAATCTGTGGGGAGTTCTCTAAAAATGCAGATCCCTGGGCCCCCGCTCAGAGAGTCTGGGTGAGACCTTGGAATCTGCATTGGAACAAACAGCCTGCTGCTACCACTAAAAGTGCTGAGGCCGGTGTTGCACATGTTGAAGAGTGCTGCCTGGGCAGGTGTGTGTGTGTGTGTGTGTGTGTGTGTTGACAGGTGTACTTGCCTGCACACCCACTGTTCAGGGGTTGTCTTAGGAAAGCTCTGCAGAGGGCAGGTGTCACTGGGCACTGCACATAGGCTACTTTCAGGTGGCTTTGTCCAGGTTTTCATTGTCTTCTGTGGATCCTACTATTCACATCCAGCCCTTACAGTTAGGTGACCAGATACCCACTCTAAAGGATCATCTTTCTGTGGAAATTGCTCAGCATATTTAAAAAAAAAAAAACTTTTTGGCATGAAGACATGCGTCTCTTTTTTCTGGACCTGGGAACAGCAGTAGGAAGTGTTCAGGCCTTTTCCCAAATATAATCCCTGACCAATTGGAGGCTGAGAATCCTCTCTGCCAGCGGCCTCCTGGGACTCTGGGTGGCCTGCCAGTTGGTCAGAGGCACCGAGCACCCCCACAGTGAAGATGTGGGAAAGATGGTCTCTGTCCTTGAGGACGTAAGATCTAGCGGCAGAGACAGAACAGACCCATGTGAAAGAGTCAGGCGCACAAATAGAATAAAAATAAAGCAGATGCAAGTCCTTGCAGCAGGGAGACTCCCAGTGTGGACGGGAGCTCAGTCTCAAGGTCCAGCATTAAGTCAGGGAAAAACAGGGAGAAGCTGGATGTGAGGTGCTAGGTGAGCCATCTGAACAGCCTTGCTGGAGGAGCTCACATTGCCTCCTCCACCGGGTGTCATGGAGCACTTGCCGTAGGCACTGCTGCTGGGGAGCACTCTGGAGGAACGTGGTGCTGTTTGTCAGGGAACCAGGAGCATCACAGAGCAGGCCTCCTCAAGAAAGTGATGTTTTTCATCAGATTCCTAAAGGCAGCCCTGCCTCTAACCCTAGCCTGTGGCCTGTCCACCTGCTCTTTCCATGCTGGCTTGTATATACCTGTGTGTGGACACCTCAGACCCCAAGTTCAGACTGCATCTACACACCACACCCCCTGACCCTCAGCCAGCCTTCAGGCCTCGTGTCAGGATCTACCCGCAGGAGGACTGGTGCAGATGAAAGACTCTTGCAGGCCCAGAAGTGAGCTTGAACTGTTCAGATGGGGAATTTGGGGGTCCTGGGTCTACAGGGATGAGTGATCTGGAAGTGGGTGCACAACCACAGGGCAGACACTTTCCTCCACCCCAACGTGGGCCTTCTAAAGCCTAGGGCCCGGGGCAGGGATTCTGATGGCAGAGTCTGAGGGCAGTTTTGCCTAAAGGATAAGTAGGAAGTTAGCTAAATCAAGGTCATGGGTGGAGGGCAATCTTCCTGTAGAAGCGCCCTAAAATGAGACAAGACCTTGGTCATCTCCCTAAAAGCAGAGTAGGGGGGAGACGAGGTGGGGTTGGAGAACGGACGGGGGCCTGGTGGCCAACGTGAGGATTTGGCATTTCCAAGGACACGGGCAGGATGTGGTGGGGCCAGGGAAAGATGATTAGGAACGGAGCGAGAACATTCCTTCCAAACTGAGCGTGTGTGATGCCAACTAGGTGTTTGATGTGAGGAGAGCAGGCTGTTCAGTGTGGCTAGGCCTCAGCGTCTGATACAGGCAAGGGAGAAGGGAGGAGCATCAGGAGAGGAGCATTTGTGGAAGACTTGTAGGCATGAATTGAGGGTCGGGCCTCGGGGGGAGCACAGAGTCTCTGGAGGAACTCTGATGGGACGGGGCTGGGGGCCACATTCTGTCTTTATTCTGTGCTGAGCATTCAGATAAGACAAAATCATCATTCAACGTGTTCGCTATGCTTGAGTCATAGTACTTTCTATGTATGTGATTTTTGTGTTTTTCTGTGTGAATTCAGTGTCCTGAAGTTCTTTCTGGATTGGCAACCTATCCTATTTTCCACTTAGTAAATATGACCACCATTTATGCTTTGGGACCACATTTTTCAAACGTTGCCAAATCCTCGTGGGGTTTTTTGGTGACATTTATTTTTCATAATTAGTGATGAAATTCTGATCACTTAATGCCCATGAAATCATGAATACATTAGGCCACAATAAGAATTATCCCTGATGTCTGTAAGCAGATGGGTGTGTGTGTGTGTGTGTGTGTGTGTGTTTATGATAACAGCGCTTACATAATCCCAACAACCAGTCCCTGGGGACTCACACACAGAGATGGAACGGCTGGTTTAAATTAGGTTTCCATGTGAAATATCGTATCGCTATTTTTTTCCTAGCATTGTGGGAAAGTATATGGAAAATGATTTGACTGATAGGAAATAAATCTGGATGCATGATCAGGACTGAGGCACAAACCACGTGGCGGTCTGCGCCTGCTCATAAAGCAGGCTCTCCAGAAGAAGACGAATTAATCCTATCAGGACACTAGACTAGTAAGTCACCATGTCGTACCAGAATAGCCTGAAAGAGTCATGACTTTCCAGAGCTGCTGATTTGCTGTGGATTTCAATTTAAAAAAGGAACTAAAGCCATACGAAGAATATAGCCAGAGGTCTCAAGAATTAATGCACTGGCTGTTGGGGAACCGTTTTAACTTTTAGGGAATTCATTTTTATTCATAAGGAGATGGGTTTGAATTTCTAGCTCAAGGAGTCAATAATTTCATGATTCTAAATGTTTGCTCATGACTTCCCACGGGAGGCTAGGGCTCATCAAAAGCAAATCACACAGAAGGAAGAACCACACCAGAGCACCAAAGACACCCAGTCTTTACTGACCCAACAGTTTTGCTTTAGAGAGCAAGGGTTTCACAAGGTGACTTTCAACTGGGTAACCAGGTGATGAGGGAACAAGGCATGCAGACAGTGAGCAAAGGATTGCTCATCGCTGGAGGAGAGTGGGCAGCTCTGGGAATTCCCAGAAGGTACCAGGATGCTCAAAACAGCCCTGGGAATCAGAACAAATGGTTTTCTTAGGTTATCTTCTTCCCAAGAGGCTCTGAATTCCTTGTAGGATGATCTGCACCAGGGCTGGTCCTAGGAGTCTGATTCCAGATCTGTTCTCCTGAAGTTGCAAGTAGAGAGCAGAGGTGTATGCTCCCCTGTTTCCCTGTTGTTTCTGCATAGGGCAAGGAAAGGGGTTCTGCTTTTTTCATTGCTTTCATTGTATTTCGGGACTCTTCTTGGCATCTTCTCCTTTTATTCCAACTCTATGTTCAGAGGTGCTGCTCTTAATGGAGTGCTTAGAAAAACCTAATCAGCACCAAGTTTAAAAGAAACTGTCACCCCTTATCAGATAAAAGAGCACTCCACAAGAGGTACTTATTTTGACATCAACAAGAATTGGGACCTCAGAAAATCACTACTCCCCTGAACCATAGATTCTTAATCTGGAAAAATGGGTCTGGACTGCCCTCTGTGGTTGCTGCCAGCTCTCAGTGCCATCCGTTCCTGTTATTCCATCGAGGGAGACGGGCAGGAGGTGCAGTATACCATAGACCTTAAACTTGTTTTTTCTGCAGATGCCATGGGTGACCATGAACTCTGTGTTCAGGCCTCACTCTCCCTCAGGCCAGGGAAACGAGCTGACCCCAGGTTTCAGCACTGTTGCTGAACCGGTGCAATTCCTGGGCGATGTGGGGTCAAGACCAAGGCTTTGGTTTGTTAACAACTGGGTTTATCAACCCAGACATCAGTCAGGATGGAACAGATGACTTAAATGACCACTAGAGTCCAAGCACCAAAGTATAAATAGCCGCAAAGTAACCTTAGAGATTAGGCAAAATATGGGGGGGGGGAGGAATGCTGCATATCATCAAAGGGGGACTTGGTAGCAGGTTATTATTAAATAGTATAGTCTGTATAGTAGAAAAAGCTAATCACATTACAATAACGTTCCTCCCACAGCTCATGTACACACATTAGGCATTTAGGGAGCAGTTAATTGTGACTCCTCTGGGTCAAACACTGAATTTCAAATTTAGGCTTTACTGCTCTGGGTGAAAATCTCTTAGGTGTTCTGTCTTTCAGTTTATTCATCTATAAAATGAGAATAATAATAACCCCTGACTCTTAGGATCGTTGTGAGAGGTGAGTTAACATACGTAAAGTACTTGGAGTAATGCCTGGCACATAGTAAGTGCTGTATAAGTGTTTGTTCTTCTAATATTAGTCAGGTGAGGGGCATAATTGGAAATGCATTTGTGAGAGAGAGTTTAAATATGTATATTTTTGCATTTTTTTAATTTGATATTCTGCATTTTACTACTGGATAAATACCCTTTAACTGATGGATTGAGAGTATTGACTGCATTTAATCTTGCTACCTATCACTATAATTAAATTATATTAATTAATTAAATATATATATATCTATAACTAAATATAGTCAACTATATTTAAATGTATTTAAAATCAATATTAGGGGCACCTAGTGGCTCAGTCAGGTAAGCATCTGCCTTTGGCTCAGGTCATGATCCCAGGGTCCTGGAATTGAGCCCCACATCCTGCTCTATGGGAGCCTGCTTCTCCCTCTCCCTGCAACTCCCCCTGCTTGTACTCCCTCTGTGTGTGTGTGTGTGTGTGTGTGTGTGTCAAATAAATAAATAAAATCTTTTTTTTTTTTAAGAAATAAATAAATATCCTTAGGCCTTATTTTCTTATAGTCTCATTGAATTTTATAGACCAAGAGGGAGCTTTGTGAATTGCCTTTCTGCCTCCTTATTTTAAAGATGGAAGATGACAAATATGGATTTTCCCAGAATCCCATAACAAAGCAGTGATGGAGCCTAGAGCTTCACCTCAGAACCCTCAGCTGGGGCCTGCATTTCCTAATACTTAACTGATTTAAAAAAGAAAAAAAGATGGGGCGCCTGGGCGGCTCAGTCAAGTCCTTACTCAGTAGGGAGTCTGCTTCTCCCTCTACTCATCCCCCTGCTTGTGCTCTCTCTCTGTCTGTCTGTCTGTCTCTCTCTCTCTCTCTGTCTCTCTCAAATAAATAAAATCTTGGGGCACCTGGGTGGCTCAGCGGGTTAAGCCGCTGCCATCGGCTTGTGTCGTGAACTCCGGGTCCTCGGATTGAGCCCCGCATCGGGCTCTCTGCTCAGCAGGGAGCCTGCTTCCCTTCCTCTCTCTCTGCCTGCCTCTCTGCCTGCTTGTGATCTCTCTCAATAAATCTCTCTCAAATAAATAAATAAAATCTTAAAAAATAAATAAATTAAATAAAATAAAATCTTTAAAAAAAAGCTTTCTTGTGAAAAAAACATTCATTGAGTTTGCAGGACATGGGTTCAGTGGATGCCCCTCTTTGCATTTTTCAGGTGAGCTCTTGGGTGACATGGCTGATCCTCACAGCAGGCTCCATGGAGGAGAAGCGAGAAGTCTTCTCCTATTTGGTGCATGTGGCCAAATGCTGCTGGAACATGGGCAACTACAATGCTGTCATGGAGTTCTTGGCTGGCCTCAGGTATGGAAGTGGGGAACACAGTTATCTGGATAGCAGCCGAATGGCACTGTAATTAATTGCCCTGGAAACCACATTTACCCAAACCAGGCAATTGTTAGTGATTGTTTGGGGGAAATATGTTATTCTCTGCTAACACCACAAACCTTGTCCCTTAAATGCAGCAGCAGAATTCAGCCCCTGTGGCCAGTCACGATCCTAATTAGCTATGTCTGCTCTGGGCCCATGCTGTTGGCCACACTGGGTAAAATTACCTGGCTGCACAACTAACATCAACCCCATTGGTGACCCCCACTTGCCCTCTGTGCCCTGTAAACCCCGCTGTGAACAGTCTCTTCCCAGATCTTCCTGATGAACTGCCTCGGCACTCTAGGCTCCCAGCCACGACCGGGAATGGCTGGCACTGATAACAAGGATTCAGTAATGTTAGCTGTTGTTTTAATTGCATACTTACCATGGATCAAGCACTGGACTGTGCATTTCCTATGCATTAAATCTTTTAATTCTCAGAACAATTTCTTGGTCAATGCTATTATTATTCCCACATCATATAAAAAAAAGAAACTAAAGTTAGGAGAAGTTAAGTCATTCACCCAAGGCCACCTAGCATGAATGGGATGGGAATGCAGACAGCCTTGATTGGAAGCCCTTGCCCTTAACCTCTCATATGCTGCTTATATGCTTTCTCCCACAAGCTAGTAATAATATCATCATTTTATCAATAAATCTCTGCCTTATTCCCTTTCAGCCTCAGTTACCTGGTGTAAAGTAACTGCCCCTCACTCTTATGGGAGACAATGTGGTGTGGCGCAGAAGGGTATAAGTTGTTGGGTCAGAATAACAAGGAGTCAAATCCTGGCACCCCCATGGTGTATATAGCTCTGTGATCTGAGCCAGTTTCTTGACCTCAGTGAGCCCTAGTTTCTTCATCTGTAAAATGGGGATGATAATAATAAAAAGCACCTACTTCCTCACGCGGGATTTAGTGAGATAGTACAAAGTGTTTTGCACATGTGTTTGGCAGAGTAGGCTCCAAAAAGTGAACCTGCTGTTGTTAGTGTCCAAGATTCACCTTCCCAGTGAGGGTTCTCACTATAAATAGATCTTGCTTCATAACATTATTGAGATTTTTCTTTGATTCTCCAGATCCCTGAAAAGGGATTCTGGGTTGGGGGAGGAAAGGAAAATTCTCAGAGCTGGGATTTTTTTTTTTTTTTTTGTCCTTTTGAACTTTCTTAACTAAGAATAAACTCAAACGGCCATGTCACTGGCACTTAAAATGGTCATACAGATGTATCAGGCATGGCTCAAAAGAAGGAAAAAATGGAAAGAATACTGGGAGAACAGGAGATAATTTGGACAATTGGATTCTCTTTCTGATAAATTTTCTAAAAAGAACCTGTGTTACTTTTCTTTTTAATAAAAGGATGATCGTATTATGATAAAATAATTCTATTTTAATGATGCTTATCCTCTGTGTTTGGCAAGTCTGTGTTGGCTATTGACTGGGGACCTCTCTTCCTCTGTTCTGGACATGACTATCCTCACAGCATGACAGCTGGCTTGCTCCAAAGTGAACAACAAGAAAACAAGACAAAAACTGCAGTGCCTTTTATGACCTAGCCTCAGACATCACACACTGTCACTTCTACCATATTATACTGGTCACATAAGACAGAGGCCTGGTTGATTGTGGGCGGGGTCTATACTACACCAGGAACAGGGGATCACTGGAGGAAACAATTAGAAGTAAAAAGATTTACATAGAACAATATTTACTCAGTCACAGTGTCAATTTAAAATAACCCCAGTGAACATCAGTGGGGAAATAATATGATGCATCCTTACAGTGGAATATTATGTGGCCACCAAAAATGTGTATGAAATATGTTTAATATAATTGGAAAACAAGCAATATATAATGCATAAAAATATCTGGGAACAAGTCTGTCTTTACTTAATGACCTCTGCAATATTTATACAATGTTTTAAAAATATTTAGACCAGAGATCTACAAATGGAATTAATACTGGAAGGAAATGTATCTAATGTTGTCTGTGGATGGTAGCACTGTGGGTGAATTTTCCTTATTTTCACTATTTTCCAGATTTTTTTACAATGAGCATCTAGGTCCTTTATAAACATAAAAAGAAATAAAAGTTTTAAAAAGAGCGTCAGTTCTCAATCTAACAAAAAAATCATTGATCTGATCTTGCTGAACTTTGTCCTTTGCCCCCAGATGTACCATGATGACCCCATTATGCATGGAAAGAAGGGTGATCCAAAAATGAGAATCATGTATTCACTTTATTTATACTTCCATTTCATTCCCCCAAAAAGGATTCTCCCCAAATTGTAAGATATCAGTGGTAGCTGGACTCAGTGGGGTGACATCAGGAACAATTTTATTTTTCTGACCTCACTGTTTTTCAGACCTACCAGATGAGCTCTTCCTTCCCCAGCTCTGGGATCTACCTGGGGAGGTCTTGTAGCTTTTGCAGTCACAGATATGTTCAGAAGCTTGTCTCCTTCTCCCGTGCTCACGAGCATGAGTAAATCTCAGAAACATACAGCTGTGCAAGAAAAAAGCCTATTTTCTTTCACTGTAACACAATGGTGTTACAGTGCGATACCATTTCTATAAAGTTTAAAAGCACACAGTTCTCAAGCTGCTTAGTGATATGTACATATATTGGGGAACCATAAAGAATTGTAAGCGCATGAGAATGCTGAAGGGCATTTGTGGTCCCCTTCGGTGAGGGCAGGAGGAGTGTGTGCTCATAGAGGAACCCACTGGGGCCTGAGCCACAATATTAATGTTTTATTTTTTAATATTAATGTTATTTAATATTAATGTTTTATTAATATTGAGAGATTGGTGTCTGGGCATTTGTCGAATTGTAGTTCTCTATGTCTTTTGAATGTCTTATAGATGATATAGAGATTTTTAAATCCAGTCTGATATAAATCAAAATTTCAACCTCTCATTTGATTTAAAGCTTCACCCTTTCCCCACATTTCACAGCTCAGTCTCAGAAACCTGCAGTAAAATGGGAGAACAGGTTTATCTTTTTTCCCTCCAACTCAGGGTCCCTACAGAAATAGTGGGCAGGAGAAGAAAGAGGGAGGGTCTTGGGATAAAGGGAGCAGAGGTCTCATTTGACTGGCACACTTGTAATCTGGCCTAGGTGCTCCCTGGAGATGGATACAGTGTGGTCTGAGGGTTCCTTCCTAGTTACTCCTTCTCCATTCCCCCACCTGCTGCCCTGTAGGCACCTCCCACTGCCCCATTAACTGGCAAGGAGCAGGGCCCCCTTAGTCCTCAGGATCAAGCTCTGGAGGTCCTGCCCTCATGGACTCTGCTAGGATACCCTCCTTTGGCAGGCAGGCCTTTCTAGACGGCTCAGGTGCAGCTGGGCCTCATGGTGTCCCTTCCTAACTCATAGGAAATGCTCAGTGCTTTGCCCGCCCAGACTCTGCACATGCAAGACAGGCCCACTGGAACCTTCAGGCAGCTCTAGGAAGCCTGTTGTCTTTAGACTTTCCCGGTCACACACAAACTATGCATCAACAAACTCAGGACGTAGGTCAGCCTTTCCATGGAGTTCACGTGAAGCCCTCTGCCCTGGGGGTGATCCTCCTGCCTTCACATAGAGCACACTCTGACAGCTCTGTCCAGAGAGATATCCCCTACCCAGATGCTCAGACCCAGTTCCTCTGCACAGGCTGAGGGACAGGTATAGACCACAGATGGCAGAGCAGGTGGGTACCCTTGTGACGACCTAGTCCCTTTCTTTAGAAGGTGGGGTACAATGTCACCTATTGCTCTCAGCAGCAATTTCATCATAGGAAAAGTGCCTTTTAACATCCTGTTATGCAAATAGTATTTTAAGATAATGTCCCTCAGGATGGACCAGTGGCTTAATGTCAAAGCTGGATTTAGTAAAAGCAATTGTACAAAAGAGGCCAAAACAGGGTTTCTGTATTTCACTGAGGGACCGGCCTAATCCAAGGACAGCATTTAAAAGATCAAGAGGAGTGGATGAACCATCTTTTGTGCAGACAATCCTCCATGAATATCTGTACAAACCGTATTACCCACTAGGATACCCTCTTGGCTACAGCTGCCAGAAAAGCTCAAACCTAGGTTTGAGCTCCCACCTTCCAAAATTAACTCCTTTCCCACGTGTTATTTGTCTCTGCACTATTTAATTTTGTGTTTTAGTTTCTAAAACTAATACGTCATTTGGAAAAGTACGTAGAGATATGAGTCCTAAGTAAATTATTAGAACATAAGGAAAACAAGCAAAAAGAATGGATCTGTATGGAATTTAGGCTATACACCTGAATGATATTATTTCTCCTTTGGTCTTAAAAAAAATCATTTACTTGCAACAGGTCAAGGAAAGTCTTAAAAATGTGGCAGTTTATGGACCAGTCTGACCTGGAGACCATGAGGAGCCTGAAGGACGCCATGGCTCAGCACGAATCTTCCTGCGAGTACAGGAAGGTGGTCACGCGGGCCCTGCACATACCTGGCTGTAAGGTGGTTCCGTTCTGTGGGGTGTTTCTGAAGGAGCTCTGTGAAGTACTGGATGGAGCCTCTGGCCTCATGAAGCTTTGCCCGAGGTACAATTCCCAAGAAGAAACTCTAGAGGTGAGGCCTTTCAAAATCTGAAGAGTCATTGTCGCCGGAAGGGAGAGCCTGTTTATGGACGTTGCTGTTGTGTTGGGTAACAGGTCCTGTGAGGTTCCGGAGAAAAGAATGCCGGCTAGCACTGTTTGGGCTTCATCTTGTTAACTTAGTTAGAATGGGGCAGTGTGGAAGTCAGTGTTGTTTTCTGATTTTTTTTTTTAAGGATGTTGGGGTTTTCTTCTCTCAGTGGGTGGGAATGTCTGGATGCCGAGGATAAAAGGAGTCAAGTGAGGGACACCTGGCAGTTGCCTAATGTTCAGTCAGTCAAGCTTCAGCCTTGGGCCCAGGTCATGATCCCAGGGTCCTGGGATTGAGTCCCTGATCAGGCTTCCTGCTCAGCGGGGAGCCTGCTTTTCCCTCTGCCTGCTGCTCCCCCTGCTTGTGCACTTTCTCTCAATCTGACAATAAATGAAATATTATTTTTTAAGTCAGTATTAACTTTTTGGAATTAGAGGGCTAAAGCATGGCAGGAGGTCAGAAAGCTGCCTTGCTTTCCCCTTCGTGGGAGGGTGCTGGAAAAGCTGGGGCCTCATGGAAAGACGAGCTCCAGGCTCTGATTACAGTGCCTCAGCTCTCCCAGCCCTGTGCCTCCTGGTTCCTGACTCCGAGAGGGGAGAGGACCGTGTGAACTTTGACTCGGGGTGTCGGGCATTGGAGAGAAGGGGCTTTGAGGAACAGAAAAAAGGTGTTTAGACATGAGAGAAAGGACTGAATTGGGGAGAACTTCACCAAGATTTTTTATTCTAGTTTCAGAGGTAGAGTTTAGTGCGTAGGACACCCAGTGCCCATTACAGGAAGTGTCCTCCTTAAGGCCCATCACCCAGCGACTGCATCCCTCCACCCTCCTCCCCTTCCCATACCTGGCAGTTCCAAACCCAAACCTAGAGTCATTCTCACTTGGCCACAGCACCGCTACTGACTCACACACACACTCACATACACCCCTAAAACTCAGCCTCTTCTGTCACCTGGAACCCAGAACATCACCTGCTATCAGGGAGACTTAAGAGCCCCTGGGGGGTATGGGCCCCACTCCCAGCTTGCATTCCTCTGGCTTATGCAGGAAGATAAAGGTGCACTGAACGGAGGAGAAAGCTTATAGCAAGGCCCCCCCAAGCTGCACCCACACTGTCTCCCTCGTGTCTTCGAAGCCGGGAAGGCCACATCCGGCAGCACAGCGGGAGCTCTTACCTCTAAGGGCAGGCGTTTCCAGATCATGCACACAGACCATAAGAGCTTTAAAACCATCAGGAAGCCTCCGTGCTACTGTAGGGTATGAGGGAAGTAAAGCAAAATGTCATCCTTTCACTGTGTTTTCCTTGGGCCCCAGGAATTTCATCTGGTTCCATAGAATAATAGAGTTTTGTCATGGTTTTTCTCAGTTTTCACTACCAGGATAAAACAACCTTACCCTTTTTCTGTAAAGTGGCTAATCTCCCTAGGGAACCTTGAAATAATATTGCTTTTTGTGTTGTAAATTTGAAATGGAGTGTTGATTCCTAGAGGGACTAAAGTTGTCTTAGTGAAAACAAGAGCGAATTCTAAACAGTTCATGTGGTGAAACGAAAAAATGTTTTTCCTGGAGGCTCTTTCTTTTTCTTTCAATAAAATAGGCGCAAGTGCCATTATTTATGACTACTGCGACTTTATTTCCCTACTGAAGTTGGTTATTTAGAAATAGTACATGAAGTTGCAATAACATATTCTTGGTATGTTTTCCTGTAGTTTGTAGCCGATTACAGCGGACAAGATAATTTCTTACAACGAGTGGGACATAATGGCTTAAAGAATTCAGAGAAGGAGTCCACTGTCAACAGCATCTTTCAGACCATCAGAAGCTGCAGCCGAAGTCTGGAGGCAGAGGATGAAGACAGCCCCAGCGAAGGCAACAGCTCTAGGAAAAATTCCTTGAGGGATAAAGCACGGTGGCAGTAAGTTTTATAAGAGATGCTCGTTTTTTTCTTTTTCCTATGTCAGTTGGTTTTAGGCAGACTCCTAGCACAAACCCACCACCTTCATCAGGAAGCCATACTTTATATTCCAACTTTACCAATTCTGAACTAGGATTTACCTTTTTAAATTGGCTGCTTTGTTCTAGAATTACTGCTCATAACTTTACTTCTTGCCATATGTTTATCTCTTTAAAAAGTACAAACTAGAGCTATCCTGTCCCTTCTAAAAATTCAGCAAATTAAATTTTAGGATTAAAACCATGATATTCTATTTATTTCAGAGTTTCTATAAAAACAGTTCTTATTAATCACTGGGCAGGGCACAGGGACAAGGGTTAAAATATTTTTAAATCATATATACTGCTTTATTAGGGCTAGAGTGACACCCCGAAATCAGTATATTCAGCAGCTCCCCCAAACTTCTGGGTGATTGTAGATCAGGTGGTTCCCAGATCTCACTTCCAGAAGCACAGCTCTGCAAGGCAGTATCTGTAACTTTGTAATTGTTCCATTGCTCTAGCTGCTCTTGTATCCACAGGCATTGCTACTGATCTAGACATGTGTACCCACAGCCCAATGAGAAGTTCAGAAATCAGCAGTCTCAGGCCATGTGTTGTGCCTCTTCAAGGCCACACTCAAATGGCAGAGCCTGGTCCAGCTAGAAGATCCTCTAGAGCCATCCAAAACCACTAGGCCTACCAACTTCAGCATCTTGGCCACAAAAGATTTTATCTGTAGTCAGTACTCATGAGTCATACCTTGCAGTCATCTTGGAGTCTTCATAAACACTTGTGTGCATTTATGAGACATTGTGGCTTGTTTTGCAAAGCCTTTCCCGGTTCTCTGTGTGTGTGTGTGTATGAGCCTACACTGGGAAGGGCAAGAGTGTTTTTAGAAAAGAATTTCGGTGAAGTTGGAGTACTGGATCCTGAGAATCTATTGTGAACAAAGAAATGAATGCCTTGTATCTGAGTCCCTAATGCTGTTAAGGAGGGAGATAAACCTATATTCCAGATTGGTCCAAAGGACCCAGATGCTCAAAGAATAACCCTACCACAGTGCCCTGCCCCTTAAGCTGAAATGTCTCACAAGTAGCTTCTACCAGTTGTTTTTTGGGTTGTTGTTTTTTTTAAGACTATCTCAAATCAAAGGTTATTTGAAAGTTTTCTGCACTGTTGGCTGACCTTAGTAGCAATCTATATACATAGAGAGGACCATCGACAAATAAACACGTCTGCACAGAAAGCACCTTATAGCCATTTCTGTCCTTAATCTACGTCTACCTCTATCTGGGATCTTTGTTCACAACAGATTCTGAGGACCCAGTGCTCTAATTCCACAGAAATTAGACTACATAATCATCACAACAGTTCCATTGGACTCAGGATCTTATACCTCCCAGGGCCAGGATTGAACTTCAGGCAGGCTGGCTCTGAATCATGATGAATCATGGTCCTATTAACTTTGTAGGAAGTAATGAGCAGTTTATTAAGAAAATACATAACCTGATTGATTAATAGCCCACCTGTCCCCTCATATAAGATTTTCATCAGGGAACATGAGAAAAATATTTATCTGTCAATTTATGGTTTCTTGCTGACCAACACTGCAGAATTTCTTCAGGGGGTGAGATACAAACTTTCCTTCTCTTTCACTCCTTGGTCCTCCTTTTGAGTCATATGACCTAAGTCTGACAAGGTAGTTTCTTTCCTGGTTTACATCTTTGATATTTGATGACATTATTTGGTTCCTACATAACCCTTTAAGTGCCACCTGACTCCCTTTTGTAAACCCACAGAGACTTGTCTCCTGAAAGAATCAGGCACAGAAGTGTGTGACATTCACCATATGGTCTAAGACATGAAGCTACTAGTTTTCTTCTTGAAATGAATTTATTTAATTACCAACAATTATCGATTTTATCTTGGGCATTTTCCTGGGAAGAATGCCTGGGTTTTTTTAAGATTTGTTTATTTATTTTAGAGAGAGAGAGAGTGCGGGGGGAGGGGCAAAAGGAGAGGGAGAGAGAAAAAATCCTTAAGCAGACTCCCTACTTAAAATCATGACTCAAAATCATGACTCTGAGGTCACAACCTGAGCCAAAGCCAAGAGTCAGATGCCCAACCAACTGAGCCACCCAGGTGCCCCTGGAGAAGAGTGCTTTTTTAATAGAAATGCTACTACCTAGCCTTCATTCTTCTTGTGGTCAAAAATAGAAACTCATCTTCAGAGAGATGGTGTCTCTCCCTCCCAGCTTACATCAGCTCTGAGCAATAAAAATAAGCTTCAGAAAAGACTCATAATTTTTCTCCCCAGACACAATCTTTTATAATGCTTGTATAATGCTTGTAATTTTTCACTGAAAAATATTTGATTTAGCTCAGAACTCAAATTAAATGGAATATGGGCAACACTCATTCTTTTGCTAATTTAAAATGAGGAGTTCTATGTCCAAATTCACATAGGTTTTATTTCATGGGTACAGACACAAATTGAATTCTTTTTGCTCTTAAAAAAAATTAATAAAAACATGGGGTGCCTGGGTGGCTCAGTGGATTCAAACCTCTGCCTTCAGCTCGGGTCATAATCCCAGGGTCCAGGGATCGAGCCCCACATTGGGCTATCTGCTCATCGGGGAACCTGGTTCCCCCTCTCCCTCTGCCTGCTGCTTTACCTACTTGTGATCACTCTCTGTCAAATAAATAAATAAAGTCTTTTAAAAAAATTAGCAAAAACATGAAGCGTGACATGGAGAATGTGGAAATGGTCCCAGAGAAAGGAAATAAAATAAAAGGATGTGGATGTGACTCTAAACAAAGCTCCTTTAAAGGAATAGTTGGGCCAGTTTATCATAGGAAAAGAAAGGGGGGAAGGAAAGCAGGAGGGATGAAATCTTGGTCTTCCTGTATTTTATCAGAGAGGTGTACTTTACTGAGCCAGACTGAGTGCACGACTGAGTGCTTTGCAAGTATTGTCTTAGTTGAGCTTCACCTGCTCTGTGAAATCAGCATTGTCTTTTTGCCATTTAAGATAAGTAAAGTGAGGCTCAGAGAGGTTGAGTGATTGACTAAGTCACACAGCAAATAGGTAGCAGAGCTAAATATGAAACCCAGGGTGACAATATAGGGCATGTTCCTAACTACTGCACTAAATGTATGAAACACAAACATAAGTATTATAGAAGAGGACATAAATAAGTATTGGTTTTCCATTGTTCCTTGTTGCAATTTCAGAGGAATAGAACTAGGCTAGACACAAAGGATTTTCTTTTTGTTTCTTCACTTTTTATTGTGAGATGTAATGTTAAGAAAGGTGCCTAAGGGACATCTATGGGGTTCATTTGGTTAAGTGCCTGACTCTTGATCTCAGCTCAGGTCCTGGTCTCAAGGTTGGTGAGTTCAACCCCCATGTTGGCATCCTTACTGGGCATGAAACCTACTTAAAAACTAATTAATTAATTACATAAAATGTCAAAAGAATAGGAGCCAACTGAAAGAAGCTTCTGATGGCCAAACTGGAACAATATGAGCTATAAAGTAAAGTTGTATTAGATTATAAACCAAAGTATTAAATAAATATCCATGATTCCATATATAAGTGATAAACAAATGGGAGAGAAGAGACAAATCTCCAATGTGGAAGAATTCCATATAACTTATATAGATACTCTACCCTCTAGGAGGTAGAAAATAACTCCCTACATCTTAAATGTTCAAAGAGGACAGTATGGGGGCACCTGGGTGGCTCAGTTGGTTGGGTGTCTGCCTTTGGCTCAGGTCATGGTCTCAAGGTCCTGGGATCGGGCCTCACATTGGACTCCCTGCTTGGTGGGGAGTTTTCTTCTCCCTCTGCCTGCTGCTCCCCCTGCTCGTTCTCTCTCTTGCCCCAACAAATAAATAAAATCTAAAAAAAAAAAAAGAATAACTTTACAGTGGGACATGACCAACACTACCTCAGCCAGCTCAACATCAAGAGGGATAAGTCATGTTAATAGTATGTACCATGGCTATGATGTTATGAGAATGACTGTTTACCTCTGGAGACTTCCTCCCTAGAACCCATAGCCTCAGTCTGATTATGAGAAGAATATCAGCAAGTTCTAATTGAGAGACATTCTATAAAATACCTAACCAGTGTTCCTGAGAAGAGTCAAGATCATTAGAAACAAGAGAAGTATGAAAAATTGCCATATCTAAGAGGACCCTTATAGAAATGTGACAACTAAATGTAATATGGTATCCTAGATGGAATCCTGGAAAAGAAAAAGGACATAGGTTAAAAAAAAAAACCTTCAATTAATAATAATGTATCACTATTGGTTTATCATTGTGTCAAATATGCCATCCCAGTGTAAGATATTAACAACAAGGAAAACTGAATGTGGGGTCTACTGTCTTTGAAATTTCTACACAAATCTAAAGGTATTTTAAAGTTAAAACTTTTTTAAAAAACTAATGTATTTGGAGAATTATCAAGTGAATACATGCATTACTACCACTCAGAGTGAAAACATTGCCAGCACCCATAAACTATTTGTTTTCCTTCTCAATTTTTTTACCACCTTTCCCTCTATAGTAGTGAATTTTACAATACTACTTCCCACTTTTCTCTATAATTATATCACTATTATGCATTTCTAAATAATATAGTATAATTTTGCCCGGTTTTGAAATTTACATTTATACAAATGTAACCATACAGTATTTATTTTTGTGTGTCTTGCTTAAGATATGTCCCTATTGTTGTGTTGCATTAACTATTACTACTCATTTTCATTGCTGTGCAATGTACTACATAATATAAATGCATCAAATTTTACTTGTAGGTTTTATTGATGCTGGGCATTAAGATTGCTTCTAGAGTTTTCAGTGCGGCTTATCTGAAAAGGATATTCTGATTATCAGATTTGCGAGATCTCTTGTAGATTTCTTTACTTTTTTAAGAATATCTGCTTAGGAGGAAGAACCTGCAGAAAACATGAGTGGGATCTTGCTCAGGGACTAGGATCTAGACTGAGAGTCCAGGAAATCCAGTGCTACTGCTCATACTTTGCCAGGAGGCAGTAGTCTGCCCAGGTGCCAAGTTCCCAAGAGGATGGGAACATTCCTTCCCAAAGATGTTGGACCAGCTCCTTCTCAATTTTTTCCACCACTTTGCAATGAATGTCTATGGACCAAACGGCAGAAACCTTGACCTTAATAAAAATTCTTCATGCTTTGAAAAAACATGAATCTCTCCTGGGCACATGCCTACAAGGTGGACATACAGGAGTGAGGCAATGAGGTCTCCCTTGTCTTCCCCCCATCCCACATCCTTCTGGAGACCTAATACTCTACATTCCTAACTCAAGTAAGACAACTTGCTAAATTTTCCAAGCTTACAAGTCCTTTATGTGCACATGTGTGCAGACACACATGGACACACACACAGAAACACAATGAAAATCTAAGGTTATGTCAAGGAGAGCTAGCTGTTCTTGTTCATCTGGCCACTGTGACTATATTTTCCAATGAGTGTCTTTGAACAAATGGTATTTTATTTTTTAACAGAGACACATCTTAGGCCAGCTTATTAAGTCTTGTTCTGCCCATTTTAGCCCCACTGTGTTCAGGTCACAACTTTTGGTTCTGATCAAGTAGAAGGTAGTCAAACCTAGTAATGAAGGTCCCAGGCTGATGAGTCAGAGCAGAATCCTGCCTCGAGTAGACCTCTTCTGAGCTGGATGACCAAAGTGAGTTACTGACCCTTCTGAAGCTGTTTCCTCAAAGGTTAATAAATAAATAAATAAATAAATAAAGCCTTTCTTCACAAGTAGGTCAAATGAAGCGCAAATGTACATGAAGTAGTTAACAGTTCCTGATACAAGAGGGAAAACTAATACATCATGAAGATTATTATTGATATTAAAAGCACAATAACTTTGGACTCCTGGGTGGCTCAGCAGTTGAACCCCCAATGCTTGGCTTTAGCTCAGATCATGATCTTGGGGTCATGAGATTGAGCCCCATGCCAGGTTCTGCACTCAGTGCAGAGTCTGCTTCAGATTCTCTCCCTCTCCCTCTGCCTCTCTAAATAAATAAATGAAATCTTATAAAAAATACAACAACTTATCTAGCAGTTCCTTTCCTTATTCCTGTGGTTAGACCTAGTACTAAATATAGGGTTTTAGAATGCAGCTATAAAAATCTACTCTAATCTTTAGAATTTTATATTTCCTATGCTAATTTGAATTCATAGTGAAGTGAAAAATGATGCCCAGTGTCCGTGGAAAGCTTTGTGTTGTTCTCACTTCTAATTATAAGACAAACCAAATTTATATCTCTTCCCATTAGGTTTATAATTGGAGATCTGTTGGATTCTGAAAATGACATCTTTGAGCAGTCGAAAGAATGGGACTCTCATGGATCAGAAGAGCCACAGAAGGCCTTTGACCATGGCACGGAGCTGATCCCGTGGTACGTGCTGTCCATCCGAGCTGATGTGCACCAGTTCCTACTGCAGGGGGCCACTGTCATCCACTATGACCAGGACACGCACCTGTCCGCCCGCTGCTTCCTTCAGCTTCAGCCTGACAACAGCACCCTGACCTGGATAAAGCCCACCACTGCCTCCCCAGCCAGTGCTAAAGCAAAACTTGGTGTGCTTAGTAACACATCTGAGCCTGGCAAATTCCCCTTACTGGGCAATGCTGGATTAAGTGGCCTGGCGGAGGGGGTCTTGGATCTGTTTTCAGCAAAGGCTGTGTACATGGGACACCCTAGCATCGATATACACACTGTGTGTGTTCAGAACAAACTGGGTAGCATGTTTCTCTCCGAGACTGGCGTGACACTGCTCTATGGGCTCCAGACCACGGACAATAGATTATTGCACTTTGTGGCGCCCAAGCACACAGCTAAGATGCTCTTCAGCGGATTGCTAGAACTCACGAGGGCTGTGAGGAAGATGAGGAAGTTCCCGGACCAGAGACAGCAGTGGCTGCGGAAACAGTATGTCAGCCTCTATCAGGTAGGGATGCACCCTGCCCTGTCTTCTCACTCCTCACTCCCCTAACTCTTAAGATACTAATCTTGCAAAACCACACTGGGACCACCAAGGTTCACCCTTATACTCTGGCACTGGGCAGCTTTGACTCTCTCTGTGCCTCAGTTTCTAATCTATAAAATGAGAGTGATAACAATACACATTCATAGGGTGGCTGTGGGGTCTGAGTTAATACGTGTAAAACCATAATGTCGGCTTCTATACGTAAAGAGTAGTGTCTGACTCATAGTAGGTCCTGTTGTTATTTATATGAACACAATGACCGGGCATTGTACTTCTCACATCGGAAAGAAACTGGTTAATATAAGCCTTGTCACTGGGACGCCTGGGTGGCGCAGTTGGTTGGACAACTGCCTCCGGCTCAGGGCGTGATCCTGGAGTCCCGGAATCGAGTCCCACATCAGGCTCCCAGCTCCATGGGGAGTCTGCTTCGCTCTCTGACCTTCTCCTTGCTCATTCTCTCTCTCACTATCTCTCTCTCTCAAATAAATAAAATAAAAATCTTAAAAAAAAAAAAGAAATTCATGTCTAAAAAAATATAAGCCTTGTCACTTACTCAGTTTCCATCGAAAACATGAGAGTGTAAACATTTTTATTATTAATTAGGGATTGGCTGATAACATTGGAAACCTTCACTTTGGAAACTGAAATCCTGCTTCATCCCCTGATGTGCTGCGTGACTCTTGGAGCATTAATTTACTGTGCATTGCTGCCTCACTGTAGAACTTCTGAGATTAAGAGAAACTTTCCCAAATGTAGGATCACTCACTCATGCATGGAGTTCTGCCTCACTAGGTTATCATATTGGCAGCAGCCCCTGAGGGAGTTTCTCACAGTCAGCTGCTTGAAGTGAGTGGGTTTCTCACTACCCTAAAATGCTCAGGTATATGAACACTCCAGCTAAGAGTGCAGCAGGACTGGGCTGAGCGAGGTGTGGGAAGAGACACAGGCACCACCAGACTGGTGCGCTTGCAGTGGACAAAGGGCAGATGGCTGGGAAGTGAGTCAAAAACCTGCCCCGAGGGGACACCATTGATGGCGCTGCCAAATGAGTTGTAACTGAGTATTCAGTTTTTCTTTGTTATGCTTTTCCATCTTTTGGCAAAAACATTATCTTTTTTACTAGTGTCACTGAACGAATAGAACTATAATTTAACAATAATTTAAATTACTCAAATGACTGATTTCATGGTTCTAACATGTTTCCCACCAGCAAAGACATCCCCCTCAGGCTCTTGGTAAGGAGATGATAGGTAGATAGATAGATAGATAGATAGATAGATATTGCACATGTGGATATGTGCAATACTTATGAGTAGAGAGCATCTCCTGAATAACTGATTTATTGATTAATAAGCCCATAGTCCCATCTACACAGTGATGCTAGGACTGCACAACAAAAAGCCTATTTCAGTTAACTCCTCCTAAAACAGAAACCAAAATACGAGCTTCCTGTCCATTCCACAGTGAGAGTCCAGTGTGGTCAGCTGCTTGGAAAAAAGGTCTTCAGGAGCTATTGTAAATATTGATCTTTAATTATAATCATTCCTCAGCCTTGCAGAATCATACAAATCCATGCAACCTGGACATAAACCAAAGCTCTGAGCTTAGTTACAATCATGGTCACAAACCTGACATGGTTTATCGGCTTCATTTGTCTCCCTTCCAATCTTATAGCATAAAGTAACTAAATTAATACCTAAGGCATGCTTGGTTTCTCATTCACCTGGCAACCTACAGTTTTTGCTAAAGGAGGCATCGGCTGAGACCAGGAATAGCAGAAGAGGCAAAATGCTCTGCTGGAGCAGAAACAGAGGAAGTGACTTGGAGCCAGCTTAGTCCTTCCTGGTTGCAAACACAGCTACACTCCTGGCCCCCTCCCTCTCCCGCTACTTGGAAACAAGCCCTTACCTTGTAAAGACAAAACAGCTCCATATACCTCTGCCACTTCTGAAAACACAGGTGATGGTCTTCCTTAAAACATTATTGTGCATGAGCCACCCAGGCAGGTGAGGCAACATGTCTCAGAAACACACCCTCGGGACTTTTTTAAAAAAAAAAAATTTTTTTTTTAAGTGGAAAGGTTAGCAAATTGTTATTTTCCCATATGTAGACCAGCTCCCACATTGTCTCAGAGAACATCAAAAAGGTGCTGCCAGTGTGGTACCTGGAGAACAAAAGGTCAAATAGGCATCCTGTTAAATGCCCTCTTGGTGATTTATAATACTGCTTAGCACACTTAAGGCTCCTGAGAAGTCCTAAGGTACCAAAAAAAAAAGAATTTAAATGTATCTGTGCATTTAAGAAATTTATGAACAATTGTGAGTTCTTCCAAACTTATGTTAACAGATGAAGAGTATTTCTTTATCCCCAGTTTGGGAAGGGCTTATATAGAAAATAATCTTTCTGGGGCACCTGAAAGTGTCTCAGTTGGTTGAGTATCGACTCTTGGTTTCAGCTCAGGTCCTGAACTCAGGGTCATGAGATTGAGCCCTGTGTCGGGCTCCATGCTCAGCACAGAACCTCAGCTGAGTTCTCAGCTTGGCTTAAGACTCTCTCTCCCTCGCATTTTGCTCCCCCCACCACCCTTAAAATAAATAAATAAATCTTCAAAAGAAAAAAGAAAATAATCTTTCCAACATCTGAGTCTTCTTGTGTGATGAATGTATATGAAGCTGTTTTTTGTGGTTTTTTTTTAAGATTTTATGTATTTGAGAGAAAGCGTGAGTGGGGGGAGGGAGATGGAGAGGGAGAAGCAGGCTCACCACTAAGCAGGGAGCCCGATGCAGGGCTCAATCCCAGGACCTGAGACGTGACCTGAGCCAAAGGTAGACGCTTAACCAACTGAGCCGCCCAGGAATCCCATGCTTTCTAATACAAGTATTTTAGTACTAGTAAATGTATTTGATCTAATGGAAATAGTAACAGGAGATAAAGCAAAAGACAAAAAGATACAGTGATGTTTGTAATAAAGCCTAGGAGTGCAGAAAATAAAAGAAAGTAAGCCCCAGAGATTTGATGCATGGTGTGGGACAAAGACTGGTATCATGAGCTTTGGCCTGAGGTTGCATGGGCAGAGCTAAGAACCCGTAATCTTGGGTGTTTGGAAAGATCTCTGGGAATCTGAAAAGGTTCAAAGGAGGGTTCTCAGGTGAACTTTGGTTGTAAGCAACAGAAACAGATTTTGGCTGTCTTCAAGGGGAAAAAAGGATTTTATTCAAAGGATTAGATCAGTTAAACAGTCTCCAAAATATCATGTGTGAAGATAATGCAAAGAGGCCAAAGTGCATGAATACTATTTTAAGGAATCAGTTTCATGATCCTAATGTCCACGTGAACTTCTTTTATTTTCCTGTATTTCCTGGCTTCATTACAAATGTCACTGTTTCTTGTCTTTTGGCTCCCTGTTCAGCAGGCAGCCTGTCTCTCCCTCTGCCTGCCGTTCCCCCTGCTTGTGCTCTCGCTTGCTCTCTGTCTCTGACAGATAAATAAAATCTTTTTTTTTTTTAATGGAACTTTTCTAAAACTTAGAATATAGTTTCACTCACAGTAGATCTTCTCCCAAATTAAAAAGAGAAGGGACATCCTTCATGCATTCCCAACCAACTTTATTGTTTTTTACAAAATGAAAGAAAGAGTCAAACTATATTTCAGTTCCCAGAAAGTCTCCTTTAAAGATTAAACAAAGGCATGTGCCTTTTCCAGGCCTGAAATATTTCTATTAAAAGTAAAGCTTGCCCCATGTTAGGATGTTCTGAATTTAGAAATACCAAAGCAGTAGAGGCTGATTCTTTTATATATACATGGTATGGGTCTAGTAAATTTTTTTTATTAAAGATTTCCTTTTTTTAAAGCAGTTATAGTTTCACAATAAAATTGAGAAGAATGTACAGAGATTTTCCCATAAACCTCCTGCCCCCCTGTGCATAAATAGTGGCCCCCACTTGTCAACATCACTCAGTAAAATGGCACATTTTTTACAAAGGATAAGTCTACATGGATATATCACAGTCACCCAAAATCTACAGTTTACCTGAGGATTCATTCTTGGTGCTGTATATTGTATAGGTTTGTATAAATATATAATAACATATATTGATAATTATAATATCACATAGAATATTTTAACTACCCTAAAAATTCTCTGTCCCCTGCCTATTCATCTCTTCCTTCCACTTTACCTCACCCTACCCACCCCCACCCCCAACCCCGGCAACCAGCGATCTTTTTACTGTCTCCATAGTTCTGCTTTTTTCAGAATGTCATGTGGGTGGAATCATACAATATGTAGACTTTTCAGATCAGCTTCCTTCACTTAGTGTTATGCATTTAAGATTCCTTTATGTCTTTTCATAACTTGATAGCTCATTTCTTTTTCTTGCTGAGTAATACTCCATTGTGTGGATGTACCACAGTTTATTTATCCATTTACCTACTGAAGGACATCTTGGTTGCTTCCAAGTTTTGGTATTATGAATAAAGCTGCTGTAAATATTCATGTTCAGGTCTCTATGTGGACTTAAGTTTTCAAGTCTTTTGGATAACAACCAAGGAGCATGACTGTTGGATTGTATGGTAAAAGAACACTTACTCTTGTAAGGAACTGCATCACTGCTTTTCAGAGTGGCTGTGCCATTTTGCTTTCATACTAGAATGAATCCTTATTCCTGTTACCCCACATCCCTACCCAGAATGTGGTGGTGTCAGTGTTCTGGATTTTTGCCATTCTAATAGGTGTTGGAGTATCTTATTTTAATTTGCAGTTCCCTGATGCTGTATGAGGTGGAACAACTTCTCATATGCTTAATTCCCATCTGTATCTCTTCTTTGGTGAAGTGTCTGTTGAGATCTTTGGACTTTTTTTTAATTGGGTTGTTAGTTTTCTTATTGTTGAGTTTTAAGTTTTCATTGTATATTTTGGATAACCATTCTTTATCAGATGTTTCTTTTGCAAACATTTCCTCCCCAACTGTGGCTGGTCTTCTAATTCTCTTGACAATGTTTTTTTCCAGAGCAGAAGTTTTAAGTTTTAATGATAGGATCTATTAAATTTTTAAAGTGTTAGTCAAACCCATAGATAAAAATTTTACAAAATTTCTTCCAGAATGCAATATTCAATAAGGTAGTTAAAATTTATTTATGAAATTGTGGCATGAAATGTTGATTCCACTTTGAAGTCAGTTGTAGCAGCTTGTTCACAGGGAGGATGCCCTCTATAAGGAAGGAATGATCTCCAACCTTCTTCATTCTCAGTAGCACTGTATTCAAGATTCATTTTCCAGGAAGAGAGATTCTAATCAGCTTCTTTGGATCTTATGCCAACCATTGATCAAGGGAGCATGTTTCACCTTGATTGATAGACTCCAGACTGAATCCAGGGACATCTGGGTGGCTTAGTCGGTTAAGTGTCTGCCTTCCGCTCAGGTCACGACCTCAGGGTCCTGGGTTTGAGCCCCGCATCAGGCTCCCTGCTTAGTGGGGAGTCTGCTTCTCCCTCTCCCTTTGTCCCTCTGTCCAGCTCATGCGTACTCTCTCTCTCTCTTTCTCTCTCTTAAATAAATACATTTTTTTAAAAAAAAGACTGTATCCAGTGGAAAAGATATATAGTAAAATTGGGGTATGGTTAGAGAAAAGAGAAATGATTAATGGTCAGGCATAAATCCCAGATATCCATCAGAGATCACCAAAAGATTTCCCACATCAAGCGTCCCACTCACTCAGCATCCTGGGATCCATAACAGGATGCAGGAGGTGGGGGGTCACAATGCAAGTCTTTTTTTTTTTTTTTTTTTTTAATTTAGAACCAGGCTTTTTAATTGTGAGATTTCATTATAATTTACAATGATTATATTTTGTGTTAAGGAAACTTTATTTTTTAATTTTTTTTATAAACCTATAATGTATTATGGATATGCACAACTCAAGTCTTAAAATGAGATAGCTGTTGACCATTAGAGTGAAGGAGCAAGCACGCACGCACACACACACACTCACGTGTGCACACACACACAGATCCACACAGTCGCGTGCGCACACACACAGACACTTGCACGCGTGTGCGTGTGCACACACACACACACTTGGTTATTCGCAGAGCACCTACAACAAAGCAAAACCTATTTACAAGCACCTCTTTGGAGTTGCAGAGGAGGACTGGCCTTAAGAGCTTGCAGAAAGTAAAGACAGTAAATTATGAAAATTAATTTTAAAAGGTCCATTTATACAATCTATGAAATATCATTCATGTTGGCTTCAATTCGCACGTGACTTTTTGTAGTTTTATTAACTGGCCTCCCTGACTTGAAGAATTGTTGGTGGTTGTTTAATGAGTAAATCTCTGCTGCTCTCCAGGGCACGTGACTCCGCATTACCTGGTGAGAAGCAGCTGTCACGAAGCATGCCTGCCCCTTAGGATTCTTCTCCATGCTCACAGCAACATTGTATGCGTGGTGTTCTGAGTGCCCCGGGCTCTCTGTCCTTGGGTATCAGGCACTCTAGAGGACAGCAGCCCAACTATTTCCTTATTTATTTTACCGAGTGTGGTTGTTGACATATGTTATTTTAGTTTCAGGTGTGCACCAAGTATTTAATAATATGTTTCCTCCGTGGTTATCTCCCCAGAGCCCTCTGGAGTGAATTCCAGGTATACCACATACTCTGTATTTCAAATCAGACTATCCCAGGCATCAAAGTAGATAAAAAACAAACAACAACAATAAAAAAAAACAAAAAACCTAGGATGAGGCAATACAAATAGAACTTGATCTTACTTAGTAGATCCACACATACACATGCTCAGTCCTCCAAAGCCCTAATTTGCAAGTGCGTCTTCCTGAATATTCCTACAGTGGCCATTCTGGAATGTAACCTCTGAAACCGGGAAGGGAATTTTGTTGTCATCCCACTTGCCCGTGGCCCCCCGGAAAGCACATCCCTGGAACTCAGCAGGATGTGACCAGGACAACAGGATGTGATGAGACTCCCTACAGAGAGTCCTGACAGCTAGGACAGAGCCACTTGGGTGGCCAGACCTCTAGTCCTCCCTAACTGCCTGTGCTCCTCCACCTCTGGGGATTTACTAGAAGCCATTCATCTGTGGACCTCCCCACTGCTTGCTGTCTCCTCGTGTGTTCAGAATGTGGCTCTTTTACAGGAGGACGGACGGTATGAAGGCCCAACTTTGGCTCACGCTGTGGAGCTGTTCGGTGGCCGACGATGGAGTACACGCAACCCCAGCCCCGGGACATCTGCGAAGAGTGCTGAGAAGCCCAGTGTGCAGAGGAACAACACGTTGGGCATAAGCACCACCAAGAAAAAGAAGAAAATCCTTATACGGGTAGAGTGTTATTTATGGCGCCTCAGACCCAATCATCCAGCCCTGTCCTATGGTCTACAACACCAGAAACTACCTTAGCACATTTGGGGTGCGGACAGAATGAAACAAACGAAATGCAAGTGCTTACCAGGCACCTCCTGGTGCCAGGCCTAGTGTCAGGAATTGTGTCAACACCCAAAAAAGTCAGGGGCTGCCAACAGTGAGCACTCAGTAGGAGTCACGGTGAAGCCATCTACAGAGTGCTGTGGGTGGAGACATAAGGAAGATCCAGGGCCAGGACGCAGGCAGGAGAGGCTTCCCAGGGTAGCTGACAGATGGGTCTTGAAGGATCAGAGCGACAATGCCGGGGGCTGGGTTGGCAGAGGAGGCAGGAGGGAGGCACGAAAGACTGGGCTTGTTTAGGGAAGCACACATGGTTCTGGGTTCGTGGTCCACACTGGAGCAGAGGCTCTGTGGAGGGAAGCAAAGGCTAAAAAGACCAGGGATCCCATTGGGAAGGTCTTGGAGGGCCAAAATGCTCAATGTAGAACACAACTTAAAATATGGTATCAAGAGAAGCAACGTAAATGTCCACAATTGAAAGATCAAGGAAAGGTGAGGTATACATACAATGGAATAGCATTCAGTCAGCCTTTCAAAAAGAAGGAAATCCTGGCATGGGACAATGTGGGTGAACCTTGGGGTCATTACCCTAAGTGCAATGAGCCAGTCACGAAAGGACAAATGCTGCATGATTCCCCTTAGATGCGGCACCTAGAGTGGTTAAACTCTGAGAAACAGAAAGTAGGATGGTGGGTGCCGGGGGCTGGGGCACTGGCCAAGGGGAATCTGTTTTTCATTGCGTCTAGAGCTTCAGTTTTATAAGAGGAAGGCATTCTAGAGACCTGTTGCACAACAAGGTACATAGAGTTAGTGTTACCCTACTGTACACTTAAAAATGGTTGAAGCAGTAGACTTCATGGTTTTTACCATAGCAGAAAATATCTGGTTAGTGACCACTCTACATTCTATACTACATTATATAGAGATTATCACTATAACACGGTAAGGTCGTTTCTCCATGGTTATCTAGAAAAAGTCCCACACTTTGCATAGGGGAGGCCATTGATGCCTAAGCCAACCTTTGTTGGCTTCATAATTTGGTCTCTGTGCAGAGATGCCAGGGGTTGTGTGTCTGCTTTTATCAGCCCCCTCCCCGGGAAGTGCTGCTGTATCCAGAAAAACAAGTGCGCCAGTGTAACATGAGATTCCTGGGTCAGCCCTCACAGGGGTCTGTACTGGTTTGGGGTGGGGGCATGTAGAAGGTGGGGCAGTCAGAAAATGGGGACCTGCCTGAGCCGGAGCAGTGCCCAGAGGGAGAGAAACCCAGGACGAAGACTGTTGGCACGTGTGTGTTCCCAGGGTGAGAGTGGAGAGGCAGCCGACGACGAGACGGCCACGCGGAAGGTCAAAATGCAGAGGGAGAGTCGCAGTCGGAGTGGTTCAGACCCTCAAGACATGAATGAGCAAGAAGAATCCGGTAAAGCCCCATACTGACATCTAAGATTTTTTTTTAATTATTATTTTATAGGGAAAATATGCATTTGGTTTCCCATTGTGATTTAAGTACTGTGGACATTCTTTTTTTTTTTTAAGATTTTATTTATTTATTTGACAGAGATCACAAGTAGGCAGAGAGGCAGACAGAGAGTGAGAGGGAAGCAGGCTCCCTGCTGAGCAGAGAGCCCGATGCAGGACTCGATCCCAGGACCCTGAGATCATGACCCGAGCCGAAGGCAGTGGCTTAACCCACTGAGTCACCCAGGCGCCCCTACTGTGGACATTCTTAACAAAACTGTCTTGTTAAATACAATTATCTTTGTAGTTAACTAGGTTGTGGAACCTAAGAGGTACTTCTGGAAGCTCAGTGTGCTTGGAAGAAAATTCTCACTAATTAACTTGGCCTCACGGACAGAGGATATGAGATATACAAAATACAATGTGGTGGATGAGACAAGACCAGACCAGTGATTCTCAACCATGGCAAGATGATTTTTTTAAAAATATCTGGATGCCTTGGCAGTACCCCAGTCCCAACCAAGTCCAACACTTTCTGGCTGGAACCTGAACATCTCTGTATTTTCAAGCCCCAAAAGATTCTGATGTGCAGCCAAGGTTGAGAACCCACCACATGAGTCCACTCATCAGAATATTTTGATACTTCTTGTATAGAAATTGCCAGCTAGGTGGATTTGCTCAGACATTCAGAAGCAGCTTTGATGTTTCCTTGATTTCTAGGGAAAGGATAACCTGGTGTCATTGTCTGGTTTCTGTGTTTCTCTCTCACAGAGGCAAATGCCATCATGAGCCCTCCTAACACTCTGCCTTCCAGAAGAGCCCACTCCTTGACCACGGCTGGGTCCCCCAACTTGTCTGCTGGGACATCATCTCCCATCAGGCCAGTGTCTTCCCCTGTGCTGTCTTCTTCAAACAAGAGCCTGTCCAGGTGGGGCCTTAACATGATAAAACACAAGGACCCTTCATATCATTCAAGTTATGTAGAAGGGCATCATTTTTTAGTGCTCTGTAGAAAGACTGTCTCTAATTTTGACTTAACAATTAAATTGAAAACTGAAAAACCCCCAATTTTTAAAAGCTTCTAATTTTCCTGATTTTACACTCCTATCTTCTTGCATTACTCTGCTTGCTATTACTATATTACTATATATTACTACTACTACTATTACTACTACTACTATTACTACTATATTGCTACTATATACTATTACTATTGCTATATTACTATACTATTACTAATTACTATTACTAATTACTATATACTATTGTGATTACTATTACTAATTACTATTACTATTACTAATAACTATTACTAATTACTATTACTAATACTTACTATTACTATATTACTATATGTATATATATACTATATAGTATATACATACTATTACTATATGCTCATTACTATATGCTACTTACTATATATATATATATATACTTACTACTTACTATATTTACTTACTATATACTTACTATATGCTAATTACTATATGCTATTACTATATGCTAATCGTATGACAGACCAACCCTTCAAAGGTCAGGAGTGCTAACACAACCCAAACTTTGATTTTCTAAAGTTGCCTTGTCAAATAGAGTAGCCGCTGGCCACGGGGGAAAAAGAAAGATGTCTATTTAAATTAGATTTTAAATCCATTAGAACTAAATAAAATTTAAAATTCAGTTCCTCAGTCACACTATGCACATTAAAAGTGTTCTACGCTATAAGTGGCTGGTGGCACTGGAATGCAGTGAGACAGAGAACATTTCTATCACTGCAAAAAATTCTGTTGGCTATCATTGCTCTGAGGAATAAAGTAAGTTTTAACGTAAGCTACCTTACCCTTTGCTGTTAGATAAAATATATTTAATACTCTTCTCGTATGTAAGACAAGATACACATGTCTGGAGAAACGAATGTATTAGAGCAAGTTGGGTATGTTAAGGTGTAATTCTAAAGCTGGTATTATAGTAAATTATTTTATAAGGTTCATGTGAAGTACAAATTTGAAACAACATCTACCCTCTCAGATGAAATAATATTAGGAAAGCATAACAAAGGAATTAGAATGCCATACCATTTCCCTCGACCCCCCAAACAGTTTAAGAAATGCAGAGGTTCCAGACAGAACCAAGATAAAACAGGCACTCTTTATCAAACAGAGGAGTGGTAGGAGGAAATGGGTCTGTGCAGACACTGGCTTTGGAAATGTTAATAACACACTTGCACATACACACACACACACACACACACACACAATTTCTCTCTCTTTCTCTCTCTCTTTCTCTCTCTCAAGGAAATTTGCTACTGATAAGAACCCGCAGTAAATCATCTTTTAAAGGGAAACTTTCTTTCACAATGTGGATAATGAACATAAGTTATGCTTTATACATTCAGATTTCTACACTTTGTGAAGCTGGGTCAAAGGTACATGGGAATTCTTTGTACCACTCTCGTAACTTTTCTGCAAGTTTAGGTTTGTAACAAAACGAAAAGCTACATAGAATCAGAATTCTTTATATTTCAACCTCTACAGTATGCTGGGTAAATAAAGTAGCCAAAGAACTTGGATGAAGTGACTTTTCCTTTATTTCGATCCCTCATGAGCAGGAATGGGAAGGACAGAGTAAGGGAGGGAAATCTTTTCAAAGAGTTGCAACTAACATGCCAGAGACAAGATCATCAGCCCTTCCCACAGGAGGACAGGGGTCAGTGCCCACCAGGTAAACCCAAAAGATAAGGCAAGGAAAGAAAGATTAGCCCAAATGCTGTTCAGGGAGAAAACGAGGCTGAGCCCTGGAAGGGGAGAGAGTGGACAGAGTTTCCTAAAGTCTAAAAGAGAAGGGCTCCTGCTGACAGTAGCTGACACGGAACAAGAAGGGAAGAAGACAGGGAACATAACTGCTTAATGCAAATAACCTACTTTATCAGACCTTTTCCTCTTCCTGAACCTCCAACCTCTGTTTCTAACAACACTTTGGGGATCAACACCCCTTGCCTACAAACAATGACAAATCCATCTTTTGTAATACTTGTAGAGAGTGCTTTCAGATGTCAACACGAACTAATTTTCCTTGAATAAACACTATTAGCAAAATGTAGGATAAACTGGCTGTTCATTACATTATTCCGTATATTTTCTTACATATTTCAAATATTTTGAAAGTAAAAAAAGATAAAGCACAAGAAAACAAAAATAAGTAAGAAAAAAAAAAGATCCTGGTTATTGATTTGACCAAAAACCAATCAAAACATTTCTTATATTATCCTGTAAGGAACCAGTATAGAAAAGAAAAGTGTTATGAAACAGCTAGACTGAGCTTTTGACCGAGTGGACTGATATTTTTATATTGAATATACAGCCTTGGCAGGTGCAAATATATTCTAGGCAGAATTGGCTTCTTTCCATTCTTAATATTTTTGTGACTCACATTTTCCGTTAGTATTAAAAGTTCTTCCTTGTTTTCATCTAATAACTGGTTAAGAAAGGAAAAAGAGAAGACATTGATATGTTCAGGACTTTGCTCTTAAACGTAATTCAGACTATGGGAAAGAATGTGCAAATTTTTCCATAGGTTATGCTTTTGAAAAAGCATAGGCAATTTTGAAAAAATGACTTTTCTTCAGAAACGTTGCATTTAAGTTCTTTGGTCCCACTAACCTGTGATTTCAAAGAACTGTTTTGATTAGTGGGAGGATATTAACCTTAGGCTTGTGGCCTTATTACAGAGGCTATAAACATAAAGTGGTTTCACTGTATCATATGTCCTATTTACTCTGACACCGTATAGATTAATTTTGAGAGAAATGAAAAGAGAGTCCGGAAAAAAGCCTCCAGCTTAAATGACTTGCAGTCCACTTCTTGGCTCGCGTTGCCCTTCGGAGGGCGTCTATTGGGGCGGGAGGACACTGCAGCCCCGGTGTGCCTGTTAAGTTCCCGTCTTTGTTGCAGTGCTTGGAGCAGCAGCAGCTGGCACGGGAGGATCAAAGGAGGAATGAAGGGTTTTCAGAGCTTCATGGTTTCCGACAGTAACATGAGTTTCGTTGAATTTGTTGAGCTGTTCAAATCATTCAGGTAGGGCAGGCTTCCTTCTTATGCTCTCTCAGCCCCACGTTTCCGTGACAATACTCAATATGTTTTCCATGCCCCACCCAGCGTGAGGAGCCGCAAGGACCTCAAGGATCTCTTTGACATCTACGCCGTGCCCTGCAGCCGCGCCGGCTCCGAGTCAGCCCCTCTCTACACCAACCTAACCATCGACGAAAACACCAGTGATCTTCAGCCTGACCTAGGTTTGTGCAACCCTGTGCCATTTCCCGTGGAGACCTTTCTATCTTAAAACGAAGGTTAGAGATCCCATCACATAGACCTTCATCCTGTCCCACGGGGTGTGCTGCTACCTGAAGTGTGGAGGAACACATTCAGGTTGCCTAGAGGATGGGTACCGTTGGCATTTTAGGCAAGGAAATTCATCATTGTGTGAGTCTGTCTAGGCATTCCGGAACTTTTAATGCACAGAGCCTTCCAGTCCATCTGATAGTCAGAAACCCTCTCCCATCCATGTCCAATGTGCAGTAGGTATGTGGTGCATCACTTAGGCGTCCCTGCCCGTGGGCTGATGGGTACTTATCCCCAGAGTGGGAGTTGCTTGCCCTTGGACAAGGAGACCTTTAGTGAGCTTCTCCTCCTCAACATTCAGGACACTTTTCCGAGCGTAAACTGGAATGTCTGCCTCCTGTGCCCCACTCACCACCACCACTACGATCACCACCGCTCTTGATCACCACCGCGCATACACTGTAAACCTGTTAGTTTTCTATTCTGTTCTCTCGGGAGACAAGAGGCACAAAGGGGCAAAACCAAACTGTCCTCTTTCATACAGTTGCTTTTTTATTACTCAAAAACCTCCATTGTCCTCAACTTAGACTATTAACCTTTTCAACTCTAGTCACAGAATGGGGGCAACTGTGGATTAGTTAAGTAGTTACGCTCGTTAAAAAATGAATAAGCATCTTTTTAGAGAAGTTTGAGGTTTACAGAAAAATAATTGGAAGGTATAGAATTCCCATACATGGTTCACTCCTGAACAAGGCAAGTGTTAGGGGTGCCAGTGCTCCTCCACACCATCAGAAATCCACATGTTAACGTTGGACTTCCCCGAACTTAGCTACTAATAGCCTGGTCTTGATCAGAAAAACCTTACTGAGACCTAGAAGCAGCTTCTTGGCCCCTTGTAGAACCTCTGTCAGGTTCAGCCTACTCGCCTCTACTCCAGCCTCCACTCCGGCCTCCACCATGTCCGTCAGGGTGACCCAGAAGTCCTACAAGGTGTCCACCTCCGGCCCCCGGGCCTTCAGCAGCCGCTCCTACACCAGCGGGCCTGGCTCCCGCATCAGCTCGTCCGCCTTCTCCCGGGTGGGCGGCAGCTTTCGGGGGGGCCTGAACAGCAGCATGAGTGTGGTCGGGGGCTACGGCGGCGGGGCCGGGGGTATGGGGGGCATCACGGCCGTCTCAGTGAACCAGAGCCTGCTGAGCCCCCTTAAGCTGGAAGTGGATCCCAACATCCAAGCTGTGCGCACCCAGGAGAAGGAGCATATCAAGACCCTCAACAACAAATTTGCCTCATTCATCGACAAGGTGAGGCACCTGGAGCAGCAGAACAAAGTTCTGGAGACCAAGTGGAGCCTCCTACAGCAGCAGAAGACCGCGCGGAGCAACATAGACAACATGTTCGAGAGCTACATCAGCAACCTCCGGCGGCAGCTGGACACCCTGGGCCAGGAGAAGCTTAAGCTGGAGGTGGAGCTTGGCAACATGCAGGGGCTGGTGAAGGACTTCAAGAATAAATATGAGGAGGAGATCAAAGAGCGTGCAGACATGGAGAATGAATTTGTCCTCATCAAGAAGGATGTGGACGAAGCTTACATGAACAAGGTAGAACTCGAGTCCCGCCTGGAATGGCTGACCGACGAGATCAACTTCTTAAGGCAGCTGTATGAAGAGGAGATCCGTGAGCTGCAGTCCCAGATCTCAGACACATCTGTGGTCCTATCCATGGACAACAGCCGCTCCCTGGACCTGGACGGCATCATCTCCGAGGTCAAGGCCCAGTATGAGGACATCGCCAACCGTAGCCGGGCTGAGGCTGAGACCATGTACCAGATCAAGTACGAGGAGCTGCAGACATTGGCTGGGAAGCACGGGGATGACCTCCGTCGCACGAAGACGGAGATTTCTGAGATGAATCGGAGCATCAGCCGACTCCAGGCTGAGATTGAGGCCCTCAAAAACCAGAGGGCTGCCCTGGAGGCTGCCATTGCCGATGCTGAGCAGCGTGGGGAGCTGGCCGTTGAGGATGCCAATGGCAAGGTGGCCGAGCTGGAGGCCGCCCTGCAGCGAGCCAAGCAGGACATGGCCCATCAGCTGCGCAAGTACCAGGAGCTCATGAACGTCAAGTTGGCCCTGGACATTGAGATTGCCACCTACCGCAAGCTGCTGGAGGGCGAGGAGAGCCAGATGGAGTCTGGGATGCAGAACATGAGTATCCATACTAAGACCACCAGCGGCTTCTCAGGTGGCCTGAGCTCGACCTATGGGGCCCTCCCAAGCCCTAGCCTCAACTATGGCCTGAGCTCCTTTCAGTCCAGCTTTGGCCCCTCCTGGTCCTTCAGCCGTGGCAGCTCCTCCAAGGCTGTGGTGGTGAAGAAGATTGAGACCCGTGACGGGAAGCTGGTGTCCGAGTCATCTGATGTCCTGTCCAAGTGAACAACCACTGTGGTCCCACCCAGCCTCCCTGCTCTCATGGCTGCCATAGAGCCTTTGGGGGAAGGAGCTGTGCAGGGAAGCACTGGGAACAGGAGACTCACCTAAGACTCACTCAGCCCCAGTCCTCAGCCTGCCCCTGGGGGCGGTTCTGCTGCCCTGGGTACCCCTTCTTGTCCATGCCTCCAACTAAAAGCCAATTTGAGTGTCTTGTCCCAAATAAAGTCTCAGCTGGCTCTGTCCATCCAAAAAAAAAAAAAAAACCTTACTGATAACATAACGAGAAGTTGATTAATCCATATTTTGTATATATATGTATGTGTGTGTATACTATATTCTTATAGTTAAATAAGCTAGAGAAAAGTAATTCTTATGAATAAAATCGTAGGGAGGAGAAAATCCATTTACAGTATTATACTACATTTATTGAAAAGATCTGCATACACGTGGACCCTCACCGTTCAAACCTGTGTTTTTCAAGGGTCCACCGTACCCTCCCCCCCCCCACACACACTGTTTTTTCTATTGTTAATATCTTGCATTATTAGCATGCTATATTTGTGACAGTTGAGCTGATACCGATTTATTTTTATTAGCTGAAGCCCATAGTTTAGTGTTCACTGTTCATGTTGTACAAGCGGTGGGTTTTGACAAAAGTATAATGACCCATATCTACCATTACAGTGTCATACAAAATAGTTCTGATGTCTTAAAAAAATCCCCTGTTCTCTACCTGGTCTTTCTTCCCACCTTCCCTCTGAACCCCTTTTTACTGTCCCCCTAGTTTTGTCTCTTCCAGAATGTCATATCATTGGAATCACACAGTTTGTATGTAGTGTTTTCACATTGGCTTCTTTCTCTAAGGAATATGTATTTAAGGTTCCCCTATGTTTTTTTCATGGCTCAATAGTTCATTCTTTTTATCACTGAATAATACTCTATCGCATGGATATATCACCAGGTGTTTATCCGTCCACCTTTTGAAGAACATCTTGGCTGCTTCCAAGTGTTAGCAGTTATGAATAAAGACACTATAAACATTTGTGGGCAAGTTTTGTGTGGACATAAACTTTCAACTCTTTTGGGTAAACACCTGGGAAGGCTGGATCGTATGGGCAAGTCTATCTTTAGCCCTGTAAGAAACTGCCAGCTTCTCTTCCAAAGTGGCAAGAATTAAAAAGGCCATACCAAGGTTGGTGCCAATGTGGGACACCTGGAGCATGGCTGGTGGAAAGGTAAAATGGTACAGCCACTTTGGAAGAGGTTTGGCAGTTTCTTAACAAAACTTAATACAGGAGTGCCTGGGTGTCTCAGTCGCTTAAGCGGCTGCCTTCAGCTCGGTCATGATCTCAGGGTCCTGGGATCCAGCCCCGCATCGGGCTCCCTGCTCAGCGGGAAGTCTGCTTCTCCCTCTCCCTCTGCCTGCTGCTCTGCCTACTTGTACTCTCTATCTGTCAAATAAATAAATAAAATCTTAAAAAAATTAAAACAAAACAATACACTCTTGGGCGCCTGGGTGGCTCAGTGGGTTAAAGCCTCTGCTTTTGGCTAAGGTCATGATCCCAGGGTCCTGGGATCGAGCCCCACATCGGGCTCTCTGCTCAGCGAGGAGCCTGCTTCCTCCTCTCTCTCTGCCTGCCTCTCTACCTACTTGTGATCTCTGTCTGTCAAATAAATAAATAAAATCTTTAAAAAAAAAAAAACACAATACACTCTTACCATCTAATCCAGCAATTATACTCCCTGATAGTTATCCAAATAAGCTGAAAACTTATTTTCGCACTGAAACCTGCACACCAGTGTTTATAATTACACTTGTGAAGTACAAAAGAACTATAATTTTAAGGGTTCATCTTCATTATATGTAAAAGTAAAAATTTAGTTATTCTCAAAAATCGAACTTCAAACTCAGCCTGAAGTCCCCAACTGAATGTGGAGTTAGTTCTCCTTTCATACCCTGAGCTCATGGGCTTTCAAGATCACTGAACTTGTTCTCTCTTGGTTTCTTTAATTTATTCATTGATTCATTTTTTTATTCCCTCAACTACGTGAAGCCAGGAATGAACACTGAGTGTGATGGCTTGTGTAGACAGATGCTTGAAGAGACTAATTCCACAACACCATTATCTCCAAAGTGAACTTTGTGAAAGATTCTGGCTAGCTTGCACATATTCTGTGGGTGATTCTGTTTCAGATTTACTGACCAGAAATGTCTCGGACTTGGGGTTGTTCATTAAGAGTAAACAGCAGCTGTCAGACAACCAGAGGCAGATATCTGATGCCATTGCTGCTGCGAGTATCGTGACTAATGGCACTGGGGTCGAGAGCACGTCTCTAGGCATCTTTGGGGTCGGCATACTCCAGCTCAATGACTTCCTCGTCAACTGTCAGGGAGAGCACTGCACTTACGATGAAATCCTCAGTATCATTCAGGTTTGTACCATTTTGTATGCACATGTGTGTAAAGCCTCTGACTGTTCTAATTATTTTCTGCTAAACATACTGTTTCTGTACTTCTTTCCAGAACCGTTAAGTCTGGGGCAGAAACAGATGGGTTTCATTAAATGCCAAGTATATGTGTTCTTGCTTGACATACAGTTAACATAGATCTCAAGCCTTCTCTTGGTGACTGCTATAAGGAATCAGTATATAGTTCCTTCTTGTTGTCCTAGCACATAATAAAATTAGTAGTCTAGGTTTTCAACCTCTTTGATCATTTAGCAAATATTTATTAGCTCCTTCTATGGGCCCAGCTCTGTTCCAGGATGTGGGATATAGTAGTAAGTAAGATCACGTTCTGGCCTTCACCTAGTGGGTGAGGCAGACAATAAACGAAGAGAGAATGTAATTTCAGGTATTGATGGATTCTGAAACACTCAAGCAGAGTCAGGGGATGCAGTGAGGCAGGAGGCTGCAAGGAGTAAGCACAGGCCACCCTGAGGAGGTGACAGTGAGGCTGAGCCCTGAATCAAGAAGCCGTGTGAAGGTCTGAGGAAAGAGCATTCCAGACAGGGAGTAGCGAACTCAAAGACAGATATGGGAGCGAGACAACAAAATGGCTGGTGGAATAGGAGCCCCGTGAGCCAGACGCACAACAGTAGACGTGATTCCAGACAGATGGGCAGGGGCCGAGTCGTCTGGGCATTTTAGGCCATGGTAAGAACTTTGACTTCAGTCCGTGTGACATGGGAAGCTACTAGAAATTTTTGAGCAGGGGAGTAACCAGTTTTGATTTATGTATTTAAGAGGTCCCTCTGGCCCTATTGGGAACTAAGCTCTGCTGGGAATGAGGTGGAAGCTGAGAGACCAGGTAGGAAGCCGTCCCAGTAGCCAGGCAAGAGATGATGATGGCTTCCTCAGGAGGGTGGCAGAAGACGCGCTGGGACCTCATTCAGGCCATATACAGCAGGCTGGGTCTGGGGTTCCAACCTCCCTTGTCAGCCGATTGGGAATGAGTGGATTCTCTGCCCAGCAGCTGATCACGGAAAATGCTAACGATGTAAGATTATGATCCCATGGTCTGGTGCTCACTCTACAACTACTACTACTATTGCGTTGGGAGCACTGTACCAAGCGCTCTCTGTGACTGGTCTCATTTCGTCTCTCCCCAGCTCTGTGGTAGCTGCTTATCCCCATGTTCACCTGGAACATGCTGACAACCATTTGTTTTCATATGAATCAGCCTTTGACTTTTCCCTTGCTCTCCCTTTTTCTCTTAAATAAATACGCTTCATATAATAAACGCACATATAATAAATGTTTTCTTTGGGACTAAAATACTGCCTCTTACCACTGCATAACAAAATTAGTTCAAATATTTGGTTTAGATGTTTCCTGATGAAAACAGAACAGCTTTAAAAAATGATGTGGTGGGTTTTTTCCCCTTAGTTTCCTTTACCTAAATATCACTCTCTTTGTGTCCTTTGCAGAAGTTCGAGCCTAGCATTAGTATGTGTCATCAGGGCCTACTGTCATTTGAGGGATTTGCAAGGTAACTTTTAAAATCTCTTTGCCCATTATTTGAGAGTATCTGTTTTCCTCATGCAGATCTAAGAAAATGTGTTTCCTCTAGGTTTCTGATGGATAAAGATAATTTTGCCTCCAAAAATGACGAGTCACAGGAAGACATTAAAGACTTGCAGCTGCCCCTGTCCTACTATTACATTGAATCTTCACACAATACCTACCTCACAGGCCACCAGCTCAAAGGAGAGTCCTCAGTGGAACTCTACAGTCAGGTACAGAATTGCGCGTGGCATGTGATTTCCACTAAACCTTATTGATGTAACCCCCAAAGTCACAAAACCCTGACCCCGACTCCTTTGAAGAACTTACAAGCTTTTACATGGGGAATGTGAGGAAACATGATGTATGGGAAAACTGCCTATACATACAGTTGTTTTCTTTACTTCTTTTTGTTTTCTTTTTCCCTCCTATCTATACTTAACCCTTATACAAGGCAAAAAAAAAAAAAAAAGTATTTGTTTGAGACTCATAGCTTTTAAATCCTACTTAGTCTGACATACTCCTACTAAAATTAGATTTTCCCATGGGAAAATCAATCGTTTCACTAAATGCTAAATAAATCAATGTATTATAATGGGAAAGCATAATAGAAAATGCAACAGAATTTCTAGGAAATTAATCCCAAAGTATTGTTTATTTTCATTCACAATTTGTTAGACAATCAGTCCATCCCTGTCTATGGTAACCAGCTTCAGGAATGAAAATCTACAAAGACTGTAGGCACTGAATGCAAACATTCTTGGAAACTCGTAAGGGTCACTGGACTAGAAAAGGCACATCCTTTCGACCTTCACACCACGTCTCAATGATCTGCATGTCAGTTGCCTCTTTATATCTTTTGCAGTTTTCTCATCTGTGCTGCCTGTTTTCTGACCTCTTACAAGAAGGGTTCATCAGGAAGAAAAGTGAGGCTAGGCCCGGGAATATAAGTGTGTGGTTGTGAGGGGTAGGGCAGGGAGGGTGTTCAAGTGTGAGAATTATCATCATTTACACAAACCCAGCAGAGTTGAGATTCCTTTGTTCTCCACATCAGTCCAGATATTCTGTAAGCCTGGGCCAGACTTCTGTCCCAAAGCTTATCTAGTATGGAATTTATATTTTAAACGCTAAATTCTAAAAGACTTTTATTATGAAATGAAGAGGTGTCCTTAGAGTTGTGATTTTCAAAATAGAAGTTCTATCAGGAGACCTCAGCCTGGGGAAACTGAGAGGAGCAAGCAAGGGTAGGGGGGTCCCCATCCCCACTGTAGCTAAAGGCCTATTCTTCTTATGTGCTTTGCACATGACCCTCCATTTGCACAGAGAATTCCAAGGTCAAAATGGAGTTTGAAATCCATTGTTCTAGTTCTAGGAGAAAGGCGTGAACCATGTGTGTGTATGGGTGTCTGTGGATTTCTCCCAGGAAAATGAGTAGGGGCCAATGTCCTAGCTTTAATTCCTACCTCACTTCCCTATTTGACCTCTAAGAGGTTTTTTTTTTTTTAACCCTTTAGCATTACACCCCAAATAGAGATCATCACAGCCTTTGAAGGAGGCCCAAGAACCCCTCCAATAGACGCACAAACGTGGTTAAACCCAGTGTGAAGATCCCGTGTAGTTTATTTCTTACCACCCTCTGCCCTTCCCCGGCCCTCCCAGTTACTTCCTCACCACCCTCCACCGGATGACCGGGAATGAGGAAAAGCCCTCTTCTCACCTGGAATTCCCAGCCCCGGTTTTCTTCTTCTAGCCCTGTGTGGAGGTCTTAATGTCTTACAGACTTCGGAAAGACCTTTGCCTTTGCGTGCTGAAAAACCATCTCCCGAGCTGCCAGTCAGCGAGCGTTCCCCCAGTGTGGTCACCATTTGACACAACAGTCCTCAGCCCACAGCAACATACCTCTACATACTGTAGCTGCTGGAAGAAGCTCTTAGCCTTGGGAGTTTAGGCCCCAGAATCGGTTTGACCTGAGCAATAGGTCACCTGGGAAGACTGGGGGCTACATGCCGTGCAATGGGAAGAATCTAGCAAGGACCTCATTTTAAAAAGTTAAAATAAGAGGGGTTCTGCTGAGTTTCATTGCAACAACTCTAGCGGCCACTCGCCCACAGTACTGGATTGCTGTCACCTGCAAATATTATATGGAGTTTTAAATCCGTGAGTTGGCGTGTTCCCACACGCTTTACTCTTCCAATACATGGAAATCTCTTAAGATAGTTCACAAAGAAGGGCGCCTGAGTGGCTCAGTCGGTTAAACATCTGCCATCAGGTCATGACCTCAAGGTCTTGGGATCGAGTCCCGCATCAGGCTCCTTGGTCAGCAGGGAGCTTGCTTCTCCCTCTCCCTCTGCCTGCTGCTCCCCTGCTTACGCACTCTCCCTCTGTCAAATAAATAAATAAAATATTTTAAAAAAATAAAAAGCCTTTTTAAAAATAAAAAAATTTTTAAAAGATAGTTTACAAAGACAGTCTGTGGAGGAAGAGGTTGCTGCCCACAAATATTACGGAGCTGCACCCTGAGCATGTGTGTCAGGAGCTTTACTGCCGGCTCCCCATCAAGGGGAGCAAATGGGTATCATCTCACCTAATTCAGCAGTAATGTTTCCCAGAGCACTTTCCTGAAGAGGTTGTGAGATAGGGGGTACGTGTGTTGTGACTGATCACTGATGACTGCTGTGGGTATGGGAGAGTGGAATTTATGGGTTATTTGCCTCTATTCTAGGATTAGACAGCAAGGTAAATCCTTGATGACTGCTTGCTTCTACTCTTCTGCCATGCTCTATGTTCACAGGAAAGGCATTAGCCAGTGGCAGAATTTGGGTCTAAATTGGAAGAGATTTATTCTGATTGGATTCATACAAATGTTTAGCCAGTTCATTAAGGAATCAGTAGCCTCGTTTGCTTTGGTCTGCAACCTCAGCCCCTTCACCTTCACTCACATTTGCCCAGGTAGAGCACTAGCCTTGCTCTCTCATTTCAGGATGTACCCTGTGCATGTCCCTTGAGGGACCAAAGTTGCTGGGAAAATAGTCATATGGGTTTGCTATCAAATTTTACCTTCCAGGGACACCTGGGTGGCTCAGTCAGTTAAGTGCCTGCCTTTGGCTCAGGCCGTGATCCCAGAGTTGTGAGATCAAGTCCCATATCTGGTTTCCTGCTCAGTGGGGAGTCAGCTTCTCCCTGGGTCTGCTCTGCTTGCCACTCCCCCTGCTTGTGTTGACTCTCTCTCTCTCCCCCTCTTTCTGACAAATAAGTAAAATCTTAAAAAGAGAATACAGTTATGCTGAAAATAAATAAATTTAATTTTTAAAAAATCTTAAAAAGAAAGAAAAAATTTTATCTTCCAATAGTATTCAGCTCTGGTAAATACTCTTTCCACTATAATCTGTTCTCTCCCCTAATTCATTGTGGCCTTTGGCCAAAATGCATGATTTATTTTAGATCTTATGCCCTTCTGCTTTAGCCCTGAATGTGGACACTGCTATAGAGAAGCAAGTGTTGAGTTTAATTGGAGGCTCTGTGTCCATTTGCTCATCTGGAGTGAATCCATGCATTGGTCACACAGGTCCTCCTACAAGGCTGCAGGAGTGTAGAGTTGGACTGCTGGGATGGAGATGATGGGACGCCCATCATCTACCACGGGCACACGCTGACAACGAAGATCCCCTTCAAGGTAATGCTTCATAACGTTCCTTAAATCAGATCACAGAGTCATTATCTTCATTAGTCCTTTACATGACTGACTCTTCCAAACTACACCTTAGGTTGGGGATTCTTATTCCTGACCCAAGTCCATAGACTTCCCAAAATTGCGTGGGATGTGCACATGTTCATTTTTCTGGGAGTTGATCTAGAACTCTCCTTAGCGTCTCATTCACCAGTTTAATAACCATTACCTTAAATGGTTACCTTATAATAATATTGTTGCAATTTTTACATCATAAGATGGTCTATAAAAGGCAGGGGCTTTTTTCCTGCTACAGGTGTCCCGCTGACAAAGACCAACATCATGTGTTAGGAGATGATTAAATAATCAATATTATAAAGTAATGAGAATTGGTTCCACTAGGGGAGGTCAGACACCCAGGAAAACTAGTTGCATTGGATTATTGTTTCAAATTCTGAATAGTTTATTAGTTCATTGTGTAGTTCCTATACTCATTCAGAGTGGTTTGGGCTGTATAAAATCATTTTTCTCTGAACTGTGGCTGGGCTGGGATGGAATACTGTTATTTCTGTGTTATTTGCAGACAGAATAGCTAAAATGCATTTTCTCTTTAGCTCATTTTCCCATTTATCTCTCTTTTTTAAATCGTGTTATGTTAGTCACCATACAATACATCATTAGTTTTGTTTTGTTTTGTTTTGTTTTTAAAGATTTTGTTTATTTATTTATTTGACAGAGATCACAAGTAGGCAGAGAGGCAGGCAGAGAGAGAGAGGAGGAAGCAGGCTCCCTGCCGAGCAGAGAGCCCGATGTGGGGCTCGATCCCAGGACTCTGGGATCATGACCTGAGCTGAAGGCAGAGACTTTAACCCACTGAGCCACCCAGGCGCCCCCATCATTAGTTTTTGATGTAGTGTTCCATGATTTATTGTTTATGTATAACACCCAGTGCTCCATGCAATACGTGCCCTCCTTAATACCCATGACCAGGCTCACCCATCCCGCCAACCCCCTCCCTTCTAAAACGCTCAGTTTGTTTCTCAGAGTCCACAGTCTCTGCTTCATCTCCCCCTCCAATTTCCTGCCTTCACTTTTCCTTTCCTATTCATGTCTCTTAAAACTTATGTATTCTAGGGGCACCTGGGTGTCTCAGTGGGTTAAAGCCTCTGCCTTCGGCTCAGATCATGATCTCAGGATCCTGGGATTGTGCCTTCCATCAGGTTCTCTGCTCAGCAGGGAGCCTGCTTCCTCCTCTCTCTCCGCCTGCCTCTCTGCCTACTTGTGATCTCTATCTGTCAAATAAATAAACTAAAAAAAAAAAAAAAAAAAAACCTTCTGTACTCTATATTGAGAGAAGGAGGATTTGAGAACTATGTTTACTTGCACACATAAACATAAACATCTAGCCCCAAATAGATTGGTTATAAACTCTTTGAAAGCAGAAAAATATCTTAAGCCTCATTATTTTTTATGCTGTAGCAAACACGGTGCCTTTTACCTAAAATGTAATCAATACACATACTGATCTGTTAAATTTGGCACGCTAATAGCTCTTCCTTATAAAGTATGTGAACAAAACTCAATATGAGCCGTTTAACGTGTTTATAGAAAACAGCCTATCATCGTGCTTAATTTGAAAATATGTTTGAAAAGATAAAAACCATTTTGGCCAGAATCTTCTGCATACAACAATTTAGGTGGTTTCTGTGGCTATAAGTACTTCTTCTGACACCCCAGACAGACATCTGGACTCTAATGGGCTGTTCTGGCTCTCGCAGGAGGTGGTTGAAGCCATTGACCGCAGTGCCTTCATCAACTCTGACCTGCCCATCATCATATCAATTGAGAACCACTGCTCATTGCCTCAGCAACGAAAAATGGCAGAAATTTTCAAGGTAAGGTATTAGCTAGCAGTTAGGATGGCATCTTAGCCTTTGTCTTGTCACTGCTGCTTTTATATGGAGCCACCATGGGCCACATCACAGCTGGACCTCAGCCACAAAGTACGTACAGTCAGAGTCCCTCAGACCTAAGAAAAGAGGGTGCCATGGGAGCTTGGGATCCCTCCTGCATGGTTAACCTTTGCAGCTGATCTGATGAAGCTTTGTTCTGTGGTCCCCTGACCATTTCCAGAAAGCCTTAGGAGATAAGGAGAGACCGACTCTCCAATGCTTCTGGTACCACAAATCAGGGATGCTAGGATGGCACCTGTCAGTTGTATGTGGAAAAGATGAAAATACCTCAGGGCAAATAAGTCAAATTTTCTTGTGGCTAACACTACAGATATGGGGATCCAAGTTGGCAAAGAGCTTAGACTGGCCAGAACAGCTGCTATGTTACACTTGGCCCTTCCTTATACAGGTGATAATGCAGACAGATTCAGGCTCAAATATTACATTATATTTTTCCCTTCCTCCACTGACTGACGCACTTATGGAAATATGGCTCTCAGTGGGAGGCAAGGGCTTGGCCAAAGGAAAATGTCCCCAAATACTTATGCAAACAAAACCAATCAGCCTTTCATATTGCCTTTCTTTTGCCATCATTTAGAATAATGGTCTCAACTTTTTTGATTGTGTGCTCCATCAGTAAAATACCGTAGTATGTATTCCTATTGGATGTTTATTGTCTTACTCATACATTATAAACATACCCTACTTATTAACATATTTTATACATTAATTAAAACATGCAAAAATAGACAGTGAAAGGGAATAACATAGAAAGGGTGAAATAAATAATTCTTATACTATTATTTATTAAAGGTACAAAATCCCTTTTTGCTCTCATAAAAATTTTTAACAATGTGTTATTTATTATCTAACTTTTTAGTGAGAGTAATGTGATTGAATATGTTCATTATTCTTGAAAATTTTTAATTTTTTTTTATGTTCAGTTAATGTATAGCACTTGATTAGTTGTTGACGTAGTGTTGAACAATCCATTAGCTGGGCTGAAATTTTTATGATTAGCCACTTGTATGTCTGGCTTTAGGTTTAGTTTATTATTTCAGTATTTGATGAATAGCCATAGTTGCTGATAAAGACACTTTACAGAGAAACTGTACGTGGATAGAAAGAGGGTGTCGTTAGCTGCTCTTGCCAAATCATGGTACTCGTTTCTCAATTCCATTCATGAGGCATAGGTACGTTAAACACTATTAAGCGTCCTTTTTTGTTTTCTTTTTTTAATTAAAAAATAACTAAAGATAGAAATTGCCATATTTTCTACCCTCCTCCCCAGTGGATCATTTTGTGCTTATTCCCACCACCTCCCTCCTTGAGGGACACACGTTCCTCTTTGGAGGCCAGTGCTCACAAAATCTTTGTGAAAAGGGTATGTGCAGCTCTTTATACTACATGGTGGCAGATTCTCCCCATTACCTTCATTCTTTGTCGTCACTCTCTAGCTACGTGTAAGTTTTATCCTTTTGACTTCTTACCCACATCTGGAATGGATCATGTTCTATAAACCACAGCCTCTGAGCATCCTTTTCTTTAATCTGTCAAACCTTCAAGCATTGTCCTAAACAGTTAGAGCTGGCCCCACCTGAAGAAGGCCCTAGATCTCTCCTCCTGACCTTGTAACCACCTCCCTTCCTTCCAGTAAGACAGTGTGGGTGGGGAGGAGGGACACCACTTCTTTCCTACTTTTTCTCTTCCTAGGGTTTGTAGAACCATTCAACTGAGCTGAAATATCTAGCGAAATAATTCAAGCATAGGTAAAAGACACTGATGATGCGTTTTCCTTTATTCTTTGTAGACTGTGTTTGGAGAAAAACTGGTGGCCAAATTCCTGTTTGAGAGCGATTTCTCAGATGATCCAATGCTTCCCTCACCTGACCAACTTAGGAGGAAAGTACTTCTTAAAAATAAGAAGCTAAAAGCTCACCAGACGCCAGTGGATATCTTAAAGCAAAAGGTATTCTCCTCTCATTATAGAGGCTCTGGGTATGTGGTGTGCCCAGAACTAAGAAATCAGTGATATTCTGACCTTTCAGATGACCTACAGAGTAAACAGTTTTTGACGATTGAGTTTCCTGGGACAATAAATTTGAGTTTTGGCCTTCCCTTTAACAGACTAAGATTGTCCTCCCACTCACCTAGAATTTTATTTTATGAAATTAAGTTCTCATGTAGAATGCACCTCATTGTTTAATTTGCTCTGAGAAGGATAATGTGTGATTCTTGTCTCTGGACCTGGACTCCTTGGCTATCAATCGCACATCGGTGGCTACAGTCCCCTCTAGGTAAAGCTCCCTTCAGAGTGACCTCCCCCCACACACCATAGGGAGAGCCCCTATAGAGAGAGCACTTGGACAAGGGGCTGTAACTCCTGCAGTCAGTAGTGGAACCCTAACACCATCGGCCCTGTGGTGCCAGCATGGAAGTTGATGTTTCACTGTGGCCTGTGGACTCCAGGGCACTCCCCAACCTGCCTCACCCACAGAGAGCTACTCCCCAAGTATCCCAAACCTGCTTGTGTAGAAAGCCTTTGGCCCAAGGATCCACAAAAAAGTTTAGGTCCAGAGCCGCTGAGTTCATATGCCGGGTTGTACGAATCCCAGAGAATGACAGCTGCCAAAATTCTTTGTCTTATTTAGGGCTTTGTCTTTTTTAAAACTTAACAACAACCGGGGGTTGCCACACAAAGCTCAGTACAGCAGTGCTGTTCCAGCATCAGGGACTGTTCAGAGCTCAACCTAGGTCATGGCCAATGGCTCTTAATTTCTGTCTGGGCCATCACCTCCAAGCCTCTAGCCCCTACTCCGGTCCTGCTTCAGTGGGTTCCAGAGAACAGAGAAGTCAGCCAAAGGATTCTATGAGCCCAGCAAATTTGGAACCTTTGTCCAAAGTTACCAATAAAAAAATCTCAAATGTAGCTGAGTCAAGGGTCCAGCTTGACATGGTTGAGTAGTTGATTTGGAGAAATCATCAAATCTTCTAAAAGCCCTGATTTGTGGAACTCAGAGGTAAGGGTCTGAGTTTAAAGTCGAGCGATATATAACATGATACTGGAGAAAGAGCCTTAGGTGCGGAGCTGAAATGCCAGTTTCTAGTATCTGGCTCTGTCAAACCAGCCATGTGACCATGAGTCAGTCAGCCTTTCTAGGCTTCTGTTTCTTCATCTGTAAAATGGGAATGTTAAGGTAACTAGCTTCACAGGATCTCTCTGACACTAAAATCTCACAAAAGCTTCTCCAAGTGAATCATGGGACCCCTGTCAGAATTGCAGACCACTCTGTAAACATTTTATTGTCCCATTTCTCAGGCTCTATTTCAGTATTTCTTGCCATTCAGAATAGTACTGCTTCCCTGAGGGGTCCTTAAAGAATCTTGGCGTCTGCTGTGTAAGTACCAGGGAATTCCCAGGTTGTCAAGGTCCCCTGCAGTGGGATTGCAGGCTGCCCAAAGTCCAGGCTGAGTTAGAGATTTACCTGATATCACCAGAAGATTCAGGTGATCAGATGCCCTCAGGGTGGGGGAGGAAGGTGAGATCAGAGGCTCCATCATCTTTAGACTTACCTTTCTGAGCAGAAAAATAGATATTTACAGAAAGGGCCCCAAACCAGTCCAGCCAAGAGATCCCTACTGATCAGGTTTGCCCCAAATAGAGTGGCTCAGGATTACCACAGATGCTGTACATGTATGGTCATCAAACTTTTCTTGCTCAAATATCTCAAAAATTTTTTGAAAAACTGTATTTTTCACACATTTTCCCCTTTTATACATTTTTTGATTGACATTAAAAATTTTATCCCAAGTCTAAGTAGTTACAAGAGATATATTTTCAAACATGTTATGGATAAATACAGATTAACATAAGTTATATACCAATATAATGCACAAAACAATCCTCATTGTCAAAGATATCAGCCCAGTCAGCCCGATTTAGTTTGGTCAGAAAAAGTCTGACTTTATTTTTTTTTAATTCAAGTAAATATTGTGTTATCGTCCCTATGATAACCATCTCGCTTTTGTTTTTTTGGTTTGTTTGTTTTTTTCTTAAGATTTTATGTATTTGAGGATCCTTTTGTAGTTCATAAGCATGATGATTGGGTGTTCACGCTTTTGTGTGACATGTGCCACCCTTTAAACCTTGTTACGACCTCGGCACATTACCCGTCTGACGTGAAAAAAAAAAAAAAAAAAGATTTTATGTATTTGAGATAGAGTGAAAGCAAGTGAGTGAGAGAGCATGAGGAAGGGCAGAGGAGAAGCAGTCTATCTACTGAGCAGGGAGCCCAACATGGGGCTCCATCTCAGGACTCTGGGATCATGACCTGAGCCAAAGGCCGACGCTTAACCAACTAAGCCCCCAGACTCCCCAACCATCTCACTTTTGAATATTAATTCTAAGATGGGTGGATGGGCAGATGAAAGGAAGGAAAGGGAGGGAAGATAGAAAGAGACAGAGACAGAGACAGAGATAGATGGATGGATGGATGGATGGATGGATGGACGGATGGAGAGGAAGGCAGGCAGACAGGTAAAGGCATGGATCTTTCAATGTGCTTGTTGTCTAGATGAAATAAGATGCTCCACCCCCCCTTAGTTTTTCAAGACTCTCAAGAGCTCTGTGTTCTCAAATGATCCTTTGCTACTTTGGGTGGTTTTCACCTCATCTCATGTATCACAGATTTTTCCCCGTTTGGTAAGTGAAAGTTACACTTCTCTTTTCTTAAACAAGAGAAGAGTATGACAAGAGCAAGGGAAGGGAGAATCAGCCGACCATACGCTTGCTCACAGATAGTCCTATTTTTTAAAGAGTACGCATAGAGATTGAAAATCTTGAATCTAGAAATTGATTCCTTTAAAAATACATGAAGCTGCATGTCCCTAGAAGTTGTATGTACCCCGGGGGGTCCACAGTCTGAACCACACACAGCTCTTGGCCCAGAGTTGCAAAACCAGCTGCTTTCAGGGGTCAGGCAGAAACATAAAGATGAGGGGCCAGCTGGCTGGCTGATGGAGTGAAGCATACACGTCCTCATAAATGAACGGCTCTAATTACATTCTTTCTAAAACACTGCACCAGCCACACCAGTCTGGTCTGGAGGGGAAGTCAGCCCTGAGGGCCACAAGTTAGAGCCCTCGGCTAGGTTTACCTGTGTCCAGATCTGGACTCTCAAAGCTGTTCCAGAAAGCCCAGCGTTTGTTTGGGTTCCAGAGACCACAAGATCTATGCTGATGGGCTTTTGTTAGGAAGTCGTGTAACTAAAGTATTAGCATGTGTTCCCTAAGGCCTGGCCCACTGCAGCGGCTGCATCAGTAACGGACGGCCCAGAACAGGGTGCTTTTTCCTCCTACCACACTGTCCCTCATGCTGTCTTCTTTACTCACCAACCACTGCCCGCTCCTGACTACCAAGCAGACCCAGCTGCTCTGCACGTACCTCTGTGGTCTTCTAGATGTGGTGGAATGTTGTAGCTGTTGCCTTTCCTGTTCTTTGCAGACATCTGCAGTTACCGATGCAGCCTCCAGTTCACAAATGAATACATTGTGCTATTTGAGAAGTCTTCCTTATGTTGAGTCCAAATCCTGCTCTCTGTTGCTCCTACTCTTTGGCACTGCTTTTTCCCTCTGCAGCTGCACAGACCAGTTCCATATCAGAGAGCGAGCATGTGCCTCCCACCAGCTTTTCTCTCTTCCACAAACTAAACAGTCTTGTTGTGTCAACTGTTTGTCACAGGATCTGGCTGCTCAGACTCTCTGCTTTCCATTAACAATGTTTGGGATATTCTTGAATTTGTGGATATGCAGGGATATCTTCTCCATCTTAAGATGTGATTTCCAGAACAAGTCAATATTCCAGTTAGGGTCTGACAGCCCAAGGAGGAGAATGAATCCATCGCCTCTCTTAACTTGGACTTGTACCGCGCAGTTAAGGAAGCTTAGGACTATAATGGCTTTGAAAACTCTTCAGTGCACACTGGGCTCCTGCAATGTTTGTGCAAAACAAAAAGAGTTCAGTTATTTTCACATAGACTGCTCTTTGGCTAGTCTCCCCATGTCTTCAGGGTTATGGTTAATTTTCATCTTTCACGGGCAGGAGCCTCACATTTATCTCGGTGACATTGGCTCTTCTTAGTTTCGGTATGCCATCGCAGCCTAAAGTGTTCTTAGTGATTTTTGACTTCTGATATCCAATGCATTTATTAGCAGTTTTTTCAAACTGTGCCTTCATCCTTAAAGCTGCCTTTGAGTCAGATGAACAGGCAGAGAGCCCAGCCTGTGGTCCTTCTTACAGATCCTTCCTGGAGATTTTGTGACCATCCCTCCTGCCTAGTGCTCGCCTCTCCTGCAGCTCACATTTCTCCAGCACCTGCCTTAGCTTCTTTATTTATAGTAGAAAACCAAGGCCCAACCATTTGTGTGACTTTCTCAAAGCCACCCAGCTCAGAGTAGCAGAGCTAGGGTTCAGATTCATGTCTTCAGAAGACTCTTGGAAACGTAATGTAGAAGTCAGAATACAGGGGCGCCTGGGTGGCTCAGTCGGTTAAGCATCCAATTCTTGTTTTCAGCTCAGGTCATGATCTTAGGATCCTGAGATCTCAGGATCCTGAGATCATGAGATCATGAGATCTAGCCATGCATCGGATTCCATGCTTAGCGCAGGGTCTGCTTGTCCCTCTCCCTCTGCTCCTTCCCCCACTAACCCAGAGGCATGCTCTCTCTCTCTCAAATAATTAAAATCTTTTTTTTTAAGTCAGAATACATTGATAATCACTGGAACACTATTAAAAACATAGATTCTTTGGTCCCAGTCTTCCCAACTAAATCAGAATTTCCACAAGGAAACCTGGGTAATCTGTTTATTTAAGAATAATTCTTATCAACCTAGAAGTTTTGAAACACTTCTTATCTTTTATTTCCCACAAAGTGAATTACCTTACCCAAAAAGTCTAAAGAGTTTAGTGTTCTAGAGATGTGTTCTTAGTAAACCCATGCTAACTCTTGCTGATCACCTCTTTATTTTCTGTGTTCACACACCAACCAGTTAATAACTAATTCTGAGGTTTCGTCAGCTATCACCTTGACACTCCCCCCTCTATAATTTCCACAATTTAGCTCTTCTTCCTTTTGTAAAAATGGGACAGTATAATCCCACTTGTAGTTTTTTAAGACTACTTCCAGCTTCCCATGATCTCCCAGGGAGTACCGACAGTGACACCTGCAAGGTCTTTCAGTCACCTGGCAGGTGGTGGGTCTAGACCTGTTGATCTGAGCTCCCATGAGGCTGGATGAGTGAGTGCCCACAGCTCCAGTATGTTCAGAACCAATCCCTGACTTTCCTGGGTCATTGCCATACCAAAAATTCACCCTCAGCTAGGGTGGACTGACTTAGAGCCTGAGGGATTTCTGGAGCCTTCCATCTGCATCATACTCATGCTGAGGTTCTTACTGAGTCTCCCTAACTACACATCAGATCTCTAGTTTTCTGACCTTAGTCTCTAGCACTCCAACCCTGTAGACTCAAACAATGCACATTAGATGATAGGGACTCTGCGAGGGGCCAGTGGAATAAAGAAGAGTAAGACATGGCCCCTGTTAGACCCATCTGAGCCAGTCCCCTCATATGAACTCTATATCCAACCCCTTGACCTATGTCTGAATTGCTTTAATTCAAGGGCCAGGGTCTTGTATTTCTGCCTCCGAGAAAGTAGGATATTGCAAAGAATAAGGATGTCAGCTCCTGGTTATCCTTTTGTCCATTTCTCCATATTTCTGTGCTGGTAAGTGTTTCGGAGTTTAAGGGACCTTGGCACACTGCTTTCTGATATTGCCAATCCCCAGATCTTTGCATCTTTGCAGCAGATCTATGTGGCTCTTTGCATCTTCATTCCCAGCCCTTGGTTCTACCTTGAACGCTGGCTGCAGCAAGTTCCTTCTCTTACCCATGACAAATAGACTTGCTTCTGTGGCTCCGTGGTGCCTAGAGCCGATTTCTCAACATTTCAAAGAACACTAATCCTATTGAGAGACACTGAGAAAAGGTGACAGGGTTGGGGGTGGGGTGGAATCCTTGGTTAAAAAGCGTGGGAAATGCTGTAGTGGAGCGCTTTGAAGAATCACAGTTTCCTTTAGCATATGAAATAAAGGCTTTGTGAAACCCAGTAGCAGGGCTGTTCCAGTTTGTTTAAGCACTGTTCCCAGCCTTCCATTGTGTCTTGTGGTAACTGTAATACAGCTCAGTTTTCACCTACCAGCTATTAACACCCATGGAGTTCATGTTCCATAAAACCCACTTTGAGAAATCCCAGCCTAGACAGTGTTCTATTGTCTCCAGTGGACTGTATTGTAAAATATTTTATGTAGATATAGACAGAGCCTAAATTGTATCTTCCTATGTATACATTTCTATTATGAAAGCAATATAACCACATCTCAGAAAATTTAGGGAAGAGAGCATCATTTTATTTTTAAACATCCATAATTCCAATGCCAAATAAAATCTGTATTACTGGGGTTCTTAACTTTGGTAATATATCTACAAACAGAACTCAAGGGTCTATGAGTATAGATAGAAAAAAAGTTATATCTCCATTTTCACTAACCTCTAGCTAAAATTTAGCATTTCCTCTGGTAATAAATGTAGGGAACAAACCACAGTAACCCTGGCAGTACTTGGGTCTTCATCAGCAGTAGAAATTATAGTTTTTTCTTTTTTTTTTTTTTTTAGATTTTATTTATTTATTTGACAGAGAGAGATCACAAGTAGGCAGAGAGGCGGGCAGAGAGAGGGTGGGGGGAAAGCAGGCTCCCCGCGGAGCAGAGAGCCTGATGCCGGGCTGGATCCCAGGATCCTAAGATCATGACCCAAGCTGAAGGCAGAGGCTTAACCCACTGAGTCACCCAAGGCGCCCCTATAGTTTTTTCTATTACATCACAGTTGTTGCTAATATCACCAAGAATTACCTATGCTTATCACTACTTCAAAAATGTTATTTGACCTACACTTATACATTTTTGTCTGTGTTAATAAAAAAATACATATTCTTATAACACCATAATTTTTTTTAATATTTGATGACTGTATTCAATATTTTTTTGGTAATCTTTTGTATTTTGTTTTATGCACTTAAAATGACAGGGCGCCTGGTTGGCCCAGTTGGTTTAACATCCAGCTCTTGATCTCAGCTCAGATCTTGATCTCAGGGTCATGGGTTCAAGTCCCATATTGGGGTCCATGTTGGGTGTGGAGCTTAGTTAAAAACATTAAAGTAAATTAAATTAAAATAACATTCTGAGAAGGAATCCTGCCTCACCAGACTGATTAAGGGGTTTGTGCACAACAATAGGTCAATAATCCCTGCTGTATTATGCATGTCATTGTATACCATTATAATCATTGTAGATAGACATAGACCAAATGATATAGAATTGTATACATATTTACATAGATATACTATATTCATATATATTCAGATGTATAATTATACACACACAATTCTGTATCCTTTGTTCAGTAAATATATATCACAATTATTTTTTCAAGTCTCATTTTTTTCAAGCAGCTACACCATAGTTTACTGACCCCATTCTTCTATTATTGGATTTTAGCTCTGTTTCTTGTTTTTAATTCGTGCGAGTAACTTTTCCTATATTTCTGCTTATTTCCTGTGCTGAGTTCCCAGCAGGAACTGCTGTCCTGTGATATCACCTGACAGTAATTATAGTCTAATGTAAAGGCACATGATCTCCCTCGAAGCACACATCAAGTTTCCAGAAGTTTCTAAACCTGGTTTGTTAATCTGATTGGTGGTTCAGATAAAGTCTTTTGAAAAACTTTATTTAAACAATTCTTCATTCAGTCTCATTGTCCATGGGGCCTCTAACCTTTTACTCTAAGTCAAAGGCCTTAAAAAAACAGTTTCTAAACAGAGACTTACTTTTCCACAGTGATGGGCTGATTCACTTCATCACTGGGAGTGATGGTGGTTCTCCCAAGCACCAGCCTTTGTCCTGAAGAGCTTGGCCCAGGGAACCCCGGTGCCTGGGAACAACACATAGATTCTGTGATTGTCGTTAAAAGCTCCTGGATTTCTCTTATAGGGATGTCAACATTTGCCCAAGTAGAGAGACTGAACTTTAGGTGAATCTAGATTTTTGTTTTTTGTCTCAAATGTATCAAAATAGGGTAAGCTTCTTTTTATGACTGTGGCAAGCATCACCTTGAAAGCTACAAATGAACTTGAGTAGCTTAGCATCATTAATTACTCATATCTTACAGGCTCATCAGTTAGCATCCATGCAAGCTCAGGCTTATAATGGGGGGAATGCCAACCCCCCACCTGCTAATAACGAGGAAGAAGAGGATGAAGAGGATGAATATGATTATGACTATGAATCTCTGTCTGATGGTAAGAGAAATACAACCCCAGGCTGTGTGCAGGGAAGTGATGGGATGATGTTCTGTTGTAGTTTTTTTGTGTCCTTTTTCTTTCCCCCCCCAAAATGAGTCTGACACTCCACAGGCCAACAGCGCAGATTGTTGTAAGCATTGTCCAAGAGTTCCTGAATCCCACTGCTTGGTGAGGACAAGCAAGGATGGGGATTCTTTTATCCTCTACAGCCAACACTCAAGGAAAGAAGAGGAGGGTGTGGGAAGCAGCACAGGAGTCATTCCTGACTGGGTTTCTGGAGGAAAAGGAGGAATTGCAGCAGAGATCCCATTCTCACCCTTCAGTCCCTGCGGTAGCTAATGTTCTCGCAGGAATAGTGGCTGCTGGCTAGTTGCACTCCTCAACACCTGCAGGGGGCAGCACCACAGTTCTGTGCTCTCTGCTCCTCTCTCTCATGGTCTTCACTCCTGTTCTGTAAGGAGTATAGAAAAAACAAACAAAAAACTGCATTTCACTTTCTCCTCCCCCTGGTTCTCGCATCACTAAACCAACAAGATATTTCTGCCTGGTTTCACCAAACAGACAAAATATGGCTGATGGCTAGTGGCACAATATAAATATCACATGAATGAAGTTACTTACAGATTACAGGTGAAGAGTTCCTCTTCCATGAGAATTAGATTTCATGTGTGTCTCATTGTACTAAATTGGTTATGGATTGCAAAATGTTTTCTAGGTACCATTGCTGATGGTAAACAGTTTCATTTCAGCAACTTTTGAAAAGCAATGTAATGAAAAATGGCCAGAGTTTCTATTTATATAAATAACATTGCATGTGTAGAATAAATTACATCTGTCAGATCATTGTTTTGCTAATATGTAGCTATGCCCAGACCAGCAGTCATTTACCATTGACATTAAGACAGCCATGCTACCCTCCTCCAAATACCTGCTTCTCATGCTCCAGGACTGCCTGCCGCCCCCCCGCCCCAGTTCTGTCGGGTTCCTTGACATTCCATGAGGGCCAGGAGGTACAGCCCAGTCTCCTTTTGCCTCCCAGATACGATCCTAGTCTATGTCCATTTAATGTTTGTCCTCAGTAATAGCTGGTTTCTTCATACTATCCACTAAAAGCCCAATTTACTTGACCTGAAATCCCATCAGATAATGTGAGGGGCGCATACTCTAATGGGAAGGTAAAAAGAGGGGGGAAATGAAAAGGAATCAAGATAATTCATTGAATCCTATTCCTGAAAAGTTGTGGGAATATAAATATTCTTACATTGATTTATTCTTCCCCGTGGAACTCTATTATAATTATGGTGATATTGTCCCAGAAGAACAAATTTATTCAAATAAGAAACAAAAACCACATACGCTTCAGAAATCAGCCAATCCAGATGTCATTTGCCCCTGTGAGAAGTTAGTTCCTTGGAAGTTATATTCACTCTCTATCATAAATTACTCCTATGTTTTTTCTGTACTTTTGAGAACAGAAAGAAGGGACTTTTCTTAATTATTAGTATTAATATTATATGAAAGTTTTTGATATGCAAGTAACAAAATGATCAGGTATTTATTTATTTCAGTTAGGAGAGTAAAATTTAAGCCATACCCCATTGAATACCTAAGATAGTTGCATGGGCTTAAAGCCTGACTGCATTGGGATGGGGGACACATGGAAGTGGGGCCTCACTAAGTCCTGCTTCAATAAACTATGAGACGATGGGTCAATGTCCTATCTCCACTCTAGGCCTCATGACCCTCAGCTGTGTAATGAAAAGCTTCTGTTTGGTGTTGGCTGGTTGTTCTCCCTTCTTCTAGCACTAACACCTAAGGTCTGTGACAGCTGAAGGCCACTGCCTGCCACCACATGGATATTTCCCACTTCATTGACAGATTCCTCCGCCTGGCTGATTCCCAAAAAGGCCTTGTGGCTTTCCCATGTCTAGTGTAAGCTGGTCGTGTTGAGGCTTCCTTGTGCTTCTGCTAAATGTCCTGTCAGTCTTTCAATCTTGGTTGTGGTTTGTGTAGTGCCTCACTCACCTCTGGGCAGTTCCTCTACCAGCTTCACATCCTCTAGCTAAGATGAGATGAGAATGGAAACCTGCCTGCTATGGATAGAACCATTTGGAGCTTCCTAGGGGGACCTCAGAGGTTACTCAGCTTCTTGTAATGATGGGTCCCTTTGAGAAGGAAATGGAGAAATTAGGACCACTCCTTTCAGAGAAAGAAACGTGCTCTCAAAATTCTGCATACAGTCGCAGGAGTGTGGCTGGCCTTCCGAGGCCCTTGCAGACATCCCAAGGGAAGAGCTCATCTGTAGAATCTGGGTGGCCTAGTTTATCCCTGGAACAGCTCTGGTCCTCGGTGTTCATGTCTATAAAATGAGAGAATTAGTCTAAAACCTCTTTGGGCAGTAAAAATGTGATGATTCCTAACCACAAAGTTAATTCCAGAAGATCTAAAGGAAGTTGCAAATGAGGCCCACGTGTTTCAGGAATTCCTTCTCTGCCTTTTGGCCAGTTAGTCCTTCATGAGTGTCTAGTTAATTAAGTTCTGTTAACTATATATAGATTAATTTTCTTCCAACCTTGCTGTTTATCTTGACTAGCTTTGAACAAGCATCAGAGTACAGATTTGAACTTGTGACTTAATACAGACATTCTATGACAGTGACTGCATGATTCTAGCAAATTAATCCATGTCTGTCCATGTGATATAATGCGTTAGTGGGAATGTTATGACAGTCAGTCACTGAAAATAGGTAATGTGAATGTGGCCGTGTGATTAACACTAAAAATGTTTCCATTTCTTTTATTGCTAACCCTTGCATCCCTAACAGTCAGAATATTAAATCAATAGAAGATTTCTTGTTTCATTTCTCTTATAATCTAAGCTATTGTTATTTATGCTTTGCTTCATACCTTAGTTTAATATATCTGGCTTTTTGTCTTAATTTTCCTTACTTTTATCCCCTTTCTGGTTCTGTTTTTCCATAGCAGATGTCCTTACTGCTTCTCCTGCTCCTAACAGTCAGGAAGGTAAAGCCATTTGAATGGGACATTTTAACTGCATGAATGTCGGCATTCTGTGTCCAGTTTTTTAGGCCTTATTAGCATGATGAAATCGTGTTACTTACATGAGTAAAAATGTAATAAAATGATTGATCTCATTTATTTCCTGGCACCTGCATGGCCCTTACTTGATATGAGGATATTTTGGCCTAAGCGTATATGGTCTGATGAAATAGTGAAACTTGAGTGAGAAGTGAGAGCATTCTTATTTTTCATTTTAAAAGAGCATAACTGTAATGTACATTTAACACCTTTAAGTCATTTTGAATAGAAATACCAAAACAAGAGCAACGTTTATCTGTCATGCTTTAGCTATTGTTAGATATATGTTAATTTCTATCCTTGAGGTTTTTGCTTAATAAACTCCCAAACAATTATGAAAAGCTTACTTTCCAGTTAAGTAGAATTGTGAAAACTGCATTGCAAATAACAGTATCTCTTTTCCCCAGGTCTTGACATTTCTAAAGGTAAAAGAAGCTAATAGCTTCATTTTAAATTGAGAGTGATTAACTCCTGTATGCACCATCTAGAAGTACTTCTACTACTAAGTTATCCCCAGACTTGGGTGCTGAGGCTTCTGACGCGAGGTTATCTAATGTAAGGTTTGCATGGTCCTAATGATCTGTATGGACATGAGCTTTCTCATTTAGATTATGTCTGTAGGGTACCAAAACTATTTGTAAATGAGTCCATTCAATCCAAAATAAATATATCATTGACCAAATTTAACAGATTTTAAAAATAACACTCCAAGCCATAATTTTGGTAACATGTAGCCAGAGCCTCAGTCTTAACCAATAAGCACGAGTGTCTGGATATCCTTGAATGATGTAGACATAGCTCGTAGGTGATGCATTGGGTTCTCATTTACTGAAGCCTGCCCACTTATTTTCAGACAACATTCTAGAAGACAGACCTGAAAATAAATCATGTAATGACAAGCTTCAGTTTGAGTATAATGAAGAAATCCCCAAGAGGATAAAGAAAGCAGACAACTCTGCCTGCAACAAAGGAAAGGTGGGTGAATGGTAATGTAAGGTTTGCATGGATCTGGTCAGTTACTCTTGGGCCATGGCACTCCTGTCAGTTGCGGGTGAAATTTCACTCCCTCCCTGTCCCTTTCCTTCATATTTCCCCCTCACTTTCTCTTAGATGCCAAAGCCCACATGGTGATGCTATGGGACACACACCTGCCATTTGTAGAAGGTTAGTCACTGGTACATCCAACCAGTGGCTGCGGAAGCATACAGTGTGGCAGGCACTGCGGTGGCAGGCATGGAAGGTGGTTTAGTGACAGAGACAAATATGTAAACAGAGCTTGTAACTGAATACAAAGGCCAGTGACTACACAATGTTATCGGAGCATCAGGGGGATGATGTCAGAAAAGAAGATTTGGCCAAGCAGACAGAAACAAGGCATTTAGGCCAAGAGGACAGCCTGCTACATGCAAGGAATTTCTAGAATATTTAAAGTGTTTGGGATGACCAAGCCAATAAACAGGACCCAAACTGTTAAGTGTTCATGGAGGAATGATACAGAGAAAGGAAATCTAAATGAGATACTCAGATCCTGCCTTCAAGTACCTCACACCATGTAGACTCTGAGCAGATCTTCAGACACAGTTGTAGTGACACTGTTGGAGAGCGAGATAATAAAGCCAAAAATTTGAGCCCTAGAGATGCATACTCAATCATGTCTCATTCAACAAACATGCACTGACTGTTCCACATTTAAGACACTGGACTGTGCCCCAAGGGAAGATGAAGAATGAGTTAGGCTCATTGCTGGCTATCGGAAAGTTCTGACTCTGGGAAAGGTGTTGGGACTTTTGTGTGTAGATGAATACAGATCGATGTGAAACACACTGAAGACATGAGAAAGGAACAGATAAAGATCTTCGGGGCTTCAGAGGTGGGTGGGCATTCACTTCCTGTGTAAACTGCTATCATTTTTCCCTTGATAGATTTATGACATGGAATTGGGAGAAGAATTTTATCTTCCTCAGAATAAAAAGGAAAGCAGACAGATTGCACCAGAGCTTTCTGACCTTGTCATCTATTGCCAAGCTGTAAAATTTCCAGGTAAGGGTGGGCAGTATCATCTACAACATGTAAAGATACCAAAAGATAAAAATGTGCTGTTTATTTAATTAGACATTGCAAATGCTTTCAAAATAACCAAACTGTGTGACTGAAGTTACTGTTATACCACCTCCTAAATATTTATTAATATTATTATCATTATTAATTATCTTTGATATTCATGAGGAAAAATACCATAAAATGTTTGTTTTCTAGATACCATATCATTTCATAATAGCTAATAATAATGATAATAATAATATTCATAACATATAATAGCTTAAATTTAGTAAGCCCTTCAGTAGCAGGCTTTGTGAAAAGTATTTGACATATACAGTATTACTGACTTCCTGATAATGCTGTGAGGTAGATGGTTTTATCCCCATTTTTAAATAAAATGAAATCTGAGAGAGACACGTTGGTCCAAGGTTTCACAATGTATCAGCTCAAACGCTTTTGTTTGAAAGTGGTAGAGAAATTGACTTAAGCAAAAGGGAAATGTGTTGGCTCATGTATTGAAACATGAAGGGATATACAAGTTTCAGGTACAGCTTGATCCAGGGCTTCTCTTTCCCCATTTCTCCCTCTGCCTTCTCTGGATTGGGCCTGTTCCCTTGGGGTAGCAAGGTGGCTGCTGCAAGCTAACACCACGTTTCCAGATCAGCTTCCATCTTACAGCCTCTTCCAGAAATTTCAGCACCCATCTGATTGTTTTCTGTTGAGTCCTTTGCCCATTCCTGAACCAGTGCCTGTGACCCAGGGAATGGAGAGCTCCAACAACCAGAGAACCACTGCCTAGGGCCTATGGCACATTCCCCATCTCTGAGCTGGGTAGTGAGGCTCCACCCGAACCACAGGGCCAAGGGTGGGATTTCAGTGGGAGAGTAAGTTTCCCCAACTTGCTATTTCTAGAAGTACAGCGAACTTCATGATTCATCATTCATGAACCATTCATGGACCATTCCTCCCCCGAAAAACATGCATTTCAGTTAATACGAGGCAGAACTGTGATCCTGAAGCCTGTCTATTTCCAAAGCCCTGCTCTTAATCCTTGCACAACTCTGTCCCTCTTATTGAGGGATGATCTCAGTGTGCTCACCCAATTGCATCCCACAAATGGGGCAGCAGGGCTACAGGGCAAATAGGAGAGTCCATAAATATATGGAAGTCAGAAAAATTCATCTCCTTAGACTCTGAAAAAGGATCCCCTTGTGCAAAATTTCTAAGGACAGGAGAGCAGCTGGAATCAGGAGATTCATCTAAATGTTGGGAAATGGGGTTTTTAAACTTAGTCTGGAGCGAGGGGATTAACAATTCGGGCCTGCATGGGAATGCAGATCCTGGCCTCCAGGGGCCTCCTATAGAGGCCCCACTTCTCACACTCTACTCTGCACACAGGACAAAGGGATTAGGCTAAAAATTAGGTAATAGTGGTCTTTTCACACACATGGAAAAAAATCACAGATAGAACGTCCTCAGTTTCAAGTTTTCTCCCCCAAACTCTTTTTAAACTTTTGGCAGCTTCTGCTGCTTATCTGATAGCAAATGCCATTGAGGAAGATATGAATTAATAAGTAGCAATCAGAGTTTTCAAAGAAATGTAAGAACCTAGCTATTTAGGTTTAGTTTCCCAGAGTGTGACTTTCTGTCACGTAAGTACGATATGATCATATTTGCAGCTGGGGAAACCATACGCATACGCATGTGGGATAAAATCCTCTTCCTGCCAAGGAGCCTTGTGGCCTGCCTGTCTTTTATGGTGGAACATGTGTGAGAACCACTGCCTTCACAAATCAAGAATCACTCACATGCTTACATTCGAGAATCACTGTCTCTCTTGTTCTTTATCAATTCAGTGGCCACCACACCCAAGCCATTCCACGAGCTTTGTCTTTTCTTCTCAAGCACAGATTAAAGAGCACCAATTCCCAAAGATACTTGAAGTCACTGTGAAAGAAAGTTTCTGTACCAATAGAGAATTGTGGGAGAGCCAAAAGGTCACTGGGTCCAGCTTCTGACTCAAGGCACAGGCTAAGGGTTATTTGGCTTATGTTTAAAATTCCAAGAATGCTGGTTGTTTTTAAAGTGTTTATATAGCACATGTTCTTTATAGGTATACTACATTTAATTTTGTTTTGGGTTTTTTTTTTGTTTTTTTTTTTTTGTTTTTTGTGATTGAGGTTTCTTACCTTTCTTTCTCCCCAAGTTTATTTCCTTTCAAAATTAACTAAACCATGCTACCAGAATCATTGTCCTAAGAGCTTCTAAATATTTATGGTTATTATGCTTTGTTTCATTGCTCATTGGGAAAACACCATAAAATGTTTATTTCACTACACTATCCACTTTAATTTTGCTACATTACCAATTTCAGTGCATCTCCCCTTTACCATTGCAAGTCCCTTCCAAGGAGCCACATGCAAAAAAAACTTCAGAGCAGTGAGGCACCACGAAGATCATGTGGTATGACCTTCCCCAGAAGTAAAATTAATTTCCCCACGACCATGAACCTGCTTCAGTGGCAGAACTCAACTCCTCAGTGACCTTGACAGGACAGTTACATAACTTCTCTGCACTTCCAATTCCTTATCTGAAAAAGAAAAAAAAAAAAGACATAGTATGACCTAACTTGCAGGATGGTGATAAAAATTAGCAGCAAAGGGCACCTGGGTGGCTCAATGGGTTAAAGCCTCTGCCTTCGGCTCAGGTCATGATCCCAGACTCCTGGGATCAAGCCCCTCATGGGGCTCTCTGCTCAGCAGGGAGCCTGCTTCCCCCCCTCTCTGCCTGCCTCTCTGCCTACTTGTGATCGGTCTGTCAAATAAATAAATAAATAATATTTTAAAAAATTAGCAGCAAAGTATATGATGTGATTAGCACACTATCTAAAAAAGAATTGGCTCTCTGGGAGTGGTGGTTGTTGTCATTGGTAAATGGGCCAACAGGGCAGAAAAAGGCTCTTTGTTGCTCTTTCAGTTACTTCTCTGGGCCTCCCCAGATTCATTCCCTTTTCTTGAACGCCCAGCCCTTGTTTTCTTTCTTTCTTACCCCAAGGGAATGACCAGGTTCTTCACAAAAGAGCCCACATGCCCTTTGACGCGTGCCAGGATATGTGCAAAAACACCAGAATGTCAAATAAATAAATAAATAATCTTAAAAAAAAAAAAAACGCCAGAATGAACAGGCCCCTTCCTCTAGCCCCTTGGGAGAAAACCTGCTGTTAGATCTTTATGCATAGGGCAAAATTCACACAAAATTTTAAAAATAAAGCATGAGAACCTCCTAGTCCAAGTGTGTGCATCTTTGTGGTTACAGATACATAAGAGGAAAAACAAAAAATTAGAAGCCCCACAGCTGCTATGAACTAAGCACTTTCTCTGAGCAAGACACTCTACAGAGTGTTTGTCTGCACATGAGCTCATTCAGCCCTAACCACGACCCTTTTACAGGTGAGGAGAGAGTGATGCTGAGAGGCTGAGTCATTTATGTGAGGTGACACCACTAGGAACAGGCTGTGAACCCCAGGGTCTGTGCTCTTATTAAGCACCGCCTTAGCCTATCTTTGCCGATGTTCTTGGAAGGTGTATTTTCATCTCAAAGAGGACTTTCTGACCACTGCTTCAGCTGAAGGAGTGACTTTCTAGTGGTATAGTTGTACACGCTGAAGGGTTTGGAGGCAACTCTGGCTTTGTGGGTGCTTTTAAAGGACTCTCCCTGCACTGGAGCCAGGTCCACCTTCATTTCCTCATTCAGCAAAACCCTATGACGTTCCTGCTGACCCCCGGGCTCTGTGCCAGGCAGGAAGGGTCAGGATTAGGAGTAAGCAAGAGAAGCCATGAACCATGAGGATCATCACCACAGCATTTCCCAACCAACCCTCAGGCTAACCTTGTGAGCAAGTTCTAGTCATCACACCCATTTCATGGATAAGGAAACTGAGGAACGGAGAAGGGAGGCGTTAAGCCAACCTGCCACTAGCAGTAACTGAACCAGACAGTGTGACGCTGAAGCTCAGGCTTTGACTCATTCTTTCATTGCTCTGAGTTGAGTCATTAGGTTCTGATAATTAAATACTGACCAGGGAACTTTCTTTTCCTACGGTTTTTCAAAATCTTTCAAATGGGTGTGTGTACGTGTGTGTGTGTGTGTGTGTATGATTTTGTGATGATCTTGCCACATTTGCCTCCAGAGACAGAGAAGCTTTGCTACCATGCCTGCAATGCTATTATTAACTATACTAAAAATGCTAGTAGGTCTTCTGTCCCGGGGCTGCAAGGGAGTAGTAGGACTTCAAAATAAACAGTAACGGGGATGGAAAATGTTGAGTTCCCTTGCTTGTAGTTTTTGGCTTATTTATTTTCATTTTATGGGAACAGGCCTGTCAACTCTAAATGCATCTGGCTCTAGCAGAGGAAAAGAAAGGAAAAGCAGGAAGTCCATTTTTGGCAACAATCCGGGCAGAATGAGCCCTGGGGAGACAGCATCGTTTAACAAAGCATCTGGAAAAAGTAAAGTCACCTTCTTCCAATATTTTGGCCCAATTCTGCATGCTGGATGATTCCAATGCTTGACCATCTAAGCACTTCCCTTGAACTTTAATTTCTTTTTTTATGTTCATGAATGTTGTGTTATCTAAGTGTGATACCAATATATTTTAAATTACAAATTTACACTCTTAACTTCCTAAAAAATAACATTTCACTGAAGACGTTCTAATAGTGTTTGCCTCAAAAGTAAAAATTGGAGCCACCTTGGAACATTCTAGTTGTTCTTGGAACTCTTCATCCTTATAACTCTTCATCCTTATAACTTCAGAAGATATATCCATTTTATTTCTAATTACTTTTTATTATAAAAGTAATAAATTCCCATAGTTAAAAACCCAAACTTTTCAGAGTATTATTAAAATTCCTTTCCACTCTCCATGTCCCAGTTCTATTCCCCAGAGGTAACCACTGTTAAGTTTACTGTGTTTTGTTCAAGAAAAATAAGATTCTTTTTAAGATAATCCAAATGGGATATAACTGAACATACTTGGATAACATTTTTTTTTCTTGAGGTCAAATTTGTATATAACATTATATTAGTTTCATGTGTACAACATAGTAATTTGATCTTTGTATGCACTGCAAAGTGATTCCCACAATAAATCTAGTCAGTTACCATCCATCACCATACATTTAACCCCCTTCACCCACCCTTCAATAACCCCCTTCAATAACCACCGATCTGCTCTCTGTATCCAGGAGATTTGCTTGGTTTTCTGTGTTTGTTTTGTTTTTTATATTTCTCGTATGAGTGAAATCATGTGGTACTTGTCTTTCTCTGACTTATTTCACTTAACATTATATCCTCAAAATCCATCCATGTTGTTACAAATGGTGGGATCTCCTGCATTTGTATGGCTGAGTAGTATTTTGCTGTGTATATGTATACCATGTCTTCCTTTTCCATTCATCCTTCACTGGACACTTAGGTTGTTTCCATATTTTGGCTGTTGTGAATAATGCTACAGTGAACATTGGGGTGCGTGTATCTTTTGGAATTGATGTTTTTATTTTTTTCAGATAACTATATCAGAATTGGTTTAGCTGGATCATATAGTAGTTCTATCTTTAATTTTTTGAGGAAATTCCCTACTGTTTTCCATAGTGGCTGCACCAGTTTACATTCCCACCAACAGTGTGTGAAGTTTCTCTTTTCTCTACATCCTCTCCCACACTCGTTATTTCCTGTCTTTTTGATAATAGCCATTCTACCAGGTGATATCTCATTGTGGTTTGGGTTTCCCTTTCCTTGGTGATTATTGATGTTCATATTCCCAGGTGCCTGTTGGCCCTCCGTGTGTCTTCTTTGCAAAAATGTCTGCTTAAATCCTCTGTCCATTTTTTAAACAAATGGATTTTTTTTTTTGCTCTTGAGTTATTTGAGTTCTTTATACACTTCAGCTATTAACCCCTTATCAGATATATGATTTGCAAATATTTTTCTCCCATTCAGTAGATTCACTGTGCAGAAGCATTTCAGTCTGATCTAGTCCCACTTGTTTATTTTTCCTTTTGTTGCCTTTAATTTTGGAGCCAGATCCAAAAATACACTAAGATTGATGTATGGAAGCTTATTGCCTTTGTCTTCTTCTAAGAGTTGTGTGGTTTCAGGTCTTACATTCAAGTCTTTAAACAATTTCAATTTAATTTTTTGTGTATGGTGTAAGATAATGGTCTACTTTCATCCTTTCTGCATGTAGATATCCAGTTTTCCCAACACCATTTATTGACGAGACAATCCTTTCCCTGTTGTATATTCTTGGCTCTGTTGTCACAAATTAATTGACCGTATTTATGTGGGTTTATTTCTAGGCTCTCTATTCTGTTTCATTGATCTGTGTGTCTGCTTTTATGCCAATAACATATTACTGTGATTACTATAACTTTGTAGTATAGTTTAAAATCAGGGAGACTTGTATAACTTTTATACTTGCTGTAACTTTCCTCATAGCTTTCTATGCATATCTACCTTATTCTCCTTAATGCTCCCATGGTGTTCTGTTGTGTGGATAGACTGTCCTTTATTTAACTGCTTCCTTGCATTTCGGTTGCTTTCTAGTGGGTGGAGGTGGGGTGGTAATAGCAGCAGTTTGGGAGTTTTCGGTTTTGGGGTTTTGTTTTGTTTTGCCATTTTAAAGAAAAAAACAGTGCTAGAGTGAACACCCTTGGGGGTGTGTGGTTGTGTATTTGTGCAAATTTATCCACAGAATAGATGAGATACCGAGGCAGAGGACTTCTGGGCTTTTGATTTAAATTAGCGTTGTTACACTCATCTTAAAACACACTCGCTACATTTTGTTTCAAGGCAGTGGACTAGCTCACAAGAAACAGGCAAGATGTATTCCGATGTGTTACGTGTTATGATTGCCTATGAGGATGTTGTTCAGGTTTATCTTTCTAAAAATTTGTAAAGTTTTCTGCACTAATCTGAGGCTAATCTTTTGGGGGTTTAGGTTCCTGTGAAGCAATGCGGCAGGCCTGGGAGGAATCTTCTTCCCCCCTGAACCCAACCACATCCCTCAGCGCTATCATTAGAACTCCCAAATGTTACCATATCTCATCGCTGAATGAAAATGCCGCCAAACGTCTGTGTCGCAGGTATTCTCAGAAACTGATCCAGCACACCGCCTGTCAGCTGCTGAGGACTTACCCGGCTGCCACCCGCATCGACTCCTCCAACCCCAATCCCCTCATGTTCTGGCTCCATGGGATACAGCTCGTGGCGCTCAACTACCAGACAGATGGTAATGGGCCTGCTTCCCCCAGAAGGGTGCCTCCCCACCTCTCTCCTCTGCGTCTTATGTTTCAGCAAATGTAGGGCAACAAGCAAGATTGTTTGAAGGGGGCCAGATTCCACACGGCGCACACCATATGCAAGGGGTAGACTACAGAGAACAGAAGTGAATTTGATAAGGAATTGTGCCCTGGAGGAATTGTGCCCTGGATGTTTTGATTAAGGCAATAGATAAGAACCATGAAGCGGGGCCCCTTATTATCTCCTGTTCCTGCCCCCTTTTTTAAAAGCATTTTCTTAAACATTTGACTGCTCTTGATAGGGCTGTGTCCAGTTTGTTTTTAAAGATCTTTGAGGTAGAGATTTTCTCATACCCTTTAGGAAGTTCTCTTGCTAAGCTTTTGTTCTTGCTGTCAAAAAGTAGTGTGGCTTCAAACACTTGGCACGTTAAAATCATTAGAGCTTCTTGTCTTCCCTTTGAGATTGGGATAGAGAATAACAGTCAGTGTTCTAGGAGTGGCTAACACAAAGAAAACAAGAGTGAACCACATGAACAGAGAGAGTAATGTCTGTGTTTCCCCACTGGGGATGAGACTCTCCTAACCAGGGAACCGATGAGACCTAAAACTCCAGGTAAGAGCTACCATTGACGGCAGGCTCACCATGCACCAGGCACTGTGCTGAATTCTTGGACCCCCTCCCATTAGCTCATTTAATCTTCACAGCAACCCTACAAGGTAGGTACCTTTAGGATCCCCATTTCTCTGATGAGCAAACCAAGGCACAGAGCAGTTAATTTGTTCCACATTACAGAATGATTTATAATAATAGATTCGAGGATTATGTAAGTTCAGAGGATAAAGTGTTTTGTGTCCACTTGATTGGGGGAGGAGTGAGGAAGCTACAGAGGATGAGGAAAGAGTAAAAGAGAAATGTTTAAGTGTTTTCTAAAAGCTCATTCAAAAACCAGAGTCTTTCCTTTGAAGAGTGGAGCGGCCTCCCCATTCCTCTCACGTGAACCGAATCAGATCCTCACTAACCGTGCTGACCTATCAGCACAGCCCTGTCCCCAGCCAAGTTCAAACCACAGCGTTAGTCCTGGGACCACCAAGCAGCCTGGCACTGGTGCCAACAGGGTCCGTCTGTGGTTGACCCCACAGATATATGGTCACAGGTACCAGTCCGGTCTTTGTGCCCTTTAATATTTGTTTCTTTCCGTTGATTTTAAGTAAGCCAATGCAAGTGAAGTACCATACTTAACATAGTGCCTGGCACATAGAAAGCATTCCACAAACATTAACTGTCGTAAGTGTTTTTTGATAAGTTATGAAAACAGTATGATTTGGACTCACAAGTGGAAATAATAATGAAATATTTTCAAAGTTGTAAAAATTTCTTTTCAATCTGTCCCAAGTGGCTTGTGGGTTCACATCTCTGGCCCTGTCCTTAGCCCTGTGTCCACTGGTCCCCTTGGTTATTATGATCCTGAAATATTTTAAGTAAACTGAAATAACTAGCAAAATGGTTTTCTCAAGGAAATGGAAATACATTTGGTTTGGGATGTGTCCTTTCTCCTGAAGTGCCAAGGCTGCTGCAGACATACTGGCTACGCTGACGGCAGAGGGAGCCACGGCTGAAGGGGACACAGGAACGGCCCCTCCTTCAGCCCCCCACAGTCTGAACCATGCACTGAGCTTGCCGCGAGGCCTCCACTCACCCCAGAAGGTTTCTCTTCTGTCCCCAGTCAAGCCAGAGAGTGTGTTGGAGCTCCTGCACTCAGAGGGGGCAGATGGCTGTGTTATGCAGTCCATCAAGTTTCTCTGCAAAACCTTCCAGCTCCCAGGATGGAGTACTGCCATAGATCCTCTCTTGATTTCAATACGGCAAGCAATGATAAACATCTCCTCACACTGCACAGAGCATGAGCTACACGCAGTGTCAGGGTGTTCATCTGTAAAATGTTCATCTGTAGTCCTCTTTCCTCAAATTGAGGGTGGAGCCACGTCATAACCTGCACACACTAGGTGCTCAATAAATGCATGCTGCACTGAGCCGAAACAGATTGTCTCTATTAGCCCTGCTGCAGTCTGAACCTGTGGTTCATGATTTTTGGTCCAGATCTCTTCTAGGTACTTCTCTGTGGATGTGAGTCCAAATAGATAAGAGCCAACATTGGAATCGTTATTTCTTAATTTTTGAAAAGAATTTCTAGGCTAGGGAGTGCTTGATTTTCCATGAAATGCCCCAACCAAAAAACAGAACCCCCTCCCATTGTCCCTTTAGTCTCCAGATATTTTCTATGGATCTCATCTACCTTACAACTTCCTGAATTTCAGAGAACTCTGATGCCACAATGGGGTGTCCGTAGACTTAGGCTGATCTCTTCCCAGGAACTCTAATAGCTCCTTCAACTCCTGGAAGGTATACAGTTATCTAGAACCAGGAGTAGCCCACGTCTCCTCAATAAAACCAACTCTTGAGCTGGGAAACTCACCTGAAGCTGGTGTGCAGACAGACCCTTGTTGTTGCTGGCAACAGTCCTGCAACACTCTTTCCCATCTGGAGCAGAACATATTCTGCATCATGTCCTAGGACCTACAAGTATATAGACCTTCAGCCCTAGTCCAAAGACAAGCTTCCAGTAATATTTATTATGCTTTCTTGATCACACTCTTTATGATGACTTTTCCGGCCCCAAAATATAGGGAAAATATTATGAGAATGGTGTCTAGTTACTATGGAGTTTTTAAAAGAATGGAAGACTTTAAGGTGATGCTATGCTTGATCTGCCATCACATGCATTGACTAAGAGGGATGATGGGGTTAGACAGATTCCTGCGTACTCTGTCCATTGGTTAGAACCAGGGTTTTAAAACTATATCCCTAGATGAAGATCTGGGACCAGCCGTAGGATCAGAGAAGGACTGGGCTTGAAGGTCCCACCTTTATCCCAACTGAGCATCTCCACGTGGATCTGTTTTACAAAGTGGATCACCAAATGGGATTTTAGTTAAGACAAAGCACGTCCAGATTTTGGAAAGCTGTAAGGATAGACATATCACTAATGCCATCAGACTTCAAACCCAAATGGCTGTTGACATCATAGTCATATTTAATGACTACTGTTTATTGAGCACCTTCTGTGTGCCACGTGTCAGGGTAGGGACCTTCCCTCATCATCTCATTTATCTTTATGACACCCCTTGAGATATAGACTACATAGCTTCAGCGGTTCAGACTCAGTAATTAACGTAAGTATACATTACATGGTTCGGAAGTTAAGCTGGGTCAGGCTGTTCAAGTGTGAACGCCAACTCACCACTCACGAGCCACGTGCCTTGAATTTGTTCATTTCTTGTGCCTTGGTTTCTTCATCATAAAAATGAAAATACTAACAGAAGCTACCCCATGGGTTATGGAGGCACTGATGCACACACAGTGCTCCACACAGGGGCTGGTGCACGGGAAGGGCACAGGGAGTGGGAGCTGCTCTCATTTCATGAGGAACATTTCTCCTTTTCATGTTTACCAGCTGGGCAAGTCTCAATGAATCAGTCACATGGGGACCAGATTGAGCCTGAGAGGTGGGGTCCAGAGTGCTAATTTTGTAGCTAAGGAGGCTGAGGCCCCTGGAGCTTTCATGTGTCTAAGACATCTTCCCCCCACAATTCCTGCACATGGCCCCAGCCAACCCCCATGTACATGGAAAAAAGTTACACACGAGACGAGTGAAGGCCAACTTCTCCTTGCTCCACGGTGCTGACCACACTTTTCCTTGATGTTGGTCCATGTAGCAAGTTCACTCTGCACAGGGGAGGAATCTATCAGAGAGAACATTTGTCAGGTGTGTCTCATAAACTGCTCATTTGGGCCACTTTTTTACAGACGTGTGCCATTAGATGAGCCTTTGAATGTGGAAGAGGCTACAAGTGCAGGGGTCCAGTCTTTTGTCAGAGAACATGCCAAATAAAATTTGGCCACCAGACACTGGAAGCTGTTGTGAGAGCTCCAGGCATTTATGACTGAGGGGACTGGGGACATGATGGAAGTACATTTCATAAGGAAGTACTATTATTTAAAAAAGAGAGAGAGAGAGAGGTAGACGTATTGCGATTTATGGGTTGAAATTGAGATTTCAAAGACAATTTTTTAAATTTTTCTGGCTATTCTCCTCACCTTTCTTGTATTCCTAAGATTTCATCTTCTTTTTGAAAAAGCCAGGATTATTCATACAATTTTCTGCAATGTTTGGTGCGTGGGGATAAGAAAATGCCATTATCCCTTTCCAAAATTCAGTACAAAATGAGGTATTTCATGGATTTTTCTGGATGGGTGTTGTGAATTTTTATTTGCATGAGTTTTTAAGTGGCAAAATGTGGGATGGAGCGTGAGCTCCGCAGAGGCTGATCCCGCGTCTCGTCATCGGCTGTGCCTCAGGTGCGGTAGGCACACAGTCTATGCCGTGAATGTAGTTATCTCTTCTTCATGCTTCAGCTTAGGGGAAAATGGATCCGAAGTTCTTTTGAGCTTGAAAGTAAATGTGTGAGATGACACGTGAGCCACCAAGTAACAAGCAATTTTTACTTTATTTTGCAGATCTCCCCTTACATTTAAATGCTGCCATGTTTGAGGCCAACGGTGGCTGTGGCTATGTTCTGAAACCCCCAGTTCTGTGGGACAAGAACTGTCCCATGTACCAAAAGTTTTCACCCTTGGAAAGAGACTTGGACAACATGGAGCCTGCCGTCTATTCCTTAACTGTAAGCATGGCCTCTGTTGTCAGAATATAGTAATATCTATAAGACTTCCTGAATATGAACTGGTCTTGAATTCAAGGCATTGCAAAGGTCTTGTGTCACAGTCTTGTTCATGCAGATTTTGTTCCCAAAAGAATATCTTTACCTCTCAGAAAGCAGTGGCTCTGGTTTCGATACGCTTTCACCAGGCCCTGTATCTGCAAGAGCCCAGTTGGTGAAATTTTGAGGTCCCGGCTTCACCTGCATATTTTTTTTTTAAAGATTTTATTTATTTGACAGAGAGAGATCACAGGCAGGCAGAGAGGCAGGCAGAGAGAAAGGAGGAAGCAGGCTCCCTGCTGAGCAGAGAGCCCGATGCGGGACTCGATCCCAGGACCCTGAGATCATGACCCGAGCCGAAGGCAGCGGCTTAACCCACTGAGCCACCCAGGCGCCCTTCACCTGCATATTGATGATGGATTCTGTCCTCCTGCCCCTGAGCATCATAACTATGAGTGGATCCCATAAACGCTGAGCTCCTGGTTAGAGCAGATCATCTTAAACTCTGTTAAGTCCTTACAAGATCAGACAGGCCTCAATATACAAATCAATTAAACATCTTTTCTCCTTGCAGATTAACTATCATTCCTGGGCCTCTCCTTACTCCTTTTATTACCTAGTTAACTAGTCATCAGAACTCCACAGGCTGACCCCAACAGCTGAGCCCCAGTAGCTCAATACCCAGACTTATTCCCTGTTCTTTCACTCCTACTTAGTTGATAGAGAAACAAAACTGCCAGATGGTGATAGAAAAATCAGGGAGGGACGAAGCTACCTCTTCTCTCCATCTTCACATCTTGTCTGGCTGGCTGCAAAGGAAGACTGCCAGGCAGACTGTGCTCCTGATACCTCAGAGCCCCAGGGGATCCCACTCACATGTGTTCCTCCCTCCCAAACTGCTTTTCACTGGCCCCAAGACCAGGGCAGCTGCCCCTTTCTGTTTGACCCTTTCAGCTGGAATCAAGTATAGTTCCATCTACTTACAGAAGGTTGTGGGTTAATTTTTAACAACATTCCCTGGGACTTACGTCAAAATTCAACTCTTCACGAAAAAGATTTGGGGTATATCAAATATATCCACCTAAAACCTTTTGAACAGAATGTTAGTACGATTCTCAGTTACATTGCCCACGATCCCTTTTCTCTTGCTTTCTTGAGAAATGCAATCCTCTTGATTGCTTAGTTTTTGAAAGTAGTTTGTCATTTTCATAGTTGAAGGTTATGGTCGGGTGAATTCTGTGGACGAATTAGGCTTTCACTTGATGTGATGTGATGACCCAATTACAATCACTTTTTTTTTTTTTCAGCAACTTTATTAACCATTTACCACACTCATCCCAGAGTGTTCCATGTCGTCTTGGAGGGAAGCGATGAGGCATAGAGGTTGCTCTGTTCCTTTGACATCTTCGGTGACTTGGATCCTTTTCTCTCCCTCAGATCGTCTCTGGTCAAAACGTGTGTCCAAACAGCAGCACGGGGAGCCCGTGCATCGAAGTCGACGTCCTGGGCATGCCCCTGGACAGCTGCCACTTCCGCACAAAGCCCATCCACCGGAACACTCTGAACCCCATGTGGAACGAACAGTTTCTCTTCCGGGTTCACTTTGAAGACCTCATATTTCTTCGTTTTGCGGTTGTGGAAAACAACAGCTCGGCTGTAACCGCTCAGAGAATCATCCCACTCAAGGCTTTAAAACGAGGTAGAATATAATCATTAAAATGCTAATCGTTAGTGTGGCTACCTGATGGATGCCCCGGACTTTTTGGTGCTCTTCCTATCTTCCTACCACTGTGTGTGTGTGTGTGTGTGTGTGTGTGTGTGTGTGTAAAAGTTCCATAGTACATAGTTAAAATAAGAGGCATAAAGTAATAATACAGATTTGAACACTATTGAAGAACATTTCAGAAGAGGTTTTTCTTTTACATCATCCTAAAATCACACATATTGACCACATCCCGTAAGAGCGCAGCCTCTGCTTCTGCTCCTGTGGGGAGGAGTGTTTGTGCTCCCGGTCCCACACACCCCTTCCCAGTAGCCCCCACCACACCTGGCATGTTTAGAGCAGGGACTGACGTTAGGAGAGGAGCCCGAGGGGCGCTAGGTGGCTCAGTCGGTAAGAGCAGGGGACTCTTGTTCTTGGGGTCCTGAGGTGAAGCCCTACGGTGGGTCTAGAACTTACATTAAAAAGTTTTTTTAGGGACGCCTGGGTGGCTCAGTTGGTTAAGCAGCTGCCTTCGGCTCAGGTCATGATCCCAGCGTCCTGGGATCGAGTCCCATGTCGGGCTCCTTGCTCGGCAGGGAGCCTGCTTCTTCCTCTGCCTCTGCCTGCCATTCTGTCTGCCTGTGCTCACTCTCTCCCTCTCTCTCTCTGATAAATAAATAAAATCTTTTTTAAAAAAAAGTTTTTTTAATTAAAAAAGCAAAAAACAGAGAGAGAGGAGAGGAAAGGAGCCTGAGAGGAGGTGGGCTGAGGTATGCTTGTGGCATCAGCAGGCCGTGGTGGGAGTCGGCCCCAGCCTCATCCAGGGGCAGAACCTGGGGTGGGTATTGGGGCAGAGCAGGGGTGGTTGGAGAATGCTGAGCACAGGCTGGGGCTGTTGGCCTGAGGTGGTTCAGCCTCACCAGGGACTTTTGGTAATAAAATGCAGATTCTGACTCAGTAGGTCTGGGGCAGGGCGTGAGATTCTGCATGGCTAACAAGCCCCCAGGGATGCTGACCCTGCTGGTCTGCTCTGAGTACCAAGGTTCTAGTACATACTTCTTCCCACAACCACACTCCAACTGCCACAAGCACGTGACAGGCCCCTACACTTTCTGCTTTCCCCACTATGCAAGCAGCCCTTGGTCACTACCTTAGTCAGCTCCAGCCACTATAACAGAGCACCGCAGATGGGGGGCTTAGACAGCAGACGTGTCTTTCCTACAGTTCTGCAGACCAGCGTGTTGGCAGGATTGGTTTCTCCCAAAGCCTCTCTCCCTTGCTTGCAGACGGCCACCTTCTTGCTCTGTCCTCACATGGTCTTCCCTCAGTCTGCAGTATGTGGCTGGTGTCTCTCTGTGTCTTTGTGCTAATCTCTTCATATAAGGACACCAATTATACTGGTTTAGGGCTCACCCTGATGACCCATTTTAACTTCCTACAGGCCCTAACGCTCTTTAAAATCCCTCCCTCCAGATACAGTCACATTCTGAGGTCGCAGGAGTTAGAGCTTTAACATAAGAATTTGGAGAAGACAATTCGGTTCATAACAGTCATTACAGAAATGTGAGAAAGTACAGAGAAGCAAAAACAATTCTTTTTAACCATCCATTCCCCATCCAAAATCATCACTTTTGGTGTATTTCTTTTGCAGGCTTTATTTCTCTGCCCATGTATTTATATACTATACATAACATGCATACATATACATATTACATAATGTATATATTTTTAAAGATTTTATTTATTTATTTGACACACAGAGATCACAAGTAGGCAGAGAGGCAGGCAGAGAGAGAGAGAGAGAGGGAAGCAGGCTCCCTGCTGCGCAGAGAGCCTGATGCGGGGCTCGATCCCAGGGCAGTATGATCATGACCTGAGCCTAAGGCAGAGGCCTAACCCACTGAGCCACCCAGGCACCCCATAATGTATATTTTTAACAAATAGGCTTCCTACTAATCTTAGTGCTTCACACCTTACTGTTTCACTTCCTGGTGTATGTAGGGGTGACTTTTCATGCTGACAGCCATGCATCTTCATTACCACTTTTACTGGCTGCATGTTATTCCATTTTGTACAAACATTCAAACCATAACTTACTTAGCCAACCCCCTATTGTTGGAATATTATCCCCAAAACTGTTCTAAGAGGGAATATTTGTAGAACGGTAACTGTAGATGACTTGATACAGAGGTGGTCAGGTTTTCCTAGTATATTTTGTTTGAGTTTAGGATTTTCGCTTTGAGTCTACGTTAGAAACAGTACCTAGGTGGGGCACCTGGGTGGCTCAGTGGGTTAAAGCCTCTGCCTTCAGCTCAGGTCATGATCCCAGGGTCTCTGCTCGGCAGGGAGCCTGCTTCCTTCTCTCTCTCTGCCTGCCTCTCTGCCTACTTATGATCTCTGTCTGTCAAATAAATAAATAAAATCTTTAAAAAAAAAAAAAAGAAACAGTACCTAGGCAAATTAGTTACCACCCGGTGATCCAGAACTGTCCCCAGGGACAGCAGTCTGCTGAGGAAAAGGCAACTCTTGGCTGCGTGCCTGCTGCCACTCCCCACCCATCGCCAAGGCCTGATTTCCACCGACCATTGACTGCCCTCCCCGGGGTGTCTCCTGGACAGAGCTCTGGGGTGCGTGGCTAACAGGCTTCTACCAATTCTGCATTATTCCAGGTTATCGGCATCTTCAGCTGCGAAACCTCCACAATGAAGTCTTGGAAATCTCTAGTTTATTCATAAACAGCAGAAGGATGGAAGAAAATTCCTCCAGCAGTGCTGTGCCGGCCTCTTTGGTAATGAAGTTCTATTTCACTGAGCACATTTGCAAGGATTGCTACACTGGGGATAGGCTTTCTTGCAGCACAGGAACCTGGTCCATTAGAGTTATTAATTAGGTAGCAATAGAAGTAATAGTAACAATAACATCCAGCCCTTCACACTTTATAAGAACTTTCCACCTATACTGACTCAGTTAATCCTCTCAATAACTTTGTGAAATAGATATTGATACCATCTCCACTCCATAGATGAGGAAGGTCAGAGCTAAGATATCTGAGGTCACACAGTGATAAACCCAAGTTATTCTAATGCCAAAGCCCATACTCTTTTTTTCTAATTTTTTATTTCTTATTAACATATAATGTATTATGAGCCCCAGGGGTACAGGTCTGTGAATCGCCAGGTTTACACACTTCACAGCACTCACCATAGCACATACCCTCCCCAATTTCCATAACCCCACCACCCTCTCCCTACCCCCCTTCCCTGGCAACCCTCAGTTTGTTTTGTGAGATTAAGAGTCTCCTACGGTTTTTCTCCCTCCTGATTCCATCTTGTTTCGTTTTTTTCTTTCTTACCCCCCAAACCCCCACTTTGCCTCTCAACTTCCTCATATCAGGGAGATCGTATGATAATTGTCTTTCTCTGACTGACTTAGTTCGCTCAGCATAATACCCTCCTGTTCATCCATGTCGTTGCAAATGGCAAGCTTTCTTTTTTTTTTTTTAATTTTTAATTTTTTACAAAGTCCATATTCTTAATGGGTACATGATGGTGCCTGCCAGGGAGGTGAACCCAAAATACCAACATGGGGAAAAGACTAATCAAGCCAAGCTTGGGGAGTTGCACCATCGGCCCTCTTGGAAATGGGGGAGGAACACCACAGAGAGGAGCACCATTGCAGACTCTCCATCTTAACAAGCTCCCCAGGCCCACTGAAGTTCGAGAACCACTGGACCAGCACTCACCCCAGTAATGCAGGGTTGTTTACTTAAACAAGTAGCACTGCTTTAATTAACTAGATGATTCCATGACCTTGCCCTTTAGAGGTGAATTTTAAAGGGTGCCTGATGATTACCTCTTTACATGTTTGATAACCAGTTCACCGTTGCAGCAATCTTAACCTTCAACATAGCGCTAACGACCTGTGGAAAGGCACTGTATGCTCACAAATGGCACTGGCTTGACCACTGCCATGGGCTCCTGGCAATCCCCCAGCTTTCTTCTCTGCTTCTCCTCCCCTCACCTTGTCACTATCTTCTTTCTCTGTCTTGATCTCATTTCCTTCAGTGTGTGGTCAAGGTCAAGGACAGCACCTTGGCCAAGATGGAGGGATACTATTGCTGGTACGTGGTCGGAGGACTGGGAAGCAGGGGCAGGGCTGCCTGGTACCAAAGGGCAAGAATCACACGCTTTCACTGAGGAGAGGCAGGACTTTGTGCCGGATTCAGGGTCGGTCGTCCTCGAAACCTGTTAGCACTGAAGATGCCACCCGTGCGGTGAATGAACCACTATTCCTCACAGCACTTCTGACACCAAATACATGGTGTCTTCCCAATGCTCCTTCAGCTCTGACACCAGCTGGGTGTCCTGCCTTTTGATTTAATTCTGACACCATCTACCTGGACTTAGCATTATATCCTGAAGTTAAGGACTGTCCCCACTTCAGGTGCCAGTGGCAAGTGCGAGGCTGTCACTGGTACTGCTGACTGACCAGTTATAAATTCAGGAGTTTTCTACAACTCCCTTCCCAGGTTCAAGAATTTTCTAGAATCACTCATAGAACTCAGAAATGTGCTTTACTATTACCAGTTTATTATGAAGAATACAACACAGGAGCAGCCAAATGGAAGAGATATATGGATCAAGGTCTAGAAAGAAGGGTGTACAGAGCTTTTCAGCATCCTGAAGTGTTCACCAACCCAGAAGCTCTCAGAACTCCATCTTTTAGGGGGTTTTATGGAGGCTTTGTCCCTTTTCCAGGGAGAGAAATAATAATAAAATAATATTTCCAGGGCCAGGTATAATGTCATTATTCAGCTCTCAGTGAATTTTGTATTTTGAATGAATGAATGAATATATCTTAATACAGAAAATGTTCAAAAAGTTTTATAAGGGGGCGCCTGGGTGGCTCAGTCGTTAAGTATCTACCTTTGGCTCAGGTCATGATCCCAGGGTCCTGGGATCGAGCCCTACACCGGGCTCCCTACTCAGCAGGAATCCTGCTTCTCCCTCTCCTATTCCCTCTGCTTGTATTCTCTCTCTCTCTCTCTTTCTCTCTCTCTCGTGTCAAATAAATAAATAAAATCTTAAAAAAAAAAGTTTTATGAGTTACACACACCTCCCCAGCTCTTCCTGAAACAGAAATGCTTTTCACATTATAATTATTTGTGTGCCCAGGCAGCGAGCTCTCCAAGGCTGTAATAGTCTATTTATCATCTTACCATCCAAAATTCTAGCCCAGGACCCTAAAGAGAGATGGAACTCAGTAGACACTGTTGGAGGTCAGTTCATCAGAAGTAACATGCATTTCAGATGCTATCAGGTCTCCTAATTAGGATGTAAAGAGTCACTACTATTTAAAATAAATTATTATTTTGGTAGTATACTGCTAATATCCTCACTAGACTATTAAGGAAGATGCACCATGGCCTCTTCAACCACAAACAGAAGCATCAGGTTATAGAAGAATGGTCTTCTTTTGCATTTATGTGTCCCCCTACAGACTTCTAAGAACTAGCACTTCTGTATTGAATATAGCCTGGAAATAACATGAGAATGAGAATGAATAAGAAACCATGTGATCTTCCTTGCAGATGTTTAATACAGAAGAAAGAAAATGTTTACAGACTCACAAAGTCACAGTGCATGGGGTCCCAGGTCCAGAGCCCTTTACTGTTTTCTCCATAAATGGTGGCACCAAGGCAAAGCAACTTCTCCAACAAGTAAGTCCACCAAGCTCATGGTTGGGAGAATCCAACATCTATATATATATATATAAGTGTGTGTGTTTGTGTATATGCGTAAATGCATGTGTAAACACAAAAGCATACATAAAACACAAAGTTCATGGTGATGCGCTTCCTTTTGATTATTTGTGTAATTCAACACCGAGATCCACCCTAAGAATGATCTGGGAGAACTTGGTTTACCACGAGACAAGCTAACCTGTAGAAAAGGATTTTTAACACATTAAAAACATGGGGTTCAGGAAGGATAAAGACCAGAATGCGTGGCTCTCCAAGCATGTGTACTCCTTCCCTCTAACCCTAGAGCCGGGCCTCATCTCTCTTTTTAATGTAGAGCTTACTAATCCATCAGAATTTGCACACAAGCTGAATGAAGTCTGCTTGCCGTCCTAGGAGTTGGATCAAAGTTTTAGAGCATCACGGTGGAGCACATGGCCAAGAAGACATCTTCGGCCCTTCCAACCTTAGGCATTTATGTGCATGTTGAGCAGCCCCCTTGTCGGCCTTCCCCTGTCACTTGATCTCAACCTTCCAGGTACCATCCCTCTGGTGCAAAGGGGCCAGCAGGGCCTGACATGAGAGAACGAGGGCCTGTTGCCCCAAACCCTGCAGCAGCCCTGGCCTCAGGCCCCTCATGTGGTCCCGCATCTGCTTGGGAACCCCAAGATCTCTGTGGCTTTCTGTAGGCAGGGCCACTGCCCCCCCTCCATGGGAGGGCATGTCTGAGTGAGAAAACCGGGAACAAAGCAGCATCCAGAGGGAGGCAGTTCCTCAAAAGGACAGGCATACCCATGTGTAATGTCGTTTGTCTTCACACTGGGAGCTCCCCTGCTCCTTAGCACAGTGACCTAATATCTTGGCAGACTATTTTATCCCTAACCCAATTCATCCCTTTTCCTCCTTGGAGTAGACCAAGGGAGGAGTAACCAAGAGGAGTGACCGTGGGCTCTCTCTGAAGTTAGGGTGTGTGACGACTGGTAGCTGGGATCCTAGAATGTATGCGGCGGGGGTGGAGACTAGAAACCAGGGAAACCACCATATGGAATAAGAGTAAAAAATAGTCCTGGGTTTTGAGAGGAAGTCTCTATGGACAGGCAACAATTTGCCCAACATTTTAAAACTGACTTAAAGTCAGAGAAAACGGCTTAAGTGCCAGTTTTCATAGACTATCAAACAAAGCAGCTACCAAGACTTGGGGGAGTGGCATTTGTTTGGGGGTTTGTTTTTATCTTTTAAAGCAATCGGGCCATGAACTTCAGCATCTACTATCACAAAGTATTGTTGGGGATTTGGAGATATTAAGTAGGGTAGTATTTCCATAGACCACCCACGAAAAGCAGCCCGTTACTTTATTGTCACCCCTAGTGAATAATTCCATGGATATAAAGCAGGACTGAGGAGGGAGTGACAAGGCCCTCTCGTGGGGATGATGGTGCCGACTGACCCACTCCTAGACGCTTCACATCCTGAATACCCCATAGCAGTAGCTGTCTTGCCCCCCATAGGATCCGTAGCCCAGGATCGATTACAGACCAAGGACTGGGGTGAAGGGAGCAGCGTCTCCCTGAGAGTCTTCTGCCTCCACCGTCCTCAGCTCTCTCTGCTTTTCCTCCAAGTGAGATGAAGCAGTGCCAAGTGTTGACTCTGGTAGTTGCATCATTGGCGCAGGCAAGGAGAAGGGTGTTTGCCTAATACAAGCCAGATGGTGGCAACTTTCTCTGTCCTCACTCGAAGTTGAGCCTTTTGTCAGTAACCTGCACGAGTGGGAAGCAATGCATCAGCCGGAGGGGCCGTAGTGATGGCTAGTGTTCACTGGGTTCTCATAAGTGCCTGCACCCGGCTTCATAACCGGTGCCTGTATCATAAAATGAAATGATGAGGTTGTTACTTTTACCGTTCCCATTTTATGTATGGGGAAACTGAGCCTCCGAGGGGTTAAATATCATGCCCAGCACCTCACAGTCAGTCAGTATTAAAGGCAAACCTCAGACCCAGGTCCGTTTGGCTCCAGAGCCTCATCTCGGCTGCTCTGTTTGACCATCCAGGGTTCGTCGCCAACAAAGAAAACAAGCTTGTAGGCATGGTGTCAAGAGTTCATTGAAAGGAGAATTCCCAGGAACTTAGGTCAGATGACATTAGAAGACAAGCATTTCCAACCTGAGAAAAAGGGATGATGTTGGTAAAAGCTGTGTTAGGGTCTTTGCCACTGGTCCTGAGTGACAGGATCCCAGAGAGCTAAACGCATAGACTGGGAAGCCTCAAGCTTGTAATTCAGTAGGAGCTCTCATTCCAACTGTGGGAAAAATAGTTACACTGTCTGGGGATTATGAATAAATTGTGTCGTTGCCCAGAATGAACATAAACAATCCTTCTTGGACATCAGAGAGTTCTTAGGTCTTCCAGGAAGAATTATGCAACGCTGCAGAGTAGGTCTTACTTATAAACGGTACATCAAACCTATGTAAACACTGTGAAAACAGGCTTATTTCATGTGGTGGTGGTGGTGGTGTGTGTGTGTGTGTGTGTGTGTGTGTGTATTTATTCAAGTATAGTTAACATACAGTGTTATGTTGATTTCAGGTGTATAATAATGCAATGATTCAATCATTCTATACATTGCTCAGTGCCCACCATGATAAGTGTCTCATTAATCCCCCTTTACCTATTTCACTCATCCCCCAACCTACCTCCCTTCTGGTAACCATCAGTTTGTTCTCTGCAAAAAACAGCTCATTTTAGTTTGGGGGCAGGTTAAAGATTCTATTTATTCATGAAAGACAGAGAGTGAAACAGAGATGAAAAATAGAGGGGGAGACATGAGAGACAGAGGGAGAGAGAGAGAGAGGCAGAGGGAGAAGCAGGCCCCCTCAAAGCGGGGAGCCCGATGCAGAACTTGATCCCTGGGATCATGACCTGAGACCAAGGCAGATGTTTAACCAACTGAGCCACCCAGGTGCCGGAAAAATAGCCTTATTTTTTTTATATATTTTTTTAAAGATTTTATTTTTATTTGTCAGAGAGAGAGAGGGAGAGAGAGCAAGCACAGGCAGACAGAATGGCAGACAGAGACAGAGGGAGAAGCAGGCTCCCTGCCGCGCAAGGAGCCCAATGTGGGTCTCCATCCCAGGATGCTGGGATCATGACCTGAGCCGAAGGCAGCTGCTTAACCAACTGAGCCACTCAGGCGTCCCAAAATAGCCTTATTTTGAATGAAAGTTTTGCCTTTGCTTTTTTTTAGATTCTGACGACTGAACAAGACACCAAACCTATTGTCACAGACTATTTTTTGATGGAAGAAAAATTTTTTATATCTAAGGAAAAGAATGAATGCAGGAAACAACCATTCCAAAGAGTCATTGGTCCAGAAGAAGAGATCATGCAGATTTTAAGCAGCTGGTTTCCAGAGGAAGGCTATGTTGGCAGGATTGTCTTAAAAACCCAGCAGGAAGTAAGTGTGTCTGACACCATGACGACTCAGTATGTGATTAGCGGCCTCAGACCTGGCCACCTCCCTGCATTCAGAATTTCCTATAACTGCAACTTGACTTCTGTTGTTTTTCTTAAGTAAATGTGGAGAAATGATTTTATTCTTTTGCGTGTGTTCAGAATGTTATCTCTAAGGTACGGAAATTCAGTCTAAAAGCTGTCCTTTGTAAAAGAAAGGGAGCAAGAACTCAAAGGATTCCTTATGTACAGCATCAGCTGTACATAAGGAATCAGCTGGGTCCAGGATTTGATTTCATTGTGAACAGACATTGTTGTAAGCGTCACAGCACTGTGTCATGCTAGTCCCGTTGGTATTTTTACCTTTGGGGTTTCCTTGCCTGCCTCTTCATGCCTATTAAAGTTTTAGCTACTCGAAGATTCTGTGCTTCTAGGCAAAACAACAGTATTTCTTTGAAAATATTCTGTAACTTCACACAAAGCAAGAATAATCTCTCAGCCTCAGGCAGAATTAGTAAAAATTAACATTACATTCACTAACATTCCCCTGGTCGTTCCCACAAAGGAAACAATTCACTAATTGCATGTCAATCTACATTGGTTAACTCCTGTCTGAGTTTGTGAATGGAGCATTGATTTTTCTTTTTTATAAGAACCCACTAACTTCGTGCCATTTTCTAAAATGACCTATAAAGTCATTGCTTCACCACAGACAGCATGCCTCATGATACATCAATAATGAAGGAGTTGAGTCAGTTCAACCATTGATTAAACCAATATTTCCTGAGCACCTAATAGGAGCCAAGCCCTGTTCTGGGCACATGGTTGGCTCCTTTGGAGCATGTAATAGAGCTTGGTTGGTAAAATGCCTATCAAAGGTCCATGGTGTTGGGATACAGTGGAGATGAGAAAGAGCCAGTTTTCAGCATCATGTGCTACATTTTCACTGTGTACTGAACTGTGGCCGTGGCCAAGAGCTCCAGCTCTTGGCTCCAGAGAGCTCCAGCATCTGCTCTGGGAAACCAGAGCCTCTGTCTTTCCTCCTAACCTTGCCTTAGACCATAAAAGGACACTTCATTTAGGCACAGAAATGTAATTGTCTCCCCAGCCTCCTCTCCCTATTGGACTTACACGTTGCAGAGACAGTTAACAAGCAGTTCTAGTAATTACAGCTTTATGAGAAAATATCAGAGGGCTTAGCTGGACTTCGGAAGCCATGATCAGTTTCTCTCTACATTCTTCCTTTTTATTTCCCATTGTCTTACCTCATTCTCCAGCTACCTATAAAAAAGTATCTAAGTGATTATGTCAACAAGTGAATTTTCAAACCATATAGTTGCACAATGATTTACAGTGTTTAAAGTTCTTACTTACTGCTTTTGAATGATCTCGTGACAGAATGGAAACCATTTCACACATAAGGAAATGGAGGTTCACAGAGGTTAAATTATGACAAGGTGAGACATAGAAAGAACTACATCTGTGGCTTTCCAGTCAGTGTTGTTGCCCCATCCTGTGCTCCCCAGGCTGGTGCTGAGCCAGCCCTCTGGGACACTGGTGCCCAGCACTGTGGAGACAGCAGGCGGCAGCAAGCAGGAGATAACATGGACTGGCCATTGAGTGTCATGCTGGGGAGGTTAGGAATGCCCATATGCAATTTAAAATGTGTATGAGGGCCACCTGGGTGGCTCAGTCGATTAAGTATCTGACTCTTGGTTTAAGCTCAGGTCATGATCTCAGGCTCCTGGGACCAAACCCCATGTGGGGCTCCATGCTGAGAACGGAGTCTGCTTGTCCCTCTCCCTCACCCTCTGCTCCTCCCACTTCGATCCTTCCCCCTCTAGCAATCTCTCTCTAAAATAAATAAATAAAATTTTTAAAATGCATATGAAAACAAGCTGTAGAGACCCCAGGAATAAATATTTCACAAGGGCTGGTGGAAGAGATGCATTTTGAAGAGTAAGGGGGATAAATTAGAAAGGAAGGCTAACAAGCATTTTTCTGAGGGGGAGAATATAGCAAGCTCTCCTATACAATGCCTTTGTGGGGAGGAGATTTTTTTTTTTTTTTAAGATTGATTATATTTATTTATTTATTTGAAAGAGAGAGTGAGCGAGAGAGAGAACACAAGCAGGGGGAGGAGCAGAGGGAGAGAGAGAAGCGGACTCGCCCCTGAGCCGGGAGCCCCATGTGGGGCTCAATTCCGGGACTCCAGGATCATGAACTGAGCTGAAGACAGAAACATAACCGACCGAGCCACTAAGCATGGGGAGATTTTTGAAATGACTGAACATGTGTCTGCTAAGAGAACAAATTACATTTAAGTGTTTAGGTAGATCTGGTGCATAGTGACACATAGTAAATATTTACTGACTGAATAAATGAATTCAGCAGTTATTGAATGCAAGCAGATACAAGCATAGTTGATAGATTTGGGCTATAAGTATTTCCATGTATTTCATTTTGTGGAACTAGTGAGATAAGTATGCAGATTGCCTATATATTGAAAGTCCCCAAACTGCCCTCCATGACCTCTGACCTCTGTCTGCCTGCCTGCCTGCTTTTTATAGTTTTCTTGTCTTCTGGGTTCTCAGGCTGTCAGGATCACATCTTCCTGTAAGTCAGTATGCCCTCCTGGGCTACCTGCCGGACTTGAAATCAGACAGACCTTGCTCTGCCACAAATTAGATGACCCTGTACAGCTCATTTAACTTATGTAAAACTCTGTGCCCTAATTTGTAAATCTGTAAGAGAAACTACTCTGCCTGATTGAAAAATATGGACATGAGACTCATGCCAAACATACAGACAATATGTAAAAAAATACTTAGTAAGCTATAAAGAGATACAAGTAAGGGCCATTGTTCTGGTGTAACCTGAGCCTTCTAATATGTGGGCAGAAAACTCTTTGGAAATAAATAAGTTCTGAGTGAGGCTCCAAGGAGCGTTCTTAAAAGTAATGCTTATTGCATAGTTATTGAGGTATTTTATGTGTCCATTAGAACCTTTTTTGTTTTTTTAATGCTTCTTGGCTTCCTGGTTTTCAAGATACGGATTATAAATTATGTCAGATGAATTACCACCTAGCCCCACTCTCCAACTGGTTAAATATATTATGATCAACATAGTGGCATATTACACAGCTAAATATCAAGGAATTGGACCTAAAATGAACACCACAATCTTTTAAGTGGGGACAAAAAAACAAGTTGAAAAACATTATATGGAGTTTATATAATAGAAATAGACAGTAACTCTCCCCTCCCCAACACCCATACGATAACAAACGAGGTCCAAAAACATCAGTCCTGAAAATTGTAGGAACCATGACTGCAAGATTAATGAAATGACTGGAGTGAGCCTGGGGGGCTGGTTGGCAAGAAGCTCCAGGAACCTATCCTTTCTGGTCGTGGCTGCAGTTTGGCGCCATCTGGTGGCGGTTATCCCTTCAGACTTCAATATTGCCAGGGACAATTCTGGGCCATACCGCTGGTTGGAACCTCCAGGAGAGTGGCAGTGATTCTTGGATTTTTCTGGTTAGTTAGCATCATTTCAGTGGCTTGGTCTGAGGAGATTAGGCCAGGAGACTGTTAGAGATCCAGGGACTTTCCTGCTAAATGCTCAGTTCCTGGGATAGAGCTGACCCTCCCCCTTCACAACACCCCCACCTTGCAGAAGAGAACTGTAAGCTACCTTTCATTTGAGAATGGCGCTAACAAAATCAGGAGCCATTCGATAATCATATTATACCTAAATTCACATAATTTCAGGGTTTCATTGTATATATTTGTTCACACAAAAATACATAGATCAATAGCAGATGTTTAGAAGCATATATAACCTAACAACAGTGGGGTTTTTTGTGGAGAAGAAGATGAGAGGGGAAAAAAAGCTGATGATGGGGAAAGTTTGACTTTTTATTGATATATTTCTTTTTTTTTTTTTTTTTAAAGATTTTATTTTATTTATTTGAGAGAGAGAGACAGTGAGAGAGAGAATGAGCGAGGAGAAGGTCAGAGAGCGAAGCAGACTCCCCATGGAGCTGGGAGCCTGATGTGGGACTCGATCCCGGGACTCCAGGATCACGCCCTGAGCCGGAGGCAGTCGTCCAACCAACTGCGCCACCCAAGCGTCCCTGATATATTTCTATACTCTTTAAAAATTTTAATAAGATTCTGGGACGCCTGGGTGGCTCAGTTGGTTGGACGACTGCCTTCGGCTCAGGTCATGATCCTGGAGTCCCGGGATCGAGTCCCACATCGGGCTCCCAGCTCCATGGGGAGTCTGCTTCTCTCTCTGACCTTCTCCTCGTTCATGCTCTCTCTCACTGTCTCTCTCTCAAATAAATAAATAAAATCTTTAAAAAAAATTTTTTAATAAGATTCATATATCTATAGATATATCTAAATATATATTTAATATATAGTTACATGAGTAAAATTTACTGAAAGCCGAGTCACCAAAAGCCAATTAACCTGATGACCAATTCTCAACACTTACTGAGAATTTTGTCGATATTCGTTGCAGTGTATCCTAACCTCCAGCCATCATGTCAGCCTTTTCACTGATGGCTCTGTCCATCCAGTCTGGCTGAGAGTCTGTTTGCATGTTTCATTGTTCAGATGTCTAGCGTTCCTTAATTGCCCAAGGCCTGTGTAGGGAATGAATGGGCTCTCTCTTAAATGTAATTCACGGTGTTTTTATTTGGCTTTTGGTCATTGGCAATATGGTATGTTGTCCTTTTACAAATCCATCTACAGTTGATTTGGACTCTGTAGTATATAGAGATCTACTGGCTCACTGTGAGCCAGACCTTATCAGTCTGTAAACATCATGCAGAAATACCTACATTACTTTCTTCCTCTCAGAAGACATGGATATCCTTGTAGAATCATTTATGAACTATTAACTAGTATATGAAATAGAAAGCTGAGAAATAGTTCCCACATTGCCCAGATACAGCTCACATTTTCGCTGGGTTTTTCTTTCTTTTTCTTCATCATCTTACCATTTACTCATACTTTCTTTCTTTTTCTAACATAGAACCTAGAAGAGAGAAGCATTATTCAAGATGACAAGGAGGTGATCTTGAGCTCAGAGGAGGAGAGTTTCTTTGTCCAAGTGCATGATGTTTCTCCAGAGCAACCTCGAACGGTCATCAAAGCACCCCGTGTCAGCACCGCACAGGATGTCATTCAGCAGGTGAAAGCCTCACCCTCGCTCGCCTCAAGTCTGCTCCTCACTGTAAATCACTGGCACAAATCAGACGTCAGCTCATTTTATGAATGAAGTTCTAGACCAATGGGTATCTGAAAAGGGAGATTGTGTCTCTAGGTTAGGACATACTAGTTCATTCCTTCAATAGACATTTGCCTGGGTATCTATCATGAGTCCCGCTTTCTGTGGAACTGTTGGGAAAAGATTTAGGAGGGGACGCCACAGAGGAGTAATTTCATTGTCCCAGAAATGCCTAAGCCAGTCACTGGTGACTGTTTCTGAGATTTTACAGAGGACATGCCGGAGGCCTTCTCTGGCCCTTTCCCTCTTTTAAGTCATGCTTCTTTGTGTACATGGTTTCAAAGGAATCTCCTTCCTTCAAGCCTTGTCATGGTTTGTGTTTATTAACTACCCATTTGAGAAGTGGTAGAGCATAATAGTTAACAACACAGACTCTACATTAAATTGCTCAGCTCAGGGGCACCTGGGTGGCTCAGTGGGTTAAGCCTCTGCCTTCGGCTTAAGGTCATGATCTCAGGGTCCTGGGATCAAGCCCCGCATCGGGCTCTCTGCTAAGCGGGGAGCCTGCTTCCTCCTCTCTCTCTGCCTGCCTCTCTGCCTACTTGTGATCTCTGTCTGTCAAATAAATAAATAAAATCCTTTTTTGTTAAAATAAATAAATAAATAATAAATTGCTGAGTTCAAATCCCGGCTGTCCTTCTTAGTGCCTCAGCTATGGTGTGCTGGTAAACTGGCTCTCTTAAGGAAAAAAAAAAAAGAAGAAGAAGAAGAAAAAGCCCAACTGGTTTTTAGTGTCGGCCAGTTTCTGTTGTGTGGAGAGTCCCACCACATCTGACCTCACTAGCCCAGTCCATTTGGCTCCAGCACACATTATTATATCCTATGTGGTAAGCTACTACCTCCACAATGCAAAGACTGTGTAATAGTCCTTTCCACACAGGGTTGTGGTGAAAATTAAGTCAGTAAATACACGTAAGATGTACAATGCCCAGCACCTTGTAAGCACTATTAGGTGCTATTTGCTGTCGCACGATGACATGGTTAATATTTGTCTCCTTCATAGAGTTTGAACTCCAAGAGAGCCCAGACCTATGTTTGCTTTTTTCACCTTTCTCTCCCCCAAAGCACAGTATCTGGGACACATACGGCCCTCACTAAGCATTTGATGAGCAAATAAATGCGTAAGTGAAAGACGATCTTGTACTAAATGAGGAGGGAGACCGGGTAAATTACTAAAATGCTTTCCACATCCAAAACCGTGATAGAGGGGCTGCCTAGGATCAGGGTTCTGTTCCTCCCGGTCTGTGTGACCTTCATGTCTATGAGCTTTGGTGCTCATAGACCCAGTCCACGTCCGTATTCTGTTACTCATTAGCTGTGCATTCTCTGGAGTCTGCTTAACCTCTGTATTGTTTCCTTGTCTGAAAATGGGGCCGTAATACCTACATCACGGTCTGCTGTGAAGCCCAATCAGGTAACATGGGAGAGCATGTTACAGGCAACAACTGTGCAAACATAAACTGAGGAATGGGACGATACAATCTGAGACAGATCCCCCCTCCTCTAAAAGTCTGTGACATCTTCCCACCTTCAGGTTTCCTTCAAAATGAATGCAAGTGTTGGAGATACTGTGTCTATATTCAGCGGACTATAACTTCTCTTTCAGACCTTATGCAAAGCCAAATATTCCTATAGCATCCTGAACAACCCCAACCCGAGTGACTATGTGCTTTTGGAAGAGGTGGTGAAAGATGCTACCAAGAAGTCTTCTACCCCGAAGTCCTCCCAGAGGGTTCTTTTGGATCAGGAGTGTGTGTTTCAAGCCCAGAGCAAGTGGAAAGGTGCAGGAAAATTCATCCTTAAGCTAAAGGAGCAGGTTCAGGTAAAGTTCAAAGTTCTTTTCCTCTCTCCACAAAGCATTTGATACTCATAACCACGTGGTAATCAAATCTGGGAACTTATGAAATCTAGGAGAAAGTTTCTGAGTCAAGGGTTTAGTAGGGAGAAAATGGTTTGGCTTCACTTTCACTGCATGAAAAGAAATGTACTCCCCACTGTGAGTAAGCAGTCTTGAGCGAGGACTCCCTCAGCACTTCTTCCCAAAGCTCTACCCACTAGAGAGGAAAAGGAAGGGGATAGTGTGGCAGATGATTGAGGATCCTGGCTTTCATCTTATACCCATGGAAGGTTCTTTTTTCCACAGGCATCCAGAGAAGACAAAAGAAAAGGCATTTCTTTTGCAAGTGAATTCAAGAAGTTCACCAAGTCAACTAAACAGCCCCGAGGACTCACATCACCTTCTCAGGCCTTGGCCTCAGAAAGTGTCCAAAGCAAGGAGGAGAAACCAGTGGGCAGCTTGCCCTCCAGTGACGCCATAGACTACCGACAATAACCGAGGCTGGCATGTTTTACCCAGGTAGACTGAGTTACTGCATCATTCTGAAATGGGGGCCCATTGTGTAAGGCATAGCAGGCCCAGAGGACGATGTCCCCTGAAGGCAGATGAGAATCGTACCTAAAAAATAGGAAAAGGGCTTTGAAGATCCATGTGCCTTCAGCATTTTAATTTTATTTTTTTTTAAGATTTTATTTATGTATTTAACAGAGAGAAAGATCACAAGTAGGCAGAGAGGCAGGCAGAGAGCGGGAAGCAGGCTCTCCACCGAGCAGAGAGCCCGATGCGGGGCTCAATCCCAGGACCCTGAGATCATGACCTGAGCTGAAGGCAGAGGCTTAACCCACTGAGCCACCCAGGCGTCCCATCAGCATCTTAATTTTAGACCAACTGGTTTTGTAGATAGCCTAACGAAGGTCCCAAGAAGACAACCAACTTGTTCAAACTACTACATCAGCCTTATTTTATCAGACCTGGAACTGCCTTAACCATTACTAATAAATATTCTCAAAGGACTACTATGGGTCATTTGGCTCTCATTCCTTTGGATTTTTAGTTTCATGCTGTTCATTTTGAGGTTTGATTTAGCCTCAATAACCTCATCACGGTCTGCCTCAATTAAAAAAATAAAAATCTGGCATTCAAAACTGCATAACAGCCTCTATCTGGAAACTGCAGTGAACTCAGACTTTGGTGGCCCACCCACCGCTTGGTATCCACAGAGTAAACTTCATTCCATCTTCAAACAAATTACATGGAACCCAACTTAAAAAAAAAAAAAAAAGTAAACCTAGTTGTTGTTGTTTTTTAATTTCTTAATGAACCACCCAGTGATTATTAAAGCCCACTCCTTACCTAAGCCATTGTCGTTCTAAAATTGAGAGACTGCTACCATGGTGAAAGCATTGCTGCTTACACTGTGGGGCTTCATCATCTGCCTTTATCATAATCAGGAATTTTTTTTAAAGATTTTATTTATTTATTTGACAGAGACCACAAGTAGACAGGGAAGCAGGCAGAGAGAGAAGAGGAAGCAGGCTCCCCGCTGAGCAGAAAGCCCAATGCGGGGCTCCATCCCAGGACCCCGGGATCATGACCTGAGCTGAAGGCAGAGGCTTTAACCCACTGAGCCACCCAGGTGCCCCATGATCAGGAATTTCTTATATAAAATTGTAGAAGCTCACGATTAAAGAATTCATTGATACCTTTCGGCAGGACCTAATCTGATTTTTAAGAGCACAAAAGAAGGCCCAATACACTGAGCCTATGTTTCTACATTTAAGGAGAAAACTCCTAAAATAATCAGTGCCCCGTACTACACATACAAAACTCCTCGAAAACAACAGATGGGACCAAATACAGGAAACGCCCTCCTTCAGACTACCGGCGTATCCAGCTACTCTGAGAGGTTCACAGATCCTTAGGTTCTGTATGTAAAGGCTCATCTGAAGGAACTCACAGAGCCAGAGCAGCAATCCACGTCGCACATCAGATAATAGTGACTGTGCACAGAACACTTCTCTTTAGGACTAAGCACCAGTATTGAGCCTCTCCAGTTTTTCAGAGAATGCTTCACCTTGGCAGTGGGTCTGTGAGCAGACACTGTTAAGGACAGTAATCAAAATTCAAAATATTTTCTCAGATCAAGAACTTAATATCAAGTGAATCCGAGATGTCAGGTTGTACATATCCCTCTACTCTGACCTCCATAGTGATAGTAGCATCACACTCCGCATGAACGGAGCCCTCCTCGTGCCGCAGGATTAAGGAAGTCTGTAGGAGAGCAACGCCACCAGATGTCTGACTCACAGAGAAGCTTACTACAAATGAGCATTATGGGGGTGAGGGGGGGAGTGGATTTAGAAGTATGCCTTGGGACTGTATTTTCCTAAAGCAAGCAGACATTCAGAATCATTCAGTTGACCCCAGCTTTGCTTAAAGTTGGGGAAGTTTTTCTTTAAAAGCAGCCATGGTTGGAACTATGGGAATATGACTCTCATGTTATAAACTTCTTTACAAACGGTGTCCTCAGAAAGGGATGCTTCTCAGAAGAGATTTCCTGTGCTCACAAGAAGGCAAGTTTAGTGTTTTCGAGAACATAAGGTTTCATGTTCTAAAACTTTTACTCCTGAAGTTTTCAGTTACCCCTTAATAATTTAAGAAATCCTAAACAATCATTTACCTTACTCCTCTCTGAAATGATGCAGAGTTGAAAGAATCCCACCTTTTAGAAAAGCTGAAGTTCATCTGATTGTGATTTTAAAAAACCTTCGAAAGGCTGTGGTGTTCCAGGCCAGAAACGGGCTCACGTTCCACCTCCAAGGAACACCACGTTGTGACACTCCAAGTTTGTTTGTTTGTTGGAAGATTTTATTTATTTATTTGTCAGAGAGAGCACAAGCAGGGGGACTGGCAGGCAGCTGGAGAAGCAGGGTCCTGCTGATCAGGGACCCAATGCAGGACTTGATCCCAGGACCCTGAGATCATGACCTGAACCGAAGGCAGAGGCTTTAACCCACTGAGCCACCCAGGCGTCCCAACACTGCAAGTTTATGGCCAAGACTCTCTCCTCTAAACCAGTCACCAGAATTATGGGTTTCTCTTTGTTGAACCACACTAAACCCTTGCTACTACACTGCCGATGTTGCTGCTCCTTCATTTTAAATATACTCACAAACCTATGTATACCACTTTACAGGTGAAGATCCTTTGGTAAGAAGTTGAAATCAAGAGTGAACACGGTGGAAACAAATATAATTTCCTTTACCTTCATCAGACTTAAACTGGAAACTGATGATTTCTGAACTGAAGACTTCTTCACACATGATGTGAGGTCCACGCTGAGGTCAAGCAAAATGGCATCTACCACCCAGTTTCCTGATGAATGCAGCCAAGCCCAGGAGGTGGCCATTTTATAAATGTCAGCAGTTGGAACACTGCTAAGCTTGCAGTAACGGATTTAGAACAAGGGTCAGCAAACTCTGTCCATAAAGGGCCAGACCGTAAGGATTTTAGGCTTTCTGGGTCCTTTGGTCTCCACTGCAGCCACTCAGCTCAGCTGGTAACAGTGCAAAAGCAGCCACAGACCATACAGATGTGAGTGTGGCTGTGTTCCAATAAAACCACTTACAGATGCTGAAATCGCAACTTCATGTATTTTCACGTCACTAATAACTCTCTTTTGGGTTTTTTTTTTTCTATCACTCAAAAACATAAAGAATATTCTTAGTTCAAGAGCCATGTAAAACCTGGTGGCAGGCTGGATTCGGCACAGAGCCATAGTCAGGTCATATTGCTGACCTGACTTAGAAAACTGGGAACAAGACCACAGAGGTCTGAAAACAAGGAAGCTAGTTCAGTCCTACACTTCACGGCTGACAATTGGAAACTTCGGGGCAAATGTAGATACATCGTGTAGGAGTCATTAAAGAGTAATTCGGTGTAGGTTCTGTATTATGCACCGTAGTGGACTCTTCTTTAGCATCTCTTTTTATGTAGAGAATGAGGCTGGGTTGTTTTTTGTTTTTTGTTTTTTTAAGTTTATTGCTTATGTATTCACAGATTATTCCACTTTTGGTTTTCACAAATTGAACTTAGAATGATGTATAAATTAATTACTGAGTTGTGACATCTTAACAAGAAATTTAACCATTTCTTAAAGCAAAAGTAGACTGAGCTGGTGTTCAAATTTATTTATTTTACAAGTTTTGTACTGACACTGTACTTATATATTTATTATACATAGCTTTCTTGATATCACTTACCGATTAAAAGCATTACTGGTTCTCACTTTTAAGACAAATCTAACAACAACAACAAAAAAATATATGCTCTGAATACATGGCATGGGCCAGAATTTCATGTTAAAAAAAAAAAAGTTTCATTTTCATTTCTGATTAACTGAAGAGCTATTGCTCCAAGTCATAACTGCCATTTAAGATAAATTATCTTTAAAATCTTGCTGTATAAAACTATCATGTAAGTATAAAGGATTCTTGTTATTCTTGGTATGAAGCAAATTATGACTTTTAAAATGTAATGTGTGTTCCTCTAAAGTAAAATCCAAATTTTACCTTTCTACCAATATTCAAATTTTTTCTTCAAATTATAAAGCACACGAAAAATCCTAACTTTTTCTTTGATAAATCTTTTTACCAATTATAAAAATGAATAAAACAGTCCCCAGTTCTTTGCATAGTCTAAAATCAGAAGTGTTAAAAATAAACCAGACAGCTTTCATGTTGTTATAAGTTCTTACTGACTGAAAGCCTTAATGCTACAGCCACCATTTGCTTGTCAACAGAATTCAAGCTATTCCAACTGAATGTAGTTTGCCCAGTGCTACAGGTTTCTTATCAAATCATCAATCTTTAAGAAATGCACAATGCTGACCCATTTAAAAAAATATTCCAGAAACACTTTATCATGCTATAAAACTGGCATCTTTTCCTCTGGTTTGGTTTATCCTATATTGAAAACTGAGGTACTGCCCATACTGGCTAAGAGTCAAAATGAAAACTGTGCAGAGTAAGGGGGTAAGAAGCAAGACTGGTCTCTAGGTTTAGCACTTGGCCTTGACTCTAAACTCAAGCCCCGCCCCACCCTACCATCTATAACAGCTGATTTGCCTGCAGGACAGAATCTGAAATTCCCTGAGACTATAGTGAGACTAGGTTTCACAAGTGAATGTATTGCCTATGTTGAACCCAACTTAGTTGTTCGTTCCATTTTGCGGTGAAAGCACGTGCTCCGTTGTATTGGAGTCTTCGGGACTTTCTGAAGGACACGTTGCTCAAAATGTAAAGCACCTGCTCTATTACAACTAACCTCTATTACAACTAACTGGCACAACTTGGTGTTTGTCAAATATATGAAATTTTTACTTGTATCTTCTCTGATCTAGCTACATTAGTATACCAAATGAAAGAAATTAAACTATTATTTAGAATAAATCAAAAATGGCCACCTCGACTCTACCCATTACCACTTCATACTTTCCAGACTACTGAAAATCTGGGTAGCAAACTTTTATCAGTAAAGTTGATATGGAAAAGAATCTAAATATGCAAACTAGGCTTATGACAAGATTTTGAGGAAAAATATTTTAACATGCTTTACCAAAAACAAAGGAGCATGAGTTCTGTTACTGTTAGGTGATGCCAACTTTACAGCATACGTGTAGCTGGTGAAGAAAGACTAAATAAGAATCCATCGTGGTCTGTGATGCTGAAGAAAGACTAACTTCCTCTGGGTCACCTGTTCATCTGGAACTGATTGTTTTGCAAAATAATGGAAGGTTGCCTGAGGTCGTCAAAGAATTGAGGGTAAGTTTGAGGGCAAATCTATAGGAAGTTAACAATACTGTTTAGGCAGAAAGTGCCCTCTTAAGGGAAATGCCTCTTTTCATATCATTCTATCCTTAGCAAGTAATAGTTACTTATAAATTCTCCAGTTGGGGATAAATGGGGGTTGCAACTCAACAAAAGTGAGTTACAGGTAATTTGTTTTTAAAATTAACTTTCATACAAAGGTCTCCCATCACAAGGGCCTGGGAAACACTGGAGGCTCACTAATGCAGAGCCTTCCCCACCAACCCCCCCCACCCACGTACTCCTTTCTCAAACTACATCTTCCCCTTCCTCTCTTCTCTTTCCCTATCCAGTAGCTTTGTATACCTGTCATCCTCTAGGGGCCTGGGAACCCACAGGCCTTGCGTAATTCTGACAAGTAACAGAGCTTGCATTCTGCCTGGTAGAACTGAATTAACTGCCACCACACCAAGAGAAGATTAGGATTCTTCTGGCTGGTGTCTGATCTCCAACTTGGCAGAGTGAGGCAGCCTACAGTCTACAGCCTACAGCTATCTAGATGGCTGCCTCAGACCCCTAACAGTTGCTTCTCTTATGTGAGCAGCAAAGTGAAAAGATGTGAATACCTAGACCCTCCAGCAAGTTATTAGAAAAGGAAGACCACCTCCTACACAAAGACAATTCTTCGGTCAGTATTCCCAGGGTCTGGTGTGCTGTTACCAATGTGTACGTTCTTAGCCATTTGAAGTGTCAAATTCCTAAAGGAATCTTTGGCTGATGGCTAAGGATTCTGACATGGAATGACCAAAATGTTCCTGAATCTCCATGAATTATGAATCTCCATGAATTATGAATCTCCATGAATTATGAATCTCCATTCATAATCATGAATCTCCATGATTACCAAGTTACTCATATACATCTCTTAGATCCCAAATAGACTATGCTCAAGCAGGTCTCTGAGACCTTTCCTAGGTCTCTGAACTTTGAACTAATTCACTCTGGCACTGAATTGGGTAATGTTGCATTTTCTAAAATGTTGTGTGAATGATCTTAGTATGCAAGACCATGGAAGACTGTGCTGTGTCTTACACCTGTTATTACCCCCACTTCACTTTCAAGTGCCTAGCACAGTGCTAAGCACACAGTAGGTGCTCGAGATAGTTGTCTAGTTAAAAAAATACATATTAATGGCTGTAGCTTGTTATAGCCTCAGGGTGTATGTGTGTAACTGACTAGTATATTTAGTTCTGAAAATGAAACTCATCAATATAGGCCATAGAAGTTTATGCACCAATAGATTTCATTCTCAAATTCATAGAGCATTCAAATGCTAGATGTATATTTTTATGGTCCCACTGTGATTCTCTATGTATGTAACTAGAAGGGTAAAAGCATAATACAAGTGTGAAATAGTTAATGAATTCCTACTTTAAAACTGATTTTCACCGACAGTTTCTGCTGCCAAAGTGAAATATAAATGTATTTGTATATGTTTGGAAAATAAATCGTTTGTGACATGTAATGGTCACCTGTGCTCTGATGGGGAAAGACCCTGTCGTCATCCAAACACTATTCATAACATTTCTGAACCCTGTTTTGTATCTAAAATGTGGATTAAAAGCAAATATTTATGTTAAATTGTACATTCTCCTTAAATAAGCCTAAAAAAACACGTTTTAAAATCACATATTAAGAATATGCTAAAAGATTAACATGCACTATTGAGCCTCATTAAACAGGAGTAATAAAGGAACTTTCTATTTTCATTTACATTGTGAGGGGGAAAAAAAGAGCTTTAAGCTCCAGACCAAAAGAATTGGCTTCTATAGTTTTGAAGACATAAGAGATCTATTTAGTTGGGACTGCTGTGTGTTTTTTTTAATTCTCGTATCATAAGAATAGGAAGCAAAAAAAAAAAAAAAAAACCAGCTGTTTTATTCAATTATTCACAGAGAATATTTATAACTGGTTGTTACAAAAACCTATTTCACATTCCTCGAATATGGCAGCAGCTTAGGTAAAATGCTGTTTTTTAATTATATTCATAAGAACAGGACCGTAACTGTACAAAGACAAAGATGACAAAGGAAAAAGAGGAGGAGAAGGAGGAGCAGGAGAAAGAGAAGTAAAAGAAGAAAAGCCCTTAAACAGGCACCATTTATCCTTAAAACAGAGTCAAGTCTTCAACTTGGTTTTTCCACCCAGGAGCAGTTCTTCCCCCATGACCCTCCAGAACGCAGCGGAAAATGAGAACCGTGAAGAGACTACAATCACATTTCAACCTTTTTTTGAAAGTAGCCATAATGAACACTCTCGTTCTCTTTTATAAAGATCACATCAGGTTACTAATTAAAGTGTATCATTCAGCCAGAGCCAATGAACCTGGTATCTAATTTCAAGCTATTTTTTGTTTTCTTAAAAAATCTTCCTGAAAATATACTCAAATACAGAATTTTTTTCATTTCCATCTTTGGTGTTACAATAAAAATACATTTATTTCATCTGAAGAGTAGCTGAATGATAAAAAGCAATCTCATGATCTTCATTTTTCTGCACTCTATGCCCTCATTTTAATCCAGCAACTGTAATCCAATTAAGTTCACTCCAAAGATTTTTTTGAAACTGTAACTATAACTTAAGTTTTTTGTTTTTTGGGGGTTCTTTTTAGAAAGGGAGAGAGAAAGAGATGGCGGGGATGGGGGGAGAGAGAGAGAGCACGCGCGGGCACAAGCTGAGGGTTGGGACAGAGGGAGAAAAAGTCTTAAGCAGGCCCCATATCTAGCACGGAGCCCAACGTTTGTGCACACTCAACCAACTGAGCCACCCAGGCACCCCAAGATATATATTAAGTTTTAAAAAGGCAATGTCATTAAAAAAACTTCCAAATGTGCAGGTAGATAGTTCTCAATTCTCCTTTCTTAATAACAATTTCAGAATTGGGGCAGAACTCTGTGCCATGCAAAGGGTAATTCTTCCTCCTCTGCTAATCTTCTTAGGAAGCTTCCCTTGTATAAAAAGAGAATGTCCCAAAGTAACGGTAGGTCTCTATGTCCATTGAATCAAACACAAATATAAGACAAAGTCCACTGACTCCTTCTACTATCGCAGTGATGTTTTCAAATATTTGGCAAAATCCAGAGGCAAGTGAGTAGCTACTTCACCGCAATGTCTTTTGATTAGTTGATTTAAATCTTCATTCAAAAACAAATCGCCTTGTAAAACTTCACTCTGAAAAAAATATTCAAAGTGACTCACATTAAAAGTTCTTATAACATAAACAAAAGCCAAGCTGTGAGCAAATTGAAAATGCCAACAATAGACCCCAAACCAACATATGAAACCTGATAGTGCCAAGCACTGGGTCAGGTCCAGGACACAGCTTACATTGAACCAAAGTCTCATGACCATCTCCAGAGTCCCGACCCCAGAGATCCAGCCTACCATCATCAACTCCTAAACATGAAAAAAAATCTACCTAAAATATAGTTAGTTAAGCAAGATAGAATCAGTTGATAAGATACATTTAGCTTTTATTTCATCTTTTAAAAAAAAGATAACGAAAAAAACATCACATACCTTCTTTTTGGAACTTGAAGACTGAACAGGAGGATTGAATGTCATTGCACCCATGCTGTATGTCTGAAAAAGTTCTGCAGCTGATCTATAATCACAGAAAGAATGTAAAGACATCACTGTATCTGTATAACCTGAAAATAACTGGACTGTACCCAAAGAGGACTCACTATTCTAAACCCATAGAGTAAAGTACAACATAATCCTGCTCTTGAAACCAACAAACTAACATACTGCTAAAATCAATCCTAAATACTCACGTAATGACAATGCTCATCAACGAAATCTACCTCAGAGAGGCCTGGTACACATTTAGAAATAGAGGTCTGGACAAAAACAAGGCTAAGCAGCACTCCAACTCAGTGTGATCAAATCCCAACTCGACCAGTTACGCAGACAATACACAACAAGGTCATGGGGGCCAGACAAGTGAAGCACGGAGTTACCCTCCATGGATTTCAAATAGCTTAACCCCTCAGTTATTGGCCTGGATCAAAAGCAAAAAGAGGCCATTCAGGACAGACTAAACATCCATACCCATGGCATGTAAACGAATCCTCAGTGACTTGGGATTAGTTCACATTCCCGGAAGGAGATCAGCAGGGACCTCCAAGGATTGCAATTAGAGTCTCATCCCAAGCTCCACCCTCCAGGGCAAGACGATCATGAGTTTCCCTTCTCAAGCTTTCGGTATAATAGAGTCTCATCCCAAGCTCCACCCTCCAGGGCAAGACCATCATGAGTTTCCCTTCTCAAGCTTTAGGGATAAACCCTTTCTTCATCATCCTCCAGAGAAAGAAATCTCTGACATAAATGAGGCCAGGATCAAGATCTCTGACAAAAACATGCCAAAAAAAGATCACGAATAAGAAAACAGACAGGTAGGGAGCCTGGGTGGCTCAGTGGGTTAAGCCGCTGCCTTCGGCTCAGGTCATGATCTCAGGGTCCTGGGATCGAGTCCCGCATCGGGCTCTCTGCTCGGCAGGGAGCCTGCTTCCTCCTCTCTCTCTCTGCCTGCCTCTCTGCCTACTTGTAATCTTTCTCTGTCAAATAAATAAATAAAATCTTTAAAAAAAAAAAAAAAAAGAAAGAAAACAGACAGGTAATTGTTTTCTCCTTGTTTTCCCTATTAAAAAGCAAGGATGGAGGACAGATAGTATGAGGAAGAAAAAATGGGCCACTTTTTCATTTAGTAAGGCCAAAAGTTATCTTTATAATACCCAGAAGGAAAAGGGTTCATGGAAAACTAGAGTTTCTGCCTCATTTAGAGGAAGGAAGCAGCTGACTTCTGCTGTATAAAAATACAGACCTATTTTCCTAAATCTCCCAGTACTTCAAGAGAAGTTGGAACTTTTAGGTGAATTTGTCCAATATTTAAAATATAGCAAATAATTCCATTTTTGTTTAAACTCTGAAGAGGCCAGAATACCAGTTTGCTGGCCTACCAGTCACCTGTCTTTGATCTCCAAATTAGAGAAACCAGCAGGCTGCAAATGAGAAAAATCTACACCAAAATATTAACTCTGAGTGGTGAGTATATTACAAGGGTGTCTTTTATGTCACTTCCTTTTCTGTGTAATTGCCTCTTTTTGTAGGGGGAAAGGTCGTTATTTTTTCAACTTTTCTGTACTTTTAAATTTTTCAGAATAAGAAGCTGGAAAAGGAACTTCTCTGGGCAGGGTGCTACTCCCCATCTGGAGCTGACAGTGGAGGCTGGAAGTACCAGGTCAGGCCGCACAGCACCGAGAGAACTGGGAGGCCCACGGACAGGAAGCACGGCCCCTCTAAGTCACAGTGTTGCAAAGCGCTCTTCTCTTCTCACTCCTCCCCTGCTGGCCCTACTGCAACCATTCGACGGTGGGGAGGAACCCACGCGGCTGGACTCGTAGACACTCCCACAGAGCAAAGATGGCATTATCTCACTAACTGCTGAACCTGAGTGTCAGGGGTATGTGTTTTCACTATTCTTTCTACTTATCTGGATGTGTGAAACTTTTTATAACCAAGAAAATGTTAAGTGATTACCAAAAACACACTAACAAAATCATGGTCGGCATGTTTTCTCCTTAGAACAATTCAGGAATATGAAGTGAGACCAAATCCAGACCAACTGGTACTTTCTGTTTCAAAATCTATCACTTTCTAAAGCAGGCGGCTCAGCGCGAACAGTGACCAGGCGCGGCTTGTGGTCTGATGCCTACCTCCGGCTCAACTCCGGTTTGAGCGCTTGCGAGCCTTCAGAGGGGGCTCCGGCAATCAGGTGAGCCGCAAAGCTCTGCACGGTGGGATGGTAGTGTCTCTGAAGGACAGCAGGACAGCCACATTTTGTACAGGTCAGTACTTGATAAAACACAGGATACAGCATAGATCTTCTCGAACACACAATCATTTTTTACAACCATGTATGTATATGTAATTCACAATAACCACATACACACAGAAATAATACTCTTTGCTCACATGATGACAACATGAAACCTGATGACCAAGCTACCAGGGACGTAGTTCAGTCTTGCTTTTATAGTATGAAAAGAAAAATCAAGAGGCAATTTCTCTTTTAGAGTGAAAAAAGTTAGCTTCCAACAGGTTTCCTGAAACACACTTGCTATGAGGCTCCCTCCAATGCGCCCGCACTGTGCGATCACGACAGTGCCACCCTCTTGAAACTGAGGGGCTACCAGCCTCTCCCTGGGCAGGACCCAATACAAACCTTCCGTTCTGGATCATGTTGGGGAAGGAGTTCAATTTTCTAAACCTCATCCCACAAAAATGTCATTTTCTGCCTCCTTAGAAAATGCACCTCGGGGGGCCTGGGTGGCTCAGTGGGTTAAGCCTCTGCTTTCAGCTCGGGTCATGATCTCAGGGTCCTGGGATTGAGCCCTGCGTCGGGCTCTCTGCTCAGCGGGGAGCCTGCTTCCTCCTCTCTCTCTGCCTGCCTCTCTGCCTACTTGTGATCTCTCTCTGTCAAATAAATAAATTAAAAAAGAAAAAAAAGAAAATGCGCCTCATCAACTTAAAAACCAGAAAGAGCAAAGTAAAATGTAGATTAGTAAAACAGGAATTCTCCAAAAGGCCATACCGGAACAAAATTATATTGAGGACTCTGGCAATAATAACAACTTGGGGGAAAGCTGTAAAACACTGCTCACAAAGAAAGGACCATCCTTACCCGTAGTGCGTGCAATTCCCAAAGCGCGGTGTTCTGAGCATTGCAATACTCGGGTTCATCCAGCTCAGGAAGGAAAACCCCACTTCCCTGAGACTCATTGTCAAGCAACAGATCTGTTTTTGGGAAAGTCTGCAAAAATGTCACATTAAAAAAAAAGAAGTAATTAATACTGGCAAAGAATGTTACTGGGTTCTATACTTTTTTTCAAAAAAATATTTTATTTATTTGACAGAGCAAGCAAGCATGTGTATAAGCAGGGGGAGTAGCAGGCACAGAGAGAGGGAGAAGCAGGCTTCCCACTGAGCTGGAAGCCCAATGGGGGGGCTCAATCCCTGATCATGATCTGAGCCAAAGGCAGATGCTTAACTGAAAGCACCCCTGGATTCTGTACCTTCATCTGAATTTAAATTTATTTTGATTTTTATGCTTAAATAAGAAACATAAGCAGGGCGCCTGGCTGGCTCAATGGATGGAGTGACTCTTGATCTTGGAATCATGAGTTCAAGCCCCATGTTGGGTAGAGCCTACTTAGAAACTAAAATGTTTTTGGTGTGTTTTTATTTGTTTTTAAAGATTTATAATTATTTGAGAGAAAGAAAACGTGCGCACAAATGGGGGAGTAGCAGGGAGCGGGGAGGGAGAAGCAGGCTCCGCCTGACACAGGGTTCTATCCCAGGACCCTGGGATCATGACCTGAGCCTAAAGCAGATGTTTAACCAACTGAGCCACCCAGACACCCCCAAAATAACGTATTTTTTTAAAAGAGCTATAAACATATTTGTACTGACACAAAAATGTGTCCATCACCATTAGTGTTAAAAAAATATTATAATGTATACCATAAAAAAGTGGTATTGTCTATGTGTATGTGCTGTACATTTTATATATGAATTAAAAAGTCTAAAAAAAAAAAAAGTTTGCTGGAAGGAAACCCAACAAATGGTAGGATGGTTACCTCTGGAGAGTATCAACAGGGGTGGAAATGCTTTCATTTTGTAATTTTATAAAGTTCTTTTCTCTCTGGATTTTACCATTTTTCCATTATCATAGTTATAACGTAAATAGGGAAAAAAGATGCAAACAAGACAGCATTGTTGTACTACCACTGAACTTAGCTTTGTATCATTACTTACATGCATTAATATTCTGTTAGTTGCTAAAATGCCAATGCTTGAATTTGGAAGAACGTGAAGAGCAAGGGTACAAAGACGCTTGATGAAAGCAAGGGCTCTCTGCTGAGAAACCTGCTTTCTGCGCTTAGTTAGCATCACGTCAAGGCACTGGAGGAGAATCTCGACACCTTCATTGGTAGCACCTAAAACAGCAGATATACCCTTCAGGGCTGTTCTCATTACTTTTTCTTTTTTTTTTTTTTTAAGTCAATTAGCCAACCCCAACCTACAGTATATCATTAGTTTCAGATGTAGTGTTTCATAATTCATCAGTTGCATAAAACAGCCAGTGCTCATCACATCACATGCCCTCCTTAATGCCCCTCACCCAGTTACTCCCTATCCCTACCCTCCAGCAACCCTAACGTAGTTTCCTATTTAAGAGTTTCTCATGGTTTGTCTCCCTCTCTGGTTTCTTTCCCTTTCGCTTTCCCTCTCTTGCCCAATGGTCTTCTACCCTGTTGCTTATGTTCCTCAAATGAGTGAAACTGTATAATTGTCTTTCTCTGACCGACTTATTTTACTCAGCATAATACCTTCCAGTCCCATTCACGCTGATGTAAGTGGTATGTATCCGTCCTGAGAGCTAATATTCCATTGTTTATCTAAATACTTACATCTCATCTTCTTTATCCATTCATCTACTGATGCACATCTCACCTCTTTCCAGAATGGCTACTGTGGACATCGCTGCTATCAACACTGGGGTGCAGGTGCCCCTTCAGATCACTACATTTGTATCTTTAGGGTAAATACCTAGTATCATTACTTTTTCATTATACAGCTTCACTGCACTCCAGAAAAACTCAAGACGACTGTCATACCTGTCCCAAATCATTCCCTTAACCAATGAAGTAGTGCTATGCTGCTCAGGAGATGCAGAGGGTTCTACCATAGCTCCAGTCAATTCCAGAAATTCTCTCTCTCCAACTCTTAACATAAAGTTAAATACAGATGTGTGGCCCTCAGAGGCCAACATTTTAATACACCAATTCTGATTTCTTATTTTTCATTGACTACACACAAGATATTCTTAAAAGGTAAGTATTTATTCAAGACACATTATCTAAATGTACATACCTGCATGTAACTTGAACAGTGTTTTATACAGATGTGTATAGAACTTCATCGGATCAATATTCAGAACATCACCTTTGAAATTACAACAATTAGGTATGTAACAGCCTCAAAACGTAAAGCAAACAAAACTTGATTAAGAAACTATTTTACCTTGCCCAGAAAGAATATGAAAAGCAGTCTGGACGCAGTGAAGACTTTCTTGATAGCTCAGGTCCTTGAAAAAAAGGGAGAAAAGGACACTAACGATAATAATCACCATTCATACCTTAAAAATTCATTAGTAGAGTTACTTACACCAGACTCGATGAGATTATGCAGTACTACTAATAAATCATCAAAAAACTCCACATTTATAAGGTGAGCAAACCTAGAATCAAACAGAGCTTAGTCAACAGGTGACCTAAAAACACAAATAAAACAGCTAGAAATTTAAAAAAAAAAAAAAAACCCAGCTAGAAATTAAACTTGACTTTAAAGTCCTATTTTTAATATTCCCTACTTCAATGTTAGTTATGATGCAGATGGTGGTAATTATTGATACTTCTCATTAATTCACAATGACCTTTTTTCTTAAGATTTTATTTATTCATTGGACAGAGAAAGAGAGATCACAAGTCGGCAGAGCAGCAGGCAGGGAGGGGGGAAGCAGGCTCCCCACCGAGCAGAGAGCCCGATGCAGGGCTCAATCCCAGGACCCTGAGATCATGACCTGAGCCCAAGGCAGAGGCTTAACCCACTGAGTCACCCAGGCACCCCCAGAATGACCTTTCTAGCAATTCATCCACAGCTGGCCACTATACTCAGCAGGAATATATGAGGCACTAAACAAACTGAAAATATTTCAGAAATACTTCTGCCCTACAGAACAAGTTGTTAAAAACAAACAACTCCCCAAGGAAAGTGTACCAGCTACCCCATGCTGCTCTAACTCATAAAAGAGTCAAAAACATCAGCTTCTGGGAAAATGGGAAGCAGGAAAAGATAAAGGAGGAAAGAGACTGTTATTTATAGGAATATGGACCCTACTAAAGCTTTAAAAATAAAATGGAAAGAATACTGGACCTAGTATCTATTTCAGGCTCTGCAATTAATTGCCCATATGATCCTAGGTAAGTCGCTTGTCAGTCCTGGGCCTCTGTTTCTAGAAATAACTGAGATCCCTAGGTAGAGTTATAGAAGAATCATCTGACCTATTAAATGTGAGAGCACTCGGTATAGTATAAAATCCTAGGCACTGATGTACTTAAGTCAAGATCTTTCTTCAATGTTAGTGCAAGAGCCTTTGACACTATGTAAATCTTAGACAAAAAGGACTCTTAAATGTGATACACTCCCTGTGGACTAGTACAACTTTTTGTGTGAAGAAACTGTGCAATATTTATCAACATTTAAAGCGAGCAGACCCTCTGACCAACAATATATGCACACAAGTGCATGAAGGGGTTTCCAGTACAGCACAGGGGGCTGGCCAAATAAAAGTATTATTGATCCATGAAATGAAATATTCTAAATGTTTTAAAAAAAAAAAGTGGTGGATATAATCACACCAACATGGAAAGATACCCAAAGTAACCATTTTATCAAAACAGAAAAGCCAAGTTACAGAACATCTACATAGCAGGATTCCATGTGTTTGACAGAAGACAGGCAGACAGACTTATGTACTTACATAGGAAGTAAAATTATAATTTTTAAATTTTGTTTTCTTCTGACTCATTTGAATTCTTAAAGCAAATAGATATGACTAAAAGCTTTTTTAAATAAAGGAATTAGTCACTGAAAAACAAACAGGAGGTCCTATCCAATGTAGAAATATTCCCTTCTCTGACCAACCTCTCTTTCAGTCTTTTCAATAACAAGGCCCAATTACTTTATAATTCCATCGCCAAATAACTCCACTCATTACAAAGAAATTTCTTACACTAACCAGAACTTGCCTTTTCTCTGTCTTTCAACCCTAAGTCCTATTTCTAACACTGTGCTGTCCAACAATAACAGCCACTAGCACATGAGGCTATTAGTCATTTAAAATGGGGCTGGTCCAAACTGAGATACCCTGTGTAATACTCATCGATTTTTATGGGAAAAAGGAATACCAAATATCTCAATAATTAATACCGATTGTATATCAAAATAGGTAATCGGACTTCGATAAAATTTGTCAAAATTAATTGCACCAGTTTTTTACTTTTTAATGTGGCTAACGGAAAACTTTAAATTACATGTGTAGTTCACGATATAGTTCTACTGCACTGTTCTAGAGAATACTACCTCAAATACCTGGAAAACCATCAAAAGCACCATTATTCTAGTTTGCATCCCCCAACAGGTTCATAAAAATATACAGAGAGATTTCTCTTTGTAGGGAAGATTACATAGGACTCGAGAAAAGATGTGCAAGCAGGGTTAGAACAGACTTAAGAGTCGCCTGCACGGACCACTCAAAAGTCTGACAGTGGCTAACTGGCCACAGTGCAAAAAGAACCAAGAACTGAGCAATGAATCTTCAGGACCCTCAGAACTTAGTCAGCAGAAGGAAGGAGTTATAAAGGAGGTTTAAAAAATAAAGGGCTTGAGATGAGAAAACTAAAAAGACAGTGTTATGAACAGTTTTAAGGAAAGGCCAATGATGAACAAAGACAGAAAAACACTGGGTCATCATTAGTGAACCTTGGTTAAGAGGCATGGGTTTTTTGGTCTTATTTAGAAAGAATCAAAAATGCTTCAACCTACACAGCCCTTACTTGGCAAGGCCTTCTAGAACTGCTGGCAGGAGAGGTGACCTCTGGGCCTTCTTCAATATTCTGAAGTAGGTCACAAACACAATATTCAAAGTCTCTGTGTGCTGGCAGAAGAAGCAGACAAAATGACTTGAGTATAACCCTATACTCTTTCTCCTGACTTATCCCAACAATGACGGTCAAAGCTCAACCCTTCTGTCCCTTCTCAACCCTCTCCACAATCCAATCTTAAGAGTTTCCATAAAACAGGATGAAGATACACACCCTGTGATGTCATGAGACCAGCAATGATCACATGAAAGCCTTGGGAGACAAACCAAGATCAGACCACCCCAAGTTGCAACTATAATCTCTAGTTAAAACCATTTCACAAAACATTTTAAAAGCATCAGAGAATGTGAAACTGCCTACCACTTTAAGTTTTTTCTCAGTGCTCTCTGAAGCTTCTGCCTCCAGAAGCTCTCGCTCCAACTTCTCTTCTGCTTTCTTCCACTGGAATGAGACAAGGAAAGAAAAAGTAAGAGCACATAACACTGAATGAAAAAGCAAGCTTCAAAGAGGCATAATATGTAAACATTCTGAAACACATACCCTAGACTATCTATGAATACAAACACAAAGACCTGGAGAAGCCGCAAACACGCACCAAGCCAAGGACAGCAGCTGCCTCCTGGGAGGAAGGCAGGACAAGACTGGGGTGAGGAACAAAGGGGACTCTAACTATATCACCAACGGTTTCTTCTCAAGAACAAAACTGAAGTCTATTAGTATTTGCTCATTGTGAATGGTAGATACATGGGTTATGCTGTATTAGTCTCTGTAGTTTTCAATAATTTACATTATTTTCAAAAGAAAGAGAAAAGGAAGAACACAGAGCCCAGAAATAATTCTTATTGTTAAATCCTCTATAACACAGCAATTAGTCATCAACGATACTTCCTAAACACATTTACACACAATGCATAAAACCAAATACTACAGGGGCTCCCAGGTGGCTCAGTTGTTAAACGTCTGCCTTCGGCTCAGATCACGATTCCAGAGTCCTGGGGTCGAGCCCCACATCAGGCTCCCTGCTCAACAGGAAGCCTGCTTCTCCCTCTCCCACTACCCCTGCTTGTGGTTCCCTCTTTCTCTGTCAAATAAATAAACAAAATCTTAAAAAAAAAAAAAAAAAATCAGATACTACAGAGGAATTCAACAAAGTATCAGTTTTTCCCACTTCTTTATGCTGTATGAGCAGCAAATAATGGTTGCTAAGCTGCCTGAGACTCAGGGGACCATCTCAGAAAGAGTTTCCTTCCTTCATGCAAAGTTAAGGAGCTGCCATATTCTAGTGGGTCTTTTATTTCACCATCACAGCTGCGCACATGCTGTTTCTAACAGGGATATACAATTTATATTAGGATAGCATGATAAATAATTAAAAGATTTACCTTCATTTGTTTCTAATTACTAAGTCTATTTTGGTACTTCTGCCCCATTTTCAAAATTTATTTTAGGCATATTCAAAGACGGATATCCCTTAAAAGTATCTTTTGTTTTGTTTTTACAAGCAATTTGATAACCCTGTCTTGAGAAGTAGTAACAACGATGCTCGTGGTGGCGATTCACGTCTATACATTATACAGCACGCCCAGTGCCACGCATTTGCTAAGTGCTTCACATAATTAATTCATCTTAAGATGTGACCCACGAGGTAGCTGCTTTTACTAGCTCCGTTTCTCAAAATCTAAAAAAAAAAAAATGTTTTATACTAAATAAACAAGAGGCTAGAATTTCAACCTAGGTTTCAAATAAGAAACGTGGTTCAATTAACAAAATCTCACTTTATTGCCCGTTTACATAAATATCACCTTCCTGGTCAAGGAAGGGATCTGCGTATCGCAATGTATCTAAGACAATCTGAATAGTAAAAATAAAAGCCAGCATGACACAGAAATTTTTTCATCAACTGCTCTTTTTGCCAATGAACTGTCAATTTAATAAAGCAATTCTCTGCAATAACCGGGGAAAATAAAATTTTCTAAATATTAGGTTTTGATACATTTATTTTTATGATTTAACTATGCTCCCTGCCTGTGCCTACATTATGATTTTAATCTGAAGTCAAGCAAAAAAGGAAATCAACCAAACCTTTCTCTGCATTCTTGATAGAGTTTTTCTCTTTTCCTTGAAAGTCATGAACTTTTTTGGTTTATTAATGTCCTCTGTATCTTTTTTCACTTCTATTTCTTTGATTCTTAAGCACAAGAATGTCTTTAACATCTAAAAGGAGAAAACACAATACACAGTTTAATATTTCTATTGCCCTCAAACCCTTTATACAGAAAAGCATTTAACAATGTTTTTCCTTCCTTTATGCCAAAAAAAAAAAACAAACAAGGGGTGCCTGGGTGGCTCAGTGGGTTAAACCTCTGCCTTCGGCTCAGGTCATGATCTCAGGGTCCTGGAATCGAGCCCTGCATTGGGCTCTCTGCTTGGCGGGGAGCCTGCTACCTCCTCTCTCTCTGCCTGCCTCTCTGCCTACTTGTGATCTCTCTCTCTCTCTGTCAAATAAATAAATAAAATCTTTAAAACAAACAAACAAACAAAACACCTGTGACACACCTTTTATCACATTTCACACTCAAGTTCTATTATCTTCTTGCTAAACATATTCGGTAATCTATGTCTATAACAGGACACTAGTATTTGGCTAAATGCACATAACAATATTTGGCAGTGTAATGAGTAGAAAAAAGACAGAACATATTACCTGGCATCGGTACTTAGAGTTACCAAGAGTAGACAGGCCAGAAAAAGGTTTGGACCAGTATAGAAGGAGAAGATGTAAATTAGGTATTTCTAAACCACCTGTAATTTACCAAACCAGCCTCCATTTTGCAGTCAGCAGTTCTAATCCTCCTCTTTTTCCACCAATTAAAAAAACAATAATAACAAAAAAAAGAAAGAAAGAAACCCATGCAGACCAGTGTTACTAATTTTAAGACAAGTTATTTTCATTTAAGCCAATGGGTCTCCAACTTCGGCAAACATGAGAATTATCTGGAGATTTATAAATTTATAAATGTGTTTACTATTGGGCCCAGCATCTAAACTTTAAAAATTTAACTCACAGAATACTCCTGTTAGTATGAAAAAACAATATAGCCAAGATGTTCTCTTTTATGATCACTGTAGAAACTACTCAGCTGTCCATCAAGTAGGGGGCTAATTCATATAATAGGAAACTAAAAGCAGATGTTAAAAAAAGGACGAGACAGCCCTCTACAACACAAAATGAAAACAGCTCCAGAATAGCTTCCATAGAATAAATGCATTTTTATTTTAAAATCTAAACATGTATTATATAATTTTAAAGATACATAAACAAGTATATATGTCTGTATGTATAAACACCTAGAATTCATACTAAATTGTTAAGAACAGTTACACTTGAGGAGTCTTACAAAGAATAAAATTCCTCATAACAACTGAAAATTAACTTTGCAGTTTAAAAACAAATAAAATGCAAGGTCAGCAAAGGAAGGCTTACCTCTGGCCTAACTTCGTAATTTCTGCCCTTCACAAAACCAGAAATCACTTTAATCACACCAAGGGAGGCTTGGCCTAATTTATCTTGCTTAAACAGTTTCTTCACTGCCTCACAACACATTTCAGATACCTGAAAGAAATAAAATGTTACATTCAGCCAGTGCTCCTCAACTTTGGCACCACTGGCATTTTAAGCCAGACAACTATTCATTTGGTGGTGGACGGCTGTCCTGTGCATGGTGGGAAGTTTAGAAGTCCCCTAGCCTTTGCCCGCTAGATGCCAGTAGTAGCCACGGCAGAGGTGACAATCAAAACTGCGTGCAGACACAGCCTCACACTCCCTGGAGGGCAAAAGCACTTCCTGCTCAGAACCACCACACTAAACTTACGTTCAAAGAATTTTCCTAAAGAGACAGCATTTAACAAAGTGACACTACTTTAGTGATAAATAATAGCTCCAAAAAAATTCTAAGACAAAAATAATAATCACAAGATCTAGAACTTTGTGTTCAGGATGAAAGCAACAACCACTTAGCAACCCACCGATTTTGACACGTCATTCATGAGAGGGACAATCAACACAATAATGTTGTTGTGAAAGTTGAAATGAGGTAGTGCCACCAACAGCTCACACAGGCTCCTCACAGCCACTTCTGCCAGTCCTTTGTAGGCCTTTAAGGAAACTACATTACTTTTCTTCAGTTTCCTTTGCTTCCAGTCTAATCAAAAGAGAACTGTAGTTACTGTACTCATTGATCAAAGCTTCAACTAATTAGCTTTCTTGAACAGGAATAAGCAATAATAGAATACACTGTGCAAATTCTTAAATGTTGTATCCACCCTTAGACACAAGTACAAACGTTATCATTAAATTTATCTGCCATCATCCACCCTCTGACTCTCACCATCATGTTAAGAACTTTGGCTTTCCATGCATTTTTAAAAGATGTATCGTTAGAGGAAAAGGGTCTCAGGAATAAATCAGGGCAGGAGAGACAGAGAGCTAGATACCTTACAGCAGAATCCCTGGACTGGGCTCTACCAGGCTTTCCCCAAAACACTAGATTACAAGTCAAGAGACCTGGGTTCAAATCCTAATCCTCCACTACTTGGCTAATGAATATGAGCAAACTCCAGATTCTGAGTTGTTCCATGTTCCAAAATTCTGAAGAATCTAAAACATTTCCTCCCAACTTCTTGCTAATGCTCACTGTGGTATCTTTACTGAGGAGGTCAAGAAGATTTAAGTTTTTCTTCAAATAACTGATGATTCACAGTACCTCTTTTCTTTTTTTGAAGATTTTACTTATTTGACAGAGAGCACATACGCACAAGCAGGGGGAAGGACAAGCAGAGGGAGGAGGCTCCCCACTGAGCAGAGAGCCTGACATGGGGCTCTATCCCAGGACCCCGGAATCATGACTTGAGCCAAAAGCAGATGTTTAACCAACTGAGCCACCTAGGCGTCCCCACAGTATCTCTTTTCTAGAAATTTCTACATACATACTCTGCTACCATAACATTGCATCTTGAATATGGAAAATATGCTGGTTTTTCTAGAGTAGGTTCAACACTTCCTTGTATATCATACACAACCAGAGATGAGAAAGACAGTATAGATGATAGCACCTGTGTTTTAAATCGCTTCTCATGTATATGAGTTTTTCTCAAACAAGCTGTACTCATCACAAGAACCATACCTTCTATTTACTTAAACCTGACAAGGCTTCATAATGGATGAATAAACAAAATGTATTTACATATATATCAATGCAATATTATTCAGCCTTTAAAAGGAAGGAAATTTTGACACGTGCTATGAGAATCTTAAAGACATTATGCTAAGTGAAACAAGGCAGTCACAAAAGGACAAATATTGTGTAACTTATTGTAGAATTCAACTTATGAGGTTCCTGGATTAGCCAGATCCATATTCAACTCAAATTAGAAAGTAGAATGGTGGCTGCAATGGGCTGGGGCAGGAGAGAAAGGGGAGCTCAGGCTTAACAGAGAACTTCCGCGGGGGAAGGTACCAAAGTGCCGCCAATGCACAGCAGTGACAGCTAGAGGACACCGGATTTACTGAACACCACAAATCTGTAAGCTTTACAAAGAGTTACAATGGTAGAGTTGTATTTTACCATAATTTTTTTAAAACTTAAAAAAACAAGACTTCAGGGACGCCTGGGTGGCTCAGTTGGTTGGACGACTGCCTTCGGCTCAGGGCGTGATCCTGGAGTCCCGGGATCGAGTCCCACATCAGGCTCCCAGCTCCATGGGGAGTCTGCTTTGCTCTCTGACCTTCTCCTCGCTCATGCTCTCTCTCACTGTCTCTCTCTCTCAAATAAATAAATAAAATCTTAAAAAAAAAAAAAAAACAAGACTTCATAAGGTTCCACCAGCTTAGAAAAGACCTACACCCGCGTGGTGCAGCACAGAGGCCACCAGCCACATGTGACCACTGAACGTCTGAACTGTGGCTAGTCCAAACGCAGACATGCTGGCAGTGTAAGATACGCGTCAGATTTTGAACTTAGTACAAAAAAAGGAATGTAAGATACCTAATTTTTAAAACTGATTACATGTTGAAATCATCATATACATAGTAATTTCACTACTTTTTACATTTTTTTCCTTAGTATGGTTACGTATTTTTCAAATGATGTATGTGTCTTATGTTCTATTTCTCTTGGACAGTGCTGGTCCACACAAAGCTCCCAGGCCTTGGAATGTATGCTCCCAAGGAGGCTCCAGTCGGGAGGCCAGAGCATGAAAGCAACATCCACAGCACCCAACCCCACCATCTCCTTCCTGCCCTTACTGGGCCAATAGGATTAGGCAGTCCTGTTCCAGCTGAGACAGCAAATAGGTGATCCTTAGGCCCACTACTGAGTAAAGGAGCCCAGCTGAGTAAAGTGAAAGCACCTTTCCTGACCTAGGCAACTGAATTTCTTCTCCATTCATGCTCCAATTTTCATAGGCCCCTCCTTTTCTGAACAAAGAAGAGAATAAAGGTTTGGTGGAAGAGTTTATCATCCAATACAACCAACTTCTTTCTAGTCCATTTTTAAGGCACTAATTTCATCCATTTCTAGTCATCCTTCTCCCCTAACTACCCTCTCCAAATAAAAACCAGCAGCATAAATTTCAACCATTCACGAATTCAAGAAACATACTAGGAAAAGGCCTAGAGCAACAATAATACTAAAAGCTGATCAATACAGGCTACCCACCGTTGTAAGCAACTTTCATCTAGAAATTAATTTACTTCTCACAATAATCCTATGAAATAAGTACTATTTTTAAGATTTTTATTTATTTATTTGACAGCGAGAGATCACAAGTAGGCAGAGAGGCAGGCGGGGTGGCGGGGGGCAGGCTCCCCCCCAAGCAGAGAGCCCGATGTGGGCCTTGATCCCAGGACCCTGAGATCACGACCTGAGCCGAAGGCAGAGGCTTAACCCACTGAGCCCCTCAGGCGCCCAAAATAAGTACTATTATTTATAAACAGAAAAACGGAAACAATGAGAGATTAAGTAATTTGCCCACCACATGGGCATTAAGTAGAGGGCCCAGATTTGAACCCAGGAAGTCGGACTATAGACTCTGCTCTTGACAACATGCTACTCACCTTCCAGACCAAAGTAAATTATGTTACATATTTTTAAAATGTTTAATATACCTTTAACCATTTGCTCCAGATTTTCCAAATAAAATTTATATTGGCTAACCAGGCCTTCTTCAAATTCTCTTAACTTCTGGGTTTCTTTGCGGATCTGAAAAAATCAGAAAGACCACTCATTTTTTAAAATCAAAATATCAAAATCCTTAAATTAGCACAAAATGTGAGTGCATAGTATATACCCAGTCCTAAAAAAACAAACCAAAAACCCTACTATTTCTCCCATCCCTACCTCTCCAAAATGTTCAGCTTATTTTGTACAGTAATTGTTTTCTATCATTACCTTGGTAGATTTTTCTGCCTCTGTGAGGGGTCGTATTTTATATGAAGGAGTAATGTCTTTAAATAACTCCAACAGGGAAATTACCACCAGCTTTCGAACAGTAACAGCCACATCAGGATCCTGTTCCATTAGCATGGAACGTAGTTCTTTCAATTTTTTAATCTGTTAAAGAAATAAAGAACTTGGAAGGGCAGAGAAATGACTGCAAAACAATTATGAACAAAAGACAATAGCCTCACATCTGACACAAGTGGAATCCATGCAGTGACTCACAGAGTTTAGTCATACATAACTCCAGCTACGACTCACATTACCTAAAGATAAATCATCTAAGCCAATCTTATCTTTGGTAAATAGAAGATACAGACTTTTTAAAAAGTTTAAATTTATTAATATACCTAGTCTTTGAAATTTTTTTTACTGGGTTTTCTTAAAAGCCTCTTAATTTTTTTTTTGAAATTAAAATGTTATATACACCAAATAAATTCATCACATATACAGAAGTTAATCAGGAATTTATAAGTAGAATGTATATACATTAGCCTCAACAACACTCATACAAAAATCATTTGTATGAAGTAATGCTGAAGTAAAAAACAGTTCAATGAATGTCCTTGCTTTGATAAACTACTATTGCCTGCTAGGTATCTTGAGAAGAAATCCTCCGGTTAGTCAGCAACATCTGCTGCGGCAGGGTTAGGATCAATACGGTCCCACCTATTCGCTAGCCCTAACTCGTGGGAACATGAGGCTCCAGAGCTGAAAGACCCAGATTCTAATCCAGCAACTACTGAAATCATAACAAATTTACTTGAATTTTTTAGGGCTCAATTTTTCAGTAAGATCAACAGTTCTTGTCTTTATGGTTTTATAATGATTAAATGAGATGATAGAGGTGAGAAATATTCCAAATTTCCCTCCCTAATTCTGCTCCAGACTTTCCCTTCGCTTTGTTAAGAACAAGTACCACTCCAAAACGTACCTTTTTTTCTACAAAGGTAAATAATACTGTTCAATAAACAAATAAAGGTAAATAATACTGTTCAATAAACAGTATATTCACAGTAGGATGACAGGAACACCAACATTAACAGGAACAGTAGTACTACTTTACAAGACTTCATGTATATTTGATTATTTAACCCTTACAACAAAGTTTTAAAATAGGTACCATTCTCTTTTTAGAGATGAAGAAAATGAGTCTTGAGTAAAAGGACTTACCCAAAGTCTAACAGACAGTACTCCAGGTTTCTGAAGTCCATGTGTTCTAACCACGACCATCTTCACCACTGTTCCCATGGCCCACTGATTATAATTCTGATCTATTTCACTTAACATATTTTGCACTGACAAGTACTCCTGAACTAATCTCACTGACTTTTGTGTAGCACGTTCCTTATTAAAAATCCCATCAGTCAAGCAAATTTGCAAGTAAGTTCCTTCTCTCTTGTCCAATTAATTTTTACACTTAGCACTTTCAGAGTTCTAACATTAAGTCAATATCCTCGTTTTAGCTTATTCATTTATTTATTTAAGAAAGAGAAAGAGAAGGGAGGTAATAGAGGGGGAGGGGGAGGGAGAGAGAGAATCTTATGTAGGCTCCACGCCCAGCGCAGAGCTAGATCCGCGATCCTGCGCCATGACCTGAGCTAAAATCAAGAGTTCCACACTTAACTGACCAAGCCACACAGGAGCCCCTCAATACCTTCATTTAGAGAAGATGAAAATAAGACTCAAGAGAGTTTAAGTGACTTTTCTTAAGATTACAGAAAAAATTAAGTTCAGATGTAGGACTACGTTTAGGTTCTTTCTACTCTTTTTTTTTTTTTCCCAAGATTTCATTTATTTTACAGAGAGAGCACAAGCAGAGAGTGAAGTAGGCAGAGAGAGGTAGAAGCAGGTTTTCCATGGAGCAGGGAGCCCTGACATGGGCCTCGATCCCAGGACCCTGAGATCATGACCTGAGCTGAAGGCAAATGTTTAACCGACTGAGCCACCCAGGTGCCCCAAGGTTCTGTCTACTCTTATTCTACCTCAGTCACTGTATTTTATTGCTTTTCCTTTCTGTGTATGCTTATAGGTAGTAAAGGAGTCTTACAATATTAGACATTTGCACTATATCTAATATGAAAAGCTCAAAGAAATTAGTACTACTTACATTACTTTCTGGGTCTGATAATATGGCAGATGCCAAGGCTGCAATATGCATTTTCTTCTCCTGTAGTTTCTTCCTTCTCTCAATCAAATGTTCTTCTAATGTCAGTTCTCGAATGGGATCTTCAACGATTTCTGAAAGAGATTAGATATCCCCTCTTAAACATTTCTTTATTTACAAGTATCCAAGAACCTTTATCATACAATATTTTCTATAGTGATAGATAATAATAATGATAACTTTTACTGAGTACTTGTCACGGGTCAAGATTACTACATATGATCCTCTCAAAAATGCTATGAGGCAGGTACAATCATATCCATTTCATACATAGAAAATGAGGCAAAGGGAGTGTAACTTGCTTATACTCATAAGCCTGGTAGAAATGGAATTCAAAACTCAGGTAGGCTGACTCGAGAGCTCATATTCTTAACTACTATGCTAATAAACTTATAATAACTGCCATGAATTGGGGCACCTGGGTGGCTCAGTGGGTTACAGCCTCTGCCTTCGGCTCGGGTCATGATCCCAGGGTCCTGGGATCGAGCCCCGCATCGGGCTCTCTGCTTGGCAGGGAGCCTGCTTCCTCCTCTTTCTCTCTCTCTGCCTGCCTCTCTGCCTACTTGTAATCTCTGTCTGTCAAATAAATAAATAAAATCTTTAAATATATATATAATAATAATAATTGCCATGAATTAAGGGAAAAAGCAAACTGATTTTGTTTTTTTTAAAAGTACAGTACAGTCTCCCTTGCTTTCAACTCTCTGCAGTCCTTTGCACTTCAGAACATATGTCAATCTTAAGAAACTGATAGAGAACTAGATCTAATCAATACACAAGCATAATCTCTAATAAGCCTATGAAGGATGACTGAAAACAACTGGTTGACCTGTAATCTCATTTATACCATTAATGAGGTTTGCTAAGCTAAAGTAAAATTTAACCAGGTTGTTCTACGGCAAATTCCAAACAAATATAATGTCAAACCATATATTCTTTCAGTTTAACTTTGATTGCAACTGTCTTACCTATTAGAAACCCACCTTCAACTATCTAAGATAGACATACATACAGACATACATAACTGCTCTAAGAAAGAAGTGAAATGATTTCATATCACAGAATCAGTTTGTAATTTAAAGCTAAAAAGTTAGTATTTATAAGTAGGTCCTTCACTTAAAATTAAAAAGAATTCAATATGGTAATAATTTACAAGACTCTTCATGCATGCCTAGACATTACGAACCTAACTGCATAAAATTTTCCATAATAAAGAGCAACAAGGATTTGATTTGGAATCAAATTCCACAAGGTAAGACTTTAAACATGTGGGAAAATGTTCAAAATGACCTTGAAATGACCAGTAATTTAAAATGCACATTTCAGACTTTATCTAAAATTAAGTTATTTATTATTATGCAAAGAAGGTAATTCTCAATTAACAATTTAGTAACTTCAAAAATGCATTCCATTACCTTCCTCAAGTTCCAGCTCTTCTTCATCCTCTTCATCTTGCTTACTGTCTATAACTGTATGGAAAACACGTATATTTAAAAAATCTGAGTGCTTGCTTCGGCAGCACATATACTAAAAACTCTGACAATATATTTAAGTGATAAAACTACAGAGAGAAAAGCAGGAAAGTGATTACCATAAAACTCTGGAAAGTAATTACTTTTGTGAGGAGGAAGCAATTAATGATTGAGGGGATCAAAAAGGAAGTTTCTGGGTGCTGGCAGCATTTATATCTTGCCCAGATAGCAGTTTTATGGGTGTGTTTTTTGTGATAAACCACGTAACTTTGCAAGGCAACTCTGATTTCTAGACTTTTGTGTATTTTACTTCATAAGAAAAAGATAAGAAAATGTAAGAAAAAAAGGTTAATAAAAGATAACTAATATTCTAATTATAGAAACAAGAGTATTTGGTGAAAAAAATCTCTGAAAAGAAAATCACCTCAACATTGCAGCCTCACTATACTGACACAACAGATATGGGAGATAACCATCTGTAATTCTGGCCAAAATCATCAAGCTTGCTATATGACTAACTGCAGCGACCCCCTATTTTGTAGGTAAAAGCAAAAAATAAAATTAGATCTAGAGTGAAAAAAAAAAATGTGATGATATTAGTAAAGAGCTACAATGTTTACTAATACAGTGGCTGACTGATTAGATTCACCTGGCTTCTCCCTGGTCTGCGGGATTATACCACTTTTATCCTTGATAGGAAGTAAGTGAATCAGTTCCTTTTCTGGTGCAGTTTGCAGAGTTCTTGGTATTTTTTCATATTTATCTATAACATGCTCATGCTTTCGTTTCTTGACGTGAACAGGTTCACTGCAGAAAAGAAAAATTCCAGTTTTAGTGTATTTACAAAGAGAATCTAGAGATTATTTTTTAAAAGTATAGAAAAGTAAACTACTAGCCAAACCTCCAATAGGTATATAGAAAATAAAAAATAAAAAATAAAAAAATCAGTACATAGATACTAGCACCAGACCAGGCACATAGCAGGCACTCAAATTAACTAAATGAATAGAAGAATCGTACAGTCTCCCCCGAAGACTATGGCTGCCTTCAGATACAAAAGAGAAGTGAAAGCTACAGCAGATTCTTTTTGAAAACTATTCCAGGGGCGCCTGGGTGGCTCAGTGGGTTAAGCCACTGCCTTCGGCTCAGGTCATGATCTCAGGGTGCTGGGATCGAGTCCCGCATCGGGCTCTCTGCTCAGCAGGGGGCCTGCTTCCCTTCCTCTCTCTGCCTGCTTCTCTGCCTACTTGTGATCTCTGTCTGTCGAATAAATAAATAAAATCTTTAAAAAAAAAAGAAAGAAAGAAAACTAATCCACAAAGCTAAGGGTGATATCATGCTGTTTTACTTTCCCAAAAACCCTGAAACTATTGCATGGACTTCGGAGTTAATAAGATCTAGGTATAAACTGCAGATCCACTAGCTGTGACTGCAGGAAGCATCAGTTTCCTCTGTAAATGGGAATAGTATGTCCCCAACAGGGTAACAAGGACTGAAATCGTAGCCATTAAGAACTTAGGACTATTCTGTCGATTCCCCAGAGAACTACATTCTTCCCCCAGGACACTCTACTTCACTATTCAAACTCAAAAGAAATGAAGATATACACTAAATAAAATCAGTTTGCTTTAGTCATGAACTTCCTTTATTTAGGAAATAAACTGAGTTACTCTCTTATGCTCCGAGCTGAACATCTTGTACTACTATTACTAACCACCTAACTAAAATTCAGAATCAAGTTTTTAATACTGAAAGGATGTGAATGTTTATAATCTAAAGGAAGTATTACCTAGAAGAAAGATCTCTCGTTAGAAAAGATGCTCTTTGTCCTAAGTCTCTCATTAACTGCAAGTCATCGGCATCCATCATATCCAAAGGAAGGGCTTCCTCTTCTTCTTCCTCTTCCCTCTCAATCCTTTTACCTGTTCCAATAACAAAAACAAAGTCAGAAACTGGTATTTCAGGTATAGAACTCTGTGTTTTTGTGTTCATAAGAGGAAAGTTTATGCTTTTCTTTTTTTTTTTTTTAAGATTTTATTTATTTATTTGACAGAGAGACATCACAAGTAGACAGACAGACAGGCAGAGAGAGAGAGAGAGGAAAGCAGGCTCCCCGCTGAGCAGAGAGCCCGATGCGGGACTCGATCCCAGGACCCTGAGATCATGACCTGAGCCGAAGGCAGCGGCTTAACCCACTGAGCCACCCAGGCGCCCAAGTTTATGCTCTTCTAGTACAGTCAGCCTGGTGTTTCTAAACAGGAGCACTAAAGACATGCTGGGCCAGACGGCTCTTTGTTCTACGTGGATGTCTTAAGCTAGGCAAAACACTAGCATCTCCAACCCCTGAAAACTAAATGCCAGGAGCCTTCGCAGGTCACTGTCACAACCAAAAAATAAAATGCGCCCACACAGTCTGCAATGTCTTTCTGAGCACGTGAGAACCGATGACTAGTTGCTTCACTCCTTCTGATCGCCGCTGACTTCCTTTCCACTTCAGCCACCCCCTCTGCAAGCCGCATCCCAAACCTTGGTCTTGACCCCCAGGCCTTGACCACAACCGTTTGTCCTTCTAGGTCTCATCTGGTTACTTCCACTGCACTTCTGTGACCCATATATAGGTCTTCTATCCTCTGACCACTCTACTTCTATCTTCCATTGTGTCTTACACTCCTGAACTTCCGCTGCATGGTTATCATTTCAACTGCCCTCTTGCCAATATCCTCAAACCCTTCTATGGTTTACGCACTTACATCTAACAAAACCCCAACTGATCACTCCATCTTCTGTCTGTCCCTCATTCTCTTTCTCTTTTTTAATATAAAAATGAATGTCGACTAAGTGCCAAGCAGTGGTCTAAGTGCTAAGGATTCAACCATGAACAAGACAATCTAAGTTCCCTAACAGAACCTATAATTCTCCCTGACTCCAATAACACTAGTAAATATACAAAGGTACACACTGCATAGAAAGGAACCCCTACCTAAGGTGAGCTTCCCATTTCTCAACAGTGACCAGCAGCTGGTTAATTTCCCTGATCAGCTTTCTCTCTTCCTTAGACTTTTCAAATCTTTTCTCTATCATCACACTTCTATCCCATCACTAGCCTCACTTTGTAATCCTCAGAGGATCTAGCCTCCTCTATCACTGAGAAAAGAAAAGCCAGAAGCTAGAAACTCCTGCAATTCCCCACACTGAATTCAACAACATTGGCCTCCATCCCTTCTGTTTTCCTTCTCATAACTCTGTAAGAATGCTCCTCCTCCTGGGCTCTGGATCTCAGAACTTCTTACCTTCTCTTATCTTGTTCTATCATTTAAGCCCTCTCTCCCTTGTACCTTCAAACTGTCTAGTCCATTAAATTCTTCATATCAGCATTTTAAGACGGTCAAGTCATTCCCCAGTGGGCAATTTGTCACCTTCGCTTCATAGATCATATAGTTCACACTGATGGACTATAGCTGTCAGTCTTAACAGCTGCATAGTATTCCACCATAAACAACATTATGTCACTTAATATTTCCTGTTGATGAACATCTTATTTTCAATTTTTGATCATGGTGGCTTTTTTTGGTTATTATTAATAACGTTGAAATGAGCATACTTGGAAATATTTTCTTGGCAAATATTTTCAAATATAATCATAGACTGAAATCCTAACAGTAAGATTGTTAGGTCAAAGGAAAAGCATTCTCTGAAAATCTTTTTGTGATACTGTATTTGAGTTTATATATACATTTTTATTCAAATGGTATAAGCACCTCATACATGTGGCAAAAGTCTATAATTTCAAGTGAGTGAAAGCATCAATACACACTACTGTTCACCTTTTTTTTTTAATTAACTATTTCGTAGACTATTTCATGTTGGGACATAAAGAATTTCCTTCTTTCTTTAAACATCCTTCTGATTTCTAACACTGTACAGTTCTGGTTTTCTTCCTAATTCTCCGGCTCCTCCTCAAACCTCATTACATCACATTATTCTTCCACCCATTCCTTAAACGCTGGGCTCCTTAAAATTCTTTCCTGACTCTCGTGTTCTCATACTACACAGTCTTCACATTGACTTTACCAAGTCTAAAGCTTCAATTACCATCTACGTGCAGATAATTCCCAAAGCAGTTTTCTCTAACTCAGATACTCATACCTTACTGCCTGATAGACTTCATTTAGATGCTCAGCATATAAAAATAAGTATTTTACTTTTTACATATAATTATAACATATCACATTTTTTAAAATTCCACTGAAATTTAGATAGAAAAGATCTTAAAAAGCATGTAATTCAAGCAACATTTTTTTTTAAACAGATTAAGTACCTGGAGATCAAGTGACCAACTAAGGCATCTTTGCTAACAACAAAATTAAGGCAAAAACCCAAGTGTCCCCACTTCCAGTCCAACCACCTTTTTATACATCACAATGATATGTAGCCAAGAGATCAAACTAAATAGGTCTGATTTAAGAAAATGAGATATACATGGGAAGACTGAAGTCAGGTACGATCAAATATAAATACCCTGAAAGTACCAGAACATTGTAGAGGAACTGGTCTGACTCAAAATGGTCAGAATCCATACCCGTTCTGAGTACTTGGGAGTTCTTCGATAGTTTTCCAAAAGATAACCCTGACAGTTACAGCTCAATTTCACTCCAAGTTTCCACATGAAAAGAAAGCCGAAGCTGAGAAAACTAAGTGACCCTTGACAACACTGTCAAGGATGCCCCAGAGAAAGGCTATGTTCTTACCTAAGCTGACTGCCAGTGAATGAGAAAGTGGCAGCGCTGGCTTGTTCCCCAACAGTTATTTACACAGCTACTCCCAGTCTGTTTTCCCAAGTATTCTATCTTCAGACCTGCTTTCTAGACAAACTAAAAGCAGAGACTAGCTCTTTCTCACAGGGAATACCATCCTGTAATGTTTTCTCACACGGACTGTGATAAAGCACATAGGACTACTACCCTTACTTACTCTTGGGAAGATCTGGAAACAAGACTGATTACTAGAAAGCAATGTTATTTCATGAACATTTTAGGACAAATCAATAGAAACTACAGGACATGAATGCTTTCACAATTACCTGGTCGTATTTTCTTTGGGTCCTCCAGTGGCATCGGTTTCTTAGACACAGCATCTTTTACAGCTTGTCTTAGTTTCCTCTGTTCTTTCCGGTACTTCTTGAGAGTGCTTTGTTGTTTAAATTGCTTATTTTTTAGCTTGTTTTCAAGTTTGACTTTACTAGTTTTTAGTAACTTCCGAAAGCTTGGGACCTGTTTTTTATTTCTTCTCTAGAAAACAACAAGAGTACAGCATACCAGAAATTTAAACTGCAAACCCAGAATAAAATGTTGTCTTTAAAATAAGTGACATTCATATATCGTGTTACTGCTTGCTAAGTTCTCCAACATATTTGATTCCAACAGCCTCGTTAAGCAGTGATTGCTGCTACCTTCAAGTAACTGATGACAAAGCTAAAGCTGAGAGAGATTATATGACTTGTCAAAGACTCTTAAACTAAGGAGGGCAAACGGAATTAGGATCTGTGGATTTCGACGCTTGCTGGTAACCTCTAATTGAGAAATTCAAATCCCAGCTCTTTTTCTTTGAGAAGCGGGGCAAATCACTTACTTTCTTATCCCCACACCCGTCAGGGGGAAAAAAATGGACTCAACCTGCGTCCCATGACTCACATTATAAACTCGGGGGGAGCAGGACCCTACCACATTTCTAAAATAAAGGATTCGAAAGATGGTCTCGAAGAACCCTTGAATGTCCGACACCCTACAGAGAGAAGACTCCGTGCTTGTATCATCGCGGCCCCCTGAAGCCGAGCGCGAGCACAGTAGGCGATCCAGATCTAAGTGCCGGGAGGCTGGCAGCGCACAGAAGGGAGGGAGCCCCGAATCCAAGCCACCGCCCCCTATACAGGGGCAAAACCTCGCCGAAAAGCTACACCAGGGGGCCTAAGCCTCGGAGACCGGGCTCCTCAAGACACTTACCGCTTTCATCCTTAAATATGATGAGTCCCAATCCTACAGCTTCACCGGGGATAAATGTAATCCAGGGATCGCAAGGCTGTAACTAACACACGTGCCCAAACCCCTAAACTGCGCCAGGCGGAAGCTACCCCCTGGCCCCGCCCCATCCTCCGCCGCCGGAAATAGAAGTGGGACTTCCGCGCCCAGACTCGGCCGCGCGCCCTCTCGCGGCACCCGGCGGGTGGCACGCCGGTGAACGCGCCTGTGAACGTGCGGGTCCCTGAGCCGCGCTTGCCGAAGGCGGGTGGCCCCCGGGGAACTTCATAAGGTCTGTGATTCCGGTCCTGTCGCCCAACTTCCTTTAAAGTCCTGGGGAAGTCGGGCTCCACCTTTCAGGACGAAAGGGCTTGCTTTTTATCAGTCACCTCCCAGCACGTCGTGCCTCTCCTCACGCAGCGTATCTCATCTTTCTGTCAGAGATACTGACCTTTGCAGTTGGTTTTCTTCCGTCGAGGCTTGAGGGCAGGAAAGGCGTACTCCTTTTGTGTCATGCCTGCCCCCTCCACGGGCTCTTTGGGCGTGTTTGTGGAATGGCGAATGACTTCTCATGACCTTCCGGAACTCGAAAGTCTCTCAATTCTTTTTTTTTTTTTTTTTTAAGATTTTATTTATTTATTTGACAGGGAGAGATCACAAGTAGGCAGAGAGGCAGGCAGAGAGAGAGAGGGAAGCAAACTCCCTGCTGAGCAGAGGGGCCTTTGCGGGGCTCCATCCCTGGACTCCAGGATCATGACCTCAGCGGAAGGCAGAGTCTTAACCCACTGATCCACCCAGGCGCCCCTGGAAAGTCTCTTAATTCTCGATATTTTATTTTGAAGCGTTTCTTGCTGTCATTTCAACCATTGTCTGATAAAGAGGTATGTCGGTGAGACTCTGCATTTCAATATTTTGCAACTATTACTTTTGTGTAAATTTTTGTCTGGTTAATTCCACCAAAGTCATTAATTCCAACGGGAAGATGTAGGTACTGCAAAAATATAGTTTTCAAAATGTTTGTCCCTCAAGGACCTTTTTTTCCTGAATAAGTTTTAAGAATTTCACTCCAGTTTATCTGTTTAAAAAATAAAGCCTGTGATTCTTGAGCACACCTCCCAACGGACACATGACCCCAGCAGCCCTAAGCCAGGTGGGAAAAGCTGGAGAGAGAGGCCCAGAAGTGTGAGCTTCCTGGTGGGTGTTAGTGTTAAATAGATTGGGAAGAAAACTGCCAATTTCTGGGTTCCACTTCAGAGACCAGGAATCCCATCCTTTCTGGAATGCTTTCCCTCCCTTCCAAGTTCACCAGTCTGGCCCGTTCTCTGTCCTTCCACATATACTCAGAAACAGCAGAGCCTGTCCCACTGGAGTATTACTTCATCAAACAAACTGAAAACATTATGCTGTGCTCTTCCCATGTGCCATAATCCCTTACCAAACAGCAATTTATCTCTGGTCACTCCCATCCTTCCAGCCTTCCCTCCAGTCTCTCCACGGGTGAGGCATCCCCACTTCCATTCAAAACCAGTTTTTCTCCCAACTTTATCAGACTCCTGTACCACTAATTATCACTTCTCTGTTTTCCTTCTCCCTTGGATCCTTCCCCTCAACCTATTAGCACATTCAAATCTCTTCCATAACTTTCTTTCTAATGAAAATATTTTTTTTAATTTACTTATTTGAGGAAGAGAGAGAGAAGGAATGAGTAGAGGGGAGGGGCAGAAGGAGAGGGAGAAGCAGATGCCCCGCTGAGCAGAGAGTCTGATGCCAGACTCCATTCCAGGACCCTGGGATCGTGACCTGAGCTGAAGGCAGACACTTAAGCGACTGAGTCACCCTGGAGCCCCTGACTCTATCTCCTTTTAGTTACTGTTTCATTTTCCTCCTTTCCTGCTTCTCCTTATTTAAAAAACAAAAACAAAAAAACTGGTATTCCGATGTCTTCACTTCCTCTTTTCTGTTATCACAGCCCAAGTTTGTGCTAGCTTCTTGAGGAATTAAATCATATGTTTGGCCCTTTCAAGTATATAATCAGCTTGAATCCCTAGATCATTTTGCAACAACTGTTGCCAATCTAAATCCCTCCCATCTTGAATTTGAGCAATTATTTGAACATAAACTTAAAAATGGAAGTTTACATGATTTCTACTAAACATGTTAAGCCTCTGCCTTTGGCTCTGCTCAGATCATGATCTCAGGGTCCTGGGATGGAGCCCCCTCATTGGGCTCTCTGCTCAGCAGGGAGGCTGCTCCCCACCCTCTCTCTGCCTGCCTCTCTGCCTACTTGTGATCTCTCTATGTCAAATAAATAAATAAAATCTTTAATGGCTTCTCAATTCTATGTTCTCCAGCTTTGTGTCATTTCCCACTAGTTCAACCCACTGCTAAACTCAGGGTTTTGGGCCCTTTTGGATCCTCCAGAGCTTTCCTGAACACTTGGGCTAAGAGAGGTCACTGGGCTACCCCAAACTATCTTCACAAGTATTATATGCAGAGATTCCTATGAGCCCTTTAGAGCAGTCTATTAAGAACCAATCTGGATCTGCCAACATTCCACTGTCACTCTCATTGGGGTCATTGGGCGCCTGGGTGGCTCAGTGGGTTGAGCCGCTGCCTTCGGCTCAGGTCATGATCTCAGGGTCCTGGGATCGAGTCCCGCATCGGGCTCTCTGCTCGGCGGGGAGCCTGCTTCCTCCTCTCCCTCTCTCTGCCTGCCTGTCTGCCTGCTTGTGATCTCTGTCTGTCAAATAAATAGATAAAATCTTAAAAAAAAAAAACCTCCAAATTGTTTTTCTAAGTATGCACTAAGCTATATCATTTCTTTTTACTCTTTTTTTTTTTTAACCTCATTAGCTCTCTACTACATTTGATGCTACACATTTCTTCTTTCTCACATTACAGTGTCAGTGTCCTTGGCTTTCCTAACAACCTCTTCCCTGGGTTCTTGTCCTACCTCCATTCCTTCTTCCTCTTGCTTTTTCAATGTAGGTGATTCTCAGGGTTCTGGCCTGGGCCCACTTTTCTACTTCTCATTCTACTTGCTCTTCCAGTGTGATCTCATTCATCTACATATTGCAAAAAGATTTCCAAGTCTTTTGTCCAGTCCATACCTCTCCCTCCAAGCTTCCTTGTCATAGCTGCCTCCTTCTGGACATCCCCACATGGTTACCATGGAACTTCAAATCACCATGCTCAAAACCAAACTATTTTCTTCCCTGGGACCTCTTCCAGTATTCCCTATTTTATTCATTTACCCACAGCTAGAATTCCAATACTCCAGAGATCTTGGGATACAAGCTAGGGCTTTCTTGGCCATTCTCTATAATAAACTGATTTTTTAAATGTCACTAAATAGGCATAGAACAGTAAGACTTCTGGTGTTCCTGTCCCACAAGATAATTCATATAAGTTGTAACAAGGGACCTTGAAACTAAAAGCACAAAATGGGCTCAAAAGAGATGTCGTATTTCCTAAAGAGGAATTACTATATGGTGCCAGATTATAAATGTAAATCTCCAAAATTCAGACATCAAGAATTTGAAAATATATATGTCAGGGGGCGCCTGCGTGGCTCAGTGGGTTAGAGCCTCTGCCTTCGGCTCAGGTCATGATCCCAGTGTCATGAGATCAAGCCCCGCATCCGGCTCTCCGTTCAGAGGGAGCCTGCTTCCTCCTCTCTCTCTCTGCCTGCCTCTCTGCCCACTTGTGATCCGTCTGTCAAATAAATAAATAAAATCTTTAAAAAAAAATATATATATATATATATGTCAGGACCTCTTCCTTTAGTAATGTCAAAATATAGTTGAAAAAAATGTATATATAGTTGAGAAAGATAATTATGCATGACCAAATAGAGATTAATAGAAGAGTTTGTAGGGACATCTGGGTGGCTCGGTCAGTTAAGCATCTGCCTTCGACTCAGGTCATGATCCAAGGGTCCTGGGATAGAGCCTCCGCAGCATCAGGCTCCCTGATCAGCACTCTGCCTGCCACTATCCCTGCTTATGCTCTCAGTCAAATAAATAAAGAAATATTTTTTGAAAAGTAGAAGAGATTTATAGGTGCTAAAAGAAAAAAAAAAAGCTTGGGAGGAAATGACAGAGCAATGTATACTTAAATGGACACTTATAAAAAGGACAAAGTTTATATAGATGCGATAATGCTTTCTGAGGAAGATCACACAGGTAATGCAAATAATTTTCATTGTGGCCCATCAGGAAATGAAGTTAAAATAGCTAATAGCTATAATTACAACTAATGATTAATTATGGAATTAAAATTGTAAACAAAAGACTGATGCCAAAAAAATAATAATCTAGCAGGTTTTGTTGGTGTCCCGTCAACATCCTCTCAGCACTTACTTCACACATGCAGAAAACGTCCTCTGTAAGTGTTTACAACTTTTAACCTGAAGACTTTTACATGAACCCTGCAAAATAGGTCAGAAGTGCCAAAGAATTTTGACTCCTGAGAGCATTCTTCAACCAGTGATAAATTGAAGTTGAAGGATAAATTGTGGAAGGCTGAAAAATGTCCTCCAAAATATTTGGCCCTAAGCCCTAAAGCCTGCGAATATTACCTCATATGGCCAAAGGTGTGAATAAGGATCTTGAGATGGGGAGATTATCCTGGACCATCCAGGTAGGCTCCAAATGGAATTACATGTGTCTATATATAAGCATGGAGGAGAGAGATTAGAAGAGGAAAAGGCATGTGACTACAGAGCAGAGATTGTAGTAAAGTAGCCACAAATCAAGTAATGCCCCAGCACCAGAAAGGGCAAGAGGCAAGAGACAGATCCTCCCCTAGATCCTCTGGAGGGAGCACAACCCTGCTGACAGCTTGATTTCAGTGATAATGATTTCTGATTTCTGATTTCAACTGGAGAGAGAGAGTTTGGTGGGCACCTGACTGGTTCAGTCGGTAGAACCTGAGACTCTGGATCTCAGAGTTGTAGGCTTGAGCCTCACACTGGGTGTAGAGATTCCTTTAAAAAAAACAAACAAACAAACAAACAAAAATGTTTGTCATGCTAATGTTCTCATTCCACAGAAGTAGGATGTCTCTGAGACATCTTCCAGATTGTCTCCCAGAGATCCACGGAAGGAATGAGCTCCACCTACAAAGCTGACATACTCATCAGCCCACTCTTTCATAGTCCTTTTCTTCCCCATCTCACTTCCCCACCCTTCTATCAGTGGTCTCTAGACTCTTCTTTAAAATAAACCACTTGGGGCGCCTGGGTGGCTCAGTGGGTTAAAGCCTCTGCCTTCAGCTCAGGTCATGATCCCAGGGCCCCGCTGGGATCGAGCCCCGCTGGGATCGAGCCCCGCTGGGATCGAGCCCCGCTGGGATCGAGCCCCGCATCGGGCTCTCTGCTCAGCAGGGAGCCTGCTTCCCTTCCTCTCTCTCTGCCTGCCTCTCTGCCTACTTGTGATCTCTGTCTATCAAATAAATAAATAAAATCTTTTAAAAAAAATTAAAAAAAATAAACCACTTATACTTAAATCCTTGTGTATTAGTTTTCTGGGGATGCCATAACAAAGTACCATAATTTGCATGACCATAACAAATTTACTCTCTCACAGTCTGGAGGCTGAAAGTTAGAAATAAAGGTGTTGGCACACAGTTGTTTCCTTTTTAGGGATCTGAGGGAGAATCTCTTTAATGCTTCTCTCCTAGCTTCTGGTGACAGCTAAAAGAATTCCTAGGAATTCTTCAGCTTGTGAGTGCAAGACTCTAGTCTCTGTCTCCATTCTTACATAGCATCCCCTTGTGTCTATGTCTTCACATGGCTGTCTTCCCCTCAGATTGGATTAAGGTATCACGCTAATGACCTCATCTCAACCTAATTACATCTGCACAACCTCTGTTTCCAAATAAGATCACATCCATAAATACTGAAGGTTAAGATTTTATCATATTTTGGAGAGCAAACTATTCAACCCATAAGAGCTTGACTCAGGGTCAAATTCGGGGACCCTAACCTAAGACTTATCACTTATTAAACACTTTTTATGGTTCTCTAAGTAAAAATTATTTCATTTTATCCTCAATAATTTTATAAGATAAATATTAGCTCCATTTTAAAGTTAATGAATCTGAGGCTTAGATATACTGTGACAGTCTGCATTTTACCAGGTGGGAAATGTAATAAAATGCTAGTTCCACCAGTGGGAGTACTTTTTCAGCAAAAGGGATCAAATGCCTTAAACTCTTTTTCTAATCTGCTATATTATAAAACAGGAAGAAATTAAAGAGGATCTTCTTAGAGTTCTTTTCTACTTGAGATTTTTGTTGATAAATTAAACTGATAACACATGACATTTCCTCTTGCTTGTATTAGTTTTTCAGAGCCAGTATTTATTCGTTGCTTTCCAAAATGTCTAGGGAAGGGGAAGTAGATTCTGTGCACAATGTCATGTATAGTTTCTAATAGTCCCTTTGGCAGCAACAGTTCCTCGCTCCCCTCCCTGTACCAGACTCTGCTAGGAGCTCTCTATGAAAGAATGTTTGTAAAACAAGGACACTTTGTCTCTAGATCTCTATTCTAAAGCTGCTGGGAAGTATAGCTGAGCATGAAGGGACTATAGAGTGAAACTAATATCTAAAGTAACATGTCATCTCACACCTCCCACAACATACCCCTGCTCATTGTAATATTCTCTATCACCCCATCACCAAAGCTCAAGTCCTCCCTCTGCTTGGAAATACCTCATTCATGTACTTACGACATACACACAGAAGGAAGGCCTGCTTACATGGCATTTTCCAAGTTGCTGCTGCACTTGGAGTGACAACTGTCACTCCAGAAAGAAGATAAAGATGTGTCCCTAAGGACTTTCTTTCTTGGGCCCACTAGAGCAAAAGAGATTTTTAATGTTCTTTTTTTTTTAAGATTTTACTTATTTATTTGACAGGCAGAGATCACAAGTAGGCAGAGAAGCAGGCAGAGAGAGAGGAAGGGAAGCAGGCCCCTGCTGAGCAGAGAGCCCGATGCGGGACTCGATCCCAGGACCCTGAGATCATGACCTGAGCCGAAGGCAGCGGCTCAACCCACTAAGCCACCCAGGCACCCCTCGATTTTTTAATGTTCTATTTAGGACCTCTTAACACCCAGAGAAAAAGGAAATTTGTGGCTCCTGGAGGTAGCAAAAATGGGAAGTGAAGGAGGGGAAGGATGTAACTGGAAGGGACAGGCTCCAAAATAGCTAGTTTTTAAAGATAATTTAAGGATGTATGTGAATATCATAGTAGAATTATAGTTTTAGTGATCAAATGAGTTGCCTATCTCTGCTTAATAAATTACTCTAAAACTTAGCAACTCAAAACAATAAACATTTATTATTTCACACAGTTTCTGTGGGTTTGCAATTTAGGAGTGGCTTAGCAAAATGTTTCTTGTTCTGGAAGTTGAAGTCTAAGTGTTGGTTAAGGCTGCACTCATCTGAAGACTTTAGTGAGACTCCAGTATTAACTTCTAAGATGGCTCACTTGAATGGCTCTTGGCAAAAGGCCTCAGTTCCTTACTGTCTGTTGGCAGGAAGCTTCAGCTTTTCATTGTGTGGCCATCTCCTTAGAGAACTGCTTCAGTATCTTCATGACAAAGCAGCTGGCTTCCCCCAAAGCAATTTATCCAAGAGAGAGCAAGGGGAAAGCTCTAATGCCTTTTAAGATCTAGTCATATAGTGGTGTTTAAACCTAGTTACAGATTTAAGTCACCCAGGAACTTTGGAAATGAAGAACACCCCATCCCATGTAAATGAAATCAAATCTCTGAGGGTGATGCCTAAGCATTGGCGTTTTTTACTCTTTTTAAGCTACCCAGGTGACTCTAATATAGGCATGTTTGAGAATCCTGCGTGGGGCACTGACTCTCAGATGTAGCTGCACGTTGGAATCACTTGGGGCGGGAATTGAAAACACGGATTCTATAGTCCTTTTATAGGGTAAATTTTGCTCCCCAATTCATATATTGAAATCCTACCCCTAGAACCTCAGAATGTGACTATACTTGGAGATGGGTTCTTTTAGGAGGTCAAGTGAGGTCATTAGGGTAGGCCCTGGTCCTTATGAGGAGATCAGGATACAGGTTCAGAGATAAGACCATGTGAAGGAACGAGGAGGGAAAAACCACCCTCTACAAAGCCAAGAAGAGAAGCTTCAGAAGAAATCAACCTTGTGGGTGCCGTGATCTCTGATTTCTAGTCTCCAGAATCCTGAGAAAATAAATTGAAAAGAATAAATAAATAATCAGGAGCCATCCAGGCTCTGATACTTTGTTATGGCAGCCCTAGTGAGCTAATACAGAATGCATCCTCAGAATTCTGATTTCATAGGCATGAATATGACTGGGGATCAGAACATTTTTAATGTTCTCAGGTGATTTAATGTGCGTCAGGGTTAAGAGTCCCTGCTTTAGGTATCCTGATGTTTGACTTCACCTGTTTATTTATTTTTTTTTGAAGATTTTATTTATTTATTTGTCAGAGAGAGAGAGTGACCACAGGCAGACAGAGTGGCAGGCAGAGGCAGAGGGAGAAGCAGGCTTCCCGCTGAGCAATGAGCCCAATGTGGGACTCGATCTTAGGATGCTGGGATCATGACCTGAGCTGAAGGCAGCCGCCCAACCAGCTGAGCCACCCAGGTGTCCCTGACTTCACCTGTTAGAAAAAAAAAAAAAAAGATCCGTTCTTGGAAGTCATCACTTCCGCTATTCAATTTGTTAGAAGTGAGTCACTTAATTCAGACCACATTCAATGATAGGGGAATGAAAGTTCACTTTTTGAAGGGAGAAGTATCAAAAAAAAATTGTGGACACATTTAAAAATAATCAATGTTAATGGAGCACCAGGTGACTCAGTTGGTTGATTTCAGCTCAAGTCATGATCTTAGGGTCCTGGGATTGAGCCCTGGGTGGGGCTTCATGCTCAGTGGAGAGTCTGCTTAAGGATTCTCTCTCTTTCTCTCTCTCTCAAATAAATAAGTAAATCATTTTTAAAAAATGAGTATTGGGTCCAATGAACATTTATTGAGCATCTTTACTAGGACCTGAGTGGGGTACTTGAATTCAAAAACAAATTATTTCCCTGCCACTCAGGAAATTGGAATTCAGCCTAAATTCAGCCTAAAGAAATTGGAATTTTTGTATAGGTAGGCAAGAGGCAATTTTAGAACACAGGGCATTACAAGACTATAATAGTTTAAAGCTGAATGTTCATGAGGTGAGATGTAAATTGCAAACAATATGAGGGGCTGGTTTTCTTCTGAGCAGAGAAGAGAGGTTATTTCGTAACCATGTGACTGCCCATTCTTGAAACTTTATAGGATATGAACTGAGAAATGAGGAAGTACAGAGATGGTGATTCATTCCATCTTATAATCCTTGACACCTGGGTCATTATATTTTATCTACAAATAATATTTATTTGTTTGTTGAATTAAAATTTTTTAAAAGATATTATTTATTTATTTGACAGAGAGAGAGAGAGAGTGATCACAAGTAGGCAGAGAGGTAGGCAGAGGGAGTGGGGGAAGCAGGTTCCCTGCGGAGCAGAGAGCCCAATGTGGGGCTCTATCCCAGGACCCTGAGATCATGACCTGAGCTGAAGGCAGAGGCTTTAACCCACTGAGCCACCCAGGCGCCCCTGTTGAATTAAATTTATCTGATGAATTAAGATGACTCCTAAGTATAGACTCGGGTACCCCATTTGATTTTTGTAAATTTTGATTGCTATGGTTTAGAATAATGTTTTCTATTAATTTATTTTTAACATGGTCAACTCTTTTCTCTAGAATTTAGAGCAATCACAGAGGCACAAACTCTTTGAGGCCCATGACCCATACTCTGCCAGCGGAATTATTGTGTTTGGTTAAAACAGTGTGTGTGTGTGTGTGTGTGTGTGTGTGTGTGTGTGTGTGTGTGTGAGAGAGAGAGAGAGAGAGATTTTAAATTGATTTTTTAATGCTTTTAGGTGGAAGAAACAGTCAGTATGCATTCCCTTGTTCCTTACTACTTCCTGTTGTCTAATACCCATCAGTCACACTGGTCCCTAAAGGCTTCAGTGTGAGACCCAGGCACATAGATTTAAAATTTCAGGATTACAATACGTAATAGTATTCTGGCCTATTTTTTTAATAAAATTTTATATTCATTTATTTCAGAGAAGAAAGCGATAAAGGTAGAGGGGTAGAGGAGGAAGGGGGAAGGAAGAGGGAGAGCAAATCTCAAGCAGAGTCCACACTCAGCACAGAGCCTGATACGGGGCTTTATGCGGTGCTTGATCCCATGACCTATGATCACAACCTGCGCTGAAACCAAGAGTCAGATACCCAACCGACTGAGCCGCCCAGGCAACCCTATTTTGGCTTACTCTTACTCTCCATCCCAAGGGTGACCTGTTTCCAGTAGATGACTTTTGGTTTTAGGTCAAAAGTATTGTTTCAGTGGTTATTGCTTTTTGTGCATTCTGCTAAACACTTGGTTTCTCTCTGTCTCTTCTTTCCCTTCCCTCCTAGTCAGTGTTTGTGGTGAATATTCTCATTTCCTACAATTTTCAATCCACATCCTCAATGATACATGGAAAAAAGCACACACATGGAGGTCAGACAGACTTTGTTTTTACTAATTTTTTTTTAAAGATTTTATTTATTTATTTGACAGAGAGAAATCACAAGTAGATGGAGAGGCAGGCAGAGAGAGAGAGGGAAACAGGCTCCCTGCTGAGCAGAGAGCCCAATGCGGGACTCGATCCCAGGACCCTGAGATCATGACCCGAGCCGAAGGCAGCGGCTTAACCCACTGAGCCACCCAGGCGCCCCTTTACTAATTTTTAAAACACAGGTAACAATGCCTGTGAGTGAAATAATGTATATATAACATTTGGCGTGGAAAACGTGTGGTGAACTTAAGAAACATTCCCTCCAGGGGTGCCTGGGTGGCTCATTGGGTTAAGCCTCTGACTTCGGCTCGGGTCATGGTCTCAGGGTCCTGGAATCAAGCCCCCTTATCAGGCTTTCTGCTGAGCGGGGAGCCTGCTTCCCCCTCTCTCTGCCTGCCTCTCTGCCTACTTGTGATCTCTCTCTCTCTCTCTCTCTCTGTGTCTCAAATAAATAAAATATTTTTTAAAATTTTTTAAAAATTTACAGGTGGTGGGTATTGAAGAGGGCATGGATTGCATGGAGCACTGGGTGTGGTGCAAAAATAATGAATACTGTTATGCTGAAAATAAAAAATAAATTTAAAAAAATGTTTTTTTTAATTTAGAAAAGAAACATTCCCTCCTTCTTATTGGCAAATACTTTCAAGAACTTCCGTGAGGCTTCCTGCACAGGCCTTCCATTTTTTTTTTTTTAAAGATTTTATTTATTTATTTGAGAGAGAGAGACAGTGAGAGAGAGCACGAGCGAGGAGAAGGTCAGAGAGCGAAGCAGACTCCCCATGGAGCTGGGAGCCCGATGCGGGACTCGATCCCGGGACTCCAGGATCACGCCCTGAGCCGAAGGCAGTCGTCCAACCAACTGAGCCACCCAGGCGTCCCATTTTTGACTCTCTTTTCCTAGCTTGATTCTTTTCAGTTCATTCATTTATCCTTTTATTAATTCACTTATCCAACAAATATTAATTGGCCACTTGTTCTATATCAACCACTATGTCAGGGCCCGAGAAAAAGAAAATTATATTATCCCTGCTGTAATTGAGCTTGTGTTCTGCTAGCAGAAAGCAGGTATTAAAGAATCACACTAATCAATGTGAAGTTTTCAAATTCTATAATTTTAGTTGTTATTAGTGCCAAAGTATTAAGTGTTAGGACCTATCATAACAGCAGGATGTGGCCTTGTCAGGGAGGTCATTCTAGGCTTTTACTGAAGGAATGATAACTTGAGATCTCAAGAAAACAGGTAATTCTGGTAGGGGGCATGGGGAGTGATTATAATTTCTAGCAGATGGAACAGCATGTGCAAAGCCCCAAAGGGAGCACAGGCTTATTACAGGTCAGTTTCCTGCTTGCTTGCTTTCTCCCTCTTTCTTTCTTCCTTCCTTATTCCTTTTCTTTCTTTCTCCTTAAGTGCAGAGGATCATTAACAACTTCCTCAGTTCTTAAAACATTATCATCATTTATTCATGCAAAGACTATCAGATGCATTTTTTATTTAGTACTATATTCAGTTTTATTTCCTTTCAGCAATTCCTTTCTCCTCTCTTCCATAGACAACTATTTTAACATGTTTAACATAGATGAAGAATTGTTTAAAAATACCTAAGAAAATTTTTTTCTATATTCTTTTCTATTACTTTGGTAATAAAAATAAAGACATCATTGAGATATAAAGGGAAATATTTAATCTACTCCAGGTCTGGCCCCAAACATTTCTGAAAATACTAACACTTGATAAATTTAGTCCTCCTTATACCAAATTTATGTAAAAACTCTCATTTGATTATAGCAGTAGCAGCTATTTGCAGAACTTGTCCCTGTTTTTGCAAGTCTGTCAATAGCTTTTTTAAAAAAATATTTTATCTCTTTATGAGGGGGCGAGAGAGGAGGGACAGAGGGAATCTCAAGCGGAATCTTAAGCGGAACTTCAGGCATACTCCCTGCTGATGCAGGGCTTGATCTCATGCCCTTGAGATCATGACTGGAGCAGAAATCATGAGTCCCACACCTAACTGACTGAACCACCCAGGCACCCTTCAATAGACACTGATAGATGCTTTTTCTTTCAGATGTAACTGAATGCCCTCTTGCAGCATAAAAAATATTTTCAGCTCTCGTTTTGTCACGACACATAGCTATGGGATGTATATGGAAATAATTTCAAGAGCATTCTTGTAGAGGGTTACCATTGAATCAATTTTTAAAATTTTCATAAAAAGGAAGAGTATAAAAAATTCAAAAATCTCCATTAGTCTTCTTTCTTGTCTATCCTTTGTGGCCTTATCAAGCTAGTCATGCAGTTTTATGCATCATTGTCATTATAATATGTAATTGTATATCTCTACCTTTTATTTAATATTACTTTGTAAAATTTCTCCATATTTCTGCATTTTTATCATTTTAATCATCTGCCTATGTCACTGATATACTAGATTTTCCTATACTTCCTGTATTATTGACAGTATCAGTAATTTTTCTTTAAAGATTTTATTTATTTGGGAGAGAGAGAGAGAGCAAGAGAGAGAGAGCACAAGCAGGGCGAGTGGCAGAGGGAGAGGGAGAAGCAGGCTTCCCACTGAGCAGAGAGCCTGACATGGGCCTCAATCCCAGGACCCTGAGACCATGACAGGGGCCCAAGGCAGACACTTTGCTGACTGAGCCACCCAGGCACCCCCACAATTTCAGTAATGTTTAACTTTTAACTCTTAAATATGTTGCCATAAGCATCTTTGTATAGCTTTTATTTTATTCTTTTGAATGATTTCCTTATGGCAGATTCCCAGGAGTAGGATTACAGTACCTCTTAATACATGGCATTGGTTTGGTTCTCCAAAAGATCAGTGTGCATTTCTAAAGCATTTCATCTGTCTCTTGGTTTGTGGCTGTCCCTCTGTGGCTTACCCAACAGCAGCTGCTTTGTGATTTTACTATCATTTATTTCCCACACATATCTTATCCGGCTGAGTTACTCTGTAATACACATCCTTTCAATACTTGTTATCTAGCTATAATCCACAATCTTAGTCTTACTCATCCCCTCTTACCAGGAGGGCCTTTGCCAAGCATGCATGGAATTTAAACCATTTGTGGACATTGAAGATGATTTCAGTACCAATCCAAGTCACATGGTCCCACAGAAGGTTGCTTATTCCCATTGCTTTACAGAACTTTCTTGTGGATTTTGATATCAAATTTATTCTGAGTCTTGTCAACTGATTTCCAGATGGATGTATTGACCACATTTTTGTTTAGTCAGTTTATCATCAAACCTCATAAGCTCATCGAAGCTTTCAGATCAGCATATAGTGAGGATAACCTGTGGTTATTTTGGGTCTCACTAGTACCTACTCATGCAGCTCAAGTCATCTTTAGGTTAGGCATTTATCCATGGAAGATGAAATTGTGTGCATTCAAGAGTATAAATAGGAATCACCTTCAGGCAGTTTCTGAAATGGCCTTGAGGATTAAGATAGGCTTAATCTATTGAGTTGGGAATTTCCTGGGTGCTAGATATGTATTTTTTTAAAGGCTGTATTTATTTGAGACAGAGAGAGAGAGAGAGAGAGAGAGTGTGTGTGTGTGTGTGTGCATGAGATGGGGGAGGGGTAGAAGGAGAGAGACAAACAGACTCTCTGCTGAGCTGGGAGCCGGACTTGGGGCTTGATCCTAGGACCCTGAGATCATGACCTGAGCTGAAGTCACACGCTTAACTGACTAAGCCACCCAGGTGCCCCTAGATATGTATTTTGATGGTAGTTTTATTCATCTATTAACTCATGTATTCGTTTAGTAAATGTTTATTGAACAGCTACTCTGTCCTTGGCACTGTGCTAGTTATTATTGCTAAGAAAGTGAACAAAACAAACACAGAGCTTGCAGTGTAGAGTCCAGTCCAAAATGCTATGAGATTGGAGCTATGACAGTGGCTGCAAAAAAAAGAGTGCTTTGAAAGCATATAACTGGAGTCTACTCAATTAGAGGGGAAGTCAGAGAAGAGTTCTCAAGAAGGTATCATTAAAACTGAGTCCTTGGGGCACCTGGGTGGCTCAGTGGGTTAAGCCTCTGCCTTTAGCTCAGGTCATGATCCCAGGACCCTGGGATCGAGCCCCATACCAGGCTCTCTGCACAGCGGGGAACCTGCTTCCCCCCTCTCTCTCTGCCTGCCTCTCTGCCTACTTGTGATCTCTCTCTGTTAAATAAACAAATAAAATCTTTTTTTTTTAAAGATTTTATTTATTTATTTGACAGAGAGAGATCACAAGTAGGCAGAGAGGCAGGCAGAGAGAGAGAGGAGGAAGCAGGCTCCCTGCTGAGCAGAGAGCCCGATGTGGGACTCGATCCCAGAACCCTGAGATCATGACCTGAGCCGAGCCGAAGGCAGCGGCTTAACCCACTGAGCCACCCAGGTGCCCCAACAAATAAAATCTTTAAAAAAAAAAACTGAGTCCTGGGGTGGGGGTGAGGGGGGCAGGGAGTAGGCACCTGGGTGGCTCAGTTGTTAAGCCTCTGCCTTTGGCTCCTCTCATGATCCCAGGGTCCTGGGATCAAGCCCCACGTTGGGCTCCCTGCTCAGTGTGGAGTCTGCTTCTCCTGTTCAGTGTGGAGTCTGCTTCTCCCTCTCCTGCTTACCCTGCTTGTGTTCTATCTCTCACTTTCTCTCTGTGTGAAATAAATAAATAAAATCTAAAAACAAAAACAAAAAAAAACAAACAAACAAAAAGCAACTAAGTCCTGGGGGATCCTGGGTGTCTCAGTAAGTTAAGCAGCCAGCTCTTGATCTCAGGGTCCTGAGTTCAGGCCCCACACTGGGCTCATGCTGGGCATGGAACCTACTTAAAAAATAATAAACAAACAAACAAGCAAACTGAGTCCTGAAGAAAGAGGAGTTAGCCCAGGTCAACAAGGTGGGGCTGAGTCCTCTAGGCAGGGAGACCAACATACATAAAGACCCTTAGGGAGAATGGGCTTTGCACATAATTTCAGAAACAGAGATAAGGGTGATGTGCCTGAAACATGATGAGTAGGGAGAAGAGAAATGAGAAATGAGGCCGGAGAGACAGATAAAAGTTAGTATAGCAAAAATCCTAGATCATTATGCAGAACATGCTAGATATAAGAGCTTGCAGAAGGAGTTTCGTAGTAGCTGGAATGAAAAGAAGATAATTATGACTAAAGTCCAGGGATTCTGGGGAGAAGAGGGAGAGGAGACTAGATAGGTAAATAGACTGTGATGAGCTTCGTAGGTCATGAGAAAATATTTTGTTTTTGGAAGCCATTACATTTAAATTAAGGAAGAAGAACCCTCCCCAAGTATACTCAGAAAAATATAGCCAAAAATGTAGGAGAAAAAAATGGAGAAAATAGGGCAATGAAAACTGAGGAAGAAATGTTTCTTTTAAAAGGTTAAAAGGTTGGAGCACCTGGGTGGCTCAGTGGGTTAATGCCTCTGCCTTCGGCTCAGGTCATGATCCCAGGGTCCTGGGATCGAGCCCCATATCGGGCTCTCTGCTCAGCCAGGAGCCTGCTTCCTCCTCTCTCTCTGCCTGCCTCTCTGCCTACTTGTGATCTCTCTCTGTCAAAAAAATAAATAAATAAAAATAAAAGGTTAAAAGGTTATCATGATGATGACTAAAAAAGTAGGGCAGTGACAATATCAGTTTTGTGCTCATAAAAAAGTACTTTGGCTGCAACCATGGAGAATGATTTGCATGTGCCCCCAGCTGGAGGTTAATTCTGTCACCCAGGAAAAGATGATGGCAATTTAGTCTGGGTGGGTGGATATAGTGTGAAGTGAATAAATTTAAAATATATTTACATTTGATCCTCAGACTTTATTCATATTATAGCTGAAAGTATATAAGGATCTTTCAGCTGTCCAATTCCAGAGGATCTAATGTAAACCATGATGACTATAGTTGATAACACCATATTATATTTCTATAAAGAACAGTAAAAATATTTTATCTAAAAAATACAAGACATGTAGAAGGTAAAAAAGACAGACTTTAGTAACTTCTTTGTGTATTAGCTTCCTAGGGCTGCAATAACAAAATACCAAAACCTAAGTAGCTTTAAAAAACAGAAATTTATTCTGTCACAGTTCTGCAGACCAGAAATATGAAATCAAGGTGTTGGCAGGGTTGATTTCTTGTGAAGGTTCTGAGGGATAATTTACTTCATACTTCTCTCCTAGCTTGTGGTGGCTGTTAGCAATTATTTTGTTTTAAGATTTATTTATTTATTTATTAGAGAGAGCGCACACACACAGTAGGGAGGGGAAGAGAGAATCTCAAGCAGACTCCCTGCTGAGCATGGAGCCTGATGCAGGACTTAATCCCATGATCCTGAGATCATGACCTGAGCCAAAATCTAGAATTGGACACTCAACCAACTGAACTACCCAGGTGCCCCTAGCTGAAAGTAATTCTTTGTGTTCCTTGGCTGGTAGACATGTCATTCCAGTCTCTGCCTTCACCTTCACTTGCCTTCACCTTCACTTTCACTTTCACTTTCCCATGTCTCTATGTGTCTTTTTTTTTTTCCTGTCTTTTTAAAGGACACCCATTACACCTTTTTATTAGCTCTATGAAGAGAGGGAGGCCTAATTCAAGATGATCTCATGTTAAGAGTGTCTGCAAAGATCCTTTTCTAAATAGTCACATTCACAGGTACTAGAGGTTGGGACCTGGTCATATCTCTTGGGAGGTCATATCTCTTGAGGGTATAATTAGCGCTATACTTGGCTAAGGGGATAAGGAAGAGATAAGTATCAAGGATTACTCTTGGGGCGCCTGGGTGGCTCAGTGGGTTAAGCCTCTGCCTTCTGCTTAGGTCATGATCCCGGGGTCCTGGGATCGAGCCCTGCATGGGGCCTCTGCTCGGCAGGGAGCCTGCTTCCCTTCCTCTCTCCCTTCCTCTATCTCTGCCTGCCTCTCTCTCTGCCTGCCTCTCTCTCTGCCTGCCTCTCTTTCTGCCTGCCTCTCGGCCTACTTGTGATCTCTGTCTGTCAAATAAATAAATAAAACTCTTCAAAAAAAAAAAAAGGATTACTCTTGGGTTATAGGTTTGTACAATTAGACATACAGTGTTGTTATTCAGTAAGATATAGAATATTATAGTAAGAATAGATTTCAAGAAGGCAATTATGAATTTAAACTTGTATATACTAGGTTTTAAATGGCTTTGATACCAGCAAGCAGAAATGTTGGGTAGACAGTTGGCATGTCCGATCTGGAGTGATTGAGTGGATGGTGGTGTTGCATATTAAGATAGAAAACAATGGAAGAAAACCAGGAGAGACTCATTTTAGTCTTATTATGTTTATGATACCTAGATATATCTGTATGAGAATGTCATATAGTTGGATTATAACATAGGAGTGGTAGGTTAATTCTAGTCATCAGTTTATAGATGATCATCAAAATCATGAGAATTAATGAGATTGCCTGGAGTACCGAGGGTTGAGTGAGAGAGAAGAGGCTTCAGACTTAGAGGAATAAATCCTGTCTTCCAAGGAAGAAACAGAAGAGGTGGCCAAAGAGGGAAGAGGAAAATTGGGAGACTATGGCAACAATAGAGTAATGAAAACTACGGAAAAATAGTATTTCTTTCAAAAAGTTAACAGCTAGGGAAAGAAGTGTTTCAATATGGAAGGAGTAATCAACAGCATAAATGCTGTTGAAAGATCAAGCAACATGGAGATTGAAAACTTTCTATTGGAACAAGAATAAGAAAGTCATTTGAGAGTAAAGAATAGTGTACGGAGGCTAGAACAGATTAAACGGGAGATGAGGAAATGCAGACATCTTTAAAACATTTTTTTGGAAATAACCTCAAACTTAGAAAAAGTTGCAAACATAGGGGCACCTGAGTGGCTCAGTTAAGCATCTGCCTTCAGCTCAGCTCATGATCTCAGGGTCCAGGACTGAGCCCCTGCATCAGGATCTCTACTCAGTGGGAAGTCTGTTTCACCCTTTCCTTCTACCCGCCCCCCCCTTCTCTCTCTCTCTCTCTCGCCTACTCTCTCAAATAAATAAAATCTTTTCTTTAAAAAAGAAAAAGTTGGAAGCATAAAAATAGCGTGAGAATACTCATATATCTTTCCCAGATTTTTCTACTGCTAACATTTTATCTAGTTCCACTTTGTCATGAGCTCTGTGTGTGTGTGTGTGTGTGTGTGTGTATGTATGAATAGTTTTTTTTCCTGAATTGTTTGAGGGTAAATTACATATATCATGACCCTTATCCTAAATACTCCACTGTATATTTCCTAAGAATAGAAGTATTTTCTTATAGATCTGATACAGCAATTATAAATTATAAATATCAATTATAATGGTAACTATCAATATTTACATTGACACCTTTATTTAACCCACTGTGCATATGACAATTGTGTTGGTTGGTGTAATAGTATCCTTCATAGACTGTTTTCTTTTTCTCTACAGAGTACAAAATCAAGTTTAGGGGCAGGTATTACATCTAAATAACATTTTGTTTTAATCTTCTTTCATCTCAACTATGTCCACAGCTTTTCTTTGTCTTTCATGATAATGGCATTTTTTGAAGAATGAGAATCCCCCATTTTATTTTCTAAATAGAATTTTCCTCCTTTTGAATTTGATTATTTTTGTGTGATTAGATTGAGGTTATACATTCTCAGCCACACTGTGTCTTTTTCACAGTATCGCATCTAAGTGTGCACAATGTGTAAACAGCTTTTTTTTTTCAAGATTTTTATGCATTTATTTGGCAGATGGAGATCACAAGTAGGCAGAGAGGCAGGCAGGGAGAGAGGGGGAAGCAGGCTCCCCGCTGAGCAGAGAGCCCAATGTGGGGCTCGATCCCAAGACCTTGGGATCATGACCCCAGCCGAAGGCAGAGGCTTTAACTCACTGAGCCACCCAGGTGCCCCTGTAAACAGCTTTTTAAAGAAGCTTGCTTGCTCAACGAAGAAGAGAGATAAATTTGTAGCTATAAGCCAGTATTTCTCAATGTTGGTTGTAAATTAGAATTACTTGAATAGCTTTTAGTATCAATGTAGGGCTCTTCTTCTAGAGATACTGACTTAATTGGCCTTGGGTGGTGTCCAGACATTAAGCATTTTTAAAACTTCCTAAATATTATTAATTTGCAGGTGAGTTTGAGAAACATTGCTCTAAGAGTATGTGGGTGGTGACAGAGGTGATTTAACATGATAGAAGTTAAAGCACGTTTGAAAGATTTTTGGAAATCCTAGTACATAAGAAAAAGATTGAGGATTAAAGAAAGATATGAAGGGTTTTGACACCTTTTGTTTGAGGCCTTTGTACTCTCCTTGAGTACAGTTGTAGCAAAATTATATTATGGGATAAGGGACCATATTACTGTTCAATAATGAGGCGAGGATCGTACTAGTAGAATATGACAAATTGTATGTGTTTTGAGATTTTCCGTGAAAGTCACGTTTTCTTAGAAAACGAAAGAATCCAAAGTATACTTGTGGTTTTCCATATTTGAACTGTTAATTAATATTTTGTCACAGAGATTAAAAATATCCTTTCTCAGGGGAACCCTCTTACACTGTTGGTGGTAATGCAAACTGGTGCATCCACTCTGGAAAACAGTATGGAGATTCCTCAAAAAGTTGAAAATAGAACTACCCTATAAACCAGCAATTGCCCTACTGGGTATTTACCTGAGAGATACAAATGTAGTGATCCAAAGGGGGCACCCCAGCGTTTATAGCAGCAATGTCCACAATACCCAAACTATGGAAAGAGCCCAGATGTCTATCAACAGATGAATAAATAAAGAAAAAGTGGTGTGTGTATATAGACACAATGAAATATTACTCAGCCATCAAAAAAAGAAATCTTGCCATTTGCAATGACATTGATGGAAATAGAAGTTTTATGCTAAGTGAAATAAGTCAATCAGAGAAAGACAATTACCATAGTATTTCACTCATATGTGAAATTAAAAGACAAAAAAGAGGATCATAGGGGAAAGGAGGGAAAACTAAAACAAGATGAAATCAGACAGGGAGACAAACCATAAAAGACTCTTGATCATAGGAAACAAAGTGAGGGTTGCTGTAGGGGAATGGGTGGGGGGGACAGGGTAAATGGGTGATGGACATTAAGGAGGGGATATGATGTAATAAGCACTGAATGTTATATAAGACTGATGAATGAGGGTGCCTAGGTGGCTCAGCTGGCTAAGCATCCGCCCAGGTCATGATCTCAGGATCCTGAGATAGAGCCCTGCATATGACTCCCTGCTCAGTGGGGAGTCTTCTTTTCCCTTCCCTTCTGATATTCCCCCAACTTGTGTGTGCTCTCTCTCTCTCTCAAATAAATACATAAAACTTAAAAAAAAAAAAAAAGACTGACGAATCACTGAACTCTATCTCTAAAACTAAAAATTTTTTAAAAAATCCTTTCTCATAATAGTTTCACCTTATTTATAGGAATGTACCAGAATATTTTATTTATGCCTAAAGTTGTAGTAATATAATATGGTATCAAAGGTTTTTAATATGGGGGGACCTGGCTGGGTCAGTTGGAAGAACACATGACTCTTGATCTTGGAGTAATAGATCAAGCCCCAGGTAGGGTGTAGAGATTACTTAAATAAGTAAAACAAAAAAAAAGTTTTTAATGTCAAACTCTTAAGGACCACAAAAAGAATATGCTACACCTTGATAGTAGACTTCTTAAAAATTTGTAAGATGGTATGTATTACTTATCAGATAAGACAGAATCTTTTACTGTTGAAAGTGGAACATATAACCACTAATGCCTAAGAAGAATGACTGAAATACTTTATTATGGAATACATATTATTGTAGAAAAAGCTACAAAATGTAAATGTGCTTCAGTTTTGAAATCTTTACTGAGAAAACAGTCGTATTGTATGGGCTATTATAATTCATAAAACTTTCATTGGTATTGACCAGGGGAGAGGAAGGAGATGAACTAAATAAACCATTTAGAGAAATTGGTAGTTTAAAATACTGTAGTATATTTCATAGAGGGAGAAATAGAGCTAGAAAGGAGTATGTCGACAAGTTAGTTAGAAAAGGTTTGAAAGGGGCACCTTGGGTGGCTCAGTAGGTTAAACAGTTGCCTTCAGCTCAGGCCAGGATCCCAGAACCCTGAGACGGAGTCCTGCATTGCACTCCCTGCTTATTGGGGAACCTACCTTTCTCTCTCTGCTCCTTCTGCTTTTGCTCTCTCGCTCATGCTCTCTTTCTCAAGCAAATAAAATCTTAAGAAAAAAAAAAAGAAAAGATTTGAAAAATTTAGAAGTTAAGAAAGTTAGAAAAGAAAAAAGTTGAAACAAGATTGTGATTTAGAGGGGCCCCTGGGTGGCTCAGTGGGTTAAGCCTTTGCCTTTAGCTCAGGTCATGATCCCAGGGTCCTGGAATCAAGCCCTGAATCAGCGGGGAGCCTGCTTCCCCCTCTCTCTCTGCTTGCCTCTCTGCCTACTTGTGATTTCTGTCAAATAAATAAATAAATAAATAAAGATTGTGATTAGACTCTTTCAGTTATCCTCATCTTTACCATCATATAACTATACTTATGTAAAGGTAGTTTCTAAATTAATTAAATTTCTTTTATTGAGGTGAAAATTTATATAAAATACAGGTACTTAAACATGTACAATTTTAAAAGTGTACAATTCAGTGCTATTTAGTGCATTTGTCATGTAATGCAACCACCACCTATATCTAGTTGGAAAACATTTTCAACACCCTATATCCATCAGGTAGTCCGTCCCTATTTCTACCCCCCACCCCAGTCATTGGCGATCACCAGTTTGTTTTCTTTCTCAATGGATTTACCTATTCTGGATAGTTCATACAAATGAAATTATACAATGTGGACCTTTTGTGTCTGGTTTCTTCAACTTAGCATAGTTTTTGAAATTCATCTACTTTATATCATATATCCATACTTCGTTTCTTTTTATGGCTGAATAATAGTCCAATGTGTAAATGTCACATACTGTTTTTCATTCCTCTGTTGATGAACATTTGGGTTGTCTCTATATTTTGGTTTCTAATTGTGCTGCTGTGAATATTCAAGTGTAAGTTTTTGTGTGAACATCTTTTTTCAGTTCTTTTGGGTACAGATCTAGGAGTGGAATTGCCAGGTCATATGGCAATTCAGTATTTAACTTCACTGAGGAACCACCAAACATTTTCCATAGAAGCCATGCCATTTACATTTCTACTAGCAATGTTTGAGGACTATACTTTTTCCACATCCTCTTTCCACTTTTTTGAATATAGCTATTCTAGTCAATTTGAGTACCATGTCATTTGGTTTTGATTTACATTTCCCTTTTGACTAATGATATTGAGCATTACTTCATATGCTTACTAATAGCTATTACCATATATTCTTTTGAGAAATGTCTGTTCAAGTATTTACCCACTTTAAAATCGGGTTGTCTTGTTAAGTTGTAAGAGTTCTTTATATATTCTGGATACTAACTCTTATCAGATATATGATTTACAAATATTTCCTCTCTTCCTATATTGGTTTTTCCACCTGTGTCCTGGAAGTCATTTCTTCTGAAAAATCTTGGCAATAAATATATTGCTAACTTTGCCTCTGCCACTTACTCCTTCCGAAGGCCTTCAGATATGCTCATTATAAAAGACACTTGTTTCTTAAAGTGGGTGCTGAGTACATAAGTGCTCATTCTATTTACATATTTTACTGTTACTCATATGTAGGTTATATTCCTTCTTGAATATAGAAGAAAAAAAATATAAAGTCTTGGCAATGGGCTTCCTCTCATTACTACCCCATTCTCCTATTTCTTTCCTCTCTTTTCACTGATATACTTCTAGAATGAGTGGCCAATATTTACCCCTTCATTTTATCTACAGCTAATTCCTCTTTAATCCTTTGCAGTACAACTTCTTTGCCCATCTTGAAATAATAACACCTCTGGTTCTCTGCCCCACCTCCGTCTTTATTCCTTCTTCCCAGGGTAAGTCACTAATGACTCACTTTGTTGCAATATGCTCATGACTCTTCAATTCGAGTCTCCAAACAGAAGCCCTAACCTAAATTTTAGAACTCTTAACTATATCCTGGACAGTCCCAGTCTTTCACTTTACCGGATATATTTCCCCTATTAATCAAGGGTTTTTTTGTTTGTTTGTTTTTTGTTTTTTTCTAATCCAAATCCCATTTCTTCAAACCACATTAGTTTCAGTCGCATGAGTTTTGTAGTAATTGCTGGTTCCTCCCTCTTCAATCGCTCCTTAAATCAGTTATCACGTCTTGTGATTTCTACTTTAAATGCCTTTCATTTCCACTCAGTGACTATCACCCCCATTTCAATCCATTATCACGGGGTGCTGGAATTATTTCAACAGTCCCTCTCCGTCTGATTCCACTTCCTTTTCCTCTTAAGTGATAATGGAAATTTTTAAGAAAAATTATGTTATGAAACGTGGGGCTAGGTAAGAAAGATTCCTTTGGTAGTATCGTGGAAGATGAAGTGGAGAAGGGAGGGTGTTGACATGAAGCAAAGACTCCCTGAATTATGGCAATGGCAGTATGGAAGATGTATGAAAAAGCGTAAAGTCCACTGGTGACCCATTGAAGCTGGAAGGACTTATATCTAATATCCTATATTCTACTTCTATAAATTAAGTACGTCAAGTGAATTTTGCTCAGGGAGGCAAACCCGTGCCTGTTAAGAATGGTCTCGCTCGGAGTGAGCCAACCAGCCTCCATCATCCAGATGGCGGATCCCAGATTGGCCGCCTGAGTGTCAGGGAGCGGCCTCTCTAGCTACTATCTCTATGGTTCGCGGAATCTCCAGGTCGCGGTTTGACCGGGCCGGCGTTTGCGCGTGCGCGAGCTCCGGCGCGTGCCCGCCCTCCCGCAACTGCCCGAAACCCGGGGTGGGAGGGGTGGGTCTGGGAACGTTGCGGCGGCAGCCGCCGCGTCCCCAACCCCTAGGGTTATTCCCGGGCCGATCCTGTGCCAGGGGCTCTTCCGTCGCCCCCTCGGGCGGCACTCACCCGGCCCTAGATGGTGGGTCCGGACGATGCCGGAGCCTGCTCGGGAAGAAACCCCAAGTTGCTCCCGGTGCCGGCGCCGGAGCCCGCGGGCCAGGACGGGAAGATGATCCGGGCCACCGGCGGCTTTGGCGGAGGCGTCGGCGCTGTGGAGCGGCCGGCGGAGGAGGAGGGGGAGGAAGAGGAGGAGACGCCGCCTCAGCAGCTCCTTCGGCGCTACCTCGCGGCGGCCGGGGGACAGCTGGAGCCGGCGCTGTGCTACTGTCCACTCCCCGCTGGCCAACCCCGCGCCCCGCAGTCCCCGGCAGCTCCGCGCTCGGACGCCTGCCCGCGGGACTCGGGCTCCAAGCACCGAGGCGCAGAGGTGGCGGATGCCCGCACGCCGCGGCATAGAGGCATGACCAACGGGGACTCGGGCTTTCTGCCGGGCCAGGACTGTCGGGACCTGGAGGAGGCTCGCGGGCTGGCCCGCGCGGGCGGTCGGGATCCGCGCCACCGCCGTCTCTGCCTTGAGGGGCCTGGAGACGAGGACGCGGACGGCGCGGACAGCCCGTCCGACTGGGCCGCGCCGCTCGAAGACCCGCTGCGGAGCTGCTGCCTTGCAGCGGCGGACCCTGACAAACCGCAGGGCGCGGGCGGCGGCCCGGAGGGCGGCCGGGCCAGCGACGGCGGCAGCAGCAGTGAAGACGTGGAGCGGCCGGGAGCAGGCGCTGGGGGTCCCGAGGAGGGCGCGTCCGCCGCCGCCTCGGCCGAGAGGACTAGCGGGGGCGCCGGCGTAGAGCCGCGCCCCGGCGTCTCGGACGTTCACGTGAACTCTCGGAACACGTTCGAGGTGAGCCGCGACCACCTGGCCCCCGCCGGGCCGCCGGTGCCCGCGCCCGCCGCGGAGCAGGGCGCCGCTGGGCCTTCGGCCCGGGCTCGACGGAGCGGCGGTTTCGCCGACTTCTTCGCCAGGTACAGCGCAGGCTGCGCCGGGGCTCGGGGCGGGCTCGGGGCCGGGGCGGAGGTCGAGGCCGGGAGTTGGCGGAGAGAGGCGTGGAGACCGCCTCCGTCCGGGCTCTTTGCTGGCGTCAGGACTTAGCTTTGATTTGTCACCGGGAGAAGAGGAACTGGGTCTGCACTGTGTTGCCTGTCAGAGAAGTTGCCAACTTTCTGGGGAGCGAATCTTTCTGTTCCTCTGTAGGCTGGAGGCTCTACCTGCGCTTCACACCTGGTTTCCGTGTATTCAGGTCCTGGCAGTGTGCTAATGCCACCGCTGCAGATTTGCCTCCTGCGGAAAAGCAGACAACCTACTACGAGGATTAGGGGTGGTGTGTGGGGTTGGGGGTGGGCGCGGCCGTAATGTGTGTACCGGGTGTGGTTGTGGAAGAGAAAGGGAAGTCATTTTGCAGACATGACTATTTGTGTGGAGTCTAAAGCCCATTCAAGTGACTTGGGAATTCTTGAAATTAGAACTGATCGTGTTTCACAGTGTTTAACTGTTTCAGTGGCTTTTATTAAAATGCAGTCAGTCTCGGGTTTGGAATTTGATTCCGGCCCTTAAAGCCAAGTTACTATGGCGCTTTATCTCCAAAATCCCTTTTCTGTACTTCTGCCAAATAGGCCTACGCTTTTTTCAGCAACTTTTAAATTTTTAATACCATTGTATTTGTGTTTTGACCTGCTATTCTTGAAATTAAGTAATGGTGCTGGACATTGCAGATTTCGGAATAGGGTTTGATAGGGATAAATTACTCATCCTAATGCACATTAATGAAATGCCAATTTTCCTGGACTCTTCTTGCTTGATACGCTTTTTTTCTTTTAATCTCTAGGCAAATTTCCCAACTTGTAAACTCTCCCCTTCAGAGTTCTCCTGTGCTTTTGCTTCCTTTTCAGGGATCTTGATAGAAATGAAGCAAATTCTACAGCTCCAGTTTTAGAGGATTATACAATCTGTGTGTATTTTTGTAGACACACAATTTTCTGATTGTAATTTTTTTCTATTTTATTATTTATTTTCCCTTGTATGAATTTATAAACTTGTTTACATGAAGATCGGGAAATCCTAATTTTGTCTAACTTGTAGGACAAAATATATAGTAGTGAGATCTGTATTTGTGCCTATAGTTGCAAAAATATACAAAAATATACTTAAAGCTTATAGTGGTAGTATTTTAAAAGTTTGCAAGGTGAGCCAAGCTTATACATTTGTGAACTTTGGGTATTTTTTGGTAATGTTTTGATGTCAGGTGTCGGGTAATTTTAGACCTGGAAGGGGTTTTGGAGATTGCAAATTCAATCACAGAATGCCTGCTCTGTGCCACCATTGGGAACAGAGATGATTTGCACAGTAGAGTGCAGGCTAGTAGGTATTAAGTTAGAAGACAGATTGGTATATATGCATTGTAAATTGTGAGCAATAACAAGGCAAATCTATTATAAGAGGTTTTTCATATTAACAGTAGGATGGAATTTTGATATTTTTTTTCTTTAATCTCTAGACAAATAGGATTTCAGTTAATATAAGTAGCGACATTTATATAGCCATATTAAGCAAGTGTATCAGAGCACTGGATTTGAAGTCAGAAAACAGGTACCATGAAGTTAATTTCTCTAAGCCTCATTTTTCTTAATCGACATTTGAATGTCAAGATTCTAGATGTCAATTGTTTCTTTGTATAAGATACTTGGAAAGGGACACAGTCAAGAGGCACAATTTTTCTTTTAGCATTTAACCGGAACCTTACTTGGTTTTGGAACACCTTAAAGACAGAGACTATGATATTCGTCTCTGAGTCTACAGTACCTAGCAGTGATATTGAGAACCTTGCTCAGTTTGTGTTGGATTGGCAGCTTTCATAGATTCTTCCTCTTCACTATTCTCTAGGTTGTGTAATTTTATTTTTTGTTAGTAAGTCAACTCAGGGCTTGAGCTCCTGACCCTGAGTTGAAGACCTGAGCTGAGATCAAGAGATCAACTGACTGAGCCACCCAGGTGCCCAGAGTAATTTTGAAGAAGCCTCCCATCCCTGGGTAGAATAATTAGAAATTTCCTTTGTCTTGACAACCTGTGAGTTTTTTTGTCATTGTTGTTGTTGTTTTCCCTTCATGTGTACAATTGTTATTCTTTTTTTTTTAAGATTTTATTTATTTATTTGATAAATATCACAAGTAGGCAGGGAGGCAGGCAGAGACAGAGAGGAAGGTAAGCAGGGTCCCTGCTGAGCAGAGAGTCTGATGTGGGGCTCGATCTGAGGACTCTGGGATCATGACCTGAGCCAAAGGCAGAGGCTTTGACCCACTGAGCCACCCAGGTGCCCCTACAATTGTCATTCTTAAGCCTGGAGCTCCAGATGTGGGATCCCTTTGGGGATATCTTGTTCTAGGATGTATTCTTGTTCTTGGGAGCAATCCCTACCTACAGCCACTTCATTTTTTAATGAGGAAGTTCACAGTCTACATAAGGTATTTTAGGTAGCTAATGGCAGAGCTGGAATTAGAAACCAGGATTCCTGATTTTTCAGACCAGGTTAACATTTGATCACAATTTGATCACAAAACCCATGGCTTTTTTCTCTCCCACCTGATTATCCTCCATCTTTCTTCTCTTTCTACTTTCTTCTCTTTGTCTTTCTTCTCTTTCTTACTGTATATATCTTACTATTATATATCTATAATAGAAATACTTTTAAGGAATAGTTTCATGTTTGTTTTAACTTAAGTAGAGAGAGGGGAACATATTACAACGGTTTATCTATACTACAAAGTTATCTTCAGTTGAGACACATTGACAGAAGCTTCATTGAGTAGGGTAGAAGTTCTGTAGGAGCTAAAGGAGTTTTGCCCAGGATGGGACTGCTCTCCATCTCCTACTTTCCCTCTTTTTCAGATGAAGTGAGTTCTTGTTCAGTCCCGGTTGGGGCCTTGCCTCAGCTTCACATGGGCATCCCTCTGTGAATGAATGGTGACTTGACTATGGGAGCCCCAGAAGTAATATTCCCTCAGATCCTTGGTCTTTTCCTGTCCATAAATGTTTAAAATGTGGGGCTCCTGGGTGGCTCAGTGGGTTAAGCTGCTGCCTTCGGCTCAGGTCATGATCTCAGGGTCCTGGGATCGAGTCCCGCATCGGGCTCTCTGCTCAGCAGGGAGCCTGCTTCCCTCTCTCTCTCTGCCTGCCTCTCCATCTACTTGTGATTTCTCTCTGTCAAATAAATACATAAAATCTTTTAAAAAAATGTTTAAAATGTTAGGTTAGGGAGCACCTGGGATGGCTTAGTCATTTGAGCTTGGACTCTTGGTTCTGCTCGTGATCTCAGGGTTGTGAGATCCAGCCTGGCATCCAGCTCCATGCTCATTGGGGAGTCTGCTTGAGATTCTCTCCCTCCCCCCTGCCTCTCCACTGCTTGTGGATGCTCACTTGCTCTCTCTTTCTCCCCTTCTCTCTCTCTCTCTCAAATAAGTAAGTCTTTAAAAAAATAAAATAAAATGCTAGGTGGGTCTACTACTCCTAGTAAGGAGGAGTTGAAAACTTAAAAAAATATATATCTTATGTTTCCAGGCTAGCTTTCATTCTTTAAGGATCTGTTTATTACTCTTTCTTTTTTTTTTTAAGATTTTATTTATTTATTTGAGAAAGAGAAAGTGAGAGAGAGCACAAGACAGGGGAGGGTCAGAGGGAGAAGCGCATTCCCTGAGCCCGATGTGGGATTCGGTTATGCGACTCCAGGATCATAACCTGAGCCAGTGGCAGCTGTTTAACCCAACTGAGCCACCTAGGCACCCCTGTTTATTACTCTTTCAAAAATAAAATAAATGTAAATTATCTAAATGGGTCCTTCAAGCAAATTCATGTCTTAATTTTTTTTCAATCTAGAAAGATTTATTTTTTAGATAAGGTACACCTTTTATAGGTATTTTTATAGGTATATATATATTTTTTAAAGATTTCATTCATTTATTTGACAGAGACAGATCACAAGTAGGCAGAGAGGGAGAGGAGGAAGCAGGCTCCCCGCTGAGCAGAGGAACTCGATCCCAGGACCCTGAGATCATGACCTGAGCCGAAGGCAGCAGCTTAACCCACTGAGCCACCCAGGCGCCCCTATAGGTATATTTTTAAAGCTGTTTAACACTTGAGTTTTGTTCAGATTGTACTGGCACAGTTACTGTTATTTAGAAACACACAAGTATCTGTTGCCAGGTAGTGCCGATATTTTTTTCTTACAAAGTCTTCATGTGAATCATGAGAATTGGGTGGCCTTAAAGGGCATAGCTCAGGTAGAGAAGAAAGTATTGAAGATTTTTTCCTTACTTTTAAAAGGGAGAATTGACATTGTAGATTATGAAACATACAGATCTATGTAGCTTTTTCAGTAATTATTGACTTCTGAAACTTACTTGATGTTGTGGTAAAAGATTATTTTCACAGAACACATATTACAGTTAGACTGAACTTGGAAGACTAAAGGCTCGTTTAGTGATTTCTTTTCCTTCTTAAAAAATTTTTATTAAGAAGGCTCCACACCCAGCATGGGGCTTGAACTCCCCACCCTGAGATCAAGGTCTAAGATCAAGGCCTGAGCTGAGATCAAGAGTCAGACACTTAACCAACTGAGCCACTCAGATGTCCCATGTAATTTTTCTTTATTTAAGGTTCTCAGAAACAACAAAATCAACCACATTTCTTTTTCCACCTAGAATTTGCGCTGGTTGGCAAGATCATAATTCACCTGACTGAACTATTGGAGACTTCTGTCAAATCGGGCTCCCTTATTTGTTGCACAGCATGTATTCCTCCCAACCAACTAAAATAAAAGCCTGTTTCACAAAAAAATTCCTTTTTCAGCATTTCAATAAAGAAGAGGCAAAATATCACATTTCTGATAAGTTTTAAAAGATTTTTAGAGTTACCCAAATCAGGTATAATTATTTGTAAGGGGAATGAAGGAATATCTTGATTTAAATATTAAATTAAATATATTAAGTTTTTGTTACTGCAAGAGATTACAAAAAATGTAGAAGTATTCTTTTCTATGTCACTATTGAAACACTTTTGACATTACATTTTTAGGAAAGCTGAAAATAATACGTAATTCATTGCTCTAGAATAAAAATAAGACCCTTTAAAATTTTAGAATGTTGTGAAGCTACCCATTATATTAGATTAAGGAGCTGATGGCTCAAGAGCCTTTTGTATTATTTGTTCCCTGTATCTGATATCCACTACCCCCATTCTCCCCACCCCACCATTGAGTGCTTTCTTAAGACACAAAACACTAAACTACGGGAAATACAGCTCTGGTTCAAGGACATTACGTAGAAATTTGTGGTTTTAGGGTGATTGGTTAGAAATGTAATAATCTAAATATAAGTCAGGTAGAAAATATTGGAAAACTCCCAATTTTTCTGAAACTAAGATAATTTTAATATAATGGAGGGGAGGGGCAAAGGGAGAAGGAAAGAGAATCTTAAATAGGTGCCAGGAGCAGAGCAAAGCTGACATGGGCTCGGTCTCACAATCCTGAGATCATGACCTGAGCTGAAATCAAGAGTCAGACAGTAACAGAGCAGTAACAAAGCAGACTCTTACTCCAGTATGAACTTGGAGTTACTCATTTGGTAGAAATTTTTTGAACTATTAAAAATGGACATAGAGGGCGCCTGGGTGGCTCAGTGGGTTAGGCCACTGCCTTCGGCTCAGGTCACGATCTCAGGGTCCTGGGATCGAGTCCCGCATCGGGCTCTCTGCTTAGCAGGGGGCCTGCTTCCCTTCCTCTCTGTCTGCCTGCTTCTCTGCCTACTTGGTGATCTCTGTCTGTCAAATAAATAAATAAAATCTTTTAAAAAAAGTGGGCATAGAGAGGGGCACCTGGGTGGCTCAGTGGGTTAAAGCCTCTGCTTTCGGCTGGGGTTGTGATCCCAGGGTCCTGGGATCGAGCCCTATATCGGGCTCTCTGCTCGGAGGGGAGCCTGCTCCTCCTCTCTCTCTCTGCCTGCTTCTCTGCCTACTTGTGATCTCTGTCTGTCAAATAAATAAAATCTTAAAAAAAAATAGGCATAGAGATTTACTCTTTTTAAAGTACTTTTTATTTTAAGATAGTTTCAGATTTACAGAAAAGTTGCAAAGATTCTGGTATACTCCTCACCCAGTTCCCCTATTGTTAATATCACATTACTGTGGTACATTTTCAACAACTGAGAAACCGCATTTGTACATTGCTATTAATTAAACTTCACACTTTATTCAGCATAGAGATATTGACTAAAAGATTTTTACTTGGGGAGCAGTTGTGTTTTACTGTACAATAAAAAATGTTTAAAGTAGAAGGAACTTTAAGGATCACTTTATTCATCATTTAATATCCTATGGAAAATCAGCAGTGTTGTTAATTAGAGAAATCTCTGATTTGCTAGGTATCACCTAGTAGGGTGGTATTAATTAATATTGGAAATGAGTTAGACATGGTCGTTAACTGTTCTTCAGGTAGACCAAGGGCATTGATTTCCAAGGCTTTGCAGTTCACACTATTCAGGACAGTATTTAACAACCATTGTTTACCTGTTTGCCTCTAAAAAAATTATGAAAGCATATTTTAATTCTATATAATTTCATATTTTTCCAAAGTTATATTGATATGTGTTTTCTAATTCTGGAAATATTCCCTGTGACCTGTTAAGGGTGGGATTTATTTTTATTTTACAATTATTTGCCTATGGTCAGATAGTGAATGAGTAAAAGAATCAGAACTTGAGCAAAGATCTGATTCCTAGGACTTGAAGCTTATATACTAATTTCTACAAATTCTGAAAAGTTTATGAACAAAAACTTAATTTTTGGTGTAGTAAAAATACTGTGGGCTTGAGAGATAAGAAACTTGGTTTTTGTCCTGGGTAAGCTTCTTCTGCCGTTAAATAATTGTGTGACCTTGGAAAAATTAACTAAATTTAGTTAGTTTCCTCATCTGTGAAATTAGGAGATTCATAGTCCCTTCCAGCTCCAATATACTGTGATATTATATGATTTTCTTGCAATACTTTTATAGGCCTCAAAATTTTACCAGCTAAATATTGCAAATGTGAACTGAGTTAAAGATGGTGCTTTAAAAAACAGGATGTTTGTTGCATCTGTAAAATGAGAAAGTTGAAATATCTCCAACTCTAAATTCTGCCCTGCAGCTCTTTCCACCATCTTTCCGTGTCGCCATAATGGTGCATGTGAATGTCCTGGCAGATGCTCTCGAGAGTGTTAACAATGCTGAAAAGAGAGGCAAATGCCAGGTTCTTACAGGCCATGCTCCAGGTCGTCATCCAGTTTCTAACTATGTTGATGCAGCATCGTTATACTGAGAGTAAAATTTTTTTTTAAGATTATTTATTTATTTATTTGACAGACAGAGATCACAAGTAGGCAGAGAGATAGGCAGAGAGAGAGGAAGGGAAGCAGGCTCTCTGCCGATCATAAAGCCCAATGCGGGCCTCATTCCCAGGACCCTGGGATCATGACTTGAGAGGAAGGCAGAGGCTTTAACCCACTGAGCCACCCAGGTGCCCCCTGACAGTCAAATTTGAAATCATTGATGATCACAGAGCAGGGAAAATTGTTGTGAACCTCATGGGCAGGTTAAACAAGTGAGGAATAATCAGCCCCAGATTTGATGTACAACTCAAAGATCTAGAAAAATGGCAGAATCATGGGCTCCAGTTCTCCCAGTTTGATTTCACTGTACTGACAACCTCAGCTCGCATCAGGGACCATGAGGAAGGAAGTTGAAATAACATAGGAGGGAGAATCCTGGGATTCTTTTTCTAGGGATGTAGTACAAATAAATAAAATGTGCAAATAAAATGCATTCATGGAAAAAAATAAATTCTACATTGCATATTTCTTTTAGTAAAGGTCTAACTCTGCCCCAGAATAATGCTGAACATCAATAATCTTTGTTTAGTTTCTTTCATATGGGTAGTATAGAACAGCAGCTCTAATTAGAAAATTCTGGATTTTTTTCCTTTTAATTTCTTTGGAGTAGGAGAAAAAATAAGATAAGTAAATTCTAGTTAATCAGTGTAGTGGAATTTGAGACCTTAACTTCCGGACCATGAGTTCTATCTCAGGTTGCCAGTGTTCCACTTTGGTGAACTAATAGCCTAGTGCAGTAATTCCAAGCTTTCGTTATACTTCACAATCACCTAAAAGCACATTTTAAAACATGAGATTCTCCAGAGTCCACGACTCCTACCTTGTTAGATTCAGGGAACTTGCTTTTGGCAGATGGCATATTCAAAATACAGGATAGTTTGGTGTTAAAAGTGCCGGCCCTGGAGTTAGACTGCTTTAGTTTGAATTAGCTTATCTTGCTGTATAATTACGCACAAGTTACTTGACCCATCTAGTTCTTGGGCAGCTCATCCATAAAGTAAGGATAATGGTGATACCCACCTCCTGAGACCGTCCAGGAGATGATGGTCTAAGTGTGTTGCATTTCTTATTTGACATACAGTGAAGGTTCAGATGTTCTTATTCAGACTTCAGTATGACAGCTGTAGTCCCTTCCCCAGCTTCATCACTGACATCCATTGGTTTAAAGAAAGGAAGAGATGAATGGATTTTTTAATGTACTACCTGAAGAAACATTTCACAGTTTGTGTAGTAGACTTTTAAACACAATTAGTATTTGGGATTGTGTGGGAATTAAAATCGACTGTAACATTATGATCTAAAATTTCCAGAAGTCTTTAAACTTTGACTAAAAAGCAAATCTGAGAAGGACCTGAAAGGGGGGGATGTTGAGATGGATTAAAATATTTGTATCTTTTATTGTTTTAAGGAACTTTACAGACAGGCAAAGCCAGATTTTTAGTTTAAGTTCATGAAATGTTTAACTTGGCTCACTCATACATTTCAAAGTTAGTATGTTGTTGTGGGAAAGCTTTGGGAAGAGTGGAAACATTTGGAGATTTTGAGGTGACACATCTGTTACCCATCTCCAAGCATATTGGGAAGGGAAAAGTCAGTCCTTTTTGAGGCAGATTATTTTCCTAGGAACTCTGCTATCTACCCTGAGTTGTCCCCAGGTAGTTCTGATTGATAAGATCCTTGATTCCTACTACAATAATTCTTAAACTTTAGTGTTTAAAATTACCTGGAGGGAGGAGATTGTCAAGAATGGGGATTTCTTGAGCTCCCCCACTCTGTTTTTGATTCACTAGATCTTGGGTGGGGCCCAGCAGGAAACCAAGTATTTATTTAACAAGGACTCCCTAGTGATTCTGATGCAGGTGGTTCTCAGACTGTAATTACTGAAATTATTGTTGATAGGTGTCCTCAGATAATAACTGGAAGAAGGTACAACATGCATTTACAACTCATATTACCTTATTGATTTAAAATTGGGTCATATCAATTATCATCTGATCTCTCTGATGTAAGGAATTTGAGAAGCAGGGCAGGAGGTCTTGGCGGGTAGAGAGGGGGGAAAAATGAAACAAGATGGGACTTGGGAGGGAGACAAACCATAAGAGACTCTTAATCTCAGGAAACAAACTGAGGGTTGCTGGAGGGTGGGAGGGGGATAGGGTGGCTGGGTTATGGACATTGGGGAGGGTATGTGCTATGTTAAGTGCTGTGAATTGTATAAGACTGATGACTCACAGACCAGTACCCGTGAAGCAAATAATACATTATATGTTAACAAAATAAAATAAAGTTGGGTTATATGTAAGTCCTGTAATTGGTGAGTATAAGTACAGGTATGGTAGAGATCAGGGGTAAATACAAATGTGTAAGTATTTTGCTAACTTTCACTAGATTGAGAAGTTATCTCTGCCTGATTAAATTATAGTTTCCTTTTTTTTAGTGGGAAGGGTCTTTTTTTAAAATAATTTATTTGCAGAGATCACAAGTAGGCAGAGAGGCAGGCGGAGAGAGAGAGAGGAGGAGCAAGCAGGCTCTCCGCCGAGCAGAGAGCCCGACTTGGGGCTCTATTCCGGGCTCGATCCCAGAACCCTGGGATCATGACCCAAGCTGAAGGCAGAGGCTTTAACCCACTGAGCCACCCAGGTGCCTGGTGGGAAGGGTCTTTTACTTTCATTTTAAGCCATGCTTGCCTGTTCTGTGAAAAGTTTTAACTTTCAAAATCTTACTCAGATCTCTTTAACGTGGAGACGTAACTGTCCTTATTTATAGCTTATCAAAGAAGGTGTTAATTTTGCTTCCTTCTCCTGCTAGTTGTAACTCTTTTCCGTGCCTTTAAGAAAAAATCCTGCAGATTTCACATGGCTTATTCCCCTGTAGAATTTGCTGCTTCAGCCTTTCTTGGACTTCTTATTTCTGTGGCTAAAAGAAGAAAGAGAGGGAAACTCATGTGACTGTCTGGGTTTTCTGCAGGCTCTTTCCTGCAATTAAGAGAAGTTTACCTTAGGAAACCAAGCTACAAGTTATGCTCCTAGTTAGAGCTAGTTTGAGAGTGAACTTAGTAATGTGTTTAAATTTACCCTTGAATTTGGCTTTTCACTTTCTTTTTAATTTGAATTTTATTTTGGGATACATTATTGGCTAGAAAATATTTCCATCTGCCTGTTTCTAACCCCACAGAGATTAAAACATTCTGAGTTTGGAACTGAACATGATAGTTTTGAAGTCAATTATGTGCTATTTTCTCGTATTTTCCCAAATACCGTAATGTATAACTACCCATCATACATTGGGAATTATTTACAGTTTCCAAATCTGGTTTTCATCTAGACTGTAGTCCTCTTCTAGTCAAGTAGGGGAAATACTTTTATTGCTCTAAGAAAAAGGTATTCAGAGACTATAAATTTAAAATTTTTTATAAGAACAGAAAATGCTCATCTTTTTTTGGCTTAAAATATAGAAATTTATTATCTGATAGCTCTGTAGGTCAGAAGTCTAACAATACATGTCTCAGTGGGCTAAAATCATGGTATGAGCAGGGCTAGAGGCTTGAGGGGAGGGTCCATTTCCTTATCTTTAGAAAATGCTCTTATTATTTGCTTTTGGAAAAGCAGGACAGGAAATATAAAATAAAACTACTAAGGATAGTAGTTGTTTCCATACTATTCCAGTTAAGGTGGTAAGGAAAAAGTTAAAATTAGAGAGTGTGAAGTTACAGTTACAGACAGGAAAAGCTGTTAAGAGAATGAGTTTGAAGACATTTCTACAGAGAAAAATTGCTGAGGAGAATACATGTTAGTTGGAAGTTAGCTCTGTACTTTGACTCTAGGCTTCAGAGTGTTGCTACAGATAATAAGTACAGATTAAGTACAGATTATCTGCATATTTATTTTTCTGCCCTGCTTACCTCAGTACCCTTGTAGAGGTTTCTGGCAACTTGTTGCCTCCTTAAATATGTCTGCTATGCCTCCCTCTTAACTTCCCTAATGTCCCCAGCCTCTCATGGCCTCTTCAGAAGTCATATTGTACAGCAGAAATATTTTTTAATGACAGGTATGTATGTGTGTGTATATATGTATGTATGTGTGTGCGTGTATATATGTATCCTGTAATATATATAATATACAGTAGGTTAATATTTATGGTGTATATATGATGTAATGTATAATGTAAAGTAGCCTCTATATATATGGTTTAATTTAGGATCTAAAAATTTAGGTGCTAGTATGATAGATACAGATATTAAAAAGCAGTGTTTTATGCAGTGTGTTATTCCTTGAGATTCAGTATTAAAAGGAAAATTTTTTATAAGCACCATGGTGAACCTAGCAAACAATTAAAATCCCTCTCACCCGTAAGGAGAAAATTAATTGCTCTTTACCAGGAAGATACGTTGTGTAGTTTTAAATTTAAGTTCTGAAATAAACTAATGAAATTTTAAGTCAGTGAAAGGTCTCAACTTAAAGAGTGATAAAATGTAGGTTTTTAAAACGTAAGTGGTAAAATGTAATGCCTTTTTTTTTTTTTTTTCCTTACATGGCCCTTGACAACCCCATTGGACTGACTTTTTAACCTCATGGTACTACCTAGGATTGAAGAGATTGAAATCCTGGGTGTTGTTTGGAAGACAGATTTGTTGTGATTCAGAACTGGGTGTTGGGAACCAAAATCTGTTATCAAAGACTAATAACATTTTTTTTAAAGATTTTATTTATTTGTTTGACAGGCAGAGATTACAAGTAGGCAGAGAGAGAGGAGGAAGCAGGCTCCCTGCTGAGCAGAGAGCCCCGATATGGGGCTCGATCCCAGGACCCTGGGATCATGACCTGAGCGGAAGGCAGAGGTTTTAACCCACTGAGCCACCCAGGCACCCCGACTAATAATATTTTTGATAAATAATTTTTATATAAAGGTAACCAATACAATAATTGAACATATAACCAGAGAATAATGGCCATCTTTATGATATACACCCAGAAATGCATTAATACTGTTTAGAATACCTAGGACGGAAATTAAGTTTCAAAATGGGGCATACAAATAACTGAGAATTGGGAGCACCTGGGTGGCTCAGTGGGTTAAGCGTCTGCCTTCAGCTCTGGTCATGATCTCAGGTTTCTGGGATGGAGCCTGCATCTTGCTCTCTGCTCAGCAGGGAGCCTGCTTCCCCCTCTCTTTCTGCCCGCCTCTCTGCCTACTTGTGATCTCTCTCTCTCTGTCAAGTAAATAAAATCTTAAAAAAAACAACAACAACACTGAGAACAATTTTAGAAGATAACCACTATTATATTTTCCCAAATAAAATAATAGCTGTATATTTAATGAGGAGATAAGATTGTTTTGTTCTAAGAGACCACCAAAATACAATCTTTTGATTTAGTTGTCTATTTAATGGAAATATCACAACACCTTGATCACTAGAGGGATTTCAAATATGCTACTGCAAGATAAGTTCTATCGTGCATGCCATCAGTTCAAGAAGTACTTCTAGCTCAGGCCTGAGCAAAAGGTCAACAAAACAAACCAGTAACAACCAGCACCACCATAGAGCTAAGTGTGTTTGCCTCTTGATTCTTAGAGAGTTTGGGCACCTGATGGATATTGTTTAGCCTCTGCTTGAGTTCTTTTTCTAACAGAGAGGTCAATTTCCTCAAGGCAGCCTATTGAGGAAATAAATAATTGTTAGAAGTTTCTTTATGTGGAAAACAGTGTATCTCTTTGTAATGTTTCTGGTCCTAATTTGCCCTTTAGAGCCACAAAGAATAAGTTAGGTGTTTTTTGTTTTGTTTTTTTTTTTTAACATAATCACGCTTCAGAAATTTAAAGATTGCTTCTGAGCCTCTTTTTGTTTTTGGGCCTTCTGACCTAAGCACACTCCGTTCTTATTGAGTTAGTTTGCAATTTTCTTTACCATCTCTTTATTCGACAAATGCTTTTGAGCCCTATTATGTATATGAGGCACTAAGGAAATTAAATATTATTAAACAGTAAGAAAATTAAATAGCATTAAACTTTGGATGGGGGAGACACATGAATCAGTATTTACACTATATTACTTGATTAGTTTTATAAAAGATTTTACCAATGAGAACAGTTGGGATAGGAATGAGGCTCACTGACCAGAGTACCTGGTGGTTCACTGGTTCATCGACCTTATGCTCAGTTCCTGGGATTGAACCTGGCATTGTGCTCCGTGCTCTGCAGTGAGGCTGACTGAAGACCATACAGGCACACAACAGTATGTGCAGAATTTATGCATGAAAATAGCACAGCACTTGGGACTGCAGAACAACTGCCCTTGGGTGAGGCAGGGTGTCAAAAATGTTGAAGTTAAATTGTGAGGGAGTTTGCATGACAGAACTAAGCAATTTTAAACTGATTCCATCCAGGACGTTTGATGGGTTTTTTTTTGTTTTTGTTTTTGTTTTTTTTTTTAAAGATTCGACTTATTAGAGCGAGCACAAGCCCGAGGGGTGGGGGGGCGGGGAAGCTGACTCCCTGAACCTCAGGCTGGGCTGGATCCCAGAAATCTGGGATCATGACCTGAGCTAAAGGCAGACACTTAACTGATCGAGCCCCGCCGCCAGGTTCCCCAGATGGGCTCTGAAAACAAGGGAAGCATGCTCAGAATTGCTTTTATTTAGTTATTTTTTTAAAATTTAGGTAGGCTTCACACCCAGAATGAAGCCCAATGTGGGACATGAGCTCATGACCCCGAGATCAAGACTTGAGCTTAGATCAAGGGTCTGATGCCTAACTGACTAAGCCACCCAGGCACCCCGCCGAATTGTATTTCAGAATAATGACTCTTGTGGCAGATTGATTTGGAACTTGTGAAACCAGGGATTGGATGCACTGTGGTAGTTTATACATGCTTGTCAGTCTCTTTATTAAAGTATGATATCTGGTAGTTGATGTAAATAACATTAAATTCAATCCTTGTTAGAAGGCATCCCTAACAAATTGAGTGACTTATGCTTATACTAGATGTCTTTTTGTGAAGCTTTGGTGGAAGAAAACCTTGAATCTGATTTTTGTTTTGAGGGAAGTGGGGATGACATGAAAATGGAGAGTCATGTGAAAAATTATGTCTACCATGTTCTTGTAAGTAATTTGATGGGGAGAGGGGAAGAGCCAGAATAGCTCTTAGGCTGGTTGTTTTGCTCTCATGAATCAGAAAGAAAACAACCTCTGGGTAAACCCTTAGAGTGTTAAGTTATTGTACAATCAAGTCTTTACATTCAATGCACATGTTCTGTACATTGCTTCATAAAAGTGGGTGCTGGTAGTATACTCTCAGCCATTTCAGGGATTGTTTGAGGTAAAGACAAAGTATCGAGACTTCCAAACTCCCTGGAGATAAAGAACATGTCTATTTTGTCTCTGCATAGAGGCGTAGGTCCTTAAATGTAATAGGAAAACAAAGATTTATTGGGTTACAGCTTTAAAAAGGTACAAGAATGTAATATAGCTTAATGTCTGGAACCTTTGAAATGGTCACTTTGGGAGGCTCTCCACTTTTTACTTTAATAGTATCATTTCTCAAAGTATTTTGGTACCTGTCTTTGGGGAGATGTTTCTGTAGAAGAGAAATCTTTTGGGCCAGTGTAAGGACTAAAAAACTGAATGTTGGAGGAGATCAAAGCTGAAACACATTGGGAAGCCAACTAAACAAGTTCAGTTGTACATTAACTATAATAAGTACTTTAAATAATATCTTAGGTATAATAGATTTATCCCCAGGCAAGTAGTTAGACATAATATATAAATAGCTGTGGTTTGTACAAACGGGCATAAATGATTTCACCTTTATATTCTTTTAAAGGATTAAATAAGGTCAGAGACTTGGTGTCTGCCACCCTTAAATTTGGTCATCTTGGGTATATCTGGCTATATCAGTTTTTTTTTTTAAAGATTTTATTTATTTATTTGACAGAAATCACAAGTAGGCGGAGAGGCAGGCAGAGAGAGAGAGAGCAGGAAGCAGGCTCCCCGCTGAGCAGAGAGCCCAACACGGGGCTCGATCCCAGAACTCTGGGATCATGACCCGAGCCGAAGGCAGAGGCTTTAACCCGCTGAGCCACCCAGGCGCCCCATGGCTATATCAGTTTAATTTTGGTGGAGCTTAAAACTCTTCTTACTTACCACTGTGTTTGCAAAAACAGTCCATGTTTAAAGGACTTTTTTTTTAAAGATTTATTTATTTAGAGAAAGAGTGCATGCACATGAGCATGCAAGCAGAAGGGGCAGAGGGAGAAGGAAAGAGAATCCCATGCAGACTCCAAGCTCAGCACCAAGTCCAACGCAGGGCTAGATCTCATCACCCTGAGATCACGAGCCAAAACCAAGAGTCAGTAACTTGACAGACTGCACTACCCAGGCACTCCTAAAGGACTAACTTTCATATAGATAATAGGAGAATCTATAATACAGCATCTGTAACTGGCAGTGTTATAATGTAAAAGAAATGTTGAACTCTGTATAGTAAATGTTGCCTTAATGATGTAAGTTTTGAAATATCCTTTATGCTTTTTCTGCTTGGAAAATAAGTAGTTTTCTTTAACTTTTCTTTTCTTTTTTTTTGAGAGAGAGGGAGAGAGGATGTGTGCATGTGCACTTGGAGGGGAGGGCAGAGGGACAGGGAGAGAGAGAGACTTAAGGAGGCTCCATAGGTGCCCCTTCTTCAGCTTACCTGATTAGCAAACAAATTATTTTCAATTTCAGTAGAAGTAGATGTATCTGGCTTTTTCTTATACTCTGTATTATATTTTTGATCCTTTATTAATAGCAAACACATTCATCTTTTGTCATTTTGTACATTCTTATTCATTCTTACAAATCTATACTAAATAACACTTATTTGCCATCACCAAAGTTTTTAATAATTTTAAATATTAGCCTTCATTTTAGATTTGATAACACTTAAAAACACTGTTCATATAGAATAAACAGCTTTTGATATAAAGTCATTTTTGTATATTGTTTTAAAAGCCTTAACCAGTGGGATTTAGTTTTCTGTGTAATATATTTAGTTCCAAACACTGCCAGGGGAAAAAAAAAGTGAATTACCTTGAAATAGTTCTTTACAAAGATGTGTGGTTTAGATATGGTTTTTGGTTTGGCATACTTATTACTACTTAAAGATGTAGGTCTAGTCTTAAACCGGTGACTATATTTTTAAAAATTGATAATTGGAAGTTCACTTTTAGAAACCTGTTAACATTTTTTATTATGTTAAAATACATATAAAAGTTACCGTTAGTGACATTTACTGCATTCTTTTTGTTAATAGTCATCACCACTGTCTAGTTCCACGACATTTCATTACTCCAAAAGGAACCTCCATTCCCATTAGCAGTCACTGCACTCCACTCTCCCTCCGGGACCCTGACAATCACTATCTGTGTCCTGTTTCGGAGGGTTTGCATAGTCTGGATATTTTGTGTAAATGAAATCATACAATACATAGCCTTTTGTGTCTTCTTTCACTTGGCATGATGTTTTCAAGGTTCATCCATGTCATGGCATATACCAGTATTGTTCTGCTTTTGATAGCTAAATAGTATTCCATTGTGTGAATATAGCACATTTTTTAATCCACTTATCCATTGACAGGCATTTATTTGTGTTGTTTTCACCTTTTGGATTTTATGAATACTGCTATGAATATTTGTGTATAAGTTTGTTTGTTTTTTTTTAATGCTCCTCAAGTTATTTTGGGTTTATGTCTAGCAGTAGTATTATTAGATCATATGATAATGTTTAACTTATTAAGGAACCACCAGTTATTTTCCATAGTACTTGCACCATTTTACATTCCCCCCAGCAATGTACAAAGATTATACTTTTTGTACATCCACTTCAACACCTATAGTTTTTCCTTTTTTTGCCCCCCTAGTTATAGCTATCCTAGTGGGTATGGAGTAGTAGCTCACTGTGGTCTTAATTTGAGTTTACCTAATGTCTAATGATGTTGAATACTTTTTCATGTGCTTGTTAGATATTTGTTTATCCTTTTTGGAGAAATGTTTATTCATATCTTTTGTCCATTTTTAATTGGGCTGTTTGTATCTTTGTGTGTGTGGTTTTTTTTTTTTAAAGATTTTATTTATTTGACAGAGAGAGAGACAGCAAGAGAGGGAACACAAGCAGGGGGAATGGGAGAGGGAGAAGCAGGCTTCCCACTGAGCAGGGAGCCCCATGTGAGACTCCAACCCAGGACCCTGGGATCATGACCTGAGCCTAAGGCAGACGCTTAATACCTGAGTCACCCAGGCACCCTTTGTATCTTTGTTGAGTTATAGGAGTTCTTTATATATTCTGAATACTGGCCCTTTATCAGTTATATGATTTGGAAATAGGTTCCCCTATTCTGTGGCTTATCTTTATACTTCTTGGTAGTATCATTTGATGGACAAAAGTAGGATCTTTTTAGATTGGCTATATTTGGGGTGCCTGGGTGGCTCAGTCAGTTGAGCATCTGATTCTTGATTTTGGCTCAGGTCATGATTTCAGGGTCATGAGATTGAGTCCTACGTGGTGCTCCCAGGCTCAGTGTGGACTCTACTTGAGATTCTCTCTTTTCCCTCTCCCTCTGCCCCTCCCCCCTGCTTGTAGGTGCACACACTCTCTCTCTCAAATAAGTAAAATCTTTAGATTGGCTATATCACAGTTCTAACCATGTGTTACCAACTTAGTTTATATTTTAAGAGGGGGAAATAAAATGTGTATGTAGAGCATAGAGGTAGGAAAGGACAGAATGTGTGGAAAGGTTATGAAGTTTGGCTAATACTATGTTAGGGTTAGTGTCCATAACTGTAAGGAACAGAAGCCCACCTAAGCTACCTTAGAGGAAGGAAGGTTTATTGTAGGCATGTAACAGGCATCTTGTAGATTTTTTAAAAAGATGTTATTTATTTATTTGACAGAGAGAGAGACCACAAGTAGGCAGAGAGGCAGGCAGACAGAGAGTAGGAAGCAGGCTCCCCACAGCAGAGAGCCCGATGCGGGGCTAGATCCCAGGACCCTGAGATCATGACCTGAGCCAAAGGCAGAGGCTTAACCCACTGAGCCACCCAGGCACCTAGATATTTTGAAAATAGAGAATGAAATATACCTGGGATGTAGAGTGCCGGGAATAGTTCTCCACTTTTCAAGAGATGGTTTTTCTCATCTTTCTGTCTTCTGATTGTTCAGTACATGGTTTCCATCTGCAGAAGCCCTATAAAGCTGTCCTAGCTCTACCTGATTTATCAGTTCAAGCATCTACTAGCTTTCAACTGACTCAGTCTCCAAGTTTCCTATTTAAATATCTTGGGACCAAAAAAAAAAACCCACCAAAAAAATAAATAAATAAATAAAGTGGGGGACAACCCCTTTGGTTGCCCTTGGGAGCTTTGTACTATCACTTTGCTAGTACTCAATAAACCTTGCTTTGCCGCCCACCAAAAAAGAAAAAGAAAAAAATCCTGGGAACTTGATTGTTTCAGCCTATGAGTTAATTTGTTCCAAAGGCAAGGCCATAAGATATAAATGCAGCCACACTGGGCTGCTGCTTCAGTAGGAATTGGAAAAAATGGACAAAGAAGTGGGAGTGGGTTGCAGGTATGCTGAAGTCACGTATATTTCTCTTGAGTGGTGGCAAGAGTAGTAGGAACTAATGTTGGACAGATTATTTGGATTCAAGTTGTGAAGAGCTTTTAATACTAGGTTAAAGAATTAAAAATTTTCCTTAAGGATTAGGGACTATTGAGGGTTTGAGGACAAGGAAATGAAATGATTTATTCTCTTTTTGTACTTCGTAGTTTATTCTACTCAGAATGAGTTGTTTGATATTCTCCTAATTTCAGTTTGTCTGGACCACCCCCCTTGTTTATTCAGCAAGCGTATTTGAACACAGAGCTATATTCCAAGGAAGTAACTAGAATAAAGCCTTTCTGGTGAAGTCAGCAATGATGACATTGCAGACATAAATTGAAATGCTATGATGTGATACTAGCAGGCAGCAAGAGATGGTGTGGGGGGCAAAATTTACTTCTCTGGCACTGAGTCTGGCTTGTAAGTTTATCTTCAGGTTTATTCCAGGCCTTTACAGGAGTTAGGGGAGAGGGTGATTACAAAGAGGTAAATGATGGATTTTCTGGGGGTGATGGAACTGTTGTATACCTCAGTTGTGGTGGTCGTTATGCAGATCTGTACATGGGATAACACTTGTAGAACTGTACATCAAAAGAAAAACAGCCAATTTTCATTTCGTGTTAGTTTAAAAAATATTTACTGAGTGTTTGCATAGCTTATATGCAGAGCATTGTTAATGTTCTACAGTCCTGTTCACAGTGCATTTATAGCTGAAAAGTTGCATTCAGATCAGTATATAAGATAGAAAGTGAGAAATATTAGAAGAGAATGATGCAAGAAGAAGTGGCTCTTACGATTCATAGAAATAATGGCTCACTAGACTGTGCTGTTCCATTAGACTAATGCTGTAGGACTGAATCTTTGTCATGTACTCCTCCATCATATGTTGGAAACCTAATCTCCAGTGTGATAATATTTGGAGTTGGAGACTTAGGGAGGTCCTTGGGTCAAGTGAAGCCCATCCACATGAATGGGATTAATGCCCTTCTGAAAGAGGGCTTGGAAAGCTCTCTCATCCCTTCCACCATGGGAGAATAAAATCAAAAGTCTATGAACAGGAAGGAGACTCTCACCAGACACTGAAACGGCCAGTGCCTTGATCTTTGACTTCCCAACTTCCAGAACTGTGGGAAATAAGCTTCTGTTGTTTATAAGCCACCAAATCTATAGTATTTTGTTATAGCATCCTAAATGGACTAATACAACTAGGAATAGAAGTGATTTTTTTTCCAATTTATTTATTTTCAGAAAAACAGTATTCATTATTTTTTCACCACACCCAGTGCTCCATGCAAGCTGTGCCCTCTATAATACCCACCACCTGGTACCCCAACCTCCCACCCCCCCCGCCACTTCAAACCCCTCAGATTGTTTTTCAGAGTCCATAGTCTCTCATGGTTCATCTCCCCTTCCAATTTACCCAAAAGCACATACCCTCCCCAATGTCCATAACCCTACCCCCCTTCTTCCAACCCCCCTCCCCCCAGCAACCCACAGTTTGTTTCGTGAGATTAAGAGTCACTTATGGTTTGTCTCCCTCCCTATCCCGTCTTGTTTCATGGATTCTCCTCCTACCCACTTAAGCCCCCATGTTGCATTACCACTTCCTCATATCAGGGAGATCATGTGATATTTGTCTTTCTCCGCTTGACTTATTTCGCTAAGCATGATACGCTCTAGTTCCATCCATGTTGTCGCAAATGGCAAGATTTCGTTTCTTTTGATGGCTGCATAGTATTCCATTGTGTATATATACCACATCTTCTTGATCCATTCATCTGTTGATGGACATCTAGGTTCTTTCCATAGTTTGGCTATTGTGGACATTGCTGCTATAAACATTCGGGTGCACGTGCCCCTTTGGATCACTACGTTTGTATCTTTAGGGTAAATTCCCAGTAGTGCAATTGCTGGGTCATAGGGCAGTTCTATTTTCAACATTTTGAGGAACCTCCATGCTGTTTTCCAGAGTGGTTGCACCAGCTTGCATTCCCACCAACAGTGTAGGAGGGTTCCCCTTTCTCCGCATCCTCGCCAGCATCTGTCATTTCCTGACTTGTTGATTTTAGCCATTCTGACTGGTGTGAGGTGATATCTCATTGTGGTTTTGATTTGTATTTCCCTGATGCCAAGTGATATGGAGCACTTTTTCATGTGTCTGTTGGCCATCTAGAAGTGATTTTTTTTTTCTCTGTTGCTCCCCAAATGAGTAAACTTTCATGCATGTGTGTAAGTACAGCACTAAGGATACAAGGATGAACGCAGAGCTCACAGTCCAATACAGTGATAACATCATAGAGCTTATATTCAAATGCAGAAGATAACTAAATAAATTTTCAAAATCGTTTTGGCCATTTTACTTCCTTTGCCTTTTCATATAAATTTTAGAAATAGCTTGTCTGTATTTACAGATCATCTTTATTAACTTGGGAAGAATTGACATTTTTAGTATGTTTAATTTTCTGTTCCTTGAATACAGTAGGTGTCTCCATTTATTTTGGTCTTGTTTGATTTCCTTCATCAGTATTTTGTATTTTTCAGCATATGCATTCTGCTCATGTTCGATGTTTATATGTGAATACTTAATATTGGAGATACTGTAAATGATACACTTTTAAAAATTTTAGTTTCCAGTTATTAATTGCTAGTATATAGAAATATGATTGATGTTTGCCTTATATCCTGAAATCAAACTAAATGTCTTTATTCTAGGAGTTTTTTTATGGATCCCATGGGATTGTTTATATAGATTATAATGGTTTATACAAATAGGGAAACTTCTATTTCTTTTTCCTTGTCAGTGTGCAAGACTGACTTATTTTATTGCACTGGCTAGGACTTTCAGTATGATTTTGAGTGGGAGCGATGAGAGTGGATATTTTTATTTTGTTCTAATCTCCAAAATATTTAATCTTTCACAGTTTAGTATGATGTTAATATTAGGGTGTGTGTGTGTGTGTGTGTGTGTGTGTGTGTGTGTGTTTTAAGAGGCCCTTAATCAGACCAAGAAACTTCCATTCTATTCCTAATTTCTTGTGTATTTTTTTTTTTTGTCAAGAATGGACTTAGGATAGTGTCAGTGTATCAGTTGATATGATCATGTGGTTTTTCTTTAGGCTGCTAATATGGTAAATAACATTGATTGACTTTCAAGTACTGAATAAGGCTTGCATTCCTGGGATAAGCTGCACTTTTCTTTTTGCTTTTATTTTTAAATGTTGTCACTTTTTAATTTTTTCACTTAAATAATGCTTTATTGAGGTATAATTCACATACTATATACCTGATTCACTTAAAGTATACAATTCCGTGGGTTTTAGTTTATTCACAGAATTGTGCGACCATTGCCACAATCAGTTTTGAACATATTTGTCACTTCAAAAAGAAACCCTGTGTCCATTATTGAAGATTAAATATATATTAATATATTTTAGTTTTATTATAAAGAAAAACACTAACATAATTTCTTTTTTTTAATGCAAGAGGCATAAATAGAAATGTATTCACAAACGTGATTAGCTTTACTTATCATCAGCAGTCATTATCTTGGGTTCCTTTCCTAAATTTCTTTTAGGTTAAAAGATAGCTTACCTCCTGGTGAAATACCTTTCTCATATTTTGCTAATGTGTTGCTCCTTGTTACTGTTTATGTTCTCTTTCCAAAAGTTCTTTCTTATATTCTTCCTCTTTTCTTCTTCTGGTGGTTTCTATCTTTCTTCTGAATGTGTTAAGTATTAGGTATAGAGAGATGGAGATTTTCTTCATGAAGCATTCAAGATGTGTAATTAGTATGTAGCACAAAAGCAAATATATTTTTTATTTTTTATTTCCCCCCTAATTGTATTCTGTTATGTTCTGCCTGTGCAACAAAAGAATAAAAAAATCTCTCTTAGTAAGATACTGCCCAAAACCTATTATGGCTGGCTTAGTTGGTAGAGCATGCCACTCTTGATCTTGGGGTCATGTGTTTGAGCCCCATGTTGGGTGTACAGATTACTTAATAAAAATAAATATTTGCTTAAAACAAGAAATAAGATATACCATAAGGTGACTTATTGACATGAACATAGGAGGAAGAAAAAAATAATGTGTATTTTTAAAAAGCATTTTGGCAATATGTAGAATGAGAGGGAATAGGAATAGTTAAAAAGCTCTGACATGTTAATCGTTTTGTGAAGGACATGAACAAATTAAGTGTGGTTAGAAAGAAGAGGAGCTAGCTGTTCAAGAGACCTGACTCAGGTCTCTAGTGATGTGACTTTGGCAAGTATAGGTTTTCCCGATGTGGTGGCAGGTACACATTGAATACTTTGAGAATTTGATGGAAGCTATAGACAACTGCCCCCCCAAAATTTCTGTAAGCACATCATTTACTTCAAATTTGCATGTAGTTTGAGGAGGCCTGTGGACCTCCTTTAGCTCATTCATGTAGGTTCATTGATTCATGATGAAGAACCTTTGACCTGGTTACCCTTTGTAGTTCCTGGCAACTCTAAAATGTTTAACAATAACCCCCCAAAGTTATAACCTTCACTTTCTTTTTAAAAAATTTTTATTTATTTTTTTAAATTTCTTTTCAGGGTTCCAGAATTCATTGTTTATGTACCACACCCAGTGCTCCATGCAATCCGTGCCCTCCATAATACCCACCACCAGGCTCACGCAACCTCCCTCCTCCCTCCCCTCCAAAACCCTCAGTTTGTTTCTGAGTCCAGACTCTCATGGTTCCTCTCCTCCTCCAATTTCTCCCAACTCACTTCTCCTCCATCTCCCCATGTCCTCTGTATAACCTCTACTTTCAGCCTTGAAATCGTGGGTTGTTTTTTCTTGACAGAGTAAATGATATGAATTCTGTCCTTTTTTAGATAGTTCCGATCTCTGAGAATACATAGGTTAATTTAGCAGTGTATATTAAATAAAAATTGCATATTTTTTAATTTTTAACAATTTTTACAATAACAATAAAGAGATACAGAAACAGCCTAAAAAAGAAAATTCTTGGAATTAAAAAAAGCCTTAGTTATCTGGCAGAAAAAGTACTTTTTTTGCGTATAGTCAGCTGAAAGTCTTTTTCAAGTGAAAAATGATTGAGGTTTGGAAAGAATGTAAGTAATCTTCATGCCAGATCTTTAATCCAAAATACTCAAGGGTAGCCAAAGTACTGAATTTTAAAGAGACAGTACTTCTACTTCTTTGAATTAATTATGTAGTCAACTGTGGCATTCCATGATCACTAGATAATGTTTTCTTTTTGGCTTTCTATTATGCTTCAGGGAAACTTAAGTACAAAGTCCAGGAAGTTCATGTGTTTTCAGCAGTCCAGTTTCTACTGAGATGGAGTTCTAAGATCAGGTCATGATTTCTAGTTTTGTTTTGTTTTTTAACTGATTTTACTTTTGATTGAAGTTGGATTCTTAACTGTTTGGAAAAGCATTCTAACCCCTTTTTATGTATTTCAGTGATGATTAGAATTTAATCTAAAAAATTAAAATAATCATATAGGTATAAATGTTAGGCAAAAAGAATGATTTCTTCCCCCGCACCCCTCCCGGAGTTGACGTTATTGACAGAAGACTGAAAATTTAGGTAGTTCCAGTTTTCTGTGTCAAATTCCATAGTCTGAGAAACTATGGAATTTACATGGTTTTGTCTCAGAATTTACATGATTTTGTCATGTTTATGGGTTTGCCAGTTCTTGAAGACTGAAGCCCTGGAGTTTCTGCTACTTTAGGAATCATGGTGTAAGTTTTGCCCCTTTTTGGTTAGCTTTATCCTTTAATATGGTTAATAGGCAAGTGGTCTGATTGTTTTATCATATGTAATGCTTTTTGTGTGGTAAAAGAAATGAAATCTTAGAAAAATGAAACGGACACAGATACACAGATATGTGAAGCAAATATTAGTACTAATAAGCAAGAATCATTCACCAACCTTTATTATAAAAGCCACTGAGAAGAAGGACTAGGCCTTTTTTTTTTCTCTTCTAACCCCCACATCATTTTTTTTCTTGGTGTGCTTCTTTTTTGTGTGTGTGTTTTCAGTGATGTGGAAACATTGAACTGCTACTTCTCACCTAGTGCTGTTTCTTAGCTGGTACAATAGATTTTCTCATTTCTTTTTGCTAAAAAGACCGGACACAGATTAGAGAAGAGAATGGAATATGGTGTGTTTATGTCTCTGTGTGTGTAGATAGTTGTATGTGTGAGCACAGTGTTGATTGGGGATAGAGAATGAACTTAGTGGAGAGAAGATGGATTGCCACTACCATTTCCTATTCTCTAGACAAGATGTTGTCACAGAATGGAAAAAAACAAAACCCCAAACACTCAAACTAGAAAAATGGTTTTTAATATCTCCAGTGTATCTGAGGTAATAAGATGCTTTCAACTTCTAAAAACTTGACTTTCGGAGTTTGGGGAGAACCAGTAAATAATACTTTTTTATCAGCCCATCTGAGTTTGGAATCAGTAGGAAAAAAAAATAGGACACAGACGAATGGGGCCTGAAAACATCAACTTTATGCTGATCACATCTGGATTGAAAGACATGCCTTTAGCTGCAGTGTGACTTCTAAAACTTCCCTATATATACCTAGCTAGTCACTAGCATAGCAGGTCTTTTTTTAGGGGGTTGAAGACAGAGGGGTACAGAGGAAGCCTAACCTTGTATTATTAGGGAAGCAGAGCAAACTATATCTTCTCTGCTGTTAGGCAGCATGTTTGTCTACCAAAACTTAACCCCTCAGTAGAGGAGATGAATAAGGGAGCAGGAAGAAGCCAGGAGTGACCTTTTCCTCCTAACACTGCCATATAATTCTCATTCATACGGTCAAGCTCTACCTCTGAAATCTGGAGAGGAAGAACTGTCTCCTCTTTTTTGTGTATGGGTGCTTGAACCTGTTTGGTTGGTTTTGCTAAGAACCTTTAGTGTGGACTTTAAGAAATTTAAAGGGGATATTTAAGGGGGACAGGAAAAAGGGAACTGTATGTGTGTGTGTGTTCACTTTGAAAAGGTGGCGAGGAAAAAAAGAAAAGAAAAGGTGGTGTGGAGGAATCTAGTCCCACGAATTTATTTGCACTGAGACCTTCATTTCACCAGTCCTCTGATAGTGTATTAGGGGACGAGGGATGGGGTATAGGAAGAATGACAGCATATGACATATTTTAGAACTATTTTTTTTTTTGACAGAGAGAGATCACAAGTAGGCAGAGAGGCAGGCAGAGAGAGAGAGAGGAGGAAGCAGGCTCCCCGCTGAGCAGAGAGCCTGACGAGGGACTCGATCCCAGGACCCTGAGATCATGACCCGAGCCGAAGGCAGCGGCTTAACCCACCGAGCCACCCAGGCGCCCCTCGAACTATTAATGTACCTTTTTTGTTATGTTTTCCATTAAGACTTAATAGAGTGGTACTCTTCCTAGACTGACTAGTAGAACCCATTTGATTTGTATTATTTTAATACAACTTCATATATTTGTAATAATATCTTAAAATTACTTTTTGTTGCAGATGTATGCCTTTTAGTTGCATTATATACAGTTTCTGTGGCAGGGGATAACTTGAAAACCTAATCCAAAATTTCTTAGTGGCATAAGAAATTAATGTGAAACATTATCTGGTGGCCTTTTTTAGCAATTGGATACCTGTTGGCTCATATTTCTTTTATGGAAATTTCTTCTTTTATGGAAATTTCTTGAGGTAACCAAAGTTTATTGGGTATGTAAGCTTAAGGTATTTGGTTTTGACTTGTTTTAATGATTTAATTAAAATTTAAACTTTATGCTGAACTTATTATCATTGTGATATTATACTATAAAAATGTTGAAACCAGACTTTCTCTATTGTGGAGGTTATACATTTATTTTGCTTTTTTCCTTTCCAGTCATATCAAGATTCTTCAGAAACTGCATCCATAGAAAGGCTTAGTATTGTTTGGTTTAAGATGTTAGTATTCCTTGACATTAATTTTGGAAGTCTAAAATACCCTCATAAATTAATTTCAGATGTAAACCCACATCTTAACAGGCCTTTTATGATGCAGGATAATTTTCAGTGGTCTTTGTGAAAAGATGCATGTTTATTTGGCATTTTGACTGTGGTTTATAAAGAGTTCTGTAACTTACAGGTGGCCCGATGCACAGAATTACTATGTATAGCTGCTCATTTTTCATATGAGAATGTATTTGGTAGTGATTACAATACCTTGATCATAGGTAAAAATCGTAGATTACAATAACCGCCCCCCCCCGGCCCAAGAGCTCTCTGTAATGCTCTTAACCTGGAGATTTTTCTGATCTGTGATTATTACTCTCACTTGGTATAACTGCATCTTATGCTTGTGGTCTCCTCTTTGTGCTTCTATGTCTGTATTCTCTGCCAGGTCACATTATTTGAAACTATATTTCACTGTGTTTGAAAAACCTGCATAACCTCTTCTATTTTGTGTTAGCCTGCTTTAATTATATACATAATTCTATACTTCTCAGATAGAGAATGAAATGCTATTTTTTTTTTTCCCTTCGTAAAACTACCTTGTTTATACATTGTGAGGGGCAAGGGATTTATGGGGTTCTTAGATTTGAGTGAAAGATCTGATTCTGGTCAATGATTAGAATTGGTGGTAGTTGTAAAAATCAAACTTATTGTTCATTGTACACTTCTTTCTCCTCCCCCGCCAAGAGCTAATTGTTAGCATGAAGTCTTCTGACTCAGTAACAACCTCAGTTTGATAATTGAGACAAATTGATATAGAGATGTGAATTGACCATAGGAGGAGTACTTAAAATCTGGAATGTCTGTCAACTTTGGCTCAAATAAGTATACCTAAGCTTGTGACAAAAGTGGATATCCATCACTATGTAGGAAAAGGCTAACTTTATAGCTCCCCAGTGGTAGATTCAGAATATGCAATCCTTTATGTATATCATGCTCTCCAGTTATAAGGGAGTTCCAGTTGGGATGTTAAGTTTACATAACAATAAAAACTAATATTTTTTGGACACATACAGAAGAAAATCTGTAACAGATACATGAATTATGAGGCATAGTATACATTGGTGAACCCTTTGCCCAGTCTCAGAAATAGAACATTATCAATACTATTGAAATTACACCTATGAGTGTCATACTATCCTTTCCACCCCTAAGAGGTAGCAGCTAACCTCAATTCATTTAATGATTTAAGCAATACTTTGGCCAGAATGTTTTTCTTATTATTTTATATTATTTTAGAGCTTTGTAAAAATGGTATACTGTGTGTACTCTTCTGCATCTTTCATTTTTGTTTGTTTTTAAAACTCAGCATTTTTTTTAAAGATTTTTTTTATTTTACAGAGAAAGAGAGAGATCACAAGTAGGCAGAGAGGCAGGCAGAAAGAGGGGGGAAACAGGCTCCCCACTGAGCAGAGAGCCCTATGTGGGGCTCGATCCCAGGACTCTGAGATCAAGGCCGGAGCTGAAGGCAGAGGCTTAACCCACTGAGCCATCCAGGCGCCCCTCAGCATTGTTTTTAAGATTCATCCATATTGATGGTTGTGGCTTTGGTTTGTGTTCATTGAGGAACAATATTATATTCAGTAACATGCCACAATTTAAGTTTTCTATTCTTCTGCCAGTGGATTATTAGACTGTTCAGGATTTTTGCTCTTCTGAATAGTGTTCCTTGAATGTTCTTTTTTTTTTTTTAAAGATTTTATTTATTGGGACGCCTGGGTGGCGCAGTTGGTTGGACGACTGCCTTCGGCTCAGGGCGTGATCCTGGAGTCCCGGGATCGAGTCCCACATCAGGCTCCCAGCTCCATGGGGAGTCTGCTTTGCTCTCTGACCTTCTCCTCGCTCATGCTCTCTCTCACTGTCTCTCTCAAATAAATAAATAAAATCTTTAAAAAAAAAAAAAAGATTTTATTTATTTATTTGACAGAGAGATCACAAGTAGGCAGAGAGGCAGGCAGAGAGAGAGAGGAGGAAGCAGGCTCCCTGCTGAGCAGAGAGCCCGATGCGGGACTCGATCCCAGGACCCTGAGATCATGACCTGAGCCGAAGGCAGCGGCTTCACCCACTGAGCCACCCATGCGCCCCTCCTTGAATGTTCTTAAATGTGTCTTCTAATGCACATGTCCAGAATTTTCTCTAGAGTATGTGGCTAAAAGTATAATCACAGGATGCAAATGTTCAGCTTCATGAGCTAGAAACTGATGTGTGATCACACTATTGTCAATTCCTAGCAGCTGTCTTCTCCCTCCAAATCTGGTGTCATCAGATTTCTTGTTTTTTGCCAATCCTGTGTAAATAAAATGTTATTCTGCTTTTAGTATGTGGGCTCACTAATTATGAATGAGGATAAATATCTTCTGATAGATTTCTTTATTTGACATTTGTTTGGCTTCTTTGTGCAATATATTTTTTTAAGATTTTATTTATTTTTTGACAGACAGTGAGAGAGGGGACACTAGCAGGAGGAGTGGGAGAGGGAGAAGCAGGCTTCCCATGGAGCAGGAAGCCTGATGCAGGGCTCCATCCCAGGACTCTGGGATCATGACCCGAGCCGAAGGCAAACACTTAATGACTGAGCCACCCAGGCGCCCCTGTGCAATACTTTTTAATAGTTTTTATCAGACAGTTTGTCACTTATGAAAATGATCGTTGGAGTTCTTTATATTTCTATATGCCAATCTTTTGTCATTTACTTGTGTTGTAGTTTCTGTTCCAGAGTTGTGTATGTGTGTTTTTTAAGATTTTATTTATTTATTTGAGAGAGCGTGCATATAAGCAGGGGGAAGGGGCAGAGGGAGAGGGAGGAGACCCCCTGCTGAGATAGGAGGCCAGCATGGTACTCCATCCCAGGACCCTGGGATCATAACCAGCCGAAGGTGGTCACTTAACAGACTGAACCACCCAGGCACCCCAGATTTGTGTCTTTTTACTTTCTTTTTCTATACTGCCCCTTGTAAACTAGTAGTTAATTTTAATGTTGTGATTTAATTAAGCTTAAAAAATGATAGTGCTTCTAGGTATTGTTTTTAGATTCTTCACTGCTGTGAACTTATTTAAAAATTCTCTTGTATTTCCTTCTAAAACTTTGGAAGTTTACTATTCAGATCTAACTATTTAATCCACTGGGAGCTGACTGTTACATATGGTAGGGATACAGTTTCATTTCCCCTGCATTGATAGCCAAAGGTCCCAGCATCATTTTTTTTTTATACTTAAAAAAAAAAAAAAAGTTAGATTTGTGCCCATTGTGGAGCCCAGTGCAGGGCTCAAACTCAAGACCTGAGATCAAAACCTGAGCTGAGGTCAAGAGTTGGACACTCAACCAACTGAGAGACCCAGGAGCCCCCTAGCGTCACTTTTTAAATGATCTGTCTGTTGTCATTGATTGCAGTGCCACCTCTGTTTCCATTTATGCTTTTGTGTGCTTCTAAGTTGTGCATTGTTTCTCTAATGATCAGTTTTTTCATCCCTGGGCCATTACCATGCTGTCTTAAAAACAGTGGTTTTGGGGGCGCCTGGGTGGCTCCGTTGGTTAAGCATTTGACTTCAGCTTGGATTATGATCTCCAGGTCCTGGTATCGGGCTCAGCTTTGGGTTCTGTGCTCTGCGGGGAGCCTACTTCTTTTCCCGCTGCCTCTCTGCCTGGTAGTGCTCTCTCTCTCTCTCTCTCAAATAAATAAATAAAATCCTAAAAAAACCCAAAAAACAAAAAACTGGTTGTAGTAAATTTGGTTATCTTTGGTAGGGGGACTCAGCTTTACTTTTTTTTTTTTCTTTAAAATATTTTATTTATTTGACAGACGGAGATCACAAGTAGGCAGAGAGGCAGGCAGAGGAGGGGGGGGATGCAGGCTCCCTGTTGAGCAGAGAGCCCGTTGTGAAGCTCGATTCCAGGACCCTGGGATCATGACCTAAGCAGAAGGCAGAGGCTTTAACCCAATGAGCCACCCAGGTACCCCTATTATGGAGTTTTTAAATACATATTTTCATATTGTCTATGCATAATGGCTTTTGTCCTTCCTTTCTATATGTGCTGCCGAAGCGAGCACTGTCCTTCCTTTCTAATCCTTCTGCCTTTTATTTCTCTTTCTTACCTGATAGCACCAAGACCTTCAGTACAAAGTTGAATAGAAGTGACAATAGTGGCATCCTTGTCTTGTTCCTGATTTTAAAAGACTATGTTTCTGACATTTTATTAAGAACAACATTTACTGGGGCAGCTGGATGGCTCGGTTAGTGTCCAACTCTTGCTTTCAGCTCAGGTCATGATCTCAGGGCTGTGGCATTGAGCCCTGTGTCAGGCTGTATGCTCAGTGGGGAGTCTGCTTGAGATTCTCTCCCTCTCCCTCTGCCCCTCCTTTCTCTCTCTATCTATCAAATAAATAAATAAATCTTAAAAAATAATGACATTTACTGTAGGTTTTTGGTAGGTGTCCTTAAGGAAGTTCTCTTTGAGTCATCTTTTGTAGTTTCTATCCTGAGTGGAATGTTTTTCATTATCTTTTTTTCAGCCTTGAGATTATCATAGTTTTTTTCCTTTTTTTTTATTACTATATTGAATAACATTTAAGATCTTATAATGTTTGACTACCTTTGCATTCCTGAGACAAATCTAACCTAGTCACAATGTATTCATCTATCTTTACAGATTATATTTAGTTTGCTAATATTTAGTATATTTCTTCTGTGTTCATAAGTTAGATTGATCGATCTGTAATTTTACTCTCTTAAGCTGTTTATGTCCAGGTTTTTTTTAAAGATTTTATTTATTTATTTGACAGACAGAGATCACAAGTAGGCAGAGAGGCAGGCAGAGAGAGAGAGGAGGAAGCAGGCTCCCTGCTGAGCAGAGAGCCCGAAGCGGGGCTCGATCCCAGGACCCTGGGATCATGACCTGAGCCAAAGGCAAAGGCTTTAACCCACTGAGCCACCCAGGCTCCCCTATGCCCAGTTTTGTTACTGAGTTCATATTGGCCTTACATCTATGATTAAGGATTATAGAATAGTTTATACAATATTGGTGCAATCTGGATCCCGAAAAATTTGGTAGAACTCTCATGTAAAACTGACATGCCATGGGGCGGCTGGGTGGCTCAGTCATTAAGCATCTGCCTTTGGCTCAGGTCATGATCCCAGGGTCCTGAAATCGAACCCTGCATTAGGCTCCACGCTCAGCAGGAAGCCTACTTGTTCCCCTCCCTCTGCCTGCTGCTCCCCCTTCTTGCGCTCACTCTCTCTCTGTCAAATAAATAAATAAGATCTTAAAAAGAAACAAAACTAACATGCCTGACTTTCTGGGGGAGAAATTTTAACTCTTATTTCAGTTTTTAAAATGATTTTTTGGACTGTTGATATTTTATATTTCTTACAAGTCTTTTGATAAATTGTATTTTTACAAAGTTCTGTTTATTTTGAGAAATATCCTTTTTTTTAAGGTTTATTATTTATTTATTTGACAGAGAGAGCACACACACAAGGAAGCAGAACAGCAGGCAGAGGCAGAGGGAGAGGGAGAAGCAGGCTTGGCACCCTGGTGAAAAGAGAACCTGACTTAGGGCTAGATCCCAGGACCCTGAGATCATGACCTGAGCCAAAGGCAGATTCTTAACCCACTGAGACACTCAGACACCCCTTGAGAAGTACTCTAAATTATTGGCTTGGAGTTGTTTATAAATTCTCTTCCCTTGAAAATTTTTGTTGCATCTGATTTTATGTTTTTCTCTTTACTCCTAATTTATTTATTTCTATTTTTTGCATAAATCCCACTGGAAGTTTTATCTATTTTACTAAACTTGATGAAAGACCAACTTTTGGCAGTGTCAGCCTTCATATTTGATTGTTAGTTTAAATAATCTCTTTTAATTAACAGCTTAATTGAGGTATGGTTAACATTCTATAAAAGTCATCCATTTTAAAGGCACAATTCAATGATATTAAATTTATTTAGCTATACAGCCATTACTGAAATCTAGTTGCAGAGCATTTCTGCCACACCGTAGATCATTTGTACCCATTTGTAGTCAATACTCAATTCCACCCCCAGGAGTAGCCTTTTTTGAACAGTTCATATAAACAGAATTACACATGTGGTCTTACACATCTGACTTCTTTCATTGGGCATATTTTGAGTTCATCCATGTTGTAGCATATATCAATTGCCTCATTCCTTTTTACTGCTGAATAGGATTTCATTGCATGAATATATATATTTTTTATACATTCAGTAGTTGCTGGATATTTAGCTTGTCTTTACATTTTGGCTATTATGAATAATACTGCTATATGAACAGGGGTGCCTGGGTGGCTCAGTGGGTTAAACCTCTGCCTTCGGCTCAGGTCATGATCTTAGGGTCCTGGGATCAAACCCCACATTGGGTGTTCTGCTCAGCGGGGAGCCTGCTTCCCCCTCTATCTCTGCCTGCCTCTCTGCCTCCTTATGATCTCTCTCTCTGTCAAATAAATAAATAAAATCTTTAAAAAAAATACTGCTATGAACATTTCTGTTTAAGCCTTCATGTAGACCTATGTTTTCATTTCTCTTGGGTAGACATCTAGAAGTGGAATTGTTGGGTTGTATGGTTACTTTATGTTTTACTTATAAAAGAAACTGCCAAATTAGTAGGTGGCTGTACCACCTAACATTCCTACCAGCAACGTTTCCCAAGCTGTTTCACCATTTTACATGCCCACTGTTCTAGGTTTTCCAAATCCATGCAAACTTGTTATTTTGTTGTTGTTGTTGTTTTATAAATAATAGTCATCCTTAGTGGGTGTGGTTGGTACCTAATTGTCATTTATGATTTGCCTTTTCCTAACACTAGACTATGAACAGCTGTTTATGGTATTCACACATTCTCCTTTTTATTGGTAATAATGTCCCTCTTTTATTTCTGCTTTTAGTGATTTGAATCTTCCTTTTTTTTAGTCATCTAGCTAAATGTTTGTCAATTTTGTTGATCTTCTGTAAATAATTTAAGCTTTATAAATTATTTAATCTTCTTAAATAATTTAAGCTTTTAAATTTTTTTCTCTATTTTTCTATTCTCTATTTCATTCATACCCACTCTAATTTTTTTTCTTTCTTTCCTTATGCCAGCTTTTGGTTTACTTCTCTCTTTTTTTAAAAAGATTATTTATTTATTTATTTGAGAGAGAGAGCCTGAGAAGGGAGAAAGTCATAGGGAGATGGAGACTCCCCATGGAGCTGGGAGCCTGATGTGGGACTCGATCCTGGTACCCCGGGATCATGACCTGAGCCAAAGACAGTGACTTAACCAGCTGAGCCACCGAGGTGCCCTACTTTGCTCTTTTTCTGGTTTCTTCATGTGTGCCATTAAGTAATTGATAAGAGATGGTTCATTTTTAACGGTTACAACTATGAATTTCCCCCTTAGCTGTATCTCAAGAGTTTTGGTACGTTGTGTTTAAATTCATCTCAGGGTGTTTTCTTTTCTTCCCCCCCCCCACCGAAGGTGTTTTCTAAGTAACCTTGTGATTTTTTTTTTTCTTTGACCAACTAGTCATTTAAGACTATTTTGTTTAATTTCTGCATGTTAGTGAATTTTCCAATTTTTTTCCTGTTACTGAGTTCTAGTTTCATTTTACTGTGGTTGAAAAAGGTACTTTGCATGATTTCAATCTTTTTTTTTTTTAAGATTTTATTCATTCATTTGACAGAGAGAGATCACAAGTAGGCAGAGAGGCAGGCAGAGAGAGAGGAGGAAGCAGGCTCCCTGCTGAGCAGAGAGCCCGATGCGGGACTCGATCCCAGGACCCTGAGATCATGACCCGAGCCGAAGGCAGCGGCTTAACCCACTGAGCCACCCAGGCGCCCTGATTTCAATCTTTTTAAGCTTATCAAAACTTGTTTTGTGGGTTAACATGTAGTTCTTTCTAGAAGATGTCCTCTGTGCCTTTGAGAATGTGTATTTTTACTTTTGGGTTGAGTGTGCTGTGTATGTCTGTTGGGTGTAATTGACTTACAGTGTTTTAGTGTTTTCCTTTTTGATCTGCTTGTTCCATGTATTAGTGAGAGTAGGCTGCTGTTATCTCCAGTTATTATTGTAGAACTGTCTATTTCTCCCTTCAATATTGTCAATTTTGTTTCACATATTTTAGGGCTTTTTTTGTTAGGTGCATATATGTTTTAAAATGGTTATATCCTATACTGGATTAACTTTTTTTCGACATATAATGTTGTCTTTGTGTCTTGTAACCTTCTTTGACTTAATGACTACTTTGCCTGACAAAAGTGCAGACACTCCAGTTCTCTTTTGGTTTTTATATATTTTCGATAAAATTTTCCATTCTCTTATTTTCAACTTCTTTGTATCTTTTTATCTAACGTAAGTCTCTTGGGGCACCTGGGTGTTAGACACTTAGACTTAAGTGTCCAACTCTTGATTTCAGCTTAGGTCATGATCTCAGGGTTGTGAGATTGAGCCCCTCGTAGTGCCGCATATGAGGCATGAAGCCTGTTTTAAGATTTTCTCTCTCCCTCTTTTCCTTCTCCTCCCTGCCTCTACTCTCTCTTTCCCTCTCTAAAAAAAATAATAAAATGGGTCTCTTATTATCATCTCTGTCCCTCCTATATTGTTGTCAGAGATTACATGTTTGTACATTGTGTGTCCATTAACATATATTTATAAATATTGTTTTATACATTTGCCTTTTGAATCATATAGAAAAAAAGGTTACAAACCAAAAGTGCAATAATAATGGCTTTGACGTTTACCTATATAGTTAATTTTACTGATGTTATTTATTTCTTCTCATGGCTTTGAGTTACTCTTTGGTTACTTCTCATTTCAGCCTGAGAAGCTCCTTTTAGCATTTCTTATAGCTCAGGTCTGTTGGTAATGAACTCCTTCAGCTTTTATCTAGAAATGTCTTCATTTCTCTTTCATTCTTGAATGATAGATTTGCCACATATCACATTATTCGTTTTTTTCTTTTAGACCATTAAATAATGTTATCCTGCTACCTTCTGGCCTCCATGATTCTGATGAAAAATCAGTTGTTAATCTTGTTGTGGTATTTGCGTCTCTGTTTTCTAAATTTTCCTTATCCTTGTTTTTTTTTTTTAAGGTTTTATTTACTTAATTTGTCAGAGAGAGCGAGCACAGGGAGAGCGGCAGGGAGAGAGAGAAACAGGTTCCCTACTGAGCAAGGAACCGTATATGGGACTTGATTCCAGGACTCTGGGATCATGACCTAAGTGAAGGCAGACACTTAACCGACTGAGCCACCCTGGTGTCCCCAAATAAAATCTTTTTTTAAAAAAAATTTCATTTTAGTTATGCTAGTTTTCAGCCCTAGAATTTGCTTGGCTCCTTTTTATAATACTTTTCTTTTACCGATATTCTTATTTTGTTCATGCGTTCTCCACTCCCCATTTCTTTGTCTGTAGTTTCCTTTAGTTTATTTAGGTATATTTGAGACAGTTAATTTAACATCTTTGAGTAGTAGTTCCACCGTCTGAACTTCCTCAGGGATGTTTTTGTCAAATCTTGTTCCTGTGAATGGTTCATACTTTGTTCTTTCTTTGTGTATATTTTAATTTTTTGTTGAGACATGGACATTCTGATTACTATGATGTGGCATTCTGTAAATCTGTTAACTCTTCAGTGTTTGGTGATTTTTGCTTATTGAGTGCTAGAGTCATCCATTTGTGATGTTTACCAAAATATTTGGTGAAGTATATAATTTTTGTGTGATGTCACAAGTTTCTGTTATTTCTGCAGTCAGCTGGTAGCCTGAAAAAGATTTTTTTCCTTAAACTTCAGGCTCAAAAAGAGAGACAAGAGTTTTTTGGGTTTTTTTAAAGATTTTATTTATTTGTCAGAGAGAGCACAAGCAGGAGGGAGCCACAGGCAGAGAGAGAAGCAGGCTCCCAGCTGAGCAAGGAGCCTCATGCAGGACTTGATCCCAGGACCCCAGGATCATGACCTGAGCCAAAGGCAGATGCTTAACCAACTGAGCCACCCAGGCACCCAAGAGTTTTATCTTTTTTAATGTTCCAGTAGACACCACCAGTAGAAGCCATTGCTGCAAGATGACTGAACTGATACAGGTGTCTGTGCTGGTACCTCAGGTCACTACCAGACCAACAAAATTCATAACTCCAAATTTTAGAAAGACATGAACCCAGCTATCCTTCCTGATTCATCAACCACTTCAGAAACATGAGCTCCTAATCGCCACTTCTTTGGGAGGGAACGACTAAGGAATTGAAGGAAGGTGGTTTGTTGATACATGTTATAGATTTAGGAAGGATCAGCACCCTCTTCCTTCATGTACTTTCCTGTTTGTTACAAATGTTTGATAAGTTTCTCGAGTTCTGAAATGGTTGATTACAAGTGCTCTTTTCAGCTCAGTTTTTACTTTGGGGAAGGAACTGACATCTAGAGCTTCATATTCTTCCATTTTGCATGAGTGATGCTTTTGAACTGCAAATTTGATTTAAATTTGTTTTAAATTTGAGTAAGGCCAGTTTTTTTTTAAAGATTTTATGTATTTGTCAGAAAGAGAGAGCAAAAACAGCGGGAATAGCAGGCAGAGGGAGAAGCAGGCTCCCCCCTGAGCAAGGAGCCCAGTGCGGGACTCGATCCCAGGACGCTGGGATCATCACCTGAGCCAGAGGCAGATGCCCAGCCAAGTCACCCACATGTCCCTAAGGCCATTTTTCAATTTTTATTTTAGGGGGGCCTGGGTGGCTTAGTCAGTTAATCATCTGCCTTCAGCTCAGGTCATGATCCTAGGATCCCAGGATCGAGCCCCACATCAGGCTCCTTGCTGAGCATGATGTCTTCTTCTTCTCCTTCTCCCTTTGTTCTCCCCCTACCTGTGCACACATGCACTCTTTCTCTCAAATAACTAAAATATTATTAAAAATTAAAAATTTTTACTTTATGAATCATGACTTTGATGTCATTTTCAGTAATTTTTTGCATAAACCATAGTGACAAAGATTTTTCTCCTGTGTTTAGCATGGCTGGATGGCAAACCTTTGGAGTATAGACAAGCCTTGTGGGGCTTATTGAGGGAATTGGTATTTCACTGCCAGCAGGAGGCCTTTGGGGTACTAGTTTCCATATCAGGAGGGGTGTAGAAGCCATCTCCAGGCCGAGTTTGCCAGTGCTGAAAACTCGCTGAACATGTCCTGGGCACGTGACTGAGTGGAGTTCTACTACCTTCTTGGCAGCTGCTGAAAACCACAGGAGAGTTCCTTTCTCCTTCAGTGTCTTTTTCAGTGCCCTCTATTAAGAAAATTTAATAGTTTCATGTTCATTTCAAAGGAGAAATGCTCATAGAAATTCTATTATTACACACAAGATGTCAAATATTATTTAAATTAATAGGCCCTTGTTTGAAGCTTGAAATTGTATGTTGTAAATCTACCAGTCCTCAGTATAATCATTAAAAACCTCCAACCTACAGATCGTATTAAGTAGAGAATTGAGTCGCTATATATAATCTCTGAGATGAAACTTCTAGAGTATCCCAAGTAGAACTTATATTGTCATCAGTTCACTTCCATTGCACACCCAAGAAAATGGGAGTGTCCCTTTGATTTATTATGAATTAGCCCACATTCTTTTGTAGGAGTCCATTGATCCCTTCCTAAACTCAAAGAATGGCTTTAACATTATGCTTTAAAAACATAACTCGTGGGGCGCCTGGGTGGCTCAGTGGGTTAAGCCGCTGCCTTCGGCTCAGGTCATGATCTCAGAGTCCTGGGATCGAGTCCCGCATCGGGCTCTCTGCTCAGCAGGGAGCCTGCTTCCCCCATTCTCTCTCTCTGCCTGCCTCTCTGCCTGCTTGTGATTTCTCTCTCTGTCTAATAAATAAATAAAATCTTTAAAAAAAATTTTTTTTAATTAAAAAAAACCATAACTCCTTTTTTATCACAATAATGTACTTTTAAGAACAGATACATGATATTTTGAATGTAGATAAACCAAGTTATTTAGGACTTCAAATAATTTGTAACAATGTGTAAATTAAAAATTTTCATAATACTCACATATCACAGCTTATAAGAAGGGTTCCTATTTGGTTGGATTCATCTGGACTTTTCTGAGAGTGCCTTTATCATGCTTTATTGGTAGATACATATTCTGAGTATCATTCCTGCTTATATCTGCTATAGATACTTTATTTGGTTGGTAAGGGCCTAGAGATAAAGTAAAATCCTTGGTCCTTGGGGGCATCTGGGTGGTTTGATCAGTTAAGCAACTGGTTTCAACTAAAGTTATGGTCCCAGGGTCCTGGATGGAACCCTGTGTTGGGCTCCCTGCTCAGCTCCCTGCTCTGACCTTCCCCCTTGCTTGTGTTCTCATGTGCTTTCTAGCTCTCTCTCCCTCTCTCAAATGAATAAACAGTCTTTTAAAAAAAAAAATCTTTGATTATTGTGCAGGTTTCCTTTAGCTTTGTGAGAAATACTTTCTTTTTTTCCTTTAAAAAAATATTTTAAAGATTTATTTATTTATTTTAGAGAGAGATCAAGAGCAGGACAAGTAGAGGGAGAGGGAGAGAGAATCCCAAGTAGAGTTCACATTGAGCAAGGAGCCCAATGTGGGGCTTGGCCATGACCCTTGAGATTAGAACCTGAGGTGAAACCAAGAGTCAGATGTTCAACTGATTGAGTCACCCAGGTTCCCCAAAAGATACTTTCTTCCCACGCTATTTATTGACCTCAGGATTGTGAGTTAAAGTTCTGTGTTGGATATAGAGAGTACTTACAAATTAAAAAGATAGAATTTAATTTAAAAGTATTTGTATTTGTCTTGGGTACAAGCATACTTTAAAAATTATTAAATAGTGTTCTGGTTACCAAAAACACAATTCATGTAACTTTTCTGTGTTTCAGAAACCTTTTTCCAAAAAGGACTAAGGAACTCAAATCAGTTGTCCATAGTGCTCCTGGCTGGAAATTATTTGGTAAAGTCCCTCCCAGAGAGAATCTTCAGAAAACTTCTAAAATCATTCAACAGGTAAGTATTAATTTAGCCACATGGTTTGTCTTAGCTTTTCAAATATTTTTTTCTTGATAATGAATCATATTCCACTTTCATTTGTCCTTTTTCTATATATAAAATTTGGGGATTATTAGATACTTATAGTAACCTTAAATTTTTTTTTAAAACACACACACATATTTTCAATTATCATTTTTGGTTGTGAGAATTCTCTAAAGTAATGGAACATTGGATTTTTTTCCTAGTTACTCCTTGAAGAGCTTTTTGGTTCTTTTGTTTTTCTTCTTAGCTAAGCAGTCTTACCATGTACATTGACTTGTAATTGAATATGGTAGTGTTTGCCAGTGGCACAGATATTATGGATGCAAGGAGTTACTAATCGGTGAAACAGTAGAAAGCAAAAACTGCGTAAATTTTGAGTTTGAACACCTTCTTTGGTCACTTTTCTAGTGTTCTGCCTTAACCAAGGACTTTGCGAAATAGGTGGATATATAATCTGTTTCTAGTAATTTTGGAGTCAGTTCTTCTAATATCTGTATTAATGTCCATATTCTGAAGCTCTTAAGAATTTCAGATCTTACTTGACTCCTAAAATTGGGCTCTATCAGTACCAGGAAATTGGTGAGACTGGATGAGTTTGCAGGCATTTCTGAGTTCTGAGAAATTGTTTCTCAGAAGGAGATATGTATGTAATACATTTTCTATTTCTCTCCTTCCCAATTGTAGTTTTTCAGATTCAACACAATCATTGTATATAAAAATAATCACATTAAGACAATAACCACCATTCCAATTAGAGAAAACATCTTCCATTAAGGATTTAATAGTATTCCTTTTATTGCTTAAAGAAAAACTCATTTCCCAGGTAATACAAGAAAATTTATAAATCTTTAAAAACATATGTTTTAGTTAATTTTATCTACAATTAAAACACTGTCTAGTTTATATAGATGCTGGGACTTGAAACTGCAGTGTTGTGTTTTCCAACCTGTGGGCCTGGGTATTCCATGTGCTGCAGCCTACACACGGGGGAACAGAGGCTGCCTCAGTGATACTCCATGTCTGGTAGATACAATGCAGACTGTTAGCTTGAGATTATACACAGTTTTGACATTAAGTGACAATGTTTTTTTCCTGTGGCACCATATCTTTGTTAATCTGGTTTTCTGAGGTTTCTGTGATGAAAATCAGATACTGTGCAAAAGATCAGTGTTCAATGGGAAATGAGCGTGATTGTGTCCAATCTGATTTCGAGATTTGTCAAATTATACAGTGCACGATAAGCATATATGCCTAATTAGTAATTGTGGTTATTTAAGAATGAAAACCTTTTCCCCTACAATTTATGTGTATTGTTTTTTTCCAATGACTACTAAGTGTTAGGGCATAAATCCTTATTAAACTGTTGGGCAAAACTACTTATTAAACAATACTTTGGTATTTCTACTGGTTTAGGGGGAGCCATGAAAAAATTAATGGTACACCAAGGGCACTGTTCACCAAAAAAGTTTGGGAATTTTTGCTATCTCGACATCTTAATTTTAACTTTTTTTGGTAAAGTCTGAAAGTAACTTCTCTTGTCTAGAGTTTTCCAGAAGACCAAGTTCGCCCTCTAGAGGCAAAACAGTGGTCTTGCTATTGAAGGTTTGTATTCTTTATGATAGTTTATGTTAAATATGCATGTGCATACTTTTATATTTTTATGTAAACTAACATTCTGCGACAAGCCTCTAAGTAAATTACTGATTGGATAATTATCTGTTTACTTATATGCTGTATGCTTTTAATTAGCTATTTTATTTTGGAAAGCTAAGAGGTCACATTCTCTCTTTTTCATATATATATTGTGTGAAAGTTTGGTGAGGGGTCAGGGAAAGAACAACTCTTATTTTCATGTGGGAAGAAGGAGTGGAGTTGCTCTCCTCTGTAGTCCTTTGTCTGGCCTTTTATAGATGCTGATAATCTCCTACCTGCTACTTTTATTTTTTAACTCTCCAGCGATTTGTAGGTACTAGTGTCTGTTTTGGTGCCTTTTCCATGGTTGTTTGTTTTCTGGGAGGTGTGGTAGATAGTGAAGTCTTTGTTCTTCTGATCCTTTCCACCCTCAAAATATGTATCTCCTCATGTATGGAACCTGTTTCTGCCTCTCCCTTTCTGCTTTCTTTTCCCCGTTTCTGTGTGTGTTCTCTCCTCCCCATTTGTCTGACTTTGCTCTCCTCTTCCCTGCAGTTGTCATTTTCAAGGTGGGCATGATTTTCTTTTATTAGTAACAGCAAATTTATAACTTTGTGTCTCTGTTCCCACTTGAAAACATGTTTTCACAGCCCTGACTTTTAAACTCTGTAAAACTGTTATGAATACGAAGTATGATTGAGATCTTTTACCATGTACTCCTTTTAAATGAATACTGTATGTTCAGAGTCCGAAATAAAAAAGGAAGGTATTATCAGTAAAGACATTAAGAATGTTAGGGCCCATCTTTTATTCTTTCTTTCTTTCTTTTTTTAAGATTTAATTTATTTGAGAGGGAGTGCACGAGTAGGGTGAGGGGAGGTGGGGGAAGGAGTAAAGGGAGAAGGAGAAGCAGACTCTGAACTGGGCTTGGAGCCTGATGCAGTGCTTGACCAGAGCAGAAGGCAGATGCTTAACCAACTGAGCCACCCAGGCACCCCAGGGCACATCTTTCATGTTTTAGGGCAAGGCCTTCTGCTATTCAGCCAGTAGAAAATGAAGGGATCTAGTAATTCCAGTGTAAAAGTGCTTTAAAAAAGTGAGGTAGTGCTAAAAATACAGAAGGAAAGTACATTCTGCTGGGCTTTCTAAGATTTCCTTACTTTCTTTTTGAGTGGCAAAATAGATTTATTGAGAGATTAGAGGATGAGGAGTATTTCCTAAGATAATTTTTTTTTAAGTTTTATTTATTTATTTGACAGAGAGAGATCACAAGTAGGCAGAGAGGCAGGCAGAGAGAGAGGGAGGAAGCAGGCTCCCTGCCAAGCAGAGAGCCTGATCGGGGCTCCATCCCAGGACCCTGAGACCATGACCAGAGCCGAAGGCTGAGGTTTTAACCCACTGAGCCACCCAGGCACCCCTCATAAGATAATTTTTTAAAGCAGAAAGCAAATATTTAGAAAGGAGTTGATATATTCTTTTTTTTTAATTTTTTTTTAAAGATTTTATTTATTTATTTGACAGAGAGAAATCACAAGTAGACAGAGAGGCAGGCAGAGAGAGAGAGAAGGAAGCAGGCTTCCCGCTGAGCAGAGAGCCTGATGCGGGACTCAATGCAGGACTCTGAGATCATGACCTGAGCCGAAGGCAGCGGCTTAACCCACTGAGCCACCCAGGCGCCCAGAGTTGATATATTCTTAAGTATGAATATATTATTGGGCCAGAATTTTCTTTTTAGTGAAAAGACATCTATAAGATTATAAAGTAACTATATAGAAAAGTAAGGTTTTATTTTTAAAAGTTTTTCTTTCTTAATTATTAATTACACAATTAACATGTGATTATATTCTCTATAAAATGTAAAACATTATAGGAAGGTATGTCTCATTTCACTTTCACATTTTTGGGCCTTTTAAAATTCATTTTTTTGTGTAGAAACACATATAATTATGTGTGTATATTTGTGCATATATGATATTATATATATATTTTGACTCATTTCAAGAACAGAATTTTATATATATAATTTTTTTGCGTTATTTATCTTTACATGTTTTGCACCCATAGCTTTTCAGAGATCTATGAAGTTCATAAGTGAAAGATATTTGTAGGTTAAATTTTTTTTTAATTTTATTATAGTAAATTTTATTAAAGATCTGATCAGTTTAAGTGCTTTTCATGTTAACATAAAGCAACATAAAATCATTTTAGGGTGATAGCAAAGTCCAAGTAACTCACGTTTGGCATTTAACTTGAGTCACTTCCCAAATCACATGAATATTCATAATATTATTTTATGAGGATTATCACATGTGTTCTCTTGCAGGTGTGAAATTCCTGCTTGTGGCCTTTTGAACCAGTTGGTGAGCCATGTTAAAAGTTGCATCTATTAATAGTAAATAGTATTTCAGTTATATTGTAATTCGATTGACCTAAGTTTTTGGTTTTTCGAAATTAATTGGCCAAAGTTGGAATGTAGCTACATTGTCTTCTGACCTTCAGACTGCAAGTAAGAATGATTACAAATGAGCTATGTTACGTATAATTTTAACATGATTGCATACTAGATTGAATATACCCTATTTATGTCAAACTGACGGATCTTTTTTTTGCTTGATACTGTTTTTATATTGACATCTTAAAATAAGAAAATGAGATTATAGTACTTAGATGACGTTTCCAGTTTTTCTTCACTCATGTCTTTTTCTGAGTGAACCTTCCGTTGAGAGTTTGAAACACTTTCACATAACTCTCGATAGGTAAGGAAAAAACCTTTAAGACACTACCTGACTTCTTAATCTGAACGCTTGAAAATGTCTTAAAAATCTGAAAGAATAGGTCACTCTCCTCAGGTAGGCCATTTCTTTGAAATGTTTTACTGCAGAAACAATGACATGAAAGGGACTAGAATATGTGTACTTTGTGAGTAGTACTCAAATCTATAACATTGTGACATTGTGAAAGTGTTAGCACTTAATATTCTGGTTAATAACTTGATTGGTATGTGCAGCATTAGAATATTTGAAAACAATTTGTTGGCTTTAATTATGTTTAAGTATAGATACCTTTGGTGTAAAATTTGAGCAGTGCAAAAAGTACCCATTTCCTTACTTGTGGTTAAATTGTGGAGGGGCTGGACTCTGTCAGAATTTATTTTTGAAAAATCCTTAAAATTGTTAACACCCTTGTGTGTTTGTTTTTTTCACCTTTGTTTACCTAGTATAATGTCACCTTGAGAAGGAAGTCAGTAATTACCTTTCTGGCTGCATGTGTGTTCTTTATTTTATAGTTAATGATAAATTACTGTCTTTCCCATGTATGAATAAATTGATTTCATAAAAGTTAATATATATGGTCTGAAGGTTGAGAGAGGAATTCATAATAGCTCAGCCAGCCTCTTCTTGTAGAGGAGAAAAGTATAAGCCTTAAGAAAAAACTTACTTTGGCTAAAGAAAACTAAAAGAATAAAAGCCGTAAGTGCTCAGAAATTGAACTGGGTGGGATTTGGAGGAAAGTTTTTTGCTATCATCAGAGACAGACTTGGAAAAGGGTTGCTACCTGTTATTTGATTCTGTAAATACAGTTTATGTCAGAGTTTTATTAAAAGTTGTATTCATTCTGGGGTCACCTGGGTGGCTCAGTGAGTTAAGCCGCTGCCTTCGGCTCAGGTCATGATCTCAGGGTCCTGGGATTGAGTCCCACATCGGGCTCTCTGCTCAGCAGGGAGACTGTTTCCCTTCCCCTCTCTCTGTCTGCCTCTCTGCCTACTTGTAATCTTTCTCTGTCAAATAAATAAATAAAATCTTAAAAGATTTAAAAAAAAAAGTTGTATTCATTCTGTCTTTATGTCAGACTTGTATATTATGTTAGGCATCAGATTAGAATGAACAAACAAAATTGTGCTAATAACTTTACCAAAATGAAGTTTACTAAGGGCGATTAAATGTTTTGCCCCAAGGTTTCATTAAGGTTGGTTATGAAATGGATTTTATTTGGCCTACTTCACAGATTCTGGTATAAAATTTAGAATCAGTAAAGGCATCATAATTGCCTTTATCCTCTCTACTCCAAGCCTGATGGTATCCCTGGCTCTTGGATCAAGTCGTGTCAAGAGAGCCCTTTATCTTGGGCAAGCATGGTCTTGAGGTGGTAGGTCTACATGGGGAGTTACTTCCATTTCCGACACATTATTCTGGCTGTCTGTAAACTGTTCACAGCATATAGAAATATGATTGATGCAGGTTTAACATTAACTCCTTTAGAAGGGGTATTCTCACTGTCTATTAGAACTCCAAATCAGTTTATGTGTCAGACTATTTTTATTTTCATGTTGTCTTTGGAAGAGTTCCTATTTTATTCTTTCCTCTTACCAGTTCTAGTATTTTACTTCTTTAAGAAGCTATTCAAAGTCTCTGGCCACCCTGCCTTTGAACCTATAGAGATCTTTTCTCACATTTCCCTCCTAGTCACCTTTCTTCTGGTAGGTACCTTTAGTTGCAGAGCCCAAAGCATCAGAGTGTGGCAGAATACCATTCTGCTCCTAGTTTACCATGGGACCTCATGTTAACAAACTCTAAGCTTTTTCTCTAGCAGAAATTGAAGGACAAAAATATTTTTTAAAAAAGATTTTTATTTATTTAACACAGAGGGATCACAGTGGCAGAGAGGCAGGCAGAGAGAGAGGGGGAAGCAAGCTCCCTGCTGAGCAGAGACCCTGATGTAGGGATGTGGGGCTCAATCCCAGGACCCTAAGACCATGACCTGAACTGAGGTTTAACCCTCTGAGCCACCCAGGTGCCCTGAAGGACAAAAATCTTGAGGTGATTCTAGATTCTTCTCTAGCTTTTATTTCAAAATGCATAATTCAGCATACATTGACTATAATATATAATAGGCATGGTTTAGGTTCTTAGAATATAAATAAATAGGAGTCTTAGCCTTTGAATTATTCCAGTATAACTGAGGGGAGGCATAGCTTCATATATAATCTTAATGATTCTGAGTGCTGTAGTAGAGTTGTGAACAAAGTATGAAGAGTACATATGAAAGAATAGTTAATTCTGTTCAGGGATGACATATGAGTTGTGTTCTAATGTATACTAACTGGTAGGAGTTTATGAGGTAGAGATGGGGGAAGCCATTCCAGAAAGAGGAAATTGAATGAGCAAGCAGGAATGCACAAGCCTTGTTTAATTAGTAGGCCAGTATATCAGGGATATAGGATAGATGGTGAAAGGTCATTAGTCACAAGATTAGAGCGTTGGGTTTTATCCAAACTACCTTTTTAAAAAAAAGTCTTATTTTATTTTTATTTTTAAAATAAAAATTGTTTTATTTTATTTGTTTGCCAGAGAGAGGGAGAGAACACACAGGGGGAGCAGCAGAAGGAGAAGCAGGCTCCCTGCTGAGCAAGGAGCCCAGTGCAGGACTTAATTCCAGGACTCTGGGATCATGACCTGAGCCAAAGGCAGACACTAACCAACTGAGCCACCCAGGCGTCCCCCAGAATACTTTTAAATAAGGTACTGAGACATCAAATTCATATGTTAGAAATGAGACATCAAATTCTGGAGGCATTATAGAAGCTAAAAATGTGGGTTGGCAAACAAGGACATTTAGACTTATTGTAATAGCCCATGATTCTGGTTTCTAAATATAGTGGATTACTAATCCTACAGAATATGTTAAAAATACAGCCCCAGACATTGAGTTCCTATTACCAGATTTGTGTTTTTCAATTCCTATGTTTCTAGCTGGTTCTTTTTCAAATCTGCTATATCACTTTTTACAGTTTACAATTCCCTGCTGAAATTTCAAGCTTGGCCCTTTTTTCCCCTTAACATAGTAAGTATAGTTGTTTCAAGGCCCTGTCTGATAACTCCACTGTCTGCAAATTCTTTTTTTTTTTTTTTTGAGATTGTATTTATTTACTTGACAGACAGAGATCACAAGTAGGTAGAGAGGCAGGCAGAGAGAGAGAGGAGAAAGCAGGCTCCCCGCAGAGCAGAGAGCCCAACAGGGGGCTCAATCCCAGGACCCTGGGATCATGACTCGAGCTGAAGGCAGAGGCTTTAATCCACTGACCCACCCAGGCACCCCGTGTCTGCAAATTCTATAGGTCTCTTTTTTTTTTTTTTTAAAGATTTTATTTATTTATTTGACAGAGAGAGATCACAAGTAGGTAGAGAGGCAGGCAGAGAGAGAGAGGAGGAAGCAGGCTCCCCGCTGAGCAGGGAGCCCGATGCGGGACTCGATCCCAGGACCCTGAGATCATGACCTGAGCCGAAGGCAGCGGCTTAACCCACTGAGCCACCCAGGCGCCCTATAGGTCTCTTTATATTGAAAATAATTTCTGCTAGTTTTTAAAAAGATTTATTTATTTATTTATTTTGAGAGAGAGAGAGAGAGAGAGAAAGACCGTGCAAGCAGAAATAGGGGCAGAGGCAAAGGGAGAGAGAATATCAAGCAGATTCCCTGGTGAGTGTACTGTCCCATGTGAGACTTGATCTGATGACCCCAAGATCGTGGCCTGGACCAAAATCAAGAGTTGGATGCCTATCTGACTGAGCGACCCAGGTGCCCCTCTACTAGTTTTTGTTAGATGCTGTTTTATCTCTGTGCATGCCTACTTACCTTTGCTGGGGTACTAGATAAAATATTCGGAATATCCATATCTAGAAAACAATTTGAAGGCTAAGATTATATCATCCTTTAGAGATTTTAATTTATGTCTCTCGGGTACCTGATGGTGCTAACAGTCTAGTTTTTTCATCCATTAAAATGAAGCAAAGGTCAGATGCAATCTGTTTTGGCCATTTTTTTATTAACTTGAAAACATTTTTTGATTGTTAAATCATCTTTTCATTCCTGGGATAAATCCCAGTTAGTCAAAGTTATTATCCATTTTGTATGTTGCTGGATTTGGTTTGCATATATATTTTCTTAATTGATAAACTTTTTTAGAATAGTTTTGGATTCATAGCAAAATTGAGCAGAAAGTACAGAGAGTTTCTATATACCTCCTGTCCCTACCCCCACAAACAACTTCCCTCACTGACATCCTGTACCACCATATGATACATTTGTTACAATCCGTGAATCTACACTGAGACATCATAATTACCCAAAGTCCATAGTTTATATTAGGGTGTACTCTTGGGGTTGTATATTCTTAGAGTTTGGACAAATGTGTAATGACATAGTATCATATGGAATAATTTTACTTTATTCATTAATGAGTAAAGCTACTATAAACATCCACAGGCAGGTTTTTTTTTTTTAATGGATATAAATTTCCATTTCATTTGGGTAAATGCCAAAGATTCTGATTGTTGGATCATACGGTAAGGGTATGTTTAGTTTTATAATAAACATCACATTATCTTCCAAACTTTGTATACCATTTTGCATTCCCATCAGCAGTGAATGAGAGCTCCTATTGCTCCACATCCTCATCAGCATTTGTTACTGTCAGTGTTTCAGATTTTGAGCATTCTAATAGGTACATAATAGTATCTTACTGTTGTTTTAACTTGCAGTTCCCTATTAACATATGAGGTGGAACATGTTATGTTTACTTGTCTGTATATCTTCTTTAGTGAGATGTCTCTTGGGTTGTTCATTTTAAAACTGTAAGAACAGGGCACCTGGGTGGCTCAGTCAATTAAGTGTCCAACTCTTGATTTTGGCTCAAGTCATGATCTCAAGTCATGAAATTGAGTCTTCTATCAGGCTCTGTGCTAAGTAGGGAGGGAGACTGCTGGAGATTCTCTCTGTCTCCACCTACCCCCCCCCACTTGCTCGTTCATGCTCTCTCACTCTTTCTCTAAAATAAGTAAATTATATACATAACAATAAGAACAGAACTCAGTAGACTTTTACGAGGTTTTTATATTTTTTTTCTGACAATTTTTTTTTTATCAGATGTATCTTCTGCAAGTATTTCTGGCCAGTTTGTGACTTTCTTCTCATTTTCTTACAGTATCTCTCACAGAGCAGAAGCTTTTCATTTAAATAAAGTTCTGCTTCTCAATTATTTCTTTCATGGCTTGTTTTGGTATTACAGCAAAATAAAATCATTACCATGACCATGGTTATTTAGGTTTTTTCCTGTCTTCTAGGAATTTTATAGTTGGGTTGTTTTGTTTTGTTTTTACATTTATGTCTGTTGAATTAATTTTGTGAATGGTGTAAAGTCTATGTTCATGATTTTTTTGCAAGTGGATGTCCAGTTATTCACCATTTGTTGACAAGACTATCTTCGTTTGATTCTGTTTCCTTTGCTCCTTTGTGAAAATCAGTTGACTGTATTTATATGGATCTATTTCTAAACTGTGTGTTCTGTCCCATTGATAGATTTGTCTTTTGTCAGTACCACACTATCTTGATTGTTGTAGTTTTATAGTAAGTCTTGAAGATAGGTAGTAGCAGTCTTCCAACTTAATTTTTCTCTTTCAATATTGAGTTTGTTATTCTGGATCTTTTTCCGCTACATATAAACTTTGAGTTTAACAAAGAGTCACTTTGTTAACATCCGCAAAATAACTTGCCAGGATTTTGATTGGGATTGTCTTGAATCCATACATTTGGAAAGAACTGACATCTTAACAATACTGACTCTTCCTTGCTATATACATGGTGTAACTCCCCATTATTTAGGTTTTCTTTATATCTTTCATCAGGGTTTTGTAGTTTTCCTCATGTAGATCTTGTACATATTTTGTTAGGTTTATACCTAAGTATTTCCTTCCTTTGGGTGCTAATATGTAAGTGTGTTTTAAATTTCACATTCCAGGGGTGCCTGGGTGGCTCAGTGGATTAAAGCCTCTGCCTTTGGCTCAGGGTTGTGATCCCCAGTCCTGGGATGGAGGCGCTCATCTGGCTCTCTGCTCAGCGGGAGCCAGCTTCCCCCTTTCTTTCTGCCCGCCTCTCTGCCTACTTGTGATCTCTTGTCTGTGAAATAAATAAATAAAAATCTTTTAAAAATAAATAAATTAATTAATTTCACATTCCATTTGTCCTTATATCCTGCAACCTTGCTATAGTCTCTAGTTCCAGAAGTTTGTCTGTTCTTTCAGATTTTCTACAGTGATAATCTTGGCATCTGCAAACAAAGACAATTTTTAATTGTTCCTTTCCTAATAGTATACCTTTTATTTACTTTTCTTGTCTCATTGCATGAGCTAGGACTTCCTGTATAATGTTGACATCAATAGTGGTGGGAGGGGACATCCTTGTGCTATTCTTGATCTTAGCAACAAAACAAAACTTTGAGTTACTTACCATCAGATATGATATTAGGTACAGATTTTTTTTATTATAAAAAAAATGTGTGTGTGGTATGTATGTGTATCCCATGATATCTTTGATAATTTCTTTAGGATACATTTGTCTTTTGTCAGTACCACAAAGTCTTTAGGATAAGTTTTTTTTTTTTTAGACAGTTTATTTGTTTCAAGGATACAGGTCTGTGATTCATCAGGGTTACACAGTACACAGCACTCACCACAACACATACAATCCCCAATGTCTTTGGCTAGGATCCAAATCCTATAAAGAACTTACCAAACTCAACACCCAAATAATCCATTCAAGAAATGGGCAGAAGACATAAACAGGCATTTCTCCAAAGAAGACATCCAGATGGCCAGTAGACACATGAAAATTGCTCAGCATCACTGCGCATCAGGGAAATACAGACCAAAACCACATTGAAATACCACCTCACACCAGTCAGAATGGCTAAAATTAACAAGTCAGGAAATGATGCATTGACAAGACTGTGGAGAAAGGGGAACCCTCGTACACCATTGGGGGAATGCAGGCTGGTGCAGCCACTCTGGAAAACAGTATAGAGGTTCCTCAAAAAGTTGAAAATAGAACTATTACCCTATGATCCAGCAATTGCACTACTGGGGATTTACCCCAAAGATACAAAGGTAGTGATCCAAAGGGACACCTGCACCCCAATGTTCATAGCAGCAATGTCCACAATAGCCAAACTATGAAAGCGCCCAGAGTCCATTGATAGTGAATGGATAAAGAAGAAGTGGTCTATATATACAATGGAATACTACTCAGCCATCAAAAAAATTGAAATCGTGCCATTTACAAGGATGTGGGGGAAACTAGAAGGTATTACTCTAAGGAAAATAAGGCAAACAGAAAGACAGTTATCATGATTTTACTCATATGTGGAATTCAAGAAACAAAACAGAGGATCATCAGGGAGGGACGGAAAAATAAGACATGAAATCAGAGAGGGAGACAAACCATAAGAGACTCTTAACTGTAGAAACAAACAGGGTTGCTGGGGGAGAGGTAGGGTAACTGGGTGATGGACATTAAGGAGGACACGTGATGTCATAAGCCCTGGGTATTACATAAGACTGATGAATCATTGAACTCTACCTCTGAAACTAATAATACAACCTATGTTAATTGAATTTAAATTTTTTTAAAAAAGTTCTTTTCTCCTCCTAGCACTCGAAGCATGAGGGGATTTTTCTCTAATATTCACTGTAGACCTGGTAGAGTTACTGGAGGTAAAACTCAACAGAAGTATGTGGGACTGGGTCCTCCTGTAGTTTTAGCTCTTAGACCTGTCCACATTGTGCCTCCAGCAATTTTTCAATAATAGAATTATAGTTCATATTTTCCTACCCTAGCATTTATTCCCACAGAGGTTTGTGCTCACAGCTTTCTGCTATGTTTCTTTATATCCACCTATCTGTCTCCATTTTGGGAGGCACAGTTCACCCTGTGAGTTTACTTCTCTGATAGCTCCAAGAGAAGTTACTAATTTTTTTAGTTTATTTGACTTTTTTAGGATGGAATGGTAATTTCTAAGTTTCTTCTGTGTTAGACCATAAACAAGAAGTCAGTTTGCTAATATTTTGTTAAAAATTTTCTTTCGAGGGGCGCCTGGGTGGCTCAGTGGTTTAAAGCCTCTGCTTTTGGCTCAGGTCATGATCTCAGGGTCCTGGGATCGAGTCCCACATCCGGCTCTCTGCTCAGCAGGGAGCCAGCTTGCCCCCCCCCCACCTGCCTCTCTGCCTACTTGTGATCTCTGTCTGTCAAATAAATAAATAAAATCAAGAATTTTCATTCAAGGTACTGGTCTGTAATTTCCTTTTAATATCTTGATCTGATTTTGGTATTGGGATAATGCTGGCATCATTGAATGTGTAGAGAATGATTTCTTCCCCCTCTATTCTGAAAGAATTTGTGTAGAATTAATATTTCTTCCTTAAATGTTTGGTAGAACTTGTTAGTGTTATCAGAGACAAAATTTCTCAACCTCAATGCTATTGACATTTTAGGTCTTGTAATTATTGTTGCGGGAGACTTTCCTCTGCAATGTAGCATATTTACCCGTATCCCTACCAGTTAGATACCAGTAGCCACACTTCACTCCTACCCGGAGTTGTGGCAACCAGAAGTGTTTCTAGATAGTGCTAGATGTTCCCTGGGGGCCAGAGCTGACCCCAGTTGAGAAGTACTGACATAAACCAAACATGGAGGTTTGTTGTTGTTGAGTAAATTGTTAAATATAAATTTATTATTTTAATTGACATAGGGCCATGAAGTTTTCTGTTTCTTTTTGAGTCCATTTTGGTAGCATTCTTTTCAGGAGTTTTTTATATTTCTTTCTGTTGTTGGATTTATTGGAATAAATTGTTCTTAATATTCTTTTATTATCCTTTTATGTCTATTGGATATGTGATATGGATAGAGGTCATCTCTCTTACATTTCTGATTTTAGTAATTTGTGTCCTCTTTCTTGACCAGTTTTACCAGAAGTTTATGAATTGTACTGATTTTTTTAAAAACAAACCTTTGGTTTCACTGATTTTTACCTCCTCTCCTATTTTATTTTTGCTTTTTATTGTTTACGTATTTCCTCTTACTTTGAGTTTGTTTTTGCTTTTTTCTAGGCTTTTTTTAAAGGTGGATCACTGATTTTAGGCCTTTCATCCTTTTAATATAACTATATTAAGGTTCCCTTTAACCATGCTTTAGTCGTATTCCACAAGTTTCAGTGTTTTCCTTTTTTGCTCCATTTCAAATTGTTTTTTTCTTTTTCTTTATTATTTCTTTTACTAATATTTATTTGGAAATGTGTCATTTTAACTTTCAAATATTTCAGAATTTGCCAGATAAGTTTCTGTAAATAATTTCCAATTTAATTTTGTTACGGTCATATAATTACATTATATGGTCATATATAATTATATATGATATAATATAATTATACGGTCATATAATATACATTATACAATTTCAGTCTTTTTCAATTTGAGATTTATTTTCTGTGTCAGACATAGCTTGTCTTAGTGAATATTCCTTGTGCACTTGAAAAGATTGTGCATTCTATAGATGTTGAGGAAGAGTTATATAAACGTCAATTAGGTCTTTTTAGAAGATAATGTTGTTCGAGTCCTGTATAATTTTGCTGATTTCCTGTTTATTCTATGAATTACTAAAAGAGGAATAATGAAATCTGCACCACAATCTACTTGGGTGTTTCTCCTTTTCCTACATGTGTTTTGAAGCTTGTTTTTGTCTTCTTGGTGAATCAGCCTATGAAGTTATTGTCTGACTTAAATTTTAGCCACTGTACCTTGCTTTCAGTTACTGGGTGCATGATAATTTGTTTTTCTATTCTTTTCCTTTTTATTCATCTTTATATTTAAAGTGGGTTTCTTACATAACATATATTTGAATCTTCTGTATGCCATCTGATATGATGAGCTTTTTATAAATGAGTGTCATTTAATGTCATTATTGATGTGACTTGTTTTAAATTTACCATCTTGCTATTTCTTTTCAAATTGTCCCATCTGGTCTTTGTTTCTTTTTTTTTCTCTTTTCCTGCCTTCTTTTGGAATAAGTGAGTATTTTTAGTACTCCATTTTATTTCCATTATTAGCCTATTAGGTATACCTTTGTTTTAGTTTTTCAGTGGTTGACTTGACCAACAGTTCTCAAGTGTTTTAGTTTCAAGTACTCTTGGATTTGTAGTTATTAATGACTTCAGAGACTTTTTGCTTAAGGTGATAATCAGTTATTACTATACCCAGAGTTAAAACTGAAATATTGAGGTGTTTATTAATTCATTTTAAAATAATGGTAGTCAAGTCATTGCATGTTAACATAAATAACATTTATGTTACTATTTTTTAAAGTATTTTTTAAAAAACTGGTAGAAAGAGTGGCATTGTTTTACTTTTTATCTCTTTGAAGTCTGGCTTAATAAAGAAGGCTAAATTATATCTCTACTTCTGCTTTCAGTTTCTTGCTATATGTTGTTTATGGTATACATCTGTGAAGAAAATCTGGCCTCAAACAGATATGTAGACAGTATTTGAAAACAAAATTCATCCAAGTGAATGTGAAGATCTAATTGGCTTTTTCAGAGATTTATGAATTGCGTAGTACCCCATTCAGCAAGCAGAGAGAAGCTCTGAGGTGCTGTACAAAATGGAAGGTTTTTATAGGAAGGAAGGTGGGTCAAGAAATTACTAGCAAAAGAACAGAAAGAATGGTTTCAGGCAAAGTTGCCCTTTTTTAGGGAAGACCCTTTAAAGGGGTCTTATGATGCATATTACTTCTTCTGCCTTTGTGGAGGGGGGGGGAGGATGGAGAGGGCTCACGTGACAGATTACCTCATTGGTGCTGAGCAGAAAATTCCTGACATTGATTAATAAGACCGCATTTCTGGGGCAGGTTGAAGCCGAAGTTAGATTAGGTATCAAGCCTTTGTGTGGTCTAAGTGACTCCATTTGGGGCATGTGGTTTTCTTTTTAACAATTGTAAAGGGAAGAGCATTTTAATAGTCTTTTCAGATATTTGTGGCTATTCTTCTTGTTACACTCAAACTCATCAAGTGGTAGTTTTTCTTAAAGGTAAGTTATATTGTGGAATCTGAAAAGAAATAACTCTGTTATATTAAAATCCAGTGGTCTCTCTCGCACTTTGGGTGGATGTTTTTACCCCTGTATGGTTTCATATTATACATTGATCATTTGGAAAATACTGGTTTATCATATTGCAGATCATTTAAATGTTATAATATTTTATTATAGACTACTTTAAAATTTCAATAATATCACCATTGGTTTCTTCTGAAAAATTCATTGGAAACTCTCAAACGTGTGGCATTTATAAGTTTCGCAGCATTTCAGTTACACTTGAAAGGTTGACTTTTATTATTGACAATAATTACCTTCAATTGCTTTCCTTGAAATCACTAGTTCACTTCATCCTTTTTGTTTTAATAAACCTTATATTCAAATAATTTTAGATTTATAGAAGGGTTGAGAACAATGTATAATTCCTATATAATCTTTCATTTTTTTCATTAATGCTGATATTACCTGCATTATTCTAGACTTCTGTCAAAACTAAGAAGTTTACAGTTGACACTGGTACATTGCTTTTAACTAAACCCCAGACTTCATTTGGATTTCACCAGTTTTTCCAGTTACGTCCTTTTACTGTTCCAGGGTCCAATCCAGAATACCACATTGTAGTATCATGTTTCTTTTTCTCTATGGCCTTTGACAGTTTCTTAATCTTTCCTTGTTTTTATGACCTTGACAATTTTGAGTAGTACTGCTCAGGTATTTTCCGGCACGTTCCTTAAAAAAAAAACAAAACAAAACAAAAAAACCCAAACATACTATTTTCTTTCTATCCTCAGTATTTCTGACACCAACTATGTAGGGTTCCCCTCCCCATCCCAGTCGGGTGTCCTACAATTGAATTCAGTTTTGACACTGTTTACATGGAGTCAGTCTCAGATTCCACAGCTTAAGAACTCAGTTCTACAAGACCACCCCCGACTTCAGAAGCCAAGTCCAGGTCCAGGCTTCTAGTGCTTCTGACCATCCAGTTATAAATTGGAGATTCCCATGATTCCTTCCTTGGGTTTGATAATTTGCTAGAATGAATCACAGAACTCAGGAAAATGGTTTACTTATTAGATTTAGATTGCCAATTTGTGAAAGATTAATCATGAACAATCAGATGAAAGATTTACATAGAGCAAAGTACATGGAAGGGGCATAGAGTGTCAATGACTTCTCCATGTGCATCACCCTCCTTCACCTCCATGTGTTCACCAACCCAAAAGCCCTCTGAATTGTTCATTCGGGTTTTTTATGGAGGCTTCATTATATAGGCATAAGTGATTGAATCTCTGGTCATTAGTGATTAACTCAACTGCCAGCACCTCTCACCTCTCCAGAAGTCAGGGGATTGGGCTGAAAGTTCCAACCCTCTCATTACACCATTCATTCCCCTGACAACCAGCCCCTATCCTGAGGATATCCAGGAGACTTCAGCTACCCATCATCTTATTAGCATACCAAAAAACTACTTAATTCAGAGAATTCAAGGGTTTTAGGGTCTGTGCCAGGAAACAGACCAAATATATGTACTTATTATGTCAGTTCTTCAGTTTGGGTTTGTTTGATGATTTCCTCATGACGTGACTGGGGTTATATTGTTTTTGGAGGAATACCATGGAGGTGAAGTACCTACTTTCTACAAATTTGAGAAAATAACCTGCCAGATACTCAAGTCTGAATAAGTATAGTTTGCTATCAGTTTTTTTAAATTAAAAAATGGTGCCCATAATAAAAAAGATTCATCCTGTTCACCACTCAAATAATTGCATAAGTGCTTTTTCTCTAGACAACTATTGTACATTGGTGTGCAGCAGAAGTTCCTTATGTATACATTTCCTTTTATCACATAAAATATTAAAGAGATGTTTATCATAGGTTGAGATTTACTATAATTAGTAACATTTACTGTTTAATCATAGACATTCTTAAGTGAAACTGACCAGACCTCCCCATTCCCTTTTTGTTTCTTAACTGTGAGTATATGCCACGATGAATACAGTAATTAGTGGGGTGTCTCGGTGGCTCAGTGGGTTAAGCCTCTGCCCTCTGCCCAGGGTCCTGGGATTGAGCACCGCATCGGGCTCTCTGCTCAGTGGGGAGCCCGTTTCTCTCTCTCTGCCCGCCTCTCTGCCTCCTTGTGATCTCTCTCTCTCTCTGTCAAATAAAGAAATAAATCTTAAAAAATAAACACTGGGGCACTTGGGTGGCTCAGTGGGTTAAAGTCTCTGCCTTTGGCTCAGGTCATGATCCCAGGGACCTGGGATTGGGCCCCACACATCAGGCTCTCTGCTCAGCGGGGAGGCTGCTTCCTCCTCTCTCTGCCTGCCTCTCTACCTTCTTGTCATCTCTGTCAAATAAATAAATAAAATCTTTTAAAAAAAATACAGTGATTAGTAGTACAATTGGAGTCTGCCTTGGTTTGTGCTAGAGTAACAATGGTTTTATGTAATGTTGCTGTAGCAGCAGGAGAGCTAATGTTAATACACTGACAGAGACAAACTATTATGAATATAGTTTTGACTTTGCAGGTCCAATGAAAGTGTCTCAGGGATACTATTGAGAACTGCTGCAGTAGGACTTAACGATACTTTAAACCCCGTGTGGGGCTTGAACTCATGATCCTGAGATCAAGGCCTGAGCTGAAATTAAGATTTGGACACTTAACTGAGCCACTCAAGTGACCCATAGATATAGTGCTGTTGATTCTGCATATTATCTTCCTATGAGACATTTTGTCCGAAGCCGTAAATTTCCAAATGCATTACATTTTTTTTCTTTCATTCTGTAAGGTATAAAATTATCATCTCTATGGCAAAGTCTCTTACTATGTTGTTTTTTAAGGTAATCTGTAAAGTCTCTTGTGAGAGTTTGCAGTCAATCAGATGGATATACGTCCTGGAATTGTTACTTATTTTACATTCAGTTTCTTCCTTTCCTACTCCAGTCAAGCAAACAACAACAAAACCCCCCACTAATCAACAAATGACCTTCCACACGTAGCATTGGTTGAGATAATTTCAAAATAATGTGTCTTCTCCAAATAAGTAATTTACTGTTCAAAATTAACAGAGAGAAAGCACCCATAATATGAGAGATGCTATTAGCAAATGGGCTACATCTTCTCTGAGAGATTTATTTTGGGGAAAAACATCTTTTCTCTTTATGTGTATAGAATATCTCTTTACCTTTAAATTGTAAGACATTTTTTCTACTTTACTCTTAGGGAGATGACAACAACTACCTACCATCTTTTGACCAGGGTTAGAATGATCGACTGATGCAAATTTTTTATAGTAGCAGAATATATTATATAATTTTTAATATTATAGAATATTACAGAACATAAATTATTATACACATATTTGCCTGCCTGCCCTTAGCATTGGTTTCATCCACTCTTCTAGTTATCTCAATCAAACATTTTATAGGACAGAATATTTTGAATGAAAAACAAGAATAAATTATAGAAGCAATAAATAGGCTTCGTTACAACATCCCATAGAAATAACATGCCATATGTTAAATGTTTCTTATCTTATATTTGGCAGGTGGATTCCAGTTACTCATAAAATAGGTCAGTTAAAACAGCTTTGTTGGCAAAAAAATGAGGCAGAATCTTACAGTATTTTCAGATGGTGAATGTACTGTAGCTAGCATTATTTACTGATTTCCTTGGACTGTTATATTTCCAGTTGCTTTTAAATATTGTAATGTTCTTTTAAAACCTATCAAATTATTAGTGTTTAGCTCATTATTAAACTTCTGTTGAAGAAATACATGGGGGATTTTTATGACGTGAAAATACGCATAGAATTAAAGTGAAATCCACCTCCATGAGATATTATTTGTTATATTTTTAAATGAAATCTTACATGTTTCAACTACTTTTCACTAACTTGAGCCCTCTGATCTCCCTGCTGCCCCTGACTCAAGAGTTCCTTAAGAGTCATGCGATTGGCCTCAGCTACAGGCCCTGACTGACTCATTGATAAGGCTTATTTCTCAGGTCATTGTGATGCTTGTGGAATGAGATATTTACTGAGAACTTTTAGGAAGGATTTTTTCCTTCTCTTTTGTGAGAGTTACTAGAAGAGCAGCTGGAGGATCATTGAAAGTTGACTAAGGATGTGACAACTCACACTGCTGCAGTCATTTCTCTGAGTAGCAAACCAGCCTCCAGATGAAGCCCACATGTGGAGGAAGATATGGCTGAGAGACTGGTAGAGAAGTGGAATCCTTGACTAATGCTGTGAACCTCTTGGTCAAAGACCAAAGTTAGCTGAGTATATGGAATATTCAGTCCTATTGCCTGATAAATTCACCTAAAACTGTTTGAGTTGGCCTTTTGTTATATATTACTAAAAACAAACAAACCAACCAAAAAAACAAACTAATAGATAACATGTTGTGATCAGTTTTGAAAGTATTGGTACTTAATATTTTACTATTTCTAATATAATCTGTAATTCTAATCCCATTAGAGTAGCAACTTTAATTCAGCAAATATTTTAGTCATTCCAGATATATTAATCTATATTATTTTCATATAAGGGTGGATTGATGTTATTTTTTTTAGCTTTTCTTGTTCATATTACCCTCAAGAAACTCAAAGCATTTTTATGCTAAGGATCTGTGATTGGAATTGCAAGAAATATAATTTATTTCTTGTGAAAAATACCTGAATGACAATTCTGTATAAATCCCATTTGTAAGGTAGACACATAAATATATTTAGGTGCCTCATTTTGTGTCACCTTTTATATTAAATGTGTACTTATTCAGTTAATTTTTTTTTAAGATTTTATTTATTTAATAGACAGAGAGGGAGCACAAGCAGAAGGAGCAGGAGAGGGAGAAGCAGGCTTCCCACTGAGCAGGGAGCCTAATGCGCGGCTTGATTCTAGGCCCCTAGGATCATGACCTGAGCCAAAGGCAGACGCTTAACAACTGAGCCACCCAGGCACCCCTTGAGTTAATTTTTAGTAAAAAACTACTTTTCATTGGGGCGCCTGGGTGGCTCAGTGGGTTAAAGCCCCTGCCTTTGACTGAGGTCATGATCCCAGGGTCCTGGGATTGAGCCCCGCATCAGGTTCTCTGCTCAGCGGGGAGCCTGCTTTCTCCTTTCTCTCTCTGCCTACTTGTGATTTCTGTCTGTCAAATAAATAAATAAAATCTTTTAAAAAAAAAACCTACTTTCATCAAAACTAGGCTTTGATGACTGGCTCACTCAGTAGAACATGCGACTCTTGATCTTGGAGTCATGGGTTCAGACCTGACACTGGGTGTAGAGCCTACTTAAAAACCTACCTTGGGGCGCATTTTCTGGTCATGGTCCAGGGGTCCTGGGATTGAGCACTGTGTCAGTTTCTCTATTCAGTGGGGAGCCTGCTTCTCCGCAGCATCCTCCTCCCCCCCCCCCGCTCCCCTCCCCGCCTGCCTCTCTGCCTACTTGTGATCTCTGTTTAATAAACAAATAAAATCTTCAAAAAAACAACAAACCAAAAAAAAAAAAAACAACAAAACAAAACCAAAAACCTACTTTTTTTTTGTCTTCTTAATCTAAACTTTTAATGGCTCTCCATTTTGTTCATGTATTCCAAATATATTCATCAATGGAAGATTCCATAATTTAGCTTACATGTGTCCAACCTTATTTCCTGTCCTTTTTCATATTCAGTGAGATTAATGTGTTGCCTCATCCATGCCTTTGATTGTCCCCCCCACTTGTTCTTTCCTATTCTTTCTGCCTGTGGAATTAATACCCATCATTTCTGCCCCAGTTCTGATCCTGCCTCTTCAGTAAAATCTTTGTCACTTATCTACCATGAATGTAAGTGATCTCTCTTACAAAGTATTTTATTTCTTTTTGTAAGAAAATTCAAATAATACTGAATATGTTAAGGTAAAACAAGTGCCCTTCATTCTAAGTCCAGTCCTCCAGAGGAAAACCTCTTAATAGTTCAGATTCCTTGCTGTTTTTCTACATGTATTTAAGCATATGTGACGTACTTGGTTATTACTCCTTTTGACTACCATATTGGAGAGCACAGTTCTAGAGGTTTAACCATATTTGAGTTTGGTTTTTTCTTTTGGCAAGAATATGTCAAGAATGGTGTTATGTACTTCACACTGCCCTGTAACAGGAAATATCATCTGGTGGTCTTTTCTTGTGATGTTTATTTGGATCAGTGTATTGTTAGCCTGATCTACCCATTTTAAAGATCCCCATTATTCTGTCACTGAATGATTTTATCTATTTCAGTTTTTTAAATTGTCATAGATATCTGCTTGACTGTTAATGTAATAAAGTAATAAATTGTTAAAAGGCCCGGCTGTGGAGCTACACTGTCTACCATTTATGACCTTCAGCCAGTGACTGCATATCTTTGTGCCTAAGGTTCCTCTACTGTGAGTTAGGGGCCTCACGGGGTTTTTTCAAGGATCAAATGTGTTAAATGTTTAAAACAGTGCATGATACATTATATCAGTAAATATTATTAGTATGTTGATTTAGAAATGCTATTTTGCTGTCTGTGCATTGGCATTTATTTGCATGGGAAATGCTTTATTGGATAATATTCATTGTATTCTGTTTGGCAGTGAGACCAGGTCACATTATAGGAAAACAGAGTGCCATTTAAATAAATAAAAAACAAAACAAAAAAACCTGTCATATGTATCTAGCATCTATGATTTTTAAAAAGATTTTAATTATTTATTTATTTGGCAGCGTGAGAGAGAGAGAATGTGTGTGTGTGTGTGTGTGTGTGTGTGCGCACACACGCGTGCACAAGCAGGGAGATCAGGAGAGGGAGAAGCAGGCTCCCACTGAGTAGGGAGCGTGATGCAGGGCTCCATCTGAGGACCAAGGGGTCATGACCTAAGCCGAAGGTAGTCGCTTAACAACTGAGCCACCCAGGCACCCTGCATCTATGATTTTTTTTTAAAAAGATTTTATTTATTTATTTGACAGACAGAGATCACAAATAGGCAGAGAGGCAGGCAGAGAGGTGGGGAGGGGGAGCAGGCTCCCCGCTGAGCAGAGAGCCCAATGCGGGGCTCAGTCCCAGGACCCTAGGATCATGACCTGAGCCAAAGGCAGAGGCTTTAACCCACTGAGTCACCCAAGTGCCCCTGCATCTATGATTTTTAATAAGAAAAACATTAGCAGAAAAGGGGATTTGTTACATTTGGGTTTGGAATGACGAAAAAAAGGCAATGATCATAATTACATATATATCCTAGATGTTAGGAAAGAAAATTGTGATAAAGAAATGAGTGACCTTTTGACTCAAAAGGTTTCAAAAGCTGTATAGCTCTTTGGAATGGGAGTTAGTATAAATGAGCATACACAGTCTTAAATAACTTGAGCAAGAAGTCTCAAAAATCCAGTGCAGTTTTCCCTAAAAAGTAATTATCTCAAATTAGAAGATTAAACCTCAACAAGGCCATCAAATTTTTAACAGGGATAGAACCATGAATTTATTATTTTACAACCGTTTGATTCAGTAGGGTGAAATAGTCTTTGAGTTGGAAAAGGTAAAAATAATATAAAAAGAATTATAGGTCATGGTAGGAAAGCAGCCAGTAAGTGAAGCACTTGATCACTTTAAGTGTATTTCATTTTCTTCATTTAAATTAATGTCTCTGGGGCTCCTGGGTGGCTCAGTGGGTTAAGCCTCTGCCTTCGGCTGAGGTCATGATCCCGGGGTCCTGGGATCGAGACCTGCATCAGGCTCTCTGCTCAGCAGGGCGTTTGCTTCCCCCACTCTCTCTGCCTGCCTCTCTGCCTACTTGTGATCTCTTTGTCAAATAAATAAATAAATAAAATCTTTTAAAAAAAAATAGTATCTTCTGTAGTGACCAGCAGACTTGTAAATCTACCCCAAAATTGTATAATCTTTAAGAATTTCTTTTTTTTTTTTAAGATTTTATTTTATTTATTTGAGGGAGGGCATGTGTGAGCGTGGGTAGGAGCAGGGGGCAGGGAAAGAAACCCAGGCAGACTCCCAGTCAGTACAGAGCCTCACAACTCAGGATCTCAAGACCATGATCTGAGCTGAAACCAAGTCACACAGATACTTAACTGAGTCACCCACGTGCCCCTTTGAGATTTTCATGAAAAATATATTTATTATCTAGGTATGACTTAATCTAGATTAATAATTTTTTTAAAGGGAAAATGTGGGTTCTGGAAACTATAAGCCCGCAACTTGTTATTGATCTTTGTTAAATTTCTGGAAATAATTTCAGTAGAAGTCTGTGAACATTTGTGAAAAAAAAAGCTCATCTGTAGAAATTTAAAGGTATCCACCAAGAACATACTGTGTCAAATTAACTTCATTTCTTTTGATAGGATTATCTGTTCAGATGAATTGGAAAAATGCTGTAATAATAGTTTCTTAATTTTAATAGTGTATTTGACAATCTTTTGCCATATTTTTGGATAAGAAACGATGGTGAATTATTGTTACATTTAGAGGAAACAGGCAGATTTATAGTATTTAGATTTAAAGTAGGTCAAAATTGAAAACCAGCATTTTGATTATAGGTTTATTGTTACTCTTGGGAGAGATCTTCAAGGCATTACGATAGGATTATGCCTATATCAACATTTTCATTATTGATCTGACTGAAGGGTTAGAAATAGGTTTATCTGCTCGTAGATTCAAAGCTGAACTTGGACAGCTGATACCATAGAGGGCAACTCCCTAAAACCTTGACTCATTAATGTAGTGCATTTGTATCTTTCTCTTCTCTTAACATATTTTTCTACTTTTATATAATATAAATTCATGATTTAGATTGCTTCAGGGAAAAAAGTGACTTCTTTTTTTGTCTGCCTCATAGTTTTACCAAATTAATGTATGACTTGTATCTTTTATTATAGTGTAATATCCTTAATGATACAAATTTAATAATACAAACTGAAGATTGAAAAAGATTCTACATAAAGTGTTTTTATCTGTTCTAGGAATATGAAGCACGAACTGGGAGGACCTGTAAACCACCGCCTCAGTCTTCAAGACGTAAGAATTTTGAATTTGAGCCACTTTCTACCACTGCCCTGATTCTTGAGGATCGACCATCGTAAGTATTCTGGTTGTCATCAGGTACATTGTTTATATTTTAAACCTCAATTTAATTTAAACTTCAGTTTAAATTTCAATTTAAATATATTGAGAAATTAATATAGAAATGGATTTTTTTAAAGAAAATTTTAAAAATCTCAGTCATGTATCCTAAAACTAATAGGAAAGAATATATTATTGATGTACAGACTTTATACATATTTTCTTGAAGTATCTCTGAGCCAATGTATGTTACGTAAAATCTTTGCTTTTTTATATCTATTCTTATTTCAACCCTTCCTGCCTTAATTTAACAAGATGAGGCAATTATTTTTCCTTTCTTGACATTTAACGTATACTTAAGATGTATTTGTCCTTGATTTTGGACAGATTTTGAAATTGTAACTTGAGATAATAACTACTGAATGTCAGCTAGTTGGTTTACTCTTATAAAGAATATATTCTTTTTTTTTTTTAAGATTTTATTTATTTGAGAGAGAGAGAGAGAGCGCGCATGAGAGAGGAGAGGTCAGAGGGAGAAGCAAACTCCCTGTTGAGCAGGAAGCCTGACGTGGGACTCGATCCTAGGACTCCAGGATCGTGACCTGAGCTGAAGGCAATTGCTTAACCAACTGAACTACCCAGGCGCCCCTCTTTTTTTTTTCTTTTTTAAAGATTTTATTTGAGAGAGAGAGCGAGTATAAGTGGGGGAGGGAAGAGCAGAGGAAGAGGGAGAAGTAGACTTCCAACTGAGCAGGGAGCCCCACGTGGGGCTTGATCCCAGGACTCTGGAATCATGATTTGAGCCGAAGGCAGATGGTTAACCAGCTGAGCCCCCTGGTACTCTAGGAATATATTCTTGATACCCAATAAAACATTTTAATTTCTTCCCTTTGCTTTCCCTGCCCTTCCCATCTCAGCCTTCCACAAAGCTGATGTTCTTCAAAATACTGTCTTTGGTTTGTTATTAAACAAAAGACACCTTCCCTAAAGCAAGACCCCTTGCTTCTTAACTCCTTTTCCTCCTCTTGGGCTCTCTGGATCTATTCTTTTTCTTCTTCTAGACTTCTCTTTCCTTCCAGAGTAAAAATTCCTAACCTGTTTTGTTATTTTCCTCATCTGCAGCTTTTTCCACCCATTATCAAGAGGAACATAATAAAAGAATCTAGAGCCAAACAGGCAGAGGTTGAATTGAATATTTTTTAGACGTTGTGAGAGAAGAAAGGTTGCACATAAGTATATATATATATTTTATTCTTGTTGCATTCCTTCACACTAAAGTGATCATGACACTCCTTTTAAAGGACTTGGTAAACATGTTCATATTCATTTTTCCATTGGTTAAAAAAAAAAAGATTCTCAGAAATTTAGCTATGAGAACATGTCAGTTTTATTTAAGTCTTATTGCCAGGGAGGGGAATAAACCAGGTCAATTCAGAGTGCTTCGATAAGCCAGAAAAGAATGACTGGTTAAAGACCTTCAGACTCTGGCAGACAGTCGGCTGAGCAGGTAGATAATGAAGTTCCCAGAAGAGTTTTCTTAAGCTTGTTGAAATTTATCCGAAATGGGTTAAGCTTTTTATCAGGACTGTTCATTTCTTCCCAGGAGTTCATAAAAATTTTATGCAAAAGGTTCTGTTCTAAGTGGTATTTGGGACATATTTTTCTTTAATGCCATATTTTATTTTATAATTGAACCTATTTAAGTCCCACCTTTGTACCTTTGCTCATTTACTGCCCTCACTTGGGATGCACTTATCTTATTTCCGCTTCTCACCTCCTAATCCTTTAAGGACTAGGCTTTATCTTTGCCATCCAGTCAAGTCTTTGACTTCAACCTTTAGTGATTCTTGCTTCTCTTAGATTTTTCTTGTAATGCATATAAGCAGTTCATTAATACTGGAACTTGAAATAGTACTCTAGACATAGTAAATAAGATCTCAGTGTACCAGAAGTATATAAAACAATGGAAAGAATGATTTTCTTTTCCACACTACTATCTGGAAATTAATATAGGAATTATAATAAATATTACAGCTTCTTTGCTGTTTCTGTGTGATTTTGTTCATCTGTAACAAACAGATTCAACTTGATAGCAACTGTTCCCCCCAGTTCTGAGATGCTGCAATTTAATTAAAAATTTTATTCACCTTTCTAAAATTGGAGGGGTCTTTTTTGGGGGAAGTGATTTATATAATTTACCATTTATGTAACTAAAGCCAATGAACCATGGGACTACCTGATCATCGATCCCTCTTCTACTTCAACAATTAAAAAATAGATCTAAAGAACCAATGAGAATGAAAACTTTGACTTTATTAACGATAAAACCAGATGAGAATGCATGGATGCAACTTATATATTAAATGGTACTCCAGGGTGCCTGAGTGGCTCAGTTGGTTAAGCTTCTGACTCTTGATTTTAGCTCAGGTCCTGATCTTTGGGATCATGAGATTGAGCCCCACTTTGGGCTCCACACTCAGCCTGGTCTGCTTGAGATTCTCTCTCCTCTCCCTCTGTCCCTCCCTACATCTGTGGTCTCTCTAAAATAAACAGACTTTTAAAATAAATAAATGACACTTCTTTCTTTATCTCCCTCAGAATACTCTCCAGCAGCTCTGGGCCAGTTCACATCCTTCCTTTCACAGGCTGAGAAGTTGGAGCTGAGATTTATATAATCTGTAGTGTTGTTCTGTTTCTGGATGCAGCCACGTTCTATTACCACCACTGCTCCATCTAGGAGATAGCATCTGGGTGGAGGTAGAGAAGGGGGCAGAAGTTTTTGCCTCAGTGTGAACTTGATGTTGGAAATTTTGTGTTTCATCAGTCACAGTGAGAGTGGAAGGAGGAGAAGAATTTCCCCTTGCAAAGGGGGTTTGTGAATTGGTGCTACTTTTCCTTTCTTAGCCTCTGTAATTTTGTAGAAACATTTAGAATCATTGACTGCATAAGTTTTTTTTGTTAGAACTGCTTTACATTGGAAGCAACATTAGCGTTTAATCATCTGAAATCTCAGAAGATATCAAATGTAGGAATTTCTGTAATTTCATCCTTTGGTTAATTTTCTCTCTGCCTATTGCTATCCCAGTCCACCTCGAAATAAAGCCAGCCTTGGACAGGAGGGTAAGAGCATCCATATGAGCTGACTCTTCTATGTTTTGTTTTGTTTTTTAAAGATTTTATTTTTAAAATAAAATTAGATTTTATTTTAAAAATCTTAAAGTTAACTTAAAAGTTAGATTTTATTTTTAAAATCTTTAAAAAACAAAACAAAACATAGAAGAGTCAGCTCATATGGATGCTCTTACCCTCCTGTCCAAGGAGAGGGAACACAAGCAGGGGGAGTGGCAGAGGGAGAAGTAGGCTTCCCTCTGAGCAGGGAGCCCGATGCGGGGCTCAGTCCTAGGACTCCAGCATCACGACCTGAGCCGAAGGCAAACACTTAACAATTGAGCCACCCAAGCACCCCAACTCTTCTATGTTTTGAATCACTGTTACGTAGAGGACTTTTTTAAACCCGCCGGTGGATAGAGCTATCTGCTCTTTCTATTCTGGCCTCCTTGCTGAATTACTGTATATACAATACCAAACATAATGGAGAAATCTTAAGATACAAGTGAAGGCTGAATGAATGTTTCAAGAGGATGTTTTTTCTCTTTTTATTTCATTTTGTCAAGATTTTTATTATATCTTAAAGCTCACTTATTTTTTTTTCCTGCAGTTTATAATCTGCTGTCAGGCCCATTTTTTGTGTTTTTCAGTTTAAGAATTGCACTTTTCATCTATAGATGTTTGATTTGGATCTTGAGTTTTTATCATGTTCCTGCTGTCTTCTACCTTCTTGAATGTATTTACAACAGCATTTGTATTTTCCTTGAGTAAATAATCCTGTTATCTGATATTTCTGCACTATCTCTATTGGTTTTTTCCTCAGTATAAATTGTATTTTTCTGCTTCTTTGCTTCCTTAGTAACTTTTATTGGACACTAGATTTTGTGAGTTTACATAGCTTACATAGCTGGACTTTTTGTATTTCTTTAAATATTGTTTGGCTTCAGTCTCATACAAAGTTCTTTGGAATTGGCTTGCCCCTTTTACTCTAATCATTGTTAGAGTGATTCTAGAAGAGCCTTTAGTTTAGAACTAGTATCCTTACTAATGAAGCTGTACCCTAATAATTCCACCTGCTACCTGGTCTCGTAGGAGGTCTTTCCACTCTGACTGGCCCAGTGCAATCTTTCAGAATGTTCTACCTAGAGGCATCTGAGTGACTCAGTGGGTTAAAGCCTCTGCCTTCGGCTCAGTCATGGTCTCAGGGTCCAGGGATCAAGCCCCAAATCTGCTGGCTCTCTGCTCAGCGGGGAACCTGCTTCCTCCTCTCTCCCTGCCTGCCTCTCTGACTACTACAATCTCTATCAAATAAATAAATAAAATCTTTAAAAAAAAAAAAAAAAAGAAGAATGTTCTACCTATTCCTTTCTGGTATTTCTTTCCTTGGCTACCATAATTTAATCACACACTTGCATAAATAGTATTCAGCCAGAAATTTGAGATGACCCCTCTGTAGCTCCCCTCACTCTGTACTCTGATCTGCAAAGTCTGACTGTGGACGCCTCAACTCCAGACTCTTTTTCCTCACCTCAGCAAGATTGATGGACTCTGGGTACCTCCAGCACTGAGACCTAGAAATGGCAGGCTGTGTGCTTAGGCATTTATAGGGTTACCTTGTTGGTTTCCTTTCTATTAAGGATCACTGTATGTGCGTCTAGAAACTAATGGTTAGTATGTTCTGTTCATTTTTCTAATTAATCAAGGCAAGAGGGTAAGCCTGGGTTCCTCTTATTCCATTATGGCCTAAAGAAGTTTTAACTGTCATTCCTCCCCATTATAACATAGCTGAGGAGCTAATTTGGGAAGAAGAGGTAAAATATATGTTTTGAAAGTTTGTCACATATCTTTGCCCATCCTGGCCTGTTGAAAATAAATTCAAAACCCTGAGGGTCACCTGACAGTCTCAGCCATAAAGCATGAGACTCTTGATCTCAGGGTCATGAGTTCAAGCCCCACACTGGGTGTGGAGCCTACTTGAAAAAAATTTTTTTAATTAAAAAACCTGACTTCCCAAACTGGACATTATTATGATATATTTGGATATGTGGTAATATTCAAATATACTTCTTTTGCACAGTTGATATCTAAATCACCTGCTATATGAAGCCATTAATTTTATAAGCCAAAATATAGTATATGCAAGTGATTAACTGATAATCAAATTTGTAGGTAGAATGTTATCTTAACACTCTGAAAGTAGGGGCACCTGGGTGGCTCAGTGGGTTACAACTCTGCCTTTGGCTCAGGTTATGATCTCAGGGTCCTGGGATCCAGCCCCGCATTGGGCTTTCTGCTCAGCAGGGAGCCTGCTTCCCCCTTTCTCTCTGCCTCCCTCTCTGCCTTCTTGTGATCTCTCTTTCTCTGTCAAATAAATAAATAAAATCTTAAAAAAAAACACTCTGAAAGTAGAAAGCAATTTATAAACGTATACGTGCACTTATCATAAAACCCAAGAATTCTACTCCTAAGTATTTACCCAAGAGAAATGAACGCAGATACCCACACAAAGGCTTGAAGTGAATATTTATAGTAGCTTTATTTGTAGTGGCCCTAAACTGGAAACAATCTAAATGTTCATCCACGTGGATAAATAGAACACTACTCACCAATTAAAAGAAATACTAATTAAGTACTAATTAAAAGAATTACTAGTATGCAGAATAACATGGCTGAATTTCAAAAGCATGCTCAGCAAAAGAAACTAGACAAAAAAGAATCTATATGAAATTCTTTTTTTTTTTTTTTTTTCCTATATGAGATTCTTTAAAAGGCAACTAACTAACTATGGGTGCCAGGGTGACTCAGTCAGTTAGGTGTGGACTCCTGGTTTTGGCTCAGTTCATGATCTCAGGGTCCTGAGATCCAGCCCTGTGTCGGGCTTCACACTCATGGGGAGTCTGCTTGAGGATTTCTCTCCCTGTCCCTCTGCTCCCCGCCCCCCACCTCTCTCTCTCTCTCTCTCTCTCCCAAATAAATAAATCTTAAAAAAAAAAAAAAAAGGCAACCAACTAATGTGTAGAGATGGAAATCAGAGATGTGATTGCCCAAGGTAGAAGTGGGTAAGTATTAAGTGCAAAGAGGTCATAATGACACTTTGTAGAATTATGGAATTGTTCTATATCTTGATTAATATGTTGGTTTCACAGGTATATACATTTGTTAAAACTTGTCAAACTGTATTCTTGAAATCTATTCATTCATTTTTTGTATGAAAATTATACCTCAAAAAAATTGACTAAAAAACTAATAACTGGGTTTGACAGATAACCTAGAAGTGTTGGCTGAAATCTAACACATTTAAATAATATATAAACATGTATCTCTCAAACCTATAAATAGTAACATTTATGTTAAATATTAGCAATTAGGATTCTGATTCTTTTCTGAAATTTAGAGTTCTTTTCAACCTTGTACTGTCTTAGGGTATGAAATGAGAAGGTTAAGAAAGAAATTCTTTATATTTGGCTATAAAAAAGAAGTTTATACATTTAAAAGTTCATTTTTTAAAAAATCGACTTAAAACATTTTTTCCCCCAGAAATCTACCTGCCAAATCTGTGGAGGAAGCTTTACGTCACCGACAAGAATATGATGAGATGGTGGCTGAGGCTAAAAAACGAGGTATAAAATTGAAGCCTAATTGGTATATTTAATTTATTGATGTCAATTAGGAAGCTAACCTGTTGGTTAATTTCAACAGGAGGGTAGATGATGAAACTGATTAAGTCCGTTTTTGTTTTTTTTTTTCTTTTTTTCTAAAGATTTTATTTATTTATTTGACAGAGAGAGAGAGACATCACAAGTAGGCAGAGAGGCAGGCAGAGGGAGAGGGGGAAGCAAGCTCCCCGCTGAGCAGAGAGCTTGATGCAGGACTCAATTCCAGGACCCTGAGATCATGACCTGAGCCAAAGGCAGAGGCTTAACCCACTGAGCCACCCAGGTGCCCCTAGTGTATTCATTTTCTTTGAGGAAATACCCAGTTGTGGAATTACTGGATCATATGATACTTTTATTTTAATTTTTTTTTCCAATTTATTTATTTTCAGAAAAACAGTATTCATTATTTTTTCACCACACCCAGTGCTCCATGCAAGCCTGATTAAGTCCGTTTTTAAGATGATGCTAATTTCTTATTTTTCTAACTAAATCTGTTGTTAAAAACAAAATGTCAGGGATGCCTGGGTGGCTCAGGCGGTTAAGTGTCTGCCTTCGGCTCAGTTCATGCATTGGTCTCCTTGCTCAGCGGGGATCCTGCTTCTCCCTCTGCCTGCTGTTCCCCCTGCTTTTACATGCGTGCTCTCACTCTCTGACAAATAAATAAAAACCTTTAAAAAAAAAAGTCGTATTTTCTCTACAAGTTCTTTTACAAAACTAATAGAAAGGCAGCAGACTGAGAATTCTTATAATTACAGTGATAAACCTTAGACTACTATTATTTTGACTTATGAATGGAGATGATATGAATTTATTTCATGAAGTTCACCTTTACAGTTTTTAAGCTTTTAATATAATTTAATAATCTTTACACTTTAACTTTCTGTATGACTGAGAATGCGATTTGAAATTAGAATTTGCTTTTGTAACTTAATGGAGTCCCTCTAGAATCCCAGTTGTGTCATTTGGACAGGCACATAAATGTGTATTTTGGTATATAAATACACACATTTATTTATTCTGTCTCTCCTCCCACCAAGAAGTATAATGTAAGGATAATTTAACAGTATTTATTTACTAAGCACTGTTAGTTCAGCATACATTTTCAGAAAATATTATACAGCTATGTATATTTTTAGGCACAAGCCTTTTTTTTTTCCAATTTATTTATTTTCAGAAAAACAGTATTCATTATTTTTTCACCACACCCAGTGTTCCATGCAAGCCATGCCCTCTATAATACCCACCACCTGGTACCCCAACCTCCCACCCCTCCGCCACTTCAAACCCCTCAGATTGTTTTTCAAGAGGCACAAGCCTTTTAACAATGAATTTTTTTTCTTTGACTTAAGTTAGTGGAATACTATCATAGTATACATTTCTATTTTGTGGCACTATTTTGGAAATGAAGTTAATTTTTTTAATATTATAAGAAACCCATAATGCCAGTTATATCTTTCTAAAAGCCCTAGTCATTTAAACATTGGTTGGGCTTATTTTACTATCTAGAATTTGAAATATTCCTGCCATACCCAACAAATTTTAATTGACTCTGAATTTTGACTTTACTAGTTGATTAATGTTTATGATAGTTATTGATGAATACATAATCCTAATAACATGATATGGTAGAAATAACATTAAATTGGGAAATTAGAAGGTAATAACTTTACATCAAAGAGCAATATATATGGCATGATTCTGGTTAGTAAAAGAAAGAAACATGGGAAGTATAAAACAAGACGAATTCAGGGAGACAACCATAAGACACTCTTTTTTTTTTTTTTTAAATTTTTATTTATTTATCAGAGAGAGAGAGGGAGAGAGCACAGGCAGAGGCAGAGGGAGAAGCAGGCTCCCTGCTGAGCAAGGAGCCCGATGTGGGACTCGATCCCAGGACGCTGGGATCATGACCTGAGCCGAAGGCAGCTGCTTAACCAACTGAGCCACCCAGGCGTCCCACCATAAGACACTCTTAATCACAGGAAACAGACTGAGGGTTGCTGGAGGGGAGGAGGGTAGGAAAATGGGGTAACTGGGTAATGGGCATTAAGGAGGGCACTGGTTGAAATGAGCACTGGGTATTATATAAACTGATGAATCACTGAACTCCGCCTCTGAAACTAATAATACACTATATGTTAATTAAATTGAATTTAAATTAAAAAGAAACCCCCCCAAAAGAAGGTAATAGCTTTAATCTTCTTTGATACTACCTGGATATGAGTCTGTAGGTAAACCTAATGTTAGTTTCCTTAAGTCTGAAGTGCATGGGTCAGGTTGACTAGTTTAAGGCTAAAACCTTTTTTGGTTTTGTTTATTATTATTAACACTTTTTTGTTTTAAAAGCAGTGGAACTCTCTACAAAGAAGCCTTATATAGGGGTTCCTGAGTTTGCTGAGCTTCTGACTCTTGATTTTGGCTTGTATCATGATCTCAGGAGCTACAGGATTTAACCTTGGGCTCTGTGCTCAGTGGGGAGTCGGCTTGAGAGTCTCTCCTTCTCCCTCTGCCTCTCCTGCAACTCCTGCTCATGCTCTCTCATAAAATAGATCTTTAAAAAATAAATAAATAAAAAGAAACCATATATAGAATCTGAAAATATACAGCAAATAAAAGAAAGAGCTGCTGCTTACTTGGCCTCCTGCTTGCTGCTTAAAATGATTTCTGAGGAATTTGTGAAGCACAATTAGTAAACATTCTGGCTAGCTGACCTCTGAAGTCCCCACTGGGTCTAAAATTACATATGCTGTAAATAAACCTATGTAAAGCATTACATATAATATATTGTTATTAATGCATTAATAATTATGATCGACGGTATGTAATAAATATATTAATATGACATGTTATATATCATAATATAAAACATGGTTATAATTTCTCATATATATTCTGTATTATTATTTTATGTACATATTCTCTTTTTGAGGCATTTCTTGTTTTAAAATTGTGACTTCAGATTTTCTGTTATGTATAATTATAGTGTATATTATGTAATAATATATATATGTAATTTATCTCTTCTCTTTTTGAGGCATCATTTGTTTCAGAATTGTGACTTCTCATTTTCAGAGGAGTGTTGTGTATGTGTGTATGTTACAGTTTTTAAAATTTCAGTCTAATTACTAAAGTGAGACATCATAGTAGAAAGGTTTAACTATAATAGTGCCATTGGAAAAATTATTTTTTAATGTTATTTAATGTCAATTTTTGGAAAGATTCATTTATTTATTTTAGAGAGCATGAGCAGGAGGAGGGGGCAGAAGGAGAGGGATTGAGAGCACATTTCAAGCAAACTCCCTGCTGAGCACAGAGCCGGCTATAGGGCTTGATCTCATGACCCTACGATAATGACTTGGGCAGAAACCAAGTGTTGGATGCTTAACCAACTGAGCCACCCAGACACCCCTAATGTCATTTTTTTTTTTTAAAGATTTTATTTATTTGTCAGAGAGAGAGGGAGCGAGAGCGAGCACAGGCAGACAGAATGGCAGGCAGAGACAGAGGGAGAAGCAGGCTCCCTGCCGAGCAAGGAGCCCGATGTGGGACTGGATCCCAGGACGCTGGGATCATGACCTGAGCCGAAGGCAGCTGCTTAACCAACTGAGCCACCCAGGCGTCCCCCTAATGTCATTTTGAATGCCTCTTTTTTAGACTTAGGTAGAAAGAGAAGAGCATATGATCTAGCTTTTTTGTATTGAAATAATTTTTGCTTGTTTAAAACAGAAATTAAAGACGCCTATAAAAGGAAAAAAATAATGAAAGAACGATTTAAACAGGAAGAAAATATCGCAAGTGCAATGGTAATTTGGATCAATGAAATACTGCCCAATTGGGAAGTAATGTAAGTAAGCAGACTTTTCCTGAATTCCAGTCTGTCTCCAAAGATCTCGTGTTTCTAATTCTTCATTTTTATTACTTCCAACATGTATCTCATGCTTTGGCTAAATGATACTGATAATAAGTGTCTGAAAAATTTAATGATTATTTCTGTGCCTTTAATTTTATAAATCCTTCAATCTCTAATACCTCCCTTACTGACCACCCTCTATGCCCGTAAGAATTGTACCTATCCTTTGAAGATAACCATCAGAAATGGGAGTTGATCCATGAAATGTTAATTTCCTCAATTACCATATTAATTCTGACATATCTTTTGTCACAAGATGCACTATTGATGTCATAGCAGGTTTTTTTTTTTTTTTAAGATTTTATTTATTTACTTGACAGAGAGAGATCACAAGTAGGCAGAGAGGCAGGCAGAGAGAGAGGAAGGGAAGCAGGCTCCCTGCTGAGCAGAGAGCCCGATGCGGGACTCGATCCCAGGACCCTGAGATCATGACCTGGGCCGAAGGCAGCGGCTTAACCCACTGAGCCACCCAGGCGCCCCTCATAGCAGGTTTTTGCAAAGAAAACATTAAATATGTATATTTGTTGTAAGATGCATTTATTAAATGTTATGTATTAAAATGATTTTTAATGTTTTCTTATAATTATAAATATGCTATAAATGATCTTTCCCTTCTGTAATGTCCCAATATAATTTGAGAATAATGTAGTTCTTGCTTTACTTTGCCTTTTATTTTCTGATAATATTTTTGTACATGGCTTATCTTCCTTCTAGACTGACTGGAAGGTAGAAGGGAGATGTAGTCTGCAGAGCCTAGTGTAGGGTATGCATAAGGAATTTGTTGAATATTGGTACAGTGTGACAGATAGCACATTAAGCTCTTTACATAAGTATCACATTTGATTCTTACAGCCTTTATTTTCATTTATCTTATAAAGAAGCTCAAGGCCGGAAAGGTTAAATAATTTGCCCAAGGTAATACAATTAATGAATAGTTAAACCAGATTTGAATTCAGGCCTCTCTGACTCCAAAACCTACACTTTTCAGTAGACTACACTGCCTCTCAAAGACTCCTTATCCTTAGTAAATACCTTGTGGTTTTCTTTTTGGTACTGAGTTGACAACAGATTTTTATGTTCCTTTTATCCTGTTTCTTATGTGATTGTCCACATGTTTCTGATTCTCTCATTGTACCCAGTAAGTGGCACTTGTAGAAGGCAGTTCCCTTTAAATTACTGTTGTCCTCCTTTAGAGTACTGTTTATTCTTTAGGTTTCTGTTGCCTACAGACAATGGACCCCACAGAAAGAATGCATAGTATACTTAACCATGTTCTTCAAAAATCATTCAGTCAGTTGGCCACAGACTAGGTAAACCATCATGCAACTAGTGTTTTTGGTATAAAAAGTAACTCTCTCCTTTTTTTCTCCCCCTTTAATTCTAGGCGTAGTACGAGAAGAGTTCGAGAATTGTGGTGGCAGGGATTGCCCCCTAGTGTTCGTGGGAAAGTTTGGAGTCTAGCTGTAGGAAATGAACTAAATATCACTCCTGGTTTGTATTCTATATTCAGTTACTCCCACCCATCCAAATAGCCATCTGCAGTGTTACAAGGCAGATTATTAGATTGGCCGTATAAAAAGACATTACCATATCTAATGTCATTTTAAGAACATGCCTCATTCCCACTCCCTGTAAAACCTGGTATGACTTAATGAATAAGTTTTTACATAAATAAGATTTATGGGTTTTCCTTTAGTTGACACCCATCAGTAGTATAATTGACATCCAAATATCTTGACTGCAGGTAACTTCTGGGATTCTAGGTAGCAGTGGATATATAAGTATATAAAAGAAAAAATGAAATAGTCTGATGGTGGAAAGGTATCCCCTCTGTTTAAAAAAAACATAAATGCTGGTGGAAGGCTAGAAATTTATTTTTTTACATCTCTACCCACCCCTTTCAGATTTTTATTTGAAAATTTCAAATTTAAAAAAACAGAAAAAGAAGTAAGAAAGACTCTCAAAGATCCATTTTATTTTCTTAGGCTTTTTAAAATCTTAAATGATTGAAGTAAAATGTAAAGTAGTTTTGATGCAGTAAAAAAAGTTAGTTAAAATTAGGATGATATCAAATAGAGGAAAATGTAAAGTAGTAACTAATAAAAAATGTTAAATAGGTTTGAGTGATAATGACAGTGCTAGACAGTGACACCACGGGAAGACTGAGGAACTCTGGTATAATTATGTGAATAGATTGTTGCTGTTTCTTAAAAAATGTTATTTACATACTAGTTTTTTAAAACTCAAGCAGTAGTAAGGAACAAATTGTATGTTTCTTCCCACTCTTCTTCCCAGACTCCTGCTTTTGATCCTACTATAAATACAAGTTTAATGTATGTTCTTTCAGATCTTTTTTTATACATGTTAAAAAAAAGTGTGCATCAAGTATGATAATGTTTAAGGCTTCTCTTTTTTTTTTTTTTTCCCCCACAAAAAAGAATGTATACCATAAGCTTATTTCATGGCTTATTTTTTTCACACTATAGTCTGCCTTGAACATCCTCATCCTCTTTGTCACTGCATACAAATATACATTATGCAATACTGTAGCTGCACTGTATTCCAGTTTGGCTGTACTATAATTTATTTAATCATTTTGTTGATGATTGTCAAATCAATGACATATGTTAAAAGAACATCAGGGTACTATTTTTTACCTCTCAAAAGTGATTAAAATAAATGAAAATTATCCACATAGGGTATGACTGATAATAATATAGAAATATTTAGCAAGGGCCTCAAAAAATAATCTTTCACCTACTATTCTAGTTCTAAGAATAAGAAAATCATCAGGATTGGGTACAAAAGCTTTTTTACAAGAATACCCCTTGTAGCAAATAAAAATAAATAAAAAACTGGACAGAATTGTAACAGAAATCTAAATATTTATCTTTAGTCTTAGAATTGATGCCAACTTTGGTATGATTATGATTTTTTATAAAAAGATTTACTTAAGAGAGAGAGAGAGTGAGAGAGCAAGAGCAGAGGGAGGAGCAGAGGCAGAGGGAGAGGAAGATAGGTAAACTCCCTGCTGAGTAGGGAGCCTGATGCTGGGTTCAGTCTCCGGATCCTGAGATTATGACTGAACCAAACTCAGTAGTCAGACTTTTAACTGACTGAGCTACCTAGGCACACTCCTATCAATGATTTTTAACACTGATTTTCACAAATATCCCATAACAAACGTGTTACCTTAAGCAGACCTTTTTTTTTTTTTTTTTTTTTTTTTTAAAAATACAATTTAAAGGAGGAATTAAGTGGGGTACCTGCCTGGCTCAGTCAATAGAACATGCAACTCTTGATCTTTGATCTTGAGGTTGTAAGTTCAAGCTCCATGTTGGGGGTAGGAGTTTACTTTATAAAAAAATGAAGGAAGGAAGGAAGAACTAAAGAGTTTCTAATTTAGGTTAGAAAAGATTCAAGTCTACCTAACCTAACCATTTCCTCCAGATAAAACAAAGTTTTGTTTTGCCCTCTGTGCTTGAAACTAATTAAAAGGAAATATTTTTACATTACAGTCAGAACTCTCAGATAAAACCCTTAACATTAAGGATTGTTGAACATACAGTAATTGTTTTAAGTCTTAAGAATCGGTTTTATATACAGATGAGGTGATAAAGTATTGATGGCTATTTGAAATTTGGTTTGTAGTTTTGTTGAGAACTTTGACTCTAGAATGTTAAATGTCCTAATACCTTCTGCATTAAAATACTGGTTAAGTTAGTATTAACCTTTTATGATAATGCAATCATGAAGTTGTTTTTTAAGCTCAAAATTTATAAAGTTGGTAACTAACTAGGTCATTTACTTTTAAAGTAATTTTATATTTTCTCTACTAAACAGTTCTGTATTGAGGAATGGACTAGGTGATCATTCTTTTTTATTAGTGGTAGGAAGGAAGCTAAATTTCAATTGAAGTAAATCTACTTTTTTTAATAAGATTTTATTTTTTTTCGAGAGAGAGAGAGAATAGAGAGGAGGGGATAGGAGGAGGCAGAGACTCTCACAGACTCCACACTGAGTATGGAACTCAATATACGGCATGATCTCACAGCCCTGAGTGAGATCATGACCTGAGCCAAATTCAAGAGTCTGACACTCAACTGACTGAGCCACCCAGGTACCTTGAAGTAAACTTACTTTTGATAACTTTGTTTCCTTTTAATGACTCTTAACAGTTTGACTTTTACTTACTGATTTTAATCATGAAATTTATAACCCTTAGAGAATAGCAGAACAAGAGTTAGTAAAGTAAGAATAGAATAGTGGGATTAGAATAAGTAGAATAGAGGATAAGAATAAGGGTTTTTTTTAAGTCTTTTTTTTTTTTAATTTATTTGAGAGAGAAAAAGAGAGAGCATGAGGGGGAAGGACAGAGGGAGAAGCAGAACCCCTGCTGAGCAGAGAGCCGGATGTGGGGCTTCATCCCAGAACTCCAGGATCCTGACCTGAGCCGAAGGCAATCGCTCAACCAACTAAGCCACCCAGGCGTCCAGGAATAAGGTTCTAAAGTCAGTCATTAGTGGTTCAAATCTTGGTTCCACTATACATTAGATTTGTGACCTTGGGCAAATTACTTAACATCTAAGAGAATTAGTTTTCTTCATCTGTAAATGGAGTTAGAGTATTAGCTATCTGAAAGGATTGCTCTAACAATTATTTATGGTAATGAATATGAAATTACAGCAAAAGTGAAATTTGCTTAGAGTATGTACAGTGTTATCATTATCAGAAAATGAGAAAGTGAAACTTATACTGATCTCAAAGAGTTCCCAATTCAAGTCCAAGATACATGTTTAAGTCTGCTTCATATTCTACTTTTGTAGATTCAGAATAACATAAATGAGGCATGTGGAGTCAAGTATGGAATTGAACTGAGATGCAAGTCTTCTTATTGTAGATAAGCACTATAAATCTTCCCTGGAGAGATGTCCTTTGATGTTTAAAATGCATTACCATATTTTTATTAGTAGGTCAATTCCGTGGCTCCCACAGGTGAGGATTTATTTGGAGAGCCTCTCTTCTTCCAGGACAGCTTTAAAATTTGAGTAGAATAGTGAGACTGGATGTGGCTTGGAGTCAGTTTGAAATCAGAAATTGTGACCTTCAGTTTGGTACCTGATAACTGCAAAAAAATATTGCATATCTAAATTACAAAATTATATCTACTTTTATCAAATTATTGATGGATTCAAATAATAGAAATTTCGACTTTTAAAAAAATGTTCTTTCTAAATGACTAGTAGTAATGAAAAATGAACAGAAGGGAAAAGAGAGATCAACATAGCAAGAGCTGCTTGAAATATATCTGGTCAGCTTTTTTTATAAAGATCTGATTCTTGGCAATATAAGAATACTTATTATGGTACAGTCATACATTGGAATACTGTGCAGTTGTTTTAAAAAAGGAAAACTAAAGCAGATTTATTCTCCTAATAAGGGGTAGCTTCTAATATAATAGAGCAAGATGCAGGTTGGTGCTATAATATGCTGCTACACCTTTTTTTTTTTTAAGAGAAAGATATATCTGTATATACTTGTACCTTCATATTTTCATCTTTAGATTTCTGGTAAGCGTAGTTACATTGGAGGGAAGGAAATTTACTTTTTATTCTATACTGCTTTATACTATTTGAATTTTTTAAAAATCATATTGTACTGTCTTTAAACAAACTTTTTTTTTTTTTAAGATTTATTTATTTATTTATTTATTTGATAGAGAGAAATCACAAGTAGACGGAGAGGCAGGCAGAGAGAGAGAGAGGGAAGCAGGCTCCCTGCTGAGCAGAGAGCCTGATGCGGGACTCGATCCCAGGACCCTGGGATCATTACCTGAGCCGAAGGCAGCGGCTTAACCCACTGAGCCACCCAGGCGCCCCTAAACAAACTTTTTTAAAAAGATTAATGAAAACAAAAACTTTTTGGGCAATATATAAATGTTGATGTTTTGTAAGAAATGTTTTTTGCTATTCATCTGTCATTGAAATGTTCTGTTCTTGTGTAATTTAGAATATCAGTAATGGTTAGAAAGTAAAGACCATTAAAATCTGAGAATTGAGGAAAAAACATTGTTTCTTTTATTCTTGAAGTTGTATCAAGATCATGTGTATGGGTGCATAAAGTGGTAGTCTTAACAGTGACTGGGCACTTAAAACGGAAAGATATGAGTAAAGATATTTGAATGCAGGCCCTCCAACCAAATCTGAAGGTTACGTAGCTTTAGAAAGCAGTATTCTATTAGAGAAACCAATTTCTCCATTTCTCAGCCAGGAAAACAGCACTAGCATTTATTGAGGGTCTGTAAGTTATCAGGAGCTTTATGAAAATTATCTTGTTTAATCATCAGTATTGTCATGAATAGGTATTATTTTTCTCCACTTTACAAATGAAGAAAGCCAAATTCCAGAGTAACCATGTAACTTTCTTAAAGTCACAAATACTGAAAATCTGGTATTTGAATCTAGGTCTTACTCCGAAAAATCATTTTTCTCTTAATCCATGATGATACTCCTTTAGCAAAAGCATCTCTTCCTGCCTCATACGTACATTCTCTATTGTAGCTATTTGGATGACCACTGTGCAATATTTTATTTGCTTTCTTTCCAGTTGTGGTAATAAATAGTTTTGGTAGAATCAAGTTCTTTGATTTGCCACATTTTTGATGCCTGCTATACAAAGGAAGACCTGAGCCGTAATAGGATTTTTCTCCATTTTTAAGAGTAAAAGTTAAATCAGAATTCATTTCCTCCCATATATCCAGTCTGTTAGCTAGAAGGTATATTCTCTAGATTCTTCACATCTCTGCATTTGGGCTTCTGCCCCCTTTACCCTCAGATGTTGCTCCCATCAGGGTCACCCATCACCTCTGTGCTGCAAATTCCAATGGGCAGATTTCAGATTTTGTCTTGCTACATGGTACTGGATAGTTGATCACTTCCTTCTTTGTAGCTTATATCTAAGTACTTCCAAGATTTTACATATATTATCTCATTTAATATTTAAAGCCCTAGGCTGTAAGTATTAGTACTAGCTCCACTTGTGAATGAGAAAACTAGGTTAGAAGAGTTAAGTGTCAAACAGCAATTCCCTGTCCTATGTATAGTTATTGAAATGCTCCTTTCCTTTGGTTTCTAGGACAACTGGTTCTCTTTTATTTCTTCATGCATTTTTAAAAGATTTTATTTATTTATTTGACAGAGAGAGAGATAACCAATAGGTAGAGAGGCAGGCAGAGAGAGAGTGGGAAGTAGGCTCCCTGCGGAGCAGAGAGCCCAATGCCGGTGATCATGACCTGAACTGAAGGCAGAGGCAACCCACTGAGTCACCCAGGTCCCCTTCTTTGTGCAGTTCTTATTTTTCTGATGTGCATCTTCCCGGGTCTACCCTTTAAATATTTGTCTTTCCTGGCAATCCATATTTCTCATTTCTTTTTGCCCTTAATAATCTCCCTGAACACACTTATGAATGGTTTTAATCATCAACTGTATACTGATGGATCCCAAACTCTTTCTCCAGTATGTATGCACTGCCTTCAGATCCGGTTTGTCCAAAATGGAACTTATCACCTTCCTCCTTCCCAAAAATCACAAATTTGCTTCTTCTGTGTTCATTCTCTCAGTGACATTATTATGTACCCAGCTACTGTAGCCAGAAGCCTGGAAGTCCTAATGAGTCTGCCTTTTCCCCCTCTCTTTCAGCAAGTTTTGCTTTTTCTGCTTTCTGAATATCTCTTGTGTTCATTTCTTCTCTCCAACTGCACTATCACTGCTCAAGTTTAAGCCTCATCATCCTTTGCTTGGGCTATTACCACAAAACTCTTAACTTCACTTCAGCAAAACGTCAGCTTCAACCTACCCACAACACTACTGCTGGCTTAACGGACACAGATCAGAGTGTGCTATAGACTCTTGTAGATAAACTCTAATCCCCTTAGCATGCCTTTCAGGTCCTGTGACCAACTAATGCTTGCCTCTGTCATCCAACCTTATCATCTGCTCTTACTCCCTCACCCCTTATAATCTAAGCATCCTGAAATCACTTGTAATTCATGCAAATAAGTCATGATCTCTTTTCTCTTTGTGACTTTGCCCATGACAAGAATTCTTAGAATGCCTTCTTCCACCTTGTTCTTTTATAAGACCCATATTTATTCTTTTTTTTTTAAGATTTTATTTATTTATTTGACAGAGAGAAATCACAAGTAGACAGAGAGGCAGGCAGAGAGAGAGGGAAGCAGGCTCCCTGCTGAGCAGAGAGCCCAATGCGGGACTCTATCCTAGGACCCTGAGATCATGACCTGAGCCGAAGGCAGCGGCTTAACCCACTGAGCCACCCAGGCGCCCCTCCATATTTATTCTTTATGGGACAGCTTAGTCATCACTTCCTCCAAGTAGCCTTCCTTTATCCCCTACCTGGGTTAGAAAACTCTCCAAGTGATCCCATGGTTCCATGTATATATTTCTCATGGCACTTAACTCTCAAAGCTGCCTTATTCCATGTGTGGCCCCAGGTTTACAAATGAACCTTTTCCATGGCCAGGAAAAAAAGGGTAAAAGTTAAAATATATGAATGTATTTTTCCTACTATTAATTTTTATTTTGTTTTCCCTAGAACTTTATGAAATCTTCCTCTCAAGAGCAAAAGAACGATGGAAAAGCTTCAGTGAAACAAATTCAGAGAATGATGCAGAAGGTATGATATATATATTTTTTTAAGATTTTTTATTTATTTATCTGACAGACAGAGATCACAAGTAGGCAGAGAGGCAGGCAGAGAGAGAGGAAGAAGCAGGCTTCCCGCTGAGCAGAGAGCCTGATACGAGCCTCGATCCCAGGACCCTGGGATCATGACCTGAGCCGAAAGCAGTGGCTTTAACCCACTGAGCCACCCAGGCACCCCTATTTTTTTTTTTTTAGTACAAATTTCTGGGTGAAAACATGGTGATTTTTCCATTTGTCAGGAACTGTAGCAATTGCTTTACAAAATTATTTCCTTTAATGTTAGTAGCCCTTTAAGTAGGTGGTATTACCCTGAATGATAAAAGAGGAGACTGAGGCTCAAAGTAATTAACTTGTAAGCAGTGAAGCTGTGATGTAAACCCATGTTTTTGGACCTCGGAACCCAGGATTTATTCACAACAGTAAGACTAATAATTTAAAAACTGAAGTATTTTTAAGCTTACTTTTTTTTTTTTTAAATTTATTTATTTATTTATTTATTTTTTTCAATTTATTTATTTTCAGAATTTAAGCTTACTTTTAACTTAAAGATAGATGGTCTTCACTCCTCACTTATGACCTATATCCTCAATCACTGCTTTCACTCACTCCCCAAAACATTATTTATAATTCTTATCATGCCTTAGCCTTTGTTCATTGAATTACTTATAGACCTCATCTTTGCCTTCAGATCTGGTTTCAGATCTCCACTCAGTTTTTTCCCTAATAATTTTGAAGAAGATAGGAATACTTTTTTCCTGTTATCATTATTTATTAAATATAGGTAAATATATTCAGTCACCTCTTGTCCTTGAATAATGGAGAGCTATTTGTCTGCCAGTCACTTTTCTTTCTGTATTTGCTCTACTTCATAGATAGCAAACATTCTTCTCTTGCCAGTAAGTAAAACTCTAAAAATGAACATGATTTAGAGAAGTGGTATGTATTGCAGAGTGGTTTTCTATGAGTATGTATACAACTTTATTAAATTCCTTGAATACTCTCCTATTTTTAGAGGATTGAATAGTGGGTTAGGGAAAATTGACCAAATAAGGTTAGAGAGAAGATTTGATTTTGAGAAGGTTCATGTAAGTGTCATCCTGAGACCTATTAGCTCTGTCAGCTATTTTTGGGAAACTAAAAGTGTAAGGAGGGTGAAGATGTAAGAAGCTGTACACTGGAAAGGACTTAGCTGTTTCATAATTCTTTTTGAATTCATTTTATGAAGCTTTGAAAGTATAAGAATTAAAATAATTATTTACTTTTGGGACATTTTGGTCATGATTAAGTGGTAAAAGTTGTACTTTAGTAGAAATTAATTTCGTGTAATGAAGAATTGTTCCAATTAGAAACAGTATTCTATCTGATTTACTGATTTCTTATTACTGTGTGTTTATAATTTGCAATTGTCATTTAACTTTCCTGGCCATTGTTTTTTCAACTATTACTTCTGCCTCAATTCTCTTTTTTTAGACACGTATGTTAGACCATTTATCAGCGTCCGTCAAGTCTTTCACTTAAAAAACATATTTTTTCCTTTTTGTGCCTCAGTTTAGATGATTTTTATTGACCTGTAATCAATTTCACCAATCTTTTTGCCAATATCCATTCTATTAGATCTGTCCAGTGAGTCTTTAATTTCAGATATTCTGTTTTGTAATTTAGAATGTCAACCTGGTATTTTTTGTAGATTCTCTTTCTCTGTGGAAATTCACCTTTCCATTCCATACATTTGCTCCCATCCTTTCCCTCTATTTTCTTTAACATTTAACGGTTAATATTCTTTTTTTTTTTTTTTTAGATTTTATTTATTTATTTGACAGAGAGGGATCACAAGCAGGCCGAGAGGCAGGCAGAGAGAGAGGAGGAAGCATGCTCCCTGCTGAGCAGAGAGCCCGATGCGGGGCTCGATCCCAGGACCCTGGGATCATGACCCGAGCTGAAGGCAGAGGCTTTAACCCACTGAGCCACCCAGGTGCCCCAACAGTTAATATTCTTGTTTAATTCTAATACTGGGTCATCCTGCTTCTGTGGGTTCGTTTTCCTCTTGATTGTAAGTCACATTTTCCTGCTTCTTTGCATATCTTAAAATGTTTTATTATACATCAGTCATTCTAGAAGAAGAGTAGATAAACTGAAGTTGATGTTTGCCCTGCAGAGGAAGCATGCTGTTTTCTGTCAGGCAGTTGGATTATTCCCTCAGTTCAATCAGTAACTGAGCTAGGTTAGGCTAAGGTATCAGCTTTATGTAAACTTAGTTCGTCGTGGGTTTCACACATCTTGGTAGGAAAAACTGTCGTATTTTTTGTAGTATATTTGTCATATAGGCTTCTCCCTCTCCTGAGATGCTCTCCCAAAGGCTTTGTAATTTGGGGTGATTTCCTTATGCCTTTCCAGCCCAGCCTTCTGCACTTCACTAACACTACACAGAAGTCCCGTAGGGGTAAACCAGTTATACATTCAGACTCCTCCAGATTCTGTCACAACGGTCTTATTTGGCCATGGAAATCTCTTCTGGTTTCTGTTTTCTCAAGCAAGGGTACCTTTGTCTATGGCAGACTCAGTCCCAAAGTAATGGCCCAGATTTGGCACATGCCTCCAGGAAGAAAAATGGCTACCTAGGAAAGACTCTTCTCTTTCTGGGATTTAAATCATCTGGACCGACCTCTCTATGTCCGCAGCGTTCTTAAAAACCTTGTGCTATTTGAAACTTACTTATTTTTCCCAGTTGTTATTGCGGGAGTGATAATCTGCTCTTACCTTGTATAAAAACTGGAAGTAGAAACCTTTCGTATACTTTTCTGATAAATACATAAATACTTTCTTCATGTAAGAAGCTCGTAAGTTCCAGCAGAAACTGTGTGGTGTTTCTTTGAATTTCTGGATTATTCATCTTTTAACTTTCCTTAAGTAATATATCGATGCTATGTGATCATTCTGTGTGTACAAGATTAAACTGGGTATAGCCAAGTAATCATTTTAATTTTATCTACCTGACAAATGCAGGTGTTTCTGTTGCTGATCGGGAGGCCAGTCTGGAATTAATTAAGTTGGACATATCCCGCACATTTCCATCCCTTTACATCTTTCAGAAGGTGAGGGTTTCTAACCAGTTGTAACTACTTTAAAATTTTTTTTGATCCAAGGCAACAAATTCTCAAATGCATAGTTATTATTTTTTAAAAGGCAAAATTATGAAAATTAGAGACCTTTATATGAAAGTGTGGAACTATTAGGAAAATTCTGAAGGAATTTCTGTTATTTTGACCCATTGACTGAATGCATTATAGTTAGCATAGCCCATAATACTTTTATTCATTATGGTGAATTTATTTGTTTTATTTTTTATTCTGAAAGCTATTTGAATTTTAACATTTTTGCTTATTCAGTTGTTAAAATATAAAGAACATTTTCCCAAATCTTAGTTTTGTAGGATTACTGTTGAAATAGGAAAAAATGGTTCATAAAAATGATTTTGTGCATAGGCAGTCATGAGTTGCTTATACCTTAGGAGAAATGATTATTACATTTTGTGTGTACTTTTATTTCTCACATGGAATTTCTCTAGATTGGTACAATGAAATAAAAATTTTTACCACTAAGATTAAAATTATTAATAAACTTAATTTGGTGTAGCTTGATGGTTTCCTTTTGCTAAAATTATATGAAGTGAAATAGCCTGTTTTCATCATAATCTTATTGTACCAAATCTAGAAATCTTTAAAATAGTACAAAGACTGTATAACTTGTATCCATCAAGTGAGTTCATTTGACTTTTCTTTGGTTCAGGATTAAATATTTTTATTAATTCTTTAGAGAAAACATTACAGAGCATATTTAGAGTATTTCTGACAGTGACACAATAAACTAACTAAAACAACTCATTTAGGAAATGCTGGAGTTTATTTAAAAATTACTTATTTGGGAATTAACATATAGGCAGTTATTTGTGTATTTGACATTTCATTTTTCTCTCCTAAGGGTGGCCCATATCATGATGTCTTACATAGTATCTTAGGGGCATATACGTGTTACAGACCTGATGTTGGTTATGTAAGTATTTGTTTCAATCTGGTTTTTGAATATAAACATTTTATCTATCTTATCAAAGTATCTTATGTTGTCCTAGCTCCCAAATATCTGTGTCTCTCTGTCTTATTTTTCTTGGGGCTATCAACTAACCAGAGAGGAATCTTCCCAGGCACTTGTGAGACTGCCTGCCAGATTTCTGGGAGAGCTACTGGGGGTTTTATTATTCAGTTTGTAAACCTTTATTAATTGCCCCTGTTGTTGGTGTGGTGTCTGTTCCCTCCTCCCTGTGTCTGTGCCTCTGGAGATAAACCTCTTAGATTATGTTGGGTTGAGGGAAAGATAGGCACCTGTCCTTATAGAATAGAGGAAGGGATTTGCTCCTTGTATAAATTTTCAGCCAATCCTAGGTTTAGCCTTACCCCTCCAATTTCAGAGTGGCCTGTAACTCCAGTTTCTGAGCCTTACAGATTTGTGGCAGAATTGGTTTGCTGCTTATTGGCTTCCTTTTCTGCAGATATCTTAGTTTCAACATTCTCCATTTAGTTACAACTTCTGGAATGCTAGTGACATTTTTATTTACTGTTTATATTATTTTCCATTCTCTTTGTCTTTCTAGGCTCATATTGATTTTTTTCTTTAATGTCATTATAGTTGGATTTGAGAGGGAACACAGAATAATGTGAGTGCTCAGGGCACCTGGCTGGCTCAGTTGGTTAGGCAACTGCCTTTGGCTCAGGTCATGATCCTGAAGTCCCGGGCTCCAGTCCCATGTCGGGCTCCCTGCTCAGTGGGGAGTCTATGTCTCCTTCTGACCTCTCTCCTCTCATTCTCTCTCTCAAATAAATAAATAAAATCTTTAAAAAAAAAAAAAGTGTTCAGTTTGCCATGTTTAACTGGAAGTCATGAAACCTCATCTTACGTTTGTCTTTTTTTTTTTTTTTTAAGATTTTATTTATTTATTGGAGAGAGAGCGCACAAGTAGAGGAGGAGGAACAGAGGGAGAAGCTCCCACTGAGCAGGGAGCCCCTAGTGGGACTCAATCCCAGGATCCTGGGATCATGACCTGAGCCAAAGGCAGACACTTAACTGACTGAGCCACCCAGTCATCCCCAAAATAAAATCTTAGGGGCGCCTGTGTGGCTCAGTGGGTTAAGCCGCTGCCTTCGGCTCGGGTCATGGTCTCGGGTTCCTGGGATCGAGCCCCACATCGGGCTCTCTGCTCAGCGGGGAGCCTGCTTCCCCCCCCCTCCGCCTGCCTCTCTGCCTACTTGTGATCTCTCTCTCTGTGTCAAATAAATAAAATCTTTTAAAAAAAAAATAAATAAAATAAAATAAAATCTTTAAGAAATGTGAACATTACATAATGTTTTGACTATTCTGTGACATAATACATGAGCAAGGGATTTTAGATCTTTCATTGAATTTTCACTTTCTCCGTAAGGACTACTTGGACCATCTTCTTTAATATAAAACCTACCATATTCCCAAACTTGGCACTTACCCCCTTTACTATGCCATATTTGTCCTATAGCACTTATCACTTATTCTGCCTGCCACAGGCTCTATCCTCATGGAATTTATACTCTAGAAAATCAAATAGGGAATTACTGTAGATTTTGTAAAGAGTACACAGAAAAAGCCAGAGAAGTAGGAGGAGAACAAAGAAATACTGGATCACAGAAGCCAAGGGAATTCTAAGAGTGTAGAAAAGTGCCCATCGGGTTTTACAAGTTATTGGTTATCCTGGCAAAAGGAGTTTCAAAATCAGCTAGTAATGGAGTGGGAATCCAAACTGAAGTCTGCAAGAAGTAAAAACTTCAAAGGGAGCTGAGAAAGTAGAAATAGTGATTGCAGGCAAACCTTGAAAACATTTGGCTGGGAAAAAGAGACACAGGCGGTTTCATTGTAAATACTGTTAAGTGTTGTTTTTGTGTAAGTCTCTTATGCAAATCTGTACCAGAAGTGCCTGATGAAGTTTTTTTAGTTAAACAATGATCAGCAATTCATATCAGTTATCTGCTCAAAAATGTACAACAGTTGTCCGTTACTCAGAAGCAAGCATCTGTGTAGCTGAGCTTTTTCCTCAAGCTTTTCACTGTTGGAATTGCATCCTACTTAAGTTCTCCCAATATCAAGATTGTGCTCTGGCTGGGCTGGTCCTGTGTGTCTTTGGTCACATTTTTTTTTTTTTTTAATTTCTTGGGAATTTTTTTTTTTTTCTTATTTGTTCATCCTGCTTTTCCAGGAACCCAGCCTACTTCCACCCTCCCACCACCTCTTCTGTCTTAGAACTTCAGTAGCACTTTTCATACATTTCTTTTATTCTTAGCTCCTCACTTTATACCTCAGACAGATGTGCTGTGACAATGAAGACAATCACCAGATTTTCAATGTCCTCTACTTTGAAAGACTTCAGAGTGAGAGAAAATGAAAGCGAGATTAGTACATGGAGATAGGCTTTTGTAGCAAGTAAAAGCTGATACTTTCTCCTTTTTTTCTAAAATTTTCCCTAATCTTTTTAAACCGTAACACATGAACAAAAAAATTTAAGATTAGGGAGATTTCATAGTTATTGACAGGTTCTCTGTATTTACTTTCATTGACAAAAAGAAAACTTGGTTAATTCTACTTTAATATCACTTTTTTTTTTAAAGATTTTTATTTATTTATTTGACAGACAGAGATCACAAGTAGGCAGAGAGGCAGGCAGAGAGAGAGTGAGAGAAGGAAGCAGGCTCCCTGCTGAGCAGAGAGCCTGATGTGGGACTCGATCCCAGGACCCTGAGATCATGACCTGAGCCGAAGGCAGCGGCTTAACCCACTGAGCCACCCAGACGCCCTTTAATATCACTTCTTAATTTTTAAGGAATACAGTGAGATAAACTGTATTGAATTATTATTGTAAGCACATTTTGATGAATTTCTTTTCTTTGAAGGTCCAAGGGATGTCCTTCATAGCAGCAGTTCTCATTCTCAATTTGGAAGAGGCAGATGCCTTTATTGCATTTGCAAACCTCCTCAATAAGCCATGCCAGCTGGCCTTTTTTCGTGTGGATCACAACATGGTATGAACATTTGGAAGGAATCATGTTTTCCTTTGACTGTCAGTTTCTATAGTCTGAGTGCTCTTTTAGAGTGAAAAACAGTAATTAGAAGACCAAAATAATCTGATCTAAAGTAAATTTTTTCATTGAATTATAATTTTACAAATGCTTGATAAAAAGAATCGGAAAGAAGTGCTAAGCAAGATTTTCTTTTAATTTTTTAAGGGTTTAATTTCTCTATTTCTAAAGTATACTGTTCAGTAACTTTATTGATATTTCTATCTTTAGATGTTGAAATATTTTGCAACGTTTGAAGTATTTTTTGAAGAAAATCTCTCCAAACTATTTCTTCATTTCAAATCTTACAGTCTTACACCAGACATATACTTGATCGACTGGTAAGTCATAAAATCAATAAAATAGTATAACTTTTTGTGTATTTTAGGAACAAGAGTAAATCTTGTGCACAGGATTATACAGATAAAAATTCCTTCCCTTAACAAATAGAGAAACTCAGACATTTTTGTGGGGAGGCATTTGATTAAGAACATGGACTCTGGACTGAAATCAGAATCCCTCAATTTGTGTTTTAGTTTTTTATCTATAAAATGGGAATAATATCTTTATCTTGGGTTGTAGTGAGTGTTTTACATAGATTATCTCCTTCAATGCATGCATGCTACGCTCAGGAGAGAGCTATTTCTTTATCATTCTTAACACACAAGAGCTTATGATAGTTATGATATGTTTTTTTGGTTTGTTTTGGTTTTTTTTACTGAGGACTTTGTTTTTTTTTCAAGGCTTTATCCTGCTTTTTGACAGAGGAGTGATACTTTATTTAGGTGCTAGTGCCTTTTTCTCAGCGTTGCACTTACAGTTCTTCCTTGCTGAGGACTCTTGTGAGCCATCACCAGTTGATTGTAGAATGGTGGGATGGTGAATTTTCCAAAAGGATGGAGCAATTATCTTAAGATAGCTTGCTAAGAGTACATGTGAGACATTCAAACCTTAAGCCCCAGTCATCAAATTCAGTGGATTTCCTATAAGTGAGACTAAGTTTCACTATAGAAAAATAATTAATGGCCTTGTTCAAGTATGCTATATTCCCAGTTGTTTGGGTTTTCTTTTATTTAAGCTTTTTAAAAAACTTGGTTATTTTTCAGTGTTTGTTTTTTCTTTTTGGTGCAAGAGAGGGTTTTTTTTTTTATTTTTAAAGATTTATTTTGTTTATTTATTTATTTGACAGAGAGAGAGAGATCATAAGCAGGCATGTAGAGAGAGGGAGGGAAGCAGGCTTCCTGCGGAGCAGAGAGCCCAATGCGGGGCTCGATCCCAGGACCCTGAGATCATGACCTGAGCCCAAGGCAGAGGTTTAACCCAGGAGCCCCTGTTTATTCTTTAAAGATTTTATTTATTTATTTGAGAGAGAGAGTTAGAGAGCATGAGATGGAAGAGAGTCAGAGGGAGAAACACACACCTTGCTGAGCAGGCAGGCGGATGTGGGACTCGATCCCAGGACTCCAGGATCATGATCTGAGCCGAAGGCAGTTGCTTAACCAGGTGAGCCACCCAGATGCCCAAAAAAGGTGGTTTTATTAAAGGATGGGGACAGAACCCGAGGCAGAAAGAGGTGCTGCCTCATTGTGTTCTTTTCCATTTCTACTGGGAACATTAGAGTTCCTCTGGGAAGGCCCCAAGATAATGGGGAGAAGAGAAGTTTTATGTTACGAGACCCAGAGGACCAAGGCCAAATACTAAATCTGTAGAGAAGGGGCAAAAATACTCAATTGCCCGTCTTGAAGAGTGTGAACGAACATAAGGCAAACCAGTATCACATTTGGTAATAGGGAGCAGAATGTAATTAGTAGTGAGAACTGTGTACTACTTGGGCACTGCTGGTACCTTCTCTCATTTTGAGCAATGAATTACTATCCTCTGTACTACCAGGGGTGTGCTTTTATTATGCAATTAAATATGTGTTATTTAAGAAATAGACATGGATTTTTGTTTCACTGCCTCTGAACTTACTACCTAAGTAAGTAGTAAAACTTAGTTCCTTCCTCAAGTTTCATCAGCACTACCTCAGATAAGCACAGTCTTTGTAAAAAAAAAATGTGTACTTTGGGAGCTCTTGGCTCCCAAAGGTTGGGTATGCAACTCTTGATCTCAGGGTTATAAGTTTGAACCCCACACTGAGTGTAGAGATTAGTTTTTTAAAAAGAGAAAAAAAAAAGTGTGCTTTGCCAAGGCAGCTTCAAGAGAAGTTCTTTAGCACCTACTGTCCCTATTTCCCCAACCAGAGCACAGCCCTGAAGCGCCACTGGATAAAGAATTGCATGAACGGAGCGCCTGGGTGGCTCAGTCTGTTAAGCGGCTGCCTTAGCCTTGGGTCATGATCCCAAGGTCCTGTGATCGAGCCCCGAATTGGGCTCCCTTGGCGTAGAGCCTGCTTCTCCTTTCCCTCTCCCCCTGCTTGTGTTGGCTCTCTCACTGTCTCTCTCTGTCAAATAAGTAAAATCTTAAAAAAAAATTACATAATCAGACATTGTCAGAAAGGATGGGAAAAACCATTTTAGTGATTCTGTTGGAGCTATACATGCTACAAAAGAAGTAGTAAGTAAAGTTTAGTAAAGGGAAGAAAGAACCAGTAGATGTTTGTGGGAGGAGAAAAGAGAGAAGTTGTATTTAGGTTACTAAAAGATGATACTTGGATTCCTCATACAATAATAAGTAACTTTTATTGAGCCTTTCTTATGTGCCAGGCACTATTCTGAATACTTTACATTTATTCCTTTAATTTTCAAAATAGTCCTGAGAGGTAGGTAATATTACTCTTTATTTACTAACGAGAAAATGGAGGCACAGCAAGGATGGATATCTTGCTCAAGGTAACACCACTAATGTCAGACTTAAACATTCTGGTTTTAGAGCCTATCCCCTTAACCACTAGGTGTTTTTGCCACTCTTAATTTCTGTTAGGCCATGTCTCTGTGGAAGGTGGTAAGTTACTTTTACTTACTTTCCCACTCTTCAAATTCTTTGAAGGAAGGAGTAGTATCTTATTTATCTTTTTATCCCTAATTAAGCACTGTTCTTTTTATATAGAGATGATTAATGAGTGAATGAATAAATGAATGAAGAACTTCATGACTATTTTCTCCCTAATTTTAGGATCTTCACACTCTATAGCAAATCACTACCACTTGATCTGGCTTGTCGAGTCTGGGATGTATTTTGCAGAGATGGGGAGGAATTTTTATTTAGGACTGGATTAGGAATCCTCCGATTATATGAAGATATTCTCCTACAAATGGACTTTATTCATATAGCACAGTTTCTAACTAAATTGCCAGAAGATATCACATCAGAAAAGCTGTTCAGCTGTATTGCAGCCATTCAGATGCAAAATAGCACCAAAAAATGGACTCAGGTAGAGTGACCTTTTCCTACTTCTTCTAATGGATGTGTTAAAACGACCAGTTGACTTATAAAAAACTTATTTCTCAGGGGCACCTGGGTGGCTCAGTGGGTTAATAAACCTCTGCCTTCAGGTGGGGGTCATGATCTCAGGGTCCTGGGATAGAGCCCCACATCAGGCTCTCTGCTCAGCGGGGAGCCTGCTTCCCCCTCTATCTCTGCCTGCTGCTCTTGCCTACGTGTGACTTCTCTCTCTCTCTCTGTCAAATAAAAAAGTAAAATCTTAAAAAAAAATACCTTATTTCTCAAATGTTAGTGCCTAATTAAAAAACAAAAAAATAATTTTTGACTTTGAAAAGGCAAGAATTTAAAGTCAATTTCTCCTCTTTCACCTATCCAAAGCTATGGTTTTATCTTTATGTAACTCCAATAACTTTGGTTTTGTTTTTTTTTTTACTTGGTATTTCAAATAGACAACAATTATATCAGACACCTGCTGGGTGGCTCAGTTGGTTCGATGTCTAACTCTTGGTCTCAGCTCAGATCTCGATCTCAGGGTCATGAGTTCAGGTTCTGTGTCATGGAGCCTACTTAAAAAAACGAAAACAAAACTACCCACCTTGTGCTAAAGATTTGCAACAGAAAGAATTTAATGTATGATCTTGGCTTTTTAGATGCCTGTCCTGTTAGGGAAGCAAACATTGGCAGTCTAAGTTAAGTGCCATAAAAGCATTATCACTTGCTCCTTGAATGATAGACAGTAAGCATCATAAGTTCACCGTTTTATTGCTTACTAAAATGAAGTGTCAGAAAATAGGCATCCAGAAAATGTTCTGTTACCAAGTAGTAATTTCAGAATATTTGGCAAGTGATGAAAACTGGAATCTAATTGTATACCAAAAATTGAGTTGAAAAGAACAAGAGGATTTGAGAATAGCAGTCTTCCAGGGGATAGAGTTAAATACACTAAAGCTTTTCCATGTTAATAAACTATAGTCACTTAAACCTCTTTAATCTGTGTGGTAGTTAATTTTGAGGATTAATCTTTCCTTTATATAATTTCCAGGTCTTTGCATCTGTAATGAAGGATATTAAAGAAGGAGACAAGAATAATAGTCCTGCTCTGAAAAGCTAATCTTCAAAATTAACAGACTAATTGAAACATAAATAATGTTTTCATAAAAGTTTTTCATTTCCTATGTAAAAAGCGTGGAAGAAAATGTTGGAGAAATCTAAAAGAATCAAGACATGGGAAACTGCTGATTTTGAATTCCATGGCTGAAGTAAATGAAATGAGTAACCAATTGACAGTATTAATAAAAAAGTATTTTGTAGGGAGAGCCATTTTACAAAGGGAAGAGTTTAAATGGCTAGTTCATACTCCATAATTTGGAGTGAAGTTTAATGCAATAAACTTTTTTAACAGCTTTGGAGATTATTCAAATTTTTACATCTTTTCTTTTTTAACAGTTACCATAAAAGCACTTTGGAGGTCAGAACAGGATTGTTAAATACTACTTTAACTACCAAAATACTATTTGAAATAAACACCTGAATACAAATATTATCTCCAGTTCCAACCTTTTGAAGATATTAGAGAACAAGAGAAAGCAACTTTGTAGATTATTTAAGTCACTGAAATTGTTGTCTTCATTCACAGGCTGGGACAAATTGGGGTTTTCTGGGAACTGGAAATACTGATGGGAGCTTGTTTCACATTTGTTTAGGTGTTTTTCCACAGTATCATGTTTGTTTGTTTTTGAAGGAAAATTGTTTCTTAAGGAATACCCATGACTCAAAGAATGTCAGCCTTTCTGTTTAGTCTAAGAAGTTGTTCATCTAGTAATTTAAGGAAACTGGTAGAAGGAAAGTTCTTTGCACTTTAGTGGACTGAAGACTTGATTTTGGAAGTAAGTCCATGAATATAAATGAGATTTTTCACTGGTAAGAGTTAAAACATACAAATTCTGAGAGTTCTGAAATAGCATGCTACTTGGCAAGACTTTAAACTTTTTAGTTAAAATTCCTTCACTGTCTGTAGAAACAAAATTTAATTCCAGTTTTAAATTTGAAATCTTAATATGTAGCCAAGTCTATGACTTGTAAAACACTGTGCATAATTTTCTAATCAATGGAAATAAGAGTAAAAGAAAAAGATAAAATTAACTTTTTTCTAATGAGTCTAACTTTGATGGTATAGTGGATAAAGAAATTAATTACTGGTAAATCAACATGAATTTTACTATAATACTTTTAATCCTTAAACCTAAAATAAATCACTTGAGTATTATAAGTGATATCTGTATAACATGCTCTTTGGTTAATAATTAGATGTACAGTGTGCTTTTATGTTTGCAGTTTTGTTTAAAACAACACTTGAGCATACTATTTCTGTTAGTAGTATATAGTCTTCAAACTAACAAGCCTGAAAAACTTGTTAGTTCACTGACTGCCTCTTTAGGAGTATGGGACCAGATGGTGTCCATATATTTTTACCCCATGGGTCATTCTAGCCTAGGGACCACTAGTGGAACCCTCAGAAGTTAACTCCTATCTTAGGAGCTTACTTAGTGGAAACTGGTATTGTAATACATATTGAGGGAGTACCCAGGGTCTTAATAGGTTTTAGAATGACGTTTTTAACTCTGGTAACTACTTCCTCAATATTGGTGGCCCTGATATAAGAGGGAATGTAACCCCTGGCAGTAATCTCGTTGAAGTTGTACTACCTGCCTAAATTTAATCTTACTTGTATGTATTTGTTTCCTGAGTTTGACCTAAATTACTGTATTTCTTTTTCTCATTTTTATTATTGTACAGTTTCTTTACTTTTCAAGTATAAATGTGTATATAAAATGTAAATACAAGAAATTCACTAAAAACCACTATTAATAATTACTGTGTAAATAAAACTTGTAAGCAGAGTAATTACTTGAAATGAGTCTTTATTACTTCAGGGATAACTGGTTTATTTAACCACATTTGGAGAAAAAAAAAGAACAATTTTTCCCCCAAAATCTCTTCCAAGGGATATTCTAGTCCTTCTACCTCTTGAGACTCACAGTACTGGCAGCTCAAATATTATCATTTATCTTCCTTTGAATCTCCTATACAGGCAGTATAGGGTTATTCAACATGGTCAGTGTATGATGGGATTTTTTTGATTAAAGTATATTTTCAATTAAAAAATAAGTTTTCCTAAAATTTTCAAGGTGATGTTAAATTTAATATGTATAGAATGTTTCATTTGTCTGTTTTATATAAATAAAATAAAAAAAAATATATATATATATATATATATATATATATATAAAAAATTTCTTACTTCACTGTCCTTTCAGCCCAGGTATACATTGTATTATTTAAGTGCTACCTAGAAGATCCAAGTAACTGGCATAGTTTTCTAAGAGTCATAGAATATAATCATAATTTTTGCTGATTTCTTTTGTAGTGATGATCTTTATATGATATTATTGGCTTGGTATATTTGTTTGATTTTACAGAAGTTGGTATATTTGTTTGATTTTACAGAAGTTAGGTAACATTTGCAAAATGGCATTAATATTTTCAAGCCTCTGACTTCAGGATAACAACTTTCATTGTAGCTTAGGAATTGATCCTATTTTTATCTAGAGTAGTCAACGTTTTAGACTCTATACTATTGGAGGGTATAATTCTAAAGTGTATAATCATGGAATAATTTATATTCATAATGCCACCTGGTTATTTTTATTTTTCTAATTTTTGATTGGATAAGACTATTTTGTATTCCATGAGCATATTCAGACAGCAGAGATGGGTGTAAAAGAGGAAAAAAAAATGTGACAAAACAGTATTGGGAATCAGCTTTTAATTTACTATGACTAGTTGACATATATGTGTCAGAAAACAGTCTTACCTCTGGGGAAAAGTGATTTTTGTGTCAAGTTCATATTAGTTTGATGTTATCAAAGCAGTGTCCAAAATATGAATTCCCAAATGTAGTAAAACTTCATTAATTAGAACTGCACTGCTTCACAACATATAAAAACAAAAATTAAAATAGAAGATTTTAGAGAAACTAGTGACTTCAGAGAGAGAAGAAAATCTGGCCCTTTAAAAACATTGTTTGTTAATTGAGGGTTGGGGGGGGTCGCGGGGGAGGGAGAGGATGGCTGGGTGATGGACATTGGGGAGGGTATGTGCTCTGGTGAGTGCTGTGAATTGTGGGAGATTGATGATTCACAGATCTGTACCCCTGAACCCCTGAAGTAAATAATACACTGTGTTAAGAAATATATATCCTGAAGTAAATAATACATTGTGTGTGTGTGTGTGTGTGTGTGTATAGTTTACTAACAGTGTAACTGCAGTAGAAGTAAATAACTTGATACTTTGAATGAAAGTAGGAATGTTTGCTAAGCCCTGCTAAACACTGTCTCTTAATATTTTGATAAGCTAAATAAAATTGCAAGGCTTAGGGAGTTAGCAAAATTACATTTCTTTCCAAACACTCTACTGTTCATATTTATCTTCCCTCAGTTCCAATTAATAAGGTTTTACTGTTTTCATTCTGTGGGTGGGTTTATTTTCTAATAAATAACCAGAAAAAACTTTGACTTTAAAAAAAAATTGCATTACAAAGTGTTTTTATTTGTTGAACTTTTACATAAACCATACTTTCATGATTTTTTTTTATTTCAAATGACTTTTATACTATTGTATTGAATTTGGAAAATCACTTTTATAATAAAAATGTAAACTAATTCAGATTTGGAAAAGTATATAAAATTGACAACAATATTGTATATATGTTCTCATTTTTCATTTTCAGGCAGAAAACTATACATAGTTATTTAAGCAGAAAGTAAAGCTTCACTTTTTCCTGTTCTAGGCAATAGTGATAATCAATATTGTAAGTAAATGATATATTTTAATTTATTACATAAATCTCAAGGCTTTTAATTTTAGCATCTATATTATTAAGAAACTTTGAAAGGGAAGTAATGACTTGATTAAAATCTTGTAGATTGTATATAGGGTACCTGTGTTTGGACTTTGAGAGTGAAAAGATAAATTGGAAAGTGTTTGAATGATAGGGTTTGTTCTATTCTTGAAGTAAACCCAAGTGATTTTTAAATAAATTTTAGTGTAGAAAGGGAATTTCTCATTACTTTGTCTTAATATCTCTTCTGATTTGGTTTTTAAGGCCATTTATATGAGCCTTTGAAAAGTAAACAGTGCTCATCAAATTTTTAATTAGACTACACGTTTTACTCTTTAAAAAAAATGAGAGAAAGTGAGAACGAGCAGTGGGGAGAGGGAGAAACAGGCTCCCCGCTGAGCAGGGAGCCCAATGTGGGACCCAGTCCAAGGATCCTGGGATCATGACCTGAGCCCAAGGCAAACGCTTAACTGACTGAGCCACCCAGGCACCCCTGTTTTCTTCTTTTTAAAAAATGCAGGGCCGTCTGGGTGGCTCAGTCAGTTAAGTGTCTGCCTTCAGCTCAGGTCATGATCCCAGGGGTCCTGGGATCAAGCCCTGAATCAGGCTCTCTGCTAAGCGGGGAGCCTGCTTCCTCCTCTCTCTGCCTGCCTCTCTGCCTACTTGTGATCTCTCTCTGTGAAATAAATAAAATAAAATCTTTAAAAAAAATAGAGAATGGGATAATAGGTAATCTAAGATTGCTGAACAGACTACAGGAAAATGGATGCAGATCATGACATCAGGGCAAGTGGAAAAGGTGTTCAGGAAGGTAGGTTTTTTAAATTTGGTGTTGGGATTCTGAAAGGGGAGTTCTGAATGTAAATGTTATTTACTTTGGGAGGTAGGCAGGAAGTGGGGCCATCTAGCGTAAGCAAGAGGAAACATGGTTTTGTTTTTTGATTTTGGGGTCCCCCCCCACTTGTACAACTGGGTTGATAAACAAAACCACTAATATGAAAGGGATTTCTAGGAGAAGTAGACATTTTATGCAGGTGGGGGGAAATCATGACTGTAACATCTTAGAAGTAAATATCAGTGCCTCATCTGGACAGTCTGCCTCTGACTTTTGTATCCCCCCTCCTCTGCCAACTTGCTTCAATCATACTGGCCACCTTCTAATAATCAAACATGCCCAAGCTTATTCTTGCCTTAGTCTCTTTGCACTAGCAATAGCTTCGGCTTAGACTTCAGTGAGGGTTTCAAAACCAGTCTCCCCAGAATGTGCCAATTTTGCATGCTCATTATTTTGAGCGGAAGACATTTAAGGCCCAAAAGACTCAAGAAGAGTTTTTTAGGTTCCCCCTCAATTGCCTGAAAGAATTTAGATAGAGGGGCTCATCCAGAAAGAGAAATATCACCAAAGATAGTTTAAAAGAATATGGAGTAGATATGGTAAGCTGGTAAGCTGGGTAGGGCCTATTTGTTCAAAGTTCTCTCTGTTCCTTTCCCTGTGCTTGGCCTGTCGACCATTTATTTGCCAAACATTTGTTCTTCACCTTTTCATGTGAATTGTCTTCCTTCCCTTTGAAGTCCCAGACCCTGTCCCCTTCTTTGTAACTCAAATGGTGTATAAACTTCAATTGCCTGATTGTTGGAGAACCTCTTGTTTTCATTGTGGGGCTCCTATATGTATGTAAGTAATTACATTTGTTTTTCTTTTCTTAACCGGTCATAGGTCATTTTGATTAATAGACCAGATAAAAGAGCCTAGAGAGGTAGAGGAAAAATTTTTCTTCCCCTACAGTTGGCTACCACAAAGGGAAAAATTTCTCTGGCTGCTGTCACTCTGAGTCTGCTACAGCTGAGAGATCCTGGGACCTCTGAAAAAAAGCTGGCAGAAGGTAAGAATTCTTACCCAATCAATCTCCCATCTTTGCCTGTACGGTAGGGTGGAAGCAAGAGTCCTTTCTTTTCCTTCTCTAAATTTAGGTTAGCAGGAAGAAATATTTGTGGAACTAGTTCCTTGGGTATAGCAACTCTGGTAAGGATTTATTAGAAGTACTCTTGATTTTTGTTGATCCTTTTCCTCCCAGAGATGATCAATGTTTTTCTTTATCTCCATCTGTCTCTGGCATAGGCCCTCAAGCCAGCCTTAGAGACTAGTGAGTTCACAGTTTTCACCAGACCAGTGTCTGTGTAAACAAACTTTGTTGTGGTCTAATGGGCACGCGAGGTAAAGGCTCTTGCTAAGGGACATCTATGAAGCCAAAGCTACAAAATTGATGGGCATGGGTTGAGCACCTCAGACCTGTTAGAGTGCTCAGGTGGTACCTTAAGATAGGATTAGTTGGTCACTGAATGGGTTGCATTGACATAGGTCACCTGCCAACCTCAAGAAAATATTCGTGCAACAAGTACATGCCACATAATCCCCAACCCAGCAGCACATCCTCCTTAGATATTAGTTTGGCTCCAAGAGACCCAAGGATTAACCAGAACTGTTACTGTGCATATGAGAAAAACCAGATGGAAGTTTCCCTTTTGTCTTACTTTATGTCTTGAAAGCTTGGCTTTGTGACTAGTGAGAATATTGTCTCTGGTCACAGACAACTGGAAGGTGAGTGTACCAGTGTGCATCTTGGTGGCTAGTTGATTATAGACTGAGGTTCCCAGTCACCAAATCACAAGCAGCATTCTCTTCATCTGACCGTGCCAACTTCAGGGGAGCTTATCAGAAGGGGTTTTTGTCATCTCAACCTTCATTGTTTTGTTGGTGCTGGAAAAAATCCCATTCCAGTAATGCCTGCCCCGTGTCACAGATTAGTGGGTCTATGACTGGAGGCAACCAAGACATTGTTTTCACTGCACAGTTCTTAACGCCTATTACCCTGTGATGAGGGGCTTTAGTTTCCTAAACTATGTTTGGAGTGAACCTTTTGGATCATGGGGGCTGCATCTTCTGCACCCACTCTACGGATGCCTGTTGTATGCATGGTAAAAATTTATTCTGATCACGAAAGTTGCCTCTCAGTCTTTCCACAAAGAGGCTTACTGACTTGAGTTGCTGTTAGAATAAATATAACATGGTAGGTCTTACTCATCAGTGGCCTAATGATGGACTTCTTGAACTACAAAGACTTGTACATTTGAAAGGTTTTTAGAAAGCTCTCATCCTAAACAACTGTCTTAACTGGTACCTATGGAAAGACCAAATTGAAAAGAGGACACAGAGGAGCGCCTGGGTGGCTCAGTGGGTTAAAGCCCCTGCTTTCGGCTCAGGTCATGATCCCAGGGTCCTGGGTTCGAACCCTGCATCGGGCTCTCTGCTCAGCAAGGAGTCTGCTTTCCTTCCTCTCTCTCTGCCTGCCTCTCTGCCTACCTGTGATCTCTGTCAAAAAATTAAAAAAAAAAAAAAAGAGAGAGAACACAGAGAAGTATAATGGCTAGCCTTAGGGATTCCCTTAATAAGAGGAAAGAATGGAAATCAAATTTAGAACAAAAATTTAAAACCATACCTTATTCAAGTCCTTCCTTCTCTTTACTCTTATACACACTTTTATGTCCAGCTTTCTGTCCCTTACCCTTCAGATCTTTTGGATCTCTGAGCCCTGGGTCCAAGACCCTCCTCTCAAAGCCCTACTCCATCTCCTCAGCCAATTCTCTTAGATCCTAAAATTTCTCCAATTTCTTCACAAAATTCCTTAAGTACCAAGCTGTCCGTGTTCACTTCCCTTCATTTGCAAGATTTACAAAGAGCATTCTGGACTGATCTCCAGGCCTGGAATATGCAGGTTGCTCACATAAATACTAGAAGCTAGGAAGTGAACTTAGCACAAGCAACTGAGAAGGATATAGGGCTTTCTTTGCTAATTCCTTATAGCCTCTATTTTCCAGGTCTCTGTAAGCAGTCTCTGCCAGCTTCAGGCATTCCTATGTTATATACTTTGCAGATGTCTCCTGGACATCCACCGTAAAGAATTCATGTCCCCTGGAGAACAGCAGATCTTTTGAATTTTAAAACCCTTTTACCTCTACTTTCAGAAGATCTCAAGAAATTTAAAAGGAATTGGAAAGATTAGTGGCCATTAACAACCCCATTCCCAGGGACCTATGTAAACTACTAAAGGGTGTTCTTCCTGCCCATGATTATACTGTAGTTACCAGACAAGCCAGACAGCCCCCTGGGGAAAACCCCACACATGGAGGAAACAGATGGCCAGAACTGTCCTCCCATGAATGCCCAGGAAATGGCTCAGCTGGAGGCTCATATTCAAGGCTTGATAGAAGCAATATTGACAACTACCCTCTCCCCACAAAGTGAACTATTCTAAGGTTGAATTTTGCACTTAGAAGAGCAAAGACCTTTCTTGAACACTTTTCAGACTTTCCAGTAGCTTACTGTATTAAACCCAGAAGGCCCAGAAGATAGAAATCTTTTAATTTCTGCTTTAGTGGGAAATTTTCTCCCTAGTATAAAAAAAGGCATGGCAGTCCTGACAATCTCTGAGGGTTATAAGGGAGGCAGCTACTCGTTCTTTGAAAATAGCTTACCAGAGTACAAGAGGAGGGGTACCTGACTGGCTCAATTGGTAGACCATGTGACTCTTGATCTTGGGGTTGTGAGTGCAAGGCCCATGTTGGGTGTAGAGGTAACCTAAAAAAAAAAATGTTTTTAAAAGAATACAGGAGGAAATAAGTTAAAAGCAACAGTTCTTGCTTTGCAACCTGAATCTTCAGAAAAGCAAAAGCATGATTCTGAGAGTAACTCAAAATCTACTTAGAGCCCTCCCCGTTTACCTCCAGACAGTTGCAGATACTGTAAAATTTTTTTAAAAAATTTTAAAAATAATCAAGTGTTTTTGGAAGAAAAATTGTCCTGCACATAAGAGAAAGGAAAGTTTAAGGGACAGAAACAATCTCCCTAGACTCTATCACCCCCCCAGAAGGTTTTTCTCCTCCTGTGGGACAGTTCCCCTTCAAATGAAAGGGTCAGCTGATTATTACAACCCAGAGTCTGCCATTAAATCTAAAATAGAGGATTGGGAATTAGACTTTATTTTCGTTTAAGATTTTATTTATTTTTTTGAGAGAGAGAGAAAACATGAGCAGAGGGGAGCAGCAAAGGGAGAGAGAGAAGCAAATTCCCCACTGAGCAGGCAGCCTGATGTGGAATTCAATCCAAGGACCCTGGGATCATGACCCGAGCCAAAGGCAGATAGTTAAGGACTGAGACACCCAGGCACCCCAACGGAATTGGATTTCTTAATTGACACTGGTGTAACTTTCTCCACAATCTGCTCAGAGAATTTATCTCTGCCTGTTACCCCTGATTCTATTCAAGCTATAGGGAGTCCCTGGGCAACCTATTTCACTGCCTCTGTCCCAACTCACCCCATTATCTTTAGGCACTCTTAATAGCCATCATGCTTTTTTTTGTTTTGTTTTAAGATTTTATTTTTTTGAGAGTAAGAGAGAGGCAGAGAGAGAGAATAATTGGGGGTGGGGTGGAGGGAAAGGGAGAAGCAGACTCCCTGCTGAGCATGGACCCAGTTCGGGGCTTAATCTCAGGACCCTGAGATCATGACCTTAACTGACTGAGCCACCCAGGTGCCCCCAGTCATGCTTTTCTGGTCTCCCATCTCCTCACCGGCGTAACTTTCAGGTGGAGGTTTGTTATGTAAATTTAATGCCACTATAAAATATAATAAGAAAGGCATTTTTATTTTCCTATCCTTTTTTTTTTAAAGATTTTATTTATTTATTTGACAGACAGAGATCACAGGTAGGCAGAGAGGCAGACGGGGGGGTGGGGGGGAAGCAGGCTCCCTGCTGAGCAGAGAGCCCGATGCGGGGCTTGATCCCAGAACCTTGGGACCATGACCTGAGCCGAAGGCAGAGGCTTTAACCCACTGAGCCACCCAGGCACCCCTTATTTCCCTATCCTTAAACCAAACCCCAAATTTCCCACTTTGCTTACTGGAAACTCATCTGGACTTAAGTTCCTCTGAATAGGATGAGTGTTTAAAAGATGTCCTTGTTGGGGCGCCTGGCTGGCTCAGCGGAGCATGCAACTCTGGATCTCAGGGTTGTGAATTTGAGTGAGTGAGTAAATACATACACACAGGGCGCCTGGGTGGCTCAGTGGGTTAAGCCGCTGCCTTCGGCTCAGGTCATGATCTCAGGGTCCTGGGATCGAGTCCCGCATCGGGCTCTCTGCTCAGCAGGGAGCCTGCTTCTCTCTCTTTCTCTCTCTCTCTCTCTCTCTCTCTCTCTCTCTCGGCCTGCCTCTCCGTCCACTTGTGATCTCTCTCTGTCAAATAAATAAATAAAATCTTTAATAAATAAATAAATACATACATACACACATATGCACATATACACATGTAAGTGGTCCAAATTCATCTCTGGGCTACATGTGCAGATGAAGTTGCATTGTTACAAGTACAGAGCCTGTGTACCTTATTTGGAAAAAGAAAAACCGTTTCTATCAGTACTAGCCCAATATCCTCTTCCTAGAGACTTGAAGTGAGGAATTGGACCTACGGTAGATCTCTTTCACAGCAGGATATACTTGTCTTTACTTCCTCACCTTCTAACACTCCAATCTTGCCAGTAAAGAAAGAAGGTAAATTTGACTCAGACAGGAATCAAACACTGATTTGTACAAGACCTAAGAGCTGTCAAATTTTTTTTTAAAGATTTTATTTATTTATTTGACAGAGACAGATCACAAGCAGGCAGAGAGGCAGGCAGAGAGAGGGGGACGCAGACTCCCTGCCGAGCAGAGAGCCCGACGCGGGACTAGATCCCAGGACCCTGAGATCATGACCTGAGCTGAAGGCAGCGGCTTAACCCACTGAGCCACCCAGGCGCCCCAGAGCTGTCAAATTTTTTCTAATTCTTCACAGACCTGGAGTCCCTGATCCAGCTACTATTCTTAACCTCAGCTCCTGCTGATGCAGCCTGATCTACAGTAATTGGCCTCTGCTCAGCTCTCCTTTCAATCCCATTGCATACTGGCTCATGATTTCTCTTCCCTTTTACTTTTAGAGGGAGAGAGTTAACGTGGGCTTCCATACCTCAGGGATACTGAGAATCTCCCTCAGTGGTTTCCTGGTCTTTAAAGCTGACTTGGATTCTATAGCCTTCACTCAAGGTTCCACTCTTGTTCAGTATGTTGATGACCTTTTACTTTGTAATCAAACTAGGCAGGGAGCTCTTATAGACTTCCTCATTCTCCTAAAGGCACTAACAGAACAAGGCCATAGAGCCTCCAGATCGAGACTTCAACAGGTGCAAACAACTATTACCTACTTCAGACATGAAATATCTCAGAGGTCTCAAAAGGTGCCCCAGGGGCACCTGGCTGGCACAGTCAGAGGAGCATCTGACTCTTGATCTCAGGGTTGTGAGATCAAGCCCCACATCGAACTCCACACTCAGTATGGAGTCTGCTTTAAGATTCTCTCTCCCTCTTGCCCTCTGCCCCTCCCTCCCATCAGCTCTATTTCTCTCAAATAAATAAATAGATCTTTAAAAAAAAAAAAAGGTAGGCAGCCTCTGCTATCATCACAGATCAAAAAACTTCTCTTTCACCTATACCCCTCCACCTTTTAAGACTACACACACACACACACACACACACAAAATGCCACCTTCTCTCATTAATGACACTTCTCATTTATTCATTATTTATTAGAAGCTGATTGGAGAGTGCTTTATCTACCCTCCTTTCCCTGAGTTTTCACTATAGACTCTTTCAACCTGTGCCTTGCTCTTATTAACCCTCACTTTTCCAACAAGTTGGGGGCAGACCAAATAGACCCTGACCACATTAATCAATGTGACTGCTGATTATATCTAGCATATACATAGCGCAAAAGAACCTGAATATTTGGGGCACCTGGGTGGCTCAGTGGGTTATGCCTCTGTCTTCGGCTCGGGTCATGATCTCAGGGTCTTGGGATTGAGCCCCGCATCGGGCTCTCTGCTCAGCGAGGAGCCTGCTTCCCCCTCTCTCTCTGCCTGCCTCTCTGCCTACTTGTGATCTTTCTCTCTGTCAAATAAATAAATAAAATCTTTTAAAGAAAGAAAGAACCTGAATATTTTTTGTTCCTATCACTGTGAATGTGTGGCTGACTAAGTATGGAAGATGTATGTATGACAGGGTAAGGTATCCACGACTAGCAAAACTCCACTCTGCCTCTTCTGTTGAGTTATTTGGACCCAGGAAAACCTCTATAGAAGTTCAAGGACTGTTGTGCCTGGGTGGCTCAGTTGGCTAAGCATGATCCCTGGGTTTGGGTCTGCTTGGGATTCTTCCCCCCTTCCCTTCCCCTCTGCTCCTCCCTCTGTTTTGCTCACATACCCCCGCTCTCTCAAATAAATACAATCTTTAAAAAAAAATCTAAAAAAAAAATTCAAGAACTGTCCCTTGCCCAGATAAACACAATAGGCAAAAAAGTTTCCCTTTGTATCAAAAAAAGATGCCACAAAACTTTTCCTTGATGATATACCAGGACAGTATTACAATCAAACCCTGTGGTTTGATTCCACAAATAGAGACAGTATCTTCAAACCTGTCAAGAAGATTAAAAATGACTCTGGCACTACCTTCTATAGCAGAGTTGTTTGGCAAATCACCAAATGTTTTGGATGGTTCACAGGCCATCCTTGTACAACTTGGGATATCTTAACTGCTCCCTTGACTGGTCTGGCCAATATTCCGACTATATATAGGTAGATCAAAAATCTGAACTCTTGGTCAGGTGGCGAAACTAAGTTTTATAGCTGCCAAAGCCAGACTACATGCCTTCTAGAGCAAGTATTTTGCAACCTGTTCTGTTCTAACAAACTGGCAGGAGTACATGGAAAGTAAAGATGTATGGATGCTAATGGTACTAATAACAAAGGTCATGGGTTGTCCCAGATCTAGAAAATTACAGATTCTGCTCTGACCTTGTCTGAACCGCACTGGCTTTTTTTTTTTTTTATCTCATGTGGCAGCAAAATTTATATGGGCTTCCCACTTAAATGGTCAGGACCATGTGGACTCACACCTGGCTCCTTTGTCACCAGTTACTCCATCTTTTTTTTTTTTTTTTGAGAGAGAGGCAGTGAGAGAGAGCATGAACGAGGAGAAGGTCAGAGGGAGAAGCAGACTCCCTGTGGAGCTGGGAGCCCGATCCAGGACTCGATCCCAGGACTCCAGGATCATGACCTGAGCTGAAAGCAGTCGTCCAACCAGCTGAGCCACCCTGGCATCCCACCAGGTACTCTATCTTAAATGCCAGCCAAATTGCAAACATGGGCTCCTCTTTTCATAAGGCCATGCCACATAAACATATGAGGTAAGAAGTTATAGGAAACTTACTTGTGTATTGGCACTCCCAAATTCTTTTTTTTTTAAAGATTTTATTTATTTATTTGACAGAGAGAAATTACAAGTAGATGGAGAGGCAGGCAGAGAGAGAGAGGGGGAAGCAGGCTCCCTGCTGAGCAGAGAGCCCGATGCGGGACTCGATCCCAGGACCCTGAGATCATGACCTGAGCAGTGGCTTAACCCACTGAGCCACCCAGGCGCCCCCCAAATTCTTTTAAGCGTTGAGGACCTTATTCCCAAATTTTGTCATTTATGTCTTGAAAAAGATGAGCTTAAATCTCTCCATGGCAGAGAACAAGGGTTCAATCCTACTATGCAGACTTTGACAATACTCCAATCTGAAGTTAATAGCTTAGCCTCTGTGGTACTCCAGAGCTGATGTGCTCTGGACACACTGACCCTTAACAAGGAGGAGCTTGTGTAGTCATTGGTGAAAAATGCTGCTTCTGTGTAAATGAGACAGGACAAATAGTGTCTAACTTATGTCTATTAAAAGAGAATATTAATACTTTCATTTCAGCCTGATTCCTTTCTTTCCTTGCCAGTAATGCATTTACAAACGTGGTGAACATTCCTAAAACCTGCTGGACTTTCTTTTTTTTTTTTTTTTAAAGATTTTATTTATTTATTTGAGAGAGAGAGACAGTGAGAGAGAGCATGAGAGGGGAGAAGGTCAGAGAGCGAAGCAGACTCCCCATGGAGCTGGGAGCCTGATGTGGGACTCGATCCCGGGACTCCAGGATCACGCCCTGAGCCGAAGGCAGTCGTCCAACCAACTGAGCCACCCAGGCGTCCCCCTGCTGGACTTTCTGTAAGAAGTGTGGCAAACACCAAACCCACAAAGTAACATAGTACGAGAAGAACAAGGATTCTCTGTATGTCCAGGGAAAGCAGCAGCATGACAAGGAGAGTGGATATGGTGGGCAGACTAAGCCAATTTTTTAGAAAAAAAAAAAAAAAAGGCTAAAACTGCAAAGAAGGTTGTGTTGAGGCTTGAATAGTTTGAACTCAACTGCAAATCTAAGAGAATGCTGCTAATAAGAGAGGCAAATATTTTGAACTGGCAGGAGATAGGCAAAGGAAAGTTCCATGTGGTACAGTCCTAAGCTCCATATTTTGTTTTATTATGAAACCTGTTTTATTATGAAATTAAACATGAAAAAATCCTATTTTTTGTTTTTTTTTGCAAGATTTTATTTATTAGTGTACATATGTGGATTCAGGGGATTGGGGAAGGAGCAGAGGGAGAGGGAGAGGGACAAGCAGACTGCACTGTGTCAGATCATGACCTGAGCTGAAACAAAGAGTCAGATGTTTTAGCCACCCAGGTGGCCCTGGAAACAATAAAATCTTGAGTTTATGTTCAAGAAAAGGGAGAGAAGGGGGTGCCTGCCTGGCTGGGTTGGTAGAGCAGGGGACTCTTGATCTCTGGGTCATGAGTTCAATCCCCATGTTGGGAGTAGAGATTACTTAAAATGGTTAAAGTGGTAAAGGTTATGTGGACTTTACCTCGGGGTGGGGGGGAATATATATATATATATTTGTGGAATTATATATATATGTACATATACATATACATATATATGTATATATGTGTGTGTGTGTATGTATATTTTTTTTTAAAGAAAGGAAGAGAAGATTAACACTTTCCATCAAATAAATGAAGCAATGCCATTTTATTGAACTGATGTATTCCCAGGATTGAGACTGGTTAAATGGGTTGTGGAAAAAAGTGCTTCAATTTGTCCTTTCCTGTTTGTTCATCTTCATTCTACGGTTTTTTTTTCCTTCCCTTCCAGATGTCTTACTGCCCAGCTACTCACCTGATTCTTCTTGGCCACTAGCTCAGCTTTTAATGTGTGCAACTTACAGAGAAGTTTCAGACAAGTGGTTCAGAATAAGTCTCACCAGAATGCATGCAGATTATATTGAGCTAAAGACAATTAAGACCCGAAAGGGTCAAGAAAAGTTTTTTTAACCTTCCCCTCAATGCTTAAAAGAATTTACATAGAGGGCCTGGTCTAGGAAGAGAGCTATCACTAGAAACAATTAACAGAGATTAGAGACTAAGTGTGGGAAACTGGGGGGAATTTGGGGAGCCTATTTGTTAGAATTTTCCCAATCCTCCTTTGCATGGCATGGCAAACATTTGTTTATGAAACATTTGCTCTTCCCATCTTCCTGTGAATTCTTTTCTTTCCCTTCTTAGCTTAGAATGGCATATAAGCCTGGCATTACCTGCCTGTTCTGAGCCTTGCATTGACTCTATGGGACTCCTATATGTACGTAAGTAATTAAATTTGTGTTTCTCCTGTTAATCTATTGTATGTCAATTTAATTAATAGATCAGACAAAAGAACCCAGTAAGGTAGGAGGAATTTTTTTCTTCCCTACAGCTGTCTTCCCCTGGGCTAGCTGGCTGCTTGACATTTAATTTCTTTTTTTTTTTTTTAAGATTTTAGTTATTTATTTGACAGATTGAGATCACAAGTAGGCAGAGGGGCAGACAGAGAGAGAGAACAGGAAGCAGGATCCCTCCTGAGTAGAGAGCCCAATGTGGGGCTCAATCCCAGGACCCTGGACTGATGACAGGAGCCAAAGGCAGAGGCTTTAACCCTCTGAGCCACCCAGGTCCCCTGACATTTAATTTCTAGCTTAAATGGCCATCACTTCCTCAGATACCTGACTATCCAGTCTAAAATAACTACCCAGTTACTCTTACATCACTCTATTCTAATATTCTTGCAGGGTACTCTTCACACACCTCCTCCTACACATGCTTACTTGCTTTAACTCCTGAAATGTTAAGATCCATATCAACAAGGACCTTGTCTGCCTTGTTTATTGCTGTACAGCTCCTAGAAATGTTTCTGTACCCAGGAGACATTTAAATGCAGATCCTTGGGCGCCTGGGTGGCTCAGTGGGTTAAGCCGCTGCCTTCGGCTCAGGTCATGATCTCAGGGTCCTGGGATCGAGGCCCGCATCGGGCTTTCTGCTCAGCAGGGAGCCTGCTTCCTCCTCTCTCTCTGCCTGCCTCTCTGCCTGCTTGTGATCTCTCTCTGTCAAATAAATAAATAAAATCTTTAAAAAAAAAAAATGCAGATCCTTAAATAAAAGGGACTGAACAAAACTTTGAACAGCCACTCTGAGGGAAGGCTGGCATAATGGCAAATGTGTCAGAAAATAAATGCACCAGTGTACTTGTATTAACAAGTGTGGGTCCAGATGTTAGATGAGATGTATTTCCTTTGAAAATCAGATGAAATTGCCTTGAACTCCATCTCATGTGTTTAGACAAATCTTCCCTACTCTCTCTCTCTCAGGAATTAGAAGGGAAGTTGTCAGCTTTGAGCTGATCATTGAAGACTCTAAAGCAGATGCTACAAGTATATAGAATATGGTATATAGAAAAAAGAAACACATATGGGAAAGATTTTGGGAGCTGGGCCAGGATTGAGTTCAAAAGAAGGAACAAGAAGACTGGCAATACATTAGGGGAAAACCCTGTGAAAAGCTGTGTTTCAGAAGTCAGGGGAACAAATTTTAGGGGATAGGTTGGGGAAGTAAAAAATGTTAAGTGAGGGGTGCCTGGGTGGCTCAGTGGGTTAAAGCCTCAGCCTTCGGCTCAGGTCATGATCTCAGGGTCCTGGAATCGAGCCCCGCATCGGGCTCTCTGCTCAGTGGGGAGCCTGCTTCCTCCTCTCTCTCTGCCTGCCTCTCTGCCTACTTGTGATCTCTCTCTCTGTCAAATAAATAAATAAAATCTTAAAAAAAATGTTAAGTGATACTGATAGCTATTGTTTAGGTTAGGTTAGAGGGAGGAAGGATTTAAGAACAAGTATTAATCAAGATTATGTTTTATCTTAAGATAATACTGAAGTAGGAGTGAAAAGGCCTGGGCTTGGCTCCCGTTTTATCACAAAATGACCACAGACCTCTGGGCAAGTCAGTGTCACTGAGAATCAGTTTTCTTACCTACAATGTAGGAATAAAAATAATCTGAGAGTGTTATGAAGAATAACACTCTTCAGAAATGATTAGAAATAAATCTAATCTCAGAGTGTTATGAAGATTGCTGAAGATGTTCATGATGGATGTATGTTGCAAGCTCTTAATTTTGTACAATTATTAAAGTTTTCCCAAGTCAGAAATGAAGGAAACATATGGTAACATGGCAGGTATACAATTTCCAGAAGGGGAGGGAGCCAAGGAATTTATTGAAAGGGATTGCAGACAAGAAAGGGTGGAATTATAGGCTGAAGAAAAAAACCAGTAACAAAAGTCCAGTCTCTTCTTTCGGGTTCCCATTCTAGTTATTGGTCTATTCCTTTTTTTTTTTTTTTTTTAAGATTTTATTTATTTATTTGACAGAGAGATCACAAATAGGCAGAGAGGCAGGCAGAGAAGGGGAGAAGCAGGCTCTCCACTGAGCAGAAAGCCCGAAACAGTCCTCCATCGCAGGACCCTGAGATCATGACCTGAGCCCAAGGCTCTGGCTTAACCCACTGAGCCACCCAGGTGCCCAGTCAATTCCTTTTTTTTTTTTTTTTTTTTTTAAGATTCGGTTATTTTATTTAGAGAGAGAGCGCGCGCGCATGCCATTGCAGGTGAGCAGAAGAAGGGCAGCGGAGAGAATCTCAAGCAGACCCCCGCCTTGGAGTGGGGAGCCTGCCTAAGGGCTCATCCCATGACCCTCAGATCCTGGGAGAGCAGAAATCAAGTGATTCGCATAACCGACTGAATCACCCAAGCGCCCCCTGGTCTATTCCTGAATCTTCTTTTCTCCTGGCCACTCCGCTTGCTTTATCACTACAATCAGTTCTCCCTTATCCTGAAATACCTTTCCTGAACTCTGCCATAATCTTACTAGCCTATTTTTCTCTCCCATGTCACCCCCAGCGGAGCTCTCTTCTGGGTCATTTCGGGGAGTTTTCACCCAAAATGGGCACTGTGCACCAAGGATGGTGAGTGAGATTGGCGGTATTTGTCTCTGACATTCTCACCTGAATAGTCATACGTATTTCCTGTCTAAAAGATCATCGATTGACGGGATTTAATCATATCAGCCAATTGGTGAAGGGGCCTTGCAAATAAGAGCGCTCCTGAAGTGTAATTCTGAACCATCATCCAATACGTGAGGAAACTGGGCCCTCCACAGTGGGCAGACTCACTCGTCCAGTGTTACAGACCTAGTTAACAAGCTAGCAGCAGAACCCAGTTTTCCCAAGATAGACATCTAAGTAATCGCCCAAGGTCAGCCAGGTGGGTTCTGATGAAAGCTAAATTGCGCCAAATCTCGCGCCTCCGGGATTCGGGGGGCGGGGCGGAGAGCAGAAAGTATCGCGAGATGACGACGTTTTCCCGCGAAGCAGAAGCGCGCGTTTTTCCTTGGCCGGGGGATTGGTGAGGAGCCTGAGCAGGCAGCGTCTGTGAGACTTCGGTGCGCGGTGTTGCAGACCCTGAGAGCGGAGGATCGGGTTCCAGAGTGTGTGTCCAGCCATGCCGGCGCAGCGGCCCGCGAGTAGCGGTGGTGAGTGCGGAGACCCTTCCTCCGGCGCCCGCGGCGGCGTCCGGGCTGGGGGCGGGAGGGGAGGGAGGCAGCATGGAGGCTACAGCCGAGATTGGTGGGTAGAGCTGACTCCAGGCAGAGACTGAGGGAGGGAGGGCAAGAAGCTGTGGAAGGTGAGTGGAGGGCCCCAGATGCGCATATGTGCGCGGTGTAGGAGACTTCACACAGCGGGGCCGCGTTTTCGCGAGCATCCCTACTGGTCCGCTGGGGTCCTGGCCACTTGTTGACATTGTGGAGACCCAGGATGTTTTCAGAGGACTGATGGTGGCGTCCCGTGGGTCTTCAGCTTTTGCCTCAGATGCATCCGGGAAAGGTTGTTGAATGTGGGAGTTGAGTAACCGGTAATTTTTTAAAACTGCAATTTGAAAACTTTATTCCCTCTTAGGGTCCCCGACTTCAGACATGGTTGAACCGGAGCCTGCCGTGATTACTCAAGCCATGCTGGAGGAGGAAGAACAGCTAGAGGCTGCTGGACTTGAAAGGGAGCGGAAGATGATCGAAAAGGTAATTTAGGAATCAAGTTCATCGTCGTTTGAGCCAGCAGGGACCTTCCTCGGAGGTTTGGTCTCCCGTCTGCTTTTTTCTTGATCTTTAAAACGGGCTGTTATTTATCTGTTAGTATGTTTACTCAACGCTGTCTTTGAGACACCTTTGCTCATGCTTTCAATGATGCTTCTGAGATTTGTAGTCTAGGTCGGAGAACGTTTCAAGTTGCTTCTTTAGCTAGATTAATTCTTCCAAAATCGGTATTTTGTGCTATTTCTTAGGTATTTAGTGCTATTGACCACTTAAAGTGATAAACTTGCCGTTTTCCTTTTGGTTTCCTGGACTAGTGCTAAGTGAGATTGTTTAGATAAAAATGGGGTGTACATTTTCGGCGATAAGTGGTTTTCTTTTACAGAGTATATATTTTGCAGATGACCGAAGCAGTTTTTAACCACTTGAAATTTCAGGGTTTTTTTAAAATTTTTTTAAAGATTTTATTTATTTATTTGACAGGCAGAGATCACAAGTAGGCTGAGAGGCAGGCAGAGAGAGAGGAGGAAGCAGGCTCCCCGCCCAGCAGAGAGCCTGATGCGGGGCTCCATCCCAGGACCCTGGGATCATGACCCGAGCCAAGGCAGAGGCTTTAACCCACTGAGCCACCCAGGCGCCCCGAAATTTCAGTTCTTAAGTGTATTTCACTCCCAGTAATAAAGCCCCACCTTGTTGCTTCATCATCCCCTGTTCAAAAAAAAAGGAGTGATAGCCACCCCCACTTACATTCTGCCGCCTAAATTATTTTCTTGTAGTAATTTATTTAGCACTCCGGGTATTGTGATGCTGTAGGTACTTTTGATATCTCTGCATTTACATATGAGGAAGCTGGGGCAGTTGGGTGGGGTCACACACCAGTGAACTTGAATTTGAACTCTGGCTGTCTTAGGCGTTCTTATCCTTAACCCTATACCTTAGGAAGTATACTTTAATATTTAATTAACTCCGTGCAGAATTACTTAATTTGGGAAATACTGCACCTCAAAGGCAATTAATGAATCAGTCGGTTCCCTGCTGTTTAATATTAACAGAAATGATTCTTCTGCTAGCACTGTTAACATCTCCTGACATTGTTGTGAATGTTGTACATGTATTTACTAATTGGCTCCTTAACTAGACTATAAAGTAGGTACTGCTATTCATTATAACTATTAAATTTACTAGCTTAATTACTAGTATAAACTATTATTTTTATTAAAGCATTCTGTGAAGTAGGTTCTGTTTTCACTTCATTTTACAGATGAGAAAACTGAGGCATGTAGAGAATGTGCCGGGAGCGGGGAGTTCCACAGCTTTAATAGAGCCAAGATTGTAATGTAGGCCATGTCATTCCAGAATTCACACTTTCTAACCACCATGCTGTACTTTCACTCCAGTAATATTGGTTTTGTTATTATTCGTCTACTATAGTTAACCATAACCAGTTACGGTAATGCTAAGAAATTGTAATAGAAAAACAAATTTTAATAGAGTTGGGAAGTCGACCATGAATCACCTTTTGCCTTTCCTCACTGTATAAATTTTTGTAGTACTATCTAGTACTAAGTAGCGTTATCATTACTTATCATTTTGCTTACTGAGAGGATGTCACTTACTGTTTTGTTTTTGTTGGCTGTTCACCTATCATATAGGCAATCAGTAAATTGTTTATTGAATTTTAAACTATGGAAAAAGAATACTTTATTATACAGCATATATAAGATTATGTAAATAAAATAAATGTACTTACTAGCCATGTAATCAGAGGATAATTACAAAGGGTGAATCCTGGGGCATGTGTCTAGAACTGAATCAACTGCAGAGGTTGTAAGAATGATAAAGCCTTCATTTTGAGTAGTAGTATATCTTCAGTTTTGTGACTCATGAAGATTGTTGGGAAAGATAGTACTATTTGAAGAAAGACTATGAGGTACAATAAAAATACATTTCCAGAATGCATTAATTCAAGGGATGAAACATTTTTACATTTTTCTTTTAAATGATTTTATTTTTAAGTAATCTATACACCTAACATGGGGCTCAGACTTACAACCCTGAGATCGAGTCACATGTTCCACTGAAAGCCAGCCACAAGTCCCCAATTCCACATTTTGCAAAGATCTCTCAAAATTTATAGTACCATAAGTATTTGCTGATTAAACAAAGAATCAAAATGACTTATACTTTTAAGCGAAATATTTAAGCTTTTGAACAAACGTTTTGCATCAGTCCAAAAATTTTTTGCAATTGTTATTGTTGAGGGATAGGTATGGTAAAGCTAGCTTCTCTTTAGCAGTTATTCATCATAGAACTTTAGCAATTTCTTTTTTTTTTTTTTTTAAGATTTTATTTATTTTTTTTTTGACAGAGATCACAAGTTGGCAAAGAGGCGGGATGGGGGCGGGTGGAGCAGGGAGCTCAGATGCCAGGCTCGATCCCAGGACCCTGAGATCATGACCTGAGCCAAAGGCAGAGGCTTAACCCACTGAGCCACCCAGGTGCCCCTAAAATAGCAATTTCTAATCTATTTTCAATCCCTCCATGAATAAATTGTATAGCTCTCTTCAGTTCTTACACTAAAACCAGTGTGTGCTTTGCCAAAAAGCTAGTAGTATTATGGTCTATTATTCTTATATTGCCTTTTTATTTATAGTATTGAAAGAATTTGATTAATTTTTGCACTTTTAACTTATAAGTTGTTCCTTACTTGACCATGGGGAAAATTGTAAGAATTAGTCTCTCCTTGCTTGTCTTTGGAGACCAAAAAATTGGAAGTACAAAAATAAAGATTCCTTTTCTTTTGGGAGAAAAACGTATTTATGGGCATATATTTAGAAGTACTTAAGAAGAGCTTGCTTAAGATTCTTAATGAGGAGCATTAACTTTGCTTTAGGAGATTGTAAAAAGTTTGTAAAGAGTAGAGAATGGCTTTTACATTGATTTGCTACAGTTATTTTCTTTGGCTTTTCACCTGTATTTCCTTTAGAAAGAAGTTATTGTTAGTCTAGAAGAGGTGAAGAATAGCATTAATGTGTATATTGTTGGGGAGGGGAAAGGTAAAAAGTTATGATAAGTGTTAGATAAAAGGAAAGTAGCTCAGACTATGGAGAGTGAAGTGTAACTACGCCCCTACTCCCAAATCTGATGTTGGTGTTTGGAGAGATAATGATGTAGACTGTGGGAATTTATGCCTTTGGTGTCCATTGGCATACTCTTCAACTCTAGTTAAAAGATAATTCCTGCCAGGCGCTCAGTGCTTTCCACAGAGCTACAGTTTACCTTAATATAACAGATAAAATTGTTAAGAACAGTAATGGTAGATAAGGCTTATTACCAAATTATTTTGAAATACGGAAGGTTGGTGTTGAAGGTTAATAATTGAGTTAGTTTCCTAATTATATTATTTACAAATTAGTGTAACACATTTAATCTTTAATTACTTAAAAAATGGTTGCTAAATTATTCTGAACAGGATTTAAGGTAGCATATATATCTAATATCTAAAGTAAGCCCAGAATACTTTAATTAAAGTTTAAACAAATTTTAAAAGTTAAGGATTTTTTTTTTTTAATTTGACAGAGAGAGGGAGATCACAAGTAGGCAGAGAGGCAGGCAGAGAGAGGGGGAAGCAGGCTCCCCACTGAGCAGAGAGCCTGATGTGGGCCTCGATCCCAGGACCCTGAGATCATGACCTGAGCTGAAGGCAGAGGCTTAACCCACTGAGCCACCCAGGCACCCAAAAGTTAAGAATTTTTTTTTTTTTTAAAGATTTTATTTATTTATTTGACAGACAGAGATCACAAGTAGGCAGAGAGGCAGGCAGAGGGAGAAAGCAGACTCCCTGCAGAGCAGAGAGCCCGATGTGAGGCTCGATCCCAGGACCCTGAGATCATGACCTGAGCCGAAGGCAGTGGCTCAACCCACTGAGCCAGCCAAGCGATTTTATTTATTTATTTGGCAGAGAGGCAGGCAGAGAGAGAGAGAGAAGAGGAAGCAGGCTCCCCGCTAAGCAGAGAGCCCGATGCAGGGCTCGATCCCTGGACTCTGGGATCATGACCTGAGCCAAAGGCAGAGGCCCTAACCCACTGAGCCACCCAGGCGCCCCAGAAGTTAAGGATTTTTTTTTTTTCAGGGGCACCTGTCTGGCACAGTTGCTGGAGCATGCGACTCTTGATCTCAGGTTTGTGAGTTTGAGCCCCATGTTGGGTATAGACTACTTAAAATATTTACCAAAAAAAATCTTTTTTTCAAATTCTAAGTAATTTCATCTTTCAGTTTATAATAATCTATTTCATTCATTGACTATTGTAATCCTTAACATCGGTAATAGTAAAAGAAACACTGTTCTAAAAGAACTGAAAATAGTTTTGTAAGATGTCAACAGAGATTATCTGCATGGACAGAATTGGTTTTGTTTGTTTGTTTGTTTTTAAAGATTTTACTCATTCATTTGACAGACAGAGACCACTAGTAGGCAGAGAGAGAAAGGGAAGGAGGCTTCCCGCTGAGCAGAGAGGCCGACAGGGGACAGGGGACTCCACCCTAGGACCCTGGGATCACGACCCAGAGGCTTCAACCCACTGAGCCATCCAGGCATCTGATAGAATTGTTTTATGGGTGTTTTTTAAATATATAATTTCTTTTTTTTTTTTTTTAAGATTTTATTTATTATTTGGACAGAGATCACAAGTAGGCAGAGAGGCAGGCAGAGAGAGAGGGGAAAGCAGGCTCCCCACAGAGCAGAGAACCCGATGTGGGGCTCCATCCCAGGACCCTGGGATCATGACCTGAGCTGAAGGCAGAGGCCTTAACCCCCTGAACCACTCAGGTGCCCCTAAATATATTTATATATAAATATATTTATATATTTATATATTTCTCTAAAATGTGTATTTATTTTCATTTTATTTATTTTCATGTTATTTATCCTTACACATTTTATTGTCATTGCTTTTGTAATAGAAAAGTTTATTTTGGAGCGCCTGGGTGGCTCAGTGGGTTAAGCCGCTGCCTTCGGCTCGGGTCATGATCTCAGGGTCCTGGGATCGAGTCCCATATCGGGCTCTCTGCTCAGCAGGGAGCCTGCTTCCTCCTCTCTCTCTCTGCCTGCCTCTCTGCCTACTTGTGATCTCTCTCTGTCAAATAAATAAATAAAATATTAAAAAAAAAAAAAGAAAAGTTTATTTTGAAAGAAAAGCTGGAGAGAAGATAGAACATCTAGGAGGGGCGCCTGGGTGGCTCAGTGGGTTAAGCCGCTGCCTTCGGCTAAGGTCATGATCTCAGGGTCCTGGGATCGAGTCCCGCATCAGGCTCTCTGCTCAGCAGGGAGCCTGCTTCCCTCTCTGTCTCTCTCTGTCTGCCTCTCTGTCTACTTGTGATTTCTCTCTGTCAAATAAATAAATAAAATCTTTAAAAAAAAAAAAAAAAGAACATCTAGGAAATACAGTGGTCTCTGAAGTACAAGATCAGCCTCTATGCATGTATGCATACATGCGTATGTGAACCCTCATGTACAAACAAACTTTGTCTCAGGAGTAGGTTGGTAAGGTTTGCATATATTTATCTGCTTTTTTTTTTTTTTTTTTAAGATTTTATTTACTTATTTGACAGAGAGAAATCACAAGTAGACGGAGAGGCAGGCAGAGAGAGAGAAAGAGGGAAGCAAGCTCCCTGCTGAGCAGAAAGCCCGATGCGGGACTCGATCCCAGGACCCTGAGATCATGACCTGAGCCGAAGGCAGCGGCTCAACCCACTGAGCCACCCAGGCACCCTATATTTATCTTTGATAGATGAGTTCAACTGGATTCACTTCAGTGCACTTAGTGTGTTGTAGGTTTTTTTTGTTTTTTGTTTTTAAATTCAGATTATACTGAGTTGACAGATGATGAACTGGATCGTGCCTGTTTAGGTAAATAAAGTTCTGTTGGAACATAGCCTTGCCCATTTGTTTATATATTGTCTATTACTGCTCTTGTCCAAAAAGGCAGAATTGAGTATTTATAAGCCATATGCTCAAATATTTAAATATTTACCCTTTGGCCCTTAACAGAAAGAAGTTGTGGACCACTAAACTGTACTATTTATTTGTTACTTTTATGTTTTTCATCATGTGCCCTCTGGTATTTTTTTAAAATATTTTACTTTATCATTGTGAACTGAGAGAGGATTCCTCCTTAACCACTAGCCTACTGTAGATTAAGAAATCACTTAATAAATGGTGTGTTAAAGTAACATAGAAAGCAGGTTTGTAATTTGACAATGTATAGGAGAGGAAGGTTGAACTAAGAGTAGGAATAAAACAAGCCTAAAAACAAGGGCAAAACTGGGGACACAATGCTGAGGAGGAAGAAGTTTGTAATAATCATAAGTAGATTTAGCATGTTGAAATATTTTGACAGTGCAGTTTTTGTTTTGTTTTTTGTTTTCTGAAGCAATCTCTAGGCACAACTGGGACCCGAACTCATACCCTGAGATCAAGAGTCGGCATGCTGGGGCGCCTGGGTGGCTCAGTGGGTTGAGCCGCTGCCTTCGGCTCGGGTCATGATCTCAGGGTCCTGGGATCGAGTCCCGCGTCGGGCTCTCTGCTCGGCGGGGAGCCTGCTTCCTCCTCTCTCTCTCTCTCTCTGCCTGCCTCTCTGTCTACTTGTGATCTCTTTCTGTCAAATAAATAAATAAATTAAAAAAAAAAAAAAAAAAGAGTCGGCATGCTCTACCGACTGATCCAGCCAGGCATCTAGACAATACAGTTTTAAAATTCTAAGAACAGTTGTTCTAGTTCCTAGCCAATTAAATTATTTATTAATTCTGATGCTCTTTCAAATAAAACTGGTATGTAAAAATTTTCTGAAATCATTTGATTGTTTAAAAAACTTAAATCTACTTGAAGTATTTAGTGTATAATGTTAATTTTGTAACTTTCAAAAATTGATGGATCAGTAAACATGGCCAATGTCTGAAATGTCAATATTTTGGTATCTAAGCTGTATCATACCAAATGGCATGTTGAACCCCGGAATCCTATTTTTTAAGCTATTTGTCCTGGTTTTGGGTTAAAACAAACCATTGTTAGTAAAGTTAATACTAGAAAAATATTTTTTCCCCATTAATTACAGGAAATATATCAAACTCAAAGAGCATTTATTTAGCCTTTTTTTTTTTTTTAACGTCGTGTGCAAAAACATCATGTATGTCAGAAAACTTAACAGTCATGGAAATTTTCTTTTTGGATAGGCTCGCATGTCTTGGGATAGAGAGTCTGTGGACATTCGGTACCGTAGACTTCAACATTTACTTGAGAAAAGCAATATCTACTCCAAATTTTTATTGACTAAAATGGAACAGCAACAACTAGAGGTATGTGTATGTAATTGATTAGAACCAGTAGCTTACATTTTTAAAAAATGACTTTATTGAGCTAAAAGTCACATGCAGTAAGCTCTACACATTTTAAGTTTACTGTTTGATGGGTTTTGACCAGTGTATAGATCTGTGTAACCACCAGCACAGTCAACATGAGGAGCATTTCCGTTACCCCAAGAACTTTTCTTGTCTCCGTGATCCCCATGCCTGGCCTCCAAGACCTCTGATTTCTGTTTTCTGTCACAATAGATTGGTATTGCTTTTTCTAGAATATACAAATGGAACATGCATTAAACACTTTATTGTGTCTTGCCTCTTTAGCTCAGCATATTGCAATTCACTTGTGTTTATTCAGTAGGCTGTTCTCTTTATTCTTGAGAAGGATTCCACTGTATGAATATACCTCTATTTATTTGTCTGATTTTTATCCTGTCTAGTGATAGTTTTTGGATGCTGGAAATTGTGGACTTTATGTTTATGTTACTTAGTCTTTTTTTTTTAATTGATTTATTAAGATATAATTGATACATACAAAACACATGTATATAATGTACAGTTTTGTATGTTTTCACATGTATATACCCATGAATTCACCACAATCAAGGTAATCAACATAGCCATCAACTCAAAAAATTATGCCCCCCTTCTTTTTTAATTAAAGTAAAATTGACATAACATACTAGTTTCAGGTTATGATTCAGTATTTGTGTATGTTGTGAAATGATCACCACAGTAAGTCTAGTTAACATCTTTTACCATACATAGTTAACAATTTTTTTCTTTTCTTTTTTTTTTTTTTTTAAAGATTTTATTTATTTATTTGACAGAGAGCGATCACAAGTAGATGGAGAGGCAGGCAGAGAGAGAGAGAGAGGGGGGGGGGGGGAAGCAGGCTCCCTGCTGAGCAGAGAGCCCGATGCGGGACTCGATCCCAGGACCCCGAGATCATGACCTGAGCCGAAGGCAGCGGCTTAACCCACTGAGCCACCCAGGCGCCCCAACAGTTTTTTTCTTATGATAAGAAATTTTAAGCTTTATTCTTGGCAACTTTTAAATATGCAATAGAGTATTACCAACTATCACCAGGCTGTATAATGCATAGCCCTGACTGACTATAACTGGATATTTGTACCTTTTAACCTGTCACTCATTACACCACCACCAATCATCAGTCTTTTCTCTGTATTTATGAGCTTGGGGTGTTTTGTTTTTTTAAGAGTCCACAAATTAGATTATATGGTATTTATCTTTCTGACTCATTTCACTTAGCATAATGCCCACAAGGTCCATTCACGTTTCAAGTTGCAAGGTTCTCTTCTTTTTTATGACTGAATTCCTGCCCCTTTTTAAATTTTCTCCCATCCTTCACTTCCTGTCTTCCTCACCAAATAGTCACTGATCTGCTTTCCCTTATAATAGATTGATTTGCATTTTCTTTTGAGGATATATTTTTTAGCTTTTGTATTTCTGAAAAAGTCCTCATTTGCTTTTGCTTTTGGAAGTATTTTTATTGAGTGAAGAATTTATTTTTCTTTAGTGCTTCCTTTTTCCTGGCCAGGTGATCCCCTATGTTTCACTGCTTTCTATGATGTTTCACTGTTTTCTAGTTTACATTGATTGTGACAAAACCAAAATTTTTTTTTCTTTCTTTCTTTTTTTTTTTAACATTTTACTTAATTTGAAAGTGATTACAACGGGCGGAGCAGGAGAAGGAGGAGGGAGATGCAGGGGGAGAGGGAGAATTAGCCTCCCTGCTCCAGCAGGGTTGGTCGTGGGACTCTACCCCAGGATCACGACCTGAGCCAAAGGCAGATGCTGAACCAACTGAACCACCCAGGTGCTCCAACAAGCCTTAAGTCTTAATGGTAACTGCTTAATGCCACAAGACAATAAGCAGTCTTAACTGTCTCCTTCAACCCTCTTACTTTTCTACACTTCATTCTAGAAAAGTGTGTTTCTGCCTTTGGGCCTTTGCACTAGCTGTTTTGTACTTGGAACCATCTTCTTGTAGATATCTGCATAGCTTACTTCATCACCTTTAAGCTTGGCTTACACGTTTTCCTGATGAAGCCTGGCCTAACAATCTTTTTTTTTTTTTTTTAAAGATTTTATTTATTTATTTGACAGAGAGAGATCACAAGTAGGCAGAGAGAGAGAGGGAAGCAGGCTCCCTGCTGAGCAGAGAGCCCGATGCGGGACTCGATCCCAGCACCCCGAGATCATGACCTGAGCCAAAGGCAGCGGCTTAACTCACTGAGCCACCCAGGCACCCCCTGGCCTAACAATCTTAAGTGAAATTGCTGTCTGACACCTTTTCTGTATGCACACTCCTGACCCCCTTTACCTTGTCTGTTCTTCCCATTGTGCTTATATAAGATACTATATAATTTATTTATTGCCCACTATAACCTATGAAGATTTAAAAGCTTGTGCAAATATCAAGGCTACAGTAATCCCCTGTGTCCCCATCATTCACAGTTCAGTTATCAATCAAGATTTTGCTTTTGCTAAGTATTTTTTCCTTTGCTCATGAACTTTTGTATGGTAAAATGAAATACAAATATAGGAGAGCAAAACAATCCACACTTAATGAGTTATTATAATGCGTGTATCTTTTTTTTTTTTTTAAGATTTTATTATTTGACAGAGTGTGCATAAGCAGGGAGGAAGGGGAGAGGGAGAAGCAGACGCCCCCTGAGCAGGGAGTGCAATGTGGGACTTGATCCCAGCACCCTGGGATCATGACCTGAGCCAAAGGCAGACACTTAACTAACTGAGCCACCCAGGCACCCAAGGCATACATCTTTTAACCACCATTTGGAAATGGTTTGAATCCCTTTTTGTCTGTCTTTTAAAGCTTTGTTAGGGTACATATGGAACAGCTTTTAGTCTGGTAGTAACTTGCCCCTCTTCTGAGTGCTCTTGTCACTTTGCCTGATGGGTATGAACTGTTCCTGATCGATCCCCTGTAAGCACAGGGATTACTTTACTTGCTATTTTCTAGTTGTCTTGGTTTTACAATCATGTCACTGATAGTTCTCAACCTGAAATTTCACCTATGTACCTTGAGGGCTCTCTTTGTGTACCTGACCCTGAGTAAGCTAGCTGCTGTTAAGTTTTGTCCTCTTGTCTCTTCAACTCAGGGAGGCTGTTGAGCTGTTGAATTCTTCCTCCACTATTTGCACTTGAGAATTGCCTTCAGGCAGTAAACGGCACAATCAAGATTTGTCTCATTTGTTTCCCTTTTTCAGTGTTCATTCTCCTTTGCTGCATATTGTCTGAAAATCACTGTTTAATACACTTCTATGGATTTCAGTTGTGTAAGGCAGGACTGTTCCCCTGTTGCTCCTTAAAGGTTTGAAGTGGAAGTGCTCCCTTGTTTTTATATCTTTATATAGCTCTTCATTGTGTACATGTTACTTGAGCTGTGTGTTTTATACTTTGCATTTTCTACTTGTGGCACTAAGAAAAAAGTATCTTACAGGAACAGAAGAAGAAAGAGAAATTGGAGAGAAAAAAGGAATCCCTAAAGGTTACTAAGGTAATATAGAGTAAGCTAGAAAGTCCTTTATGTTACCTTAAACATTGAGGAAATTCCTCTGTAGTCTTAACTTTATAGATCATCTACTTAATTTTAACCTTCTTTATCTGGAAACCTATATTTGTTATAAGCTGCAGAGGAACATATAAAATCTGTTTTCTCAATATTCTAAAGTATAACCCTTTCAGTTTCTTATTCTGTTTTTCTTAATTTCAAATTTCACTCTTCTAAGTGGCCAGTTCTTTTGGTGCTCATAGTGATTATTCTTTCCCCTTAATGCCTCCAACCTCATCATGTCAGCATGGATCCATAATAATTTAAATTTGTATTGTGCATAGCTGCAGCAGTGAAGCCAAAATTGGAGCAAATTTATTCTATCTGCTAATAACATTTCAGATAATAGAGCATTCATTTAGGGGTAGCTTGAATTTTAGATGGGATCTTTTGGAGTAAATTTGTTTTAACATGAGGCTGTTTAATGCCTTATTGTTGGAATTTGTATAAAGAACAGTTGTACTAGTGAAAATAGAGAGCAACATTTAGAGTACTTACTGTGTGTCATGTATTCTAAGCTTTACATTTATTTTTTATTTTTTATTATTATTTTATTTTTATTATTATTGTTTTAGATTTTTTTTTCTTAATTATTTGACAGAGAGAAAGATCACAAGTAGTCAGAGAGAGGGGGAAGCAGGCTCCCTGCTGAGCAGAGAGCCTGATGCAGGGCCTGATCCCAGGACCCTGAGACCCTGACCTGAGCCCAAGGCAGAGGCTTAACCCTCTGAGCCACCCAGGTGTCCCTTATTTTGGGTTTTTGAAGAATATAAACTTAAAAGATAATTTGACTTGTTTAATCATTTACTCCCTACTCTTCAACCTATATGTTTAATCTGTTGTTCACTTTTGCCCAGCTAACTTTTTATGTCAGGGTTTTGTTCCCACCCTGCCATCGCCGCTATATTCAATAGGTGCCAACCATTAAGTTCTGCCTGTTCCATTTCACCGGTCCCTTTTGGTATTTTGTATTTTTAATCCTCTAACTTTTTTCTAAAGATTTTATTTATTTATTTGACAGAGACACAGTGAGAGCAAGCAGGGGAAATGGGAGAGGGAGAAGCAGGCTTACTGCCGAGCAAGGAGCCTGATTTGGGCCTCGATCCCAACCTGAACCAAAGGCAGACGCTTAATGACTGAGCCACCCCGGCGCCCCAGTCCTCTAACTTTTTAACTTTATTTTAAAATTTACCTTCTTTTTTTTTTTTTTAAGATTTTATTTGACAGAGAGAGATCACAAGTAGGGAGAGAGGAAGGCAGGCGGGGTGGGGGGGTGGGGGGGGAGCAGGCTCCCTGCTGAGCAGAGCTGGATGCAGGGCTCAATCCCAGGACCCTGAGCTCATGACCTGAGCCGAAGGCAGAGGCTTAACCCACTGAGCCACCCAGGTGCCCCTTAAATTTACCTTCTTGAGACACCTCGCTGAATCATTCGTTTGGTGGAGCACATGACTCAATCTCAGGTTGTGAGTTTGAGCCCCATGTGGGGTGTAGGGTTTATGTAAGAAATTTAAAAATTTACTTTTGTTATTTTGATTTCTTATACATACTTTCTCCCTGTTTTTGATCTTCCTTTCCTCCTCTCATTTTGAAACTTTTTTTTTGAACATCTCTTCCTTTCCTGTATTTCCCCTCACTAATATTTTTAAATCATTATTCTCTTTTATTTCTGCTTTCAGTTATATTTAATTTAAAAATTTTACTGAAAATGAGTTGTCCTTCCACATCATACCCACTGAATATCTTTAGCATAAACCTGCAGTTACAGAAAATGTACATGGCAAAATAAAAATGCCTTCTGCGTTTAATTTGGAAATATATCAAATGGGAAAAAAATGAGGAAAGTAGAGTCATCAAGAAAAAGGAATACACTCACTAGCAAGTTCTAGTGGGGAAATGTAGAAAGAGGTTACATGTTGGTAGGAGTAATAGAGTTGTGGATGTGACTCAAATGCAAAGACATTTGGCATTTATTTGCTTAGTGTCTTTTAATATGTAATACCATAAAGTCCCTAGAAAAATAATATCCTAAATTCTTGTTTTGTAGGGTAAAAATTCCATTGATGCAAGTGAGGAGAATCCAGGTAAACTTCCTTATTCTACTTTTGAAGGATATGTTTATATTTTCACTTTTATTGCTATCAAAAATAAAATAAAATAATTTTTTTAAATAGTCCTGAGAAAGAAGAGAGGAAGAGAAGATGAATCCTACAATATTTCAGAGGTCATGTCAAAAGAGGTAAAAATTAAGTGGGGAGGGCCCCTAATATTCACTGTTGAGTAAAACTTGTGGATTTTGAACCACATTTAAATCTGTATGGATTGCTATTACTTACTTGGCTTTTCAGGCTGTGAAGGGACTATTTCAGGGAAGAAAATGGCACTGTCTTCCTGTTTGCTAAGGGAATGTGAGCTTGGCCTATTTAGAAACTATTATAATGAAAAGTTACTATTATCAGATATTTCTCATGACTTGAAGATCTTCAGAACTTTGTTCTTGTTCCTTGTTGAGGACCTTTAGGGAACTGAAATCATAGAGTCATTTTTATCTTTTTTTTTTTCTTTTTTCTTTTTCCAATTTATTTATTTTCAGAAAAACAGTATTCATTATTTTTTCACCACACCCAGTGCTCCATGCAAGCCGTGCCCTCTATAATACCCACCACCTGGTACCCCAACCTCCCACCCCTTCGCCACTTCAAACCCCTCAGATTGTTTTTCAGTCCATAGTCTCTCATGGTTCACCACCCCTTCCAATTTACCCAAAAGCACATACCCTCCCCAATGTCCATAACCCTACCCCCCTTCTCCCAACCCCCCCCTTATTTTTTATTTTTAAAAGATTTTATTTATTTGAGAGAGTGAGAGCACAAGCTTGAGGGAGAGGCAGACTGCCCACTGAGCAGGGAAGGGAACCTGATGCTGGTCTATCCTTTTTTTCTTTCATTTAAAAATAATGGTCAAGACCCATTTGATTGATTATGAACATAGCCTACAATTTGAAAAACACTATTATTTAACTATTACTTAGACTTCTTGAAATTCAGGCAGTTATACATTTATCAAATGTTGGTAGCAAATTAGGTATGGGCAAACTTTGTCTCACATGTGTATGATCAGTTGATCAAGGAGCTTAGTAGATAACGGTCTTTGTCTTCGCTTTCATCCAGTGAGAAATAAGTAGTCATTTGGGCTCTTTTGAGCTTATAAACGGACTCTAAACTGAGGCACTAAGTTCATAAAATTTTCATTTAGAAGGTGACATCTGAGTTGTGACTTGAAGCATAAAAGTAAAATCATTTAAAGGTTGGGGAGAGTTAATAGGGAAATAATAAGATAAAGAGAAGGTAGTGAAGAGTGTTCTAGGAAGAGTGAATAACCTTTGCTAGAATAACCTTTGACAGACGTCCAGAGGCAGGAGAGATCCTGGCAATTTCAAAAACTTTAAAATACATTTGTTACCAGTTTGTATATAAATGAAAAGGAGGTAAGGAGGGTCAGGAGTTGAGTTACAAGGTTTAATTTTTAATAGTGCTTCATAGATAATATTAGGTTTGTTTTGACTGATTCACACATTGTTTTTCAAGAAGGTTTAGCTTAGTCATTATATTTATTTATTTTTACTTAGTTTAAAAGACAGCTCTGTTCGTTTTATCACTTCAGCCTTAGGGTATGAATATCTATACTTAAATAGTACTTTACATACACATGTGACAACACATGTAAGTATGTATATATATTTTTGTCAGCCACTTAACTCATGTGTCCCATCATCCTACATAACTTCAGTTTAAGATACATTTGAAGTTTCTTGAAAGTATCTACCATTTCATCCCCTTTGTCCTCTGAACATGCTATTCTCTGCTTGAAACCTACCCTAACTTAAATCTTTAATGATTATGTCCTGATGATAACTTTTTCAGATAATTTGATATAATACTCCCCTAACTCATGAAGTGACATTCAGGTATTGCTTGTCTTCATAACTTTAGCATCTGTTTTTCTTTTTTTTAAGATTTTATTTATTTATTTGACAGACAGAGATCACAAGTAGGCAGAGAGGCAGCGGGTGGGGGTTGGGGGGTGGGCGGAAGCAGGCTCTCGGCTCAGCAGAGAGCTGGATGTGGGGTTTGATTCCAGGAACCTGAAATCACAACCTGAGCTGAAGGCTGAGGATTTAACCCACTGAGCCACCTGGGTGCCCCCATTCCCTTAGCATCTAGTAGGTACTTCAAAATCAGAACACTTCTATTCTGTATTTTTAATTTATTTGTCTTTGCCTCTTGCTCAAAGTTACAAACTCAGATGTCTATCCACAGAGGCCTAAAGTGGGATAGAGTTGAGACTATAATACATTTGGAAGTGAATCCTGAAATACCAGGAGTATCCACAACTTAGACTGTAGAGCAGGGTTTGGAAAACCTTTTCTGTGCAGGGTCAGATAGTTGTTGGCTTTGAAAAGTTGAGTGGGTAACTAGTCAACACTGAACTTGGCCTTTTGTAGCCTGAGAGCAGTCATAAGCAGTCATAAACTGAGCAAATATGCTCAACTTTGTTCTAATTAAACTTTACAAAAACAGCTTGCCAGCTGGAGTTGGTCTACATGCTATATTTGCCAATCCCTGTACTAGAGGATTATTGTCATATGTGAATTCGGATTTAAGTCTCTTCAGTAAGCTTTGGCTTAAAAAAGAAACAAAACAAAAACCCTGGAAATTTTAGGAGCAAATAACCCAATTTTTAAGTATTGTTAACTAAGGCAGAGTTTTATAAGACACTGTAACCTTAATTTTGCTTGAGTCCACCAGTTTTGAGTCCTGTATTTTAATTACCTTGAGAGCCTATCCCCATTTCCTGGCATGAAGATATAACAGAATAGAATATTCTATAGAATATTAGAATAGAATATAACAGAACAGAATAAATACTTGTTGAGTAAATAAATGAATGAACTACGTATATTGTTACTTTATTTCTGTTTTCTCAATGTTCTAGGAAATTTTGTCTGTGGCTAAAAAAAATAAAAAGGAGAATGAGGTAAGAGATTTATGAGAAATTAAATATAGGAGCCATATCTGTTTCTCTGATCATTAATTCCTTTAATCTCTTGTACATTTTTTCCTCACTATTCTATTTCTTAACCTTAAAAAAAAAATTACTTCTTTCTTATCCTGTCGTGCTGCTTACTTACATAATCAACTTAAGGTGTTCTATTGCATGGTCTTTAATGTGTAAATATTAGTTTATGGGTCCTTTGGAGTTTAGCGGTAATGCGAGTACCTATAACAAAATGCATTCCATGTGTATATATTCCACAGCTTGTGGAAGCTCTAAGAGGTTTAATCTTGTTTCTCACGTGAAATACTGTGTTTGGATCTATTTGGGAAGACTTCTCACCCCATCCCCATTTTCTTTGGAGAGATTCCTTGTTACCTGAGTATTCACTGTCCATAGCCCTTCAAGTACAAGATTTCTTAGGTCAAGTTCAAGATTTCATATGAAAATGCTTACCAAGGGTTATAAAAATTAACTTACCTATCAAAGATTAATAGGCTCTTGGGAAAATTGATGACATTATAAAATGGGAGCTATTCTTTTTGCCCATCATAATTTTGACCAAAATTTGTATCTTATATCAGTGCACTAATTTTTATTCTTTGTTCCGTATAAGGATTAGATTATGATACAGTTAAAACTCAACAATGTTAAATATAAATAAGAGTAAGCATTTTTTTATAATATATAATTGCATATTTATTTAATTAAAAGATTCTATTTAAGAGCGTGCCCATGAGCAGTGGGAGGGACATGGCTGGGGGAAGGGGCAGACTGGGAAACAGGCTCCCCACTGAGCAGGTGGGGCAGGGCTTATTCCCAGGACCCTAAGCTGAAGGCAGACCTCTAACCTACTGAGTCACCCAGGGGCCCCTTTAGTTACATTTTCAAAGATAAAGCTTCAGTCTAATTTCCCATGACTTACTATGGAATTTTGACCATTTTATAGTATGCAGTAAGTAAATGTGTACCATGCTTATGTTAATTCTGATGAATTTTGATACATGTATGCATTCGTGTAATTACCACCCAAATCAGGATCTAGAACCTTTTCATATGATAGAAAGATCCCTTGTATCCCTTGCTAGTCATTTTTCCCACCACCAAACCTGGAGGCAACGACCTTTTGACTTTTCTCAAAGACCAGTTTTGCCCAGTTTTTAACCTTTTTCACAGGCTGTTTCATACAAATAAAATCCAAATACGTATTTTTTATGTCCTGTTAACTTGTTACTCAACATAGTTGATACTCATTTATATTGTTGAGTTTATTAGTAGCTTTTTTAAAATTGCTGAGTAAAATTCCATTCAATGAATATTATAATTTCTTTATCCATTCTCTGGATGGGCATTTGAATTGTTTCCAGTTTGTGACTTATGAATAAGCCGTGATAATTTGTGTACAAGTCTGTATGGACGTGTTTTCTTGTTCTTGAGTATATACCCAGGAATGGAATTGCTGGGTCATATTGTAAATATATGTTTTAAGTTATAAGAAAATTCTTTTCCTGAAGTAAACACACCATTTTACTCTCACCAGCGGTGTATAAAAGTTTCTGTTAAGAAAAATAAAAATAAAATAAAAGTTTCTCTTGATGTTACTACCAGCATTTCCTGTTAGTCTTCTTAATTTTAACTGACTATGAAATGAATTTCACATTTTACTGAATGTGAAATAAATCTTATGTGGTTTTATTTTGCATTTTCTTAATTGCTAATGTATATTTTCACGTTCTTAATGGCTTTATGTTTTCTTTTATAAAGTTTCTATTCACATCTTTTGCCCATTTATTGAGTTACCTGCCCTTTTATTGTTGATATGAGTTCTTTAACAATGCATAAGTTCTTTGTCAGATTTATGTACTGTATTTTCTTTCAGCTTGTGGCTTGCCTACTCATTTTCTTAATGGTGTCTTTCAGTTAGCAGAACTTCTAAGTTTTACAGTAGCTCAGTTTATCGCTTCCCCCCAACCCCTTTGGTAGTTAGTGCATTTTTGTCCTGTTTAAGAAATAAATTATCATGAGGTTATCAAGATACTCTGTTTTCTTCTAAAAGCTTTACGGTTTTGGTTTTGACTTTATGATGAACATCACAAATTTTATGCATGGAATGGTAAAATTCAGGGTTTGTAATTTTCCAGTTGAATGTCTAATTGTAGCATTATTTGTGACTTCTCATTTATAAGACTTCTATCTGAATTGACTCAGTCCTCGTTTTCACATTCTTAAATGTGAAATAAAGAGTTGTGGACATCACTAACCAGTAAAATCTATCATTTATCATAAGTTTGTAATGCGTGTCATTACAGATAAATTGCTACTCTTAGGTGTGATGTAGGGAGTTCTTAAACTTTATTTACTTTGCCCCTTTTTCTTCAACAAACGTAATTTAGACGGAAGTAAATGTTCCTGTTTCCTTGAAAGGATTTTTTTTTTCCTTTCTATTTTATAGACATTATTCTTAATTTGGGTGAAAGAAATTATTATTAAGAAAATAGTTTAATTCTTGAGTCGCTCATTTAAAAAGTTTGGATGGGAGGTATAGTTGTAAAGGTCATTTCAATAGTGTGTGCCTATAATCTGTAAGAGTTATCTCAGAATTTTTTTTTCAATGGCTTTGCGTTTGTGAGAGAATGGGGATAACTATCTCTAAGGTTTTATTCAACAAATGGTTTTATTGCTATATACTTAATGATTATAGGACTGGGTAAATTTTGATTAAATTTTCTGATAAATCGAGGGTAGCAGCATTATGTATCAATGTTCTAATTAAGCTTTTTTTCTTCACAGAATGAAAGTTGTTCTTCTAATCTCTGTGTAGAAGACCTTCAGAAAAACAAAGATTCAAATACTATAATTAAAGACAGATTGTCTCAAACGGTTAGGCAGAACACTAAATTCTTTTTTGACCCAGTTCGGAAATGTGATGGACAGCCAGTACCCTTTCAACAACCAAAACACTTCACAGGAGGAGTGATGCGATGGTACCAAGTGGAAGGCATGGAATGGCTTAGGGTAATGAATTCTCAATTTTAATAGAAGATATTGGTTCATATCTGTATAACAGCCTATTAATGTGCTGTAACATAACTTGAGTTGTTCCTTCCAAGTTCATTATTAAATGTGAAATTCTGTGTGTAAATACTTAACTTTCAAATTTATTTATCTAGGCTAAATTTTTGGTATTTTATTCAAGATTGCCAACACGTCTATGGTTTTGATAACCAATTTCCCACAGGTATTATAACCATGAATATGTCAATCTTATCATTATTATCATTGGGTAAAAAGAAGAAATAAACTGTTGCTAATCCAGCGGGTGTTTATGTCCGAATTTAAATACAGTGTGTATTGTTTTGTCCAGATGCTTTGGGAAAATGGAATTAATGGCATTTTAGCAGATGAAATGGGATTGGGAAAGACTGTTCAGTGCATTGCTACAATTGCATTGATGATTCAGAGAGGAGTACCTGGACCTTTTCTCGTCTGTGGCCCTTTGTCTACACTTCCTAATTGGATGGCAGAATTCCAGAGATTTACACCAGATGTAAGATACATTTCCTTTTGTTGAATATATTATCATTTCTATAATTGTTTTGTTGCCTGAATTGTAAAATTATTATTATAATTGATTTTTGTACTTCATCTTGGGGGTTGTGTTTTTTGTTTTAAGTTTTTTTAAGTAATCTCTAACCCAGTGTGGGGCTTGAATTCATGACCCCAAGGTCAAGAGTTGCATGCTCCTCTGACTGAGCCAGCTAGGAATCCCTAGTTGAATTATTTTTCAAAGGTTAGCAAAATCCATGTTAAGTGTATACGTAAGAGTAGGTATTAGTAATCTCAAGTATTTGCCAAAAATACCCCTGAATGATTTTCAGTGCATTGGATAATTTCATTCACATAAGACTGACATAGGTAGAAATTACTTCTCTTACTGTGGTGTTTTCCTTTCATATATTTATGTCGTCTTAGCCATATCCTTCCCTTATATTTGATTTGTTTTCATGGCTTATTTTATTCTCCTTTATTAGTAAAATAAGTTATTAGAGGTGATTGACTCATTTTGCTATAGAAAAATAGAGCTAAGATTAATCATCTTTTTTCTCCTTAATGATAAATTTTGTATTTTCCAAATTGTTAATAATTTGTATTTTGTCCTTAAGTTTGTTACAAATCAATATAAAAATCTTTTAGATTCCTACTATGCTATATCATGGGACCCAGCAGGAACGTCGAAAATTGGTAAAGAATATTCACAGACGAAAAGGGACACTGCAGATTCATCCTGTGGTAATTACTTCATTTGAAATAGCCATGAGAGACCGAAATGCATTACAGGTATTGGTCTCTGTTGAATTCTTTGTGATCCATAAACCACATTTTTCTTCGTTCATAGCACTTTCGCACCATCTGGTAGCATTTGTTGATTTTTTTTCCCCCCCTGATGGAAGCAGTGGATTGTGTTCTACAGATTCTTTCAGAAACCAAAAGATGGTATTAACAGATTAAGAAGGTTGTAGTCTTTAACAAGAAAATTGAAATGACAGCACCTTGACCTCTAGCCATAATATCATTCTAGTGTGTTAAATTCAGCTAGACATAAACCTAATCTGAGACTATGTTCCAGATATGTCTGACATGTGGTTTATATAGAACTTACCCATTTAATTTAATTAAATAAGAATAGCATGTATGATGACAAGTTATTTTTAGACTGTCTTATGGCTATATGGTGTTTTAGTGTATGTTGTAGCTACTTAATTAGTGCTCAAGTTATGTAGTTGGAAAGTTAACCTTTGCTCATTGTCTCTCAGTTCATTTTTTGGTATTTGCACTTCTCTATCACTGCTCCACCTATTTCACATTTAGTTCTAAATTTACAACTTTTCCTTTTTCTGTCTGGTATATCAGAATTTACTTTGTGCTGGTGGAAATTTGGGTTATGAATTACAGTTATGTTACTTCTTCACAATAAAAGTGATATACACTGCTTGTAGAAGAAAGCATACAGACTTCAAAGCAGTTGTAATTCTGAGAATGCTGCTGCTATATTAAGTATTTTTGTTAGCATATAGATATAATTTATTTATTGTGTCTTGAAAATTCAGTTTTCTACTGAATAATATAACATGACCTTTCTAGTTATTTTGACCTCCCTACCCTGACCATATTGGAGCAGATGAGCCTTAATTGTCAATTCCATTTGCTAGTGGTTAGAATTTTTATAATTTTCCCTTTCACTGAACTTAGGACATTATTTTAAGGATCTTCATTTTGAGGGTACAGGGCACCTATTCCTGACTGGCAGCAGAAGTATCTGTTAACTTAGGAAATTTTTTTTTTTTTTTTTTTTGGAAAATTTTATTTATTTGACAGAGAAAGATAGCAAGAGAGGGAACACAAGTAGAAGGAGTGGGAGCAGGAGAAAGAAGCAGGCTTGATGCCAAGCAGGGAGCTTAATATGGAGCCTGATCCCAGAATCCTGGGATCATGACCTGAACCGAAGGCAGACACTTAACGACTGAGCCACCCAGGCATCCAACTTACAAAATCATTTTTCAGAATCCTCATTTCTGTTGCATTGGGTTTTCTCTTTGCGTTTACATATTCATTTATATTTGTTTTGCTTTTTTATGGTAGATGTCTTACAGTGAGAGATTACTTAGGTTATCTGGTATTACCAGCAAAAGCAGTCCCAATTTGTTTTTTTCTTTAAAAAAAAAAAAGTCATAATATTTAAAAAAAAAAAATCTTAAGGTTTTATTTATTTATTTGACAGAGACCGTGAGAGAGGGAACACAAGCAGGGGCAGTGGAAGAGGGAGAAGCAGGCTTCCCGTGGAACAGGGAGCCCAATGCAGGGCTCAATCCCAGGACCCTAAGATCATGATCTGAGCCAAAGGCAGATGCTTAATGACTGAGACACCCAGGTGCCCCCCAAAACTTTTTTTTTTTTAATTCTGCTATGAATCTGTTAGAATGAAATGCAAAATATGTCCCATTTCATGTTCTTTCCCCCAGTTTGCCAATCTTGTTCTCCAAGGATACCTACAATTGCCAGCTTGATATTTATATTTCCCAGAAATAGTCCATATTTTTGCATTTTTAAAGATTTTATTTATTTATTTGACAGAGAGAGATCACAAGCAGGCAGAGAGAGAGAGAGAGAGGAAAGCAGGCTCTCCGCCCAGCGGAGAGCCCGACGTGGGACTCGATCCCAGGACCCCGGGATCATGACCCGAGCCGAAGGCAGCGGCTTAACCCACTGAGCCACCCAGGCGCCCCCATATTTTTGCATTTTTAAACAGCAAAATAGGTGAACCTTAAGACTGCCTGATCAAAATAAAAGAGAAAGCACAAATAATAAAAATGAGAGTAAGAAGCTTTGTGCAGTGGCAGTATTGTAGCCAGTGAGGTTTATCCGAGGTACGATTATTGCTAATTGAAAAATGAGAGGAAGATTTTTGTTGTTGTTTTGCCTTTTTTTCCTCCTTTGAGTTGATGATGCTCAGAGTAAGATTGTAGTTTTGTTGTTTTTGCTTTCTTTTTTTTAACAAGGTTTTGAAAAATGAGAAATTAAAATTATTTTTATGACAACTTACTGAAAGTAGATGGATGGCTTTCTGTGAGGATAGAAATTACTAAAACTGCCCCCAGAAGAAAGGCAAAGCCTAAACAAATCAGTAATTATATTAAGAAACTGAGAACACCATCAGATTAGAATGTCCATTCCAGATGAGGGTCTCAAGAATGAAAATTCCAATATTTAATGTTTCAGAGCATGTGGCACTTTAGTTCTTTTTTAGGAATCTAGTATAACACTAATCAAAACCTGATAAAGCATTACCCAGGGAAACCACGGACTGGTTTTTTTTTTTTTTTTTCCGCGTTTCTTTTAAGATTTATTTTTAGGGAGAGAGAATGAGAGGGAGCACGAGTGGGAGGGGTAGAGGAAGAAGGAAAGAATCTCAGGCGGACTCCACACTGAGTGCAGAGCCCAGTGCGGGGCTCCATCGCACGACCTGAGCCAAAATCAAGTAGGACACACAACTAGTTGTACTGCCCAGGTGTCCCCAGACTGCCTGAATAAAGAATGTGAATAGAAAATATTTAAATACATTATAGCAGGTGGACTTTATTAGTTCATAGCCAAGGGAAGTCTATTTTAGGAACAAAAGTATGCATTAGTTTTAGGAGATTTATTTATCCTTTTAGTAGATCAGAAGAAAACATGACCATCTCAATAGATACAGAAATGCCATTTGATAAAATTGAACATCCATTCCCAAAGAAGTTTTATTTTTAGAATTGTTTTTAAAAAAAATTGTAAGATCATCATTTTAAAGTTTTTCCCTAAATTCCTTTTCTAGCACTGCTATTGGAAATACTTAATAGTAGATGAAGGACACAGAATTAAGAACATGAAATGCCGTCTAATCAGGGAGTTAAAACGATTCAATGCAGATAACAAACTTCTTTTGACTGGTACTCCCTTGCAAAACAATTTATCAGAACTTTGGTCATTGCTAAACTTTTTGTTGCCAGATGTATTTGATGACTTGAAAAGGTAGGTAAGCCAGTTATTTAACTATTTTCTATATTTTTCTAACCTCAAATCTGCTCTTAGTCAAAATTAATTCCTTTCTCCTAGGTAGTTGGATTAAAAATGATAGCTTTTTGGCAACTTCTTTGTGGTATATATATGTTAATATAATTGATTTGTGGCGTAGGTTAAGTTGTAATCATTTTTTTCTCTTACAGCTTTGAATCTTGGTTTGATATCACTAGTCTTTCTGAAACTGCTGAAGATATTATTGCTAAAGAAAGAGAACAGAACGTATTGCATATGCTGCACCAGGTTGTGACTTTGTCTTATTCTGCTTACTGTGGACTCAGAATGAAAAAGGAACTGCATAGATTTTTTTTTTTGTAATAGATTTTTAAAAAGTGACCTCTAGGGCTGGGAGAAGAGCAAGGGAGTAAGTTAAATCTAAAGGGGGTAGGGGACTCTTCATTTTTCAAGACTTGATAGTATTTTTATTTATTTACTTATCTATCTAGCTATCTATTTATTTATTTATTTAAAGATTATTTATTTATTTGACAGAGAGAGATCACAAGTAGGCAGAGAGGCAGGGATAGGGAGAGGGGGAAACAGGCTCCCTGCTGAACAGAGAGCCCCATGTGGGGCTTGATTCCAGGACCCTGAGACCATGACCTGAGCCTCTGAGCCAGGCAGGCACCCAAGACTTGATAGTACTTTTAAAGGAAAAAAGAGAAAGAAGGGATTAAGAGGTGTGTGGAGAGAGTATTGCCTGAAAGCATACGAATTCACATACGTTTATTCATGTTTAAATTTTAGATTCTAACACCTTTCTTACTGAGAAGACTAAAATCTGATGTTGCTCTTGAAGTTCCTCCAAAACGAGAAGTAGTTGTTTATGCACCACTTTCAAAGAAACAAGAGATCTTTTATACAGCTATTGTGAACCGTACAATTGCAAACATGTTTGGATGCAGTGAGGTAGAGTATGGCTTTGACATAAACTGGAAATAACAGTTGGTATTGGAAATTCCTTGGTTAATTTCAGTCTTAGATCTTATCACCTGTTTTTAGGACTTACAGAATATGCATTTCTAACTAGAGTATAAAGCAGTAACGAAAGTTGTCTTCTAATAATTCTGTGATCCTACTAAAATTCAGGTGATGGTTCATGCATTAATTGCTTTATAGTTATCTGGAATGTTTGTTAAAATTTTTTATTCCTATCCCAGATTAACCCAAATTATGCTATGTGGGGATGGACTAGGAAATAATAGGCACACACAATATACAAGTTTCCCAGCTAGACCAGTCCCCCATACACAATCCCTTTATAGGAGGTTACTGGTCTCTAAAAATGTAACAGAATACCTTATTTGAAAGAAATATCTTCTTTCATTACCCACCATATTACATTAAAGTAGAATGTGATTATCTTAAAAGATTAGGGGACCCTTAAATTTTGTTTAAATGTCTAGACTTTGTGCTGTATACCATGTACCAATCTATTTTTCAAGACATTTATGGTTCTGTACATTTCTGTTTTGTTTAACCTTTAGATTCTGTTCCCCAATTTTTATTATAATTAAAGAGAGGATCTGGTTTTTGAGCTATTAGAAATTTATAATAATTGCTTATTGTGAGGAATTTCATTGCAGTGTTATACCAGTCCAAAGAAATGTTCTCTAATGCAGATATGTGGTGCTCCTTAACTTAACCCTAAGTTACTAAATTCTTTTATGTAAGTTCAAAACAATTCTATCCATCCTTAATTTTTTCCACTGAGATACGGAGGCATTTACTATAATGCTCTGATACTTTCATAAGTGTTTAAAATACTTAGACTTAATATGATCACATTTGCACGTGGCCAAAGTTTATGGAGCCTTGATTTTGTGCCTTTGGAAATCCCTAAACTTGATAATGAAAGAAAATTATTTTTTTCTTTATAGCTTAAAACATTTGCACGTAAAAATATTACAGTCCACTTTTATGTATTTAGAATTTAAGTGTATAGGTTCTTTAACATATATTCCTTTTTAATTATTTACTTTTAGAAAGAAACTGTAGAGCTAAGTCCCACTGGACGACCAAGACGGAGAACTAGAAAGTCAATAAATTACAGCAAAATAGATGATTTCCCTAATGAATTGGAAAAATTGATCAGTCAGATGCAGCCAGAAGTAGACCGAGAAAGGTGTGAGTTTAAAATAAATTTAAGTGTTCTTTAAATCGAGATACTTTTTGTATTTCTCACATTCATGGATTATGTTTTTGATAGAGCTGTTGTGGAAACAAATATCCCTATAGAATCTGAGGTTAATCTGAAGCTGCAGAATATAATGATGCTCCTTCGTAAGTGCTGTAATCATCCATATTTGATTGAGTACCCTATAGACCCGGTCACACAAGAGTTTAAGGTGAATACCATTTAATAATGTACTATTTTGATTTCTGTAACTAACCCTCTGTCCCTCCCATTCCTCCCTCCCCACCCTTTCTCCTGCTCCCCCTTAAATAAATAAATCTTTAAGAGAAATCGACATTTGTGCTGTAAGTTTAAACTTAACATTCTCTTATTATAAAGCCTCTGGGAGAGGAGTGAGAAGGATAGTTCAAGGTTGGGCTTAGATTAATTTTTTGTGAAATCGTTCATTTTATTTATTTTTTGAGAGAGAGTGTGCGCTCAATGTTGAGCAAGGGAGAGAATCTTAAGCAGGCTCCATCCTCCATGTAGAGCCCTATGTGGGGCTTAATCTCATGAAGCTGAGATCATGACTTGAGCTGAAATAAAGAGACAGACACTTAACCAACTGAGCCATTCAGTTGCCCCCATTTTAAATTCCAGAGTATGTCTTTCCTTGAGAAAGAATTGTCTTCTGATTTAAAAAGATCAGTTGATAAGGTCAGTTTGTTTTTTAAAGTTTTATGGAGACTTGTCATTGAGAATGAACTATTTACCTAGATTTTATTTTGACAAAAACAGATTATTGGTAATTATTGTAACTGTTTTTTCTGTTCCTTCTCTGCTTTTAAGATTGATGAAGAATTGATAACAAATTCTGGGAAATTCTTAATTTTGGATCGAATGCTGCCAGAACTAAAAGCCAGAGGGCACAAGGTGGTACTTTTGATCGGATTTTTGATTATTTAATTACCTGTATTAATTGGTATGGATACTAAGATATATTTAAATTTCAGGTGCTGCTTTTTTCACAAATGACAAGAATGTTGGACATTTTGATGGATTATTGCCACTTCAGAAATTTTAACTTTAGCAGGCTTGATGGAACCATGTCTTATTCAGAGAGAGAAAAAAATGTAAGATTACTTCAGTCATACATACCAAATGATCTTTTGTAACTATCTAGGTTTCTAAAGTAATGTTCAGAGTAGAATCACAAATTGATAGACTAAAAACCTTGTAGTAGGCTCAAACACAGACATTTTTTTTAAACTGATTTTTTTTTTTTTTAAGATTTATTTATCAGAGAGCTGGGGGGGGAGAGAGCGAGCACAGGCAGACAGAATGGCAGACGGAGTCAGAGGGGGAAGCAAGCTCCCTGCCAAGCAAGGAGCCCGATGTGGGACTCGATCCCAGGACGCTGGGATCATGACCTGAGCCGAAGGCAGCTGCTTAACCAACTGAGCCACCCAGGCGTCCCTAAACTGATTTTTTAAAATATTTTATTTATTTATTTGACAGACAGAGATCACGGGGGGGGGGGGAGCAGGCTTCACACCAAGCAGAGAGCCCGATGCAGGGCTCAATCCCAGGACCCCAAGATCATGACCTGAGCCAAAAGCAGAGGCTGAACCCACTGAGCCACCTAGGCGCCCCAAACACAAACATTTTTATTTAGTATTAGTCAGTCTTAATTTTCCAAAAAGATATTTATTTATTTATTTATTTATTTATCTGACATCAAGAGACATAGCAAGAGAGCAAGTATAAGCAGGGGGAGGGAGAAACAGGCTTCCTGCTGAGCAGGGAGCCTGATGTGGGGCTCAGTCCCAGGACTCTGGGATTCATGACCTGAGCCAAAGTGAGATGCTTAACAACTGAGCCATCAAAGCGCCCCTTAATGTTTCTTAAGTTATATATTTTTCTGGTCCAACTTTACTTCACTACCACTGTAAGAATATTGAGAGAACAATACTTTTTTTCCCTCCTGATTTTGGCTCTTATTTCTACCCTAACATTTCACTGAAAATTTAAAATCTAAGCAGTTGAAAGAGTTTTATAGGAACATCTATAAATCCGAGAACCTGTCATTAAGCTTATACTATTTTTTTGGGTCATATGCTTGTGATACAGAATCAGTCTATTTCTGTATCCATTTAACATTTTATCTTTTGGGGAGAACTTTAAAATAAATTATAGATAATAATTCCCTTCTATTATTCCGGCGTATTTTGTCTTTTGGGGTGAATTTTACGTATCATGAAGTGCATAAAGTCAAGTGTACATTTTCTGAGTTTTGATGAATGCAAACTTAACATCAGCTCAGCAAGTTCTCTCATGCCCCCTCTCAAGGAACCCACTTTTCCTGCCTACCCCATCCACTGGAAACCACTTGGAGTTTTAGTTGATGTTTTGGTCACTATGTTTTTAAGATTTTTAAGAGAGGTTAGTCTAGACTTTTTTTTTTTTTTTTTTTAAATAACATTAGGTATTCTTCCTTCAATTTATTTTTCTTTGTCCTTTTTTTTTTTTTTTTTTTTAAATTTCTTAGAGAGAGAGCATAAGCAGGGGGAGCGGCAGAGGGGGTGGGGGAGAAGCAGGCTCCCACAGAGCAGGGAGCCTGATGCAGGGCTCCATCCCAGTACTCTGGGATCATGACCTGAACTGAAGGCAGACACTTAACTGACTGAGCCATCCAAGCACCCCAACAAAAATATCCTTAATAAAAGAGGGGCTTGGAAAACAAATGAAGGTAACATAAGCAGATGTTTAATATGTTAACATAATTGCTCCTAGGTCTAAATGACTGATTCGGTTTCCTATGGGTACATCTTTTAATTGCTGTAATTAAAAACAGTTTCCCTCCTCAGTTCTTTTGGCTAAAGTTCTCTTTTCTTTATTTCTAGTGCTCATAGCTATGATTTAATACAGTGAAAGGATACAGATTAAAACTAACAAAAAGAAAAGTTGTAGGGTGAAGTCTAGGAGAAACTAGATGTGACTTTTCAGTGAGGTCACATAGACAGCACTAAATTCTCCCAGCAGCAATTTATAATTGCACATCTGAAGTAAGCCAGGGAAGCTCATCTGAGCCTTGCTGTCCGTGGTTTCCATTGAGGGTTAGTCATATAGGCATGATGTATCTATGTGATTGGCTTGAGCTACCTGGTCTCAAGCCCCTCTGAAGATCAAATTGATGGAGTTTCCCAGGGTTACAGTCTTAGCCTGGGCAGTAGGTAATGTTTAACGATTTTTAAATTTCATGAATGGGAAGTCTTGATAACTTTCTCTTTTCAGCAAATCATTTTTTTTCCCCCCAACTTTCATGACTTCTGGGTTTTCAGTGTTTATTTATTCCACATCTGAAGAATTCATACCTAGTTTGAAGAGTTCTGGCTTATTGGGGCACCTGGGTGGCTTAGTCGGTTAAATGGCTGCCTTTGCCTCAGGTCATGATCCCAGTGTCCTGGGATTGAGCCCCACATCAGTCTCCCTGCACACTGGGGAGCCTGCTTCTGCCTCTGCCTCTGCCTCTGCCTCTGCATTGCATTGGTGGTTCAGTAGTAGAATTCTCACCTGCCTCTCCCTCTGCGTGCTCTGCCTACATGTACTCTGTCTCTCTGTCAAATAAATAAATAAAATCTTAAAAAAAGGAATGCTGGCTTATTATATCCCTTGGCATTGCTGTCCCCACTCCTTTGCTATAAACACATGGTTATAAGATGGTTGCTCCACAGGCAGCACAATATCCACATTCTAGGTGTAACAGTTTCTTTCCTTAAGTTTACCTTTTTTCTCCCCTTGCTTTTAGATGCACAGCTTCAACACAGATCGGGATGTGTTTATCTTCTTAGTAAGTACACGAGCTGGTGGCCTGGGCATTAATTTGACTGCAGCAGATACAGTTATCATTTATGATAGTGATTGGGTAAGTTGGAAGTATAGCAATATGCTGTTATATTTCCATTCTGAATTTTTTATCTTTCATTGTATGCTTTGCGGTTTTCTTTATCTGTTTGTAAAAGGTATTCCATCTTAAGACAACAATCATTATCAGGTGCCCTGTTTGTAAAGTCTTGAATATGTTTTATCATTGAAACTATTCTAGAAATCTAAAATGAGTTAAGACACTTTGACAGATTCTGATTGGATCATGCATTTAACTTCAATAGGAGTTTAAATAACTTTAAAGTTAAACTATTAAATATTATTTTTCTTTTCACTTTAAGAATCCCCAGTCTGATCTTCAGGCCCAGGATAGATGTCATAGAATTGGTCAGACAAAGCCAGTTGTTGTATATCGTCTTGTCACAGCAAATACTATCGATCAGAAAATTGTGGAAAGAGCAGCTGCTAAAAGGAAACTGGAAAAGTTGATCATCCACAAAAGTAAATTATACTTAATATTTTTTAATATTCTTTTTTATTATGTTCAGTTAACTACTATGTAGTACATCATTAGTTTTTATGTAGTGTTCAGTGACTCATTAGTTCTGTATAACACCCAGTGCTCATCACAGCATGTGTCCTCTTTAATACCCATCACCATGTCACCCCATCCCCCCCACCTGCCTTCCCTGTGAAATGTCAGTTTGTTTCCCGGGATTCTTAAGTCACTCATGGTTCACCTCCCTCTCTGATTGCTCCTCTTTCAGAGTTCTCTGCCTCCCCTATGGTCCTCCATGGTATTTCTTATGTTCCACATATGAGTGAAACCATATAATTGTCTTTCTCTGCTTGACTTACTTGGCATAATCCCCTGCAGTTCCATCTATGTTGGCTCAAAGGTTGGGTATTCATCTTTTTTTTTAATTTATTTTAAAGATTTTATTTATTTATTTGACAGACAGAGATCACAAGTAGGCAGAGAGGCAGGCAGAGAGAGAGGAGGAAGCAGCCTCCCTGCCGAGCAGAGAGCCCGATGCGGGGCTCGATCCCAGGGTCCTGGGATCCCAGGTCAGACCTGCCTGGGCCGAAGGCAGAGGCTTTGACCCACTGAGCCCCCCAGGCACCCCTAGAAAAGTTCTTCTTTTTTCCTCCAATGTAAATTCTAACACAATCTAAATGTTCCAGCAAGTCAAATTAAAGATTTCTAAAACCTAAACCATATCTCCCTCAAAATCAGATACACTGGAGAAAGTATTTTCAAGTAGAGAGCAGGTAGGAAAAGTAGCATAAAACAATTGAATAGTGATTTTCAACATTATCATTTTCCCATTTCTCTAGGCTTCATAACTTACAGATTTTTTCAACTTTTTTTTTAACATAGCCCTGAAGCTAATTTATCTGAATAGAATTTTATATTGAACGAATAGAAGTAGAACTTCTCCAAAGAATCTTAGGGAATAAAATATAAAATACCAATGCCTCACTTACTTTACTTTCCCTACCTCTCGGAATCTTTTCCAGTTTAAGAAAACACTGTATCTGTGCCTGGGTCAGTCAGTTAAGCACTCCACTCTTGATTTCAGCTCAGGTCATGATCTCAGAGTCGTACGATTGAGCCACACACTGCGTTCTGTGCTGCACGCAGAGCCTGTTCTCTCTCCCTTTTCCTCTGCCCCCACAACCCTCTCTCCCTCTCTTAAAAAACAAAAACACAGTATTTGAAAAATACTAGGTTTGAAATGATGAAATGGACATTCTACAGAGCCAAATATTTTTTGAAATACTGAGTTCAACCGAGTAAACATTTTTTTTAATAGCACTACTTCAACATATCTTTAATACTTAATATACTGGACTAGTAAGAAGCAACTTGACATTTTCTTGAAGACTTTCGACAGGCAATCTCTTATCAGGAATAAGCATTAACATCATGCCAAATTCCCATGACAGAATTGAGGATATGGCACTTTGAAAGTATTGTCCTGGATGGTTTTCTTTGCCCCTCTGCTCATCTAAACACCAGTGTTTTTCTTCATGCATGTTTATAGTCATGCCAACCTAGTTTAGGTCTCTATACCAGCAAATTCCCCACCATCTTTTTTTTAAGATTTTATTTATTTGAAAGACTGAGTCATCCAGGTGCCCCTCATGTATCCATTCTTAAGTTGGTTGACATGTAAATTGTTTTCCAGATTTTTGTTTTTATGAAAAAGCTGCTCTTGTACAACTGTTTGTGGACATACGCCTTTATTTGTTCGTGGTCTTTGGGTGGGTGTAGTTTCCTCCACTAAACTTTGTCCTAAGTGGACATACCATTTTACACTTCTGCCATGAAAGTATGAGAGTTATGATTGCTTTTTATCCTTATCAACACTTGATTTTGCCTTTTCTTTTTAACATAAGACATTCTGATTGGTGTGTAATGTAGTATATTTTGGTTTTAAAAGTGATTTTCAGTGTTTCTAATTTCCTGAACATTTTTTCTAGATCATTTCAAAGGTGGTCAGTCTGGATTAAATCAATCTAAGAACTTCTTAGACCCTAAGGAATTAATGGAATTATTAAAATCTAGAGATTATGAAAGGTATGATTTTGCTTAAAAATATACATTTTTTACAAAAATGTAATTCACAGTTTTGATTTATCGTATGGACTTGAATATTTTGTTTTCTTACAGGGAAGTAAAAGGATCAAGAGAGAAGGTCATTAGTGATAAAGATCTGGAGTTATTGCTAGATCGAAGTGATCTCATTGGCAAGTATCATGCTTTTACTTTCTTTAAGGGAAAGTGAAACAGACATTTTAAAAGAGTAGTGGGCGCCTGGGTGGCTCAGTGGGTTAAGCCGCTGCCTTCGGCTTAGGTCATGATCTCAGGGTCCTGGGATGGAGTCCCTCATCGGGCTCTCTGCTCAGCAGGGAGCCTGCTTCCTCCTCTCTCACTCTCTGCCTGCCTCTCTGCCTACTTGTGATCTCTCTCTGTCAAATAAATAAATAAAATTTTTAAAAAAATAAAAGAGAGAGTAGTAATATTTAATGTACCCCTTTATGTAATTCATTCAGCCACTAGTCCACAGCATTTAACCAATCTTTTCTCGTAATTCTCTTGTCAGAATCTTAAAATCATGAGATTTTACCCATCTTTTACTCAGGCATCTTTTACCAAGAAGAACCTCTCTTTAAATATAGTCACTATGTCATTACATTATTACATTTAAGAATATTGGCAGTAAAACTTTTATCAAAAGTTTTACTTTTGATATCCTTTACCTAGGCCATATTGAGATTTCTCCAGTGGTCTTTACAGTTAGAATCAGGATCCAAATTTCATTGTTGACTTTGTCTCTTTTCTTCTATAACACCTTCCTCACTTTTTTTCCAAGTCTTTGACAAAAACTAGATTATTTGCTCTGTGCAATGACCTGCATTCTGGAATTGGCTGTTGTTGGTTTTTTTTTTTTTTAAACCCTTTTGTGTTGTCCTTTGATTTTTTTCCCCAATCTACTTATTTTCTGAAAAGTGTAAATAGCTATATATGTAGCTGTACAAGCTTAATTAGATCTAGGTTCCATTTCTTAGGAATACTTTGTTCATTCTCTTTGAGAAGAGCACTTGTTAGCATTTAATGAGGCTCCTTCCATGTGGCTTCAAGCTACCAGGACACAGCGCCCACCCTCCCCAGCCCCCGATGCCCACACACCATTAATATTCTCAGCTGTTCTGCTAAAGAATTTGGCCTTCTATGATGTCAAGCTGCTTTAGGAACTTTCCCCATCCCAGAACTCTGTAGCTTGATCGAATTTCATCATCGAACGATAGGATCAGCTCTAATCTTGTTCTTTGGCAGCATTTACCAGTGTTTGCTTACTGACAGGGTCCAATTTATCAAGGTTGCAGATGTGCAGAAGCTCTGATTCCTTTTAAAGCAGTATTGTGCCATACCAACTTTTCCAAAGTAACCTGGGTGATAGTTGTTGAAGTTGATGACCTTGGCTTCCTGGGTGCTTCTGGTGCTTGCCAATGTGGCTGTGGTTCACATGGTCCTGACATTTCTGTGTCTTTCTTAGTCTGGATGGTACCTTAGCAGCCAAAACAGCTGTCGTCAGAGTTAAAAATCCTTCCAGGGAGTACATATATCTGAGTTTCTTATTTTTAGTGAGCTAGGATTGGTCAGCTGATTCAGGCTGATCTTAAAAAGTTTTCTGCCCTTCTGTTCGACCTGTTGGTTTTAGTATCCATTGATGATGATTGTTTAGAACCATTATTTCCTGAAAGATTGCAAAAATTGTGATATTTCCTCTTTTGTTATTCCTTCATTAGTTAGAATTAGTTTATTAAAAACTTTTCCTTATCAATTATTTGGTTATTCTATAGAGGATACAGTCCATACAGGTGAGGCAGGATAAGTTGCTTCTTTTATTTATCAGTCTTTAGAATAATGAATTGATGTCTATCATAGTAACCATAAATAATCTTGAAAACAAATGCAATAAATATTTAAAACATCATTTCCTGATTATATTATTAACATATTACGAGTATCTATGCTCTTGATTGTATTATATTTGTATAGTGGAAATAGTGTATAATGCTGTACTCTGCACATCTTTTCCCAATCCTAGTTCAACACTGTTATGTTGCTAGCTTGGTGTTGATGATGATAGGGATATTTAATACCATGGAGATAGGAAAAAACTACAAATTAGGGCCTTTTGATGGGACAGCGCATCAGGGGAACTAGTTAAACATTTATGAGCACATCACTGGGTTTAATTTCTTGATGTCTTTAACTTTGTTTCAAATAGCTCTTTTTAAAATTGTGCTCTTTGTCTTCTTATCATTGAGTTGAAAGAAGTCTTTATATATTCAAGATATAAGTCCTTTATCTGATACATGTTCTGCAGATACTTCCTCCCAGCCTGTAGCTTAGCTTGCATGTTCGTTGTTGTTGTTCTTTTTTTTTTTTTTTTAAACTAAATTCTGTGCCTAGTATGGGGCTTGAACTCCTGACCCTGAGATCAAGAGTCACATGCTGTACCTTCTGGGCCAGCCAGGCACTCCTTGTCTTGCATTTTTCTTAAGTAGTGTCTTTTGAAGGTCAAAAATATTTAAGTTTTATAAAGTCCAGTTTATTTTTTTTGTTACCGCTCATGATTTTGATGTCATCTCTAAGTAATCTTTGCCTAGCAAGGGTCATCGTGTTGTCTTTAAAGAGTTACAGTTTTAGTTGTTGTATTTGAATTAATTTTTCTGTAGAGTATGAGGTAAAGGTCTAAATTTTTTGTGCATGTTGTTACTCAGTTGTCCCAGCACCATTTGTTGAAAAGATTATTCTTTCCCTAATGAATTGCCTTAGCAATTTTACTGAAAGTCAGTTGATCATGAATGTAACGGTTTATTTTTGTACTTCCAACTCTGGCCCCTTGATCTGTTTGTCAATCCTATGCCACTGCCACACATTCTTGATTATTATAGCTTTGTGGTCAGTTTTGAAATTGTGAGTGAATCCAATTTTGTTCTTTTTCAAAATAATTTTTAGCTATTCCAGATTTTTTTTTTTTTTAAGATTTGATTTCTTTATTTGACAGATCTCAAGTAGGCAGAGAGCCCAATGCGGGGCTTGATCCCAGGACCCTGGTATCATGACCCGAGCGGAAGGCAGAGGTTTTAACCCACTGAGCCACCCAGGCGCCCCGCCATTCTGGACTTTGTTGTTTTTTGTTTTAAGATTTTACTGATTTATTTGACAGAGTGAGAGCACAAACAAAGGGAGGAGCAGGGAGCCTGATGGGGGGCTCAATCCCAGGATTCTGGGATCATGACCTGAACTGAAGGCAGACATCCAATTGACTGAGCCACCCAGGAGCCCATATTCTGGGATGTTTGCGTGTTTATTTTAGTTTTCAAATAGTTCAGGAAAATGAGAAAGATAAAGCCCTATGGCCAAATTTTAAGTACATTATTAAATAAAAATCAGTTATATGGGGTGCCCAGCTGGCTCAGTCTGTGGAGTATGCATCTCTTGATCTTGATCTATAGGTGATCTTGACCCACATTAAGTGTAGAGATGACTAAAAAATAAAAATCTTATATGGAGTGGGTGGTTGGGTTTGGGGAGGGTATGTGATATGATGAGTGCTGTAAAGTGTATAAGCCTGATGATTCACAGACCTGTACCCCTGGGGCACATAATATATTATATGTTAATAAAAATAATTAATTTAAAAATGGGGGGAAATCTTAAAAAAAATCAGTTGTATAGAAGGAATGTAAAGATGGTATAATATTTGAAACTATTTGCATTATCTGAATAAAGGAGAACTAGATACTGAAAACCCACTTGAGATAACATCATAATCACCTCATATTTCTTAAACTAGACAGGGAGAGGAATGTTGTTTATCTGGTAAAATGCATCTATCCAGTAAGTTACTAAAATCAAGAGCATTCAAAGATAACCGCTCTCACTCCCACTGTACAGTATACAATATTGCACAATTTATAAGGAAGTCCTAACACTATAAAATAATAAAAGGTTTAGGGGAGTAGTATTTAATTTTACCCTTAAAAGTACTTTAAGTAGTTAATTAAGTACTTTAAAAGTAAATTAAGTAGTACTTAATTCTTACAGGGGGGTATAATCATCTCCATAGAACATAAGGGAATTGAGAAGTGTTTAGATAGCATTCAAGAAGGTTGCTATTAATTAATAGTATGTGTGAGGCACCTGGGTGGCTCATTTGGTTAAGCGACTGCCTTCAGGTCATGATCCTAGAGTCCCAGGATCAAGTCCCGCATCAGGCTCCCTGATTAGCGGGGAGTCTGCTTCTCTGGCCCTCCCCACTCTCATTCTCTCTTTCAAATAAATTTTAAAAACTCATGAAAAAAAATTAATAGTATGTGTATCAGCAGTAATTATTTTGAAAATAAGAAGCTTCCAGTAACTACAAAACGTAACATGCCTAGGATTAAGTGGAACAATTTCTTTAAGGCCATTATGGGCAAAATTATGAAACATAGGACTGAACAAATGTACATATTTAACTGTATTCATGGATGTGAATGATGAATATAGTGAAATGTGTATGTGTTAAAATATAAGTTGCTATTCCCCAACTTAACTTACATTTCTTTTTTTTTTTTTTTAAAGATTTTATTTATTATTTATTGGACAGACAGAGATCACAAGTAGGCAGAGAGGCAAGCAGAGAGAGAGGAGGAAGCAGGCTCCCTGCTGAGCAGAGAGCCCGATGCGGGGCTCGATCCCAGGACCCTGGGATCATGACCCGAGCTGAAGGCAGAGGCTTTAACCCACTGAGCCACCCAGGCGCCCCTTAACTTACATTTCTTATATGACTTCCTAATTAAAGCTCCAGTATGACTCTTTTTAAAGAACTATGACAGGCAGTTTTAAAAATTTATGTGGAAAAGGGCCAACAGCCAAGACAATTTTTAAGAACCACAAAGTATCGCATATCATGTATTAAGACATAATTTAAAGGTCACAATAACCAAGACTAGAATTAGGATATGATAAGATAAATGAACCAGTGGTTTGGCAGATTGAGAAAGCCAACCAAACTTGTGTGGAAAATCAGTGAATGACAGAAATGGCAATTTAAACTAGAGAGGGGAAATTCCTGTTATTCAAATACATGATGCGGGGACATTTCTAACCAACAGCTGGGAGACTTCATATCATGCTCAGTGACACAGTCTAGATAGGTTAATCTAATTGGAGAAAACCTAAATATTAAGAGCAAAACTTTTTTTTTGTTAATTAACATATAATGTATTATTTGTTTCAGGGGTACAGGTCTGTGAATCATTAGTCTTCCACAATTCATAGCACTCACCATAGCACATACCCTCCCCAGTGTTCATAACCCAGCCACCCTATCCTTCCCCCACACCTCAGCAACCCTCAGTTTGTTTCCTGAGATTTAGAGGCTTTTATGGTTTTTCTCCCTCCCTGGTCCCATCTTTTTTCATTTTTTCCCTCCCTCCTTACCACCACACCCATCCTGCCTCTCAAATTCCTCATATCAGAGAGATCATATGATAATTGTCTTTCTCTGATGAATTTATTTCGAACAGAGGAATATATTTGTATGATTTTTAGAACAGGGAAATAATTGTTAAGGTACAAAATTAAATGAATAGATTGATAGATTTTATTACATTAAAGACTTGTATAAATACAGATGATAACATAAGCAGAGATGAGCGACAAACCACAGAAATATGTGCAACACATAACAGACAGGAAGTGTTTATTACATATAGATAACTAAGTCAGCAAGAAAAATGGACAACTTGAGCAGGCAGTTACCAGGAAAGAAGTGGCAGTTAACATTCAAAGATGCTTCAACATCCAAAGAAATTGGAGTAACAGCATTCAAAATCAGTAGAGATTCCATAAACAAAGACATAAAAGACCACATATTAGCAGTGAGGGGCGTGTATGAAGATAAATTTTCATGGTATCTTGCTTTCCAGCTTTTAAACTAATCACGATTGGGCTTTCTTTCTTTCCTTTTTTTTTTTTTTAATATATATGACAGATCACAAGCAGACAGAGGCAGGCAGAAGGGGGAGGGGAAGCAGGCTCCCTGCTGAGCAGAGAGCCCAATGTGGGAGTTGATCCCAGGACCTTGAGATCATGACCTGAGCCAAAGGCAGAGGCTTAACTCTCTGAGCCACCCAGGTGCCTCTGTTTTGTTTTGTTTTTTAAAACATCTCCGAATGTAATTGTAAATTGGTGCTCTAAACCTGTGTATCTTAAATTCAGAAGTGATTTTGATTAGCAAACTGATGTTTATCTATTCCCTAGATGCCAGTTCTCATTGTAATAAGAGGAGTATGCTTTACTTTCTCACTTTTGCTATGTTGACTATTGATTAAGGAATAAAGTCCCACATTCCTGTAGGTTTTTAAACTTTGGCCAGATGACTCTTCTCATAACAATATGTTGGACGTCTCTTTTAAGATTCATTTTTAGGTTTGTAACTTTTTAAAAAAATAAATCCTTGTTTATATATTTTTCTCTTAGATCAAATGAATGCCTCAGGACCGATTAAAGAGAAGATGGGGATTTTCAAGATTCTAGAAAATTCTGAGGATTCCAGTCCTGAATGTTTGTTTTAAAGTGGAGCTAAAGACTATCTTTTAAAGTTCTTGTTTACATCTAGTGATTTACCTATATTGGTTTTAAAATTCAGATTATCCACTTTACCCTTTTGATTGTATCAGTTTACATAATGACTCTTGTACCATTGCATAATCAGTAGGTGGTAATTCTCTGAGCCTTATTAAGAACAAAAGAGTATTCATAGTAACTTTAGATTTTCCGTTAATTTTTCAGGCTCAGTAATATTTTTGGGTACAGGCTGATGTGTACTTAACCACTGCCAGATTTATACAGTCTTCCTGTGGAAGTTTAATGTCTTTTTCCCCGCTTTTAGCAGTACAGTTCATGGGTTTGGGGTACTTCAGTTATGGAGTAGGCTTCAATGGGGGAAAGATTGGGATTATACTTTCTGTTGTTTAAATAAGAAATTGTTTGATTTTAGGGCCTATTTCTATAAAATAGTTTACCAAATAAATGTTTGTTATAAGATGATCTCATCAGATTATTTTTTTCAGAAAAATAATGGCTCAGGTGAAATAATAACAAACATCTTGACTGGCGTTGTTATTCAATATTATGTTGACTTGATTTTATTCATTAGTACTCTACACATATATAAAGATTTCAATTGGACATTGGTTCTTGCAGCGCAGGCTTTTGAAAAAACTGTAGGGTCTTGATAAAAGAAGTGGTAGTATGTCACGCAAAAAAACAAAGAATAGAACAAGGAAGAAGAGACCTTGAAAATGTATAGTAGGAGGAGTAAATATTACCTGAGAGAGGAAAACAGAATGTAGGAATGTAAGTAATGTAAAATTCATGGTATATGATAGATGAACATAAAGACCAAAATAGGAACAGTTTAGGCCCTGTATGTATATCAGACTATGAAGAAGAGAGTTCCTGAATGTTCCCTGAGCCATTTCTGTGTAGGTGGTTTGTCTCTTGGGAAAATGTTATATTCAATGTAGATATTATCCTTGCCAGAGGGTAATTGAGCTGGGACTCGGAAGAAAACCGTTTTGAGAGAATATTAAGTCTGTTGAAAAGACTACAGAGAGGTGTATTTTTCAAGTGGGAATGTTTACCAGCCAATCATGCTGACCAAACATCCCCAAACTTGGTTGCTTAGTAGTCCTCCTAAGTTTCCCTACTCTGTTCTATTTTGTTCTCCAATGACTATTTCGTGGGTCCCACCTCTGTCTTCACATCTGTAGTAACTCCTCTCTCACCTTGCTACCTGTTGGCACTGAGGAAATAGAAGCAGAAGAGAGGGGCACCTGGGTGGCTCAGTGGGTTAGGCCGCTGCCTTCGGCTCAGGTCATGATCTCAGGGTCCTGGGATCGAGTCCCGCATTGGGCTCTCTTGCTCAGCGGGGAGCCTGCTTCCTCCTCTCTCTGACTGCCTCTCTGTCTACTTGTAATCTCTGTCTGTCAAATAAATAAATCTTTAAAAAAAAAAAAGAAGCAGAAGAGAACTTGAAAGTTGCCAGACAGCATCTATAACCACCATCCACCCCCGCATCTGTGCCCATGTATCCTTCTTTCCTGCTAGTGTGGATATATTGTCCTAGCTAGAACCAACAGAAGTGTCTCATTTCTTTCTCGTAAGGAAAACTCCTTGGAAAGTTGTAGGTATGCAATTTTTTGGTGGTGGTTGTTCTCTTCCTTTTTTTTTTTTTCTGAACCTCTTCTAGTCATCCCTGTCTTTCCATTGGAACATTTCTTACCTGTCACCTCAGTTTGCTTGATCTTTTTTTTTTTTTTTTTAAGTTTATATGTCAGAGAGAGAGCACAGGCAGGCAGAGTGGCAGACAGGCAGAGGGAGAAGCAGGCTCCCTGCTGAGAAAGGAGCCCAATGTGGGACTCAATCCCAGGATACTGGGATCATGGCCTGAGCTGAAGGCAGCTGCTTAACGGACTGAGCCACCCAGCATTTCAGGTTGCTTGATCTTTAAGCAACGTTTCCTATAGTTGTATAACCTCCACTAAGCAATTTCTATATTTTGCTAGTTTCTAGCAAACATATCACCTGGTATTCCTTCCTACTTCTCTGGTCCTTTCTTAATCCCCTTAGTATTTGTTTCTTATGTCTTTGAGCCCTAGACTTTAGAATGTCCCAAGCAAAGCTTGGGGTTCCCTTGGTGGTCCTTACTTCATTGCTTTAAATAGATGACTCAGATTTATATCTCTAGCCAGAATCTTTGTCCTGAACTCCCTTCCAGCTGACTACTTGACATTCTTACTTGGTTGCCTGACTCAAACTGTTCCAAACCTGAGTTTATGAACTCATGTGCCAGCCTGTTGAGACTAACCTGAGCAGGAGCCAGGATTCAGATGCTTAATTGACTGTGCCAACAAGGTGCCCTGGAACTTTAACATTTCTATGCAAACATGTTTGATGGCGTCTTTCACTAATGTCTTGGCAATTACATATGATTTTTTAGTCTTAGCGGTTTGAAGTAATACTTTATGAGAAGACTAAAAAGCAATAATGCTTATATTCACAACATTAGTTGTTTCTATTTTAAGGTCCATACTCAATTATTTTGGTTTTTGAGCTTCTTTTTAAATTAATGGCAGGTAAGTTTTTGTGATCCTATTTGTTGTATTAGCCAGTACATTTCCACAAATAACATAGTGTACTTTTTTACTTCACCATCAATTATGGTTATCAAATTAAGCCCAAGGAATCATACTTAAGAATAAAAATCTTCTAAATCTCCTTTGCTACTTTGGAATCACTTATTGTCATGACTTGATTTACTACCATTACTATTATGTTCAGAGAACATGTAACTTGTCAAAATCTAGTGAAGTTTTGGGCACCTGAGTGGCTCAGTTGGTTAAGTGTCCCCAACTCTTTGTTTTGGCTCAGGTCTTGATCCTGAGGTCCTGGGATCAAGCTCCATGTTGGCTGCCTGCTCAGCAGGGGGTCTGCTTCTCCCACTCCCTCTCCCCCAACCACCAACCTCATGTTCTCTCTAAAATAAATGAATAAAATCTTTAGCTCCAATTCATGAGCTATGTCTGCAGAGTCCATTATGAGAAACAAAAGCATAGATTTTTCCTAATCTCTCTTTCACAAATCTGTGCGCTAACCATATCAATCAGCAGATTGATCCCCAAGTCACACCTCTGAATCTTTGTTTATTCCTGAGTCTTGTTACTTAATATCCATCACTGGCTTCATTGAATATGAAGAGAAGTCTCTCAGAGGTGTGTGAGGAAATTATGTGAGCTGCTCCTCTTCTCTAAGTATTGAAATTATAAAGTATGCCTGCCTCTCTTCATACTCAGTACTGTATGACCACTTACCCACCTAAGGTGGTCAGATTCAGGTTTCATTCCTTTTCTAGCTTTAATAAGTTCTTGAATGAAATATAAAAATAGCGTAGTTGTTAGAAAAACATGACAGATTTCTTTACTTATGGGTGTATGTATAACTTCAGGAGAGTATAGAATCAAGTGCTTAGTTGTACGCGTGCATCCACCGTAACTGCCTGTGTTACAGCTAGCATCTCTGAAGGCTCTCTGTTCCTCCTAATTAAACCCTACCCCAAGGTAACCACTTTTGTAATCTTTATCACCATGAACTAATTAATTCTACACTGCAAAAGTCTTTGCCAGGCATGTGAATAATGAAGTTTGGGACATTTTAAATTAATAAAAAGCACTTCTTCCAGTATAGATGAAATAAATGGTAAGAAAACCTCTGGTGAGAAGAGGTCTGTTATGTTTATCTTGCCTTCCTCTTATTCTGTGTACCATTTTTACTGGGTTTTAAATAAGGATTGTGTGCTTTGCTGCCCCCAACACTTAAGTTTATTTCTCTGGTTACTTGCAAGATTTGAGATGAGTCCTATTTTAATATTTTACCAAATGAGATCTGAGACTGACTACTTTGTGCTGCAGAACTAGGGGCAGACTCATCTGGGAGCATTGGGTGCAGGGGGTTTGACTTTACCCTACTTCTCTCGGTCCCAAGGTTGTATCTGTCCTTGTTTCTCCACCTTTCATTGAATCCTTTTTGTACAAGTACTAGGGTGTAAAAGCAAGTGATACTAGAATTTCAAACAGCTTGGCACAATACTGGTTTAATCCTTCCTTGGGAGAGAATGGGAAGTTCCAAGATTTGAGTGGATTCTAACAGAGGCATCAGCAGTGCTAAAGGTAATCAAAAATTCATAATTCATCGATTCATTATTATTAGAACTTGATATTTGGTCTTGTTCTCACTCAGATATTTGCATGGTTGACTCCCTGGCATTCAAGTCCTCAGCTCACAGTTCACTTTAGAATGAATGTCTCGCACCTGTCCCTTCTCCCTTCCTCATCTGTCGGCCTCTCATAACGCCAACGTGGTGGGGTGTACTGTGATCTGTCTTGTTCACTGTATAAGAGTGAGTTGGAAACATGAAGCAGGAATACAGTTACCAAGAAGAACCGGGGAAACTGCACTGGATTAAATAGTATGGACTCTTAACTAGAATTAAAGAAAGATGAAGGACCTCCATTGGATTAGTTTATCAGGTGCTAAAAAGAAAAGACAAGGAAACTACACCTGGATGTGTTGTAGATAAGATAACATCAAAGAAAATCTAAAGGCTAGAGAGCTCATTCACAAAGGGACAGAGATCCGATGGCACATGTCTTATTTTAACAAAAGGAAGACCGTAAAGTTGTCAGTGTGTTGCAGGGAAAAAACTCCAACCTAAAACTTCTATCCATCATTGGCTATCCCTTGGAGATTCATACATAACATTCAGGTGCTTGAGTAGGCGGTCAAAACTCCTATAGATAAAGAATAGAGGAGGGGCACATGGGTGGTTTGGTGGAGCATCAGTCGGACTCTTCCTCTCAGCTCAGGGTCCTGAGTTGAAGCCCGACGCTGGGCACGGGGCCTACTGTATTTATTTTTTAAAAGACTTAATTTTTTTGATAGGTCACAAGTAGGAAGAGAAGCAGGCGGCAGGGGTGGGGTGGGGTGGTGGGAAGCAGGCTCCCTGCTGAGCAGAGAGCCTGATGCGGGGTTCAGTCCCAGGACCCTGAGATCATGACCTGAGCCAAAGGCAGAGGCTTAACCCACTGAGGCACCCAGGCACCCAACGGAGCCTACTTTAAAATGAATAGAGTGATAAAATTTTAAGTGTCGGACGTTGGACAGATGTTATTAGCAGATAACCTTGTAACAATTAAAATTCACCATTTTGGATTACAAAAAATTCTCAGCCTTTAAAAAAAATTACTGTAGATCATTCCCTATAATCCCATTTCAGGATAATTACAAAGTGTGAACTAAGTAGCACAATTGCTTGGAAATTTTATAACTCCTAAGTCTTTGGATCAAAGAAGTCATCCAAGACAGTATTTCACAATAATTTTAAAGTACGAGAAGTGGATGTACTCACTGTGTTGAATAGAACTAACATTCACTGCAGAACTTGAGAGCATTTATGACAAACGTGAAGATGAATAATGAACTTAAAATGTTATAAATCAAAAAGGAAAACAGTTAAATTTTTGCATAAAATGTTTTAGGGGTATGAAAGAATTTTTTTTTAAAGATTTTTAAAATTTACTTGACAGATCACAATTAGACAGGCAGGCAGAGAGAGAGAGGGAGGGAAGCAGGCTCCCTGCTGAGCAGAGACCCAATGTGGGGCTCGATCCCAGGACTCTGAGACCATGACCTGAGCTGAAGGCAGAGGCTTAACCCACTGAGCCACACAGGTGCCCCTGAAAATCAGAATTTTTTTTTTAAGATTTTATTTATTTATTTGACACAGGGAGTGGGATCACAAGTAGGCAGAGAGGCAGGTGGAGAGAGTGGGAAGCAGGCTCCCTGCTGAGCAGAGAGCCTGATGCTGGCCTTGATCCCAGGACCCTGAGACCTTGACCTGAGCCGAAGGCAGAGGCTTAATTAACCCTCTGAGCAACCCAGGCGCCCCCAGAATTTTTGATAGAAAAATGTAATAACTGCTCTTAGGGTTATTTTCCTTCTCGGGATGTCCAGTGAATTCTGTGAACTCTGCAGAAAGTTCCCCTGCCTAGTTTAAAATCCTGGTGGAAAAGTACACACTCCTGGGAGGTTCAGGGGTCATGTAAACCAACTAATTTTCTGAGAAGGACGCTCTGGTTTTGGCCAGAGGAAAAACCTCGTGTTCTCTGAACCTCTGAACTTGCCCTGCTGGGGTGCTCGGATGGGTCAGATCTGATAACACTAGCCTGGGAGGCAGGTGTTTCTGTCACTTAAAACCTTGGTCCACAGAGGTCACCTGTTATGCCTGCCTGTCCTTTCCAAAGTGGGTGTAACTTACATTCTCTTCAGAGAATGTGAGACTCCTAATTTCTTTTAAGACTTTTTTCTTTCTTTCTTTCATTTTTTTTTTTTTAATTATTTGACAGGGAGAGAATACAAGCAGGGAGAGGGAGAGGGAGAAGCAGGCTTCCTGCTGAATAAGGAGTCCAATGAAGGGCTCAGTCCCATGATGCTGAGACCATGACCTGAGCAGAAACCAAGAGTTGGTTACTCAACCAACTGAGCCACCCAGGAGCCCCACCAAGCCACAATGTTTTTTTTTTGTTTTGTTTTAATTTTTATTTATTTGACAGAAAGGTAGAGAGAGAGAAAGAGAGCACACAAGCAGGGGGGAGTGGCAGAGAGAGAGGGAGAAGCAGACTCCCCGCTGAGCAAGGAGCCCTGTATGGGGCTTGATCCCAGCACCCCAAGATCATGACCCGAGCCAAAGGCAGATGCTTAACTGACTGAGCCACTCAGGTGCCCCCACATTGTTTTTTAAAGAAAGATTTTATTTATGAGGGAGAGCATGAGCCAGGGAAAAGCTAGAGGGAGAAACAGACTCCCCTTGAGCAGGGAGCCTGATGGGGCTGGATCCCGGGACCCCAAGATCACAACCTGAACTCAAGGCAGACTCTTAACCAACTGAGCCACCCAGGTACCCCTAAACCACATTTTTAAAAAAGACTTTGTTTATTTAGGGTGCCTGGGTGGCTCAGTTGGTTAAGTGACTGCCTTTGGCTCAGGTCATGATCCTGGAGTCCCAGGATTGAGTCCCACATTGGGCTCCCTGCTCAGCGGGGAGTCTGCTTCTCCCACGGACTTCTCTCCTCTCATGCTCTCTCTTGTCTCTCTCTCTCTCTCAAATAAATAAAAAGTTTTTAAAGTAAGATTTTATTTATTTATTTATTTGAGAGATCACAAGTAGAGAGACAGGCAGAGAAAGGGAGAAGCAGGCTCCCCACTGAGCAGAGGGCCCAATGCGGGGCTCGATCCCAGGACCCCGAGACCATGACCTGAGCTGAAGGCAGAGGCTTAACCCACTGAGCCACCCAGGTGCCCCTTAAACCACATTTTTTATTAAGAACCAGGACTCTAGAGAAATGGCTGGTTGGAGAGCCAAGCAGGAGAAGTAGGAGATGAGACTGAAATATACTGCTCCATTAGAAAATAAGAAATTGCTCAAAGATTGTTGGAGTTATGTGAAGAGTAAAGAATCCCATCATTAGGGGTGCCTGGGTGGCTCAGTGGGTTAAGCCTCTGCCTTCGGCTTGGGTCATGATCCCAGGGTCCTGGGATCGAGCCCCGCATCGGGCTCTCTGCTCAGCGGGGAGCCTGCTTCCTCCTCTCTCTCTGCCTGCCTCTCTGCCTACTTGTGATCTCTGTCTGTCAAATTAAAAAAAAAAATCTTTAAAAGAATCCCATCATTAGACAATTTGAAAAAATCAATGATACAATAGATTGTGACCTATGAAAGTAATTGTCTGATTTCATAATGATATATAAATACCAGTGAAAACTTGATGAATAGTGACAAGGTTTCAAAGAGTCTGCCTTCGAAATATTTCTTAATTACAAATGGTGTTAAAGAGCTCCTGGGTGGCTCAGTCAGTTAAGCGTCTGCCTGGGATCGAGTCCCACATCAGGCTCCGTCTCATCAGGGAGTCTGCTTCTCCCTCTGCCTGCTGCTCCCCCTGCTTTAGGCTCTCTCTCTCAAATAAATAAAACCTTTTTTAAAAAATTACAAATGTTATTAAAATAATTTTGTAGTGGGGATGCCTGGGTGGCTCAGTTGGTTAAGTGTCTGCCTTCAGCTTAGGTCATATCCCAGGGTCCTGGCATAGAGCCCTGTCTGAGGCTCCATGCTCAGTAGTGACTCCGCCCCTTCCCTGCTGCTTGTGCACTCTCAAATATAACATCTTCTTAAAAAATATAAAGAAGGGACGCCTGGATGGCTCAGTTGGTTGGACAACTGCCTTTGGCTTAGGTCATGATCCTGGAGTCCCGGGATCAAGTCCCTCATCGGGCTTCCAGCTCCGCAGGGAGTCTGCTTCTCTCTCTGACCTTCTCTTTGCTCATGCCCTCTCTCACTGTCTCTCTCTCAAATAAATAAATAAAATCGTTAAAAAATATATATAAAGAAAATAATTTTGTGGTAGAAGACTCTGGCAGGCACTCTTAAGTAATCAAAGTGATCACCCCCCCCCCAAAAAAAAGTGAACACGCATAATGGGGTAGATTGGAATTGTCATCCAATAGGATGCAATGAGAAGAAAAAGCATTCTGTGATATTCCTTTCAAAGATGCATAACCTCAGGGAGCCTGGCTGGCCCAGTTGGTGGGACATTTGACTCTTGATCTCAGGGTTGTAAATTCAAACCCCAAGTTGGGGATAGAGATTACTTAATATCTTTGAAGGGTGGGGGGCAGATACATAACCTGAATCTAATCATGAGGAAATACCAGACAGACCCACATCAAGAGACATTTTACAAATAACCAACATACATCTTCAAGAGTGGCAGGGTCATGGAAGTCAAGGAAAGGCTGAGGAACTATTCCAGACTGAAACAGATTAAGGAGACAACTTCTTGCAACATGTGCTTATGGTTTTAAACTGGATTATGAACTAAATATCATAGGGACTTTTGGTGAAACATTAATAGAAATGAGGATTGTGGGGTCCTAAAGCATCAACTTTAGTTTCCTGATTTTGAAAGTTGTATTAGGGTTATATAGGAGAATTGCGTTGTTTTTAACCCAAAATATGGTTTTGGAACTTTAGGTCCACAGTTTACTCTCAAATGTGCAAAATAAGGAAAACTACAAACTTTGGACTTTTCTATACACTTAGAATTATTAAAAGTAAAATATGTATATGTGTGTGTGTGTGTGTGTGTGTGTGCGTGTGTGTGAAGCCAGCAATGGACTCATATCTAAACTACAAACCCTTCACAAAAGAAGTGATATTGTCAGCTTTGCGCAGTGGCAGTATCGTAGCCAATGAGGTTTATCCGAGGCGCGATTATTGCTAAGAAGTGATATTGTCAATGGACATCTGAAAAAGCACTCAGCATCACGAATTGTCATGGAAATGTGAATTAAAACTGCAATGGGGTATTACATATCTGTCAGATGGTTAAAATGAAGAACTGAATATACTTAGCATTGACAAGAAAGTAGTGTAACTGACAACTCATAGAAAAACTTTTCAACCTTTTGGATAATTATTTGAAAGTATTTACTGAAAAAGAACCTATCTACAATTGCATCAGAAAACCAATACACTGGGATACAGAAAAGCCTTCTATAGGAAATTCATACTATTCATAATAGTCTCAAACTAGAATCAACCTATATGTCTATCACAATACAGTGGGGAAAAAATAGTGGAAGAGTTATAAGACACTATAAGAAAACATAACTAGTGCTATTTGCAACAGCATGAAGAAAAGAAACTAAATACTAAATGTATGATTTCATTTATGTATAGTTCACAAACAGGCAAAACTAGCTTTTGACATGGGTACATGTCAATCAATGTACATGGGTACATGACAATGGGTACATTTAGTGAGGGCGAGGGGAGGTTCTGAATAGGAGGCATAATGGGGCTTCTGGTGTCCTGGCAAAATTTTTCCTTGGCCTGTGCCTTGGTTTCACAGTATATGTTCAGATGATAACTCACTGAGCACCACTTTTAGGACTTTAGGTTTATTATGCATCAGTGAAAGGTTTCTTTTAAAAGAAACTTTTAGGGGCGTGCCTGGGTGGCTCAGTGGGTTAAAGCCTCTGCCTTCAGCTCAGGTCATGATCCCAGGGTCCTGGGATCCAGCGCTGCATTGGGCTCTCTGCTCAGCGGGGAGCCTGCTTCCTCCTCTCTCTCTACCTACTCTCTCTGTCAAATAAGTAAATAAAATCTTAAAAAAAAAAAGTTAATTTTCTTTATTAAAAGCTTAGAAAGAACTGTACTAATCAATTAAGAACAAATATATTTAGAGAACATCATTTTGTACGAACATTACTATTAGTGATCTGATAATGTATAGCTATCATTCCAGTGATCGGTAGATCCTCCTGACCACTGAATGTCATCTGTTCAGGTCTTCGTGTGGTGGTGGTGGTTTTTTGGGTCTTTTTTTTTTTTTTTTTAAAGTATATCAACACTGCATGGCATGTGGGGATCAAAGTCACAATCCTGAAATCAAGAGTCGAATCCCCCTCCCGCAGAGCCAGTCAGGTGCCCCACTCCTATGGGTCTATTTAATGAACTCCCTGCATCCCATTCTCCACTGAATTCACACCTTTTGTTTTAAAATCTTGCCTTCCTTGTTGTGCATACTTCATTCCATCATTTTTGACAGTGGCAGCCCGCCCCCTCAAAAAAAATCAGAAGTTATGTCTGGAGGTCACTGGAAGGTGGGGGAAACCGTAGTTTCTCAAGTCTTGCCTCCTAAATTCTGAGACGGCATCTTTTTTCAATTACCTGAGCAACTTTCACCTGTGCAGTGATGGAGATGGGGAGAATCCCTTTCTTTTATTTTTTTTTTTCTTTTGAGAGCCTATAGTCCTTTTATCCTTGGAATCAAACAAAGGCTTCTACTTAGTGAAACTTACTATTTCGTGAACAGTCAGTGAGGTATGCATACAGAGGAACTAGTACTTGGGGGGTTCGATTTTGTTTTTCCTATAATTATTGAGGCTGCTGTGGTGTAAGCCATCATGCATCATAATGGTCCTCAAAAGATCTAGGTTCAAATCCCATTTTTGTCACTTAGAAGGTGTACAACACTGGATGGGTCTCCTGTTGCCTCCAAATTTCCCCTTCTCCTTTTGTAAAATTAAAATTCTTTTTCCCTGTGTGTGTGGGTGGGGGTGGGCATAAGAGTTTGATGGTAAATATATATAAATTTATTTAGCTAATTACTTGCTACGTATTTGGATATTCAAGAGTTCTGTTACCAAGGTTTTGTTGAATGTTAGTACAATACACAAATATTTCAAAAGGCTTTCATTTTCTAGGACAAAATATACTGGTGTTTGCTAAAGCATTAAAGGATAAACGTTTTTGTGTCTAAGGATTTCCTCTAAAATCATAAATTCTCAACTGATCATTAATCTGCAAATCCAGGGGCGCCTGGGTGGCTCAGTGGGTTAAGCCACTGCCTTCGGCTCAGGTCATGGTCTCAGGGTCCTGGGATCGAGTGCCGCATCCGGCTCTCTGCTCATCGGAGAGCCTGCTTCCCTTCCTGCCTCTCTTACTACTTGTGATTTCTCTCTGTGTGTGTCAAGTAAATAAATAAAATCCTTTTAAAAAAAAATCTGCAAATCCAGAATGTTTTGCAGTTTTTGTGATTAAGTGATTTACTTCACTGGCTCTCAACTAGAACCACCTAGAATGTTAAAAAGAAAAACAAACCCCAAAACCGAAAACATTACCAGTACCTGGGCTCCTCCCCAGACCTGTTAGACCAGAATCTCAGGGCAGAAGTAGTAGAAGCAAAAAGAAAAACACGTGTTTTTATCTTTATCAGTAGGCCAAAGTCCTTTCAAAAGAGAGATTAAAGTAATCCAGCTGATTGATTAGTTTATGAGTCAGAGGGACAGGTTGAATTAGCAGGGAGTATTATAAAAGCTTTAGATGTCAAGCTCACAGTCGTCCAAAAAGAGAGTGCTTCCATGGATCTAGTTGTGGTTCTGGTGCTCTGTCTCTCCTGTTGGCTTCTCCTTTCACTCTGGAAACAGAGCTCTGGAAAGGGGAAGCTCCCACCTGGCCCCACTCCTCTCCCTTTCATTGGAAATATCCTCCAGTTAGATGTGAAGAACCTCAGCAAGTCCTTGAGCAATGTAAGTATGCTTTATGCTTCTCCAGCTCTACTTTTAAATAAAATATATTAAAATTAACCACATTATATTAAAATATCAAGGTACGTCTGTAAAGCATATACTTGTGAAATATTGTCAAGAATAGTGGAATAAGGGGCTCCTGGGCGGCTCAGTGGGTTAAAGCCTCTGCCTTCAGCTCAGGTCATGATCCCAGGGTCCTGGGATCGAGCCCTGCCTCCCTGCATCTGGCTCTCTGCTCAGCAGGGAGCTTGCTTCCTCCTCTCTCTGTGCCTGCCTCTCTGCCTATTTGTGATCTCTGTCTGTCAAATAAATAAATAAAATCTTAAAAAAAAAAAGAATAGTGGAATAAGGGGCGCCTGGCTGGCGTTGCCAATACAGCATGCCACCCTTGATCTCAGGGTCATGAATTTTGAGCTGCAATGTTGGGTGTAGCGATTACTTAAAAAAAAGTGGAATAAAATAATGTGTTCTATGAGTAAAGAAACATTTAGGCTGTTCTGTGGTAGCATTAAAATAATAAAGTCCAGGGGCGCCTGGGTGGCTCAGTGGGTTAAAGCCTCTGCCTTTGGCTCAGGTCATGATCCCAGGGTCCTGGGATGGAGCCCTGCATCAGGCTCTCTGCTCCACTGGGGGCCTGCTTCCTCCTCTCTCTGCCTGCCTCTCTGCTTACTTGTGATTTCTCTCTGTCAAATAAATAAATAAAATCTTTAAAAAAAATAATTATAAATCCAGGGTGCCTGGGTGGCTCTGTCGATTGAATGTCTGGTTCTTGGTCTTGGCTCAGGTCATGATCTTGAGGTCATGGGATCAAGCTCCTCATTGGCTCCATGCTCCGTTCAGCACAGAGACTGTGATTCTTTCCCTCCCCCACTCTCCTTCTCCCCAATCCCCATTCATGTGTTCACTCTCTCAAATAAAGTCTTTAAATCTTTTAAAAAACAATAATGAAGTGACAAAAGCCAGGAATTCTGCTGCCTTTGTTTCACAGCCCTTTGCTGTGATTTCTGGCTAAAGGTAAATGGTAAGGGTGGTGTTTTGTGATTAGAGATTTCATTTGAAGAGTCATCTATTATATAGTCCGTGTGTTTTGTTCATGAAAATTGAACCCTGAAGAAGCAAGTAGTACCTGATGGCAAGCAAGTAACTGGGTCCAGAACTAGCTTGAATGAATGCAAAAAATAAGAAATCATCAGGACCAACTGGATGGTAACATAATCCCCAGATTCCGCACAAAGCTGCTGTCTATACCCTGGGAATGCTGCAGGATAGAAGCAATTGTTGTTCTGTGAGATGTTGCCTGTCCTGGCCCTGCCTTTAGTGTTAGTAATACCAGCAGATCTTAAAGTGGAGTGGGCGTGAGCACCAGCTGGGGTGGTTTTCTTTCTTTTTTTTTAGTATGGATTTCTAGTAACTATCATAAGGCTACCAAGTCAGAATCTTCAGGAGATGGGAGCACCTGGCTGGCTGAGTCACTAAGCTTGAGACTCTTGATCCTGGGCTCATGAGTTCAAACCTCATGCCGGGTGTAGAGATAACTTAAAAATAAAACCCTTAAAAAAAAAAAAAAGAAGAAGAAAAGAGAAATCTCCAGAGGATGGGCTTTACAGGGCTTTCCTGAAACAGCTGGGTACTGGTTCAGAGATAGGTACTGGAGACAAAAGAGGTTGGCTAAGTAGGGTTGAAATTTGGGTGTTCTGTTATTAGACACTGGGATTATATAGGAAACTCTTTGAACTTCAGTCTCTTTATCTGTACAACAGGGTAAATAAACCTAGCTCAAGGCATTGGTGTAATAATCAGTTGTAATTATCTGAGTACCAATTCCCCGGACCATTGCCTGTCACATCAGTGGCCCTCTCTATGTGTCAGTTGTAACAATCTTATTTATAGGTAAGATCCAGGAATATTTGAAGCCATGTTTGGTAGAATAAAAACATCGACAGTATGATGATATCAGGCTTAATCGCACACACACACAAAATCATGCACAAAACATAGACTAAATTGTGACTTCTTTTGCTAACATATATGTTTTCTTTGAAATCCTCAGCTCTCAAAAGCGTATGGCCCTGTATTCACTCTGTATTTTGGCATGAAGCCCACCGTTGTACTGTATGGGTATGAAGCAGTGAAGGAAGCCCTGATTGATCTGGGAGAAGAGTTTTCTGCAAGAGGAAGTTTCCCCTTAGCTGAAAAAGTTAATAAAGGACATGGTAGGTGAGCAGGTACACACGTTCGGCACTGGTTATGGGGTTGGAAAGGATGGAAAACTGGAATTTGAAGAGCGACTCAGCAGAACTTGGCCCATCATGAGGCTGCTGAGTATGACCTTCCTCCTCCTTGCTTAGGACCTCCCGCCCAGTTTCTGTTTCCCCTCTGGTAGGAATCCTTTTCACTAACGGAAATAAATGGAAGGAGATACGACGCTTCTCCCTCATGACCCTGCGGACTTTGGGGATGGGAAAGAGTGACCTTGAGAGCCGAGTTCAAGAGGAAGCCTGCCACCTTGTAGAAGCTTTGAGAAAAACCAAAGGTGGGTTATTCTATAGCTCTGATCTTGGCAGGCTGTTCTCTCATCTACTGATGTCCTTGGAAACATTTCAGCCCTCGCGTGGAAAGAGGGAGTGCAGCAAAGAGCCAGGGGAGCTTCTGTGTGTCTATGCTGGTCATGTGGCATTTCATGACTATGCTATAGTGTAGGTATAAAAGGTCATTTAATCCTTTTCTGTCCCAAGTTTTTTATTTCCACATCATTACACCATGAAGGTACAACATTTGGGGACTCATTTTTTTCAGAGTTAGAGAACGGTATTTTTCCCATAGTAATAGTAATAATACATTCCCATGTAAATGTGGGTTACCTATTTCAGAAAAGGTCCCCAGGGAATACTTGTCAAATGGACACAGTGGCAATGATTTCACACCTTTCACATGGAGCACCTGTAGCTAGTGACATGTGCTTTTTTTTTTTTAAATCTTGCATTCTTTTCATTTCTTTTTAAAAAATTTTTATTTAATTTATTTTTTTAAGATTATTTATTTATTTATTTGACAGAGAGAAAGAAATCACAAGTAGGCAGAAGAGGCAGGCAGAGAGAGGGGAGGAAGCAGGCTCCCCACCAAACAGAGAGCCCAATGGGGGCTCAATCCCGGGACCCTGGGACTACGACCTGAGCTGAAGGCAGAGGCTTTAACCCACTGAGCCACCCAGGCGCCCCTCATTTCTTTTTTTAAAAATTAACATGTAATGTATTATTTGATTATTTTTTTCAGGGGTACAGGTCTGTGAATCATCAGTCTTACACAATCCACAGCACTTACCATAGCACATACCCTCCCCAATGTCCATCACCCAGCCACCCTCTCCCACCCCCTCTGCCTCCCAGCAGCCCTCAGTTTGTTTCCTGAGATTAGTTTGTTTCCATCCCCAGTCCCATCTTGTTTCATTTTTCCCTTTTCTTCCCCTCAGGAACCCCTGCTCTGCCTCTCAAATTCCTCATATCAGAGAGATCATATGACAATTGCCTTTCTCTGATTGACTTATTTCGCTTAGCATAATACTCTAGTTCCATCCACATCAATGCAAATGGCAGGATTTGGGGTTTTTTTTGATGGCTGCATAGTATTCCATTATGCACATATATATACACATACATATCTATATACATACATACATACCACATTTTCTTTATCCATTCATCTGTTGAAAGATGTCTGGGCTCTTTCCAGACTATTGTGGATATTGCTGCTATAAACATTCAGGTGCACGTGCCCCTTTGGATCACTACATTTGTATCTTTAGGGTAAACACCCAGAGCACAATTGCTGGGTTGTAGGGTAGCTCTATTTTCAACTTTTTGAGGAACATCCATACTGTTTGCCAGAGTGGCTGCACCAGCTTGCTTTCCCGCCAACAGCGGAGGACAGTTCCCCTTTCTCCGCATCCTTGCCAGCATCTGTCGTTTCCTGGCTTGTTAATTTTAGTGATTCTGAGTGGTGTGAGGTGGTATCTCACTGTGGCTTTGATTTTTATTTTTACTTGGTTGGTCTATATGTGTTTGGTCAACTTCATTCATCTTCTGAGTGTTGCTTCCAAAGTCCATGTGTCCATTTCGGGCCAGTAATGATACTTTTTTTTATGGTTGTAATTGCTTAGGCATCTTTCATGCCACCCTCATCAACTGTGATTTCCTTGTCAGCAACTATTTTTTTAAAATTTTTGTTTAAATTCCAGACATGCTAACATACAGGATTTTTTTTAATTGGTTTCAAGTGTACAGTGTAATGATTCAGCGCTTCCATACTTCACCCGGTGCTGATCCCAACAAGTGCCTCCTTAATCCCCATCACCTACTCCACCCATCCCCTCACCCACCTCCGCTCTGGCAGCCATCAGTTTGCGCTCTACAGTTAAGAGTCTGTTGCTTGGCCTGTCTCTCTCCTGCTGTCTCTGTCTCTCTCTCGTTTTCCCCTTTGCTCATTTGTTTTATTTCTTAAATTCCACATATGAGTGAAATTATATAGCATTTGTCTTTGTGTGACTGAGTTATTTTGCTTAACACTCTCTGGATCCATCCACATCATTGCAAATGGCAAGATTTCATTCTTTTAATGTGTGAGTAATTTCATTTTGTGAAATATTACACACACACACACACACACACACATACACACACACACACACAGAGAAATAAATCTCAAGACCTTCAGAAATTATCCCCTACCTTCTAAAGTTTTTCTGAAAGCTTAGTGTCCTCAAGTGTTTCAACTGAAAAAGAGTCTGGGGGCACCTGGGTGGCTCAGTTATTGAGCGTCTGCCTTCAGCTCAGGTCATGATCCCAGGGTCCTGGGATAGATTGTCACATCGGGCTCCCTACTCAGGGGGAAGCCTGCATCTCCTTGCGTGTGCTCTCTCTGTCAAGTAAGTAAATAAATAAATAATCTTTAAGGAAAAAAAGAAAAAGAGTCTGGAATAGAAGCAGTTACCTAAACACGTTTCCTATTTTTTAATTCCCTCTCATTTTGGATTCTGGTTACCCTTAATTACATCACTGATGTGAATTTGGGGGCCTTTTGCATATAAAGTTTATTGATCATTTGATTATAGCAATTACATTTAAATATTTCTCACTAAAAAATAAAATTTTTTCTCTGCTTAATTTATCTATAAAATGACAGAATTGGCCTAAATAGTAGTCCAGTTAAAAATTTATAACTATGGTCTTCTGCTAATGGCTATATATAGCAATACTCCAGAATTCCATAAGAGGGCAGGCTCTCCAAAAAATGTGGGGCCTGATTGGTGATGAGGGAACCTATTTCCTAAAGGAAATTATTATTTTTTGTATTGTAATAAACACAAGAACACAAGAACTCCATTTATTGCCTTTTCCTTTTTAAGTTTAAAAAAATTTTAAAGATTTTATTTATTTATTTGACACAGAGAGAGAAATCACAAATAGGCAGAGAGGCAGGCGGCGGGGGCGGGTAATAGGCTCCCTGCTGAGCAGAGAGCCGATGTGGGGCTCGAACCCAGGACCCTGAGATCATGACCTGAGCTGAAGGTAGAGGCTTAACCCACTGAGCCACTCAGGTGCCCCAATTTTTTATATAAAAAAATTTTTTTTAAACAAGTTCCATGCTGAACATGGGGCTTGATCTTATGACCCTGAGATTAAGAGTCACATGCTCTGCCTACTGAGCCAGCCAGGTACCCCAGGACTCTATTTGCAAATTTAATCTTTTTTTTTTTTTTTTGCCTTAGCTATGATTTAAGTTTGAAGTGAAAATTTCTTATTTTACTTCTGTCTGAGGCAAACAAATCTACACATTAATTTTACTCATTTGTGTTAGTTTTCCTCTCAGACAACATGGATACCTTTTGCTTTTTTGTTTGTTCTATCAAAATACCTGAATTTTTCCATCATTTTTCCTCCTTTAATCTTTTTCTCTGCTGATTTTACACATAATTCACTTTAACTATTCATTAGCTATAGGTTTCCAGGTCCCAAGCTATTTCTTCCTTCCTACAGGAGTGTACAAGTTTACCAGACAGGTGTGATTCTGCATTGATAGCTTAAATTATTAGGTGTTTTTTTTAAAATGTATTTTTATATTATTTTTAAGTAATCTCCACACCCAAGGTGGGACTTGAACACGTGACCCCAAGATCAAGAGTCAGGTGCTGCCTGCACCTACTGAGCCGGCCAGGTGCACCATTCGGTGTTTTCAAAAGTGGCGTCTTTAAAGTTTTTTCTTTTGCTCTTCAAAGTAATAGTCACCTTGGGTCAGAATCAAGTAAACAAAGGTACTGATCTAAATGGAGTATTTGGAAGATTGTTATTAATCAAACTAAGGTGGGATGGACTTCCCATTTAAGGGAAAGATGATGTGTTGATTTTGAGCATGCTGAAATCTTCGCTGGCAAGGGGATTGCTAGGTAGATATTGTTTTAGAGATCCTAAAATTTCCTATTATGAACAACAAAGAGTTTTATATGTATATTTTAATGGTATTTTCTAAATCTTTCCTATTCTTTAGCCTTACCCTATGATCCCACTTTTGTCCTGGGCTGTGCTTCCTGCAATGTGATCTGCTCCATCATTTTCCAAAATCGTTTTGATTATACAGATCAGACTTTAATTGGCTTCCTGAAAATATTTAATGAAAACCTCAAGATTCTGAGTTCCCCATGGATTCAGGTAAAGTCATGTGAGGTCTTTCCTCTGACACATCCAAAATTCTGTATGGACCATGCTGTGAAGTAAATGAAAACTGGACATTTTGGATACTATAATGTAACTGTGGAAACGAGGTTCCTCCCCCTCCTTGAGATTTGTTTTGTCTTGTTCTGCTTGCTTTGGGTTCGTGTTGCTTTTTGCTTTCTGTAGGCTATAGATAATTGTTTATTTCGTGACTTTTCTGGACCATGTTTCTAAGTCTCCTCTTCTTCATCATGTGTGGTCTCTGAAATCTCTGTTTCTTTGTGTTCAGGTAGTGTTAGCTGCAGTTTTCCTTGAGTGTGAGGGGCTGAGAAAAGGGTGTGCGGGGAGAAAGAGAGAGGAAGAAGGGGACAGAGAGGGAGGGAGGAAGGAAGGAAGACAGGAACAAACAAATGAACTCTTCCAAATTGGTTCTGGACTGGAGAACTCCTTCACTGCTTTCACCGACTCTTCGATTCTTTCTGTCTTGTTGCTTACATTGAGCCAAGATCAGCTAGAGGTGAAAGCTTAGGGTCTTCTGGGGTCTTTTCTTCGCCGATGTCCTGGTTTCTAAATTTTTTTTAAAGGTTTTATTTATTTATTTGACAGAGATCACAAGTACCAGAGAGGCAGGCAGAAAGAGAAGGAGAGGGAAGCAGGCTCCCTGCTGAGCTGAGAGCCCCATGTGAGACTTAATCCCAGCACCCTGAGATCATGACCTGAGCCGAAGGCAGAGGCTTAACCCACTGAGCCGCCCAGGTGTCCCCTGGTTTCTAAATTTTAAAATGTCTAAATGCCTCAATATACCTGGGTACTTTGGAATGCCCTAATATCAGAAGATACTTTCTCCCCAGCTTTTCTTCCCAGGATTCTGGTGCCCTATCTTATGTCTTAACTAGCCTTTGCCCCAAGTTATTCATTTGCCTTACAGAGTTTTTGAGACATGCCAGCTGCTTTCCACCCTGAGCTCTAGTCCGATGAAACAAAGACAAGAGCCTGTGTCAGTCCTTCAGGTTGCCCCAGAGCAGTTGCAACAGAGAAAACACAATTTTTTGTAAGGTCTAGTCTAGTCTCTTGCACTGGAAACCAGAATCCCACACGAGAAGCTGCCCTTGTTAAGACCACTGCCAAACTAGGAAGGAGGTAGAAGAGGGCAAATTAAAAGTTCCACAAACTTTTTCACCATTTTCAAGTTGCCTTTTTCGGGATTCAGCATTCACTTGATTGCTGTAAGCCTTTGTTTTCTAGAGTTCTGACAAGTTGATTCTCATGGTTTTTGCCAAAAAATCTCAGCTCTCTTTTTTTGGAGTATCCTGTCTTTGGATATCTACTCTGGCAATTTCACTGGTCATACTCAGTGAAGTGAGTTTTTGAATACCACACTCCTGCCCAGGGCAAACCTCATGGAGTGTGCATGTTGAAAAGAGAGTCAAAACCTTTATTTTACGGACAAGAAGATAAAGGTCCAGGGCGTCTGGGTGACTCAGTGGGTTAAGCCTCTGCCTTTGGCTCAGGTCATGATCTCAGGGTCCTGGGACCATGCCCCACATTGGGCTCCCTGCTCAGCAGGGAGCCTGCTTCCCTCCCTCTCTCTGCCTGCTTGTGATCTCTCTCTGTCAAATAAATAAATAAAATCTTAAAAAAAAAGAAGATAAATGTCCAAATATGGAGCTGGTGGAATTCAAGCCTATTGACTCCCTGGCCAGTGGTCTTTCCCCTAAATCCCAAAGCCCTGTTTTGGGACTGCCCAGAAACATGCTGATAGCACACTCAGTGGGCATCCAGGCCCTTGCCGAAAGGTTCCCATTGCCTAAAAGATATGTCCTCCACTCACACTTAGTGACCTCTTCATCACATTACTTACCAGAAATATGCTAGTCTAGGAAGGAAGAGAATGTCTCCTTTAAGCAGAGAAAACATTTGGGACCACAGGTGCTGCCAGGATGCACTGATGAAGGAGTAGCTTTGTGCTGTGTATGAGGTTGTCCAAACTCCCTTAACCTCAGTCTTCATCTATAAAATGTGAATCATAGTAATTCACGGCATTCTGTATTTCAAGGTTGTAGGGAAGAATTAATATAAAACATGAGAGAATTGATGTAAAGATGCTTTGATACTATAAGGTGGACGATGTATGAGTATAGGACGTTATTGTCGTATTTCATCATCTGGTCAGAGTTTTCTCCCTTAGATATCTCCATGAGCATAGAGAATTACTTTATATACACAATATAAAATGCTTTTCCAGGAGACAGAGACCATTTTCTCTTCATCTCCCTTTTTAACCAGGTTTGACATATCTTCTATATGTCTTCAATACATGTTTTAAAATTTAATATATATTTTTTAATCTCTAAGATCTACAATAGCTTCCCTGCTCTCCTTGATCATCTCCCAGGAAGTCATAACACAATACTTAAAAATTCTGTTTTTATAAATAATTACATTTTGGAGAAAATAAAAGAACACCAAGAATCCTTGGAAGTGAACAATCCTCGGGACTTCATTGATTACTTCCTGATGAAAATGGGACAGGTAAGATATTAATGACAGATCCGTTATTTGTTTGCCTGCATTTCTTGGTCACTGATTAGTGCTCATGAGGATGTTTAAATCATCAGGCAAGAAATGCTTGACAGACACTTTAGGTACTTCTGTATGCATGGATCTATCTGGATTGAGCATCATGGAACATCACTCAATCTAAGATTGAATTGTCAAATAACTAGGATATGTGGAACCTATTTGTTAAGTTTCTACCTGAAGAAAAAGAAAATGTACACTTTAGGGGAAATAAAAACACAAGTTAGAAATTACAAAATGTGGAGCTATAAAATGAAGGTATATGTGATCTTATCTCAGTGTGTGGGAGAATAAGAAGGAAATGTTTAACCTAGCTGGGCTTCCTGCTTATACTGAGGGCTGATGTAGAGTTTCAAAATATTTGCAATAAGAATAGGGGAGGGAATTTCAGACTGGTAGAATGGTATGATGAGAGGTTCAGAAGTATGTGTTGGCAAAGAGATGAGATGGATGGAAAAAGGAAGTCTTCACTGAGTGTAACCAAAAATGGATTTGGACAGATACAGAGTTGGATGTTGGTGCCTGTCAAGTCACTGTAAGACTGAATGTTGGCATGAAAAGATTTGCTCAGGTAGATGTATGAGCCTGAACAAGAGTGGAATACAAATAATTATTGGGGAAAATTATCCTGGGAGTCCTGTAGAATGAGCTGTATGATAAGAATGGGGCCCAAGGACCAACTGTGAGATTTTTCATTTCTTGACTTTGGCTTGATGAAAAAAGTCTGGACCATGGAAATACAGGGACTCCTGAAATAAAATCAAATTGGTCATTTTGTCACATCTCAGAGATCTATAGAGGCTGATTTTAGTGGTTTAGCCTATAGAGGCTGATTTTAGAAGTAAGGACTGCATGGGAGATTTTAGTAATAAGAACAGATATTCTATTTGAGAAATTTAACCAAGGAGTGGACGCCTGGGTGGCTCAGTTGGTTGAGCGGCTGTCTTCGGCTCAGGTCATGATCCCAGCGTCCTGGGATCGAGTCCCACATCGGGCTCCTTGCTCAGCGGGGAGCCTGCTTCTCCCTCTGCCTCTGCCTGCCTCTCCGTCTGCCTGTGCTCGCTCTCTCTCCCTCTCTCTCTCTCTGACAAATAAATAAATAAAATCTTTAAAAAAAAAAAGGAGTGAAAGATTGAGATAGTAAATCTGAATAGTGAATGTGATGAGTGATAGGGTCAAGCTGGAAATTGTGTGACAAAAGTAATGTAGATGCCATAGGACATTGTACCAAGGCAACATCCTTGAATGGGGGAGAGGCAGAATCCAGAGTGCATTATAAAAAGCTTATTCTAGAGAAGGAAATTTCTTCATCTGAGGCCATCACTTTATCCAATCACTTTGTAGCTTTGGGCAGAAATGAGAAATGGTGAGTAGGCTAACATGGGAAGGAAAAAAGATGCTGATGAAATTGATTGTCAAAGAATTATCCTTGGATTTCAGTTGGACTGCTCAAGTCACATATTCTAGGTGCAATGGAGTGAAGAAGGTGGTGGAATTGTTTGAAGAAACTGGAAGAGGGAAGAAATTAATATTTTCATGGTCTGCTTTCTCTGCTGTTAGGGCAGTGTTTTTTATCTTCCAACTCTGTTCCCCTTCCATTTTGATTTAGATCAAAGACTGGCAAAGCTCACCTGTCTTTATAAATAAAGTTTTATTGAAACACACATACATACACAAAGTATGGACACCTTCCCAGAAGAATGAACCCATATGAATGTTTTGTATTTTGCATATATTTTGAGCAATTTCCTTATGGCTAGGAAGCCTTTCCACTGGTCCTGGGTGCTGACCTCTCTCATATATCAATTAACAGTATTTCCTTAATATTATATTTAAAAACTGCATTGTTCCTTTGGACTTCATTATAGTATTTAGATTCTAGCTTATTATTCCATTTTTTCTTACTCTTAATATCTACACTGAGTATAATTAACATGCCATACCCTCCCACATTTCAAGTATAATTTAGTAGTTGTGTATTTTCAGAGTTGTGCAACCACCACCACAATCAATTACCAAACATTTTCATCACCCTCAAAAGAAACCCCATAAGCTTGAGTAGTTATCTCCACTGTCCCCCAAACCCTTCCAGCTTTCAGGCTTCACTTCTCTACTTTCTGTCGCTATAGATTTGCTATTCTGGATGTTTCATATTAATGAAATTATACTTTATTTTGTTCTAGCTTTTTTCACTTCACTCCTTTATGTGCTTGAATGATATTCCAGAGAGAATATACCATGTTTTATATATCTACTCCTTGGTTGATGGACATTTTGATTGTTTCTGGGTTTTTGGCTTTTTTTTTTCTTTTTAAGATTTTATTTATTTGAGAGAGAGTGAGAGAGCACAAGCCAGAGGGAGAGGCAGAGGGAGAGGGAGAAGCAGGCTCCCCACTGAACAGGGAGCCCAATTCCAGGCTTGATCCCAGGATGCTGGGACCATGACCTGAACCAAAGGCAAATTCTTAACCAGCTGAGCCACACAGGCACTGCTGGTTTTTTGGCTCTTATGAATAATGCTTCTATGGACATTTGTGTGCAAGTTTTTGTGTATACCTATGTTTTAATTTCTCTTGGGTACATACCTGGTGGTAGAATTGCTAGATCATATGATAACTTTATTTAGCCTTGAGTGGAAATGTGGTGAATCAAAAACCTAAATGTAAGAGCTAAAAATATAAAACTCCTAGAAGAAAACTTAGGCATAAAATTGGCTAAAATTGATCATCTATGTGTATGTAAGCACTGATTCTTCAAATTCACTTCAACAGATGAAATGCTAATAATGGTTTATAAGTGCCCTACTCTTTTTCCTGGCTTTAGAGTAGTTTTGGGTTGGAAAGGTTAGAAAAGTGTGTGATGTTGATGTTACCAATGGGTCTAGCAAATACAGTTATGGAGGTTAAGCCTGTCTTAATGGAGTTGATGACAATTTAGGTGTGCCACAGGTCACTTGGGGACTGTAAGAACCTTATTAAATTAACGTTGGCCCAGAGGACTGGATAGGAAATTTTTTTTTTTAATTTTAGTGATCTCATAGTCAATATTTCAAATGGCCCCATTGTTGTTTTCAATTTTGTGTCACCCTTATCTTAAACCAGCTTTAGCTGTCCTTGTGAGGTGCTTTTACTCTCCCTATGAAAAGTTATGAGATCTCTATTCATTCGGTATCTTATTCTCAGCATCTGCCTTACTCCCATAGTCTCCTTCATCCCTTATGGGCAGTTAATGTCCAAATTTTCTGTCTTCAAGTCTGTAATATTTCTTCTATTTGTATATCTTCACTAATTCCTGCACTTATTTCCCAAACCAAATAGTTCTGCCTTACATCTGGAGTATCATAGGGGCTGGCCCCCTTTTGTCTTTGTAAATGTGTTCTCGCTACAATCTGTTCTAGGATGTGCTGCCATGTTAGCTTTTGCATATTTCCAACTTTGTAATGAGTTTTTAGGCAATATAGAGTCCACATAAATTCTATAACAGAAGAGAATTACAAACTCTTGATCCTGGCTTATACCATTTTTAAATTTTTTTTTTTATTTTTTATAAACATATAACATATTTTTATCCCCAGGGGTACAGGTCTGTGAATCGCCAGGTTTACGCACTTCACAGCACTCACCATAGCACATACCCTCCCCAATGTCCATAACCCCACCCCCCTTCTCCCCACCCCCCTCCCCCAGCAACCCTCAGTTTGTTTTGTGAGATTAGGAGTCACTTATGGTTTGTCTCCCTCCCAATCCCATCTTGTTTCATTTATTCTTCTCCTACCCCCTTAACCCCCTATGTTGCATCTCCACTTCCTCATATCAGGGAGATCATATGATAGTTGTCTTTCTCCGATTGACTTATTTCACTAAGCATGATACCCTCTAGTTCCATCCATGTCGTCGCAAATGGCAAGACCATTTTTTAAGATATGGCTGTAATTTACTCATTTCTATCAGAAAAGATTGTGTTTGACTACCAACAAGAGAAAACTCAATTTACAATTTTTTAAAAGATTTTATTTATTTATTTACAGACTGAGATCACAAGTAGGCAGAGAGGCAGGCAGAGAGGCAGGCCGGAAGTGGGGGGGGGAAGCAGGCTTCCTGCTGAGCAGAGCGCCCAATGTGGGCCTTGATCCCAGGACCCTGAGATCATGACCTGAGCCAAAGGCAGAGGCGTTAACCCACTGAGCCACCCAGGCACTCCCCACTATTTCTTTAAAACATTGTTAATTGGGGGGCACCTGGGTGGCTCAGCGGGTTAAAGCCTCTGCCTTCGGCTCAGGTCATGATCTCAGGCTCCTGGGATGGAGCCCCACATTGGGCGCTCTGCTCAGCAGGGAGCCTGCTCCCCCCACCACCTGCCTCTCTGCCTACTTGTGATCTCTCTCTCTCTCTCTCTCTCTGTCAAATACATAAATTAAAAAAAAAAATCTTAAAAAAAAAAAGTAATGGTGTATTTTTCTAGGTACAGAAACTCATGTTAGGCAGTCCAGGACTTGAACAGTAGCCCTGAAGTATCTATGGACTCATGTGCCTTCCATTTTTCTTTAGCATACCTACTGTGTAGACTTCATGTTCATCATGTTTCAAGACGATGTCTACACCACCTCCACCAACATATCTGTGTAGGCATGTAGTAAAAAGAAGGAAGGAAAGTGACACCAAGAGGCCGTTGGGGGGCGCCTGGGTGGCTTAGTAGGTTAAGCAACAGATCAAGATTCCAGAGTCCTGGGATGGAGCTCCACGTCCGCCTCCCTGCTCAGTGGGGAGTCTTTCTCTCTCTCCCCCAGCCCTCTCCCCACTCTTGTGCTAGCCCTCTCACTTGTTCTCTCTCTCTCAAATAAATAAAATAAAATCTTTAAGAAAAAAGTCCTTTGGTAAGAAATAGGTTGCTTGGCCAGTGTAGCTGCGAAAGAGTCTAGGAAATGGAATCTGTAGGCAAGTTTGCTTAACTATATAACAATATGTTATTTTAGATTTATTATAATTACATATGCTGCCAAACCAACAAATAATTACATCAAATAATTCCTAGGAAAAGGACAATGATCAGTTGAAGTTTACTTACGAAAACTTAGTAACCAGTGCATCTGATTTATTTGGAGCTGGGACAGAAACGACAAGCACCACCCTACGATACAGTCTCCTGCTTCTGCTGAAGCACCCAGAAGTCACAGGTATGGCCAGCATGGTGGGCAGGGTCTACTTCTGGGCATACAACTGATGTTTATAATGATGTTGGAGCACATGAATTGGCGTGTAAATATATATGCATTTTCTCTTTTTTCATCTGTCTCATTTGTGTTTTATCAGCTAAAGTCCAGGAAGAGATTGAGCGTGTAATTGGCAGATGCCAGAGCCCTTGCATGCAAGATAGGAGCCGCATGCCCTATATGAATGCAGTATTGCACGAGATCCAGAGATACATTGATCTTATCCCAAACAGCCTGCCTCATGCAGTGACCCGTGACATTAAATTCAGAAACTATGTCATCCCCAAGGTAGGATGTGTTTCTCCTACACCTGACTTCAGTGCTCTTGAAATTCTCATATTCACAGTGTGGTTTCAATCCTCTACCAGTACAGATGAGAGAGTGCAAGAATCATACATGTGGCAGCTTGATGGACTTTGTGCTGTTTCAGTTTGAGGCTATACATTTTTTTTTTTTTGGCTCAGTGGGTTGTGTAATTAGCACAACTAAGGTATAAAACATTTCTTTCTTTTTTTTTAAGATTTTATTTATTTATTTGACAGACAGAGATCACAAGTAGGCAGAGAGGCAGGCAGAGAGAGAGAGAGGAAACAGGCTGAGCAGAGAGCCCGATGTGGGGCTCAATCCCAGGACCCTGAGATCATGACCCAAGCTAAAGGCAGAGGCTTTAACCCACTGAGCCACCCAGGTGCCCCATAAAACATTTCTATCATCTCAAAAATTTCCTTCATTCTCCTTTTACAGTCAATCCACCTCCCCCAGTTTCAACCGTTGGTAACCATTGATCTACTTCTGGTTCCACGGTTTTGCCTTTTAAGGAATATAACATAATGGAATGTGACATAAAAGTAGTATAACCTGTAATCAATATAAACCTTTATCTTTTTTATGTGACAGAATGTGTTTGAGCTTAATATTTGTTATCACATGTATCATTAGTTGTTCCTTGTTTTGATGAGTAGTTTTCATCATATCGAGTGCCACAAGTTATTTATCCATTCACTAGTTGATGGATATTTGGGTCATTTCCAAATATTAGACAGAGACAGTGAGAGAGAGCATGAGCAGGAATGAGGTGGGGAAGCAGACTCCATGTGGAGCAGGGAGTCCAGTGTGGGGCTTGATCCCAGGACCCTGGGTTCATGACCTGAGCCGAAGGCAGACGCTTAATGACTGAGCCACCCGGGTGTCCCAAAGGCAATAACTTTGTAAATAAAATTAAATATGATAAACTTAGAGGGTAGAATTTCCTTCCAATGTTTAATTTTAAAAAGTAGAAAATCTAAATAGCCTTTAAACACACATACACAATGAGAATGTAATGTTTTATGTATATATAAATAACATTTATGAAAATTTATATACATCTGTATTTTAAGTACATATCTACTTATGTCCATCAATCTACCTCACTCCTAAATATTTCACTATGCGTCTTCTAAGAATGAGGGCTTTCTGCACATTTATTGAGAGGAACAGCATTCATCTCAAGGAACTATTATCTATACAATAATTTTATTTAATATATAGCCTATAATTACATTTTTTCTGTTACCCTAAAATACTCTTTTATAGCTTTTTTTGAAGGGGCATATAGTAGCTAATCAAGGAATAATATGTAATTTGATTATCTGTCCCTTTAGGCTACCCTTTTATAAAGAAAATTTCCATTTCCTTAATTTGTTTCATTTCAAGGTGCTGACAGTTTTGAGGAGTCCAGGACACCATGTGGAATATTCCTCAGTCTGGTTCGGGTGGTTTTTGTTTTTGTTTTTGTTTTGAGATTAGATTCCACTTCTGTGTTTTGGGGAAGAAAATTACGTAGGTGATGTTGTGTATGTCCCAATGCATCACATTTGGCTAGAGACATACAATACCAATTTATACCATTATTGGTGATGCTAAGCTACTCACTTATGAAGGAGGTATCTGCCATAGTTCTCTATTGCTAGGGATCTATTTTTCATAGGTGATTAATAAGAAAAAATCTATGGCATGGTACTTTAAGACCTTGTAAATATCCTGTTTCCCAAATCATTGGTCCAGTAGTTTTAGCATTAATTAATGATCTTTACTTGAACTGTTGAAAAATGATTAGTTTTAAAATTTTATTATTAGTGTGTGTGTGTGTATGTGTGTGTGTAGCTAGGATTCATCTATAACAAAGAGTTCCCCCACATTTTTATTTTTTTAAAGATTTTATTAACTTTAGAGACAATGTGAGTGGGGAGAGGGGCAGAGGGAGAGGAGAGACAGAATCTCAAGCAAACCTCTGCTGTGCCATAATCCACATGAGATGTATGAACACTGAAGTGACAAAATAGAGCAAAGAGACACACAAGTGTCCAAACATTGTGATCAGTGGAAGGGATTCAGAGGGCAGGCACCCAAGTAACCAAGCACTCGGTATTTCGGACCCTATTGGAGGCCATGTTAGCATCCTGACTAGCACTGGCCTTAATCTCATCCCTTCTTATTACGTGGTCTCTCTGGCTGGAAATCCCATGGGCCTTCTTTGGACCTTGGATTCTTCACATATAGATCAAAATATTGAACTAAGTGATTTCCACATTTCTTCCAGTTCTACAGCTTCTTTCTAACCCAGTTTATCTTCATCTGTTCATTTCAGGGCACAAACGTGTTAGTATCACTGACTTCTGTGCTACATGATGAACAAGAATTCCCCAACCCAGAGGTATTTGACCCTGCCCACTTCCTGGATGATAATGGCAACTTTAAGAAGAGTGATTATTTCATGCCTTTCTCAGCAGGTAATAAATTCCTAGGTGCTGAAGGGGACAAAATATTTTGGGGGTGGGGTATCAGTTGAGTCTTACATAGTGCCTGCCCTGGTGTGGGTAGAATTGTTCTTTGTCCATGACCAGAAACATCACTCTAGATATATCCCTGAGCTACTAAGAGCTCCTCTAAGCAGCAGAAGAAATTCGTTTAGACTTTACTCACTGGCCATGAGAAAGGTATATAACTCCTCAACTTTGAGTTAAGTATTTTCTTTCTTTCTTTTTTTTTAAAAGATTTTATTTATTTATTTGAGAAAGAGTGAGAGCACAAGCAGGGGGAACAGGAGAAGGAGAAGCAGGGTCGCCACTGAGCAGGAAGCCTGATGCAGGGCTCAATTCCAGGAACCCTGGGATCATGTCTTGAGCTGAAGGCAGATACTTAACCAACGAGTTACCCAGGTACCCCAAGTTAAGTATCTTCTATGTGCGGCACCTGGGTGGCTCAGTCAGCTAAGTGTCTGGCTTTAACTCAGGTCATGCTCTCAGGGTCCTGGGATTAAGCCTTGCTTCAGGATCCCTGCTCAGTGGGGAATCTGCTTGACCCTCTGCTACCCTACCCACTCATACTCTCAAATAAATAAATAAATAAATATTTTTTAAAAAAGTATTTTCTCTGTACCTTCACTTCCCAGAGTGAGCTCTGGGGTAACAAGTATCCACAAGCACAGCGTGGACACCACAGGGGCTTACACTCTAGTTAGGGAAGCAGACTAGTAAGCAGATCATTATAATCTGATAAGACTAGTGTTGTGGGAGAGGAAAGGCCAGGCTGCTCAGGAGACCAGAAGAGGCAGCTTCCTGCTCACCCCCAGCCCACAGTGAGGCATGAACTGGAATTAGCAACATTCCAAAGCAGAAAGGGAATTTGAGCTGCCTCACAGCGGACAGGAAGTGAGGGAAAGAAGAGAAGATGGGGCACTTTTACAAGGTAGACCATAGGAGAAGGATGTTTCTATAAACTGAGGTCAGAACCTGCCAACCAACCATGGCATCAAGGAAACCTTTGGAAAGTGGCAGGATGCCCTGTACCTGATTGTCCTCCACTCAAGATCATGTATCTTGGATATTGGGTCTCCACATCAATAGTGCTCACTGAGTCTCCAGCCATAGAGTTCCCTTCAATTATCTGATGACTTTCAGTACCTGCTTTGGGTCTGGCACTGTACATACCAAGATGTCAAAGACTGAGACTTCCCTGCAAGGAATGCACATTTTAGCGTGGTAGAAAAAGATAAACAGGAAATTACGATTCACGGTGATGATCTATGCTTTAATTGAAGAGTGAATAAGATTCTGAGGATACCCAGAGAGAGCAAGACTCTATTGCCTGAGGGGATCACAGGGATTATAGAGAGGAAATGCATGAGACATAGATCCTGAAAGAAGTATTAGAGAATTGCACCTTAACTGAAGGGAACAGCATGAGATAAGGCTGGAAATGTCATGGTGTGTTGGAGATCGATGAAGAGTTGGTATGGCTAGAATCAAGAGTAGAGGGTTTGGAAGATGGAAGGAGGGATATGGAACCTCAGACTGGGTACAGAATGTGAACAGCCAGTTCAACCCATTTGACCTCCTGTCATAGGACAGATCAGGGACACCCTGAATATTTTAAAGTGAGAGAGTAATACATTTAGACGTGTTTTTGGAATCACATGAAGGAAAAAAATCTTTTTAAACTTTATGCCAGAGGTAGGAATGGAGACACAGATACATGAGTTCTCTTCTCTTAGTCCTTCTCCCTCCAATGCACTTGGTGAAGGTGGTGGGTTTCTACAAAAATGTATGGAAACTGGAAATAAGAAAAGAGCAGTTGTAATGTGGAAATGCATAGTGAAGTGCTTGATGTAGGCCTGATACTCAATAATTAATTGTTGAATGAAGGGTTCCCATCAAGACACTAGGTGAATAGCAAGCATTTCCATCCTTCGGTCCACCTGTCCCTCTAACCTTCCTTCCACCTCTCCATCGGCCTGGTCATTCATCAGATATTTCTTGTAACATGTCTTATGACGCTTCGAAACATAGTGTTCAAGGAACAGATCCCTTGTATTTGTTACTTTCAGGAAAACGAATATGTTTGGGAGAAGGACTGGCCCGTATGGAGCTGTTTTTATTCTTGACCACCATTTTACAGAAATTTACCCTGAAATCTCTGGTCGACCCAAAGGACATTGATACCACCCCAATTGCCAGTGGGTTTAGCCATGTCCCACCCCCCTACCAGCTCTGCTTCATTCCCATATGAGGAAGGGCAGACCATCTTCCTGCTGCTGTGCTGTTGTCTGTAGCTCCTCCTCCTCTGGGGCATCATTCACCTCTTCACTGCTGGGGATGCACTCTCTGACCTCAGCTCCTGTTTCCCCATTCCCTCCATACCCAGTGAACATCCAGCCTCCTCTAAAGGAAAGTTTCCAGGGACACCTAGTGGCTCAGTAATTTAAGCATCTACCTTTGGCTCAGGTCATGGTCCTGGAGTCCTGTGACTGAGACCCGAATCGGGTTCCCTGCTCAGCGGGGAGTGTGTGTCTCCCTCTCCCTCTGCTCCTCTCTGACTCATGCTTGCTCATCTCTCTCACTTGCTCATTCTCTCTCTCAAATAAAAATTTTTTGGGGAAAAAAAGAGGAATGTTTCCAGAATTTCATTACACACATGCTGTGCTATTGTTTATACTCTGTAACACTTGTATTTGGCACCATATATACTTCTCTAATATTGAGCTGTTACTCTATTATCACCATGAAACAAAACCAAATGATTAGCATAAGCTAACATACAGCCATTTGTCCTCTGCATGTTGTAAATGGAAAGCATCACTATTCACTGAGCCAGTTCTTAGACTTTCCTTTTTTGTGCATAATACAGGTAAGAAATGGAAGAAAATAGAATCCAAAGAGGCCACACTGCACCATCCTCATAATGATAAGCAGAGAGAGGGACAAAGAGGGGGAGGGCAGGAAAGCTCTCTTGGCTCTGTGTCACTTACAGGTACATTTGAATTTGAAAGTGAGAAAGGTTATGTCCAGGAGCTGGGTAATAGAATTTCAGCCATGAGGGGAAGGAATAATTCATGTTAGAATTCATTTCTCTGCTTTGGTGTCACTTTGAACACCAAAGATTAGACATGTTGGTATGAACTTGTTTCAAACTTAGAGTCACGTGTTAACATATGCTTTCATATTGCTCATCAGATCTTCTAAGTGTCATTCTTTGCTCTCTGACCTAGAACAAAATCCCTGGAGGGCATCACTAGATATTCTTTTTTCTACTTTCCAACACATTGTTTTATACCTAACACAAGTGTGATGGCTTATCTAAAACATAGACAACTAAACATCTTATACCAGTCAAATAATTTCCATAATTTTTTCTTATGTTTCTAAGTTATGAAATGAGCATCACCTATTAACCTTCTGCCTGCTCCTCTCCTAGAGAAAAATTTTATACTTTGGCATGCATTTTTAAAAATTTTTTGTTTTTTATAAACATATAATATATTTTTATCCCCAGGGGTACAGGTCTGTGAATCGTTAGGTTTACACACTTCACAGCACTCACCATAGCACATACCCTCCCCAATGTCCATAACCCCACCCCCCTCTCCCAACTCCCCTTCCCCCAGCAACCCTCAGTTTGTTTTGTGAGACCAAGAGTCAATTATGGTTTGTCTCCCTCCCAATCCCATCTTGTTTCATTTATTCTTCTCCCACCCCCTTAACCCCCCCCCCATGCTGCATCTCCACTTCCTCATATCAAGGAGATCATATGATAGTTGTCTTTCTCCAATTGACTTACTTCACTAAGCATGATACCCTCTAGTTCCATCCACGCCATCACAAATGGCAAGATTTCATTTCTTCTGATGGCTGCATAGTATTTCATTGTGTATATATACCACATATATATACCACCTATTCTTTACCCATTCATCTGTTGATGGACATCTAGGTTACTTCCATAGTTTGGCTGTTGTAGACACTGCTGCTATAAACATTCGGGTGCACGTGCCCCTTCGGATCACTACATTTGTATCTTTAAGGTAAATACCCAGTAGTTTGGCATGCATTTTTAAGATAACATATGAGGTAGATGTACATATACATAATGTATGTCCAAAGTATATATTCACACATAATATATATTATACATACACATATACACATGAGATTAAAAATGATCTTTACCACTGTGCTCGTATTATACGTAATATCCTACAACTTGCTCTTTTTCTACTATACAGTATGCCAAGAAAAATTCTAAATAATAAAAACATGGGCATGGGGCCCCTGGGTGACTCAGTAGGTTAAGTAGCTGCCTTCAGTTCAAATCATGATCCTGGGGTCCTGGGTTTGAGCCATGCATTGGGCTCCCTGCTCAGTGGAGAGCCTGCTTCTCCCTCTCCCTCTGCCTGCCACTTTGCCTACTTGTGTTCTCTCTATCTCTCTATCAAATAAATAAGTAAAATCTTTAAAAAATTTAAAAAATAGGGGCACCTGGATGGCTCAGTGGGTTAAGCCTCTGCCTTCGGCTCAGGTCATGATCCCAGGGTCTTGGGATCAAGCCCTACATCAGGCTCTCTGCTCAGCAGGGAGCCTGCTTCCCTTCCTCTCTCTCTTTGCCTACTTGTGATCTCTGTCTGTCAAATAAATAAATAAAATCTTTAAAAAAATTAAAAAAAACATGGGCAAATGATTTGAATGGACAGATTACAGAAAAGGAAATGAAATATTTCCTAAACTCATGAAAAGATCTTAGAAATAAAAGGTACAAATTAGAACTATATTATATTCCTTTAAGCCTTGATTGGTAAATGAAAAGATTTTAATGGAAGTATTAGCAAATGTGTGTGCCACACATTTGTGTGTGTGTTCTAAAGTTATCTTCTCCATGAAACCTACCCTGAGATTCTTTTTTAAATTTAATTAATTAATTAATTAATTTGAGAGAGAGAGAGGCAGGGAGGGGCAGAGGCAGAGAGAAACTTTAGTAGACTCTGAACTCAGCAGGAGCCTGGCACAGGGCTAGATCCCATGACTCTGAGATCACCACCAGTGCCAAAACCACGAGTTGGATGTAAACCAACTGTACCACCCAGGCACCCCTACCCTGAGATTCTTTTTTTTTTTTCTTTCTTTCTTTATTTATTTTCAGAAAAACATTATTCATTATTTTTTCACCACACCCAGTGCTCCATGCAAGCCGTGCCCTCTATAATACCCACCACCTGGTACCCCAACCTCCCACCCCCCCCCCGCCACTTCAAACCCCTCAGACTGTTTTTCAGAGTCCATAGTCTCTCATGGTTCACCTCCCCTTCCAATTTACCCAAATTCCCTACTCCTCTCTAACGCCCCTTGACCTCCATGCTATCCGCTATGCTCCACAAATAAGTGAAACCATATGATAATTGACTCTCTCTGCTTGACTTATTTCACTCAGCATAATCTCTTCCAGTCCCGTCCAGTTCCTACAAAAGTTGGGTATTCATCCTTTCTGATGGAGGCATAATACTCCATAGTGTATATGGACCACATCTTCCTTATCCATTCATCCGTTGAAGGGCATCTTGGTTCTTTCCATAGTTTGGCGACTGTGGCCATTGCTGCTATAAACATTGGGGTACAGATGGCCCTTCTTTTCACGACATCTGTATCTTTGGGGTAAATACCCAGGAGTGCAATTGCAGGGTCATAGGGAAGCTCTATTTTTAATTTCTTGAGGAATCTCCACACTGTTCTCCAAAGAGGCTGCACCAACTTGCATTCCCACCAACAGTGTAAGAGGGTTCCCCTTTCTCCACATCCTCTCCAACACATGCTGTTTCCTGTTTTGTTAATTTTGGCCATTCTAACTGGTGTAAGGTGATATCTCAATGTGGTTTTAGTTTGAATCTCCCTGAGGGCTAATGATGATGAGCATTTTTTCATGTGTCTGATAGCCATTTGTATGTCTTGAATGGAGAAGTGTCTGTTCATATCTTCTGCCCAGAGATTCTTACCGAAACTTGTAAACTCTTCTCCATCATCACTTTCCCCAACCTTCAGCTTCTGTATCTCCTTACAATGTGTTTGCCATTTTGCACATTTCATGTTAATTTACCTTTCTCATAAACCTAGGAGGTAGATAGCATCTGATGAGTTTCCTAACACTGCTCTAACTAATTACCACGAGTTAGTGGCTCCGAACAACACAGATTTACCCTTTATAATTCTGGAGTTCAAAAGTCCAATATCCATGTTCATGGGCCATGTTGATGCTGGCAGGGCTGCTTGCTTCTGAGGCTCTAAGAAAGAATCCATTTCCTTCCCTTTATTGCTTTGAGATGCTGCCAATGTTTCTTGGTTCACGACACCTTCCTCTCATCAGTCCCATCCTCTTGCTTATCTTCTCCTACTTACGTTAATCTTCCTGGCTCACTTTCCTAAGGACTGTGTGATTACAGATGGTAATTACATTTGGTAAATTACCTGGCTAATTTAGGGTAACATCCCCATTTTAAAATCCTGAAGAGGGGTGCCTAGGTGGCTCAGTCGATTAAGCATCTGCCTTCAACTCGAGCCATGACCCGGGGTCCTGGGATGGAGCCCCACATTGGACTCCCTGCTCAGTGGGGACTCAGCTTCTTCCTCTCCTTCTATCCCTCCCCCACTCTCCCACCCCCTCCATGCTCTCTCTCTGACATGCATGCTTTCAAATAAATAAATAAAATCCTGAACTTAATCATATTTGCACAGTTCCTCTGACCATTTAAGGTATATAATCAGTTAAGCATCTCCCCCCTGCTGTGCTCGATCTCTCTCTGTCAAATTAAGTCTTAAAACACAAGTGGGAGGTTGGGGTACCAGGTGGTGGGTATTATAGAGGGCATGGCTTGCATGGAGCACTGGGTGTGGTGAAAAAATAATGAATACTGTTTTTCTGAAAATAAATAAATTGGAAAAAAAAATAAAACAAAACAAAAAACACAAGAGCAATCCTTTTCTTTTGCTACTCTCCCCGCTCTTCTAAAAAGAAAAAAAACAAAAAACTTTCCATTTTGTTTATCTCTTGAGAGTCATCTATTTGCTAGAAGGGATGCTGCCTGATTCATAAATCATTTACTGAAGCCAATTGGATCTTCAAATTTATTCAGCTGAATTTTGTTTTTTAACAAGGATTATTAAACTGATCTTCTTTGAAGCCTTTCTTTAAAAAGAAACAGAAGCAAATCACACACAGACATCCCAGTAATTTTTTTTCCCTAGGATTATTAGATTTAGGATATCTATATCTTGTTTTTCTGTTATTTAAATGTAGTCACATTTGATGGTTGAGTTATAAGTCTAATCTCACAATAAATATGCAGACTTCTAAAGCTAGAAGGCTTTCTTCTATTGTTTATAAAGATAATTTTATTAAAGATAATTTAAAAGACCTCTCCTATGGTATTTGCAAAGAGCCAATTTCATTGTTCAAGAATGTCTAGTTCTTGGTGTTCTAAATGAGGTAAAACTAATTTAATGGTACTAGAAACCAGAGCAGTTGTTGCTTCCGAGGAGGGGGATTGCCATGAATAGATGTGAAGGAATTTTCCAGGGGTTTGAGATTGTTCTGTGCCTTGATAGGATGTGGTTATTCAGGTCTTGGTATTTGTCAAAACTAAGCTGTAAACTCAGCTCTTATCAGAAAGCCCCAGTGCTCCCCAGATAAGCAAGATGTTTAAGGCCATCTCAAAAAGGAAAGGTGTTTCAAGTCCCAAAAGTAAACCTTTTCTATTCTGATCTAGTATAGCCCTATGTTTATAGTTGACCCTAAACTATAAACTATGTAAACCCTATAAATATAGGGTTTAAGAACCCTTATTGGGCTCCCCGCTCAACAGGGAGCCTACTTCTCCCTCTCCTGCTCCCCCCTCTCCTGCTCCCCCTACCCCTGCTTGTGCTCACTTTGTCTGATATTCTCTCCCTCTTAAATAAATAAAATCTTTTTAAAAGAGGAAAGAAATTGCCTTGGAGCTATATAACTGGTCAACCCCTCTGTTTTGGCCTTCAGCTAAGTTGGCTGTCAGCACCCACTGTCCCTTCCCAGCACCATGACCTGTGTGATTACTGTGCCATCTCACTGGCCTGGGTTGAGTTTCAACCAGAGCCACTGAGTGGCTCCAGTGGTCACTGTGGCTTCTGAAGTGTCTCTTAGACCTTTCATTTTTCATTTGACAATGAAAGGAAACAATCTCTTAGTGACGTAAGTCTTTTTCTCCAAAGAATATAAAAATTATGCTCCAAGCTTAGAATTTATAATATTTCACTTGAGGAGGAACTTTATTTAGGAGTTAGTGACTTAAAAGATTTCCTATTATTGGTAGTAGTGGCTCAGTAAATGTATTTTATTGATGAGTTTTGACCACCTCCTTTCATAAATTTTTCTTTGGCTCAAGTAAGTGACATGAAATCAATGGGTACCCTCTCAACCTGCAAGCTGGAGGATAATCTCAGAAGATAGTACTGAAATTTATACTTAAAACAACTGTAGATGTCAGTCTACTAAAAGACCACAAAAGGTGGCATGATTTCTCCATTAAAACTGATCATTAGGGGACACCTGGCTGACTCACTGAGTAGGCATGTAACACTTGATATCAGGGTTGTGAGTTTAAGCCCCACATTGGGCACACTTAATTTTTTTTTTTTTTAATACAGCTGAGGGACGCTTGTATGGGTCAGTTGCTTAAGCGTCTGCCTTCAGCTCAAGTCATGATCTCAGGGTCCTGGGAACAAGTCCTGCATCAGGCTCCTTGCTCAGCAGAGAGCCTGCTTCTCCCTATCTCTCTGCCGTTCCCCCTGCTCATGTTCTGTCTCTTTCAGACAAATAAATAAATAAAATACTTATTTTTTAAATTAACATATAATTTATTTTTTTCAGGTGTATAAGTCTGTGATTCTTCAGTCTTATACAACTCAGAGAACTCACCATAGCACCACAGCATACCCTCCCCAGTGTCCATTACATCCCTCCCAGCCCCCTCCACTCCAGCAACCCTCAGTTTGTTTCCTGAGATTAAGGGTCTCTTATGGTTTGTCTCCCTCTCTTGTTTCATCTTGTTTCATTTTTCCCTGCCTTTCCCTATGATCCTCTGTCTTTTTTCTCAAATTCCTATATCAGTGAGAACATATGATAATTGTGTTTCTCTGATTGACTTATATCATTTAGCATAATACCCTCTAGTTCCATCCATGTTGTTGCAAATGACAAGATTTCATTTTTTTTAAGATTTTATTTATTTTGACAGACAGAAATCACAGGTAGGCAGAGAGGCAGAAAGAGAGGAAAGGAAGCAGGCTCCCTGCTGAGCAGAGAGCCCGATGTGGGGCTCGATCATCAGACCTTGGGACCATGACCTGAGCCGAAGGCAGAGGCTTTAACCCACTGAGCCACCCAGGTGCCCCAAGATTTCATTTTTCATTTTTCTAATACTCCACTGTGTATATATACTGCATCTTCGTTATCCATTTATGTGTTGATAGACATCTAGGCTCTTTCCATAGTTTAGTTGTTGTGGACGTAGCTGCTACAAACATTGGGAGCACATGCCCCTTCAGATCTTTAGGGTATCTTTGTATCTTTAGGGTAAATCGTAGCGTAGCTCTATTTTCAACTTTTTGAGGAACCTCCATACCGTTTTCCAGAATGGCTGCACCAGCTTGCATTCCCACCAACAGTGTAGGAGGGTTCCCCTTTTTCCACATCCTCAGCAGCACCTGTTGTTTTCTGACTTGTTAATTTTAGCCATTTTGACTGGTGTGAGGTGGTATCACATTGAGGTTTTGATTTGTATTTTCCTGGTGCTGAGTGATGTTGAGTACTTTCTCATGTGCCTATTGGCCATTTGGATGACTTCTTTGCAGAAATGTCTGTTCATGTCTTCTGCCCATTTCTTGATTGGATTATTCTTTGGGAGTTGAGTTTGGTAAGTTCTTTATAGATTTTGTATACTAGCCCTTTATCTGATATGTCATTTTCAAATTTCTCCCATTCTGTCAGTTGTCTTTCAGTTTTGTCAGTTTCCTTTGTGTGCAAAATCTTTTGATCTTGATGAGGTTCCAATAGTTCATTTTTGCCCTTGCTTCCCTTGCCTTTGGTGATATTTCTAGGAAGAATTTGCTGTAGCTGAGGTTGAAGAGATTGCTGCCTGTGTTCTCCTCAAGGCTTTTGATGGATTCCTGTCTCACACTGAGGTCCTTCATCCATTTTGAGTCTATTTTTGTGTATGGTATAAGGAAATGGTCCAGTTTCATGGTCCAGCATGTGGCTGTCCAATTTTCCCAACACCATTTGTTGAAGAGACTGTCTTTTTTCCATTGGACATTCTTTCCTGCTTTGTCGAAGATTCGTGGACCATAGTGTATAGGGTTTATTTCTGGGCTTCTAATCTATTCCATTGATCTATGTGCCTGTTTTTGTGTCAGTACCATACTGTCTTGATGATTACAGTTTTGTAAGTTTGGAATTGTGACACCACCAGCTTTGGTTTTCTTTTTCAACTTTCAACTTTCTTTTTCTTTCTCAACTTTCCTCTGGCTATTTGGGGTCTTTTCTTGTTCCACACAAATCTTAGTATTATTTGTTCCATTTCTTTGAAAAAAGTTGATGGCATTTTGATAGGGATTGCCTTAAATGTGTAGATTGCTCGAGGTAGCATAAACATTTTTGCAATATTTGTTCTTCTAATCTATAAGCATGGAACTTTTTTTTTTCATTTCTTTGTATCTTCCTCAATTTCTTTCATGAATAATCTTTACTTTTCTGAGTACAGATTCTTTGCCTCTTTGGTTAGATTTATTCTTAGGTATCTTATGGTTTTGGGTGCAATTGTAAATGGGATCAAATCCATAATTTCTCTTTCTTCTGTCTCGTTGTTTGTATATAGAAATGCAACTGATTTCTGTGCAGTGATTTTATATCCTGTCACCTTACTGAATTCCTGTATGAGTTCTATCAGTTTTGGGGAGGAGTCTTCTGTCTTCCAAATAAAGTACCATATCATCTGCAAAGAGTGAGAGTTTGACTTCTTCTTTGCCTATTTGCATGCCTTTTATTTCTTTTTGTTGTTTGATTGCTGAGGCTAGGACTTCTAGGGCTAATGTTGAACAACAGTGGTTATACTGGGCATCCCTGCCATGTTCCTCCCCTTAGGGGAAAAGCTCTCAGTTTTTCCCCCTTGAGAATGATATTCACTGTGGACTTTTTGCAGATGGCTTTTATGATACTGAGGTATATTCCCTCTATCCCTACACTGTGATGTTTTAAAGAAAAAAGGATGCTATACTTTGTTAAATGCATTTTCTGCATCTGCTGGAGGATCATATGGTTCTTGTCCTTTTTTTTAAATTAATGTAGTCTATCACATTGATTGATTTTCAGATGTTGAACCAACCTTGCAGTCCAGGATAAATCCCACTTGGTCATGGTGAATAGTCCTTTTAATGTATGGTTGAATCCAATTAGCTAGTAATTTGGTGAGAATTTTGGCATCTCTGTTCTTCAGGGATATTGGTCTATAAGTCTCCTCTTTGTCTGGTTCTGGGAACAAGGTTATGCTGGCCTCATCAAAAGAGTTTGGAAGTTTTCCTTCCATTTTGATTTTTTGAAACAGCTTCAGAAGAATAGGAATTAATTCTTTAAATATTTGGTAGATTGTTTGCTTTGGTAGTACGTATACTAAATGTTTGGTAGAATTCCTGTGGGAAGTGATCCAGCCTTGGGCTTTTGTGTTTTGGGGGATTGTTGATTACTGCTTCAATTTCCTTCTGGGTTATGGGTCTTTTCAGGTTTTCCATTTCTTCTGGTTCAGTTTTAGTAGTTTATATGTCTCTTTAAGAAATTTATATGCATCAATTTCTTCTAGATTGCATAATTTGTTGGCATATAGTTGTTTCACTCATGAATTTTAAAATTCTTCTTTAATTTCCTGGTTGACCCTTTCATTCTTTAGTGGGATGGTCTTTAGCCTCCATGAATGTGAGTTCTTTCCAACTTTCCACTTGTCATTGAGTTCCAATTTAAAAACATTGTAGTCTGAAAATATTCAAGGAATGATCCCAGTCTTTTGGTACTGGTTGAGACCTGATTAGTGACCCAGGATGTGATCTATTCTGGATAATGTTCCTTGTGCACTAGAGAAGAATGTGTATCCTGTTGCTTTGGGATGGATGGTTCTGAGTATATCTGTGAAGTCCGTCTAGTCCAGTGTGTCATCAAAGTCCTTATTTCCCTGACGGATCTTCTTTTAAAAAAATTATTTATTTATTTGATAGACAGAAATTACAAAAGGCAGAGAGTCAGGCAGAGAGAGGAGGAAGCAGGCTCCCCGCTAAGCAGAGAGCCCGATGCAGGGCCCTATCCCAGGACCCTGAGATCATGACCTGAGCTGAAGGCAGAGGCTTTAACCCACTGAGCGACCCAGGTGCCCCCCTGACAGATCTTCTGCTGAGATGATCTATCCATTGCAGTGAGGTGGATGTTAAAGTTCCCTACTATTATTGTATTGTTATCGATGTGTTTCTTTGAATTTATTATTAATTGGCTTTTATAATTGCTCCCATTTTAGGGGCATAAATATTACATACTTAAATTGCCCCTTTAAATATGATAGTGTTCTTCCTTGTCTCTTATTAGTCTTCAGTTTAAAATATAATTTTTCTGATATAAAGAGTGCCATTCCAGCTTTCTTTTGATGCCCATTAGCAAGATAAATGGTTTTCCACCCCCTCACTTTAAATCTGGATGTGTCTTTGGGTCTAAACTGAATCTCTTGCAGACAGCGTATTGATAGGTCTTACTTTTTTATCCAATCTGATACTCCATGTCTTTTGATTGGAGCATTTAGCCCATTTATATTCAGAGTGAGTATTGAAAGATAGGAATTTAGTGCCATCATATTGCCTGCAAAGTAACTGTTTCTGTATATTATGTCTGTTTCTTTCTGGTCTATGTTACTTTTGGGCTCTCTCATTGCTGAGAGGACCCCTTTTAATAATATTTGTAGGCTGGTTTGGTCATCTGGTAGGCTGGAAGCTTTTTATCACTCCTTCTATGTTAGATGACATCTTAGCTGCATAAAGTGGTTTTGGCTGTGTATTTTTCTAATTTAGTACCCTGAATAGATCATGCCAGTTCTCTCTGGCCTGCCAGGTTTCCTAGATATATCTGCTACCAGTGTAATGTTTCTACCATTGTAGGCTATAGACCTCTTGTCCCGAGCTGCTTTCAGGATTTTCTCTTTGTCTCTGACAAAATTTGCAATTTTCACTATTATATGTTGGGGTGTTGACCTATTTTTATTGATTTTGAGGGGAAGTCTCTGTGCCTCCTGAATTTTGATGCCTATTTCCTTCGTCTTGTTAGGGAAGATTTCCCCTATAACTTGTTCCAGTGTACCTTCTGCCCTCCTCTCTCTCCCCCTTTCCTGGGATCCCAATTATTCTCATTGGGATCCCAATTATACTAATATAGTTTTGCTTTATGGTGTCAGTTGTCTCTCAAATTCTTTCCTCGTGATCCAGTAGTTATTTATCTCTCTTTTTGTCAGCTCTTTTATTCTCCATCATTTGGTCTTCTATATCCCTAATTCTCTCTTCTGCCTCGTTTATCCTAATAGTTAGAACCTAGCAGTTAGAGCCACAATTTTTTTACTTCATCTCATTAATAGCTTTTTATTTTGACTTGGTTAGATTTTAGTTTTTATTTCTCCAGAAAGGGATTCGCTCTGAATCCTTTGCAGCTGATGGCACGGTTTCCTTCTGGCTCATATGCAGAGTCCTCTGATATGGCTCAGGTGTCCTTTTGGGTAGGGCATGGGAGCCAGGACTCTGGAGACAGAACCTGAAAAACCAACCTAGGGTTAGGGTTAGGGCCTAGGAGCATGGCAGGCCCAATCTACCAGTGCTGAGGTGAGCACCATGGGGGTCCGGGTGTTGAGTTGAGGGTGTGGGTCTGGCTGAGTGTCAGTCTCTGGGTTTGCGTCCAGGGGGCGCTGCCTCCAGTTGGGGGGGGGGGTGCTGGCCTCAGGTGGGCATGGCAGATGGTTTCCTTCTGGGTGGCAGGTGGAGTCCTCTGGAATTGCTCAGGTGTCCCCAGACCCTGGGGCTTTAGCACCAAGTCTCTGAGAACAGACTCCTCTAAGCCTAACCTAGGGTCAGGGTTGGGGTCAGGTTTAGGGTCAGGGTTTTAGGGTCACAGGTTAGGGTTAGGGTTTAGGGGTTTGCTAAGGTTAGTTTATTTGCCTTTTTTAAAAAAGATTTTATTTATTTATTTGAAAGAGATGACAAGAAGGCCAAGAGGTAGGCAGAGAGGGAGAAAGGGGGAAGCAGGCTCCCCCTGAGCAGAGAGCCCCATGCGGGGCTTGATCCCAGGACCCTGGGACCATGATCTGAGCTGAAGGCAGAGGCTTTAACCCACTGAGCCACCCAGGCACCTCAATTTACCTTTTAATACAAGATATCCATGCCTAAATAAGACATTTTCTTAAAGTATTTTATAATGAGTGAAGTTTAACATGTAACCCAAATAGTTTCAGAAAAGAACCAAATGTTCCAGTATTTCTTGATATTTATGTTTTATGGTCAAAATAATTAAAAATCAAGTTGCTCTATGACTATTCTCCCAGATGAAATCGCTGGCCCTGCCTTTCTGGTCTTGGCTAAAAGCATCTTCTCAGGGCGCCTGGGTGGCTCAGTGGGTTAAGCCGCTGCCTTCGGCTCGGGTCATGATCTCAGGGTCCTGGGATCGAGTCCCGCATCGGGCTATCTGCTCGGCAGGGAGCCTGCTTCCTCCTCTCTCTCTCTGCCTGCCTCTCTGCGTACTTGTGATCTCTCTCTGTCAAATAAATAAATAAATAATCTTTAAAAAAAAAAAAAAAAAAAGCATCTTCTCAGTAGGCTTCCTTAATGGGCCTCTTTGAATAGAATGACTCTCTTAGCCCTTAGCCTGCATCCCTTCCTATAGTTGATCTGCTGATTATATCCCTTGCTCTTTGCAAGCTCCCAGGTGGCACTAGAACTATACGTTTGCACTAAGTGGATACCCCATAAATATTTATTCATTGAACAAGTATGGGTTTTTGCAATAAAAAATGTCCAGGGGCACCTGGGTGGCTCAGTGGGTTAAAGCCTCTGCCTTTGGCTTGGGTCGTGATCCCGGCATCCTGAGATCGAGCCCCACTTCGGGCTCTCTGCTCAGCAGGGAGCCTGCTTCCTCCTCTCTCTCTGCCTGCTTCTCTGCCTACTTGTGATCTCTCTGTCAAATAAATAAATAAACTCTAAAATAAATAAATAAAATAAATAAATAAAGTCCATGTTTTATCAGTGAATTTTTTTTTACTATATCAGAATATATTTGGAGAAAGCTATTGCTCCATGAATATACCTCTGTCAAGGCTGTGGCTTTCTTTATGTCCTGTGTCATGCTTCCCTGAGCTAGCCGGAGCACTCCTGACCCATGTATGAAGCTCAGCTTCAAACCTGAGGGGTGAGTTCTTTGAAGGCACTGGGGGGCAATTGTGGGGTTTGCCCTGTTGGACACGACTGTGTCATCTGGGGCCAGGTGTGACGTGAGCACCCCCGCTTTCTCTAGCTTTTTCCATCTTCCTCTACCCTCTGTCCACATGCGGGTTTCCCACCAACCATATCTTTGCAGACAAACTGAGATGGCCTATGGCTCGGGACTCCACTGACATCACAGAGTCTCATTATAACCAGTGTCAGAGGTTTCTGTGGCACTGACATGACCTTTGTTCCCAGAATATGCCCCAGGAAGAGTCCCATGAGACTCTGGTAGTCCAGGAAAGATCAATGGGTGATTGCGGCTCTAGCTAAAACCACTCTGGGGGATCATCCTGGAGGCCACCTCCCATCTCAGTCTGGCTCTTTTGCTGATTTCCAATACGACCTAGGAGAGTCACTTCACTGGAGCGTCAGACTCATCATTTCCAAAGTGGGGACATATTTTTAGATTAATGGATTCATTCAAGACTATGGAATGAAATCCTAGGAAGCTCTGGGCAGTCTCCCAGATGGATTCTATCTCAGGAGTTCTGACTCCGTCCTCCCTGCTCCTATCGGTTCTCCCTTTGGGCACAATGGCTGTTCCATGGAAATTCCCCAGGGCAACACTGCACTAGCAAGTGTCTTCAGAGTGTGCCTCCATGCCATCTGATGTGGCTGAGGGGCCAAGAGCAATTCTGAACCTAAACCAAGGTTTTGGCTGTGCTGCTTTACTTGCACGAAAATAGCAGTGCCTGGATCAGGCCTTCACTGCAAAAGTTGAGACAGCTTAGTGAGGACCTTGCCTAGGACACTAGCCCCATGACACTGTGAGGGCACTTGGAGTCCACAGTTAAGTCATGCAAGGCAATAAGTGAATCTACATCAGGGTAGATGATGCAAGGTATAGTTTCACAGCAAACACGACAAAAAACATTAAATGTTAAATGTACTCTATACTGTGGCAGTAATGGGAAAAGTGAACGATAGGGCCAGAGAGGGGAATAGGAATTCCAAGAAGCAGTCTGAAGTCATCAGGGGTAGGGGGTGTCTCGTGGAGGAAGGGACCAGGAGGCTTGTCACAGATTACAACAGTGCAGCATCAGGGTGTGTGCTCTGCCTGACTCATGACCCCCAGGGGCATTTGGGGCATTCTAGCTACAGAGGATCTACAGGTCGCAAATTGGCCTGAGCAGAGCCTCAGGCATTGTACTTGGTATTCCTGGTACTTGGTATGTCTTCTTGGTTCCTGGGTGTGGCTCTTCCTCTGCTTCTGGAGCCTGTTGATTCTCTTGTTTTCCTCTGAGGGGCACTATTTTGTATGGATTCAGTACTGTTTGTTGACACAAATTCTTGCTGAAAAGAAGTGAAATAGAAGTCATCCTTGTTTTCCAAGTAGACCTGAGTAGATTCAATAGTAATAGCCTTTTCCCAGGCCCCTGGGCTTTCATCTGCTAGCCAACTCTGAGATTGTTGAAAGCATCTTCTGTTCTTAACAAGCTGAAAGAATTGGTTTGGTTTTTAAAAAATTCAACAAAGTCACACTTTCCATAATCTATACAATGATCTGTAAACATTGGATGAACAAGGTTTGACAGCATGAAGGAAGAATTGGCTTTGCAGTGGGGTGTGGGGCCGTGTTTACTCACTATTGCCCTCATGTGGCCACTCTCCAAATAGCACGTGGCCGAATATGTTCCAACTTTAACAGATTCAAGGGAGGATAAGACAGAAGACGGTTGGTCCCTGAATTCCTTAGCTCCTAAAAACTATCCTCTAATTGATGAGTGATATTCTAAATCGAGTATATCTTAACTAGATATTAGGGTTAGGATCAGGGTAAAGTTGCATACATTAATTATGGACAGCTTTTTGCATGTCAGTCTTACCTGCCTAAGGTGTTTTTAAGAAATAAAATGGGAGAGGATTTAGTCACCAAAGCACTGAGTACATAACCTGACCCGGGAAATTGGTAACTAAACATAATTATTGTTTCATCTTAGCTGAGGACCAGGAGCTGGTCCTACAGGTACCTGGCAGGTAGCATCTGTGGCCAGCTGGCCTTCTCCCCCCGACACCCACCCCCAGCTCAGCACATCCTCTGCTCTGCTCAAGGGCAGCAAACAGACGGTCCAGGTGCAGGTGTGATTCCCTGCTGTCAGGCATGGCTTGCTTCCGGCGGTAGAGAAGTGGGCCAGCTCACATGCATATGATGTATTCTTATGGTTCCTTGCTGTCTGCCTCTCCTTTCTGTCACCCTGGTCCTGAAACTTTAGCTCCTGGGAGAACTTGGGCTTGCAGATTTCCGTGGACATTTCGATGTGTAGATCTGTGTTGCCTTTGTTCCCTGTCCTTGGGTTGGAGATGAAGGCGTGAAAAGCCATCATACTCTGAAAGCAGCAAAAAGAAATAATCAAGTGTGCTTTGCCCCCCGCACCTCAGGCTTAAAAGCCATGGCCATCTACATACTTCATGTTCTACACAATCAGCTTTAGGGACTCACAGATGCATTTGAAATGAAATTGTACTGAAAGAAATCTCATTACTGAACTTTTGCCTTGCAGAAGACAGTTTAGGGACACTGCCCCTCGCCTGCTTTGTTGTTTTTGGTCTGGCCAATGCCTGGTCACACTGACACATGTAGGCACACAAGGGCACAACTGTGACATCCGCATGGAGCACTCCTGGTCCCCCCCGGGTCTGGCCAACCCTGCACACCCCCAGTCCTCCTGAGCATCCTCCTTAGTGACACATCCTCCTTAGTAACAGCCTCCTTAGTGACACATCCTCCTTAGTGACAATGCTCCTCAGTTTATATGTGGTGTAAGGTAAGGGTCCAGTTCCATTCCTCTGTACATGGATAGCTGATTGTCTAGCACCCTTTGTTGAAAAGACCATTTTGTCCCCCCAGTATAATGTTGTCCACCCTTGTCAAAATTCAGTGGACTGTGGATGAAGGGGTTTATTTCTGGGCTCTCAGATCCCACTGCTCTGTATGCATACGTTTTTTAAAAAATTTATTTTTTATTTATTTTCAGCATAACAGTATTCATTATTTTTGCACCACACCCAGTGCTCCATGCAATCCATGCCCTCTATAATACCCACCACCTGGTACCCCGACCTCCCACCCCCGCCCCTTCAAAACCCTCAGATTGTTTTTCAGAGTCCATAGTCTCTCATGGTTCATCTCCCCTTCCAATTTCCCCCAACTCCCTTCTCTTCTCCATCTCCCCATGTCCTCCATGCTATTTGTTATGCTCCACAAATAAGTGAAACCATATGATAATTGACTCTCTCTGCTTGACTTATTTCACTCAGCATAATCTCTTCCAGTCCCGTCCATGTTGCTACAAAAGTTGGGTATTCATATGCATGCTTTTTAAAAAATTGTTTTATTTATTTAAAATTTTTTTTTAAATTTGGGGCGCCTGGGTGCGTCAGTGGGTTAAGCCTCTACCTTTGGCTCAGGTCATGATCTTAGGTCCTGGGATAGAGCCCTGCATTGGGCTCTCTGCTCAGCAGTGAGCCTGCTTTCCCCTCTCTCTCTGCCTGCCTCTCTGCCTAGTTGTGATCTCTCTCTGTCAAATAAATAAATAAAATCTTTAAAAAAATTTTTTAACTTAAATTCAATTAATTAACCTATAATGTATTATTTGTTTCAGGGTGTGTGCATACCTATACTTCAGTAGCATAATGTTTTATTTACTGTTGCTTTGTATTAAGATATGAACTTTGGAAGTATGACCTTTCACCTTTGATTCTCTTTTTCAAGATGGTTTTGTCTATCTTGTGGTCCCTTAAAATTCCATATGACTGTTACGATTAGCTTGTGTATTTCTTCCCAAAGGCCTTTGTGAAATTTCTTGGGAACACATTGAATTTCCACATTGCTTTGTGTACTGTTGCCATCTTATCAGTGGTATGTTTTTTCATCACCATGGGTGTCCTCAGATTTACTTAGGTTTCCCTTACTTTCTTTCAGCAATGTTTTGTAATTTTTAGCGTACAAGATGTACACCTTAATTACATCTGTTCCTAAGTATTTTGTCAATGTTGATGTTCCCTAAAATGGAATTATTTTCTTTAATTCCTTTTTGGATGGTTCATTGCTAATGTATATAAATAAGAAAGATTTTTGTGTATTGATATTTTGTCCTGTAACTTTGTGGAATTAGGGAACTGGCTATAATCATTTTTTGTTGATTCTTGAGGAAGCTCTCTATATAAGATGGTACCATCTCTGGTCTCCAAATAGACCTCATTCTACTCTTTCCTTTCACTTGTGGATTCCTTATTTCTTGCCTTATTGTTCTGGGTTGAACTTTCAGTACAATACTGAGCGAGGAGTGAAAGCCAGCATGATGGACTTGATGAACTTGTTTATGATTTCAGAGTAGTCCTCAAAATAGTCCTGTCAGTCCTCAAAATTGAGCATGATGTTTGATTAGGTTTAGGGTGGGGTGAGGGTTAGGGCTTAGGGTTGGGGTCTCCCTGTTCTCCACTGCACAGAGCCCGTTTTTCTCTGGTAACCAGCAGAATGATCATTTCAGATAACTTTTTGAGCCTCTCTGTGATCAACTCCCCAGCTGCCTGTCCTCTCCAGCCTTACCTCTCCCACCATATCCCCCCACCCGTGGGCCTCCCAGGTGTGTCATTGTCCCACATATGCCTTGGGCCTGGCTCCAGGCCTTTACATTCTCTCTGCCCTCTGCCAGGAGCATTCTTCTCTCCCCCTGCTTCACGTCTGGCTTGTTCCCCTGTTGGCTGGACCTGGACTAGCTGCCCCCCCACACACCGGGTGACCTGACTCATTTTTGCCAGCTGTGTGTGGCCTTTCTCCTATGTAAATATGGTGCCCACTTTCTCTGTGTGAGCAATTTACTAAACTGCTGGGTATGGGGCAGGCACAGGGAAGTAGCCTTAGGGCCTGTGTGAAAAAATCGGTCTCAGGGTGCCTAGGTGTCTCAGTTGTTAAGCATCTGCCTTTGGCTCAGATAGTGATCCCAGGGTCCTGGGATTGAACCCTGCCATGTTGGGCTCCCTGCTCAGCTGGGAGCATGCTTCTCCCTCTCCCACTCCCCCTGCTTATATCTCTCTCTAGCTGTCTATCTCTCTGTCAAATAAATAAATAAAACCTTAAAAAAAAATCAGTCTCAGAGGGCTCACCACCCTTGCTGACAATGGTGGAACTGCTGTCCCCACAGGTACAGCGAGACAAAACTTCCAACTTCTTGGGGCTGGGGAGATGTAGACCTGGACCTGGAAGCTTCCACTCTTAGACTCATGGCTGGGACCTAAGCAAGCCCCTTCTTCTTCTAGCGGTCCTCTTTCCCCTTCTCTGCCCATGGGCTGGACCTGATCTGGGGGAGCTCGAGGGTGATCTCTTCTAGGAATAGCAGTGGTTGACTGATGGACCTTGTCAGCAAGAAGCCCAGTAGCCTTCAAGGAGAACCCTGTGGGGGGTGGAGACAGCTCTGTGGGGGCCAGCAATAGCCCCCTCAAAGCAAAGTGGGGCTTTGAGAGAAAGGAGGGCTGTGCCCAAAGGTGCACCACTCCTGGCAGGTGGGGACAGGACCTGCAGGGGGGCCGGCCAGGAGAGGGCATCTGCATGGTTTGCCTGGGAGCTCAGCATAGGTGGAATGTTCTTGGTTCCAGCATGCTGACTGTAGGGTTGGTTTCCTGCCTCTGAAGCTTCAGGGTCCCCTTTGTATAATGGGGTGCTGATGGCCCCCATCTCTGGGAGCAGAGGGTAGAGAGGCCCCATGGGCAGACTTGCTCAGGACAGGCTGGGAGAGTGGCTGTTGCTTAAACCAGCCCAAGGCCTGTCCCCTTGACGAAGGTGCACACGTCCATGGCCCCCAGCTCTGGGGTCCTGCTGCCAGCCTCTGACAGTGACCCTCCTCCTGTCTTGTCCCTTGTCCCTGTAGGTAGGTGGTCGGCCTAGAGCTGTTCCTGCAGAGGGCAGAGAAGCCCATCATGGTGGGACACAGGGTCACTTACTAGGTAATCACCAGCCAGCGGGCTGCCGGGCCCATGTGCCCCCCTGGGAGGGCTGGAGGGTGGTGGTCCTCAAGGTCCCTGGCGCCCTGCACTGGCAGGATGTGTCCATGCGGTGCATGGTGATGGTCAGCTGCTCTGTAAGCAATGCTTCCTCTGAGAGGTGGATGACCTGGTGTGTGCAGATGTGGACACGATGTTCTGTGACCATGTGGACATGGAGATCCTGTCCCCCCTCTTTGGCACCCTGCACCCCATTTTCTACCAGGTGTCCCATGAAGACTTCAGCTACTATTGCCAGCCACAATCCCAGGCCCATATCCCCAGGGACCAGGGTGATGTTTACTACATGGGGGCTTTTTTGGGGGAGTTGGTGGTGGACATTTACTGACTGACATTGGCCTGTCACCAGGTGTTGGGGATCGACCTGGCCAATGGGATCGAGATTGTGTGGTGTGTTGAGAACCACTTGAACAGGCATCTACTGGACCACAATGCCACCAAGGTGCTATCCCAGAGGACCTGTGGGACCTGCAGTGGCTGGGCTGTCCCCTGTTTTTTTTTTTTTTTTTTTTTTTTTTTTTTTTTTTTTAGTATATGTGCTGCCGAAGCAAGCACTGGGCTGTCCCCTGGAGGACCTGTGGGACCCATGGTGGCTGGGCTGCCCTTCCCTGCCTTCATGAAGAAGCTGAGATTCAGGCTGTGCCCAAGAATCACCAGGACATGTGGGACTCATGAGGGGCTGTCCCCATCTCTGTCAGGGATTGCTGTCCTGAGCAGAGCTGTCAGAGAAGATTCCTACTTCTGTCCTCTTGAGGGAGACCGTGGAACCCAGCCCTGCCCACACAGGCATGTCCAGGGACCCCAGCTGCACCAGCACACGGGAGGCCTGCCTGGGGACACAAGGTCCTCTCTTTGTGGACACTACATTTGGATAACTTCTGGGTCATTTGCAGCTGTGAACAGCTCCAGTTTTATGTCAGATATTTTTCTGTGTCAATTCTGTGCCAATGAGCAACCATCTTTAAAAAGAACAATCAAGGGAAAAGGTTTTCTTCCTGGTTCTAGACAGACAGTGCTTGGTGGGGCTGGGAGTGGTCGCGCAGCGGCTGTGGAGCCAGGATGGCCTCTGGTCGGGTCTTCCCTCCCAGTCCCTGCACCTTGCCATGGCCACAGGGCTTCAGGGGCGGGGGAGCACCGAGCCACCTCTCAGACCTTCAGTCCCCTGACCGCCCAGGAGCATGGAGCCCTCTGAGTTGTGTACGGTTTCTGCCTTGGTTTTATTTTTTATTTGTTAATTTTTAAAACTTAAATTGATTAGCTAACGTATAGTACATCAGTAGATTTTAGTGTAGTGTTCAGTGATTCATTAGTTGCCTGTAACACCCAGTGCTCATCACAACATGTGCCCTCCTTAATACCTGTCACCCAGCTACCCCACCCCCCACCCCTCCTTTCTGTCACCCTCAGTTTGGTTCCCGGAGTCCAGAGTCTCTCATGGTTTGTCTCCCTCTCTGATTTCTTTCCATTCAGTTTTCCCTCCCTTCCCCTGTGGTCCTCCTCTATTCCTTGTTCCACGTATGAGTAAAACCATATAATTATTGTTTTTCTCTGCTTGACTTAGTTCACTCAGCATAATCCTCTCCAGTCCCATCCATGTCGATGCAAATGGTGGGTATTTGTCCTTTCTGATGCCTGAGGAATATTCTCTTGTATATATGGACCACATCTTTATCTATTCATCTGTTGAAGGACATCTAGGCTCTTTCAACAATTTGGCTATTGTGGACATTGCTGCTATGAATACTGGGGTGCAGGTGGCCCTTCTTTTCACTACATCTGTATCATCGGGGTAAATACTCAAGAGTTCAGTTGCTGGGTCGTAGGGTAGCTCTATTTTCAACTTCTTGAGGAACCTCCATACTGTTTTCCAGAATGACTACACCAGCTTGCATTCCCACCAACAGTGTAAAAAGGTTCCCTTTTCTTCACAACCTCACCAACACTTGTTTCCTGTCTTGTTAATTTTAGCCATTCTAACTGGTGTAAGGTGGCATCTCATTATAGTTTTGATTTGTATTTCCCTCATGTCGAGGATGTTGAGCAATTTTTTATGCGTCTATTTTGAGCCTCCTCAGTCTCCTCTGCTGCCCTCATTTTCCTCCTCAGCCTGAAGATGGTCCCAGCCAATCTGCAGCTTTGAACTCCAGTTCGGCCCAGATGCCAGGAACATACCCTGGGGGGTATCGCCTCACCTACCCCATCTGTCCTGTCCACGTCAGGTGCCTGCACCCCCGCCCCCACCAGCTGGCCACCTGCTCCTCTCACAGAAGTTCTCATCTCAGGAGAGGGAAACACCAAGTCCAGACCCTTGGATTCCTCTGTGACTTGTTGCTTTCCACCAACTCTCCCAGTAGTGAGGTGGCTACTGGAGGACATTCGATGTCCAAACCATTTAAAGGCATATATGAGTCTCTGCTGCTTAGGGTAATGGATAAGACTTGGGTCAAACAGAAACCTAGCAGAATCACTGGAAGAAAGGCTGAGTGATGGGGAGCTTTAGGGGAGAAGGGCCTAGAAGCTCTGACCTAGTCCCCAGCCCCTGCGACACTGCATACATGTCTGCTCAGGGCCGACCTGAGAAGGCCCTAGGTTCTGCCCTCTGGTGATTGTCAGACTTGGCAAGTAGGAAGTGAAGGCCAAGGCAGAGTGCTAAGAGGCCTGGCTGGGGCTGAAGGTGTATCCCGACACCCCCACACCCAGAGCCCTCCTCCCTATCTGCCAAGACTGGAAGTTGGGTTTTTTGTTTTTGTTTTTGTTTTTTTTCCAGAAGGAGGGTAGTTTCCAGATATTTAAGGAAATCTCACCCAGTGGACAGTTGACCACTACATTCACAGACCAGACACTTCTGTGGCCACACACAAGGAATACAGATTTGACAAAATCAGTTCAGGAATGTCACTAAGCCAACAGCAGAACTGCACGGATAGGAGCAGCAGCAGTGAACCGTGGGGAGGGGAAGAGCTGGTATTTGACTTGTTACGCTGCACTATTCACAGTGTCCCGGGTCCGAAGGCCAGGAGATGAGTCGTGGTGACACAGGAAAGGAATGTATTTCAGTGCGGCCGACACCAGAAGGCAGAGGACTGGCCTGGTCTCAAGGTGTTGAAAACACCCCTGGGCTTTTATATGAGGAAAATCTAGGACAAAGGTTGGTGGGCAGGTGCAGAGGTCAGTAAAGTTCAAGTCAGTCATTGTCTTGGGGTCCATCATGTGGGGTCTTGCTGGTGTCAGGCAGTGGTTATTGCTTGAGGGGTCGTTTTGGTGCCCACTGGGTCTTTGACTTGGGTTAACAGATGAGCCCAGAGGAGGGCTGTCACCAAGTACAGACAAAGGTCAGAGTGGAGGTGGGCAAAGGTCTTGTTCACTCCGAGAGCAGGGGAGCTCCGAGCCTCTGCTACACACCTTGCTCTGCTCGTCACTTCCAGCTGCCTGGTCCTGAGTTCCGTCCTTTTTTTTTTTTTAAGATTTTATTTATTTGACAGAGAGAGATCACAAGTAGGCAGAGAGGCAGGCAGAGAGAGAGAGAGGAGGAAGCAGGCTCCCTGCTGAGCAGAGAGCCCGATGCGGGACTCGATCCCGGGACGTGAGATCCTGACCTGAGCTGAAGGCAGTGGCTTAACCCACTGAGCCACCCAGGTGCCCCCTGAGTTCCGTCCTTTTAATGAACTGGTTATCTAGTAAGTAACATGTTTCTCTGAGTTCCATGAGCCACTCAAGCTGACTATTTGAACCTGAGAAGGAGGTTGTGGGGCCCTCCAATCTGTAGCCATAGCTCGGAAACACTGGTGACCTCTCTGCCCAGCCACTGGCTGACCACTCAGTGAACAGCACAGGGATTCAGTGGCCACACACAGCAAAGAACACAGACTTGAAAAAGTTCAAAAAGTCACCAAGCCAACAGAAGCAACCACAACAAGCAGCAATAATGAAGCCTGGGGTGGGGAAGGTTTGATATCCAGGATGCTTCTGTTATAATATTCACGCCCTGGACTTGTCAGTGGGGCCAAGTCCCCCAGCTGGGGGTCAGGTAGCTTTCTACATGTTCCACCTGCCTTTCCCTAGCTCCCCCAGCCTTGCACAGCCCTGTGCTCCTTCCCAGCAGAGGGTGGTTTTAACCAAGGTCAGGAAGATGGGATGGATTTTCCTGATTTTCCTGACTCCACCTGCCCCCCACGCCCCACCCCGCCCAGAGAGGAAAGTTTTCTTCAACTCCTCTTAAGGTCCCTGGCTGGGTCTGGAAATTGACAAAGACAGATGAACAGGAGGAAAGCTGGCAAAGTGTCTTGATTTTTTTTTTTTTGGTGGGAACCTCAAAAGAACCTGGAGACCAGCAGAGGTGATTGAAGCACACAGTTCTAGGTTTTAAGCAAAGAAGCAATCAATGTGTGAAGAACTGAGAGACACAGGGGTTTGAGCTAGGGCTGGTAAATGGTTAAAAAGTAACTAGGAAGATAAAAGTTAGTTTAACCAGGTTTGTTCCTCTAGACTTTGTGGCCCTAAATTCCTTGACTCTGGTGATAAGCGTGTCCTCCCTGCGGTCTGGGGAGAGAAAGTGCCACATGGGAGTATTCTGACCTCCTTCAGGGAAGAAGGGATGACAGCTGGGGGTCAGAGGGAACTTCCTGCTTTTGCTCTATGGAAAGTTCTTTCAGTTTCTATATTTAATTTGCCAAGGTGCCATATTTGGGATAGTATGTCCTGACCTCATTGGCCTGGTGCTGAACTCCATCTCTTCCTAGTATCCATGACATTGAATGCGCTGCTGTGGAGACCTCCTAGCCCTGGGGTAGCCCCTTGTCCAGGGAGGCACCTGCCTCCAGGGGAGGGTTGTCTATGGCTTCCCACAGGGGTGCCCTGTTGCTAAGGGTGGCTGCCCCTCCTCAAGGAGATTGGGTGAGAGTGTGCGGATCTTACTTCGAGAAACTGACTTCATTTTTTGCAAATGTCTACCCAGTAGTGGGATCATACAGATGTTCTATTTTTAGTATTTGGGGGAAACTCCATACTTTTCCCAACATTGTTGTGCCAACCAAGGTCAATTCTGGATGATTTTACCTATAAACCAGAGATTTTTCAAGAACCTCTCCAGCAGAGAACATGAAGAGAACATTTTTAGGGCTTTGCAAAGCACACTAATCCTAGGAACAAACAGGTGGAGCTCCCAATGGCACGGTTTCCTTGTGGCTGGCAAGGGGAGTCCACTGGTATGGCTCAGGGTTCCCCGACCAGTAAAGCCTGGTGCCCAGGCCTCTGGGGAGAGAAGCCTTAAAATCAAATCTAGGGTTAGGGTTAGGGTTAGGGCCCAGGGGCATGGCAGACCTGATCTGCCATTGGCAAGTTGAGCACCCCAGGGAGCTTAGCTGAGGGCTTTGGTCAGGCTGAACGTTAGGCTCCGGGTTTGTGTCCAGAGGGGCCGCCTCAAGTGGATGTGACCTCAGGTGGGCATAGCAGATTTCTCCTGCTCTGAATCCTTTGTGAAGCTCCAAATGGCACATTTTCCTTCTGGCTGGCAGGCGAATTCCTCCCATGTGGCTCGGGAGTCCCTGACCATAAGGGCCTGTCAGGCCTCTGTGGACAGAAGCATGTGAATGAGATCATATAGTATTTGTCTCTCTTTGACTTTTTTCATTTTTCATGGTGTGTAGAGGGTTCAACCATGTTGTTGCAAATGGATGGATTTACTTTTTTATGGGTGAATAATACTCTGTTGTATACACAGTTGTCCCTTGACCAAGATATGTTTTAAATGTGCAGGTCCACTTATATTTTGATAAATACTTTACTGTGAATGTGTTGTATCTCCCTTGTGATTTTCTTAATATTTCCTTTTCTTTAGATTATTGTCAGAATACAGTACCTAATACATAAAACATTCAAAATATGTGTTAATAAACTCTTTATGTCATCAGTAAGACTTCTCATGAACAGGAGGCTTTAATAGTTAAGTTTTGGGGGGAGTTGAATTTATACACAGAGGATGCTTTAGTGTTTTCTATGTATGGTATCATGTCATTGGCAAAAAGTGACAGTTTTACTTTTTCTTTAGTAATTTGGGTGTCTTTTCCTTTTTTTTTTTTTTTAATCTGACTGCTCTGACTAGAACTTCTAGTACTATATTGAATAAAAATAGAGTGTGCATGCTGGTCTCTTTTCTGATCTTAGCAGCAAAGCTCTAAATTTTTCACCATCGAGGGTGATGTTAGCTGTGGGTTTGTCATATATGGCCTTTGTTATGTTGAGGTATGTTTCCTCTAAGCCCAATTTGTTGAGAGCTTTTCTCACGGGTGGATGTTGAATTTTGTCAATACTTTTTCTGAATTTATTGAGATGATCATGTAATATTCTTATCCTTCATTTTGTGAATGTGGTGTATCGTGTTGATTGATTTCCCAACATTAAACTGTCCTTGCCTCTGAAGAATACTTCCCAGTTGATGATGGTGAATGATCTTTTTAAGGTATTACTGACTGTAGTTTGGTGGGATTTTGTTGAGGATTCTTATATCTATGTTCAGCAGGGGTATTGGCCTGTTCGTTTTTGTGTTTTTTTGTGGTGTCTTTGGGTTTGGAAACAGGGTAATGTTGGCCTCATAGATTGAATCTGGGTGTAGTCCTTCTATTTTTTGGAATAGCTTTTTTTTTTTTCAAGTTTTTAGTTATGTGTGTGTGTGTTTAAAGTAAATTCTACACTGAATGTGGGGCTTGAACTCACACCCCCAAGATCACTGGTTGCATGTTTTATTAACTGAGCCAGCCAAGCACCCCTATTTTTTGCAATTTTGAGACTAGGTATTAACTCTTCCTTGAATGTGTAGTGGAATTCACCCGTGAGGCCAGCTGGTCCTGGACTTGTGTTTATTGCATTTTTTTATTATTACCGATTGTTTCCTATAATCAGTCCGTTCAGCTTCAGGGTTATTCTTGATCCTTGGGTGATCTCCATCAAGACCTTCAGGCTTCAAGTCAAGTTGAGGTGTTTACTTTCTTTCTACTTGGCCAGCTCTGAACTCATTTTTCTTCCTCTTGCTGAGAGAATTTATAAAAATTGTTTTCAGATTCCAAAGCTTCTAAATGACATTTTGTAGTTAGCCTTTCAGCCTCTCAGCACCGGAGTTCAAACCAGCAATCCCCTCAAGGGTAAAATCACACATCAGCTTCCCAATACGGATTTCCCAAGCCCTGGATTTGTCCCCCCACATCCTTGCTGCTTTCATCACCTTGCCATAGTGACAAATATACATGTACCTGTGTGTATGCATGTGTGTGATAAATCACAAAGAGAGACGGACATAGGTATAGATGTTATTTCTGGAAAGCTCTAGTCATTGCAATGAAATGTTTACAGATGACATGATTTCATACTTGAAAACCTAAGAATTATTAGTCAAAAATTACTGAATCTACGAAGAATTCAATCGTCAGTAAACACAAGGGTTTGGTCGAAAAATCTTTTTATTACATTCATGATAGAAAAGTAAACAGATACATAATTTTTTGTGTGCTGTGCTTTAGTATCTATGAAAAATAAAAGTGCACATATATGTGCAGCCATGTCACATCTATTCCTGAAGAATAATGAAAGATCTATGCATATAGTAGGATTGTTATACTAACAAAAGCTCAAAAATTATCTATCCTTGATTAAGAAGACAATTTTTAAAATTATTGTAGCCATGCAACAGGGCATTATATTTATACTACTTGTAAAAATATCTATAATGTTATTATTTCTATAATGTTATTACATAAATGTCACCATAAATCATAGGTATATCATACAGAAATTTATTTATTTATTTATTTATTTATTATACATGCAACACATATACATAAAACACATATTTCTATATTTGAATAAAACCATTAGGATCGCCTTTGGAATAAAACCATATATACATATTATCTTTCCCTCTTCTTTGCCTTCTTTGTCTATGTCTGTGTATCTATGTGTTTCCAACTGTGTGTTTAACCAGTAAGGGAAAACAGGAAGGGCATCCTTAGAGAGACCAACAAATTCATGTTATTGCCTCTGGCTGGAATTACCATCCTGTTTTCTCACTGCATGTACATACTTACACGTGCCTCCCTACACAAACATTTACCACACACATTTATTATTATTTTTAAAGATTTTATTTATTTATTTGACAGAGAGAAATCACAAGTAGATGGAGAGGCAGGCAGAGAGAGAGAGAGAAGCAGGCTCCCTGCTGAGCAGAGAGCCTGATGCGGGACTCGATCCCAGGACCCCAGGATCGTGACCTGAGCCAAAGGCAGCGGCTTAACCCACTGAGCCACCCAGGCGCCCCCACACATTTATTTTTTAATAACCATTGGGAAAAAAACAAAAATTACACATGCCAAACTCTCAAGACATAGGGGTTAGAAATGAGTGAATATCATATATTTTTTAAAATTCTTTTAACTTGTGGGATAATTTTTAATAGAAGAAAATATGATATGAATAAGGTGTCTTACCGTGGTACAGACTGCAGATGAGATACAGCACAAGATCTCAGGATTGGGTACACAAAGAATTTAATTGGAAGCTAAGACTGAGTTTTGTTTCATGCGGGCAAATTTGAACTGAATCTTTTTTTTTTAACTGAATCTTAAAGGATGAAGACAATGAGAAGAGACAGGGTCAGGAATGCCCTCCCTGATGTGAAAGGAGAGGTGGACAGTGGCTAACACACAGGACAGAAAGCATCTGGCATATTCAGGTGAGGCCAGAGTGTGGCTCTGCCATCTGGCAGCCTGGCCTTTCTTCAGACTGGGACGAAACAGAGCTTAAAAACAGGCGGTGCACTGCCCAACCCATTGACAATGGGGGTGGTGTCAATGTCTTTTGGATTAACCAGAGGTTTCAAGTTGAAATGCTGTAAAATGTTGGTCAGTAGTAAAAAGAGCTCCATGCGGGCCAGGCCTTCTCCAGCACAAGCTCTCTTTCCTAAAAACGACATATAAATCAATATTCCTTTAATTCTGTTTCTGAGTTAGCACACAGGGGGGCTTAAATACATATGGATTGAGAAGATAAATATATTCATAGACTAATCAACCCATGACTTCTTGTATCTACACAGAAATGTGGTTTCCTTTACTTCCTCGGTACACATTTTTGTGTGTGTGCGTAGGGGCAAGGGCAGCTTGTCCCAAGATGGGCCACATTGGCATAAAGATTATTTTGAATTAAAAGCAACCAAACCCCAGCAGATTCTGGAAAATCTCCATACCTTTCCTTCAACTGCCTGCCTGCACCAGGAAGAGCATTTAGCAGACTATTGTGTTTTTTTTGTTTTTTTTTTTTAAGATTTTATTTGTTTGCCAGAGAGAAATCACAAGTAGGCAGACAGGCAGGCAGAGAGAGAGGGGAGAAAGCAGGCTCCCCGCGGAGCAGAGAGCCTGACGCGGGGCTCGATCCCAGAACCCTAGGATCATGACCTGAGCCGAAGGCAGAGGCTTTAATCCACTGAGCCACCCAGGCGCCCCTAGCAGATTATTCTTTATGTATGAAACTTACTGACATAACAGGGCAACCTCTCACCTTCCTGCTAATGGTCTTTCTCCCCCTGTGAATCCTCAGACCACCGCCCCCCTCCTTAGCTCAGGATGTGGACTACAGCCCATGTTGCCTGTCTTTGGAATTTCGTATGTCTGTGGATCACCCATACCTATGAAACTAAGTTTGATTTTCTCCTCTTTCTCCGTCTTTTGTCAATTTGATTTTTAGTCCAGCTAGGAAGTATCTTGAAAGGCAGAGGAAAATTCCTCATCCTGGACAGCTGGCTTAGTTGGCAGCAGCTTTAACACACTGGATACTGCCTGCCACAGACAAGGCTGCGGCTGGAGATCCTTGGGACATCTGACAGACAGCCGGCGGAAGGGAAGATTTCCGACCATGTCTGTCTCCTGGAATCTGAGGAGTCTGATGGAACAAGAATGGTGAGTCCTTTTTCTCTCTTTCTTTCTACGTTTAGATTAGCAGGAGAAAATGCTCGTGGAACTACTTCCTTAGGTTTAGCAACTCTTGGTAATTTTGGTAGAGAACTTTCTTGGGAGGAAACGATGAACCAGAGGTCTTTCATCTATGTTGATTAATTTTTTTAAAGATTTTATTTGTCAGATCAAGAGACAGAGAGAGAGTGAGCACTCAAGCAGGGGAGTGGCAGGTGAAGGGAAAAGGAGCTGAGCAGGGAGCCCAATGCGGGACCCAATCCCAGGACCTCAGGATCATGACCTGAGCTGAAGGCAGAGGCTTAACCAACCGAGCCACGCAGGCATCCCTCCTTTGTGCCTTTGTATCATTTATCATAAAAAGGAATTACCATCACACAGAAAACAGGCATAGGCCCTGTAGGCCTGCTGTTTGAGCCTGTCCCAGAGACTGGTGAGTTCATGGTTCTCATCAGATTGGCACCTGTTTAGATAAACTTTGCTGTAGGTTAAAGGCTGTTGCTAAGGGGTATCCTGGAAACCCAAGTTTCAGGTGGAACACTGAAAAGCTGTGAGAACGCTCGCCACCTCAAGAAGGCTCCTGTGATAAGGTGGTCACAGCACAGGTGAGACTGACTTTTGGTCACCACTTGAGGTCAACCTCAAGAAAACTTCTGTGCAATGAGGTACACTATGAAAAATGTACAATGGCCAACATCTGCCTGTGGCACATCTCTCTTAGGTGTTTGTGTGTTTCCAAGAGACCCAATGTTTAGCCAGAAGAAAACCAGGTAAGGTTTTCCCTTTTTTCTTGTTCTGTGTCCCAGGAGCTTGGCTTTGTGACCAGTGAGAATATTCTTTTTAGTATTTACCTTCCAGAGAATGCATTTACCAGGGTGCACTTTGGAGGCCAGTCTACAAGACTAGGGATCTGAGTCTCTGTCTCTGACCATACCAACTCTCAAGGGTGTTTGTCATGAGAAATCCCAGCCCATAGGAACTTTGCTATTCTCAACCTTTGTTTATTCGTGCTGGAAAGTGCCATTACAGGAGCACATGCCCGGTATCACAGATGGTTGAGTCTGGGATGAGAGTCATCTCACGATTTCACTGGAGACCAGCAATGAAGGCCTTCTAAGGAAGCTTCTTAGACTAACTATGGGAGTCAACTTTTGGATCTTGAGGGCTGCGTCATCTGTGCCCTCTCTCTGGATGCCTAAGGCATTAAAAGGCTTATTAATTAGAGTTGCTCATAACAGATCCTACTCATCAGTAGTCTGATGATGTATCCTTTAACCTGGCTAATAAATGTAAAAAAGAAGAAAACTTTGTTTAAAAAAAAATTTACTTATTTGAGAGAGAGACAACAGGATCTGGGTCAGGAGGGGCAGAGGGAGTGGGGGAGGGAGAAACAGACTCCCCACTGAAAAGGGAACCCAACATGGGGTTCAGTCCCAGGATCCTGAGATCATGACCTGAGCCAAAGGCAGACACTTAACCGACTCAGCCACCCAGGCACACCAAAGGAAAACATTCTTTTTTTTTTTTTTTTTAAGATTTTATTTATTTATTTATTTGACAGAGAGAGAGAGAGAGAGAGATCACAAGGAGGCAGAGAGGCAGAAAGAGAAAGGAAGAGAATCAGTCTCCCTGCTGAGCAGAGAGCCCAATGTGGGGCTCGGTCCCAGGACCCTGGGATCATGACCTGAGCCGAAGGCAGAGGCTTTAACCCACTGAGCCACCCAGGCGCCCCAAGGAAAACGTTCTTAATAGAGAGTGGCTCTCAAATGTCCTAGCCTAATGCCACCCTCAGGGACTCCCTTGACAAGATGAAAGATCAGAAATTAGAAACAAATGTCTACATCCAACATAAATTTCCCCTAAAATCCAGCCTCATCTGCCCTATTTTAACTTTCCTTTCCTTTTAGGATTTACATAGAGCACTGTAGTCTCATCTCTATGTTCAAAGTATACAAGTTGCTCATGTAAAGGCTGAATGCCAGGAAGTGAATTTAACAATTTAAGGCTCACTTTGCTCCTACCTTCCAGAGCTTTGTAATCAGGCCCTGCCAGCTTCAGGCATGGCACTTGGCTGGTGTATCCCAGGCCCACACCGCAAAAGAATGTGTTTCTCAGAGTAAATATGAACAGTATTTGCCAATTTTGATTATGCCTTCTAAAATTGTTAAATAATTTCAGATAGCTTAAATAGAAATCTTATCCAATCTTATTCTTAAAATGTAACTTTTAATAAAGTAAAAATTAACTGAAAAAAAAAAAAAGAATGTGTGTCTCCTGGACAGCAGCAGACCTTTTAAATTACAAAGCCCCTTTAACCTCTACTTTCAAAGCATTCTACCAAATTCAGAGAGAAATTTAAAAGATTAATCACTAGTCACAACCCCCCTTCAAAGAGGAAACATGACCCAAATTTTCCCAGGCCCACCTATAAATGATGAGGGAAAGGCCAATATTCGGGGGCTAACAGAACCCAGATTAAATTGTGTACCCTCCGAACTATGGAAAGAACCAAGATGCCCTTCAACGGATGAATGGATAAGGAAGATGTGGTCCATATACACTATGGAGTATTATGCCTCCATCAGAAAGGATGAATACCCAACTTTTGTAGCAACATGGACGGGACTGGAAGAGATTATGCTGAGTGAAATAAGTCAAGCAGAGAGAGTCAATTATTATATGGTTTCACTTATTTGTGGAGCATAACAAATAGCATGGAGGACAAGGTGCATTAGAGAGGAGAAGGGAATTTGGGTAAATGGGAAGGGGAGGTGAACCATGAGAGACTATGGACTCTGAAAAACAATCTGAGGGGTTTGAAGTGGTGGGGGGGTGGGAGGTTGGGGTACCAGGTGGTGGGTATTATAGAGGGCACGGCTTGCATGGAGCACTGGGTATGGTGAAAAAATAATGAATAATGTTTTTCTGAAAATAAATAAATTGGAAAAAAAAATTATGTACCCAGATAGAAAGCCTTTGTTAGAATGCTTTATACAGACTTTACAAAGTCATGAATCTTTTGTTTCCCATTTTAATTAAAAATCTATATTTTATATAATATAAAATATAATATAAAAGCAAGTTGAGTTAAAAAGGTAGGCCAGTCACTTGATATTCACGCTATAATCCAGTGCTTTGGGGGAACTATTTCTAAATGACTGCCTTTGCCTTCCAAAGCTCTGCAAAACCAGAAATCCAGCTCCAGAAACAAATCTAAACCCACCTGTCTACCAATCCCCAAACTTTGCCTATTGCTCTCAAAATATTTGTAGATACTATAAAAGATCAAGATTTGGAACATGACTGTCCAGAACTTAAAAAAAAAAAGATGGGTAGGAGAAGAATCCATGAAACAAGATGGGATAGGGAGGGAGACAAACCATAAGTGACTCTTAATCTCACAAAACAAACTGTGGGTTGCTGGGGGGAGGGGGGTTGGGTGAAGGGGGGTAGGGTTATGGACATTGGGGAGGGTATGTGCTTTTGGGTAAATTGGAAGGGGAGATGAACCATGAGAGACTATGGACTCTGAAAAACAATCTGAGGGGTTTGAAGTGGCGGGGGGGTGGGAGGTTGGGGTACCAGGTGGTGGGTATTATAGAGGGCACAGCTTGCATGGAGCACTGGGTGTGGTGAAAAAATAATGAATACTGTTTTTCTGAAAATAAATAAATTGGAAAAAAATAAAAAAAAAAGAAATAAAATCTTAAAAAAAAAAAAGATAAATTTTAAATAGCAAGTACCCTGAAACTGACTGAACCACTCAGATGCCCCCTGAATTTATGAACCTAATATCTTTGAACACAGCCCACAGTCACCCAAAAAAATAAAAAGGGAGAGTGGTGTGGGAAAAGGCCTTTTCAGAGCACAAACTGTTTAAATCCCTCTTATGTCCAGACTTGGAAGAAACTTGGAGCTTTCTCTGACTTTGTGAAATAAATTCTCTATCCTATCATCTCTAGGATATAAGAACCATTCTTTAGACACACACTTCAGGGAGAATTTTTTTCATTAAAAAAAGAAAAAGAGGGAAGCATTTGAAAATTGAGGCTATACCGTCCTGTCCACAAATATTAGTAAAAACAAAAGCTGTAAGAATATTTTTTTATCTTGTTTGTGTGTACGTATCCCATATTGCAAATGTGATGCATTTTCTCTACTTCCAGCTGGTATTGCCAAAATTTATAAAAGAGCACCATTTGGTTGAAGGCAAGCACTCCTAAGGATTGGGCTTTTTTTTTTTTTTTTTTTTTATTTGACAGATAGAGATCATAAGTAGACAGAGAGGCAGGAAGAGAGAGAGGGGGAAGCAGGCTCCCTGCCGAGCAGAGAACCTGATGTGGGACTCAATCCCAGGCCCCTGAGATCATGACCTGAGCTGAAGGCAGAGGCTTTAACCCACTGGGCCACCCAGACACCCCAGGATTGGGCTTTCTAATATTCAGAAGAGGGGCATCTGGATGGCTCAGTCAGTTAAGCATCTGCTTTCAGCTCAAATCATGATCCCAGAGTCCTGGGATTGAGCCCCAAATTGGCTCCCTGCTCAGCGGGGGAGTCTGCTTCTCCCCTGCCTTGGCCCCTTACCCGTATTCATTCTCTTTCTCAAATAAATAAGTAAATCTTCAATTAAATTTAAAAAGACTTTTATAAAACTCAGATAGAAACTAACCTAAATGTTTTTCAAGTTTATGTGATCAGGGAAGATGCTCAGTATTAAAGCTAATTTAAAGTTCTTGGTTTAACTAAAATAGCCATGTCTTCAGAGTTATCAAGGTTAGGGTGCCTGGATGGCTCAAATGGTTAATGTTAACCGTCTGCCTTCGGCTCAGGTCATGATCCTCGGGTCCTGGGACTGAGTCCCACACTGGGCTCCCTGCTCCTTGGGGAATCTGCTTCTTCCTTGGCCGCTCTCTCTCCCTCATGAATAAATAAATAAAATCCTTGGAGTTCAGGATTAAATATAAAACTTGCATTCTGCCTGTGTTTACTGGAAGTCACATAAATTCATGCTATCTCTTACAAACTTTGATAGAGAAAAAGTTAAAATGGCTTACTTTGTCTAATGTCTCATAAAATTTCATAGGTAGACTATTCAGAATACATAAATAAATGTAAATAAGATAAAAAGGTATGTAGATGAACTTTTATAATTTTTTAAAAAGATTTTATTATTTTTTTTTAAAGATTTTATTTATTTACTTGACAGAGAGAAATCACAAGTAGATGGAGAGGCAGGCAGAGAGAGAGAGGGAAGCAGGCTCCCTGCTGAGCAGAGAGCCCGATGCGTGACTCGATCCCAGGACCCTGAGATCATGACCTGAGCTGAAGGCAGCGGCTTAACCCACTGAGCCACCCAGGCGCCCAGATTTTATTATTTTAGAGTGAGCAAGAATGCAAGTGGGGAGAGAGAATCTGAAGCAGACCCCACCCTGAGGTCGGAGCCCAACAAGGGGCTTGATCCCATGACTGTGAGATCATATGTGGGGAAACTTTTAAAGAGCTCCCAAAATCTTTGGTAACTTGGGATTTTTAAAAATTTTGCTAAGTTAAATGTTAAGCTAAATTCATTGAATTATCTAGATCATTTCCAGATAAGATAAACAATGAAACATTAAGTACCCAATATAGGTTTCTCTCCTTTTGTCTTATTTACAGAGAAACTAAAGGTAAGTTTGGGTCGGTTAGTAAACCTGGTTTGTGCCTTACTGAAAGAGTGTACTGTGAAAAAACACATGTTTCTAAGTGAGTGGCAAAGCTATTCCTCCATTTGCCAGTCTAAAGAACACCAGTAACACTAGTAACTAGTAACAGTTCATTGCAAAAAGTGAGAGGCCTCCGGTCACAGACCTGCTGATCTGGGATGCTGGGCAGGCACTCGTGGAATGGGACTTCCCGGAACCGACAAGAAACGGTGGCTGCCATGACAACGGTTCCTATGGGCCGGACCTCTCAACGACTCACACACTTGAGAGCTGGCATGGCCAGACAGAGACTTGGAACCCCATTCTACTTGGCCAGGCGTCCTAGTTCTAACAGCTTTAAGTGTTCTACTGGTGTCTGCCAGTTTTGCAGCACCAGCTTCCAAGATGTCGTTAAGCAACACCCCCCATGTGCCCATTAACCTTGAGCAAAGTTTGTATGACAAACGACATAGAGGACACAAAGGAAAACAAAGATCCTCTCTGGGAGGAAAGAGAAATGTTAGCAAAAAAGACCCTACCAAATGTACCAAGAGTCACTTAGCCCAAGGAACTAGTTGCACAAGAGTTCTCTCTTGCTAATGTAAATTTAGAGAGAAAAACGACTGTTGCCATTCCCACTCCATCAGACCCTGCGGACAGAGATTCGGAGAGCCCAGCGTGGTAGGAAATCTTACCTTGTGCCAGCTGTCAGATGTCCCAAGGATCTCTCAGCTACAGCAATGTGTGGGGTGAGCAGTGTCCAGCTGACACACCTTGTCGGGGAGCAAGAATTTCCTGTCCCCTTCAAGGTCCCTGTGGCTGGTCTAAGGATCAGACTGACACCAGACAAATTAACAGAAGGAAATAAAATTTCATTTCCTATGTACGGAGTAATTCACACAGACCCAGAAATTCCAAAGAGAGTCAGGCAAACGAGGTATATACGTCACCCTGAACTAAGGGGTCAGGAAAAAAAAAATTACAAATTGGCCACAAACCTGCTAACTAATCCCTGATCCCCTGACATACTGGCAATTTCAAATGGAACTTTTTTCAGTTTCATTCCTGTAACTGAAATAGCCTCCTCTCTGCTCTGCCTGTTGATACTTTCCACATCCTTCTAGAGCCACCTCAGATGTCATTTCTTCTATGTAAACTTCTTTGATGTGCTCAGAGTACATAACTCACTTCTTTATCTCTTTGTGACAACACTCGCTAATGCTTCAAAAACAGCACATTTCAGATGAAATTTTACTTAATCATCTGTCTCACATTCTGGAACATAAGCTCCTAAGGGAAGGCCTCAGATCTTGCAATGATACCCACAATGTCAGGGCAAAGCAGGTCGGCAAGCCCTGTGACTTGAACAGAAATCTCAAGGAGTCTCATTATGCAGTAATGTGCCCAACACAGAGGAAGAAAGATAAGGAGTAGTTCAGTAGGTATCCTGCTTTGAGATCCTCTCTGAGCATGGTTCCATAATCTTAAGACCACAACAGCAAGGGTTGCTTGATATTTATGTTTCTTCTATATTCAGTTGGAAACAATTCTCCCATTTTTGCCTCTGTTTCAATTACCTCTGCAGGAAAGGCCTTTACCCTCCCTTCTTCCCCCCATGTCTCCTTTAGAATGTGCTGCATATTCTCCATTTCTCCCTCCTCCCAGCTCCATTTTGGATTTGTCTTTTATGTCTACTCTGTGCTTAGGAAGCTGATTTCTGTGGACTGCATAAAGCAAGAAGTTAGTTCCCTTCTGGGTTCTGAATAAATTCAGAGCATTAGCTACTGACAAGGTCAGAGGATCTGTTCCCTCCTGCCAGGCTGTAGTATTGACAGTGACTTGTATGCCTCTGCTACAGACACACCTCCTGTTGAAGCATCCACTCTTTCTTTCCTCAAGTTCTACTGGGCTTCCAGTAATGCCCTTCTTCCCTCATCCCTTCCCACCTACGATGGGAACGTCTTCCAGCAGGTGCTGGTCTATCACACCTTAATCCTGCCCACATCTCTGAAAAACAGTCTCATCATTAAATACTCAAAAATTAGCCACAAGCTTACTAACTAATCACTAATCCTCAAACAGACTAAACAGAAAATTCAAATATGATCTAGATTTAGTCATTCTGGAACGATTTGTTGAGTGTGTCACCTGTTTCTTCCCAGGACCCTGACAAAGTGAAGGGAGATACTCAAATTTCCCTTACCCTCTCTCTCTCTCTACTCTACTCCCTCCCCCTTCTTAGGACTCTCAGTGGTAGGTTCTGGGGCCAGTCTTGGCAAGGGAAGCCTCCAATCCAACGAGAAACAACCTGGGCTTTGGGAGTGAAGCCCCTAGCCTCATACAAATGACAATCTGTTCAGCCCAGAGTAGTCTCCATGAAAAGCCCTTCCTCATCTCCCTGACCCCTGATGTAGAGATAACAATGAAGCTTGCTTGCCTGCGGAGAAGGGCATGAAGTAGTCACTCTTCTTAAAGTTGCCACTTTCATCCAGGAAGTGGCCGGGATCAAAGCGATCTGGGTTGGGAAACTCTTTGTCATCGTGCAGGACGGAAGTCAGAGATGTTAATATGGTTGTGCCCTGATGTGAAGGAAAACAGATAAACCGGATTATAATGAAAGTCATGGAGCTTGAAATCCTTTTGTTTTATAGATGAGGAGAGAGGTATAAAAAGAACGTATTGGGGCACCTGGGTGGCTCAGTGGGTTAAGTGTCTGCCTTCAGTTCGGGTCATGATCCCGGGGTCCTAGGATAGAGCCCTGCGTTGGGCTTTCTTCTCAGTGGGGAGCCTGCTTCCCCTTCTCGCTCTGCTTGCCTCTCTGCCTACTTGTGATCTCTGTCTGTCAAATAAATAAATAAAATCTTTAAAAAAAAAACCACGTATTTACTCCTTATTTCAGAACAAACAAATGACCTACCCTAACAGGTTCTAAATCCTTTAATGTCAGTCCAAGGCATTGCTAACTGACTCCCAAGTCATTCTCTTCAGTTTGTAGCCTGATACTAGCACTTGCTTTTTCAGAAAATTAAGGGAACTCCCTGGAGTAGAGAGAGAAAATTAAGAGCATTGTTCTTGACAGATAAATTGCAGTATTTTTTTTTTAAGATTTTATGTATTTATTTGACAGAGATCACAAGTAGGTAGAGAGGCAGGTGGGGGGGGGCAGGAAGCAGACTCCCCGCTGAGTAGAGAACCCAATGTAGGGCTCGATCCCCAGACCCTGAGACCATGACCTGAGCCGAAGGCAGAGGCTTAACCTCCTGAGCCACCCAGGCACCCCAAATTGCAGTATTGTCTAAAAGGAGCTGATGCCCCTGAAAATCCAGCTCATTGTCTTTGGAACACAGGATAAGGTCTTCAAAGATCTACTTGAGTGGCTATATTCTTGAAACCTTCACCTTCCCATCAAGATGACAAACTAAGGGGTGCCTGGCTGGCTCAATCAATAGAGCATGTGACTTTTGATCTTGGGATCATCGCTTCAAGCCCCACACTGGGTGTAGAACTTACTTAAAAAAAATTTTTTTTAAAGATGAGAACAGATAAGTATCCCCTTCTTCTGTTGTGCTGTTTCAATTGAATTATTGCAATTTCTTGTGGAAACGACTAGAGCATTTCTAGTTTTGAATAGGGTGTTCCTAAACTCATGGATGCAGTACAACATGATGATTTGGAGTTTAGTTTTCAAAATCAATCGAATCTTTCTATTAAATTAAGCTCTGTGATGATAGGCCAGTTGTGTAACACTTCCGTGACTCATTTTCATTACTAGTAAAATGTAAAGGATACATCGGCACTAGTTCATTGCAAACATAAAATGAGATAATATATGAAATACTTTAGCACAAAGATGACTGCATGCTAGGGGTGCCTGGGTGACCCAGTCAGTTGGTCATCTGACTCTAGATTTTGGCTCACGTCACAATCTCAGAGTGGTGAGATCAAGCCCTGCATCAGGCTCCATGCTCAGTGTGAAGTCTGCTTGATTCTCTCTCCCTCTCCCCCTACCCTTTCCCCTGGTTGTAGGCTCTAAATAAATAAATACGTAAATAAATAAGTAAAATCTGTATAAAAAAATTTCTCCCTCCTTCCCTGCCCAGTTTTCCTGCTCATGCATGGTTTCCCTTAAAAAAAAAAAAAAATTACCACAGGGTAAAATGCTCAATAAAGGGATGCATGGGTGGCTCTGTTAGTTTAACATCTGCTTTTATTTATTTATTTTTTGTTAAAAAATATTTTATTTATTTGACAGAAATCACAAGCAGGCAGAGAGGCAGGCAGAGAGAGACAGGAGGAAGCAGGCTCCCTGCTGAGCAGAGAGCCGGATGTGGGGCTTGATCCCAGGACCCTGAGATCACGACCTGAGCGGAAGGCAGAGACTTTAACCCACTGAGCCACCCAGGTGCTCCAAGCCTCTGCTTTTAGCTCAGGTCATGATCTCCAGATCCTGGGATCGAGTAAAAATACAAGAGAAGGGAACACTTCCAAATTCATTTTGTGAGGGCAGCATAATTCTAATTCCAAAACCACCCAAGGACACCACAAGAAAAGAAAATTAAAGGTCAATATCTCTGATGAAGATGTAAAAAATTCTCAATAAAAATCTTCACAAACTGAATTGTACGGTACAGTAAAAGGATTATATCCCATAATCAAGTTGGATTTATTCCAGGGATGCAAGGATGGTTCAACATCCACAAATCATTGTGATGTACATTAAAAAATGAAGGCTAAAAATCATACGATCTTCTCAGTAGATGTAGAAAAAAGCATCTGACAAAAGTCAACATTAGTTTATGATAAAAATGCTCAACAAAGTACATATAGAAGGAATGTACCTTGACATCATAAAGGCCATATATGATAAAGGCCATCTATGATAAGTCCACAGCTAACATCATTCTCAATGGGGAAAAGCTTCAGCTTTTCCCCATTGAGAATGATGTTAGCTTCAGCTTCAGCTTTTCCCCTACATCAGAAACAAAAGAAAGATGCTCATTCTCACCACTTTTATTCAACATAGTACTAGAGGTCCTAGTCCAAACATTTGGCAAGAAAAAGAAAAGGCAATCAAATAGGAAAGGAAGCAGAACTGTCACTATTTGAAGATGACACGATATTGTAAATTTTTAAAATTTACACTCCACTCAAACTGTTAGAATAAATTAATTCAGGATAAAAATGAATATACAAATATCTGTTACATTTTTAATGTGAAACTAATAATGAACTCTAAAGGAATTAAGAAAACCAACCCATTCACATTGGTATAAAAAACCTAGTAATAAATTTAACCAAAGAGATGAAAGATCTGTACACTGAAAACTATGACACTGATGAAAGAAATGGAAGAAGACACATAACAAATGGAAAGATATTCTGTGCCCATGGCTTGGGAAAATTAATATTGTTATAATATCTATACCGGCCAAAGCCATCTATAGATTCAATGCAATTCATATCAAGATTCCTATGGCATTTTCACAGAAATGGAATAAACAATCCTAAAATCTGTGGAGAAAGACAAAAGTCCTAAAGAGCCAAAGCAATCTGGAGAAAGAACAAAGCTGGAGGCATCACACTTCCTCATTTCAAACTGTATGACAAAGCTACAGTCATTAAAACAGCATGATATTGGTATAAAAACAGATGCATAAATCAATGAAAAGAATACAGGGCCCAGGAATAAACCCATGTATAGGGGGCCAATTAATTTTTAACAAAGGTGCCAAAATATACAACCAAGAAAAGACAAGCTCTTCAATAAATGGTGTTGGAGAAACTAAATCCTATCTTAACAAGAGACATAAAAATGAGCTCAAAATGAATTAAATAATTGAACATAAGACCTAAAACCACAAAAATCCTAGAACATAGGCAATACGGAGTCTTGGCAATGAATACTATGAAGAAAATCCTGTGGGAGTCCAAGCACTATAATTTATAAAATTGGATCAACAAAGTAAAAAGAAAGGAGCATGTGGTCAGAGGGTATGATGTCTGGTCTCTGACTGTGTCATACCTATAGATGGTTAGGTAATCTATAATCCTACTTTCGTGATGCCTGATAACCTAAGATTCTCAAGGAGGGGCACATAGATGACTCAGTCAGTTACGCCTCCAACTCTTGATTTGGGCTCCGGTCATGATCTCAGGGTCATGAAAGGGAACCCCTGGATGGGACTGGGCTGGACATGGTGCCTTGTGGAGATTCTCTGTCCTTCTCCCTCTGCTCCTCCCCTCTTGCTTTCTCTCTCAAAACAAAACAAAAAAATGTGTAAATAAAAAATTAAAAATTAAAAAAATAAAATTCTTAAGGAGTAGTAGAGATGAAATCTCTCTCACCTTGGGAAAAAAGTATTCTCTGAACTTAATGTCCTGAGTCACTGCATGTGGGAGACTGTTGGGGACGAGATCAATGTATCTCTGGATCTCATGTACCACAGCGTCTGTGTAGGGCATGCTGCTCCTGTCCTGCATGCAGGGGCTCCGGTGTCTGCCAACCACACGGTGAATCTCTTCCTGGACTTGAGCTGCAGGATAGGAATCAGAATTTATATGAAATGGAAAAGTCATTTGATCTGACCTTTTACCTTGTTGTTGAAAGATTTTATTAACTTTAAAGAGAGAGATTGGGGATGGGGGACAGAGGGAGGAGAGAACCAAAAGCTGACTCCAAGTTGAGCATGGTGCCTGATGGGAGATCCAGTCTAACGACCCGGAGATCAAAACCTGAGCAGAAACCAAGAATCGGTGTGTAACTGGCTGAGCCACCCAGGTGCCCCTTGATGTGATCTTTATCATGGCTACATTGTGGAAGGAGACTGGGAGAGGGGGAAAATCACATATGGCTACTTTCTTGAGGGGCAGAAATTTGTTTCCTAGTCAAACTGGAATCTCATTAGAGATGTTAAGATATGTACATAGAAAACATAATTGTACTATGAGATTCAACTCTGATTCTCTATTTTGTGTGCTTTGTTTGATAAACTCAGGGATCTGGGGTCTTGAAAGCTCACTATAGACCATGCTGTTTGACCACTTTGTGTAGGCCTGTTTTTGTTTTAAATGTGTAAGTTCCAGGTGCCGGGGTGGCTTAGTCTGTTAAGTGTTGATCGCAGAGTCCAGAGATTGAACCCCACATCAGGATCCTCCTCCACAGAAAGCCTGCTTCTCCTTCTGCCCCTCACCCCTCTCATGTTCTCTCTCTATATTGTTTGCTCTCTCTCAAATAAAATCTTAAAAAAATGTATATTCCAAGAGGCTAAAACTATGCAGGGCAATAAATGCTTAATAAATAGAACAACTGAGGGGTGCCTGGGTGGCTCAGTGGGTTAACCCTCCTCCTTCGGCTCAGGTCATGGTCTCAGTGTCCTGGGATCAAGCCCCGCATCAGGATCTCTGCCTGCTTCCTCCTCTCTCTCTCCCTGCCTCTCTGCCTACTTATGATCTCTCTCTGCATCAAATAAATAAATAGATAGATAGAACCGAATAAGATGTTGGACTCAGCACACAGGACCCGGAAATTAACATTTCTTTAGGATGCGAAACATGACAGGCATGCTGTACAATGTATTACATTACTTTATAATTCCTCAAAAAATTCTATGTGTTGGGTATTATTTTATGTGCCTTAAAAATAAGAAAACAGGTCCATAAAGTAAAAGTATTTCTTAAAGACACCCAGGTGTTATGTGGTCTTTTTTTTTTTTCATTTTAAAAATTGTGTTATGTTAGTCACCATAAAATACATCATTTGTTGTTTTTTTTAAAAAATATTTTATTTATTTATTTGACAGAGAGAGAGAGATCACAAGTAGGCAGAGAGGCAGGCAGGGGAGGGGAAGGAAGGAGGCAGGGAGCAGGGAGCCCCATGTGGAGCTCCATCCCAGGACCCTGAGATCATGACCTGAGCCGAAGGCAGAGGCTTAACCCACTGAGCCACCCATGAGCCCCTAAAATACATCATTTGCTTTTGATGCAGTGTTCCAAGATTCATTGTTTATGTACAACACCCAGTGCTCCATGCAATACGTGCCCTCCTTAATACCCACTACCAGGCTCACCTACCCCCCAACCCCCTCCCCTCTAAAACGCTCAGTTTGTTTCTCAGAGTCCACAGTCTCTCATGGTCTTTCTTATTCTCAAACCCACAATCTTAGCAACTGAATAAGATCACTGAAAGTAATTTGGGTTAGCGAATTATATTTTCCCCTTATTTGTAAAATGTATCATGTTAATAATATGCAGTTTTAGTAGGACTGTTCATTAGTTAAAATAAACATTTAGAATGTGTCTTTGTTAAGGGAACATGTGATAAACTGTGGTTAGATAGCTATCAGGCAGACTTGGGAATTTTAGAGAAGTTTTAAACTTCACCTTTTCAAGTTGAGAAGCTGGATTTTTATCTAGAAGACAGTGATTATGCAAAGTGGTTAGGAACTTCCTTAAATAATCAGAATGCTTAGAGAATGCCCCAGTAAGGAATGAAAATGGGAAGAAAAAGAATATATAAATGGATATGATGCAGAAAAAATTAACATGGAAGCATTGGGGAACGAGGACACAGAAAGGATTTTTGTCATGTACACAAGATTTACGGGTCTGGAGAAAAATGTCATATGGTATCTGGAGTCATAATCAATATAGATCTTAATAAGAGGGAAGTTATTTGGCTGTAAGAGTCTGTGTCAAGTGAAAGAAACACAGTGCCATTAGATCCCATAGTATGTGACAGCAAAGGGATTTCAAAGCTGTGCTTCTAGCTTGCACCATTTGGAAAGTACTTCTTACTTGGACTGGGAGGGCAGGAGGACTCGAAACAAAGGAGAATGATCTAGTGCTGACATCACGGAGATAAGCTTCCTGAGATTTAATTGTATTAAAAGTGTCTCTGCTTCCCCCTCTCTCTCTGCCTGCCTCTCTGCCTATTTGTGATCTCTCTCTCTCTGCCAAATAAATAAATAAAATATATATATTTTTAAAGTGTCGCTTCCCTATGACCCTGCAATTGTACTACTGGGTATTTACCCCAAAGATACAGATGTAGTGAAAAGAAGGGCCATCTGTACCCCAATGTTTATAGCAGCAATGGCCACGGTTGCCAAACTCTGGAAAGAACCAAGATGCCCTTCAACGGACAAATGGATAAGGAAGATGTGGTCCATATACACTATGGTGTATTATGCCTCCATCATAAAGGATGAATACCCAGCTTTTGTAGCAACAAGGACTGGACTGGGAGAGATTATGCCAGTAAAATAAGTCAAGCAGAGAGAGTCAATTATCATATGGTTTTGCTTATTTGTGGATCATAAGGAATAACATGGAGGACATGGGGAGATGGAGAGGAGAAGGGAGTTGAGCGAAATTGGAAGGGGTGGTGAACCATGAGAGACTATGGACTCTGAAAAACAATCTGAGGGTTTGAAGGGGCGGGCAGTGGGAGGTTGGGGGAGCCAGGTGGTGGGTATTATGGAGGGCACGTATTGCATGGAGCACTGGGTGTGGTGCATAAACAATGAATTCTGGTACACCGAAAAGAAATTAAAAAAGAAAAAATTAAAAAAAAAAGTGTCTCAGTATGCCAAAGCACAGAACATGATTCATGTTCTGTGAAGGAAATAATCCTTTGACAAGCACTCAAAAAAGAAGAGAAAGAAAAGTGGGAATATTGCATTTGCAGAGAAATTGTATTTGTGAGGAAGAATTTCTTTGTCTAAATGGGTATATTTGAAAAGAATGTATTTGTATGTAAGCTTTTTTATTTAGGGACAGAATCTCTTTGATGAAGACAGACCGTCATTTTCACTGAGTCAATCCTCACACTGAAAATGCATTTGAGTAGAAATATCTTCTGACAAAAATGCATTTATCTGGATGTGGAAGACATATCAAGTGACATCCTTCTAGAGAAAGCCGAAGGCCGGTTCTTCTAGCTCCTACGACAACTCTGCTTATTGCACCTGTCCCAATGCAAATCAGGGAACTTCCATCACAGAAGGGCAAGCAGTGAGCTCTGCCCCTCAAATCTCTGCTGCTGTTTAAATGTTTCATTATCTTTTTGTGCCATAAACTACTTTGAATTTAATTTATCCAATGACAGGAAGATGTACAAATAAAGGAAATTTTTTTTCTATGCATTTTCTGGGCAGGTAAAGAGTGGGATAGTTGTCAGTGTCACCTGCCAATTTCTACCTGGAATTGCACCCCGCCCAACACCTGTGACCATACCTGTGACCTCCGGGTACTTCAGCAGCATCAGGAGTCCATATCTCAGGGTGGTGCTTGTTGTCTCTGTTCCTGCACTAAACACATCCCATATGGTAGTGATCAGGTTGTCCATGGTAAATTCGGACTGTTTATTGTGTTTTTCCTAGAAATGATGTGTTACAATTACTTGATAAATAAAAGAGCCTCAGAGGTAACTCAATATGACATTGTTATTTGGTGTGAGTGCTACGGCTGAAGGCCGAGTTAGATAGCTGTTTGGGTTCTGTCCAACAATTAAAATATAACCAGAGTTATGAACCTTTCTGATTCTTCACTTTCTCATCCTCTATGTCGATCAGTGGCTCTACCATTTCTTTGAAACATAATTTTTATCAGGTCCTCACTGCTACTCACTGTCAATTCTAGCATCTATTGCCTATTTTATAATGTCTAATATTTTTATTCAACCCTTCAGAAACACCCCCCAAAATGCATCACTATTCCCAACTCTTCAGTCATTACACCCATGACAGTGCCTCAATTACAATCAAGATCAACTCTCTGAAAATTCCACCCTTGTGATCACGGCACTTCTCATTCTCATTGTTGTCTCTGTTCATCTCAGCTAGAATTTCTTCTGTGAAGAAGCCTCATCTGTGAAGACTTTCTAGTGCCTTTCCAAAGGTAAGACTTTGTAGATTCCTGTCTATTCCTGTGTTCCCTCATTTGTTACATCTTCCCATCACTGGACTTTTCTGATGAAGGATGATATGTTGTGTATCATTAATGTTGAATGTGTGTGAGTGTATATTTCAAAATGTCCCCAAATAAGGAACCAGCCTTAACACTATAAATGTAAAACCTGCAAAGTCATTTTCACTGGGAAATGAGAAATATCTCAAGATACCCAATGTGGTTTGCACAAACAAGAGGTTAGACAGGCAATTAATACATCTTTAGGAAGGGTCATTTGTTGTAATATCCCAGTTTCAGTGGGAATCACACCACCCACAAAGATAAAGTGTCAGATTATACCTTTTCTATTTTGATCAGGAAGTAGTCAATAAAGTCCCGAGGGTTACTGAAGTCCAGGGATTCTTGGTGTTCTTTTATTTTTTCCTTAATAAACTCAAATTGTTTAGCAATGTTTTTAAATAACACATGATGACTTCCTGGAAGGTAATGTATTAAAAGAGGGAAAGCATTGTAGAGCTGAAAGAGGAAAGAATCATTCATTAATTCACTCAGCAAAGTTGTACGGGCCCATGTGATGTACCAGACACTTAGTTGTATGCTGAGTAGATAAAGGTGAGTAAGACATGCTTCCTACAACAGAATACACTTGGGTTTGAAGGAGAGGGAACTGCCAAGATGTCTGAAGTTACAGTATGCACCAGCAACAAAGCAATTTCAAAACCACCTAAATGATTTCCTAGCCATAACCCTATGGAGGAATCCAGGAGCACACCATCTTTTCCCAAAGGAGAATACTGAGGTTCAGAAAGGTCAACCATTGTAAGACATCAGTCTACAAATAGAGCTAGAATGTAGTGTTCATTCCAGTTTACCTACACGTATTTCTACAGAGTTACCTAAAAAGTTTACAGGGCTCCCACCCTTTTTTTGTAATGAAGAGACTACATTAGAAAGATTAAAGAAATGCCCAAATTACTTAGGTTATTTAGGGATTATATACCCTCAGGAATGTGCACATTGCCCTTCTTCGTCTGCCCAAAGCCAGTCCTAGAGTTTACAGACTCAACTTTAGAGAGTACCTCATGATTTAATGCCCTTTGTAGGCACCGAAGCAATTTTCGGGCCCATAGATTGTATCTAGAGACACAAATCTACAGAAATCTAGATTCTAGGTCTAGCTCATTCTTTGTCTTGCCTAGGAATTCCTTGTCTTTGAAAAATATGCTTAATATCTCTGGGTGACAGTTTCCTGTTCCAAAAAATGACAGACTCCTTGTTCTCTAGTGTCCTTTCCAGGTGGCACACATCATGACCTCATGGTCCACACATACTTGTAGCTCTTAATGATCATACATTGTAGGTTACTAATGTGTTCTGACACTGTACCATAGTGAAAAATACATTTTACATCATCATCCTCTTCATCTATGGATATAAAATGGTTTCTCAGAAAAATACCTTGCTATAACTGATGCACTGTCCTACATTTCTCTACTATATTTCACGGTTCTTAAAATAATTTTTAAATATTTATTTTAGAGAGGGAGAGTGAGTGAGCATAGTGGGGAGGGGGAGAGAGAAAGAGAAAATCTCAAGCAAACTCCCTGCTGAGCACCGACCCTGATAAGGGACTTGAGCCCATGCACTTGGGATTATGACCTGAGCCGAAATCACCAGTCGGATATTTTGAGTATAAGCCACTCAGGCGCCCCACTCTATTTCATGTTGTAAATTTCACTTCACCACACTAAATTGATTTGATAACTAATTGGTTTCAAATGATAGTTTGATAAACATGACTTTATCCATTTGCAAACCAGACAAAGGGGTGAGGTAAGCATGAGCAATAGGTTAGCTAAAAACTTATTTCCCATTTAAAAAATTTATTTTCCCATTTACCTGTATCCAGGGGGTGCTTGAAATTAGGAGGTTTTCGTGAAAATACTCTATCAAGGTTAACAATGTTTTATCGCCATACTCAAAACGATTCTGGAAAATAATGGAGCAGATGACATTGCAGGGAGCACAGCCCAGAAGGGAAGTAGGATCACAGGGAGATGCTAAAATGATAGAAGTTAAAAGTTAGAGCACAATTTTCATATAAATCTGAAGTTGACAGTCTGAAACACTAGAAAGAAATTTTAAAAATAAATAAAAATTAAAAAAAATTTTTTTAAATGACTGAGAAGGGTTGACTGCTGGGGTTCTTTTAAATATAGGGATTCCCTAGATATTTCATCTTCACTGTAAACCCAGTGTGCCAAAGATATATTTTTCCCCAAACAAAGCTGTCTAATCCAGTTCATTTTTTAATTTCTCTAAGTGTTCTCTAAGTGTTTACATTATTCTTCAAATAAGAGCCACAACATAATTCACAAGAAGGAGGTCACTTAAAAATATCTTGAAAGGTGGAGGGCACGTATTGCATGGAGCACTGGGTGTGGTGCATAAACAATGAATTCTGGAACACTGAAAAGAAATTTTAAAAATAAATAAAAATTTAAAAAAAATACCTTGAAAGGTATAAAGTTCAGCTCTCAGTGAGACTATTTCTTCACGATGCCTGCAGGAAGCTAAGCAGCCTCAGAAGATCAGGAGACTGGAGAGACTTGAAACTGTTATTTTATAAAACATAGTTGACAAAAGCGGTGTGTACGCTTCTTGTAGAAGAGAACAATCATGAGAGAAACTGGAGTTCCATTTTGATCTTTGAAAAAATACATTATCGTATTGGAACCAGGCTCCCTATATGTAATATAAAACATGACTCCATGCTGTGACGTTTGGCTGCTGACAACTTTGGAACCTCACCTCTTCTTCTAGTCACAACTGGACAAGCTGATAAAAAACCTCAAGGGTCCTTCCTTTGGAAGCAGGACATTTAAACTCTACAAGCACCGACCCTCTACCCCATCCTTCACCACCACAGAGTCATCAAGCCATGGCCTTCCCCTGCTCTCTCAAGTTGTTTGTTTGTTTGTTTGTTTTAAGATTTTATTTATTTGATAGAGCAGAGTGAGAGAAAGATAGCACGAGCAGGATAAGGGGCAGAGAGGGATAAGCAGGCTCCTCACTGAGCAAGGAGCTTGACTCGGGGCTCCATCCCAGGACCCTGGGATCATGACCTGAGCTGAAGGCAGACGCTTAGCCACCCAACTGAGCCACCCAGGCCTCCTCCTCAAGCTGTTTCTTCATCTGCTTAGGAGCTGCCCCGCCCTCTACAGAAAGCCTCATTTTGTGAATCATAATGTGCAGAAATCAGTGGCTTTCTTATACACTAACAATGAAAATACAGAAAGGGAAATTAGAGAATCGATTCCATTTACTATAGCACCAAGAACCATAAGATACCTGGGAATAAACCTAACTAAAGAGGTAAAGGATCTATACTTGAGGAACTATAGAACACTCATGAAAGAAATTGAAGAAGACACAAAAAGATGGAAGACCATTCCATGCTCTTGGATCGGAAGAATAAACATTGTTAAATAGAGCAATCTATACTTTTAATGCCATTCCGATCAAAATTCCACCGGCATTCTTCAAAGAGCTGGAGCAAATAATCCTAAAATTTGTATGGAATCAGAAGAGACCCCGAATCGCTAAGGAAATGTTGAAAAACAAAAATAAAGCTGGCGGCATCACCTTACCTGATTTCAAGCTTTATTACAAAGCTGTGATCACCAAGACAGCATGGTACTGGCATAAAAACAGACACATAGACCAGTGGAACAGAGTAGAGAGCCCTGATATGGACCCTCAACTCTATGGTCAATTAATCTTCGACAAAACAGGAAAAAATATACAGTGGAAAAAAGACAGTCTCTTCAATAAATGGTGCTGGGAAAACTGGACAGCTATATGTAGAAGAATGAAACTCGACCATTCTCTTACACCGTACACAAAGATCAACTCAAAATGGATAAAAGACCTCAACGTGAGACAGGAATCTATCAGAATCTTAGAGGAGAACATAGGCAGTAATCTCTTCGATATCAGCCACAGCAACTTCTTTCAAGATACGTCTCCAAAGGCAAAGGAAACAAAAGCGAAAATAAACTTCTGGGACTTCATCAAAATCAAAAGCTTCTGCACAGCAAAGGAAACAGTCAAAAAAACAAAGAGGCAACCCACGGAATGGGAGAAGATATTTGCAAATGACAGTACAGACAAAAGGTTGATATCCAGGATCTATAATGAACTCCTCAAACTCAACCCACACGAAACAGACAAACACATCAAAAAATGGGCAGAAGATATGAACAGACACTTCTCCAATCAAGAAATACAAATGGCTATCAGACACATGAAAAAATGCTCATCATCATTAGCCCTCAGGGAGATTCAAATTAAAACCACATTGAGATATCACCTTACACCAGTTAGAATGGCCAAAATTAACAAAACAGGAAACAACATGTGTTGGAGAGGATGTGGAGAAAGGGGAACCCTCTTACACTGTTGGTGGGATTGCAAGTTGGTGCAGCCTCTTTGGAGAACAGTGTGGAGATTCCTCAAGAAATTAAAAATAGAGCTTCCCTACGACCCTGCAATTGCACTCCTGGGTATTTACCCCAAAGATACAGATGTTGTGAAAAGAAGGGCCATCTGTACCCCAATGTTTATAGCAGCAATGGCCACAGTCGCCAAACTATGGAAAGAACCAAGATGCCCTTCAACGGATGAATGGATAAGGAAGATGTGGTCCATATACACTATGGAGTATTATGCCTCCATCAGAAAGGACGAATATCCAACTTTTGTAGCAACATGGACGGGACTGGAAGAGATTATGCTGAGTGAAATCAGTCAAGCAGAGAGAGTCAATTATCATATGGTTTCACTCATTTGTGGAGCATAACCAATAGCATGGAGGACAAGGGGCGTTAGAGAGTAGTAGGGAATTTGGGTAAATTGGAAGGGGAGGTGAACCATGAAAGACTATGGACTCTGAAAAACAGTCTGAAGGGTTTGAAGTGGCGGGGGGGTGGGAGGTTGGGGTACCAGGTGGTGGGTATTATAGAGGGCACAGCTTGCATGGAGCACTGGGTGTGGTGAAAAAATAATGAATAATTTTTTTCTGAAAATAAATAATTTGGGGAAAAAAAAAGAAAATAACATAAGAATAACAACAAAATAAAACATCTAAACCAGATTTGGGGTGGGAGATACATCTTGTCTCGGTGAGGTGACTGTTACAACACTGTAGCTCCAAAAGGAAAAAAACAAACAAACAAACAAACAAAAAACAAACGTAGCAGGGATCAAAAAGTGGAATTTTTAAGGAAAGATGTTCTGCTCAACATATGAAAGAACCTTCCAATAGTCAGAGTTACCCAGTGGTGAGATGGGTTACCCAAGAGTCGAGGGCCCCATAGCTTGGCAGGATCAGGCAGAATCGGGGTGGCCACAGGTCACAGGCATCCAAATAGTGGAATACTGTAGCAATCTATTATAATGTTCTTGATAAACATAAATTAAACGTGAAATATTTAGTATACTAAATTGAAAGTTTACAAAAATATATATGTTTATATCCCTTCTTCTGCCAGGTCTCCCAACCACTCCTCAGTAATACACATCAAAAGTATAAATGATATTCACTGTCACTAGACTGTCACAACTTATTCCAAGGAAGAAACAAAAATCATGCAAGTATTTGTAATAATTGCATTTTTTATATTAATAGCAGCAAAAAAAAAAAAAAAGCGGAGGGACAAACTATCTGGACAATACATAACTTGAGTTAAAAAAAACATTGGGGCGCCTGGGTGGCTTGGTGGGTTAAGACCTCTGCCTTCGGCTCAGGTCATGGTCTCCGGGTCCTGGGTTCGAGCCCCACATCGGGCTCCACCACCCCCCCTCTCTCTGCCTGCCTTTCTGCCTACTTTTGATCTCTTTCAAGTAAATAAATAAAATCTTTAAAAAAAAACAACCCACAATGGCAGGGGCACCTGGGTGGCTCAGTCAGTTTAGCATCTGACTCTTGATTTCAGCTTAGGTCATGATCTCAGGGTCGTTGGATCAAGCCCCACATCAAGCTTCATGCTGAGGGTGGAGCCTCCTTAACAGTCTCTCTCTGCCTCTCCCCACCACTCTCTCTCTCTCTAAAAAATACATACATATATATATATACAACCCCTATATACTCATATATATATATGAGAAACATGATGGCAGTTCACCATACAGAAAACAGCATTATTTATTTGGAAAATATTGAAATACTGAGGTTCAGGAAACCACATATATCTTATGATCCTGATCTTCCTCCTTTCTTGACAAGTGTCCTGCCCACCCCCTTTCTCTTCCACCTCCCCTGCCAGTCCTGCATGAGATACACACGTATACAAAAGTGCCAGCATAATGACGTGACATACATTGGAGATTACTTCATTTTTCAAGATATTATGGCCAAAACTACTAGTTCATTACCAAAATCCATGTTCTCCCCATTTTCCTATGCACACAGATACCCACATTTCCCAGTGCCTCTTGGAGTGGGTGCGGTCCCGTGGTAGAGCCCATGGAATGGGAAAGAAGTTTGGTGAGCCGTTGCCATACCTGGCCTACTGAAAACCCAATTTGCTGTTTTGATTGTTCTTTGCTCCTTCTGCTACCACGCAAACAGAAAGAAATCTGGGTGACCCAGGAAGCCAGGTGTTGAAGAAAGATATCAGGGTTCCTATCACCCTAGTGCCTGAAACAGCTGTTACACCAACCACTTCCCCCTTACTACTGTTACGTGAGTAAAAAAAAGCCACTTTTGTTGTTCTGCAGGCATCATATCTCTCTGTTGCCTATCTGAAATAGCACAGAGTCTCCCCAAACGAGTACTGCTCGTTACATAAAGAAATACACACCGTTGGTTTTTTTTAACGCTTCCACCAGACACAAGGCTTCCTCTTGAATTCTGTCTTCAATAGTCCTCTTTCCCATGCCCATATTCCGCAAAACCATGAGGGAAAAACGCCGGGTTTGCTTCCATGTTTCTCCACTGCTGAAAACAACTCCTATCAGAAAAAGAGAAAAAGAGAGAGAGAGAGAAAAGAATGACCTCCAACACCATGAATTCCAGCTGAGAGTATCTCAGAAAAGGATAATCACACTTAGGCAGGGATGTGAATAGGGTGGTGTCAGCTACAGAACTTTCCAATGAGCCCTGCTGTGCCCCCCCTCCTGTTAACCTAGTGTCTGTCAGGACTCTGGTTTGATGCATTACTCAACTCTTCCACATCTGTTAGCTCCTTCAAACCTTGGAATAATTCTGTGAACCAAGGGTTTTGTCCCCATTTTACTGATGGTCAATGAGGCAAAATGCTTGCTCTGTGCTCACACAGGTAATAGATCACGGCGAGTCCATGCCGTAGATGACATTTCAGGGCTGTTTTTTGCACATTGTAAATGAATTGTGGGGGAGGCAACAAAATGAGTTGCTTCTCAAGAGAAGGAGAGAGCACTTGTGCACTGGAAAGAAGTTCATGATACGCTCTTCCTCCTCATTTTCACATTTGCCCTGTTTGTTAACTCTTTTCCATGAAACATGGTCTTAACACCAAGGAAGTTCAGTCAGACTCCTGGAGCCATGACAAGATCAGGAGAAAAAGTAATTTTCATAGGAAACTTGTCCATATAGATTTTAAAGAAGAAGGTAGAGGAGGAAGTGACCCATTCAGGCCTTATCTCTTTTTGCAGAAACCCAGTGACCCACCAGAGGACTGGAGACCCTAGGGCCAACCCCAGAACAAATAGAGGACAGTTCAACTACTTTAGTTTAAAAAGCTTTTTCTAAGATCACTTGCAACCCCTATATACTCACCGTGCATTTTCCTGTAATCACCTCAGAGCACTTTTGTGCTTTATGCTTTATATCTCATTGTATTCAAATATTTCTTATGCTTTTTTTTTTAAAGAAGAATAAAAGATTGAAGGCAAGGCTAGAAATATTTCAAACCTATGTTGGCTCCATGCACACTATGGAACTTTCTTAAAATAGTCTCTTGGCAACCATGACTCAGGCCAGAAAGCAAAATGTTTGCTGACTAGGATAACTGAGTCATTTTCCTCCCTCCTTATTTCTCCCAGTCTCTTACTATCTTAACTGAAATGAACTTTATCTTAACTGGCCATAATTTAAAGTGGACACAAATTCATGGAACGTTGACAGTGAGATGATTTGCTTCCACTGCCTCCAGTATTTCATGGAGACATTGTGTGTCCCCTTCATTATCTACAATATGGATTAATGATCCTTTATAGAAAAATGTTGGAATTTGGCTGTTTTTATAAATTTCTCTAAATGCTTAAAATTTCCCTTGGCCTGTTTGGAGTTTTTACAACTTAAAAACCCACAAACATTCCCCAAACTGACGCATACCTAATCCCCGGGAGATGAAGTCCACCACTGGGAAACGGCCTCTGGCAGAAAACTCCTCACTCCGATCAATCAGGGCTTCCTTCACCGCTTCATGTCCATATAACACCACCGTGGGCTTCATGCCGAAATACACAGTGAACACAGGGCCGTAACTCTCTGCTAGCTGGGAAACGAACAGGTGCAAGAGGAGTAGAATTTCAAAACTAGGAACGTGGACAAGTGAGAGAAATAGTTTTAATCTTACCGAAGAGGTATTTTAATATGCACTCAACCATTATAAAAGCTTTCAACTTGTAGAACTAGTAATTTAATAAATCACATTAGTGGTAATTATCATTCTATTATTAGTAACATTGCTACTATTATGATCCTCATCCACAGTTCATCTTTATTCAGCTCCTCCTATGTGACAGGGGCTATATTATGGATTTTATTCATATTATTTTATTAACTTTTGCCTGGCACACCTGTAATTGCACCAAATTTCTCTTCCTTCCTATAGTTACAATGGTGGGTTCTCGTACTGTTTAAGGGGAGTTCCTGCTCTTGCCCCCTGTGCAGACTCATAATCATCCCTCATTATCCACCTCCCACATCTTTTTAGCAGACTAGAGTTCTAGATTTTAATAGTACATAAGAACCTGATGATGTAGGGGCGCCTGGGTGGCTCACTGGGTTAAAGCCTCTGCCTTCGGCTCAGGTCACAATCCAGGGGTCCTGGGATCGAGCCCCACATCGGGCTCTCTGCTCAGTGGGGAGCCTGCTTCCCCCTCTCTCTCTGCCTACTTGTGATCTCTATCAAACAGATTAAAAAAAAAAAGAAGAAGAACCTGATGATGTAATCACTGACATTTCCCCACTTCCCTGTGTGGCCATGTGACGAAGTTTGCATGAACTGCTATTAACAGAAATGATGTTTGCAAATCCTACAGTACTGGTAAATGGTACTGGTAAATGGTAAATGCTTGCCTTCCATCCCTCCCCCTACCCATGGACTGAAATGACAGCATGGAGATAGCCCCACTGTGTCCGTGCACATATGAACAATAGCCTAGGTGCCAGGATGCTAAACTACAAGACTAAGAAAATCTGGTTCTCTGGATGACCTCAAGGAGGACAGGCAGCCTCTATAGCATTCTGTAAGATAGAAATAAGCTCCTGTCTTCTTTAAGCCACTGTGTTATTGACATCTTACTGTCATGGCAACTTATTTGGTATCCTAAATGACATGTGAGTCCTCCTGCTGCCTTACAAGTCATTCTCCATAAAACAACCAGAGTGATCTTTTCACAGGGCAAATGCTAACATGAGAGTCCTTTTTAAGCACATTAATGGCATCGCATGGCTTTTAGGTTAAAGATATATATATTTTTTAAATTATTTTTTTAAAGTAGCCTCCAAACCCAGCATGGTGCCCAAGACAGGGCTTGAACTCACAACCTGAGATTAAGACCTGAGCTGAGATTGAGAGTCAGATGCTTAAACAACTGAGTTACCCAGGAAGCTCTAAAAACTAATATTCTTTTTTTTAATGTTTTATTTATTTATTTGACAGAGGGAGAGAGATCACAGTAGGCAGAAAGGCAGGCAGAGAGAGAGGGGGAAGTAGGCTCCCCGCCGAGCAGAGAGCCCGACGTGGGGCCCGATCCCAGGACTCCAAGATCATGACCTGAGCCAAAGGCAGAGACTCAACCCACCAAGCCACCCAGGTGCCCCAAAACTAATATTCTTAAAAGCCTTGAAAGACCCACATGCTCTGGCCCCTACTTACTTCTCCAATCTCATCCCACACCATGTTTTTATTTACTCTCTGGTCTATAAGCAAACTGGTCCTACTTCAGAGACACCAACAAGTAATTCTCTTCCAGATTCAAACAGCCTAGAACATACTTACATCTGTATTTTTTCTGATGAGTGCCTGGTCATTCTTTAGATCTCAGCTCCAGCTTCACTTCCTCAGAGAACCCTTTGCTGACTGTTCCTCCCATCCCTGCTCCTCCAAAACGCATGGCCTCTTGCTATTGTGTCCCTCTTACATGGTTTGTAATCACACACTCACTTGCATGATTACTTAACAAATACATGTCTTCCATCTAGACTATAAATTCTGTAATGCTAGAGTCTTCTTTTTTTCATTCACCATTGAAAATCCCCAGCATCTAATGGAGTGCCTAATACAAAGTAGACATTCAGTAAATTGTTCAGTATATGATATACTCAAGGACCATGTAAAAATATAATTATTATTCACATTTTAAAGAAATGGAAACTAAGGCTCAGGGAGATTTTAAAAATTTGCCCAATGCTGTGAGTTTACAAGTTGACGAGCTGGGGTGCTAACATAATGCCTTTGAACCCACAGCCCAAAACACAGAAAGAAGCTTCTAGAGGGTATATTCTCATCACTAGCTATCTTATGGAAGACAGATTTCAGACAATTCCTCAAGATTTAGAGAGCTGTTGCTATATAAATAGCCAAGAATAAAGTAGTTACTCACTCACTCATTGAGCAAATATAATAGAAGCTGAAAATTTTGGAAACTTGAATTATTTCCTAGACTTAAATCAATGTGTGCTCTTAGGAAACTTCTAGTGTTGTGACTATGTAAATCTTTAGAACTTTATTTTTTTAACTGAAAGCAATTTCACTGCCATTAGAGTTTACCAAAGAATAGTTACTAAAAAGGAGACCTGGTCACAAAATGGACAGGGAATTCCTTCTTTGGCAATTTCAGCAGTAATCTCATGGCTCTCAATTCCTTCTGGAAGCTTTCCAGCAATATACCACTTACAATCATATCTGGGTATCCAACTGATATGTCCCATTCAAATCATTTCCTTAAAACATGGTGTCTGGGACATTTTATTTAGTTATAGGGTTGTAAGTACAAACAACTGGAAGAAAAGTAATCATACTTGCCTTTCTTAGGGATTTGCTGACATTCTTAGTATTTATCTGTAGAATATTTCCAATGATTGGGAGAGGAGTCGGGCCAGGTGGCAGCTTCCCTCTGGCACGGTTACAATTCCACAGAAAGAGAGGAATCAAACAAGAAAGACATATCACCAGAAGTATGAAGAGATCCATTGCTGCGTTTTGTATAAATGAAGTTGAAAGCTTGGTATCCAATGACTTTATAAATACTAAGTGCAAGCTAATCATCAAACATGGACTGTTTTGAACTTTTGGATAAATACGTGTTTTATCCTCAGTGGACGTTGACCCACTGGTAAAGATGAAAACAAAATCAGTCACCTTAGTATTGATAAATATCTAGGTTTTCAGTGGAAATGGTCTAGAGAAGTGTTATTTTTTTAGTTGGGACTGTCATATTTTAACAGTAAAATTGAAAGCTATCTGATTTTCAAAGAGATGGAATTCATGATCTTGACAATTGATTAAAGAATTATCTCATGTCAAAATTTACTGTTCTTGGTTAAAGCATATTTTCCTGGGATTGTTGCCACCCTTTTAGTATTTTACTTGCTCCTTCATATACTCTTAGCTGGACAAAATGACAAGGCGGAAAAATTCACAAAATTTACTGTTCTGTGAGCGGAAGAAAGAAGCACTTTCCCAGTGTCTTTCTTTTTCAATTTATTTATTTTTGGAAAAACAGTATTCATTATTTTTTCACCACACCCAGTGCTCCATGCAATCCATGCCCTCTATAATACCCACCACCTGGTACCCCAACCTCCCACCCCCCCGCCACTTCAAACCCCTCAGATTGTTTTTCAGAGTCCATAGTCTCGCGTGGTTCACCTCCCTATCCAATTTACCCCAACTCCCTTCTCCTCTCTAACACCCCTTGTCCTCCATGCTATTTGTTATGCTCCACAAATAAGTGAAACCATGTGATAATTGACTCTCTCTGCTTGACTTATTTCACTCAGCATAATCTCTTCCAGTCCCGTCCATGTTGCTACAAAAGTTGGGTATTCATACTTTCTGATGGAGGCATAATACTCCATAGTGTATATGGACCACATCTTCCTTATCCATTCATCCGTTGAAGGGCATCTTGGTTCTTTCCATAGTTTGGCGACCGTGGCCATTGCTGCTATAAACATTGGGGTACAGATGGCCCTTCTTTTCACAACATCTGTATCTTTGGGGTAAATACCCAGGAGTGCAATTGCAGGGTCATAGGGAAGCTCTATTTTTAATTTCTTGAGGAATCTCCACACAGTTCTCCAAAGAGGCTGCACCAACTTGCATTCCCACCAACAGTGTAAGAGGGTTCCCCTTTCTCCACATCCTCTCCAACACATGTTGTTTCCTGTTTTGTTAATTTTGGCCATTCTAACTGGTGTAAGGTGATATCTCAATGTGGTTTTAATTCGAATCTCCCTGAGGACTAGTGATGATGAACATTTTTTCATGTGTCTGATAGCCATTTGTATGTCTTGATTGGAGAAGTGTCTGTTCATATCTTCTGCCCATTTTTTGATATGTTTGCCTGATTCGTGTGTGTTGAGTTTGAGGAGTTCATTATAGATCCTGGATATCAACCTTTTGTCTGTACTGTCATTTGCAAATATCTTCTCCCATTCCGTGGGTTGCCTCTTTGTTTTTTTGACTGTTTCCTTTGCTGTGCAGAAGCTTTTGATTTTGATGAAGTCCCAGAAGTTTATTTTCGCTTTTGTTTCCTTTGGAGACGTATCTTGAAAGAAGTTGCTGTGGCTGATATCGAAGAGATTACTGCCTATGCTCTTCTCTAGGATTCTGAGGGATTCCTGTCTCACATTGAGGTCTTTTATCCATTTTGAGTTGATCTTTGTGTACGGTGTAAGAGAATGGTCAAGTTTCATTCTTCTACATATAGCTGTCCAGTTTTCCCAGCACCATTTATTGAAGAGACTGTCTTTTTTCCACTGTATATTTTTTTCATGTTTTGTCGAAGATTATTTGCCCGTAGAGTTGAGGGTCCATATCTGGGCTCTCTACTCTGTTCCACTGGTCTATGTGTCTGTTTTTATGCCAGTACCATGCTGTCTTGGTGATCACAGCTTTGTAATAAAGCTTGAAATCAGGTAACGTGATGCCGCCAGCTTTATTTTTGTTTTTCAACATATCCTTAGCGATTCGGGGTCTCTTCTGATTCCATACAAATTTTAGGATTATTTGCTCCAGCTCTTTGAAGAATGCTGGTGGAATTTTGATCGGAATGGCATTAAAAGTATAGATTGCTCTAGGCAGTATAGACATTTTAACAATGTTTATTCTTCCGATCCAAGAGCATGGAATGGTCTTCCATCTATTTGTGTCTTCTTCAATTTCTTTCATGAGTGTTCTGTAGTTCCTCAAGTACAGATCCTTTACCTCTTTGGTTAGGTTTATTCCCAGGTATCTTATGGTTCTTGGTGCTATAGTAAAAGGAATCGATTCTCTAATTTCCCTTTCTGTATTTTCATTGTTAGTGTATAAGAAAGCCACTGATTTCTGCACATTGACTTTGTATCCTACCACGTTGCTGAATTGCTGTATGAGTTCTAGTAGTTTGGGGGTGGAGTCTTTTGGGTTTTCCATATAAAGAATCATGTCATCTGCGAAGAGAGAGAGTTTGACTTCTTCATTACCAATTTGGATACCATTTATTTCTCTTTGTTGTCTGATTGCTGTTGCTAGGACTTCTAATACTATGTTCGGTCCAAAACCTATGGGATACGGCAAAGGCGGTCCTAAGGGGAAAATACATAGCCATCCAAGCCTCCCTCAAAAAAATTGAAAAATCTAGAACACAACAGCTGTCTCTACACCTTAAAGAACTGGAGACTCAACAACAAATCAAACCAACTCCACACATAAGAAGGGAAATCATCAAGATTAGAGCTGAGATCAATGAGGTAGAAACCAGAGATACAGTAGAACGTATCAATGAAACTAGAAGCTGGTTTTTTGAAAGAATCAATAAGATCGATAAACCATTGGCCACACTAATCCAAAAGAAAAGAGAGAAAGCCCAAATTCATAAAATTATGAATGAAAAGGGAGAGATCACAACTAACACCAAGGAAGTAGAAACAATCATCAGAAGTTATTATCAACAGTTATATGCCAATAAGCTAAGCAACCTAGATGAAATGGATGCATTCCTGGAAAAATATAAACTACCAACATTGAACCAGGAAGAAATCGACAACCTGAATAGACCGATATCTAATAACGAGATTGAAGCAGTGATCAAAAACCTCCCAAAAAACAAGAGCCTAGGACCTGACGGATTCCCTGGGGAATTCTACCAAACCTTCAAAGAAGAAATAACACCTATTCTCCTGAAGCTGTTTCAAAAAATTGAAGCAGAAGGAAAACTTCCAGACTCTTTCTATGAAGCCAGCATTACCCTAATCCCCAAACCAGGCAAAGACCCTACCAAAAAGGAGAATTTTAGACCAATATCCCTGATGAATATGGATGCTAAGATTCTCAACAAGATCCTAGCCAACAGGATCCAACAGCACATTAAAAAGATTATCCACCATGATCAGGTGGGATTCATCCCTGGGCTACAAGGATGGTTCAACATTCCCAGTGTCTTTTTCCAGAAAATCCAGGAAAAGGCCAGAATTAAGAGACAGAAAGGAGGAAGCAGGGTAAAAATGAAGGATATAGGGAGCTAGTATCTCCCAGAGAAGAGGAGAGATATCTCAACTCTCTTGACAAAGCCTTTCCCATATGTCAGGAGTTCTGACACACTTAACTGCCAAGGGGGATGCAGGATCAACAAACAGTAGATAGGGGACGGAATCTATCAAATCAAGGGAAGAAATCACTCAAACAGTGGAAAGTCCCTTGGCTGCATGTCACCTATCCTTCCTCCCACACATCCTTTTCCAGTGAGGGTCCTAGAATCAGAGTCTACATTGCTTGTTCTCAATTTGGTGAAGAAATATACTCTAGCATTCAATACTATGAATATTTGAAAGTGTCTATGAACTCAGATACAAACAAAACATCAAGACTCAAAGATATTTGAGGGGGAATCCTCTTATACTATAGTTGGTAGGAAGGCGGCTGGGGCAGCCACTTTGGAAAACAGTATGGAGGTTCCTCAGAAAGTTGAAAATAGAGCTACCCTATGACCCAGTAACAGTACTACCAAGTATTTACCCCAAAGATACAAATGTAGTGATCTGAAAGGGCACATGCACCCCAGTGTTTATAGGAGCAATGTCCAAAATAACCAAACTATGGGAAAAGCCCAGATGTCCATCGATAGGTGAATGGATAAAGAAGACATGGATTATATATATATAACGGAATACTACTCGGTCATCAAAAAATTGAAATCTTGCCACTTGCAATGACATGGATGGAACTAGAGGGTATTATGCTAAGCGAAATAAATTAAAGAGACAATTATCATATGATTTCACTCATATGAGGGATTTAAGAAATAAACAGAGGATCAGAGGGGAGGAAGAAAAAAAATCAAGATGACATCAGAGAGGGAGACAAACCATAAGAGACTCTTTTTTTTTTTTTTAACCATAAGAGACTCTTAATCACAGGAAACAAACTGAGGGTTGCTGAAGGGTAGGGAGGTGGGGGAATAGGGTAACTGGTGATAGGTAGAATGAGCACTGTGTGTTACATAAGACCGATGAATCACTGACCTCTACCTCTGAAACCAATAATACATTACATGTTAATTAACTGAATTTAAATTTAAAAATGGAAAAGATATTTGAGGAACTCCAACAAGGCATAACAAACATTAGACTTCAAAATCAGAACACTAACCCTGAAGAAGCTAACATCAAGAAAACAGAAAAAAGGGCACCTGGGTGGCTCAATGGGTTAAAGCCTCTGCCTTCGACTCAGGTCATGGTCCCAGGGTCCTGGGATCGAGGCCCACATCGGGCTCTCTGCTCGGCAGGGAGCCTGCTTCCTCTTCTCTCTGCCTGCCTCTCTGCCTACTTGTGATCTCTCTCTCTCTGTCAAATAAATAAATAAAATCTTAAAAAAAAAGATAACAGAAAAAAAATGTTAAAATAAATTTAACAACAGAGATATAAAAACTGGGCCTTCAGAGAGGTGTTAATGTGGTGTAGCAGTAAGGGGAGCCTAAACTTGCCTCATTTCCCTCAAACACGAGGTACCAACATCAAATCATTTGGAACAACTGGAAATTGATCGGAGGCTAAAGAAAACAATCAGCATAGTTGGAAGGAGAGAATGTGACAGATGCAAGGCTTATTATTATTATTTTTTTGACAGACAGAGATCACAAGTAGGCAGAGAAGCAGGCAGAGAGAGTGGGGGAAGCGTGCTGCCGCCTGAGCAAAGAGCCCGATGCGGGGCTCGATCCCAGGACCCTGAGATCATGACCTGAGCCGAAGGCAGAGGGTTTAACCCACTGAGCCACTCATGCACCCCTGCAAGGCTTATCATAACAAACAAATCAAAGCTCACCTAGTTAAAGATCCAAACACTCCCCACAGCAAGCAAGGAGGAATTCTTTAGAGGACTGACCTTAGTGAAAGTGCATCCAAAACATGACAGCAGACTGCACAGCATACACCAGAAAGACTTCCTGAAACTCCAGGCCCTGGACAGTGTATGACTCTTTCTTAATATAGTATTACTCTCAGGAGCAGGAAACATAAATTTCCATAATTCAGAAAAGACAGAAACTTAGACATGATGACAAGACAAAGGAATTCTCCCCAAAAGAAAGTTAAAGAAAAAAAATCTCAGCCAGGGGTTCACTCAAAACAGATATAAATAATATATCTGAGCAAGAATTTAGAACAACAGTCATAAGAACACTGGCTGGGCTTGAAAGATGCATAGAAGATGCCAGAGAAACCCTGGCTGTAGAGATCAAAGACCTAAAAACTAGTCAGGCTGAAATAAAAAGTGCTATGACTGAGGTGCAAAACTGACTGGATATAATCACAATGAGGATGGAAGAACCAGAGTATCAAATAGGTGAAATAGAAGACAAAATTATGGAAAATAATGAAGCTGAAAAGAAGAGGAAACAAAAACTATGAGATCTTAATATAGATGTAGGGACTTAGGGATTCCACAGAGTGCAACAATATCCACATAATAGGAATACCAGAAGAGTGGGATAAGAGGCAAAAGGTTTATTTGAACAAATTATAGCTGAGAACTTCCTCAATCTGGGAAAGAAAGCAGGCATTCCAGTCCAAGAGCCACAGAGAACACCTCTCAAATTTGACAAAAACAGGTCAACACAGAGGTGCCAGGTGGCTCAGTCAGTTAACCATTAGCCTTTGCCTCAGTCATGATCTTGAGGTCCTGGGTTGGAGCACCACATTGGGCTCCCTGATCAGCAGGGAGTTTGCTTCTCCCTCTCACTGCTCCTCTTCCTCCCCTCCCCCAGCTTATGCTGTCTCTCTCAAATTAAAAAAGAAAAAAAAAACTTAAAAAAAAAAAACAGGTCAACATTGAGACATATCAGAGTGAAACTTGCAATATACAAAGATAAAGAGAATTCTGAAAGTAGCTAGGGACAAAAAGATCCTAGCTTTAACCTACAAGAATAGGTTACCTTAACCTACAAGGGTAGACACATAAGGTTAGCTAGCAGCAGATCTATCCGCAGAAACCTGGAAGGTCAGAAAAAAGTGGCATAATATCTTCAATGTGCTAAATGAGAAAAATATGCAGTCAAGAACGTTTTATCCAAAGAAGTTGTGGTTTGTGCGTACACACACGCACACACACACACACACACACACACAGGAGTATTATGTAGCCATCAGAAATTGAAATCTTGGGGCATCTGGGTGGCTCAGTGGGTTAAAGCCTCTGCCCAGCGGGGAGCCTGCTTCCTCCTCTCTCTCTCTGCCTGCCTCTCTGCCTACTTGTGATCTCTCTCTGTGTCAAATAAATAAAGAAAATCTTTTTAAAAAATTGAAATCTTGCCATTTTCAACAACATGGATGGAACTAGAGGGTATTAGCTAAGTGAAATAAGTCAATCAGAGAGAGGCAATTATCATATGATCTTACTCATACATGGAATCTGAGAAAAAAGGCAGAGGATCATAGGGAAGAGAGGAAAAAATGAAACAAGATGAAACCAGAGACAGAGACAAACCATAAGAGACTCTTAATTATAGGAAACAAACTGAGGTTTCCTGGAGTAGAGGGTGGCAGGGAGGGATGGGGTGGCTGGGTGACGGACACTGGGGAGGGTATTTGCTGTGATGAGCGCTGTGTATTGTGTAAGACTGATGAATCACAGACCTGTATCTGTACCCATAATTGATTATTAACATTAATTATGTTAATAATTAAAAAAAAAACAAGAGCAAGAAAATTGCCTCAAGTTTCCATGAGGCACTGGCTCTGGAGATACTGCTTATGAGGTTAAAATGAGAAGTTCTTTAAAGTTGTCATTGGGCAGCTTATTTCCTGCCTTTCCTAGGTCCCTTTTACTTGTACACTTGAGGAAGGTGGTGGGTTGTCTTTTTAATTTTTACTCTATCCATGTTAGAATCTTCTTTTCTACAACTGCTTCACTTTTATCCCACTTTCCCTTTTTAAAGCAGAATTGAACCTACATTTGCTGCACTGTATAAAGTCTATGAAAATCACATCCTTTATAATGTTTCTATTGGAGTTCTGAACTTGGGGCTAGGATGACTGGAACACAGATGCAATTCCTATGACTGTACCCATCACTTAATTTCCTGTACCAGTACTACAACATTAAAAGGCTTTATGCATGCATATATACATATATATAATACACATATGTATATATACATATATGCATGTGTATGTGTGTATTTTTTTTCTATCCAGCAAGGCTATTACTCAGAATAGGACAGATAAAGAGTTTCCAAGACAAGCAAAAACTAAAGGAGTTCGTGAACACTAAACCAGTCCTCCAAGAAATATTACAGGGGACCGTTTCAGTGGGAAAGATAGACCAAAAGCAACAAAGACTAGAAAAGAACAGAGATAATCTATAGGAACATCGGTTTTACAGGTAATACAACGGCACTAAATTCATACCAATCAATAATTACTCTGTAAATTGACTCAATGCTCCAATCAAAAGACACAGAATATCAAAATGGATAACAAAAACAAAATAAAACAAAACAAAGCAACCTAAGACTCATCAATATGTTGCTTATGAGAGACTCATTTTAGACCCAAGGACCTCCAGACTGAAAGTGAGGAGCTGGAAAACCATCTATCATGCTAATGGACATCAAAAGAAAGTGGGAGTAGTCATCCTTATATCAGAGAAACTGGATTTTTTAAAATTTAAATTAAATTTAGTTAACATATAGTGTATTATTAGTTTCAGGGGTAGAATTTAGTGATTCATCAGTGGCATGTAACACCCACTGCTCCTTACATCAGTGCCCTTGTTAATGCCCATCACCCAATTACTCCATCTCCCCCAAAAACTATATTTTAAACCAAAGACTATAATAAGAGATGGGTACTATATCTATGCAGCAAGAAGATCTGACAATTGTAAATATTTATGTCCCCAACTTGATAGCAACCAAATATATAAATCAATTAATAACAAACTTAAGCTCATGGATAATAATACATAATAGTAGGGGAATTTAACACCCCACTCACAGCAATGGACAGATCATCTAAGCAGAAGGATCAACAAGGAAACAAAGGCTTTGAATGACACGCTGGACCAGGTGGACTTACCCAATATATTCAGAGCATTTCATCCTAAAGCAGCAGAATACAAATTCTTTTTGAGTGCACATGGAACATTTGTGACACACTAGATCACAAATCAGGCCTCAATCAGTGCAAAAAGACTGAGATTGTACCAAGCATATTTCTGGACCACAACCCTATGAAACTTGAAGTCAACCACAAGAAATTATCTGGCAAAACTACAAATATGTGGAGGTTAAAGGAATCTTACTAGGGGTGCCTGGGTGGCGTCTTACGAGGGGTGCCTGGTTAAGCATCTGCATTCGTCTCAGGTCATGATCTCTGGGTCCTGGGATGGAATTCCACATCTGGCTCCCTGCTCAGCAGTGAGTCTGCTTCTCCTTCTACCTTTCCACCCTGCTTGTGCATGCTCTCTCTTTCAGATTAATATATAAAATCTTAAAAAAAAAAAAAAGAACACCCTACTAAAGAATGAATGGGTTAACCAGGAAATTAAAGAAGAAATAAAGAACTACATGTAAGCAAATTAAAATGAAAACACAACAGTCTAAGACCTTTGGAAATCAGAAAATGCAGTCATCAGAGTGAAGTATATGGCAATTCAGGCCTTTCTCGAGAAATAAGGAAAGTCTCAAATGGACGCCCTCATTTTACACCTAACGAAGCTGGAAAAAGAACAGCAAATAAAGCCTAAAACCAGCAGAATAAAGGAAGTAATTATGATTAGAGCAGAAATAATCGATAAAGAAATTTATAAAAAACAGTAGAGTAGATCAATGAAACTAGGAATTAGTTCCTTGAAGATATAACAAAATTGATAACTCCCTGCCAAACTTATCAAAAAGAAAAGAGAAAGGACCAAAATAAATAAAATCATGAACGAAAGAGGAGAGATCACAACCAACACCAAAGAAATACAAACAATTATAGGAGAATATTATGAGCAATTATATGTCAACCAAATAGGCAAGCTGAAAGAAATGGACAAATTCCTAGAAACGTACATGCTATTAAAACTGAAACAGGAAGAAATAGAAAATTTGAACAGATCCATAACTAGCAAAGAAATTGAATGGGTTTCAAAAATCTCCCAAAAAGGGGCACCTGGGTGGCTTAGCAGGTTGAGCGGCTGACACTTGGTTGTGGCCAGGTCATAATTTCAGAGGCCTGGGATCGATCCCTGAGTCAGACTCCAAGCTCAGCAAGGAGCCTGCTTCAGGATTCTCTCTCCCTCTGACTCTCCTCCGGCTTGCTCGCTGTCTCTCTCTAAAATAAATAAACTTAAAAAAAAATTTTTTTTTAAATCTCTATCTCTCCAACAAATAAGAGTCCAGGGATAGATGGCTTTCCAGGGGAATTCTACCAACCATTTACGTCTTTTTTTGTCTGTTTAAGACTTTGTTGATTTGACAAAGAGAGACACAGTGAGAGAGGGAACACAAGCAAGGGGAGTGGGAGAGGGAGAAGCAGGATTCCTGCTAAGCAGGGAGCCCATTGCAGGGCTTGATCCCAGGACCCTGGGATCATGATTTGAGCCAAAGGCAGACACTTAACGACTGAGGTGCCCCTCAGTTATTACCTCAGTCAATTACCTCAGTTTGGTAGAGGTGCCCCTCTATCAAACATTTAAAGAAGAATTGATACAACTGGAGGAGATTATGCTGAGTGAAATAAGTCAAGCAGTGAAAGTCAATTATTATATAGCTTCATTTACTGTGGAACATAAGGAATAGCATGGAGGACATTCAGAGAGGGAAGGGAAAAATGAAGGGGGGGAATTGAAGGAGGAGTTGAACCTTGAGAGACTGTGGATTCTGAGAAACAAACAGAGGGTTTTAGAGGGGAGGGGTTGGAAGGATGGGTGAGCCTGGTGATGGGTATTAAGGAGGGCACATATTGTATGGAGCACTAGGTGTTATACGCAAACAATGAATCTTGAAAACTACATAAAAAATTAATGACGTACTGTATGGTGACTAACCTAACATTTAAAAAAAGGAATTAATACCTACTCTTCTGAAGCTGTTCAAAAAAAACAGAAATGGAAGGAAAACTTCCAAAACCATTCTATGAGGCCACTATTACCTTGAATCCAAAACCAAAGACCTCACTAAAAAGGAGAATTACAGATCAATAGCTCTGATAAACATGACTGCAAAAATTCTCAACAAGATACTGAGCTAATGGAATCCAACAGTACATTAAAAGGATTTTCACCATGATTGAGTGTGATTTTTTTCTTGGGCTGCAGGGGTGGTTCAATATCCACAAATCAATCAGTATGATATAACACATTAATAAAAGAAAGGATAAGAACCGTATGTTCCTCTCAATAGATGCAGAAAGAGCATTTGACAAAATACAGCATTCTTTCTTGATAAAAACCTTCAGGAATGTAGGGATAGAAGGAACATACCTCAACATTATAAAGGCCATATATAGAAGACCCTAATATCATCCTTAATGGGAAAAACTTACAGTTTTCCCCTTAAAGTCAGGAACATGACAGGGATGTCCACTCTCACCACTGTTGTTCGACATAGTGCTAGAAGTCCTAGCTTCAGCAATCCAACAATAAAAAGAAATAAAAGGCAAACAAATTGGCAAGGAAGAAGTCAAACATTGACTCTTTGCAGATGACATGGTACTCTATGTAGAAAACCCAAAAGACTCCACCAAAAATTGCTAGAACAGATACATGAATTCAGTAGTCATAGGATATAAAATCAACATACAGAAATCTGTTGCATTGCTATACACCAATAATGAAGCAGCAGAAAGAGAAATTAAGGAATTAATTCCATTATAATTGCACCAAGAATCATAAGATACCTAGGAATAAACCTAGGCAAAAGATCTGTACACTGAAAACTAGGGAACACTTATGAATGAAATTGAGGATGACACAAAGAAATGGAAAAAAATTCCATGTTCCTGTTTTGGAAGAACAAATATTATTAAAATTTCTATACTATCCAAAGCAATCTACACATTCAATGCAGGCCCTATCAAAATAACACCAGCATTTTTCACAGAGCTAGAATAAACAATTCTAAAATTTGTATGGGCCCAGAAAAGACTGAACAGTGAAAATAATGTTGAAAAAGAAAAGCAAAGCAGGGAGCATCACAATTCTGGAATTGAAGCTCTATTACAAATCTGGAATCATCAAGACGGTATGGTACCAGCACAAAGCCAGACAAAGAGATCAATGGAACAGAACAGAGAATCTAGAAATTGACCCTCAACTCAATGGTCAACTAATCTTTGGCAAAGTAGAAAAGAATATCCAATGGAAAAAAGACAGTCTCTTCAACAAATGGAGTTGGGAAATTTAGACAGCCACATGCAGAAAAATGAAACTGGACCATTTCCTTACACCATCACAAAAAAAAAAAAATAGGCCCCAAATGGATTAAAGACCTCAATGTGAAACAGGAATCCATCAAAATCCTAGAGGAGAACATAGCCAGCAAGTTCTGTAACCTCTGCCCGTCAACTTCTTACCAGACACATTTCCAAAGGCAAGGGAAACAAAGGTAAAAGTGGACTGCTGGGACTTTAGTAAGCTGAAAGGCTTTTGCACAAAGGAAACAGCTGACAAAATAAAAAGATAACCGACATATTGAATAGGAGAAAATACTTACAAATGACATTATGAGATAAAGGGTTAGTATCCAAAATCTATAAAGAACTCATCAAACTCAACACCCAAAGAACAAATAATCCAATCAAGAAATGGGCAAAAGACATGAACAGACATATCCCCAAAGAAGACAACCAAATGGCCAACAGGCACATGAAGAAATGCTCAACATCCCTCGGCATCAGGGAAATACAAATCTAAGCCACCGTGAGATACTACCTCACACCAGTCAGGATGGCTAAAATTAACAAGTCAGGAAATGACAAATGTTGGTGAGGATGTGGAGGAAGAAAACCCCTCCTACACTGTTGGGAATGCAGCTGTGGCAGCCACTCTGGAAAACAGTATGGGTTTCCTCAAGAAGTTGAAGATAGAGATACCCTATCATCTGGTAATTGTACCACCAGGTATTTACCCCAAAGATACAAATGTAGTGATCCAAAGGGGTAAATGCACCCTAATTTTGATAGCAACCATGTCCACAATAGCCAAACTATGGAAAAAGCCCAGATGTCCATTGACGGATGAATGGATAAAGAAGATGTGTATGTATATACACACACAATGGAATACTATTCAGTTATCAAAAAATGAAATCTTGCCATTTGGAACAACAGGGATGGAACTGGAAGGTATTAAATTAACAGAAATAAGTCAGAGAAAGACAATTATCATATGATTTTACTTATATGTGGAATTTAAGAAAAAAACAGAGGATCATAGGGGAAGAGAGAAAAAATAAATTAAGACAAAATCAAAGAGGGAGACAAACCGTAAGAGACTCTTAATCCTAGGAAACAAACTGAGGGGTGCTGGGGGGGGTGGGATGATGGGGGTAACTGAGTGGTGGACATTAAGGAGGGCACTTGATGCAATGAGAACTGGCTATTATATAAGACTGATGTATCACTTACCTCTACATCCGAAACTAATGATACACTATATGTTAATTAACTGAATTTTAATTTTAAAAATAAAAAAAAATAAATTTTAAAAAAAGGAAAAGAGACGGGGCGCCTGGGTGGCTCAGTGGGTTAAGCCTCTGTCTTTGGCTCAGATCATGATCTGAGAGTCCTGGGATTGTGCCCCGAATCGGAATCAGCTCTCTGCTCAGCAGGGAGCCTGATTCCCTCTCTCTACCCACCTCTCTGCCCATTTGTGATCTCTCCCTGTGTCAAATAAATAAATAAAAATCTTTAAAAAAAAAAAGGGAAAGAGGCTTGTTTTTCCAGTAATGCAGGGAAAAGAAGTAATTATTAATAAATGGGTTCCGTGATAGTTTTCTGAATATTCCTTTTGCAATAAGAGCTATGTATTTTCTCCCCAAAGCACCCCCAAACTAGCTAGAGCAAACTAATTCCCCACTACCCTAATCTCTCTTCTTTCAGTCATACTGTGTGGGTGTCCTGGCTGTGCCCTGGGCTCTGATCAGTGAACAGAACTGTCCCCTTTAAGCTAGCAAACCCAGGCTGTGGGACTAAAAGCCCTACTCCAGCTCCCATAGCAGAGGCCACAGAGCTGCTGGCAGTTTCCACAGCCTCAGAAATAAGGAGCCAAAAGCTCACAGCACAAATGAAGCCCCAATATGGAGAGAGAATGAAGGCTCCTAGGCTCTGAATAGGCTGCAAGCTGGGGGCAGGAAAAGGGAACTTCTGAGTCAATTCCATCTTTAGAAAAAAGGGGAAACTGGACCTTTTTCTGTTGTTATGGTTATAAGGCATTCTACAGCTACTGAGCTCCAAGGGGATGTGCAAACACAAAAGGTCTAAAAAAGTCAGGAGAACGCTGCCCTGGCTGGAGAAGAGAGTAACAAATAGGCAGATAGGTCAGCAAATCATTTGTAGGAAGACAATGCTAGGAACTTCAGCTCTTCACATGGCCGTCAGCCCTACAGAGAACAACACAGTAAGAACCAGGAACATCCGCTCCAGACTGATACAGCTGGGGAATCTTGAGGCCTTTCCCTAGATCCCACATTAAGTGTCAAATTCCAATCCAGATGAGAGGAAGACAAGTGAAAACTTGGCTGTGTAGATCAGTGATGGCCACAGATACAGGAACTTTACACCTTCCAAATGAGACTCAAAGTTCCCAGGGACCAACAGGGCTGACAAGCCAAAAAGAAACCCTGTACCCAAGGCCACAGTGGTACCATGGTGGCAAGCAGACATCACTGTGGGAAGAGCCACAGTGTAGATAGTGATACGGGGAGACAGAGGATGGTTTAAACAGTGTTCTTCTTCCTGAATCTGTCCATCTCTTCTTTGGCTGTGGTTCCCAAGGGAGAGCATTTCTGACACATTCTGATACACAGAGGCAAGGATTAAGAAATGGCCAATATATCTCAACAAGAATGCAGCCAACCTGGGTTCTGGCCTGGATGGAAGTAGAACTTTTGAGTCTAAATAATTGATAATGTGGTAGTAAAGCTTAAGGAGATTAAGTTATTTCTCACTTAAAAGGGGGGGGGCTAAGATTCTAGATGTTTTCAATGAAATAAGTAATATAATATAAAAGGAAGTGAGTTGTCAGCATTCTGAGTCCTGTGTCTTACTCTCAGTCAAGATACATGTGGATTTTTGATGACTCGGCTCCCACTTACCCTTGCGTTGTTCAAGGGTCAAAAACTGTATAACTTATGTACTCTACACGGGATAATATTCCAACTAAATCACATTCTACAAACATCTGTTGAGAAATATGATCTAACTTGCTATCTCACTAGGACACTAAACAATTTGTTTTAAATAGTGACTGAATCAACAAATTCAGTGGGTAAATAAAAAAGGGGAGTTCAGAAAAGTTTGTCCTTTTGCAATCCTTAGAACGCTCCCCCTCCTTGTCCCTTGGCAGAACATGAAGCCATGCGGGCACATGCTGATAAACTGCTCTGCTTGGGAGCCCAGATTAGGCCCTGTAGTCACCAGACTACACCACCACGAACACCTGCATCCCCCTGGCCAAACCCTCATCACCAACCTTCACAGCAATGTATGTGCCTACTAGAAGAGTGTGTAGCCCTGGGAGAGCACACCGACAGACACAGAGAATAGGATGGTCTTTTCCAGGAGCTTGGGGGAAGAGGAAACGGGGTTGCTATTCAGGGGATGAAGAGTTTCAGTCGTGTAGGATGAAAAGTTCTAGAGATGTGCCGTGCAACATTGTGCCTACAGTTAACAAGACTGTACTGTGCACTTAAAAATTTTAGGGGAATGAGACGCCTGAGTGGCTCAGTTGGTTAAGCAGCTGCCTTCAGCTCAGGTCATGATCCCAGCATCCTGGGATCGAGTCTCACATCGGGCTCCTTGCTTGGCAGGGAGCCTGCTTCTCCCTCTGCCTCTGCCTGCCACTCTGTCTGCCTGTGCTTGCTCTCGCTCCTCTCTCTCTCTCTCTGACAAATAAATAAATAAATAATCTAAAAAAAGAATTTTTAGGGGAAAGATCTCATATTAAGTGTTCTAACCACAACCCCGGAAGGAGGGAAGGAAGGAAGCAAGAAGGGAGGGAGGGAGGGAGAGGGAAAGAAATTTGCCACAATCAAATGACCAGCTGTATAAACAAGGGCTGTATTTATCATGAACAGCTACATTTTGTTATGAGTATTTGTGATCTTTGTTATAGGATATCAATGAGAAGAGTAAACATCACCCAAGGATTTGACATCTTCTTTCGGCTAAAGGGTTAGTTTGTGTTTTTTAGTACTCAGGATAGTTGTATCATGTGAAACAGAAGTATAACTTTGTTATTTATTTGGAGATTAAGTATGATTTAAGGGAATTATGTATGGGTGCCAAGTTTATAAGGGGTGGACTGTGAACTGTGATAGTTAATATTATGCACCAACTTGGCTAGGCTACAGCACCCGTTCTTTAATCAAATACTAATCTAAATGTTGCTGTAAAGGTGTTTTTGGAGATGTGGCTAACGTTGACAATCAGTTGACTTTAGGCTGACATACTGATTTACTCTGGACACATAAACTCCCAGTGAAGTAAATACTCTTAACAATTCATTACCCTTGCAGATGAAAACATGGGATTCCAGAGACTAACTGATATGCCCAATATCACACGGTCAGTGAGCCCCAGAGTCAGGATTTGAACTGACAGACCAGCTCCAGGGTCTGAGCTCTAAACCACCACACTATGCTGCCTCCAACTGAGCTAGGTCTACGTGACCTGATGTGAAACAGTCTCCAAGCTATCCTAGTAATTCCAAAATTGAGGTGCACATCAGGAAGTATACCATGCTAACACTTATGATCAAAAGTATCTCATTTAGTTTGATCATTATTCTCCCTGAATTTTACAAAGGTAGAGCTGCACGGTCTGTTGGCTTCCAGGGAGGGTTCTGCATTCTGAAAGCATTGACTCCAAAGTCTTTACAGATGGTTGGATGTCTCTCTCTGGGAACTTTCAAGATTTAATCTAAGCAATCAAAACTTTTATGATTATTGGGCCTTGAGATAATTTTTCTTTCTTTTCTTTTTTTAAAAGACTTTATTTGAAAGAGAGAATGAGAGGCAGAAGGGTCAGAGGGAGAAGCAGACTCCCCGTTGAGCAGCAAGCACGATGTGGGACTCGATCCTGGGACTCCAGGATCACGACCTGAGCCAAAGGCAGTTTCTTTCTCTCTCTCTCTCTCTTTTTTTTTTTTAAGATTTTATTTATTTATTTATTTGACAGACAGAGATTTCAAGTAGGCAGAATGGCAGGCAGAGAGAGAGAGGGAAGGAAGCAGGCTCCCCACTGAGCAGAGAGCCTGATGTGGGGCTCAATCCCAGGACCCTGGGATCATGACCTGAGCCGAAGGCAGAGGTTTTAACCCACTGAGCCACCCAGGCGCCCCCCCAAAGGCAGTTTCTTAAGCAAGTGAGCCATCTGGGCGCTCCAAGATAATTTTTCTTTCACTATGCATGAGATTTTGTAGAGCCTTTTCACTTAGATATCAGTTTATGGAAGTTTCTTCTCTGGGGGTATTTGGCTTCTTTAGGAAAAAATCCTATAGTCTTTCTGTTACCTGGCTACTGACTTTTTTTTTTTTAAGATTTTAAAATTATTTTTAAGTAATCTCTACGCCCACCTTGGGGCTGGAACTCACAAACCCGAGATCAAGATCAGTATCTGAGTCAGTATTTTTATTTTAAGAAAATTTCTAAGTGAGTGCTGTGTCCAGCGTGGGGCTTAAACTCATGATCGCAAGATTAAAAGTCGCATAAGCCACTGACTGAGCCAGCCAGGCGCCACTAGATTGACATCTTTTATTAGCTAATCCTTCCAAGGCCTTTCTTTGAAAATTGGTACTTGTTTCTCAAGTCCTTTTGAGTCATTTTAGTGTAGATTCAGAAGGAGCAGATACATATATATATATATATATATATATATATATCTCAACCTGTCTTACGTGACCAGTATTACCTTAAAGATGAACTTTTACAAAGAATTTACTTGTGTACTATTAAAATATGGACTCAGATAGGGTGTCTGGGTGGCGCAGTTGGTTAAGTGACTGGTGATCTCAGCTGAGGTCTTGATCTCAGAGTCATGAGTTCAAGCCCCACATTGGGCTCTGTACTGGGCATACAGCCCACTTAAAAAGAAAATATTGACTCAAATAGAGGAGGATGCCTGGTTGGTAGAGCATGAGCCTCTTGGTCTTGGGGTTGTGAGTTCAAGTCCCACAGTGAGTACAGAGCTGGCTTAGAAATTTTTTGTTTTGAATAAAAATATTGACTCAGATATTCTCATTCTGTACTCACTGCTTACTCACTACTTTTCTGGATATAGCTTTCTTGGATAGTAAGTTTCCTTTAGCTACATCTTTTGTAACTCATAGCAAGTCCCTTCTGAAGCTAACTTTGTAGAATGTTTCTCAGACTGAAAATCATCTGAGACCATTTCACACAAAATTCCAGAACTTATTTTACTCTTCAGTAGTAGAGAGTATCCATTTTCCCACTTCCAACACTGGAACACTACTCTGGACATTTTCACTATGAAGAATGAATTCTGAAAAAATGCACACTGATCAACAAAGTGGCCACCTCTTAAGAAAAAATGTCCACCTAGGACACTCATGCCAGCTGTGCCTCAAACACTGCTGTGAACCTGGGATTCTGCACATGGTTCAGAGAATGATCACATCTCTTGTCTGCTCCACCCTCCAGTTTTCCCTAACATTTTCCCTTCGGTGTTATTTCCTCTCTTCAGTCCTGCCAGGCAATTTAAACAGAAGACAGCCATGCGCACATCAATTTAAATAATCATGTAAATTTTTTAAGAAAAAAAAAATCAAGACGAGGACCATCCATGGCTTTCCAACTTCTATTAATTCTATTCTCATCTGTTCTAAAATCTACCCCCCCTCCTTTTTTTTTTTAACCAAGTCTGTGGTCTTAGGATATTTTAACAGAAAAGTGAGTCTGTATCTCAGGATGGGGTCCCTTATTTCTATCTCAGCACCAGACAAGTCAGATATAATCATTAACATGTAGTCGTAGGTAAGGTTTTCAGGATTTAGCACTCCCTAGGTGTGACTACAGATGCCATTACTTAGGTTTTTAAGACATTTTTAAGATTTTATTTATTTGAAAGAAAGAGAGAGGGAGGGCATGTACACAAACAGGGGGACTAGCAGGGGGACAAGCAAGAGGGAGAGGCAGGCTCCCCGCTGAGCAGGGAGCCCAATGCAGGGCTCAATCCCAGGACCCTGGGATCATGACTGAAGGCAGATGCTTTTTTTTTTTTTAATATTTTATTTACTTATTTGACAGAGAGAGATCACAAGTAGGCAGAGAGGAAGGCAGAGAGAGATCGGAGGAAGCAGACTCCCTGCTGAGCAGAAAGCCCAATGTGGGGCTCGATCCCAGGACCCTGGGATCATGACCTGAGCTGAAGGCAGAGGCTTTAACCCACTGAGCCACCAGGAACTCCTAAAGGCAGATGCTTAACTGACTGAGCCACCTAGCTGCCTGTAGATGCAATTATTTGACAAAATAATTGCCCGACATACGGCCCAGTATAGAGAAACAATGGTATAAGCTCCCCCTAGATATATCCATCTGTGTAAGTGCATCAGGAGATTCAGTGGTTCTTATACCTGGTCTCTCAAAATTATGCTAGACTCAAAATAAAATAATGTTTCCTAGAACAATGAAGTTATATTTAAATATAGTATTGGGAAAATAGCTACTAGTAACTCAGATACCAGAGGAGCCGGAACCCTCTTTACCCTGAAAGTAATGAAGAGGCTTTATAGCATCCATGGCACCCATCAAAATGTCTACAAAAAAACAAGTGGTGAATACAAGTGAATTCTTCCTAGAAAGAACTATGGCCTCCAAAAGGTTAAGAATCATTCATTAGGGGTAGAAAAAAGGGCAGATACTAGACGAAATTTGCTTCTTCCTATAGCTCCCTAAACCACATGCTTCACCACAAATCACTGAGCCTTGTCCAGACCACATGAAACTAGTGGTTCAGACCAAATTCCACAGAAAATTATCTGAATGTCACTCTGTCTGATCTTCTGGACTTTACGCACTTAGAGTCCTAAGTCCTGCCCACTAACCAATTTCTCCATTCTACCTGGTGTTATAGACTGTAGTTGGTTAAGCAATTGTAATTTCAGAGGAAGAAATGTCCTTTGTCCTCTGGGAGTACCACTCTTCCAAATGTTCTAGAATCTTCCCTCTTCCCTTTCAGTGGAAATGTTACACCGACACTTATGTCCTTATGTCTTTATTCCCTTCCCATGCAATTTTTCCACTTGACCCAACCACCATTTAAATCTGTCACCCCAATTTTTTCCCACTTCTGTTTAACTTCTCAGAACATGTCCCATTACTGAAATTTTTCCCACCATCATCTCTTTCCTTCTAAACTGCTCTCTTCAGTTAGGATTCACCAACAAATCCTCTTAACCCATCCAAAGCCTGCCCAGGTATCCACATTCCTAACTAAATATGATCTATTCCTTCTTTTTAATGTTGTTTTTGGTGGGTTTTTTTTTTTTTGTCTCCTTTGGCTTCTTTGGACCTGCCCAACTGATTATATTCCTAGATTCATGAAAACTCAAAAAGGGAGAAAATCTTCATGAAATTTTGATTCCTCTATCATCAAACTTCTCTGCATTTCCATGGCTGTAATGATTATCCAGACTCTCAGATGCTAGGTCTAGAAATCAGAGCTCTCCAGCAGGGAACCACCACCTCACTGTATTCCCAAACACTTCAGGAAACTCCCGTATCATTTCCCTCAAATATCAATCACATCCTTGCTCTTTCTCAAATTTCCATTTAATCAAATTAAAAATTTCTAAGTCAGTACTCAGATCACTCCATAAATACCAAACTCCAATTCCATATCAGTCCAAAGCCCAACTTCATTTTTTTTTAATTTAAAGATTTTTATTCATTTATTTGACAGAGAGAGATCACAAGTAGGCAGAGAGGCAGGCAGAGAGAGAGGAAGGGAAGCAGGCTCCCTGCTGAGCAGAGAGCCCGATGCGGGGCTCAATCCCAGGACCCCAGGATTATGACCGAAACCAAAGGCAGAGGCTTAATCCACTGAGCCACCCAGGTGCCCCCCAACTTCATTTTTTAAAAGATTGTATTTATTTATTGGAGAGAGAGAGACAGAGACAGAGAGAGACAGAGCATGAGCAGGGAGGAGAGGAAGAATCAGGGAGCCCGATTCGGGGCTGCTCAATCCCAGGACCTTGGGATTAGGACCTGAGCAGAAGGCTGACACTTAACTGACTGAGCCACCCAGGTGCCCCTAAAGCCTAATTTTACCAAACCATTTAAAGCCCTCTGCTCCTTCTCCCCAATCTCCTTGCCAATCTACTTGTCCAGAGTTGGGCATGTCTTCACCCCATCTGAAATTCCCTTCCCCATCCTTCATGGCTTGTGTATGCCATCCCCCCCTTTTTTTAAAGATTTATTTGGGGAGATAAAAGAGGCAGAGGGAGAAGGAAAGAGAATCCCGAGCTGCACACAGCGCCTCACGTGGGGCTCGATCTCATGACCCTGAGATCATGACCTGAGCCAAAACCAAGAGTCCGACGCGTAACCAATGGCACCACCCAGACACCCCTCTGCCACACTTCTTCTAAGTACAGTATGATCCCCTATTTCAATCGTCAACTACAGCTTCACTTTAAAGCATGGTATTTTGTATGTGCTGCTCTTTAAAAGTGACAATGAATTCATCCAATATGGAAGATTATGCATATTCTGCCATTCTTCAGTTACCCCTTCCCCACTTACCAAACAGGGACCATGTTTTATCACTCGCCACAAGACGGAAAGACCCCGTGATGCTTAGTGTAGGTCCCTGCACGCTGTCCCTGCTGCTGCAAGTGCTTCTCTAGCAGCGTTTGCCCACTCGCTTCAGTGCCACCAGAAGGAACAAAATGATGTACCTCGTAAGCCGATTCACATTTGTTCTGCTCCATTTTGACCAGAGAGAGTCACAGAAGTTCCAGTGATTGTTAGTGCTCGTGAATTCTTGGTATTTCCTTACTCTCTCCAAAACAAAATTATTTAAATCAGCAGTACTGACAGGGCACCTGGGTGGCTCAGTGGGTTAAGCCTCTGCCTTCGGCTCAGGTCATGATCTCAGGGTCCTGGGATTGAGCCCCACAACGGGCTCTTTGCTCAGCAAGAAGCCTGCTTCCTCCTCTCTCTCTGCCTGCCTCTCTGTCTACTTGTGATCCTTCTATCTCTGTCAAATAAATAAATAAAATCTTAAAAAAAATCAGCAGTACTGTTAAATAATATGCTAGGGCTTTCCTAGATAGAATGAATGGGTAGGAAAGCGGGGAATATGGTAAGCTTAACGGAGGAAACCTCATCTATACAATTAAAAATAACAACAACAACAAACTCACTAAGCACACTTATACCTTTGCCAATCCTGCACGAGGCTTTGGGATCATAAATATTACATGGTCCCTATGTTGGAGGTGAAACTTCTACCACACATGTAAAATAATTCTCTATACTGAACTCAGAAAGAGATGGAGGGAAAAACCTAACTATAGTTAGAGACAGTGATCATTCCTTACATTCATATATCATTTTGGTGTTTATAATCAATTCTCAATTGATTTTTTAAGACTACATAAAATTATATATTGAAAATATGGCTCAATAAAAGTGGCTACATAAAAAGATTTTCAGACACTCCAAAGTGAAGTAAATGCATCACAGCACACACACTGATCACAACTAAAATAAACTGTTCGTGCCGAAGGAAAATGATTCCAGACAGAAGCATGGATCTGTAGGAAGGAATGAAGACCACTGGAAAGGGCCATGTCTGGGAATTATTTACATAAAATTGTTTACCCATTTTACCCATTTACCCATCATAGATTAGTTTTTAAATCTCCTTTAAAGACTATTGTTGGTTTTAAACATAGGTAGAAATAAAATATATGACAGCAATACAAAAGATGGGAGGCAGGAAATGCCTGCCATAAAGTTTCTAGACCATGCTTGATATAGTACAATATTACTTGAACATGGACTGCATTAAGTTGAAAATGTAAGTTATAAACCACTAAAAAACAACAGAAAAAAACCAGAGGTAATAAATAACTGAGATCATACGGACCCATATGAAATAAATAATTGATCCAAAAGGATGCAGGTTATTTTCTTTAAGATTTTATTTATTTATTTGAGAGATAGATAGATATAATGCACAAGCAGGGGGACTGGCAGAGGAAGAGGGAGAATCAGGCTCCCCCACATGGGCTCGATTCCAGGACCCTAAGATCATGACCCAAGCGGAGGGCAGACACTCAACTGACTGAGCCACCCAGGTGCCCCCAGGATGCAGGCTTAGCAAGAAAACAACAAAAATGACTCCAAGAAAATCAGCAGCAAGATGAGAGACATTTATCCAAATGACATAAAAAATTAAATGAAATAAAAATGGTCGAAACAGTGTGGAGATTCCTCAAGAAATTAAAAATAGAACTTCCCTATGACCCTGCAATTGCACTCCTGTATCCCAAAGATACAGATGTCGTGAAAAGAAGGGCCATCTGTACCCCAATGTTTATAGCAGCAATGGCCACGGTCTCCAAACTGTGGAAAGAACCAAGATGCCCTTCAACAGACGAATGGATAAGGAAGACGTGGTCCATATACACTGATGGCTCCGTCAGAAGTGGTCCATATACACATATGATGCCTCCGTCAGAAAGGATGAATACCCAACTTTTGTAGCAACATGGACGTGACTGGAAGAGATTATGCTGAGTGAAATAAGTCAAGCAGAGAGAGTCAATTATCATATGGTTTCACTTATTTGTGGAGCATAACAAATAGCACGGAGGACATGGGGAGTTAGAGAGGATAAGGGAGTTGGGGGAAATCGGAAGGGGAGGTGAACCATGAGAGACTATGGACTCTGAAAAACAATCTGAGGGGTTTGAAGTGGCAGGGGGGTGGGAGGCTGGGGTACCAGGTGGTGGGTATTAGAGAGGGCACCGATTGCATGGAGCACTGGTGTGGTGCAAAAATACTGAATACTGTTATGCTGAAAATAAATAAAAAATAAATTTAAAAAAAATGGTCGAAACCAAAATGTAGAGATTGTCAGGATAAATGAAAAGGCAAGACTCAATCAAACAAAGGTTTTCTACAGAAAACCAACTCTAAATATAAAGACACAGAAAAATTAAAAAGATGTAATACGCAAACACTGATCAAAGAAAGCTTTGATCAAAGTAGATTTCAGAACAGGAAATACTACCAGACATAAAGATGTTCATTTTATAATCACAAAGGAATTAACCTCATTACAAAAGAATCTTAAATGTACATACACCTAAAACAGAGTGTTAGAAGATATAAAACAAAACTGACAGAACTGAAAGAACAAGACAAATTCATGATTATAGTCAAGGATTTCAAGTGTCCACTCTCAGTACATGATTGGACAAGCAGACAGAAAATCAGTAGGAGGACAGAAGACTTGAGCCTATCAACCAACTTGACCTGATTAATTTAGTGTATAAAACCCTCCACCCTCAATAGGAGAATACATGTCCTCTTCAAGTACATATAAAACATTCACCAGTACAGACCATGATCTAAGCTACAAAAGGATTTATTTTTTTTTTTAAGATTTTATTTATTTGACAGACAGAGATCACAAGTAGGCAGAGAGGCAGGCAGAGAGAGGGGGAAGCAGGCTCCCAGCCAACCAGGGAGCCCAGTGCGGGGCTTAATCCCAGGACCTTGGGATCATGACCTGAGCTGAAGGCAGAGGCTTTCACACATTGAGCCACCCAGGTATCGCAAGGATTTATTTTAAAAATATTTTATTTATTTATTTGACAGACAGAGATCTCAAGTAGGCAGAGCAGCAGGCAGAGAGAGAGGGGGAAGCAGGCTCCCTGCTGAGAAGAGAGCCTGATGCGGGGCTCGATCCCAGGACCCTGGGATCATGACCTGAGCCGAAGGCAGAGGCTTAGCCCACTGAGCTACCCGGGTGCCCCATAGGCTACAAAGGGATTTAATTCCAATTCACAGCGGAATTGAACTAGATATCAGTAACAGAAAGATAGCTGGAAAACCACCAAATATTTAGATACTAAATATTAGATACTAATATTCCAGGGGTCAGAGAAGAAATCAGGAGAATCTGGAAAGCTATTTTGAAATGTGAAAATGAAAACAGCGTAACAAATTCGTGGCATGTGGCCAGAAGAGTGCTTACAGAGAAATATATACCATAAACACTTATATTAGAAGAGAAAAAAGTGGGACAACTGGGTGGCTCAGTCAGTTAAAGCAGCTGCCTTCGGCTCAGGTTATGATCCCAGGGTCCTGGGATCAAGTCCCACATCAGGGTCCTTGCTCAGCAGGGAGCCTGCTTCTCCCTCTCCCTCTGCCACTCCCCCTGCTTGTGTGCTCCATCTCTCTCTCTCTCTGCCTGCCCCTCTGCCTGCTTGCGCGTGCTGTCAAATAAAATTTAAATTTAAATTGAAAAAAAAGAAAAGAAAAAAGTCTCAAACCAATGATCTAAATGTCCAGCTCAAAACAGCTAGAAAGAGAGCAAACTAACCCAAGGCTAAGAGAAAGAAGGAAAATAATACAGATGACTACATAAGTCAAATAGAAGCCAGAAGGAAGACTAATCAAGAGGACAGAGGACACAAATGACAACGCAGGGTCCCTACATCAGGACAGGTAAGGGACTTGGCTAAGTTCTCAGAGTTAAGTATGGGGAACTGGCTGTCCTGAGAAAAAACCTCCGTCCCTTTCTGAGTGGGATGAGCCCAGGGGCGTAGAAGTCTGGCTGAGGCCAGTCTCTCCCCATCCGAGTCCCCAGGCATTCAGAGCCCTCTCAGGAGGAAGGACTCTCCCATGGCAGACAGGTATAGTGGGGAGAGCGGGGAAGAGCAGGAAAAACAGGACTCCAATGTGCCCAACGCGCTGGGGCACAAACATGAAGATGAAACCCACAGACTGGATTCATTTTGCCGGGGGTTTGGTGTGCTTCAGGCTCTCCACTGGCCTTGGCCTTTGCCTATCTGCACCACCAATCACAGCAGGAAGGGGACGGACGGGCTCAAATCAAATCAAGGCGGGGCTGAGGGACAAACCTACAAAGTCCGGCCACAAGATCCTTCACCCAGCGCTCCCCCAGGAAACAGCTAGATCTGCAGCTCCCAGAGCACAGAGCAAGGCAAGAAGGCAGAGATTATTTTATTTATCAGTGTTTAACAGGCCCCACTGGGCTCTTTCTTCCCAATGCTAGGCTCTGCTCACTGTGTTTCAACGACTGACCCACACGCCAGGCCTTGAGCGGCAGCCTCCGACCACAGGCAGACCGGTCGCCTTGGTCCTCAGACTCGAGGATTTCCTGCAGAAGCTGGAAGGAGGTGGACTAATTTGTTTTAAACACCTGTTTCTCCCGTAGCATCTCACAAACCTCAGATTCTTGGCCTATGCCAAGGTCGCCAAGAGGGTAAATGCTTTCATTTGTGAAAATGCTTTCATTTGTGAATGAAATGCTTTCATTTGTGTGTGGAAACTCACAATGTGTCAAGAGGTAGAAACAATTCACTGAGCGTCTCCCTTCAGAGAACAATAAATGCAAATCTCAGGATATAAACGCATAATCATGATGGAGAAAAACCTCTTGTAATTCGACAGATGTTTTTGCCAAGGGTTTGAGGCATATTTATCACCAAAACTGGCTGTTGCGTCAATGCAGTGAGTGTCTTCTGCCTAAGAGTTTCAGCCATTCAACTCCTAGTTGGCTTAATCCCATTGGATAGAGACACTTTAATTCTTTTCAAATTGATTCAATGACATGGCATCAAGAGAGTAGAGGGAGGAGGGCAGTCAGCCACAACCTAACCACGGAACAGATAGATGCCCTCATGCTCTCAGGCCTTGGCCACAGGCCTTCTTCCAGAGCAGACACCAGTGCTCCCTGTAAATTCCAGCACGTGCTCGTTCATGACCCTATGCACTCTAATTCTCATTCACACCGAGTCCTTGGTTCCAACCCACCTATGAAATCACCTGTTAGTAGGGTTTGTGATGCTCACAAAGCAATACAATAAGTGCAAATCCGTTTTGTAATCTGTAAAGTGCCATCGATGTAAGGCACCATCACACCGGATGTACTTTCTAGATGCTACTCTTTCCTTGAGGGCAGGGCTCTTGGAGGTAGATGAGGCAGGCAGGTGAGGGAGCCAACATTCAGCTCCTGCCCAAGGGACTGGGGACACCAGACCACACCTGCCACACTTTCTCCTGCCATTCTGAGTTCCCAGCTGATAACAACAGGGCTGGCAGAGCTAAGAGGTCTCCTGCTCTAGGGGCCCATTATTGGGGGAGAAGCTCTTTGTTGTCTGGTCAAGAGGGGATAAGAAAGAAGGCAGCCCAAGTCAATCTGCTCTACGTTAAAAATCTACCTCAAATCCAGTCGCTTCTCCCCAGTCCCACCTCTACCACCCTGTGCCAGCCTCTCCGCTTCTTACCTGGACCAGTGCGGTAGTCCTACCTGGTCTGTGTCCACTCTTGCCCATGATGCTAAGTTTCTGACATGGAATAAAAATCCGTCATTTGAATGGATAAGTCAGTTTCGGGTACGTCCCCATGGAAAAAACCCTCCAAATAAATTCCATCTCAGAGAGAGAAGAAAAATCCAAACTTTCTGTCATGGTTCACAAATTGGTTTTCCCAGGAAGCAAACAGTGACCTGGGGCTAGTGAGGGGAAAGTTCAGGACAGGCGCTCTTGGGACTGTAAATAAGGGTCAGGGAGGGAGTAAAGCAGAATTGGGCAGGAGGGGGGTGGGGGGAGTTGGCTATAAGCCATACAGCTTTAATGGAGGCCTCAGCTGACCCCTACAAAGCGGTCCAGGGCGGGGGCAGGGGGCAGGTCCAGAGAGGCCTGTATCCCCAGGCACCGGACCACCTGGGAAAGCGGCAAGGCGGCAGCTCTCTTCAGCTGAGACGCTCTGGAAGAGGCTTGACGGATGGGGCAACTCTCCCAGCAGCTCGGGGGCCAAGTCCTTGGGCTGTGAAGGGGTATCTAAGTGACGAAGCAGGTGTCGACGTTGGGGGAATCTTCATGCGATTTCTGAAGGCAGCTCCACCCAGATCCTGGTGGGCCGGCTCTTCCTGTGGGAAGCTGAGGAGGGTCACAGGGGTAAACCACAGCCCCTGCACCTGATCGGGAACTCAGGCTCCTCATCTCCAGTCTCTACCACAGACTCTGGATTTCCCTCACCCTCACCCAGCGCCTCTGTGCAGCTGAGGCTTCCCTGATGGTATGATCCAGAGCCACATTCCTGCAGGTCCCTAACCACTGGTCTCATGTCTCTTCTATGTTAAAAATCTACCTCAAATCCAGTGACTTCTCCCCAGTCCCACCTCTACCACCCTGTGCCAGCCTCTCCGCTTCTTACCTGGACCAGGGCGGTAGTCCTACCTGGTCTGTGTCCACTCTTGCCCATGATGCTAAGTTTCTGACATGGAATAAAAATCAGTCATTTGAATGGATAAGTCAGTTTCGGGTACGTCCCCATGGAAAAAACCCTCCAAATAAATTCCATTTGAGAGAGAAAAAAAAAATCTGAAGTTTCTGTCACGGTTCACAAATTGGTTTTCTCAGGAAAACCATGTCCCAGAACTTGTCTAGTTGCTGTCAAAATTCCATAAGGGACTACCAAGAAGTATCTGAGTTTCACACCTAGGTGATACCCATCCTGAGTTTGCTTCCCTTCACAGAGCAGAGTAGCTGCAGTGGTGGCAAACAGCCTGGAAAGGGACCCATCAGGGAGTATTCCAAGGCCAACTGGTAAAGCGTTCCATCTCTTATTTGGGAACCATTCACCTCCTCGGGTAAGTCCCGAAACAGCCAGAGAGAAAAAAAGACATAATTTTATTACAACAATAACGAGGTTGGGATGCCTGGGTGGCTCAGTTAGTTAAGCCTCTGCCTTTGGCTCAGGTCATGATTCCAGGGACCTGGGATCGAGCCCCACATCGGGCTCCCTGCTCAGCAAGGAGCCTGCTTCTCTCTCTCCCTCTGCTTGCCACTCTGCTTATTTGCGTGCTCTGTCAAATAAATAAATAAAATATTTAAAAAAAAAAAAACAATAACGAGGTTGATCTTATATTAGCATCAGAGAAACAGAATCTGGATAAAGCTTCAAAGAAAGGTGAGACTATGGCCCATTCAGATGTCAATCCTCTGACCCCTGGAGAAGACCTGCCAATCTCAGGGAAGTGGGGAACCCAAAAGATGACGAGATGAGATCAGAACTCTCATCTGGCTTGAGTCAGGAACGAGGACGCATGGTGGAATGAGAGACACCACACTGCCTTGGAGTCTATAAATTTATTGAGTAGACATGAACTCAGTGTCAGACATATCCAATTTGGTTTGGTTCCAATGTGGCTGATGTCCAACTGCAGCAGAGACGAACTGAGGTAAAGAGAAGACCCGGGGACGCTGGCAAGGGGACACGGAACAAAACAATCCTCCGTTAACGTAAAAGCGGGTGTCGCGCAGCCAGTGAGTCAGTCAGCAGAGGCGGGGAGACGTGGTGTTTAAAGAGCAGGGATAAAACCAGAGTCAGCGGGAGCCTTCAGGAGAGGAGAGGGCCAGAGCACGGAGAGGAGGAGACCTGCTGGGTCACTTGGGGAACACAGTGACCACGTCGTAGCCCTCAGGGGGTGTGACTCGCTCCCGGGCGTGCTTTTCACAGTAGATTTGGTCCTCCACGAAGAAGTGGCCCTTCTGTTTCAGGTTGGTGCCACAGTCAGCGCACACATAACACTCAGGGTGACGGTGGCGGTCTCGCAGCTTCACAAACACGCCGCTGCAGGAGGGAGGCAGGAAAGGGCTCCATTAGTGACAAGCCCCACGGCTGGGGGGTGGGGGGTCTTTCCATGAGGCCCATCAAAGGGCAGATCAGGGCCTCATAAAGCCGCCGCTCATTCCTGGGCTCCTCACACATTACTCGAGAAGCCCTCCCTCTTCAACAGGGCGGCCCTCTCTCTGGTTTGACGTTAGTCACACCCTACGGGTTCTGTGGCCAAGGAGAACCTTCACACCTGGCTCTGGACATAAAGGCCTACGTGGTCTCTCTGCTCTATTTTCCAGGCAGGAATTCTTCCCCATCGCACCCAAAATGGGCACCATCTGGCACTTTCCACAGCGTGGTTTATTCCACCTGTGGGGCCTCCGACACCGGGGAGAGGTGGATACTCACACAATACCGGTGCCACATTTGTCACACATGGGCAACTTCTGGGCATTTCCAATCGACGCTGCCACTTTGGTGACTGGAGCCTTGACGCTTCTGAAACCTGAGGGCTTGCTGGGATCCCCTATAATGAGGAAAACACTTGGGTTGGCCAGGAAAGGTGGGGTTGCCAAAGTTTCATTGAGCTTTTGCAGAGCCGCTTATACGTATGTTCCAGCAAGTTCCTGGAATGAAACAAACCTGACTCCACTGTGTGATCCTGGAAAAGTTCCTTAACCTCTCTGGTCCTCAGCTTCCTTTTCCATATGACAGGAGCGCATTTTCCCCTTCACCACGGTACAAAAAGGATTAAAAAGTACACACAGAGCCCTCCCACAGTACCTGACACCTAGTTAGCCCTCAGAAGACAAATCACATTTCATTCTGATTAGATGCATGCACATTCGGGTATGGGCACTTCACAGTGACTTCTGCAGGTGCAACAAAGATGGTATCTGATCATTAAAAGACAGTGTGTTTGGATGCTGGAAGAAGCCCACGTCACAAGAAGTACAAAGCTGTTACAGCAGAGCATCTCCAGGCAGCCCGACAAAAACCCACCTACCCCAGAGCAGAGCAGAGCAGACCGCCTCCCTGCAGTCGGCCGTGCCGCGTCCAGTGAGCAGCCACGTGGCCCAGCACAGCTCCCAAGCCCTCTACCAGGGGCGCCCAGCAGCAGCAAGCCATCAGCATCTGACATTTTCGTTGTCAGCTGTGACTGGACTGCAAAGCCCTGCGGCACCAGGACCCTGTTTTCCGTGCTTTGTGACATCCCACAGAGCCTCGCAAGGTGCTGAGCATACACCAGAGGCTCCAAAGATGCATGGAAAGGAGGGCAAAATGCCCCAATGAAGGCTTAACGGGCTCTACCTTTGCCCAGCACACTGTGGCCAAGGAGCCAAGGAGGTCTCTACACCAGTGGTTCTGAACAGGCAGCAGAGAGTGGGCCAGGCACCAGGAGAGAGCCCCTAAAATCCACAGAGCAGGCTCGTCTTCAGAGCTGCTGAAGGAGCATCTCTAGATGCCAGGGCCCCAGGAGATCTGACTCTATGTCCGTGGTTAAAACCCACTTCTTGAGACTAAAGCAGCTGCTCTCAGATTTTCCTGTGCAAAGAATAATGTGGGGCGGGGGCTGACACCAGTGCAGCTCACTGGGCCTCACCCCCAGAGTTTCTGCTTCAGCAGGCCTGGGGCGGGGCCCGTGAGGTTGCATTTCTAGTAAGTTCTCAGGTGCTGCTGAGGCGACTGGTCCAGGAACCACACTCTGAGAACCACTGGCCAAAAGCAACAGAACAGTTTCCCATGTGAAGTGAAGGGACGAGGAGAGTCCTCCTATAATTGCAGCCACGCGGGGCAATCCTGGGGCTGACAAACGAGGGTCCTTATCCTCGCATCCATTTGGAAAATGGGTCCCCGTAACCTTGACTGGTGCTTCTGAACCAAAACTTGAGATGAATCCAAGTAAGGGGCATCTATCATTGGCTCGGATGGTGGACTGTGTATTTTGCCCACAATTATGTGTCTCATCCCCTGCCCCGGCCATGCATCTCAGTAGGTCAGTGACTCTCTACTGGGGATGATTCTGTCCCCAGGGGAAGAGTCTGGGTTGTCACAACTGGAGAACAGTGCTTCTGGCCTCCCCTGGGTAAAGGCCAGGGATGCTGCTAAATGTCCTAAAATGTGCAGAACAGTCCCATCACGCGGACTTCTCTGGCCCCATGTCTACAGCACCCAAGCTGAGAAACCGTACTCTTGATGAAGCATATACCCCAGGCCACAGACTTTGGGTTTGGCCCTGTGACTTGCTTTGGCCCATGGAATGGGAGCGGACGTGAGCCCCGTTCTGGCAGAAGCATGAGGTGCACCTGTGTGGTTTGGTCCTGTCCCCATGGAGCTCCAACCTCTGCCTCAGCAGCCAGGCCCCAAGAATGGCACCACCCTGTGCTGGGCTCCTGGCAGGGGGGAGACTCACAGAGCCAGGCCCAGCCCTGCCACAGTGGGCTGGCCCATAGCCCTCATGGAAGGCGAACAAAATTGCACCCTGCCTCGCACTGTGGGCGAACGCTGGGGGACAGCCAGCCGGGGAGATGTGGGTGCCTGATGGAGAACAGCAAGAGGGAATATTTAAGAGCAGCCTGTTTTAAAGGCCCTACCATGGGGTGTGGATGGCGTGGTCTCTCAGGTTTCCCCTGTCAGGGCAGGGACCCTCCTGCACTAGGGAACTGATGGACACAGATGTCCAGCCGGCAGCACAGGAGAGGGGCAGATGTTAGGAGGCTCCAGGGTTTCGCTGTTTTCAGCCAGAAGCTCTATGATTAGGCTCAGGGGAAGACTTGGTGCCGCCTGGTTAGTTGCCTTTGGTGCTTTGATCAGCCCAAGTCCAAGTCCCTTTTTGCCTCCCCAAACTTTCCTCCCCTCCTTGGCCCCAGTCTCAACTTTGTGCATTATTGCCCTTTTTTTTTTTTTCTTTTTGCATTAACTGTGATTTTAAAAAACACAGCATTAAAGTGTCATTTTTGTCTTAACTATTGAGGTTTTGGGTACCCCCTTAAATTCTGTACCCAAGGCAAATGCCTCCCTCCTGTCACCCTAATCCTGGCTCCCTCCTGAGATCTCAGAAGGGCTGGGTGGCCAGCTTCACAACTCTAACATCCCCAACAGGCTCCCTCCTCATGTGCGGGCTCCTGCTCCTGGAGCCATCCGGGCGGCCCACCCCAAGAAAGAAGGAAATGCAGCGACTTGGTAGCGTCTCTGCCTACCCAGACTACCCAGACGGCTGGGAAGGGAAACCGGCTGCCCTGGGGAACCAGCGAGGCGAGGCTATGGTCTTAGGTGATGGGGCTGTTCTTCACAGAATTCATTTGACCAGCAGAAAATTTACCAGGAATGGGTTGCGCTGGCAAGAAGTTAGGAGAGAAGGAAGGAGGAATATGAGAGCCGCAGTTGGTAGGAGAATCCACATCCCTTCTCCAAGTAGAGAAGGGACTTGGATGAAACTGGGCCGGGGGAAGGGTCATCTGGTTGGCTCCATCAGTAGAGTTGAGACTGTTGATCTCAACGTCATGAGTTCAAACCTCAGGCTAAGCACTGATAAAAAGGAGAGAGAGAGAGAGAGAGAGAGAGAGAGAAAGAGCACAGGATGGGAAGGGGCTGCTGTGTGCAGGACCAACCAAGCAGGCAGAGTGTCCAGCCCTGCAGCGCCACCTGCTGGCCCCATTTTCTCCTCTCACAGCCAACACCACAAATGCAAATGTCATTCTGCCCTTCTCAACAAGCCTACAGTAAAAACATTAGCTCCCTTTAGACTCTGGGAAGCTATAAACATTTTCAATTTTCCTCTCTTTCTAGTGAAAGTTGTATGTCAGAGCTTTCTGGGGAAACAAGTGAAAATGGGTTCAGGAAAGCACAGCTATTTTTCTATCCACTTTATTGCTCAACAACCTTCCAGGGCTCCGCATTACTAAAAGAACCAAATTCACGGTCCTTAAGCACCTGGTGGTCCTCCGTGATCTGACTCCAGACCCCGTGGGGATTCTCCTGCAACCCTGGACACCCTGATACTTCCTGAGCAAGTCTCCAGCTTTCTCACCTCAGAGCCCCCAGCACCCACTGTGTTTTCTCAGTCCTTGATGCCTCCTTCCGAGTCGCCTCTCATTAAAATCCCCCTTAAATGGCCAGATGGATGGTCAGCAAGATGGGCTATAGACGCCCTGTACAACATTCAGCCTTAAAAAGGAAAGAGATGCTGACACCTGCCGCAATATGGATGAACCCTTACGCTCAGTGAAACAAGCCAGTCACAAAAGACACACGCTGTATGACTGCCCTCCCAGGAAGTGCTTGCAGCAGTCACATTCATGGGAACAGAAAGCAGACTGGTGGCTTCCACGGGCTGGGGGAGGAGGCTTCGAGGAGCTAGCGATGAATGGATACAAAGCTGCAGTTCTGCAAGAGAGAGTTCTGTGGGTGGGCGGTGCTCACCGGTGCACAATGGTATGGCCATGGCTGATGCCTCCAAACTGAGCATTTAAATATGGTTAAGACCGTAAATCTTATGTTAGCTATAGCTCACCATAATTTAAAAATTAAAAATAAAAAGCCTCCTTGTTTCCTGCAAATTTGGAATTTGATCCAGAGCAAGATGAAGTTTGAGAAATCCAGGACCCTTTCTCCTAGTCCTGAGGCTGAATTTCACCCCAAAGGAGAAGATCCACATTGAATCTTTAGGAGTTTATCACCAAACCCTGCTGCAGCCAAGCCTCGAATGTGGGGCCTCACTGATGGTGGGCCTGGTACTTTATGTGCATCGTTTTCCCTGATGCTTTAAACCATCTGTGAAGGGCGCCTACGTGGCTCAGTTGGTTAAGGGTCTGCCTTCGACTCAGGTCATGATCCCAGAGTCCTGGGATCAAGTCCTGCATCAGGCTCCCTCGTCAGTGGCTAGTCCACTTCTCCTTCTCCATTGCTCCTCCCCCTGCTTGTTCTTGCACTTCTCTCTCTCAAATAAATAACATCTTAAAAACAAAACAACAAAAAACCAGCCATCTGTGAAGCAGCCCTTATTAGCCTCCCTGGACATGTGCAGAAACTAGGGCTCAGAGAGATGGGCAACCCACCTGCGGTCTCCGGGGAGGTCACAGGCAGATCCTGGATGCCAGTGCTGCAAGGGCCGGGCTGCTTTTTGAACCCAAGGCTTTCCCAAATGACAGTAGCCCTCACTACTGAGTGCTTTCCTATGTACCAGACACTGCTCTGAGCTTTAACTATTTCATCTCAAATGAAAACAGGGATTTGAGCTCCTTCCCCCAAGAGCCTTCTGCACACAGTAGATGTATGGACTGAAATTCATGCAGTTTCATTCCATGAGAATTTTACTATAGCTACATATTAAGAGATAATGGGAGAGATTATAAAGATCTGTTATCTCCCTTCTTTTTTTTTTTAGATTTTATTTATTTATTTGACAGACAGTGATCACAAGCAGGCAGAGAGGCAGGCAGAGAAAGAGAGAGGAGGAAGCAGGCTCCCTGCTGAGCAGAGAGTTCGATGTGGGGCTCGATCCCAGGACCCCGAGACCATGACCTGAGCTGAAAGCAGAGGCTTTAACCCACTGAGCTACCCAGGCGCCCCTCCCTTCTTCTTTTTAGCAAAATTTTTATTTTCTTTGGGGCAAGAAGATATTCATCCCAGGGAGGAAAGAACTCTAATTCTCAGACTCTCCTACAACTGGATGTGGGCATGTGACTAAATTCTGGTCAAATTAAATGGAATGATAGTGTGTGACTTCTGGTAGAGAAAAAGCTGGCTTATCTGAATAGAGTAGTCCCCATTCAGCCCTTTTTCCTTCCTGGTGCTTGGAGATGGTTGTGATGGCTAGAGCACCAACTGCCAACTAGAGCCATGAGGTAACCTTGAGAATAGAAGCCACGGGCTTGGTAGATGGAGCACAAGATGGAAGGACTTCGGATCTTGATGAGCATGGAATGGCCACCTCAGTGAGTCTGGGCTTTAGGTCCTTCTCTGTAACATGAGGGCATTTGACTAGATGAGTTCTGCAATATCTATGTCCTAGTTTGGGACAGAATGGATTGACTTTTCTCCTCTCTTAGTTGAAGGGTTTTGCACCCACTTACTCAGAGTAGAGTAAGTTGTGGTTTCTCACAGGTTTTGATAAAACGGTCATTCTCTAGGGCTGATCCCCAAATCACTTGTCAGTTGGCCCTTATACCGGAACTTCATACAACATGACTCATTCCTTCCAAAACGCACAGGTACAACAAGCAAAGGGGGAAACTGCTGGTAGAACCATATCCTTTTAGCATAAAAGAACTTTTCCCGTAACTTCCTGTGCTTGTAAACTGCCAATTTCTCTACGAAGCCTGGGTCTGGGTTCCATCAGGAGGGAACTCTCAGCTCAGGAAGAACTCCCAGGAAGCCCAACCTGGAGCTGGGAGCCTGGGGGAGGGTGGTTACTCTTGCAGAGGGCGCTCTGCTGTGGCCCTCCGTGGTGGTCCCAAGCAAGCAACTCGCTCCCTCCCTCGGTGCAGGTGAAACAGGCTTCATGGTCTGCATCGCCAGCTCTCTCTTCACAGGAGGGCACTTCAGGGAAAGGAGGAAAGAACAAGGGAAGGCAGGCCTTCGGTGAAACCCTGTGCCTTGAGGAAGGCCACAGAGTCGAGGATGGGGTGCCGTCCACAAGGCAGAGCCCCACGGGTGGTCCCTGGGTGCCTCAGGCCTCAGAGCTCACACCTTGGACAAGTTGAGGCCGGCTTCATGCCTCTCGTAAGGTTTGTAAACAAAATCACAGGCGTGAAGCACCTCCCGTAGCCGCACACAGTGTGGGGTGCTTGTGCCGTGCAGGACACCAGATCCTCACACCGAGCTTAGAAAAGAGAATTTTGACCCCCGACGGAGCCCAGAAAGGTCACCCGGGGAGAATGTGGCCAAACTGGGGGTTCGCCGGCTCGCCGGAGTCCATCTACCCGAGAGCAAGAACAAAAGCACTGCCCTGCACCCACCTTCTCTGTGTTGTTGATTCCTTTTCCTTCTGCTTGTCCCGGCCCGTGACCTTCACCCAGTCACACACACCAGCCACCACAGAAGCATGGGATGTGGGCTCAAGCCAAACAAATGGCCGAGGGATAAACAGGGGACAAACAGAATCCCACAAGAGTCAAGCTCACCCTGACGCCTGCAGCCTAAAGCCCATGTGACAGGAAACAGCTGGGCAGGTGTGGCTGGGAGCTCGCTCATCCTCTGTCTCTGAGCTTTCAGTGGTTTCGAAGCCCGGCTTCCCACCGCTTCTTCCGCCCGCTCAGGGCTATACTCACCTTTGTTTCAGCCATGACCGACCCCGACCCAGGCCCTGCCCAAGAGCCTCTGACCCCACGCCGCCTCGCAGGGTAGATTACCTTTCTCCTCAGACTCTAGGATTTCCTGCAAAACCAGGAATGAAGTGGACTGCTTGGGGGGCTCATTTAACTCCTGTTTCTCTTGAAGCATCTTGTACACTTCAGATTCTTTGTCGATGACGAGTCCGCTTGGAAGCTGAGAATGGTCTAAGCTGTAAAGAATGTTTGGAAATTCATTAGGACACGTCAGAAGTTAGGAGGCAAAAAAAAAAAATTCACCAGGCACCCCCTTCCAAGTGAAGACACCCCTGAATCGGGGTGGCTAGGAATGACCCTGCTGGTCGGGGCCCACTCTGAAGTCAGCCGTGAGCCTCCAGCCGGGATTACGAGGCACCGTTGTCGGGGCTGGCTGCTACTTCAATGCAGGAAGAGGCTATTTCCCAAACAGTTTCAGTAATGTGATTACTTTTTGGCCTAATCCCATGGAATGGGAATGCTGTGCTTCTTCCTTAATTACATAAACAATATTATGTCAAAAGACAATTTAGAAGAGGAGAGATGTTGATCACAACCTGACCACTAAAGGCTCGGCTGGGTCCCCTTGGGATGGGCCGCACGCACACTTCTCATGGGGCGGAAAGCAACGTTCTTCCTTCCTGACGCTATCGACGTCTTTCCAAGTGGTATCAGCGAGGGTCTGTCTCCAGAACCTCTCGAAGCCCCCAGGGCGAAACGCCCTGGGCTCCTCACTGACCAGTCAGATGGCCGGCTCTGCCTTGCCCAGCTCACAGCACTGGGGGTGAGGGGGAAAGCCCCAAGCACCGTGGAGACAGCAATGCACCATCAGAGGCAAAGAGGGCGCTGAGACCTGAGCTCGGTCCCCCAGGACAGGACAGGACAGGCTGAGCTGGGGCCTTGTTCCCCCAGAGCCCATTTTCCAGGCTTTTCCAGGAGCCTCTGCTGCCTGGTCTGGGAAGGGGTAAAATGGAAGGAGATGCCAGTCAGCTCCGTTTGCAAGGTCTGTCCTGCACCCCCTTTTCAGCACCACCCCTCCCCCGACCATGCGTCCAGGCCGCCACGGCTGACCACACAACGGGCCACCTTTGTCGTTTGTCCCTGCGCTGCCGTTTGTAACCCCAGGATACTCTCATTTCCAAACAGAGGCCACAGTGACCGACTAAACACAAGAATCACACGGTGTCGTGACGTGGCTCCAAGCGTTCTCATCTGACTTCAGCCAAATATTTACAGTTTTAATAACAAAATACTAGTTTAATCAAGTTCATTTCCTTTGGATTAAATATTCATGACAAAACATAGAAAGGCCCTGAAGAACGCAGCTCTGCCTCCCTTTCCAAACACGTGGCCGGCCAGCCTCTGCTCACGAGGCTCTTGTCACACCGGCCTCCGTGCTGCTTCCAGAACGCAGCAGCCTCAGAACCTCTGCACTTTCTGTTCCCAGTGCCTGGAAGGATCTCTCTCCAGATCGCCCCACGGGGGCCGCATTCCCATCCCCCCTTCCTCTCCATCTCTGCTCAGATGTCCCTCCTCAGAGAGGCTCCACAGGCCCTATTGGGTCTCACCCTCATCCATGGACTCTATGTCCATCCATCTGTTTCCTCACTGTCCCTCTCCCCCTAGACAGTGAGCCCCTGGAGGACAGAGTCTTGGTCTGTCTTATTCACCAGCACATTCCCAGAGCCTGGTACAGGGTCTGGGCTCAGCAGGAATGACGGGGATGAAAGGAAACTGCCAAAGAGATCAATGTGTGACACGCTCTCCCTGCTCCTATGGGGTCACAGGGGACCCTAGAAGGCAGCAGGACCTCCCAGGGGTGTGCCAGGGAAACGGCAGCTCAGCCTCCCAGGCCCAGAGCCCCCCAGGTTCTTAGTCTCTGGTGCTTTTCAGCTCTGACAAATCAAGCTGCTGTAAACATTTATGAACAGGTGTTTGTGCAACCATGAATTTTTATCTCTTTGGGATAAATGCCCAGGTACTTAGTTACATGTTTAAATTTGTGAAAACTGCAAAACTGTTCTGCAGTCTGTACCATTTTACATTCCCCCCCACAGTGTGTGAATAATCAAGTTTTTCCGTATCCTTTCTAGCACTTGGTGCCGTCACTATTTTTTACTTGGGCCATTCTCATAGAGGTAATACCATATGGTGGTTTTGATTTGCACTTCCTTCGTGGGTAAAGATGGCAAACATCTTTTCATGTGCTTCTTTGCCATCAGCATCTCCTCTGGTCCTTTCCTGGAGATCCGGTTTCAGATCCGCCAGCTTCTCAGCCTCCGCTGCTTTTCCAGAAGCTGCCACACTGCAGGGCAGAGGGACGGTACACCCGGCGGGACCACAGCGCAAACATCAGGTGCTGGCGCACTGTCCCCGCGCAGAGGGATGGATTTGCGCACAAGCGCGGCGTCCTCTGTGGGTAACAGAGCTCTGGGCCACCCAGCCCGCCGGGCCGCCTCCCGGGTCTAAGGGCGCAGGCAGTGGCTCCCGGCAAGGGTGAGCGCTCTGTCTGCAGGGCTGAAGCCACTTCTCCAAGTGCCAGTGAAGTGTGCCAGGGACATTTCCTCACTCACCGCCCTCCCACCCACCCACCCACGTGTCATTTGTTCCCATTCCCTTTTAAAAAGAAAACAGGTATAGCGGGGTATAGCAATCATAGTGGGGGATTCTCCCCGGGTTACCACTCCCTCTCCTACTCCTCCTCTCTCATTCCTGGTCAGCCTCCTGGGGCACTTGGGGTACTGACTCCCCCACTGGAAGTGGAGTCAGCCATGTGGATGAAAACTCCAAGAGTGAAAACGCTTTGCTGCTGCCAGGGAAGGTCAAGATGGACGCGGAGAGACATTGTCTCTCCGCAGGTCACTCATGCTGGCTGCCTGGGGGAAGGTGAAGCCAGCCACCAGCCCTGTCCATGGCTGCTGGCTGGTCCCTGCCTTTGTCTCCTTCCCCGCCCTGCCCCCCACAGGGGCCTGGGGGAGCCTCCTATCCCCCAGCCAGATGGGGCCCCTTGAGGAGTGGTCTTCCTCAAGGGCCACTTCTTCCCCTTGGCTCACCTGTTCAGCCCTGCTGAGTTGTATACCTGACTCTCTGTGAGTCTTGAGTTCTGAGCTTGCCCTATGTAAATACATTACATTATTTCTGATAAATCTTTTTTCTTATTACACTCAGAACTATTTTAAAATCAAGATCAGACCATGGAATGTTCTTGGTAGAATTCTTCCCCTTCTTTGGTATATGTTGTTATGTCTGGCGGCCACCAAGGGAACGCTAAAAATGACAAAGCTCAAACCACAAGGTCATCACATACTCTTCCAACACATAGTCTCATAAAGTATTTCTGTGATTAAAAAAAAAAACAAAAAACAAAAAACAATTTACTATTCATTGGGTCCATGGTCAAAGGAACAAGACTGATATAAAGTGAAGGTCAAGCAAAGCTTTATTTCGTGCCAAGCATCAAGAATCAAACCGACTGGCCAGGGCCGCCTCTTGCAAAGAGGCGACCCCTCCCAGCCTCACAGACTAACTTTTATAGAGCAAAGGCCATGTGGTTGAGCCTGGCCATACACAGGTGGCCAATCAAATTACAATTCACCCTATAATAGTTATTTGAACTAGCCTATCACTCTGGTCAGAATTGGCGCCCAAAAGGCAGGGCCCACGTACTTGGGTGGTTAGGGAGGTGCTTTCCTGATTGGATGTCTCCACCTGGCTTGGCTCATCCTTGTATTCTGGTCTCTGTTACCTCCCCCTGACCTGACACGTCCTGGTATATGGGCTCTGTTATCAGGGGCTGGTCAGTCATATTTTTCTGGTTTCCCAGACTTGTTTCTAAGTAAGTTCCTCGGGGCAGGGGGGGGGGGGCAGGGTCAATCTAAGTTTACTGCATAAACAACAAAATGGCTCGCTCTGGCTAAGCAGGCCCTTACACTATTTATTCTCAAATAATGATTACATTGTTCTCCCACTTGACAACTTGTAAAACACATTCAATATTCATTCCTTATTTCAAGGATTGATACATCTAATTCAAAAAACAGTATCATCAGCCAAGAATAAAAAAGATAAACCAAAAACTCTTAACTATAGAGAGAACAAACTGATGGTTACCAGAGGGAGGTGGGGCAGAGGGGACCAGAGTGGCGGGGGTGGTGACAGGATGGGGGAAACAGGTGATGGAAATTAAGAAGACACTTAACTATACTGGAATTAAAAAAAAAAAATCAATATCTTATAAAAAAAAAAACCCCAAAATAATATCCTGAATATGTTACAAAAGTAATTCTAGGACAAAAATAGTGCATAAGAAATGGGGGAAAAAAAAAAGGAGCAAAAAAAAAAAGGCATTCTCATTTTTCATTTATAGTAACTACGGAATAAAGAATTCTATAGTGATAAGGTTTCAAAAATACAATGGACATGACTGAGTCACCAGGGAAAAAAGTAGGGAGGGGGATACTGAAAGTTACCACATTCTTCTGAACCCAGTCTTTACCATTTAGTAACAAAATACAAGTTTTTAATCAAATTCAACTCCTTAAAAAAAAAAAAATTCTTTGGGCTATCTAGACTTTACATTCTTTGTTTCCTAGTTCTTAATTGTCTCGGAGTCACACTTGGTGCTGAAATGTTTCCTGTTTTGTTAACATGTTACTTAAATGTTTCATATTTTCTCCCTCTCTTTTAGGTCCAGGCCCCAGGGCCTGCCGCCACCACCCACCACCCACCTCCCCACCCGTCTGTGAGAGCCAGGTGTTCAAGGATGTCAGTGGTCCTTGGAATGAGAAGAAATTTCCAGTCAGCTTGTCTCACAGAGCAAGATTCCAGAGGCTGAGCCTGCTGGCCCTGTGATCCCCCCAGGACTGTTCCAGCCAAAAGAGCAGCTGAGGTGAAGGTCGGGTCAAAAAGGACAGAGAACAGCAGACTCCTGACTCTGGGCCATGAATCAACACAGCAGCCCTGGAATGAAAGGCTACTCCATCGAAATAATGAGGTGGCTAGAGTGGGGACATAAGGGGGTCTTCAATTTTTTTTTTTTAAACTTGAGCCAGCACCTGTGTGGCAACCTGATAATCCGTATACAGAGCCCAACAAAAACAAGGAGGCCGCAAGAAAAAGTCCCCACTGCTGACACAACCTTAATGGCATGTCTTCCCACATAGTGTGTCAACTTTGGTTCCTCCCTAAAACTGCCTGTTTTAGGACAAAGTCTGGGACCAAAAAAAGGCAGTACTTGAATTATAAGAAGCATCCAGGCAGGCGGAAGATATTCTCTTTGCAAAAATCTTTCTCCCAGGGGTGCCTGGGGGGCTCAGTCAGTTAGGTGTCTGCCTTCAGCTCAGGTCATGATCCCAAGTTCCTGAGATCGAGTCCCGTGATGGGCTCCCTGCTCATCAGGGAGTCTGTTTTTCCCGCTCCCTCTGCCCCTCCACCAGCTCATGCTTGTGCAGGCTCTCTCCCTCTGTCAAATAAATAAAATCTTTAAAAAAAAACTCAGGGCACCTGGATGGCTCAGGCACTTAAGCATCTGCCTTCGGCTTAGGTCATGATCCCAGGGTCCTGGGATAGAGCCAGCATTGGGCTCCCCACTCAGTGGGGAGTCTGCTTCTCCCTCTCCCTCTGCCCTTCACCCGGCATGCGCATGCTCTCTAGCAAATAAATAAAATCATTTAAAAAATTTTTTAAAAATTAAAAATTAGGGGGGAAAAAAAGAAGATGAAGTAGCCATATTTCTTCCTATTCCACCCACTAAAATCCCTGGATTTTTGTAACTAAAATCCCTGGACATCACATATACAAGGACCATGAGACTGGGGAGGAAGCAGAAGGCACACCAGAGAGGGGAATTGGGGCGCGAGGAAGAACACTGTGGTGAGTTCCCTGAGTTTTCTTCTGGCCTCGCAGATCCCAGACGAGTTGCTGAAGAGGCAACGACCCAGAAGGGCAGTGAGTACAGACAAAAGCCCCGAGGATCTGCTCCCTCTCCAACCAAAGCACCGAGCAAGGGGAGCCAGCCTGACACAGCACTGGGAAGCAAGAACGTTTCTCCTGCCCACAAATGCCAGAAGAAAAGACTTCCCGGTGGGAAGTCCAGCCTTCCGCCCTCACCAGGCTGTGATGAGGCACCAAGAGGACACTCCGGGGTAGCATCACAGAAGGCCCAGTTGGAAGCCCAAGTCTCAGCTTGGGACAAAAAAAGCCTGGTGGGAAGTGAGGCCCCTGGCCACCACTCAGCCATAACAAGGCCATCACTCTCCTCCAGTGGTGGCAGTGGAGGCCATGTGGGTGGCAGACCTCTCACTCCTGTCCAGCAGTCAGGAGCAGCCGCAGGTGTCTCACAGCCAGAGCAGGGAAACCGGACTCTACTCCTACCTTTGGGAAGACTACTCTTCAAGGGGGCCCATCTCCTGCTTGGGGGATGGGAGGCTCCCCCAGGCCCCTGTGGGGGGGCAGGGCAGGGAAGGAGACAAAGGGAGGGACCAGCCAGCAGCCATGGACAGGGCTGGTGGCTGGCTTCCCCTGCCCCCAGGCAGCCAGCACGAGTGACCTGTGGAGAAGTCTCTCTGCGTCCATCTTGACCTGCCCTGGCAGCAGCAAAGCTTCCAGCGGGAACCCGAGTACTCCAAGTGCCCCAGGAGGCTGAACAGGAATGAGAGAGGAGGAGTAGGAGAGGGAGAGGTAACCTGGGGAGAATCCCCCACTATGATTGCTATACCCCGCTATACCTGTTTTCTTTTTAAAAGGGAATGGGAACAAATGACACGTGGGTGGGTGGGTGGGAGGGCGGTGAGTGAGGAAATGTCCCTGGCACACTTCACTGGCACTTGGAGAAGTGGCTTCAGCCCTGCAGACAGAGCGCTCACCCTTGCCGGGAGCCACTGCCTGCGCCCTTAGACCCGGGAGGCGGCCCGGCGGGCTGGGTGGCCCAGAGCTCTGTTACCCACAGAGGACGCCGCGCTTGTGCGCAAATCCATCCCTCTGCGCGGGGACAGTGCGCCAGCACCTGATGTTTGCGCTGTGGTCCCGCCGGGTGTACCGTCCCTCTGCCCTGCAGTGTGGCAGCTTCTGGAAAAGCAGCGGAGGCTGAGAAGCTGGCGGATCTGAAACCGGATCTCCAGGAAAGGACCAGAGGAGATGCTGATGGCAAAGAAGCACATGAAAAGATGTTGGCCATCTTCACCCACGAAGGAAGTGCAAATCAAAACCACCATACGGTATTACCTCTATGAGAATGGCCCAAGTAAAAAATAGTGACGGCACCAAGTGCTAGAAAGGATACGGAAAAACTTGATTATTCACACACTGTGGGGAGGAATGTAAAATGGTACAGACTGCAGAACAGGTTTGCAGTTTTCACAAATTTAAACATGTAACTAAGTACCTGGGCATTTATCCCAAAGAAATAAAAATTCATGGTTGCACAAACACCTGTTCATGAACGTCTATAGCAGCTTGATTTGTCAGAGCTGAAAACAAGAAACAACCCAGATGTGCTTCAATGGGTGAATGGCTAAACAAACTGTACCATCCACACTACGGAATAAAGGCAAATCAGGAAAGAACAACTAGACAGAAGATCAATAAGGAAACACGGGTACTGAACCACATGCAGAACAATGGAACCCAACAGACATACAGAACACTACACTCAACAATAGGAGAATACACATTCTTCTCAAGTGCACGGGGATATTCTCCAAGATACATCATGTTGGGCCACAAAATAATCTTAAATTTAGGAAGACTGCAATCACTAAGTATCTTTTCTTACACTAATGGAATGAAGAACTCAACAGCAGAAGGAAAACTGGAAAATAAAAAAAAAAAAAAATTGGAACTTACACAATACACTCCTGAACAACCAATGGGACAAAGAAAAAAATCACAAGAGAAATTAGAAAATATTTTGGGACAAATAAAAAAAAAACAACATACTAAAATTTACAGGATCTGGCAAAAGCTAAGAGGGGACTTCGTAGCAGTAAACACCTCATTAAAAAAGAAGCGAAATCTTACAAGTAAGCAAACTTTACATCTCAAGGGACAAGAAAAAGAAGAAGTAAACCCAAAGTTGGCAAAAGGAAGAAAATAATAAAGGTTAGAGCAGAATCAAACAAAACAGAGAAGAGAAAAACAACAGAAAACCATCATCAAAACTATTGAGTGTGCTGTTTTTAAAAAGATCAACAAAACTGACATACTTGTAACTAGACTCAGAAAAAGGGAAGACCCAAATAATAAAAAACAGAAATGAAAGAAGAGACATTACAGTGGAACTGACAGAAAAAAAAAGTGTCAAAAGAGATTATTATGAACAATATGCACAAGCTGGATAACCAAGAAGAAACAGATAAATTCCTAGAAACATCCAACCTACCAAAATGAAATCATGAAAGGAAAAAATCTGAGCAGACCTATAATAAATGACAAGACAGACTCAGTAATCAAGTCCCCCTACAACAAAAAATCCAGGACCAGATGGCTTCATTGGAGAATTCCACCAAACAATGAAAGCAGAATTGACACTAGGGCACCTGTGTGGCTCAGTTGTTTGGGCGTCTGACTCTTGATTTCCACTCAGTCATGATCTCAGGGTTGTGGAATTGAGCCCCGTGTAGGGTTCCACACGCTGCAGGATACACTGTTGGTGGGAACGTAAAATACATTACAGAAAACACTAGAACATTCCTCAAAAGATAAAAAAATTACTATATGATCCAACAATCCCATTTTGGGGTATCTAGCCACAAGAATTAAAATCAGGATCTCGGGGCACCTGGGTGGCTCAGTGGGTTAAAGCCTCTGCCTTCGGCTCAGGTCATGATCCCAGGGTGCTGGGATCAGGCCCTGCATCGCATCGGGCTCTCTGCTCCTCGGGGAGCCTGCTTCTCTTCCTCTCTCTCTGTCTGCCTCTCTGCCTACTTGTGATCTCTGTCTGTCAAATAAATTAAAAAAAATAATAATAAAAAAAATCTTTTTAAAAAATCAGGACCTCAAAAATATATCTGTACACTCATGTTCACTGTAACATTAATCACAATCGCTGAGGGGTGGGAGCGGTCTGAACATCTGCTGACAGATGAATAAATAAAGCGAATGTGGTACTAGAAGATGGAGGATTGCTGAGCCTTAAAAAAAAATCTTGTCACATGCTGCAACATGGATGAACCTTGATGACATTAGCTGAGTGGAATCAACCAGTCACAATATGGCCAGTACCACATGATTCTACTTATGTGAGGTTCCTCAAGCAGTCACTCTAAGAAACCGAGTGCGAGGGGCACCTGGGTGGCTCGGTCAGTTAAGCATCAGACGCTTGGTTTCAGCTCAGGTCATGATCTCAGGGTTGTAGGATCAAGCCCATGTCTGGCTCCTCCCTGGGTAGGGAGCCTGGTTAAGACTCTCTCTCCCTGGGGCACCTGGGTGGCTCAGTGGGTTAAAGCCTCTGCCTTTGGCTCGGGTCATGATCCCAGGGTCCTGGGATCGAGCTGCACATCGGGCTCTCTGCTCAGCAGGGAGCCTGCTTCCTCCTCTCTCTCTGCCTCCCTTTCTGCCTACTTGTGATCACTCTGTCAAATAAATAAATAAAAATCTTTAAAAAAAAAAACAAAAAAATCTCTCCCTCTCCCTCTGCCCAGTGCAGAAGGGGGAAAGTGGGCTGTTCAGTGTATACAGAATTTCAGTTTCACAAGATGAAAAAAGTCCTAGAGATCTGTTGCACAATGACCCACATATAGTTACCAGTCCTATACACTTAAAAATGGTTAAGATGGTCTATTTTACATTAAGTATTTTTTACCACAGTGAAAAAAAAAATCCTTAGAACAGGAAAAAAGGGAACTACTGGTACATAAGATGACCTGAATACATCGAACAGATTTCCAGTGAATTATGCTGAGTAAAAAAAGCCAATTCTAGAAAATTGCCTCTTGTATGATTCCATTAATAGAACATTCTTGAAATAACAGAAGTACAGAAATGGATAGCAGATTAGTGGCTGCAGGGGTTAAGAGGGGTACAGTGAGGGGGAGGGTGGGTGCGGCTACCCTTGTAGGGATGGAAATCTTGTCTGTCTTGACCATACCAATGGCAACATGGTTTTTTTGATACTGTGCTATAGTTTTCAAGGTGGTACCACTGAAGGGAACTGGGTAAAGGGTATAGGGGACCTCTCTCCATTATTTCCTCTGACTACATGTGAATCTACATTTACTTTAAAATAAAGAGTTTAAGCTTAAGAAATCTTTTTCCACACAAGGGAGGGCTAAGCGCCAACTGGAAAAAATGCAGAGATTTTAGTACTTGGTGATTCTGTCAGGGGGGCTGAAGCAGGCAGGCTGACTCAGAAAAACTCTTCATGTCTGAGGTGCCTCAACTTGGTTACCCTGTCGTTCACCAAAACATGTAGTTCTGAGAAACCCTAGATAATCCTTTTGGGAAAGGGAGCCTAGCCAGAAGGCTCTGAGTTTTAGTCTTCAAAGGCCTAGATGCTGGACTTGTAATAAGAAGCCAGAGGAGTAATTATGGCCATCAGGAGAGGAGGGAGGAACGCCCAGGCTCCAGAGCCAGTTTTCTGGGAGCCGTTGGCAAGTTTAGCCAGGGGGTGAAGAGCCACCGCCATGATGGAGATTTTCTTTTGATCCAGCTCCGAATGAGTCAAGGTTAATACAACAGCTCTGACATCATTTGAATAGAGAACAATGCATCCCTTTCTTTCCACTGCACCTGCTTAGAAATATACCTTGTGAGTATACGGGGAAGGGTGGGGATTGCCTGAGAACACAAGCTGCAAAGCCAATGTCTTTGTTTTTGTTGTTGTTGTTGTTTTAAGATTATTTATTTATCTGAGAGAGAAAGCAGAGCAAGCAAGAGAGAACATGAGTCGGGGTGAAGGGGCAGAGGCAGAGGGAGAAGCAGGCTCCCCGCTGAGATGGGAGTCTGATGCAGAACTCAATCCCAGGACCCTGGGATCATGACCTGAGCTGAAGGCAGATGCCCAACCGACGGAGCCACCCAGGCATCCCATCCAGTGTCTTTGGACTGCTGTGTCGGGTAAGGGAACCCAGCCCCTCCATCAGAAAGGGGACGGACTGGACTGGCTGGCTGGACTTGAGCTATGATGCTAGAAAGAAAGCGGTCTACTGGGAGTCATAGCAACATCTTCTCCAGAACACTTATCCACATGCTTCTGCCCTTCTGGAGCCCCCGGTACTCAGAGGTGGAATCAGTGACAACTGGCATTCACTGAGCACCTGTGCCAGGTGTGGTCCGCACATGTCACCGTCACCGCGTTCTCTAAATAACCTGCTGGGGAGGCAGAAAGCCTGACGTGCGCCTTGGAGATGGGGAGGCTGAGTCTCACAGAAGCTACGTGGTCTGCCCGACATAAGACGCCTACCTGGGATTCACGGGTCCTCTAGCCACAAGATGTGTACCTTTAGGCAAGTATAGAGCAGCATCACATCTACAAGGAAACCCAGGCCCTGAATCACCAGAAAATGACCAGAGCCCTTCAAGTCGGCTGAAAGAGGTCAGAGCGCAGGTGAAAGCTTTCAGCTGAACAGGGCAACATTTTCTCCATCCACGTGGTACACAACAGGGACTCCATACATGAGTGTTAAGCGAAACTGCCCCAAAGGCTGTCCCACTCAGCTGTGTGTGTGTCCTGGGAGGCCAGGCGGCAGATGGTGCCCTCTTGCCTGCCATTCCAGTTTAATCTGGAAACAGCAATGCTGTCTGTATTCTGGTCACATGGGGACGCGGCCCTGGGATGCCCAACGAGACAGGGAGCCATGCACACACACACTGCACTGCTTTGAAGTGTCTGGGACAAAGAAACTCAAGAGGGAGCCCCGGGGAATCAGTGATGACCTCAGACGCAAAGTATGAAGTGAGCCAATTCTCAAACCTCGGTGAATGTTACAGACTTAACAATGCGGGTGAGTGAGCGCTTGGGGCCTTCTGCTGACCGAGCAAGCCAGCTACCCGTGGCTGCCAGCCTCACAGGAGAGTCTGTCTCTGTCGAGAACACACAAGCAGCCTCTCTGAAGCGGGCAGGGAAGCCGCCCCTCACGATGGGCAGCACAGCCCTTTTGGGCCCTGCCTCTGCCATGGGCTGCTGGTATTCCTGCCGTTTCTGGATTTATCCTCAGAGTCTGGGGTGAGGTCGAAGCACGGCCCCCTGTGCTGAGAAAATCTGGAAGGAGGGCTCTGACAGCAGGAAGACTCAGCGCGGCTACAGCCAGGTCTGAGACAGGAGGGGACAGGGGCTGGAGGAAAGGCTTGCACATGTCCCAACAGTTTCAGACTTAATTGTTTCAGGAAGAGGGGAGAAGGTGGGGAGCATAAGAAAAGAAAGAAGACATTAATGAAGGAAAAAACCACCAAAGCCAGACTAAAAATACTCCCCCAGCACATATTTCTCCCAATGCATAGCAGTTCTTTCAATCAAGGATGTGTCATTTCCTGGGTTATTAAATCCAGATCATGGAACATTCCACTCGGGGACAGTAAAAGAGGGTCATGTTCTCAGCCTCCCCCATCACGAAAGAAGCAAAGAACAGGGATCATGGCCCTTGGCATTTGGCCGCTTGGCTCCCCACGGGGCTGTCCGTGGAAAGCCCAGGGGGCCCAGCACGACATGCTTTCTCAGGTTCCCCCACAAGCCCCCGCTGTCACCTGGAAGGCTATCATCATCCCAAGCCACTCAGCCCCTGCAGGAAACATAATCTGGGGAAGCAGCAGCATGAGTAGTCACCTTGTCTCGGTTACTACAATAAATATCAGTGACCTTGAACATCTTGTAACAAAGCCAAAGTCACTCAGCAAAACGTCTTTCCTTCTAGACTCTAAGGAACTTAAAGGAAATTGCGGAGCCTTTCAGCTGGGCCCAGGGACCTGCATATAGTGGGTGTCCAATAACGTCCAACTCCCTTTTCCGGGGAGAGGGCGACATCGGCATGGTCTGGTGAAGGAACCCTTGGGAAGGACAGTACTTTCCACACATTTAAGTTGTCTGGAACCTCCTGTGCCTTAACCTCTCCCAACCTGCACCTGAAGCAACGGGTGTGCAATTTATTCCCTGGAAGAGCTGACCCGGTTCTTGTTCAAGTAAGAAACTGAACAGCAAACAGGCTTCGGCGCAAACACACGCACTGAGGATTCCAAGTGGAAAGATGCTCAGAGATCAGACAAGATTCGGACCACGCGGTATTGTCCAACCAATGTGACTCTCACCAACGTTTAAAAACCAGGTTTCAGGTTTTTAAAAAAGGCTTTCTGGTTTCCGTATCAGTGAAATTAACCAACCGAAATTAACGAATCAGCAGGGCTGCCGGAGCCACTCTGGGCCCGTGGCTGTGCAGCTGTCCACAGGCCACTCTGCTCCCCCTTGTCTGCACTCTGAGCTCTCTCATGATCTTCCCACCCACCTTTGGGCGTGTGATGGGGCAACGCACGACCTAGTCCCTCATCTTTTCATCCCAGGGAACTGGTCCCACTTCCTGTTCTCCTTTCTCAAACCTAGTTCCTTTGCTGTGGGCTGTGTTAGCCCCAGTGTTTCTGGATTCATCTTTGAAGAGTCTGGGATGGGACCCCCCGGGTGGCTCAGTCGGTTAAGCATTCGATCTCAGCTCAGGTCTGGACTCAGGGTTATGAGTTCAAGCCCCGCATTGGGCTCTATGCTGGGCGCAAAGCCTACTTTAAAAAAAAAAACAAAAAAAACAACCAACCAACAAATCTGGGACAGAGCAGACACTGGGCCCCCTCTTCTAGGAAGCCAGACAATACTTCGGATAAAGACTTAGAGGCACCTGCGGCCAAATGGCTGGTGACAGGAGGGGACAGGCCTCCCTAGCCCTGAGAAAGATGCTTCCTTAGGCCTCTCTACCCTGTCCGCCTACAGCCCCCTCACCCCGCCTCTGCCCCCAGTCAGAACCTGTTCGGACAGACACACATTCATCTCCTCACAAACTTCTCTTCTATTGTTCCCACTCTGGGGGAAGAACAGCAAACACTCGTTCACAAAAACTCATCATGAAGTCCATGTCCCTTGCTCAGGTCAGATGGTGAAAACCAGGAAGAACCCCAAACTATACGAAAGAACGCCTCAGAAATCTGTAGGCTGCCAGAGAAGGAAGGTGACCACTGAGAAGATGAGGATGACCAGAGAAATCCAGGAAAGAAGGAAATAGGTCTCGGGGAATAACTGATTCGTTTGTGCCAGGTGGAGTTCTAGGCATTTTACACATTACTTCTTATGGGCCAACAACCCTACAAGGCAGGTGGTATTTATCCCTTTCTAGAGATAAGGAAAATGAAGGCAGAAAGCACAGTGCTAGGGTAGACATTTTTCTCTCTGGGCTGGAGGAGGCTCCAGCTCCCTCCACCTGCTGTGGACCATGAACCTGGTCCTGCTGGGAAGGGCCTTTTCCAAGACTGGCCTGGAGGGGGAATTCAAAGGCTACTTACGCTCTGCCGTTCGTCTCCTGCCCGCCGGCTGCGGTCTTGGACTCCAAGGCATTGTTGAAGTTGGTTATGTTTTCAGAGGAATAGAGGCCAGCCGGGTTGTTGTATTGGTTTGTGATGACCCTGGGGGCTGAGCTGGAGGCCGGTGAGGCAGTGAAGGGCATGGCACTCCGGTTGTGGGCACTCCCTATGTGCAGTACCTCCTGTCAGCAGAGTTCAGAGCAGAAATCAGGGGGCGCTCAGTGCATACCGCTCGAGGGGCAGTGCAGGCTGAGCTCCAGAAAGGAAGCTCCGGGGGCCCTGGGTCCACACCAACCTTCATCGGAAGGGCCCTGACACGCCCACTAGACACACAGGCAATGAGCAGGGAAGCCTTAAGATGGGCGAGGGTGCGCCTTCGCACGCCAGCAACGCCTTCTCATTCTTCCCTGAGGTCAGGCCTGATCTGCTGCTGGGCGCCCCTGGGCACAACACCCCTACATGCCTTGGACGGCCAAGATCCAAGCTGGGGCTGATGCACCCTTGCAGGGCACATTCCAGAGGGATTAAGGTACAAGGAGGAGGAGAACACAAGCCACTCGGTCTGTGTGCAGCAGGAGATGATAAAAGGTGGAGACAAATTCCCTAGGATCCAGGGGGTTACACCAGCAAGATAAGAAGCTGTGGGGCCACCAGGCAAAGCACTGCTGAGGAGGCCGGGGTGGCCCAGTGCTCGGGCAGGAAGGGGTAAAGGGAGCAGGGGATCTGCAGTTTCTTGCAGGAGGCCAAGGCTCACCAAACAGAAGGCTGGGAGCTACCTGCTAGAGGGGGTGTGCCCAGGAGTCCCTCCTTCTGTAACGTGAGACAGTGCCCCCCGCACCCCCTCCCTGCGCAGCAACTGGAGCCTAGATAATTCCTACAGGGATAACAGCTCAGAGCTTCTTTACAAACACACCCCCACCTCCACGCCCACCAGCCTGACACTTTTTAAAGGAACATTCCTGTTCTTAAAAATCATGGCTTTTCCCGACAACACCATTAGAAAGGTGCTTTCTGCACAAACATTCTGGACCTGGCCCACAGCACGGACTGTGCGGCGACTACGCTCGACCTGCACCCTATTTTCTGTGTTCCCCAACACAGGACTTTCCTGAACCCTGGCCTCTTTCTTCATACCCAGGCCCAGAACAACTGGCCCCGTAAGAGTTCTTTTGGGGGAAACTTCTTGTTCTTCCTCCCCACCCCCCGCCCCGCTCTTTTTCACCCAAACTTCAAGTCTTTCACGTTTTCTTAGAAAACATGACAATGAAAAGTAACAGCTTCATTCACCGTGTACTGATCTAAATAAAAGTCAAGGAAATATTTTTATGACAGATTTCTTTTTCACTATTCAGACAGTCTTCCTTTTTAACAAGCTGGAACCGGAGAGGTTTTAAAGTAGAAATTACAGTGAGTCGACTTTGTCCACATTGGACAACAGCAAAGTACACAGAGATCACACCCCAAAAAGAGGAAGTACCATCAGTTAAGAAAATAACCTTAGCAGCAACCAAAGCACGGTTAAGTAAATTTTATGGTACAACTCCCGGGAGGAGCACTACACAGTCAGGGCATCGGCAAATCGGTGGTGGCGGCCTGGGACAGGGGCACAGCCTGCCCTCTCCTCAGCAATTCCTCAGAGCAACACAGGATGCTGAGCACCAACGAAGATTCCTAGTTTTCTGTCTTGGCTCAATTTTCCTGTCACTTCCTGTTTGGCGCTGGGCTGGTTGGAGCTCTCGGAGCCCACTTCTCATCTTTACAGTGGAGTCGACAGAGCCTTCTCTCACACGGACCTGGCGTGACATGTGAGTGTGGCAACCACAGTGACAGGCAAACAGACGTCCAACCAGCGTCCCGCCCCTTCTCCCTCCCCAGAAACACAGCTCCAGTGAGAATGGAAGACAGGAGAAAATTATTCCGGTTGGAAATTCTGATTTTTCTCTTTATAGGGAATCTGCTGAGAATGTATCTGTTTTGTACATAAAAGGAATATCTCTAACCCCAAGTGAATACTGGTCTTTCCAGAAGTCAGGCAGTTAATTCAGGGCCTGCCTTTTGGAAGGGATGATGTAATTGTTTGGGCTTTGTATTTATCAGTCTCCAAGGATACTCAATAATGAGGAAATATAAACTAGGTGTGTAACTACTCTGACCTCAGATAAGCTGGGGTGGTGCTTGGCATTACATGAACTAACAGATCTTTTAATTATAGATGAACTCTGCTCTTACTCATTCCTTTATTTTAGAATGACTGGAAGTGGAAGGTTTTGGAAAAAGGGGAGTGGGAAGTTTTTCCATAGGAGCAAAGAATTACTGGAATCAAAAAAATATACTCAAGTCGGATGTTAAAATATTTGTAAAGAATTTTTAAAATTCTTTAAGGAAGAGAACTGCCTTCAAAATATTAACAGAGGGACCAGATTATAGGTTTACGATGAAAACTCAAGACAGAAAAACATGTAAGTGAAACGTTAAGTATTACTTTATTTGTGTGAAAGTAAGATTTTAGGGAGACCAAATCAAAACAAAATCACTCCTTAGGTATTGTAAAATATATGAAAGCTTAACACATTGAAACTTAACATTTAAAGTAAATTCAGCAAAGTGGCTAAGAATTTCTCGGGAAGTTGGAATTAACGGTGGCATGTTTAAAATTAGTTTGCATGGGGCACCTGGCTGCCTTAGTCGGAGGAGCCTATGACTCTTGATCTTGATCTCTAGGAGTTTGAGCCCCAAGCTGGGTGTAGAGCTTACTTTAAAAATAAATAAATAAATAAACTTTAAAAAAATGACGAAAAAATGGAATTGGTTTGCATAACCGCTGGTTTACAGACCAGCTTTCCTTACAGGAGCTCTACAGAATAACATGTTCATGCCTGTTTTGAAATGCCAGATGCAAAATGGCCCATAATGCAACTCTTAGGATTTCTGAGTATGATTTTTATTCTGTTAATGAAAAAATGTTATGGAACTGTATCTCAGTTTTCATGGATACCTTTGAGAAAATACGACTTGTAAACAACCACTCAATTTATCCACACAGCACACTTCATGAGTGTTCTTTTTTCCTCTTTTTTTTATAAGTTCATTTTCACACAAGTTTCTCTCATGTATCAAGTACAGCTAGCTATGTGTTACCTTTTTATTTTATCTTGATTCACTGTAAGAAGTCAGTCATGTCCCAAATTTAGAAAAAAAGCTGAAGTTCAAATCTTCAAGTTGGGGTCAAATATATAACAATCACAAACCCGTCTAAGAGAAGTTTTCAAAAGCCATTATCAATTAACTTTTTTTTTTTAAGATTTTTTTAAATTTTTAAGTAACCTCTCTACCCCACATGGGGCTTGAACCCATAACCCCGACAAGAGTTGTGTGGCCCACTGACTCAGTCAGGCCCCCTATTTATTAACTTATTAATAACAGTTCATTAATGTATCCAAGACACATACTTTGTAAAAAAAAAAAAAAAAAAAGAGCAGGCCATGCACAAGGAATTTCACAAAAGTGTTCTAAACAGGCTAAAGTGTTTTCCCCTTATTTCAAAAGAGCATCCATCCGTGGTCGTTAACTTTAGAGGACAGGGAATTAAGGAAGAAAGAAAATCACTTTTAATCTAACTACCAAGGGACTTGTTGACAAATACGGGGTCTTCAGAGAGTCTCCTGTCCTCAGACACTGCTTGGCAGACTGTACGCTGACTGGCCGGCACGGTCTCAGTCTGCCCTGCCACTTTATTTTGTGACTTGAGGGTCTCACCAGAAGCCTCCCTTCTACAGAGATGAGGGAGTCCCACCAGAAGGCTCATGGAGACCAGAGAGTGGGGTCCAGGGAGAGGAGGCGGGGTAACCAGCACACTAGCCTCTCAGCTCCAGGCCTCATGACCTAACACCTGTTCTCTCCCGGGTTTGACTGGATCTGAAATGTGTGGTGAGCTGAGCCAGTTCCTGGATGTCACCGTGGTCCTAACCATCATCCTATTCTGCGCAGGAAGGCGTCCTCCCGCTTCCTGGATCACTTCCTATGCACCCCCGCCCCCCTCCCCCGGGGCTCCATGTCCCTGCCCTGGGGCTTTCCAGCTCTGTCCTCCGGGAACTCTCTTACGGGAAGAAGCGAACAGGAGCCAGGTCCCCGCGGTGTCAGTGGCGGGCTCTCCTGGCCTCAGCCCAGGCCTCCAGGGCCAGAGAAACGGGGGTGTACGAAGCTGTGTCAAAGGCAGAGAAGGCAGGAGCAGCAGCGGCCATGGTGACAGAGTACTTACTTGGGGTTCAGAGGCTAAATTCATCTTGTACGGATGACGCTTCCCTTCCTCGGTCACCAGCGGGGACCAGATCTTTTGTTCCGATCTGCAACAGATGGACAAAACTATTGTTTCGTTCATGCTAAATAATATATGCTAAAATCCAGAAAATGCCCCTTCTTGCCTGACTTCTGGCCTCTGAACAAGGGCTCCGCCACCTGCCTTCCCCTGTTTGCCAATCTGATGATGTTTTGTCTGATGGCGGCAACACTCCGCCCCCGAGGGGCTTCCCATGTGGCTCAGACCTCTTCCAGCCTCATCCTCTCTCACTACTGTGTCGCGGCCCCCAGCACACCAGCCTCTTCCCCCTCTCCACGCTCCTGAGAAGCCTCGTGCTGTAAGCCCTCGGTCAGGACAGACCGAGCTTCTCCTCTCCCGCTCCTAGTGTTCTTGAGCCAGGCCAGGTAAGCAACTTGTAATTCGTGAAGCCCGGTTGGCCCAAATAAAAGGGCTGCCTCCCTTCTTGAGGATGCAGAGAATTTCTCTGTACTGATCATACAGAAACAACCTCAGCCTAGTCCCCACTTCCATTAGTGTAATTTTTTCCTCTCCAAGAGCAAGAGAATGTTTATGCCAATCCTGCATGGTCAGAGAGCTAAGCACGGGGCCAGAGAGACACAGGACACACCTGATGAGTTCACTGGCAAATGAATAAGAAAAAAAAAAGAATGAATGAATGAATGAATGAATGAATGTCTCTGAAAAGATTTGGACAGGGGCGCGTGGGTGGTTCAGTGGGTTAAAGCCTCTACCTTCGTTCGGCTCAGGTCGTGATCTCAGGGTCCTGGGATCGAGCCCCGCATCAGGCTCTCTGCTCAGCGGGGAGCCTGCTTCCCACCTCCCTCTCTGCCTGCCTCTCTGCCTACTTGTGATCTCTCTCTCTCTCTCTGTCAAATAAATAAATAAATAATATTAAAAAAAGAAAGAAAGAAAAGGTTTGGACTGAGATAGAAATGGAGATGAGAATGAGGGACAAATGTGCTTTTGACAGGATAGAAAAAGATGGTGTGGGGTGCCTGGCTGGCTCAGTAGGTAGAGCTTGTTGACTCTTGATCTCAGGGTCATGAGTTCAAGTCCCATGTTGGGTGTAGAGTCTACTTGAAAAAAATTGAAAACAAAGGTGCACCTCCTATGAGGCCAGGGCTCTGAAGTATACACAATATTTGGAACTCCTGCCCCACACTTGGTCCTCCCACCAGTCCTATGACACAAGGTAGAAAAAGTAATAAATCTAGTTCATAAGTAAGAACTGGAGCAAAGGGTTCATGATGACGAGCAGTGGAAGCTAAAGTTAAGGCATTAAACAGCAGGTTAGCAGAAGATCAGAAAGAAGAATGTGAACTTTTTTAAAAAAGATTTTATTGATTTGACAGAGAGACAGCACAAGCAGAGGGAACGGCAGAGGGAGAGGGAGAAGCAGGCTCCCCACTGAGCAGAGAGCCCAACGCAGGGCTCCATCCCAGGACCCTGGGATCATGACCTGAGCTGAAGGCAGTCACTTAACCTATGAGCCATCCAGGTACCCTGAAGAATGTGAACTTGATCCAACAGGAAGAAGGGAGCTCGTAAAGGTTAAACCAAAGCTCTCCTAAAATCATGTCCTTGTTCTGCCGCTCCCAAGACTAAACGGAAGCAGGATGGAAATTCTACCCCAGTTACAGCTCCCAATGGCCTCTCCTCACACGGCAACCTTGGAGAACATTAGGTCTCCCTTCCCGTAGTGCACTTAAGCTCACGTGCAGCATTCTTGTAAGGTGCTACTTCGCCCTCCTGGGGCCTACCCCCTGCTTGCGGTGGTGTGGCATGAGTGGTAGCCTCGTACATTGTCAGTGGTTTCCAGGAAGAAACCTTCATTTCATTTTACCTGACAATACTTCACTGATTTTACGTCCTCCAAGTTTTGGTTGGTCATGTTGGAGCAAGTGAAAATGCAAAGCTCCTAGAGAAAGACGCCCACACTCTGAACAGCACCAGGAAAATTCGAGAGACAAAGGAACAACCTGGGGAAATCCCAATCCTATAGACCTGCCAGCCTGGGCCTGTCCGCAGCGCACATGGCGCGGAGCTGGGGCTTGAGGCCGACCTGCTCACACGCTGCCTCCCGTCGAGGGCTGAGCGCTTCCATGGGCCTTACCTGGTGACTGTGAGAGTCATGTTGTCTGTGCAGCCCTTGATTTTGTTCTGAGCCTCCAAGTGTGTCATGCTGCTGGTATTTTCCCCATCGATGGCTGTGATCACATCTCCGATGCATAAGTTAGCTATCGCAGCCTTGCTTCCGGGAGTGACCTGTAAATAAAAGGAGGAGTAGTCAGTTACCCTTTGTCTCCAAGGAAGTCATTGAGTAAGTTACCACTGGGGGAAGTAGTCACTGATGTGTACCAGAGCATCTGAAGAGGAAAAAGGGTGGAAATCGTAAGTTTCAATAATAACAATCCTTACTATCTCCACAACACATTATGGGTCACACAGAGTCCTTTCCTGTACACCATGTCATGGGGTCCTTCTAAGAAAGGACACATATCAGTCAGTCTCTATTTTAGAGTCCAGGACACTGAGGCTGAAGAAGATCTGCGATTTACCTGGGATCCCCCAACTGGTGTATCACTACATTACCAGCAATCCAACTAGGATATTTCCGGAGCCAGAACACAACCCTGAAGCCAGACCCAATGTTCTTCCCACAGAACCTTATTGCTTCCTTAAAATAAATTCCCAAGTACATTAAAAACACACACATGTGGAGAACATTACATACAGCAACAGCCTATTTCTATAAAAATCTTATTATTTAAGCAATTTAAGCACAGAAAAAAATTGGACCACTGCACATAAAATTGTTCACAGTTATACATTTCCATAATGTTTCTGTTTTTTACAATGATCTTGAATTACTCTTGTAATTAAACAAAGGAATAAAGGGGCACTTGGGTGGCTCAGTCAGCTGAGTATCTGACTCCTGATTTCAGCTTGGGTCTTGATATCAGGGTCGTGAGTTCAAGCCCCGTGTTGGGCTCCACACTGGGCAGAGAGCCTACTTTAAAAAAAAAAAAAAAAAGGCAGTAAAGAATATTTTACAATACAGTAGTGTGGCTCACATGGGTCCATCTCCTCCCACCCGGGGAAGTTGACTAGGGTTAGGATCATTCCCTATAGGTGGCTTGTTTCCTGCAGGTCGAATCTTCTGAATTAGCGGTTCCGAATTTATGAGCCACCAATGCTTGGGGAAAGCCAGTCAATTACTGCAGTGGGCTGTCAAATCCATCTGTCTGCTGGGCTTTACATGCACACGGGAAAAATACCATGTTCCACTCGCAGACGTACAGCTATTTTTCAAGTGAACGACAGAGGCTGTTGCAATGAATAAAGCACAAATGCATTCTGTAGCCGTAATAACTACACAGTAATTTTTTGCTACTAGGTATTTTCTAAACCAAGCAATACCAAAAACACTACTATCGTCCCAGTGTTGGTCCATGACTTTTATATTCAAAGACCTTCCCTGATGGGACTGCAAGCCCCCCCTCCCCAGGAGCAGAATCAGGTGACACAGACTCCCAGTGCTCACAGGATCCTGACCCCCGTCCCTTGGAACCAACCAGGGGAGGTCCTGTGAACATCTGGGGTCTCCACAAAGCTGAACCAGGGGTCAGGAGCCCCTTGAGGCACCAGGCTAGATAGAACACAAGGTTTATGCCCTCAGCCTCCTATCTCATGCCAGCACAGCCAAATAAAGTCTTTAGAAAATAAAAATAAAAATAAAAATAAAAAAAATAAGATCCTAAGTGGAGTGCCTGGCTAGGTCAGTTGGTAGCCATGCAACTCCTGATCTCGGAGTCGTGAGTTCAAGCCCTGTGTTTGGCATAGAGCTTTACTTTAAAAAAAAAGGAAAGAAAAAAAAAGACCCTAAGCATTACTCTATTTGGGATTGGCAATAATTCTGTTGGCAAATTCTATCTCTGGAGAGGGCAGCCTGATGGAACCGATCTATCATGGAATCTAACAGTGTTAAAGCTATTAGTGTGAAATCTAATAGCCTTAAAAGCCTTAAAGAGTCCCCTTAGGGTAAAATCCAAAATCACTAACAAGGCCCAGAAAGACTGTGTTTCCTTCCTCACCCTCGTCAGGCCACCACCCTCCCCCTGCCCCCCCACCCCCAGCTGAGCTCTAGCTCCAGGGCCTTCCTTGGTTCTTTCCCACCACAGGGCCTTAGCACCTCCTGTAACTTCTGCTCTGATTAACTCTGTCTCTTCCTTCAGGTCACACTTAAATGACCACTCTCAGAGAGGCCTTCTCTGACCGCCAATCTAAGGTAGACCCCTGCCTTCCTTTTAACACACTGTTCTTCCTCATGACACTTGTCACATTAGGTCTATGAATCTATTTTGTGGGCTTATTTATTTACTGTCTGAGTGTCCACTAAACAGGAAGGCGTGAGAGGGCAGGATTTTGTCTGCCCTTTGCACTGCAGTATCCCCAGTGCCGGGCACATAGTAGGTGTTCAGTAAATATTTGTCCAACGAATGACCAAGTCTGAAATATCTAGTGTTGTGAAATACATAATCACGTTGCTTCCTTATACCCGTTCAGAAATGACGATTTCAAAAGGAATCAAATGATCATTTCTAACATCACTACCCTGGAACGTGACCACCCACAAAACTAAAATGATGAGACAAGGGTGGAGTGTGGAGGGAAAAGCTTGAGAAAATAGAAACAGAAGTTTCTTCTCCTTTCATATGCTCTGCTGCTAAGAACTCTGGAATTTCCAGCATTGGTTCAAACGGTCTTGTGGGAGAGGCATTTCTGTTAAGCACACCCTGGCATGTCCTGGACAAGCTAGAACCAGCCTTAAGAGTTCCAAACCTAAGTAACTGAGGCCTGGCCATCCCATTTTTTGGTTTTTTTTTTTTTTTTTTTTTTTTTTTTAAGCCAAACGGATGGGAAGCCAAAGGAAATCTCAGAAGGGTACAAGACAATACGGTCAGCTGGGACTCGGATAGAATCGCACAGAAACAGATTAAGTTCACATTCTCTGAGGCATATACTTTTGGGGGGGGATGGGGAGAATTTAAATAAGACTAAAGCCCTTTCCCATACCATCTCCCATTTGACGACCTCACCACCAACATACACGGTAATTTCACAGATGAGGAAACTGAGATTCAGAGAAGCTGTGACTGATTCAAGTTCTCACAGCTAAAGGCTTGAGGCTGAACTTGAAACCATATCCGCTCATTCCAAATCCCATTCCCTTGCTGGTTACCAAGAGGCCACAAGCAGATGCTTCCAACCTAACTGCGAGAGCCAAAGAAAAATCCAGATCTAAGGCAACCCCTGGGGGCCTCCTCCACTGTGGCCTTCAGCCCAAGGAACTCTATCACCAGCCCCGCCACCTGCCAAGTGACTCTCTCCCCCAACAGGACAATCATCTCAACTGCTCTGCACTGGGCAAGGCCCAGCAACCCCGCCCTGTTTAAAAAAAAAAAAAGAAAAAAACCAAGATCAGAAAACGGCCCTGGAAGGGGCCTCAGGGAGAAGACCCCTGTTTCCAACACAGGTTCGTCCCCATCCTGAACGGGGCCTCCAATCCCCACGACACACTGTTCACCATAATCATCTTCGTAACCACAGCCACCAGTTACTAAGCTCCTCTAAAGGGCCAGCACAGTGTAAGTATTTGGCAAGGCTTCCCTTACCCGTCCTCGTGCAATGCAAGAGATGACATGCATCGTTGCAGATGAGGGAGTGAAGGAGCAGGGGTCAAAACGGTTTGCAGGAGGCCACACAGCTGGTGGGCTCCGGAGCCCATCCACGTAACCCAGTATCCCGCACTGTCTCTGCTCATTTCCTCCCGATCATCAAATTCCATTAGAACCGGCTCATAACGGAGTCAGCTTCAATATATGAAAAAGAAATCCTGTACGCTCCTCCAAAGAAACAATCCATTAGCTCAATGGACAACCTCAAAAACCCACTTCCGGCTTTCTTCCCCAGAGACCACACAACACAGCTCTTGCTACCTGAGAACAAATGGAGTTAGGTGCAACGATCTCCAGTAACGAACAACCTGCCATTGTCTGCAGCATTCACGCACCATCTCTCTCGCCCTCTGGCCCTCCCAGGGCACATACTTTGCTCAGGGGCCAGCCGGTAAAACCACCCTATCCTGCAAGGTCCTAATGCAGCTTTACAGCCTTGCTGCCAGACTCCTGACAGCACAAGAAGGTTTCTGCGGGGTTTGATTTCACTTCTAAATGGTGCAGAACAGGACGGTGATGTCTTCGATGACCGCAGGTTTCTATTCTCTCCCTCCTCGGTTTCCATTTTCCCTTTCTCCTTCGTTCATTCATCAGTCATTCCTTAAGTGCATCCTGAAAGAGAGTGCGGCTCCTTGATTATGATGTGGCTTCTGAAGTGTCAGATGGCCAGGGTTTGAGTCCTGTCTCTGCCTCCTGTGACCTAAGTATGCTTGGGCAGGACACGTCCCCTCTTCTCACCTAGGAACCAGGAAGGAAAACAGTCCTGACATCAGAAGGCTGTTACAAGGATTACAAGAAATGGTTCACACAGAGCACACGGTCAATCTCCAGAAATATGAGCTACTGTTTACAGATTCTGGGAACCACACAAGGCAGTGGGATACATATCGGCCAGGAAAGGATGGTGCCCACCATGGGGGCGCTCATGGTCTGCTGGGGGAGACAGGCATGTACCACAGCTGGTGAGTGCTGGACTAGCTGGGAAGCAAGAGGAATGGGAGCCTAAAGATGGAATCAGGGAAGGCTCCCAAGAGGAGGTGTTGCTTAAAGCTATGTAGGGGCACTACAGGAGGTGGGACAGAGCAGACCAAGTTATAGGAATGGCACATGGATGGCATGGATGAAACCCAGGAAGTACAGGGAGAGAAAGGGCATGAGGCTGGAGGTGTACACACAGACTCGGCAGTAAGAACCTGTTGTTTTCGAAAAAGACTGTACTCCAGGGCACCTGGGTGGCTCAGCTGTTAAGTGTCTGCCTTCGGCTCAGGTCATGGTCACAGAGTCCTGGGATCGAACCCCGCACTGGGCTCCCTGCTCCATAGGAAGCCTGCTTCTCCTTCTCCCACTCTGTCTGCTTGTGTTCCCTCTCTCACTGTGTCTCTGTCAGATAAATAAAATCTTCAGGAATAAATAAATAAAGAAAAATAAAAAGACTGTACTTTGGGGGGCACCTAGGTGGCTCAGTGGGTTAGGCCTCTGCTTTCGGCTCAGGTCATGATCTCAGGGTCCTGGGATCGAGTCCCACATTGGGCTCTCTGCTCAGTATGGAGCCTGCTTCTCTTTCTTTCTCTCTACCTACTTGTGATCTCTCTCTGGCAAATAAACAAATAAAATCCTAAAAAAAAAAAAAAAAAAAAAAAAAAGGCGGGGGTGTGCCTGGGTGGCTCAGTGGGTTAAGTGGGTTAAAGCCTTTGCCTTCGGCTCAGGTCATGGTCCCAGGGTGCTGGGATGGAGCCCCACATCGGGCTCTCCGCTCAGCGGGGTGCCTGCTTCCTCCTTTCTCTCTCTCTGCCTGCCTCTCTGCCTACTTGTGATCTCTATCTGTCAAATAAATAAATAAAATCTTTAAAAAAAAAAAAAAAAGACTGTACTTTGACAGACGGAAAACTTGCCAATATTTACATGCTGGTAAATTTCACACAAATGCCTACATTCGCAGCTTCTTGTGAAAAATCTGGCAATTCTGGACCTAAACAATCAGCACAGACTCAGGACCCCCGCCCTCTTAGATAAGACATCAGCTCTCTCTCCATCTGGCACAGCCCCCACTGTGCTGGAGGGCCCTGGACACAGGAACGTTGCCCTACCAGTTGCCATCGATCATCAGAAAATGCACAGCTCGGAGCACCTGTGTGGCTCAGTCGTTAAATGTCTGTCATCATCCCAGGGTTCTGGGATCAAGCCCCATGATGCGCTCCCTGCTCAGTGGGAAGCCTGCTTCTCCCTCTCCCACTCCTGCTGCTTGTGTTCCCTCTCTCACTCTATCTCTCTGTCAAATAAACAAATAAAATAAAAAAAAAAACTGAATTATAACCCTTTTGACAGAGAGGGGATTTTCACCAAATATCTGTCCAACGGTTTAACAGTTTTGATGCAGAGCCTTTTTTCCCCTAAGGGGAAAACTGTCTGTATTCAGAAGGTACTGTTACCTGTGCCCAGGAATACAGGGCAATTTCCTGAACGTCCAGAGAACACTGTTAACCTTGCCCCCTTGGAACTGGCATCCATGCTTCAGGCCAGAAATGGACCAGATCACCAGTAACTCAGGAGAACTCTGATATTTGCAAGAATGAGGCAACTGTTCCCAAGCAGGTCAGTCATCAGATCCCCCTGGGCTTTTGTTTTTGTTTTTTAAAGATTTTCATTTATTTATTTGACACAGAAAGAGAGAGACAGCAAGGAGGGAATACAAGCAGGGCCAGCGGGAGAGGAAGAAGCAGGCTTCCTGCTGAGCAGGGAGTCCAACACCGAGGTGATCCCAGGACCGGGGATCATTACCTGAGAAGAAGGCCAATTCTTAACAACTGGGCCACCAGGCGCCCTCCCCGGGGTTTTTAAAAATATAAATAGATCTCCACACTCCACCTCAGACCTGCTCAAGAGGTTCTACACAGATCCCAGGAATCTATATATTTTGTAAAGCTTCCCAGAAATTGCTGATGCTCACCAGATTTGGAAACATCAAGAAGGGGGTTGACTACTCCTTCCCCTGAAGTTCTCTCCCTGAATGAAGTTATAAGGTAAGCAAAAATACTTAGAGTCTAAAATCTTAGCTCCTCCAGAAACAACCTCAAGGGCTTACATTTCTATTAAGAGATGTAGAAGGTCCTTGAAAGAATATCCATTAGAATAGTATTTCTCTCTCACTGAAACAGAGTGAAAAAAAAAAAGTGTACATATATGTGTGGCACCTATTATGTTGGTCAACATCTTTGTAGATGACATGCAAACTTCATACTGTAAAAGTAATTTCATTCCAGATGTTAAATCACTCACCATGGTGCTATTTTGCTGTGGCCAGACCCCTTACAACTCAACGTGGTGTGCATTTACAGAAACCACCTGATTTAAAGGTCCTGGCACATCTCTTTCCTTTACTATATTCCAATTTTTAAAAAATCTTATTATGTGTGTTTTTGTATTTAAATACTGTAAATATATGTGGTAAATCACCTTAAGTTCTTCTTACAAGTAGGAGAGATAGCATAAATAATGATCTAATTCAGCATTTATATAAAACAAGGCTGGTATAAGGTAAGTTGGAATTCAAGTTCAATCTCAATGTCACATGTCTTCAGGGTCAACCTCCATTGATGTAATGGCTGCATCAAAATAGAATATAAATTTAGAAGATTCTGAGCTGGGCAACAGAGCAGCACCTACCCCTGCACTATGCCATTTAGATGTGGAATTTGAAGTCTCCTGGGTCAGATTTTTTACTCAATTTGTTTTTTGAAGCTACATTATATAGCCACAGCAGCTATAGGAGCTTATACAGATTCGCCTGAAAATCGCCAAGAATGTTTCAAAATGTTCTTGGTTCCACTATAACCATTTAATCAGCAGTGCCCTAATCCAGCTTTGCTTCCCACTCAGTGTAAAAGGAAGCTCCTCACACTAAGGGATGGCAGTTCCAAGGGACATCTCTCCTAGCGTGAAAGACCACACATCACTTCTTAGGTAAGAATATAGTTAAAAATGAATTAAAAAAAAATACCCTCATTTGTCAAGAAATCACTGAATCAGGGTGCCTGGGAGGCTCAGTGGGTTAAGCCACTGCCTTCGGCTTGGGTCATGATCCTCAGGGTCCTGGGATCGAGCCCCGCATCTGGCTCTCTGCTCAGCAGGGAGCCTGCTTCCTCCTCTCTCTCTGCCTGCCTCTCTGCCTACTTCTGATCTCTCTCTGTCAAATAAATAAATAAAATCTTAAAAAAAAAAAAAGAAATCACTGAATCTCTCAAACAAGCCCTTAGGAACCCCATGTGTTATTTTTTTTATTTTTTATCTTTTTAAGATTTTTAAGGAATCCCTACACCCAACATGGGGCTCAAACTCACAACCCCAAGATGAAGAGTCACAGGCTTTACTGACTAAGCCAGATGGGCACAACCCCTGCCCCCTGCCATGTGTTTTTAAATCACTTCAATAATTACCATCTATAACTCAAAGCCTAACCATTGACTAAACATGTAACCTTGGCCAAGTTGCTCTCTATACCTCAGTTCACTTATCAAATGAAACTAATGATAGATAGCATTAACCTCATTAGGTTGCTGGGAAGAGTGAGTGACATCATAGGTATCAAGAATTTAGAACAGTGTCTAACATGTAATCGGCATTCAATGCACAGATCACCACTGGAATTTTTTAACGGCCCCACCACAACCTGATGCTTTCCAGGTGGTGGCTGTAGCGCTAGGCTCTCTCTGTACATCCTCCTAATCCTCCCCACAACCTTTGAAGACAAGCACTATTATCCCCACCCTACAAGTGAGGGTGCTGACACAGGGCTAAGGAAAAGACAAGACCGAGTCAGAACCCAGAGCAGGCAGATTCTGAGACTGCGGGACATCAAGACGTCTTTTTTCCTAAGCTTCTTTTTTTTTCCCCTCAAGATTTGATACTTTTTATTTATTTGTTTGTTTTGACAGAGAGAGAGACATCGAGAGAGGGAACACAAGCCAGGGCAGAGGGAGAGGAAGAAGCAGGCTTCCCGTCCAGCAGGGAGCCCTATGCAGGGCTCCATCCCAGAACCCTGGGATCATGACCTGAGCCGAAGGCAGCTGCTTAATGACTGAGCCACCCAGGCGCTCCTCGGAATGTGTTGAACTCTTGATTTGCTACAGTACAAAAAAGGCAAGAAGTACAAAACAATGACGTCTACGAGACATGTAGGTTACTATGATATGGTACTTCAGTATTAAAAATGTTACAAGGGCACCGGGGTGGCTCAGTAGGTTACAGCCTCTGCCTTCGGCTCAGGTCATGATCCCAGAATCCTGGGATTGGCTCCGCATCAGACTCTCTGCTCAGCGGGGAGCCTGCTTCCCTTCCTCTCTCTGCCTGCCTCTATGCCTACTTGTGATCTCTGTCTGTCAAATAAATAAATAAATAAATCTTTAAAAAAATCTTTAAAAAAAAGTTACATGAATGGAAAAAAGTCTAAAAAGTTTCAAACTGTTGGCAGTGTTGACCTCTGAGGAGGAGGACTGGGGAACTTCTTGCTGTATGCCTTCCATGTTTTTGTTATTTGATTTTTTTGTAACATGCATGAGGAGTTTTTATGGAAAGTCTTAATTGAAGTACAACACGCAGACAGAAAACTGCACAAGATCTAAATCCGCAGCGGGCCAGATCCTCACACAGGGAGAGCACCCACGAACCCAGCACTCGATGAAGAAACACAACTGAGCTTCCAAAGGCCCCTTCTGCCTCCTTCCCTTCACAAGCTCTGACCCTGACCTCTAACACATGGGTTAATTTTGCCTGATTAATTTTATACAACTGGAACCCCACTGTATTTACCTTTTTACGCCCGGCTTCTTTCTCTCACATAGTGTGCCTATGTGTCTCATTTGTGTCATTGTGCACAGCTGCGACTCCTGTTGCTGTCCTGTAGCCCGTACCTACCCTGCCGTCCATTTCAGCTACTGTTGTTACACACGGAAATCAGCTGAGTTTGGGGCTACTGTGAATAGGGCGGATCTGGAAACTCTTGACATGCTTTTGGGTTGCCCATACAGACATATTTCCATGGAGTATTTAACTAGCGGAATTGTTGGTCATGGGATATGGATACGTTCAGCTTTAGAACCATGAGTATTTGTTATAATTTGTTTTAAAAATTAGTGGGTATAAATCGCTGAGGTACCATCTGAATTTGGTCCACGTGTATGCCTTTCAGACATCTTTATCTTCCGTAGGTCATACCCATGTCCTTGTTGTCTCATGTGACAGAGGAGTAGTCATAGCCATAAAAATCGGGTCCTGAGTCCTTGGTCAAGAACCCGTGCTCCTTTGGGAAATCATCTTTAACGTTTGCGGCAAGAAAGCAGTGTACTACATCATGAAAGGGCACAGCAGGCCTCAGTTACGGATGAGCTTTGTAGTTGACCTGAGCTAAGTCTAACGGACGGGTTAACAATCACACAGGGTGTTAAGTGCCACACAGAAATTACCTCCTTTTCCTTTCTGAGTTCGTGGGTCCATTTCATTTTGGCCTTGACTTGGCTGCTACTTTCCTGGCCCATCACTGGCTAGATAAGTTGCATCTGTCTATCCTAGTCATCTTCGTTTGATCCAAAAACTGCCCTCAAATTCCCTCTGCCCCAAACTGGCAGGCTTCTCTTTTTTTTTTTTTTCTAAAGATTTTATTTATTTATTTGACAGAGAGAGATCACAAGTAGGCAGAGAGGCAGGCAGAGAGAGAGAGGAGGAAGCAGGCTCCCCGCCGAGCAGAGAGCCCGATGCGGGACTCGATCCCAGAACCCTGAGACCACGACCCCAGCCGAAGGCAGCGGCTTAACCCACTGAGCCACCCAGGTGCCCACTGGCAGGCTTCTCTTTAACCCACCAAATCCTCTGCACTTCTGCTCTCCACTGTCCTCGGGGTGGGGGGTGGGGGGCATGGAATCCCACAGCTGGACTGTCAATTTTCACAGGTGGGGGCTTCTGGCTTTGCAGGGGAATAGGGAAGGGGAGGCACTGCTCCCTGGGATGCTCTGAGCTCCAGGAGCTCTAGGGCAGAAGCCACAAAGCAGCTGGAGGGCCCCCACAGCCAATGCTCAAGGGTACAGCGGGTTCCGGGGTGAGGAACCCAAGAGGGTCCCCCCTACCCATCCTATCATCCCTGTACTACCATTAGCACTTCTCGGAGCTGAGCTGTGTGCCATGATCACCACCAATAAAATACGGACAGTCATGGGTGATTAAGAGGCAGAAGAGAGTGGTTAAAGCTGGCCCGGGATCCAGGCTGTCTCACTTCGAATCCCAGCTCTGCAATTTACTGACTGAGTGTCCTGTGTATCTGTGTCATGGGTTGTGGGGAGATAAGGCAGGAGCGCACGGAGCCCAGAGTGAGTGTTCAAGAAATGTCAGGTGCTATTAAAGTAGTTATTTTGAAAAAGAGATCAAGGCTACGGGCTTTGAAGCCAGGCGAGTCAAATTCTAGCTCCATCACCTCTAAGAAGCAGGCCAAGTACTGAACACTTCCATCCCTCAGTTTCCTCAGCTGCAAAATGGGTGTCTTAATTAGATCTGCTTCACAAGATAGGTATAAGGATGACTGTGGGAATATAATAAGCACGCAGAACAGTGCTGGCATTTAAAATGTTCTATATACAGTTTAACTATGATCATTATCGCAAGCTGGTCAAATATTTCTCGCACAATCTTTCAAGTATAAACTGAGGCTCCTATGATTAACAGTCATCTCAACACAGATATTCATAGATGAATAACATAACACAAATTCATCTAAAAACATTTTGGAATTCAGAATACATTTTCTTAATCAACTCACAGTTGAAGGTACAACCAATGCCTTATGCCCAATGCCGGAACACTTTTTATAACAGAGAGTAGGCTCTCATATTCAAAGGGTACAAGACCAGTGGGTCTGCTTGTTTATTATTTTATCTTTACAGAAAAGCAGCCCCTAGAGAAGGTGTGCACCTTGACCAGGGCTCCCCCACTGTGCTGCTGGGGACTGGAGCAGAGCTCAGCTTGAGTCCCTGCCCTAGACCCCTTAGCAGGCACCCCACAGATATGTAGCAACTTCCCCAGGATTTCCATGGACACACACTGAAGTCCAATCATCCTTTAAAAAATTAATTTTCTGCCCTAGCCACGTTTGCTCGTTTTTACCCAATTTCTACCCTTTCTTTTAAAAGGAAGTGGTTCAGTCAATGAAAAACTATGTAAATTCAAACAAATTACCTAACATACAGGCACTGGAGCTTCTCTGTAAAAGGCAAAGAATACAGGCTTTCCTCTCCAAAGAGCAAGGGGATGGCGTGGGGAACAAGTACAGCTTGGAAGCCAGTCCCCAGCCTGCTCCCGGCATAAGACTGACTGTCCTGTCCGCTGCTTTCTCTGAGTCCTGATCCGCTGAGGAGAGTGTGACCTTGGCAGTTAGGTGATAATCTCCTCTTGGTCATCTGCCTTGCAACAATCCCTGAAAGACATTCTTCTCCCCTCTCCTCCTCCAAGACCAACCCTGGCATTTAGCAGGCTGGGCTGGGGGTAATATCTGGTCAGAGGTCCTGACGAAGCCTGGTGGATTTCCCGCCAGCAGGCTCAACCATTCACTCATGTGCTGTTCCAGGGGCACCCACACTGGGCGTACAGAGGACTTCAAAAAAAAAAAAAAAATGATTGGAAGCACTTAAGTGCGATTCCCTTTGATGGACCTCTTCCTCCTCTCGCTGTAGATCAACCATGATCAGCTGCAGCAGCTAACATTTCCCAGGTGAGGGAGAGCAGCGCAAGGGCTATTAATGCGGAACGAGGCTTTATGGACATTTCTTGCCCTTCACAATCTGACACGCAGGCCCTGCTCTTTCCACCGTTAGGATATGACATAAATCTACTTCAGTCTGAAAATAACGCTCTTCAAAATCAGAAAAGGCCCTCTGGCGACAAAGTATCCATTATTAAGCTTCCCTTAGGATGCCGAAACAAGGGGTACAGCATTCCCCATAAAACCACACTGCTCTTAGCAAAGGTTTACTCAAGAGGCAAGTGACAGCTCCTCCCAGCAAGAGCACCCCCTTATCTCTGGCCCCACCCCTTCCTGTCTTTTGTCAGTTGCTGGGAGAAAAAAACAGTCAACATAAATTGAGCAGCAGTTTTGGCCTGGGTGTGGATTCTCTGAAGGCTTTCCTTGAAAGCAACTAGAGGAAATAAGACATTGATATGGGGGGGGGGTAGAAAAAACCACCTCAAGGAGATGGACAACTGAAGCTTTGGAGCAAGAAGTGACAGAGAACAAAATCTCAGGGGACAGAGGCAAATGTGTGTGGTTAGATCACCAGGGAGTCCAAGGTAGGGGCCTTAAGTGAGAAACTGGGAAAAGGAAGAAAGTTGGTTTATGTACATTTAAAGCTGAAAACCTGGATTGAAATTTTATCACAGTAGCACACATGAGAACAATGAGGCGTGAAAGCAGCTCTTCTCACACACACAACACAGGATCTGTAGGATTCTGCCCGGAAACAGGTAAGATGAAGCTATGGTGTTCAGGACACACATTTAGGGAGTAAAACTATAAAGAAAAACAAGGAGTTGCTTATCCTAAGTCAGGACTGGGTTATGTCTGGTGTGCTTATTCTATTTATGACTGGGGTGCTGGTCGTGTTCTAGTTCTTGACCTGGGTAGGGGCACTGTACAGGTATTTATTTCATAATTATTTGCTTTGCATCTATATTTTTGGACTCTTACTTCAAAAAAGAAAAAGAAACAATTTCAAGTACACAAGACTACAGTTCCACTCGGGAGCTTTAGCAGTTTAAAGAAAGAGTAGAGCCAATATCAGAGTAATTCATGCAAGAGAAAGCAAACATAATTAAACGAAAGGCACTTCTCTCCTCCTGTAACTTTTACGTTTGCTTTGGTGTGGAGACTCATAGTCTACATATATAAAACCATACTAGTAAAGTGTATCCGCCCAAAATGATAAATGTAGCACACCTACCAACCAGAGGGTGTGTATGTCTGTCACTGCTCATACCACCCCACTCCTGTTCACTGTTTCCAGAGCACTCTGATGTTCCTGAATTCGCCACCTGTGACTGGGGTTATCCCCATGGCAGAGACGGAGGAGGAAGCCTCAGACAGCAGAAAGCTCACCCCCAGGTACAGCTCAAGTCTGAAGCAGAAACCAGACCCCCACCAGATCGTGACGACCCCCGCAGGCCCCTTAATGACCACTTTCCCAACCCCAGGAGGTGGCACGTTCCTTCCACATAGAAATGAGAAGAAACAAGTGAACCACCCTGAACACGAGAACGTCACCTCCTCTGAGTCACTTTCACTTTTCAATAAAAGCAACTGCCAAGGGCATTATAAAGATTAGCTTCTCTCCCTAGACCTTGAGCACCTTGAAAACGGAGCTCTGTCCTCTCATATCTGGAACCCCCACGGCATTGCACGGTACATGCTCATTAAACATTATATCGCTCATAACGCAATGAAGAATTACATTTAAGGTACAAACCAGTGAATGTAGTCTTGTGGGTTCCACGCTACATTGTCATTCCTGCACAGTGCCACTTGCACTGACTTTTTAAAGCAGTTAAAACGATGGGCGGTAACTGCCCTTTTAACAGACCGGCCATATATCTTTCACTTCTTTAAAAAAGGGTTTCATGTCATATATAAATTCAGAAGTGGAAAGGGCTGACAGGTTAATTATAGACACAAAGAGCAAGGACAAATGGACTATGAGGTAAGGGAGTCTAAATGTGCCTTCCCTAGACAAGCATTTATTAATAAGCCTGCAAACATTTACTGGGGACGGCCAGGTTCAGCGGTGTGCCAGGCTTGGGGAAAGCACAGTACCTACACTTGAGGAATTCCGCGGGTAAGTAGGAAGACAGCATGTACCTACCCAAAGAATCCAAGAAGTCCCCTCAGGACAGCAGGTGGAAGAAATAGCGAACAGGGCCCACGAACTGAGACACCTGCCCCCTTTGCTTTGATGGGATGATCAGAGAAGACCTCCTCACTGGGCTAGACCCGCCTACAAGGAAATATGGCTAGGACTGTGGCTGGCTGAGAAGCCAAGCAGAGGCTCCCAGTACTTTGCCTCCCACACCTCCCACCATATTCCTTCAGCTTCTGGAGGTGGGGATTTCAGTAAAAAAACACAAAAACAAAACAAAATGCCACAGGGATCTTCCCTTCTCTCTCCCTCCTCCCCACTAAGAACAAAGAGATGCTCAGATGGCTGAGGAGGCAAGTTTAGGGTCAGCTTCAGCAAGCAGATGGCCCCCAAAATGGAACACCAGGCCTCTAGGCAGGGCATGGACCCCAGAGAATGCTTTGTACTCTCCCTTTTCATTAAGTCGGAAAATATTTATTGGCCGCCGTCTAGGTGCAGGCAGTGAATAAGGCAACTCCCACGGGGACATTATAGTCAGTCTAGAGGAGATGACCAAAGCCTGGGCCTCCAAACCCTGAGTCTGAGTCTCCCAGGGGGTGTCTGCTTTAGTTGGGGGCAACGGGCCTGGTGGTCTCCGATTGAACCTGGGCCTTCCCAAAGAAAGGAAACCCGTCTAAAAAGTTTTCAAGCAACACTCTCCCCGCCACCCCCACCCCCGCCACACAAAGTAGGAGCCCCTCCCCACCCAGTATCCTTGGGGGAAAGGCTGCTGTTCGGTTGATAATCTGGGAACGCCAGGCAGAAATACGGCGTGGCCACCTTCCGCAGGGGAAGAGGAATGTCCAAGAGGGTTCATTTGGCCTTATTCGTTTAAAAAATCAGCCCTTTTCTCGGAAACGTATGCAGGAGGGGAGACCTGGCCGTGGATTAAGTCCAAAGAATGGAAAACTAGTTGTTTGGGCAATTCATCACACCTGCGCTGGGGAAACTTGCCACCGACTCCACCCCTCTTCCAGGTCTTTCCAGCTGCTTCCAAAACTACTTTATGCCCCTCGGCGACTCGTGAAGAACCGGGAAGTGATGCCTGCCAGCGTGTGAGACCTGCGGGGACCCTCACGCCCTCGCGGGGTGACAAAGCGGTCCACGCGCCGGGCCGCGCTTCTGTAGCGATCGTGCGAAAACTGCTCCCTCTTTGGCGCGCGGACACCGGGAGTGCGCGCTTGGCCGCCGCCCGCTCACCTCGCCCCGGAGCGCCGCGGCAGGGAAGAGGCTGCGGGCCCGAAACGCACGGGGATCGCTTGCCGCAAGGCGCACCTAGATGCGCCCAGCCCTTCCAGTTCCGGCCCGGGCTCTCTAACGGCCGTCTCCCGCAGCGCCTGCGGGGCCCTGGCCCCCCAAATCGCCTCCTGGCACGCCGCTCCCCAGCCCGGGTGCGCCCCGCTCCTGCGCGTCCCGACCGCTCTTACCCGGGAAATGGCCAGGGGTTGCTCGAAGTCCTTGCCCCCCACGAGGCGGAAGCCCCACGGTCCCGGGCCCTGAAGGACTATCTGCTGGGTGGTCATGGCGAAGCGACCCGCAGGGACAGACGGAGCAGAACGCGGTGCGCTGGGCTCCCCCGCCGCTGTTGGAGAAAGAGCGCGCGGCGCGGGCCCGGGGAGCCTGGGGCTGGCGGGAGGAGGGAGCGCGCGGGGGCGGGGGCGGCTCCGCCCCGGCCGCGCCGCCCCGCCAGCCCCGCCAGCCCCGCCAGCCCCGCCAGCCCCGCCCGACCTCCCGCCGGCCCGCTGCCTCGCCCAGCCCCGCGCGCCCGCACTAGGGGCGGGTCAGGGGCGGGAGCCGGGGGAGTCCGGGGTCTCCGCAGCCCGGCCCCAGTGCACCGTCTGCCGGCCGCCGGCGTTCCCAGCCCGGTCGTGGGTGCTAGGTAAGAGCCCAGCAGGTTGCAGCACACCGCCGCGGAGACAAAGCCCGGCTCGGCGCTCTCGGAAACGAGTTTGGAAGTGTCCTGCTAACTCAGCCCTCTGAGGTCAACTGCATTTTCACGGCTGCCGCTTGTAAAAGATAATGATATTTAAAAGGTGCTTTCGAATGATCTCATTTGATGCGATGTAGCGGTCAGGGCGTTTAGTCCCATTTTACAGATGAAGTAACTGAGCCGGCCCTAGTTAGAAGACTTGCCCGAGGCCATACAGCTGGCCAGTGATGTAACTGTACCCCTGCCCGGGCTCCCCGCGCAGGAGAACCTCCTACTGGGACTTTTCTAATGCTAACGGTGTTGGAATCGGACTTTAAAAACTTTCTACGAACCTGTCCTCCAGGCTGGAGTTCGTTGTAGGTTCTGACCTTTCCAACAGATCAGACCTTAAGTCCAGTCCGGGATGGGCCAAGAGTTAAGAGCACGGAAAGACCCCTGGGTTGAGGACAAAACCCGGAGCTCCCAGTCTGCTACCGGCCTTGTACCTGGGCTCCCTGCTATCCTGGCCTCTAAGTGCATTCTCCATGCCAGACCAAGTCCCCTGCGCTGTCCCCTGGGTCTCTACTCCACTCCTCTCTGTGTAAAGCTGAAGTCCCTATGATGCTTATTGGGCCACCCACAGAACGGCCCAACTCCCTCTCTGACCTCATATCCTCCTGCGGCCCCCGCCCCACACTGGCCCGACTCCCGGCTCATGCCTCAGGGCATGGAGGTAGGGCCTCTGCCTGGAATGCTCCTCTCCTAGCCATCCATGGCTTTCTCTTGGTTCAGATATCATACCAGTGAGGCCATTTCTAAGCACTCTATTTCAAACCTCTCTAGACTGCCCTCTCACCTTCCCTACATTATTTTTCTCCACTGCATTTATCACCATGTGACATACTTAATATTTTACTCATTGTTTGTCCCATCCCCGCCTCTAAGCATCAGTTCCATGAGGGCAGCAGTATTTCACTGTTTTGATCACTGCTGTATGTATCCCAGTGCCTAGAACAGTGCCTGGCACATTAGTATCTAACAAAATATATTGGCCACACTGATACCCACACATCCTCTCTGGGGTGTAGGCTCTTCATAGATTTCTCGGCACTCACTCATACTGGCACGTGGGCCACCGCACAGTGCTTGACACAGAGCACAAGCTCAATGCCTTTGTTAAAAGCAGAGCTCTGTTTCCTTGTGATCCTGGCACAGGGACTGAGGAGTCCTCTGCCCAGCTTTACACACAAATGGATCATCTTAGTTGTCCAATTGTGTCACAGCACAAATGTGTATGTCTGGGAAGGGTTTGCTCGTTTAGAAATCAAAGTGGATTTATGTTATCCACACAAGCCTCTCCCTCCCTTGCATCTAATATTCCTGAATCTGAGAAAAAGGAGTTGGGGGTACAGCCAGGAACCAGCCACCTGCTTCATCAAAGCCAAAAGTATGTCCTCTTTGATTAGATTCTGTTGATTAGAAAATATGTTAGTGTTCTGAGTCCCTCCAGAATTTGGGGGAATCGCTCAATTCTGAGTCTGCCCTTCGTTGTGCAACAGTTTGGAATATTTTGTGTCCTAGGAGGAAAGAAAAAGGTTGAAAAGTCACTGCTTTTGGGCGCCTGGGTGGCTCAGTTGGTTAAGCAATTGCCTTCGGCTCCAGTCATGATCCTGGAGTCATGGGATCGAGTCCCACATCGGGCTCCCAGATCCAAGAGGAGTCTGCTTCTCTCTCTGACCTTCTCCCCTCTCATGCTCTCTCTCAAGTAAAAAAAAAAAAAAAGGCACCACTTCTGGGCTCCCCAAGGGCGGGGCTGCCTCTCCCCATACCCAGTGTCCAGCTAGCAGGAACACTGTATATCGTGGATGCCAATAAGGGCTTGTTCTATATAATAGGGCACTAGTACTTCTGAGAGGGCTTGGGTTGCTTCATTTAAGCTGTTAAATGTTCTCAGTTGCAGTCTGGCTTTCCATAGCAGGAGTTATAAAACAGTCAACCCTCTGACCCAGTGATCCCTTTTCTGGGCACCGATTCCAAGAACATAACTTAAAAGAAAAAAAAGCTATATGTACAAAGATATTTATAGCCACATTATTTATAATGACAAAAAACTGGAATCGAGTAATAACAGGAAAGTGGCTAAATATGGTGTGGCCACGAGGAAATAGTATACAGCACGAAAATGAGAACAGCGAAGACTAGGAGCAGGCAGGGAAATGTGCTTTCAAAATATGTAAAATAAGGGCACCTGGGTGGCTCAGTGGGTTAAAGCCCCTGCCTTAGGCTCAGGTCATGATCCCAGGGTGCTGGGATCAGGCCTGCACCAGGCTCTCTGCTCAGTGGGGAGTCTGCTTCCCCTTCTCTCTCTGCCTGCCTCTCTGCCTACTTGTGATTTCTGTCTGTCAAATAAATAAAATAAAATCTTTTAAAAAAAAGCCACTGGGTGGCTCAGTGAGTTAAAGCATCTGCTTTTGGCTCAGGTCAAGATCCCAGGGTCCTGGGATCGAGCCCTGCATCAGGCTTTCTGCTTGGCGGGGAGCCTGCTTCTCCCTCTCTCTCTGCCTGCCGCTCTGCCTATTTGTGATCTCTGTCTGTCAAATAAATAAATAAAATATTTAAAAAAAAAGAATACGTAAAAAAAGAGTCTGCGAAATTCTGTGTAAACCCAATATTAAGATGTATAAACAAAATTATTGGTAAATGTTATCTTAAAAAATAAAAAACACATCCACCTGTTGTTAAAACTTAGGAGAAAGTAAAAACTAACTTGTACTGGAGAATGGAACTGGGGAAATGTTTAAAAGATCACTTCCTCTAATGATGATGTAGTTTTCAAAATAAAAATCAAAGTCCTTAGATGGAGACTAAATGCTAGTCTTTGTTGTGAGGGCTAGGGACCTCATCTTCTATCTTTTTGATCTCTCTTCCTGTCCTGCGGAAGGAGCTCTGAGCTGGGCACACAGCTTGTATTCGGAAAATGGCCCCCTGACGGACTGACAGCTCTGACCCCAAACACAAGCAACCTTGTCTTATCTTAAACACTATTACTTATTTATCTGTATTCTCCAGTTTCCTCAGACCCGCAGACTCCTGCCCAGTCCTAGGTGAATGGCCTTAAGCAATCTCTCTGAAATTCAGTTGCCTTGTTGTTGTTATTATTATTATTGTGTAATCGGTAAAAGTTTGTTGACCAAAACAGCCTCCATCAAATATGGGAAGGGAGTGGTGGGGGGCGGGGGAGGGGGCGTTGCAGGAGAATTCAGGAGAAATGGAAGCAAGGGGGGTAGGAAAGAGTGGTCCAGGGTATCAGGAGGGACAGTGGGCCTTCCCAGTTTTCCATTTCACAATGTGGAAAGGTTAGGAAGCAACTGCTTGTGGGTTCCCCCAGGCTGGCTTCTGCCGACCTAGCAACCCCCAGCCAGGGCGCCACCACTAAGACCCTCGAGAGCCGCTATCTGGGGACTCTGGGCTTCCTGGAACAGCTCCGGTTTTTTTTTAAGGACTGGGAGTCCAGGACTGTGTGAGGCTTGACATAGGTCTTATTTAATCTTCAGGACACGTTCTGTACTTGGCCAGGGGACTGCAAGGCCCCCCTTCCTGGAGATCTCCGCCTTGACCCCTCCCCCGGGGCTGAGTGTTTCTTGCCAAAGGAGAGCGGAGAGGCGAGTGGGCGATCCCAGACACCACGCCTACGCGGAGATCTGAGGCCGGCTCTGCCCTGGGGCAAGAGAGAGCCGAAGCTCTGATGTCGCCCAGGCCAGACGCGTGGGGACACTGGGGCTCCCAGGTCCCCAAACAGGGGCGCAACAGCCTGGGGGCGCCCTATTCAAATCACATCCCAGCGACTTGCTTCTCTTTTCTTTAAAAAGAACCGAAACCCATGCTCACGGGCTTGAAAAACAAAGGCATCTGTCCCTGTCCCACCAGTGCAGTCCCTTTTAATCCCCAGCCCTGCTCTGCGGGTCAGCGGGCTCTTTACTAGGATCCCACGCACCACTCGTCCCCGCGGAGCTCCAGGACAGAGCGGAACCGGCCCAGGGGAGGTGGCTGCGACCGTGCCAGGGACCGGACTGCAAACGGGCTCCTAATTCTAGCTTTTCTCCCACTTCCTGCTCCAGCCCCGAAGGAAATCCTGAAGTGGCCGCTTGGGATTGGGCGCCTCTCGACGTCTGCGCTGCACAGAGCATGCTCCGTGGCGCCCGGGGCCAGAAGGACACCTAAGCATTGGCTCTTGGCGCAGCCCCCTGCGGGCTGGTGAGGGTGTGGACAGGCGCGCTGAGTACCTGTCCAGGTTGGCCCCGCGCAGAGCAGATAAGCAGCTACATTGTATACCTGCCTCCCCGCTCGCTTGAGAGGGAGCACAAAAGTTACCAAAGGCAGAGAGAGGCCTGGAATGCTACCATTTCTCAAGCATCTCTGCATATTAAAAGAAGAGGAAATTCCAAAACTGGATCACAGATGGGGATTCATATTCACCGTTTATATTGAAGAAGTTGGCAAAAAGACCAGATAATGAATGGATTAATAAACAACGTAATTTATCTGTTAATGGGACCTGAATTTAAAGTTGCGTGATAAACATATTTCATTGCTGCTATTGTATTTCTGTGGCTTTACATGTAACCTCATCTAGAGAAATGTCAAAAGTCTTAATTTGGGTCTTTTAGCTCCCCCGGAGCCACCCCTCAGCCCCCTCCCACAAAGAGGATGAAAGGTGGCTGGGAGTCAGAGTTACCCAATGGACCCTAGCCCAACACCCAGACAGTAAGCATTGTCCTCATTACTACACAGTGACTGTGAGTCAGAGTGTGTGCTAGAACTTGATAAACATCGTTGCATTTCATCAGGACCAGAGCCCAGTGAAACGTCACGATGCAGTTACTAGGGGAGGAAGCAGAAGCAATGAGCCACCGCCTGGATCCCCTTCAGGGAAGGATTTGTCATTTCGGCTTTGAGAGGCGGACAGCCTTAGGCTTCCAGCCCCTTCAAGGACTTCCTCCCCTGCGAAGAGCAGCCTTGTCCAAGGGCATGCCCAGCCGCAGGCCGCCTGTGTCATTTTGAAGTGACATTTTGGCCCAAGGTGGAACATTGGATCTGGGCTGATGGATCATTTTGGCCCCAGAGCTCCCTGTGGAATAGATCGAGCCTGTCAGGTCTATACGGCAGCTCCTACACCCTTGCTCACCCTGGTTTCGCCTCCACTCCCTTGCACAGATACTGAGCCCAAGCGCCCTTCTTGAGAAACATCCTGCACACTGCATTCTGTCCCTGGGACCAGGGAACCCAGCCTGCAATAGGCCCAGAGAGGTTAAGAGACTTTCCTAAAGGGGCACCTGGGTGGCTCAGTGGGTTAAAGCCTCTGCCTTAGGCTCAGGTCATGATCCCAGGGTCCTGGGATGGAGCCCCGCATCAGGCTCTCTGCTCAGTGGGGAGCCTGCTTTCCTCTCTCTCTCTACCTGCCTCTGTCTACTTGTGATCTCTGTCAAATAAATAAACAAAATCTTAAAAAAAAAAAAAAAAGAGAGAGAGAGCGAGAGAGAGAGACTTCTAAAGTCACTCAGAAACAAAGTAACAGGGCAGAGTCTGGGCTGGGGAAGCAGAGGTAAGCAGTGGTAGGGTCTGCAGGGCTTTGTGATGGAAGAGGGAGGGGCATGAGATTAGCCAGAGGTTCCTAGAATCACAGAAAGACCCCTCAGACCCAGAATTCATGGAGTCTCCACGGGACAGATCTTCCTGCTTTACTGGCAAGGACACCCATAGCCTGGGTGCAGCTCAACTAGGCCAGATCCCTCAGGAATGAGTTTTTGGATTTCCTCCTTGGAGGAAGCGAAATCTGCAACAAGCTTTAGAAGTATGAGCAGAGGGACACCTGGATGGCTCAGTCAGTTAAGCCGCTGCCTTCTGCTCAGGTCATGATTCCAGGGCCTTGGGATCGAGTCCCGCATCAGGCTTCTTGCTCAGCAGGGAGCCTGCCTCTCCCTCTGCCTGCCACTTCCCCTGCTTGTGCTCTCACCCTCCTCTCTCTCTAGCAAATGAATAGACAAAATCTTAAAAAAAAAATATGAGTACATATGGAAGCCCAGAGGCCATACCAAGTGGTAGCCTTGGGATGACATAGTAGGAGGGGCGGGAGATGGTGTGCTGGAGTGACATTACTGGATGAGAGGCCGGCTGGAAAATTCTGTGGGGAGGGCTCTGAATGCCAGTGATGTGATGTGATGTGCACTGGGGACAGGCCAAGGCATTGCCTTAGACTCATCTCATTCCAACCATTCTCTCTCTCTCTCTGCGTGTGTGATATCCTCCCCCAAATCCATTTCCTCTTGGGACTGGCCTGTGCTGTGGCCTGCTCTGGCAGTGGCTGATACTGAAACTAACTATTTATAGCATTTGAGGACAGACGGGGTGGTAGGGCCAGTTTCCATGACGCCAGGGCTCCTAGCTGGTGGCTTCCTCCCTGCTGGGTCCCCACCGCCCCCTCTGTGTCCACCTCCTCTTCCATAACCTCTGACTTTCTACTTCCACGTGTTCATTCTCTGGGAAGCCTCAGGGGTGGTGCTGCGTGAGAGCAGAGCAGGGGGCCAGCGAGCAATGATAATGTCACCTTCCGTCCCTCTACTCCCTGTGTTAGGCCACATTGCAGGCTGAGGAGAGGTCCCAGCCGTCACCACTGGGTGCAGTGACCTAGAGGTCTTCTACTCCCAAACCGGACCACCTAGCCTCTGCCTTCACCTCTCACCTGCTGACCTCCTGAGGTTATAAATCCCAGAGTGCATGGAGGGCAGATACAACCTACAGAGGTCTGGAGGTAAAAGAGTTCAGGAAAAAATTAAGGTGAGAAAATGAAAATAGCTGCTCTCCTAGCCAGACGTTTAGCTCCTACTTTGGGTCCCGAAAGCACCACGAAAAGAGGATTCTGCCATGTGTCAGCTGTAACGATTTGGCAAGTCATGTGGCCCCATAGTTTCTTTCTTCTCTTTCAGTCAACAGCTATTTATCAAACGCTTCCCACACTATTCTATGCGCTAGAAGATCAACAGCAAACCAAACAGCCACAGATTTTCTCCCTTGGGAAGCTTACATTTTAGTGTAAGGGACAAATAAAATAAGTAAACTATGTGGTCTGCTTCGTGTAGGTATGTTTAGATAGGTGTGCACATATTTAAATAAGTATTTGTATGTGTCTGTGTATTGGCATGCATATGTTTTCTGGCCAAAAGCCCCCACAAGCAAAGATACTTCAGAGCGATGAGTACACCTGGTATCCTGATCTGGGTTTCTAAAGACCACAAAAGGAATCCAGGACTTCCAAAGAAGTTCTAGAGCTACAGCAGGATAGCTACAAGATTAGCCTGGGATAGCTTGTTATGTAGAAAAGTAAGAAAGGGCTTGAGAAGGTGGCAGGCACAGAAGCCAGTGAAAAGGGCTCTCCTTGGCCAAATCTGGGAGCGATTTATTAAAATAATAAGGAATTCTAGTCTATTGGGAAAAATAAGAATCTAAAAGTCCACACAGTAAACAGATGGCTAGGTAGAGAGATTAGACAGACGGACAGAGGCAGGCAGTCAGGAAGGAAGGAAGGAAGGGGAAGGAAAGGTTCTTGCTTACAGTAGAACTTTGATTCCCATCTAGTAAATGTAGAAGGAGTACCAGAGTTTGAAAACCATCATTTTGCAGCTATCGTAGTAAAGATTAATTTGGGCACGAGTCATTGTTGAAGGCAAAATCGAGAGTGAGAGTACGATGAGATGTTTGTACGATTTTTTTTTTTTTTTAAGATTCATGTATTCCTTTGAGAGACAAAGAGAAAGCATGGGAGGGGAGGAAGGGCCAGAGGGGGATGGAGGGGGAAGGAGGGAGAGTCTTGCAAGCAGATTCTGCGCTGAGCATGTTGCCCAACACGGGGCTCGATCCCACGACCCTGAGATCATGATCTGAGCTGAAACCAAGAGTCAAACGTTTAATGGACTGAGCCACCCAGGTGGCTTCCCACAGACTGCTCATCAGATGCAAAGGAACAAATAACAATATGTGGCAAAATCGAAAACTACCTTGCCAGAAGGCAAAATTAACATCACTGGTGAGGCTGAAATATAGAACCCCGAGAAGGACACAATATTGCTTATGAAATGTGCTGGCCAGAGAAGAGTCACCTGACTAATCACCAGGAAACCTCAGACCACCCCTTTTGAAATCTAAAGAGATGGGGGAGGGACTATGTTCTTCAAAAATGGTAATGTCGTAGAAGGCAAAGTTTATAGAACTATTCCAGATTAAAGGAGAACGAAGAGTCAGACTATCCCAATGCAGTGTATCTGGGAGGACGCTCCCCTGTACTAGAGGAGAAAAATTAATGTGGGTGGGAGCTTATCAATGTTCAATTCACGGATGGAGAAGTAGATTATGGTTATGTAACAGAATAGCCTACCTTTAGGAAACGCACTCTGAAGCTTTAAGGGGTAAAGGTATGCAACTTGTTCTCAAAAGGTTCAGGAAAAATTATGTGTGTGTGAATGCGTGCCTGTGTGTGTGTGTGTGTGTGTGTGTGCGTGTGTGTGTGTGAAGGGAGGAAGGGTACAAATGGGATAAAATATTAACAACAGGTAAATCAGCGTGAAGGATGTATGGATGTTCTTTGTATTGTCCTTATGCTTAGAGCTTTTTTGTGATCTTTTAAAAAGAATTTTTAAAAAGATTTTATTTATTTGACAGAGAGAGAGAGAGAGAGATCACAAGTAGGCAGAGCAGCAGGCAGAGAGAGAGCGGGAAGCAGGCTCCCCGCGGAGCAGAGAGCTGGATTCGGGGGATGTGGGGCTCAAAAATCCCAGGACCCTGAGACCATGACCTGAGCCGAAGGCAGCAGCTTACCCCACTGAACCACCCAGGTGCCCCAAACTTCTCTGTGATCTTGAACTGATCTCCAGATAAAATGTTTTCTTTAAAAGGAAACCATATAGAGTGACAGGTAGTGTTACTTTCTGTGGAGAAAAGTAAACATGTGTTGCAAATGTTAATAAAAGTGATAAGGGAGGACTTCTTCAGGAAAGCCGTCTGAGTCAAGCCCGGAACAGGTGAGTGAGTATGTAGCTCTCTGGGGGAAGTGCATTCCAGGCGGAGGAACTAGCAAGAAGGGAACCAGTCTGACACCTTCCTCAGCAAGGTGGTGGGAGGGGGCACTGGAGCAGAGTGCATGGAGTGAGAGGTGAGGTCAGACAAACACGGGCACCTCGCTGGACAGCACCTCCTGTGTGGCGTGTCTGAGAACCGCCGGGAGCAAGAGGAAGGTCTGAAGGCTTTGCGCTGTGGCTTCCCATGATCTGCCTTTTGTTTCCAACACTCTGTTCGCTGGGTTGAAACAAACGGAAGAGGAGGCAAGAGCAGCAGCAGGGGAGCAGTAAGTGGGTTGTTGCAATAATCCAGGCGAGAGGTGATTATTGGCAGGGACCCAGGGTAGGAGCAGAGGAGTCTGTGAGCAGTGCTGGGATCCTGGCTCTATTTTAAAGCCTTTGCTGCTGGATGGGAAGTGCAGTACAGGAGAGGGGAGTCAAGGATGACTCGTGTTCTGGCCATGCAGCAGCTGCAAGGGTGGAATGGCCATTAACTGAAACGGGGAAACCTGTGGGAGAAGCAGCTTTGGGGGTATGCTGAGGAATTTGGTTCTGGACGTATTTAAGTGTCAGGGGCCAGGCAGGCAGTCCTCTGGAGAGGAGGAACAAGCAGTTCGTTGTACGTAGGAGTCTGGGGTTCCTGGGGTGCCTGGGAGAAACTCAGGCAGGAGCTGGGCACATGGTGGGGGGAGGTTTAGACCCAGGAATGGATGAGGGCACCAGGGAGTGGGACAAGAAGGGGACCAGGGATTGGGCCTGGGGGATGGGGATGCGCTGTCAAAGCAGCCAGTGATGAGGCGGGACCTGGACTGAGAGGCAGTGGTTCCTGGAGCCAAGGGAAGAGGGTTTCAAGAAGAGGGAGTCTTCAGGTGTGTCAGAGAAGTCCAAGGAGTTGAGAATTGAGAACTGCCCATGGGATTAATGCTGTTAAAGTCATCAAGGGTCCTCACTGAAGATCTTTGGTAGGGTGGGGGCAAAATCCTAATTGGAGTGGCTTCAAGAGCCACAGAGCAGGAGAGCCAGACACGGCAGGTGCACACTGCCGTCAGAGGCATTTCGCCGGAAGGGAAGGAGAGAAATGAGGTAGTCGCTGGAGGAGGAACAGATCAGGAGAGGTTTTCCTTAACTGGAAAGGGCCACAGAAAGGTTGCTGTTTATAAGGAACCTCATTGTTTTTAGGTAAACAGACACTACTGTTTCTCTTATTCTCTCCCTGGGCTGCCCCTGCTCTGGGCCGACCCTCTCATGCCCCCTGGATGAAGGGTCAGCTTCCTCTGTCACATTCCTTTATGCAGCAATCCTTGAAAGCTCTGGTCTCTCTTCCTGGAGCCCCCTCCCCATGTCCTCTGGCCTGTTTCGCCCTAGGAAGTGTTCCCTAGTTCCAGGCCACCTGCTGTGGCACACCCCCTGCATGACGGCCACCTGTCTTGCCCCCAGTGCTCCATGTTAAGGAGCCCCATTTTCCTTCTTTGGAAACTTTTCACAAATACTCGAGACCATTCATCTACAGTTGGAGTCCCGAGTTCAGGTGCTGAGGGCACCACTAACCCCATAATCATTTTGTGGGTTTAAAGCACAAAGAGGTTTTGGGGAGTGGTATCAGCCAAGGGAGGGTGTTGGAGGATGAATTCTTAGCGACAAAGACGTAAAGACAAATCCAAGAGAAGTGTCAAGGAAGAACAGACAGGTCTTGTCAACAGTTGAATGACAATATGTGGGTGTTAAAAGCCTTAAACATGGGATGCCCTTTGATCTAGTTGTTCCATTTCTAGCAATTTTTCTAGAAAAGAAGTAGGCATTTTGGGTACTAAGAGCATGTAAAAGGTTCACCATAGATTGTCCATAATTGCAAAATATTGGATACAGCCCATGTGTCAACAACAGGTGTATCTGGCACATTTATACCGTGGAATACCATGTAATCATTAAATAAAGATGTAGAGGTGAACATGTCTTGTCAGGAAAGGTGTTGATGATAAGTGAAAAGAGCAAGTTACACACAGAGACGTGTAAACACAAAAGAGACTATATCTCAGTGGTATTGATTACGTGAGTTCTGTTTTGTTTCCATAACTTTGTATTGTTTAATTTAAAAAGTACAATAAAAGTAACGTAGAAAAAGTGGGTAATATTCAAGTTAGGAGAAGAGAGAAGATTGCCGGGGCAACAGATTACAGAGAGCAGCTTGGGGAACATCCAACCTGAAGGAATGAAGAGAGGAGAAGAGCCAGGAAAGAATTTGAAGATCCAGTCAGGGGAAAGGCAGAAAGCCCTGGGGAGCCAAGATGGGAGCCAAAGAACTAGTGAGCACCCAGGAATGGCTGCTGGTTAGTGACCCAAAGTCACCCCAGCTCTCTTCCATCATGCCCACCACCGATGGGCAGTTTCTTTACAGCAAGGAGTAGTCATGGGATCAGCTCCAGCCAATGAGATGTGGGAAAATGTCTGGTGGGGGGCTTTTGGAAAAGATGTTCCTTCCTTAAGGAAAGCATGTGCAGAGAAAACCTGTCCTCTGTTGCTCCTTGTTTCCTGCCTTCAAAAGCAGTTGTGAGGACGAGATGCCTGGAGCTGCCGTGCCACCCAGCTTGGCATCATGAGAGAAAGGCCAGGAGAGTTAGACAGACTAACTAGAGCCCATCTTCTTTTCTGTGAGATAATGAGACACATTTGTCACATAAGCTGTCCCATTTGGGGGCCATCTGTTATTGTAATTCAAGACATTCTTAACCGATAGATAATCTGGAGTACAAATTCTTAGGCGGGGGCCTTTGAGCTTGGCAGATCTGTAACACTACATAGGGGAGCTGCAGTGCAGGTGACAAAGGGTGGGTGTGGGGATAAAGTCTGAGTACCGAGGCTGGAGCAAACTTTGGAGAGGCTCGTGAGTGGTAGAAGACAAGATGACATGGAATCGGTGGGGGCACCTGAATTTTTCTTCCATGTCTTTGCTGCTATCTTGGCTCTGGCAGAAGACTGAGGAAATCGACCTGTTTTTGAACTTTTAATGTTTAAGCACATAGTCGGTGCTCATCCAATGGTTATCACTGTTAGCATTATTCCGTGAGGGCATTCTTGGAGATGTTATGATCTCTAGGTGAAGTTTCGATGTTCTGAGGTATACTGGTCTACAGACTCATTCCAGCTGTCTGTCCCGGCTGTCTGTCCTGGCTTGGAGGCAGCAGGGTGCGATCAGTGGAAAATACACTGGCTTTGGAGTCAGACCGAAACCTGTTACATGCTGGATATCCTTGAGCTGAACTCCTCTGTCTCAGATGTCTCACCTGTTAGTGGAGATCAGGGTTGGTATGAGAAGTAAATGAGAAAATGCATGAAAAATGCTGGGACAGAGTAGACACTGGAGGAACAGGAATCCTCTGGTTGGGCACTGCAGGTTGCCTTTCAAACATCATGTCCTTTTCCTCCTTTGTAACAGAAACCATGTTGGTCCAGGTGTCTCCCCTTCGCCGGTGAGGAAACCCCAGCCCAGAGAACTGGAGTGGTGTTTCTGAGGTCTCACAACCGAAGCACCTGAAGCAGCACAGGAACTGAGGTCTTCTGACTCCCAGGCCAGTGTTGTAATAGCTCTCCCTTTGGGAAGAATTAGCACATTTATCCAATATGACAACTAGGTCTTAGAACTTCTTTTTAAAAAAACATTTTATTTATTTATTTGAAAGGCAGAATGAGAAAATCAAGAGAGAGTGGGCAGGTGATGGCAGAGGGAGAGGGAGAAGCAGACTCCCCCTGAGCAGAGAGCCTGATGTGGGGCTCAATCCCGGGACCTGAGTAGACCTGAGTTGAGGCAGATGCTTAACCAACTGAGCCACCCAGGCACCCCAGTCTTAGAACTTCTAAAGCACGGTCTCCTTCTCCCCATGAACAAGAGACAGCTGCTACAAGGGTTTGTATGACCTAGTCTTGGAAGTGACATGCCATTTCTTGTGCCATAATCTACAGGTTCCCCAGACCAGCCTTGGCAGAGTGCAGAAGGGTGTGAATACTGGGAGGTAGGGATCACCAGAGGTATTCGTGGAAGCTGGCTACCATGAGCATCTTGGCATTATGAAGACAGTTTTGGCTTTATACATCTGCTGAAAGGGCCCAGGGACTCCAACAGGCCCACGGGACACATTTGGAGATCCAGTGACCTTGATGATACAAACTCCTATCAATCTATGTGATTTAGGCTACTATCTAGAAGACGATTCTCACCTCTCCTTCTTTTTTACAGATTCATTTAAGTTCATCAGTTTCATTTTTTAAAAAAGGAATCTCCATGCCCAACATGGGGCTCGAGCTCATGACCATGAGATCAAGAGTCGCCTGGTCCACTGACTGAGCCAGGCAAGCATCCCTTTTGATCTCACTTTAAAAACCAGTAAGCCAGGGGGCGCCTGGGTGGCTCAGTGGGTTAAGCCACTGCCTTTGGCTCAGGTCATGATCTCAGGGTCCTGGGATCGAGTCCCGCATCGGGCTTTCTGCTCAGCAGGGAGCCTGCTTCCTCCTCTCTCTCTGCCTACTTGTGATCTCTCTCTGTCAAATAAATAAATAAAATCTTTAAAAAAAAAAAAAAAACCAGTAAGCCAGAGGGGCCAGAGACTCTTAATGTACCCAGTATTTTGCCTCTGCTGACGTCAGGGTGAAAGTGCTAGAGGAGCAGAGAACTCGTCCTCCAGGACAGACAGCAGCGTCACGTGGCCATTTGGTGGCTCATCATGGGCTCTTCCATCTATGGGTTCATCTTCAGTTTTCTTGAGTATGTTCAATCCGAACCTCCCGCCTGGCTAATCCATGCCACAGATGACTTACATCAAGCAGTAACTCCTTTCATTTGTCTGAAGGGCCTCAGCCAAGTGTTCCCAAGACAGGCTTGATCGCCACATGCCAAGACCTGGCAAAAACACCTAGGTAGAACTCATGCAAACATTCTTCATGTCTTTTGAGACACTAATCCTTTTTCCTTTAGAGGAGTCCTAGTATTTTTAGCATGGGATACAGTTGTGCCATGCCCTCAGGGTCACATCAAACCCCTTGTCTGGGGGGCCATCTTGTGCTCCCCACCATGTTCTTCTCAAGACTTTGGCCTAAAGAGCTTCAGCACACAGCCTGCATCAGCTCATGGGCATTTGTATTGAGAAGGCAATGGTATTCCATTTTCTAAAGCTTGTCACAGTAACGCTCGGAGACTTGCTTGCACAGGGGAACATTGAGTTATCAATCTAGATGCCTTCTTCCTTCTTAGAGCAGCACACCCCTCTCCTGGCTTCCTCCCCTCCCCCAGTCCACATGATGTCGGTGAGGCTATCACTCATACTACACCCGTTTTGGCCAGCGATTAGTCAAAGGAAGGATGACCATCCAAGTTGGAGCTGGCAGGGTCTGGAATTTGTTTTCAGGGAAGCACAACGGGAAGGCCTTTTTCCCTAGAAAAGGGAGTCAGAGACCTGTGAGAATGAGCCCAGAGCTGCCTACAGCTCATGTTTCCTACTGCAGCAGTCGGTAGGTGAAAATGGAGCCAAAGAAGTCAACAGTGCCAAGAGCAAGACAAATACGAGAGTTTGAGAATCTGGATTCACTCCTGCCCGAGGCTGGTTCCAACTCCCTTCTTTCCAGTGACTTGACCCAAGAATGGCCAGTGGTGTTAGGTTTCTATCACTAATCATTGACGGCAGCCCTCAGACAACTGACTCTTTCCGCCAAACTACATTGTGAGGGATCTACTCCCTGAAGGAGCATGTGTTAAGAGAAAATAAGACAGCTGGGAATGCAAGTAAAGATCTAGAAAGAGGGCTGACCAGCAAAAAGGCAGAGGAACCAAGAAACAGCTTTCCATGGAAGCAGATGACTGGGTGGTGGGGAAACAGACACTCCCATGGGCCTGGAGGGCGTATAAACCGATGTGATACACTTTGGAAGGCAATTTGGCAGTATCTCAAGATTTGAAAGGTTCTTGCTCTTTGAGCCAATAATTGTATTCAATGCAGCATTGTTTATTGTGGGGGGGAAGCTGGCAATGTTTGCATCAATAGGGATAGGTCAAGTAAATTATGGAAACATGTCCAAGCTCTATTGTTAAGGAGGGGGGAGTGTATAAGACTATGCAAAGCTTTTGTTTATAGACGTGTGTTTGTGTGTGTGTGTGTGTGTGTGTACTGTGCAAAGAGAGCGCAGAGGACCATACAAAGGGTAGTCAACTTCAGTAATCTTGGTGGGGAGGTGACTGTAATTACAGAAAATTCTCACCTGTTGTTTATACAAGTCTAGAATAGTTTGAGATTGATTGCTGTTCTATGTCTGCTGCTATAAGAAAAAGGACTGATCACACATCCCTTCCTTCCTTATTAGTATTGTGAGTTCTAAGATCTGTGGCCCTAGGGGTTCATTTACTTATCCATTTGATCCATACTTGATCAAGTGACTGAGTGCCAACTCTATTAGGCACTCTTCTTGGTGCTGGGCACATAAAAGCCAAATGGAATCAATAACCTCAAGGATTTTACAGGATTGTGAAACAAATGATCAGATGCTGATGAGTTATGAAGCACAGAGGAAGAAAAGGGGGAGAGGATGCTGGGTGGAAACAGTAGGGTCCTCCTATACACAAAGTGGTCAGAGAAAGCCTTGTTGAGAAGGCAACATAAAGATGTAAAGAGAGGGAGGAAGAAAGCCATGCAGCTCCAGCAGCAAGGGTCTTCCAGGCACAGAAGACAGATGGAAGATCCTGAACTTGAAGGGTGCTTGATGAGCCTGAGCCCATAAGGAAGAAGAAGAATTGAAGCCAGAGGTAAGGGAGGGGGTGGGACTGTGTACCAATGGACCTGAGGCCATGGTACCCCTCAGTGATGTGAGAAGCCCCTAGAGGGTTTTGGATAGACTTTAAAATGATCATTCTGGTTGCTCTTAAGACCAGAGTAGAGGCAGCAAGGGCAGAAGCAGGAAGGCGAGTTAGAAAGTGACTACAAGGACCCAGAGAGAAAATGGCTTGGACTCTAGTGCCAACGGCTTGACAAGCTTGGGTTCTAAACGTCCCCTGGAAGTACAGCTGATGGATTTGCTGGAAGGGATGAGCGGCCTGGAAGTAGTGCCTGTGGCCCCAGGCTCAGTCCTGAGGCTGTCAGACCCCTGGACGACAGCGCTTCTCCCCTGTTAGATGTCTAAGCCCACGAAGAGGGATGCCACAGAGTCACCCCCAAGAGGTGGCAGTGCTTAGCTGACAGAGGTGGAGAAGGACAGAACCATGGGAAGGGGGAGGTTTGGTTTTGTGCACAGCAGCCCCCGCCCCAAAGAGATGGGAGCGGTTCTAGCCACGGGATGCCAGGGGATGCTGGATGCCTATGCCGCCGTCTTCACACACTTGGTTTGCGAGGGGACAGGCTGCATTTTCGCCCACCAAAGCAAGAGAAGGCTCATAGTCGATTTAACTCCATTTAGAAAAACCAAATGCCATATCATTTCCATACCCATGTCTTGCGGAGCAAATCAAGACCCGCTGCACACATTTTATAAGGTTTTACCTTTTTTTAAAAAAAAGATTATTTATCTATCTATCTATCTATCTGACAGACAGAGATCACAAGTAGGCAGAGAGGCAGGCAGAGAGAGAGAGAGGAGGAAGCAGGCTCTCCGCTGAGCAGAGAGCCCCATGTGGGGCTTGATCCCAGGACTGAGATCATGACCTGAGCTGAGCCACCCAGGCGCCCCTATAAGGTTTTACTTTTGCTCTTAAAGACACATTATTTTGTAATCAGAATGGAAAGCACGGTGGGATGGTCAACAGTGGCCAATTCAGAGAAGGTCACAGAGTTAGCTTATTGAGAAAGGAGTAAGGTAAGAAGTGCAGTCTTCCAGGAGCAAAGCCAGATGGTATGTGATTAAGAAGGGAAAAACAGAGGATGTGATGTTGAAGCCGTGAATATAAGCCTCCCTTGAGAAATTTGGCGAAGGAAGGAAAGAAACAATGAATGGTAAGAACAAACATATGCCACGCAATTCTGAATAAAGTTTATTAAATAATACGTACAGCAAATGTAGTATCTCAACACACCCATTTATCAAATCGATCCACGGCAATAAAGAAAAATAAATGAAGAGAACAATCTGTTTCGGCATAGTACATGCTCTCCGTGTGTGATTAAAATGGCAACACTTTAAATTAATTGGTTATGTATAATGTCAGTTATTTTTCTCTCAGAATATAATCTTCTCTGTAGTGACCTATTCTAGCAAAAGAACTTATACCTACTATAGATAAATAGGACTGCAAAAAATAAATCAAAAACAAAATAAAAAAAACAAAAAAAACCTATAACTGAGATAACAATTACCTTCTCTCCCAGAAAGAATGATTATTTGAAATTTTAACACTTTACAATGGCTATTTTTGTGCTAAAAATCTGTAGGTGAATTATTTGGAATTCCTTCATTTAAATAAAAATGCAAAAAACTTCATGACTTCCTTATTTTACCCCCCTTCAGTTCAAATTTTTAAAATTATTTTTCTATACAAAGTAGGTACATGGGCTATACAAAGTTAAATATACATATTTACAGTCCTACTTCTTACGCATATGATTTTTTTTTTTTACTGATCCGAGAGAGACTGCAAAAGATAAGTAGTTGGGGCTTGCCTTTACCCAGAAGCATGGCGAATATATCAAAATGTGTTGCAAGGCATGGTGCCAGTTAGTTGCGCTTGCTATTAATAAACCTGTATAAATATCTCGCACAAAAATAAGTATTTTATATTACTAAATGTCTGAGGACAAAAGAGCAATTGGAAACCTTGGTTCCTTGTTTCATCATACATAGGAAGCTGAAGTTTAATGCAAATTTTGACATGATTTTGTTAAAGACTGGCAAATCGGTGAGGCATACCTGGGTTTCTGGAGATCTACAAATGCGTGAGGCTGGCATCATACGCGAATGTGGCTTTACAAATTGGTTTTATTTTCTAGCTGTATTTAAAGAGGTGTTCAAAATTACCTACTGAATCAAGAAGCACCCCTCAAAAAAAAAAAACAGAACTATTAGATTAAGATTATTATTAATGGTTTGCATCTATGACAGACCAGGAAACACGTTAGCCAATATAGGAGTTACATTCCAAAAATGAGTGAAATGCTGTCGTGCAAAACGCACGTGCATATGCACTTGCACTGTATTCCCTCAGAGAGAGTCAGACAGCACCCCTGGGGGAAGTGGACCTTCCAAAGCAGGGAGTCTGATTCAAAGACTCAGAGAGGCTCCTTCTACCCAGGAAGCTCCTCCCCCACCACCGGCACCCCTACCCCCACCATTAGTTCCAAAGCCTCATCCCTTGGGGTTAAGGCTCTTCTCTGTCCTAGTTAAAAACAAATGTCTCCAGGAAGAAGTTAACACATTCCTCTTTTCAGTCATTTACACTCTAGTGTGAAGGAGTCAGCAGCATTTTCTTTCCTGAGACGGGGACTTAAAAGGAGGACAGGGAGAGAATGAGGCTGTCTGATGGGGGCACAGGGGTGCAGAACTGATGGGTGGCAGGTGAGTGGCAGAGACAGAAGGTGAGGCAGAGGCACTGAAGACAGACTCTGCCTCCTTGTAAGGACTCCAAACTCTGGGACAATGGTTGGGGGGCAATTCTGAGCTATATGCAGAGAGCCAGGATTTCTGTACACAGTCCACCTACCTAGAAATGCTGTTCTTATTTGTGACCTTGGATGTGTATTTGTGGGGAGGATGAGAGTCTGAAGGCTCTGGAAACAGTTCCAAGAATTTCTGGCCATAAACTACCCTCAGACAAAGGTTCTTTCAGCAGCCTAGTTGTTCAAGAGTGGGCTCATGGAGAGAGAAACACGACAATGCTTTCTAGAGTCTCTCCAGGGATGGATAACCTCCTCCTCTCTCTCATACCCTTCTCAGCACATATCACGGTCTCTCTTGACCCAGTAGTTTTGTGTGTCTGCCTCTCTCGTCACCTGTGAGTACCCGACAGGCAGGTGGGCCAGTCCCTATTTCTTCAAGGGACCTAACAGGGAGGCTGACCAACATCCTTAAGATGGATGGAGTTGTGACCGAGCACCCGGGTGTTATAGGGGCCTCCTTCCTCCCACATGGCCCCACAGAGGACAGACCTCCCGGGAGCGGCAGAATCACTATCTCACACATAGGGCCTCACACATAGGGCCACAGCCTCTGTGCTTTCTGCTCTGAAGAGAAGCCTCACAGGGTGAGGATACTAGGTGACTACCTCATGGGCGGTTCCTGAACCTGCTTCAGGGAGTACAAATGAGGACAAAGTGAGTCTAGGGCGTGGGGCATGTCCTGCTCCTTGGTGGCACCAGCGTCCAGCGTGCGATGGTGTCTGTTCAACGATTCACTGAATGCCATCCCTGGTTCTCTGAGAGAACAGGCCTAGCCACCTCAAAATGCCCTGACCAAAAACAATCCAGAAAAGAAAGGTTAGCACTGGCATTCTGGTAAATGAAATTGTGCCAAAGGTGACCATTTACAAAAGTCAGTGATATGGGAAAGGGTCACGTCGCAAGCGACCTTGATAGCTACAGAACTTCCTAACGTCATCACTTGGAAACACAACTTTAACTACCTGACCTGGGCACCCCACTTCCACCAGCAAACCTCATGTGCTTTTCAGTCTGAACACCAGGGGCGTCGAGGGCCATGGTGCGTGCAGGCTCAGTGCACAGGGCACCTCTACGCTCCCTCCATTGCCCCATGTTCCCCGGGAACGAGGCACATGGTCTTGGAGAGCCTGGTAGCCTCCACCACTGTCCAGGGGAGGCCTCGGCTGCCTAAGCAGATTTCCAGCAACGTTGGGAAACCAGTGGGCTCTGGGGTGGCTGGGGTACGGAGCCTTTGGAGAATGGCTAGGGATCTGCCTGGTGTCCCGAGGGCTGCTTCTGGCTAAATGGCCACGTCGAGCCAGAGCTGGTCAAGGCCAGGGCAGCAAGAGGCATTTCTGACCTCACTGATCCTGGACTGTGTTACAGGTCAGATTACCCAAGAAGGGGAGAGGCGGGGAAGGCTTGGAGTGGCTCCCAGAAGCAGCTAAGTAAATACAGACTTGCCTCATTCCTTTTTCCTCAGTCCGGCTTGCCTGATATGCTGTCAGCATAGACAGACTCGGGCTTTAGACACAACACTTCTCTGTCCCTCTCTTTTGCTTCTTACTTTATCCACTGCATTAGTTTTCCTACCGACTCAACATTTAAATAAAGAGACCAGTTCATGAGTTATGCTTCATCCTCCAAGAAAAAATAATCTCCGGTTTTCAATCTTCTTATAGATACAAAGGCTTTACATAGTTGCCTGGAAAAGTACCAAATTGCCTTGTCCTTCTTGAAGTACCTATAGAAAAACAAACAGAACATAAGCAAAATAAGAAAGCTCACCCATGAGTTCAGAGAGAGCCCTCTGTTGTTGTTGTTGTTTTTTAAATTAATTTATTTGAGAGAGCGAGAGTGCACACACATGAGAGGGGGGAGGGGCAGAGGGAGAGAGAATTCCAAGCAGACTCCCCATCAAGCATGGGGCCTAACTTGGGGCTCGATCTCACAACCCTGAGACCATGACCTGAGGAAACCAAGAGTCTGACGCTTGACGGACTGAGCCAAGCAGGCAGCCCTGGACAGAGCCCTTTGATAACTTTGCAGCGTGAAGGACAGCATGTGGTTTCCAAAGCACTTTTCCCTGTCTTATCTCTTTTACGCGGCAAAACAAGGCTGGGTGGTAAGCCAGGCAGGCACTCTTGGGACTACCCCCAGCCCCCTTTCCAGATGAGGAATGGGAAGCCCAGAGAGCTTAAGTCCCACAGTTTAGCAAGCATCAGAAGCAGGCTCGGAACCCAGGACGCCTGACTTCCAGCCCACTGCTCTTTCCAATACTTCTCCTTTTTGGAAAAAGATGAACCTATTTTTCAACACAAGATACCAGGGATTTAGAACTTCTAAACTGTAGGATTTCTGAAAGTCTCCTGGATAGGGGCACACATCAAAAGGAAATTCCTCTCAGAAGCCCATGCCTGAGCCCTGGACTGATACCTGCCTCTACTGCCCACCTCGCCAAGGCTCCTGCTGAGGCAGGAACACTGAGCTATGGGGGTACAATGCCTTCCTGCACTGTTCCACATCCCGAACTGCCGGATCCCTAACCTGGCTCCTTCCCTTGGGACTGACTCTCTAAAGCTGGGGGTGGGGGTGGTGGCAGATCCAGGCCATGTCCCTGGTCCGCACTCACTGGCCAACAGCACAATTGGGACAATTGCATCCTTTTTCCAGTTGGCGTGGATACAGCTCCACGACCCCAGGGACCACAGCATTCCAAGCAACTGCTACCAGCAGGCTGGAGCTGTTGCCCAAAGCTAAAAGAAAGTGTCAACCTAAAGATATCTGAAAGAACTGGTTGACCCCTGAGGGAGGACCCCCGAGGAGGCTGCAGAGAACTGAGATGATAAGGGCCAGAGATGTGCTCCTATAGCTGATTCGCACCTTCCCTTATGGACAGGAAGAATGAGCTCTGCTGGGTTACTTGATTCTCCTCTGAGCACTAGGCTCCATTCTGAAGTATTTGAGGGATTGAGGCATCCTCCTCACCCCACCCCATGTTCTCATAAAAAATGTAAATAGGGGGCGCCTGGGTGGCTCAGTGGGTTAAAGCCTCTGCCTTCGGCCCAGGTCATGATCGCAGGGTCCCGGGATTGAGCCCCCGCATTGGGCTCTCTGCTCAGCGGGGAGCCTGCTTCCTCCTTTCTCTGCCTGCCTCTTTGCCTACTTGTGATCTCTGTCAAATAAATAAATAAAGTCTTTTAAAAAAAAGTAAATAGTCCTGGAGGGGTTTAACAGTGAATCTACACCAGAGCTGTGCTCTCCTACGTCTGGCACGGGCGGCGACCGGGCACTGGAAACCTGCCCAGTCTGAACAGCTACGCCCAATCTGCAAAATACACATCAGAATTCCAAGGCTGAGGAAGACCGTTTACATTCTCCTTTTCTTTTTTCTTTTCTTTCTTTCTTTTTTAAAAGATTTTGTTTATTTGACTGACAGAGATCGCAAGTAGGCAGAGAGGCAGGCAGAGAGAGAGAGAGGGAAGCAGGCTCCCCACTGAGCAGAGAGCCCGATGTGGGGCTCGATCCCAGGACCCTGGGATCATGACCTGAGCTGAAGGCAGAGGCTTTAACCCACTGAGCCACCCAGGCGCCCCACATTCTTCTTTTCATACTAACAATTTTTTTATACCGATTCCGCATTCAAATGACAATATTTTGAATCCAATGGTGTTAATAAACTATATCCCTACAATTAGTTTCCTGGGTTTCATTTTACTTCTTCCAAGGTGGCTTCCAGAAAATTTTAAATTCCATTCACGGCTTGACAACACTCCACTGGAGTGTTGCCGACTTCGCAGACCTGACTTCCTTCTGACTGGAGCAGTTTGAGGATGCTGAGCGGCCACAGGCTTCTGGGAGTCTGGGGAGGATGGGGCAGCTTTCTAAGAGGCCGGTGAGTCCCAGGCAAATCTTTCTGGCTTCCCATGTCTGCTGTGGCCTTGCCATTCTCACTACCCCAGCCCTGAGAGGACTACACGTTAACAAGGATTTTCCAGAGAGATCAGGAAGGAACTGGTCTTAGAAAGTAGATAAAGGTAAAGCCATTGTACAAGGGGAAAACAGAGGCAAAAAGTGAGTCAGTGGCTCCCAAGAGCATATCTGTGCCTGAGGAGAGAGAACAGAAACCTGGGGACAGATACTCCTGAATCTGAGTATTGGACCCACGACGGGCTACCTGGGTGACCCGGGATACTTATGTCACCACTTTGGGCTTCAGTTTTTGAGTCTGTGAACTGAAGATAATTCTTGTGTCCCAGGCTATTTATCGAGAACTTCAATAACAAAGTATATTGAGCAAGTAACTGCTTTGTAGTAAAATCTCAAAAAATATTGATCTTTCTCCTGTTCTCTAATGGTGAATCTTTTGTTTTAATTAAGCAGGTTGCTTTGATTAAAGTTATGGGAAGCCTGGAAATAAGTAAATAAGGTCTTTGGAATGTCTACACATACGCTTGAATTTCACGGTTGAGACCTACGCTCAAATTCTCTTGTGTTGTTTCCTAAGAGTATAAAATAAATAAAAATTTCAAATGTAGAACAGATAAAATGCGCAACAGAAATACAAACAGAACTCCAGTAATCTGACAACTGCCCTCCTGTGCAGCTGCATTGGCATGCTTGGATTTTGGGTCTGGTACCATGACTGTCACCCACATGGTCTTCAGAGCAAGCATAACGTAGGTGACCCAGTACGCCCAACAGCAGACCCTGATCAGAGAAGGCTCTGTTTTCTGTGCAGCGAGGACTGCTTGTCACTCCTAGTTACTCCCTCAATACACAGCTAGTAAGGAAAGCACGAGGAGATCACTTACCAACGAACCATCCATCATCACATTTTTCCATGACATCAACAATATCTCCATCTCGGAGTTCCAATTCATCATCATTCTGGGGTATATAGCTATACAATGCTTGGTAGCTAAACCTAAAAATGAGAGACATTAATTCAAACATTGACAGGATCAAATAATGAATTTTTAAAGCCCAATTCAGTTAAACCAACACATGGGTAGTGTTTCATACTCATCAGTGGGGATGGAAGTATTTTACTGGCTACTTCCCTGGCAGGGTAGACTTTGGGGAGATCCACTCAGCATAGAATAAGGAAATGAAGATTGCTAGGGATGGGGAGCCTCTGATGAGTAAGATTATGACAAGTCCTTTTATTGAGTTTCCTTTAGTTACCAGAGCTAAACATTTTGTTTAGATCCTGCCACTTTTTTTTTTTTTTTAAGATTTTATTTATTTGACAGAGATCACAAGCAGGCAGAAAGGTGGGTGGGGGTGGGGGAGGAAGCAGGCTTCCTGCTGAGCAGAGGCTTGATCCCAGGACCCTGAGACCATGACTTGAGCCAAAGGCAGAGGCTTAACCCACTGAGCCACTCAGGTGTCCAATAGATTCCCCCTCTATTTTTTTTTTTAATATGATTTTATTTATTTACTGGACAGAGATCACAAATAGGCAGAGAGGCAGGCAGCGGGGTGGGCAGAGAGCTAGATGCAGGCTGGGATCATGACCTGAGCCAAAAGCAGAGGGTTTAACCCACTGAGCCACCCACTCACCACAGATGCCCCCTCTTTAAAGTTAACCAAAGTTTTTTCTTTTTCTTAACATAGGAGAATGCATGTAGATTATCAGGGACAATCAGAAGTTTAAAAAAAAGAGAGAGAAGAAGAAGTAACTTAGGTCCAGAGATAGACACAATATTCTGGTTATAAACATTGGAGAGCATAAAAAAATTTTTTCTCTATATATACATATATATGTATATATATAGGTGTATTGATATAAAGATATAAAAAGTACATTCTAATTGCTTACCTTGAGTTTCTTAATATGCTAATACATATTTCATTGTTTTTATTTTTTTTAAGTTTTTTTTTTTTAAGATTTTATTTATTTGATAGACAGAGATCACAAGCAGGCAGAGAGAGAGGAGGAAGCAGGCTCCCCGCTGAGCAGAGAGCCTGATGTGGGGCTCGAGTCCAGGGCCCCGAGATCACGACCTGAGCCCAAGGCAGAAGCTTTAACCCACGAGCCACCCAGGTGCCCCTTTTTTAAAGTTTTTAAGATTTTTTTAAAAATTTACTTGACAGAGAGAGATAATGAGAGAGGGAACAAACACAAGCAGGGGGAATGGGAGAGGGAGAAGCAGGCTTCCTGCTGAGCAGGAGGTCTGATGCGGGGCTGGATCCCAGGACCCTGGGATCATGCCAGACACTTAACTGTCCAGGCCACCAGGTGCCCCTAAAAGTTTTTATTTATTCATTTTAGTAATCTCTATACCCTTGGCCCCGAGATCAAGAGCTGAACTCTCTTCTGACTGAGCCAGCCAGGTGCCCCTTGTTAATCGTTTTTAAATGTGATGTCCCTTTCCCAAAATTCTTGAAAGCTTTATGCTTTCTTTCTATCCCAGTGATGTCTGGGAGTAAGATTTTTATTCACTTGTTAGTTGGCTTAAGGCAATCTGGTCTGTGTTGTTCTGTCTGTCCTGACAACAGCTCACTGGAGGATGCTGGCCCTACTTGTGATGAAATCTGACATGGAAAAGTTTGTTTTCATTTATTCCTTAAGAAGTATCTTCACGATTCTGTGTATTTACTATTCTGAAACACAACAGTACTGGGCAAAACTCTGCAAATGAGCCAACCAGCTACCATTTCCAGTAGATGCCAGCGAATTCCAGTGAGTGAACAAATGAGACTAGAAACGAGGAAGAGGAGCCAGTCCCCGGGAAGGAGAGGTTCTTTTTCCTCTGCTAAAACAAAGGGACCATTTAATTTTATACATTTATCCAAGTGTATTGATAATCAGTAGATGCCTCTGTCTACCAGAAAGAAGGTCTGCAACGAGGCATGAAGAGTTGCAGGTAGCTTTCAGTTGGAAAGTGAATACATTTTTGATGTTTCCATACTTGCCTGCTGTGTCCATCCAACTTGGACTCCTCAGAACGCCTCATCTTCCCCTTCTACTTCCATGACGGCTGCCTTGCTAACCTCAGCTCTGGGAGCTGACGCTGGATACCTGCTTCTCTATCCTCACTCCCACATAGCAGAGACAGGTGGGCCAAGGTCCCACAACGTCACTGCTTGGGTTCCCCAATCAGCTCTAATTTTGGATGGGCCTCATGATGCTTAGGGTGCTGTTCTGTTGAGTCCTTTCCCCATACGGCCCTTCTCCGAGTTCCCCAAATACACCACCTACCCTGGGTCTTTGCATGTATGGTTTCCTCATCTGGGAAAACCTTTAACCTCCCTGTTCCAGCTCTCAAATCCAGTTTGTCTTCTTTTCTTTCCTCCCCCACCCCTTTCTCTTTCTTTCTGTAAGCTCTACATCCACATGGGGCTTGAACTCACGACCCTGAAATTAAGTTGCATGCTCTACTGACTGAGCCAGCCAGGGGCTCCTTCAATGTGTCTTTCAATGCTCATTCCAAATCTCTCTTCTTCTGGGAATGGAGTTGACCCTTATATGCTTACAGCACAGGAGATACTCCATGATTTTTTTTTTTTTTAATGAGTAGATCAACTCTATTCCTTTAGGCAGAACGAATAACTCTTTCCTCTATATTCCCACAATACTAGGACTGAAGTCAGTCACCATTGCCCTCATTTGCCCCTGGATGGCAGTTCATTCTTTCCTGGTCTCTATCTTTCAGCAGTATGTGACCTCCTTTAGTTACTAGCCCAGCACCTGTTTCGTGTTGGCTGATGGGAAACATGGCCTCAACTAGAAATCCTCAGAAAAGCTTGGGGTGACTCGTTCATTCCCCCAGATAGCTGCCCCATACTTGGTCAGTGACCCATTCTTTAAAGCCAACAGTCTACTAAAAACATGAGAAAGGAAGTTTAGGCGTACTTACAAATCTTGTGAGGTTTGACTCCTATCTGGGGTGACTCTTCGCTGCTGGGCTTGAGGTTGCTGAGAAATGATTAAAGATGATTTATTGTCAGAAGGGGATACCTTGTGATGAAAGTCAAGGGGATGAGAGACAGTGCTGCAGTAATGAACAGATTTTTCGGCAATGTTTATGATCTCATTGCAAACTGCTTCCTGTGAGTGGCCCCGATATCCAGAAACCCCCATAAACAGTCAACATGGGGACAAAAAACAAAAAACAAAAAAAAAAAAAAGAGAGAGGAAGAGATGTAACATTCCAGACGAAGCACATAAGTCCAGGGAAACAACAGAGTTGAAGATCCAGGTTAAAAAAAATAGATATTCCAGTAGTGGAGTGCAGGAGGGATCCAGGTGTAAAGCATGGAAAAAACAGGTAAGATACAGAAGAATTTGGAATTTAGTATGAATATTAAAAAAAAGGCAGCAGCATAAAAGCCTATAATTAGTGAGCAACTGTCACAAATGGAATAACTTCAGGATAGAAATGCAAGTATGGATTCCCCGATCATGCACTAACCGTTACTTTCATCCCACATGTAGGCAGAGTACAGATATTGTCTCTAAATTCCTCTGCTCTCTGAGAGGGAAGGGGTGGGCCTAACATTTCCCTCTGGGACAAGAGCCATATAACTCTCGCAAATAATGGCTCTGTGAGTTAGCCAGGCATGACTCCAGCTGAGACTCTAGAAGTCAGTAAGGATTCTCTTTAGGAAAGCTACGGTCTTATTCAACAGGCATCTTACCACATAGCTCTTTTCAGATTCTGTGAGATCAGGTCCTGCTCTCAATGAATGATGAGAAGGCTGTGATCACCAAGCAAATTATAAGGGAGACATTTTAGCAGATGTCACATTGGAACGGATTCAAAATAAAAGTGTGAGCAAATACACGTACCACACCATCACACTCGATGACGCAGGAGACTCATGGCCTACGGCCATCGAGTTTCCATGACAACACGGTGGGCGCACAGGAGAAAATGCAATGTACGGAATTAGAAGCAAGCATCCAGGAACTGGAATGGGAGGTTAGGAATATGAGCACAGTGAGCTGAGCATGAACACAGGGTCCCCAGACCGGCAGGAGAGAGACACAGAAGGGCTGCCTTAGGGAACAGTGATGAGCCTCCACAGACACACACACTGGTCCTTTTGCTCTCAACTGGCAAGCATCTGCGGAGGGGCCGCTGCACCCAAGCCAGTTTCAGTTATCTTGCTGACTGGAAGCCTCCGCTGGCAACGCAGGCTCATAAAACTAACAGGTATGCCACATCTGCGTACTTATGAAAACAATCAGAAATGCTTCTGATAAACTCCTTGGTGATATCTGAAGTATCAGGCAAGACTGTTGCCCTGGAGAAGTCTGCACAGGACACCCTCCAGCCAGGTAGGAGTTCAGATATCTCACAGGGCAGAGCTTGCTTCCAGAAATAGGACTGGGTGTCCTGACACAGCTGCAGAAATGAAACCATCACTCTTCACCCACCGGCTCAGCTACCACCTGCTGACATGGAAACGCAGGTGCGATTATGGCCAGGCAGACCCATTTTTAAAGTGGGTCTCCCACAGGATAGGCCAGGAAGAGTGTCTGGAATCATCTCCCTGAGAAAGGATTCAATTCCAAGCTCTAAGAAATCTCCCTAAATAGGTATTTGAAGAGCCATGCTTCTTGGAAAAACCCTCTAGGTAACGTGTACCAATAGCAACAAGCTCTGGTAACTTGGGGTATTCTAGGAGGACACTCAGATCTTCTATATAGATTCACAGAGAGGCCCAGGGCCTCCCCTGAGGTCACACAGCAAGTCAGTGGTAGATCTGTCTTCTGGATCCATCTACTGTCCCACTGGATCTTTCATCCTTAGACCATTTCTCACGTCATTAAGAGTGCTCACGGGTATTATTTTCCATGAGTCCCACAGAATCCCTGGAGATCAGCAGAACAGGGTTTATCATTCTGTTTGATTTTAAAACCCAGGAAGCTGATGCTGGGGGAGGGGGAGTTTGGGGCATGCCCCAGTGCCGTACAGCTAGCAAGAGGTCAAGCTGCTGGGCTGGCCCTCGTGTGCACTACACCATCCCCTCATGTTTAATTCCGCTGTAAATGGCCTCATCCTTTAGCATGTCTCACAGGACCGAATGCCACCCCAGACATCACTTCTGTATTCCCATCCTTTTGGGAAACCTCTTCAAGTTCTCTGAACTTCTTCAAGACGCCAATCCTTTAAACCCTGGACTCTGGCAGGAGTAAAGGAGGAGCCAAACCTGCCAGAGGCCTTTTCAGGGTCCTTCTCTAACATCTCAGGACCTGCTCGTCTTTGCCAGGTGACCTTGTGTGGCCTCAATCACCACCCATCCAGCCTCTGGATCAAGGCTTCTGTGTAATCCCTTCCTTGATCTCAGGTCATCGCTAAAGTAACAGTATTTCTAAGCCCTTGCTATGCGGGCTTTAGCGGGGCGGAAGAAGGAAATGTACTCTGACAGGAGGATTTTAACAGGAGGGAAAACTCTAGAAGTTCGAGCTGTCCAGTAGAAGGGCTGCCCGGAGAGGAAGGCAGCAGCCCATCCCAGCCACTGTGCTATCACTCGATGGGATGCTGTGGGGGGGACAGCTTCTCAACCCTTTGTGTGTGCTGCTATCAGCTTGGAGCCCTGTTAACAGGCAGAGTCTGAGTGGACACACCTGGGGTACATCCTGAGACTACATTTTAATATTTTTATTTTAGTTTTATTTAAATTCAACTAATTAACATAGAGTGTATTATTAGTTTCAGAGGTAGAGGTCATGATTCATCGGTTATATCACACCCCATGTCATTCCAGCACATGCCCTCAAGACTCTTACATTTCTGCTGATGATGCCTCTGATGCTGGTCCACAGATCAATCTGGGAGAGTAAGGCTGTAGGGGACCTTAATTATCCTTCACTGAGATTCTTTGGCTAGAATGTGCTAAGACTGTTGGATGTGGGTCACACCTCATGAAAATGAAAGTTCTCATAATAACCAAAATATTTCCAAACTCTGTCTGTGGCCTAATGACCTCAGGTCAAATGCAGAACAGAAAGAGGATGTGGGCCATCTCTACACACGGTGGTCAAAGCTTACAGAAGCCCTGTAGCATCTTTCAGTGAACTTAATCTCCAAGGAGTGACTAGACTTGATCATCAAGCAAATATTTGGTGCTTCAGAGAGGTTTGGTACATCAGGTATGTTAAAAAGGACCCGAATATTTTACTAGCCCTTTTTTGCAAAGCACTTAAAAACAAACACACCCCCCCCAGCTTTCAAAGCACATAGAGGTCCATGACCTCATCTGACTTTTATATTAACCCTTTGACTTAGAGAAGGTGGAAAAGGACTTTTAAGGCTCAAGGAAGCATGAAGTTTGCACAAGGGGACAAAGCCACTGAATACTGAGTGCTCGGTGTCTAAGTGACATACACCACTTTCTTCTTGAGTCCCGCTGGTACAGCTAAGACAGTAGCAGCACCTAGCTTCTGCCCTTTGTGACAATAGGTCACTTCTCTTCCTGAATACTTTTTCTTTATGTAAAAGGTACAGTGTGTGGTAACAGATACGGTCCAGTCCTTAACTTAAGGATGCACAGTACTGGAAGGGATACTGACCCAGCTAATACCTTCCTTGGTTTCAAGTCATATGCAAATCAGAGGATAACCACTATCATTGCCTTCACATCTAGACAAAGTGGACATCTAGTACAAACTTCAGTCATCCCCGAGAGGTAAGGATGATTGGACTCCTTACCCACAGTTTGTGGAAGAAAGGACAAGAGCAAGATAAACATTTATCCTATTACCTAAGGTTCAACTTCTCCCTGTTTGAAATACATTCCTTACATTTAAATCAAACATATCATGTAGTTGGGATAGAAACCAGTTTTTGATCGGGGGTGTGTGTGGCAATGTGGACCCTCAGGAGAGATGGAGACCACTGATATCCAAGGCAGGGATTTGCCCTTCACTTTGAAGGCCATTTACTTTCAGATTTTTTTCTTTAGGTATTTATTTTTCTTTCCCTGGCCCCATTTTCTATTTTATTTTATTTTATCTTATTTTATTTTATTTCATTTTCGAGAGAGAGTGAGCATGAGCAGGGGGAGCAACAGAGGTAGAGGGAGAAGCAGGCTCCAGAGCCCGAAGCGGGGTTTGATCCCAGGACCCCAGGGTCATGACCTGAGCCGAAGGCAGACACTTAACCAACTGAGCCACCCAGGTGTACCGCCCCCGCCCCCATTTCTAACTGTGTACAGCTTTATAGATCTTTTCCTCTGAACCTACGCTAAAATGGTAGTCAATAACACTTGAGATGTGGCCAGTATGAAATGTGCTGCAAGTGTAAAAATATAAACTGGATTTCAAAAACTTAGCACAAAATGTAGACTGTAAACTATATTACTAATAATTAGATTATATACTACTATATAATTACATTAATAGTTTAAATACTACAGTAGCTATGTTGGGCTAAATGAAATACATTGTTAAAATTAATTTCACTTACTCCATTTTACTACCAGGAAACTTTAAATTACATACATGATTCACATTATATTCTTACTGGATAGTGAGGCTCTGAACCCTCCCCTGCCTGTACATAAGCCTAAAAAAAAGTAGACAAAATTCTAATTACGACCTCAGCCAAGATTAAGAATAAAGAGAGCATTATCCTATGCCAAGCACATTTCAAACTCTTGGAGATACATTCGAGGTTTTTGTCCCCCCCCCCACATGTTTAGAAAAACAGCCATCAGCCCCCCACCCCCAAAACACAAAAGCTGCACTCCAGCCCCCCCAACCCCTCCGACAGCAAGCAGGGTTAGTTGTTGATCTGGAAACTGTATTTGCACACACATTCACAAACTGCTCCCCGCCCCGGCCTGGACTGCTGGTTTTATTCTCCCCAAGTGAGCAGTCCTGCAGGAAGCCTTGCTCAGTTACCTTTCTATCTGCTGTTCACAGAAGACCCCCAGGAGTCTGACCCCAGCCTCCCTTGAGCTATTAATCCTTCTGGATCCACAAATACCTGGTGCTCACAAGGAGTTAGCAAGGTTCTTGTCCAGCTTTGGGTGTGTGCCAAAGCCTTGAAATCCCAAATAAACTCTCCATAGGATAAAAAACAGCAGGAAGTCCTGGAGATGTGAACAAGACTAAGGATGTCAGCCTCAGAGTGGTCCAAGTCCCTGGAAGCATCACAGGTCCCTTCCGTGCTCCTGTTCCTCCATCCGCCTCCCCACCCCCTGGCCCCTAGTCCCAGTCACTCAGAGACGACATTCCTCAACCCACTGTACACACCTACCCTGTCATCTGCTCAGACCCCACCCCACCTCTCTTTCTGGTGACCCACACTGGCCTCTCAGGGGAGACCAAACTGGGTACAAGGAAATCTGGGTTCCAGGCCAGGCTACCACACTAATTCATAGTCTTTGGAGCAAAATGTTGAATTTCTCTGGATTTCAAATTCTTAGTAAAATAAGAGGATTGGACATGATTTACATAAATATCCTTTTGGCTCTGAGGTTCTCACATAAAGGTCAAAGGGCATGCATCCTATGAACTGAGAGCTAGGGTCTGGGAGTGGGGGTCTGACCAAGCTTAAGGACAGAGGCACCTCACACAGCCCTCTGAGGACCGGGTAGAGGGCTTCTGACGCAGCCTCCAGATGTGGATGGAGGGCTTCCTCTGGCAGTGTGGGGGTGAGGGGTTGCCCTGCATGGTGGCTGATTCGCAGCCCTGGAAACACCACAGGTAAACTTGGCCAGAGGAGCCAGAGGCCTGACTGATTCAGGGTCCTGGCTTTCTAGAACACTTCCACAGGACCCTCACAACAGGACCAAGTTCTCCTTGAGCTCATTAAGAAAAAGATCCCAGCTTAAACATAAAACAAAATTACAACCAATTGGTCCAACTGTTCCCCACCTAGATACAGTCTCCTTGCTCCACACAGAACACATCCCTTTGTCATCACTCGAATCTGATGACAACACCGAACGCAAACGCTCAGCCTTCTTGTCATGGTCTACAGTGTGTGGTCTCTTTCCCTCCTAAAGCAATCAGAGGAGAAATGGCAAATGTGTATTCAAAGATGAAGAAGCAAAAGCTTTCCAAGAGGACACCTTGATACCCAAGGTGAGAGAGAACAGGGAGAAGCACTAAGTTACAGAATGCAAATTTTACGTCTTCTAAATTCTGGATTTGTGGAGCACAGAGTGGGAGGATTCTTCCATCTTCTACTTTCTCCTCCTCCCTGCCCCGCCATCTTCCTCTCTTGGGTGGAATGGGGTAAGGAGGAGACAGCACGCTGCTTCTCTTCTTTTCCCTGTTACCTTGATATCACGTAACGGGTATTTACAGAGTCCCAGGGACAGGCTCTGTGCCAGGTGTTAGTCTCCACTGCCTCTCATTTCTCCTTGTAACTCAGCAGGGTGGTCCATAGTTACCTCACCCTACGAAACTACATGTGTGAGCTGGGAACTGAGGAGCCCGGATGTGAACCCCGAGCTCTCAGACCCCGGGTCCTGTACACCCCACTCCACCCTGATGCTCTGTGCTTGTGCTCTGCCTGAGGGACCCATCAGAGTAGCCGGAGAGGTCACGGACCAGGAGGTCAGCTCAGGAGGTCCTCCGTAGCGGGCATGACGGTTGCTATCGATATCTGCCATGGCTCCTAACACTTTTGGAGGGGTGGACACTTAGTACTTTAGGTCTTAGTCCCCGACCTCAGGTGTTGAGAGAACACCTGCTGGTTATTTTTGGAACTGCAGCCAGCGCCCCTCTCCATCCCACTCTTCAGTTAACCACCGTCCGAACACATTTAAAGATTTCCCTTCCAGGTGAGGCAACGGAGAATGCTTCCCATTTTCAGCTGGGTATCTTGCCACTTCTGATTTCCTTAATTTCCATGCTCAAAGCAGGCCTATGTCTCTGTTCTTATCTTTCTGGGAACAAAGCTGGCTACCACATAGTAAGGGGCATCCCCTCTGAATCCGCCAAAGCCTGTTTCTGTCATCACCTGAGCGGCATTCTCTGCTCGCCTTTCTCCGAGGCTGTGAAGTAGTTTATCTGTGCTTCTCAGCTGCTTTGAGGACACACGGCTTTCCCAAATACTGATTTCTGTCGTTGACTGGCTTCCTTCCCTTTGGGACCCAAACGAATATCGTGAAAATTTTGTCACTTTTCTCATCTCACAATAAAAGTAGAATAGACTAGGGGCTCTTGACTTGGGGGGCACAGACTCCCAGGAAACTCGGATGGACTCGGGGTGGATCTCCTGAAACTTGATGCAGAATTGTGTGTGCACGCCCCTCGTCGTCCCCAGACTACTGGCCCACAGTCCACAGCTCACCTCACATTCTCAAAGGTTCTGTGACCCAGAAAAGTCTGAGTCACTGGAGTAGAGGATCTGAAATAATTCTTTTTAATTCAGAAATTCTATGAGGATCTCTCAAGCTCATTGTAGGAACTCTTAAAAACCAAGGCTGGATGCCAGTCAGCAAACGGTGCCTCTCTCTGAGGAAAGTTCAGCAAATAGCTGATGATTCTAATGACTGAAGATTTATAAGATGATCTTCCCCTTCATGGTCTTGATCATCCTAAATCTTCTTGGCCAAAATGACACCCAACAGAATCCAAGAATTTGGTGGATAATTCTGAACTCTTGGGCGTTTTGTCTATATGCATATTTTTGTCCTAGTACACCCCCCAAATGAAGGGGAAAACTTCATTTTTCAGTTGTGAAGGTCTACAATAAGCTCCTTACTTAAAATTTTGAATTTGTTCTTTTCTCCCCCTTTCAGTCACACAGGATTTTTAGCTAATCATAAAACAACAATGCTAAAAAGACCTTCAGTTCTCTCGTCTAAATCTTTTGTTTATGGATGAGGAAGCTTCCAGAGAAGGGAAGTGATTCATCCAAAGACACACAGCAGGCCACCGGCAGCACTGGGCCAGAGCCCAGGGTTCCCGACTTCCGACACAGTGCTCTCCCCACTACACCGTGGTTCCCCGAAACACCCCCTGCCCTTTATTCATAGCTTCCGCTGTCCAAAGGACACACACCTAAAAACGTGAGCAACTGACCCAATGTGATTTCAGTTTGGGAGTCTACAAAGGCGTGAAAAGCCAAAGCTTTCACAAATGTTCATCCACCCCCAGAGCTGGGGGTGGCAGGGGTGGGGCTGGACTGGAGAGGTGACGAAGGGGGAAGGAAGCAGCCATGCAGGGACTTAGCACCAAACAGGGAAGTCTGACATCGGATTCACAGGAGGCACGTGACCGTGAGGAAGGTGACTAGATGTTGCCAATGGGTGTCTACGTGCTTTCCAGCTCTGCTCCCAGCCCCTTCCTTGGACGCCCCCCTTCCATCCGCCTGTGGACACCCTAAGCCTCACCCAAAGCTCAAATCTCGCACACCCCCTTTCAGGTTCCCACCTGTCTTGGCTGGGTTATTTGCTTGCCTTAAATGACACCCTCTTGGTATTTGCTTATAAACGTCCCTATCCTTGAAGTCCAATGTCAAATGCCACTTTTCTCTCCAAAGTCTACCAGACTTCTACCTTCTCCCTCCTCTTGCTTATTATTTCTCCTTATCCTGAACATTCAGGGTGAACTACCTGACTCTCCTTCCCTGTCTGCATTATAATGATTTGTGAGCATTATCTTTTTTTTTTTTTTTTAAAGATTTCATTTACTCATTTGACAGACAGAGATCACAAGTAGGCAGAGAGGCAGGCAGAGAGAGAAAGAGTGGGGGAGGTGGGGAAGCAGGCTCCCTGCCAAGCAGAGAGCCCGATGTGGGGCTCGATCCCAGGACCCTGGGACTATGACCTGAGCCAAAGGCAGAGACTTTAGCCCACTGAGCCACCCAGGAGCCCTTGAGAGAATTATCTTATCCTCCCCTTCCCCACAATGGAGATCATACATAGCTTTAACTGGGTCCATCACTTTTTTATCTTTTCTTTCACTCAACAAGTACTTGTATTTATTGAGCACCTTCTATATGTCAGGTGTCATGGTCCCTGACCTTAGGGCACTAGCACTCTAATGGTGACACAGACCAGTGAAGGTAAGAAGACAACAAAACTGAGATACCCCAAATCAGGTGCTGGAGCTGGGGACACACAAAATCGGGGCACTTAATCCAGTCTTGCAGGGGCAGGGGGAAGCTCTCAGGAAAGGCTTCGGGAAGAAGTAACATCTAAGGGGAGAAGTGAAGGGCAGCTGGGGATTATCCAGGCAAACCAGCAGGGAGGTTGTGGAAGGTAAAGCCGGCTTGCTGTCTAAATGGTCAGATCACATGAGGCCTTTAATATATTAGCAATGAAAGAAGAAAGGGTCGTAACATTTCTGAATGTCCTTTCATTTAAGGTACTCCGCTGAATTCCCTCCACTTACTGGTCAGATGTTCAACCTAGCTTCCTAACAACTATCATAAAATTGAACTTTGGTTCAGTTCCCCACAGCAAGGAGAACAGTGACTGGCGATTTTCCGGATCATGCACGCTGGTCTGGAATGCATTTATACAAAGAAGTGACACAGCCCGAGGCCCTAGCAAGCTGACAGGCCACCAAGGAACAGTTGTCCCTGAAGTCCTTTCCATCTTTAGCTCTATCATCCCAAGAGGGCCTCAAGGGGCAGGGAGCTTCTGCTGGTCCCCATTTTGTGAGTGGTTGGCTCCGGTTCCCAGTCACAGGAGGCTAAAGTAGAGGGGCCGGGTGGGAGGTTTGGGGGCAGGGGCCCCTCTCACACAATCTTCCAGCTCTCAGCAGGGAGCCAGGCTGGGGTCAGGGCTGGACACACCCACAGAGAAGGGGCTGGCGCTGGAAGAGGACGGGGAAGGGTGGGGACAGGAAGTGGTACACTTGGGTTCTGGAGGCCCACCAAGAAAGGAAAACCATTTTCAACAGGTCCATCTTTCCATGTTGCCAGCTACCCACCCCACCCCTGCCCTCTCCCATCCTCCGTTAGGAAGCGGGAAGTACATACCCCCCGACTGGCCCAGAGTTCCCGCACTATGCACACTTCCTGTACAGGCTGGCCCCTGGATCGGGCTGTGCTGACTCACAGCCGACAGTAAACCAGGTCTCCAGGCACCGTGGGCTGACTTGGGATGTTTACAGAACTGTTCCCGTCAGAGACACTGAATTCTTCTCAGCAAGCCCCTTCGCCATCTCTCCCCAACCAACTGCTCTTTGCTTGGTGGGACGCACCCTTTTCTTCCTCCTGGAACACACATTCCAGGAGTACCTTCTCTGGGACCAGGCAAGGCCTGTCCCAGGTTCTGCTCTTTTCCCTGGGCCAGGGAAAAGATCAGAGTGGGAATAGGAGAAATGGTCCTCATTTCGCTCAGTGTGGGAGAAACAATCCACTTACGGGAGCCCTCCCACAGGCCGGGCACCGTGCTTAGCTCATTTAGTCCTTACAACTGCCCTATGAAGATCCTATGAAGAAGAGACCACTTTTACTTCTACTTTGCATGTAGAAAACTGTGGCTGGCTAGCCTGATTATTTAACACTATCCCACAGATAGATCCCGCTTTCCCACAGAATGTGATCTTGGTGTCTACAGGCCTCAAATAAATATTTGTTGAGTGACTAAATGAAACTTCACAGTTTTAGGTCTGAGGGTCAAGCATAGTGTACTGGGGGTATTATATGCAGTAAACAACAAACGAGGCGTCTTCAAGAATTCCATCTGCTACTGAAGGCATTCTAGAATGCTCTCAGTTCCAGAAGTAGCTCTGGAATCATGATCTAACTGCCAAGTTCACCCTCATACCCATCCCTAATTTTTTAGCCCTCAAAACACCCTAAAGCCACTTTGGTCCTTGAAATCGTTGTAGCTGACCCAGAGAGAAAATGGGACAGTCACCTAAAATCCTGGTGTGTCCATTCAAGGACCCTGTCTCCGCTGGGGTCCCAGTGCTGGGCCTGCATACATCTCCTCAGGACCCAAATGCATTTGTTCGTCAACGAACAAAAGCCCTGTGCTCCCACACGGACACGAGACAGGACGAAGACCTGACAGAGCTGGGCGCCAGCAGTGCGCCAGGGGTTACGGAGACAAAGTGCAGCTCACACAAAACCAAACCACACGGAGCCAAACTGAAGCCTGGTGTTCTCAGCTGTGTTAGAACAAACAGAGGAAAGTCTCCAAGGCGTGAATGGATGAGAGGAAGGCTTTCCTTCTCATGGAGCTTTGGCACTGGGCCAGGAGGCAGCCAAAGGGGGAGTGACTTCTGAATCCCCTCAAGAGGCCAGTGCGGACTGTCCTTTACCTCCAAGTGTCCCCAGCCTGGCACTTTAATCAGTGGCCCCTCCATTCCCTCCTGGGTCCTATTTCTGCCCCCAAGGCAAGCGAAGGGCTCTCATTGGCATCCATGGGGCCACAGAAGACGGGCCACGGGTGAGACGTCCAGCCCACCCTGCCAACTGAGATGCCAAGGCACCCGCGGTCATGCTGCAGGCCTACCTGGCTCCCAGCACTCCGAGCGGCCCTCCTCTGGGCCTGCTCGCCACCTCTATGCAGCTCTGTCTGCTCAGCCTCCGTTCCCGGAAAAGGGCTACCCGGGGGCTTGCCGGGCCGGCTCTCCTCGGGCGCACGGAGGTCTGAGAGTCTCTGGTCCGCGCTCAGGCACCTGACCACGTCTGAAGGTCTCAAGCAGCTCTTCTTAGAGATCCTGGGTGCTCCGGGGTATCTCTCACCTGCCTCCCGCTCTGCTCTCCTCTCACACTGTCCGCGCTCTTCTCGCCTCAGCTGCCGCTTACCCTGGCTGCTAAAGGCGTTGCTGAGCTCCGAGATGACCCTGTCAGAGCTCCCCGGCAGCAGCTGCGGGAAGCTATCTTGGTGGACACCTGGGGGTGGCACGTGGACACCACTGTCCCCGTTGACGTGAAGGAAGGTGGGAGCTCCGGGTGCCAAGGAGGCAGCCTTGTGGGAGGGAGGAAGGGCCAGCGGGGAAGCCAGCGAGCGTGGGGCGGATCGATCGGACCAGCTCGAATGGGGAAGGCTGAGAGAGAGAGAGGAACCTGGTCTCGCCCACGAGGAGAGGGGGTCCGTGTTATAGACAGAAGTTTCTGGAAGAGGAGGCAGGGGTGGGGTCAGGGCCAGAGGCCGCCTGCCTGGGACCCCAACAGTCAGGGAGATCCACTCAGAGGTGACAGCGTGCATCTCAGGGGACAGGGCTCGGTGGGGGTGGGGCAGGGATGAGGGGGCCGGCACGATGAGCTTGCTGTGACTGGCAAACTTAAAAAGAAAAGGAGAGAGAGGAAAACAAAGGAAAGAAGCAAAAAGGTACAAGAGTCAGCATAAAGGAGAGAGGAGGAAAATAATCACAAGGGATATACAAAGAGGAATGAAATGCAGAGGACGAGGACACTCTGGTGTCCAAATAATGAAATCGTTCGGTTAGGTTGGAGAGAAAGTGGGATGTGGCTGTGTGCACGTGTGTGCACGTGTGTGCACGGTGTGTGCAGGTGGAGGAAGGGGGGGAAGCGAGGGGTATGGAGACAGGAGAAAGGGGTCCATCGGGGTGGTTACAGACGGCCCTGGCACGGTCTGTGGAATCGGACTTTCAGAGGGACACACTGGAAGCCGCCCACCCCGCCACACCCCACCCCACCCCTGCTGCCACTGAAGAGCCTTGACCCACACCACGAAGGGAAAAAGGTGCCCTGCCACAGTCCTGCCCCTTCTTTGGGCTTTTATTCTCTCTAGAGTTCCCAGCAAAGAGCCTTCCAGAGATGGATATGAGCAGTGGAGACATTTTGTTTTATAGTTGTGCTTGGCTACAGTGAAGTGAAAAATCTCGCTGAGTTCCTCTAATTACTACGAAGCAGAATGGCCTGCACTGACTCCATGCCCCCTCCCCGTGAGATCACAGGAGATGGAGCTCGCTGTGCAGGAAGCCCTGGGTCAGCCCGTCTAATGCCTTCTGCCAAGAACCATCCCTGGGGTCAGGGATGGGCAGGTGGAAGGAAGTAAGGAGAGGATGACAGAAAAGAAGCACCATCCAAGTGTCATCCTGGGTCCAGGTCCGGGTCCCGCTCTCACACTGCTGGCCATTCTCCCTACACCTTACCACGGGGGTACGGTCAGTGGCCTTCACAGGAAGTCACCCCACCATGCCTCTTCTGAACCCAAGGTCCTAATTCTTGGGGAAGTGGGGGTGGGTTGGGAATAATTTATATATTTTATAAAACAAGTCCATTTATAATAAACGTTTAGGGATGCAAACATCTTACTATGCCTGTAAAACCACTTCCTTTTGGCCCAGCGTAAACAGGGATGCTGTCTGTTCCTTTCCCAGCCTAGTTCCTGCTTGCAAACAATACTCTGGATCTGGTCTATCTGTCTGAGGGTGAGAGTGTGAGATTCTCTCTTTCAATCTCTGCCTTCTGCAGGCGGGCCTTGACCAGTAAGATGCTGAAGAGAATCGGCCTGGGTCACGGGATGTATTGGACAGCAGTGGTCCTCAGACAACCAGCTTCACGCAGGATAGGATGCTCCTAGTTTTGGACCAACTGCTAAAGTCTCTCATTTCTCTGGCCCTAAGCATGTTCTCCCCAGAGACATCACCTTAAGCTCTTCTTTTCCCCAACATAATAGTTGTCCCTCCAAGTTCTCGAAACATGTCATTTGTACCCATGAAAACAAACCCTGGTGTGTAGCCTCTGCATGACTGCAGGGAGTTCCTAATCACAGTGCTGCAGAGCCACCCCAGAGGGCCTGCGTGCCCTCAGCACCGGGGACGGGTCGTGAGGAGCGTGAAGACCAAGGACGAGAAGGCTAGGTACCTGCGGGCTCGCGGTGCCACTGCGACTTGGGGAGGAGGAGAAAGGCAGGTCGATGTAATCCACGGGGTTTTTCACCAGGGGCCGCTTGATCACGTCCACGTAGGTGATGGGGAAGATGCCCTGCCGGGACGTCCCCGGGATCCTCCCTTCGTACCAATTCTCGTCCACCTGTCGGAGCAGCGTGATCCTCTCGCCCTGCAAGACACGGCAAGGACAGGTCCTTGGGCCACCACGCCTAGGCAGGTCTGAGGCCCCTGCCTGCACCCTGCGCCATCCTTCACTGTTCATCACATCCTTTGTTCAGAAAAGCCTTCCTGGCTAGACTCGGATAAAATCCGTATCGCAGAGATGAGGTGCTGACAGCAGGAGAGCTACCTGGAGGCTGGGAAGTCAAGCTCAGTTTTCAAACACTGCAGCAAAGGAGAAGGTCAGAGTCATCCCCCAGCTAACAGCCGGATGGAGGGGTTCTGCCTCACTTATCACAGAATCGATATCCGGTTGTCTCCAAAAGCAAAGGTTTGGGAGGGTTATCTTTTTTCCTTCCCTTTTAGAACTTTGTTTTCCTCTGTACCATTATAGAAAAGTAATAAAATCATACATTAAGTGGAAAATAAGTATTACTCAGATTATCACTTGGGTAACCACAGTTAATATTTTGATATATGTATTTCCCAGATTTAATTCTGTGCATGTGAATTAGACTTGCAACATATTTTTCTTATGAAAATTGAGCAAGCACTATATTTCACTTTCCAGCCTTCTTTTTCATCCTTTACAACACAGAGTTGAACCTCCTCCTTTATCAAGAAATAGAATTCTATGGTTTTAACGCTATGGTAGCAATAGTGGAAGAGCCCACCGCAGGCTTTTCTGTGACACACACATGTAATGACTTAATTATTGGTCTCCTAATACTGGGCATGGAGGGGGCTTCTCTTTCCCATAAGGTAGTTCATCTTTTTCTTTCTTTCTTTCTTTTTTTTTTTTTTTGAGTTCATCTTTTTCTAAGGCACATGTTCACTTCCCTAAATCCTCACTAAAATTAGTAACTAATAACTTCAGCAAGCCAGAGAGTTTTGACATGGGGAGACAGTGTCTGCTTGCTGGCAAGAAAGGTATCACTGCACAGCTCACTCGTGTGCCAGGCAAGCAGCCGAGTCCTTGAGGGCACCAACCAGATGCCATGCTTTATGCTGAGGGCTTCACAGAGGTGGTTTCCTTGAACCTTCTTAAAACAGCTCTAGGATAGGGTCATTTGTCTTCATTTCACCTGTGAGCAAAGGGAAGCTTGGAAAAAGTCTTTAACTTCCCAGAGGCGAGGCTGACTTTTGGCTTCAGAGGACTTGTTCCTCTCCACTGGGCCATCGGAATATGTCGTAAACCTAGTCACGACCACTTTCCACATCATGGGGTGCTCAAGAGGTCTAAGACTCCAGAAACACCGTCTTTAATCAGTGAACTCCTGTGACTAAACTGAGAAAGCCTAGGGTTTATTTTTTAAATCCCTCACCTCAGAAAATTCTCTATCTTCCCTTCAAGTAGTCCTGGACGGGGCACAGCTCTCGGGCACAGGGACGGTACCACGAGACGAGTACATCACCGTCACGCCCCTTCCCCCATGGGAATAGGGCCATCCAAACAGCCCCAGGGCCGAGAAGAGAGGGTGCTTACCTTCCTGAAGGACATTTCTACTTGCGTATCACCATTGAAGTTGAACTTGGCAACAGCTTCTCCGTATTCCAAAACCTGCACCGGCGCCAACTTCTTGGGCTGAGCCTTCTCAGCAGGAGGAAGAAGCTGAGAAGGGAAAAGAGGCAGAGGAGAAGGAAAAGAGAAGAAAGCGAGGGGACAAGAGGAAGGGAGGAAACAAAAAAAAAAAATACAAGTTCTTGGTAAGTGCGTGGTGCTGGGGGCAAAACTGGGCTGTCCTGGGGAAAGAGAAGAGGTGACTGTACCTCGATGTAGGAGCGCGGGAAGATGCCCACCCGGCCGTGGTGCTCTCCTTCGTACCAGTTCTGGTCGATCTGCTTGTAGATGTACACGATGTCCCCCTTCTGCAGAGGAAGCTCCCTGTCAGCAGAGGTCAGAGCACGTCAGCAGACGGTTCCAAGTGTGTGAGGTGAGGACACTCCACATGTTAGCGAAAGAAGACTCTGACTGAGGTCAAAGGGGACAAATTACAGAAGAGGGGGCTCCATATTCGGAAGGGAGAACCCCGCTCTTTAGGAGGTTATCTCTCTTTGGGCCACTTCTCAGTCTTCTGTGGGATGGACGTTGACCTTCAAACCGGCTCCCCACTCCAAAGTGCTCACAGGCCTTACGTGTTTGTGGGTTTTCTCAAGGTATTTTTTGTGAATGCTGGTCTTACACTCAGAGTGTTTACGCAACACGGAACAATGCGCCCAGCAGTCTCAACTGATGTCCAGTAAGTGACAAAAGTCTCCCTGTGGATGCTTTCATTGTCTTTACTACCCTTCCATGCCCAAGCAAGGCATGCTTTCATTGCTGGAAATGATCATCAAGTTACTTGTGAGAGGCTGACATCCTCGTGTCGTTCCGGCCGGCCGGCCCAGCCAGCCCAGCCAGCCAGCCACGTCACCCTCCCCCATCTGTCTATCATCATGCAGTAGAAAGGCTCTGAAATTAGCCAGATCCAGGTTTAAAACCCAGTTACACCATTTACTAGCTCGGAGACCTGGGGCAAGATACGGAATCTCTCAGAGATACTTTATCTGAAAATAGGAGCTAAGTCAGAGTCGTTGGAAAGATGTAGCAACAGACTCAAAGTAAGATGCCCAGCACGGTGCCTGTTACAGAGCTAGCTCGGGAAATGGGAAGTCGCTACTTCCTTTTTGACATGGGAAGAAACCCTCGAAAGAAAAGTGGATTTTCCTTAAAATGTTCGTCATGTATTTGTGCAACTTTTCTATCTCCATCCATCCCTTTGCTGGCCTTAATAATGATGCTGTTAACCTCTAATCAGGGTTCCTTCTTAAAAAAAAAAAAAGAAAAAGATAAATGCGGGAGATAGGCATGAGGTCCACAGTGCAGGAAGGCTGTGGACCTTCCTTTTTTATTTTTTAAAAATAAAAACCCAAATGAGGATAACAATTGTACCAATTACAGCTTGAAAAGTTTTTTGAGTTAAAAAAAAAAAATGACCTAGATCTTTTCCATTTGCATCAAACCAACAGCAATGGAAAGAAAGGCTCTGAGTACAATTTGGAGGGGGCAGGCCTGTGTCCTCTGCTGTGTGCCAGGAAGTCCCACGGTTCTGCGAGGGATGCTGGCTAAACAATGGGGGCACATCTGGAAGACTTTACACAAAGTCAGCACTGTGCTGAGTGCAAGAACAAGGCAGCCTTTGTGGATCTCGCACTGGTAGACCAGATTCTAACCCTGAGGAGGCCCGTGAAGGAGATCTGGGACATTTGTCTCTGTAAGAGAGAATATATGGGGCCAGTTTTTTGCTGTAACTCTCCCTGGGCGTGTTTGAATTCCCTCCTCTCTTTACCTCCCAACCATGGACACATGGCTGTGCTGGACCCTCAGCATACTCCTGCTGGAGACGTTCCCTGCTCTCCTGCCCTCAGTGACTCGCAGCTGTGGAGACGGGTGAGAGTGTCATGGCCCCCCAGTGAGCAAGGAGGAGGACAGCTCCTGTGGGGCTGAGAGGTCTGCAGTCAGCCTTCCTGCACTGTGGGCCTCATGCCTATCTCCCGCAGAACCTCACCGCAAGGTCTGGTGGTAACAAGGTTTGAGAAACAATAATACGATATACTTCAGATCTTTTCTGGAGTGTCCCCATGTATATTCTCAGCACAGTAGAGGCTCGGATAAGTCCTGCAGATAAGAACCCTGTTTAATTTTGTGGACTCGAGTGCTCCTACAGAACACTTTTTTGAGTAACCTACTATGGAGAAAAGTAGAACCCCGTGATTAAAGACGTTTAGAAGACCCAAGTCAATGGATCTATCATTTACTCTTAAAAAAAAAAAAAAAGTTTTATTAACTTTTCTGGGAGGGAGCAATAACAGCACCGAGCCAGGAGGAAGGACTCCTCTCTCCAATATTAGCACCATTTTAATTCTTTTTTTAGAGAGAGTGTGTGTGCGCAGGGTGGGGAGGGGCAGTGGGAGAGGGACAGAGAATCTTAAGCAGACTCCACGCCCAGTGCAGAGCCCAACGTGGGGCTCGATCCCACAACCCTGAGATCATGACCAGAACTGAAATCAAGAGTCAGACACTTAACTGACTGAGCCACCCAGATGCCCCCAGCATTAGCATTATTGATAAATGGTGACAATTCCATCTCAGTCAGCCTTCCCTCTTCTATTGGACAAAGATGCTCTAAGGAAAAAATTGTTCAGACTTTTTGATGAAACCTTCATAAATATGATTATCATTACAATACCATTCAATGACTACATGTACCTCTCTCATTCCAAAGGAAAAAGGGGAAAAGGTAATATTAATTTGTATAACTCTGTTATCTTCTCTTTGGTTAAAAAGAAGGGACAGAGGGAGATGCTGACTTTTGTTATGTGGTGCAAAATGTTTTCTAAGTATTACCTCAACTGCCCTGCAAGAGTGGCTTTTTTTTTCCATTTTATTTTATTTATTAAAAATACTTTATTTATTTGACAGAGAGAGAGACACAGGGAGAGAAGGAACACAAACAGGGAGAGTGGAAGAAGGAGAAGTAGGCTTCCTGCTGAGCAGGGAGCCTGATGTGGGGCTTGATTCCAGGACCCTTGGATCATGACCTGCGCTGAAGACAGACGCTTAATGGACTGAGCCACCCAGGTCCCACTATGTCCATTTTATAAATGAGAAAATTTGAGGTGGAGGTTGGTGACTTGCTCAGAGTCACAGAGACAGCAAGGGGCACAGTCATGATTCAAACACAGGGCTTCCTGACTCTAGAGCCCATCTCTCCAGTACACTAGACTGCCACTTCTAATTAGCTAATGAGCTAAAGGACTAGAGTAATTACAAACAAACCCAACACACCAGATTTGTGCCTAGGTCTAGAGACTTTGGCCTGGTCACTCATTTTGTGTTGGAGGAGATCAAAATCCTGGCTAAGTAGTCTTCTCCACGGCGTTACTCAGTGTCCAGTGATGAAGAGCTTTTCCTCTCATCACCAAGAATGGAGATGTGGGAGGCCTCACATCAGCAAGACAATGGGATGACTGCTGGTTATTGCTGCCAATGGAAACTCATGGCCCATTTTAATCCATAATTAGAAAGGAGATGAGTAGGTTCCTTGTAGAACCCAGTCTTTGGTAGCATTTTCCAAATTCCATTCCATGGAATAGAAAGGCTTCCTGGTCATCCAAATTTAGGTAACACTGGGTAAAATAAGCTAATCAGGTTTCTTCATTGAAAGCCTTCTAGAGCCATTACTATGCCAATAGCAAAGTCTCTCTGGGAAGAAGGAGGTGTGGGAGGTATAGACATAGTGTGCAGTGGTTCCAAGACTCATTTCTAGGATAGAAGACAATTTTTAAGAAATATTTTACAGAGCTAGCCCTTTGGGGGAACATACTGCTCTCCTGTGTGTTCCCACAATCTTTGAATGTCATCAGACGTCATAGCGAAACTAATAAAGTTATCACCCTAGACACTGGTTCTGGTTCCTCCCATAGAAAGAGTGGGTCAGATCGAGCCACCACTTCATCAAGCAAATGGAGTCCCTGGATAAGAGGTGGCTGGTGCCCCAGTGGTAGAAGCTCAGGCTCTGGCACTAGGCTGCCCAGGTTTGAATCCCCTGCATCTATCACTGACCAGCTTCGGGAAGCTCCTTAACCTCACAGCCTCTCTGTCTCCCTATCAGTGTAATGGGGATAACAATAGCACCAGCCCCAGAGGGTTCTGGTAACCACTGAATCAGTTACCATATGTAAGAAACGTGAATGGCGCTTGGCACGTAGGAAACTCTATAAATTACTGTTTTTAATCATCATTGTTTTTCTCCATCTCTTTACAAGTGAGCTGTGTTTCAATAGAGGCAGTTATAAAAACACATTGGTGGTACTTACTTGAGGGTCTGAGCTTTAAAGTCAAATTTGGCTCTGGCAGGTCTCATCTAAACACAAGAAACAGTGAGAATTTAAAATCACAATTTATGAACAATGAAATGGACACATTTTCAAAAAAGTTTCCAGAAAGCAAAGCAGAAAAAGTCACTCTAACTAGTTCATTCTGGTGTAGAAATCTGGGCAAAATTCCACTTATCTGACCTCAGCAGAACACTAGATGAATGTTTGATCAACTATGTCATGCATGAGAATCTCCCTAAGGAAGCCAGATTTGGGGAAGAGATGCTTTGAAAAGTCCCAAAGCTGCAGCGCTGTTTCCCCAAAGCTGACCATGGCTATTAAAAACAACACACACACCAGTCGGCCAGAAGTCCCAGACATTCCTACTCTTTGGGGGACATCTTCTATTCGCCTGACTTAAATTATGATTGGCAAATGGACGAAACCCCCGTTCCCCTCTCACATGATGTCATCTTTGACTCCATAGATTTCTCACGGCCTGTGAGATCATCCCCAAAACCAGACAAAGCAAGCCCTGAGTTCATGCTCTTTCTCCAAAGCTTCCCTTCCTTTTGGGTAGCCATCTCCTTCCAGACTCCAGGCCTGGAAGTTCTCCGCACACTCCAGTTCCTCAGGTCTGTCACTCAGTCACACCAACCCTCCCTCCAGAACCTTCCACAAACGCACTCAGGTCTGACCTCTAGCTCCTACACTCACAAAGCTTCCTTTAACTTTGTGTCCTCTTTACTTTCATCTACTGTCACTCAGGAGCACAAATAACATTCCTCAAATTCTTCTGTCCATCACTTCATTGCTTTGAAGTCGGCTGAAGTGCTCAAGTATCCCTCGGATCAAATCTGAATTCCTGATAAGTGTTTAGGGTTTTGGGTAATTTCTCCCCAATTCCACATACTTTCTCTTCAATATTCAAGGACAAACTGGAGAGGAAAAATGTGAGACTTGGTGAGAAAAAACCCTGGTATTTAAATACTCTCTCAAGCTTAGTTTTAGGTCCTAAACCCATCAGTGATATGTCTCCTATTTGCAGGCTCCTTAAGCTGGGATCTTGTAGGGATTTTCTTAAGGATGGTGAATGTCCCACAGGAATTTCTTTTTGCATTTTCACGTTGATGTTTTGCCTCTATCTATCTGTTCACATATATATTAGAGGCCAACTGAATGTCTACTTTACAATCCATGCCACCCAATTTCAATGCCTGCATTTGCGTCTGTGACCAGAGAGCACAGTTTAGTAGTTGTAAGGGAATAAGAAAAGAACGGCTGTTGACTTAACGATAAATGACAAGTTTACGAGAGAAGGACAGATAACCAACATTGTAAGATGAAAATTTGATTCCAATTAAAAAAGAAAAAAAAAGATGGTCATTACCCAAGGATAGTCAGCTGTAGAGCTGTGGGAACTTTAAGAAACGTATACCAAACAGCACCAGATTCACACTTTGAGTGGCAACTGAGTTTAGGCAGAGGGATATCACCTATCCGTTATATTAATTAAGTTTTACAAGTGTGTAATTAACTACTTAATCTGTAAATTGGCTTAGGCCAATACTGGGGATTAGTGAAAACAAATTTATTTCCACTAAACAGAAGCCATATGTTACTCAACGTTCAGAAAAACACTGATTCCATGGGGCTGTTAAGACATATTAGGAATCTTCATTGCTTATGCAAAGCAGCAGCTCCCTCTTTACCTGCCTCTGCCTCCCTGAGACCCCATCTGTCTACCCCTCCCCCGACTCCCATAGGACTGTGTCACCTGTCATAGCAGAGACGACAGTCATGTGGGTGCCCCCCCCCCCAGAATCCCAGCTGCCCAAGGGCACAGTCTGGGTCCTGTTTCCATTTCCATATGGGGCCTCGCCCAGAGCTAGCAGTCACCCACATTCTACTCAGTGAGGCTGCAGTACATCTCCACACCCCTGTGCACCTGGGACTTGCTAGTCTCTGTTCTCCCACACCTATCAGTCAATGTCCGGGGCAGTGATTCTCAAAGTGGGGTCTCTAAACGGGCATCATCAACGTCACCTGGGAACTGGTTAGAAAGGCCATCCTCGGGCCCCACCCCACAATTAGAAGATCTGTGGATGCAGCCCAGCAATCTGTATTTTAACAAGCCCCCGGGACATTGTGATGACCGCTTGAGTTCGAGAATCACTCTCGGGAAGGGAGACGAGGTGGGTTAGGCAGTTTGCCTGCCTCTCTCCAAGGCTGTTCTGTCCCAGCTGCATTTCTGTGCACGCGTATTACTCATCCATGTATCTGTGTAGCCCTGTGCCTCATGTGTTCCCCTCTTCCCCATCACTAGCAAGCGGGTAGGCCTGCGAATGAGGAGAATCCATCAACAGAGCCTTCAGAGTAGGGGGCTTCTGAGGAGCCGAGGGCTGAGGGCTGGGTCTGCCTTTGCCTTGCATCTGAATCAGCACCTGCTAACTTCTGCCTCTTCTCATCACGTTTTCCTTTCTCTCCACCACCTTAGAGTGTTCTTCCCTGTCCCTGCTTTCTTTCATTCTGGTCCTCTTTCCTCTCTGTCACAGAAAGCTTCCATTTCTTTAAAAACAAAACAAAAAACCATTTGATGAGAATAGCCAGTGTCTCTGTCACTCAGACGTGGAAACATGAATATTAATCTGTTACACTGAAAGATTTATAAACCTGTCCATGCTTTCATGTCACTCCCTTAGCTTCCTCTGAAGCCTCAGACACACACACACTTCCCCAAAAGGAGCTAGTCCTTAGGGGACCCCGGGGGCCACACGGCAAAACACATTGTGAGGCAAACAGCAGCATCTGGCCGGGGTAAGAATTTCAACATGTCAACCTTCATGCAGGAGGCCAAGGCCTGGATAAAATCACTTCAAAGATCTGTGCTTTCTTCCTGCCTTTTATAATATTAAGCTTTGTAATCTCAGCTGAGAAATGTCAAAATTAAGGGAACAAATGAAACGTCTCTCAGAGAGCCTCTTACCCTCCATGGGCTTATCCTAACCCCAAAACTCCTTGGGTTTCAAAAGTCTTCAGTGAGTCTCAGCACTGATAAACACCTTATTCAATTAATTCATCATTTGATACCGGACGGCAATAATATTCTCTGGTATTTGGGGACGTGGGTAAATGGCGTAAACAATACATTGCTCGCTAACTTTTATAACAAGCTTCATGAAACCGCCTCTTTAAAGAAGAAACTTCTAATCGCTCGTGGGACAGCTACTAACACGCACGGACTGGGGTGCAAGGCTTCTAGGCGGGCACAGGCAGCACAGTGTCACCGTACAATGCAGGATGTGGGGGGCTGGAGTCAGGACGGCAGCCGATGCTCTAGGCATGCATGGGGTGGGGGATACGCCAGCAGATCCCGGGCCCACAGCCAGGCATGCTTGAACATACAGAGCACAGGACATGATGGGACTCGCGTCCGTGACCAGCCACAGGGGAGCCGAAGCGAGCCTACGGAAGCCGGGGTGACAGATGCCATCTGGAGAACTAACTCGGCCTATGGAGGGCCGTGCTGAGGGGAGGCGCGGGCATTGCTTTGGGTCAAGCAGCAGACGGAGGCAACCAAAACAGACCTCTGACCCAGATTTCCTTTTGGCCGTATCGTCTATATTGAGGAGGTCCCCAAAGCGCTCATTAGTGATAAACTGATGGTGCGTCGGGATGACGCCCGTGTGGCGACGAGCTGCGATATCGGCCTCTTCTTGCTCACGCTTAAGTCGTCTCTGGTCCGCTAAAAGTTTCTGCCATGAAATCGCATAAAAGGGGCAGTAAATCATCCAGTGCAGGGTGTTGGAAAACTGCCAACGCAACAACTAAGAAGCAAGGGGCTGGGTGAATAGTGGGGACACACGGGGGGTCGGCGTGGGAGGGGCTTCATGGCCACAACTCCTGCGTCCCCCTGCAGCCACACCCCACACGCTCTGCGGAGGACGGAGACCACACCACGCAGGGGACCCCAGGGGACCCCTGGGCCACGGGGGAAGGATGAATTCCAGACAGTTACACTGTCCAGAAAATTATCTCCCGGCTCAGCCAAGAGCCTCCTGATCCCAGTACATGGCCCCAAAATCCAGGCCCTCCCAGGCGGCAGCCAGTGGGGGTGGGGAGCCATAATCTGGAGCGTCTACAAGCCTGCTGGGCTGGACGCGGGGGGCTGGGAGAGCTCCCCTCACCTCACTTAGGCGGTGGGGATTCCCCAGTGTCTTTCCATGGTGGGACCAGGGATGGCTGATTCCTCCCACCCAGATCTGGGCTCTATGCCAGAGCTATGGAACTAGGTCATTTTTTTGTACTTCCGAGGTCTGTTACTCTGATATGCTCCAGAGCAGAGCCGCCCATTTCAGAAACTATGCACTCTTTCTCCTAGGCAGGCCAACCCCTCCCCTGAGTACAATGTTTAGGGGGCCTTGGCACCTAAGGCCAAAGGCTACTTACGTGACTGGCAGACATCATCAATTACTTGCTTACTGTACCTTTTACACAACTATCTCATTAGGTGAAATGAGGCTGAGTATAAAGGAGTGATGTAGAATAGAAATATAAAAGATGAACTAGGAATAGAAACACCTCAGTTTAGAAGAATTATGCTCTCCTAAGTTAAGGAAATAGTCATCTACTCCTATTCTTAAAGACTTCTTTTTCTCCTTCTATTTTAAAGGCTGTTTCAAATAATTAAACAATGTTGCATTTTACCAAATGTCCCTATGTCCTATTAAAGTGACCCTATGGAACAGAATTTTAATGTGTTTTCTTATTCTATACTGATCATTACATTCCTGGGGTTACCATTCCTTGTAGAAAAGCAGTAATGAGGACTGGTAATTCTTAGTATTTTCAATAAGGCATTTGTCTTCTTCCAGCAGGCAATTTAATGCCTCATGTGACACCCAGCCCCAAAGGATGGTGGGCCTGATTTTCCCATCTTTCACCAGGGACTATGAATAATAATCAAGAAACCACTTCTCAAATGGCTGTGGATGTCAGCTCAGGCAAGCTGTCATAAAGACTACCTCAGGAAAGACATGAGACGGCGCTTCGCAAAGCCCAACGCCGCTGAAAGGGCACTGGCCCAGGAATGTGGAGTCCTAATTTCTAGCTGTTTCTAGCTGACACCAGAGGGTGTGTTAATTTGCTGTGTCACCTCCGGCAAGACACTACCCCCGGAGTCCTTTCCTGGCTTACACAATGGGCTTGGCTACTAATGTCCCTTCCAGAACTGACATATTCTCATTTTCTGAAATGCCACGATCATAAGTAATTCATAAGTTTTGCAAAGAAAGCTGCCAGGACTGACCCTCCATTAGCTGGAACTGTGAGCTGTTTCTGCAGCAGTGGGGGAGGGACTGCTGTTGGAGGCTCCTGTGGCCCCCTGTGCTTGGGCCACTGTTACATCAGATCAGTGGAAGTGGACAGTGAAGGAAGTGGACCCAGTGCCTGGATCCGACCTCAGCAAATCCACCGTCCCCACAGTCTGACGAGAGAAGCCAAAAGCCATGGATAAAGACACAACATTTTTAAGGATCTGGGAGCCAGTGTTATTCAGGGAACAAGCTGCTCCCCTTCTGAACGCACCTTGTAATATAGCAACTGCTAAGCCAACTAAGTAAATCTGCCTCCTGTGGGGTAGGCAGGATTCTAGCACAGCGCCTTCCTTGCTGGATACTAGTGTTTGTACTAATAACATGAATGTCATCTTCCTCCACCTTACATAGGTGGGAAAGTTGTATCCTAGGGACGGCGACTAGAAATGAAATGGTCTGTGGCCTGATGGACACTCACTGTGTTTGTCACCTGTTCTTATAAATAAGTCTGCACATCTCACGCTTCCTTCCTTCTTTACCTGGATAGATACAGTTTTAATGAATACTGTCTGTCTTATGCCTGCATGGGGGCAGAGCTACGGTCTTTTCGTCTCGGCAGCCATAACTATTATCATCCAGCCCCATTCAAGGTCAGCCTTACCCTAAATCCTTAAGGAAAATCCACCTCAACTTGGAAACCTTTCAACAATACAGAACGTAGGAAAGGGGCTTCAGACTTTATGGGGAAAGGGACAGAGCTGTGTATACATGGTCAAAACAACTGTTCCACCTCCTAACTTGATACGGGAAAATGGTCACTGGAGCTGGTTTGATCTATAGGACCCTTCCTGCTAGGAATGCAAAGTCCAGAAAGCATGCCTCAAAACACCACTATATCACAACAGAAGCTGGTGATTTAGCTGATAAGCACAATGGCCTCTTCTGAAATCCCAAGAGAACACACTCCTTGCCCAGGCATTCCATTGCTGTGTGGACATTTCAGCCGTGGCTAGAAGAGGTGCGTTCCCTGAAGTTCTGGTGGGGGTTTCCCAGGATCGATGGGGGTAGCTCTTCTTCTAAGTTGAAGGCAACTTCTTCAAATTGTTTTATAAAATGTATTATGGTGGTCATTATGTATTATTTTTTAGTTTCCTTTCTCCTGCTGCATACTCCCCAAAAGGAATTGTGCTTTGTGCCAACAGAGGGGTGGGCAGGACTGGGGAAATATGTGGGTGGGTTTCCCTAGAGAGTAAGAAGGCAGGGATGGGGAAGGGGAGAGCAAGTGGCACCAACTCTGGGTCCCCCTGCACATAGCTGAAGGCAGTGGCGAACCCTCCTGCAGGGACGCTAGTGGGACTTGGCACTTAGAAACTATTGCCTGTGGGGAAATCGGTCCTAGAGAGCTGACGCCACATAAAAAGCCATTTGTGAAGACACCAATCTTTGCTTCCCATTGCTAGGTCACGTCATCTCCCTGACAGATGTCTAGAATGTTGGCTTCCTTTCTTTTTTTTAAATCTGCCTAAGAGCTAAGAGATTTTCAAGATGTCATTTACCTCTTTATCATCATGACGCCTCCGAATAAATTCTTCCGTGGATTCCAAATAATCAGCAGGTATAAAATGCCTTGGTGACTCCGAATCTTCAAAACAACAAAGTAGAATTAAAACACGCCAGGATTGAGCAGGAAACCAGATTGGGATTAAGATTTCACCCTTCAGCCATTATCCTTACATTCACAGTCGTGGATTATAGACCGACACTCAAATTCTGAAGAAGAACCAAATCCTCCCCCCTGCAACACCTTTTGGATTTACTTGTAAGCCAGTTTAATACAAAGAAAACTAATCAGAAGGCAACAGGTGAGCGGAGAGAGGACCTTCTGTGAAAAGTGTCCCTCCTAAGAGGCGTGCAGGATCTCACAGGGACACACCATACACGCACACACACACAGGGCCACTGGGAGAGGCTGCCTCTCAAAAAACCACGGGGTAACTGAGGATTGGCGTGAACTCCAAGGGGTTCGAGAGTTCACATGAGCGAATTTCTCAGCTGAGCTAAACGGCCAATTTTTCTTTCGAAACAGAGTTTGGTGGTTAGTCTAAATGACATGGGGGGCTTTGTTTTTAAAGAAGTGCAGCCACTACGAGCCATGATTAATTGCCAAGCAAAACAAACAGAAAACAAAGGACAGACCAGAAAATGAGCACCAAGGGCACACGGGAAGAGGGGACAGAGCAAGCAAGGTGGAGAGACGGGTGAGGTGAAACCGGGCAAATACACAAATGCCACCTCCGAGGGATGTTCCCAGTTCACTGTGTGGGTTGTTGTTCCTGTCCAGGCCGGGGTCTGAGTACGGCACGGAGTTGCCATTATGAAAGGCCCTCAGGCAGTCATCTGGGACTGCGGGTCTCCCCTGAGGGGGCTCCGAGATCCGGCCCAGCCTCGCCATGGTGTGTCGGGAAGACAGGCGTTTGGGAACCGAGGGCTTCCCCCCGGAGGGGGTCTCGTCCTGCTGGGGCTGGCTGGGGAGGTCTGGCTTCTGGCCAGCCTGAGGAGCTGAGAAGTCACCAGGGGGAGGCTGCCTAGGGTGGGACTGGAGGGGCTTTTTCAATCGGAAAGGGAGGGGGCTCATTAGGTAGATGTTCCTGAGGAGTGTGCTCCTGTCCCCCCTGAGATCTGGGCGCCAGTCAGACTGTCTGGACGTCTGCTGCTGCTCGTGCTTTCGGATGGTGGTGAAGCGGGTGTAGGAGGCAGGGCAAGTGCCCTTGCACTTGGTGAGGCGGTGCTTGGGAAAGTCTCCGTGGACACTGCTGCTGCTCCCCTCTCTGCTGTCGCTGGAGATGTTTGAACAGTGGTCGAGCTCGTCGGAGCAGGCAGAGAGGGGCTCAGAAGGCGCAAGGCCCCTGAAGCCCAAGGGGGGCTCGACCATGTTGCTGCATGTTGGGGTGGCATAGAGCCCCCCCGGGTTCATCCTGTCCATCTCCCGGGGTCGCAGCTTGGTCGACTCCAGGAGGGACTCAGCCGAGCGGGCTGAGGTCAGGCCACTCCGGGACAGCACAGGCGTGGGGGACTTGCTTAGCCTCCCGGACAGATCCAGGGACGGCATGGACCTCGACCGCTGAATCAGCTGCTCAAATGCCGTGATGCGGGAGGAGACGGTGTGCTTGGGGATGTGTTCTGAGCCCTCCTGGCTAGAGCCCAGCTCGCCCCTGGCCAACGCCAGGCTATTCCTTTCGAAGTGGGAGGCAAGGTCTCGCACGCTTGAGGAGGAGATGGAGCCCAGGAAGAGACCAGCTCGGTTGATGTGGTGCATGTCCCGGTATAACATGGTGAACTGCATCCCGGCCTTTCTGGAGAGAGGGCAGGGCCTCCTGGTGCCAGTGCCGTATTCCTGGAGGCTCACGGTGCTGCTCGACTTGCTGTCCCACTCTCGCCGGGAGCGCGTGAGCAGGTTCTCGATGCTCCCCCCAACTCGGAGGGGGAGACCTCTTTTGGAATCATTCAGAGACAGTGAAACACAAAGGTTCTCACAGCTCTGAGCCTTTTCTGCCGGCAATAAGACACTCTTCTGTTCCTGTAAGAGAGCGCTGGGAGCGGAGAGCCTGGGTTTGAATTTGGAGGGAAGGATTTCCGAAATGCAGGCCTTTGCAGCGGACAGGGGTTTCTTGTGCTTACACATGGGGCCTAATGCATTGCTAGAGCTAACCGTTCGGCTAGGAACTGAAGATGAAGAAATCATGTGAGCATTCCCACCTTTACGATCCACTGGAAAGCATGCAGAATAAAATAAACAGACCCATTAGGTTAAAGCTGAAAGCTGCTTTAAAAAAAATGAAATAAAAATAAAAGGGAGAGGTTACATGCTCATTTGTCTTAAGGGTTTTGTTTTGTTTTGTATTTTAATTTCCAGTTGATGTCCGGAAGCAAAATAATCTGTGCTGCAAAGCAGGTGCAAAGATGCAACAAAAAATGGCCACCCTGCTGTGAGTTACGGAAGGCTGAGGCTCAGCTACGTTCTAAGAGGAGGGAATCAGAACGAAAAAGAGAGAGAGATGCTTTACGGAGAGCAAGGTCAGGGTTCGAAGGAAGGGAAACTAATACCAGAAAGAAAAATGGCCAGTGAAAAACTGGGGGAGGGGGCTCAGACGGCTCGGAGGCCTGGAGATAGACCTGCACAAGGCAAAGGATATCCCAGGAGCTGGAAGTCACCCGCTGCCGACACCCCGACACTGGGCCTGGATGGGCGAGAGGCATCTGGATGACCGTGTGGCCGGGTCACAGTCCCGTAGGCTTCACCCAGTTACCTTTAGTGGAGGCTGAGCTGGAGGGTCGCTTGAGCCCACTCAGGCCCTGGAGAGGGATGTCTCCACCTTCCAAGACGCTCTTATAAATCTGCCTCTCATTCTCCAAGCTAGCGAGATCCCCAGGAGCTCCATCTGATTCCCTCTTCACTGCGTGGAAGTTGGAAGAATAGATACTGAAGACAATGTGATGTTAAAAGAGGGAAGAGAGAACAAGAAAGAATGGGACTTAGAACGTTTGACATTTTTCTCGAAAGCACATTACCACCCGAGGACAAACAACACCCTTTTTGGGATCCTAGACAAGCACTGTCCTTTCTAAAGGGTGTTCTTGTTTAGTTGGAGTTCTTTGGACAAGACAAGCCCAAGGGTGGCCCCAAATGCTCCGGAATCTGCCCCAACAGCAGAAGTGCTGAGAAGACCGCATTTGTGCTTTAAAAGAGGACCTCTGAGAAACTCTGCCGGGGGTGGGGGGTGGGGAGGAGGGTTCTTGGGGAGGGTGGGGGGGGGTTGCTGCTGGGGGCCCGGCGGGTGCACACGAGATGGTGCAGCAGAGGACACGAGGGGAGCCCGACAGGTCGCCAGCCAGAGTTGGCGACTTCAAGGTCACCACCTGGATTATTTTTCTGGGTTATTCTTCACAAGCACTTTGGCTGACGGAGCACGGAAGTCAACCATTTTCCTGGGTCTCCAGGAAAATCAGCCCCTAAGTGAAAGTGGAACCTGGGATTCTATACGCTGTTACCATCCCGGCCACAGGTTACACCAGCTTCTTTCAAATTTGTAGTCAGAACCCGATAATAGGAATTGGAGTATAAACTATGACTCCTTTACCTTTCATTTATTTTTATCTTGTTGAAATTCTAGGTATTTTTGCAAGTTACCACAAATCCTTTTAGGAATGAGGTGGGGCACAGAAAAAATTAAGAGCACTTACTCACTGAGCCCCTCCCTTTCCCTAATCCCAGTTTTCTAGGCCCTCACCTACCGGCACACGGAGACACACACTCAGGTACATGAACAACCGACCTCCTTCCCAACAACCGACCTCCTTCCCACGGAAGTACTCAGGCCTCTGCTTTTCAGTCCTACTGAATTTGGTTTACTGGTATCAATGAGGACTTTTTTTTTTTTTTTTTTTTTTAGCTCTGGAGATGCAAACAGCTTGACAGAATTTCTCTACCCCAATATTTTATGATGTGTATTTTATCAAGTGTACAGAAAAACTTAATTGTAACAGTGAACCCCCACATATTCTGGGCCCCCAGTTTCGACACAGAACATGGGGCTGCTTTTGCGGCATGCTCCATCTATCCATTTCTCTCCCTCTCCCCATCCTTCAATGATGGGATTATTCCCCCATTTCACACAGCCTCTCCGTCCCCACAGTCACAGACAATGGCAACAACAATTTTACACAACCGGCTGAGATATCCTATGAGGGAGGCTGGGCGATCCTTCTGTCTTTAATCCTCACAAACAATCCTACTTGCCCCATTTTTGGTCGAGGGAAGGAGGCACCGAGAGATCCAGACCCTTGCTGAAGCAGGCACTGTCTGTGCAGCGGCAGAGCCCGGCCCTGCAAGGCACCCTTGGCTGAACACCTCCCCACAAATGAGGTGGCAGTGCCTTCCCAGAGCCCAGGCCTGCACATCGCAGGAGGCCCGAGGATGCTGGAGCTCCAAAGGTCACTGCCGGGCATCCCCTGCAGTGAACGTACTCTGGGGGACAAGAGGCCCCAGAGCCCAGGAGTCAGGAATGGAGAGGAGGAGCCTGTGGTAGAACGGGCAGTGGGTCCACCCCAGGATAGGAACGTCCCCCGAGTAACAGCACTGCTCCCTAACCCCTTCCCACAGCTGCCACGGCCTCCCAGGGCTTTGCATGCTCTACTTCAGGGGACTGACTGCCTGGGGGCTCAGGGTTCCCCCAGGTCCCTTCTCCTCATTCTCTCTGGCTGATGTCAGAGGATCAAATGCTTTTCTCCTCTTCTCAGCCTAGACAGAAGAACATGACTGAAAACTTAGGGAGAAAGAAAACCTACTCTCAAAGCTGAGACCACAAAAGCGTGTGAATGAAGGGAGTCTGCAGAGCAGCCTCCAGGGTGTGTCTCAGAGGGGAGAACCCTCTGGAAGAGGCGGCATGATGGGGCAAGACTCTTTCCCCCAGGCCGTGCCCTCATTTGCAGGGGCCCACCAGAGGGCCCACGCGTACACCCAATAAATATTTGTTGAATGAATAGGAGGTCACATTTTCTGAAAGTAAAACGGGCACACATGATCTGATTAAGGAAATTCTTTGATTCGTGAAACGTGTTTAGAAATTCTTTTTTTTTTTTTTTTTTTTGGTAGAAATTCTTCCACAAGAATTTCATCACATTCACTTAGGCTCCTCATGTCGGTGACTCTAGAACCCTCAGAACAGTGGACACAGTGAGACTGCAAGGACTTAGCATGGCCCCGGCCTAGTCTGGTTGGCCTTATTGGGGCCCTGGCTCCTGACCAGGGGTGTCCACTCCCACCCTGGGGACAGAGGCGAGGCTTTGCCAGGCACAGAGGCCTCAGGACAATGGCTGTCACCTGCACAGCTTTTGCTCTCCTGCTTCTACCTACAGGGGTGCTTGAAGGTGTCCCCCCAACCATCTGATCGATAAAGGCATCAACTCCATCCAGAGGGCAGGAAGACCCTTAAAGGTGACTTGCAAGGTTCTGGCACTATATGCCAACTTCCATCAATCTAAGCGCCTCTAAACTGACTAACTTCAAAGTTTTTAATTAAAAATAAATCTGCTCCTTATCTCAGTTTCTCTTTCAGAGCCTTCTCCTGCTTTGGTTCCATTTTCTGGTTTTGTCGTTCAATTTAACTCCATTGCTCCTTTTTATACAATCTCAACCTCTAAAAGACCACATACAGGTGTCCTTTAGCCTTGCCAACAGTTGTCGTGAGGGGACAGTCTCTTGGGCCCTGCTCGGCTTGGTTTGTGGTCACCAGACCTCCCTCAGCATGGGGGAGGGGCTGCCAGAGGCTTCTATCCTGCTGTCCTTTGAATTGCTTCAGCCTTGGTCAGAATGTCCACGCTGGTCTTCTCTGGTTCTGCCTAACTTCATTTGGTCCTGACTCTCGTGGTACCCAGCTGCCAGACTTCACACCTCCCCGACCTCACCCCTCGTCAGAAATCCCCTCCTGCCCTCAGCCACTCCACTTTCTGGCTTTATTCCATCCCTTATCACCATTCGTCCTGCTTCCCCACCAGAACGACAAACCAGCAACTCAGGAAACCCCTCAGAATGGATTTGCTATAGCTAATTGTTTTCTTTCTGATACCGAAGCCAATATGCTTTTTCCAGATGGGCAACACTTCCCAACTGGGGCCCTCCTTGGTTAAAAACACATCTACAAATTCTGGAACAACGTTTTCAAATGTATCCTCGCCATCACATCTTCTAGCGTTGGAAAGACATACAACATTTGTCCTGTTGTACCAAGGGGAAACTGAGGGCCTGAGTGTTGAAGGCAAGTGCCAAAGGTCTCACAGTTGCTGGTCTCTGCTGTGCCCAAATAGATCAAATGAGATGGGAAAAGCAGCGGGGCTGATGAGCAAGGCCCAATCAGCATTGGCAGCTACCGATCCCATCACAGAACAGCCAAGTTCAGCTGTCAGCAGCCTGGGCGAGCCAGTTTCCACTTCAAAGACAGCAGGCCGGACAACTCATCCTCTGGCTAAGATGCAAAGGGGGCTGAGTTTCAAGGGGATTCAGCAAAAACATACTTGCTGGAGAATTAAAGTGAGAGAATGGAGTGATCCTCTTAGGGCCAACAGTTTGCAAGCCTGTGACCAGGTAGGCTCAGGGGGACTCCAGCCTGACTCCAACAAGCAACGAGTGTCAGCTAAGGAAAACCCACTCTGTTAGAAAACTTGGAAACAGTCTGTTTCTCAGGTTCTTTCATCTGTAAAACCAACAGGCATGGTAAGACCGTCCAACAAATCCACCTTCAAATCTGTTATCATTTGTGCCTTCCTCCTGTGCTCCAGAGTTGTGCATTCAGCTGCCTTCTAGGCACCTCCCCGTGGGTATATTCCCCAGGCATCTTAAACCCCATATGCCCCAAACCAAACCCAGTTCTGTTCCTGTCTCCCATGGCCCAAGCCAGAAAGCCCACGGAATCAACCCCTTTCTCCCCCTCCTTGCTCCCCAAACCTAACCAGTCACCAAGTACGGCTTACTCCCTGTCCTGACACAGCGCACATCAGCCCCTTCCCTCGACCTCCCTGGCCACCACCCCACCACTGCTCACCTACGCCTCTGTAGTAAGCACACCCTCACTCCTGCCTCTTCAGCCCTGACTCCCTCCAGTCATCTCTGCAAATCACTGCCAGTGATAATTTCTACAAAAGATCTCATGGGGTCATTCCACTGCTCATTTTAGTCACTCCAATATTTATTGAGCTACCTATTAAATGTGAATCACTCTCCTATGTAGAGCTTCAACAGGGAATACAATAGACAAAAAATTCCAGCCCCGTGGAATTCACTGTCCAAAACCATTTGTTGATTTCAGCAAGGAAAAAAAAAAAAAAAGTAACTGCTTTAAACTGTGGCTTTGGGGGAAAGGAGTCTAGGAAATCTGGGGAGGGCAGTTTCCTCTCCTTTGTACTGCAGGAAGAAAATGATCTTTTAGATTTATATATGTGATTGTCGTTCCCTCTCTCCTGTGTCCTGTCGCGGCGTTTACCACAATGGCTTCTATCTGTGATTTACAAGTCTGTGTCCCCATTACACTCTGAGCCTCTTGAGGGCAGGCGGTTTACGTTACCAATCTTTGCACGCCTGGTGCCTACCACTGCTTTTCACTAAATAATAGAATAAATGATTCTATAAAGTGAAACGCTCGCATGTAGATTTCTGAGAAATGAAAATCACATTTTCAAGGCCCAAGGGAGTCTCTCTAATGTTTCATTTAGTTCTTCAGGTAATGATTTGTGTTTTGATCTTAGGTTAAGAGAAAGGGTTGGTTTTGGGTTTTTTGTTTCTGGGTGTTTTTTTTGTTTGTTTTTTTGTTTTTTTTAAGCTTGTTCTTGAGCACCACCTGCTGGCCAAATAGAGGAAAGCTCTTTGGTTAGGAAAAAAAATATCTGAGTGGTACTCCATGCTGAAATGCCAACGATGAGAATGAGTAGTCTTCAGGACTGATTTAAGATCTGATAACTCTAGGGAAATAACATACAAAATTGAACACTGTTATTGCAAGCATTAAAAAAATAATTTTTGAGAATATGGACTGGTAGTTCTACTGGGATATTGGGGACTATGGGTAGATTTCTTCCTCTCTATACCCATATTCTTTTAACACAGTGATAATGAATCATGCTAATTAATAAAATTCCAAAACTGCAATTCTGTCCAAGATATGAACACAACTTCTTCAGTGACCACTTTTTTTTTTTTTTTAGTCCCAATGTTTTTGAATGTGGGGCATCCTGTGCCTTCTCCTTCAGTCCTTGGGGTAAGTCCAGTCTGGCCAATGTTTCTTTCAACACATCCTCCCCAACCATCCGGCGAGAGGGGCCAAATCCAGGCTGCAACTGCAGCCTTCAGTGCTGAGTGCGTTGGATGCTAGTTAATTAAGACTCACAAGCACATTCATTGATTCCACAAACATTTACTGTGCACCTCCCTGGGTGTCAGGCTTCCCACCAATTCTAAACAAGGAAAAAAACCTTACTTCCTCATTTGAACAAAATGGAAGAAAACCCCACCTGCCTTAGTGAAAATTCCCCAAGTGGAAGACTAGCAGGAGGATAAAACTCATTTATTCCTGCCAAGTAGTTCATGAGAGCCAGGCTATGGCTGAAACAGAGGTCTTTGGAGACCTATTTCAATGACACAAATAAGAGCACTTGATAAATTAACCCAGCAAATATCTTCAGGTCCACAAATACTTAGAATTCTCTGAAAGCAATTTGCTCTTTGAAGCAGTTCGCCTCAGGTCCTTCGACCCTGCTAACACAGTATTACACAGTTACTGACGTTGTTTTTTTCTTTTAAGCACTCAAGACCAGTCAACTGTGGCATGTTTTCTGTGAATTTCCTGCCCCATTCTGAATCAGGATGGTGCAAACGAGAGCTTATCACTAACACCGTCCCCTGGCCTAGAACTTCATTGTTCCTCCTTCAATTACGGCTTTATCAGGCGTCAGCTGGGGGAATCACAGGCATCACATGCTGCCTTTATGTTTCGTTTCCTCACCTGTAAGATGGGGACCAAACACAATGCTCCGTCCTGGAATGGTGGAAGGACTAAAAGAGGGAACGTAGCTACGACGCCAACCACAGGGCCTGGCGCATCGTAAACGTCCAGTAAATCACTAGGATTATTTCATTCAAGACCTGCGCTCCTAACTTTGACAGCCTGTGGACACGGCTTTCTCTTTGGAATACATTTACGATTTTCTTATTTATTTATTAACTTATCATAGTGACTAATTACACCCCGAGGGCCCAAACCAGGAATACTTTCAATCCTTAGTGTCCTTCATTCACCACCTTGCCTTCTTATTTAGCAACATTTTTGGGGATGTGTGATTTGCTGCCCAAACTAGTAAGGAATGATACCGTGTGATAATACTGAGCATAGTGCCCCGGATCCAGTAAGAACCCACTAAGGGAACTGACTAAGGAATTCACTCAACCAGCTACCAGCAGCTGCCTTTCCTGTCCCACGCACTCTGGGGAGATGGGGAAAGGAAAGGGGGTTGGGGGGGAGACCAGGCAGAGGGATTAACATTGGGCCATCCTGAAAACAGGATTATAGGAGCAGGGAGAGACCTGGAGCGATCAGTGGGCAGTCAGAACTGTCCAGGTGACAAACAGCTGGCCTCGGGGGACAAGGAGAGTTTGCAGGGAGCTGCGGCCTTTGTCTGCAGGTAGCCTAAGGGCATCTGCTGCACTTCACTTCTGAAAGCACATCTCTGGGGACCTAGAGGACCTGTGACTTATCGTCCTTGCAGCTGAAGGCACAGTTCAACTAGCTCCTTACAGTGAGCCTCCGAGCCCAGAGTGGAGGGAGATCGGGAAGGGGTCCAGATGCTAGATCTGAGCTTTGATGTTTGTCACACTGCTGGCCTGATGACTGACCCGACAGCAGTCACAAGACTTAACGCCTGGATTTGTCCCAAGATGGACTGTCCTCTCAGGCAGGTAATTTCCCTTCTAGCTGTTGTTCTCATATATCTTCTCAATTTCTTCTTATGCTGGGATAAATTGATCATAATCATTAACACACATATTTATAGAAAAAAAAAATGAACAGGGGTGCCTGCGTGGCTCAGTTGGTTAAGCAGTTGCCTTCGGCTCAGGCCATGGTTCCAGGGACCTGGGATCGAGCCCCACATCGGGCTTCCTGCTCAGCACAGAGCCTGCTTCTCTCTCTCCCTCTGCCTGCTGCTCTGCTTACTTCTGCTATCTCTCTGTCAAATAAATAAATAAAATCTTAAAAAAAAAATGAACAGAGTGGATCTAGCTAGAGATTTGGTCACTGTGCTAAATGAATTAAGATTTTTCCAATTTTCCACTGAAATATCCTAATCCCAGCTGACTTTCAAATGAAACTCCTCCTGCTGAACGCATTCTTTGGCAAGGTACATAGGACATTCCCAAAGGACCACAACATTTGCCAAAAATTCCATAAACTCAGCATTCCAGTAAAGCTAGGCTTCTATTTGAAGAGGTGAAAATTGCTTGTTGTGGGTTTACCCAATCCCAATGGAAGAGGAAACACTTGTGCCTTTCCTCCTCATTGTACTTCTAAGAATAAGATATTAAATTGGGTACAGGGAGGCTCAGGGCCTACTTATAGGAGTTCAGTGCTCGCTATGTACTGCGTAGGTAAGGGGCAGGGGACCGCATGGAGATATTTCAGCTGGGATAATGGCTGCATGGCAAAATACTGAGAAAAGTCATCTGGCGTAGGGCTCTGGATGGTCTGGAGAGGGGGAAAGAGGCTGGCGGTTACTCCATGAAGTAAGCAGAGTGTGCACATATCACCCAGGCAGAATCCTGATTGTTACGAGGAAATAAATCCACACCTTTCAGCATCAGTCAAGTTAGCCCCCTCCTGGCCTCATCTTCCCCTGGGACAGGTACTGACTGAGGACCCAACCCCACCATCCCCCGACCTTTACACCCAGCACAGCGTGTGTCAGTCACAAATCCCATCCAAGAACCAGCCCACGAGGTGGGTTTGGACTCCCAACTCAAACTCACATTCTAAAGGGAAAGATGCCAACACACGGAAAATCTTCTCAAAGGTAATAGGAATCATGGCAAAATGAATATGGAGGAGGAGAAAACAGAAGAAAAATAATTTGAAGATGATGATTAAACTGATACTTATCACCGAAGCCACGAGATTGACACAAGTAAAACACACTCGGATCCAAAACACAAGCCTCTTTCCATCTCTGACATTAATACATCAGGCCACGGATGGGGCAGGAACTTACTATCCAGGAGCCTCCGCAGAAATATCCGGGCTGGGGCTGACTGCCGAGCTCTGTAAATGCCAAAAAAAAGAAAGAAAAGAAAAGAATGTAGATCATTTATTTTGCATCAGGTGTTCCTAGTCAAGGGGGAAAGAGAGCAGCCCCTTTCCTTTCCTGATGTAGCCAAGGACCTTTGGGAGATGGGCCCTTAGCTGGTAAGGGGTCTGTGCTGGAGGATTTCTGGGCCAGCAGGTGCTCTCTGGGTGCAGTGGAAGATGGCCCCTAGCTTAGACTTATCTTTCATATAAATATAGATCCATGAGTGGAGAGCCCACCATCTGGCCAACATGCATTAATGACATGAACAACACCGCCTTCATCAGCTCATCCCCAGTCCTTGGAGCCCCTGGTAAGCCCACCAGAGACTCCGTCATGCACCCCAGATGCCACATCAGGAGAGAGGGTCACCCGACACTTTAGGTACAGAAAATATAAAAATGCATTTGAAAAGAGCATACTGTATTTAGATCATTTGTTCACCCCTGAAGATTTGGGATGCGGAAATGGGGAAATGCAGTAGGGGAGCACTTTATAAAATGACAGGCAATTATGCAAAAGAAAGAAAACCACCAAGAGCTACATGCGAGAAAAGGCAACATAATTAAGTAGTCTAAAGTATCTGTTTTGTCTTGGAGGAAAAAAAAAAAAGGCGAAGTGCTCAATATATTGTTTTAAAAATAATGTGGTAGTTGAATCAGTCAATGAGTAAGTTAACTTTTAAAGATACTCCTATCACTAATAATAATCACTTCAAGGAAAAGACGCTATGTGGAGGAGATACTGGGGGAACAGACAGAAACAGTGGGAGAAAGAAAGGAAGATTGTCCAAGAGGGAGGAAAGGACGGGAGGGGAAGCAATCTTTATCTGGGCTCACGCACCTGATCCTCAACCTGCTGAACCACCTACCCTCAACCTGCTCGGTCCTCTCACTTTGGAGGGTGCCCCTGCCCCAGGATGAGGACTCTACCCTCCCCCACCCCCAGTTACCTACCATTATTCCTCAGAGAAGGCAGCCTCTTGCCTGCACTGGTGTCTCCTGCCCATCTCCTACCTTAGGGACCTGTCCTCATCTGGGTCTTCATCTTGGAAAACTTTTGTGTGACCCTGCAGAGTCCTTTGGGAATACCCCCCTCCCTCCCTTCCTTCCACAATTACATGTTTTCAACAGTGCTGTACCCCTAGGGGATCCCCAGGTGCTTCCCCACTCTAGCTCCCGGCAACTCCTCACCCAGCAACCTCGAAGGTTTTTAGAAACCTCTTGGTTATCAAACCCACTGACCTTTCCTTGGAGTCTACTTTTGGGGACCTCTCTGGAGCACAGGGTAGTTGTCATACTTTCTCTTCTTGTTCTACCACTCTGACCTGTTCACCCTACCTCCTACCTCTCTGATCTGTTCACCCCCTGATCCTCCCTTTCTTCTGTTCCATGTCATCCAACATCCCATAGGGTAGTTGCTGCTCTCGTCCTTCCTGTCCTTCAATCTTCCAACTGCTCCCAGGGCTTCAGCCATCTCTTCTCCACAAGTGACTCTAACTGACATTGTAGGCCCTTCCTCTCTTAGGAGACCTAGTCTTGTATTTCCAGCTGCCTACCAGATATGCCCTTGGTGATACCCAGCCAACACTTCAAGAATGAATCACCTAAAACTAATTCCATCTTACCTCTGCATGGATTTTCTCCCCATCTTTCTTACATGACAGACTGATGTCCCCAATTCTTCCAGCTTCGTGGCCCAAACCCTAGAGTTGTTTTTGTCTCCATTCCATCCCCCAAATCTTTATTCTTCACACCAATTAGTTAAAATGTTCCATTCCAATTTCCTCTGTAAGCACTCACAGCCACCCCTCTCCCCCACTTCATGCTGATGCCACTGGAGTGTGGGCTCTCATCACTCCATGCCTGGACCACCACAGTAGGCTCCGTGCCCTCTGCACTTCCAATGGGAGGTTCTCCCTTCAACTCAGCCTCTCTAGAGTGAGGACACCAACCTCCCTAAAACAACACTTGAATTACATCATTAGGCTGTGGACAAAATCATCTCTTAACTGTGTGTTCTGAGCCTCTATAATCCAGGATCAACCCTCTTTCCCAACTACCACCCCCAATTTTCTATTATAGCTGATTCTACTTTACTCCTTGAATACATGCTAAACACGATCACTTCTCTGCTCTTTACATGCCTCACATGGATGTCCCCATCTCTATCACTATTTCTACCACATTGCACCCATCCTTTAAGGTCCCAGCCAACCCCCTGAGAAATTGTCCCTACTTTTCCACAAGATCACTCTTCTGCCTAGCACTCAGAACCCATGCCATTCTTTTAGCTCTTTGCAGGCACTGCTGTGTATTGCTGCAGATCCTTTATTTAGGAGTGTGCCTAAACGGTCATGTTCCTGAAGGAAAAGTTCATTGTTTTTTTGTGCTGATTTAGAGCCCCTCTCAGCGTATCCCATACCTATTAGCGACTAATGGGGAACATGTAATTGAACCAATGTGAAAATGACTCATTCATGCATCAGACCCTTCTTTGTGCTCACTTTGCCCTGGGCAGAAGTCCAGGTACTGGAAACTGTCTCTAACCTCAGGGAAGCCTCAGTGAGTTCAGTAATTCTCCAGCTGCCTTCCATCTTTGCATGTGTTACAAAGCTGCTATTAGACTACTTTGAAAAGGAACCTCTGATTCATTTTGTGACCTGTAATCCTAGTGCTCCTGTCCTGCTCTGGAACATGTTAGGACTTAGGTGCAGTTAGTTCTCACTCTTGAACTAGCTCAGACCTTCTATCCCACAGGGGCTACAGCTGGTTCCAGTCTCCACCTTGGTTGAAAATGAGCACCCCTTTTCCCTGCCCCATGACCTATCTGCCTTGACTGTGGGCACTGTAGCTCACCTTTTTACCTCCCCCAAGTTCTGAAGAGGGGCCTGGATTCTCAAACCCCAACTTTCCTCATCTGCCTGCAGTTCCTAAGTGTCTGACTTTATCTTAGCCCACCCTGGCTGCTGCCATAACCCCCTGGGTTCTTCACTCCTTCCTTGGCTTAAGGGTCCAGCATCCAAGAGTTTTCAGAACCTGAGTCACTCATGCTGGCGGTTTGACCCTCCTTGTCTTGTTCTGCTTAAATAGAACACAATCTATAGTATTTTCCACTCCTCCTGCCACAGTCTGTGGACCTTCCTAGCCTCTTCAGCAGTGCCTGCCCGCCTTCTTTATTTTCTGTAAAGATACCGTTTCCTTCTAAGAGCCTTTTATGTTTTGTCAGGGAGCCTTGGGGGCAGTTCTCCAAATACTTGGTATTTTTCTTCCCATTGGGAACCTGTTTTCTTTGGACTCTATGACATAGTCCTCAATAAACCACATTTTGACATAGGCCCCTTTAAAAATGTCAATACAGGTTGAGTTTCAAATGCTTGTTTGTGGCCAGGCTGTCTGGTCTCTGGAGTGCGTTTTTTCATTGAGAACTTTCTGATCTTCCAAATGACAAATACAATTACTCTGCCAGTGCCATGCACATAACAGGCACTCAAATCAACACCACTGTGTTTCTGAAAATGATCTCTGAGGTTGGTATCTCCCAGGGATTTAAAAAAAAAAAAGAGAGAGAGAGAGACAAGTGAATCTCCCCCAAAAATGGCTCCCAGAAAATCTGGAGAAGATATACGGGGGCAAAGGATGGAAAGTTATAAGGGTCACCTCCCAAGAGCAGAGAAAGAGAATGACAAGGAAGTGATGTCGTTTAAATCACCAGCCACCCTGAAAATATTTGAAAAACTCCCTTTAAGGAAGATGCCAAGCTCAAAAGAAATTCAAGCAAAAATTAGGTTGGCAGGGGGAGGGAGGAGGAATCAAAAACAGGGGTCTGAAAGCCATGCAGTTTCTAAAGACCCAGCATAAGCATTCATTGCCTTGACTACATTAAACGAGAAAGCAGAGAAGAAAACAAAACCAAGCTGGAAGAGGAACCGACAGCATGAAGAAAAACTAGGAAATACCTGGGACAGGTTTGCACTGGGTGCTTTATTAAGCGTCTCCGTGTTTTCTAAATGTGCCTCTAACTCTGCTGGGCAGAGGTTGAGATCTTTTTCTAGATTAGTCTGGTTGAAGAGAGAAAAGATGGGAAAGAATGTTTTAGTTTAGAGGACAGGTAGAAAGAATGGAAGGTTAAGTTTGAAAAATGAATTTGTTTAGTGCTATGCTTTAATAAGGCAAAGATGGCATGACCGAACACAAGAGCTCACTAGAAATCAGGTGAAGACGTGAAAACAGAGAATGCAACATTAGGCAGGGAAAATATAAATCCTGAAGTCATCAGAGCTTCAAAAGTCTATTCTACTTGCTAGAGAGAACTACAAATACCGCGGAAACCTACCTTTCGCGAGAGACCTATTTTTTCTCTTTTCAGAGTATAGTGACTGTGACAAATAGGATATGTCAGGAGAATAAGGCATTGCTTTAAAAACCTCTCAGCATTAGTAGTAGAAGTCGTAGAGACTTTGTTAAATCGTTTTATCACCAAGCCAAAAGAAAAAAAAGTTATCGAGTTAAAAAAAAATGATTTAAGAAAATAAAAGAAAAAAAGAAAAAAACCCACGACACACTCACACTAACCAGGCTAAAGAACACGCACACAGCCCACGGAGGAGGCACAGCAGAATTACCTTTCTATCCTCTCTAGGAAGGATAGAGCAGTCTCCAGGAGTATAATCCCATATCTTTTTGGGAGGCTGATGGGAAGCAGAGGAGGAAATGAAGAAATGAGCATAAAGACATAAAGACAAACATGGAGACTGGCTCAAACAAAGAGGGGCACGCTAGGAGAACCGTATCAACACAGAAAAGTGAACTCAAAGCACAGGGGGCAGGCACCTGGCCTCCTGAGGAGGCTGCCCAGGGAGGGATTCTACAGAATTTAGGAGCTAGAAACATTAACTGGGAAGTTTCTATGTCTACATCTCAAGAGTAAGTCATTGTTGGATTCTAAACATTGAAAACATTAAACAAAAACAAAAACAAAAGCAAAATCAGAAGCAAAAAAAGCGTTAACACCAATTTGAACAAAAATCAAAACTTTAAAATTTCTCATTGTTCTCTTTTTTTTAAATTGAAGTATTGTTGATAGACATCCTCACTGTTGTTTTCAAACTAACCTTGACACCGAGAGTCTGTGTTTTTGAAGCCGTCTTTGAAGCAGTCTCCAAATTCATCATGTTTAATAAATGTGGGACTTTGTGGAGATTTGGCCAGGGGAAGGTAAATTGAACCAAATATGTTTTCTGTGGTTTGTGAAAATGAAATCCAGGTACAAAATGGGTATTCAATAAATGCACTAACTAGATAATTCCACTAGGCAACACTTACAATCTCCTTCCGCGGCTTAACCAGACTTTGATAATACTGCTGGTGCTACAGCCATCCCTTCCATCTGCCTTAGAGAACAGTTCATAATTTGAATTTGAAAAGCAGACTGTGGGGTTATGTTTGTTTTCTCTTTTAACTCTTTAGGTTTGAATGAGAGCTGCATTCCCAAAACAAAACTGCCAGGAGAACTGAGTTTAATGAGGGAAGGGTTGGGAGGGTAGGACATCTGAAAGTTACAAGGCTCCTGTAATTCTCCAACCTCTCCCCCACCAACCAGACCTTCTTGTTCTGCCTATTTAGACCTGAAATGTCTTATACAATGACCCCTGAAAAAGATGAGATCATTAGTAACTCCTGGAATTTTGTGCAAATATCACTGTACCTCTATGCAAGCATTCAAATTGGTTTACACTGTGACATTTTGCCTCAACCTTACTTCTAGAAATTACACGGATTTCTGCAGAAATTAGAGGGGGGAAAAAGAAAAAGAAAAACCTAACATCCAGACTCTTAGTAATGAATCTGCAAGTGAAAAGTAATCTGAATCGAAGGGACTTTCATCACTGACAGTGATGGGTCAGTAATGCCGTCTCTGTATATGTATACTCTGCAATTTGTAAAGTAAGTGCTATTAACAATTCCCATTCATTTTAAACACTTGCTGCACTTGCACTGTTCACCTGGAGAAGTAGACTTTTTAAAGTCACTTAGGGTACATACTCATTTCCATCTTTACTGGAAAAAAAAAAAAGGCAGTGCTTACAAATTAAATTGGTTTAAAATCCTTCCAAAAAAATCCTGGGAGTCTTGAATTATTTGCTATTCTACAACAACGTATCAGAGCTAAAAGGTACTCCAGCCAGGATCTTGCTAAAATTTCAGCTCATTCTGGGTAGTGGGCTTTAAGCACAATAGTTGAGGAAGAAAGGAGTTCAGGGTAAATGTCTAGTGTTTAAGTTCTGGCAGGCTTCACTTGGGGAAAATTGGTCCTGAGTTGGTAGGGGATAAAAAACAAGTAGAAATGATGATCCACATGATTTCATAGGAGTTTCAATTTCATTCTGCCTCTGAATGACTGAAAAACCTTACAAAACAACTTCTGTGGTTTATGCCACTTTGATTTCTCTCTCTTACTTTTATTATAGCCCAGAGTGACGAAGGTAGGACAGAAGTGAAGAAAAAATTTCTCCCTATCACACCTTCCGCCACCCGGGGAGTAAGAGCCAGTCATCCAGTTGTTTCAACCGGATGATAATCCCACCCTTCAGATGTTCCCAACCACGATGAACCATTCATCTTGGACGCTATTCCTCAGGATATGGGCACTGATTAGGTTGTTTTGGCAAGTCTTCCACAGTATTATCTTTTAGTACTTTAAAAGACTCAGTCAAGTAGTCCCATTTAAGGACTCTAAGGTCTCTGCAAGGAACATCATGGCTTCAGAGGAAATGGCATTTTGGAAAAGCATCATTAAGTCTTTAAATAATTAAGAAGCAGTTAGAACAACAGAGTAGGGACACACATTCTAGGAAGTTCCCACTATACAAACGGACTGTGTTCTCGACATTTGTGTGCATTGGTTGTGGGGTGCTCAGACCATGGTTTCCAGTAGAAACAGTGTTCCTCTACCAGGCTATCCACAGAGCCAACCTAATGTATGCTGGGACTTAAATACTGTCCTTTTTTAACAAAAATGGAATTATTTGCAATAACAGATTCAGTAAAACAAATGGATCACATAAGATTGTTTCAGATCTTTCTCTAAATGTTAATATTTCAGATGAAACTAATGTTAGTTATTTGGCAAAGGAGGAATGGCCAGAAATGTGTGGATTCCGAGAGGGCTTTGCAAAGTCAATGGCACAGACTATCGTACATAACTTAAAGCTGACAGCTTTTGCTTTCCCTGATGAAAGGATAGCACTATTATTACATATACTAATCATGGTCTTTGTTTGTTTGGCAGAGAGGGGAGGGGACCACACAATTCAATGTGTGAGTTAATTGAGCAAGTTTTAGGGCAAAGAGAAGGGTTAAGATACTGTTCAATATTTGAGTGTGGAGAAGGTTGCCTGAAGTAGACTTCTTTGATGTCTGAATGGTGAATAGGAAAAAGGGAGAGAACCGAGAAATAATGGTATGCACCACACAGCTCTGGGGAGAGAAGACAGTGCCAACTGCCCATCAGACACTTCCCTCTACACTGGTCACTAGGTGGCGCTGTTCATTTAGAACAGCTCAGGGGCTACACGTGCCCTCCCCGCCCACGTCTAGCAGAAGAGGAGGCAGCAGGAAAACAACCACCAGCAGGAAGTTTGTAGGTCAGGGGCTCCTAAACCAGAAGGCGCCTCAAATTTCTATCAGAGCTCAGCCTCACTGAATCAAACTAGCATTTCCAAGGCACCCGCTTCATTTGTCTTTGTCTTCATCTTAATGAAAAATATACACCGTGGAATTTAACACTTAACTATAAAAACCCCTGTCTGCAAATAAAACTATCATTCCAAACCGCAGTGATTCCCATGCTGGTTTCAAGGTTTCAATGGTTAAAGTTTCACATGAACATCTAACAAAATGTCTTATCTTTATACACTGACTTCTTCCACCTGTAAATTCTTTTTTTTTTTTTTTACAGCTGTAATAAGACTTTAATGCAACGAGAGGTTTAAAGTCAGTTTCTAGTCCTCTCCAGTGGAAAAATGAACTCAGCTCTCCCTTCTGTGTGATACACCTTTGGGGGCAGGGCTAAGAAAATCCTCCTGTCAGTGCCAAAAATCAGTTTGTGCCAAGGCCACCCTTGGCACATCACAGGGAAATTCTAGCAAATACAGCGTTCAGCCCAACTCCCATTTCAAGTTTTGGGAAATACTACACCAACTCCTAGAAATCGTTCTCCCAAGCCACCTGTAACAGGGATCCACTCATGGATCACATCTACATACAGAGGCTCTCTGGGGCACTGCCATTGCCTATGTACTTAAATCTTTTTAAAGCGGTAACAAGCTGCCCCTCTCTGTGTGTAATGCATTTTCCTGCTTATTTTCAGTTTGCCATAAAGACCCTGGTTAAGTAATTGAACCAATGGCCCAAATAATGCCATCTACAAGGCGTGGGATATTTGTTTCTAATGCAATGATTTAGTCTTGTTTCTCTATTATTTTTTCTGGCAAGAAATAATTCCAGGGCTCACTGCTTTCTTGGTGAAGTAAAGTGAGGGAAAGCTTACAGGTTGTAGGGAGAAGAGACAATCCCACAACTGCCCACTGAAATCGCTGCTCCCCACCTCCTGCATTCCTTCCAAATATATCTGATTGTTTAGCAGCAACAATGCATCAACAGCATTATTTAAAAAGGCGTCTAGAACCACTGAAGCTATTAAACTTACCGGTTTCCCAAACTCCAATTCCGAAAAGAATTTATACCAAGGTTCATTCTTTAAATCTATCTCTTCTGGGCTTATATCCCGACTCTATAGGGGTTGGTGATAGGGAAATGGAAGAGAGAGAAGGATAACATTATGCAGAGATTACATAGGAACAGGCCAGTAGAGATGCAGTGGTTTCCGGGGATACACAGCAACTGTGTCCAACAGCAGCAATCATCCATTTTACGGACATCAGCAAAAACAAGGAGCTACAACAGGTAAGAGAGGATGGGTTCATAAAAATGGAGAAACGGAGGCAGGAGCAGTGAGTGAATCACTCTCAGCCCTGAGGCAGAAGGCACGTGGGCCACGGAGGGGGAGCTCTGCGCCACACTGCAGCCTTCCACGACAGATCGGAATTTGGGCATATTCCTCAATAACCGTACTGGGGGGGGGGGATGGTAAGAGAAAGCCCGTACTTCCTCTTTATAAAGAACTGTTAGTGAGGAACAAATAACCTGGTGAGCACACCAAACACTTAGCCATCTATGCCGTATGAGTAGAGTAAATCACTTTTATGGGCTAGTATGGTTTTAGTACTTATTTGCAAAGCTGCCTTAAGGATCTTCAAAATAAATGTAAATACCAACACTTTAAAAAAGCCACATGGTTAATACTGCATCTTTAATGGCACATGAGTAGGTGAGAAATCATGTCCCATACACAGTACAGTGAGAGATGGTGTAAGTAAAAAACAGAGGACACAAGTGCAAAAAACATTTTAAACGAGCATCTATGGGGGAGGAATACAGACAGAATATACTTTGTGTTTTCACAAATAAATGTTAAAGAAGTGGGAAAAATAAAATGAGGGAGAAGTGGAACAAGACAGACAACAGAACAGGGGGGAGAAAACTTCTGGGTTATGTTGCAAAAATAAGTCAGATATCTCAACTTCATACAACTCTAAGAGGCAGTTCACACAGACTGACCATTTCATATCGAGCCAGAACTTTATACAGTCTTAACACCTCACTCTGTGGAATAGCATGTGTTTCTGGAGAGGTTTGGCTGGAAAATGAATGCCTGGAAAGCATATCAGGTTGCCCCTTCAAACACTGGACATGCAAGTTCAGAGCAGGCAAAAGCATGAGGGGCTCATGGTATCATGAAATTCGTCTACATAGATATATTTCAAAATACCTTGGCAGTCACTACATGAGAGAGAGATGGTGATTTTTCGGACAACAATATGAAATAGAAAAGGTCTATTTTGTACCGAGACTGAAAACAGTATCTAAGAAATGTTACTTCCTCAGGGCAACGACATGGAGAGGAAACGGCAAAGTCCCGTGGCCACGTTTTCCAAGCCACGGCGTCACAGAGCAGCTTCTTGGGGACACGTTTCTCTCTACATTCTGTTCACAGACCTTTTGCCGTTTGTAGGAATGGCTTTCCACTTTCTTTGGGACCCTGACCCATCCCTTCTTCTAAAATCCTTCAAAGGGTCTTCACTGTTATTTCTACTTTTGTTTTAAAAGGAGGAAGATACGGCAGAGAAATTTAACTGAAATGCACTAAATAAAAGTGAGCGGGACTCCGAGGGAGATGTCTACTGAAACAGAGTCTGCTCTCTTGCATCCAGATTAAAACCTCCCCCAGCTGTCTTTAGGGACCTAGGGGCCTAAATCTCAAAGGAGAAGGTGGGCTCCTTCTCACCAGATTCTGAAAGGGTGTACAATAAGGAATTCCAAATGGGATCTTAATTTATTCAGTGAAATGAGGCACAAGCCCTAGGACACTATTCCGAAGGGACAGTTCAGACCCTGGGAGATGCTAGATCCCCATATGATGGGAGTTTCGTGAAACCCATTTCATGTTGATTATTTTTGAACACTATTTATAACCGCTCCATGGGAATAGGCTACGTTTTTGTTGTTGTTGTTTTAAATAAAATGTACCAACTCTTTCAGGAAATAGCCTGAATGTCTTGGTACTCAGTCCTGAAAGAATCAGCCCATTTTATTGCCAAAGGTTGCTTGCAGATTGCTTTTCCCGTGAAGGCTAACACCATGTGGAGAACAGAGTCGGGAGGCGTGTCAACTGCTGAGGCCCAGAGCGGCCGCCTGGAGAGTGTGTGAAAGCGGTAGCAGCACACGGCACGAATGCCTGGATGTGATTCTGCCATTTATAACTTGGAGGCAGATCCGATTATGGAACAGACAAATAGGAAATGTCCTTCCAGACGCAGAGCGGGCTCTTGTCCTGGCAGGGAGGGCAGATTCCACAACGCCAGGCTGAGTTCTCTGCTACCGTGGGCTCTTTTCCCCAGCTCGGCCAAATCCTGGGAAAAGGCAGGTGACCTGCCAGAAGAATGCCTCATTCTCCTCAAGGATCGTCTTGCTTCTTGGATGGGAGCCAGAGACTGGCTTCAATTTTGAACTAAACAATCTGAATGTGGTACGTTCGTTTGCACAAACTTCGATGACGTTCATGTAGTTCTCTTGGACATTTTACCGCACCTGGCCCTCTCATTGGATATTTCGGGGAGTCTGCAATCTTCCTCAGGACTCACTTCAATACTCAGGACTTTGGTAATGTTGGCAGGCCAAGCAATACTTCTGTTTTACAGATGAAAACACTAAGGCTCTGAAAAGTTAAAGGACTTGTCCCAAGAGAGCTGAAGGCAGAGTCAGGATTTGAACTCAGATCTTCCAATTCCCAGTCCAGTGCTCTGTCCAGTATATAACATCCCCCTTCTCATAATCCTGAGAAGAAGGCAGACCCTCTGTGTGTTGGCAGAGGACCCAAAGCTAAAATAGGGGGAAGTGACAAACTTAAAAAGCCAGGAAGGAACTCAAAGTGACCGTGTACTGGGAAGAAACCCCCTTGTTTTATATACCTGAATCTGTACCCTGTATCTGTAGTTACTATCTTAATGTTTGTCCTTCCCAATATGCTCCTGTGGGATCAGCAGGGAACCCAACCTCTAACCCAGGCTTGGCACCTAAAAGTGAGTCTATATATATCTGTTGAATTGAGCTAAAGTTCTGGAAGGGACTTTGGAGGAAAGTAAAAGGGACAAAGCCTGAAAGAGGCCATTTCTGACAAAGCAGGGCCTGACCACTAGATCTCTAATCCCGAGGTGGGAGAACAAGATGATGGGCTCAGACTAGGATGACCGGGGGCTCGGGAGTTATGAAGACCATCACAGGAGTCTGCCACACGGCTGGAGACGTCAGGCAGTAAGCCTGTCGTGGGGGATTCTGAAGGCTGCACAGGGTTTCCTCTGCTTGCGATGGTTTGGGTTTGCCCCAGGGATAAGACAAGCTCTTCAGAAGCCCTTACAGTCTACTACCAACCTTCCTGCAAACAACAGGCACGTGTGCCTGTGAGGTCAACATTGAAGTTGGCAGGTTGAAGTGGACAGGAACAAATTGGAAAAACAAAACATTTTTCCCCTCGAAAGGAGTTGTGCACTTCCAAGAGCAAATTTAGATTCTATATCGGTCACTAGTTAGCATACTTATCCAGAGTTAACAAGGCAAAAGTGTGTGTGTGCATGTGGTGGTTGGGGCGGGGGTGGGAGGTGTCCTCAAATTCTGGCAAACCGGATATTGGATGCCAAAAGGCAAGAGACACGGACACATTCCAACTTTTCTGTTCATGTGGCAAAACAGAAGGGGGAAAAAAAAAATCAAAAAAGAAAGGACTAATTCAACTACTGGGAAGAGTAGACTGTGAAACGCAGACCTGGCTGAAATTTCTAAAAAAAAAAAAAGAAGAACAGCGCTGAAGAGCGAAGGCACTGAATTACGTGGCTGGCCACTGAATTACGTGGCTGGCCACAGTGCTCCTCCGTGGCCCGCTTGGGGCCTTCTCCTCCTGTCACTGGGCTGGCCCAGGGGCCTGAACACCATAGGCACGGTTGCCACAACTGTCCAGAGGCCCCCAATGGGCACCTCTATCACTTTCCATGGGTTGTAACCATTGTGGTATCAACAGGAAAAACAAAACTATGTCTTTTTTTTCTTTTTCTTTTTTTTTTTAAATGCTGAATAGTGGTCAAATTACTGGGAACCAAGGAAAGGAGGGGGAAATCAAAGAAAGGGGCAAGCCCTTCATTAAAGCAAAGACCACCCAGGAATAACACTATCGCCCAAACAAAAGCACCCAAAGGGCAATGGAGTCTCTGAAGTCATAGAAGTGTGTGGATCCGTGACAGTGTGTCCCTGACTTGTTATCAGGAATGTTCCCAAAGCACATGACTGTCTCTCTGGGCACACCTGCGCGTGGAAGGTAACTTCGGTGCGTGTGATCTTCTAACAGGGAGAGAACCCCCAGGGCAGGGTGCAGACAGAGACAAAGTTCTTGGCTCCTTTCTCAACTTTTTGCTTAAAATAACTGTGGTGCACAGTAAATGCTAAAGAATGACAACTCTAAAGCATTTCTGTGAACTGTTGACCTTTCTTCCTAATTAAAATTACTTTCTCCCTTTGAGCTTTTAAAGATGTCACATTTTTATTTTAGTAAAAGTCAAATCAATTATTACTTAAAACATGTAGAGCAGAAGAGGTGGAGGGAAAATAACTTGAACCTGACTTTCAGAGGCCTACTTAATCTCTCTCAGTGTGGTTACCGCATTTTAATAAAAACCGATCCCCAGCGTGACAATCCATCCTGCTGGCACAGCTGGAGGGCTGCAATATTTATAGAGCTTTGGAGAATCCCTGTAACCATGATCAGAATTCTGAACCAGCTATCCCAACGAAGGGTGAATAAAAGGGAGCGTGGGTGGCAGATAAGAAACTAATCAGTTTGTAAAAATTCTTTCCTGTTTCACAGAAGAAGCTGCTTTTCCAGGGTGGTCTTCAATGCTCAGGTAGGCCCTTTCCCCCACTCAAAATTGCTTGGTGATGTGAACACATATAGAGAATTAGAAACCAGACTGAATAGGAAATGCGTCCTCCATAGTGCACTTGTCAGCAAAGGAAGATCTACAAGACATATTCTAACAGGGTCTGGGTCTTTCTTCCCAAGTCACAATATCATATTAATTATTTAGCAATTTTTTATGATGTACTCATAACTTCTACAAAATGTATGCATGTTCAAATAAGAGTCACCTATTAAAAAATAATCTGAGTCTAGTCCAGGTTAGTAATAAGCCTGATAAATTAACAGTTAGACATTTTTAAAAAGACAGGAGCAAAATCAATCTTTACATTAGTAGAACATTTTAAATTAGTTCAAATCATGCACAAAAAGAACAACAAAACACAATACGGCTTCTTCCAAAGCAGACTCTCAGGACTTATTTTATCAACACCTGCAGAAATGAAAAGGGTAAAAATACTTCATTTCTTCATTTGTCTTCAAAACATAGCAAAAGTCTGTCTCAGGGGGAAGAGAATGTAATCCAAGCGCCCAAGGCATCCGGATTAAAGAACACAGCAGGGGAGACAAAAGAACTTTAATATACACATTACCATCTTTTCGTTGGTCAGAACAGAAGACTTGCCCGGCTGGTAGTCGTAAATGCTTTTGGGCTCTGCGCGGTATTTCCTTGTATCCACTTTCTTATCTGGGGGCTCCCAGTCGTTTCTGGAGGAAAAAAAAATCCTATTAGAGCTATTTTCATGAAAACTGGCATCCGACAGGGTCTGACTTTGGCTGACTACAGTCTAATCAAGGAGTTTTTGTATCTGAAGCATGAAATCGGTCTCTGTGCGAAGCATTTAGTGGCGCTGGTTTCCTTCTCAAAATAACCAGTTACATCTCTGCGTTGGCTTCACAAGAGGGCTTGAGGCGTCCCCGGCTCAAAGCTGGGCACCAACCGTGCAGAGAATGAGGAGAAGGTTGGGAAGCGGCAGCGGCAAAGCCTGCTCTCTTCTCGGGCTCATCATTCCTGGAACGTGCTTGTTCTTCCCACTCCCACTAGTGTGGTGGGAGAGAACGAAGGTCCCAGAGCTCATCAGCTGTGGTTCCAGTCCCTGCTACTGCACTCACTAGCTGGTGAGCTGAGCCAAGCACCTCACCCATGGCTACTTTGGTTTCCTCATCTGAAAAATGGGAATAGCGAAGGGATTAAATGAGACAGTGCATGCAAATCACTTGGCAGAGCAGCAGGCCCACCGTGTAAGCACTGAATAAATGTGATTTGCGACTGATAACCACGTTCGTCCCTAATCCACACCCTGCCCCAGATACCTAACCTGAGCCAGCAATGGGTTCTAGAGGATACATGAACCCTTGGAAGTTGCTGACACTTTTTTTTTTTTTTAAGATTTTATTTATTTATTTGTCAGAAAGAGAGAGCACAAGCAGGCAAAGTGGCAGGCAGAGGCAGAGAGAGAAGCAGGCTCCCCACTGAGTAAGGAGCCCTATGTGGGACTCGATCCCAGGACCCAGGGATCATGACCTGAGCTGAAGGCAGTAGCTTAACCAACTGAGCCACCCAGGCATCCCTGCTGACACCTTTTTAAGGCACGGACAGTATTGCATTTTGCACTGTGAGTATAATTCCCTTTTCCCCCGCAAAGTTATCAGCTTCTCAAAGGCAGGGACCGTGGTTTGTATATGCTTCCATCCCCCCACAGCATCTGGTTCAATCCACGCACAGAATGAACCCAGCAGATGTTTGATGAATGCACCTGAGTGTGTACCCGCAAGGACTTAAGGGTATATACCCAGCCTTCCTTTCAAATTAATTATCAAAATCCTCAGGCAGATGCTGTCATGTATGTGTGGGACTCAGCCACTCATTTGTCTGTGAAGATGGAAAAGTTACGGAGGTGTGAAACGGAGTGTGTACGTAGAGGGGAAAAAATTCTGCAGTGTGCGCAGAGCCTTGTTGGGAAGTGGTGAAAGAGGGAACCCGGAGATGCGTGGGACACCCCTCCAGATGGCATACAAAGGTTGCTCCGTCGGGAATAAGAACTCAGTGAAGAAAAACTGGTCATTCAGCACAGCCACGAGGAGATGATCGACACCATCATCAGAACCACTTCAAGCCTTATCTTTCCACGATAAGCATCAAAAGGCGTGGCTTTGGGGTGCCCGGGCAGCTCAGTGAGTTAGGCGTCCATGGGACTCTTGATTTCGGCTCGGGTCATGATCTGAGGATGGTTTTTGAGCTCAAGCCCCATATCGGGCTCTGTGCTCAGCGTAGAGTCGGCCTGAGATTCTCTCCCGCTCTGCCCCTCCCCCACTCACTCATGAGAGTGTGCCTGCACACACACATGTGTGTTCTCTTTCTCTCTCTCTCTCTCAAATATATAAAGTCTTCAAAAAACATAAGTGGCGTCATTTTAAAATTATATTCTCTGGTATGGACCTGTCAGAATGCACAAAGAGTATGAAAACACATGACAAATTTTACAGTTAAGATTCCTCTTAGTCATGATAATTACAGCCAGTGTTCATTAAGCCCATATGGGGAGCCAGAAACTACTGGAAACGTTAGATGCATTACCTTGTTTTATCCTTGCAGCATCCCTATGAATGTAAAATGCAACCCCATTTAACAGATGAGGACACTGAGACTCAGAATAAGTCACAGGGATTCAAAATCAGGTTTGCACGACTCTTGCCTCTACAGCTGCCTGGCCCAGCAGAGACAGGACACTTCCCTGGTAGCTTGGGGATGGAAGCCCTAACCCTCAGAGCTGATTGTGGGTGGGAGGCACTTACCTCTCTGGGCTTGATTTTAGTGAGGAAGAGCGGGCTGGGAGGGGAAGCGTGGCCGACCTCTTAACCACCTTCTCGCCGTCGATGTAGCTCATCTCACTTTTTGAGCGAGGCACAGAAAGGGGAGATTTTGCTGGAGAAGAAAAGTGGGTACGAAAGACTTGCAAAAACTGAGGAAAATCAAAGACAGGAAGATGTCTTTCCTCACCCACCACCCTCTGTTCCTCCCCCGCAAGCAGAAAATTCTACATCACTTACTGTCTTCAGAAAAGGAGTACCGAGGTGAGTACAGATCTGAATCATCATCTAGTGAACAAAACAAAACATAATCAGGAGCAAGCCGGCTAAGGTAAGAAAACCAGGTGACATGTCCCCCCACTTGCCCCGTTCTGCGCCGGTGTCCGGCCACACCGGAAGCCCAACAGAGAGACGGCCCAGGGCCGGAAGCTACACACCCCCAGACCCCATCTGAGAGCCCACCCAACCAAACAGGGCCGGCCAACCTGCAGGCCGGAAGGTCCACTCGTGACACCTGGGGGTTGACTGCCACCTGACGCTAAGGAAGCATGGGGACAAATAGCCTCCTCAAGACAACTTCCACGAGCAAATCGAGAACACAGGGTCCCCAGCCTGGACAGGAAAGAGGGGCAGAGAGAGGTCCCTGAATGTCTCCGGTCTAGCCTGCTGAGTTCCCCAGAGTCTGCCGGTCCCACTACTGGATGGGCCGAGGGAGGCCCGGGAGACGGCTTCAGCAGCCCACCACGGCTGGGACCTGTTCTACCTGGGGCAGTTCCATGCACAATACCATTGACCAAAGGGGCTGCAGCTAAGGAAACAGGCTGAGAGGGACCTTCTGGTCCCTTGCTTTGATTCCACCTCAGCCTAGTTCCTCAAGCAGCTTGCTTTCCTCATGACACAGCACATGCTGGCAGGGCTGCCCTGCGAGGGTCCTCAGAGGGTCAGGGTCTGAACAGTGATTCCAGAATGGACCGAACTCACACGGTCTTGTAGGACTGCTCTGCAAGGGTGAGACACTCGCCCCTCAACAGAGAACCCCAGGACACGGACATTTGCAGAACCAAGACCAGAGCTGAGCCCCTCGCCGAAGCAGCCGCCCTGAACTCAAAACGAGAGCCCACGGACATTTACTGAAACGGATTTTTCAAACACGAGCCAAAGAACCCACTGTCACATGTTGGCTAAGTGTTAATCAAGTCCTGTTTCTCTGCACATCTAAGTCTTAGAGCAGGAAAGGCTGGGGTATTTTGTGAAGTAGAAATAAAACGAACACTGCTATTATTTTCAGTATTATTCAAAGACGACTTCTCTGGCAGCCCCTCTTTTAAAAAGCATTTTATTTATTTATTTGACGGAGAGGCGCGCACAAGCAGGGGGAATGGCAGAGGGAGAAGGAAAAGCAGACTCCCTGCTGAGCAGGGAACTTGATGTGGGACTCGATCCCGGGACCTTGGGATCATGACCTGAGATGAAGGCAGCCACTCAACAGACTGAGCCACCCAGGTGCCTCCTGGAGCCCTTCTCGTTCCAGCCTCTCCTCTTTTCATCTGCCCCAGGTCTCCTCCCAGCCCAAATAAAGGAAAGGCATCAGGTACCAAGTTATCTTTCCCTCCCTTCCTCCATCCACTCAAGGATAAGAACTAGTTGTTACCAAAGTTGAACAAGACTTGCCCTGCTATACATGAAATGTGCAAGCTGATTTACGTTAACTTTTGAAAATAGGGCGGAAGAGGTAAAATGAGATCCAGAAATGTATTTTTGGAGTACCGTTCTGAAGAATTTTGTCTTGCCTGTTTTTGTTTTTTAACAGAACTTCTGATTACCCTGCTAAAAATGCCATGATGTCAAAGAAAGCAAAAAATCAGCTCTGACTGCAGAGATCTGAAAAACACTGGCTGCCAAATGAGAAATTAGCTTACTTAGGAACCAATGTATGTACCACTTAAAATCTAGCCTCGCATTTTAGCTCAAAACCCTGTATCTCTGAATCATGGACTGACAGCCTAACAGTAGACGGTGAGGAAGATCAGGGTTAGTTTGTAACTATTACCTGGTTCTTGGGGTAAGAAGCAACGTTTTCATGAGGGACACATGGCATTTAAATATTCAAAAAACGTTTAAAGTCCATGTTCTTGAAACAATTTTTTCTTCCCAGAGCCTCCTTACATAGAAATCTGGAAGATTCGTTAGAAGGAAATGAGAAATAGTTCTTATAAGATGGAAAAAAAAATAGAACAGCTTGGGGAGTTAAATAATTTATGTATTTTGAAAAGTAGGAGGAGAAAAAAATGGGGGAGAAGGCAATAGACATCAGAATGACTGAACACTCTTAAAGCCATTTCTTATTTGTTAGAGGTGGAGAAAGCAGTGTCACCCGGCTAAGCCAACGGAGGGCAGGAGCTCCTCTAGGGAAGCAAGCTTTTCGTTTCTCTGTGTCCGTGGGACCGAGTCCAACATGTGGATTTCAGCTCACCTTCGAAGACAGCAGACTGAAGTTCCACAGATTCGACCAAACACGAGGAATCCGGGCAGGTCCCAGGGGACATAAAATTTACTTTAATTGATGTTTGTCTTAGAAATCTAACATAAGGGGCACCTGGGTGGCTCAGTGGGTTAAGCCTGTCTTTGGCTCAGGTCATGATCTCACAGTCCTGGGATCGAGCCTCACATCGGGCTCCCTGATCAGCAGGGTGCCTCTCTGCCTACTTGGGATCCCTCTCTCTGTCAAATAAATACTAAAAAAAAAAAAAAAAAAAAGAAAGAAAGAAAAGAAATCTAACATAAGAAAATTCTACCTCTGCTTGTGAATAAAAACAAGAGCAGCTCCCATTAAGTGCCAAATAGTGGCTGCTAATTTACTAACCTCATCTCACTCAACCATCACGAAAACTGGAGGTAAGGACATCTCTCATCTCACAGACAAGAAAAGGAGGCCCGGGGAGGTTTAGAGAATTTGCCCTTAGCCACACAGTGAGAGAAAGACAAAGCAGGAATAGACTCAAGGTCTTTCTGACTCCACTTCCCTGTGACAGGAATCAGGGCTTTGTTCTGCTCCTCACCCCGGCCTCATCTACCCAATCCTGGGAAAAACTGTGGCTCTTCTGGTATAATTTTTATTATGGAAGAGGCAGGAGAGGCTGTTGTTTTGAAATTCCAGTCACGCACTATGGTGTTGGCCAGACTGACTTCTAGACCTTGAAGCCTTTGCTATCTTTCTGCATCACCCCCTCCTTCTTGATGCTTAAGCAAATTTTCTTTCTTTTCCTTGTAAAGATTGTATGTATGTATGTATGTACGTATGTATTTATCGATTTGCCAGAAAGAGAGCGAGAGAGCAATAGAGAGAGAGCACAAGCGGGGGCAGGGAGGAGACAGAGGGAGAAAGTTAAGAGTTAAGCAGGCTCCCCACGCAACAGGGACCCAGACACAGCTCGATCCCAATCATGACCTGAGTCAAAGGCAGACGCTTAACAACTACGCCACCTAGGCGGCCCTTATGCAAGTTTTCTGAGTTACCGACTTCTAGTTCTTTGCTGGTTTCTAGAGACAGTGGGTAAAACTGAGTCACTCTTGCTACGTCATCTACTTGCTGTTCCTCTAGTTCCCTTCTCCTGGCAGGCCAAGCCCACGCTGGGGTAGATGGATATGAAGTTAAAAATACCGATGAATGGGAAAACTGGGCACCAGGATCACCCTTCTGCGTTTCTGCACACTGGAGTTAGCCAAACGGAGTGTACGTTTTTAAGCACAGTTAAGAGGCAGTAAATGAAATGTTTTTTCAAGCCGTTTGTGAGCACAGGCATTGTCTGTGTCTGAAATCCTGCCATTACAGTTTCTCCAAGGGTTCTTAAAGCGGCGCCTTAGGGGGCTCAGCTGAGCTGGGATCTTGTGATTGCCGCTCCTGGTGGAGCCACATGCTGAGAGTGCCCCTCTGAGCCTTGGCAGCGACACCCAGAACTTCCGGTGCCAGCGACTTCCAGGAAGCCCTTAGGCTCAGCAGCATTTACTCAGGGTGAACAATCCACTTCTGGAACCCAAAGGCCCCTGCTGGGCTCTGAATTTTACACACAAGTGACTGTCCTCTAGGCTTTGGCAGTCTATCCTCGGAGGCTCGATTTGGGGACGGCTACTCTCCTAAAACTGCCGGGAAGCACTTAATTTCTTTTTAAACCACAGCAACTTTAAATGAACTTCTAAAAAAGGCTTTTCCTGGACTTGGGGGTTTCTTTCTTGAGAATTTATAACAATCTTAAAAACACTGGAACAAGTGCTGGTCGAGAATGATTATTTTATAAAAAAAAAAAAGTGACTAAAATGAGATGCACAAAAACCAGTATTTACACAATCACTTGCCTTTATCAATTAAATTTTAATTTTATACATTTCTTAGGCATTTAAACTTAAGATTATTTTTGTAACATCAGGGGCTCATTTTTGACACAATCTTTTTCTACCGTTCGAATTAATTCCTTCTGCTTCGTTCCATACACTTTGGAAGACAAAAGACAAAGGGGTCAAGATAGATACACTCACCCCACAAATAAAAATAGCCAAAGAAAAAGACATACGCAGAAGTGGGGACAAAGTCTGGGTGGGATCGGAGAGAAGAATCAGCAAAAGGAGAAATGGGACAAGGGTGGTCAGGATTAGTCCAAAGAGCCCAGGGAGAAATTCCCAAAGCTGCTTCGGTTCAGTTAAAGGCAAATTTTAAGGGATTAGGAAGAAGAAAAAAAAGACCAACAAAGGGTACAGAGTAGCTATAGAAAACAAACAGGAAAAGGGAAAAAAAAAAAGAACTGAAGGAGAAGAGAATGAGACAGAGAAGGAAAGAAGTAAGAGGAAGACGTGCGGAGGACCCGAGGGCTGGAACGAGACTCACCGTCCTCATCTCCAGCGGCATTCCCAGCCCGTGGAGGAGGTGGAGAGGGAGTAACTGGAGCTCTCGGCTATCCTGCGGTCCAGTCTAAGGCTGCACTGGCCGGGCGGAACCCTCCTGCCTGGCTGTCCTCAGGAGAGCAAAGGTGACCGGCCCCGCCAGCTCGGCCCCGCCTCCCCTGGGCAGCGCGAGCTGGAGCGGGGGGCAGGAGGCACACATTGCCCAGCCAGGCAGCTTCACAATAGATCTATTTGCTTGAACTCCAGCAAGGTAAGGCTATTCTTAGAAATTCTGTAAGGCCAGTGGAGGATTACTTTAACTCAAATACAGACGTGCCTGGGAGAAACTGGCCTCCTAAATCTTTGTCCTGGCGCATCCTCATCTAGGAATGAGGAGAAAGGTCCATGAGACAGACCACTGTGGCATGGTATGTCACCACACCCTGGGGACGCATTGAGACACTTCACCAGGAGGGGGCAGTGGTCACTGTCAGCCGGACAGTGGAGGAAGCAGCATCCAAAAGCAAGAGGGAAAGCTGGTCTCTGGGACGTCCCCCTTTGGCTGATAGGACAGCCCTCTGCCCTGACATGGCCTGAAGTATTCTAACAGGCCATGCACCGTGGAGTAACACACCAGAGACTTGGTTTTGTGCTGATGTGGAGGCATCATTTGAAAAGCTTGGCCGTTTTGTGGACACAAAGCCCGTCAAGAGAGCCAACATCATTTGGGCATGTTCAGAGTAGGAAGGCTGGTTCTTTTGAACCCGCAGCCCCCCTCAAATTCTATATCTGAATTCCCTGGATTGCACTGGAGAGTAGCTTCTCCTTGGAGGGTGGAAAGGGCGGTCCCCTCCATTCTGGTGGCTCTCAGTACTGGCGTCAAATCACTTGGGGACATTTCTTAACTACACGTTCTCCCCCCCCACCCCAGACACCATCCTGGGAGACGCTGGCGCCTGGGCTTAGGGGTCAGAGAGGGTCAGCCGAGAACACAGAGTGCAGCAGGAGAGGGAAAGGAATCAGCAGTGCTGTAGAACAGAGTAGGAAGGGCCCTAGAGATCCGCATTGAAAACCTGGTCCTGCTACTGCTGGGTGATCTTGCACAGATTACTTAGCCTTCCCGAGTCTTCCAACCTTCACTGATGAAATGAGGACTTATCATTTCATCCCCACGGGGATGAAGCAAGCTAATAGCTGTCATGCATTTAGCACGTGAGGCTGTGTATCCAGTAAGGGCTCAATAAATGGTGGTCGCGGCAGGCACAGTTGTGGTTATGCTGTTGTTGTTGTTATTATTATTATTGATAGCATTACGCCTGTGAGCTGCTGAGGTCCGAGCCACCACACGGCTGTTTCCTAAAGTGGGAGGCAGGGGCGAGGCTGCAGCGGCATGTCTGAGGCCTTTCCTCCACAGCCTGCCCCCTCTCGCTTCCTCCCCAGGAGGAAACCACGGGCAGGGGGTCTGAAGACCCACCTAGCAACCCCTCGACATCCGGGTGTGGCAGTGGGTGGGGCTGGCTCCGGTCACTTCAACAGCCCCTTCTCCCCGCCCCCCACCCCCAACTTTCTTTCTTTCTTTCTTTTTTTTTTTTTAAGATTTTTATTTATTTATTTGATAGACAGAGAGAGATGACAAGTAGGCAGAGAGGCAGGCAGAGAGAGAGGGGGAAGCAGGCTCCCCACTGAGCAGAAAGCCCGATGTGGGGCTTGATCCCAGGACCCTGAGATCATGACCTGAGCTGAAGGCAGAGGCTTAAACCACTGAGCCACCCAGGCGCCCCCACCCCCATCTTTCTGATCAGACATCACAGAGGCTACAGAAGGACATCTCTCTGCCTGCAGGAGAGAGAACGGAATGGAATTCACAGACAAGCAGCTCTGGGTCACAGAGGAAGGAATGATGGAGAGGGGAGGGTGGGTCAAGTGAAGGTTAGAAAAAAAAAAGAAAGTAAAACTCATTTGCTTAACCTTACTTAAAGTTATTCCCAAAAGGTTTCTGGGAAGTTATTTTTGATAAGCTTTCTAGGGACCGGGGTACATAGTGAAGTTTCAAGAAGTCAATCTCCTGAATTCATTCTGCTCTTGCTCGGGTCCCTAGCCCCCCAGTCTCTCCCAACTACCTCAGGAAACAAAGAGCAAACTGCTCCTGTCCCACAGCCTGGTCTCAAAGATCACAAAAGGAGTAGAGTAGAAGGGACTGCTCCCTGTTGGGAGTTTACAGGTTTCTTTTCAAGTACATTTTAAACTTCACGGATTAAGGTGTGATAACTCTATTTATCTTCTGAAAGTCTGGACAAGTTTGCTTTTTCTTTATAGTTGGAGAGCGGGGGAAATGTTGTTACGCCGGCATACACAAACTTTCCTGGAGTCTTTTACTAGTCAGGAGAATCAGCTTTCAGACACTTAGAAATATCTTCTTTTATACTGGATAAACAACTAGGATTTCAGACAGAGACAGAGGCAGCGGCCCTTAGGCTAGGCTGTGATAGGTTTATTGCCAACAATTCTAGTTTTAAATTCTGAGGACAAGCGAAACCAAAAAACCTGCAGCAACGACGTTCTCCTTGCAGAGGACAGACCCTGGAATGGCAGCTCACATTTCTCAGTAAAATGGGCTATTTTTTAATGCTCATTAAATCCTATGGGTAGAACCCTGGCTAGGTGCTAATTTGTCCTCAACACCTTTCTTTGAAAGGCGTAAATATTTCCCACATTAAGAAGGGTGTGCAGAGCCCAGGGCCACCTGTCAGGAACACAGAGCTGAAGGCGACCTACCAAAGCTTACAGATGTCACAACCACAAGCCAGAGAATCTCTGATTACTTAAAAAAAAAAAAGAAAAAGAAAAAGAAAAAAAAGGAAACAAAAAACCCCAATTCTTTAATGTGATCTAGCTCAAACATCTTCATTTGTAAAAAGCCTTCAAGTGATTGAATATATGTGTGGTCTATGTCTGGCTCAGTCATCTTTATCAGGAGCAGGGGCAATGAAATCCACCCTATTTTTAAAATCTTTCCAGGGAAGAAGACTTCTTAGACACTTGTGGTAAAGCCTAATCATCTTGGTTATTATTAATCTTTTATGTTCAACCTAATTTTCCCCCCTTTTTAATCCTTCACAATTTCATCCTCTTTGGTCTTTCAAAACAAGAAATATTAAGGTCTGCTTCCTACATTATAGGTGACAAGTTACCATATCATCCCTTACTGTTTCTGCCTCAAGGCCAAATAACCCCAATTCCCTCTAGTGCCTGACTTGACCTGTAGCAAAAAGCTGACGTCATTGTTAGCCAGGGTGCTAGGTGTGGCAGCTGAGGACCGTGGCAGCTGTGCGTGTGGCCACGAAACCCGTCTTCAGACCAACAGCCAGCCTGACCGTGGAAGTTGCTGGCACTGCCTGCGGCAGGCCTATGGCACTCTTCTGGACTCACGTAGTCTCTGTGTTTGTCCACAGGACTCCTCCAGGTAGCCTTCCACTGCCTATGGGACACTACGCCTTCAGGCTTGCCATGCACTTGTCATCTTCCCCAAAAGGGAGCCCAGAAGGAGGGTGCTGGGACCTCAAGTCCAAATGAAGCACCAATTGAAAATCGCATTTAGTCAAAATCACCCTAAAAACAGAACAAAACTGTCTCCCTCTCTTGGCTCAGTCAATTGTTTCTTAAGCAATGCTTCTGGCTAGAATCTGCACTCCAGGATAAAAAGACTAGCTTATCGCACAGCAAATAGATTCTTGTTGGAAGTGAGGAGGTCACTGGTTGTGATGAAATCATCAGCATCGAGCTGCAAGCCTGGGTTTGTTTGGGAGACTTTTTTTTCTTCCAAATCAGGCATGAAATAGTTGGAAACCACGGATGAGCACATCAAAGGGAGAACAAAAATGGAATCCGGTATTTTAACTAAAACAGGCATTCTTCTGTATGTGAGAGGTAATCAGTGAGAGTTTGGTGAATGAGTGAACGCACGACCTAACCCATGACCAAAAGGGCTGTGGAGGATAGTCTGTTGAGCTAATGAGAGCAGAGAAATACTGAGGGGGCACGATAGGGCTGCATCTCTAAGAAAGAATTATGGTACCATGGTCCAAAGCCTCGCTCATCAACATTCTCAGGTATATACTGAGGATCTCCTTCGCACCAGCAAGCTTTCCTCTGGCCTTCTGAACACATGCCCTTGCAGCTGCCCCCACTCTGGACATGGTGCGAGGAAGGGGCCTTGTCTAACTCACTGCTGGATGTGCACCTTTGAGAACACGGGACATGTCTTATCCACGGCACTATTTTCAGTTCCAAGGACAATGTGTTGTTACTAACGCTCAGTATTAATCAAATCAGTCAAGAGAGATCAACATCTCATCCTAGAAGAGCATTTAATGGAACTTCCTCTTGTATGCCCCTTTTCACATCCCTCTTTCTACGTCACTCACCCAAAGGTCAGAAAATCCCTGGGATGAGGGTAATTCTAAGGATGGTGTCTTTTTTTTTTTTTTTTTTTAAGATTTTATTTATTTGTCAGAGAGAGAGAGAGAGCAAGCACAGGCAGGCAGAATGGCAGGCAGAGGCAGAGGGAGAAGCAGGCTCCCTGCTGAGCAAGGAGCCCGATGTGGGACTCGATCCCAGGATGCTGGGATCATGACCTGAGCCGAAGGCAGCTGCTTAACCAACTGAGCCACCCAGGCGTCCCTAAGAATGGTGTCTTTAACTTACCTTTAAAACCTTTTTGGACACCTAGACTTTTTGCTCTTAGATACGTGTGTGGCAATCCTTCCCAGCAGGTCCAAATTCCTAGCCAGCAATTTCATGAAACATTTTCTAACGTGGCCAAAACCCTTATTTTCAAGGGACATCATCTCCCACCATGAAGGAATCTCTTACCTGGACACCCCTTTGGGAATTCCCTACCAAGGAGATACACCCTGAAAATCTATGACAAGAGGGGCCCAGTGATGGGCTGTAGCACATATGGGAACTGGGTGACTTCTGTTGTTGGCAGCATGATGACTGGCTCCCCATGTCACTGCTAAGCCACCAGCACCATGTGACCACCCCAAATACTGGCCCCAGAGCCCCACATGTTCAAAGCATTATAACTAAGCTACATTGGTTACCCCATTGATCATGGAAACTCCAAGGGAACAGGATTAAAATCCATCCAGACAGACTCGGGTCATATAGGCAGCAAGGAGTGAGACTAAACCAACAAAACACAAGGTTGGGGGAAGCAAACGATTGGGAGACAGCCCGTTAGCCACCAGAAAAAAACCCAAGGTGAAGAAGAAAGTAACAGCACCAGCACAAAGAGAGGCACGTGAGTTTCCTTTAATTACCTTCTGATTTAGGACTAGGAGTAGATGCTGGAAACTGGTAGGTAGGAGTGTAAGGATTGTCCTCTGTAGCAGAGAAAAGCAGTGGATTTTGAAACTACCCACCATGAAGTGGAGGAGCTCACAAATCCCGCAACTGACTCTTTTGAATGATTACCTACTTTAGTGTTATTAAAGCACACGGCATCACACTGAACACAAGATTAATGAATTAGGAAGGCCTTAGTCATTTTAATATAGCACATCATGCAAATAAGTGAAATAAAATTTTCACCAACCAAAAAGGACTATAAAAACAAAATCTAAAAGCCAAATCTTATTCGTAGAATGGAACTATAAGAATTAATTTAAGGCTAGGACAACAGATACACTGTCTAAGTTTATGGTACCTTCAGAATTTTGCTGGATTTCAGGAAGTTCAGGGAATTGGTACGTAGGGAAATAAGGGTTTTCTTCAGGAGTGTCTGGCAGAGGAACAGGTTTGGGAGAGAGAATAGAGGAAGATACAAACGGAGAGAATGAACGAATAGGGATCTGCACACAGTTAAGGCTCCTTGAATTCTGGAACATACTATGCTTCAGTAGTGATATGAAATAAATTCAAATTGCTTTTAAAAAATCCAGTCCTTTTGCCTGAATTACTGAGACACATCTAAAGGGACAATATCGTTTTTCCTCTTGGACAAAGAATTACATATACACAGGCTCTAGTAAGCAAAAAGGATTTAGCACAAAGCTTCAAGTTTCCAAACAAGTGGATTCTTAAATTTTTGCACATCTCTGCCTACCATTAGGGCAGCTGGTTTCATTTAGAAACTGTAATTTGGGTTTAGTTAATCCCTCCCAAGAGAGAAGTGATGTTGCCCGTGGGACAGAGTAACAGACTGTTCACATATGCTCCTGTGGCTTGGCATTTGGGCTGCAAAAGCCAGGACTCAAGGTGAAAGAGACACAGAGTGCTGGGGGAGCTGGACACTGGCTTGAGGAAATGACCAAGAGAATGGACATCACCCAGTCAGAGACCCGGCCTTTGGCGTCCCTGCCATGACTGAGCTCATCCACCCAACCACAGTGGATTTGCTCTTGGTTTAGAAACACTAACCACTGAACATCTCGGTATTCTGAAAGAGTTGGAAGAGAGGCACAGCCAGGCTCATTGTGAACACTGTAGGAGCTCAGCACCAGTGAAGTTAGCGGACATCTGCAGCTAATCAGAGAGATCGGTTACTTGCGGCTTAGGCCGACACCAACCAGAACGCTTTCCTTTTGCCTTCACGTGTCCTCTGTGCCAGGCGGCCAGACTGGATTTGGCCCCAGGGAACAACAGGATGCACTGCCCCTGGGAGGAGTGGTGCCCTTCCCACGGGGCAGCTGCATCCCTGCCCACCAGCTGACGGGCAGCGCAGGCGGATGGGAGCTGCTGGGGTCATGAGCTGCCCGAGCACCGGCCTGGGGTTTTCCCACCATGCGGGATCACCTGCTGACAAGCGCAGCGGAACCCTGATCCCGAAGCGCTTCTCTTCGAGCCTGAGCGGGCTTTGCTGTGTCAGCTCTTGACTGGCTCCCAGGGCTACCTGCCAAGTGCTGGTTCCCAGCTGGGGAAGATTATTTTTCATTTTAATACCACCTTACAGGTGCACCATGCATGCTACTTCCTAAGGCAGAATTTGCTCTCATCTGGACCCTGCGACATCCCTTGGAGGAAGGGAAGAGGGCTGAATGTGGAGAGGTAGGTGACTGGCCCAGTGCTTAGGGGACTGAAGCCAGGTCAGACCAGTTCTTTCTACTCCCAGTTCAGTGCCTTCTCAACTTGCTCTGCCCACAAGGCAGTCATGGGCTGACAAGTCATGGATGGGGGAGCTGCACCTAAAGCCGGAAGCAGGTGGGAATCAGAGCTGCTCACATCCCCAGGCAGGCAGACGCTGGAGCATAGGCGGAGTACTGGGCTCAACCTGCTACATCCCACAACATCTGGGAGGGAGGACTTGAGAGCTGACCTCAAAGCCCACATGTGAGGAAGAGCACAAGCGGTCCCTCCCTGCTCTCAAGTCTGCAGGCATATGGCTGGGCTCAGGCAGGGTGCTCAGTGATTTGAGCACAGGGCCCAGCCTTCTGACATCCTAGCAAAGCAAGTTTAAATCCTCACCACAACAGTCAACGTATGAACACAGCATAGCTTCTACAAATGAAAATCAGTACCTCTGTTTAGTTTGTGGATCTGTTTAAACATGGTCTTGTACCAGTCTTTGGATCTCTCGGTGTTCTAGAGAAAAACAAAGGCAAAGAGTAAAATAAAACGGAAAGGTTAGCACATTTCAGAACTTCTATGATCATGAAATCACAGCTTCTGAAAGTGACAATATCTGAAGCCAAAACTTACGTTACTCTATACATCATGGTGACCCCACATTAAAGTCGTTATTAAAAATGCAAAACAGAAAAATAAAATTAATAAAAAAATAAAATAAATAAAAATAAAAATGCAAAACATCTGAGAAACAGCGGCCAAACCAAGGGGTGCCTGGGTGGCTCAGTTGGTTGAACATCCGGCTCTTGATTTTGGCTCAGATCATGATCTCGGGGTCATGAGATCGAGTCCCGTGTTGGGCTCCACACTCAGCTTCTCTCCTTTTCCCTCTGCCCCTTCCCCCGCTCAAACACACCCTCTAAAATAAAATAAATAAAATCTTAAAAAAAAAATAGCCAGACCAAGAGATTCAGACCTGAATCTACAAAGTAATAATTGGCCAAAAAAGGATGCAGATTTTGAAAAAAATAAATGAAGATCCACTTGAAGTGTGTTCATTCATATGATTTCATTTTTTAGAGAGACAACTAAGCAGAAGGAAAGCCTCCTAGAAACATGAGGCAAAGAATATCTGCATGCCCCCACCCATATCAGCTTTTTCTGCAGAAGCACAGTCGCCTTGAAGAGGGCCAGAGAGTTTCACCTTCATCCCAAAGCTAAGCTGTTTTTGTTTTAAGAGCAAAATAAAACAAGGATGGGTAGAGATGGGTGATTAGATCATGCATTTTCACTCTCACTTTAGAGATGAGGAACAAAGTCAAAATGATGCCCAAGGTCACAGAGCTGGCGTGGGGGCAAGTGGGAAGGCCACCTCACGTGACGGTTAGGGGTGTGGGTTTGGGAGTCAGAGTGTGTGGTGTGGGTTTGGCAGGTTGTGCCATTCTGGGTAAGGACTGTAATCATCTTGAGTCCCTGCTTCCTTATCTATGAAGCGGGAATTCTATCTGCATTCACCTTGCAGAGTGAATGCTGAGATCGCGCAGTCCGCGGGCGGCGGTGGCAATGACCGTCCAGCACAACTCCCTTCCTGCGAATGACTGTTCTTATATGCTTAGTTACTTAGGACCAGACAACAGTTCTTCCAAGGCTCAGCCCATGGTTGTTTCTACTCCTCCTCCAAAGGGACACCAGAAACGGTCCACTCATTACATGGAGACCATAGAGAGATACACTGTAGCTAGTGTTCTGAGGAGTTACTGGAACAAAAGGGGGTTCACCCTAATCCACTTTCAAAGGCAGGCTCCCCTTGAATTCCAGGGGGCCTGCAGGAGGCTGCCGCGCCTGTGCAGAGGGGGACTACTGGGCAGCTGAACCCATTCTGTGGCTCCCTTAGAGCTTCTTGCTCACCACGTGTGACAGGGTCTCTCCCAGCCAGAGGAACTTCTTCCTGAACACATCAACAGGGACCCTGAGCCCCACGCTCTCCCCAGGGTTCTGTAATCCTGAACCTGCAATTTCTGAGCGTGCTCTGCAGGACACAAAAGGGAGACTGGGAGACGCTGACCACGACATCCTCCCCTAGAACAGGTACCGGCCTGAAGATTCTCAGAAGTTCTACTGCAGAGAAATGGCTCTGTGCTCCACCCTGCTTTTCCCCCACAGTCCTGGAACCCCGGACCCTTTTCTCATGAGACTTAGACCATCTAACATGCTTTAAGGAAAGCTGCTGCCCTCTGAGCTCAGGATCAGGGAAGGACGGGAGGCCAGAGCACAGCTCTGGGAAGCTCTGCAGCCCTCCGCGGGTCTGGAGAGTAGGCAGTGGCGAGGATTTCCATGTGAGGCCTTTGTTAGCCACAAGTAGGGTCAGGTACTCAGGTGTACATGTGTCACCGGTGTAAGAGGAAGCTTAAGTAGGACTTGGGGTCCATATTCGTACCCGGAGTGGGATGCCCACATCATCCATGGAAACATCGCTCAGGTCCTGAGCGCTCCTGGCCACCCGTCTACTGTCATCCTTCGCCTTTTTCTCAGTAGCCCTTCCAGGGGAGGTGGGCTTCGCCTGTGTTGGTGCCAAGTCCTGCTCTCCCACTCTTCTTTCTGAGACAGGATCTGGAAGTGAGAACAGTCATTAGCTACAGCAGCTTTCCTTGTGGCTCCGAAGCAGAAATTTCCCAAAGAATCCAGCTGGGGCAAGTGTGTTTGCTAATTCCCAACAGGCATGAGTCTCACCGAGAGCACGGTTGGCCAATGAGGGCCTGTTCGCCTGTGTTCGTGGTCAAGTTTTCTCAGGACACAGCCACACCCATTTGTTTACATATTACTTATGGATGCTTTCAAGTCATCGTGGCCAAGCAGAGTAGTACCTAGGTCACCCTTTCCATCGCTGAGTGCACATTAGAGTTGATCGGGTTCAGGACTGGAGGTTACAGAGTGAATAAACAGACCAGGTGTTTAGCTCGTACACTCTGGTATTCCCAGTCACGTCCCTTACTACGGGAAGGCGTCATGGCTCCGCACGGCACGTCCTGCAGCCATGGGGCATGGACCTCTCCCTGGCCTGCAAGGAGCTGACGGCCAGTGGGCAGAAAGGGCGAGAGAGCCGGCGGTGAGCGTGCAGGATGGCCAGGGCGGAAGGAGCCCGCATCCAACTTAGCTGAAGAATTTAAGTTCAGGGCTGCCATCTTGGAGGGAGTCAAACACGAAGTGAAGGGTGCCCCTGGCAGGGGGAACAGCAGCAGCAAATGCAAGGAGCCTCTGAACTACTCTGAGCTACACAGGGGCCATGCACTGTGCTCAATTCTTCATATCCATGATCTCAGTTCATCCTCCCAACAACGCTATGAGGAAGAAACTATTATCCATTCACTAAAAACAAAAACAAACAAAAAAAACATTTGGGGCACCAAGGCAGAGACATTAACATGCCCTGCCCGAGGTCACACAGCTGCCACGGGGCCAAGCTAGGATGTGGATTAGGGACACCTGACCCCAGCGGGTCTCTCTGAACCATGTCCTGTCGTACCGCCTTCCAAGACAGCACCAAGGCTCCAAGCCTGGCCTGATCCAAACAGAAATTAGTAAAGGGACTGGGGTGGGGAAGGCAGGGAGAGATGGCTGCCTTCATTCAGACACAGTAACCTTGACAGTGAGACATCAGAAATGCCCTCGAAGAAAGGGGGAGCAGAGCCCCGGTAAGGGGCCCTGGCGGGAGTGCCATTCCCAAGCCATCAGCAGTAATGCAACGGAAGAGGTCATGGAGCAGTACATGAGGGCAGAGTCAAGGGCTGTCATGAGCTAAAGGATGTCGCAGGGACAGGCTGTGGAGCAAAAGGGATCCCCCAAAGGACACATGAGTTATCAGAGGGAAAGGAGGCGAACCAGAGAGAAACAGTGCGGCATCACTGAAGCCAGAGAAGAGAATTCCAAGAAGCGGATGATTCAACCCATGAAAGGAAGGAAGGACGAAAAAGGAACACCAGGAGGATGGGGCATTCAATTAGGCAAGAGTCACGGGATCACTGGCAAGGGAGCGAGTTTCTGAGGGCAGTGGGGTGGGTGCCAGACTGCAGAGAAAGGGACGAACCTGGGAGCAGGAGGCAGGGAAGGAAGTAGGGAGGCGGTCAGCACACAAGGAAGACTATGGCAGGTGGCAACCAGAGAGGCCAAGAGTTTGGGGGTCAAAAAGGTCTGAGCTGGGGGAGGCTAAGTCCTAGCAGCAACGCCCTGGCAGTGAGACTGAAGGGGAGCTCGGGACAGCCTGGCATCCAGGCGGTGGTGCTCAATCAGGATCTGGTCACCGACTGAGGGAGCACTTCTCACCCCTGGGAAAGGCAGGAGTGCAGAGGGCTGTTTAGAGAGTAAACTCCAGCAGAAAGGAGGGGCCCGACGGTGCATGCGAGGTTTTGCCCAAGTTAGAGATGTCCCCGTGTGAAGGAGGGGCCGGGGAAGTGGGGACACACAGCTCAGACGCTATGACCTTCAAAGCCTGCCCACCCGGAGTGGAGGGGGCGGTGACCCGGCTGGGGTTTCAAACCAACTCCTGAAACAAGTACTCATTCTGCGACCATAGAGGGTTTCTAAACATTCTGCCCAAGACCCAGCTCAGCGTACGCTTCAGACAACCCGACCCCCAGCGTCACGCCATGCGCTTCACAGGATGGTGAGGCCAGACTGGACTCATGGGATGAGTTCTCATGCCCCCAGCAGTGCCAACAGGAGGCCACAGATTTGGCAGGAGGCCGGGAAGTGCAGGGTGATTTCAAGTCACCCAAGTCTACCCTTACTGTGGCTTTGCTGATCATTTTCTTTCTGCCTGGAAAGGCCTTCCTAAGTGCCACGGAAGCAGCAGTGGGGCTGACTCCAAGCGATCTCACCTAGTGCTTGGAGGCGCTCACATTCCTCACTCCCACGTCCTCTCTTTGCACGGACTCGGCGTTCTCAGAGATTCCAGACCCAGAGACATTTTTTTCATTGTTAGGCAGGTGGCCCCAACAAGAATCACCTAACTGCAAAACTGGGGGGACAGTCCAGTGATTCGTTCCAAAGCAGTCAGAGGTCTTTGGCTCTAGAAAAATGTGCCCTGAATTATTATACTTTGGAAGCTTGTGATCACGGGCTTCATGACTGAGTGGATTTTGGGGCACAGAAAGACGAACGGCAGCCTCAAAGAAAAAAATTTTGTTGTTGTTGTTACGTAGTGAAAACCTAACGTGACACTTTCTTGTACCAGGCAGGTGACAGGACCACCCAGTGACATCCACGGGACAAAGGGGGCGGCTGCTGTTTCTCAGGAGGCAAATACTGATTCCCTCAGCAAGACCTCCTGCAGCATCTCCGTCCAGTTTTAAACTGAACTTTTTTTTTTTTTTTTTTTTTTTTTATCTTGTAAGAAGTTTAATTAAGTTTTCAAAATTAAGAGTTATTAAAAGGAAGTTGCTGGAAAGGGCCACTCAGTAAGTGACAATGCTGACAACCTGGGACACGGCCTCTGTGTTTGTGGACAGCTTTCCTTCCCTTCACACCCAAAACTCTGTGATCGAGGACCACAGCAGTGCCGACACCTCCCTGAGGAAAACGTGCCCGACCTTCGGCCCTAGCCCTGACCTGCTTCTGTGCGCACCTCCCCGAGAGAGCCATGGGCTTGATGGCCAAACGCCATGTAGGTTTCTGTCCCGAATGAATGCCATTGAACATGAAGCCCCATTAAGGCTTCAAGTGCCACCACCCGAGGTACTTATGCTGGGGAGCAGACTGGAGTTAGCCCAGCTGGGCCGCTCTCCTTCAGAACAAAATCGTGCCGCTGCTTCGTCAACAAAAACTAACATTAAGTGAGCGCTTACTTTATGCCCCACTTTATCAAACACCTTTAGTGGTTCTGCCCCTCAAACTCAAGGAAGATGGAAACATGAAGCTTATTTTGGAGCCGAGGAAGTGGCCCGAGCCTGCCAGCCTGGTGGAGAAGCCCTAACACTGTGTAGCGCTTTCTGGTGGGCAGAGCACACCCCCCCTTCCTGTCGCACACGAGCCTTGCACCTCTTTGGAGGAAGCTATGCTGCAGAGAGGTAAAGTCACTTACCCGGGCAAAAAAGATGTCAATAAAAAGAGCCAGGAGCAAACACTGGGCCTCCTAACCTGTGTTTAGGCAGCTGTTTCATCCATTCCACTGCTCCTTCCCAAATCCCAAAGGCAGGAACGTGTTCCCAGGAGCTCCCTTCGTTTCAGAGCCACTCAGCTCTCAGCCAACCTGGGCGGGGGCCAGGCGCTGAAGTGGGCTGGTGTGGCAGAGTCAGGAGCGGGCAGCGAAGGGCACCTTGTGCTCAGCCACAGCCTGTCCTGGTCCTGGGGCCAAGTCCCAATAAAGCGGAGAGGGTGTGAGAACCCCGTGTTCCCCGCACTGGGCTCTCCACGAATCCCGAGGGCAGCAGTAGCAGGAAGTAACAGAAATCGTGAAGCAGCTGCTCAGAAAACAGTGGCTTTGTGTATCCACGAGATCAGGGATTCCTGCCCCTGATTTACACGTATCTATAATACCCACCAAGTGCCCATCTGACACGTGTGGTTTCTTCTAGAGGTGAATCTACCGCCTTTATTAGATTCTCCAAATGAGTCCATCACCAAAAAAAGTTATGAACCATCATACCACACCATGGGCTGCTGGAGGGCAGCACAGTTCCCAGATACTGCCACACAGCCCGGCCCAGGGTGAGATCCAAAGTAAGCACTCAATAAAATGAGGACCGAATTAACAGTGGTGTCTGCTGACCACAGAAACACATGTCTACTGAGCACCTAATGAGTGCCAAGGCTCAGTGCTGGGCTGCTCATACGCAGGACCTACGTGGCACTACTACGTTCCCCATTTGGCAGGTCAGAAAGCTGACCTGTGGTTTAGAGCATTAGCAGCCTGCCTAAGCTGCCCCACGGGGAAGCAGGAGGACCGGGACTCACTCAAGCACTCAAGGCAGAATGGCTACAGAGAGCCCTAAGGACATGGTGAAAGCTGCCCATTCCTGGGCTTCCTCCTGGTTCTGCCTACACGTGGCTGCGCTTCATCAGGGAGGGAGCCCCGACACCTGAGGATCTAGCAGACCCAAGCCCACCACTGCCAGTTCCTGACGAGACTTGCCCCCAAGCCTGCTCAGTGCACGCGCAACCTCAGCATCCCTGCGGACCCGGTTAGACACACGGGTGCTCACCCATACATGCGACATCCAAATCTCTGGAGCTATGGCCTGGGTATCTGGGTTTTGGACCAGCTCTCCTGGAGACTCTGACAGCTGCTCACGCCCCACCCCCACTTCCAGGCCCTGCTGGTCTGGAGGCTCTCACCCAGGCCCGTCACGCACCACTGACTGGCATCTGGGCTTGCCACCCGGTAAGAAAAGAAGCTGCGTACATTCCCTAACCCTGACTCGTCACATCCTAGGAGAGGGATTAGAAGCGACAGAAAGGGGACTTCTTCAGTGAAGCCTATCACGAACACTCCACCTGAGGCATAGCCTTTTGTTCTTTTTTATACACAGGACCCTATTCCGACCCATCCAGGAGCTGATCACGGCTGCCCAGGGCCTGTGTATGAGCTGGGGTCACTGGTGTGGGGTGCCTCCTCTGCCCCTCAGGCTGCAAGGAGGAGGCGGGACGGCGCCTGCTTTCACCATCCATGTGGCCCAGCAACAAAGAGAGTCCCCAGCACATCAGAGGAGCTCATCAGACTGTGCTGCTCACACATCTGAGGTGTTAGCATGTAGAGAAATATTTGGCACCTACCTGAAAGGCTACTGAGTCGTTTTTGCTGTTCTGTGATAAAAAAAAAAAAAAGATATACATCGTGAGATTTACACAGACACGGTAAGACCAGGAAGTCCTGCCAGAAGTTGTGAGTGTCCCCAAGCTGGCATCCTGACTGCCCCTTGGGCTCAGATGGTGGACTGTGGCGTGGCCACCACACCCAGCTGAGGGCCGGGGCATTACTGTGGCTTCAGTTATCCGGGTGTGGTGTCTCTAAGGACCAGCCCCCCACATCTGCCCCAAGATTCAGGAAATGGTCACTGTTTGCTGGTTGTTTCCATGTGGTTTCAAGGTGATCTGACATGGAAGAAGACCCTCCCAACTCCCCTGGCTCCAAGGGACCAGGACCCTATGACGACCCCAGTCTCAGTATGTTCAGAAGGAAACAGAATTGTGACTGTCACCATGCCAGCTCCCAGCTCCCGAGAGCTCTGTCAAACACCAGACATTGTTTTAAGAGCTTTTGCACGTTAACACTTTGAATCTATGCAACAACCCGAGCAGGTAGGGCAGGCAGGTTGAGACACCTCAGATAAGCAGCACACAGTACCCACGGTGACACTGAACATCAGAGGAGGGCCTAGAACCTGGCTTCCAGATTCTGAGTGCGGCCTGCCTTCCAGCCCTGACCACCAGGCCACTACTGCTCCCCAACAGACAGTCTCTCACTTGCTCACCCTCCCGGGCACTCGCGGAGGAGAGCCCAAGATCTCCCTCTCAGAGTTCTGTGTGTACGTGCTTCGGGATAGGCACAAAAATGACCTTTACCTTCCACAGCTGCTAAATATAAAGCAGCCACATAAATAAAAATAGAGCACTTGCCAGCCCCTGGGAGCTGTCACCAACCCCCTTGGCGGCAGCCCCACCCTCCCTCCAGAAGCCACATGGGCGAGAAGTAAACAGAGCAGCAGGGGCACCTACAGCCAGTGGAACAGCCTGTCTGCCTCTGGACGCGGACCCAGTTCACACCAGCTGGACGGCAGGAGCCTGGCTGAGCACTAGGCTTGGCTCTGCCAGCGACTTGCTAGCGATGTTGACCAATCGCATAAACTCTGCTCTTGGTTTCCTCATCTGTCCGATCAAAGTGCCCACCCGACCTATGGTCCCAAACTCCAGTCTGCCAACTGGAGGCAAGGGCTTCCTCACCAGACAACAGCAAATCTATTCAACTTCAAAGGCTAGGTTGCTCCTCCTTCTGGGATATGAAATGGCCTTTCTTTCACAGAATGACATGGATGTCACAGAATGACATGGATAAGAGCAGTTGTTTTTCAGGGGTGCTATTTACTATATTTAGAAATGAGCAACCCTGGGGTAGTCCCCAGGCTGCTTCCCGTGACCATGAGATCCAGAGTCTGGGGGCCACTGAACATTTGGTCCCCAGTGTGGTCTAGAGACAGGAACCACCAATGTATCCTGTGAGTTGCTGAAAAAAATGCAGGCTCTCAGCCCTGCCCCAGACCTCCTACATGCAAATCTGTTAGACTGTACTCCCCAGACCATGCACATTAAAGACTGAGGTGCTCTGAGCGAGGGGACCCAGGCACCTCGTCATACCTGAGTTTCCTGGTTCCGATCCTCCTTTCAGACTGATCATAAGTGCCCTGCCCTCAGACCCGTGGTATAAATGTCAAGGAGAGGGACGAGGAGCTATGCAGTGTGGGCCAGGACAGACGTGTGGTGCCCCCTCCTGCGTCTACAGCAGAGGGTGGGGACTGGCTTGCAGAGAGAAGGTTATTGTTACACTGTGCACCGGGGCCACTGAGGCAAGGAAAAAGAAAGGGGGGGGGGACGTTTTTTAGGATGACTAAACTAGAATTCCAGAAGTAGAGTAAAGTTATTACTCCCTCAGGAGACTTTGCAATAGTTAAGAAATTGTTTCTATGGGTACTTTCTATGAGCACTGCTGCCAGGCTGAGTCAATTCCAAAGCAAGGCCAAAACACACGACCTAAACCCCACTGACAATTAGTGATCCAAGGCTAGGTAGCTGGGCGCCTCCATTTTCCTCCACTCTTCCTGCTCCGCCCCCTTAGGGAACATATGGTTTGCTCTTTAGGAGAAGCTACTTTTAATTCCAAAAAAACGAATGTACTTGTATCCTTCACTGAAGGATGTGTGATTCAGGCAATGTGATTCTGATCTTTAAATCCAAAGTGCAGGACAGCACAAAAGAGAAAGGCAAGAACCAAAAGCTTTTGGGCAAATAAGAGGAATCCATTTGCTCAGAGAAGAAACAAAAAAGAACTACAGGCATTTCTGTGCCCAAAGATGTCTCGCTGTCATCTGAGGGACTTGGTGGAAGCCGCTGACATTACACTTGGCATTTCCCAAAAACTGAGTTGCCTTGGGAATAAATCCCATTTTTAGAGAAACTGCTTTTCCTTCTGGGAACTAACTTGCTTCTCTTTGGACTTTTTTTTTTCTTTTTAAGAGATGAGTCATAAAGATGTTCATAGAGAACGAAAATTTCACTTTGTCCTGCACTGTGGACACTGGGCAGAGAAAGCTATTGCCAGTAAGGGATACGGCCCTTACTGAGAATGGGGTCTTCTATAGTTTAGGGAGGGGGTTGGGACCCCTACCATCTTTGGAAGAACACAGATTCACGGAGGACGGTTAATATGGAGGCCATACATAATGAAAAAAAAAATAAAATTACAAAAATAACTATTTAAGATTTGAGGGGGAGGATTTTTAAGTGAGAGGAAATGTTTCATTCATCTGTTTTACAAGTTAGAAGCAGGAAACAGAAAACTCCATTTAATATGGAAAACAATTAAAAATAGACTCCAGTTCCATTCTCGTCCAAGTTAATGTAGGGGAGGGGGGAGTCTGGGAGAACTGCGCAGTAGGCGAGCAGCAAGTCAAGAAAAGGAGAGGTTTGGTGCCCAGCTTTTTTGAAACTCTGACTAAAAAGCTCTTTCTGCTCTAGGAAACAGCTTGACAACTTTACACTTCACATTGAAAAGGATTTTTATGAAGGGAAAGTTTCTCTCTCTGTTGAACTCCAACTAGTAAAAACTTGGGACTTAGAATCATCTTCTAAAATTTTAAAGCAGAAGGGTCAACAGATACAACTATTACTTCAAAGTGCTTCTGCTTTGCCTAAGATGCCCCTTCAGAGAAGGGGAAGAACCAACCAGAAGCAGTAAGAGAAGCAACAGAAAAGAAACATGGAAACCCTCAGCAGAGCTGTACAGGGTCGCACAGCGTAAGGGACAAACAACCATGTGAGCCTCATATCCCCAGAGGGTGCACTGAGTGACAGCCCAGTGTGATAACTGCTGGCAAGAGTCAAGGCCAGTGAGTTACCAAGAGAAAAGTCCAGTGGCTGCTTCAGAGGCACAAAAACACATTTGACAGTTTATAAAGGTTTCCACCTATTATGCTTGCTTTTTAAAAAAAAATTTGGTAATCGAAATTTTGCTTTCTAGAAAATTCATGATGTCAAAGAACCACCTGACTTATTAAAAGAGGTATTACTGTACCTAGATTTTCCAGCCAAAACTCTGCTTCGAGTGCTCATGATGAGAGGAGTTTAGGTACATAGACTTTTTCCCTTCTGTCTTCTCTTTCTTTCTTTTTGGTGCTGCCATCTGAAGAGAGTTGTGAAAGCCCCAGGCGTGCAATACATGCTCCACCAGCTTCCTTACACAGATATCCGACATCATCCTAAATCAGGAACCTGTCCCCCTGCTGTGGTCTACTCTGTGGGTCATGGGAGTGAGTAAACGGGGGCAGACAACCTCAGGGAAAGACCCGGTTTGTAAAAATTTCTGTGGAATGTTTGAAGTCCTGCCCTGGAAGTCGCAGCACAGCTAAGTGAATGCCAATGAACTGGGGGCGCTCTGTGAAGGTCCCTTACCTCGGTTGTGTTGCAAGAGTACAATAGTAGGATTGACAATTGTTGTAGAGGGGTAGGCAGAAGACGGCTTGCTAGCTGGCGCAGAGCTCTGGGGATCGGTTCCCACGTGGGATGAAGAAACTTCATTTAGTAGAGGACCTGAATCCTGAAAAGTGAACACACACTGTGACCAACTGTAAGTTACATGAAACCTAACGTTAATGCTTTTTAAAAAGAAGAAATTTACAGTTTTACAAGAACCTTAATTATGAAAAGAAATGTAACCAATGAGACATCACGAATTCCAGTTAGAAGCTTAATCTGGAATGCATAGTCTCTTTGTTGGTGTTAGTAAGGGTAGAGAGCAAGGGTGAGTGTTACTGGAAGTCTCAGCAACATCATTATTTTCACCTGGTAACAACTGTGGGTCACTCCGGTTACTAAAAAAGGAAATTCAGAACAAAGTAGAACATGCAAGACTCATGCAATTCCAAATGTGATCCGAGAACAAGAGCTGGTTTAAAGGAAAAATCAGGAAGGTTTAGTACACTTGTCTAAAGAAACATTAGACAATGTGAGGACAAGAAGCCATTGATGTAAAGAGTGAAGAGTTAAGTACTGGTCCTCCCGGAAAGCCACTCTTGTTATCTGCATCACTCCTCAGCCTTACTAGCACTTGCTTCTGTTATCTGGTTCTAACTGACATTTTTTTTTTCACTCCAGTATGGAGTGACAAAGATCTCTGAAGTGGTAAAGACTTATGAAGATCCTGACTTCAGAAACCTGAGGTTTTGGCTATAAAATCCAATAGAATCATTACTATCAAAATTATAATTTGCATGATGTGTATGATGGCAGTCTTCTTTGAAGACAGGAAAATAAGACCTCAATATGTAGTAAGGATGGGTATACAGTTTCCTCTATCATGCCTATAAATCTTATAAAGTTTCTATCTTGGAATTTATAGACCTCCAGCCGACATGTCATTCTTAAGGAGTCTGAAAGGCAAGACTTTGATCGTTACTCTCCAGATGAAAGTATGGCTCAAAGCAATTAGTTTGCTCCAGAGATCAGCTTCTAAGTACCTGTAGGACAAAAGCTATGCCCCCTTCCTCCTTTTGACCCTTGCACCTAGCACAACATCCTGCAAACAGCAGGTGCTTCATAAATAAACACCACCTGAATGACTGCTGCCGTCTATTTGCAAAGGTACCTGAACAACCTCTGCAGTAAGAAAATACATGCCCATGAGAGAGAGAACGTATCAGGACCAGGGACAGTTCCTAACACACAGTAGGGCTTCAGTCCAATTCTGAAAGTGTCCTAATGTTGCAGCTCCTAGTTACGGGCAACAGCTCAATTTAGTGACTAAAATCCTTCCCTGAGGCTCGAGAGGCATAATATGATCTTATTCAAAAGTATTCATCTCCACTTTTTCATTTGTAAAGTAGAAAAAAATTATACTTGTCTTAATTTACTTCCTAAGTGATTTAATAAAGATAAATGATCGATCTCTGAAAACTCTGCCAGAATGCACCCAAGAAGCACACACACACAAATTGGGCATGTGGCTCCTTAAGGTAGAAGTGTCTCCTGTGGTGTCTGGATGGATCATGTGAACAGGAAGTATTCCACAAAATTTCATTCGGTGGCACAAGTCTTATTTCTGGAACATCACAAAAATGGATACTGACTAAAAGAACCCATTCAATTCACATGAATTTTCTTTTTCCCTCTTCCTCTCAACTAGCCGCAGGTAGAGCAAATCTCAGCTTGTGGCTTGACCACCTTCCCTGGGGGTTCTTCTTGAGCGTTCTCATTGAGTGCAAGACCCCAAGCAGTGCCCATCCTCACCTCACTGTTATCTGGGGCCCAACCAGAAGTTACCAGGCCAGCTGAGGAACCCCTAGAAGTCTACACCAGGCTGATCAGTCAGGTCTGAGAAACTGAGGACACTGTCCTAACTAACCTGTTCTGGATCACGTGTAACAAAACTCAGTAGGAAAATCTAGATCAGATTTCCATCTGATAATCATTACAGATGATACATTATAGAGTATACAACAAAACCACTCACAATCGTAAAATAAACGAGGGCACTAAACATATCTTGCTTTACGTGCTGCTCTAGAGAAATACTCTGTGCCCAAGGGAAGAAGAGACCCTTCAAAGCAGAAGCAGTTTCTCAATTCATCTATAAGCTGCTGGGGGGAGGGGAGGGCATTAGAAACAATCTAGCATTTTCCTCCAACAGGGTTGAGCTGCAAAGCTTAAAGCTAGAAGGATAACCAAAGAGGCCTGACCTAACTGCACTGTGTCACATCTAGAGATCTGAAAGGAGGACCTAGACCAGAATGAAGCTGTCCCCAGCTTTGCTGGGCCTGGTATCTGGCTAAATATTCTCCTACAATTGTAGGAGAAAACCTGTTTTTGTGCAGGATTGGCTTTGGTTTAACAAACCTCTAGAGCCAGTTTTGTAGGCACCCACCTTTACACAAGGGGACATTATGGACATTTAGCTGCATCAGCCAATTATATGACCCACTGTATCTCAAAATGTGGTCTGAGGCCCCTGAGGACCAGAATCCCCAGGATGTGTGTTAGCAAATCAGAGCCCCAGGCCCCTCTGCAGACCCGCCCAATCAGGACTCCGGGCATATAACCAGGAGTTGACAACTTAAATGAGCTTCCATGCCTCTCAGGTAATCCCAGGTACCCAAAGCTTGAGGGCCCATACGGTACCTACAAAAACCCTATGAAAGCAAGGGCTGTGCCTTGTTCATAGTTGTACCTACAGAATCTAGTAGAATGCCCGGAACATGGTAGGAGCTCATTAATTGCTAATTAGCCAATGATTTATTTTTGAGGGACTCTCGCCCCCATTTGCAAGGGCAAGTCCTCGACAACGTAGCTAATGGTCACTGAGCACTCTCTCCACTATCCTAGGAACTCGAACATACTCGGTCCCACTGCAACCCACAGGCCTATGGGTAAACCCACCCATTCCCATTTTACAGTTCACTCTGACGGTCTCAGATCCTCTGACTCCCAGGGTGGAAAAAGAGGTGAAAAATGACTAGGTACCCTGATTCAGCTTTTCCTCTCAAGCACTTGGGGACCCTCCCACCTACCATGGGGACTCGGCCGTCATGGGACAGGACCTGAGGTGTCATGGGCCTCGACCTTCATTCAACATTTTGCCACAGAGCCCCGGGAGCCACTAGTCAGGGGCCCCGGCAATTTTCTGTCTTTGGAGAAAACAGCCCTAACATCTGCCCAAGGCTTTTTGATCCATTTACTCAATTAAACTCAACTCTCTCGTTTTTTTTTTTTTTTTTTCAAAAAAACCCCCTACACTCTGCCTCCTGTGTACGTAACAGCGTTTACTTGCTAACTCAACAGAAGAGGCAATCTCTTCCTGCCCTGGCGCCTCACTGCTCCCTGGCGGAGAGACGGCCGCTGGCGTCCCCTCACGGCTCTTCGGCTTCCCTTGGCTCTCACCACCACATCTGCTTGGCCTCTCAAGAGCATCACGAGCCAAAGGCAAGGCCCCGGAGGCTCTCAGAGGGAAAACGGAGTTCTTTCAGGAAGGTGTGCATTCCGAACAGGACAGACAGGACGAGGGACGTGAGGGGCTCGTGAGCGGCTGCAGGAGCGCGCGCGGGAGGCATGCACTCTGGGGAAGCACACACGGGTCCGGTGGCCACACGAGCACAGTGGCAGCGGACACGTCCCTCGCGGCTTAGTACTTCAGTGAGAGGGGTTTTCACCGCCAGGAGCAGACATTCAGGACAGCTGTGAGGAGGGGATTCCAGCAAGCTTACGGTACTTGAAACGGCTCCCGTGAGGTCAGGCTCCGAGGCTCTGAGGAGGCCCTCCGGGGCCGGAGGGAGCAGCGGAGGAGGTGGTGAGAAGGATGGTGGTGTCTGGCTAACGGGGGGGTGGGGGTCAGCAGCGCCGGCTGGCTGGCTGTGGTGGGGCCGCCTCTGCAGACGAGGGGGAATGAAATCATCTAGAGTCGGGAAGGTCAGAGGTGAGCCGGCAGGGGTGGTCGCCGGGCCTGGGGGGCCAAGGGGCCCCAGAGATGCTGGAGGTCTGGCTGTACCTTCTTGCCCTCTGTCAGTATTAACCAGGTAGAGAGGCACAACTATTACCTCAGGCTGGGCTGAACTGGAGGAAGTGGCACCCTGTAGGAAATAAGGGGGTTGTTACGTAAAGGCGCACGGCAGGGAAGAAGGAATTCCTTATTTAAACGGTTGAGACTGGACATGCAGTGATGTACTCTGAGAGCTATTTAATTGGTGCCCATTCCTCAGAGTACATGAGACAGTCGGTGCTGGCCAGCTGGCCTCCTGACGCTCCATGACACATAGGGAGCCCCGTCCAAGTCGACTTGCCATCCTTCTATTTTTGAGTCCTTTTAACACTTGAGAGAGAGAGAGAGAGAGAACAACAGAACAGGCAGGCAGGCTGCGTTTAGCCCCCGAACAGCTTGCAGAGCCCGAAAGCTTGGGAGCAAATAGAATTTCTCTGGCCCCTTGTGATCAAACATCGACACCCCGTAACTCACCCTATTATTAGTCTCCGGATCCCACACTCCGGCATACTTACATACTACCAGGAAAGGGCGGGGGACAGAGAGGGCCGTGCCAAGGTGTTTAGAGAGCAGAATCTGGGACTCAAGCTGTGGCAAGGTTGACAAGGAGAGGGAGGGGAGGCAGCCCAGAGAACCACTGAGCTGCCCGCATGAGCTTCGAGAGAGACAGTGTAGAAGACACACAAACATTCCTAGTTCCTTGCCTTGGCTGGATAACACGGCTGCAAAAGGTAAGGTTCTTTTCTCTTCCGGTGTTCGGGAGCAGAGGAAAGCTGGGGGCCTAGCACAGGTGGTCTCGCCGCGTCCGGGAACGGAGGCCGAGCACCCTTAGCGGCATCTTTACGGATGTCAAAGAATGGCTGGGGAGGGTCAGGAGGAGCAGAGGGTGGCCTTCCCGTGCTGGCTGTGCGGGGGACAATGCTGGGAGCCGGTGCGCGAGCGCCTGCAGCTTCCAAGGGCGTGCCCGTGGCTGGGTCACGTGCAACGTGAGAGGCGCTTTCCGCGGCCACCCGGCAGATGTTCTTGGATAAACACGGGACATATAAGCTGCTGACCTTTTTATTCCCATCTGCCTCGTGACGTGGGTTAGAGCTCACATTCTCCCTATAAACTGTTCTTGTGGCCACACGGCGGTGCCGGGGTTGGGAGGAAGCACCAGGGACCGTGGGACCTGGAAGCGAGGGCCCGGAACACCGCACACCTTCAGGGCCGGCCTGGGGTCGTGAGGGCCTCTGCTGGCTGGGGGTGCTGGGGGGCACATAAGGCTTTGGTGAGCTCAGGTAGAGGGAGTCCTTGGGGGTACTGTGGCTGGTGGGACGCTGCCATGCAAAGCGGTCTTCTTTAGGGAGAGGAGGCCGAGGGGGAGAGAGAACCTTTAGTGTTATTTTCAAGAGACAGTATCAAAATGGGAGAAAAAACAAAGAGGAGGGAAATGGAAAGAAGCACGACCATTAGAAATAACAGCATAACATGATCTGAAGAAAAACAAGTTCTTGACATGTTTTTAAGCCAATCCTGGACTCCTTGAGGTCCCGACACTTCTCCTCTGGGTGAAGCCAAGGGCTGAATCACACTCACCTGGAGAGGCCAGCCTGACCCGCTCACATCTCAGCCCCGGAGAAGCCAGTCTGACAGCGATCCTTGGTGACCTGCACCCTTTGTTAGCCCTCTAGACTGATGGGTACCCAAGGACTCAACGCTGGAGCAAGGGGACCCAGAGCCCCCCAGTTTTCTCACACTCTTTTCCTCAAATATTTCTGTCCATGCCCTTCATGCTCAAAGTTTAAGTTTACTGAAATGCTTGGATGTCTTTCATTCTCTTCCCTTGGGAAATAGAGAATTGGAAGAATCGTCCTTATTTGTGTTCACAGGAGACAGATGTCTTAATTGTATCACTGAGATTTAGCACTCAATTCCGTAAGCATAACAAATTGAAGCTCACCAAGAAAAGAATGCTAAGGACTTAGAATCCACATGTGCTCTTCTCTCAGAGGAAACAACTTGACGGAACTAATTATTAGGCCACATCTCATTCCCTCTCCCACCCCACAGCTCCCAGCTCCTCCTTGGGTCCCAGTGGGGCAGAAGAAATGGGGTAAATCTCCAGAACGATCCTCATTTCAATGAGAACCATCTGTCAGCCAGTAGCTCAATTGGAAATGAGACCATAAAATGAGAAGTTTCTTTTCCTAGTGCTACGGATTAAATGTGCATGTCCCCCAAAGTTCATATATTGAACCCCTGGCCCCAAGATGGTGTCTAGAGGTGGAGCCTGTAGGTGATAATTAGGGTGCAATGGGGTTATGAAGGTGGGGCCCAATGATGTGATTAGTGCCTTTATAAAAAGAGAGGTCAGGGCTCCCTCTTTCCACCAGGTGAGGACACAATGAGAAGGTGGCTGTCCACATGCCTGGAAGAGTGCCCTACCAGGAACCTTGATTTTGGACTTCCCAGCCTCCAGAACTCTGAGAAATAAATGTCTATTGTTTAAGACATCTGTTTATGGTATTTGCTTATAGCAGCCTAAGCTAAGGCACCTAGATGTTCCTCACTGGTTCCTGTCTTTAAAGACAGCCCAGTGCTAGAGGAAAACCAGAACGTTCTCTCAACGGCATGGGTGAGGTGTGGTAAGAGTTTGGCCACAACCTGGTGAATGGATTATAACCCGAAACTGGGAGAGTGCAAGGGTATGGGTCTGTTTGGGGGTTGTTTATTCTATTCTTTTTGTGGAGCGCAGGTAGAAAGGGGCAAGGGTAAATAGGTGAGAAATCAAGGTTTTTGAGTTTGGATTAGATTATCAGCCTTAGAAACAATAAGCAACCTGTCCTATATCGAGAAGAAGTGATCTGGATGACCCAGGTTAACTAGATGCCGACCCTTTCCACAGGGGACCCAGGTCGGTGCCAGCAGAACAAGGCTACATGTGCTTGCCGAAGACACAAAATAAACGGCCCCTCTCCAGTAGGTTGCAGGGGTAAAACCTTCCAGCTGGGACTTTTGAGGTTTCCAGGAACTTAACACTGGAGGCTGGGGCATGTTTCAGACTGAAGGATGATCTCCAGAAACAAAACACTCAAACTAGCAGCACACAGCAAAGGGACTTCTGGGCTGAGCTGCTGAGGGCTGTCAGGGAGGTAAGCAAAAGACTATTCTGACTTTGGCTCAGATTTACTTTTACTTTGAGCTCGAGTGTCCCACATGTGATTCCTTCTTGTCCAAAGATAGAAATCAGTTTCAGGAAGTTTGTAACTTAATTTGGTTATGGCCCTATAAGGGCCTGGGGTTGCATCACGTCAGGCATAAGGCTTCCCAGGGCTTTGACCCTGTAGACAGGATGCCTCCCTAGAGTGTTGACAAGGCACTCAGAGCCAAAGGCCATCCTGTTCCAAAGTATGTCCCAAAGCGGGACAGGCACCATCATTTTATAAGGAACTACTTTCTGATCTACTGTAAACATTGTAGGTCTACATAGGCTGTTTCCACTCCTCCCTGACTTGTTCCCAATACAATTCCATTTATCTTTGTAGAAGGTGAGGGAAGAGAAGAAATGGGGCTCCTTAAAGAATCAGGTATGTTCCTAGTGATATAGTTCCAGAAACTACCAAACTACCAAGTACCAGAAACTCTGCCTTCACTGGAGACCCCCAGGATGATGCCGTCAGAGAGCAGGAAGCCCTGGTTTCCCATTCCTGGAAGGGAGGAGAGCTGGGCAACAGGTCCAGGCTAGCGGGGGGAAAGGGAGCAGATGGGAGCACTGGGAGACAGGACTTCCCTCTGACCCCCAGGTCTCCAGGACCCCAGCTCATTCCTTATAAGGAGACAGTAGGCCTCTGGGGCTCTGAGAATTGTCCTCATCTGAAGCTGAGCCAAGCCAGTCACCATCCCAGCTCAGCCAGTCCCGTCCAAGCCGGTGTCTACTTACAGCTCTGCCAATGGCTACTGGGACAAGAAGCCATGTTTATATTCAGAAAACAAATCCAAGAAATAATGTATTACCTAAAATTCTTGAAAGTTGGGGAGCCAATTTTTACACGGAATATACAGAATAAAAACCTTTGCATCGGTAATTTGCCAGGCTCCCTTTAAAACACCCCAGTGTTCGCCTGGGTAGCTCAGGTGGTAAAGCGACTGCCTTCTGCTTGGGTCATGATTCTGGAGTCCCGGGATTGAGTCCCGCATCAGGCTCCCAACTCCACGGGGAGTCTGCTTCTCCCTCTGACCTTCTCCCCTCTCATACTCTCTCTCACTCTCTCTCAGATTTAAAACAAACAAACAAAAAAAAAACACAAAACAAAACAAAATAAAAAAACAGTAAAAAAATTTTTTTTTTGGATAGTGACAGACAAAAAAATACACTATCTGTAGGGGTGCCATTGCATATCCAACTCTTGATTTCAGCTCAGGTTGTGATCTCAGGGTCGTGAGATCAAGCCCCGCATGGGGTTCCACGCTCAGTGGGGAGTCTGCTTGGGATTCTCTCCTTCTCCCTCTGCCCCTCCCCCCACTCTCTCTCTCAAATAAATTAAAAAAAAGAAAAGGAATTATCTATAGGTGATACTACAGGAGGTTTGCCCTTATGATAAGGCTCACCCTCACCAACTCCTTAAAGGCAATGGTTAACATCCTGATCTGAACACAATGAATGCTCAATAAACCTACAGTAAATAAATGTATTTAAGGGGAATTTTTATTTACTTCACATGCTTTTAAAATTATCTCTTTAGAAGAGCTAAGAAGCTAAAAGGAGCCAGTGAACAAGGCTTTGGGCTAAGTCACTGATTGGGAAGGAGGATGTGCTTCCAAATCTGCCTTGAATTAATTAGCACCATTTCCTAACCCGGGTAGGAGCCAACTGTATCCATCCTGAGACCGCAGAGACAGGAGCCCGTCTGCCACGGACAGCACACTTACACACCATGGCAGATCTCGGAAACGGAACAACTATGACAAGTCATTTACTGGATAGCTGTGTCCCATGAGGGCCTCAGGAGGCCAGGCATGCTGGCAGCTCTGGCCTGGCACGCACAGGGCTATGCCAAGGGGAGTCAAGCAAGGCAGGGGTGGAAGGCTTAGCGGGGCTGCTCAGAGACACCTCAAGGCCTAGAAAGATAGGGTCTGCAGAGAGGAAGGAAGACGTCACCTCTGACTGGTTAACATTTCAGGAGTGGGTGCAATTCTATGCCCTCCGGAACAGGGGCCAGAGGATCACTGAGGAGCGGGGTGGGAACCAGGCTGGCATTTGGAATTCCCAGGCTCCTTGTAAGGTCTGGGAACACCTTCACAGGAGACAGGCCCAGGGGAGAGTGGACCCCACAAGGAACATGGTCCCACCACATTTGTTTGAGCAGCACAGCTTGCTTTAAAAGAAAGTACTGCTCTGGGGGCGCTTGGGTGGCTTAGGGGGTTAAAGCCTCTGCCTTCGGCTTGGGTCATGATCCCAGGGTCCTGGGATAGAGCCCCGCATCGGGCTCTCTGCTCGGGAGCCTGCTTCCTCCTCTCTCTCTGCCTACTTGTGATCTCTGTCTGTCAAATAAATAAATAAAATCTTCAAAAAAAAAAGAAAGGACTGCTCCGTTCCATGGAGCATGTTGATATGAGACCATAAACAAACCACAAATCTTTCTGAATTCGGAAAGATTGTGTAACAATCCTATGTTAAACAAACAAACAAACAAAACCCACAAAAACCAAAAACACTCTTCACATATCACCTGAATTAAAACAGGGTCTATTCTACCACCAAAATGGCAAGAGTAGCCACAGGGAGAGGAAGGAAGAAAGATCAGGGAAACAGCTTAGGGAAAGACTTGAGCAAAATTATCCCTCCTCCAAGCTGTCCAACCTCAGGGGGTTTTCCTCCGCAGGCTCGGGTGAAGCGGAGGAGGCTGGGGCTTCTGTCTGCCTGCTCGGGGCTGCTGGTCGGGGCTGACCGCAACTACCTGACCATCATCCGAAAGGCTCGAGTTGCTGGAACTCTTACAGGAAATTAATGGAATAAACCCAAGAGCATACTCTTCCTTGACTATCCTATTCCAGAGTTTTTAACACACAGGCCCAGACCTTCTCTCCCTTACTCAGGGCTAAACAGAGTCCTTCTTTCAGAACATCTCCATGTGCCTTTCAGACCTAGAAAACACTGGGCTTACATTTCCTGTCCCCGGTATAGAAAGAGCATCTTCATCCTATGCGTCTGTGACCCCTGACCCCCCCACTTTTCACTCACTCTGGTTCTCACAGAGCTTTTCCAGAGCTGGCCAAAAGTGCGACTCAGAACCCAGCCCATTCCTTAGCCGGGCAAACAGGAAGTCCGAAGTGTAGACACAAGCACAGGTGCCACTCACCCGTCCCAACCCCGCCCCCCCCTTGGGCACATGCCTACCTGGGGCTTGTCGGAAGGAAGGTTGGGATGCACACTTCTGTAGCCCTTGGCAGCAAGTGAGGAGGGCTGGGCGTTTCCATTGGCATCCGCATTGGAAGAAAGCCTCCACTCATCTGAGAGATGGGGGGGGGGAAAGAAAGAAACCCCTCACTCAGAGGAACACTCCCTGCTCCCCTCTAACCAAAGTCCCGGGCCGAAGGTGGAGCAGAAAGAATGCGAGAGAAGTCCTACCTGCTGAGGGAGTCTCTGAGTCCAGAACTACGTGTGGTGCAGAAAGGAGGAAAACAAAGAGAAAAGGGGGCAAACAGAAATGGTTACACTTGCAGGAAACAAGCATGTACTGCAGAGAGACAGGAAACTCCAGCACCCCGTTGCCAGACACAAAATGCCCTCAGTCACGACAGCCTAATTACCATAGGAACCCACTCTAACCCATGATGTGCTCACAGGCGCTGACCTTTGAGAACACAAGGCTCACATTCACAGTAATGAAGAAACAATTGTTCCTTGACATTCTTATTTTACGGACAAAAAGGCAACAGAACTCTCTCCTGCCCGGTCGCTAGTAACTCCCATTCCCCTTCTCCAGTCCTGCTGTGGGCTCGGAATGACCTCTCCTCATTAGCAGGCTGGGCTCCTGGACACGGTCAAGGAAGATAAGCAGTTTTTCGGTGGTGACTGGCGCTGGGCTAGGGGGACAGCATGATTTAAGCCCAGAGGTATTCGCTGTGATAAGGACTTTTTTTTCCCCCTCCCTGTCTGCTTTTCTTCTTTCCACTTAAATGAGCCACATAAACAATTTAAAATCGAATCACCCTGAGTTTTCATCATGCTACAAGGCACCCTTGTATCCCTGTAGCCAGGTACCACCCAGTCCTCCCAGCCAAGCCAGGCACCTCTGAGAGCCCCCTCACACCAAGAGGTAGCAGAGCACGGGGGTTACCAGCTTGGCCGGGAAAGCAGCTGGACCTCAGCTCAAATCGTGGATGCACTGCCAATGGGCTCTGTGACCCTGAGCAAATTCCAAGCTTATTTTCCCATCTGAAAAGTGGGGTTAATGTTACCCCGGCTTCCTGAGTGCTGTTCTAAGGATTAATGACAGAATGCATGAGAAATGCTTAGCATGGGGCCTGCCAGAGCTCAGTGTTTGCTATCATCTTCTGCACCATCTCCTGTCTATGCTCTCTCCTCCATCTAGCCCAGAGGTCAGCACACTCTTTCTGCAAAAGGCCAGACAGGGAGTATTTTCAGCACTGTGGGCCATGTGGTCTCAGTCGCAACTATTCAACCTTGCTGTCCTAGCACAAAAGCAGCCGCAGATCATAGGTACATGAATGAGTGTGGCCGTGTTCCAAAGAATTTTTATTTATGGGCCCTGAATTCTGAATTTCATGTAATTAACATAGGCATCTAATACCATTCCTCTTGTGATTTTCCTTTTATCCATTTTTTCCCAAGAACTATTCTTAGTTCATAGGCTGTACAAAGATAGGCATGGGCCGGGTTTAGCCCACAGGCCGGTTTGCCAACTCCTGAACTAGCCCATCTCTTAACTTCCTTCTTTGTGCCCTACCTACTTTTACCTTCCAAGAGAGATGGACACAGCCACTCTCACAGCCCCAGCCCCATCTCCATGGGGCTCCCTCAAGAGGTGGGCTTTCCAGGTGTCAAGCTGAGATTGATCAATGTCACGGACCACCAACCTAAGTGCCAGACGCTGTTAGTCACTTTTGTACCTATTTCGTATTTGATTTCATCACCCAACAGGTCTGCGGGGGAGATGATCCTTCTACCTCATGGATGAAGAAACAGAGGACAAGGGACTTGCCCAAAATCACACAGCCAGGAAACACAAAGTAATCAGTCTGGGTCTCCGGAATCCAGGGCAGCATCTGCCCACCACTGTCAGCCACCAACCCCACCACCAGCCACCATCAGCCACATTCCAGGGAAGTGCTGGGAGCCAAAAGGTGGTGGAACAGGAGGCAAGGGCAGAGGTCAAGGTTTCGGGCGATCCGTATCCCGGTAAAGCAGTCTGGCTGCATCAGAATCCGCGGAGTGCCCACTAGAACGGATTATCCTGCCGCCGCCGCCGGCATTCCCCACTCCATAAATGGGAGGTAAAGCCTGGGACTTGACATTTCTAACACGTTTCCCCGGTGATGCTAAGGCTGCTGGTCCGTAGTCCACACTTTAAAAAACCATGATAAAAGGAATACCCAAAGAACATCTGGGATGCCTAGATGGCTCAGTCATTAAGCGTCTGCCTTTGGCTCAGATCATGATCCCTGGGATCAAGCCCTGCATTCGGCTCCCTGCTTGGAGGGAAGCCTGCTTTTCCCTCTCCCACTCCCCCTCTCTCGCTGTCTCTCTCTGTCAGATAAATAAATAAAATCTTTAAAAAAATAACAAACACCATCTTTTTTCTAGAGAACTGTTTTCTATTAACTTTCTAACTACTCAAGTATCCATTGTCGCTTCCTTTCCACTCTAAAACAGTTTTTACAGCACGTTTCGGTTGTGTTCCCCTTCAGCAGGCTGCAGCTCACATTTCTGCCACCCCTGTACGCACAATCCACAGGTTGTCTCCTCTTTCCAATCACATAGCTGGGGACTCTACAGGACTTGAGTTCCATGCACATTACTGCAACGTACTGGCTCCTTCGACTGGAGGCAGGCTGCCAACCACTGTGCATTTCCTTTTTCTCATCTATGAAGTAAGATCTTTACCCATGGACACCTCACAGGCTTGCTGAAGATCCAGAGATCAGGCATGTGGAGGATCCTAAAAATGACCATTTTTAACACTCACTGTAGCATCCATCCAGATTCCTGGCCCAGGGATTGCCTTCCACATGGCAGGCCCTCAACCACTAGGTGACACAATGTGACAGTGGTCCCCACCCCCCGTATCCATCAACTTTTGCTTTGTCTTCCTTTCTAAGTTCTTTCTTGTCCACCACTGCCAAGTCATTCCATCCAATGTGTTACATCGACACACACACTGAACCTCAATGGTTCGGAGCGAGGGGTTACCTCGTGAAGGATGTGGGCGTTCTACGTGGATGTGGCGGCACATTGTTTTGCGTGCTCTTTGGGTTTTGGTTGGTTTCCGTCTATTCTGGTGGCGCCGAGAAACAGATGTCTGTCCCTCCACAGCACTGGTTGTGAAGAGACTGCCATTCTGGCATCAGACGGCCCAGTCCAAGTCCTTGCTAACTGCACGTCCTGCAGCGAAGGACAGTCTTGCTTAGGAAAGGAGGGCTTGTCTGCTTCTTTTGAGTCATGAGGACCAAATGGGAATATGTGGCGTGAAGCAAGTGCTTTAGTCAACTTGGACTCCAAAGCATAAGGAAGAAAAGGTTCCCCACACAGAGAAATAAGTCAGAGCTGTTGACAGCTGCTATTCGAGAAATAGCTTTGAGAACATAGTATCCTTGGGATCAACCCTCTTTTTTGTCTTATTCCAAGTCATTAAAACTGTTCCCCTTTTCTGGGCAGAAAAGGCAATTCCCAGGACCTCTCTGGGCATTCCTCTCTTCTTTACCAAAGGAGGCCTGAATTCCCAACATCATCATCCTATTACCTCGTCTTCTGAACCTTCAAGGTGCGCAGTGGCTCACAGCCATTTGGACCTGAGTGCAGCAGGTGAGACCTGATGTACATAATCTTCAATTATTAACTCTTGGCTGAGGAGGCTGTCAAAAATGCTTCTTTCACAAAGCGTTACCTCAGCGCTCCTGGAAGGGGAGGAAGGGCTAGGAAAGTTGGATTCTAGATAGGTTTTGCAGCCCTGAAGAGACTCAGCCTTTCCAGGACAAGTATAATTTCTTTTATCTTTTCCTCTATCTCTTCTTTACACACAACCTTTTGTGGCCTGTGGCCACAGCCTCCTGATATGTTCTTTTATCTTATTCTGTGCTAATTTCATTTTGGTCAACTTTAAAGTTGTGCTGCTGATCAGTCCTTTTTGGGATCTCAGGACAACTGGGTCAGGTTCCACATGGTCCAGCAGAGTATCCAAGAATTAGAGGATGTGTTCAAAGTGGGCCTAATAGTGTCCCAAATCTCATTTGTGTTTATTTCTTTTATTCCAGTTGTGGGATAAAGAACAACCTTGCCCCAAAAGAGGTCTGACTTTGCTTTCTGACTTCTGGTAGTTAATCTCTATAAACCGTTGGAATGTCATCCCAATGAGGTCTTTGTGCCAGATCAATAACGTGATTTGGGGGGGGGGTGGGCTCTGAGCCATCAAGACCTCAGCCTCCTAATGGACTGGAGAGTGAGGATCAACCATGGGAGCAATGGATAAAAATTTTGACAATACTTGGAACATACTGTCATACCTCAGTGCTGGGAACTAATGCATCCTGACTCCCTAGAGAGGTCAATAAAAGGCCCCATGCTTGGTTCTTCCCTAGAGCCCACGCTGGGCTTCTTCTCTTGGCTGATACTAATCTGTATCCTCTCCCTGTAATAAACCACAACCATGAGTACAACCATGAGTATAATAGCTTTCAATGAGTTCTTGGAGTCCTAGCAAATCACGAAACCCAAGGGTAGTTTTGAGAATCCCCTCACCTAATATTTGGTGTCAGAAGTGAGGGTGTTCCTTGTCTGAGGGGAGCATCTGCAACCTAGAGACCGACTGGGAAGCCCAGGCTTCAGGTGAAGGCACTAACCTCTGCCTCTGCCTCTAGACTTCCAGCCTCCTACCTCCAAGTCCTGGGCCCAAGCTGTGGCTGCCAGCCCAGCCGTCCCTCCCGCAGACCAGCTGCCCCCACAACCCAAGTCCTTCTGTCCTTCTGGCCTGCCCATTTCTCCTGCCTAATGGGGTTTTGTAGAATTTGGGAGTTATCCATAAGCTGACCCTTGTACTAACAGAGCCCTTAAGAGACTCTTGATAGAAACCAAAGACCTTCCTTCAGCTCCAAAAAGGTTTTTCCCTTGATTCCAACCCAAAAGTTTATGTACGTTTCTAGTTTGGCCAAATTTGTGGATGGCTTCCCACCCTTTCCCATTCTACATTCTTAGTCCTATGTTAGCTTTATGTCTCAGAAATGGTGAAATGTATATCAGTCCAATAAAATATGAAATAAGAAACAAAAAAAGGGAAGTGAGGGTATCCTCAGGGCTCCTGGGTGGCTCAGTTGGTTAAGCATGTGACTCTTGATTTCAGCTCAGGTCATGACCTCAGGGCTGTGAGACTGGGCCCCATGTTGGGCTCCACGTTCAGCAAGGAATCTGCTTGGGATTCTCTCTCATCCTCTCCTTCTGCCCTTCCCTCCCTCATTAAAAAAAAAAAAATCTTAAAAAAAAAAAGTGAGGGTGTTTTCTTATGGAGACTTTTCCTTCCAACTTCTTACTTTGGCAGTCATTCTTGCACAGGCATTCGTAAGGAGGATTCTGAGTTACTGGGGGTAGAGAGAGTCTTTAACTGGTCCCATGTCAATTTTCTCATGATAAGTTTTTGCTACTGCCATTTCTAGAGTGCAAACCTGAGAGTCAAACCAGGGAAAATGTACTGGTACAGTCCCAAAGCTAACAATGTGGTCAAGGACCAGGCAGGAAGCACTGAAGCAAACTGCACAGAATTAACACAAAGGGAAGGGGTGAACTGGATTTTGGCTTGTGGGTCAGAACACAGGGATTGATGGTCTTCGGGCTATACTAGACAGGAAGCTCCACGTCACACCCAGCAGTGCACTGGGCTCCCTGTCTCTTCCAGAGTAACTAACACCTGACCTGGAGACATGTCACCCTGAGCCAAAAGAGCCAATACCCACACCTGGCCAGGCAAATGATATCAAGAAGCAGGGATAAGGTAATGGGAGTCAGCAGTAAGATTACTGCAGTTCTTTCCAGATGCTTCTGATCCAAAAACCAAGGTCCACATTCAGAGTTTAGGAGGCTGGTCAGGAAGCCGTGGCTAGGGATCCAGAGTTAAGCTACCACTTGAGGGCCGGAGTCTGGAGGAGGCAAGTCCAAGGGCTTGTCAACAGGCTCGATCTCACTCCATCTCAGAAAGGACCTCCATCCTCCGAGCGTTCATCTGGATGCACGTGGCTCCCAAATCTACACCCCGAACTCCAAATTTCCAAATATCTGTTAAAAACTTCCCCCTAGAAGTCCTGCCCTTGCCCCGAAACTCAGTGTGGCAAACAATGGAATTCAACATCCCTTTCTCTCCCTTCATAAGCCACTGTCTCCACAAACACCACAGCCACTCTCCTGGTCACACAGGGGAGGCAGCAGGGAATCCCACCTCTCCGTGCTCCTCACACATACCACACGGGGTCCTGCCCCTTCGCTCTTCCAAACGCACGTCCACCCTGGCCCCCGTTCCTTGTTCCCACTGCGCTCACGGCCTCTAGCTGAAATTACAGGAAGGCTTTCCCAGGCCTCCGGACATGCACAACTGCCATCGGAGCTGCCATCAAAGAACACCGGCAGTGTGCCCGGCCGGGTGCTGAATCTTGGGGTGAAGGAGCTCACTGGACCCCAGCACCTCTACCGAGGTCCTTCCATGTCACAGATGAGGAAACTGACACTCGCCGAGGTTGAACGAGTCGCCCACATCACAAAGATGGTAAGTGGCGAAGCTGGGCCTTGACAGAGGGCTGTGTCACTGCGAAACTAGATCGTGTCTCACAGAACGAGGGAGGTGGAGCAAGGACAAGGAACGGGAGACGCGTCTGAAATGGGGGTGTCAAGGGGTCACGTAAGCAAAGAAGGTGCTGGGCAGTAATACAAACCTGGAGCTTCCAGTCTGGGCAACTGCTCAGCAACCTGTGGGCCTGCAGGGAGGGAAGGTGGCGGTGAAGCCAGGGAGCGAGGCATTGAGGAGGCAGACAGGGCAGCTCAGGGACAGACGCTGGCCCCAGTGATAAGGGAGAGAACTGGACGCTACCTGACATCAGCTGTCTGGGAGGAGGAAGCACGGAGGAGACACCTGCTGCCTCATATTTGGGCTCCGGGTCTGGGCTGGACGTGGCTGCCTGTCGAGGCGCATGGACTCCCAGGCTCTGGGACAAAACTGAAGACTGGGGCGGGGTGGGGGGGGCAGCGTGAGGAAGCAAGTTGCCATCCCGAGGCTCAGGTGCAGGGAGCTGAGAGGGCTGAGAAGAGGGCTGGGAACCACGCGGACACAGACAGGCGCCAGCAGGACGCTGGTCAGTGAGCAGTACGGTAAAAGGACAGGATCTCCAGCTGGAAGGTCCCATCTCTAGAGCCCCATCCTTCTTCAAGTTAACTGCAGCGTTAACTCATTCCAGCCTCTTTGGTACTCTTCCCTCTACCCAAACCCAGCTTGTGCCTTTCACCTAAACCGCCCTGGGATGTAATCTTGAATCTGTCCTTGGTGAATGGGATTCTGTTTGTGTCAGGTTAATTCCCAAAGTTCCCAAGGTCCCAGAGCATGTTGGAATTCAATACCATCTTGCCCAGGTCCTTCATACTTTACCTCGGAAAGCACGACAGTGGACTAGCAGCCCACGCCTGACTCTTCTCTTACAGTAAACAGACTTCTGTCCTCATCTGAAGCACCCAGAATTATGCTGCTTTTCCTTCCCTTCTCGCTATTTCTCACCACAGTTCCCACGGACTACTCAGTGCCCTGCACACAGATGATGCTAAATGAATGTTTGCCGACTTGGGAGTCAAGGATCTCCACTTACCAGGAGGAAAATAATCTAAGATCGATTTACTGTAGAGGTATGGATGACCAATAGCTCTCCCTTAATTCTTCAGTGTATTCGCATTTTAACACAAGATATTCCCTCACCCAAATTAGCTGTCAGAATTTATAAGATGTAGAATTATTTGGAGAAGAGAGAGCTTCCTAAAAGTGCTCAAATCACTGTAAGGTCCTGTAAATCCAAGCCCACAGATTGCCAGGGAAGGGGACAGTCAGTGCTGTGTGTTAATGCCACCCCACAACCAGGAGGGGGAGCTCCAGGACCCTCTCCTCCCACTCGCCCTGCTAATTCCCCCAGCGGAAGGGCCCTGCACTTGATTAAGGTCATTTTATTGAGCCATGGGCTGTAGGTACGGTCTTTTTCTTTCAATTATCCCTGAAGATTCTCTCTTCCCCAAACATCCTTGGGAGCTGGATCTTCTCAGGTAGGCCAGGAGAGGCTGGATGAAGCTAGCCTTAGGAAGAAATGCATTATGCTTTCACTCCTCGGCCTCACCTTTCCAGGAGGCTAGAGTGGCAGACTGCAGGGGGGCAAAGGCCGGTATGGGTTGAGGAACATAGGGCCAAGAAGCAACTTTCAGCCTATAGTGCTGGAGGCCACTTATGCCTTCCCTGAGACCAGGGAGAAAGCAGCTCTCCACAAGGCACGACATTACCAGAATGAGGCTCGTGCTTAAACCCTAGCCTGGCTTTGTCCTCAGGCATCTGCCTTGGCGCTAGTTCTAGGCAGCTGGGACAGAAGTCAGTTTCCAAGATGCCTGGCCACTTACCGGCCCCTTCCTTCAGATTTCCGTCTCATCACAATGTGGGGGAGGGATGCTCCCCACTGCACCCAGGAGTCTGTGTGCCTCACCTCCTTTTATCTTCAGTCCCAAGGAAGTGGTCTTCACCTCACTTCTTTTCTTCCTCCATTTCCTTTAAGATGGAAAGGAAAGTCCCCTTCCCTCTAGCAATAGCTCAGATGTGATCCCTGGACCTGCAGCATCTCAGCATGACCGGGAATTTGTCAGAAATACAGACCCTCAGACTCTACTTCAGACCTGTCAGTGGGAATAACCATAAATCCTAAAGCCCCAGCCTGGGGCCCAGCATCCTGGCCTTTCACTCCAGGTGATTCTGATGCAGCTCAGGTGTGAGAACCAGCGCCCTGTGGAGTGGATGGGGGATGGGGGGCCGGGGCTGCCCCACCCTCAGCTAGCTGTCCCTGGGAAACCTCAGTGTTTCTCAACTCCCAGAACACTTGGGGAGCTCTGGAAAACCCTCTCTAGAGAGGTCACAGTAATCACAGTCATAACCTACTAATAGCGGCTGACCTCTAACGGCTCATTCCATGCCGCTAGGCAGGTGCAACACCTTCACCCACTCCACGCTCACAGTAATGCTATGCGGCGGGTGCAACTATCAAGCCCTTTCTCGAGAGGACACCACTAGAGCCGGGACAGAGAATGTCCTGTCCACAGCTACACGGCCACAGATACGAACACAGATCTACCGGGTTCCGAAGTCCCAGGTCTCAACGCCACTCTCTAGACCCCCCGAACGGTGGAGCCGGATGGGAGATGGGCTGCAGATGGGCTTCTTCGTCGGGATCCTGGTGCTCCCAGGGTGCAGTGGCCTTGGGATGGCTCTTCTGATCCTGCTGCTTCAGCTGCCAGGTGGCTTCCCCAGACCTCAGCCCTGCCCCTCCCCTCTTTCTGGGAGCCAGGTCAGTCAAGCACCTGCATTTCTCAAGCTCCCCTGGCTTCTCCCTGCCTCCACCGCCCCAGCCATGCTTGGCCACTTACAGCCATCTCGGGATGGTCTCTGAGAAAACTAACCTCTAGCCCATCTCAGCACTCCCCTCCCATGCAGCCTCTGTCCTCAAGAATGTGGTCTGCAGGGCCACCGGGCTCTGTAATGAGGTTTCTCCTCATCTCCCTGGTCACCAGCTAACCAAGTGGGGCCCACTGCCTCGCCCCTGCCTGAAACAAGTGATCACGTGTTAGCTCAGGGCACAGCCCAGACGCAACAAGCTGCTGACTGCTCCAGGGACCTGGGGGAGACTCGGAGACAGCTGGTGAATGCACGCCCTCCCGAGCAGAAGCATGAGGGCCTCTCTCCCTCCCAAAGGGACTCTGAACCCCTCCCCTAGGCACCGGGGTCACACACCTGGCTTGCTCTCATGCTGCGGGGTTTCCTGAGGGCTTGTGGGGCCACTGCTCGGGATTTCCCTGTAGGAAGACGAGGCCCGGAGAGTCACCGCTCCCTTCCCTGTGCAGATTTTTGTAGGATCCATGTCTGAAAAGGAAAGATGCAAAAGAGAAACCTCAATCCATGGCTCTTGCAGGATTAAAGCAACAGTCAGTTAGCAACTCATGACAGCCAGGGAATGAGATGAACCTGCTTACAGCCACGCGAAGTCTTATGGTCAATGTGATGGTCAATGAGAATTAATTTGTGGGTGGAGGAGAGAGACGAATCCCATTTCCGGAGGTTTACCACGCATCATGAGGTTCAGGGAGAATGGAGGCAACAATAAGTTCTGTGTAAGTTATAATGATCAGCTGAAAACATTTCAAAATGAAAGCAGGTTAATTCCTTTCATTAGACGAGGCTTAGGTTGGTGAGTAGACTTCTGACCAATTAGTGAGGAACAATTCAAGAAAGAGTTGATGAGAGATTTCTCGAGCTTCCAGACCATCCTTCTTATGAAAGAGCAAGCTGGAAACATCAGTTGTTCCAGGGAAGAATCAAGTTGTTCTGAGGAAGAATCACCCTCCCTGCAGTTCTCCAGTGGAAAAAGGAAAAGAAAATCTTCTAACCACAAGGCAAGACCCTTAAAATGCCGACGGGATATGCTGCCTGGAGCGAAAGATCATGGGCGAGAGCTTCACATTCCAAACTTAATGAAGAAAATTCACACCAAAGAAAATGACAAGAAACACCCAATCCTTCAGTGAACAGTGTTCACTGTGCCCCCCACTGAGTCTTCTCTGGGCCCCGATCTTTCCTACAGTTCACAATGGCCTAAAAGCACCCTCGGGGGCATCTTTCTGAATTCCATTGAGAAGGACTTCAAAAAAGGACTCCAAAGATCTGGACGCTCATCCTCTAGAAAAACCAGGGATGAGGAGTCAAGAAACTGACGTAGATCACACAGTTCTAGAAGGCACAGGTTTCCTTCCATTCAGCTCAGCTGAACTGAATGCCACAGTACAGTTTTTCAAATTGCTCAGAGCACAGCCTGGATCTCTGACCTAGAATTGTCAAGACTGGGATTATGGGGTAAGACTTCAGGCGGGCGATGGGCAGGATGGAGGCGCAGATGTCCCCTCCTCCTCATTCCCACACCAGGACAGCGAGAGGTACGGCCTCCTCTCTCCTCCTTTCCAGTCCAGCAGCCTCTCCAGCAACTTGCACGGAATGACCACTGGTGTTACAGAGGAGAACACATCTGCCCCATCAGCACCTCTTCCCATCGAATGCAAAGCACAATAAGACAACGTACGGCAGGGCAGCCGGTGACTTGATGGGCATGTGACTTGTCCAACCCTACCAAAAGGACAAGTGACCGATATCACAAAAGCACTGGGAAAACGGATTCACGGTCCTTTCAGAAGGGAGAAGCTGCAAAATGACAGATCCAGCCTGTCCCAGGCTCCTGGAGGCCCAGCCAGATTGTCCCAAGGCCAGAGCGTGCCATTGGGGCAAAGTACCGCCGGGGCCTCACTTGTGCCATTCCACACAGAAGGAAGCCATGTGTCCAAGCCGGCACCTGACCAGCACCCTTGGTCAGAGAGCAATGGCAGGAAATGAACTCGGGGGCTGGAGAACACAGCAGAGCATCTAGGATTGGCATCTAAAGCACCTGCTTCAAGTTCAGCCCAACTCACAGGCTCCCTGTGTAGGTACATTAATTCTCAGGGAGACTGAAGTTTTAAATAAAGTACTGGGAGCTGAAAGCCCCCAGGGAGAGCCAGGTACTACGTGCACCTCCACGTATCACGTACCCCATGTACCAGAGCCCCGTGCCTCTGGACTGACCCTTCTCCTAAAGAGAGGATGAGCAAGGCATCTGCCAGTACTTCTCCAGACTTACTAGCTCCCAGGAGAAACACACACACACACACACACACACACACACACACATGCACGCACAATAAGAAAGGAAACCAGCTAAGGACGTGAGAGGGAAGAGCCCCTAAACATGCAAGAGTTAAGCCTCCAAGTCTTTGTTAGAAGGAAAGGAAGGAAAACCATGCAGGATCTGCTAATAATTAAAAAAAGAAAAAAGAAACCAACCCAAGGAGAGATACCTGGAGGGAATACCAGGCCTGAAGAGCTTTTCACTGTCTTCACAGGAATTATTTTAACAGCAGAAACAGAGCGCGCACGTAAAGGGTCGGCAGTTGCTGAAAACACAAAAGGGTAAATGGTGCATCCAGAAAGGACATTTGGGAAACACTCAGGCAGCTGAGGAACTGGGCAGGGACAACAGGAGGAAGTCGCCCACACGAGAAGAACAATGGGAAGAGCAGTAGATGTGGTCTTCTCAAACAGCCTGCCTTCTCTCTCTGGAGTCCCTGCCAAGATGGCAGAGCCCCTCCCCCGTCCCCCCCGTCCCCTATACACAGTTGGTCAGTGCTTGTCTGCACCTCCTGCCACACCAGGAACGTGCCAAGGCTCCAGACAAAGAGGTTTCCGACACGCCAATGTCCTAGCACACAGCAGAAGGGGAGAGCACTTAGGGTCCGAGGGGCCCCTGGGAGAATGCCGGGGTGTCTGTGCTGGAGGCAGGGCTGTGAGGAGGAGAGCTCCTGCTTGGGCCCCTGATGAGTGCAGGAGGAAAGGGAACATGCTGGTGAGCTGCCTCCCCGCCGTCACAGCTTCTGGGGTCCTTCCTGTGCCTGTTCTGACCACCATGGGCCCCTGTCCCTGAACAAATCAGAACCTCCATCAGTTGGGCAGCAGAGGGTCTTGCTTAAACCCAGGCTGTCCTGGACAGGAGGCTGCACACTCAAGACTCCGGGCAGCACCCACATCCGCAGCCCAGGATGCTGACCCCCAGGCAGGCCATCGGAGAGCTAGCAGAACAGCCCAGGACGTGGCCAGGGCAGCTGTCCTCATGTGCTGGGCTCCCCTGCTTCTCCCTCTGAAGTCTTCCCCAGCCCGCCCCCCCACCCCCAGATCCTGGAACCTCAGAGGTGGCACATCCCCAAACTCCTCTTCGTACCACGTGCACGGGAGCCTCCCCTCCCCCCGCCTCTCCAGTGGGAGCAAGCAGAGATGGAGCTCTGGCCCTAGGGTGCCAGGGTCACCCCAATGAGCCCACTCAGACATCTTCTGGCCCCATATCTATGTAATAACTGGGGGATAAGGGCTGCTGGGGAAGCAAGACCATCACTAGTGTGTCAGTATCACACTGGTGAGCCAGTCAGGGGACAGGAGGGGAGGCAGTCCCCTCAGCCACAGAGCGCTCACCTTCCAGTCCCTCACGCTGCTGCCTCGTAAGGCAGTCAGTCACACAGCACACGGCCACTGGTAACTAAGTAGGCAGTAACAAGCGTGCTGCACATACGGAGATACAAACCCGCTTGCATGGCCAGCCCACCGTCTGCTCCTTATGACCACGTGGGAGACTGGCTGGTGGGAGACTTCTGCTACCTCTCTCAGAGGAAGAAGCAAGAGGGCTGGTGCTACTCAGAGTCATCCAGCTCCTCGGGGAAGAGGCTGGAACTCAGCTGTCCTGGCCCATGGCTCAGTGACTTCCCCAGGCCACCACGATGACCTTCAGGTGACATGTGCTGCCTCCTTTCCCTATGAGGGTTGCATCTTACTGAGTGGAGAGTAGACGCCATGCCCACCTGCCGCCCTCTCCCACAGCCCTGAAGTCTGCTCCAGGGAGACCGTCAGCCACAGGGCCGGGGCTGATGGCGGCTGATGCCCTCTAACACCCCCTCAGTGTAACTTAGCCAAGATCGCCCAAGTCCTTGAGGACGTGTCCCATACTAGGAGTGGAGAAGGGGGGGTCGGGAAGGGAAGCAAGGAGGCAAGGGGCACACAGCAGCAGCTGGACACCTCCTGCCACAGAGGAACCGACCCCGAAACTACCTGGGCCCCCATCCCCCAGCTCCTGCCGGGCTCCGCACCTTCCCTTCCCAGCTGCCCCTGCCCCCGACTTCACACTTGGCCCTGTCTCAAGAGGAATACTTGGCTGAACCAGATGGAAGTTACAAAGGCCAAACAGGTCACATTCTGAAATTACTCTGTGAGAGATGGTGCTTTCTGACCTGACTGCCCAATAACAGGACCTTTGCCCCCTCTCTTTGAGACCATAAAATTTAGAAGCACGAGCAAGGATGGAATCAGTAAAACCCGGCATCTGAAGCAGGAATAAAACATCGCAGAACATCTCAGGTCCTCATTTTCTAGCTAAGGGGACGCACATGCATAAAGACAATGGACCTCCCGAGATGTCCATCCGTGAGCAGAACTGGGACACGAGCCCATACCTCATCACTCGGCCCAGGCTGCCCTGCAGAAGTGACATGGGAGCCCTGGCTACTTGGGCAGCCGTGCTGAGAGGCTGAGGAGGAGAGAGCACAAGGCACATGGGGCCTCAATGGTCATCTTACCTGTCACTCACTTCCCACTTAAATCTTTTGTCCTAAAATTTTTAAAAAACTGAAAACCGAGGACACACATGAAACTAATGCCACAGAAGTAACTGATTTCAGCACTCAGAGGTTCTTGCCTCTGGGTCAAGGCTGGGATCGGGTCACTATTTACAGCCACTGAAGATAAAATGCCAGGTAAGGGAGACTCCAGGCTGATAAAGGCCATTTGCACCAGGCGAAGTCCTCACTTGGTGTACTTCACCTGTTGTTATCCACATCCTGTGAATGAGGGACAGGTTTTACCATGTGACCTCACAGTGGGAAAGAGCGGCCTCGGACCCATGAGAGGCAAGAAAGTGCTCCCACTCTCAAGGTTGGCATGAGAGACAGGTCTCCGGTTCACAGCCCAGTGCAGCCAGTCACTGCTTGTACGGGGAGCGGCCCAGGCCCCACACACTCCGTGCCGTCTAGAACTGCTTCATAATAGCCAGCCGGGCTTCCTGCAAGTGCTTACCTTTGTCCTGCCCATTGCTGCCTGGCGCCAGCCCATTGACCACAGCTTTAGAAGCACCAACGTCACATTCTGAAAGAGAGACAAAGAGCACAAGGCTTGTGATCATCTCTCCCCAACATTTATTGAGTCCTGTGTGTGTGTGTGTGGCATGCTGGGGACAGGCTGGCTTTCTCAGGCCTGGAGAGGGCCCCCTTGGGCGCCATGGGAGAATTCTGAGAATGCTGTGTGGCCTGAACCAGAAGAGAACGCAAAAGCTGTTTGGGGATGGGAAGTATGTGGTAGGTGATGTAAATTCTCCTGCCTCCTTGCTATGGCTTCATTGCTGACATTTTTTAAAAATCTGCTTCATTCCCTCAGAATGGCATCTCCTGAATGACAAAGGCTTACCTACTCCCTGGAAGGCCGGCTCAGGTGCATCCCTGAGCTTCCAGAGTGGGAGCTGTCAGAGGACAGAGACCTCAGGCTCTCTGACACCCTCCTTCACCCCACCCACACCCCCCATCATCAGAGGCATGCTATCTGTCCCCTGAAATGTCTCTGGACATTGCACCTCGTCCCCCCCACCCACACTGCCTCCACTGAGGCTCTTCAGTTACTGTCCCAGAGATGACCTGGTTTCCCCCACCAGGCCCCCTGCCTCTGTTCTGTCCCTTCTCCACCCCCAGTCAGTTGGCCTCCAGACAGCACTTTCTAGCTCCGGATCCAACCATGGTCCTCCCTGGGTTACAAAGCCCCTGGGTGCAGGACTCAGGACAATGAAACAGAACAACGCAATAGGACCTTCTACAACAACTCTACTTTAAGTAGATGGTATTTTACCTCTATTTTGAGAATAAAAATATTGGGGTTTAGTTGGGAATTCAATCATGCATATCATTTCTATGAGGAAAAATGTATTCTGAGTTCTCCAAAATGTACAAATGATTGTTTGGAATACAATTTTTTAGTAAGTTGGATGACTTATATCTTCGCATACCTGGCTATATTTAAATGAACTGATCTCCCTGATAATTAAAAACAAGCAAACAAACAAGCCCCCCGGGGCCAGCAGCTACCTCAAGGACAAAGTCTGGGCAATTTATACGGGATTCTGGGTTCTTGTAACCATTGGTCCTACAGCCTTTTTCTGTTGCGTTTCCCTCCTCCCCTGCCTGCCAAACCCATCTCCTCACAACCCTGGAGCTTGTCCGATACTTCCAGACATTCAGGCTTGGTTCCTGCAAGACCCACGCCTGGAATGCCTCCTCCCCTTTTCTTACATTGGGGGAAATCCTGCGTCTCCTTGCGCCTTGCTTCCCGGGAATGTCACCTTCTCTAGGTCAACGGAGACCTTCCTGAGTCTGTGCAGCTGAAGGCACTGGGAGCAGCCTCGCCCCTCCTATGTGGCTTGGAGTGACCTCACCCCCATCCCCACCAGCCAAGAGCCAACCAAGCCACAAATACAATTACAACACCTATGGTTTCTCAAACATCTGTTTGCCTGGATCTGAGGATCCACGCTAACATTCCATAAGTAGCATCTCATTTTTATCCTTCAGACCCAGTCCCCTGGAGCTGTGAGACAGAAACTCCTATTTCACAGATAAGAAATTTGCAGCGTAGAGAGGACGCCAGGCCTGCCTAAGATCACTATGCTGGGGTCTGAATTCTGGTCTGCTCCATCTCCCAGGGCATCCTCTCGCCTCCAACAGGAAGAAGGATTTTCTTTATTTTTTAAATAAAAAATTGCGGGACGCCTGGGTGGCTCACTCATTGAGCGTCTGCCTTCGGCTTGGGTCATGATCCCGGGGTCCTGGATCAAGCCCCGTGTTGGGCTCCCTGCTCGGTGGGAAGCCTCTTTCTCCCTCTCCCACTCCCCCTGCTTCTGTTCCCTCTCTTGCTGTGTCTCTCTCCGTCAAAAAAATTAATAAAAAAACCCTTTTAAAATAAATAAATATATATATATATATATATATATATATATATATATTTAAAATTCAAAATGGCTCCTGTATAGTCTATAAATACAAACTAAACACCTTCTTTATGAAAGAGCTTATATATGATCTCCCCAAATGCTGGAGATCCTCTGGCTGAGACTAGGTTACCCACCTAGGCTCTCCTGTCAGCCTCTCTGACATGGCCCACATTGCCAGGCCCGCCCGGATACTCCTGGATCCAGACACGAGCAGGGCTACTACCCCTCCCGAAGAGCATCCTGGACCTCCCGACACTGGCCCCATAGGTTCTGTCCTGCTTGCTGCCCCATCCACCTCCAGATGAAGCCTAATTCTCCCAGATGTCAATATCTCCCTCGCACCTACATTCTTTGGATGGATGGAAGGAGGGTGTTGGCCAGAAATCCAAGTAAAAGAAATATCGCAGGTTCCATCACCCCATCTGCTCTTTCTGTCACTCTCTCTTCTCCCTGCATCTGCTGGAGTTCTTCTTCACTATCTCCTCTCTGGAACTGCAGGCCTTGCTTTGGGCACCCCCAACGCCAGCACTGGGGCAGCCTCTCAGCTGCTACCAGGCCCAGCCCCATGCACTTCTGTCCTTTCCTTGCTTTCTTTTCATGAAACATAGCAAAACTTGGAAGAAAATTTGCAAAATTGTGCCAGCACCTCCGATTCCGACCTCTGCAGCCCAGTGTGCTGGTGCAGCCTGGCTTTGCCTAAGCTCTACCACACACCGGCTGGTTATGCCAGGCAAATCCTCCTCCTCTCCGAGCCTCAGATGCCCCATGTACAGAATAGGATGAGGTAAACCATGCTCCCCTTTGCGGGTCTGCCAGAAGAATGCAGTGAAAGAACAAACCAAAGCCCCTTCCCTGGTGACTGGCAGTCCAGTCCAAACTTGGAATAAAATGAATGCTCAGGATCTTTGGGGTAAATACCCAGCAGTGCAATTGCAGGGTCATAGGGTAGCTCTATTTTTAACTTTCTAAGGAACCTTCACACTGTTTTCCAAAGTGGCTGCACCAACTTGCATTCCTACCAACAGTGTAGGAGGGCTCCCCTTTCTCCACAACCTCTCCAACTGCCTTGTTCATTTTTGCCATTCTAACTGATGTAAGGTGGTATCTCAATGTGGTTTTGATTTGATTTCCCCGATAGCTAATGATGATGAGCACTTTTTCATGCGTCTGTTAACCATTTGTATGTCTTCTTTGGAGAAGTGTGGATATTTACCCCAAAGATACAGATGTAGTGAAAAGGGGCACATGCACCCCAATGTTCATAGCAGCAATGTCCACAATAGCCAAACTGTGGAAGGCACCAAGATGCCCTTCAAAAGATGAATGGAAGAAGATTGGTCCATAATAATAATAATGGGGTATTACTCAGCCATCAGAAAGGATGAATACCCACCATTTGCATCAACATGGATGGGACTGGAGGAGATTATGCCCAGTGAAATAAGTCACACAGAGAAAGATCCATGGTTTCACTTACTTGTGGAACATAAGGAATAGCATGCAGGACATTAGGAGAAGGAAGGGGAAAATAAAGAGCAGGGGAATCAGAGGGGAAAATGAACCATTAAGAGCCTATGGATGGAGGGTTTTAGAGGGGAAGGGGGTGGGGGGATGGGTGAGCCCAGTGATGGGTATTAAGAAGCACAGATCGCATGGAGCACTGGGTATTATACACAAACAATGAATCATAGAACACTACATAAAAACTAGTGATGTACTGTATGGTGACTAGCACAATTTAAAAAATTACATAAATAAATAAATAAAGCATCATTTTCATACCTCTCATTCCACCAAAGGTTATCACAAATGTTTTCTACATAGCTGCTTTCTTCCTAATGATCACTTTTAATAGTAGCACAATATTCTACCAAGTAAATACACATAATGAACTACTCATTCCCCACTTTCATGTAGGTGATGTTTTTGTTTCCTCTGTATTAAGAGGGGAATTCCCAAGAGTTGGATTATCAGGTCAGAGGGTCTGGATTTTTTGGACTCTTTCTATAAAATGCCCTCCTAGCACCCCGCCTGAGAGTGAACCTGGGAGAAGTTCCCCAGGCCTGGCCACACCCTACCCTCCTGCCATGCCCTCCCATCTTCCTCCTGCACTTAGGCCGGGAGCCACAATGCCTGCTTAGGCTCATCCTGGTAGAAGACCCAGAAACTTTAGCTGTAGGGCAGAGGTTTTAAATTTTTTTTTTAAATTTTATTTATTTATTTGTCAGAGAGAGAGAGAGAGGGATAGAGAGTGAGCACAGGCAGACAGAATGGCAGGCAGAGGCAGAGGGAGAAGCAGACTCCCCGCTGAGCAAGGAGCCCGATGCGGGACTCGATCCCAGGACGCTGGGACCATGACCTGAGCCGAAGGCAGCTGCCCAACCAACTGAGCCACCCAGGCGTCCCCAGAGGTTTTAAATTAAAAAAAAAAAAAAAAGAAAGAAAGAAAGAAAAAGAAAAGAAAAAAAAAAGGTACTTCCCAGCCTGTTTTAAATGACCACAAAACCAAAAAGCCAAGCAAACAAAAAGAAAAATGAATTACAAAGCAGGAGCTCCTGGCAGTACCCAAGTCTACTTGAAGGGAGGAAAAGGTGTATTTCTTCTTCACGTGCATCGGAAGGGCTCAGAACAAGCCAAGTCCCCCTCCTTGCAAGGAGGAGATGTGAGCTGATAACCTAGGACGGAACACTGGCCACACGTTGGGCATTGCACATGGGAGGTAAGTTGTCACTTATTCCTCAAGGAGTCCCAGTGAGCTGGTGTTTTCATGCTGTTTCACAGAGGAGGAGCCCCTGCAGGCCAGAGGCCACACAGCTGGTCTGGGAGGAAGCCAACTTGAGGCCCTGCGCTGTTCCACCTGGAGCCCGCCTCAGTCCTAAGCACATACCGTCCTGCACAATTTAGGATTTGGCTAAGAGGACACTGTATGTTGTACATGGAAAGGATTGTTTTTAATCTGCAGAGATCTCTAATGATACTCCAAACGTAATACAGAATTAGGAGATCCCTGAATGAGCTGCTACTTGGTCGCCTGTCCCATACCCCACAGCCTGCAGGCCTCGGGAGGCTCCAGGGCACACACAGAGCCAAGGTGGGCCTTAATCTCTAGATGGAAACTTCTCTGCCTTGAATTCTGGGCTGGACAGCTGACAGCTCTTGGCTGCATAATGAGTAGGGACCTATTCACTTCTCTGACCTCATTAGCCCACGCTTTCTACCCTAGCTCTAAACTAAAAATACGCAAAACTGGTCATTTCTTTCTATCTTGATTTTTTACTACCAAAGGCATAGCAAGAATATGAACAACAGCTCATCCAGCACCGATGGAAGGAGTGTTAGATTAGCTCGCACCCTGGGGCAATTACGGTCAATTTGTTTCCTTCTGCAGCCGTCACCAGGATTAAACAACGCCACTGAGGTGTGTGTACACATATGTCAACATTTATCACCCAGGATACTGAAAATATCTGCAGTTCAAGGTATGTCATTTCTATCTCAATAAAGTTGTTTAAAAAGAGAAAAGGGGAGATATTATAAAGATTAGGATATGGTGCATGTTAAGCTTAGTGCTTAACACATAGTAGGCACTCATTAAATCATTCATAATGAAGGCGATAGTAGCAATGACAACTTACGACAGGGCTTTGGCGCTTGCTTGCCCAGGTCTTAAAAAATAAAAAATGAAATGCAACTGGGGCCTTAAGAAAAAGTGGGAAATCTGGGTAAACTACCCAGTCTTGTAGACCGGTCCAGAAGAGAAAGACATGATTTTAAATGGCTTACCAGAGCTCATGGTGGTAACAGGACAAGTCTTCTGCTACTGGGGCTCCGAAATGCTCTGCAGGAAAACAGACAACACAACACAGCTGATGAATGGCAGCTTCACAGGAAGTCCCCCCACCGTGTGCATGAAAAATGCAGACACCACACATAACCAGGAGTCACCTGGCCAGGCTCCTACTTCTTGGTTGGCTGCCTATAAACATGACCCTGACTTTGGGCACAGCACTCAACCTCCTTGGCCTCAATTTTGACACCTGTACTTGGTTTAGATACTAAGCAAGATCTCTTCCACTTCTAAGATTCTATTAAAAACCTTAAGTTCCATGAGTCCACATAGGTCAAGGAGAGGGTAAAGGCAAGAGAGAACCAAACTGTAAGAGAAAGAGGTAAAAATCACAACACAAAATGATTATCAGAGGATAATAAGTTTATATACATATAATTATACAAATGGAAATGTTCTAGATGCTTTAAATACATTCATTTGATCCTCCCAATGGCCCTACAGAGTAAAGCACTGACACTGTGTATTAATTTACATGGATAAGCAGACCGAGGTACAGAGGCAGGCACAGCTTGGTATAGGGACCCAGACAGACAGACTCGAAGGCCCAGGCCATCAGGTTCTGCATCCTACTGGCCTGAGGGGGTGAGGGGGGAAGGCACTCTCTTGATTCACAAAGACCACCCCCTCATTTAGTATGGTCTTATCCCAAGTCTGCAGGAACCACTGATCTGCTTTCTCTCACCAGAGTCTAACCCTGCCCCTAGAACGTTACCCCAGGCAGCACGGCGTCTGTACGTTCTCACACCTGACTTCTCTCACTTAGCACACCACCACCTATCAGTTGGCCGTTGTGTGGGGTCTACTTCTGGACTTTATTCTGCTCCATGGGTTCTGACTTGAACCCATTTAACTCACTGTCTTGATTACTCCAGTTTTAGACTAAGCCTCGAAATCAGGTAGTGTGAGTCTCCCAACTTTGTTCTTATTCAAAAATCATTTTTGGCTCTTCTAGATCCTTTGCATTCTCACAAAGTTGAGAACCCTACCCACTTCTACCAAAAATGAAACAAAAAGCGTGCTGGACTTTTGACTGGGATCGTGTTGAATCTATACATCAATCTGGAGGGAAATTAACATTTTACCAATATTGGATTTTCTAATTTCAAAGAATAGACCCTCTGTCCCCTTACATAGGTCTTTCATTTCTCTCCACAATATTCTGTAGTTTCCAAAACACTGGTCTTGCAATATTTTAAATAGAAAGGCCTAAGTGAACATACTGGAAAGACAATCTGAAAAACAAGATTTCAGGATATGTAGAACCTTGCTATTTAAAGTGTGGTCCAGAGACCAGCAACACTGGCATCATCTGCATGCTTACTAAGAGAGCAGAAACTCAGACTCAACCTATGGGGACTGAATCTGAATCTGCATTTTAACAAGATCTCCAGCTGGTTTCTCTGCACTCAAAAATGTGGGAAATAAATAAAATAAAATAAAATGTGAGAAGCAATAAGGGAGAGGAAATCAACTCCCTAGTTCATGAATTATGCCATAAGAAGGCCCAGGTATTGGGGCACCTGGGTGGCTCAGTGGGTTAAGCCTCTGCCTTCAGCTCAGGTCATGAACTCAGGGTCCTGGGATCGAGCCCCACATCGGGTTCTCTGCTCAGCAGGGAGCCTACTTCCCCCTCTCTCTCTGCCTGCCTCTCTGCCTACTTGTGATCTGTCAATTAAATAAATAAAATCTTTAAAAAAAAAAAAAAAAAAGAAGGCCCAGGTATGGTCTGAGGATCTACATAAGGAGACATGCGTTAGTTTCCTTTTCAACACACTGAAGCCAGGCACTGGCTTCCTCCATGGGTGGCTGCCTTGCTCACTGTCCTTGGAACAGAATAGAATGCTACGGGCAAGAAAGAAATCATTCCAAGTCCTCTGCTGCCCAAATCAGCAGTAGCTTGTCTCCATCAAATACACCTGAGACTACCCGTGACCTTCAACAGCCCCTGACCTGTGGAAACATTTGTTCTTTCAGTGAAGGAACACAATCTGCTGTATTCTGTATGCCCTCATAGCTTCCAATCCTGGTTTTAGGGCACCCCAATTTGGCTTCAGGACCAAAAGGGCTGTTACGATAGCATCCAAACATTTTTATTTTTAAAAACAATTTTAATAGTTTCATTAAGGTTTTCTTCAACTTTAAACTGATTAAAAAAGGGCTTTTGATTCAAGCATGAATCTATCTTAATAAAACGTGAATTTTCTTTCTTTACAATTCTTTCTAACCTCTATCTGCAGAAGTAGCATTTACATATGGTTGCAAACGTAAATGTCTGGCCAGCTTTGTGTTTTACTTTTTAAATTAAAGATTTCATGCACATCTTTCTGGATTTTTACCCAGTCATCATATCCATTATTTTAATGGCTATATAATATTTTATTGCATTAACCCTCCATAATTCATTTACAACTTCCCTCTGGACAGTTCCGTTTAATTCATCTTCATTTAAAAAATAAGTACATAGCCCAAACACATTCTTAGGCTAGGAAAGAGATGAATGGAAATGTCCTACGAACCAAACAAAAAAGATGCCTCAACTCACACATGATGAATATCACCATCATACTTGGGTAGCCCTTTGTGCATGTAGTATTTTTCAATGTAGACACTAGTAATTTCTAAGTGTCAGCCCCACTCTTGCTTGCAAAGTGATCTAATGTACATCTGGTCAGGGAGAGTATCCCACATACCACCACTTGGCCACAAGTGCCCAGCAGCCAACAGTAGAGGTCAGCTGCAGCACTCTCTGGGAGGGCCCCCATGCCAGGTGTTAACCAGTTAGTGCCTGGATTGTAAGATGGAAGGAGGCTGGACCCAGAGTGCTAGGACACTCTTTTAATAAAGGACTAGCTTGACAATAAAGAGTAACACCCACCCCACGCCGGTAAGCTAGCACCGCTCTGGAACCAGACTTTCTGGGTCATGGGTTCTGTGGCATGCTCTCATTTGGTGACTGAATCAGCAGCGGGTAACACAAAGGAGGAGTGGACGATTTAGAATAAAATAAGATCTCCAGCAAGAGCGGCAGTGGTGGCTGTGCCAAGGAGGGAGTCTGGTGTCCAGTCCTCACCAGTGGAGGTACAGACTATCCCAACTCCCGCGGGACCTGATTTCAGCTCTCATTCCACCTAACTCGGGCTCCTTGATTTCCTGCCTCTGTTTGGAGGGCAATCCTCCAACCTCCCACAAATTCGGAACTACCCAAGCTTTTACCAATAAACCCCATTTCCATTTGAGTTCCCAAGAGGCAGTTTCCAGTCATTTGCAACCCAAGAATCTTGACTGGCACCAGGTTGGGGGAGGAAGGAGTCCCAGATGTTTCATTCCAAGAGAAGAATCTTCATTCCTCTCTCCTCCTGAAGTGAGGCCATCCAGATCTGAATCTCAAGGGGGCTCAGCAAAGGGTTTTCTCTCTACAACCTCAAGAGCTCAGAGTCAGGGCGGCGAGGCTGGGATTGGGAAGCTGCACAAAGAGAGTCTGACCGCATGCTGTAAGCCTTGAAAGTCGTCATCTAGTCCCTGCGGTTTATTCAGAGATAATGCAAGCTATTAAAATCACATGTAGAATGTGAGAGTTTATTTTACATAAAACCCCCGGACACTTAATATTTACTTAAAAACTAAGCTGTAAAGGGTTTGATTTGGTTGAGAACATGATGCCATGTCTTTGGAATTTCTCCCACAAGTCGCCTCCAGAGGAGGCAAGCACCTTTGGGTAAAAGCCAAAAAGATAAACTGCGCCATCTAGTGGCAGAACCATACAGTTCCAAGTGCACCGCTATCCCTCAGTAAATCACAGGACCTCCTCAGAGTCCCAGCTTGGGTGGGCCAGCGAGGGTCAAACCTGGGCAGTCAGGACCTACCGTACTTGGGTAAAGGGCCACAGCATCAACACAGACATTCCGCCAGAAGAACAAAATGTAAAGTAGCCAAACTTGTTAAGAATGCATCTGGATAATTAATGGTTCTGCATGGTCCCTCCCTAATTCCACGACCCTATAATTCTGAGATAAGTCTTGATGACACAGAGTGAATAATTACTAAAAAGCAAAAGTTATACTCGTGCTTCCAGCTCAAAATCGGATCCAATAACTAAATATGGGTTGTTTACTAGGGAAGGAAAGAAGGTCCTTCCTTATATGGATAGTTCAGGGATGTAGGATAGGACAAGGGAAGAATTAAGTTTGTCTGTAAAAAGGAACTCAAGGTCCAGCAAAGATTCTTGGAAAAGAAGGAGACTCAGACTGACCTTTCACAAAAGGTGGTCCAGCTTCTTCTATGCCCTATGGTGTTTGGCTTCCATTGTTTCTCCCCACATACATACTAAGGGCGTGTACACACACACACACACACACACACACAAACACACACACAATTTTAAGTTTCCATAGGAGAAACACTGGGTCATCCTCAGGACCAAGCACTCAGTGGGTGCTCAGTCATGAACACTGTTCTTGTCTCTATTTAGGCTTCAGAACCTAATTTTGGAGTCTTCTCTTCAAGACAACCAGGACCCTCCTTAAATCCAACATAGCTGTCTAAAAACAAGCTAGCTTCCCATTCCAACCAAACCCTGGTTATACTCTGGCTTTGAAATCCAGTCTGGGACTTGATTTGATATATTTGCAGCTACTTCCTTCCAATGGCTTGAAAAGAACAGTGACAGCTCACAAAGGCCCAGAATAAATGCTTGGCCTTATTGCTTTTTATACTTTGCTGACCCACACGGCAAAGTCAAATTTCTCTAATTTTTCAACAGCTCATCCTCTTCTCAATCTCTATTAATGGTCATTTCTCTCCAAATGCACTCTCCACCTTGTTGAAGAGGGTGCAGAAGGTTCTCCACAAAGCCAGAAAGGGTACACACTGAGCTGCTGGCACTGCCCTTTCAAGGGAGGAAGATAGGATCAACTTAACCGTGACATTAACTTAGGTGTGGAATCCCATGACATAGCGGGGGTGGGGGTGGGGTCAAAACACAACAAGCACAAGGGTTTTGTGAAAAGACCGATGCTTCTGGAGAGGGAGCCAGAGGAAAACACATTGGAAAGGCCATCCCCCACATCCTCTCACTGCCTCCTGGAGTCTCTCCAACTGGTTTCCGCTCTAACCAATTATCTGAAATGGCCTTCAGAAAGATTTCCAGTGCAGACACAGCCAAGTCCAACACTGGCTTCTGCACTGGTCAGGGCCTCACTGACCTTTTCCACTGAATTTAAAACACTTAACTCCTTCTTCCTCCCCCACACTTTTTGGTCCTGGTTTCTAAGTGTCACTGTGGGTTGGTTCACATCAGGCCAGGACGATGGTCTTCGTGGATCAAGGCTCCCATAGTTCTTCTAGGAGTTTAAAGACCTCGAGGATCCCACACTGGGTCCTCATTCCTTTCTATCTTCAAGCTCACTTCCTTGGGGATTTTATCAGGAATACAAGAACCAGAAGGATCCATGTAGGTTACCTAGCCCATTTCCTTGGCTTTCTGCCTGTTTTGGAAGGATGTTCCACGAGCCCCCTCATGCCACAGAGCTGGCAATCCACCCACCTATTCTCCACTTTCCACTTCAACCAGGACAGCTGTGCTTTTGTTAATTTCATTCATTTATATTTCTTTAGTTTTCCTTAGATGATTGGATTATGCGGCTACCAAGAAAAAAAAAGGGGGGGCTCATAAACCAGCAATCCAATCCACACCCTTACTGAGGTGCAAAAACTTAGATTCAGAGAAAGTTTCCCTTTGTCTTGCTTTTTACTCCTTCTACTAAGGCCCTCTTTCCCTCTTCTTCCTCCTCAGGTCACCTGCAGCTTTGGGAATCTTGGCAAAGGATACAGAATCAGTCCTCCACAGCCAACGCACAGACTGGCCAGTGCCACTTCCCCTTTTAGGACCTTCCAATATCATCCTATTACTCAGTGAACACCAAGTCCCAATAAACAGCGACAAGAGATGGTTGAGTCTGATACTCATCTCACCCTCACCTTGCCTTCCAGTCTGTCTGTCCCTCCAATCAGGCCTCGTGCACTGAGCCCAGTAGACAGTAAGCACTCTCTGGCCAGACTGGGTCTTGTTCATCTCTGCGTCCCAGTGTCTGGGATGGTGCCTGGCAAGTGCCAATTAATGGTGGAGTGAATCATTGATGCTCGCACATGCCAGTCAGGGTGCTCTGCCTTCTCCTCCCCCATTTGTCACTCCCCTCACCCTGCACCTGACAAGCTGTTTGGTCTAGTCAATTCTTTCTTATTCAGGAGTCATGAGCTTCAGCCGCCTCTGGGCCCCCAACCTCACACTCACACTATATCCTACTACCTCACTCCTAGACCATGACCATGGCTGGAGAAGTCTCAGAACCCCCCAGATAGCCATGGAAGGCCACACTGTGACTTGAGCCATTGGGCCTGGGGGTCCCAATTCCATGGGGAAAACAATCCACAGAGCCTATGTGAGCTCAGAGGGGCTGGCTGGGAAGTACAGGGCAAAAGGAAAAAAAGGCACCAAACTCCTAGGAAAGAATCATGGTAACTAAGATACAGGCCTGGTGACACCATCCCAACAGTATTTCTCTCGCTGCTGCTATGCGCCCAGGACAGCGCTTCGCCCAGAGACCAGCATGAGTCACACAGCTGCGGTCTTTGAGGCCACCACAGAGCCGCAGGGTGACAGACATGTCCCACTGAAATACAATACGATAGGCAGCCCTTCTGTGAGCAATCGGAGCTATGTGCTACAGAACCACGGGAAGAAAAGGAGTAAGTTCTGCATGGGACAGAAAATCAAGAAATGAACGCTAACATTTTCAAATGTTCAGTGACCTACTTCTCAGCTTACTTCGCAATATCGCACTTTGGGAAACACTGATCTAAAAACTGAGGTCCGGATTCCTGACTACACCAGCAGGCCATGTAAGGTAAGATAAGGCCCCAGTGAGCCTTTCATGTTGCTTCCTCCATGTACTCAGCGAGCCCTAAACCTCACAGTACCAGACCATCATTCCTGCTGCACTCTGAACAAGAGTTCCCCTTTCCCAGTCCTTCATCTCACAGTTTCTTCCCACTGATAACCTTTCCCTCACCTCCCCAACCGTTCACGCCAACCCTAGTTGCCAGATGCAGGTCCAGCAAAAATTATGGGTTTTTATTTGGGTTTAGTTTTGTTTCTAATCCCCACTAGAGGTCATGCGGATAAGGAACTCATTTTAATAAGACCAATTTCCAAACACAGAATTCAGAAATCTGATGTCCAAGCTCCCATTAAAGTCATCACACTGTCATCCCAGACCCTTGCCAGAGACAGATCAGACCCAGAGCCGGACAGCTCATTACCAATACGCCTGCAATTGTGTTTTTACCTTTTATACTTAAATGAAGCTTTTAAATAAACATACAAAGTTGATTCTGTCAATTGCCAATAAGCAAAATACAGCCCCCAAATAGTTTCAAGTCTTATAAATGCAGTATTATTTGAGCTTCAGATAAGAGAATTTGGATGATAACTTGTAATCATATGTTATATTATCTATGTATTAAAATGCATGGTTTGTAGCATACATAATAGAGAGGGTTAATATCCTGATCTTACAGTATGCTCATACTTACTGTCATGAAAAAATTAAGAAGGCATGAAGAAATAATTCCCTGATGAAAACTGCAAACAAACCCATGAGAAAATGTTCACTTAGCTTGATTAAAAAAAAAAAAAGAAGACGCAAATAATGACTATTTTTTCCACTTCTTAATTAGTCCACAAATTTAAGAACACTAACGCTCAGTGTGGACAAAAGCAAAGGCATCGACATTTTCCTACCTGGTCGGTGACACAACCATCATCCCTGTTTTAAGCATAACATATCAAGAGCTATACACCTCAATCTCTTTGTGCTTTGGGGAATCTAGCCCAAAGAAAGAACCCCAAATGACAACAAAGCTACACAGAGATGTTTCTTGTGGCTTTATTAATAATAGTGAAAACCTGAACACTCTCTGGTGTTCAGGGACAGGGGACCCATTAATTACATGGTCACACACACCCGAGTGGACTATTGAACAGTTACAAAAATAACAGCCACGTAGAACACACAACATGGGAAGACACTTCTTATAAGGGTAAGTGAGGACAGCAGGGTGTAGGTCTGTGTGACATTTGTGCTTATAGTTATGTAAACAACAGAACATAGCCAGGGGCACCTGGGTTGAGCCTCTGACACTTTCAGTTCTGGCTGAGATCGTGATCTCACAGCTGTGAGGTCAGGCCCCTCATCAGGCTCCAAGCTCAGCACAAAGCTTCTGCTTAGAGTTTCTCTCTCTCTTTACCTCTGCCCCCACTCCCATGCTTGCTCGCACTCTCTCTAAAATAAAGAAATCTAAAAAATTTTTTAAAAATAAAATAAAATAAAGAAATCTTTAAAACAAACAAAAGACATATCCATATATTTGAAAGGAAACATGCCCAAATTCTAGAAATAATCTGGTAGCATGGAATTATAGTCAACTTCTAAATTTCATTTCTATTTTCTAGATTGCTTATGTTTCTTTTTATTTTTTAATCTTTTTAAAAAAAGATTTTATTTAACATTTAAAATTTTTAAAAAAAGATTTTATTTGTTTGTGAGAGGGTGAGCATGAGAGGGGGGAGGGTCAGAGCGAGAAGCAGACTCCCTGCTGAGCCCAGAGGCCCATGCAGGACTTGATCCTGGACCTCTAGGATCATGACCCAAGTTGAAGGCAGTCACCCAACCAACTGAGCCACTCACGCACCCTTTTTTTAGTGAAAAGTCATTTTTTCAGATCATACCTAGCACTTGAAATGCAATTGTGTAATATTTAGAACTTTCAGGAGAAAATTAAGGTGACAAGCTAAAAAACACACCACTAACAATCTTGTCCATTAGCACATAGCCCCACATGATGCAATCTTCCCCAGGACTAACAGCAAATTCCCTAAGTGTGGGACTCCAACATTAATCGCCAGTGATTGCTTTTGTTTAATGAAGCCAAACTACTCCCGCATAGTTCCTTATGAGGACAAGGGGGGCAGTAAAACGACTAGAATGTTCAACCAGATTTCCTAAGAAGCAGTTGCACCAAAACATTTAGTCTTAAAATAGTCAGCAGAGGCTGCCAGGTGACAACACACACGATACCCCATTGCTCCCCAGGCCTGCTTGGGGCCAATTCCCAGCCCCTAACCCGACTTCATGGCATTCCAGAGCCCTGAGCTCCTTCTCAAACTCTTTATATGTACAACTCTGGGCACACGAAATTTCTTAAACACGCATTGTTAACCAAGACAAGTCTTAAATATGAAAACTGGCCCATTTGTGTTTCCCAAATATGGCTCTGTCTCCAGAACCCAAACAAAGATGTCTAATTGCAGCATCCAGCACATTTGGAACTCTCCACTCAGACAACCTAGAGAATTCAAACAAGGGCAGATTCCCAAATTCATGAGATAAAAGGGAAACATCTTAGCTCGTTTCAATCATGAACACATAACCTCCAAGTCCGGGATACAGACGAGGTCTTTCTCGGGCAGCTGTCACTACACGATGCCTACCTGTAGGGAAAGCATAGCCACGGGCATTCTGAGTCCTCAGAAGAGCCCAGGCTGGGCCAGAGTCTACAGGACGGGAAAAGGAGACTAAGAAGTTACTGTGTGTGACTGAAAGAAAAATCCTAAAACGCTGAAAAGGGGTCTGTTGGAGCCTGAGAACGGGAAAGAAGGGTGGGTTTCATACAGCAGGAGAGGCGTCCACTCTTAGAGACAATCCACAGCTCCCTCTGAACTTGGCTTTTGAGCCACAACACTCCTCAGGCTATGCCTCACATCGTATATCACATGGACGTCTGCGGTCCAGGACCATACCATGCTCAGGAATGAGGGAACAGAAGTTCCCTTCAGTAAAAAGACTCCGGATCTTTTGCAAATACATAACTTAAATACTTCAATTCATAATGCTGGCTTATTCAGGAATGGCTTGTTTTCCTTAAGGAGTTTTGAAATTTTACTGAAAGTACATTAGCTTAGCAAAGAGCCAACACGAAACACAGAAAACAGTATCTTTTCTGGGAAAATCTCTCTTCTCTGGGGCATCTGTTGAATAACTGAGGTAGAACACATATAGACCAGGCCCAGAATCAATGATCCTTTAACTCAGGCCTTGGAGGCTGAGTACTTCATCAGATCACTGGTCCCTTCCAGTAATGAACGGGAAACCCTGACTTCCATTAATCACTGAATTATCAGTGAACTATTTTGTAGCTACTTTTCTCTAGTCTCCTCATCTTATTTTGTACTTATTTAGGCAATTTTTCAATATATCAGGTCCAAAATCTGCATCTAAGCATTTGAGAATAGAATGCAAATTTCTGGAATAGGTTTTCTTCAAACTAAACTAAAATCACTAAAATATAGCAGCTAGCTCATAGATGGCAAACATTCAGTAGAAGTATATATTTTTAAACACCACAACTCTCAGACCAGACTACTTGGAAATAGACTGGCATCTATATTTTTATATAAATAAGAATAGTATATATATGCATATACACACACATTTCTGAATTCAGTTGTTCTATGTACATCCAACTATATCAACCATCACTTTAAATGTAAATGGTCTAAATGTACCAATTAAAAGACAGATTGTCAGAGTGGATTACAAAAATGAAAGCCAACCATATGTCATCTCTAAGAAACCCATTTTGACTACAAAGACACATACAGATCAAAAACAAATGCATGGAGAAAATTACACCTGCTACCAGTTGCTACATGTGGTTAGTGGCTGCAAGAAAACAACAAAAATTCAGGGTGAGAACAGGGTTTGAATTCAAACCCTGCCAGGGCTGTGCAAATTTGGAAGTCCCTGAGTTTCTCAGCCTCCGTTTACTCACTTATAAAAGGAAATGGATAATACCGAATTTCATAAGGTGTTTTTGATTTTTTTTTTTTTAAGATTTTATTTATTTATTTGACGGAGAGGGAGAGATCACAAGTAGGCAGAGAGGCAGGCAGGGCGGCGGGGGGGCGGGGAAGCAGGCTCCCCACTGAGCAGAGAGCTCGATGTGGGCCTTGATCCCAGGACCCTGAGATCATGACCTGAGCCGAAGGCAGAGGTTTAACCCACTGAGCCACCCTCGAGCGCCTCATAAGGTGTTTCTAAGATTAAATCTAAAAATACATACGAAACCTTGTAAATTGTGTGGCAAAAGGTAAAGTGTTCTAGCAAAGAAGGTGCTGATCAAGCCCTGTGTCCCCCTTTGTTTACTGCTTTCACAGCACCTACCTGTACAAAACATTAAGCTTTATAAACTGAAGGTGAATCTAAGAACCAAGAAATCCATCTCTGGCTCTGCCTTCCGAAGCAAAGTCAGGCAATGAAAGACACTTGGCGAATGGAGAAACTCAGCCTCAGCGAAAGCTGAAGAGTCTTGCAGAAGCACTCAGAAAGGGGAATGCAGATCCCGGCGCTGGCTCCCACGTCCAGACTCCTCCCGGTCCACAACGTGGCCTCAAAGAGGCGCCGCACAGTTCCAGCCTGAACAACGACCCTCCTACATGAGGCTGTTCAGAGAACACACAGACCTAAAAGACAGCGATGACACTTGCAGGGAACATTTTTAACCAGCTGTGGCAATAATCAAATTGATCAACCAAAACAAGAGATGGTTCCTGCCCTCAGAGACCTTACATTCCACTTGGAGAGAGAAGACAGAGAGCCTTGAAACCTCGGAGAATCACTTAAGACAGCATGGGAGAGCCCTTAGGGACCACCCTCTGCGGTAGCAGACGCCAGCGAGAAGGATGCTTCGAGACTTACTAGGAAAGACCCGGCCAAGCTGACCAAAGCACCCTTTGGTGAATGTGTAAAATACCCTGTAGCTCTTCTATTAACTTCTCTAGAGGAAGCGTTCACGGGGGAGGCTACACTGAAAATGATGACACACAGAATTTTCTAGCAGCCTTTAGGAATCAGTGACACCCACAAACACGCCATCACCCACATAGACGACTTTGGTTGCTGCTCTGCCATTTACTAGAGGCCTGATCTGAGGTTCGTCCGTTAAGCTTGCAAGCCTGTTTCCTCATCTCTAAAATGGGAATACCAGCAGCCATCAGGCTCACAGTGTTAACAGTGAGCATTAATGACGAAAGCGAGCAGGACTAGAAAGTGCTCAATAAATGTTCGCTGTTTGCCGCTGATTGTCCTCATCTTCACTAGCATCTGATGGCGAGGCTCCAAACCACTTTGCCCTCAGCTGGTTTCTCTGAGCAGATACTCAACAACAGGGAAGGGACTGTGCGGCTGGGAAAAGACAGACCATGTGACTGGTCTCCTCTTTCACATGTACAGCATGGGTGGTACTGGCTATCATTCAACTCCCATATAAAATTTATTATCTTCCGCATCCTTTGTGGGTCAGGAGTCGCTCTCATGGAAGTGCCCGAGGTGGGCTTTCCGAGGTGGGTTCTATGCCAGTGATGTTTGGTCCACAGCATGGAATGTACACAGAAAAGATCCAAGTCCAGCTGGTGGATGGAAAGGACTTCTACTGAAGAGCACACGGAAATAACATCGGGTGGACGGGGCGCACAGGCCACAGGCTGGCCTCAGATGCCAGGTGAGAGCATCTGTGCTTCCTTCTATCAGGCCCTAGAACCCACGATGAGATCTTTAGACCCGTCCTAATTCCAGATCAATCTGACTAAGGCATGCAGGATGAACTACAGAGGTGCGGGCACAGGGACAGGGAGAGTAGGGGAGCTGAGAACAGGCCAAAGGGCAGGGGCACTGACATCAACATCTTTTTTATCAGAGCTCCCCCTTCCAATTTCCATCAACCACATACACGCTCTCTGCCCGGGAAAGCAGCTCCCGGCAAACTTGTTTTGCCCACTTGGCTGTGAGAAGCTCCACAGAGAAGCTGATTACAGCAACCGCAGCTGACAATTTCTACATTTGTCTTGTCTTGCTTATTTGCAGCAAAAACTGCTGCTCAGAGAGAATTTGATTTTTTGAGCTTACTCCTTCAATCTCATCCTGCCACTTTTGCCCACGGCCAATTTTTTTTTTTTTTTTTTTTCCCAATTGCCTTGGTGGCTGGCATAAAATTATCAGAAAATAAAAGATGTCAAAAATCCTTTATACCTCAAAGAACCTAACTAGACACACTATAATCAACCACCACTAAAACAGGATAAAAGATGACAGAGTCAGGGATCAGTTTCAAACTAACATTCAAGAGAACAGCTTCCCATACAAAATGACCGTGTATTCACAATTCACCGCTTGCGTAAATATGACAAAAGATGTTGGAAGAAGAGAACTATGTATTCAATTACAGTTAATGTGGGATTTTTGGGGGGTGGGGGGAGAGGATGACAGGAAGATCCTGATTGCGAGAATATTAAATGGCTCAAACTGAACTCTAGCAGCAAATGGTTCCAGGTCTTAAGGCAGTGATCCCACCACTATGAAACTCAGTTCCCCACTTGTAAAACAGGGATTAAAACAGCGCTAAGGTCCCTGCTGCTGTAGGGATTCATGGGCCCAGTGGTACCCATGGAGCACAGTGGCTGCACAGTCAGAACTCAACAAACCATCGGGTGTTGACAAAATTGGTTTATTTCCCATTAGCCTCGTTCCGACTCCAAAAATGAGAGTAGTATGTGGGTGGAAATGCTGGTTAATAAAAGGCTCTGGTTAGTCACTATTTTACTAGAACAACAGTTTACTGGGACCCTGATGGAAGGAGGCAGGCACACTGCCAGGAATGAAGGCTTTCTGCCATGGACAGAGAACACACCACACTTGGGGCAGCTCCACAAGCACCCAACATCAGTACAGAACTCTGCAGGTTCTAGAATAGCAGTGCCCTTGGCTGTCTGCAAAAAGGTCGGTAATTGAGTTCAATTAAATTAAAAAAAGGAAAAGAAATACAATGTGGTCAATCTTTAAGAAGGTCTCATGTGGTCAAAGGACTGAGAGCATCATAATATATCAGGGTTGGAAAGGACCACAGTTTCCAAATGTTATGAAGTCCGGACCAATCCACTGACATGAAAAAGCAAATCAAGACACACATCCTCCCTGAAACAGAAAGGACCCCCCCCAACCCTGATGGGCTCTTTCCCCAGGATGGGGAGTGGGGGAAGGCCAAGCACATCAGCAAGAGTTGTTACAACTCTTAGGCTTGTGTTCCTGTGTGCTTTCTAGAAGCCCCTGAAGACAAGCATCCCATGATCACGGGCATTTGTAAGCCCTGAGAGCACTAAAGGATTCTAAATGGCTTTTAAAAATTTCATTGTGGCATTCTTTCCTCAAGGGTGGGGGGGGGATGGAAGCAGCAGTAGAAAATTAAAATCTAAGGTTTCATAACTTATAGTAGGTTCAAATGTCTTTCTCCTATTTTAAAAAAAAAATCATTAATTTAAGGCAAGTCCACAATCAAATGCCCTTTGGTACTGCTGAGCCCATTAATTCGTTCAACAGAACTTCACTATATGTGAGGAATGAATAGTGGCTCTTCTATTTTAATTTATAGTATGTTGGGCATAGCTGGAAATCAATCCACCAGGATTCTAACAGAGGGCATTTTAAGAAGACTGCAGAGATGGAGGAAAGATAAAGGTCCCACACAAAAATCTCTCCTGCCCTTTAAGCATGCAACAAAAATCTGTCATAGAAATGTAACTTTAGAACTCTTGGGTTGGTTCCCAATCTTCTTCCAGGGAGCTGCAGTATTTGCGGAGTTTGGAGAAAATCCAGTGTAAGAAGCACATAATTAGAGACTTTCTTCCTATCTGTTTAATAATAAAAGCGCAAAAATAAGGTTTTTCTTGTGCAAAAATGTAAAGCCTAAGTAAATACACTAGGTTATAAGGGAGGGGACTAAAATATGAGCTTAAAATTCTTAAAAATGACATGAAAAATGCTTGAACTCTCAGCATGGTGATGAAGCATTTCAAATTCCCACCTGCTAATATCACAGCTCTAAAAATGGCCTGGCAGACATAAATACAGAGAATCAGGTGCGGTGAGGGCTTAGGCAGCAAGAAATCCGGGAGGACTACAGGAAGTCTGCCAACAGGCCTGGCTAGATTGTCATGTCCGACCAGTGAATAAGGACAGAACATCTCAGTGACGCCAAAATTTACATCTAGGTGTGATTTAAGATACTCACTGCTCCTGCTTCACTGCTGGTTACACCAAAGCCCAAGGAGAAGGGAGGGGGGAGCAGGAGGGCTCAGGAAGGTGCCCCAGACGCTGACCAGACAAGAACCAGCTGGAAGGGCCCTTTCTGGGAACTGCCCAGCAGTTGGGCATTCACTCACTGAACATGGAAAAGCAGCAGTCCTTCCAGTGAGGGGCCAGACGGGGAAACCCTCCTCTGGCCATTCGGCTCGGCTCCCTCATTAAATTCAGAGTGAAACCAGCTGCCAGAAAAGGCAAAGGGTGACCCAGCCATGGCTCTGGGAATTCCTAGCAAAGAAAACAGATTGAATGCCTGGGTCGTGGGAGCTCCCAGATCACAGTACAAGAAGGCCGACTTCAGGCCTTCTGCGAAAGATAAGGAAATCATTCTTAGAGTATTGCTCTGCTCCTGCTGGAAATAAAGTGTGGTTTCTCTTAGAACGAGTTGGGTCCATTGTCATCAGGGAAAGAGAACAGATGGAGAAAGAGACAGACAGAGGGGCAGGGGTTCTCCAAAGACCAGGAAAACAGAGCTGATGACTAGCAGACCAACTCAAACAATATTTCAACAAAAATTATTGATTCTTTACAACAATTATTAAAATTATATGGATAAATACATATATGATCCTTCACCGAAGGGGAAAATTTTATTTAAATCTTATTCTTCTATCATTGAAATCTATACCAACATTAAGAAATATTTAAATATAGAGGTTATATGAAATCACTTTTTTTTCCAATTTATTTATTTTCAGAAAAACAGTATTCATTATTTTTTCACCACACCCAGTGCTCCATGCAAGCCGTGCCCTCTATAATACCCACCACCTGGTACCCCAACCTCCCACCCCCTCCCCCGCCACTTCAAACCCCTCAGATTGTTTTTCAGAGTCCATAGTCTCTCGTGGTTCACCTCCCCTTCCAATTTACCCAAAAGCACATACCCTCCCCAATGTCCATAACCCTACCCCCCTTCTCCCAACCCCCCTCCCCCCAGCAACCCACAGTTTGTTTTGTGAGATTAAGAGTCACTTATGGTTTGTCTCCCTCCCTATCCCATCTTGTTTCATGGATTCTTCTCCTACCCACTTAAGCCCCCATGTTGCATCACCACTTCCTCATATCAGGGAGATCATATGAGAAATCACTTTTTTTTTAAAGATTTTATTTAGTTATTTGACAGAGAAAGATCACAAGTAGGCAGAGAGGCAGGCAGAGGGAGAGAGAGAGAGGGAAGCAGGCTCCCTGCTGAGCAGAGAGCCCAATGAGGGACTCGATCCCAGGACCCTGAGATCATGACCCGAGCCGAAGGCAGAGGCTTTAACCCACTGAGCCACCCAGGCGCCCATATGAAATCACTTTTAAGCCAAAGAAATTTCAAGATAAAGTATTTTTTTTTCCCCTCTCATGTCCTGATTATTTTTTCTCCTTAAAAGCCATATCTGTAATAAGGAACATGGCAAGACCCAGTCTGACCAAGTTACTATTCTGAAAGCCACAAATGCCACTATGTGGTTGGAAGAGCCTAATGAAACTGCCACTGTCTTTCTGTGGAAAACTGGCTGCTGGCTTTACTTCTGCCCCCAAATAAATCACATGTATTACATTAAATATTGGTCTTAACACTGGATAGGAGGTCTTTCTATTCATTCCTTTTCCTCCAAACTTAGCAATTTCCTCTTATAAATTCATGAATGACTTAATCATAAATGATTTCCCCAAATGTAAGTTTTCTTATGGATATCAAAGAAGTTATCTTAAAGTACTAGTTGTAATGCTGTTCTTAGTCAACTCCGATGACCAAGGATTCTGAAAAGGAGCATTTAAAAAATTATTTGTATGTGTGTCCTCCAACTAAATTTTTAACTGGTACTTCAATTTTCATTATAAATTTGAGTTGTCTGGATTCAAAAATATTGTCAGTTCAGATCACAACTGAAATAATCCTTGCAAAAATGTTCCCTCTGTATCAGAGGGTCGCAAAAGCTGCTGTACTTTGGTCATATGGGGGAAGCCCTTGTTTAAAATGTAGATTACAAGGCTCTGCCCCCGGACGAATACGGAGAATAGAGAGAATATGGAGAAGTTCCACGGGGAACCTAGAATCTGCATTTCTGGCAGACAGGGTCTAAGGCCGTACTTTGAAAAACACTGGTCCATGTGACCAAGTTACTACAGCACCAAGTATCAAATGCCCAGAGCTCCAGCACCGCACTCGACACAAAGTTGGAAATGATGATGAATTTGTTGCATCAAATTAAATATAATTTATAATTTGCATTGATTGTGTCAGAATTTCATTTAAGCAGGGAGAGAGTTTTTCCTTTTTTCCCTGCAAAATGTTCGCAGCACATAAGACAATGTGCAAATGCAATCCCACTTTCGGGGGCCTGCCAGGCATGACTGCTGCCCCATCTGCACACTGTCTGGCACGGGCCTTCCAAATGAGAGACTTCCGAGGAGCGCACTCAACTATTAGCTTAAATATTCCTGAACTGAATAATTGAGAAAGCCAAGACATCAAACTCACTCCAAATTTAGGACTGTTTCATATCATAACCCATAAAATGACTATACCCTTTAAAAAAAAAAGATATATTTTGATACATCTGTTGATGCCATCTAAAGAGCTTTTCTTTTAATTAAACAGGCATTGTTTTCTAAAAGTCCATTAAATATTTTGTCCTATCATATTATTATAAGGGCGACATTTGACCCAACTCAAACTCCTAACTTCTCAACATGTTTCCACTAGGTGGTTCCATTCACTACTCAGCAACAGCAAATAGCTTCTGGGAGAGAGCAATAGGGAAAACAGCTAAAACTGAAAGAATTCCAAAGTGATTAAGTATCAAACGCTTTTTTAGAAGAATCCCTTTTTCATCTCAGGAGTGCAGTTCTTTTTACATCTAATAGGTTTTTTAAAGTGCAAAAGAAATATAAGCACAAAATTTAACATTTGAAAATTAAAGAAAAAGATCCATACTGTCGCCACCCTAACACAGCCTCCTCCTCACCTGCAGGACCAAGCTTCCACAAATACAACTCACACCCTGGTGAGCTTGTTTCTGAATCCAGGTAACGGTAAAATATTCAGGATTATACCACTCTGCAGTTTGCAAACTTTTTTAACTTGGAGAGCTGGGGAGCTATATATCCAAGTCTGCTTCCCGTTTCTTTCAGAAGGTTGACAAATCTGATTTGTCCCCCTAGCAATAAATAAAATACAATTATTTTTATCATCAAGAGCTCCCCTTTTAAGCACAGGCACTATATGTAGCATGTTATATACCTAATAAGCAGATTATGTGTATACTGCTGCTACTAGTTTAGAAAGGAGGCCACTGGGGCGCCTGGGTGGCTCAGTCAGGTGAGGCTCTGACTCTTGGTTTCGGCTCAGGTCATGATCTCAGGGTCATGAGACTGAGCCCTGCATTAGGCTCTACACTCAGCATGGAGTCTGCTTGAGTTTCCCTCTCCCTCTGCTCCTCCCCCCGCAGCCCCATGTTCACACACTCTCTCTCTCAAAGGAAAAGAGAAAAGACAGAAGAGAGAGAAGAGAAAAAAGGAGGCAATGATTCAAAGTCTTCCTTGGGGTCACGTGACCAGCAGGCTGTGGAATTATGACGTAAAACCTGAAGGGACTCCCAAGCTCGTAAAGACAACCTCATACTGTCTTCACATTGCATTTCCCTTCCTTCTATTCCCTCCACTCATTTTATAAACAGCATTTGTTTTTCCTGGTGGTTAAGAGAATGAGTGTGACACCTCATTCCACAGACACACCCAGCCTTTACCAAGTGCCCGCTGAGCACCACACACTGCTCCAGGCTGGCTACAGAGATCAACGCCATCATTGCCCTCGAGAGGACTACAAGCCAAGCTGTGGAGGGTGCTTAAAGACCAGATAATGGTGCTCCTTGTTTTGTTAAAGCCACATGATGACTAGACATGGTCCATGGCTGGCTGCTGAGAGGGTGACAGAGAACAGGAGTTTGCACGGAGACCTGTGACCAGACACAAGGGACCCCTTTGGTCCATGGAATGAACTGGGAACTAGGGAAAGACTATAAGCCGTTCACTGCAGATTCCAAAATTAGAATTTTTTGGTTCTACAAACGGAGATGTTAAAAGAGAAATGTTAGTTTGAAGTAAGACAGAGTTTTGGAAAATCTGAAAATGTTTTTTAAAAACTTGTCATAGTTCTACTGTCAGGGTCATTCTCCAGTTCCACGTAGTTGTTTGAGTCCGGCTGTTTACTCCCTTGCTCTGACTCTCGTCAAATCAAGTGGCAAAGATATCCCAAGTTCCAGTAAACACACGCAGCTCGTTTTAGCTCTGGCACAGGTGCTGGGGGGAGGCTGGGAGGCAGGGTTTTGGCCACGCATGGGCCACGGACTTCACAAACAGGCAGTTTTCCCCATGCCCCAGCAAGGCAGTGAAGGTGATGTAGGTGAGAGAACCCAAGGAAATGGGTCCGTGTCAGTGGATCATGGTCATGAATGTCCCCTTCTCCTTCCCTCACTAACCCTTGGCAAACCCACGCTTTCCTTCAGTAAGAGAGGCCTGTTGCCTCTCTCCACCCATGCCCTCACCTTCCTGCAGAGATGTGGCAATTAAGGATGTGGGCTCAGTATCAATTATCAGCTCCATCAGTGACCAACTGTGTGATCTTGGGCAAGTGAATGTGCATTTCCACATGGGTACAATGGAGGAATCACAGCATTCCTCCCGTGTGAAGGTTTGGTTTGGGGTAACACTGGTCAAACACAGCACAAAGCTGGGCACAGTGCCGTGCTTGACAAAGGACAGCTTTAACTTGGGGGCACTGGCGGCCTAGCCCACCTTGTCCCTTTTCGGCTCTCATACTATTCATTCTTCTGTAAATCAGGAATAATTCTTTGAAGGGTGGCTGAGTACTCTACACATTCACTCTACTCTTTGCAGTGACAGACTCTTGGAGGATGGTCAATAAGTATTTGGGGGTTTTGTTTCTGTTTATCTGGCTCTGAGGTACCTTTAAAAACCCACAGAAGTAAGAGACTCTCTTACACTTACTGGGAACTATCTCAGTAACTTACGTGGAAAGTATTCAGTAAAAATCAGGGTTGGGTTTATTTTGTTATGAAGGAACTTAGAAATAATCCAGTTTGATATCTTCACTGTATAGAGGAGAAAGCAGTCCATGTGGGAAAGGAGAGGCCTGCCCACATGGTTGGAGTGAGCTTGTGACCTGGACGGGAACAAAACAAGGGCTTTTAACTCCCAATTCAGTACTGTTTCCCCCAAAGGATATTGTCTTCTTTTTCTGCAGGCCAATTGGTAAGGAGAATGTCATGCTAACACCATATTTCAAGAGGAACAAAATTCTTTGTTACAAATATTCTTTCTGAATTTTCACATAGTGCCTTGAACATGTAGTAAAGGAGCAGTACATATTTTTATTTGCTTTTACATAAAAAGGCAAATGATGTTATAAAATACACTTTATGAAAATTCTTCTAGATACTAACATTCCATATCCATATACAAAGAAAATAGTGGAACGTCCCAGATGACAAAATGGTTGCCCTGGCCTAACAGCCAATGTCCCCCCCAAAATTCATATGTTGAAAACCTAATATCCAAGGTGATGGTACTAGAAGGTGGGGTCTTTGGGACATGATTAGGTCTTAAGGGTGGAGCCCTCATAAATGGGGTTAGTGTCCTTACAAAAGAGGTCCCGGAGTGACCCCTCGTCCCTTCTGCCACGTGAGACTATGACGAGAAGTCTGCAGCATGGACAAGGCCTCAGCACAACACAACTGTGCTGGTGCCTTGACCTGGAATGTCCCCAAACTGTGAGACATAAATTTCCATTGTTTTAAAACCACGCAGTCGGTGGTAGTACATTAGAGTGGCCTGAAAAGACGAAAACACCGGTTAACTACAACATCCAGTTGTTGAAGAAAGAGAAATACCACGGAATGAAGTATCCTAGCGTCCTTACTACACTTTATCTTTGAGCCAAAAGGCGTCTAGAGAGCATCACTCTGGGCATCAATGACCACGATTCTGCGTTTGTACCACACACTGAACACTATTAGGATGGCTCCAAATTCAAATTTCCTAACTCTTCGTACCAATAATCTAAGTCCCAGTTTTCCAGAAACTGGAACTCGTCTGGTTTCCAGAAACTCGTCCCCAAATAAATCAAGTCAGTAAGCAGTATGTAAAATACAACTGTAAGACAAAACAGACTAAAAACCCACAAAAGGAAGGCTTACGTGCTCACCTTCAGGAGCACACACTGACCTGAAGAGGTCTGCGGCTGTAGGTGGGATGCACACTCGTAGAAGCCCCCAGCATAGAGCCAGTGGGACAGCAGACAGAGTGAGCAGCAATGCCAATTCTACAACCAGAATCTTTACTTGCCCATTTTCCTAGGAACCAAATGGCAAGGAAAGTGTGTAACACAGGCTTCTTAAATATAAAAAAACAAAACCTTTTTTTCCTATGATACTATTCTGAAGCCAGAAAACACCAAGCTCAAAATCCTCAACTTTCTTCACTGTTGTTATCAGGTTGAACCACACCAAATGCCCTGAGAGCCAAAAAGAGTCAAATATTGGAACATCACAGGACTTCGATTAACATACAACATTATGAGGGAAGCTAAGAGCTCTGTCATCGAAGACAGTCTCAAGCACGGTTTCAGGGAAATTCTTTCTAGTTCGTGATTGTCCTCAAAGAGTTCTGAGGTGGAGAAAGCAGGAGGGCCTGGGGTTAATACTTGTCCAAGTTACCAAAAACTCCATTGACGAGAACTCTTCATCCTCCAAGCGTCCCTATTAAAGTCTCACTGCAGAATAATTTATGAGATGTCTGAGGAATGTTGTGGAAAAAAAATACGTCTGACATTTAAGACTATTTTAAAACACCTCTCTTGTAAAAAGAGCTGGAGGTGTGGCAGGTCGGGCCTTGCTGGTGCCTGGGGGAGAGCTAAAGTGCTCAGCGGTCTGGGGCAGAGGCCTGGCATAGCTTCAAAGTTTGGGGGCCCAGGCGGGCTCTCCCAGCCCCTCTGAGGTGCGACCAGGCAAAGACGGCATCTCTGTTCCTAACTGGGGCCTCCTCACTGTTTGCCCTGCAGGTTCCCTGCTGCCTAAGGAAACACGCAAAATATTTCCGTGAAGGACCGCTGTGTGGAAGCAACAGGAAATAAAGGTTTACTCCAGTGACTCCCTGCTAATAGAGAGGCAGGGGTCGCATCTGAGAATCACAGTTTTCCAAGCGACTTGTTATTTCTACCAGATGTTTTCAAAGGCAGGGCTTGTGCACAGTATTTGAGAGGCGTTTTTGTTTCTGGAATAAAGAGGACTTGACCATAAGATATATTCTAATGGAGCAGTAAGAGCCAACCCAAACTTAACATCACATGGGGAAAGTAACCTCCTCTGAAACAGGACGTTTCAGTTTTCTCAGGGTATAAAAGGAATGAAGCATTCATATCCAAAACTTCCTGACAGAGGTAAAAATCAAGAAGATCTTAGAAAACTCAACCTTGACCATCCTCTAACAAAGGTCTTAGGCTAAGGGGACTTCACTGGACCAGTGCAGCCCCAGCATAAAAACTGGAGTCAGAAGCACCTGGGGGTCCCACCATGACCTCTTCCTTCTCCCACTTGCTTGCCCGCCTCCCACCACCAGCACCATCTCCATTTGGCGGAGGCTCCTAGGAATAGGGCACTCTCGCATGCTACTCCCACAGCAAGCCTTCCCGAGCTGCGCCATATGTTTCCAAAGTTCCGCTCTACCTCGTCCCAGCCCCAACGAGCTAAGCGGCCTCATTCACGCCCTTCCGATGGCTCCCATAGCATCCAAAAATATTTTCTAGAATGGGACAAATCCCCAAAAAAGGATGGATGACAGATTTCCACAGCCTCAACCCACTTGGGCATGGGAACTGCCTGTTGCCCGCCTTTCTCTCTCCCCCATATATGTAAGCTGCATACTTCTGTTAATTTAAGCATTTGCCTACTGTGCTATCTTCTCCTGTCTACAGATTGCTCAGAGTAACACATCTGGCTCAGAGCATGAGCTTCTGGAGAGCAGTGTTTTCAGCCTCATCACACAGAGAAAGACAGAGGGGAAAGAGGATGTTCCTCTAAAGAAACACGTGGGAACAGTGCCGGTTGTGAGTCTAACAGAGCCATGACTGTGCCTCTGTTCCCCAGCTAGCATCGAAGGGTAACTTCCTCTGCCTCCTTGAACTTCACTTTCTTCTCTGCAAAGCATGAAATAATAAAACCTATCTTTGGGGTGATTATGAGGACTGAACAGGATACATGGAAAACCTTGCATATACAGAGGAGTAAGTCCTGCGTCAACCATTGTTGCTTTTCCCAAACTCTGCCTACACCTTTTATAAATAGTTCCTTTATTTAAATCTCCTAAAATTACCTGATTTGAATGTGCCATAGGATTCCTGCCAGGAATACACTTAGGAAGTGACATTTGCCTTATCTTGCCTTCCCTGCTTCTCCCGTAGTAGTACATCGTTTTCTACCTAAGAAAAACTTGCTGCTTTAAAAATATGTAACCTTTTATTCTTCAGTGTTTAGTTACTTCCGTTTTGTTCCAATGCTCGAGTTGTTGTGTAAGTCTGATTTACCCAAATTATAAATCCTGGCATCATGTCTGATTCACCCTATGTTTGAAGTTTTAGAGTTTTGGACTCATTTACAGGGCTTTGAAATCGCAAGGCTGGGGGCACCTGGGTGGCGCAGTCCGTGAAGTGTCTGCCTTCAGCTCAGTACATGAACCCAGGGTCCTGGGATTGGGCCCATGTTGGGGGGGGTCCTCTGCTCAGCGGGGGGCCTCCTTCTCCCTCTCTCTCTGCTGCTCCCCCTGCTTAAGCTTTCTTGCTGTCTCTCTAATAAATAAATAAAATCTTAAAAAAAAAAATTGAAGGCTAACAGGACCCTCACACATCACCTGGTCCAGCATCTCCCAAAAGGTGTTCCACAAAATATTGTTGCCAGAAAAGCCAACAGGCAACAGCAAAGACATTCTAGAAGCTAACAAATTTGCTACCTCTTTCCACAGCGACACTCGGTGACCTTCAGTGACATATTTAGGTATCTGAGAAGTCTGGCCATAAGAAATCCTATTGAAATTCACGAAGGCAGCTGCATTCCTTTCATTTATTTGCCCACATAATGGTTTTCCCACCTGATCCTCTAGGGCACCCATTAACATCCTGCAGAACAAACTTATACAAGCTAACCCTCAAATGGGAGAGAAGAGACAGAAAAACTCCCTTCCCTAAGGTCAACTGGCAAACAGCAGAAGTGGCATCAGTCCTAGACCACGCGCGCCCCCAGCCCCCAGCCCCTCGTGCTTCTCACCATAGCAGAGGGTCTCTAACTCCATCATACAGCAGATGGCCAGGAGTGCTCCTGAAACCGCGGACGGCTGAGCCCCGCCCCAGACAGCCTCATTCAGCAGGTCAGCTGTGCATTTCCAACAGTCCTGGGGGGCTGGCGCACTGCTGCTGCTGAGGGAAGGAAGCACGCTTTCTGCCCTACACACATCTACAGTGGCCCAGGAGCCCAGCGTCCCTGCCTAAGGAGTGAGGACCTGACCGGGAAGCCAAGGCACTGACACAGGAAAACGCCTACATGAATCTACATGACAACAGGGTTAATAACTAACAGTTCAACACACAAGGGTTTACCTAATAGCCAAACAGTCCAGAGTCAAAAAAACTACAAAAACCAGACAGTGGGAATTCGCTAGATGTGAAAGGATATGAAAGCTGAGTGGGGGGAGGGAAGAGGATAACTGGGAAGAGCATTCCAAGTGGCAACAATGGTTCCTATTATCCAAATATTTGTTTGCGGAATAGAAGGGACCTGGCTGTGCATGTCTTTGGAGAGCACCCTGGTTCTTACATTTGAATATGGGTGTGACTGCTATTTCAAAAATTCATAGCAAAACACTTCATGCAAAATAGAGTAGCTCCTGTCCAAAGGAGTGATATGGAAGATCTAGCAAAGGTCTTCCTGCTCCCTTTCCAGCTGTAGCTTCACTTCCCCTCCCTGGGTGCCCAGAGGTCCACCTCTAAGACATTAAACCAAGGGCCGAGCAAAGGTGGCCACCGAGTCTGGAAGCCAGCTGGCTCATGCTTCTCTTGGGAAGTGGGGGTAAAACGGTCAGAGCAGGCCTCCTACAAGTGCCTTCTAATGGAGCTTCAATGAAGTGCAACATTTTCAAGACCTCTCCCGCACATCCACCTCCCCCCACAAAAAGAATTATCTGGGAAAATAATTAGTGTTAAGTTGGCTATAGCAAATTTTCTCCAAAGGAATAGCCAAGAATGAAAACACCATTCTCTATGATCACCTCAGGAGCTGGTGTAACGCTCCGTGGCCCCTAAGTGCGATCTTGCAAGGCTGTCACTTGCTATTGCTTTCAAAGAAACAGCAATGACCTCACTAGGGTAGAGAAAGGGCAAGTCTGACTCTCACTCACTCACTTGCCGGTTTCACTGAAAACTGGTTAACAACAGGGAAGATGCAAGTGACAACCACTCGGACATCATCTGCTCTCCCAGCGGAAGCAGAAAAAGCACACAGGTTAGCCGTAGGGCAAGTCAAGAGGAGGGTGGGGAGGAAGAACACTGGGATCCGGGTGGGAGAGGTTACGTCCAAGGGCCGTGCTGATGGCAGGAGGAAGTGCGATGCAGGACAGGAAGGGTAAAGGAACGGATGTCCGCGAGCACCTGCTACGTGCCATACACTGCTGGTCCTTTATCTACTCTCTCATCAGCCTTGAAGTCCTAGAAGGTGGGTGGATGTCTTCATTTACAACACCCTGTAAGTGTATGGTCAAACACCAGGCAAATGCCAACACCGGGACTTTACCTTTGGTTTGTCTGAATCCAAAAGTGGTGGTCTTCGACGATGTGAGATTCATAGGTGACAGAAGTCCCTGTACCTTCCACTGAAGTTAACTAAATCAGGGTAAATACAGTCTCTGGTCTTTTCCAAAGATTTATACTTTCAAACATGGTGAAATCATTAAATAAATTTGAGTCATACGCGCACACGCACACAACGTATTTGCCTAAACGTAACATATTTAAGTATCATAAAGTTCTAAGCTAGTTACAGAGGGGGGAAATTTTTGAGCCATTTGTTAAAAAGTATCACCATGGGCAATGTATTTGATACCTTTGAAGGGGTCTGGACACATGAGTGGAGTGACCAGAAATCCAATGTTCCCTTTCCTCCTCCAGGATGTACACAGAAGCAGCAAGGAAAGGGGGGAGGGGAGGAGGAACATGGCATTTCAGTAAATTTAGGAGCTGGAACCCACACACTCAAAACCTATGTGTTACTAGTAGTGGTTCAGAAACATGCAGAGATAAGTTCAGGTATTTCCACATCACACAAAACGATACCACTCGTGAACAGGTACAGACCTGTCGACGTGACTGGCACTGTGCATAAGCTTTCTACAGACCAAGGCTTTTAGTCACCACGTCCTGCTTCTAAGATAAAGACTATCTTAGAAATGATGAAACTGAGGTCCAGTAAGAATAAGTAACTGGCCAAGATCCCAGAGTTCAGTAGTAAACGAAGAAACTAAGACTTAAACCCAGGCCCTTGGGCTCTTGAGCCCACACTGATAACCACCCAGAGGGAGCGCCCATCCCATAGCAGATGTATGGGATTATCAGTATGCCATGATTTCAGCAGCAGAAGGGGAAAAGAGCCTAAATACCACTCATAGACTATTTTTTCTATGCTCTGACGCAGCTACTCAACAAAACTCTTAAAGACCATGAGGTAGCTCAAGATGTGAAAAGGAATCATTTCTAAGATTATGGTTAAATAGAAAAGCCAAGTTCAAAACACCACGGATAGCATGAAGTCATTTGTGTGAAGAAAATAGACATACAGATTTACAGATGCTGAGAAAATCTTGAGCACAGTTTACAAGAAACCGGTGCCCAGCACTGCTTCCGAAGAGAGGGCTGGGGCAGGAATTCACAGGGAGAGAGAGAGAGAGAGAGATGAAAGATGAAAGATTTACTTTCCATCACAAAGATTTTTCTAATTTTTGAATTCTGAACATGGTCATGTATCACCTACTTATTTAAAGCAAATTCAGGGGCACTTGGGTGGCTCAGTGGGTTAAAGCTTCTGCCTTCAGCTAGGGTCATGATCCCAGGGTCCTCTGCTCAGCAGGGAGCCTGCTTCTCCCCCTCTCTCTCTGCCTGCCTGTCTACTTGTGACCTCTATCTGTCAAATAAATAAATAAATGAATAAAAACTTTAAAAAAAAATTCAAAGACAAAAATTATTTGAAGAAAATTATGGTGGAATGTCTTCCAACTTAATTCTGAGTGGGGAGGGTAAGAAGTGACCAGAACACCCTGTGATGATTCTCTATTCATTTCACCAAATAATATTTCATAGCAGTGATTCTGAAGTACTTAAACTAAAAAAATAAATTAAAAATGCCATCTACTTTCTTCCACTCAGACACCTGCCTCTTAAAAAATGCAATGGATAACTAGCAAGAAAGAATTCCCTGTGTAGACGGTATTAAGAGTTGTTTCAGTGTTTGTGCACGGAGTGTGCATGAGAAAGCATGAGAAATCCCCAACAGAATCAAATAAAAAGGGTAGTAATCCAGCACAGCCACTGTGTGGCTAAAATAGCAATGGGCATGTCACCTCCGTGCCACTGAAGAAACGGAGTCTCTCATGTCCTACAAAACATGCAAGGCATCTTGCCTTGCCAAATTTAAACAGGGACATTATTTTTAAGTTACTATAATTAGTTCCCATTTGTCTATGAATCAGCCTTTATGAGGCAATAGCATCTAAGCCCCATCAGATGAAACCTGAGGCGACATCATCTCTGTTTATTATTTTGAAAAGAAAGAGAGGGTGCCAAGTTTCCTGCAACACCCGATTCAAACGCTGAAATTTGGAGGACAGAATGTCCTGTTGTCCATGTTTGAAGATAGGACTATATTTTCATCTAATACATCAGTCCCAGGTTCAGCTGGTAACAGGAAGGAATTGAATTCCAGAGCTCAAAAATAGGACTTAAGTACTAAACCACCTTTCGTTGTGCATATAGAATTTTATATTTTAACCCCTGACGCTGCAGCGTTTTTCAAAAGTGTCTGTGTTAATGAACCAACACGAACATATTTTAATCTTAAGTTAGATGTTTAAGCAACGAGAGACTGGCAAACACAAGTGGTTTAAACCGATATTCACGTTCCCTGATACACCCCTTTCATAGCTAAGTTTCTTATAAGAAATGAAGTGTTTCAACACCAAATATAAAGGCAGGGGGAGGGGGTTAAAGAGGACTTTAACCTTGGCTCTTCGAAGGGGCTCGGATACAAGATATATAAACACAGTAGAAACTTTTGGTCTCCAAACAGAGTTCGGCCAGGTAGGAGGGAGTCAGGGTCTGGATGAGGTTTAAACTGGCAACCTTAATAAGCTTCAGAGACCCAGCTGCAGGGTACAAGGTCGATGCCAGAATTCACCGAGGAGATCGGTTAGCAACAGGCCAGGGGATCACGGCCCATTTGGGTGAGGGCAGTAGGTATAGAGGAAGGAAATACACTCTTCACTTGTCACCAGATTTACCATAACAATGCTTAATGTTTCTGTGACCCCCACTCGCCCTTGACAAATGCTTAGAGGCATGCCCATAACTTTCCTTGCAAATACCATGGGTTCTAGGCCCGCTTTCCACATTTACCAGCCAGGTTCCCTTCAGCAAACCATTTTAACCCATCGGCTTCTCATCGGTGCCCCTCAGACATAACGAGGCAGCTGACAAGGGAGGAAGACCTGCCCTACCTAATCTCACAAGAATTCTAGAATAACCAAAATAAAATAAGTTTTATAGTTTTTAAAATTTTGCAAATATTTATGGAACACGACAGGCCAGGCACAAGGTGCTGTAGGAGCCGTACTTTTTTTTTTTTAAGATAAGCATGCATACATGGCATTTAGATATACCTGAATATAGATCAGGAAAGGGGAAATGAGGGCTGGCAGGGTTAAACATGGGCCTGAGATTACATCAGAATTTTAACTGAGAGCTGAGACCCAAACAATGGCTTTACTTTGCCAAAACCACAGGCAGGAGCTGCCTGGAATGCTGTCATACTAACTCACCCTCATCACCTTGGAAGACTCTGGGACTCGTGTCCAAGTCTTCCTCGTAACAATCCTCTGATACAGGTACTCGTGTTGATCCCAATTCCACAAATGAGGACCACGAGGCTCAGAGGTGAAGTTACAAGCAAGCCAAGATCACGAAGTGAGCCCACGGCAGCAAGAATGTGAAACCAAGTCCATGTGACTCCGGACGGGGCACGCTTAACCGCCAAGTTGATAAGCTTTGATCCACAAATATTTATTCTGCCCTTCTATGCCCTAAAACACTTCTTTAAAAAGGCAAGGAGCTGGCGGTGGTGTCCCACCGGGAGCTGGGAAGGCTTTCATAGCCCCTCCAGGCTCAATCAGGGCAGAGACCAGAGGCCTACACACAGCAGGTGCACAGTGAGAGCTGATGCCGATGAGGAGGACAGAAAGATTTTCAATGTTAGCATATGGTTGCGAAAGGGAATCTGACTACTCCGTTTGGGGCGGGGGTGGGAACCCAAGGGCAGAATACAGAAAACTTCTAAAACAATGTGAACAGGTGTGGTCTCCATTAACAGGGAGAACACTTCAGGTAGATTAATTCCTACTACTCTTTCAATTCCTGAGGTAGGATCACCAATCACCCCAGGGTTCTCCCTGGACTTTCCGGGTAGTGTCACGTCCAGGAAACCCCTCGGTCGGTCGCCCTCGAGGGCAAACTTCGGGTTCTGTACTCTTGACCTTTCATGCCCAACCCCCTCGGTTCCAGCCCACTTCCTTGCAAACAGAAGACACGCAATACATCTTAGTTGGTTAGATGGATGAAAGGAGCAATACTTTATTATTTCCAAGTACACTCATTTCCACTATCCAAGTGTTGCCAAGCAGCAGTCCCTGCATTGCTAAAATGACTATGTGAGAATCATTTTAATTAGCACTCTCATTGTTTGTATGCAAATGCACATTCCTAAAGTGGGTCCTCTATAAAGCTTTCCCTGAACCAACATCACTTACTGAGATTTTTCTCAGTAAATCTTTGTCCACAGACAGTTAAGAGATAAAATTCCAGCCAGCCTGAGTCTTATGATCCAGAATCTGTAAAGGAGTTAAGAGGCTTTTCCCTACAGGAATGGCAAGTCTAAAATGAGGGAATGTGAGGCACTTCCAGGAGCCCGGACAGAGCTCCTCCTTGACTTACTCATCCCAAAATAGGATGGCCACTCAGAGGGCACTCTCCCAGTACTGAGTTCCTCTTGTAAAAGAGCAGAACACCCTGTGGCTGGGCCCCCTGGATTCCAGTCCTTAGAGTTATCGAAAGCAAAGCTTCCAGCCTCCCCCAGATGTCCTGCTTCCAGCTCAGCCAGCCCGTCTGCTCTGTTGTTTCATCCGTGGCCTATTCCCTTCCTTTGGCTCTCTGACCCAGGGGCTGGGCGGCCTTGGTCTTGTGCCTCAGCTCAGGGAGAGGCTCAGATGCTCCTTGAGAATTCAACTCTGGCAGAGGTATCTATGGACCCAGCCCTGCCCTGCCCTGGGTGGGAGTTCTCCAGAGCTGGTCTCCTGGGGAGTCAGGGTGGGAATAAAAGTTCTGGGCGGTCAACATGGCTCATCCGGTCCTGAGTCACCAACTCAGCTCTGCACGGTTACACCGGGCAGCCCAGAGGACCAGTCACTACTTAAAATTAGAGAGAACACGATGGTGAGAAACTAAGTTTTGGAAAGGCAAGTGGAGGCAGAGGTTGAGCTTGGAGAAAAACTCCTGTGGTCCGAAAAGGGTGGGGAGGACAGCCAGGAAGGCCCTGGAAAGTCCTTTAAAGGGCTGCAAAGGACTCTTAGTACAGAATGCTCTATTTTCCTGTCTGGGCCACAGGAAGATGGAACAGAGTTGAGGCCAAGCAAAGGACTGTAGCATTTATCAGTCAGAAGGAAATCCAAAAGGCTAATGTCTGGGATACGTTAAAACATGTGAGAAATGTGAATAACCATCAGGGGTAGGTCTCTGTTGATTTGTTTGCAAAGTTATGATCAGAGTGACAAGAGAAGCAAAGTACAGGCCTGTATGGGAAAGCCAGTGTCATGGTAGAGAGAGCAGAGCAGAGCTCCTCGCCTGTGCTGAGGGAACGTTCTTCATGCTGGAAGAGGCAACTCCGGTAAGAAGCGACTGGACCGGAAGACAGGTGTGCAGCTGGGAGAGCCACAGCCGCTTTAAGTCCGGTTCCTAGGCTCAGATGAATCACATCCACAGACAAAGTACAGACACGTGCCACAGATGAATCACTGTCAGGAGTCCTACAGAAACTTCAAAGAAAGGAATGGTGTTCAAAGATATGGAACTAAATAATTCACAAAAGGAAGATTCTAGAAATATATGCCAAGAGGCTTGGTATTCAAGTCCAGCAATATTCTAGCCTGGAGTATTCTTTTAAAAAAGATTTTTTTTTATTTATTTGGGAAAGAGAGAGCAAGAGCATGAGCGGGAGGAGGAGCAGGGGGAGCAGAAGGAGAGTTAGAAGCAGACTCCCTGCTGAGCAAGGGGCTTGATCCCAGGACCCTGGGATCATAACCTGAGCCAAGGCAGATGCTTAACCAACTGAGCCACCCAGGTGCCCCCAGCCTGGAGTATTAAATAAATTAAAATTAAACAAATTAAAATTAATATAATATCCAAGAAAGTGACAATCGCCAAAAACTGTCAGAAGTTCCCTATAAACCAGTTCACTACAAACCAGAGGTTCACCATAAACCACTGTAAGTCAGGTTAACCAATTCCCTTTTTGGTTCGATTTATAAGACAGTTAGATGAGCGTCACTTCCCTTGAGCCAAGCTTTAAGAGTTCAGGACTATTCTCATGAACATGAACAGGTGCACAGAGGCAGATTTATACTGAGACAAATGAGCCACCAGCCTGCAGACACATGGACTTGGCCCTGTCCCATACATCTGGGTCAACGACTCCCATCTAGAGATGACACACATGAAGGAGGGCTCATCACCTTGAGAGATGACAAAAGCTGGATATCAAACATTCCTCACAGGTCATAAGATGAATCAAATCTAACAAGATAAAATCTGAGACGAACACATGTGAAGTCTACCTATGTAGAGGGGAACCGGGGAGGGGGCAGTACCCTAGTTGACCACCTGCTTCACAGAAACCAGGTTCCTGGAAAGAGCAGTGAAGTTTAGCAGTCCTTACAATGATCCTCAGGGAGCTTCTAGCTAAGATCCCAGCACAGCTCTGGGGCCCCAGCAGAGCCCCTTCTAATGCTCCCATTCATGACTACAGAGAGGTTATGGCACCACGAGGAAAGATTACACACACCTGGATGACAGCTCAGGGTTGGGGCTCGGAGACGCCACTACTTGGGGAGACAGTGGCAGTGGGCTAGCTGACACCTTAGAAACACATTCTGGTTAACATCTGCTATAGTCCAAGCTGGTTCTGTCCCAAAACTAGCCAACATAAGGACCACTGTCTGCAGGGTGGGTCAAGGACGAGTGGCTGTCAGGAACATTTGACATTGGGTGATCCCCATCTCACCCAGTGACCTGTGCCTGACAAGTCATGATCCCTAAAGGGAAGCGCCTGGTTGGAGAGTGACTTCTTATTAGCTCATTGGTCAGACAAGCATCTTTGGAATTATTTTTCCCAAGGAAGGGGATGTCCCCGAAGGAAATGAGTAGATGCCAAGCAGAAAATATAGAAAATCAAAATACTTCCTGATACAATCCAAATCCTTGGCTGATGTATTTCCAGCTCAAGACCTGGAACTCAAGACCAGTCCAGGGAGAATCAGAAACAGGCTCCCAAGTGGCTGGGAGCCAGGAAGGTCCAAAGTGGCTTCAGAAGCCCGGTAAAACCAAAGACAAGTGGACTTGTTCCAAGACACAGGATTTCTAAGCTAATGGGGGCAGTGGACATCATCTTACAGAAAGAAAAAGAAGAAAGAAGAAGGAGGAGAAGGAGAAAAAGAAGAAGAAAAAGAAAACAAAAAGAGAACTATGGCAAAGAAAAAGAAAAGAGGAATATGGAAGAGTTCAGGGAGAGCAGTGTTGCAGAGCTCCCTAAAATAAAAGAGAAAATCTGAAGATCCTGGTCTCTAAAGCATTTTTACCAAAGTGGGTTTGTTTTGTTTTGGTTTTTTGCCATATACTGTTTGGTCAATTAACAGAGGAGCCCCAAGGTTCAAACCTGTCACCCCACACCCCAGCACACAACAAGTGGACCTTCTAGTTCTATAACTGACCCAGCGGTACTTCGGACCAAGGCTGATGGGCAGGGAGTTGAGAGGATCCGCAGGGAAGTGGAACCAACCTCTCGAAACTGCGTCATCTGTGAAAAGGCGGTCAGGGAACTAACTGGCCACACCCCACCCTCTGTCACACAAAGACTTTAACCCTAGACAGAACATTCTACACATCGGATACAATCTAAGAGCTCAGAGGCAAGTTTTGGAGATGGAAACACACACAACCAGCATTTCTAGACACCCCCAAATGTATGCCGTTCTTGAAGGATGGGTCTGGAAACCGACAGATCTGTTTACTGGTACAGAATGGTTCAGGCATGTGCCCACTCTCATTCCCTGAAGGCTTTCCTTTTTCAGGGCTCTGACAGCTCTTCTGCTTGCTCCAAGAAGGAAACTTCCACTGCGCGCCACCAGTCTTGAACACATGCTAAATCAGGGCAGTTTGGAGATGGGAGTAGCAATGACAGCAGCCAGAAGGGGGGGACAGGCGGACACCCAAAGCACTGAGCGCTGGACGCGCCAACCCTGAATCTGCAGTTCCTCTATTTACTTAGAAACCGTTGCTGATGCTCGCCCTGACCAAAGATAAACTGGGACGAACCCGGAAAGGGAAAGGGAAGCAGTGAGGTAAGGGCTGTTGTAAACCTGGCACAATGCAGAGGAAAAGGGCCTCGGGTTGTTGGGACACGGTTTCCCTCCCTGTGAGAAAAATGAGATAACACACCCCTACGAACGGAGACGTGAGGCGGCAAGTGTGCACTTGGCAGAGGCAGACGCTCGCCCTCTTCACACACGTACAAGTCACACGCAGACACAGTTGGAGGCTGTTGTGGTCTAGTGCAAAGAACGTGGCATCTGGACTCAGAGAAGGTGAATGGGAGTCCTAGCTCTGCCTTGAGCATGCTGTGTGACATCGGGTCAGGTCCTCAACCTCTCTGAGTTTCAGTTCTCCATGAACAACAAAAAGAATAGTTCTTTTTGGGGTGCCTGGGTGGCTCAGTGGGTTAAAACCTCTGCCTTTGGCTCAGGTCATGATCTCAGTGTTCTGGGATCGAGCCCTGCATCGGGCTCTCTGCTCAGTGGGGAGTCTGCTTTCCTTCCTCTCTCTCTGCCTGCCTCTCTGCCTACTTGTAATCTCTCTGTCAAATAAATAAATAAAATCTTAAAAAAAATAGAAATAAATAGAAAAAAAATAGAATAGTTCTTTTGGGGCCAGCTGATCTCGTAGTTTTCTTCCAGATCTAATATTCTGTTATAAACTAATATTGCAACACAGCAGTTTGACCTCCATTCAGCAAACATTTACTGAACATGTTCTGTATGCCTAGGGATGAGGACAGCCGTGTACTCAATGCGCCCAATGATCCACAGATGCCAGCAGCCTGTAAATAAGTGTCTGCGGTGTCACGGGAGACACATGTGGACGGGGCGCAGGGTCAGTTGACCCAGCAGAGAACGGAGCAGAGTACAAGCAGGAACAGTCTCCCAGCAGTGCTGTCTGGGCCACAGCTTGGAAGAGGGAAGAATTTGGAGAAGGGAATAATATGTATAAAAGCACACAGGAATGGCCCAACGGGGCATGCACAGCGGGAGGAGTTCAGAGCTAAAGGGCCTTAAAAGCCATGCTAAGAAGAGCTGCCATCCAGCACCCCCAGGCCCCCTCAATGTCCCTACTGTCCATCTCAACAGCTCCCTGTATGGCCACACTCTCAGGGTCGGTGTATGCCTACACTAGGTCAACCATCAAGCAACCGTCCAATCTCTACCCGCCCGTCCCCCCCAGCCTCTCCCTTCACCCCCGAGTCACACAGCCAGGCCACACCTGCTGTCCACGAGAACTTCCGCCCAGGCACCTGGCAGCCCTTGCTCTCAGCTCTTGCTCAGCCCCTACTGCCCAGCCCACGGCAGCTGTTCCAAATAGTTTCCATCTCCCTCAGAGCCACAAGCACCTCCCACCCACCCACTCGTGCTCAGGAGAGGACTCCCACCTCCTCTGTTCCTGGGCATCACTGTGCAAACCCAGCTCCCGTAGCAACCCTTCTGCCCACCTATCCCAAGCTCCTTCCCAAATAGCCCAGGCCACGCCGTGGGTATATCTGTTCTCAAGTACAAAAGAAAGTAAAAAGACGTTATTGAGAAACAAAAACCATAGGCCTCGACCAAGGCAGGCTATTGCCTATAGACAGGCAGACTACCTGGCCAGACTCGGAAACAAGCACATCTAAGGGGGATAAGGGGCATGGATACACCCCACAGGTCAATGGCATTACATAAGTATTAGCTACTCCATCGATGTCAACTGAACAAATAAGTCAACAGATCAATGAATCTGATGTTGAAGAGACAATCTAAAGAGTTGCAAAATCCACAGTATCTTCAGGCATGTGAACCAAGATGCAGCCTAGAATCTGCCAAGAGCCGTTTAAAACAATCCCAAGGCCCTTGCAAGCCTAGACTCTGGTGCCTGCTGGGCTCCAACACACACAGCCAACCCAAGCAGCTCAGAATCATTGCAGCATCATTTATTTCTGAAATAGATTTCCTGAAGTATGCCAATATATTTAATATAAAATAAATGTTTTATATTATAAATCATAAATTATAAATGTTCCCAAAATGGTAATTTTATGAGCAAATCATATTATGCAGAGTACATTTAATGTATATGTGGTACACTGTATGTGTATGGATGTATATCTATTTCTCTTTCCATGCCCTATGTGCCATTATAAGCTGTCAGACAAGGAAAGTAAGTGGGGCATTGCACCCTCAGCCAACCAAGGACATGGGCCCAGCACAAAACACCCACAGCAGGACACCATCCTGTGTTGATCACGTTATAGAACATGTCTTGTTTACTCTGTGAAAGCCTCTCTGTCTGCCATTCACTTTTTGTTACAGTCAACAGTTTTGCCACAAGACTGTCTGTAACTGGTGTCAGACCTGGCACAGAAACATAAAGGAGAAGTGTGACCAGGACTGTACAATTCAAGTGTGAAGACTGTCCGGCCAGTGATGAGGAGTCCACTTATAGACCTGGGAGCACCCAGCATCAGAAATAGTCTACAGAATGCCAACAAGGTAAAAATCTCTCTTCCTAGTTCACTTTTGCCCCATCCATTAAGCGGAGCTAGGGAGTTCTCTCCAAGGGTGGGGAGCGCAGGGTTGAGCCACGAGGTCACCAAGTACAAATCTCATTATACCTAGTTCTTCTCTGCATAGTAGACACAAGCATGAGGAATTCCTGATGACAGTTGGAACCTTCTCCACTGAGATTCAGCTCTTCTGACTCAATGGAACTGGTTATGTGGCCAGTACACCAGGGCATCCCAAAAATTCCTGCCCAGGACTCAGAGTGACATATGACAGAGAGTTCAAGACAGTTAGCCTTTGAGAAGAACCCAGATACGACCTCATTTAATGCAAGAAACAGATGAAGCCCAGGGTGGGGGAGGCAGTTCTAAGGTAGGTCAGGGCCTGCAGGTGGCCAGGGTGAGGAGACCAGGCTCCCCGGTGTTTGGCTATGCCTTAAACCCAGAAACTGAAGGACAGAGTCTGCATTCTGGCTAGCATTTTGTTTACAAGAAGGTTACAAGAGTAATTTTAACAGGAAAAGAGGCATCATTAGAAGACACAAACTGCCCATCACAAAGCTCATAAAATGGGAACGGTTTCAATTAAATTCACATGCTTCTTAAAGTTTTAGGTTGGTTTGCTGGCTTGGTCGTATTCCTGTGAAGTTCTTTTCCCGTAACCTATAGTTACTTTGGAAGGGCTCGAAGAATAAGAACCATGTCTCATGAAAATGGTGACTTCTGTCATTCAGTTTTAGTTTTTGGTCTTATTGTAAAATGGGGGGGGAGGACCATAAAAAGTGTTCTGCTCCTTCAAGTTCAGTAGTTCAGTTCTGTTTGAAAGAAGGGGGGACAAGGGGGAAATATTTAAAAGAAAATATGATTAGATTTGTATAAATGCTCCCAATATGGTAATTTTATGAGCAAATCATATTATGCAGAGTACATGATATGTTTCAAAACTAATAAAATGACTTGGTATTTGTAAAGAATGCTCCAAAAATTACATTACTGCTTTCTTTCCTTCCTCTCATTTAAAAATGCACAGATCTCTTTAAGGAAAAAATATTTGTTTCCACTATTCCACTGCTTCAAGTATTTTTCTCCCTATCATTTTAAATTTGGTTTCCATTATTTATAAAGGAGGATACCAACATGATGTTTTGCTAAACCTCAAGATCCCCTGATTTTTCCAGATAAGGTTTTTAAACAGACACTCTAAGTCATGGGTTATGAAACCAAAACCCTGAGAAGGCCAAGCAAGTGACAAGTGGGTGGTGTCGGGACTACAGCAAACTGAGACCTAAATGCTTCCCCTTGCCACCCCCGGAGGGGACAAAGCTGGTTCTCACTCTAGTCCACACTGCTCCCATGCAAGAACATGGCTCGATCCTGCAACATATTCTAACTGTCAAGAGGAGTTAGAAATCAAACTATGTGAAATCTCCTGACTTGAAATTCTGGCCACTTACTTCAAAAAACTTAAAACTGGTGTTTTGTGGGCAGCTAGTTTGCAACTTGCCACAACAGACAGGCTGCCATAAACACAATTAACTCTGGGAACAAATGCAACACCTAGAAACACAAAGTTTGTTGGAAAATGAAGGCTGATCTCTATATACTTTTAAGAAAACCTGTATTCCCGGCAATTCACAGACCTGTACCCCTGGGGATAAAAATACATTATATGTTTACAAAAATAATAATAATAATAATAAATGTTATTCTCAACAACAACAACAAAGGCAAAGCAAAAAAAAAACAAAAAACAAAAAACACAACAAACCTGTATTCCTCTACAATAACTTTTCTCTGGAACAGGGAGGCAGAAGGAGGGAATAAAGGAACTTGAGAAAAACATGAAATTAGTTGCCGCAAAGCGAAAAAGGTAAAGGCACCTCTTTCCTCTTTTTTTAAAAAATTAAAATAGAAGAATATTTCCAGCTTTGGAGTCCACGTTGGGACAATTCTGGCAGTTGTACATTTCACTGAGGTTAGGCTGTTGGAACAGAGGTAGCTCCCCTAATCTTTCTCCAACAGAAATGCTGTGCAGAGCAGGTAACCTGTCACTCAGAGCCATTTTTATAAGGACAGGCTAATGGTTTTTGTGACTAAGCAAGAAGGCATGACAACTGGGGGGAGGAGCGTCACCACCAAAAAATGCGAACACGTTATATATGCGTACTGGGCTTGTGCATATGGACCTTAGAGGGGTTCCTGAACCCTCTCCCAAAAATTCTAAGAAATAATACCTCACTGATTATAATAGTAAAGTTCAAGTGTGCAAGTTCAAGCACAAGTGGTTATTTTTTCCAGCATACCTCTGCAGGAACCATTCTTTATTTAATCACTGCCATGATCAGCAAACCAGAGAAAAATCTCTCAGAGTGAGGAAAACAGAGTGAGTCATCTCCATATTGATAGGGAGACTGCGGGATGAGGGCACCGCGCTGGGAGGTAGGTATCAGATGGTGCCTTTTCTAAATTAGTCAGTGGAGCGATGAGAACGATTTCTTCCCATGACGTTCAGTAATCACGGGAGATAGAGGGTGATGAGCTCCCCATTTTAGTGACGGCCACAAGTACGATCTAATGTTTACTTCTCCAAGCCAGGGAGGAAAAAGAAAAGCTAAAGGGGTTCCTCACTCTCTATTTGTGGTCACTGGATGGAAAAGGAGAAAAATATCTTGTTTTTACACGTGGCCGACAAATGTGATAAAACTTCCTGTTTGAAAAGTACAAAATCAAATGTGTAAATCTCCTGGAGAGATACCAACACCTCAAAAATGTTGCTGCTGCCAGAGAGGAACAGCATGTCTTTGCAGGACGCGATAACTTGGGCTGGGAAGTGGCCGAATGAAACGTTGGTGACACAAACCAATACAGCCAGCCCAGGGAGTTACTTTTAGACAGTGACCCCTGCGCAGGCAGCCTTGCACAGCATACACCCCACAGCAGTACCGGAGCCTGCAGCCTTGGTCTGAGACCCTGACTTCCAGCCTTCGCTTACAAGACAGGTGACAACTCATACAAACTGCACCTTCAGCATTTCCCTCCAGTAGCTGAGATCCTTAAAGAAAATGAGTTTGGGCTGCTTTTAAATTAGACTGAGCTCTGGGGTTAGAAACCATCCACCATTTCGTTCCAAATTCTATCTCCTATTCCTCAATGCGACAATCCTTTGCTTCAAAGGGCGGCAGAGAGAGGTCCAGTAGAGACAGCAACGATTTGTGGTTCAACTCGTGGCAAGCCCACCACCTCACCTCAAATTCACATTTTGTCTGAAGCTGCAGAAAAAAATATCAGCCAGAAACAGCCTTAAATCCTTTCTGAAAGAAGGGAAGGAAGGAGGAAAGAAAGCAATTGGACTAACTGATATATGCAAAAGATATGCACAAATTTGAAATTCAAGTTAAAGAAGCCTAGTCCCAACCTGCTGAAGAACGTGGAGCCCCGGAACAAGTGAAGGCAAAGTCTCCCTTCAAAATGTACATCGAGCAGGAGCACTCCGAGAACCAAGTAATGAAGAACTCGAAGCTTTCTATTTCTAGATCATGTATTAAGAGCGAAAAGGGATACTTATCATGCTTTTTAAAGGTAGCACATAAACGTGATACAAAAAGAAATTAGAAGTTGTTAAAAAACAAAACAACGGAGTATATTCAAAGATCTTACTGGTTTTATCCACTGAGTCACGAATTGGGTGGCCTCCCATCTAGTAGAAAGGAGCTCTGAGGAGCTATACAAAATGGAAGACGTTTTTAAGGCAGAAGGAGGTGGGGCAAAGAAGTTATTCTAGCAAAAAGGGGACTGTCCCAGGCAAGGTCACCTTCCTTTGGGGGAAGGCAGGAGGGGTGGTGGGGGCGGGTCCTATCAGGCAGATTCCCTCCTCACTAGTGCTGTTGTCAATCACAGATTGACTGTTGAAGTTTACAGAGGTAGGCTAGGTATTAAGTCTTGGTTTGCAGACACGGGCCTTAGCACAAGTCACTCCACTTTGGACCTTTTTTTTTTTCCCCTAAAGTATGAAAGGGTATAGAATGGAATGTAAGCATCCTTCCTGTACCATCGCCCTTCTCAAAATGCTACTCCCCTCTAGCATCTTTTCCTGAGATGGTCTACATGTGTACCAGCACTGAGGCACTGTTTCGCTTTTCAACTGAAGGAGAATACCACCACTTTTTTTTAATGCCTGACTACTCAGTCTCTGGGGACATAAGAAGGTACTAGTTTTATTTTGTTTTGTTTTTTTAATCCCTAAAAGCACTTACTAAGAAGGAATCAGAGAAGAGAAATCCTCCTCCGCTGATTATCAGTAAATTTCATCCTTTTTAAGCATATTTAAGTTCTACTCTATGATAAAAGACAAATTAAAACCCAGGTTGGTGTCAATCGTCACAAATACCATTCCATTGAAACCTCCACTTTGCCATAAACCACTGGTTATGGATAGAGAATGTTATGTAATCAGTGCATAGTAGATGCCCCAGAAGTCCCACTGAGAATATTTTCAGTGAAATACGAGGGCCTGGAAATACACAAAAATGCAAGTTAGGGATGCCCATTGCCCAAGTGATTTGAAGATTTTCTTTATTTATTTGTCAGAGAGAGAGGGAGAGAGAGCGAGCACAGGCAGACAGAGAGGCAGGCAGAGGCAGAGGGAGAAGCAGGCTCCCTGCCGAGCAAGCAGCCCGATGCGGGACTCGATCCCAGGACGCTGGGATCATGACCTGAGCCGAAGGCAGCTGCTTAACCAACTGAGCCACCCAGGCGTCCCTGCCCAAGTGATTTGAAACAGCACATTCCAGAAGGTTGCATATCACAGTGCCCTCAACAGCTGCACAGGTTTCCTCTTGTCATGTCCACAAAAGGAATGAAAAGAGCAGGCCTAGGGAAGAGGTGACAGTGTCCTCAAAGAAGGGATTCCGAAAAGATCCTGAAAAACCTTTGGGGAGGGCTCAGCTGAGAGGCTCTCGAGGGCAGTCAGAGATGAAGTCTAGGGGGACAGGGAGGTGGCTGGCCGACTTTGAGTGGCGACTTCAGGAAGGTGGCAAAAATGTCTATGGAGCCTGGAGATAACAAGACTGAAGAAACTCACCAGGTAGCACAAAAATGGAAATAGAGGAACTCAATGAGAATGTGCAGGTAGCTCAATGGGGTGATTTCTCTTAGAAAGGGACAAAACCAATACGGAATGGCTGCATTTTGTGCCCAAAGCCCACAAACAAATAAAAATGTGTAGGATTCAGAACAGATTTCCTCCTGTCAGTCGAGGGCAGTTGATGGATATGGGTGCTCCCTGAAATGCATCTCTCTCCAACAACCATCATGGTCTATTTTTGCTGCTTTTTAATCTTACAACATTTATCCTTGATTAATATTTCCTACATTGTGGTTCTACAAACCAAAAAAAAGGCATTTGGCCTTTTTCATAGAACGTGATGATATCTAACTTTGATTACACAACTAATGGCTTTTATGCACTGCTTGTCACTTTAGAGAGCCTTCATTTAATGAACTTCTTCCGGGGCACTTGGGTGGCTCAGTCAGTTAAGTGTCCGACTCTTGATGTCAGCTCAGGTCATGATCTCAGGGTTGTGGGATCAAGCCCCACACTGAGCTCAAACTGTTTAAGATACTCTTTCTCTCCCCTCCTGTGCAAGCCCTCCCTCTCTAAAAAAAATAAAATAAAATAAATAATGAACTTTTGGATGGTACGATTTTAGGATGAAAAACCTGAAATGTATTAACAGTGAATTACACTCAGTCATCAAAATGGCTTGCAGAAGTTCCAATACAGATAAAGAACAGTGTAGTTTACAGACTATTAATGGCAAAAGATGCTGGAACCTTCTGCTTGCCAGCCAAAGGCACAGCCATGTGCCAATTGCATAAATGCAGTTTATAATTCACTCAGCCAACCTGATTTAAAATTATGAAATTCTAAAACTAATTCTCTTAATTTGGTTATTACAAGTTTTTTTTTTATATAAGATGAGGTTTTACTACTTTTATGTCATTTCATTTGAATAATTTATATTCTTGTGACATGAAATCACACCATGTTCATTAGCACACGTGTCTTTATTCATTTCATAGGGATTTTATCTGGAAAATCCACCCTTTGCCTCTTTCTCTGTCCAAGTCCGACTCAGTCCTCCTTTCTCTACCTAAGTAATCTCAGTCTCATAGCTTTTAAATACCATCTACGTGCTGATGACTCTCAAAGATACCACCTCCAGGCCCTGCCAACTCTAGATCTCCAGGAAAATACCAAATGCACACCTCAAATTTAACATGTTCAGACTGAACCCTCAGGGTCCCACACCACACATCCTGCTCTCTGTTCTCATCTCAGTAAACAGCAACATCATTCACCCAACCAAAAACACTAGACTCTTTCTGCCCACACTCAATCCAGCAGGCATGACCTTCAAAATATATCCTGAGCTTGACCAGCTCACATCATTCTAGAACCCCCACCCTAATCCAAGTCGCACCCGTATTTCCTGCTTGGACCCCTTCAGGTTACACTGATTCTACTCTTGCCCCAGAATCTACTCTCTACTCAAGACCCAGAAAAATAATTGTGAAGCACAAAGATGATTGCTGTTCTGCTCCAACTCTCCAGTGGTGTCCAATCACACTTTTATCATGGCCTCCAAGATCTGGCTCCCACGTGCCACTGATCTCATTTCATATCACTGCCCCCATACCTACCTCCCAGCTCAAGGCCAGCCAAACTGGCTGCCCTCCTGTTCCTCCATCATGCTGAGCTCAGCTGACGTCAAAGGCTTTTCTTTCTGCTTGCTGTTCCCTCTGCCTCCACACTTCCCCTAAGATTCCTTCGCTCCATTCTGATCTCTGTACAGAATTTCTCCCCCTCTCTCTACCAGGCACAGAAATATTCTCAGGCCACTCTTTGAAAAACAGTCCTTCCAGCCCCTCATTTTTTCCCTCCCCCATGGCACTTATTACTACCCAAAATTATTATTTAGTGATTTACTTTGTTCATAAAATAATTTTTAGTGCGCACCCATTATGTTTGCATGTGCTATTCTAAGGGCTGGGGATAGCAGTGAACGAGAAAGCAAAGATCTTTGCCCTTGTGGAGCTCACATTATTTGCCACCCTACTTAACTCTAAGCTCCAGACACGTGACACAGTCTGCCTTTAGACCTCAGAATCTCCAGTTTGTTGGAGACTGCTCCAACAAATTTGCTCAAAGCAACAACACCGTGGCACACAGTAAGCATTAATATGTATTTGAATGGGTAGTGTCCCACCCACCTGAGACCATCTGCTTCTCTGAGGACCTCCACCATGGAGCTCTTCTTGCCCACCATATGGGATTCTGGTTGTGGGACCATGAATGTCCATGGTGTTCCTTTAGACACTGCTGTGTCTGGTCAGCCTCCCATACCTGAGTTGGGACTCTAACCCTGGGCCGGCCTGCCTGCCTGTCCAAACTGCCTGTCCTGCACCAACCTCCAGCACTGAGCCACTCACCACACGGCCATGCCACTGGGACTTGTCTCCTTGGGTCATACGAGCACCTGGTCCTTAATGTGACAGCTGACCAGCCAGTCAGCAAACAAACGGCTTTTCTCAACAAAGAGTGGTGGGAATCCAGACACACAGGTCCTACTGCATCCTTGGCTCATGGTGGTCCTTCCCCTCAAGGAGTTCACGCGAGACCTTCAACATCACTAGACACTGTGCCCCAGAGAGTCCTGGGTTCAGCATTGACACACTGCTGTAAAGGACAGATCTCTGCCCTTTCCACTGCTGCAGAAGCAAGATGCTTACCCGCTGTGATGAGCAATTAAGTTTCTTTTGGAAAAAAGAACATCTGTAAACAGAAATGATCTGATCTCAAATAAAAATGAAGGTAATTGGGAAATGTAGTTAATTCAACATTTCAAGAAAAAGACAGCTGCAGCCGTGGTAGAAATGGGGAGAAAAGAAAAATGCAAAGGGCTTGAAGGACCACTCTGGAAGACTCAGAAAATGGGCATTTAAGATCCGTGTTTGCAATATATGTGTGTTCACATTTTCATTTGTGAGCTTAGAACTACCCAGCTCTACATCTGAAAGCTAAACAGGATTACTTTATAGTTGTCCAGCACTTTATTCCGTATGAAGCATTCTCAGGTATATAATCGCTTTTGGCAGGGCACGATTCATTTCTCTGTCCGGGGCCCAGAGAGGTCAAACAATTCACCTGATCTCCTACAGTAAAAGTGGCAGAACCAAGTAAGTACCAGAACCCAGATATGCCTCGGCCCAGCCCAGTGTTCTTCCTCCCAGAACAGTATGGACAGTGTGGTTCTCTGAAAATAACATTCTGTGCTCCACCAAAAATATTTCCTTTTGTTACAGCAGAAGAAATAAAACAGAGTTACCTGGGGGGCTCAGTCAGTTAAATATCCAACTCTTGATTTCCGTTCAGGTCGTGATCTCAGGGTCATGGGACCGAGCCCCGTGTCAGGCTCCACACTACACGTGGAGTCTTCTAAAGATTTTTCACCCCCTCTCCTTCTGCCCCTCCCCTGCTTCTGCACATGCTTGCACTCACTCTCTCTCATAGAGGAAGAAAGGAAGGAAGGAAGAATGGATGGATGGATGGATGGAAGAAAGAAAGGAAAGAAAGAAAGAAAAGAAAAGCTAAAGAAAAAAAACCAAAACACGTACGTATTTACCAGTGGTTTAAGGTGGTGCGATGCATTGGTCTTGAGCTCTGGGCAGAGAGAAGGTTTCACAAACTCTTCCAACAAATGTCAGCTCCTGCAATGACAAATATACAAGACATGTGGCGTGAATCAGGCACTCTGCGGCCTCTGCCCAAGGAGGCCAGCCAAAATACCAATCAGCAGGCAGCCTGTTTAGGCTGTAGCCCCCATCCTCCTCTTCCAGCCCCACTCCCTTCTCACCCTGACTTCCCCAACTAGAACAAGAATCTTTAGTTTACCAGTTGAAATGGTCCCCATTAGAATCAGTGGACCTTGGTCAGAAAGAAGCTTCAGAGATCATCTATAACAGGGATCACAGACTGAAAGCCCAGTGGGTTACATCTAGCCTACAGCAGTTTTACAATCGATCTGCAGGATAGGTTTAGAAAATTTGAGCCAAAACTTAAAAAAATCAGAGAGGTCACATAAAAACCCAGACTTGTAAGTTCTCTTAAAACAACAACAAAATCAGTCAACATGGCCCACACATATGTCTAAAAGTGATCAGCTGTGCCAAGTAGCTGCCCTTCATAGGCAGGCTTGGCTATTCCAGAATACCACAGTCCCCACCACTCCCTAATGTCTGACCACAGAGAGAGCTATGGTTATCACTGCCCTTGTATTGCTGGGTTTTTTGGTGGTGTGTGTGTGTGTGTGTGTGTTATAGAAATAATTCTCTCTACCTAACAAAAGTGGGAACATAAAAGAAAAAGGGGCAGAGTTCCAAAAGGAAAAAAAAAAATGGTACAGCACATCAGCAACTTAAGTTAGTACCTCCACTCTGGCAGGCATGTGAAATCTCTGAACAAGTACAACACGTCCATGTTATAAAAGTATAAGCAGGAAACTGACTTGCCTACTCCCACAGTTAGAAGCAGAGCTAATTCTAGAACCTAGGTCTCTTGACTGCCAATCCAGGACTCTTCCTCTCTGCCCCACCACATGGTGATCTTATATTGTAAAACCAAAAATTATTTTATATATAAAAAACAAAAAAATATTTTATATATACAAAGCTAATATTAAAATCAAGGAAATCGAGTTTAAGTACAAGCCACTCCACTGAAAGGCTTGCCATACTCTTCTATTCTTTGACAAATGAAGGTAAATTCCAACAGGTTCCCTAAGGGTTCATTTACTAATGTGACGTTCTCAAGAATGTTGATCCTTGGGTGCCTGGGTGGCTCAGTCGGCTAAGCATCTGCCCTAGACTCAGGTCATGATCCCAGGGTTCTGGGATCGAGCCCTGCATTGGGCTCCCGGCTCAATGGAGAGCCTGCTTCTCCTCTCCCTCTGCCTCCCACATGGGCTTGCTCTCTCTCTCTCTCTCTCTAGGGCTCTCTCTCAAATAAATAAAATCTTAAAAAAAAAAAAGTTTCTCCTTTAAGTACAAAAAAAATCTCATAAATACCATGCATCTATTCCTTCAAAAGTGCTCAGTTAATGTCCCAAAGTGTCTGAAATACATTTTATATGCTAGAAAAATGTTCTTTAATACGCAAGGCTACAAATAAGCTTCTATGGAGGTACTAGACTATAATAAACAATGTTCAACCACAAGGTCTAGATCTCGGTAGGAGTTATTTCTATCAGCCCCTTGAAGAATGCAGAATTTACTGAATGCAGATATTTACTGAACCCAGTTATATGCCAGACAGTGTGCAAGGTGATGGAAACACAGAAATGAACCAGATCCAGTCCCTGCCCTTAAGCTGCTCCGTCAAGATCCGACACTCAAAAAGAGTTCTAACATGACGGGTAACCCTAAAGACCTGGGAAGGTGCTGGTGTTCCAGGAGCACAGAGCAAGGGGCTCCTGGTGCAGCCGAGGGGGAATGGACACTTCCTGCAAGGACAGACGCTGAAGACATCCTAAAGCAGGGAGGGGAGTGAAGCAGCAGGCAGGGGGAGAACAGAGGAGAAGGTAGGAATTACAGGCCATGGGGCAACAATGGCAAAAGCAAGGAGTGAACAGCCCCTCCAATCTGGTCTCATCCACATTTCGTGTCACCTTGCCGGTGGTAAAAATCACCACGCCACCTGGGGGCACTGGGCTGACTCAGCAGGTTAAGTGTTCAACTCTTGGTTTCAGCTCAGTTCATAATCTCAAGATTGTGAGATCAAGCCCCACGGCAGGCTCCATGCTCCGTGAGGAATCTGCTTGACCTTCTCTCTCTTCTCCCTCCTTCCCAGTACCCTCCACCTTGCTCACACTCTCTTTCTAAAATAAGTAAATAAATCTTAAAAAAAAAAAAAAAGCCCCTGCCACCTGACCCAACATCTGCTGAGAGGTCATGTACACTCTTGGACATTTATCTTGCCAAGTGCCCATATCAAGGGTGCCACCATATCAGCAATGATTCCTGGCGATGCCCGCCCAGAACTCCCTCAGGGCCACCAATGCTATCCCAGAGTCTGCCGGGCCCAAGAAATGTGGAAGTAGAAATACTGACACTTCCCGTATTTTTAGTACGTCCATCATGGTTCTAAGAAGACAGCTGATAGTTTTTCTGTCCTGTGCCAGTCATGAGACCATCCTGGATCTACCTCAGAGCCTGGATTTTCTATGGCCAGAATCTACTATGTAGTCAAGCCTCAAGCAGGAAGTTCTATGAAAAAATGTCCCCAAATATCTGCCCATCAGAATCCCCAGGTGAGGTTCTCCTGTTCTTCAGGGATGGCATAGGGATGAGCCACCAGCCCCAATGTAGGCTGAAGCAAAGCCAGGGGGCAGCACCCCGAAAGACACATTTTGGAAAGGGACATAAAGAGGAGTGAAGACCAATTATGTGGGCACAGTTAGGGTTGCTCGGGGTTTGAGGCAAAGAGGAGCAAACAAGGAGGCAACATTCACCTCAGGAGTGGGAAGAGGTTCCTGGATCTGTCACTGGTGGGCAGGCTCCCAAATCTGGCTGACAGAATCACCAAGATTTAGAAAAATAATTCCCGGACCTCCAACTCATTAAATCAGAATCTCTGATTTGGAGGCCCAGGCATTGTTCAGGGTATTCTGACACCCAAACTCCAACCCACTTGGAAAAAAGCATCTTCAGGAGCTTTTTTAGAGGCTTCAGGAGCTCCAGAACAATCTCCTTAAGGTCAATAACTCGGCATCCTCCGGGCAGGATGCAAGGTTCTGGGCTCTGGGGGCCGTTGTGCATTCTTAGTGTTTGCCACTCCCTACATCACACTAGGAGAAACATCACTTAACTTGTTTTACTCTAATCACATAAATATAGAAGGCCAACAGGGCGGTGAAAGCAGACCCTCCTTCCACAGTCCCTGTACAGCGTGACCCAGCACCACTGCCTCCAGATGAATTACTGGAGTTGCCCGGTCTCAGATCGGAGCCCTCCTACCTATGCAGCCTCACCCCGAAGGGCAAAGAGTCTGGAAACATCCAGTCACCAAGGTGGCCTTCGAGGAACAGCTCGTAGGCACAAAGTACTCTGCCCCAAGTCCTTCCTGCCCACCAAAGAGCAAGACACTGAAAATCAATGCAATGCCTAGAAATCTGCCACAGCAGCTGAGCGCGTCTCTTTCCCTCAAGATATAACCACTCTGTGGTTAACTGACGGCCTGAGCCATTTCCAGCCAAGAATGGCAAAGTAAATGCTGTGTGCCACAAAGATGACAGACAGGAGTAAACTGGTTCCATGAATGAGCCAAAAGATCTCTTTCCTGACATCATCAGATGCCACCAAGTGACTGTCAGATAGTCCTGCACCACAGAATCTCACAGCTGACCAACGTCAGCCTTCCTGAGCAGCAATCCACAGTATCCTTCACCAGAAGGAGGCCACTGTTACATACCCCATCAACCTAAGGGTCCTCCACCCAAGCCATAATGCAAATTTGGAAGAGTGTAGATGGGAAAAGAAATGTAGTAAAAGTTCAAGATACTAATCTGCCCCTTTGGGGGGTCACCAATTTCTAGGCAATGCATTGTTTCCTGCTGTACCATTATGTCCTTGAGTAAAACAAGACATTTCTTTGACTCATCCCTCCAAAAGAAATCAACCACCAAACACCTGGAACCATTACCTCTCTCATTTACATCCTCCTCTCTACCCTACCCCAAGAATACAGAACAGTGCAAGACGTTGTGAAAGTCACATTAGCCACCTTCAATCCTACCAATCTAGACCATCCAAACGGGTCTAGTCCGATGGGAACCTCTAGGGTTGTAGGTCCTCAGAGCACTATGTACTCCTCCTTCATAGCATGAAGCACCAACTCATGCTCACCTCTTTCACCGTTTACCTTCTAAGGAGTCTTTGGTCGTGTGCCCAGCTGATCACGGTATGCCAAAACAGAGCCTTCAATCCTCCAGGTTCCCTCAAGATATACCTTAAAATTTCTTATCCCCCCCAGCTGAAGGATGATCAAGCCAACTCATTCCCCAACTACTCGGGCCTGTCACTAGCCTCTGAAATCTAGGCACCCACTAACTAGCCCACCAATTTAGTGGGCTCAGAAGAACTCTGCTCAGAAAGCTAGTCTAGATGTGGAGAAAATCCCCAACTGGCTTTGAGGCTGACCAACTTGGGAAGGAATCAAATCAAAGTAATTATCTTCTTTTGTGTACTGTGTATTATTTTGTTTAAGATGATTTTCTAATATCAACTCCCCCTTTTTTTTTTTTTCCCCCAGAAAGCATTTCCCTATTTCCCAGAACAAATCCCACTGGGACCACCCCCAGGTGCTCAATGCCAAGGTAGCTCAAACAGGTCTCGCCTCTGGTCCTCTTGCCCAGCTATCCTCCCTCTACACCCATTGGCAGAGGAATGTGAGTTTGGAGGAACTTTTTAGAGCCTTCCCACCTTCTTCAAATTCAGTAGGAAGCAGAATGAAGCACTGAGTTCCAAGTTCTGTCAACGACACAAAGCTCATAAAATAGAATCAAATTAGTTGAAAAATAGCAAAATAATTTTTAGCTCCCCTTTAAAAAAAAAAAAGCACGCCTACTTTAAATGAATCATTTAAGTATGAGTGACTTCATACTTTTCTTCCACTGGGATATGGTTTTCTTCCTCACAAAGATTCTTTCCAGCTCCCCCTCCACTCCTGAGATAGAATACCTCTACAAAATACCTGTTCATACCTCCACAAAATACCTGTTCGAATTTGGGCACACCCTCCCACCCCACCCCAAGAAAGTCTCACAAAGCCCAGAGTACTCTCCTGCAGATGGCCAGAGGCTCTTTCTCTCCAGGGTCTTGGCATTTGCAGTTCTCTCTGCCTGTGAAGCTCTTTGCCTGTCTCTTGCCATGGCTGGGCTGTTCTCACCATGGGGAGCTCAGATCCAATATCACCTCTTAGGCCAGCCCTGACTGCCTAATCTTAGCCCCACCAGCAAAGGCTACCTTCTCAGTAGGACTATCACAATCTGTAATTACCTTACTTATCCATGCTTCCCTCCAGACAGCAGGAATCTTGCCTGACTTGTTCACTGCTGCAAACCCAGCACCATAATAGTTCCCAGCACAAAGCAAGGGCTCAGTAAGTCACTGCTAAGCAGGAGATTGAGGAGGTAGAAGCAGGCCATTGGAAACAGAGCTGAGAGCCCTCCGAACATGTCTTACAGCATGACTTCCTCATGGCACAGCTTTCTGGAACAGTCTCCTGGCTTCCATTGCCTTGATTCTTCTCAGTCTTGTTGATCCTTAGATACTGGTTCTACCACTGCCTACCACACTCCCTACTTCAGCTATTCGGACTTGGGTATTCCCCCTGGAGACTCAATTCCCATGTTTGGCTTTTCCTACTCTGCTTCCATTCAGCCATCCTGAGCTTGTGAAATTCGGACATCCACAAGGGTGGATGCACAGCTGACCTGCAGGACTCTGACCCAAGCCCACTCTTCCAGCTGTATCGCCAATACCCCAGTCCCCCATTTCCATTCCCATCACCACTGATCAGCTCACAGCTCAGATGTGTGCACCTACAGTTCCTAAAGTTGAAACCTTTACTGCGGCCTCTCCCGCTGCCTCATTACGAGCCACCTTCCTCTCATCTCTCAAAGCCCTTCTAGCTTTGGGCCTGGTGCCCTTCCCCTCTACCCCATAGTCATGATATTCACCCTAATATCCTGAAATTCTTTCTTTTGTTTCCCTCAATGGACTATCCCTTGATGGTTAGAATCCCATCTAACTCAGCCCTGTTGGTCCTGAACCCAGTACACAACAAGTACCCAGCAAAAGCGTACTCAACTGAATTATCTTATTTTCTCTTTGACAGTTTTTCCACAGTGACTCCCTAAAGAACCTTAACACTCACCACAAGTAACAGAATACATTCTGTTGTTAGCACGTTTATTAAAAGCAAGTAGTTTTATCCTCATATTATCAAAACAAACAGCTGAATGGTGAGAGGCAGAAAGGTATTGGTTCTGGGTTCAAGTTCCGTCTTGGCCACTCACGAGCAGTATACTAGTGGGTACCTCACTTTCCCCTCTGGCTCCACACCTCATTCTACGTAAAATGAAAGGGCTAGTCAGACACAGAAGACCAGGACACAGAGTACCAGGATTCCATTGATACGAAATGTCCAGAAGAGAGAAATCCACGAGGCAGAATGGAAATACGCGGTTGCCAGGGACTAAGGGGAGGGAAGGACAGAGCGAATGCTAACGGGTACAGATTTCTTTGGGGGTGATGAAAATGTTCTGGATTAGGTAGTGGTAACAGTTGTACAACATGGTGACTATACTAAAAAACACTGAATGAAATACCTTAAAAGGGTTAAAGGAGTGAATTCTGTTACACAAATTGTATGTGAATTAAAAGAGAGAGAAAGGGCAAGACTAGAACAGAGGTTGAAAACTGGAGGCTCGGCAAGGCCACACCGGGCCTCTGGCATATGCTTTAGACTGAAAGAGTTTTTGATGCATCTACAGAGCTGAAAAGCCAGACACTTTCTCTGTAGAGGTGGCTACACAAATCTGCCCTTGATAAACTTCCATAGAGCATACACATGTGTGCCCACACACAAATGCATGCCCATACACGCTTAACTAGTGAAATCATGTGAGGAGTGCGGACAGCAACAGTATCTGCTTCCTGGCTTTGATTCTGTACTGTAATTATGTAAGGGGTTACCACTGGCCAAAGCTGGGAGAAGGACGTATAGGGATCCCTGGACTTTTTTTTTTTTTAACAACTTCCTGTGAATCTATAACTACAATTGACCCTTGATTAACACGGGGTTAGGGGCACCTACCTCCCGCTCAGTCAAAAATTCACATGTAGTTTTTGGCTCCCCCAAAACTTAACTACTAATAGCCTCCTTGTTGACCAGAAGCTTTACTGATAACATAACCAATTAACACATATTTTATGTTATATGTAAAGGTAGAGAAAAGAAAATGTTAAGAAGATAGTTAAGGAATTAAAAATACATTTATAGTACTGTAAATAATCTGGGTTAGGTGAACCCATGTAGTTCAAATCTGTGTTGTTCAAGATTCAATTGTATTCCTTTTTTTTTTTAAGATTTTATTTATTTGTTAGAGAGAGAGCGAGAGAGCACAAGCAAGGGGAGCAGCAGGCAGAGGGAGAAGCAGGCTCTCTGCTGAGCAGGAAACCAGAACTGGGGCTCGATCCCAGGACCCTGGGAACATGACCTGAGCCAACAGCAGATGCTTAACCGACTGAGCCATCCAGGCACCCCTCAATTGTATTTCTTAGTTTAAAAAAAAAAAAGGTCACGCTATTACATTTTAGATATTCTAGATGTGTGCCTTCTCCTTAAAATAACAAGCTCTGGTAACGCTGGCCTCAGGGACAGCAGTGGATGGGGCTGGGTGCTAGCTACTCCCCCTTAGAGGGGTCTGGCTCTCAGATCCAGCTCCCTAAACACCAAGTGAGTGTCACTGCCATTTATCACACTGCTTACTTACACTGATTTTGTTCTCTTAGAGAAATAGTTCTCTCTTAACGGTAAGAAAATGACAGACCTAGAGGGTCCTGTATTTCCAGAAAAAAAGGAGACCACAATCTTTGTGGAAGTGAAGAACATTCCTAGGACTGGAGCTGGAATCTCCTGCCCTTCGTTGCATGTCACCTGCTGGACCCTGGAGGCATCTGAGGTTTGGACCCCGGGACTGTAACTCTTCAGGACCAGATTTCTTCCACTAAGTCAGCAAATAAATTTTAAAACCAAACCACTGGAAAGGAACACAGCTTAAGTATACACAGTATCCCATTCTCCCCTAAATATTTTTATTCTTTTCATCTTACCTTTCCTGAGAACACAGGATTCCGCTCTCAGCCACCAAGAGAGGGAAGGTCCCACCCCTTATGCAAGATCACATCCAGATAAATAAGCAGTCCTTTTTTTCCATTGAAACTGAAGTTCTATTTAGTAAGGGAGGAAAAGGGCCCTCGGGGCATACATTCCCCCACCTTTCCCATCACACCACCACCCCACCCCCAGAGAACGTGCTTGGAATGCTAGTGTCCCTAAAAAGGGGGTGGGGCAAAGCCACAGAACCCAGGGAAATTGCCCAGTGACTGCTCTGAGTGCAGTTGTTTCCAATCAGGTTACACAGAAGAATCACCTGGGACCCTAGTGGAGGACCTATACTACCCCCCTCTTCCAGTGACACTCATGCAGACCACCCAGCCTTGATTCATCCTGTGGCCTTTATAAACCAGTAAGTTAGAAACCCTTGGCTACCCTGGCCAGCAGGGCAGGACACGCCTCTCCAGTCCAGAGATGCCAGAGCTATGCTGTCCAGTAAGGTAGTCAATAGTCACACATGGCCACCAAGCCCTTGAAATGTGGCTGGTGGGACTTGAGAGGTGACATACACATTGGATTTTGAAGACTTGGCATGGAAATAAGGACTGTAAAATATCTAATTGACATTTTTTATACTGATTAAATACTGAAATATTGTAATTATACTAGGTTAAAGAAAACATGTAGTTAAAATTAATTTCACTTGCTTTTTACATTTTCAATGTGGCGTCTAGAAAATCTTAACATGTGTGGATCATATCATACTTCTATTTCATAGCCATGCTCGAGGAGACACTCCACATTCCAGAATGGGGATCCCAGCCATAATGGAAAAATAAATGAAGACTTTGGTCAGCCCTGGTCTTCACCTACCAACTCAACTGTGCCATCCTAAGCAAGTTACAAATCTGACACTGTTTCCTCCCCTGTACCCGGCATCTGTACACTGGGCTGAGTGTAAATAAAAAACATGTCACCTCCCAACAGCGGGTACTCAACACCTGCACACTTCCCTCCCTTCTCCGACTTCCTTAAGGCCCTAAAATCTGAACCCAGGATCTCTTGGCATCAAATTTACCAACCACAACGCCCACTTCTACAGAATGGCTGCAGAAGGCACAGTGGTCCTCCACCCCGAGGGTACGAAGGAATCACCTGAAAGGTCCCATCCCCCAGACACCCCAACTCAGTCCACTTGGCATGTGCCTTACTTACAAGAACCATGGAACATTCTGATGCCCGCGGGATAGGAGTCCCTCTGAGAAACACACAGCGCAGAACTGTGACCGACATGATCAGAGCCACCCGGAGATTTCCCGCAGGGAGCTGGGCCAGGCTGGCCGAAGCAGGTGCCGCCCAAGGACAGGCCAGGAACCGCGTAGGGCCTTTCCCCGGCAGAGTGCTACCTTCCTGACAGCTTTCAAAGCTAGGTAGGAAATGACCGTCTGCCCTGGACATTGCTTCAAACACCAGAAGGCAGGTGACACTTCCTGCTCTCCCATAATGCCCCCCTTAAGAGGATCAGAAAATGTAGAGAGATAATTTTAAGGTGGCCAATAGCTCAGCAGTTGAGCTAAAACAAAAACAAAAACTACGCGGCTGAGTCCTCCCACCGGCACCATGAGAGGAACCAGAGCAGGTCCTCTTTCTGCCCTTGCCTCGTTCCCAAAAGCACCTCTGCAGGCCTGAACTTTCTCAACATCAGGCCAAGGCTTTTATCCTGCTTCAGAGCCCAGAAAAGGGAAAGAGAGACCCTTCACACACAGACCTGCTGGGTCCAAAAGCCCGCTCTCTCCGGGGGCCTTTAGGGGCAGTCAGGAGTCCTCTGACCGGATGTGCGTGCAGGACCGGCGGAGCACACACATCAACTGGGCCCCTAGGGGCCTGCTGACAGAAGAAAGAACTCTCTTTATCTACACTAGGCACTGCTCCTTCCCTTGATTTAAAAACCCTGTGTGCTAAGCCATCTCCACCTCAAACCATTTCGAGAGAGCAATTTCTTGGAGGACAAAAATTTAAATATCCTTCTCCAAGAAGAGTTCTGTCAGTAAAACATAGCCAAGAAATTCAACCTTTTGCTTTTTCTTAGGACATAGTTCCTTTCTGTGGAAAAAATACAATCTCCATGAATCGCCACATCGCTCCCCACTACATCCAAATGGTCTTTTTTTTTTTTTTTTTTTCTGAAAACAGGGTCCAAAGTGATTAAGCACTGAATCTGAGAACTCAGGCCTATTTCTTTATTTTTAGTGCAGGAAAATGATCTAGAAGTTGTCCAGAGAAGAGAACACAACTTGAATGCTGACTCCGGCACGCTACACCCCACCACCAGCCACTTCCCCCGGGATCACCCACACTCTAGACTCTGCCTCTCCCACTCTCCTGCCTCAGAGTCAGCCTCTGTTCCCAGACAGAACACACCAGAGGGATGTCAGTATAACCTGGTCTCCATGTGGCCCAGTCTTGGTGACTTGGTGGCCATGACAGCCAACACTGCAGTGTAAACATAACAAAAATTCAAAATGTTATTGCATCTCTTATTGAATGCCAACGGGAGAGAAAGAAAGTCTTACTGCACCAGGAACCATCCTTAAAACCCCTCCCCCCTCTCTACTGCTTGCATCCCTCAGACAGAAACTATTCCTTCAAGTTGACTCCTCTCCTCCTCCCCACTCTTCCCAACCCCTGGCCCGTAAACACTTCTCCCTCCCTGTCCTTTCCCTTCTCCCGCACGTCTTCTTCCGTCACACAGGCGCTGAGCCTTCTCATACACAAATAGAGCTCCTATTCGCACGTGCACATGCGTGTGCCCGCACTCCGCCCCTACCCCCCCCAGCTCCTGGTCCTCCAACTTTGCTATTTGTTGCCCGGACTCTAGCTGAAAACAGCCCAGGAACTGAGATGACCAAGATAAAATTCTAACAATGTAGGGTAACCAGGCGAGCTGTTCAGCGAAGAGAAGAGAAAGTCCCTGGACATTCACGGTGGCCTGTGGCAAGAAGCCGGGTGAGCTCAGCAGTGCAAATGCCCCGTGGTGCTTTGTCACGGCTGAGATCAGCCTCCCTGCTTCAGAAAAGATGCTCGTGATAGCCAGCTTAGACCCCGGCTGGATAGAGACTGCCAGCACAGCCATTCACAAGCCAAGCCTGGCTTCCCAAAGCTTCCGGGAACACATCGCTGGGCATGCCCGCCATTACATGAATGGGGATAAAGCAGTATACGGAGTGGGGATCTCCCAGATCTCTGTCGACAGCAGAAATTCATCCCAGTGCATGGAGGAGCTACACGGATCTGAATGTGTGGAGCCTGTGGGCCTAGTGCCACAAAGGTCTCCTGAGATGGCTCTGCCTACACAGATGGTGTGGTTCCTTTGTTTACCAGGCACAGAGGCAGTGAGAAATAGGGAGAAACTATGAGGAGAATGGCCCAGCTTCAGGGCACCTGGGTGGCTCCATTGGTTAAGTGTCTAACTTTGGCTCAGGTCACGGTATCAGGGTCCTGGGATCAAGCCCTACATCAGGCTCCTGCTTGGCAGGGAGTCTGCTTCTCCCTCTCCCTGCTCCTGTGCTCTCACTCTGTCTTTCACCCACCTTCCCTCTCAAATAAAATTTTGTAAAAAGATAATAATAAAAAAATAAAGAATGACCCAGCCTCAGGGCGCCTGGGTGGCTCAGTGGGTTAAGCCGCTGCCTTCGGCTCAGGTCATGATCTCAGGGTCCTGGGATTGAGTCCCGCATCGGGCTCTCTGCTCAGCGGGGAGCCTGCTTCCCTTCCTCTCTCTCTGCCTGCCTCTCTGCCTACTTGTGATCTCTCTCTGTCAAATAAATAAATAAAATCTTAAAAAAAAAAAAAAAAAGAATGACCCAGCCTCTACTTTCAAGGAAGCACACAGAGCCGGTAAGGGCCACACAAAGTAAAAACTAGTACAGAATTGTGTCTGGGTGACACAGGGACAGCCATATGGCACAACTGAAAGATTGCTGACCTAAGTTCTGGCGCTGCCATGGATTAGCTGTGTGCTCCTGGGCAAGTTCCTATACCTCTCTGAACCTACTTCAACTCTTGCAAAATGAGAAGGCTGACCGTAAGTGATCTGAGTTCCTTTTCCAGCACTAACATTCCAGGTATCTAGGATTTGCGGGAAACCTGCTATGGGGGTCATGAACAAACAGGTAGGGAACAGAAAGGCAGAAGGGTAGACAAGTATGGAGTACAAACTATTCCAAAATCTCCATTAGGCTCACTGCTTGCCACTCCATGAAAATACTCTCTGTATCTTCTAAAGCTGCAATCGTCAAGCATGGTCAACAGCTACAGCTCAGTCTCTGGGTTCATTAACCTTAACAGAACGACGTGCACACTGCTTGGTGCAGGCCATTTGCTTAAGGGCACTGCCTTCCTCCCACAGTGGTGACACCTTCCTTATCCTAACGAAGGCCAGAGTTATCTGCTCTGATTTGCCGATGAGCAGACAGGCTCAGAAGAGTCTCAATGACTCCCTAGGCCCCACAGCTTGGAGGGGCAAAACCAGGAGAGAAGCCCAGATTGTCTGACTCCCCACCCAGCATTAAATGCCAATTAGATAACTGTGTGGGATCCCCGCAAAGCTGGGACACTTAGAAACCCCACGCAGTTGCACCTAACTGGTCCAAGAGGATGGGGGAAGATTCTGCAAAGGGGAGCCAAGAGCAGCCTTTCCTTCCTCCAGCACCTTGACAGCAGGTTGAGCACCAGCTGTGGGGCGGGGCGGGGGGGGGGGGGCGGCATCCACTTGCTATCTTATTACACATACGCATTCCCAACTGTAAGCAATGCAGGAGGTGGCTTGTACTCTAGAACTGAGGTACTCTAGCTCATGGGGTCCAAGTGATAGCATGTGCAAAGGCCCTACCACTTTCCAAATGTGTGTCCATGGGCAGGGCAAGCCATGTCCCAGATCTCTGTCGACAGCAGAGACATGTGACATCTGTCACATCCCAATGCCTCAATTTCCTTGTCTGCAGAATAGGGAAAACAAGAGTACCTATCTAAACCTCACTGGGTTGGAGGATTGGAAGAGGTGATACGTGCTTTTAAGTGCTTACAACATAATGTTAGTTATTCTTACTCTAATTTTTCTTTTTTTTTTTAAGATTTTATTTATTTATTTGACAGACAGAGATCACAAGTAGGCAGAGAGGCAGGCAGAGAGAGAGAGAGGGGGAAGCAGGCTCCCTGCCGAGCAGAGAGCCCGATGCGGGACTCGATCCCGGGACCCCGAGATCATGACCTGAGCCGAAGGCAGCGGCTTAACCCACTGAGCCACCCAGGCGCCCCTTACTCTAATTTTTCTAGGGAGGAGTCCAAACTTTTCATCAGATTCTCAAAGGGGTCCATAACCCAACAAAAATTAAGAATCCCTGTTCCACAAGCCCCCCATGGAATGGAACGGAGCAGAGAAGTTACTTCCCCGAGCTTCCTCACCCTTCCAGAAGGATCTGAGACTTTCTCTGTCCCTTACTCCTGGAGGGAATTAGAAAACAAGCACTCTGATGAAAGGCACTGAGGCCAGAAGTCATCATTTCTGTGGCTGGGGAATGCCTCCATGCACCCTTTAGGGCCCCACTTAAAAGTGGGAAATTCGAAGGAGAGATCGGGCCCCAACTCCAGTTTTATACACTCAGGGATAAGCCCCCTCCAGCCTGGCCCATCAGGGTGCAGGGCAGCAGCCACAGCCCCGAGCCTCCACTGTCAGGGTCTGGCCACCTTCCCTGTGCCTCCTGCTGAGGACCCGTGAACACAGAGCCCCACACTCCAGACCCACGCACAGGTGATGTGTGGGGATGTGAGGAAGATCCAAAGCTGAGGTCCTAGTCTGCAAAGAGCCGACCAAAGATGAAAGGTATTAAAGAGAAAGGGTATGGAAGGCGTGAGAGATAAGCGATTTAAGTTCTGGCTTTGCGGTTCTTTGGCCTCATGACCTTGGACGAATTATTCAACCTCTCGGAACCTGTTTCCCCATCAATAAAATGGGGGCTAATGAGCAGTCTTTGCTTCCCAGAGGAGTTGTAAAGATCAAACGAGATCTATGTAGACATCAAACCCAGGATCTGGCACTCAGTACGTGCTCATTCAACTGATGCCAACTGTTATTACCATGATGACGATAACGACCAGGCAGAGAAAGTTTAGCGTAGTCACGAAGTCTTACTGTGTTATCGGTTTGGGGGTGTTTCGATGTTGTTGCATTAGAAACAAAATCAAGGAAGGTTTATGGAGATAGCAGTACTAGAGAGAATGCACGTCGTGGGCCCAAAACACAGAAGAGCTCTAACTGCAGAACTCCTACTTTGGGTCCTCGGCTCGGAAAATCCCAAACAGGCAGCAAGAAAGGTGTCGCATACAGATGAGTGCCTAACGGGGGGCCAACATTACACTCCCCCCACCCCCGGCTGGAACAGCGTCAACTCCACAAAGTCACCAGGCAACTCTTACAGGCACTTAGTCTATCTTTGACACATCAGCTCTGGGGGAATCACCTCTTAATAAACACAATGTTGGGTTAGATGAAAGTTTTCAAAGCGGGGACATTTGGAAAACAAATAAGTATTAAAGTAAAAACAAAAGAGAGGCATCTTTGATGATAAAAAGATGGGACAACCGTTCCCACGGCAGCGCAGGTTCCCAATGTTCCCTTCTGCATTCTCCACCTTGTCCCGTCATTGGCAGACTAGGAGTTGGAAAGCAACCATGCTTTCTCCCTTCCCCAGAATGTTCTCTAATATAGATTAATATACGTTCATCATAGAAATGGAAAAACAGGAAGTCTCAAAGGAACCCAATAATCTAACTACCAACGTTAATAGTTGATTTATCGCTGCCAGTCTCTCTTTAAGGCAAGTCATCTTTATTTAAGGAGTAATTATACCCAGTTTTCCTAAGATAACAAGCATCTCTGAAGAATCCATAAAAGCAGTAAGAATCAAGGAAAATTTAGACCTCGTTGATGAAAGAAGAAAGGTGCGCATATGCACACACGCACGCGCGCGCACACACACACACGCACACACGTGTGCAGGTCTGCTTCTCAGAGGCCTCTTACAATACAGGACTGATCACTACGGCCACCCCCGAACTAAGAAGTTTAAACTCAGAGGATCAAATAAGAACTACACCCTCTAAAACAATGTACTTTAAGTATCAAAGAGTCTAGCATTTCAAACAAGCATTTTTAAAAACACATTTTTAAAAAAACCCCAAACCTATGATGTGTTCCTTGGCATGAATCTGGGTCGGTTCCTGGTGGGGTTCCAGGATAGAATTTCAAAAGATACTGTAATTATTCCTCCTGTCACTGATACCATTCTATCAGACTCAAATAAATCAAAATCATAACGAAAAAGAAAAACAAAACTGAACCTCTCTGGCAACACACTCAGTGCTTAGAAAACATCAATTTTTACCAGCATCTTTTACAGCTGCCTCTTAAAACCACTTTTAATACTGCTTGTGCAAGAGTAATGGGGATAATAATTTGTTGACTAGTTTCAACACACTGGACCTTCAAGTTTGCCCTTACCTGTTTAGTGGAGTCCCAGGCAAGGACATCAGTCCAATAGGGAAGTACTTTCCAATGAGATGGGCCACCCAACACTGAACGAGGTGGCCTCTGGAAAGAGTGGCCCCCTCACTGCTGGGAAGTAGGTAAGAAGAGCTGAACCAATCATGCGGTTTCCAAGGTCCCTCAAATCTTTAAGATTCAGTCTTCATTTCTTATAATGGAAGTCCTACCTTGTTGCCTTCCCTCATTCCTCATGAGTGAGAAAGACCGGAAGATCACTGCTGTGAGCCCAGCAATGTCTTCTCCAGAACTCAGAAGGGCCATAAATCAAGGCAAAGGACAGGAGGTAGGAGTCACTCACAAGCCTGGAGAAAACCCCGTAAGGCCAGAGGAATGGCCTCTAGAATTAGACAAAGAATTCAGAGGAGTCTGTGGGTGGCTCTGGGACCAAAGTGAGACTCTTGAGACTCAGAGTAGAGCCTGCGAGCTCTACCCGGAGACTGGACAACAACAGCTTTTCTGGAAAAGAGGGCACTTTTAGGACTTCATATAAATTCCTCAGGGTTCCCACGACACAAGCATCTCTACCCCCATCTCACAAACTTTGGATATCACCAGTCAAATGGAGACAGAAGCTGTCTCCTTGAGAGTGTCCATGACCCCAAGGCTGGCAAACAATGGCCCACCATTAATTAGGATGGTGGATTTTCTCTACCCTCTACTTTTATGGAAAAGCAAAGGATAACTAAATGAGTTGATATTTGGTCCAAAAAAACAACATCTAGGAGATGCCCTAATTCAATCCAGGTTCCAACAGGCTCTTGGTTTTGGTTGGTTCATGGAGCTAGTAACAATACATGGCTCAATTCAAACCAGGTGCTTAGAATTTTGGACAGACTTTAAAAGTCTTGTTGGCAAGATCGTAAAAAGCCCAAAGACATGCATGTCACTCCACATCAGGAATCTATGTCCCTCTGGGATAAGGCAGGATACAAAGGACTTTTAGAGAGGACAGGATTTTTCTTCCTCCAGAGTCAAAAGGAGGCAGTATACGGGAAGGCAGAAGAGAGCTAAATGCTCATCTTGTGTGGTAAGGAGTCAGAAGAAGATAATGCCCAAAAGCAGCAACACACACAAGTTACTGAAAAATGTGGAAGTAAGTGCTGGAAGTATCCGTTAAGATTTTTAAATGAGTGCCACTGGGGAATGGGGGTGGAGGTGAGGAGACAGGAAACTGTGTGGTCCTATAGAACTATTTGATTCTTGAAACCATGCGCACATGTAACTTTGGTAAAAACTACAAATTTTAAAAGGAAGAAGGGGGAGAGGGTCTAGGATACTTTGGATACATCTATTTTCCAACTTGAGTTTTTATTTAAAAAAAAAAAAGGCAACAAACAATACTTTAAGGTTGGGGAGGGGAAATAACACTTTAAGTCTATGATATCATTTCTCCATATGTTCCAGAGCATTATGTTTTAATAACTTTTTCCCTGATTAAAGTGATACTGTTCAATGAAAAAAAGAAAAAGGAAAAGAAAATAATACCCCTCCAAAAAAGGGAGGAAAAAAAGGAAAAATCACTATCACCAACCAGAGAGAATCACGGGATGGTTTGGAGGTAGTTTCTTCTGACATCTGTTCAGATGTATATGCGTATATCAATAAAAACAGAATTTTCATTAACTCTTTGGATTCATCCAATGATCATAAGGCTTTTATTCAGAGGGAGAAGGAATATTTTCCAAAGAATTAAATTGGGCCTTAGCTTCTTAAACCATCAATAAAAATTTCTTCCTGTAAGGACAGGCAGGTCACGTTGTCCTATTTTAGCTACCTGGTACAATGACAAAGAAAAAACAAACCCTTTTTTGATAGTGGTTGGGATCTCCCCAGAATTTCTAGACATAAAATTGCAGCAATGGGACAGAGGCCTGACTACAAATTGGTTTCACCTGATACTGTACTGTTTTCTGACTCTGTGTCTTGTTTGTTCCTGTGCAAGTCTCTTTGCCGCTCTCTCTCCCCTCCCACCTGCCACTAGCTGCCCTCCCTGCTTCCCCCCTTCCTGTTTTATTCCCCTCTCACCCCTGTACCTTCCTCCTGCCACCCTTACTTAACCTGACGCACCGTGGAACTGAACTCATACTCTAATTATTCTTTGCACTGGCAGAACAGATTTGTCTTTACGTTTAAAACAGGAACACAAAGCGTTCCATTTATCCATTTTCCACAGACTATGTTGCAGATTTTTTTTAACAGACAAAGGCAGCTGTTAGCTCCAGGGCCTAGAGCCTGATGAGGAAACCCTCAGAAATAAGAAGAGCTCAGACCCCTGCCTGGAAAAGCCAGTGCAGGCATGCCAAAGGCTCTGTGTGGGCAAGGTGGTGGTTCCTCAGGGAGACCGGAGAGGAGGACTAACATCAAAGCCAACGCCCCCTGAACCTGGGGCACCTACAGGCAGAAGGGGCACGTACCCAGCCCAGCTTTACCTCCGGGGGGTGGGAGCAGCAACTCCAGAAGGAAACCTAAACCTATCAGGGCCTCCAGCTAAAGAACCACCCACTCCTCTTGCCATCCTTCTAAGAGGGACCTGCCTCTTTTTCTGATCTTCCAAAATGAGTCTTTTTTCCCCCACAAGAGTTCTCTTAAAATCAGGTCACCCCCATCCTACACATATGAGACTTTTTTTTATAACCCAGATGCTGGACATATCTTAAAAGAGCTTTTTTGGGGTCTGATTACTTTTTGCAATGTAAGCTCTCTCTCCGGGCCCTAAGAGATGTGTGCATTTCATATAGCCGTCCTCCACAGTTCCAAGTGTCTGAAAAAAAATATGGACCGGGATAGAAACCAGGCATGGTCCTAGGTCTGCAGCCAGTGGTCTCCCACATGGAGAGTGCGCGCCTGTTCGGGTAACTGGCCAGCCAGGAGTTCTCCCACAGCCTTATCACCCAGCCCTCACCTCCCACCTTAGCTACAGGCTCCTCATGGGCTTCCAGCCCGTTAGCTGCCTCCTGGAGACCAGCACGCACGGTGCTGTGTCCTGCACATCCCAGAGCCTAAAAAGGAATAGGATCTATTTGACAGGCTTGTACTCCAGGAATTAATATTGGTTCTTAATGACTGCTGCATTCTTCTCCATAACAGTCCCTAAGCCATCTCTTTATGAAGATACATGAGCACTCCCGGGGGAAAAAAAAAAAAAAAGAAAAAGAAAAAGAAAAATGAGAGCGCAAAGAAAGCAATTCTGCTTTCCTTAAGAAAGTCAGGCATCACCTTCCATTTCAAGAAAGAAACCAGTAAATTCCCATATAGCTAGTTTTCTACCTAGGATTTAGGCCACTGGGGGAAGGGGTGTGGAGGGGAGAGAAGAAGGGATGGTCCAGTTCTCATCAAAGAGCAGCAAGATGAGACGCGTTTTCATACAGTGGCAAGTGTTCCTTTTGGACTCGCTTCAAACCTGTGTGTGGGCTGATTCTCCGAAATAAACAAAATTCTCTTGTATAACAGAGGTTAGGGGTGACTAAGAGGGTGAGGATTCTGGCAGAAAAGAAATCACCCACCGATCACCTCTGACTAATTGAGATCCATTCCTCCACCTGCACTGGGTCTTGACTCGGCAAAGCCAGACCCAGGATGTGGAGCGGTATCCAAGCTTCCATGTGACCCCAAATGGGATCGTACATGCTCCCGTTTAAGTTCAATGACAAACCAAATGGGTACAGCTCTGGAGAGCCCTGAAACGCCTTGTTCCACCCAGCAAAGAGCCGGAATGCCAATTCTGGCTTCAGTCGGCTCCCAGACGCCACCGCGGGAGGCCTAATGTCCTGAACGACAGTTGGCCAAACACGTGTGAGGGAGGTGCAGCTGCCAGGCTTTCATGTTTACCAGGAAGAAAGAGTGTGGATTTTGCAGATTTTGATCGTGTTTTTACAGCCAGTGTTATTCCCAACCCATGTTAAAATGCGATCTGAACAACACTCCTTTCCTCATTAGTCTCCTTGAACTTAAGTGGTTCCATCGGCCACTGGCCCTGGAAGCCCTCTGCTCTCCAAGGCCACACATGAGTTGGGCCAAGTGGCAGGGTCGCGGGAACCAGGATCTCTGCAATGGCAGCCTGAGCAGGAGGAGAGCATTCGATTCCGATGCGGGGCCCCTGGGCTGAGGGCTGTGGCCCCAGGCAGTTGCAGGATCTCTGCGGGCCAGCTAGGCCCATTCGGGGAGAACTCTGGCCCCTCCAACAGTCTTGGGGTCTGTGGTTGTGTTATATGGATTCCATGCTCTACCTTTAAATTTTGTTACCCAAATGCAGGAAGCCACGAAAACTAAAAAGAACTAGAATGAACTGAGAAGTTACTTTAGACCAAGAGCATAGAATGGGCAAAACAGCCGGCAATCTTGCCAGAGGGACCTGGCAGGCCACCACAGAAAGCATCCAGGCTAGAAAGGGCCTTTTACAAAATGCTGAGGGTTTGCCCAGGCTCTTTTGAAAATTGGGTTTTTGGGTTGTTTCCTGAATTTTTTCCCCCACAATCTTGAACATTGACTATTATGTAGAAAAAAGAGAAGAAGAAGAAAAAAAACATTTAAAAGGGACAAAATATATCCTTGGGAGACACAGGAAGAATGCTATTTGAAGTAAGGACCTTTCCTTTCTCTTTCTTCCTCATACACACACACACTCAACTAGCCTTCTGAGTAATCCGCTGCCCCAGATGATGCCCAGCTAACTGTCCTAGCCAGCAGCCTCTGCCAACCACTGATGCAGTGCAATAGTTATCTGACCAGCTCCCTTCCTGATGCTGGTCTATTTTTGGTTAAAAACTCAAGCTTCAGTTGGGGCCGAGACTTGCCGGGAGCTCCCTCCTTGGAAGTACTATTTCACAGTAATCCTCAAGGGCCTAGACTAAAAAGCACACACACGCATACACATAAAAGACTTTCCATCTAAGACACTGGAAATCAAGTCAGTTCTAGCCCTTATTCCCATGGTTTTGAGATCTGTCAGGCATCAAGTGGTGGTCATTCCAGCCCAGAAAGGTCATAGTAAACCTACCTATCCCACCACTGATTCAATTATCTATATGCCCGGTACCATGTAGACATGATGCTTACAATAGAAATTCCATGATGCTTACAACAGAAATTCAGAGATAAAAATCTGCCCCGTGAAAGCTAGTCAGCCAGCCATATAAAGCAAAAGAAAAGATGTTTTAAAAAACCATTATCAGCCACAAGAAGTTGAAGGAATGGATCGAGTGTTGGCTACAGAGGTCATCCAGACTTTGCACAGGGCCTTGGGGTAAGCATAGTCTGTGTAAAGAGAATATGACGGAAGGTAAACAATCTCTTTAAAGGCCAAAACAGAAACCCTGAAGCTTGCTTCCCCTCAGAAGACTGATGGCCAATTCATCTGTTGGCCAAATAAGAAAGCCAACATTAAGCAAAACCTCTCCCCTCAACCCCAGAGCTTTGTCTCTCTCAGGTATGGAATACAGACTTGGAGGACAGTCTCCTGGATGACTGGAGTAAAAGGCCTTGCACACATTGGCAGGACTGAGAAGCAAGTCAAATTCTCTTTAACTGTCTCCCAAAGTCTAGGTCTCAGATCCCTAAAATCTCTCCAGCCCTGAGGAATCAAAGTCCTTCAGGGAGTAGCCAGGGAATTTGTGTTTTTAAGCAAGGCACTCAATATGATCCCAGAAGTGTGAAAACTGCTGCTAGCCTGTTCCAGCCTTTCTGCTGAAATGGGACTAATTAAAGGAAAGGTTGGGAGGTGCCTCGTTAGCGCAGTAGGTAGCGTGTCCGTCTCATAAAGGAAAGGTTGGGTATCTCAATTGGGAAAGAGATCCAAGTAGAAACCACACATGTCATGGAGAGATGGAGGAAAAGTGGTTGAGCAATTAGTGAGGCATCTCTTAAGGTAAGAGACGGAATATGAAGATGAGTCCCCCAGCCCAAAAGGGAGACTCTCTCTCCACGACAATCTCAGAAGATCATAAGAAAAGGTTCCTTTACTGGAACCAAAGAGGGCTTCAGTTTGGGTGGGTCTAGGCCGGTCTAGAGAATGAAAGAGTTCACCAGTGCAGTGGGGACTGTCCAAGTTTGGCCCAAAGCAACCTGCAAGAGATACCTTCTGTCCCCGAATAGTGGGGACTACCAAAAGCCATCCTAAGTCCTAAGGGATTCAAAGAAACAGTGAGCTGCTCCCACCCAACTCCAGACATCATGGCCACTGACCTAGGGTCACCAATGCCCACTCGGCTCTACGTGGCTACAACATGGGCCTGTACGGACCACCACAAGCACTATCCTCCAACAGTCAATGGGTTTCACCTAGCACTCTCTAGGCCTGAGGCAGCAGCAGGCCCAAGGGGCTCCAGATCTAAGTGGTGTGTGTCAGTGGTTCTCAAAGTGTGGCCACACCAGCCCAACAGCATCAGCATCACACAGAATGTATTAGAAATACAAATCCTGGGATGCCTGGGTTGCGCAATCAATTAAAGTTCCGAGTTGTGGTTTCGGCTCAGGTGGTGATCTCAGGGTCATGAAATCAAGCCCTGTGTCAGGCTCCGTGCTCAGCGGGGAGTCTACTGGAGAATTCTCTCCGTCTCTCTCTGCGCCTCCCCCTGCTCACTCTCGCGCTCACACTCTCTAATAAATAAATCTTTATTTTTATTAAATTATAATTATTATCAAATAATAATACATTGTTTTAATTTTTTTAAAAAAGGGAGAAATACAAATCCTCTGGCCCCACTCTAGGGCTACGACATCAGAAATTCTGGAGGAGTCACCCAGCAATGTGTGGCTTAGTGAGCCTTCCAGGTGATTCTGATACAGCTGAAGTTTAAGAAGGGGCATGCTATGCTAGTAATACAAACCACAACGGTAAATCAGCAAGAGTGGCATCCGTTCACATGGGCCTACAAAACATTTTTTAAACCTTATCTCATGGATACCCTCTTCTAGTCCTAAGGTCCTATAATTCATTTGAATCTCACAGCAATGCTGAGGAGATAAAGCAGCATTACCATCCCATTTTATCTTATTTTTTTAAGATTTTGCTTATTCATTTGCCAGAAAGAGAGCACAAGCAGGGGGAACAGCAGAAGGAAAAGGAGGAACAAGGAGCCTGACATGGGATTCGATCCCAGGACCCTGGGATCATAACCTGAGCTGTAGGCAGCTGCTTAACTAACAGAGCCACCCAGGCGTCCCACCATCCCATTTTACAGGTAAAGAGACTGAGGCTCAGAGAGATGAAGTGATTGATACATGTCACCCCCATCCAGAGCCCACTCACTGACAAGCCACAGAAGAGTGGTAGAGACCTAACTCTAAGTAATTAAAAATTACCAGCCCACACCAAGTTCTTTGCCCATAGCCCACAGGGAGACTGCGGGCAGCAGGCATCCAAGAGGCAGCCCTTCTATTTGGCCCACTGTTACTCCCCTCAAGTGACCATTCCTAAGACCATCTTCCATTAATGCTGGCAGTGACCATTTCTAAGACCATCTTCCATTAATGCAATTTTAAAACCACTGTGAGACAGATCCACTTAGTCTCAATGCTGACCTGACACAGACAACAATCCTCAATGGACAAGTGGGCCATGGTCCAAAAGTTCATTTCTAAGTTGAAGGGCTGGAGCTCAGATGACATGTTCCCCATGGACATAACAGGGTGATAGTGGTTGGATCCCCAGATCAAGCCACAGAATTCCATCTGCAAGAGGGAGAGGCGGAAGGCACAGGTAGGTTTGGCAGTGGCCCAAAGGGATCAGAGCCCAACTTTCCCATCAGGAACCAACATGAGACCAAGTGCAAGTGCCTTCGCCTTCCTGAGCCTCGGTTTTCTCACCTAGAAATCAGAATCCTCACTTCGCAGCGTGGCTGGGAAAATTACATTGTAGGTACAGTGCTTGCAACACAGTAGACATTACAAAATGTAAACTATAGCCATTTGTTGAACTCCTAAAGTAGCGGCCATACTATACTTTCGCCCTGAAAACTATTCAGTTCACACACACACACACACACACACAGAGCCAACATTTGAACTTACAAAAGGATTGACCGGAGGAGGACAGACTGCTTCGGAAAAGACCAAGGGAAAGGAAGGAGTGCGGCTGGTCAGCCCCAACGCCCCCCTCTGGTATTCCTCCAGCTTTAGTTCAATTGTGACTTCTTTGGGAACCTTCCTTGGCCTCCCAGACTGTGTCAGATTTCTCTTGTGTGGGCCCCAAAGTACGTCTTCACAACCTTACAATTATAATAATTTTATTCTTATGGGCTTAATGTCTGTCTTCCCCACAACCCCATAAGCTCCATGGAATCAAGGCCGAGGTCAGCGCTTGCCAGTGTGTCCTGCCCCGCGCCTGGAACACAGCAGGGACTCAGATAGTCAGAGACTGAACCATACCAGGCCAGCGGGGTAGGGCCAGGTCAAGGACAGGCAGCTTCGGGCAGCTGGCTGTATGCATGTGCAGGTAACTCAGCAGTCGGAAGTCTGAGACGCAGGATTACCTAGAGAAGCAGGCAGCTCTCTTCTTCCTGCCCCTCGAAAATCAGTCTGCTTCTGCCATATCACTCAACCAGGAGAGGAGGTTTATGAAACCCACAGGTGTCTTCTTCCAATGGGTGCAGGTCCCCCCGTCCGCCCACAGGGCACGCCCTGCACAAAGACGGTGCAGAGGCCAGGCAGGGCTGGGATCTGTTGCAGTTCTCCCCACCTCGATATCCGTTAAAGAGGAGGAAAGACTCTGCGCTCATCCCAGCCCGAACTCTGAAGCAAGGCGTGGAAAATGCTATTGCCAGTGGCAACGTGATGATCATCTACATGTCCCAGGGATCAGTCCGGGGTGACCCACAGACCCAGTGAGGTGGGGGGATGGCTGCCATCCTAGGGATGAGGAAACAGAATCAGGGAGGTTAGGAGCACACTCACAATCCTAAATTCAGAAGGAGCAAAGCCAGAACTGGAGTCCAAATTAGATGGTAAAATGTTTCCTCTTGGCCATATTCAGCTCCTAGCCCCACACTGATGCCATCTAAGTTTTCCAGCCCGTGAAGGACATACAGGCCTTGGTGAACTAATGTCATGGTGGAAACACTCTGTGGAGAGCAGGCAGTTCTAGTCTGGGGTCCTCTGGTATCATGTGACGCAGAGAAAGTCATTTTACCTCCCTGGAGCTCAGGGAGGCTTCCTCCCCAGTAGCGCAAAAGAAAGAACCAGATGAACCCTCTCGAGAGGGGACCCCATATTGCTGGGCACACACAAGCGCCTGCCGGTCAAAACCAATCACATCTGTCAGGCTCCCGGCCAGATCCCACCATGCCGCTGCTCAGCTCTCCCTCACCCAAAGTAGAGGTCAGCCAAAGCCCAACACCCTGTGCTTTCTGGTAGGGAAGGAAGGACAGAGGCCACTGCCTTTTCCAGTAGGCCCCCTAAAACTGGCTTGGAATGAACCAAGGATACGCAGGAAGGGAAAAGGCTCAGTTTACCATATGTTCTGTGAAAAACAAACCTCACTTCTGCAGCAGGAAAATGAAAAAAATATCCTTCACTGGGAAAGAAGCAGGTGTCCATCCCCAAGTTTCCCTCAGGCTCTTGCCTACCAGCCAAGGCTTGTCTACACAGCACCAGCTCCCTCTGGGACGTGTTCAACATAAAAGCCAGGGCGTCTGCAGGAGCAGCCTTCAGGGGCTGAGGCCATCCATTCAAGCAAGGATCTCTCTCCAGTGTCAGCCCCTGCATGGCTGTGCAGAGTGATCTGGGATTTACAGTCTCTCTACCAAGCCTTACAAGGTCAAAATTGCTCAAGTTGTGTAATTCCTAGGGTGAAAAGTCTGCGGAACGCACAGACTTGATGGCCAACACAAACGACACTGCACAAGCCAGAACACAATAGCCGAAAAGCACAGTCAGCAATGGGCGCAGCGGGAGCCAAGGAGCCTGGCATTGGCCACCAACCCCTGCGCAAGTCACCACCTCCTTCCAGTCCCTGCCAAGGGGGAGCACCGTCACCCCCAGCACCAAAATAGGAGGCACAAAGAACAGACATCCATTTTTGGGAAGGTTGCTGACCCCCGAGCCATCGCATCCTTTGCAAAACCCATACAGACATTTTTTTTTTTTTTTTTACATGTACAACAAGACATGGGGAAATGACCAAAGCCATTTTGTAAAATGGTCATCAAAATAAAGCTGGAGCAGGGCACCTGGCTGGCTCCGTCGGAAGAGCAGGCCACTCTTGACCTCGGGGTCATTAAGTTCGAGCCCTGTTTTGGGTGGGGAGATTACTAAAAAATAAACATACCTTAAAATATATAAACAAAGCCTGAGCTTGGAGGAGCAGCCGAAGGCAGAGTTGGGGGGAGAACATCCCCCTTCTTGCCAAGCCTCAGTGTACTAAATTAAATCTAGTAACATACACAAAATACTTCAGTGGCACACGAGTCACGAGAAACAAGGGAAATCAAATGAGAAGAGAAGGAAAATCAGGGAACAGGGATAAAGGGCAGCCCAGCACCCAGTCAGTGCCACCCCCAGCCCCCCGAGCTGCCTGGCCCTATTTACCCAGACTGCATCTCAGAGGGAGGTGTGCGATTCCCCCCAAACATCAAACATCAAAGACAGAACAGGCCTGACACCAACTGCACCGCGTGAGCACCCAATCTCCCGCAAACGGACGAATGGGGAGTGGATCCGCCACCCAGATATGGGACACAGAATGTGAAGCCATTTTCTAGCTCCTGAAATAAGCTCTGACCGCCTAAATATACTTAGGCACCCCCTCCGAATGATAAACATTTATGAAGTAAAAATGTTAAGGTATATAAAAATGAAGTGTCCTCGCTTGCACATTTGAAAGAACGTAAGGGGAAAGAACTGCCAGGATTGCGCATTAGATGCTGGGAGGCAGCGGAGACCCGCAGCGAGACCGGGAACCGAGCTCAGCAGTCAGGTCCCAAGTGACGGGTGCGCACACCAGCAAGAAGGGTCACGAGTCATTACACTAGGAGCAACAGATTTTTACCTTCTACAAAATGTGTGAACGTGGACATTCCCACGAAGATATTTAAAGTGGTCTTTATATAGTGACCTGAGTCCTCTGAATACATCTCCTTGACTGTGCAGATATTTAAAAAAGACACACAGGATGGTTCCAGTTCTAACCGTGCCCTGAATTCAACATAATTACCACACATGGGTCCTGCACCTGATGCCGAAACAGAAGAGTCTTTATTAAACCCCTCTTGTGCGCCAGCCCTCAGAGCTAAGGTCCCACTTTGCCTGACTCCTTGTCCTCTCTGTCCCCAAACAACCGTGCCACATTAAGGAAAAAGGATGGAAGGTCGTCCCATGTCTTCAGATACAGCTGGCACTTATCAGAAGGCAGAAGTGCGCCACATAACTGAGGAACAGGTCAGCCCTACTGAGAGACGACTTTTCCATCTGAAAAAGCTGACACACGTGGACTGATTGACCTCTTCAGCATCCTTTCTCTGGTGGCTTCCGAAACAATCTTCCCACCCTTGGGACCTCCTGATCGAGGGCAGAACTTTCTCTCCTAATTTCATCTTGTTTCTGGTCACACACAAGACTGAATCTGGGATTCGGTTGGACTTTTGAGCAGTAAAACAAAACAAAACAAAATGAAACAAAAAAAAGGTAAAAACTGGGGCTTTCCTGGACAGAGTATGAGGTCACATCACCAACCTCAAGAACACAAATTTTCCAGGCCTTCAGAAAGCTCAGAGCCAGCTCCCCATGTGGCTACAGGTCAGAGAAGGGCAGGAAGAGTGAGGAAGGTTTGACACGGTCCCAAGACCCACCCCAGAAGGGCCTTTTTCTCCCTTCTCTCCTGTTGCTGATTATTCCCCCCTTTGTTTTTCTAGTCCATCAACACATACCTGAGGCCTTCACATTCACGTGTTTCCCACTTTATCGCAACATGATGCACCTGGACTTTGCACCTGGTCATTTCTGACACCCACCCTTTGGGGCTCTTGTAAGAAGTCTTTCGTGAAACGCGATCTCTCCAAGTGAGACTCTGCCAAACGCTGTTTTAGACAGGTGGACCACAGCTCCGGTCAGCACCCCACACCCAGCATATTCCAGTCAGTATCTGGAATCACTGGAGCAAAGTGCGGATCACGAACTCAGGGCCAGAGCTCCTTCGGCACAACCAGCTCCGGGACACACACGAGCTGCTTTACAAGGCCAGCGCTGACAACCCAATAGTAATAAGGAATAACAGCGTCAGGAGGTCCTGAGCACCTGCTCCTAGAGCGAGCAATAGGCCAGGGCTCACCTACACTCCTTCCAACTGTGAGGACCATTTTCTCACCCCAGTTTAATGGACAGAAAAGGCTGAACGCAAACACCTTGCCTAGAGTCACAGAGCAAGGAGAGGGCAAAGCCGAATACACACCCAGGGCAACCTGACAGCCCTCCTCCTCCTCCTCGGTGGGGGAAGGGAGGGAGGAGACGGGCCTCAGTGTGTACAGCACTCATGCAAGGCCCGCGCCTGCTCCAGGTGCCCTTCGGACATGGCTGGCGGAATGAAGGCTGAAGACCGGAAGTCCAGGTGCCAGAGGTATCATGGGGCCTGGCGGGTTGTTTTCATGACAACCACCAGGTGGGGGATAAAGGAGGGAGAGCGAAATCTGCATGTAAACATCTTATGTCCTAGTAACGTCACTTGCCTCCCAAACCATTGTCTCAAGCTTTTGCACTTGAACATTTCGACAGTAACTCTTGGTATGTCAACGGCTTCGGCTCAGAGAAGCAAGGTCGGACCCAGTCGGGCTGGGTTGCAAAGAACAACCGATACCGTTCTCCTCAAGCCACATCCAAGAATTGCCTAGAACTTGCAAATGTCAAAGCTAATACTGAACGACTCCAAGGGATCTGGGCTACCAGGGCATGATCAGGGTTTGGACTGCATCCTCAGGTGCCACCAAAGAAAACGACAAGGCCACACGAAGCCTACTTACCTGGCCCGTCAGCCATGCTGACGCACTGAGGACTGGGGCACATGTGTGCGGTGTTGACAAAAATACTAACAAGAGGCAATAGACCACCATTTGGAAAACCAGAGAAAACAAAACCACATTCGCCAACATTCCTAACACAGTATTATTTTGCGACATCTCTTTGCCGTCGTTTTGTTTTTGGGTTTTTTTTTCCTATATATCTAGTACTATATATCTAGTACATGGTTGTGACTGCAGCTTAGATACGATTCGGTTTCCTCTTCCTCTGACTACGGCTTCTGCTTATCAAGTGGAGCCTTCCGGAGCCATCTCCCCAACCAGGTGAAGCGGACCTTTTTCTCCTCTGTGCTTCCACTCCCCTCTGAACACACTTAATCCTACTCTACAGTTTTAATAATCAGCTTAAATATCAGGCTCCCCTACAAACCAAACCCTTCCGAAGCTGTCTGGTTGTAAGCTTTATTTTTCAAATAGTTGGCAGAAATGAACCAAAAGGTTACCAGGGGCCAAGCCGGAGTGGTGTGCCATGACTGATTTATTTCAGCATTCCTTCTACTTTTTTGATGTGGTTCCAAATTTTCTCTACACAATACATAATTTCTTTCATGCATATTTAACTGACTCTAAAAGTTTCTTAGAACTGCAATTGATCGGCTTCAAAAATCACACAAAGGAGAAACGGGTCTGATGGCAGGAGACATGGCCAAATGTTCCCATTTTAGTAGGAAAGTGGGTGATCCCTCAACACCCACAAATAATTAAGCCCTCATAGTGACAAGCCAATAATGCTTCCTGGCAAAAGTACACAACGAATGATTTGAGGACGTTTAGAAAAGAATATGAGTACAAGATGAGCAAGTCATGCCAAAAAGCAGTCAGTGTTTTCTCGTTGTGATAACCAAATTGGTGGAGCAGGTGAAATGTGAGATATGATGGGTCATGATGGCAACAAAGCATCTCCAGCTCCCATGAGTCACTTAAGTTAGGGAAACAGAGTTAAGCAGCTTATAGTTGTGTAGGACGATGGAGCCTATCAAACAACCACCCCCACAAAATACACATCACTCCCTCCTGTCTTGGGTCCCACTGGACTTTGTGCAGACTCCTCTCACAGCACTTACTAAACTTGACTGAGCTGTAGGTCTGTCTTCCCACTAGACCAGGGGTCAGTGCACCATAGCACGCAGGCCAACCCCAGCCAGTCAACAGTTTTTGGAACATTTTTTAAAAAATATTTTATTTATTTATTTGACAGACAGAGATCACAAGTAGGCAGAGAGGCAGGCAGAGAGAGAGGAGGAAGCTGGCTCCCCAGCAGAGAGCCCGATGTGGGACTCAGTCCCAGGACCCTGGGATCACGACCTGAGCTGAAGGCAGAGGCTTTGACCCACTGAGCCACCCAGGTGCCCCCGTTTTTGGAACATTTTACTGGAACAACCATGCTGTTGGTTCCCATGTTGTCTACAGCTATACTGGTGCTCCAAGGACAGTTAAGTGTTTATGACAGACTGTTATGGCCCACAAACCAAAAATATTTACAGTCTGGCCCTTTAGAAGAAAAGTTCTCTAGCCTCTGTACCAAATGATTCTCTCTTCTCAGGCAAGAAGTGGTCTTTTTCCTGTGTACCCAAGCACCAGCACAGTGCCTGCCATAAGAGGGGCATGCATTAACATCTGGGGAGTAAACAGGCACTCTGCCCTCTTTGATGGCTCGATGACAAGCCAGAGAAAGGTTGCTGACAGCAGTATTCAATCCTGGGCTACACCCCTTCTGGACAACAACCTGACTAAAGACGGACACAGGTGGTAGGCTCCCCAAACCCCTCGAGGGCCCAAAGCTGAGAGGAAGAGCTAACGCGACAGGTGACTGAATCGAGATTCAAATGATCCCAACAGCCTTGCATCCTGAGCCCAAAACGGAGCTGGGTGTGCAAGGACAGGCTGGGGGCAGTTCCAAACTTCCTCCAGTCCCAGAGACCTGCCCTGGCAAGCACTCCAGTGAAACAGAGCTGGGTCCTGCCACTGACCACAAGGTCCATCGGAGCCCGCGGCGCCAAGAGTAATGCAATCTTAAATGGCATCAAAAGCAGGACACTGTTCAAATCACGAGAACGGTGACACTCCTACTGTACCGCATAGCAGTCAGACCACAGGTGGAGGATTTTGCTCGGGACAGTACACTTTTTTAAATGATCTTTACAATGGGTTACAATCCCAATTTAAAAGGCACCCCACAGTCAGAGTGGAAAGTCCCCATGCTACCCTGTGCCGTGGCCACCCAGTCTCCTCCACAGAAGACAAACAATGTTACCTGTTTCTCTGTTCCCTTCCGGTACTATATACATATACAAGGAAATAAACACGTATTGTCCACCCCTTTTATTGCACAAATGGTAGCACACTAGATGTGCCGTTCTGCTTTTTTCACCTAAAATATAGATCCTATAGTGTTCTCTGCCAGGACCCGACAAGCAGACTCATTCTTCCCAGGGCTGTGCAGGATTCAACTGCATGGAGATTCTAGACTGATGAACACTGAGGTTATCCCAATCTTTTGTGCCTCCACTGTGTAAGAAATCAACATACAGCATCATTTCTGGCCTCTGCAGGTAGAACTATAGGACCAGTTCTGAGCACTAGAACTACAAGTATAAAAAGCAGGTGCATTTGTCATTGTAATGGATATGGTCAAATGGGACACTGCTCTTTAAAGAGAGTCATGGACAAAACAAAGTTTCCTAAAAGAGGGGGCAGGAAATTATGCCCCAGAAGGAAGAGTAGAGGCTTAGTGCGGAGAAAAGACGAGCATCATCAACTTCAAAGACCCATGCTACCACCTGCAGCATCAGTCCTCATTCCCTTACCAGCATGCCGGACACATCCTGGGAGACCCGTAGACATCGCCCCACTCAACTCTCTTAAGACAACCCTGAAGGGTGGGCATTTTTACCCTCGTAATGCAGATAAGAAAACTGAGGTCAGAGTCTTCTTGCCAAAAACCATGGAGCTAATAATGAGCAGAACCAGGATTCAAACCAAAGCAAAGGAATTCCACAGTCTGCACTCCTTACCCCGTAACCTCCAGCTTCCTCCAGCCCTGGCTGTGCAGGAGAAGAGCCTGGGTGGTATCTACACAGCTCCACCTTCAGAACTAACTCCTCAGAGCACAGCAGGCAGAGGCGGAAAAGCCCGGCTCCTAGGTGAATCCAAGTTCACTCTAGTGATCCTCCAACTAGGCAAGCATCAGAATCACCTGGAGCCCGTGCAAACACAATCTGTAGGCCCCATCCCCACCGTGAGTCTCTGAGCCAGCAGGTCTGGGGTGCTGCTACAGAATTTGCATTTCTAGCTGGCTCCCAGGTGCCACTGATGCTGCGGGCCTTGAGCACGCACCCCCTGCCCCCGATCTGAGAACTACTGCTCTAGAATAACAGCTACTACTACTCCTAGTAATAATCCGCAATTAATACTCTAAGATACATCAACCCAATGAGTTCTCACTGCCTTAGAAGGTCCGAGGGGATCACGTCCTCTGTAAAATGAAGTGAAACTGAAGTGTCTTAGCCAAGTCCATACAGGTGGCAAGTGGTACAAAACCTTCGCTTCTTTCTTTCTTCTTTTTAAATTTCCTCATATTCTGACATCTAGTTCAATGCTCCTTCCACTACACTACCACGAGTTCCAGGAGGCAAGAACTCTGTCTATCTTGTTTACTCTTTTTCTCCTGAATCTAAAACTAACGGGTGCGCAACGCATACACTTGAATGAATGAATCATGGCGTGAAAATATGGTGAGAAACGTGTCCTAAAGTACAAAATTAACAGACAAGTTGATGATAGCTCATATTAAACAATTCTAATAATGACAAGCATTAAAAAATAAAAGGAATGCTCTCAGTGAATAGTGAGCTCCTTGTCCTTGGAGACACACCAGCAAAAGCTAAACAGCTAGGTGACAGAAATGTCACAAAGCAACCACATACCCCAAGGTGACCTCCTGCCCTCTAACGGCCTTTACAAAGCTAAATTTTAATTCTTGTGGATCCCAGTAGAGAGGAGGGACTTCAAATCCTCCTTGATTGGTCAAGGAGCCTGCCAACAGCTTCGCTATGGATCTTTACATTAATTACTTCAATCCTGTGCCTCAGTTTCCCAGGACACAACATGAAAATGTTTGTCGATCAGTCTCTGGGGATTATCTAATGACTACCAAATAAGAAACAACTAACAGATGCACCAAAGTACTTAACATGCATACCACATCTACCCTGTCCCTTCATTGCCATTCCACAGGGCAACTAATCTAGCATCTAACATATTTCCATGAAAGTTAAACTTAAGAACCAAGAGCAAATTCAAAGTCATACTCTGAACACCCTATCCTCACCTATTTAATCACCGGTCTATCATTCTTTTTTTTTTTTTTTAAGATTTTATTTATTTATTTGACAGAGAGAGATCACAAGTAGGCAGAGAGGCAGGCAGAGAGAGAGGAAGGGAAGCAGGCTCCCCGCTGAGCAGAGAGCCCGATGCGGGACTCGATCCCAGGACCCTGAGATCATGACCTGAGCCGAAGGCAGCGGCTTAACCCACTGAGCCACCCAGGCGCCCCGGTCTATCATTCTTTAAAAATCCATCCTTCCAGCAGCTATACACTGGGCACACACCGTGGGCAGAGAACTGGGCAGGCTCCTTAGGGAAGGCAGAGGAGCGTCACGCCAGCCCTGTCTGCTTGCGCACATCCCTACATCTGCCACTTTCATGGTTTAAAGGCTGCTTTGGATTCCTCCCACCTGGGTAACATTGAAACATTCGTCAGAATTGACTAGCATAGAATTGCATTTACGGATTGACTTTGACAAGGAAATCCACAACACAGAATAAGAGAACCAGAATTGAACCAAGATACCGAGGAAAGCTCTTAATTTGTAAGGTTTGGAATACCAGGTGTCCTACAACGCTGTGCCTGGTTCTCACTGAAGACTGGTTCATTCACACCTGAATACAAGGAGGGCGTCAGGCTGAGAGTGGTCTTAGGCAACAGCTTCTCAAAGTCACCCTGGTGCGGTGAGGCAGCAGATAAGAAGCTGGGAAGGATTCCCAGGCAGCTATATATAGCCCTTATCTACTTTGAACAGTAACAACTGTGTTTTCAGACACAATATCAAAAAAGGAGAACACATGCAGCCACTATTAAAATATTGTGAGCCTCTGTTAATAACCTCGCAAAGATGACTGGAAGGGAATCAAAATGGAGATGACCTCGTCAGGAGGCAGGAGGCCGAGGGGAAAGGACCCAGAAGAGGGAAATGGGTCAGACATCCAGAGCCAAGATGAAAAGCCAAGATAGTTGTTTATTGTAATGATTCATAAACAGATTCTGACAGTCGCATTCGGGTGCGTGTTAACAAGACTTTTCTTCCTCAGACAAGAGCAAAACCAGCCTTTGGATTAGGTCCAGATAGGACACCTCAACTACGGAGAGTCTGCTGAAGGCATCCACTGCAAGGATAAAATGTCAAGGAAGGATAATGTTTTTTTTTTTTCCCAGTTCCTGTAAACTGGGAGATAGGAGGCTGAGGAGATAGGGCCTGAAAGGATTAGAGGTTGCAATCATGTGGCCTAGGTGTCCCCAAACTCTAAGATGTGTAAGAATAACCTGGAGTGCCTATTAAATGCCACACCCCAGTCCCCGCTCCCATAGGTCTTATGAACACGGAGGAGGTACCACCCCACGAGAACTCTGCATTTCCACAAGCGCCCCTGACACTCTAAAGGAGCTGGTTGAGGCCCCTGGGTGGCTCAGTCAGTTAAGTGTGCCTTCAGCTCAGGTCATGGTCCTGGAGTCCCAGGATCATATCCCAAGTCAGGCTCCCTGCTCAGTGGGGAATCTGCTTCTCCCTCTGCCTCTCACCCCACTCACGCTCATGCTCTCTCTCTCTCTCTCTCTCTCTCTCACACACACACACACACACACACAAACACACAAGCACACATACATAAAATCTTTAAAAAAACAAAAATAAGTAAATAAAGTAGCTGGCCCCTAGACTGCTATTTGAGAAACACTGACCTGATCCAACAAGAACCTTTCTTCCATAAGTGGCGAGATGATGGGGGAGCCCAGACTAGGGAAGGGTTTTGCCTAAGTCCAACTTCCTAAACCCAGTGCAGACCCCACAAGGAAGAAACCCGTAAGTATGAACAGATGTTTGATAGAATAACCCAAATTGTAGAAGGCCACAGTCCACCACAGGACAGCAGAGAGCGAGCTCCCTGAACAGAGCCTCTCACCAACAAAAAGACCTACAAAGCGGCCCCGTAGGACGAAGGCTGATAAGCCACTAGCACAACTGACTTATGCAGGGCCCCACAGACTCTGTCCACACGCCCAAACCCACTGTCACCTGCACTGTCATTTTCTCTTCAGCCCTGACTGCGAGCGCCGGCAGGGCCAGGTCTGGGTCCCACCCACCTCGGCCTCACCACTGCCACACAGCAGGCTTTCAGGAACTATTTTTATTGTCAGGTGAAAGCTATTACCGCCCTCCACCTAGATTCCCTTCCAAGAGGCTGGTCCCCCTGGCACACTTCCCTCCCAGCGTTCATGCCCCGGCTCCAGTGTCACCTCCCCGGAGAAATAACTGTCCCTGCCCCCACCTGACCCAACCTGGCGCTCCCTCCTGCTTCTCCCAGAGGACCTGTACATACCTGTCAACACTTAACACGGTTTTGTAATGATCTCGTTTATCGACAAGACTCCTCCTCAAGGGCCATGATTTTGGTCTTTGAAACCTCGGCAGCAGGTTTGGCTTGCCATGCGGAAGTTGCCCAATGTCAGTGGGAAGGGTAGGAAGGCTGGGAGAGAGAAACTGCTCCTAAATCTCCCACTACAGAGCGAAAACCTGACGAAGCTGCAGACGTGCTTCATTGGGTGGAGTGGGGGAGAACTCCCTGTTATTTCTTCTGTTCATATCTGCGAAGTCAGGTTGCTGTGCCTCCGGCAGCACCATAAATCAGAGAAGCATGTGGCGGCACTTGGAAAGGGCCTCATCTGTCTGTCTCTCTCTCTCTCTCTCTCTCTCTCTCACACACACACACACACACACACACACACACACACACGATCCCTCCTCTCAGCTTGTCCCCCCGCCTCCTGAGCCCCTGGGGCCCTTCCCCTGCAGCCAGGGTCCCTACCTTCTGCACTGAGCATGGGACACTCATCTCAGCCCACTCTGCGCTACTGTTCTCTCCCCATGGTCATCCGTGGGCAACATTCCCCAAGACGTAGGCCGGGCAATGCGCCCAAGGAGGGACCCGAGTGGACAGAGCTAAAAAGGGGCTTTTTCAGGCAAAGTGGGTTTCTCCTTGAATTGAGCCCAAAGCCAGACGGCTGCCCCCCGCCTGTTCCAACACGTGACAGGCACCCCTGGGCAGCTCACAGCTCACAAGCAGGTAGAGCTGCGTGGAGCTTTGCCCGTGTGGCCTACACCCTGGCGCCCCCTCTGCCCCCTCCACCTTGCGAGGCCCAGCAGGGCAGGTGAGGCTCCCTCTGCCCCGCCAGCCTCGACCGCAGGACCCACGTGTCACCACTGTGCTGCGGGGCTGGGTGACTTGGGGGAGCAGACGGCCCACAGCAGAGCTGGGGGAAAGTGGGGTGTTCACGCTCCACCGCACTCCTGCGGGCTGCCACACCGCCCACCTTCATCAAGTCGTCTCCTGCGCCCGTGGGGCGTTTCCTACCCTCTCCAGCAGGGCCTGCTGTTTTCAAACCCAACAAACCGTTAGGCCTTTCTGAGGGTCTTCCTAGTGGCATTTTAGCTGCTCTATAGCCCACCAGATTTCCTGTTTCTTTCTTGTGTGTCTTATGCTCAGGATATTTTTCCTGGTGCCCTGAGAATTTTTCCCAGGGGAACCATTCGGCCCCTTACGAGCTCTTTTGACACTAAAACCCCTTTCCCGGAGAACCTTCCCTCAGGGGCATAAACAAGGCTGGCAGCCACTGATAAGCCTCAGCACAGAGCAGGGAGAGGCTCTGCAGTTGAAGCCGCCAGGCTTGGCTCCACCGCCCACAGCTGTGCGACCTGTCACCCTCAGCTTCGCCTTCCTGCGACTCAGTTTCCCCACCCATTAAACACGGAGAATAAAGCCTAATAGGTTGTTGCCAGGATTTAAGATAGCGTGAGCACTACAATAGCACAGAGGCTCATGTGCTAGCCAGCCCCCTGCCCCCTAAACTGGAGTGGACATCCTGATCTCAACTGCTTTCAGGTACAACCAAAGTGGAGGTGGGGAAGCACAGTGTAGACTTTTCCTCGCACCTTGAGAAATCCTCCACAGGAAAAACAGAGGAAGGCCCCCTGCCATGAGTGATTGCAGATATGGGAGAGAAATCAGAAAGGAGGAGGCCGCTCTGACACGTCAGAAAGGCTAAAAACAAAAAACAAAAGTAGGATTACTCTCCTGGGGCTAAAAAAGGACTCACAAACACCTCAGCTCCCAACCCCCACAACCTACGAGTGTGTTATCTACAAGTCACTGAAGCTCAGGGAGTCTCATTTCCTCATCTGCACAACAGAGATAACCTTACCAACAGCCCGGCCGCTGGGACCACCTGCACACTGTGCCCTGGAAACGGCCTTCCCAACAGCGTGCTAGTCCCTACTCCTTCCTTCCTAACAGAGCCTCCGTTTCACCAGATACCTGCCTCTCTTCCAGATGGCTCCAGAAGTGTGATCACCTTCCGGTCAACAGTGACTGCCTCAGGGACAGCAGGGCGACCAAGCTCCAGCCAAGGAGGCATCATGGGAGAGAGCTGGAGGGGCCTCAGGGAGCTTCCTGGCTCCTGGCTTCCTAGATCCCTCTTCTTCCCCTGGCTGTGGTTGTCTCACTAAGATGTCTGGAAATGCTGCAGCCATCTTATTCTCTGCAGATGATGCTTACACCCAAGATGGCAGAGATGGGAAGAACCTGGGGCCTTGCTGACATCAGTGAGACCCTGAAACCATCAACCCCAGAGTCCTCGCTACCTCTAGATTCAGAATGTCCCATTGCTAACTCCAAGAGGCACCATTGACAAGACAGCCCCACAGGACTGGTGGGTCTTGGAGTTACACAACATACCCCTCCTGTCTGAGAAACGAGTTTTGCTATTATTAGCCAAGCTGAGCTGGAGTCTGTTTTGTGCAGCTGACACTCCCCGGATATAACTTGCCTAACAGAGGGACCACATTAAAAATTCAAATCCTTGGACCCCACCAGGGAGTGCTAGGCATTTGTAGCAAGTATCCTAGGTGAATTCTGATGCTCCCCAACATTTACCAGCTCTTCAATAGCATGTGAAGACACCCAGGGCAGCGCCGGGCACACGGTGAACACGAACCATTGGTCCAAAGCGGACTGACCAAAGAAACACCATCCCACCGTCCTATTCCCTGCGTAAAGCTACTGCAGAAAGAACAGATGAAGGCAAGGGAGTGTGGGCTGTCAAACAAATCTCACCTCGTCCCAAAAAAGGCTGCTCTGCACACTTTCAGAAAAACATCCGCTAATGTTTGGCCAAAACCCTCTTCCAGAACAACCTGACTCTGTTCCCTCCTCCAGCAGCTGCAGCTGGAGTCATTACCTGGGACTCTCCATGCAGACTATGGCACACAGCACACAGTCCGGTGGCCAGCCCCACTTTCCCAGCAGCCCTTTCCATTTTATTAAAAGGCCATTTTCCTGGCCTGGAGATTTCTTATCCTGGACCGATCACCCACTGTGGCACCAGGAAAGTGCAGGGGAAGCTGTATTTATGAGAAGGAGATAAAAAAAGGAGCTGGCTGTGCCATAGCTGACTCCTGAAATCATTGTTTCTGAAATGGCAGATGTGCAATGTCCTTGGGGGTCCTATCCTCTTCATTCCAGGGGAAAAACCAAACCAACAGGGGGTGGGACTTAAGTTCCCATTCATGCAGCTGTTTCTTGTCAGCATCCGTCAGAGTCAGGAGGCTCCTGACCACAACGGTGGTCACAGATGGAGGGGGAACACTTAACATGGAGAGAAGGAGACTGGAGGGAGGGCAGGCACTAATTTAGAGGGGCTTTTGCAGGATACCAGTTGCCTAGATAAACCATGAAGGCCAAAAGCAGCAAAGAACATCTCACCTGCTCTTTCTGATATGAAGATCCTTGAGGCTAGGTCTACTTAACTAATCTGAACTTTTTTACTCAACAAATATTTGAATGACTATGAAATGCAGAGCACCACACCAGACATGCAGTGACAGGGGAAGGGGCCAGAGCTGAGGGTAATATGAAGAACCTCCGTGTAACAGTGAAGATAAGGCAAGTACTTAGAGAAAAAGGAAAAAGCAAGTCCCATTAGGGGAAGCATCTTCAGAAAGCCTCCCTAGCTCTCCCCCTGTTCAACAGCATTCGGGCACCCTTCACTCTGTGCTTCCTCAAGCAGTCTGAGTGCTGCATTGTAACTGTCCACTCACACACCCATCTTTCTGTCTCCTACAGAAAGGGGCCCCTCACCTGTTCATCTCTAGCACAGATCCTAGCACAAGGATGTGCTCAGTCAAAGCTGGTTCCTGAAGTGACAGATGGACGGGATAGATGAATGAATGAGTGGATGGATGGATGAGTGGATGATGAATCAGTAGATGGATGGATGAGTGGATGGATGGGTGGATGGATGAATGGGTGGATGCATGGACGGATGAATGGATGAGTAGATGGATGGATGAGTGGAAGGAAGGAAGGGAGAGTAGATGAATGGATAAGTGGATGGATGAGTAGATGGATGGATGAGTGAAGGGAAGGATGAGTGGATGGATGGGAATGCCAAAGAATTCTAGCCAGGGAATCAGGGAAGGCTTCCTGCAGGGCTGAGGCATCTGAACCAGATTTTGAAGCACTTAGACAAGTGGAGATAAAGGCAGGACCCACTTCATCCAAAGTGCCCAGTACCATCTTGGGCAGAAAGCTGGTGCCTTAAAGCTTCCTGGATGAGTTTACTACTGAACTGGCTTTCCTACGGGAAGGAAGCTGGCTTCATTTCCCACAGTCTTTTGTTTCTCTCTAGGTAAACAGAAGCAACTCCTACACAGTAATTAAACTGATAAACCAAGGGAAAGTTAACTGCTTACTAGTCTCTACAAACACAAAGATACTTCAGCAGAATGAAGAACCCTAGTTCTACAGATAGATAGTTTTCCAAGGTATACTCAGTAACAAAGGGAGTATGTCACTCCCTCCCCTTACATATGTATCTGAATATAGAAATTCTGGAAGGAAATCTAAGAAACTAATAAAAATGATTACCCGTCTATAGAGGTATATATCATTTAGTACCTAAACTAGGACATTTTTGAGGTTGAAAGCAGGTGTTACTGGACATTCGCTGGGATGAAAAACACAAACTAGGATTGTGATAGGTAAACTGGAACATTACATTTAGCCCACCTAATAGGGGCCAGGTTGGAGGAGGGAGTGATGTATACCTTACAGGGGTAAGAATGAAAATTCTCGATGCAGGTGGGTTCAGTCAGTTAAGCGTGGGCGGCTCAGTCAATTAAGCATTTGCCTTCAGCTAAGGTCATGATCCTGGGGTCCTGGGATGGAGCCCCACATCAGGCTCCCTGTTTAGTGGGGAGTCTGCTTCTCCCTCTCCCTCTGCCCCCCTCCGTGCCCCTCCCTCATGCACACTCTAATAAATAAATAATGTCTTTTAAAAAAAAAAAGAAAATTCTCAATGCATACATTTAGTATCTTGATGTCTGAACCATGTGTATGTATCAACTATTTTTAATGCTATCATTTTGTGGAGCGCCTGGCTGACTCAGTCGGCGGAGCGTGTAACTTGCTCTCAGGATTGTAAGTTCAAGAGCCACATTGAGCACAGGGATAACTTAAAAATAAAATCTTAAAATGTGGTCCTCTTTTTAACGGGAATCTCAAAAGCCAAGGAATTTGGGCTTCTACCTCCAAGACAAAGGAGGGTCATTTAGGGGCCCCACGGAAGAGCTGCCCAGAAGAGCAGCCCAGATACAAGAATGAACTGACTGCTCAGAGCATAGTCTTTTTGCAGCAGGCAATAAACCAGCCCCAGGAGAAGGGAGCGGTACGTGGTACATGGCCTAAAAAGGCTTTGACTCTGTGCAGGGCCAGCTAAGATGGGGAACAGCGGGGAATATAAACAGTGTGAGACGGACATAAAGCAGGTCAGGTTTTACACAATCATGGCAACAAAGTGAGATTGATTCAGGACTGAATGAAGCTCTTTATATTGTTTCTACTTAAAAAGGAAATGTATTGACTACAGTCCTCCTCACAGATTTATCTTTCCTGACATCAAGCACATTCATAACCTATTTTAAATTCCAAGGAACAATGCTGGGGTTTAGGAGAGCGAATACCAGTGTGTTTCACCAGAACGTTTTAGAGGCTGGGGAGAAGCTTCTTTGACTTTTAATTGCTCAGGAAACAGACACAATGTAGATGCTTTCTTATCGGTCATAACTTCAAGTTAGAGAAACGTATACCCGGTGGGTCTGAACCTTACAACAAATCTGTCATGGGAAGAGCCACTTTGGGGCCATCTTAGAGACTATGTGTGGTGTCACTTTGGCCTCAGTCTCTTTTTGACTCTATCCTTTCAGATGCCGCTACTACTTCTTGGGATCAGACCTTCTCTACCTGGACCAGAGAAGGTCTTGTCTTCTGTCTCCAGGAGCCACTAGGCACTGACCTTCTCCTCGCCAGCGTGACCATGTCCAACCGTGAATCCTTTTAGGGCACCCCATAGTCTTTAGGATTACAGGGTCATACAATTTATCACCCAAACAGGGACACCTGTGTACTGGGGGGGAGGGGGACCACAGGGGTCAGGGCACTAATAATAATCACAAGGGGACAACAGCCAAAGGCTGTTGGGAAACTGGAATGTAAGGTCATCTTACCGTAGGATAAATCCAATCCCTTGAACACAGCTTGAATTCAGGACTCTCCACATCTGGCCCCACTTTACCTTTCTAGTCTATCTGATACTGATCTTTTTTTTTTTTTTTTTAAGATTTTATTTATTTATTTGACAGAGAGAAATCACAACTAGGCAGAGGGGGGCGGGGGGAGAAGCAGGCTCCCTGCCGAGCAGAGAGCCTGATGTGGGGCTCAATCCCAGGACCCTGAGATCATGACCCGAGTCAAAGGCAGAGGCTTGGGCGCCTGGGTGGCCTGCTTCCTCCTCTCTCTCTCTCTGCCTGCCTCTCTGCCTACTTGTGATCTCTCTCTGTCAAATAAATAAATTTTTAAAAAAAATCTTTAAAAAAAAAAAAGGCAGAGGCTTAATCCACTGAGCCACCCAGGTGCCGCTCTGATACTGATCTTATCACAGGGTCCAGTCACAATGGACTTGCAAGTTAACCAGCATGCCTTGGGCCTTCCTACATCTGTGCATTTGCTCACACATTTCCTCCTCCTGTCTCCACCCCACCCTCATCCCCTGTCAGTCCATAATGTCCCTCTCCCCCATCTAGGCAGGTCTAACTCCTACCCTTCCTTCAAAACCCAAGTCAACTGGTATCATTTTTTACTGCACTCATTCAACAAACATCTGACTGCTCACTCTGTGTTAGGTGCATAGTGAATAAGACTGAAAAAAATTCCACCTCTTACAGAACTTTAAATTCATAGGCAGGGGGTCGTTATCTCAATTGTGATAACTGATACTAAGGATGGACACAAGGTGATATGTTGGATAATCTATTATGTTATGGTGTGGACATATTTGGCCCCTACAAGGCTATGAGCTCCTTGAGGACAAAGCCCAAGACACCCCGTCTTACAGCCCTACTGAACCTACCACACCCTCTTGATTATAGCTGGCACTCAACAAACATTTGCTGAGTAAAGAATTTAAAAAGCTTGCTTAGTTGGTCCAAAGATGGTTCCTTAACAACCAGTTCTGAGTCCTCCATGAATCTGTAACGGGATCAAAGGGGAACCCAACTTGCCAAAGACCTTAGAGAAACACCCCAGGTCCTAGGGCTGTGACTCTCAACACTAATGCTGGAAGTGAGCTGAAGTCATCTGACTTGGTTCAATCCTATGCTGCTTCTCTAGAGGTTAAGTGACTCATTGAGATCACACAGCTGGTTAGCGACTAAAAGGTGACACAGGGAGCCTAGAATTTACTGACTGGATAAAGACTAAAGGACTCACTGGAGCAGAGGAAATCTGGACGACAGAGGTGACCCTGCTGGCTGGAGTGGCCAGAGAGCTTTGGGGTAGGGCCCCGGGGATGGAAAGTAGTGGGGGATCATTCCTGTTAGCAAGGCCGGCAGGGGGAAAGGCACTGTAGTAGAAAGCTTGACCAGGGCGGGCTCACTTAAAACCAGGGTCAGGCGAAAATTTTACCTGGTGATGTGACCATCTGAGACCAGGCCACAGACTCACCTTTTCCATGGTTGACCTGGAAGAGGGGCCTGAAGTCAGAGCAGCTAGGGGTGAAGCAGGGAGCCTTTCCTCAGGACTGCCAAAGCGGTGCCCTCTCAGGAGAGGGGGCTGTTCTCTTAGACCTGTCGGGCACCAGAAACGCTCAGCGGAAGCTGCTCAGAGAAGCTCACATAAAGGCCAAGGGTCCTGGGGCTTCCCCAAATTTGTTTGCTATTCTGCCCTATGTGACAGGGGCTGACCAGAGTTAAAGAGTAACCAGTAACAAAGAAGTCTGACAGGCAGCAGAGCACTATCCAAGTTATAAGCACAACACATATGCCCCTTTCTCAGACCCTTCCCTTGGTGAGTAGTCACAGTAATTTAATAAAGGCATCAGAATTACACAACTCCCTGCACCTGAGTGATTCAGTCCCACAGAGAAATAGCTGAACCCATTCTTAGCAGCCGGACTGGGCCCCACCTGCCTCTCACCTGAGGCCCTGGGCCACCCTGGCCTGTCAGGCCTTGTTGGAATTTTCCTTCCTGGCCTCTACCCACCACGACCACCATGCCAGCCTCTCAGGGTTCAGTCAGGGTTGTGGGGGGCACAATCTGCAAACATCCACCGAGGTAAAACAACATAAGTCCCTGCAGGTAAGGGAACACCCTGAGTTCTTCAGGTGGGCTCTCCAAACGGCCTTCCACTAGTCTTGTGCTCTGACGTGAAAACAGAGCCAGGTCCCCCAGGTCCCTCGATCTCAGCACACCAACACGGGGCACACAATACCCCTCTGTGGTGGGCTGCCCTGTGCGCCACAGACTTTTAGGCGCACAACAGCATCCACCCATCAGAGGCCACAGCACCCCCACAGGTCACCACAACTGAAAATGTCTCCTCCAGACATTGCCAAATGTCCTGTAGGGATAAAACTGCCCTCAGCTGAGCACCACCGCCAAGGGGTGAGCTCCCTAAATGAGCGACTCCATACAGCTCCAAAGACTCAGGCACCCAGAACTCCTAGTCCTACAAAATAGCTTGGGCCTTGAAGATAGCACTTTGGATTGGGTGGACCTGGGTCAGAATCCTCCTCTCTGTCTTATCAACTCCAAGACTATGGGTAGGTCACTTAGCCTTGCTGAGCCTCAGTTCCTTCGTCTTTATTTTTTTTTTTTTAAAGATTTTATTTATTTATTTGACAGAGAGAAATCACAAGTAGATGGAGAGGCAGGCAGAGAGAGAGAGGGAAGCAGGCTCCCTGCTGAGCAGAGAGCCCAATGCGGGACTCGATCCCAGGACCCTGAGATCATGACCTGAGCTGAAGGCAGCGGCTTAACCCACTGAGCCACCCAGGCGCCCCATTCCTTCGTCTTTAAAATGGGAGCAATGAATAGCACCCACCTGATAGGGAGGCCCTGGCAGTTACATAAAATGGCACGTAATGATTGCCTGGCACTGTGAATGAATTTAACATTCAATAAACTTTAGGGATTATTTATGGGCCTGGAAAATTCCTTTTAGTCAAGCCTAGCGTTTAGTCTTCTATTTCTGTGGCTTCTGATCTTCCCCCTTCTTCCTATGCTCCTTCCACCTGTTAAATGCCTTTGGTCTTAACCTTTGGTCTTAAGGAATCCTTCCTGCTGGTTCAAAGGCATCTGAGGTTAAAGTGAAGGAAAGAAAACACACACACACACACACACACACGCGCGCGCGCACACACACAGAGAACCTTTCAGATCCAACCCTGCCCAGACCAACTCTCCAGACAAAGGTTTCCATTGTTGTCTAAAAACAAACTTTTCCACAGGGAGGCCTTAAAAGAGCCACAAGTCTCCAAGCCTCCAGACTCTTCTAGTTCTCATCCCCACTCTGCCCAGACCCTGGCAATATCCCTTCTCCTTGCTGGGCCTCGGTTTCCTAATCTGTGAATGAGTGCCCCCCGCATTACTACTCTCCAAGACACCACACTGCGTCAGAATGCCACGTGTGGACAGCAGCTGGATCCCCATTTTAAGTAAGTGCTTACCTGGGAACAAGGGTCACAAAGACAAATGCGCCTCTTTTTCCCTACGTTCCCCAAGAGCCAGCAAAATATAGTATTTACAAAATATAGAAGTGGGTATTTTTTGCCATGGGAGTCAGATCTGAATAAAATGAAATCCTGCCAGACCATTGAGACCTCGTGCAAATTAATAATGTCACTATATTTGTAAAATGGGATAATAATAAAGGCAGAAATGATGTACAGATTATTAGACAAACATCAAGAAAGCACACACTAGGTATTCAGAACACACATCCCTTCTTTCTGGACTCTAGTTTTTTTTTTTTTGTTTTTTTTTTAAAGATTATTTATTTATTTATTTGACAGACAGAGATCACAAGTAGGCAGAGAGAGAGAGAGAGAGAGAGAGAGGAAAGCAGGCTCTCCGCTCAGCAGAGAGCTCGATGCGGGACTCGATCCCAGGACCCTGGGATCATGACCTGAGCCGAAGGCAGCGGCTTAACCCACTGAGCCACCCAGGCGCCCCTGGACTCTAGTTTATATGGGGTAATATAACTCTGTGTCATCCTCCTCCTCTGGAAAATCCTTCCTTCTCTCCTTTCCCAGGGCTTGTCCAAGCCCTCCTCTGCCAGGAAGCCTTCTCTGCATGGACTCTGTTTCTAAAGGTCCAAGGCCAGAAGTTTCCCAAAGATTGGCTTGGGGAGGGAAAGGGAGGAGGGGAAGAAGTTCCCTGCCCTGAGAATTTCCTTCCTGTGAATTCCGGAAGATTAACCCCTCCCCTGCTCCACCCCGGAATGGAGCACTGACCACAACATCTGTGTAGACTTTGAGTTTGTACACTCATTAGGTCAGAATCCCATAACCACCCTGAGATGGGCAGGATGAGCTGGGATAGCACCCCCTCCCCTGCAACTCGGTCCCCCAGAGTCCCTCCCATAGCTCATTGCCCAATCACTCCAGGAAGACAAAGAAGAAGACCACGTGGTTTCTTTCCCCTCCATGGGAGGGCTCACAAGTCTCCAGGCCAGACCCTTCCTTTTATCCAAACCCTAGGACTGTAAGGACTCCATGGCCTCCGGTCGGCTTGAATCCTACAATAAAACCACCTCCTAACCAAAAACTGGACCACAGGAGAGGAAGGAATAGGCCCAAGGTCTCAGCCAGTTCCAAGGCTGAGTTAGAACGTGGGTCTCTGGGCTCTAGACTCGCCATGCCTCTGCCCACTCCCTCTTTCTCACCAGCTGCACCCCCTTCCTGTCTCTGGTACCATTGGCTTCTCCCAGGCTCCGAAGCTTGCAATCACCGCGGCTTCTTCCCCTGCCCTGTTTCTCTCATCCTCTTGTCACCAAGACCAGTAGCGGCCTGCAGACCACCAATCCCACCCTCCCAAACCCACTGCCTCATTCCAATCATCTCATGACAAGGAGCCCAGGCTGAGCTCCCCAGAAGCCCATTCTACACAACAGGGCCAGATTCTTCTTCCTTCAACATACCTTTGCCATGCCACTCTCCTGTCCAACAACCTGCCATGGCTCGTCTGTCCCACGGGATCAAAGCTCTCCTGCCCAACACACCCAGGAAGCTCACTCACCCACTCCAGCCCACCTGGGTTTGCCCTGCTTCCCTATGTGCCCCCTCCTCTCTCTCCTGGATGACCTCCTGGCTCCCTCTCAGACCTCTGGCCACATTACTCCCCTCCCTGGCAGGTCTTCCATCCTCCCCTTCCTCCTATCCTGTTGGTCCCCCCATGAGGACCTTCCCAGACCTCCACAGCCCACAGTAGTCTCCTACTCTTCTGCACGCAGTCACCACTAGCAGTTAAGGGCCTAAGCCTGGTGTTCTCCTGGCCTCATGTTGTCCCTCTACTGCCTGAGCTATATGAACGTTACCTCATCACCAAACTGCAAATGGCCAACCACCAACTTGACCATGTTCTTCCCACCTCCAACCTCAGCCCGGCATTCATTCCATAAATATTATCTGAGTGCGTCCGATGGGCTAGAGAGTCCCTGCCCTTGCTCTTGAAACCTTCTTACTCTTCAAGCAATCTTAAATGCCACATGCTCTGTGAACCTCCTCCCTGTTCCCCAACTCCCACACCCCCCCCACAAAGGAGTCTTCACCTCTCCACCTTAGGACCTCCCGGTTGTTCTCCAGTCAATCTCTCCACCACCACCATGTCCTCCCTAGATGCAGACCTTCTCCTCCTCACCCACAGCTGAGCCTCCTACAATACCCTTTACCAAGAAGATGTTCAATGAATAGGCTTCACAGTGAACTGAAAGAAACAGAATCTGCCCAGTTCTCAGGCCAGCCTGGGCTCCTGGGTGGCCCCAAGCTCCCCGTACATCCAAGTGACCTCTTACTGTTCTTCCAAGATTGGATTTGGGCCCAGACTGAATCAAATGACCTCTTATCGTTCTTCCAAAATTAGGCTTTCCTCTTTAATTACACCTTATCTAACCACATTCTATGTGGATTCTAATTACATAATTACTTCAAGCCTTGGGACTTAAGGGAAAAAAAGAAAGAAAGAAAGGAGTGTGTATGATTACACAGGTAAGTAAACACATCAAATATGCATATTTCTACATGCCAGATGCCATTTTTCTCTTCATATACCATTTTGTAACTCAGAAAATATAATCCATGGAGGTGTCTAAATCACATTAAGGTGAAAAAGTCTTACTGGGTAGAAGTAGATGAAGGAGAACTTCTAGGAGAGCCTAACCCTGAGATGGGCTTCGAAAGAAGTTTGAAGTCAGTAACCAGCCCTCCCTCTTCCCCTCATGCAATGAAGCTGTGAGACTGGGCATGGTATATTCTGAAAACATGACCAGCCTGATCCCCCTCTAACCCAAATACCCGCTTTGTTCTGAATCCAGGCACTCACTGCACTCTTCTCCCCTTAGGGCACGCATGCACCATTCTCTCCCCAATCAGACTATGTTCATCCTGCAGGCAGGGGCCCTATTTCAGCCATCTTGGTATTCCCAATTCTCAATCCTCCCCCCCGACCAGTAGGGGCATCTAGCAGGCCCTTCCCCATCCTTATACTCCCGGCCTTATTAAAGTATTGACCTCCCGGGGCGCCTGGGTGGCTCAGTGGGTTAAAGCCTCTGCCTTTGGCTCAGGTCATGGTCTCAGGGTCCTGGGATCAAGCCCCGCATGGGGCTCTCTGCTCAGCAGGGAGCCTGCTTCCTCCTCTCTCTCTGCCTGCCTCTCTGCCTACTTGTGATCTCTGTCTGTCAAATAAATGAATAAAATCTTAAAAAAAAAAAAAAAGTATTGACCTATCCCAATCCACTAAGCCTTCTCATGCCACGCTACCTTTGTTCATGCTGGTGCCCCCAACTTTTATCAGGAATGCCCTCCTCTGGTCCTTTTCTAGCCCCCTCCCACCTCCATGGCAGCCCCCACTGCAGCTGGTACTTGCCCTACCTTAGTGTTTATAACACCTGGGCACAAAAACCTTTTCATGTGCCTATTTCTCCCTTCAGACCAGGTCACCCAACTTTCTGATCACACCTTCCTGCTAGTAAAATAGCTTTGAGCATATTTACTTATAAGTTAATTATAAAATCTGTACTACTATAAATAGGAAAGATACATCTTTCTTATGTTTGAGTTAAAGAATAAATAGAACTTTCACTGATGTTTTCTTCCTGCCACTCAATCGATCTCTTGAGAGCTCACCCACTGCTCTAGATTAGGAACAGCGTGAGGACAGCTGGGGTGTTTTGTTCTCTTTATATTCCCAGAATCTGCAACAGAACCCAAAATTTAGTAAATGAATTAATTTGCTCATGGCTAGTGAGCCCCTTCTGTAGGCCAGGCACACGCTGGGCCCTGGGGACAGAATATGGCTAAGAACCAGCTCTGGCCACGACCATCATGGATCCAGCTACAGATGGCTGGGGTGGGCAGACAAACAATGATTTCCCCAACAAATGTAACAAAGCAGCTGAGACAGATGCTGGGATGAATGTTCTGTCCAGAACCACTGAATCATGGAGTCTCAAACAGGCGTTTTAAACTGCTCCAGGGGATCAGAGAAGGCTTCCCCAGGAACACGCTGCTGCAGGTGCCATGTGAAGGACGAGCAGAGTTGGCTAGGTAAAGGGAAGAAAGAACACTCCCAGCTAAGGAAACTAAACAGGCAAAATCCAGAGGCTGGAACAGAGAAGCGTAAGTGTCAGGGACTAACAGGCCAATAAAACAAAATGAATGAACAAGCCCCAAAAGGATAGTGAGTTCCCCTTCCCTTTACTCTCCCCAACTTATCAAAACAGACCCAGCTTCCAACCTCTGAAGGGGTCGCTCAGTCCCAATACCGCCCGGTCTCTGGGCCAAGCAGGCAGGTGGGTTTCCTCCAGGCTTCCCAGCCGGCCGGGAGTGGGGTCCTGCACCCCTCCTGAGAAGTTCAAAAGCTTAGGAAGACACTCCTAGGAAGACACTCCTGGAAACCAGGCCTGTTGCTATGGGCACCACCAACCCAAGGCTCCTAGGCAGTTTAATTTTTTAAAGAGAGTATTAAATATTTTACATCTTCTAACAGCACGGTTTCTTCCCTACTACAATGGAAAGGAACCCCCGGTGCAAATACCCAGCAAGGCAGCCCAAGGAGGTGTGCACCCTGCCATGGAGGGTAACCTCTGGATTCCCTGCTTGCCCAGGGGGACGTTCCTCGCAAGAGCAACCTGGGAATCCAGAACTGCGGCCACAAAAACCCCTTCTCTACTGGAGCCCCTGTGACCCCAGGAAGGGAAAATTATTCACCACGATGCTTCAGGTGAGTGAAAGGTGAGTGAAAACAGCCCACTTCAGGTGAGTGAAACAGCCCACGACCTTCATCATTCAAGATCAGACGGAGACCGTGGACGGTACCGTAGGCTGGCAGGCTGGGCGCCTCCTCCCGCAGCAGCTGTTCTGAAGAGCAGCCTCGCTTCTCTCCGCGCTCAGGCATGACTAACATTTCCCAGCTCCTGGGGGGCCTCGCCCCCTCACACCTGCCAGGCCTGGCTCGCTAACGCACCATGCCCAAAGAAAGGCCCCACAAAGCAAGCACAAAAACCGTCCTCCAAGGCCTGCGACTGTCTTGGGCCAGGCTCACGGGCCGGGCAACCCATCTGTCAGCAGCCGGCACCCGCCCCTGCTTAGGCCCTCGGGCCTCCGGAGTCCAGCTTTCTCTAGCTACTCGATCTTCCATCCCTGTTGGGGTTTCTCTTTCTCTGGAGACTCTATTCATTTTGTCCTGCTTAAAGCAGCCCAGTCCCTCCTGTTGCCTTGGCTTTTCCATCCAGATCCCTGGCCTGCTCTCAAGCCCACGGCCCAGGCCACTGGGGCAGTGACAGATCTCCCAGCGGCAGCTCCGGCCCGTCCCACCTCGCCCCACGGGCCGAGGGATCCTCTCCTCTCGCCGGCCTGCTGCGCGTGTGGTCTAGGAGGAGAGGCACACACAAGAGTCAGCGGTGTGTGTGTTGCAGCAGCGTGGGACAGACGCCCACACAGCAACACGACATGAGAATGTTTCCGTTGTCCCCCTCCACGCAGCATCAACAGCTACGCCCCCTGACCATCATTCTGGGCTCACAGGAAACAGTCACTCGACCCTGGTGCTGCCCCGACAGATGCCAGACAAACTCTATATGGAGACGAGCAATCTGCATGTGAGCGAGCTCCTTACGGGTCACACTAGGAAACCGCTCACACTAGGAAAATGCACCGCTGCCAGGTCCCCCACAAATTCCGGCAACAAGGGAAACTGTTTGGATTTCAACAGTTATGTCCCAGTGACCTTTCGTACTGGGAAACCAAATTCAAAGGCCGGCCTGTGGGTTGATGTTCATAATCGATGCACCAGGCATTCTATAAATGAATAATGAGTTTGCGCATTGACACGTGGGTAGTTCCGGGATCTTCTAAGCACCCATTCCTGTCACAGCTGCCCCGGGCTAGAACATCATCCATGAATGTTGGAAAGTCACGGCCGCAAGGAGAACAAGCCTGGCAAAGCCAGGTAGAGGTCACAAGTACTCAACAATCCTGACCACAGCTCCCCAGGCAGCACGTGCGTGGCCCCATGAGAAGCCAGGTAGCCAGGAGCAGTCTCCCCCCAGGTCAGTCCTGAGTCCACCATCACCAGACACCTGACTGTCTGTCCATCTGTCTGACCGTCCATCCCTGGCCATGTTCTGCCCCCTGCTCTGCGTGCCTCAACTGGCCGAGGCTGTCTGTCTGTCTGACGGTCTGTCCCTGGCCGTGTTCTGCCCCCTGCCCTGCATGCCCCACCTGGCTGAGGCGAGATGCCGGATAGGTCAGGGGTGTCCCGGGCGCCACCACCACCCCCGGCCCCACACACACTGTCCTACCCAAACCTTCCCGCCTCAAAACCTGAAATAAACTGCTGGACGCCTGCAGGGAAGCCAAGAGCCCCATGCTCTTGTTCACCGACACCTGTTCTACATGTTCATGGACACCTGTTCTACACGTTCACCAACGCCTGTTCGAGGGATGAGATGAGCCTGTGGCTATGAAAGCACTTCTCTGACTGAAGTTCCGCGTGCAAGCAGGGATTCGCCCAGCAGATGGGGCGCCCTCCCAGCCCTGGAACATCAGAGCTCCCTTTCTCCCCAAAACAGGGCACCCTGAGCACACCAGGCCACACCAGGTGGACCTGCTTGCAAGACTGAGCAAATCACCAAGCGACGAAAATCCCAAAGAGAAGCTTAGGCTCCAGCTGCCAGATCACCCAGGATCTCTCCTCCACACACCTCTGGCACATCCCTCTGCTCCACGGGGCTGACGGCCAATGTCTGAGAACCACCCCTCACCAAGGCAGAAATACAGTATGGGGAGAGAAATGTCTGGGGACAAGACAAAGGGCCATGGGTAGAGGCAGACCAGAAGGAAAGGGACACCAAAGGGGTTCCTTGTTCAAGTGTCAGTGACAAGCTTCACTGCTGGCATTTTTACATCAGGTCTCAGGCCCAAAGCAGCCCCCAGCTTAGACACATTCAGTTCTGGGTCCTTCTCCAGTCAGTCAGTCGGCTCTGCAAACACAGCCTCGCCTGCCAGCGTTCTTTCTCTGCTCTGCGGTCTGTTTGAAAATGCTTCCTTGACTCCACCAATAACTTGTCTCCTTCTCCTCAGCATAGCAGCCACCACTACCATGCGTCAGGCACAGGCTAGACTTGCATCACTGAGTCAGCCATAACCCTGGGAGGGAGGCACCTTTATTTTCTCCACTGGACAGGGGAAAGCCTGAGGCAGAGAGGAGCCATTCGCTCCGGGAGGCAGCAGGCTTGGGCAGCACCAGCACAGCGACCACGCTCCTCGTTCGTCATCTGCTTGCCCCTCACTTCCAAGCAAGAAGAGCCAAGCTCCAGGAGATCTGTTCCCAGCTCAGGCCCATCCAGCGACATGGCCTAGAACAAATGGCTTCTCTCTGTATCGGCTGCCTCTGCTGTGAAACAAGGCTGATCACAGATGCCTGCTCTAGAAACAGAAGCTGAGCTCTCTCTGTAGCCCCGTGCAGGCTGCCCGAGAGAACTTCCTGAGATGACAGGAACTTGTGTCTAGGAGCACTGGTGGGAACGAGGGACTGAATGGCAAACTGTATTTTATTTTAATTAACTTAAAATGAATATGGCTGGTGTCCACCACACTGGAAAGCTCAGCTCTAGTCTAGAATTCTAGGAGGGCAGAGGCCACTTCTCTTTGGTCACCGCTACATTGCCAGAGCCCAGCCCAGACCCTGGTGTGCGGCTGGTGCTCAGTAATTATTTGTTGAACAAATCAAAAGCAAAGGACTTTTCAGGTGCTCTAATAAGGCTTCCTCTCCCACCCCAGCATTGATTTCCAGGCTCTCTGGCTAATCGACATCTAACCTTGGCTTGGCAAGGAGCTCAGGGCCTCCCAAATGCAATACAGCAGGGACTAGCTCTCAGGATAAAAAGTGCCTCTGTGAAGCCAAATTTATCTCCCCGAAATTCCTACTTACTAGTCCTGGCACATTAACTCATAGGTTTAGGAAAACCAAACTAAATTATGAAAAAGCACTTAAACATCTGTAAACACTATAAACGCAGGATTATAGCTATAATTTACTTTCTTAGTTAAGATGAATCTGATCTTACCTTGTAACAGTGTGAGGCCCATTAAACAAATACATGACGGTGACCTGTTTGGGGGAAACGGTCCCCCAGTGTCAGGGCTACGGTACAGAACAGCTATTACTGCTGACTTTCCCATCAATGCATTTGAGATTTGGGTCCCAAGCTCCATAACTGTGCCAAGGAGCGTGCAGCTGGACTTACAAGGAGCAAGGCCTTGTTCTCTGAGCAGGGTCTGGGCATTCTGGCAGATTAGCTCCTGTTTTCCTATTTCCTTGATGTACTCTAAATGGAAAAGCCTAACATGCACCAAGGGCCACGCACCCAGGGCTACGTCAGACACAAAGATGACTGTGATGCAGCCTCCACGAGGAGCCCGCCGTCGAGGGGTAGGTCAAACCTGCAGTGGACCGACTGTTTCAGGCATGGAACTTCAATCAGGAACAAGACATATGTGCCACAGTCACTCAGTGTGACCAAGGTCCTCACAGACATATCTACAAAATATTGACTGGGCTGCCTTGGAAGAGATACCCGGAAGGATGCTAGCACTGTGCCTTGACACAGCAGGTATTTACGGCCATGAACTCAATCAAATCTTGATGAACAGCTCATTTTAACGTGGGGGAAACCAAGACCCGGACAAGCTAAGTAACTTTTCAAGGTGCCCCAGGTCGTTAGTGATGGGACTGGACATAACACCTGAACCTTGTCACTCTCCAGTCCACCAGCCCACAATGCCCGCTCACTGTGCTTCTTCAGCTACCTGGCACGGGGAGAAAGCCAGATCTGCTGCCTGTTACTAGGTCTATCTCAGAATAAACAACGGATTTATTTTTGTAAGACAGCATGCTTGGGACGCTCTTGAAATCTCATAACTAACTGTATGCACACCACCTTAGAAATGTGCATTCAGGGGCGCCTGGGTGGCTCAGTGGGTTAAAGCCTCTGTCTTCGGCTCAGGTCATGATCTCAGGGTCCTGGGATCAAGCCCCGCGTCGGGCTCTCTGCTCAGCGGGGAGCCTGCTTCCCTTCCTCTCTCTCTCTGCCTGCCTCTCTGCCTACTTGCAATCTCTGTCAAATAAATAAAATCTTTTAAAAAAAAAAAGTGCATTCAATCCGCATTCAATCATTTCTTGAGACTATACGCTACCTTTAGCAGGTACCAGTTTAAGGGCTTGGACAAAGAGATGAAACTTCTGGTTAAACTGGAGGGTGAAATACCCATATTCTTCCCTACTCTCTCCTAGAACTCCACTAAAAGGACAGTAGAAAATTCTGATTTTTGATGGAAAGAAGACGATGACAGACAAGATATAGCAACAGAATTCTGGAAGACAGGGAGCTGACCGCCATGCAGTAGCGGGCTCAGGTTTCTGCCCTGCTAAGTGCAAGCAGGGAAGGGAAACACTAAGCAAGTGGGGACTTACGCCACAAAAACAGAAGAGTCCTCTGGAATTGGAGGCACCAAGGATTAAAAGGGGAGGGGAAAGGGGCTAAAAAAGAGAGTGTGCTAAAAGTTTGTTAAAGGAGCACCTCCAGCCCAGAGATTTCTCTTCTCCCATCTACTCAGTCTGGTCTCTCAGGCAGAAGAAGGCAGAGACTGACTGTTTAGGCAAACTACACCAGAGACATAGCTGAGGTACACAGCTGAGAGAAGAAAGGAAAGAAGGGGGCAACCTTCAAAAAAGAACAGAGTAAGGGAAAGTCTGCACACCAAACAGGGTATGCAGCCTCCTTTCCCATCCGGGTTCCCACAATGCAAGACATCCAGGCTATTTCACCCCAGGCAACATTTCTCTCCAGGAAAACCCAACATCCCCCTGAGAAAAGATCTATAGGCACAGACATCGAAAGCCGGCTCTCTTCTGGAGCCCATGATGACGTTAAGCCCCCTTCCTTGTCACACAAATGCCCAATCAGCAATCTTAAAATATAAATGGACAGTCAAGGATCAGTGGAAGAACAGTTCCAATGGGAAATCCAGTAACTGAAACAAGCAGGAAAGGGGGCTTGGAGGAAACAAAGACAAAGCAGAAAAGAGCAGAAAAACAAAAACAGAAACAAAAACAAAAACCTAACCTAAGTGAATTTATTGCACCCATGAAACAAGAACAAAATACTATTTAAAAAAAAAAAAAATGTGAGCATCAGAGAATGAGGTATTCCAGAAAGTAAACATGCAAGCATGTTTCATGCAAAACCATGAAAACATAAATTTGAAAATTCAAAAGGGTTAAGAATAAACCTGAAGAGGTCTCTCACAAATAAAACAAAAATAAAATGAAAAACAAGAAATAAAAAATTTTTTAATTATAAACTCGGGGTGTCTGGTTGGCTCAGTTGGTACAGGATGTGACTCTTGATCTCAGGGTTGTAAGCTCAAGCCCCACACTGGGTTCAGAGACTACTTTAAAAAAATAATAAAATGTTTAAAAACATAAAATAAAAATAAAAATTATAAACTCAACCCAGAAAGTCCAACATCCAACTAATAGAGGAGTTCCAAAGACAAAAGAAAAAAAGGAACTTACCAAGGAAAAATATAAGAAAATTTCCCAAAACTGAAGAACTTGAGTCTTCAGATCAAAACAGTACACTAAAAGACCTCGCACAATAATTTTAAAAGCAAGAAAATTTCCACTACAGAGAAAGAGAGATGATCCTAAAACTTGCAGTGAGAAAAAAGCAGGTTACCCATAGGTGATCAAGAATCCAAATGGCATCTGAATTTTTGCCATTATTATTGGAACCTAGAAGACAGTGGAGCAATGCCTTCAAAATTCCAAGGGACCTTGGCTTTCAACCTAAAATTCTAGACAAATTAAACCACCAATCAGGGACACCAGGGTGGCTCAGTTGGTTAAGCTGTTGCCTTCGCCTCAGGTCATGATCCCAGGGTCTTGGGATCGAATCCCACCATCAAGCTCCCTGCTCCGCGGATAGCCTGCTTCTCCCTCTCCCTCTGCCTGCTGCTCTGCCTACTTGTGCTCTCTCTCTCTGTCAAATAAATAAATAAAATCCTGAAAAAGAAAAAAAAACCCACCAATCAAGTGTAAATGTTGAATAAGGATATTTCAGATGTGCAAGTTTGAAGTGAACCGCCACAGACCCTTTCTTAGAACCTCCTAGGAAAATAAACCAAGAAAGAGGAAACAAAGTATCCAGCCCAGGACAAGGTAAAGGAATTCCCAGGATGAGTCAAGTCACAGGCCTATAGGTCAATCAACTCAGAAAAGAGGAAAGGGTTGGAGGCCTCTGGAAGGGAGGTCTCCAAGGGAAAAATGGTAATAAAATAAAGAGGAACATGTGTTATAAAACATAGATGTTTTAAAATTCTTTCAGAGACTTTGAGAATTAGTAATAAGTACATAGAAAACAAAATAGAAAAAAGAATGATCAATGATCAACTAAAAAAAAAGATGTACAAGAAAGGAAATATAGCACAACTATAAGGTTCAGCCATGAACACTATTTACACAGCCAAGCTAATGTAAGCATTGAATATTAATATAACCCAAAACTGTGATATAACCATATGGGGAAGACAGTGTGAACAGAGGATGTGGGGAGAAGAGGGGACTAAGGGCTCCTCTAATCCATGGTAGGACATCAAGGAATAATATCCAAACTGAATAATCAGGAAACAGAACTGTTAGCAGGCAATTCACAAATATAACAGTACTATCAGGAAAAATAGCTAATAGAGTTGGAAGTGACTGTAGTAGGCAGAATAATGGCCCCTCAAAGATGGTGTCCATATCCGAATCCCCGAGCCTATAAACATGTTATCTGGCATAGGGGAATTACGGTTGCAAACAGAATAAAGGTTGCTGATCAAGGGCACTTAAAATAAGATTGCTAGATTACGCAGGCGAGCCCAAAGTACTCCAAGTGTAGGGAGTCAGAGGAAGATGGGATTCTGTGAGAAGTCAGAGTGATGCAGTGGGAGGGGCCTCAGCCAGCCAGCTCCAGCAAAGGAAGGGGGCCAGGGGCCAGGGAAGGCAGGCAGCCTCCAGAAGCCAGAAGACTGCAACTAAAGACACAGATTCTTCCCAAAAGGGAATACAGCCCTGCTACCACCTTTATTTTAGCCCAGTGAGAACCTTTTCAGACTTCTAACCTACATAACCATAATATGAATTTATGTTGCTTCAAGCCACTATGTTGGTGGTAATTTGTTACTGCAGCAATAGAAAATCACATTCAGTGACGGACTCCGGGGAGTAATTGCTGGAATGAGAAGGGGTGACACAGCGTTTCTTTATAAGCCTTGCAGTGTTACTTGACTTTAAAAAGTATACACACCCACAAACACATACTTTTAAAAAGCATGTGTGTATATTACATACACACACATATACACATATATACATAAATAAAATATGACTTTGATGTAAATTAAAATTGCATGTAAAAAGGGATGAAACATAGATGCTGTCTTGCCAGATCTCACAATCTGGTTGAAAAGACAGACGGGGAACCAGCTACTGCTGAACACAGGAAGAAAAGCACCTTTCAGATGTGAGGAGAGCCTGAAAGGAGGAGGAGGAGTTACCCAGGCCAAAGAGAAAAGGCCCTCCGTGAGGGACAAGCTCTGGAGGGAGGGAGAACCTGGTTTCTGGAGACATGTGTAAGTGTTTGTGACTGGGACATCCAGTGGGTCTGGCAGAGCCAGCGGGAAGGCCGGGGGCGTGGGGCAGCTCTCCACACAACCAGGCTTGGCGCTGCCGCACTGCTGGCTTTTCCCGCTGGGCACAGGACCTGCTGTGCATGATTCAAGTGGACATGGGTAAGTGAAGGCCCGTATACACACAATATTTTCCTGGACCATTAGTTGTACTCAATAGCAGAGCATATATTTTTTTAAAGACTTTATTTATTCATTTAAGAGAGAGAGAAAAAGAAAGAGAGAACAAGGAGCAGAGGAAGGGGTAGAGGGAGAGGAGAAGCAGTCTCCCCACCAAGTGGGTAGCTGGGCGTGGGGTTCGATCCCAGAACCCCAAGATCACAACCTGAGCCAAAGTCAGATGCCTAACTGACTGAGCCACCCAGGCACCCCAACAGTAAAGCATTTTAAATACCTTTATACTAAAACCAGCACAGACATATTATAGAGTACAAAAGTCATGTGAATTTTTAACATATTAACTAGAGATTTCAAGGCAACTGCTTGCTTGCAAGGCCAGCTTTAGACACTAAACTATCTGCTGACCACTGAGAACCAAGACTCAATCTTTGTAATTGGTCTGAGTCAGAAGAAAATTTTAAAGCACTACACCAAGCATCCATCAAAGCACCAGGACCTTCATACCTGCAACCTGTCAGTGGGTGCCTATCCTCCTTGTGCCTAGCTTCCTTTGGGTCCTAATCAACATGAATCAGAAAGCTGAGCAACATCTCATTCTTTTCCAAAGGGGCCTGGGTCTTGCCACTGACTGTTGGGTTAACCCAGCTTAGGGAAACAAAGAAAAACCATCACACTGAATTCTTATATGTATTCTCTTGGCCATAAGTCCCCCCACATCCCCGACTCTAAGCATTAAGAGAATCACAAACAAGAGCCCCAGCTTCAACATCAACACCCACAGCCTTTACAGTATAGGCCTCTGTCAGAGAACACACTGCACTCTTTCCATGGAAGGAAGTCAAGAAATAGGGCACATCTCTTGGGAGAGGGTGTCCCTTGTGTCCACAATACAGGGGTGGAAACTTTTTCTATTGTTGTAACTGTTTTTGTTATAAAAACAATAATATCCACATGACAGTGAGCCCGGAAATTTTTTTTCTATAAAGAGCCACTACTGACCACAGAAGAAAAGGGGGGACGGGAGGGGAGGTGGAAATCAATGGAAGGCCACACAGAAAGAAGTAAAAAGCAATTGAATTGGGTTTGGTTTGTTTGTTTGTTTTGTGTATAAAACACATACCCACACATGGAAAGAGAGTGAACTAAACTGACTGTAAATTAAGAACAGAGAAGATTAAATTTTAATAGCAGTAAATGTATTAAAATATACTACAAAGCTGTATTATTGACAGTCAAGAAAGAATGGGGAAGAGGGTAAGAAGAAAGAGAAAGATTCAGCAGGAGGAGAGAGAAAAAAATGTATAGAGGAGGGAAACGTGGGAAAGCAAGAGAGGACAGTGAGACACACAGACACACAGGCCTATCCCTGCACAAAAAGAGGGAACAACTCAAGGAATCTAGAGACACTTCCGAGGCCTGACCAGGGAGCCAAAGTAAACTACACCACACAGGCCAGCTGTTGGCTTGGGCTATAGACTTCAAAGTATTATCACCTTTCATCCTTGCCTTTGAACGACTACTGATCCGGTTAACCACTATTCACAGCTCTTTAATTGCTCATTGAAACATTCGGAGGCTTAGCTCAGGTCCCAGGCCAGAAGCTCCCTGCACATGGGCTACAGTTCAGTCAATCAGCCAGCTCCAAGCGTGCCCTCTGAAAAGGGAGTATGTGAAACACTATCTCATAAAACATACAAAACCCTGGTGAAAGTTTGAGGAGAAAACGCTGCTTGAGTTGAAAAGAGATTCTTTGGAGAACTTTCTTTCGTTTTGAATTGTAAAAAAAACCTGGGACTTCAGCAGAACTGGGTCCCACCTCAGCACTCTCTGGCCTCACAGCCAGCACACCTGACTTCCCACATGTTCAAGTTCCATGTGGCCCAGTGGCTCCAAAGGCCTCAGCTGACCCTACAGCAAAGCAGCCTCTACCACACTCTGCAGGCTGAGGGTCAACAGGAGAGATCCCAAGGATACTCCACGGCCACTCCAAGCCCAGGCAGGTCCACCCACTCCCACCCCTGTCTAAACCAAGCCTCTTCTTGGTTCCCTCACTCCAGGGCTGCAGAAATCTGCTCTCTCCCAGCTGGTAGAGGCCCCCTTTCAGCTCCATCCCTCCCTCCTCCAAGCTTGGAGGCCGGTGTTTTCCCCTTCCCCACCTGACCTGCCTCCAACCTCTCTCTTCTTCAACCGTGTTTCCTCCTCACTTTCTTCATCCCATTTTAGAATCTCAGAGAAGGAGGGAGTAAGAGCTACATATAGAACACGGGATCTCGAATCACCAAACCTGGGTTCCTGTCCCAGCTTTGCATCTTGCTACCTGTGTGACTTTGGACAAATCACCAAACCTTCCCAATCCCTCAAATTCTTCGGTGAGGGGGGCAAAACCTGGCAGTCAGTTTTCTTCCAACACTCATGCTCTAAACACCTGAATATTCACCTGTATAACTGTAAATAAAGCAGAGAGTTAAACATACACAGGAAGGAGGAATGAATTCTAAAAACTCCTTTTCCTGAGCTTTCTGCCAATTCAAGTCACCCACTCAACCTCCAGAGAGTCTGTGCCCCTCATTCCAGGCCATTCTAGCTCTGAACTATTTACACAGAGTAAATCCTCATCAATCACACTAATCGAGGAAAGGTTGAATCTGAAGCCATCAGAGGCCTGAGTCCTGGAATACTTCTTTCATGCCATTGAGCAATAGTATGACTTTAACATCGTTTAGCAAACAAAAAGAAATGCTAAAATGCCCTCACAAACTGGACTTGTGAATCTAAGAACAGTGATGCTGTCAGGAATCCGGGAAAATAGTCTGCTCCAAAGTCTTCTGCTCTTTATTCCAACAAGGACACAGGCCCAGAGCGTGGAAGCCACAAACCCAAAGCCCAAAGCAGGTCGTTGGCCAGGATCAAAGCCAGCTGTCCTGCCTCTGGTCCCAAGCTCCTTCACCAAAGTTTTTTGGGACCATCCATCTCCTTTTACAGAGATGGATTAAATCCTAAATGACCACTGAGTGCCCTCTACAGCAAATCTATTTCCACGTCCAGGGAAGGGTCCAGACCTAAATTTGAATGACCAGATGATTACCAATGCTGCCTGATAAAAAGCCTTCTTTCCTGAACCCTGCCCATTCATACTCGATGAAGAAAACCCCAGAGTCTGCTATCTATATGGAACTCTATTTTAGGAAAGGGAAAATAGGAAAAACGCTGAACAGTTCTTTGTTCTGCGAGTAAGAAGCATCTGCTCGTCCCCTCCCAGGACTCCAACCTCACCCCCCATTATTCCCAATCCCTTCAGAAAAGTTCACAGAAACTGTCCAACTAGCAGGAAAGAGAGCAGGTAAGAGGAGGATCGGGCCAACAGGGGATGGGCTTGAAGGGAAGATGACAATCCCACCTCTTGGTCCTGCAGGGTAGAAAGCATTTCTTTTCAGTTGCTAATTCCCTGCAGGGAAATCACCAAAAACAGCTAAACTCAGGGCCCTCCAGCTGAGAAATGAGCTCTCCGCAACCCCAGGAGAGCTACCCCTTTGCTAACCGTCCACTGTAAATGCGCAGGGCAAAGGTGCCAATAGACCCACCCTTCTCTGCCATCCCCTCAGGCCAAGAGCCTGAGACAGCAGAGCTTGGCTGGCAAGGAGCTATTTAAGGCAGCATCAAGAGGGTGGGGCAGAAAAATTGCTGGCAGCATCCTCTTCCTCCACCCCTCCCTCAAGCCAACACACACACACACACACACACACACACACACACCCTCCCAGTGGATAGACAGCCATCTATCTCACCTGTGTCTCTAACGGCTGTAGATCTGAAGTCTCCAAACGTCCAGCATGTGCTTTCTGTCATTGAGGGTGCTGCCCCCATCTGCTCCCCACCCCACTTTCAATCCACCCCCTTCTCTTCAACCACCACCAAGCTTCCCTTCCATCAAAAACTAAAACTGAATCTAAAAAGAGGAGCTCAAAAACCAAGAAGAGTGGAGACAGACAAGCCATCCCTGGCCTTCACTTATGAAAGAAAAAGGGGCGTGTTGTGTGTTGGGGGGGTGATGTCAGAGGCCTGACTGCCAGATAGGTTCCATGATGTCTCTAAATGAACCTCCCTCCTATTGACAGTGAAATCAATTCTGGCAATTTCAGCAGGTCGGCCCTGTGACAACAGGAGCATCCCAGCGCTCAGTTTAAAATAAAAATCCAAAGGTTCAGCCAGAACATGCTGGGAAAACACAGGGTCTGGATAAAAGGAGCCAGGCTCAGTGGGATCCCTTCTGCTTTTATGTAGCAATGTAGCAGCGTAATAAATTCTGCCTGCCCGAAGAAAGCATGCACTGGTGAATTTCAAAGCCATCTTACGACAGCGGATGCAGGGGGGATGCAGAATTCGACAGCACATCCCCCCATGAAAGGTACATAATGATTTCAGGCCTCTCTCCCCCTCTACCTTGAACGGCGCTATCGCTTATTAAGGAAGCCACATCGGAAAGCAACCAGGTGGGAGCTAGGGATGCCCGGGGAATTCGGAGAAAGGAGTTGCTTTCCGTCCATGTCGGTGATGAGCTGCCCAGCAAGATGCTGCCAGTCACTCCGGGGGGATGAAGCAGCATGGGCGGATGGGCACGCACGGTGTTCCCGGACCCACACACGTACCCGCTCATTCAGGCGGGTCCTAGGCCAGACCGATCGTCCTAGCGCCCCTCCCGCCGCCCTCTCCTCCCGGGGGATGCTGATGAATGAACACACCTGCGATGCCTCCATCCTGCCGCTCGCTCCCTCCTTCTTCTCTGGCTGCTGCAGAGGAGCCCCTCCGCGGTAGTTTCACTTTACAGCACCAACCCACCCGGGCTTTGATGTCTCCTCCACCCACCCATATTGCAGCCAGCCTGAAGCAGGCGGACATTCTCTCCTAGCAGTGGCCATGATCGCACGTACCCCCACCCACAAAAAATAAAATAAAACCTGAATCCCGGGGACCCCCGCACCCTGGGGAACTTTCCTAGAGAGACCGGGGATCCACCCAGCAGGAAGGAAGGTCCGGCCGAGGGGGACCACGGCTTTCTCCGTGACCACGGGGATGCTCTGGGGGAGGGCGTCCCCCAAGTCCCTCCAACAGCTGGCCCTTTAAACGCGCCTCCTCCGAGCGCGGAACAAAGGCGCCGCCCGCGGGGGCCGGGCAGCCACACGCCCCCGGCGCCGCGGCCGCGGGTCTGGAGAGCGCGGGCGAGCGAGGTGGAGGCTGGCGCGGGCTTACCTTGCGGGTCTCCGGGCGGGCGGGCGGCGCGCGTCCTGCCCCACTCGCACTACACGCTGCAGTTGGCCCCGCTCTGTTTTTCTGGGACTCGGCGCTGACTTCACCGACACTCCGCTGCCGGCCAATGGGCTGCGGCGGCCGCCCCCTCATTAGCATGCGTCTGGAACCGTCCACTCCGGCAGCGCCCGGGAGGTGGGCGGTGCCAGGGGGCGGTGCTCGGTCCGGCCGTGACAGGAAGGGGCGTGTGCGCCAATGGGAGGCGAAGAACCGCCCTGCCGCCCCGCCCCGCGGCATTGTGAGCGGAGAGCGCGGGCCCGATCCGCGACGAGGCGCGCGCGGTTTCAGTAACCCTTTCTGTCCTGGCAGGCCACTGGCTGGGCCCTAGGCTGGCCCCGCGCGCCCTCTGGTCCTTGAGAAGGCTCCCCCGTGGGGAGCTGGGAAGGAACCTAGGGCACAAAAATAACAGCTAACGTGTCTGGAGTGCATATATTACTTACCCCTGTGCCCAGTTTGCTCATCTGTAAAATGGTACAATAGTAGGTTGTAGTGGGCACCTGGGTAGTTTAGGCGGTTAAGCGGCAGCCTTCGGCTCAGGTCATGATCCCAGAGTTCTGCGATCCAGTTCCGCTCCACCTCCCTGGAGAGTCTGCTTCTCCCTCTCCCTCTCCCTGTGCTTGTGTTCTCTCACTCTCTCTCTCTCAAATAAATAAAATCTGTTTTAAAAAGTAGTAGGATGTAGTGAAGATTAACATAGTTAAGCTATGTAAAGCATTTAGATCAGTGCCTGGCCTTTTTGCTACATAAATGTTTGCTACTATCATAATTATACTCTCTGTACCAACCAATGTGCTTAATGCTTCCTGGATATTTTCTCATTTTATCCTCAGAGCCTTATAAGGAAGGCACTGTCACTAATCCCTATTTTTCAAGTGGGAAAACTGTTGAGGTTTAAGTGGCTTGCTCAAGGTCACACAGAAAACAATGCAACCAGGATTTGAACTCGGGCTCTGAGATTTCATTCATGCATGCAGCACACATTCAGGGAGGCAAATGCTTGTCCCTGGGGTTACAACAAAAAACAGGGACGCGTCCCTTCATTAGGCTTCCATTTTAGTGAGGGAGACAGGCAAGTGAAAAAATCATCTGCAAAGTGAAACAGAATAATGAGAATAAAACAGGGCAATATACAAGTGAAGAGAAGGGTACTTTTTTGAGTTCAGAGCTAACTGCTACTGGGCATACCATCCAGACCTCCTCCAGTACCCCCTCAGTGTTATAGGAGAGGAATCAGAGAGGGGAAGCTGCTTACCCAAGGTCTCAGGGCCAGTAAGCAGGAACACCTAGCTCCCAACATCCCTGAAGGTAGAGCAGTCATCCCCTGGGCTGAACAAAACTGACTTTTGCGAGCTACCATTGGCAAGAATCTTCAGCCAGAGCACGTTCCCAGTTAACAAGCTGTGTGTGGCGAGGTAAAGACAGGCCTTAATGACTGCACAGGCTGATGGGAAACACATCTCCTAAGGTTCTTAGATGTCAAGGAAGGAACAGTGACGAGTTTTTGCTGAGTATCGGCTGTCCTCTTCCATGTAAAGAAAAAAATTTAGAACACTCATCGCCGCCTGGGAACTCATTGCACAACTGAGGAGACAAGATGCCACCAGGAAACCACTCACCCTAGGGAGCTCCCAGCCCATGTCTCCTTCCACTTTCACCGTATCCTTAGGCTTTGCAAAGAAGACTAGATTAGGAATCAGGCTCCCCAGGCTCTGCTATTAGCTTACTCTCTGATCTAGGCAAGACAGTTCCTTCTGGGCCTGGAAAGTAATAAAATGACTTTCACTCAAACACAGCTAGTCTGCTAGGCACTGTTCTGTACCTGCGCTGAGGGCTTAACAAGCGTTAGCTCACACCACACAATCACCCCAGGAGGGAGTCCTATACTTATCCTGACGTTGTCCACAGAGGAGGAAAATAACAGGGAGAGAAACCAGAGAAGTTGCCTCCCTCGCAAACTTAGAGCAATACCATTCAGAATTAAAAAAAAAAAAAAATAGAGCAATTCAATGTCCAATTTTAATTGGATAAGAAACCTTTCTACTAAAACCATATGACAGAATATCATACAGCCACAAAAAATGAAAAAGTACAGTGATACTGACACATGAAGATGTACATAATACATTATTGAATAGAAAAGTAGATTGAGGGGCAGCTGGGTGGCTCATTTGTTAGGCCTTTGGCTCTGCCTTTGGCTCAGGTCATGTTCCCAGGGTCCTGGGATCAAGACCCGCCTCGGGCTCCCTGCTCCTCGAGAGGCTTGCTTCTCCCTCTCCCAGTCCCCCTGTTTGTGTTCCCTCTCTCACTGTGTCTCTGTCAAATAAATAAAATCTTTTTTAAAAATAAATAAATAATCATAGATTGAAAACTAGGATAATACTGTAATCCCATTAGAACAATCTTTATGGGATTGCAAGTAATTGTTTTTTTTGCTCATGTATATTTTTATTTTTTTCTTCAAAAACATCTATCAAATTATTTAATTAAAATAAAACAAAATAATTTTTTTAAAGATTTTATTTATTTATTTGAGAGAGAGATACAGTGAGAGAGAGCATGAGCGAGGAGAAGGTCAGAGAGCGAAGCAGACTCCCCGTGGAGCTGGGAGCCTGATGTGGGACTCGATCCCGGGACTCCAGGATCACGCCCTGAGCCGGAGGCAGTCGTCCAACCAACTGCGCCACCCAGGCGTCCCTTAAAACAAAATAATTTTAAAGTGAAAAACCAGACTCTATCTCTGGAAATTTTATATATAGACAAGTCCATCCTTGTAAGTGGGCAAGTGCTTTGAGGAATCTTAAGTGAGATCTACATCTTTGAGCCATTCATCAGATATCGAATTCTGCTGGTTCCAGGCTATTGTGTTTATGAGATAAATGGAAGGACAACAGGGAAGAGAGGAGGGGAAAACAGAGAGAAAGAAAAAATCCTACTATCCTTCGAGACTCATCTCAAATGTCTCTTCGAAGAAGAGTTCAGAGTCATGGTCTAATAACATTAACTCTGAAAGCCACCCAAGAAATCAGCAGGTGTAATTGTGTTCAACTCATTTTTGTCTTCAGTCATTCACTGATTCATTGATTCAAGGCCCTGTCCTGGGCTGGTGAGACCTGACTCCCAACCTCCCAAAGATAACCCCTAAGAAAGCAGAGGCCCAGAGAAGGCCAGCTCCATGGGTGCACATTCTGCACTAGAAAGGGTCCCACTCGCATACATACGTGTATAGTCCTATTCCTCATCCTCTCTACCCACCAGACTGTAAACTCCATGAGGTGCTTGCTTGTGTCTGCTCATCTCCGACAGCGTTTAGCACTGTGCCTTACATACTGTCAAAAAGGCCCTTAAACTTAGCCTTATTAGTAACTAATCGTTTTCTCTTCATGGGCATCAGATCATTCCCAGCAGTCCTTCCACTGCTGGAGAGAAGTAACAGTATCGGGCAGGAGAGTTGAGCACACAAACCAAGATCATAAACATGCTGTGGGAAGCAGTCCCCAAGCAGGTCGTAACTGTGGGAAAGTAGGGGAAGAGGGAGAAGGATTCTGCAGAGGACAGCCCAGAGGGGTCAGCATCTTTCCAGTCGCACGGACTGTAGAAGAGGGAAACACACAAGACGACCTAGAGACAGCAGTGAGCATGGTGGTGAAGCCTGTGGACAGAATCCTGTCTCCAACACTTAACATGGAACTCTTGTGTAAGCTCTCAGGTCCCTCTTCTGCGATGCAAGGAACACACAACCCTCTGAGGTTGACTTGCGAGCCATAGGTGAAAGCATGCATGGAAAGTGCTTACACACTGCCTGACCCATGAGCACTCAGTAAGTGGATATTATTACTAATATTACTGGGAGGCCAAGTCATGAAAGATGCTCTCCTAAAATGTGTGGGTTTTGTTAACATGTTTCCCCAGTTACCCAAAAGAAGGACCATAACTATTTTCAGCCATATTAGCTGGAGAACGCCAGAATGGGAGAGAAGAAAATAGGATAAGGGAAAGGGAATTATGTACCAAAGAGTTTAGCAGATACATCTCTAAAGCTCTGGTGAGCATTTGTAGCTGATTTCCTTTGTAACATCTTGAAGAAAGTGAACCAAGTAATGGAAAGAGCCAAACTTCCTTAAAGAACAGATTTTCTTGTTTCTTACTGATTAATTACTGAGAAAAAGTGAATCGACACTCTCATGTCTGAGGGCACAGAACTGACATGAAGATCAGTGCCAGATCAATGCCAGATCAATGAAGATCAATGCCAGACCCAAGAATTCCACATTCTTTGGAGGTCAGTAAGGAGGTCAGGACTGACAGATAACTGTGTTACTGTGTTAGAGAAGTTTGGTGAGATGGAAGGACATTGGTCAGAAGTCTATGGGACTAGGGGCGCCTGAGTGGCTCAGTGGGTTAAAGCCTCTGCCTTCGGCTTAGGTCATGATCCCAGGGTCCTGGGATTGAGCCCCACATTGGGCTCTCTGCTCAGCAGGGAGCCTGCTTCCTCCTCTCTCTCTGCCTGCCTCTCTGCCTACTTGTGATCTCTCTCTGTCAAATAAATAAATAAAATCTAAAAAAAAAAAAAAGAAGTTTATGGGACCAAGGAGAAATAAGTGGAGCCATGGGGATCACCATGCTTGGGAAGCTGTGCCAAGATGAGTATGAACCAGTAACTTCAAGAGTCTAGTGACAGGCTTCCATTTATCAATCGACAAACACTTGCTCTGGGGCGCCTGGGTGGCTCAGTGGGTTGAGCATCCAACTCTTGGTTTCAGCTCAAGTCACTATCTCATGGCTTTTGAGATCTAGCCCCACAGCAGTCTCCATAATAAGCAGGGAGTTTGCTGGAAGATTCTCTCCCTTTGCCCCTTCCCCCCATAAATAAATAAATCTTTAAAAATATATACAAAATAAAAACACTTACTCCAGCATATCTTGTTTTGTTACTTATATAAAAACACATGTATGTAATAGAGTACCAACCTTACACAATTGTATTTGACCAAGGGCATAAGTTTGGTTTTGAGATTGCTTTATGCTATTAGTCAAAATAAGACACTTAAAATGTTGACCTGGGTGGACCTTTGAGAGAAATCAGTAGTATAGAAACACACTTCCAACCACTGTCACTGAATTAATGGGAGAGTCTGTCTAGGTCAGGAGTTTTGAAGAAGGACAAGAGGAGGGGGCCATCTGACTGGGCAGGGGATTCATCCACTAGAATACACTGGCTTTACCTGAGAAGTCTTACTACTCTGGAGTAATTTATTTAATGAAGTATTTACTTGAGGGAAGCATTTCTAGGGCTGGTGGACCCAGCTGCCAGCTCTGAGACAGGCATTCTGACTGAGGCTGGAGAGAGAAAGGGAGAAAGCCAGGAAGGAGGAACAAAGGAGGAGGAAAAAGAGGGTGGCTTTGGGAGAGCAAGAGAAAGTGAGAAAGACATCAGGGGAGAGGAAGAGAGATCACTGAATCTCCTGAGGCAAAAAAAAAAAAACAAAAACAAAAAACACAATGTCAGAAACAGGGCAACTAGCCTCACTAAACTACGGTAACCTTAACAAGGTTAAAAAATCAACAACAATGGTGTTAAGGGAATAACTGACATTCTGGAAGCTGTTGGAAGCTTGTCAGAGGTGATTGGAAGAGTTCACTGAAGGAACTCATTACACTGGGCCAAATTGAGTCACACTGGTGCCCTGGGAAAATTAATAACTCTTTGTCAGCATTTTGTCAAGGGCAGATGCCAAGTGCCGTGTGGGGAAAGGGCAGAAGGGAAGATGGTGGGCCTGCCTATCAAGTATCAGCCCCATCTCCACGACCTCAGCAAGTCTGTACTGTCCCCAAACTTGCTCACCCTGATTCCTAAACCTGAGTGACCTCAACTTTCATGAACAACAGCTTAGGGACCACCTCTAGTCATTGTGCGATTCCCTTAGGGAACTTACCTCTGCTTCTCTGTCAGGCTGAACCAACCGATTTGTCCAGGCATACAGAGTTCTCTGTGACAGGAGGTCTCAGAAAGTCATCTATTCCCAGGGATGTCTGGAGCCCTCTTCAAATTGGTAGTCTCAGCAGTGCTTGCACGGATTATTATCTGGCCCTGTAAGAAGGAGATAATCTGAAAGAATCTAGTTCTACTGCCAGGAATTGAAGGCAACTGGGCTTACACAAGAAAGAAGTGGACAGAGATAACCATCTGCTCCCTTAGGCCAAAAGAACCAAGGACTTCTTCATCTGGCCCTGATTAGAAGAAGAGCAGAACCATAAAGCATGCTAAAATGAGGTTCCCAAAATCTGTTGCAGCCCAAGATGCCACCTTCAAAGCAGGAAGGATTATGCCTGGTGAATCCTCCAATAGAAGAATAGTAAGGACCCCCGAGGGGTCAGTGGCAGCCCCTCTATTGAACCCAATGTGACCCCGGGACAAGGCTCAATGGCGTTAAGCAATGTGACCCCACCAGTTGGTGTTGACTGCTAGTGTAAGCTGCTCCACTCTTTGGTTCCAGCGTATTCTATACTTGGATGAGAGCTTCTAACACCCAGATGATTCATTGAGGGTGGGGAGATGAGCCACCAGGTGGATTGTGGGAAGAGGACTCTTGAGTCATTCAATTAACCAACATTGGTCCTACTGTGTCCAGCTTCTCTCCTCAGTGCTGGGAAGCCAGGGAACAAGGACAGACACTCATAAACTATTGGGAGAGATCAATAAATACACAGGCAATTACAAGACAGTGTTCTAGACAAACATTTTTTTTAATTGAGATGTAATCCATATACCAGACCATTTATCCTTTGAAGTATACTATCCAGTGGTTTTTAGCATATTCATAAGGCAGTACAACCACCACCATAATCAGATTCCAGGACATTTTCATCACCACAGGAAGAAACCCTATACCTATTAGCAGTCACCCACCCCCCCCATCCCTGTCCCCCATTTCTCCTCTCCCCTCAGTCCCTGGCAACCACGAATCTACTTTCTGTCTCTCTAGATTTGCCTGTGGTGGACATCTCGTATAAAGGGGATCACAGAATACATGGCCTTTTGCATCTGGCTTCTTTTCACTTTACATCATGTGGTAAAGCTTCATCCTGGCTCTAGCGTGTATCAGTACTTTGCTGCTTTTTACGACTGAATAACATTCCACTGTCCGTGTACCACAATTTGTTTATCCCTTCATCCGTTGATAGACATTTGGGTTGTTTCCACTTTTTGTTGATTGTGAATAATGCCATTATGAGCATTTTTTGCATGGGCATATATTTTCAGTTCTCTTGGGTAGATACCTAGAAGTGGAATTGCTGCGCCATATGGTAACTACATGTTTAACTTTCTGAGTAACTGTTGGACTAATTTGAGTTAAGTTTCTGCTATTTTAACTGGCAGAGGGCAATACACCTTGCTGAATGAAAGGCATGGGTCACTTTATTTCTTCATGTGTGTATTACTACTTTACGTATTTCTATAAGATTTTTCCAAGGATGCGTATATACTAGTCATTTCAGACAATGTTGAAAATATAGAAAAGCTTAAAGGAAAAAAATGAAAATCATCTATATCTCTACCACCTGAAGCTAACACTATACCTGCATGGCTTTTTTCCTTTTAATCTTCTTTTTCTTTGTATGCCTTTTATGAAGCAATGTCAGTTTTAGTATATTTTATATTTTGTGTTTTATATTCTGCTTTTCTCTTTGATCATCATATTATAAGTAGTTCAGCATTCATTGTTTTATAGACTTGTCTTCAAATTTATTTTGTGTTTTTCTTTTTAGAGTGTTGTCTTTATTCTTCTTACCTTTGAGGGGTTTGCTGAGGAGACTGAGAGAGAGAGAGAGAGAGAGAGAGAAAGAGAGGCATCTGGGGAGGGAAATGCCATGAAGGATACACAAGCAAGAAAGGGGAAAGCAGACAGGACCCTTGTTTGCTTTCTCATAGCTCCATATTTTATCCTGCCTGGTTGGAGAGAAAAATTTAAGGCACCGCTGCCTTGGTGGCCTCAGACTGACTCTCCAGTCTCTCTCTCCAGTGGCGGAGCCCACAGCGGCTGCTGCTGTTCCAGGCGACCCTGCCCCGAGGCTAAGCCAGGGCTGGCTCCTGCAGCCTGCGATTCAAGATGGCCAATTCGCAATCCTAGCAAAATCAATCTATTGGGAACCAATGAGGCACAAATAGTTCATGCACTTTGGGATTGATGTGCCAACTGAGATAAACAAGGCTCAATCAGCAGGGAAAATCAATCATGCAAAAATGCATTTCAACTTAGTGTTATTTCCCCCTGGGATGCCCACGACATCACATTCTATTGTTTGGAGGCTTCTGTAGCAATTCTTGCCTAAGCTTCTGTAGGCCAGGCCGGGAGAACTCCCTCATCCAGGGTTTCATGTGTCCAGGGGGCTGATTGATGCCAAGACCTGGTGGCTGTGACAGAGAGGCCTGGGCGGCCAACGTGTGAGAAGCGAGGACTTTCAGTTTTGTGAGCAAACACTAACCTCTGTGTCTCTAAACCACCCCCTCTAATAGGTGATATAATTAGCAAGGAACATAACTATGAACTTTCCAAGAGAGCAAATCACAGAAGTATTGTGTCAATAATTCACGATTATATAACACAAAATATAGAGTGATGTTTTTAAGATCCTATCTTTTTTTTTTTTTTTTTTTTGGTGCCACCCAGTTTATTTTCCCTTAAATATTCTGCTGGTGAGATAGGATCATTGTGAAAAATTTAGAAACCATTGATGAGCAAAAATAAATAATTCAAATCATCTCTGTTAAATTGTATGTATATCTTGCCAAATTTCTCTCCACACAGAATTAACCACGTAACACATACCTGCTCTAGAACCTCCTTTAAAAAAAACTTTGTAATATATTGGAATTACTATTCTATAAAGGCCTTCTCCACAGTGTCTTGGTGTTGCTTGGGAGGGCCGGACCCCCGCTGCTTTCCTGTTTGTTTGGAAGCCCCACTTGGGAGTCTGACTGGAATGGTTGGAGTCAGGGAAGTGGGGAAGGCAATAGGTAACGTGAAGTCTTATCCCAGACCAGGGGTGTCCTGCAGGAACGGGGGTCCAGACAAGAAGCTGAGTCCAACGGGCCTCACCAGGGAGCTAGCTCCAAAGCAACCATTAGGGATGAATCATGGCCCATTCCCCCTGCAGGGTCAGCAGGTTAAACCCAAAGGGGACCAGAAAACTGAGGGCACAGGTTAACACCCCAAAACCAGTCTGACCAAGGAGTCTCAGGGTGAGGCCGTTTCAGGGTCCCGGAGAGCCTGTGGGTGATCTGAGTAGCAGACTCTCTCCTTAACAGCAAGGGCAAGAGCGATATATGGCAGCCCCGGAGCCCAGCAGGGTGGAAATTCAGTATTTGTTAAATAAGGGAATGATGGCTCTACTTCTTCCTAACCATGCTTCTGGTCTTAGCTCGGATATTACTTCCGCTGGAGAACAGGTGGAAATGGGAATGTCTGTCCAGGCTGAGGGAGTGGCCTGAGGATCATCCCGGAGATTGCGAGGTGCAAGATGTGGGAGAGGAGAACAGAGGGTCTAGGAAAGTGGGTGGTTACAGGCATGAGGGCTGGAGCGCAGCAGCCTCGAAAGCCAAGCTCGTGATTTCCAATTGTATCTGGTAGCCAGTGAGGAGTCACCAAAAGTTTTTCAACAAGGGAGGGGTGGGACAGAGGTGAGATGTAGGAACATCCCTTCTGGCGGGATGAATTAGTGCCAAGAAAGGCCAGGGGCAGAACAAGCAGCCGAGAAGTGACTGTAACAGTCAAGCTCAGAAGAAGAATGAGAACGAGGGAGGTGACCATGGGAGTGGAAAGGAAGAGATGCTTCATTCATTGAGTCATTCATTCATTCGATGGATATTTCTTCATCACCGAGAGCCAGAAACTGTGGTAGATCTAGGCACCAGACTCATAAAGGGAGATGGGGCAAGGCTCGCTGTGTGCTGGGAAACAAGTGACTGACTGCTAGGCAGAAAGAAACCAAACATGATCCCCTATATGACGAGAATCATCGTGTGGCTATGAAGAGAAATGGAAAAAGCAGAGGAAAAACCTAGCTTGGGCATCGAGGAAGTAAATCCTGAATTTAGTTTGATGATATAGTAGGACAGGAAGATAGAACTATCCAGCAGGCAGGTGGAAATGTGGGACTCGAGTAGGAGAGTGTAGGGAAGACAGAAGACGGACACATGGCTACCTCTGTGAGGAAAGAGGCTGTAAACCCATAGGGAGCACCGTGACCTTGGAAGGACTGAACTGGCCTGCCTGAACTCCATTCCAGGCTCTGAGCAGAGAAAGCACAAGGTAGCCTGGGTACCAACCTGCTGCCTCCCTCCTGTCTGTCATTCCTGACATTCAAGCCCCACCACACACGTGGAGATGAGTTTTCAGAAGTTGCTTATGTCAAGCCTCCGATCAGACTCCTGTGTCCCCTCTGTCTTGAATAGTGCTCCCCCCGTCCCGGCTAGGAAAGGGTGTGCTGCAGCCAGATGGTAAACTGTGAACAGAAATAAACTCTCCTCACATGTAGCAAGTATATTTATATCCAATCCTATAATATCACTGCAGGCGTAATTATAGCCAATCCTCTAATTGCGTTGCAGATATCAGGCACCCAAACCCCACCAAATGTACTGCAGAGACCAGGAAGATGGTTTTTGGGGTGTGGGGGGCGCTGGGCCAGCTGCTACCCTGTGAGATGAATGGATGAAAACAGGGCAGGTTTACAGCTGACCAGGCGCTCAGCGGGGAGAGGTGGTGGTAGGGACATGATGATTCCGCGGGACACACAGCTCACGTTCCTGTTTCAGTAAAACTGCAAGTTCTTAGCTTTATTTTATTAAAAAAAATTATAAAATGAATGCTTATTCACTGTATAAGGTTTAGGAAAATGAAAAATCACCCAGAATCCCACAATACATTTGTCATTGCCGCATTTTATTTTGTAGCATGTGTTTTGTGTTAGACTACAAATAATGCTTTATATATTGTGTTTCTCATTTAATACCATGAGTACTTTCCTATATCATTAAGGTATATTCCCAAGCATTATTTTAAAACTTCTTATTGTGATATGTTCATATGATGGAATGGTATTTAGCAGTTAAAATGGATAACCTAGAGCTTCGTATATAAACAAATAATTCTTAATAGAAGGTGAATAAAAAGGTAATTTTTAAAAATATAATATATATAGTTGTATAAAATGTAATTATACATATTAAATAATTTTCAAAAATAATATTGTATATTGTTGATGCTATATGTTGTTTTATATTGTTAATGTTGACAAACATGTAAAAGGTATAGAAAAATAAATGGAAGGAATTTTCTCTGGGGAGGGAGGTTGGAGGTTGAAGTCAGGGACGGATTTGAAGAGGCTTTCATTGTTTCTATAATTTGTTATTTCTTTGAAAAATGATCTAAAAAATACATCAAAATCTTAAGACATTAAATCCAGGTGATGAATAAATGTGTGCTCATTATAGTCTGTATTCTTCTGACTGTATAGAATAGCTTATTACTTTCAAATTAACAGAATGTATTTGCTAGAGTAGTTTTAGGTTTATAGAAAAGTCGAGCAGAAAAGTATGGACGGGTTCTTCTACCCATTCTCACCCCTCTCCCAACATGCACACAGACCCCCCTATTATGAACATCTTGTCCAACTGTGGTGCCTTTGTTACAGCTGAACTGATATTGGTACGTTACTATTAACTAAAGTTTACATAAGCGGTCATTCTTTGTGTTGTGTATTTTATAGGTTTTTGTGTTTTTTTTTTTAAAGATATTATTTATTTACTTGACAGACAGAGATCACAAGTAGGCAGAGAGGCAGGCAGAGAGAGAGAGGAGGAAGCAGGCTCCCCGCTGAGCAGAGAGCCAGATGCAGGGCTCAGTCCTAGGACCCTGAGACCATGACCCAAGCCGAAGGCAGAGGCTTAACACTCTGAGCCACCCAGGCACCCCAGGTTTCAACAAATGTATAATGACATGTGTCTATCATTACTGTCTCTTGCAGTACAGTTTCACTGCCCTAAAAATCTTCTGCTCCACCCACCTAGTCATTCCTCACTCCTCCCTCCCTCCACCCAAAGCCCTGGCAACTGCTGGTCTTTTCCCCATCGTTCTGCCTTCTCCAGAATGCCATAGGGTTGGAATCATACAGTGTGTATAGCCTTTGCAGAGAGGGTCCTGAACAAATTATTTTTAAATCAAACATTTAAAGCCAACTGTAACAAAGAAAACAAAAACCACCAGGAATTTACTATTTTGAGGTAATCACTCTCAGCCAGGAACACCGTGTATCTTTTTTTCACGTAAATGGCATCATAGTATCTAAACAATATATTATGGAATCCATGCGATTCAGAATTCTTTCTAAGCCTTCAGGAATGTTTCCGGGTATGGAATATTCTATCAGTGAGTTAACCAATCCTTTACTGTTTTCATCTGTGGCAGGAAGCATTTCTGGCCTTGGAGAGACCCTCAAACTAGAAAAGGCCTTTGAAGTCTCTCCAGAGAATTAGGAATAGTCAGCCTTCTAGGTATGTGTCACCTGGCAATGTGCTTGACATCAACTGTGAGTTCCCTGCAGTCAAAGACAATGTTTGCCAAATTGTCTCCTCTCGTTGCAAACAGTTGAGCACATGGCAAGTACTTGGTGAACATGGGTGGAATGGATCTGAAGTGCCTCTAATCTAAGTGATTTTGGGGTCACCTCTAAGGAAATTCCTAAACCACAGAGGGGGCAAATTTCTTCAAGAGCTTGCATTACTCACTAGGAACCCAAGAATGGGATCAGGGAGCCCAGTTTTGTGGAGCAGAGCTAGACGGGTGCCCAGAGGAATTGGGTCGCTGGGCTTGGGTGGGAACAGAGGCCAGTGGGTGTGTTTGTCTGCTGGGAGGCTCTGGCAGGTGGGGGTGAGAACCACCCCCACTGCCCTGGGGCTCCACAGTGGGGAGTTTCTATATGTTGTGTAGGCCCAGGAAGTGCTCAGGCTCCAACTTTTCTTCCCTAGGTTCAATCATACCAGTTGAGACCTTGGGATCTGCTTTGGGACTTCTGATCACAATCCCAACTTGGCCACTTTCAGACTATTTTGTTCTGGACGGGTGGCTAAGTCATGATGGCTTCAGCCCCCAAAGGGGCTACAAGAGCCGGCCGGGAGGAGCTGTGAGATGAGGTGATACGTGCGAAGAACTAAGCAAAGTGCCTGCCGCTCAGCAAATCAGAGGAATGACAACAGCTTAGCATCTGTTTTTTAAAAAGCAAGGTTTTTTTGAAAGAGCCAAGCCAGAAGGCCAGCAAACACTTTCCTCTTATACAAAGGCCCAGTACACTTCATAACGGCCAGGTATGGTCTGGATTTAAGTGTGTGGGGACCATAGGAGCAGGAAATGGAAACCCCCATTAGTTGGCTCAAAAGGAATCTGGGGGGCTCTGATGATTTTTGCAAGTTACCTGCCGGTGTGTGTGCGTTCCCTGTGTTTTTTGGTTTTTGTTTTTATCAATTTTCTTTTCTTTTTTTTAGATTTTATTTATTTATTTATTTGACAGATAGAGAACACAAGTAGGAGAGAGGCAAGCAGAGGGAGAGGAGGAAGCAGGCTCCCTGATGAGTAGAGAGCCTGATGAGGGACTCTATCCCAGGACCCTGGGATCATGACCTGAGCCGAAGGCAGAGGCTTTAACCCATTGAGCCACCCAGGTGCCCCCATTCCCTGTGTTTTTATGTTTACTCTCAGATGTGGTTTAGCATCAAAAGATGCTAAATCCAGCCTTTGCAGATATATTTTCAAATGGATGCATGACCTTTGGAGTCACCTGATTCTATTTCCCTCTCAGTGAGGGGACTTCTAGCCACAATATCCCTAAATGTCCCTAGGAGACAATCTGGATTCCCCCCCCCTTTTCTCAGTCATTTCCAAGCAAGCCCTGTCAATTGCATCTTCAAAACTGACCTTGGCTCTGTCCTCTTCCTGTTATTGCCATTGTCATGCTTCTTGAGCAAGCCTCCTGCAGCCCTTACCTAGAGACAATCAGCCCCACCTGGCCTTTATCTGCCCATACTTCCAAATCCCCAGTCTCTTCTCCACCCAAAACCAGGGTACCTTTTAAAAGTGTAAATCTGACCGTGACTCTCTCCCCATCTTAGGTGGAGTTCCCCAGAAGCACTCCCTGAAATAAGGACTCAGCAGCAATTGTTGTCATTAAAAAATGCTCCAGGAGGAGCCAGTGAGGGAGTGGGGGAAGCTGGACAGGGCAGCACAAGACACCAAGCAAAGGAATTGCCTGGGAGCCTGCACTGCATCCAAAACTTTGTTCCTGCTGAAGATAAAGGCTAGGCTTCCATACTCCTGCTCTATTAGCAGAGTCCTGGCCAAGAAGGTTAGAAGGAGCTCTCTGTGCACATGGGCCAAGAGCTCTCAGGACCCAAGTGCTAGTTTTGGAATTAATCTGCAAGAACTGATTATTTTAGCAAAAGTGTGCAGAAGCTGGGAGACTGGCACAAAGAAAGCATGACAGGGACCCTCAACAGAGCACCAACTGGATCCACTCCAGTTCCCTCCCTATTTCCTGTCTCAGGCCCTTGTTCATGTCCTTCATAGCACATGTCACGCTTTATAAGTAGTTTATATAATTATTTGTCTCTACTTGTTTATTATCTGTTTTCCTCACTACAATGAAATCTCTAGGTATAGTGAGTACATTTGTCTTGTTCCCTTTTATACCCCAGTACCTAGGATAGAGATGGCACATGTGGATCCTCCACAAAAATTTTTATAAATGGACGAATGAATGATGGGAACTTGGTTTGGACACCTTCAGGAATGGTGATCTCCTACAGCATGAAGCAGCTCATCCCACTGCCAGGAAACCTTAATGGAAAGCCTTTCTCAAGACTGAACTTCCTTCCTAGTCTGCTTTCTTGTCACACCAACTGGTCTCCTCTCTGGAAGGGCTCAGGAAACCATTGTCTCTTCCATGCCGGTCCCTCAAATGACCAATGTCCCACCTTTCTCACCTCCAGACTAGTCAACCCAGATCCTCCAGAAGTTCCTTGGATGACATGGGTCTTAGAGCAGTGGCCCCCATCATTTCACTAGTCTGAGAAAATTCTTGTTATCTAGCTAGACAACGCAGAGCCATCTGTCCCATAGCATGCTGAATACACCCAACCTTGGAAGGCAAACTGGGTCAAGCCAGATGAGAATCTGAGCGAAACTAAAGATTACCTAGTCAGGGCTCCAGAGTAAGTAGACCCAGGTTTGAATCCCAGATCCACTTATTCTTAAATGATTGTTCTTGGGCAAAGTACTTTGTTTCTCTAAACCCCAGTTGCTTCATCTGTACAATGGGAAGAATAAGAGCACCTCCATAACAGGGTGGGTGTGAGGGTTAAATTAAATAAGACAACAGATGTGAACCACTTAGCAGAACACCGTGCCCATCTTTCAGGGCCTGAGAGTTTCCCCAGATCTCACTTCTGATCCAATAGCTCTCCCTTTTCCCAGTCAAATCCTCGTCCGGACCCAGCTCTGTTCAGATACCTCTGCACCCATTCAGTCATGATGAGGTTTCCAGGAGCTGCATCCAGATGGTTTCCTGGTTATTGTTTGTCTCCTCTCTGTGCTCCTGCATATCCATCCTCCCTTTCCTCCTTACTAGTCCTTCTTGCTCACTTAATCCTCTCCTATTTCTGGTCCTCCCCCCCCATCTTTCTTTATGTCATGGAAACTCTAACCAGAATTTTTTTTTCTCTCTCTCTCTCCTCCCCCGGCCTCCATTTTCTATTCTGCCTCCTACCTGGGCTCCAGAGAACCAAGAGGAAATGATCGACCCGGTGACAGTAAGATCAGTACATGGTACCTCCTCACCGCATAGTCATCTGAAGCCACAGGCTTCAGTGGCTTCCTTGCCACAGACTGAATGGTAAAACCCAAGGTCAAATGAGGAGCCAGCAGCAGTGAGGGCAGAGGAGAAACAGGACATTCTCTTCCCCCTCCCCTGTGCATATGGTTCTCATTCCTTTCCTTGCCCACTGCATTAGTACACTACGGTGATAGCTGTTTGTCTTGTTCTTGACTTTAATGGAAATGCCTCTAATAGTTTGTCATTAATTATGACTTTCCTTCCTTGGCTTTGTGCTAAATAGCTTTTATCCAATGGGGGAGCTCTCTTCTACATCTAGTTTGCTAAGCTTACGTGATATGTCATTGTGGTTACTAGACTTGAGTTTCTAGGTTGGAAGTAGAGCACTGAAAACCAGGGAAGCAGGGAGGTAAGTAGGTTGGCTTGGGAGGTAGCCCAGGACTATCAGAAGGAAGAATTGAGGCCAAGCCGGTAGGCTGGGGGACGATGCCGCATCCTGTCCTGAGGGACTGTCATGGCACCAATAGTGCTCTTCATATTCTGCTCTCAGACTAAGTGTGATACTGCCATTCAAAGACTCTACTGGACCCTTGAGGGTAGCAATGACAAAACTTGGCTCTTGTTATAGTTCTCATTTCTTCTTTTATTAATTTAAATAAGCAATTCTGGATTTTCAAGAAGCCTTTGGACCTTCTTGAATTGGAGCAGATAACTGAAACTTCATCCCTTTTCACGTGAAAGCTTTTTGGAGGTGGATCTGATCCTGGTTTTCCATTCCAATCAGTTGCTGTGAAAGCCACTTCTTGTTCTTGCTGTGGGCAAATCAAGCCTCTTTTTCTCCCTGATGGAAATTCAGGAAGGAAACCAAATAATTCCCAACAGAGACAAGAGTTGACCACAGTACCATCCACAAGGGCTTTTAAAGATTTCAATCTTGCATGTGAGAATGTTGGCAACCGAGGCTGGTGGCTCAATCTCCATTGTCAGCTTGACGGAGATGTGGTTCTGCCATTCTGACAGGAAGATCTTTTTTGATGGAGAAGAGGTTGCAATCAAAACATTACTGAGGTCCACTTTAACACTGGGGAACTGTGGTAAAAGCATTTGTGACAAACATCCAGAATAAACTACTAAACACTGATAGCTCATATTTCTCAAGAAACCAACCCGCACATACTCTAGAATTGGTGAAAGGAAGGGACATTCTAAGCAAAATTATGCCATGTGGCATCGATTGATAGTTATTCTACCGATATGTGGCGGCTTTGTGGTTTTTTGTGTTGTTTCTACCATGATTGGCGGAAAATTTGCCAGTCTGCTCCACGATCACCAGGAGATGATTATGCTTGACTTCTTTAATTAGTTCCACTCTTAACTGACGAGGGGTGGGGAAAGTAAGTGCTAAACAGCCTGTCACAAAGGGAAAATTTAAACCAACTGGTAATGTGTCAGACAGTTTGGAATAGTCTCAGAAGGTGGCAAGCAAATAAAATCTATGAGGAAAAGTTGAAGGAAGTGACATACCTCAGCCTTACAAAGAGAAGGTGACAGGCTCATATAGTGCCTGTTTCTAGTACAGTGAACTAGATCATCAACACTCCAAAAACACCTTCTGTGCTCAGCAGACAGTGGTGCCCTGGAAAAAGCAATGGCTTTAGCTTAGAGGAAGGAGGCTCCAGTGGCATTCAGCCAAAGGGGGACTTTGGCTTGTCTACCTGTTTCCACCTCTGTCAAATTGAAAAATTGGACCACTTTGGGGTTCCCAGCCAAGCCTTCCTTTAAGGCAATCTAAAAGAAAAATGTTGGAACATTTCACACCACTCCAAGGATATAGGACTTTTACTTTATTACATAATAAATGCATTTATTTAGTGATCAGAATTCTTCACACATGAAGCTTACCAGGAATAAGAGTAATAAGAGAGGTGCTTGGTGGTAAGAGTTTGGGAACCAGTCTGTAAGACACCGTGGAGAAGAGACTTTGCGAGCTTTGGCTTAGAGACCTTAGCTGCCAGCACAGTGCCTCCTTAAGTGCTCATTAAGCTTCCATCAAATGCAGGTGCAGAGAGACCCCTAATAAACTCCCTTGTACCCATCACTCAGCTACAGGAATGATCCCTCACAGCCAGTCTTGCTTTTCTGTGCTCCTACTCAAGTGACTTCTAAACCTCCTCACAGATTATTTTGGTGCAAGTTCCAGATATCATATAATTTCACCCACAAACATTTCAATGGGTCACTCTGAAAAGTCGGTATTTGTAAATACAGTTTCATCACACTTAAAATAAATATCATCTAATGTCAATTCAGTGTTCAAAGTTCTCTGATTGTGTCCTAAATATTTTTTAAGGTTTGTTTAAGCTCTAAAGATTGCAATTGGGTGAAATGTATATTAAGTTTTGTTTAAGCCACAGTCACCCCACATGCACCCTCGCACGCACACATTTCTTGTGACTTACTTGTTGAAGGGACTAAGGTCTCTTGTCCCAGACTTTCCCTAAGTCTGGATCCTGTTGGTTGCCTCTCCAACTGTCATTTAAAGTACATTTACCTTGTCCTTCCTATACACTGGTAGTTAGACCCAAAGACTTAATCTAGGGGCTCCTGGCTGGCTCAGTAAGTTTAGCATCTGTCTGTCGCTCAGGTCGTGATCCCAGGGCCCTGGGGTCGAGCTCCACATCGGGCTCTCTGCTCAGCAGGGAGCCTGCTTCTCCCTCTCCCTTTGCCTCTCCCCCTGGCTCTCTCTCTCTCAAATAACATAAATAAAATGTTTTTTTAAAAAAGACTTAATCTAGTTCAGGTTGTTCTTCTTCCTCTCCTCCTCCTCCTTCTTCTTTGTCAAGAATGCTTCATAAGGAATGCCTGGGTGGCTCAGTGGGTTAAAGCCTCTGCCTTCTGCTCAGGTCATGATCCCAGGGTCCTGGGATCGAGTCCCGCATCAGGCTCTCTGCTCCGCAGGGAGCCTGCTTCCTTCTCTCTCTCTGCCTGCCTCTCTGCCTACTTGCGATCTCTGTCTGTCAAATAAATAAATAAAATCTTTAAAAAAAAAATGCTTCATAGGCAGCTTTTTGTATTTCCACCATGCCCGGTTATCTTTCTTTTTCAGACATTAGCAGGCGTTGAAGATCATGGCATAGACAGATCCATTATTTCATGAAGAGTTGTAAAATGTTGGTATGTTACCTTCATGTCTTAGCTTCACTTCTTCATTTACTTATATAAAGAAAAACTTTGTATCTGGCATATTTCTATACAGAAAACCTCCTAATCAACTATTCTGTTATCCTGGCACACAGCTGGAAAAAGAATAGCAGAATAAATGCTATGTCTTTCCCTTTATTTACTAGTTTCAAAATAATAGGCTGATTCCCTAGCATCTTTCAAAAGATGACAAATGAGAGGGCTTTTTTTAAAGCACTACTATGAATTCATGGGTTTAAATATATTTGAGAAGTTTGAGTTCTATGCAGTTATAATCCTTATTGATTATCCCATCATTGGCCAGTGGCATTGTGGGAGCCTCTAATCTGCTCCAGAGTCCTGTGGACCAGCTCTGGTGGTGGTTGGCAATTCTTAGTTTCTGTAGACTCAACTTTGGAGATAACTTCTAAGGTCCTCCTTAGCATTGCCCTATTGCCCTGGCACCAGGGAAATAGGAGCCCCTGCCCTTGGCCACACATATCACATATACTGAGACCCAAAGTAATTTTTTTCCTCTTTTCAGATTTCATAGGAATGGTTTCTGAAAGTTGGGTGACTGATTGAGTCAGGGAAGGGAGGGGTCATGTGTGGACCCAACTGGTCCCCTGGGGCCGAGGATGAGAGCTGAGGCTAACATGACAATGGGTTGGGGAGTGACAAAAGGGGAGGGATGGGAGACAAAATCTCAGCTTCTGCCCTCGGAAATCAAGGAGAAACTGCCTGGGCATCTGGGTGGCTCAGTTGGTTAGGCATCTGCCTTGGGCTCAGGTCACGATCTCAGGGTCCTGGGATTGAGTCCCACATCAGGCTCCCTGATCAGCTGGGAGCCTGCCTCTCCCTCTGCTTCCCACTTTTTTTTCTCTCTCTCTCTCAAATAAATAAAAGCTTAAAAAAAAAAAGATTTTATTTATTTATTTGACAAAGAGAGAGAGAGATCACAAGTAGGCAGAGAGGCAGGCAGAAAGAGAGGGGGGGAAGCAGGCTCCCTGCTGAGCAGAGAGCCCTATGCAGGGCTTGATCCCAGGACCCTGAGATCATGACCTGAGCCGAAGGCAGAGGCTTAACCCATTGAGCCACCCAGATGCCCCTCAAATAAATAAAATCTTAAAAAAAAAAAAAGACTGCTTATGTCAGTTTAAAGTTGGCCCTTCAAGTCAACACAAACGGGTGTCTAGACAGAACTTATTCCTCTGTAACTACCCTCCTGCACATTCTCCCTGCCCCACTCCTTGCTCTTTGGCTGGGTTGCCACAGATTTGAGAGGCACTTAGAATTGCCTGGTACTCTTGAACTGGAAAAATAAGGGAGGTAATCTGCCTGTCCTAACTTTAGGGCCTTCAGTCAATTTGTATCCTGGGATTGGATGCACCCAGACAACCCCCTCCTCCCCGCCCCAGGGTCCTGGGGCCAGCTTCTGCCCTGCCCTGCCCTGCCCTGCCCTGCCCTAGCATGTCCATGTAACTACGACTCAGCTGTCCAGATGGCAGGAACAACCCAGGGAGAAACTTGTTCCTTTAGTTTCTGCATCTCAAAGAAGTGGAGTGGGCTGTAGGGGGAGAGAAAAGCTAGTTGGAGCAGAGGATGAAAGTGGGCATAGCTTGATTTATAGCTTTTAAATATTTAGACATATCTTCCTTTTTGCAAATGATAGGGCAGCACTGGTCCTCGGCATGAGGTCCATGGCTGCTGGCTACTGTGCTGTCTGGAGTTGTCCTAATTCCTTCCTCATCTAGATTTTCTTTGTTAATCTCTTCCTTCAAATAGGTGACACACTCGACAGCCTTTGAAAAGATTATTTTTTTTTAATTAGTAGGAGCTAACTTAAGCCAGTTTCTAATGCCTGCATGTGCGTGCACACACACACACAAATCCCTTAACTAAAACCATTGTTAGGAGGAGCACTGGGTGAGGAGCCAAAGCACTCAAGCTCTTTCCTTTACCTCTGACACCCCCATCCCTATCATCACATCGTTTTTCTTTGTTTCTTTCTTTTTTTTTTTTTAAGATTTTATTTATTTATCTGATAGAGAGAGCGTGCATGCGAGCACAAGCAGGAGGAACAGCAGGCAGAGGGAGAGGAAGAAACAGGCTTCCCATCCGGCAGAGAGCCCAATGTGGTGTTTGATCCCAGGACTCTGGGATCATGACCTGAGCTGAAAGACGACGCCTAACAACTGAGCCACCTAGGCAACCCTCATCACATCTTTAAAAGCCAGACTTATTATCTTCTCTTATAACCAGAGCTAAAGCAATCAGGTGAAATAGAAATAATAATGATTAAAAATAATGATGATAGCAATAATACCTTTTTTTTTTAGCACTTTTTATATCAGGAACTATGTTAAGTACTTTACATAAATTATTTTATGAATCTAATCCTCAAAAACAATATTGGGTTCATTAAGATGCCTTTGACGCTGTATAAGAGAAACCCCAAGCTGCAAAGGCAACTTCTGGCTTGCTTAACTTAGAGACCCAGTGAGATTTTCAGGGACCCAGGTTCTTTCCATCTCTTTGCTCAGTTGGCTCTGGTCTCCAGGCTAGCACTCCTCGTGACTGCAAAGTAGCCGCCAAATTTCCAGGAGTCACGTGGAACATGACAAGGTTTAGCAGAGGGATGGTCTCTTCCTTGTAGCTCTTTTTGATGAACAAGAAAAACTTTCTAAGAAGTTTCCCCTGGATCACGCCCAACATGAATGGCCAGAACTGGGCCATACGCACATGCCTAATCCAACCACTGACCAGGAGTAAGGTTACTGCAATGGGCCTGGACCAAATGTAATTCACCCCAAGTTGAGAGGGGAAGAGGTGAAACACTCTGGAAAAAAAGAATGAGACTTTTGCAGCAAAGAAGGGAGGAAACTGCTAGTTGACCAAGAGTGTCTGCTACAAACTTTGTGAGATGTGCAGGAAAGGTACAGTGGCTTGACCAAGGTCAAACGACCAGTTAGTGGCAGATGTGGGATTTGAACCTAGAACTGTCTCTAAAACCTGTTCTCTGAACCTATGCTCTGGGAGGAAGTTAGTCCTCACTAGGCTCTGGGCTTTTCGGTTTTTTGTTTTGGTTTGGTTTTTTTAGTCATCACTAGATTCTTTTGCCTTTGAGGAACTCAAGTCACTAAGGCTATCCTGGATGTTAAGTGAGAAGAACTGGTGTGGGAACTACCAGTCAGTCAGCTTCAAGGGACCAAGCAACAGAGCTACCTTTTCCAGCTAGTTCAACACCTCATTCAATCCCTTCTCCCAGGGCTTGTTCAATCCTCTTCAGCTGTGGTAGAGAGGTAACAGAACCACAGCAGGCTTCAGTCCCAGATTTCTGGCTTTCTGAGTGAGTATCATAAATGAACAAACATCCCTTTTCTTTTTTTTAATTATTTTTTTAGAGATTTTATTTATTTGACAGACAGAGATCACAAGGAGGCAGAGAAGCAGGCCGAGAGAGAGACAAGGAAGCAGGCTCCCCACCAAGCAGAGAGCCCAATGCGGGGCTTGGTCCCAGGACCCCAAGATCATGACCAGAGCCAAAGGAAGAGGCCTTAACCCACTGAGCCACCCAGGTGCCCCAAACATCCCTTTCCAAGTCCTTCTATTTTTCCTCTTATTCTGGTATTGCCTCCTTTTAGGGAATTCCTTCTCCCAAACTTTAATCATTGGTTCTTGTGGGGATTTTCAATGACAGTGCTGAGAAATGATATTGAAATCATTGACAATGGAAAGGATGGCCCCAACCAATCAGAAGGGACATTTGCAACAATGGTAAAGCAGGTCCTGGAGGCTCCCGGCTGGGTCAGCAATGAACTCAGTTGCTGGATCATGAGGAAATTCCAGTTGTCCCAGGAAGAGCCACATGGCCATGGATGGAGAGGATAGGAAACACAAAGAGACTGGGGCCAGTAGGTATTAATTAACAGGTAAGGCAATATTTCATTTAATGGGTTCTCAATTTCAGATGTTGCATTTACCAGTTCAAGGAAGTCTATGTGATTCTTTTTTATATATAGATTCTAATTCTCTGTTGAAATTCTTTATTTTTACATATATTGTGTCTTTTTCTTAACATGTTTATAATACTTATAAAGTCCTTGTCCACTAAAACAGTATCAGAACTGTTTGTAGGTCTGTTTTCATAGTCCAATTTTTCTCTTCATTATTAGTCATATTTCTCTGCTCTTCACATGCCTCATGATTATGTAAAAGAACCATAAATGCTGTAGATGATATTATTTTCCTCCAGTGGTGATTCTCTTTTGCTTCTGTTAAGCATGGGGTGAGAGAGAGCTCATCCTAATCGAGTCAGGGATTCAGCTGCCTAGGGGCTTGACTACAGCTTTAGGAGTCCATCCCAGCTCTGGGTCATCTTGTTCCTTGGAAGGAGTCCATGCAAGCTTTTGACTGACAGCCTGGCAGGTCTCTATCTTTCTAACCCTCAAAGCCTGTGGAAGATTCACTTCTGTTCTTAGGAGCTCACGCTCTTGCCCCACAGTTTCAAAATTTAGTAAATATCTTGAGGGAGACACCCACTGTATGTTGGATGCAGCCCTCTTCCTTCTAAGAGGACTTTGTTTCCTACATACTGCAAGTTTGGGAAATTTCCCTCTGCTAGTCAGTCGATACTTCTAGCTCAGCATCTCCTGCTCCATCTTGGAATTCAGCCAGTGACCCCCATGGGGAAACCGGCCACGTACTTAGAGCTATTCTCAATTCCAGTGTTGGGCTGCTCCAGATCACAACGACCAAAAAAAGTTCTGCCAGTCTCATGTTGTCTCAGTGAACACCTTACACCTGGGCCAGCCTCTATCCTTGGCCTGCACCCAGTTTTGGCAAATTTTTGGCAAATATTTCCCCCAGGGAAGAAAATGGTTACAGATTATCAGCTCATTCAGAAAATGCTCTTTTGGGAGGCACCTGGGAGGCTCAGTTGCAGATTGTCTGCCTTTGGCTCAGGTCATGATCCCAGAGTCCTGGGATCAAGCCCCGCATTGGGCTCCCTGCTCTGTAGGAAGCTTGCTTCTCCCTCTTCCACTCCCCCTGCTTGTGTTCCCTTTCTTGCTATATCTCTCTCTGTCAAATAAATGAATAAAATATTTTAAAATAAATAAATAAATGATTTCCATCACTTGACTAGTTTTTTCTAGTTGTTTCAGCAGAAACATTGGATTGTTGCTACCTCTGCTACATCCTATCCAGAGAGGAAGTCCTATAAAATTATTTCAAGATTTAGGCATGTGTGGTCACAGGGGTATATGTGGCTGAATCAACCCAGATCATGCCTCAGAGGATGATACAGATCTTCTCTGTATCTCCACTACAGAGAGGACAGCTGGCCCAAGTAGACCAACCAAAGTTCTGCACTGGAATGGGGAGCCAGAGCCTTTTTATTTTTGCAGTGGTTGGGAAGTGGGACAAAGCCATGAGAATAAGTTTCACTTATTCACTTATTCACTGGAAGTTTCCATTGACTTGGTCCTAGGCTCAAGGAAGAAGCCAGTCTCCAACAGGAGGAAATGAAGCTGTCACAAAAAGGAGAAGCATAGGAGCATCCAGACAATGTTGGGGTCCCTGATTCTAGTCACTCACGCTCGCTGTGGTTCGCTTACTTAAGCCACAAATTTCTTTTATGCCAGAGCTAGTTCCAGTCTCTTGAGAGGCTGGGTTAGCTCTGTTTTTTGCACTTGACTTTACGAGACATCCTAGGTCCATATAATACGTTATCCTCTTCTTCTTAAGCAAGGTAAAGGTGGTTTATGTTACCTGTAATCCAAAGAGTCTTAACTAAGACTGCTTCTTTAATGATGGGCAGGCATAGAAGGGCCTAGTGAAAGCTATCTCCCTCACTGCACAGAGAAAGAGATGGGGGATGGATGGTGACTAGCGCTGAGACCTCAGCTTTGGGTCATGAATCCTCACCCCAAGGAAAGATGGATGGTTTTGGATTCTGGACACCGAGCCCACCGTGGGAGGAACTTCAGACTCGCCTAAGAAGTTATCCAAATCTGCCTGCCAAAACCATGTTGTTTTATGTTAACCAAACTGGGAAACTGCTTCCTACCCTCAACAATATTAAGATGGGAGGGAATGGAAACAGGAAGATTCCCGTGTTTGCACATTCTACCTGCTCCTCGGGCTCCCGACTTGCAGATGAGCCTGAAGTTTACACCAGAGGGTATACAAGATAGCTATTTGGACATCACACACCACTTTGCCAGTTTCCGTTCTCTTGAATTATTTACCATCTAATTGTCTGCATTGAAACAGAATCTGGAAACATGGAGTCAGAGATGTAGCCTTATTTGTGAGTTAGAGAAGGAAAGCTGGAGTCCAGAAGCCCCCGGAGCAGGAAAGCTTCGTGGCTTTCTGAAGTTCTCTTGCTTTGGGAGGGCTGTGACCACAGGGCGGGGGGAAGCAAGCCATCAGCAGACAGAGCCACAGGCTGGAGGCACCCCCAACCTAACCAGTCCCATCTCTCCTCCGAGGCCACAATCCCTGGGTGCCAGTCTGGACTTAATCACTCTGAGCCTTGATTTCTTGTCTGCAAAAGACAGACTGCGAAAGGGAATGGGACAGAAAAATAAGCCTCTCTTCAGATATAAAAGACTGTTAGGACAAACTTTATCTTCACCATCATAGCAATAATTTCCGATAGGAATAAATATTAGTAGCTGTGGAAAAAAAAGAAAAATATTCTAAAAATACTTCAGGCAGTAACAGAGACACTTTGGAAAGTTTGGAAAAGTATAATGACAAAAGTCACTAGTAGTCTCACTGTTTGGTAAGAATCGCTCCTTATATTTTGATGTATTTTCTTCCAGTACTTTTTTTTTAACCAAATATCTATAATAAAATTGGGAAACATTAATTATATTATTAAAAATTACACTATTTTATAGCCTAGTTTTTTTCTATTCAACATTTTGTCGTGAGCTTTTCCTCCATGTCAATAAATATTCTTTAAAAACAAGATTTTTAACCAACTGGGTGGCTGAATTGGTTAAGTGTCTACTTTCAGCTCAGGTCATGGTCCCAGGGTCTTGGGATAGAGCCCCACATCAGGCTCTCTGCTCGATGGGGAGGTTGCTCTCCTTCTTCCCTGCTTTGTGCTCTCTAGCTCTGCCTCTCAAATAAATACAATCTTAACAAAAAAAAAAAAAAAAAAAAGCAAGATTGTTAGGGACACCTGGGTGGCTCAGTCGGTTAAGCATCTGATGCTTGATCCTAGTGCAGGACTTGATTTCAGGGTTATGAGTTTCAGCCCCATGTTGGGCTCCCCGCCTGGCATGGAGCCTACTTAAAAACAAGATTTTCAATGGCTGATTGTTTTCAAACAGTTTGCTGTAAAGAGATCCAGGATTAAAATATTATTAACTAGGATTCAATGGATTCAGTTTGATTTCACACTGAAATCTAATTGTGGGACCGCAGAAGATGCCGATCACAATATGGAGTCACAGTCTGGACAGAGAGGATCAAGAGCAAATGTGCAAACGATTGTTCCCCACCAGGACAAATTCAGCTGCACAGTGGCCATGGGCAGGAAGTGAGAGAGAGAATATGGTGGGTGGATGGTCAGGGTCAGGGTGGATGGGAGCACCCAGGTGAGGGTGAGTGAGTAGTGAGCAGATCCTAGAAAACCCATGACTCTGGTCACTGGAAATATTAATAATTGCTATTATGCTATTCCCTATGCTCTTATGGCCTAAAATCTGTAGTCCAAGTGCCACCTGTATATTCGTATTTCCTTCAAGTCTTTTTTCTAAACATAATGGGTTTTTTTACATTGGTGAAATCTATAGTAAGAATATTTTTGTTACCTGCTGGTTTTTTTTTTTTTTCATTTATACAAACTCAGTCTTTAATTTGTATAAACTTAGGATAGAGGAAAAGGGACTGTGTATCAATAGAAGATAATTTATCCATTTACTAGTTAGGGTCTTAGTCACACCAATTTCCACTCAAATCAACATGATTTTGAAATTTGCAAGGAAAACGGTCCACTTACAAATAATCATGGGGAGGAGATCTACACGTACACACTGTGGAGTAGGCCTGATGCCTCCTTTTCCTTGCAGGCAACTAAGGGGAGGGAAAAGGGGTAAGTAAAGGCATGTCAGGGAAAGTCAGAGAAGCATCCACACCTGCTTGTTGTATCAAGTGTCTAGAGACTCTCTAAATAATTCAGGTGCAGCTGGCTCCCTCCAGGGGCAGGTGCTGAGGAGAGTTTCCAGACAAGCATCTCCTCTTGCAAAGCTGGAGCCGACCTAGGATCTGATTACTTGAAAAGGGGTCCAGTTAATAGCTATGGCAACCTCCTTCTTCAGCTTTACAACTTACCTTGGGTTAAGCTATAAGAAGCTTCTAAGGAAATACTACTGCTACAGTCTGCCATGGTGGGGAAGAGCTCTGAAGCCCAGGTGTCAAGGTTCTACTACTTCCTAACTGTGTGACCTTGGGCAATTTACTCAACCTCTCTTATCCTCAGTTTCTGTACCTATAAACTAGGAATAACAAGTCACTCATTGAGACTGCTGTGACATCACATGCGAGGCTCCTACTATAGTGCCTGATACATAATAGATATCTCCTCATAGTGTCCCCAAACACATTTCCTAAGAAGAGATCTTTGTGCTTTAAATAAAAGAGCAATGCCCAGAAAGAAGAGAAAGATATTCCTTAGAACAAAATAAATGTAACAGCTAGCAGTTTTTGAAGGTTTACTATAGGCTGGACATTGTGCTGAGTGCTTTACATATAATCTCACAAAACCCATTATCAAAGTTCTGAGAAGTTAAGACACTTACCCCTAGCAAACAGCTAGAAGATGGCGGAATCAAGGTCCAAACCTGTTCTGTCCCTCGTCTAAAAAAAAAACCACAACCTGTGTTCTTACCCTCTAGGCAAGTTGGTTTCTGAAAGTCATTTTACTGTGCCAGCACTCATCTGCAGGTGGACAGCCTGAAGGTGGCCGGGCTGGGGGTGGGGGTGGGGTGGGTAGAGCAGATGGCAGACCAACTTAGGTCCATGCGGCCAGACTGCCCTCTAGTGTAGGAGGACTGTCGGGGCCACATGGAATAAAGAGCGGGTGGCTTTTTCTTTGAGGTGGCAGTGAATCCTCCTCCCTTCCATCCTGGAGTGCAGTTTGTCCAGTGCCTTCCTATTGGCCAAAGGGTTCTCCTAGGAATGGGGGTCAAAAAGGTAGTAAAGACTGGGAGTTAAGGAGAGGGACTATCTTGGGACAGAACAGCAATTCTCAGACAGGTTAAGCTTCAAACCATTGGGTAGAAGGATAGTCTCCTATTCTTAGCACACAGCACATACTAGGTGCTCAGTGAGTACTGAAGGAAGTTTTAAATCTCTTTCTCCTTATGAGAGTTCTGCCAGTAGGATAAGTTATGGAATTATTGGTTTTTTTCAGAAACACTAGCAGAAAAGACACTGCAACATGTAGCCCACCATCCATTCTAATAGATTCCAAGGAAATGTTCATGTTCATGACCAGGTAAGAATGACAACACTCCTTGGTTGTTCATAAATGAGCTGTAGTCAGTAAAGATGTGTGATCATTTTTGGCTACCACCCTCACACCAAGTCCCTAATGGTCGAAGGGTCTCAGAGAAGGTACCTCCCTTCCCACCTCCTGCTGCATCCACAACTCTGCCGAAGCGGTCTGTTTCACCAAGAGGTCAGTGAACACCTGTAGGCACTGCTGCTAGCTGAACCACTGGGGAACATTAAGACAGACATACCAGGAAGAGCCCTACTGCTAATTGTGGCTAATGTTGATGGAGCTTCTTCCCTGAGCTGGGTGTGCCATCTAGCTCTCCCAGGTCTCTCCTCACAGGTAGGTGGTAGTCTCCTACTTTTTCCAAATAAGGACACTGAGGCCCATTTTGGTAGAAGAAACTCTGTTATGTTCACACAATTTAGAAATGGCAACACAGGCCAGGATGACCCTCAAATGCAAGCTCTTTCCAATATGGCACTGACTAATTTTTTGGAATAACTGTTACTGTGACTGTTGCCTTTTTCCAAAATATAAGAACCTCCAAGAGGATTAGCCCCATGGAGCCATCCGTTTACAAACAGGTGGCTTTTTTTTTTTTTCCCCATTTTGGTGGTCTAGCTTTCTCCAGCCTAATTTCCCGCAGATCTTCAGTCTGTACCCGCTGCCTAGGACAACTCTAAATTCCCACTCTCCTCTCCAGAAGTGCCCAGGAATTTTTCCTTTTCTCCATCTCCTACAGAGCAATTCGTCTTTCCCACATCCTACCACAAAATCTGATTTACAAAACCCATCAATGAGCTCAAGAGAACAAGAGGGGCTTCTAGAAAAAGCTAGTCTTAAGAGGGGGTTTAGGGTTAATTGTGGCACACAGCGCTAGTAGCTTATCCAATGTTTATCCTTTCTCCTTCCTTACGAAGAGGATCCTGGTTTTTGTTCAGGGAGGAATGTGCCCAACTGTAAAGCTGTATTTCTCAACCTCCCTTATAGCTAGAGTTGTCCACATGGCTGCAAGAAACGGTTCCTCCCTAAAAGCCATGTTGTTTAGGTGAGTGGATACTTCTCCCATCTCCCCGAATCAGAGTAATTTTCTTCCCCTATTCAATTTCTCTTCTCCCTTACCAGTAGACTCCTTCTTAGAGCTACAGTATGCCCAAATAAAAAAGTCACACTCCCTAGATCTCTTGTAGAAGCAAGGGGTGTCATAAGCCAGTTCTGGACAAGCAGTTGGATGGGCCTTCCTGAAAAGCCACTTGGACGAGGCAGCTGGCAGGTACTCGTTTGTCTGTGGTTCCTCCTCCTTCCTGCCATCTGGAACATGCTCCTGATGGTAGGGAGATCACTGGCATGTGGATGAGGGCCTTACCCTATGATGGGAGAGCAGAAACTGAAAGGAGCCAGAGTGCCTGATGAATCATGGAGCCGCGGCCTCAGCCCTGAGATGCCTACCTCCAGATCCCTTCTTACTGGAGATGAAAATGAACTCTTATCATGTTCAAGCCTTAGCTGTTTGCATTTCCTGGGACAATGCAACTCAATTCCTACATTTACTACAGTGATTGATTCAGGCCAGTTTAATAAGAGTGGAGGTTAGGACCTCTGTCTGATGGAAGTTTTACCGGATGCCCTCCCATCATTCAACCCACATTATTAGAAAGGCAAATTCTCAGCCCCAACCCCAACCTACTGAGTCAGCAATCTACTCTAATAACCCTGCAGGTGATTCTGAGACTCTCAAGTTTGAAAACCACTGATTTACAGAGATCTGCAGAGAAAGGGAGTCAAGCCCTGATCAAATCATGCCTGAACTACACGTCTGGATTTCCTGAATTATGTAACCCAACATATACACTTTCTTTGGTGAAACTAGTTAGAGCAGAGGGTTCTGTTACTTGTACCTGAAAACACTCCTACAGTTGCGGCCTCGAGGTCACTATCCTCACAGGGCACAAAATAGTACCCAGAAATATTCCATGTCTGTTTGAGAGGCAGAAGTAAGGAGTAACCACATTGACAACAATGGCTCCAGTCAAAAAGGAGACTTGATTAGATTTAAAGCCTTAGCCAGACAGACTGTCAGAGGATGCATCTAAATAGGCAGAACCGTTGTGCGGGCTTGGAGGTTAGGAACGAATCTCTAGTTCAGAAGTGCGCACACCGTGTGTATTCTGCGCTGTCCTGTCTCCTGTGTTACTGCAAAACACAGGAGAGATGGTTCACAACATAAGGGATCCAGAGCAAATAACACTGATTATAATCTAGTCCCTGGGGGCGCCTGGGTGGTTCAGTGGGTTAAGCCTCTGCCTTCGGCTCAGGTCATGATCTCAGCGTCCTGGGATCGAGTCCCGCACTGGGCTCTCTGCTTGGCAGGGAGCCTGCTTTTTCCTCTCTCTCTGCCTGCCTCTCTGCCTACCTGTGATCTCTCTCTCTGTCAAATAAATAAATAAAGTCTTTAAAAACAAAAACAAAAACAAAACTAGTCCCAGACTGTCCACTTTTCTTTCCACAAGAATACTTTAAGAATTTATTTGAGAGAACGCGCAAGCGCACACATGCGCACAAGCAGAGGGAGAGGCAGAGGGAGACGGAGGAGGCTCCCCATTGAGCAGGAAGCCAGACGTGGGGCTCAATCACACGACCTCTGCTAAAGGCAGACATTGAACCCACTGAGCCACCCAGGATACCCCATATGAATACTTTTCTCAATGGCCCCATAATGTTATATACTGTATCACTCACATAATTTTGGCTGTAGCAGAAAACCTAAACTCAAGTAAATGGCTTGACAAATGCTTGTTATCTTACATATCCCAGAGGGCGTTTTCTCCCCGCTTGGTGGGGTAGGGGGGAGCGCCAGGTTGGCAGGTTCAACAGCCTGCTGTCCGGGGTTGGTAGCTAAGAAAGAGCAGGACTACAGGAAGGATTTTAGAACAAAAAGCCCCCTTCCTACAGGACAAACCATAAGTACTGAAGACACTTACTTCAGTGTGGAGAATACTTCCGAGGGAATGGCTGCCTTTTGACCCTCCTTTGGGGAAATCTCTTTACTTTTGGTGGAAAAATAAATGTCTATGGCCCGTGGCCTCTGTAGAAGACGATTAAGCCTGAAGTGGCTATAGGGGAATGGCCCTGTTGGATGAGTGAGCTTTAGCTGTTTTCTCCAGCCCAAACCCCACTTCCGTCCCCTGCCCCAAGGGCGGCCACCCTGGGATTCTTCTGCTGTCAGCTCTCTGGGATGGAATGCCTTAACTTAGAACTTCTGCCCTGCACTGGTGTGTTCCCTGCTCCACAGATCTGTGTTTCACCCCACCTCTGGCCTTCTGCTTGGACCAGTCCCCTGTCCCAGTGCTCGGCCCTCTCCCTACTCCTGTGACTCATCTTGCTCAAGGCCCGGATCCAGGCCTGCCTCCTCAGTGGCGTCTTCCCCAAGGGCCCCAGCCTTCTTGGGTCACTTTCTATTTTCGACTCCAGGGGTGTTTGCTGTCTGTTGGGAGCTGATTGTGGTATCTGCCATACAGTTTCTGGCAGGACTTTTGTCTATTGCCTTTTCAGGCAAGCTATGCCGGAATTCCCCAATCCGAGGGCAGGGCGGGCGGGGTGGCCTGCCGGACCATGTAAGGGGCTAGACGAGAGGGAGAGTTGGGAGCCGGCCTGAGAACACGCTCCACAGGACACTGATTCTTTTGCTCATAAAACATCCTTGAAGGCTAAGCAGCAGCATGTCAGTGAGGGCTTTTCTCTTTGGAAGGGCCCCCATGAGACAAGAGAGCTTTCAACTGCGGACTGTTGAGCACCAGGGACCCTAAAACAGGAGCTGGATGGAGGGAGGGTCTTCCGAAGTGAATAGGATGTCTGGTCTGGGACCACAGCTGCCCTAGTGGAGGCTGTGTGGTCCTGGCAGCATGGCAGCACACTTGTGCTATCCATACCCGCCGACCTCATTCTGTCACCATGCTCTCAGTCCTGATGCTCCGGGGCCCAATCTCCTGTTTTCCTCTCCTCTGTCAGGCCGGGTTCATCCCTTGGGATCTGCCTCCATGGACACGAGGCAGACGGACGGTCTCCCCGACCAGCTTCCTGAGAAGAGCCAGCGTGTCAAAGCAGGCGTGGGGCCCAGGGAGGGCAGAGGAAGAGGGCCAGGGCAAGAGAGGGTGCGGACTTTAACCAAACATATAGGCTTTTCATAAGAACTTTATTTCTCAAAAAGGGGGAAGAATCCAAAGTATTAAAATAACCTTCTAATTTTTGTTTTGGAGGAAAAGGGTAGGATGACAAAATAATTTATATAAAAATTTCAAGCATAATTGCTGTAGATACTTCATCCCGGGACTCGCAGCTCCAGGTTCCAACGGCATCCCCAGTTGGGCTGAATCTTCTGGGCTCGGAGAGGCACAAGCATCTGGAATGCTGCTTTATCTTGATCCACAATAAATATAAAAGGTCAATCCTCCCCGTGGAAATGATTCAGTCCATTTTTGCGACTTTTTTTGATGAGAATGCTGAAATGAAGGGCTGCCCCTCTTCTAAATTCCAAGCCTTTCCTTTTTGAAGATGAGTGTGAGCGTAAGGAGATGAAACGTGGAAAAACATATTAGGTGTGATGGGCTCTAGTACCAACCAAACGTCAGGGGAGATGTTACCTCATTGAGGCAATACAAAGGTAAAAGCAGCCATGATTTTCCCATTGACTTTTTTGTGGGGAAGCTGCACCTTTCTGTTCCTATCATGAAGGGAACTGGACCATATGAAGCGACGTCCCTAACTGCAGCAATTAAGCGAGGCCCCCATTCATAGCGATTATTTTCTAACTAAAAAAGAGATGGGGGAATTGGAATATGCACATTAGCCATCCCTGGCATAGCCAAACGGAGCCCAGAAGCATCTGGGTGCACTTTCCAACAGGCAGACCCTTCCACGAAGTCGGAGATGAGAAATGGCTCATCCCCTGAGATTCTTAAGATAGGTTTAACTGTGAAGACCTCTTGAATCTTTCCCGGCTCTTCTTGAAATGCTTTCAGTTGGTGTTTCTCTGAGGCACAGGGAGGTTCTCGTGAAGGTATTTTAAACTTCCATGCTCTGAGAAATCTGAGACCACGTGGTCCTGCCCTCGCAGCAGCCACTTAGTGGTGAGCAGTCCCTCAAGTCCCACTGGTCCCCGTGCGTGGATCCTCGATGTGCTGATGCCCACTTCGGCTCCTGAGGAAAAGCATGGATGAGGATGCGGCTTTTCCCAGTCCCTGCTTCCTATCTGCCCACCAGACCCACAGCTCTTCCTCTCCTCATGTGCCACCCTCTCACCCTGCCCACTCCTGCTCCATCCTTCCCAGATCAGCTTGAGCTCCACGGTCCCCTTCAACATGTCCTCTGGTCATTATGAATCATAAGCCCTCTACTTCTGATAAAACACAATGTGTGGGCTCTCCTCCACACTTTTATCCCAAATGCATTTTGACAATACTAGGAATGCTGGCTGATATCTGCTTGGTGTCTAGACTGTGTATCATAATTTGACATTCAGGCATTTTTTTGAAGCATACAACAATGTCCAGTATCAAGGTTTCATCTCCTCAACTATTCTCTAAGTCCCAGAATGGAAGGGATGGGACATGTTCTCAGTATCCCCCAGAATTCTTAGTACACAGGCACTCACTAGACAGTTACTGTCTAATAACTGTCTGAATTACACGAATACTGAATACACAAAAGGGAACTATTCGTTTTCCTTCCCTCTTGCTCTAAGCTTAGACTCATGGCGTTAGGGGTTTTCCATGGTCTGGCTGGGTGTCCTGCAAGGGATACAGTGGAAGCAGGGTTCTCTCGTCCATCACAATTTTCCTGAGCATGTACTATGCAAGAGGCACCATGTTGGGCCCTAGGGAGGCAGTGGTGAATACCCAATGCAAGGTCATGTTATCTTAGAGCCCATACTTCTGTGGGCAAGGCAGTCAAAGAATATTTAGCAAATAATTCCTTGTGCTGCTAGGAGTGCACGAAAGGGTGCTGGGACAGACTGTGTGAGACGGTGGCCACACCAGTAGAGTGCTTAGGGAGAGTCTCTCTGAGAAAGGACTTTCCTCTGAACCCTGAACAATGACAAGGATCCAGCCAGTGGAGGGGCAGGTGGAGAGGCGCTGCAGGCAGAGACCAGCCGTGCAGAGGCCTGAGTGAGGACGTGCCAGGGAGTAGTGATTGGCAAGGACAGTATGACCACCAGATTTGAATTCTGGTTTAATAGCATAGGGACCACAAGACTTCGGGCACATGGTGGAACCATCTTTTCTGCTTCCGTTCATGTGGAAAACGAGGAACAGAATAGAACCCATCACGTAAAACTAAGTGAGACAATGCATGTGATACACTGAGCACAGCGCTGAGAATATGTAAATGCTCAATAAACACCATCTGCCACTTTTATTAATGCACTTCATAGGAATTTAACTCAACCAGAGTTTGAGCATTTGCTCTGAGCACGTGACGGACAGACGATGGAGTGGTCATTTGCTCTTTCCCCATCCTGGAATCTTGCTTGAAATCTAGGTACCTCAGCCCCTAAAAGTATGCTGCTATTTCTTCATCAACAACATGGAAAATGAAAATCAGTGAAAGGAAGGGATGTGACAATTAAATCAAAACCCCACCGTAACAGAAATAGGTAACTAACAGTAAAGAGCCTAATGACTAAGAATAACTGGGTAAAATTCTCTTTAACAACCATTAGTAATTCAGTGAGAACTGTTCTCTAGGCAGATCTATTCAAAAGTTCAGAGGAATTAAAATAATTCTCAGATGTGTCACAAATGCCTATTGGTGCTCTTAAAATGGTACCCCTGAAAACCAGAGACCGTCTGAAAATCTCTATACTGGGGAATGGAGATTTTCTTTTGTTCTTTCTTCATGGGGCTCGAACTTACAACCCTGAGATCAAGAGCTGTATACTCTACCTGAGCCAGCCAGGTGCCCCTGACTTTATTTCTAATGAGGGATGGGGAGGGGGAGGGGTTCTTCCTTTCTTTTTTTTCTAAAGTTACTTTTCTGAAGCTTTTTATTTCAAAGGCGTGCTTTAGAAATAAACCTTGCACCTCTGGACTTACTTGTTTTTGATACTGCCTATTTAAGCCCAGCATACATATTAAAACCTTCTATTGTCTTGTCCTCACGGGGAATCCCTCTCAGGTAACCTGGCTTTGTCTCACTGAAGGAGTGAGTCTGCAACAGCTCCTGAGGGACCTCGGCATGCACGCCTGTCATGACCTGTGCACGCAGGCATGCTGTGCTCTGCCCGTACTGTAACGGGAACAACCCAGGCTCTGGACTTGTCCAAGTGTGGGTCTGGGAGACAGCTCGGGGGCTTTGGGCAAGTTACTTCACTTCTCTGAATTTCAAAGGTCTATGAAAAAGAAAAACAAGTACTTACCTTCTTAATACACAAAATGTTTAGAGCACAGGACTTCTCCCAGCCCATGGCTGCTCTGAGGATTCTCTCTCATCAACCACCCTCCCACAATTCTTCTCTTTTATCTTAATCAAGCATGTGTGACTTCAAAGAACAGGTGTCTCCTCCACCCTCACCAGCTCCTTGGACACGGTGATTCACAAAGGGGCCTCTTTTTCTCCTGATCAGAATCTTTCTTACCCAGTCCGAACCGGTAGCCATCAGAGAAGCGAGTGCTGGCGTTCCAGAACACACAGGCACTATCTACGTGCTGGAGAAAGAACTCTGCTGTTTTCTCTGCAGCATAAAGAGAGAACACTGAGTTAGGGTGACCCATGGAAAATATCCTTCCTTATAGTCACACATTGATGACTGACCAGGGCTGGGCCCAGGGCCCTGAAGAGCTTCCCCACACATTAAACATGCAGACTTGTGAAAAATCTGAAAAGGAAGAAGGCTAACCCAGCTTCATGAGTGTCTGTTATGGAAATAGTAGTTGCCTGGAAAAGACTGGGTTGGAATACAATCTCCTCCTGTAGACAAACCCTTCATGCTGCAACAGCTTAACATACTATCTCTTTATAAGGCTCCGGAACCAGAATCCCTAAGTCTGAATTCCAATTCCATACCATGCCCACTATTGGGTGACCTTGAGCAGGTTTCTGAACCTCTCTGTGCCTGAGCAAAATGGAGACTAATAGTATCACCTAGCTCACAGGGTTGTGTGGAGGATAAAAGGACTTGACATCCACAGAGCACTCACCCCAGAGCCTAGCACACGTAAGTGCTAGTAAACATTAGCTATTATTATTGGCGGTGTTATGATTCCCCAATAAACCAACCACAGATCCCTTAAGGGGCCATGCTGGCTGCCTTTCCCGCTGGGCCTCCAGTGCCTGACAACTTGGAGGTCTCTCAGTACACATCTGTGCAATGAATGAATGTGTGTGAAGAGCTGCTTCTGCCCTCAGCCCCCTGAGCCTGGGTTTCCTCAGCTGTAAGTGGGTTTATTCCAAAAGCCTGGAGAGACTATTGTCTGGATTAAATGGTAATCCCTGTGACAGAGAATGAGTCATCTCCAGAGTAGCTAACCATCTCTTCCCTGCCTCCTCCCCTGGGGCCACTGTGACAATACAATGAGGCAGCAGATGGGTAAATACAACCAATGCCAGGCATTATCATTAGTCTATTCAGACTATGTTTTCCTGTAGCCAGAGGGGCTGAGAGGAGCAGGACCCAATGGAGACCAAGGTGGAAAAACCAAGTGCCAGATGCCTGAGGCACGTGTGCACATGTGCACTGACCATTCTCCGTGACGATGACATCTGTGTGCGAGCTGCCGTACTTGTGGATGTGGTCAATGGCCTCCTGGACGCTGTCCACCACTTCAATGCACAACTCCAGGTCCCCATACTCTGTTCGGAGGGACTTCACTTCAGAGGGGCTGAAGGTCAGATAGGAAGCGAACTTGGGGCCTGCGTGAATTTTCACCTGGAGCAAAGTTGAGGGGTGACAATATAAACACAGCAGCAGGAAGCCAGCTCACACTTCTTCTCTAGGTCCAAATAGCCAGACGAGCCTGAAGCGGGGAGCCTGTGGGTGCTGCAGCACAGACAATTAAACCAGCCCTGCCTTCCTTTAGAAGCAGCGCTCCACCCTCCAGGATGCTCTGCTTGGGAAAATGCGGACTGGCCACTTGCCAGCAGGGGGCCCTCAGTTAAAACTGGAACAGGGATTTAAGCAGGAAGCCTTTGAATGTTAAGAATGTGCAAGGCATTTAACAGGCTATCAACATAAGCCCTCAACCGCTGGCATCTTACTGAAATGAACACTTGACTACAAAAATCCCATCCCCTGCATATGGGACTCAGATATGGAATCACATGGAAAGGGGGAGACGGCTCGTATACATTTCTACTCCTTCCCTCCAGAAAGTCATAGGTGTGCTTTAGAGGAAAAGAGTATTTAGTCGGTAGCCAGGTCAAACTGTGGTTACTTGTCAGACTTCCAACTTTTGTCAGGCCCCACCTCTAGGCTCAGCTCAGTGACAGACTTGGGGGCTAATTGTGTTCCTGGCTGGAGGAACTTAAGAACTGGGGGCTGGACACTGAGGGTCCCCCCTCACAAGTCTGATCCCACTTAGGCTTCATTCTCTGAGACCTCCACAGGGCAGTGCTCGTCTTGATTCTTGGGGACCAAGCTCTTGCTTTCACTCATGTTACAACAAGCGGTGTTTGTCCTATTCTTGTTGTTCCGAAGGCCCTTTTCCCTGGAACCCCTCTTCTTCCAGGCCTGGGGACCAACCATGTTCTCCTCAGGGAGAGGAAACCCATCCCTGAGCCCTAGCTCTGGGCAAGTCATCCTGCTGGTTTACTTCAGGAAATACAAAGGTATTACATGAAGTACACATATTGACTAATTTTGATTCAAAGAATATTGCAAGGCAATCTTGAGAATGACTAAGGATATCATGGGTTTGTCTGAATCAGGAACAGGAGGTTTATTCCTGGCTAAAGGACAATTTTCCTCCTGTCTAGTCCAGTTCAGTGTGGTGTATGGCATACACAGGTGGCCCAATAGTATCAAGGAAGGTCCCAAACATGAGTGATCATGTAATCTAATTCCATTTTAATTTGTGGGGTGCATTTTCATTTTCAAAACAATCCTTTCAGGCCCTCACTGGGACCAGGCCCACCCATTTATAAGATGACTGGGGCCTTCCTTTCCAGGTAAAGGATGAAAGGGAAAAAGACACACTCAGTGTCAAAGCAACCAAGGCCAGCAGCCACTTTCTCTAAATGCTGCACTTGCTTATGTAATTATGAAAGGGTGCCACGGCATCAGATATTAAAGTTTACAATGTGTTCTGCCAGAAAACTTGAGATTGCCCACTTTTGCCTGGAGAGCATATATTTTCTTGCAATTAGGAACTTAAGATGGAACATACATTTGTCTGAAACTTACCGGCACTGGTTTTTACAACCTCAATGAAATGGTAATAATCTAGGGAGAACATTATACAAATTGTTGACTCCCAAATATCATCGTATTAAGGACATCAATACTGGTAATTGAAGACACTGGTGGAGGAGTGGACACATATAAATCTCTGTTTGAAAACATTTCTGCACAATCTTTCCAAATCAAGCAGAAATGTGTGTTCAGAAATAAACTTTAAACAAGGCTGCCTCAATAAAAGGCTCCCAGAAACAGAACTGCCACGTGACCTGTCTTATCTTTGCCCTCTCTTAGCACTTACCACATTCCACTCTGTAATACAGCAACTGGAATATGGGTTTCTTCCATCGACTAGATTTTGACAAAGCAGGGATGTGTCTTACTCGCTGTGTACTGAGCACATAACTATGTCTGAGCACAGAACTATGTCCACAGTAAATGCTCAAAAATACTGCTTCTTAAATTGCCATAAATGGTATGGCAGCTGCTCCTGGTCTAATCCCACAGGCTTCGAAATCTCAAAATGGAAGACAGGAAGTGATGTATGAGTCCTGGGACTTGTCATACCTGTTCCACTCTCAGCATGTCAATGATCTGGTCAAATAATGGTGTTCTCAGCAGATCTCGGTGGATTAAGAGAGTCTCCAAAGCATTACAGGCAGCTGGATATTCACATTTAGAGTCTCGGACTGAAAAAAGGAAGACAAAGAATTGTTTCTAGTAACGTGCTCCCAAGCCACACAGGATCTGATAAATATCTTGCCTGCAAACAGCAGGGGCCCCATCCAGCTCACCCAGTCTGGTGACTTTATCGACGCTGGCCTCTGAATCCACATACATGTGGCAGATTCCCTCACTGTGCCCCATCACTGGGATTCCCTTAGCAGCTTTCTGGATATCTCTGACCAGCTGGGAAGAGCCTCGTGGAATGATCAGATCTATCATTTTGTCTAAGCGACAAAGATCTTCCACTTCTTCTCTGGTATTCACCTGAAGAGGTACAGAATAAAAACAAAAATGGCATCTGACCTAACGAAATATAAAGTAGCAGCACCCAGAGTGCTGCTGACCACCTCTATCCTGCGATGAAGTGCTTGTCAGGACACTGGGGTGATGGCCTTTTTCCCTCCTCTTTTAATTTCACCCATATGTCATGTGACTTACAACAGAAATACAAATACATATGTACGAGAATGTTCATAGCAACTTTATTCTGTGTAGCCCCAAATCGGAAACAACCCTAAAAAGTTGGCCAAAGGAAGAAAGAACAAACTGTAGTATATACATGTAAATGGAACACCACATGGCGACAGGCAAGAGAAAACAACAGCTTGAGGTAACATCGTGGATGACCTTCACAGACATAAAGGTGAACAAAAGAAAAAGAACACAAAGGAGTGCCTGGGTGGCTCAGTTCGTCAACCTTCTGCCTTTGGCTCAGGTCATGATCCCAGGGATTGAGCCCTGGCACCAGAGCAGGGAGCCTGCTTCTCCCTCTTCCTCTGCCCATTCCCCCTGCTCTCCCTCTCTCTCAATAAATAATTTAAAAAACCCCAACAACACAAAAGAGTGTATTTTGTATGATGCCATTTATAATGAAGTTCAAAAATAACCAAAACAGGGGCTCAGTGGGTTAAAGCCTCTGCCTTCAGCTCAGGTCATGATCTCAGGGTCCTGGGATTGAGCCCCACATCAGGCTCTCTGCTCAGCAGGGAGCCTGCCTCTCTACCTACTTGTGATCTCTGTCTGTCAAGTAAATAAATAAAATCTTAAAAAAAAAAAAAAAGTATAACCAAAACAGATTCAATGTGAAAAAAGCAAAGAGGGGGCGATTACAAGGGGAAGACGGCCATACTGATTAGAAGGGACACAGGAACCTTCTGGGGTGCTACAAACATTCTACAGCTGGATAGGGGGCCAGTTATATATGTGCGTACGTGGATCCATGGAAAACGTCCTAGACTTGTTCATATAAGATCTGCACAATTTACTCTATGGATATGATACAGCAGTAGGAAGAAGGCTGGAAGGAAACCTGTCTAATTAAGCTAGGATGTAGCAGAGCTGGGATTTGAACCCATCAAGTCTGTGCCCTTTCCACCCCCTATGTTGTTATAGAAAAAATCTAATTCTTGTCAGTGAGTATGTAAGGCAGTGGGTTTACAGACACTATCCCAATAGCAAGCAGAATCCCAGCACGTTGGAGTAAGTGGGCCTCCATAGAGAAAGAGAAGGATCTGGAGTCAGCTGAGGTTCAAATCTACACTCTCCCTGATTTTCTGTGAGTTACTTCTAGCACTGAGCCTGTTTTTTCCCTAATACTGATGGCATTTTCCTGCTACGGTTATTGTGAGGGCTGAATGAGGTACGGATGGAAGCTGCCTTGCCTACAGCAGGTGCTCAGTAAACTCCAGCTATTACAGTCCAGTTCAATGACTCCACTTGCTGATTGAGGAAAGTAAGATGATGGTTAAAATAATGAGCACAATGACAACAGTGATAATAACATGACCTCAAACTCACATGCTGCACAATGGGCTCATAAACTGTTTCATCTGACTTGCCCTAAATCACTCTGCCAGTGGGCAGAACCCTGACCTGATACTCTACGTAAGTGTGCCCCAAGAATGAAGGGCTACCAGGCATTCTTGTAAATCACAGTGCCAGGGCACAGCTGTATGACAGTGGCCTTCCTAAGCCACTGACGACTTCTTGGGCCAAGGAAGCCTCTGGCATCATCCAGGGTCAGCAGGTGCACAGGACCTGCCGCTTTTCCAGTCAAGCTTGCCTATACAAGTGGCTTGACCTTAGGTAACCTAAGCTTTGCTTCAAACACCCAAACACCTGACCTGGGGTTCTGTGCCTGATGGGGCTCATTCCCAAGGACCTACCAGCTGTATGGCCTCTTTCACTCCGTGGATTGAGAGGGCCTCTTGGGCCAAAAGGTGAAGAATCCGATTGCTGTGTGTGGCCTCCTTCCCTCCTTTGAGTAACAAGCCGTTACCACTCGCAATAGCCAAGGCTGCCACCTGCAGATCAAAGAGGGGAGAAGTGAGGCAAAGGGAAAAAGCAACCATTGCAACAGTAAGCACTCAACTGAGTACTCCTCCTGTGCCAAGCACTGTGTAGTCATTTTTTAAGACCTAATCCATTTAATCCTCACGGATTAAGGGAGGAAAGACTCCCATGCTCACCCTACGTCCTAGAGTAAACAGGTGCTGGTTTTTCATCTGTTGTTTTTAAGTAGAACTGCTCCTTAAGACTTGATACTAGTGCAAAGAAAGCTTTGCAAAGAAAGCAGTATCATCCTACTGGTCAGTATGGTGGGGAAATGGTCCCAGATTTCTGGGAGAGTGGGTAACCAGTGGGGCAACCCTCTAATGCCACCTTATGAATCAAGGCATGGCTGCTTAGTAAAATCTTTTAACACACGGTTTCTCAACATTAGCCTGTGATAGTCAAATTCCTTAAAGAGGTTGCATTCTAGTTTCCATGAACTACTAAAAGTTTTCCTGAGAGATTTACATCTAGGAGACCATCTGTGACACTAACAATAAAGGATCTTTTTCACATGGGCAAAACCAGCTACTAGATGAATGCCCTTGCAGGAAGCTAGAAGAGGTCAGGGAATAAAGTGCCCCAGTGAGCTGAGACATGGAAATGTGCTCCTGCATTGTACTGTGAAGGTTTTATTTGGGTTCACGTCCCAGCTCCACCCTTTACAACAAGTGGCAGGAATAAGAACTTCTATAAACTTCAGTTTCTTCAACTATAAAATGTACATATGAATACCTACTTTGGAATCACTTGGAAGAATCAGGAACATAAATTAAAGACCTGAAAAGTCCCAAAAATTACCTCTGGGGGAGGAAAAAAGGTAAGACTTTCTCACCAAAAAAGAGAAAAAAGAAAACTATCTTGGGGGACTTATTTCATGTGCTGAAAATACATTCTTCCCCTACCCAATGGCAGGCCCATACCTGGGGCAGACAGTCAGGGCGGGACTCAAAGATGACCAGCAGGACTCCAATTGGGACAGTCACTTGTTCTAGTTCCAAATTTTTGGCAATTCGGGTTCGGCGCAAAACACGCCCCACGCTATCCTGTGAGGAGGCTGCAATTTGTCGAAGGCCGATGGCCAGGCTGTTCAGTTTGGATGTGGAGAGGCTCAGGCGTTTCAGCAGAGGAGCTGCTAGTCTCCCTGAAGAGGTGTGAAGAACACAAGATAAAGGAGCAGCTCTGGGAGGGCTGCAGCTGCTCTACTGAACACACAGCACCGTGTGCGGAACAGACACGAGCTTAGGGGTCTTGAGCAGACAATGACATGCCCCTTATACAGCTTCTCTAGGGGGCTCTTGGCAGGAGAGTTCACCATGTAAAGGCACTAAGCCAAAACCCACTGTGCTGGCAATTTCAGTTCCAGAAATCCATCATTTGCGTGAGCAAACTTGCATATAATGAGATACTTGTTACAGCATTTTTACAATAGAATCAAATTCAACTTGAAAATTTAGACAATGAGCTACAGTGCAGTTGTACAAATAATGTTTCTATACAAACTGCTATAGAAAGCTGTCCAGGATACAGTTTGTGAAAAATGCAAAACTACCAAAAAACATGCATGATAAAATCCTATTTATCAAATTTTGCATATATGCATGTGGACATGGAGATGTCTGCTGATGATCTCTCTCAGCATTATTTTAATTTTTTGTAACAAGCTTATTTTTATAATCAGAAGCATTAAAGATATTTTCTTTTGAAATAAAAACTTAAAGAGAATTATGATAATTTCACATACAGCATTTTCTTTCAATTTAAATACACCATTTGCATGGTGTGACTGTCTACACACACACTCCTGACACACATACACACACACCAGAAAAATCACCTGGAAACACAAATCACTACTATAGTTAATGTTGAGATGAGATGATGAAAAATGTCCCTTTCTTTTTTTTTCTTTCCTTTTTTTTAATAGTTACATCCACCAAGGTAAAATAATAAAAATTTTTCTACTTAGGAGGGGAGGAACCAACATTATATTAAAAAAAAGTTAAATCATCATTTTACCAATTACATCAATCCATTTTCTTCACTTTTCTCTATGTGGTTTTTTTTTTCTAAAGATTTTATCTATCAAAGAGAGAGAATAAGCGAGCACAAGTAGGGGGAGCAGCAGGCAGATGGAGAAGCATTCTCCCTGCTGAGCAAGGAACCCAATGAAGTACTTGATCCCAGGACCCTGGGATCATAACCCGAGCCAAAGGCAGATGCCTACCCGACTGTGTCCCTCCCTGTGTGCTAACAAATTTTAAACACAGTGTTAAATGTTACATTCCAATTTTCCACCTCACAATGCATGTGTGTTTTCCATGTTGCCAAAACTGTTGTAATTACTGCTAAATACTCCACTGAGTTAACGTAGCTTAATGCACTTAACTAGATCTATGTTATTAATAAACACTGAGGTCGTCTGCAGTTTTCAGGGTGATAAATAACCCTGCTCCAAGAATCATTGCATACAGAATGGTTTTCTCTGCCTGAAATAATTTCTTAGGATACATTTCCTGACATGCGCTTACCAAGTTAAAGGGGACCACCATGCTCCTGTATACCCAGGACTTTGTTTTTAAGTCACTGTGTGTCCTTATGAATTTCCAGGGAGATACAACTGGGATCAAAAGTCAGAGGTCTGCCAACAACTAGCTGTGTGACTTTAAGCAAAAGTTTTAACCTTAGTGGATCTTAATTCTTTTACTTTTAAACAACTGGTAAGATTATCATCAAAGATTTCTTCCATTTCTGAGAATCTATTTTAGGACTTTCCAATACTGCAAAAATTCAAAAGACCAGATGTAAACTCTAAAGGAAGTTCCAAAGCAATAGCTCAAAATGTTTTAAGAAATCAAAGTAATGTTGATGAGCCAGCTTTGCAAGGTTTCTTTGAAGGAAGACCACTAATCTGAATGTTTAATTTAAGGCACATTTATTCAAGAGAAAAGGAAATACAAAGCCTCATAAAATCACCCCCCATTTTTTTAGGGTGGAGATAAAGAATTAGGAAGGAGAGAAAGACTGAGGCTGACTTGACTCTCTACATATTTAGCTGTCTGCAGTGTGAGTTCGGCTGTATCACTCACTCTACCATTTGCACCTCAGGGGCATTTGTGGATGGCATCTGTTGCTAGCTCTGGGCAGACTACGCACTGATTAATTAACTACACGATATGCTATCTCTCATCACAGGCCTCCCAAACTACTTCCACAACTATTTTACATGATAGTCCATATGGGTTTGAATCCTGGATCTGTTACTGGCCATATGGTTTTAGACACATGTCAACTTGCTTGTGCTTCAGTTTCCTCCTCTATAAAATAGGTATAATAAATATTAACGAACTCAAAGGTACCATGCTATAAAGATAAAATGATATCCTATCTATAAAGCCTTTTAGCACAATGCCTTGCAACATGGAAAGGCCTCAATAAGTGTTAGCTGCTATTAGTGGAATGTCTAAAATGACGGGGTCCTCAATCTTTTTTCTGCACTGAAACTGCCACAGTATCCATGGCTCATGACCTGTGGGTATAGAAAAAGCCCCCTGGAGGGCTGTACCAGGTATCTGGGAAAGGAGCTGAAAATGGTATGTACAATTTGAAAAAGCCCAATGAATATTAGAAAGCAACTCTTAATAAAAAAGATGTATAATACATGATTTCTTCTATAACAATCTTGTCTTTAGGAAGACTATGACTATTAGTAAAACAAAGAACAAAAACCAAAAGAAATCCTCTATAACACTGACTCCCAGTCACTTGGTCTTTACCCTCTGCCTCCTCCAAGTCTTTTTTGTTGGCTAACAGGATCTCCTCACGTTGGTCTGTCAACAGATCAGCCAGATGATGGATAATCTCTGCTCTCTAGGAAGAAAGGTAAAAACATTGAACAAATAAGCAAACACATTCATCCAAGAAGAACGCACAGCATACTTTTAAACCTACTCCTCTGAATAAGCCAGGTCTTGCTCCTAAACCCAAGGTCACCACTCACTGAAATGGCCTTACCTCCTTTCAATCCCCATCTCAGCTCTCACTTTTTCCTTCCTCTCTCACTATTAATCTCCCTAATGAATGACAGACACAATCTGTCCCCAAGGGGCCAGCATTTTGAATCAGCAGAATACATCCACCTCCGCATACTCGGTATCACTGGCTATATAGTTTAACTCCCAGGTTCTTTTACATAATTATTTAATGAATTCAGCCAAAGGGAGAAAACCAAGAGACCCCAATCCTTACCCACCTAGATTAAGAAGTGTAGCAAATGAGTGAGATTACTGAAGGAGCAATGGGAAGTGGCTTAAGAGACAAGCTAAGCTCTTCCTTTGCTTTCCTCTCTCTGCTTGTATTGTTTTAAATTCTCCTATTCCTCAGGCCACAGTGCTTCCTTGAAGAAACCTAAATACATGACTCTCAAATCTGTCCTTAACAACACAAGCCTCAAGAATCCAATCCCCAGCTTCCACCTGCTTCCATTTCCAGACTCTTCACATCTGCTACTTCCCTGTGGGAAGGATCCTACTAGAGAGCAGGCTCTTGAGCTTGCATTTTATAGATAAGTTAGGTGATTCAGATGGGTTAGAACAAGCAGTTTTCCTCCATTTCCCTGTCTGGAATATGGCAGGATTAGGGAGCTTCCTTGTTCTCATCATTTTCATGATGTTTTTGATCAAAACATCAGATTGATGAAAAGCTACCTTAGGCCTCAGGCTACAAAGACAAAAGGGAAAATAAAATTTGGAGAAAGAAAAAAGGCAGAACAAATCTGAATCATACCTGTAACTAGAGTAACTCTCTGGGGTCATGAGGAATGAAGGGGGAGACAGGCTTGACTGTGCACTAACATGCATGGCTCACATGCATGACTCACTCTGAAAACCAACAAAACTATTAGTTAGAGTTATTACCTGCTCAGGTTCCAAAGTGGCCAGCATCCTTCCTCCTGATCGAGCCATTTCTCCCTGCTGCTCAACGGTAGGACCTATAAAAATATTTGCAAACATCAGATCACAGACTGCTAACCCTGCACGTGCACAGAACGAATGCTCAGTGTTTTGGTGTGTTGTTTCCCAGAGGTCACTCGGACCAATAAAATGGCAAAAGAATAGACTAGATTAACTCAAGCACAAATACAAGAAACTTTTCTGTATTTCTAAACTGGACAACATCATTTGTATCTTACGGAGTTCTTTCAATTCCACTTTGGCTTATATTCTCTAATATGTTTCCACTTCTGAATGCAGATTATTTGGCAATTCTGTTTTTGTGAACAATTCAGAGTACATATCATGTCTTACGCATCTTTGCATCTCTAGGCATCCAGCATGGGCCTAGCAAATGTTTCTTAAGAAAATGGATGCTTATATTCTTTAACTTACTGGTTTTAGAGAAAAACAGGAAGTCTAGCAGGGCAGGTTAGCTAAATTTAACAAAAGCAAAGCAAAATCCAATTTTGCAAGAGTGTTTGAGACAATACCAAAATTCATGATATCAACACATAGATTTTGTGATCTCTGTTCCTAGAGGACAGCTTGGTCTTCAGTCTCATCTAGGCATGGTGTGGCTACCTATCATCCACAAACCATGGGACTCTACAAAGAACTACTTACCTGCAGGCTTTACTTCAGAAAAAAAGGTGCCAACTTTCTTTCCCTCCACGATGTCTGTGATGACATGCCCAGACACCTTTGGGTGGGTTCCGTTGGCAATAACCACAGAAGTGCCACCTTGCAAAGCCCAGAGGGCCGCTTTCACCTAATAGGAAAGGTTAGATCCCATCATGAGATTCAGACCTTTGCAGGGTCTAGTCGTCCACACTATAAACTTGCAAAAAGATAGACAATACCATGTGATACTGAGCAATAGAAGTATATGCAGGAATATTTCCAACAGCTTGGAAGGTCTGAACACACACTCAGCTCATGCCTTCTTTCCAGCCCAACTTCAGCATGTGCTGCCTAATGCTGAGTCAATCTGCCCTTTATGCTCAGTGCTCAGTCTGGTGTTTGACCAGAATCTGAGCCTGAGTTCTTTTAGCCTTTGCATACCTTTTTAGTATGTCTCCGCCATTGCCACATATGATGCTGTATCTTAAGGGTATTACTTCCTAGAGTAATGGGAGGGAAGAATTTCTGAAAGATTTCATAAAGAATATTTGAGCTGGGGCACCTGGCAGCCTTAGTCCATGGAGTGTGCGACTCCTGATCTCTGGGTTGTGAGTTTGAGCCCCGTGCTGGGTGTAGAGATTACTTAAAAAAAAAAAAAATCTTAAAAGAAAAAAAGAAAGAGGGGTGTGCCTGGGTGGCTGAATCAGTTGAGCATCTGCCTTCATCTCAGATCATAATCCCAGAGTCCTGGATTGAGCCCTGCATTGGGCTCCTTGCTCAGCAGGGAGCCTGCTTTTCCCTTTCCCTTTGTGTGTATGCCCACTCTAGCTCTCACTCTCTCTCAAATAAAATCCTAAAAAAAAAAAAAAAAAAAAAAAAAAAAAAAAGAAAGAAACTTTTGAGCTGATAACATTAGAGGATTTATGAATTATGAAAAATATATAGACCCTGCCCTTGACAAGTTTATAATATGAATGCACCATATAATATTAGTAAAGAGAACACATACGCAGACACGACTAAATATAGGTACACAATATGCATTAAGTCTGAATTTAGATATGCACATTTAAGTACATATGTGTTTAGTATCATAACCATTAATGCCCAAACACTCACAAAGTAAAAAGGATAAAATATTGTCTGGTTTTATATCTGTTACAGGCAGTAAGAGCATCAAATCCTTACCTTGGCTTCCATGCCACCCATTCCTACTCTTGACTTGGTTCCAAAGGTCACAGACTGCTGATCTCCAGGATAAAATATATCGATGAGCTTTGCATCATCTGACCCTGGGGGACTGTCAAAAAGACCTAAAAAGCAGACAAAAGTCAGTAATATTGCTGTAACGGAAGCGACTGTCCCCTAAAACAGACCCCTGGGCAACTGCCAACCACTCTGTACATGACTGAGCCAAATGAATTCTGTGTTCTAACAGCTCTAACCAGAAAAGGGAAGAAGGGATGTGTATAGTCTGCCCACGTTGAAAATCAGCAACAGGAGGACTCTCTTTACATACTTTTACAACTTGGCTTAATGAATGAATGCTTGCTAGTATCATGGCATGACCACATCCTTGGCACAAAACTTACCAGCCCTGTCCATTGTCTACAGGGAAGCTGTCCTCACCTCTGCCACTGTTACTTATGATGCAGAATTAAGGAAGTAACTGAAGGATGAGTGGCCACTGCAGAAGACACAGCAGCTGTATACTATAACATGACTGTCTCCAAGTGGGATGAAATAGGAGACAGGTTTTCATGAACTCTCTCAGCACCCTTTGAAACAGCCACTGACTATACTCTGCATATTACGGGCAAGCTGATGTGAAGGTTAGGCTTCGTCAGCAGAAGAGCACAGGACTCCCAGCATTCATTCTAGATTTATCATCACAAAGCCCATGTCCCTTTTATAACCAAACAGAATAACATAAAATACAAGTTACATGAAACATCATATGCATACAATCCATGATTAAAAGTCTTAATAATTTCACTTGCAAAAAGAACAAGTTGGAGGCTTGGAAAGAAAAATCATGGGCCTGTGAAAATGGAATCACTTTAAGGCCTGCGTGGGACACATACAGAGAGGAACTGCCCTGGGCTGGGGACTGGTCAATGATATCTGGGCAGTGATGTTTTTGGTTTAGTTACTGCTTTTCCTGTGTGAAAATACAGCCCCTCTGCTTCATTATTCCAAATCTCTAACACAACCCTGCTATATACATCCTCTCCAGGAGAAAGGTATCAAAGGAGTGATGGAAATGGTGTCTGGTATAGAACGAAGCGGTGTGAACCATGGGCAGCAATGACAGGGGGAGGAAAACCCACCTCTCACCACCTCTGCCCACTGCAGCCCAGCATGCATGGTTCCTGGATTTAGGGCTGGAGTCTTTTCAGAAGGCACTATGCTATAAGTTCAAAAGCGTGGATCCCAAGGCTGTTTTGGTTTCATACAAAAATAGCATGGGCAAGGTTGTAAAGTTCCAAGCGATTCCTTCTCAAGAGATGCTGAGGAGGGCCTAGCATTCTGGTATTCTCCTTACTCCTCTTTTCCCCTTATAGTGGCTTCTCAAACCCATCAAGAGCATATTTAAAATTCTAATTATCATGCTAAAAATCAACATTCAGTGGATAACTAATCAGGGTTAATAACCCAAGCCTGTTTTATATACATGAATGTTCATAGTTGCGTTAGTTAGAATAGCTCAAATGTCTACCAACTGATGAATAAGCAACTAAAATGTGGTGTATCTACAGAGTGGAGTATTACTTGGCAATCACGAGAAAAGTACTGATAAATGCTATCACACTGATAAGCAATTTTAGTGTTTGAGGCCGCATTAAAAATGTTTCCTCGAGTCTAGTTCAAATTGGGTGTTACATACTTAACTTTCAAATTCATGTCCTTTACCTTGCTAGGTAGTACAGGAGAGGGAAGGGTGTAGATTTTTAAATTGAACAGATCTAGTTCTAAAACCAGCCTCTGCTAAGCACTGTGTGACTTTGGATATACCATTTAGCTGGTGTGAACTTAATTTTTAATTTCTTCACCTGAATAGCAGAGCTAACCTATCTACTTTGCAAGACTGCTATAAGGATTCAAAAAAATTGACATTTGTAAAGTACCTAGCACGGTATTTGTGCATAGTAGAAATTTAATAAAAATCTGCAGATGAACTGAAAACCCTTCTTTTCTAGAGTGGCTCACTCTTATCCCAACCTAGCTATTCCTGTCCTGAGATTTCAAATTTACGGTGGATAAAAATGGCACTAAGACTTCTTACAGGTAAAGAAATGGACATATAGGTATGATATATCAGACTTCCCACAAGGGCAGAAGACAGATCAATCCATCTATATCTGCCCCTGCTTCCATGAGGCAGCTCCCTGCTCTTAATCTTACACCCATGGAGTGTAAATGGAAAACAAGTCCTACCAAAGTACCCTGCCTTGGGTCTGGGCTGGGAACCAAATAGGTTTTTGTGATCTCCTGGGAATGTAATGAGGGCCCTTTGGGATCCTGTTAGGTTTGGCCTATTTTAGACACAGCTACCATATTCCTTATGTGTCAAAATGTAAACTGGGAACAGCTTACGAGAGTGAGAAGAATGAATGGAGAGTCAAACTGGAACCAAGAGGGACCCCTCTGAGGAAGGGGAAAGCAGGGTAGAAGAGATTAACATATAAGACCATGGTGGCCACATAGGCAGGACTTCTGCAGTGGTTCCAATTTAATATCACCTGTCTTATGATTTACATTAAAAACTGAAAGTGATCAAACCAAAGTGAAATAGCACTTCATACCTATCAGCGAAAAGGCAGATTATAAGAGGTAAGTGCTGGCAAGGATGTGAAGAAACTAAAACCCTCATACAGGGCTGACAGGGCTATAAAATGATGCAGCTGCTTTGGAAACCAGTCTGGAACTTCTTCAAAAGGCTAAACATACACGAAATTACCAAATGATCTTGCAGTTCTACACCTAGGTAAAACAAAAAACATGTCGGCACAAAAATCTGGACATGGATGTTCAGAGTGGCATAAGTCTATCCCCTGATGAACACGTAAACACAATGGGGTATGTGTGCACAATGGAGTAGTAGTTGGCAATTAAAAAAAAGGACTACTGACAGATGCCATGACGTCCATCGATGAACCCTGAAAACATCATGCTAAATGAAAGAAACCAGTCACAAAGGATCACATATTGTGTGATTCCACTTCTACAGACTGTCCAGAACAGGAAAATCCATAGAGACAGAAAATAGATGAGAGTTTGCCTGCAGTGGAGAGTGATGGCAAATAGGTACAGGGTTTCCTATTGGGGTGATAAAAATGTTCTAAAATTGTTGTCAGGGTTGAGCAACTGTATGAATATACCAAAAATCAATGAACCGAATAGTAAATCTTGAATAGCTGAGCTGTATGGTATATGAATCACATCTGTATAAAGCTGTTCTAAAAAGCAAACCTGAAATGCCTGGAAATGACAATATTTCAGCATTCAAACTCCATCTCCCAGATTCCCTCACCTTCTTTTTTTTAAAAGATTTTATTTATTTGACAGACAAAGATCACAAGTAGGTAGAGAGGCAGGCAGAGAAAGAGGAGGAAGCAGGCTCTCCGCAGAGCAGACAGCCCGATGCAGGGCTCAATTCCAGGACCCTGGGATCATGACCTGAGCCAAAGGCAGAGTCTTTAACCCACTGAGCCACACAGGCGCCCCCCCCCACCACCTTCTTTTGAGCCATAAAATCCCTTTGTTAGACCATATGCCTCAGAAAAAAATGGTCCATAGGGTAAGAAAAAAAAAAAAATCAAAGAACTCAAAGAGAGGAATTCACGTGCTCCCCCATTTGGTATTTAAAACAAAGGTTGGATTAAAGGAAAGGGAATCGCTTTGTACCTTCTACATCTGAAAGAACGATCAGGAGGTCAGTTTTCATTTCCACGGCCAGACGCGCAGCCAGGCTATCATTATCTTTAACACTAATAACCTGGAATGCAGGTAAAAAGTTAAAAGTGAGTGAACTATGCAGCTCAAGAAGATGTTCACAGAAGCACTCTGCTAGGTTCAGGCAGGCAAGATTAATGACTGAGTGTGTGGATGACAGCTCTTATAGGCCCTTCTATCTCAAAACACTGTGCCTACTGCCCCCCCCATTTCTAAACATGCACCCTTCTCTCCAATGACACACACAAGCCATGCTCATAGCACCATATGAAACCACTATAGCACCTCTCCCTGTTGAATGAGACCCTCCCCGACTTCAGAAGAGCGTATGCAGCCACTGCTCCATGAGGCCAGCTTCTGTCCCAATTGCCCCACCTTGTTTAGGCCAAACTTCCGGTGTTAGTACATGCAGCACAGCACAGCATTAGACTCCAGCATGCTCAGCCCTTAGGAATACTTTACCCACATTTACCCCCTGAAGATCACTATTGGGCTCAGCTGGGGGTACGACAGCATCATTCGTGTTGACAATGGGCACGATGTTCATTCGGAGGAGCTCATGAAGTGTCCCATTAAGGTTCCGGCGCTTCTGTTCATCATGGAAATCCAAGTTGGTCACCAAAATCTAAAAGTTATTAAATGGATTGGAAATGCAGAGGGAGAGAAATTATGAACATCCTAGCAACAACATACAAAAGATGCTAAGAGGAGGGGAGTTAAACTCTAGCTTTCTGGATCCCATACAGATTGGAATGGAACATATATCTGTGGATACTGATCTAATTCTTTCAAAGATGGGGAAAAAAAAATCAATCACTTGGAATATATAAGGATGCTCAAGACTTCTTGTAGAAGTACTTTAATTCTCAAAGAGCTACTAAATCTCTTCTATTTACAGCTTAGGAAAATTAATGTATGAACTTTAGAGAGATACACTTTGGAGGATGTGATGGCCATCCATTAATTTCTAAAATATCTCTATCCTAGCATCAGATTCAGGGGCTGGCCACAGTAGGCACTGAAACATTAGGTGAGTGAGCCAAGAACTGTCTGCCCTGACCAAAGAAGTGTAGGAGACAAAACGGAAGAGGGCTGTGCTGCCTCCCCTGCTCTGCCACCAACCATGGCTGAGGTTAGCAAAGACGGGGTCTGAGCCTGTGACTGGTCTGAGGCTTATGAAAGCGAGTCTTCAGTCAGAAACTGAAAAGAAGGCCTAGACTTAACTTAGTTCAGGGGAGGCGAGGAGCATAAGCTACTCAAAGGTCTGGTGAAGAGCTGGGCGTGGGGTTGGGCTGACAGCTCTACTTCCTTGTTTCCAGCAGAGTACTGGGCAATGGCTAGCAGGAGAAGGTAACTGAGGATAGCAAGAAACTAATGGTAATAAGCCCTGAAGCTCATAAATAAATGTTTCAGTGAAATCCCTCTAATGTTTAAGGAAGAAGGTTCTTGCAATGTGGACAGGCTGAAGTAGGAAAGGCAGCATGCAGATGGTCAAGAAAGAAGGTACCCAAACAGTAAAAGTAGGCATAGTGAAGCCCTGAGGCTCTGGTTATGGTAACTAAGAAGATGGTAAAGCAGACTTAATGATAAAAAAATGTAGGTAAGGAAGACAACATGGACATGGTTACACAAACAAGGGAAATAATCTACTCACTTATTTGGTAAAAGACTTACTCAATACTTCAGGAATGTCAGGCCCTGTATGAGCTGCTGAGATAGAGAATAAAACTGTTGATAGTTTGGGGAAGGTGGAATGGGGCACATTTTTTTAAGGACAGATCATGAACTCTTTTTTAGGAAAGAATCCTGTAGGAAACAGAACTTGGTCAAAGGCAAGTCTACAGATTCTAGCTATAGGGGTGAAAGGTCAAATGATAAAATAAACGTGTGTAGGATAGGCAAGCAGGAGGTATAAAGGTCCAGTGAAAATAACCTGTTGCTCAAACAGTTTTACACAGAAGGAGTAGAAGACAAGAGCCAAGAGCCCTAAGAGAGAAAAGTATGTGCATGGAATTGGGCAGTCTGTTAGAGTGCAAATCAATTTCATTTTTATGAAGAGAAAACAAGCTGCTCTATTTAAGTCTTTAACCTGACAAACAACTTGGTGGAGTTTTCCAAAAGCCACTGATAATGGTCTTTAATTTTAAGGTTTATTAATTTATTTTTAGAGAAGAGCGAGAAAGAAAGCACGTGCAGGCATGCAACGGGGGGCAGAGAGGGGAGGGAAGAAAGAAGGAGATAATCCCAAGCAGACTCTGGTACCAGAGTGGGGAACCCAACATAGGGCTCAATCCCACAACGCCAAGATCATGACCTAAGCCAAAGTGGTCAGATGCTCAACCAGCTGAACACAAAGGCACCCCTGATAACGGTCTTTAAAACAGGACTACTAAAGACAACAAGAAACCACAGAAGGTACAAATGGCAGAGATTTCTTACAGATAAGATCCTAGGGAAGGCAAACGTGTGAGATGGTCTCAAGGATGAATGTTTGTTGGAAACCAGAAGGGACAGAGCTCTTTCACATCAATATTAATGGAAGCCACAGCTGATGTGCAGTGATTTTTTTAATGCTACTTTCATTAAAACCAACCAACAACAACAACAAAAAACAAAACAAAACAAAAACCCCCAAAAGCATCATATCCAGGGAAAAAACAAATCAAAAGCAGTTACTGGACCTAAGCTTCCTCATCTGGCTCCAGACATTTTTATTTTTATTTTTTAAGATTTTATTTATTTATTTGACAGATGGCAAGTAGGCAGAGAGGCAGGCAGAGAAAGAAGAGGAAGCAGGCTCTCTGTGGAGCAGAGGGCCCGATGCGGGGCTCGATTCCAAAACCCTGGGATCATGACAAGCCGAAGGTAGAGGCTTAACCCACTGAGCCACCCAGGCGCTCCCACCCTTTTATTTTTTTAAGATTTTATTGACATTTTTTAAAAAATTAAAAAGACGAGTTTATCTTTGTGTACGGTATAAGAGAATGGTCGAGTTTCATTCTTTTACATATAGCTATCCAATTTTCCCAGCACCATTTATTGAAGAGACTTTTTCCACTATATATTTTTTTCTGCTTTGTCAAAGATTATTTGACTATAGAGTTGAGGGTCCATATCTGGGTTCTCTATTCTGTTCCACTGGTCTATGTGTCTGTTTTTATGCCAGTACCAAGCTGTCTTGGTGATCACAGCTTTGAAGTAAAGCTTGAAATCAGGTAATGAGATGCCCCAGTTTTGTTTCTTTTTCAACATTTCCTTAGCAATTCGGGGTCTCTTCTGATTCCATACAAATTTTTGGATTATTTGCTCCAGCTCTTTGAAAAATACCGGTGGAATTTTGATCAGAATGGCATTAAAAGTATAGATTGCTCTAGGCAGTATAGACATTTTAACAATGTTTATTCTACCAATCCAAGAGCATGGAATGGTCTTCCATTTTTTGGTGTCGTCTTCAATTTCTTTCATGAGTGTTCTGTAGTTCCTCAAGTACAGATCCTTTACCTCTTTGGTTAGGTTTATTCCCAGGTATCTTATGGTTCTTGGTGCTATAGTAAATGGAATCGATTCTCTAATTTCCCTTTCTGTATTTTCATTGTTAGTGTATAAGAAAGCCACTGATTTCTGTACACTGACTTTGTATCCTGCCATGTTACTGAATTGTTGTATGTGTTCTAGTAGTTTGGGGGTGGAGTCTTTTGGGTTTTCCATATAAAGAAACATGTCATCTGCGAAGAGAGTTTGACTTCTTCATTGACAATTTAGATACCTTTTACTTCTCTTTGTTGTCTGATTGCTGTTGCTAGGACTTCTAAAACTATGTTGAACAAGAGTGGTGAGAGTGGGCATCCTTGTCGTGTTCCTGATCTCAATGGGAAGGCTGTGAGCTTTTTCCAATTGAGGATGATATTTGCTGTGGGTTTTTCATAGATAGATTTTATGAAGTTCAGGAAAGTTCCCTCTATCCCTATACTTTGAAGTGTTTTAATCAGGAATGGATGCTGGATTTTGTCAAATGCTTTTTCTGCATCAATTGAGAGGACCATGCGGTTCTTCTCTCTTCTTTTATTGATTTGTTCTATCACATTGATTGATTTGCCAATGTTGAACCATCCTTATAACCCAGGGATGAATCCCACCTGGTCATGGTGGATAATCTTTTTAATGTGCTGTTGGATCCTATCTGCTAGAATCTTTTTGAGAATCTTAGCATTCATATTCATCAGTGATATTGGTCTGAAATTCTCCTTTTTGGTGGGGTCTTTGCCTGGTTTGGGGATCAGGGTAATGCTGGCTTCATAAAAAGAGTCGGGAAGTTTTCCTTCTGTTTCAATTTTTTGAAACAGCTTCAGGAGAGTAGGTGTTATTTCTTCTTTGAAAGTTTGGTAGAATTCCTCAGGGAATCCATCAGGTCCTGGGCTCTTGTGTTTTGGGAGGTTTTTGATCACTGCTTCAAACTCATTACTAGATATCAGTTGATTCAGGTTGTCAATTTCTTCCTGGTTCAATTTTGGGAGTTTATAGTTTTCCAGGAATGCATCCATTTCATCTAGGTTGCTTAACTTATTGGCATATAACTGCTGATAATAACTTCTGATGATTGTTTCTATTTCCTTGGTGTTAGCTCTGAACTCTCCCTTCTCATTCACAATTTTATTAATTTGAGCTTTCTCTCTTTTCTTTTGGATTAGTGTGGCCAATGATTTATCAATCTTATTGATTCTTTCAAAAACCAGCTTCTAGTTTCATTGATAAGCTCTACTGTATCTCTAGTTTCTATCTCACTGATCTCTGCTCTAATCTTGATTATTTCCCTTCTTGTGTGTGGAGTTGGCTTAATTTGTCAAAATGGATCGAAATGGATAAAAGACCTCAATGTGAGGCAGGAATCCAGCAGAATCATAGAGGACAACACAGACAGTAACCTTTTCGATATCAGCCACAGCAACTTCTTTCAAGATATGACTCCAAAGGCAAAGGAAACAAAAGCAAAAATGAACTTTTGGGACATCATCAAGATCAAAAGCTTCTGCACAGCAAAGGAAACAGTCAAAAAAACAAAGAGGCAACCCACGGAATGGGAGAAGATATTTGCAAATGACAGTACAGACAAAAGGCTGATATCCAGGATCTATAAAGAACTTCTCAAACTCAACACACACAAAACAGATAATCATGTCAAAAAATGGGCAGAAGACATGAATAGACACTTCTCCAATGAAGACATACAAATGGCTATCAGACACATGAAAAAATGTTCATCATCACTAGCCATGAGGGAGATTCAAATTAAAATCACATCGAGATACCACCTTACACCAGTTAGAATGGCCAAAATTAGCAAAACAGGAAACAACGTGTGTTGGAAAGGATGTGGAGAAAGGGGAACCCTCTTACACTGTTGGTGGGAATGCAGGTTGTGCAGCCACTTTGGAGAACAGTATGGAGATTCCTTAAGAAATTAAAAATAGAGCTTCCCTGTGACCCTGCAATTGCGCTACCCCAAAGATACAGATGTAGTGAAAAGAAGGGCCATCTGCACCCCAATGTTTATAGCAGCAATGGCCATAGTCGCCAAACTGTGGAAAGAACCAAGATGCCCTTCAACGGACGAATGGATAAGGAAGATGTGGTCCATATACACTATGGAGTATTATGTCTCCATCAAAAAGGAGACAACATGGACAGGACTGGGAGAGATTATGCTGAGTGAAATAAGTCAAACAGAGAAACATGTAGCAACATGGACAGGACTGGGAGAGATTATGCTGAGTGAAATAAGTCAAACAGAGAAAGTCAATTATCATATGGTTTCACTTATTTGTGGAACATAACAAATAACATGGAAGACATAGGGAGATGGAGCGGAGAAGGGAGTTGAGGGAAACTGGAAGGGGAGATGAACCATGAGAGACTACGGACTCTGAAAAACAATCTGAGGGTTTAGAAGGGGGGCGGTGGGAGGTTGGGGGAGCCAGGTGGTAGGTGTTATGGAGAGCACATACAGCATGGAGCACTGTGTGTGGTGCATAAACAATGAATTCTGTTATGCTGAAAAGAAATTAATTAAAAAAAAAATTAAAGACGAAATTGTGATTGGATTGTGGAAAATAAGAGAGCTGATAATAGTAGCTGACAGAAATTAAGATTTCTATTATATTTATGCTAACAGGAAAAAAAAATCTGAAAGAGTGGGGTGTCCAGCTACAGACAACAGGTGGACAAGTCCATGCCTTTCTGCTTTAGCTCACTTACTCAAGAACACTCTGGAACAACAACATAACTGTGGATAACACTGTGAGAATGATGAAGAAACAGAAACAGCAGTAGGAAATGAAAGACCAAAATCTGAAAGGATGTATACATAACAACATCAAATATGTAAAATAACACCTATGTAAGGGATCAGGGACAGCAAAGGAGTTGGAAGACAGTAACTTGGGGAGTTCAATTTTTTTCCAACTATTTTGTGAAATGACTATTAACTTGTTTTGTGATATTTACATGTTTCTAGTGTATAGTGGTACTGATGATCAAAGATATAACTGAAAAAATAATTCCGGAAATTTAGCTAAAAAACAACGTGGAAAGAAGGTTCTAGAACATTTCAAGGGCAACTACTAAAAATGTACAAGTTTCATAAGGATGGGAACCATGGTTGATTTGTTTACCACAGTATCCCCAATGCCTAACACACTTCTTGGTATACCATAAGTGCTCAATAAATACTTGCTAATGAATGAAAACCAACCATATGCATTCTTCTTTCTTATCAATGCTTGATAGAAATTTATTATACAAGGCAACCAGGTATAAAGAGGGGTACCTGGGTGGCTCAATCATTAAGCGTCTGCTTTAGGCTCAGTTCATGATCCCAGGGACCTGGAATGGAGCCCTGCTCAATCTGGGCTCCCTGTTCAGCAGGAAGCCTGCTTCTCCCTCTCCCACTCCCCCTGCTTGTGTTCCCTCTCTCGCTGTGTCTCTCTCTGTCAAATAAATAAATAAAATCTCTAGGGGAAAAAAAAAAAATATATAACCCAGTACAAAGAGAAGCAAGCTGCCCGAAGCCAAAGAAGCCAATGAAATAAAGATACCTAATTTTATTGTCATCAAAAATATAAACTCATAAAGTAGTAGCTATAACAGTTACTAGCATATTACCAAGTGCTAATAATTACTGGGAATGATGCTACATTAAATGCCTTTCATATATTTTCTCATTGACTTCTTCCAAAAACTCTCTCAAGTAGGCACTGATGTTATCTTCTTTTTTCAGATGAGGAGACTAAGACACAAAAAGGTTACATCTAACGGTTTCTCTGCATTTCCCAACTAGCAAGGGTGAAGTTAAAGCAGACTAGCTCTAGAGCCTTGCTCATCATCCCTTTGCTTTACGGGAATCACCCTCAAAGACCCCACACCTCTCTGCAATGGTGAGCCTCTCACCTGGGCAGCACAGATGCTGTACTGGGTAAACATGGCCTCATACAAGGCCATCAGTCCACTCTGACCGGCAGCCGCACAGGCTCGTGCTTCTAAGACTGGAATTGCCTGTAACACACAAATAGATACGGTGTGGTTGGGAGTAAGGCAAGGAGGTCTATAGACCCATTACAGGGGCTGGAGGTAGCACTCACCATCTCTTTCAGCTGGTTCTGTCCCGAGTGCAGAGCCTGTCGGACACTCTGAGACAGAAGGATCTCATGGCGCAAGCGTTGCTTGCCAAAGGCTACGGCTCCACTGGTCACCAGCATCATCTCTCGGCCTTGATTCTGCAGCACAGACACCTAACATTGAGGGAGGAAAAGTTACGAGTTATTACTGTATCATCTCTTCTCTCACAAGAGACTCAGGTAGGGTAGATGACTGAGTGGATCCCAAATGCTGGTTTATGGACCAGCACTGGGCTGGCTCTGGAAGAATCACCCAAGTTGTTTGGTAAAAATACAGATTCCTACATGCTATCTCAAATTTGCTAAGCGGATGGCAGACAGAGATCAGAAATTTTAAATGAGGGCATTCTGGTATGTAGGCACCTTTGACATGCACAGCACTTGATGGTACTTGTGGGAATCTATAGTGCAGAAGGCCTAGTTGTTCCAGAAAAAGAAGTCTGGAGCTAAGAACTGCAATGTAAACTTAGCAGATGGCATCTTAGGTTCTAAGGCATGATGGGTAAGATTGAGGCTTTCTGAGGTATGTTGATCCCTATGGATCACCTTAGGCTAGACCAAGGACAGATGTTGACCCTGTTCTGCTCTGTCTGCCCAGGTTGAGCTGTGGTCACTTTGTTCCCTACTTTGGACAGATATGAAAGAACCAAAGACTCAAGCTATAAGTACAGTCCGTAGTCCTAATATGTCCATTCCTCCTGATGTTTGAGCACTAGCAGCTCAGGAACTCACCAACATCTGTGATGAATCACGATTTTGAAAAACAACTTTTTATCATAGAAAATTTCATACTTGGGGCACCTGGCTGGCTCAGTCAGAGGAATGTGAGTCTCTTGATCTTGGGATTTTGAGTTTGAGTCCCATATTAGGTATAGAGATTACTTAAAATGAAGAAATAAATAAATAACTTTAAAAAATGGAACAAATGCTCCACACACAAAAAAAAAAAGGAAAAAAAAAAGAAAATTTCATACTTAACCTAGGCCTCTGTATTATTTTTATTCACCAAGAGTCTTCCATCTTGGCAATTACCTGCTCAACAATAGATGCTAGGCGCCCCAAGGCAAGGCCGCACTCATCCCCTCGGGTTACTACAGCACTTCCAAGCTTCACCACAATTCTCTTCGCGTGCTTCAGCTCACTGCGGTGGGCAAAAGACTTGCCATGTGTACGACTGAGGGGTACAGTGATAAAGGGGATGTTGCTCCAAGAACGAACATGTCTGATGGCTGAAGACTGGACACGATCTGTAGCTCCCAAAGTCAAATGTAAGAAAAAAGATTAATATATAATAAAAAGTTCTCATTAAAAACATACACATGCAATATTAATCAGTTTAGTCAAAAAATAACCTTATCATTCTTAACTGAGTCAACCCAACTAAATCAAAAGCTAGTATACCCAGCATATTCTTATTCTAGTATTGCCTGGAGTTCATACCCAGTATACAGGTCCCAGATACACTCAAATACTGTGAAGAGTTTAAACAAAATAATCTTTCCTGAAGACAAATTGGCAAAATACACCAAAAGTCTTAAAAATGTTCATGTCTTTTGATCCAGTAATTCTATGTTCAGAAATTTATTCTAAGAAACTAATTAGAGAGAGAAACAAAAAGATTTCTCAGAAGGCTGCACCAGTGTTATTTGTAATAGGAAAAATCACAAGCAGAGTAAACATCCAAAAAAAGAAGAATTAATTAACTTTTTCATAATTTTTAATAACATAAGAAAATGCTCACGATGTTAGTTTCCTGTGTCTAAATGCACAGAAAAAAAGATAAAAATAAATCACAATGTTAATGTTTTTATTTTTGATAGAATTACAAGTGATTTCAATTTTCTTCCTTATTCTTATCTATGTCTCCCAAATTTAAGCAATAAAAATACATTGTTTAAAAAAAAAAAAAGTGTGCTTTTAAAGAAACCATACCGCTATAAATAGAGAGTGAGCCTAACTAGCAAAGACAATAAAGGACAAAGTAACTGGTATGAGTGGTAAAAAGCATTAACTGATCCACCTACAAATTTTCTCTCTGACATGGTAGCATGATTCCAGATGTCTGTAACAATGATTAAAAATAACTGGATAGCTTTCTGAAGGACAAGGAATGTTGGAGACAGATACTTTCAATTCTTTTGGACATCTGCCTCTAAGCAATCCTTTCCTGACTCTTTTTTCTTGCAATGCTATACAGGATTTCTAAGGAAGCAAATATTAAATACACACACACACTCATATATAGGTATATAATGTCTTGATTAAAAAGCTGAAGATTTATCTACATAAAGCCAAAAGTAAAACAGTAGAAGCTCAATGTCGGGCACTGAATCCCTTCACCACCCTTACGGGTCCAACTTGTCCTGTTGGCTGCTTACTACGTGTTAGCCCTTTCACAAATGAAGAGACTTCTCTACTTTGAGCAGGGCACACAGCCACTAGTCAAAGGCTACATTTCCCAGACTTTTTGTGCAGCTAGACATGGCCATGTGACTTAAATTCTGGTTAGTGAGATACAGTGAAAGTGTTGCATGGAACTTCTAGGAATTTTGTTCAAAAGAGAAGTGTCTCCCTCTTCCCTTCATCCATCCTACTGCTTAGAACATGAGTATGAGGCAGGAGCTCTAACTTTGAAGTAAGAAGAAAGGAGGAATGTGGATGCCCAATGATTTCACAGAGCTATTCTGAAAGCCCTGGACTGGCTCCCTTCTTAGAAAACCCCAGGTTCCTTTCAAAAGAGAGAGGGGTGCCTGGCTAGCTGCATGGGTAGAGCATGCAACTCCTGAACTCGGGGTCGTGGGTTCGAGCCCCACATTAGGTGTAGAGATTATTTAAAAATAAACATCTTTAGGGTCGCCTGGGTGGCTCAGTTGTTAAGTGACTGCCTTCGGCTCAGGTCACGATCCCATGGTCCTGGGATCAAGCCCTGCACTGGGCTCCCTGCTCAGCAGGAAGCCTGCTTCTTCTCCCTCTTTCACTCCTCCTGCTTTATGTTCCCTATCTCACTGTGTCTCTGTCAAATAAGTAAATAAATAAAATCTTTAAAAAAAATTAAAATCTTTAAAAGAGAGAGAGAGAAATAGGGTGCCTGGGTGGCTCAGTCAGTCAAGCATCTGCTTTTGGCTCAGGGTCATGATCCTGGGGTCCTAGGATTGAGTCCCGCATCAGGCTCCCTGATGGTGGGAAGTTTGCTTCTCTCCCTCTGCCTCTGTACCTCCCCGTTTGTACTCTCTCTCTCTCATGCTCTCTCTCGCTCAAATGAATAAATAAAACATTTTTTTTAAAAAGAGAGAGAGAAATAGACTTCTATTCTGTTTGAGCCATTATTTTGGAGTTTCTAGTATACACACCTGACCTAATTGTATTGATACAGAAGAATGAGTGTCCAGACAGAGGGCCAGGTGAGGGCTTGCTGCTGGATGGTCTCACTCACCACAAATAGACTTTTTTTTGGTGGGATTCCCTGGATTGTGAGAAGCAAGTCAAGATGAGTACTACAGGTTCTTAGCAGGACTAAACTTCAGGTACTTCCTCCATAAGAGGTCTCTATGTGTCATTACAGGCACTTAAAAATATTTGCATGAATTACTATAGTAATCGTTCCAAGCCACTATTCTACAATGGTACTACTGCAGAGTAACTTCCAACACTCCAATCAGCCATTATCACCTCCCTTTATATTTACAGATAGATTTCCCAGATTTCTCTAGAGCCACTACCTCTAACCCCCAACCACTAACTCTTCTAACTACAATGTAGCTTCTCTATGCTATAACAACCGAGAGAAAATGAGCAGAATCTTATTCTCATGGACCAGAAGATCAGTGTGTGCTCTCCTCCCTCTCTGCTTCCTTCACACGCAAATCTTAGAGTGAGTATTTTTAATGAAGCAGTAAAGAGTCCTTTCTTCCTTCTCTCTTAAAAAGCGCTTATGTTTTAGGTTTGTGGAGATACAAGAAGTTGACAAGGTCTTTTTTTCACAGCAGGCTTGCAGTCCAGTTCCTGGCACAAAGCTCCTCAGTAAGTCCATCACCTGGGATGGAACTGGGTACTGGCACCCTTGCTCACCCACAGATGGGTTGTCTCTTCCTGCTCGGGGGAGTCCCAGGGACTACCAGGCTTGTCTGTTGTTGGGGCTAAGTTCTGGGGAGAGTTCCCTTTCATTAAGTTCGTCATCAATACATGTACTGTGGCTCAGTCTTCAGTGCTATTATCATAAGCAGTAATACACCTAAGCCTAAGCTTAAAAGTTGTATATGTAATTCTGTCTTCATTGACCTGGCAGAGAGAGGAGTGGGGTTTGGACCTGGGACCTTAATGGCTATTTGCAAAGCTCAGAGCTACACCCAAGTATCGGTATCCCTTTGATAGCTGTCAGGACTAGGCCTGATAGCCATTTTTCTTTCCTGTCCCTGCAGGCCTTGTCCTGTCCTGGAGAGTGCTATGCATGGGTGGAGCAATGTTAAGAGGGCACTTAAGGACATAAGTAGTGGCAAGCATGACAGTCCAGGTGATCAAATGGCAGAAACCAATCAGAATCTAGCAGGCCGGGTTAGCATGAAAGAGGCTCCTGATCCATAGTCTTTATCAGCAAAGATACCGGCACACCTGGGTGCCCGGCAGTCAAGGGTCATTCTGGCTATAGGCAACTGGGTCACAGCAGATAGGGCTGACAAGGTTCAAGAAGAAACAACTATGAATAAGGTTTCGAGCAAGTAAAGGCTCAGTTACATCCAGAGGATTCTAGCACCAGGAAGAGTTCTAGGGGTACAGGGCTTTTTGGGCTTCCAGTTCAACAGTGCTGAGGACCTACTCCCAGATTAAGCTTATCTTTCTTGGGGGCATTTTTTATGTTCCACCGTGCTGCGTATTTTTTAGAGTCTGTATTGAGGACTGAGAAGGCCTTGATTAATTAGGAAAAATCCAAAGCTTCTGGAAGGGCAATCTCTTCGCATCTTCTAGTGATCCTTTAGGCTCTAAGTCTCACAGAAAAGCCATCTCCTCCTGGTTAGTATAAGGGGATACTGAGAGGTAGGTGTGTGCACTGTGTTGGGGGTGGGTGTGAGAAGAGGGTTGTCCATATTTTTCAAAAATGCCATGCACCATACTCGAAGGGAGAAGTCTGTTACCTTTTCAGCATCAGAGTCCTTATGCTCAGCAATCAATGAGCTGAACAAGAGAGGACCCTGACAGGATTTCTTTTTTTTTTTTTTTTTCCCTGACAGGATTTCTATCTCCCTTCCCGGCCTTCTGTTTCCTTTAGTGTTTAAATGTATACACTTTCTCACTTGGCCTTTCTTATTTCTTCTCTGTTCTTCTGCTTATCACAGTCAGTGAACACAGGGCTCCAGAATTCAGAGGAATCTGGATACAAGAATTGAAAAACCTAGCGAAAAGATTAGAAAGTACCTCTTTCTATGAAATAGACTAAAGAGAATAATCAATAGTAACAATAATAAAAATACTGAATACTTATTATATACTAAGAGCTATGTTAGGTATCCACACACCTTTTATGGAGGCAGAGGACATAGAAAAGGACTGGTATAGATTCGGGAACTAGATTGACTGGATTGGAATCTAAATCCTTCTGCTTATTTGCTGTTACCTTAACTATCTCATAAGGTTGCTGTAAGGGATAAAATGAATTGATGCATGAACAAAAACTGACACAAAAAAACCACTCAATAAATATTAGCTAGTATAATAAAAAAAAAGTGTCTGCTATTGCTATCATCATACTGAATTCTCATGAGTTAAGTCTCACTAGTTAGGTATTATCATGAGTTAGTTGGTGTTATTACACTCGCTTTATGAAGAGGAAACTGAGGCCCAGAGAAGCTGAGTAACTTGCTAACATTATCAGATTGCAAAAATGGCCACAATACTTTGAAGCTTCTTCCATCAGCAGGTAGAATCTGTTCTCCCATCTGGACCTGCTCTATGGCTTGTTTTGACCAATAAAATGTAGCAAAAGTAACACTGCATAAATTCTGAGCTTAGGCCTCAAGAGGCCTTGTGGCTTCCACGCATGCTCTTCTTGGGAACCCTGAAACCATCATATGAAGAAGTCATGTTTAGTCTGCTGGAGGATAGGAGACCATGTAGAACAAAGAGGATCCATCATCCCAGCCAAGGTCGTTGAGCCCTCAACAATCAGCCCTGAGCCAAAGAGCTCTGACACAAAGAACTACCAAGCAACTAAGCTGGGTCCAACACAGAATTGTGATCTAAATCTATAGTCCTTTTAAGTCACTGAAGATACTTAGTAAGTAGCACAGCTAGTTTCAAAACCCATGGCGCCTGGCTCAACCTTGATCTTTTCTCCCTTGTTTTCTTCCTTATGTGAATGGGAACACAGAGATTTTTTTTTTCTAGATAATGATAAGCTTCATTAGTTGATAAGCAAGTTCTCTTACAGTAAAGTCTGGAGACAGACTACTGGCAAGATTTAACTGATAATCAAGGAGACAGCCACCCAAAACATGATAAACAGCCTCTCAACAAGTGCTGCTGGAATAACTAGATGTCCACAGACAAAACCATAAACCTTGACCTAAACCTTACAAAAACTAACTCAAAATGGATCATACACTTAAATGCAAAATGGAAAGCTATAAAACTTTTTAGCAAAAACACAGGAGGAAATCTTCAGTATGTAGGGCTATACAAAGCCCGTAGACTTGACCCCAAATGTACAGTCAATGAAAGAAAATATTGTTAAATGGGACATCATCAAAATAAAAAAACTTTTCTCTGTGAAAGATCCTCTAAAGGAATGAAATGACAAGCTATAAATCAGGAGAAAATACTTTCAAACCACTTATCTGTAAAGGATTGGTGTCTAGAAGAGAAAGAACTCGAAAAATTCGAAGCTAAAAAACAATATAATTAAAGATGAGAAGGAACCATTTCACTAAAGAGGATTTAAGATGGCCAACTAGCACATGAAAAGATGTTCAATATTGGGGCGCCTGGGTGGCTCAGTCGGTTAAGCCTGCCTTCAGCTCAGGTCATGATCCCGGGGTCCTGGGATCAAATCCCACATCCGGCTCTCTGCTCAGCAGGGAGCCGGCTTCCCCCTCTCTCTGCCTGCCTCTCTGCCTACTTGTGATCTCTGTCTGTCAGGTAAATAAATAAAATTAAAAAAAAAAAACACACAGAGGTATGATTACACACTTATCACAATTGCTAAAATCAAAGGGTGACAACATCAAATGTTGATAAGGATGGAGAGAAGGCGGATTGTTCATACACTGCTGGGGGGAACGGAAAATGGTACAGCCATTCTGCAAAAACCGTGCGGTAGTTTCTTATACAACTAAACATACAACGGCTATATGATCCAGCAACTGAACTCTCAGGCCTTTATCCCAGAGAAATGCAAACTCTGTCCACACGAAATCCTGCACAAAAATGCTCACAGCAGTCATACGCATAAAAAATTAGAAACAACCAGATGCCCTTCAATGGGTGAATGGTTACACCAGCTGTGGTATACCCATACCATTAAATACTACTGAGTAATAAAAAGGAACCAACTGATAACACACAGCAACTTGGATGTCTCTCCAGAGAATTATGCAGGGTAAAAAAAACCCATCTCCAAAGATCACATACTGTATGACTTCATTTATTTAACATTTTTTGAAATGACAAAATTATAGAAATGGAGAACAGATTAGTGGTTGCCAGGGGTTAGGGATTGGGAGGAGGAGGACAGACATAAAAGACAGAAGTGAAGGATCTTGTAAAGGTGGAAATGTTCTTATCTTGACTAGATCAATGTCAATATCTGGAATGAGATACTGGAAGAACATGTAAAAGGGCATAAGGGTTCTCTCTGTATTAGCTCTTATGATAGCACATTAATCTCCAGGGTCTCAAAATTAAAGCATAGCTACAAAAAAGGGTAAGGAACAAAAAAAGCCTGTAAAAAAAACTTTGGGAAAATAGAGGTAACACCTCATTTGAAATTTTTTAAAAAAGGATTTTTTAAAAAGATTTTATTTATTTATTTGACACAGAGAGAGAGAGATCACAAGTAGGCAGAGAGGCAGGCAAAGAGAGAGAGAGAGAGGGAAGCAGACTCCCTGCTAAGCAAAGCCTGATGAGGGGCTCCATCCCAGGACCCTGAGATCATGACCTGAGCCGAAGGCAGAGGCTTAACCCACTGAGCCACCCAGGTGCCGAAAATTTTTTTAAATTTTAAATTAATTAATTAGGCATATAAAAAGCTGTAAAAAATTAATGTGTACAACTTGATGATTCTGTAGATATGTATACACCTGTGAAACCAACACCATAGTTGATGCCATAAAGCTATCACCTCCAGAAGTTTCATTTTATTGATAAATACAAACACTTGGAACATTTCACCAGTAGATTGCTTCCTGGTTTACTCTTTGTCCAATTCTGCCAAAATTATTTATTTTTTCTCCTTTAAAACCTTGCGTGAAACACACTTCCAAACTTCCCACATCCTTCTAAGTTTCCTGTGGTACGTACGGGATCTGGAGAGGGCTGTGGATTGGAGCCAGGGAAGGAGACGCTGGCGGAAGGGCTGGAAACCAGAGCAACAGACTTGTCTCAACATGCTGTGACGTGGTCACTGATCAAAGTATCTGCAGAATACATTTTTAAAAGATGAAAATAAAAATAATAGGCAATTAACTTTATTTTATTCCTCTTTCTCATACTCTCAGAGTAAAAACTTGACTCTTCTGCTCCAGACTCCTCTGTAGTAGGCACACTCTTACCTGTTCTGTATATAGAAAAGAAAGAGACAAGAAATGGCTCCTTCCCAGGTCCCACCTCTATCCTTCCTTTCCTAGGATCTCCTTAGTTTTTATGTGAGCAAATCACAATTCAGGTTTATAAATATGAGTGACAAAAAAGTTAAAGTACAAGGTTTCTGTATTGATACTAAATCTTCACTACAATTCCTACACCATTAGGGAGACTCAAACAAATAAAAAACAGATCCAACATCCAATAAGCAGCCATCTCCACCTTCCTGCTATCACCTCCCAAAAGAACTCTGAAAACCACATATTTGAAATGTCTGCTTGATCCCTGCTGACACAAAAAGAGGATGGGAAGGCCAGAGGCTACTGTCATCTTTCCTCCTCCTGCCCACAGGAATCTAAAGCTCACTCTTGCATGCCTGGTGGAGTGCAATGTCTGCAAATGGTCGGTATTTTAGGGGTTCCTGGGTGGCTCAGTGAGTTAAGCCTCTGCCTTTGGCTTGGGTCAGGGTCTCAGGGTCCTGGGATTGAGCCCCACATCGGGCTCTCTGCTCAGCAAGGAGCCTGCTTCCCTCCTCTCTCTCTGCCTGTCTCTCTGCCTACTTGTGATCTCTCTGTGTGTCAAATAAATAAAATCTTAAAAAAAAAATGGTCGTTATTTTAAATGACTATGGGCATATCCCGTAGAGGGTGAGTACCTGGCTAGAAACCTGAGCTGCGAATATGGTGGTTATGGGCATTTTCCTGCCCAGGGTCAAACCAAAGATTTCAGATAAAGAATAGTTTATTTCACAAAAAAGTAGGGGGCTCCCTCCTATATATGCACATGAGAATAAGCCATTCATTATTGCACCTCTCGTGCGACAGGGACATTGCTGTTTTCACAAGATAAGAAAAACACTGCACCCTCTTTGCTTGCAAGCTTCTTTTTAACTTTTGCTCTACGGATTGGTGAATATATTGCAACCCTCTTATACGTGTCTCAAAAGACTAGCAGTTAACCCCACAGTGAAGAGAAACAAGAAGTGGTATGTACTGCTCTTCAATTTATATAGCTCAAAGGAACAGAAAGGGGAGAGAAGAGATTGGCAGGATATATCTCACAGCTGCTGTAAAAGATATGTCATCCAATAGGCAACAGAATGTGTTAAGTGCTGTCCTTGTTGACTTCAGTTTGTGACAGTCTGGAAGATCCCAAGGGAAAATTATCTGCGTAATATTAAGGAGGACATAAGCCCATGGTCTTTGTGCGCTGCTTATATAAATTCCTTCAGTAATTTTGTTTTTTTTAAAGATTTTATTTATTTATTTGTCAGAGAGAGAGAGAGACAGAGAGAGCACAAGCAGGGTGAGTGGCAGGCAGAGGGAGAAGCAGACTCCCCGCTAAGCAAAAAGCCCTAGGACAGCTATGGCAACTAATCCCAGGACCCTGGGGTCATGACTTGAGCTGAAGGCAGATGCTTAACTGACTGAGCCACCCAGGCATCCCTCCTTCAGTAACAGTTGCTAAGCAATTATTTACATATGAATTCTCCAAAAGGAACTTCAAGAGGGTAAAATAAACAAATTGTGACACTAAAATTCTAGTTCTGTCTCTTGAAAACTTTCTCAGCAGCTGTAGCATTCAAAATTGGATATAACCCTACAGGTTATCTTTTAACTGGTTTATCGTTACTGTTGCTTTTCCCACCTGGATTATCAACTTCCCACCGACAGCAAGGTAAATTGGACAAGGAACACAGATTATGGACAGATTTGGGTTTCAGCTCTGCACTTGCTATGTGCTTTCTGGAAGATTACTGAATCTTTCTAAGCCTCAATCAGGGACAATAACAGTAAGGACTTCTTGGGATTATTGTGAGAATTAAATGAGACAATGCAGGGACAATGTCAGCTGTGGTCCTTCTTCTAAGCACTAATGATGTCCTACAACTTTCTCTTTATTTCCTGCAGGATGTGTCATAGACATAAGAATTCAATGAATATTCTCTGATGGACATAATCACAAATTAAGTTTACTGCTTACCTCTTTCTCTCTCTCTCTCTCTGTCTTTTTTTAAAAGATTTTATTTATTTATTTAACAGAGAGAGAGGAGGAAGCAGGCTCTCTGCGGAGCAGAGAGAGCCAGATGCGGGACTCGATCCCAGGACCCTGGGATCATGACCTGAGCTGAAGGCAGAGGCTTTAACCCACTGAGCCACCCAGGTGCCCCTGCTTACCTCTCTCTTTTCTAATAACTGAAAGCTCTGAATGTTCAAGGTCACTAACTTGTTAGGTTCAAAACTGACCTAGAAACCAAGTCTCCCTGGCCTCTCCCCTGTACCACCCAACCTCTGACTGACTGCAATGAATGGTTCTCCTGTCAGAGCTCATTAGGCTCTCTAAAGCAGACAGCTGATTCCAGGGAGCAAAGGGTATGTGTGTGTCTAGACTCAATGTCTTATCAGCTAAAAAAAAGTTCCCATGTTTTGACTCCGGTCATTTCTGAAGTACCTCTTTCATTTGTGTTTTTATTTTTGTTGTTGTTGTTTTTTAAGATTTTTTAAAATTTATTCCACAGAGAGAAAGAGGGGGAGAGAAAGCACAAGCAGGGGGGGGAGCGGGAGGCAGAGGGAGAGGGCGGCTCTCCGCCCAGCGAAGATGTGGGGCTCGAACCCAGGACCCTGGGATCGTTACCTGAGCCGAAGGTAGACGCTTAACGGACAGAGCCACCCAAACGCCCCCACTCGTTTTTTAAACAGAAGGCCTTTATCTTACTGATTTGGACAAAGAACTGAACTTTAGTCCCAACAAACTTCACCCAGAAACACAGACTTGGTATATGGTTCAGCACTCAAAGACAAAGACCGTGTGATAAACCTAGGACCCTCAGAGAGCGGGGGATAATGATGGGGGGCGGGGAGTCCGGGTGCGTCCTGGAGTGCCACGGAGGTACTCCTCACAGACCGTGTGCCACACTGCAAAGGGCAGTCGTGAGCGAACGCCCCCGCTGCCGGGGGCCTGGTTTTGAAAGAGAGGGTCACGAGAGCCCGGGGGTGGGGTGCGGCAGGGGACCCACACACAGGCCGCGGAGAGTCGGCGCGTGGCCGGTTACAAACCAGGGTCCATCACCGGCCGCGGGGCAGGTGCACTGGAAGCTGAGCCCGGACTCCCCGAGAGGGGTCCGCTGAGCCCTCAGGCCTCCACAAGGAGCGGTTCCTCCACGTGGGAGGAACCAAGCGCGGCCGCGGAGGTCCGTGCCCCAAGCCCCTCGGAGCCCATATGGGACCACCACAAGGCGGCCGGCGCTCCCTGGGCCGCCCAGGCAGCCGCCGTCAGTGGCCGCGAGCCCACACCCAGTCCCGGGCCCGGCCTCCCCGCCCGCCCGCGCCCCCACAGCCCCCTGGGTCGCCCGCGGGCCGGCGTTCACCCTTTCCCCGCGGCGGCCCGCGCGCCCCATCAGCCCCCGCGGAGGCGCTGGCGCCGCGCCATTCCTGCCGCCATCCCCGCCGCGTACCTGCTTCACGCCACCGCCCGACCCAGCTGTCCCGCCCCGCCGCCTGGTCCGCAGGCCCCGCCGCCTGGTGCGCAGTCCACGCCGGGCAGATTCTGGCGCCGAATAACTCCCCTTTTTCTTCCGTCCACGTCCCGCAAGATGACGTTACGTCAGCTGCGTTGGAGTAACGCAGGCCGCGGAGCCTCCGCTGCTGACGTGGGGCGAAGGGCCGAGCCGGAGCTACGCTGCGCCAACAGCGTAGGCCCTTGGAGAATCGGGTCTGCGCTCCACGTGGCGGGGCCCCGCCTGCCAGACTCGGGCAGACGCCGGGAGGCGGGGCTCGAGACATCTCGGGGTGCAAGTCCACGTTCTGCTGGGGGACGGGTCCCCACCGGGCTTCGCAGGGAGGCGGGAAATATGCCTGGCTCCCGTAGCTGTTGGTAGATCCCCATAGGTGTGTCTGTCAGTGTTGAACATTACATCCCCGGCGCGCCTCAGAAATACGGTGGAGATGGGGCACCTGGGTGGCTCAGTGGGTTAAGCCGCTGCCTTCGGCTCAGGTCATGATCTCAGGGTCCTGGAATCGAGTCCCACATCGGGCTCTCAGCTCAGCAGGGATCCTGCTTCCCTCTCCCTCTCGGCCTGCCTCTCTGCCTACTTGTGATCTCTGTCAAATAAGTAAATAAAAGCTTTTAAAAAAAAAAAAAAGAAATACGGTGGAGAATATACAGAATCCACACTTTAGGCAAACTTCTGCTGTTGAAATTCGAAAATTTTGTCACTGCAATAAAATGATTTGCCGCCTAGGTGTCTGGAGGTTTCCCCAAGGGTCCCAGCCCAACTCTTGGATTGGTGAGAGTATTACATTTAAAAATAGTTTTATTAAAAAAAAAAGTTCTATTTAATCTCTGACAACGGGAACTATTGCAAAGGTGAATGCAGATCCACCCTTTAAATTAGAACCGAGTCTCCCTCTTTCCTACTCGTGTTTTCCTCAGAGGGCGTGTTTTGTATGGGCACCGGCTGGGCTGGCCAGGTGTGGGTATGGGCAGCTGCACAGCACTTGACTGGAGGTCAGTGACAAGGAAAAGCGTCTTCCTCTTCTTGAGAACATTGCTGGACCTACTTATTCATTTCCTCATTCATCAATTGCCTACTTGAAATGCCAGGGTTCCCTAGGTGTGGAGGAAGACATCGTCCCTTCCTAGATGAATTCACAGCCTTATGCGAGGGACAGATAGGAGAGCAAATGATTACAACACAATGCGATTAATGCTAGAGGAGGGGGTGCCCAGGTAGTCAGGTAAGGCTTTTAAAAGAGGGTAGACATTTGAATTGTGCTTTGAAGGACAAAAAATAAGTCGTTCACCTAGAAATGGGAAGAGGGATCCTATGAGGAAGAGGGTACGCATTAAGTAAAGGCATGAGATGTCCTATGAGAAGACGCTGCACAGAGGATGTGAAAAAAGAGATGTGTTTTGGGGGGGGGCATCTTGCAAGAGGATTTCTGTGCTCCGCTAAAGAGCCTGAATTTTATCATCCTCAAAGATAGAGAACCATGACTTTCAAAGTACCGGACTGGCACAATGATAAGAAATTATTGTGTGTCTGAAATCAGTAAATAAGAGTAGAAGCTGGGAGGCTGCTTAGACTAGTGCAAAGACCCAAATAAGAAATGGTCACCGGAAAGGAGGCTCCAGCAGTGAGCATGGGAGCATAAAGTGGGGAGAGCTGACATCACTTACTACTTTAAAGTTGGGGGGGGATGAGAGAGGAGGAGGGGTTCTTGCAAATCTAATGATGTTGCATCATAGTATGTTAGGAAACAGATGGGGGGGTAGTTCTTAGAGGTGAAAGATAACAGTGAACATGAGTTGTCAGCTCTTTAGTTTTGAAGTAGGCTGGAGGACACAAAAGTAGTAAAAGTGCTTTCCAGTAAGTTTCATCTGGTACTTCAGCTTTTAAGATTCTTACCATGAACTTCAAACAAATTAGGTAACCATAGGGATAGCTAAAGTCATTGGAGACAGCCCTTCTCCACTTGAGAAATCCTTTCCTAGTTCTTAAGTTGCACGTTGCCTTAGGTAGTTGCTTGTCTGCCTTCCCTGCTAGAATATAAGATCTTGAGCATAAAGCCACATAATAGACACTCAATAAATACTTGATAAATAAATGAATTTAATTCCTTTGGGTTTAGTTTTCTCAAATAAGAAATGGACTAATAATTCCGTCGTCTATTCCATAGGGTTGGTAAGAGGAAAAGATACAGAAATCCTTTAACACTGTGGATTTCTATTAGTTATTTTTTATGACTATTTTAGTATTAATATTCTACCCAGTGAGGAGAAAGGAATGGGATATGTGACTATGGATTGGGAGACCAAATCTAGATATATAAGCTAGTTTGCTCCTCTGCAGAAATAAGGGAAATAACTTAGCCATGGTATCCTTCCTGCATATGATTTTTAAAATACCTCTTTTTAAAGATTTTATTTATTTGACAGACAGAGATCACTAGTAGGAAGAGAGAGATAAAGGGAAGCAGACTCCCCACTGAGCAGAGAGCCCAATGCAGGGCTTGATCCCAGGACCCTGAGATCATGAGCTGAGCTGAAGGCAGAGGCTTAACCCACTGAGCCACCCGGCGCCCTGATATCTTTTTTTTTTTTCTTTAGATTGGAGGGATTCTTTGTCTCAGCAGATGGAAACAGAACTGGCCATGACTAGAAAGTCACAAAGGAAGTGGACTATTTAGAACTGAACTATAGGAATGCAGGATTGAGAACTATTCCTTTACATGTTATGGAGTATTAGTTTAAGTTATCTTAGCCTTGGGGTCTTTAATTGTTGATAATAGAAACATCCAGTTTAGTAGAAGTAACAGTCTCCAAGAACAAGAGGTAAAACTGAATCTCATGGGGGGGGGTACAGGCACTGGAAGCTGGGGACTAAAACTACCCTTCCTCTCTGGGTCTCTTATTTACACTTCACTCTGCACATCTGTTTCTCTTTTCCCTTTTAAGGTAGGCTCTTCATCAGTTAACACTTGGTGGAAAACAGCTTCCTCAGCCCTCAAATATCCTTAATTAGGGCCGGCTCCTGACTTCCCATCTTGGTCCAGTTCCAAAGTATTAGGAGAGAAAATCTTACTGGCCTAACTTGGTCCAGGACTCCACTTTGAACTAGTCAGCTGTGGAGAGGCAGAATCATGCAGGTAATGTGAGCATGGAGGCTGGGCCCACCCTTGGCAGAACTCTGAGTGATGGGAATTCTAAGAGAAAAGGTAGTAGGCTAGGCTGGAAGACATATCACATGAGTTGGCAATGACAGGACAGACACCTAAATGAAATCCGCTTCAGCCACAGTACACATGTAGTTCTGCAAACCAGGTTGCACATCAGAAGTACCAGGAAAGCCTTTTAAACATACAGATTCTTAGAACCTCCTTTTCCCACCAATGAATCAGAATCTTGAGGAATAGGGCCCAGGAATCATTATTTTCATAAAGTACCCCAGGAGATTATGATGTGAGTGGCATTTCAGAACCCCTGATTCCAAAGACAGGCCCAAAATGCCAAATAAATACATCAATAGAAAAGGGAAGTTACTCATAAATACAGAACATTTTTACATACACTAAACGGGGAGGTTTTTTGGAGAGTATATGTTTTCTTCAAAATATAGTTTTGTGGGGCGCCTGGGTGGCTCAGTGGGTTAAAGCCTCTGCCTTCAGCTCAGGTCATGATCTCAGGGTCCTGGGATCGAGCCCCACGTCGGGCTCTCTGCTCAGTAGGGGACCTTCCTCCTCCTCTCTCTCTCTGCCTGCCTCTCTGCCTACTTGTGATCTCTGTCTATCAAATAAATAAATAAAATATTTTTAAAAATATAGTTTTGTTTTAGGATTATAGAAATCAGAAATGCTTATTTAAAAAAATCCTCATTTTGGGGGGCCTGGGTGGCTCATATGTTATGCATCTGCCTTTGGTTCAGATCATGGTTCTGGGATGGAGTCCCACATCAGGTTCCCTACTCAGTAAGGATCCTGCTTCTCCCTCTGCTTGCTGCTATCCCTGACTGTGGGCTTGCACTCCTGCTCTCTCTCCCTCAAATAAATAAAAATCTTTAAAAAACTATTAAAAATCCCCATTTTGACATACTAGCTTTCCAGACTTGTTTGCCTAAATACACATGTATTTTGTTAAAAATATGAAATTTTTTGTTAAAAAAATGAAGTAACAGAATATATGCTCCATTTTTTAGTCTGTTTTGTTCATTTAAAAATAGATTATTATAATGAAGGTAAGTCTACTCAATTTTCAGTGGTTGTACAACACAGCAATCTATGGATATTATTATATGTAATTCTCCACTGTTGGATATTTTTCCCTCCTTAAAAAATGTCCAATTAAGTGGAATTGTTGGGTCAAAGTTTACCAACAACTTTAAGGCTTTTGATACATATTATCAAATAGTTATCTGCCCTTCTCTCCAAGTTTCTACCAATTTATAATTCCCCAGAAAGTTTTTGAGAGTACTTGTTTCTCCACCCCAGCAATGTTTGCCTGGGATTTCAATTTCATTCTATCCAAACTGTACATATCCCTTTAAAATATAACTTATTCCTTAAACTGAATACGTGGTTACAATACAGACCTTTTGTGCAGTAAGTCAAATAGCTGATAACTTGTAGAGATAAAGGAAGGGAACTAAGAAGACTGCATTGTGCTATAGATGGTTTTAAAAATGTCTTGAAGGTCTACTACAAGGAGAGTGACTAGAGAGAACCATAAAATCTTATCTAAGGTATATTAAGTAGTCTTGTAACTGGAAACTATGTTTACAAGCTAATTAAATTAGCAGAGACGTAGAGAGGAAGAGAACACTTGAGGTATTCCTGTCTTGGAAGAACAGATGTGCTGATTTCTGATGTAAGATCTCTATGTATTACAGTTTAAAAGGGCATGGTAGAGCACATGAAATGCCACTACACACCCCCAAGGATGGCTAAAATAAGACAGACAATAACAAGTGTTGGCAAAGATGTGGCGAAATTGGAATACTCGCACATTGCTGGTGGGATTTCCACTTTGGAAAATACTTTGGCAGTTTTTCAAAAAGATAAACACAGAGTTACCATATTACTCATAAATTCCACTCCAAGGTATATATTCAAAATAAATAAAATCTTAAGTCCACACAAAAACTTGTACATGAATGTTCAAAGCTGCATTAATCATAACTTCAAAAAGTAGGAACAACCCAAATGTCCATCAACTGATAAATAAAATGTGGTATAATCTATGCTACAACAGGTACTCTGAAAATATGCCACAGACACTAAAGGTCACATATTGTATGATTCCATTTATATGAGACATCCAGAACAGGCAAATCTACATACAGAGAAAACAGATTAGTGACTGCTAGGAACCCAGGGGAAAAGGGAAATGAGAAATGACTGTTAATCAGTGTGGACTTTGTTTTTAGGGTGATGAAAATATTCTGGAATTAGCGGTGACACTTACATAAATCTGAATATACTAAAAGTCACTGATTTGTATTTGTGACTTACACAGTAAATGAGTTATATTCAAATTTTTTTGGTAGAGAGACAGGATGGTTTCATAGCACCTGGGCATGGGAATAAGCATGTGAATAAAGAAATAGAGGGATCAGATTCCAAGAAGGACTTGTAGGCTGTTGGGAGCAAATTTGATGTCACCTACCCCATAATATAGGGTTGTTACATAAGCTTATTCCCCTTTAAGAAGCCCAAACTGAAGACGCTGAATACTCCAGTAGCTTGTTGTCTGTTTTGGTACAGGCCTCTTTGGAGGTAGGGCTGCTGAATTCACATTAACATCTTCCTAACGGACTCTACTGGGAACCATACTGTCAGCTTCCCAGGTCCCGACTTCCCCTGTGCAGAATGTCCCTTGTACAGAAGCACTTCCTCCTGGTTTGGTAATAACTGCTATGAGAACCTTGCCACTTTCCTCCAGGGAGGTAGGTTACTTCCAGGGTACTTTGGAGTGGGCAAAATAATAAACCCATCAGAGATGCCTTGTACAATTAGCATTTCTGCTCATGAAATAGGATTTATTATAACTAAGTACATGTTTTATTAAAAGGCAATTCTAGATTCAGATTAATGTTTTGGGGGAAAAAAAAGACTATCTCCCAGTTCTCTCTGCCTGGATTTCAAGTCCCCATATAATGAGCTCTCATGTTACTTACCCCATATATTAGTGTATCTTTTGCCCATTCAGTGTTTCTACTATAGTCACTTTAGGCTCCCAACCCTCTGGCTCCTGGCATCACCTTCACCATTCCACGCTCCCAACCAATCTTACTTATCATGCTATGTTTAGCTCTACTCCCAGGAAAAGAGCCCAAGTACTTCGATTTGAATGCCTCTGTGCGATGTATGAAAGTTTTCCCCCACTTTTTAAAACCTCCTGCACATAGATAATCATGAGGTGATCACATGTCAGCTTCTGTGTGCTGCCGGAATTAGTACAACAAAGCTCTCAGTTTTGTTTCTCCTCACCACAATGGAAGAAAAATACAGAAATGAGCAGGAGGATCATTTGCTAGTAAAAAATGGGGGTCTGGGATTCCACAGTCATTTTGGAAACTGACTAGAAAGAGTTGCTCTCCTCACTCATGCCCGGACAGAGTGTGGCCCAAGGGAATGGGGAGAGGCGAGATGAAATCCTTAGCCAGCAGTTTTCAGCTCCTCTCAAGTCCAGAGGGCATCTATTCCCAAGTTCAACCAGGGGACAGCAGGAGCACGTTCCTTTCAATGCTGGGCCTCAGTGTGCCTGTGAGCAGATGGATGAAGATCTTGCAAAACTTTAGTGAAGCAAACACAAGCTGAAGGGCTGGAGGCAGGGCTCTTTGTGTTCTTCCTAGCTTGAGAAGTAGAGAAACTAATGTGTACTTGGTGGTCTGCACAGTCCTAAGCAGAGAACCATGACAAATAAGGTATTTTTATTGCTTTTCGAAAATCCCTTCTTTCACATACAAACATTCCTTCAGTTAGGTCCTCTGTTATCTTATACATTCTCCTCTGGTCAGGTCACAAGCAGGTATGGACCTATTTAGCCAAGATAAGTAGGCTGTCTCCGAACTTCCCATAGGGAAAATTAATAGCTGGTTCTTCTTGTTTCACCTGGTTTCTAGCTTGAGAACTCCAAGTACTAAGAGGCACAGGATAAGGATGGGAGAGGCTGAGCCTTTCTGAGAGTCTACTCCTCTGCTGAATGCCACTTTGAAGGGAAAAAAGAAGTCAAATGGCAGTTTCCAGTCTATTCTAGCTTGGCCCCTTGGAGGCTCTGGCTTCTGGGTAATGTCCACAAAGGTCACAACAGTTGTCAAAGATACATCTATTATTTGCTGGGAATCCTGCAGGAAGAAAGTCCATGACAGGTCAGTGCTTGGAACCCATTCATATAGCTCTTTAACTTGATTGTTACTATTACTTTCCCTGAAAAAAGACCAAAACCAAATTGCTCTAAGCAGGATATGCCTTTTTCTCACATTGGTTCTACGTAGTTCTCATTCTCTGATACACAGGAAATGAATTTTGTAGCAGCAGTCCACGACACTAGAACTGTGAACAGTTACACCTACCTAAAGACTGAAAAACTGACTCCAGCTTCCCTCAAATGGGGAGCTGGCTGATATCAAAGAAGCCAGATGGGAAAACTGCTGCTGCTTTGTACTTAGCAGTTTTACCTTATCAAGTCCCAGAAGGCTCCAGGCTCTGAAGCAGTACACATGTGCACATACTAGTGGCATTTCTAGTCCACTTCAATTGCAGAAAACGTGAAACTTCATGGGAAAAACAAAGAACTCGTAATGTTGATAAAAAGCCCATCGGACTGACAGAATCTTAGGGTTAGAAAGGATCCTCTCAACCACCCAATTCAAGTCAAATGAAACAGATGCTCCAGGAAGAAGGGACCTCATCAAGCTGACTCAAGTATCTTTTTTCTTTCCCCCAAGACTTTATTTATTTATTGGCAGAGAGAGACACAGCGAGGGAGGAAACACAAGCAAGGGGAGCAGGAGAGGGAGAAGCAGGCTTCCCGCCAAGCAGGGAGCCCAATGCGGGGCTTGATCCCAGGACCCAAAATCAAGACCTGAACCGAAGGCAGACTAGTAACAACTGAGCCACCCAGGCGCCCCTCAAGTATCTGATCTAATACTACACATAGCTTTTGGTAGATACAGTTGTAGCCTGATGACTGAAACAAATTTATGTAAAATGAATTCCTTTTGTTCTCTGTGCTTACCAATCAGACTTCTGATTATAATGTGACAGTAAATAACTATCTTGTTGAACCAGAAATGATTATTTCTTCCACTCACCTTTGTCTACCCTGATGCTACATACTATCTGCTGTGGCCTTTGGCAACAATAAAACTAGGCTCTGGGAACACAACTTTGTCTGGAATAACCCTTCTAGGTACTGAAAAAAATGGGTATGGGGCCAGTGCTGTGATGATCTTACATGTCATATTAACTCTTCGGAATCTTTTTTTAAAACAGTGTAGTTCCTGAGGGACTTGGCACAGAAGTAATGTAACTTTTGGGGCACTGAAAGAACCACATGCACTCCAGGACAACCAGCTTAGGCTAAAGCTGAAAAGACAACCCTGACTCCAGCCAGGAATGGAAGGAAGACTGGCTGAGACTAACGAAAGAAAATGGGGGGAAAGAATATAAAATGATGGCAGGCATGAGGTAGGGACAGAAAGTGGTTACTGAATTATACCCCCTCAATGTGATCAGTCAACCACCCCTTCCCCACCTCAATAAGAGATTAGATAATTTAAATAAGAGAAATTCTGGATTTAGGGACATTGGGCATAAAGGAAGACAGAGTGACGTATGGAACTAAAAATAGGAAAATTTTTCTGTATAATGAAATCCTTTCCCTCATTTAGCTCCAAAATGCTGACAGATGGTCTTATATCCCTACCTGTCAGTCAGGAATCAGGAGGGTCTTTTCTGGAGAAAATGATCAGTTTCAGCAACAAAACAAAAAGACTGACATTTGACAGTTCCATAACCCCCAAAGCAACTGTACCTAACTGTCCTACTGTGAAGGCCACCAGTCAGCAAGTCTCTTTCATGAGCACAGAGCTTTCAGTTAGCTTTAACTGCTTACTCTTAGGTTGGACAGACAGCTAGGGACTGCCAGATGTGTAGGGAAGCCTCCCATATTAAAGAGGAAAAACTGAACCAAGTGAACAGAATAATTAAAACAGAAAAATATCAGAACAAATAGACAAGGAAAGATAAAGATATAAACTTAAGATCTTTATATATATTTTTAAAGTTTTATTTATTTAAGTAATCTCGATACCAAGGTGGGACTTGAACTCATGACCCTGAGATCAAGAGTCATGAACTCTTCTGACTGAGCCAGCCAGGTACCCCAGATATTTAAATATATATAGAAAAGGATATTATGAAATGGAAGAGAAAATAAGAGCTCTTAGATTTTAAAAATGGATAGTCAGAAAAAAAATCAATAAAAAGGTTAAAGACAGATGAGGAACTTTTCTAGAAAGAACAAAGAGCTAAAGAAAGAGATAGACAATATAAAAGAAAAGAAAAAAAAATTAGAGAACCAATCTGGTGACCCTGTAACAGATTAACAAGAGTTATAAAAAGAACAGAGAAAATTGTGTATATGATTATTAAACAAATGATAACTGAAAATTCTCAGTTTTCAGAATAAAAAATATCCAAAATTGTTTGGCATAATGAAAAAAAAAACAAAAAACCTACCCAAGGCATAATATTGTAGAAGCTTCAGACTACTAGGAGCACAAGATCTTAAAATAGCTTCTGAACAGCACTGAGAACTAGAAGACAATGGAAGAAAGCCTTCAAATTGTGAGCAGAAAACATTTCCAATCTAGAATTCAATCTAGAATGCCCGGATAAATGATCAATCATAATTTAAATGATAATAAAGATGATAGATGCTTGAATGAAGTTATTCTTAGGTGAATGAAAGTAAAAATGTACTTTATGTGTGCTTTCTTTTCGAAAAGGTTATTAGATTTTGAGCTCCATCAAAACAAGAGAGCCAACCAAGAAGGAGAAAGCAGTGTCTGGCAAACAGTGACTCTAACACAAGAAACAAGAGGAATTCCTAGGATGATGGGAAAGTTCCGTAACAACTGGTGGTCAGGAAGTAATTTATACTACATTGGGTAATGGAGCTCGCTATGAAGAAAATACATAGGAAAAAGGAGAACTGTTAATATCTCATGCCAAGTTCAACTCTTTAGAAAACTGCATTGAGAGAGATTTTAGAGATGTTGGAGAGTGTGAGATGTCTTAGCTTTTAGCTCAAGGAAAACTAAAGAAATATGAGGTAATTATTAATTTCAGAAATAAAGCATTTTGCTTTCCATGAGGACAGGGATGATGTCTATCTTGTTTTCTATGCGTCGTATCTACAGCATCCACCATAGCTCTTGGCACAAAATAGGCACTCAATAATTTTTTTTTTTTGACAAAGGAGTAGAGGTATTTTTGGAGACAGGGCACCAATACAAAGTAGCAAGAGATAATAAAACACAAGGAAGAAAGCATACCATAGCTATTTAATAGCCAGCAGTTACAGATCAGTTTGACCCCCTTATTCTCTCAACACTGTAATTAGGATCCCTAAAGGTTGCGCTTCCTTCCCTCATATATTTATTTATAAATTAATATTTCAAATGAAATGCCTTTTTTCCCATATATTAAAATAATGCCTCCATAACTGTGTGTAGGTTTGGAACCAATTCAGTCTAGCAGACAGTCCATAATTAAAAGGAACTTGAATGCACTTGCCAGGTCACTGGATAATACTGAATGTTACTGGCCCATTTTAGAATTTGTGTTTTAGTACCACATGAATAACAAGGTTTCTAAGTTCAGTGTGTTATTCATAAATTCTGAAGACTCAAGTTTTTCTATTGCATTTTAAAAGTTATGTATAAGCAAAAATTAGAGAATTCACATTAGCTTTAAAATGTAGTCGGAGGGGCGCCTGGGTGGCTCAGGGGGTTAAAGCCTCTGCCTTAGGCTCAGGTCGTGATCTCAGGGTCCTGGGATCGAGCCACACATCAGGCTCTCTGTTCAGTGGGGAGCCTGCTTCCCGCCCCTCTCTCTGCCTGCCTGTCTACTTGTCTCTGTCTGTCAAATAAATAAATAAAATCTTTAAAAAAAATAAAATAAAATGTAGTCAGAGATGTACTTTCTAAAAGTGTTTTTCAAATTGCAAATTGTGACCCATTAGTGTCTAGCATTAAACAAAAAACAGAATCAACAACAGAACAGACAATATCACACAGTGTATTGCATAAAATACTGTTTCCTAAAATTTTTGTTTCAGTTTTATATATGTGTGTGTGCTCTAAGTGGGCTATGTTGTAAAATACATTTCTTACCATGGATGACCGCCAACAAAAATTGAAAAATACTGCTCTAATGCCTGCTTATCTCTTTGTTTTTTTTGCTTTAAACCTTCTTAATATGCTACTTCCATGGAAATTTGGAACAAAAAAGTTATGATGATAAAAATAATAACAATGTTATGATAAGCAATATTTATTGAGTATTCACTATGTGCCAGGAAATGTACTATTTTACTTTTATGCTCTCAATTAATATTTACAATTCAATGAAGTATTATTATTAATCTCCATTTTATAGATGAGAAAACTTAGATTTAAAGAAATAAAATAACTTGATTAGACCTAGGTCTGACTGACTCAGCACCCATGCTCCCTAAACTGTAAAAAACAGGTCTCCAAGATAATCTAAAAAGCTTGATAATCCATTTAAAAATAAAGATGAAGTGAACAGGGGCGTCTGGGTGGCTCAGTGGGTTAAGCTTCTGCCTTCGGCTCAGGACATGATCTCAGGGTCTTGGGATCCAGGCCCACATCGGGCTCTCTGCCTACTTGTGATCTCTCTCTCTTTGTCAAATAAATAAATAAAATCTTAAAAAAGAAAAGATGAAGTGAATATTATAATTCTATAAAGGTTCAGAGTCTTGATCCTGTGATGCTACATTGTTCTTGTCACTCACTTATTGTTTTTGTGTGTGTGTGTGTGTTTTTTTAAAGATTTTATTTATTTTTTTGACAGAGAGAGACACAGTGAGAGAGAGAACACAAGCAGGGGTAGTGGGAGACAGAGAAGCAGGCTTCCTGCCAAGCAGGGAGCCTGATGCGGGGCTCAATCCCAGGACCCTGGGATCATGACCTGAGTCAAAGGCAGATGCTTAACAGATAAGCCACAAGGCGCCTCTATTGTTTTGGTTTTGACTGATCCAGAATATTCTGCAAAAGTAATTGTTTCTTTCTAGAGATAATTTTATTTTTAAATTTAAAAAATTTTCTATTCAGATAGCACACATATTGTATTTTATTAATTCCCAAACTTAAAGGTCCCTTTAAATGCTCAATTAGTACAAAATTATAAGCAGAAAAGTACCAAGTAGGTAAACCCTATTTAATTCATGGGTTTGTTATGAGGATGCAACATTTATTAAAAGAAATCTGTAAAACACAGTACCAATAATTATCAAAAAGTAAATGACAATAAATGTTTAGATATTATTATCATACAAGAAGACAGGGAAGTGTTTTGCTTAAATTCTTCCTTGCTTACTAGTTTGTTTTTTCCTCAGGGACTTCCAAAAATTTTGCTACTTCACTTTTTATAGTGAGAGGAATTTAAAGTGTTTCTAAAGCAACATCTGTACAATGAAGTCATTCAGACAGTTTGATTCAAAATTTAACTAACCATCTAGCAGCTTCATTCCAAGGGTCATAAACACAAATGCTTACTGTTCTAAGCAGAGAACCTGAATGAGAGAGTGGGATGGCTAAGGATGGGTAGGCATAGGTTATGTGCAAGGGGCCGTCTATTTAAAAGTGGAAACAACCATTCAGTGACAACAGATTTTATGCCAGGCAGGAGTGTAGGATCGCTATTGCTAGATTTTCAAGAGAAGTCAGAAATCTGGATGTCGACATGAAATTTCCTGATTTTTCAACGTGGCACAAATTTAAACAAAACAAAACACTGTGGGTAAAACAAAACAAGTATATAGTCTAACTCTAGCTCACAGCCTACAGCGTGCCACCGGCTTTACCTTTTTATTTTTATTTTTTTTAAAGATTTTATTTATTTATTTGACAGACAGAGATCACAAGTAGGCAAAGAGACAGGCAGAGAGAGAGGAAGAAGCAGGCTCCCCGCCGAGCAGAGAGCCTGATGTGGGGCTCGATCCTAGGACCCTGGGATCATGACCTGAGCCAAAGGCAGAGGTCTTAACCCACTGAGCCACCCAGGTGCCCCCAGCTTTACTTTCATGCCCTCACTCAGATACAGAAGCTGGCTGACACAGCCTACATGAGACTGCTACCAACCACATGGCCAGTGGGTAGAGAGAAAATCACAGGACATAGATCTTCTGAAAGTTTAACTCTTCTTTTTACCTTAGAAGCTTTGGGAACATGTACACTAGCTTTCTCTGAATAGTCTCTTGCTATTCTACGAAAAAAAATTCACAGGGAAATCCTGAGAGACAAGCCTGTGTGGATACGGATTTGAAGTAGAGGACAAATAATCAAAATATAAACGCGTTAAGAGAAAGTGAGTATGTTTATAGGACTTCAGGAGAAAATATCCACTCATGATTGAAGAAGTAAGAAAGTCTTTCAATACAGATGATAAAATTATCTCTTTATTATAGAAATAAATATTTGTATGGGCAGAAGATATGAACAGACACTTCTCCAATGAAGACATACAAATAGCTATCAGACACATGAAAAAACGTTCATCATCACTAGCTCTCAGGGAGATTCAAATTAAAACCACATTGAGGTATCACCTTACTTCAGTTAGAATGGACAAAATTAGCAAGACAGGAAACAACATGTGTTGGAGGGGATGTGGAGAAAGGGGAACCCTCTTCCACTGTTGGTGGGAATGCAAGTTGGTGCAGCCTCTTTGGAGAACAGTGTGGAGATTCCTCAAGAAATTAAAAATAGAACTTCCCTATGACCCTGCCATTGCACTCCTGGGTATTTACCCCAAAGATACAGATGTAGTGAAAAGAAGGGCCATCTGTACCCCAATGTTTATAGCAGCAATGGCCACGGTCGCCAAACTGTGGAAAGAACCAAGATGCCCTTCAACGGACGAATGGATAAGGAAGATGTGGTCCATATACACTATGGAGTATTATGTCTCCATCAGAAAGGATGAATACCCAACTTTTGTAGCAACATGGACGGGACTGGAAGAGATTATACTGAGTGAAATAAGTCAAGCAGAGAGAGTCAATTATCATATGGTTTCACTTATTTGTGGAGCGTAACAAATAGCCTGGAGGACTTGGGGAGTTAGAGAGGAGAAGGGAGTTGGGGGAAATTGGAAGGGGAGGTGAACCATGAGAGACTATGGACTCTGAAAAACAATCTGAGGGTTTTGAAGGGCGGGGGCTGGGAGGTCGGGGTACCAGGTGGTGGGTATTATAGAGAGCACGGCTTGCATGGAGCACTGGGTATGGTAGAAAAACAATGAATACTGTTATGCTGAAAATAAATTAAAAAAAAAAAGAAAGAAATATTTGTATTTACTTAACTTTTCTGATATGACACTATTGTTTCACAACTCCTTTTATGTTTATAGGGGCATGGCAACTTTCATGAGGGTGAGTTTCTCAAGTCAGCCCTTAAAGTGACAATTTTTGTATAGTCAACATGACCTTTGGACATCCTTTAAATTGCCATAAGTAAGGCATATGATTTTGTATATCCCACACCACTTCTCCGTACGTTCAACACAGTGATTTTTGGTCCATGATTGGAATAGATTCTGTCTTCAGTTATGCATGAATGAAACAGCTGAAATTCTCAATTGTCAACCACTTAGGCCAGTTAGATGTGAACGACTATAAAGTGTGATTTTGTAGAGGGGGAAAACTAACCCAAAAAGCTAACCTCTCCTAAGTACTAGAATAAAATAATGATTAAAATATCTACATAAGAGAAAGGCAATGGGTCGCTTCCATGCCTAAGAGAATCAGAGATTCAGAGAAAGAAGAATACTCCTATGGGTATCTTCCCAAACTACATAGGTACTTGCAAATAAAGATTCAGTTTAGAAAAACAAAACAATTTATTCAGTGTAGGATTTGTAACAGACTCAAAGAGTCTTATAGAAATACTGCTATTTTATTCAGTAAACCAATACAGAGAAAAAAATGGAGTGCTCTCACTAATAATTTCGGGTAACTTGAGTTTCAACCCTATCTGTAGGCAAAGAGCACTAAAGTACCCAACCCTGTTACAAGGAAGAGATAAAGATATTTTATTTTTGTCCTACATGTAGTCTCTAGTTTATTTCTTTTCTGGGATACAAATGCAATGACATATAGGTAATAATTTCAATTAGTTTTAGTTTTCATTAGAAGTTAATAAACTGGCATGCAATTTATATGTGAATCAGTTCACCGGGACTTAATCATTTTTGTTTTTGAAATTCTAAAGCTAAGGATTAGATACTAAAATCAAGACAGATGTGTTAAAGGTGTCTTTTTTTTTTTTTTTTTTTGAAGATTTTATCTATTTGACAGACAGAGATCACAAGTAGGCAGAGAGGCAGGCAGAGAGAGAGGAGGAAGCAGGCTCCCCACAGAGCACAGAGCCCGATGCGGGGCTCGATCCCAGGACGCCGGGATCATGACCCGAGCCGAAGGCAGAGGCATTAACCCACTGAGCCACCCAGGCGCCCCTAAAGGTGTCTTAACACACATCATAAACAGCAGGTATAGGTTTACTATGTAGTAAAATTATCTGTCTTAATGGAGTGCAACCAATCAAGCATTAATGACTACCAACTAGCCCCAGCAAAAGCTTTAAGCAATGAACAGGCTCAGAGACTCTGATAAGCATGTGACTGTCATATTGAATGCACAGTTATGGGAAATGTTTTCTGTAGTTAAATCAAATGGTATAGTAACACTGGTATGATAATTGAAAAGACATTAACCTGTATTACAGTCTGGGTTCAGGAAATTAAAAGAAAAGAAACTGGGGAAAAGGATATAGATTGTTTTTATCATGACAACATGCTACTTTCAATAACCGGCCAAACAGACTGACTTAGAAGTTGTGTCAGCTCACTCAAACCAAATGTTGGCTGGCAGCATAAATCAGCTCTCATTGTCAAAAAGTGATCTGCTTAGGGAGCCTGGGTGGCTCAGTGGGTTAAGCCTCTGCTTTCAGCTCAGGTCATGATCCCAGGGTCCTGGGATCGAGTCCTGCATTGGACTCTCTGCTTGGCAGGAAGCCTGCTTCCTCCTCTTTCTCTGCCTGCCTGTCTGCCTACTTGTGATCTCTGTCAAATGGATAAATAAAATCTTAAAAAAAAAAAAAAAAGTGATCGGCTTATCATATAGCTTGTAAGACAATCTAGGCATTGCAAGGCTTAGTGGTCCTTTATGAGCCATGACTTACCTTTATGGATTGGTACCGGTATAGGAACCGGGCTCCTGACACATGAGCTTGTGGGTTGGACTGGAGGCCTATATATGCCCACAATACCTGGATCTCCAGGGAAACTGGTATGACACAGCAGGAAGTACAATGCATAGCCTGTGGAAGGGTAAAGAAGCATCTGCTTGAATTGCTGATAGCTGCCTATAGTCAGTTACCATGCATTAAGTAGCTACTGTTTTTTAAACATTATATATAACAGAGAAGGTAATATGTCTTAGAGAAAGAACACAAAAGTTCACAACAGATCATACTATTAGACCTTAAAAAATTAATATTCCAAAATGGGAATGACTACCATAGAGATTAATAAAAGGTGAGCTCATGTACACTGGTTAGGAGAAGTGTTCTATGAGTGGTGCCTAGTCAGTGCTGTGGAACACCAAGACAAACTGCCACTTCTGGTTAAGGATGGTTTCATGGGACGGGATGAGTAGTATGTGACTGGAAGGAGTGGTGATGGTAGAGAAAATTTAGGCAGAGATGGCATATAAAAAGGTGTGCAAGTAGAACAGCATATGGTATCATGGAGGGACATTCATTGATTAAAAACTGAATAATAGTGGCGGAGAGTCATCTATGTGCCAGGCATGACGGAGGCACTGGCCTTGAGCATACCACTTGAGTGAAGCCAAGGATTTGGACACAGAAGCAGTGAAAGGTTAAGGAAGACATTTCCTTCTAGGAGAGTCCCATCATCTATAGAAACAGGACTGGTTTTAATTTTGATATCCATAATTTACATACAAAACGGGAAAATAAATTTTTGTGAGAACGTGTTATTTGTCTCCTCACCGAAACACTGCAGTTGCTGCTGAGAATCCTCGTCCACTCACTCTTCCGGGCCGGGTCAGCATTACCAAAGATGGCAACTAGTTCTGGGCTGGTCTTTCCATGAAGAGCCTCATAAGTCTCCTGCTGTAAGTGGCTGCAGGCCACCCTTTTCAGCCTGAAATGAAACACCAGGGAGGCTGCAGTTCAATGTTAACATATTAATCCAAACATTAAAAATGATACTATATGCCTGCCCCTCTGCCTACTTGTGATCTCTCTCTGTCAAATAAATAAATAAAATCTAAAAAAAAAAAATGATACTATAAAGTAAATGAGAGGAAATAATCCTTATCATTACATATAGAAGACTGTCAGAAAACTTTTAGCAATATTAACATTATTAATATAATTAACATTATATAATTAATTAATTATATAATTAATGTTAATTATATTAACATTATTTAGATTATAAACTCTCCTAACCAGCATTGTCATCCAATGACATTGTCATCCAAAATATAAAAGTTGTCCTATCAACATATTCTCTACAGAGACAAAATTGTGGAAAGTGATGCAGAAGTAAAGAGTTACCTGAGCTTGCATCCAGATACTGCATTCACTCCAAATTGTACTTCATGTCTCTTAACAGAGCAAATTCCATCACCCCGACTCTGTAAGAGGGTCATCTGAGGCAGAAAGCGATGGTCAAGGATAGTATAACAGAATAAAAAGAAGGCAGATTGGAAAATTCACTCTTATTGTGTCCTTAACACTGTATTTTACCAATGTCAGGACACTGTTCAAGTCACAAATTTGTTTTTTAATCTAGTAACTGAAAAACAGAGAGACAAGAACTATTTCCCCCAAAATGGCTAACCACCTAACAGTATACAACTATTTCATTAAAACAAACAGGAAGTGAGTCATGATCCTTACCTTCAGCTAGTTTAACACATTTTAAAGCCTTTGGTAGCAACAACTTTGAGAACATAATGTATTAATGGTTCAGTAAAGAAAGTCCTGAATACCTAAAAAATCAGGGGACCTCAGAATTGGGATACCCAGAGATGAGCAGCCAAGGTTTTTCTTATCAGGCTGCAACAGGCTACCCAGCTCCAAAAAAGGATACGGGGTGACTTAAATCACCAGTTATGGCCAAAAGTGGCTTCCCAACAAGATAGCCAGGATTTCCACTTCTAGGACGAGTAAAAGAAGTAGCTATGCTCTGTTGAAAAGCCTGCGGAAAAAGGGAAAGTCACTTACAGAGGAAAGCATGCTCTCATACCTTCCACTGCCTGGCTTCATACTCTTCTTTATCACAAAGCAGTAAAGTCGCTGCACTGAACAATCTCCCTCCCACAGTGGAGGACTCCCTCCCACAGTGGAGCGTTTTGCAGAAGTTTCTTGCAAAACTTCCGTGTTTTACTTTTTATTCACTAAAATAGGTCCTGAGTGGTCTTAAAATTCTTCCAAGGATTACAACCAAGGATCAACCAACCCTGTTTCTCAAAAAATACTGTCAGTTGAGGGCTATGTTCAGTCTGGCTATAATGAGAATTTAAACATAATTTAGAAGTATCTTTTAATTAACTACAGATGTTTCAGAGATAAACTAAGAGACATGGGACTTGGTTGAGCACTTGAGGGCAGAGTGAAGAAGAAATAAGAGTCTGCTAGGTTCAAAAAGAAGAAGCAGAAGAAAGTCAAAAACAGCCCTTCAAAGGATGAATGGATAAGGAAGATGTGGTCCATATACACTATGGAGTATTGTGCCTCCATCAGAAAGGATGAATACCCAACTTTTGTAGCAACATGGACGGGACTGGAGGAGATTATGCTGAGTGAAAGAAGTCAAGCAGAGAGAGTCAATTATCATATGGTTTCACAAATAGCATGGAGGACATGGGGAGATAGAGAGGAGAAGGGAGTTGGGGGAAATTGGAAGGGGAGGTGAACCATGAGAGACTACGGACTCTGAAAAACAATCTGAGGGTTTTGAAGGGGCAGGGGGTGGGAGGTCGGGGTACCAGATGGTGGGTATTATAGAGGGCAAGGATTGCATGGAGCACTGGGTGTGGTGCAAAAATAATGAATACTGTTATGCTGAAAATAAATAAAAAATAAATTAAAAAAAAAAGAGTGATCAGGATTGGAAAGTTAGATTAAGTGGGAAATGAATAAAATGCTGATTGCTGTCACATTATATTTTGTCATGTTCATAAATATACACAAGCAAAAATTTGTGGTAAATATATAAACTCAAATAATGCAGCAATATAAAGAGTAAAAGTGTGAAACAAAAACCTGCTGAACGCACAAAAATATGAGAAAAGGTAGTTAAAGAATTTCTGTGGGAGGTTGGCTGAGTTTACGATTCAAAGTGACTATTTTTTCCTAAAAATGGAGTCTGGATTTGAGACTAAAGTATTGCTTCATTGGGGAGCCAGATAATCTGAGAAAAATGTTACTGAATAAATGTTAAATATCGTTTGTAGTTAAGTTATGAAATACTAAATGCTGAAGCCTCAACTGACAGATTGTAGGCCTTATTTTTTTTTTTAGGCTGGGTGTGGAACCCTAGGCCTTCATATTCTTAATCTATTCTGCATGCATCACAGAAGCACAGAAATACTGAATTTCCAATTTCTAATTCAGTATTTCTGCTCCCCTTAGTCCCCCATAGAAGAAGGGTTCTAACCCTGAAGCGAATGATAAAGTGTTGCTCTAAGGAAGAGCCTGGCTTGACAGTCAGGTTGGTTTGTCCAAAACTGACAGAGACTTTCTGGATTCCAAAAGTCCCATTCGTTTCTATCTCATAGATGACCTGAAATACAAAAGTAGAAATCAATTAATATAAATTGTTTAATGGGCCAATTATACAGAAGATTTTCTGACTCTAAGAGTTTTATTATACCTGCATGAGGGTACAACATAGTGACTATAGTTAATAATAGTTTATTGTATATTTGAAAGTCATTAAGAGAGTTGGTCTTAAAAGTTCTCATTGCAAGGAAGAATGTATAACTGTGTAGTAATGAATATCAACTAAACTTACCGTGGTAATCATTTCACTATATGTGTATATATGTGTGTGTATATGTATGTATATATGAAATCATCATGTTTTACACCTAAAACTAATGATATGTCAATTATATCTCAATAAAAGAAATAACTGAATGAGGGAGACTAAACAAGTAATCTTAAAAATACAAAACACAAATGCCATGAAGAGAAAGACTTCATATAATATCTACACATGCAAAAACAGACTGGATAGAGTTCTTTGAAAGGGTTCATGGGAGAAGTTTATGGTAAGGATTGAAAGGGGAAAAAAATGAGTTTTGACTGTGTGCAGAGAAGATGAGTAGAGAGGGAGCATGGAATGGACACCCAGTTTACTCGGCTCTCCCAATGTCTGAGGATGAATGAAGATAACAGCTAGAGATGGAAGTCATAAGCAATTGAAGGCAACCTTCGATTTCTGAGTAGTCTTTATAATGACGCTTAAGATAATTCTTCCTTCTGTAGGATGATCAAAAGGAGGAAAAGAAGCTGACTCTTCTATTTCAGAATTTTCAGATGATACTGATTTTGTCAACAGAAGAAAATGTGGTAAGAACTAAAATAAACCGCAAATGGGTAAAGAAAGAGGAGTCAGAAGTAATCATAATCTTTTGTATATGAAATTCTGGAGGATGGTAGCAATGGAAACTGAAATATGGCAGGAAGGGGAAGGTAATGAGCTCAATTCTTGACATGTTAAGTTCCATGCACAAACATTCATGTGGGGTTGGTCTGGTACTTAATGGAAGATGAGGCACCTCTGGTAATGCTGATCAACAAGCACCAATCCAGAATCTGACATCAGTGTCCTCACCTGGGAAACCACATTCTGACAAGTGTTTCCAGACAAGAAAGGAGGATCAGCTTCTGAGACAAGGGTTACAGGAACCTGGAACTAGCAAGGGAAAGAAGCAAATCAACTGAAATCAAAGCAGTATTTTCTCTTTAAGCTATATATCATGCTGAAATGAGTATTTTTCATTTTTGACCGCCTTCCCCTCTCCTTCCATTGCCAGCCTACAAGTTAAGATCAAAAATGATTTTAAGTCAACTCTTCTCAAAGCATATTTCTCAGAACATTAATTCCACTAGATATAAAATAAAGGTCCCACAGTCAAATAAATTTTACAAATTTTTGTGAGTTTTTTAAAAAGTTTTTATTTCCCTTAAGTAGGCTTGAACTCACAACCCCAAAATCAAGAGTTGCAAACTCTACTGAACCAGCAAGGTGCCCCCAAATAAATTTTAGAAATATTGTATTCAGTATTCCCCTCTTAGTACCAAGTCCTTTAGTACATTAAAGACTCCAAGAAGTCCACTCTAAATATAGTATTTAACTTTACTTAATCCAATGTTTCCCAAACTTATCTAACATTTTATGAACTTGTATTTCATGTAATGCTTATTAATCATATAGAACATACATGGGAAAAAATGCTTTAGATTCACACTTTAGAGTTTGATATATCACACACAGATTTCCTTTCACAATTACTTTAGACTGAAATTGACTCAGATGCAAAGGGATCAAACAGTCTCCTTCCTTTCCAGTGATAAACAGTATCATACCTTCAAATTCTGCGGATCAGTCATACCTTTTGGAACCTAGAATAAGAGAGTAGCAAGAACTGTGAGTATGTATATACCTCACAGAAAATATCCAGGAGCTTGTGGTTTCACGTGCGGGGAGGAAAAATCAACACATTAGAATGGTTCTTCTCTTCTACCTGACACTTTATACCAAAATTCTGTGAGTAAAGCTGGGGGAGGGGGGCGTTGGGCTACAACATACCTACTTTGAGCAGAGCTCTAGTGAACAGAAAAGCAAGAGGTTTTGGTAAAATAGTGAAATGTCATCCCCTGCCATCCTCCCAAGCCAATCCCTTTATCCAGAAGGGAAGAATCTCTTATTCTGGATATATATTCCCCAACTCTTTCATCTTTCTTCAGAGGGCAGGGTTTCTGGGCCCTCTGTTTTTTTTTATGTAGTTCTTAGGCATTCTGACTTTCAGTTCAGTGCTTTGTCCACAATCCAACAGCAGGAAGCATGCTGACTTTATCCACAAGAGTGACAGCAGGGAGGGAAGGAATACCACCTTTAAGACTGTGAAGTTATAATAAGAGGCAGCATTGAGGGCTGGATCCAAGGTGCAGCTACTTGTCAAGTTCTTGAAGAAACGAGCACAGGTTGTAGTTTTACTCTCCAGGAAACCTTAGAATGCAAAGAATTAAGGGAGTGATAAAAGAGAAAGCCTATTTTATTTTTATGAAAAGCAATTTTTAGAAAAAAAATTTTTTTAAAGCAAATTCTAAGAAAGCCTATTTTAAGTGGAATAAAAAGGTTGGCACTTCTGTTTTGGACTCACCTGCAGGATTGTTCTCGGCACAGAGCCCCCAAGCTCCAACTCCTGCAGGCTGCCTCAGCAAGCTGATTACAGACCACGTGGGGAAGTAAGTCAAAATGGGGTCCCCAGCCTGAACAAAGTACAGTAGAAATTCATTCACAGTAAGATTGGACTGAACTCCACCAGAAAAAAAAAGTAGAGACAAAAGTTAACTCAAGGGCTTATGAAAGTGGATAATACTGTCTTCTAAAAGAGTTGACACCGTTGTAGGGGGGGTACCTCAAGGATACCTGGTCAACTGTCAGCCATGAGGGAAAAACCACACCAAACAATCCCGTCCCTATTCCCAGGCTCACCCTGTAATGAGGTGGTGGTGACTGGGTTTGGAATGTTGAAGTGAAGGATCCGCCTCCAAACTCTGTAGCCAGGGCCTCAAAGCGGGTTGCATTGACCTTTTGAAGCTTCTGGAAATAGTTTAATTTTGCTAAAATGTTTTTTAAAAGAAAAGGGGTTTAGATAAAAGAAAAATATTTATTTAGAAATACCTGGCACACCAAGTAACTGCCTCTAAAAAGTATTCTTTTTTAAAGATTTTATTTATTTTTTGACAGAGAGAAAGAGATGACAAGTAGACAGAGTCGGGCGGGGGCTGGGGGAAAGCAGGCTCCCCGTGGAGCAGAGAGCCCAATGTGGTGCTCAATCCCGGGACCCTGAGATCATGACCTGAACTGAAGGCAGAGGCTTAACCCACTGAGCCACCCAGATGCCCCTAAAATGTATTCTTTTTGGAGCATAATACATAGCAAAGTCTGTAAATGCACTATTCTTAAGTGTACAAAAGAATTTCTACAAATTGCTACACTCCTATTCCTACTACCCAGATTCAGTTATAGAAATTTCCCCCACAAGACTCACAATCAATAATATTCCACTTTCAAAGATAACAGTTCTGATTTTTATCAACTTCTACTGCATGTATATTCTGTTAAAAGAACTGCTGCTTTGTTATTAAGATCTAAGGTAAGAATATGGTCGACAAATGCCAGGCAGTTCCAAGTCCCTAATACCAGGAATGTTATTAGCAATTTGTGATGAAAAGAGGAGGTTCAATAATGCTCACATTTGCCCCATGCCAGATAAGTCTCTAGTACAACAAAATAGTATTATTTCTGTCAGAACATGGCAAAGTTGAACATAACACTCAGTTTGTCCTCTCCTGTTTCTTCTAAACTCCAACTGACCAGTCTCAATAAGAATGCTTCCATCTCTCAAGTATATGAATTTGTTGTTTCTCCCCTTTCACCTCATAATTTCTACATTTAGAATTTCAGACACTCCAAAGAGGTGTAAGTCTATACTTTATATTATAACAATAGAGAAATCTATTCAAGTTCCTGCAGCCATCTCCTTAGGGCTAACAGGGATGATTGGAATTAAAGTTCTGTATGGGTTTTCTGATCCACAGCCAACAGGGCATAAGAAATTGCAAATGTTCACTAATAAGAGAGAAGGGGAAGGTGGAGATGCGGAAGAGGGGCAGATGATAGAAATTCAAAAGACAGAAGAAAAGTTTAAAAAGAAAGGTCCAGACACAAAGCCAATTTTCAACAAATGCTAGGTAACAAGCATAGTCAACACAGTTCTACTCACAATCATTCACATGGACACAAAACTGCCTAATTCCACTCGAATCCATGAAAACTCTTGAAGGAAATGGGGAATTACTCCTGAAGATTAGAGAGTTGTCCACACACACCCAACTTGAAGACCTGAGAGGAAACAGGATGAAGAACAGATACATTTAGAAGCGGAGGGTTAGGTCCGAAAAGGTGGATGCCAGCCAATGCCTAAGAGAGGCCTCCTTGGGCAACCCAGGACAACACAAAGGTCGTATTCTATTGGACTGCCCTACGCTGGAAAATTCGAGGAGCTTCACTCCTGGGGTGAAAAACCAACATGATTCCACTTACAGAAATGCAAGTGGGATTAAAAAAAAATTAAAAATTAAAAAAAAAAAAGAAAGAAAAGAAATGCAAGTGGGGGCTAAAGGCGGGAAAGATAACTTTTCCTACTTCCAAATATGACCTATTTTAGGGTCCCAGTTTTCCCAGGATTCACCCGGCACACGGCAGCTCACCTCACGCTGCCTGGAAGGCAGAAGGAGAAAACTGTCCTGGGATGGAGTAGATAGCAGTCCTTGTCGCAGCAGCAATTTATGTCGCAGGTACCAGGAGTCAGGTCACAGACACAGATCGGTAAGACTATGAAGATAAAGCGGAGCGAACGGGATGAGGATTCCCAAACTTCCAAGCGCGAATTCCCCTCTTCCAATAGCCCCACTCCCCCACTTTGCGGCATTTCACTTTGTTCCCAGGATTTCAGATCGAAGTCAGTGGTTTCCATTCCCACATCTCCTCCTCTCACCTGGGAAGAGGTCCACGGTCCCATTCCCAGGTGCAGAGGGGGTCACTACCGTAGGGCCCACCGTAGAGATCCCAGGCACAGGCCAGGGAGTTTCAGAGCCCTCCGAGGAGGTCTGAAGGGTCCCGCCCGGCGACCCCGGCCCCACGTCCGAAGGGGTGGGCACAGCCCCAGACGGGGAGGATGAGGGCTGAGACCAAACGCCCTCGGGGACCAGCAGGAACAACACCTGCAGTAGTGCGAGCTGCGACGTGCACATGGGGCGAGACGCACACGGGGAAGTTAAGACCCCTCCCGCTTCCCAAGAGTTCAAAGTGGGCTTCTGCGGTCGCCTGGCGGGTCGCTAGAGGGTGGGCGGGAGGAGTCGCATCTTGTCTGACGTCATCCGCATGCACCTGCTTATTGGCTCAAGGCGACGGCCGAGAGCTCCTCAACCAATAGAAATCGGCGTTGTTACAGTTCTTTCCAGCGGCTTTTAGTGCGCGCCCTCCTCCTTAGGCCAGGCCTCGCACCGCCTCCGTCGCTTGGTAACGGCCAAACTCGCGGAGGAGCCCTTGCCTCTTCTCTCCGCTAGGTGGCAGTAGAAGGTCAGCGGAATGACAGGTCCGGCGGGGTGCAGCGCCGGCGTCACCCCGCAGGACCGAGCTCTTCATCCACAGAGGGAAACTCCAGAGGCTGGAACCAGAATTGCGTATCTTTCCCACCACGGATTCTAAAGATGAGAAACTCTAAGGAAGGATAATGATCTCTGGGTGGAAAAGACACAAAAGTTCATATACACATAAAAAAAAAGTTCCCTCTAAATATTGTATTTTTTTTTTTTTTTGGAAACAGAAAGATTAGGCTTCTTAAATTTTAACGATGAGAAATATTTAAAAAATGTAAACCTCAAAAAAGCTGCAGTCAACTGTACACTTCATGGTTGTTATTAGAGAAAATACAGTAGGGGGTGAGAAATGGAGTGGGGGAAAATGTGAGAAGCTAGGAAGAGAAAGAGTAGGAAAGGAGAGGTTTTGTAGGAGCTGAAGGGAAAATAAGACGCGGGAATGGAAATAGTCAAGGGATAGAGAAGACAACTTATATTTTTGCCATTAAAATTGCCACTTGCGGGGCGCCTGGGTGGCTCAGTGGGTTAAAGCCTCTGCCTTCGGCTCGGGTCATGATCCCAGGGTCCTGGAATGGAGCCCCACAGCGGGCTCTCTGCTCCGCGGGGAGCCTGCTTCCTCCCCCTCTCTCTCTGCTTGCCTCTCTGCCTACTTGTGATTTCTCTCTGTCAAATGGATAAAATCTTTAGGAAAAAACCAAATTGCCACTTGCCCTAACCCTTTTCAGGAAGTTTGGGTCTTTCCCTGGAGAGGCCGCGTTTTCTTCTGATTCTCTAGAGCAGCACTGTCCAACAGAACTTCTGCAGTGTTGGAAATGTTCTCTGTCTTCCCTTTTCAGTTTGGCTGCCATGGCTATAGTGGCTATTTGCGCCCTGGAAATGTGGCTCATGTGACTAACGAGCTGAATTTAAAAATTTTAGTTGATTCCCAAGTTAAATAACTATATGTGACTACAAGCTACCATATGGGGTACTACAACTCTGGATGATCAAAATTTTGCTCCCTCTAGACCCCGTGTTTTCCTCAGTCTGCACAGGTCTGACATCTGGATTATTTCAGTTGCTTGTTCACAGATATAAATTGAGATCTGTTAAGAGTTGTCTAAAATCTGGTATACTTACCTAAAACCTAGCCAATACTGAGGTGTAGGGTAGCTCTATTTTCAACTTTTTGAGGAACCACCGTGCTGTTTTTCAGTTGCTGCACCAGCTTGCATCCCCACCAACAATGTAGGAGGGTTTCCCTTTCTCTGCATCCTCTCCAACATCTGTGATTTCCTGACTTGTTAATTTTAGCCATTCTGACTGGTGTGAGGTGGTATCTCATTGTGGTTTTGATTTGTATTTCCTTGATGCTGAGTGATGTTGAGCACTTTTTCATGTGTCTGTTGGCCATCTGGATGTCTTCTTTGCAGAAATATCTGCCCATTTCTGGATGGATTATTCCTACAAACATACAACAGCAACAACAGAAAGAGTATTTTTGCTCAACTATAACAAAATAAGGGGGAAAGTAACTGTTCTTAAAAATTCATTAAGTGCAAAATCTATAAAGAACTTAGCACTTAACAAATTTTTAAAAATAGTTACTTGCCCCCTCATTTTTGTTATAGTTGAGCAAAAATACTCTTTCTGTTGTTGCCGTTGTATGTTTGTAGGAATCTGTGATACAGAACTCTCAATTATCTTGGGATCTAATATTAAAATCTAAAAGATAATTTTGTTGAGGGAGAATGGAATTTATTCACACATGTCCTGCAAATATTATTTTTAACGTAGAAACAAGTCTTAAATTGAAATAGCTTAATATGACATCATTTCAGAAGCAGGTATTTCTAAATTAGATCATATGATACTAGCAGCTGTGTTTGGTATTAAAGAGTTCAGTATGTACTTAGAGATCAACTGAGATTGAATCAGGATAGCTAACTGAGAGCAAGTTCTAGCCTCTAGCCTCTCCCAATCCTCCTCTCTTTCCCAAATTCAAAACTACAAAAACCTTACATGGGTACACAAACTCATGTGCATACGTTAATACTGAAAACCATGAAGGGGTGTTCTCAATGGACCAGGCTTTATGAGAATCCCTGAAAAATAGGAAGCAGTTGGGATAGGATTGAAGGTAGACAGACAAAAGTTGCATAACAGAGGCTTACTGCAGAAATACAAGGTGGTTCTTGGGGATGTTCTAGGTACACAGGAAAAAAAAAAACAACTATTGGCATCAGTAGGGCCCTTGGACAATGTGTAAGTTATTGATTAGAACGGTTCTAGGAAGAGACAGTCAGCCTCTCCACCTTACTCCCACTTGCACATGCAGTGGGTAGCAAAAGAACTTGCTCCTAAAGTGGGGAGGGGCAGTCCATGTCAGTACTTTTGCTGAAAAGCTGCAATGGCTTTTATGTGTGGAGGAAGAGAGAGACTTCCCATCTTGAAGACTGATACGCGCTCAACTTGGGAAGCTGCACATGCAGCATTCCTCCTTCAACACCCTCAAGGCAGAATGAAAAAGAGAACATCTACAAAAAATATAGGTTGTAAAGACATTATTACCTTCAACAGAGAATAGTAAGACCTGAACGTGACTTTTTTTTCTTTTTAAGATTTTACTTAAAATATTAAAATAAAAGACCTATTTATTTGAGAGAGAGAGAGAGCATGAGCTGGGGGAGAGGTAGAGGGAGGAAGCAAGAGGGAGAAGACCCTCCACTGAACAGTAGCCCGATGCCGGGCTTGATTCCAGTTACCTCAAGATCATGACCTGAGCTGAAGGCAGTCACTTAACCAACTGAGGCACCCAGGCCCCCCATTGAAACCTGAATTTTTAACAGTAATGAGGAAAGTCATAAAAAGTTGAGTAATGACTTAGAAAAAGCCACATTATAATTCTATACCTAGCAAAATATCCTTCAGATATGAGGATAAGATAAAAATGTGTTTAGAAAGCAAACATTGAGAAAGAAGATCACCACCAACAATCCACACAAAGGATTGCTAAAGGGAGTTATGCAGGCTAAGGGAAAAATGATCCCACATGGAAGCTGAGAAATGTAAGAATATGAGCAATGAGAAAGATAAACACAAGGTCAATACATAAACTCAACTGTATTATAAATATCATCTAAAATTTTAGATGGTAAAGTTTATAATAACAAAATATTAGACTCTGCATATCAGACTGTATATGATTTCTGAGAAGAATTAAGTAAAGCTTAAATAAATGGAGAGCTACGTGCAATTAATGGCTAGGTAGATTTATGAATGACAACACATCAGTTCTTCCCAAACTGATGTATAGATTCATTATAGTCCTAATAAGAATCTTGGCATTTTTTGGTAAAAATTGACAAGCTGATTTCAAATGTCATGTGAAATTGCAAAAGACCAGGAGTATCCAAGAGAATCTTGGAGAAGAACAAAGTTGGAGGGCCTGTTCCTACTATATATCACCTCTTGTTATTAAGATAAAATAATCATTGGAAGAAAATGAAACAGCTTTGACTGTAGGATAGACCAGTGGAAAAGAATGGAGTCCAGAAACAGACCTACACATATGTGGTCACTCTATCTATGACAAAAATGTGATACTACCATGCAGTGAGGGAAAGATCATCTGTCAGGAAGTTGTGCTGGGCCAACTGGATATTCATACAGACAACAGTGTATCTTGCCTCCTAGCTAGACATACCCAAACATTACTTTCGCATGGACCGTAGGCAGGTAAAACAATGAAGCTGCTACAAGGTAACATCAGAGAATATTCTTTTGATCTTGGGGCAGGCAAATATTTATTAAACTGGACAGAAGAAAGGATGCTTTTAATATAAGAGGGGCATCTACTTCTTCTCTTTTCTTTTTCCTTTCGACCTCATTTCATCCTCTGCAGACTGTCTACAGTCCCATCTTTTCTTCAGTCTGACTCTGTGCCTTTTGCTCTAGGCAGAGGCTGCTACTTGCTGACCACTATCCATTCTTCCTTCTCTCTTAGGTACACAGAGTCCGTTTTTTTCTGAGCATAATGTAACCAACAGATGGTGTTTCCCAGCCTCCTTTGTAGCTAGGTGGGGCTATGCCTATAGTTCTGACCAATGAGATATACATTAAAGAACAGATGGAACTTGGGGTAAAATCTCTTGAGAAATGAAGGCTATTCCTCTTTCTCCCTCTTTTCTCCATCCTGCTGCTTAAATTCTGAGTGAGATGGCTGAAGCTCGAGATGTCATCTTAGAACACTGAGAAGAGATGTTAAACAGAGGTAAGCAGCAAAATGGAAGAAACTTGGATTTCTGACAGCCATGGAAACTTCAACCTTGCCTAGAACTTCTATCTCTGAACTTCCTTCATATGTAGGAGAAATAATTTTTATTAAAGACACCAGCTATTTTCACCACGCTGAAACTTGCCTTCCCTCCCCATTCCACTTGGATATAAATAGACGTTGCTGGTTATGGCCACGTTACCCTTCCATTGCGTGAATATACTGGAGCTTATTTAACCAACCCCTTATGGATGGCTAACTAAGTTCTTCCCAATTTTTTGTTATACATAAACTAGAGTTAACATCCTTATAGACATATTTTGCTGCCTATGTGGGTATTTCTATAGTATAAATAGCTAGAAATAGATTTATTCAGTGACAGAATGTGCACATTTAACATTTTAAGAAATACCACCAGACAGATGATACTAAATTACAGCCCCATCAGTAAAGTGCCTGTTATCCTCCCACCAACCCTGAATCGTTCAATAATTTTGCCACTCAGATAGATGTATTTTATCTTTCTTTGATTACTGGTAAAGAGGAACATCATTTCATGTTTATTGGTTATTTGCACTTCCCATTGTGAATTGTGTTTGCCTATTTTTCTTTTTCTTTTTTTTTTGCCTATTTTTCTTTTTTAAATTATGAAATTATAAAGGACTACCATCTCATTGTACAAAACTTAAATGACACACAACTGTAAGAGCAAAGAGAGACACTTTTCTCCAATGTTTCTAGTCACATTCTGCCGCCCACAGTTTTATGTACATCTACCTAGTCTTTTTCCATACATTTCCATACATACACATACAGTGTTTTTATATAAATAGGATTATGTTTTTATATAAATAGGATCATATATATGTACTGTTCCACAGTTTGATTTATTTTTTTATTTAAAGATTTTATTTATTTATCAGAGAGAGAAAGAGGGAGCGAGAGCGAGCATAGGCAGACAGAGAGGCAGGCAGAGGCAGAGGGAGAAGCAGGCTCCCCGCCAAGCAAGGAGCCCAATGTGGGACTCAATCCCAGGATGCTGGGATCATGACCCGAGCCGAAGGCAGCTGCTTAACCAACTGAGCCACCCAGGCGTCCCAGCTTTCTTTATTTTTAAATAGGATTCAGTACTACGAAAAACCCAATATTTAACTATCCTCTTATCTTTTCTCTTGCTATTACATTCCCGAAGCAAATATCTTTTTAATGTATTCGTGGGCATGTGTGTGAATTTCTTTGGATGGAGTTGTATAAGGTAGATTGTTGGGTCAAAGGATGTGTTTTCTGATAGACCCATCTTAGCTTTCCCAAAGGTCTGCATAACTTTCTACTTTCCCCAAGTGTATGGAAAGTGCTCATTTCCCCCAAAAAAGAAAAAAAAAAGAATCATTTTGTATTTCTCTGACTAATGGTGAGGTTGAAGCTATTTTTATGTTTATTGGCCATCTATAGTTTTATCAGGATTGCTTGTTCGTGTCCTTCACCTACAAGAACTTTTCTATTGGGTTATGTGTGGATATATGTTGGTTTTTTGTTCAGCATCTCTTTCCCTAGCCCCTGGTAAGAGAATTCTTATTTATTGTGAGGCATCCATTCCCCGTGGCTTCGTGATGAGTGTATGACCAGGCCTGGTCTTCCTGAGTCCTGCAGCTCCGTAGCCACAGTGGTGAAAGAACGGGCATGTAATTCAAGGCAGGCTAAACAGAGCTTTCAATAGAACTTCTGTGGGGACTATTGGAGGAAGCTTTTGCAGAGATCTCACGAACTAAGGACTGTGTAAGCCTGAATTTGTACCATGTGCAGTGTCTAAGGAGAAACTCAGAGGCTGGCAGAAAGCAATGAGAACTCAGTTCTGTTGTCATTTTTGGGGCTCTAGATCCAGCTGTACCTTAAGCCCAACCTGCTTCTAGACACCAAAGTTTTGGGATCCAATAAAGTCCCTTTATTGTTTAAGATAATTGAATTGTGTTCCTGTTCTGGTTAATATAGGTTATTTGTATTTTCTTACTGGTTTCTAGAAAAGTTTGTGATTTTCAAATTCTAGACTTACACTTTATGCACTATATTGGTTAATAAAATTAGCACGGCCTTCCAAAAAAAAATAAATAAAAAAGACACCAGCTATTTAAATCATAACATATTTTAGGGGTGCCTGGGTAGCTCAATGGGTTAAACCTCTGGCTTTGGCTCAGATCATGATCTCAGGGTCCTGGGATGGAGCCCAGCATCAGGCTCTCTGCTCATCAGAGAGCCTGCTTCGCCCTCCTCTCTCTGCCCGCCTCTCTGCCTACCTGTGATCTCTGTCTGTCAAATAAATAAATAAAATCTTAAAAAAAATCATAACATATTTTAGTGACTTACTTAAACTTACATGCTAATTAGAACTCTTTTTTTCTAAAGGTCTTATTTATTTATTTGAAACAGAGAGAGAGATCACAAGTAGGCAGAGAGGCTGGGAGAAAGGGAGGGGAAAGCAGGCTCCCTGCTGAGCAGAGAGCCCTTCGCTGGGCTCCTTTCCAAGACCCTGAGATCATGACCTGAGCCAAAGGCAGAGCCTTAACCGACTGAGCCACCCAGGTGCCCCTTAATTAGAACTCTTAAAGACCATGATTACTTTATTAATTTATTTATTTAATTTTAAAGATTTTATTTATTCATTGGAGAGAGAAAGACAGAGCACAAACAGGGGGAGTGGCAGACTCCCCACTTCACAGGAAGCCCCATGTGGGGTTCATCCCATGACCCAGGGTTCCATCCCAGGACTCAGAGATCATGACCTGAATTGAAGGCAGAGGTTTAACCATCTGAGCCACCCAGGCTCCCCCACATGATTACTTTAAATACAGTTGGAAAAGGGGCATCTGGGTGGCTCAGTTGGTTAAGCGGCTGACTCTTGATTTAGGCTCATGTCGAGATCTCGGGGTCCTGGGATTGGGCCCCGTGCAAGGCTCTGTACTCAGCAGGGAATCTGCTTCAGGATTCTCTCTTACCCTCTGCCCCTCCCCGCTGCACACCCTCTCTCTTTCTAAAATAAATAAGTAAATCTTAAAAAAAAAAAAAAAAGTAAAAGGGGTGCCTGGGTGACTCAGTGGGTTAAAACCTCTGCCATCAGCTGGGGCATGGCCCCGGGGTCCTGGGATGGAGCCCCACATCGGGCTCTCTGCTAAGCAGGGAGCCTGCTTCCTCCTCTCCGCCTCTCTGCCTACTTGTGATCTCTCTGTCAAAAAAAAAAAAAAAAAAAAACTTAAAAAAAAAAGAAAGAAAAAACCATACAGTGCACGGTACTCTGTTGGCTGAAGCAGTTATAAGCCCACCCAGAGAGTATATGGATCCCCTATCTCTCTAGGGGAAATACATAAAAAAATTTGAGGCTAACTTTTACCACTGCCACAAAAAATATTTTATACAAAATTTAAGTAAATGTAAAAATCTTTGAAATTCAGTGTCTTCAAGAAATTATTTTTTCCTAATATGGTAAAAATTACCTGACAAATTTAAAGGCAAGGCAAAGCATAAATAATACTGAATCTCAAAATTTATATTTATTTAAATGAAGTTGAAAATCTTAACTCAAGTTTAAAAAACTTAATTAGGTCTTGTTAAACATTGTTATAAACATGAAACTCTATAATTGTAGCTGCCAACGAGAAGAATAGGAGCTGTGTGTCATATATGTTACATCCAGACTGCCATGCATACAAACTTAGGATGTAATTGTTTAATATCCCAAATTGTTCCTCAGTTGCCACGTGTAACTGTTGTAAAAACTGTGTGAAATTTTGAGTAGTGGATATAAGGAGTTCAAGAAAATGAACACTTTGCTCTATTAGAAAATACTTCACCATTTGAAACCTCTATTGCGGTCATTTTATTTGAGAAGAAAGATATGATGATTTAATTTTTTTTCCTACTTATTTCTCCAACTCAAATTCTCCCCCATTCTGAAACAAGGCCCTTCTCTGATATCAGCAGTGCCTCAGTCTTCAAGTCTTCATTGGGACACGGTCTTCTCTTCTCCAGGGACGCAGCGTAAGAGATACAGCAGAGCTTTTCTTCTGGGGCCTGAACTGTGTGAATCACAGCAGCAGATGGGGAACATTGTGAGTTGCCCAGTGCCATCCCTGAGCACTTGTCTCCTCAGGGACAGAGTTTCTGTGTGATTTTCACTAAATTCATCATTTTGGGTTTCTGGTATATGGGTCCCTGTAAGATGTAGGAATAAGGAATAATAACCCCTTACCTGGGTTAGAAGGTGGGGCCACCTCTCTGGAGCATGACCTTTTAAATTTTGTCTGTTTGGTCACTCTCACTGTTAGCTCTAGTTCAGAGTTTATAATCCCGGAAGCTTCCAAGAACATGAAATTCCTTCAATTCCTTTCCACAGTAAATTATGGCTCAGTTCAGGTTCAGAAGTTGATGGGCTGTCAATTTTTTCCCTGTAGTGCTTAGTCCAACAAATGCAGTCCAATGGTGGGATTTGTCTGGGTAAAACATGGAGGAGCTCCAGCATCTGGAAATGTGATCACACTTGTACTCACAATGTTTCCTGACCTTTAGATTTGAGTGATAGTTTTGGTTTATCGAATTTTCTTAATTATTTAAGGGGGGAATGGGGGCTTGTTTAACCAAGAGGAACCCTCGTATCAATGAGCTAAGACAACCGCCAAAAGATGAGGTCTCCATTTACATTTACTTTCTAGAAATTTCCTCTCCATATCTGAGAATTGTAGTCAGAATTCAGTCTAGAGATGATTCAAGATACCTACCTCCTATTTGGAAATTGTTTAGAAATATCCTCTGATTCACTGTATGCAATTTGTACTTCATAATCATAATTATTTTAATTAATACCCATTTCTTTGTGGAAAGATTCTTTCACTAGTCAATCAGCCATAAGGACTCAAAATGTGTTGTGGGGAGAATGAAATCTCTTTACCTCCTCTTTCACCGTATATTGGTCTAATCGATACTTATATTCAATATCAATCTTTATTGATTTGTTTTTTAGAGGGGTGGAGGGGCAGAGTTGGAGATCCGTTCCAGCATGGAGCCTGATGCGGGGTTGATCTCACAACACTGAGATCATGACCAGAGCTGAAATCAAGAGTCAGACACTTGACTGATTGAGTCACCCAGGTGCCCCTCAATATCAATATTTATAATTCATTTAAATGCAGGGATTTCCTTCTATTTTAAATCTAGAATCTATTGTTACTTTTCTCATGGCTATTTACAACTAATTATGGAATAAAATAACTTGCCCCCACTCATAGTTAAGGAAATAAAAGATATTAGCTGGCACCTGGTAGACATATTTTTATTTTGATTGAATCTCTCCTAGCACTGATGAGAGCAAAACTCTCCAAGGCTTGATATATATGGGAAGCCATTTTAGATTTCTTTCTAAGTCAATATGAATGCACATAAATTTTGTTTAAATCAAAAGCCTGACTTATGGCCCACCAAGCATACATTGTATACCTGCTTTGTAAATGAATAGCCTAAAGGAAAACTGTCTTGTCCTTAAGATATTGATCAACACTCCTACCCTCTGCATTCCTTTTTAAAACTCATGGTTTCTGCCTGTATGTTAACCTGTAATCTTTTGAGCTTTTACAAGTTGTTCATACAAGAATTCGGTAAAGTGATAGGATATAAAATCAATGCACAGAAATCAGTTGCATTTCTATATATGAAAAACGACACAGAAGAGAAATTAAGGAGTCTATTCCATTTACAATTGCACCCCAAACCATAGGATACCTAGGAATAAACCTAACCAAAGAGGCAAAGAATCTATACTCAGAAAACTATAAAGTACTCATGAAAAGAAATCGAGGAAGACACAAAGAAATGGAAGAATGTTCCGTGCTCATGGACTGCAAGAAAAAATATTGTTAAAGTGTCAATGCTACCTAGAGCAATCTACACATTCAATGTAATCCCTATCAAAATACCATCATCTTTTTCAAAAACTGGGACAAATAATCCTAAAATTTGTATGGAACCAGAAAGGACCCCAAATAGCCAAAGGCTATTTCTTGAAAAAGAAAACCAAAGCTGGCTGCACAATTCTGGACTTCAAGCTCAATTACAAAGCTGTGGTCAGTAAGACAGTATGGTACTGATGAAAAAAACAGACACATAGACCAATGGAACAGAATAGAGAGCCCAGAAATGAACCCTCAGCTCTATGGTCAACTAATATTTGACAAAGCAAGAAAGAATATCCAATGGAAAGAAGACAGTGTCTTCAACAAATGGTTTTGGGAAAATTGGACAGCCACATGCAGAAGAATGAAACTGGATCATTTACTTACACTACACACAAAAATAAACTCAAAATGGATGAAAGACCTAAATGTGAGACAGGAATCCATCAAAATCCTTGAGGAGAACACAGGCAGCAACCTCTTTCACTTCAGCCACAGCAACCTCTTGCTAGACACATCTCCAAAGACAAGGGAAACAAAGGCAAAAATAAACTATTGGGACTTCATCAAGATAAAAAGCTTTTGCACAACAGAGGAAGCAGTCAACAAACCCAAAGACAACCGACAGAATGGGAGAAGATATTTGCCAATGACATATCAGATAAAGGGCTAGTATCCAAAATCTATAAAGAAATTATCAAACTCAATACCCAAAGAACAAATAACCCAATCAAGAAATGGGCAGAAGATGCAGACAGACATATCTCCAAAGAAGGCATCCAAATGGCCAACAGACACATGAAAAAGTGCTCAACATCACTTGGCATCAGGAAAATACAAATCAAAACCGCAAAGAGGTACTACCACACACCAGGCAGAATGGCTAAAATTAACAAGTCAGGAAATGACAGATGTTGGAGAGGATATGGAGAAAGGGGAGCCCTCCTACACTGTTGATGGGAATGTAAGCTCGTGCAGCCACTCTGGAAAACAGCATGGAGTTTCCTCAAAAAGTTGAAAATAGAGCTACCCTATGACCCAGCAATTGCACTACTGAATATTTACCCTAAATATACAAATGTAGTGATCTGAGGGGGCATGTGCACCCGAATGTTTATAGTAGCAATGTCCACAATAGCCAAACTATGGAAAGAGCTTAGATGTCCATAAAGATAAAGATAAAGAAAATGTGGTATATTTTTATACAATAGAATATTATCTAGCCATCAGAAATTGAAATCTTGCCATTTACAATGACAGAGATGGAACTAGAGGATATTTATTATGATAAGCAAAATAAGTCAATCAGAAAAAGACAATTATCATATGATCTCACTGATTGGTGGAATTTAAGAAACAAGGCAGAGGATTGATGAGGGAGCAGGAAGCTGGCTGAGAATGGAGCAGGGGCTGGCGCCTTGCACCCCCTCTCCACCCACTCCCCTTGGTAATATGTGTGATATTTCTCAGGCACCCGGGACTGCCCTGAAAGAAGAAAAAATGGTTAGCTTGCAGAGATCACAGTCCTATAAGGCAGGAGTCTCCCTTGGTTTGCAAATGTCCTTGAGATTTACAACAAAGAAGTTACCTTATCAATAGCCCAATTTCCAAGGACACATAACTCAGTTCCTCAAGCCCTAACATCACCCTCCCTTCCATAAAAAAAACCGAAGGAGGCGGAGGTAAAAAGAAAAGTAAATAAAGTTAAATTTCTTCTAAACCTAAATCTCACTGACAAGGACGCTTGATAGCAGGAATGTAACATTCCACCAGGAGACTCCCAATTGTCTTTATGTTAGTGCCTCATTAGAGGGAAAGTGACCTTGGCTTGATAGTAACCAGGCCTTCAATATCCTGATAGTCTTCTTTACCCCAATAGCCCTTCTGAACTCCCCTTTGTCCTCACCTACCCAACTCCCGTGTATATAACCAGCGACTCCTCACAGGCCCTGGGCAGTAGCTCTTCCTGCCCACGGGTCCTGTCCCTGTGCTTTAATAAACCACCACTTTGCACCAAAGATGTCTCAAGAATTCCTTCTTGGTCATCGGCTCCGGACCTCAGCCCACCGAACCTCACCTAGGTTCTAGAACTTCATCAGGATCATAGGGGAAGAGAGGAAAAATGAAACACAATGAAACCAGAGAGGAAGACAAACCATAAGAGATCTTAACCATAGGAAACAAATTGAGGGTTGCTGGAGGGAAGGGAGGTGGGGGCAGGGGGTAGTTGGGTGATGGACATTGGGGCAGGTATGTGTTGTGATGAGTGATGGATATGTTGGTTAGACCGATGCATCACAGACCTGTACCCATGAAACAAATAATACATTATATGTTAATTAAAGAAAAAAGAAAAGAAAAGAAAACCAGTTGCAAATTCAAAAAAACAAACAAAACAAAACAAAACAAAAAACTAAGTTGTAATAAAAAACCTAAGTCTGCAAAAACTATTCATTCTCCGGAGCACTTTCTTTCCTATGAAGAATGTGTTCCCTGGGCATCTGTCCTAACTTGAATAAAATTCTCTTTTTTTTCTTTTAGACATTCTAAAAGGTTTGTTCATTTTGTGTTGACAGCAGCACCCTAAAAATAACACCAAAATAACATTATCAGAGTCCATAGTCTCTCATGGTTCACCTCCCCTTCCAATTTACCCAAATTCCTTACTCCAAGTGGCGGGGGGTGGGAGGTTGGGGTACCAGGTGGTGGGTATTATAGAGGGCACGGCTTGCATGGAGCACTGGGTGTGGTGAAAAAATAATGAATACTGTTTTTCTGAAAATAAATAAATTGGAAAAAAAATAACATTATCTATCTATTTGATTACTCTTAGCAGTCTGATGCCACAACCCAAACAAATTTAAAATTTCCATATTGGGGTGACAATTGTAAATTTATCAGAGAATTCACAAAAACATTATGTGTAAATTAAATGATCTGAGCATCCATTCCACAACCCCCCGCCCCCATTTTTTTTTTTTTAATCCTAATGTAAGTTTATTGTTGTTTAGGTATTACAAACCAGAGCAACCTTTGGCAGGTTTAGGAATATAAAAATAGTAGTTTACTAAGACTATCTAATCACTGAATATATTTAATTTTATTTGAATTCTCAGTTCTTCTCCAGTATTCCTCTCTTCCTTTCCCCCTCCCCTTTCTTTCTTTCTAAATACATATTTTAAATGGAGTTCTACCAATTGTATTTCAGAGAAACACAAATACGGACAATGAAAATTACCTATGTGGAAAACGGTTGGTCATATCCGGGGGAGTTTTAAGAATTCATTTCCTTTAGCTTCTCTGGGAGGAGGGTCTATGCAAAACTTTCCTGTGAGTAGTCAGTCAGCCTTGAGCTGTTAGGCTTCTCACCAGAGTTCAGGAGGGCAGTATCTGTTTCCTCAAGATGGTGTGATAATGGGGTATTACAAAGTTCCTGGTGTGAAGCAAAGAGATAAGAGTCAGAAAGTTTATTAAAAAAAGTAGATTTTGCTTTAAGGAAAAGGGCAAAGCCTTTTCCTTCCCTATACTTTAAAATCTTCTGGCTCCCATCCACACAAAGACCTGAAACAATAGAGTCAACAGTAAGAATAACACCTCTATGTTAATTCTTATGAAATATCTTCTTTTGTTTCCTTAATGAAACATTTGTCTCCATCTTCCTCTACCTCCTCCCTTGGGTAAGAATTGACTAATGCATTTTCTCAGTGGTGTACATTTCAAAACAAATCATCTCCTCTGCCCCAGAGTTCCTTTTGTTAAAAACTTTAGGCTGGCCAAATGAGGAACTACACTGCTATATTCTGGAATCTTAAGGCAGTAACAATGTGATAACCCTTAAGGAAATATTGTCTTAAATCAGGGTTAGGGATATCCTAATTCCTGATTTGTAACAAGGCAGAATCTCTGAAATCCCAATTTAGGAATAATAACTTTATTATTTATTTATTAACTTTAATAACTTTATTAATTCCTTGGATCTGGTGATTTCATGTAGAAGATGTTCTGCCCAGTGTTCCTCACTATAACTGTTCCTCACTATAACTTAGGGGTATCCTGTCATTAGGCTTATGCTCTACATTAGAAGGGAAGTGAAAAGAGAAAGGACAAAGTATCGTGATCTTGGGCATAATTACTGGATCATCAGAAATGTTGAATAATATAAGGATAAAAGAGGAAGTGGTTAAAAGAGTGAAGCCCACTGTCAAAAGTAAAAGGAAATAACTAGGAAAAGAAATGACTTTTTGTTAGAAACTGATATGTAATTAATTGAATATAGTTTTTTGGGTGAGGGATTCGTGGTAAGAAAATACTTATTTATAAATACATACTACTTATTTATGCTAAAAAAATTGTGGTAGCAGATAGTTGTGTAAATGTCTTCCCTAATTGAAAAAACATAGTGGGAGAAAATAGTGGCCTTTCCTTCCTGAATGAGTTTAGAAGTGGCAGCACTTGTCATCTGTCTGGAGCAGTAGTACCGCATACTAACACCTCACATTCGTAATCACAATAACCTTTGTAATTACAGAGCATTTACATTCTTTAGATTTGTATAATAGCTTCGTTAGATCGTTAGATCAATGATCTGACAAGGAACCCTCTGAACTAAATGACTTGTTTAAAGTGGCATCATTCCTAATTCTTAGACTGAAATCTCTTTCTCATTTAGGTGTGCCGGAGCTCGCTTCTGCTGCTTGAACGCACAAGAGACGTTTTCCAAGGACCTTTCTAGTGACAAGGTCTTTTTCTTTGGTTTTAGCAAATATACAAATGTATCACAGTATTTTAATTTTTGTATTTTTATAGTGCTCTTACAGTCAAATAGTGTAATTTTTTTTTATAGTCAAACAGTGCTTTGAAGTATAGAAATTTGGAAACCGTGGAAGGAGATGTCCTGAACACGCATGGCCCCGCAGATCTGCTCATTCTGCTCCTCCCTGCTCCGTGTCCTGAGAGCAGACTGTGTCACTTGGCTTCTGGTTAGGTTCAGCGGGAGATGGGAGAGTGGGGAGAACAAGACTGGGTATTTATCCCTCAGCTTCTTTCCCTGCCGGGCCAGATTGGCAGTAACTATCCTCTTTAACCCCGGGGTATAACAGACCCTGTGGACCCCCCACCCGTGTACCCTCAGTCCTCACCACTCCTTACACATGATGGTGGCTCTTTCCTGTATAAACACGTGCCATTCTCTGCCTGAGGCCTTTTCGTGGCATTGAAGCAGGCCCAGCCCATGAACAGGGCGGACAGGTCAGTGGTGTGAGATGGTTGATCCCCAAGGAGCAGCTCTTAACCAAGGATGTTCGGGAATTGGTGGATAAACCCTGCAGCTTCCTCTCCCCCAGGTCGAGGCAACTCTGAGCCGTGTTCTTTATTGCCTCCCAGGGGTTCCTATCAAGACTGAACCCCAACTGTACTCAGTGATGATCTACTGATCAGTGTACCTGTATTGGCCTCTTTCCCTGTCCTGTCTCACTTACCCAGCCCCTTCCAGTTCCTTCTGGGACTGCCTCCTAAATGAGCTCCTTGTGGTGGAATCTTAGCTTCAAGGCCGGTTTCTGGGTGACCCCAACCCAATAAAGAAGCCACAGTTCTTGTCAGGCAGCTGTCTCCTACAACCACAGCTTACTTTGTGGGTTTCAAGGACCTCTTCCTTCCTCTCCTTGCCGCTTCAGGCCAGCCTTAGTCAGGGACACCCATTGTTACTAGCCCCCAGGTGATTCACCATCCTTTGTACACACACGCAAGCCAGGCTGGGCACCATAGTCTTTATGATAGGCAGCTAAACAATAGGTATTCTTTCGGTGAAGAAGAAAATTAGAATAAGAGGAGTGAACATCCAGCAGCCTGTCACAGAGGCACACTTCAAATTCTAACACTTTTCGAGACCTATTGTGTGAGAAAATGAAATGATGGAAAGCAACACTAATTAAGCCAGCAATGATTACAATGCCATGGCCACCATAATGTCAATAAATCGTCATGGTTACGTATAGTCTGCTCTTCAGGATGATTGCTGTTTGAGAAGATCTGGTTCTGCTTTGGCTGTGCTCTTCCTCTTGGAGGCAAAAGTCTTGCAATATCTCTGTGTTACTGACCTGATAATGTGCTTACCTAATACTCCCAGTTACAGCAAAGCTGTTCCCACCCCCAGCCGTCCGATGTGCTTAGTTTCATATGTCAGGCATTGCTGTGACAGTATTTATACTCAGCCGTGGCAAAAATAAATTTCTTTACATGTCAGAAAAATGTGAGGGCTTTGACTTCTTGAGCATAGTGAGTGAAAATCCCCATGTTTGGTATTTTAGAGGAATGAAATGAGTAATAAACAGTCCCTTCCCTCCAGAACTCTAATAGTAATGGAAGGTGGGCTGAAGACTGAAGGGAAATTTGGGGTGGGAAGAAATGTTCATCAGTGTAAGTGGCGGGATACTTTGTTAAGATGTTAATTATAGCAGGTCCCCCTCCCCCACAAAAAAGATGTTAATTATAGCAGGTTCCCAATCTTACCTTAGCTTGCTGAAATTCCCCAAGGTGCTCTGAAGCATAGGGTAATGAGGAAGAAATAAAGGGGTACCTTTGAGGGCCAGAAAAGAGCAGAAATTCTGGAGCACTGGGAAGGGGATGGAGGTGGGGGGGGGCATGGATAGGAGGCGTGTCCTGGTGGGTGAGATCTCAGAAAGGGTGGTTGTGTGGTGCCTTGGGGAGGCTCCCCTCTAGTACCAGAGCTTCTAGTGGAGGCAAAGCCCCCTTTTAGCCCTATCCCATTTAGGCTTAGCATTGGAACAGAAAGCCTGTCACATTTCAGTTTGGGCAGTGAGAATATCATGAGTGATTAAGGCAGGTGGGAGATTAGAAGTCCTGCCCCGATTTTCTGATACAGGTGCTTCTCCCAAATTCTGGTGTAAACCACAATTATGATTGTGATGGACTTCCTTGCCAGCTCAGAGGGAGCTAATATTGGCCTTAAACGGATACAAAGAAAATAAAGGTAGTTGTCCAAATATTTTTCTTAAGTGTCATGGCCCAAGATTGAATCTGTTTCGTGCATAAATGAGACAAAAGAAGAATATAACAAGGTTTCTGCAGGAGCCCAAGCAATGTAACATAGCTAGAATAAATCACGGCATATTACTAGCTGTTTGGCAGCACAGCTGTCTCTTTTTCAGTTTTTTTTCCAGGCTAGGGCAGTTAAATAGAGGAGGGGGAACTAATTATTTTCCTCCCTGTTTCTGTTCTAGCTTGTTCCCGTTTCATAACACAAAGCATAGTAATCAATAATTGTACGTGTGGTAAAAATGTATGTATTAGTCAAGTATTAATGAAGTATTTTCTGGTAAGTTCTTCTTCTTTCCCCTAATCATATATATCCTTTGAGCCTATTCTGTAAAATCCCTGTTATTCATCCCCTGGTTTACAGAGGCAGAAGAAATTAGTTCGTGAGGCATTATGGCACTCAGAGTACAGATCCCTTCGCTCCCCCATCCCTTCCTCCCACAGACACCTTTCTTAACTGGCAGCTTTCTCTTTGTCGTTCCAGAGGCTTCAGAGCAGAGACCTCTATGCAATTTCTGTTTTTCCTCAAGAAATTATGGCGAACAGTCGAGTGGGTAGGCTTAGAGATATTTTCTATATATAGTCTGTATATCCTTGATTGTAAAACACTTGATAAAAACAGATTTTTATGTTTTGAAATTCATAATGTGTCTTGCAATCAATGTCAAAAGCAATCTGTCTGTTTCCAGGCAAAACTGTGAGTTAGGTGTTTGTGCACGAGCATGCTTAGTGTTGTGTGGAAGTGATCTTTTCGTCTGATTGCCAACTCAGATGAGTTATTGATAATGGTACTTAATGCAGCTGAATTTTGTTTTTACAGTTTATTTTACCTGATTAAATAATTTTTACTCTTTACCACAGTTATTCACATTTTTTTTTTTTCATTTTATCTTTTCACTCATCTCCCTCCACCCACCCTTAGCCTCTGGCAACCACCAATCTCTTCTCTGTATTTATGAGTTTGGGTTTTTGTTTTATTTTAGATTCCACTGCAAGAGAGATCATACAGTATTTGTTTTTCTCTAACATTTCATTTAGCATAATGCCCTCAAGTTCTGTCCATGTTGTTACAAGTGGCAATATCTCATTCTTTTTTTTTATAGCTGAATAATATTCCATTATCTTCTTTCTTCATTCATCCATTGGTGGATACTTAAGTTGCTTTCATATCTTGGCTATTGTCAAGAGTGGTGCAATGAACATAGGGTTGCAGATATCCTTTTGAGGATATCTTCAGATAAAGGCCTAAATTGCTGGATCATATGGTAGTTCTATTTTTTAATTTTTTGAATAATCTCCCTATTGTTTTCCATGGTCGCTATATCAGTTTACATTCCCACCAATGGCATGAACAAGGGTTCCCTTTTTTCCATACCTTTTCCAAAACTTGCCATTTCTTAACGTGTTTGATAAGAGCCATTCAAACAGGCATGAGGTGATGTCTCACTGTGGTTTTGATTTGCATTTCCTTGGTGATTAAAAGATGCTCTTTTCATGTACCTGTTGTCCATTTGTATATCTGCTTGGGGGAAAAGGTCTATTCAGATCTTTTACCATTTTAAAACCACATTGTTTTTTGCTATTGAGTTGTATGAGTTCTTTGTGTATTTTGGATATCAGCCCCCTATCAGATATATGATTTGCAAATATTTTCTCTCATTTGATAGGTTGCCTTTTCATTTTATTGATGGTTTCCTTTGCTATGCAGAAGGTTTTTTGTTGCTGTTGTCCCACTTGTTTCTTTTTGGTTTTGTTGCCTTTGCTTTTGGTGGCACATTAAAAAAATCATCACCAAGGCCCATGTCACGGAACTTATTGCCTATGTTTTCTTCTAGGATTCCTATGGTTTCAGGTCTTACATTCAAGTCTTTCACCCATTTTGAGTTAAGTTTTGTCTATGTTGGAAGAGAATGGTTAAATTTCATTCTTTTGCATGTAGCTATCCAATTTTACCATCAATTTCAGGTGCATTTTCCTTTAATTCTAGACTTCCAGTTGGCGTTTAAAGATTATAATTCAGCAAACCTAAACTCATTTTCTTTTTTTAAATGTGGAAGATTGCCCGTTATATATCCAACCATGAATTTGAAAAAGGGGATTGTCACGTACTTTGGACTAGTTCAGGAAACTTTCAGAGTTGGAGAGATTTGTGTGCCCAGTTCATGAGCTGAGTTATACATGGGAATGATACATCTGCTAACGTGTTCTAGCTAACCTTTTCCCTAAAGCTTTTATGAAAATGCTTAATATTTAGTGGAAGTAATATAAAAATGTGCAAAGAAGAGTCAGTAAATGAATGCACAGGTGATGCTCACTGGAAGTAAATGTGCATGAACTGATCAGCAGCCTCACAGGGAAAGGAAAGCTGCTGTTTTGCATCAGGCCCTGGATTCTGTATGTGAGCATGATGATCTCATGATTAGAATTTTTTCTGGAAATTTCTGTGCCTGCCTGGGTTTCCAAATGCCAACGGCTCAGGTGAGACTACAACCCAACCTTTCTCAAGATGGGGGTGGTATCTGTTATGAATGAGCTAGGGGAGAGTAGGCAAACCCAGGGTCCTGGCACGGGTGAGTACTGGGACTGAGCTTCCAGGGTTGGGTTTATTTTGCTGGATCAGACCAGTCACTGTCTGGTCTGATCAGACCCCTGGACAGGGGTCACTGCCTAGAGGCTAAGATAATGTCATTTTCCTGCACCAAAACGGATGCGTCAGTCAGTTGTTTGGGAACCAAGAAGTATCGTGTGACCAGAGTTGTGAAAGACCGGTTTGGGCTGGGAATGCATAACATACTGGTGACTGCAGGAAGACTTACTTCTTCTTACCTCGGACTCTCACCATAAACAGGCTGGACTTAATCAAAACAACCTCTTGGCTATTTTGAATGGCTAGCCAAAAGAATAAGATGTAAAAAGGGTCTGATTTCTATTTAATGTTTTCAAAGGCAAATTGGGAGAGATCAGAATAGCCACTCAAAATCAGCTATTTATTAAACATATATGCAAAACACTGTACTAGGTGCTATGGGATATGAAAGGATGTGGATGGGGAGGAAAGAAAAAGAATTTGCCATCAGACTCAAGAATTTGAAGTTAATTCTAGGCTATATAGACAAGATGTATTACACAAGAAAAGAAGCCAGCAATGCAAGGCATTAAGCAAATGCCAAGTAACTTGGCATTTGAGAGAAGGGAATTATGCTCTCAGAATTTGGAGGAGGGAGGATCAGCTGGAAGACTAAAGGTTTAAGATTTGAACTAGACCTTGAAGATGAGCTGGGAGAACCAGCTAGGCTAAGTAGGCTAAGTAAGTCTGAAAACCTCCATTATTTTTTCCTGCTCTCCTATTTATTCAGGTTCTGCTGGCCCCCAGTGGATGAGGGATCTAAAGTAAAGGAGAGCAGGATGCCTGACTTTGGGCTGGGCCTGTTCCCATGTTTGTCACCGCTGGCTGATCTCTGCAAAGGCCTCTGCAAAGGCGGAGGCAACATGCGAGCTTCCTGCTATGGACTGGCCTGGTATTGTGGGCTATTATTGTCTTCAAAAACTGGGTGTGTGAGCCATGCTGTGAAGGTCTTGAGCATTAAATTCTAGAGGCGTTGCATTCTTTAAAAGTTTCCCCTGCCCTCTAGGACCAGTAATGTCTAGAATTCAAAGACAGAGACTTACACCCTTTGGAATCTTGATTGCCTAGCAAGTACAATCAGGGGCACGTAGAGTTGGAAAGTACGGTAAATTTTTCTTAGCTCCAACTTTTCTCCTTCTCAGAGCTACTTTAAGTTCTCTGGCAGTGTTCCCATTTAAGGGTGGCCCTCTGGAGAAACATAGGCACTTTCCTTCCTTTTATTATTAGTATTTTTTCAAATCTGGACTCAGCCGTCGCTACTCCTTCCTGCCCTCCCCTGGTCCCAGAATTTCTGACTTCTCCCTTGAGACACTTATTTGGAAACTTTCTGAGCCAGTGAAGAATCAACTTAGAAGCTTTTTTACTTTTAGGCCAATGGGAATATTGTGTGTCATGCATAGAAAGATTTTAGTACTACAATTATCACACTGAGTCTATATAACAAGGCTATTTCCATGTCTTGGCATGCAGCCTGAGTTAACTTTGCTTTGCTGGATGTAGATACAATTAATTTTGTTTGAACAAGAGAGACAAATGCTTTTGCAAAACCATGTCTGTTCAGGAGTTACTTTAATACATATGTGCCTCAGCAAAGCGTTTTTGTACAACAGCTGGGTTTTTAAACACCCTTACCCTGTTTAACTTAACATTTAAAAAAAAAGAACTTTTTATTTTAGGGTAGTTTTTGATTTACAGTGAAGTTGTGAAGATAATATAGAAAGTTGCCATATACTTCATACCCAGTTCCATGTTATTAACATCTTCAATTAGTGTGGTACATTTGTTAACAATCAATGAACCAATATTGATACATTATTACTAAAGTTCATACTTTATTTGGATTTCCTTAGTTTTTATACAAGGTCCTTTTCTGTTCCAGGATCTCATATTTCATTCAATCCTCATGTCTTCTTAGGCTCCTCTTTGTTGTAGTATTTTCTCAGACTTTCCTTGTTTTTGATGACCTTGACAGTCTTGAAAATAGTGGTCAGATATTTTGTAGAATGTTCCTCAATAGGGAATTTCCTGATGCCTTTCTCGTAATTATACCAGCCTAATACAGTTTTACCGCAGAGGCGAAGTGCCATTTTGAACACATCACACCAAGGACATAAATTATCATCAGCATGACTTATTGCTGTTGATGTTCTCTTGGTCACCTGGCCGAGGTAGTGTTTGTCAGGTTTCTCCACTGTGAAGTCACTCTTTCTTCTTCCCTTCCCACAGTCCTTACTTTGGAAGGTAGTAACTATGTGTAGCCTCTGCTTACAGAGTGTTAGCCTCTACCTCCTAGAAGGCAGATAAATTATTTGGATTTCTTCTTGTCAGGGGGGTCTGTCTATTCTCCTTCATTTATTTACTCAATAATTTATATCAGTATAAACTCATGGGTATTTATTTTATACCTTGGGTTCCGGTTGAATGCTATTTTATTTTGCTGCTCATAATCTTCTGGTTTTGGCTATTGGCTCCTGCGTCAGTTCGAGCTCCATCACTGGGTCAGCTTTTGAGCACTCCCTTACCTTCTGGCACTCGGAGATACTCCAGGCTTGCCTTGTATATGTCCTGCCCCAGTCCTAGAATCAGCCATTTCTCCAGGGAGTTCTGGTTCCTTTTATTGGAGAATGATTTACTTTATTTTTTGTCTTTTTAAAGATTTTATTTATTTGACAGAGAGAGATACAGCAGGAGAGGGAACCCAGCAGGAGGAGCGGGAGAGGAAGAAGCAAGCTTCCCGCTGAGCAGGGAGCCCGATGCACAACTCGAACCCAGGATACTGGGATCATGATCCGAGCCGAAAGCAGACCCTTGACAACTGAGCCACCCAGGCGCACGGGGAGAATGGTTTTAGAACAGAAACTTTGTCACAATCTACATTCCATTCTGGGATTTTTAACTTCCTGAATGATTTGTTTTCCTAATTTGTATACATGAAGCTTCATTCTTTATCCTCTAAAGTTTTATCAGTTCTGACAAATGCATATTGTCATGTATCTACCACTACATATCATCCCGAGTAGTTTCACCACCCTAAAAATCCCATTTCACGTATTCAACCCTCTCCCCACCCTCAGTGAATCTTTGGCAACCACTAGTCTATTTACCATCCTATTTAGATGTAATGTTTAAAAAATATTTATATTAAAAAAATTTTAAGTTGGAACCTTTATAAACTATTAGACTTTCATAGATAAGGAGTACTTTTTTGGAATGAACATCTTTGACCTAAAAGATGTTATCATACCTGATTTGGGGGGCTGCCTCTTAAAGTAGCCATAAAATCTTATCATTGTAATAAAGTGACAGTTCACTCATTGTTTCCGTAGACCTCTGAGATGTTTAGAGGAATCAGGGCACTGGGGGTTGGGGGAATAGGATGAAGGAGGTAAAGAGGATGTTTCAACAGGAAATGTAAGAAATTTTAATTCATGCAGGGGAAGAGAGGGGCAGTTCTTGTAGCTCAGATAAGAGTGCTTATGAGTCAGTTGTGAGATACTTGATGTACACTATGATAATCCCTACACCACTTACGCTCCATGGAGCACTGGGGTCAGGTTCCACATTGACCTGACGTTTAGAATCTTCCTTTCAATTCTGCAAACTCCTTCTTGCACGTCTACTCTTCTTGCAGTTGCTGTGATGTGTCCTGGAGGCCTCCCTTCTTCTGGTGCTACTGTTTGGGCATATACTTCCCTTTTGGAAGAGATGGACATTCTGCATCATGCAAGGGTTTTCTCTAACTCAGGGTTGGGGGTGTTCCTTCCTGATTACTAAGGCTTACCCTGGAAAGACCTGGGTGATCTCAGGTCATACTTCGCTACCCATTCCCTTCTCTCGACATGGCACCAGCCCCACAGTTGCTGTTGAATATATAGGATTGCTTTAAATTTGGGGAAGGGGAGCATGGGAAGATCCTTTGTGCTATAGGATGGAAGGGTCTTCTGCTTTCATTCTCCTCAGGGGTTCTGGGTTTATACTTCTGAAAAAAAAAATAGAAGATGTTGGAGGGGAAAAGGTAAGAGACACAGAAGAGAAGATAAAGTTTTGTTTAAACTGAACACAGACCTAGCATATAAGTGAATAGGAAAGGAACTGGTACTTGTTGAGTACCAGCCATGTACTAGAGTCTCTTTTGGGAGTCCTCATGTATTTTCCCCCATTTCCCCCTTACACTGACTCTGTGACATAGATTAAAAACAAAATTTTTATTTGACAGATAAAGAAACTGAGGTTCAGAGAGGCTCATTAACTTGTCTCAGATCACACATTAAGAATTTGAATCTAGGATCTCCTTCACTCTGAAGCACTAGGGGCCCATTAAAATCATCTAGGCCCTTCAGGGGCCTAGCTGTCTTAGTCAGTAGAGCATATGACCATTGACTTCTGGTTCACTTGATTAAGCCGCAAATTGGGTGTGGAGCCTACTTAAAAAAAAAAAATCATTTAGGACCTTAAAAAACAAGACAAACAAACAATAAACCTTGCCTGAGTCCTATCCCAAACCAAATTAAATCCCAATCTCAGAGGGTAGGGTAAGGATGGGCATTAACAATTCTTAAGTGCCCCAAGAGATTATAATGTGTAAGCCAACGTTGAGAATCCTGGCTCTGCTTGGACAGATGGTGTCTCTCCTACTTTCTCCTAAAAGAAGAAAAGAGGTGTTTTCTGAACCGATGTGCATTCTACTCCTCTCAGAGTACTTTCAGATCCAGCCTTGTTCTCCATTTGCTACTCCTCACGGGGTTTCTGATCATCTCTGAATAACTGTAAGCAAGCAGATGGAGTCTGGGCAGAGGTTATTATTGATGGAAGAGAAGTAGCAATTCAATCCAGTAAATTAATCTGTGTTTCTCTTCTGTTTTTTAAAAGATTTTATCTATTTGTGAGAGAGTGCACAAGCAGGGGGCCTAAGTGGCAGGCAGAGGGAGAAGCAGGCTCTCCACCATGCAGGGAGCCTGATGTGGGACTTGATCCCACAACCCTGGGGTCATGACCTGAGCTGAAGGCAGTCGCTTAACCAACTGAGCCACCGAGGAGTCCCATGTGTTTCTCTTTTGATAAGCCATGTATGTATAGTGCTGATAGACTGTCAAAGTATGATGTCAAATAGTGTCAAGAAAATTTCATGTGATTTTCAAAATGTGCTGGCAAATTTTGTTTGCTGACTATTCATACACCAACACCAAATAGTACTGACTTAATAATATCTTGCTTTATATGGAGTGAAAGAAGATGGAGCTTGGGTCTATTGCTGGTGGGAAAAAAAAAAATGCATGAGTTCCTGAGATTAGATCTGTCAGTTGCCCTATAAGATGTAATATTTTACTCCATTATTCTTTTTTTATTTTTTTAAAGATTTCATTTATTTATTTTACAGAGAGAGAGAGATCACAAGTAAGCAGAGAGAGAGGGGGAAGCAGGCTCCCTGCCAAGCAGAGACAGAGGCCCAACCCACTGGGCCACCCAGGCTCCCCTATTCTATGATTCTTTTATTATGATTTACCATGCCTCTGGCATCCTTATCAATTATAAAAACCCATTCTTTCACAGTCTCCTTTTAGCTTTGAAAGCAGCCACAAGCATGGACTGTTAAAAAAAATTCCGAAAGGACATTACCTCAAAACATGTTAAACATTATGAAGAACACTTTAGTATATTCAAATATAATAAAGGCTAAATGGATAAATACAGACATTCTTGGAGTTGGAAAAATGTCACTTTTTAAAGTTATCCATGGCATTTAAGATACGTAAAACCATAGTGCCTCCTTTCATGAGTTTTATCAACAGAGTTCTGCTTTAATGAAGAATTAGAAACAGTGTAGAGACCAGAATGCTCATCCTCCACCCCATCCTACCAGCTACCTTCCCGATCACGACCCACCAGAGATGCAGATGCTATGATCCCTGCTCTGTCCAAGTCACGTGATTCCTGCTTGCTTGGTCATTGCTGGGTATATACAGAGTCCCTCAAGTTGTCAAAACACACCGTGGATACTGCACTTTAGAGAGAGTGCCTGACTATTGCACTACAAACCAGGAAGTGAATATATTTTTCTGGCTTGTACTGGTGTAATGGCTTTTAGTTTTGACCAGTGCGTTGTTCAATTACTTTTACTTGTCTTACAGATGATCTTTCTTCTATTTGCCCCTTAAATGAAATGCTCAGCCTATTTTGTGAGCATCATCTTGGCAGATTGTAGCAATTTTTGTCACTGAACTTTGTCATCTTTCAGCCCCAAGCCAGTTTTACATATGGTTTACTGACTCAGTGAAACTTCATCTGGGTTCTTGAAGTCCTTGGAGCAATTTCCTCATCTAACTATTGCATATTATCAGATAATCTCCCACTCTTTGCTTGGGACTCTTTTTTATCAGAAAATTTCAAACACACAAAGTAGAGAAAATGGTAAATCCAATCCCCATGTACCCATCATCCAGTTTTAGCAATGATCGCCTTATCCCTACTCCGGTTTTAGCTGTGCCTTACTGCCTTCTCTTCTTTTTGGTGCTCATCCCAGATTCCTTTCTTTCTTTCTTTCTTTTTTAAAAAGATTTTATTATTTATTTATTTGACAGAGAGAGAGAGAGAGATCACAAGCAGGCAGAGAGAAAAGAGGAAGCAGGATCCCCACTGAGCAGGAAGCCCGACGTGAGGCTTGATCCCAGGAGCCTGGGATCATGACCCGAGCTGAAGGCAGAGGCTTTAAACCACTGGGCCACCCAGGCACACCCACCTCCCCAGATTTCTTTTGAACATATTTCAGTATATATCTTCAAAAGACATGGGTTTCTGAAAAATTACAAACCCAATGCTGTTAAACATTTTAAAAAATTGAGTAGTTCTTTAGTATTATCAAATACTATCCAAATTGTGTTCAAATTTCTTCAGTAGTCGTGGAGTTTCTTTTAAATTGGTTTGAATCAGAATTTCAAGGTTCAGATAGTACCTTCGGTTAATATAACATTTAAAGCTCCCCTTTTCCTAGAGGTACCCCATCCTTTTTTTGTCTTCCCTGACATTTGTTAAAGAACTTGAATTGTTTTGTAGTTATTTCCTCCAGACTAAATTTTACTGATTGTATTCCTGAAGTGTCTTCTAACAGGGTTTTCTGTGTCCTGTATTTTCTGTAAATTGGTAGTTAGATTTAGAGGGTTCCGTTTTTTAGCAAGACTACCTGAGAAGGGGTGTGTGTGTGTGTGTGTGCACGTGTGCATGTGTTTCCATCAGAGGCCTTCAGGGAATGCTTGTAGCTCCTTTTGTGACATCCGCAGCCACTGAGAATTATTACTCAGCCTCAGCCCTCAGCACTTTATTTGGTGTTTGTACAACAGTAATACTCTAGTGCTATCAATGTTATGCCTTCATTATCTGGAATACGTCATGAAGAAACCTTCCCTCATCAAATATTTGGTCGTCCTGTGGTACAATCTGTGTAGCAAAGGCATGATGTTGATATTTACCCCTTTTGTTTGCTTTCCAAATAACGAATTGGTTCCAGAGATGAACAATGATTTCTTTAGATTGTCATTAATAACACGTACATCTCAACATCCATTGCAATTATTATTCCTTATTGCTGCTCAAATTTTTACTACTTTGGCTAGTAGGAGCCACTTGAAGTCGGCTCCTGAGTCCAGCTGATGCAACCCCAGTAGTTTTAGATAGTCTGTCCTTCTGATATGACAAAATATTCCAGTCTCATAGACTTCCCACTTTAGACTTGGAATCAGCTATTTTTTTGCAAAGAGCTTTGGTTCATTTTAGTGGAAAACAGTATTTAGAGATCACAATCTTGTGCCGAGGTAGAAGATGATCATTTAGTAAAGACCTACAGGGAATGAGGGAATGAGGTGTGTGGGCTATTTGGGAGAATAGCATTGCAGGCAGAAGGAACAGCAGGTGCAAAGATGATGGAACAGAGGGAGCAAGATAAGGGAAATAGTGGGAAAGAAAGTCAGAGAGATAGTGAGGAGAAGGGCTGACAGGGCCTCATAGGCTGTTGGAAGAACTTTTGATTAGCTTGGAGTAGATGGGAGCCATTGGAGGATTTTGAACAGAGGAATGACATCATCTTTTGTTTTAACTGAATCACTGTGGGTGCTGGGCTGAGAATGGACTGAACAGGGTTTAAAGCAGAATCAGGAGCCCCAGAGAGAAGGCCATCACAGTAAACCAGGTGAGAGGTGAGGTGGCTCTGGTCAGTGTGGTAGTGGAGGTGATGAGAAGGAGTCAGGATCAGGATATAGTTTGAAAATGGAATCCACAGAATTTGCTAAATGATTGGACTTGGGACTGTGAGAAAAGAGAATTCAATGTGACACCAAGCTTTAGGGACTGAGTTGTAAATGAAATAATAAAACATCATAATAATATGAATGGCGACTCTTCTGTGGTTCAGTGCTATGTTTAGGGGGTGGCGGTGAAAAGAGAGGTCAGGCCAAGCACCACAGAGGACTAGACACTTATGCAAAGTCATGAAGAATATGTGGGAGGACCAGGTGAAAAAGAGGGGAAAGAACATTCTGAGCAGAGGGAGCAACAGAGGACGTAGGAGGCTGAAGTTTGGAAAAGGCTGTCTTGTGTCAGTACAATTTGTGTTGAGTCTAGACTCCTGAAAGGACGGTGGGTTTGGAATGATTATTTGATTTTGGAACATAGGGATCTGGCAGGAAATGAGTCTAGAGAGGCAGAGGGGAACCGTACATATTCTACGGTAAGAACTTGAATTTTGTTTTATGGATGATAAGGAGATTAGAACTTTCTAAGCTTGGGAATGACATTATCAGGTAGACACTTCACAAAGATCATCTGGGCAGTTCAGTGAGAGAGACTGGAGGTATAAAAAAATGAAACATCCATCATTTTAAGAATTTATCAACGATCCTTTTATCATTAACAGAAAGGTAAATATCTTCACCCCTTTCGAAGAACTCCCTCTGTCCTTCTGAGTGCCATTTTTATTTTCTACTATTACAAATAATGGTAACATGAATAATGATGATTTTTTTTTTTTTTGGTTCAGAAATAGGGTTTATTTTTTAAGATAAATTTTCAGGCCTTTAAAAAGACACACAAAAATCCCATCTGTTTTGTAATTATTCTTGGATGAATGAAAGGCAATATTTACTTAACTACATAGTGTTTTCATATGCCAAGGAGGGTGTGAACACCAGACAGTATGTTTTAACTGTAGCACAGAACATGTTACCAGAAGAAACATTTGACATTTAGTCAAAAAGTTCTCATAATTTGAGGTGGAGGCTAAAACCATGTTTCTATTACTGTATATTCAATTTGGTGAACTTCAAATCTTTACGAGGTGCTAGTTACTATAATGAGATTTTACCTCTTCTGGTTGAACCAGAAGTTGGGTGCTTAACTCTTGATAGCTTCTCTCTCTGTGATGTCATTGTAAGAGAAATGAGTCAATTGTCAAAGTAACCTTTGGTCAGCTGTATGATGTCCAAGTAGAACATGGTAAGGGTTGCTTTGAATTTTATTTTATTTCATTTTTTATTATTTTGAATTTTATTTTTGTTTGAAATAGAGAACTATTGCCACAGCCCCCGGTATGGGGCTCTCTTTGACATGTTCGTGTTTGTTGTTTGTTTCTCCCACCTAAGCCCTTATCTGCAATGATCTTCCATTTGATCATTCTTTCTCCTAGCTTTGGTGGTCTGTTTTCCATTTTGTAGTTCACAGGGTATTTTGGGGACATGCTGTTTTTCAAATTTTTCTCTAAAACAATGATGACAAGACAGTCATAAACCTATAAAAATTGTTGATTTTTACAAATATCTCATTATCTTACTTATTACAATAGGACAAATATCAAACCAATGTTCTTTGTTAGTGATGGAATCTAAACTGGCTCTAGAGAAGGCATCCATTGGATTTTTCATTTAACATAATTAATTGTTAGTATAAATGCAAAATCCTGCAACTATGAACCACTTAGTAAGATAAAAGAAGAGTTTTCTTGTACAGACTCAGATTTATTAAAACACCAAACATTTATTGAGCACATACACTGTGCCGGTCACCATGCAATAGATGTCTGAAACTGAAAAGTCTGCCCCTGCCTTTCTTAAAGTCTCATGGAGAATATATTTTCTATATAGAGTCAAAAACAATTTGTAATAGTCACTAATTTAATGGTTTATATGAAGAAAAATGTCTTACGGTATAACTGGCTTTTGATACAAGTTCTCATGTTAGAGAGGTGGTGTACAAAAAGCATGAAGTAGGAATCAGAAACCGTACCTACACCCGTGCTCTGCTATTTATTCATCGATTCAGCCATTTATCAAACATTTATTGAGAGCCTACGCTGTGGAGCAACTGTATTGGGTGCCAGCGAGCAAGGTAGCAAAGAAGAGAGAACATGCAGCTCCCTGCTCCCATGCTCCCTCTCTGTGAACATGAGCAGATGGCTTAAAATTTCCTCACCTCTAAACTTGGTTAGACTAGAGGTCTTCGGTCTCTTTCCAAATCTAAAATGCTAAGGTTTGTTATAGCCTCGTGCAGGGAGAATCTGCCCAAGGGGCTTTGGGTCTTGAGCACTTACCTTCCTCTGGGAGGGCTGTCTTGTCCTAATTTCAAAATAACATTGAACATACACAGTTTGAAAATGTTTTGCTCGGCCTCTCGTCTGCATTTGGGTCATCTTGGCAAAGGCTGGGTGTGGCAATTCATGCTCCTAAGACTTCAGAGGTAGGAGGTTAAAGTTTGGAAAAAGTGGACGACTTGCTCAGTACAGGTGGACGGCTGCTCCCCGCCGCAGCCTCCTCGGCCTTCCCACCAATAACACAGGCTCCTCCCGCCACAGCGTCCATCTGCGACAGGACCTGCTGCTCTTCGGCTCTCAGTGAGCCTCGAAAAAGGGATTGCTCATCAGAGGACCAGCGGGGATCCGCTTTCAGGGGCGGGAAGGACTGTTCTTGAGTTTTCCAGTGGGTATCAGAAAACAAGCTTCCTGTTATCTGGTTTCAAAACTGCAATGAGTAAATAGCTTTTTTGCTTGCAGCCAAGATACGTATCTCAAGGAGAAAAATGGATTTCTGTAGCAAAGAGAGAGGGAAAGCGAGCTACTTGAACATACATTGCTGTAAGAACACGAAAAATTACCACCCGCACAACTCCTCGTGGTCTTTAGGGAAATGAGCAGCTGCACTCAGCCAATCTCTTCTTTCCAGTGGAGTCAATGAAAGAGACATAGGGTTTGAGGTTCCTTCCGAAACGGGGCCGGCTAATTTAGCCCCTCCCCTGAGCCCGAGGGTCTGTTATATCTCGGTTCCTTGTGTACCTCTCTCACTGAGACCGACCACAGCAAGCAGAGGCTGAAAAAATAAAGAGCAAAGAGGAAGAAAACAAAGGCCGCCAGTTATGGAAGATAGAAAGGGTAAGAGCAAATTGATTTGATCTGAATCCTTATGAACCAAAAAAAAAAAAAAAAAAAAAAAGAGGAGAAAAAAAAAAAAACCCTCCAGAAAAAGCCCAGACCAAAAGCAAGTACTTGAAAGACCAAGAGGCATAAATCCCCAAATGAACTTTCCCACCCTCTCCTTCCGAGAGGAGGCAGAGAAAGAACTTTGGGAAACTTTTTAGGAAGCAAAGCCTGGGGTGGTTTAGTCAGGGGTGGCTCTTGAGCAAGCTGGAGGGGCTCATGAATATTCACGAGCAATTTGCATGCAGATCTGGTGTTTTAGCGGCAAATGACTTCTTCCGTCCCTTTGCAGTTTAAGAAGTAGCTGCCTCATTTGTAGTCCAGAGTCATCTTGCTTCGGGTCTGTACCTCAGTGAGTTTGCTTGAAGATGCTGGGCTCAGCGTGTAGGAGATTTGTTTTGTTCTCGAATTTCCTGCGTGCTTTCCTGTTGTGAAATTAGCGAAGTCTTCTCTGCCAGGACTTAGAGAAGTTAATGTGGCAAGAGGCTGTCACAACAGGACCCGGGAGTACGTCTTGCAAAAGACTAAATGTTTCTGGGATTGTGTGAATGTGTATGGGAGCGGGGGAGAGGAGTGAAGGGTTGGAGGGATGAACAGTTTTATCTTGAAAAAGCAAGGCATATCTGAGTGACTATATTTAGATTGTGCCTAAAAACTATAAGAGCGGCCTGGCTTTCCAGATGGTGTGCAGTCTCTGTCTTTTACCTCTTTTGGGCATTTTCTGCCACCGCGGAGAGCCAGCTGCTTGCCAGCCCATGGGAGCCAGGAGGAGTCTCCGCAGCGGTGTGGCTGTGTAGGGTTGCAAACCCTCCTCTTCATCATCTCTAATTTCTGATATTCCCCACATGTTTTTATCACATAGCACGCAGAGCAAAGGGATGAGTAGCCTACAGATTCTTAATAATGATGGCAGTTGTAGCTGTTAATGTTTACCAGGTCTCTACTCCCTGCGGAGAGCTCTTCTAAGCACATTACCCATATTATTTATTCCTTTTATTCCTTGAACCAGCTTAAGAGGTGAGTGTTATCATTATCATTCTCATTTTCCAGGTGGTGGAGTTGATACAATGTGAGAATGGCTTGCCCCAGGATCTCATGGTTAGTGAGTGGTGAATGTGGATGCAGGTAGTTGGACACAGGGTCCGTGGGCCTTTCTCTCTGTACCCCCACATTGTTACTCCATCTGAAGGCTCCCGCTTCGGCCCTGACGTGGTTGATTCTGGATTTCAAAGCCTTGAAGCTATGGGGGAAATGACACCTGAAATCTCAAGTCTGAGAAGGAATTTGTGCTTTGCTGTCAGTTCCCATTCATTTTTCTCATGTGGGGCTCATGGCCATTTTCTATGGGAGAGTCCAGGTATTGTCATTTTTACCCTCTTACCAAAGGTAGAGACTTGGGCTAGGAGGGGTTCAGTGACAGTAATCACACAGACCAGGAATCCCCTGCCTCTGGTTTCTCTTCAAACCTGCAGAGTGAAGTGAGCCCAGTCATCTCTGAACTTCTGTCCCTACCCCCAGCCACTTTCAGTTCCCCAAGTGACCTTGCTCCCCCCCCCCCCCGACTGTTGCATGGCACTTGCCTCTGCCCCAGAGAGGCTTGTCTGGCCTTCTCCTTCCCCTTCAGTCTGGAGCCAAGCTGCCTAGGGTTGAATCCCAGCTCTACTATTTACTAACTGGGTGCCTCAGTTTTTTCATCTGTAAAATGAGGAGAATAATAATATCTACCTCATAAGGTTATTATAAGGACTGAATAAGGGATTCATGCAAAATTCTCAGAACAGGATCTGATGCATAATGTATATGCTCAGTAAATGTTAGCTGCTGCATTCATTCCTTCAGGCTTCGTCCTGGTTGTTATTCCCTGCATTAAGCTTCCTCTAACCCTTCGAACCTTAGATTAGCCCCTGTCTAGGATGTTTCTTCAACACCTCACAGCTTACACCTAAACTGTTGCTTGCCACACTCATCCACATTCCTGCCCTCTGTGTTGCTTACCCTGACAATAATTTCTTTATCCACCTTTGGATCGGCAGCATCTAATACAATGTTTAGCACATAATGGGAACTCAACAAATATTTAATAAACTAAGTATTATTATTTTAGTTGATGTTTATCCAAGAATCAGGAGGCTGGCTTAAAGGGGGACCTGTGACTCTTCTGGTTATTGTGTGTGGCGCTGTGAGCAGCAGAGTCCCCCATGACACCCTGTGAGAGGGGGGGCGGAAAGGCCTGCAAGCAACTAGCGCAGGTGCAGGTGCAGGAAGGTTATGGAGACGGCGGAGCTGCACATCAGCCTGAAGAACTAGGATGAACACTTCTCAGACACTGTCAGGCTTAACTCTCTTCCCCACCCAAGTTCTCCGTATGTCTTGGGGGACTGGCAGCACTGTGTTGAGAGGCCAAGGCTGTGGATATTCCCTGCCTGGACAGGAAGGTGATGAAGAAACTCAACAAGGATAAAAAAAATAATCAAGAAGCTGTCCAAGAAGTATGATGCCTTTTTGGCTTCAGAATCTCTGATCGAGCAGATCCCACAAATCCTGGGTCCAGGCTTGAATAAGGCTGGCGAGTTCCCTTCCTTGCTGATGCAGAGGGAGAACAGAGTGACCGAATGGATGAAGTGAAGTCCACAATCAAATTCCAGACGAAGAAGGTGCTGTGTCTGGCAGTGGCCACTGGCCCATGAAGATAACACATGATGAGCTCGTGTACGACATCTACTCAGCAGTCAGTTTCCTGGTGTCATTGCTCAAGAAGAACTGGCAGAGCATCTGGGCTTTATACATCAAGAGCATCATTGGCAATTCCTAGCATCTGTATTAAGGCACCGTTTAATAAACATTAGTGCTATCAAAACAAACAAAGAACTAAAAGGGGATCTATGAATTTGCAATAGAGTTCCTACTGGTACATACTGTTCTTTTATGTGCTCTACTAAGACATCCCTCTAAGTGAATACACTGAGAAATGAGATGCCTCCCTTCTAGGTGGGTGAGCTTTGGAGCTGATGTGGCCCCCCGCGCCAGAGAACCCAGTTCAGCGGGTCCAGTTCTGGCAGAACTTCAGCCCCCACTCCCCGTTCAGCCAGGGGCCAAACTGCAGATTTCAGATGCTTCCTAGTTCAACCTTGCTATCTCTGAACAGAACGTTTGGTTCCAGAAATAGTGCCTCCCCAACCCCATCAAAGAGCAACCTTAGAGTCTGAGACAATATTCTCTGGTAATAGAAGAGAAATATACACTGCAGAACATTAAATTTATATAAAGAACATTAAATTTGTTTCCAGCACCCTCCCTTTCCTCTTCCTGGCATACCTTCAAAGCAATCCGACAAATATTATTGTGTGTCTACCATTATGTCCCTATGCCAGATGTGTGGGATATAAACAGTTTGCTCACAGTCTAGTGAGGAAGACAGATATATATACAACCGACTCTAATTGAAACCAGACTCTGTGAAGTGCTAATAATAATAGCTAACATTGATTATTATGAGCCAGGCGCTGTCTCACATAAACTTCAGGACAAATCTGTGATATAGGTTTCTGCATCTTATAGCTGTAGAGAGAATGACTCAACCAAGGTCACAGAGCCAGCATAATAGGGGGAATTTATTTTATTCAAGTGTAATTAACATACAGTGTCATATTAGTTTCAGGTGTACAATATAATGATTTAACAAGTATCTTTTAAAGATTATTTATTTATTTATTTGACAGACAGAGATCACAAGTAGGCAGAGAGGCAGGCAGAGAGAGAGAGAGAGAGAGAGAGAGAGAGGAGGAAGTAGGCTCCCTGCTGAGCAGAGAGCCCAACACGGAGCTCAATCCCAGGACCCAGGGATCATGACCTGAGCCGAAGGCAGAGGCTTTAACCCACTGAGCCACCCAGGCGCCCCTTAACAATTCTCTTTTTAAAAAGATTTTATTTAGGGTGCCTGGGTGGCTCAGTGGGTTAAAACCTCTGCTTTCGTCTCAGGTCATGAATTCAGGGTCCTACGTCGGACTCTCTGCTCAGAGGGGAGACTGTTTCCCTTCCTCTCTCTCTGCCTGCCTCTCTGCCTATTTGTGATCTCTGTCTGTCAAATAAATAAGTAAAATCTTTTTAAAAAATTATTTATTTATTTTTAGAGGCAGGGAGCGGAGGGGGAGGGAGAAGGACAAGCAAACTCTGCGCTAAATACGGAGCTTGACATGGGGCTCCATCTCACGACTCTGAGATCATGACCTGAGCCAAAATCAAGACCCAGATGCTTAACAGGCTGAGCCACCCAGGTGCCCCAACAATTCAACAATTCTGTACAGTACTTAGTGCTCATTATAATAAGTATATTCTCGATTCCCGTCACCTATTTCACCTTCCTCCTACCCACCTCTCTTCTGGCAACTACCAGTTTGTTCTTTGTATTTAAGAGTCTATTTTTGTTTGTTTTTTTTCTTTGTTTCTTTGTTTTATTTCTTCAATTCCACATGAGTGACATCAGATGGCATTTGTCTTTCTCTGACTGACTTATTTCATAACATTATACCCTCTGGATCCATCTATGGTCTTACAAACAGCCAGGTGTTATTCTTTATTCTTTTTTATGATTGAGCAGAATTCCATTGAATATGTATACCACCTCTTCTTTTTTTCTTTTTTTAAGGACGCTCCACAGCCAGTGCAGGGCTTGAACTCACAACCCTGAGATCAAGAGTTGCATGCTTCACCAGGCTGAGCCAGCCGGGCACCCCTGCCACTTCTTTATCCATTCATCTATCAGTGGATGCTTGGGTTGCTTCCATAGCTTCGTTATTTGAAATACTGCTGTAATAAATACAAGGGAGCATATACTTTTTAAATTAGTTTTTTTGTTTTCTTGGGTAAATACTCAGGAGTGGAATTATTAGGTCAGATGGTGGTTCTATTTTTATTTTTTTGAGGAAACTCCATACTGTTTTCCACAGTGGCTGTGCCAGCTTGCATTCCCACCAATAGTGCATGAGGATTTCTTTTTCTCTACATCATCCCCAACACTTATTATTTCTTGTGTTTTTGATTTTAGCTAATCTGACAGGTGTGAGGTGATATCTCATTGTGGTTTTGATTTGCTTTTCTCGCTGATGATGAGTGATGTTGAGCAACTTTTCATGTGTCTTTTGGCCATCTGTATGTCTTCTTTTGAAAAAAATGCCTATTCATGTCCTCTGTCCATTTTTTAATTGGATTATTTAGGGTTTTTTGGTGTTGAGTTTTATAAATTCTTTATATATTTTGCGTATTAACCCCATGTCAGATATGTCATTTGCAAATATCTTCTCCCATTCAGTAGGTTGTCTTTATGTTTTCTTGATGGTTTCCCTTGCTGTGCAAAAAAAAAAGATTTTTATTTTGGTATAGCATCGGTAGTTTAATATTGCTTTTGTTTCCTTTGCCAGAGGAGACATATCTAGAAAACTATTTCTAAGGCTGATGTCAAAGAAATTACTGCTTGTGTTTTCTTTTAGGAATTTTATGGTTTCAAGTATTACATATAGGTCTTCAATGTATTTTTGGTTTGTTTTTGTGTATAGTGGAAGAAAGTAGTCCAGTTTCATTCTTTTGCATGTGGCTGTCCAGTTTTCCCAGTATCATTTGTTGAAGAGACCCTGTTTTTTTCCATTAGTCATCATTGCCTCCTTTGTTGTATATCAATTGACCGTAAAAGTGTGAGTTTGTTTCTGGGCTCTTTATTCTATTCTGTTGATCTATGTGTTTATTTCTGTGCCAGTACCATACTGTTTATAGTACCACAACTTTGTAGTATATCTTGAAATCTGAGATTGTGATACCTCAGTTTTATTTTTCAAGATTGCTTTGGGTATTTGGGGTCTTTTGTGGCTTCATACAGATTTTAGGATTATTTGTTACAGTTCTGTGAAAAATACTTTTGGTGATTGCATTAGATCTATAAATCTGGGTAGTGTGGATGTTTTAACAATATTGGTTTCCCAATCCATGAGTGTCGGATATCCTTCCATTTGCTTGTGTCATCTTCAGTTTCCTCTGTCAATGTTTTATAGTTTTCAGGTTGAAGGTTTTTTGCCTCCTTGGTTAAGTTTATTTCTGGGTATCATATTCTTTTTGGTGCAATTTTAAGTGGGATTGTTTTCTTATTTTCTCTTTAAGTTATTACATTATTAGTGTATAAAAAGGCAACAGACATGTGTATATTAATTTTATATCTTGCAACTAACCTGAATTCATTTATCAGTTCTAGTTGTTTTTTTGGTAGAGTTGTTACAGTTTTCTATATATAGTATGATGTCATCTGCAAATAGTGAAAGTTTTCCTTCTTCCTTACCAGTTTGGATGCCTTTATTTTCTATTTCTTTCTGATTGCTGTGGTCAGGACTTCCAGTACTATGATGAATAAAAGTATTCATTTATTTGTCTTGTTCCTGATATTGGAGGAAAATCTTTCAGTTTTTTACCATTATGATGTTAGCTGTGGTTTCTTTTATATATGGCCTTTGTCATGTTGAGGTATGTTTTCTCTAAACCTACTTTAAAAAAAAAGATTTTATTTATTTATTTGACAGAAAGAGATCACAAGTAGGCAGAGAGGCAGGCAGAGAGGAGGAGGAAGCACGCTCCCCGCTGAGCAGAGAGCCCGATGCGGGGATCTATTCCAGGACCCCGGATCATGACCCAAGCCCAAGGCAGAGGCTTTAACCCACTGAGCCACTCAGGCGCCCCATCTCTAAACGTACTTTGTTGTGTTTTTATCATGAATGGATTTTGTACTTTGTCAAATGCTTTTTCTGTGTCTGTTGAAATGATCATATGATTTTTATCCCTTCTTTTGTTAATGTGATGTATCATGTTGGTTGATTTCCAAATATTCATTCTTGCATCCTTAAAATAAATACCACTTAATTGTGGTGAATGATTTTTTAAATGTATTGTTGGATTTGGTTTGCTAATATTTATTGAGGATTTTTACATCTATGCTCATCAGAGTTATTGCCCTGTAGTTCTCTTTGTCTGTAGTGTCTTCATCTGGTTTTGGTATTAGGGTAATGCTGGTCTTATAGAATGCATTTGGAATATTTCCTTCAGTAGAGAAGAAATCTAGACCCACATATTTATGCTACAAAGCCTGGATTCCTAATGAATAAATTCTCTTACACCCCTAAGAGCTATAATAGAAGTCTAAAGAAAATGGTTCAAGAAACAGAATAGGGAGTGATGATTTCTGGGAAAACTTCTCAAAGGATGGGAACTTCATTTGGATCTAGAAAAATGAGTAGTCTGATGCACAACAAGCTCCTATCAAGTCCCAGCAGAGCTTAAAGACCTTTTTGCTCTCTTTTACCAAGACTACAGCCTATATTTAAAAGTAAAAAGCTCTTTTACCTTTTTTAAGTTCCAAGCAGAAAACCTGTTTTCATGTCCATCCTAGAGATTTGAAGGCAGAAGTCCAAAGTGTAGGGTTGGGATTACCTGCCATGTAATTTAATAAACCTTTGCAAAGTAATCAACTACATTTTAAATGATTTCCTTAATCATGGTTGTCTTCCATGGTCATTAGGCACATGTGATAAAGAGGTTTTACAAATGATGGTGATTGATCCTACTTTTACTTGGCTATACCACATTTCAAGAGTATTTTCTTCTTTGTGTTGTCTTTTTGGTTGCCTTTCACTTTAAAACCAGTGATTGTGCCTAGGGGCATTAACATTAAATTCCACCTGCCATGGGGTTGAGCAGTGCTGGGCTCAAGCCTGTGCAGGGTGAAGGTGAGGCCCGAGGAAAATCATATAGGGCCTGTTCTTTGTAAGTCTTTGGAAGGAGAATGGGAAGCCCTTGTGGTAAAGAATCCTCAAACCTCTTGATGGTTTGATGGAAGCACAGAAGAGCAGAGGCACTAGCTGTGTCTTGGTGAATGAATGTATGTAATTCTAATGTACATGTGCTACATTGGGAATCTTGTTAAGATGCATATTCTGATCCAGTAGCCCTGGGGGTGGGGCTTGGGATCCTGCATGTCTAACAAGCTCCCAGATGATGGTAATCGTCACATTTCAATTAGCTGTATTATCGGATCACAGCATGCCTTAGTCTCAGGACTTATTTTGGTACCAATGACCAACCCTTACATTATTTTCAGTTCAAGGGGAGAAAAAAGAGACATGGCTTATTTTTATTGTGGCTTATTAGTTATTTTATTGTGACTTATAATATTATTATTATTTAATGTGGCTTTTATTGTTGCTTATTGTGGTCTATTTTTATTGTGGCTTATTAGAAAAGTGGGGGGCAGGATGGAAAGTTATGAATATGGAAGGAAGGTGAAGTAGATGCAGAGAAGTAGTAATCCAATGTTAGGAAAGAGAAAAATAGGTGAGATGAAGTTCTCAGATGACTTCTGAGGCAGCTGAGCCATGAGTGGCTACCTAACTTTAGGAAGTACGGAATGGGTGTAAGTGAGAATGACCACGCCTTTCTCTTCCAACTAACCATGGTAGGCCAGGATGCCAGAATCAGGCCCTGGGTCAGGTTGGCAGGGTTTAAGAGGTGGGGTCAGAACTGCTGAACCATAAAATTGAAACAATATTTCTTAAGTGGCTAAAGAAAGACTCAGACACATGCACAAAAAGACATCTGAAGCAATGTGTCATCAGCAAAATAAATTTTTAGGCTTTGTGCTGAAAAGGCAGAATAGGGAGGGACCTAACCAACGCTTGTTTCCTGTGAACAAGATTAGTTAACAGAAATTAATAGTGCAGTGCTCACATATTGTAATTATTATAATATTGTAAAAATGTTGCTGATACCATCATTTGCTTAACGTTTTCTCTTTATTGCTTTATTTTGGTGAGCTTAGAAAGATTTCTTTCATAGAAATAGAGCTTTTTCGTAGATTTACTTTCTTTTTCTTCTTTTTTGGTCAGTATGGTAACCAAGGCTGCAAAGATTACAGCTTCTAATCCCTAGCTAGAATTCATGTATGTTATCTTATATTGAAAAAAAATCTTGGCGGGTGTGATGACATTAAGGATCTTGAACTGGGGAGATTAGCCTGAATTATCGAGATGGGCCCTAAATGCAATCACAAATGTCTTTGTAAGAGGGAGGGAGTGGGAGATTTGACACACAGGGCAATGTAACCACTGAAGCAAGATGCTACTCTGCTGGCTTTGAATATGGGGGAGGGGGCCACAAACCAAGGAATGCATGGAAAGTAGTTTAGAAAAGGATAGAAAAGAAATAGCGGCCCTGTCAACACCTTGATTTCAGCCCAGCGTAACTGATTTTAGACCTGTAGAGCTGTAGTAAGACAGTAAATGTGTATTTTGCTTTAAGCCACCAAGTTTGTGGTAATTTGTTATGGCAGCCATAGGAAACTAGTGCTTTATGTTTTTAATAAATGGAGATGGTGGTAGCTTTAGTTAATCTACAGGTTTAGTGTGTATTGGGCCACCTCCTGCTCTTTTTTTTTTTTAATTTTTTTTTATTTAAAGATTTTATTTATTTATTTGACAGAGAGAAATCACAAGTAGATGGAGAGGCAGGCAGAGAGAGAGAGGGAAGCAGGCTCCCTGCTGAGCAGAGAGCCCGATGTGGGACTCGATCCCAGGACCCTGAGATCATGACCCGAGCCGAAGGCAGCGGCTTAACCCACTGAGCCACCCAGGTGCCCCTCACCTCCTGCTCTTAACAGCTGTTAACTCAGTTCTCAAATAAGTGTTTGAGATTCGTACTGTTTACTGTCCCTGTCTTACAAATGAGAAACTGAAGAAGGAGTGGTTAAGTGACTTACCTAAAGTCTCTCCATTAGTAAGTGTTGAAGTTGAGATTTGAGCCCAGAGTTGTTGACCTTATTATTATTTGAGATATAATTCACCCACTTAAAATCTACTTTTCCATGTTTTGGGGGGGGATATTCACAGAATGATGCACTCATCACCACTATCAATTTTAGAACATTTATCATCCCAAAAAGAAACCCTATATTCATTAGCAGTCACTTCTATTCCTTCCTTATGCACCATTTCTTCTCCACAGCCCCTGGCAAACACCAGTCTACTTTCTGCTATAGTTTTGCCTATTCTGAACGTTTCATATCACATATTCCACTGTATTGATAAACTACATTTTATCCATTCAGCAGTTGATGGATATTTGGGGTGTTTCTACTTTTTGACATTATAAATAATGCTACTCTGAGCACTCAGGTACTAGTTTTTGTGTGGACCTATGTTCTTAATTTCTCTTGGATATATACCTGGAAATGGAATTGGTGGGTCATATGTCTATGCTTACCCATTTGAGGAACTGACAGACTCTTTCCCAAAGTAGCTGCATCATTTTACATTCCCACCAGTAGTGTATAACCATCTTACCTAAACCTTTTAAAATTGATCTTTGATTATAGTCATCCCCTTGAGTGTGAAGAGGTATCTCATGGCCTAGATTTGCATTTCCTTGATGGCTAATGATTGTGAACATCTATTCACGTGTTTAACGGGTATTTGTATATCTTCTTTGGAGAAGAAACCTTTGCCTAATCCTGTCATGAAGACTTGCACTTACTTTTTTTTCAAACAGTTTTGTAGTTTTAGCCCTTGCATCTAGGTCTTTGATCCATTTTGAGTAATTTTTCCATGTGGGTATGAGTAGGGGCCCAACTTCATGTGAATATCCAGTTGTCCCAGTACCATTTGTTGGAAAGACTGTTCTTTTTCCTCAGTGAATTTTCTTGGGATCTTTTTGAAAATCAACTGACTATAAATGTGAGGACTCTCAGCTTTATTCTGTTGATTTGTATGTCCATCTCTGTGTCAGGTCCACACTCTTTTTTTTTTAGGTCCACACTGTCTTGATTACTTTAACTTTGTAGTAAGTTTTGAAATCAGTAAGTGTGAGTCTTTCAGTTCTGTTTCTTTTTCAAGATTGTTTTTACTATTTTGGGTCCCTTGAATTTCCTTATGAATTTTAGGATCAGCTTGTCAATTTCTGCAAAGAAATCAGCTGGAATTTTCATTTTATTTTCCATGTGTCCTCTTATTAAATCCAAGTTGAGTCTGTTTTCATGCAGGAATTTTAATATAGTAGTTCACATTTATTTTACTTGCCATTCTTGTTTTATTCTCCCTCGTGTTTAATGTTTTCTCATATTATGCTTTTTGAAGTACAGACTCTGCACTTTTGCTTATTTGCTTTTATCTATATTTTTATCTGTGGCTATCTGAAAAGAAGAACATTCCTGAGCTTAAGTTTATCTTCATATCAAAGTAAAAACCACTGTGTCATGAAAGAGAAGTGTTTAAGAGCTTTTGCTTCCCTGGGTCCTTTTTTCTTATTTTAATTATTTAATCTGATAATATTAATAATTTCAATAGTGAAAACTCTATTAGTCATTTATTTCATAGGTGTTTCTTTTTATTTAGATATTAATAATTATACTCATCCTTCCATATATTTAATTGGTTTCAATATAGATCTTTCCTCACTATGCCTTTAAATCCCATCCTTGAGTTTTTTTTTTTTTTTAAGATTTTATTTATTTATTTGACAGAGAGAGATCACAAGTAGGCAGAGAGGCAGGCAGAGAGAGAGAGGAGGAAGCAGGCTCCCTGCTGAGCAGAGAGCCCGATGTGGGACTCGATCCCAGGACCCTGAGATCATGACCTGAGCCGAAGGCAGCGGCTTAACCCACTGAGCCACCCAGGCGCCCATCCTTGAGTTTTTAATTTTGCTTCTCTTCACAGTCTAGTAGGCATACCAAATAACTTTTTTTAGCAAGGGCATCCATGTGGTAGGAGAGTGACAACTTGTCTAAATACAGAAATCTTATCCCCCTCAAGTAATTGGAGATAGTCCTCCATTGTCTTGAGATGTCTGATGCTGAAAAGAAGTCTGACAGCTGTTTTTCAGCCCAAACTTTTTTCTGTTCTCTCTTCCTGACATTTATACTTCTTAAAGTAAGATAACTGAGTATAGACTTCCTTTCATAGATTTTGCCTAGCATGTGGTAAACCCTCTTGATTTCCAAATTCAAGACTTCTTTAGGAGCAAGAAATATTTCTCTTGTCATATCTGTGATCAGCGTTACTGCTTTGTTCATTTTTTCCTTCAAGGACTTATTATTTGGTTCTCTAATCTCTGAACACCATCTACCTTTCCCTCTCCCCCCCTTCATTTGTATCATTTGTATTTGTATTCATTTGTATCATTTGTATTTGTATTCATTTGTATTTCTTTGTATCCTGAGAATATTTTCCTGAGATTGTGTTCTATATCACTATTTCAATTATCCTTAATTATCTCCCATATAAACTTTCATTCAACTGCAATGTTTTTGGTTACTATGAAATCTTTTATCTTAGTCCATTCTCTTCTCATAGCAACAATCTCTTGCAGCTAACTAAAAAATAAACAAAGAGAATTTCTTTCTCTTTCCTGCGTCATATCTACTTTAGAGACAAGCTTTTCCTTCTTTATTCTATTTAGTGCAAAATTTATTTAGCCTAAGGCCTTACCCTTAAAAAAAAAAAGGAGATTCCTTTTGTATGTATGTACAAATGAATGTGTGTATTTTTCACTTATTCTAAAAAGAATTTAAAGACGTGTTAGGGGAAATTGATCCAGTCCAATGTTAGAGATGCTTGGAATGCCTGGTCTACACTTGGCTCCATCAGATTCCCTTTGGATCCTGGAAGAATGCAGTCACAAAGTGCTAGATCCCCTTTTATGTGTGGGAAGATATTTCAATCCTTTAGCCAAAATAAGCTCACTCAGATCCAGGGTAGAAGTCAAAAGTCCTTTTGCCATATAGTCATGTTTGAGAGGATAGTCTCCAGTTGTCAGAATTCTCCCAATATTGTTGTCCAGACATCCAGGAAGGACCCATCTCAGGACCCATTTTCTTGCTCTTATCCCTCCCTCACTGAGAGCAAATTTATGTTGTGGTGGAGAGTGAGCTGAGTAATGCCTTTTTATGGAGATCAATTCTAAGGTCTCTTTATATTCATGATAGACATATGGCTGCCAACTCAAAGATGCAAAAATGAACTCAAACAAACAAAACAAAGCAAGACAAAACAACACACCTGGGGCTTCCCAAAGAATTCCCCCTGTCTCTCCCATCACACTCTGCTGTTCTTCTCCCATAGTGCCCATTTGTTTTTCCAAGTTAATGGGTCTTGGGAGGGCCAGCTAAGGCCTCTGCTTACTTATCCCATTATGCTGCCATGTCTCAGAAGAGATGATCCTGATGCAGGCTCCCTGTTGAGCAGGGAGCAGGACCCTGGGATCATGACCTGAGATAAGGCAGATGCTTAAACTGACAGAGCCACCCAGGTGCCCTATTAGTATCATGTTTTAATTCTAATGCATTTGCATTTCATTTGGGGGGAAAACTCATTTCTTTTAGGGAGTAGAGATTTTCACAAGAATGAGAGAGTGTGGCAAAATATTTTCACTTATGTTACCATCATGCTCATGGTCATAATACTTGGCTTTGTAAGATCACCTTGACAGTAGTCTAGGCAATGAAATGAAGTTGGTGAACATTGGGGGAGACTTGTATTGGGTTTCTGCCATAGTTTAGTAGGTGAGAAATGATGGGGATTTTACTAAGGCATTGATGGTGCAAGGTGTGAGGGCAGGGGAAGGATGTGAGGAGCTAGATTTAGACAATATTTCTGAAGTAGAGTCTGAAGTAGAGGGCTAGGTGGTTTGTTGAGAGAAAAGGAGAGGGAGATATCAAGACTTATCCTAATATTTAAATTTGAATAATTGGGTTAATAAATGTTTATAAAGGAAGGCTGGGAAGGGGGAAGGAGAGTAGATTTGGTAGGGGAAGAAAGAGATAACAAGTTCATCCTGGCACATGCTAAACACGTGATGTTTTTGACATCAAGGCAGACATATTCGGTTGGTTGCTGGAAATTTGGATTTAGAGCTTGAAGAGATCTGGCTGAAATCCAGAGATAACGAGAGTTGGAGCTGGAGCATGGAATCAGCGGTTGAAAGTATGGACATGAATAAATCTCCCAAGACGGGGCGCCTGGGTGTCTCAGTGGGTTAAAGCCTCTGCCTTCGGCTCAGGTCATGATCCCAGGGTCCTGGAATCCGGTCCCACATCAGGCTTTCTGCTCAGCAGGGAGTCTGCTTCTCTTCCTCTCTCTCTGCCTGTCTCTCTGCCTACTTGTGATCTTTGTCTGTCAAATAAATAAATAAAATCTTAAAAAAAAAATAAATCTCCCAGGAAAGAGTCGAGGATTAAGAATTGGATTAAGAAGAGGATTAAGAATTGGACCTCAGAAACACCAACAGTAACAAAGGGATGGGAAGAGAAAGGATTTAAGAAAAGAGATTCAGAATTTCTTCTGGTATTTGTGCTTACACTGCTAATTTAGATGTTTTCTGTTACTTATTTTGATAGCTGAATACCTTGTTTTCTTACATTCCTGCAGGGTGCCCTCTCCACACCATCCCTGTAGAGTGATATTGCAAGTTTTGTTTAAATGAATATCCAATGTTTCCTCTAGCAGACTAGGTAAGCATTGTTAGTGCCTTAGATTTTCTTTTCCTATATGATTTTTTATTTTTACTGGCATAATAAGGCCTCATTTCTCTATCTGTTTAGTTTTGTCTCTATATTACTAATTCTTTTTGCAATCCCTTTGATATAATTTCCTACATAGTCAATAATTTTTCTTTTTGTCCTTCTTTTCTTGTCTGTTCCTTTTTTAAAACCTCCTTTCTGAATCTGCTGTCCCATCCTTATCTAAGCTGGTTGCTCTCCTGGACTGCTGAATAGCTGTACTCCTGGGCTTCCCCTGACCTTTCTCTTGTGTTGATTCTCCGTTTGTACTACATCTCTTCCTTTTCCTAGGTTCACTACCTCATTTGGGTGGAGCACATCCTTCAGTAACTTCCTGAGAAAAGGTGCATTGGAGTAAAAATGTTGAGGCCTTTGTGTCTTTTGGATTTTTGAAGTCTGATGCTATTCTATTCCGAATTATTTTATGTCACTTGTTATTCCCACCCCATTCTCTGTTTTCTAGGAAGTATTTAGGATTTTTTCTTTATCCCTTAGGTACTAAACATGTATGGTGATGTACTTTGGTGTGTGTTTATTTTCATCTGTTGTGTTGGGCACTTAGCCCCTCCCATCTGGCAACTCAGATCCTTCAGTTCTGGAAATTTTCTCATGTGGTTTCTTGGATAATTTCCTTTCCATGGTTTTCTCTGATCATTCTTCCTGGGAGGTATATGAGTCAGATGCTGTCTTTCTTGTATTAATAATTTAATTTCTTGTGTTTTGTCCCCATACTCTTTGACAGCTGACTCTATCCTCTAGGACATTTTCTCAACTTTATCTTTCAAATTTCAAAGAAATTTGTTAATTTCTTTTTTTGGTTATTATAAATGTTTAAATATCTAAAAACTGGTTTTTATTTTCTCATGTTTAATTTAAATAAAACTGTACACACTTTTAGTCTCATAGATGCCATATTCTCTCATCTCTATGAGGACAGTAATTGGAGGTTTCTTCTCTGTTTTCTCTGGGTTTGTCTGTTTTCATTTCAGTCTTCCTGTTGAAAGAAGACTTTTCCCATATATTGTTTTTATCTTCACATTCTTCTGTCAGGTTGATATTATTTTCATTTTATGGTTAATGTGTCTTAGAGAGCATATCATTGTTTTATTTTTCTTACAATGGATGTCTGAAAAAGTTACCACAAATCAGCCAAATCCACAGTCCAGCTTCTTGATCAAAGTTGCATTCTCTCTTGAGTCCTAAAGTTTCTTCTTATCTTCCTATACTTTACTTTTCCCAACCCCCAGAGACAGTTGGTTTACTATATTAGACAGCACTGTTTGAAAGATTTGTTCTTTTTAAAGTTTAATGGAAATATTTCTTCTTCCCTGCATCTTCCTTCCTTCTTTTTTTTTTTTTTTAAAGATTTTATTTATTTGACAGAAGAGATCACAAGTAGGCAGTGAGGCAGGCAGAGAGAGGGAGGGGGAAGCAGGCTCCTGCTGAGCAGAAAGTCTGATGTGGGGCTCGATCCCAGAGATCATGACCTGAACAGAAGGCAGAGGCTTAACCCACTGAGCCATCCAGGTGCCCCTGCATCTTCCTTCTGCCATTCGCGATAGTTCTTCCCTCTGAGCCATAGAGATGGACAGTTCTGAATCCCTCAGATAATATCCTTTCAAATCCCTTTGAAAGGATATTATCAAGACTCTTCCATATCTGCCATCCCCCAGCTGAAGAGGCCTTGGCTTTCCTACTGTATTTCACTGTTTTGTCAAGCTCCCATTGGCTAACATTTTTAGAAAGCTCCTGGCTGTCAAGGCCTCACTTTAAGTGCACTGTCTATAACTTAATACAGATTCCAGATGTACTTTAAAGCCTGAACCTTGAGTGGGGGTACTGTCACTTTATTAATGTGTCTTTTTTAATTTAATTTTTATTTTTTTATTAATTTTTAATTTTTTATAAACATATATTTTTATCCCCCTGGGTACAGGTATGTGAATTGCCAGGTTTACACACTTCACAGCACTCCTCATAACACATACCCTCCCCAATGTCCATAACCCCACCCCCCTTCTCCCAAACCCTCTCCCCCCAGCAACCCTCAGTTTGTTTTGTGAGATTAAGAGTCACTTATGGTTTGTCTCCCTCCCAATCCCATCTTATTTCATTTATTCTTCTCCTACCCCCTTCACCCCCCATGTTGCATCTCCACTTCCTCATATCAGGGAGATCATATGATAGTTGTCTTTCTCCACTTGACTTATTTCGCTAAGCATTAAAAAAAGATTTTATTTCTTAATTTGACAGAGAGACACAGAGGGAACATAAGCAAGGGGAGCGGGAGTGGGAGAACAGGCTTCTGGCAGAGCAGGGAGCCCAGTGCAGGGCTCCATCCTAGGCCCTGGGGATCATGACACGAGCCAAAGGCAGATGCTTAATGACTGAGCCACCAAGGTACCCCTGACTTTCTCATTTTAAAGCTGAAGAAGTGAGGCCAATGCCATATGACTTGGAGGACCAATGGTGTGATGTGGTCCTAGAAACACCAGGCTAAAGGCTGACAGTGCTAGAGAATTAAAGTGCACACATTATATCTTGTGCTAATTATAGCAAATATTATTGAATGGAAATATTTAATATAAGCTACTGAGGTGTATTACATCTTTCCTTTCTTTTAACAGAGCATGCCAAGCATAAAAAGTTTTATCTGAGGGGCACCACAGTGGCTCAGTCAGTTAATCGTCTACCTTCACCTCAGGTTGTGATTCCAGAGTCCTGGAATGAGAGCCCCGGGGTTCCCTGCTGAGTGGGAAGTCTGCTTCTCCCTCTGCCCCTCCCCACCTCCCTCTCTTGCCCTGGCTTGTGTTTTCTCTCACACTCCTCTGTCTGAAAGAAATAAAATCTTTATAAATAAATAAATAAAAGTTTTATTTGATAGGTCAAGATGATGACACTGACATTCTGAACATTAATCTTATAGTTTTTTTAAGAGCAGGGATTAGGTATTATTCATATCTACATATCCAGTATCAAGCACATTCCAGACAATTAATTGTTACTCAAATCAGTGCAGGTATGAATATATGAATGAGTACATAATGAATGGATAAATGAAATTATAAAATAGCAGTGACTATTAAAGTTTTTAGGCCTATTTGCCCCTATACTAAATCTTAAACAGACTCTTTGCTTTATGAGCTCATATGTTTGCTCTTTGTACTATTTTTCATTCATTCATTCCTCACAGTTAGTGTATGAAATGGAACATCCATAGATAGGAGATGTGCCTCAAGCTCTCTGTAGATGGGGGAGAGTAAAAGGAAGTTGTCCTAGGTAGTCCAGATCATTGCATCCAAGGGAGACAAACAAACTCATGTTTGATCCAGGCCATGGTTATAGTCAAGGGCTTTGATCCAAGGTGTGGGGTATAGCTGCAGGGGCATCTGGGAAGTACATTCTTGTCTGTTGCCAAGTCATTGGGCAGGAGGTCTGTCTGAGAGTCACTAGAAGTTGAATTCAGATCCTACATGACAGGAGTGGACTGAAACCAGTAGAGGAGGTCACACCAATTTGGTCAACATTTGTGGTCTGACTCTAGTCCTAGAGTGGAGATGAAACAAGGACCAGGACCTGGATAGTCAGACAGACTCTTATACTCTTAAATGGATGGATTTAGCTAAGGTTTTCCCAGATTCTCCCAAAAGTGGGGTTAAATTCCTTCCAGGACGCTTGATCCAAGGCATGGAAGCAATCATAGATTTTCACATGCTGTAGGAATTAGGTAGAGTTGATCGTCAGGAGATAAACCTGTAATGTCTTCACCAGAGCAAGGCAAAGCTAGACAGGCACAAAGAGAGACAAATTACTGATAGAAGTTCTGTGAGTAGGAATTTCTTTCTCTGCTTTCAAACTTCTGCCCTCCAGTTTGTTAATGTCTCCCTCAGAACACACTGCTCTGAATGGAAGATAGTACTGCAGAGAGATTGCCACGAAGGCATTGATTTGCAGTGGTCCGTAAAGGACTTAACATTGTGCTAGGCCCTATGCTAAGTGCTTGACTTTCATTATCTCATTTATCCCTACAATACTTTTTGCCCTCATCAAGCTATAGAGCAAAAATGTTTCTGTCTTTTCTATCACTCCCAAAAAGTTCCCTCATGATTCATACTTACTTGTTTACTTTTTGTTGATTCCTTGAATGAAGAACTGGAAATCACTGTGGGCGGTACATTCCCTTTCCGCATAGAAACTGTTATCTTTGTTTTCTCACTTCTCCAAATGGGCCTGTCAACCCTATCACCTCAAATAACCTGACCTAGTCCTGGTCACCTGTGCCTCACACATACACACTCCCTTAGACTTGAACTCACAGCAAGCCACCCCATCACTATCTTGGACTGTTGGAATGACCTGGAAACCCTGGAAGTAAGATGTTGACAAACTGGGTGAATGGGTATGTCCAGAATGGGAAAGGATTCAGAAACCATGTCGTATAAGGAAGCAGTGACATGAATGTGGCTGGTACTAAATGGTAGTTCTAAAAAAAATGGGAAACTTGCTCCTGGTCCATTAGGAAGGTTAGCCAAAGTATTTTAAGAGACTATCCAATATTGGAGAAAGGATCATTAAAGGGCCATTTGGGAGAAGTCATAAGTCTTAGGACAGGCAGTCATGGGCAGTGAGGCTGTAAAGGAAGGAGTGAGAACTTCCCCTGTTGCCTTAGTGACTACATCCTACATTAGTTCATCTCAGCTCTTCCTGTTTTCCCTTTTATCCCCCACAGTCATTCCATTATTTTGTCTGTTTATGAAACTGGTGCTCTAAAGCTCTAGGTCTGTTTTCTTGACTCCTCGTCTTCTGTATCACCAATTCTGCAGTTTCAGGATTCTTGGATGATAGTGCAGATGGTGAGGTGGAGGCATAAAGAATATCTAGGACAAAAAGGCAAGAGACTGGAAGTAGAAGGCTTGGTTGAATTGGATATGTGGCCGCGGACAGGTCCAGCGAGTTCCTTGCTCTTTAGCTTCAGCTTTCACGTACCTGTAAAATGGGATTGTGTGTATGTGCACGTGCGTGCGCGCGCGTGCATGTGTGTGTCCTCTGTGTCCTAGGGAGTTTCTCTGAAGACCAAAAAGAGAGGGGACATAACTCTGCTTGCAAACTGTTGTTGAGACCATCGAAACGTGAAGTTTTCTATCATTGTTGCTATGGTGACACTACCACTTGCAGGATCTCCTTTAAATTAGAAACCCTTTAAGCCACAGTGAAGTGTGTAGTGGGGCATTACTATGATGGAGTCATAAATGGAGACTTTATCCATGATTCTGAAAGGTCTTCCACTCCAAAGTCACATGAGAACAGAAAGCAAAGCTTGCTTGTTAATTGGTTTCAAGTTCTGTCACCTTCAAACGGATGTTTCTGGGAGTCCTTGGGTGGTCCATCAACCTGGCATTTCAAAGGAAGGAAGCTAAATCCTGATAAGACCTCAGAGCAAATAGACACTCTGCTATTGCCTTTCTAAAAAGGAAAACAGATTCTACTTGTTTGGGTGCATGTGAGCATATATGTATGTACCTGCTTGTTCGAATCCTTCTCTCCCATGCCTTCCTTTGCTTGTTCCATTTTAAAGGTAGAATAATCTGATACCCCAGCTTTTATATAATCTTCTACTTTAGGACTCTGACAGCATTCCTCGACATTTTGCCTAAGTAGCATTACAACTTCTTTATTTCACAGGTATGCATAAAAAAACAATATCCTTTTACATTCTTCATGGCATTTTGATGGTAGGAAAAATATCTGAGCTTATTTTAGGGGAAATCACAGGACAGAAAGAATAACAAATATTTGTGGTTGCCTTGGGAACTCAGCTTCTAGATATTACTGAGTATGAAAAGCAGGAACAAATTTGGAGCTGGGGCAGTTGGTGACCCAGCAGAACAGCTGGAGGCCCTGAAAGAAAGGTGGAAAGAAGTAAATCTGTATAAAAAAACCGGTGTGTAATCATTTTTGTCTGCTTCTGATTACTATATTCTGCCTCCTGAGGGAGGAATGTGATGGGATGCTTAATAAACCAAATGATTTTCTTGGGGTGTGTGTGTGTGTGTGTGTGTGTGTGTGTGTGAAGATCAGGGTAGTAATTTGACCTTCTGCCAAATTGTCCTCATAAGACAGGGTTTCAAAGGGAAGACAATGAAGCCAGGAAATCCAGTTTTTTATACTCCTGGATCTTCTTGGAACAGCCTTGTATTGTGACATTACAGCATCAGCTGCTCACGGATACAAGTTCCTCAGCTTTCACGTACACACAGACTTTATGGGGGCACTAAAAATGTCCTATGTGGCTTCTTGCCAGCGTTTCCAGTACTGACACTTACCAGCAGCTTGTTGCTCTGGCCACCCACAAGACAGGGGGATTTCTGTGAGCTCAGATGTCTCTTGTAGACAGTGGGCCTAAGGAAAGAGTGTGAAGACCTGGAAGAAGATTCTGGCTTCATTCCCTAGTCACTCCAAGGCGTTGGTGGACCCAGGACATGGAAGTTCTGTACTTGTATGGCCTTCAGAGTTGCACACTGCATTTGACTTGCTGTTATGCCAGAAAACATTTGAGGTACACCCCAAACACTCAGGGCTTGTTGAAAGCACCCTTAGGCCCAATACTCCTTCCCCTGGAGTTGCCAGGCACTGAAGGAGGGGAAGAGTTACTGGTTGGGGAAAGAAGTAAAGCTGGAGGTCATAGTGGAGGTAGGATCCAAGCATCAGAGCCTGCAATGCTCCAAGGCTCTCACCACTCCATTCCAACAGGCCAAGATAGTGATGGGGAGGCTTGCTGTGAGTTTAAGCCCCAGGGAGTGTGTATGTGTGAGGCACAGGTGACAAGGACTGGGTTAAGCTATTTGAGGTGATAGGGGTTGACAGGCCCATTCGGAGAAGTCAGAAAACAAAGGTAACAGCTTCTATTGCCGCCTAGCACTGGTGGGGCCCCTCTGCTGAGGGCATCACATGACAAGCGTGACTAGACAGCTGCTTTGGAAGTCAACCCCTCTGATCACTGTTCCATTGCCAGAACTTATTTCTTCTTTGATTCTGTACTCGGTCTGTATCTCCCTTTTCTTGTCACAAATTGCATTCAAGAGAGTCTCTTGTTCCACTGGTCTCCCAAGAAAAAGATGCAGAGGTCAATGTTCAAGCATTTGGATGAACCAATCTTCCAATCCTAGTTCTGCTCTTACTAGCTGTATCTCTGCAGGCAGATAATTTCTCTGAATCAGCGTTCCAACCAGTATAATGCAATTAATATTGTATTGGTTTGTCAAGAGGATTAAAGGAGGTAATCAAGCCCAACTCTGGCTTTGGTTTAAGCCACAATTGCTGGAGCAATCTGTTGTGGCCAAGATCTTGAGGTCACAGGACATATGAAATGCAGCCATAAAACCCAACCAACACAGAAACTTAAGAGGCAGAAACTACCTGTGGTGACATTCTTAGAAGATGACTATGTAAAATGGCCACACTTGACGGAAGGAAGTAGTAGGTGGGTAGGTGGGGGAGGGTAGGGGAAAGTAAAAAAGGGAAGAGTTATATGAGTGTCGGTTCCTCCTAATAACTAAGAGCATAGCATTCCCAGCATCAGACACGCTTGTGTCCACATCTCAGCTCTGCACTTACTGTGTGACCATGAGCCCATTACTAAACATTCTGAGCCCCAGGTTCCTCAAATGCAAACTGGGCTAATGATCTCTACAGCATTGTAAGGATTTCACGGATAATGCATGTAGTGTTTAGCACCCTGTCTGGTACCCAGCAAGCACATGACAGATGATGACTGTGAGGATGACAGCTTATCTGGTCTAGAGTCTTGGGGTGCTGCTCTTTCTACCCAAGCAGTCAGGGAGGAGACAATGTGGGTCCCTGGTAAAACTGGGTGCTGGTAAAGTAGATGTGGTATCTGAGAGTTTCATTTATGGGCCTCTCTTCCACCTCCTGAGCCTTATGTTCTTGCAAACTGTGGCTCAGTGCCCTTTGTTCCAACTCACCCCAAGGGACAGTATGCCCCCTGTCCCTTCCCATATTGCCTCCAAACACCTGTTCTTTCTGTGCAGCTTTGCCACAGCCAGGTTTGGGGAACATTTCATTTTAAGGTGTGGAGAACCACACAACTCCCTTCTACTTTTAAGGCCACCAGAATGTTGCTTCTTTACTCCCCTGGAAGGGAAATCAGTGAGAAGCTGTGGAGTAGAGGGTACTTTGAGCCCCAGGACTTGCATATTGCCCTGAAAGGAGCCTGAAAGACAAGCCTAGAGGAAGGACAGGATCAGCAGTGGAGGAAACAGGTGTGGGTTTCGCCAACCTCCCTACAGCATCCCCCTTCTTTGCCTGAGAAGGTGAACCCTGATTCTAGAACCCAAGCTGATGTTGCTCCCCAAGGAATAGGGTGACTCAGGACTGAGAGTCACCAAGCTAGGTTCAGTCCTTGATTTGGTTCCCAGCACCCACAGTCAGCAGCAAAACCTGGCTCCTAAAACAGCAAATTTAGTGGGGAAAAGTATCAGCAAATACTGAAGTGACAGGAATCGTCTCATCCTAGACTTTTCTAAAATGAGGAAAAGAAGAATCCTGGAAATCTAGGAAATTTAAAAAATTTCCAACACCATTTATAGCTGTAAAAAAAAAAAAAGAAAGAAAGAAAGAGAAAAGAAAAGAGAAAGAGAAAGCCTCTGAGGACACCTGGGTGTTTCAGTTTGTTAAGCGTCTGCCTTCTGCTCAGGTCATGATTATGGGGTCCTGGGATTGAGCCCCATGACAAAAACTGGGATCCCTGCTCAGTGGGGATCCTTTGCTCCTCCTCCTACACACCCTCCCCCCAATGTGTGTGCTCTCTCTTCTCTTTCTCTCTCAATTAAAAAAATAAAATCTTATAAAAAAGGAAAGGAAAAAAAGAAAGAAACGCCTCTGGTTACTTGGGTATTGCACATTTGCATATCTGATTTTCTACATTGATTAAAAATGAAGTTTTGGCCTTGCAAACTATAATCATCATTATCCTAATAATCATAATCATTGGATTTATGTTCATATAGCCAGTTTCATACAAATTATTCAATCCTTTTAGCAGCCCCATCAAGTCAGTATTACTGTTAATCCTCCTTTTATAGTTGAGGAAGCAAACGCTGAGGATGTGACTTACTCAAGATCTAGGTGTTGCTTTGCTGTTGCTTCTCCATTTAGGTAATGAGCTACCATCATTAGAATGATGCACGGAAAGGTCTCAGGCTATGGATTTTACCCCTTCTAATGTGAAGCATAATAAGCTGCATTAATTTTCAGGAAAAGAGCTGAGAGAGAAAAAGGAGAATAAATCTATAACTCACTGATACAACTTTTAAGGAACTTTGATTCTAGAATTCCGCCCTTTATTTTGGTCATCTTTTTTTCAAATCAAAGTTTAACCTATTGAAATTATCGCTTCTTCTACTGTACATAAACACTAAGGTCCATATGTTACAAGGATGGGTCTCCTAATTGGTTGGAGGCAATGAATTCTATTTCTTACTCAAAGTTAAATGTTTTAGGAGATGGAGGGAATGTTAAGATATTGTTTGTCTGTAAGAAAATACAGGAGCATGAGATTGGCATCTCGATGCAAGGCTTTGGGTGAGGATATAAAGGAGGGTGAGTGAAAAGGACATTGTTGTATGTGTGTCAGATAAACAACTGCAGGCAAGTGGAGACTTTGGATGAAGTGTTTTAATACAAATTACAAAGCAAGGACAGAAGCAAAATAAACTATGAATGAGTTTTTCAACTAAAGGAGGACTTTGCAAATTGGATATGCTAGTTAACATTTGAAAGATACTATACCACCTGATCTTGGAGAAGTTGCTTAACCTATCTCATTTGCATTTTCCTTATCTGCAAAACAGGAACTAAAACAGTACTTAACTTATAGTTAGTTCCTTTGAGAGTATTAAATGAGAGAAGACATGAACAGACATTTCTCCAAGGAAGACATCTAAATGCCCAACAGACACATGAAAAAATGCTCAAAATCACTCTGCATCAGGGAAATACAAATCAAAACCACCATGAGATACCACCTCACACCAGACAGAATGGCTAAAGTTAACATGTCAGGAAATGACAGATGTTGGCAAGGATGCAGAGAAAGGGGAACCCTCTTACATTGCTGGTGGAAATGCAAGCTGGTGCAGCCACTCTAGAAAACAGTATGGAGGTTCCTCAAAAAGTTGAAAATAGAGCTAGCTACCCTATGACTCAGCAATCGCACCACTAGGTATTTACCAAAAAGATAATAACATAGTGATCCAAAGGGGCATGTGCACCCCAGTGTTTATAGCAGGAATGTCCATCTTAACTAAACTATGGAAAGAGCCCAGAAGACCATCAACACATGAATGAATAAAGAAGATGTGGTGGTATATATACAATGGACTATTAATAGCCATCAAAAAAAATGAAATCTTGCCATTTGCAAAGATGTGAATAGAGCTAGAGGGTATTGTGCTAAGTGAAATAAGCCAATTAGAGAAAAAAATTATATGATTTCATTCATTTGTGGAATTAAAGAAACAAAACAGAGGATCATAGGGGAAGGGAGGGAAAAATAAAATAAGGTGAAATCAGAGAGGGAGACAAACCATAAGAGACTCTTAACTATAGGAAACAGAGGGTTGCTGGAGGGTGGGTGTGGGGAATGGGGTAACTGGGTCATGGACATTAAGGAGGGCACGTGATATAATGAGGACTGTTATGAGGGTGTTATATACAATTGATGAATCACTGAACTCTACCTCTGAAACTAATAATACACTATATGTTAATTAATTGAATTTAAAATAAAATAAAATAACGTTTTTTAAGAGGGTATTCAGTGAGAAAAAAAATTATATGATGTCCCTGATACAGTGCCTGGCATGAAGAAGGTCACAATAGATGTTGGCAACACTTTGCTCCATTATCCCCACCCAACCCCTTTCAATTATGAAATTCTGAAACATTTACTGGAAATCTTATTTTCCAAAAATAGAACATGTGGAAAATTCTTAATATTCCTTGCAGATACTTCCTGCAAGTTAGAGGAAGATTTTAGTGCCCTTCTTCTTTGATTTAACTCTGGTTCAAAAGAAAGATGTGGTTTAGAAGTAGGAGAAATGACTAGTTCATTTAGGCATTAATAATCCTGAAGGAGGAAAACATAAGGCAACCAGACATATGGCCTCAATTTTTAAGAACGCAGATTAAAGAAAAAAAATCAGAAAGATGATAGGTGAGATCTCATTGTCAGATATACCAAAGAATATGGCACAAAAAGGGTAAGAATCTAAAAGTGGACGAACCAGCTACGTGAGAAATCTGATTGTGTGACCATAAGTAATCTTAACAGGTAAGAAAAGTGAAAGGCATTTAAAACACTTATCTGAACAGAGGGACCTTTGAGAAGGAACTTCGAAATTATGGGTGAGTTTAATTCTATTTTATGTATTTCTCTATTTTCTAAAAACTTCTATGGCTTTTATAGTTTTAAAGTTTCCCCATAAGGATTTGTACAATAGAGAAAAAACATGGCAAGTAATTGAGAAGAACATTTAGAAGCTAGGAGATTCTTTTAAAAGCAGCATCCCTTGGGCTAAGTATCACTTGGAGATGAGGCGTGCAGGAAAAAATGCTAAAGATAACAAAAAAAATTCTTTTGATTACGGTTCAGTGCAAAACATGAACAGGAAGAGGGATTCACAACTGTAATGGATTATGCAAAGGAACTGGGACTTCTGAACTATTCTGCTTCAATCTAGAAAAATGCAGTTCAATCAATTAGAAGTAAAACATGCATTATTAAGAACTCATTGAAACAGACAGGAAGTTATTAAGAGAGTCCATTACTTTCCTAAATGAGTTTAAAGAACTTTACAGACATCATGGTCTTTAAGTTCTAAGAGTTAGTGATCTAAGTTACAAAATACTGGAGAGGATGGGCTCAGGAAACTCCACATGAGGTTGATTCTTGGAAAAGTCTTAAAATAAATATGGAAGATTTGTTAGCACCTAGAAAAGAAAGCCCCAATCACTTGAAATTGGCATGGATTTATTAAGTCAAGTTATATCAATTATCCCAATTTGAAAAAAATAGGAGGGTGCCAGAGTTAATAACTTTTGGCAGTCTCTCAAATTCATAGAAATAGTGTATTTTATTTCAGCAAGAGGTTCATCATGCTTTTTATAGAAAATTTCAAACAAAACAAAAAAGAATGATATGATACACCTCTATATAGCCATTACCCATCTTTAACAACTATTTATATTCTGAGATTTTTGTTTTTCCTATTACTCTCCCCTTTACCAGGTCTTTTTATTGTTGGTATTGGAATACTTTAAAGCAAATCCCAGGTATTATATCATTTGTAAATACTTCATTATGAGAAAAATGTGTAACACAACAGGCTGAGAAAGATATATAACAAAGTCTTTCATGATGTGTTTAAAGATGAGCTGGAGAAACACGGACTGGATAAGAATGAACTTAGAGGACTGACATTAATGTGAATCATGGCTAAATCATGTCGACAGATGGTTTGGGATCCACCTTGAGGCAAGGTTATAGGGGAATGTACCACCAGGTTTTGTCCTTATCCCAGTCTTGTTTGGCACATTTTGTCAATGATTTGGATGAAACCATTGGAAGCACATTTAACAAGTTGGCCAAAAAATTCATGGTTTTTAGTGAGAGTGCAATATATTACATAAAACATTTAAGTATTATCAGACTGGAAAGATGGGCTGGAGCCATAAGGCTGCCATCTTTATTTTTTATTTTTTATTAAAGATTTTATTTATTTATTTGATAGAGATCACAAGTAGGCAGAGAGGCAGGCAGAGAGAGAGGGGGAAGCAGGCTCCCTGCCGAGCAGAGAGCCCGATGTGGGACTCGATCCCGGGACCCTGAGATCCCATGACCTGAGCCGAAGGCAGTTGCTTAACCCACTGAGCCACCCAGCTGCCCCAAGGCTGCCATTTAAAAAAAAAAATTATTTATTTTGAGAAAGAGAGATCCAACTAGGCAGAGAGGCAGGCAGAGAGAGAAGGGGAAGCAGGCTACCCACTGAGCAGAGAGTCTGATGTGGGGCCTGATCCCAGGACCGTGAAACCATGACCCGAGCTGAAGGCAGAGGCTTTAACCCACTGAGCCACCCAGGCACCCCAAGGCTGCCATTTAAATGATACACACATAGAGAGAATCTTGACTTAGAGATTATTTGAAAAAGATTTGTAGGTTTTACTGGACCACGATTCTCAGTATGAGTATCTAAAACAACTGGTCCTATTAGGTGGTATCAATTAAAGTTAACTTTCCAGATTAAGGATGTAATAACTTCACTCTCTCTGCAGTATTATCCTCAGTTCAGAGTAGTGTGTTTTGAGAGCAACATTAACAAACTGAAGGGCATCTAGTGGTGGGTAATTAGGACAACATGAGATCTGTCTATCATAATATGTAAAGAATGGTTAATGGAAATGGGGCTATTTATCCTCAAGAATGGGAAACTGGGGGATGGGATTTGAATATTGGCTATCTTTGAGGATTTGGAAGGAAATTTGTTAATGTAGAAGTAAACATACTGCATTGTGCTGTAGCTTAAAGCTGAGGTCAATGGGTGGTAGAATAAAATAAAACCTGGATTGAGTTAAGAGCTTCCTAGCAATTACAAATGTCTGGCAATGGCCTGGACTACACGGACACGTACCTCTTTCAGTGGAGAAGGATATGGCAAGGTTAAATACCCAGCTTTCAAGAGTTCTGTAGAAGTAGATTTGCTGCTTAAAAGTCTGAAACGTTGGCTGCACATTAGATGCACCAGGAGGCCACTAAAGGACAACAACTTCCAGGCCTCACCTCCTGCAATTCTGATTTAATTAGTCTGGGGTGGAACTCAGGAGTTGTTTTCACAGAGTTCTCCAATGACTCTAATATATAGCCAGAATTGAGGCTGGTGTGATGGAAGACCCAAGCGTGGAGATTAATTAATTACTTTAAGTGATAGAAAAAGTTTACAGTCTGGATGGTTCAATGGGTTAAATCTCTGCCTCTGGCTCAGGTCATGGTCTCATGGTCCGGGATGGAACCCTGCATCGATCGCATCAGCTTCTCTGCTCAGTGGGGAGACTGCTTCCCCCCGCACCCCGCCTGTCTCTCTGCCTACTTGTGATCTCTCTCTGGCAAACAAATAAATAAAATCTTTAAAAAAAAAAAGTTTTGAGTGCCATGCTGAGTGCCAGCTAGTGTGGAGTTCATAGAAGGGGTCTCTGCGGCATCCTTGAGGAAGTGACTTTCAGAAGGCTGAGTAAAAAATAGCTAAACAAAGGGGATGGGACAGGCAGAGGAAAAAAATTCCAGGCAGAGGAAAAAATTGTGCTTGGGGGTTGGAGCCGGGGCCAAGGGTGCAGTGAGGCTGGAGGGAGGTGGAGTGAGGGAAGGGTGGTAGTAAGAGAGGCTGGAAGCCCTGGAGCTTGTGGGTGGAAACTGTGGCGTGCAAGAAGGGCTTTGGCTTTTATTCAAAAGTAATGGGAAGCTCTGCAGTGTTTGAAGTATCTAGTGGGCGATGTGGTCATACAAGCACTTTGAAAAGATCACTCTGACTCTAGTGTGGAAATTAAGTTGTTGAGAGGCAAGAGTGGATGCATGGAGACCAGTTAGGAGCCTGCTGTGGGAGGTGGTGGTGGTTGGACCAGGGAGGCGGCACTGTGGTGGAAGGGGATGGGTGGGTATCAGAATCTTTGGGAAGCAAGACCCAGGACAATACACGAGGTTTCAGAAACATTTCCTGAATGAGTGGGTTGATTGGATGTGAAGGGTGAAGGGGAAGAAGAAATTCAGGTGATGCTATTGTTCTTGGTATCACAACTGTTTGAGTCGTAGAGATGTTCACTGAGCTGCGGATGATGAGCTATGGGAAACTAGAAGAGGACCAGGTTTGGGGGAAGGGAGGGAAGCATGCATTCTGTTTGGGGAGAATAGGTTTGAGGTGTCAATGAGTCACCAAGCTGAAAGCTGCCAGGAGGCAGCTGTAAAATCAAGTCAATGTGTCTGGACTAAATAGAAGTTAGATTATTTCCCACATATGGACAGTGGTACCTGAGGCCACAGGGTGATCTGGGATCACTCTACTCACTCTTTTCTTACAGAGCTCATTATTTCATACAGAGCACATCAGCTTCCCAAAGTCAGTGATAGATTTTTAAAAAAATTTTAGTCTAGTAAATGAAGACTTAGAAAGTTAAGTAACTTCCCCAGTCAAACAGCTAGTAAGAGGCAGGGTTGAGAATCCATCCTATGAGATTATTACATACTAAGAAGATGCATTACTACTTAATCATATCTCCTTAATCAGAATGACTCATTCGCAGAGACAATGTAGGGTTAACCGTGCTTGCTTAGAAAGAGCTAGCTAAATGTGGAGTTCCTTCTATTATAAACCTATCATTTGGGGCTATTATTCTTTGTAATTCAATGAGAAAATATTCCATGGAGTTTATGACTAAGCCCTAATCCAGATTTGTGATTTACTACACAAACATTTGTCCTCTTGTTTCCTACAGCACATGCAGACTGAAGTTGAGGTTTCCTGGCAACTCACTAAAAATAGAACCATGGAGTCAAGAAGTTAAAATACATCCGAAATAATAAAGTCCCGTACCCCTTTTCTTGATGGAAAAAATTGTATACTAAAAATTCGAATAAATCTTATCCATTCATTTATTCAGCTGATACATGGAGTACTGACATAGGCCAGACTGTTTGCTGGTTTCTGGACATCTAAAAGATACACTGTGTTCTCAAGGTACTTGTTCTCATAGAGGAGACTGACACAGATTAAAGGCCATTGCAGCACTGTGGACAGGTGCCATGAGACAGATGCAAAGGAGGGTATTTATATTTAATCCATCATTAGAGGAAGGGCAAGAAGCTTTCTGCAAGACTTTCTGGAAACAATGACACATAAACTGCTTATTCTCATCCTTAGTTTTTTCATAAGGTAGAGTTAGAAGGGAGGAAGTAGGAGTGTTTTAGACAGAAGAAATAAGCAGAAACATTGTGCAAGGCATGAGGATATGAAAAAGAAGGGCCAAAGTAGAGAAAGACACCTTGAACAGTACCTGGGGACATGGACTCAAAATTATTGTTAAAGAAGTTTACTTTTATTTTGAGACACATTGCGCAGAGAATCAGAAGCTCACACTGGTAGGATTGTAGAATCAGGTCTGCATTTTTTAGGATGATGATGTTAGCTCTAAAGTAGAGAATGAATTGGAAGGAGAAGAGCCCAGATGTGGGGGCCTTTCTGCATGCTGTCGTAGGAGTGTGGGCAAGGAATAAAAAGAAGGTAAGTGAAAGGATTTGAGAGCTGTGTGGTAGGTAGAATCAAGAAAACGTAGAGGGTTTTGTTTGTTTGTTTGTTTTGAGTTTGACTAGAGGGAGAAGGAGTAGTTTAGGGAGACTGGTGGCATGGTGGTGAGCTTCACTGAGCAGATTATGCAGAAAAATTAGAGTGGGAAAAAGAAAGTTAACTTTTAGACATAGAGATTTTGGCTGTAGAATATCAAAGCAAATATGTCCAGTAGGTGACTAGAATTATAGATTTGGAGCTCAAGAGAAAGTTCTGGACTGGAAATATAGATCATAGTATCATCACCCTAGAGATTAAGGAGTCATTTTCATACAGATTAGGGAGTCATCACCATTGAGTTGGAAATATGTGTATAAAATGAGATGAACCAGGGTTCCAAGATGGAGTGCTATGGAACATTCCTATTTAAAGGGTATGGTGAGAAAGAGAAGCTAGGAAAGTAGGAGTCAGAGAAATAGGACTATTACAAGAGCCTGGTGTTACGGGAACCAAGAAAGGAGAGACTGTATGTTATAAGAAGTTAGCAGTGTCAAAATCTATAGAAAATTATTATACCTAAATGCATCCATTGGATATTTCTGTGAGTGGCTTTAGTGGACTGGTGGGACAGAAGCCAGGTGTGGCAGATCAAGGAAGGATGCATTGTGAGGACGTGAAATTTAGGAATACACAGAGTATAAGGAGGGGAAAAAAACAAGTTAGAGGACGTCACATCTTCAGAACTGCTGTGACATGGGTCAGCTTACTGGAGATGCTGGAGGGGGAGAGCTGGAGGCAAGAGGAGTGGAATGAACATACCAGTTTCATGTAAAGCTCTAAGAAGAGAGGACGTGGCCTTTCCCCACACAGTCCTGGGAGAATAGGTGGAAGGTGGGCCTAATAGTCTGTTTGTTATCTAATTTAACTATTCCATCCCTAAAGATGGGTCTACCAGTGTCACTCCCAGATGTCAGTTCTAGGCAACAAAGACTTCCACAGAAGGTAGAGTAAAATTTTCCTCTTCAACTCATGTGTTCCCCAGAGCCTTTGGGTTTGCAGGAATTTCTGTAAAGAATTTGAACTATTTTAGCCACCAAGGACCGTAATGTATCCTGAGCTTTTGCTGAGGTGGAAACAATTTCTCTTCCACTCAGAACAGTAGTATACTTCCAAAGAAGAGAACGCATATGGAATCACTCTTGTCTGCTTTGGCTCCCCAAGTCTGTTTCCTTGTCTGGCTGCACCCCTCCTACCTCTGTGAGTCTGAGCAGGTACGATAGCAGACAGTCTGGGTGTGAACAAGAAGTGCGTGGAATTTGCTGCACACATCGCTCTTGGGGTCTCCATATTGGATCTGTATTCTACAGGCAGCCTCTGTCTTTAAGGGAAAGACTATCTAATTCACCTACTGGAATAAAAAGAATGAGAATCCTGCAAAACCAAACATGCAAAGGATGAGTATATAAGGCATAATACCCACTTATTGTTTAACAATCATCATCTCATTTTTAGCCTGTTAGAAAAATCATGGCAAGAGTGCTCAGTGGACATGAAATCACAGTAAGGGGAGTTAATCTGTTATCTTAATGAGGACATCCTTCATTACTATGGAGAAAGAACTTTCAGGGAAATGGTGTACTTGATTCCATGGGCCAAGGGATCTTTTCCCCTAGACCATGCTAGAGACACACACACCACACTGTCCAATTCTTCTAGTTGCCCTTTTACTCCAAGCAGATGACCCCACCTCACCATGTTTATACATTCTCTCTTCACTCAGGGTGCAAAACTGAGTAGGACCCCACATTCTTAGTTATATTCTGGATTTGAGGAAATACTGAAGTTATAGTGATGTAAGAAAGATGTTTGGGTTCAAAACTGACAGCCAAGAAAGAATTTCTGATACATCTTTGTACAAAATGGTGGTTTTATGAAAGCATGGGACAGGACCTGTGGGGAGAGTGAGCTGCAACGGGGTCATGGGTAGTGGTCCATTATATAGTTTCAAGTTGGGAGGAAGTTAGGGATAGCAGAAGCCTCCCAGGTATTTTGGAAACAAGGTTTCCAGAATCCTGAGGGGCCTAGCTATTGTTAGGAAAAGGTCATTTATTACTGTCCAGTAAAAACTCAGTCATGAAACTCTTCAGATGTTTATCAGTGGGTCATATGCTTGGAAGATGATTGCCACCTATCTTGGGGGAGAGGGGGTAGAGATAAAGGAAGTTTCTGAAGGAAGTTTTATATGTTAATGTAGACTTACAGGATCCTGGGGATTGGGCTAAGATTGCCTTTTGCTCTTAGCAAATTATTAACATCAAGGCAGCTGAGTTCCTAGAAGAATGTTCTGCCTGGTTCAAGGACTTGTCAATGGACTGTAGGTAGTAAGGACATTTAATAATTTTTCTCCTGCTGTTGTTTCCCACATCAACAGGACTGAACAAACCTTTTTAAAAATGCTTGGGCAAAGTTGGAAGGAGCTGCTCTCATCTGTTATGTGTTGGTCTTACTAGTTTTGCTCTAGAAGGACACCCCTTTTTCCAAGGTCCAGGACCTTTCCTTAAACTTTCCTTCCTTCCACCTCACTAAATGTGTACAGAAAATAAGCTAAAAAAAAAATCTAGGGGATTCTTAGATTGTCCCTCCCAAATATCAATTGCATCTGTTATACCCTTGACAGGAACTAGATACTTAAGGTTGAGTTCTCACCTAAGTATCTAAAGTACAAATACTCTGTGTTTATGGTTAAAGAGAGACAAAGATCTATGACGAAGTTGCCATGGGCATTTAGAAACTTGACTGTATCTTATCCAGAGAACTGTTCTCTCTTGTGTTGTTACATAACAGCAGAGATACCTGAGAGGAGATGCCAAATTTCCCTCAAAATAAAGCTCCAAATCCACCCAAAGTCTGGCCAAGTGACACCTGATGATTCTGCCCCAAAGAACAAAAAAAAGATTACACTGACCTAGGAAGGATGAATGAGTGGGAGCGCGGGGGACCCAGCGATGGCTGCTTGGTCTCATCAGATGGTAAGTGGGTAGCAGGGTGGCAGAGTGGGCAGAGAATCAGTAAGGTCAGCATCAAACTACCAATGCACAACTTTCTATTTACCCATTCCTTACCTTCTGGGTTCCCAGTGTCTTTGCCCCTTTACTCCAAACTGGAAACCCTCTGTCAATGTTTCTTCTTTAGATCAAAGCCTTTGGGTTTTTAGGAATTTCTATAAAAATTTTTAAATTATAGGATGCCAGGGTGGCTCAGCCAGTGAAGCGTCTGTCTTTGGCTCAGGTCATGATCCCAGGGTCTTGGAATCAAGTCCCACATCAGGCTCCTGCTCAGCTGGGAGCCTGCTTCTCCCTCTGCCTGCTATTTTCCCTGCTTATGTGTGCTCTCTCTCCCTCTATGACAAATAAATAAATTGAAAAAAAAAGAATTTTAAATTACTCAGAGAATCGGGAAGAAAGGAGGGAAGGGCAAAAGGAAGGAAGAGAAAGAAGGGAAGAAAAAGCAAGAGGTAGTAAGGACAGTCATGTGGTAAAATATTTTAAGAATTGCTCAGCGTGGAAGGGAATCAACATGCAAGCCTGGGACTGCTATCCTTGAGGGGAACTGCTTGCTTGGTTAGCTCTTGGATGTTTTGGGATTTCAGAAGGGTTCTCACCATTCTGAGGATTGGTGGGGATGGGTCACTGTGCTTGGACTGTGCAGGGGCATGGTTTATGCTGGGTACCTGCTTTCCTTCTGAGAGTCTGCAATGTTGGTGAGCGCTGAATGGAAGGTGCCTCTGTAGCCAGTTCTCAGTAAAATCCCTGGGCACTGGGTCTCTGGTGAACTTTCCTGATAGACAGTATTTCACATGTGTTGTCCCAACTCACTGCCGGGGAGCGTTGGTGGTATAGTGGTGAGCATAGCTGCCTTCCAACTCACTGCCGGGGGAATTAAGTATGTCCTGTGGTCTCCATTAGGAGAAGACCCCTGGAAGCTTGTGCCTGGTTTCCTTCAGACTTATTGCCATGCTTTTTTTCCCCCCTCATTGCTGAGGCTTCATATCCTTTCACTGTAATAAATCTTTTTTTTTTAAAGAATTTATTTATTTATTTGACAGAGAGATCACAAGTAGGCAGAGAGGCAGGCAGAGAGAGAGAGGAAGAAGCAGGCTCCCCGCTGAGCAGAGAGCCCGATGCGGGACTCGGTCCCAGGACTCTGGGATCATGACCTGAGCCGAAGGCAGTGGCTTAACCCACTGAGCCACCCAGGCGCCCCCCACTGTAATAAATCTTATTTGTGAATATGACCATATGCTGAGTCCTGAGTCCTAGGGAATCAGTATTCCTCCACCCAATGAGAACACACTGTACACATTGTTTCACATTTTTGCTTTTCACATATAAAATATTTCAAAGACAATCTGCATCAACATTCATAAGATTAAAATCCTTTTCATGCTTGCATAATATTACCTAGAGTGTATTAGGATTATATATCTAGACCCTAATTAATGGACCTTTAGTCATTTTTAGTCTTGCTATGACAAATAACGAGGCACCAAACATCCCCATACATGGATCTTTTTGTACATTCATAAGTATTATCAGCAGGTTAAATCTTTAGAAGAAGAATTCTTGGGCCAAAGGATATATGTACTTTACTCTTTCATAGGTATTACAAAATGTCCACCCACTAAAGAGGTTGTGTGAATTTTTACTCCCACCAACATGTAGGAAATGCCTGTTTCTCCCACAGCATTATGGTTAAATAGAATTTCTTTACTGAATTTCCTTCCTGAAAAATCACCTTCCTTAGATGCATAGTTCTATGGATTTTAACAAATGTATATAGTCATTTAACTACCATCACAATCAAAATATAGAGTATTTCTATCATCTCTGAAAGTACCGTTGTGATCTTTGGTAGTCAGTCCTCTGTCTCTGAACCTCGACCACTGATTTCATTTCTATCCTTAGTTTTGCCTTTTCCAGACTATCCTGTAAATGAAATCATACAGTATATAGCCTTTTGAGTCTGGTTTCTTTCGCTTAGCATAATGCTTTTGAGATTCATCCATGTTGTTGTAATTCTCAGTAGTTTATTCCTTTTTTGTTGCTAACTAGAATTCCGTATGGCTGTGTCATAATTTAGGTATATTCACTAGTTGATGGGCACTTGGGTTATTTTGAGTTTTGGGTAGGCATATGTCTTAATTTTCCTTGGATAAATGCCTACGAGTGGGATTTCCTGGTCATATGGCAAGTGTATGCTTGACTTCATGAGAAGCTGCCAAACTCTTTCCAAAGTGGGTGTGCCATTTTGCATCCCCAGTAGCAACATATGAGAGTTCCAGTTACTCCACATCCTTGCCAACATTTTGTTGTTGTTGTTCTTTTTTTTTTTTTGTTTTTTGTTTTTTGTTTTTTAATTTTGGCTGTTCTAATAAGTAATGTAGTAATGTTATACATTTATGAAAGTAAAATAAAAACTTTGCTATCTTTGGTAAGTGATAAAAGCGATCTCATTTTTTCATTTACATTTCTTTAATTAAGGGCAATTAGAAGACACTTAATATGTTAAGAATATATATTGCTCTTCAAATTGCCTATTCAGGTATTTTTCTATTAGGTAGGTTGATCATATCCTTTTTTTTTCAAAATTTTTAAGATTATTTATTTATTTATTTGACAGACAGAGATCACAAGTAGGCAGAGAGGCAGGCAGAGAGAGAGAGAGGAGGAAGCAGGCTCCCCACCAAGCGGAGAGCCCGATATGGGGCTCGGTCGCAGGACCCTGGGGCCATGACCTGAGCCTAAGGCAGAGGCTTTAACCCACTGAGCCACCCAGGCACCCTGGTTGATCATATTCTTAATGATTTTAATGACTCTATATATTAAGGTAACCAAATGGTTCATAGTTGTTGTGAACATTTTCCTTAGTTTGTAATGTTTTACTATGTTTATGGCATATTTTGCTGCAGAAATATTTTAATGTTTTATATTAAATAAATCTCATGGGTGCAAAGATGTGGAGGTAGAAATGAGAGAATTTATGAATGGCAGGTATAGAACACAGGGGACTATAAGTCTAGGCAACCTGGGTGAGTCAATTTACCCAACCTTGACTGTGACCCCCAAACTAGTGATATATGGCCAGTACAGATTTTCTTAAGTCTGTCTCACTGGCTACAAAGAACCCAAGCTTATTGACAAATGCAGCTGCTTTGAGAAAGGGTAGAGTCCCAAGGGTGTAATTCTTCAATTCAGATGTGGAAGAGGATTCATTTAGTGAAAGCAATGTACTTATTGCAGAGACCATCAATACATGAGATTGTTATGCTTGTTGGCTGGGACACAGGGAATTCCTGTCTGCGGTCTCAGTGATATCATTTTGCTGGAAACAGCCCTCCTCCTTGCCAGCCCTATACTTGAATATGGAATTCCATGATGACCACAAAGACTGATTGTGCTCCATGCAGTCTATGGGCATAATAATGCAGGAGAGGCCAGAAGGGATATGGATGAGGAGGTAGATGGTATGGTGGGACAAAGTAAGGGGAAGGAGAGTGAGGAAGGGGACTCCTTTGCTTCCTTATTTCCCATACACAGAGCCCCTATGGGCATTTGATTTCTGCAGTCATTTTTAGAGTCAAGCATACCAAGTGAAAGTCAGTTACTTGCTACTAATCTGAAAAGAGCATAGCTCACAGCAAGAGCTGTGGGGGTGGGGAGCATGGGGTTGGCAGAATCTGATTTGGAGGAAGAGCTTGTTCTGTACCCCTACTCCCATTTCCACTGCCTGGTGTCTCTAGATGGGCTCCTCCCACCCAAAGCTGAATCTCTGAAGGGGTTCACTCAGGATCAGCTAGGCTACTTTGAGCTGTGAACGGAGATTAACAATCTAATTAACATTTCAAAGACTAGGAATAAAATATCAAATAAAAGCAAATGACATCCTCTGAAGTCTGTGGTTCAAGAGATCAGTGGGACAAGATGTGGGTAATCCACTCAGTTATCCATCTCTACCTCTCTTTTCATTTCATCTTCCACCTTTCCCTTCCCCTCTTATTCTGTCTTCTTGCACGTGTCCCCAAAGCCTGACTCAATTGTGTTTTTCCCTCCCTCTCATTTGCCTTTTGCCCTTTAACTAACTGGTTATCATTGAGGCCTTGCAGCTTATTTTTAGTATTTGTGTATTTATTGACATTGTACTGACTTCCTTGTCTTAAAAACACAGGCAGGAAACACCCCCCCCCCAAAATTAAACTGCTTTGTCCTCAAACTAGGCTCTGGATTTATTAATTAGAAAAATATGGGGGGGGTGTGAGATGGAGTAAGAGCTTTCCATTTGAACAGAACTGGGCGGATTCTTTTGCACTGAGTCTAGGAACAAAGCTGAGTCATTTCTACATGTCCCTAATCCAGAGCAATGGCTGAGGCAGTGAAGCGGGCGTGAGAGATCTGGATTGAGTTCCTCTCTGCTGTTTGCAAAGTCATACATTTAAGCAAGTCCCTTAACCTCTTGGGGGAATTACAATCTCAGCTTCTGTTACTTAGCTCCAAGCTTCTGACTATCATGGACTGAAGACTCTATTTTAAAAGATACAACACTGTCTGGTATTATCTGTGACAAGAGTCCTGACAACCCCTCCAGTCAAATCCCCAAAGTCAGTCACTTTTCACTTATGGATGTTGGGATTGGGTCCCACATACAGCGCTATTACTGTGTGCCAGGCACTGTACTAAGCTTCAGTCATGTGGTCCAAGATAGGGCAGTGGTTTAAAAGCCTGGCCTCTGTGCTTACTTCTACATCAATATAACTCTGAGCAACTTCCTTAACCTGTGACTGAGTTTCCTCATCTGTAAAATGACAATGATGATGATGATAATAGTGCCCGTAATTCTGACCTTATTTAGAAAAGGGTCTTTGCCAATGTAATTAAAGGTCTTAAGATCATTCTGGATTTCAGGTGGGGCCTAAATTCAATGGCTAACATCCTGATGAGAGAAAAGAGGGAAACATGACATACACAGACATAGGGAGAAAGGCCACGTGCAGACAGTGATTAGAGAGATGCAGCCACAAGCCAAAGAATGCCAGGAGCCAGCAGAAGCCAGTCGAGGCAAGAAAGGAATCATTTCCAGAGACTTTGGCCCTGTTGACACCTTGGTTCTGGACTTCCAAAATCATGAGAGAATAAATTTCCGTTGTTTTAAGTCACCAAGTTTGTGGTAGTTTGTTGTGGTAGCCCTAGGAAGTTGATACAGATGATAAAAGTACATCTACCTCCCAGGAGGGTTAAATGAGTGGTTATATTTAAAGGGCTAAGGGTACAGGGTGCCTGGGTGGCTCAGTCTGTTGAACGTCTGCCTTCAGCTCACGTCTTGATGCCAGGGTCCTGGGATCAAGCCCCGCATTGGGCTCACTGCTTAGAGGGGAGTCTCCTTCTCCCCCTCTCTCTGTCTGCTGCTCTCCCTGCTTGTGCTCTCTCTCTCTCAAATGAATAAATAAAATCTTAAAAAAAAAGTGCTAAGAGCAAAATGTGGACTACAGTGAGGGCTCTTGAAGCATCGGCTGCTATGAATTGTTAGCTCACTGGATCTTACCTAGCAACCCTATGAAGTAGGTACTATTATGACTCCCATTGCACATGGAGAAATGGAGGCTGAGAGAGGCTAAGCAAAGGTGAGATTGTCTGGACTCTGCTCTAGCTTGACCTACACTTCAGAAGTCCCTGGAGTTGAACTTTCTGCTCATGGATCCTGGTTGGCTCGGTGACCCCTCATGATGTTCTCTCAGCAAATATTCTTTAGTACTGATCTACCAAGACCAGAAGGTATAGAGAAGACCTCCCATGTAATGGTGTTTATTACTCCCGGATATATCTTACCAGCCCTAGTCTTGGCACAGGCTCTGCTCCAACAGAATCAGGCTCTGTCTACACTTGGTTGTTTCATTGTCCTATGACCTGAACTCAATGAGGTAGCCTCAGCACCTCATGACAACAGACAGGTGTATGCTGCCTAAAAGGTGCACCTCCCCACCCCACCCCCTGCTGACTCCAGGGACTTCAAAGGTCCCTATGCTACTGAGTGTAGACTATACAAATGATTAGAAATAAGTCAGATCACTTAGAGTAAGGCAGTGCCCTTGCTGGAACCTGCAAGGTCCTCTAAGAAAGCAACCCGGTTACCCACCTGACCATCTTTTATCATTCTCCCTTGCATCACTCTCCATGAGTAATAACCTCATGGCCAGGTACTGTGGTGCCTAAAGGCCCACCTTAGGGCCTTTGCACATGTAGTCTGGTTGCCTTTAATGCCCTTGCCTAACAGTTATGCATGCTTTCTTTTTATCCCCTTGACTCTCATCAATATCACCATCTCAAGAGAGGCCTTTCTTATTCAACTTATCCTTCCTCTTTACCTTTCCTGCTTTCCCCCCCTCCTTAACACTTATGATGTAACATGCTTTACATGCTTAACTTTACTTATCTTGTTTATTGTCTTTTCTTCCAAACTATGATGTAAGTATCATGAGGATGGGGATGCTTATCTGTTTTGTTCATTACTATAGCTCAGAGCCTAGGAAAGGCCTAGTGAACAGTATAATGTATTCCCTAGATAATTGTTGAGTGACTAATTGAAAGAATGAGTGAAGCAAAGCCCCTCCCCGACAATAACTATGAAACTCCCCAACTGAAAGTGGGTCAAGTGGTGAAGTATCTAGAAGCAGCACACAAAGTGAGAACTAGTGGAACAACTGAGCTTTGAAGCTTTTGGAGGGAATATATCCTCTTATTGAGCTTGATTTTAAAGGAGACAAGGGGGGCGCCTGGGTGGCTCGGTAGGTTAAAGCCTCTGCCTTTGGCTCAGGTCATGATCCCAGATCCTGGGATTGAGCCCCGCATCAGGCTCTCTGCTCAGCGGGGAGCCTGCTTCCTCCTCCCCACCCACCCCCGCCTGCCTCTCTGCCTACTTGTGATCTCTATCTGTAAAATAAATAAATAAAATCTTTAAAAAAATAAAGGAGACAAGGAAAAGGATATGGTGGAGAAAGAGGGGAACAGACTTCTAAGTGATAGAGAAAACTCAGACTTCTCTGGAAAAATCAAAATCCAAAATTCATTTATTCATTCAACTGGGAACACAGCAATGACCAAGTCACATCAATGACCAAGGGTACTTACACTCTAGTGGTCATCATGTCGGGCAGTATGATCTTGGAGAAAAGCATCTGCTTACTGGAATGGTGAGATTGGAAGGGCTTATATTTCCAGAGGGCTGAGAGGGCTAGATCAGTGTGGCTTTCATCTGGCAGCCTGTAGGAAGCTATCTTAGATTCTTGATCTGGAAAAGCGCTGGGAATGTCAGTTATGGGAGATTTCTGCAGCCACAGGAAGGGTGGATTCTTATAGGGAAGGGCATTGGAAAGGGTGGGATCCGAGAAAGGGCTGTTGTACAGAGGTGGAGGTGACTGGAGGGGATGATATCACCATAGAAGAGGGTGGGTCAAAGACGTCTGGAATGAACTGAGAAATTGAGAAAGGATCTTAAAGCCCCAGAGTGTTAGAACAATCTAAATGTGTGTCACCAAGAACAACTACTTGAGGGAAGGGAAGGAATAAGAGGAGAGTTGGTGCAGGGACTTTGATGCTGGGATTTGGGACCAGATGAGGCCAGATTAGAACCTATCCCTAACTTCAGTGACTGTCCCACCACTGGCCTTTGTGAAGGCCCACAGGAAGGGCCACAGTGCTCTATTGCTGTTTACCCTCCAGCACTTGTCTGTGTTCGCTCTTCTCTGTGTGACAAGCCAAGCCTAGCCCAGATGTAACTGATCAAACTGGAAATGGTCTGAAACTAGTGAGTCATACAGGATCTGCAGAGTAAAACTTTCGTGATTTTTGCCTAAAACCTACCACACCTTTCAACACTCCAAATCTTTTTATTAATGTAGTAAAATTTTGAGATACTACATCTTTGGTATCATGAAGTGAGATGGCTGGGATTTCTCTGTTTGGCAGAATTTTGATCTTCCCTTTAACAGGATGCTAGCTGTAGATGTCAGGAGGGCTGTTTGTATAAGAATCAAAAGATCATTTTTTCCTTTTTGTTCTTTTCCTCTGACATAGCTAATTGGCTTGAAATCAGTCTGTTTTTACAAAGCTTGGGTTTCCTTCAGTTTTGTCTCTCAAGTGAAGAGCTGAACTTTCTACCTGACTCTCACCTTAAATAGAAACATTTTCTCGCTTGTCATATGAAAGGGAAAAAATGGGAGGGAAGCGGTAGTCTTGAATTCTTTAGTACAGTGAGACAATTCAAAGGAAAGCAAACACAACACTTTGCCATTACATATTTTGATAAAAAGTGTTCCTTGAAATTGTTTTTTGAAACGCCATTTCACATTGTGCGATAGAAACTGAATTTCTGTTATCCACAAGGTAAATGAAGGGCTTTCAGGGAAGTGGGGGAGAAAGAGTCACTGTGAATTTTCCATAGCAATTTGACTGTAGCAGTCACAGCATCTGAAAGAGTTCTGGGGGCCAGAGAAGAGGGGGCAGTAACCTAAGTGGTTCCCTTTTTATGAGCACATCCCAGCTACGTCCCCCCTGGATCCCCACATCTAGTGGTATGGCTAGTACTACCTCCTAAGAGGAGATTAAGGGCTTTAGAAAACTACCTGCCTTAAGCCATAGAAAACATGGTAATATTTTAATTGCTCCTCCCTGGTAATCTAGCCAGTTACATGAAAAACAAATTTAGTCACTACTATTTTTTTTTGTAATAAAATTTTAAAAATTGTGTATGAGAAATTCCAAAAGTTTCTCACTGATCTAAGTTCTTTTTCTTGTCATATCTGTCATAAGAATATGACAAAAATCTTCAATATAGTCTGAAAATATGGATGTCATTGCAAAAGCTGAGCAAATGTGGAAAAGTATATATCTACCTGTCCAGGAATAATAATATAAGTAAATAATTTCATTAGGAAATGGAAGAGAGAGTCATGTCAGGCTGTTTCCCACCTCAGGGCTTTTGCAGCTGCTGTTCCCTCTTTCTGGAATGTTCTTACTCCTTCTCATGGCTGGTTATTTTCTCATCATCCAGGTCTCCGTCAAATGTTGCCTTCTTGGAGAGGCTTTCCTGACCCTTAGTTGAATCCTCCCACCCCAACTCTGCTGCATATCCCATTCCTTGGTTCTAATTCCCATTAAACTGTGTAATATCCCTTAGTTTCAATTTCTTCTTAGTATATATCATGACCTAGAGTTGCTGGTTTATGACTTCTGTTCTGGGTTATTTATCTCCCCAGCCAGACTGTGAACTCCAAAGAGCAGGGACCTTTTTGGTCTTTGTCACTACTAAGATTAGTGCCCAAATAGATGTGGAAGGAAAATGAGAGCAAATTGTCATATATGAAAACTAAATAACTAAATAGATAGATTTTTGGGGGGAGCAGCTTGAGGGAGCCAAGCTTTCAAAATTCAGTTTAAATAGAAACTGCTGCAGTGTGCTGCCCTTGGGTATTAGATTTGTAATTGTTCATCCCAAGTGCTGCTTGTAATGAGCTATGTTTGTCAATACCATCACTTTGGGAACTGAGGCAGGTAGTGCCTAGGGGGTTCTTTTCCAGATTCCAAAGCCCTGGCCTCAAACAGGAGACTTCTGCCATTCCAGTTGTATCCGGATATTTTGGCTTCAGAGTATTAAAATCCTGACTCTAATGGGTTCAAAGCATAAGTCACACGGGAAGTTTGGAGCAGGGATTATTCTTTTAGCAGTTCAAAATGCTGTGAAAGACTCAAGTTTTGTCCATCTCTCTGTTCTGCCATCATTGAATGTCATCTTATCCAGGCAGGCTGATGTCTGAGGAAGACAAGAGTGCTGCCATTCTTTTCCTAGACTTGCTCCAGCAGACTTCCTCCAGGGTCTCAGGGGCCATTTTTGGGTATACATGCATTGTTGGACTAATCTTTGGTGAGGAATAAGATTATGCACAATAATAAGGCCTGATCCTGAGCCCAAGGGGTGGAGTGTATCCTTTTCTCATGAGGTGTGTGGACTGCTTGGGGAGTGGCAATCATCTGAACAAAACTGAGGTTCTTTTGGGAGGGGAGAAGGAGAGGAAGCGTTGTATATTTCATCTATTGTTCCTATGCTTGGAAGCAGAAGCTAATGGGATTGCTAAAGTTTTTCTTTTAAGTTTTGTACTGTTTGGTCTGATAAGTAAAGACTAGTTTAAGATTCTAGAGGTTGATGAGCAGACTGGAGACCCATACAGTTACAGTCCTTTGGATTAAGTCCAAGCTTCTGCTCAAGAGCCTGGAGAGGAGCTCCTGTTTCAGCACATGGTGCCTGCTGCTGTTCAAGTGGGAGACCCAGAGCGGGAGAGTCAGTCGGGCTCCTCTTTCAGCTGTTTTAATCCCATGCCCTGTCTTTAGAGAAGTGCAATCTATTCTGCAGAGCCCATCTCATTCTGTGTGTTTCTTTATTGCTTTATATTACCCTTCTTTTCCAAAGCCTAAGAAAAAAAGTTTAGGGATGGTTTGGGAAGTTGAGAGAGGAAGGGAGTGAGTTGTCAGAATGGAGGAGTCGGGCAGCTTTCCATTTCTTGTTCACTTCTGCTATATGCTCTGTTTCTGATGATCAAAGTAACTTGTGCCTTTTATATGATTCTCTTTGGAGCCTTATTATGTCCCACCACAGGCTGAGACTAAGAATACATGAGATAATGTAAATGAAGAAATGTTCAAAACTTCACAGCCTCTACACCGTTACAAATTACAACATTTAAGTGTGGTCGAAATGCAAGGGGTGCATCAATCCAGAAAATGGCATGGACTGATGGGACTTGGATGTTTGATGATATTTTCTTAATACTTTTGAACATCTTAAATATTTTGCGGTAGATTTTAAAAATGAGGGCAATCCTTGCTTTTTTTGTTGTTGTTTGTACCCTCACAGACCAGCATGACCTATTAAACAGCCAATTTGGGATTCTTCCCTGTCCTCATTCCTTATCTAGTCATTGACCTAATTCTGTTCATTCTCCTTACCACAACCACTAACAGTCTTGGCCCTTATCACAGAATAGGCAAACCCTTTTGTTTTTGAATTATTTTCCTAAAATAAAGATGAACTTTTATCTGTCTTTGATGTCTCCAGATAGCTAGCACAAAACCTTACCGAATCTGGAGGAAAATCAATGTTTGTTTGTTTTTTTTTTATTTCTTGTTGATATTTTCTTTTCTGCTTTTGGTTTCAGAGTCTGAACTGAAGAATTTTTGTTCCAGAAATATACTGATCATCCTTGGCTTCTCCTGTATCACAGCTGTGATTGCTTTGATTGCTGTGGGGCTGACCCAGAACAAACCATTGCCAGAAAATGTTAAGGTAACTCAACTCTGAGGGGGTCTGGCTGGGGTGCAGTGGGGGAAGGGGGAAGGAGGGTGTGGTAAATCAGAACATACAGGAGGGGTGGAGATTCTGGCAGCCCAGGAGCAAGTCAATATCCACTGGATTAAGGAGGTAAAATGGAGTGATGCTCACGGGGGAAGAGGGAATGTCTTGAGTCAATTGGTGGTAGGAAGATGATTATCTTTATGCTTGTTCAGCAATAATTGTTAGTACTTTTAGCGAAACAAATACTTTATTCACTACATCCAGATATTATGTGATGCTATTTTGTGCTGATATTCTATGACTTAGTGTTATCTCTACTTCTTATTCATTGTTTCACTGTGGATCTGTCACAACACTGTACTCTTTGATCTTCTTACTCAATCATCATTACTATACCAAAATAATTAAATTTATTAGAGAGCATTATATAAAGTAGTTTGGAAGTCAAAGATTATGGAGAAGAATTTTTCCTCTTTTTCAGAATATTAAGGAAAGCAAAGTCAATGAAAAAAAAACACAGAGAACCACATACATGTGTCAAATATAGTGATTTGAAATTAATTCATGAGTAGACATATTTCTTCAAAATTTCCACATTTGAAGAGCTAGTTAATATCATTAAAAATAATTAGGGTCATTAACTTTGCTGTGATATATTTCCACTTCCTTCCAAATTCACCAAAGTAAAATTTCAAAGACATGAATATCTTACAAGTAGCTTGTAATGTCACTATTTTATTTAATCTTAGCTTAAAAGCATGTGAAAAATTTAAGTTTATGTTGTAAATACAACATTTTAAACTTTCATTGAAATTAAATAAATGTATAAGTAAATAAATCTAAAAGGGCCCAGAATATACCAATTTGTTAATGTTGTACATATTGGCACAAATGTACACGTAGACGATGACATGTCTAGAAGTTAACTTGACCATGGAAGCTCTGGAATACATGTGCAGAAGTTTATTTTCTTGTATTTGAAGACATCAAACTGTAAGACTGGAATGATGGATGCATATGCCAGGCTTCTAAAGCTTTTGCCACCCACCCAAATCAGTCGCTATATAGTAGAGGTCTGGATGTTACATTGGCATTCCTTTGTGACATAAACTCAACTCAGTGTTGCTGTGCACAGCAACCCCTTTGTCAGCTCAGAAGGCTGATATTATCTCATTGTCAATGGTCTCTTGCCTTTTAATATTGAGTGATGTTGGCTCTCTTGGCAAAACTTCACTCACAGTTGAAGCCTCGTGACATCTTGGTTCTGTTATTTGTTTACCAGCTCCAAAAGTACATGATTGCCTTCTTGATTTGACCTTTTTACATGTTCATTATTGCATCATTGGAGAAGGGGACTGCCTAGGAGGCAAAATCCATGACAGACTTGAGCTCTGTGTTCCCAGTGAATACTTCTGGTCATGGATGACTTTCCTGCATTTGTAGCAGGATTCCGTGTTGTGTTGGCCCCAGAAAATGGAACAGGTCTTTAAATAAGAGGTATTTGAAGAGTAGATAGTGGCATACGAAATGGACCTTCATAGAAATATCACTGGTTTATTTTACACAAAGATCACTTTATATATGCAAACTAGTCATTTATTAAGATCAAATACTAATTTTAATAAGATTATTGGCAAATATTAAGGACAAAAATATTTTAAAAACTTGTCTTTTGTGATGGCTTTAAGCTACGTATACTTAATTTGGTAGTCACTTAGCCATATGTAGCTATTTCAACTTAGGTTAATTAAAATAAAATAATATAATATAATATAATTTTGTTCCGTAATTGCACTAGCCACATTCCAAGCACTCACTCAATAGCCTCACGTGGCTGGTGGATAATAAACTGGACAATGCATACTTAGAACATTTCCACTGGGGCAGAAAGCTCAATTGGACATTGCTGCTTTACAGCATACTCTTTGATAATAACCTCGAAATCATTTAAAACTAAGTTTGAGGAATAAGGTATATGATAAAACATTATAAAATCCAAAATAAGGAAAAAGAAATGAGACTTTTTCTTGTGTGGTTTGTAAACCAGTACCAGAATCATCCCAGATATCACGAGCTACTAACAGGCTTTGAGTAGTTTGTTGAAATAAATTTATTTCCTTTCAAAAATGATGATTTAAAAGATAATACTTATTTCAATATTTGTACCTGGTATATTTGTTTTAAAAACCTGTAACATCATGGGGCACCTGGGTGGCTTAGTGGGTTAAAGCCTCTGCCTTCGGCTCAGGTTATGATCTCAGGGTACTGGGATTGAATCTCACATCGGGCTCTCTGCTCAGCAGGGAGCCCGCTTCCTCCTCTCTGTCTGCCTGTCTCTCTGCCTACTTGTGATCTCTCTCTCTGTCAAATAAATAAATCATTTTTTTAATTAAAAAAATAAAAATAAAAACCTATAACACTGAACTTCCAGGGAAGATAGTGGAGTAGGAGGACCCTAAGTTCACCTCATTCCATGGAACACAATAGTATCCACATCAGTGTAAATAACCCAGAAAACGATTTGAAGACTGACAGAAGAGACTCTTCACAGCTAAATGTAGGGAAGAGGCCATCTCAAAGAGAATAAGAAGGGTGGAGACACATTTGGAAATTAAATGGACCTGTCTATAGTGGGGAGGAACGATACAGGCATGGAAAGGGGAAAGGACAAGACCATCACACCAAGTATCCCAGGTGCACAGGGATTATGCATGAAACCAGAAAGGCTTAATTTCCTGAGTTCTTAAAATCAGCAAGGATTAATATCTGGAAATTTGAAAATTAGTGGGCTCAGTTCTGGAAGAGTCAGGAAGGTGAGAGGAAAGCAGCACCCTTAAACAGCCCTGTGGAGACACAGCATAGAAGCAGCAGTTTGAAAAGCACCTGGGGTACCAACCAGGTACCAACCAGGCCTCACTCCAGGTCTTCTTTCACTACAGACCTTACTAATACCACCCACAGTGCCCCCAAGTGCTTTTTGAGATCCACTCCCTCCAATCCAGCCAGCCTTGGTTCTGGGGGCCACAGGTCCCCTTTCACAACAGCCCTAAGCAAACCCTGCTAGCGCTGTGTACCCCCCCGCCCCCACATTCCTGCATTCTCCCATGAACCTGTCCCCTCCAGTATGCCCTTGGCAAAAGCCTATCCAAAGTGGTGCCACAAGCCCGACAGTATGCAACCAGTCCTGACAGGCCAGCACTGTCTGGGAACAGTGGAAGAGACCACACCACACACACCACACAGACCAGTCTGATTGTAGCGCCAGCAGTGGGCTGGCAGCTGATGTCTGGTATGACTGCAGGTCCTGGCCACCTATGAAAGCCTCTCAAAAGACAACACACACAAAAAAATGCCTTATAGTTTGGTGTTACTGCATCTCTGGCAAACTCCTGGTCTGACTCAACTCAAGCTGAAAGTGGCCCAAGACTGGCCCACTAACAACACAGGGATCAGACCCTGCCTATAACAGGCAAAGAGAGCCATCACAGACAGCTGGACTGAAGGCAAAAGTGGCTCAGCCACAACAGCGGGACACACACATCACAATAGGAGATACCCCTGAAGTGCCAGATTCTAGTAAACAGGGTACACTGTGCAGTAAGGCACTACAGGACTTCTTCATAAGGCCATTACTGTCAAGTAAATGAGACATAGCTATCTTTCTTAACACAGAGAAACAGATGCAGAGAGTTAGACAAAGTGAGGAGACAGAGGAATATATCCCAAATGAAAGGACAGGACAAAATCACTGCAAGAGAGCTAACAAATAGAGATAAGTAATATGCCTGTAGAGAATCTGAAGTAATGGTCATAAATATACTCACTGGACTTGAGAAGAGAGTAACACTCTTAAAAAAGAGATAGAAAACCAAAAAGATGGGCACCTGGGTGGCTCAAGTGATTGAAAAACCAGCTCTTGGTTTTGGCTCAGGTTGTGATCATAGTGTTGTGATATCAAGCCCTGTATCGGGCTCTGTGCTCAGCTTAGAATCAGTTTGGGATTCTCTCTCTCTCTCCTTCTCCCTCTGTCCCTCCCCCTGTTCTCTCTCTCTCTCTCTCTCTTCCAATAAATAAATAAAATCTTTGGGGGAAAAAGGAAAACAAAAATGAACCAGAGATGAAGTACTCAACTCAAATTAAACCTACATTAGATGGAATAAATAGTAGACTGGAGGAAGAAGAATGGATCAGTGACTGGAGCACAGAGTAATGGAAAGCATCAAGCTGAACAGGAGCTAAGAAAGAAGCAATTAAAAATTAAAAAACAGGGAACTCTGTGATACCATCAAGCATAAAAACATTCACATAATAGGGGTCCCAGAAAGAGAAGAGAGGGAAAAGGAAGCAGAAAATTTATTTGAAGAAATAATAGCTGAAAACTTCCTGAATCAGGAGAAAGAAACAGAAATCCAGATCCAGGGGCACCTGGGTGACTCCGTGGGTTAAGCCTCTGCCTTCAGCTCAGGTCATGATCCCAGGGTCCTGAGATCAAGCCCTGTGTCGGGCTCTCTTGCTCAGCAGGGAGCCTACTTCCCCCTCTCTCTCTGCCTGCCTCTCTGCCTACTTGTGATCTGTCAAATAAATAAATAAAAATAAAATCTTAAAAAAAAAAAGAAATCCAGATCCAGGAGGCACAGAGAGCCTCCAACAAAATAACCCAAGGAGGTCTACACCAAGACATATAGTAGTTAAAATGGCAAAAAGTAGTGATAAAGAGAATTTTAAAAGCAGTAAGAGAAAATAATTACTTATAAGGGAAATCCCATAAGCCTATAGCTAATTCTTTAGCAAAAACTTTGCAGGCCAAAAGAGAGTGGCATTTTACATTTACACTGATGAAAGAAAAAAACCTGCAGCCAAGAATACTCTATCTAGCAAGGCTATCATTCAAACCAGAAGGAGAGATAGTTTCCCAGACAAACAAAAGTTAAAAGAATTCATGACCACTACCAGAAATGTTAAAAGGGACTCTTGAATGGAAGGAAAAGACTATAAGCAGGAGTAAGAAAACTAAGGAAGCACAAAAGCAGAAAAATAAGTATAAATAAAAAATCAATTAAGGGATTCACAAAATAAAAGGTATGACACCATATACTTAAAATGTGGGGGAGAAAGGAATAAAGAATGGATTCAAACTTAAGCAACCATCAATTTAACATAGACTGCTATATGCATAAAATGTTATATATAAAGCTAATGGTAACCACAAATAAAAAACCAGTGATAGATACACAAAAAAATAAAGAGAAAGGAATCCAAGTATACCACTAAAGAAAGTAGAAAATCATGAGAGGAAACAGCAAGGGAAGAAAAGAACAGAGAAGAACAAAACAACCATAAAGCAAGTAACAAAATGTCAGTAAGTATATACCTATCAATAATTCGTTTGAATGTACATGGACTAAATGCTACAATCAAAACAATCTTGCCTACAAGAAATTCATATCAGACCTAAAGACATATGCAGATTGAAAGTGAGGGGATGGAAAAGCATTTATCATGTAAATCAAAGTGAAAAGAAAGCTGGGATAGCAATACTTACATTGTACAAAATCGATTTTAAAATAAAGACTGTAACAAGAGACAAAGAAGGACACTATATAATCATAAAGGGAACAATCCAACAAGAAGATATAACAATTGTAAATATGCACCCAACATGGGAGCACCCAAATACATAAAGTAGCTAATAACACATATAAAGGAAGTAATTAATAGTAACATAATAGAAGTAGGGGATTTTAACACTCCAGTTACATCAATGGATAGATCATCCAAACTGAAAATCAGCAAGGAAGCAGTGACTGTGAATGATACATTAGACCAAAATAATCTAACAGTTTCACAACATTCCATCCTGAAACAGCAGAATACATATTCTTTTCAAGTGGCACGTGGAAGATTCTTCCAAACAGATCACATACTGGCCACAAAGCAAGCCCCAACAAATTCGGGAAGACTGAAGTCATACCGTGCATCTTTTCTGACTACGACACTGGGAAACTAGAAATCAACCACAAGCAATAATCTGGAAAGAGCATGGAGATTAAATAACGTACTACTAAACAATGAACAGGCCAACCAAGAAATTCAAAGAGGAAATTAAAAAAATACATGGAGATAAATGCAAATGAAAACATTATGGTCCAAAATCTTTAGGATGCTGCTAAGCTGTTCTAAGAGGGAAGTTCATAGCAATGCAGGCCTACCTCAAGAAGCAAGAAAAATCTTATACAAACTAACCTTACACCTAAAGGAGCTAGAAGAAGAAGAACAAACAAAACCCCAGACCACTAGAAGGAAGGAAATAATAAAGATTAGAGCAGAAATAAATGAAGTAGAAACTAAATACACAATAGGACAGATCAATGAAACCAGGAGCTGGTTCTTTGAGAAGATAAATCAAATTGATAAACCTTTGGCCAGACTCACAAGAAAAAAAAAAAAAAAGAGGTGACTCAAATAAACAAAATTAGAAATGAAAGAGGAAATATAGCAACCAATACCACGGAATACAAAGAAAATTATGAGACTATTTTGAAAAATTATATGCCAACAAACTGGATCACCTAGAAGACATGGATAAATTCTTAGAAACATATAACCTCCCAAATCTGAATCAGGAAGAAATAGAAACACAGAGTAGACCTATTATCAGCAATGAAATTGAATCAGTAATAAAAAAAACTACCAACAAACAAAAATTCAGGATCAGATGCCTTCCTTAGTGAATTCTACCAAACTTTTAAAGGAGAGTTAATACCTAGTCTTCTTAAACTATTCCAAAAAATAGACAAGGAAGGAAAACTTCCAATCTCATTCTCTGAGTTCAGCATCACCCTGACACCAAAACCAGATAAAGATACTATAAAAAAAGAGAACTACAGGCCAATAACTCTGATGAACATAGATATAAAAATCCTCAACAAAATATTAGCAAACCAAATTGAACAATAAATTTAAAAACCATTCACCATGATCAAGTGGGATTTTTTCCTGAGATGCAAAGGTGGTTCAATATTTGGAAATCAATCAACATGATACATCACATTAATAAGAGAAAGGATGAAAGGAAATATACCTCAGTGTAACAAAGGTATATATACCTTTGTATATATATATTTATATATTAAAAAGAAAACCCATAGCTAACATCATAATGGTGAAAAACTGAAAGCTTTTCCTCTAAGATCAGGAACAAGACAAAATGTCTTCTCTTACCACTTTTATTCAACATAGTACTGGAAGATCTGGTCACAGCAATCAGACAAGAAATAGAAATAAAAGGCTTTCAAATTGGTAAGGAAGAAGGAAAACTTTCACTGTTTGCAGAAGACATGGTACTATATATAGAAAACCTTAAAGACTCCACCAAAAAACTACCAAAACTGATAAATGAATTTAGTAAGGCCAGTGGATACAAAATCAAAATATAGAAATCCATTATATATCTATACACTATACATCTATAATGAAATAAAAGAAAAATAATGTAAGAAAACAATCCCATGGGGGTGCTGGGGTGGCTCAGTCAGTTAAGCATCTGTCTTCAGCTCAGGTCATGATCCTGGGATCCTGGGATGGAGCCCTGTGTCAGGCTCCCTCCTCAGCAGGGAGTCTGCTTCTCCTTCTCTCTTTCTGCACCCCACCCCCACTGCTGCCCCCACTGGTGCTCTCCTTCTCTCTCTCTTGCTTGGTCTCTCTCTTTCAAATAAAGAAATAAAATCTTAAAATAAAAAAAAAGAAAGAAAACAATCCCATTTACAATTGTACCAAAAAGAATAAAATGCCTAGGAATAAACTTAACCAAGGAAGTGAAAGACCTGTACTCTGAAAACTATAAAACACTGATGAAAGAAATTGAGGATGACATAACAAGTGAAAGATATTCCATGCTCATGGACTGGGAGAACCAATATTGTTAAAATGTCTATACTATCCAAGGGAATCTGTGGATTTAATGCAATGTCTATCAAAATACCAAGAGTATTTTTCACAGAACTAGAATAAATAATCCTAAAATATATATAGATTCATAAAGACCTCAAATAGCCAAAGCAGTCTTTTTTTTTTATTTGATAGAGAGCGAGATCACAAGTAGGTAGAGAGAAAGGGGGAAGAAGTCTCCCCAGCGAGCAGAGAGCCCAACGTGGGGCTCGATCCCAGGACCCTGAAATCATGACTGGGTGGAAGGCAGAGGCTTAACCCACTGAACCACCCAGGTGCTCCTAGCCAAACCAGTCTTGAAAAAGAACAAAAAAACTGGAGATACCACAATCCCAGATTTCAAGATATACTACAAAGCTGTAGTACTATAAGCAGTATGGTACTGGCACAAAAATAAATGCACAGATCACTAGAACACAATTACATGATCTGTTAATCCTTCACAAATGTAGCAATACTGCACAATGGGAAAAAGTCTCTTCAACAAATGGTGTTGGGAAAAACTGGACAGCTTAATGCAAAAGAATGAAACTGGACTATTTTACACCATACACAAAAATAAACTAAAAATGGTTTAAGGACCTAAATGTGAGACCTAAAACCATAAAAATCCTAGAAGAGCACAGGTAGTAATTTCTTTGATGTCAGCTGTAGTAACATTTTTCTAGATATGTCTCCTGAGGCAGGGAAACAAAAGCAAAAATAATCTATTAGCTTCTGCACAGCAAGGAAAATGATCAACAAAACTTAAAAACAAACTACTGAGTGGTAGATTATATTTTCAAATGGCATAGCCAGTATTCAAAACATATAAAGAACTTATACAGCACAATATAAAAAACCAAATAACCCAAATAAAAAATGGGCAGAAGACATGAACAGACGTTTCTCCAAAGAAGACATACAGATGGCCAACAGATACATGAAAAGATGCTCAACATCACTCATAATCAGGGAGATGTAAATCGAAACCACAATAAGATATTACCACACACCTGTCAGACTGACTAGAATCAAAAACACAAGAAACGGTAAGGATGTGGAGAAAAGGGAACTGTTGTGCACTGATGGGGGGAATGCAAACTGATGCGGCAACTGTGGAAAAGGGTATGGATCTTCCTCAAAGTTAAAAATCTACCATATGATCCAGTAATTTTACTCCTGGGTATTTACCCAAGGAATATGAAAACATTAATTCGAAAAGATATATGCACCTCTCTGTTTATTGCAGCATTATTTACAATAACCAAATTGTGGAAGCAGCCCAGTTGTCCATTGATAGAGGAGTGGATAAAGAAGATGTGGTATAGATACACAATGGAATATTATTCAGCCATGAAAAGAATGAAATCTTGCTATTTGCAACAACATGGATAGAACTAGAGAATATAATGTTAAGTGAAATAAGTCAGAGGAAGACAAATACCATGTGTTTTCACTCATATGTGGAATTTTAGAAACAAGCAAAAATGAGAAACCTAAAACAGACTCAACTATAGAGAACAAATTGATGGTTACCAGAGGGCAGGTAGGTGAGGGGAATGGGTGAAATAGGTGGAGTATGCTTACCGTGATGAAAACTAAGTAATGTATAGAATTGTGGAATCACTATGTTGTATCCCTTAAACTAACATAACATTGTATATAACTATACTGGAATTAAAGTAAATAAAAACAAATCATCTCTTTATGACCATACCGCATTCAGCAGCTCTTCACTTGTTCACAAATTCATGTACCAACAATTATTAAGTATCTGTATTAGGTTCTATATTAGCTATAGAGTTGGGAAGCCAGTATCGATATGATTAAGCTTACTATCTGGGGAAGGAAACACATTTAATAGCTAATACAAATTATTGATTATAGTTGTGACGAGTGCCACCAAGTGAAAGTTTTGGGAGCCAGGGCACTCTTGCCTGAAAGAAATGACATTTACTGTAAAACGTGAAGTGTGATTAGAAGTTGGTGGAGATCGAGAAGGACAGAGAGTATTCTAGGCAAAAGGAAAGCAAGTCCCAGAATCTCACAGATAAAGATGGTGAGGGAGATGGTTCAGTCAGGGTCTTGCCACTCAGGCTGAGGATTTTAACTTTAATCCTAGGAGCAATGAGAAGACAGTAAATTGATCGGATTTGTGTTTTGAAACGATCACACTGGCTGCAATGAAGTTGAGAGTGGGGTGATAAGAGCAGGTATAGGAGACTAGACTAGTGTGTGGAAGTAGTGTGGAAGGAGGAGGAGGTGTAGAGTTAAGTTTTTGAAGAAATTTTATTTTGTTTTAGAGGTATTGGATATCCAAAGATTATCCAGCAGTTGGATAATCAGATCTGTACCTCATAGAAGAGGTATAGACCCACAGTGTTCGTTAGAAATATCATGCAAGCCACATTTTAATTTATCCAGGAGTCACATTTTAAAAAAATATTTTATTTATTTATTTGACAGACAGAGATCACAAGTAGGCAGAGAGGCAGGCAGAGAGAGAGGGAGAAGCAGACTCCCCACTGAGCGGAGAGCCCGATATGGGGCTCAATCCCAGGACCCTGGGATCATGACTTGAGCCGAAGGCAGAGGCTTTAACCCACTGAGCCACCCAGGCGCCCCCGGGAGTCACATTTTTAAAAAGTAGAAAGAGATGAAATTAATTTTAATAACATATTTAATGTAATCCATTACATCCAAAATATTATCTCAACATTTCATCAAAATAATGATTAACAAAATATTTTCGATAACTTTTTTCATGTTATCTTCAAATTCCAGTGTGATTTTTAACTTAAATCACATCTCAATTCAGACTACGATTGGCCCTTGAACAACATGGGGCTTAGGGGTGCCACCGCCACCACACAGTCAGAAATCCATGTGCAACTTTTGACTCCCTCAAAACTTAATTGCCTAGTATTGACCAGAAGAAGCCTTACCAATAACATAAACAGTTGACTCACACATATTTTGTGTATGTATTATATACTGTATTCTTACAATAAAGTGAGCTACAGAAAAGAAAATGTTAAGAAAATTTTAAGGAGAGAAAATACACTTATAGGACTCTACTGCATTTATTGAAAAAAATCCATGTATGAACGGGCCCGCACTGTTCAAATCTGTGTTGTTCAAGGATCAACTGCAGTTAACATTTCAAGTGCTCAAGAACCACATGTGGCTAGTGGCTGCCTTATTAGATAGTACAGGTCTAGACTAAAGATATGTTTCTAATGCCTTCAATAGAAGCCCTAGATGTGGATAAGATTATAGGAAGGGGGTAAAAAGCAAGAAGAGGGCAAGGATCGAGTCCTGAAGAATTCTAGCATTCAAATATAGTGCTTGCAGTTTATAAATCATTTACATTTTTTCTTTCCAGGAATGCTGTGAGGAATGAAAGATTATCCTCACCTTACAGATAAGCAAAATGAGGGCCTTTGAGTTTCTCTTGCTCAAGGCTTGGTATCTCATAGATTACTGCAAGAATCAAGCAGGATAAATAAATGCAAATGTGAAGTGATGAGCAGGCATCCTGGGCCACTGTGGACACTCAGTGACTGGTAGCTCATATGTTATCATCTTTGTAGCCTGTCTGCCTTGTCACAAATTGTCACTTTCTACCCCCTTCTTCCCACCTAATCATCCTTGTCTAACCCAACCCAGGTCAGCCCTCCCATCCTGATGATCCAGTCCTGTCATCTCCCTACCTGATCTAGTTTGGGGTTAGCCTTACTGAGGCGGTGGTGGCCCCGTGCCCAGGCCATATCTAGCAAACTACAAGAACTCCTTATTGTACTGATGTGTTGTTTACTTGCCCAGCTACTGAGGTGGTAAAGGTATTGAGGATAGGGCCTGGGTTTCATCTGTCTTTTTTTTTTAATGCATTTTATTATTTATTCACTCAACTTATTCACTTAACAAATAGTCATTGACCATCTATTCTTATTTTAGGCCCCAGGCATATAGCAATGAGCAAAACTGGCAAAGTCCTTACTTTCATGGAACTTACAGTCTCGTGGAAGAGATACTTATCAATCAAATAATCACAAAATAAATGTTAAATTACAACCAGCAATCTGACTTGGCTGGTTGCCTCATAGAAGTTTGCTGACTCAGTGAACAGAGTAACATCTTGAACACGTAAAACTGCCTCTTCCTTGGATGTGAAGGGCATGGGACGACCAGCCTGATGGCAGGATTTGTCAGTGTGGCAGGCAGGGGCCTCCAGTCCCCTGGAGATCAGTGTTCCCTATTCTCACCCCCAGACCCTATTCAGTTGCAGGTTGCAGGATCTGAGAATCTACACACTGAACAGGCATCCTGGGACATTCTCAAGCCACTGAAGTCTGGGAACCACTCTCCTATAGATATGCAATGAATACTTAAAAAAAAAAAAAAGGCCTTAATGAACTGAAGAGTCATTTAGCTGTACCTAAGTGTCCCCTGGGAAACTCCCTTTGTTCTGGTGGACCTGGGTGGGGAGGTAGCTTTCAGATATGTTCAGTTCATCGCTCCCTTAATTTCCTGCTCATTAGTGAAAACTGGCATTTAGCGAGTTGTCAGATATTCCTTTTAGCACAAATGTTGCACTTGCTGACACACACAGATCCCCACAAGTTTCTCTCAAAGGCACCAGACTGACCCAATACCAAACTATGTGCCTTCATTAACAGCTACCACTTCTGTGGAAACCTGTTGGCTCAGGGACCAGATGGTTTTGATTTCAATTCCAGATCTGCTACTTTTTGCTATGAGACTTGGGCAAGTAAGTCTCTCTCTCTCTATTCCTAAGCTTCCTCATATGTCAAATGGAGGTGGTTGTGAGGATTACCTGGGATGATACCAGTGACTCCCTTATCAGAGTAGCCAGCACACCGGAAGCCCTCAGTGGAGACCATCTGTCCACATTGCTTCGAGGGAGATGAATTCTAGGGAAGGCTCTTTGCTGCTAATGTGTTAAGGTCACTGAGCCAGTGATCCCAGTTTTTCTAGCTGCTGCTGAAGGGTAGTGACCTGTCTCCATACATCTTTTTCACAAGGAACTAAAGTGCTATTCTTCATTAAGCATTTGTGATTGTATTGTTTTATGGAGAATTTGGGAGAACTTGCTCCAATTTTCAACCTCAAATACTCCTGGAAAATATCTATATTATTTTTACTTCACTGGATTTTAATGTTGTCTTGTTTAAAAAACAATACCTGGAGAGACGCACAGTTGGTTAAGTGGCTAACTTGGTTTCGGCTCAGGCCGTGATCTCATATTTGTGGGACTGAACCCCATGTCAGGTTCTGCGCTCAGTGCCGACCCTGCTTAAGATTCTCTCTCTCCCTGTGCTCCTCCTGTTTGTGCTCTCTCTCAAATAAATAATTCTTAAAAAGAAAAAAACCGGGGCGCTTGGGTGGCTCAGTGGGTTAAGCCGCTGCCTTCGGCTCAGGTCATGATCTCAGGGTCCTGGGATCGAGTCCCGCATTGGGCTCTCTGCTCAGCAGGGAGCCTGCTTCCCTCTCTCTCTCTGCCTGCCTCTCCATCTACTTGTGATTTCTTTTTTTTTTTTTACTTGTGATTTCTCTCTGTCAAATAAATACATAAAATCTTAAAAAAAAAAAAAAGAAAAAACCCACAATACTTGGAGCTGGATGGTTGTGATGGTATACGAGGTGTTAATGTACTTAATGCCACTGAACTGTACACAGAACGGTACACTTAAAATGGTAAATTTATTATGTTCGGTGTATTTTACCACAATTAACAAACAGCAGGGAAACTGTGGTTTGTATCAAAAGTCTAGTAATTCTAATTGAAGAAAAAAGAAAAGCAGAAAATGGTCTCTAATTGTTCATAGGCCCTGCCAGCATTACCGTAGCTAATGGAGACCTGATTTGTTTATAAAGTTTATAAGAGTACCGGAGTCAAATTTGAAATGATTAGCTTTGTTTATTCAAAAGGACTCACTGAGACAAACTGATGACATTGCTAAAAGTACAGTTAAAGCTACAGGGACTTTTAAGAAAGATTCTGAAGAACAAATATGTCTGAAGTGACCGAGAGAAGTTGATTATCTTACCATTGCCCATGTTCCCTGGTTTATGGGGTTTTTTTGGGTAGTGGTAGTAGTGATGGTGGAACTCAATCTTGATGGTACTACTTTTTTTTTAATAATTTTTTTAAAGATTTTATTTATTTATTTGACAGACAGAGATCAGAAGTAGGCAGAGAGACAGGCAGAAAGAGGAGGGGTGAGGGAAGCAGGCTCCCCACTGAGCAGAGAGCCCGATGCAGGGCTCAATCCCAGGACCCTGGGATCACGAGCCGAGCTGAAGGCAGAGGCTTTAACCCACTGAGCCACCCAGGCACCCCTTGATGGTACTACTTTATATTAGACTGTGAGTACTAAGTTCTTTTGGGACTGGAAGGAGTTCAAAAATTATACAATTCTAACCCTCTTCATTCATTCAATTCAACAATTGCCTGTTGAATTCCTTCTTTGTGCTTAACATGTGGTAGGATATCCTGAGATGGGTGCTGGACATACCTTAGTAAGCAAAACAGCCCCGCCCTAATGTAGTTCGCATCCTTATGGGGAAGACAGATATTAATCAAATAGCCATATAGGCATGTAATTATGCATCATGGTAAGTCCTGTTTTTAGAGCAAAAATATGGGGACTCTGAGCCAAGGATTACGAGAGTAGAATTAAATCTGAAAAGGTCAGAGAAGGCTGGGATCTTAGGTGAAGGACATTCTGGGCTGAGGCTCTAGAACAGAAGTTATGTGTCTTATAGGGAACTGAGAGCTGGCCAGTGTCAGGATGAGTGTTTTCTGAATTAGAAGACTCACAGTTGGGTGACAAGTAGGTTGAGATCTGAATGAGAACAACCCACTTCTGCAGAGCCAGGAATAGAAGCAGATCATCTGCTGCTCAAGTTTTCTATTTCTTTCTGCATCTAGGGAGATGTACTCAGATGCCTGGACCTATGACATTGTGCAGGTAGAATTGCTTCCACCTTAAGGAGAGTCTTGGCTCATGTCCCCATGGCCTCCAGTCTCTGTGAGCTCAGGGTCTGTGGCCACCCACATTGCCAGGTCTATACCAACGGCCCTACACTGATGTCTCTGTGAACCAAGCAAGGTCATTTTTACTGTTCCTTTTCCTGAAACACTGCTTTTGTTCACTCAGAATAACTTATGAAGATCAGTTATGATTGCTAAAATCATGTGGATGATCAAAAACTAGCCAGGATAAAGTTGTATATACACACTAAGATTGCAGCCATATAAAAATTTGTGTATTTAGGAAAGACTGGAAGGAGATAAATCAAAGTAACAGTGATATGTAGTTGGTAGGATCTTAAATGTCTTTTTTTCCCTTCCCCTTCATTTTATAGATGTTATCTAGTAAACTTTTAGTATTCTTAAAATAGAAAGTAATATTGAAATAATCTTAGGGGAATGTCAGATCTCTTCATCACCACACATATATTTAATTTTTCTTTAATGTATAGAATGTACTCACAGGGCTTTTAAAAATATGAGCTACAGAGAAACACTGGATAGGAGTGTTAGCATGGTGTAAGGCACAGCTTTGGTCAAAGCCTTTCTGTTAGGTAGAGATTTTTATTTTAAACAGAATTCTGTCGTCATGGAGTCAGGGCAATGCTGGCTCAAACAAAGTTAGGCAAGCTTCTCTACTGCCAGACTCTCTGAAGCATTCATTACCTAGTGGGTTTGTGAGCCCAGGAGAGAGAGAGAAAGCACTCAGCATTCCCCAAACTCCTGGGAAGTCTTATTTGCCTAGATCCTTGCAGGCTTAGTGTTTTCTGGAACATGCATTGGAAAATGCTGGTGAAAAGTAACAAAAGATGGCGGCTACCCGGGCTCTAGATGGGTCTTTGAAGGCTTTCACCTTCTGTACTTCTTAGGTAGGTCCTTGAACTCTACTGGACCCGGTCTCTCATCTCTCAAATAAGAAGATTATGTAGAATAAACTTATAGCTCTAAGATGGGCCAGCTATGAAAATGAGTAAATATGCTGAGTTTTACGACAATGAAAGGCAAACTTCCAAAATGCCCAAACAGAATTTTCACACAATCAAGCTTTTATCTGTCCCTCAAGCTGCAAACTGTTTCCTAAGAGAAAAAATATTTGGCACAATTCGGCAGGTTAGCATTCCAGTCCACTGTATACATAAGGTGGAAAGCCCTCAGCTCCTGTGTGACAGAATACACCACACCTCCCGCTCAAACACTTGATAAACCAAATGTAGCGAAAACTTTCATTTCTCCACCACCTCGTTGTCTAAGGCCTTCAAGAAACAGGATGATAGAAGGAAGGCTGGTTCCTTTGCTCTGTTGGAAGGGTGACTTTCATGTCAACAAAGAATAGATTGTCCTGATCCCAGATAAAGGCTGCTTGCTTGCTGCTGCCACCTCAGATTTTATCATAGGCCACTGTGGTTGGAACATTTTCTGGCAGCAAGAATTCACAGACCCTCCTAGGAAACAACAGAATTTTCTGCTGTGTAAACTCTCAGCCTCTCTCGACCCCAGGAGGCTGCCCATGGTTCCAAAGGCCCCAGACGCCAGGCATTCCCCGATGGGCCTGCAACAGTCACGACCTAAGTCAGTTCTTGGTTTCCTCTCACTGCAAGCCTGTTTATGGAGGAGTCTATCCAGCTTGCTCTCTTGCCAAGTATAAAGGCTTTTTTCTTTTTAAGGTCATAATGTTCATTGCCATAGGGAGTCCTGTTGTGCGTAACTAGGCTGAGAACACTAGAGGTTGCAGAAGGCCAAGGATCTGCCCTCTGCTGCACACTGATATTCTCCTCATCTGGAGAAACAGAATAAAGCTTGACACCAAGCAAACTCAGCTATTAACTATTGCCAGTGGTCTAAGGAGGTCTCTTGAATCCTCATTCTTCTTTCCTCCTGGAAGATCTTAGGTTCTTAACAGGTAATAAGACAGTATGGGAGACTAAATATCGAATGACTGCTGATTTAAGCATTATCAAGAGGCAGATGGCACTTGAGGTCCACAGCAACAAAGTGTGTTGGGAGTGGTTAGCTCACACTTTAGGCGTGCCTCCTTTTTCCTCTTCCTTCTGCTTCCCTGTTTACTTTCTTCCATGTTTCTCTCTAGCAGAGGGATAATAAATTAAAGTACAGGTACTATCATGCTCTCCTTAAAAGCCCCATGGCATTTTTTCCTGATTAAACTCAGGGGTGTAACCAAAGATGAACATTAAATGATCAAAAAGAGCATTCGGCAGTCTACTCCTACGTAAATACCCAAAATAAATGAGCTTATATCCAAAGAATGACATGGGCAAGGATGTTCCCGGGGACTATATTCCCAATAGTGCCGAACTGGAAGCAACTCAAATGTCATCAACAGTAGAATGGATAAAAACATAGTGCATATAATGAAATAGGAACTATTGTATAGCAATGAAGAGGGATGAACTACGGCTGCGCACAGTCAGGATGCATCTAAGAGACAGGGCAGAGCAGAAGAAGCTAGACATAGAGGAGGCACGCTGTGTGAGTCCCTTTACGGCAGCTCAATGATAGGCAAAACTCATCCTTGGGGACAGAAACCAAGACAATGGTTACCTTCAAGAGGAACAGACTGAGAAGGGGCAGTAGAAAACATTCTGAATCTTGATCTTGGTGGTGTGGTGTAAATGGGTGTGCACATATGCCAGAATTCACTGGGATGCACTTTGCTGTAGTTATCCCGCACTAAAAGTCTTTAAAAACTATTGTTCTGCCCTTGCTCCTATGTTTCTCTGTATATGGAACATAAGGTCTTGGGTCTAACTCTGATCCAAATTCAGGCTCTCTCACCAATTAGCTGTGTATCTTGAGTAAACTACTTAACCTCTTTGTTCTTTAATTTCTCACATATATAGCAGGGATAAACAGAGTACCTACCCTACAGGACTGTTCTGAGGGTTAAATCAGAGAACTCTCACGAAAGGTTTCGTGCCACACCTGCCCAGTACATTTAATATTCTCTTGAAATGTGATGTGGAGACTTGGCTCTTTCCCCTTTCGCCTCTGACCAACGAGTTCTTTCTCATACTGTCTTTCCCCTTCTTTCTTCCCACATTTCCTCTTTATTCTTCCTTTGATCTCCTCTCAGTCATAAGAGCCCAAAACATGAAAATACTTATCTTTTAAAATGTATTAAATACAATGTATAGTTATATTCATAATGATCAGTAGTGAGGCTCAGGCCCCACCCTGGGTAAGGCCTGGAAAATTCTAACATGCCACCAGCACTACGAGCCATGATTCTAGAGAGATTGGTGTCCTGGTAGTTCTTATGATCAGGGCAACACCAGGCCACCCCTCCCCATGTTCATCTTGAATTAAAATATGCCTCCTCAGAGCATCTGGGTGGCTCAGTGGGTTAAAGCCTCTGCTTTTGGCTCAGGTTATGATCCCAAGGTCCTGGGATCAAGCCCTGCACTGGGCTCTCTGCTCAGCAGGAAGCCTGCCTCCCTCTCCCCCCGCCCCGCCTGCCTGTCTGTCTACCTGTGATCTCTGTCTGTCAAATAAATAAATAAAATCTTTTAAAAAATATGTCTCCTCATGTTTTTGAAGACTCTCGTCTTTGTTTCCTTCTGTTGCAAGCTGAGTATGGGGAAGCATAATGTAATCCTGGTAAGTTCTTGACTTGTTGTTTTTCCCCTCAGTATGGGATTGTGCTGGATGCAGGCTCTTCTCACACAAGTTTGTACATCTATAAGTGGCCAGCAGAAAAGGAGAACGACACAGGGGTGGTGCACCAGGTAACAGAGTGCAAGCTGAAAGGTAAGAGGAAGGAAAAGGGGGAGGGAGACAGTGGGGGATGAGAGGAACATATGTGAGAACATGTATGGCAGGTGGGGGGAATACATGAGAAAAAGGACATTCAGTGAAGAACATAGTGGGGCAGCTGCTGCTGTTATTTTATTGTCATTACACAAATAATATGAAATCAGTCCTGAATGATGAAGCCCTTGAAGAAGAAACAAATGTAAAAGTCGTCAGGTCATAGTGGCTCCCATCACACATCTGTGTGTCAGGCACCAAGTATGGAAAATGCATGATTTCATCTTCATGGTCTCCCTGGGAGATATGTCCTACTATTCCCACTTTTTTTTTAATGAGGGCACTGACATAGAGAGAGGGTATGCCACTTGTTAAGGTTGCTTGAGCTAGTAAGTGATGGAACTGGGGTTCAAATGGAGATCTGCCCAATTTTGAACCCGCGACTTCTCCAGTGGCTCTCAAATTTGAATCTGCAGCAGATCCAACTGGAGGGTTTTTAAAAACACAGATGATGGGTCCCACCACCAGAGTTTCTGATGCAGTAGGTCTGGGACAGGCCCCAGAATTTGCATTTCTTACAGGTTCCCAGGTGATATTGATGCTGTTGGTCCAAAGAATTGTTGCCCTTAGTCTTTATCCTCTAAGCTACAGCTTGGAAGAAATCACAGATTCCTAGCCTGGAGCTTGCAGATCATTTAAATCTTGTTTTCAAAGAAGGAAGCAAAAACCTGGGAGACTAGTGACTTACAAGTAGCAATAAACCCAGGACAAGAGTCTAGGTCTCTTTCTTGCACTCCATGCTTCCTTCTACTTGGAATCACCACATTACAGATTGATTTTTTTTCTCCCTAGTTTTCTTCTAAACTCACAGAACAGGTTAAAGTTGTCAGTTCAGCCCTTTCCACTCCCTCCACTCAGCACCCCAGTACGCACCGAGTGTTACTGCACCGCGCTGTCTTCTCTGACCTTGATCTCTCTGGGCCTTTTGAGGTAGGGTCCCACTATTTCTTAGACAGGTATCTTAGCTCCCAGAAGACTGACTTTTACTTTGATGGTCTGTGAGGTCCCCCAATTTTCAAAGTGTCCCAAGAAAGCGGTAGAGAGAAGATGTTTCCAAGGAGCAAGTCATTTTACCCAGGAGCCGGATATCCTCAGACATTGGCCCCAACCGTTGTGAGACAGAAGGTTGAGCATTTCTTAAGCCCAAATCCCTCTTTTTTTTTTTTTTTGACTTCTATTTAATTCACTGCTTTCCATTTTTTAAGAAATGTTGGTATTTTTTTTAAATCCAGCAGCTATCTTTTTTTCTGAGACTCATTCCAGATATGTCAGGCCAAAGTAGTGCAGAACTTTTCCCCTCTCAAAAGAGAGAGTTCTCTAGTCAAATATTTAGATGAAAGGTGGGTGGAAAAAATTCTTAAAGGCCAGAATTTTTTAATCAAAACAGTTACCTGATAACTTAGAGCTGCTCTTTTCATTACTGTTAAACCGGCTTTTTAAAAATCTGTAAAATATATGGATCACATATCTGGCCGAAGATCTTTAATGCACATTTTCACTAAAGTGTAGATGTTTATTTTAAAGAGAGTTGAGATTGTTAAGCATAACTTACAAAAAAAAAAAGTTCTTAGCAACAGTTAGTTTTGCTCTGGAGTCAGAAAAACAGTTTTACTAGGGAAACCAGGTTTTCAGAGAGGAAAAATTGCCAAGGAGACATGGATTCTGTACATGTTTATTCTAATAAAGGAAGAAACTCTGCTTCAGAAATTTCAGGGGACTGTCGATGTTCACATAGCTAGTTAGCAGCAGTTACTGTCTTTTCAGTAAAAGCCAGTGTGCCTGGTGTTTATTTTCATTTTTCTAAATTTCTTATTTCTCCTTTTAGGTCTTCTAGGAATTAGTGTTATTAGTTAGTTTTGTAGAAAAAAAACATCAAAAAGCAGATCTATAGGGTAACTATAAGAGCCCCATTTAATTTTTTAAATTCAATTTTTTATTTAAATTCTAGTTATTCCCCCCTTAAAAATGTGAGAACCTATTAGGGAGATTATGCAATTGAATGTGAAAATTGCGCCATCCAGCGGCAAAATTACTGAACAGTGACAGACCCAGCCCGAGGTCTGAAAATAGATCCTACCAAGGCCAGGTTCAGAGAGTTACCCTCAAAGTATAGCAACCTAACCTACATTACATCAAGAAATTGTCTTCTTTGGTTTTCTCATAAAATGCCACTGTTTTGCTCTAATACTGCCCAGGTGTGTCCTGTACATTTAAAAAAAGATTGTCATTTGCTTCTACATCTTTCCTTAGGTCCTGGAATCTCAGGATATGCTAAAAAATTAAGTGAAATAGACACTTATCTGACAGCATGCATGGTAAGAGCCACTCAAGTGGTTCCAAAATCCCGACACCAAGAGACCCCTGTTTACTTGGGAGCGACGGCAGGCATGCGTTTGCTCAGGTATTATAGCACGTGGGGACACACTGTCGGGGGTTAGGCTGGTAGTGTGAAAGCCTTTGAAGTTACGGGATAGCACTACGCTTCCCTAACACCCCACCTTCTAAACATCCTACATGTCCACACTGCAGGAAGAAAATCTCAGTAAGTGGGTACAACGCCCAAATTCTTAGTATGTGTAATGGTGGGAGTTCAAGTGTGTAAAAGAAAAAGTCCTCCTGCCCATCTCCCTGCAGAGAATTCAAGGGGGCTAGAGCACAAAGAGCAATGTTGAGCCTGTGTTCTCTGGGATTTGAGGCTACCAAGTTAGCCATCCAGTATCTAGGAGGAGAAAGACCAGAGGAGAGCCACAGATGTCCCAAGACCCAAATAATCACAAGTAGCACATCTTCTTTGGTCACCGCTTAGTACCCGTATGGGAGATGAGAGTTTCGATACAGGTCATCAGTTCTTTAGCAGAGGAGTGCTCAGAGATACTATGGGAGCATAGTTGGCCCTACTCAGAATGGGAGAAGAATACACTTGAGCTGAATCACAAAGGATGAGTTGGAGGGTGGGCAAAGGGCATATTAGAGGTGGAGAAGATGTCACACATTCCATTACCCATGTTTCTCCCACATCTGCTTTGTGGCAGACACTGGGGATACAGGAGTGAAGAGAACAAAGTCCCTGTCTTCCTGAAGCTTGTGTTCTAGTAGACGTGCAAAGGCAGGGATGAGTGAGAGACCAGGGTATATTCAGAGGACTATAAATGGTTCTGCATAGATAGAACATAGGCTGCATATAGTAAAAAAAATAATTAAAAAAATGATGAAGCAGCTTGTATTTGTTGAGCCCTTGCTATGTTGTTAGACCTGTGCTTAGTCATCACAACTCTATGAAGAGGCATTATTAACTATTATTAACCAGATAAGGAAGCCGTGACTTACAAATGTTGGGTAAGTCACCCCCAGGTCAGTCACATGCCTGGTAAGTTGTTAAGCCAGGATTCTGAGTGGAATTCCAAAGAGGCAGGGGCCAGCTCACAAAGTGGCTTGTGGGCCAGGCTGGGAATTTGGTGTTCGTCTGAGAGATAATTGGAAGCTGTTGGTCACACTGGGAGAGAGGTGGATTGGGAGTGGGAGAAGGGGAGGAAAACTGGGGACAGGGAAGCCAGGCATAGGATGAGAAGCTATTCAGATGAGTGTTGAGAGGGTTCAGTGCTGGTTGGAAGGCGGCATCTCTGGCCCAGAGCCTCTCAATGTTGGGAGTAATTGCATCCCATTTTCACTAGGACAACACTGGAAGATTCCTTCTTTAGGTCTCAACATCTCAGACAGACCCAGGAACTGAGGTACAATATGAGGCAGACTTTTTTTTCCCAGTCTGGCCCCCCAGTGGAGGTTGGGTATCTGTCTCAGGACATTTGCCACCTGGTATCTGCTACAGCCATAATTAAAAACCTCAAGCAGAGCCTGACTCCGGAACCAGCTGGAAGCCACCAGTTATGGCTAATGTAGCATTTGTCATCTCCAGATGTAGTGATTAAACAACATCCAGCCACCACCACCACAAAAATGAAAATTACTTTGATAATATTTAGGAGCAACAAAAAAAATTGTATTTTTAGGAAGAGCAGTCTATGTAGGGACAGGAAGGATCTGGATTTGGAGAGGAGGGCCAAAAGACTAGTTCTGCCTCACCCAAAAGGAGGGCTTCTCAGACAGCCTCAGACAGATGGGGATCTCCATCCCTTCATTTATTCCAGGGAGTTAGGATTCGCTTCCTAGAACTGCTGGAAGCCGTGACTAAAAGGAGTACTTGTAGTTATTCAAGCAAAACTGGTAAACACAGCTCTTCCTTTGTGCAGGATAGAAAATGAGCAGTTGGCAGACAAGGTCCTGGCTGTGGTGGCGGGGAGCCTCAGCAACTACCACTTTGACTTCCAGGGTGCCAGAATCATCACCGGCCAAGAGGAAGGTGCCTATGGCTGGATTACCATCAACTACCTGCTGGGCAAATTCACTCAGGTGATCATCTCGCACCCAGGGAGGTGGCTCCCCAGGGTGTGGGGGGGTGTCAATGCCATTGCGGTCTTAGGCAGTATAGGGATCTGTAGCCAGAATGAATGCTGGGTGAATGGACACGTTATTTTTATCCCCACATTTGCAAGAATTTTATTACAAGAACTTTTCCTTTTGGAGAATAAGGAAATCATATCTTCACCTTAGGGAGGCAGAGAGGAAATTAAATATCTATCATTAAAAATAAGAATAGCTAATATTTGCCTAGTGCTATGTGTCTTGTACTGTGCTAAGCACTTTTCTTTTCTTATTTTTTAAAGATTTTATTTATTTATTTGAGAGACAGAGATCACAAGTGGGCAGAGAGGTAGGCAGAGGGGTGGGGGAAACAGGTGCCCTGCTGAGCAGAGAGCCCAATGTGGGGCTTGATCCCAGGACCCTGAGATCATGACCTGAGCTGAAAGCAGAGGCTTAACCCACTGAGCCACCCAGATGCCCCACAAGCACTTTTCATGTACTGTCTGATTTCATCTTCAGAACAACTACATGAGGAATTCTTTCATTTTCAGGTCTCAGATTGAGGCCTAGAGAAGGTAGTTATCTGCTCAGGGTCACATGGCTAATGAGCAAATGAGTGGAGATTTGAACTTGAGTCTTTTTGGTTCAGACTCCTTGATTGTAAACACTGGCTATGCCACTTCTGTGTTGCTGCAGTCTGAGCTCTATCTTTGAAGCCCCTCTTTTCCTGCTTTGCTGATGTTCCTTGTTGATCTGATGCAGACGGAGAAGCGTCCAGTGAGCTTTGTGTCACCTTATGCCCCCTTTCCCTCACCCTAGGAAGTCCCCGAGTGTAAGATATAGTGTGAAGCCGGTGTCCAGAGACTGCTACCACTATTGACTGTACTCTCTTTCAGAAACCGAGTTGGCTCAACCTGAGGCCAAATGAAGACACTGCTCTTGAAACCTACGGGGCTTTAGACCTTGGGGGAGCCTCTACACAAATCACTTTTGTGCCGCAAGACAAGAATATCGAGTCTCCAAGCAATGCTCTGCACTTCCGCCTCTATGGCAGGGACTACAGTGTGTACACACACAGCTTCTTGTGCTATGGGAAGGATCAAGCACTCAGGCAGAAACTGGCCAAGGACATTCAGGCAAGTATAACTGAATCCAGACCCACCCTCCCCACATCTGGGCCACCAGCCCCCACATCCTGTTGTTGTCTCTTTCTACTTCAGTAATTGGTCTGAACTTGGTTACTGTACTTTCCAAACGTTCTCAAGCAGGATATCTAACTACATCTGGTCGACCCCTGTGAATCGTCCCATCCCGACATTACCTCCTGTGTTTGTTTACTGCACTTTCTCCAAGGACACAACTCAATTCCTTTCTTGCAAATAATTTCTCAGCCCTTTTAATGACTGAGAAATAATTTCTCAGTCATTTCACTGACCTTGACAGTGAAAATTACATGCTCAAGTATTGTTGGGAGGGATGTGCAATTTAAAAGCTCTTACCACTTTTTTTTTGTTTAAATACATTTTTTTAAAGATTTTATTTATTTTTTGACAGAGAGAGATCACAAGTAGGCAAAGAGGCAGGCAGAGAGAGAGGAGGAAGCAGGCTCCCCGCCGAGCAGAGAGCCCGATGCGGGGCTCAATCCCAGGACCCTGAGATCATGACCCGAGCCGAAGGCAGTGGCTCAACCCACTGAGCCACCCAGACGCCCCAAATACATTTTTTATTAACATATAATGTATTATTAGCCCCAGGGATACAGCTCTTAGCACTTTTTAAGTCTCCATTTCCTATAGCAATAGAAAACAGGTTGTTAGAAACAACCTCTAAATTTCACTTAGAGAAAACACGAGAGTTTATCCATCAACACTTCGCGTTTGTCCCCAGACGCTTTTTGTCTTCTGAAGACAAGGAAAGTTAAACATACTCAAAATCATGTGAGTACCAGGCACACCCTGACAAACACACACAGAGCAAGGCTGTCACACCCAGCTGTTCCCTGTCTCCACTGAAAGGACAACCAGTTCTCTGCTCTCCTCTAAACTCCTGCTCTGGTTCTCAGAAGCACTGTTAATAGGTAACTCCCACTGGAACAGGGGATGCTGAGAGACACCTACTGGGCCCCAAGCCTCCACCAAGGAGCTCCCTTTCTTCACACAAGCCAAGCCCCCTTTCTTCCTTTGAACATATCAGGTTGTAGGTTAAAAGTCATTTTGATACTCCTGGCTTAAATGATCTAAGGTAATGTCAAAGCATGTTGCTTCTGATTTTTTGCTTGGAGATTGGTGTGGAGGGCACGGGCAGACTTCTCCTGGAGAAATACCCAGGGCTCAGACTTGTGAGAGTCTTGAGAGATTTTCTTGTGAATCTGCTTCTGACCTATTTATTTCATTACTAACTAAGCACTAGGGGACATTTCAAACTAATGGCATTTCTGCCAGCTTGAGCTCTATTAGCTTTCTACGAATAGCAAAAGTTCATTCACATCTGATACCATTTCTGGTACCTAGTATACATATCTGACTGTTCCCAAGGGTGAAAAAGGCATGGCAGGGGCATATTGATACCAATGCTAAGATATTATAAAATTCCTACACATTAGGGAAGTCAGAGTGGTGCTTTTTGTACCCAGAACGTTTGCACATGATGTCTTCAAGTGATTTTTCCATTCAGGGTACAAACGGAACCCTCAGGGATCCATGCTTTCACCCTGGATACGAGACAGTAATGAACGTAAGTGACCTCTACAGTAGCCCCTGCACCAAGAAATATGAGAGGACTCTTCCATTCAATCAGTTTCAAATCCAGGGCACTGGAAATTATCAACAATGCCAGAAAAGCATCCTTCAACTCTTCAACTCCAGTTACTGCCCTTACTCCCACTGTTCCTTCAATGGGATCTTCTTGCCATCACTTCACGGGGATTTTGGGGTAAGTTTGTAACATAATAAGGTATATTGGTTAGGACGATTTGGGTTGCAAGTTGTAGAATAGGTGCCTGTGAAGGGTTTAAGTAGTAGGATTATTTTTTTCCCATATGATAACAAGTCTTTAGGTAGATAAGTCAGGTTAGTTCTTTGCTTTCACAATGTCAGGATTTGGGATCAGCTTTTCCATTATGTTCTTGGCCTTTATTTGTGGTGCTAAGATGGCAGCTACTGTCTCACATGCAAAAAAAGAAAGAAGGAAGTTTCTGTTGATTACGTTTTTGTCCCGTTTTGTAGAAGTACCAACAAATGTCTTTTTCAGATGTCATTGGCCAGAATTTGGTGAAATACACACTTCTAAACCAATCTGTGATAAAAGGGATGGATTACTGTGTTTGGTTTAGACTAATGACCGTTCATCCTTGGAACTGGGGAGTCTTTCCTATACATAGTGCTTTCTTCTACATGGGTGAAATCAGGAATCTGTAAGCTAGAAGAATGAGCAGGCTGTTGGGTAGGCACACCCACTGGGATCTGCTACTTAACATCAGTGATCTGGCTTCTTAATGTCAGAAGAAGGAAAGGCAGCAGTTAGATGTCTCAGCTAAAGGCTTTCCTCTATAAACTGAAGTTAAAAACTCAAGAAATCCCAAGGAAATATTGAGGATAGCATCATTTGCATTACATTTTGAACAGCTGGGGGGCTCTTTGAATCCCAGCTCCACCTCCTTCTTAATTACTCTAGAATAAGGTAAAATATTTGAGCAGAGGTAGAAGAGGTACCCTTTGATCTACTCATAATTCAAATTTCATATTTTGGTCCTGGAGACAAAGCATTATTGTAATCATAGTTTAGCAGAATATTGCAAAATTCTCTACTACCAATCAAGAGTCAGTTACAGACTAAATAACATATATGCATTATCTTTTTAATTACTTAAGATATCATACATAGAAACAAAGGCTTTTGTCTGCCTTCACACTCTTTCTCCCTTTTTCAGAAAACAGCATGTGAGAAGGGAGGTTCAACTTTCCTATGGGACCCCAGAAGGAGAGGTTTCTCCCAAGTCTCCTGGCTCAGCCCATTGTCACAGAAAGAGATCCCTGAATAGAGCACAGTCCTTGTAGTAATTGTACCTGGTTTAAAATCTGGCTTTGCCACTTGAGAACTATATGAGCTCTTCATTCCTATCATCTCTGGGAAAACAACAATGGGCGGCACCGTCGATCCAGGCTTACCTTTACCATGGCCCAGACCACAGTTACTCCTCGCCTCGAGGTTCCTGAGGGAAATAACATGCCAGGACAATGCCTGGCAGAGTAATACTTGGAGATTATTTAGCTCTAAACCTAAATTCAGAACCAACTAGAACCTCACCTGGATGCCCTTTACCTAAGCTGGCACTGGTTGCCCATGTTGGACTTTTTTGGGCCAACACCCTTGCCTTGAATCTGTTGGGTGATAGAAGAGAGGGCCATGAAAGGGAGGAAGGTGGCTGGGGAGGCTGGGACAGTCAAGGTCCCTTTTCATTCCAGTCCCTGCTAGGAATTACCTCTGAAGGAAAGGAAAAATACTGTTGTGTATTGACCTTATTTTTTCTTAAAGATTTTATTTATTTATTTGACAGACAGAGATCACAGGTAGGCAGAGAGGCAGGCAGAGAGAGAGAGGGGGAAGCATGGAGCAGAGAGCCTGATGCAGGGCTCCATCCCAGGACACTGGGATCATGACATGAGCTGAAGGCAGAGGCTTTAACCCACTGAGCCACCCAGGCGCCCCATGTATTGGCTTTTTAACATTTTACCTCCTGGGAAACATAGCCCAATTCCTGTCTTCAAGCTTGAGCAAACCCTTTCTGTTGAGGACGGCAGTAGTGGAATTTCTTGCCTTTGAAAGTGATTCCTCCAACCTAGGTAGGGAGAGGTAGAGTTGGAAGTGGTGAAGGAGGCTGAGCTCCCCTGGGATGCCTTTGTTTGGTCTCTTAGTCCCTCACTGAAATTGGTCTCCTCACAGCCTTCTGTACCTCAGCTTGACAATCTTCTTGGATTAGCTCATTGCTTTCCCCTGAATAGGATCTTTTTCCTCTGAATATAGCCCTTAGGGTTAGCATGATACCTGTACTTATTCCTGCTTTGTCAGTTTCTGTTACAAAACTTGTTTTTCCCTCTGTAATTTCTCCCTAAGGTCTAAAGACTTTTTGAGCCTATTTCCTCATTTATAGAATGAGGACAGAAGTGCCTATCTCATTGCTAGTTGTGAGGGATTGGATTAGCTCATTGCTTTCCCCTGAATAGGATCCTTTTCCTCTGAATATAGCCCTTAGGGTTAGCATGATACCTGTACCTATTCCTGCTTTGTCAGTTTCTGTTACAAAACTTGTTTTTCCCTCTATAATTTCTCCCTAAGGTCTAAAGACTTTTTGAGCCTATTTCCTCATTTATAGAATGAGGACAGAAGTGCCTATCTCATTGCTAGTTGTGAGTGATAAGCCAATCAATGGTAGCAGACTGGTAAGTATCTACTAACCAGCTCTCTGGGGATGTAGTGGCTGCTTTGTGACATTTGCCAGTTTATGTGGTATAAGTACTCATACCATGGTCTAGTTTAATCAGCGGGCTCAAAAACCCTTCAAATTTTAACAACTAGTTCTTGTGAGTGGGAAGAGCCACCTCCAGCATATCACTGCCAATGGCAGAAAGCTAACACACCCTAGCACCAGGTGGGTCCTTAGTAAGGTTAGTTCTTTCTCCTAATAGTCCTTTCTCTAGGCTGTTACACCTGCAGAAGTTCCCACCACCCAGTCCTGTGTCTGGAAGCATAACTATTTGCAACACGAAAATGCAGTTGCTTTCCAATTATTTCCAGGACCAGTTAGCCTAGGTGTTCTCAAGACACAACATTTTTAGGGAGGGACTGTTTGCCACAGTTGCATTCAGCACTGGTGATTTAATTCTTACTCTGTAAATAGAGTATAAAAAGCTGTCATTTTTCTTAGTTTGGCTACATTGGTTGCTAGGCAGAATCCAATTTGTAGGCAAATTAGAAACACCCAAAAGGAACAGGGAACATCTGCAGGGAATTATTTATGAGGTAATTTAGGAAATTTTTAAAATATCACATCATATCACTTATATAAATAAGAAAGAATATAAAACAAATTCAAGAGCGAACTGGAATTAAAGAACATTAAAAACTTGTTTCCATAGGTATACATATACTTGCATGTTTATGTGTGTGTGTATTTAGCTCTGAGCTTCCTAGTAGCCAAGGGGAAAAAATAAGACATAATCAAATATAGTTTTCATTAAATGTAGCATACCCAGTCCCAGGGCAAAGCAGAGATATTCTGAAATTGATTCTCAAGGATATTTTATAAAGGAGATTTTATTAGACAATGTCTTCGACCATATTTCTTAAAATAGCAATTTCTTATAGCAACTGTAATCTAGAGGCATAATATTAAAAAGCCAACTCATTAATAGCAATTCTGTGATGGACTAAGTCAGTAGAGGTCTTTGATAGATCCTCAACTTGATAGAAAGAAAGAATTCAGAGTGGTTGGAAAAGGGGAGACATACATCTTTCAGGTTGTCTTCCATAAATATTAATTATCTAAGCTGGAAGATGAGGAGCTGAATTTCTGAGGCTCTATGTTCTCTAACGATGGCCTAGAGTGTTACTATTTTCAGTTGCTGCTTAAATATGGGCCCACAGGTTATAGACACCAATCAAGTAAAGGTTTACATAGTAAGATTAATCCCTAATTTGGAAATTAAGAAGCTGATCACAGATTTTTACCTCAGTAGTATATGGCATAGGGCATCTCCCCAGTCCCTAAAGGCAAAGTCATGGATTCTTAGAAATGAGTCGGCAGGGCGCCTGGGTGGCTCCGTGGGTTAAGCCGCTGCCTTCGGCTCGGCTCGGGTCATGATCTCGGGTCCTGGGATCGAGTCCCGCATCGGGCTCTCTGCTCAGCAGGGAGCCTGCTTCCCTCTCTCTCTCTGCCTGCCTCTCCATCTACTTGTGATTTCTCTCTGTCAAATAAATACATAAAATCTTTAAAAAAAAAAAAAAAGAAAGAAAGAAAGAAATGAGTCGGCATTTCCCTTGAGAATTGCCTTTGGGGGTGCCTGGGTGGCTCAGTTGGTTAAGCGTCTGCTTTCAGCTTGGGCCATGATCCTGGGGTCCTGGGATCGAGTCCCATGTTGGGCAGGGGGAGCCTGCTTCTCCCTCTGTCTGTTGTTCCCCCTGCTTGTGCTCTTTCTTTCTCACCCTCTCTGTCAAATAAATAAAAATCTTAAAAAAAAATAGTAGCATTCTGAATAGGGCTAAGGTTTCTTTTTCATTACATAATATAAATCAAGGAAAAAATATTCATCCTAAACCTCACCAACCCATCCCATTAACACTTAATTTTTCTTGATTAAATTCTAATGCATGTTAGTGTAAGGAATCTTCCACCCTAAAAGAGACCTTTCCAAGGGATTTAAGAGGCCAGATTAGATATTAAACTCAAGTGAGTGGGTTTCTGAAGAGCATATGCAGACAGGAAAACCATCAGGCCTTGACACATGGAACACTTTGAGAAAGACTGACAGATAAAATGAAAAAATAAACATGAATATGAGTATGAATGGGCTGGTTCTGGAGCAGAGGAAGAGAAAGAGATGACCTTACTCTGGAGCACAACTGTCCAAGAAAGAAAGATGAATGGACACATTCCCAGCTCAGACAGCAAGCAGGATCTGCTCTTGATTCTAAATTCTATGACTTACTCTCTACTGTGGCTGCAGAGAAATTAGTCATTTCTATAGTCTATGATATATGGAATATGAAATGAAAATAACATTATTATCTGAGAAATTTTTAAAAAATATATAAAAGAGAGAGTTTAAAAACCTTACTTCAAATTTGATTCAGATGTTTGTCATAGTTAGAAGGGCATATTTGTATTTATTTTGTTTTTCTATTCCTTATATAATGGCATCATTCTACAGTTTCATGTTGTTCATTTGATTCTACTTTGAGAGAGGACTTTAAACCATAACCTGCACAGTCAAGGCCAACAGCTGGAAGCAAAATATCAAGATTGTCTGGGCCAGCCATTCGTGTGTGTGTGTGTGTGTGTTAAAATACACATAATAGAAAATTTATCATTTTAACTACTTATAAGAGTACAGTTTTGTGGCATTACGTACTTTTACATTGTTGTACATCCATTTCCACCATCTAACTCCAAGATGTTTTTGTCTTCCCAAACAGAAACTCCACCCATTAAACAAAACACTAATTCCTCACTCCTCTTTCCCCTCAGCCTCTGGCAATCACCGTTCTACTTTGAGTCGCTATGAATTTGACTATTCCAGGTATCTCATACAAGTGGAATCATATACTTGTCTTTTTTCACTTAGTGTAATGTCTTCAGTAGACCAGTCATTCTTCGCTCTTTAAGGGATCACAAGACTTTACGGAGAATGTATGGAAAGCTAACAATTGTCTAAACAGGAAAATGGACATATAAAGGCGTTCTGAAGATTTTGCGTACAATTTAAAAGACATCATGATTCCTTGAGATGGACCTGTAAGCCCCATGTTAAGAGCCCTTAATCTAGAACAAAAGGTACATAGAAAGTAGAGATTAAAGTAGAGCCATGAGCCCAAGCAGGGCAATGGCTGGGACTGAATGCCACCAACAAATGTTAGAGGCTAGTCTCTTTAGAAGTATGGAAAGCAAATGTAGACACATGTGCCAGAGACAAATTACCGTGAAGCTGATCCTACGTCTGCCTTCAAGATGCTTCCTGCCAGGGCAGAGCGAACCTAATATCTAACAATAAAAGCAGGCAGGCCATGCTAGAGAAGTGAGTTAGCATGAGTAATCAGGTTAGATAGGGGGAGGGGAAGGGGACATGTCAGGTGGTCAGTTTGGGACAGAACTTGTGACTAGACTATAATACGTGTCCCTTCTGTGACTATGGGTGCTTCAATTAATCTTTATTCCAAAGTGCTAGCAATATGTTTTGGATTGGATCTTTGGAAAAATGATTTGACAAACCCCCTTTCTTCCCTTACAAACTTGGCTTTGGGTTATTTTTCCGGATTTGTTTCCCTGGAAACGTGATAAAGATAGGAGTGTCAGTTGTATTACAAAGCAACAGTTCTTATGAAAAAAATGACCCCTGAAATAAAGTGGATCTGGATTGGAAGAAATTAATGAACTATGCTTACTTTGTGGGCTTCTCTAGTCTGAATAAAGGCTTATGTATGTAGAGTAAGTAACAAAAGGCTTTATTTTTATAGGACTTATTTACCCGACCATCATACCCTTTGTTACTTGTTTGAGTTGCACTATCTTCCACTAGAGGGGAGGGATTTTCATCTGCCTCCGTCACTGCTTGGAACATAGTTGCTGTTCAGACAATAGTTGTTGAGTGAACGCATGCATGATGTGCAGCCAAAAGAAAGAAGAGGGGAAATGAAAAAAAAAAAATGGCTGTTGGTTTTGCCAACTAGGAGGTTACTGGTGATTTTAATGAGCATAGTTTTAGAAGCCATGTCAAAGTAAACAGCTCCCTTGGATATGCTCTAAAGCTGGGGGAGCAGGGAGGAGAGTGGGTAATTGATACCACAAAAATAAGAAAAAAATTTGAGAGAGAATAGATGTCGCACTGAAACCAGCTCAGTTAAATTGAACAGGAATGCATGTATTGCATTCTGTGTAGGTTAAAAGTTGCACAAAATTGGGTGCCTGGGTGGCTCAGTGGGTTAAAGCCTCTGCCTTCAGCTCAGGTCATGATCCCAGGGTCCTGGGATCAAGCCCCACATCGGGTTCTCTGCTCAGCAGGGAGCCTGTTTCCCCCTTACCCCAACTCTCTGCCTGCCTGCCTACTTGTGATCTCTGTCTGTCAAATAAATAAATAAAAATCTAAAAAAAAAAGTTGCATAAAATTTGGCTGGCAAGAATGGGTATTGTCTTTATAGGTTGATATATCTGCTTCCCCAACTACATCCCGAGGGCCTGGAAGGCACGGGTGGTGTACATTTCATCTTTTCATTTTTAGGCCTGCTAGATATATTATTGCTAGAATGCCTGGAATATTGTATATTCTCAGTAAAAGAATGTCAGTATTTGGAATATTCTAGTGAGATGTCCAGCATGCACAGAAGCCTGAAGGTGAGAAAGCATGAAGTGTGTTCAGAGACCTGAAAGCAGTTCAGTGGGTTTTTCCACGTGGGCAGCCAGGAGACTTGCCTCTGGTATTTTAGAAGGTTTTCCCCCTAAGCTTAATGATCACCTTTGTGATCATTAGATGCCTTTGTTTGAGGTTTATGATCTGTAAACCCAGAGATTTCTACAGTACAGGAAAATGGTGGTGATTTTAGGAAAACTGAAGATGAAGATGTGGTTCAGGGGTTTAGAAAGAAATGATTTTGGGTTTTAGAATAAATGAATAACACTGTTTAAGGGGCACATAAAGGAAGATTTGTGGGACTCATAGGAAATAGAACATATTTTAAGCTTCAGGGAAAAATTACCTTCTACAGTTATAAAGTGATCCAACCTTTTTGAAAGAAGATCTTATAAGGGGGCATCTGGGTGGCTCAGTAGGTCTGATTAGTTTCAGCTCAGGTAATGACCTCATGGTTCACGAGATCGAGCCCCACATCAGGCTCCACACTCAGCGGGGAGTCTGTTTGAGGATTCTCTCCCTCTGCTCTCCCCTCACTCTTTTTCTGTCTCTCTAAAATAAACAAGTATATCTTAAAAAAGAAAAGACCTCATGAAATATGTAAAGATATTTTAAAAATTTAGGTCTAATACACTTGTAGTAAAGTGTGGACATTCTAAGGCCACAGCTTGATAGTTTATAAGGAAAACACTTGGGAGTCCATCAGCTGGGTGAAGATATCCTCTCTCCCAGGTGATAAGCCCCCTCCAAAGATAACTACTACTCCGACTTCTATCATGGTAGATTCGTGTTGCCAGTTTGGGGATTCAAAATATATATTCTTTTTTGTCTGACTTCTTTCACTCAGTATTATCTAAGATCCATGTATGTTGTCGTGTTTAACAGCAGCCCTTTCCTTCATTGCAATGGAGTATTCCTTTGCTTGGACACACTAAAATTTATCTATCCATTCTATAGTTAATGGACATTTAGTTGTTTCCAGTTTGAGGATATTATGTACTGGTTTATGAACACTTTTGTTGATGTCTTTTAGTGCATTTTTTTTTTTTTTTTTACTCACAAAATATATTTGCCTTCTGACCAAATATTTCACCCCAAGGAAATCATCTCAAGAAAAGGTACAGAGATGCAAATACATTATAGCATTATTTATAATAGTGAAATATTAGAAAACCTAAATATTCATGTATAAGAGATTACATAAATCATGATATATCCATAAATAATAATATTTTATAGTCACTTAAATGGGTAAACTAAAATCTACAGGGAAACTTGCCCATATTATATTATTATCAAGTGAAACCAAGCAGGATTATAAAACAATGTGTTTAATAATGATATTTAGGTAAATATATATATATATATATTTTAATGTTTTACATCTATATAGATGCAGGGATTAAGCAGTAAATTATTAAAAGTATTTTTTTCTAGGGGATGGTTAGATGAAGGAGTAACTTTTATTTTTAACTTGTACTAATTAAATTCTATACAATAAACATGTGTTACCTTTGAATAAGTATTTTTAACACATATGTATTTTGAAGGAAAAGAAGAGGGCAATTTTTGTATGTTGAAAAATAAAGAAGAGCAGGATTCTGAGATGTTAAAGGGAAACATCTGTAGGTCAGGGAAGAATTTTCAAGAGTCCGTGGCATGCAGAGCTTTGGGGGTAGGCAGTGGCACAGACCCAGGAGTTCATGCTGACAAGCTATGTACCCCACTGACGGTCCAGTATTTTGCTGTATCTGCCTACACAAATTTTCTCTTAATGTTTTGTTAAAGATTTTATTTATTTAAGAGCGATCACAGAGGGAGAGGGAGAAGCAGATATGCCACTAAATGGAGAACCCGATGTGGGCTCCCTCCCAGGACCCTGAGATCATGACCTGAGCTGAAGGCATATGCTTAACTAAGTCACCCAGGTGCCCCTGTTTGTTAAGAGTTTTTTAAAATAATTTTTATTTCTTTAAAAAACACATGTCACACCTTAGCAAAAGCAAGTGAATTTCTAGATTCTTAAGTCATTAAGCCCTTTGCTGGTAGAATGATCTCAAGGAGTAATATCAGAAAGTCTTTTGAAATGTCCCTAAATGAAATTTAAAAAAATATTTATTATAAAATTTAAGACATGCTTGTTATAAAAAAAACCGAACTATACAAAAAGTTTAAAGATCCAACTATATGTCACGTAAGAAACTTACTTTAGATTTAAGGAGCTCACATGGGCCAAAAGTGAAGTGATGGAAGATATTCCATGCAAGTGCCAACCAAAAGAAAACAGGGTGGTCATATTTATATCAGACAAAATATGCTGTCAGTCATGAAATGTCACGTGAGGCTAAGAAGGACATTATAGAATGATAAAGGGATCATTCATCCAGAAGATACATTAATTATAAATATATATGATATATGCCCAAATCAGAGCACCTGAATCTTTGAAGCAAACATTGACAGAACTGCTGGGAGGAAGAGACAGCAATGCCATAACGGTAGAAGATTTCAGTGCCTCACTGTCAATACGGGATAGAACAATCACAGATTCGAAACCACACTATAAACCAAATAGACCTAACAGACACATATACTGTCTGTATATGTGTTATACAGCAGAATATATAAACTTCTCAAGTGCACATGGACTATTCTCTAAGACAGGTCACATCTTAGGTCATAAAACAAGTCTCACAAATTTAGGAAGACAGAAATTATACCAGGTATCTTTTCTACACAGTAGAATGAACCCAGAAGTCAATAGCAGAAGGAAACCAGAAAATTCACAAGTATGTGGAAATTAAAGAGTACACTTTGGAACAACCAAAATCTTCAACAAGACACTGGCAAGCTGAATTCAAAAGAATAACATACCATGACCAAGTGGGATTTATCCCTGGGATGCAATGATGACTCCATACATAAAAATCAATTAGTGTGATACAGCACATGAACAGAATGAAGGATGAATACTACGCATCTCAATAGATGCAGAAAAAGCATCGGATAAAGTCGAACACTCATTTACAATAAAAAAGTTTCGACAAAGTAGAAACAGAAAGAAATTGAATCAGTACAATAAAAGTCAGGTATAAAACCACACAGCCAACATCATACTCAGTGGTAACAACTGTAAAGCTCTTCCTCTGAGATCAAGAGCCCGGCAGGGGTGCCCAATCTCACCATTTCTATTCAGCATAGTACTGGAAGAACTCACCAGAGCAGTTAGGCAAGAAGAAATAAAAGAAATCCACATCAGAAAGAAAGAAGTAAAAATTGTCTCTGTTTACAGATGACAAGATTGTACATAAAGAAAACCCTAAAGTCTACACACACAGCAAAAGAAACCTGTTTGGCTCATCAATACAGAAAACAAACTGGTGGTTGCCAGAGGGGAGGGAGGGCAGGGGATGGGCAAAATGGCTGAAGGAGGATGGGAGATACAGGCTTCTAGTTATGGAATGAGTAAGTCACGGGGACAAAAGTACAGCATAGGGAATCTAGTCAATAGTATTGTGTTAGTGCTGTACGGTGATGGATGGAAGCTACACTTGAGGCGGGCCTAACATAATATACAGACACACTGAATCACTGTTGTACACCTGTAACTGATGTAAAATAGTGTGTCAACTATACTTCAATTAAAAAAAGAAAAATAAGAAACCCATTAGAATAAGTGAATTTAGTCAAGTTGCAGGGTATAAAATCAACACCCAAAAACAAGTTGCTTTTCTATACATTAACAAGGAACTATCTGAAAGGAAAACAATCTCATTTACAAGAACCTCAAAAGGAATAAAATATTTAGTAATAACCTTAACTATGGAGGAGAAAGACTTGTACACTGAAAACTACAAAACACTGATGAAAGAAATTAAAGACAAATGCAAAGACATTCCATGTGTTCAGTGAATAGAATGGTAGCGAAGGACAGGAGGAATGGTGAGTTGCTCATTCACAGGTATAAAGTTTCAGTTACTCTAGATGATTCAGTTCTAGAGATCGGCCATACAATCTTGTCCTTATATATAGTTAACAATACTGTATTGCACATTTAAAAATTTAAGAGGGTAGATCTCATGTTAAATGCTCTTACACAACAAAAATAAAACATTTAAAAGTACACCCTAAAAAGTCCTCCTCTCCTTCCTGCCCCACAGTCAGTTCACTAAATAAAAATACTCTTGAGTAGTTTTAATTAATAGGCGGGAACATTTCTGGGCATTGGCTATGCATACTGGAGCTATCCAGTCTCTGGATTTACCCAGTTTCTCAGTCAACAGAGATCCACCCAGCGTCTCTTACCTTCCAGGCCATGCTCTAGGAATTCGAGAGCGGTTTCTTGCCACTTACACATCTTTAGCGCTCCCACCATGTGTCAGGTGCTATGTCAGAGCAAGCAGATTCAGCTGCCATCGTGGCACTGGTCTTCTACAGGGCAAGCAGATGGAAGAACAGAAACACAAACAAAAGCAAATTAGACTGTGGCAACCACAGGGAAGAAAGCAGCAGAGTCCCGTGAAAGGGAATAAGACACTGTCCTAGTCCAGGGGGACGATTAGAAAACATGAGTCAAGGGGCGCCTGGGTGGCTCAGTGGGTTAAGCCTCTGCCTTCAGCTCAGGTCATGGTCTCAGGGTCCTGGGATCGAGCCCCGCATTGGGCTCTCTGCTCAGCAGGAAGCCTGCTTCCTCCTCTCTCTCTGTCTGCCTCTCTGCCTACTTGTGATCTCTGTCTGTCAAATAAATAAATAAATCTTAAAAAAAAAAACAAAGAAAGAAAAGAAAACATGAGTCAAGGTGAAGGGAATCCCTACAGCGGGAAGAGCAGGTGTGCCACCGCAGGGAGGCAAAGCTTGGCAGTGACTGGAAGGCCTGGGGGGTTGCAGGTGGCAGTGGTAGGAGGTGGTCTTCGCAAAGTGGGAAGGGTTGGAGCTTGCCTGGCTTTGAGAGACCTGGTAGAGTTTGGACTTTATTCTACATATATTTAGGAGTCATTGAAGACTTTACATCGAGGGGTAATGTGATCCACTTTTTTTTTTTTTTAAGATTTATTTATTTATTTAACAGAGAGAGAGCACAAATAGGCAGAGAGACAGGCACAGAGAGAGGGGGAAGCAGGCTCCCTGCCCAGCAGAGAGCCCCATGCGGGGCTCAATCCCAGGACCCTGAGATCATGACCTGAGCGGAAGGGAGAGTCTTAACCCACTGAGCCACCCAGGCGCCCCGATACATTTTGTTTTTAAGTGGCCATTGGAGTGGGTAGGTTAGTGGAGGAGGGGGACAAAAGTTCAACTGAAGGGTGAGAAAAAGGAGTGGAAAGGGAAGACATGGAATTCAGTATTGTAGAAAACGCTTCCTAGCACCTATCCTGTGAATTTTAATTGAGTATTTTCCTTTCTACTCATTTGTACTCTTCCCTAGTTCTCACATATGATCACGTTTTTAAAAAAACCTTTCAATTATGCTTAGTTCATGATAGACTTCAATAAATATTTGTTAAATAAAGGTTGACTATTTAAAGAAAGAAGTACATGGACATTTTAGAAATAGGCCAAAAAAGCAGAAAAGGAAAGAACACCTTACAATTGCCATTTAGAGACAACTTTTAATATCTTTGTATAGATGTTCCCAGTTTCTGTTTATTAAAAGCTCCTATATAATACAGTTTTTAAAAGGTGGGATTTTTTTAAACCTCTTTCTTTTTTTCTACCCTCATTTTTCTTTCTTCCTGACTCTTCCATTAAAATTAGAGAGACAGTTAGTTACCAGGTGGCTCAGAAATGCATGTCAGCAGCAAAGCGACAACAACAAAGTAACACCTCTTCTAGGAGCAAAACAACTTTTGGGTCTGGAATATTACTTGGTTCATTAATGTACTCAACAGAGATTTCCAGGCACCTTCGCCAGGGATTCACCCTTCTGGAGAGTGAATCAGTGTCCCTCTATGTTGGACACAGTGCAAAACTGCATTTTTTCTTGCAGGCATTTTCGGCTTATTATTATGTGATGGAATTTTTAAACTTTACATCAGAGGAAACCCCCTCACCGGAAAAGATGACGGACACTATGGAAAAGTTCTGTTCTCAGCCTTGGGAGGAGGTAAGTGATGAGAAACAGCAGCTGTTTGGTATCTCTCTGTGCCTTTAAAGGCACAGAGGATGGGAGTCTGCTCATCAAGTCCTGCTACCCGGAGACCCAGCAAAGACGTTAGAGGATCCCAGAGGGCACACTCATCCCAGAGTGCATGCACAGGCATTTCTTGATAACTGGGCATATACTGGCTAAAGCCAGCACAGCCTTACTTTTCTCACCTGATATCGAGCAAGTCTGGCAGTCCGCGGCTGCTGGTGTGAGGTCAACAGCTTGACTCTGTCTCAGGCGTTCCTTCTTCAGTTCTATCATTAGGGCTGCTTTCTTCACAGACACAAGATGTGGCTTCAGAGATCACTCATGTTCAAGGTCAGAAGAAGGGTAGAGCCAGATACATCTGTTGCATTTTACAAGAAAGCATCAGTTACCCCAGAAACTCCTTAGCAGTCTTTCCCTGACATCTCATTAGCTGGGACTGGCTGGGAAAGCAGGGTGCGGGATTTTAGGACTGGCTTAGACCCTCAGACCCAGCGTGAGCTATGCTCTGGAGCTGGGTACACTGTCAAACATTCCTCTCCCCACACCCCAAATCAGAGTTTTATTAGCAAGAAAGACACAGCAGTTCACAGAATCTGCTATAAACACCATTGTGGCAAGACCCTTTCTTGTGCCTATGTCCCAGGTACCTCCTACTTATTCTTAAATTTGAAGCACAGATGTTTCTTGTCTGAGGCACTGAGTCATTGAAGATCTAGTACTACCTGGTGAAAGTTTCCAGGGAAGAGAGAGGTATGGGGTCTACTCTAATTAAAACAGATCAGCTGAGGGTGGTGCCCAGGGGCAGATGTTTTAAGTTGACAGGGTTGCACACTTGAGTGGTACTTTCATTCTGAGTAGGTGTAATTAACTAGAAATGGATGCTTGCCTCCTTGGCACTGACGGAGGAAGGAAGGTTGTGCAAGAGCCGGAGGTATGGACTTATTCCTCCATATTTTGTCTGAGTTAGAATAAGAAGGAAGAGGACCCTGGGCTTTTCGAAAGAGCCCCTTGAAATGTCTCATTTGCAACTGGTAGTGATCTGTGGAGGAAGGTGGGCATCTTGGAGTTGAGGCAACTTGAAACAACCCCAATGCATGCCTGTGACAGAGGTAGATTTAAGCTGCTTTTGGAAAAAAAAATTTTTTTAAAGTAGGCTTTGTGCCCAGCATGGAGCCCAGTGCAGAGCCCAAACCCATGACCCTGAGATCAAGACCTGACCTGAAATTAAGAGTTGGATATTTCACTGACTGAGCCACCCAGATGTCCCTGGGGGGAGAAAAATTACTTCTTGTTCTGTGTGAAAGCTCTATCACATCTTTTCTCCTTACCCTCATCTGGTGTGTGTGTGTGTGTGTGTGTGTGTTTTGTTTGCTTTTAATTTCATCAGGTTACATTAGGTTGGCAATGCCTATTTGCAGACCTGTAGGTCTACTCCAATAAGCCACGAGTTGCTGCTCAGAGGTCCTGGAAGTAGACTCATTAAGGCCTGCACCTGAAAGAAATTCTGTAGTCTTTGACAAGGGATGGGAGGAGTTGTAGAGTGAGAACTAGAACCTCACCCAGAGCCTTGATGTTGAGGTGGGTTTTATGACCTAGGTTTCATTTTCCCCAACTGCCTTGTCTGTCCATATGGAATGCATAGGTTTCAAGTACACTCTTTTTTTTTTTTTTAGATTTTATTTATTTATTTGTCAGAGAGAGAGGGAGAGAGAGCGAGCACAGGCAGACAGAGAGGCAGGCAGAGGCAGAGGGAGAAGCAGGCTCCCTGCCGAGCAAGGAGCCCGATGTGGGACTCGATCCCAGGACGCTGGGATCATGACCTGAGCCGAAGGCAGCTGCTTAACCATCTGAGCCACCCAGGCGTCCCTCAAGTACACTCTTATAGGGCAACTCTTTTCCTGCTACTCCTGTGTGACTAGAGTTTGGGAATGTCCCTTCTAGACACCTTTGGCCAAAAGAGAACTGATAATTGTTAGACATATCTTATTGCTGAAAAGTGAGCTAGATATTTTATACATATTATATCGCGCTGCCTGTCCCTGCTTTAGAAGGAGAAATAAAATGCAAACTACCCCTGTTGATGTCCTCCAAATCCTTGGGGATGCCCTCAATCCTTGGGTCGCTGAGGAGAGGGTTAGGAGAGTGAAAGGGACATATCATTCTTGTCTTCTGATTGGTTAATTAGAAGGTCGGCAACCCTCTAATTTTGACAACCAGAATAATCACTTTTCCACTCAGAAAATATGTGCATTCAAGATCTCTGGTCAGCCTACAAGACTGACGCTGTAAGATTCTGTGTATACTACTAACTAGGATTTCTCTGTATATTCTGCGTCCTGACATTCAAACTTATGGACTATTACTCTTTCTAGGGAAAAGCATCCCATTCTTTAAGACTTGCCATGCCCCTTCATCTGGGGGGAGTGATAAGGGGCAATGGGCAAGGAGAAGAGAAGCTGGTACTATCCCACTGCCCTAGGAATAGAAAAGAGAGAGGAGAGACTGGCAGAGAGAGGGTTAGGATAGAGAAAGGCAAACCATCCTCCCATTTGGAGAGAACATAGTGTTGAGTCCACAAGCAAAAACATGATTAGAGCTGGATTGATGAACCAGGTAGATGCTTTGGGGTTCCATATTTTTTGGCTACTATCATAATTAATTAATTATGTTAATTAATTATATTATTTTATAGTAATTATATTATTTCATATTTATATGTAATAAATATAATAATATATTTCATATATAATGTATTGTTACATTTATTATTTTGATTATATTAATTATATTAATCAAGCATACTATTATAATTAATTACATTGATTAATTATATTAATTAATTAATCCTCAGCAGATTAGACTGCATGGCAATGTACATCTTTCCAGGAGGAGGGGGTAGGAATTTGTAGAATTCAGGAAAATTAGACCAAAATGGCATTCCCCCAAGGGAGAGGCCAGCTTTTAAAGACCTGTGGGTTGCAGCACTTTCCAGTTTGGCCCAAGTGGATTCTTGGAATTCCATACCAGGTTTTGTTTAACAGGCCTGCTGAGACTACATCAAATTGGACAAGTCTTTCCATGAAGGGAAAAAAAGAGTGCAGTTACTGTAAGATGGGGGCAGGATCTGGATAGGCACTGATGTCACACCAGGGTCTTGGGAGAATGCCCCATACAGAGGAGCTGATCGAAGAGTAGTTTGTTTCTAGGACTATGAGAAAAAGACAAGTTCCATGTTGGGTCATTCAGAGAATTCCACCAGAGCAGACCAAGGCAGGCTAGGTGTGGACTTAGCCTTTTAGAGATTGGGGGCTGGCAGAAACCAAGCGAGAAACAGACCCCAGCTAGCAGTTAGGGAGTTTAGAGATGAGGAGTTGCTTGGGGAGAGAGAAAAATCTGGACAAAAGTGGGGTGGTGGTAGTGGACGGGCAGGTAGTCAGGGAGTCCTATATATAAGGCATCTGGCCCAATTCCTAGTACTTGATATATGTTTAACAAGTATTAGTTCTCTCCCTGTCCAAGGTGTCCAGGAGGGAATGCCTATTTTCAAGAGCCTAGGAATAGGGCAGCAGACAAACTCAGGGCTGAGCTACAGATGTTCTCGTCTGTTGTTCTCTGAGGGCCAGCAAGGAGCAGAGCAAGCTGTGGACATATGGGCATATATTTACAACAGGAGAGGTAAGAGTCAGCAGGCAGCCTTCATTTGGAAGTGGGGTGAGCAAACACGTGGACTCAAAAAGACCCCTTTGCATGACTTATAAGCAACAAAAGAGGTCAGGTAAGGGCTGAGGACAGAAGGTGAGATGTTGGCACTGTTAGCAGTGCTGAGCAAAACATGTCTTAAACTGTGTTGTAGGGTTTCTCAAAATTTACTATGCATGTGTTCACCTGAGGATCACATTAAACAACACATTCTGTACTGGTAGTTCTGGGGTGAGGACTAATAAGCTCCTGGGAGACCCCAACACTGTTTGTCCAGGTACTAAATCGAGTGGCAAGGCTTTTTTTTTTTTTTAAAGATTTTATTTATTTGAGAGAGATGGAAGAAGCATGAATGGGGTAGGGACAGAGGGAGAAGGAGAAGCAGACTCCCCGCTGAGCAGGGAGCCCTATGTGGTGCTCAGTCCCAGGACCCAGAGATCATGACCTGAGTGAGCCAAAGGCAGCCACTTAACCAAGTGAACTCCCCAGACGCCCCATGAGAGGCAAGACTTTTTATGACACTCTTTTTTAAACATGCTTCAGATGCACTAATTCCTTCAGACACTCTGAACTCAGAGTCTGGTCAAGAACATAGAAAAGTCTGATTAAACAGACTGATGGATTTCTTTCATGCAAGATTTTTCAGTTTTTAAAATGTTAATGTGATTGTGAAATGGAAGTTTCTGAAGGGGTGAAGAGGTATACTGAAAGTCTGTGTTTTGGAACTTACTAGATCATGGAAACCATTGTTTTCCTGGAGCACTTGTTGATATCCCACAGAACCCAGTGGAGGAAAAGTTTCCTTAGCAGACCCTGAACTATAGCCCTGCACCCACTGAAGGAGTGCAGCGCCATCCCCAGGTCTCTCTAAAGAGGACAGCGCTCAGGCCTGGGGGAGGTGGGCCTTTCTCCTGTCTCAATCGACTCAAATGGTGAAAGGAGCCGTTGTGAGGTGCCTGTTGTGATATTTCTTTCACTTCACTTCCAGCTGAAGACATCTTTTGTTGATGTGAAGGAGAAGTACCTGAGTGAATACTGCTTTTCTGGAACCTACATCCTCTCTCTCCTTCTGAATGGCTATGGTTTCACAGCGGATTCCTGGAAGAACATTCATTTCATGGGCAAGGTAAGTTGGGGACTTGTTAGGTTGTGGGGAGATTGGGTGACTGAGGCAGCTTTGGGCTTGAAAGAGGTAGAAGTCAGTCTGATGTCCTGTTGTACCATTTCACCTCTAACCCAAGCTGACATTTTGTATCAGGCCCTGCTGTGTTCTGATCCAAGGAGAGCTATGGGCATTCTCAGCCTCTTCTTTTGGTTCATGCAGCAGCGACTAATTCCTTATAAAACAGTGAGATCTTAAATATAACTGTGTTTCAGTAGTCTCAGTGTTTCTGTTTGCTGATTTCAACATTCATCCCAAAGGCCCCTTCCATGATCTGGAAATGATTATTATGGCTTCTTATAAGGACTGCAGGTCTTGTTGGTTGTCGCTTCAAGGCTGACTAATCTGAAAGCTTAGGAGAAAGAAGATGAGTGATTGTCAATGGGGGTCTTTGCTTAGCAGGCTTAGCCAGAGATTTACAGAAGCAACCTCACTGCTGTTCTTTACCATAGCGCCACCTGCAGGTATCCAGGCATAGAGAAACCTTCACATTGATAGGCAATTCCTGCTTCAAAAGTATCAAGAGCCGTGCTTCTCCACCTTTTTTTTTTTCCAATTTATTTTCAGAAAAACAGTATTCATTATTTTTTCACCACACCCAGTGCTCCATGCAAGCCGTGCCCTCTATAATAATACCTTTTAAACCCATACCCACTAATGGCAAAGACAATTAACTCCCTTTTTTAAAATATGGTGACTTCAAGCAAAGAAAAACATTGAGGCTCCGGGGTGTAGCAGCCTAAAGGATGCTATTTTCATTACACTCATGTCGATATTGACCTTGCTAATTCAAATGCTCATCTTTCCCTCCTAGTCTTCTTTAATTTCATCACAATTTTTTTGTCTGTCTGAAGGATATGTCTGTGTCAAATTTGCGAGTGATTTGTATTCTTTGGACTTCAGTGAATGATCTAGTATTTCTAAACCATAGGCGGTAACTCCTCTAACTCTGGAAACTTCCTTGATACATGCCGTCAGAGAAGGTTCCTGCGCCCCATAAAGGGAAGCGGACCCATCACAAATTTTTAGTTCCCAGTACTGAATGGTAAAGGTTTAGGGGAGAGGAGCATTTCTACACAGAAACTGGTCAGAAAGTAAATTGGCACAACCTTTGGGGAGACTGTTGTGGCAATATGTGCTAAAAGCCTTAGAATATGCATGACATTTTATCCGATCACTTCGTTTCTAGGATTTATAAATAATTGGATAAAGTGAGTAAAAATAAACCTAGAAGGCAGTTCATGTCAGTGATGATCCTTAGAGACATGAGATAATGTTTAGAAAGGTATTGTTAAGTGAAGAAGTCTACATATAACTTAATTCCATGTTTTGTAAGGCAAAAGACATGCACAGAGAAGCCTGGAAGCATGTGTCACAAAAAGATAATAGCAGTGACTTCTGAGTGGTGAAATATAGCTGGTTTTTATTTTGCTTTTGAGGATTATCTGTATGTCCTAATTTTCCTACTTGACCATGTACAACTCACGTAATAAAAACATTTTCAAAATTATTTATTATTCACAGACTATCTACACTCCAGTATGTTTGGAGGTGACTGGAAAATACTCTAGGAAGATGGCAGGGCCAGAGCATGTCTTAACATTTAGGAAGAATCCCTTCTGAACATGTGGACAGTATTCCAACTTCCATAAAGTAACACTGATTTGCTGGGATTATTTCCCAGTCTTCCTTCACTCAATCACAAAGACGTCCTAGTTACTTAAGGATGAGATTCCTGGGTGATGTAGATGTAAGAGACCAGGGACAATCATTATTGTCTTATCCTTTGCCTGCTTTCTGTCACCATCCTGCCTTCCACACCCTTCCCTGCGCATTCACTTAAGAGGAATGCAAATCTCCAAAGGTTATTTGAAGTAAGTTCTTCTAGGCAGAGGCACTAGACAGTTATTCATCAAATTTCCCTGAATTTCAGGAATAGAGCAGTGAGACTCCAAACTCTCCTTCATCACTTGCTCAGGCTCCATTTTCCCCACAAACATATTCCCAACTTAGAATGTAAAAGTAATCCAGCTAGAGAACTGAACGTGGTGCTCTCCACTTCCTGATGCTGTGTTATGGATGGGATTGCATGAAAGCTCATTTCATCTTCAAACCAGAAACAACAGCCTATCCCCACTTTTACAGATCCAGAGCAGCAATGTCGGGTGGACTCTGGGCTACATGCTGAACCTGACCAACATGATTCCAGCTGAGCAGCCGTTGTCCGCACCTCTGACCCACTCCACCTATGTCTTCCTCATGGTTCTCTTCTCCCTGATCCTGGTTGCAGCAGTCATCATAGGCGTGTTTATCTTTCACAAGCCTTCATACTTCTGGAAAGACACGGTATAGCAGGAGCAGCTGAAACCTGCTGGCTGAAGTGAGAAAAAAACTTGCCCAAGGAGCACCTTCCTCCACAGTGGTGTACAAGGTCATCCTTCCTTGCTCACCAAGGCCAGTTTTGACCAGCACGAAGCTTCCTTGGCTTTTGCTGAAGCCTTTCCATGGAAGGTATTCACCACCTTCTGCCTCAAGGACTACCCAGAAGACATCGTCTCTTTTGCGATTTCTTCCCAACTCCACTTTTCTCTTTTGTACCCTGTGCTTGTATGGGTCTTAAAGACCTGTTACCTTTCATGATCTCTTCTTTATAAAACAAACAAACAAACAAATAAATCCAATCATGACTTTGTCCCGAAGAAAAAAGAGTCCTGAGTCCTGGGCTGGTAAGCTGCACCGGGCAAGAGAAGATCTCAGGAACTCATTCAGTTGTACTGATACAGACCCTTTCTTTCTCCTGTTGCCCATTTATGAAGAATGCCATACAATGCCTTTGGAGAGGGCAGACACCAATCTCATTCCATCCTGCTGTTTGCACAGGAGAATTTTCTAGAGTAGACAAATATGTGCCAGGGCCAAAGAGTCTTGCAAGAGAATTTATGTGCTTATATCATTAATATGATATTCCAATCCAAAACAGGGTTGTGGATGAGTTATATATTCTTCAGTGATGCCAAAATTCTATGGAGTGGGATCCCCCAGACCAGAGATTTTTTAAAAAGCTGATGTAACATCTAAGCATTCAGCTATCAGGGCATACTACATGGTAGGTATACACATCAGGAAGAAAAATACAATTACAATGAAGAGTTTGGAAAATACATCCTTCAGTGCATCTACTGGGGTTTTATTTTTATTGTAGTAATACATATAAATTCCACCATTTTAATGTGTACAGTTCAGCTGCATTTCGCACATTTGCATTGTTGTGCAACCATCACCACTAATTCCAGAATATTTTCCCCATCAAGAAATTAGCTGGAGACAAGGCCATCCCTGGGTAGGTTCAAACCACCAACCTTTCAGTTGACAGCCAAATAAGCTCATCAGCGGTACCACAAAGATGCCCATTGAGTTTTAAAAGCCATGCCATATCTTTTTGTCCCAGGGTTTAATGTAGTGAGAGAGCTACAACGCCTTTATTCTGTCATGATATTTGCTCATCAAAGTATGCCAGGAACCAAATCTGAAAGTGTGGTTTCTACCCCTGTCACACAAGTATGGGCTCTATTTACTTATTCCATGGACTATTTTGTGGGAGAAGCAGCAGCTATGGACCTTGTCACAGAAACATGAAGAGACCCTGTACTTTCTTCCTTTAATGACTGCTGTGAGCAGGTGGAGTGGTAATGTGTTACTCTGAAGTTGTCCCAAGATCCCCATCTCTGGATGTGGGGACTGACTGCTGAACTAATGCAGGGTGGGGCTGGGGTGAGGAAGGAAAAGCTTTCCTACAAACTGGAAGCCAAATGTCCTTATTATCTCTTGAATAACCACGTCATTTTTTTACTACCAGGTGAATACAAGCTTACAAACTGTGGATGCGAAGTTTTTCTTTTCTGCCACTCACAATTGAACTTGCACTTGGATTAGGAAGGAGAAGCCAAGTTTGAATATTTTAAACTCTTTCTACTAGTGCTAGTGGTTATATTGTTAAACTTAGTATTTATTGAGCATTTGTTATGTCCCATGCTCTGTGCTCAAGTGCATTACATTCATTTTCTCACTTAATCCTTACAACAGTCTGAAGGAAGCTACTACCACTCCCACTTTATTGAACCAGAAACTGAGGCTCAGAGAGGTTAAGTCACTTGCCCAAGTGGCTGACCTAAAAGCCTGCAATGCACTTAACCATTATTTTCTCTCTCAAATATACTAGACTGTCTCCTTGTAACTTCTAAACTCACACTTAACTCTGTATGAATACAGGGCTGACTGGCATGGGAGAAAGGGAAGTAGACAGATGACCTGTTCCCTGATGGACTTGTGACTTAATATTGCTTTAAGTCCACAAAGGCTGTCATGGCAACACTGATATCCTGTTCACGTACTATGCATGGTAACGTACATGGTGTATGATACTAATCAAGGATTCCCCATATTCCTGGCTTCTTAATTATAGTGCTTGCTCCCTGCACAGCAATTCTGCATCAAATAAAAATGAAAATAAAAAGTCATAAAATAGAGCCAGCAGCAGCTCCTTTCTTATGTCTACATATACAGAGCACTGTCACGCACATTCTCTATTTTGATTTTAAAAAACCCCATGGGGGTGTATAAGTACTATTTCCATTTTATAAATAAGGGTCACACAAACTAGTACATGGTACAGCAGATATGCAAATTCATGTCTTCTGACCCAAGTTTATTGTTTTGTCTTTTCTAACACTGCCCATTAATAAGCTGGAATTAGAATTCACTAGTTTCCTTCAATAAATTGAAATCTTATTCCTTTTTTTTGTCTTACAGTCTGGGTCCAAGAAAAAAAAAATCCATTAAGGTATTTGGAGTCAAATTCCACTTGTTTTAAGTCTCAACTCATAGAGATCAGCTGGCACAACCTGATCTCATTTCCTTTGCAGGGAAACATGATTTTTTGGCAGGTTCAGGAATCTGCTTTGGGCAATTCTAGATGAGAAGGGCCAAATAAAATGGGTCACTGTCAATTGATTTCAATATTGAATTGGCCACTGGTTATAAATGATTACCATTCCTTCCTGGCCATTCACCTAAACTGGGCTCCACCATTCCTTAGAAGGTGGGAAATTTATTCTATGAACTCATAATGGGAAAACATCAGAAATGGTTACTTCTGTAAACAAAAGAGTGAAGTTATGCAAGTGTGTGTGTGCATGTGTGTGTGTGTGAGAGAGAGAGAGAGGGAGAGAAATTTTCACCTTACCCAATTCTTAAATTAATAAGAAATATAAAATGCAAAATAGACATTTTTAAAAGTATACTTCATTCCGGGGTGCCTGAGTGGCTTAGTCAGTTAAGTTTTTGCCTTTGGCTCAGGTCTTGATTTCAGGGTCCTGGGATCAAGCCCCATGTCAGGCTCCCTGCTCATCGGGGAGTCTGCTCCTCCTTCTCCCTCTGCCCCTGCTCATGCTCGCTCACTCTCTCACTTGCTCACACTCTCTCAAATAAATAAAATCTTTAAAAAAAAAAAAAGGTATACTTCACTCTGTTGTATCAGTCAACAAGTAAAGGAAGGTGCAATCAAACCACAGAGCTAACAAGAGTTTAAGAAAGTGACCATATCCAAGGTATTATCATTTCAACATGTAGTTCACGTAAGAACTATTATTAATATTTGTTTTTCATTTTAAGTTTTGAAAGCGGTTATATATATTGCAGTTACAGCACATCTTAATCAGCACTAGCTACATTTCAAGTGATGGGAGAACCATTTGTAACTAGTCTACTGCATTGTGTCTAAAAATACATTCAAACCTAAAAAGATACAGGCAGTACTTTGTCTTTCTAGTGAGGGGAAATTTTAAGTAAACAGCCATAGATACTGTAACATCTTGCTATTATTTGTTATATATGAAGTTAAAATATTCTTAGACATTGTTCTTCTTTAAGATCTCAGCTCAGAATTTCACTTTATTCCTCAGGTTTTGTTGCCTTCTTTGTGAAGGCAGAGATGACTGTTATTCAGGTCAAGACACCTGATGAATGACTTTTGGAAAATGTAATCTGGATTCAAAGATGATACAAGATAATTTTGATGATTATATTCCATAACCAAATTGTAAATTTGAATATTAATTTTAATAGCTCACAAAGATTACCATATTATATTAAAATTACTATCAAAATATATTATTATATATTGTCAGTTTGAAAGATGAGCTGAATTTCACCCAGACAGGTTTGATTCCTCTCTGGTTCCCATTCTAACAGTTGCTATCTTGTTAGAATAGGACAGTTGCTTATGGTTAGTTGTGCTCACTAACCACGTTTCTTTTCTGTTTGTGAGTTTTATCTTTCAAATTTATTACAACTTTAGAGTGGTAATAAACTCTAAGTTTAGCAGTAATAAACTCTAAGTGGTAATCCAAAATCAACTTTGATTTTCATGTTCATGGATCTACATTAGCTGCGTGGCTCTCCTTCAGGCAATAGGTTTAGTTCAGGCCTCCTTCTGTATCTTGCATCTCTTACAAAAAATGAATGGCAGGGACACCAGAGAGGAAGAGGGAACAGGATGCCTTTTACAGCCTTGGCCGGGACAGGCCTCTGTCACTCTCGTCTACATCCTACTGACCAAAATAAGTCATATGACCAAGCCCAACAATTAGCAAGATGGAGAAACACTGGAGGAATGGCTATGGCGAAGGATATGGATGACTCATTTAATACAGAAGAGGAGTGAAGCATTGGGCACAATGACTGAACCTACCACAGTGTCTCATTAACTAAAACATAAAGGGTGTTTTCTATCCATTACAGTCTACTTATCTTGTCAGAGAATATTCTTTATTTAAACTGTCATTACTTCCAAAATGTCATCAGTCTGCAACTTCTTTCCAGAGCCTTAATCAGGATGCTGTAGCAGCTCACAAACTGGCCTCATATACTAAAAAAGGCTCTCTATTCTAGATTTCCTAAGAGAACATACATCTGTTTATTTTCTTTATTTTATGCATTTAGGACAATGTGTAGTTAACTACCCAAGTTTTTATTTTGTACAAGAATCTAATACAACTGAGTACATTTGGTTTTATCACAGGGAGAATGGGTTTTTTAATGGGAAAGGAGTATCTCCATGAACCTTCTCTAGAAAAGTGGCATTTAAGACTGTACAAGTGATAGAAGCATTGCTATACCTTTTGCATTTATCTATTTTAAAAGTCTAAATTTAAATTGGTGATACAGTGATGGCATACCCTCATCAGGACCTAGGTTAACTTTTTGTTTTTATATCCCTTTTGAATGTATAGTGAATAGCAAAGCTCACCAGAGAACATGGATCAGTCAATGACAAATGAGATACGGTCACCTAAGAAACAGCATCACTCCTTATAATGAAGTTCTAAGAAGAAAGGGGAGGCAACCCTGGGAGCTAGGTGGGGAGCAGTGTGTATTTAGAATGACCTAAACCAAACTCTATTTTTCCTCCTAAACCTGCCCCGCCTCCTGAATTGTAATTAATGCCTCAGTGCCACCACTATGTCAAGTAACTAGGACTTCATCAACATCACCTGCCCATTTTGCCTTTGCTACAGTTTTCATTTTGATTCCTCTTTCTAATCTTATTATTATCAGCCCAGTGAAGATCTGACACCAGGAATGGCAGCTGTGTCTCCAGTCTATTAATGCCAGAATAAGCGTTATAAAAAACAGTCTTTGGGGCATCTGGGTAGCTCCCAGTCTCTGAAACGTCCAACTCTTGATTTTGGCTCAGGTCATGAACTCAGGGTGTGAGATGGAGCCCCACATCAGGCTCCATGCTCAATGCAGAGTCTGCTTGTCTCTCTCCCTCTCTCTCTCAAATACATCTTTAAAAAAAAAAAAAAAAAAAAAAGCTTTACCACATTGCTCCCTAACTAAAATTGCCAGTAGCTTTCCATGGCCTACAAAATAAGGTCAAACTCTCCAACAGACATTAAAGCTTTTTGCACCATGCCTGTGAGCTCCCTCTGGGCTTACATCCCACTCCACCCCTCTGATGTTACCTACACTCCAGACAGGGTAGACTGCTTCTTCACCCAACACTGTTCAGGTTATTTGCCCAACTTGAGCACCTTTGCCCCACTCTACCTTCAAAGCTCAGCTGGAATGCCTGCAGTGAAGCCTTCAGGCAGTAGGTTTAGTTCAGGCCTCCTCCTGTATCTTGCATCTCCTACAAAAAATGAATGGCAGGGACACCAGAGAGGAAGAGGGAACAAGATGCCTCTTATAGCCTTGGCCAGGACAGACCAAGTTCACATCTCCAAGTCAGAATAAACTGCTGCTTCCCTGTGCTACTGCAGCCCTTGGTTTACGCCTGCATTAGACCTCAGACCTTTCTATTCAGCATCCAGCTTAAGCTCCTCAGAGAAAGGTAAGTGACTTCCTTTTTTCTGAAAAGTTGGCCTCAGGGGTATTTTAGCAGGAACGGAGGTAACAGTACTAGTTAAGGAGGTAACAGTACCCGCCTCCTGAATTGTAATTAGTACTAGTTAACCTCTCTTTCCACTGCAGGAAAGCTGGTCCATACCACTACTTCTGGTTCAGTATTCTTATTTCATTATCTCTTAACATGACCTGTATCTTCCTCCAGCACTTCAGGGCCAGCTCAACTCCTGGTTCCTCAATGACAGACACCTCCTTGCATTACTTACATTGAATGTTTCCTTCTTGGACCATGCATTTAGTTTCTGTATAGCTCACCACCCAGCGACTGATCACACATAATATTTAAGTAGAATTTTAAGGATCAGAATATACCTTAAAAAGTTATCCTTATCAGAGCACCTGGGTGGCTCAGTGGGTTAAGCGTCTGCCTTCAGGTCAGATCATGATCTCAGGATCCTAGGACTGAGCCCCACATTGGGCTCCCTGCTCAGTGGGGAGTCTGCTTCCTTCTCTCTCTACTCCTCCCTCCTCACTCTATTCATGCTCTCTCTCTCTCGCTTATTCTCTCTCAAATAAATAAATAAAATCTTTTAAAAAATGGTCATGCTTATCAAAATTTAATGTGTATATAACTCACCTAGGAATCTTGTTGAAATAGAAATTAATTCTAATTAATAAAAAATGACTCTGTAGGTCTGAGGTGAGGCTTAGGTTCTCCATTTCCAACAGGCTGCCTGGTAGTGCCAGTCAGGCCCACTTTGAGTATCAAAGACCTAGACTACTTAAGCATCCTCTGGAGTTCTTTCTACTGGCTCTCAGGTAAGTGGTCATCTTCCGCTGGACTGCCATACGTCACTTGCAGTAGCACAGGGAAGCAAGCCAGCTCAAGGGCAATTTTCAAAGCTTCCTCTTACTCTTCCACAACATTCCTCAAGGGTTTCTTTTTCACTCAGTTTTCTGTGCCTCAGGAGATTTCTGTCTGCCTTTGGGGAGCCAGTGCCTAGCACTCAGTGAAGACCTGGTGTGCCTCAGAGGGATTTCTCCCAGCTCTTCTGCCAGTGTACTACCCTTGTGCTTTTGGTAGAAACCCAAGGGAAAACTGGTAAATGATCCATAATGCAAGCCTACGTGGACACTAAAAATTCTATAAAGCTCAGGTGGTTCCTTATTCCTGTCTACAATGGATTTTTCCTTCTTCTGTCACTACCAGTGATAAGAGAGTTATTGACTTAAAAATTTAGTTCTGATGGGTTTTTGAACTCTATAATTTTGTAGCTTAATCAGCTAGGTGGAAGTTATAATCTATTGCTGTATGCCCACAATAACTACTCATAAAAGGAATAAAAAATCACAAAGAAATTAATTTTTATAAAGTTTGCAACCAGAAATGCCATTCATAAGCATATATAACTAAAAACAGAGCCTCAATAAATCAAATTTCCAGTTCTGAAAAAGCAGTAATTATATATATTCTACATTATAGTTTCTTTGTATTTATAAATACTCTTACAAAAAATTCAAAGATATAGATGGCTAATTTTGTAGTAACATAGGTTACCTTTTGACATACAACTTATTTAATTATGAAATGATTTCTGGCCCAGTAATAATGCAAAGGGGGCAAATACAGATAAGTGGTGGGCAGTTGTTAAAGTGAAATAGTCAGCACCAATTGCAGTTTTTTCTAATGGTAAGTCATAATGCTCCCTCTCCAGATCTGCAATTGACAGGCATACTCTAATTATAATCAGTTGCTTAAAAATATGACCTTTTGTGCTGTTCCATATCTCTTGGATTTCTGCCTCCACAATAGTCAACTGAACCATCTTCTTGGAATACACATGAAGATGGGAGTTCCTGTGAAGAATATGCTGTCAGTCTGTTCTGTCTCCTGCCGTTCAATCCATGTGAAGAATGTATTCTTCGGTTATCTTCTGGATACACCAGTCTAATAATGTAACAGAAACAATTATTTTTAATTTTTTATTATTCGAGTTTTCAAACATAAACAAAAATAGGAAAATGGGCACCCATGTGCCCATTACAGAACATTCAACACTTGTCATCATTTTGCCAGTGTCGCAGAAGCAAGTGGTTAATTATCATCACAGAACAGGATTCAGACTTTATGGGGGGCATTGTGCTAGAAGAAGTGAGTATACCCTTTCACCAAGAGTCAAATGGTGAAGTGGGGAGGAGAATCCCTGCATGATGCAATATGGTAAAAGTAAGAATCCATCTCCCATGAAAGGAGGTAGGGCCCTCTTTACCCTGCAGAGAGAATTAGGACCATAGCAGCTATATTTGCCTGTTCCTTTTTATATTATGAAGTTAGATTAGCAGAATCATTTCAGTATAGCAGCAAATCAGTGGGTTATGTAGCTTATAGACAGTCTTTTTTAGAATATTTCTTTGACACCGAGAAGCTGAAGGCTAATGACTCACCTGTTTTAAATTGTAAATTTTGCTTTTCATGTATGTTTCAGGTCTACAATTTAAAATTTCAAATCTTTCAATTAACCTATACTAAAATATACATTTGTGGGATAATTCCAGTATATTTTTAATGTAAATATTTGATAGTATTTGTAAAGAATTATTTCTTTTCCTACAATAGTCCCTTCTCCAAGTTGTTAATATGCTGTTATACTTGGGCCTGTCAGTAATGGGGAAGTGGAAAGGAAGAGTCAGGTGAAATCCTGTCTTGGCTGTCATCTGCCCTTCTCCCCCTCAAACCAAGGTCTCTTTTGGTCTATCTCAATTTTTCCTTGAGGTCTGTCCATTTGATCAGAATACCTTTGAGCCAAATTCATCCTGTCAATGGCTAAAGAAGTTAGTAAATTAAGAAAAACTAGGTGATTTAAAACAAAAACTCCAATCTGATTTCTGTTGAGTAGTTTAATATAAATCAGTATGGAATATCCTTTTATACTGAAACTTCTATTCTTTCACATAGGATGCTTATAATCCTGACCCCAAATCTGGTACTGAGTGACAAGAACAAGAAAAAGAAAGTCAAACACGCCCTCTATTGAATACTATAATCCTCCTAATCCAGAGCATCATCAGTAACAGAAAAGCCGTCCTAAGAGGAGTGAGAGATTTTTTTTTTAAAGATTTTATTTATTTATTTGACAGAGAGACAGAGATCACAAGTAGGCAGAGAGGTAGGCAGAGAGAGAGGAAGGGAGGCAGGCTCCCTGCTGAGCAGAAAACCCAACGCCACCGGGCTGGATCCCAGGACTCTGAGATCATGACCAGAGCCGAAGGCAGAGGCTTTAACCCACTGAGTCACCCAGGCACCCCGGAGTGAGATTTCTATTGACCAATCTTGTCTTTTACCCTGTCCAACAGAAGACATAATAATCATGGAATAAAGTGAAGTTATTACAAAGGAAATGAAACAAAGTTCTAGCTTAACTAGTATCAACTAGTAGCCACTGGTAACCCAGGTGAAGATGAACCGATTGGTTTTAGAATCCCCAAACCACAAGGGAGAAGTGACAGTCACTTTAAAGGCAGTGGCCAGGATCTGCCAAGATGGTATATAAACCCTGCATACATGTGGATTCACGAAATGCTTGTTTTCTAACATGCTTACATGTCACTGGTACAATCAGGGATAGGATTGAAAAGGATGGTTTTGCGACTAAATCAGTATTAGCCTCTGACCACACTGTCCCTGCAGTTCTCAGTGCCATAGGCCCTGCGATGTAAAGAAAGTGAGGAAGGCAGGGAAGATGCTGGTAGGAAAGGTAGGAGAGAAAAAAAGAAGTTTCTGGATAAAACCAAGACAGCCCATAGCCCACAAGTAAAATTCACCTCTCTCCAGGTACGTGTAGAATAATACACAACTGGAGGAAACATTCTGAATTGAAAGGGAAGGCACATAGTAACTCCACTCTTCATCTCCTTTCTCAAACCTTCCCCTCTTCTATGGTCTTATTCTCTATCCCAGCACAGTGCTCTATTTTCCTGGATTGTCTTTTTATTTCTATCCCTTTTCCTATCCTTTCTTATCATGTTTTTTCCCTTTCAGATGGCAGGCCTCCTCTCCTCCTGCCTTGTGCTTCAGTTTCACTGCAGTCCCTGCTCTCCTTAAGACGCTCCCAACTAACAGCACTGAGAGGTGATCCGTAGCATGGCAGAGAGAGGACTACTGGCATGTGTGTATTAAAAAGTAATTTTTTTTTTTTTACTGGGTGGCTCAGTGGGTTAAAGCCTCTGCCTTCAGCTCAGGTCATGATCCTGGGTCCAGGGATCGAGCCCCGCATCGGGCCCTCTGCTCAGCAGGGAGCCTGCTTCCTCCTCTCTCTCTGCCTGCTTCTCCGCCTACTTGTGATCTCTGTCTAATAAATAAACAAAATCTTAAAAAAAAAAAAAAGTAATCTGTAGCAAACAAAGACAAACCAAAAAACAGACCAAAGAGATGGTTACCAGAAAGGTGGTGGGTGGGGGGCAGGGTGAAATCGGTGATGGGGATTATCTTGATGAGCACTGAGTAATATACAGAATTGCTGAAGCACTTTATTGTATATACCTGAAACTAATTTAACACTGTATGTTAACCATACTGGAATTAAAATTAAAGAAAAAATAATTTGTAGGACAGCTAGAAGGAATTCAGTTGATCCCTGAACAACTGGAAGTTAGGGGCGCTGATCCCTGTGTAGTAAAAAATGCACACGTAACTTCTGACTCCCCTAAACTTAACTACAAACAGCCTGCTGTTTACCAGAAGCCTTACTGGTAACATAAACAGTTGACTAACATGTGGTCCTATGCTACATGTGTTATGTACCGTATTCTTACAATAAGCTAGAGAGAAGAAAATGTTATTCAAAAATCTTACAAGAAAATACATTTACAGTACTATACTGTAAAACATCCACATATAAGTGAACCTGCACAGTTTAAACCTTCTTGTTCAAGGATTGACTATATTTTTAAAAATCCTTATCTAAAAGTCACAGTATTTCTCTGAGAAATCTGTTTCTTGTTTTCTGTTTTGTTTTTTACTACTAGCTTACAGAGAAAAGCTAAACCATTTAAATCTAATTTGTATATTTACTGCAATTGTAGGAAATAAAGGTAAATTTATAATTCACAGCATCAGAAATAAACCTACATCACAAACTCAATCTATATAAGAATAAATCTGAATTTCAGCTTTGGGTGATAATTTATACCACTTTTATACAAATACCTAATCTAAAAGAAGTCTGAGTGTTTTGTTGGAGTCAAGTACCATTTCTGACTGTGCAAAACAAAATGACTCACTTATCTAAATGCCAGTCAGGATTTATGTTATCAGGAAGTGGGGAGTCCTGAAAAGACCATGGTCTTTGTGAGGATGTTTCCTGTTCAAAATCCAAGTCTTCCAAAAGAACCTGTTCTTGTGGATCATTATGTGGGTGGTTACAGGAAGATATATGCCATGGTTTTGTTACACCGTTGAAATAAAAATTTCTTAAATGCCTTTGCGTTTTAAACTTTGGAAAATGTGGTAGTCTTTGTCCATGACCTCTATTAACATATTTTTTCAATGACATTTTCTCTGAGAAATCATTGTTGGAATGGTCATGTAGAGATCCTCGTGTGTGCTCTGATATGACATCGGTATATTCTAAATCTTCCAAATTCATTTCATCATGAAAATAGTTCTGGCAGAAGGGTTTTTGCCTTTGAAAACCACCACCCCTGTTGAGAAAATGAGAACTCTGTACAAGTAATTGGTCCTGAAAATCACCATGAAGTGGGTACTCATGGTGGTTATAGAAAGGCCGTCGTTTTTGTCCCCAGCTTCTGTTGATAAAACCATAATCTTTTGTTGGAAAATTTCCCCAACAGTTGCTATAGGCCTGATGATTCTGAATGGAATGTCTCCTTTGTCCATCAACTTTGCTAACAAAATCAAAATCATCTCCAGCATCTGGTTCACGGCAGTCACTGTGAGGCTGGGGATCATGAAATGGTCTCAGTCTGGTTCCATGTATCTTGTTATTGAAATCTGTTTCCTCTTGAGAGACATCATAACACTGGTGATTAGCAAAGAATGAACATCTTGGTCCTGGTCCTTTGTTACCCAAATCCCAATTTCTCAGATGTCTTTCTTCTGGCATGCTGTCACTACACTTGTGTTTATAAAAATCCCCATGCCTCTGGAAACGTCCATTGTTGACATAATCATAATCCTTTATCTGTACATCATTTCGAGGGTGCTGGTCATTAAGAAGCCTTGACCTTTTCCCAGTCCTGCTGGGGGGAAAACAGGCTATAAATACTAAGTATTTGAATAATAAAGGATAAATCTATGCCACTAGCAAAACCTCCCTTTGTTCAGCTCAACAGGACATAAATTGTGATGTCCTCCAAACTGAATTATGCCATATTTTCATTTTTCTCCTTTGTTTGTGCTTATGAGCCCCAAACTCTCTCCTGTAACTATTAACTTGTAGATTTCCAAACAAAAGTGTGTTGGTGTTAAACAGTAATTTTTTCCCCTAAAAACTAGACCACAACACATTTCACAACATTTTTTTATTTAGAGAAATGTCACAACCAGCTCAATTTTATCATAATCTATCTGATGGGTTAAAGAAGTAATCTTACAAATATGACCGATGACACACTAGATTATTGTACCGACTTCATGTGAGAAGAAGTAAGAAAACATATATTGATTTTTATATAATTACTCCTAAGAACTACTAATGGAGCTTATAGTATAAAATAATTTGGTATAAATAATTTGGTATAAATAATAAATACATTTTGACTATTTCCAGTTTTTTAGTTTTATAAATAAGTTGCTATGAGCATTCATGTCATTTCTGGGTGAACAAGTTTTCAGTTCTCTGGGATAAATGCTCAAGAGTGCAAATGCTGGCTTGTATGCTAAATCCAATTTAGTTTCATAAGGAACTGCCAAACTTCCATAACATAGAAAACACACCAATTTGAAAGGGTCGAGAAGAGGAACAGATAGCATTTAAAATAGAAATAAGTATTTAAAAACCCAGGATGAGATACTATAATTGACTAAAAAGTTACAACTTTGTTTCCTAGCAACAAGAAAAGGAAAGTTTCATAAAAACAAAACACAACCTAAACAAAGATTAACAACGAAACCCTTCAGTGTCTGAAAACAAAATTACTGGCACCAAATTCTGAGACTTTCACAAGGATTTTCTTCACTGAAGATAAACAAATGCTTCCTTGGAATGGGGATACAGACATTATGTGCAGGAAGAGCCTGTGTCAGAGCAGACAGGCCCTGCCAGGGTAAACAGAAGAGCTCTATACAGCTCTTCACACGTCTCACGCACACCCTAACGCCTACCCCAGTACCTGGCCCTGCTCAAGTCAGGACTCCTTCTAGGCAGGTAGGGCAGAGAGAAATAGCTGTACCACTCAGGTGGCAAAATGCTTCATGTTTTGGGGTGAGATCTGAAGCTGAGAAAAAGGAGGAGAATGGAAGACTACTGTATAGTCCAGCTTGTATTAAATCAGTTCACAGTAGATCATCTCAATTTCTTGCTACATATTTCAGTTTAAAAATTCAAGTGCCAAGGGGCGCCTGGGTGCCTCAGTGGGTTAAGCCCCTGCCTTCAGCTCAGGTCATGGTCTCAGGGTCCTGGGATCCAGCCACGCATCATGTGCTCTTCTCAGCAGGGAGCCTGTTTCCATTTCTCTCTCTGCCTGCCTCTCTGCCTACTTGTGACCTCTCTCGCTCTCTCTCTGTCAAATAAATAAATAAACTCTTAAAAAAAATTCAAGTGCCAAATATTCCTCTTGATTTAAAATAGTATTGTGTATCCTGTGATTATAAAAAAAATGCCAATGATATGCTTTTATAAAATATTAGATAACCTTAGCTGAAGTTCTTTAAATGCATTCATCCCTTGATTTACCTAGAAAATCCAGTGCTATCAAGGCTGTGTAAAAACAAGCTCTTTGTTTTTATATGTGAAAGGAGGCTTAGTTCCAGGCTTGGATAATTCAGAAGTAAGTTTGTCCCTTCTTTTTTTCTTTTTCTTCCTTTTTTTTTTTTAATTTTTTTATTTTTTATAAACATATTTTTATCCCCAGGGGTACAGGTCTGTGAATCGCCAGGTTTACACACTTCACAGCACTTACCAAAGCACATACCCTCCCCAATGTCCATAACCCCACCCCCCTTCTCCCAACCCCCCTACCCCCAGCAACCCTCACTGAAGGCAACATCAGCTATGGTATTTGAGGTACCTACCGATAACAACGTATTTTCTGACCCTACATTTTGTACTTCCTTTTCCAAGGTGACTCTGTGTAGATGAAAATACCTGACTTCTTAATTATGTCTTCTAGTCTACTCTTGCCTGAGCATCTATATACAAAATATGTATTATTTTTGTTGTGTTCAGCACTGGATGTTATTTGTAAGGGATGAATCACTAAATTCTACTCCTGAAACCAATACTACACTATATGTTAACTAACTAGAATGTAAATAAAAATTTGAAAAAATAAAACATATAAATTTTAAAAAATAAATAAATAAAAAATAAAAAATTTAAAAAAAATTTAAAAATGCCAAGAGAAGAGTGTCATTTTTTTGGAAAGATAGAAAAAAAAAGGTTGTAAGAAAATTTAAATTCTCTCCTATCAATTTATAAATATATATATGTATATAGAAGATATACATATATATATCTCTATATATACGTAAGTCAGAGGAAATTCTAGTAACATTTGATAACCTTAATCCACTTCTTGATATATTGGTAGAATATAAATTATTACTTAGAATCATAGCATTTTAAATTTTGAAGGGATCACAGAGATTACCTAATTCAATATTTGCCAAATAGCTTGGAGAACATTAGTCTTCCATATCATGTTAATGCTAGTTCTGTCAAGGGAGGGGGAAGCAGTTTTGTGCTTGAATAAGTTATGGAAATGCTGGGTTCAACACAATTTAATAAATTTCTTTACTTCAGGAATTTGAAGGGCTTCAAATAAGCTAGTGTTCATGGTGACATCAGCTTGCATTTCCAAAATTTATTTGACTTAACACTTTTTATTCCTGTAAAATAATACCTCATAAAATACTAGTTTCATATGTCCTTAAAATACAACTTAAGAAAGGCTAACTGATCTTGTCCAATGCTTTATGTTATACATTAAACAACACTGGCCTGAAAACGTTATGTCATTGGCTCTATATTACCTACAATTTAGAAGTGGCAGAATCAAGATTTGAATGCAGACTTCCTGATGCCCAATCCCATGGATTTTCTCCCCTACTCTATCATCACTAATATGTATCTAAACTATCATAAAATATTCATCTACAATTATGTTGCTTTTACCCATGGAAGTCTTCATTTGGGGACCAATCTCCAGATTCTTCCATAGAATTAGATGGGAGATTTGCATCTTCATCAGAATCCCAGACATCCATTCCAAGATTACTAGAGGAAAAATATCAATAAATTTTTAAAAATTCTATCAAAAATAAGATCATATGCTTTTAAACACATAAGCTGAGCAAAAAACAAGGAAGAAAAAAAGCACAACTGCACACCACTTGCATCACAGAAAAAAATCTGTGGATATTATGCCATTTTGCCTTAGTGAAAAGAATAAAGCTTAAGAACCATAAGGGAGAGGTCATCAGTCAAGCAAAATTTTAGGATGTTTGGATTTCCAACTTTGAGGATGTAAACAGTATCTCCTGTGGCCAAGAAATCATAAAAATTAAGGGCTTTAGGCATAGGCACTTATGAGGAAGGTGAGGTAACGGGGGAGTGGGAATAATGTCAGACACCAGACCTCCCTAACTCTCATCTTCTGTATACTTCCTCTGATTACCCACTTCCACTATCTGAAATTACCTTGTTAATGCCTTTCCCCAGTACCATACATCCAATCATTGACTCTTCCATGCAGCAAATACTTGTTAGGTGCCCAAAATGCACCAGGCACCATTCAAACACTTAAAGATAATGGTAATGATCAAATCAGGCAAGTCCCTGCTCTCAAAGGAGAGGCAGATCATAAACAAGTACATAAATTACATAATTTCTGATAGTAATAGGCACTTTGTAGGAACTCCAAGGTAGTATAATAGACAGTAACTGGAAGAGGAGGACAATATTAAGACAGGAAAGGCTGATTCTCTGAGGTGGTGACATTTGAACAAAGAAATCAGTTATGCAAAGACAGACCATTCCAAGTAGAAAAAATATCAGTGCAAAATTCCCTCATATATGGCCTCGTGAGACTGCACAGAGACTTAAAAGCTTCATGAGGAAAGGGACCTAGTCTGTCTTATTCACTGCTGAATTCTCAGTCAAGCAGAGTGCCGTGACACAGTAGGTACTCCATAAATACTTATGGAATGGAAAAGGATGAGTAGTGTGTTCTGTATCATAACACTTAACACTGTTATATCTGCTGGCTTTACTCACCTGTCTCCTTGAGGGCAAGGCCTCTTCCCAGCCTCTACAGATGTTTAGCACTATGCCTGGCATACAGAAATGCTTAACAGAATTCCTGAGCAGTATATCAGAGATGCTAAATAAATACTGTATCTTTATTGGAGAAGATAAAATTAAGTGGAAGGTATTCTCTAGGAAGGCCTCACTGAATTTATGCTAAAGGACACTTAAGATTTTTATACTGTTACAATGTTGTTTAGTTTCAAAAAGTAGAAAAATGACTATTTGAACATGCTATAAAGGCAATCTTTTCAGGGATAGAGGGCAGAGAAGAAGGCAGGAAGAATTATACCTCAGTGTCTATAAATGACCATCACTATACCTTAGGAGAATATTAATATTAATATTGAGTTCAAAAATTATTTTTCTAAATTCTAGTAAAAAGGATGCCACTGTTGTTCTGGTACATATGTTATCTATTGGGAATAACATTTCCTCAGGTAAAGGCTATAAACAAGCACATGGAAAAGGCTTCAAATGGAAGAAAAACACGAGAGAAAATTTAATTGAATAGCTCCTGTAAAAAGTAAGAAATGAATATCCAGTAAGTCTTCCTCCCAGGATACTTGAATAAGTACTAAAAAGGAAATCCCTAGCTCACAGGCCTAATTCAATTTTTGGTTAAATTTTATTTAGCCTCTTAACCCTGAAAGATGATAATGCTTTAGTGCATTATAAAACAGATGTGGTCTTTAAAAAACAAATACAAAAGTCATTCTTTTCATGAGCTATTATATAAACTTGCCCAAACACCTATAATTTGAAAAGAAAATGTTCCCTACATAAGTGTGAGATTTTGTATGAAGTTCAGTTGTGAGAAAGATCTGGGGGTCATACAGTAAAAATAAGAGCTGAAGTGACAAGAAAATGGGATTACAGGAATAAAAGCCAAAGACAGTCTTATCAAACATCTACAACAGGAAGGACGAAGAGGAGACAACTAAGGTGAATGGAGCTATGAGAATATTAGAAGGCAAACCTGGATAGTACTGTGTGCAAAATAAGAAATTTAAAGTATGGGGCGCCTGGTGACTCGGTGGGTTAAGCCACTGCCTTCGGCTCAGGTCATGATCCCAGGGTCCTAAAATCGAGTCCCGCATGGGGAGGGGGGGTCTCTGCTCAGCGGGGAGCCTGCTTTTCCCCCTCTCTCTCTGCTTGCCTCTCTGCCTACTTGTGATCTGTCTGTCAAATAAATAAATAAAATCTTTTAAAAAAATTTAAAGTATATGTAGAGAGTGGTTAATGATGCCAGATATTGCAAAGAAAAATATTGTGACTAGGTTGTTGCTGACCTCTGACAAGGAAATTTTAATTAAGTGGTAAAAACAAACTGGATACATTTAAGCAGAGAATAAGGTGGTAAAGAAATGGAGGCAGTGATCCTGGACCAGGCACCTGGGTGGCTCAGTGGGTTGAGCTGCTGCCTTCGGCTTGGGTCATGGTCTCGGGGTCCTGGGATCGAGTCCCGCATCGGGCTCTCTGCTCAGCTGGGAGCCTGCTTCCTCCTCTCTCTCTGCCTGCCTCTCTGCCTGCTTGTGGTCTCTCTCTGTCAAATAAATAAATAAAATCTTTAAAAAAAAAAAACTGGATAATGTATCAAGAGAATGGAATGGTAGTTTGTACAAGGTGTAGAAATCAATGGAATGCTTCTAGGTATTTTTAAAATTCTGTATATTTAAGGTATACATTTTGATGTTTTGATATACATATACATTGTGAAATACGGAAACAACCTAAAAATGTCCATCAACAAGTTAATAGACAAAGAAATTATAGTAAATACACACAATGGAATATTTTTCAGCTTTTTTTAAAAGATTTTATTTTATTTTATTTTTAAAACATTTTATTTATTTACTTGACAGAGAGCTAGAGAGAGAGCACAAGTAAGTAGAGCGGCAGGGGAGGGGGAGAGAGAGAAGCAGGCTCTCTGCTGAGCAGGGAGCCCGATGCAGGGCTCCATCCCAGGACCCTGGAATCATGACCCGAGCCAAAGGCAGCCGCTTAACCAGCTGAGCCGCCCAGATGCCCCTAAGATTTTATTTTATTTTTTTAATTAATTAATTAATTAATTGATTATTTTTAAAGATTTTATTTATTTATTTGACAGAGAGAGATCACAAGCAGGCAGAGAGGCAGAGAGAGAGAGAGGAGGAAGCAGGTTCCCTGCTGAGCAGAGAGCCCGATGCGGGCCTCGATCCCAGGACCCTGAGATCATGACCTGAGCCGAAGGCAGCGGCTTAACCCACTGAGCCCCCCAGGCACCCAAGATTTTATTTTTTTGACAGAGATCACAAGTAGGCAGAGAGGCAGGCAGAGAGAAAGGGGGAAGCAGGCTCCCCACTGAGCAGAGAGCACAACGCAGGGCTCGACCCCAGGACGCTGAAATCATGACCTGAGCTGAAGGCAGAGGCTTACTTAACCCACTGAGCCAACCAGGCGCCCCTCAATCTAATATTTTTTTTCATTATACTGTGCAACCTCCCACATTTTCAGAACAGAAACTGAGAAAAATTAGGGGGAAAAAACCCAAATTCATTGTGCTGTGTATTTTGGTATTGACTTAAATATTCTTGAGATTTGTTTTAGGAGGCAGTTAAGTTGCTTGGAAATAATTTGATCCTCTTACATGTTGCTTTTAAGAACCTAGATGTCCATCAACAGATGAATGGATAAAGAAGATGTGGTATAGGGAGCCTGGGGTGGCTCAGTGGATTGAGCCGCTGCCTTCGGCTCAGGTCGTGATCTCAGGGTCCTGGGATCGAGTCCCACATCGGGCTCTCTGCTCAGCGGGGAGCCTGCTTCCCTCTCTCACTCTCTGCCTGCCTCTCCGTCTACTTGTGATTTCTCTCTGTCAAATAAATAAATAAAATCTTAAAAAAAAAAAAAAAGAAGATGTGGTATATATACACAATGGAATACTATGCAGCCATCAAAAGAAATGAAATCTTGCCATTTGTGACAACGTGGATGGAACTAGAGCGTATCATGCTTAGCGAAATAAGTCAAGCGGAGAAAGACAACTATCATATGATCTCCCTGATACGAGGAAGTGGTGATGCAACATGGGGGCTTAAGTGGATAGGAGAAGAATAAATGAAACAAGATGGGATTGGGAGGGAGACAAACCATAAGTGACTCTTAATCTCACAAAACAAACTGAGGGTTGCTGGGGGGAGGGGGGTTGGAGAAGAGAGGTGGGGTTATGGACATTGGGGAGGGTATGTGCTTTGGTGAGTGCTGTGAAGTGTGTAAACCTGGCGATTCACAGACCTGTACCCCTGGGGATAAAAATATATTATATGTTTATAAAAAATTAAAAATTAAAAATTAAAAAAAAAGAATTATTAGGTAAACTAAGAGTAGTGTTCAGTCCAGGACTAACTATTCCCCACCAGTGAAACAAGACCCTTCTAAGTACTACCCAGTATCCTATCAACTAGTCCGTTTTCCAGTCTGGCTCTGTGTGAAAAACATTCCCTCTAATCTTCTAGTAGTTATAGTTTCCTTATATGCAGGGTGCCTCTCTACTCATCTAGAGACTTCTCTCTCTGTGCAGCTCTCTCCTTTCCAGCACTAGCTGTGTCAACGTCTCTCTGATCATTCTTTCTCCTTAACTTAGGGTATCCATCTGGCTCTGCCATGACTTCAACTTTCCTGTGCCATGGCCAGGAAATTCTAAGGCAGTAAACTGGAGCAATCCTGGGTCATTAATGTCCATGGTTCACCATTTCTCGGAGATAATTGTCCTTTATCCCTGCTATCCAATTTCTTGAAAATTATCTTTTCATATATTTTCTCTGCTTTTTAAGTTGCAAATTTATTTGTTTCTTAGTTAGGTGGGAGAGTAAATCTGGTTCCTGTTACTCTGTCATTGTTGAAAGCAGAAGGGCTAGTGTTATCATTTTTTTTTCCTGCTCTGAAATCTTGGGTCTAAGAACTCTCCTACTTTATGAACTGGACAATAAAAAATTCCTCTCTTTTAATAGTCTTTTGTTTTATTTTAAAATATTTATTTATTTGACAGAGAGAGGGAAAGCACACAAGCGGGGGAGAGGCACAAGGAGAAGCAGACTTCCCAGTGAACAGGGAGCCCGATGTGGGACTTGATCCCTGGATCCTGGGATCATGACCTGAGCCGAAGGCAGATGCTTAGCTAACTGAGCCATCCAGGCACCCCTACTTTTATTTTTCAATAATTAGAAGCACAATTAAACTAACAAATTATTTATTTATTTTGAGAAGGAGAGAAAATGGGGGGAGGGGCAAAGAGTGAGGTAGAGGATCTCAGGCAGGCTCCATGCCCAGTGTAGAGCCTGAAGTGGGGCTTGATTCCACAACCTCGAAATCATGCCCTGAGCTAAAACCAAGTGTATGATGTCTAACTGACTAAGCCACCTAGGTGTCCCTCTTATAAATTCTTAAATATAAATAGTTCAGTAAGAAATACCTGGCAAAAGTAAGTATGAAGTATGGTGACTACTATGTCCAATTTTACATGAAAATCCCTTTATAATAACACACATAAAAATTCTAACATATAAACATCTAAGCTGTGAACAGTCTTTCATCCTTAATATTGTATAGAGGTATTACATGAGCAAGATGGAGGGATAGGAGCTGCCAATATTCATCTCTCCCCCAAACAACAATGCAATAACAAATTACAAACTGATAAAAACAGCCTGAGAAAGCTCTGGACCACAATGAGGAAGCGGAAGAAACCTTGTGGAGCTCAGAAAACCAAGCATTATACCTGAATCACCCCTTCCCCCAGTTCAGAGCAGCTCAGTGCCAGGAGGGATCCCCTTGGAGGGATTTCACCCCACAGAAGTAAAGGAAAGCTGGAGAACCCCTGCAAATCTTATCAGTGTAGTTGTTTGTGCACTGTAATGGGAACGTAAATTGGTACAACCATTATAGGAAACAGTATGTTGGTTCCTAGACGAATTAAAAATAGAACTACCATATAATCCAGCAATCCTACTCCTTGGTATTTACCCAAAGGAATTGAGATCATCATTTTGAAGAGATCTCTGCACTCCCATGTTCACTGCAGCATTATTCACAATACCCAAGATATGAAAACAACCTAAAAGTCTTTCAATGTGTGAATATAAAGAAAAGGTGGCAAACATACACACACACACACACATACACACATTATTACTCAGCCACAAGGAAGAAGGAAATCTTGCTATTTGCAACATGGATGGATCTGAAGGGCATTATGCCAAGTGAAATAAGCCAAGCAGAGAACAACAAACACTTTCTGCAGAATCTAAAAAAACTCCAGCTCATTTCAAAGAATAGAACTGTGGTTGCCAGTAGGGATAGTGGCGGGGGGAACAGGGAAAACGCAGTTCAAAGGGTACAAATTGTCAATTTTAAGCAGCCTAAGTTCCAAGGATTTAATGTACAGCATGGTGACTAGAGTTAATAATATGGTACTGTAAACTTCAAAGATGTTGAGATCTTAAGCATTCTTACCCCAAAAAAAGAGTTAAGCGAGGTGCTAGATATGTTAATTATTTTGATCTTAGTAATCATTCCAGAATATATACATATATCAAATCACAATGTTGTATACTTTAAATATATACAAATATTTGAAAAGTACTCCTCAATGAAGTTATATATTAAAATTGTAATATAAAATTAAACAAATATAAAATTGATATAAAAACAAAACAAAAAATTATAAATATAAAATTAAAATATAAATATTAAAATTATAATATAAAGTATTCCTCAATATAATTATATATTAAAATATTATATAAATATTAAATTTTATAAATTGTTAAAGTCTTGCTGCCCTTGGCTCTAACTTTAGGCTCTGGAGCTACATCTCTACTTGTATGCTTCAAAAATAAACACCTGACATATTTATGTCCCATTTAACATTTCCCACACTCCCTTCTTACATGCTGGGAATTCATTTCTATAAAAGCAATAATAAGGGTCAATGAAAATTTTGTTCATTGCACTTGGGAGCCAAAGGGCACCTGAAAAATCTATTACTAATTTTTTTTTAAAATTTTTTTATTTTCAGCGTAACAGTATTCATTGTTTTTGTACCACACCCAGTGCTCCATGCAATCCATGCCCTCTCCAATACCCACCACCTGGCTCCCCCAACCTCCCACCCCCCGCTCCCCTTCAAAACCCTCTGATTATTTTTCAGAGTCCATAGTCTCTCATGATTCATCTCCCCTTCCAATTTCCCTCAACTTCCTTCTCCTCTCTATCTCCCCTTTCTGAGAGAATTTAACTGCCCCAGTGCTATGTTAAAGGAGAGCTGGGACTCAGTTATCATTCTTCTTGGTTTCTCAGTGATTTAAAATGTGAAACACATAACTGAACTCAATACTTGAAACGCGGCAAAACCATATGTATAGTAAAATTATTAACTCCTTTGACTGCGATCTGAAACTTTAAATGCTGACCTTTAAAGTACATTAGTTTTTAATCAGCTGCATCATACTACATCAAGTAAAATTCCTGCTACTTTCATCTGAACTACAAGGCTTCCACATCTTGTCAGTGCAATTTTTTAAAAAAAAATCAACAATTGTAGGATTATACTTCTTTCTCCATAAATCTCATCATATTGGTTTCAGCTCAGCAGTTTGTCCTATTAATTTCAATTCTGAAACCTGGTTTGTTATTACAGTGATTCTCAAATGTGACCTATTAGCAACAGAAATAATTCTGAATGCATTAAAAAAAACCACATAAAAAATTCCTAGGCCCCTCTTCAGACAGTCTGATTCACTAGGTATAGGTGAGCCAAAGAAGTCTACACTTAACAAGCCCCCAAGTAACCCCCAAATAGCCATATTTGAGAATCACTGTTCTCTCATACTCATTAATCCAAAACTGAAGACAGCTACTCAAATAAATACAAATACACACATATTCAACAGCAACACTATTCACAATAGCAAAAAGGTGGAAATGGGGGTGGAGGGATGGGTAAACTAAGTGATGGACATTTAGGAGCACACGTGATGTAATGAGCACTGGGTATTATATAAGACTGATGACCTCTACCTCTAAAACTAATAATACATTATATGTTAATTAATTGAATTAAAAAATAATTATCACAAAAAATAAATAAAAAGTGAGGTTTAAAAAAAGGTGGAGCTAAAATTAACAAGTCAGGAAATGACAGGTGTTGGCGAGGATGTGGAGAAAGGGGAACCCTCCTGCACTGTTGGCAGGAATGCAAGCTGGTGCAGCCACTAGAGAAGACAGTATGGAGGCTCCTCAAAAAATTCAAAATAGAGCCATACTACAACCCAGCAATTGCACTACTGGTATTTACCCCAAAGATACAAATGTAGTGATCTGAAGGGGCACCTGCACCCCAATGTTTATAAGTAGCCACATCCACAATAGCCAAACTATGGAAAGAGCCCAGATGTCCACAGAAAGATGAATGGATAAAGAAGATGTGGCATACATATACAATAGAACATTATGCAGCCATCAAAAAACTAAAATCTTGGCATTTGCAATGACGTGCATGGAACTAGAGGATATTAATGCTAAGTGAAATAAATCAATCAGAGAAAAACAATTATCATATGATCTCACTGATATATGGAATTTGAGAAATAAGGCAGAGGATCACAGGGGAAGAGAGGGAAAAAAATGAAACAAGAAGAAACCAGAGAGAGAGACAAACCATAAGAGATTCTTAATCTCAGAAAACAAACTGAGGGTTGCTAGAGTGGAGGGGGGTGGGAGGGATAGGGTGGCTGGGTGATGGACATTGGGGAAGGTATATGTTGTGGTAAGCAGTATGTATTGTGTAAGACTGATGAATCACCTGTACCTCTGAAACAAATAATACATTATATGTTAACAATAGTAAGACATAGATATTTTTTAAAGGTAGAAACAGCCCAAATGTCAACTAACAGATGAATAAACAGATTGTAGTATATATACAAAGGAACATTACTCAGCCATAAAAGGAAATGAAATACCAAAATATGCTATACATAGATGAATCTTAAAAACATGGTGCTAAGTGAAAGAAGTCAGATACCAAAGGTCTATTGTATGACTCCATTTACACTAATTATCCAGAAGAGGTAAACTCATAGACAGAGAACGCAGAATGGCAGCTGCCAGGAATTGGGGAAGGGGGTTAATGATAAGCAGCTACTTTATGGATATGGGGCTTCTTTTAGGGTGATGAAGATGTTTTTCATTCAATAAAGGTGTTGGTCATACAACATTATAAAAGTACTAAATGCCATGCAATCATTCATGTTAAATTGGTTAACTTCATGTTTATGAATCTCAACTCAAAAAAAAAAAAAAAAAGATAATGTGAGCCAGGTATTCAAGACATCTAGAAGGTTCAGGCACATACCAGGATAGTAACCTGGAGAAAGTAATAGTACAGCATATTCTTCATGTTATGACAAGACAATGTGCAGATGTATTTTGTTCCAGCAATAAGGAAGAAATAAAATTAACCCACAGCAAATGGGAACAGTTTAGAACACATTAGGAAGCGAAGCAATTTGTTTTTGTAAATATGGTTTTACTGGAACACAGCCTATTTGTTTATGTTGTCTATGGCTGTTTAAGGCTACCATGGCAGATATGTGACAGATGACATGGCCTGCAAGCCTACAGTATTTACTATTTGGCTCTTTAAGAAACATTCCCAGTTCTTAATAGAATGTACAATCTTTAGGGCCAAGCCAGGTTCACAATGAAGCAAAGACCCAAATGGAAAAGGCAAGGAAAGAATAACAAGCCCATAGTCATGGTGCCCTCTGTGAAGTTTCTGAAGTATTCAAAGCTTTATCTTTGAAGGGCAGAGTAGACAGTGATTAGGTGTTTGTGAACCTAATAAGAAATACAACAAGTGAGCACTCAGACCCACAATAATGAGGTATTTAGATGTAATCTAGTTGGCTATAAAAACTTTACTAAAACTTTGGAAGAAAGTTCACACTTTCTCCAAGTCTAAAATTCTCAGTAAATACAAACCTTTGAGAGGGTAGTATGTAGAATTTTCTGTGGGCCAGCTGAATTCTGGATAGTTAAAATGTAGAAGTTGATCGAGAAATATCTTCTTTTTATAAGTGACTAATCATAAGGAGAATTTTTTGTTTAAGAATTAGCAATTAGCTCAAAGGGAAGCAGAAAACTTTCAGATTTTGCTTTCATCTTCATTCATAAGAAACATCTTCAGAGTCTGAATTTATTCACAGGAATTTTGTAAGAAATTATACTTTCAGACTCTGAATTCAGTTAGTCTCTAAAAGCAAGGATATAAGTAAATAATATCTACTTTCCCTATTTGGTATATGAAAGACAGGTTTTTCAAAGCATTATCAGATCAAAGAATTTTCAGGAAAAAAGGTAAAGGTGGCAGCAAATTCTCTCCAATAAAATTCTCTCTAATCCACACTGCTTTCTCCTGATATGGATGTGCAGTTACAGTGCTGGGTTAAGGAGAGGGATGGACTACAAACAGGAAGGGACTTTGGATCTTTATTTCAATTTTAGAGCTTACAAAGTCTTCCCAAAAGTAACTTTCTCTTGCTTCGGTTCAGTCTGGGCACTGCTTAACATCTCGTTTTCGGGTTTTTTTGGTTTTTTTTTTTAAGATTTTATTTATTTAAGAGAGAATTAGAGAACGAGAGAGACAGAATGCATGAGAGGAGGGAGGGTCAGAGGGAGAAGCAGACTCCCCACCAAGCAGGGAGCCTGATGTGGGACTTGGTCCTGGGACTCCAGGATCATGATCTGAGTTGAAGGCAGTTGCTTAACCAACTGAGCCACCAAGGTTTCCACATCTCTTGTTTTTTTTTTTGTTTTTTGTTTTTTATTGCAACCAATAGTCTCTGGCTTAAATTTGTGTTATCCTAAAATCTTAAGGGCCAAGGATCTGGGAAGTAGGTCCTGGTCAGTTGGTGTTTTTATAAAATGGCAATGTTGCTGAGCCTTGTATTTGCAGATAATCTGCAAAGGACTTTAAAGCACAGAAACCAGATATTATTACTTAAATTCTGGAATGGTTAGGGTATCACATTTGTCGTGTGGTCATAGTAATGAGCAAACAGATCCTATAGTTTCCTACTGATTTTCATCCTCTTTCCATTTCTTGCCAAATTTCTCTAATGAGTGGGCTCTAACTGCCCATTTTCTTACCTTAGCATTTTCTCTCCAGTTAATTTTCTTTAATCTGTCTAGTTTAACAAACATCAGCAATAACGCAGTGTTAAATAATTTTAATTCATTGCTAAACTTAACATAGTTTGACTATGATACTTATCAGCTCAGGAAGGGAAGCTGTTGAAAATTCTCCAAATTGGGAATTACCATACTGGCAGAATGGAAAGTCAACAGAATGAATGAATCTAGGCTCCTGGTAAGGACACTGAAGATGGCTGACAACAGGGTCCAAGCTGGATAGGGTCAAATGTCAAACCTAATCACATGGATTGCTCTCTGTCTTCCTTCAGGGCTTTAGTCACACGTCACCTTTTTAGTGAGGCTTTCCTTGGTGATCCTTCCAAATCTCAACCTTCCCCATCATCTCAACATCCTCTATTCCCCTTTCCAGGTTTACTGTCTTCCACAGTAATTAACTCTGAATCACAAACTACGTATTTTACTTATTTAAATTGTTTATTGTTTGCCTCCAACTAGAATGTAAGCCCTATATTTTAGTCTGTTCTGTTAGCTGCTATATCATCAGCATCTAGAATGGTGCCTAGAATATATCAGATTATTTGATAAACATTTATTGAATTACTAAATTTCACTCTCAAAGGGAATAAACAAGCAAGCTGTATCCTGGCCCATCTTAAATTTTTTTGTCCGAGTAACTTGCTTGATGCAGTTTTTTAAAAAAGATTTTATTTATTTGAGACAAAGAGAGAGAGAAAGAACATGAGCTGGGGTGGAAGAGGCAGAGGAAATGGGAAAAGCAGACTCCCCACTAAGCATGGAGCCTGATACAGGGCTCGATCCTGGGACCCCAAGATCATGACCTGAGCCAAAGGCAGATGCTTAACCAACTGAGCCACACAGGTGTCCCTGCTTGACGTGGTTTTTTTTCTTTGTTTGTTTGTTTTAAGTAGACTCTGCCCAATGTGGGGCCTAAACTCACGACCCCAAGATCAAGCCCAGAGCTGAGATCAAAAGTCAGATGCTTATTGACTGAGCCACCCACGTGTTCTGCTTGATGTAGTTTTTAAATAAAGTGGGCACAGGATTTCTTGCCAAAGAAAAAATGCTCCTCTATGACGATACATAGTCTTAGTATCGCAAATCAGTATACATCTCAAGAAGCAACTGCATATTACTATTAAAATAAACTGCTATTTCTATTTTTTCTAAGAGTCCCTTCTTTATTTATTTGAGAGAGAGCGAGAGTGTGAGTGCACATTAGGCAGGGAGGGGCAGAGGAAGAAGAAGAGAGAAACCAGCAGACTCCACACTCAGCACAGAGCCCCACATGAAGCTCTATCTCATGACCCTGAGATCACGACCTCAGCTGAAACTAAGAGTTGAGCTCTGGTGTCCCTGAGTTGCTATTTCTAAAAGGCAATCTCAAACTATTATAATAGAGGATGATCAAAAGTTCTGTCAAGGAAGTCAAATCATTTACTTACTAAAGGGTATATATTTCAGTTTACTCAGGTTGGCAGTCCACGAATTACTTAGTCAATTTATATGATTTAGCACACTGGTTCCCAATTATGAGGAGATTTAAAAATCAAGTTTCTGACATTTCTCTCCCTAAACACCACACCAAACCTACTAAATTAGTAGCTTATATGGGGGGCCCTAGGACTCTGTCTCTTTAAAACATATTCCACCTATATCTACTATATTGCCAAATCAAAAACTACCATTTTAGGAGAGGCATCTCAATGTTCCTCTGATATGGTAAGGGTGACTGACTGATAATACCTGTATACTTAAAGCTTTTCCAGTTCAAAATAATTTCGTCCATGCCCTATGATGCTAAATTTAGGAGATGACGAAGTCTAAATTTTTTGACAGGGTAACAATAGTGGATTTTAATTAACTGTGATCAACATTCTTTAAAAGTTTCCTAAAACTTCTGAATATATTTAACACAAAAATCAGTTATAGCCAGCAGAGTGTCCTAATGATATATATATTTGTTTTCTTTTGGTTTTTATATTTAACAGTATGAATTATAACAAATGTTTTTAATTTAAGAAACCTACAAAGGATAAGAAAGAAATCTACTAAAGGAATAAGATCCTTGGATAAGATACAACTCACAGTCCAGTTTAAAATTTACCTTCTCATGGGTCGAGTTTTGAGATCCTTTAAGTACACACATCCATCTATTCGATGACCACGGGCCTCACCAAAAGCTAAGAATAATCAATGAAGGATTAATGTTGGTCAAATAAAATTAATGAGGTAAATTTTGTGACAAGATCCTTGGATTTTGTTCACCAACTAACAGATTATATAAAAAAATGATTTATTGTGGTAGCAGTGATGAGATCCTAAAAATTTTTATTTTATATAAAAACATCACAACCTTAATTTTTAATGTTCCCGTGTTTTCTTTTTTCATTTTTTAAAATAAATGGCTATACGAAAAATCTAGTTAAAAATGTATTAAGTTGAAAAGGTATTAACAGAAAGGCAATAACTAAATAAAAAAGAAATAAATCATTATTTTCTATATTTTAATTCATTTAAATGGCACTAGATATTTTCATAACATTGGTCCTTGCTTTTAGCTAAACTTTCTAAAAATACCTTGAATTGCTGTATCTGGATCCCAGCCTTCAACATCGATAAGGTACCTGAATTAAAAATATCATTTTAATTTTACAATATAGGTAAGGCTGAACTTTAAAATTTTCTTCTCAAGAAGACAGACTTGAAAATTTAGCACCTATATCATTCTTACCTACATATAAGGTATCCTGTTCTGTTAATTCCATTGGTACAATGAACTCCAATGAGTTTATCTATAAAATGTGAAGAAATATTAAAAAGTATGAAAAAATTTAAGATGAGAAAAGTATGACATGTTTTATAAGTAATTTATAATTTTTATAAAAATTCTACCACTAGAATTCTTAGTCATTAAATTTAAATCTAGTATGTTAAAAGGACACTATCAAAGATACAGAAAAGAAACAGGCTTTCTATGTTGACCCTACTGTATCAAAAGGTGAATTTTTAAGGATGACCATACGAAGAACAAAGTTTGTGTCATGATCATGAATAACATGCTTCAAACATTATTCAGAAAGAAATAATTTTAAACTTACTTCTTTGATCTTAATTCCCTCTGCATTCAGTGAAATGTACTAATACTTTCTGGTTAATATAAACACCTATAACAACATTTCTCCTTTAAGGCACATTATTTAAAACCACAGTTGAAGAATTAGAAGTAAGAGGAATCTACTGATCTTTGTGGATGGGCCAGGAACCTTTTTTTGCATGGTGGAAATGACCTAGCTTAAAAAATTTCCCTATAGTGAGGTTAAAGTTTGAGTACTTCCTTAGAGAAGATGAATTTGAGAGCCATATTCATCTTCCGGGTATCAATTCTGAGGAAATTTTTCAGTAAGATTCATGCTCTAGATGTTTTCTCTTTACTTGTATTCATTCACCTTTCCTAGCCTGCCAATTGCCAGAACTTCTCAAAAGAGCTGATCTGGCACCTTTCTTCAGGACCATGTGTAAAGAAAGATTCAGGAAGCATTCATTTAGTGTTTGTTAGGACATTTTTTTCAACTGGCACTGAATTTTCAACTGGCACCCACATATCCAAGTCTTCAAATTATTTTCAAATACTATAAATTTGGGGGTGAACATATTTAGAATCAATTTATGGTAAGAAATTTTAGAAACCTATTTTCATTATTTTGTGGTCTGAATGAAATGGAATTCATTTTTGTAAAAATAACAGAACGGATTTATGGCCTTTTTATATGAAGAATGATCATTATCTGAAATATTTTTCTCAATACGTACATATTTTTTTCAAACATCTCCATGTGGCTTTATACACACACAGACACACACATACACAAGGGCGAGGTTTTCATTTGAGCAATGATAGCTCAGGTAATTCCAGCTGAATCTATCTGGCACCTCAATGAGTTCGGAGTCTAGTATGGGAAGAGCCATAAGTAAACAAAGCATTTGCCATAATACATGATGAATGCATACCAACGTGTTATGTGAGTACATAAGAAAGAGCCCTTAAATTTGCACTGGGACAGAGGTTTCAGAGGTAGTTTGAAAGAAACACTGAGATAATCCTGAGAAATGAGAGGAAGTTCACCAAGAACAAGATGGAAAACATTTCAATAAAGGAGTTGAGTGTACAAACACTAGGAGGATAGATAGCACTTGTGTGGGAAATAGACATGTGAGACATATGGGAAACAAATATAAGAGGCTTTTAGAGGGGCACCTGACTGGCTCAGTCAGAAGAGTGTGCAACTCTTGATTTCGGGGTCATGAGCACGAGCCCCATCCTGTGCAGCAATTACTGAAAAAATAAATAAACTTATATAGAAAAGAGGTTTTCAGAAAGGATGCCAAGAATCAGGTAATGAAGCATCATGTTAAGGAATCTGGTGCTTATTAGATGGGATACCACTGAAGGATTTTAAGCAAGAAAATGACATAATCAGATGTGCATTTTATTTCTTTTATTTATTCATTTGAGAGAGACACAGAGAGAAAGATCACAGGGAGGAAGGCTGCAGAGGAAGAGGGAGAAGCAGGCTGCCGCATGAGCAGGGAAGCCAATGCGGGCCTCAATCCCAGGACCTCAAGATCATGACCTTAGCTGAAGGCAGTTGCTTAACCGAGCCACCCATGTGCCCCAGATATGCATTTTAGACAGATAAATTTGTGGAAGTCTGGAGGAATGACTGGTGGAAGGAGAGACAAGAAATCTATGCAGGAGACCATCAAAATAACCCAGATCAGAGAGGGCAAGAGTAGATCTGGGGAGAGAGGGGCAGGAGAAGGAAGACTAAGAGTTCAGTTTTTGATGTGTTCAGTTTATTGGTGCCAGATGAACCCTGAACACTGACATGGAATTCAGGAGAAAGGTTTGAGCTAGAGATACAGATTTAGGGGGCCAAAGTTAAAAATAAGAAAAGATGAGACAAAGTGAAGTGAGAAGACTTTTTTTTTTTTTTTTTTAACCAAACCATTGTATTGAGGGGATTAGGGAAGGAGTGGAAGGACTGGGAGGACAATGAGATCTGACATCCAGGATCTCCCCAGCTTTGCAGTTGCCAAAAGCAGGACAGATTCTTAAGAAGAGTAGGCATCAAGGATTTGAGCAGGACAAAAGGCAGGGAGGAAGCAGGGAAGGGGGATTATTAGTAAAGAAAAGAAAACTTTAAAAAAATATTAGCTAGAAAACTGAAAAACACTTAGGTAGGAAAAAACTGAGGAAAACAGTATCATAGAAGCCAAAAGGAAAATTTTAAGGAAGGAATGAACATCAGAGGTTAAGCTTACAGAAATTTAAGCAACATAGGGATAGAAAACTATTCTTTGAATTTCTACAATCTTCCAATTGAACTGTAATTAGAGAGCTGTAGAAATCAGATTATGGGTGGTCAGTAAGAATCTCTTTAGTGAACAGTAATGGAATGGGCCCAATGAACAGGGACAACTCTTCCAAAAGTGTAATCAGCAGAGGAGGGAAACAGAGCATGAAAGAAAGAATTAAGGTTGCAAGAGGGAAAAGAGAGGATTATTTTAAGACATAGGAGAGACCCATGCTTGTTTATATGTTGGTATTACAGAGTTGAGAATAAATAAAGAAAATGTCCTGAAGAAGGCAGGATTGGAGGAGAGGTAGAGGTCTGGTCTGCTTCTCTTAGGAAAGCAGAAGAAAGAATGAATATGCGAGTATGGATACAGGTGAAAGTAAGAAAGAGACCTCTGTTTTTCTTGAGAAGTAGGGAGCTATGCTATGAGCTGAGGAAGGAATGTGTTGTAGGCAAGATTCAGAAGCAGATGAGTGAATTGGTTGGGGATAGGGAGAGGACTGCCAAGCAGCAGTAAGAACCCAACTGAAATTCTTAACCAACAACCCACGGTGGCACCCAGGTAACACTGTGGAGGTATTCTCTCTAACATGCAAGAGAAGAGATGTTGGATTAAACTAGGGATGAGTATTTTTGCATTGGAATTTAGAAAGTATTTCTTAAAGATCTGCTAGTGACTAACTTTTGGAATAAAGATAAAAAAGGGATATGTGTTGTTAAAAAGGAGAGAGCAGGCCCAAGCTGGAATCACTTAACTAAAACCCACCAAGCCTTAATACCTAACCTAAGTGTAGCTTCAGCTTCTCCCAGAAATATGACTTTTAACCAGCCAACTTGGAATTTCCTGGGCAGCACAAGGAGATAATCTAATAGACCCTTTGCGTTCCCCATAGGAGGGTGGCCTTAACCTAAAACAATGTGTTCTTTACCAATAATTTCCTCTCTGCCTTTAAAAATCTTTTCTTTTCTGGATGGAAATTTGCTAGATGGGATGCTGCCCATTTCATGAATCATTGAATAAAACCAATTTGATCTTTAATTTACTCAGCTGAATTTTTGTTATGTAATAGTATCTTTTCAGTCTATATAGGAAGTCATCTTTCTACAGATTTTTTTTCTCCACTTGGTTTTTAAAATCAAGAACTTAAGATCATATCCATGTTCTAGTACCCAACGCATCACAAACTTTTGGTATCATAGACTAAAATGTAACTTTATTCTGCTCAGTAGTATCTAGTAGGAACAATGTTATGATTCACTAAGTCTGTTTTCCCAAGATAAACAGTTTAACTAACAGCAATTAGCCCCTCTCCCCTCTGCCTAGTCTTTGGGGGAAAATAAGCTTATGAAGCTATTTTTTGATTTCCTGGGACAGATACAATAAAAAGTAAAACCTATAGATTCAGAATAAGGCTGCTGTGGGCTGCTGGCATTGTAACCACTGTAATCACCCTGAAACCATGAAACCAATTCTACTTCTCAGACTCTAACTGAACAGATGGTTAAAGAGGAGCCATTAGCAATACATCAGAAATAAGCCACTTTCCAAGAAGTCGGCCTTGTCACCTGAAATTCTTCCCTAAGTCCAGGAAACTAGGCAGGCAGTACCAATCTCATCCTTTTCTTTCTGTTCATTTACCCCAAAAATGGGTTCCTTGTCCTTTTTATATTTCTGGGTATAAAAAAATTGTTTAATTCAGGAGACTTATGCAGGAAAGTAAAGGAAAATTGATTTTTATTGTAATTACTTAGCTCAGGTACAGGAAAAGGACAATGAGAAAAGAGAAGTTAAGAAAACTAAAAAGGAAAACAGAATTGATTTTGTCAGCCAGTGGGGCAGGGAGGGTAAGAGCCATAACAAAAAACCCTGGAAGACTAATAGGCAGGGAGAGAAAGGAAGGCGTCCAGAGATCATTAGATCTAGTGAGAGTAAGAGAACGAGAAATCTGAAGAGTGTAGATGTCATTAGAGAAATCTATTCTATAGACATGCTATCCATAAGCAGTATTTATTAGCCACTGTCCTAGGTATAGTCTAGTTTACAAATTTTTAAGTTTAGTAGCTCTTATAACCCAAACAGGAAATCACTAGAGTGAAGATGCTCATGTGGTCAGATCACCTCAGATCACCTCTGAGGTCTTCCAGTCTAAGGGAAGCCTTTACCAGAGGTAAAGGTAAGTCATTGACCACTAAGCATTAAGAACACCTGGATAACACTTCGTTTTGTTTTTTTTTTTTTTAAAGATTTTATTTATTTATTTGACAGAGAGAAATCACAAGTAGGCAGAGGCAGGCAGAGAGAGAGAGAGGGAAGCAGGCTCCCTGCTGAGCAGAGAGCCCAATGTGGGACTCGATCCCAGGACTCCGAGATCATGACCTGAGCCGAAGGTAGCGGCTTAACCCACTGAGCCACCCAGGCGCCCAACACTTCGTTTTTTAAAGCAGCCTTTTAAAACTATAAAATACATGTCCATTATAAAAAACAACACCTAAAACACAGGAAGTACAAATATGAAGACAAAAATCACAATCAGATATCACTATTAACACTGTGATGTTTATCTGAGTGTTTACTCATATTTATTATTTATAAATATAATTATGTAGTGACACTGTCATTTAAAAATACCTCACAAGCATTTTGCCAAATCACTGAATACTTCTCTTTTACTTGGTTTTTAACAACTGCCTATTATTCCATATGTGTGTAAACTATAATTTAATCAACTTCATGTTTTGTGATCCTTTAGGGTCCTTCCAAGATAACAATATTTTAAACGTATCAGTGAATATTCTTGTTCACATGTTTATATAGACTTCTATTTATAGAATAAATTTATTATTCTGTTACTTACAATTCTATTATTTATTATTAAAATTTATTTATCCTCCAAAATACATTCATGGAGTTAAAAAGGTTTACATAAGACTTTATCTTTCTTTTCTGTATGAAGCCAAACTGTACATCAAAAAGACTAAGATGTACCTTCCTTTATGCTACGTATTTTTTTTAAGGTTATTTATTTATTTATTTGACAGAGAGAGACACAGTGGGAGAGAGAACAGAAGCAGGGGGAACAGGAGAGGGAGAAGCAGGCTTGCCACTGGGCAAGGAGTCTGATACAGGACTTGATCCTAGAACCCTGAGATCTTAACCTGAGCTGAAGGCAGACATTTAATGACTAGCCACCCTGGCGCGCTGATGCTACATATTCTTTCAAAAGTTATTTCTAAGTCAATTTTAAAATACCGAGTTATATTTTTGTCTGTCCTGGGCTGTCAGCATTTAAGAAATGCTGTAGGAAATCCATCTGTAAAGCAAAGAATCATCCCTCAATGTACCTTTTCTGTATGCTTTACTTTCTTCAAGCCAAGTTTATTTTTAAGTGAGAGGCATGCACAGATTATAACCTAAAGAAAATCTTTGATAATGTCCTTTTAACTAGAAGTATTTAAGTGAAATATGTATATTATATCATCTTTAAGTGATCTACAATAATTAGATTAAATGTTAAAATAACATTTGTTAATTAAATAGAAACATTTTGATTACATTAAAGGTTATTAATTACCATTTTCTGCATTTTCCCACAGGAACTTTCTGACCCACTTTTTGAACTGCAGAATAGTAGCATTGTCAGGGACTTCGAGTCCAACAGTATAAAGTTTTTTATAATGAATGCTTTTAGGTAAATCCTAGAAACAAAGGAAAATAGAATGCAACAATTATGTCATTAAAAAAACATATTCTTCAACCTAATGAAACTTACCATTCAGTATTTTTTAGATCAGGTACAATGATTATACTGAAGGCACACTTCAGATCAATTTGTGCAGAACTCTTTTGTTTTTTATTAAAGATTTTATTTATTTATTCTCAGAGAGAAAGAAAGAGATAGTGAGCATTGTGTAGAAGTGGAGGCAGGGGCAGAGGGAGAAAGAGACTCTCAAGTAGACTCCCTGCTAAGCATGGAGCCTGACATAGGGCTTAAGCTCATGACCCTGAGATCCAAGAGTCAGATGCTTAACGGACTGAGCCATCTATGTGCCCCTATTTGTGTGGAACTCTTTTGTAGTCTACATAAAAAGAGGCTATAAAATAAGCCTAATTCCTAGAGGCCAATGATAAGGATTCAAGTGATGAAGCAGGCAAAGTGTCAACCTAATATACTAGCTTGAAGTATTAACTCCAGGGGCACCTAGGTGGCTCAGATAGTTAGGCATCTGCCTTTGGCTCACTTCATGATCTCCACGTCCTGGGATTGAGCCCCACATTGGGCTCCCAGCTCAGTGGGGAGTCTGCTTCTTCCTCTCCCTCTGCTTCTCCCCCTGCATGTGCTCTCTCTTTCAAATGAATAAATAAAAGATCTTAAAAAAGATAAAGTGTTAACTCCATACTTGGTGTTACAATTCTAGATATCAGCTTAGGTTATGTAGTAAGTCTATTTTAATATTTTCCTGACTCATTCTTAAGTTTGCAAGGGAGTCTAAAGTGGAGACCCTAAAAAGGGAAGGGCTAATTTAATCATTTAAGTAAAATCAATTCATCAATTAAGTAAAATCAATTCATCAACTAACAATATTCATTTAAAGAATATCAAGGTGATGAGTATAAATGCTTATGGTCAGATCCTAGGAGAAGGTAATAGTTTTGGAAAAATAAGAATAATGACCTTTGAACAGTTATATGCCAAAAAATATGCATAACAGTCCAGCAGAAGCTGTAAATGTTAGGCCTTGAAGAATAGGTAGAGTTTTGGACAGGGAGAGAGAGGAAAAAATTCCAAGTTTCTGGAATGACTTAAGACGCAGAATCAAGAATGTTCATGAGAGAGTGAAGAGATGGTTTGTTGTGAAACAGAGAAGAGCTTGATGAGAAGGGGGTGAGATTAAATTGGGCCTTGAAAAACAGAGAGAAGAGTTTAGATGTGATACATTCAAACAGTGGGGAGGGCAGAGAGACCTGATCTTTTTTTTTTTTTTTTTTTTTTTTTTTTAGGAAAAACCCGGAATGGGCATGAAAATTATGTTTAGGCACAACTAGTCAAAGATATATAAAAAAGGCTAGCTGTTGAATAATAAGGTAAAAGATCTGGAGAAAATGAGACACATTTTAGAAGGAAAAAATCTACAGGGTTTGAAGACAGAGGACTCAAATGATTTGAACCCAGTACGCTCAGTAATGGTGCTTTCAGGTGAAACAGGGCAGCTGAAGAGATTGCAAATTTGTATTTTGGGGAAGGAGTGGTATGGAAGTAAAGAAATGATGGTGTGTTACATGTACGTTGAAGATATCAAAGACTATATGTCACCTAATCAGGGCAGGAATGACAGATGACATCTTTGATGGCACCAATCCAATCAAATAGCAAGGCTCAAAAGTTATTTTCCTCTATAACAAAGTTTTAAAATTCTCTTGCTCTCCACAGCCCTTAGCTAAGTCATGTCACTAAGACTTGGGACAGGGAGGGGAGCACTGGAGGATGATGAGGCCTAGTGGATCCTAATCTCCTGCTTCAGCCAGCACAATTCCCTATTTATCTGCTTTTTATAACAGGCTTTAGATCAAGATTTAATTGAAATGATTTTGCTGCAAAAAAAAAGTTCAAAAAACACTGTTGTACAATAATACGTATCTCATGTTTTTTCTTTCATCTTTTTTCTGTTGCTTTCTTTTCCACCATGCTACTCTTTCCCTCGGTTTCCTTGTTCCCTTTTGTGCTTTTCCTTTTTTATTTCTATGTACACTCAATTTACTCTATATATTTGTTCTCTTAGAAGAAAAATATTTCATTTTTTTCCTCTCTGCATAATCCATGATTTTAGAAAAAAAAGGTACTATATGATTATGTGAAGGATTAAGAAGATCTCTAATAAATTCCACATGGGAAATTCTGAAATTTGTATTAAAATAACCATAGAGTTGCTTTCTTTAAAATGCAATATTAAAAAATCTTTTCCATTTCAAGATGTATCTATGATAACCAAACACATCTGTAACTTTACCTTAACTTCATAATATCTTGTGGTGTATGTTAGATCGATAATTAATCCAAGTTCCACATTTAGTGCTTTTATTGCACTTATCAAATCTTTTGGTGTAAACTTCTGGGTTGGAGTAAGTCTCTGATTAACTGCCTATAATGAAAAATGAACAGTAAGGTTATGAAATACAGATAAAATATACCTAACATAAAATAAACAAGGAAGAGAAAAAACATAAGAAGACAAAAAGAATCAGTGAAAACTGTCATAGCTTTAAGAACACTGGCAAATCTCATAATGAACTGGAGCTGTGAGAAGAGCCTAAACATATTTACATCATCTGCTTCAGTGATTTTATATATGTCTTTGTCACCAAGGACTCAGAACAATTTAAAAAGGGACTATCCTGCTTGGATCCACTGGAGTTTTCTTACACCAAATTCAGTTTAAAATAAAGTTATTAACCATGAGTGAAAAATAGTTTTGTAGTAGAGTTCTCATTTGAACTGAGGCTTTGAAAAGTTAAATTACTTGCCCAACATCAAAGGCTAGATGGCAGTTAAGAATTTAACCCAGAAAATTTTACTTTTATCCAGCTCATGATACCAGTCTGACTCATTTGATTAAATGTTCACTTTTCTCCCAGATATGAAGGTTCTTAGTTTCCATATTTACATAAAGTAGAGTGAGAATTAGTTTTGGTCAACATTTACAGATGTTACCAGCATTCTTCTGGTGTATTTGTTATTGCTCTCAGTGGTATGTGCTGATGGTATAACAGATTTTATTTTTTTAATATATGATTAATAAGAAAAAAATCAGTTAACATAAGGCACTACAAAGCCGAATATAAATAAGTTTTTAAAAGTTTAAGTTTAAAAAATTAATTCAACTTGGGAATAAAAAGAAATGAACTGTATGCTACATGAATGAATCTTGAAACATGCTAAATGAAACTAGCTAGTCACAAAAGGTCACAGACTTTATGATTCTATTAAATGAAATGTCCAGAACAGGTAAACCTACACAGAAAGTAGATTAATGGCTGCCAGGGGCCGAGGGAGGGGAAGTGGGGAGTGGCTACTAATGAGTACAGGGTTTCTTTTTGAGGGGATGAAAATGATCTGAAATTAGTGTCATTGATTACACAATTCTATGACTATATTAAAAACCACTAAGTTAGATACTTTAAAAAGGTGAATTTTATGGTACATGTATTAAAGTATTAATTATATTAAATATATTTAAAAGGTAACTTAAAATTATTTCTCAATATATTAAAAAAGTAACTAAAAGACCTGTGAAAGGGGAAAATCTGAGTTAAATTAGGAGGCCAGTATAAAACATTCTGAACTGAGTGCTCACACATTCCGAACGTCAGAGCAAGTAGGAGAAACTACAGCTGCCACAGATCTGAGGCCATGTAAAATATGGCATGGGTTTTAGTATCTTTTGATTTTTTTAGGAAATTCTATGCAAAGGATTTCACAAATTAGTAAAGGAATGCTGATTTTTTTCGTGGGGGGTGGTTTACTCGAAAGTTATCCATCTTTATTTTTGGATTATAACTTTTAAGTAGATCAAAATATAAAAAGCAAAAATAACATTGGGGGGTGCCTGGGTGGCTTAGTGGGTTAAAGCCTCTGCCTTCGGCTCAGGTCATGATCCCAGGGTCCTGGGACTGAGTCCCGCATTGGGCTCTCTGCTCTGCAGGGAGCTTGCTTCCTCCTCCTCTCTCTCTCTGCCTGCCTCTCTGCCTACTTGTGATTTCTGTCTGTCAAATAAATAAATAAAATCTTTAAAAAAAAATAACATTAGGATTCAAGATATTTTCTCTCAAAAAGGTATTTAATCTTGTTAAGTGCTTTCAATAAAGCAAGTTGAACCCTTAAAAATTTAATTCAACTTGGCAACAGAAAGAAATGAGGTATGATACACACTAACATGGGTAAGCCTTGAAAACATTATGCTGAAGAAGCTAGTCACAGATATTATCATTCCATCCACAGGAAATGTCCAGAACAGTCAAATCTATGAAGACAGAAAGGAGACTAGTGGTTGTCTAGGGGGCAGGGGGTGGGAATGAGGGAGAAAGGGAAGGGACTGCTACTATGCATCTGGGAGGAAGTAAGGGTGATGAAAATGTTTGAAACTTGTAGTGACAGCTGCCCAACTCCATGAACATATTAAAAACCACTGTGTACTTTAAATAGGTGAATATCAATAGGTGAATTACATACCAATAAAGCCGTTATTAAAAAATTAGTCCAAAACTACTCCCTTACACTAGCATGAACAACTGATAATTACATGTATGAAAAATTAACTGTTCCTTCCATAATGTCAAACATTTGCAGGAAATTTCACATATTTTTATTTTTAAAAAAAGCATAACATTAAGTAAACATGGATCACATTAGTCCCAATTCTCCTTATAAGATAGATGAGGAAATAATATACATACTCCCTTTAAAGGAACTTTAAAAGCAATAAATCGTGTTCCAGGTAGAGGATGTCCAATTGGCGTCACAGTCCTCCACCTGCAATGAAAATAAACAACTAAATTATAATACAAATATTTTAATGACTCAAGATGGTAAATAAAGAGACTATTTTTTTAAATAAATAGAGCTTCACTTGTCGGTTAGTTGCTTTTTGAGTGTTATCATGCATGAATTTTAATTTACTGCTTCCTTCCTAAAAAAACACAAAAACAATGGAAGGTTTTACATAGGTATGGCACTTCTACTGTAAATAAGGCAGCATTCATTCCTGATAAACTTCCAATGCCCAAAATGATATTGTCTTTGTTTTTCTTGGGCAACAGTAAGAGAAGGAAAATAGTTTGTGAATTTTGCATCACTGTCACTGATTATATATTAAGTAAAAAGCGGTAAAAGGTATTAAATGTGGGAATAATAAAAGTAAAATATGAAAACCTACAGTGTTTTTTTAAAAAGATTTTATATATTTATTAGACGGAGGGATAGAGATAGAATGCACAAGTAGACATAGATTTATCTATGAGGACTTTTTATGAATAACAAAGGGAAATTTGGTATTAAAAATAACACCTAGTCATATAATTATTCCCAAGTTATTTTTGATAAATCCCAATTATAACACATGAAGATTTCTTAAAACGAGGATTTTAATTCCCTGCTTACTTCTCCAGCTTCATTTCTGTACCATCCTTTCCTTCCCCAGGCTCTGGCTGCACACACTGTTTCCTTTCCTTAGTCCTTGCAATGTTCCATACTATTCCTTCTCCCATTTCACTCCTTTAGTCATCCTCAGCTTGCAGCTCCAGTATTAGTTCTCAGGAACGTCTCTGTTATCACCCATTCCCATTAGACATACCCTTCACCTTCCTTCCTGGCACTTAACAGTTTGTAACTATACACATGATTATGTGATTTTTTGGGGGGGAGGGGCAAATCATGGTTTCTCTATTCATCATAAACTGTGAGATTGACCATGTCTGTCTTTCCTCACAGTACAATGCCCGCCACACCAGATACTCCATAAATATTAAATAAATGTTGAATAAGTTTAGTTTCATAAAATCACTATTTAACGTACTGATTATACATGATTAACAGCTGACTTGTCATTAAGAATAATGAAGGTCAGAGGGGGGACAAGATGGCGGGGTACTAGGAAGAGGCGTCTTTTCAGCTGGTACCCCAAAGTGAGCTGATTACCTACCAAAGAACTCTGATCACCCATGAAATCAGCCTGAGATCAGAATTATACACGTCTGGATCTCTACAGGGGCAGAAGACGCCAGTGAGCAGGTAAAGCGGAATGGGAACAGCGGACTGATATCGGAAGATAAACAAAAGGGGGAGGGAGCCACCAGAGGCGACCGGTGCAAAAGTAATACCCCGATACGAGCGAGAGTGCCCTGCGTCTGGGGACCAGCATTAACTCGGAGACTGGTTGAAAGCACTCCAAAAGAGCAAAGGATCGCAGGGGCAAACTGTGGGAATCGGGGCGGCTAGGGACAGGGGCTTGAGTCCCCGGTCCCAGACGGCCTCCCCGGCGCGGAGGCAGAGAGAGTGCGGCGGAGAAACCGGCTCCTGGTCCCTAAGCCGCCAGCGTGCCCCAGAGCGCGGGGTTCCGGCTCCTGTGAGGGGATGGGAGCCGGTCTGCAGAACGCGCGCTAGCCCTACCACAAAGCTTGAGATGCGCGTGCACGTCGCTCCAGCTCTCCTGGGTTTCTAAGGCCCTGGGGCGCTTCTTGACCCGGGCCATTGTTTCAAAGTCTAAGCCTCGCGCCCGCGAAACTCTTCCCCGGACAGAGGCGCGCAAAAGCCCAGCCTGCGGCTTACGGACCAGCGCCCCGTTCTCAGTGCCCCAGACGCGCGCCCGACCCACAGCCGCCTCTGAAAAGAGGTGCGCGCAAGCCGGGCACTCCCAGCCCCGGCCAGCGGCAAAATCTCAGTGAGCGATCGCTGCTTGGAACCTCTCTGGCGGTCAGGAGCTCCCAGACAGCCGCCACTGCCTTGGCTTTGGGGACGAGCAAAAGATCCTGCGCCCCCAGGGTCTTTAACTTGGAACCTGCACTGCCAGCATCCAAGGGGGAATTTATTCAGCTTCTGCACCCAGACTGAGGCTTCTGAGACGGAGATCAGGAAGTGTTCCAGGGTGCACCTTGACTGCACCAGAGTTGATACATCCAGCTACATCTGTTCAGTCTTCTCCCACCAAAATGACTAGGAGGAGGAATGCCCAACAGAAGAAAAATACAGAGGATGGACCTTCCGCAACAGAGCGAACGGCTATCAACATAGACAATATGTCGGAAAGAGAATTCAGGCTAACAATTATCCAGGCAATAGCTAGGTTGGAGAAAGCCATGGATGACCAAACAGAATTGATTAGAGCCGAACTGAAAGCGACCAGACAGGATGTTCACAATGTTAGGGCAGAGCTTAAAGCTACCAGGGAGGAGGTCCACAATGCTCTCAATGAGTTCCAATCCAATCTAAACTCTCTCAAAGCTAGGGTAACTGAGACAGAAGATAGAATTAGTGATCTGGAAGACAAACAGATAGAGAGAAAGGATCAGGAGGAAGCCTGGAACAAACAGCTTAGATCCCACGAAAGCAGAATTAGGGAAATAAGTGATGCCATGAAGCGTTCCAACGTCAGAATTATTGGAATTCCTGAAGGGGAGGAGAAAGAAAGAAGTCTAGAAGATGTCGTGGAACAAGTCCTTCATGAAAACTTTCCGAATCTCGCGAATGAAACCAGCGTTCATGTACTAGAGGCTGAACGGTCTCCACCCAAGACTATACACTCCAAAAAAACATCACGACACCTGATAGTCAAATTGAGAAATTATAATTGTAGGTATAATCTCTTGAAAGCCGCCAGGGCAAAGAGGCTCCTTACTTACAGAGGGAAGCCCATCAGAATAACGTCAGACCTGTCCACAGAGACCTGGCAAGCCAGAAGAGGCTGGCAAGATATATTCAGGGCACTAAATGAGAAGAACATGCAGCCAAGAATACTTTATCCAGCAAGACTGACATTCAAAATGGATGGAGAGATAAAGAGTTTCCAAGACCGGCAAGACTTAAAAGACTATGCAACCACCAAGCCGATACTGCAGGAAATATTAAGGGGGGTTCTATAAAAGAGGAAAAATCCCAAGAATAGCATTGAACAGAAATATAGAGACAGTCTACAGAAAGAAAGACTTCAAAGGTAACTCGATGTCAATAAAAACGTATCTATCAATAATCACTCTCAATGTGAATGGCCTCAATGCACCCATAAAACGGCACAGGGTTGCAGATTGGATAAAACGACAGGACCCATCCATATGCTGTCTACAAGAGACCCATTTTGAACCTAAAGATACACGCAGACTGAAAGTGAAGGGGTGGAGAAGCATCTTTCATGCCAATGGGACTCAAAAGAAGGCTGGGGTAGCGATTCTCATATCAGATAAATTAGACTTCAAACTAAAGACTGTAGTCAGAGATACAGAAGGACACTACATAATCCTTAAAGGGACTATCCACCAAGATGATCTAACAATTGTAAATATCTATGCTCCCAATATGGGAGCAGCCAATTACTTAAGAAAACTGTTAATCAAGATAAAGAGTCATATTGATATGAATACACTAATCGTAGGTGATCTTAACACGCCTCTTTCAGAATTAGACAGATCATCGAAGCAGAAAATCAATAAAGAAACAAGAGCATTGAACGACACATTGGACCAGATGGACCTCATAGATATATACAGAACATTCCACCCTAAAACAGCAGAATACTCATTCTTCTCAAGTGCACACGGAACCTTCTCCAGAATAGACCACATACTGGGTCACAAATCAGGACTCAGCCGATACCAAAAGACTGAGATTATTCCCTGCATATTCTCAGATCACAATGCTTTGAAACTGGAGCTCAATCACAAGGAAAAGTTCCGAAGGAACTCAAACACCTGGAAGCTAAAGACCACCTTGCTTAAGAATGCTTGGATCAACCAGGAGATCAAAGAAGAACTGAAACAATTCATGGAAACCAATGAGAATGAAGACACTTCGGTCCAAAACCTATGGGATACAGCAAAGGCGGTCCTAAGGGGAAAATATATAGCCATCCAAGCCTTGCTCAAAAAAATTGAAAAATCCAGAACACACCAGCTGTCTCTACACCTTAAAGAACTGGAGGATCAACAACAAATCAAACCAACTCCACACATAAGAAGGGAAATCATCAAGATTAGAGCTGAGATCAATGAGGGAGAAACCAGAGATACAGTAGAACGTATCAATGAAACTAGAAGCTGGTTTTTTGAAAGAATCAATAAGATCGATAAGCCACTGGCTACACTAATCCAAAAGAAAAGAGAGAAATCCCAAATTCATAAAATTATGAATGAAAGGGGAGAGATCACAACTAACACCAAGGAAGTAGAAACAATCATCAGAAGTTACTACGAACAGTTATATGCCAATAAGCTTAGCAACCTTGATGAAATGGATGCATTCCTGGAAAAATATAAACTACCAAAATTGAACCAGGAAGAAACCGACAACCTGAATAGACCGATATCTAATAACGAGATTGAAGCAGTGATCAAAAATCTCCCAAAAAACAAGAGCCCAGGACCTGATGGATTCCCTGGGGAATTCTACCAAACCTTCCAAGAAGAAATAACACCTATTTTCCTGAAGCTGTTTCAAAAAATTGAAGCAGAAGGAAAACTTCCAGACTCTTTCTATGAAGCCAGCATTACCCTGATCCCCAAACCAGGCAAGGACCATACCAAAAAGGAGAATTTCAGACCAATATCACTGATGAATATGGATGCTAAGATTCTCAACAAGATCCTAGCCAACAGGATCCAACAACACATTAAAAAGATTATCCACCATGATCAGGTGGGATTCATCCCTGGGCTACAAGGATGGTTCAACATTCGTAAATCAATCAATGTGATACAACAAATTAATAGGAGAAGAGAGAAGAACCACATGGTCCTCTCAATTGATGCAGAAAAAGCATTTGACAAAATCCAACATCCGTTCCTGATTAAAACGCTTCAAAGTATAGGGATAGAGGGAACATTCCTGAACCTCATCAAATCTATCTATGAAAGACCCACAGCAAATATCATCCTCAATGGGAAAAAGCTTGCAGCCTTCCCGTTGAGATCAGGAACAAGACAAGGATGCCCACTTTCACCACTCTTGTTCAACATAGTATTAGAAGTCCTAGCAACAGCAATCAGACAACAGAGAGAAATAAAAGGTATCCAAATTGGTAATGAAGAAGTCAAACTCTCTCTCTTCGCAGATGACATGATTCTTTATATGGAAAACCCAAAAGACTCCACCCCCAAACTACTAGAACTCATACAGCAATTCAGCAGCGTGGCAGGATACAAAGTCAATGTGCAGAAATCAGTGGCTTTCTTATACACTAACAAGGAAAATACAGAAAGGGAAATTAGAGAATCGATTCCATTTACTATAGCACCAAGAACCATAAGATACCTGGGAATAAACCTAACTAAAGAGGTAAAGGATCTATACTTGAGGAACTATAGAACACTCATGAAAGAAATTGAAGAAGACACAAAAAGATGGAAGACCATTCCATGCTCTTGGATCGGAAGAATAAACATCGTTAAAATGTCTATACTGCCTAGAGCAATCTATACTTTTAATGCCATTCCGATCAAAATTCCACCGGCATTCTTCAAAGAGCTGGAGCAAATAATCCAAAAATTTGTATGGAAACAGAAGAGACCCCGAATCGCTAAGGAAACGTTGAAAAACAAAAATAAAGCTGGCGGCATCACCTTACCTGATTTCAAGCTTTATTACAAAGCTGTGATCACCAAGACAGCATGGTACTGGCATAAAAACAGACACATAGACCAGTGGAACAGAGTAGAGAGCCCTGATATGGACCCTCAACTCTATGGTCAATTAATCTTCGACAAAACAGGAAAAAATATACAGTGGAAAAAAGACAGTCTCTTCAATAAATGGTGCTGGGAAAACTGGACAGCTATATGTAGAAGAATGAAACTCGACCATTCTCTTACACCGTACACAAAGATCAACTCAAAATGGATAAAAGACCTCAACGTGAGACAGGAATCTATCAGAATCTTAGAGGAGAACATAGGCAGTAATCTCTTCGATATCAGCCACAGCAACTTCTTTCAAGATACGTCTCCAAAGGCAAAGGAAACAAAAGCGAAAATAGACTTCTGGGACTTCATCAAAATCAAAAGCTTCTGCACAGCAAAGGAAACAGTCAAAAAAACAAAGAGGCAACCCACGGAATGGGAGAAGATATTTGCAAATGACAGTACAGACAAAAGGTTGATATCCAGGATCTATAATGAACTCCTCAAACTCAACCCACACGAAACAGACAAACACATCAAAAAATGGGCAGAAGATATGAACAGACACTTCTCCAATCAAGAAATACAAATGGCTATCAGACACATGAAAAAATGCTCATCATCATTAGCCCTCAGGGAGATTCAAATTAAAACCACATTGAGATATCACCTTACACCAGTTAGAATGGCCAAAATTAACAAAACAGGAAACAACATGTGTTGGAGAGGATGTGGAGAAAGGGGAACCCTCTTACACTGTTGGTGGGAATGCAAGTTGGTGCAGCCTCTTTGGAGAACAGTGTGGAGATTCCTCAAGAAATTAAAAATAGAGCTTCCCTACGACCCTGCAATTGCACTCCTGGGTATTTACCCCAAAGATACAGATGTCGTGAAAAGAAGGGCCATCTGTACCCCAACGTTTATAGCAGCAATGGCCACAGTCGCCAAACTATGGAAAGAACCAAGATGCCCTTCAACGGATGAATGGATAAGGAAGATGTGGTCCATATACACTATGGAGTATTATGCCTCCATCAGAAAGGACGAATATCCAACTTTTGTAGCAACATGGACGGGACTGGAAGAGATTATGCTGAGTGAAATCAGTCAAGCAGAGAGAGTCAATTATCATATGGTTTCACTCATTTGTGGAGCATAACCAATAGCATGGAGGACAAGGGGCGTTAGAGAGTAGTAGGGAATTTGGGTAAATTGGAAGGGGAGGTGAACCATGAGAGACTATGGACTCTGAAAAACAGTCTGAGGGGTTTGAAGTGGCGGGGGGGTGGGAGGTTGGGGTACCAGGTGGTGGGTATTATAGAGGGCACAGCTTGCATGGAGCACTGGGTGTGGTGAAAAAATAATGAATACTGTTTTTCTGAAAATAAATAAATTGGGAAAAAAAAAAAAAAAGAATAATGAAGGTCAGAGGTAAAAGGATGACATTCAAATGTGGAAAAAAAATATATAGCCAAGCAAGAATTCTGTATCATTCTATATCCAGCAAAACTATCCTTCAAAAAAGGAGTGATAACATGTTCTAGTCCTTTGCTTTGTAAGAACAGAAACTTGATTCTGATAATTTACCTGAAAAGTTGAAAAATATAGTTTTTCAAGTTGTTAAATACAACCCAAATGCTACCATAATCCAGTAACAAAGCAATGATGTTGGACTAGGTTTCTTTCCCTTTAAAAATTAGAAAATGATTTCTAGCATAGTAAAAGGCTTTACGTACAAATAAAAAGGCCTCATTTTTACCTTTAAATAACTCATTAGCTCTTAGATTTTTGCTTGTGACTTTTTTAAAAGATCATTTCTTTGATGGAATTCTTCATTTGTGGAATAAGATGCCCTTGAATACTTATGACATTTATCCTTTCCTCAACAGCACATCTAATTCTACTATTATGAATGGCATTCAATTATACTACAATAATTCCATAAATATGTTCATCTTTGTTTTGATATCCAGTTGGAAGCTGTACTTTTTGTACTAACAATACAAAGGAACCATATGGAAGCAATCAATATCGGACCATCTGCTAATATTGCCAACATTATTACATATATTACTATAACATGTACTTTTTTCAATCCATTTATTTCCACAACTAATGCTTCCATAATGACATAAATGATGGTATCTAAATAAACTAGTACTTCATTTAAATTATCTATTCAGCTCCTTTTTTTTTTTTTTTAAAGAAAAGTAAGTGAATCTATATACATTCCCAAGATTTGCTTCTGGAATGCAATACTTTTGGGGTTCTGGTTTTCAGACAGATAATATTTTATTACACTCCAAGAGAAGATAGAAATCTTTTTTTTTAAATTATTTATTTATTTGACAGAGAGAAATCACAAGTAGACGGAGAGGCAGGCAGAAAGAGAGAGGGAAGCAGGCTCCCTGCTGAGCAGAGAGCCCGATGTGGGACTCGATCTCAGGACCCTGAGATCATGACCTGAGCCGAAGGCAGCGGCTTAACCCACTGAGCCACCCAGGCGCCCAAGAAGATAGAAATCTTTAGAGTACTCTACACAAATCCAAAAAAACTTGTTTACAGAATTCTTGGCCACAATGTAAGGTAAAAGCCAATTACCACTGCAAAATTAAACAAAGAAATAAAAGGTACAGACTGTATGGAGAAAACCTATAATGTTCTGACTGCTACCAACAGATCAGTAAGTTGTTGAGCTATCAATCATGCCAGCCATGTGAATGGATGAAAATACTAATTTAGGATTAATAAAAGCAGGAACAGAAAAAGGCAATGTTTACTAGAAAAATCTCTCCACCTATTCAAATACTACCCTATCCTTGTGGATTAATTTAAAACATCATTTCTTTCATAAAGTCATCCTTTATTACAAAACACCCTCACGACTTAAAATCGCAAAGAATAGGACAAATTGACCTCATGTACCTCCTGATGTATACTGAGGATATAACAATACCAAAGTAGCGCTGTTGCCAAAACAAAACAAAACAAAGTTTAACCTGAATATAATTAAGAAAATGATCAGCAAACTCAAAAAGAGGGTCATACATAACAAACTGCCTAGATTAGAAATCAACAAACTTCTAAGGTCAGATAGTAAACATTTTAGGTTTGTGGGCCACACAGCTTCTGTTGCAACTACAGAACTCTGCCGCTGCAGTGCAAAAGCAGCTATAGGCAGTATGTGCATCAGGAGTATAGCTATTTTTCAAAAAAAAAAAAAAACTTTATTTATAGAAACAGTTGGGTCAGCCCATGGGCCATATTTTGCCAAACACTGATCTAGACTCTGAATAAATGACAATGTAATGAAAGACCAAATAAAGACTATTGTAGATGGAGACTAGAGAGACAACTAAATATACACATGACCTTTCTGGGATCAAAAACAACTCCATCATAATTATATTGGGAAACCTGGATATGGATTATAAGAATATTGTGTCAATATATAATTTCCAAAGTTTGATTATTATATGTAGTTAAAAAGGAAATTATCTTGTCTTTAGGAGATACATGTTGAAGTATTCAGGACTGTACTGTTATGGCCTCTGCAACTAAATCAAGTGGTTAAAAAAAAAGTGGGTAAGTGCATACGTACACATATGAAGATCAAGCAAATGTGGCAAATTAGATTCTATGGCAAAGGTTACAAAATATTTACTGTATTATTCCTACTTTTCTGAAGTTCTGAAATTTTAAAAAATAAAAACAGGAAACAAACAATGGCACAATAAAAAATATAATTAGTTATACTCTGCCCTAAAAAATATCTCCTTTGAGTTCTTTCTTCTCTGAACTGCCATTTCTATTAACTCATTGAACCATACAGTTCAGCAAGCCCTTATTATGTCTTAGTCTCTAAATGTCTTCTGCTAAGTCTTACCCTCACAAAGTCCTTGATATGGTAGTAGGTATATAGTATATGTTCAATAAACTCTATGCTAACAAAAGATTAGGATGGGGCCATAAAAACATATGAACAAACATGAGCCATAAACCCCACTAAAAATGACATGTAACAATATCTTACCTAACTGAAATAATATCTGTACACACCAAATAAGTAACAAATAAATTCTAGGAGAAATTAAACAGAAAGTTGTAGAAAAGTAAATGAAAGTATAGATAAATGAAGTAATTTTACTAATACTGATTAGCCTTTCTGGAACCAGAGCTTAACCACATTCTGGTGATAATTATAAGGTCGTAGTAATAACAATTTACATTTCCAGACTTTGAATTTTTTTCAGAAATTTTCATTATCTCTTTTGTGCTTCATATGACTCTATATGATAGACATATAGAGGTATATATTATTTATACCCAATTGAGAAATGAAAAAAATGAGGCCAAGAGTTGGAGTTGCTTAGTATCCCAGTGCACCACTGGTAAAGTCAAGACTTGAAGCTAACTAAGTCTTGTTGCTTCTCCTTTAAGGCACATTCTATATTTGGGGCAAAAGCGGCAGGATAGTATAGGTAACTTTTTGTTTAGGAGTCAAAGGCAAAAGTTGGGGGGGTGAATTTTACACGTGGGCTTTGAGCTTTTTAAAGAGAACAGTGTACTCTATAGGCAATGAGCAGGAACTAAAAAAGATGAAGCCTCAACCCCATGGTGGAAATTTAAGCTTTTTAGAGTTTCTTTGTGATTTCTGTGCTGTTTTCTTAGGACTCTGAGCTTGATTCTATTTTTATTTTTATTTTTTAAAGATTTTATTTATTTATTTGAAAAAGGGAGTGTATGGTCAGGTGGGAGGGGCAGAGGGAGAAGGAGAAGATTCTTTGATAAGCAGGGAGCCCAGTGTGGGGCTCAATTGCAGGACCCTGATATCATGACCTGAGCTGAGGGCAAACACTTTGAGTCTCCTAGGGCACCTTGATTCTATTTTTTAAAAAATTCCCCACACCATAATCTTATTACAGACCCCTATGTAAATGAAATTTGGTGGTAATTTGCATTCATAAACAGTGTGTACACACACACACACACACACACAAAGGATACATATTTTTGAATAAATTTTTAACTCATCATATACCTATGCTTAAATAAGCACAGACCTCATCATATACCTATGCTTAAATAAGCACATATTTTTCCCACTCTACAGAAAAGGAAGCTAAAGTTAATTATTGTAAAATTATTTATTCAAAGTTATACACCTCACTAGTTGAAAAAGATAAAACAGAATCCAAAGTACTCCCATTTCAATGGTGTCCAACTTCCAAGCTGTAACATAAAAACAAAAAAATCTCCTTAACTGTTCTATCCTACATAAACAGCTATACTTGTGTTTTAGATTTACTTATTTGAGAGAGAGTATGTGTGCGTACAAAGTAGGGAGGGGAAAAGGGAGAGGGAGAGAGAATCTTAAGCAGACTTCCCACTGAGCGTGCAGCCTTGAGGCAGGGCTCGATCTTAGGACCCTGAGATCACGACTTGAGCTGAAATCAAGAGTGGAGTCTCCCAGGTGCTCCCCAAGTAGCTATACTTTTAAAAAAGGTTAAGAGGCTCCTGGGTGGCTCAGTCAATTGAGTGTCTGCCTTTGAGTTCAGGTCATGATCCTGTGACTAGGTTCCTTGCTCAGAGTCTGCTCCTCTCTCTCCTTCTGCCCCTCCCCAGGCTTGTGCTCTGCTCTCTCTCATTCATTCTCTCTCAAATAAATAAATAAATAGTATCTTTGAAAATAAATAAATAAAAGAGAATAACAACTACTAAGATTTCTTTCCTCAAATATTTTACCCAAATCACTAGTAATTTAGTGTATAAGGAGATCAATTTTCCATCTAAACAAACACTGGGTCAGTGGGTGGAGGGGATGCTTTCAAGTGGTAGGTGGGGATGTTTTCAAGGGCAGAAAACCAGTCTTAACATTAAAACTTTACTTGGCAAGTCTTGAGTCCCTCTTGAAACCCTGTACATTTTTAGTCTGTACCACCTCCTTAGTTAAAATGTTCTGTAAGTTTTCTACTCACTGGATAAAGGAGTAGGTAGAGAAAGAGATAGTCACAGAACAGGGATAGCAGCTGCAGTAACACTGCTGATGTATTAAAGAGGAATGGATCATGAAATTCAGTGATTAGAGCACTGGAAAATAGCTTGAGATCAAAAGAAAAGTCACTTAGGTCCCCTTCCTTTCCTTAAACCCTCAAATCCCACTGTTAACCTTAGCTACTGAAACAACTGTAAATCTAGGTCTTCTTTTTAGTTCCTACCACAGTACTCTCCACCTACTACTTCAACACTGGGTAACTGTGATGGTCTTTGATAATGTGTCCCCTTTACCCTCAGATTCTCCCCCATTTATCCCTTCCTAAATGTCACTGTTCTAGAATCTTTCATAAATACCATCATTACAGGATAAATTTCAAATCTGTATTTTACACAGCCTTATCCTGTATATTAAATCTTAACCTTTCACCACGGAGCCCACCTGGAAATTGTGTCTCAGTCCAGAAGATCTCCTTAGAATCCCATAAATACAGAAGTTCATTCCTCTTTCTGTGTTTGTGCTTTTCCTTAGGCTCTTTGACCATCTAATCATGGTTTCTCAACTGAGCACTAGCTCAGTTAGTTAGGGGCTGAATAATTCTTTCTTGTGGAGAGCTGTCTTGTACATTACAGGATGCTTAGCAGTATGTCTGGCCTTATTCACTAAATGCCAGTAGCACCCTCAACCCCAAGTTGTGATAACCAAATGTAACTCCAAATAACCAAGTATTTCTTGAAGGGCAAAAATCACCCCTGGCTAAGAACTACTGATCTAAATCCAAGTCTCACTTCAAGCCCTAACTCAACCCTGTAAGAAATCTGCAATCACTAAAGCCTATAGTCACCCCTCCCTTCTCGAAACCTGTATGAAATGTTTTGTTTGTAAAGGACTAATTTTTTCAATATTGCTTGATGACAGGTTCCATCAAAACTAGGTTCCATGTATATTATATCTTGACAACTGAAAACATTAGGCCTGAAAATAGTTCATTACTAATAATTCCAAATGGTAGAACATGCACAAATATTCTCAGAATACAACTATGTGAGAAGTATTCTTTTAAAGCTCTCGAGAAAGCTGAAAATTAACTCATCAGCTAATGCAATAATTCAGGTAACAAGTAATCTTAATTCCATTTTAAAAAGTTCATTCTAAGCCATTTCAAACATAGGATTTCATTTTACTTCCCATCCCACCCTACAATCTAATTATCAAAACTTTTGTTTAATGCTGCAGTAATTTGTATCTTATCAAGAACTGAAGTGCCAGATATTTAACTTACTGTAGATACACTTTTTCACAAAGAATTTTTTAAAAACTGTACTTGAAGTATGAATAAAATATAAGTAGAAAATCAAGAACATGTAAACATCAAAACATACAGATCATAAAAGCCAGATTCGATGTTAACTGCATTTCACATTCACCTCTCAGCTTTAAAAATAAAAGCAAATGAAGAGAAATAATTTATACATTCATTACATATTTATAAAATACCAAAAAGAATCATACAACAGTGAAAAGGAAACATTTTCTATTACTGAGTCCTAAAATAAATCATTCACATGACTAGGCATGAGTCAGTAAAAATAATTGTTCAAGGAATTAAGGCAGTATAGTCTGGGCACCTAAATTCCAAGTGGTTCAGCTTGATCCACTGGAAGAAATAGATGGACTACAGAGTCTTGAAATGATTTGCTAGTCAACTTCTTTAAGTCAAGCTTTTGAGAAGTAAAGAAAGGACAATTCTGGATTCTACTGTCTCATAAGAATCTGGTGTGCTGGTGTTTTATATCATTTGCTGGTAACAGATCTATATGAGCTAGAGGCTTTACGTGTACACCACAGATAAAAAGAACCAAACCCACAGCATTAAGCACATGGTAAGTAATCATTACTTTTTCTTAAATCCAGACAGACAATAAAATTGGTACCTTAGTGAGCAAGTAAAGGAGCTAGAACTCTTACCTAGATAGAGGACAAACCTCACTTAAATGTAAATTCTTAAATAAGTACTTGATTGGGTTCTTTCCCTTTAAAGAGTGGATCTCGTGGCACCTCTGTGGCTCAGTGGGTTAAAGCCTCTGCCTTCAGTTCAGGTCATGATCTCAGGGTCCTGGGATTGAGCCCCAGATGGGGTTCTCTGCTCAGTGAGGAGCCTGCTTCCTCCTCTCTCTCTGTCTGCCTGCCTCTCTGCTTACTTGTGATCACTCTCTGTCAAAAAAAGAAAAAAAATCTTAAAAAAAAAATAAAGAGGGGCGCCTGGGTGGCTCAGTGGTTTAAGCCTCTGCCTTCAGCTCAGGTCATGATCTCAGGGTCCTGGGATCGAGCCCCACATCGGGCTCTCTGCTCAGCGGGGAGCCTGCTTCCCCCCCTCTCTCTGCCTGCCTCTCTGACTACTTGTGATCTCTCTCTATCAAATAAAAAAATAAAAATCTTTAAAAAAAAATAAAGAGAGGATCTCTACCACAGATATATATAAAAATTTCAAAAATTCTTTATAGAAATATTAGATGTCTTGTTCCAAATCTATGCCTGCTAATCAGAATTTCCAAAGGTGGGACCTACCAGAATTAAAAGTAGTTAAAAGTAGTTTTGGCATGGAAAATTTTCAGTAACCAGTTACAGTATTTATTTATTTCCCCTTTCTAGTTAGCTTACCTAACATTCACTTTTCTGTAGTAATCAGCAGCCTCTGTTGACACCTTCTGTATAGTGCTACTATGTCTTCAAATCAGGGAGATCAACTACCCATTAGGGCACTTCCAATCTCATGGAGATATGTCAGCAATCAGTTGAGCCTCGTTTCTTCTCAAGCCTTCAACCACTAAATGTCGAAGGATGCCTTTGAAAATCATCACCCTCTTCATCTTTCCGCAAACACATGGAAAAATCTCACTAACAAACTGAACTTCAAGAGCACTTTTTAGGAGAGAGGTCTTGTTAGGGAATGAGCAACAGCAAATCTGAACTTCAATTAGTTTTTGTTCTGATTACTATATACTTTGGGACAAGTTTGCTTTTATTTTTTAAGTAACAAAGATGAAAATAAAAGATTCATAAAAAAAAAATAAAAAAAAATAAAAGATTCATTGAAAGCTTGTGATTTGGCAGTATACTAACACAGTTCCTTTCTCAGAATGAATATTTTTCTTCTCTTTCTCTCTCTCTCTCTCTCTCTCTCTCACAAACACACACACACACACACACACTCTCTCTCTCTGTGCTTGTTATACAGAGGAAGAGTATGGGGGGAAGTAGAGGTGATGGAGGTCAGGAATCTGCATTTTAAATAAGCATTTAAATAAGCATTCCTGGTAATTCTGAAGCTGGTAGTCCAAGGACAACCCTGAAAAAACAAGATCCACAGACAAGTAGTACCTGGTCAGGTAGAATATTCCATTCTAAGCAGAGGGAAGAACAAAAACAAGATATGAAGGTATCCATGAATATGCTATGCCTGAGGAACAGGTGCTTTGGTCCTTGCTGGTTCTCAGTTTCTGTATCTGATAAATGAAGAGGCAGACCACACTGTCTCTGAGGTCTTTCCCAAAGGTAATACCTGATCATCACCCAAACTACTCACTGTTACCTGAAGATACTGTGTTCATTGCTATTCATTTATTCACTCAGCAAACTTATAAAGTACTAATGAATGGAGAAATTCAGTGTTAGTCCTCAAACGATGTTTAGTCTGGTGGAGAAAGAGACAATTACCATAAAGTGCCACGGAACAGAATTAGGGACAGCATCACAAAGAAAGCTTGAGTAGAAACTTTATGGGGAACAAGGGGTGGCATTCCAGGAAGGAATGGCACATGAAAAGGCATGCAGACATGACGCCACATGCTAGACCCAGGACACAGTGAGCAGTTAAGTATGGTTTTAGCATAACATGCATGCTGGAGAGTGGTTTAAAAAAACGAAGCTTATAAAGAGAGAAAACAGTTCATATATGCCATGTAAAGGGCTCAGATTTTACCAGAAGGAGGAAATGAAAACAGGGAATCAGGCCTGCATTTTACTATGACAGTTTGGTGACAGTATAAAGAGTAAATAAACAAGATACTACCCTACATCTGTCTAGAATCAATAAGACAAGAAAGAGCAAGTGTTGATGAGAATATGGAGAAAAGGAGCCCTTGTGCACTATTGGTAGAAATGAAAAGTGCAACAGCCATTGTAGAAAAGAATATGGAGGTTCCTCAAAAAATTAAAAATAGAAATACCATATGATCCAATAATTCCACTACTGGTTATTTACCCAAAGAAAACAAAAACACTAATTCAAAAAAATATATGCACTCCATGTTTCCCATGTTTATTGCAACATTAATACAATAGCCAAGATACGGAAGAAATCCAAGTGTCCATCAATAGACAAATGGTTAAAAAAGATGTGGTATAATAATGTACAGACTGAGGGTGCCTGGGTGGCTCAGTGGGTTAAGCCTCTGTCTTTGGCTCAGGTCATGGTCTCAGGGTCCTGGGATCGAGCCCATCAGGCGCTCTGCTCAGCGAGGAGCCTGTTTCCTTTTCTCCCTCTGCCTGACTCTCTGCCTACTTATGTTCTCTATCTTTGTCAAATAAATAAATAAAATCTTTAAAAAAAGAATTTAAAAAATGTACAAACTTGTCCAATACAATCACACTGTATACTAAAAATTAATGTAGTATTGCATGTCAACTATACTTCTATAATAAAAACATGTGATATACATATGTATATGGTATGTATACAGTGGATATTACTCAGTCATAAAAAAAGATGAGATCTTGTCATTTTCAATAACATGGATAAATGTAGAGGATATTATGCTAAGTGAAATAAGTCAGACATAGAAAGCCAAATACCATATATGATATACATGTAATCTAAAAAATAGAACAAATGAATGAACAAACAAAAAGCAGAAACAGACCCATAAATACAGAGAACAAAGTGATGGTTGCCAGAGGGGAGGGGGATGAGTGGATGGGCAAAATGGGTTAAGAGTAATGAGAGATACAAGTTTCTAGTTATGGACTGAATAAGTAATGGAGATAAAAGGTACAGCATAGGGAAAAGTCAATGATACTATAATAGTGTTGTATGGTGACAGATGGTAGCTATACTTGTGGTAAGCATGGAATAATGTATAGACTTGTTGAATTACTATGTTGTATAATTGAAACTAATGTAATATTGTGTGTACTATACTTCAATTTAAAATTTTTAAATTAATTTAACTTTAAAAATGAACCAGAAGGGGAAAATGTGGAGACAAAGACATCAATTAAGAGGCTACTGTCAAGAAATGATGGCTGCTAAAGCAGAACAATGAGGAGAAAAGTAGGTTCCAAAGAGCAGTTGTTTAGGAGACAAAATCAGATAACCTGTTGACTGGGTGTGGGGTGTTAAAAAAAAAAAAAAAAAAGGAATTTCAGAATTGTTCTAGTTTTAACTTGGGTGACTGAATACTGGCTTCATTCAAAAAACAGGAAATAAAGAGAGTAAGTTTTGTGAGGCAAAACTGGTTTTAAGCTCTGCATATTCAGAGTTTTGGAAACTCGGGTAAAGGTATCCATAGTCAGTCTGGAGCTCAGGTAAGGAGTGTGGGCTAAGAATAGATTTGGAATTCATTATCCTGCAGATGGCAGTTGAGGCTCTAAGACTACTAAAGAGAACAAAATAAAAAGAGAACAAAATAAAGGACAAAACCCTAGAAAGCAACAGTTAATGTTTCGTTTTTTTTATTTTTTGCTTTTCTTAAGATGAACTTGAACATGTTCACATGCCAAAGAGAAGAAAATTACTAAAAAATCTTAGAAAAAAGGGATTAGAGTGAGATCCCTAAGAAACAAGTATAGAAAATTCAAAATGCTCTAGGAGATCGGAAAAGAAAAGTAGAATCTGATGTTAGAGAAACCAAAGAAGGGAAGTTCAAGACTGGGCAATGGTCTAAAGAACCAAGTGCATTTAAGAGGTCTAAGAAGATACACTGGGTTTATCAAAGAAAGTCCTTAGTGGCAGTTAAGTGATAGAAGCCAGAACACTGCAGGTGGAAGAGGTAATAGATGTGTGAAGTGGGAGGTAACTATTTCTACAAATTTGACAGTACGGGAGAGGAAAGAGCAGAAATCAGAGGATAATTGGAGGCATTTTCTTCCTGTTCTTTTGTTGTTGAATAAGGGAAATAAAGCTGATGCAGGGAAGTGAGAAAAGGCATACTAAAGATAAAAGGAAAGGTTAAATGATAATTTACGGCCCGAGGGAGACAGAATGGATGGGATCTAGCATACATATAGGATCAGTTGTGGATAGTAAAAAGCACACCTCTTTAGCTGAGACAGAAGAAAAGGATATCTGCTGATGAGGTTAGGTTTGCCTGGTGGTCACTGTTACAAATTCACTTGAGAGTCTATTTCCTCTGAAAACACAAAACCAGCTGCAGAAAGTACAAGGTCAAAGAGGGGATAGAAGGCTTAAAAGTGATAATAGTAGCTGTGGGTGGAAAAGGAAAAGAATGGCTGAGTTCTATTATGAAACACGATACATTGTCATGACGATAATCCGGTTTTGTGATTTTCAGTACTAGATCTTGATTATCTTTAGATATATGAGTTGAAAAAGCAAATGACTAAACTGAACTAGAGCAGAAAGCAAAAGCAGAGAAAGACAAAAGGCAAGGAAATTTTAGATACTGGTGTGAGTAAATAATGAACCAAGCAGTGTGGCTAGACAAGGAATAAAGTTATTCTACGTAGAGGCTGATGATGATAAAATACTAGTCAAAGGACAGGGTCTGTATGAGGTCATAGATTAAATATAGAAAAATAAGGAAGAGGGAGAGAGGAATAGACAGATGAGAGAAGGCTAGAATTGAGGATTTTTAATATGGAATAGTCTTAGATATTGAGGTCCGACAGACAGTCATCTCAGGTGCTGGAAATGTGATGCACGTGACTGCTTTAGTCTCACCATGGTCTTGTAGGACTTGAGTAATGAAGACTAAGTTGGGTGCTAAATTCATTTTAAAAAATGAGGGAGTAAGGAGGGAGCTGATAAACAGTGGTGAAGAGAAAGGTAGATGGTAATTACACAAGGGATTCCATTATGTTTTACAAGGGTAGGACGGAGTGGCCTAACAATGGCAATGAGGAGATGGAGCATACCAATGCCCCCTGTGGTATGTGGGGCATGACTTCCAATGTGGTGAGCTGCTGGGAAAGCAGTGGTCTTATGGGAGATTTAGGCTCCAAATATCAGGAGGCAGAATGTTCTGTAAGAAGAAGGGATAAATGTTCACAGCAGCAATGGCCACAATAGCCAAACTGTGGAAAGAGCCCAGATGCCCTTCAACAGATGAATAGATAAAGAAGATGTGGTCCATATGTACAATGGGATATTACACAGCCATGAGAAAGGAAGAATACCCAACTTTTGTATCAATGTGGACAGGACTGGAGGAGATTATGCTGAGTGAAATAAGTCAAGCAGAGAAAGTCAATTATCATATTGTTTCACTTACTTGTGGAACATAAAGAATAACATGGAGAACACTAGGAGAAGGAAAGAAAAAGTGAATTGGGGAAAATCAGAGGGGGAGACAAACTATGAGAGACTGTGGACTCTGAGAAACAAATTGAGGGTTTAAGAGGGGAGGGGGGTAGGGGAATGGGTGAGCCTGGATGTGGGTATTAAGGAGGGCACAAATTGTGTGTATCACTGGGTGTGATGCATAAACAATGAATCTTGGAACACTGAAAAAAAAAATAAAATTAAGATCTTAAAAAAAAAAAAAGAAGAAGGGATAAAGAGGAGTTTATTTACATCACATATGGGGAGTCCAGAAAAAGAGTTAATGTCTCTGGAAGAAGGCTGATGATCAAGGGAGAGAGAAACTGTGAGGATAAGTCTATAAAAAATTATCAGTGTCGTTACCAAGTATGATAGAAACTAGAAGTAGGGGTGCCTGAGTGAGACAGTTGTTAAGCATCTGGCTTCAGCTCAGGTCATGATTCCAGGATCCTGGGATTGAGCCCAACATTGGGCTCCCTGCTCAGAAGCCTGCTTGTGTTCCCTCTCTCACTGCATCTCTGTCAAATAAATAAATAAAATTTAAAAAAGAAAGAAAGAAAGAAACTGGAAGTAGAATGGGATTTACTGATCTCTGATCTTAAATGAAACTCTCATAGTACTGTTTCAATATCAAGCTGCCCCAAACTCTAGAATTTTATTTGGTTGCTAAGGTTAAACAACAGTGTTAGTTTTGTTGACTATATTATTAAAAGAAAAAAGAACTTCAAGAATCTCGGGCAATCAATGAAACTGAGAATAAAAAGATTAATGATGTTTACAATCATCTGTCATTAATATGGACATTCAGAAAATAAAATTACAGCTTAAAATCTCATGAGAAACTCAAATTTCAAAAGATTAAAGGGTATCCCTTGAAGCATGAAAGAGATAGTTTGGAAGGTAAGGCAGTATTTTGATCTCTAGATAGTATGTTTATAGAAAACTGATTGAAAATACAAATCCATTCTGAATATTTACATTACACAGTGAGTTCCCAGCTTAAATTCACTCAGTGTTTGGCAAGAATCAATATAGTACTCTGTTCCCAATTTCAGGATTCAGGGACTTTGTCTCCCCACCTGGTGTCCTTCTCACGGCAGACCCTCTGGTTTTGAGACAGAAAAGCTCTGAAAAATGGGCAAAGGGAGGAAGACATAGTAGTATAGGACTGAGGATCCAAATTATTTTGAATACAAATACAGCAGAATGAGAGATAAAAATCCTCAGTGTGATTACTTTGTCACAACATATATAATACCTATTAGGATTCATATAGCAATGAACAGAATTTTACGTGGAAAAAAAGACTGAATCCAAAGTATAATCACCAGGAACAGACCTTCTAACAAAGGGAAATTTCTCAAAGAAAAAAATAATAAGGCAGAGAACTTAATAAAAGAGTATTCCAATCAGCTCAAACAAAGAGAACATTTCTGAAAAACGAAACTCATGTTAAAATCCTGTGTAATTTATTTATTTTTTTAAAGATTTTATTTATTTATTTGACAGACAGAGAGCACAAGTAGGCAGAGAGGCAGGCAGAGAGAGAGGAAGAAGCAGGCTTCCCGCTGAGTAAAGACCCCTGATGCGGGGCTCGATCCCAGGACCCTGAGACCATGACCTGAGCCGAAGGCAGAGGCTTAACCCACTGAGCCACCCAGGTGCCCCCAAATCCTGTGTAATTTAAAGCGGCAATTGCACATTTTAAAAATTCTTCTTTTTTCTTTTTAAGATTTATTTATTTGTCTTAGAGAGGTAGGGAGGGGGAGGAGAAAATCTCAAGCAGACACCCTGCTGAGCTTGCAGAGCCCTACTCTGGGCTAGATATCTCTACCTGGAGATTACCACCTGAGATGAAATCAAGATTTGGATGCTTAATCAACTGACCCACCCAGCTGCCCCACTTTGAAACTCTTTTCCAAATCAATCCCAATTACAGTATCTCTGGTCTATAGCCATACCTCTTCTCTTTCTTAAAAAACAAAAAAACAAACAAAACAGCAACAAAAAACCAAAACAACTTTGGGAAGAGAGATCATTGGAAGATAAAAGTAAATCTATACCTCCAGATAAGAAAACTGCTGTTTTAGAGCTACTGCAACTAGTTTGTTTAGAGGCTTTTCGGTTCACAAAGTACTTTCCTATTTCCCTGTCACATTTCATAATCACAGGTGGGAGGCAGGACGAGGAATATTATGATTACCCAGGCTATTCGGATGCCAAAACTGCAGCTCACCAACTTAAGGGACTTTAGGGATATTGGAAGTGCTGCCATCTTCTGAGGCTCACAATATGGAAGGTAACCATGCTTTTTGACCAAACAGTTCATGGCACTGCCTTGCAGCACTCAAAATGACATTTTATTCTGGAAACAAGTAATATAATAAACTAAGTTCCTTCCTCCCATTTACCGTCTACAGCTGGACTTACAAATTCAAATGCCAGGCTGGTTGACATACCTCAGTAAAATATGTCCCAAATAAAGAAACAATAAAATGATCAAGTCAATCAACAGTAAGTCTCAGTGCTGCGGAGGCTAAAAGGGGATGGGAAACTGGAGAGGCTTACTTTTCGGAGAGAAGGCAGCTGCAAATCACTTACTATTGCCATGTACAGATCTGGTTTCTTAAATCTGATTTTTGAAGAAATCTAGATTTTCATGTGAAAGCTTCAGACCTTTAAATGACAGCAACTTAAAAAAAACAAAACAAACAAAAACTGCAGCAAAATACTTTGGCAAGTGAAATTTGGAGACCAGTCTGAGTGGTATCCAGATATCTGCTGGGGTGATACTATTTTCCTTTAAACCTGAAAATATTTAGGGGCACCTGGGTGGCTCAGTGGTTAAGCCTCTGCCTTCGGCTCGGGTCATGATCTCAGCGTCCTGGGATGGAGCCCCACATTGGGCTCTCTGCTTAGCAGGGAGCCTGCTTTCCCCTCTCTCTCTGCCTGCCTCTCTGCCTACTTGTGATCTCTCTCTCTCTCTGCCAAATAAATAAATAAAATCTTTAAAAAAAAATTTAGGGTTGATTTTTTTGTTTTACCCCCCTAAACTACAAACTGTGGAGTATTCTATCTCAAATCCTACACCACCTCACTTTAGCCTGTTCATTATTTGGGCCAACATACTTCTCAACACATATGGAAGTGTAGTTATGATAGTGTATCAGTAAATCCATGCTATATGTATTTTTAAAAACAGTACCCCTGTTGGGGGCCTAGGTAGTTAAGTCTATTAAGCTTCCCACTCTTGATTTCACAAAGGTCATGATCTCAGGGTCCTGAGATGGACCCCTCCTCCATCAGGCTTCAGAGCTCAGAGGAGGGTTAGCTTGAGATGTTCTCCTCCCTCTCCTTCTGCCTCTCCCCTCAACCCCTCCCTAAAATAATAAATCTTAAAAAACAAAAACAATATCCCTACATAATAATTCCAGAAATTACGTGAATTTAAGAACAGCACAGATTACATATTATTTGCACATGCACTCATATTCTACTTAGCCTATAGTCGTTCTATTGAATGAAGTATTACTTGACTTTTCCTTCTTTCACCATCATTGTTCCTAAATTCCCATAGCAGAAGAGCAGTAGAAATTCAAGATCGGAGACCCAGCAAGGAATTTACTCAGGATGACCATTTTCAAGGCTCGGACACATTTAGCGGTATGCAATTATCTCCAATGAGAAAGTGAGCAGAACTTCCAAGTTCTATTTCTACATATGCCACAACATGCCAACATATCCCAGAACATTATTTCGCAGCAGTTTTCTTCACTTCCACATCTCCCCTTTCCCAAATATACAAGGCTGTTAGAAGTATGTTTTTGTTTTTTTTTTTAAGATTTTATTTATTTATTTATTTATTTGACAGACAGAGATCACAAGTAGGCAGAGAGGCAGGCAGAGAGAGAGAGGAGGAGGAGGCAGGCTCCCTGCAGAGCAGAGAGCCTGATTTGGGGCTCGATCCCAGGATCCTGGGATCCTGACCTGAGACGAAGGCAGAGGCTTTAACCCACTGAGCCACCTAGGTGCCCCAAGACTGTTAGAAGTTTTAACCATCCTAAGTTCCTTCGCCAAGCACAACGCCCGGCGCTGAGAGCGGCTACAAATCGTGCCGGAGGTCTGAATGAATGAAAGCCTTTCCATCACATCACACGCTGCTTTCCTTACTAGCGAGTCTCCGAACTTCAGCCCCACTAGTTTCCCGGGCCAAGTTTCAAAACACAGAACATTTTCACGGAACTCGTTATTTTGTGTGTGTGTGTGTGTTTCCAATTTATTTATTTTCAGAAAAACATTATTCATTATTTTTTCACCACACCCAGTGCTCCATGCAAGCCGTGCCCTCTATAATACCCACCACCTGGTACCCCAACCTCCCACCCCCCCCCCCGCCACTTCAAACCCCTCAGACTGTTTTTCAGAGTCCATGAGAGACTATGGAACTCGTTATTTTAACTCCGGGTGAGTCATTGGGAAAAGAAAATAGACGTAAGCTGTTTCGTTTATGAAGCAAAGACGACAGGACCCGAGTGAGCATGTCCTGCGTGCCCTAATTTAAGGCTTTAAAACGATTTTATTAATTTGTCAGAGAGACGGTGAGCGAGCACAAGCAGGGGAAGCGGCAGGGGAGGCAGGGGGAGAAGTAGGCTCCCCGCTGACGCTGGGATCACGACCCAAGCTGAAGGCAGACGCTTAACCGACTAAGCCACCCACACGCCCCTAATTTGAGGCTTTTTAAAGTACTGAATTGGTTACAATCCCACTAACCGCCGGAAAGAAAAAAAACTCCTGGCATCTTTAGGGCACCCCTGGGGATGCCATCCTCAAAGCACCTAAAATCAAAGAAACCCTCTTTTCCCGGAGCGGTCCAGGCGGCGGGTCGCGCGGGCGCCCGAGCGCCACCGTCCCCACCGCGCGCCCTGCACGCCGGCCTGAGACCACAGGGCGCACCGGGACGGCGGATAGCGGGTTCGCGAGCGTGTCCCCCGGGACTCCAGACACTCCGGTTGTCGCCGCGGGCCCGCGCCGGCCGGGGAGCTCGCGGCTGGGTACTCACCCGTTGGGGATACTGTTCTTCTTCACCATGACGCGAGAGGAGCGGGGCTTCCACGCGCCAGGACACTGAGCTCTCAGCTCTCTTCCAGAACAAACCCCCGGGAGCTGCGGCCCCTAGAGCACACACCCCGGCCGCAGGTGATCACAGCTGGCGCTCGCGCAGGCGCTAAAGACCCAGGCCAGCGCGGGAGTGACAGGCTCCGACGCCTCAATTCCAGTCAGAAGCGCAGGTACCGGGTGAGCAGACGTAGCGCACCGAAGATTCCCGAAGGCGCACGCTCTGCGCTCGCCAGGGACCCAGCCAGCTGAGGGGGCCGCACCGCGCATGCTCCTGGACGGCCTTGACGTCAGTCCCCGAGCAGGGAGCGCTCAGCGGGCGGCGGGCTGCGGGCGCTGTGGTGAGGAACCTTGCGGGCGGTTGGTGACCTTTGAGAGTCCGCGGTTAATGGCGCGTCCTGCCTTAGCTGCTCATAAATAGGAAGAGTGCATTATTCATCCAGGTGAATGTCATAGTTCCTGTTAAAGCCCCCTGACTTTCCCTGTTAGACACCCCGATATCTTGTCTAGTTGGAGCCCTGCTCTGTGGACTAAACCGGCGACGGCCCCCTGGACCCAGACACAGACCCGCAGAGGCCGCTGGGACTTGTAGTCCTATCCCACCCGTCAGTGATTCCCTTGGGGAATTAAGAGGGTTGAGAACCACTCCATTTTGCAGCTTTAGAGAGTAGTGCTTGATTTGCATCAAATCCAAGACCATGTTATTTATTGAGTGCCTATTTTGTGCTGGACATCTTGCTAGGATTGGTGGAGGACAGATGAGTCTGGATCCCAGCTCTCGTCCTCGCTTTAGGGTCGGGAAAAAGATGAACTTGCAGAGTAGGATGTAATGAACAAAAATTACAATCATAATGCTTTTGGAGGTCACAGAAGAGCCAGAGTCAAAAAAACGTCGCAGAGGTTGTGGGGTTTGGATCAGCATTTGAGACGTGGAATGCTCTAGTTTAGAAGGAAGTTGCAAAAATCCAAGGATGAATGTGGCAGGGAATATAAAGAAGGTTGATCAGACTATAATCAAAGGTTTATTTGGAGAGTGGTGAGCAGGGCTTAGGTGGGAGAGTAGACACGGTGCGATCCTTTGGCCTGACTTTCAGGAACGGCCTCATTTTGACCTTCCCTCCAGTTGAGACTCGTAAGTAAAGGCACTGAGATAATGTCAGGTTTAAGCAAAACGCAACATCACAGGACTTACCTGTGCTGTTTCTGGACATCATGGCCCATGTTGCTCCATGAATTAATACATTTTATAAATCCTGTGATTAACTTGAGACTGGCAAAATTACATTACATGGTGTGTGTGTGTGTGTGTGTGTGTGTGTTAGATATAAACTTTTAAAGTTTGCCACAGTTTTTGTGACTTGTTTTGGCATTAATCAATCTCTATGTACCTGAAGTCTCAAGGGAAGTAAACCCAAATCTTTCTTGACCTATAAGAGCAGGTTATGGTGATTTGGGGGCTTAGTCCTGTGTGCAGTGGATGATTTAGTTTTGATGCCTTTTAAAGACATATAGAAGTTCACAGAAAATCCTTTGTCAGTCTACATGTTCCTAGTTTTCTTATTTTAGAAAATAAGATGATAGTTAACTAAAACTTATTCATTTTTTAATTCGTTGGGTAGTGAAACATCTGGAAGTCATGATGCTTTCTGTAAAACATTGTGAAATAATGCTGTTATATTTACCTAATTGTAGAATATCTTTTTGTTAAATTCCACCTTTTCTATACCTTAGTACCAGTATATTTGCCATATGTTTAATAAATTTTGATTTTGGCAAAATGCTATCCAGTGCCTTAATTTTACTATAACTTGGAGGAAGACTAAGTTTTGTGTATAGCGTCACAATGCAAATCAAAGAAGTATGGAAAAGCATGACTGGAGAAACACTGCTATAAGGGAGTTCAGAAAGGACTGATCTTACTAAGTGACAATAGATGAACTAAAATAAATTGAAGTTGGATTTGGCACTGAATTCAGTTCTGCTAAGGAAGGAAGGTGGATTAATACTTTTGGAAAGATTTCCAAGAGCTGGGAGAAAACTAAAAAGAGAAATAAATTCCTAGTTACTTCATAATTAAGAAATATTACTAAATATCAGAATATGCATGTTGTGACCATTCCATATGCTAGAGATTTTTCTGTAATTTTATTCTGCTAACACTCCTGAAACCAAATGGCATGTGACAGAAGTAATCAAGGTGATTCAGTGTTAAATTTATACACAACATAAAATTTCATTTTAGGAATCACCATAGTGATAAAGGCATAATTGGGTAAATTTGCAGAACTCAGAGATTTCTAAATGCTAATCAAGAGGCAAACATTTGGATCAAAAGAGGCTAAATGAACAACTAGACTTTAATTCTCAGGTTTTGACTATAGACTCTAGGTCATCTGACACAAAAATAGCTAATCCTCAATTTCCTTACTCTTTAGAAAGAGCTTTAACTGCAAGAATTGCAAATTAGCAATAATCTTAAAGAGAAGATTGGGTTTAACTGTTGGAGCCAGTTTTTCAATAAAGAGAGCTGAATTGCTGTAATAAGGTAAAAGTCTGAGTCACAATTTTTCCTTACTTACGCAAAATTTTCAAAAAAGCAAATGCAATTTTTTTTTCCAGATCTTCAATTTTATTTTTGAGTTTTATTATTTAATCCATAATCACTTATTTATTTTATATCATTTATGGAATGATAAATGAACCAGGTTAGAAACATCTCCAGATATGCAAAACAATACCTTTGTTGAAAATTTCTTGTATGTTTTAAATTAATTGTAATAGAGATATGTATAGGAGGTGCTGTCAGTAATGTTTCCCTGGGTTTAGCAGATAAAAATTACAGATGTATGTATCAGTAAGCCAGGAATTGATTTGAAGGTCGTTTTAGACATTCTTGCAGAATGCAAAGTGAATTAAAAATTCTCTTTTCCTGGCGATATATTCCTATTGTGCCTAATTTTGGTATATTAGTAGAAAGAATCTTAAAGATATTTTTAAGTCTTAAATCAATTTCCTAATGTCTCTTTACTGATTAAACAAAGAATTTAGACCTGATTCTCTTCTGTTCTTCTGTTCTCTTCTAGCATAGTATTTTTAATCATGTTCTGGATTTCTCACCTGAATGTCCCATAAACATCCATTAGGAATATCCAAAAACTGAATTTATTGATCCCTACCCCAACTACATTCCTACTTTGACAATACTTAAAATGACGTTACCTTTCAGTGACTCAAACCAAACACCTGGATTGGTTCTTCCCTCACTTTGTCTTCTCCATCTAATTGCTGTGAATCTTGTGACTGCTGAAATCTTGTGACTTTTACCTTTTAAGTGAAGATTTCTCCACACTCCATTCCCACTTCCGTTTTTGACTCAGATCTCTAGCATCTCTCGTTGGGACTATTATAATGGCCTCCTAACTAATCTTCCTGCCTCTGGTATATATCTCCATGTTTAATCAGATATTTTTTCTCACTAAAGTTTTATTGTTCTCAGAGGGTTCCCACATATTTCAATTGAAGTTATTCCCAGGTATTTTGAAAATGTTTTTGTTTTATTGCTATTATGGAAGTGATCTTTATTATATTAATATATAGGGAAGCTATTAACTTTGACATATATATGTATATATGTACATATACATATATATAACTTTGTAATTGTGTCTGAACTTTTTGATTGAGTGTCTTGGGTTTTCTACTTATAAAAAACTATCCTCGGGGCACCTGGGTGGTTCAGTGGGTTAAAGCCTCTGCCTTCCGCTCAGGTCATGATACCAGGGTCCTGGGATTGAGCTCCACATTGGGCTCTCTGCTTCCTCCTCTGTCTCTCGATGCCTGCTTCTCTGCCTAGTTGTGATCTCTGTCTGTCAAATAAATAAATAAATAAATAATCTTTAAAAAAATCCACTGTATTTAAAGAGCTCATACCAATTGATAAAAAGGTGAAATTTAAGAAAATAGGCAGAGGACATGATTTGGCATTTTAAGAGGTGATGACTTTCAAAGGGCTGATGAACATACGAAAAGATGTTCGATGCCAAAACAAAAAGATGTAAGGTAACTGCCCCCACTCCAACTTTTTTACAGATGTCAGAAGATAACAGTGCAGAAGAAAATGTAGACAAGCATCTCCGAAAAGGTTCTCAATAAGTATACCACAACTCTGATACTGCTGATTTCTATTTTTTAAAGATGTAAATGACTAATCCTATCATAGGGTTTCAACTGGGAACACAAGTTTCTTAAGAAATGAGTTCAAACAGAAACTAAACTTCCTAGATAATACAAGATGGGCATAAGAAAATATATAGTAAAGTCAATACATGTAATAAAACCAAATTTTGTTTTCTCTTCCTTTCTGCGAACATGGAGAAGTCACTAGTGCTTGAGACTGTGTTAATCCACAAACATGCATAGATACAAAACCTGCTTCAGGAAGCTCCAGATCTCATATATCTGGAAAAACATATATAAATGTGGTCGAAGCCTGGTTCATTCATCCGCCAAATATGTATTGAGACCCTATTTTGTGACATCTGCCTATTCTAAATTCTGGGAATAGAGTATAAACAAACCAACTAGTAATTTTTAAACTTACCAAGGAATACTACAGTTAAGAAAGAGGATTCTCATTACCTATAGTGATTTAGCTTTATACTTATCCTTTATTTCCATTAGCCTCTATGCAACCTTTTGAGTATTTAAAATAGAAGAAAAAGAAAAATGCAAGGCAGAATAACCAATAGGCTCTCCGTTTTCTACATACATAGTACGTAGGACTGCACAACACTTATCTTTCTCAATCCATCTGGTGGATTGTCTGGTGAATGAGCAGAAAATAACACGTGTTTTAGAGTGCACACACTACCTGGAACCTTCTTTATACTCATGTTTCATATCCTTTAAGAGCTGGCAGAAGTAGGGGTTGGCAGTATTGTACTGACTTTTCGAAACTGACATAAGTAGTTAAAATGGGTACATAGACACTTCTCTCTCTTCCTTTCAGATCCCTTTCTCTTCAGTTTAATCATATTGAAGTAACCCTGCTTTGTTATTTGTATACTCTACAGAACAGTTTACATAGAATGTGACTGTTCTCATGCTTATCGGAGCTTGCTTTTTTCTTTCTTTTTGTTCTTTTTTGAATGACTACAAAGAAGGACTCTCCAATAGCTAAGAATATAGAAGGTAGGGGAGAAAGTCACAAAAAGAAGCAAGTTTCAGTCTTGACTATTTAGTCCAGAATGGAAAAGAGGGAAGGGCTAACAGCCTTTGGTCTTAGGTTCTAAGCTCACATAAGATAATGACCCAGTCTTTGTAATTGTCATGATCTTTAGAAATACATGCAGTTTAGCTATTTAATAAGCACTTTTTTTCTACTGTTGCTGTTTTATTATAAGAAAGTGTCATGAACTCTTTATTATGTTGACTTCTTGATAGATTTAGATGCAGAAGAAAATCAAAACATAATAGAAACATTGAGAGGCAAAGTAAGAGAGAAGCTAAAAAATGCTAAGGTAATGCTCTTTTTTCTTTCCTGTTTTCATATTTACTATTTACTGCAATATATATCATAATAAACTTTTCTTTGTCAGAAAAGAGTGAAAATTCAGCCTTAACATAGCTCCTTAAATCCCAAATGCTTTGTCTTTTCCATGCTTTTTCCCCCAAACCTAAAGCTAAGAAAAGTTGAATTAGTCATGGTAACTGTATATGACATCTCAAGGGAAAACATGTATGTACTTGTTAAAAGAAAAGCATTGAAAAATCTTGATTTTTTATCCATTTTGGATAAAAGACTTATGAGCACAATTATGTCTATTATTTGTGAAGATTAAATTTTCCATACCGTTTACTTATGTTGTGTTTCAGATTAATCAAGATGAAAAATCCTCACCTCAGCTACTCGTTGATGAGAAGATGTATCAATGGCCTAAGGTAAATAATTTTTTATACCTTTTAGAACAGCTTTATTGAGTTATACTTTATATAGCAAAATATCACTCATTTTAAGTGTATGATTTAATGATTTTTAGTAAACTTACAGAGTGATGCAATCAACACTATAAGCCATTATTGTCACTCCATAAAGATTCCTCTTACCAATTTACAGCATTCTTTATTCCTACCTGACATTATTTTTATCCTAAAAAATTATAATAAAATACTGTAGGTGATCCCCAACTTACAGTTTTTGTTTTACAATTCAATGTGTAATCACATATTTGAAACTTGAAATGACAAAACAACTCCTCTGTTTTAGGGGAACTAGCTTATTTAGGGTAAAAGTTGCTAAGCACCTTTAACCCAAAGATTCCAAGTAAAATGTCTTAATTAGGATCGAAGTTTTATTTCTCTCTAGTTGTTAACAGGTAGGTAAACTGCCAGGAGAGCTCTGCCATCTTTAGCAGATAGTTTCTATCTCAGAGTCCAGTGGCAAAGCTCCAGTGCCTTTATTTGCCGGCCACAGGGAAAGAAGGAAAAAGCCACAGGGTTGCAGATTGATCTCATATAGGGTAAGACCTGCAAGCTGCACACATTACTTCCCCTAAAGGAATGCGGGGAAAATATTTAGGTACCCCCCCACAAAAGTAGATTCTATTATTAGAGATGGGGGGGAAGACCATAATAGACAACTAGTCATTTCTGCCATAAGCAGCGAGACTAACTCTACAAATTTTTAAATGCAAGGAATTTTTTTTAAAAAAAGATTTTATTTATTTGACAGAAAAGAAACATAGTGAGAGAGGGAACATAAGCAGGAGGAGTGGGAGAGGGAGAAGCAGGCTTCCTACCAGCAGGAAACCTGATGCAGGACTCCATCCCAGGACCCTGGGATCATGACCTGCTCTAAAAGCAGATGGTTAATGACTGAGCCACCCAGGCACCCTGCAAGGAATTTTTTAAAAGTCATCTTTGTTTCCCCCACAGTATCCTTCTTGGGTGCTTAGTAAGAATTATTTTAATTAAATTTAAAAGTAAAAGCAGACTAAAAAAAATGTGTATACATGCTGTTCATTCAACAAATAAAAGTTTGCCTAAATTGGATTTATGTAACTGAATAATAAAAAATTAGAAGCTTGTCAAAGTTGGTCCATTGAGTGTCAAGAAAAGAGGTGAAAAAAAAAAAAAGAGAAATTGGCTTCTAAACCTCTCCATACCAACTGCTAGATATCTGCTCAGGAAGCTGAGGAATTTAGCAAGTGGTTTTTCGATGAGTAGAGATGAAGGGAAGTAAGGTATATATTGATAATTTTGATATGCAGCATTGTTGCAGGGTGAATAACTATTAAAGTTAATGTGACAGCTGAATTTTAGATACAGACAGGATATAAGATAAGCTTTGTATTTTATATATATTAAAATTCTTTGACTTCTAGTAACCTGAGTTTTACTTTTTTATTATGGAATTAATTACTTCCCAAATCTCCCTAAATGCTTTTTAATATGTATGTGAGACAGAAGTGGTAAGTGATTTACATTTAAAAGATTCAGACTTGACAGTACTGAAAAGCAAAAACTGGGTGCCTGGGTGGCTCAGTGGGTTAAACTGCTGCCTTCGGCTCAGGTCATGATATCAGGGTCCTGGGATCAAGTCCCGCGTCGGGCTCTCCGCTCAGCAGGGAGCCTGTTTTCTTCTCTCTCTCTGCCTGCCTCTCTGTCTACTTGTGATCTCTCTCTGTCCAATAAATAAATAAAATCTTTAAAAAAAAAGCAAAAACTTATTTTTCAGCAAATTTATAAGTAGGAATATGTACCTTTTAATACTTTTAACTGTCTATAACCACAGAAGACTATAGGTGGGCTGGGCGGTACTTGTCTGCGAGCGCACACGTATATGAGAGCATCCAAAAGCAGGGAGAGATAAGAAGAATTTGCCCTGAGCCCCCATTTTGATCAAACTGTAAAGTAATACTCTTAGTACTCTGGCTAGAGTGACAAGACAGTTTGGGAGGCAGAACATTTGGGCTCTACTGCATTCTGTTTCTTATTGTAGTTACCGGAAACTTCAAAACAAAGCCCCCAAAAATGTAATGAACCAAACAGACTCTTGCTGCTCCTTGCTCATAAATAAGATGACCATTACTGTTTACCATATCACAGAAAAATGTTTCTTGCATGTATAAGCAGAAAAAATACTCTTTTCCACCCTGAATACTGGTTGACCATTGTTTAATCCACAGATGGAAGTCTCGCTGGATGAAGGGCTTTGGTTTTTCATGCTGAGCGGTGAAGAAGGCTCAGCTGTGGGCCGCTGTTCAGAGCAGGTTGGATTTGTTCCCCTTCTTCTCCTGTCTCAGGCAAATTAGCCCTTTATTAAAGGTATAGAATGAAATACTTGGTTAGGAGATGAAATTTTTATTATTTGAGCCAACTCTTCTTTGAATTAACAATCTGTTAAAAAAAATAATTCCAAACAGTTATTGAGTACTAACTGGATGTGCAATGTTATACTAAATTTTAATATGGATAACATCATCCAGTCCTCATAGTAATTTTGTGAGGCAGGCGTTATTATAATGTCTACTTTAAAGGTGAGGAAGCTCAGGGATGAGGGTGAAACATTAGCAGAGCTGGAAGTGTGGGCTGTCAGCCCCGAAGCCTGTGTTTTCTTTTTCTTTTGTTGCTCCTGTCCTCTCCAAGTCCCCCACTTTGTTCTCCATCATCTCCATTACTCTCCATAGATGCCTCATTCCTCATCCCTCCTAGTCTGATCCCAGACCCTTCTAATTTCTAGCAGTTCTTCCCATGCCTCCCAAGCTCCTCACAGGGCCACCAGGGAATAACTAGTATGTACTAGTCAAATGTACTATGTACTAGTCAAATGTACATGTACATGTAACTAGTCTGTACTAGTCGGTCTCATGGGTCTTTCCCATCTCCTGACTGTTCATCCCTCTGCTCTCCCTGTCTGCGGCTGTTCCCCTACACTTTCTCCAGTTCCTCCTCTGCCTTTAGTCTCTGCAGTTTCCTTGGTCCCTTCCCCAATACTACTATCCCCCGGAATTCTAGCCAGTATCTTCTGATGCAGCTCAGCATTGCCTAACCCCTCAGGCCTCCTGAGTCCCTCTTGGACACCCGTTTCCATTCTAGTTTGCTTCCCAGTCCCTTCCATCCCCTTTACTTTGCAACCTGCCCAGTCCTTCCATTCCTTCTTTGTTCTTGCTGGTTTTTCTACAATAAAAACAACTTTATCTTTTAAAAGTTTGAAGAAAGTATGTACGTTATTTCTTAAAATGCAGAAAACCATATGAAGAAAATCACATCAAATCCCACTGCGCTGAGATAAACCACTCTCACTTTTCACACCTTTCTCAGTGCTTATGCCCAGACTTCCGCACACACAGACATTCATATGAATAGAATCATATTTGTAAATGGCAATTCCATTTTTCCAGTTGCTCATCCAAACCCTGGTGTCATCTTTGGATCCTCTTTTACTAACAGACCTCATATTCAATTCATCACAAATCCTGTTGGTTCTACCTTCAAAGTATGCCAGAATCTGACCCACTTTTCACCACTTCCACTGGTATAACCCTAGTCTAAGCTGCTATAACTCTCATCTGGATCATTGCCAGTGTCTCCCTAGTGTCTCACTAGTGCTCCAACAATCTCTTTTCCATGTCATACAGTGGTCAGAGTACTCCTGTTAAAATCTAAGACATACCATTCTTTTGCTTACACCTTCTAACGGTTTCCTATCTCACAAAACCCCAAAATACAACAAAAAACAAACAAAAGCTAAAGTCCTCCAAAGCCTGTATATCCTGCCCCACTTGGCACCTCTCTGACCTCATCTTTTACCTCTTTGCCCTTCTCCTACCCAACTCCAGCCAGACTGGACTCCTTCCTATTCCTCACAACATGCAAAGGACTTTGTACCTTTTTCTAGAAAGCTCTTCCTTTATCCTCATGCTATCTTTTTCTCATTACATTTGGGTCTCTGTTCAAATGATTCATCATTTTAGATAATTTAAGATACTGTATCTGACAGCCCTATCTACAATAGTAGCCCCTCCCCACCTAGCCTGGTATTCTCTATCCTCCTCTATCTTGTTGGATTTTTTTTCTTTTTTTCTTAAACACACTTATCACCACTGAGCATTTATTTATTTATTTATTTATTTATTTGACAGACAGAGATCAAAAGTAGGCAGAGAGGCAGGCAGAAGGCGGGGAAGCAGGCTCCCTGCTGAGCAGAGAGCCCAATATGGGGCTCGATCCAGGACCCTGAGATCATGACCAGAGCTGAAGGCAGAGGCTTAACCCACTGAGCCACCTGGGCGCTCCTGAGCATTTATTTCTATATCTATTTGTTTATTTTCTTCCTGAAACATATTAGGCACTCAATGAACATTTCAATGCATATTGAATAAGTAAGTTTCAAACATGTGCATGCTCTGCCAAGTCACGTGACCTCCCGGAGTCTCACAGTATGGGTTAAGGAATGAGCTTTTCTGGGAAAACAAGAGACGAGACGGTCCATCCAACAAATACCAGGGTCAGGTGCTGTGGTTACGGCTGCTTTTCCTTCCCAGAGGGCAATCATTAGAGAAATTAGGTCAGTGAGGCAAATGGGCTCTTTGGGCTTTAGTAAGTCAGGTTTAGATGTGGGTTGTTTAGAGGCACTGTCTTGAAAAGCCATTGCCCTGTACCTGGTGACTTTGAGGTCCATAGGAAACTACTGTCCTCATCACGGAGGAGAGAGCCACCATTTGGGAGACTGAGTTTCTTTCTGCAGGGAAAGGGGAGTCCTGATCCCAAATATGTTGTCTGGGCAGCCCAGAGTGAGGTCCAGGGTTATTTTCTGACAGTTCTACTTATCATACTACAATTAGCAAGATGTGTTCCTGTGACATGGCCGGGGTAGGGGTGGGCGGGGAGGGGTAATATCTCTTTTTAACCACACTAACCACACCATGCTCAGGTGTCCATCTAGAGTTATGAATGGAAAGTTAGGTGGATGCCTTCTGACCTCATACTCCCTGTCACACGACACCTAACAGCACAGACACTGCTCTGCTGTGAGCTGCATGGGACGCCTGGGTGGCTCAGTTGGTTGGACGACTGCCTTCAGCTCAGGGCGTGATCCTGGAGTCCCGGGATCGAGTCCCACATCAGGCTCCCAGCTCCATGGGGAGTCTGCTTCGCTCTCTGACCTTCTCCTCGCTCATGCTCTCTCTCTCACTGTCTCTCTCTCTCAAATAAATAAATAAAATCTTTAAAAAAAAAAAAGACCAGGAAAGAGATCTGGAAGAGCAGCTAGCCTTAGATTAAATAAGGAATAGTTGGTCAGATGGGGCTTATATTGGTTAAAATCATAGTTTGTCTAAGGCTAAAAATATAGGCCAGTTGAACAGGGTAAGATTTTTAAAAGAGACTTGTTTGGTCACAAATAAAAGGCTGGGATCCAAGATGAGCACTGACCTACTCAGCCGTCAGGACAAACCTTAACTCTGAAGGCAGGTTGAAAGCCCTGGTCCACACCAGGGTTATTATGAGAGATGCCTGATAACGGGAGTTCAAGCCCCTTCTTGTCGGGACTGGAATCTTCAGAGATCCCCTGTGTTAGAGATCCCTCAAATCTTGCTTCTAGATGTCAGTGTCATACCTGGCTTGAATTCTGGAAGAGATGTTGCAAAGATTTTTGGATATAAAATACTTCTTGATTTCTGATAGGGGTAGGAGAGAGGGATCGATATTACGATGACTTGATATGAATCTAAGTGTTGATTAACTATGTTGATTTCATAATTTTATCAGAGATGGTCAAATTATTTTTTAATTTAATTATTTATCTCCAAATGTAAGTTTTGGAAAAGAGGGATTTTATTTGCATGACTCTATCTCCCTTCTGTTTTTCAATATATACAGATTTCAAATTAGATAAGTAAAGTCATCCAGAATAAATTCATGATTTTTGTGTGTGTGAAGAGACTCATATAAAATTTCTGATCCTTGGAACGCCTGGGTGGCTCAGTTGGTTAAGCAGCTGCCTTCGGCTCAGGTCATGATCCCAGCGTCCTGGGATGGAGTCCCACATCGGGCTCCTTGCTCCGCAGGGAGCCTGCTTCTCCCTCTGACTCTATCTGCCTCTCTGTCTGCCTGTGCTCACTCTCTCTTTCTCTCTCTGACAAATAAATAAATAAAATCTTAAAAAAAAAACTTCTGATCCTTATATAAAAGTATGCATTTTGATATTTAGTAATACATCTGTTTAGATACTTATATTCAGATTATTTATAATTTTTATAGTAGCTATCATATTTCAGAATCTCACTATAATCATTCTGCCATAGATTTCTATGTTGAATCTTTTTTTTTTCTTTTAAATACCATCCAGAAACCAGCATGAATGCTCCATATCATTTTGGGTAATACTACTTTCTGAATGGTGAAAAAAAACACAGTTTAAGACTGCATGGCCTGATGTCTCTGGACTTTGCCTTACACTGTGAATTCTCAGTGGTTGAAATACCATATTCCAATATCTTAGGTCATTTTCCATGGACGAGGAGGGACTTTAATTGTGTTCTGTTTCAGTAGTCCTTCATTGTGAATTGCAAAGAAGGGTTATAGAAAAATCATACTGCATACCATTAAGCCTTAAATGAATTCTTCCTATGTTCAGTGAGATTTTGTTGTAACAGTTTGACCTTGAACTAGGTGGCATGACTCAGAAAGACAATTCACTGCAAGGTCCCAATACATCTCACTTATCTATATATAATCATGGGGACAGCATATTTGCTTATTTTTTTTCTCTTTGGTATTCAACAGAGATCTGTAAATGATAGTTACCCCAAACATTTTTCACTTGGTGATAATTTACGAAATTTTGCCAAAGGCCAAGATGAAGATTTTATGGAGGAAATCATTTTCCCAGATTTACTTGAAGTAAAAGCTGCTGAATATGTAGATGATCAAGAACAAATAAAAAAACAACAGGCAAACATTTTTGTGCCGAGTAGTTCTCCAGGTAAAATTCTTTATAGTATTTAAGTGATTAATGACTCATAGAGTAATGCTTCTTTGTATGTTGGATAGATAAAAAGAACTGATCTAAAATTACAGAAAGTTTTCTACATTTGTTCTTCACATCTTCTCTGACTTTAAGGAAACTGATTAAAAGAAATCATATATATATTTTTGTTTGTTTTTTTGTTTTAGACTTTCTGCTAAACTTTAGCAATAGGGTATATGGTAGTTGCCTTTTTTTTTCTTGTTTGGTCAATACCAGTTTAATAATTTGGACTTGAAAGTAATATCTAGGTTTTGTCACTAAGTGGTCAACCAGCGTAAATTGCCAAAAGGTATGATTCCACGCATTTTAGAAGATGAAGGATTCTATATTCAAAGAAAGCCACAAATATACAAAAAGACCTGCAACAAAATGGAAAACCGCCTGCTTACCCTAGAAAAGGCAAGTGTACCAGCTAACAAGTTACACCATTCACTGCTAATAGGTGACTTTTGTTTTTAGTGAAATAATTTACTGCATTATTTCTTAAATATTTTTGGTAGGGAAAGTGTTGGTTTGAAGAAAGTGGAGAAATTATGTCACTACCTTCACCCATTAGACAGTCATGGAATTTTAGGCTAAACACAAGCAAGGGATCTTTAAATCCAGCGCTAAAGACCATATACAGAAAGGTAACCAACAATAGTTTATTTGTGATTATGATTAGAAGAATTTGTATAATATCAGTTATAACTTATGTGTTTCTAGTGTTAATTCACGCTCTAAAGATATTAGTAAATCTAGTAATGTAATGGCAAAACTATGGGGCACCTGGGTGGCTCGGTGGGTTAAGCCGCTGCCTTCGGCTCAGATCATGATCTCAGAGTCCTGGGATCGAGTCCCGCATCGAGCTCTCTGCTCAGCAGGGAGCCTGCTTCCCTCTCTCTCTCTGCCTGCCTCTCTGCCTACTTGTGATTTCTCTCTGTCAAATAAATAAATAAAATCTTTAAAAAAAAAACTATGATAAAATGTAAAATAGCCATTAAAATTATGTTTTTGAAGAAAACTCAGTGATATGAGGAAGTACTCAAAATGCTAAGTGATAAATCAGAATGCCAAGTCATATATGATCCTCATTTTATACAAACAGATAATGAATGAATTACTCAATGAATGAATAAATATATACATATATGTGTAGATAGAGTAAAAGAGTGGGAAAATATATCAAATAATTATCTCTGACTGGTAGAACATAGGATTATTTTAATTTCTCTTCTTTATTTCTTTCTCTATTTTCTAAATTTCAAAAATGAATGTATAGGGCGCCTGGGTGGCTCAGTGGGTTAAGCCGCTGCCTTCGGCTCAGGTCATGATCTCAGGGTCCTGAGATCGAGGCCCACATCGGGCTCTCTGCTCAGCAGGGAGCCTGCTTTCCCCTCTCTCTCTGCCTGCCTCTCTGCCTGCTTGTGATCTCTCTCTGTCAAATAAATAAATAAAATCTTTTTTAAAAAAAAAAAAAGAATGTATATTATACTCATAAAGAAATAAATTTTACATGTATTCTAAGACATTATGAAAATTAGCAGTCCATTAAGCTGATGAGAAGAAATATTTGGTCAGAAATAGTTATATTTAAAAATTGGCTTGAAAATTTTAAATCAGAACTATTTATAAAAACTCAGTTGCCCATTCATTTGCCTTAACCATTCTATATATAAGAAGTATGGCTGTGAGTAGATATAAACTGAAAAACTACCTACTAGAAATAGAGGTTGTTATTCTTTATTCCCTCTGTTGCTTTGCACCTGTGAGTTACTTCTCTCCCGGTAATAATATTACTCTTTCTGCAATTAATGCTTCTTCTTTACAATTCTTACAGTTAGTTCTTGCATATTCTGATAGCAGGGACATATTAATAGCAAGGGCACTTAGGTTGATGTTTCTTAGCCTGAGGGAATGAGGGCTCTCCCTCAACTGAAGAGATTGTCAGTTTTGGGAGTCTCCTTGTCTTTCTATAACATATAAGGATCTTCGTTATATATGATAAATGCTCTTTTCTTCCCACATTTCTGTTTCTTTCCCAGGGAATTTAGGAAATCAAAAAATTTTTTTCTTAAATTGTGGTATGTTTTTCATATCTTTATACTGCTTATAAATTGTTCTTGGGACTTTCTAAAAATATACCAACACTTTGTGCTAAGAAAGCCTTTTTCATTTTACTATGTAAAATGCATTTAAGCTTTAATTAATTTTTCCTCTTTTATACAGACATATACAATTGTCTACCAGAACTTCTGATCATTCTGTGAACAGGGTTCTACCCAAGTGGAAGCAAAGAAACTCAATGTTGAAGACGGATAATTAGGTCCTTGGTCTTTTTATGTTCTTTTTCTTCATACAGCAATTTTATGTTCTTTTTCTTCATACAGTATTTTTCATCATACTCTTTGCCTAATAATCCCAGCTTCCATGACTGCTGCTACCATGTGATTGCTGGTGACTCCAAACATGTATCTTTCCCAGATCTCTGTCCTAATCCTCAATTGCATATATAGAATACTTTTAGAAAGCTCAATCTGGTGTCTTTTTTTTTTTTTAAGGATATATTTATTTTAGAGGGGGAAAGGGCAGCGGGAGAGAGAGAGAATCTTAAGCAGACTCCCCACTGTGTGCAGAGCCCATGTGGAACTCTGTTCTCACGACCCTGAGATCTTGACCTGAGCCAAAACTAAGAGTTGGATGCTCAACCAACTGAGCCACCCAGGTCGCCCCTCAGTCTGGTGTCTTAAGAATCAGAACACCTAAAAGAGAATTGCCATTGCCTCGGTCAGAGGCAGTTTTGCTGTGATGCTAATGAATTTTAAAATTAGGGTCCCTAACTTTGCAGAGGTCCCTTTCCAAGGCTCTGAGAGGGATTTTAGAGATGTATTCACTTAGTTATCTTTATGTACAGAAATATAAATATATCAAGTATATTAGCTTGATAAATTTACATAAAGCCAACAAACCTGTGTAACCAGTATTGAGCTTAAGGACAGAATACTTTTTTTATAAAGATTTTATTTATTTATTTGACAGGCAGAGATTACAAGTAGGTAGAGAGGCAGGCAGAGAGAGAGAGGAGGAAGCAGGCTCCCTGCCAAGCAGAGAGCCTGATGCGGGGCTCAATTCCAGGACCCTGGGATCATGACCCGAGCCAAAGGCATAGGCCCTAACCCACTGAGCCACCTAGGCGCCCCTTAAGGATAGAATATTACCAACATTCCAGAAGTCCCCCTCATGTCCTTTGCCATTAACTATTTCCCCTCACGGTAACTACTATTATAATTTCTACCACTGTAGATTACTCTTACCTCTACTTTTGCCTATATTTTACATAAATATAATATATATAAATATAATAATAGAGTAGGCATTCTATGTTGCTGTATGCAACAATAATTTGCTTAATCTTCTTGCTATACAGAACTCCATTGTATGAAAAATATATTTTCTTTTTCTCTGGGGAGAATTGTACAATATTAGTGTTACTTATTTCTTTAGTGTTTGGAAGAATTCACTGATGAATCCATTTTGGCCTGAAAATTTATTTGTGGGAACGATTTTAATTATAGATACAGTTTCTTTAAAAATAAAAGACTGTCTTGTGGAAAGAATCACATGTTCGTGGATTAGAAGACTTAATATTGTTAAAATATTCATACTACCCAAAGCAGTCTGCAAACTGGAAGCAATCACTATGAAAATCCCAATGGTATTTTTCAAAGAAACAGAAAAACAATCTTAAAATTTCAGATGGAACCACAAAGGACCCTGAATAGACAAAATAATCTTGATAAAGTAGAAGAAAGCTGGAGAGAATGTTATCATCATAATGGCAGAAAAAGAGTTTTATGTTGCTTTCCTCTCCAAAGTACAATGATTCTGACAATCACCCATGGCGATGAGTGCCTTTTTGTGGAAGTCCACAAGTCCCGTGAAGAATTCTAGCATACCCCTGAAGTAAAAAAATAAATACATAAAATAAAAATCTGAGCAGGGGTATTTTTTGTTAGGTCTAGAGTTCTAGATTGGACATTATTTTGCTTTAAGCACTTCGAAGAGAGCTTTCTACTCTCTTTTGAATCTCATTGTTTCTATTGAAAAGACATCGTTTTTTAAAGTATTTATTTATTTATTTATGGAAAAGGGGAGGAATAGAGGGAAAGGGAGGAGAGAACCTTTTTTTCTTTTTTTAAAGATTTTTAAAATTTATTTGACAGAGATCACAAGAAGGCAGAGAGGCAGGCAAAGAGAGAAGGAGAGAGGGTGAAGCAAGCTCCCTACTGAGCAGAAAGACTGATGGGGGGCTCAATCCCACAACCCTGAGATCATGACCTAAACTGAAGGCAGAGGCTTAATCCACTGAGCCACCCAGGTGCCCTGAGAGGAGACGATCTTTTTTTTTTTTTTTCTTTAAGATTTTATTTATTTGACAGAAATCACAAGTAGGCAGAGAGGAGCGGTGGGCGGGGGGCGGGGGGACAGGGGGCGGGAAGCAGGATCCTGGCTGAGCTGAGAGCCCGATGTGGGGCTCCATCCCAGGACCCTGAGATCATGACCTGAGCTGAAGGCAGAGGCTTTAAACACTGAGCCACCCAGGCGCCCCAGGAGGAGACAATCTTAAGCAGAATCTATTCCCTGAGTGGATCCTGACATGGAGCTAGAGCTCACAATCCTGAGATCATGACCTTGAGGTAAAATCAAGAGGCAGACTCTTTGAGCCATTCAGGTACCCCTTGAAAAGCCAACTTAAAGTCTTACTTTGTTTTTCAGTTTTTCTCTTTGGTTTTCAATAATTTTCACTATAATATGTTGAGTTGTGAGTTTATCACTATTTATTCTGCTTTGGGGTATTAGAACTTCCTGAATGTATGATTCCATGTCATCCATCAGTTAAAAAAAATTATCAGCCATTTTCTTAGCAAATAGGACTGATACCTCAGTCTCCTCTTTTTGTTCTGGGACTTTAAGTACACATGTCCCTTATGTCTTACTTTGCTTTTATTTTTTATTCCTTGTCTTCTCTCTGATCTTTAGTCTGAGTATTTTTTATATGATCTGTCTTCTACTTCACTTACCTAATTTTCTGCTCTGCTTTATCTCCTGTTAAATTCATCCAATGAATTCTTTCTCTTTATTCATTTCTTTTTTATTTAGAAAGATTTCTCCCTCTATACCTTAAGAAAAAGTTCATTTTTGTGGTTTTCTTTGCCCTTATGCTCCTTCTAGTTTAGGCTTAATTTCTAATTTTTTAAAATTTTTAATTCTGGGGCCCCTGGGTGGCTCAGTGGGTTAAAGCCGCTGCCTTCAGCTCCAGTTGTGATCCCAGGGTCCTAGGATCAAGCCCTGCATCAGGCTCTCTGCCTGCTTCCCTTCCTATCTCTCTGCCTGCCTCTCTGCCTACCTTTGATCTCTGTCTGTCAAATAAATAAATAAAATCTTCAATAAATAAATAAAAATTTTAATTCTTTCTGTCACCGCATTTCTCAGTTTTTTAAAACTCTGATTTATGTTCTTAAATGTCATAAAAATTTTCTCAATGTCTTTTAGCTCATTTGGAAGTACAATTTCTATTTTTATCTGTTTTGGGATTTCTTTCTGTTGTACTTTGTGGGGATATTATTTTACTGTCTATTCATTTTTATTTATTTTTTTTTTTTTAAGATTTATCCATTTATGGGGCACCTAGGTGACTCGATCGGTTAAGCATCTGCCTTTGGCTCAGGTCATGATCCCAGGGTCCTGGAATTGAGCCCGGCATAGGGCTTCCTGCTCAGCAGGAAGCCAGCTTCTCCCTCTCCCACTCCCCCTACTTGTGTTCCCTCTCTTGCTAGGTCTCTCTCTGTCAAATAAGTAAAACCTTTATTTTAAAAAAAAGATTTATCCATTTATTTTAGAGAGAAAGAGAGAGAGAGGGCACAGGGGGAGGAACAGAGGGGGATGGAGAGAGAATGTCAAGCAGTCTCCATGCTAAGCTGGGAGCCCATGCAGGGCTCCATCCCATGACCCTGAGATCATGACCTGAGCTGAAATCAAGAGTCAGGCACTTAACCAACTGAGCCACCCAGGTGCCCCTGATAACTTTTCTAATAATGTTACAGAACTCTGTTGTTTTTGTCTAGTGTTAGAAATATATAGTGGCTGGATTTCCAAAATTTTTTGGCTGGATTTCCCTTCCAAGATATTTTTTTCTACCTTCTCTTTCCTTAATCTCTGAGGTTCCTGGCCTTCTCAATTTTTTTTTTTAAGATTTATTTATTTATTTATTTGTCAGAGAGAGAGAGAAAGCGAGCACAAACAGACAGAATGGCAGGCAGAGGCAGAGGGAGAAGCAGGCTCCCTGCGGAGCAAGGAGCCGGATGTGGGCTCGATCCCAGGGTGCTGGGATCATGACCTGAGCCGAAGGCAGCTGCTTAACCAACTGAGCCACCCAGGCGTCCCGTGGCCTTCTCAATTTTTATACCACTCCTAGAAGTTTCTCTTTAGTGTGAAGACTTGTCCTAAAAATTCTGAGGAAGTAGGTTCCTCTCAGCCCCTTTAGTCCTCTCCAAAAACCAGGCACCATCCCCCAAAACAGGTGGAATAGACAAAACCTCTTCCAGTTTTAACTGCTGTTTTTGAGTTGGCATGCTGCACTTTCCGATGATCAACTAACTTTTGGCTCTTTGGGGTTTTCCTGCTCTCAGGACCTTCAGATGCTTCATTGCTTCTTAGGATTTCTTCCAGACAATCACTGACATTATGTAAGCTTTCTACTGTTGGTGGTTTGTCTTCACCCACTTGTATTTTGGGTTTCACGAGGGATTCTTGGAGATGTAGTTCTGTTATGGATCTTGTCCATGGAGTTTTGGCTTTGCTATGTAGTTGCTCTGCCTGTTTTTTTGTTTTGTTTTGTTTTTAAAAGATTTTATTTATTTATTTGACAGAGAGAAATCACAAGTAGATGGAGAGGCAGGTAGAGAGAGAGAGGGAAGCAGGCTCCCTGCTGAGCAGAGAGCCCGATGCGGGACTCAATCCCAGGACCCTGAGATCACGACCTGAGCCGAAGGCAGCAGCCTAACCCACTGAGCCACCCAGGCGCCTCAGCTCTGCCTGTTTTAATGGTAGAGATTTGGAACTATCTAAAACTATAATGCCACCATATCCCCAGAATCACCTGTCTAATCAATTCTTTTTTTATTTTATTTTATTTTATTTATTTGTCAGAGAGAGTGAGCACAGGCAGAGTGGCAGGCAGAGGCAGAGGGAGAGGCAGGCTCCCTGCTGAGCAAGGAGCCCCATGTGGGGCTTGATCCCAGGAGGCTGGGATCATGACCTGAGCCGAAGGCAGCTGCTTAACCAACTGAGCCACCCAGGCGTCCCTGTCTAATGAATTCTTAATTTCAGATATTTTCAGTTTAAAATGTTCATGTGACATTTGATTCTTATGTATATATTCCAATTTCCTCTTAGAATATGCCATGTTTTCATGTATTTTCTCTTTTACTCTGTTTTTAAAAACACATTAATAATAGCTACTTTAAAGTCCATATCTGGTAACTATAATATCTGGGTTCCTGCGAATCTGTTTTTATTTTTGTTTTTTCTCTTCATTTTGCTCATTTAGACTGGTCTTTATTATGGTCGATGACTACTGTATTACAAATATTACATATGAAAAGTTATAAAATCTCTAGATGATATCTTCTTTCAGAAAAGTGTTGTCCTTTGCTTTGTTAGGCGTATTGAGTGGGGATAATCATTTTAATCCAATTACGAACTTCCCTGATTTCAGCTAGGTTACAGTTATGTCAAGGTTCAGTCTCTATCTCTGTCTTTTGTTTACCTAATCTGTTTCCTTTTCTTCTCTTTTGTTTTTTTAAATATTTTATTTATTTATTTGACAGACAGAGATCACAAGTAGGCAGAGAGGCAGGCAGAGAAAGAGGAGGAAGCAGGCTCCCCGCTGAGCGGAGAGCCGAATGTGGGCAGGTTCCCTGACAAGCAGAGAGCCTGATGCGGGACTCCATCCCAGGACGCCGAGATCATGACCTGAGCCAAAGGCAGAAGCCTTAACTCACTGAGCCACCTAGGCGCCCCGGGCTTTCTTTTCTTTTCTTCTCTTTTTTCCTCTTTTCTTTCTTACTTTCTTCCTTCCTTCCTTCCTTCCTTTCTTTCTTGAGTCAATTCCTAACACATATCCAAATGCTTAGCATATAGTAGACACTCAATGAGTGCTTTTATTATTTGTAAAGCAATATCAGTAGATGTAAACTTTTATGGCTCTAGTATACATTAGAAGAGAAAGACATCAGTTGACTGGCATAATCTTAGAAAAATTATTTTTTGCATGCTGCCTGCCACACCATGAGAGACTAGCAATGTCTCTACCCCGTCCTCATTTATAATATAACATATTTACTTACATTTTGTAAATGACCCCCCCCAGCACACATACACACCCAACATTGTGCTATCTTTCTGTTTTCTCCAGTTTGGCCACTAAAAACATCCATCTCCATTAAAAATAAAAATAAAAGAATGAAAGAGGGTGGAGAGATAATTCCTAGTATTGATCTTATCTTAATCTTTGTTATTAAGTGGCATAACTTTTACACCTTATGGTGACAATATGCTTCATCTAAATTTTGCTGAAGATAAAGCACAGATATTTTAACATAATTATCTGAGACCATTATTCTTAGGGAGAGAGATCCTTGAAACAATGGAGTTTGTTGAATTAATGAATGAATGATTGCATGCATGAACAATTGGATGAAAACAAATAAATGCAAAATATACAATTTTTTGAGAAATACTAACTGCCATCTCGATTAACCTTTGTAACCACCAGAATCCCAAATTGGAAACCCCTGGGCTGAACAAGTACCTTTTTCCTTAAGTGCATTTATTTATTCTAGCTTCATCCAAGCATGATTTCAGTATTTCACGGACCTTTTAGACTTGGAAATAAATGGAAATGTCACTTCACCAGCCATCTAAACTGAGTATTAAAATTCATTCTGTAGCATCCATAACAGACGATGTTCTGGAATTTGTGCCAGACAAATGTTTCTGCCTGCTTTTCCATTTTATCTTACCCACATTGGTTACTCTGCCTGGCTAGCCTTAGAGGCAAGGCTCATTTGGGGTTTCTCACCAGAATAAAAGAAATATAAGGGTGACTGAAGCACAGATAAGGGCTGCCCGAGTACCAAAGCTCTCTCTGTGCTGTTGCTCTGCCACATTCCTCTGCCCCAGGTCTCATTGCCTGTGTGAGTTTTGCCTGACTGTTTGACTATGCCCTTTTCTCCCTCTTCAGACATTCTCATGTCTTTACATAGATTTTACACCCGTCATCAGCTTGGATATTTTTGTGCATTTATCTGGCCTTTGACTTATTATTCCTAGATCTTTGTGCTTTTGGTCTAACTTAGTTGTAGAAATTCACTTAATCCCCTCACTTAATTGACCAGTGCAGAATCTGCTCATTAAGACAGTCCTCTCTAGCTTAGGAACTTTAATTCTCTAAAGTTTATTTATAATTTGGTTACTTGATACCTAACTGTTTATTTCGTTGGTGGTTTTGCCTGGTAAATGACCATTTTACTACTAACTGACTAAATCTTTTAAGTGGAACCAAGAGCAGGTTTTCTCCTCTGAGTTGGTCCTTCCATAGAGAATACTTATAAGGTAAGGATGAAACAAAAGCAAACTTTATGGCTCTTTTCTTGCCTTCCCTCAAACCACTGAGGAAACAGGGGAAGATTCCTAGCTTGGGAGAGAGGAGGGAGGGAGAAATACAGGCATTTCTGCAGTCCTTGAGGATCTGCCACACCAGGCCACAGGTGGGATAGCAGTTTTTCAGTGTAACAGCAGTTGTAATAGCAATTGCATAAGCACGTTCTGTTACACCAGACTGGTCCAGAGAAAAGGCTCGTGCTCTCTTTTTCAGGGGGATGCAGTCCTGGATCTTATTGGAAGTGGCTACACTTACAAACTAGACTATGCATGCCAAGTAACCCATTAACCCTCTCAAATTACATCACTAAAAACCAGTCACATACATATTCAAGCAAATGTGCTTAAATTCAGAATAAGATACTAAAACATATTTGAATCATTTTGTATATATTAAGGCCTAAAGACTTCAGCTAATTTAAGGGCAATCTGGTATACAAATGGAGACAGTCTCATGATAAAGAAAAATGGTTTCCTTAGCACTTGCTTGGAGGTTCCAAGCCCCTCCAGGGAATTTTCCAGGGGGTTAACAATACATTCACATAGGAACAATGTTTTAGTAAGGGTTTACTACTTAACTCTCACCCATAACTATTAGATCATAACTCCCAAAGGATCTAAACACCATTTGTCATAGTGTTGCTTTAGGAAATCATTGGCGGGGCTTATAACCGGAAAGTCTAAACTCTACCAGCATACGACATATGAGGTATATGACATAAATTATAGCAAGATGATTAAAGTGATGTAATGTAAATATATTTAATGAAATCAGGGGTTGTAATTTCAAGGAAGAAGGACCAAATTATTGTTTATTGCTTTTCTACATCCCTTACCTTTCTTACAATTAATGTGTTACTTTTATAAAGAAAAGTCACTTGTAATTTCAAAAGAAATACAAAGAATCAAATTAACATTGTGTAGGTATTTTTCTTTAAAAGGCAGTGAAACCTGATCTGGAAAGCTCTATTAGGAACAAAATGGAAGGTCAAAGGGAAATGTACCAATTAGATCTCAATATTGTGGGTTTACAATTCAGCCATCATCCTCTCTTCAATCAAGAACAAGTATTATGTGCTAGGCTGCTTCAACTTTATGAGTGTTTTCAGGACAGGCAGCAACAGAATTTACCTCATCTGCTTTATGAGAAGGTGAGAATGGCTTCCATTATATTTATAGAGCTGAAGATTTAATATTGAAAGAGAAAACAAATAGTACAGAGCAAGCTATCCTAGAACATATTCCCTTATCATTTTAAATATTTAATCAATTGGAACAATAGTTTCTTTCAGTTTCTCTGAAAAGAAACTCTGGGAGTTGACTGACCAGGGAGGTAGCCTCAAACATATCCTGCAGGATATTTAGCACTTAGAGATGGTTTGCTAATCATTGGTATTCTTGGTCCTATGACTCAAGAAGAGTATTTGAAAAGATTACTATTTAAAAGAGCCATATGGTTGTTTTAAGTCTAGTAAAGTATTTTTGATGAAAATATTAGATCTTGAATCTCATATAAAATGTGAAAAGTCTTAGTCTAAGAATGAATAATCCAATCATCTAATGACAGCATAAAGGTTACATGAAAGTGTGGGGGAAAAAATCAAATGAGTACCCACTGATTATTTTTTATGAATTTGTACCTCTCATTTACTTGCCTTTTAATTTCATTTTTTATGTATCTTGGCAAACATTAAAATTTTTAGTGAGGCCAAATCTTTCCATCTTTTCCCTTGTGTATTTTAGGTTTTGTTGTTTGCTTCCTAAGACCTTCTCTACCCCAAGTGTATCTATCAGTCAGCATTTCAGTTGCTTTCAACAGGAAAGCAAATGTTTCAATGGCTTTAAACAGTAAGGAAAAGTTATTACCTCCTATATCACAAGTCCAAAGTTAGGGCAACTCTAGGGTTGGCTGATTTGGTGCTTCAACAATACCATCAACAACCCTAGCTTTTCCCCTCCCTTTCTAATGTTCATCTTCAGCAAATTGACCTCGTTGGCTCCTGTCAGGTAAACTACCTGGGCTGCTCCAGTTCAAGGCAGCTGACCAGACACACAGTATGCATAGTACCTCACCTGAGAGCCCTCTTCAGCCTTCCCCCTCGCGTCTGGGCAGATTTCCCCTCCGGTCTCATTGGCTAGAGTTATCTCACATGATCATGTCTCAACCAGCACTAGCAAAAAGAATGAAATTGCTACAAATGGCTAATCAGGGTTTACCTCTGAAACACATGGAAGATAATTAAGCAATTGAACAAAATTAGGGTCCTGCCATCCAAGAAAAATGACCTTTCAAGTGCAACCAATAGTGTCTGAGAGACCAAAATTATAGTTATGTTTTATATATTCTAATAATATGTGTGTGTGCATGTGTAATTTCTAGACTTGTATTCTGTCTAGTCGTTGTATTGGCGGCTTGTAAGATTCACTTCAGTTTTTTTCCCCCCAAAGGTTAGCCAAACACCATAATTTCCTACTAATTTAAAATTCTGCCTTTATTATAAACTAGTTTAACATATTTTATAGATTTAAGAACTATTTATTCCATTGATATAATAGTCTAGCCCTGCCCTTTTTTTTTTTTTAGATTTAAAAGAATTATTTACTTGAAAGAGAGCGAGCGCACAAGCAGGGGGAGCAGCAGAGAGTCTGACACAGGGCAGGACCCTGGGATCATGACCTGAGCCAAAGGTGGACGCTTAACCAACTGAGCCACCCAGACACCCCTCGTCTTGCCCTATTTTAATTACTTTATTATTAAATTATAGTGTAGTAAAACAAGTGACTCCTCATTTTTTCCTAGAATGTTTTTGTGTGTTCTCGAAGATTTGATTGTCCATATGAACTTAAGAATTAGCCTGTCAACTTCTGTTTTTAAAATTCGATTATCATATTTACTATGATTATATTATATTAATTTTGAAAGAAATTTTTATCTTTATAAAATTTATATTCCCTTATCCAGAACTATAGTATGTCTTCATGTTTGTTGAGGTCTTCTCTGATTTCTTCCCGTAAAGGTTCATAATAATTGACTCTAGTCTTGGAGTTCCTACAAACTGTCTCTAATTGTGACAGATTTCTCCTACAAATGTTTTAGGGTACAGTTTCCTCCAGTTTTATTTCTCTATGAATATTCTCTGTGGATATTTCTATCTTTTTGCTTTCCTCATTATCTTCTTCTCTTGATCTTATTTTTTCTTGTTTTCCTATGTTATTCATTTATTTTTTATAGGGAGATAAAGATATAAACCGTTATAAATATACATGTATAGATATGGATGTGATGTTAGCAGTGGCTATGGTTAAGACAGATAAACATATCTTTTCTCTAACCATGGGATTTTAGGTGGAAAATAAGGTAGATTCCTGTGCTCAATCTACCATCTTGATTAATGGGTATTTTTTTTACATTAATTGATGAACTGATTACCTGGAAGGCTCTAGGTATAATATTTATTCCTTAGATATTGATGCTCTTCTCAGTTCTACCCCAAGGTGCTTATATGAAATATATTTTGGAAGATAAGACAGAAATACACAAAAAGTTATGCAGTGGTGCTTCTGTTGCACACACCTAGACCTTTGGAGAGATTGGAGTGCTGGTAACAGTGGATCAGATACATAAAAAAGCTCTTTTCTTTGTTGTAGCTGAAAGCACTGACAGATGCTACCAAATTAGCAAATGAAAACTTGGAAAGAAGCCTGCTGACCAAAAAATCTTTACAAGATTATTATTGGCAGATAAGGTAGGTTTGAGACCATAAATATATCTACTAACCGTTTAAAAATAACTTCTTTAAGCTGAGTATTGCAGTTGCTATGGAAGATGTAAAATAAGGAAAAGACAAGGTCCCTAGTCTTTAGGCAATTACAGAAGTGGCTCCAGCCTTTCCTTAAGACCCAGTTTTGTGTAAAAATATTTCATAAAGTGTCACATGAAAGTAGTTGTAATTTTAATATCCATTGATTTTAAAAAAGCACGTGTTAATTATGAACCACCCTAAATTCACTAACATTTTTAGGATCATATTAGTCTCAAGCATTTGTATATATTTTAGAATTAGTCTATATATACACATGTACAATATGTATTACTAATTCATTTTAAAGGTAATACTCAAAGAGCACATAGATTTAAGAACCCCTGAAAAAAAAAAAAAACATGGTCTTAAAGTTGGGAACCATTAGCTTCTAGAATAGTGGGGAAGAGAAGAAAGTATGAAATAACTGGAAAAAAAATTCTAAGACAAAACATAATTATTTGTCAAGATCTCCAAAAGCAGGAAAACTCACAGGGAGGTACTTACTGGATAGAAAGTTCACCTATGCATAAAGATACAGTAATTGTCTATGTAAGAGAGTGGTTTGGTAGTTAAAGAATTTCCCTGCCCGTTGAGCTGATGTGGTTTTACAGCCTTTAGAGACAACAGTCTCTAATAATTGGTTTCCTAGAATAATCTAGTTAAATGCAAACAATGTTACTTGAGAAGGTTGACATATACCTTGCACAAGGCCTGGCATGTAATGAGCCCTCTATATATTACTTGAATGAATAAGTGAGTGAATGAATGAATAGAAGCCATCAGTATTTACAAAATGATAAATTGGTGTTTTTTAAATAAGACTAACTAAAATTAAAGGCAAAGAATAGACATTGGCATAATGTACACAGAACAAGTAAGCTTTATTTTTTTAATTTAAATTCAATTAGCCAACATAGAGTACATCATTAGTTTCAGATGTAGAGTTCAGTAATTCATCAGCTGTGTATAATAACCAGTGCTCGTCACATCATGTGCCCTCCTTAATGCCCCTCACGCAATCACACCTTCCCCCCTGGAACTCCCCTCCAGCAACCCTCAGTTTGTTTCCTATAGTTAAGAGTATCTTATGGCTTTTCTGCCTCCCTGATGACATCCCATTCAGTTTTCACTCCCTTCCCCTCTTATCCTCTGTGCTGTTTCTTATATTCCACATATGAATGAAACCATATGAAAATTGTCTTTCTCGGGGCACCTGGATGGCTAGGTGGGTTAAGCCTCTGTCTTAGGCTCAGGTCATGATCTCAGGGTCCTGGGATCAAGCCCCTTATCAGGCCCTCTGCTCAGCAGGGAGCCTGCTTCCCACTCTCTCTCTCTCTGCCTGCCTCTCTTCCTACTTGTGATCTCTCTGTCAAATAAATAAATAAAATCTTTTTAAAAAAGGGGGGGGGTGTCCTGGGCAACCTTTTAAAAATTTTGTCTTTCGGGATGCCTGGGTGGCTCAGTTGGTTGGACGACTGCCTTCGGCTCAGGGCGTGATCCTGGAGTCCTGGGATTGAGTCCCGCATCAGGCTCCCAGCTCCATGGGGAGTCTGCTTCGCTCTCTGACCTTCTCCTCGCTCGTGCTCTCTCTCACTGTCTCTCTCTCTCTCAAATAAATAAATAAAATCTTTAAAAATAAAAATAAAAATTTTGTCTTTCTCTGGTTGACTTATTTTGCTCAGCATAATACCCTCCAATTTCATCCACATTGATATAAATGGTTAATTTTCATCCTTTCTGATGGCTGAGTAATATTCCATTGTATATATACCACATGTTCTTTATCCATTCATCTGTCTATGGACATCTGGGCTCTTCCCACAGTTTGGCTGTTGTGGACATTGCTGCTATAAACATTGGGGCACAGGTGCCCCTTCGGATCATTATATTCATTGTATCTTTGGGGTAAATACCTGGTACTGCAATTGCTGGGTTGTAAGGTAGTTCTATTTTGATGTTCTTGAGGAACTCCATACAGTTTTCCAGAGTGGCTGCACCAGTTTTCATTCCAACCAACAGTGAAAGAGGGTTCCCCTTCCTCTGCATCCTCTCCAACATCTGTTGTTTCCTGACTTGTTAATTTTAGCCATTCTGACTGGCGTGAGGTAGTATCTCACTGTGGTTTTGATTTGTATTTCCCTGATGATGAGTGATGTGAAACATTTTTTAATGTGTCTGTTGGCCATTTGTATGTGTTCTTTGGGAAAATGTCTGTTCATGTCTTCCACCCATTTCTTGACTGGATTATTTGTTTTTTGGGTGTTGAGTTTGATAAGTTCTTAATAGATCTTGGATACTAGCCCTTTATCCAAAATGTTATTTGCAAATATCTTCTCCCATTCCATAGGTTGCCTTTTAGTTTTGTTGACTGTTTCCTTTGCTGTGCAGAAGCTTTTGATCTTGATGAAGTCCAGTAGTTCATTTTTGCTTTTGTTTCCCTTAGAACAGGTAAGCTTTAATGCAAGAAAGAGAAAAGTAGGCTTTAGATGGGGTCTGATGGTGGTAAATAAGGGTCTACCTCTACGTGTGTGTGCTTGTGTGTATGTGTGTAGGAGGGTTATTGAAGAGGTCATTGCTTTATCAAAGCAAAAGAAAGGAATGTAATAGATTTCCATTCAGGAAAATTTTTGGAGTGGTGTTGAAATGCTGCAAAGAGTAGTCTGTGGACATTTGAAAAAACGTTTCTATTAGAAAATACATATTTTTAACATTTAACATTTAATGACTGTCTGTCTACTAAGTACCTGCCTGGAACCCACAATCAGCTGGTACTCAGGATAGAAAGCTGTAAGTCATTCATGACCCCCTTCTTGTCTGTCTTTTCATCCCTCACATCCAACCAGTAACCATTCCCATTGATTCTGCTTTATTTCAGGTGCTTATTTCATAGCCCGACTATACAGTCTCCTAAAATACCTCTTTCATTTGTTTTTAAAAATTTTATTTATTTATTTGACAGACAGAGATCACAAGTAGGCAGAGAGGCAGGGTGGAAGCAGGCCCCCCTACTGAGCAGAGAGCCCAATGGGGGGCTCGATCCCAGGATCCTGAGATCATGACCTGAGCCGAAGGCAGAGACTTAAACCACTGAGCCACACAGGCACACCTAAAATACCTCTTTTAAAGCCATGCTCCATATTGAAACCAAAGTGATTTTCTATGTATATTAAAACCACATCACATGTATAATATGTATTACTAATTCTATTAGTAATAGATGGCTATTAGTAATAATGGCTTTCTATTACCTCTACAATAAAATTTAATAACTTTAGCATTATCTGTAAGGGCGTGTGCAATCTGATTCCTACTTACCTCTCCAGCCTCATAGTAGGGGCTCTCTGCTTTGGAACTTCATAGTTCAGTGCCCTAAATGGACTCTCTTATATCTATATATCTTGTTTTTTTTTTTAAGATTTTATTTATTCATTTGACAGACAGAGATCACAAGTAGGCAGAGAGGCAGGTAGAGAGACAGAGGAAAGCAGGCTCCCCGCTAAGCAGAGAGCCTGATGTGGGGCTCAATCCCAGGACCCTGAGATCATGACCTGAGCTGAAGGCAAAGGCTAACCCACTGAGCCACCCAGGTGCCCCCTATATATCTTGTTTTAATGTCTCTTGTTTCTACAAGTTTCTCTCATGTTTTCTGTCTAATACTAAGTCAACATATACATTGTATTCAATTGCATGTTACTTTCTCAGAGGGCTCTTACTTGCCCATTAGATTAAATTCTCCTTCTCTCTCTTTTTTTTTTTGTATAGTCACATAGCATTTATATATTTCCTCTTTCATAATATTCATCACATTTATAATTATTTAATTTGTTCTGTATTTTTCTCTCCTGGGATATTAGTTACCATCACCCAAAATATTTCCTATCACATAAGATATTTATTATGTGTTCACTGATTTGAATTGAGTGTCACGTACTCTGAGGTTTTTCCCTATTATCACCTTTTATTCTCTTACTTAAACCCATACTCTAGCTGTGTGGACTTCTATTATAATACCTAAACATTTTATTGCATTAGTTAATTTACATGTCTGTAAGCAGCTTGAACCCAGAGAGAATGTTTATTTATCTCTGTATCCCCCTTACCCAGCACAATGCCTGGAATGCAGTAGGCATCCAGTGAATATTTGCTGAAGGAATAAATGGCAGTAGGCTTTTATTTCTAGTAGACTGGATTTCATGAACAGCCCCTTTAATGAAAACAACCAAAAATGTCTGATAAAATACAAATATTATCTTTATAAACATATTGCCAAGATGGCAGAAAAGTAAGGAATCTGCAAAAGCCAAAAACAAAGTGAAAGGAGAAATAAAAATTAGTGAGGTGTAGAGCCAGCTTTTACCTAAGGATAGTTATCTTGAGCTGTCATTTAGACAGCTTCACAGAATGCCAAAAGATAAAGCCAAGTTCAACTTAATTGGAAAGTCTAACAGGAGATCACTCTCTAATGGGTGTTAAACCTCATGAAGGGGTGATATAAAGGAGATAACAAAGAAACTTGTCTTTGACTTTGTCACTAGACAGGAGGAGAAAAATGTTCCTTTGAAAATTCATAACCACAAGCCAGCATTCATGCAGATTTATAATCTGAATTTATAGTATTTACGTGGTCTAAGATATCAGCTTTAATTTTTTTCTAAGATTTTATTTATGTATTTGTCAGAGAGAATGAACACAAGCAGGGGGAGCAGCAGGCTGAAGTAGAAGCAGGCTCCCTGCTAAACAAGGAGCCTGATATGAGACTCAGTCCCAGGACCCTGGGATCATGACCTGAGCCAAAGGCAGATGCTTAACCAGCTGAGCTACCCAGGCGCCCTAAAATACCAGATTTAGAATTTAACTTAAAATAGCCCCAAATCAGTAGTGACAGCAGATAATTGGCAAAGTCGATAAATACTCTTTCTGGAAGTGCAAAAATTTAACCCTAGCTCAGAGATTTTCCACAGATGTGAAATTCTAAGGAATATAGGCTTACAGTAGAAAAAAAAAAAAAAAGGAAGGATTGAGGAGCAAAAAAGTGGGAAATATATAGGTAGGTCTCAGTGAACAAATGATGTAATGCTGTCTCATGGGGTACAAAAATATAGAGAGAGTTCAAATATATATCTTCTAGAATGGAGTAAAAAATGGAGGAGTGTAAGTGTAATTAAATATTTTGAGGAGGCGAGTAAAGGTAAAGCTTAATATTAGACTTTGATAAATCAAGGGCTTATATTTTAACTTATAACATTTAAAAGAAAAGAAAAAAGATATATCTCTCAAATCAATATAAGAGGAAAGTGAGACAATATGAAAATACTGAAACAATCCAAAGGAAAGCAAGAAAAGAGAGAAAAAGGAACATAGAAGCAGATGAGACAAGTGGAAAACATAAGAAAATGGAGTTAAACCTAAATATATCTAAATGGACTGAGTGCTCCATTTTTGTCTAGATTAGTAGACTGGATTAAAATTTTAAAAATCCATATGGAGCAACCTAGGTGTCCATCAACAGATGAATGAATAAATAAGACGTGGTAGATATACATCATGGAATATTACTCAACCATAAAAAAGAATGAGCTCTTGCCATTTGTGACAACATGGATGGACCTAGAGGCATTATACAAAGTGAAGTCAGTCAGACAGAGAAGCACAAATGCCATGACTTCACTTATATGTGGAACCTAAAAACAAAACAAACAAATGAACAACAAAAACAGAAAGATACTGTAAATCTAGACAACAAACTGGTGGTTGCCAGAGGGGAGAAGGGTAGAGAGTTGAGGAAAATGGGTAAAGGGGAGTGGGAACTACAGGCTTCCAGTTGTAGAATGAGTAAGTCATGGGGATAAAAGGTAAAGCATGGGGAATATAGTCCACAGTATAGCACTGGAGTCGTATGGCAATGGAGGGTAGCTATACTTGTGGTGAGCATAGTATAACTTCTAGAATTGTAGAATCATTACATTGTATACATACCTGAAACTAATAGTTGTGTGCCAACTATACTTCAATAAAAATTTTTTAAAAGTAGGAAAAAATTCCAAAACCAGGATCCAATTATATCTTATTTATAAGAGACTTACCTACATCATAAGAATATAAAAAGTTAGAGAACAGAAATATTGGGGGGAAAAATCACACAAACACTGACAAAATAAAGGTGCATAGCTATGTTAATATAAAGTAAAACAGATCTTTATTTTTTATTTTTTTAAGATTTTATTTATTTGACAGAGACAGCAGAGCAGGAACACAAGCAGGGGGAGTGGAAGAGGGAGAAGCAGGCTTCCTGCTGTGCAGGGACCCCCCCCCAATATGGGGCTCGATTCCAGGACCCTGGGATCACCCTGAGCCAAAGGTAGACGCTTAATGACTGAGCCACCCAGGTGTCCCAAAATAGATCTTTAAAGGCAAAAAGCTTTAGTAGATATAAAGAGGGCCACATCAAAATGATGCAGTTTAGTTAACATATATTCATATATATGTTTATACACATAAATACATATGTGCATATAATAATTCGGCTTCAAAATAAATAAAGCAAAATTGATAGGAGTGCAAGGAGAAATAGCAAATTCACAAACATATTGGGCAATATTAACATGCTCCTCTCAGTAATTGATGGGTCAAGTAGACCAAAAAATTTCAGTATGGGTATAAAAGATTTGAACAACATGATGAACGAACTTGACTTAATATATAGTTACAGAATGTTGTACCCAACAACTGCAAAATGCCACTCTTTTCAAGAACATAGGGAACATTTACAAAAGTTGATCTTCTGTTATTTCAATAAATCGCAAGGTCTCAGTACAGTCAACTGATTTAAATCATTCATGCAGAAAGAAATCTAATACAAAATATAACTAGAAATCTCCATATGTTTGGAAATTAAGAAATACATGTCTAAAATAATCTATTTTGCAGAGAAGATATCACTGATAATTAGGAAAGATTTTTTAATTTACTGATTAAGAATAAATATATATCAAAATTTGTGGTACAGTTAAAATAGTACTTAGAGGGATATTTGTTTATTTAAATACACATTAGAGAAAAGGAAAGGTTGAAAATTAATGAGCTAAGCATACTTAAGCTAGGAAAAAGGATAGAAGGAATGAAAGAGCAGAAATTAATAAGATAGCTATGATAGAATAAGGAAACTCAAATGTTTGGTAAAAATTGATAAACTCTGGGGCACCTCAGTGGCTCAGTATGTTAAAGATTCTGCCTTTGGCTCAGGTAATGATCCCAGAGTCCTAGGATGGAACCCCACATCAGGCTCTCTGCTCTGTGGGAAGCCTGCTTCCTCCTATCTCTCTCCCTACCTCTCTGCCTACTTGTGATCTCTGTCAAATAAATAAAATATTTTTTAAAAAAATTAAAAAAGAAATTGATAAACTCTGGCAAAGCTGATCAAGAAAAGAAACAGCATGGGGCACTTGGGTGACTCAGTTGGTTAAGTGTCTGCCTTCAGCCGAGGTCATGATCCCAGGGTTCTGGAATCAAGCCCCACATCAGGCTATCTGCTCAGCAGGGAACCTGCTTCTCCCTCTTCTGCTGCCCCTGCTTGTGCTCTCTCCCTCTCTCTGTGTCAAATAAATAAAATCCTAAAAAGAAAAATAGCGCAAATATACAATACACAATGTCAGGACAGAAAGGGGGACATTACTTAAGATGCTGTATACTTTGAAAAACTTCATGCCTTAGAATGTAAACATTTACATGGAAAGGAAAAATCTGTACAAAAATACAAACAGAATTGTGGTGCCTGGGTGGCTCAGTTGGTTGAGCATTGACTCTTGATCTTGGCTCAGATCGTGATCTCACAGTTATGAGATCGAGCCCCACATTGGGCTCCATGCTCAGCCGGGAGTCTGCTTGAGATTCTCTCTCCCTCTCCCCCTGCCCCTCCCACTTGTGCTGTTTCTTTCTCTCTCTCTAAAATAAATAAATAAAATCCTTAAAAAAAAATACAAAACAGAATATATCCAAGAAGTGAAAGGAGAAGAAGAAGAAGAAAAAACTCTAAGTAGTTCAATCATTGTTAAAGAAATCCAGTCAGTAATTTGAAATCTTTCTGCAAAGAAAACTCCAGGCTCAGATGACAAAATAAGGATTCTGTAGCACATTTAAAACAGTGATTCTCAAAATGTGGTTCCCCAAACCAGCAGCATTGGCTTCATCTGGAAACCTGTTAAAAATGCAAATTATCAGGTCCACCACAGCCTTACTGAATCCCAAACTTGGGGTGGGGCTTGGCAATCTGTGTTCAGCAGGCCCTCTGGTGATTCTGATATAGGAAATGTTGGAGGTGTCTGATTTTAAAATAGCTTCTATTTTCACAAACTCTTTTAAAGAATAGAAAAAGAGACCACATTTTAAACTTCATATATGACATTATTTTATCTTTGAAATGAAAACTTGATAATACAAAAACTATTGCAACCCAATTTCATTCATGAACAATTACAAATATGCTAAGCAGAATTCTATCAAATAATACAGTGAATTGGGATCGCTCCAGGAGTGCAAGGATGATTTAACATTAGAAAGTCAATTAGTGTAATTTGTCATACTAATAGTGTGTTTGCGAAGTCATGAAACAGAGTAAGTATCTTTTAAAACAGTATATTACCTGTTTCCAAATAATATGATCACTAACCCATCCATCAAAGTACCTCTAAATTTGAAGCAATGATTTCAATTGTTAATCCGGAAAAAGTATAATAAATACACTCCAGAATGACCCGACCATCTGGAAAAGTCTGGATTTTAGCAGAGCACTTTTGAATAGTGAAAAATCTTCAAGTCATAAGGGAATTAATTTCTTAATGGAATTTCAGTAGCTATATCAAGATGTGGATAAAATAAAATAAAAAAAAAAATAAGGTGCGGGTATCCAGAAGGGTTAGTGCAATACATTCTTCCAGGCCATTTTAAATGATTTGTCTTTCTAATCCACCAATGTATTTTTGATTTACCTTTATTGTTGTAGTAATACAAAACAGCTCTATGACTTAGAAAGGGAAAAAGACCTCTCTCTATTACACAGTATATTACGGACTTGGAAACAAATAAAATCCCTTCGACAACAGCAAGGGTTTACAAGCACCTCAGTGAAGTTACAGTTCCGAAGGTGAGTGACTGCTCTATTCGTTCTTATAGGGCTCTTGAAGAACTGCCCACGAATAACTGGGAATTCATAGTAACTGGGAGAAAATCCAGAAGCTAGACAGCTATTTGATGTAGTCAACAAAGGACTGGTATCTTGAATATATGAAAAATTCTTGTAACTTAGTAAGACAACTGGATTTTTTAAAAAAAGATATTTTTTATTTATTTGACAGAGAGAGAGAGAGAGAAAGAGGTCACAAGTAGGCAGAGAGGCAGGCAGAGAGAGAGGGGGAAGCAGCCTCCCTACCAAGCAGAGAGCCCGACGTGGGGCTCAATCCCAGGACCCTGGGATCATGACCTGAGCTGAAGGCTGAGACTTTAACCCACTGAGCCACCCAGGTGCCCCGACAACTGGATTTTTAAAATGGGCAAAAGATTTGAACAGATACTTCTCTAAAGAAGGCCCATGGATGGCAAATGCACACATGAAAAGATGTTCAGCATCATATCCTGTCAATAGAGGTCAATTAAAATCACAATGTGAACATACTATACACCGTTTAGAGTGGCAAAAAACCCGTAACAAAATGGAATTTAAAAGACAAGAACAAATACTGACAAGGGTGCTGAGCAGCAGGAGCTCTCACAAATTGCTGATGGGAATGCAAATGCTGCAGCCCTTTGAAAGCAGTATGGCACTCCTTACAAAGCTGCACAGAGACCCCACAGTCAGACGCCTAGCTGAGACATACAGTCATAGGAACTTGGTTAGTGGAGGAGATGGTTACAATTAAAAACTGTACTTTTTAATCACTTAAGCTATTTGTGAACTGTTGTGGGAATAACTGGTTCCCTCTCCATGGTTCATGTCTTTTTTCAAAACTGTAAGAGGGGCACCTGGGTGGCTCAGTGGGTTAAGCCTCTGCCTTTGGCTCAGGTCATGATCCCAGGGTCCTGGGATCGAGCCCTGCATTGAGCCCTGCATCGGGCTCTCTGCTCAGGAGGGAGCCTGCTTCCCCCTCTCCCTCTGCCTGCTGCTCTGCTTACTTGTGCTCTCTCTTTATCTCTCTGTCAAATGAATCGATAAAATCTTTTAAAAAAAAAAGAGGTTAAGCTTCACAAATAAGTGAAACCATATGATAATTGACATGGGGAGTTAGAGAGGAGAAGGGAGTTGGGGGAAATTGGAAGGGGAGGTGAACCATGAGAGACTATGGACTCTGAAAAACAATCTGAGGGTTTTGAAGGGGTGGGGGGGTGGGAGGTTGGGGTACCAGGTGGTGGGTATTATAGAGGGCACGGATTGCATGGAGCACTGGGTGTGGTGCAAAAATAATGAATACTGTTATGCTGAAAATAAATAAAAAATTAAAAATTTTTTTAAAAAGAGGTTAAAATGTTAGTGTAACTTCAGCCTATTAAGAGAGATATTTACTTTGTTTATTTTTCTTTCTGCTGCAGTCTTTTTTTTTTTTTTTAAGATTTTATTTATTTATTTGACAGGCAGAGATCACAAGTAGTATGGAGAGGCAGGCAGAGAGAGAGGAGGAAGCAGGCTCCCCACTGAGCAGAGCGCCCGGTGCGGGGCTGGATCCCAGGACCGTGGGATCAAGACCTGAGCTGAAGGCAGAGGCTTTAACCCACTGAGCCACCCAGGTGCCCCTGTGCTGCAGTGGTTTTAGCGAAAGTGCTTCTGACAATTTCTAAACCTACCCAATGTGAAACTTTATTGTAGAGTCCTGAATCATGTAAACTTGCTTCCTTCCCTCCACATCTTTAAACCAATCTGATATGCACATGCACTCTGAACCCCTGAGCGGAAAAGGAGAGCCACAGATGCCATAAGCTTGTCCAGAACAGTAACTCTGGACCAGTACTGCCTGCTCACCACCCACTCTTATTCTCACTACTATCGTCCTTGGATAGTAAAATTATTTGATGTAGCTATTGGTCGTGTGTGTGTGTGTGTGTGTGTGTGTGTGTGTGTTTTAGCAATACCAAAACCAAATCTCAAATACGTCTACTATTTCTTCTTTGAATAATTATATTTATTATTAATTAGGATAAAAATGAATAAATGCGATGAACAAAACCAAGAAGAACTGTTAGAAATGTCTGAGGCTGAGAAGGAAACTGAAGGAAAAGCACTTAAGAATGGAGAAAAACAGGAGGTATTTATATTACAAAATAACATTCAACTCCTCTTAACTGGTTATAATGTTTAATTGTTTGGTAAAGTAGGAAATCTTGGTATTTGTAACAGTTACCCAACAAAATGACACACATAAAAAATAAAAAGTTTAATTTTAAGAATAGTTGTCTTAAGCAGTGAACTTAGATTGTAAATTACGTATTTATATTTTGGTTTCTAGAGCTTCTCATATTTAGCTTCAGAACTTGGAGAAACAGATATTGAAAGACTAAAGCCAATTACCTTGATGCCACATCTTTCTTTCACTGCAGAATTAACAAACTTATCCAGGTGTTCACTGTAAGCATTTTAAAGGATTATTTCTCTATTATAGGTTGTCTATTACATTGTTTTAATAAAGTGAATACCATATGCTGGGCACTTTACTAAGTTTTTAAACATATTTACTCATTTAATTGCAAGTATAGCTCTGTGGTATTATCCTTATCTTAGAGATGGGGGAATTAGACTTATGGAAGGGTAAGTTGCCCAGGGTCACACTTCTAATTCATGACTGAGGTAGAACATAAACCCATTTGGTTTGATGATTGTTTTTTTATTTCGCTATGACAATAATTTTTGTTCAGGTGTAGATAGGAGATAAAGCCACTGTAAAAAAAAAAAAAGATTATGTGGTTACCCTTGCTTATTAAGGGGACCTGTTGCTTTCATAAAAACTGTTCTGTATCTGAAGGATCCTCTGGGCAATTTTCTACTTTGAAACGAACATCTTCCATTCCCAGTTGTGACTTTTTCCTTGAGCTGTTTTCTCCCTATTCCTAGGAGATGCACGCAAAAACAGATCTAATATAGATCCCCATTTCTCCCATCTCTGGGCCCATGGATCTGATCTCCTTTAAAGAGGATATGGCAGCTTTAGAACCCTGAACTAAGTTCAACTTTTCAACATCTCTGTCCCATGGGACCCTTTGTAACAATTCATCTTTGAGTATTGTGAATGTGTATCATTTAGTACAGCATTAGAAGGTAATAAATGATCAACAAATATCCCTATTTATGAAATGATTGAATGGATGATTACATTTAAAATGAACCTAAAGAGTAGCAGACACAAAGGCACAATTACCACTACCCTCTTTCTAACCAGCAAAGTGCAGCAGCGGAGGAATGCTTTATTTGTTCTACACCTATTTCCAAAGAGGACCCGAAATGATGATTATGTAAGACATGCATACAAAAGGACCATCTAAATGAGGTTAAGAAAACATGAGCCATAAAATGGAAGTTAGAAGTAAAGAGGGGAGGGTGCCTGGGTGGCTCAATGGGTTAAGCCTCTGCCTTCGGCTCAGGTCATGATCTCAAGGTCCTGGGATCAAGTTCCGCATCGGGCTCTCTGCTTGACAAGGAGCCTGCTTCCTCCTCTCTCTCTCTCTCTCTTTCTCTGCCTGCCTCTCTGCCTACTTGTGATCTCTCTCTGTCAAATAAATAAATAAAATCTTTAAAAAAAATACTTAAAAAAAAGGAGTAAAGAGGGGAAAGAGAAGGAGGAATAAACTTAGTGGAAGTCAAGGCAATGTGGGATGTGTTCTGTCTTTTCAAAGCTATTGCTATTGTGGGGTATTGCTGTCATTATCCATTTGAAAGGTCCAGTTGAATAAGGATATTTTCTCTGGAGAAGAATATACTGATGTCAAGGATAGAGATGAAGGGAACACAGGGATTAAGGATGAATTATAAAGAGTTTACAGGTGACAAAAAAGGCAAGATTTCCTGAGGATAAATATAATCCTGAATTAATGAGTTTTCATAATCGGTTCATGAGGTCATTATTAAAACTACTTTCAGAGGGCAACATAAAGGGGAAATGTACCTAAGATATTTCTCTAAAGTTCATTGAGAAGATGGTTAGAAGAGGCCAACAGGGAGATAGGAAAAATAAGTAATCCTTTGCTTCCTAAGGTTATATGGGTAGATATGGGCACCAGGAGATCCTGGACCCATAGGACAATTAGGGTGAAGGACAGAAGGGCATGTTATGTTTCAACCTAGAGCTTATCTTCGAACCAGTCTTCTTACTTCTGAAAAAGAGAAGTCCAAACATCATTTGGTCAGTTGTGTTACAGCTGAGAGGATATTCAATAAATGCCGGGTGAATGAACAAATGAATGAATGGCTGGAAGACTCTCTTTAGGAGTTTCATATCACTTAAGGGATCAGTTTATTTCCCAGTGAGTGTTTCAGAGGAGCCCAGGGAATCTGCCTTGCCTCTCTGATCCTTGCCGTTAGAGAAAGAATGTCCTGGAGGAAAACAGTGTACTATCTAAGGCCTAAAGGGATTTATAAGGACCTTAAAGAGGACACAACAAGCCTGTTGACTAAGAGCCACCTCAATGAGGTTATTGAAGATATGGCATATTTCTTTTAAGAGTGTGTCTTTCTGGGACGCCTGGGTGGCTCAGTTGGTTGGGCAGCTGCCTTCGGCTCAGGTCATGATCCCAGCGTCCTGGGATCGAGTCCCACATCCAGCTCCTTGCTCAGCAGGGAGTCTGCTTCTCCCTCTGCCTCTGCCTGCCATTCTGTATGCCTGTGCTTGCTCTCTCTCCTTCTCTCTCTTTGACAAATAAATAAAATCTTAAAAAAAAAAAAAGAGTGTGTCTTTCTTCTAGAAGTTAGAAAATATTTTCGAATTTTTATTTTTTATTTTTTTAAACATTTTATTTATTTATTTATTTGACAGACAGAGATCACAAGTAGGCAGAGAGTCAGGCAGAGAGAGAGGAGGAAGCAGGCTCCCTGCTGAGCAGAGAACCTGACGCAGGGCTCCATCCCAGGACTCTGGGATCATGACCCGAGGCGAAGGCAGAGGCTTTAACCCACTGAGCCACTCAGATGCTCCATATTTTTGAATTTTTAAATCAAGTTCCCCACCCCCATTCCTAAGTCCCTCAGTTCCCTCCTCTTATAAGACATCTTATGGGGGCGCCTGGGTGGCTCAGTGGGTTAAAGCCTCTGCCTTCGGCTCGGGTCATGATCTCAGGATCCTGGGATTGAGCCCCACATCAGGCTCTCTGGTCAGCAGTGAGCCTGCTTCCTCCTCTCTCTCTCTGCCTACCTCTCTGCCTACTTGTGATATCTGTCTGTCAAATAAATAAATAAAATCCTTTAAAAAAAAAAAAGACATCTTATAATGGGTAAGTACTATAATCTCTTTAAGTTTCAATTTAGTGAAATAAATAACTGAGTGCTTGATTTTAGTTCTTTATCTATTTTTGAGTAAATATCTTTAAAAAGAACATTTGAGTAGGAGAGGCTTTTATCCACACATAGGCAAGCGTTATTGAGATTAAAGATAACATTTGTCCTCTAAAATGGTCATAATTTAACATGCCTAGATGCATTTTGAAAAGAACATTATGTTGCATCCATTTTGCTTTTCAAGGATCCTTTAAATATTTATTTAATTTTTAGGCATGAACAAAAAAGGAGAGCCAAAATTCAGAAGCTTAAATATTTCATTAAAATACTATACAACAATAAACAGGTTTCTTGTACTTCAGTATCTCCTCTTCAGTTTGATTTCAAAGTCATGTTTCAGCAGATTTTCAATATTCAGTTAATATACTGGCCTGAAACAATTTGCTTGGAGGTATGCCATCATCATTTACTTTTGTATCTTATTTTATGCCATACATAATTTTCAGCTTCTTGTTAGTTACTGTTATATGTGTCAGGTAATTTCTATTTAAAGATGACAGATCTTTATGGGTAGGCAAACTATTTATAAATAATGTATTTATAACTCAACAGTAGTCTTGTATGCTACAAGTACAAAATTATTTGATTTGTGGCTTTCTAAATACTTCCATTCTTTCCTGCTAAAATTCCTCTCAACCCTGGATGTGCAGCACTACTATTCATTTGCTCATGAGATGGAAGAGGGTTATTTAAACTATAATGTGTAACATAGCTATTGTTGGTATTGAATGATTTCTCCAAATTGTCTCTTTCAGTGTGTTGCTGAATTTGTATGTGTGTATGTGGTTTTATTCATTCATTCATTCATTCATTCATCTATTTATGTTTTGGATCCCTTTAAGAATCTGATGAAAGAACATATACACAAAAGACTCCTGATCCCTAAGAACCCCTCCACTAAATGGAGAAGAAAATAGGACAATGGGAAAAAATTAGAAAAATTAAAGTAGTCTAGATAAGAAGTCTTGATGGCTAACATAGGGGTTAAACTTGCAACTAGACCTGAAAGGAAAGTTAGGAGGGAATAAATATTTTTATATGTGAGCATTGAGTGAGCTTTGGGGAGTGGGGAGAGAATTATGATTATAAATCTAAATCAAAGGTATTTTTACAATACCTAAAATAATTTTTTTCTATCCCCGATGAGAGGCTACATTCATTTTGTTCATCTATACTTCAACAAGTTTCTGTCATCTTAAAATGTACCTCTGTTGAAACTTCTATTTAAAAAATACACTGAATATAGTATCCGACTGTACCTAAAATAAATTTTGAATAATCCAGCCAGTTGAAGTATAAAACTTGCCTCCACCCCCAAGTAGATAAATGTGTATTTCAAATTCTTCATCATCCTACAACTTAGAACATGATCTTAGCAAACTAAGAGGCAGGGAAAGAAAGGAATCTCGCTGGGATTAAAGTGCACCAACCATGAGCAACTGAAAATGTTGCAAAATAAATCTATATGGCCTAACCTAACAGAATCTGACCTACATTTTGAATTTACTTCTTATCATTCCCTTTATTCATTTTTCACTTTAGCCAAACTGAACTGCTTGGGTTCCCCCCACACCATACATCCTTGCAATTTCCTACTTCTGAGCTTTTGAACATTCTAGTTCTCCCACTTACAAGGCCCATCTTCATTCTTGACACTCCTTCCCAGCCACACAGTGATTTTGAGATCTTCCCTCCGGGGACAAAGCTCTCCCAGGAGACTTCACTCATGAACGTGGAATTCTCTACCTTCACCTTTACTATCCAGGGCCTGGCCTCCAGCCCTGCAGTCCCAGAAACTGGATTTGACAGTCCATAAGAATATGTCTATATCCCCTAAACAAATCACAAGGCTGATCTGTAAAATAAAAAATGCCAGTGTAACATTTGAATATAGTTATCAGTATAGTTATGCCTCTTTTCACTTACCCAGTTTACTGATTTGCCGTAGGAAATTTCTTTCATAGGCCTGAACTTGCTGTAAGCCCATTAGCTATAAACCCTACATATCTTTCTGTGTTAGGGATGCCTTTGTCAAGGAACTAGTGTGCTGACTTCTAGTCACTCTTGCAGGGACACTATTTAGATGAGCAGAAAAAATAATTGCTTCTTTGACTTTCCTTTTACTCTGCTTTTTCTTACCTTTCAGGAAGCATGTTTTTTCCTCCTTGATTTTCTTCTTCTTTGAGCACGTCACTATGTTCCCAAATATTGACAACACATTATAGGTCAAAATAAGATTTTTGTTTAAAAAAAAAGTATGTTTGGGCATCTGGGTGGCTCAGTTGGTTAAGCCACTGCCTTTGGCTCAGGTCCTGCATCAGGCTCCCAGCTCCCTGGGGAGTCTGCTTCTCCCTCTGATCGTCTCCCCTCTTGTGCTCTCTCTCAAATAAATAAATAAAATCTTTTTAAAAATTCGGTTTATAGTTATGGCAGTGATGGAATGAATGGTAGTAGAAAGGACAGCATACAGAATCAGAAGACCTGGGTCTAGTACCCAGTGGACATCTATGGAGCTGTCTACTCAACCCCTCCCTTTCTCCTCCTTCTGCGACTCTTTCTCCCTCCCCTACCTCCCACAGTTTGTTTAACTTGTCCTCTGATTCTATGAACCAGTGAATCTCCCTTTTCCTAAGCAATTCAACCTGAATCTCTACCATTTACAATAAAAACTAATGTAGTTTCATATAGAGACTCAATTGCTGCATTTATAAAATTGGAAAAGTAATGCCTATTTCCTAATCATTTTTATCAGGCTTAAATGAGATAAAGAACTTTAAAAGTGCTATGCAAAAGTAAGGTTTTTGAGTATTATGTTATATGTACCTCTATGCTCAGACCTCTTTTTGTAATCCTTTAATTCAACTCATTTTCTCTGAAACAAGTAAAAGGCATTATTTTTAAGGACTTAAACAATTATTTCCTTTCTCATAATCATATGGATGAAATGCTCTAGAGAAATACCCATTTTTGCTAGTATTTTTTTAAAAAGAATAAAAATGTGTTGAGGGTTCTCATTTTAGCTCCCCACCCCCCATTTTATACTTTCAATGAACCATCAGTTGTTTCTTTTATATTTAGGTTTATGAGATAAGTAAAAGAACAAGTTTACTGGCAAAACTATATTTACCTTTACCTAACAACACAGAGTTGAAAAGTAAAACTGTTTTGGAATATGTAGAATTTAGCTCTGATGAGCTGGTCATACCTGCGTGTGGAGAAGTAGGAAGCAGTAAGTTTATTTAACATGTCGCCCTCACACCTTCATTCTCTTCATGAGTTCTATATCCTACCTAACTCTGGGTCATTTATGTGAGTCAAGCGTGCTCTGTTTACAGTATTAGCATTAAAGTGTATTAAATTCTCCTTTCAGATGTTAAACTGAAATTTTAAAAACTGTCTTGAATCAGATCTTTGAAAAATCTGGAATTTAGAGTTGGCACCTGTGCTTTTCCTAAATCACCTGAGACAAGAGCAATACACTCTCTGGAACAGGAGCCCTGCTCCTGAGTGGAGAGACTGCTCGGCTTCTGCCTCTCCTTCAGCAAAGCCTAAAGATCCTCCGGGACCTATTGATGCGTCCTTGAGCTGAATAGAGAAGGAAGGTAGAGATGGAGTGAGAGAACAAGAGAAAAGGAGAGAAGGATTAAGGGATATTTCTGTTCACTTGTTTCTCAACTGATTTCACTCCTCATGCAAAGAAATACAAGTCAGCATGTCTGTGAGAACGCCACCATTCCTCTCTCGCTCCCCCAGATGCCTTCTTTCACCTTCCTAGCTAGGAGTTTCACAGCTTCTTGTGTATGAACAAGTGGAAAGGAAGAATGAAAACGTGAGCAATGAGGAGAGAGAAGGAAATAAGCAGGCAAAAAAGCCGGGGAAGGACAGGAATAAGAAAGGAATGTAGTTTGCTTAGAGTTCAGCTGAAGTGAGAAAATAGGGTTGTGGGAACCCAGAAGAAAAGACTTAGGGCAAAAAATTTAGAGAGCACCAGGAACTCAGAAGAAGTTTCAAGGAGTATTGTTAGGCTCTCTGGAGAATGAGAAAGAAAATGGGTAGAGGGGGGAAAGACTCAGGACTGTAGGGAAAGGGGACAGAGTAGTAGCTGGCCTCCAATTCTGTGGCCAGCTGTCCTTTCCTGCTGGAGGCCACTTCCAGAAAGAATGGTTAATGATGCTTCTAGTAGTAAGAAGAGGATAATAGAGGGGCTCATCCCTAGGTCTTCAGATCAATATTTTCCTCTCTGTTTTGTAGTCTGTTTGAAGTAGTCTGCCTTGAGGTACCTTTGATGGAAAATGAGGGAGGGTTCTAAGATTAGAGCCTGATGTCACCATAGAAAAGCCTGGGGTTCCACAAGTAAATCGGGGGAGGGGGGAATCTACAATGTGTCACACTCTATGCTTTAATAAAAATTCGTGTTTTAATACTTTTTGTAAACAGATGTGCCTTTTCTTCTTGAGGGAAATGAAACTGAAGAAATTTGTCTTTTGACATCAGGAAAACTGAGCTACTCTCTATCGTGGGCTTTAGACGAAAATGGTATTCCTCTGACACCCATGTCACAGTCATTAAGATCTGCTTACTGCAGGTAATAAACTTTTATGCTTGACAAATAATGCCATTCCTCAACAAAGCATCACACAGAAACCTGTGTCTGTAAAAGAGAAAACTCTAGCAGTGGCAAGAGTAGTCTAGTTTATTTGGACTATTTATTTTTATTTGGACTCATATGTAAGTGAATGTATCTCTTTAATGCTTAGGTTTATTGTTATATGGATGATGGGAGAGGCCATTCCATAGCTCTTGCAGGCAGAGGCCAAGACCCCCAAGGATTTTATCTCTGGATCCTTGGTATATCCCAGCCTTTCTGGATTATGAAAGAACCATTTACGCATTATCAATTTGCTAGAAAAAAAATCCTAGAAATCTTATTCTATGCCCTGGGACTTCTTAGAGAAATTGGGATTAATATCTAGATCATACCACAAGTAGGATTACTAGAATTAACTACAATAAAAAATCTATAAAAAGGTAATATTGCTTTATATATTGAGCTGTGTTTGAATAAAACAGTAAATATAAAAAGCCAAGTAGATTCCCTCATTTCAAAATGATGATAACAGAAAGATGTTTCCTCCTCCTGATCAAAACACATATATATTTTTTAAAACATTGTTATACCCAACTATATGACATTATGGAAAAGTCAGAACTATGGGAACAGTAAAACATCAGTAGTTGCCAGACATTAGGAAGAAACAAGGATCAATAGGCAGACATGATTTTTAGGGCAGTGAAACTCCTGTCTGTATGATACTGTAATTGTTGATAAATGTCATCACATTTTGTCAAAACGCATAGAGTGTACATCACCAAGAGTAAAGCCTAATGTAAACTATGGACCTTGAGTGATAAAATGATGTGTCAGTCATTGAGTGTAACAAATGCAACTCTTTTATTATAATAAATGTAATAAATTATAATTCTGGTACAAGATATTGATAGTAGAGGAGATTGCATGTTTTGCGGGGGAGGGGACATACGGAAACTGTGCACTTTCTGATCAGTCTTGCTCTGAATCTGAAACTGCTCTAAAAAAAAGTATTTTTAAAATGACTTTTTTTTAATTTTTATTTTTTAAAAAGATTTTATTTATTTATTTGACAGAGATCACAAGTAGGCAGAGAGGTAGGCAGAGAGAGAGGGGGAAGCAGGCTCCTTGCTGAGCAGAGAGCCCGATGTGGGGCTCGATCCAGGACCCTAAGATCATGACCTGAACTGAGCCACCCAGGTGCCCTAATTTTTTTAAGTTTAAAACCTTGCTGTAAATAACTTGGATTAAACAGGAAATCACAACTGAAATTAAAGACTGTTTTATAAATAAGAGTGAGAACACTGTGTATAAAGTCAGTGGCGTATGTCCAGAGTCATAGTAAGAGTTCATAAACGATTTTCTTGGGAATAGTTTTAGAGAAAAACAAAGTGTCAGTAGCACTCAGCAACTGATGTTGAGAAGGCTGAGGTCATGGATGTGGATTATTTTCCTTTTTAATTTTATTTTTATTTTTATTTTTTTAATAATTTTTTAATTTTTAACAAACATATAATGTATTGTTAGCCCCAGGGGTACAGGTCTGTGAATTGCCAGGTTTACATACTTCACAGTGTAAGGGCCTATTTAGCCAGAATGATTCCATCTGGTTAAACAGTGATTTTGTTGTTTATGCAGTAAAACTTAAACTGATCCCGCCCAGGGGAACTTACTTAATTAAATGCAAGTCTGGGAAACCAGTAGAATATGGCCGACCAGTCTCTGATAACAAAGCCCAAATACAAGGGAGGGTCAGGTCAGGTAGAGGTAAAGAGCCGGAATGCAGGGATGAGTCGGGCCAGATGGAGACATCCAATCATTAAAGTGTGCATACTGTCTTCCTAGCTACCAAGGAGTGTGGGCCCCACCTTTGGCACCAATCCTGACCAAGGTGATAGACTAGTTCAAATAGCTACTATGGGGTGAACTGTAATTCAATTGGCCACCTGTGTGTGACCTAGCATGATTATGCCGCTTTCTCTGTGTGTTACAATCTCACTGGCCACCTGTGTGTGGCCAGGCTCAACCACATGGCCTTTGCTTTATAAAAGTTAGTCAGCAAGGCAGGGAGGGGTCACCCTCTCTGTAAGAGGCAATCCTGACCAGACCGTTTGATTCTTAATGCTTGGTGCAAAATAAAGCTTTGCTTGACTTTCGCTTTGTATCAGTCTTGTTCCTTTGACCATGGATCCAACAACAGGACTCACCATAGCACATACCCCTCCTCCAATGTCCATCACACCACTACCCTCTCCCTATTCCTTTTTTATTTTTAAAACTGAAGTTTAAGTTTTGAGAAGAGGCTTTAACATAAGACAGACAATAGAATCAAAGTATGTGTTTCTTGAAAATTGGGACAATTTTTATCTTCTTAGAATAAATGATGAAATCCATAGAAAAAGAGTCAGAATCTATTAGAAAGAGTATGTGATCCTTCAGAGTCAAGAAGATATTGAACCAGAGTATAAGTGATAGCTTGGTTCTAGAGAAGAGGAAATCTCTTCAAATCAGAGAAGGAAACAGAAATTGCTGTGTAGACAGGAACATAATTTTGATGATGTCCTTGTTTTGCTAAGGAAACAAGGTCGTCGTCTTAGAGACCTGAATAATAGCATTTTAGAGAAAAGTGGACAGTTAATAAAGGAAATCCGTTTTGGAGTTAGTGAATAAGATTTTAATACTCTGAACCATTATATGCTTGTATTTCTTCCGTTTTTTCCTAGCGTCATCCCCACTGGGGCTATTCCCAATCTTTGCCTCCTTATACTATTCTTTTTTTTTTTTTTTTTTTTTTTTTACTTTTTGGAGTAAAATATTTATTCTTCTTACTCTAAAGCTACTTTGTATATAGGTAATTTGGAACTTTCCTTTGTCTCCTTTAGGATCCTGAGGACATATTTATATCCTTTTCTTATGTTATCTTTAACTTCCATTTCCCTAAGTTATTAGTCTTTTATATTCAAGAAGCCTTCTTTGTTTTAAAAACAAAGAAAAACCCAAGCATTTGATTAACCCCTGAAAACCTGTCTTGGCTGTTTTTTCTGTCTGAGTCCTCATTTGTGTAGTCTACTGATCTGTGTACAAGGCCTCCATTTTTCATTCACACATTCCTTCCCTAACTCAACCCATTTATTCCTGAACACTACCGGTGACCTTCTGGCCATAGTCACCGGCCTGTCCTCATCATTTTGCTTCTTGAAGTCTTTTCTCTAATGGCTTCTATGATGCTGCAGCTAGCAGTTCCACTTACTTGGGAACTCAGGTTTACAAAAGATGAAAAGCAGTTCCATTAAAGATTGGAACAAATGACAGATTTCAAGAGGCAGTGAATTGCAAGAGGTTTCAAAGTCCAGAGCACTCTCTAAAGAAGTTAGCTTGGGGATGCCTGGTTGGCTGAGTGGGTTGAGTGTCTGCCTTCGGCTGGGTCATGATCCCAGGGTCCTGGTGATGTAGGTGAGGTTTAGTGTGGTGAAGTCCAGAACCCATGACCAAGAAAGAATTCTTGAGACATCTTTGGTGCAAAATGGTGATTTATTAAAGCACGGGACAGGACCTATGGGCAGAAAGAGCTGCTGCCCCAGGATTGTGAGGGGGTGGCAGGTTCTTTACATGGGGTTGGGGGAGATAAGGAAAAAGGGAGATTTCAATAGAACTTTCATATGCTAAAGTGGACCTACAAGATACCTGATACCAGAGGCCTTGCCATTGGCCGGTCATTTTCCCCTTCTTAGCAAGGTATTAACATTAAGATAGTTGGGAGATTCCTAAAGAATGTCACCTATGTCCCACCCAGGAGTGGGAGTGGAGGAAGGTTTCAGGGTGTCAGCCTTTGCTTTGTCCTCAGCCAGCCTTCTGGTCCCTCATCACTGGGATGGAGTCTCGCATCAGGCTCTCTGCTCGGCAGGGAGCCTGCTTCTCCCTCTCCCTCAGTCTGCTGTCCCCCCTGCTTGTGCTCTTTCCCTTTCTGCCAAATAAATTAAATAAAACCTTAAAAAGAAGTAGAAGAAGAAGTTAACTTGAAGTAAAACTTTACAGTTGGGACATCTGTGATCAAAGTGGTTGGTTCCAGAACTCTGCTCTACAGTTGTGGGCACTCAAGGGCTGGTGCGGTGCTTGGAAAGGCAAGGCTGACTTGTGGGTGTCAGATCATGGAGTTCTCCTTTGGAACAGGGAGATCTGAATGAAAGTATTCATGTACTTTCTGATTTACTCATTCACTTATTCATTCATCAGTGAGCTGGAAATGAAGCAGTAAACCAAAAGATCTTGGAATACTTTAATATCACATTGAGCATACTTCTCAAATCTCAGTGATTATAGTCCAGAGTTTTCACTTAACACATTTTTTAAATATAGAAGTTTTTCTTATGCTTTCTAGTTAATGAAATTTTCTGTCATGTTTAATTGACTTTTTGTGTTTGCACCTGTTTATCTTCCACACCTTCATTCTACATGTACTTTTCTTGATGAAAATCTGCACCTTTACCAATTCTTTCAGTCAGTTTCTGTGGCTAGCAAATTTGTTTAGTTTTTGTGTATCTGAAAATATCTTTATTTTGTCCTCATTCTTGAATAATAGTTTGGGTATAAAATCTAAGGTTGATACTTATTTTCCCCTTGACACTTTGAAGCTATGATTGCATAATCTTCTGGGATTTATCATTCTTATTTAAAAGTCGCCTTGTTGATGTTTTGTAGACAGTCTGTCTTTCCTCCCTAATAATCTTACCTTTTTTAAAATTTTTTTTATTTTCAGCATAACAGTATTCATTATTTTTGCACCACACCCAGTGCTCCATGCAATCCGTGCCCTCTCTAATATCCACCACCTGGTTCCCCCAACCTCCCACTCCCCACCACTTCAAACCCCTCAGATTGTTTTTCAGAGTCCATAGTCTCTCATGGTTCACCTCCCCTTCCAATGCTTTTTTTTTTTTTTCTTAATTCATAGAGACAGAAAGCCAGTAGTTGGGAGTAGAGAGGGATGGGGAGTTGTTGTTTAACAGTTTCTTTTTGGAATGAGAAAAATTCTGGAAATAGGTAGTGACGGTGGTTGTACAACACTGTGAGTATACTTAATGCTACTTAATTGTGTTACTTGCTTGGCATTTGGTTGTAGAGAAGGGAGTACAGGGGACAAAGAGATTTTGGCATAGCCCACAGCTGAACACCTATATGGATGGCTGGAGGAATTATTGTAGCAAAGGCAGGAGATGTGCTAAGGTCTTTATTACTCTCCCTGAGGAAGAAATCATGGGGGTACATTGAAATCCAATCACAACTTTTTAATTTTAAGGCTGTAACTGGATAAGTTTCTCTCCCTAGTCTATTAATTAACAAATTAACATGTAAGCTTTGCCTCAGCCTTTGTGAACTGGGCTAGCACTCTTCCTATGAAAAGGAATATTTCTTACATGATGGTATAAGAAATCAGATTTCAGGCCCTAGAGATCTCTTGTGACAAAGATATCAAAACAGTTCAAATATAAGGACAGAAATGGGAATTAAAAGAAGAATGCTCATACTTCACCTATTTGTAATTTTGCTTATATTCAAAGAAATTTTTCTCTATGTTAGTGTGCTAAGGAATGTAGATGCAAGAGGGGTTCCTGGAATTCCATGGCTCATTAATGCACAGAAGCTTTTTGAGTGGGCAAATGAAGTAAAAATTGATCCAAATAATCCAGAATATTCTGATCTAATGGAATTTATTATGGTAAGTTATGGCAAGTATCAGTACTGTATATTCTATTTCCTAAGCTCTACCCCCTTATACTTCGTAGTTTGCTGTATATTTTTCTAGGCACCAGGAGGCATATAAAGATACCTCTGAGGACAGATACGATTTTCAACCAGTTTTATAGTATTGTTTTTTTTTTTTAAGATTTTTTTTTTTTAAGATTTTATTTATTTATTTGACAGAGAGAAATCACAAGTAGGCAGAGAGGCAGGCAGAGAGAGAGAGAGGGAAGCAGGCTCCCTGCTGAGCAGAGAGCCCGATGCGGGACTCGATCCCAGGACTCTGAGATCATGACCTGAGCCGAAGGCAGCGGCTTAACCCACTGAGCCACCCAGGCGCCCCTTTTTTTTAAAGATTTTATTTATTTATTTATTTGATAGACAGAGATCACAAGTAGGCAGAGAGGCAGGCAGAGAGGAGGAAGCAGGCTCCCCGCAGAACAGAGAGCCCGATGCGGGGCTCGATCCCAGGACCCTGAGATCATGACCTGAGCCGAAGGCAGCGGCTTAACCCACTGAGCCACCCAGGCGCCCCAGTTTTATAGTATTGTAAAGACAATTAGAAATTCAACAACTGAAATAATTGCTACTTAGGCCTGATGGTTGGTACTCTGTCATTGCTTTGCAGTCTGCAGTACATCCTATAGGCTAACCTTCAGACAAGCATCTCTTATACAACTACTGAGTACCCATGGTATTCTAGATGCCAGGGCTATAAAGATGATCTATAGACACATTCCTACCCTCAAAGACTGTTCACTGCTTCTATCCTTTCTTATAACCACCTGAACGGCTCTGTATGCCTCAAACATGCATTCTTCATTTGTTTATTCATGTCATTCCCTCTGCCTAGAAGGGCACCCTGGGTGGCTATCTTACCTACCATGCAAGTCTGATGAAGGTTCCACTGATAATCTCAATTAGATGTGGGCCCTTCTTTCCATTTCCTCCTGTTAACTTTTTCTTTCTCTTTATAAATTCTATGACTCTGATATCATTCTGCCTTTTACTGTAGTTTTTCATTCTGTGTTTTATCTTTCCTTATAGAACTATAGTGAATAAATCTTTGATAGCTAGCTAGCACTCTTCCCTGCATGGACCATGTCTGCACATTTGCATTTATTGAGTAAAACAATGCATAGATTATTGCAGTTAAGCTTCCCAGCTAAGGTTCTCTGTTGATTACAGGTATACAGAAATATTGATCCTTTCTCAGCATTTATGGCAAAGACATATGAATAGGTCTCATCTTTTAACCCAGTGTGCATAATAAATATTCTCATTTTTCTTATCTGTCATGACCAGGAAAAGATTGGCAAGCCATGGAGGTTGGATTTTATTTTTTCTTTTCTTTTTTTTTTTTCCAGATTCTATCTCTGTATAGAGTCATTGCTCCGTTTCCTTCATATATGACAACTCTAACATCTAGCAGTTGAAGGGAAAAAAGTGTTTTGAAATGATTCTCAAATTTTAAAAATTAATATTTTAAGTGAAGACTCTATTTATGTTTTATAGTACATGAAACATAAAGGACAGAACATTCCAAAATATTTTCGTCTGGAACAGTTGCAAGATGAATTTAACTTTGTTTCTGAAGAAGAAATGACAAAGAGTAAACGTTTCCAGCTATTGCAACTTAGAAATGCCGGTCAGTTAGACATTTTCCTTCTACAGCAAATACCCCTTTACGACAAGGATATTCCAGATTTAGTCTTCCAGGTATGTGATTTCTATTTGAATATTGTTTATTGTATGATAAATTAATATTTTTGTTGCTTTAAATCTATCTTAATTCTTTCTTCTTTTAACAAATAAGTTTATATTAAAAACCTATTTTAAAAATAGGTTATAATAGACTTTAAATTTTGTTATTATCTATAAGAAAAACATGGATAAACTCTTTGATATTTGTCTTCATTTTATTCTGGACTGAAAGTTAATTGCAATAAGCCACTTAATATTAAATAAAAGTTGTTTTAAAAAATAGTGTGTGTTTGTTTTTGTTGTTGCCACACAGCCATCCTTTAGCTTGTATACCTTAACTTAGAGGATACACAAACAAAACTATACAGGACTCATTACATTTAAAACTCAAGGATATTCATATTCTGAACCAAATGGACTGTCTGGAGACTCTCTTTGGTGTGTCTGAGAGGTAAAAAGGGAAATGCAAATTAATGATTTTTCAGTGATAATATCTTAGCACCACCAGTCAGTACGTTTGACTATTATCATCATATAATGATAGGATTTGCAGATAATTCATAACTTTCACAAACAAGAGTGAGTAGAAATATATGTAATCACAAACTGACCAATTGGTATTTGGCTTCAGGTTTAATTATGGTCAATCTCCTGTTCTGAGACCTTAGGAACTTCAGTTAGCAAACTGTAGTGGGAAGGCCTTAGAATAGGTTAAAATAGCTAGAAAGTTACTCCGTTTCCTCCTGCTGCTTCTCTTCAGTGATTGGGTTTACTTCTACAGTTCCATAAACTGTGACAGGCAAAGCATAAGGCTCAGGATAATCGGGAATATAACCTCATAAAAGAGGAACTGTTTCTGCTCTTGAAACTAGGAGCTTTCCTTATCTTTTTTTTAAAAAAGATTTTATTTATTTATTTGACAGAGAGAGATCACAAGTAGGCAGAGAGGCAGGCAGAGACAGGGTGCGGGGGGCGGGGGAGGAACAGGCTCCCCCGCTGAGCAGAGAGCCTGATGCAGGGCTTGATCCTGGGACCCAAGACCATGACGCATGCGGAAGGCAGAGACGTTATAACCCACTGAGCCACCCAGGTGCCCCAGGGCTTTCCTTATCTTATTTGAACTATTCAGAGAACAGAAAAGCAGGGAAAGTAATCCTACTCATTTTCTGAGTCTGATATAACTCTCATACCAAAATTGAGCAAGGAGGACAGGAAATAATCATTTTGGATCATTTTACTTATGAGCATAGTTGTAAAATTACTAATAAAATTTCAGCAAATTGATAAACAATGTATTGTATATAAATATATAATTACGCTTTATAATCCAAGAGGGTTTGTTTTCACATAACAAAGCTAACTTAATTTGGGAATCTATTAATATAATTTACCATGTTAACAGGATTAAGGAAGATATGCTTCTCTTAATAAATGCCCAAAAGGCACTTAATAAAATCAGTGCTCATTCATGATGAAAGTTCTTAGTATATTAGCATTAAAAGGGAATTTTTTCTTTTTTTAGTTTTTATTTTAATTCCAGTTTGCTAACATGCAGTGTTATATTAGTTTCAGATGTACCATATAGTGACTGAGCAATTCCACGCAATACCCAGGGCTCATGAGAAGTGCGCTGTTCATCTCTATCACCTGTTTCACCCACCCTCCCTCACCCCCTTCTCTGGCAACCATCAAGTTGATCTCTATAGTTAAGAGTCTGTTTCTTGGTTTCTCTCTCTCTCTCTTTTTCCCCTTTGCTTGTTTTGTTTCTTAAATTCCACATATGAGTGAAATCATGTGCTATTTGTCTTTCTCTGACTGACTTATTTCATTGAGCATAATACTCTCTAGCTCCATCCATCTTGTTGCAAATGGAAAGATTTCATTCTTTTTATGGCTGAATAATATTTCGTTGTGTACATATACCCCATATTTATCCATTCTTTGATTGATGGGTACTTGGGCTGCTTCCGTATCTTGGCTATTGTAAATAATGCATAGGGGTGCATGTATCCTTTTGAATTAGTGTTTTTTAATTCTTTGGGTAAATACCCAGTAGAGCAATTGCTGGATCGTAGGGTATTCCTATTTTTAACTCTTTGAGGGACCTCCATACTGTTTTCCACAGTGGCTGCACCAGCTTGCATTCCCACCGACAGTGTAAGAAAGTTCCCTCTCTCCACATTCTTTTTTTTTTTTTCCTCTCTCCACATTCTTGCCAACACCTGTTGTTTCTTGTGTTGTTGGTGTTAGCCATTCTGACAGGTGTGAGTTGCTATCTCATTGTAATTGTGATTTACATTTCCCTGATGGCAAGTGATGATGAGCATCTTTTCATGTGTCTGTTGGCCATCTGTATGTCTTCTTTGGAGAAATGTCTGTTCATGTCTTCTGCCCATTTTTTAATTGGATTTTGCAGGGGGAAGTGTTGAGTTTGGTAAGTTCTTTATATATTTTGGATACTAACCCTTTACTGGATATGTCATTTACAAATATTTACAAATATTTTCTCCCATTTCTTAGGTTGCCTTTTAGTTTTGTTGACTGTTTCCTTAGAAGAGAACTTCTTTAAATTGATTAAGAATGTTAAAACATTTTTGTTTTTTTCTGATGATGTGAACTGCATTGAAAGAAATGCTCCTTCTAAATCCTGGAATTGAGAGGGTGGGAGGAGAGACAAGAAGGGACCACCTATATACCCACTGGATGATAACATTGAGTCTCAGATGTAATTAGCCAGTAATGCAGAAACAGAGAGAAAGCAGAGCAGAACACAGGCCGAGAGAGCTGCAACAAATTTTGTTGCTGGTTTTTCCTGAACTTTGCTATCCTAATGGGGAGTAAGCGTCTTGTGACATGTCCACACAAAGTGGGGTTTTGCCAGAGTTAACAAAACAAATTGAAACAACAACAACAAAAAAAAATCAAATAAACAAAAAATCCTTGTACACAATAGGCAAGGTTTACCTAACTACTCCAGGAGAATTAACACTTGCCGTGGTAAATGCACTTCCATTTAAGGGAATGTTTACAGACATTGTACTCCTGGGGTTCTTGGTCACTAAGGCCATATTATCCTTCAAGAAAAGAAAGAGAGGGGCTCCTGGGTGGCTCAGTAGGTTAAAGCCTCTGCCTTTGACTCAGGTCATAAAAAAAAAAAAAAAAAAAGAATAGACTTATCTGTTAAGTGGTTCTGGTCATCTAGTTAGAAAGAAATAAAATTAAATCCAGACCTTACAACAGAGGTCCTGGGATCCAGCCCGCATCAGGCTCTATGCTCAGTGGGGAGCCTGCTCCCCTTCCTCTCTCTCTGCCTGCCTCTCTGCCTACTTGTGATCTCTCTCTGTCAAATAAATAAATAAAATATTAAAAAAAAAAAAAGAAAGAAATAGAGCCAGTACCCAGGTGTCCCTGAACAAATTGTCTGTCTCTAGTTTTTCAGCATTTTGGAAAACCTATTCCTTATACCACCACCCCCGCCCCCGCCCCTCACCGTGAATTAATACCCTATTAATTGTATGGCTCATGATCAGAAATCTGTTTCCTCATAGACTTCTATACAAACATTATACTTAGTGGATAGACATCAGTTTTCCCATTAGTCTGAACAACATAAGGATGGCCACTATCCTCTCTACCAATAAGACCCAATGCTTTAAGAGAGAAAGAAGAAAATTAGAAAAGACAAACTGCCCTTGTTTGCAGAAAATATATTTGTCTACATGGAAAACATAAGAGAAACTACAGCAAACTGTCACAACTAGTAAATTTGTTGAATATAACATCCATATTTAAAATGACTTTTTTATTGCAAAAGGAACACTGTACGTCTACAATGGAGATGTCTAGCTGACCTAGCTGTCACCATCCTGACTCAGTGATCCAGCTTAATCTTATTAATAGTAGTAGGCAGAATAATGGCCCCCCCTAAAGATGTCCACTCCCTAATCCATGGAACCTGTGAATACGTTCTGTTACATTGTTTAAAATAGGGACATTATCCTGGATTCTCCGGATAATGGGACCTAATCAAATTACAGTGAGTCTTTAAAAGTAGAGAAATTTTTAACTGGGAGCAAAAGCTGCAGTAAGAGAAATCAGATTAGTCATGAGAAGTTGCTGACTCTGAGACTTAGAGGACCACCTGCAAAGCCTGGTGAGAGGTGCCTGGAGCTAAGAGCAGGCTCTACCTGCTGGTGGCAAAGGAAGGACACCTCAGTCACACAGCGGCAGGGCACTGAATTCTGCTTACAACGTCAATGAGCTTGGAAAAAGATCAGGCCTACAATTTGACATCAGCCTTGCAAAACCCAGCACAGAGAAACCAGCTGACACAGCTGGAACCTCTCACCTATGGAACTGTGAAATACTCAATTTGTGTTGTTCGAAGCAACTTAATTTGTAATAATTTGTTATAGCGGGAAAAGAAAACTAATACACTTATAAAAGACATCCAGACATTATTGCCCCTTACATGATACACATCATACACATACACATTACATATACAACATCATGTATGAAATCTCCTTGCCACGGATGTGTAATCTGAATCAAAGTTGTATAAAGACTTAAGTTGTCTTAAGACTTAAGGTTAATTTGTTTACAAGAAATAGGAATAGAGAAACAAGTTAAATGGTACGACAAGGAAACAATCAAATTTGGAATGTGGGACAACTAGTGAGCAAGGACTTAATGGAGGAAATTATAAAACATTTTGAATGATGTAAAAAAGAAATTTGAGTAAATGTTCACTGATAGGAAGTTGTAAGGAGACAGCTTTGTAGGATGCCAGTCCTTCCCAAATTATTTTGTAAATGTAGTCATGCAATTCCAAACCAGTGAAATAGAACAGAGGGCCTCAAAACAGACTTAAGCGTATGTAGAAACTTTATATTTGATGAGTATCATTACATTTAAGTTGGAAAAGAATGGACTTTCGGGGCACCTGGTAGCTCAGTGGGTTAAGCAGCTACCTTTGATTCAGGTCATGATCTCGGGGTCCTGGGACGGAGCCCTGAAGTCAGGTTCTCTGCTCAGCAAGGAGTCTGCTTCTCTGACCTCTGCACCTCCCCACTGCTCATGATCTCGCTACTTTTTCTCAAATGAATAAATTTTTAAAAATCCTTGAAAAGGAACTCCTGGGTGGCTCACTTTGTTAAGTGTCTGCCTTTAGCTCCGGTCATGATCCCGGAGTTCTGGGATCAAGTCTTGTAGGGGGCTCCCTGCTTAGCCGGGAGCCTACTTCTCCCTCTGCCTGCTGCTCCCCCTGCTTGTGCTCGCTCTCCCTATCTCCCTCTGACAAATAAATAAATACAATCCTTAAATTAAAAAAAAAATCGTAAAAAAAAAAAGAATAGACTGTCTGTTAAGTGGTTCTGGTCATCTCTTTAGAAAGAAATAAAATTAGGGGCAACTGGATGGCTCAGTGGGTTAAGGCCTCTGCTTTCGGTTCAGGTCATGATCCCAGGGTCCTGAGATGGAGCCCCAAGTTGGGCGCTCTGCTCAGTGGGGAGCCTGTTTCCTCCTCTCTCTCTCTGCCTTCCTCTCTGCCTACTTGTGATCTCTGTCAAATAAATAAATAAAATCTTAAAAAAAAAAGAAATAAAATTAAATTCAGACCTTATAAAAGCAATAAATACCATATGAAATGAAGACTACATATGAATTATATTAATTATGCTAGATTTAAAATAAAAAACTTAATAAGAAAAGGATTACATGTGAAAAGCAAAACTTTAAATTTTTTTTTTTTATTTGACAGAGAGAGAGATCACAAGTAGGCAGAGAGGCAGGCAGAGAGAGAGGAAGGGAAGCAGGCCCCCTGCTGAGCAGGGAGCCCGATGTGAGACTTGATCCCAGGACCCTGAGATCGTGACCTGAGCCGAAGGCAGTGGCTTAACCCACTGAGCCACCCAGGCGCCCCCAAAACTTTAAATAGATATCTTAATCTTGGGGTAAGAAAGTATTTCTTAAAACTCAAAAAGTACAAATTTTTAAAAAGATTAATTTGTTATTAAAGTTAAAACCCTACAGATTAAGCCAATATATTTGCAACACATATAACAAAAAGTTAATATCTAGATATTATAAAATCAAGTAGCTCCTATAAATCAATACTTTAAAGAGTAAAGTGGTAGGAAATATTAATTTATCTTTAAGTAAAAGTTGTTACTTGTCAACTGAATTAAATTCAAGATTTCTTGCAGATAATTGGAAGAACAAATAAATTACTTTCAGATAAAAGAATGCTTGTTGTAACGTGGCTGAAAGTTCTAAAGTATCTACTTCATTACTCTTGTGTATTTTTTAATATTATCCATAATGTAAGACAATCTCCATGTGCATTAGGGATGTATCCCACAAATGCAGATATAACAGGTACAGATTTATTCTGAATTATATAGATGAAGCAGTCTGACAAATAATCTTATACCAACTACTGGATGTAAAATTAAAGTTATTGATTAACTTTTTAAAGTTAGAAGTTAAGGGGCACCTGGCTGGTTCAGTTGGTGGAGAGTGCAACTCTTGATCTTGGGGTTGTGAGTTCAAGTCCCACATTGGGTGTGGAGATTACTTTAAAAAAATCTTTAAAAAAATAAAGTTAGAAGTTAAACATTAAAGCTATTGATACTTTACAACTTCCCATATGTTTTGTTTTCAGTGGTTTCCAGGTAAATACACACATAAAGAATACTTTGTAGTCATTTTCACATTTTTTCATAATTTTTTGTCAATCATAATTTTTTTCTCAACATTGTTATTTTAATTTTTTTACATTTTTAAAAATACTTTGTTTATTTGAGAGAGAGAGAGTGTGTGTGTGAGAGGGAGCACAAGCCACAGGGAAGGGTGCAGGGAGAGGGAGAAGCGGACTCCCCGCTGAGTAGGGAGCTCGATGTGGGGCTTAATACCAGGACCCTGGGATCATGACCTGAGCCAAAGGTAGATGCTTCACGGACTGAACCACCCAGGTGCACCAACATTATGCTATTTTTAAAGGTGAACGGACCTCATCCTAGAAGCAAAGAAATATAGTCAAAAGCTGTTCTTAGCTAATGCTCAGTGGAAGAATCTGAAAGAAATATGTTTTTTTTTCCCCTCTCATGCCAGAGTGTTGTCTGTGTCTTCTACACATAAACCAAATATTTAATATTTTACATCTTATTGCAGTGTATCAGACCCTGAACTCTGTTACACTAAAGAGGTAAAACTAACTTAATTCTCTGTTTAGGAATATGAAAGTCAGATGGAGAAGGATATCTCCATTTCAGATGTCAATTCCATTATTGCACAAAGAATTAATTCTGCCAATTTTCTGAAAAAGGTAACAATAACAGAATAGTATTATCGGTATGTTTGCATTTATTTTTGTGAAATCCTAATCTCCCTTTACATTCATTGCTTGCAAAAATTAGGACTAAAAAATTGCACCAATACATTGGGAAGGGTATGTGCTATGGTGAGTGCTGTGAAGTGTGTAAACCTGACGATTCACAGACCTGTACCCCTGTGGCAAATAATACATTATTTGTTAGTAAAAAAAGAATAAATAAATTTAAATTTAAAAATTGTACCAATAGCATTGTAAATACTAATCTTCAAATATAAACTATTATTTCTTTAAATTAAATTTTTTTTTTGTAGATGAGGAGGTTGATAATGAAAAGAATTGTCAAAGTTAGCAAATTTAACTTATCAGATGTTGTGGCTGATTATGAAGAAATTGTATCTGCAAGGTACATCGTAAAAATTACTTTTTAAAATATGAAATACAAAGCTTTAAGTTAATGCCTTCAAAGTTCTCTTAAGTTCTCTGGTTCTCTGTTTTAATATTAAGTTATATGTCAAAGAATGCATTTACGAGGCATAAAGTGAAATATAGTGACTTAAAATATATTTGGTTCTTTTAAAATTTCATTTTGGATACATCTATATGATATGTATTTTCAGTTGCTTAGTACTATTTTTCAATCCTCCCCTTATTAATAGTTTTTAGGGCAGGAAAGAAAAAGAAAAGAAATACCTTTGTCCCAAATTAGTTTTGCCCCAAGATTTTCCTGTTTTGGAACCATTCCTGGAAAAGCTGTTGCCGGCAGCACCACATACTAAGCCTATAATCTCCGCCTTTATAACCCACAGGCAGCAGGTGAGGGAGGCTTTGGCTCAACTCAGTTCCCACGCTGTTTATCTCTGAACCATAGGGGTAGGACTAGAAGTAGGGATGCCATGTTTCTGGGAACCTTCCCTGGGGCCACCTGCAGGTTCCTAGTGTCACCAATACATTTTAATTGGTTTGGATGTGAAATCTATTGTATTTTATTTTCAGTTTTTTGGGGGAAATGAGTGTGACTGTAAAGCTGTACATAATTCCATGGATTTGTGTTGGCAGCTTATATAACTAACTCCTGTTTCAGAGCCTGTAGAACAGTTGAGCATCAAATCACTTTTAGGAGAGTGATTTCTGAAAAATGAATAATGTTCTGAAAGAACATCATGTTTTTGTGGAATTCTGTCTCCATGCCCTTGTCTATTCTTGGACTGTGTACCCAAAGGGCACGAGGCAATCACAATCACATTTTCTCACAACATGAGAGTGAGCACAGCATCTCTTCTGTGCTCAGGAAGGTCCTTTCCTTGGGTTTAAGACAACTCTGTCTTTCCTCATCAAAGAAGAAAATACGGTTCAGAATAATGGCCTTATTTACAATAATTCACTTTAAAAATTGATGTCTTTTAAAACAAAGTTCTCTTGTGCATACGCAGCTGATCATTTTTTTTTACTTTTTAGCCAGTTGACGCATGCAGTTTGTAAACTTGTTGAACGACGAAGACAGTTAAAGCCTCAGAGAAAAGAAAGGAAGAAAGTAGCAACACAGACTATCTGTGACGGGGATATTAAGATTCTTGTCAGAATACTGCGGGCTTATAATATTCCTACCAGGAACACAACAGGTACTAGGTAAGATAGTGTGCACCAATTTTAAAAGTTGCAAAAGTTCTTTTGGTAAATTTTAATTTCTTTTTGCAAAAACCCTATCTTAAGTGTAAATTTCCATGCTGTCTTATGTGTGAAACTTTGCACTTTATTAATGTTCTGTGTACAGAAATGGAATGAAAGTTGAAATCTTCACTTAGATAGTCATACTGTCATTACCATGTATTAAGAGTTTGGAGGGGGGTACCTGGGTGGCTCAGTCAGTTAAGCATCTGTCTTTGACTCAGGTCATGATCCCAGGGTCCTGCGATTGAGCCCCTGCATTGGGCTCCCTGCTCAGTGGGGTCTCTGCTTCTCCCTCTCCCTCTGCCCTGCTCTGCCTGCTTGTGCTCTCTCTCTCTCTCTCAAGTAAATAAATAAAAAATCTTTAAGAAAAGTTTTCAGAAGTTTGAGATGACCACAAAAACTATACCATGTATATTTTGGGATGTCATATCATATAAATGCCTTTATCCTTGTTCCCTATTGTGAACACTTGTGACCCTGCTTGTCACCACCTGCAACTGCTGTCTGCCTCTGGCCCCTCTCAGTACTGCAGGTAGAACACAGGAGAGAGTAGGCTGCTTTGGACTTGTTATTTCAGTTGACATCTGCGGAAACCAGATCTTACCCAGCTCTTCGGCAGGTACTACATGGATTTTATTTATGTTTCTTAAGTAGAGGGTATGTGGGGCCAGAATGGAGATCACTATTTAGTGGCCAAATTAAGGCATCATGAGTATTAAATGCTCATGTGTCCTGAATATTGAGTGTCTTCTGTATTTAGTCTCATGTATGAATCCTATATTATTGGTACTTAGAACCCAGGTATCTCAGGAATATTAAGTAGCCCCCCTCTATGTTTAGCACATAATGTGCTCTACTTGCTTGTCTTATGTTTACCACATCCCATGAAAAATATTTTGCTTACTAGATATTAATCTATAGTTAAAACCTCTTAAAAGTTTTTCCTATGTTTTATAAACAACAACCTTATTTATCTAATAGAATTGATGTTCTCAAAACAAATGCACATTCCAAAGTCTAACTTTTATAAAGCAAAGACATAATAAAATCACTACCATTTTCTATAATCATCAATTTGTAAAATAAAGAATATTGTAACATCAAAAATAGAAAGGATATAATCTCAAAATATCACTTGCCTTATTTTTCTCCTTTGCTGAGGACCAGTGAAACCACTGGTGATTATCAAATGTGTAGCTCTAACCACCTATGATAAGAAGACCCAAAGAAACTCTATAAAATTCAGGGTAACTGAATTATTTATCACCATGAACATAGATAAAACCCTGCCCATTACCACCAAAATTAATGTTAAAATTATTTATTTAAAAATTGTTTTATTTAAATGTCATTTAGTTAACGTATATTATTAGTTTCAGGGGTAGAATTTAGTGATTCATCAGTTGCATATAACACCCAGTGCTCATTACATCAGGTGCTGTCCTTAAAGCTCATCACCCAGTTACCCACCCCTGCCAACCCCCCCAGCAATCCTCAGTTTGTCCCCTATAATTAAGAGTCTTTTATGGTTTGCCTCCCTCTCTGTTTTTATTGTATTTTATTTTTCCTTCTATTCCCCTATGTTCATCTATTTTCTTTCTTAAATTCCACATATGAGTGAAATCATATGATATTTGTCTTTCTCTGACTGACTTATTTCCTTTAGCATAACACCCTCTAGTCCCATCCCCATCATTGCAAATGGGAGGATTTCATTCTTTTTGATGGCTGAGTAATATTCCATTTATGTATATGGAATGTACATGCATATATATGTAATATATAATATTCCATATTATACACACAATACTTCTTTATTCATTCTTCTGTTGATAGACCTGAGGGTTCTTTCCATATTTTGACTGTTGTGGATATTGCTGCTATAGACATTGGGGTGCAGGTGCCCCTTCAGATCATTATGTTTGTATCCTTTGGATAAATACCTAGTAGTGCAATTGCTGGATTGTAGGGTAGCTCTATTTTTAAGTTTTTGAGGAGCCTCCATACTGTTTTCCAGAATGACTGCACCAGTTTGCATCCCTACCAACAGTGTAAGAAGGAAGGTCCCCTTTTCTCCACATCCCCTCCAACACATGTTGTTTCCTGACTTGCCAATTTTAGCCATTGTGACTGGTGTGAGGTGGTATCTCATTGTTGTTTTGATTTGTATTTTCCTGATAATGAGTGATGTTGAGCATTTTTTTCATGTATCTGTTGGCCATTTGTATGTCTTCTTTGGAGAAATCTCTATTCATGTCTTCTGCCTATTTCCTGACTGGATTATTTGTTTTTCGGGAGTTGAGTTTGGTAAGTTATTTTTTCTTTTTTTTTTTAAGATTTTGTTTATTTATTTGACAGAAAGAGACAGCGAGAGAGGGAACACAAGCAGGGGGAGTGGGAGAGGGAGAAGCAGGCTTCCCGCTGAGCCTGTGGGGCTCGATCCCAGGACCCTGGGATCATGAGGAGCTGAAGGCTGATGCTTAACAACAAAGCCACCCAGGTGCCCCAAGTTTGATTAGTTCTTTATAGATTTTGGATACTAGCCCTTAACTGATATGTCATTTGCAAATATCTTCTCCTATTCTGTCAGTTGCATTTTAGTTTTGTTGATTGTTTCCTTTATTGTGCAAAAGCTTTTTATCCTGATAAAGTCCCAATAGCTCATTTCTGCTTTTGTTTCCCTTGCCTCTGGAGATGTGTCTAGTCAGGAGTTTCTGTGGCTGAGGTTAAAGAGGTTGTTGCCTATGTTCTTCTCTAGGATTTTGATAGATTCCTGTCTCACATTTAGGTCTTTTAATCCATTTTAATTTATTTTTGTATATGGTGTAAGAAAGTGGTCCAGTTTCATTCCTCTGCATGTGGCTGTCCAATTTTCCCATCACCATTTGTTGAAGAGACTGTCTTTTTTCCATTGAATATTCTTTCCTGCTTTGTCAAATATTAGTTGACCATAGAGTTATGGGTCCACTTCTGGGTTCTCTATTCTGTTCCATGTGTCTGTTTTTGTGCCAGTACTGTACTATCTTAGTGATTACAGCTTTGTAATAGAGCTTGATGTCCAGAATTGTGAAATCTCCAGCTTTGGTTTTCTTTTTCAACTTTACTTTGGCTAGTCAGGGTCGTTTCTTGTCCCATACAAATTTTAGGATTGTTTATTCCAGCTCTGTGGAAAATGCTGATGGTATTTTGGTTGGGATTGCTTTAAATGCGTAGATTGCTTTGGGTAGCATAGACATTTTAATAATATTTGTTCTTCCAGTTCATGAACATGGGATATTTTTCCATATATCTATGTATTCCTCAATTTCTTTCATAAATGTTCTATAGTTTTGAGAGAACAGATCCTTTACATATTTGGTTAGGTTTATTCCTAGGTATCATATGGTTTTTGGTGCAATTGTAAATGGGATCAATTCCTTGATTTCTCATTCTACTGCTTCATTATTAGTGTATAGAAATGCAACAGACTTCTTTGTGTTGATTTTATATCCTGTGACTCTGCTGGATTCCTGTTACCAGTACTAGCCATTTTTTAGTGGAATCTTTGGGTTCTCTACATAAAGTATCATGTCATTGTGAAGAGTGAAAGTTTGACCTCTTCTTTGACAGTTTGGATGCCTTTATTTCTTTTTGTTTTCTGATTGCTGAGGCCAGGATTTCCAGTACTGTGTTGAACAATAGGACATCCCTCTTGTGTTCCTGACCTTAGGGGAAAAGTTCTCAGTTTTTCCCTATTGAGAATGGTATTTGCTATGGGTCTTTTGTATATGGCTTTTATGATGTTGAGGTATGTTCCCTTTATCCCTTCATGGTGGAGGATTTTTATCAAGAAAGGATGTTATAGGGGCACCTGGGTGACTCAGTGGGTTGGGCCTCTGCCTTTGGCTCAGGTCATGGTCTCGGGGTCCTGGGATCAAGTCCCGCATCAGGCTCTCTGCTCAGCAGGGGGCCTGCTTCCCCCTGCACCCCGCCTGCCTCTCTGTCTACTTGGGATCTCTCTCTCTCTGTGTCTAATAAATAGATAAAATCTTATAAAAAAAAAAAAAAAGAAAGAAAGGATGTTATATTTTGTCAAATACTTTTCCTGCATCTATTAAGAGGATGTGTTGGGGGCGCCTGGGTGGCTCAGTGGGGTAAGCCTCTGCCTTCAGCTCAGGTCATGATCTCAGTATCCTGGGATTGAGCCCCACATCGGGCTCTCTGCTCAGCAGGGAGCCTGCTTACCCCTTTCTCTGCCTGCCTTTCTGCCTACTTGTGATCTCTCTCTCTGTCAAATAAATAAATGAAAAATTTTTTTTTTTTAAAAGAGGATTGTATGGTTCTTATCCTTTTATTCATGTGATGTAGCACATTGATTGATTTGTGGATGTTGAACCAAACTTGCAGCCCAGGAATAAATCCCACTTAGCTGTGGTAAATAATCCTTTTAATGTCCTGTTGGATCCAATTAACTGGTATCTTGTTGAGAATTTTTGCATCCATGTTCATCAGGGATATTGTTTTGTAATTCTCCTTTTTAGTAGGGTCTTTGTCCGGTGTTGGGATCAAGGTAAGGCTGGCTTCATAGAGTGAGTTTGGAAGTTTTCCTTCCATTTCTATCTTTTCAGAAGAAGAGGTATTAATTCTTTTTTAAATGTTTGGTAGAATTGCCCTGGGAAGCCATTGGGCCCTGGACTCTTTTTTTTTTTTTTAAAGATTTTATTTATTTATTTGAGAGAGAGAGAGAGAGAATGCACACAAGCAAGGGGGAGGACAGAGGGAGAGCCAGGCTCCCTACTGAGCAGGAGCCTGACACGGTACTCGATCCCAGGACCCTGAGATCATGATCTGAGCTGAAGGCAGACGCTTAATGACTGAGCTACCCAGGCATCCCTGGGTCCTGGACTCTTATTGGGAGGTTTTTGATTGCTGATCCAGTGTCTTTGCTAGTTATGGGTCTACTCAGGTTTTCTATTTTTTCCTGTTTCAGTTTTGGTCATTGATGTGTTTCTAGGAATTTATCCATTTCTTCCAGATTGCCTAATTTGTTGGCATGTAATTGCTTATAATATTCTCTTATAATTGTTTATGTTTCTTTGGTTTTAGTTGTGATGTTTCCTCTTTCATTCACGATTTCATTTATTTGGGTGTTTTCTCTTTTCTTTTTGGTTAAGTCTGGCTAAGGGTTTATCAATCTTGTCAATTCTTTCAAAGAACCAGGTCCTAGTTTCATTGATCTGTTCCACTGTTTTTTTTTTTAATTTCTCTATCATTGATTTCTGTTTTAATCTTTATTATTTCTCTTATCCTGCTGAATTTATGCTTTATTTGCTGTTCTTTTTCTAGCTCCTTTAGGTGTAAGGTTAGTCTGTGTATTTGAGACATTTCTTGCTTCTTGAGAAAGGCCTGCATTGCTATATACTTCCCTTTTAACCATCTTTGCTACATCCCAAAGATTTTGAACTATTGTGTTTTCATTTTCATTTGCTTCCATATATTTTTAAAATTCTTTAATTTCCTGGTTGACCCATTCATTCTTTAGTAGAATGTTCTTTAACCTCCATGTATTTGTGGTCTTTCCAAATGTTTTCTTGTGGCTCACTTCAGGTTTCATAGCATTTGTTCTAAAAATATGCATAGTATGATCTCAATCTTTTTGTTCTAGCTGAATCCTCATTTGTGACCTATTGTGATCTATTCTGGAGAATGTTCCATGTGTATTCAAAAAGCATGTGTAATCTTCTGCTTTAGGATGAAATGCTCTGAATATACATGGTAAGTCCATCTGGTCTAGTGTGTCATTCAAAACCCTTGTTTGCTATTGATCTTCCACTTAGATGATCTGTCCATTGCTGTGAGTGTGGTGTTAAAGTCCCCTACTATTATTGTATTATTATCAATGCATTTCCTTAAGTTTGTTATTAATTTGTTTATATATTTGGCTGCTCCCAAGTTAGTGGCATAAATATTTACATTTATTAGATCTTCTTGTTGGATAGACCCCTTTATTATGATACTCATCAGATATATTATGATTCCTCATCTCTTATTACAGTCTTTGCTTTAAATTCTAGTTTGTCTTATATAAGGATGGCTACTTCAGCTTTCTTTACACGTCCTTTAGCATGATAAATGGTTCTCTACCCCCATCACTTTCAATCTGGAGGTGTTGGATCTAAACTGAGTGTCTTGTAAGCAGGAAATTGATGGATCTTGTTTTTTAATCCATTCTGATACTCTGTATGTTCTGATTGGAGCATTTAGCCCACTTACATTCAGAGTAATTATTGAAAAATATGAAAAACAAAACCTAGATTCTGGGTGTGTTTTGGTCTGCTTATTAAAAGAAACTAGATCCCAAAATAAGAAAGAGTAAAATAAAGTGCAATGAAAGGAAACAAAAAATAAGAAATATAAGGTATATATAAAAATAAAAATTAAAAAGAATTCAAAAAAGAATTCAAAAAAATAAGATAACTGGATAAATAAAATAAAAAAATTAAAGAATAAAAGTACAAAAGGCGCTAGATACTATTTTCTCCTAGAGCTGATGCTTTGCAGCTGTCTATGATCACTGAACTTGGTTCGAGTGAGTTGTTTCTTCTGGTCTTCTGGGGGAAGGGCCTGCAGCCTGATTCTCTGGTGGACTTGCCCCAGTGGAAATGTGCCCTAGGGGGCAGGGAGGCAGGGCTTGGTGTAAGTGGCTCTGGACTCAACTCCACTAGGTGGCGCTGTTTTGCTCCCTGAGGGCTTTTAGCACTGAGGGTGGAATGAATATAATGGCTCCTCTATCTCTAGCCCTGGAGCTGAAAATTCATGTCCCCGACTCTTCAGTGAGCCCTCACAATAAAGAGGTCAGTCACACTTATTTCCCTGGTTTCTTTTTTTTTTTTTTTTTAAGATTTTATTTATTTATTTGACAGACAGATCACAAGTAGGCAGAGAAGCAGGCAGAGAGAGGAGGAAGCAAGCTCCCTGCTGAGCAGAGAGCTGAATGTGGGGCTCGATCCCCGGACCCGGACCCTGGGATCATGACCGGAGCTGAAGGCAGAGGCTTTAACCCACTGAGCCACGCAGACACCCCAGTTTCCCTGGTTTCTGTCAGAATTCTGTGTTCACCTTGCCTGTGTCCAGGGTTTTTTAAATTCAGGCATGTGACTGAGTTTCAAGACCAAATTTTAGGGAGTCCTGTGGGGCACACCCAAGCTGTTCCTCCCAGGGAATGTCTCACCACACTTCTGCCTTTTGTTGGACCACCCCCCAGGAAAGTGGTCCCAGGACAATGCAGCAGTTCTCAAGTTTATGGCAAGACAGAGCAGAAAGCTGGCATCTACACTTGGTGTTCTCAGCCAGCTTCTATGCTCCTATGCCTGGGAACAGTGCATCACTTAGATGCCACCCATTTTTCTTGTGTCCCAGGGGATCCTCAAAACATGGTGCAACACCTGGGATTCTGCCCCACTTCACCACCTGAGCACCTTTAAGCCAGGAACAGCCTCCACTGTAGCAGACTTCTAAAACTTCCGATTTTGCATTCTGCTGCTTATACTACTTCGCAGTAGCCTCCTCAAGCACGCCCCTTCCCCACCGCCATATCCTCAGTCAGCTCTATCACACCAGAGTCATGCCTCCGCACCGCCTCCCTTCCAAAAGGGGGTCGCTTGTAGACTTGCAGTCCAGTTGATTTCTCAGCTGCTCAGAATGATTCCATAGCTATCTAGTTGTATTCAAGGGATGAAACAAACTTAGGGTGCCCCTACTCCTCTTCCACCATCTTAATTCTTCCTCTCTGTTAAAATCATTTGAAGTGTATAACTATATATTGTTGTTCCTGAAGAGCCTTGGATCTGCCTACCTATTTGAAATCATCAATATCTCACCTCAGACATAAAGAAACAATCAAATCAGTAGCTTCAGATGAGATCTTAAATGAGGTAAGTATTTAACACTTGTATAAAGTGCAAATTTGATTATGTTTGCCCTGAATTGCAACTGGCTCCTAATTGGTCTCTCCATCTCTACTGTCTTAAGCTTCCAGCTGATTTTCTATGACACAATGAAGGCACTCTTCATAAGATGTAATCCTAATCAATTCATTCCCTGCTCCCCTGTTCTCAGGGCCTATAGAATTAGGTACAAGCTCTTTTAGAATGCCTACAAAAATCTATGATGATCTGGCCCTTACCTACCAATCAGCCACATCTCCTTCCTCCCCAAGACAGTATCATATCATACCACTACTTCTAGAAGGACTCTTTAGCTTTCCTTTGCCTGGAATGGCCTCTACGCAGCTTCATATTATTGGCCACATGAAACTTACTACTTAATGTTTCAAAGCTCAAAGTCAATGAATGTTTTCTCTGTGAAATTCTTCTTGTCCTTACTCCAGAAAATTAATTATTGGCTATTATACCTTGAATATATTTCTTTTATTTTTCACATTTGCAATTATTTGTTTACCTGTTTATTTTCCCCTGATAGACTATAAAGTCCTAAAGGAAAGTTCCATTTATCCTTCAATCCTAGAATAGTATCTGGTATTGAATAGGACCAATAAATGTTTATTAAATGAGTGAACGAATAATAGCTGTTAGATAAAGTAAGCCATCCAGTTGTCAGCGAGTAAACAAGTAATTTCCTGGCCTTCTCCCTTTCATCAACTACATAAAAATAGTGCAAAAATCTAGTCAGTATTTATTGTGTTTCAGGATACTGTACAACCTTTTGTGGAAGTTTCTTTTCAACACACTGTATACCAAACCAGTACTGCAAGTGGATCTCACCCATGCTGGAATGAAGAAATTAAAGTAGATTTTATGTAGGTTGGAATCTATTTTTCCTTGGCTTCTAAAAAAGAACAATAACAAAATTGTTTTCTTGAGCCATTGCTTGAAAAATAACAATTGAGATAAGCTTTATTTTTTAAGTTTTAAATTATGAAATTCTTCTTACATAGGTATTGATATCTATATTATATATATGCATATATAATATATAGGCAAATGTAAGTTCTGTGGAAAAGTAATAAATGAATACCTGTGTATCTACCATCCAGCTTAAAAAATATAATATTACTATTACGTTTGAAGGCCAGTACCTAGTTGTTACGAAGCCAGTACCTAACTAAATTCCCTTACTTTGCCCCTAGAGGTAGCAACCACTAATTTGTGTTTAACATTCCCTCTCTTTATGATTTTATAAGTATTATCCCTATCCATTTATTATTCACTTGTGGATGTGTCAACTTTATATAAATTGAATCATCTTTTGCAATCTTGTTTGTTTACTCTTAATTATTTTGAGAGATTCATTTATAACTTTCCTCCCTCCCAACCTTCCTCCCTTCTCATTTCTTTCCTACTTTCCTACTTTTCTCCCTTCTTTCTCTTCTTTTATTTTCACTCCCTTATAGTATTCTGCTGGACTAAAATGCCATAAATTTTTATACTTTTTCCTGTTGATATCTGTTTGGCTTATTTTAATCTTTTGTTGTTGCAAATAATGTTGCTCTGAACATTCTTGTACTTTCTTCTGGAGCAAACATTCAAGAGTTTGTTTTTAAGACAGTAGGCCTCAAACTTTTTTTGTGCATTAGAATCACTTATATGGCTTCTGAAAACATCGCTGGGCCCACCTTCATAGTTTCTAATTCAGTAGGTCTGGGTAGGTCTTGATAATCCCTTTTCTTACAAGTTCCCAGGTGTTACTGATGCTACTTAGCTGGGGATATTTTGAGAACCTCCGCTCTCGGATGTATGTTCAGGAGTAGAATTGCTAGGTTATAATTGAATTCAGCTTCAACTTTACTAGGTAATACCAAACTGTTTTCTAATGATTGTACCAATGTACACTCCCAACACAATATATATTATGCCATATCTTCAATATTGTTTTGTATTTGTAAATTATTTTTTCTAATATTATATATCTAAAATGATATTCTCATTGTGGTTTAATTTACTTTCCCTGATTTCTAATGAGATTGAGTTTTTTCTCACTTAAAAAATTTAACAGACTTTATTTTTTAGAACAGTTTTGGGCTCACAGTAAAATGAGTAGAAAGTACAGAGAGTTCTTACATATACCTTTCTCACAATACACACACAGCCTCCCTCAGCATCAGTGTGGTATGTTTGTTACGATCCACGAACCAATGTTGATGCATCATTATCAACCATTACTTCAGAATTCCCTCTCATGTCATGTATTTTATGGGTTTTGACAAATATATAATGACATATACCCACCACTAATACCATATAGCATAGTTGAACTACCTAAAAATATTCTCTGCTTCATCTGTTTATCCCTTCATCCTTCCCTTGGGACCTGGCAACCACTGATGTTTTTACTGTCTCCAGGATTTTCCCTTTTCCAGAATATCATCACATTAATCATGGTTCTCCAGAGAAACAGAATCAATAGGGTGTGTGTGTGTGTGTGTGTGTGTGTGCACAAGCTCATGCACTTGTATCTTTGTGTCTTTGTCTTTCTCTCTCTTATCCTTTATAATATGGGTAGGCCTCATCTAATCAGTTGAAGGCTTAATGGAAAAAAGATTTAACCTCCCTCCTGGGAAGACTTGAATAGCAACTCTTCCCTGGGCTTCCAGCCTGCTGGTATACCCTGCAGATTTTGGACTTGGCTACCTCACAATCAAGTGAGCCAGTACCACAGAAGATAATTTGCTTTACTCAACACTATTCATTTTTTGTTAACTTGGAAAGAACACTTAACATGGTATCTCCCCTATGAACAGATTTTAAAGTATGCAGTATATTATAGTTAACTATAGGTACAATGTTGTACAGCTGACCCCTAGAGCTTATTCATCTTTCTTAACTGAAACTTTATGCCTATTGGTGAGAAACTCCCCATTTCCCTTTTCCCAGCCCCTGGCAACCAATGTTCCACTCTTTGATTTTATGAATTTAACTAATTTAGATGTTTCATGAAAGTGGAATTATGTAGTATTTGTCTTTCTGTGACTAGTTTATTGGTTTATTTCACTTAGCATAATGTCCTCAAGGTTCATCTGTATTATCAAGTACTGTAGAATTTTCTTATTTTCTAAGAGTAAATAGTATTTACTTTTTTTCATTTCATTTTTTTCATTGTATCTTTATCCATTCATCTGTCAACAGATATTTAGAATGTTTCCATCTTGACTATTTTTTTTTTACCTTTTTAAAAATTTCAAATTTCTTTTCAGTGTTCCAGAATTCATTGTTTATGTACTACAGTCAGTGCTCCATGCAATACATGCCCTCCATAATACCCACCACCAGGCTCACCCAACCACCCAATCCCCTCCCCTCCAAAACCCTCAGTTTGTTTCTCAGCATCCACAGTCTCTCATGGTTCATTTCCCCCTCCAATTTCCCACAACTCTCTTTTCCTCTCCATCTCCCCATGTCCTCCATGTTATTCCTTATGCTCCACAAATAAGTGAAACCATATGATAATTGACTCTCTCTGCTTGACTTATTTCACTCAGCATAATCTCTAACAGTCCCATCCATGTTGATACAAAAGTTGGGTATTCATCCTTTCTGATGGATGCATAACACTCCATTGTATATATGGACCATATCTTCTTTATCCATTCATCTATTGAAGGGCATATTGGTTCTTTCCACAGTTTGGTGAATATATGGTCCTGCAGTTGCTCCATTTTTAGTTTCTTAAGGAATCTCCACACTGTTTTCCAAAGTGGCTGCACCAACTTGCTTTGCCACCAACAGTGTAAGAGGGTTCCCCTTTCTCCACATCCTCTTCAACACATGTTGTTTATTGTCTTGTTAATTTTGGCCATTCTAACTGGTGTAAGGTGGTATCTCAATGTGGTTTTTATTTCAATCTCCCTGATGACTAGTGATGATGAACATTTTTCATGTGTCTGTTAACTATTGTATGTCTTCTTTGGAGAAGTGTCTGTTCATGTCTTCTGCCCATTTTTAAAAAAAGATTTTATTTATTTATTTGACAGACAAAGATCACAAATAGAGGCAGAGAGAGAGAAAGAGAGAGAGGAGGAAGCAGGCTCCACGCTGAGCAGAGACCTCGATGCGGGGTTCGATCCCAGGACCCTGGGATCATGACCTGAGCTGAAGGCAGAGGCTTTAACCCACTGAGCCACCCAGGTGCCTTTCTGCCCATTTTTTGATGCAATTATCTGTTTTGTGTGTGTTGAGTTTGAGGAGTTCTTTATAGATCTTGGGTATTAGTCCTTTGTCTGTATTGGCATTTGCAAATATCTTCTCCCATTCCATGGGTTGCCTCTTTGTTTTGTTGACTGTTTCCTTTGCTGTGCAGAAGATTTTGATCTTGATGAAGTCCCAAAAGTTCATTTTCACTTTTGTTTCCTTTGCCTTTGGAGGCATATCTTGAATGAAGTTGCTGTGGCCGATGTTGAAGAGGTTACTGCTTATGGTCTCCTCTAGGGTTCTGATGGATTCCTGCCTCACATTGAGGTCTTTTATCCATTTCTTGTTTATCTTTGTGTATGGTGTAAGAGAATGCTCGAGTTTCATTCTTCCATCTTGACTATTGTGAATAGTGTTACAAATGAACATAGGAATGCTAGCATCTCTTTCAGATCCTGATTGAATTCTCTGGATAGATTCCCAGAAATGAGATTGCCAGATCAGATGGTAAATCTGTTTTTAATTTTTTGAGGAACCTCCGTACTGTTTTTCATAGCAGCTGCACTATTTTGCATTCCTGCCAACAGTGTGCAGTTCCAGTTTCCAAATCTTTACTAATACTTTTCATCTTTTTTTTTTTTTTTTTTTGGTAATAGTCATTCTGACGGGTATGAGGTGATACCTCACTATTGTTTTGAGCTGCCTTTCCCTGATTATTAGCAAGCATTTTATTATTAGTTAGCAATTATTGAGCATTTTAAAAATATATTTTATTAAGTAATCTCTGCACCCAACGTAGGGCTCAAACTTACAACCCCTGAGATCAAGAGTTGTGTGCTCTACTGACTGAGCCAGCCAGGTGCCCCCAAGCATTTTTTCAAATACACGTCAGTCATTGTAGATCTTCTTTGGGAAATGTCTATTCAAGTTTCAGCATATTTTAAAAACTGGGTTGTTAACATTTTTACTATTGAGTTGTATGAGTTCCTCATATATTTTGGAGATTAGCCCTTTATAATATATATGGTTTCCAAAAATTTTCTCTCATCTATAGGCTGCCTTTTCACTCTATTGATTGTTTGCTGTGCAGAAGATTTAGAGTTTGATAAGTTCTACTTGTTTATTTTAGTTTTGTTGCCCATGCTTTGGTGTCATATCTGCAGAATGAAATCTTTGTCACAACCCATCCCATGAAGCTTTTTCCTTGTGTTTTCTTCTAGGAGCTTTATAGTTTCGGATCTTACCTACATTTCAAGTCTTTAATATATTTTGAATTGATTTTTGTGTATGGTCTAAAATAAGGGTCAATTTGATTATTTTTCCGTGTTGGTAGTTCTACTGACACCATTTGTTGAAGAGACTATTCCTTCAATGTTGTGTATGCTTGACATTCTTGTCAAAGACCAGTTGTCCTGATGTAGATGCAGGGATTTATATCTGGACTCTCTTTTCTATATCATTGGTCTATATGTCTTATCTTTATGCCAGTATCATCCTATTTTAATTATTGTAGCTATGTAATATATTTTGAAATCAGGAAGTTGGATGCCTCCAGCTTTGTTCTTCTTTCTCAAGATTTATATTTGATACAAAAGCTATATAAGTAGGCTTTTGTTATTGGAAATAAAAATATGTTGATCAAGACAAATTTGAAACCTAAAACTTAATATTGTTCTCCAAACTCAATTAGCCATTTTCTAAGTATATTTAGCTCTCGCTGGAGTAAAAGAATATAAAGAACTGTGAACTACATCCATTATCAAAGTCCTTTCTCTGGTCCTGGTGCCCTCTCCCCCTTCTCTTGTCAGTCTTGTTCAGCTCTCTCAAGTTCTGCAGATCATGAGATTCTGCATTATTCTTTGATGGTGTCTCTATATTAAATAAATGGATTTAGGAGAACACACAGTAGTCAATAAGATAAATAAACTTATAAGTGAACTAAAGAGAGAGACTATGGACTCTGAAAAACAATCTGAGGGTTTTGAAGGGGCGGGGGGTGGGAGGTTGGGTGGGTATACTGAGTTCACATACAAGGTTGGTGGGTATTAGAGAAGGCACAGATTGCATGGAGCACTGGGTGTGGTGCAAAAACAATGAATACTGTTACACTGAAAAGAAATTAAAAAAAAAAAAGTGAACTAAAGAGAAGGAGGCTATAGAGTATTTGCATTCTTGCAGTTATAGCAGCAAGATACACCAAGAGCACATTTAGAGTATAATCAAGTAGATCAGAGGGTTCAGCTAAGACACACCATTCAGTTACACTTTTGATTTTCTGAGATACAAGAGCTCTATTCCCTTCTCCATGTGATGTTTTAGTGAATAAAAACCACGTGCAAATGGCATAGAGAATAATAGTAAACACAAGGCTAATATAGTAATTAGCCTTGCGAGCTCTATCTACTTTGGAGGAGAAATTGTGGTGAAATTTGGATAAGGTTTTAGTAGAATATAAAGTACAAGACAATGCAGGACTTGAGTGATTTAAGGGACATACTGAGTTGACACACTCAAAAAGGTCTGGAGGATGACAGTTGTCATTCCTCCTGCCAGCATAGTGTTGTAAATGTTCATCGTCTCTTCTGTCCTGTCTTAAGGCTTTGCAACATGAAAGGGAACTCTTGAAGAGCAGGGTAGGGAAGTCAGTTTATCACTTGAAAATATAAGGAAAATTCAACTTAAAATTGTTCTCTAATATCAGCTAATATATTTTCATTGTAACTGAAAGTTATGCAAACTTTTGGAGATCCCTTGCAATAGTTGCTTCCTTAGCAACAAGCTTCAGTAAGTAATATCAATGGCAGATGGTATAGTGAAAAGAGCCTGTCCTTTCAAGTCAGTTGGAACTGAGTTCACATACAAGCTTTGTCATTTGCTGGTGGCATTACCTTAAGCAAGTTGTTTAACTTCTCTTAGTTGTTAGAAGTTTGATCAAGGTTCGAGTTTCCATGCACAAGCTGGAGCTAAGAGTGAAGGAAGCTACCTCCAAAAATGTGTCCAATCAAATAAGCCATCAACAGACAGCTTGCACAATGCATTCCACTAACCCAATTTCTAGTTGGAGAAAATAAATATGGGAAAGAGAATAAGTGCTGTAGTTAAACAGTTGTATCTCTTAGCTGAGAGCAAAAGAACAGTTTAACTATATATGGGAGGTAGCAGAAAGTAGCAGAGTTTAAGGTTTTTGGAAAGTCTTAATACACCATACTTTGGATGATTTGTTTGCAATGAATGGCTATAGTGGAAGTCTTTCTGCTTGAAATTTAAGTATTCTTATTTTTCATGCAAATTACCTTAAGAGAGAGACAAGATAAATTACAAAGCACATACTGTCTTTAATGAAAGATAACAGTCATCCGCAAAACACATAGCTTTTTCTTAGCTTATACTTTATAAAAGTAAAGAACAAGTAATTTTATGGTTCTTTATGTATAATGCTCTCATAAAATGAATTAAGCATTTACATATGTTTTTCTTATTTACAGCTCACCTGGACATGATTATAGCTTCTCAAGCTTATCTAAAATAAAAGATAATATATATATCAACATCTTTGATGAAATGATTATTGAAAAACATGAGGTAAATTAGAATAATTATAATACTGTTGAACTGATTCTGCAATCAAACTGAATGAAATCTAGTAACATATTTGTAAATTTGCTTTTAGAAGCAATGTCTATTTCCAGCATTTTCTAAAAAGGATTTGGGGTAACATGAAATAAAATCAGACATATGGCAAGTTAGTTAAAAAAATAACAGAGATAATAAACCACATATAGGAGGAGAAGGGGTAAATATACCAGGAATTTGGGAAAAGCTGGTTTCTGCATTTAAACATAACATTTGAGTGTGAGCTTCCTGGTAGCCAAGATAAATGAAACAAAATGAAAATGAGTTATATATTTCTCACTGTCTGATCAGAGAAAATACACCACTTCTGCTGAAGATACCAAATTATTCATAGGATTAAAACCCAGTTCTAGTCAATCAGATTTTGTTTATTTTTTTAAAAGATTTTATTTGTCTCTTTGAGAGAGAGAGAGCACATATGTGTGCATGCACATGAACAGGGTGAAGTAGAGAGAGGGGATCCCAAGCAGAAAACATGAGGGGGATGGGGGAGAAGAGGGAGATGGATAAACACACCCCCAATGAGCAGGGAGCTTCACGTGGGGACCCCAGGATCCGGACATAAGCAAAAACAGATGCTTAACCAACTGAGCCACCTGGACACCCCTTTTCAATCAAATTTTTTACTGAACGTCTTCCTCGAAGATTCGCGAAAGCTCATAACAATGCTTAGTGCAAGCTCTCAAATAAATGTTAGCTTCCCTCCTACTAAGCTTGGCAGCAGAAGTATAAAGATGCAAATTCATTATAGAGTTATTATAGAGTCCCTCTTTGGGACTCTGATTCCATGCTCTAATATAAATGCCCATCAAATCCTATGGCAATTAGTTGAAGGAGGAACTAATTCTGTCTGGAGGGATTGGGGATCAGAGGGAGAGAAATTTAATGAGACCTTCAGGAATGGTTCAGGAATGAGACTTCTCTAAGAACTACTAAGAGACATAATGTCAAGGTCTTCCAGTTTAATTTTCCAGGAGATGCAGACATACATTCTTATTAAAACATTTTCTATCAATTCTTCATAAAGGCTGAAGGTAAAAATATTGAGGTGTAATTTGGTGATGGCTATTTTTTTTTTTAAGATTTCATTTATTTGGGACGCCTGGGTGGCTCACTTCGTTGAGCGGCTGCCTTTGGCTGAGGTCATGATCCCAGCGTCCTGGGATCGAGTCCCACATCGGGCTCCTTGTTCTGTAGGGAGCCTGCTTCTCCCTCTGCCACTCTCGCTGTCTGCCTGTGCTCGCTTGTTCTCTCTCTCTCACACACAAATAAATAAATAAAATCTTAAAAAATAAAAAAGATTTCATTTATTTATTTGACAGAGAGCGAGTGTGCATAAGCCTGGAGAGAAGCAGAGGGAGAGGGAGAAGCCGAGAAAGAGGGAGAAGCAGGCTCTCTGCTGAGCAGGAAGCCCAATGCAGGGCTCAATTCCAGGCCCCTGGGATCATGACCAGAGCGGAAGGCAGACACTTGACAGACTGAGCCACCCAGGTGCCCTGGCGATGGCTATTCTCCAAGGAGTTAAGCTGAGTAGTTTCTGAATATCTAAACTGATGATGGGTAGAACCTGGGAAACCCCAAAGAATGTCTAACAGACTTTCTCTCTCAGAAGTGAATTATCTCAATGATCATTTGACCACAGTTGTAGTTGACTAATAGTTCAATTCTTTTAAGTGCTTTGTGTTTTTAGTGAATGGAATCCATATGCTTCAGGTATCAGACATATGTGACAACATTGGCATGCTCTTTAGGAAAGGAAAGGGCCTAGCCTATATTCTTACCTTCCTCTCATGCACTGGCTTACAAGGTAACGAACGATAGGCCCAAACATTCCATTTTCTCAAAGAAGACCAGACCAAGAATGAGTCCCAAGTTGACCACCCAGTTGAAAGAAGGTTTTAGTTTATCATCCATCACTATTCTTTAGAAAATAGTTTCCTTCCATGCCTTGATTTTCCTCTTTTCCCTGTGTATTTTTTCTTCCTGTTATCAACTATTTCTTACTTCCTGTGGGTTTTCCCTTCATTATTTAACTTGTTAGCAGGAAGCAGAGAACTTGGAAGTCTCACAGACATGTGGCCTATTTTTAGCACTGGGAATGAAAGAGTGGACCGAAATGAATTTGGAATCAATCTCTCTTTCATAGTAGTGGTAATATTTTGAGGCCATGAATTTATCTCTTAAATAGCTTAGACTAGATCTTTTATGTTAGGTTATTTTTATTTTGTGTTATTTTCTATATATTTTTATTACATTTATCTTTCTTGACCTACTAGTTATTTAATACTATGTTCTTATATTTCCAAATGTTTGAGTGACTTTAATGTAAAGTTTTTATTTTAAAGTCTAGGTTTTAGGAGTCCTAGTGGGTTAAGTGTCTGCCTTTGGCTCAGGTCATGATCCCAGGGTCGTGGAATTGAGCCCTGGTTCAGGGGCTCCCTGCTCAGTGGGGAGTCTGATGCTTCCTCTCCCTCTGCCACACCCCTGCTTGTACTCTCACTCTTTCTCTCAAATAAATAAATAAAATCTTAGAAAAATAAATTCTAGTTTTATTGCATTGTAACCAAAGTGCTTTTGTGATTTTTAATAATTGGTACTATGATTTTTTAAAATCATAACCCTTTAAAATATTTTTTTGAAGTTTAATTTTAATTATATGCTTTTCTAAAGTTTGCAGACCACTTCAGATAAGTTTAAATTATTCAGATGCTAGAGACTCAACTCTAGGTTTCTTAATTATATTTGTATTGACAAGCTTATTCTGGAAAACATCTCGCTTTCTATCCAAGAGAAAATAAATAGTAGAGACAAAAGGCTAAAAAGGACAAAACTGTCATTGCTTCAGAACATGAAAACCAAATATTGCTAGTATCTCCCCTGAAGCCTCTTTTGTGCTCTCTCCAAGTTGCTTCCTTCCCATGAGTAACTATCTTAGCTTTTTTAAAAATTTAAATTCGATTAATTAACATATAATGTATTATTTGTTTCAGGGGTATAGGTCTGTGATTCATTAATCAGCCTTACACAACACACACCGCTCACCACAACACATATCCTCCCTAATGTCCATCACCCAGTTACCCCCCCTCCCCTCCAGCCACCCTCGGTTTGTTTTCTAAGACTGAGTCTCTTATAATTTATCTCTCTCTCTCTGATTTCATCTTATTTCATTTTTTCCTCTCTTCCCCTATGACCCTATGGCTTGTTTCTTAAATTCCACATATCAGTGAGATCATATGATAATTGTCTTTCTCTGATTGACTTATTTCACTTCGCATAATACCCTCTAGTTCCAGCCATGTTGTTGCAAATGGCAAGATTTCCTTTTTGATGGCTGTGTAATACTCCATTGCACATGCATGTGTGTGTATGTGTCTGTGTGTATATCATATCTTCTTTATCCATTCGTCTGTTGATGGACACTATCCTAGCTTCTAACAACATAGATTAGGTATTACTTATTTTTTAATTTTGTATGGTTGAAATCTCATACAGTAAGCATCCATCTGTGAGTGGCTTATTTCTCTCTACATTGTTTGTGGAGTCATCTGTAATATTACTCATTGATTCCAACAGATGTATGGTATATGATTGCAGGAGTATACAACTTTTTTACACATTCTGTGACTGATGGATAATTTGCTTCTTTCTAGTTTTCAGCGCGTACATTTAACACTGATGTAAATATAATTGGATGTTTCATGGGGGAAATTGTGCATTTCTGTTGGAAGTATATGTAAGAGTAAAATTGCTAGCTCTTGGATTGCACATATGTTCAGCTTTAGTAATTTAATGCCAAGTACTTTCCAAAATGTTTGTGGTGATTCACATTTCCACCACCAGGTTATGAGAGTTCTGACTGATCCATGTCCTTGTTGTTACCTAGCATTGTCTGATTTCTTCATTTCAAACATACTAATGAAATTAATAGTATCACCTTATGGTTTTAAGTTGCATTTTAATGACTACTCATGAAATTGAGCACCATTTTCTATGTTTATTGACCATTTTGATACCCTCTTTTGTGAAAGATGTGTTCAAGTATTTTGCCCGGGTTTTTTTTTCATTGAATTTTAGCAGTTCTGTGTATACTCCAGATAAGAGTGCTCTGTCCGATATACACTTCCTAAGTTTTTTCCCCATGCCGGCTTATCTTTTTAAATTTTTTAATGTGTCTTTTGATGAACAAAAAATCTTGATTTAATATAGTACAATGCAGTGGTGATGCTTTTTTGGGTACTCTTTAAGAAACTTTGCCAACTTAATGGGTGCCTGGGTAGCTCAGTGGGTTAAGCCGCTGCCTTCAGCTCAGGTCATGATCTCAGGGTCCTGGGATCGAGTCCCACATCAGGCTCTCTGCTCAGCGGGGAGCCTGCTTCCCTCTCTCTGCCTGCTTCTCTGTCTACTTGTGATCTCTCTCTCTGTGAAATAAAAAAAAAAAAAAAAGAAAGAAAGAAATATTGCCAGCTTAAGGTCATGAAGATATTATCCTGTGGTTAGTCCTAAAAGTTGAATCTTTTATCTTTCACATTTATATCTAATATCCAACCAGAATTGGTTTTTATGTGTCTGTGAGGTAGAGGTTCAAGAGTACTTTTTTCCCCATAAGACTATTCAGCTGACCCAGCATCACTTATGGAAAGAATCATCCCCTCCCCCACTGCACTACGGAATCACCCTTTGTTGTATATCTGGTGACTGTATAAATGTGGGTTAATTTCTGGATTCTCTATTATGTCCTATTGATCTGTTATCTATCCTTACATAGATACCACATTGTCTTAGTTACTAAAACTTTGCTATGAATCTTGGTATCTAGAAACCTAAGTTTTCAAGCTTTTTTTCCTTCCTCAATATTGCTTTGGCTATTCTTAGCTCTTTATATTTCCATATAAATAATACAGTCAGCTATATGACTGCCAAAAACAAAACAAAACCTGCTAGAATTTTTATTAGGTTGGACTGAATACATAGATCCATTAGATTACAATTGACATCTTTATAATATTGATGTTTCCAATCCCATATACATGGCATATGTTCCCTCTCCCCCCTTTAATTCCAACAGAAATGCACAATTTCCCCCATGAAACATCCAATTATATTTACATCAGTGTTAAATGTATGAGCTGACAACTAGAAAGAAGCAAATTATCCATTGCAAGCTGGAGAACCAGAAAAGCAAGAGCTATAGTTCAATTTGAGTCCGAAGGCCTGAAGACAGGGAGACTGCTGGTCTAAGTCCAAAAGCACTTGAAAGCCAGGAACTCTGATGTCCGAGAGCAGAAGATGGATGTTCCAACTCAAGAAGAGAATTTGCCCTTCCTTTACCTTTTTGTTCTCTTCAGGCCCTCAGAAGGATAAGATGATTTCTGTCCACATTGATGAAGGCAAATTTTTACTCAGTCTGTTGATTCAAGTGCTGTTCTTTTCAGTAACATCCCCACAGACATACGCAGAGAAAATGTTTTACCATATCTGGGCATCCCTTAGCTCAGTCAAGTTGACAAGTGAAATTAACTATCACAATTTCCTTTTCCCAGTTTGTACCATGATGGGGCTTAAGCATGCCTAGAATCAATCATAATATTCTAAACAGGCCCAAATGATTAATTTCTCTTAGTACACAGATGGATGGTTTACTTTAACGGGATGGCCTGTTGTTTACTTCTTTAATGACAAGGTCCTGGAAGTGTCAGGCAAGCTCTATCTAAGGCTATAGTGGGGCTAGGAAAGAAAGGAAATCAAACCAGTCTTGCAAATCTGAAATTCCTATGATAAAGGCTATCAGGATCTTGGGGAAAATAAACAATCTGTCAACTAGCATAAGAAACATAACATACCAAGCAGCCAGAATCGGTCTATCAGTGCAATCACTCCTTGATAGAGAAAACTTTCTTAAAAACTGAACTGGGCTCAGAAGACTGCTTGGTAAATAAGAGAAAACTGAATTGCATGTTCTTAAGGGCTTAATGAGGTAGGCTTGTGGGTCACCTGTTTCCAATAGACATGTTATGCACTTAAATTACTTAGCCATGTCAGCAAACCTGCTTCTTTTTGACCATGTTATATCAACCATCAGACTTCCACTGAAAAGTCTACTTTTCTCACTGATCCAGCATCCGTGATGCTGTTCTGCTCTTTGAGTTTGTCCTCATCATTGAGACATATTTCACTACCATTTAATATCTTAAAACGTTGTTAATGGTGGTGATGTCATCGGGGTTAAGGTAAGTTTTATTCCTTGTATTCTTTAGTGTATTTCCAAAGTTTGCTGCACAGAGTATATCTATTACAATAATGTAAATAGCCGTACATAGGCCATCAGCTCCACAACAGGTCATTATTTTGCTTTAAATAGTCAATTATCTTTTAAAGAGAGAAAAATATTCTTTTGAAAAGAAAAAGTGATTTTTTATACTTACTTGCAAGTTTGTGAAGTTATTCGTCACATGGTATAAAGTAAGTAATAGAAAAATTATTCATATTAAAAGGATCCCTATTTCAAGAGCTGCAGTAGTCATTCACATGTAAGAAAGAATTGGCTCGGATCCATTGTCTTCCCTTTCTCGGCTCTTCTGCAACAATCTGAGGTAATAGAAAATGATTATTTGCTAATTATTCTGAGTTTTTACCTCTGGTTAATAAAAACTTACTGTTTGTTGTCTTTGAATCAGATTCTGTGATTGGCAGACTGGTAGGTCAGTTAAAGTGATCTTGTGTTTGAGTGCCATTAGGATGTTGCAGTGTTTAAATGTTTTAGCTGTCTCTAGAACAGGAGATACCCATAAATTTATTTATTCTATCTTTAGAGTGTTCACTGGTAAGGAAAAACAAAGCTAGCCTCAGGTCTTAAAGCAATACATTTGCATATAATAGTTTTTTAGGACCAGATTCACAAATGTTCTTTGATTAATAATAAGTGATTAATGATGTTGCTTTGTGACCATGGGTTCCAGGAGCTTCAGCTTCTCGGGACTGTTTCTTGATGATGGTGAGACTGATGATTAGCACTTGTCTCTGTGATATCCCCAAAAGGCTCTCCTGTTATGTAACATAAGTATGTTTCAAGTCCAGTAAAATATAAAAACCCCAGCCTAGACTCCATTTTAGGCTTTGTTACTTTCTTACAGAGCTATACCAGACACAGAAGTTTCAGAAATGAATTTTCTACCTCAAGGAGCTCACTGTCTATAGAAGAAAACTAACCCTTTAGCACAACCTAATAATGCTGTGGTGCTTTGACAGGGGCATGAGATAGGTGCTATGAGAACATACAGTAAGGGCGCACCTGGCTCTTCCTGGCTTGGAGGAGGAGTGCGGAGTATTCATAGGAGTCAGGGGTAAGAGCAGTATGACGAGGAGAATGAAAGGAAAGTATTTACAGAAGAGATAACTTCTGAATCAAGTCCTTAAAAATGGTTTGTCAAACAGAGGAAGGTATTTGACTCAGAAGGAGTTATGTGTGTATTAGTAGTGCATTCAGCCAACTGCCGCAGAAAACCTAACGATGAATCAAGGGGTCTATTTGTCTCACCTAAAAAGAAGTCTGGATGACAGTGCAGCAGCTCAAGCGTATCATCGTATCACATAAATATCATGTACCTTTCACCCTCATGATTGCAAATTCTTCAATATACCTCCAGCCTCATATTCATGTTGGAGACAAGAGCAGGGTGAAGCAAGAAGGGGCAGTGCCTGTATCCGGAAAGCAGACACTCTCTCAGAAAATCCTGGCAGGCTTCTTATAGTTATGTGACTTGGCCACTGTGTGTCTGTCTTGCTGCCTAAAACCATTGGTGAGAAAGAAGGACAGAATGGATATTAAGGGGGGAGAGGAGAAATGATTACATAATGTAATGATTACATTACATCAAGAGGGATGTCACACGGGAGCATCTTGCAAGTACAGGACTGCAAAAAAAAAGAGCAATAGGGATTAATTATTATTTTTTAAATATTTTATTTATGTATTTGAGAGGGCAAGAGTCAGAGAACACAAGGGGGAGGGTTGTGGTGAGAGAATACAAGCGGGGTGAAGGGCAGAGAGAGAAGCAGACTCCCCACTGAGCAAGGAGATCGATGTGGGGCTCCAGCCCGGGACCCTGGGATCATGACCTGAGCCGAAGGCAGACGCTTAACCGACTGAGCCACCCAAGCACCCCAGAAATAGAGATTTAAGTTGTTAGAGACACAGGCCTTCCTACATCTGTAAATCTCTGGATATCTCCCAGTCTCAGGCCAGACTCTAGGATAGAGAGGTAATTGACAATGTGAACTTCAGCATGGACAGACCTCATTAGCTATCTGAGTTGGCACAAATTACTTAAATTCTGTGAGCCTCAGTTTCCTTATCTGGAAAATGGAGATAAGAGCCATATCTACTTCATTGAATGATATGATCTGTATCAAGTGTTAGGCACAGTGCCTTACACAAAGTAAGTCCTCAATACCTACTAGCTATTACTATTAGTTATTACTGTAAATCAGCCCCAACCTCCATACACAAACATACACACACACTCAGGAGAGCCCTCCTCCATGTGGACCTGTGGGTTGTCCTTCCTGCTGTTACATTTTTTCTTCTCTTTCTAGACCTAATGTAAAATGTAACATGGTCTTTTAGTGTCTTCTCTGAGCCTAAACTGGATCTTCTAAGAACTTCTATCATTCAGTTAGGGAAACCTGCACCCTCGTGTCATCCCTTTCTAACATATGCCCTCTCCACATAGTGCATATTAGTTGGGGACCCAGGGTGTCAAGGTGTCTATGAATATAGACCACCATGGAGAACCTGATCATCATTGCACAGGTGCATGGAACAAGCACGTACGTACCCATGAAAGCCTGTTTCCTCCTCTGAAGAAGACTGGAATGGGCTGTACTGTACCTGCAGATGTATGTTTTCTTCATGTAGAATCTATTGTATCGATATATTCTTTCAGATTAGTGGAACATTTCAAGTAAATATTCCGCCAGTTTTGCTTGGGTATACTTGGAGTAAAACTTATGTGTCTCCTAAAGAAGATTTTAATGGGCAGAATTTAAAAGAATGTACCTTCTTAAATATTTTTGCTACCATTGAACCTCAGATATCACATGTCACCTGTAATCCAGAACTAGACAAGGTAGGTTTTGCATTAAATTGTTTTTATGTGTACTACTAAAGAAATAGAAACTGTTCCTAAAAACTAATAATAATTTCAGAGCTGGTGAAAATGAACATTGTTTTTTGATATTTTCCTATGGAGACAACATGGTACAATGTCAAAATATTTTGAACTTTATTCCAGTTTTCAGATCAAACCGATGTTTTGGAGAGAGCACAGATTTTTAAAAAAACTTGTAAGACAATGTTTCCCAACCGAAGAATCACAACTACTGTCTTTAACAGTGAAGGGATACAGATCTTAGTAACAAGATATATCAAGGCATTAAATCCACCTCAGCAACTCCTGGATGTGTTTCTTCATGATTCTAATGCAACACTTGTAAGATATGTATTTTAGTAGCTCTATTGATATATACTCCATATTACATAGAATTCACGCATCTAAGGTGTACAATTCATTGGTTTTTAGTATATTCACAGAGTTGTGCAACTGTCACCATAGTAAGTTTTAGAACATTTTTGTCAATCTTAATTTACATTTATTTTGTTTACTTTTTTGTATTAACTTTGAGCATAACCTTCTTACTAAAATTGTTTTGCTTTCAAAAACAGTTTTCCTGGGCACCTGGGTGGCTCAGTGGGTTAAGCCTCTGCCTTCGGCTCATGTCATGATCTCAGGGTCCTGGGATCAAGTCCCGCATCGGGCTCTCTGCTCAGCGGGGAGCCTGCTTCCCCCCCCTCTCTCTGCCTGCCTCTCTGCCTACTTGTGATCTCTCTGTCAAATAAATAAATTAAATATTTTTTTTTTTAAAAAGACAGTTTTCCTGAGAGAGAAACCGTCTATGTTGCAGTGTGTCCTCCTGAGCCCCAGATGAGGGAGAATATTTCTTCTAGATTCCCTTCATTTCTGCCCCCTCAGATTAGAGTCACTGTTGCTACACCAGTTCATGTGTCCACACTAGCTTTGTAACATTTCTACCAAACTTTGAAAGATGACATGGAAAAATTCCAAATTACATTTCTAAGGAAATGTGTCCTTCTAAGGATTGCTTCTCACAGGATGGCTTCTCACTATATGTGAGAATGAAGAAACTATGTTCTATTTTTCTCTGTAAACTGCCAACATAACACTTCCCACTCCATCCTTATGTGACATTTTCTTCATGCATATCTATTTACCAGCTGACAAGAGAGACATATACTCAAAATTGAATTTCATATAAAATGAAGATTTATTCACTAGGTGCTCAAAACCTCCTTCTACTTTGAGAAAGAAAAATATGAAATAAAAAAATATAAGTCTCCTCTTTGGGAAAAAAAGTTAGCTTTGCTTAAAGGGCATTCATGAACAATTGCTTATATCTTTTGTTTGTTCAGGTTTGATTGAGTTAGATGGTTCACTTCAGAATATTTTCTTTGTCCACTATAAATCTCCCTCAGCTGGACTCTTCAGGATAAAATCAAAAGTCTTAATTTAGGTTGCCTTTTGCTTCACTCTGCCTTTCCATCACAAGTTTCTTCCTGTCTGTTTCTTATTGCCCAAAGTCCAAGGAGATAATAATATACTCTAGATTTATTTCAAAGACAATCTTTTCTTTTTTTAAAAAGAATATAACTCTTAGGAACCTTGCTTATGAAGGACTATGAACCATGTTCAATTTCATGAAGTCAGAAACATGACCAATGTAGGAGGTCATTAGTGCATAAGTGATGGCCATTATAAATCAGTAAAAATATCGGTAAACTTTCTGTGTTGGCTCATTATTTGTATCCCTTTCTCCTTTCCTACTTTAGTCTGAGCCTTTCTCTTCAGTAGGGCACCAACATTTTCCTGCTTCAACAGCTTGTAACAAGCTTATATTAATAAAAAATAATTCTGATAGATCTGGAACCTAAAAGCAAATCAAACTTTTGCTATTCTTCAATATCTTTCTAAAAAAATTTTTAACAGTTGTAATTTAAGGTATATACATAATATCTATCATGTTAACATTTTAATAATTTATTACAGTGAAGTGTAATGGTTAACAGGTATTCTCTGGAGTCGGGCTAACTTGGGTTTATTCCCAGAGACTCCATATATTGTGTTAGCTCTGTGACCCTGGGAAAGTTATCTTAGCACTCTATTTTTGTTTCCTCTTATGTAAGACAAAAGTAATAATAGTATGTACTTGAAGGGCTTGTGGGATACACTAAATGTGATGATATTGCACTTAAAACACTGTGCTTGGTGATGGGCTTATAGTATGCACTTAATAAATGTTAATTAATATTATTCTAGGACCTCATTGCTCGCTTTGTATCTTTGATTCCTATTGTGCCTGATATTCTGGATGAAAATGATGGTTTTGATATATGGATGACATCAGAGGTAATAACTTAATGTTTTATTTATTAATCTGTAAGATTTATTTATTTGAGAGAGAGAGAGAGAGTGTGTGTGTGTGTGTGTGCATGAGTGGGGGGAGGGACAGAAGGTAACAATTTCAAGCAGACTCCCCACTGAGCACAGAGCCCTACATGGGCCTCCATATGACAACCCATGAGATCAAGACCTGAGTGAAAACCAAGAGTCAGACCTTAACCAATTGAGCCCCCCAGGTACCCCCATTACGTTTTATAATTAAAATATTTAGTATTTCTCACCTTTCTCCTAAACAAACATTATGCACTTTGTCTTATGAAATCTAAAGCATTTGATAATTTAATACATTGTTTTCAGCTCTGTAACAATCCATAGAAATAATTCTTAAGGAGGAACAACCTCATTCAACATTATAAGTGGTAGCTCATGAATATTTTAATTCAATGGGAATTCGGTGAGTGCAGTATTATGATATCTTCCAGAAAGAAATATGGCTTGTCACTATGGAGCTGGACAGATGCTGAGTCTAGAGCAAATACCACCACTTCTCAGAAGATTTCTCCAGTCTCCCCACGTCGGAATGGGGAGCTTGCACAACAATGCTCCTTCCTTAGCACTTGGATTAAAATTCTCTTTAGATTTGTTGCCAAATAGAATACAAGCCCCATGCAATATTTGAGACATATTTGTAGTAAAAATTTGTTTATCTGAAATGCAGATTTAATAGCTCATCTACTTTTTCCCAAAACCTGGCAATCCTCATTAGAGCAGTTTTTTCATGCCACCTTAAATTATATTTAGTTGCTTATATTATTGACCCTACACCCACACTCTGTACATACACATCCCAAGTTTAACCTCTGAATGAAGAGATAAACTTGATTATTTATTTTTATATTTTCATACAAATTTAGCAAGCATTCAATAAATACTTTTAATTGAAAATTACTAGTAAGACAGGAGCCTAAGAGAAGGAAACTTTCCATTTGGAACCAATGGTCCTGGCAATTAATCTAAAATGTTTTAGAGGCTAGAGTTGAGGTGAAATGGATTTAGGGAACACAGGGCTAGCTTAACTGGTTAGCTACCCTGTCTTCTACTAAGTGAGAACAAGGGAGACACAAGCATGGGGTTCTAATGATTCAGTGATTCAAATGTAGTAGAAGTCAAAGAGGTGTCATTCACTTTAGACTCTTCTGAGACTCTTTGACCTAATCAGAATATGCTCATGGTTATTATGATCCTACAGAACATTGAAAGAGCCCCTAAAATATCTTTAAAAAAAAACACCCCATAAAAATAACCATTCAGGTAAATACTAGTACTCGCAAATCTCCCCCATCCTCCACACCCCCAATCCAAACAATACTCATAACCAAGATGTTAGTTACTACAAGTGTGAGCTTCCTCTTGGCCAAGGTCTTCCCACTGACATGAACTCTTTGGCCATGGAGTGCTCATGACATACGACTAATTAGACTGCCACAGGACAAGTGCTATTTTCTCCTACCTAACAGTCTTTGGAGAAAAATAAACCTTGGTTAAATCCTACTTCAACCACTTAAGAGCTGTATGACCTAAGATAAGTTATGTAGCCTCCTTGGACCTCAATTTCCTCATCTGTGTCATGCAGGGATTTTTGAAAGGATAACATATACGCAAGGTATCTGGAACTCAGTGTGGTAGTTACCTGTTCTCACCTGTTCCCTTCTCCTCTTATGAAATCCAGCCAGGGGAACCTCCTTGGCCTGACACTGAAGACTACTCATATTCTGCCTTTGAGTCTTCTGTTCACACTTCTCTTTCAGAGGACCCACGTCACCATCCTCCCTAACTTTCATCTTTCACCATCCCATTCAGCCAGTGTATACAGTTAGGGCCATATCAGTTTTTTGAAACATTGAAATGCTTTCATACTGATTGGCAAATAGTCACTGCCAGGAGCTCCTGAGGTCCCCCACTCCCAACCCCCCTTGGCCACCACAGCCCTTCCTCTGGGACTGTACTGAACCAGAAGGCACACCTCCTGTTTAAATGTTGCAGCTGCTGCTCAGTAAGAACAGACTTTTGCCATATGAACATTTGGGCCCATATATGTTGTTAGATCTTTCGATTTTTCACGAGAAGCAGAGTTTTATATGAGAGCTCCTGATTTTAAAAAAACATTCCAGAGCCAAGCAAAATAAACAGCTACAGACTAGAACTAGGACATAGACTACCCACCTCTACTATGCTTTTTCTCTCTTACTACAGCTGCTTTCCTAGGCACCCTATATTTGACTACAGACTCTTTCAGTTGAAAAAGTTTCAATAATCTTCCTGATTGGGCTTCAACTCCATCCTCTTCCTCTCTTGGAGTTGAGAGCACTATATTGGTATTTGACAGAGTAAAGCTCCATTGACCAGAGGATCCTTTCCTCTAAAAACTCTATTTGATTTTCTATCAGATCAGGTTTCTTAAAATATCAGTCCATATGTCCCTGTTTTCCAAGGACAGTTTAATATTTGTCCTAAACAGGAATATCCTATTTTGGATGATGAACTATTTTATTTGGTCACTTATACAGTATCCACATTAATTGTCCCATCATAAAGGTGACCCCTTTATTCCAAATTAGTGTTCTCCCCAGTGTTTTCTCAGGCACAAGGTATCAGAACTTTTAGCCTTGCAGTCAGTCATCTTAGCCACATGGCAAAAATAGGTGTGTTTAGGGGTGCCTGGGTGGCTCAGTGGGTTGGGCCACTGCCTTCGGCTCAGGTCATGATCTCAGGGTCCTGGGATCGAGTCCCACATGGGGCTCTATGCTCAGCAGAGAGCCTGCTTCTCCCCCTCCCCTCTCACCTGCATCTCTGCCTACTTGTGATCTCTCTCTGTCAAATAAATAAATAAAATCTTAAAAAATATATATGTGTGTTTGAACCCAGAGGGAGCAGGGGGCTCTGGGAATACGTTGTATGCTTATATTTCATCTGTCTCTCCTGTTTTCTTTTGGCCTTGTTGCTTTTCTTTGCCTTAGCGCTGCATCAGTTTGGCTGTTGGAAATAAGGAAGAGCATGCCATACTACTCTGTAATTTCTTTCTATATTTTGGAAAGAAAGCCTTGGTCCTCTTGGGGACCTCAATGTTGGAAGTAAGTGCTGGAGTTAATATTTAAATAGTGTAAACAAAACTAATCAGCCACCATCTGCAAATTTAAAAAACACCAACCCCAGTTTTCTGTCTTTTCACAAGCTAATTGGGGAATTTCATGCACAACCAGTTGTTTAGTTAAGAGGATAATGTTGGCTCATCAAAATGACCACAATGTAAAGAAAGGCTTTCCTTCACTTTTCTTTGTAAAGCTGTACTAATAACAGTGCTACTTCATGGGATTACTAAGATAATAGATTACATAGTGAATATGTGACATTGAGAATGGCATCAGAGCAAATACTCAGTAAATGGTGATTATTGTGGTGGTGGTTGTGGTGATGTAATAAGAGTTATAGCAAGAATTGTAGGGGTGGATAACTATCATCACCAGCATCATGTTTCTACCTTTCTAATAATAGATTTAAAGATCCTTAAGAAATATTTCTCCCTATTCTTCCTTCCTCAGTTTTTAGTCATACAAGATGTGGGTCTGAAATTTGTGTTTACCTACCTGAAAGTTTTACAATTATATGCTCCTGCATTCATACCTCCAGAAAGCTATAGTCTTTCGGACCTGTTTCTCTTTCCGCTATGAGTGTCTTGATATAAGGGTCAAGATTTTCAGTCTGGTTTTAGTCTTCGTGTTATGATCACTTATTTCGCTATATTTTCTTGGCATGGCTTATTATTTCTGCCACATTTGCAAGCTAAAAGGCTTTGGTTAATTCCCCCCCTCGTGATCCCCCATGTAGCTGTTTGTTTTTTGTTTTTTGTTTTAAGATTTTATTTATTTATTTAACAGAGAGAGAGAGAGAGAGATCACAAGTAGGCAGAGAGGCAGGCAGAGAAAGAGGTTGAAGCAGGCTCCCCGCTGAGCAGAGAGCCTGATGTGATGCCATGTGATGCAGCACTTGATCCCAGGACCCGGAGATCACAACCCAAGACGAAGGCAGAGGCCTAACCTACTGAGCCACCCATGTGCCCCAACTCCCGTGTAGTTTTATGTGCCACTAGATGGCAGTGAACAGTTGACAATATTTCAACAAACATTTGCATTTGTGCCCGGGGGTCAACAAGGGTGGGGGGCACCTGGGCTGTGTGTTTCACCTCGGCTCTGTGGCTGAAGTGAAGCCTCCTCTTTACTGTAAAGATGAGTATAGTCATAAAGAACAAGAGCTTTGGAGACACCAGGCTATACAGCAGAGTATAGTAAATATATATATATAGAGAGAGAGAGAGAGTGAGAGAGAATTTGTGTTTGGGAGTCAGTCAAAGAGGGGTTAAAACCCAGCAATGCCCTTTACTAACTGTGTGTGATCTTAGCTTATTTACTTCTCTGAGTTTCAGTTATGCTCTCCCCGAACAGGGCTAATGTCATTTACGGTTACTCTAGACAAGTCCCTCAACCTCTGACTCTGTCTGAAACATGGGCATAATAATCACCCCATCTCAAAGAATTTGGAGTGAATGCAAGTGAAAAATTTCATATGAAGGCAGAGCACGGTACCTGGCGTACATAAATTCCCATTAAATGATCAATAGTCTTTATTATTACTACCTGAAATTGTTATTCTTTTCTAAGAAAACTTTGCACTTAAAAAGGTGTGTTTAGAACAGAATAATAATGACCACCTTTATTCCTCAGAGGGTTTCCTATATACTTTCTCTCTAGCCTCTAACTTCAGATCTTGTTCTCAAAATTAACTTAATGGCTTTTTAACTTCTCTTGGCTTTTTCAGAGCCTCAGGCAAATGTCCATTTCCTAACTCTGCGTGGGGTTCCCCTGCAGTCCCCAAGTATATTCCCCTCAAAGCAGGGCTACTCTGTATAGTGCCTTTGTGTAAATTAGGCCAAAGTATCCCTACCTCAAAACACTTCAGGACTAGCCGTTGGGAAATTTTCAGGGTATGTGGGTGTTTCAAGAACAATGTTTTATTGCTATGAGGGTACACTCCACAGGGATGTACATGGCAGCACCAGCTCTGAAGTTCTCTTATTTGAATCTTCATGCTAGCCTGGGCCTGAGGATTTCTGGAGCTTTGGGGTTTTGTTTTGTTTGGTTTGGTTTGTTTTGCTTTTCAAAAAGACTTTGAAGACCCTAAAAAAGACTTTTAGAAATCAAAGATATCACATACTTAATCATAATTTTCACATACAAAAATGACTTAAGTCAAACACCCACCAAACATGACTCAACTCTTTTTCCTCTTATAGGGGCCAGTGGCTTATGTATTAACTCAAGAAACTGATGAATTTTTGCTTTGGAATCCATTAACTGGGCAATGTCACAAGCAGTTCGACCCATTTTGTCCCTTACAAAGTGTAGATTGTTTGTTTGATGATGGAAATGTAAGTATACGGGAGAAAAATCTTATTTTGCGTTATCTCCTCAAGAATCAAACAGTGGTGCTCTGCCCTGGCTCTACATTAGAATCGTGTGGGAAACTCTGAGGAAACTCTGGATGTTCAGTTAGAATCCCTGGGATATGAGGCCAGGGAAATCCTTTATCCATAAAGTTCTTCAGGTGATTCTGTAGCACCTCCAAGACTGGGAACCAGTAATCTAATGTTCACATACCCCTCGAATCTCTTTACCTCCTACCTCAGAACCGCCTTTGGCTTCTACCACTTCATTTGGTAGTAGGATTGTAAACATTTGCTGCATCCTAACCGATAGGGGTTTTGTGCTCCCATATGCCTATACTGATTTAATGTTAATGTTTTAATAGGTCTGGTTTAATATTCAACAAAATAGTACACCAATGGCTGTACATTTTGACTATTCAAAGGAAAGTTTCTGGAAACAGTTGCTTCCAAAAAATTTCCAAGGAACAAAAGCACATACCATACAGGTAAATTATATTCTTTCAGGTATATCTATATGAAAGTTACTGTTGGTTCTAATCTTTACCAGTCATGCCGGCTCTTGTTATGTTTATATTGCTGGTTGCATGTTGACTTACCTGGCAATGTTAATAAAATCTAGTTTTCTTTGCCATCCAGCCTGAGTTTGGGCTACTCTGATCATACTCCTCTACTTGGAGAAAAGAAGAGTTGAGAAGAAAGTATCATCTCAAATGTGAATTTAGATTTTAAAGTAAAAATTTTTAAATAGTTATTCTAAAACTGAAAATATAATGTTAAGATGGTGTAGTAAGTTTTCTTTGACCTAACCCATCTGCTCCACATCCATGGCAATGGTAAAATATAAAAATTGAAAAATAGAAGGCTTATCTGGGCTCCAAACCATGACGATCGTCTCATGGACTAGAAACAGGACAGAAATACTAACAGTGAGTAGGGCTGAACAAAAGACAGCAGCAAGATCTGAAAATGGTTCATGAAATCCGGGAACCAGAGCCAGTCTCACTTTTTGGGGCCAGGGGCTGTGATGAGGTTCCCTACTTCACTATTCTTGAAAGGTGATGGGGAAGAAAAGCTGCAGATCCACCTGGGTCATAAGAGGCAGGAGGTGGAAGCACAGACCTGAGGTCAAGAACAGACTAACCACCAGATGGCTCAACCAGTGGATCTGCGATGTCTTCAGTGTCACTCTGTGAAGGCACCCCAGATGTCACCTCAGTGGCTGTTTCTGGATTGAGGAGCATGGCACAGCAGGGTGAAGGCAATTGCGAAATCAATAAGAGAGGAAAAAAATAGTAGAAAAATAGATAGAAAACAATTCACAGAAACAGAAACTTGAATGCTCAGTCTCACTTAAAATCAGGGAAGTACAATTTAAAACAACAAAACACTACTTCACAGGTATAAGATGGACCAAAGAGATTTTAAGTAGGATCATACCAAGTGTTGGCAAAGAAGCAGAGAAATGGTGGGTCGGTAAATCACTAGAAATACTTTGGAAAGCAATGTGATGATATCTGGTAAAGTTGAAGACGCTCGACCTTGGATCCACCAGTTCAACTTCTAAGTATATACCATAAAGGAGCAAGCACAGGGAGACAAGTACAATGACGTTCACTATAGAATTGCTCGAAATAGCAAAAAAAGACGGAAGGATGGATGGATAGATGGATTGACTCATCCACCAGAAAAAAAAGAGTACATGAGTTATGAAGTACTCATACTATGAAATCTTCTATATAGTAGTAAAAAAAAAATTTTACACTAGTTCCCAACTTGAACTGTGTATCCACTGTATCAGAGTCTCTGGGGATGGAACTTGCATACCTGTGTTATTATTTAAAACTCCCTGGGGGGTGTCAGTGTGCACCAAGGTTGAGAACCACTGATCTAGAGCCATGTACATCAACATGAATGAATATTTAAAAAGTAATGTAAAGCAAAATAAAGAGTATGTGAAGTGATACACAGAGTACAAAATCACTTATATAAAGTTTGAAAACTATGTGCTGTTTATGTATGTATAGACACATAGTGATAATGTAAAAGCATTCATAGGAATGATAAATGCCAAATTTAGGTGAAAGGCTACCTTTGGAGACAAAAAACAGAATGAGATCAGGGAGCAACATGCAAAGTATTTCAAGTCTATCTGCAATGTTTTACTTCTTTTTAAAAAAATTAAAACAAATATGGAAAAATGCAAATATTAGATAGAGTTAAGTGGTAGGTATGTTGAGTGGATGTTCATTACTTTATTCTCAACGCTTGTCTGTGTCTTTGAGGCATTTGACAATACAAAAAGAATGCATGCTGGTTGCAGGGAAGGGATCAAATCAGTACCAAACTGTATAAAGAATGCCCCCCCACCATCGTTTTCCCCCCACTCTCTAAGAAATAACTACTCTTACTAGTAACTTGTGCATCCTTCTAAACATTCTCCACGTGTTGCAGGCACATATATATTTTTTATATTTCCTGTTTGTAAAGTCATTTTAAAGAAGGGGAAATGTGCTTATCTCTCTTGAGCAAACACTTTCAGCATCCACTGACCATGCCTTGCTCTTCCCCTCCCAAAGCTGTGACTGCTGCCTTGCTGCCTCCTGAGGAGGAGAACGGTACATTTAGAGATGAGGGGTTTTGTTTACTATTCATCATTCTATTAGGCATTTTGTGAATGTTTCTTGTGTGCCTGCTCTGAGCCAATGCTAGGTCAGGCATCGGTACCACAAGGAAAAGACATGTCTCATAGTCCTGGGACTTAGGTTCTCAAGGAGCAAAGAGAAGGACTCCAGCCCTTGCAGGACAAAGCTGTGAATAAGATTAAGGAAGAAATGAGTGTGCTTTGGGAGCACATAGCAGGAGGACCTGAGCAGAAGGACAGTTGCTAGGGCTTCCTGGGAAAAGGGGATGACAGGCAAAGTGAGGAGAATGAGCAGGAGCTGGCCAAGAGGAAAATCAGGGTGGAGACCAGTGCAACAGAAGGGGGCACAGCAGGAAGGAAGACCTGCGGGGCATGGAGGGGTGGGTGGAGCAGCTGAAAGGCCAGCTTGGCCTGTGCCAGGGAGGGAGCAAGACAAGCTCAGGGGTGAGCAGAGTTCTGCTAAGGATGTGGCCCTGTGTCTCAGGGCAGTCGGAAGCCCACAGCACTAAGGCAAGGCTGCCATGATCACAGCTGTAGTTTTTAAAAGCCACTTTGGAGGCTCAGTCATTAAGCATCTGCCTTTACCTCGGGTCATGATCCCTGGGATCAAAACCCCGTATCCATCTCCCTGCACAGTGGGAAGCCTGCCTCTCCCTCTCACACCTCCCCTGCTTGTGTCCTCTCTCTCTCTCCCAGTCTCTCTCTCTCTCTCTGTCAAATAAATAAATAAAATCTTTTGAAAATTAAAAAACAAAAACAAAAGCCTGAGCATGGATATGAAACCTTTTGCCAAGTTGAATCTATAGATATAAAACTCAGAACTGCATTTGACTTCTATCTCTACTGATTTTTTTCCTGTGGGTTAATGGCCCTCAATCTTCTGTCTTGCCACACACGTGCCAAAATAAACTACTATCTTCAATGAACACTGTTTTTTATCGCCGCTGCAGACATAAATTTGAGCGTGTAAAATGAGCATGTGGGTACTCAGAGATGAGGTTAACAGGGAAAACCTCTTGAAATTTTAAAAGATATGCATTCATTGAAAGAAAGGGGCCTTTGCCAAAAAAAAAAGGAAAGTGGACTAAAACCTCATAAACTTACCAAGTTAACAAAACTCAGGCCTCTTTTTCAGACTGAAGGTGGCCTCACTGATCCGCAAGAGTTACCTGTTGGAGAGGGGAGCAGGGGAGGGGAGTGGAGGTATTGGAGGGTTGGACAGTGGTTGGTGACAGCATTCGGTTTACCTGTCCTGTCTGGGAGAGCTGGTGACCCTGCACCATGACGCTGGAGTTTGTAGCTCCCTTTCCCCACTGCCTCCCAGCTCTTGCTGGGATCTGTTGTGGGGAAGCGCCCTGTGCCTGGGACTGTTCTCCATCTATCCACCGCAGGCACCAGAACCCTGGAGGGCTTCTGAAACACAGAGTGCTTGGCCTTTCTGACTCCGTGGACCCTCTGAGTTTCTGATTCAGAGGGTTGATGCCCTGTGGGGACTGAGAAGTTCTGTCTCCAGCAGGTTCCCACAGATGAGGTTGCTGGTGGGGGGAGGGGGCACACTTCAAGAACCACGGGCTTAGAGCACCACGTGACAGATTGAATCTTCTCAATCACTCCTGAAATATCCTAGCACCTAGAGGTTTATGAACTGTTGCCCCCTTTTTGCACAATCCTCTGTCCACTTGTGTCCCTGTCTTTACAGCTGTCTCTATTTCTCAGTTCAGGAATGCCCAAAATAAAAATGTCTGAACCCAACCCCTCCTTCTTGTTCAAGTGAGCCCTGGGAAATCAGGCGGGGAGGGCTGGTTTGGGTGGTAGACATAAGGAGTCCTCTCTTAAAGACTCCTGCAGCAAATCCTGTCGGGCAGGGTAGGGAGTGTGGGGGGAGTGTGGTAGAGCTTTGCTCTCTGCTGTTTTTATAGTGTCTGAAGCAACAGCTTGAAGACAGGAAAGATTGAAATGGAACACACACACACACACACACACACACACACACACACACACACGCATGCACGCATGCAAAACAAAACGACCTGGCTCCTGCGAGCTGAATGAAAAGGATACTCAAAGAAGGAAGAAGAAAACCATCTTAAAAGAGCAGTATTTACAGTAATACCTGATTTATTGAACAATATGTGCCAGGCTTTGCGCGTTTATTACGTTATTTCAAAATCTTCCCATGACCCTAGGGAAGTAAGTACCATTATTGTCCCTCTTTTAAAGATGTGGTAAGTGAGACTCAGGTTAAGTAAGTTCACCAAGACCCCAGTTAATAAGTGGAAGAGACTAAAGCAGCTGCCATAGATTATCTGGTATCATCAATAAACATGTCAAATGCTTGTTTGAATAAATGAATGTGGGCAGCAGATCTGTCTTACCCAGGAAAAATATCTTTGTAAATCCATTCCTCATCCCATGCTCTGGTAGTGTAGTATTAAAATTGTAGGATTAAAACAGAAGGAAGCCCTGTGATCCGTGTTTTACCTTTGTGCCTCTGTAGTGGAGTGATTTTGCCACCTGAAAGTAGTTTGGGTCCCCCCATTATAATTCGCACTCCGGGGGTGACTGCGATGTAAATGAAGATGGTCTCCCTAGAATCTTTGCTAACTTTCAACTGTCTATATATTTCAGCCTGAAGAAATAATTTACTGTGAGACTAATAAAAGCATGATAGAAGATCTAAAGAACAGGTATGACCCTTGTTTATATCTTATTACTATTTCTCCCAAATCTTTCAGTCCTCCACACACCTTTTAGTCTCTAACCCAGTCTTTTAAAATACCCATTTAATTCAGCTATAGAAGCAGGAAATGGAGTTTACAATAGTTTCTTCTGAGCCAGCTGTCTTTTGATCTGTGCATTGAAAAGCAGCCCCTCTACCATTCCAGAACACTCCTTAAAAAGACTAAGTCAAGAAATGGTTACCTCTGGAAACATTGTGGGGCTGCTGTGGGGAAGTTCTCGACACAGACACCTGTTGACGTTACAGTAATAATAATAACGTGGTAGCTCATACTTCTTGAAAGTCAGGAAGGTAAATGGCCCACCCGTTGGAGTATGGAAAAAACCTCCAAGCTGGGTGGTAACATCGATACTGTCCCACCCCCACCCCCCGCACTCTCCCCATTCCCTTACACATACACACGCACACACACATACACGTAATTGTCCAAAGGAGTTATTCAGTCAAGCTGAACAAGTTTGTCAAAGTCACAGACTTTGCAGCAGTCCTTACTCCTACTCCAGATGTGTCAGAAGCTTCTAGATCTTACTGCCTCTAATGACTCATGCTGACATAGTAGGCTGCCGCAGAAGCTGCTACCAACTCACCAAAACAAAGCATGACAAAAACAGTTTTGCTACTCTTATCTCTTCTAGCACACAACTCCCACCTTTTATTCCCTTCCTTTCCCCCCAATTCTTTTTTTTTCCAATTTATTTATTTTCAGAAAAACAGTATTCATTATTTTTTCACCACACCCAGTGCTCCATGCAAGCCATGCCCTCTATAATACCCACCACCTGGTACCCCAACCTCCCACCGCCCCGCCACTTCAAACCTCCCCCCAATTCTTAACAAAAAGAGGAAGAAGTGAAGTAGAGCTTCTGTTTTTGGTTTTTTTTTTTAATTATTATCAGAATCACTTCTAGAACTATTTAAAAATACAGATGCCGGGGTCCCAGACCAGACCTGTTTAATCGATATCTGGAGGTAAAATATGTCGATCGGTGATTCTCATGCTTAGCCATCACTGAGATTACAAACTCCAAACCGATCAGTTACACCACAGACTCAGCCCAGAGGTGACTCCCAGTGGTTTTTGTTTTTGTTTTAAGATTTTATTTATTTATTTGACAGACAGAGATCACAAGTAGGCAGAAAGGCAGGCAGAGATAGAGGGGGAAGCAGGCTCCCTGCGGAGCAGAGAGCCGGACATGGGGAGCAGAGAGCAGGACCCTGGGATCATGACCTGAGCCGAAGGCAGAGGCCTTAACCCACTGAGCCACCCAGGCGCCCCTTTGTTTTTGTTTTTAAAGCACACACTGATTCTCCGCAGGAGTGAGGCTTCCCAAGTGGGCTCCATCAACCAACTTGCACTGTCTTTGGAACAGTCTACCATCAGGCACTGTTCTAGGGACTGAATATACAGGCACACATCCCTGCCCACACAGCATGCACCTTCTAGTAGACAAACCTAATCATCATACTTATCTGTCCATGCCTATTTCTTTCCAACTCGGCTAGCTGAATTAACTGATCTAATAAATTCATCCCTGCTAACATCAATCAGACCAGGTATCGGAACTTTTGTAAATGCAGCTTCTTGGAAACGCAATGTTTTATGGCAGGGGAGGGTCCTGGAGAATAAGGTTGTCAGTCCAGTGACCAGATAGTAGACGGTTGTCCCATCACACCCAGTAGGCAGGTGCCTACACACAGGTAACTAGAAAAGAGCTGTGCCCTTGAGATCTCATTGTTGGTTACCCTATGAAGCTTCTTGCTTTTCCAAGCCAAGCAAGAGCCTGCTTCTCCCCAACTTAAGTGATGTGAATGATGGCAGATATACTTAGCCAGAGAGGACTGGTTCATCCTAAATCAAAAATATCATTCTCATACTTGAGTAAAGTGCCAAAACTCTTATCCCATTTATTAAACAAATTGTCACGGGTCATAAACTAATCTTCGCATCCTTACATTAGGATTGAAAGGACTCTGAAATGTAAAATGATGGAATGGCGACCTAAACAGCCAACACTTTGGAATCGACAATGTACTTATATTTTGCGAAAAATCCTTCCTAAACTAGAACTTGGCACTGGAAGCTTTGTTTCATCTGAAGAAGAGAGTGAATTCGAAAGACTACTACAATTTTATTTGGTGTGTATACGATTTAGTGCATTAATAATATTTGTTTTATCTGTGTAATTCATTACCAGGTAAGAGTAACCTTAAATATCCCTGAAATGCTTTTTTTTCCTTGATCCTAGATGATAGATGATATAACATGAAAATACATTTATTTATAGACTAAGAAATTTCAAATATACTGAACAACTATTACCATGACCACAGTGCATGACATTTTCTTGCACTCAGTCATACGTTGTATGTTAAATAAACCACAACCTCTGGAAAGAGACGACCGAAAGGAAATCACTTGCAACTGGGAAATTGAAAGATGATCCCTTGGTGATAGTAATAGAATAGATTCCCTGTCCTTGGTTTTGAGCAAGAGGATCCAGAAAAGATTTAATATTTTTTATAAGCAAAATACTCCAAATGTATGTAACCAGCCTGGACTTCTTTCCTGACCTCCGTTCTTATATATTTACCAACACATTTAATGTCATCCTGGATAGTTAAAAGGCATCTTAAACTCAACAAGTTCATAATTAAACATGGTGGGCATTGGGTATATTGCTAGAGCTTCCTTCTTTGCCCCTATCTACCTCCAGCTCTGGGCATCCTCTCATTGACTCTTCTCTATGGAACTGATCCGGTGTGTTTTTGAGAACCCTACTTCTTTCCCCCTACTACCCCATAGACTAGGAGATATCTCCTAGGGAAACCCTTTGAGAGAAGAAAGGAAAGAACCTATAGGGAGTTCAGGACTTAGGCTGTCAAGAGGGGATCAGCAGGTGCTATTTATTAATGAATAGGGAGGAGGTTGTTTTGTTTTGCATTAAAAAAATAGAATTAGGGATAAACAGATAACCAAAGCAATATAAGCCAAGGTTTAAAACTTAGAATTTCTTTGTAAAATTACCTATATGATAACACACAGTCATAATCCTGAGCTGAATCCTGTGGCTGGGATTCAGACTCTGGTTCAACCACTCACTGGCCTTGACCAAGTTACCTAACTTCTCTATACTTTCCACCCCATTGAGCAAGATAAACGGGGATAAAAATAGTTATCTGGTTTGTGGTTATGGTGAGGATTAACCACAGCTCTCAGCACTCAGCAAGTGTTTAGCAAATGTTAAACATTATTTGCATTCTATGTGCCAGGCATTGTGTTAGGCCCTGGGCTTATGATCATAAGCAAGGCAGAGACAATCTTGTGCATTCACAGACTATAAGCTAATGATCAGAGCAGAAAACATATAATTGCAATATATTTTAGTTATGTAAGTTAGGAAAGGATAGCATCTTACTGCAACCACATGGGAAGAACACATGAACAGATTCAAGGATCAAGAAAAGCCTCCTGAAGTTGCAGGAGGAGGAAAGAGGTTTATGATTGTTGTCTGTGTATTATTAAATAGATAATGTTATGTAGGACCATGTACCATAATCCTTAAATCCTGTCACATGGTTGTCACTTAAGAAATATGAACTGAGGGGCACCTGGGTGGCTCAGTGGGTTAAAGCCTCTGCCTTTGGCTCAGGTCATGATCCCAGGGTCCTGGGGTCGAGCCCCGCATCAGGCTCTCTGCTCAGCGGGAAGCCTGCTTCCCCCTCTCTCTCTGCCTGCTCTCTGCCTACTTGTGCTCTCTGTCTGTCAAATAAATAAATAAATAATCTTTAAAAAAGAAAAATATGAACTGAATCAATATTAAATAAATTCTCCCATAATGCTCACTTAAATACCTCATTTGTAGGACCAAGTAATTTTTACACTGGCCATCTGCTATTCTAGATAGTGTGCAAGTATGTGGAGTATTGAGTGTGCAGGCTCTGGTATCAGCTCTGGCTCTGCTCCCCTCTCTCTGGAAAGTGGGGATTATAGTAGAACCTACTTCATAAGGTTGTTTGAGGATTAAATATGTATGTGAAGCCCTTAGTATTGTTCCTAGGAAAACATAAGCACCTATAAAATAACTTATTATTTTTTGAGGCTTTTGTAATATTTTTGCATATAGTGATTCCCAATTACCTACATAATTATAGCATGGGTTTACACGTTATTCTGTCTTTTGTCTAGGTCACAGGATTTCCTATCCAGATGCCATACACTGATGTCCAGTCAATTATTGATGCTGTGTATCAAACTGGAATTCATTCTTCTGAATTTCCCCAGACAGAATTTGCTCTAGCTGTATACATTCACCCCTACCCAAACAACGTATTATCTGTGTGGGTCTATTTGGTTTCATTAGCTCGACATCAGTGAAAAGGAAGAATGGAAAAGGAAAAAAAAAATGTGTTATGGGCCCTTCACCAAGAACAATCAAGACTTTTCTGGTACTTTAGGACTTTGCTACTTATCTTCAAGTCCACCCAAGTATGAACCCAAATTTTGGTTCTTTTATAGAGTTGGGTACCATGGAGACTCACTCCCTGAACCTTTGAGAGTGAGTGTAAATGACCTCCCCACTGGTGACCTCTACAAGGAGAATACTTTTGGCAGTCTGGTGGCCTTGGTCACTGTCAACAATAGTCTTATTATGGTAAAAAAAAAAAAAAAAAAAAAAGTGATTCTGGCCCCTCCCTTTGAAGCCAATATTATGAAGTTGTAGGCCTCATACCACCTCCAGCAAATCACCAGGCGGCCTTGTTGAAAATGCAGACTCCTGCATCCCACCTAAGACCTACAGAATCTGAACCTCTAGGCGTGGATATCCAGAACCCACATTATTGTAAAAAAGATCCCCAGATCATTCTGATGACCTGTTAAGAGTGAGAACCCTGGCTTACAGAATGTTGTCATTACCAAAGTGAGTCTGGCACATCTGATGCTGGTTATGATGCCGTTCAAGGTGGAAGGTATCCAAGTACAACCATGAGATATTGTTACTATCATTACTGGGTCATTACTAGATACTGCACTAGTGAAGTAAAAGGAAAATCTGCCACATTGGGCTGAGGACTAAGGCCTGCTTCTGGGGGCTTCCTGAAAGTTTTTGCTTGGGATGCTACTGACCTGAAGTTTTTCCAGCTCCAAATATTTTGAAGGGCTGCCCAAGAAGCTCTGTCTGGCATGCCTTCCTGATTCTGGGAGAAAGGGAGGAAATGATCTTACCAAATCTCAAGGTCCCTTGTGCCCTTAGTGAACAGCCTGCCATTCTGTCCCTGACATTTTTCTGCCGCTTTCCTTTCCCCGGTGGCTCCAAGGAGACCCATCTAGATCCTAGGAGCCTCGAGAGAGAGTAAACGGGGATCTGATTCAGAAGCATTGCACTTTTTTTTCTTTAGTTTTTCTGTGCTTCATATATATATATATGTATATATATATATATATATATATATATTTATTTCCTTAAATGTGACAGAACAACTTATTTTAGAACTTATTTTATGTTCTTTGAATAAGAACAACTTATTTTAGGAAAACCAAAGGAGACAGATTTCCAAAGCTTGATGAGAATAGTTTTATAGGAGGTAAAAACTGGAGAAAGGAAATTGACACCTCCCAGTGCAGAAGAGCAGTAGCTTCTTGGGTCAATCTCACAAGCAGAGACCCCAAGTTCATCACTGAGGAACCTCAATCTGAATTCTCTCCCGCAGTGCACCTGCATGGCTGAGGCCAGAGAAGACCTCATTTATTTGCAGTGATGTTAGTCTTGCACCAAACTTGAGATTACTAGAAGAGTAAAATAGTAGGGATGTGGGTGAAGAGAATGCTTCCTCTCCAAGGTTAGGACCTGATTGTGTGTGTTCTCTGGCATGCATATGAAAATTAGGGTTTTTGTTCTTATTTGAATGTTTGTGTTTAAACGCTATAGGAAGTTTTGGTATTAACACATTGTTTTGTTATTAACACATATCCCACATTGACTGGGATAACACAAAATGCTATCAATGGAAAGACAAGGTTACCAAAAAACCACTGAACTCATGTGGTTCATTTCTGTGGCACTTTCAATATTTATATAACTATTTTGCTAGTTGTTTATGGTTTTTGAATTCATAGGCCACGTTTGAGTAAGAGAAAGTGTTCATAGGCAAACATAGAGGATCCTTCTGTATCATATGCATTTCTTTTTTACAAGTATATGAATTTCTTAACTAAAATTTTTTTCCTTAAAATTTTGAAACTGTAATGACCCATTCTTTTTTCATTTGACAATTTAAAAATACATGATTTTACTTTTAAGTTTTTAATTCCGCTTAGTTAACATTCAGTGTTGTATTATTAGTTTCAGGTGTACAATATAGGGATTTAGCAATTCCATCCCTCACCCTGTGCTCGTCATTACAAGTGCCGTCCTCCACCCCCATCACCTATTTAACCCATCCCCTCACTCACCTGCCCTCGACTAACCATCAGGTTGTTTTCTGTAGTCAAGAGTCTGTTTCTTAGCTTCTCTCTCTCTCTCTTTCTCCCATCCCTTTGTTAATTTGTTTTTTTCCTTAAATCCTACATACGAATGAAATCATATGGTATTTTTCTTTCTCTGAGTTATTTTACTTGGCACCCAAGTTGTTGCAAATAACAAAATTTCATTCTTCTTTTATAACTGTATAGTAAATATTCCATTGTATACATATCTTCCATATCTTCCTTATCCATTCATCAAGCTACTTCCATATCTTGGCTATTGTAAATAATGCTGCTATACATATAGGGGTGCATGTATCCCATTGAATTAGTATTTTTGTATTCTTTGGGTAAGAACCCAGTAGTTTAGTGATTTAGTAGCTTAGTGATTGCAGAATTGTAAGGTAGTTCTATTTTTAACTTAAAAATACGTGATTTTAAATGTAACATCTAATTTTAAAGAGTTCTTTAAATCATTCCACAAATAATAATGGGACATCCCTTATGTACCAGACACTTCAGTATGTGCTTGAGTACAGTGAAAAGACAAAGGTCCTGCCCCTGTGAGGCTTACATTCTTCAGCAGAAATGGACCATAAGCAAATAAACAATAAGTAAGTGAAATAATTTCAGTGTATACTGAGTGCTACAAAGAAAATATCAACAGGATGGCATGATAGAGAAGGACTCTGGTGAGGATGGAGGGTATAAGCAGAGTAGTTATGGAAGTCCTCTCTAAAGAGACAATGTTAGAACCAAGATTTAGAAGATGATTTATCAACTAGAATTGCATTCAGTTGCATGGAACAGAAACCTAATCACAGTAGCTCAAGCAAACAGGGATTACTTTTCCACAGAACTGCCAAGTCCAGAGGAGGCAGTTCAAGTCTGATGCAATGGATCTGTGATATCATAGGTGGACTAGTCTTCATCCATCCTCTAGGGAGGCATCTCTAGGGAGGCCTCTGTCCACTAGCTCAGTGGCTCTCAAACTTCATCATGCTCAAGACAGCAAATAACTGTCAGCAGTTGACATGGATTGCTGGGCCTTCCCCTCAGAGTTTCTGATTCAGGGGTTTTGGGGTGGGGCCCAGTGAGTTGCATTTGTAACAAGCTCCCAGGTGATGCTGGGACTGCTGATCTGCAGACCACACCTTGAGAATCTTTGCTTTAGCCTCACAACCTTTTCCATGGCAAGAAAATGCAGAAATAGAAGGGGAAGGTCAAGGACGTGGCTGGTGTATCTCTTTTAAAAAGCTTCCCGGGAGGCCATGCCTAGTAACTTCCACTTACCTCCCATCAACCAGAATTGTATCACTCCTAACTATAGGGCAAGCTGGGAGATCTTGCTGTCCCAGTAATCTCTGTGTTCTATTGTTTTTTTTGTTTTTTGTTTTTTAAAGATTTTATTTATTTGACAGAGAGAGGTCACAAGTAGGCAGAGAGGCAGGCAGAGAGAGAGGAGGAAGCAGGCTCCCTGCTGAGCAGAGAGCCCGATGCGGGACTCGATCCCAGTACCCTGAGATCATGACCTGAGCCGAATGCAGGGGCTCAACCCACTGAGCCACCCAGGCGCCCCTCTGTGTTGTATTGTTAAGGAAGAAGGTGAGGGTGGCTTATTGGGTAGGCATCTGTGACCTCCACAGATGAGAGGAAGTCAGTAGTGCAAACCTCTAGCAAAAGCATATCCAGCAGAACAAACTGCAATTGCAAAGGTCTTGAGTTCAGAAAGAGATTTACACAAGGAGGAGACAGTAAAGGCACACAAAGTTGGAGAGGTAGACAAAGATCAGATCACATCAGTCATGGTAAGGAATTCAGATTTTATTTCAAGTACAATAACAAATCATCGAAAGGTGTTTAGTAACCGAGTAAAGTATTTTTCTTTTTCATGTTTAAGACTACTTTAAAAATTACTTCTAAAGATACTCATAATTTTATGTAAGTGCATAAATGTGATCATATTTTTTAAGTGCAGCTTATTTTTTTCTTTCTTTTCCCTCTTCTTTGCTTAGGTCCCTACACCACTGTTCTCTCTTCTCCTCCATCCACATTATTCATCTAATTCACCTGCTTACCAACTAGGGATGCATCCCACTTAGCATCATTCTCAGATATACATATGTACAGACGTGTGTGTGTGTGTGTGTTCTTGTCTGTTTTATAAAAATAGGACCATATTATGTATGCTTTTCTCTATGTTGCTTTTCTCCTTCAGAAACAGTAGAAATGCCTCCAAGTGAACTAATTCCTATTTCTTAAAGAATCCTTAGTATTCTGAAGTGGGGGCAGAACCACCACATACATTTCAGCAGTTTATACACCACACAGCTCAGAATTTATGTGCCAGAACCCCTGGAGTTGTGTGGTATGTGGTGGCCTTGGTTGTGAACATAGTAGGGTTCATTCAACATTCTCCTATTGATAGGAATATCTTTTGATCTAGTTGGTCAAAGTGTTGTTTAATTTTCTATACCCTTGTTGTTTTTCTGTCTACTAGTTCTGTCAGTTACTGAGACAGATGTATTTAAGTTGCCAGCTGTAATTACAGGTCTGTCTATTGTTTCTTTGAGTTCTGTCAGGTTTAGGTTCATGTATTTTGAAGCTCTGTTGTTAAATGCACATACATTTAGGACTTATGTCTTCTTGGTTATTTAACCCTTTCATCATCGTGCAATGTCCCTCTTTATCCTTACTAATTTTCTTTGCTCTGAAGTCTGTTTCATCTGATGTTTATATAGCTACTCAGCTCTCTTTGGATTCGTGTTTACTTGGTGTATATATATATTTTTCTTCATCTTTTTATTTTTAGTGCACCTATTAATTTTATTTGAAGTAAGTTTTTAATAAATAGCATATAGTTGGATTATTTTTTAAACCTTCTGACAATCTCTTTTTTAATTGGCATATTTAGACCATTTACACTTAATGTCATTATTTATGTTTGGACTTAGGTCTACCATTTTATTGTTTGTATTTTCATTTTTCCTCTCTGTTTTTGTTCTACTATTTTTTCTTTGCTACTTTATTAGGTTATTTGATCATTTCTTAGTATTTTATTTTAATTTTTTTTTTGCTGTATCTTTTTTTATATTTTAAAGGGTTCTCTAAGGGTTGTACTATACATACTTAGCTTTTCACAGTTTACTTAAAATCTACCACTTTAAGTAGATTGTAGAACTGTGACCACCACTTAGATTTCTTTACCCTTCCTCCCTTATATGTATATAGAAAGATATAATTAAGATGAGGTCATCCTGGATCGGGGGAGGGGGGCTAAATCCAATGATTACCAGCCTTTCGAGAAGAGACAACACAGACACAGAGGAGAAGGTCCTATGAAGAGAAAGGCAGAGATTGGAATGATGTGGTTACAAGCCAGGGAGCACCAAGGATTGCCAGGCACTACCACAAGCTAGGAAGAGGCCAGGAAGCATCCTTCCCTAGAGCTTCCCAACGAGCCTGCTGACAACCTATTTCAGACTTCTAGCTTCCAGAACAGTGAGAGAATGAATCTATTGTTTTGAGCCTCTCAATTTCTGGTAGTTTGTTATGGCAGCCTTGGGAAACCTAATACAGTAGATGACCAATTCAAGATATATTTTGGAGGTAGAACCAACAGAGCTGTAGTTACAAAACAACTGAAATATTAAAAAAAAAAAAAAGTCAAGACTGAAACATAAGGCTTTTATGGGAAATAATTCAACTTCAAGTTAAATATAGCAGATTGAACATAGAATTTATTCTGTTCCCTCTTAGGTGGACCACAAGAGTGAATAAAAACTTAGAAATTAGAAAGTACATAGACCCATGATAACCAATTTACCAGACCAGAGAAAGCTGCAAGTAAAATGCCTATAGACTCAGGGATGTTAGGACTTTTCAAAGTCAAGAAGAACCTCTGAAATCTCAGGACCTGTGACATCTTTCTTTTAAAGATTTTATTTATTTGAGAGGGAAAGCCCAAGCAGGGGGAGGGGTAGAGAGAGAAGCAGACTCCCCACTGAGCAGGGACCCCCCCCACACCCAATGTGGGACTTGATCCAAGAACCCTGAGATCATGACCATCCATGGACCTTGAGATCCTGACCAAAGCCAAAGTCAGACATTTAACCAACTTAGCACCCAGACACTCCAGGACCTGTGATACTTTAAGTTCGAGGCAGGGGTAGAGATACGAGGTGAATTAAAAATAGGATGATTGGTTAAAAGTCTTTAAAAGAAATGCCTAAACTGTAAGATCTCCCTCCTCACCCTTTGTAGCCAGGCAACTCTACTTACCAACACTAGAAGTCTGAAAGCTTATATTCTAAAAAGGCTGAACTGTAGGAGGAGAAAGGAGTTCTACTGAGAACAGAGAAATTATGTGAAAGTCTGTTTATAGTGAGGACAGTCTTCTAGGCTGCTTTTCCATGTAGCCTCCAAAAGATTATCAGCCAGTCTTATACCATCTCCCTTGGCAGAAAATGAGAGGGCTAGAAGGCATTAATTAGAGCATGAATTCAAAATTATGAGGGTAAGTGATTTCCAGGTTAGAATTTCATATCTAGGCAAATGAAATGGGAGGGGATTAAGGATATTTTCAGTATACCGAGTCTCAAAGGTTTGCTTCCCAGGTACGCTTTCTTTCTCAGAAAGCTACTGGGCTATGTAAACCAAGGAAGAGAATGACATGGGATCCTGGGAACAGAAATCTATCCCAGGATAGGCAGCTAGAGAGAGTGCTAGAGAGAAGCCATTAGTATTGGAGCTGGAGTATCAGGGTTGATGGATCCAAGAGGATAAATCAAGAACAGAAAGATAAAACTAATAAATTATCTGAAGGTTTGACTATTTTGAAAGCCGAATGGAGACATTCTACAGAGCTACTGGAGGATGTAAAAAACTTAACATACAGGCTTGAAGAAAGCTACAGAAAAATGAAGAAGAAAGTATAATTATAGGACACCATGTGTCTCAACAGGGAACATGTTTGTATAGTCATAACAATGAAAGCAACTGAAAGTGGATGTAACCAAAAATATCTTAAAATCATATATTGGGAAGATGGAGGCAGAGGGAAATGTGTGTGTGAAAGGTAAAGTGTGGCATGAAATCTTTGTTTTCCAGGACAATATATAACTATATCTAAAAATGACAAATTGAAATCATAAACATGGCACTTTGAAAGATGGTAACAAACACCATGAGAAATAGCTAAAAGAGATCAAAGTGGTTACCTTTAGGAATGAGAATTGGAAGTGAGGAGGGTGTGGAATAAGGAATGGCTGCTTTCCATCACATGCCTTTTAGAAATATTTGACTTCTTAATGGGTGTACAGACATGAATTGCCAGGATACGCTTTAAATTTAAAACCTTTAAAACTTGATAATGAAGGCCACCTAGGTGGCTCAGTGGGTTAAACCTCTGCCTTTGGGTCAAGTCACGATCTCAGGGTCCTGGGATCGAGGCCCACATTGGACTCTCTGCTCTGCGGGGAGTCTGCTCCCCCCCACCCCCTCCTCCACCCCTGCCTCTCTGCCTACTTGTGATCTCTCTCTCTCTCTGTTAAATAAAGAAATAAAAAAAATCTTAAAAAAAAAAAACCGACTTGATAATGATCAGAACTTTATGGCTAGTGTTGGGTCTCTTTCCCTACAGAAGACTTTGTCATGTGTGTTGCAAGACCAAAGAACCTAAAATGTTAAAGTCAGGAGCAATCTCAGCTGTCATCTAGAGCCTCAGAGGAGATAAAATACCAGCACTCTAATTGGAAGCAATAAATCAGGAACTGGGAGAACCAGAGCTCAGGGCTTCTGGTTTCTAGTTCTTTGCATCCAGTGGAATACAATGTAGCCTTTGAAAGGAATCCTGGATGTTCTATTATTCAATGTTCACCAGAATATATGACAAAACTAAGTACACAATAGAGAGTGTGAAGTGCTATTATTTGTGTACAAAATGGGGCATGCATTATGTATATGCATGGTTTTAACTACCTGGATATCCCTGGAAGAGGATACAAAAGAAATGTTACTAATTGCCTGTAGGAAGAACTAAGATTAGAGGAGAGAGGGAGATTTGCTAGTCACTGTATACAGTTTTCTGTTTGAATGTATTACCTTTTGCATGCATTCATTTAAAAAAAAATAAGCAATTTAACATCAGTTGCTTTTCGTTGCCTAAAGTTCATGAGTTTTAAAAGCTTTCCAAAGAATCTGGTCCTGCCCTCATCTTTTGCCTAATCCAGTTTGTGCCTTATGCAGCAGGCACAGCAGACCCTTTGCAAGTTCCCTATTCCGTTCATCATGTAGAAGTTCTGCCTATTTTGTACTTCCATCCTTTCATACCTTTGCCGGCTGCTGCTTCCAAGACTTCCAAGTGTTTGCTGTCTCTTCACTCCAGGCAGACACTGATCTCCATGTTCATTCCAAACATGCCTTCTCTTTAAGGCCTTTGGATTTGCTGTTTCGTAGTTTCCTGATTTAAGACCTCAGATGGCTAATTACATCCATTTCGGATTTGACAAAACTAGGTTACTAAAGTGCCTGGACCACTCAGTCACCAGATATCTGCATGCTCCCTCACTTCCTTCAGGCCTTTGCACTCTTCACCTTATTCTAAAACAATGTCTGCTCACTGTCACTTTCTATTCTCTATTTCTGTTCATTTTTCTTCACAGCACTTGTTACCATGTGACTTTTTGTGGTTGCTCACTTCCTGTATTTTTCTCTCCCCATTATAATACAAACTCTATGAAACCAGACCTCATTTAGGAATTAGTAAATACCTAATTGTATCCAGCTTGCCCCAAAGGGATTAATGAGGAAATCATAATAAGCCAGAGTTTTACACTTTAGGCATTTATAATCTAAGACACACTAGGGCAAATTTGTGTGTGTGTGTGTGTGTGTGTGTGTATACACACACACAAATTTTAAAATGAATGAACGTTAAGGTCCTTTCATCATAGGAGCCAAATCTAGAAAATCTGAGAATTCTTTGTGAACAAGTATCTCCCAGTGAATAACATCTTCAAAGTAAACCATGAGAGACAACCTACTTATTATACTGATTACAGTCTGTGACCTATTTTTCTGACAGGCTTCTTAACTAGACCCTGCACATTTAAGTTATTGAGATGCCAAATTATTGTCATAAAATTGTTTAGAGCACATGAACTAGAACCTAAGGAGGTAGGTACTATTTAAACACCATTATAAAAGGCATGGAGCTTTTTAGCCTGATGTGTTCATCTCCTCTCTAGGGAAACTCTGTAACTGAGATGGGCCTGGGCAGCCTCTCCCTGGACAATTCTGGGCTAGGCTGGGTTCTGGCAATCTCTCCGAGTTTTCCTTGTCTTGCCATTAGTTCCTGTAGCCTTTCTCTCCTGGGCATAAGCATTGGCTCACATACATATCTGCAGCTGTTCAAGAGGCCATTGTGATAAAAACTAATTTTTGTAACATACATTCATCACTTTATAGTAGCTCTTTATCATGCCTCTTGGGGACAAAGAATCCTAAGTAAAAGGGGGAAGTTTTCATGATTCATTTTTTAATATTAAAAGAAGCTGATCTACTTTCTCAGAAAAAGTGAACATCACTGTCCTGGGTTGACCCTGCACATCTGTTGTGATATTCCACAAAAAAAAAAAAAAAAAAAGGTTAAAATACAATTGATTAGAATTCCACGAATCATATTCCAGGTCCCACATCACCTTACTTGATGTTGGAGTGTTTTCCACAGTTTCGTAGTTTCCTGATTTAAGACCTCAGATGGCTAATTACATCCACTTCGGATTTGACAAAACTAGGTTACTAAAGGTAATCTCAACTCTATTCAGAGCTCTTGGGGATCTATCTCTAAAGCAAAGGAAATAAGGAGGGGGAATGATAAATTACGTTTCTAGAAGCAGTATAGGTTTTGAGGTTGGAACTTAAGAGCAGAATTTCACAGAGAACGGCCCTTTAGGAGCTTCGGAAATGGCTAGAGCATTTGTGGAGGGATTGATAATGCCCTGGGCAGTCCCCAGGATGCAAACGGCGCTGTTGTGATGTGAGTGAGATAAAGCAGACTCAAGCCACATTAGAAAAGGTTTTAAACACCAAGCTGAGGCTTCAGAACTTTCCTCCGCGAGCATGGGGAGCCATCGAAGGTTCTCAGCAGGTGAGTGGCATGACCAGATTGGCCCCCGCAATGATGATCAACGTTGTAATTTCTCTGGCTCCCTCCTCCCCCTCTGCCCGCCGCCCGGGCCGGCTTCCCGGTAGGAGGTGACGGAGCTGTCGGGCAACGCCAGCACCGACCGCGTCGCGCCGAAGTGGCGCGGGTGGATGCTACCGGGTCCCGGCCTGGGGCCGCGGAGCCGCCGCCGGGCGCTGCACCTGGGCCCGGCCCGGCCGCCGATTGGACGGCTCGGGGTGACCCGGCTGTATCGCGAGACGAGATTGGCAGCGGCGGGGCCGCATGTGCCCCCGCGCTGGCTTTGTACGCGGAGCCGCCTGCCGGTCCTTTAACAATGGGCGGCGCGAGCGCCCCGGCGCTGGGCCCGAGCTGAGGCCGGCGCTTTGCGGCCGACTGTCCGCATCATGAGCGGGGCCGGCGTCCCATGCACGCCGGCGGGGCTGGGGCTGTGAGGGCCGCGGTTCCGGGTAAGGAAGGTCGCCGTGGGGACCGGCAGGCCTGTGCTGGGCGCGGGACACCGGACCCGCCCGGCCCGGCCTTTTGTTCGCCTCTCTGGGGCCGCGCGATCCCGTGCGCTGCTCCGGGAGAGGAGGAAGCGGCCTCGGTGCGCGCCCGCCCCGGCGAGACCTCGGGGAGCCCCCCACCTTCCCGGGAGGGAACGAGCGCCCGGGCCCCCGCAGCCGGGACCCGGAGCCAGGCGGGCATTCGTCCGTCGGTTTGTCCGCGGGAGGTTTTCTCAGGGGGTCTGCGACTGGTGTCAGCGTCTCGGCCCCCCGGGGCTGACGGGAGGATTCGAACCCGGGACGCGGGGAGCCGTCAGCCGAGCCTCCGCCTCCAGCTTCCCTTGCGCGCACCCGGGGCCGCGCTTTGGCAACTCGGGCCCAAGTTGGTCCTCTTTGCCCGGCACCCAGGCCAGCTGTTCTCAGCGTGAGCCCACTCCTCCTGACGGGGTAGGTCGGGCCTTATGCGCCGCGTCGGGGAATTGGTTTGGATCGGTGCTCGCTTTAGGTCGAGTCAGGTGAAGAGGCACAGCCACCCGAGGTGACCTGAAGTCACACCCCTCGGGGAGGGGGCGCGGAGGGTTATGTGGAGGGTGCTGGCCGTGACCGCGTCTGGGGTGTGTCTTACAGACTGAAGTTGCCGCGTCTGGCCAGGCGCGCCGCCCGGTCCCATGGAGCTGGAGGGACAGTGGTGGCGGGGACAACTGGCCGCAGACATTCATCAAGCGCTTCGATACAAGGTAACCCCGATCCGCGACTTTAACTTGTAGTGTTTTGTGCCAGTTAGTATAAGTCGCGGCTTCCTGGGAACTGCGGTCACTAGTTTCCAGACCCGAAAGGGCGCCTTTGCTTGTTTGCTCGAGGTTAATTAACTTCTTAGTTTCTTCCCTTGGATGTATCAGACGAACCTGCAACTTAAATGAGGAACGGGGTGGGGCGCGATCTTTGGGAGAGGGAAGGTGGAACAAGACTTTGATACTGTGTTTAAACAGATAATGTGTGCTCCCTTTTTATTGGGCAGAGTAGTCCTCCTTGTTCTGTAGTTGCTGTTGCCTTAGGCTGTTAAGTCACATCTGTATATCAAGTCCCTAGCCTGTCCACTAACTTACTTTAAGTAAGACTTTAGACAAGTTACTTAATTTTCGTGTTTCCCAATTTCCTCATCTGTAGAATGAATAATAATAATGAAATGTGCCTTGTGGGGGCGGGGATTGCGAGATTAAATGAACTGATTCTGTACATGTGCTTTAGAACAGTGCTTGGTATATAGAAGCACTGAGCCCTAACTGTTATTTTCCCTTGGACCCTCGGATTTAGGGGCTGTTCAAAATGCCTTAGGGTAGGAGTTAACCGCTCTCTCCAGCTAATGTAAAGCAGAAAGTAGACTTAATATATTTAATAGATGTTGGTGGGAAGAATACAATTTTCTGCCACAATGCAAAGTCTGCGTGTTGTTGCTCTTAAGTAACAATTTTACTCGGTCACATCTCAGTTTAAGGGGTTATCTCTGCCTCTTTAATAACCAGAAGAGAGAGCAGATCCAAAACTATCCCTAAGTTGACTCATTTTCACCAAGGATGGAGAGAGCCATTTGTTATGTATAGAAAATGAGAGAGAAGCAAAACAACTGACTAATAAAAGGGATGCTGACTATTGGAGTTAAGGGATCCTGGATGATAATGAACTTGTATCTTGATTTTTTTTCTTAACCAGGTTAACTAGATTAGAAAACCTAATTCTGACTTTAATTGTTACAATTGTACCCTTTTCTAAGGTTTGAGATTTCTAAATGCTACTTATTAATTCTGACATTCAGCTTCTTAGGTGGACTAAATGCACCTCAGCCCCCTAAGAGGTTTTTCCTACCACAAAAAGGTCTCCAACTGTGGAATGGTTCTCTGGAATGTTAGGAAGAGAGTTTCCGGTTTTCCATTTTGAAAATTGTCCATATACTTTTGATTTTTTTTTTTTTCTTTTTTAAAGATGTGGTCTTTTAGTTTTAAATGTTCTCCTTTTCTAAGTGTCAGCTCTTTTTAGTCCTCTGGTATGTGGTGAAATTAATTATTTGATGTTAATGATACTTTTATTTAGTGACATAAATCTCAAAAGATTTTTTTTTAAAGATTGTATTTATTTATTTGAGAGAGAGAAAGTGAGTGAGAAAGAGAAGGAACAAGCAGGAGGGACAGAGGGAAAGGGTTAGCAGAGTTCCTGCTGAGCAGGGAGCCCAATGTGGGGTTCAATCCCAGAACCCCCAGATAATGACCTGAGCTGAAGGTAGACACTTAACTGACTGAGCCACACAGGTGCCCCTCAAAAGATTTTTCTTAATGGATTTCCATGGTTTTTGATTATTTTATGTGTAGTTTTAAATCCTGAATGATTTCCTGAATTAATTTTGTCAATTGAGGTTGGAAGTGGATTCCACCCTCCTCCCTCCCTACAGTTTTGTTGAATACTTCTTGTGTGTAAGGCTCTGGGGAGAATTGAAGGAATAGGACACAACCTTAAAGCTGCTTATGAACTATCAGAGGATGAGATAGCACAGAGTTTGAGGGAATGCCACTGAAAATTACCTTGGGCCACCTATAGCCACCTGTGGCATGCTACCCTGGGTTGTCTTTATTTTATCTTTAAGCACTGTGTAAGCCACATTTGACACAATGGACACACTTTTGAATAAATTATGTTAATCAGTAAAACTTGAACATCGTGGAACTGGAAAGAACCCTGACTATAGTACACTGAAGTCAGGGAAAGTTAAACTGAACTTTTCTCATGAAAAACAATACATGTTAATTCCAGGCTGTTAAATTAGGTGATTGCTTATTATTTATTCAACACTTTCGAGTACCTGCTGTATACAAGTACTATGCAAAGTGTTAAAATGGTATAGTGAATGAGACAGACATAATCTGCCTTTGCAGAGTCTAATCTATAACTCCGAGCATCTCAATTTAGATCTTCCTTTGGGCAGATGCCATTCAGACACTATGGATGGTATTCGTGTGTAGATCCAAGGTGTATGGAGGAATAATTGCTTTGACCAGCATTATATCTATTAGAGAAGGGTAAAAATGATGGCAAATGGAAATTTTCTTCAACCCCCAAAAGCCAGCTATATTGTTTTTGTAAAATATAATTATACTCCCCCCCCCAAAAAAACCTTCAAAGCAGCTGTTTTCTTACACCCCCTTGTCTTCTCCTCGGTCTTCTTGTTCTTCTGTATATATTAGTGCTTTAGGATGCTTGGGAAGTATTTTCAAGAGCGTTTATGACAGATGGGAACAATGCTAGCTTGTGAGAAACATTGAGAAAATATCCCACAGAGTTGTATTTACATTTGTGAATATTCCTTCTATGCCTTTATTTCTATCTTGGCTGGACAGTGATCTGTTCTGGGGAAGGGATGGCATTTGGGGTGGGGAACTGACTAGTACTTGGGACTGGAGAGGCAGATGACAAGTCCAGGTCTCAGTGCTTCAGGCCTATGGGATTCCGAGAAGCAGAGAGGGATAAGAGTGTAAAATTCTGGAGGATCAGGAATAGATTTTAGAAAAACCTTGTAAGCTGAGAGAAGCACAGGTCATTTTCTCATGCTTGCCTAATTGCAGGCAGTGCCTGGACAAGGAGAACTAAATCTGACAGCTGGCTGGTAAGCACTTGTACTTTACCATTTAAAATGACATAAAGAGAATGCATTAGTTAAAAATCTCCTGTTTGTCTTTGGTGTTCTTGCCTTTGTTTTGTCCATATTTATTAGAGTTAATATAGTGAAAAAGTCCACCAAATACAGTGTTTTCCAGCTGTGTTACCCAGTGAGCTTTAAGACCTTGTTCAGGCCTCTTTTAAAGAAAGTCTACTGTGGCTTTGGTTTTTCCCTAGCACTCGGTCCCCTGAGCTGGGTTAGATCTGTCTCCGTGTTCCTGTAATACCCTGTGATTACTATATATCCTAATCATCTCTGTATTTTGGTTTACCTGCTCAAGAGTGTTTTTCAGCTTTTATCCCTGGGGTTAACATAGTATCTCCTACATAAAAGGTACTCAGTAAATGTCATGTGATGACAGCAAAGAAAGGTGAAGTTTTAAATTGTAACTCATTTACACCATTCTAAAGATCTGCAGAGATTGGGAAAGAGGAAAATTTGTACACATGTACAAAGATTTAAAATGGACTATTAGTTTATCTCCCAAGCAACTCTTTAATATTATTTAGAAATTTTAAGTGATAAATGCATATGGTTAAAAAAAAAATTCAGATAGTATAAGGTTTAAAATGAGCTTTCCCCAACCCTCACTGTTCTCTGATCCCCTAAGATTATCACCATTGTTGTTTTTTTCCTGAAAAGCTATCTAGTAAAGTAGTATATGTGCAGTATTTTTTGTTGTTGATACAAGAGGTCAGAATATATATTCACTGTTCTGTACCATCCTTCCATCCCAACATCATTCAACTCATTCTCTTTATGTTTTTCTCCATATCGACACATTTTGATCAACTGCCCTTTATTTTAATGTCCACATTGAATTGATGTCCTGTGGTTTATCAGTTCTCTGTTGATGAATGCCAGGCTTTTTATTGCACTTTTTTTTTTTTTTGAGATAATTGTAGATTTACATACAGTTGTAAGAAATGATACAGAGAGATCCTCTAAAACCTTAACCCAGTTTCCCTCAGTGGTACATCTTACAAAGCTTTAGTATAATTACCACAACCAGGATATTAACATTGATACAGTCAAGATACAGAATCTTTTTTTTTATCACCACAAGAATCTCTTATGTTATGATTTATAGCCATGACCTTTTCTCTCCCACCTTATTCTCCCCCTTAACCTCTGCCAACGACTAATTTGTCCTTAATGTCCATAATTTTATCCTTTTAAGAATGTTATATGTTCGAGTATGTGACAGGATTGGCTCTATACACTCAGCAATAAATCCCTGGAGATTGTTGGACAGCAAGCTTTCCCCGCTATTCTGCTATTAAAAACAATGTTGCGGAGGACCTCCTTATATGTAGGGTTAATTGCTAGGTTGAAAGGTATTTGCAATCTTCATTTTAAAAAATTTATATTACGTAATTGCTCTCCAAAAGGTTATGTCAGTTGTCACCCTGACCTATTGGATACATGGTAGTTTTATTTCCACTCTTGATAGCATAAGCAGGAGTTAATAAAATACAATCTGGGAAGTGAAAAACTATGTAATTCTTTACTTTTGAAAGAGGGAAGCCATCTTTTTATATGTTTCCGTATTTAATTTTCCTATAAACTGTTCATAGATGTTCCCTTTTCCTTATAGATGTGTAAGATTTTTCTAAATAATAGAGAAATTAACTCTGTCCTATGTGTCAGAAACATTTATTAAATTCATCTATTCTCCTGATTTGAAATGCCATTGTTACTAAATCAATTTCTTTATCCAAGAAAAAGGAGTGTTTTTGCATGTATACAAGTCTTCGTACTCCTTCAGAATTTTAATGTTACCTTCATAGAGTGCTAAAATACAAACACTTTTTCTAGGTGTTTTAATTTTTGTAGTTACTTTATATGGAATCTTCTGTTTTCTAGCCAGTTAATATACAAACAGGCCATTGGTTTTGTTTTGTTTTTGTTTTTAAGATTTGATTTATTGGACATAGAAAGCACAAGCAGGGAGAGTGGCAGGCAGAAGGAGAGGGAGAAGCAGACTCTTCGCTGAGCAGGGAGCCTGATGCTGGGATCATGACCTGAGCCAAAGGCACTCCCAGGCTATTTATTTTTTTAAATATGAATTTTGTAAACAACCATCTTACTGAATACTAACTGTTTATTTTCTCTGTTGGTTTTCTTGGATATAAATTCTATCATCTAAAAAATAATTTTATTCCTGTAAGTGATTTTTGATTCTCTTTTTTCATTCATTATACCTTTTCTTTCTTTTTTCTATTTGGATTAGTGTTCACAGGATAATGTGAAGTAATATTGCAATAGCAGGCACTAGAATGCTCATCCTTCTATTGCTTTTTCTCCAAGTGAGATGCTGGCTCTTAAATTTGAGATTTTTTTTTAACATTTTTTAACATTTCTTCCTTCATCTGGTATTATTTCCCCCAGGGTCACCTTTGTCCAGATGCTATCTTGGCATCTATCAAGATGGTTGTGGATATTCATGTGTGATTTTTAAAATTATGATTTATAGTAATAGATTTCCTGATATCAAACCATCTTTGCATTCCTGGGATGAACTACAATTGATGTATTCTTTGGATATACTATTAAATTATATAGGTTAACATTTTATACCTTATTAAGTTAGATATAAAACTTCTATTTTTGTTTGTTTATTATAAAATGTCCACAACATAAAACTTTAAACATTTTTAAGTGTACAGTTCAGTGACTTTAGATACATTTACATTCTGCTCCTTTAACCGCTCTCCATCTTCAGAACTTTTTCAACTTCTTAAACTAAAATACATTTTGTTTATCCGTTCATATATTGATGGATTGTTTGTTTCCATCTTTTGGCTTTTGTGATTAATGCTGCTGTCAATATATGTACAAATATCTGAGTCCCTGCCTTCAGTTCTTGGTATGTACCTAAAAGTGGAATTGCTGGATCATATAGTTATTCTGTGTTTAATTTTTCTGAGGAATTACAATACCATTTTTCAGTGGCTATACAATTTTATATTCCCACCATTACACAAGGCTTCCAGTTTTTCAGATTCTTGTTAACACTTGTTAATTTTGTTTTCTGTTTTTGTGGTTTTTGTTTTGTTGAGAGAAAGAGAGGACTAGAGGGAGAGGGAAAGAGAATCTTAAGCAGGCTTCACACCCAGCATGGAGACCAGTGCTCTTGCTGGAATATATCTGTTCTGTAATGCTCCATCTCACAACTCCCAGATCATGACCTGAGCCAAAATCAAGAGTCAGATTCTTAACCAGCTGAACCACCCAGCCACCCTTGTGTTTTTTTGATAATAGCAATCCCAGGGGTGCCTGGGTGGCTCAGTGGGTTAAAGCCTCTGCCTTTGGCTCAGGTCATGATCCCAGGGTCCTGGGATCGAGCCCTGCATCGGGCTCGCTGCTCAGTAGGCAGAGAGACAGGCAGAGATAGAGAGGGAGCCTGCTTCCCCCTCTCTATCTCTGTCTGCCTCTCTGCCTACTTGTGATCTGTCGGTCAAATCAATAAATAAAATCTTAAAAAAAAAAAAAGCAATCCCAGTGGGTGTGAAATGTTATCTCATAATGGTTTTGATTTACATTTCCCTAATTATGACTCATGTTGAACATCTTTATATGTGCTTTTTGGCCATTTATATATCTTCTTTGGAGGAATGTTTATTCAGGTCTTTTGCCCATTTTGAAACAAGTTGTTTTTGTTGTTAGATTGCATGTATAAAAGAATTCTTTATATAATCTGGATATTAACCTCTTGCCTGAATCTGATCTGCAAATATTTTTCCCATCCTGTAAATTGCCTTCTCCCTCTGTTAAAAAGAGTGAACTTTGATAGACAAGAGGTTTTAATTTTGATGAAGTCTCATTTATCTTTTTTTTGCCTGTGCTTTTGGGGTCATATCTGTGTAACTTCCTGCTGTTGTGATACCTGTTGGGTTTAGTTTTAGTATTATGCTGATATCATGAAATAATTTAGAACCTGTCATTCTCTATGGGGTGGAAATATTTTATTTAGTAGTGTAGAAAATTTCTACTTTAAAAAAAATGGGCTCATATAATTCTGAGGTTGAACAGCAATGGGGAAAATGTTTAGGTATATGAAAAAGTAATGGCAAAGGAGAGCATCATAAAACTGCTGAAAGGAAAACATGCTTAGAAGGTACTAGTGGGTGAATACTAAGTCTGTACCTTCCACACCTCTGCAAGTACAATATAGTGACATACCAGAAGCATATTCACCTCTTGTTACCTTCTGACCCAAAGCTTTGAGCTTTCTGGAGGGGGTGTGCATGTGTTATGTGGTTGGGATTTGGGTGAGGATGTTTTTCGGAAAACACCTGTTAGGGAAAACAGGATACAAAAATCTTGCTGGAATATATCCATTCCATAATGTAAGAAACACAATTTGTCACATCAAAGATGGTTAAAAATGAAGGGAAAAGTTTGGTTTTAAATTTTAAACTCAGTGCTGTTAATTAGTACTCTTCATTATCCTTCCAATCAACTTTTTCATATTTGTGTTTCTTTCAAGAGAAGTGTTTTAGGCTCTTGTTAACACTAATCTATTGGGGGGGGTTGTCTTTGCATTGTGCGGGTACTACTCCTATAGGCTATGTTAGATTAAATGTTGTTCCTCTTGATATAGGAGCTGAAGTTGCCTTCCTACAAAGGCCAGTCCCCTCAACTAAGTCTCAGAAGGTATTTTGCTGACCTGATTGCCATTGTGAGCAATCGCTTCACCCTCTGCCCTTCTGCCCGACATCTTGCTGTCTATTTGCTGGACTTATTTATGGATCGATATGACATCTCCATCCAGCAGCTGCATTTAGTTGCACTTTCCTGTCTGCTTTTAGCGAGTAAGTATGAATCTCATCTATATGACTGGAAATTTCCGTTGTTTATAATAAAGAAAATTTATGTAGAGCTCAGTGAAATATCACCAAATTCCATTCATTCCAGTTTACTAGTATCAGAAAGTTTATGTTGAAAGTACTTCTTGGCATAATAGTTTTTTAACTAGATACTAAAAAGTGTGTCTGAAGTCTTTTGAAAACATACGTTCTTAAGCCTTACATCCTGAAGATTCTGCTACAAACGTCTAGCCCTCTCCAGATCTACTGACTCAGAATCAGTATCATGGGGCTTGAGTTCCAAAGGTGATTCTGATGTACTTATCCAACTGAGAACCATTGTCTTAAAGTTCTCAACTGGGATAAATTGTGCCCCACAAGAAATAGTTGGCTTTGATTGAAGACAGTTTTGATTGTCATCACAATGTGGGAGGACGCTGCTCGGGTCTAGTGGGTAGAGGGCTGGGATGCTACTAAATATCGACGATGTACAGGACAGCCCCCAGTAAAGAATTACTGGCCCCAGATGTCCATGGAACTAGGTTGAGAAACTCTGTTTAAAAGGTATTATACTCTTGTATTGTTAGAATACCTTCTACTGACTGCATAATGACTTGGCTTAATGAACTAAAGGTTCACAGCAACTGTTATAAATGGGAAGGATTTTGCTTCTGCAGTAGGCACAGTGCCATGGTCGGTTGCAGGTAGAATCTGATATCAAACCATATTTGTTACCTGATGGAGAATGTACTGGTAGGTCTTTTGATGCCTCTTTCTTTTAGCTTCTTCCTGTAAGTCTTCATTTTTAGAGCCTTGACCAAAGAGAAGGAGGGTGAGTGAGTAAAGGAATTGAAATTGGGTTTTTCCTAGTAATGTGAGAAAGATTCTATTTGATATTGAAGTTGGAATTTATTACTTTTTATATTACTTATGACATTATAATAGGAATGTAAACTCCACTTGAAGATAAGATGTAGAAATTCTTAGTGCCTTCATCTCTAACCCCCACTTGAGAGTTTGGGATCTTTTGTGGCTGCTGTCTAAGGAACATTCCACCTATACCCTGCCACCAGAGTTCTAGAACAACTTTGTTCTCTGACTGCAAGTAAACCTAAAACCAAATGCAGGCCTGTGTAATCATTTCTAGTACTGATTTCTTTTCAGATTTTCTTTTTCTTCCCTTATTATTCCTTTGAGCTGATGACCTTGACTACTGATTTTGTCTCCTTGGAGGTCTTTTTTAAGCTACTTCAAATCCTTTGTGGACCTGGCTGAACATAAACAAACATATAAATGACTCCCACTCTCTGTGGATTAAGGTAGAAACTCCTTGGTGTACCATTTAGAACCTTTCATCTGGATCCAGCTACCTTTCTAGTCTTACCTTCCCACCCTATTCCCAAGCACCTTGAGCCAAAGTCTAACCAGAATACCATCTATTTCCCGAAAATCTATACTTTTCCTTTAATCTGTTGTCCTCTAGGATTCAGACACATCACCTGTTCTTCTCACCTCTACCCAGAAAGCTGGAGAGGTAATACTTGTATTTATAATTAACTTTTAGCCTTTAATTAGAGTGTCATTCTCATAAGCAATCTCATGTACAATTCTGTATGTGTTTCATCACTGGCTGTGAAGCTCTTTGTGGTTTCACAGTTTGCACAGGACTAGAAAAACCCATACTTGACATATTGGATGTGTGAGAATCCACAAATGGAATGGTTTCTTGTTATCCTACAGAATGTTAGTTTATAATAGGATCAGTTTAGAGTAGAGAGACACTGGAAATAAATACACAAGTTAGGTTATTTTAAAAACTTCAGATCATTAGTGAAAAATTATTTTTGCCTGTTGTGGCCATATTGTGCTTTTTTCCACTACCAAACCCCATCTGCTCTATGCCTGAGATTCTTTTTTTTTTTTTTTTTCTTAAGATTTTATTTATTTATTTGACAGACAGAGATCACAAGTAGGCAGAGAGGCAGACAGAGAGAGAGGGGGAAAGCAGGCCCCCTGCCAAGCAGAGAGCCCAATGCAGGGCTCGATCCCAGGACCCTGGGACCATGACCTGAGCCGAAGGCAGAGGCTTTAACCCACTGAGCCACCCAGGCGCCCCTATGCCTGAAATTCTTAAAAGTATGCAGACCAAGTGGGAGATTCTTGCTGGTGGACTGTGAAATTATGAATGCAGTAGTCAGTTCATGGACCAACTTATATTTGTGACTAAAGTTTACTTACTAGTAACTTATCAGATGAATTAGGGGATGCTAAATTAGATACTCATAAACTACATGTTATTGCCAAAGTTCACTGGGGACTCTAGTCAGATGATCTACTAAGATTCTGGCCACCACACAGTGCTTGGTATTGGTGCCAGGTTTCTGCAGTTTGTACAATTTGGGGGAAGGATACTTTACCTCGCACACCATCTTAGGTTGATTGGAACAAACTTTTCACCTGTTCTTGGTTTTTTTAAGTTATTATTGTTAAAGATTATGATCAGTTTATTTTATTGAATAAAGATGATTATTTTATTTTATTGAGGATGATTTTGCACATTTTCCAGAGACTAGGCTTTAGGATTTGTATTTGTTGCGGTTCAGGTATGACTTGTTGATCAGTTATTACTGAAAGAGTCCAATACTTCCTCCCTTTGTTCTGCTGAAACCCCTTAACCTCTCTTTTCCTGAGAGAGAATTGTTTTTCCATTGTTCCTTTTTCACTGGAGAATGGAAGAGTATGAGGTAGGTGTGACCCAGGGTCTCAGCCCCTACAGGTAGGCAGTAGGCAAGAGTTCAGGCCGTCACAGTTGTAAGTTCTAGGCCCATGTTGGGTGTAGAGAATACTTAAAAATAAAATCTTTATTAAAAAAAAGAAAGTTAAAGCTATCAGCTCTGTGCTTGGGTTAGGTAATCAAAGCAGCTGATGCTTAGTAGTTGGCTACAATTTCTCCTGCTTCTGCTCTGTTTTACAACAAAAATACTTAACATGCTTCTAAACTGGTAGCCTGTTTTCAGTATCTGATACCTGTTTTTAATTTGTGGAGTATATTCTAGTGCTTTTTATATTTTTATACTCTTCTTACCTTTGACAGCTCTCCAGTTAGGTTTCATAAACTTTATTTAAGTATAATGCTTCTCTCCTCCCAGAATGATTGAACTTTGTATATCCTTCTCAGCTGCTACCTGCTTTAGGATGGGCAGCCTGTTATGTAAAAGTGAAGAATAGCTTACAGCTGACAGGACTAGGTGACAGCTGGATTCTACTTGTTAAGTAGGATGGAAGGCTGTCAGTCGTTTGGCCAAAGATGAAGCACAGCTTGTGAGTTCCAGGTTAATATGCTTACCCAGCTGCCTATGTCTGCACTGCTGGAAATAGGAAGAAAGGGCCTACAGACTGTCCCTGATTGGAGAGGGGTTCGCAGTGCTTTAGAGTAAGGATTACAGTGATGAATTTCCTAGGTTTGTATCTCTTGTCAGCAATATGAATTTCAATAAATAAGGTCTGAAGTTACCTGTCCATAAAATGAAAATAAAGACATTTAACTGACAAAATTATTGCACAGATCAAGTGGGTAAGATGTTTAAAACCACATAGGAAATTGAAACATAAGAGTCAGCATCATAATGATTAATTCTTCCATAAACTGTTCTGTAATCTTTAATATGGCTCCCTAGCCCTAAAGATTCTGTCTCTTTCCGAAAAAGTCTTGGATTATCCTGGGAAATTCTGAAATTCCAACTCTTTGCCATGTATACCCTGGCTTCCCTTTCTGTGATCAGCACTGAATTTGTGGAGAATGTGGAAGCAGTCTTAGAGATAAGGCTTTCGATAATTTGCTCAAGGTCTTGTGTAACTAAGAAATGATCTCAGAATCAAGATGAAACCAAAAGTAAGATTATAGACTGTTAGTAGTAAAAATCTGTGATAAGTGATTGTTTCTCCTTGCTTACCAGTAATGGGGTGACAGAGCTTTTATTTTATTAACTAAAGCTGAAAATTTTCTCTCTTAGTTGATTTGATTTACGTCTCAGTTTTTAACGAGAATAGAACCTTCCCCACTCTCCCCTGCCACGGATTGTCTTCCTGTTCCTTAGCTGTTTTTCTATTAGACTGGTAGTCTTACAAATTTGTGAACATTCTTAGCTGTATTAAGGATGACTTTTTTCCTACTCAGTACTAACAGAATCAAATGTGGATTAGCTGAGTGTACAGTGTGACATTTGATCCTTGCCCTTCTGCCACATACCTGCCATTCACTGCTGGCTTTGAAAATGTGCTGGTTTCCATGGCTGATCTGAGCATTTCCTATAAAGGAAAGAAAGTCTGATGTTTTGTTTCTGTGGCGTCTAATTCTTTATTTTCTGGGAAGCAGATGTGAATTTCCTGTGCCCTTAGTTCCTGTTTGAGGCCTTTATCAATATAATCACATGGCTTCTGGTATTTCCTTTCAATGGAAGAAACTGATCTTTGTGATCTGTATATGGTATTGCAGATAAGTTGATTTAAAATACCCATGCACATAGCTTTCAGCACAACGAAACTATGGATATGAAAGCAGGTACTCACTGACACTGTCGCACATTTTGAAATCCTTCAATTTCCGTGATTCTGAGTATTTATATCACTATATGTAATGAAAAAGTTCCAAAAAAACCCCAAGCCTGAATAAAATCCCAAGTATGGTTATTTATGTAATTCAAGGTTATTTTTAACTCTGCATGTTAAGTTGCAAAGGCTTTCACACCTGTAATACCCAAGTACTTTATAAATACAGAAACTCCATAGATGTTTAATAATATGAACATCTTACCTATTTTGATAGTTTTGTTCCCATATAACCCAGTGCAATACTTTGATCTAGAAGTACAGATTTGGGGATTTAAACATAAGTCTTCCTTTTTGGCTTCCATTTTTTATTTGGTTCAGCTTATTTGACCTTACATGAATTGACCAATCTCACTGTCTTGGTTTTTTGAACTTTGAAATTGGTCATATACAATTTGGTTTTCAATGTTGAAAGTTTCAGGGAGATAATATGGAACATTCTTGATCCTTGAATTAAACAGTGAATTATGGTGTATTAATTTCTTTAAAGGAACTTCAAGGATGATATAAATAAACACATTAGTTTTTACGATATTCCTTTGAAGTATATTGTTAGTGTTACTGCTGTTGCACAAATGGCGGGGCACTTACTTTAAGAACCTTAATGATTCATCCAGAGGGATTGTACTAAATTCCTAGGACGTCCTCCACTCTGACATTGAGAACAGTGGTTCTTTTCCTATATTGTTATGCAGTGATGATGCTGGATGACTATGTCCTAAAGACCATGTCAGGGCTTTTGGCTATACTAAGTATATCATATTGGAAAAACTTGGGAAATTCTTCTCTATGATTCTTCTCTATGATTTGAAGTGGGAGGACTATCTAGATTCTTTAAAATCTGAATTGTGGGGGTTTTTTTGTTTGTTTTTGTTTTTTTTTTAAATCAACTCCTACCCACAGCAATATTTAGTGTTCAGAGTAATTTAGATCTAAAGAAGGTCAGAATTTCTGAGGCGGGAGAAAAATTCTCTTTGGGCCCCAGCTCTTCAAGTCATGAGCTTTGACTCTTCCTGGCATAGGAGACACAGCTTCTACTCCAGCTCTCCCACCCTCTGGGCAAAGACCCATGTGGTCAGCAGTGCTCTTTCCCCAGCCCTGAGGCAGGCTGATTTGAACAGCCCCAGTGGCTCCAATACATTGAACATCTGGCCCAAGGGCTACTACTATTTGTTGTAGTACCTCCAATGTGTGATAGAAACCCAGCCCTTCTAGAAGAGAAATTTCACAGGGAAGCTTGCCTTGCCTGGTTTCTACTGCTTTTGACAGTCTTTCTGGCTTTTCTCCAAAATATGTTTTTAGTGGATAAAATAAATCATAAGATTTCCAAGGAAACCATAAATATGTTGAAAAAGTTATCAAAATAGTAAAACAAAAAATTTTTAAACAGTAATATGTAACATAGTCTAACAACTGTAATTTTGAGCAAGTATAAAAGCTATTGCGAGAAATCTATTTGTATTATATATAATTAGAAATAATCGCAATATAATGTCTGTTTTAAACTTTAACGTAAAATAGAACATAATACTAGAAGGTAGAAGGTTTTAGTTAATTTCCCTTCTTCTCTGGACCACTATGGAATGAATCCAGAGAGACTTGAAGACAATTCCTTAGTTCTGTTGCTGCATCTGGAAAACCATACTGGTACTTGATAGTTTGAAATTTCTCCAGTCCTAAGTTCTAGAGGTACCTAAAATGAATGATTTATGTATAGGAAAACTAAAGTGTTAAGATGGTACAAAACCTACACAAACAGTATTCTGGGGCTGAAGAGGAAATTCTATTCCTCAGCTATAAATATGGATGAGTATTTCCTGAAAAGAATTAATGCCTTAGAATAATGAAGTTCAGCAATCTGATTGTCTACTTCTATTCTGCTTTCAGGAATGGGATATGAAAGTAAATAAAAAGTATCTTCCCTTCTCTTTTTTGGTAACAGACTTAGCTAGGTTTCTGTTTTGAAATACCAAGAGGAGTTTTCTGTATGGAATGAGAAGGCTTATTAGATACCCAGTTTTTTTCTCCCACTGTCTCCCACAATTCTCTCTAGAATTGAGATTGCGCAGAAAAATATACCAAGATGAAACACTTGAAGCTTAGCTACTTTTGATTTCAGATAACTCATTATTCTCAGATAACTTCAGATAATGAAGTTATTCTTTTCAGATAACTTCAGAAATTAAATTCTTTACCCTTCCTTCTATTCTAAAATAAACTAATTTTCTTCCACCGACCACTACCTGCCCTCCCAATAGAAATTTCCTAGAAATATTTAGCTAGTGAGATTTGAGAGAGTTCTTTTTTCATTGGCATGTAGGACTATTTTCATTATGTAGTGTGTCAGAGATCAACATGTACATGTTCCATTTTTTTAGAGGAGGGGGACAGGCAGGGGATGGAGGCAGGAGGCGAGAAAACATGCAGGATATGAGAGCCTGAGTCCTAGCACAATTACATATACCCAAGGTAGGAGAAAGAAAGTCTTTGCATCTAAATTTTTGCAGTGAGACTGCAAATCCCATTTAAGCAACTAGACCTATAATGATCACTTGTGTAACATTTTCTCTCTCTCTCTCTCTCGTCCCCTTTCCTTCTAAGGTAAATTTGAAGAAAAAGAAGATAGTGTGCCTAAGCTGGAACAGCTCAACAGCCTGGGTTGTATGACTAATATGAATCTCGTATTAACAAAACAAAATTTGCTACACATGGAACTGTTATTATTAGAAACCTTTCAGTGGAACCTCTGCCTTCCAACAGCTGCCCATTTCATTGAGTATTATCTCTCCGAAGCAGTACACGAAACAGATCTTCATGATGGCTGGCCGATGATTTGCTTGGAAAAAACAAAACTCTACATGGCCAAGTATGCAGATTATTTCCTGGAAGTATCTTTGCAAGGTGAGTCATTGTGGATGCCAGTAGGTGACATGTGAGCTTGTGACTTATGTATTCTGTTGCTTAAGTTCATTTTTGATGTCTCCACAGATTATGCCTTTCTAAATTATGCACCTTCTTTAGTAGCTGCTGCATGTGTGGCTTCTTCAAGGATTATACTTCGTCTTTCTCCAACGTGGCCTACAAGACTGCATCGTCTTACTGCTTACTCCTGGGATTTTTTAGTGCAGTGCATTGAACGGCTCTTGATGTAAGCCTCCTTGATCTCGTGTTTGTGATTTCCCAGTATTTTTCTTCACGAATGAGGGGCCCTGAAAACAACTTCTCACAAACACGTAGCTTTTAGGACCCTGGCTCTGACCATTGCTGCCATGGGCAAGCCACTTTATGAGCAGTGTTTGGTGGAAAGCTGTACCTTGGCTGTTTCCAGGGAGAGGCTGTCAGTGCTGTCATGAATCTGGATACTCGGTGTATGCGCTTATGTGAGTGAGCCCGTAGCCCAGATCACTCCAGGCAAGTCTTGCCTTGGTCCTTTCCACATCTCGGAATGGTCGGGCCACCAGGGTGTCACCAAAGTGTTTATTGTGGATATATTTCTTAAGCAGGAAATAGGCCTCCAAGTGATAGGCCTATCAGTGAGTTCCCAAGGTTTGTGCCAAAGGAAGGAGCTTTTCAGAAGGATAAGAGTGAGATCTCACCATTGTCGGAATTACGGTTCCAGTGACTGCTACAGGCAGTGGGCTGTCTGCCGAGTCAGCCGTTATTAACCATCTTCTCTCTCTCCCTGCAGCGCGCATGATAACGATGTGAAAGAGGCGAACAAACAGAGAGGCCAGGCAGGGTCCCAGCCAGCGCAGCTGAGCGTGCTGCAGTCAGCTTCCCAGCCCTCTCGGCCAGTTCACTTCCAGCAGCCCCACTATCTCCACCAGATGCACCACACCCCGCTACAGTATCGCCATCCTGTAGCTGAACAGCCAAGCTGCCCGCAGATTGGATCCACCACGCACACCTCGTCTTACACACTACAGACGTGTCCTGCTGGCTTCCAAACCAGTGTGCAGGGCCTCGGGCACGTGCAGACTGGTGTTGGGATGTCCCTGGCCATACCAGTAGAAGTTAAGCCCTGTCTGAATGTTTCTTACAATCGGAGTTATCAGATCAATGAACATTACCCTTGCATCACTCCGTGCTTTGAAAGGTGATTTTATGTGAAGGTAATTCCTGACCCAGACTGTTCTGTGACTTGAAGCTCTGGGGCAAGCTTTTTGTAAACTTCTCTTCCGAAGGAAAGGGATCCACATTATATCAGAACTCTTCGGGGACCAGCATCAGGAAGACGACTGTCCCTTTCACTGCGCCACGAGTACCTGGGAGGACTGAACAAACACTGCACACACTTTAATAGTATGCGTATCAAATCCTGTTAAAACACATCCCTGTGTGACAAGAATTTTCAAGCCCTGGCTGATGGTCCAAATATTTCAAAAATATTCAATACAATAGAAAATTTGGACAGACTCTAAATCACCATTTTGAGATTTGACCTGTGGTGGGCTCTGGGCCTAATGTTAGCTTGTATTTCAGAGACTAATGTTTATCTGTGGACTTGCCAAATGGTCTTTTTATGAAGGAAAGTTACAGTATTAATTTTTGAAGAGGACTTTTTTTTATTCTGCAGTTTTGAGTTACATTTTTGATCTACAAATGAATTTTTGACTGAGTTTAAACTCATGAATTGCTATGCTATACCAATCTGTACAGTAAAAAAAATTTTTTTTTAGATGAGTCTATATAACTTCCTATCACAACATATAGGTATCTGGATTTATGTACTAAAATTAAGGGTGGAGTAGATCTCTTAAAATCATGGTCGTAAGTTTTTGTTGTTTTTTGGCCCTAAGTGATCAACCTCAAATCTTTAGGATTAAAACACACTTAACTCAGGGAATTTGTACTACTTGGAAACACTTAACTATAATGCAACATGCTTTGGGAATGTTATCGTATGAACTACCTTTATAACATAGGTTAAAATATTCTTGCTAGGATGTTTTCAGCTGAGAACATAATTGTAGCTTAGAATGAATGAAGTGGTTCCTGTCATTCAGAATCCATATATAGGTTTTGCATTTCTCAGTGCAATCAATGATTTATACTCAGATTTGATGTTACTCTAGAAGTTTTTTCAAGGGGAGGTGTAACTGTAAAATGTCAGTACTAGAGTCAAGTCCTGTAGGTTTATTTTGAAGTGGAATGTGGCCAGGGTAGTTCTCAGGTTGTGCTAGAGCAGCACTTTGTGATGTGGAGGACAAGTTTTCTAAGCAGCCCTGCAATCCAGCCGGTTCGGGTGTATCGGGCAAAGGAACCGAATACTAGATTGCAGTAGCCACTTGCATTACTTTGGCTCCAGAACTGCCCTGAGACATTTCACTGTGTCGATAATGAGTGAAAACAGCAATAATTAGTCATTACAGCAAGGGCAATTTGGGGGGAAAGAGTTTGGAGGGAATAAAAAGGAAAAAGAAAGCATTGTAATAACTGAAACTATACATTGTGCTCTTATCTGTGGAAGAAGAGAGATTTGGTGGAGGGAAGCTTTCTGATTTAAAAATTAGTAAGGTGTGTCTTTTTGTTTGTGTTTTTTTTAAAAAATAGCACTTGAATAGAAGGGAAACTGCATGGCAGGTGTGTGACTGCCGCAATATGCATTGAAGACAAACTTATTATAAGATGTTGTGGGTATGCAGCAGGAGTCTCCGTAATCACACCGACGGCTTTTGTTGGGAAGGGAAGGGACTCAACGCAGTAGTGGACGGATCCAGATGGCTCCAGTGGGTAAATGTGGGTGGGTGGCGTCTGCCAGCATGAATTCCTAGAGAATGTCCTCCTTAAAAGAATGGTTAACTTTTATAATTAGAGTACATATGGCATGATGTGGATTTATTAATATAGTCTGGTAGGTAAAAAACCACTCAGGTAAGAACACTCACTCTTGGCAGTTTTCAAGCCTGAAAATTGTTTTCTGAAAGTATCATCACTTTTCCTCTTTACAGAAAGGCTGCTCATTGGGTTTTGGTAGTTCTTACCTCAAGAGAACTTGAATTATTTGGGGGAAAGTGGGTTAAAAAGAGAATATATCTTTCACATTCACATGCAGAACCCAGCACCTGGAGTCCCAATTTTCAGTATTTTAACTACCTCAATAATGCTATGAATGTAAGATACTGGGATAGAGATCCCAGCTTGAAACAACAACTGGTGCCTATGGTAATTTAATGTCTTGTCAAATGCTTTTATTGATTGGTTTAAATGTCATTCTTGTTATAGAAGAATATGCCTTTTTAAAAAGCTTATAACACTTTCCCAGTTTGTATTTAAAAAAAAAAAAAAAAGCTAAAGAACACTGGATTAATTTGGGGGGGGGGTAGAATAAAATAATTAATTGGTTACTATTGCTGCATACCCAGGGTGGGGTGGGATGGGATGGTTGGAGAATCAGAACTATTTTTAAAACATTAGGTTTCAATATAAATACAACTCAAAACTGCTAGCCTTGGGGGATGAGGGGGGAGTTGTATGGGTTTTGTTTTGTTTAATTTATTGGTTAGTCTTTAGGGTTTTTTTGTTTTGGGGTTTTTTGGGGGGGGTTTTGTTTGTTTGAGATTACTGGACCATCATTAAATGTGTACTGTGAAGAGATTAATGATATGTATAAAGGGCTTTACCAAAGTCCACTAAATAAACACTACTCAAGTACAGACTGCAAACCAAAATGTATCTGTGTTGTGACATTAATTACAAATAGTGAGTATGGTGCTAAATTCTACACCAATGGAATTAGATGAGTGCTATGCACTTAATTTTAAAATAAAACTAGTTTTCAGTAAAATGGCTTTAGTGTTTTGTTTTAATATATATTTGTAGTTTCAGTGAATCATGTCATCATATTAGACTTGGAATCCTAATTATATTTACTAAAAGCTATCCAGATGGAGAGCATAACTGAAGTGGTGGGAAACTCTTTTCCATTGATTATGTAGTCATACAGAACATCAAAGCCCATGAAGTATGTTGGACACAGCTTTTGGCCTTTTGAGCTTAAAATCAGTATATTAGCAATTGCAGCTTCTGATTTATCAAACACATACTTCAGAAATTTAAGGTCTGGGGCGCCTGGGTGGCTCAGTGGGTTAAGCCACTGCCTTCGGCTCAGGTCATGGTCTCAGGGTCCTGGGATCGAGTCCCGCATCGGGCTCTCTGCTCAGCAGAGAGCCTGCTTCCCTCTCTCTCTCTCTGCCTGCCTCTTCGACTACTTGTGATTTCTCTCTGTCAAATAAATAAATAAAATCTTTAAAAAAAAAAAAAAAATTTGAGGTCTGACTATGTCAGAACAGTCGGGACACAAGATGGTCAAGGGTGTGAGAGGAGGCAGGGTCAACAGTGAGAATGGTCTGTTCACCTAAGTCTATGTATCATTTGCCACTTAAAACTCAGCAGACAGAAATTGTTTTTGAAGAGTAAAATTTTAACAGGTTTGTATGTGTGGATTGAGAACTTCCACCCCTTGGGGCACCTGAATGGCTCAGTGGGTTAAACCTCTGCCTTCAGCTGGGGTCATGATCTCAGGGTCCCTGGGTCAAGCCCCAAATTGGGCTCCCCCGCTCAGTGGGGAGCCTGCTTCCCCCTCTCTCTCTGCCTACTTGTGATCTGTCAAATAAGTGAAATCTTCTTAAAAAAAAAAAGAACTTCCACCCCTAAAAAGCATTTTTTTTTTTAATTAGGCTTCTGTATTATCCCTTGCTCTGGCACAGTGCCAGGGTTTAGCAACAGACCTCATGAGTCAGTTAATATACAATGTTCTTTAAGGCCGAATTTAAGAAAACAATAGGCATTCTAAGCCAGGGCAGGCAGCTTTACTGTGGAAGCAGTTCTGAACCCCATGAAACAAGTTTATATCCATCAATTGTCCTCCAGCACACTGTGAGACTTAACCTCTATAACCTTAAGCAGCTTAAATTTAGCTTGCTGCGACTATCATTTTGGAGCAGTTACAGTGGTAGAGTCTAGAACTCAGTTTAATATCTTCATTTAGGAATCCCTCAACATCCATATTAAAATCCCTTAGATTAAAAAAATAAATAGAAAATACAGTAAGTGGAAAGCATTAAGACCACGCTCCAGCTTTCCAGTGGGAAAGTAGGGGTAGGCTGCTACCCTATCCCGACCCAACTACCGTTCTTTTTATTATATTTTAAGACTTTTTTAAGAGCAGTTTTGGAGAGGCACCTGGGTGACTCAGTGGGTTAAGCCTCTGCCTTCGGCTTGGGTCAGGATCTTGGAGTCCTGGGATAGAGCTCCGCTTCGGGCTCTCTGCTGGGTGGGGAGCCTGCTTTCCCCTCTCTGCCTGCCTCTGCCTACTTGTGATCTCTGTCCATCATATAAATAAATAAAATCTTAAAAAAAAAACAACAACACAGCTTTGGAATTTTTAGAGCAAAATTGAGAAGAAGGTACAGAGATTTCCCATGTGACCACTACCCCATACATGCTCCTTCTCCACCATTGTTAATGTCCCACCCAGAGTAGTACACGTTACAACTGGTGAATCTACAGTGACACATCCTAATCACTAAAAGTCCATAGTTTACATTATGGTTCACTCTTGGTGCTGGACATTCTATGGGTTTAGACAAAAGTATAATGGCATGTTTCCATCATTATGATATACTATGTATTTTCACTGCTAAAAATCCTCTGCAATCTGCTTATTCATCCCTCCTCATGCCTTCTCTTTCCTTCACCCCCAACCCCTGGCAACCACTAATCTTTTTATTGTCTCCATAGTTTCTCCTTTTCCAGAATGTCATATAATTGGGGACATATGGTACATAGCCTTTTCAGATTGGCTTCTTTCACTTTAGTGATATGTATAAATATCCATCATGTCTTTTCATAAATTGTTAACTCTTTAGTGCTGAATAATATTCCATCGTCTGGGTGGATCACAATTTATCCATTCACCTACTGAAGGACATCTTGGCTGCTTCCAAGTTTCAACAGTTATGAATAAAACTGCTGTCCAAATAGATGTAGGTTTTCCTGTGTATTTCCAGCTCTTTGGGATAAGTACCAAGGATGTGAGATTGTTGGGTTGTACAGTTAAGAATATGTTTAATTTTGTAAGAAACTGCCAAACTCTCTCCCAAAGTGGTAGTACATTTGCATTCCCACCAGCAGTGAATGAGAGTTCCTGTTGCTCCACATCCTCATCAGCATCTGGTGGTGTCAGTGTTTGGGGTTTTGGCCATTCTATAGGTGTGTTGTGTGTGCAGGGGTGCGTAGTGTGTAGTATCTCATCATTTTGATTTGCATTTCCCTGGTGATAAATGATGTGGAACAACTGTTCATGTGTTTATTTGCCATCTGTATATCTGGGGAGGTATCTTAAGGTCTTTAGCTCAATTTTTAACTGGGCTCTTTTTTTTTTTTTAAGTTTTATTCACTCATTTTAGAAAGTGCATGCATGTAAGTGCGGGGAGGAGCAGAGGGAGAAAGAGAATCTCTAGCAGACTCAGTGCTGAACACAGAGCCCGACACAGGGCTCAATCTCACTACCCTGGGATCATGACCTGAGCCAAAATCGAGTCAGATGCCAACCAACTGAGCCACCTGGGTGTCTATCAGTTTACTTTCTTATTGTCAATTTTAAGAGTTCTTTGTATATTTTGGGTATTCCACATTTTTTTTCTTTTAAGTAATCTCCATGCCCAACGTGGGGCTCAAATTCAGGACCCTGAAATCAAGAATTGCATGCCCTATGGACTGAGCCAGCCACTGTCCCTCTTTGTATATTTTGGATAACAATCCTTTATTAGATGTGTCTTTGCCAGACTGTGGCTTGTCTTTTCATTCTCGTGACATTGTCTTTCACAGAGCATAGGTTTTTTATCTTAATGAAATCCAGCTGATCATTTGTCATTACTTATGGAAGGGAATGACAAATCCTGAAAATCTGGCTGAATAACTAAAGAACTGAAGTTGTTATGCAATCAGGATATTACAAAGGTAACTACAGGAACAAAAGTACAAACCTTCCTAATTATCAAAACAAATACAGAAAACAAAGCAAGCAGTCTATATAGAAAAATATTTTTAGAAACAAATACAAAAAGCATAAGAATAGGACAGAAGTAAGATCAAATATACAAATCAATAAATGTAAAAGGGCTAAGGGCTAAATTCAATTCTTGAGAAAAAGAATTTCAGACTGAATCACAGAGCAAAACTCAAATCTATGCTATCTAACAGACCTACAGTAAAAATGATTCTGAAGGATTGAAGGCACAGGATGAGTAAAGAGATACTGAAAAAAAAAACCCTCAAAAAGCAATATCTTAATAACAGACAAGGCTAAATTCAGGCCCAAATGTATTAAAGCAACCAGAAAAAAGGGGTGCTATATAATGCTAAAGATTATAATTCACAGTAAAGATGAATAGTTAATGAATATCCGTGAATTAAATAACATTTGATTTTTGCAATGTTATGTGAAAGCAACAGAGGACATAAGGAGGAATAAAAGGAAAATATAGGTAGTAGGAAACAAATTCATCACTTTTGATCCATGGCAGATCAGTAATTTAAAAACTCAATAAAGATCTAGATCATAGTAACATTATGCTTGCTCTAACTGACATATATGGAAAGAGTCTGAGAAGGGAAACTGGTACAGACCCAATGGACAAGATCACAGAGGACACTGACAGAGTGTCACCTGTGCCAATAACAAATCTCTCAGTCTTCTCAAAAGTTTTTAACAGGTGGAACCGTTTTCTTTGTTGACCCATCTGGGTGCCTGCGATCACAACGCCTTGACGGGCCTCTTTGCTAGCTGCCAGCTGATCTGCGGCTCACCCAAAGAAAAAGAAAATCCATGGTTTCCAAACTGCAAAAATATTCCCATTTTTGCCTTCATTAGATGAAATTAACCCATATCCTTTGCCCAAGTAAATAGTATACTAGTAATTACTATATTTAAGTTTTCTTTGATAATATTAAATTCTAATGTGAACTTTCACAAAACTTGATATGTATTAATCCATAAAGAAAACAGCAACCAGGGGTGCCTGGGTGGCTCAGTGGGTTAAAGTCTCTGCCTACAGCTCAGGTCATGATCTCAGGGTCCTGGAATCGAGCCCCAAATCAGGCTCTCTGCTTGGCAGGGAGCCTGCTTCCTCCTCTCTCTCTCTCTCTCTCTCTCTCTCTGCCTACTCTTGATCTCTCTGTCAAATAAATAAATAAAATCTTAAAAAAAAAAAAAAAGGAAATCTTATAAGAAAACAGCAACCAAATGTAGAATTAACATTGTACAGTCATGGTAGAAAACATACTTCCATGAAAATGCAGCAAAAATAATAGAGATAAAAGGACTAAAGTCAAAGTCAAAATGCCAACAAAAACAAGTAAATCAAGCAAAAACAGAAGGAAAGAAGATAAAAGCAGAAATTAAAGAATTATAAAAGAAAAAAACCCTGATACATGCCTGCAGTGCAGCTAGACAAAAGAAAACAGTTTAAAAATTGAAAAGGAAGGGGCACCTGGGTGGCTCGGTTGGGCCTCTGCCTTTGGCTCCGGTTGTGATCTCCCAGTCCTGCGGTTGGGCCCCACATAGGGCTCTCTGCTCAGTGGCAAGTCTGCTTCTCCTCTCCCTCTGTGATCTCTCTCGCTCTCTAACAAATAAATAAATATATTTTAAAAAAATTGAAGGGGAGCCTGGGTGGCTTAGTGGCTTAAGCTGGTGCCTTTGGCTCAGGTCATGATCTCAGGGTCCTGGGATAGGGCCCCGCCTCAGGCTCTCTGCTCAGCAGGGAGCCTGCTTCCCACTCTCTCTCTGCTTCCTTGTGATCTCTGTCAAATAAATAAATAAAATCTTAAAAAAATAATTGAAAAGGAGGAGGTAAAATTGCCACTATTTGTAGATATGATTGTACACCTGGAAACTCCAAGATAACCAACTGAAAAACCATGACAGACAATAGGCGAATTCAGTAAATTGACTGGGTGCATAATTAAAATAGCTTTCATATATGCAAACAGCTAGCAGTTAGATTTAATGAAAGATACAATCAATTATAATGGCACCAAAAGAAGATAAAATGTCTAGCAATAAACACAAGACATGTGCAAGATCGATAAGAAGAAAACTTGAAATACTTGTGAGTGACACAAAAGAATACTTGAACAGGTCATGCCATATCTGTTTAAGATTTTGTTCATTTACTTGAGAGAGAGAGCACAAGTGGTGGGGAGGAGCAGAGAGAGAGAAGGGAAGCAGGCTCCCCACTGAGCAGGGAGCCAGGCATAGAGCTCCATCCCAGGACCCTGAGATCATGACCTGAGCCGAAGACATGCTTAACCGACTGAGCCATCCAGGTGCCCCAGTCAGGCCATATTCTTAAGACAGGAAGCATCAACATGATAAAGGTGACAATTCTTACATTCATCTATAAATTAACCTCACAAGCCAATTTTTTACAATGAATTCAACAAGAATAAAAAGGAAAATTCTGAAAAAGGCTACCAAGGGGAGACAAGCTCTTTGACACACTAAAATATATTACAAACCTGTAATAAATAAGTCACTGTACTACTGGCAAATGAGCTGACAGTTCAATGAAACAAGAGAAATTCCAGAAAGAAACCTAATCATATATGGAATTTAATACGTAATAAAGGTAGCATCTCAAGTCAGTGGAGGAAAGTATGGATTGTTCAATAAACTGAGTTGGGTCTTCTGGGGTAGCCATCTGGAAAAATAAAATTGGTCTCCCATTAAAAATTTAAAGAAGAATTTTTGTTTAAGAATTTTTTTTTAAGATTTATTTATTTACTTGACAGAGAGAGAGAGAGATCACAAGTAGTCAGAGGGGCAGGCAGAGAGAGAGAGGGGAAGGAGGCTCCCTGCTGAGCAGAGAGCCCGATGCAGGGCTCCATCCCAGGACCCTGGGATCATGACCTGAGCTGAAGGCGGAGGCCACCCAGGTGCCCCTTGGAAGAATTATTTTATGACCTAAAGGAGGGGATTACCTTTCTAAGTACATATAAGAAATCTAGAAGCAATAAAATTAAACTATAAAATTAAATTTTTTTCTGCATGACAAAAATCACCATAATCAAAGTTAAAAGACTAATTAACAACATAGGCCAAGTATTTGCAATTAATCTCCCGGCAAGAGCAAATTTTCTTAATATATGAATATGGAATGATATTAACAGGCAGTTCCCAGAAAAAGTTCCCAGAAAAAGAAATACTGATGTCTCTGAAGAAAAGATGCCTAGCTTCCTTTTGAAGTTTGAGAACGGTGTTGGTGAGGTGGTAGGCCTTATCCTACTTTACTTATTGAGAGTGTCTGAGGAAGCAAATTCTGTGAAGGGCAGTTGGGCAATATGGTTCACAACTACAAATTCGAAAATATGTTAACCAGAAATCCCACTTCTAGGATTTTATCCTGCGGGCAGAGTTATATATATATTGAATGAGATAGGTACAAATTATTTATTTTGCTATTGCCAGTAAGAACAAAAGGCTATAAACAACTTAAATGTTCCTCATTTGGGGACTTTGTTTTACTATTACAGTGGGATTTAAAAGAACAAAGTATTTATGTAAGCTGATAACGGGCAGTCTCCAAGATACATCAAAGCAGAGTAATGCTACCATTATACCAATGTTTATGGGGTCTTATGAGGAGTCTTTTTTGTCTATCAGTGCTCATTGCTTTTTTCTCACTGGTCAATATCAAAAACTTGAAAAATGAAAAAATATAAAGCAAAATGGCATAACTAATAATTTCTTTTGGCACCTTTACACACATACATATTTACATGATCAGTATATAAATTATGTAACTTTCTACTCCAAATACATCAATAGCAGTATTTTTCATGAAATTAAAATATATCCAAATATTTGTTAGGAGAGTTGTTAGTATTAAATTTTATGAATACAATATATTTTTAACCATTTTCCAATGTTTTGAAATGATAAAACACTTTTCCAACAATGACCAGGGGGTGTTGGTTATGAGGCTTAAAAGCATATCTCTGGGGTGCCTGGGTGGCTCCATTGTTAAACGTCTGCCTTCAGCTCAGGTCATGCTCCCAGGGTCCTAGGCTCAAGCCCCACATCTGGCTCCCTGCTCCCTGCTCCTGCTACCTTCTCCCTCTCCCCCTCCCCCTGCTTGTGTTCCTTCTCTCACTGTCTCTCTGTCAAATAAATAAATAAAATCTTTTTTAAAAACCCAAATAAACATATCTCAGAGGGGCACCTGGGTGGCTTAGTTGGTTAAGCATTGGACTCTTGGTTTCAGCTCACATCATGATCTTGGGGTCATGAGATGGAGCCCCGAGTCTCACTCTGCACTCAGCAGGGGGTCTGCTCAAGATTCTCTCTTCCTGGGGCGCCTGGGTGGCTCAGTGGGTTGAAGCTTCTGCCTTTGGCTCAGGTCATGATCCCAGGGTCCCAGGATCGAGCCCCACATTGGGCTCTCTGCTGGGCAGGGAGCCTGCTTCCACCTCTCTCTCTGCCTGCCTCTCTGCCTACTTGTGATCTCTGTCTGTCAAATAAATAAATAAAAATCTTAAAAAAAAAATTCTCTCTTCCTCCATCTCTCACCCATGCTCTCTTTCTCTAAAATAAATAAATAAATATCTCAAAGATATCTCAGAGACCGAAGATCTCTGCACTCCCAGGTGTGTTTTTCCAGGACATTTTCTCTTGTATGAAAGCAACTGAGACAGAATGTAAGAGCAAGAACCAGATACTCACATCAGCATTCACATGATTTCTGCAGTGCCTTTTCCTCTAAAGCCTATCCACCAAGATCAAGGAGAGTATAAGTTATGACCAGAAAGCAACAGGTGTTACGAGAGAGGTGCCTGGATGTCCAAACATTTTCAAGTAAAGTTAATGTAAAAGGACATAATTATATTAATTGCATTACACTGATGTGTTACAGTTAATGTCAGTGTATGAATTTAGAGTTCACAGAGCTTCCTTATAGTTTTCATCTCATTAAAGACGATTTATTTGAGAGAGAGAGAGAGAGCGAGTGGGAAGGAGAGGGACAGGCAGACTCCTTGCTGAGTGCACAACTCAGTGGGGCTCGATCCCACAACCCTGAGATCCCACAAACCTGAGCTGAAATCAAGAATCAGACACTTACCTGACTGAGCCACCTAGGCACTCCTCTCATTTGAGAATTTTTAAGAAATGTAAAGGGGAATATTAGCATCATGTAATAGATGATGAAAAACTGAAGCCCAAAGATTTTGCTTGTTCAGTTGCACGAGAGTAAAGCCCAGGTAGGGGCTTTATGTTGTGCTTCTGTGAATTCTGACAATCTTCACATTGGTTACAATCTGAAAGGAGAAAAAAAAAGAGGGGGCATTTAAAAAAATTTTTTTATATTTACATTTATTTTTATTTTCTGTATGCTGTTCAATTCTTCCTAGTTGTAAAATGCTTATGTTTTACATTTACATTTACATAGTTGTAAATTGTTTCCTTGAATTCAATTTTCTAACTCAGCAGGAGTGGGTCAGGAAATCGACTTAGTGGATCAGAGTCAGCAAACTGAATAGAAAAGAAGGGAACAGAAGAGATGAATGTGTACCCTAGTAGGAATAAGTACTGTGTCATTAAACATTTGTAACTTCTATGTCACAGTCAAAAAAAAGCTTGAAGACACTGCTTAACCCCGTGTTCTCAAACAACAGGGTACAGAAAAATCATTTAGACTTCAAGCCCAAAGGATTCAGATTAAGCACATCTGGACTGAGAAGCAAGAACCTGCATTTTTAGAAGGACTGGAGGCAACTTTGAAGCAGGCGGGGGGCGGGGGCGGGGGTGTACTGCTGCAAAAACAAAGCACTTTTACTACTGTACATGCGTGTCTTCTCCAGAAAGTTCCCAATATAGCAGAAGAGACATCCATTGGCAGCAGAAAGCCACCTCAGTACAAAAGTGCAGGGCTAGGTGGCATGTGCCCACAGATTGCAGCCACGTCCTCATGTCAGTCTGCAGACCCTTCCTGTACCTGCCTCCGTTCTTAGAAATCAACTTACTGGGCCAGCGACGTGTCTAAGAGAGGTGACAACCATGGCTAAGATCTGATCTCTTATGTGGTTAAGTGGCCTATGTGATGTGAGCTGGTGTCGATATGTCCTGAAGGGCTCCTTGACCTTGATTATTATTATTATTTTTTAAGATTTTATTTATTTATTTGACAGAGAGAGATTACAAGTAGGCAGAGAGGCAGATAGAGAGAGAAGGAGGAGGAAGCAGGCTCCCTGCCAAGCAGAGAGCCCGATGCGGGACTCGATCGCAGGACCCCGAGATCATGACCTGAGCCGAAGGCAGCGGCTTAACCCACTGAGCCACCCAGGTGCCCGACCTTGATTATTCTTAACACAACTACAAATACTTTTACTAATTACTACTGTACCACGAGGCTTCCGGCTTTGTGCTTGGCATTAGAGGGAAAACAAAGATGCCTGCCCCAGAAGTCATCCTAGCCAGCCACCACCACTACCCCATCCCAATAGACAGAAAGCAAGAAAGTGGTTCAGCAAATATTTTCTTTGCTCTTCACAGAGCCTCATAATTTTTAGATACCAAGGAAATGGCTTATAATCTGAGATGATGGGATTATACCCTCTAACTCCACCCTTTTCTTCCTCCTTCCACACAGCCAAAGGAAACATCTTCATGCCCTTAAGGAAATACAAATTCTACTGATCCTATTATCATGGCATCACAAAATAATGTGCCATCCTAGAAACCGCATTCTCCAAAGGGTCTTGAGAAATACATAAAGGACTATTTGGGTCTATGCTGCAGTATTAGCCATGAGTCCATTTAGGAAGACTCCTGTTTTATAGATATTCCTCCCAGGTGCTAAGCGAAAGCAGTCTTTGGATTACAGAGAGGCTCAAAGCCCTCCCTTATTCACAAATCACTTTAGGGTAGGCCACTGGGTATGTCTAATGGGTTCAAAGACAACTAACTTGATCATCTCAAAGGATGTTTGTCAAAGGGTTTAACTAGTTAGTGTTGGGCAGTGGGACTGGGGATGACTTTATTTATTTTTTTTTCTTTGGTAACTTTGTATTCTTTTTCTACAGTAAATATGGATTACTTTTACAATTGGGAAAAATAACCATTTTGTTGGGGTTCCTGGGTGGCTCAGTGGGTTGAGCCTCCGCCTTCGGTTTAGATCGTGATCTCAGGGTCCTGGGATCCAGCCCCATACTGGGCTCTCTGCTCAGCAGGGAGCCTGCTTCCTCCTCTCTGTCTCTGTCTGCCTCTCTGCATACTTGTGATCTCTGTCAAATAAATAAATTAAATTTAAATTTAAAAAATACAATTTTGTTTATTTTTTTTACTGATAATAAAAATCTCAGATCAAGTAGAAGACTGACTTCTTCACCATGCTTCAAAGGAGTTCTAGATGAAAGCCACAGTAAGTATTCATGTTTTAAGAGGAGGGAATTCCAACAGACAAACATGTGCTCTCACTGTTTCCACAAAAGCAAAGCAGTTTTGCCAACTGTTGGAAACATGATAAAATCATAGTAAATAAATCATAAACAAAATATGTTCTATTTGTTCCAAAACAGTATAAAAGGGTGTTATTTTAATCCAAATAGAAAGTCTTCACCATCTAAACCCAAATAATCTAAGGCTCCCATTTCCACCCTAATGTTTTTAATATGGTATGTCTAAACATTTGGGACGCCCTCTTCTATGGGCATTTGAAGAGGAGTGTGCTCTGTGGAAGCCATTCCGGCATGAGTGTTTCTGACTTTGGAAGAGTTTCCCATGTATCTAACTAGATATTATTTTAAATAATAGACAGGCAGTCAAAGATCTTGAATAAGATGATGTCTGCCGTGAAATCCTCTGGAGATGGTCAACCAAGGCTCCCTCCACTCGAATGTTACCACTATCAATTTTTTTTTAAAAGGTCAGGTGCTATAGAGAGAAGCATTTAGGAGAGGAAAAAAAACCCAAAGCAAAAATATTTAAAATAATCATACCTACTTATTTTGAATGTTTACTGAACAGCAGGATAGAAAAATGCTGACATTTTTTCACCAAAGCATTGTCATTACCAGAAATAGAAGAAACCTCAGAATCTGATCCAGAACTTTGGAAAAGTATGGAAAATAGAACATCACAAAAGAGATCTGAAATGATAACATTCTAAAGATTTGGGGGATGACATTTTTGTCAACACTAACTGTTTTCACTGATAGTACTGAGCAACGCTGACTTTAAAATCTGTTGGGTTTTTTCTCTTTTTCATCGTAACTTAACAGACATCATTACTACACAAGGCAACTCCCACGCAGGTGGCTGTGACAGAGGGGTGTTTGGTTTAATTCAAGAGCCTATTCTAGGGCTCAGAGAATATCTGGGTAGGGCTGTGTGCAAGGGGTGTATAGTATACCCCATGTTACTTACCCCCAAACCCATTCAGCCACTGTAACAGAACCGAAAATTTTAGCTGGGCATATGGTCATGTAGCTAAGATGACTTTTCCAGCCTCCAGCACGGCCATGTGACTAAGTTTTGGCCAATGAAATATAAGTGGAAGCATTGTTTGGGACTTCCAGAAAGTCTCCTTTAGAAGTGAGGGGAACAGGGGCACCTGGGTGGCTCAGTGGGTTAAAGCCTCTGCCTTTGGCTCGGGTCATCATCTCAGGGCCCTGGGATTGAGCCCCGTGTCGGGCTCTCTGCTCAGCCTGCTTCCCTTCCTCTCTCTCTGCCTGCCTCTCTGCCTGCTTATGATCTCTGTCAAATGAATCAATAAAATCTTTAAAAAAAAAAAGTGAGGGGGACAGAGATACCCAAGGACACAGACCAGGAAGTGGGGGAGCTGGACTCCAACTCCCACACACTAAGGACAGGGTGAGATCGTGTGGACCATCCACAGCAGAGTCTGGCAAGCTTAGGTCTACAAGCTAAGAATAATTTTTACCTTTTTAAATGGTTGAAAAACAATCTAAAGACTGTTTGGAGGCAATTTCAGGATCTATAAGCAACAGTTCATTGGCACCCAGCCACATTCATTCACTTACATGTTACCTCTGGCTCCTTTAACAAGCAGACAGAGCTGAAGAGCTGTAACAAAGTTGCCATGACCTACAAAGCCTAAAATACTGATTATTGGGCCCTTACATAATAAGTTTATTGATCCCCAACCTAGAGAAAGGGAGGAGGTAGGGCACCAAGAGGGTGTGTGGCTGGGTAGGGACAGTGCAACTCTGGCACCCATTCTAGAAGTTCAAGTGGGCCATGAGATGGGGTGTCTCACCGCCTAGTAAAATCAGCTGCTCATCAATATTTGTGCCCTTGGCAAAAGAAGATGTAAGTATGGCCAATAAGCACATTAAAAAGATCCTCAGCACCAGCAGTCATCAAGGAAATGCAAATTAAAACCAAGATGCAATATCACTACACACCCACTACCACGGCTATCATTAAAATGACTACATATGGGTGAGAATGTGGAGGAACAGGAACTCTCAGATATTGCCGCCGGAAAGAGAAAGTGACACACGCTGAGTAAACAGTTTGGTAGTTTACTCTAAATTTAAAGATCCACTTACCACGTGACCCAGGTGTTCTACTCCTAGGTATTCGCCCATGACAAATGAAAACACGTGTCCAAACAAAAGCTAGCCCCAAATGGGAAACAATCCAAATGCCCATTGCCAGTGAATGGATAGACAAATTACGGCGCATCCACACAGCGGAATAATACACAGAAACAAAAAGACACCAAGTACAGATGCATAAACAGCACGCATGAACCTCTAAGACAATGCTGAATGAAAGAAGCCAGACCCCAAATAGAATAAATTCTAGACATGTCCCCCACTTTTTGAAAGTTTGTGTTACACTTCTTTGCTTTTAGGAAAGACCCACATGAGTACCTTTTCCCACGAACCCAAAGAAATCCAGAGAGGATATTCACTTTGATGGAAGAGGTGAAAAGCAAAAATAGCATTCAGTGCTTGTTTTGTAGCCAGCTGTTAACAGGGGCAGCCCATACCCCCAGTAGCAAGAGCGGCCTGCCAAGTTCCCTCCCTGGGAACTACACTCGGCATCTCAGCATCAAGCTAGCATAGCTCTGAACTGTGTCTGTGAGCATGTTCTTTGTCCTGATTTATTTTGTGCCTCCATTAGCAAGATGCATCCTTTTTTTGAGTCTGGGAACTCAAGCAATCTTCCTTATAAATCAAAGGTAAATGCTACTTTGCTTTACACCATTTTGGCTTATGAAAGAGTTCAGAAGAATGCTTTCAGATAGTGGGGAAAATCCATAACTATAATTGTTTGAAATTCTAGGAAAGACAAGATTATTCCACATTGATAGGTTGTCTCAAGGGTGTTACTCCCAACAGTTGCTTGGGCCAGAGACTTAGGTGGGGGAGGACTTAATGGGAAAGAGCACATGGAGACCTTTTAGGGTAATGCTAATGTTCTATATCTCGATTGTGGTGGAAGTTATACAGGTGTGCATTTGTGTGCATTTCATTATATGAATATTAGTAAGTTTGTTTTTAAAAAAGGGTGCCCATTTCCTCAGGACCCATTAACAGGGAGGAGCACTGATGCTGAGTAGCACTGTGAATCCATGATGCCATAAGAAATCCACACGGCAGAGAAGAACAGAGATGAAAAGCTAACTTGCCGACAGAGATTTTTCTGCTTCTACAAGCAAGTGGTCTCAAACAAAGTCCTCTTTGTGGGCTCTTAGCCATGGGGCATCTTTGAGCCATGAAAGGCCCAACTTTTGTCCTACATCAAGGGTTGCAAAGCTCCTAGAAGTGAGGCCTTTAATACTTGGACCTCTGGATTTCTTTAAACTGAATAAAAATCATGCATACCCTCTTATTCAGTTCCCCCAAAGGTACCAATCAGCAAGTTGCCCACTTGGATTCTTCAACTGGCAAAAGAAACACATTGACCAGCACAGAAATGAAGTCCGCTCGTTTGGTCTAAGTCCCTGCAAGAAACCTGATCCAGCAAGGTAACTGGACCTAATCAGCTGGAAGTTCAGGATGGAGTTGCTGGCAATTAAGTTGGCTTTAGTCTCCCCTAAATCAACGTGGTCATCCTTTCTCATCAGAAGCATAGTTGCTCAGAGTTGAAAGAGTAACATTCCAGCCAATCTGAGGCATAGGGACAAAGTTCAATAAAATCAGCATCTGCATTCTCCTTTGAGGTAAAATATGGATGATGGAGAGGTTGTGCTCTGGCCACCAAATTTGTGGAGACAGGCAGAATGGTTTTATCGGGGGATGGCAGATGGAGAGGACAACCCTTAAGGAATAACAGAAAAGCTTCTCTGAGTCTCCTTCCACAGGAAGCCTGAAGCAATAGAGACAGGATTGTTGGAGCAAAGGAGGGAGTCAGGTAACAAAGCCATCTGTTTTTGCAAGCCTTAGCAGAGCAGAGAGAGGGAAGGCCACTTCATTTTGCCTCTCAGTGGAATTAGAATTAAAATTTTTGTTTAATACCATTTCAAATAACAACCAAGATAAATCCCTGAGAGAAATCACAACAGAATATAAGGGCCCTAGGGGGTATCTGGGTGGCTGAGTTGGTTGAGCATCTGCTTTCTGCTCAGGTCACGATTCCAGGGTCCTGGGATCAAGCCCCACATCAGGCTCCCTGCTCAGTGGGGAGTCTGCTTTTCCCTCTCCCTCTGCCCCTGCTCTCCCTCATGCATGCTCTCTCCCTTGCTCTATCTCTCTCTCACAAGCACTCTCTAATAAACAAAAACATCTTTAAAAAAATAGAACATAAAGATTCTAGTCCTAAGACAATGAGACAGGTAAGGAATACACCTTTGAAGAAAGGTACTTAGGAAAATGGGAACAAGAGGGAAATTTATTTTTGATCTAGGTTCTTTGAGCCAATTATGCAAGTCCAGGATAAAGAGTGGGAGACTTCTCAGTGAACTGTGGTGGGTGGTAGGAAAGAGAAGAAAAGGGCCTTAATGTCAAGCCTCTCAGGAGGCATACAACTGCAGAAGAGAATGGAATTTATAAACATACAGATTTAATCTATTCAGTGTAAAATTCTACTGGCGAGGGTGTCAGGTCCTGGGACAAGTCCTCAGAAGTAGCCAGCAATGAGTGAGGAATTTGTTCATTATCCAAAGAGGCTATGGAGACCCCTGGCAGTATGCAATGTGCAGTATCAGAATGGGAACCTCAGAAGCGGCGTCACAGAAGTGGAGTGTCAGAGAAGCATCAGAGAAGTGGAGGCCTGGGTCTGGGTCTGATGTCTGTTAACTGCCATAGCCATCTTGCTACAGCTTGAGGCTGACATCAGACTTACACACTTCCCCCACACAATACGAAAGATGGCAGAAAGTGCTGGAAAGAGTCTGTATCCTTGATGACATCATGGGGCCTGTGAGCAGAGACAACCAACCCTGAAGGCTGCCCTGCGGTTGGACCCAAAATAAAAATCCCGCTAATTATACCAACCCACCCGGTGCTGTAATCTAGGACTGTCCTGTACCAATTAGTATGAAGCAACTGTACATCCTACAGACTCAGTCAGACAGGCAGACACAGTAAGTGTCCCTGTTATTCAAAGCTTGCTGGTTGCACATAGTGAAAAACGCAACAAACCTTCACTACCATGAAAATGTGCTTGGGAAGATAAACACCCTCTCCCTACAATTTTACCACAGATATATAATCTTTAAAGAATCATATCTAAATTTGCCTTTAAATTCAATGCATTAAATTACAGGTAAGTACAGTTACAGAAGGAGTGTGTGGGGGGGGGAGAACCACTTAAAATATTAACGAAATAATGTTCCATTAAGTCATCCAGAAAGCTAAATAATCTCAAATTTGGTTATAAAAATTAGTTTTACTCTTGGGGTGCCAGGGTGCCTCAGCTGGTTGAGTGTCCAACTCTTGATCTGGACTCAGGTCTGGATCTCAGGGTCTTGAGATGGAGTCCAAGGTACTACCGTGCTCAGTGGGGAATCTGCTTCCTCCTTCTCCCTCTCCCTCACCCCCTTTCCCCTCAAACTACCTCTCACTCTCTTAAATAAATATTAGTCTTATTCTTAAAATTATAGAGATTCTTTTCAATCTGGAGGCTGAATCTTGAAGGTCCCTGACTCAGTTTTCTCCAATTCAAGGCCTGAGTTTCTCACATTCAGTGTATATATTAAGCTTCAAGGAGAGCCTAACCTGTGTCCCAGTATGGTCTTCCATAACTTTTTAAAAGCATATATATATTTTTTTTTTAACCAGTAATTCTTATTTCACTGCCAAAAGGAAAAATCTAAATCTAGTTTCTTAAACTATTAGCAAAATGTATACACAATCTAATCCAGTATTCATACTCAGAATGAATTACCAAATACAATCAACTTCGTCCCATATGTTTCCATCCCCACCAGCCATCATCTCACACCTGGGTGACTGGTCTTCTCACCTGTCCCCTGCCGGGGTCCCGTCCTTTCTTCAACCTCAGCCAAGGAGAGCCTCTTAAAACTCTAGTCCAGCTTCAAGCCTCATTTCCTCTTCCTCTCTCCCCTGTAGCCATCCAACCTTTCTCCTACCTTTTTCCTGAATATTCTCTCCTGTTAGAGATCCTCGCACATTCTAGCCCTTTTATCTAGAGAACACTTTTCTTCCTCCTTCACCTAGATAACATTTAGTTGGTCCTCAGCCTGAGCATCATTTTAAGACTTTCCTAACACAGTCAAATTCTCTCGTTACACAGATTCTCATATAACCTTGTTTCACCCTACTACCTGTTAAATCTGCATTTTAATATTTCTGTGTGGTTGTCTGGTTACTGGTGATCTGTTACACCAAACTATAAGCTTTGTGAGCAGGGGTTTTATCTATTTTTACTCAGCATTACATGCCCAGTGTTGAGCACAGCAGTGGGTGCTCTATACATGTATTAGGTGGGAAAAAAAAAAAAAAAAACGGTGAACATTTTATCTCATACAAAATAGTCCCAAAAGAAACACAAACCTTACCATTTGTTTATTTTTCCTGTTTTTTTTCCAGCGATCAAAGGAACTCTGATATGGAATCTGTGACTAAAAGATTCTTCCTTTAAAAACATGTAATGAGGGCGCCTGGGTGGCTCAGTGGGTTAAAGCCTCTGCCTTCAGCTCAGGTCATGATCTCAGGGTCCTGGGATTGAGTCCCGCATTGGGTGCTCTGCTCGGCAGGGCCTGCTTGCCCCTCTCTCTGACTGCCTATTTGTGATCTCTCTCTGTCAAATAAATAAATAAAATCTTAAAAAAAAAAAAACATGTAATGAGAAGACACAGGTGGATTTCTCAGCACACACACATTTCTGAGGCTGGTGGGAGACTATGGATGGCATAAAAAGATAGTACCCAGAATGTAAATGTTCTATTACTTGTGACCACAGGATATCAACATCAGCACCATTTCCTTCTCTTGTCACTGGAAATAGCTTCATCAAGTGAGGAATTACTCAGCCTCCTGCTTGCCCCATTCTCTGAAGCTGACATCCTATGCATCATTTGAACCCTAGTAGAGACTAGAATCCTATTCAATCTAATTTCAAAGTAATAATACCAACTCTAGAACTTCATTTTCTCCTTTTTATTTTTTTATTATTTTTAAAAGATTTTATTTATTTATTTGACAGACAGAGATCACAAGTAGGCAGAGAGGCAGGCAGAGGAGAGAGGGGGAAGCAGGCTCCCTACCAAGCAGAGAGCCCAACTCGGGGCTTGATCCCAGGACCCTGGGATCATGACCTGAGCCAAAGGCAGAGGCTTTAACCCACTGAGCCACCCAGATGCCCCCATTTTCTCCTTTTTAAGGATGAGTTAAGACTTTCCTGAATTCTATTCTTGTGACACCAAGCAAGGCATATAGGAGTGGAGGGTTGGAGGGTAGGGAAACAGTTGCTTGTCCACAAATATTACATGGGAGGAACTGGTTTAATCTTAACATCTTAGAGGAAGTATCCAATGGTTACAAAATCTCTCCTCTGGGAAAAACTGCCTTCATTTTCATTTTCTGAGCCTTTTTTTTTTTTAATTTAATCAGGTTGTTTTCTTTTTAATGTTTTTGTAAAAGCTTCTACTAAGGCAATTGGAAGTTCCAAGGCAAGGTCTCTTAATCTACAGTGATGAACAGGTATTTAGGGATCATGAAATGCTTGAAAACATATGCTAAATTTTGAGTTATGTTTGGGAGTGCATTTTTCTGGAGAAAGACTCCAGATTTTATGTCAGATTCTATCACCAGCACCTAGTAGAGTGCCTGGAATGTAAGAGATGCTTAGTAAAGACCTGAGTAAGAGAATGAGAAAGAGAATGAACAGATGCCCTTAAAGATACTAAGAAGGAATGGCTGGAGAAGTAAGTTATCTGATACCAGAAAAACAATGGTGTTACAGAAGCCACGAAAGAGAAGACCAGTGAGAAGAGAGTAGTTGAACTGTCATTTGTTGAAGAAAGGTCAAGTCAGATAAGGTCTGGAAGTGCACAGTGGATTTAGAAACAGAGTGGTAGTTGGAGACCTTTACAACTGATAGTTTCAGTTGGGGTAAAATATTGCAGTTGGCTGGTGAATAAATAGGAATACAAAGTAAGGAACAATGAATGGATAGAGACAAGTCTCTCATAAACCATGTCTGTCACGTGAAAAAGTGCTCAGCATCACTTGGCATCAGGGAATTACAAATGAAAACCACAGTGAGATACCACCTCACACCAGTCAGAATGGCTAAAATTAACCATTCAGAAAACGACAGCTATTGGTGAGGATGCGGAGAAAGGAGAACCGTCCAATACTGTTGGTGGGAATGCAAGCTGGTGCAGCCACTATGGAAAACAGCATGGAGGTTCCTCAAAAAGTTGAAAACAGAGCTACCCTACAGCCCAGCAATCACATTACTGGGTATTTATCCTAAAGATACAAATATAGTGATCTGAAGGGACACGTGCCCCCGAATGTTTATAGCAGCAATGTCCACAATAGCCAAACTATGGAAAGAGCCCAGATGTCCATCAACAGATGAATGGATAAAGAAGTAGTGGTATATACATACAATGGAATACTATGCAGCCACTGAAAAATAAATCTTGCCATTTGCAATGACGTGGATGGAACTAGAGGGTATTATGCTAAGCAAAGTAAGTCAGTCAGAGGAAGACAATTATCATATGATCTCTCTGATATGAGGAATTTGAGAAGCAGGGTTGGGGGAGGTCATGGGGGAAGGGAGGGAAAAATTGAACAAGATGGGACTTGGGAGGGAGACAAACCATAAGACCCTTAATCTCAGGAAACAAACTAAGGTTCCTGGAGGGGAGGGGGTTGGGAGGGAGGGAGATGGCTGGGTTATAGACTTTGGGGAGGGTATGTGCTATGGTGAGTGCTGTGAATTGTGTAAGACTGATGAATCAGAGACCTGTACCCCTGAAACAAATAATACATTACATGTTAATTTAAAAAATAAATAAACTAGGGGTGCCTGGGTGGCTCAGCGGGAGAAAGCCTCTGCCTTCCGCTCAGGTCATGATCCCAGGGTCCTGGGATCAAGCCCCGCATCGGGCTCTCTGCTCAGCAAGAAGCCTGCTTCCTCCTCCTCCCTCTCTCTCTCTCTCTCTCTCTCTCTGCCTGCCTCTCTGCCTACCTGTGATCTCTGCCTGTCAAATAAATAAAATCTTTAAAAATAAATTAATAAATAAATAAATAAACCATGTCTGTGAAGAAGATACAGAATAGAGAATGAGGAGTTCCTATAGGAAGGTTTTATTTTTTTAAGATAGAAGAGACCTGAAAATACCTAAATGCCAATGGGAAGGAGCCACAGATCAGTAAAGAACATTCAGACTAGGAAGCAGGACTGGGAAGGGAGCCAGAGTCTTGCATCAGAAGAGGGTTACTTTTTCCATTGTGAAAGGAGGGAAGAACAAAGAATGGGTACCAATTAAGTATGTTTGATGGTTTGGCGGTACTAATTTGAGAAAGATTCCATCTTATTGTTTCTATTTTCTCCAAGAAAAGGAGAAGTAAAATAATCTGCTGAGTGAAGGAGTACAGGGGTTGGTGGACAGAATGGGGAAGGTCTTAGGTGGGCAGAAGTTTAAAACAGCTCCTGTGGAAAATGGGAAACAGGGAAGAATTGCCAGGCAAAGTCATGAATATAAATTTGTTGGACTACTAATGTTCTCCAACGTGTGGTTTTTCTCTAGAAAGTCTTTTAAGCAGAAAAGGGTTTCTAAGAAAAATCCCTACTTCACTAGAGGCTATCTTCTCTCTTGAAATTGCGTAACTTAAATTCAGGTTCAGAATCATGGCGAAGATAAAATTTCTATATGTAGTACATACAGAAATTTTGGTGTATTGAATATTAAAGGTAAGAAGTCACTGGTATTAACTTAAATACATAGAAAATAAAAGTTTGCCTTTTAAGTACCTGAGAATGGCAACAGGCAAGGTTTTTTTGTACAGGGAACCACCAAAGCCCTAAAATAACTACTTAGAGGGCTACACAGGTAGGCCCAGTAACTGGAGCAATCTGCTTTCAAAAGCTTGATCCTGTCACTTAGAGCGATAACACCAGGGTCAACAAATCCATAACAAAAGGAGAACACCTAGGGCGCCTGGGTGGCTCAGTGGGTTAAGCCGCTGCCTTCGGCTCAGGTCATGATCTCAGGGTCCTGGGATCGAGTCCCACATCGGGCTCTCTGCTCCGCAGGGAGCCTGCTTCCTCCTCTCTCTCTCTTTGCCTGCTTGTGATCTCTCTCTGTCAAATAAATAAAATAAAAAATCTTTAAAAAAAAAAAAAAAAAGGAGGACACCTAGAGTAAGAAATCCAGAAGAAAAAATGGCGAGAGTGACTGTTCTCAAAACAGATGGAGGACTCTCCCTCCTGTCTACCCTGTTGCAGAAAAAGCCAAGTTCAGTCTCTGAAGTTCAGTAGTTACCTGGTCATCAAGTAGAGGTTATTAGTCATGTCCAACTCCCACACTGATAAATATTCTCTTCCGTTCTCCAGTCCCTCTGGCTACAGACACCCAGAAGTAGCTGAGGGCATTAAATACTCAATCACTTTACTTCCCTCTGTGCTTCCCAGCTTGGCTTGAAACTTAACCATGAGGGTAGTTACTGAACCAAGGGCTAAGGTGAGAACTTTCAACACTGTCCAACTAGCCAAGCCCATTCTGTCCCTAAAACAGCTCAGCTGTCCAAGCATGGAAGCACAGAAGACAGCTGATTTGGAAGGTAGTCTAAAGTGGTCATAGAGAGCATGGTTTCTGGGGGCCAACTGCTTGGGTTCATATTGTGGAGATACCACTTAGTAGACAGAAATTGTGTTTTAGTTTTCTCATCTGCAAAATGAAAATAATGGTAATGCCTATCTCATAGGGCTGTTAGAAAGATTTAGAGAAGTGTTGGGAATACAAGTATACAGTATATGTTAGCTACTATTATTATTTTCAAAGATTTTATTTCTTTGGCAGACAGAGATTACAAGTAGGCAGAGAGACAGGCAGAGAGAGAGAGAGAGAGAAGGGGGGAAGCAAACTTTCTGCTGAGCAGAGAGCCTGATGTGGGGCTCAATCCCAGGACCCTGAGATCATGACCTGAGCTTAGCTCACTGAGCCACCTGGCGCCCCATGTTAGCTACTATTATTATTTCTGACCTACAGTTGGGTTTTCTTGAAAAGGTTTAACAGAAGGACAAGAGTGCAAGAGTGCAGTGGTTGGAGTGATGGGAAGTGAAGAGGAGAAGAAACTGGTAGTGGTAGGGAGAGTAGCAAAGTCAAGGGCCTGGAGTTCTTGAAGTTCAAGTATTGATGCATTGGAAGTCATTCAGTTAGGAAGCTGGGGAGATGGGCAGAAAGTAGAAGAGTTTATTTTAAGGCTTTAAGGGTGAAATTGAACATAAGTGATGACAAGGTCCAGGAAATGGGTGGCTTTATAGAAAAAGCAAAGGTCATTGAATTTGAGAAGTTCAAGCAATCAAGAGACCAGGATATCACCTGGTTACCACATGGCTTAACGCTGGGTCTTTGGAGAATGCAGGGAATGAATGAGAATGACACACATAAACAGAAAGCATCTGAAAGCAATGCAGCCTGACTGTGAGCATGCATAAATATCGGAACCGAGAAGAAAGAAAGCCAGCTGCTCCTCATGGTCCCAACTGAGGCTAGTTGGTACAAAAAGACCACAGAGCCAAGGACGCTAAATATTTACATCACTTAGGAGTCCAGTACAGTGATAAACTATCCTGCCCTATGTTAATACTGTTCCTATTAAGACACAGCCACCAAATTATTTAGAATGCTTCCTCAAAGGAGACTGGCTATCCAAGTCATCACAGCTCTATGAAGCCCTTCTCCCCCTTTTAACATGCTCTCCAGACCTCTGAAAGGATCACCTGTGTCTCTCTCTACCCTATACATACTTTCACCACTGTACAGGTCATCCTTCCTTGCACTTATGTGTTTAAATGTCATTCTCATATAGGTACCTCCAGGGTTGGCCAGGTGTAGTGAGTGATCTTTTCATGTCTGTCTCTCAACCCTGTTTATGCATGCATTCCTAAATGTCATTAGTTAAACAAGAGACTTCTTACAATCACCAAATTAGAAGACAAAGCATAAAAAGAATTTTCTGCTTATGAAAATGAGTCATCAACCCTTTAAATTCTAACTATAAAGAAAGATTTGTGGGGTGCCTGGCTGGCTCAGTCGGTGGAGCATCTGACTCTTGATCTTGCGGTCGCGAGTTCAAGACCCATGATGAATGTAGAGATTACTTTAAAATTATTTTCTTAAAACATATAATGTATTATTTGTTTCAGGGGTACAGGTCTGTGATTCATCAGCCTCATATAATACGCAGTGCTAATTACAACACATACCCTCCTTAATGTCCATCACCCAGTTACCACATCCCTCCACCCCCCCAAAATTGATTTTTTAAGAAGTATTAGAAAGGAGATGCAGTATTTCTTCACCAACTTGCAGCATATTATTTCTAAACAACCTCTATTAAAATAAGTCACAGTTGAGGGGCGCCTCAGTGGCTCAGTGGGTTAAAGCCTCTGCCTTCGGCTCACGTCATGATCTCAGGGTTCTGGGATCGAGCCCTGCATCGGGCTCTCTGCTCAGCAGGGAGCCTGCTTCCCCTCCCTTCCCCCTCTGCCTGCCTCTCTGCCTACTTGGGATCTCTGTCTGTCAAATAAATAAATAAATAAAATCTTTTAAAAAAAAAAAGTCATGGTTGAAAACTCAAAGGGAAAAATCAGGATTTGAAGAATAAGATTGCTAAATGAACTTGTAAAATCCTTAGCCTTCAATATACCAAACTAACACAATAATGAATTGCAACATTCCATTTGTATTCCTTCTCTAAAAACTTCTGAGAGATTTACTTGCCCTAGTATTTAAATGTGAACTTACACATATACATTCACTTTTGCTATAGGTAAACAACCAGAGAACATTTTAAAATTTTGTTTCTAGTTTCAAGTGTACCATGTCTGATTTTATTATTTTGATTTATATTTGTTTTATCCAAATGTCAGATTTTCCAAATCATACATACTTGATAAAAATTCTTAAACATGTGGAGAAAATATACAAAACAAGATAAATGTATCCTAAGATTTTATCCTAGATGAAGTCATATGAAATCACAGCTGGCAGGGGGTGGGGGAGGTTGGTAGCTCAGAAAGAGGGGTGGGAGTCTACTGTGATTTATTTATAGGAAAGCAAAGAAATGGAGGGAAAAAAGAGATGAAAATAGTAGAAGTTTTAAAGAAAAAGTTTTTTGAGGTGGTACAAAGCATTACCATTAGGTACTTAAAAAAAAATTCTTCAGGTATTGAACTCAGTGAACATATATGTCCCAAATTTAATGATAAATATCACTCCTCTTCAATTCTCTAAAACTGTAAAGGAATAAGCCTTTAATCGATACACAGAAACTTTTATAAAAACCTCATAAAATGTATTATTCCATTTGAACTAGTAATGTCTTGTGGGCCCTTGGCCTTACTCTCCTTTGAGTTTGGGGCTTTGAGAAAGGATACACTGACACATCCTGTGCAAGGGAATAAGTATTAAGAGAAGTGAAAATTACTCCCTCCTCATTATTGCACAGGTTGTGACTTACAAAGAATAAAAACTGTTTTTTATGAAAAGGTGCCCTGAGAAAACAAATTGATAGTGGAAAATGAGAGAAGTTAGTGGTTAATGTATGTCCAGTAACTATATGCTGTAATATGATGGAGAGCTTTATTTTAGTGGAAGAAATGTTAGTAGCTATGTAAACTTTACTAGTTACTTATTTTAGTCTTTAAAAGTTAAGTATGTAGGCATACAGATTTTCCGGAATTATGTGAGGAAAACGATATCTATAGTAATATTTAAGGATTTAAGTTATTTTGAACATTCTAGATCTATCCTTCATGAATATAAAATAACTGTCTGTACCTTCATGTTTAGAAAGACCATTGTGTTGTTTCAAGGTAAGATATTTTTTGTTGATTTTCCAAAATCCTTTTTTGATGATACTTCACATGTTCTTGGCTTTTCTGGCCACAGCAGAACATTTAACTGATTATTACCAGAGAATAGTCTAGAACTCTGCAATAATTACTGTGTACCCTTTCTGGTTCTAACTGAAAGTACAGACCTCATCAGACATACTATAAATATAGTTGGGATAATCTCTTTAGTTACATTATCTTACACTTAGCCACCCTAAAACTTTTCTGCCCGTTCACAGAGTTTCAAAATATCTTTCAATTACTTTTATCATTCATAACGCAGATGTATTTAACATTACTTGTATATTTGGAAGGATGGTATGTTTAATCATTTCCAGAATACTCATAAAAATTTAGTAAGAATATCAAATAACATTTTTACAACTTTTGTTAAAATGAAAATCTCTATATAATTCATCAGTGTTCCTATACTTCTGCTAGTTTAAAATAAGTTTGATGCCTTGTTAAAAAATTGATGCCAGCATGTCCATTTTTACTATATCTCTTCAAAGAACAAAGGTACCACACACTTGATGACAATCAATAATGCACAGAAAAGATATTTGGAAACAAAGACCACTGTTGCATTGTTGATACTGTTCTGTTTTATGACAAATTCAAGTCAAGCATAACTTTTTAGGAAGTTGTATTTGTAATGTAAAATTAAGATCTGCTTAATTCATTCATCAAATATTTACTGAGCATTTACTACATGCCAGGCATTGTTCTGGGTACTGAAGATTTAGAAATGAAAAAGACAAGAATGATTCCTGCTTTTCCATGGCCAAAAAGCTTGTTTTATCTTGAATCATTCATATTAAAAATATATATAAACCAGCAATAAGACAGTTACAAATGTCATAGAATTGGGATTGAAAGGAGCTCAGAGATCATCTACTATGTTATCAGTTCCAAGATGCACATTATTTTACATTTTGACACTGTGAAATCAGCCACATCTTACAATGTGGTCAGACCAGGCTGCACTCAGGGAGAGTTGTCACTGCCTGTGTATGTGCATCAAAACTCACAGAACAGTGTTAGAGGCTTGGAAGAAAATATGGGAGACAATGGTGAAGGCACTCTTAAGGATTCTTGATCATTCACAATTCAGTAAAATAGAATAGTTAAAAGTGTTCATTGCTTATAGGAGAGGAAAATGAAATTCAGAGAGGTTAAATAACCTGCCCTAAATTAGAAAGCAGGGTAGGTAGTACGAGTCCAGATTCTAACTTCTATTCTTATTCTTCTACCAAAGTCTTCTGATATATGGAAATAAAGGCTCTAGAATATGGCTCCAGTTTTGGGACCATGGACAAGGAACTTAATCCCTCTATGCCTCAGCTTCTCCACTGTAAAAAAAGGAGTTTAACAGATCAACTCATGATACTGTATTGAGTAAGAGAATGTATATATAGGACTTAACACAGAGTTTGGCATATAGTTGGCGCTCTGTAAAATTTAACTATCTGAGATCAAAATTTACATTTGGTAGGAAATTTAAAGTGACCAATTATTCTACAAATATTGCTCACTATATGAGGCCCACATCTAGTTATTTGACTAAAATACTGAAAAATAAATAGAGTGGTCAAATGTTTGAACTGATTAATACAATAAAAATTTCCACCTTAACAATGCTTTGTCCAGGTCCATATGGTACTGTGCCAAGAACCCAGTAGATCTACCTGCAAAAAACCATACAAAAAATAAGAATTGACACCAACAATGATTGTCAAGTTACTTAGGACTCCACTGTGTTCAAATGCATTTATAAATACAATCTGAAACAACTTATAAACAAGAACAAATATTCAAATGTTAAACAGTTCATTTATTTTTGCTTTCTATAAAACACAATTACAACCAGGTATATAATACTTGTACAACAACCACAAGTTTTGGAGGTTAAACTTGATTTGGTCCAAAGAGTGAGAGCACTAACTGTTCATAATCCATTATTAATTTGTATTTTGTAAAGCATTTTCTCATTCATTATCAATTCAGTGCCTTGCATATAGTAGAACTATAAAAGTATATCCCAGGTACTTTCCAATGTCATTTTGTTTTCTGTTCAAACAATGGCATGTTTAGATAAGGGGTACATGTCTACATTTCTTTTTTAAGCCTTTCTGGTCAGCTCTTCTAATTTTGGGAATTTAAGTGAAAATCCAAATTATGGCACACTATGTTTTATAGAATCAACTGTTTTTACACATTTGTTTCTATATTTTTGTTATAAAATAACATTCTATATGTATAGTTTACATTGAGTTCATTACATATTTCAGACAAATTGGTTTTAGCTGAGATTCTGAATGCAACAAATACACAGTTAAGCACTTGAAAAGTAGTTTTTTTTTTTGTTTTTTTTTAAAGATTTTATTTGTTTATCTGACAGACAGAGATCACAAATAGGCAGAGAGGCAGGCAGAGAGAGAGGAGGAAGCAGGCCTCCGGCCGAGCAGAGCCCAATGTGGGGCCCGACCCCAGGACCCGGGATCATGACCCGAACCGAAGGCAGAGGCCCCTACCCACTGAGCCACCCAGGCGCCCCGAAAAGTAGTTATAACTACTGGGAAATGTTAACCAATCAACTCACATTTGTTCCTGTTTCACTTGAAGACAAAATCTATGGGCCACTCTGCAAAGAGAACTAACTGAAATGAATATATCTGTATTTAGAATTACTGTATTTGCAGAAGCCTCTTGCAATTAAAAGTCTTATCATGGGGTCCAATTCTGATGTCCTGCTGTTTCATTCATGACAACTGCGCAGTACCAAAGTGCGACAATTCTTTATTTTAAATAGCATATTTTCTCATACCAGTTGTTTTAAGAATGGTTTTGTTAAAAAATCTCTCAAGCACTAACTTATTATCCAAATTTAAACTTTAAAAGAAAACCAACCCAATGTTCAACATGAGAAGTATCCCTATGAATTCTGAAACTTAAAAGCAGCATTTTAGTTTTCTTATGTTTGGGATTTTTTTTTTTTCTTAAACCAATCGCATACTTCACTACACACATTCTGCATAGTATTCGAAGATCAAAGTCTAATGCTGAGTATGGCTGGGTCAGCAGGGAAAACCCCTATGGCCAAATATGAGAGACCCATGGTAAGGTGCATCCGGCCAAAAAGACCGGAACCAGATTCCAATTAGGGCAGCGGCCTGAGGCTACCTGCACTTAGTGGGACGCCCCACACCTCTGCCGCTCCAAATTTCCCACCGCGCCCCACCTGTCTGCGACCTAGCCTCTGCCCCGCCCCTTCCTCCCCGGCCAGCTTCCGCATTGCCCGCGCAACTCCGAGACTAAACGGAGTGACGGAAACTACAATCCCGCACAGAAGAAAGGCCCAAGGAACGAGGGAGTCCCCACCCTGCCAAAAGGAGAGACTCCTTTAGAAAAACTTGGCGGCAAGTTAACAGGAAGCGCGGAGGCGCAGTTCCTAGGCCGTTTGGGGGCACCTTGCCGCCCCAGTAATCTCATCTTTTGTTCTTTGACAGGACTCCTTGAAGCCCCTACTCTGAGCGCTTTCCGGGCAGCTCTTGACTCGAACTCCACTGCGATCCCTCTCTGATGGCAGCCATGATAGTTACATCCGGGTATTTCGTGGAGTCGCGACCAGAGTCTCCCGGAAGTGACGCGAACGCGGAGGGATTTGCGTTCGGTGAGGTGAAGGGGCTCCGGATGCTTGTTCCGTAGAGACGCTGGCGGTGGAGTGGTAGGGTTGGGTGTTTTGTTTACCACCACCTACTTGTAACGGGTGTTACGTGTGGTGTATTGTGCCCAACACCCGCTTTCCCGTGCCTTTTAAATCCTTTCTTTACAACAGGCCCAGGAACAAGACATGGTATTGTTTCCATTATGGGAAAATTGAGGCCAGGAGAGGGCTAGTGATTTGTCTTAATACATCTCGTCTTGGAGCTGATCTGATCCCCCAGTTTGTCTGTGGAGCCAGTGCTTTAAATTTCCTCCGTAATGCTTCTATTTAGAAAAACCCCAAACCCCTGGTGCTTGCAGCTGGAAGGCCACTTCTGCAAGGGCGTTCACCTTCAGCTCAGCGTTGTTGCCCATGGTGTAGGGCCAAGCCACAGCCACCGTGGTCTCTGCGGTGGACAGAGATCCGAACCGTGTGCCACAGTCACCTTCGTTAACCGGGTGTCTTGCAATTTCTCTGCCCCTTGACTCTGCACATGGAGAGTTCTTGCTGCCCTCGACCCCCGGCTAACAGAGGGAACTGGCCCTGACTGTGGGCGCTGGGAAACATTTTAAGTCCTGTCAGGCACTTGTAAAGTCAAGACTGCTCAAACGGCTCGAGGCCTGTCATTATTGGCAAATAACCTCTGGCGATAATAAAAGCCTGACAGCGATTATCTTGGACTTTCCACCAAATCAGTTGTGTCTCCTGGCTTCTATTTCTTTAGAATATAAGAACAAATACTTCGACCTTAATGTCACCGTTAACTATAACTAGCCATCAAATAATGAAGTGTGAATATCCACTTTGGTCATTTTTTTTTTCCCTTTTTCTTTTTTTCACAGAGGCCATCAGGTGGGGAAATAGCCACACCAGCACCTCGCCAGAACAGATGCCTGGGTGTCAGAGGTCCCAGGGGCACAGCGTCCTCAGGGGAGGTCAGAGCCCATGGCTAGATATCATGGGGGCGAGGTAATATTTTTGTAAAAACAAATTATGCATAGAAAAAATACATCAGAATTAAGAATGATAATATTTGAAGAGTGGCCGTTTAATTATTTATTTTCTGCTACAGTTCTTTTTAATATAGGGAAATAAATTGACCGCAGTAAACCTTTCTTAGTTGCCTGCTATTATAATGAAGACAAAGGCATGTTGTCACATTTTGACAAATGACCGTCTTTGATACAAACTACAGAAAGGAATTCTTTTCCTTGGCAAAGCGTTGTTTCTTGTTGTTGTTTTTTTGTCAGGATATTATCAAAATACAAATTTGGTACAGGTGTTTTTCCCACACCTTTGTATAAAAATATTCCAATCAGAAGTTTCACTTCTCAAAAAAAAGAGGAGAGAGGGATTTGAGACACTTGACATTCTGGAGAACAAGTATAAAAAGCTACTTTTATTCTGCCTTCTTTGGGGTAGCTTTAAACAACTTACCAGTTCAGATAAAAGCAAAATAACCACTCCTCTTTTCTTTTTCTGTAGTCAGCTTCCACTGTTGCCTTTTAGCAACTATCAAGCAGTGGCACTACAAGAAATACAGTGAAAAGACAGAAGAGAAAAATGAGAAGGGATTGGGAAGGAAGAACATGTAAATAATGGAAAATGTTGATATTGGGGTTGAGGTTGCTTTGAAATTCTAAGGTAGCATGTAACAACCCTTTCACCCAAGTCCCTACAAGACCAGTTGCCCACTCAAACAGATTTGCATATATAATGTTCCCACTCACACACTGAGCACCCACTATGATAATCCTTACCAAAATTTCAGCTTTATACTTATACAAATTAGACATATATTTTGACAAAACCTAGAGTGGCTTGAACAACAACTGTAAAGTAAAATCTCATCGTTTTCCCTAGTATCCCCTCTTACCATATCATTCATTCATCCTATGATTAGTAGCATAAGTGGATATCGAACAGGAAGTGTTGCCTGCTACATTATAATACAACAGCTATGAAACTCCAAGTGAGGTCCTGACAAGAAATTTCAAAGGAAATTTCATGTTAGTCTGGGCCTTCTAAAAAGCAGTTGTTAGGGTGACATTAAATGTGCAAGAATTTTATTATAGGAAACACTTATGAGAGAATGAGGAGGGAGCCAGGGAGAGCCATCAGATAGATGAAAGTTAAAAGCAGTGAAAGAGGCGCGGAGAGGTTGGTGGAATTGTCCTAGGCTGCTGTACAGTCTAAGGAGGATTTGGCAAGACTACTGGGAATGCTCAAGCCAAAATTGCCATGACCAGGAGTCCTCCTAGGAAGGAGCTTGCCTTACGATCTGTGCTGCACTCAGTCACTGGCCGGATCAGCCCATGGAAAGCTTGATCTTTGGTGCAAATGTGGAAGATTTCAGAGTATGGCAGCACCTGGGGCCCTTGGGCAGTTTTGCTCCCTATAGTTGGTAACCGCAGTCCCTAAACGGGCTTTTTCAATTTTTGGCACTTTTCACCGGTTTCAAGGCTTAGAAGAAGATTATAAAAGAGGCAATTTCATGAGGAGGATTTTACATTGTTGTTAGGCTTCCTCATGCCCCTTCAGGTCTACTGAGTGGGGCTTCAATGGCACTACTCAGGGGGCTTGATATGTGTCCCTGGAGTTTTCAGAAGTACAGTAGTGCCTGACTCACATCTGAGAAATCCCAGGGTAGGGAGAATGGGTCAGTAAGAAGTTTGGGCAGGAGTAAAGGAGAGTTGCTAGGTTGGAATCAGCTGTGACTTCCATAGTTTGTCCAGGCAAATGATGTTTGAGTGTTTCTTGTGCACCAAATATGAACCACATGAGAGAAAGAGCTGGCCTGGAGCTCTTTTGACTCTCCCCTAAAAGGACTTCCTGGAAGGGAAATGGCACTCCCAACAGAGAGGGTGCATGTGGTGTGGATTATCAGAAAATCTGGAGCTACGGAAGGAGCACTAACTGGGAAAATAGAATGTGTTGCCCATCTAGGATGACCAGCTTGCTCAAATTTGCTTGAAACTCTCCCTGTTTTAGTACCAAAAGTCCCGAGTCTCAGGAAACCCTCAGTCCCAGACCACTCAGGATGGTTGGTCATTCTGCCTGTCACAGGAATTACAGTTAGAAGGCACTCCAGCAGAGAACCTCCAAAATCCACCAAGTCACCCATGAGAATAAGAGTCAAGTCGAAATACCAAGTAGGCTCAGAATATGTGAAGCCAGTTTATGATTATGTCAGTATTAAAGTGGATTTTGTCAGGGCATAATTAGAAAATGTGCTGGAGCAGGACCTTCTTTTCCACACCATCCTTTAGGAATGTGTATAGTGTGCTCAGACTGCCATAACATTGTATCACAGACTGGGTAGCTTTAACTACAAAACTTTATTTTCTTAAGAAGTCCAAGATCAAGGGTTTGGCCAATTTAATTTCTGGTGAGAACTCTTCCTAGCTTGCAGATGGCCATCTTCTTGCTGTGTCCTCACCTGCCTGGGTGAGGAGAGAGGCGGGGATCGGAGGTATCTCTGATGTTTTTTCTTATAAAGACACTAATTTTATAGGATCAGGGACCCACCCTTGTGACCTTATTTAACCGTAAATCTTCAAAGGCCTCCTCTCCCAATATAGCAACATTCAGGGGTTAGGGATTCAACATATGAATTTTAAGGGGACACAAGCATTCGATACGTAACTCTGAAACACAGAGATACTTTATTAAGTTGGGGGGAGTCTTGAAAATATTAGCTGTTTCATGCCTCACATCCTTAGGGAGAAGATACGCATTTGTGACACTGAAATCCTGTATCTTTTTATGAACAAAAGTAAAAGTAAAAGTAAACATTATGAACAAAAGTAAACATAAGCTCTTCAGACATTATTTTAATCATGTCAAGATAAAGTTGAACCCCATGAGAGGCCTGTGCTGGTGGTTTTGTTTTGGTTTGGTTTAGTTTGGTTTCTGTCCTGTAGAGCAGAGCAATTGACAAGCTAATGTTCACATTACTGGACCCATAAAGAACCCCACAATAGACTGTGTACACCGTGATCATGACTTGGATGAACGGGGATTTAATAAACAGTGGAACTGTTGGATATGGTGCTGCCTGTACTTATGGTGTTTGACATTTTTTTTAAAAAGTTACAAAGGATTGGCTAGTCAGAGAATGTATCTTCCTGATCTTTCTTACAGATATGAACCCAAGTAGTTGCAAGACACTAGATCAAAAGGCCGGTAAAATCAGAATGAAGTGCTACAATCAATTCTTTGCCTTTAGGCTAAGAGCAAGTGTAGGAATGAAATGCTGTTAAGAAAACACACACATGGAATTAGGTGATAATGTCTATAGAACTGGATATTGAATGTCCCTAATATCTACTTGAGTCCCTTTAGGAAGCAGAGTTGGTTTTTAATTCCTTGAGACTTTAGAATTAGGAGCTAAGTTTAGCTGTGAGCACAGAGTAACAGAAATCACCAAAATAAAAGTTATTTATTATTCTTTTTATATGATATAATTTTTCTTTCAGTTGAAATTAGCTTGGGGTTAGAACAGTGATTTATGGGGTGAGGATGCCAGGCTCCTGCTACCTTATTGCTCCACTGTGTGTGATTTCCATTTTCCAAAGTCATTTCCTGGTCCAGGATGGCGGCTAGAGCTCTAGTCTTCAAGTGAACAGAAGGATGGAGATATGTAGAGAGTAGCACACCTTTTCCATTTAAAGGCAATTCCCGGAAGCTGTACACAAACTTCTACAAGAGAGGCTAGAAAAGGCAATACTTTTTTTCCTAGTAAGTCAGTACCCAGTGAAAAGATTTTACTACTCTAGAACAGAAGTCCGCAAACTATGGCCCATGGACCAGCCACCTATTTTTCTAAATAAAATTTTACTGAAATACAGTGCTGCCAATTATCTATGGATACATATTTTTTTGTTGTTTAAACACACTATGTACTTTTTAATTTTAATTCCAGGATAGTTAAAATACAGTGTTATATTAGTTTCAGATTTACAATATAGTGATCCAAAAATTCAGTATATTACTCAGTGCTCATCAAAGTAAGTGTAGTCTTAGTCCCTTTCACCTTTTACTCATCCCCCCCACCAACTTCCCTTCTGGTAACCATCAGTTCATTCTCTGTAGTTAAGCATCTGTTCCTTGGTTTGCCCCTCTCTTTTTGCTTGTTTCTTAAATTCTACATATGGGAGTGAAATCACATGGTATTTGTCTTTCTCTGATTGACTTATTTCACTTAGCATAATACTCTCTAGCTCCATCCGTGTCATTGCAAATGGCAAGATTTAACTCTTTTTTATGGTTGAATAATACTCCATTGCTTATATAGATAGCACATCCTTTTTATCCAACCATTAATCAATGGACACTTGTGCTGCTTCCATATCTTGGCTATTGTAAATAATGCTACTATAAAAATGGAGGTGCATGTATCCTTTTAAATTAGTTTTCTTGTATTCTTTGGCTAAATACCCAGTAGTGCCATGGCTGGATGATAGGGTAGTTCTATTTTTAACTTTTTGAGGAACCTCCATACTGTTTTCCACAGTAGCTGTACCAGTTTGCATTCCCACTAACAGTGCATGAGGGTTCCTTTTTCTCCACACCCTCACCAACACCTTGTTTCTTGTGTTGTTGATTTTAGCCCTTCTGATAGTTGTGAGGTGATACCTCATTGTAATTTTGATTTGCTTTTCTCCCTGATGATGAGTGATGTTGAGCATCTTTTCATGTGTCCGTTGGCCATCCGTATGTCTTCTTTGGAAAAATTTCTTTTCATGTCGTCTGCCCATTCTTTAATTGGATTATTTGTTTTTTGGGCATTGAGTTTTGTAAGTTCTTTCTATATTTTATAGGAATACATTTTTTAAAAATATTTTATTTATTTGACAGAGAGAAATCACAACTAGGCAGAGAGGCAGGCAGAGAGAGTGGAGGAAGCAGGCTCCCCGCAGAGCAGAGAGCCTGATGTGGGGCCTGATCCCAGGACCCTGGGATCATGACCTGAGCCGAAGTCAGAGGCTTTAACCCACTGAGCCACCCAGGTGCCCCAGTAATACATTTTTTAAAATGTATTTTAAAAGCAGCTTTATTGCTGGATGATGAGCATGCTATAAAATTCAGTCATTTAAAGTGTACAATTCGTTGTCCTTCAATGTCTTCACAGAATTATGCATCTAACACCCACATCAATTTAGAACATTTTCATTGCCATGAAAATACCCCCCACTGCTTAGATGTTGTCCTTGAATTCCCCATTTCTTCTCCCCATCCAAGACCTAAGCAATTAGTAATTACTTTCTGTTTCTATAGATTTCCCTATTCTAGGCTTTTCATATCAATGAAATCATACAATATGGGGGCCTTTGTGCCTGGCTTTTTTCACTTTACATAATGTTTCTAAGGTTGCATGTATTAGTACTTTATTCCTTTTTTTTTTTTTAAGATTTTATTTATTTATTTGACAGAGAGAAATCACAAGTAGATGGAGAGGCAGGCAGAGAGAGAGAGGGAAGCAGGCTCCCTGCCGAGCAGAGAGCCCGATGCGGGACTCGATCCCAGAACCCTGAGATCATGACCTGAGCCGAAGGCAGCGGCTTAACCCACTGAGCCACCCAGGCGCCCCACTTACCTGGCAGGGGAGATACCATGATCACTTTATTCCTTTTTATGGCCAAATAATATTCTGTTGTATGGATATGCCCATATTGTTTATCCATTCATCAGCTGATTGACATTTGAGTTGCTTTGAGGAAGCAATAATCCTTTATTCTTTTAAGACACTGAAATAAAACAAACCAGCAGGTAGTCTCTTCTAATATATCAACAGTTTAAAATATTACCTTGTGGATTTTGATGGGACTAACTGATTTGGGCAAAAATATTTTGTAAAAATATCAATGATATAAATAAATGTGATTGAGATTTAACCAAGGCTATAAAAAATGATACAGTACTGCAGCTATTGGCAGTCCCTCTCCAGAGCTACATATGACTCCCAAGTTTTTTCTGGAAGGCTTCTCAACAATGCTCAAAGATGAGCTGTTGCCTGCAGATTATGGGGAAGATAAGGACATGGGCGATCTAGAAGACAGAGTCAATTACCCTAATGACAAGGAAAAAGTTCTCACCATGTGTATCCAACACTGGAATCTTGCATCATTTACATTATTCTAAATGTGTTCTGTGGAGGCAAGAGAGTTCAGAGCAGCAGTTTGAAGGTCAGGTAGGTGGTTTTTCACAAACCATCACCCTTACTACTTCCTCTTTCACCTATGACAGACTTGCAGGTAAGTGCACAGGCTCTATGATGGTTCTAAGAAGTCTTTTTGATAAATCTGAAGAGGGCGGCTTTCTCCAGTGTTTAGCCACCATCCGCATGAGACTTGGATAACAGAAGTATAGCACTGAGATAGAGTGAAGCTGAGAGGCATAGAGAAACTGAGGCAAGAGACCGGTAGAAAGAGATCTGAAAAATTTTACATCTCTGTTTCTGGGAGTTTTTGAGACCCCCCCGAATCATTTATGCCCTTTCAGTTGTTGTGTGTTCAACTTTTCCTTTCATTACAAAGGATATCAAACCTTAATATTTTTCTAATAAATCTATTTTTTGGACAATTTATTTGAAACCAAAAGGAAGACTCTATGCATGCATGATTGTTTCAATAATTAGGCAAGAGGTGGGGGGGGTCTCTTTCTACCCTAGAATTCCCATTATACTGAGTTAACTATTCTTAACAATTTGTTTAGTATCTTCCCGTATTATTTCTAGGCATTTTACACATACGAAATATCACCTTATATTTACTTTCATTTACATTTGACTGTTTTACTTAGCAGTGTTGTGGAATCCTTTCCACCTTAAGACATAGAAAATGTACCCCATCTTTTTAATAGGTACATAACATTCTATTGCATGGTGTGCCCCAGTTTATTTTCCTATTGATGAATATTCAAAGAATGTTCCCAATTTCAAGACAAAAGTATAAACTTCTTTCATTCATTTTGCAAATATTGTGCTCATGCCATGTGCCAGGCACTTCCCCAGGCAAAATAAATTTTTTTTAAGATTTATTTATTTATTTGACAGACAGAGCTCACAAGTAGGCAGAGAGGCAGGCAGAGAGAGAGGGGGAAGCAGGCTCCCTGCTGAGCAGAGAGCCCAATGTGAGGCTCAATCCCAGGATCCTGGGACCATGACCTGAGCCGAAGGCACCCACTCAGCCACCCAGGCGCCCCCAGGCAAGGTAATTTCTGCAGTTTCTTTTTGTGGGGCAGAGAAGAAATAAACAAGAAAACAAATATATGTGAGCTAAATAATTTCACCTAGTAAGTTCTGTGAAGAAAATAAAAATGTGGGTGTCTGGGTGGTTCAGTTGGTTTGGCAACTGCCTTTGGCTCAGTTCATGATCCTGGAGTCCCGGGATCTAGTCCCATATCAGGCTTCCTGCTCAGTGGGGAGTCTGTTTCTCCCTCTGACCCTCTCCCCTCTCATGCTCTTTCTCCCTCTGAAATAAATAAACCTTTTTTTAAAAAAAAGAAAAGAAAAATGGATATTTGATAAAGAATTAAAAGTGTGGGTGTAGAACTTCTTTAGGTGGGGGATCTCAGCTATTTCTACAAGGTGATATTTGCCTAAATGCTGAGGGATACAAAGGAACCAGTCCTGTGAGGTCAGGGCGGAGGGAAAGTGAGGAGCAAAGGTCCTAAGGCAATAACAAGTAGGCAATTTACAGGAAAAGAAATGAGGCCAGTGTATCAGTTACAGTTCTTAGTTACACTCAGTAGAAATAAGTTTAACAATTTAAGGAGAAAAGGAATTCACTGAAAAATACTGAGCAACTCACAGAATCTCTGGGATGGCGGAAGAAGCTAGCTTGGAGAGTATCTGCTAAGATGAATTCAGAAAAATCCCACCATAGCACTGGTCTAGTGGGGACTTAGCTGCTGCGACTGCTGGTTGGAGACTCACTGGCTTGCATGAAAGATAATATTAACCTCTGCTGGCTCTGAAATTTAAACCTACCTGCCACCATCACTCTGTCCTTATTTACAGGACCAGTGTCTAATTTAAATCCTGTAGAAGTGCCCCACTAATGCAGACTTTAGATGCATATCTTTGTACTTTTGTACTGATATTTCTATAACCAAATTCCTGGAAGTGCTGGGTTTAAAGAGAAGCGCATGTAATTTTTTTTACTAAATCACATTCCCTGAAATGTGATACTGATTTACACTCCCACAACACAGTAGATGAGTATGCCAGTGTCCTCAAAGCCTTGTCAATTCCATATTTGTGTTTTAGAGTAGTCTTGTAAAACTGGATACACCTAGGCTTGACTCTGGCTCTGTGACTTAATAATTGTTTGTCATTGGGAAAATTAGTCCATTTCCTGGGTTTCATTTACCTTGTATATATAGTATGGAAGTGATGCCCATGCTGCTGACACTGCTAGTTGTCCCCTAATATCCATTCCCCTCTTTTTCTATATCTGTAAGACCCCAATTTTTAGTTAGACCCATGACTATCCAGGATGAGTACTAAGTTACTAGCTTCTCTTAGTCATAGTCACCATCAAACTGCAGAATGAGTGTTGCTGGTTTTTAAGACAATACTAGAGACAATAGTGAGGCACTTTTACTTATTTATTTTTTTCAAATAGGGTCCACACCCAGCATAGACCCTAGTGCAGGGCTTGAATTCACAACCTTGAGATAGAGACATGATCTGAAATCAAGAGTCAGACACTTAACCAACTGAGACACCCAAGGCACCCCAAATAGTGAGGCACTTTTTAAAGGAATGCTACATCACAAACATTCTTTATGGTACAGAGGATAACGCTGTGTAGAAAAATTCAGATACATATGCTTCTGAGTTAAGGTGATTGCAAATAGACTCTGAATGTGAAGAAAAAATTTAAGTATCTTAAATGATTTATTTTGCTTGCATATCCTTTTTTATACATGGACAGAAGTGATATATAATTCAGCTCATGTCTAAATTAATCAAAAAGTTATGTTTCATTAAATGAACAACAGAAATTCTAAGTGATAATGATGAGGGAGCAGGAGGCTGGCTGAGGACAAAGCAAAAGCTGGTACCTTGCACCCCCTCGCTACCCCCTCCCCTCGGTAATATGTGTCACATTCCTCCGGCACCCCTGACTGCCCTAAAAGAAAAACAAATAGTTGGGGTGCCTGGGTGGCTCAGTGGGCTAAGGCCTCTGCCTTTGGCTCAGATCATGATCTCAGGGTCTTGGGATTGAGCCCCGCATCGGGCTCTTTGCTCAGCAGGGAGCCTGCTCCCCCCCCCCACCTGCCTCTCTGCCTGCTTGTGATCTCTGTCAAATAAATAAAAATAAAAATAAAGAAAATAAAGAAAAACAAATAGTTAACTTGCAGAGATCACAATCCTGCAAGGCAGGAGTCTCCCTTGGTTTACAAATGTCCTTGAGATGTACAACAAAGAAGTTACCTTATCAATAGCCCAATTTCCAGAGACACATAACTCAGTTCTTCAACCCTACTGTCGCCCTCCCCTCCATAAAAACTGAAGGAGGCTGAGGTAGAAGGAAAAGTAAAGTTAAATTTCTTCTAAACCTAAATCTCACTAACAAGGATGCTTGATAGCAGGAATGTAACATCCTACCAGGAGACTCCCAATTGTCTTTATGTTAGTGCCTCATTAGAGGGAAAGCGGCCTTGGCTTGATTGTAACCAGGCCTTCAATATCCTGACAGTCTTCTTTGCCCCAATAGCCCTTCTGAACACCCCTTTGTCCTCACCTTCCCAACTCCTGTGTATATAACCAGCCACTCCTCACATCCCCAAGGCAGCTCTTTCTGCCCACGGGTCCTGTCCCCGTGCTTTAATAAACCACCATTTTGCACCAAAGATGTCTCAAGGATTCTTTCTTGGTCTTCGGCTCCGGACCTCACCCCACTGAACCTCACCTAGGTTCTAGAACTTCATCAATAAGAAAAGAAAGTATTGTCACAATTTAATTTGAAGTGGATTTTTGTGTCCTTAGATTCATTTAAAAATATAAACAGTACTGGTCCCAAATCTTCATTCTTACCAATCTTCTATAGTACCAGGACTCTCAAATGTAGTAGGGCATAGGACTTCTAAAAATAAAGGTTCAGACCCTTTGCAGTTAGATCATGTGACATAGTTCTGACCAATGACACATGAGCATAAGAGATGGGTGTGGATCTCAAGGCATGCCTTTAAAAGGAAAAGTGGTGCCCTTTCCTTCTACCACACCCATTCCTACTGATCAAAATCAAGATATAGTGATGAGTCATGTTAGGCCATAAACCAAGGGTAGCAAACTCAAAATGACCGAGCAATGAGACAGGAGGAGTTTGGTTCCCTGACACTGTAAGTCTCCATACCAGTCATGGATTACTTAAATCTACGTTGTTACATAAGGGAGAAATAAATTCCTATCAAGTATATATATGCTGTATCCTGGGTCTCTATAACAGGAACTGAACCTATACCCTAATGAATACAATTCCCTTCATAGAACTGTGAATATTATTAAACTAGATAATGTATATAAAATATTTAGCAGAGACACGTAATAAATGTGTGCTAAAGTAACTTGCCTTAAAGTCTCAAAACAAGCAATAGCAGTTTTTTTTTTTAATTTATTTGACAGACAGAGATCACCAGAGAAGCAGGCAGAGAGAGAGGAGGAAGCAGGCTCTCCACTGAGCAGAGAGCCCGATTGAGGGCTCCATCCCAGGACCCTGGGATCATGACCTGAGCGGAAGGCAGAGGCTTTACCCCACTGAGCCACCCAGGCACCCTGGCAGGTTTTAAAATTTAATTAAATTTCCATTTTTCCTTTCTCTGTGCATTAATAAACACTAACAAGCATTTACTATGTGTCCTGGATCCAGAATAGAGAACAAATACAATAATATGGAGTAATAAAATACAGTGAAAAGCCAGGTGCTACAGTAGGGGTGTTTACTCTCCAGGAGCAGGTCTTGAGATGAAGGAAATGTCTGATGTTACTGGGTAAGAGTGAGGAGCAACCAGACATAGGGAGCTCAGATACCAAAACCAGCAGCCCATCTTCACCCCAGGGCTCTTTGTATAACACAGAAAATAACCCTGAGCAACTTGCTTTCATCTCTCCTACCAAGAAGGCTGCATTGAGAACTAGCAGAAATCATAACTGCGAGGATGAGTTCATAGTAAATTACCACAAGCTACTTAAGGGATATAAACTCTGAGAGAAAAAAACAAAAAGGAAAACTCACAGTCAAACAACTAATAATACGTAAAATTAATATTCTCAAATAGGAAGGTATTTGATACATAAAGCAAGAACAAATGACTTTTCAAAAAATAAAGATTTTTAGAAATGAGAAATATAATTGCTGAGAATAAAAGCTCAATACATGGGCTGAACAGAGAGTAGACATAGCTGAAGATTGGTGTAGTGAGTTGGTCCATGGGACAGCAGGAGGGAAAGATAATAAGATAAGAAGAATAGATTGTTATATATAGGGCTTACTATCTTCAAAGCATTGTTCCAAACTATTTACAGATCTAAAACTCACGTAATTCTCATAACAAGACTCTCAGGACCGCACTAGGATTATTCCATCACACTGATGAGAAATATATGGGACAGAAAATATTATAACTCACCCAAGTTCACACATCTAGTAATTAGGAGAGCCAGGCTTTGAAACCAGGGGCTGGTTCCAGAGTCTTTTAAACACTAGGTTATACTGGGATGATGGGAGTGTTTAAATGAAATATTGAGACATATAAAGGATGAATCCAAAAGCATTAACATCCATGAATTCCAGGAGGAGAAAACAGAGGGAAAGAAATAACAGATAAAAGACGCAAATCCTTAAATTGAAAGCATCCTTCCTAGTAGAATAAATGAAAAACATGGAAAATAGTATGGTGAAGGTTGAACAAATTGTAGTGAAATTTTAGAGAATCAAGAAGGAGAGAGTAGATCCTAATTGTGCTTGCAGGGGAAAAAAAGGCAACCATTATTTGAGGTGATGAAGTTGTTAACAGCTTCCTTGTAGTAAACAATTCATAATGTATACATATGTCAAAACATCATGTTGTACACTATATACAATTTGATTTGTCAATTACAACTCAATAAAGCTTGGAAAAGAAGTCCAAAAAGTTGTCCAAAAAGTTATCAGAGATAACCTACAAAAGGGATGAGAGTCATTGAAGTCAGATTTTCATCAACAATACTGAAATCGAGAAAGAAAAATGAGTATGTTCAACATGTTAAGAAAAAGGATTTTGAACCCAGAATTCTATAGTTACTCAAAGCATCTTCCAAATTCAGTGGTGAAAAAAGAACGTTTTAAGGCATTTCAATGACTCAAAAATTGATCACCCACAGATCCTCTGTGCAAACCGCCAAAGGAGCTCTTCTACAAAGAGAAGGCAGTGAAATCCAAGGAAAAAAAAGTGGACATATATTTAGTAAAATTTATTATTAATTGACTATTTGTAAAATGTTTTTCAGTAGCACTCTGGCATTGATGTCAGATTGTGTTTTCCAAAAATGGACATAGGAATGCGTTCAGTTCCACATGCTTTTCCAGAAACTTCTCATTCTTCATCAAGAGGTGTAATTTATTTTCCCTCCCTTTGAAGGTGAGCAGGCTTTTGACTGCTCTGACCAATAGAGTGCATGGAAATAACGCTTTGAGACTTCTGAGAGTCAGTCATAAGGACAGAGCTTTATCCTAGCTCTCTATCTGGGAACTTCACTTTGGCAAAACCAGGCACCTTGCAGTGAGGGAGCCCAAACTAGTTTACAAAGAGAGGCTGTATGAAGAAGCCAATGTAGAAAGGCAATGCAGCTCCCAGCCAGCATCCACCCCCAGACTTCAGAATAAATTAACCATCAGATGATGCTAGTGCCCAGGCTATGAGTCTTGCAACTGAGATATGAGACATTATAGAGCAGAAGCAAGCCAACCCCTCTGTACCACAATATTCATAAACATAAAATTGGTTATTTTATAACATTATGCTTTGAGGTAGGTTTTTCAGTCATAGCAACTGAAACTGGTAGGAACTATATATAGGAAAGGAGGCAAGGGAAGTAAAATCATGTGTTTTTTTGTCATTTGGGGGGAATGAAATAAATATAAAAGTGTTGAAGATTCTGTGTGTCTCAATATGTAATTTTTGTAAATATTTTGTGCATGCTTGGAAAATACATATTTTCTATGTTGGATGCAAAGGATTACATATATTTACTTAAATTTACATATAAATTTAGATCAGCATTTTTATAACCTTTTTTCCCTGGCTGAGCAATCAGTTTCTGAAACAGACTATGTTAAATCTTTATCCGTGGTTTGCCTATTCTTCCCCTCAATAACAACAGTTTTTCTATATGCATGTGGAGTTATAAAGCTGAACAAAGCAAGTGTTGTGATTTTGATGATGGATTATTGCCTTTTTCATTAAGAAACTATTTCTTTTGTTGTTAATAATTTCACATTAGGGGTGCCTGGGTGGCTCAGAGGGTTAAGCCTCTGCCTTTGGCTTAGGTCATGATCTCAGGGTCCTGGGATCGAGCCCCGTGTCTGACTCTCTGCTCAGCAGAGAGCCTGCTCCCCACCCGCCCCCCCGGCCCCTGCTTCTCCGCATACTTGTGATCTCTCTCTGTCAAATAAATAAATAAAATCTTTTAAAAAATTAATTTCACATTAAACTCTATTTTGTCTGATATTATCTTTTGCTAGACTAGGTCTAGCAAAATATTTTTTACTTTTTTATTATAATAGTAAAAATATTAAATATATAAAATAGTAAAATATAAAAATTAATAATATTATTAAATTAATGAAATATTAATATTTAATTATTTATTAATAATTATATAATTAAAATTAATAAATATTAAAATATACTTTAAATATTATTAAAATATAATGTTTTTGCTAAAAATATTTTTTGCTGGTATATTTATTACTATTCACATTTAACTTTTCATTGTGGTATTTCAGATATATATATCAGATTTCTCTTATAAACAGAATAAAGCTGATTTTTAAAAATGCAATTCACATCTTTTTATTTAATAACTTAATTATCTTAATTATCAGACATTTATTAAGCTTACTCTGTTTTCTGATAAAGATAATTATCTTTAAAAACTGATAATATAGAAACAATCTTCTCTGACCAACATGAAGTGAAATTAGAAATGAATGCAAAAAGATAGTTTAAAAATTAACTTGGGAAACAAAATCCTCACTTCTAAACAACTCAAGGTCCAAATAAGAAATCAAAATGAAAATTATGAATTTTTTAAAAATGGAAGGCAATGAAATCATTACTTATAAATAAATAGTGAGATGCAGCTAGCTAAGAGGAGCTTAGAGGGAAATTTATGGTCTTTACATATTAGAATACAAGGTGTATGAAAACAAATACAGTGAACATTTAATTCACAAAGCTAAGAATAATATAGCCTAAGTCCGAAGAATGTAAAAGAAAATAATAAATATGAAAGTGGGATTTAATTATTTAACAAACAAAACAAAAGAAAGAAAATAATACCACCAGAAGGTTTTTAAAAATAATAAATAGATCAATATAAATAGGTAAAGAAACAGAGGGGAGGCCAACATAAAGGATCAAATGAAGAAAATGGCTCTGATGGAGTTCAAGTCCTAGAAGAGTAAATTGAATGGCTATATTCAACAAATTTGTAAAAGCTGTATGAAATATATTATTTTCTAGAAAAATATAAATCCAACAAGCTTAAAAAATCTAGTCAAATAATCATTCAAAAGTCATAATCAGTATTCAAATTTCTTCTCTCTACAATAAAGATGACATTTCTAGGTAGGTTTAAAGTACTTCTAGCAAAGTTCCAGGAAAAACTCATCACTGTCTTATACAAACTGTTGAAAACATTACTTTTAAAAAAGAGGAAACTATTCAATATTCACGAGGCCATACAAAGTCAATGAAAGAAATTATAGCCAAATTTACTTGTAAGCATGGATGTAAATACACTATATCAACAAATTGAATCAAACAGCATAGTAAAAAATATATCCAGGCCAAATTTACATCAGACATTCAACAATGATTTAACAACTAAAAATTCTATCAATGTAACTCATCATACTAACACATCAAATTAAAAATACAACCATTTAAATAGTCAATGAATGAGAGAAACTGATGATATTCAGAATCTATTCATGATTTTAAAAAACAACCCTTTAGCAAAGTGTAAACCCTTTATAACCCCTTAATATTGTAAATGATGTCAATGCAAAATTCCCCCAAAACATATTAATGATTAAATTTAGAAGTATTTGCATCAAAGTTAGGACATGTATGGATACCTTTTGCTGTTGTTACCGTTGTTACTGCTCTTGTTTTACCACCACCCCCATAAAGAATTCTAAAAGCAACCTGAGAAAAATAAGATGTTATTTTCAAAGGAGTAGCAAATGACTTTTCAGTGCCATCAATGGAAGTCAGAAGGCAATAGATTGAAACCTTTAAGCTGCTGAAAGAAACTATCTATAAAGCTCGAATTCTATAACCAGCAAAAGTATCTTTCAAGGGGCACCTGGGTGGCTCAATCATCTACCTTTGTCTCAGGTCAGGATCCCAGGGTCCTGGGATCGAGTCCCACAATGGGCTCTTCCTGCTCTATAGGTATCCTGCTTCTCCCTCTCCCTCTGCTGCTCCCCCTGCTTGTGTCGCCTCTCTCACTGTCTGCCAAATAAATAAATAAAATCTTTTTTAAAAGTATCCAGGGTTCTGGGGTGCCTCAGTGGCTTAAAGCCTCTGACTTACGCTCAGGACATAATCCCAGGGTCCTGAGATTGAACCCCACATCAGGCTCCCTGATCAGTGGGAAGTCTGCTTCCCCCTCTCTCTCTGCCTGGCTCTCTGCCTACTTATGATCTCTATCTGTCAAATAAATAAATAAAATCTTTTTAAAAAGTATCCTTCAAAAGTAAAGTAACAAAATTAAACCAAAATAAAGACTTTTTCAGCCTTTCTTCCCCAAAACTGAGAGAATATATTGCAGGCAGACTTTCACCAAAAGAAATACTGAAAGGAGGTGTTTAGAGAAAAAGAAAAATGGCTCAAATAGAACAATAAAAATGTGGAAATAGTTCTGAGGAGGATAAATATGTGGCTCTACAAAAATGAATGTTGACTTTATAAAATGACAATAATAATTCTTGGGGTTTAAAATATATACAGAGGCACCTGGGTAGCTCAGTGGATTGAGCCAATATTGGACTCTTGATCTCAGCTCAGGTCTTGATCTCATGGTTGTGAGATTGAGCCCTGCATCACGCTCCTTGCTGTGCATGGGGCCTACTTAAAAATAAATAAATAAATAAAATTTTAAGTATATAAAGAATGAAAACTAGCACAACAAAAGGACACACTGGGAGAGTACATGGATTTAAAATGTGAAAAGTGCTTTCGTTGTTTGTGAAGAGGTAAATGTACTAATTTCAGAGAGACTCTAATCAGTCTAGAGGGCATAATGTAATTTCTGTGGTGAACACTAAATGATTGATTGAAAGCTATATAATCATGAAAGTAATAAGAAAAAAGAAATAATAAAAACATTTGAGTCATTTAAAAGAAGAAAAGAATTCATAAATGAATTAGTAAACTGTGAGGAAAGAGTGAGGTATGGAGGGATGTCTGGCCAGCTCAGCTGGTACAGCATGCGACTCTTGATCTTGGGGTTGTAAGCTCAAGCCCCACATTGGGTGTAGAGATTACTGAAAAATAAAATCTTTTTAAAAATGAGATACAGAGACGAAAAAGAGTATAAATGTATATAAGAGTATAAGAGACATAGTAAATAAAGTAGACAAGTATTATATATTGTCTAATATATGTATAATTGTAGTTGTAATTCCAGAAAGAGGGGCAAGAGAATGGGACAGAAACAGTCCTCAGAGAGATCATGGCTGAGATTTTTCACAAGGTGAAAAGTGTTTCCTAGCCTCAGAGTAATCTCCACTGATTTCTACCTTCTGGTATTCTCCTCCCACATTGTAGAGGGCTGATCTGAATAACCAATAAGATGGTGGAAATGTTGGAGTGAGACTTCCAAGGCAAGACCATAAAAGACCTGTGCTTTCTCTCTTGCTCTCTCTTTTTTTTTTTTTCCCAGCATAACAGTATTCCTTGTTTCTGCACCATACCCAGTGCTCCATGCAATCCGTACCCTCTCTAATACCCACCACCTGGTTCCCCCAACCTCCGACCCCCCGCCGCTTTGAACCCCTCAGATTGTTTTTCAGAGTCCATAGTCTCTCATGGTTCACCTCTCCTTCCAATTTCCCCCAACTCCCTTCTCCTCTCTAACTCCCCTTGTCCTCCATGCTATTTGTTATGCTCCACAAATCTCTCTCAGATCACTTTCTCAGAGAAACTACCATGTCATGAAGACATTCCAGCAGTCCCTTGGTGGCATATGTGTCAAGGGACTGAGGTTCACTGCCAGCAATAGCAGTATACACTTGGTAGACATGAGTAAGCTACATTGGAAGCAGATCTTCCAGGCCTCATTAAACTTTCAGATAAATACATTCCTAGCTGACATCTTATATTTAACCTTAGGAGAGACCTTGAGTTAAAACCATCAAGTTAGGTCACTTCCAGATTTCCCACCCACATGGACTATACGAGATCATAAATATTAATTGAATAATGCCACTAATTTTGGGGTAATTTGCTATGCGGAAACAAACAACACATATAGATTGCTGAGGCCCGGAAGTGGAATTTTGCTATAATGACAACATAAAATATGGAGTGGGTTTGGAACAAGGCAGTCAGTGGTACTTGGGTTAGGGAAAGTGGGAAGAGCCTTTCTATGTCTGTTAGTAGAAGCCTGATGGCCTTCATGGAATGAGCAGGTGAGGACTTGACTGAGAGTGAGCTGAAGTCTACCGAATGTTGAAAAAAAGTGGATCCAAGTTGTGTGGAAACAAAGTTTAGCAAACAAGTGCATGTAGTAACATGGGAGTTAGGAAACATATCAGATAAGCTGGGTGATCTAGCTAAGGAGAAATTCCAGGCCAAATACTAAGACTGCCTTATTTCTTCTTTTTTTCTTATACTAAAATATAAAAGTGGAGACATAAGCCAAAGGTAAACTGTTTTGAAAAGTGGGTTGAGGAGAGTCAGAAATCAGTGAATTAAAAATTCCCAACCTCTCCAAATGACACATAATGCTAAAATTAAGAAATGCTTCCAAGAAAAATTTCAGAAAACACGATCTAATAATGAAGTTAAAAGTATTACTGTAAGAGGTGCCTAGATGGCTCAGTCATTTGGGTATCTGAATTTGGCTCAGGTCTTGGTCTTGGGGTCCTGGGATCAAGTCCTGTTGGGTGGGGAGCCTGTTTGTCCCTTTTCCTCTGCTCCTCCCCCTGCTCATGCTCACTCTCTCTCAAATAAATAAATAAAATCTGTTTTTAAAAAAGTATTACTGTAAAGTCCTTTGGAAGGTGTCAAAATGATCCAAGGTGATGTCTTAGTGACATTCAGAGAATAGGGATTATACGAAGCTTAAGTGTGTTTCTCCTCAGCAGTATCAGCAGAAGCCCAAGGTAAGGAAGGGCTTACCTCAGAGAGATTTGTGGTGTGTCATTTTGTCTAGTAGAGTAAACTCCAATAGCATCCACAAAGTTATAAAGATATTTGTATTAGCAGAAACACCACTGATTTGGACTTAAAGAATCAGGGGCAGTAACAAGGAAAAGAGGCTTTAGATTCTGAAACTTCCAGAAGCAGGAAGCAAGCTGAGAAAATCATGCAACCAAAAACAGTGGTTTGTTTTATAAAAAAGAAAGGAAAACTCAAGTAGAGGAGGCAAGAGCCCGGAGGGAGGAGCCATGACATATAGAGAATCATTTCTTTGTAGGAGTAGAAATGAGTTCTAATCAGAGAATTTTTAAACTTGGCTCCGTCAGGTTTCCGAATTGCTGTGGACCATGTGTTGTGACCTTTTCTCCTTTCTGGACAAGAACATTCATAACACTTAGCTTCTGCTGTACCAACCATTCTATATTTGGCATGGAAGGGGCAAATAACTTGTCTCTTTAGTTCACATAGCTTCAGATAAAAAGGAACAGCACTCAATGGGATTTTATTAAGGACATATATTCAAGGAGACTCATACTCATCTGGACCTGATCTAGGTATAGAATTTTGGACTTTGAACTCATGCTGTAATTGGATGAATCTTTTGAGGATCAGTGTGTATTGCCTGTGAGAGGGAGAGAGGGTAGAACGTGGTATCCAGCCACCAAGATGGCCTCCAGTGATTCTTGTCTCCCATATTAACTTGTGTAGTCCCCTCCCACATTGAATATAGTTGAATATACAGCCAATAGGATATCGTAGAAATGAGGAAGTGTGACTTCTGAGACTGTCATGAAACACAATGTGCCTTCCATCTTGTATACTCTTGGATCACTTGCGTTAGTGGAAGTCAGCTGCCATGCCAGGAAGGGCACATAACTAACACTATGGACAGGTCCATGTGACATTGCATTCAGATCACCTGCTAATAATTAACATTATTTACTCACCAAACATCGGAGTAAGACACCCTGGGAATAGACGCTTATCCCTAGTCAAACTTTCAAATGTCTGCAGTACTGGCAGGCATCCTAACGACTATCACATGTGAGACTCTATGCCAGAAACATTTGGTTGAACTGCTTCCAGATTCTTCACCTACACAAACTGTATGATATTATAAATATGTCTTGTTTTTTTTCTGCTAAGCTTTAGGTAATTTCTGGCATTTATAAACAGCCAAAATATGAAAAATTCCCAAAGCTGAGGGGTTTTTTCAATTTAAAAAACCCCACAAGCAGGATAAATAATATAAGAAAATCATACTAAACACATAAGAACAAAACTGCTGAAATCCAAGACAAAAGGAAAATTTTTTCAAGCAAAATTATTTTCTTACAAAGATTTTAAGACATGTTATTTTCAATGGAACAAAAATTAGAGAGATATTATGACTTTGCAGTAAGAACAATGGTGACTAGAGACCACATAAAGATAATTTCAACACAGTGCAAGAGAATAATGGCCAACCTAGAATTCCATATCAAGCAAAAAGAAGGTGAAAAAAATACATCTTCAGAAAAAAAGACCTCTGAAAATATATTGTCACCAGCAAATCCACTTAGCAGACATAATAAAGGGTATTTCTTTTAGGCAGAAGGAAAAGGATCTCAGATAGAATCTTGGAGTTGCAGGACATTAGAAAGCAAGAAATTTGAATCAATTATAAAACAGTAATGACAATGTATTTCGGGGTTTAAAACATAAGGAGAATTAAAATACATGAACAAAAATAGCGCATAAGTCAGGAGAGACAGGATTAAATTGATATAAAATGTTCTCTACTCATTGTCCAGGAAAAGGATAAAGTACTAATATAAAATAGACATTAATAAGTCAAGGGTGAATAAAATAAGCTATAGGTAAAACACTTAAATGAGGACAAAAATAAATAAATGCCAAGTTGGTCAAAGACAGAAAAAAAATTAATTGATTCAAAAGAAGAAAAGGAAAACAGAGAACACAGAAAAGGAAGGACAAAAAGACCCCAATACATGGTAGATTTAAATTCACAAAGGACCATGAGAATCCACAAGAATTTGTAAGAATAAGAAGGGAAAGGTAGAAAGAATTTCTCTTCATATATCAAAACTAATATAAAGTTACAGTAATTAAAACAGGGTTTGGGATGCCTGGGTGGCTCAGTCAGTTAAGCGTCTAGCTCTCGATCTCAGCTCAGGTCTTGATCTCAGGGTTGTGAGTTCAAGCTCTGCACTGGGCTCCACACTGGGTATAGAGCCAACTTAAGAATAAAAAAGGACAGTGTTCTCTTGATGTAAGTATAGAGAAATAAATCAATTGGCCAGAAGATAGTCTGAAATTGACTACATTCATGTGGACACTTGATTTATGGAAAAAAAATATAGAACAGTAATGGAAGGTATGTCTTTTCAATAAGTAATGTTGGGCAAATTGGATATCTCCATGTCAAACAAATGAAGCAACTTCTACTTTTAAATGTGAAAAGTGAGCAATAACACTTCTGGAAGGTAATATATGAAAACCATTTTCTTTCTTTGGTGGGGACACAATTCTTTTGTTAAAAAAATTGAGATATAATTGATATAACATTATATTAGTTTCAGGTGTACAATATAATGATTTGATATATGTATATATTGTGAAATGATCCCCACAATACACATAATTAACATTTATTACTACACATAGTTATAAATTTTTTTCTTTTTGATGAAAACTTTTAGGATCTACTCTCTTAGAAACTTTTGAATATACAATACAGTATTATTAGCTACAGTCACTGTGCTATATATTACGTCCCTATAGCTTATTTATCTTTTAACTGGAAGTTTGCACCCTTTCATCACTTTTACCTATTTCACCCAAACCCCCATCTCTGAAAACCACAATACATTGTTCATATCTATGATTTTGATGGATTTGTTTTAATTATACATGTAAATGAGATCATACAGTATTTGTTTTTCTCTGTCTGATTTACTTCATTTAGCATAATGCCCTCAAAGTTCATCCACGTTGTCATAAATGGCAAGATTTCCTTCTTTTTAATGGCTGAATAATATTCCATTATATATATATATTATATTATATATAATGTGATATAAAATATCACATTTTCTTTATTCATTCATCCATTAATGGACACTTAGATTGTTTCCATGTCTTGGCTATTGTAAATAATGATGCAATGAATGTGAGGGTGAAGATATCTTTTTGAGTTAATGTTTTCATTTCTTTCAGATAAATGCTCAGAAAAGGAATTGTTGGTTCACATGGTAGTTCTGTATTTCATTTTTGGGGCAGCCTCCATACCACTTTCCACAGTGGCTACACAAATTTACACTTCCAACAACAGTGCACTACTGTTCCCCTTTCTCTACATCCTCACATAGTTCTTAAACAACATGAAAAAACACTAACTCTAAAAGGAAATATCAGTAAGTCGGACTACATTAAAATTTAAAAGTTCTATTCATCAAAAGATATGACTAAAGGAAATCCTACCATTTTAAATAACATGAATGAAACTGTAAGACATTATGCTAAGTCAAATAAATCAGTCACAGAAGGACAAATACTGCCTCATTCCTCTTTTAAGAGACATCTAAAACAGTCAAACATATAGAATTAAACAGAATGGTGGTTACCATGGGATGAGGGAAGGGAGTTGTTCAATGAGTACAAAGCTATACAGTTACACAAGATGGGTAAGTTCCAGGGATCTGCCATACAGCACGGTGGCTATAGTTAACAATATGGTATTAAAAGTGTGTTGGGAATAGATTTCATGTTAAATGTTCTTAAAATAAAATAAAAGAAACCACAAAAAAACATAGGGAAACCTTTGAAGGTGATGGATATGTTTATTACTTTGATTTTGGTGATAGTAACATGAGTGTACACATAATGTCCAAATGCACTGAATTGTATACGTACATTGTGTGCAGTTTTTTGTATATCAGTTGTACTTCAATAAAGCTGTGGGGAAAGAGAGATTGAAAACAATCCATGAAGGAAGAGAATATATTTACAACACATTTAATCTACAAAGAACTCTTACCCAAAGTAAGAGTTAATATAATTGTTAATATAAAAATTAAAAAGTGGGCAAAGACTTAGACATCTCATTGAAGAGAATCCAGCTAGCCAATGAATGTATGTAAAGATGCTCAATCTCATTATTAAAGAGCAGAATACAAATCCAACCACAATGACAAATAGTGTACATATGAAACCACTAGTACTCTCATATATTCCTAGTTGGAAAACAAATTAGTAGAATCATTGAGTGATGATTTGACCAAGTATGCTAAAAATAAGTATACACAATCATGTGATGTAGCCAGTCCCTTCCTGGGTATATAGCCAACATAAATATATGCACATTTATACATGTATAAGAATGTTTATAGCAACCTTATTTGTGATTATTCCATATTGGAAGCTGTCCACCTGTCCATCAGCAAGAAGGATGAATATAATATGATATATTCATACACTGTAATATTTCACAGTTATTTAAAGATTATTATCACTACACAAGAAGATGGGTGACATGTTGAATGAATAAATACAAGCATATCATACTGTATAATATCATTTATATAAGATTACAAAACAAGCTAAACTAATTTATGGTGACTATAAATCAAGAAAGTGATTACCTCTTGGGAGGGGAGAGAGTGTGGAGTTTGAGGGAGGTCCTGAGGGAGTCTCTTGGATGCTGACAATTTTTTTTTCTAATTTCTGTGTTGATCATCTGGGTGTTTTGCTTGGAGAAAATTCATTGCACTATCCATCTGTGATTTTTCCATTTCTCTATATTAGAAAAAACATTTCATTAAATTGTTTAAAATGAACTCTCTCTTCCTAGGACACCAACTACATAAAAACACCAATTCTTGGCAGGCATGTAATGGCAGATGCCCTGAGAATTGTTGCTGGCTCTGCTACTTGCTTGTCCCTGGGGAATCATATTTTCCCTGGTCTCCAGTTGAGTTTCTTACTTTTCCACCAGATTAGCAATATTTTAAAGACGTTTTTGAAATCCAAGTAGCATTTTTCAGGACTTAGTACTGGGAGATATTTTTCTACACATATATACAAAAAAAGTTTCAGAAGATGTTAAATTATGTGAATTCAACAATCTATTTTCTCTGAAGTCAGACAGTATTACTTTAAGAAAACATTGGTATTTATTTCAGAAAAGCTGGCCATTGAAACATGATTCTATCAAAACACAACTCTTCTGAGGTGGAAGGAAAAAGATGGTAGAGGAGTCTGAGACCTAAATTTCATCTAGTCCCAGGAATTCAGCTAGGTAGTTACCAAACTATTTTGAACACCTATAAATTCAACAGGAGATTGAAGAAAAGAATAGCAGCAATTCTACGAATGGAAAAGCGACCACTTTCTGGAAGGTAGGACATGTGGAGAAGTGAATCTGAGGTGATATATTGAAGATAGATGGTGGGGGGATAAAGCCTCCATCAGCCAGCTCCTAGCAAAGGATAGACCAGCGGAGCACACAATCATAACTTTTAGAGGTCTGCTCCGCTGAGGGGTGGGGGTGGAGAGTGTGGGGGGGGTTAGAAGCCCCAGTGGGACAGTGTGGTCTCAGGATCCTCAGGGCCACAAAAAGACTGGGAGTTCCTGAGTGTGGCAGAGCTCCCAGGTATTAGAGTGGGGAAGCTGGCTGCAAAGACAGAGCCAAGCAGTGGGCTCTCAGCTCAGGGTTGCCATAAGCCATGATCCGTGGCACAGTCAGGCACTACTCTTCCATCAGGGACCCACAAGTGGCAGATCTGGGGAGACTCCCCTGCCTCCCCCAAAGGAATCTGCTGGATTTGAAAACTCCAAATGGGGTTGTGTACCAGAGAGACTGAGCATCACAGGCTGGGTGAGCACAGAGTGGGCCAGAGATGAGGGAGATGGGAGGGATTGATGCTTTTCTCTGAGGGTGCACTTAAGAGGGGGACCCCCGAGTTCTCAGCTCCTCTGGGCCAGAGACTGGGAGGCCGTCATCTTCATTCCCATCTCCCAAAGCTGTACAGAAAGTGTTCAGGGAACAAATGTTCCCGAGAGCAAGACCAAGCAGATTGCTTAGCCTGGCCCCTGGCAAGGGTGGTGCAATTCTGCCTTGGGCAAAGATACTCCAGACTCAACGCAATAGGACCCTCCCCCAGAAGATCAACAAGAACATCCAGCCAAGACCAAGTCTACTGATCAATAAGAACTGTAAAACTCCACTGCTAGGGGAATACAAAACATAGAATTCATGGCTGTTTCCCCATGATTCTTTAGTCTTCAAAGTTAATTTTTTAAATTTTCTTTATTTTTTCTTTTTTCTATTTTTTAAAGTTTTCTTCTTTCCTATTTTAACCAACATCTTATCAATTCTTTTTTTTAATCTTTTTAAATTTTCATTTTTACACTGATATTCTATCCCTTCATTGTATTTAACCTTGTTTTTGGTATATATATAAGTTTTTCTTTCTGTAAAATTTTGGGATACAGTTTCTTCTAACAGACCAAAAAATACCCTAAATCTAGTGTATGGCTTTGTTCTAGTCCCCTGCCTGAACACATTCTCTCCTTTTTTTAAAAATTTTTTTTTCTTTTTTCAACCAACTTCTTATCTTATCAATTCCTTTTTAAAAATCTTTTAGGGGCGCCTAGGTGGCTTAGTCATTAGGCATCTGCCTTTGGCCCAGGTTGTGGTCCCGGGGTCCTGGGATGGAGCCCTGCGATGGGCTTTCTTCTCCACAGGAAGCATGCTTCTCTACAGTCATAGTCCATCCCTTCATCATATTTACCCTTATTAGTGTAAATATACACACACATATATATTTTGTTTATTTGTTTGTTTCTTTAAAATTTGGAAGCCAGTTTCCTCTAGCATACCAAAATACATCCAAAATCAAGTGTGTGACTCTGTTATATTCACCAGCCTGATCATATTCTTCTTCTTTTTTTTTTTCCCCCCACTTTCTTTTCCCCCACTTTCAGGTCTCTTCTGATTTTTTTTAGTGTATATTTTTCTGGGGTCATTGTTATCCTTTTAGCATTTTGTTCTCTCACTCATCTGTTCTTCCCTGGACAAAATGACAAAATGGAAAAGCTTACTTTGAAAAAAAAAATAGAACAAGAAGCAACAAGAAGAACAAGAAGGGACTTAATCAATATGTTCATTAGTAAGATGTTGGAACTAGAGTTCAGAATGATGATTATAAAGATACTAGCTGGGCTTGAAAAAAGCTTAGAAGATACTAAAGAATCCCTTTCTGATGAAATACAAGAACTAAAATCTAACCAAGTTGAAATTTAAAAAGCTATTAATGAGATGCAACCAAGAAAGAAACTCTGACTGCTGTGATAAATGAGGCAGAAGAGAGAATTAGTGATAAAGAAGATAAAATGATGGAGAATAAAGAAGCTGAGAAAGAGAGAGATAAACAACTATTGCATCACGAGGGGAGAATTCAAGAGATAAGTGATACCATAAGATGAATCAATATTAGAATAATTGGGAGCCCAGAAGAAGAAGAAAGAGAGAGGAGGGCAGAATGAATACTGGAGCAAATTATACTGGAGAACTTCCCTAATATGGGGAAGGAAACAGGCATCAAAATCCAGGAGGCACAGAAAAACCCCTCAAAATCAATAAAAATAGGTCAGCACCCCATCATCTAATAGTAAAAGGTACAAGTCTCAGAGACAAAGAGAAAATCCTGAAAGCAGCTCAGGAAAAGAGGTCTGTAACCTACAATGGTAGAAATATTAGATTAGCAAAAGACCTAGTCACAAAGACCTGACAGGCCAGAAAGGACTGGCATGATATATTCAGAACACTAAAAGAGAAAAATATGCAGCCAAGAATACTATATCCATGGGGCGCCTGGGTGGCTCAGTGGGTTAAGCTTCTGCTTTTGGCTCAGGTTATGATCTCAGGGTCCTGGAATCAAGCCCCACATCACACTCTCTGCTCGGCAAGGAGCCTGTTTCCCTTCCTCTCTCTCTGCCTGCCTCTCTGCCTACTTGTGATCTCTGTCTGTCAAATAAATAAATAAAATCTTTAAAAAAAAAAAGAATACTATATCCAGCTAGGCTGTCTTTGAAAATAGAAGGGAAGATAAAAAGATTCTAGGGCAGGAGCACCTGGGTGGCTCAGATGGTTAAGCGTCTGCCTTCGGCCCAGGTCATGATCTCAGGATCCTGGGATTGAGCCCCACATCGGGCTCCCTGCTCAGTGGGAAGCCTGCTTCTCCCTCTCTCTCTGCCTGCCTCTACCTACTTGTTATCCCTCTCTCTGTCAAATAAATAAATAAAATCTTTAAGGAAAAAAAAAAAGCTTCCAGGACAAACAAAAACTGAAAGAATTTGAAAACACCAAATCAGCCCTACAGAAAATTTTGAAAGGGCTTCACTAAGCAAAGAAAGAGAGCCTAGTAATTACATAGACCAGAAAGGAACAGAGACAATATACAGTAGCAGTCACCTTACAGGCAATACAATGTCACTAAATTCATACCTTTCAATAGTTACCCTGAATGTTAATGGGCTAAATGCCCCAATCAAAAGACACAGGATATCAGAATGGATAAAAAAAAAAAAACAAAAAACAAAAAAAACAAGACTCACTGATACACTGTCTGCAAGAGACTCTACTTAGACCCAAAGACACCTCCAGATTTAAAGTGAGGAGGTGGAAAACCATTGACCATGCTAATGGACATCAAAAGAAACCCAGGGTGGCAATCCTTATATCAGACAAATTAGATTTTAAACCAAAGACTATAATAAGAGATAAGGAAGGACACTATTTTTCATACTTAAAGGGTCTGTCCAACAAGAAGATACACCAATTTTGAATATCTACACCCCTAATATGGAAACAGCCAATTATATAAGCCAATTAATAACAAAATCAAAGAAACACATAGACAGGGACGCCTGGGTGGCTCAGTTGGTTGGATGACTGCCTTCAGCTCAGGTCATGATCCCGGAGTCCTGGGATCGAGTCCCGCATTGGGCTCCCAGCTCCACGGGGAGTCTGCTTCTCTCTCTGACCTTCTTTTCCCTCATGCTCTCTCTCACTGTCTCTCTCTCTCAAATAAATAAATAAAATCTTAAAAAAAAAAACACAGAGACAATAATACAATAATAGTAGGGGACTTTAACACCCTGCTCATTGAAATGGACAGATCATCCAAGCAAAAGATCAACAAGGAAATAAAGGCTTTAAATGACACACTGGACAAGGTGGGCAGAATACAAAGCAACAGAATACACATTCTTCTCTAGTGCACAAGGAACATTCTCCAGAAGAGATTATATCCTGGGGCACAAATCAGGTCTCAAATGATACCAAAAGACTGGCATCATTCCCTGCATATTTTCAGACTACAATGCTTTGAAACTAGAAACTTTGAAATTAGAACTCAACCACAAGAGGAAAGTTGGAAAGAACTCAAATACATAGAGGCTAAAGAGCATCCTACTAAAGAGTGAATGTGTCAACCAGAAAATTAAAGAAGAATTTTTAAGATTAATGGAAAAAAATAAAAATGAAAACACAACTATCCAAAATCTTTGGGATACAGCAAGGCAGTCCTGAGAGGAAAGTATACAGCAATAAAAGACTTTCTCAAGAAACAAGAAAGATATCAAATACACAGCCTAGCCCTACACCTATAGGAGCTGGAGAAAGAACAGCAAAGGAAGTCTAAACCCAGCAAGAGAAGAGAAATAATAAAGATCAGAGCATAAATCAATGAAATAGAAACTAAAAGAACAGTAGAACAGATCAAAGAAACCAGGAGCTGGTTCTTTGAAAGAATTAATAAGATTGATAAACCCCTGGCCAGACTTATCAAAAAGAAAAGAGAAAGGACCCAAGTTAATAAAATCATGAATGAAAGAGGAGAGATCATAACCAACACCAAAGAAATACAAATAATTATAAGAATATATTATGAGCAACTATATGCCAGCAAATTAGACAATCTGGAAGAAATGGATGCATTCCTAGAGGGTATAAACTACCAAAACTGAACCAGGAAGAAATAGAAAACCTGAACAGATCCATAACCAGTAAGGAAATTGAAGCAGTAATCAAAAATCTCCCAACAAAGAAGAGCCCAGGACCAGATGGCTTCCCAGGGGAATTCTACCACACATTCAAAGAAGAATTAATACTTACTTTTCTGAAACTGTTCCAAAAAATAGAAATGGAAGGAAAACTTCCAAATTAATTTTAGAAGGCCAGCATTACCTTGATCCCAACACCAGACAAAGGCCCTATCAAAAAGGAGAATTACAGACCAATATCCCTGATGAACATGGATGCAAAAATTCTCATCAAAATACTAGCTAAGAGGATCCAACAGTATAGTAAAAGGATTATTCACCAACCAAGTGGGATTTATTCCAGGGCTGCAAGGTTGGTTCAACATCCACAAATCAATCAATGTGATACAATACATTAATAAAAGAAAGAACAAGAACCATATGATACTCTCAAAAGATGCAGAAACAGCACTTGACAAAGTATAGCATTCTTTCTTGATCAAAACTCTTCACGGTATAGGGATACAGGGAATATACCTCAATATCATGAAAGCCATCTACAAACACATTGTTTTTAAGATTTCACTTTCTAAAGATCATTAAACATTATTTCATTTTCTGTTTTTCATTTTAAATCAAATTCTATCCATTTGGGAATAGTGTTTAGGTATTTTTTCAATAGCTTATTATCAGTTATTACTCAAAGATTTATATCCAAATGATAGGCAGGTTTAATGTGTTTTTTAAAAATATATATTTACATATTTTTAAATTGTGCTTTGCATGGTGTTTTATAACATATGATATATGTTTAATGCTCCTGTTTGCAAAATTCCACTGAGCTTGAAACTTTTAAAGAAAGTACTCATCCCGATATCCATATTTCAATACTATGTGAAGTGAAATGCAATCCTGTTTATAGGATCATTTTGTCCTGGTTTTGGGATCATTAGATTGTATGGTGTTGATTCTAGGAAATGTGTTAAGAGTTTCTTTGTGTCTTAAATTGTGTTTAAGTTTTGTAAACACTCTATTTGTCTATTCTTAGCTTTTAAGTGCAGGAATATATAAATTAGATCAAGCCTGCTGATATATTTATTAAATTTTTTTTCTGTGTGTCCTATCAGTTTCTTAAAGACTTTTATTTATTTGTCAGACAGAGAGAGAGAGAGAGAGAGAGAGAGCGCATGAGCAGGGGGAGAAGCAGGCAGAGGGAGAAGCAGACCCCATGCTGAGCAAGGAACCAAACCCAGTGCGGGACTTAATCCCAGGACCCTAGGATCCTGACCTGAGCTGAAAGCAGATGCTTAACCCACTGAGCTACCCAGGCCCTACTTGCCATATTGGTTTCTGATAGAGATGTATTAAAACCTCCCTCTATGATTGTGGATTTCTCAATGTTTTTCTTTTCTCTTTTTATTTGTTTTGTACCTTGGTGTTATTTTTTCCTATTGTGGATTTCTCAATGTTTTTCTTTTCTCTTTTTATTTGTTTTGTACCTTGGTGTTATTTTTTCCTGTTTTTTTATAAGTTTCCTAGGTAGAATTTAGTGATTCATTAGTTACATATAACACAGTGCTCATTACATCGAGTGCCCTCCTTAATGCCCATCACCTGATCGTCCCTTTCCCCCATCCACCACCTCTTCCACAACCCTCAGTTTGTTTCCTAGAGTTCAGCATCTCTTATGGTTTGCCTCCTTCTCAGTTTTCGTCTTATTTCATTTTTCCTTCCCTTCCCCCATGTTCATCTGTTTTGTTTCTTAAATTCTGCATGTGAGTGAAATTGTACAGTATTTGTCCTTCTCTGACTCAATGTTTTTCTTTTAATTGTTAGTTTTTGCTTCATAAATTCTAATTTTGTGTTGTTAGTTATAAGTAAGTTCAGGATTGTGATACCTTCTTGGTTGGTTGTTCTTTTTACTGTAAATATGTAGTGACTCTTAAATTTCTATTATAGCTTCTATCTTTAAATTCTATTTTGGTTGCAATATTTTTAACCTATCTTCCTTTAGTGTTTTCTTGGTGTATCTTCCTATTCTTTACTTTCAGACTTTATGGTTGTAAGTTTTCTCTTGTAAGCAGCATAGAGATTGAATTTATATTTATGATTTTTTCTGATAATCTGTCTTCCAATATTTAAGCTTACTCTACTGAAATGATTATTGATATATTTGGACTTATTTTTGTTTACCCTAGTGCTTTCATTATCTATTCATCAACTTTTACCATTGTATCTCTTTCTCTTTTTTTTAAAATTTTGGATTGAAAAAAATTTACTGCCTTTTTATTTCTTTCTTGGTTGGGAAACTATAGCATATTTGTCTATTCTTTTAACAGTCATCTTCATTTTTAAAGTACATACATATTTTCTTACCATGTCTATAATTACTCAATATTTCCATCTTCTGAGTGCAACATGACCTATTCATTGAACACCAATCCAACTCCAAATCCAGTAATTGTTATATAAATTTAATAACAAATAAATAATAAATATTTTTTTCCAAAAATAAAAAAATGCGCTTTTTTGAAGAGTTTGTTAATTTACAGACATATTTTATAAGCTTCAGAACTCACCATTTTTGTTTAATCTCACACCTTCTCTCCATGTTTACTTACCTTCTGGCTAAAGTTCATTCTTTGAAAACTACTTTAAGGGAGTATATTAGCTTAATCTTCATATGATAGCAGTTATCTTTATTTTGCCCTCATTATAATAGTTTCCCTACTTATGAAGCTGTAGGTTGATAGTCAATGTCTCTTAACATTTCAAAAGATTAAGCTATTGTCTTATGACATCTACTATAGAATCAGAAAAGTTTGGTTTTAGTCTGTCTTTTATATTTTATCAGTATTTTCTAGCTGAAAAATTTTAAACAAATTTCTATGTATTTTTGACATTCTTAAATTTCACTGTGATGTGCCTAGTAAGTTTTTATTTATCCTACTGACCGCTTGTAGTATATTTTAAAATGAAGGACTCTTAGATATCTTTAATTTTTTAAAAAAGGTTACCTTTTGTCTGTTCAAATGCTATTTTTCCACAATTAATACATTTGCATACTTCTGGTGCTTTTCCAATAGATGTGTGTTGGAGATTTTATTTATTTATTTGACAGAGAGAGAATAAGCAGGGGGAGCTACAGGCAGAGGGAAGCTCTCTTCTGAGCAGGGAGTCCCCTGTGGGACTTGATCCTAGGACTCTGGGATCATGACCTAAGCTGAAGGGAGGTGCTTATCCCACTGAGCCACCAAGGCATCCCTGTTGGAGACAATCTATCTCCATGTGTGTTAACTTCTCTTTCATGCATTTTAATGTATTTATCTCCCTTTGCTGCATTTTGGGAAAATTCTTCAGGCCTATCTTCACATTTATTCTCTTTTTTTGTTGTAGCCACTGTAGACTTTATCCAGGCTGTAACATTATTTCAGTGGCTGTTCCAGGATTTTCTCATTGATTTTTTTTTAAGGCTTGTTTTTTTTACTTGAGAGAGAGAGAGAGAGAGAGAGCATGAGCAGGAGGGACAAAGGGAGAGGGTGAGAGAACCTCAAGCAGACCCCCCCACTGAGTATAGAGCCCCACTCTGATGCCTGATGCTAGGCTGGATCCCAAGACCCTGAGATCACAGCCTGACCTGAAGTTGGACGTTTAACTGACTAAGCCATCCATATGCCCCTGCCTGTTCTTTTTAATAACATCATTTCTTCATTTACCTTTGTAAGGCATTTCATTTTCTTCCAGAGTGAATTTACATTCTAAAATTTGATTTTGTAGGTTAATGTCATAGTATTATGTTACTTTATGGAATTTAGAGTTTAGTTTAAATCAGTGGGAAGTTTATCTTTTGTTATTCCCCTCCTCTCTTCTCTCTCTTCTCTGTTTAGTTATTTTGAAGCTGTCTTTCTGAGCCTATCCCAGCAGATGGGGTGAACAAGATTTTATATTACAGATTGTAGGTCCTCTGTTCCAGAGTAAGTTGAGACTATCACAGCTCACCATAGAACCAATGGATGATATTTTTTTATTATGTTATGTTAGTTACCATAAAATACATCATTAGTTTTTGATGTAGGATTCCATGATTCATTGTTTGCATGTGATATCCAGTGCTCCAAGCAATCCATGTCCTCCTTAATACCCATCACCAGGCTCACCCATTCCTTCACCCCCCTCCCTTCTAAAACCCTCAGTTTGTTTCTTGGAGTCCATAGTTGCTCATGGTTTGTTCCCCCTCCCCCCATCTTCATTCTTCCCTTCCTTCTCCTAATGCCTGCCAAGCTATTCCTTATGTTCCACAAATAAGTGAAACCATATGATAATTGACATTCTCTGCTTCACTTATTTCACTTAGCATAATCTCTTCCAGTCCCAACCATGTTGATACAAAAGTTGGATATTCATCATTTTTGATGGCCGAGTAATATTCCATTGTGTATATGGACCACATCTCCTTTATCCATTTGTCTGTTGAAGGGCACCTTGGCTCTTTCCACAGTTTGGCTATTATGAACATTGCTGTATTTTGGGGGTAAATACCCAGTAGTGTAATTGCTGGGCCATAGGGTGGCTCTATATATAATTTTTTGAAGAACATCCACACTGTTTTCCAAAGTAGCTGTACCAGCTTGCATTCCTACCAACAGTGTAAGTGAAATTTATTATTATTAAATTTATTTATTTATTATTATTTAAGATTTCACTTTCTAAAGATCATTAAACATTATTTCATTTTCTGTGTTTCATTTTAAATCAAATTCTATCCATTAGGATAATTCTTCACAACCTCTCCAACACTTGTTTCTTGCCTTGTCAATTTTTGCCATTCTAACCGGTGTAAGGTGGTGTCTCACTGTGGTTTTGATTTGAATCTCTCTGATGGCTAAAGATGCTGACCATTTTTTCATGGTCAGCATCTAAATGGCTGTTAGCCATTTGTATGTCTTCTTTTAAGAAGTGTCTGCTCATGTCTTCTGCCCATTTTTGGACTTGAATATTTGTTTTTTGGGTGTTGAGTTTAAGAAGTTCTTTATAGATCTTTGATATCAGCCCTTTGTCTGTAGTGCCATTTGCAAATATCTTCTCCCATTCTGTGGGTTGCCTCTTTGTTTTGTTCTTGGGACTTCCTGGATTTTCTTGTTCTTTCTCCTGTTTCCTAGTTTCTATGTCTTACTCTTTACTGTGAAGAAGAATTATTTTAGTGAAACATTACTTTCTTGGTAAAGAGTAAAAGAGAAGTAAATTTTGGAGAATTTGCCTTTGTGAAACTGTCTTGATCCCATTCTTATGTTTAATTGATAGTTTGACTGACTATAGAACCCTGTGTTGGAAAAAAATGTTAAAGGTATTTAGAATTCAAAGTCCACTCCACTGTGGACTAGCTATTTGTGTTATTGTTGAGAATGCTGATTCTATTTTTATTCACAGTTCTTTGCATGTGACCAGCTTTTTCTCTCAGAAAGATTTTAGGCTTTTTATATCCTGAATTTTACAGTGATATATCTTGGTGTGTCATTGTTGTGGGCATTCAGTGGGTAAATTCAGGATGGAAATTCATGTCCTTCAGTTCTGGGACATTTTCTTGTATTATTTATTTAATAATTCTTTCTTCTTTTTCTTTTTTTTTTTAATTTTCTAGAGCTCCTATTAATTGGATGTTAGATTTTAATATTTTTTATGTTTTCTGTTTTTTAATTCTGATTTTTTTTTCCATTTTGGGGAGACATTTTTTACAACTTTATTTTCAAAACTGTTTATTGACTGTTTTACAGCATACTTTAAATTTTTAAGAGCTCCTTCTTAGTCTTAGGATATCCCTTTCTCACAGTATTTCTGTTCTTCTTTCATAGATGCAATATCTTTTCTTATATATCTGGGGATATTATAATTGCTTTTGTTTTGTTTTGCTTTCTTCTGGTTGCTGCACCAACTTTCTTCAGAGTTACTTTCTTGTTGTTGTTGTTGTTGTTTTACAAAAAAAGTCTATATTTTTTAGAATTTTTTCTTGAATTCCAGGTTCTCCACAGTTTATGTTTAAAAGTGAGGCAATTAATTAAACATTTATTGGATTCATTATTAACTATCAGGCTTTACTGTGGAGTCCTAGAGTTTTATTGGCAGATCCTAAATATTGATCCCTGTGAGTATTTTCTTGAATTCTTTCATTTCACCTGAGAGGAAAAAAGGCAGTGGTATAACTTCATACAGGCATCTTTTTCATTTAAGCCTATGGATCTTTGCCTTCTGTCCTGAAAGTCAATTTGCATATCTTTGGTTTCCTGGGTTTGAGGAACATTGGCCATGTTGGTGATAAGAGTAGTTAAGACCTGTGCTCCATGCATGCATCTCTTACTCTCAGCTGATTTATTTGGTAAATGCAAAACTGTCTGTGAGGACAGTGTCTCCCCTTTTCTTGTGGTCCAGTTGTCCCTCCAGGTTTCCTCACCTGTTAGGAACTCTATTAAAATGGCTGGTTATGGGCTCTCCTTCAATTTCTCTCTCTTTACTTCATGCTGACTTTAAAAAATACTTTACTCTGGAAAATGTAGAAATATAATGCTAAAGGATTTTTATTGTAGTATTTAACTACAGAATTCTACTGTTTTTCGCAGGTGACAATTTACCAGTCCTAGAGTATATATCATGATTGGTTTAAATCAATCGCAACAATTACATTTTCCTTTGTCATTCCCTTTGTTCTGAAGGGGAGTATGTTAGTCAGTCTTGGCCAATGAAATATAAGAAGTTTATTGGAAGAGAGTTTTCTCCCTGATAAGACAGACTTTTTTTTGCTGCTTTCTACATTTTTCAATGATTTCTTGTTCTTGCTTTGTATACTAGCGTCCCTCATATCTTTAAATATAGTTAGCATGTTTATTCTAAAGTCTAGTCTTTTTTAATTATTCTTTTTCAGATGGTACATGTTATTTGGTTTATACCTTTCTTCCTGTTAATTTTTCTTCTCATGAGTCTTGGGAACTTAATATTCCTCTTTCAGGTGGTATGTATTCGAGTCAGGTTGGAAACCAGGCCCTAGTTAATGCGTTCCCACTAGTGGGTGTCCCTTGTTGTGTGAATTAAGGTAAGAGGAATGGAAGAACCCCAGAGCTGAGAAACCAGGTGCCCAAAGCCACTGCTGAGCACTGTTGCCTACCCACTCAGTGCATTACGTCATGAACAACTATTTCCTTTTTGTTGATTAGCCTTAAGTTCACCACAATAATTCCTGCTACTGCCTTTCTTTCTTTCTATTAAAGAATTCTTTGGTTTTTAGGAGCAAGAACAAGGCAGGTCAAACGTTGATGAGATTATTTACTCTTAACAGATAAGATTTCCACCAGTTTTCCTTTATCAGTACAGTGATCATGCAATTCTCATCCAAATTGAGATACTTTTGACTGAAAAAATAAGAGCTAGGGAAAACAGGTATAAACCAGGGCTTTTTTTTTTTTTTTTTTTTGCAAACTGAGTTGTGTGTTCCCTTTATTCAACATTGGTAAACCTCATGTCTGCCAACAGAGGCAAGTATTTGTATGCTATAGCACTTAGAAGACATTAAAAAGTGTTTATTGAACTCTGAGCTACTCTTATTTATATTGTGAAGTATCACCTGTTTCCTCCACCTCTCTGAGACATTCTGGATCTACTCTCACATCAATCCTAGCTGTGTTTTTGTGTACCTTTATATTCATTCACATGTTGTCCTCTATGTTTTTGGCTTCTAATTGAAGCCTTTCTATATATATCTATAAAGTTTTAGAATAGAGCTTCCCCTTCCTCCTTGCATTTAATACTATCCTCTTGAACAAGCCATGCTCTTCCCATTGCTATAGTATACTCTTAAATTCTGGTCTATTTTGTTGCTCTAGGATTGCCTCACTGCCTTGAAATATCTTTTTTTTTTTTAAAGGCAATCTTTTATTTATTTATTTATTTGACAGACAGAGATCACAAGAAGGCAGAGAGGCAGAGAGAGAGAGGAGGTAGCAGGATCCCTGCTGAGCAGAGAGCCCGATGCGGGACTCGATCCCAGGACCCCGAGATCATGACCTGAGCCGAAGGCAGCGGCTTAACCCACTGAGCCACCCAGGCGCCCCAACAGCAACAAGTCATGTGAAACTAAATGAAATGAGTTGTCGGTTCTTTCCTATTTCATAATTATTTCTCATTTACTCCAGCAGGCATTCTAGGATATACTGCAGGGACCTGTATATCCCCTTACCTCCCACTCTCCAACAAACAATATTAACAAACTATGAACATCAGCATTAACATAACTTCAGGACCTCTGAGATATTATATATAGCAGCATTAAGGAATATGATTATTTAAAACAAGAAAATCTAGGTTTTTGTTTCTGTTTGAAGGGTGAAGTTAGAAAAATTTGCAGGTGGTTGCAACTTGGAAACTTTACAGTAATGAGCCAAAATGATCTACTCTTACAAGTTCTTAAGTGTAATTTATTGATATTAACATCACTGGTCTCACGAAATTAGTTACCTTTCAAAAAAAATTTCCAAAAGAATCAAGTTTATTTAGGTGGTATTTAATCTGTATCAAATAACACACACACACACACACACACACAGAGCGTGCACACACAAGCCTTATACTTTTTATTCTTTTAAAACGTTGAATAATGAAATGTACTCAACATATGAAAAAGTATACAAAACGATTATATAACATATATGTGTACCAGATATGTTCTTAAAAGAAATATACTTAACAAGGATTACATTTCCTCTTTTTCTTCCTTTTAAAAAAAGATTTTATTGATTTATTTGAGAAAGAGAGCAAACATGAGAGGGGGAGGGGCAGGGGGGGAGGGGCAGGGGGAGAAGGAGACGCAGACTCCCCGCTGAGCAGGGGGCCTTACACGGAGCTCTCTCCCAGGACCCCAGGATCCACACCTGAACCGACGGCAGATGTTTAACTAATTGAGCCACCCTGGCGTCCCCCTCTTTTTTTTTTCTTCTAAGGACTTCAATTATCTGTGCCATCTGTTCTCTTGCCCTCAGGATATAGGAATTCTTATAAGGAATTTGTGACTGGGGAAAGGGAGAGATACCCTAAATTATTTAGAGAAGGCCAATATAGTTTATATAGTTTAATGTTCTTCATAGTTGAATATAGTATCCACTGAAAGAACTAAGAGACAGTGACTACATCTTTAATAACAACTTAATAAAAAGAGCATCATATCTAAAGTCTTAATCATCTACGAAGCCTGAGTTGAGAGGAAACTGGCAGGGGTGCCCATCCTAAAAAGATTTTTCTCATCACCGGTTACAGTGTCTGAAAACCCATTTTTGGAATTGCTCTATTGAATCATGAAATCTTTTAGATATTACAAATCTCCTATCAAACTAGTTACTCCTTGAGGGATCACATCTTATTTATTACTAGCACAATTTCTGGCAGATAATAGGTGTTCAAGAACATGTCTGCTGAATGAATATGAAGTAACATCCATACAGAGGACGTTGGTAAGAACTGTTCTTTTTTATTATTAATTTTTATTAACATATAATGTATTATTTGCCCCAGGGGTACAGATCTGTGAATCGTCAGGCTTACACACTTCACAGCACTCACCATTTCACATACACTCCCCAATGGTAAGGCCAGTTCTTGAAGCTCATGTTCAACTAACAATTGTTCAATAGCTTGAAGAGAGTAATCAACTTATAATATTCTTGACCAAGAAGGGGGACCATTTTAATCTAGATTACCAGGCTCTTCATATCTTTATTTTTCCAGTTCCAATATACTTGGTTATATTATTGGAAATAGAAAGTTGGGACTTGAGTTGAGAGATCAGCAAAAAGGAGAGAGTCATTTTTCAGGGAAACTTACTCTTCAAATTAAATCATTTAATTCTTTAATTACAATTTTAACTGTTATCATCTATAGAATATCGTATAATGCTTATGATATACCAAGCTATGACTAAAAGTATGCTGCTTTTATAAATATATATTTATGTAAATATATAATAAATATTACAAATATTACATATGTATATATAGGCTTGTAACTTTATTATGATATAGTGTTACCTATGATTCAGAGGTGTGAATCCTTAGAGTGAAATGTAATTCGCACTTACATATTCTTTTTAGGAGAAAATTTCCCTGTTTTGAAGTGATCTGCTTCATGATACAAAGACCATGAATTATATTTTGAAAAGGAGAAAGAGGTTTGTAATCAAGATGGAAAGTTTTGACTGTCACCACCATTATCACTTCTACCATTTATTTACACTGTGGGTACAAAGGGGTTGATTACTCTCTATAATCTATCATCTGTTAGCTGTGCATTGCATAATTCTGTGAAGCTCAGAGATTAAATGTCCTCAGTTAGTAAATAGTAGATTCACATGTTCACAGAAATCAACTATTTAAAGGATTAAATTAGGTGCCCTATCTCCACTAATTATCCTTCTCAAGTATAAAATATCTTCTTAATCTATGATTCCATTTTCTCTCCTTTGTATTTTTTCTTTTTCTCTCTTTTAACATCTTCTTTCTTTCCTTTCCATTTCATTCCCTTTTTCTGTGCTAATCTAATGTTCAAATTCCAAAAAGAGGGCAAGAAAGTGGATAGAAGTTGTGTGATATACGTGGAGAAAGAAAAAGAGGGAAGAGAGAAGTTTGTGGTTGAATAATACCTTCTTCACTTAAGAAAAAAACCCACACACTCCAATTCTTCCACATCATATATGCAGATTTGTAATGTTTTTAGATAAACATACATGTATAAATAAAAGTGAAGTTATAATGCAAATACTGTGGAGGAGAGGGGTGCAGTTTCTTAACCCGAAAACCAAAAAATAAACATTACATCAAAACACAAACCAAACAATTCTGCTCACATTCCCAACTATCTTCTTTTTTGCTATTAAAAAAAATACCAAAAAAAGCTCTTATCATCTCTTTACTCTGAAATGCACGTGTGTGTGACCTGCATGCAAAGGAAGACCAGAGAGAGGGGGATGATGCTTAATGCAAAATAAAATCCATTTTGTAAATATGTTATTTTATTTTATTTTCTAATAGCCTCCCTTCTGGTATTTACAGAAGATTTCTCCTTGTGTATTTTATACAGGCATATGAGTACAAGATATAGGAGTGCATCGAATGTGGATTACTGCTCATTTGCCTTTTCCAGGAAGCGTGGTGTAGACCAGTAGACATAGTGTTAAGAAAGCTCCCCAAGGACAGTGAGGATTTGTCAGTGTGCTTTTTATTAAAGAATGCAGAAAATGTTGTGTTTGGCTACAGGTTGACATTTTCAAAAGCATATTCTTAGGACAATAAAAAACATTTAGGATAAACATTAAATTTTTACTTCATTTCTAAACACCATATATACTTCTAAGAAAACAAGAAATACACAAAAAAATGAAGACAATTCTATTGTAGTTCCACCCCAGTTGATTTTTTTAACACAGTTTTGCCATATTTATACATATGAAAGTATGTAATATGTTAAACATATAAAAAGTGAGATTAATAGGTTGGCTTCCAGAAACACTCTACAAGAGAGAAGGGGAGCCATACTGGTCTTTGGGAGAAATCCAATCTTAGTACTAATTGACCTCTTGGTCCAGCCCAGTTCTGATGTTGCGGGATTCCTTTGATGGGGATAAAAGCTTCCCTTGTTTTAACGACAGATTGCAGATCACTTCTTAAATGTGTACACGTTTGGAGTTCAGTAGGTCTTCCTGAGGAACTAGGGACACCTTCCTTCATTGATGTGGGTTGCAATTGCTGCTAAAACCTGGGAGTCAAAAGCAACGAGGGGGGTGGGGAGCCGCCATTTGCAAAACCGGAAATGATTAAAATCTCAGGGTTGAGACCATTCCCATTAAGTTAAGGCTTGCCAAGACCACAGTTCCTGCTTCTGTTGTCTACCCTGAAGAGCATAGAGTAGAGGTTTGTCTACCATAAGGTTGGCAGTAGAATCTCTCCAGCTATTGAAGAGCACAAGGGAAGAGTGAGTCATTGGCGTGGCCGGCACCGGGGAAGCGCGCTAATTTGAGAGGTCAGCAGCGAGTCCAGCTCAATGGCCTAGTCTCGCAGGCTGAGGCTCGGACCCTGCCGGCCTCCGTCCTCTTCCGCTCGCCTCAGGTACAGCCCGGCGGATCCCTCCGCCGCAGCGTGCGCTCCCGGTAGCGCCGCGATCGGCTCTTCGGCAATACCCGGATGGAAGCGTAATGGCCGCCATCAGGGACTCGCAGGCAATGGGGACCACGACAGGTATTCCCTATGAGCGGGGCCGCCCAGACTTGTTAGGATGCCGGGACTTCTAGATGGCCAGCCAGGGGGCAAAATGCGAGTTTGTGTGGGGGGGTGTCAGGGTCCCCTGAACCAGCTCAGGGTTCCGCCTCTTGTGATAGGAAGCGCCTGCTAAATAGTCCCGGCTATTCAGCGCTTCCGCCTAACTTGCCGCAAAGTTTTTCTAGAGAAGTCGCCCCTTTTACTCAGCGCTCCTGCAGGCTGCTAGAGCTAACCTTCCTCTTCTTAGCTGGGTTTGCACTACGCTCGGGCTTTTTGAACTTTGCTTCTCCCATAGCCTAGGAGCTGGAGCGGGAGCGCGGCGACCGTGTGCCTCCGCGCGCCCGAGGGGAGCCGAACCTCGGAGGAAGGGGCGGATCGGGCGCGGTGTTTGGGACGGAGCGGGGCGCGCGGCGCTCGAAGCACCCACTCGGCGCATTCCGGGGCTGGTGGAGACAGCATGGGTACTGCTGCGACCGCACCCCTCGAGCCGTAGATTCGCAGGCCCACGGCAGTCCGACTCGACGGCGTCCCCATTGTGGGTCCAGTCTCTGGTCATTGGAGGTCTTTTCTTGCATCTACGCTCAGCTCTCTGGCGCGCGCTCCCTCCTCCACAGAGTTGGCCAAAGGCGCCCTTCTTGCAGACCCCAACCACACCCAGTGGCCGATGGATTTCTTTGTAACTGGCTTTCTCACTTGTAGGGTCCATTTTGAGGCTGTTCTTAACATGGTGTCCTCATTGTCAAGTAGACAGTCTCTTCCTAGATGGATATGGTAATGGAGAATATATAGGGTGAATGTATATAAGGTGAAATGTTGTAACTCTTTTAAGTAGACCAACAAAACAGGGTAGCTTTAAGGTTCAGAATACAAAAGTTTAGGTTCAGTTTTGCTTAATTCGGGGGGGCGTTTAGTATTTGTGAGGTATTGTAGCCAAAACATTCGTTGGGTATGTTTGGATATCAAAAGTATAAAAAACACCAGAAAAATAAAATAAGTCACTATTTAAGGAATTCGTAAGAATGCTGAACTTTGGTTATAGCAGTGGTGAAAAAGACACTAAACTGAACATCAGGATAGGAATTTCATTAACTTGAGTGACTGTGTTAGGTTTAGTTTACTGTTTTTTTTTGTTTTTTTATGCAGCCAGGGATCTGATTTGAGTGTATCTTAAAGTTAGTATTCTCAGGTTGAACAGATAGAAACCATTTAAGTTGAGGGAGTGAAATAACCTGACATTTTTCAAAGTTTTAGCTGCAAATCCATAGAAATGAATTTATTATCTTTTAGCAAAACTGTATGTTTCTGATACTTATAAAGGAAGACATTGCATTGGGTTAACATTTTTCAGGCCATTAGCATTTCATGAGGATGGTAAGCATAGTAGACCACGTTCATTTTTGTTAAAATTCTTATAAATAAGATGAGCTCCGAGTGTAGAAAATTGTTAACAAAAGGGGAGGGAGGGAAAAAATGCAGGTATCTGACCTGTTTTGCACATTCAGACTATTCCTTATTGTTGCAGTGAAAGTCAGAATCAATGTCAGTTCAAAATGTTATATCTGTTTTTATGGAAGGGTAAAAGAATATACAACCACAGTGAATACCTATCTGTGCATCAATAATGTATGAGCTTTTAAATGGTTGAGTTTTTTTTAGAAATTATTATCACACTTTAAATCCTATTCTGTTCTTTCTTAATAGTGTGTGTGGTCCCAAGTTTTTGTATCTTGAAGCATTCCAGAAGATATATTTTAGCATAAATACACAATTTGACTCCAGAATGTACTTTAAACATGTCCTTTAATGTACTTTTATTGTTACTTTTCTGTTTGGAATTGTTCTTATGGAAGCATTGTCTGCTTTAGATCACTTAATACAACCTTTTTGGGGGAGGGGAGGGGATGATGAAAGTTTCCTTCAGGGACTCTACCAGAAGTTTTGTGATAAAGCACTATAAGGAGAAGGAAAGAATTGTGGTGAAGTTGAAATTTTTATTATCTGATTCCAGGTGTGTAGGCTCTGAAAGTTTTAGTTCTGTATGGGGGTGTTGGCTTTACATGGTAAGCAATTTTCATAGGACGTTAGAAAGCACAAGTGAGTATAAAGAGGTAGTATGGTGGTAGTGGTAGTAGGATATCTGGCTTGGAATCAGATCTAGATTATTCTAGGTTTGTGATTTTGTTGGCAAGATTCATTTTCCTGATCTTGAAATAAACAAAGTGAACTAGATTGAGCCTAACCTCCCTTCTAAACTTTGAGTTTTGTGATTTTTATAAATTTATGTTGTGTTATCATGGAGTAGCAATGATGGGTTATGGGCCAGAAGTGGAGAAGGTTTTCTTTTTCTCTTAAATTTAAACACGTAATATGAAGCATAATTGAATCAAGAGTATAAAAACATTTTAATAACAGGTTTTGCAGTCAGTTTTACAATCTTGGTCTTCATTTCCAGATATCGTCTCTTTTGATCACTGTTCCTGATTGTGGCTTTGTCCAAGCATTAAATTGCGTGCCTTTTGTTCCTTGAAGAAGGAGGTATGGTAAAGATTGAAGTATTACAGCATGTAGTCTATTAAGTAGTAAGTTAATATGTTTTGATATTGGACAAAATAAAGTAAAATATTTAATGTATACATAAGTTGCTTATAGTTTTATTTTTGGCCTACATAAAATACTTACAGGTTTTCTTTTAATGTAAGCAAAAAAGGTCTTTTTGGTTTTGTAGTATATTATTTAATACTCCATTATTGATGTAATGATAATTTTAACTATATTCTTCTAAATATTAAGACAGCAGTAAAGTCTTCTGGGTAATGAACGATGGAGTTACATATGGTAGGAAGATGTTTTGAAGTTGTATAAATGACCAGAACAGTGTTTGTGTTTTGCTCTAATAAGTGCAAAGTAATGCACCTAAAGAAAAGCTGAAATATATTTATATTATGATTAATGGCATCTACATTATGAGTCAGAAAAGGTACTTGGGAATCACTGTGGAATTATGACTGGTTTCCTGAAGGCAATCTTTTGAATATTTTGGTGTGAACAAAAAGAAGGAAAAAAAAAATCTGCCATCAAATCCATGATATTATAAGGAAAGCTTTGTTTGCATACTTAGTGGAAAATATTGTACCCTTGTACAAAAACATGGTTTATCTACCCTTGAAATACAAGTGTCTCTTACTGTTTGTTTTGGATAGGTACTGGGATACCACAGTATCATATAATTCCTCTCACCAAATACAGTAAGTATACCCATAAATATAACCCTAAATTAGAAATAAGATTATTTACATAACTACTGAAATAGCTGAAGTAGACTAAACCAACTTAAATTATTACTTCAGTAATCATAACCATGTTTTGCCATTAGTTTTTCTAGTAGATGGCTTGGTTTTCAGGGTCATTTTTCACAAAGGCAGGAATGTTTTATTTTATTTATTATAAGTTAATGTCTAACAACTAAGTACAGTGAATGGAGAGTGGCAAAGTTTAGATACTGGGTACTTACCTGTGTTCATTTATATATGTAATTGCTTCCTACATAACATCTGTTTGCCCTCTTACTGAGTTAGGTTCACATGGGTACTGTGTTGTTCCTGAATAAAGTAAATTCTGAGTGCTAAGAATTTTCTTTACTGTGTTTAATCCAAAACTCTCAGAAAAAGTAATATGATGAAGAATGAAAACTTCAAGTAATGAAGTAAACAAGAGGTTGCTCTATGATGACTGACCAAAATGATTTGGATTATTCCATCTTAAAAATTGTGAGCAAAGTCTGACTGAATTTTAAAATCACTATTGGTTTGACTGCATGAAATAGATATCAGAATATCAGAATGAAGTTGCATGACTTGACGCTTAGGATAATTAAGTAGGTTTCACATAGGTCTCATTTCAAGAAATGGTAATAGCTAAAAAATACTGGTTTCACAGAAAGTCTAATAATTTCACAGTGTGGTAAAATCATCACTGATTCCTAATTAAAATTGAGTTGTTAAAAGGTTATAGCTGGTAGAAAAAGAAGTATGTATTTGTTGACCTTGAACAACACAGGGATTAGGGAAACTGACCCCCTACACAGTTGAAAATCTGCATGTATTCTTTTGACTCCTTTAAAACTTAATTACTATAATACCTCTGTTGACTGGAAGACTTACTGATAGCATGAATATTTGATTAACATATGTTGTTATATATATTAGATACTGTATTCTTAATAACATGATAGTAAAGTAGTCTAGAGAAGAGCAAATGTTACTAAAATCATAAGGAAGAGAAAAATATATTTATAGTACTATACTGTATCAAAAAAATCTGTGTGCAAGTGGACCTGCGTGGTTCAAAGCTGTCTTGTTCAAGGGTCAGCTGCATATTAATTTTATCAACTCAGTATCTCTTCATTTGGGGAGCCATCTCTCCCCTATTATGAGTGGTTAGTAGGCCAATCATATAGTCTTATAACCCAAGCCTAGTCATCCCTGTTGAAATAGTGATGGCCTGTTAAGCAGAATCTTGATAATTAAGAATCCTTCTTTGGAATTGATGTATGAATCTTAAGAGAAAGATCCTCCCTTTTCTCTAAAGTTACTAATGGGGTCGGGTGTTAGTGACATTCTTTCCCACATGTATGAGGACCCCATCTGTAGTAGGAAAAAGTGAAGCCATATGGAAATGGGAGATGGGTGGCAATAGCATGCCAGTTTCAGTTCTAGAGACAATGGTTAAGAGTATCTGTGGTTTTCTTTTGATTCTATCAGTTACCATGGTGTCCTTCCCCATCCTATGTGCCAAAATTTTGTATATAAAATAGTTTGAATTGGATTGCAGCGGAAAATGTTCTAATGGATATTTGGCCCTAATCAATTTAGGATCTGTAGCTTCACATTGATCACATCCATCCACAATTTCCCCCTTTTCTTCCACCTTATGAAAGATTCCCATCGCTCATCATTCATGTATATATTCAGTCCTTCATTCAACCTACAAACATTTGTTGAGTGTCTGCGATGTAGAAGTATGTGCAACTGTCTGGATAGTCAAACATTTTACCTGCTAGCTGAGTGGATGGTGGACTTCCTTTAATGTAGCACATTTTTATAGATTTAGGTTACACCAATCAGTAAGTGTGTGTTCAGAGTAATCAGTGCTGTGCCAGCATTTTAGTAATATGAAAGAATAAAAGGAATTCTTTGCCTTCAGAGTGCTTATAGTTTAGTTAAGGAACCCAGATGAACATCTATGAAATAATACAAAAGCAGATAAATGAATGCATGATTGTATGGTATGGATTTTAAGTCTGAGTTCTGATAGAAAAGAAATTAATGAGGGACTGGCAGGTTTCTTGAAGGAGGTATCACAGCAAGTGGGTTTTAACTTACGAATCAAGTTTTGTTAGGCACAGAATAATTGGGGAAAGGATGGAGTTGAAAATGACTGAGGGCTGATCAAGATGGCGCGGAAGTTGGTTTGACTGTAACAATTTGTATTTTGGGGGAGTAAAAGGTACTGAGATACAAGGTTGAGTATTATAGGTAAATTCATGTGTGAGGCATTTGGAAAGCCAAACACATTTTCTTTTCTGATAAGGTAGGGATTTCTTTGAATAAAATGTTTATATTTCTTTTAAGTGTGATGCCACTTTTTGTGATGCTAAGATACAAATTAAGTGTAATCGAGTGATGGAAATTTACTTGTGGAAAAGATCTTGTTATGTTCCTCTGCCTTGAAATTAAAAAAAAAAAAAACCACAGTCATTAACCTACAATGCTGTTCTGTTTTATATGTTATATGCATATAATATATATAAAATTGGTTTTTTCTTCTTATTTGTCCCCTTTTTTGGAGAGATCTCATAGTAACTGTCAAAACCATATCCTTCCTGTAGAGATACAGCCAGTTCAAAACTAATGTTGCAGTAGATATAAAAACATTCTGAGAGAGATAAAGAATGAAATTAATGTTTGTTTTTTGTTTGTTTGTTTTTTTTTTTTTTGAAATTAATGTTTGATTACTCATAATAATACTTGTTTTGAGCTCCAGATACTAGGAATGATAATGTAGGTTAATTCTTCCATTAAATGCTGTTGTCTACTTAACCTTTTTTATTCAATAACCAGTTAGCTGATCTTCAACTCAAAAGAGTTAACATTTGGAACATTCCTATTTACCAGGTTTGACAAACTTTTGCTGTAAATGGCCAGATAGTATATATTTTAGGTTTTGTGGGCAGGGTGGTTTCTTTGGGCCTATCTGCTGCTATTGTAACATGATAGCAGCCATAGGCAATATGTAAATGAATGAATGTGGCTATGTTCTAATGATACTTAATTTACAAAAAAAGGCAGCAGGGTACATTTGGCCCACAGGCTGTTGTTGGCTGTGGACCACCTATCATAGACTTAATGTGGCATTTCATTCGACAGCTTCTCATGCTCACATTTTCCCATTATCCTCCTCTATAGTAACTATAGATCAATTATTTTATTATTTTCTAAGTTCACCTCTTCCACTTGTTCAGTAGATCCTACGCCTTCTCATCCTGCGAAGGACATTGCTACTGCTTCTCTGTTTTTTCTCCTGCATCATCAGTTTTTCAGTGTAATTTCTCCCAGTTTTAAAAAACAAACAAAACAAGAAAATAACACTATTTCAGTTCTTGCCTTGGTTTTTTTATACTAAAACTCTTTAAAAGAGTTGTCTGTATTCATCTCCACTTCCTTTCTTCCCATTTCTTCTTAAATCTGTGCTAGTCAGCCCTTCTACGGGGCTAGTCTATGTCACCAGTGGTCTTGACATTCAATCTAGTGGTCAGTTCTCACTCCTCATCTTGCTTGACAGAGTTGATCAATCCCTGATCCGGGAAACTCTTTACTTTGCTTTCAGGATACCACTGTCCTAACTTACTCACTGGTCATTCCTTCCATTCTTACTAGTTGGTTTTTTCTTCTCTTTTTACTGTAAATGTTGTAGTATCTTGAGGCTTAGCCCTTAGACTTCTCTCCGTGTGTACTTATTGCTTGGTGATTTTATTCAGTTCTGAATACATAAATATATACACACACCCCAGTGACTCCAAAAATTTTATTTTACCCCAAGGTCTGTGTATTCTCTGTTCAGCTACACATCCACATTTCCACTTGAATACCAACTAGATCTCTCAAATTCTATATGGCTAAAACTGAACTCTTGATATACTTTTTATACTTAGTGTTTTCACATAGTCTTTCTATATTAATAAATAGCAATTCATTTCTTCCGGTTGCTGATGTTAGGACTTTAAGAGTTAATCCTTAACATACTCTCTCTCTTCACAGACCTGATTTAATCTGTCAGCATATCTTTTGGCTAGGTCATCACAGCATATCCACCATCTAACCATGCCTCATTGTCTCCACCAAAGTCACCACCATTGTCTCATGTCACCATCATCTCTCTCCTGACATTTGTAGTATAATTATCTCCGAACTGGTCTTCTAGCTTTCACTCTTACCTCCTTCCCAGATACTCTGTTCTTAACATTGCAGCCAAATTGATCTCTAAAAAATCATTCAGCTTATGTTATTTCTCTACTCCCAAGTGCTCCAGTAGCTTCCCATCTCATTTATAGTAAAACCAGGGTCTTTTTGGTGTCCCTCAGGCCTTGTTCCAGTTCCATTACTTCTTTGACTTCATCTCCTACTGCTTTCCCTCTAGTGTTTTCTGTTTCAGTCATACTGACATTCTTTCTAGTCTCTGAACATGTTGGGCACACTCTACACTCAGTGTTAGCACTTACTATTTCCTTTTCTCGGAATGCTTTCTGCCTCCACTTCTTTTTTTTTTTTTTTTTTTTTTTTAAGATTTTATTTATTTATTTGACAGAGAGAGATTACGTGTAGGCAGAGAGGCAGGCAGAGAGAAAGAGGAGGAAACAGGCTCCCCGCTGAGCAGAGAGCCCGATGTGGGACTCGATCCCAAGACCCTGGGATCATGACCCGAGCCGAAGGCAGTGGATTAACCCACTGAGCCACCCAGGCGTCCCTCTGCCTCCACTTCTTAGGATCTTGGCTCAAAAAAGACTTTTTCAAATGAGGGCTACCTGACTTTACATTAATTGCAACTCTCTAGTTCTGCCTGTTTTTCTCTACTTTATTTTTCTCTGTAGCACTTGGGATGTTTGAATATATTAAATAATTTACTTACTTTATCACCTAAGTAACTAGCAGAGTGTAATGTCCATGAGGTGAGGTATTTTTGTCTGTCTTATTCACTGCTGTATTTTCAATGTTTCGAACAGAGACTAGCACAGATTTGGTGCTAGCTACATGGTCAACACTATGCCAGATGTTGGTGATACAGCAAAAAACATGACAGATGTGTTCCTTGTATTTATACAGCTTTTATTCCAGTGGTGGAGACAGATAGAAAATAAATTGGCAAATACATAAAATATTCCCAGAGTGTTACAAAAAAGAAATACAAGAGGTTTAGATAGGGAATAATTTTTTTCTGTTTGAGAAGTGATGCTTTATAGGTTGGGGAAGGCCTTTCTTGAGGTGATGATATTTGAGCTGAGACCTAAAAGATGAGAAAGATCTAGCCATTTGAAGAATAGAAGGAACAGTTCAAGCAGGGAATAGCAGGTGCAAAGGCCCGAGATAGAAAAAGAGTATTTGAGGAACTGAGAGACTATCTGTGGTAGCTTGCTGGAGTTATAGTTACAGATGAGGAGAGTGGTGTGAGGTGAAGTTTAAGAAGGAGGTTACAGTACCAGATGTCACTGCTCCTTGTAAGCCTTGGCAGAGATTAAATTTATTTTAAGTGCTTTGGGAAGCCACTGCAGATTTTAAAGCAGGGAGCATAGTGATCTATTTTATAATAAGATCCCGTTTGCTCCTTTGTGGAGAATGGATTCGGAGGAAGGTGGTGGGCAAGAGGGAAGCGTGAATGCCAGTTAGAAGGTTATTTTAATCCAAGTTACAGATGACAGTGGACTGAGATGATGACAGTAGAGATGGAGAGAAGAAGAATTCGAGATGTTTTTTGGGGATGGAATTGACAGGTCTTACTTATGGATTAGAGTGGGAGTAGGGGAAAGAGGATGCAGGATGATTCCTTGACTTCTGAGATGAGTAACTGTATGGATTGTGGTGCTATATTACTAAGGTGGGGAAGCCTGGGAAGTAGAATTTGCTTCTGTCATAGAGACAGGTGATTTTGGGGGCCAGAGAAAAATTGAATAGTTTGTATTATTGTGGGACGCTGAGGGTAAATGGGAAGCATGTTGATGCATGTTGTCCCAGTCAGATAGCCATAAGTTTTTTGATTCCCCCCACCGTGTGTTCCAAAATCTTAAGTAAAATCTGCCTGATCTACATCATTGCCACAGCAAAATGACAGAAGAAGGAAAACACAAGCGATGAAATAATCTTTCTCCTTCCCATACTAAATTGAGTGGTTTCTATTTTACTTTGGGTGGATTACTTCTGATTTTTCTCCCAGTTTCCACATACTGAAAAGGTGATTTCTGAAGGGCTGATAGAGTGTGTGCATGTGTGTGTGTGAAGTCAAATTCCATTACAGCAAAAAAGTTTACATGACCTGTAGCATTTGCTATAAAGTAACTTAATCTAAAGTCACAGGAAGTCAGATATTTTGGTTGCAAGTAAAAGAATAAATGCGTCAAGAGTGTGTTAGGACCCTGTGTACCAATCATCTTGGTTTTTGTGAGGGATAAATGAAAAATATAAAATAGAACTTATCTTTAAGAAGATTATGAATCACCTTGGGAGGTAAAACTTAAAAATGAAATGTTGTGACTATAAAGCAGCGTAATGAAATGGTGAGCAATGGTTGTACTTTAAATGGATATTCAGAGAAGGGAGAGATTTGTGTGTATTGCAGGTTTCATGTCCCTATAGGAGGTAGATTTAGAAAGGAAGCTCAACCAGTATTGAGAAAATAGAAGGGGATGACAAGCCTGGTGAAAGGAAATAGGATAAAAAAGTGAATAAAGGTGTGTGTGTAGGGGAGTGGAAAGCATCTTTAAATATGGGGCACTGTACACTATATATGTAGTCATTGTGTCAGTAATAAGAAAGAAGATTAACCTGAACCAGGAACTGCTTCTATATTTTAACTTTTGATTTGGGACCTTTGATTTGGGACTCCTTCATAATTGTATACCAACCAGTGTTACCAGCCTACCTGAGTGTACATGGCTCACATGTATCCCAGCATTTTGAATCTCTCTGTATCTGTCCTTAATTACATTAGCATATTTAGCTCCTCATTTCTCTTTTCTGTGTTTAAGTTGCTTATTAGGCTATGATTTGGCGAGAGCTGCCTTTTATTATATCTGTTAATTCTACAAAATGTATTCTTTCACTTAAAATATGATAAATATTACCCCTACAGATAAACTTTTTAAAAACTTAAAGCAGCTACCAAAAAAAGCAAGCCCAGAATGTGTTTCACGTCATGAAAAGATTATTATTTTGAAGGCACTATAAGGTTCTGCTTTTAAATGAAGTTTTAGGTTATTTTGTAATTTTCTTCTAGATCCCTCTTAGGCAGAACCTTAGGTTTTTTTCACTAAGCTCTTCTTGCTGCATGCTTCTTTTGTTTTATTTCTAGTTATATATTCATATGAGTGTTTTGAATTCAGTTATCTCTATAGAAAAGAATTCGTTGACTCAAGGAATGAAATTGTTATACAAAATAATGGCTAATTATATTAGTCCTTCGGTCTGTGTGATGTGACGTTAGGTTACAGAGCTACATGCTGAGTTACAAATTAGGGGAGGCTAAAATCAGAGTTTTTTTAGTTCTTCAATGCTTAAGCAACAAGAATTTAATAAAGAGCATAGATTCTTTTTATACCATTTCAATAAAGCTAAAGACTATAGAATGTCTTTGCTTTGTAATCTGTTGTAGAAAGCAAATGAAACTTTAGGAATGGTGCCTTTTGATTTACTGTACTCTATTCAGTTGTTTCTTATCCTTGGCATTTCACTTTGGGAATCATCTTTTTAAAATTTCTCTGCAGTTCCTAACCTATGTTAACATTGCCAGTTCTCTGGTTCCTCGCTTTCTATTTGGATTTGTCAGTTAGTCCTCTAAATTTTCAGACTTCTATTTTTACTATTTCCAATATATCTTGCTTTCTAGTACCATTCTAATAATATTTCTAAAATACTGCTTTTATAACTTCTCTCTGCTCATGAACTCACCATGGCTCCTGGTTACCTTTCATCTCAAGTTCAAATCTGTCCTCTGTAGTCTGTTCTCACTTAACCTCCCCATTATACGTTTTCTCTGTTATCTAGATCCCACAGTGCCATGGGAGAAAAATGCTTTTCTTCCAATATTACTCTTTTTTTCTGCTCTAGGTAGCCTTTGCTCCTTTTGTGCAAGTTTAAGTCTACTGCTCTTTAAACGATCATCACGAAACCTACCTTTTTGTGAATTAAAGGCAGTCAGCATTGATCTATCAACTTAATGTCTTAAGAGTCTGGTTACAAGTAATAGAACTAGCTTAAAGTAGTTTAAGTCATCATAAGGGGTAAAAGGAATTATTTTAAGGATATAAGATTTCTTAGAATTCAAGGGCAAGAGTAGACACAAGCCTCACTAAAGACTTGGCGGTAGTAACGTTGACCTCTTGGTTTCACTCAGAGTACTTAGGAGAGTTGATGATTTCTCCCCCTGCTGTTTGGGTAAGTTTGTCTTTTGCTTTGCTATGCTGTCATTCCCTAAGAAATTTAACTTGTTGTTAAGAAATCTAACTTATTTAATTTAATTTAATTTAGATTGAGAGGTAACTTTCTGTAGATTTGTCTATGCCTATACAAACATAGCCCTATAGTATCTTTGCTCCTGACATGAAAATGAGGATCTTTCCTCCTTATAGAGAAATGTTACGTTTTCATCTGTAACTTCCTTATTTCGAAACAAAACAAAACAAATTCACAACGAAATCTAAGTCAATTTAATACATAAACCTTTTTGTTTTTAATGTTTTCAGGTGGGTAAATGTTCCATAATTAATCATTTTCCTACGCATGGATGTTTAAGTGATACTGTTACATAAGTTGTGCTTTTATTTCTGTATAATAGGTTGTTAAAAGTGAGGTATAAGGGAGTATACTTAGACAATGTGAAGGAAATTGGTTATTTTCAGGGAAAATATGAATTGAGAAAAATAATTGAAGCAGTAGAAACCCCCAAGAGCCCAGAAATCATGGAAGACCTTTCAGAATTTTGTAAGGGCTAAAATCCAAAGAGGTATCAGGCCTATATGGTATTTTGGTACAGTTGTTTAATTTTAAGGAGTAGGCAGTTCTCATGTTTAGGGAACTATACCAGAGATGAAATGGTGGGAATTACTCCAATTCATTTTATATATTCTATATAATGTCAGTATTAAAACTATTAAAGATAGCATTAAAAAATTCTTGAATAAAGTTTTGTCAGATGAAAACCAGTACTTTATTGAAGAGTAATATACTTAGCTGATGTAAAAATAGTTCAGCGTTTTCCTTGCTGTTCATTTCTTTCTGTACTATAAAGATTTCCCCCACTATCTGAAAATAGAGCATTCTTAGGAAACCTTTTATAAGTTGAAATGGTATAAAGCAAAGAAGCAGTTAGCACTAATTCATGTGGAAATTTTTTGAGTATTCTAAGACCCCCAAAATAACCTTAGTCTTAGGCTTTTCTGGTACGTTAGGAGGCACATCTTGCTGGGAGGCCAGAATAATTGAGATAAGGCACAGATGCCCACAGACACAGTTTGAAGCTCTGGCCTCCTGATGCTGACATACTGACCTGTAGTTCCTGGGGAAGGAGCTTGGCGGAGCCATTCTCACTGCTTGGGCTGCGGCTGCCTCTGTAACAGATTGCTGCAGAACAGAGGCTGAACACGGATTTTGTTTTTTGTTTGTTTTTAGTTTTTAGTTTTTTTTTTTTTTTTTTTAAACAGAAACCCTCTTTGGATTTCTTTTGGTTAGCAAAAAACATACTACTGTAGGTTTGTAAGTGAAGTGGTATAATGCAAACTTTTGAAAAGCGAACTTTCATAAAGCAGGGGACACCTGATAGAAAAATAATCGTCAAATTTAGATTAGTGTTATAGTTTTTGCTATTTATCTTTTTAAAGAAATTTTAATTTCTTTTTATTTAAATTTTTTTCTTTTAATGATGTACTAAAATCAGGAAACATAGCAGCTTTATATTTGTATAAGAACACTGCCCTCATAACTTACTCTGGTGGTGCCAGCTTCCTTTACTTACTTTTTAAGGTATCCTCAAGGCTCACAGATTAACTGTTAAATTAAAAAAAAAAAATGATCTCTCAATAGCATGAATTTATATACCATGAGTAACATAGCATAATTTTTTATTCTCTGAGTATAATGTCTGCCAGTAACTTTCTGGCTATTGTACAGTCCTCTCTGCATGGGTGTGATTGGTTATCTGTGTACTGATGCAGTACTGATGTACCGGGTACCATGTACAATGTTGAATGATGCCTATTTTGTTTTGATTTCCACCTTTAGTGTCAACATTCCTCAACTTTTTGCTGGCATCAGTTTTACTGATTTTACATCAGGTTGTTCAGAAAAAACTCAGTTGGTTTACCACAGAATTCACTTGCTCTGCTTGAGAATTTCAGAATTTTCATGGTTTCATGCCATTTTTTTAATAAAGTTTCATAAGAGTATAGTCTAGAGGCAGGAGGTCATTTTCGTCACATCCAAATGTAAGCTGTTTGCTTGTGCTGTGATAAGTTTGCCAGTGTGGAGGCTGTAGTGATCCAAGGACAGCATATTAAGAAACACCTAAGGATGACCAGTAATCATGATAAACACTTTTAAATGTGTACTCTTGACTCCTTTTTTTAAAAAAAAGATTTTATTTACTTGAAAGAGAAATTGAGAGAGAGAGAGCATGAGAAGGGGGAGGGTCAGAAGGAGAAGCAGCCTCCCCGCTGAGCAGGGAGCCCGATGTGGGACTTGATCCCAGGGCTCCAGGATTATGACCTGAGCTGAAGGCAGTTGCTTAACCAACTGAGCCACCTAGATGTCCCTACTCGTGTCTTTATTATGAGTTTGTATGGGCCCGACTTTTCAGTATTTGAACAAATTAACTCCTAATATGTCTGCTGCTTACTTTTTTTATTAAATGCATCTTGAATATCTTCCAATTAATAAATACAGGTTTACATTGTTTTTTAAATTGAATAATATTCCACTGAACGAAAATACCATTATTTATTGGTGGACATTTTGTTATTTTTGATTTTGTGATTTCTGTAAGCAATGCTTCATTGAACCTGCTTATAACCTTTAGGATACATTTCTAGAAGTAAATTGGAAGTTCTGTACTTTCTTCCTGGTCATGTACAGATTTTTATTTTGTGTATTTCAGAAAATGAAATTTTAAAAATGAAGGCATATAAAATACAAGTCAACATTTTTATTGTTTGATTCAACAGATAGAAACTTAACTCTGTAAAGTTGACTTAGTAGTTTCTAAATGCTTAACTCTCAGTTTCTGTACATATGTTGTCGTGAACTGGTGAGGAATGTTTCATGGACCATCAGCAGACCATATTTTTAGTACACGGTGTAAGTCTAGGGGCCAGTGTAGAAGGGGGAATAGTGGGCTTGGGGTGGGGTTTGTGTCTCATCCATATATGGTCATTTAACCCTCTGGCTTTTGGTATGGTACCCACTCTCAGCTGTGTCTGGTATCCCCTGTTTAAGAGAGTCTGTGTACTTTCTGTAGAGAATAAACCTGCAGGCATCTGCTTTGGTGGGGAAATAGCAGTAACCTTTCTTACAAAGTGGGGAAGGGAATCTTGGCATCAAACCAGAACTCAAGCAGCTTTCTCCAAATTTCTCTTTGCTTTAGCTTTCTCCTCTTTTTTTCGTAGTTACTTGGTACTTGCCAGTTCCTAAGCCTTTCGAAGATTCAGAACTAAAATAGGTTAGTTTTTAGCATTACCCAGTCTGTCTGGGATTAAGTTTTCTTGTGTTTGCAGGGTCATTTACTAATTTATCTGCTTTCCAGCATCTAGAAATTTGTAGCTATTTTCATGTCTCCTGTTTCCTATTGTTAATTTTTTTTTTAAAGATTTTATTTATTTATTTGACAGAGAGAGATCACAAGCAGGCAGAGAGGCAGGCAGAGAGAGAGAAGGAAGCAGGCTCCCTGCTGAGCGGAGAGCCGGATGCGGGCCTCGATCCCAGGACCCTGAGATCACGACCTGAGCCGAAGGCAGCGGCTTAACCCACTGAGCCACCCAGGCGCCCTGTTAATTTTTTTTTTTTAAGGACCTCTTACATATTTGTTGTGTCATAAGTGTTCTCTTATTCCAGTCTTTTTTGCATTTCTTAACTGTATTAACAAAATATTTACTTTTATTTCTATTTCCTAGATTTTATTGTTGACAGATATTTCTTCTATAATACATTTTTCCTTTTTTAAGTTCTTCTTTTCTGATTGAAATTTGATTTTGCTCAAAGTATTTACTTGAAACTTTATTCCAGAAGAGTACATATGTAGTATAGTCTCTAAATCTTTATACATCTAAAATTGTGTTTTTCCTTTACATTTGAATTTTCCTGTGTAGAGAATTGATTCTTGGGTTATTCTGTTTTCCCTCGGAACTCTATAAATGTCACTCTGAGTAAAATGTCTGATTTTTTTTTTTATTAAAGATTTTATTTATTTAATTGTCAGAGAGAGAGCACAAGCAGGGGGAATGGCAGGCAGAGGGAGAGGGAGAAGCAGACTCTGCTGAGCAAGGAGCTAGATGTGGGACTCCATCCCAGGATCCTGGGATCACAGCCTGAGCTGAAGGCAGATGCTTAACCGACTGAGCCACACAGGCGTCCCAAAAATGTCTGATTAATATTGATTTCTGATTAAAGTTGGCATTGCTGTTGAAAAATACCCTTTTAGGTAACTCTATTTCGCTACTTTTTTTTTTTTTTTGGTAGTATTTCATTTTTATTTAAACTCAAAAATTTGATGAGGGTAAATTGTAAACATTGAGTCTTATGTTCTTTTCTAACTAATAATCTTGACTGGCATTTGAGGAACCTTTGATTTTGAAAATTCGGGTCTTTAAAAAAACCCCGAAAACTCAAATGTTAACTTTTTTCTTGTTTTGAAAATCATTATTTCTCTCCCATCTACTTTGTTCTCTCTTTCATGGCAGTATGTTCTTAGTTTTCTTTTTTTTTAGTATATTATTTCAGGTCTTACTGAAATTGCCAACTAGTACTTTATTTTTATCTCCTAAGCTTCCTCCTTTTTCCGGTAGTAGAAACTTTTGTGTAGTTACTGTTTTTCATTGTTGGATGGGGGATGGGAAGGGTTTCTCTGTTCAGGTTATTTTCTCTTTGTTGAGCTGCTGCAGCTAGTGATGTTTCTGCCAGCTTAACTTTTGATGGCCTTGGTAGTTGAGATGAATTCTTAAAGAATGAACCAAGATTTTTTCAGTTTTTTAGTTAAAGGGATGGGGGAGTTAATGTACTTTTTCCCTGACAACTTAGAGATAATTTACTTAATGTGGACAAAGGACAGAACTGTTAAACAGAAGATAGGCATGAATATAGGAAGATTTATCTTTGTTCAGAAATAATTTCCTCTTCATATTTTTCCCAACAGCTGGTGCTAACGAGTCCCAACTCAGCCCCTGGACCCATCTCAGAACTCTGGATTCATTCTCTTCCTTCCCATACCTCAGCCCAAGCTTTCTATCTCCTCAAAGGGTACCACATGATCTTACGCTCAAGTCCTCACTTTCTAGAATCTCAAGGTATGTTCAGGGAGAGAGTGGGCAGATTTATGTCCTTTACTTTCTTACTAAGGAAGGGTATAAGAGATGCTTATTTTAAATGCTTATTAAATAAATGTCCGTTGGTCAAATTCCTCTTTAAAAGTGGTGCTTGGCAGTAGGTTTGCATTTGTTTTCACTCTTCTTTCTCTGGACTGCTTCCTACCAAACGCCTTTCAGTGTGTGTATGGAATGTTTTTCTAATTTCTAGTCATTTTGTAGGACTTCATTTTTTGGTTTGTGTTTCATTGGGCAATTGGAAGAAGATGAAACCAGATGGCTTAAGTTGCCATCTTGATGCAGGCAGTTCTCCAGGTTTGCTTGAAAGGGCTAGGCATACTTGTAGTATTACTATTAATACTGCATACTTGTAGTATTACTGTTACTATAAGTAGTATTTTTTCAAGGCTTAAGGAGATGTTGGTTAAGACTTAGGAGGTAAAAATACAGAGAGAGGGCAGTGGTTTAAATGGAGATTTAAAATCAGTAGTCCTTGTTGGTGAGGGAAAAGATTGAACAGTAGTGAAAAGAGCTTTAGCTAGTAGTTTGAAAGATTAAAATTAGAGTAAAATTCCTCTTTCCTTTTTTTATATTATCTGAGAAATTCATGACACACAAATATTTTTGCCCATAAGTGGCAACCCTAGTATAATTAGCTGTCAGATGTCATCATTGATTGCCTCCACATAGTGCAGGTTGAACATAGTTGAAGACAAAAAAAGGTTCTCCAAATTTAAAATTTGAGGGTGAATAACAAACTCCAAACTACCTATAATACACAAGTTCCCCTAATACTGTATTATTATATATGCCATTCATTAAATGTAAAAAATACTGATGTTCAATATTAATTATTTTGCATTACCAAGCTTAAGTAAAAGCTAAGTGGATTACTTGATAAGGTCCCTTTTATTAACCTTGTCTTGCATATGTGTAAAGGACATGCACTTTATTTTTTTTATTTTATTTTTTTTTATAGATTTTATTTGTTTATTTGACACAGAGACCACACGTAGTCAGAGAGGCAGGCAGAGAGAGAGAGGAGGAAGCAGGCTTCCTGCTAAGCAGAGTGCCCAATGCAAGGCTCGATCCCAGAATCCTGGGATCATGACCTGAGCCGAAGGCAGAGGCTTTAACCCACTGAGCCACCCAGGTGTCCCAAGGACATGTACTTTAAGGGTGAACTTTGTGACCTCTGTTTTGGCTGCCATGTGTTCTACTTCATTGTTTTCTGTTCTTCATGTCCTGGAAGGGTGAGGTTGCTGAATGGTCATCTCTGAATAAGCAGTATTCATAATGTGTTTGTCCTGCCTCTCTTCCTTCACATTGTAAGCTGCAATAGGGTGGGGACCATGTTTTTTAATCTTTTTACAGCACCCATCAAAATGCCTCACATTCATAGTAGGCATTCATTTATTAGTAAGTGTTAGTTGATTGAGTTATTTAAAATCCTTTTTTAACACTGGTTGTTAGACTCTGGGGTGTGTGTTTTCTTACAAGAAAAATTTTAAATTGTGTAGATATTTTGAAATGGAGTTGATATTTAGAAATATTATCAGTCTGTTTCTAGCATTAGAAATATATTTTTGAACACATGTAATAATACTACAAGAAGCAATTTCCCTTTTGTAAGAAAACCCATGATATAGTTTTTTGATCATGTGTATAGTAGAAAAGCTTGAGTATGGATAATGCAGAACGACCACAATATGGTATTCAGGCGAGTGGAGAACCGTTGCAGGTGTGCTTAAAAGTTTCACCTCTTTGAACCTCACCCTCAGATTCTGGTATCGTGAAGTCTTCATTGGTGATTATGAGGCTTGTTACTGTTGAGAATGTGATGCTCTGTAGGGGGTCTTCTCAGTTGGTATGGAGTATCCAGCAGCAGCCATTGAACTTGATTCTAGCCATTTATTTAGTTTTCCTTACTTCTGAAGAAAAAGTATTTATATTTTGCTTTAAGTAATTGGAGTAAAACATTTTAAGTAAAAATTTTAATATTTTACTGAATTAGACATAGTGTGTAAAGCCAGTACATGCTTTGGCAGCCCATATACTAAAATTGGAATAATACAGAGAAGATTAACACGGCCCTGTGCAAGGAATGACGCGCAAATCTGTGAAGCATTCCATATTTTGTGCAGTTCCTGAGCATTGTACCACCCTTTGCAGAGGAACTCTGAGAAAATGGTATGAGTCAGAGCACAGTGTGTGGCACTGAATAATGAAATTGTGGTTTTTCACTACTAAAAATATATTCAGTAAACTGGTACCCTGTTAATGAATTCATTATCAGTTTAGTGTGTGTGTGTGTGTGTGTGTGTATTTAAAGACTATCAAAGAATGTGTTTTTTAGACCCAACCAGAATTACTGAGTGTTAGAGATATTAAAAGAATCTCTTAATAGGTAATTTAACTTTTAATTGTATTCCTTTAATAAAGGATTTCTGAAACAGTATCTCATTACTTAGATTCATTGGAATTTTTTTTTTCATGTTTTTATTTATTTACATAATCTTTGCCCAACGTGGGGCTAGAACTCAAAACCCAAGATCAAGAGTCACATGCTTTACCAGCTGAGCCAGCCAGGTGCCCCTAGATTAATTGAAATTTAAAGCTGAGACCTTTGACTATACATTACAGATGAAGCTCAGTGTGATTTATACTTTATTTTCTTTAGCTTATCTGATTTTGTCTATTATTCGTACATACATATTCAAGATCACAAAATTAAGAAAAGGTAATTCTTCTAATACACATTTTGATATTTCTGAACTTTAGTACTCAGATTCCAGTCTCAGCAATATATCATCACATCTTATTACTTATCCTATTTTTTATTCTTTTGTAGTTTAACCGATCATAAGTCATTTCCTGGTAATCACATACAGTAATGATAAGTACAATTTATATAGCACTTTACAGAATATTGTTCATATGTTTTCTCATTTAATCTTTACAATAACCCTGTGAAATATAGAGAAGGTACTAATTTTTTTTTCACCTTATAGATGAAGAAACGAAGACAGAGATTGAGACTTGTCTAGAGTAACACAAACCAGTAAGTGTTTGAATTAATGGAGGCAGGTAATAATGGGTGCGTTCTCATATGCCAGAAGCTTTCCTTGCTGCCTTCTGCCTGAGTTCTAGGGACAAAAAGCCAAAGAGCCAAAATGGCTGGGAACCAAAAAGATAGTAGGTAGACTTTAATAGTACCCCAGCAAAATGTGCTATTCCTTTTCTTTTCTTTTTCTTTTTCTTTCTTTCCTTTTTTTTTTTTTTAAACCAGTTAGTAATGATAACTTGAAAGAGCAGATAATGTCTTCTGTCACTATTGTTAGATAAATGAAACATCTTAGATCTAAATTATCTCTGAAGCACTAAGGAAATAGAGAATCTGGAGAAGAAGCTTGTTGAGTTTCTCACAAAGGTAATAGTCAGAGGGTCAGCTAAGGAGGTGAGAGAGTTAATAGTTCATGTGTGTAACTGGAGACACATGTGTAATTGGAACTTAAATTTTTATGGTTCTCATTAAGATATTTTAAAATCTCGCTTAAGTATTGTCATCTCAACTTAATATAAAAATCTAGAGCTTGAGGGTGCTTATCCAGTTGTGGTTTTCTTTAGATGACAAAACTGAGGTTCAGAGAACTTGAAGCTTGCCCCAATGTCACAGAGCAGAGACAGAAGTAAAACTTGTATTTCCCGACTTGCAGATTAGTGTTATTTCTACTTCAAGCTATCACTTCTTGGTAAGCTATTCTTAAAATACTTACCAGGTCTTTTATATCTTTTATGTATGTGTTTGATCAGCATTCCTATTTTGTATCAAAGTGAACTTTAAAATATGAAATTTACTGATACTTACGAAAATTCAATTCTTTGTTTGATTTTAGGTGAGTTAATGTGGGAAAAATTCTGGTATTTTGAAGATGTCTTGGCACAGTATTGTTTCCTGTTTAAATTACAAGTAACTTCAGTTTTTAGAGAAAAAAGAAGTTGGGATTTTTTTTGTAAAATCATGCCATCTGAACAGAAACCGTTATTTTTTGATGAAAAACAAACTACTTTAAAAAATTACAATGTGAAAAATGAGATAGTGGGTACTATCAGATCAGTACCTAGGCAAAAAATTGTAGAAAGTAGTTTTCATTATGAACTAAAAAATGTGAAAATTGATTTGCCGAAGATACATATTCCAAATGAAGTCTTTTTGAAACATGAAGTTGACAAATACAGAAAATTATTTCAGCGTCAACCACAGACTGCAAGAAAATCTATCAGTGTAAAGACTGTAAGCTGTGTAGAAGAGTGTATGTTGCTCCATAAGTCTGAGAGAGTTGAAGAAGAGGGTTTAAAAATGTCTGCAAAAATACTCAATTTCACCTGTTTAAAATGCCGAGATAGCACTCGATATAGTCCAAATGATTTGCAGAAACACTTTCAAATGTGGCACCATGGTGAATTACCTTCCTATCCTTGTGAAATGTGCAGTTTTTCAGCAAATGACTTCCAGATATTTAAACAACACAGACGGACACATAGAAGCACTTTAGTAAAATGTGACATTTGTAACAATGAGAGTGTATATACTTTATTAGACTTGACAAAGCATTTTGCATCCACACATTGTGTAAATGGTAGTTTTCAATGTGAAAAGTGCAGATTCTCCACCCAGGATGTTGGCACATTTGTTCAGCACATTCATAGACATAATGAAATCCATTATAAATGTGGTGCGTGCCATCATGTATGTTTTACCAAAGGAGAGCTTCAGAAGCACCTTCATGTTCATTCTGGTACATTTCCCTTCACTTGTCAATATTGTAGCTATGGTGCTACTAGGAGAGAGCACCTGGTGAGACATGTTATAACTTTGCACAAAGAACATTTATATGCGAAAGAAAAACTGGAAAAAGACAAATATGAAAAGAGGATGGCAAAGACTTCAGCAGGACTTAAGCTGATACTGAAAAGATACAGAATAGATGCATCAAGGAAGACGTTCTGGAAACGCAAAAAGATCAACAACGGAAGTGACAGAAGTATAGAAAAAAACACTCAAGTGCTCAAAAAAGTGAACAAAACACAGGCTAAATCTGAAGACCAGAGCCATCTTGTTCAAGAGCATTTAAATGAAGAAAAGGATGAAAGACCACACTGTGAGAATAGTGATAAACCTGCTGAGTCAGAGTCAGAAAAGTCAACTCTTCTGTCCACTGGGCAATGTAATAGAGTTGAAGAGGGATCAAATTCTACTCTAGGTTTCTTGAAGACTGCTGTACAAGGACCTACAGTGTTAATGGTGAAAAATAATAGAATAACAATTCCTGCTAACTACAGTGCTGATTTTATGGGCTTTAAGATGGTGGATGGAAAACAACATATAGTAATAAAATTGTTACCTACCAATAAACAGAATTTATATTCACCAGGCTCACAGTCAGATGCTACAAAGGAGAGTACTACCAATTTGCAGCACCGGACTTTGGACACTACTGGATTTTTAGCAGGAGTAACAACTGAATTAAGTGACACAGTTTACATGAAAGCAACTACCCCATTTTCATGTTCATCTCCTATACTTTCAGGGAAAGTAATGTCAGAAAAAGAAATGGCTTTGCTATCTCAAACAAGTAATATGCTTCAAACGATGGATGATGAAAAAAATGTGTCGTCTTTGTCAGCATCAGAATTGGTTTCAGCATCAGTGAATTTGACCACAAAAGCTGAAACAAAAGATAATATTGACCTGTGGGGAAGTTATATTACTCAGAGTCACCCTGAGATGTCAGGTGCTGCCATTAGAAGTCCAGATAAAGTCAACTCTACTACCAAACAAAATGCATCTAACAGTGGGGATATGCATAACTACTGCATTAATTACGTCAACTCTGAGTTACCTGTTGAATCTTCCAACCAAGGATCATTGCCCTTTCATAATTACTCAAAAGTAAATAATTCTAATAAACGGCGTAGATTTTCAGGAACAGGAATGTGTGAAAACCCTCAAAAAGAACCTTCATCAAGCAAGACAGTTGTTCAGCAACCAATTAGTGAATCAGTTTTGTCTCTAGTGAGGAAAGAGAGCTCAAATCCAGATAGCATGTTAGCATCTATTAGCCTTTTGAATACTAAAGATGGAACTTTAAAAATGCAAGCTGAAATTGAAGAACAGTGTGTTTTAGAAAAAGGACAAAACAGCGACGGACAGAACTTATACACTAATGAAAATCAAAATTTAGAGAGCTTGACTGAAAAATCTAAGTGGGATAACATTTCTAATGTTGAGTCACCTATGATGCCTAGAATCACCTCTGTTTTCTCTCTCCAGAGTCAACAGGCATCAGAATTTTTGCCGCCTGAAGTAAACCAGTTACTTCAGGATGGATTAAAAAGAAAATCTGAGGTAAAACAAGACTCTAGTAATAGTAACACCCCAGATAAAGGCTTGCCACTTCATTGTGACCAGTCATTTCAGAAACTTGAGGGAGAAGGCAAAATAGTTGAATCTTCAAAAGACTTCAAAGTACAAGGCATTTTCTCTATTCCATCTGGTAGTATAGGGATTAATGTGCCTACCAATGATCTGAATTTAAAATATAGTGGGAAAGAAAAACAAAATCTGTCAATATCACAAGATGTGAGAGATTCAGAAAAGACACCTAGAATTTCAGGTATTGGCACATTACTTAAGACTCAGTCAGATGCAATAATAACACAGCAGCTTGTAAAAGATAAACTGCGAGCCACTACACAAAATTTAGGTTCTTTATATAGGCAGAGTCCACTTCTGAATTCAGAACCAAAAAAGGCTATATTTGTTCAGACTCCAAAAGGCTTTTTTGTACCATTGCACATTGCTAACAAGCCTGGATTACGTGTTGTTTCAGGAAGGCCACTTCCATTGGTTAATACACAAGGTCTACCTGCTTCTCTTCTTTTAAACAAGAAACCTGGGATGATTTTAACATTTAATAATGGGAAACTTGAAGGTGTTTCCACTGTCAAAACTGAGAGTGCTCAGGCTTGTGGAACTACAGCTAAGGAGCCTTGCAGAATACCTTTTTTAAAGGTAGAACGAAACAGTAATTGTCTGACGCCTGCACTTTGTTCCAGCATTGGCAGTTGTTTGAGCATGAAAAGTAGCTCAGAAAATACTTTGCCATTAAAAGGCCCTTACATCATCAAAACAGCAAATTCTTCAGCGAAAGCTGTTCCTACTCCTAATACGGTACCTGAGCATCAGGGCACCAAGTTGAATATCTTGGACTCAGTAAAACAGCAGAATGAGATTTTTCCAAAACCACCTCTTTATACCCTCTTGCCTGATGGCAAACAAGCTGTTTTTTTAAAGTGTGTGATGCCAAATAAGACTGAGCTGCTTAAGCCTAAATTAGTCCAAAATAGTACATATTATCAAAACATACAGCCAAAGAAACCTGAAGGAACACCACAGAAAATATTGCTGAAAATTTTTAACCCTGTTTTAAATGTGACTGCTGCTAACAATCTGTCTGTAAGCACCTCTGCATCCTCATTGCAGAAAGACAAGGTACCATCTAATCAGACTACAGGAGGAGAGCAGAGAGAGCCAGAATCTTCTAGAGATGCCTTACCCTTCTTACTAGATGATATGATGCCAGCAAATGAAATTGTGATAACTTCTACTGCAACATGCCCAGAATCTTCTGAGGAACCATTATGTTTCACTGACTGTTCAGACACCAGGGTATTAAGGTGTAAAACAAATTGTACAATCGAGAGAAGCTTCAATAGAAAAAAGACTTCGAAAAAAAATTTTTCAAGAGTAAAAACTCATGCAAGAAGTAAAGATTCTGAAACTGCCTTTGTATCTAGAAACAGAAACTGTAAACGAAAGTGTAGGAATAGTTACGAAGAACCTCCAAGAAAAAAAGCAACATTACATAGAAAGTGTAAAGAAAAGTCTAAACCTGAAGATGCCCGTGAATCATTTGATTTTAGCAGACCAAGGCTTTCAAGAGATTCAGTCAGAACTTTGCGGCTTTTCCCCTTTAGTTCCAAACAGCTTGTGAAATGTCCTAGGAGAAACCAACCAGTTGTAGTTTTGAATCATCCTGATGCAGATGCACCAGAAGTAGTAAGTGTGATGAAAACTATTGCTAAATTTAATGGACGTGTACTTAAGGTTTCATTGTCGAAAAGAACTATCAGTGCTTTACTGAAGCCAGTTTGTGATAATGCCTCGAAAACAATTTATGGTGATTTTTCCAAAAGACATAAAACATTGAAACCTGTTAGTTCTGTGAAAGAAAGATTTGTGCTAAAATTAACACTCAAAAAGACAAGCAAAAACAATTATCAGATCGTGAAGACTACCTCTGAAAATGTTCTGAAAGCTAAATTTAACTGTTGGTTTTGTGGTAGAGTATTTGACAATCAGGATGCTTGGGCTGGTCATGGGCAGAGACATCTAATGGAAGCCACTCGTGACTGGAATATGTTAGAATAATTTACTGTAGTTACCAAGGAAAAGAAAAGTAAAATTATCTTAGGAGAAAACATGGGTCGAATTACCTTAAGGCAGACGTTTTCTACTTCAGTATAGTACCTAAAATTGAGCATCTGAAAGTTGGCTGAATTTCCATGGGAGACTAAAAAAGTTTCATGTGTGATATTTGAAAATGCTACCACTGCACACATAAGTTTAGCAAGAAACTAATTGCAGCACAGATGTACCTTGATTTAATTTTTAAAAATGTGTTCTTGGGAAGTTAGGGCTAAAGAAAATTTTGATAAAACAGTTTTCCCAATTTAGTTATATAGTGACTCTTCGTAGAGGGTCATGGCTGACAGCTGCATCCCCTCTCTCCTTCACCAGCCTTATGAATCTGGTAACCAGTGTAGCTTCTCTGAAGATGGAGGAGGCTCTTTCACCACGGAGCTGAAGGAGTTTCTCCTCATTTGTGAAGACACACCAAGAGTTTGAGTAAAGAACTTAACTTTACATCTGCTAAATATAGTTCTTTTTGAAGGGTATTAGGCTCCTCTGAGAGCACATTTAACAAACTACAGATACACCACATAATGCTTGAACAGAGTTTTTCACAAGTAAATCTCTTTTCTCTGCGCTGTGTCCCAAATCAGGAATTGGAATACCTTCCCAAGGTGATTTTCTTTTTCTAAATGGCTATGTCAGGCATTAGTAGATGGGCAGCCTCCAAAGAATTAAACTCTCTTGATCCAGTTTAAAGTCTGATTAAAGAACTTGAACACTTGTCTGAATTTGATGATAATCTCCAGTGATTCTTTTGCACAGAACTATGCTTATTTGATTTAAATTGTTTGTCCCCCATAAACCAAATGGCCAATTTTTATCTTGGTTTTCATCCATTTAAAAAGTGGAACATAGAAGCACTTCCAAGGGAATGGCTTTTCTTGAAAATTAAGAATCACTCTACAGAAACAATATTTTGAAGCAAGATTAGCAAAGCAAATCAGATATTTGCTCTTTAATTACTATAGGTGTCTGAATATGTACGTACACATTGGGACAAACCATTTTTGTTAGCACCTTTTTGGTCTCGCTGACAACCCAAAGCAGATTATTTTACTGATTGTTGGCAGTTGAAATGAAGAAGCATTAATAGTGGACTCAGTGGCAGGACATAAAACTTCAGTACAGATTCCTAGGGGATATACCCAGCAGGTAGAGTTTTAAAATGGATATTTTCAGGACAAGAACAGAATCATCGACTGAAACTTCACCGTGTAAGTTTGGATCAAATTTTGTTGGATTATTGAATAATGGAGTTCTTATATTACAAATTACTGTATAATTTTTGTTATATTGTTACTATAAGTGTTAAAACATTTTCATTAATTGAAAACTTCAGGGCTTCTTTTCTGTATATAAGAAAGAATTTAAACCTGTACATATTTTTGTACCTTTCAGTTTGTTATGTAAATTTTGCACAGAAGATTTTTGACATAAAAAGTTTATTTTCTTTCAATTTAGTTCTGTGCATGCACTAATAAAACTGTTGTTTAATTTAAAAGGAATATGTAAGACTTTACCCATGTTATTTTCTTGGTTTTTATTTTCGATGTAGAATTTTTTTTTTTTTTGGGTAAATTCATTTTTCAGGGATTGAACACTATTGTTAGCAAGTGCCTAAAAGATGTGAAACAGTTTACATATGTCAACTGTAACAGTAGGTCCCAAATGGGCCCATTTCCCCAAAAGTTTTATTTTAAAGAAAGCCATACATAGATGCTTCAAGCTATCTTGCTATGCACATTATACACATGTACTTTTTTTGTGCAGTTTGTCTACTTTCCTAGTGAAGTATTTTTTGTATAAAACCTGTTACAATTGTGTTTCTTAAATTGAGCCTAAGAATGGAGTTGATTGGAAATACACAGTATATATTAATAATGTATATGGTGTTTAAAGAATGGTAAGCAATGTTAATTTCTGTAATGAATATTTTCATCAATTAAATTTATCTTAAGTTTGTGTTTACACAATTTTTTTACTGTACTAAAATCAAAAGGGGATTTTATTCTAATGGGAAATATTTATATATCAAAAACTTTTTTTTCTTTAAATGCTAGGGAACTGTGTAAAATAAAGTGTGAGTTTTTCTCCCCAAAATCATAGGCAAAATTTTGAAATTTTGTTTGAGAAGGGTAACATTTATTATGAGGTTATTGTAGTTATGCTGCTAAGGAAAGTTACAGAGAGGTTAATGCTCTTTAGGACCCTAACAGCAATAAAATTGAAATGCTCTGCTGTTAAGGGTAGATTTATCATAATTCCTTGCCTTCCATGAAAAGAGAGAGAAGCAACAATCTTGCCAAAGTTTGCAGCATTATAAAAATACATTTCAGAATAGCCATACCAGTAAAAATAGATTTAATGTTTTAATACATACTTTTCGCCTTAAGGTTTTAAAAGCCATTTTTAAAAGCTTCATGTCCCAGGTACTTTGGTTAGTACCTTTTCTGATTCATTAGGTTATTCTAAAGAAGGCAAACCTGCTTGGGGCCTCCTTATTGCCAGAGTGAAAAAATCCAGAGCCAAAACCCTCCATCCTTTTTTTTCCCCTCCTGGCTGAAACTGAACTAAAGATGGTTCTCTAAAATAGTTTGAGGTTGTTACTACAACTGGAAGAGTTTTATTTTTGCAATCCAGCTTCTTGGTCAGGAATGTGTTTTCATTTTTTCCTATTTGTCCATCTCCGTTGGAAATGGGCCTCTCTATTTGGCTTTCAGTTAAAAAAATAGTTTAATTTTTAAAAAGTTTACCTTTCTATCTTACTAAGCACTCAGTAGATTGAAATGTTTATACATACATACATATATATATAAAATACATATATTTGTGTGTGTATGTATATATATATATAATTTTTTAATGAAAAACTGATTTTGTTGGGGGTCAGCAAAGTTTATCAGTAAAGATTATCATTAAGGGGTAAGTTAAGTTAGTAAATAACTTGGGCTTTCTAGGCCATTTAGTCTCTGTCATAATGTCTTAATTCTATAATGGAGAAGTAGCCCTAAACAGTACATAAGTCAATGAGTATGCCTATGGTTTAATAAAACTTCATTTTAAAAAATGAGCCATGAGCTGAATTTGGCCCACCACCTTGTTTACTAACACTTGGTTTAGTTCTCTCAAAGTCTGCTCTTAGAACGGGATTTTTTTAAGTTAAAAAATAAGTTTGATGCAGTTTTTTTTTCTTTTGTGATACATACCAGTATTATAAAACTTACAAAGTAGAAAAACTAAAATATGCTGATAAGTTACCAGTGTAGATGTGTTTAAAAGCGAAGAGAGTGTAAAAGTGTAAAGGTAACGAAAAGGATTAGTGGGTAAATTAGATGGGTCATTTGTGTGCAGATGCATTTTATGGAGGGATTAAAAGTGAAACAGGTGCTGTGGGAATTTCTGTTCAGGTTAGATGAGAAATAGATACTAGTTACTAAGTGATTTAAAATAGCTGTTAAGAAAAGTAGTAAAAGTTCTTGGGAAATGGAGGCGAGGTGAAAACAATATTAATTCCATGCAGCTAATTTACTGATGTTTTTCATTTTTTTATTGAACTTGGTTTGTGTCCCCTTATCATCACATAGCAATTTGTTAGGATTCTTGTTTTCAGCACTGTGCCTTGACTCCATTTAGGATCTTATCTAGTGAAACTTGCTGGAGGAATGATCAGGACATTTTATTTGTTGCTATTTAAGAATGTAGCAGTAGCAGAAAAATCTTCCTGTAATGCAGAGTTGAAATAGGATCAGTTTGGTTGATTTTTGTTGTTCATTGATTTAAGTATGCTTTTAATTGGATAATTGAAAAGTAGTCAATATCTTGGAAGAGGTGTTTAACAAAGTCTTCTTTGAATTATTTTTTTTCTATCTTTTGAACTTGTGTTAAGTGCCCCCAATTTAAAAATCTTTATTTTAAAGTACATACCATTATTGTGATAGTGGAAATGTTTGAGTAAATAGTGAGGAAAAATACGATATTAGGTACATCAGTTTCAAAAATTGTAATTTTAGTCAGTGTTAAGAATGTACTTACCAAAACACTCATTCCTAGTAAAGTCATTTTTAATATGTTAGAAGAGCTCTTCCCTAATTAAAAGAGTCCTTTAACAAAAAGTGAAGGTAATGTTTGGGGTTGTGACTGAAACTGCTGCTTTCATTTAAGGTGCCTGCTGTCATCAGTTACTTCATAAGTTATTGCTAACGTAAAAAGATAGAAAAACAAAATGAAAAACTTGGATAGAAATCAAAACTATTTGCAAATGACTTGATTTCAGTATTTTGAAAATCCAAAGAAGTACACTGAAAATTAGCTTTCCTGAACACTTAATAATAATCATTTGGCAAACAATAAAAGAAGACCCATTTATATTAAGAGCCACAAAATAATATATTTAAAAGTTATGTAAAGCTGTCAAAGGAAACCCCACAAAACCTAACTGGGTGATATACAGTTTGTCTGGGTGTAAGATTAAATATATCCCTATTTGTAGTTCCCATGTACCACACAGGTATTCCACAGAAGGCTTAAAGGGAGGTGGCTGCTGGTTAGCCATTGTATGACTCCCAAATCCTGTAGAATAAGGAGAATCTGGACAGGACAGCTACTCTTTCAGTGCAAGTCCACTTTCCCACACAACCATGTTGCAAGAGACCTGCTCTGGTGGGCTTGGCATCCAAATGACAGCTTAAATCTGTCCCAGCTTTCTGGGGACAGAAGAGCTATTCTGCATATATTCTGCAGCTGGTTGAACGTTAGCAGATTCTATCCTCTGTTTCTGGGCTAGAGAAGATCCATACTGGGAGGTGATAAAGGATTCTCCCCTATGCCTCCTCTAACCCCTGACACAGCTGCTCTGTAGGGAGGATCTGGGAGACATTCAATAAGAGGTGGGTTCCCAAACTATACCCTACTTCCCACCCCCCACCCCAATGCTCCGTAGCACAAAGGCAAAGGGGTTCTGTTTAACGGAAGGTTTGAGTGAGCTTCAAAGACTTGACAGCATACTTCCCGTTACTAGGAACCTAACTTCAGCTGGAACAGACTGGAGCAGTTTGTACCCCTGAATATTCTTGAAAACTAAAGGACAATCAGCTACCAATGAATAGAGGCTAACAATTGCTGGTGATACCAATAAATATAGCCAGAAAGCTTAAAGACAAGATCAGGGAGACCAAGAGAGTGGGTAAAACTAAAGACGTACCTTGTGGCTATAGCCACATAGGAGCAACCAGAGGGGGAATGTCTTAGTTACAAATACCTGACAGAATGTAGGACAAACTTGGAAACTCCCTTGGAAACGCCAAGCCCCACACAGTGTAAATCTCTCTAATTCGGGGGAAGTAAACAACACAACCTCTTATTAATTAGTGACTAATCATTACATGATGTTGACTCAGAAGCAACCCCTAGGAAGTCAGACTTGAAGATAAAAATGAGGGAGAAACAAGTTGAACAGTGACATCAGAGGCACAGACTTCATGAACTAGTCCAGCCAAGTCACTAAATAAAAATAAGCCCAGAGTGGACAGGAGAACCACCATGTAGGATCCTACAATATATTACCTAAAATGTCCTGTTTTCAGCGCAAAATTATGAGATGTTCAAAGAAACAGGAAAGTGTGACAGGCAAAAGTGGGCAATAGAAACTTCCTTCAGGGGGTACCAGACACAGGATAAGTGTTATGCAGCAAATGTAAATATGTTCAAAGACCTAAAGGAAACCAAGTTTAAAGAATTAAAAGAAAGTATGTTGACAGTGACTCAGCAAATGAAAATAAAAAGATGGGAAGTAAGAACGGAATGAAAATTCTGGAGTTGGAAATTTCAGTAACCAAAGTGGAACTTTTGCTAGGGAGGCTTAACAGTACATTTGAGCCAGCAGAAGAATCAGCAAACCTGAAGACAGATGGAGAGAGATTACAAAATCTGAAGCACGGATGGGAAAAGAAAAGTGGGGGAAAAAAAAGTCTCCCTCACACTACGTGTGCAAAAGTTAACTAAAAATTGATCATGAGCCAAAATGTAGGCAAAACTATAAAACTCGTGGAAGTAAATATTGTGACCTTTGTCTTCTTAGATATGACATCAAAATTACAAATAAAAAAAAAAGAAATAGACAATTTAGAACGTAGAAGAGATTGAGCTGATCTATTTCATCTAGTTTAGTAATTTCAATACTAAAAGCTTTGCTCTACACTTCATTCCTCCACTTCTGCTCTTATCAAAAATTATATCATTATAAGTTAGGTGCCCATCAATTATTGCTTCATGCACTTTGAGGGGGAAAAGTTATAAATAAACACATTTGCTTCTTTTATAATTACCATTATCAGTTCTGTCTGGCTTTGTGTGGGTTGGAATTACTATCTAGTGTCCTTTCAGCCTAAAGGACGCCCTTTGGCATTTCTTTGTAGGACAGTTCTGCTAGTAATGTTTATCTGGGAATGTCTGAATTTTTTCCCTACCTTTTTGAAGGGTAGTTTTGCTGACTATAAAATTGGTTGGCAGTTTTTTCCCATTCAGCACCTTGACTATGTCCTCACTGCTGGCCTCCATAGTTTCTGTAGAGAAGTCAGCTGTTAATGTTATTGAGGACCCCTCGTATGTGATGAGTCACTTCTCTCTTGCTGCTTTCAAGATTCTCCCTTTTTTTTTTTAATAGTTTGATTATAATATGTCTGAGTATACATATCTTTGAGAACTTGGAGTTTCTGAAGTTTCACAGATTTGTAGGTTAATATTTTTCATCAGGTTTGGGAAGTTTTCTTCAAATAATTATTTTTAATGCTTTCTTTTTCTTCTCTCCCCCTGGGACTCCCATTATATATATGCTGTTACGCTTGTTGGCCTTATTATCTTGGGCTCTGTTCATTTTTCTTAATTTTTTTTCCTGTTCCTCGAACTGGACAATGTTAATTAATCTATCTTTAAGTTTATAGATTCTCTCTTCTGCTTGCTCAGATCTGTTGCTGAGCCCCTCAAGTGAAATTTTCATTTCTGTTATTATCCTTTTCAACTCTATAATTAAAAGTTCTAGAATTAAAAGTTCTTTTTACTACTTCTATCTATTTATATTCTTTATTCGGTTGAGACATACTTTCCTTTCATTACTTAAACACGGTTTCATTAAAGTCTGTGGTTAGAAAATCCAGTGCCTGGGCTTTCCTAGGATTTCCATTGACTGCTTTTTGCCCTGTGTATGAGCCATAGTTTTTCTTTGCATACCTTGTAATTTTTTGTTGAAAACAGAACATTTAAAGGGTTATAATGTCGCAATTCTGAAAATCAGATTCTCCCCCAACCCCATTCTGTCCCAGGGTTTGTTGTTGCTTCTTGTAGTTGTTTGTCTAGTAACTTTTCTGAACTAATTTTGTGAAGTCTGTATTCTTTGTCATGTGTGGCCACTACAGTATCTGTTATGTTAGCTTATTGGCCAGCAACTGATTGGGTAGAGTTCCTTATACACCCAGAATGGAAAAATCTAGTGTTTGCCAGGGACTGTGTGTTTTTGTGGTACACCTCCAACACTCAGCCAGGCAGTTTACAACTATGCCTTAGCCTCCACTTTCTACTTTGGCAGAACCTCCAGGTCAGTCAGAAATGACAGCATGAGGCCTTCTCAGGGCTCTCCTTAGGACACACACAGCCCTGACTGTGCATGTGGTCTTCTAGATTCCCAGAAATAGGTTGTAACTTTACAAGCCCTATGGACATCATTCATTCCCCAGCCTGTCCTCCCTAGCTTTTCAAAGGTCAGTCTCTTGCTTACCTCAAATGTTATCTCTTACTCGGGCAACAGTAACCAAAACATTTGCCTTTTAATGTTTCAACATTGCCCCTAGGTAGCAGCTTTAGTTCCAGGCAAGTTTTAAGGCAGACAAGAGCCAGTCTTCCAGAAAGCCACCAGACTAGTCAAAACAAATGATTACAATTTTTTGTGGTTGAGGTCAGTTCTGTTCTATCTATTACCAGGAATGGGGATTTTATCTTCAGGGCTACTGCTAATGTCAAATTTAAAGGTTAAACATTGAAAACCTTCCCCTTAAGGTCAGGAAGAAGAAAAGATGTCCACTCTCACCACTTTCACTAAACATTATACTAGCCATTCTAGTCAGGGCAATTAGGCAAATACAAGAAAAAAAAAAGGTAGGAAAGGAAGAATTAAAAATATCTATAATATGAAATGATGGGATTTGTATGTGAAAAATCCTAAGGAATCCACTAAATTTTTTTCATAATCTATACATGAGATCAGTAAGGGTGTAGAATACAAGATCAGTAGAAAAACCAGTTCTACTTGATTTTAGATTTTAGCAATGAACAATCCTAAATTGAGGAAAAAAGATTCCATTTAGAGTATCAGCTAAAGGGCAAAAATAAATCTGACCAAAAAAAAAAAAAAAAAAAGCAAGACTTTTATACTGAAACTACAAATCATTGTTGAAAAAAGTTAAAGACCTAAATAAATGTAGAGACAACCCATGTTTGTGGATCCAAAGACTTAATATTGTTAAGATTGAAAGACTTTCCAAATTGACCACAGGTTCAACACAATCCCTTTCAGAATTCTAGCTGCCTTTGTTTACAAAAAATTGACAAACTGATTCTAAAAATTCATATAGAAATGCAGAGGATTCACAATAACCAATAGCGAAAACAATTTTGAGGAGAAGAAAGTTGTACAAAGCTACTCTAATCAAGACCATTGAGTCCTGACATAATAGACATGTAGATCAATGGAATAGAACTGAGAGTCTGGAAATAAATTCATACATTAATAGTTAATTGACTTTCGACAAGAATGCCAAGACATTTAAATATGGAAAGAACAGTCTTTTAACAACTGTTGCTGTGACAACTGGACATCCACGTGCAAAAGAATGCATTTGTACACTACCTCACATCATATATAAAAGTTAATTCAAAATGGATCAAAGACCTATAGGGACGCCTGAGTGGCTCAGTGGGTTAAAGCCTCTGCCTTCGGCTCAGATCATGATCCCAGGGTCCTGGGATCGAGCCCCACATTGGGCTCTTTGCTCTGTGGGGAGCCTGCTTCCCCCTCTCTCTCTGCCTGCCTCTCTGCCTACTTGTGATCTCTGTCAAATAAATAAAATCTTAAAAAAAAAAAAGACCTATATATTAAAGATAAAACTCTAAAAGAAACATAGGTGTAAATCTCTATGATCTTGGGTTAGAAAAGAGTTTCTTAAAAGACACCAAGAGCACAGAAATCAAAGAAAAATAAGGTTTTTTAAAGAAAATTAGAATTCATTAAAATGAAAAAATTGGTCTTCAAAGAGCTCAAGAAAGTGAAAAAACAACCCAAAGAATGGAAGAAATATTTTCAAGTCACTTACCTAATATGGGAATTGTACCCAAAATATATTAAAATGATCATAACTCAATAATAAAAAGACAATTACATCAGAAAATGGTCAAAGGATTTGTATAGATACTTCTCAAAGAAAATATAAAAATAACAAAATCATATGAGAATATGCTTAACATCTTTAGTTACTAGGGAAATGCAAGTCAAAACCACAATGAGATAGTAATTCACACCTTTTAAAATGGATATAATCAAAAAGACAATAAGTGTTGGTGATATGTACAAAACTGAAACTCTCAGATGTCTGTCAGAATGTGAAGTCATGCTTTGGCAAATGGTTGGGCATTTCTGAAACTGTTAAACCTGGTTACCATATGAGACAGCAATTCCATTTCTAGATATAGATAAAAGAATGAAGACATGTTCACCTAAAAACTTGTACACAAATGTTTAGAGCAGTATTATCCGTAACAGCCAAAAAGTGGAAACAACTCAAATGTCCATCAACCAATGAATGAAAAAAAATATATGTCTGTAGTATATATTATTAGAGATAAAGAGAAGTGGAGAATTGGTATATGCTGTAATCTGGATGAACCTCAAAAATGTACTACATGAAAAAAGCCAGTTACAAAGGACCACATGTTTATTGTATGATTCCATTCATATGAAATGTCAAGAGTATGCAAGTGTGTAGAGACACAATAGATTAGAAGTTAACTGTGATGGGGACTGATGGAGAATAGACTGCTTAAAGGAATGGAATTTCTTTATGAGGTGAGAATGTTCTAGCAGATTGTGGTAATGATTCCACAACTTCCAGTATAATAAAACCCACTGAATCATATAGTTTTAAGTGGGTGAATTTTATAGTATGTGAATTATATATTGATAATGCCATTAAAATTAGCACCTAGTAAAAGTTGTTTAACCATTAGAAGGGGAAAGTCTGTTGCTAAGGAACACAGAAATGGCAAATGTAGGAATGACTATTATTTTTAGGAGTGAAAAAGAATAAACAAGGAAGAAACTCAGCATTTAGGATAGGGCTCCCTAATCCCTAGTCCGAGATTCAGACCTCAGTGAAGAGGTTGTAGCCACCAATGGCACATTCAGCGGGATGGTGCAGTCTTTAGCTGGTCTGTAGCGGTAGTCAATTCAGAAGCTCTGAAACTCATTGGTGGATGCTGGTCAGCTAGAGCTCCTCTGTTGTAAACAACCTGCTGAGTGTTACAGAAACTGGAAGGCAAGGGCAGCCTTAGGCTGGTCCACAGGTAGTTGCCCCACTGAGTGGCAGAGAAACTCACTAAAGGGTGTGGTCAAGCTGGAGCCTACTAGGTGGCTGAGAGAAATTTGCTTATAAGCACTGGTTGGCTAGAGCCAGTTAGCAGAAATTGGCCTGTAGGGTGGCGGAAAACTTCAGTGGGATGATGCCACAGGCTAGAACTGGACCTGCTGTGTGGCTGAGAAACTCACTGAAGAGTGTCACTGGGCATCCCTAATCCACTTTTTGGGAAAAATCACCATTCATCACCAGATACACTCAACCCGCCTGTCAGGGTATTAGGTTTTCTGAACTAGGACTCTCACACTGGCATAACATACCTGTCTTGGTTCAGAATTAAATTTTCTTTGCAACTCAGCAACTCTATTAAATCTTGACTTTGGTCTTAAGTGTTTTCTTCTTTCTCAGCAGGAGATTAGCAACAGGGTTGCCACTTTATACCAGGGATGGCCCATGCCTCAAATACCCCCAGGATGAGGTCCTCACTACTAGCTGGGTGGTTAGTAATCTGGTCCAAAGACCTATCTTACTGCCTACTTTTTTGGACTACTCCTGGTACTAACCTTGTTAGTTGGGTTTTCTGAGGAGCAGATGCTGAGTTTGGAATGCAAGAGGTTTATTGAACAGTAATGCTTGGGAAAAATTAAAAGGGGAGGGAACAAAATTGAGTAAGAAAAACCTTGAAACCATAGTACAGACACTCGTGGGAAAACAGGATTTGTGAATGGAAGTAGGATTGGGTATAGAAAGCTTCAGTCTGCCATGCATTGCTGATAAAATCAGCCAACTCAATGAGTGTATTAGGTCAAAGACTTCCCATTAGAGTTCCCTGTTGGGTAGAAATGACCAGAGTGAAGACTGTCTAGGAAGAGCATGGATGCTCAAAACACAAGGTAGATTCTAAAAGCACTAACAGCTGAAGGCTGTCGTCTAATTGCATTCCTCACAGTTGAATGCCCAGTTTTTTCTTGATGGGGAAATTCAAGTAGCACATCTCCATGGCTGCTGCTGTTGGGTAATGTCAAGTAATGACATTTGTGTTCCTGGAGTCCCAGAAGGGGAGGAGGAGGAGGACAGGCAAAATATCTGCAGGAGTAATGATTTTTTTTCCTAAATTTGATGAAAACTAAATCCAAGAAGCAACATGAAGCTCAAGCAGGAAAAGAATAAAGACAAATCACACTAAGACACACCATAATCACATTTTCATAATCACAAGTGATAAAGAGAAAATGTTTAGAGTGGCCAGAGAAGAAAAAGCACACATTATGTGCTAAGAATCAAGAGAAGAATTATAGCATACTTGTCATCAGAAGCTACACAAGCCAGAAGACAGTGGAATGATAGCTACAAGGTATTGAGGGGAAAAGTCATTCTTAAATTCTTTAGCAAAATTATTCTTCAAAAATGAAGATAAAACAAAGACAATTTCACACAAGAGAAATCTAAGACAAGTCCTCACCAGCAAAATTGGACTATCTTAAATATTAAGAAAAATGCTTCAGGTGACAGGAAAATAATGTCTGATGGATATTTGATCTATACAAAGGAATTAAGAGCACTGGAAATGTTAGTAAATGAATAAGTATTAAAAGACATTCCCTGCTTTGTTTAGGTTCTTTTAAGGAGAATTCATCATTTAAGGCAAAAAATAACATCATGGTATTTATAACCTGTAGAAGTAAAATGTATAACAATAGTACAAAGGCACGGAAGGAGAAATGGAGATACACTATTGTACTTGAAGATAAATTGTAAGTAAAAAATGTATTTTGTAAACCCCAGAACAACCATTAAAAATAATAAAGAGATATATAGCTAGTAATTCAATAGTGAAGATAGACTTGATTTTAAAAACTTCAACCCATCAGAAGCCAGAGAGAAAGGGAGGAAAAACAGATGGGATTATGATAATAAAGAAAGTAGATTTAAACCCAGTCATCAATAACTGCATTAAATGTAAATGGTGAAAACACTCCCATTAGAAGTCAGAAATTATGAGAGAGGATAAAAATATGTAGATTTGAGAGCAAAAAATAATGCTAGGGATAAAAAGAAACACTTAGGATAAAGAGATCTGTTCATTAAGAAGATATAACAATTCTTAAGTTCTATGTGCATAATACCAAAGCTTCAAAATACATGAAGCAAAGCTGAACAGAATTACAGAGAGAAATCCACAAATCCACAAGTATTGTTAGATATTTCAACACTCTCAGTAATTGATAGAACAGGTGGCCAAAAAAAAAAAAAAATCAGACCACTAAGGACATAAAAGACATAAGCAACATTACCAATCAACTTGAGCTAAATGAAAAAAAATTTTAAAGATTTTATTTATTTATTTGACAGAGATCACAAGCAGGCATAGAGGCAGGCAGAAGCAGGCTCCCTGCTGAGCAGAGAGCCTGATGTGGGGCTTGATCCCATGACCCTCATGATCTGAGCCAAAGTCAGAGGCTTAACCCACTGAGCCACCCAGGTGCCCTGAGCTAAATGAAATTTTAGGGGCGCCTGGGTGGCTCAGTTGGTTAAGTAACCGCCTTCGGCTCAGGTCACGGTCCCGGAGTCCCGGGATCGAGTCCTGCATCAGGCTCCCAGCTCCATGGGGAGTCTGCTTCTCCCTCTGACCTTCCCGCCTCTCATGCTCTCTCTCTCAAATAAATAAATAAATAAATTTTTTAAAAAAAAGAAATTTTATAACACTCCACCCTCTACCTTTATAAGTATATAGGGGACGTCCACTGGATCATTCCAATTTTTAATAAATTTAATAATTGAGTTCATATAGACTATATTTTCTGTCTGCAACAGAATTCAATCAGAAATCAATCTCAGAAAAAGATTTGGAAAATTGTCAGATATTCAGGAATTAAATAGCACTTTTCTGATCAACCGATGGTTTAAAGAAAAGAAATCACAAAATCTGAAAATGTTCATAGTGAATAAAACTGAGAAAACTATATTAAAATTTGTGAGATATTCTAAAGCTGTGCTTGGAGGGAAACTTTCAGCTTTAAATAGTTATATTTAATATAGTTAAATATAACTATTTAACTATTTAACTAGTTAAATATAACTATTTAACTATATTAAATAGTTATATATCAACTGAGCCTGGGTGGCTCAGTTGGTTAAGTGACTGCCTCCGGCTCAGGCCGTGATCCTGGATCCTGGGATCGAGTCCCACATCGGACTCCCTGCTCGGCAGGGAGTCTGCTTCTCCTGCTGACCTCTCTCCTCTCATGCTCGCTCTCTCTCTCAAATAAATAAATAAAATCATTAAAAAAATTTAAATAGTTGTATCAGAAAACAATAATGTTTTAAACTCATTTATGTAAGTTCCCATCTTTAGAAAACATATAAAGAGAAAATTAAACCCAAAATACGTAGAAAGAAGGAATAATAAAGGCATCTGTGGAAATGAATGAATAGAAAACAGACAAATAATAGAATTAATGAAACTAAAATTTGGGTTTTTGGAAAGATCATAAAAATGATCTTTAGCTGGACTAAAGCAAATAAGAAGATACATATTACCAACATCAGAACTGAAAGAGGGGATATTATTCCAGACCCTACAGACTTTAAAAGGATTATATGAGAATATTACTATCAACCTTATGTAAATTAAACATTCTATTTGAATTAGATAAATTATTTGGAAGACATTAATTAAAAAAACACATAGAAAAAATAGAAAGTCTCAATAGCCTGTATCCATTTAAATAATTGAATTCATAATTAAAAGCTTTCACACAAAGAGAACACCAGCCTATATCTAGGCCTTGTTGGTGAATTCCATCAAACATATAAGGAAGCAGTAATATCAGTGCTATACAAATTCTTTCAGAAAGCAGAAAAGGGAACATTTTTCATGTCATTTTATGAGTCCATCATTCCCCTGATACTAAAACCTGACAGACATTATAAGAAAAGAACACTACAGACTGACATCCCTAGTGAACGCATGTAAAAATCAAATTTAAAAAAAAGCAAATCAAATTGACATCCCTAGTGAATGCATGTAAAAATCAAATGAAAAAAAAAAAGCAAATCAAATCAGCAATATATAAAAACGGTCATATATCACAATCAAGTAGGGTTCACTCCAGGGAAGCAAAATAATATATTTATAATACATATTATTTATCAATGAACTTATATCCAGAATATATAATACATTCTTATAATTTAATAAAAAGAAGACAACCCAATTTTTTTTATGGGCCAAAGATTTGAACAGACATTTCAAAGAAGGAAGATATATACACATGACAGGGTGTTCAATATCATTAGTCCTCAAAAAAACACAAAGCCACAGTGAAATACTACTTACATACATACTAGGATGATTAAAATATTGATAGTATTGTGCTGATTAGAGTGTGGACCAACAGAACTCTCATATACTACTGATGTCAGTGTTAAGTGGGACATTTACTTTGGAAACATTTTGGAGGCTTTTACAAAGTTAAATATGCATATTCCGTGTGACCCAGGATTACCACTCCTAGGTATTTACCTAAGAGGAATGAAAACAGATGTTCACATAAAGACTTCCACACAACCATTCATATTCATAGCAACTGCCATCCTTCAAAAGCCAGAAACAGTCAAACTCCATCAGTGAGTGTACAGAAAAACAAACTGATATATATCCGTATACCAGCATACTACTCAACTTGAAAAAGAAACAACTATGATACCCATAATGATATGGATGAATCTCAAACACATTGTGCTGACCTCCAAGTCCTGGAGTGTCCTTTTCTGGGTTCTCCCTTTCCCTTCTTGCTCCCACCACACTAATCTGGAGCCTCACTACTTCAGGCCTCGGTTAAGCCAATGGCCACTCTGTCTGCCTCCAGCCTTTCAGTTTTGTGCACCTTTTCAGAACAATTTTCATAAAACACTATTTCCTTATGTCATCTGAAAACCAAACAAAAATGTAAAACCACCAGTATCATGTTAACATTTAATGCAGTTCCTCTAATGCCCCAGCTTCCTGGATATTTTCTAAGGTTTCTTACCAGGCCAATATAATACAATACAATACAATACAATACAATAAATTTTCCTATTAATGAGTCTATACGTGAATTTAAGTCTTCTGACTCGTTCTGATATCCTAGTCAATGAACTGCCTTTGAGACTCATAGAACCATGAGGTCAAGGATGTAATACAGGTCAGCTCTCCCTTCAGACTTTTTTCTCTCAGTCAGAGGCAGTTTCAGGCTTCCAGTTATCCAGCCTTGAACCAATGGAATCAGTGTGGACTCATATTTCACCCTCTATCCCATATGTGGCCAGTCACCATTCCCTCTTAGTCGTTTAGTCTTAGTGCCTCTTAGACATTTCCCTTATATCTGTTTCTTTATGGGGCCCTGGTCACCTACCAGAGTTTAGCCCCTTATCTTCTCACAACAGCTTTCCTGCAATAATCTTCAAATTGTGTCTTTTGCCTCTAGACTTACAAGTGAGGTATTTGTAGGGACCTACTACGTCTAGGTATCTGTATGTATTAGTCTTATAAAAACTCTACAAGGTAAATAAGAAAAACAAGTTCACCGAGTACTTTGTTCAAGATGATACAGCTAGTGAAGGACAGAGCCAGCAGGATTAAATCCTAGGCCTAAGTAGGCCCATTTATAGGTAGGAAAAAGATAACAGACAAAATTTAGAAGTTCTACATTTGTCTAGGGGGAAAATGTGGGGGGCACACTGCACTTAAGATAACAGGCAAGTTCTTTTAAGTAGGGACTTTTATTCCACTTAACATTATTTATTTGAAGGGTTATTTTAATTGTGTACCATTATTTTAAGTACAATTACCATCCTGGATAAAGGTTCTGTTTGATATTTTTATAAAGTGATGACTCTGATATTAGGAGATATTTGGATGGCTGTTTAGTTACCTTCAAGGACTTGAGATTACTTGTGTGTTTCATGTGCCTGACATACATATGGACATAGAGAAGGCTCAGTAAATGATGGCGAGTTGAATGAAAGAATAATAATTAACATCTCCAAGTTTTACTATATTTAATACGCCATAAGGTTGGTTGCATTACCACCTCCATTTTATGAGGAAACCAAGACACATAACTTGGTGAAGTTCACACTATTACTGGTGGAGCACGGATTACAAACAGAGATTGAGGCAACACACTCTTAAGCCCTTGCACTAAACCAAAGTAGCCTCGTGCTTCTTGGCTCACGGAAGAGTTACTTTCAGGTCCTTAGTAGAAAAATATATGCATTTTGATGCTTCACATTTTAAGACGTAGCGCAACTGTCCTTAGCCTTGTATCCTTGAACCTGTGGTCCATGGACAGACCCTAGGGGACCATGTATCTCATGAAATTTGAATAGAGTTTGTGTGTATGCATTACCATGTTTTGATAAGCACTATGGGCAAACACCCATAGTGCTTATCAAATTCTCAAAGAATTTTATAATAATCAAAAGGTTAATAACCATGGGCATAGAGAAATATATGGGATTTTCCTGAGACAAAATTAAAATTATTAAACATTCAAAAATACTTATAGATGGGTTTCTTTGAAGGATTGCCCATGGACTACATTTTATCTGTAAAGGAGATTTTGGTTAGTGGACTAGAAATTAATATTTATTAGGCACAACTAAATGCTAGGTATTTATCATTTACTAGCTTATCTTGATTCTTGTATCATTACCAGACAGATATCATTTTACAAATGTATAAACTGAGGCTTAGAACGATAAGAACATGCCCTATAACAACCTGATAAATGGTAGGACTAGGGTACCCCAACCTTACTCTGAAGCCGCTGCCTCCTCACCTCATGGTTAGACACAGCTGCCGAGTGCCAAGGGCACTCAGTGCAACCAGCCTTGCTGGGAGGCAGGGGTTTCAGTGATTTCCTTGCAACGCTGCCTGGAAACAGCAGCTGAGTTATACGGCATCTTAGGGCCATTTTGAAGGACAGGAACTCAGTCTGGCTGAAGATCATGTCTTGTTCACATCTCTACATTCTGTTCTCTGGGCCTCCCTTTTCTGCAAACCCGTCACAGCTGCAGTGGGATGGGTTTAGCTCCCAGACTGGAGGGTGTGTGGACCATTGCTTTGGCTGACTCGTCATAGCACACTTCAGGCTTCTGGTGGCCACTGGCCTCCTCTTCCCATCTCTGTTATCCATTTGAACAAAGGAACAGTCCTCCTCCCACTGCAGCTGCAATGGAGTTTGCAACACCCTTTAAACATAAAACAGGAACTGTAGTGGTTAGATTCCTTGAGCTGCTACGTGATGTACTTCTCCTTGACTAGTGAATTTATTCTACCACCTAGCTCGCCTGAACATCTTCCTATGCAAAACGACCTGCTGGTCAAACACTGCGGATCACGAACCGAGCCTTTGAGAGCTTTTGAAAGCTTTTCTAGTTTCACAGAGTAGCTTAGGAAGGTTTTAGAGAAGTAGGTATGGCCATCCTCTTGTAACAGGTAAGGAGGAAAAGACTGCTCTCTTGGATAGGGGTTTCTCCAGCTTAGGGGAGAAGTGGATCCCTCGACAGAGACTGGCTTATCCCCAGAAATTCTCCCAGCCTCTGCTCCAAGTAACTGACCCCAGCAGTGCTGAATGTCAGTCATCTGGATTAGTATTATCTCATGCCTATTCTCCTTCACTTAGTTGGAATAGGTTACCTGGGAGCGGAGAGAGGGGATGAATGCAAAAAAGTTGTTATGGAGCCAGGATCACTGTGGTAGCAGAAGGAATTAGTGGGAATTTCTTCAAGTAGAAAATAATTCCCTATAACACTGAGAAAAATTGAAACAGAAACCTCATACTTTAACTACAAATGGATGCTTTGCTTTACAAAAGATAAACCCAGTTTTCGTTCAATTGTGAATCATCTAACATTTTAAATGATTCCATTGTTTTCCTAAAAGGGGGGAAAAAAAGACCTTTCCATACAAAATTTCCAAAAACCCATTTGTATTTGATTTCACTGTCAAAAATGTATATGGATTGTACTATGTTCCTAGGGCTACCACAACAAAGTATCGTACATGGAATGACTTAAAAAAAAAAAACCCAGAAATTCATTGTCTCTCAGTTCTAGAGGCTAGAAATACAATTATCTTTATAAGTGGGTCTGGGTGTTTGTTACTCTGAAATACTGCCTTCTAGCCTTTCAAAATCTTTTCAGATTTTGCTATCTTATTCTGTAATCAAGTATATTCTTCACTTAATTATCTGATTTATCTTAATTAGTTGATTTATCATTTAAGTGCCTGTTTAAAGTACAGAGTAGAATGAAAGGCTTTGATATGACAAACTATATTACATTTCTAGGATGATCTAAGACCTTGGATATGACTGCTCATAATGGTATGACTTTCATTCCTTAGTGTTCATCAATGTCTGCTTTTCTGCTCTTGTTCTGAGGGATTTTTCCCTAGTTTTGCTTTCATCCCCCTTTGAACCTCATATCAAGGACCCGCTTAATAGACATGCAGATCAAAGAGAGTAGAACCATTTTTAATAAGCAAAACTAACAACAATAATTGTGGACAAGATCTTCTAGAAAGTTCATCTCTATATACATCTTCCATGGCTGGGTATGTACATTTCCCACAGCTTAGTTGCAGTTTCCCACTCACAAAATGGACATCCCCCTTAATCAGTACTTATAAATATTGCACATTACCTATATTTTATTATCTACATATTACAAATTCAACCAAGACATAATTGTCAAGCATGGGCAGTAGACATTACATTAGTACACCAGTGACAATTGTGCTGGCCCAAATTTCCAGCAGCTTTGTTTTAATCCAAGAATATGATTTTCTTATATTTGAAAATAGAGTGTTATTTTCTTACATGACTAAAAAGACTTTACACCTATTTCTTTTAAATAAAGATGTTTATTTGGAGAATATTAGTAGCATGATAACTCAATCTCACCAAATATTCACAGTTCATCAGGTCAGGCAATAGAACAAGTCCGTGTGAGCTTCTTATAAAGAAATGGATGACCACCTCAGAAACTGCCTCCATCTTCTATACTACTACTGGAGGATTCGGAATCCAAAATAAGAAGTTTAGGGACTTTTTCTCAAAAATAGAAATAAGGAAAATGTCTGAAGCAATGATGTTGACCCTCTTCAAAAAGATCTATGAAACTTTAACTGCATATTTCAGTCTTGTCGAATCTTTTGTATTATTCTGATTGTCGATAAGAACCAGGGGGCTATGTTGATGATTCTTGATAATTTCAGCAACACTTCCAAAGTACTAGAGCAAGAAAACATAGATGAATTAAACACTGGAACTTATGTTAACTTCGAGCTCTGCTCCTCCAATCTTCTCCCACTTTCTAGGTCTCAGCTGACATTCTACCCAAAAAAGTCTAATTTAACAAAGGCTGTAATCCTTGAGGTGACCAACTCGGGCCTTGCTTATGTTCAGCTACATTAAAAACAATGGCAGCCTCAATTAGTGTAACCACTTAGAAAAATTACTCCATTGAGTTATGATGTAATATTTTAATGACTTTTTATTCAGTAACAAGTGTAAAACTGTCACACACTAAATTTCTCTATGTTTTTTACAAAACATAGATTATCTGTTATGTTGTACAAGTCTTAGATGCAAGAACTGATGTAATAAATTAATCCTAGAATTTAGTGTCAGAAAAGTTATTTCCCAGATTAATTGATACTTGTTTTGTTTTTGTTTTCCTTTTTGAGTAAATAAAGCTTTATAAATTCTCATATTTTCATTTTTGCTCTAGTTCCCAGAGCTAATTATTAATTAGTTTAGAGTTAATTAATAATGGAATCCATGCTGCGCTCTTACCATATGTATTTATTTTCCTGTGTGCTAATTCCTATTGTTTATGGATTTTAATTTAAGGTTATCACAAATATTCTCCTGAAGAATTATCAAAATTTTAAATGAAAGAGAAAATAAGTATAAGACAATATAACACAGGAAAGGAAATGCATTGATTATATGAAAGTGCTATAAGCTCATAATCTTAAATAAATACATTTAGAGTCATTTTTTAAAAAGCAGTGTTTTGCAAGACTGCCATAAATTTAGCAATTATCAACAATTGATTTATTCTTTTAATTTTTCATATAAAGACAAATATTTAGAATAAAAGTTTTTTTAAGCCTTTTAATTAATTATTTGGATAGCTTCCAAATATCTACATACTAAATAAAGTATTCAGAATACTGGTCACCTTTTTCAAATGAAATACCAGTTGTCTTTTAGATAATTGACTCCCTGAATACTATTAGGTTAGGGAGGAGAGCTGAGAGACAGGGACCTTCAAGTATCTTTACTCTTTATTTCTGAACTTGCTCTTCAATCATTCAGCCCTTTAGCAATTGCCAATGAAATTCTTTCATGATATTCATAAAGACATTCATCCTGTTTGCTTGGAATAGTATGTTGTTAAACTGAATGCAGTTGGAAGTTAAATTGATGGATTGAAGAACCAGGAAATGAAATACCATGGCCTCTTTGAAGTGGATTCCAAGCAAAAAAGTGTTTTCTGAATCCAGGAAACACAGTAGAGAGTTGCTATACTTACACAAACAAACATCTTATTCTGTCATTCCAGTTCCTGGATATTTTTGAGTATTTCTTTGTTGGAGTGTTTGTGGATTGAAATGTTTGAATAGGGAGTTGAGTTGAGTTGAAATATGTGAAGCAGGAAGCAGAGTTGAGGCATATTGTATGTGGAATTGAGCACAGTTGTAGTTTTCTTAGTGCTTTTTTTAAAAAAAAAATGTCTACAGTAATTCATTGTATTTGAGATATTCATATGGACAGAAAAACAACCTGTTTGTGATAACTCAAAATCTTATGGTCCATAAAATAAAGAGATATCAAAGCTATAAAATTCCTTAATATCATATCTACATAATGCTAAAACAACTGCATAAAATAGTTCAACAGTTAATCAATTGGTTTCTTTTTCTACCCATATACACCCAAACACAAATACAGGCAAACAGACTTTTCATAATATCAACATTGTTGATATCATGTAACCCGAGCTTTCATTTTCCATTCAGATATTCGCTGTATGGAAAAAATAACCTTTTTATTACAGATAAGTAAAAGTTTTAATGGACTCTGTCTGCAATTCCAGATACCATTATAATAACTGTTTTGGTATCTTATAGGCTGGATATGTAGGAAGTAGGGTGAAGTTCTGTTCTATTCATCCAATGGTAGGGATGAAGACTCTTTAGGCCAAGAGGAATCTCTTTTTACCAGATTTTCCTTAGCAGGACAAAAGAGTCCAGAATCGCTATGGCAGCTCAAAATTTATGAGAATTTCAGAACTTCTAAATAGGACAGCTCCTTCTCCCACCCTTAAGCTTCTTCTAGAAGTACTGGACCCCTTCCTGGGGAAGCTTAGAATGAAACCATCCATCCAAAGTAACTCTGTCCTACAAGGATCACCACTATCTATTACACTGACTACTATTGAAGAGCATTTATTTTAAAAGATTTGTCAGATGAAGGTTTCAGTGAGAATGAAGGCTTTTGTAAGCATGGGAAAGCAGACAGTTCTGTTCAAGTTTAACTGGTGTTAAATGATAATGCAATCTATATTTTAAAACCCAAGTTTAGTCTTGATCCATGTTTTGTGTTTTCAGATTCAAGAGTTTTGCATTTTCTAATTATCTTAGACTTTATTAAAAGCAAAATAAAACCCCAAACTATAAAACTCCTAAAAGAAAACGGGAAAATCTTTATGAGATTGTATCTGGCAATGATTTCTTGGGTATGACATCAAAAGCACAGGCAACAAAAACAACGATAGATAAATTGGACTACATTAAATTTAAAAATCTCTGTTCATCAAAGGTCACAATTAATAGAATGAAAAGGCAGTCCATGGAATGGGGGAAAACATTTGCAAATCATCTATCCAGAATTAGGATTAGTATCTAGAATATATAAAGAACTCCTACAACACAAAACCAAAAGATCAAATAACCCAATGTAAAAATGGGCCAAGGAGTCAAACAGACATTTCTCCAGAGATGATATACAAATGCCAACAAACATTTGAAAAGATGGTCAAAATCACTAATCATCAGAGAAATGCAAATCAAAACTACAATGAAATATCTCCTTTTACCGATTAGGTTAGCTACTATTTAAAAATCCCAGAAAATAACAAGTGTTGGTGGGCATGTTGAAGAGTTGGAACCCTTGTGCACTGCTGGTAGGATTGTAAAATGAGGCAATCATTATGGAAAACAATATGGCAGTTCCTCAAAATTTTAAGATAGAACTATCATATGATCTAACAATCCCACTTCTGGATATATACCTAGAAGAACTGAAAGCAATGGTCTAAAAGGAACATTTGCACACCTGTGAGCAGAGCAGCACTATTTACAATAGTCATCAACAATAACCAAATATCTATCGACAGAATGTGGTGTAGAGTACAATGCAATGCTATGAAGCCTCAAAAAGGAAAGAAATCCTGTCACATACTACACAATATGGATGAGCCTTGAGGATATAATGATGCAGAGAATAAGCCAGTCACAAAAGGACAAGCATGGTATGATGCCATTTATATGAGATATCTAAAGTAGTCAAATTCATAGAAATAGAAAGTAAAATGATGATTGCCAGGGACTGGGAGAGAGTGGAAAAAGGGAGCTGTTTTCAATGAGCATAGAATTTCAGATATGCAAGATGAAAAGTTCTGGAGATCTGTTTTACAGTGTTGTAAAAAAAAATTAAGGTATAGTTTAAATACTAAACTATACATTTAAAATGGTTAATATGGTAAGTTTTAAGATACGAGCTTTTTTTTTCTAACCACAATTTAAAAAAGCAAAATGACAGAGACCTTACTAGTTTGTTTTACAAATGCAATTCTCCTGTCTGTAATCACTCAAACAAATAAATTGCTTCACTTAATAAGAACTAACCAAGTAGCCACTGAAGGCAGCCCTTCTGCTATGTTTCTGGAAATACAGAGATGAGCAATACCTAATCTAGTCCCTGATCTCATCTAGTGGACAAGACAAACACCCACAATTACAATACTTTGTAATAATTCAAATGCTTTCTAACAAGTGCTGGGTTTGGAATAAGTGTAGTTCTTTCTGAAAGAGTATTGAAAATAAATATTAACTTGAATTTTTTAAATGCTATTTTCTCTGCTTAGATTTCTCTTTCCACTTTTCTCATTCTCATCTTTAATTTTCATTCTACCTATTCAAACTCAGTCTATCTTTCAAGGCCAGAACAAGTTTCAATCCCTTTCTGACCACTTATGGATTGGTCATATTTCAGGGCTTTCTTATATTAAAAAATCTGGCTAAACAGAGATATGTTAAGTATTGAGTTTGGTCCAGATTAAAGAGGAGTTGGACTTCATATGTGGTTAGTATTCAAGACCTTCTATGATGCTTTTCTCTTGGTATAGGCCCAAAAGCTCGTTCTGGTCCGAGGGCTATAGTCTAATATTTCAACAAAAGTTTCTGCACCTCCTCTGATCCTTCCCTGATCAACTATTGGTACTTGAGTTGAGATCCTAGTTCTTGACTTAGGAGCTCTAGACACTGACAGTGATTCTACTTGACACTTCAACTTTGATTTCTATGTTTCGCTGAACCAAAATGCCAAATCAGACTGCACTGAGTCAGGATAAAGGCACTAAGACACAGCCTTTATGTCATACAAGTCTTTCTTCCTTTCTATTTTTTCATAGAATATGCTGCCTGAACACAGTATTTTATCTTGTACTCTTTTCTTTTCATGATATGTATGCATGCCTTGTACAAAATACTCTTGTATCATTTCTCCTCATCTCTAGTACCTAAATATGCTATGATACTATTGTGCTCAATACATAGTTACAGAGTTGGATTAAAAGAGAAGTTACTGACCTCTTCACCATTTTTCTTTCTGCCCAAAGCATACTGCTTTGTTGCCTCTATAAACCGCACAGGGATATTATATACTCGCTTATTAAAGAATACAACTAGTGTATATGGCTGTTTGGAATCATGGCCAGAGCTCTTCCGAATAAGAAATGATCCATCCTGTTTATTAAAAGAAAAACACAATTATGGTGAGTATTACTTAGGTTTTCACAGGTTATAAATTAGTTTATACCTATATTATATTCAAAAGGTAATTACTGAGCTATGTGATTTTTATTATACATTACAGTTTATTATTTTCAAAGAAAATGCTTCAGTAAAATATATACTTTTAGAAAATCCTGAGTGAAGTAAATTCTCACTTTTTGATGCATGAAATAAGATGCTATTAATATATTTAGAAATGTGTGAAGGGACACAGTAAGATTAAATATAGAGAGCATTCTTGAACTAGGAACCATGTCTACAAGTAATCTATGAATAAAAAAAAATACATTATCGAAATGAAACAAATTCCATTCAAAAGTACTATGAGAAGAAAGCTGAAATTGGAAATCAAAACATTTCAGCTGGTAAAAATTCTCTTCCCTAAAAGTTACACTGAAGCAGAAAAAAAAAAACCTGTAATATAATATACCAATTTAAGTAAATAGTTTATAAAATATTCTAGAGGTGCCTAGCTGGCTCAGTCAGAAGAGCATGTGACTCTTGATCTTGGGGTCATAAGTTTGAGACTCATGTTGGGTGTAGAGATTACTTAAAATGAGTAAATGAATTTAAAAACTTAAAAAATAAATTAAATGTTCTAGAACCATAAATCCAAAAATTAACAAAAAATGGACAAAAAAGCAGAAAGAAGAAATGCAACAAAAGTTCATCAAACTCAGGAAGGAAATTGAAGAGAAAGGCAAACCTATCAGAAATGAAGAAATTACAAGATGCCCAAGGGACAATATCTTTAAATGAAGATATGATAAATGACTGAAGCAAGGCATGGAAGCAACCCAGACAGGAGGGAAAAAGAGTAAATTTTTAAAAAAATACAATAAAGTCAGAGTGGTTGGAATGAAAGAAAGACAAAAAAGGCCCAAAATGCATGTAATTTAAGTCCTTAGGGAAGAAAAATAAAATAATAGAACAGAATTACTTTTTTAAAAAAATATTTTATTTATTTATTTGACACACACAGAGAGATCACGAGTAGGCAAAGAGTCAGGCAGAGAGAGAGGGGGAAACATGTTCCCTGCTGAGCCCAGAGTCCGACACAGGTCTTGATCCCAGGACCCTGAGACCATGACCTGAGCTGAAGGCAGAGGCTTAACCCTCTGATCCACCCAGATGCCCCATAATTACTTTTTAAGACTGGAATTTAAGAAAATATTCTGGAAATAAGAGAAAACTTAAGTCTACATATTGAAAGGGGTTCCATCTATCTGAAAAAATTGACTTGAAAGTCAAGTCAGGGACACATTCTGGAAAATGATTAGACTTTAAAAACAAAAAAGAGCCTTCTGATTAAAATATGAAATTATACATAAGGTCAAAAAAATAACATTTGCATCAGACTTTTCAAAAGTATCCTATAAAACAAGGCAATCTAGTGGACAACACTTTTAAAAACTTAAGACAAGGATTTTATAACCAGCCAAGATATCCTCTAGTTTATCAGATTATGAACAGCTTTGAATGTGCAAGAACTCAGGGAATAATATAAATATAGTCCTTCCTGAGAATCTATTATAAGGTGAGCTTTGTCAAAACAAGATAAGTTAACTGGGGAAGCCAGCAAAGGGATTGATGGGAAAGCATTTAACATATGTAATTGCAGAGCTAGGACTAAAGCAAAGGTAGCAAAAACCAGTATGTAAATGTTATATATTCTGACAAAGGAGGGTGCAAGTAAAGAAAAATGGAAGGAGGAAAGAGAAAGAAAGAAAGATGGCATTTTAACTTTGACTTTTCCAAACTGCTCCTAGTGTTCCTACATGATTGGGCTTGGCCTCTCCAAAAATTTACTTCCAGGTACTTTTTGCCATCTTGACCTTGAACTTTTAACCCATGCATTGATCCAAAATAGCCTGTTACTTCTCACTCCTGAATGGATCTCATGTAGCACCAAGCTTTACAGAGAGCTCCCCGGGGAGCCTTCTTCTCCCACTGACTGGAGACAGTGGAGAAAAGTGGAGCCTATGGATCCTGGCAAAGAAATGACAAGTAGAAATGAGACTGAAGAACAAAGAGGGAGATGCTTGAGAGAGAGCAGAGGATAGCAATTGCTATTGAATAAGTAAATTTTAAAAATCCCTGCATCCACAATGGTTGCAATTCTTTAGTCAGCAAATTATTGGGATGACAGCTGTGCCTATTACAGGCTGAGAGCAGAATATGGGACTTAAAAATGGTCAAACCTTGTTTGATCTGTATAAAGCCTCTTCTGCAGATTTCCGATCGCAGGCACCAGCGTACCATGGCTTGCAGTGAATGTCTGCTTCCTGCAAAATGGAGGACATTGCTAAGCATGAGATGTGCCTTCAATAACATGGTACCCTCTGTGCACTGAAAACAAAGTCCCATTTTCATTACCAAGACAGACCTAACTATATTTGGACCAGCAATTTGAAAATGAGTTTTCTGCTTCCTTTGATCAACCACAGGATTATATAATTGACTTTTTTCTCATCTGGCCTTAGCTGCTAACCTTAGTACTTGAGCATTGTTATCAATCAATCAATCAATCAATCCTGCTAGATTCCTGAGCCACTTACACCTTTCTCCTAAATAAGCAATAAGCTCCCTGTCTGTCATGATCTTACTGCTGCTGCTTTGTGGAGTGCTTTCTAATTTCTGAAGCGTTTTCATCAAATATACCTTATTGGATTCTTTTAACTACTCTGAAGGCAAGAAGGATACATATACTTACCCTTTCGATAGTTGAGAAAGCTTAGAGAGACTTGCCCAAGGGCACCCAGAGTTCTTTCTCTGTCTTTTTAAAAACTGTGCTGCTTTATGTATTTTAATATCATATGCCTCCACAGATCTATTCTGAGAAAATTACACAGCTTAAATAGAATCTATGTGCATGGAAGAACAATAAAAACAACACACTTCTTTGCTAGTTTTGAAGAAGCACAAACTGTTCTTAGGGCATCCAGAATACAAATTGGAATATATGGCGCAGGGGTTTAATCCCTGAAAGCAAAATGCATTCTGTACCCATCAGCGAATGACAACTCGCAAGCTGACTTAAAACATAGTCTGTCTTCAAGCTTCGCCCCAAACTGCTCATCAGAAGGTATTAGAAGACACTCCCTTTCCTGCAGTTTAATGGTAACAATAAGAGTTCATTCATACCTGTTCTGACAAATGGGGGTTAGGGGAAAGTAGGCCATCCACAGTTGAGCTTCCCCCTTCTGGAAACCCTGTAAGGGATTTGAAAAATCAGTGGGTCTTCACTGTATCTTGAGCAGTTGGTATGCCTATACTTTAACACTGTGCTTGGTGCTGCAAGGGACACGTGCACTGAAAAATCACATACACACCCAAAAAATCCCTAATAGCAGTGGTTCTCAAAGCATGGTCTAAGGCCCCCAGAACCCCTGGGATTCTTCCATGGAGGTCGTGAGGTCTTTTCCAAATCCATATCTCTGTGAAGCCCCATTTTCTTCCTATATTTCAGCCATGAAGACATTGCAACAGCTTGAATATAGAAACAGATATGAGAATCCATCCATCTCTGTTACTCTAGATATTAAAGAGATTTAAAAAAATGTAAGACAAGGCCACTCTTCCCAATAAAGTGCTTTTGTTTGGAAAATACAGCCATTTGCATAAAAAATACATTAGTTATGTTAACATGTAATGAGTTCAATATTTTTAAATGAAATAATAAAGGTTTTAATTAAAAATTGATTAATAAATATGTTTTAATTGCCTGCTTTTAATTAATACATTAAGTATTAATAGAAACAAGTGAACCAAAGTTCTTTGGATCTGCAATGATTTTAAGAGTGTGAACATGGTTCTGAGACCAAAACATTTGAGAACTGCTGCCTTATGGCATAAACTTCCTCAAGGAGTTTAGAGTCTGTAAGTGGAGCCACATGAAATAGAGAAAATACTTAATGGCATTCATTCATTCATTCATTCATCATTTCATGCCTGCCATGGATCAAAACACTAGGGACAGATATACAGCAAAATGTCCGGCACTCCTGGAGTTTAAATTTTAATGGAGTGAAATAGACAATAAAGACCTTAAGTAAATATATATACAATATTACAGAGTCGTAAGTACTGGAGATAAATAAGCAGGGAAGGGACTGGGGACTAGCCTTGGACAAGCAATATGTTTAAATTGCTCAGTGAGGAAGGCCTCACTAATGGGACACTTGGGTAAAATCTGCAGGAAGGGAAGGAGGAGGTATTTGGCTATCTCAGGAAAGAATGTTCCAGGTCAGAGGAATAGCAACACGCAAGGGCCTAGAATGTCTGAGGGATAGACAGGGGGTCACTGTGTTTGAACTGTGGAGGGAAAAGTAGAGAAAAAGGGATGGAGTCAGCGAGCAGGTAAGGAAGGCCCCCGAAGTGTAGGGCCTGCGGACCCCTTAGCATGACTTGAGCACTGACCTAAATAGCTATCATTTACTGAAGACCTTCTATATTCAAAGCACTGTACCAGGTACTTAATCCTCTTATTTTGAAAACAGCTGTACTGCTTTTATTAAAAAATTAAATGTTAAAGATGACCAGAATGATTGGTGAAATATTCAATCAATACTAAAAAAGGAGAAAGTAAAAATTATCTCAAATTTATTTACTTTTGAAAATAACCATGAAATCAATATTCCTGGCTCCATTTACCAGAAGAGGAAACAAACCAGAGAGGAACGAGCGTCCTCCAGCTGGACATGCTGCTCAGACACGCGGATCCAGCCTTACCCACCACCCGATAGTGCTTTCCGTGGCTTCACTGTACTTACTTGGCAGGGGTACGGGTTTGTGATGGATTTGTCTGAAAGGAAGAATTTCAGATTAGCTAAAGGGCAAAGCACAAGATGAATAAGCGTGACGCTTTGCTTGCATTGAAGATGCTTGGCGCAGAGGCACCACAAAGGAGTCAACATAAATGACCAGTAAAACATCTAAAGATATGAAAAGGCATCAAAACCTTCAAAGTAAGTAAAACTGTCCCCTTTGGTTTTATAAAAGGAAGAGACTTGATTAAACTGCTGGATTTTAGTTAAGGCCAATAATTAACTCAAATATTAGGTCTAAGCAGTTCTTTTAAAGCGTCTAAGTAGTTCCTTTAAAGTTTTTTCCCTATTTGACACTTTTTAAAATTTAATGAGCACTGGGTATATACACAACTGATAATTCACTGACCTCTGATACTAATAATATACTATATGTTAATTAATTGAATGTAAATTAAGTTAAAATTTAAAATATGCAATTGCAATGCAGTGAAATGTCAGATTTTTACCAAGCCCCACAAGCCAACGTCACTATGCAGTGTGACAATACAGGTGTTAGGGAAGCTTATTTTTAAAGGAAAGGATTCTTACTTCTGAGGAGGAGGAAACACTGATGATTGCATATTTTCTTGTCTGTGACTAGATGTTCGATGGCGTTCAGCAGGTATAGGCCTTTCTGCATTAAGAAGATGCTCGTATTAGGCTAGATTGAAATGTTTATCTCCATGTCCAAACCCAGCAACATCAACTGAGAAGAACCAGATTTGGTCTGCTGTCTTCCCATGAACATGTCTTTTACCAGGACACCTTCTGTTTATGCACCTGTCTATCTGGTGATGGGTTTGCATGATTAGGACGAGGACTTTTACCCAGCAGTGTTACAAACACACCTTCCCCTTCTCTGGCAATATCCATGGGTCTAAGCCTATGGGGCGGACCTTTAAGTGTGTGAGTACAGGCAGTGGCCAAAGACAAGCCAGTTCAAACCATGCCGATGTCCCCCCCGCCCATAGGTGTTACAACACGCCAGCAATTTTTACAGATAAGAGGCAAAATATCAGAGTTTGCAAATAATCTACTCATTTTGAAAAATTACAGACTTCCATTACAGAAACCCAAAAGGAATAAATGTAGCATGAATTCAAAGATTCAAAGAAATGGTAAGATAGACTTCGGGGTTTCTTGTAATGCAGTGATATTCAGAAGCCTTGCATCCCTGAAAGATGTTTGAAGTCTATGGCAAGTTACTTTGAGCAGCCATGTGAGATTTTTTTGTTCATGACTTTACAGCTTGGTAATTTCAGAAGGAGAAACAGTAAACACACTTGGTTCCCACAGCCTGCTGAGATTTGATCACCCAGCTTTTCTTCTCCAGTCCTGGAGGCTTCTTCCTCCCCTCCTTCCTTGTCCCTTCCTTCCTTCTGTCCATCCATCCTTCCATCCTTCTCTCCTTCCCTCCCTCCTGGGTGAGAAGAGCCTGCTTACCTACACTGGGTTTGGATGATGGTTGCCTCTGTTCTTGAAACAAGTCACAAAACAGATGGCATGCCAAGCTCTTGCCCTAGGAGCCCTTTGGCAACAGGGATACCTGACATGCCAGGAGCTCATTTCTCTGCTGGTTTTCAAAGGCCCCTGAAGCCAATAGAGTCTGCACAGGGTCGAGCTTACTTCCTACAGATGCTCATCCTAAGACTCCACTATTATTTGAGCTCCACGCTCAGCAGGCACGGGAGACTCTAAGGAATGGAAGGACAGCAAGGCAGAAGCCTCAAAGGACAGGCAGAAGAAAGGAAGGAAGACAGCAGAAAGCGGGGGGATACCTTAGAAATATCCTGGGGGAAAAAAGATGGGGGAAACATGTAAAAAACCCCCCAAGTGGAGCAGTTAAAGCAGACAGGAGAGTTGTAGGACACATTCAGGAGATGTCTGCCATCCATCATCAGAGAAACTAGGACAGTTTATGGAGATGTGCCCACGTGAACTCAGGAAATGGGGAGAACACTCACTCAGCTTTAACACTGGGTATTTTCAGTTGTGAATTAGATGGGTTCAGGACTCACACTTCTATATAGTGTTTTAAGTGTTGAAAATATGGATAATTCTTACTTCTTTGTTTTTTCTTCCCCTTGAGTATTATTCAAATACAAGTATTTTTTTTTAATATGGGAAAATTCTAATTAAAAGTATATGTAAGATTTTTAGGCTATGATAGGACAAAGGAATACATTTGAAGGTGTACTAAAACATATATTTGAATTCAGAAATCATTATTTTTAAAAACTTAGCAAAAGAACTTCTTCAAATAAATTTTTAAAAATTTTATTACCTTAACTAAGCTATTAGTTTTAAGATATGTGTATAGCTCTGAATAAGGCTTCATGTTTATGGCCACAGCACTATTTCTGGAAAGTTGTACATCTATAAACAGGCAGGTTTGGGGCATGTAGACTATAGCTTTGCACCACAGACACTGGGCTGAAAGCTCATGTCCTTACTACTCATTGCAAAGTAAAGGCCATTTTGTTTAGAAAACTGAATTTCATACATACAATTGCCTTATGAATAGTGAAAACAGTTTACAAATACACTTACACACAAATCCTTAATTCAAATAACTTTAAGAGAACATACTCATCCTTCAGGGTAATACAGATTTACCTTCACAAACACTTGAGACATTCTGTGGAGAGGCAACTGGAATCTATTTAAAAAAAAAAAAAAAGAAAGAAAGACAAGGATATTCCATACAAGTGGGAAGTGGAAATGAATGTCAAAGCACTATTAATAAGATAAATATTTAGGAGGACATTTCTTTGATGCATAGCTATTCTTTCAATCACAACAACAACAAAAACAACAAAACCCACACAGTTCTCAGCCCGACCTTTGCATTAGGTGAGAGTGGACTAGAAGTAGGTCATGGAAGGATCAGTGTCATCCTGGTATAGGGACTTCCCTGCTCTGTCAACAGGGCTGATGGAAACTGTGGCCCGCCACGGAGCTGCTGGCCCGTCGGTCTTGCACTTTGGTCTTCAGGCTACCCCTCGGTGCTTGCTAAGTGACTGTAGATGTCAGGCTGGGGGTAGGTACTAGGTCAAGGTGGGCTTCCTCAAACAGTGGGCTGGCCCAGGTTCCCCGCACTCCAGCCAGAACCCGAGTTTAGCAGGCCTATGTGCGCCTGATACACGATTAGCTCCCAGGCCAGCAGATGGAAAGCAGGCAGGCACCGTTAGCTCCCAGGCCAGCAGATGGAAAGCAGGGAAGGCAGATGTCAGGGGAGGCAGGGAGCCTGGCTTCCACCTTGGAGCTGTGGCTCACACTCCGGGAAGCCACATTGGGTCAAGTGAGGATGAGCGCCTCCCCATGCAGCACCTTCCCCGACTAACCAAGAATGCAGAATTTCTCTCGGACTGTCTGGGCGGCAACTTCAGTTGCTAGAATTGCTGTGTTCACCTTAGCTGGAAGCATTATCAACTTTATTTATTTATTTATTTATTTTTAAAGATTTTATTTATTTATTTGAGAGAGACAGTGAGAGAGAGCATGAGTGAGGAGAAGGTCAGAGAGCGAAGCAGACTCCCCATGGAGCTGGGAGCCTGATGTGGGACTCGATCCCGGGACTCCAGGATCACGCCCTGAGCCGAAGGCAGTCGTCCAACCAACTGCGCCACCCAGGCGTCCGCATTATCAACTTTAAATAAGGGAATAGGCATCAGCATTGCAGGAAATATAAAACACATTTAAATGCAAAATAAACTTACTGTCTTCAGCGGTGTAGCTGGTTTTTTCCTGGGGGAATAAAAAGATGGGCTTTGTTAAAACATAATAGAGATGAAGCGGAGCTGACTACATACCATTCTACTCTTGAATTTAAACTAGTGTCATGAACGTGGTACAAGTGTGTTGGAAGACTGTCCTTGAAGGGCAGAGGGGGAGGGAAACAGGATCTAGCCATGATCCTCCCAGCTGCAGATAGGGTCCACTGGCAGAAGGCAGAGTTAACTGGGGTAAACAGGAGGGAGAGCTGTCAGGGGGCCAGAAAACGGAATTTTTCTTCCAGTTCTGCTGCTGATTACTCTGTGACCTCAGGCCTCTTTCACCTAGGAAGCTTGCTGGAGCTATGAGTTTCCTTGTCTATAAAATGAAGACTAGCATCAGTATTTTCCGAGGCGGCGTATGCAGAGCCATCCCAGTCTCCAGCAGGACCCTCGGGCTAATGCCTGGGGCCACAGGTGGAGACAGGAGGATGGCCCGCAGGGGAGGCTGTCCCCAGCACCCTTCCTGCCAACTGTTGCCCTGCCTCAAGTGACTGTTCTCTACTAGACATCTGCCCAGGGTTTCATCCCGAACAGAGAAATTCAAGGCCAACTCAAGTGTGAAAACCACTGGGATCTGTGGTCCTGAAGGGGTTTTCTGAGCTAAGTTCCAGTTTGTCTTGGTTCTGATAGAGACTGTAATCTAATATTTTAATGGTGTATGCTTTCTCCTCTGTATTTTTTTAAAGAGTCTCTCACCTTCTCTCTCACTTGCTTTGTTTTTGGCTGAGAGCTGGAAGACTGGGGTAAGAACACTAATAATTCCGAAGTGCCTGGCACTGGGTTAGGCTTTTCATCTGTTATTTAAACCTCACAGTGGCCTCTAAAAATAGATATTATTGTTATGTTTCAGAGATTAGGGAATTGAGGCTCAGAGAGATTAAGTAATTTGCCCAAAGTGATAAAACCTGAGCCAACCAGAACTTCTGGTTAATAAACCCTTGAACTTAAGAATGTCTTTGCTTTGGGCTGTCTGGATGGCTTAGCTGGCTAAGCGTCCAACTTTTGCTTTTGGCTCAGGTCGTGATCTCAGAGTTGTGATCTTGGTCGTGATCTCAGGGTTGTGAGATCAAGCCCTGCCTCAGGCTCCAAGCCCAGTGTGGAGTCTGCTTAAGTTTCTCTCTTTCTCTGTCCCTCCCCATGACACACACTCTCTCTCTAAAATAAATCAATAAATCTTTCAAAAATGTCTTTGCTTTATGCAGAAGTAGAATTAAGATAATAATCATGCAGGCCGGCTTTGCACATATTTAAGTGGGCTTTTAAAATATCCTATTGAATCTATATAAAATTATGGGTCACTGTTTGTGATATTAACTTACTGCATCGCCTAACAGTTTACAAAGCTCTTTTAAATTCAATAAGAAAGAACAGTTCTCTTGTTTCACCTTGGGAAGGAAGCTCGGCTGTGTGGCTTGGATCAAACCATCGGGTGCATGTTGTGGGTGTATGTGTGTTTGTTTACAGATCATTAACTACTTGAAAGAGAAGTGGAGGAGGAGAAAGTAAAGATGAAACCTGCTTGTGGATCTTAAAATTATTCAAGTGTGGAGCTTCTGCCCGACGGAACTCAAGATTTCACTAACAATTTAGGGGAGGAAAGACTGCTAGTCTTCATTTCAGCAGGGGACCCTTTGTCCACCTTAAGCCAGGGTGGTGGTGGAGGAGAACAGGACAGCAGGCCTTCATTTCCACACTCTTTAGGAACACAACCTGCTGTGGCACGAGGTGCAAGCGTATCTGAGCTTGGGCAGGTGTGTTCTTCTGGGTGAAAATAGTGGAAAAGCACCCGCTGCCCCCCCCCAGGTTTTCAGGCAGGACCCCTTGGTGGATTCCAGGCAGGCCTGCCCACGACAGGAGTGGGGACCACCCACTCACACCTCACAGGGCTGACCCTGCACAGCCAGTACTCACCCAGCCCTGGGCAGTGGGGATGGCGCAGCAGGAGAAGGTGACTTCGCGTCCCAGGCCCCACTGTTACGACCTGCACAAACATACACACAGGTCAGTCCTCAGCTCCTGTATGCGGGGCCGACGGTCACAGTGAGGGTGGCTTTCCTGGGAAGCTCAGAAATACAGGCACATTTTTGGTTTCTTTCAGTTAAGCATGTCTAGGTGGTTATATTGATGCTATTGGGGAAAATCCATAGGCCAAGATGATGACATATTTAAATAATGTCAATTTATAAGCTTGGAACCAGGATGTGAATTAGGGACCCCAGCTTAACATTTTTTTTTTTAAGATTTTTTATTTATTTATTTGACAGAGAGAAATCACAAGTAGATGGAGAGGCAGGCAGAGAGAGAGGGAAGCAGGCTCCCTGCTGAGCAGAGAGCCCGATGCGGGACTCGATCCCAGGACCCTGAGATCATGACCTGAGCCGAAGGCAGCGGCTTAACCCACTGAGCCACCCAGGCGCCCCCCCAGTTTAACATTTCTAAATGACTTTCTCTTTATCTCCCATGGGACAAGTGTGCAGCTCCCTGATTCTGCAAGTTCAGTGAAAGGCCCATAGAGTTCCTACCAGAAGGAGCCAAGAGCCACACACTTGCATCTGTGTATGCTGCACCGATGTGCACACCAGCGGTGCCTAGAGGTGGAGAGACACAGACCCACCACTCCCTCCCTGCCTACAGGCACTGCTTTTGCATAATCACACTGAGTTACAGTCTGAGCACCTAACCTCACAACCGGAGGCTGTTCGTTCACCTTTGAATTCTCAGGCCCTCGGCCCATTGCACAGATAGATAGGCAGACTGAGACAAATGAAAAGCTACTGCCCGAATCTCATCTTCCAAGTCAAAGAAGGGACGCAGCGGGCCTTGTCCACTAGCTCACTTTCCCACTGGCTACTTAAGACAGAAAGCAGACGATCATGAGGGAGGAACTGAGAGGCTGGTAGAGCTTCATGGCTAAGACAGAGCAGGCCTCGAGGGGGAGAGCCAGACACGATTCCAACTCCCCTCGGCGTCTCCTGCCTGCCTCCTCAGGCTGATGCTCACCTGCCTGGACATTACAGCTCTGTCAGCCAAAGGCTCTTTATTGAATTATATCAAACTGAATATATATTGTATTAAGAACCTACTAGATTTCTAAGTCCACAATTCCTATTGGACCTACAGGGGATACTCTGTAAACAGAGGTTAGACCTATGCTCAATATGTCTTATTTTATTTTTTTTATAAATTTTTTTAAAGATTTTATTTATTTATTTGACAGACAGAGGTCACAAGTAGGCAGAGAGGCAGGCAGAGAGAGAGGGGGAAGCAGGCTCCCCGCTGAGCAGAGAGCCAGATGCGAGGCTCGATCCCACGACCCTGGGATCACGATCTGAGCCAAAGGCAGAGGCTTTAACCCACTGAGCCACCCAGGTGCCCCTTATTTTAGTTTGCAAGGTAAAGCACAGATAAGTGAGCATGGAAGAACTAGTTACTAAGAATTTCTGAGAACCTGGTATGTGAAGAACACCGTGTTAGGGGCTGTGGGAGAGCTCTGCCCTTTGGGATTTATAACCCGAGGACGTGCACACGACATGCAACCGCATCTGACGGGACCACCTGTCCCAAACAAAAGAGAAGGGCCTCAAGAACAGTAAAAATTGAGGCCATAAAGCTCATTTTCCTGTACTTTACCAGAGAGAGGCCTTGAGGGCTTCACTCAGGGCCTATCCACTCGCCTTCTACATTCGGTTCTTACACGGGGCTGATTTCCGTGGATGCTCGTAAGTTCGAAGAACAGCCAAGAGTGTGCCGGCTCACCTCCACAGCACCCTGTGAAGGAACGGCCCCTCCACAGGACTCACACTTAGATGTTACCTGACCTTGATGTGACTTTGGAAAGCATTTTAGAAACATTTTGAAAAAGAGACTATGTTAGGAATTTTTAATATTTCACGTGATGATAAACGGAAACGTCATCAGGAGTGTGCGTCCAGCTGTGTTTCATCGGCCAGTGGGCCAAACGGATGCTGTTCTTCACACTCTTAATACCTGCTTGACCCTATTAAAATACCCTTGGCTACTCACAGATTTTGATGGAAGATTTCAGGGAAGGGGGAAAAAACCCACCCTTGTCTGAAAAATAAGGAAGTAGAAAGAAGGCCCAAGTCAGAATTTCCTCCCAGGGGTTTTCCCTCTTTTTCAATGCTATGGGCTCATCTGGCCTGGGTACGCTGTTGTTGTCATATTTACTGCCTGACTTCACTCCTAAGCTTCCCTTCCCTTCATATCTCCAGTCTGCCACCATGTTCCTTCCCCCTTCCTCGCCCATAAATCACTTCTGTGATCGGGGGTTGGGGGGGGAGCATGCTGTTCTATTCTGAGAAGGTAATCCAAGCACAGGTGGAAAACCCATGGTTTCTCATCAGGAAGATGAGGTTCTAGGTATTTCTTTGCCACCAAACTGGCTGGGTGGCCTCTTACAAGCCACTGAATCCTCTCTGTGAAATGGGGACACAACCATCTACTTCACCTAACTCAGAGTTACTGTTGCAAGACAACAGGAGAAGTTTGAAAATGTAAAGAATTAGCCAAAATAAGCTAATATTACTGGAAAGGGACTGAAAGTATTTGAGGTTAAAAACATTATGCTAAGTGAGGGCGCCTGGCTGGCTCAGTTGGTTAAGCAATTGCCTTCGGCTCAGGTCATGATCCTGGAGTGCCAGGAGAGAGTCCTGCGTTGGGCTTCCCGCTTAGCTGGGAATCTGCTTGTCCCTCTGACCCTCTCCCCTCTCATGCTCTCTCTCTCTCAAGTAAATAAATAAAATCTTAAAAAAAAACAAAAACACAACATTATGCTAAGTGAAAGGAGCCAGATGGAGAAGGCTTGATACTGTATGCCTCCATCTATATGAGGTGTCCAGAAAAGGCAAATCTATAGCACCAAGAAGCAGATCAGTGATTGCCTGGGGCTGTGGGTGGAAGAACATTCACCAAAAACAGGCGCAAAGGATCTTTTGGAGTTGGGGTGGGCATGGAAATTTTCTGAAATGGATTGTAGTGATGGTGAAAAAACTCTGTAAATGTAATAATTTATAAAAAAAAAACTGCATTATACATGTAAAATGAGTGTGCTTCACCATATGTAAATTATAACCCATAAAGCATCTTGGTAAATGGGATTATTGCTATTTATGTTTTAGCATCTTGTTATCAACAACCACTGTGTCTCCAGGTGCCAGACTCTGTGCCGGGTACTTTGAATGTGCCATCTCGAAGCGTCACCTAACATCTAACATGGAAGGAGCAGAGGCTCAGAGAGGTTAAGTGGCAGGGCTAGGGTTGAAGAGCAAGGCTAGCTGAGCTGAAAGCCAGGTGGACACTTCCTCTCCAGCCAGTGCCTCCTAATGTTACTCTGGGGTGTGATTTGGCAGGTCAGGTTCACTTGTTGTTTCTGCTTTATGTGGGGAAAGATTAGTGAAACAGAGAGGTGCTTTCGTGGATGCCCATGGAAAGATGGAGAATGACTCTCTTATCTCATAGGCTGGAGACCATCTCTGCTGCTCTGGGCCAGAAGTTAGACCCAGTGGCATGACTGGGGTAGGACAACCTGGTCCCCTCTTTGTGACCATGATCCTTGTTTTCTGGCAAAGCCAAATTCTTGGCCAGAATACTCCAAGGGAGAAATTGAGCATGTGATAAAGGGAGATGTGTCCAAAAGCGTAATAAAAGAGAAAAATCAGCTTTGTTTTAATTGTACTGAGCAAAAATGATGCTAATGTTGGCACCACTGGTACTTACCCAAGTTTCTCAACTAGGAAGATGACCTACTCTTTGTTTTTCCTTCTACCACATATATTTCATGGATCACCTCTCTTCAGTTTTACATACAGTGTTGGTGAGTTTCCTTATCCTTAACAATCTCAATGCTGGCACAGGAAGCCCTTGGGATTTCACTCTCTTCTAGCTGTTCTAGAGACTCTATTATTATTAGTGGGGCTTGCACACCAGCTGGAGAGTCCCTCCTCTCAAGGGCTGTGTGAGCTCTAACCAAATAGAGATTTAATTTCACCATTTCAGAACAGTTGGGCTTATAGGTAAAATTCAACTTGCATATTAGCAGGGGATTGTAAATTCCCAAACTCCTCCCCTGTTTTAGGAAATAAGGAGAGAAAACACTTTTTAAATGCTACCTCCTTAGAGGAAGTTCAGAAATCCCTGCCCTGTCTATACTCTTCTGACAAAAGCTACAAATAAATCAGCCAGGGGCTGCACAACTTTCTTCCAAATCACACTTAGAGATAAATCACCAAAACTCTTTAATCTTTTCAGTCTGTTTAGACCAGTGGTTCTTAACTGGAAGTATTTTGTACCTGCCCCTCCCCTCCCCCACCACCCCAGGGGACATCTGGCAAAGTCTGGAGACATCTCTGCTTATCGCTGCTGGGGAGGGGTCGGTATTGGCATCTAGGGGTCAGGAAGCCAAGGGTGCTGCTAAACACTGCAAGGGCACAGAAGCCGGGATGGCAAAGAACCATCTAGTCCCAAAGGCCAGCTGTGCGGAGGTTGAGACACCCTGAGTTAGGGTAAAGCTCTAGGTGGAAAGAAAGACACAACTGTCCCCTGGGATGTGTCCAGGGCCCTCCGCCAGACTGGTCATGAATCAAGTCATGCCAAACAGAGGATTCAAAAAATGGTGCGAAGAGCTATCACCTTAGGAGTGAGATTCCTATGTTTACTCAGCTTAATTCCCTCCCCTCCAAGGCCCAGGTACCACTTTCTTCTCCGTGGTTCTTTTTTTTTTTTTTTTTTTTTTTTTTAAAGATTTTATTTATTTACTTGACAGAGAGAGAAAGAGAGAGATCACAAGTAGTCAGAGAGAGAGGGAGAAGCAGGCTCCCCACTGAGCAGAGAGTCCGATGTGGGGCTCGATCCCAGGACCCTGAGACCATGACCTGAGACCCGAAGGCAGAGGTTTAACCCACTGAGCCACCCAGGCGCCCACTTCTCCATGTTTTTAGGAGACAAGAAACGTAGAGACTGCTCAGCCTGGACCCCTCCGGCTCTGGAGTCTGTGCAGTCCTGAGGCTGCGCTTCTCCGTGAGGAGCACAGAGCAGAGGTGAGAGCGCCCCTGCACCTAATCCACTGTGAAATCCTCCGCAAGCACCTCAGGAGCCGTCAAGAGCCAAAGCCACATCCATGAACCAGAGGCCGGCGCCATGGTGCGCGGCTCCGACAGACAGAAGCCTTAGCATTTTCGTGTCTATCTAGGCACTGTCTGAGTCTTTAAAGGCTAATGGGTGGTTATGCAAAGACACAGGGAAGTTGTCTGATTATTCCTTTTATCAAAATCATCTCTGAAAATGGCACACTCAGACACTCATTCTAACTGTTCAGGTTTGTCCCTTCCAAATTATCTCACTTCCTCCCTCCTCCTGTACATCCTCCCTTCTGTATCCAACAATCACATAACCAGGAAGTTATTTCCTAGTTCAGGTTTGGTTTCTTTTGATGACTCTAGCATTAAAATATAGCTATGCTAGGTTAACAGAAAATCAATGAATAGTAAATCCAACGGGCTAATGCCCTCATGACGGCGCCACGCGATTCCTTAAACACGGCCTGTACTGGGGGACTCATTCACTCTCAACTGACTGACAAACCACCATTTCAGCACCCTCTCTGATCCAGGTCCTGTCTAGGCCCTGGAAACACAGCTCTGAGCAAGACGTGGAACTGAGGGTCTTATGGGAATGACAGGCAGAGATCTCGGGGGAGATTAGAGATAAAGGGGGTAGTGCAAGGTATACAGGGTACTACACCATGGGGATCTCCCCCTACGTGAGGTCAGGAAAGGCCTCCTGAGCACGAGAGATTTAAGGCAATATCTTCAAGGAGCCTGTAATATATTTAAGGAGATTAGACTGGGACGCAGCATAATCAGAGAATAGAAATGGGCTGAGTGTAGATGAGAGGAGACCCAGAGCCAAGGAGAGCTCTCTGAGGGCTGTAGAAACCATAGGAGGTTTCCAAGAGGGGGCACCTCAAGCTGGGCCCTGAGGATGGGTAGGGTTTGGTGTCATAAAAGTGAGAACATAAACAAAGACCAAAAAACACAACCCATGATGTACGGCTGTTTGGAGTAGCGGGTGTGTTTAGGAAGAAGTCCTTGTAAAGTAAGAGGCGGCAAACACCAGAAATTACTGAGCTATCATTCTACAGGAGGGCTTAGGCCTTCATGTATGTTTCAGGGAAAGGTTTTCTGTTCTGGTCATAACAACCCTTCTCCTGAGTAATCAGGAGTCAGGCATCGCCACTCCAGCTGGGACCAAAGCAACCTTGCCATGACCTTTTAGGTTGTTGTGCTGACATGTGTTTCCAGAAGTTAAGATGAGCTGAATAAGGTGGCTCTGACCTCTTCTCCCTATACATAAAGAGCTTGTGGGTTTCGGGGGAAGAGAATAAATAAGACAAGAACTTGTGAGGAAGGCGAACAATTGCTCCAGAAATGAGTCTGTGGCCTATAAAGAAAATAATTTTCTTTCCTAGAATGTCTTTTGAAGCAGAACTCAGTCTCCCAATATCTGTATTCAGCCTTCAGCGCGGGGAGGGAAAGGACTGTGAGAGAGAGAGAGTGTGTGTGTGTGTGTGTGTGTGTGTGTGTGAGATAGATACGGGCCCAGTGGGGAAAGAACAAAGGAAGGCTGGAGAGGAGGCCCCTGTTCCCCCCGTGCTGGAACTGGGTGGGGTATTGGCACTACTCAGTATCACAGGCCTTGGCCTTGGGGCTGCCAATCTGTACAGCAGACAGCTAGGAACCACAACTTATGCATGGTTTGGGTGACAAGGTAAAAACTTTGAAACAGAATAAAACTGGCAACGTTTGGAGGTGTTCAGAAGCTCATCTTAGTGAGGGAGGACAAAGCTTAGAGGCAAGGGTATGGCTAGTGGACTCTCGAAGACAGGAGATAGGGGGTGTGAAGTGACAAGGTAGGGGAAGCCTAGATTAGGGTGGCGGCAACTAAAATGAAGAGCAGATTCAGGGAAAGGACATAGCAGAGGCTTTGGGAAGAACACAGGCCCTCAGATACGTGGCCTGCTGGCTGACAGGCACAGAGGACTAGGCCTGGTCTATGGGGAGGGATGCCATGAATGCACTGAGCCTGAGGCCATGGGAATGTCAAGTTGTTCTGAAGAGAAATCAGGTCAAAGTTGGACACCAGAGAGTTACTGGCTTACACAAGTGAAACCGGAAGAACGGATGAAGCCCAAGGACGTGAAAGATAATATTCTTTCTCCAGCACCTTCTGTGCCAGGCACTGCATGAAAGCTCTCCCATGCACAATTCCAGAATTCTCCTGTTGCAGGGCAGGGACTTTTATCTCCATGTACAGAGGAGAAAATCTGAAGAGTGGAGAGGCAAAGGGCAGGCCCAAAGTGGTACACCTGGCAACTGGGAGCACTGGGATTCCAACCCCGGTCTGTCTGCTCCGGAACTCAAGCTCTTCACCACCACATTATTCTGAAAGAAGAGTGGAGGACTGAGGACCAAGTGGTATAGACACCCTCAGTCAGCACAGGGCTAGAGAAGCCAGAAAAATGCCCAGTGAGGTAGCAGGAAAACCAGGACTAGCTCACAGAGAGCTAAGTGGGGGTGGGAGGGGCCCTTTAACATAGGGGCCACCAGACAATGGAGGAGGAGAAGGACAAGACTTTCTGTCACAATTTATTAATAAATTCAGAAAGACAAGTGATTATTTCTTAATATTTGGTTTAAGTTGTTTCTCTTATTTGGAAAAGACTGAAAAACCAAGCCCCCAAACATAATCATTTCACCAAATCATGCGTGTACTTTACCTGAAGCTGTCCCTGGAGGAGAGGCTGACTTTGAGGAGTTATTTGGCTTGACAGATCTGTTCACCATGGGAGCTTAAACACATAAACATACACATACATATAACAATCGTAGATACAGTTCATTGTGGAAGATTCACACTTAGGGAACAATGCACCATGGAAATGGGGGGACCAGGAAATTTGTAAAGAATGGGAAATACACTTAATAAATAGATAATCCATGATAAAAGACTTCTCAGAAGAAACATCTTTAGAACAAACATATTAATGATTGAAGGGAAAATCAAATTATTTAAGAGAGGGATTTTGTTAAAGTGAACACTGGCTTGCAATTTTGGCAGCCAAACTGGTGGTCTAGGAGATGAAAGAGGTTTTGCTTTCTTCATCAAGAGAAGTGTGTGGAACCAATAGTGGTGGGACCAAATTCCCACCTCTCCTGCCACATGCAACACACAGCACTTCTCTTGCATTTTCTGGGGTTTGGAGCGAGGAACAATGTAATGTCTACTTATGGTTTCACGGTGATGGGTGGCAGAGGAGTTCAGGTGGGTCTCGAAGCTGCTGGTGCTATCTGGGGAGGCGGGAGAGGGCTGCCACTAATCGGCAGAGTGAAAACAGAGTATGACTGCTTCAGAGTCCAGCCCGTGAGATGAGTAATGCCACTCAAAGAGGTGTCCTTTCTCCACAGTAACTCCATCCAGAGTGAAATTGCCCTGCTCCACTCCCAGTCTGAGGGTACGTGGCACCGGCTTTCAGAAATCATTTGTCATCCCACTTGTTATTCCACGAAGGGCTTACCAACAGAATGTCTCCCTTCGCCTGAGACAGCATTACAATTCTATTGTCAGGACACAGAGTGTCTTTCGCTCTCTCACATCTTCCGCCCTCTGTGGACATCGTTCCTGTGCCATAGTTTTGAGGCCAACATGGTGGCCTCTGGCTCTGTGAGGATTAAGTTTTAAAGGAAATCCCTCCTAAGTGAGAACAGTTAAATAAGAACCTAGATGCTTTTGGAACTTGAGATGGTAGTATTAGAGCACGGGAGGGGGTAGAGGATGAAAAGTGTAAATGAGATGGGTCTGTCAGGGATGGGTCAGATGCCTCCCTGACAGCGGGGGTGGGGGGGTGGAATTTGTGCACCCCCTGCTGCTCCCTACCCAATAGTCTCCTGTGCCCCTCCCTCAACTGCTACAGCATTCAGATGCTTAAAACTACAAACTCTTGCCTTTTTCAGCTGGGAGTGAACAGTCTTCTGTGGGGTGAATGTAGTTCTCATCTTCATCGTCCACAGGGACCACATAATCAACCTGGAAGAAGTACAGACATGAATCAAGAGGAAGCTGTCCAATCCAGGCTTATAGTCTGGAAAGGAGTGTTTTGTTTTGTTTTTTTAAAGATTTTATTTATTTATTAGATAAATAAACACACACACACACACACACACACACACACACGGAGCGCACAAGCAGGGAGAGCAGAAGGCAGAGGGAGAAGCAGACTCTGCTGAGCAAGGAGCCTGATGTAGGGCTGATCCCAGGAGCCTGAAATCATGACCTGAGCTGAAAGCAGGTGCTTAACTGACTGAGCTACCCAGGTGCCCCAAGGAGTGGTTTTTAAAAATACCTCTTTTGAGATCGAATTAAGACACAATTAAATTCCTATGTGAAGTATATACTTTGGTGGGTCTGGTACTCTCAGAGTGTGCAAGCATCACCACTGTCTAAGTTTAGAACATTTTTGTTACCCCAAAAAGGAGCCCAGTACCTTGAGTCACTTCTCATCTACCCCTTCCCCAGCCTAGTCAACCACTAACCTTCTCTGTCTCTAAGATTTGCCCAATCTGGGTGTTGCATAGAAATGGAATCACATAATACATAGTGACTTCTTTCATCTAGCATAATAATTTCAAGTTCAACCACAGAGCATGTCGGTATGTCATTCACGTGTGTGGACAAACAACATTCCCCGTCTATGAATGTACCGCGTTTTCTTGGTCTATTCATCAGGTGGTAGACATTCGGGTTGTTCTCACTTTGGGGCTATTATGAACAGTGGTGCCAGGGACATTCAGGTACATGTTTTTGTGTAGATGTAAATCTCTCTTGGGAATATACCTCGTGGTGGAATTGCTGGGTCACATGGTAGCTTCTGTTTAAGTCTGAGGAACGGCCAAACTGTTGTTCCAAAGTGTCTGCTCCCTCTTCCATTCCTACCAGCAGCATATGAAGGCTCCAATTCCTCCACATCCTCACTGACACCTGCTATTGTTTGTCTTTTGAATATCACTATCCTGAGACAGGAAGTGGTGTCTAAGTATGGTTTTGATTTGCATTTCCCTGGTGGCTGATGATATTAAGCATGTTTTTGTGTGCTTCTTGGGCCTTCTTATATTTTCTTTAGAAAAAAGTCTATTTGACTTCTCCGCCCATTTTTAATTGGGTTGTCTTTTTTATTATTAGGTTGGAAGAATTCTTTCATGCTCTAGATAGAAACCTCTTGTCAGATATATAATTTGCGAAACTTTTCTCCCATTCTGCAGGTTGTCTTCTTACATCTTTGGGGGTGTCGCTTGCAGCAAAAAACTTTTGACACTGTGAAGCCCATTTTAACTACTTTTTTTAAAAAAGATTTTATTTGTTTATTTGATAGACAAAGATCACAAGTAGGCAGAGAGGCAGGCAGAGAGAGAGGGGGAAACAGGCTCCCCGCTGAGCAGAGTGTCCGATGTGGGGCTCGATCCCACAACCCTGAGATCACAACTGGAGCCGAAGGCAGAGACTTAACCTACTGAACCACCCAGGTGTCCCCCATTTTAACTACTTTTTAACAACAATTACTGTTGTTTCTTGGTTCCGTATCTAAAACACCCCTGTCTAATACAAGGTCACAGAGATTTATACGTTCATTCTCTTCTAAAATGTTATAGTTTTAGCTCTTACATTTAGATCTAGGATCTATTTTTGGCTAGTTTTTGTCTTTGGTGGGAGACGCGCCCACCCTCATATTTTTGCATGTGGATATACAGTTACCCTGGCACAATATGTTTAAAAATGATTCTCTCCCCACTGAATAGTCTTGGCAACTTTGTCAATAATCAGTTGACCATAAATTGGGGGAGGAAGTGATTTTATATTGCTAGGAAGCAAAGGAGATAATCAGATTCCAAATGTGGTTTTTGCAACTCACCTTGGTGGGTAGGCCAGGTGGATTCTAGAGAAACAGAGCCCAAACATTTATTGAGCGCTAATTGGCAAGTGCTCACCTGAGTACTTCCCATGTGTTATTTCACTCAATCCTTACAACAACCCAGTAAGGTAGGTGCTACTGTCGGCTCCATATTAAGATGAAGAATCTTGAAGAACCCAAGGCACAGAGAAGTGGAGTAGCTTGCTCACATCCTCACAGCAAAAAGTAGAACAGTTGGGGTTCAAGAGTCAGTTCAAGGATCCACACTCTCAGCCACTACATTCTAGGACCTTCCTGCCTTCCGCTTCTCTTCTATCTTATTTCTACCCTCCCTTCATTTAATTCCTATTTCTCATCTCTTTCTTTACCTCCAAACCTGGCCTCGGTGACCTTGGATAAGTTTTCAACCCCTTTGCACCTCATCTGTACCATTTCCTATCTGTAAAATGGGGATGGCAGTACCTATTTCATAGGGTTCTTGGGAGGGCTTAATGGGATAAACACAAATCCTCAGAACACCAGTTGATTCCCAGTACTCATCAAATGCCCACCATGCTTGTCCCTACAGCACAGATGCTCCTTCCTCTTAGGTGCTGCTCCTTCCCCAACTCTCTGGTTAGTCTATACCCCCATACTTTTCCTGGAACCTGTACAGCAGAGCTAAATATTTTTAGTTATTTATGCTTGTCTTGACTTCTTCTTTTTCTATCTAATGGTTCCGCAAGATCTTAATGTTGGCCCATTTTTTTTTTTTCTTTTTTAACCTATTTCTTATCTTGACTGCCCATCTGCCCATTCCAGAATGCAGCCTCCTCCATACTTCTCCTTTCCCACTGGTACAGACTTGCCTGAGCCACCTCCACAAGGCTGCTATTAGCAAAACTCTGCCTCTCCCCATGGGGGTCCACTCTTAGCTCTTCACAGAAATGGAGAGCCTTATATAACGCACTGTATTCATTTGTATTCTGTGTCTGAATTTATAACTTCATACAGATTTGCCAAATGCTGAAAGAATTCACAGAAAGCCCTTAACAGCCAGTCCCCGTGTCCTTTTTCCTGCTCAGCTTCTTCCTGCCAGCCCCTTCTCACCCCAAAAGGTCAGCATCACCTCTCAGACAGACAGAGAGGACTGGCCAACAATCCTTTTTCTGTCAGCTGACTTTCTGACTTAAACTAGCACTAGAGTAAAGTCATACAGGAAACCGCTTATGGAGGCAGGCAGGGAACAGCTTTGGGGACAAATGCAGAGGAAGGCTTTGTGCACATCTCATATGAGTTGTAGGGACTATGACCAGTGCAAATAAGGGTCCGGGCTTCACAGCCAAGCTGGAGGGCTGCCATGAGGCTCAGCTGCTTTGAGGGCAGGATGGCCCTGTATTGCCAGGCTTTCTGTTTTCAGAAGCAACTAGAAAATGGGATTTTGTAAAAAAATCTAGAATATGCTAGGAAGGAACATACGACACACCAAATCTTCCGTGTACGAGGCACTGTATTTAGTGTTATATATATGTTCTCTCCTTAAAATAACCTGAAGAGATTAAAAACTGAGGCTCAGAGAGGTTATCTGGCTTGCCCAAAGTTACACAGCTAGTAAGGATCAAAGTGGGATTTGGGGCCTAAACGCTCCCTCTATCTCATTTAAAAGTTTCTCTTTTCCATCTCCTGCTGGCCTACAAATTATATTAAGGTGGAAATGTGGGTCATTTTATGACATATTTATATACTAGAGGTTTTATCACCTTTAGCATTTAGAAACAAGTTATTTCTGGGGCACCTGGGTGGGTCAGCAGGTTAAGAGGCAGAAGACGTGAATAGACATTCTCCGACGACATACAAATGGCTAACAGACACATGAAAAAATATTCATCATCATTAGCCATCAGGGAGATTCAAATGAAAACCACATTGATACCACCTTACACCAGTTAGAATGGCCAAAATTAACAAGATAGTAAACAACATGTATTGGAGAGGGTGTAGAGAAAGGGGAACCCTCTTATACTGTTGGTGGGAATGCAGCTGATGCAGCCACTTTGGAAAACATTGTGGAGATTCCTTAAGAAATTAAAAATAGAGATTCCCTATGACCCTGCAATTGCTCTACTGGGTATTTACCCCAAAGATACTGATGTAGTGAAAAGAAGGGCCATCTGTACCTCAATGTTCATAGCAGCAATGGCCACAGTCTCCAAACTGTGGAAAGAACCAAGATGCCCTTCAACAGGCAAAGAGATAAAGAAGATATGATCCGTATACACTATGGAGTATTATGCCTCCATCAGAAAGGATGAAAACTTAACTTTTGTAGCAACATGGACGGGACTGGAAGAGATTATGCTGAGTGAAATAAGTCAAGCAGAGAGAGTCAATTATCATATGGTTTCACTTACTTGTGGAACAAGAGGATTAAGACGAAGGACATAGGGAGATGGAGAGGACAAGTGAGTTGGGGGAAATTGGAGGGGGAGACAAATCTGAGAGACTGCAGACACTGAGAAACAAACTGAAGGTTTTGTGGGGGGGGGTTGGGGGTTGGGTGAGTCTGGTGGTGGGTATTATGGAGGGCACGTATTGCATGGAGCACTGGATGTGGTGCATAAACAATGAATTCTGGAACACTAAAAAGAAATCAAATCAAATGAAAAAAAAAAAAAAAGTCTGCCTTCAGCTGAGGTCATGATCCTGGGGTCCCCGGATAGAGCCCCATGTCTGGCTCCATGCTCAGCGGAGAGCCTGCTTTTCCCTCTCCCTCTGCCCTTCCCTCCCTCTCTGTGCTCTCTCTCTCTCTCTCTCTCACATACAAACAAACAAAATCTTAAAAAAAACCACAACCCCCCCCCCACAAGTTATTTCTTCAAAAGCTGCTGTAATATTATGTCCAGGGATGGTTTAAGAGTTGCCTTTATTGGGCACTTGGGTGGCTCAGTTGATTGGGCGGCTGCCTTAGGCTCCGGTTGTGATCCTGGAGCCCTGCTCAGCGGGGAGTCGGCTTCTTGCTCAGACCCTCCCCCTTCTCACATGATCCTCTCATTCTCCTTCCCTCAAGTAACTAAACAAAATCTTTTTTAAAAAGGGGGGGGTCATCTTTATTGTTATTTTAATTCTGAGACCATTATACTTGTAGGCTTGTTGTAATGGCTAAGTTTGAGGGCTTGCCTTTGTCCTTATTTAAAATGCAAGTAAGGTACTAGGTATTAGGCCTTATCAGGCTTTCCTACAGCAGTCTGAATGGGTTTTTCCGTGCCTTTTCAAACAGGAGCTATTCCACAGGGAATGAGACCCATAAAACACGGGTGCTGACAGAGGGGAGATGACGAGATAAACCCAGAGTGGAGTCCAGGACAGTCCCTGGAGAGCAGGGGCTCAGGGAAAAGGGAGTGAGAAGCAAGAGGTGCCAAAGGGAAGTGAGGGGCCAGGCTCCTCCACATGCTGCGCAGGGCCTCCCTACCACTAGGGTCTCCATATTTGTCCCGTCACACATCTCTGTATCTCGCAGGAGAAATGTGAAGTGGAGAGCAAAGAAGGTGGAGGAAAGAAAGCAAGGCAGAAAAGGAGTATAAGGATAGGGAAATCCCTTATGGAGGAAGGAGAAGGTTCCCAGGAAACCAAGGAGAGAGAGAGGGAGGCTAATAAGAGGCGCACAGATCCAGCACTGGTATTACCCATACCATCTGGAGATGAAAATGCTTAAAATAAGGCCATATATGCCTTCTTAGAGAGAAAAACCTCCTTTCTGTTTACCAGTGCAGAATTTGAGGGGTAGGTGGTTAGTCTTGGGCAGAGAGAGGGGCATGGAGGAGGCGGCCAGACCACCTGGGCCCCTACCCTCATCTCTCCTTCCCCTTTCTCCAGCCCCTTCCCTCTCTGCCCTGCATCCTGCTTTCCCCTTGGACTGGGAAGCCTTTGGGATAGATTTACGTTACCTCATCCTCAAGTTCTTTGGGTTTGGGTGGGACTTGAGGTTTCTGAAGAGAAGTCAGCGCCGGCAGAGTGGAGGCCACTCTGGCTCTTGCTTTTGCCGAAGGCCAGTCGGGCTTACTGGGAAGTGTCTTGCTGAAGGGCGGAGACTGCCGCTGGCTTGACCGATTGTCTTGAAAGGAACAACCACAAAGTGTAAGATGAAAGGGACTCTGGATCATTCCCTGGGCCAAAGTATGAAACCACCCGTGGCGTCTCTGTAGTCACCAATGATTAATCTGAGCATTCCTTAAAAGTATAAAATGACATTCAGGCAAAAAATCAGCTGCCCATTGACTAACAGTATAAAAACCGAAAGAATGTCCTCATCAAAAACATCCTCCCAGGAGAGTGATGGAGACCCATTGGTTCAGGAGCGCTGACCGCCCAGCATGCTGCCCAGCAGAGTGGATGGAAGCCCATGGCAGCAGAGTGGCCTCAGAGGGTGTGCTCCTCGAAGCTTCACTCTGCTCTATGAACACTTAAGGACAGGGATGGACTCTCAATCCTCCTTACATGTTGGAACCACCTGGGGAACTTTGTAAGAAAATGCCAAGGCCCAGGCCTCGCCCCGGGACATACTAGCTTGAACTTGTGGGGAGGGTCCTGGCACTATAGGTCTAAGTTTCCCAGGTTATTCTAAAGTGTCTTCAGAGTTGTAACTACTCATCTGAGTGAACCTCCATGTTCTTCCCCTCAATGATTTCCCTCAGCTCATGGAGAAACCGTGAGTTACCCCTTGTTGGGGACTGTGTCCTGAGCAGGTGTCAGGGAACGAGTGCAGGCTCACAAGCTGAATGGCCCTGAGTTGGGTCCCCTGTCTGCCTCTCACTGGCTGCGCTTGTTTGGGCTGGTTATTTGTGGCTCAGCCTCTCCAGGATTCATATTCCTCATTTTTAAAGTGAGGAGGGTAATATCCACCTTAGAGGGGTTTGGTAGGGAGTAGGAAGAAAGCAGTGAGGGTGGGGAGGGGGGAGCGGTGTGTCTGGGAGAGTGGATGCCTAACAAACAGGACCAATATACGGATGTGACATGGTGTGGGGGAGGGGGGCAAGACAACAGGGAGTCTGTGCAGTGGAATCTGAGCACAGACTCAGACCGACACATTGCAGGAAGATCTCAGCATAGGAATAACCTGGCGTGTCCCCATCCTGGGAACAGCCTAGGTACTCACACTGGCTTCCGCACAACTACCCCCCTCCCCCGCCATCCTTAGCTTCTTGCACCTGCTGTGCCACCTGTCACATCCCCACCTGTTCTCCCCCTGGGGCTGCTCCTGCCTTGCTGAAAGTGTGGTTCACTTCCCGTTGGATGCCTCCTCGGAAGCCTCTTTCTGGGTGCTGGAGCTATGCTTAGGTCTAGGGCATCTGCTTTGCTGTGCCCATAACTCTGTCAGGTTTTCTAGTTTTACTGGCAGCTCCTGGAGTTTACTGGTTTTTTTAAATGTAAGATCGAAGCCCATCAGAAGCCACAAAACACAGAAGACAAGCTTTGAAGAGCATGGCCTTGAATGAGCTGCCACGCCACCCTCATGGTAGTTTCCTAGCCTGTAACATGGGCCCACTGCAGCCGCTTCCTTCCCGGGGCTGTAATGCTTGAACAAGGTCACAAATACGGTGGGCTGCGTGCGAGGTGGAGTGGTGAAAGCATGGATGTTGGGGGCTGGGAAGCCCAGCATGCGTCTTCGCCCTGCCACTTGCAAGCACTGGGCCCCATTAGTTCACTCTTAGTTCAGCATAGCTCTGGCCCACAGTAGGTGCTCAGGAGGTTGATTGTGGCGTGAAGCAAGGGGCCATGCTTGGTGCCTTGTGAGGAGGCAGTTAATGACAATGATAACAGACGGGGAGCCCTTTACACACAGGGACGTAGTACAAACGCTAGCATCACCCTCATCATCACGGACACGCTCTACCCCCCCGCCCACCCCTGCTGAGCTTTGTTACCCAGAACACAGACTTCTCCTTGGGGGACATTAAAAACCACACTCGGGCCTGGAGGCTCCATGGGAGCTGCGCCCATTAACCTACAGCTAGTTCCAGACTTAGAGCTCCTTACTCTCACTCTAAGCCCCCCGTTAAAAAGCCACAGTCTATGCTCAGTGTGTGACCTGCCTGTGAGGGGATGGGCACGAGGAAGGAGGGGCAACAGCAGACACTGGGATCCTTGAAGATCCCCCTTGTTCTGTACAGAAACGTCAAGAGAAATTCCAGAGCCTTGTGTGCAGCAAGACCAAAAAGCAACAGGACTGATCTTAGGGTCGATTTCTCATGGGGCTATCTGGAGACTCTCGGGTGGTAGAAATAGTCATCAGGGTGGGTTCCTTTTATCTTTTACCTGTTTTCGACATTGGCGATTTAGGAAGAGGACCTTCCCCCCCTTGAACAGGCAAGTTTTCCATTTGGGGCGCCATGGTTTCTGAGCGACCAGATGACCAGGGTGGGGTGGTGAGAGTGGGAGGCGCCCACCGTCCTGCCAGGCTGCTTGTCTCCATTCCCCGGCCTGGCAGGCTGAGCGCCCAGGGCCTGGGGGGCCGCCTCACCTATGTACTCGCCCCTGGCGAAGGGCAGGGCTGGGGGGACGGTTCTTGTCTCCTGCTCGCCGGGTGGTGGCTCGTAACTGTCGTCCCCGGTCTCCTCAGCGGGCAGCACGTACATCTCTGAGTCCGAGTGCTCGTCTGGGTGTTCATAGTCACTGTCCTGCAAGGGCAGACCCCAGGCTCAGTGCCCCATCCAGGCTCCATCATCAGCCCAGCTCTGGCTTTAGGGGGCGGGAGCTGCTCCCCCAGCATAGGGACCAGAGAGCGAGGCTTGGAAGGGTTGGCTAAGCAAGGCTGGGCAGCCATCAGAGGCAAAGCTGGGGTTGAGGCCAAGTCTTTCTGGCCCCAGAATTTATCACCTGCACCACTATCCTGGGGGAGCATGTGGGCCATTTAACAGGAAGGGTGGCTGAAACTCTGCGTGTCTGCAAAGAAGAGCAGTCGGAGATAAAATACATTTTTTAGAGGACAGAAAAAGGACCCGATACAATATACTAGAATACAATAGAAAAGAATACAATATACTAGAATAGAATGACCAATAAGTTTCATTGACCACGGATGCTGAGGGTTGAGGGAAAAGATCAACAAGGGGAGACACAGAACATACAGATACCTTTAAGATGAGGTCTGTTTGTTTTTTAACAGGGTTGGTAAGCTGCAGGGGTGAGGCTTTTCATCTGACCCAGACTCCATTCTCTTCCTTTTTTTTTTTTTTTGTTTTTAATAAAAATTGTATTTAAGTCTACATTGAAATTATCAAATATTGAATATTCAATGTATATTGAAAATACATTGGCACAGTAACAGTTCAAAAGGATGTAAATAAAGTCTCCTTCCTGGCCTCTCAGTTCCTCCCCAGGGGCACTGCTCCTAGCTTCTCATGCATTTTGTTCAGAGATCCCTTAGCTAGACGCCACACTTGCATGTATTCACATGCAGGAAATAGTTGATCCAGGATGGAAGAAGTCCTCCGCGCATGCCGCCTGACACCCTGCATTATCCATGCAGGGTTTGCCAGTGAATTCGCGGCGCACCTGCCTTCCGCTGGCCTCCTTCCCCTGCAGTCCTACACCGCCAGGTGTGGTGCCACAGGAGCCCCGTGTTGGTTCCACTGCTGTCTGCTCGGGGCAGGAGCAGGGCCAGGGCGGGCAGGCCAGGAAGGCAGTATGTTTGCAATGAAGGATGCGAGAGGGAGTGCCAGCTGCTCCCCTGCTCCGTCTGTGGGGCAAGGGGGAAAGGGGAGGAGTGGGCTGAACAGCAGGAGGGGGACAGAGAAAGGCAGCTGAAAAGAGAGGTTTCCCCAAGGTGGTGGAGGAGCACTGGGAGGGAAGAGGAGGTCCTCCTCCTTGTCCTAAACCCAAAGAGTCAGGAAGGGAGAGGGAGGGGCGCGGTGAGAAAAGCCTTGTAGGGGGGGGGACTTTCCCAAACCCCTATTTCCATAACAACAGATTGGGAGGCTCGGTAATCCTTCCTGACTTGTGAATACGAAATTTGGTTGAATAGAATAATGGCAATGATCATTATTATCTTAACCGACATTTGCATGCACTGCCTACCTCATGTATCCCTTACCACAATCCTCTAAGAGTCTGTTTAAGCCCTCAGAGAAACTGAGGCATGAGGAGTAGAGTAGGAGAGGAGACTCTGTGGTCTGTGCTCTGGAGAAGCCAGAGCTGTTCTCGAACAGCCAGCCTGGGAGGTGCAGTGAGAGTGAAAGAGTGGCCTACAGTGAGAGCCTGGCTTGACAAGGTTCCTCCCACAGAGCCCCTGGGACTCTCCTTACCCTTGTCAGTCAGAGGACACGATTCCTCTTGTTGTGACATCCCAGGGAGACGTCAGTGAATGGGTTGAGAAAAGATTGCTTTAATAACCATCTGGAAAGTGAAAGAAACAGTAGGAGCCCAGACACACATGCCTGGGTGGGAGCTAGTTTGGGCCTCCCATTTTGGGTCTGTATCCATAGAGCAGGCTCAGGCCTTCCTAGACGTGATTACCTAAAGGCTGGGGAGCAGGGCGCATCTGGGGAGGACATGGAGGTCCTCACAGTCCCTTGGGCAGAGCACCCTGACTGAAAGAACCAGGCTGGCCAAGGAGGCAGAGAAGGTAGAGGAAAAGCGACTCCCGGTCAGATGCTCCTGGCAGCCTGATGCTGACATGGGGCTGCCTACGGGACTGTAACCCCTGTGAGGCCTGGGCTGAGAGAGTGTGTCCAGGCCCCAGCATGGAATGAATGAATGAGCTGAGCTGTTGCCCTGAGCTCTGAAGGAATCTAGGAGGAAACAGGTGCTCAGAAGTGCTGAGCTGCCCCTTCATTCAGAAAATATTTTCTGTGGGATGCGTACTATAAGCCCCTCCTATTTCCAGCATAGTGAAACGATTGAATGCCTTTTTATCAAGAAAATTAGAAAGGAGTCTATTCAAACTTCTGAAAGAACAGTTTAAAAACACCTCCCCTCAAATTATTCTATATTCTGACAACCAAAATTCTTTCATTTGTTCATTTAATCCTTGAGCAAGCACAATATGTTGGGACAGTGGGATGGAAACTTTGAAGAAGGGAATGTGTAATCAGGCAAAAACTTTTTCATATTGTCCGTTCATTCATTCAACCAATCAGTTACTATTTATTGAGCACCTACTATGTGCCAGCCATTGTGCTTGACTCTGAGCACAGTCCCTGCCTTCATAGAATTTTAGCAGGAGAAACCAGCAGTAAATAAATAGTGAATAACAGATAATAAGTACAATATCAACCATAAAATAGCTGTCACTCGTGACAGATGCACTTGAGGAAATGTTCAAGGTCCTGAGACAGAGAGCAATGGGAGAAGGGACTCTACCTCAGGTGCAGAAAAGGCCTTCCTGAGAAGGAGACAGTGAAGCCAAGCCTGAAGGACAAGAAGGAGCAGAACAAGTGAGGAAAGATGGGGATGCTCTTTAGTTTCTCTTCTCTCCCCTTCTTCCTTCGCCAGCCCAAGGTCCATGAGTCTGAAATCACTGAGCAGGCATGACATTGACCTCTTGTTGTAGGACTAAGGGCAGACCTGCGCATCTGGGCCATAACAGACAAGGCCCTGCCAAGGGGATGCAAGGTAGGCTGGACAGGTCTGCAGGGGCCAGATCTTATCTGGCCTGGAGGCCACAGGCCTGGATTTTGTTCTGTGTACAATAGGAATCCAGTAAGGTCAAAATAATTGTGAAGGAAGGTTTACCCAATCCTTATGACAGCTGGGACTCTAACGTTGGTTGTTTGACTTTGGGACACAAGTCATCCCCTCGTCTCCAGGCTGATTTTATTTGTGTTTTCTAAGTCCCCACATGTTCTCTTTTTATCTAGGCAGGAAGCTCAATTTTCGCGGCCTGTCTGTGGATGCAGACCAGCTCTCGTTTGCTTCAGCTGGGGTTGGGTGTGGGCTACCAGGAGGGGGCGCCGCTGCAGTGCTCTGAGGGCTCCGCGTCTGCCAGGGCCTGGGAGGAACTCCACACCCAAGGGACCTGCAGAAAGGCCTTTTCACTTCCTCTTTCTACAGTTTTCTCTGCAGAAAGGAGAGAGGCAGAGAAGGGAGGCACTCCTGCCTCATAATACTCTGAATAAACTCCAGGTGGTGAACCCGTGTGGAGTTGGGCTTCAACTCAGGGGACAGGAATCCTGAGCGCTTATTCCACTGGGCCACTGAGTAACTGAATGGCCACGGGGAAGTCCTTTTCATTTTCCTAGTCTTGGTCTCCTTATCTGTACACTGGGGTGTGTGGCTGTGTGGAGGCCCTCTTGGATCCTGTCCAGATAAAACACACGTGGTGTGGAGCAGACTAACATTCTGGATGAATTTTATATAAATGAGGAATAATAGTTTTGTAAAAAGTTCTTAGGATGTCTTGTCCCTCTAAAGCTTGACCCAAGAGAGAAGTGAGCCAGAGGCCCTGCGGGTTGCAGAGCCACTGTGAAGAGGGTGACGGCTGACTCTGACTCATCACCCTGTTGGGGTCACTCTGTTGTCCCCATCATCCGCCATGGTCCTCTTGGTCACAACAAGCTCCTTGGAGTCGAAAAGCCTGGCTTTGAGATTTGAGGGCCTGGGTTTGAACTTGGAAACTACAAGTCACTTAAACTCTCCATGCCTTAGTTTCATTACCAGTAAAATGAACAGGGCTGATATTCAAAATGTTTGACAATGAGCATGGCTCAGTTCCTGACCTAAGAGTGGCCAGGGATCCCCTAATGTGCCAGGCATTCACTCTTTAGGGCTCCTAGATAAGTCCCAGACAATGATGGGGCACTGGGGAATTCAGGGCAGAGAACTTTGTTAACTGATACAGAATTATTTTAAAACATTTCACATTTGTTTTGGCTGTGCTGGTGAGAACTCCAAACGGCAGCACTGAAGATGGGGATAAGAATGCCTACACGTAGGGCTCTGGGGAAGATTAGGGGAGGTAATGTGGATGAAGCACTTAGCCTGGTACACGTTGGTGCCAGGTCAAGTCAGCGACTATGGGGTTCTTGCCGCCTTGTTTATCTGCTGGTGGCCCTTCCAGGCCAGCCATCTCCCTGCTGTGATGCGCAGGTGACCAGCAGCATGTCCTTCAGAAACAAGCCCTTGCAAAGGTCTCCCACGGATCCCAGTGGAAACAACACCCTCCCTCCTGCTCCCAGGAACAAATACTCACAAAGTCATCAGACCACTGCTCCTCTTCATCAGCAGGGCTCTCTGCAATGGCATGTGGGAAGCAGAAGGAACAAGTGTAAATCTCAGCTGGCCAGCCCCACCGTGTCTACCACTAGCCTACAGCTGCCTTCCTTGCCTTTGGGCTCCCCGGTCTTGTTTACTTGGCTTTGAACAGTTACTAGACTTATCTCATGTTCATCCGCTTTCAACTCCTCTTTAGGAAAAAAAAAAAAATCAATTCTTAAATCATAAAGGTAAGTCCCACTGAGGCAAAGACATGGTACATCTGAACCTCGTCTGTCTTTTTAAGGAGCATTTTGGGGACTTTAGAATAACCCTGGAGACACCTGCAATTCATACCATGTTGCTTCTCAGGATTTCTATGAATCAGTACGCAGATGTTGTAGTAGAAAGAGTACTGGAGAGGGAGTCACAATAGACCAAAATTCCCATGCAGGCTCTGTGCCTAACTAGTCAGAGAGCGGTCAAGACAGCTAACTTCTCTGGGCCTCAGTCTCAAGATCTGTAAGGTGACAGATCACTTCAGGGATTCTCTGTGGCCCTAACTTTCACTTTCTTATTGAAAAGATTTACCTGGTGCTTTAATACTACATGTCAGACAATATTTTCAGTCTCTTAGAGATCTTATGAGGAAGCTGAGGCCCAGCGAAAATAAGTCATTTGCCCAAGGTCAGATAGCAAACAATAAAGCCAGGAGTTGAACCCTGCAGTCTGACTTCCAAGGGCATGCTGTGGGCTCCAGCACCATGCTACCTCACTGCCTCTGAACCCCAGAGCGTAGGCACTGTCCTTGGCTCCCCAGGCAGGATGAAAATGGAAATAACGGTGTCAAGGAGCTTAGGTTCTTGAAGAATAAAATAGATCTGAATTATGGACAGTCAAGGAGAATATCTGATTCCCTTTTCTCCAAAACACATTTAGAGTTTGAGAAGCTTAGCATCCACCCCATCACATAAACTGACATTAGAGGGTAACTACAATTCGCTCAGCTCTACAGATCAACCAGGCAGTGGTCCAGGTGACAGAGTGGCTCCTGAGACCCATCCAGGGAAGCTCCCAGCTCTTCTCCTAGCCTATTGAGCAGCCACGGGAGGGGGTTCAGTGGTTGGTCCCTGAACCCTCCAGAGCCTTGGTAGAACCTTTTCTTGCCATTTCTAGCCCCTGCAATGGCAGACCACAGACTCCAGCTCTAGGGGGACTCCGAAGAGACACAGGGAAAGTAACTGTAGAGAAAAAAATGGGGGCCCAAAGGAAGGGTTTAGAGCAGTGTGGCCAGATTTGGGGTTATAGCAGCAACAGTGCCTCTCTTGGAAAAAACATGATAGGCACTAAGAAGGAGCTTTATTTTATGAGCCAAATAATAGGTCAAACTGACTTTCACAAGAGATAATTCTTATTAAGTGATGATCTGGGCTAACTTATATCAAATTAGAGTATGCTGCAATCACCGGGGCTTTGCCAGAAATCTGAGAAGACTAGGTCAATAAGTCCTCTTCTCAATATACTAACACCTAGTACCGAGGTAGATCTGTTTCTAATACCTTAAGTTTGGGTATAACCGAAGATCAGCACTTATGGTGGCAAGATGTTCTTGTTTCAACCTTTAAAATAGAAACCTTTATAAAATACCTTTATAAAACACACCTCCCTGCCTCATTGGGCTGTGTTTGCTGAGTCTTCTCTCAGGGAACTGGGGCCCATTTTCTGGCCCGTCACTGCTGGAAAGTACTTGCCGAAGCTAACTGCAAGTACTGTCCCAATTATCTTTCCTCTCCAACACACACTTCATACTATTTCTAGTGATTTTCTTAAAATAAGGTTTGGAGCATGCAGCTCCTTTCCTCAAGAATCCTCAGCAGCTCCCTATGGAGTAAAGTCAAGGCTCGGAGTCCACACATTTTGATGCCTCCCCTTCCTGTCCCTCTCACGACTTCTCTTGCCATCTTCCATGTTCACTCACAGTGATAGTCGGCAGTGTGTTCCTCCCAGCCTGTACTTTTGATCATTCTCTGCTCTGCCTGGACTATTTCCCCAGCCTGTCTTCCTTCTTTGCATGGAAATCCCTGTTATACCTCTGCCATAGGGTCTTCCCCAGTCCCTCGGGTTCTAATTATGACTCCTTCCTCTAGGCCGTCATAGGGGCTGCTGGCACCTTGATGACACGGGTGGTCCATTCTGCCCTGTGCTATGATCATTTTTTTGTGCCTCTCTGTACTGAAAAACAAGGCCTTATTAATTTATCTTTGTATCTGAATGGTATTTGGCATTTGTAATCCATGCAGTAATAAAAGTATGAAGCAACAGATGAGTTGAAGGAATGAGTATTAGGATACTAATAATAGATTCCATTTATTAAACACTTCCTATGTGCTCAGGGCTAGGATAAGTGTATTTTCCCAATTATCCTCAAAACAGAGCTTTGTGGTAGGTGCCGTCATGATCTCAATTTTATAGTCAAGGAAACGGAAGCTAAGAGATGTGGCAAAATGTGTCTGAGGCCACATGGCTGGTGAGTGAGGGGGCGGGCTAGAAGCCAGGCTGTCTGTGTTGGTCCCTCTAGCTGAAATCCCATGTAAACTGCCTGGTCCTCTACTGAGCCTTCACATAAAATCTAGGAGAAACTACAGTGGCCCAATCCAGGCATTGTAGAGACTGAGGCAGAGAAGAGAAAAAAGCATCACCACGTGGGAGAGGTTGCCAGACAGCACCCTTCTCTCCCCGAGCTACACCCATCTCCTGGTCCTACCAGCAACTCACAACATCCTGCTCTTGAAGTCATGGCCTGCAGGCCATTTCCCAAACTAAAATGCAGTATGCTCCAAAGTACTAGAGCCAAAGTATGTGGTGGTGGGCCAGCATCTCAGGACCTCCTAAATTGGGTGGGTTGTGGTTTTAGAACTAGTCTCCCCCGGTTCAAATCCTGGCTCTGCTCTTTACTACCCGCTTGGCAGAGGACCAGGACTTTAGCTGTTTAAAGCTCAATTTCTCAACTGTGAAACCAGGTTAAGAATAGTGCCCGCCTCATGTGTTTATGAGAATCCAGTAATACAATACCCACGAGTGCTTCCCAAAACCTGGCATGCAGCAAATGCTGTGTTAATGGTAGTGTTGTCTTGGGTACTGACAATGTCTTAATAAACCCTCACAGCAACACCATTCTATTTCACTCCAATGGCAACCACACAGTACGGCTACCATAAAGAAACGGGCCCAAGAGAGTCTCTAATATAGAGGGTGACACTTTCAGGAGGGTAAGGGCAAGTTTAGTATGGGAAAGGCAGTTTCACTTGGGAAGGAAGGTTGCATGCCCCTGGGAGGAAGCTGAGATGCTGGTTGGGCCTCCTTATGAGGGAGAGCCTTTCCATTGGTCGTGTACCTGGTTTGGGGCTTATGTTCCATTTACAGTGTCACAATCCCATGCCACACAAGAGAGGGGCTCCTCCCCTTGCCAGGCTCAGGCTTTGTAAGTCATGTGCCTCCCCCAGCCTGTGGGCCCAGCAGCTGGCACTGTGAGGCACGTGGAAATGCCACAGTGGCCCCACTTCAGTGTCCACTCCAGGGTTTGGAGCTTGGGCTCTGGGGTCAGCCTGCCAGTCAAAATCCTGATTCTTCCACTTGCTAGCAGCATGAACAGGTAAATTGCTTAACCTCTGGGCATCTGTTTTCTCACCACTGAAATGGATAGGATAAGTAGAGCCTGTGTCATGGGGCTTCATCAGAATGAAATGAAAGAGCCCAGGGAAAGTGAGAAAGCCATCTGTCATCACCCATTGAGTAAGAGCTCCGTGGATGCTTCTGGTCACTATTAATCTACTTTAATAATAGCCTGGAGGCTAGCACTCTTATCTCCAATCTTTCAAGGGAAGTTATAAAACATTTCTAGGTTCACAGGGTTTAGGGGCCAAAGCTGGGATTCTAACCAAGGCTAGAGGACCCCAAAGTCCAAGATCCCACCCAGCCATGGTGGTAATAAACCTGGAGTCTAGAAGAACAGCTGTGTATCACACCGAGGACAATCCAGGGCAGTGTAGGCTTTCCTGACAAATGTCCCAACACCTGGAATCATGGACAGGTGCTGGGAAAGTTCTGCGAACAGTGCACTCAGCAAAAGCTGAGGGGTTGCATGAGGCTGTGTGGTGAGGAGGGATTGAGCCAGGCCTTGAAGGATGGCCAGAACCCAAATGAGAGAATGAAGATGAAGGAGGGCGTCCCCCTTCCACCCCCTAAGGCTAGGGCCTGTGTGCCAGCCCCAGAAGCAGGGCTTAACCGATGGCTGGAAGGTGTATCCATAAGGCATAGCCATAAGGCATAGATATGCTGGAAGGAAAATGCTGTTCTGGAGAGTCTGCGGAGAAAATAAAGCCAGGTTGTTGCCAGCCAAAGGGGTGCTCCAGCCACAAAGGCCACTGTAGGCCCCAGTGACAAGCTGGAGGCAGGAAGGTCGATGAGGATGGTGTTTGAGCAGTTCAGACATGAAGAGACAAAGGCCGAATCAGACTGGGGGGCTTGGGAATGGGAAGGGATGGTTGGAAAGGCAGTCAAAGAGTCAATGGTGAGAGCTTGAGTGAAGCGGTGAAGGCAAGGGTGGGCACGGAGCCTTTCTGTTCTGGGTCACGAGCAGCACCAGAGACTCTGGACATTGTGGGGCACCCTCCACGCTGTCTGTCTGACACACACACAGTTGTGGCCCCGATTCAGCTCTGGAGGCCATGCTCTGGGCCACTAGGCCTGCCAGCTTCTCCTCTTACTGAGCTGGTGGAAGGATGTGGGGAAGCCGTGGGATGGGTACAGTGCGATGCAGGAAGGAAAGAAGGAAGGAGCCTGGGTTAGACATGGTGGTGGAGGCAGATGCAGGGGAGGAAGAGAAAGCAGAACTACAGAGGCCACGGGGGAGGCAGCCCATGGACAGTCTCCCTAGGTGCCCCAAGAGGAGAAGGGAATGTGACCCCTTGAGGAGTGGATCTGAGCTGGCTAGGAGAGGGGATTTGCATCTAAATACTTCACATTTTAAAAAGTCCTTTTGTTTGCATGTCCCCTCATCCCTTCTCAGAGCCCTGTTAACAGGGGGTGGGAGGGTGGAGTCCTGGTTTGGCTGTATGACCTTGGGCAGCCCCGTGGCCTATCTGTATGACCGGCCATACAGACATACGTGGCCGGTCATACATGCTGTCCATAGAGACATACATGTCTATGTCGCCTGGCCATATGACCTTGGGCAGCCCCTTAGCCTGTCTGGTCTCCACTTAGCCCTCACACGAGAAGCCAGGGGTGAGTGGTCTTTAAGGACTTTCCAGGCTTTCCAATACCTTCAAGTCCAAGTTTCATTCCTCTAGTCTTAGTTCCATGAGGCGGGGCTGGTGGTGAATGCCGCTCTCCCAGTGTCAGCCTTGCTGGTTCCACCAATCAGAGTGGAGACAGGGAGACAAAAAAAAAAAAAAAACCAAGTGAATGCTGGCTTCCGTAAGGACATGAGGGCAAGTGCAAAGCAGTGTTATAGCTCACTTTGTTAGTGGATGGAGGTTTGCTATGCATTCCCTGTGCTTTTTCCAACCACCCCTGGGTAGTAGGGCCCCAGGGTCCAAGGAAAGAGGCCTTGTTCAGTTCTGGCCACTGAGGGGTGTGGAAGGGCTGGTGGGACTTTCCCTCCACAACAGTGGGACCTCAGGCAGATAGTGACCTGTCGGCATCCTCATTTATTATTGGGTCCCCCACTAGTAATGAAGCACCTGAAGGTCAGGGGCTATATTTTGTTCCCCACTCCGTATCTAGTAGAGTGAGTGTCACACAGGATGTACTGTGTCATATTTGTCAAATGAGTCAAAAACATGTAAAACAGCAGAAGCACCTGGAGATAATGATTCCAGAGAAGAAACTATTCAAATGACCTAATTTCTTAATTTTATCCTTGGAGTTGCACAGAACAACCCGATCTCTGCTTTCTTGAATGTTTAAAAACTTGTGCTGTGTGGCCATGAGGACAGACTTAGGAAGCCACCAGGAAATGGACTGCATCTCTGTCTTGCCAGGGCTGTCTGTCCTTGACAGGACCAGAGGGGCTTGGGAAGTCATCACAGGAAATGTCAAACAGAACATGGGTTTCATTTTTGGTGTGTGGTGGTGGTGGGGTCAGGGGTGAGCGCTGGGTTGGAGGTCAGGCTGCCGAACCTCTAGGGCTCCTTTTAGACCTGGGATTCCATGATTCCATAATTTTCCTATCAAAACTAAGGGTACTTAGCAGATGTTGTCTGCTTTCTTTTCTTTTTTAGAACTTGGGAGAGAAGGAGGAATTTCTTCTCTTTTGTTAACTAAGCAGCTCACTTGAGGCTTTTTCCCCCACTTGGCTTTGATCAGGTAGATTTTAAAGATCAGAACAGGGTCTTTATTTTTTTATTTATTTTAATTTTTTTTCATTGCAAAGGAGTCTCCTGGTCAACTGTTGAGACTTGGTGACTGGCAAGATGAGGTCAGTAAGTACTCTGTAACCTAGCAACTTCTAGAAAGTAGTCCAACAGGTCAGTCACTAGACTTGATATGTTGGTCCGCATTTCTTAGTGTGATAAGATTTAATTAGTGCCTAGGAGGAACTCAACTGTCTGATTTATTGCTATCTTGATCAGTGACAGAAAAAAAACAACAGTAAGCATCCTTTAAGGTTGTGATTTGGTTTTAGCTGTCAGGGATAGAGGAAGAGACTTCAATGATGTCTGTAGACCTGTGGTTTTCGTTAAGGGCTCTATAGGTCTGTCCATGTCCAGGAAATCTTTATATTTAAGCCAGCAAAATGAGATTTTAGGCCTATCTTCCCAAGGAATTTCTTCTAGAGAAGGGCAGTATATTGGATAATTTATTTTGCTCACCACTGCCATAAACAACACCAATCTCAAGACTACCCTCCGCTGACAAAATTGATCCTAGTTGGACTGGGTGGCAGAGACATCAGAGAGGACTGAGTAACCATGCACCATCAATAGGTTATCCTCCTCCCACCCCAACCCCCAGTGACCTTCAAGTATCCATTTTCATAATTCTCTATCCAGGAAGCCTTCACTTCCCCACTTCCTCCACACTCTTGACCTCAGATTAGATAAGACATTGCTGATGGACTTTCATAGAACTTTGTGCTTCCCCATCACCCTGAACTCTAATTGCTTTTGTACCATTGTATCTTTTTTCTTCACTATAAACACTGTGAGTGTGGAGACTATATCTGTCCTGTTTAGCCCTTTGTCTCTACCTAAAACCGTGTATTTGCCCAGCACATGGAAGATACTTAATAAATGTTTGATAAATAGATGAGTGGATGGATGGATGGATGGATAGATAGATGGATGGATGGATGGATGGATGGATAGATGGATGGATGGAATACTACAGCTACACTATAGTCAAATGCCTTAAAATTTTAAAAATTAGGATGGGCACTCTTATTTTCAAATGATTAGAACATGGTTCCCTTTTCAGGAAGTAAATATGAACATGAAATTAATCAAGAGTCCAAGTATTTTAGAAATACTCTTACCTGAGGCATAATCTCTTTGAGGAACACTTGGAGGCGCTTTGACTTTCAGCCTATAGATAATAACCATTAGACAAATGGTCAGGACACTGTTGTCAGGACGACTGCTGTCAAGGTCCCAAACAGAAGCAGATATAGAGGTAACAGAGAGATAACTAATAGAATATTGGCTTCTTTTGGACCCATCTCATTGAAAGACTAAATGTATTGTAAATGGAGTGAAGCCATTAACCAGAGGTCTCCCATCTCCCCCATTTCTCCAGTGTGTAATGGGGCTGTCACTCAGCAAAGGTGAAGTCCAGTGGTGGAAGGGTTCTGAGAGGTCAGAATACAAGCAAGCACAGAGTTCAGAGGTTCAAGGAAGAGAAATGCTGATTGGTTGATAGGGCGATAAGAGAAGATGGACTCTATTTAAATAAATAACTTAATACATGCTTTAAATATCAAAAAAAAATTAGCTGTAACAGAGCACTTGGGTTGTAGGTTGGACTGAGATTATTTTGGCACTACTGAAAAGTGCCAAATAAATGAGTAGTGAGGGTCTCCAGGTTGGAGATTACAATATTCAGCTTATTTAGACATTGAACTGTTTCAAGCACTCTCAAAACTACTTTAGTATCTTTATGCATATATAAAATGTTTGAATATTCACAATCCTTCCCCCATCACCAAAAGAAGAAAATTAAAATTACATTTAAAAACGTATCCCAATTTTTAGGCTTACTTAAGTTCTGACAACACCTCCCATTCTATTATTTGAAATGGCTAAGTTTTCTAGTAAATTATTATTCTTAATAAGAGTAGCCCATTTTATTTAAGAATGATTTGCTTAATGAAATTTAAAGTATATATAAATAAAACCTATATCCAGTAGCCTTTATTTACTAAAACATCACGTCCCTTTTTAGAAGCAGGGAATAAGTTAACCATTACATGCAAAACATATTTCATTTCTTGTGGAAAAAAAGCAATATAGAAATTCATGTCTGATTACGAAAAATTAGCCCAACAAATGAGAATTGTAATGTTGCAAAAATAACAATACTTATATTTGCATAGAAATTTTGCTTTTTGTGTCCCCAAAGGTTCTTAGGTCGATTATTTCATTCAATTCTCACAGCAAGCCAGCGTGAGCTGGGGAGATATTATAATTAGACTTCTGATGAGGTCCAGATAGAAAGATTAGCCACAGTGTTATAGGGGGGAAAAAGCACAAAAACAAACAAGGAATCACGGTGCCGGGTCTGTACTTGGACTAGTAAAATTTCAAAAAGCACGCACCATCCATTACCCATTATTGCCACTATTTCATAAGAGAAAAGAAAAGGTATTTTAATACCCAAAATGTTATCATCTCGGGATAAAGAACAGACTCAGGAAGGGGCTGGTGGTCACTGAACACCAACCAGGAATAAAAGCTGTGGTTTGGGTCTTACTTAGCAGCCGGCAGCTGCATGTCAACCCCCAACACTTCAAGGTCCTTATTTTCTCATTTGGCCATGGACCAGCGACAACTCTGTCACGGTCTTCTGTTAGGAAACCAGTGTGTTCAACCGTGCTTCCTCCTTTCAAGGTAGCACCTGTTGCCTGGCAACGAGTAAGAGTGTTAACAGCAGGTCACTCAGAACCAAAGGCCCACTGACTTCACCCAGGGTAACGACTATGGCAGCCATATTTTCCAAGCTGAGAGGAAACATGGTTTTTCAAATCAAAATGTATTTTGGGAACAATGAGCATAATGAAATAGGAACTGTCTGAAAAACTTTGAGCTCCATGGCTACTGTGAGTATGCCTGACCAGGGAAGAGAGAGACATTTTACACAGTGGCTTCATATTATTGAGAAAACTGGTGTATTGTAAAACTGACAATGGGGATAATTAATCGAGAATCCCTAGCGATTAAAACAATGACTAGCCGGGTTCCCTCATTTCAATGAGATTTTGCATGTGTCAGAAATATTAAATGAGAATAATCACATACCTCGCTCCTCCACAGGACAGAACACGAGGACAAATTTTCCTCTAGTAGATGCCCCACAAGCAGAAGACCATTTTAACTATTTTATGATAATGACTTATACATACTGAGACTCATTTGCATTTTGTAGTCTAAAAAACCATAAAACATGATTTCTTACTTTCAAGTTTAACAAAGACCAAAAAGAATGAAGACTCTTTGTTCCGAAGGCATAGGAAAATGAAATTTTATACACTATTAATGGTACAAAATTGTTAGCAAGCAATTTGGTAATATCAATAAAAATTTCAAGGGCACAAATTCTTCCATTCTAAATTTCATTTTACGAATTTAACTTTCTGGTACACTCAAAATCTGTAAAAATTATTTATTGAAATGTTACTTATGACAGTTAAACTGAAAGAAATGGCCACAAAATTTTTAGTGATCTTATCAAATTGCTCCCCCAAGAATATGCCAGTTTAAACTCCCACATCTCCTTCCCTTTAAAAAGTGTTCACCGATGCATAGCTGGTTAAATGAATGATAATACATTTATAGCAGACTATTAATCATCTGCTCAAAATGGAATATGCCTTATTTTTACATACTATCAAACAAAGATGTCCATGATCTAGCATTAAGTAAAACCACTAAGCAAAATCACGTTGGTAGAATGGTTTATGAAGTGTGACGCCATTCATGATGAAAATATATGTGTGTACAGGCATGTACTGTACCACATACATACAGATATATATATCAGACTCACTCATGACAATGTTTGTTTCCCTGGAGTTGGTTGAGGTGGGGATGTGGACAAGTGGGAGATTTTTACTTCATGCAATTCTGAACTGTTTGATTTTTTTTTTTTCCTGGTGAATCTACTACTACTTTCATTTTCTAAATAAAAGAACTTAAAAGCTTAATGGGATACTATTTCCTCCTTCCTCTTAGATTTTGAGTGGCAAATACAGGTATGCACAATTTTTATCTTTTTTTTTTTTTTAAAAAAAAGCTTAAGAGGGGGCGCCTGGGTGGCTCAGTGGGTTAAGCCGCTGCCTTCGGCTCAGGTCATGATCTCAGGGTCCTGGGATCGAGTCCCACATCGGGTTCTCTGCTCAGCAGGGAGCCTGCTTCCTCCTCTCTCTCTCTGCCTGCCTCTCTGGCTACTTGTAATCTCTCTCTGTCAAATAAATAAATAAAATCTTAAAAAAAAAAAAAAAAGCTTAAGAGTTTTTGATGTGCAGGAAGATTTGAAATTCTAGCTCTTCCTCTCTAAGTGTCAACTGAAAACACAATTTTAAGGCTATAATTGAAAAAGCAAAAAATTGAAATATGGAAAACAGGTATGGCATCCTAAAAATGCTAGGATTGTGTTCTTAGAACTTCTCTTTTGGATTTCTCCAAGCGTGTCCTAGTGGGCTTTAACTAAATAGTTATAGAAGCTGATTGTCCTGTTTCTAGAAACGTCTTTGTTGACATTTGCTGGCACTTTGAGGGGGACAGCTCACTTTTACTGCAGTGAGAGGGAAAAGCAAAGTTCCCTGAGATGAGCCCATTCATTTGCCATGTTTCCTGAAGATGGATCTTACCACCATGGACTCTTGCCATGAGTAAGAAAGGGTTACATGTTAAAGAGGTTGCAACTCCTCACTTGGGTAACAAAGAACTTTGTTCTCTTCCACCTAGCACAGGCTGGAATAATGTGTGATTTATATAAATGAGTGCTTATATAGTGCTATGAAGTTTAACTTACTTTTTGATTTTGTTCATTATTCCACCTTCATTGTTCTTGATATCGTGGACCATCTTTTGAAGCTGCCTGCAAGAAGCAAAATTAAACATAAAATACTAATAAGTAGGTCAATTTAGAAAAAGTCTTCTATCCTTGAATACAAAAAGAGAACTAAAGACCTATAATAAACCCCCAAAAAGTGGGAATTGTATTATATTTAATCAAATTGGCTGTTTGCTACTTGAGTAAAGGGAAAGTATTCTTTTTTATTAATTATTTTTATTAACATGTAATGTATTATTTGCCCCAGGGGTACAAGTCTCTGAATCATCAGTCTTACACATTTCACAGTACTCACCATAGCACGTACCCTCCCCAATGTCCATAACAGCCACCCTCTCCATACCTCTCCTCCCCCCAGCAACCCTCAGTTTGTTTTGTGAGATTAAGAGCGACTTATGGTTTGTCTGAGGGTAAGTATTCTATAAGGAACATGGTCATTGGGCATATCCCTATCCCCTTCCCTGTCTATTGGATGTCTGGGCCAGGCTCAGATTCTGAAGAGACATTTTGATTTTCAGATCTGTCTATTCTGAGGATACACATGAGGCAAAACCCTCTGAAAAACCTCACTGTTCACCACTGAGTGTCCTTAGACCATTCACATTGCAAGATGGAGTGACCTTGGACATGTGGGCTAAAATCAGGTCCAAGAATTTTGTTTGTTTGTTTGTTGACTTCACTAGGTAGAATCCGGGAAAACTGTCACAAAAAAGTTGTACATACACAGAAGCCATAAAGAAAATGATTAATGAATCTGACTGCATGTACATTTGGAAACCCTGTAGAACAAAAAATAATATGCACAAAATCAAAAGATAAATGATGCGCCGGAAGAAATATTTACGACACAATAATAATAATGACTCATGTTCTGATTGACAAATCTTATGACTCTGCAAAATATTATTAATAATTCAATAGGAAATGGGCAAAAGATGCAAACACATGGCGAACAAAAAAGTATGAGTGGCTAACAGACTAATAAAAAGATATTTAACATTACTTATATCTAAAGAAATCTAAATTGAAACAACAGCGTGGTATGTTTGGCTCATCAGACTGGCAGAACGTAACTTGATAATACTCTGGGTAGATGGGGGTACAAAAATACAGATATTCTTGGGAATGCACATTGTTACAATCAATATCTATTAAATTTTAAAACCTCCATGCCTTTTGACCCAGAAATTCTGCTGCTAGGACCTTGCCCTTATAAACATGGTCATAAAACCATACCATTATGTACATATAACCCTTTCTGCCTTCCCACTAAAAAACCTGGAAACAACCTAAATGCCCATCAATCATTAAAAGGGAACTACTTACACAAACTGATAAAGCCATACAATGGAATGCCATAGGCCCTTAAAAAAAAAGAAAGAAAGAAAAAAAAAGAAAGACACACCTGCATTGCTGACACATAAAAATCTCCAACAAATATTAAGTTTAAAAAAAATGGTAAAGGAGAAAAAAGAAAAAAAGGAAGAAAGGAAGTGAAGTTCAGAACAATGTGTGTACCACATATTTTTTCTGTGGGATGAGAAAGGACACGTATATTCCTATAAACCAGTACACGTGTAGCTTTTTAGAGGGATATGCAAGCAGTTATTCAAAGACTGTTTTCAAAGGCAACAGAGCATTTTCATATGAATTAGGAAAAGGTACCCCTTTCTTCTGGGTGGACACCTGCACAGTGGCGGGGCACACAGCCTGGCAAACAGTCAAGGAATAGATTTCAGCCTCTATATGTCCTCAGAGCTGGGCGTGTATCAACTGTGGCGTGAAAGCAGAAGGCTCGACTGGGGATGGGGGCTTCCGTTTTGTAAAAAAGAGACTTTCTTATTATAATGAAGATTTTTCTATATTATTTGAATATTCATAGCTTGTACAGATATCATTTCTATTATCTGTTTTATATACATATGTAGAGAAAAATGTTAACAGGGTCAGAGTATAGGGCCATGGTTTTTTTCCTTCATGATAACTTTCTGACTTTAAAAAACATATAAATATATTACTTATATTTAAATATATTTACATGTAAAAATACATTCTACATTATGTGCAAAATATACGTTTATATATATATTTTTCCAATTTATTTATTTTCAGAAAAACAGTATTCATTATTTTTTCACCACACCAGTGCTCCATGCAAGCCGTGCCCTCTATAATACCCACCACTTGGTACCCCAACCTCCCACCCCTCCGCCACTTCAAACTATACGTTTATATTTTATGTTGTATATAAATAATGATGTATATAAATATATAAAATATATATTTCTTATTTATATATATACATAAATTATGTATATATAATTTCACACAGTTCTGTCCTCAAAGAGTAAGACAGTTGAAGTCACTTTTCAGGCAAGCCTTTCCTTTTTTCTGAAGAAACCTTTTGACTGGGCCTTATACTTAACAAAATGTAAATTTTGCATATAGCCATTGTTCTTGGAGAAAATTGTGATTTTCCATAAACCTGATCACAGATTTCTCTAACTCTGGGAGCTAGGCATTGTGTTACAGGCAATATGAAGACTGGGCACAATTAAGCTTGGTGGAGGTCTATGAAACCCTGTTGACTGGGGGGAATCTGGAGGAATATTCTCTGGCTCTGCATGGATTTAGGATGCATTTGTTGTGAAGCTCTGCAGTGTGGATAGAGCAGTTTAGAGCATGAGCGGAAGCTTGCTGGAGGAGCTCTGCATGGCATCTACTGCTAAGTGTTAATCTAAGACTCTTCAAGGCTGATGATCCACTGCAGTTGTTTACTGAGAGGTGTTGGGCACCAAGGGGTGGGGTGAGATTTACTGTGTAGGGATCGTCCCTCCTACCCTCAACCATTTTGGGAAAAGGATGATTCTCAAATAAAGAATGGGAACTTGCACTGGGGATTCTGGGGAGCTCCCACCCCTTCTAGGTCAAATGACAGGAGCTAATCTTGAGAGCACAGACAAACCTGAGTGATATTCATTGGTAGGCAGGTGGGGAGGGATGCCAAGAGTGACGTGTTGGCTGGAACGTGAGGCTGGGTCTGGGTTCCAGCTCTAAGTAGAGCCCTAACTGCCACCATCGCTAGCCATTTGCCATGAGAGAATTCCTCTCCATTGTCCCCCGAATGTTCAGTGGTATCCGGTTTGTCTTTGCACCGTGGCCTCGGCTGGGCTGTGGGGAAAGGTGTGTTCCATTGACTTGGAGGAGCAAAGTGCAAAGGGAAGACAGGCTGGAGGGTTGGGCAGAAGGATAAGAGAAATTTCTTTTAGGACAACTTTAGGCTGCATCTTCGGGCATTGCCTACAAAACTGGGGGATCCACTGAGGGGCCCAGGTTGGGATGTGGGAAGAGGTCGGTGCCAAATGGTTATCTGGAAATGAGAAATGAGGAAATGAGACCACATTTTGTATTCCCAGTTAGGTAGGCTGTGCTCACTAATTCCATTCCTGTGAGAACTCAGCAAAGCCCCAGGCTCAGCAGCAGAGAGGATGGATGAGGGAGAAGGGGGACCACCTGCCCATCTGAGACACACGGAGGCTCCCTTGAGCTGGACCTCTGAGTTGCCTTAGAACGCCACAGGATTCTAGAGTTTGTTCACATATATCCTAGGCCCAACTCCTATCTCCTTTTCCTGTAGAACTCTAGGGAATCTCTGAGACAGAGGAACGAGGGAAAATGGAAAAGAGGGCTGGGCATGGAGAGAAGGAGAGAGGAGTTGGAATGGTTTGACTGGGAGGCAATTTAATAATTTCCAGTGCAGAGCAGACGGCAACTCTGGCTATAAGCTGACTGTAACTGAACAGAACAGCTTCAGGCTGAATTAATCCTTAACCAGGTTCAAGGACAAAACGAGCCAGAGTAAAGGATGTCCTCTGAAGTTTGTCAAGAACCAGACACAGAGTAAGGGGGAGCCCGGGGGCTGATCTGTATAAGCAGTTTTGCTGCAAGTGGAGATAAACAGATGTAAACTGTTGCAAGAGCCTGTTGTAATTTTGCTCAACTTGGTACTTGAAGCTTCTTGGCCTTTCCTAATTTCTTTCCATTATAGGCTATTAAAATAATTATAATTATAATATGTAATTATGGCACATTGTTGAATTGGTTCATAAACTATACACTTTGTATGCAAAATTTTTCTTTTCCCTCTGCCTCTCGTTCACACAAATTCTTATGCCCATGGGCTGCTCAGTTATAGCCACCCAGCTTCTGTGACCTGGAAAAACACAGTATCCCCCAAACCAAGATGTGATGATACTCTCATTTCATTTTATCAACTATTCAGACACTGTGTAATGCACAGCTTTCCTCCTCTCTGGCATCAACTGTCCCACTTTGGAGCACTATTTTGCGCTACTACAACATAAAGCATATGCGAAAGGAATACACAGCTGGACTATTCCCAGATTTAAATACCAGCTGTCTCACTGTGGTATGTCAGGTATAGGTGAAAATAAGCATAAAGCAGCTTCTTTTTGAATAGTCCTTTAAGAGATATTTTTCCATGGATGGCAGAAGGATATAGGATCACAATTTAATTTTTAAAATTGTGAAGACACAGCCATGTTCACCTAACAAAATAAAATGAAGAACAAAACTTATCTCATATATGTTTTAAGAAAATACTAATATGGCAATCCCTACTGAAATACTATCAGCATTTTTCACAGAGCTAGAACAAATAATTCTAAAGTTTGTATGGAACCAGAAAAGACCCTGAATAGCTAAAGGAAAATTGAAAAGCAAAGCAAAGCAGGAGGCATCACAATTCTGGACTCCAAGCTGTATGACGAAGCTGTAATCATCAAGATGGCAAGGTACCAGCAAAAAACAGACACATAGAACCCATAAATGGACCCATAACTATAGGAATAACTAAACTTCAACAAAACAGGAAAGAATATCCAATGGAAAAAAGACAGTCTTTTCAACAGTGTTGGGAATACTGGACAGCCACATGTAGAAGAATGAAACTGGACTACTTTCTCACATCATACACAAAAATAAAGTAAAAATGGTCGAAAGATGTAAATGTTAGACAGTAATTCAACAGAATCTTCGAGAAGAACACAGGCAGCAACCACTTTGACCTCAGCCACAGCAACTTCTTACTAGACACATCTCCAAAGGCAAGAGAAACAAAAGCAAAAATAAACTATTGGGACTTCATCAAGATAAAAAGCTTTTGCATAGCAAAGGAAACAGTCAACAAAACTAATAGGCAAACCATGGAATGGGAGAAGGTATTTGCAAATGACAAATCAGATAAAGGACTAATATCCGAAATCTATAAAGAATTTATCAAACTCAAGACCCCCAAAATAAATAATCCAGTCAAGAAATGAGCAGAAGACATGAGCACACATTTTTCCAAAGAAAACATACAAATGGCCAACAGACACATGAAAAAATGCTCAACATCACTCATTATCAGAGAAATACAAATCAAAATCACAATCACAATGAGATATCACCTCACACCAGTCAGAATGGCTAAAATTAACATCTCAGGAAACATCAAATATTGTCGAGGATGTGGAAAAAGGGAACCCTCTTACATTGTTGGTGGGAATGGAAGCTGGTGCAGCCACTGTGGAAGACAATATGGAGGTTTCTCAGAAAGTTAAAAATAGGGGCACCTGGGTTGCTCAGTGGGTTAAGCCTCTGCCTTCGGCTCAGGTCATGATCTCAGGGTCCTGGGATTGAGCCCCGCATCGGGCTCTCTGCTCAGCAGGGAGCCTGCTTCCTCCTCTCTCTCTGCCTGCCTCTCTGCCTACTTGTGATCTTTCTCTCTGTCAAATAAATAAATAAAATCTTAAAAAAAAAAAAAGTTAAAAGTAGAGCTACTCTATGACCCAGCAACCACACTATTAGGTATTTATCCAGAGGATATAAACATAGTAATTCAAAGGGATACACGTGCACCCCAATGATTACAGCATCAATGTCCACAATAGCCAACTATGGAAAGAGCCCAGGTATTCATAAACAGATGAATGAATAAAGAAGATGTGGTATATATATGCAATGGAATATTACTCAGCCATCTAAAAGAATGAAATCTTGCCATTTGCAATGATGTGAATGGAACTAGAGGGTATTATGCTAAGTGAAATAAGCTGATCAGAGAAAGACACCATATAATTTCATTCATACATGGAACTAAGAAACAAAGCAGAAAAACATAAGGGAAGGGAAGGAAGAATAAAATAAGGGAGGCAAATCATAAGAGATTTTAAACTATAGGAAACAAACTGAGGGTTGCTGGAGGAGAGGTGGATGGGAGATGGGGTAACTGGATGTTGGGGATTAAGGAGGACACTTGATGGGAGGAGCACTGGGTGTTATATGCAACTGATGAATCAGCAAATTCTACCCCTTAAACTAGAACTAACTTGAATTTGGGGGAAAAAAAGACCTTAATACATATTTTTAAGCAGCATGGCACTTGAGCATTTTAAAATGGTGAGCAGATCACACAAATAATTGTAATTATTATTACTCACAGAAACCAAATAAAATTATACATTCACTCCTTTGTCACAGATTTAAAGTTTTTTTTTTAATCTTTTGTATTAATGTCAACAAGCTTAGCTTTTAACAACACCCTAAAGTACCATGCCCCAGGATAAGCCTGGATCTTAAAAGATTTAGATCTCTTGTGTTCTGAGTTGGACAAATAGTTGTTTGAAAGTAACCAGCAACTTTTCGCCTCCAAAGAAGGCCCTTCTCAACTTCAACTGCATCTGCCCAAGGGCTATTGATAGGCAGAAGGTGGACCCCGCCCCCAGATGTTCTGATTGGGTAGGTCCAGAGTGGGTCGGATAATTTGCATTTCCAACCATTTGCGTGGGGCAGACTTCGCTGGTCAGGAGACCACCCTCCACGCCTTTTTGTGCTGTGGGCCTTTCAATTGCACCTGAGTTAAGCAAATTGATGCTTTGGGAAAACTCAAGTCCTCCAGAATCCCAGTGCAAAGTTCCAGACAGTGAAGCTGAGTGGTCAGTTCAACAACCTCACTGGGGCGTTGGTTCTCCTGGGCTGTGCCTCCTTTGTGGGTCTCTTGAGTTTCCTCCATGTGGATTTGGACTACCCTCTGCCTGTATATTTTTATTCATTTTAGACTCATGTGCTTTCTTGAGCCACAGTCTGCTGAAGCAGCAGAGTGGCGATGAAGGGTGGGGGTGGGGGTGAAGGGTGAACATGACCCCCCCCCTCCTTTGCAACAATGGAAAAACGGACTGGGCCTGCTTGGTGCAGAGCTACATGGTCAGGACCATTTGGTGACGTTAGGACTAAGACATGACCATATCCCTGTCTGTGGGAAATGGACTGTCACTCAGCCTGAAAAGACTTCTCTAGGACAGGAAGCAAGGAAGATGAACAGGTGGTGGGCAAGACTTGGGCTTTGCTACCTGGATGTTTCCCATCTTCCTGGGGCCTTCTGGTTGTTGGTCCCTCCACAGGTCGACCTCTAGAAGGATTTCTACAGTCTAGAGGTGGGCTGGCTCTTGGAATGGTCAATGGCTGGGAACAAAGCTTGGAAGACTTAAAGATAGATCCAGGATGCTGTGCAAATCCTTGTCCAGTAACAAATATAAATCATTCTCTGGGTTGTGCTTCCTTCTGTTATTCTCCAAATCTCAGCAGATACTTACTACATGTTAGTAACTCTGTTGGGTTGTGCGGAAATGAGGAAAGGGTCTGTGGCCAAAGGTGGAAAGAGCCTTAGAAATCTACACGGAGACTGGAGGATGCCAGCTGCACCACAGCTGGGGGGATGGGGAAGTGGTGGGAGGAGTTAAGGGAAATGGCTCCAGGAATATGGGTTCATGGATCTAGAGACAAGCAAGAGCCAGGATGGGGCAGGGTGAGATGTGTAAGCAGCCCGGGAACTCCCAGAATGCCAGTGGCAGGAAATCCAGTATAAGTGGGATAGGGGTACTGTATTTTGAATGGTGAAAAGGAATGTGACCTTTTTTTGTTTGGAGTCCCAGGTAAGTTAAGTAGTAGCTGGTTACCCAGGTTGTAGAGTTTTTAATTTTGTAACTTCATTCCTGATGAAAAATGTAATATATGCTAAGTGAATCAACCCTGAAAGGCTGAAAGGGCTACATATTGTATGATTCCAACTGGAATCTGGAAAAGGCAAAACTATGGAAACAGTAGAAAGATCAGTTGCTGTCATGAGTTGGGGAGGAGGAAGGGAAAGATGAATAGGTGGAACAGGGGATTTTCGGGGCAGTGAAACTATTTTTGTATGATACAATTATGGTGGCTACACTTCACAGGTGTTCGTTGTATCAAACTTTGGAAATAATACTTAAAATGTCACTCTTAATTCCAACCTCTGCTATTAACATTTAATTGAACAGCCTTCCAATGTTTTGCTACACATGTATAGTAGGTAGAGATTTTACATAATTAAGATCATACGTGGCATTTCATAATCTGCATTATCCACTTGTATCTCAAACATTTTCGTAAGTGAGCATGATCTTGAGGCTTTGTCTACTTAGTCACCCAGTCTTTACCTGTACCTTTCTTCCCCCTGCAAACATAGGGGCTTTTAATGAGCCAAAACTCCAATCTGGGTGGGTATGACAGGGAGCAGTGAAATGTCAGGACCCCTATACTTGAGGGAGGGGAGAGAGAAGAACCAGACCTGACCTGAGCAGACCAGGATCAAGAGTGTGGATCAAGAAGATCTGCTGGAGGCCTTGTTTCTGGGGTCCTTGGGTTAGGGGGCTGGGCCCAAGGGGCAGGAAAGAGTCCCTCTCCGCTTCCTGCCTGTTCCTTCAAAGCCAGGTTACTCTCTGAAACAGTTGTTTTCTAAAGGATGGCCTGAAGACTACGCCACACTAGCACCTGTAAATGAAGATATTTACCTCTCAGGGTTGCTGTGAAGAGAATAGATAATAAATTTAAAGTGCTTGCCCACGCAGGCCGTTTCAGTTCATCGGGCCTTTTCAGTTCACTGTAACGGCTCTTCTTGCAGAAGACCCCGGGGGACTGGTTTGGACCAGGAACAAAACTCCTTTCAGTGATGTGCACTAGAGAGGGGAAGGGGGAGCCTTCCCACCGGGGTTGATCTCAAGGCCCGAAGGTGCTCCAGGACTGGGTTTGGTTATGGGGTGTCTCTGTTATTGTTGTTGTTTTGTGGGTTTTGGGGGGGAGGGTGATGGGTGGGGGCGGGAAGGGTTGGCTGAGAACAGCCCCCAGCCTGGCATGGCTGATTGGTACCAACATGTGAGACTCACCCACTAATCACAGTTCTGCATAAAACGGGGTATTTATGGGCCCTGACATGGGTGGCATTTTGATCTCTAACCTACAAAAATACCTTTGCAAAAAGATGAATTATTTTGGGTTCTTAGGCTGCCTTTAGTACTAACAAATGCTTCCATATACTCAGCTGTATTCAAGGGTAAGAAGAGAGCATTTTAATCAAAAGTAATGTGCTTGCCAAAAAATTAAATTAAATTAAATTAAAAACAAAAATTCAGATTGCTGGACCCTCAACCATCTCAATGAAATAAAAATCCCAGGTGGGGCCCAGCAATCTGCATTTTACAGACTTCTAGGGACTGGTGATTCTCATGCACACAGGAGGCTGAGAACCTTTACTAAAAGAAGTAAAGCGGGTTTATCTGCTTCTAGGCCAGGCTTAATTGCAAAGAGCACAAGAGAAATCCCCCCCTCCACCCCCAACCTCCAAGGTATTTTCCCACCTGACTCCTTGCCTGAAATATCTTTACTCCATAATGGGATGCTGAAGGCTTACACAGACACTTTCTCTCCCCAGGAAACTACCATACTGGCAAATAGGAGTTTTAGTCAGTGGTGTGATGTCTGCTCTTAATAGGGAGAGAGAGCAGAAAGAATGAGCCGTGGGTGCTGACGACCAGGTTTTTACCTTCGTGGATGCTCAGATCAATACAAATCTGACACAGAGATACTTTCTATCTGTCTGCTTTCTGTTCCCTGGCAACCTGGCATCAGAGTGGGGACTCCAGCTCCAGGAGCTGAAAACAAACAGCCTAGCCTTTTTCACTATTTTTTGAATTGAAGGTCAGAGATTACATCAATGGGCAGTGTCTATACATCTTCTTCTTGGAGGATGATGATGAGGAGGAGGGCATCTTGATTTTGGCTACACATTAGAGTCAGTTAGAGTGCTTTTATACTCTTCATACCCAAACCTCACCCCCCACCCCCGCCCAAGGTGGTTGGCTCTCAGGTGATTCTGATGTGTGGCCAAGGTCGAGAACCACTGGCAGTGTTATCATTTGTAGATTGTGCAGGGAAGACCCACCAGCTAAGACAGCATGAGGAGAGGAATCCATAGATGCTGACTGTCCTTCAGAAAGGTGTCTGCAGGCTGAGAGCAGCCCCAGGATGTGGAGGGACAGAACAGATGCAGGAAGGGTAGACTGGTGGACTGGATGCAAGGCTCCATCAGCACCAAAGGACCACTGGGAAGGCAGCTGCACATGGAGAGTTTGGCCAAATCACCGAAAACTATACCTTTCCAATAATTTTTATTAAACACAGGAGATGACTTAAAGGATGGTACTATCTCCAAGAAGTATGTTTTTTGAAATTTATTAGAAAAAAAAATAAAAGGATCAGAAAACATCTTGCTTTCCTTTTAGCTCCTTAATGCATTCACAGAGGATTGTGCAGTCAAATGCTCTACCCCTGAGCTATACCCCCCCACAGAGGATTGTGAAAGGCAGGTTTTAGAGGGTTTTTGCACTTCCATCTCTCCAGGAAAGGGGGAATGCAAAGCCGTGTTCATCAGAGGAAAATCCTTGCTTAATCTGGATTTAGGAATGGATTAAAGGAGGGTCTCAGACAAAAGAGACTCTTTGCAAACAAAAACAGCAGATAAATCCTTCCTTCTTCCTCTCCAAATCTTAACCAAGGATGGGGCTTGAGTTTTCTGTTTTCAGTATCCGTGGGGCTGGTCCTCTGTGTGTGAGGGCTGGTCAGGGCCCTTCTCAGTTCCCGTTCCTAAACCCCAGCTTGCACCAGGCCACACCCTCCTCAAGAGCCTGCAGAAGCTCCTCGGGTCTTGGGAATGAATAATCCTGCCCTTTTCTGTTGGCTCAAAGTTACTCACTCATTGGGAGCTCCTGGCACTCTACTGATGGCTGGCTCTTTCCTGTGAATTAGCTACATCTACTTGGTCTGGTACCTTAGAAATCTGTGCTCTCCTCACAACGGGCCAGTACCTCCAAAATATATGTTCCTAAAATCATTCTGGAGTAGCAATCTCTCTAACATTTTTTTTTATATACATATAGAAGAGAAGAAAACATCTGCTCTCTTAACTACTGTACACAATGAACGAATTTTTAAAAACATAACCATCATCATCGGGTCTGCTGATCCTTTGTCTTTCTAAGCTGTTTAAATGATCTATCATTGACTCAGAATTTCTTCTTAGGATGCTACTCATCATTTCTATAGTCCATTTTATTTTTGCTGTTAAAATTTCAACATAAGCATATTATAAAAAGTTGAAGGCTTCTGATAAGGAAGAGAATAAGAAGACAACAGAATTTATAATCTGGTACCCTTGGATCCTCAGGCTTGAAACCTCTGGGCTTTTTGGGGATCCTTTTATTTCTGTCTGACTGTTCATCTCCCATCATCAGTTGTATCAGTTCACCTCTAGATGACCTTATCTGTCTCTGTCTCTTCATGCCTGCCCCTGCGGTCACAGCCACTGTGATCCCGTGGCAATGATGATGCCCATGGCTGCCCCACTGGTCTCCCTCCATTTCTCCCTTTCTCGAAATGCATTTTCTTAATTTGCCCTTATTCATCATGGTGCCCCAAGATGCCCCACTTCAAGGTCTCCCCAATTCCCGCATGATAAAGTATGAACTCATTTGCTTGGCATTCAAAGGCCTTCACAATTTGGACGCAACCAGCCATTTTTAGACCTAATTAACCCAGTGCTATGAACCCACAATTGTTCTCATTCCATCCCCTCAGCCCAAGGCCCAGCTTAAGTGGCTCCTTCCCCCTTCCAGATAATTTCTTGGTCACAGGGAGGAGGCCGCATAGGACCGGAGTCCAAAGGGGTGGATTCTACTCCAATTGCTGCTGATTCCTGGCTGTGCCCATCACAGCAATTCTTGCTGTCACTCAGTGCCTCATTTTCTCTTATAAACTGAGAAGACCAGATTACATGGATGCCCAGGTCTTCCACAGCTCTGTATTCTATTTCTATATATGCTGGATTTATAACACTTCTGGCATCATGGGTGCTATATTTAGATTTGTAAATTCAGCAGCCCAGCGGGCTTCTTCCTTCTAGAAAGTGAGTCCGAGCTGGAGACGGCACAGAAGTTTTGGCAGCCCCTTCCATGGTAGAGGAAGCCCCCCAAGGCTGAGTTAGCACCCCTGCCCCATTTCACAGATATAGATCCCTAGGCCCAGAGAGATCATGATGCTTGTTTCAGACTACATAGCTTGGGAACCCTGACTCCTAGGTTTGCCTGTCATTAAGGTAGTCACAGATACTGGGCAGTGGAAGAGACTTTAGGAATATCCTGGGTCAATCCCCTCTTGTTATAAGGGAGGAAACTAAGTTCTAAGAGAAATGTTGCCATTGCCCCAAGATTGATTAGCTAAAGATCCCCCCAGTTCTTTCCATCACACCCTGTTCCTTCCCTTTCCACACACAGCTTGAGGGTCCTGCTGAAGGCTCAGCTTTTCCATGGCAGGGACTCTTCTACCTTCTTGGGCCACAGCACACCGCCCATGGTTACAGTCCCGGCGCAGGACGCCAGGCAGGTAGTCAGACTCCACAATGGCAGGAGAAGCCAGTGTTTAGTGAGCATGTGTTATGTGCCAGGTGCTTTGCATGCACTACCTCAGTTAACCCTCACAATGCTGTGACTTAGGTCCTTTTATTATCCTCATTATTTACTGTGATGAAAAAATAAAATGTATCATCTTAATTACCTCTAAGTGTCTAGATCCCCAGTGTATTCACATACACATTGTATGTTCACATTGCTGTGATGATCTCAGTTTTTGTAGGTGAGAAAATATTTGCTCAGAGAAGTTAAGTAATTTGCCCCAGGTCCTACACTTAGTAAGTTAGAGCTGGGATTCAAACCAGGGTTTCTGACCCCAGGGCCCATGCTCCCACCCAGCCCTGGATAACCTGTGCTGGCTGATTTCAGCCTGACGCCTTCCCTGGGCAGGTGACGGGCTTCAGCACGTGCCTCTTTGGGCACTTCTGTCTCTCTGTCCCTAGAGAAGATCTCCAATTCTGCTACCAATGAAGCAGTTTTTACTGGGGACACATGTGCCCCATTACTGCCCTGCTGCTGGTCCCCAAGAGCTGACTTTTTGCCAGAGGGCAACACAGGCTCATAGTGGCCCTTTCTGTCTTTAGGGAGGGGCAGAGAACAAAGAGGAAGGGAGAGAGTAGTGCAGACAGGTTAGGGGAGGGTGGGAATGTGGTCGGGGGCCCTCTGGGGTCTGGGACATGTCTAGAAGCAGAGTGGCTGGACTCATGGAGAGAGACCTGAACACCATGTCCCCATGCATCCCTTCTTAGCACCCTAGTCAGAAAGATCACCTAGAAGCCCTGGACTGGAGTATTGCATGCCCCTGCCTGTGAGCACCTCACTGTCAGACTTCTTAACTGCCCATTAACTAGAGAAAGTAACTTCCAGTTTCCCCAAACACTCTACCATTTCTTTCCTTCTTTTTCCTACTGAGATCTGCAAGTATTTTGTGGTTGTCTTTGGCATGTCTGAACTGCTGGTCTGGGTTATAAGCAGACACAAACTGGGCTGACTTGGCATAAGCAGGAGTAGGGATGATCCTACTGATACCCTGAATCCTTTAAAAAAAAAAAAAAATCCTGGCACTCTCTCTTCTATCAGAGACAGCTAGGCGTGGGATGCGGCATCCTCAGAGTGCTGAGATGGCAAAGAAAAGATGCTAAACTAGTTTTTAAAAGTTCTTAGAAGATTTTCCACTTAGTGTGACAGTAAAATCTGTCACAGCTCTTCCCTCTCCCTGGTTTTCGGGGCCTCCAGGGATGCAGCCCTTTCCTTCCTCTGGGCCTCGAGGCAGCCTTGCTGGTCCCTGGGCTCAGCCAGTCGTGGAGGAGGAAGGGGTTAGGTAAAGTGAGATCTCTTTCCCAAAATGATACACAAGCAAATTACAAAACCCCCAAAAGTTCCAGGAGGCTCCTGTATCCACAGATGACAGACTATCAGTTTGGAAGAGTCCCCGGAGGTCATGTTATTTAATCCTGTCATTGTGCTCAGCTTTGGTATGCTCTTGGTTCTAACACAGTGTACACCGCGGAAATTTTGCTATGTTCATGGTCTCTCCTTCACCAGCATGAAAATTACCATGTGGGACTGATGACTCCCAAACAATAAATTTGTAAGACGATATGACGCGTAATTTTAATCACAATTCAGAAAATGCTGAAAAGGTAAGCCTACGTGATACTAGAGAAGGAATGTGTTTTTCAGAATTTGAGCTTGTGGGGCACCTGGGTCGCTCAGTGGGTTAAAGACTCTGCTTTCGACTCAGGTCATGGTCTCAGGGTCCTGGGATCTAGCCCCATGTCGGACCCTCTGCTCAGAGGGAGCTTGCTTCCTACTACCTGCACCACCCCCCCAACCTCTCAGCCTACTTGTGATCTCTGTCGAGTAAATAAATAAAATTAAAAAAAAAATAGAATTTGGGCTTGTTCCTTTAAAGATCAACCTTAATGGGGGGAAAATGCATGTCTACATGGTAGAATATAATATTGCCACCCACTTTTCTGGGCATCCATTTCAATAGCTAAAAGCAACGATATTTTCAGGGAGTAAAGAGTGATTTTGAGGAACAGTATTTCCATACCTTGAAAAAATTACTCAGTTAAGCTCATTTCACTGAGATCTGAGTAAAAAGAGATATTGGGGACTATCAGGTGTAGGGATTGAAGTGGAAAGAATCATTGCAATTTTTAAAAACCATCCAGAAATGCTTATTCATAATACATTTAAAAACACTTTGAAACCGTATCTAATTTGCCAAAACAAAAATATGATTGTGGGTCCCCAAAATATAATATTTTATGGTAGGTATGGGAAATAACTTCATTATCAGTTTTCTTATTGCAATAAGATACACCTAATGTAAAATTCACCATTTCAGCCACTTCAAAGTGTATAAGGCAGCAACCTTCAGAAAGTTCACAATACTCACAACCACCATCACTGTCTAGTTGCCAAAGGTTTGCATCACGCCAAAAGGAAACTTCATGCATGTAAAATGGTCAGTAGCAGCTTCTTTCTTTTCTTTGCTTTTTTTTGTTTTTTAAAGATCTTATTTGTCAGAAAGAGAGTGAGCACACAAGCAGGGGGAGTGGTGGGCAGAGAGGCAGAGGGAGAAGCAAGCTCCTTGCTCAGCAGGACTCAATCCCAGGACCCTGGGATCATGACCTGAGCGGAAGGCAGATGCTAAACAGACTGAGCCACCCAGGTGCCCCTCATTAGCAGTTTCAAAGCAGATTTTCCTCTATTTTATTTGGATGTATTTGCCCAAATTGCTCTTGTTTTCATCATGCCAAGAGGTTGTTTTCAGCATTCATCAGGTATATTAGGCCCAGTCGTCTGTAACTAGTTTGCAAATGTGATCATTTTTTAATATGGAGATGATAGGAAATGAAAAGACCTTCTATTACAAAGAAAAAAAAAAAAAAAGAACTTTGACCCTGAAAAGGCTGTAAAGACAGTATAAAAGGCAAAATAGTCACACAGACATCAAGGTGCCAGTTTTTCAAGGATTTTGTATTACATTTGGCATTTTCTTTTTGAAAGTATATTTCTCCTGTTTGTATTTTACTCTATCACAGTGATTTGCACCAGAATAAAATGACTGTCTCCTTCCTGTGGGGGATCGACTGTGCACATTCCGCACACCTCACGTGCTTAAGAGATGATTCGTCTACCTTCAGCTTTTTATACTTTGAACCTAGTGAAGTTAAAAAGTCAGTAACAAAAACAACAAATTGGATGGGGAGGACACTTCTTTCCACCTTTGAGCTCAGGTCTGCACCCTCCAGGGGGGACTCTTAGCCACAGACCTCCAGCCCCAGCTCCCTCGGCTTAGCGATGGTCTCCCTCCTCTGACCTTTCCCTCCTTATCGCCAGTTTCTTCCTGAACAGTGCTCCTTTCTCTCGGCCCAGCAACTGCTGGCCGAGCCACCTCTGTGTGGGAGAGAAGAGCCCAGCAATCTGCCCTCCAGCCGCAGGGATGCTGGGGACAGACTCTGCCTTGATGCCTTGGACTATTACCCTTAGCGAGGTTTAATTTTGAACCACGACTCTGAGACACACTGCCTTATCCCACGTGGATGCCTCTCTAATGACACAATTTGGGGGAAGGAAGCATCCACTGAGCTCTTCCCCTCTGTCTAATACATTCCCTGCTTCAACACCCCTATTATGTTACATATTGTTTTAATAATATAGGATATTATTTTCCACATGGAAAAGCTGAGGCAAAAAGGGATTAAGTGGGTGCCTGGGTGGCTCAGTGGGTTAAGCCGCTGCTTTCAGCTCAGGTCATGATCTCAGGGTCCTGGGATCGAGTCCCACATCGGGCTCTCTGCTCAGCAGGGAGCCTGCTTCCTCCTCTCTCTCTCTGCCTGCCTCTCTGCCTACTTGTGATCTCTCTCTGTCAAATAAATAAATAAAATATTTAAAAAAAAAAAAAAGGGATTAAGTGACCTTCTCAAAGACCACGAGGTAGGAAGTACAGAGAAGTATTCTAACCCAGGCTTGCCGGATTTCAAAGATCATCTTTCCAGTACAGCAAAAACACCTTTCTGAGCCCTTCTTCAATTATACCACACTAGTCCTCTATGCTCAGTCTATGTGTAAGACCAACTCCTCTCTTTATAATTACAACTTGCTCTCAGATGACATAAACTATTGTGGGAGCGTTCTTTGAAAAATACGTATCTTTAGACACCAGACGTGCCTGGGTCAGCATGGAATTCAAGTCTGGACTGGGAAACACATCAAAGCCTGAAATCCTGATGGGCATGGCTCTGCAGGGCTTCACTGGGGTTTCTCACCAGCAAATTAGTTGCCTTTTAGTTTAAAAAAAAAAAAAACTAGGGAAAATATAGAATATACACTAAGCTAGACTGAGCTGATTGGCCAGTAAGTAACACAGGGTTAATAAATCGGGGGGTGGGGGGTGGATGCTCTCCCCTCTCCTCCCAGGCAAACAGGGAAATGCGGTTCTAGAGTGCGCTCTGTTGGTGTGGGCTTGGATAGGAACTTCCCCTCTCTGGACCTTAGCCTTCTTGCCTCCAAAATAAAGGAGCTAAAGAGAAGGCCTCTCAGGTCCTTGCCAGGAAACCTCTGTGATCTGGGCAGGAACTTCCCCACTGATGTCTGTGTCCTTACTTAGAGCAGGGAGAGCAGACTCAGGGAACCTATGGCCAGCACTGGCTGCCTTATTTCTAGGGCCCAGTGTAACATGAAAAGGCAGGGCCCCTTGTCCAAAATTATTAAGACTTATAGGACAGCAAAAGCAGAGTGTTCTCTGGGAGAACTCCGGGAGCATGGGGCCTGTGTGGCTGCATGACCACCCTTCTCGGGAGCTCAGGGATCTTGGCTGCACGCCCCCTCTATGGCTCCATGGGCATAAAACTGAAAGCTAGCTTGCTGGGAGACAAGGATACCCCTGGGGTGATGCGATCCTTTCTCAGGAAAGTGGCCACACCAGAGAGGTGTGGCTCATCAAGGAGAAGCAACCTACTCCTTAAACTGCTCCCTTCTGGCTTTTGAGTTCAGAGAGCACTGAAACCAAGGCCTGCAGGACTGGGGAAATGGCCTCCTTGGGGGTCTAGACCAGAGTGCTGTTGAAGGGTTGGAAAAACATCCAGTCGAAAATAAGCCTGCAGGTGGAGATGCCCACATACACCCTTTCAAAAGGGAAGGTGAGGCAGGACTGGCAGGAGGATGTGGGTCCAGCCCAGAGGGGCAGGGACTTGCAGGAGCTCCGTGGGAGCAGCCATCCCTCAGCTGGAGAACAAGGTACAGGCTGGAAAGGTAGACTAGCCTGCTCGTGGATGTGTGTAGAACCGTGGAGAAGAACACTTGGGCCAATAGGGAGGCTCATGCACACCAGAAACTATGGATTTGAGGTAGGGCTCCCTGAGAGAGGGTTTGCACTGCTGGCCGTGTGTGCTCTAGCATCAGAGTGCAGCACAAAAACCCCTCCTTGCAGCGTGCTGGGAGCTTTGAAGCCCTGGGACCCAGAAGCCTGCAAGTCAGTCTCCCACTTCAGGGTTCACCACTCCATTGATCTGGAGGCGAGACTCACACGAGGGCTGGAATTCTATCCAATCAGCAGGTGGGGTCCACTTCTGGAGCGACAGATGTGCCATCCTCTGAACCTCTGATCCTGTGCTGGACCCTGGGGGCCCTGGGACTCCAGGAAGTACGTGCAGTGAGAATACTAAAGCTGTCCCTGAGGCTTAGACATTAACAACTCTGAGCGAATAGAGAGACACAGGATCACGTGAAAGAAGCAGAATGATCCCAAGTCAGTGAGATTTAAGGGGGTGGACTGGCAGATGGGAAGGACAAAGCAAGAGAAACAATGCATACACTAGCCTACAGAGACAGAGTCTAGTTAAGCTGACTCACATGGTTTCCTTGGCTACAGGGGACAAAGGCATTGCTGCCCCTTCGGCACAGAAGCAGGATCTAGGGTCACCCAGGAACCTTGAGCATCTGACATTATCACATACAGCAGCCCCATGCCAGTCTGGACCTCTCCCATACATAGCCTCTCACTGTTCTCAATAGCATAAGAGAATTAGGCAAACTGTTTACCTCTGGAAAAGATCAACATGAACTTAAAGAATTGTGGGAGGCGGAATATAGGATAAATTTACAATAGAGCTGGCATAAACTCTGTTTTTGAAAAGTTGCCTCTTCAACACCCAAACAACACAAAATATGCACCAGTGGCCCCAGGGAGAGACCAGGCAGGAAAGGATGAGCACTGCAGCAGCAGCAGAACCTATCATAGGTGATGGCAGAGTTATTCTGATCTGTGCCACACAGACTCCATGGCAGGATCTTCACATGGGACTGAGAAGACGTTAAGGGGTGGACAGATACAGATCATCTCCCCCTCAACCCCTCGATCTTTTATCCCATAATGCTCTGCCCATGGACCTCAGGACAACACATTCTGCTCTAGGACAAGCATAGCATAATCACCTCTGTCCAGAGTTTGGCCATAGGATCAGATCCATAAGCCCCTGGACAGCCTAACAGCTATGTTATCATTCAATTTGCTTTTTACCCCAACTCTAAGGACTTCCACTCATGGTGTTCCCAGTCTGGTTACAGAGATAGAAACAGAGACTATTCCAAGATGTCCTTATGTCTGGAGATCTTTCCTGCTCTCATTTCTGTACCAAGGAGAGAAAAACATATATCCAAGTCATTCACATAGTTTATGGAATCTAGTTTCGCTTGACACTAATTTAAAACAAAACAAAACAAAACAAAAACCCAACTCAGTGAAATATAAGTCCGACACCTCAAGCCCTTCTCCTTGGCAACACCTTACCCAAACCATCCCGGATAGAGGAAAATCAGCCCAGTGAGCAGAGGCCCATCAATTGCAAAGATACATATTACATATTTTAAACATCAACTACATACTGTCTTTGTAAGAACGTATAAATGAAGAAGTGCTTCCAGTTCCGGACAGAATTCATTTTACTTGGTCTGAATCAGTTTCTCAATAGTAGCACTAGAGGTTTGGGGACAGGTAGTTCTTTGCTGTGAGCACTGCTCTGTAAATGCAAGATGTTCACCAGCACCCTTGGTGTCTACCTCCTCAGTGCCAGTAGCACCCCCCTCCCCAATGGTGATATTCTACTATCCTCCGGAGGGCAAAAGTGCCCCTGGTGGGAAGCACTGATCTAAATGATGCAGCCATACTTTTGGGGAGGGCAGCAGAAGCTTGCTTCTAGGGGGTTACTAATAATCATAGAGAGCTCTGTTTCCCTGCAGCAAGCTATCATTCCATTTTTCTTTTTTTTTTTTAAGATTATTTATTGACTATTGATTTGACAGAGAGAGAGAGCACACAACTAGGGGGGAGCAGCAGGCAGAGACGGAGAAGCAGGCTCCCTGCTGAGCAAAGATTCCGATGTGGGACTCGATCCCAGGACCCTGGGATCACAACCTGAGCCAAATGAAGACAGATGCTTAACTAACTGAGCCACCCAGACATCCTCATTCAATTTTTCTTATTCATATTCTTTGACAAGCTTAGATTCTTTGCTGCCACTGCATGAGGGCAATACTAATATCCTCTCTGAAAATGAGCCAAACAGTAGACTCTCCACCAAACAGATAAGTCTGGTCCTCTGTGGGGGAAAATCAAGAGACTATATGTAAATGTGTGCCCTGAAGCGTCTGGTACCAGCCGAGACTCCTCTAACCCACTGATGTAGGAGGCCTGGCTGCAACGTAATCGTGGTTCGGTTCTTAAAAGCCTAGTTAAGGGGCACCTAGGTGGCTCAGTGGGTTAAAGCCTCTGCCTTCGACTCAAGTCATGATCCCAGGGTCCTGGGGTCCTTCCTCCTCTCTCTGCCTGCCTCCCTGCCTGCTTGTGATCTCTCTCTCTCTGTCAAATAAATAAAATCTTAAAAACAAAACAAAACAAAAAACCTAGTTAAGTGTATCGCAGCCCACTGGGAGGCCAATTGCATGAAAAGAATGGAGTCATTCAGCTATAGCACGCAGGCAACCACTGGATCCAGGAGAGAGAGTGCCTTGGATGTGTGGACTCTAACTTAGGGTTTTCCTGGCACAACCATGCCCAGCATGGGTGAGGTAAAGTGCCTTGAGTTTTCTTAGCCAATGATCCTGAAAGCTACAAACACTAAACAAATTCTAGTAATGTGACTCCAGTCAGCTTGCCCACAAGGAGAAAGAGGTCTTATTTGAGGATTCCATTCACTGGAGTGACACAGGGTGTCCCAGTTGAACAGATTCTCAGCTGACATAAGGCAGGGGAGCAGTGTGAAGAGAAGTACTTCCTGGAAAGTCTGTCTTATTTCTACCATTAGATCCTGTGCCTTCTTTTCACCCTCCCACATCAGCACTGGCCTCTGCCCTAAACTTACAAAGAATGAGAAGAGATATGCTCCCAGACACATAGATATTCAAGAGTTGCTCCATGCGCCCCTGGGCAGCTTCCTGCTTTGCTCACCATTCCAGTTAAAGGGGGTTGGATCCATTACCATGAGTCAGAAGAGAGACACCAAATGGTCACTCATGATGTGTGGGTTGATACGGTTATTGCGTTTCCTATTTATATTTACTTGTTATACTGACCGTGAGGCAAATTTCATTCTGGGCCCTTCAACCCATGTTGTCTTACTTGGTCTTCATAAAGAGCCTACGAGGAAGGCATCTCTAGTTTCATTTGACAGTTGAGGAAACTGAAGCTTAGAAGCTGAGTGACTTCCTCCAGACCCAAAGCTACTAACTGGCCATAGAAATTCGACCCTTTGGGACTCCAACTGCATTGTCCTTCTAAATATATCACAGCAACCTCCTAGGTGACTTCATTGGCTGCTGTCTAGTTGTATTCTCTGGCCCCACTGTTTAGGAATGGACAGCTTCCAGAGACTGATGATTCAATCAGGAAATATTTCCTGGGGGTCTTGGGATAAAAGTGGCCCATCTCTAAACAGTGGGGTCAGAGAATGATCTTCATGTCTGAAGGATCACACAGGATTAGAATAGATAGGGCTTTGGAAATTGGTCCAAACTCCTCATTTGAAGATGGGGGACATAGCGGAGATAAGGACCTATCCAGGATAATGTGATAGAAAAGCCATATGTAGACTATATGGAAGCATCAGAAAAGAAAAGACTAAAGGGTGCGGTAGGTGAATGGAGGTGCAGACAGGGATGAAGCAGGGTTAGGGCTGATGACGATACCACTGACAGAAACAGGGAATATCAGAGATGGAGCTAGGGCTGAAAGGTGAAAAGAAGGTGAATTCTTTTTTTTTTTAAAGTAATTTCTACACCCAAACATGGGGCTCAAACTCACACTCCTGAGATCAAGAGTCATATGCTCTACCCCTGGAACCAGCCAGACACCTCAGAGAATTTGTTTCTGAAGAACTGAATTTGAAAAATCAAGTAACTGGAAATTCCAACAGAGGATTCCAAGACCTGAGAAGAGAAGTCATGTCCCAGAGCCTGTGAAATTAGATCTCCAAGCATCCTATCTGTGAGACCTACACGCCCAAGACAGGGCCCTGCTGTGCTCCACAGTTGTGTTAGCCACTTAGAATAAGGCGGAGGAGGGGTGTTCGTCATGTCTACAGTCCTTGCAAAGCTGAATGCCACAGGTATCACAATCAATAAGTAACATAACCAAAAGAACTAAAAAGAAGAACTAAAATGAACATAAACTTTTTCAAGGATCAATGTTTAGGATATCAGTTGCATATCTACAGAACTAATAAGAAAGAATAACAATGATATCAATGACTACAATTTTTAAGCTAATAATTATTACTATACCAGGATCACGATGTATCCTTGATGGACACTCACTATCTCTCTATTTTTGTGGCTAAAAATTTAAGCAAATCCTCATAAATTTTGATAGGTTCTAAGGATATAAACACAGCTCTTCACTTCTACTAGCACCTGGTGCCAAATAACTGCAGTTGGGCAACCTCCTTCTGAACTGGCGTTAACTGGTCAGGACAGAGGACGCAAACCAGAGGGATCAAGGACTTCATTTACCTATTCCACACCATCCCATCTAATTACAAAAAAGATTTAAGATGGTGCTGCAAGCCCATTGTGTTTACAATTTCATTTCTTTGAAAAGTTCCACGTCAACAGTGCACATTTTACCAAAACAGGCCAATTCTGTAAGGACAACTGAGTAACCAAGTGGAAAAAAAAAAGTTCCTTCTGCCTAAGCAGATGAATGTGGTGTATGATTATCCACAATATAATTTTGGTTTCCTACCCTATCATCTATAGTTGCATCTTGCCTACTAACCACTCTGTGATTAAGCTGGACTTTGTCCACAAGGGGTTGGTCAGGGGTGGGGGGTAGGGGGAAGATCATAAAGTGATTCAGGTTCTATTGCCTTTCTTTATTTAAATTCCCATTTGGACTTCCTAAAAGGGGAAGGCTTCCTATAGCTCTAGGTTATGGAATGTTTGGAAAGGATTTTTTAAAACCCCCTTACTCATTTGAGAGAAGCCATAATATCCATGCCTTGTTATTTGCTTTGGCATGTCTTTCCTACTGCTCCTTTCCTTTCCCTTCTCACTGGTGTGTCCCAAATCTAGGCCTATAATGCCAAATGCCCGCATTTCAGAGTTTCTCTGCCCCCAGCTCCCTGCCCCTCTAGTCAGGCCATCCTCTCACCCTTCAGAAAGCTTGCTGGCATGACATCTCTAACCCTGTAAACCATTCTCTAACCCCCCCCCATGGATAGAGCCCTCACCGTCCTTTGTGAGCCAGCCCCACCCTACACATCCTACGTTAGCAGGACCTTTTGGAGTTCTACTCCATAGTCTCTGTTGAAAAGAACACTTTCATCATCCCAACAATGAACTGAACTCAAGGCCAGCCCCAAGTGTCAGTTTCTCTATTTCCTTCCTCCCAGCTCATTGCTTTTCCTCCAATTCTCACAGACTTTTGTCTCACCCTCCTCTCAGACCTAGCTCTAGAAGCATCTTCTCCATGAAACCTTTCCCAGCTACTCCAATTCCTTTCTTATACTCATTCAGTCACTTATTACTTTCATTGATCCACCTGCCCCCCTCCCATGAGGTGTAACAACTCCAGACCAAGGGAAAGACTGAGGTGCCTGCTCGTCCCGTCGGTGGTCACACCACAGCATTCACCAAGACGCCCTTGAAATGGCTGACCTCGCCGACGGAGCCTTCCCATCCCAGATCAGCAGTTCATTTCAAACCACCATTTACCAAACACCTACCAGGTACAAGACCCATATTCTCACTGTGAAGGGCAGTCCTGGTGCCAATTCCAGACTAATTTCTCTTACGTTTTGCCGCAAAACATCTAATTCTCCGGCTCCTTATTATTTGTGAAAATGTACTTGCTACACGTGTCACATCACCCATGAAAGACTGAAGTTCAAATGGTAGTTGGAATATAAAACACTCATTGAACATTTAAAAGTTCCAGTCTCCATAAATTATGATGCTGTTACAATGAGACACAAAGATTTTGAAAATCAAAATTTGGGACAAAGTCTTTTCCATAGCTCAGAGGATTTTTTTTGATTCTTGTTCCTTGGGCCACTTCCGGTTTTTTCTTTCTAAGTGGCTTTTTATAGATAATTGTTATACTGACATAAGAACACTAGAAGAACAGACCTCATGTCCCCAAGCATTTGTGATGTACACCCACAAAATAAATAAGAGATAGTTCAACTATAATGAACACAAATGGTTACAACGTTCCTTAAATTAAACATTCAATAGTAACCCACAATAAAATGGTTAAGGATTCAGATCAGACAAACTCTTCCTTAGGCTAGTTTGTTGTATTCAGACTCTGAAAGCTCAGCCCTTGGCTTTTTTTTTTTTTTTTAAACTGTCTTTCCAGAATTTTCTACCTTAATCTTTCAATGGTAAAAGCCAGTTAGAATAAGCCCACTTGTTCCTACATATTTCTTTAAAAACCTAATCTACTTCCTTATAGCAATTGCCACCCACTGCCTTAAAACTAGCAAAGTATTCCAGGATTTCAGTATTTCTCAGATGCAATAGGAGCATTAAAAAAAAAAAAAAAAAAAGAGAGAAGAAGAAGGAGAAGTATTAGATGGGGGAAAATCTTACCTCAACTTCTGACTGGCAGGGACAGTTATTTTATTAAGCTTGTCCATTCTTCTTGTTAATTATGAGGGCCACTAATAACCATCAGTGGTCACGTCAGCAGTCTCTGGCCCTCCTAGGGAGAAGCATGGCACGCCTTTGATCTTAAGGGTCCCAGTCACTTGAGTCTGATTTCCGAGAGTGCAGGCTGCTGGCAAACACCCTACACTAGGGAGAAGTAAAACTTGCTCGAGCACATAGTCAAGTTTCATGTTTCTACATAATCATGTGATCTGGGTAGCCAGCCAGCTTGGCTGATTACTCCACGTTGTGTAAACTTTAATAGTGAAACCTATTGGACATGCAAATTTCTTTGCAGCTGCTTTCTTTTATAACCAGATTTGTAACCAGACCAGGGCTGGCTTCTGGCTGGTCACTACTTCCTGTTGTCTCAAACACATATAGTCCTGTTTTCAGCAGGTGTCATTCTGTCCCCAGTAGCTTCCTGGGCTTAAAGGAAAGCAGAATAATCAATTCCATCAAAAGGTCTCTTTGGGACTTTCTGCTCATTTGCATAAATCCATGGATAAACGTTTCCACTTAAAGAACTGTGATACGGAAATGGCATTTCTGTACTGTCATTTAGAGAACAGAAGGCAGTTTAAGGTCAGGGAGGAGGAAAATGAGAGGGATGGTTCCTTTTATGTCTGGGCACACGTCCCTGTGGCCAGAAAGAAAGGCCCGCTCACCTTTGTGAGGAAGGACACAGTAGAGACTCCAAGTCACCTCTCTTGTTACACCCAGGCCTGGCTGAAGATAGAGGAGGAAATGGGAGGCAGAGACAAAAGGAGAGACCTGAAGTAGGTGGGGTAGGGGGACGGATGAGGAGAAGGGGAAGGTGGGGGTGGGGAGGCAGCAGAGGCTCTGGCAGAGGTTGAAGTGGTAAATGAATTTCTTCCCCTCTTCTTGGTACAAACAGAGGTTCTGTATTTCTCTAGGTCAGTCTGGATTATTCACATTCAGGTACTGCCTCTCAATTTCTAGTTGGACCAGATGGATGTTCAGGCACAGAATCTTCAGAGCTATTAGAGGGTGGGGCCCTTCTCCTTGGCCAAGCCACTGAATTGGCAGGCCAGCGAGGGAGCAGACAATCTTTCATGAGAAAAATGCAAGCACTTGCCCCTTCCAGTTGTTTATTTCCCCCAAACCAGAAGCTCAGTTTTCAACCCTGGATATCTTGGAGTGTGTCTGGAAGGAGTTCTAGAGCTTCACCCACCTGTCGCCATAGTTCTTAACTGAAAGAAACTAGTAGATGGGAAGGGTGAAGGGAAGGGTTACAATGTCATCAAGGATCAAGAAAATCGAGCCTCACTGAATGGGATGATGATAACCAACCTGTTTCTTCCAAATTACTGTAAAGTGCACACTGTCAGCCACTTGACTTTTCTCTCAACCAACAAATCTGCTTCGCACCTGGACTGGCAACTTCTTATTTCCCCAGAGAAAAAGAGCAAGGGCAAGAGTTACACTTCTGCTTTTTCTTTTTACAGTCACTTCTTTCTTCTTTTTTACTGTATTTAGTCTGACATAATAAAAATGAGAGTCTGCTTTTCCAGACTGGACATTTTGCCAGTAGCAAAATGTGTGGTGCGTAGTGTGACCGCCATAATGTTCCAGGTTGTCGCGACTGCTTGGCAGCTATAACCAGCTTCCCAAGAAGACTGGTGCAAGCCTGGAGATCGAGGATGCCAAGTCAGCTAAGGACTCATAAAAAGAGTGAAGCCACGTGACACGGTTTCCACAGCACATGGAGAACAACCTACCATAATAAACACTCTGTCTCAATTTACACAGCACAGCGGACATGAAAATTAATGACTAGATGAACAGATGAAAAGTGGATTATCCCAACCTTAGAGAAAATTTGGAACTCTATATACTGTTGATAAAATTCACATAGGTACAATCACTCTGGAAACAGGCTGGCACTAAAGTAATTTGGGTCATAGACATAACAAAGCAGTACGAATATACCATGTACACCAAGGTCATGTGCAAATTGTTTTGGAAGCACCATTTCTAACAGAAAATTTAAAAACACTGGAAATAACCCAATTGCCCATCAACAGGAGAAAGAATACTTTAATTGTGGCATATCGATGCTATGGAGTCCTATTCAACAGTGACAATGAGTGAAGTGTAATTGCATCAGTATGGATAAATAACAAAAATAATTTGTGCAATAAAGGCAAGTTAAAGAAGATCACACATCATAATTCCAATTATAGTAAGGCTAAAGACATGTGAAAGTAACTAATACATTATTTAAGACACACACCCATATGATCAGAGGGAGGGAATGATAAATGTAAAAATCAGGTGAGTGGTCATCAGGTGAGTGCTGGAGTGAAGGGGCACACAGGGCTTCAAAGGCAATGGTGGTGTCCTACTTCTTACATTGATTTGCAGGTTTATAGATACCTACTATAGGTATTAAACATTTAACAAAAATAAATAAAAGAAGATATGGTCTAGAATTATGGGGCAAAGCCAGGACCGCCTAGGTCTCAGTTAGTCTATGAGATGCTGAGACTTGAGAGTAAGAAGACGCACTACACTGGAGCTTGGGGATGAGACCCCACCAACCCTAGTTTCTCTTGGGTCTTTCCTTGCATCTGTGAATGATGACAAACAACAACATGCTACTGAATGCTTTCCATGTTTCCATATGATGACACCCACTTCACATGGGAAGAAACCGATTTGTAGGAAGGTAAGGTAACGGACTCAGAGTTCCACCACTCATACATGGAGGAGCTGGGACTCAAACCCATGCCTGTTCTGTAGTCAAAGCTGAGAATCACAGGGCTTTCCCATCACAAGAGAGGTCTGTGATTCAGCAGAGGGTCCAGCTCTGCAACAGAGGCACCAACTTATCCATGACCTTGGGTGAATCACTTAGTCTCCTTGACCTCAACTTCTCATCTTTAGAGAACAGAAAAGGGATTCAAGGAGAACTCAGGCTCCTTCTGACTTGGCATCTTGGACACTGGCCCATATGTACATAAACTGGATTCCACCAGGGGAAACACCTGAACAGTTTCCAGAAGAGAAGCCTGAGATGGTCTTTACTAGATTGCTTCCCAGTGAGGGACTAGGTGGTTGTGGCAGGTTACAGAGCCTTGGAAGTAGTATCAGTCTTCACCAGAACTGAAAATTCAGCCATTCTGCTCTGCCATCCACCTGCTGATGGCTTTTCTCCTGCTAGGGCTGGTTTAGACACCCTGCCAAAGTAGGCAAGTGATGATGTTGGCACTATGTAGTATGGTGGTTTTTTTTTTTTTTAAAGATTTATTTATTTTAGAGAGAGAGAGCTTGTGCATGCAAGCAAGGGGAAGGGCAGAAGGAGAAGGAGAGAGGCTCTCATGCTGACTCCCCACTAAGCGTGGAGCCTGACATGGGGCTGGATCTCACCACCCCAAAATCATGACCTGAGCCGAAACCAAGAGTCAGGTGCTTAACCAACTGAGCCTCCCAAGCAGCTGGGTTCTGTGTTCCTAACCATAACCTACTCCCACGGTAGTCAGCCTCACAGCAATTCTGAGGGGGGGCTACTATTGTCATTCATAATGTGAAGTCTGAGCCTCAGAAAGGTGACATAACTTACCTAAGCCCACCTCGTCTTCCTGCTCCCTAAGCCCAGCCCCCTAATGCCCAAACCATTCACTCTTTTTCCTTCTCTTGTGCTGGCTCTCTTCTGTGGGATGGGATGAGGTGGGTGTCCTGTAGCTGCAGTGGCCCTGGCAGTTTTCTGACACTGCAGGCCAAAGTCGCTGCTGGTCAGGCCTATGCCTGGTTAACTGGGCAGAGCTCATGGACAGCCCAGACAGAGGCAGGTCGGGAGGAAGCTGAGGGAGGAAGCCTGGCCTCGAGAGCAAAAAATAGCAGAAAAGGCCAGAAAAGGCAGAGAGAGAAAAGGAAGTGTGGCAGATGCAGACAGTCTGTTTTCCTCCTTTGTGGGGAGTAGAGTCAGGAAGGGAGAAAGAAGGGAAGAAGGAAGGAGGAAGAAAGAGGAGAGCACATCGGTGACCTGAGCAAATGCACACGGGCTCCTTGCAGCTCAAGGCTTCACTTTCTGTGAGACGAATCCCCTCCTATTTTACCCATTCAGTAAACTCAAAATTCTGTATGTCAAATTGGCCTGGAGGACAAGATCTGTTTCACTAGGAGACCAGCTTGGACCTTACCAGCTTTTACTCTTGTATCGTCCAGGTCCCTGGTTGGCAGGGACATTAGAGTAGCCTGTGGTCAGGATGGACAACTCCTGGGCCACTGTCATCGCCCCCTCCCTTGTCTCCAGCCTGAAAGCCAATCTGCTAACCAGATTCTCCTTTGTAGTATGCACATGGTCACCGCGGCCTCATGCCAGCCTGAGTCCTCACCAGGATCACCGTTCAGCCTCCTACGACTCCTTGGTAGCCAGATCCACCCTCATTCTTGTTCCCAGCCCACATTCCCAGCTGATGACTCTTCTTAAGGATTCAGAAGCTTTTCTCCTAGAACCGAGTCTGAACGTCATTCATGCTCCTCTGTGACCCAGTCTCACCTTCAGATCCATCTTATTTCTCACTATGTCCCAGCAGGGAGCATCCCTTTGGGGGTCCTCAAACACTCTTTTCTTCTCATCAGTGACACAGCCCAGCCCAGCACAGGGAGGGAAGCAGACGCAAGAATCTGTGGCAGTTAGGAGGCGCGGTTGTTTCCATCATTCAGGGCTGTGACGAAGCCAGAGAACAGGCAAGAGTAGGGATGCAGAGTGCTCTGGGCAAGGAACGGGAGCGTCAGAGGTATGGAGAGCCAAGGTAAGGCTCACAGCCTCCAGGACTTTGAGCTTCCGGAGGCCAGAAGTCCTTGGTAGCAGATGCTCTAACTGATTATTATTTTTTGTTATCTTTTATAAAGTGAACCTTAACTAGTTCATAGTCCTCCAATCCAGGCAGTCCACCTGGGTTTAAAGGGTTGCAAAACAAAAGAAGACTTGAGCAGATGGGGAGACATTTCATATTCTTGGGTAGAATGACTCAATCATGAAGGTGTCCATTATCTCCAATTAATATATAAATTCAATATGATGCCAAAAGATAAAACTAGATTCAAACCTCAAACCACCTACCAAAAACAACTCCCAGTGGATCAGAGCTAAGTGTAAGAATGAAGAAAACACAGTTAAATTTGACAACCTTCTGACTTTAAATCTAGAAGCAATAAAAGATTGATAAATTTAACAGAGAAACATAAAGAAATTTTTCATGGTGTAAAAAACATCATAAGCGACAATCTCACAAACAAACTGAGGGTTGCTGAGGGGACGGGGGTAGGGAGGGTAGTGGGGTTATGGACGTTGGGGAAGGAATGTGCTATGGTGAGTGCTGTGAAGTGTGTAAACCTGGCGATTCACAGACCTGCACCCCTGGGCCTAATAATACATTATATATTAATAAAAAATTATAAATTTTTAAAAAACATCATAAGCAGCATCAAAAGACAAAGAACACATTGGGAGTAAAGAACTGCATTAAGCATCACAGATAACAAATACAGAGATGTCTAGAGATAATACTAATATTAACACTACGTACAGAGATCAGAGAGATCTACATCTCTACTAGATAAAGAGCTCCTGCAAACTGAAATGGGAAAAAAGCAAAACCAAGATACAAGGTGATCAAAAACCATGACCACGAATGGCAAGAGGTCTCTGAACGAATGAGAAGATGCTCGCTCACACTCCTCTGAAAAGAAAGACGATCACCAGGTTGAAGAGACAGCTCACGTATCAGACTGACAAAAATCTTAAAGCCTGATGGCAGGGTGCTCTGAGGACACGGGCACCCTTTGCTGACGGCATGTGACAGTCTTTACAGAGAGCGCTGGCCATGCCTAACAAAACTGCATGAATTGACCTTCCGACTCAGCCACCTCACCTTTAGGGCCTTCCCCTGCAGATGCACGTGCATGCCCGCCACCCCCCCACCCAGGCCACATCTGCACACAGCTATTACTGTTTTACTTGCAACAGCGAAAGATCGGGAAACCTAAATGGCTATTAGTGGAGTCTAACTGAATAAATTTTGACCCATCTTTATGGGAGAGTTCAGCGTAACCATACAAAAAGGTGTGAGCTCCAGGATTCTCAAGGTCTGGGCAGGGTCAGTTGCTTTTGTTTTTGTTTTTATCAAGAAGATAGAGAAAGTTTATAGACACACACTTACTGTAAAAATAAACATAAACCCGGGAAGGATAAACGAGCTGCTAATGAAAATAGTCACCAACAGGAGGCAAAAGGGAGCTGGAAACAGCAGAAGTGATAAGGATTAGACTTTCTGAATATTTTTATGGTATTTCAACTTTTAAACTAGGTTTGACATGACTTAAAAACAAAAGTATGGCAAACATTGTGAAAAAGGCAAACGATACCTATAAAAATAAACAGAAACAAATGAATGTAAGTGGTAACGTATCCCAGAGAAGAGGATTATCTTTTTTTTTTTTTTTTTAAGATTTTATTTTATTTATTTGAGAGAGAGAGACAGTGAGAGAGAGCATGAGCAAGGAGAAGGTCAGAGGGAGAAGCAGACTCCCCATGGAGCTGGGAGCCTGATGTGGGACTCGATCCCGGGACTCCAGGATCACGCCCTGAGCCGGAGGCAGTCATTTAACCAACTGCGCCACCCAGGCGTCCCTGAGAAGAGGATTATCTTGACTCTTGGACCGAGTCCTCTGTATATCCTCAATAAAATATATTCTAAGAATGAAAATAACTGCAAAGAAATCTCAAATTCCACTCACTCCTTTGAGTCTGAGTAATAACATATGTATGAGGATTTCTGAAATGATGTCAAGCTATGAAAATGCACAGAGGGACCTGAAATGCACCTGAAATCCCCAGGGGAAAGATGCCAGTCTGAGAAGGCTACATCTTGTATGGTTCCAACTAGATGACATTCTTGAAAAGGCTAAATGATGGAGCGAAGGAAAAAGATCAGTGGTTGTCAGTCCTACAGTCTCTTGCACATTATTGCTCTGCTTCCCATTGCATGTCTTACCTGTCTGCACCCAGAGCCCTGGCCTCCCCATGCCTCACCAACATCTCCTTTCCTGCTGGCCCTGGGATGGTTCTCTGGACAGTGGTATTCCACTGTAGTGCAGGATCCAGATTACCCAGACTGCAAAGTGCCTATAAATTTGGTTACATTTCAAGGCCTTACAGAGGGCCTTGTTTGTCAAATCTGGTTTGTCAAATATAGTTTGACAAATCTGCAATAGGCCTTAGAGAGGGAGTTTGTCAAATCATAGTTTGTCAAATCTGGAATAGGCCTTAGAGAGGGAGTTACCAGATTCAGCCAAAAAAAAAAAAAAAAAAAAAAAAAAAAACACAACACAACACAGAATGCCCAGATCATTGCAGATGGCCAACAGATACTTTTTTAGTAAAAGCATGTCCCGAATACTGCATCATGTCCTGTATTTTATCTAGCATTCCAAAGACAAAGAATCAAGGCCCAGAAGGTAAACTGACTTGCAAAAGTCCACTTTAGAGAAAGACCACAAACCAGAAAAAAAGCAATAGCAGAAAGAATGAAGACCACCTTATTCCCAACTGATGTACAGTGTTCTGTTTTGCAAAGACGTCTGTGGGCAAGACATTTTGAATTAGAGCAGGGAATCAGATTGCTTATGAAAAATGTACATGCTTTTCTATTTATTTATTCTATTTATAATTTTTTAACTTAATAATTTTGTTCCCAAAGTGAAATGGCTTAAATGAATCTTCACAGCTCCAACCTCAGGTTACCTGAATGGAAGAATTCAAATTCCCTTTTAAGAAATGGTGTATCAGGGGCGCCTGGGTGGCTCAGTGGGTTGAGCCTCTGCCTTCGGCTCAGGTCATGATCCCAGAGTCCTGGGATCGAGCCCCACGTCGGGCTCTCTGCTCAGCGGGGAGCCTGTTTCCCCCTCTCTCTCTGCCTGCTGCTCTGCCTACTTGTGATCTCTGTCTGTCAAATAAATAAATAATTAATTAAAAAATAAATAAAAAAAAAACAAAAAAGAAATGGTGTATCAGGGATTGACAGACTGGGAACAACCAAGCACGCCTGTGCTAGCCTTAGAGTTGTAATGAGAAAATTCAATACATCACTATCATCCTCCCAGAGCATGACTTCCTGTCTCCTGTGATTTCAACATTTAAAAAAAAATATTTAATTTATTTGTTTGACAGAGAGAGAGAGAAAGCACAAGCAGGGGGAGCAGCAGGCAGAGGGAGGGAGAGAAGCAAGCTCCCCACTGAGCAGAGAAGCCCAATGTGAGACTCGATCCCAAGACCAAGATCTCAAGTCATGGGATCATGACTTGAGCTGAAGGCAGATGCTTCACCCACTAAGCCATCCAGGAACTCCTCAATATTTTTCTCTTCTGTAAGTCAGAGGACCGCTCATGTCAAATGTAACAAATATTTATGGAAAGCTATGTTATATAAAGAAATCATCATAAATGTTCTATAATGTTACTATTTAAAGAAATCTGTCAAATCAATCAATAAATGGCTAATCACCCAGTAGAAAGTGAGCAGAGGGCACAAAAGGTTAGCTCCCAAAAGAAGAGGGGCAAATAGCTGATAAGGAAGCTCACAGTCTCACTAAAGCAAAGAAATGAATTAAAGCGAGTATAAGTACCATCTTTTGAATCTATCAAATTGGTTCAGCTTTTAAGAAGTGATCAGCTTCAAGTTTGTCAAAGGCACTATTAAATGGGTACCCTTGTGGCAGGCAGGACTACAGATCAAAAGAAACATCCCAGAAGGCAATTTGGATCTTAAAATGTTAAGATGCTCAAAAGAATAAAGTAAAATTTTAGAAAATTTTCCTGAGTGTAGAGTTATTTACAATAGTGCAGAATAAGAAATGATGTAATCATCTAAGAATAATGTAGTAACTAACATGCAAGGTGCCCAGGTGGCTCTGGCTCAGTGGGTTGCTGGATCTAGCTCATCCCAGCTCTTGGAAGACCATTAAATTTTCAGAAATGTTGTGAACCTATTGTTAATGTAGCCATTATTTGAAAAATAAATTAAATAAGCTTTCAATAAGTTATATTTAAAGCAAAGGCAGTAGATATTCAAAACTCATCTCTTTCTGATTATTTTAATATATTTTACTAATCTCTGTGCTCTTGAGATTACACACCCCTACAGCATCAGTCTCTAAGGTGGGAAGACGACGTAGCAGTCGGCCACGGTACATCTCTTCCTAACTCCATGTTCAATGACACTGTTGGAATTTGAAAGCAGCCACAGCCAAAGTATTTACACCACAGGAGTTGGCAGAAACTAAAAAACAGGACTGTTCAGGTTTTTGTTTGAAAGCTAATTATTAAACTTTTACCAACACACCATCACTCCAGCTGCTCCAACCTCAGTTTCAAGTACAATGGGATGGTGAAAGCACCCTGAAAAATGAGAGGTCCACCCCACCATGTGGAATATTTTGGCCACATCTCCATCCCTAGAGCCAACACCAAGGCAAGGGGGAAGTGATACCCATCTTCCATCTTGAAGCTGGGTCAGAGGCCCACCCTTGATCCCCACACAAAAGTCAGGGGCTGTCATTGGAAGAAGGGAGAATGGCTACCAGAGACCCTCAAAATATAGCCCCGATGGCTTATCAAGCAGGAGCTTACACTTAGTATCTATGTCCCCAACCCACCTCAAGGTGTCTTTCTTCTATACATCATGGATAAGAGGCAAGTGGTTCTGGACTAGTGAAGGTCTTGGTATGTGGGGAGAGAACCAAGAACCTATGGGTAGGTTCTGATCTGAGACTTCTTCCTCACAGTCTCCAATCTTCCCCTGCGGTGGGATGATGTTCCCACTAGTTCCCCTAGTTCCCCGTTTTTACTGTTCAGAGTTTGCTTCCAACATAGACAAAGGAGACACACATTCTTGAGTAGGTTCCTGAAATTTTTAAAAATGAACTTAAATTATTTTTTCTTTAAAGGGTTCCTAATCAAGTGGGGGAGACATACAGAGAAATAATTATCAACAATGTGAAGTATGCTTTCACAGAGATAGATAGATAGCCGCTGCACTGAGAGCTAGTGGGGAGCTCGGAAAACAGGGACAGCTCCCCAGAGAAGAGGACCTGTGGGCTGGAGTTTTCCATACAAATAGGAAGCTTGTGGAGAGGAGCAAAGAGGGACTTTGTCTTCTAAGGGAATAAATATGAGCTCTGGCACCACAAGGTCACCCAACTTCATTTGCTCTCTTTTTCCAAAACTCCAGATACCTCAAGAAAATTTCCCCTTCTTTCTTGCTCTCCTTTCCATTCTGGGCCACAAATAGACCCACACATGGGAGTGCCACCAAAGCACTGTGTGGTACAGCCCTGCACAGGGGAGGAAGAGCACCCGGGCTTTGAAATGGAGCAACCAAGGGTCTGGGTCACTGACAGGACCCCCAGGCTCCTTGGAAGCCTCCAGCTGCTTCCACTGCCTCCTTACATGAAACCCGTCCCTCTTCCAGGGAAGCACTCAAAGGAAACAGGCTTTACTTCTTTAGCGCTTTAGCTCTTCCCTTTGGCTCAATTACTGTATCTCCATAGCAGACATTTCTGCAACAGTCTTTCAAGCCTGGGGACCAAAGCCCCATTTATAGCTTTGCTTCTATGGGAAAAAGTGCTTTCAAGTTCCAAACAACCAACTTACAAATAAATGACTGAACTCGACGAGCTTCCTGTGATGCTTTGCACACTTCAGTGCGAAAGGCTGGTAAGTGTGTGTGTGTCTGAACATTTCTAAATATGGGTGCCAGGTGCTACATTTTCAGACCAACCAAGTGTGACATTTTTTTCTTTCTTAAAGCAACAGAATCATCTCTTGGGTGAACATAGATCTGTTTAAGAGAAAATTGGTGAAAGAAATAGCCGGGACCAAAAATATAATATAGTAACGCTGAGAATTCAAGGAGAGAGGTATGTATTTGCAGAGTATAAGAAAAGAGGCTAACTTATTTTTTAACTTTCTTATTACAGGCTCAGGCAAAACAGTAAGGCACCTGCAAGCATGGAGAGAGAGGTGTCAAAGCCACCGAGCAGCTGTTTTACTTTGAGTCTAGCAGTCACCACGATGAGGACGCTCGTCCACTGCAAAGCAAATCTGGACACACCAAAGTTTTTAAACCACACAGTGGAAAGAGCACAGAGTCTGTCTCCCTGAGAAGTCAACAGCATCAGATAATGCACTCATCAGAGAGGGTGACCATGCAAATTGCTCTTTTGCATCAAAAGAAGACTCTTGGGCTCAATACTGGATTCATTTCACTCTCCCACCCTTGCTTCCACTCTTTGCTATACCTTGACCTTCTCTGTTCTGCCTCTTTATTTTTCTCTCATTTCCTCTAGGTAGAGGGGATGACATGGTTGAAATTAATGCTCCTAAACCAAAGACATTATTTCAACTACGTTTTTATTCCTTTCACAACTATTTATTTGCTGTTGTTTTTTTCAAGATTAATACTTTTGTCTATACGTTAACATGATGAAGCACTTTTCCCCCATAAACATTGCCACGTAAACTTCTACATCCCTGAATGGTAGGTGTTTTTTTTTTAATTAACATATGCTGTATTATTAGTTTCAGAAGTAGAATTTAGTGATTTATCAGTTGCATATAACACCCAGTGCTCATTCCATCAAGGGCCCTCGTTAATGCTCATCACCCAGTTGCCCCATCCCCCAACCCACCTCCCTTCCAGCAACCCTCAGTTTGTTCCCTATAGTTAAGAGCCTCTTAATGGTTCGGCTCCCTCTCTGTTTTCATCTTATTTTATTCTTCCTTCCCTTCCCTCACATCCATCTGCTTTGTTTCTTAAATTCCACATACGAGTGAAGTCATATGGTAGTCATCTTTCCTTGACTGATCTATTTCACTTAGCATAAGTGAAAGTTCCATCCACATCATTGCAAACGGGAAGATTTTGTTCTTTTTGGTGGTTGAGTAATATTCCATTGTATGTATATGTGTGTGTGTGTGTGTGTGTGTGTGTGCATATATACATATACATACACATACACATATACCACACCGTCTTTATCCATTCATCTATCAATGGACATCTGGGCTTTTTCCATGTTTGGCTATTGTAGACATTGCTGCCATAAATATTGGGGTATAGGTGCCTCTTGGAATCACTACATTTGTATCCTTTGGATAAATACCTAGTAGTGTAATTTCTGGGTCTTACAGTAGTCCTATTTTTAAGTTTTTGAGGAACCTCTGTTTTGTTTTCCAGAGTGGCTGCACCATTTTGCATTCCCACCAACAGTGTAGGAGAGTTCCTCTTTCTCTGAATGGCAGGCATTTAAAAAAAAAAAAGAAAACTGATAAAGACCTAATTAAAATTTAAAAAAATAACCTTACTTGCCCTTCTGAACAAAGTCCAAAATTTCATAGTGAGCAGGACTGACTGTATCTTTTGTGGGATCTGGTACAAAATGAAAATGTGAAGCTCCTTGCTCAAAAATTATTAAGAATTTCAAGACAGTGACAGCAGAATATTGAACCAAGCAGAGGGCTCTTTTGAGGGTGGGGCCCTCGTTGACCACACGCCTGTGGAGCTGGCCCTGCTGGAGGGTTTTTATGAACGAGAGTACACATGCATAGACCCAAGCACAATTCCCTAAGCTGGTATAGAATTAACCAAAAATTCATGGTGAAAATGTAACAATGTGATCTCACAAAAAAGTGCAAACATCCTCTGGTGGTTTCCAATACACTTCCTGAGAATTCACTTATTTATAATGACTGACACAGAGAAAATACTGTAATTCGTTACAGCACCTGGGCCAACTGATGAATTGGGTGTTCTAGGTGATCTGTTTTCAAATTTTTAGAACACAACAAAATACACTTAAAATGTGCTAAACATGGAAGGAATTTTGTCCTTGGAGCCTTGCAGCATTTGTGTTCTCAAAAATACGGAAGGCATCACAAATTTGCAAGTCATCCTTGTGTGGGGGCAATGCTACTCCTCTCTGTATCATTCCTGTTTTAGTATATGTGCTGCTGAAGCAAAAGCCTGGAAGGAATTTTGAAGTCACCCTTCCCCCGGGGCTGGAAGCATCTGTAATAAGGTGTGTGGAAGAGCTCTGCATGCTGGGAACTGAGATCTGCCTTAGCCACTGCGTCATTGTAACTGATCAATGCAGGCACGGGTATAGCCAGGTTCACAGCTGAGTGCATTCTGAAGAACAGGTTTCTCTGGTTCCAACAACTCAAATCACAGTGATATTTTTCTTCCTTAAGTGCCCCACACCTACTACTCAAACGGTAGTTTCATTCTCTCCTGGCTCTTCTGCTGCTGGTCTCATGGACCAGCCCCTTACCTCCGCCACTGCCAACTCCTGCTGTTGGTCTCATGGACCTCCCCCGCATCCCCCACCAACTACTACCAAGTCCCCATCCAATACCCCCAACCCCTGTCCTCCTAGGCAATTTCTCTTCCCCTTGTGATAATGGAGTCATTGTCCCACATCCTTTCTTGCAAACTTGGCAGAATAGCAGTGGCATTTTCCTCTGCCCAGACTTCTGCTGGTTTCAAAATGGGGAGGGACATTTGTCCCCAGGAATGGGGAAGGGTCACTGCCAAGACCCAAGGCACACCTGTCTCCAGCAGGACTGGTTGCAGATGATGCAGACTGATGCAGACTGCATTCCCCGGGGGGGGCAAACACAAGCCACCATCATATATTTACACTTCTTCCTCAATTGCCTACTCCAGTCTTCAACCTAGTCTCACGTGAACATGAGGCCTGCATTTATGAGTATCGCTGCTTCAGAGATGAGGAAGCTGGGCACCTTAAGAAGACAAGGGACTCTGACCAAGCACTATACTACCTGATGCTCAGCTTTTATTCTGCACTGCCCAAAAAACTTTGTTGCAAAGTAAATTTAAAGCAGCAAGTTTTTAACATTTTCTAGGAAATAATTATATTTACAAGGTTGCAAATAAATGCATTCACTCTCCTTCTGGTTCTCCCTTCCTCCACCAAGGTCTTCCCCCTAGTCCTGCTGATTCACCTCCTTCTCCCTCAAAACCCAATGGATGATCTAACTTCCTAGTCTTCTCTTCCTTCCTCTACTCTAATGCTGTCAGAAAACAGACTAATAAGCAAAAAAGCAGCAAACCCACAACACTCACCAGTAGGGAGAAAGAAGCTAACCATTTCTAAAGAAGTTGGAAGGATTTCCAGAAGCTTAATAAACTGAAAATTCTAGATCTGTGTTGCCTATATTAACTGGCAATGCTGTACCAACTTGTAAAACTTCAAATAACAAATGTGCCCACAGATCGGTATCGCTTATAAATCTCTTTCATATATATTAATGCATGTGAACTTCACAATATAGTATGACATAGATGCTATTATTAGACCCATTTTACAGAGGAGGAAACTGAGGCACAGAGCAGTTAAATTACTGGCCCGCCATTACTCAACAGAAGTGAAGTCAGGTTTTCTGACCTGGGAGTCTGTGTTCTTTCCATTCTCCCACACATTTGGTTGTTGAACTACATTTTCAGAACAATGGACCTGTATTTCTTCTTTTTCCAAATGACAAGAGACACAATTCAGAAAGAGCTACAAGCCTCATCTAAAGTCTTGCAGCTTGGATATCCTCCTGCTGCCAAATTTAGAAGTCTCTGACCTTCTTTCAAAACTTAAGTAGGTTTCAAATCAGTAGAGAAAATATGGATTATTTAATAAAAGAATCTAGGACAACTAGGAAGCTACTTGGGGGAAAGAAACTTGGATCCAATATCCCACTTTTACACAAAAATAAATTCCAAGCAGATTAAAGATGTAACCATGAAAATAAAACTATAAAAAAAACTAAAGGAGAACATGAATTTTGTTTTCCTTTCAGAGTCTCAGTGTGGGAAAGGGCTTTCCAAATCTGACACAAAATGTAAAAGTCATAAAAGAGAAGATCAATATATTGGTAATATAAAAAAATCTATATGTTTAAAAAGCACCACCATTAGCCAAATCAAAAGTCAGAGAACAAATATGGGCAAGTATTTGCGACCTATATGCAGGAAAAGGCTAATTTTGCAATAGGTAACCAAGTCCCAGAAATCAATAAGAAAAAAACAACACACCCAGTGGAAAAATGGGCACAAGATATAAATGGATGCTTTGCAGAATTAAAGAGATGGAAAAGATGCATGAACTCACTCATATTAAGGAAAATACAAATAAAAACTCCACTGAGATACGTTTTCCCACATGTCCAATTGGCAAAGACCCCAAAGTCTGATAAGGACACTGGGGGTTAAGAGGATGAAAAAAATGGGTCCATTCCCACCTCTCTGTTGCAAACCTAAGTGTAAATTAGTACATCCTAAATGGAGAGAAATTTGCAGATGTGCAAGATCTATAAAAAATTAAATGCGCACTGGAGGATTTCCGCCAATTACCTGTCACCAAGGATGGATGGTGAACCTCTACTTGGCTCCAAACCTTGCTGTCGCTCAGCACCAGAGCTGGAGGAGGCCAAGGCCAGAGCAGCCCCTGCCTATATGTTCAACAGACATTCAGTGAGTACCTGTGAATATAAGTAACCCTTAACTTTCCTGGTAAACTGGAAGAAACTGTATAATATTCACGTTTTATGTATGAGGGGACTGTGGCTCAGAGTAGTTAAGTTGCCTGTCCAAGGCCACACAGCTGCTAAGCGGCAATCCAGGCTCAAAACCAGAACCCACCTCTTTCCCTACAGAACCCCTGCCTCCAGCAGCTTCCTCTGCCCTTTTAGGTTGCCATCCGAAATCCCAAAAGCTCCACAAAAGGAGGAACCCATGTGACACAATGGAGATCCCTAAAATTTGCTAAGCCAATGAATGGATGGGATAATCCCATGCTGGCCTTTGTGGATAAAGAAGATGCTGCCCTTTCCCTGCATAGAGAAAAAAAGAAATTACAAAGCAGGAAGTGAAGGAGCAAGTTTCAGGAAAATACAAATATTCGGTCCAGAATAATGGACAAAAACAAAAGCAAAACCAAAAATCCTGCTTGCTTGCTACAACTGTACATTGCCATAAAACTATCTGAGTTTTTAGAACCTCAGGGACCAGGCTCCATCCCAAGCCAAGGGAGGCTGAGTCTCAGAGGCTGTTGGTAGGCTGAGCATCCGTCGTTTTCCCAAGCACCACAGTTACCCCCTCGCGTTGCAAGAGTTGTGAAACCAGGGGAAGCATATGAAACATTTTTTTAAGTGAAGTAGTTTATTCACAACCAAATGCTCTAGACTTTCTTTAATAGAACTTTGCTTAATTTTTACCCAGAAACCTACTAAGACAGAAAATGCTGACACCAAGTGGAAGCAACTAGAACTTCCATGCATGGGGCAAGTCCTCGGAAATGAGGCTCAGTTGTATCTGACCAGATCACTAAACAGCTGGGGGAGCTCCTGGCAAATTGGCATGTTAACAGCACCACTGATGGGGTTCATTCTGCAGCATTTCATATACGTCTGTGTCAGGATTTGCCTTCAAGCTGGCCTACCTTCCCTGATGCCAGGTGCTGCCCACTGCTGGCCTGTTCTAGGAACCTGTTTACAGGGCCTCGCCTTACCATGCCTTACAGTGCGTGGATGTGTATATACCCAGGGGCATATGCAAATGGATTTATAAGCTTAATGTGTCAGGGTGCAACATCACTCACCTTGTGCGTACAGAGAGAATGTGAACTTTGTTATTTTGACAAGAGAAGAGCAGATTTTCTTTCTTCTTGCTGGAATGTGGGAAAAGAACTAAAGTTTAGTCCCATCTGGCCATCTCAGCCCAATCTAAATTGTCCCATTAAGTCACTCTCTTTCTGCTTGGATAACTCCAGAACAGGATGGCGCCTGGGTCTAGGGGAGAAGCATGTGGCCACTGGCTCACGGGGTGCTGACAAAGTGGAACTATGACTCAAATGACAAGAATGCCTTCTCCCAAAGCCCTGCTTGATGCTGCCTGGTAAGTGCTGGGTGGAGCAAGTTTAAGTTGTAAGGAACGTTGAGGAAAACATTAAAAGTAATGATTTCACAACAGATGTTGGTGAGCATGAGGAGAAAGGGGACCTCTCCTACACTGTTGGTGGGAATGCAACCTGGTGCAGCCACTCTGGGAAATAGAACGAAGGTTCCTCAAAAAGTTGATAATAGAGCTACCCTATGACACAGCAATTGCACTACTGGGTATTTACCCTAAAGATGCAAATGTAGTGATCTGAAGCGGCACCTGCACCCCAATGTTTTTAGCAGCAATGTCCACAATAGCCAAACTATGGAAGAGCCCAGATGTCCATTGACAGATGAATGGCTAAAGAAGATGTGGAATATATATACAATGGAATACTACTCAGCCATCAAAAAATGAAATCTTGCCATTTGCAATGATGTGGTTGGAAGTATAGGGTATTATGCTAAGGGAATAAATTAATCAGGGAAAGACAATTATCATAGGATCTCACTGCTTTATGGAATTTAAGTAACAAGGCAGAGGATCGTAGGGGAAAAAAGGAAAAAAATGAAACAAAATGAAACCAGAGAGGGAGACAAACCAAAACAGACTCTTAATCTCAGGAAACAAACTGAGGGTTGCTGCAGTGGAGGTGGTGGAGAAATGGAGAGGCTGGGTAATGGACATCAGGGAGGGTATGTGCTATGGTGTACTGTGTACTGTGTAAGACTGATGAATCACAGACCTGTACCCCTGAAACAAATAATACATTATATGTCAACTAAAAAAAAAAAAAAGTAGTGATTTCATTTAACAAGTCCAAATATCTAAAGGGAGTAAGAAAAGAGCTATGTCTCCATATCTTTTCAGCTTTCTATGAAGGCAGACAAAGTAGAGTTAGCAATGGCAGTCATCCACAGTGAAATCCTAAACCAGCAGTTGCCTCAGCCTTGGCAGCACAGCAGGGTAACTGTGGTGCTTGGTGAAAACCATGGATGCTCGGCCTACCAGCACCTTCTAAGATTCATCCTCCATTATCCTGGGATGGAACCTGGCTCCTGATGTTTTAAAAACTCAGATAGTTTGCGGCACCTTGGTAGCACAATCAGTTAAGAGTTGGACATTTGGTTTTGCCTCAGGTCATAATCTCAGGGTCATGAGATCGAGCCCCATGTTGGGCTCCATGTTCAGTGCAGACTCTGCTTTAAGACTCTCCCATGCCCCTCCCCCTCTCTAAAATAAATAAGTAAATCTTTAAAAAAACAAGAACAAAAAAAACCTCAGGTAGTTCTACTGTAGTCAGGGATACAAACCAAAGTTCTCAGTAGAGAACAAATATTTATGTAGCAATGTTTGCATGTAACAAGTAAACAGTGTTTTTTTGGTTTTACTTTTATTTTTTACCCATTGTTGTGGACTGAATGTGTCTCCCCAAAATTCACATGCTAAAGCCCTAATCCCTGATATGGTAGTATTTGGAAGTGGGGGTCTTTGGGTGGCCGTTAGGTCATGTGGGTGGAGCCCTCATGAAGGAGACTAGTATCCTTATAAGAAAAAATATTAAAGATCTCTCTGCCATGTGAAGATACAGTGAGAAGGCAGCCATCCGCAAACCAGGAACTGGGTTTTCACCAGGAACTGTATTGGTCAGCACCTTGATATCAGACTTTCTAGCCTCCAGAACTGTGAGAAATTAATTTCTGATTTTTTTTTAAGCTGCCCAGTCTATGGTATTTTTATTATAAGCAGCCCAAACTGACTAAGACATCCACCATACCATGCCCTGGTATCCCAGGAGACTCTTAATTTAACATCTATAATTTAGTGAATTTTCCTCTCAGAGCTGCCGGGCTTTTCTTGGATTTTTTCTGGAACTCTCCCTATTCTCTCCCTGTGTCCTCCTCCCAAGCTGAGGCAAGCTCCAGCTGAAGTTCTCTAGGTCAGATTCTCTTCTGCCTTTTTTTAATAGAGCTCAGACAAAGGTTTATTTCCTCTGAGACTAAGTAACCTGCCACCCCAGAAAATTTTTGAAAGGAACCAGGCTCTTTTGCATCACAACTGAGCATAAAGTTTATACAAGTTAAAACACTTTGGTCAAATATAATCACATCACTTAGCATATAACTCAAAGCTGAACTATAGTCTCCATAATTTAAAAATATTGAATATAAAATTTTCTGTTACTTTTAGAAAGTGAACAATTGCTCACAAACTTTCATGAAAAAAGGTTAACATGGCAAAAGTGAGTGCCTGCCCCTCTCCCTATTCTCTTTGAGAAATACACATTCAGTATAAATTTCTCAAAGTTGTTGCACCCAGAACTGAGTTTTATCTCCTATTCACCAATGTGAGATTGTTTCTACTAAGCCTGAGCGGTTGAACCCCTTTTTCCTCCCAGGTGGTGATAAAAGACTTTCACTTCCTGGCAGGGAATAAAAGGGTTTTGGCTGCATCCCCAGCAAAACCAGCTTTAGAGAAATGGTTTGGCACAAACATTTGTGGGCCTGAGCTATTCTCTTCTGTGCACCAGTTCTCACTGGCTTCTCTGGATGGAAGAAGAAAGCTTCTTAAGCCTGTCATTAGGGACTGCCACCTTCCCACGAGGACAAGTTCTACACCCCCTGGGATATACAAAGAGGTCAAGGGTGGTCTCCTGATCGTGGAGAAGGTTATAAGCTCAGTAGGAAGATAAGCACTGCTTATCTTAAAGAAAGGTGGTTAGAAGACAATAAAAATAGGTTAAGTGTCAAATGCGAGTTCTTAGGACAAGTTTGTAAGATCCTGAAATGAGGGTTTGTGTGCAGGAAGCGTGTCAGGGATGCCGGTGGGATCAACAGCTGTTGGGGGTGAAGGAAATGACCCAAGTAGAGGGGACAGTTGTTCCACAGTGTAGACAGAACCCAGGCCTCAGCTGATCCCACAGTATGCTCTGGAGCTGGGGGCAATGGGGATGAGTTCAGAGTTGTCATCCCTTGAAACAAGATGGTCTGGCCTTCATAACTGGCCCTGCACCCCACCACCAGTAACGATGTGGCTGTCCCCCGGGGAAGGTTCTGCCCTTAGGCCAGGTGGCTCCCTTTGGCAGTGAGCCACCAGCTCGAAGCCCTCCCTGCAGGGGAGGAAACATGTGCCTCAGGCCTGAAGGGGGGCTGTAGGCAGCATAGCAAGCAGCCATGGCAGGGACATCTGTGACCGTAGTAAAGTTTACAGCAGGAGGGAGGAACAGTCCATCCCTAAGGGATGAGGAACATCTGGGAGTTTGAAGCATTCTGCTAACATCAGCCTCTGCTTCTCCGCTCCTCTGACCTGAGACCATCTCAAATCCCTAGATTTATAAATACTGTTAAAGCATAGAATTGGCCCCATAAAATCTGATAAAGAATAACTGAACTCTTCAACTGACTCTTTTCAAAGGATAAAGGCCAAACACATTTCAAATTTGGTTTAATTCTACCCATTTACAGTTTGGCTGTGATCCTATAGTCCTCCAGTTCACTGTCTAAATGACTCCAGATTCTTTCTTTTCCAAAGTTGTTCCTTCCTGATTTGCCTCCTTCTGTCCCATTTGCCCTCGGTCCCCAGCCCCACTGCCGTTAGCTTCTTTCAAGTCTTTGCCCAAATGTCACCTCCTCAGTGAGGCCTTCTGATAGTCCTAGATATAACTGCCACCCCTACTGCCCCCTCTATCCACCCGAGTCTTTCCATAGCACTTACCACCATCTGGCCTACTCTAGTTAATTATTAACTGTATATATTGTCTGTTTCTCTTTAATAGAATGTAAATCCCATGAGATCAGGGATACTTCGGCTTATTGACTCTGCTCTTTTATTGAGTAGAAGAGTTCCTGGAACCGAGTAACCAAGCGATAAATATTGGTGAATGAATGAATGGCCCCAGTTTCAGCCTTCATCAGCTCTCTACTGACTGACTGCAGTGGTCTCACAGCTGGAGTCAGAGCTCTGGATCTCCACATGTCTGAGGAGTCCCCTCTGATGCTTTACACCTCACTGCTGGGCTCACTCGCTCCTGCCTCTGTCCTGCTCAGAAGCTCTCGCAGCTTCCTGGTGCTGACTTCAGGGCCAGTGTTCAGCGCTCTCAGAGATCTGGCGCCTCCCTCCTCCCTCTGGAATGGCAGGCTCTGTCCTCTGTGAGCCTCATTCTGGCCCCTCCCCTTTCTTCCTTGAATTCTGCCAGCAGGAGACTCTAAGAGGGGCAGCTTCAATGTCCTCCAGGTTCTCTGAAGAAGGAGTATGAGGATGGCCACTGAAGACCTTCATAAAGCCTGACACCTTTCCAGAGGACCATGATGGCTACTCTATCATCATAATGTGATGATACCGTAAAAGTTCTCAATGACCTTTTAAGTGTCCCGAAGGTAGGAGCTAAAGAACCAAGCTCCATTCTCCTGTTTACAGAAATGAAGCTCATCTCAGAGGGTGTCATGGTGGCACGGTGGAGCCAGCCAGTGCCTGCTGACGAAAGCCAAAGGCTAAATGTTCTGGAACTTTGCCAGTCAGCTGTCTAACATTCATCCTGGGTGCTTATGTACCCCCTGTCCTTACTGCTGGTGTGTCATGCAGAAGGGACAGAGACGTTACTGGTTATCTCAGAAACACCATCAAGTGACAAGGAGATGATTAAAAGGATCTGGGGAAGAGATGAAGGAGCAGCTTGGGGAGTGTGGGCTCGTAGTTCTGTTTTAGGCACTTTGGGTAAGACCTGTAAGAGGAACCTAAGGGGCCTGGCACTCAAGAGAGAGGAATGGGCTGGAGATAAAGACTTGGAAATCATCTGGGGACTGGCAGTACCAGAGGACTTCTCACCAGGTGTCCAGGGGCCACTAGTAACCCCAGTCGTCCCATCCAGTGGCCAACAGTGCAGTCATCAGCTCCTGTGGCTCCCCCTTCAGGTTCGGTTCAGACTTCCTTAGGCTTTCCCAATTCAGTCTTTGATTACCTCATGCCTAGATTATCACAATGTCTCCTAATTTCTTCCCTTCCATCCATCCACTCATTATTGCCTGACTAATTTTCCTAAGGCACCATTTTGTTGCATTCTGCCTTTGCTCAAATGGCTCCCAATTCTTTGCAAATAAAATTCCAACTCTCTTTTAAACTCTCCATTGAGGCAAGCACCTGTGCTTTATCTCTCCATGCTGGTTACTCATGCTTTCATCCACCATCTTGTGCACAGCTCGAGTTTAATAAATATTTTTGAATAAATACTAAGACAAATAAGCTGCTGTTTCCACCAATTTCCTTGTTCTTTCCATCCTTTCTCACCTTGTAGACAAAGGTGAAATCCCAAATCATAACTGAAATATGGAGTTTCCTTGTACTAACTAAGCTACAGATTGCTTCTCAGGGGCACATTTTCTAAGACTTTTGTCATTCAAGGAGCTCTACAAATTTTTCCAAGGAGGCTCTTCGAAGCTCCAGAAGACATCTGCTGCCAAGAACCAAGCACAGCTGTTGAGGTGGCAGAGGAAACTGGTGCTCGGTAAAAAACCAAACCAAAACAAAACTCTGCCGCACGTTTGGGGATGGCAGAGTTCCCAGTCCTACAGCTGAAATGAGTAGGTGATACAAGATATCTGATATATAAAAGAAAATAAAACTACCGGAAGCAGAAGTTTTCTCTCACAAACTGACTTATTCTAAATTACAAAAACAGAGCAACGGGACCGCTAGGGATAAAAATAATGTTGAGGAGAAGAGGTCCACTTTTCCACCAAACCACCCTCTCCCTTCTTTCCCGCCCCATACGCTCACACTCATAAAGGTCTCTAAGAAGGATCATAAGGAGACCAAGTATTATCCAAAATGGAGGAACAAGTCAACATTAAGCTAAGAAGGGCAGCATTGCCTAGGAGTGTGACAATGGCAGCCAATGACCAGGTGTGTTCCTTCCAGCAGTCTGGCCCTGCCTACCCAAGCCGAGCACCAACCATGTCCACCAGCCCCTGGGAGAGGCAGGGTGAAGGCAAGAGTAGAATAGGGACTAGCCCCAGTGGGCCGGGCGACATGTTTATGTTCTCTTATTCCTCACTTACAGTGCAATAAAATTGGTACCATAATTGTCATTTTACAAATCGGAGGCTGAGAATCCCATGGGTTAAGCAACTTGCCCAAGATCACATACCTTGTGAGTGGCAGGCAGTTACCAGGCCTAACTCCAGGCCCCCAGGCTTAGTGCACATGTAGTCATCAACAGTTGTGTTCAACAAGATGCTGCAAGTGTTCTAGAGAACAAACAAACAAAAACACAAGTGAGTTGGGAATACATAGAGCTAAGCAAAATATAAAAGGTTTCTTGATTGCAAGGTTTTCTCAAAAACGTTCACATTCTAATGCATATTGTATAAAGTTTGTCTGGCTTTCTTAAACTTAATTCACGACAGAACTTTTTGTTTGGCCTAGAACACTTCATGAGACTAGCGCTCCTCGGAACCCATGTTGGGAAGATGGCAAGCACTCCTTTAGTCTCTTTGAGATCTGATACCACTTTTGGTGGAGTCTAGGGACATCAAAAGGCCAGTGGGAAGTACTCTGAGAAAATACCTCTCAAGTGTACAGGGATTCAGGGGAAGGACAGCAATGGACAGAGGAGGGAAGGGGAACAAGAAGGCTGGGCTGTTACAGGAACAGTGAACACTTCTGAAGACTTTTTGCATGCCAATACTCTTTGAAGTGGTTATTTAGTCCTCCTGACCACCAATAAGATAGAAATCATTATAATCCCCATTGCACAGATGAGGGAATTGAGCCATAGAGAGGTTTAGTAACGTGCCCAAGGTCACACAGTTCATAAATCTCTGGGTGTTGAATTCAGGTAGTCTGGCTCCTTAAGAAATGTATTATACTTGCTCATACTGAAGAGACATTTAATCAGGAATGGGTAGGGTGGAAAAGGGTGGTCATGGCAGAAGATTCACATCACAATTACCCAAACAGCACAGAAGCTTAATAATAGTAATAATAATATCAACTTACATTTGGTCTCTAGCTTCTTCTCCTTTAATTGGTGTCTACTATACAAGGTGTTGTGGTAGAAGCTGGGAATTCTGATGTGAATACAACCTACATGAGTCCTGCCCCAACAGGAGGTAAACACAGGGGATTAGAGCACTGCAATACAGAGTGACCCATGCTCTCATGGGAAGAGGCACAGAAGATTTCGAGCAGGGAGGGCACCTGACCCAAATTTAGGATAGACTTTGACATGTGATAAAGGACTTTCTTCTCTAATACACTGCTTGAAAGGTGGAAGAGTTGGTATGGAGGTAATTTCAGAGAGATCAGATCTTCTTGTTCCCAGGACAATACCAATAACTTAGAATTCTTAGGAGGTCCAAGAATAGTCTGACTACTGGACAGTGTGGTCCTTCTCTTGAGCTTCTCCTCTAGGAAGTACAAGGCTCTGGTCCTCCTTAATCTCTGCCATGGCTTTAGTGTAGATGCAGTAACATCCCATTGACTGGGCATCTCCAGAACCATCAATGAGCACTTAGTTTGATCCTAGGCATAGCAGAAACAGGAATGCTCCCCCCAAATCCAAATTCCCAGTGCTCCCCTGCATTTCCAAGCCCTGATGCAATGAGGTAGGACCATGTCATTAGTTCTGACCAATGGGCTATGACCAGCAGTCATATGTACCATTTTGAGACAAAGACCCCCCAGCGCCCTCTTCTCTGCCATGGCGACTAAGAAAATTTCATCGTCCAGACAGTACAGGTACAAAACGATGAAAAGCTTCCATCAGCCTGAGTCTTGAGTGAAGAAAAACCCTCTACCAAAAAGTAGCATGAGAGAAAATAAACTTTTGTTGTGCTAAGCCACAGAGATTTGGGGCTGATTGACCCATATACCGGACCAAGGGTGTGCTCAACATCTGGAGCAAACAGCTCCAGAAAATGATGGCTCAGTAAGAGGAAATTAATCAATTCCTGCCATTAGCTGCAGTGCCAATGAGAATAACAAGAACAACTGACCTTTGTACAGTAGTTCATGATTTTCCAGGCACTTTTACTATGAGCACAATTCAGTCTGATTCCTGAAATAACAATGAGACGTCAGTATACTCAGACCCATTTCAAGTAAGGCTAAGGAGTTTCACACCTCCCTTTCCTAAGCCACGATAATGGCTGCAGCTCTCATAACTGTCATCCTAGCACAGGTCACGTGATACCACTGAAAAGGACCCCCAGAGGCTGGAAAAAGGACCTAGAAGCCACAGATTTCCTCCCTAGAGTCAGCATCAGTAAGTTACATAAACCAGGTGGAATTACACAGCCCCTCCCATTCCTCAGTGGAGTCTTGCCTGGCAGTGAGATAGGACTTTCATGTAAAATATAAAGGGGTTTGTCACTCAGCCCTGTGCTATAATTATGAGAAAACATGTTTACCTGTGATTTACCTTACTCAGAGCCACCTCACTACCTTTGAATCACAGCTTCCACTAAAGCCACATGGTGTTAACGCAAGGTAATTTTTTGAAGTCCTTTGTTTTTGTGGTGGAAAATATGATTTATGTTTATTACAGAATATTTGTAAAATACAGAAAAGCACAAAATGAAAACAGAAATCGCATAAACTCACAACCAGCGATATCTACCATTATATCAGGCTGGCCATTTATTTTCCTAGTCTTCTCTGTCAAAATTGATGGCACATAGTAACTCCAATTTTGTACGCTGATTTTACAATTATCAGATTGCAAACATTTACCTATGTTTTATTTTCTTTTTAAGATTTTATTTATTTAGTTGACAGAGAGAGCCACAGCGAGAGAGGGAACACAAGCAAGGGAAGTGGGAGAGGGAGAAGCAGGCTTCCTGCTGAGCAGGGAGCCCGATGTGGGGCTCCATCCCAGGGCCCTGGGATCATGACCTGAGCTGAAGAAAGATGCTTAATGGCTGAGCCACACAGGCGCCCCCATTTACCCATTTTTTTTTTTTTAGGTTGTGGTTGGAGAGTTTCCATATCTTTTTTTAAGATTTTATTTATTTGACAGAGAGAGATCACAAGTAGGCAGAGAGGCAGGCAGAGAAAGAGAGTGGAGGAAGCAAGGCTCCCTGCTGAGCAGAGAGCCCGATGCGGGACTCGAACCCAGGACCCTGAGATCATGACCTGAGCCAAAGGCAGAGGCTTTAACCCACTGAGCCACCCAGGCACTCTACCCATGTTTTAAAGTATTTTCTCATAACGCGATTTTAGTGGCTACACAATATCCTCTTATACTTTATCACCCCCACCCCTGCTGTGATTGGACATTTATGTTGTTTTAAGTTTTCTCTGCAAAAGGTTGCAATGAACATCTTAGTGCGTTCATATTTATTTGTCTTTCCTAACAAAATGAAAATGCTGCTTCAGAGGATTTGGATGTCTTAAAGATTTTTTTTTGTCAGAGTTCCTTCTAGAAAGATGCTCCAGAAGTGTAGGTGGGTCCTCATCTCCTATGCCTCACTTTAACTGAACAGTGTATCAGTCGGGGTCCAGTTACGAAAGAGAAAAACACACTAGGTATTTCAACAAAAAGAATTTAATATAAGGGACTGGTTTGACAGGCAGGTTTGAAGACTGAAAAACAAAAGGACATTGAGATAAGTCAGAGAGTGACTGCAGGGAGCACGGCCTGTTTCTAGGAATGTGGGGACAAAGAGGCCAAGTTGAGATTACTGGAATCTCACACGTGGAACAGGGAGTCTCCGTGGAGCTGTGACAACAGGTCTCTGAGGAGGGGATGCTGCCCTGTACGTCACAGGAAGACTCAGACCCCTGAAAAGGACATGTGTCTAGCTGGTGTTAGTATCTCTGAAGGACATGATGAAGATATGCCTGGTTGTACCAAAAAAAAAAAAAAAAAAAAAAAAAAAAAAAAAAAAAAGAAAAATAAAAGGTCTGAGTGGCTTAGTTATGCAATGCACTGGATTTTGGCTCAGGTAATGATCTCATGGGTCCTGGGATCAAGCCCCATGTTGGCTTCCCATTCAGCAGGGAGTGTGTTTCTCCCTCTACCCCTCCCCCTGCTCATGCTCTCATTCTCTCTTTCTCCCTCTCAAAATAAATAACTTAAATCGTTTTTTAAAAATGTTGCAGAGTGGAACCAGCAGCTGTGGCCAGAGTGAAAAACCATTACTGAGAAGACCAGGAGTTATCAGCAAGCCAACCGAAAGGATCGAGACCTGCCCCTTCTGCCAAGCCTTGCAGTGTCCCTCTAGTGCCCCCTACTGGTGGAGCCTAGCACAGAGCGAGCTTACCAGGAGAAATGGCATTAGCGCACTCCCAGCCCCAACCTCATAGACCCCAACATAAAAGATTCAGGGCTGAGAGAAAATAGCCTGAAAACCAGACAGCCATCATCACATTTTAAATTTTTGTGGTAATTTTCTCAATACCAGTGATTCAAAGCAGACTAAGTAAAATATTGGTCAACATCATCTTTTGATAATTTTGTAGTTTTATAAAACAAAGATCTGATTTCAGATCCAACTGGCTCTTCTCTAAAAACAAAACACCAAATTACTACCAGCTGACAGTTATTTGAAGTGCTTCCTCTGTGCCAAGCACTCTGCTCAGCAGGCTGTGTGGGTTATCCCAGTTAGCCCTTGTGTTATGAGGGGAAAACCTGAGGCTTGGGGAAGGAAGCAAGGTGGTCAAGGTCACAGCTCAAAGAGATAGACACGGGATTTGGGCCAGCAACCTGCCATCACACTTGAGCTCTCAGCCATATTTCTGTGCCTGTTTCCCATCTCTTCTGCCATTTAGGTGACACCCATTCTTTCTCTGGCCATGCCATGGGGATGAACATAAAAACCCCAGGCTCTTACAAGAGTCTTGCTTCTCCATGCTGTGGGGGATCTTGGTAGTTAAGGCTGTGTTCCCACACAGAGCGCTCAGCACATCAGTAACCAGACACCTAATGGTGAGGTCCAAAGTGGGCTCCAGGGCCCAGATTTTTGTCTTTAATAAACAATCACAGAATACTAGAATGGCATTAAAGGTCCTTACCAGATGTCTAAGTCCCTCTATAACATCTCAATGCACAACTGTTTAGACCCCATTTGAACGTTTCTCACAACCTGTAATATCCCACTGTATAATGCAATCTCCCTGTATTTTTAGACAGCTCTAGTTAATAAAAAGTTCGTGTTTTCAGAGATTTAAAATCTACTACTCTGTAAGTTCCACCTGAAATTTTTGATCTGGCTCTCTTGGACAACACAACTGTGCAAATGCTTGAAGGCAACTGTCACATCACTCTTCCCTAGTATTGTGGTGAGGAGCTTATGCACTTTTGGAGGTAGCAAAAGTCTCAAATAATATAGCCAATGGGTGACCAGAACTTTGGTTTTCATTGGAGAAGACATGCACAGAGAAATGTTTCTTCATAGTTAAGAGCACAGGCGTTAAAAGCAGACAAATCTGAGTTTAAGTTCTAGCTTGATCATTTCCTACCTATAACTATATACTCGCTCTGCAACCTTGATAAAGGTGTTTACCTCAGTGGAGATGCTAGTACCTACCAGACGGTGATATTATGAGGATTCAGTCAGCTAAGGCTTGTAAGTTCTTGCCTTGATCACATAGTAGATGTGAGAAATGAGATCTATAAAGTATATTGATGAGAGACACTAGTTTTACTTTGCATATAAGTTATGAAAATGTCTTTTTATGGCAGTAATTCTTACCTGAAGATCATCCCATTCCATCCCAAAAGATCACTATTAGAGTTACATAATAGACTATTCTCCAGGCAACCTTAGTTCACTGAGAAAACTGAAATATGTAATATCTGGAGTCTGAAGACCTGAGTTTAAGACCTGGTTCTGCCTCTTACTCTGTGATCTTGAGTAAGTTGACTGAGCCTTGGTTTCCTCACTTACAAAATGCACCAACATAGCTAAAATGTCCATAATGAACTACTGTGGAGCAATTAGAGGTAACAGATTAGAACACAGAATAATGTGGAGGGATGTGATCCACTTTTTTGAGTGAAAAAGTGATCAGCAGAATGAGAAATTTAACAGTGCCACTTACATAAAATCAAAACAACTATACAAAACATATAACACCCATGGAAACTATAGAAATCCAAAGCATTATAATGACTGCCTAAGAGAATGCAAGCAAGTTGGAAGAGAATGTAAGCAAGAATGCAAAAAGGAATAAAAAATAAAGACAAGAGGGGCCTAAATGAATGAATGACTAATTAATGGATAGACAGATGCTAACATGGGAGTAAAAATGCTTCCCTATCTTCCTCATGAGGTTATTCTAAGGATCTGGTAAGATAATGCACAGGGAAGCAAAGTTAATTTACTGTTTCCATTATGATTTCCACATTGAACAAATGAGCTAGTCAGAGATAAACACTCTTCATTCCTCTTCAGCAGGAAGCTGTCAGCAGGGCAGAGCCCAGGAAACCTTGCCCTGAATGAGAATCTTCTAGTATAATGACATCAGAACTCTTCATGAAGGAGGGCAGGCTCTCCCTCACTTCTGGAGACACTGCTTGATGGCACAGACAGAAGCCTCAGATGCCTCTTCCCACGAATCCTTTGCAAATGGTCCACTTGGGCCCTCGAAAGAAGAGGCCCAGGCAAATGGGTGCCTCGGTGGTCTGTCCTCCTCATGACATCAAATTTCAGGATTTGGTCCTCTATATTTTGGAGAAGAAAATGGGAACCACTCGTAGAGCCTTCCTCATGGCGCTGGCACGAAGGAAAGGATTCAGAGTTGAAGATGAGCTCAGGTAGGACATCACCGATTTCACTTTGTGAATAAGCAGGGCTTTTGTAAACAGCTTCTTTGCAACCCAAGGAAATTATGGTTTCTTCCACATACAGAAAAGGTGATACTCCCACTGGGAAAATGGGTTTGAAATCAAAGAACACATTTGAGCCAACTAATTAAGGGCGATAAGATGAGTGTGGACTGATACAATTATACTAAAACTTGTTGGCACCAAAAGATAGGGTTTGGGGGGTTTTTGTTTGGTTGCTTGTTTTGTTTTGCCTTTCACCATTATGACATGAGTTTTCCAGGAATGATGAAAGAAACTTAATTGGAAAATTTAATGCTGAAACCACTCAATTTTGTTCCTGACTAAACTGGACAAAACCCCACTGAGTTCAATAAAAAAATTTCAGCTACTCTGAGGCAGAAAGAATAGTTTGGGTTCTTGGCAATTAAACTAAATCCCTGACTGTGCTGAGGTGACCAGTGTCTGTGATGGGTTAGGATGAGAGACTGTTGCTGGCTCTCCACAGGCACCCAAATGTGACCTTGATCATGCTTTTCCAATGAGCTGTCCCAGTGGGGTTCACAGGGGAAGGAGCACTGATTAAAGATTCAAGGACAGCTCTGTCCAGGGCTGGTAGTCATGGTGCTGAGTGACGAGGTCAGAGCACAGACAAAGGGGCAACTGAAGCCACCTCTTGGACCCCCTAGACTCATTCACGCACAACCCCACTCATCCCAGCAATTAGTCTTGTTGTTTTTCTCACTGTTAAATTAGCTCTTTGCAGAACAGCCAGAGGCTTGCAATGGATAAAGGATAATCAAAGCAACTGGCTGGCTTTGATTGTCCAAGGAAGAGACTGACCACAACTTTCTCAGGAAAAACTGTGAGAATTCTATGTGAAAATAATTTTATTTTAAAAATAGTCTTTGATATTCAAAAATAAAATTAACAAGCATTTCCTGCTGAAGAAATGCCAACTTCAAATTGCTAGAGAAACGTGTCAAAAGTCAATAATAAGATATGAATGATTTGCAAAATATTCATAATTCATATGAAGATTCAAGATCACAGTAACATTTTATTTATTTATTTATTTTTACTAAAATGCCCTAATCAGAAATTCCCGGGTCTCCCATGGTCTCTCCCTCCATCTGGTTTTTCTTGGTGTGTTCTCCTTTCCCCACCTCTGCCTCTTTTTTTCATTTTAACCCCTATCTCATTTAGGATGTTAAGCCCCAAATCATAACATCCCTTCTGTGGAATTGTAGATTTCACCTGCTAAGTCTACCTAATCTTACAGACTTACATAAAATGTTGGAATTAGGGGAAGAAAAGATGATGTAGGTAAAGAGGCTCAAACCCAGAATTTTAAAAAAGGAAATTTAAAAAGAAGAAATGAAAAGCCTCAGCAAATATGGAACTATTTTTTGTGGTAAAGAAATCTGACAAGGGCCAGACAGGAAAGCGACAGCCAGATGGTCAAGGTACCACTTACATAGAAAGCTCTCAGTTGAAAAGCTCTTGTCCACACCTCCAGCAAGGGCTGACTAGTTACAGGCGCAGTTACAAGTATAGACACGGTGGCTGAGGCAGGTACTTGGAGAGACACAGGAGGCAAGTTTCTTCTTTTGGCCACAGAGCCAGAGAGGCAGCTCTGTGCATCTGATGCCCGCTGCCAAGGACCAAGCCCAGGGCTCAGGCTACAGAGGAAAGTGGTGCATGGTGAGCAAACGGCTCCCATGTATATGATGGTGGCAAAGCTCCCAGGCTGACAGCCCAGAAGACACGTTAAATACAAATGTGTGTGATGGCTCAAAAAGAAACCACAGGAAGTAGAAGTCCCAGCTCTCAAACGGAATTTCTGTGCACAAATACATAGTCTTTCATTGGAAAGGGCACTAGAAATTGTGGTAGGGAAAAGTTTTGAGATCAGAAGTCTAGAGATCCCCAGTTCTGGCTCTGACCCTTCCCGGCCATGAAGTGTGGAGCCAGACCCTCTCCCCACTCTATGAACTTAGCTTCCTGAAAAATGGTTTGTTCTCTCTGAGATAATCACCAAATGTGATGATGGACATCAGTGTGCTCTGGTAACTTAAAAAACAGTTACACAGATGTAAAGTGTGATCGTCCTATTGTTAATAAGCTGGATCCACTGACCCTTACAGCAAAACCCTAATGAGAGGATTCTGTTTCCACAATATGGACTGGGCCAAATGATAAAAACAAACATAACAAAGACAGGAAACCTAACAAACCTATCAAAATAATTTAAGTGGTTATTTTGATAAGAAAGGGGTTATTAGGAAGGGATTATGGTTGCTTTTATTCTCTGTGTTTTCCAATTTTTTTTACAATAGTATGTATTTTAAATAAAAATGAAGAAAGTTGATATCTAAAAGAAAGGAAACTTCTCAATAACGAAGACTATCCCTTCCTTTTCTAGTATATAAGATTCAAAAAAAGAGGAGCTAAAAACATATATATGCTCTGAAAAGAGGTAGCAATCTCCATAGTTTCTAGTACATTCTTGGCTGCCAGGAGGATTACATATGAGGAAAAAAATCTGACACCTACTTTAGCTGGATCTGAACCCATAGCTTAGAAATGGCATATCTGAACCCACTGACCTATCTGGAGCTATTTCATTCTCCAGCATATGTGCCCTGTATCCTTATATTTGGAATTGGTTTCACTTATATTATATGTTATATTAATGTTATATTTCAGAAGACATGCTGGTCAATGGCCCATAGGAAGTTGGGTTTTACAATAGAAATCAGGGGAGATGTCAAGTGATTTGGGGCATTTTGCACATTCATGAAAATGATAATGAATTTTATTCCATGACTAACATTCTAAATTTTAGAGCAACTTCATAATCCTCAAATTATCTAGGTCAAGCCAGAGGAGGATGAGAATCTAGTGCCTGTCATGTTCTTATTTCATTCCTGGTTTCAGTACTTTGAGCTATTTTAAAACTCTGTCATCGACCCTCCTCTATGAACACAATAGTGAATCCACTATGTCTTGACCTAAACCGCTGATGTCGAAGAAGAAAGAGCTATGGCTAGAAAGGGTCGCACCCAGGGTGCCTCCCCTCAGCAGCCTAACACTCGCTCGGTTCCACTGTTGGAGCAGTAGAAACCCAGTGGATGATGCTTTTGTCCTGCTCAAACCTCCTTAATTCACCCACAAGGATATCTTTGGAACATATTGTCTGATGCAAGATGCAACCCAACCTTGAATCCCTTCTCCCTACACTTCCCTGCGTCTAAGACCTAGACCCCTGGAAACCCTCCCAGAGGACAGAACTTCCTTCCCAGTACCTGGATGTAATCCATGGTACAGGGCTGGCCACAGCTCTGCCACTTGGCTTTAATACTAACCTCATCCAATTCCTCCTCACTGACTCCACAAGGGCAAGGGCATCATGGGGGCCATCCTGTAGAGCTTACCCTCAGACCTTTGACATTTTTCTTCTACAGAGTAGCTTCAGGAAATATTTGCTCCAAGAATGATTTATCTGGTGAATACAAAACCAGCCAAGGGAACTTGTGATTACCAAGATTAGTTTTTGTAATTAAAATTTTTTTCTATGATGCACCAGTATCACTTTTGTAATCAGCAAAATAATAAAGACTTTATAAATTCGAGAACATGCATTGTAAGTTCTAGTCCTTCTCCGGTCCAAATTACTTCACATTTCAAAATCTGTGGACTCTCAGTTAATGTTCATAATCTCATTCAAGGTGTAACCAAAAAAAATCAAGGCAAGACCCTTTGTTTTTAGATATGTCAGAGCTGGAAATAGAAAACTACCTACTGGTGGTAGTTTAAGTGTGAGATAAAACCAAATAAAACTCTTTATTTTTCTATGTCAGGGACTCTGAAACAGATCAGTTGCTAAGGGAGGCAGGAGGGTTTTTAAATAGTAAACAGCTCAGTTTAACTGTAAATTATTGTTTAAAATTACCATTTACAGGATAAGCCCTACATCAGATGGGAAGAATTGGGGATGACCTCTCTAGGGGGAAAAAAACCATTTTAAAGACAAAGATAAAAGCAGGTGACCACCCGGGAAGGCTGGAGAAGTCAGATAGGGGGTCAGTCTGTCTCCAGGCAAAGAAAGGTGGCTGTCTCTTTCTTCATGAAGAATTTTTCTTTTTCTTTTTTTTCAAGATTTTATTTATTTATTTGACAGACAGAAATCACAAGTAGGCAGAGAGGCACGCACAGAGAGAAGGGGAGGCAGGCTCCCTGCCAAGCAGAGAGCCCGACGCGGGGCTCGATCCCAGGGTCCTGGGATCATGACCCGAGCCGAAGGCAGAGGCTTTAACCAACTGAGCCACCCAGGCGCCCCCATGAAGAATTTTTCTAATTGTACTGTGAGGAAGGACCAACTAGGAAAAGAAAGACAGGAACAGTGAAGATACAGTTATCAGAAGAAAAAAAAAAGCAGAACCAAAATGGGTGAATTAATTCTATTAACTCAGGGCTTTCTGGACATCTGAATGCCACAGTCACAATTTTTATACTATCTTTTACTGCATGTGTTATTATATACTTACTATGTCTCCTTCAATTGTCTCTAAGATGAATTGTTAAAAATAACTTAACCTTGTCTAAGGAATCATATAAAAACCGTGAAACCCATAAAAACCATGGGTCTGATATGCATCATTTTAACGTGTAGGTATAAATACATATGCCTTTTTAGTGTTCTGCTATGTACCTGCTAAAGCTATCTCACATACCTACAGAGGAATGAGTACTATGTTGGAAACATGGGTGCCATTGAGCCCTAGGTGCAGTGTGGGGGCCACTCAAGATTTTTCTCTACGGCAGCACTTCTCAAAGTATACTTTTTGGGCTGTGGGGTAGTTTGGAAATACGGTTGCTCCCAAGAAGAGGCAAGGACTAGTCTCTGTTCCCTTGCATTTGGGAGGGCTTGTGACTACTTCACCCAATAGAGTGACACTATGTGACTTTTGATGCTGGGTCATAAGGGGCCCTGGGGCTTCTGCTGTTCCCTGGATCTCACAGCCTCGCATAAGATGTTTGAGTCCCTCTGAGAGAGGACACATGAAGGTGTTTAGGTTGACGATGCACGAACCCAGTCTCCCTGCCATCCTCACCAATGTGCAGGCACACTGAGCCATTTGGCAGGTCACACTCCCATGGGCACCATACCCAACAGCTGCCTGAATTCTTGACCCACAAAATTATGAGATATAATAAAATTGTTGCTCTTTTTAAGCCATTTTGGGAGAGCTGGTTATGCACCAATGAATAACTAGAACTGACTACATGAGAATTACCAAAGGAGCATATTCCTAGGCTCTAGGTAAGACTTACTGAATTAGAATCTGCTAATAGGGTCCAGGCACCTGGATTTTAACCCAGCTTCTTGGGTGTCTCTGGTAGACACTAGAGTTTATTTCCCTTAGAGCTACTGATTAATCCATTTATTCATTCATTCCACCAATGGTCTATCTATTCACTGTTGCTCTGAATCTGGCCATGTGCTGGGCACCAGGTATAATTATCATCTAGACAATAACTAAGCAGATGATAACATTGTCCCTGCCCTCAGGGACACCAAGGGCCAAGCCAAGCACATTTCAGTTGAGCACTAGTTGAAAGAGAAGACTCATTTTCATTATGAGAAGCTGAGGGACAAATCCTACTTCAGAATTGTTATAATTGATTCAAGCCCTCTTAAACCTAATCCAAGACATCAGTAATTGGCCCTGGCTAAGAAACTAGGTGCATTTGGGGCACCTGGGTGGCTCAGTCGGATAAATGTAGCTCAGGCCATGATCCCAGGGTCCTAGGATCAGAGTCCAGGGATCAGGCCCCAGTTGGGCTCTCTGCTCAGTGGGGAGTCTGCTTCTCCCTCTGAGGTTCTCCCCTCTCCTGCTCTCTCTTTCTCACTCTCTCTCTCAAATAAATAAATAAAATCTTAAAAAAAGAAAGAAAGAACAAAAAAACTAGGTGCACTTAAAGAAATCCACTGACATTTCAGGAACAGTCATCTCCACAGCACCCTGGGGTCTTTGGGAGAAGTTTGGGGCTGCTGCCTGGGGTACTGTCTCTTTTAGTATAAGGAAAGAACTGAGGACTCCAGGGCCAAGGCAGTTACCACCTCAGCCCCAGACCCAGATTTTGCCCTTAAAAATGACATTCATGTGTATTTTTCCCCCTAAGTAGAAAGTGATGATAGATGGTTCATGACAGAAAGTGGGAAAATATAGGAAAAAAAAACTTAAAACAAACAACACCTCACTCAGGGGTCTAACCACAGTCTAGTAGAACGTTAAGAGTTTGCTTGAGTCATGCACAGCTGGGTTTGAATCCTGGCTTCACAGAGCCTCCACAAGCCTTGGTTTTCTCATCTGAAATGATATTGCCCACCTCATAAGACTTGCGAAGACTGAGTAAGAATAAACGTACGTGTGTGTGTGTGTGTGTGTGTGTGTGTGTGTGTGTGTGTATTTTTTCCTAACAGTCTGGAGTACTGTGGAATATTCTTCTCTGGTCTTTTCTTCTGGGTACACCTGTATGTTATAATGTTGGTGGATCCTTATGTAGCATCCCCACACGTCCCCAGGCATTCTGGCTACTCTGCTAGAGGCAGGGATGGGTCCAGAGACATCCCCAGCGAAGAGAGAGCAGTGGTGGGGCAGGGGAGGTAAGAGTGGATGGCGAGGGGCCTGAATTTGGAAGATGACCACCAGGGCTCCCCTTCAGCACTTTTGCCTCTCTGTGAGGTTTAGGTAAAATTCACCTAAAATTCAGAGCTCAGAGAACCTGACAGCCTCCGTGTGGCTTCTCCATCTTGGTGTGTAGCTATGGCAACTATTCTTTCAGATTTCCTGGGACAGCTGTCCATGTCTCACTGAAGTCCACATGCTATTGGACATAAAATACCAACAACAAATTCCATTTGGCAGCAGCAGGGACAGTATGGTCAACAGAAAGTGTTACTGGACCTCTGTTTCTGCGTTTTGGAGAGAATCAGGGTTTTTGATGATGATGATTCCCTTCCAGATGTTCTTCCTTCTGTGGAAAGGTGCAGCACTCTCCACTGCTGTGGAAGAAGCACAAAGTCACAGGGGGCAGCTCAGTGTAGCCCCGCACACAGGCTGTGGATCAGCACAGAATGGGGACTGAACCCCTGCTTCAGCAGTTATCAGCTGGGTGAACTTTTAATGTCTCCAAGGTCTCTTTTCTCATAGTGTTACTGACTGTTAGATGAGAGAATGCATGAGATACACCTACCATAGGGTCTGGCACATAGTGATAGTCCCATATTATTAATATTTCCAACACTGGCATGGTCAGAGCAGAGAGAAAATTACTCTAGCAGCAAACAGACAAAAAGCCACCAGAACATGACACTAAGAAATTGTCGGCAGAACACATGGGAGGCAGTGGCTTTCCTTAGTGCTGTTGCTAAGGGCTCAGAACTGAAAGTGAGCAAAGGGCACAGAGACTGTGCATGGTCTGCAAAGGACGCAGGATGAGCCTGGGGCAGGAAGCACATCGTAGGCTAGATGCAGCTGGCCCGCGGGAGCCAAACTCAGGTAACTCAAGAAGACAGGGGATGGAGACTGGCTAGAGCAGATTATTCTCCAGACCATGTTTCTTAAGTTACTTGTGGTAAAGAACCAGTTTTCAAAAACTTTTAATGATCAATGCTTTCATCAAAAAACAACCTATAAGAAGCTACTATGATAGTGCTAAATTACAATGAAACTTCCTAAATGCTGACTTTCAATTTCTGTGTTTACTGTGTGGGAACCAGGCATAAGCAGTGCCGAACTCTGGGTAGCCCTGTGTGGATGGCAGAAAAGGTCCTGTTTGATTTTGTGTGTGCTCTATTATTGCCCCCGTTGTTGCTGTTTGGTTTTGTTTGCTAACTGCTTAGCGAGACGGGGTTGGAAGTTCAATCAGAGTCTTCTTCCATAGGGTGTATGGCTGGTTTGTTTGGAAATGTGCTTAGATGAATGCTGTGAAAAATTATGTGGTCCTCATCCAATAGTGTGAGCTCAGACATTGCCACACTGCCCCAGGGATAGCCACAGTGGGGGTGGGGATAGCAGGAGAGTGGATGGGAAGGGGCTTGAATTTGGAAGCTGAGCCCCAGAGCTCCCCCTCAGCATATCCTTCTACCCTGAAGTTAAGACAGAACCTTAATACTAATTATAATACAAATACTATAATTAATGATAATATAATAATAAAGTTTCCTCCAAAGGTCAGAAGTCTAGATGGAATCACACCTCCTGTGTACCTCTATTAACCCTTCTGTTGTCTTCTTAAAGTCTGCACATAAAGAACTTTTCAAGAAGCTTATTAAGAGTCACTTTTGGAATGATGAGGACCTAGAACAGGATGCAGTGAGCTGTCTCCCCCCACTCTTGACAGATGTGGTTTCACCATGAAGAACTTCTGCTTTGGCCCCTGTGCCTCCTGCCATCCAGATGGCTCCGCTCTGGCCTCCAGCCCCAGTTCTCTCCCAGGCCAGCCTCACATCTCCACTGACAACCGGACATTCTCACTAGGACCTCTTGCCTCCCTTCACATGCAGCATGCCTGAAACAAATTTCATTTCCACTCCCCACCCAAACACACTTCTTAAATCCCTATTTCTACCAAAAACACTTTTACTGTACTTTGATAGACAGAGGAAAGTAGTATTTTCTCTCTGCTTCAGCTGCTGGAGGGGAACTAATGCCAGAGGCCCCTCCTATGTCTCCTCTGCCTTCCTTCCTGGTGCTACAGGAGCCAGACTGGGTGAGAATCATCTCACATGTGGTCATGATTTCATTTTTCTTCTTCTTCTTTTTTTTTTTTTTACAATTTTATTTATTTATTTGACAGAGAGAGCACAAGCAGGCAGAGTGGCAGGCAGAGGGAGAAGGAGAAGCAGGATCCACGCTGAGCAAGAAGCCCAACACGGGGCTAGACCCCAGGTCCCTGGGATCGTGACCTGAGCCAAAGGCAGTTGCTTAACCAAGCCACCCAGGCACCCCTCATGATTTCATTCTAAGCAGCTCCCAACCCTTCCCACCCATCACTCTCCCCTCCAAATTACTGTGTGGACCAGATTAGCCTTTTTCTTTTTCTTTTTTTTTTTTTAAGATTTTTTAAAAAATTTATTTATTTGACATGGAGAGAGACATAAGCAGGGGGAGTTGGGGAGGGAGAAGCAGGCTTCACGCTGAGTGGAGAGCCCAATGTGGGGCTCGATCCCAGGACCCTGGGATCATGACCTGAGCGGAAGGCAGATGCTTAACAACTAAGCCACCCAGGTGCCCCCAGATTAGTCTTTTAAAATGACATACTGAGGCTATGCATGATCTGCTCACGAAATCCTTCACTGGTTCCACAACCCCAGAAAATGATATGCAACCTCCTCAACCAGGCTTCTAAGACCTTCTATAACATGGTTGTCCTAACTGACTCAGCCATGTATACAACTACTTCCCAACATAAACTCTTCACTCTGGTCCAGACAATTCTCTTACTTTCCTTCTGGTCTCTGAATCTTTTCTTCCAGGAGGGCCTGAAGTTCTGCCTTCCAGGCCCCTATTCCTCCCCATCCATCCAGACTAGACACAAACCTCTCCTTCCACAAAGCCATCCTGCCTCTACCAGCTCACATCAGCTCTTCTCCTTCTCTGCATACCACTTGCAGATGTTGTCCAAGCCTCATGTCTTGTCATATTATTAACTGTCTGCTTCACATAAGATACTAATATCCAGAAACTTCCCTTTTCTTCTTTGGTATCCAACTTCCTACCACACCATCACAAGGAACCTACAGCTGTGAATATAACAGTGAACCAAAAAACACCCAATGAATCCAAGAGTCAATTCATAAAAGGAGAAAGAGAAAGAGGAAGTCAAAGAAGAGAAGTGGGCAAGAGAAAAGAATTCTGTTTTTCTCTTGGATGCCTAGACATGCATCTTACTATCTCCCAGATTCATAGATTATTTGAATGGAAAAAGCCTTAAAAAACATTGGATCCAATGATATGATACTGACTGTGACAACTTTTTGAAAACCAGAAATAATATACTTGACCCAGAAAGAGACAATCAAAAAGGATAAATACCATTTACTCGCTGTGTGACCTTCAGATTTTCACGTAAACTCTGTTGTTCAGTTTCCCCATTTTTGAAGTATGAATAATGTTAACACTTCCTTGAGGAGCTTTGGGAGTATTAAATGAGATGATGGATGAAAGATACCAGGATTGTGCTGAAACATGGTACAGGCTCAGTGGTTACTGGGGGAAGCTTCCCACCTATCCTCCACCACTAGCCCGTGCTTTGACAAACATGGAAAGCAGTATTTCCTCAAAGCTGGTCACCATCTGTTAATGTGTTGTGAGATCAATTTAATGGGATGTTACAAACATATCTACATGTATCTCTTTCTATTTTAGGTCATGATATAAAATGTATTTCTCACTGCGGGTCAGATGGAAAGGCATCAGGATGAAGCCCTCTACAAATAAAAATGAAATGGCCCACCAAAGCCACACGAAGAGTGCTTTTTTACTAACAATTTCTTATCTTCCAACTTCTCTGGACTTTGGTTTTCCAAAGACCACAATCTTGTTAATGTTTTCTTAATGTAACATAGACCACTATGGCTACACTAATTAATACAGAATCCCTTCCGTGGAGGCCTAAATTCTCTGTGCCTATGGTCAGGTCTAGTATGCATTTTTCTTCGTTAGACAGAATGTTCCAAACACCCTGAGGTAAGAGGAGCACCCCTCACTTGAAATTCCCTTCAGCCCTTAATGCTGCCTTGCCTTCTGCAGTGATTCCATCACCCACATTGTGGCAGAAAACAACTCGGGCTCAGAGGTCCTGGAGTGGCTGCAGGGACAGAATCATAAAGCCAGCTCACAGCTAGAACTCCTTGATGTCTCCTGGCTGATAGAATCCATGGCAGCAGGAACACCAGTGGAGACGACAGGGAAACACCAGCTTGTAAGTGTAATGGTTGTGATTTTCTTTGCCCTTCACTTGAGGATTAGGAACATGGGCTGTAGTAATCAACAGACCTGGGTTAGATCCAGGTTTTCTGCTTACTCCCTGTGTGACCACGGGAAAGTGACTCACCTATCCTGAGTTTCCTTTTCCTCCTCTACAATATAAGATAGCAGTAAGACCTGCCTGACAAGATGGTTATGAGAACTAGAGTCACATAAGGCAAAGCCCTTACCACAGAGCCTGATCTACAGCACCCAATAGGGGTGCCTGGGTGGCTCAGTGGGTTAAAGCCTCTGTATTTGGCCCGGGTCATGATCCGAGGGTCCTGGGATCGAGCCCCGCATTGGGCGCTCTGCTCTGCGGAGAGCCTGCTTCCTCCTCTCTCTCTGCCTGCATCTCTGCCTACTTTGGATCTCTGTCTGTCAAATTAAAAAAAAAAAAGAAAGAAAGAAAGAAAAAGAAATACAGCATTCAATAAATGGTAGCTAGTTTTATGAATAAGACTATATACAAATATTTCAAAACGTGGAAGCCTTGATGTTCTGGTGGCCAGAAGAGCAGAGGGCACCTGTTTTTTTTTTTTTTTTCTTACTATTATCATTCATAAGGAAAAAAATAAGGAAAGTTGGACCCTTAATTCCAAGTCCTTCACTATTCATGTTAGAACTGTCTGGAAGGTTCAGACCATGACTATTTAAGTTCATGGAAAAGGAAAATGGTACTTAATTGATTGTTCTTTTTCATGTTTATTTTTAATGTTTAATTTTCAAAAATATTACATGTTAACAATAGCAAATCTGAATATTAGAGATGTGCATACCATAAACGTTGACTCTCCAATAATTTTATCATCTCTCCAGAGACAACTGCCATCAAACTGCTGTTAATTTTTTTCTTCATAATATCTATTATTATTACTATCAATTGTTATTAAAAATGGATGTTTGTGCATTTGTTTAGGTGAAAAGAGACTATTCAGCTAGTCCCAACCCAGAGCTCCAGAAGACTCCACCACTTGTTATAAAAAAGATCTCTCAATACGCATGTCAGAGAAGAACCACTTTAAACAACTATAACCAAATCTTCACGGTAAGGCGCTTTACAACATCCAGGGCAAATGAAGGGCATGCAGCTTCTTTCCACAGATTTACAAATCCAATAATGAAATCTGAAAAATCTAGGAATGTTCTCCCCCCACTCACTTACCCCCTTTGCCTGATCTCTAATTCCTCTTTTTGTCAAAAATGGATCTACTTCTGTCCTAGAAATGGACAAATACATTTGGAAATATATGTATATTTTTTAGAGATGATTTAAAATTACTATTTATTGAGAATTGACACTTTGGGGCACAACAGTTGTCAAACACAAGTATTTGAAAAACCGAATACTATAATTAGTCTAAAACATAGTTAGCGCAAGTTCCAAAGAAACAACAATAATGCATACACAGCCCTTCCTGGGCAGCCAAACAGAGACAGTAGCCTTTCTGATCTTGGGCAAGTCGCTTCTTTCTGAGCCATATCCATTCAACTATAAATCAGCTAGATTGTCTCTAAAGCCCCACCCAGTCCTGAAGTATGGCAATTGTGTTTCAAATGACCCTAACACACCCACAGCTGTTTGTCTCCCAGCCTAGAGAAAGTAGTCAAGTAGTTAAAACATGCAGTTAGTCTATCAAACACAAAATTCTCGTGTCTAGACTTCCAGCCCCACCTGTACAAGTTAGACCAGGGAACGGCAGTACTGGGCGTGAGAGCAGGATGCCACACAGCTACAGCTACTGAAATGCAAATGCGCCCTACTATAGACAACCTGCCCTGGGTCTGGGGCACTCTGATCACACCCCTTCTTTCATTCACTATGCCCATGGTAGGTGAGGACTGTGTTTTAAATACAAGCTAAGAGATGAAAGTGCCCAGTGATCAAGGCAGAATCCTGGCCACAGGCTGGTGGGGAAGTCTCCAGGGAAAGAGGGCAGCTTCTGACTAGTAATGACTAGTAGGATGCAGTGAGCATGAGATCGGGCTTTGCTTAAATCATTCCTGAATACCTAATTATCTAATGGCAGTGAACTGCAAAGTTTCCTTAGGAAGCGCTCTGTTTGTTTTTTTTGTTTGTTTGTTTGTTTTTGAGCTGTCTTTTCAATTCAACTCCTTTCATTAAAAGGTAGGGGTGCAAAGATATGGGAGAGCCAATCTCACCCTTCAGGAGGTATTTCGACACAAAAGAAGAGCAAGAGGCATTTGCAGGTGACTGCTAGCTAGTCCAGGGGCCAGAAACAGATGGTGGTTTGCTTACCTGGTTTCATTCTTTAGGATGCCTTTGAGGTACTGGCTGAAAACTATGAGTTCAGAGAAAATGAAGTCTTCTGCCTGGCATTTATGAGAGCAGCTTCCGTACTTAAATCCCTGCCATTCACAATCATCAGTATGAAGGACACAGAAGGAATTCCCTGCCTGGAGGACAAAGTGAAGTGTGTCATAGAGGTAAGGGTGAAATGTGATTTGTCCTATTTCCTAATATGTAGGGAAGAGGGGCAAGTAAATGCAGTTAACAGATTTTCCTGTCAACTGTGTAAATGTGGGATGAACAGACGAATAGATGGATGGATAGATAGACAGACAGAGAGATGGACAGACAGACTCCATACTCCAGTATTTTCACAGCTGGGGCCACATTGGGCAAAGGTAGTGGGAACAGAACTCTCCCATACTATCATTGATCACAGTAAAAGACTCAAGTGTCCTAAAAGCTGGACAGCAGGGGAAGGTCCGTCTTCAAACACAGGCTGTGGGAAGGACTGCAGTTCCTCTTACCGGATGCTGCCCTCCAGAATGATGGTAGGAGTGACCAGGCAGTTTACCTGATTCTGCCTCTCTCCCTGTGTGTTCCAACAAGAGAGCCAGGAATGGGGGATTATTTATGTAATAATAATGTTTAAGGATTCCCTAGCAAAGTTGGCCATCCACGAGTAAGTTTCAATAAAGTTAAGTGCAAGGTAAAGTATTCAAGGAAAATCATCTCAATTCTATTTAGAGCTAGACGTCCTAAGAGCTTGAATTTGGATTGGTTTTTCAATGGTTCCAAAATTAACCTGCTCAGGTGATAAGTCCTTTTGTCTCAGCTAGTTCATAGCCATTGAAGAGAAAATTATTACAGACATTTAGGCATACTATTGGTGAACATTTTGGTTTGGTTTCTGTGGAATTGGACTCAGACCCTTCTGTGCCTTCATCCCTGACAAATATAAAGGAGTACTCAGAATGAGCTGAGATTTCTAAACTTACAGGAAGTCTCTTTATTTTGTCAAGATTGGCTAGGGAAACATTCTGAGGGAACAGGGATACATTTCCTGAACAATCAAGCTACTATATCTGGGAGTTTGAGATCCCTTGACTCTCTGATTTTTCACCATCACTACTGTAAAATATTTTTCAACCGTCCATGCAGGAAATTATTGAAGATGGAGAAAGTTCTGAAGTTAAAGCTGTGTTAAATGATGAACGATATCAGTCCTTCAAAGTAAGTAATTTTAGATGTATTTACTGAAAATTATATTTTTTTAAGATTTTATTTATTTGACAGAGATCACAAGTAGGCAGAGAGGCAGGCAGAGAGAGGAGAAAGCACGCTCCCCAAAGAGCAGAGAGCCCGACGCAGGGCTCCATCCCAGGACCCTGAGATCATGACCTGAGCCCAAGGCAGAGGCTTAACCCACTGAGCCACCCAGGCACTCCTTGAAAATGTTTTTTCCGGGCACCTGGGTGGCTCAGTGGGTTAAAGCCTCTGCCTTTGGCTCGGGTCATGATCTCAGTGTCCTGGGATCCAGCCCCACATCAGGCTCTCTGCTCAGCTGGGAGCCTGCTTCCTCCTCTCTCTCTGCCTGCCTCTCTGTCTACTTGTGATCTCTGTCTGTCAAATAAATAAATAAAATCTTAAAAAAAAGAAGAAGAAAATGTTTTTTCAGTTAAAACTATTCTCAGTTAATCCTTATTCTAAGTGGTTGTATCAGCTTGGGTTACCATGACAAAACGCCACAGGCTGGGTGGATTAAACAACAAATATTACTTTTCTTAGAGTCTGGAGCCTGGAAGCCCGAGAGCGAGTGCCAGCATGGTCAGGTTCGGGTTAGGGCTCTCTTCCTGGCTTGCAGATGGCCACCTTCTCAACGTGCCCTCACAAGACACACATGGAGAGGAAGTCCTGTGGGGCCTCTTTTTTGAAAAAAAAAAAAAAAAAAAAAAGATTACTTGTTCATTTATTTGAGAGAGACACAGCAATAGAGGGAACACAAGCAGGGGAGTAGGAGAGAGAGAAGCAGACTTCCTGCTCAACAGGGAGCCCAGTGTGGGCCTTGATCCCAGGACCAAGGGATCATGACCTGAGCTGAAGGTAGACGCTTAGCGCCCTTGTGGTGCCTCTTCTTATTAAGGCACTAGTCCCCTCATGAGGGCCCTACTGTCATGACCTCATATAAACCTAATCACCTCCTTAAGGCCTCATCTCCAAATACCACCACCAGGGCATTAGGGCTTCAACTAATGGATGGAGGGGGACACAATCAGTCCAAATTGTGGTCTAGGAAGCAGATGCCCAGATAAATACGGATGTATGAGCTTACTGCTATGCTGAGGTACAAATTATCTTCTAGCATCTATCACTCATGGGTACAAATATCATGGGGACACTGGGACCATGGGACAAAACAAATCTGCTGGTAAAGAGCAAACCTGTGTCAGAAGCTCCTCACTGCATCCTACTCTCCTGGAAGCAGGGCCTATTACCCCCCAGTGTGCCCCATCCTGGAGTTGCAGGTGACAGAGATTTCTGCTCAGCCCTTCGGTTCTGGGGTGAGGCACAGGCCTAAAGGTGCTTGTAGGCAGGAGCCAAAGCTAAGAGTACAGGCAGCCTGGATTCAAGTTTGGGCTATCAGCTGGGCGACAGTCAGGAATGCATACAACCTACATGAGCATCCCTCTTAAAATATGCAGAGCATGAGTGAGTGTAAGGGACCCTGGGCCAAGAGGAGTGCCCAACAGAGGAAGCTGCTGTCACTCATGGACTGCATAGGCAAGCAACCATCAGAGTACACAGAAGCCTGGGCAGGTGCCAGGCTCCGCCTCCTCACTTCTGTTCCCTTTCATAACACATGTCAGGAGAGGACCCTCCTGAAACTTAAAGCTCTTAAAACTTTGCCCAAAGTTACCATCACCCACCAGCTTGTCATATTCAGGAGAAACTGGGTCAGAAATTTCCTTATGTGCTTTCCTAATCCCTTGACCTTGAAAAGTGTTGCTTCATTGTCATAGTGGTCATTTCAGAAACTAAAGGCATGCCTTACCCTCTGTTTCAGCTCTTTACTTCTGTATTTGGAGTGGGACTGAAGACTTCTGAGAAATGGTTCAGAATGGGTTACAGAACTCTGAATAAAATAAAGCTGGACAAAACCCTGAAATTCACACCAATGCAGAAAGCAGGTAAACTGTCCTGCCTACAGATCTCCTGCTGTGGTCAGGGGCTCATCAGGTGGTGGTAGAGCTAAGTCAGCTGAACTTCAACTCCAATGCTGGTAACCTGGGTCACTTGTTTGCTCTCTTTTTTTTGTACTTGGTTAAAAGCACAAGCTTTTGGAATCGGACAGACCTGGATCCAAATCCTGGCTCCAACACTGGGCGGCTGCATGATCTTGAGCAAGCCTGTTCAAGTTTCTAAGCCTAAGCTACCATGTCTATAACAGGGGGGTAACATTGCTAGTAAATGGGAAATAAATCAGATCATGCTTAAGGTGTGGGAGTGGAGTCAAGGGCAGAAAATGGATGTAAAGATAGAGGAGTAAAAAATATTTGAGCAAACCAAGAGTCATTGCTGGCACAAATGTGGATCTGCTTTAGAAACCACAAGACACCAGTAAATAGAAGGAAAAGTGTGCAAATCTAGACAGATGGTTGATCTAACCGCTTAGGACCCACCAGCTTGAGAAGACAAGACTATGGTGAGACAGCTGAAGGCTGGCAGGACTTCCTACAGGTTGAAGGTGGTGGCTTGGGTGTTTCCATTTATGGAGGGCTGTAGTACACTTTTTTAAATGAAGAAATGCAAATAAGGCCCAAAAAGATGTACGTGTTTTAAACATTTACTTTCAACATGTAATAGAAATACGATAAAACTGCAATCGGAGAGAGCAAGCCACATCCAGCAGTGTTGAGTATAGCCATCCTGTAGTATATTACATCCCTGGTACTTATTTCTCTTGTAACCGGAAGTTCATACTTTTTTGACCACCTTCTTGCAATTCCTCCACCACTCACCCTCATCTCCGATAACCACAAATCTGATTTCTCTTCTACAAGTTTTTGGTTTTAGATTTCACACTTAAGTGAGATTATAGAATATTTGTCTTTCTCTTGACTTATTTCACTTAACATTATGTCCTCAAGATACATCCATATAGTTGCAAATGGCAGGATATCCTCACTTCCGTGGTTGAATAATATTCATACAAACACACACACCCACAACTCCTTTATCCATCCACTGTTGTTAGGTTGTTTCCTAAGACAGCAGTCTTAGCTATTGTGAATAACACTGCTGTGAACATGGCGCTGCGTGAATCCCTTTGACATAGCATTTTCATTTCCTTCAGGTGTATTCCCAGAATACAGAGACCTATCCACCTGGGTCCTAGAGTCCATGTTGTGAATATCAATCAGAAGCAGGACTGCTGGATTGCATACTCATTCTATTTTTAATTTTTGGAGGAAGCTCCCTCCACGGGTCTGTGGGACTAACCAAATCATTATCACAACTGTGTCTGAACTTCCATCCACCACTTTCCAACTCCGAATCTTCCCCTCCTAAATCTATATGCATTATCTTTCAAGATTCATAGGACACAGTTTATTGGTCAAGAAGGCTGGTTCCTCAGTAAGAAGTCCTACAGCTTGCTTTCCAGGTGGATATGAAATATAGGCTCTTTCTTCGCCAGGCAATTTTAAGTCTCTTTCTTACAAGTCAGAAAGCAGAGTCATCGTTACCATGAAAAATTCACAACCAAGAGTATAAAGAACACACTTGTCTCTGGGGAAAGAGTTTGGTGATGCCTGTGGTCATGTTTGCGCTATCTGGGGGCAGAATCCCCTCCCACAGAGGGGATCATGTCATGTGTCACTCTCTCCATTGACCTGCTCAATGGCCCCTCAGGATTCCTCTATTATGAAGACCTTGTCAGCTGTGTGACCAGGGCAGAAGCAGAGGCAGTTGGCATGCTGGTTAAAGAGGCCGTCTGGACATTTCTGCCTGAAGCCTTCGTCACCATGACAGGAGGATTCCGGAGGTAGATAATGAGAGCTCCTTTTGCCTCTCCTGCTCTAACACCTTCAGTGGCTCCCTATATTCAGAAGTTCAGGCTTCCGAGCATGGCACAAAGGCCTTTGGTGATCTGGTACCAGCCTGTCTCTGTGGTCTCATCTTTTGTACCTCACGTTCCCACCCCAGCAACCCCAAATGCCTTGTCTTTGCACACACAGAGCTGTTTCATGCCTCTATGACTCGCTCGTCAGTCCCTTCTGCTTGGACTAGCTTTCCTCAAATTGTCACCTGGCTGACTTCTCCTCATCTTTTAAGACTCAATTCAGATACCACCACCTCCTCCAGGCTCGACCAGACAGACTACCTCAGGGCTACCTGCCAAGTAATTTGTTTGTATACATCCTTTACCTCACTTAGTTTGTAGACATTAGTGCTCTGTGAGAACCAGGAGCCTGGCATAAAGCAGGTACTCAAGAAATATTGGCCAAATCAATGAGTAGAATGAACAAACTCTTCACAGAAACGTGTGCCTCGTTGGATGTTGAGGCCTCCTTCCCGAAAGAGATTCCTTGCCTCCCACCCCTCCACTCCTCCAGCTCTCCCTGTGGCCCTCTTACCTGCTTGCTTTTGGCCATCCTGGCAAGCCAAGTCTGAAGTGAGGGAGCAAGTGGGAGAGGAAGATCAAATCTAAGAAAATGCCTTCAGTCAATGTCCTAATTCTGAGAGTCCTCTCTTGTATCATAGTTCTTGGTTTGCTTGTCGCCATTCTCGTCTCTGTATGGACATGTGGGGGTGAGTGCAGAAGAAATCCTCTCCTTTGTTATTTTTTACCCACACATATGTAATCACATACGTACTATGTGAGATTTTTTTTCTGTCATAAAGTTATTCTATGAAGAGTAGAGTTGTACAACAAGGATATTTTTTAAAAATTTATCATATCCATTTTGTGATGCTCAAAGCTTGAGCACAGGACATAGAAACAAAGGTGACTTTTAAAAATTGGGAGCTAAAAAACTAATTCATTTCCATTTTATACTTTTTTGGTTCAGAGGTAAGAAGATTGGGCATGATGTAGATTTTTTAATTACCAGCCCCGGATCAACAGATGAAGACGAGGAACAACTTTTACCGAAAGTGATAAACTTATGGGAAAGGAAGGTAAGAAGAAGGATCAAAAGTAGATGTTTGGACACTCAAGCAGTCCATTAATACTACTGAATTTTGCATGCTTTTTGCCTCATAATTTTGTAATGACTATCTGATTGTCAATGATTTGCAGCAGCTTACACAATAGCACATGACACCCGATGAGACCTATCCACCTGGGTCCTAGAGTCCATGTTGTGAATATCAATCTTGCATATACAGACTTGTCTTGTTTCCAACGGGGCCAAGGGTGTGTATGTCTCTGTATTGGACGTTCAGGAGCATTACATCTCCGAAACAAATGGAGAGCATGCCACAGACCTGGGAAGTATGAGATGGCCAGCCCAGTTTAGGCATCGGGCAGGACTGCTGGGATTGGGATAGAAGCAGCCAGGAGGTGTCGCTGGTGCCTGGAACTCTCTTCTGTTCAACAACCACCTTGACTTTGTCCTGAGATGGGAAAAAAGAAACTCATGAAGACAAGATGAGCTCAGAAGCACCGACCCACTGAGGAGATGAGACTTCTCCTAGGCTTCCTATTGCCCAGCAGAGGAAGTGAAGGATGGGCAGCAGGGAGAGCCTCCTGCAGGGCCCTGACTGGTGCCCCACTCCAGTGAGAACTGTACTTCCCAAAGAGACCAGAGGGATCCACCCCAGGGACCTACAGGACTGGCGGGCTGACAAGCCTGGGGCTGGTATTTTTCTGGCCCAGATGCATCCTTCCTGAGCAAGCGGGTCCCTGCTGGGTGTGGGCCATGCTCCCTGATATGGCAGAAAGAGAGACACCTCAGATCAAGTGAAAATAAGAGTCAGAAACGCAACACCCTGGAACCAAGAGCGCAAGAAAGAAGGACCCAACAAGGGAACCAGATCCAAATTCATCTGTAAGGCCATCCCCAGCCCCCTCTGTCCTTCTCATAAGAGTGGATCCAGGGACCCTGAGAGTGATCCTCACAGGCCAAACCAGGAGAAGGCAGCATGAGAAGAGTCAGCCCCACCTACACGGGCCCCTCTGCTCTACTTGAGCAGGAAAGGTGGGACTCTCTCATAGATAGTACACTAAGTACACTGCATAGACAGTGCACTAAGGCCCTGGGTGGGGACTGCAAGGCCAGGGTTCCCTGTGAGGACCTATACAGCCTCGGTTTTTATTTATTTATTTATTTTTAAAAATATTTTATTTATTTGACAGACAGAGATCACAAGCAGGCAGAGAGGCAAGCAGAGAGAGAGGAGGAAGCAGGCTCCCTGCCAAGCAGAAAGCCTGATGTGGGGCTCAAACCCAGGACCCTGGGATCACGACCTCAGCTTAAGGCAGAGGCTTTCACCCACTGAGTCACCCAGGTGCCCCTCAGCCTCGGTTTTTAGACACCACCCGCCCCATGCCCTGAGGCTGTCCCGGACTAAGACAAGGATGGAGGAATGGGGACATGGGGACAAGGAGCCTTCCTTCCTCTTGTCTTTCCTCCGTTTGAGGCCGTCATATGTCTGCCCTCCAAGCAAAGAGATGGGCCAGCGGGTGGAGGCCAACATTAAGCCTGTGGGTTTTACTTAGGATGTTCAAAGGACAACCCTGCTGTTTACTGGCTGCATGACCTGGGGCGCTTTGAATCCTTCCTCATCTACGAAACAGGGATATCAAGGCTCCGCCATTTCATTAACGGGGAGGATGAATGGAGAATCAGATAAAGCACCTGACACAGTGACTAGTAAGGGCGAACGCCCGCTAAACACAGGCTGTCAGCGTGATCACGCCTGCGCAATTGTCCCTTGCGCTCTGCTGAGAGCCAGGCCCCGCGCCAGGTAAGGGGACCCGGAAGTAAGCGGGCGCGGCTGCTCTTCCCTCGCGGACAAACAGGCCTCCGGAAGCAGACACTGAGGGCCAGCTGGGTGTCCCAGGTTTGCCCGCATCCTCACAGCCTGGGACCTGTCCCTCCCACCCTGGCTGGGAACTCTGCGTGCGTTAACTTCCACCTCAACCTCGCTCCTCACTCCACACGCGTTCTTACCCCAACTCGCATTTTCCAGATTATCCGGGTGATCGCCCATGCAGGCCTACGCATGCGCATACTCACACAGCACGCACGCGTTACGTTACATCACGTCACGTTACAGTACGTTCCTTGACTGTGAAGAACACCCTGGCAGGGCTGGTCTGAGCCGCCTGTCAGCTGACTCTGAATGCGAGCCTTCTAGAAGACCCCTGGGACAGTGCACGGAGAGGGAGGAAAAGGAGCTTGGAGCACTGTTCTGTGGTGGGGTTCCCCATGGCCAAGGCTCCTTCAGCCTGAAATCTCCCTGGCCAGCACCCCTCAGCCCAAGGAGGGGAGGGCTGCTGGAGGGAGGGGTGGGGGTTGGGCCCTGGTGGGTGGGACCTTGGTCGGGGCCTCTCACTCCTCCCGGAAGGCTGAGAGCTTGAAAGTATTTACACTCTTTAGGGAAAAGAATATATTCACTCCGGCTGAGAAACAGATTTCTAATAGGGGATGTAGAGTCTTCTGAGAAGGGGTTGCAGGGAATTAGAACACAAGGGCGGATGGATCGTGGCCCTCACATAAGGGGAGGGCCTCACCCTCTAGCCTCTCAACCCTCCCTGCTCCGCTGGCGAACCTGATACTAAACTTGGGGCCACCGGGGACTCCCTCTTTGTGAGAAGTGGAACCTCGGGAGCTGAGCGCTCCTCTCCTACGGTACCCCAGGGAGGGAGGGAGGAAGGAACAGGGGAAGGCCTCCCTCTCCTTCTTTGTCAGGAGTCAGTTTCCAGTAGAAGTAAAGAACATGCTGGTAGGAAATGTTCCCATCTACAGCCAGAGCCCGAAACTTCAAAGGAATTTTCAAAGCAGGAAAGAAGTTACCGAAAGGGAAATGGGGGGCAACAAGGAAAGAAACAGTAGAACATAGAGCCCCAAAACAGCCCAGGCTAGAGAGTAGGAAGCAACATCAGGGAGTGTGTGTGTGTGTGTGTGTGTGTGACAACGGTGCCCTGCAGCAGCGCAGAAGGGAAGTGCCTAAATAAGCCCTGCAGCAGCGCAGAAGGGAAGTGCCTAAATAAGCAGACAGCAACATTTTATTCCAGGCATGCCTTCCCAAATGCCTTGCAAGATTCAAAGCAAACCCCTCCCAAGGATGGCCCATTGTCTAGGACCAGACAGTGTGGCAGAAGTGCAAACACAGCTTACAATTATTAGAAAGACAGTTTTGTGGATTTTGGTGGGAGGTGGCTATTTTTGCAAATTTAACTTTAAAGAAAGGCTTGTGAATATTTTAATAGCTCACTCTTCAAATGTACATAATTCAAATTTACAAGAAAGGCTACTGTAATGCACTAATTTATGTAAGTTTCATTAAAAAGCAGAATTGTGTTTTCCTCAGCTGGTGATTAGATCACCCTAGGGCAACATTTGCCACCTTCCCCAGAGGGTCTCCCGGACATCAGTGCTTCCCTCTCAGTCCCCTCCAAATGCTGTGTTCTTCCTAATAGCGTTCCTGGGGGAGCCACTGAAGGGCTAGAGTTCCCTCTTTTGAGGTCAGAAAAGGATCCCCTTCAACGTTTGGCTGAACCGAAACAATGTCTCTTGGAGGGCTGCAGAAGAAATGCAAAGCATTCCTTATAACAAAATGAACGGAACCAGTAGTGCTCAAACTGTGGTCCCTGGACTAGCAGCACCCTGGGAACGTGTTAGAGATGCAGAATCTCGTCCTCCCTCCTTCCCTCCACTGAATGACCCTGGGCACAGAGTCTGTGCTACAAACTCTGCTGTGACAAACTGTCCAAATGCTTCTGATGATAAAATTCGAGAACGTCTGACCTAAGGACAACAAATCACATACCCTAATAGCTATGATTGAATTCTTTCAAGGTTATTTGGGTTTTTAGTTGACACTCAGATTTAGCATTTATTACTGCCATCTCCCTGCCTGTCCCCCGAGCAGACAAATTGGGGCATCGCTGGGCACATCTTAGAATCACTTCCTTTCTTTCTGACTCAGGAGCAGTAGGTGAAATAACTATCACTAACATTATGCCACTCTCCAAGGCAGACAGAGTGACAGTCTTTGTCCTCAAAGGGATAAGGCAAGTTTCTGAGCACTGACTTGTAATTCAGAAGTAAGGAGAAGGGTTCTGGGGAGCTTTGGCCTAATTGCTAAATTCCTCTGCAGCAGAGAGAGGATAATAACCCACTTCCTGGCTTCCTCTCCCAGTGTGGTCAAGTGGACTCATACAGCAAGGACAAAACATGGCCACGTTCTGCTCAAATCTGTGAAGCTTCTGTTGAGATCATTAAGAGCCCAGTATAAAACGGTAGACCCTATCCACCAGGGAGTCTTCCTGATGTCTTTCTGTTTGTTTTCAGGGATTACTTTTATACTGTGACCTTGTGGAGTCGACATTTGAAAAGTTGAAGTTGCCTAGCAGGAAGGTGGATGCTTTAGATCATTTTCAAAAATGCTTTCTGATTTTAAAATTGCACCATCAGAGAGTGGACAGTGGCAAGTGCAGCCAGCAGGAGGGGAAGACCTGGAAGGCCATCCGCGTGGACCTGGTCATGTGCCCCTACGAGCGCCGTGCCTTTGCCCTGCTGGGCTGGACTGGCTCGCGGGTAAGTGCTATATGGGTCCAAAAGATATGGGCTGGGTCTGCAGGGGTCCAGGAGAGAGACCGCGGCAGTGGAGGCAGGGTAACAGGGAGGAGTGCCCAGAAACCTCCAGATCCGGGCATTCTACCTGCATGCAGTCAAGTGAGACTAATTAATTTAGAACAGTATGGCCCCGGGCTGGCAGCTGCTCACCTGGAGATGTGTAAATAACCCCCCCATCTCCCACCCCCCATCCCACCATCCCTATCCAAGCTCCCGAATCAGAAACTTTGGGGATGGCGCCCAGGAATCTGTGTTTGAAAAAAGCCCTGCACATATTTCATATTTCTGATGTAGCTAGAGTGTGAGGACCAATGCAGAGAAAGCAGCAAGGTGGCTGAGCGTACAGGTTTGGCTTCTCCCAGAGCTGGTCACGAAGCACTGCTCTCCCTCCTACCAGCTGGGGGATCTCTAATGAGTTCCCTGTGTCCTTGAAGACTTGGTTTTTCCATCAGGTCCTAGGGACCTCAACCACCTCTTGCTGAGGGGCTGCCGGGATAGGTGAGATGAAGCTGGCAAAGCCCTCAGTACCACGTGGGCCACGTGGTCAGTGCTGGCCAAGTGGCAGCTCTCACTCCCACCATGTATTATTCACAACAGTGGTGCCCCGATTTGATTCTCATCAGCTTGAGCTCCCCACTCTGATGTAAGCACCCCTCCCTTCTATCAGTGTCCCAGGGTAGCTAGCTATGACTTTGGTGACGTGTGCCTTTAGAGGGTTTTGTGTAGATGAATGACATAACACAGATTAATTGTCCTCAACCTTGAGTTAAGTGCCCAGTGCCTTTGCTTGAGCTGCAATTGTTTCAACAGAGGGTCTCGGTCCTAGAATTTCTTACTCTCACCAGAAATATTGGCTGACGTTTACATTCATGAAAGCTGGAAAAACTGATGGAACAATATATCATAAATGCAGCTTGTTGACCTGAATCTTTGGGAACACAGAGTCTGTTGAGAAAGGGGAGAGTTCCAAAAGGAAGTTCAAGGTTACACAAGGTCAGGCCACTTAGGAATCACTAGCAGAAATGGTTTCCTCTTGTCCATTTTGTTTGAAGATGGGTGTAGGGGTACCTGGGTGGCTCAGTGGGTTAAAGCCTCTGTCTTCAGCTCAGGTCATGATCCCAGGGTCCTGGGATCAAGCCCTGTGTCGGGCTTTCTGCTTAGCAGGGAGCCTGCTTCCTCCTCTCTCTGCCTGCTTCTCTGCCTACTTGTGATCTCTGTCTGTCAAATAAATAAATAAAATCTTAAAAAAAAAAAAGTTTTGAAGATGGGTGTATTTCCAGCACACTCTAGTCTCTTCTCTCAGAATCCTTGAAATTACTGCTATTAGTTCTGCAGGTGTTGATAGAACACTAAGCTTTTCGCTGGGCCACTTTAAATGATTTAACCTTTTTAAGCCCCAATTGTGCCATCTCTGTGGTGAGTAACAGTGGTGCCCACCTCCAGTGTCACCATTTGGGTTAAATGAGAGGCTGCATGAGTTTAAATGTGGCATGCGCCCAGCATATGGTAGCTACTTATGTTTTTATCTTTATGCCCTATTTATGCAGTCACTAAACATAGTGTGTTTTGTCTCCAGGTTGATACCTGTTGGTGGGCGACCAGAATTAGTTCTAGTCTAAAATTCTATAGGTGAGAAATTCATTTTCACCTTTTTACCCAGAGGTTTCAGAGCCTATGAATTATTCTCCACACATTTCATCTATTAATCTCACCTTAATTTGGCGCCTACAAATGTGAACGGTGCCCTTGAGAGTTTTGCAGTACACAACTTGCACAGCTGTATGCAGCAGCTCTGGATCCATCTCTGAAGTCTGTTGTGACCAATGACACAGCAAGCCTGATACCATTACCCCTCCTCAGTGTCCAGCCTTTCTTTATCTGAAACACAAGACATTGTCCTTGCCATGCCTGTTTCACAGGGTCATTGTGAGAAACTAAAGAGGCTTTAAAGCAAAAGGCAGAACTGTCTCAGGTAAAGTGCCTGAGCTTTGGGATGCAGGAGTCTAGGTCCTAGCTCTATCATTGGTTGTGTGGTGACGTAAATGACTTAAGCTCTCTAGGCGTCCTTTCTTCATCTGAAAAACAGGCTAATAACAGCTCTAGCCTTACAGGATTGTAATGAGCATTTAACGAGACATTGCCCTCATCTCAGCACAATTCTGAGTCCAACTGTGTACTTAAAACTGTTCCCTTTGAGGTACTTAAAGAGTCTTTCAGACTCTTGTAGAAGTTGTTAAATATTAACAGCAAAAGAGCACATCAGAAAATTAATATAAAGCAAGAAGTCAGCCCAGTGCCTGGCATAAGGTAAACTCTCCAGAAATATTAAGAAGGATATCATTGCCTGGTTTATAGCCATGGCCATCCTGACTGGTCCTCACCCAGTACAGCTGAGTGATCCCGTTATAAATCAGATCAGGTTACTCCCCTGTCCAAAACCTTGCAGAGACTCCCCATTTAATTCAGAGTAAATGTGGAAGGTCCTATAGTGGCTCGTAAGACCCTGCAGGATCCTCTCACCCTCTTAATGCCTCTGAACTCCTACTGCTCTCAGGGGCCAGGCTTACTTCTCGCTAAGGCTGTGTTCTAGCTGTTCGTCTGCCCAGAAAGCTCTCCCCCCAGAGTCTACTTGGCTAACTCCTTCATGTTTTTCAATTCCTTGCTCAAAACCCCACCTTCTCAGTGAAGCCTGCCTTTACCTTTCAGCATATCCTGTAATTTATTTATTCCGTTCTTGTGTCTTTTCTGTGTCCTCTGTTCAAATCCAAGCTCCACCAGGGTAGACGTGTTATGGTCTAAGCACAGAGAGCATACCTGGCACATAGCAGATGCTCGCTAAATACGTGTTCAGTAAATATTATTATTCTCCAAATAAAAGACATCATTTCTTACAGCCTATGGGGAAATGTTCTGAGGTTTTAGCAGAGGAGTCCAGGAATACCTCTGTCAACACACATAACTAGGGAGCTGAGGACAGTCTCTCACTGTCCTCATTATCTCCATCCTCCCCAACCTTTCCCAACACATTGTGAGCAGCTATTGCTCTAAATCCTGGGGGCGGCAGCAGGGGTGGGGCCATGAAGATAGTGTCCCAGGGCTGGGAGGAAGCTCAGTGCCAAACAACACCGTCATATTTTCACAGACCAGCAGCTGCTGCATCCAGAATCTGCTTCACCCTGTTTGTCCACAACCCTGGCTCCCCCTGTGGCACATTATCAAAGACTTCTGTTTGGAAAGTCTGTTTTCTTACACATGGCGTGGTGATGGGGAAGGTCCCCACAGCAGCCAGCTTTCCTAAAGTAGGAGATGGCTCCTCCCACTAGAGGGCGCCATTATTCCACGCTTTCCTCCTCTCACAGGGGAGGATCAACATTTCTAGATCTGTGCTGCTCTCAGGTAAAACAACATGAATGGCAACTGCCCTCTATCTCAGGTTTCAGCTTTCACTCCCTGCAGCCTTAGAGCCCACCCTTGACCATGGGACATGCTATTCTGGGACAAGTGGCTCAAACCATCAGTTTTACAGAATCTCATCTGAGAGACTGTTTGAGAGGGAACCTTACTTACTCACTTCCTTCATCCTCCTGTTCAACAAATCAAGATCAGAGAAGCTGGGTGACTTGCCAAAAGATGCACAGCCAAATAGGTACAAAATCCAGGCTGTAATCTGGGTCTCCTGACTCCTCATCCTCTCTTACTATAGTGATATTCCAAAACAAAACTACTATTCATCCAGCATTTACTTGGGGCCAGCTATTATCCTGGAGACAACCCTCCCAACATTTATTTACTCATTTGACAAACATTTGCTGCACATCTTCTATGTGCCAGGCACTATTAGAGAAGAGAATGAGGTCATGAACAAGCCAGGCTTCTATTTTCAGGGAGCTTACATTATGGTGTGGAGGGACAATCACAGAGCTCTGTCATCACAGAACCTTGCTCCCAGGGAGAAAATTGCTTTGAGAATGTTTAGTGGAGATAAATAGATATCTCACTGTAGAGAGTTAGATATCTCTAAACACATAATATCAAAGACATTCTAGGCTCGATAGTCATTTATTTTAATTATATCTCATCCAGCAGTTTGAGAGAGACCTCCGACGTTATGCCTCGCATGAGCGCAAGATGATCCTGGATAACCATGCGTTATATGACAAGACCAAGGTAGAGTTGTCTACCCAAGATGGGCTTCTTTGATCATCATCCCAATGGTTAGCTCTCTGAGCAATTTTCGTGAACTGATTTTAGTGTCCAGGTTCCATTTCCTTTGCCCTGAGTGTCCTGTTCTCCCAGATCACAGTTGAGGACAGCTAGAAGATTCCTGATGGGAGCATGCTCCCCACCTGGCCTGGAATGTACCTCAAGGGCTTTGGGCTCAAAGATGATGAGCTTGTTGGGCCCTGAGAACCAGTTCAGCAGTGAACATTAGCTGAGTTTGGTGTATCTTTGTATCTTTAGTGAATAATTCCAAAGGAAACCAATCATAAATACCACTCAAGTACCCCTTAAGTGCAATGGGCAGTAGCATTTTAAGTTATCACATAGGTCATTAATGAGAGCACTGCAAGAGAGAGAGCAACAGAGCTGCCCTGAGATGTAGACAAGCAGTCAGCTGGGCTCACTCCCCAGCTATGGAACTCACTCGGTATGCTAGATGTACACTGGTCATGATCCAAATTCATGCCTCAGCAAAATGAAAAATTACTCTATGAATTACAAAGAGTTAAATATTCATCTGTTAAATCTACATGCCAAAGTCTACTGTTTTTACAGTGGTCAAGGACACTAAACTAAGCTCAGAGGGGAATAAGACACAAAATAACTAAAAGTAATGATCTTGACACTCTAGGAGCTTACAGGCCAGCTGAGCTGTATTATTTAGAAGCTATCTCAGTTAAAAGTCAGAAACCCACTCCAAGATGGCACAGCAAAAAAAGGGTGCTTGGCTTATAATTGCAGCATCTGGGAGCAATACTGACTTCAGGTGTGGCTGCATCCAGCTGCTAATGCAGGTTTCCCTCAGTGTTGGTTTCCTTCTCAGGCATGGTCTTCCCACGATTCCCATCCTTCCAGCCTGACAGAGAAGAACCTCTTTCCTAATAGTTCTGGCAAGAGTCCTAGTTGATATTCACTGGCCAGGCCTAGGCTGTGTGCCCAACCTTGAACCCTTTACTGTGGCTCTGATTGGTCAGGCTTGGATCACGCTGAGATGGAATTAGTTCCACACCTGGTCCTCGTGGACTGAGAGGAGGGAGTGGTGGTTTTCCAAAGAAAAGTCAAAGTGATGCTGTCAGATGAGAGGACTGTAGATTGGCAGGAAAGCCTCACCTGTCAAGCATGTGAGTGGAGGCACATTCACATAACACAATTTAAGAATACTTACAAATGAACACATTCTAAATAGTCTAACATAACGGAGTATATCTTACATGCCCTACGCTGTGCTATAGGCAAGAAGGAATGACAGAGAAGTGGTGCTTGGTCTAAAAGAGATCATGGACTGGAAGCCTGGTGGGGTTTGGGGTGGGGCAGGTGAGGAAGGCCAGAGGGAGAACCCAACATATACAGGTATCCTATAATTGCTTCTTGCTTCTCCTCATTACCTGGGACAGGAGTGCCTCATTTTGGCTGCACCTGAGAATTACCCAGAGCCTTTAAATAGACTGGTCATAGGACCTCTTCTGAGATTCTCATTTTACTGGACCGGGGTGTGGCTCAGGCTTCAATGTTTTTTTAGAAGTCTCATCAGGTGGTCCTAATGAACAACAGTAGTTAAGAACTACAGATCCATAGAAAAAATACCAACTGCTTGTAACTAAATATGTAAAGTTGTCAAAACTTTACCTTAATCTATGAAATATCATATTTTGGGGTTAGAAAATATAAAAATTACAGAAGTCAGTTAAGATCTAAAGAAAAGAAGCCAGTTAGATGACGTTTTATACTCAGAAGCAGGGAATTATGTTTTGGTAACAATTCATTCTGCCAAGACAATTTACAAGTAAAACTCACTATGTCAGCATCAAGATGTTTAAAAATATCTAAATGCACATATTTCTTTTTATACTTTCAGAAAATATTTCTCAAAGCAGAAAGTGAAGAAGAAATTTTTGCACATCTGGGATTGGATTACATTGAACCATGGGAAAGAAATGCCTAGAAAAAGTTGTCAACTTTTTTTCAGCCTTTTTTTTTTTTTAGGTTAAGTAGATTATGCTTCATATTATCGTAAAGATGCCTTAGAAAAATATGAGATTCTTTAAGCCTTATTGAAATACAGATTGCCTTTAGAAATAGTTTTGAAAACATGATAAGGTAGCACCTGGCAATGGGTTATGCTCTAGTAGGCCATTTGTATGACTGGGGCTTAGAATTCACAGTGCATTTTTCCATAGAAATGATATTGAAATGGGTGGCTTATTTCCAGAGAAGCTCATCAAAACCCACTTTGCCCACAGGGTAGCTGAGATACTGTATATTTGGAATAAAAACAGAAGGAAACAAGAGATGGTGGAGTCTTCTTTTTCACTCAAATACCATAAAATATTCTAAACAAAAATGTAACAAAATGAAAGAATGAAGAGTTGAAGATTTATCTTGAGGAGAGAAACAGTTTTAATGAGAAGATCAGAGATTCCAGAAGGGGTTCTAGGTCCCTTCTGGAGCTTTTGGAGGATGGGGTCTTAACTCTAGACTCACTGCGCTCAGGTCAGAGTCTGCTCCTCTGATCACAGTGGAGCTGTGCTCTAGGTGTCCTAGTACAAGGCCACACACAGGATGTATTCCCACTGCTTTCACTCAGAAGTGCAGTTTCCTAAATGCCAAAGGAATATCTTCCCTGTTTTCTGTCTCTGAGTCTCTCTCTGGATCTTAGTGGCCCTTTCTCTCTCAGGGAGATGCTCTTTCTTGATCTTTTCATCTTAGGACACCCAGGGTAAGGGAAGCAGCTTTGAAAGCACATGTTGGTAGGTGGCAGTAATTCATCGGATTTGTGTACTTAGTTATTTGAAGAAGAGGGGACATGTTCATGAGCAATCAGAGGCCCTGAGTGAGAAGGAAGTGCCTCCACGGCATATAAAAGTGGAGTTGGTGGATGGATCCTGAGACACTATGGACCCAAGTTCTTCCATTAGGAGACCCTGCTTGTTCACTAGCAGTGGTCCTCCCTGCATGAGGGAACCAGGACTCCTGGAAGCCATGGTGAAGGCCTGACCTGAGCCAGCTACGGCCGTTCACAGACTTTCCTCAGATGGCAAGCAAATTGCTACTTAGCCCACCCTTCTGATTCTGTGTTCATTCACTCATGAGTCTTCTTGCTCTCTTTTCCTGGAGAGTGCAGTGGAGGCCTTTCTTTCCACTCCCACAAGTAGATATAGCCTTCATTTCTAATAATCTCTTGGAACAACGCTTGCTTTCACTCCACCTTGTTTTCCCTCAAAAGATGCGCGCGCGCGCGCGCACACACACACACACACACACACAGAGTCTGTTGTAGAATCACCTTCCTTAAGTACTGTCTGATCACAGACACAAATGGGAGCAATGAATCGTCCAGCTATGTGCTACCCTTGTGGTCAGGGAACAGATGTCTCCACATGATTTCTACCTTGAGACATTCAGAAATAAGAAATTGCTTCCTCTCATACATCCCCTTTATGTTTTATTTATAGCCCAACTTGCACCATACTAGCCCTGGCAATCCTTCCCATGGAAGCCAGGTGTGATGGGTTTCAGGGTTTTGTTTTTTGTTTGTTTGTTTGTTTGTTTGTTTTTGTTTTTTGAGAAAAAAGATGATAAAGCAAGACACACAGAAATCAAACCCTTTCCCCAAAATCATAAAGGAAAGCATAGGACAAGACTAAAATCCACAGGCTCCTTCTGGACCTCACTTGGTGATTCACTGCTTATTAAACAACAAGATCTGAGTGTTGGAATGAACCCTTAGCTCTGTCACCTACAGAGACAAACCAACCCAAAAGTTTTCCAGATCTTCAAAGGAAATTTGGATTGGTTAAGAAGCAGCTTGGCATCTCTTATCACTCTGAGCACAACTCCCTGGGTTTTCAGCTCTGTTCCAGCTCTAGATTCTGCTCCTTGATCGAACTGTATCATTCCAGGCTCAACCTGGGCATAAGCCACCACAGTCCCCTCCTTCTCTCCATTTCAACAGTGGGACGGTAAGTGTCAGGCATGGGCTCCTCGCTTCCTGCTACAGTCTTCACATATACATGGGCTCCTTCTGCTCCCATCAGATTCTTCTCATGTGTGGGTGACCTCCTAGGATTCTTGAGAAAACAAACAGGTTTTTCAAAAATAGAGCAAAGACTTCTGCTTCTGACCCAAATGGGGCAACAGCAACCAGATTACCCTCCCACCTGAAATAACCAAAATCAGAAAAAAACCAAAAAATTAAAACAATAGTTTTCAAGATGCTGGACATCAGGCAAGGAAGGATATAATTCTTGAGAGACAGAGAACGAATGAGAGGAGGTCTACAATTGCCAAGTTCAATGTCTTGGCAGATTTTTTCTGGCCACTCAACTCTCTTCTGTTTAACCTTAGCTTGGTGTTCCTTTTTCATTCCTTTTACCTTTAATCTATTAGTTCTTTATATTTAAAGTGAGTTTTTGCAGGCAGCATACAGTTGGATCTTGTTTTTATATCCAAACTGATAAAAAAAATTTTTTTTATTTTTATATCTCTACCTCTTAGTTGGGGTAGTTAGACCATTTATAGTTAATGAAGTCATGGTTGGGTTTAAATGTACTATCTTCCTATTTGTTTTCTGTTTGTTCTGTCTATTTATTACTACTTTTAAAATTTTTTTCTGCTTTCTTCCATAAAGATTTTAGGAGCATCTTATAGAGGTCCATGAAAAAAAATCTTTTGGGATTTATATTGGAGTTACATTTATCATATAGATTGCTTTGAGGTTGTTTGACATCTTTATGCTCTTCAGTCTTCATATCCAGGAGCTTGGTATATAACTCCCATTATTTAGGTCTTATTTAATATATTTTACTGAAGTTTTATTATTCTCTACAAAGGGGTTACAGCTTTCCTTAGACTTATTCTTTAGCATTCTACTTATTTTTATTACCACTACAAAGTGGTATTTTTTAAAATTACTTTTTCTAGGTGATTGTTATTGATTTTTAGAATACAAAGTACTTTATCATATCCAGGAAACTTGTTAAAATCTCTCCTTAATTTTAATAATTTATCTGTAGATAAATTTGACTTTTCTATTTGGATAATCATATCATCTGCAAATAATAATAGTTTTGTTTCTTCTTTCCCATTTTTATACTTTCTTCTTCTTTTTCTTTGTATTTTAATCTGTACTGAGGTATAATTGACAAACAAGATTATAAGATGCTTAAAGAATATGATGTGATTTTTTAATATACATACACATTGTGAAAGGATTTCCCTTATTGAGTTAATTTCTACTTCTTTTTCTTAATCTACTGCATTGACTAGGACCTGAAGTACAGTATTGAATGGAATTCTATTCTGTATTGAATTGAGCATCCTTGTTTCTGATCTTAAAGAGAATTCATTTGACCTTTAAGTATGATGTTTGCTGTAACTTTTAAAAAAAAAAAAGTCTTCTTTCCAGTTAACTCCTTATTCTATTTTCAACTTGCTAAGAGTTCACATCACAAATGGCTGTTTAATTTTTTTAGACTCTCTTCTCCTATTGAGATGGTCACACAATTTTCCTGTTTTAATTTGTCAGTGAAATAAATAATATTAAATTGATTTTCTAATATTACATCAACCTTGAATTCCTATCCAGCCAATAAAAATATAGTGAGAATCTCCTTTGTGCCCAAGCTTCATTGGGTTGGCTCTTTTCCACATGAGTCCACATTGTACTTCTTCCATACATGGAAGGTTTAAAAACCCTTAGCTTTCATGTATTAATGACATACAGTGATTAATGACATACAGTGATTAAAGAAAAGGTTTATTTGAGAGAGAGACAGAGAGCACAGTGGGGAGGGAGAGACGGAGACAGAGAGAGAGAATCTCAAGCAGACTCTCCGATGAGCCTGGAGCCCAGTGTGGGGCTTGATCTTATGACCAACCCTGAGATCATGACTTGAGCCCAAATCAAGAGTTGGACACTTAACCAACTGAGCCACCCAGGCACCGCGTTGATACACAGAGATTTTAACCAAGAGTGCTTACCTCAGCAATCTTGGGATTGTCATAGATTTCTGAAATTTCACATGGCCTCTCAATTTCCTAAGTTGATAAAAAGAATTTAAAAAATGAAAAAGAAATGAAGGGTCACAGCATTTCCCTATGACAATGATTAAAATCAATGGTTCTTAAACCTGCATGCACATAAGAATCACTAGAACACTTTAAAAATAAAGTAACCAAACGGATAATAACCATCCCCCCAAAAAAATCCATAAATGAGAGATACCACTGTAAGTTAACTTCAGAAATAATCCAGGATTAACAGTGGAGAGAAGTGTGTAGGAGTAGAGATCAAACAAGATTGGCCACATTTTGATAATTGGGTTCATTATACTATTCTCTCTATTATAGTAGACATTTAAAATCCCTCATGCCACAGCCCTTTTGTTCAGAGATACTAATTTAATTGGTTTTGGTGATTGGTATTTGTAGTTATAGTATTAGTATTGGTAGCCTCCTAGATGCATGTTAAAGTGCACCAAAGGTTAAGAAACTATGATTTAAATAAATGACACCACCACCAACCACAATACACCTTACTGTGTTTAAATTTAACAGCTTGTCAACACATCTGTACAACCATGATCTCAGTCCATCCTCACAACCTCCTAAAATAGGGAGGGTATTTTTTATGACTTCTGTTTTGGAGTAGAACTAACCAAGGCCCAGAAAATGTGAAGTCACTTGTTCAGAGTCACATAAGTCATAAGTGGCAGAACCAGGTGTAGAGGCCAGGTGGTCTGTCTCCCGTTAATGCTTATCAGTGTTGAGAACAAACAGGACTGTTCACAGAGGATGGAATTAGAACCCAGAGTCCACACAACACGGTTGTATTACAACCACAGAAACTTCTTGGGTATTGTCTGGGTGGCCTTTGAATTCTGAGCCTGGTCTCCAGAGCAAACCAGCATTTGGAGGGGTGGGGTGGGGTTGGTAGATTCCCTGGGGGCTGATGTGTGTTCTGATATAGAAAAAGGGCAAAGATAAACAGAGCCTATACCTACCATAGACCCCTCAGCAGCTGTTTGTCTCCTACCTTTCCTGAGATTGTCCCCACTCTCTTTACTAAGCTTAGGCCCTTCTGTCCTTGACTTCAGAAAACAGACCCACAGTACAGGTGTGCATTTGCCATGGCAACACCTGTCCCTCTCCACAGTTACTTTCTGCCACCCCAAATACCATCCTTATTGCCACAGATTTCCTAAAGTGAAGGTTGGGTGACAGATCAGCTCTGCCCGGAGAATAGTATCATGAGTCTGAGATAGAAATTGAGGGGCAGGAACATCCCCCATCATGTCCCCCAGGAAACAGATGCGGATCCTGACACCCTCAGCCCAAAGCAAGTTCACTGAAATACTGACTCCTGCCAACACAACCAGACCCAAAGGAGCTTGCTCATCACCTCAGAGGAATCATTGCTGCTTCTTCTTCGGCGGATCAGCATGAATAGTAGGGACACCAGCAGGGCTGTGGCCACCAGGGATGGGATGCCTGCAGCTAATCCAAGCGAGGGCCCACAATCCTGCCATACAGAGAAGGGCAGAGCTTTATTCTCCAAGAATAAAGGGAAAGTTAGGTTGATTAAAAATAAAACAAAACAAAAACCTGTATAGCCTCTAAGTGTCATATACAAAATCAAAAGATTAATAAAATAATGTAGAAAAAGGTGTTTGCAATATACATGACAAATGACTCATGTCATAGGACTTTATTTATATAGTTTAAATCAATGGGAAAAGGATGATAATCCAGGAGGAAAAATGGGCAAAGGATATGAACAGGTCATTCCTACAAACTGAAATACAGATGTCTCATCAACATAGTGAAAGCTGAGAAACAATTCAAAATGATTAGATACTATTTTAACCTATCAGTTTGGCAAAAAGTAAAAAGCTATATCCCACATCATTTTGATGTAAATGTATACATTTATTTGCACTACATGCATTAAGCAATTAATTTCAGATTACCTGGAAATATCAAAGATAATCTGCAGAATCCCTATAAATGCTCAACTCTCGTATGTAACATACCTACAAAGAAGTACACAAATCATAAATATACAGCTGGACGACTTGACATGTGGAACCCACGTAGCTAACCAGCACACAGATGAAGACTGGTAGGGACCCCAGAAGCTGTCCCTATACTCCCAGTAAAGGCATGTGTGGCCACTATCCTGAATTCTGTCACTGTAGATTAGTTTTGTTTTTGTTTTCCAGGATCACCTAGATGGCCATGAAAAATATGTATGGTTTTATGTCTAGCTTTTTCTGCTTAACACTTTGGGAAAATTGCTTGTGATTTCTGCATGCTTGCCCTCATTTTTGAGCTGAGTTGGTTGTAAGAATAATTGTTGAGCCAGATTCTGTGTTTGGTGACAGTTCACATATTTGAACTTTACTCCTCGAAACAAAGATAGGAAATGCCTAGAGCATTATTATTCCCATTTTACAAGTGACCAAACCGAGGCTCTATGTGACATACTTACTGCTTCTTTCCCACTTGTAGCAGGTGGGGAGGAAGTCTGTGTGGGAAAAAAAAATACGTCTTAAAAAAATAAAACCACACAATGCACATTATACAAACAGCCCACCCAAGGTTAAGCTGTAATGCCTAAATGCCCTAACTGGAAGATCCAGGGTCCGTGCTCTTCACCGCTGGGCTACACTGCCATCCGTGACCCAGTTTTTGTACTTGATAGTTCGGTATGGCTCAGTAGAGACTGACTTGCATATGTATCCTTGTTCCAACCCCCCCCTGCAGATAGGCTCTGATGAGCCCCGTATTCCCCTCTCACCTACTTCACTGGGCACTGGCCTTCTAGTCATTCAGCTGCACCAAAAGAGAAGGGTTATTTATTATTTTTTTCTAAGTTTCATTTATTTATTTGAGAGAGAGAGCGAGAGAGAGCACACAAGCAAGCAGGGAGAGGGACAGAGGGAGAGAGAGAATCCTGAAGCAGGGTCCCTGCTGAGTGTGGAGCCTGACTCAGGCCTCAATCTCAGAAGGCTGAGATCATGATGGAAGCTGAAATCAAGAGCAGGCCCCTCCCACCTCCTGAGCCACCCAGGTGTCCCCAAGGGAAGGGATATGTAATAGAACATAACTGCCAGATAGGGTGACCAACCATCCAGAGAACTGGCCCAGGATACAGGATGTGCACTGCTAACACCAGACAGTCCCAAACTGGGATGGCTGGTTGCCCTACATAGGTCCAAAGGGGGAGGGGACAGTTCTCAGAGAAATGGGCTATGAACAGAGAAGGCCTTACACACAGTGATGACTAGCATTTACAGGCTCCCCTCTCGCTCTCCCTCACCTCCGCGTTCCCAAGCTTCTCTGAGTTACTCTCACAGGGTAGGCCAAACCAGAATAAGACAGAACCTGAGGTCTCTACAGACCTAAGTTCAAGCAGCCAGGGGGAATGTTCCAGCTGGGACCATATCAAGGGTTTTGACAGGTACAGAGAGGGCTGGGGGTTGGGGGGAGTTGTGTGAGGGCAACAGTGAGGCAGGGCCCTACTGGGAGGGCAGAGTGGGTGGGACAGAGATCCAGGGCGGCCAGTAGTGGGCGCCAGAGGCCGGCAGTGAGTCAGGAGGTGACCCCTTTCCGCGGCTCTCCAGGACTATGCCCACCCCCCCACCCCCCCCACCCCCCCCACCCCCCCACCCCCCCCACCCCCCCCACCCCCCCCCCCCCGGCTACGGTAGAAAGGATGGCTGGCTCACGCATCCTCTTACCAGGTAGATTCAGTTTATTCTCTTTGAAGAACAATGTAACTTATCAGAAAAATTTGGCACGGCCAAACGTACTGAAAAACCAGGCGGGGAAAATGCCCGTCTCAATCATAACAACACTGCGGGTCGGAGAACAGCCCCCCGCTGTATTCTCTGCACGCAACGTGGGCACAGAAGACAGAAGATTCGCTGTGGACGGAAACTATATGCCCTCCTCAACTCATAGTCTCTGTCGGACTTGGAGGTAAATGTTGTACTCAAGAGCCATAAACCGTTCATTCTTGTTGACCCAACAACGCCCCTTCTAGAACACAGACTAAGGAAATCACCTTAAATGCAGACAAGGATTTAGCTGTAACTCTATTAATCACCAAATGACTCTTGACTGTGGCTAATCGATTAAAGAAATAGTTCACTTGAACGAATATCATGTGACCATTCTCAGTTATGGTTAAAAGGGCTGATGGAAAATATTCATCATAAAGTCTATATAAAATCACATGCAGAGTAAGAACACGTGGTGCAAGAGACAACAAATGTCAAAATATATGTAAAGTCAGAATATACGTAAACTCAAGCAGGACTAGAAGGAGCGACACCAATGTTTTCTACTGATCGGAATTTAGATGTTGTGATTTTTTTTCCTATTTTACTTTCAAAATGTTTGTGATTTTTGTAATTGAAGAACTTTGTCTCAACACCTCTCCCCACAACTTCTTGTAAGGGTCTGAAAACCTGCAGTTCATCCCTCAGCTTGAGGTCCACGTGAGGGAGCTCTGCCCGCCTCTCCTCACCCCTGCAGGCACCTGGGTCCACTTGCCCAGTGACGGGGAGCCCGCAGCACTTACCGTGTTGGCCAGCAGCGTGAAGTTCAGTGAGAAACTCTGGAAGAGAGAAGGAAACATTAATGCTCCGGGAATGGTCAGTTGGTCAGGAGACTGACCCCACTACTGGCCGTCACCCACCCTGGTGGGTCTCAGGAAAATTCACCAGTTCCACAGGATCAATCAAACCCCCACCTCTGCTCCCAATCCTGGCCCCTCTCCCCTTCTCAGAACCCAAGCAGGGTCCCGTAAAGGAGCCAGCCAGTGATTGCCTGATGGGTCCCAGCCCAGAGGGCAGCAAAGACCACATTAGAAATTCAGCAAAGGGCTGAAAGTTTTGTTTTTCCCCCAGAACTCTTTTGAGGGAAGGAATGGTGTGAGCTTAGAAGTAGTTGGTACTTTCCGCTTGGGTAAGAAGTAAAGGCCACGAGGGGCAAGTTCTGACAAGAACACCTGCTCCAAACCCCCTCCCCAGGAGAGAGGGTGTGAGCAGCACAAGGCTTATGTGCCTGCTGGGTCGGAGACAAAGCTTCCAGGCCGGGACAGAGCTGCTTAGGACAACAGAGGAGAGAGTCACGTTCTGTTCCCTCCCCTCACTCAGCACCCAGCCTCAGCTCTCCCCCAGATATGGAGTCAATATCAAGATCGTGAGCTTCGGCTCGGGTCATGATCTCAGGGTCCTGGGATCGAGTCCCGCATCGGGCTCTCTGCTCGGCAGGGAGCCTGCTTCCTCCTCTCTCTCTCTGCCTGCCTCTCTGCCTACTTGTGATCTCTCTCTGTCAAATAAATAAATAAAATCTTAAAAAAAAAAAAAAAAAAAAAAAGATCGCGAGCTCCATGGGACACCAAATTGTTAGCTTCTGCAGAGCTTCCACGGGCTCCTTCTTCTTCCCCGTCCCCATCTTCTGTCACTGGAGTTTGGGCTAGCCCATGCCAGTCTTTCCAGGCTGCTCTTCCCTGACAACAAGATAGACACTCTTCTAGGACAATGTTAGAGCAAAAGGAATATCTGGGCCACCTTAGGTTCGGGGCTTCTTACTCAAGGGACTCAACCGCTGCCCTTTGCACTAACACCAACCAAGCCCACAGATGCTGCAAGGACACTTGGTGGCTACTGTATGGGACACAGCTGCCCAGAGCCTTATCTCATCAGTGAATACTGGGTACTGATGTCAGCAAGCCCAAGACAAAGCTTCCTTTGGGGGGACAGCAGAAGGAGAAGAGCAGCAACAAATGGGCCATTGCATGTGCTGTTTATCAATATTGGGATGACGAAGATTTTGGCCAATTTCAGAAAGACATTCATATTTTGTAGAAATAACGCTCCAGTGCTCTCGTGGAGAGAAAAACATCACATCAGTTTGGGTGGGGAGAATCCGAGGCAGTGTCCTTTAGAGAGACTGCCAGGAGGGGTGAGGCAGCCCAGGGCTTGGAGTCACCTGAGGTGGATCCCAGTCCAGACTCAGTCACTTAGGAATTGTGTGGTCTTGGAAAAGTGAGTCAGAGTCTCTGGTCTCCATTCCCTCACAGCAAATCTATCTTCCCAGGCTTCAAACAGGGATAATGTCAACCTGCCCTGCCCAGAAGCCCAAAGGGAAAAACATCATTGATAGCTCCTTCTGAACTGTAAAATCCACGGTGGGGGTGGGGGGGTTGTCACATGATGTCATGTTCTTCATGGTCTGGCCAGCACGGAGAAAGGCACAAAGAAGCCACTGAGAAGTTCTCATGGATGGAATTGCGTGCCTAGATGAGCAACATTCCGAGTACTGGAAGTTGCTACATTTCTTGCTAGTCTACCCGCTATATAATATCTACATAATGGTTCTAAAGGCACCTGAGGACCTCAGTGGCCAAGTGTCCCTCATTATGAGCTTCCCATTCATGAGGGGAAGGAGGGAGAGGCAGGGTAATTACTCACTGTTATTGAGGGGATGCTGTGGGTCAGACCCCGCATGCACAACCACCCTGTGAAAGAAACCCCGTCATCCCTACCTCATGGGTGTGGGGACTGAGAGCAAGAGAGGTTGCTGGTAAGTGGTCTGGGTCTGGTTAGATCACGGATCTTCCTAACTCCAACGCCGAAATTCAACTCCTTTTCGTAATCTCTTTAATAAAAAAACTCCCAGAAGCCTGTTCTAACTCAGCAAACTTCATTTGATTGAGTCACACCCAAATACGTGTCACAAGCCAGGAAGGAAATCAGAAAATTTCCAGTGCAACTTTTGAGTGTCTAACCATTGCTGATCTGTGACGGTAGGCGGACTGAGCAGATGAGGACAAAGGCAGGGATGACACCCCCTGCTTCACCCAGGAAATGAAGTTAGCCGAAACATCTACTTAGCACCCTTGCTGTTTGTAGGGTTTTAAACACAAAACCTTAATAGTAAAATAAATGGTGAGAGCAGCAAATATTAGATGAGAATTGTTTTAATGATTAGTATTTTGCATATAGGAAAATAATTTTTTAAAAAATCCCAAGCCCCCTGAAGTCCTAACACTGATGGTTCAGTCATATTTGCATGAGATGTGAGCTTTCAATGCCTGGGAGTCATTTCTTATAGCGAGAAGGGAAGGTTAGGGTGAGAAAAGATGCTAGCCTACTCACCATTTCTGACGGCCTCCCAAGAACCTTCTCCAGCAACACCCTCGGCGAGCTCCTTTCTTAGTGTTGCTGGCTTGTGCTTCCCATTTGTAGGAGCAACAGCCTGGGAGAGCCAGGGTGGTGGGGCAAAGGGGTGGCCCCATGGGAGCTCTGGCCATTTATGGGCAGGGGAGTAGCCGAGTCGTCTGCCCATCCCGCAGGGAGATGGTGTCCTGCTTCAAGGCCACTGTGGATGGCCCCATCACCCATCCCCTTTGTTTTCTTTTTCTCCTCTTACTTTCCAGGCTCCTTCCTCAGCTACACCCCCATCTCAGCAAAGAACCCACGGCTGGCTCGAGAGCTCAGTGGCTTCTGCGGCCAGCAGCCCTTTAGAATACAATGGGATCCCCACTCTGAGGCTGGCCGCTCCCTCCCCCTCGTGGACCGCTGTCCCTGCAGCCATGGTAGAGTGTGCCAACGGTGTCAACACAGAGGTTGGCCGCGTGACAGGTGTTGGAGCCTGCTCTGTGTCCGGGGCAGGGGCTGTGGCTGCCCCAGCAAACATACTCCCTGGTCTGTGAGCGGCCTGGCGGCATGTCTGGCCTCACCCCCTTTCTGTTCTCACATTTTGAGTGGGGACCCTCACAGAGCTGGAGGAAGCCACTGACAAGGACGGCTTTCTAGTTTTTATGAGGCCATTGTTAGGAGTTTTTTTCTTTAAAACAGTGAAGGAACTGGAGTCCCATGCCAACAAAACAACAGAATTCCAACCGATAAATCTGATCACTTAAATGAATGCATTCATCATGGTTTAACAAATCTTTCTTTCTTTCTTTTTTTTTTTTTTTTACAGATTTTATTTATTTATTTATTTATTTGACAGACAGCGAGAGAGGGAATGGGAGAGGGAGAAGCAGCCTTCCTGCCCACCAAGCAGGGAGCCCGATGCTGGGCTTGATCCCAGGACCCTGGCATCATGACCACGGGCACAGCCCGGAAGGAGGCCTGGAAGGAGTTCCTGAGGCAGCATAAACCAGGGGAGTGCCCTCGGAAGGAATAAGGCAGCGTGAGTTACATGCGTGGAGTTTAAGAAACAAAACAAACGAAGGAAAAAAGAGACAAATTGAAAAAAACAGCCTTAACGCTTGAGAAGAAACTGGTGGTTACCGGAGGGGAGTTGGGGGAGGGGTGACACTGGTGACGGGGATTCAGAACACACTTATCCCGAGAAGAACTGAGTCATGTACAGAATCACTGAATTGCTACATTGTACTATAACAGGGCATGTTAACTGTACTGCAAACAGACAGAATGTCTTAACAACAACAACGACAAGGGACAGACTGAGCTGGGGCCTGACCGGTGAGCATGGCAGGGCACAGAGAGACTTCTGTTGTGGGGTGGTGACATGGCTTTCAGGAGTCAAAGTGGGAGCAGAGCAGGAGCTAGGTGATGTTGGCGCAGATGACCTGGCTTCCCTGGGAAGCCTGGATGACAAGGGCCGCGTGGCTGGCCACGGGCCGGTGAGCGCTGGTGGAGGCCGCCCTGGGACGGGGGACAGTGGAAATGGAGAGCAGTGAATGGGTTTGTGACTTCCTGTGGAGCTAGAGGCAGTCAGATTTGACAGCGGAGCAAAATGTGCAGAAGGAAGCTGACGCCCCGATTTGGGGCTCGGTTCACAGAGGGCACGGGACCCTGTGTGTTCAGGCAGGTGATATTGGAAAATGGATTTGGGGCGCAGGGATCCAGGCTTGAGGAGACCGGACCGAGCAAGACCCACATGGCTGCTGCTTCACGGGGCTTTCAGGTCCCAAGACTCCACAGGGACACCTCCGCTGACGTCCTGGTGTCTGGATATCATGGAGACAACAGTTCAGACAGGCCTGTGTTTAACCCCTTAGCTGCCATTATGGAAGCTTCGTGGTCTTAGGCAAGTAAAGTAACTTCTTCCAGTCTCAGTCTCAATCTGTAAAGTGGGGCTAATAAGGTTTACAATGACCAGGCTAGTGAAATCAGTACAACTGGAACAGGGTGTGCCTCTAACTTCACTTGGTGGGCATTGACTCCCACCTGGACCAGAGAGCTGCACCGAGGGACTCTAGTTCATGGTCCCCGCCTTCTATGGCTAGGCTGTCTATGGTGGGTAAGGCCAGTGAGGTCCTTTTTGACTCTTTGTCAAAATTGTCAACATCCACTGACCATATCCCTCCTTCTAATTGCTCCTTTAGGAGAATTGCTAAGACCTCTAGTCGGTGGTGCACTGGCCAAGTGTCCAGGCCAGTTGTGGTTCTTGGGTCACAGGCATCCAATGGACTGTGATTAACTTAAGAAGAAGGGGGCTTTATTGGCCTGGTAGAGCAGAGCTCACAGAAAGAAGAGAAGCCAGGGAAGGAGGCTCTGGGAAGGCGGAGCGAGGGTGCTCCTCAGGCTTCCACAGCAGAGACCCTCCACCGTCTCCTCAGGTTTTCTTCCCAGGGAAAATGAGCTCCAACACATCTCAGCCCTTTTGCCCCATGATCAAAATTTTGCCCCTTAATCAAAACTTCAATTCCAGGAAGATGATCTGATTGGTCTGGCTTGGGTCATGTGCCCCAGGAGGCCACTCCCTCCCACTGAAACTAGGTGGTTGGTTTGGCCAAAGGAACATGGCACCATTACTCAAAACACGAGGGAATGGATGAGATGAGTGGAGCTCATCTCCTCCTCTGGCAGTGTTAGGCCTGGGAATTATCTTCTCAGAAACTGTAGAAGGCATGTCCTTTTGTGGGTGAGAGATCATGGCCACCGAAGCTGAGACGCTCTCATCATTTGTATCCTCACATAGAATGGTTTGCCAGGCAATAACTGGTTAGTTATTCCTGGAACATTCTGAATGATAAATGGCCTTACTCTTGATTGTTTAAAATCTGTATCTAAAACATCAGTAAGGAAATAGCGATGAAGTAAAATGTCAAAACACACAGAAAGATTCTGGTCATGTCTCTATCTATGAATGTCACATGTGAGAGTCATTAATGTGGCCCACCAGATGCTTCTATTTCATCTCATTCTTGACTCCCAGCTGAGAGTAGCTGTATGGGCTGCTCTGGCCAAGGACACGGGAGTGGAAGCGACGTGGCCCTCGCTGGCAGTGGTCAAAGACAGTGCGTGATCTGTCAGTTTCCCTCGGCCAGAGAAATCAGCAAAGCTCCGGGTAGCAGCGGCCCCATCAACCCATCCTGACCAAGGGTAATGTGGAAGAGCTTCCAGATGCCAGAAATGCACATGTAGTAAGAACAAGAAGTCAGCCTTTCCGGTGTAATTCCTGATATCGGGGGGTTGCTTGCCTGAACTACCTTACCCTGACTGATCCATCAAGCATTCATACCCCTGTCCCATGGGGGCTCATCCTTGAGGTACTGGTAACAGCAAGAAAGAAAGTCCTAAAACCTTGACCCTCCACACACAGCACAAAACAGTTGCGAAAGAGTTCTGCATTTGGATTGTTTTGCATTAAGATCAAGTTGAGTGGGACGCCTGGGTGGCTCAGTCGGTTAAGTGTCTGCGTTTGGCTCAGGCCATGATCCCGGGGTCCTGGGATCGAGTCCCACATTGGGCTCTCTGCTCAGCGGGGAGCTTGCTTCTCCCTCTGCCGCCCCACACCCGCCTGCTCGTGCTCGCTCTAGTTCTCGCTCTCTCTCTCCCTCTCTGACAAATAAATACATAAAATCTTAAAAAAAAAAAAAAAGACGAGGTTGAGTGTTTAAAAAAAAAAAAAACACAGTTCCTTATCACCATTCCCTGATAGGACCCGCAAAATCCTAAACACACCCCCACGGTCTCCTCAACTGGTCAACCTGAGAAGACTGTCCTTGATTCGATGGAACTTCTGTCCTTGGGTTAAAAATGAGCCTGTATCACAGGAAATAAGTGAGATACAGATTTGCTGTATTTGACGAGGACTTCTTCCAAGGACTACTTATAAGGGTTCTCCTTGGGGGATAACAAAGTGCCCCAGGATTCCACAAGCTGGTGTCGTGACCAGCCCTAGGCCTGAGTGGGGCATAGGAGTGGCTGCCAGAGCCCAGAAAGAGAGAGAGAGAGAGAGAGAGACAAATTATAGGAGGTCTGACCTTTAGTTTTAGATGCCAGCTGTGGTCCTCAGGCACAGAGGCAGGTGGAGATGAGTAGAAAGAGGTGCTGAGGGACAAATGGGTGGAGTCTACCACCTCAAGCTCGGTCACCATAGCAACCAGTCCACAACAAGCATGCTGTCAGATTTCCAACTTGTTTGGATTCAAGAATGGGCATGACTTTGAAACTGTCTTCAGCTTTGCTCATGACTTTCTGGGTCCAATAGGAAGCTCTGTTCTGGACCAGGCACTGGGTACTCACCAGAGAGTAGAAAACCAATGAGAAGATGACCCCTTTTTCTATCCTCAAGTCTAGTGGCATTAGAGGAAGTTATTGCCAAGAGGACCACTCTTGTCTGGACTAGTGATACAAACCCAGGACACATCCATAAATCCACATTCTTTAATGAAACAATTCTTTCTAGACAGATATGTTAGCTCCCTTCCACTTTCTCTTTGAAACTAACAGTTCATGAAATGCAAAATTAAACAAAATAAAAAGTACAACATATTTATAGATAGCACTCTAAACAGTTTTTCTTTTTTAAAAAGAAACCTTTTAGGCATTTGAGATTATTTTTCAGAAGTCCAATCTACCAAGGAAACTTGAAAAACAAGGAAGCCGAAGCCAAGGGAACATTTGTTCGAAAACTGAACAACAATACTGCAAGTTATTTGAGACTCTTCGATTGGACCAGATCAGTGGCAAATCCCCATGAGAATTCGCTAGTTACTAGGGTTTTACAAACAATTTATACAGGCTGAGGGTTTCATGAGTAAGACAAAACTTAAGGAAAATGGTTTTAGAGTGAATCAGTACACAGACTCCTCGTGTCCGTTTGGAGAAACTCCACAAGCTAACGTTAGTTCCAGACCCTCACCCTGCCCTGGAATTCAGGCTCTAGCTTCTGCCAGACCAGATCACACCAGAACTGGACCAGGCCGATGACCTGGACTCCAAGTATTTCATCAGGTTACCAAGGTAATTCTGTGAACATGACATCCCCAAGGCCTAGCACCCAATTATAGGACAAAGCAGGTTAGTACAAGGTCCCCTGAGAGGACCTTCAGCAGTGGGCCTGGGTTTTCCTGCCGAGGGGACCTTCTGTTCCCAAGCCAAGGCATTAGTCCCCGAGTGAGCTTCCCGGGCTGGCCGGCCCCAGCTGAATCAGGGCTTGTCTTGTCTGATGTTACTCACAGAAGGCCTCACTAAACGTTTTCATAAGCGTCCCATTGTTTGAAGCTGGCCAAGTTGGGTGTTTTTGAAAATATTCCTACTACAGAGATAAAAATAAGTACCATTGTTTCACGAGGGTGGCCAACCTTGAGGCAGAGCCAACTCCGTTTCTGACTCTCTCCCACTTTTCCATAGAATTCGTTGATTTTATTCAGATGTCTAAAATGTTAGAAAGACAGGATTTTTCTGTCGCTGGAGCAAGACCTCTCGTAACCACCCATGTATTCTGGTTTCAGCTTCAATGTGGGCAGATTCGATGAGACAAAGTAAAACCCCAGGAAATACAATACTCTGAGAGCTGGGATCCACCTTAGCGGGCAGGTGGGACCACAAGACCAGGGGCTCCCGCGGCTGAGCCCGAGTGCCGCCGGGGCAGGGCCTGGGAGGTGTCTGGATGTGAGAACACGGACCGAATCTCCATCCAGGGCCCAGAGAGGGACTGGGGAACGACATGCATAAAACGCAGGGCTGCTCCAGGAGGGCCCGCACGGTGAAGCTACGGTCAGCGGGTCGGCACTGGTCACACTGCGTCGATTAAGGCTCTGACAGCTGGTCCTTTACATACATACATATATACACACATATATTATTATTATTAATAATAATATTTTGAATTTTTCTCTGTTTTAAGGAAAAAAATATTTCCATGCATTTCTTCTACCTTTCTTTGTATTATCCTTTGTTTTACTCCCAGACATCATTTTAATTAGACCGAGTCCTCTGAGGGCACATTCTGATCTTCAAAAAATATAACTTTTAAGCTTTCACAAATACTTCATTTACAATGACGTCATATCATCCCAGAGGAATTCTGGTGCTCGGGAGCTATCTCGGGTCTCACACGGGAAACACTCTCGTGTGCCGTCCTGTGTTCAATACCAACCCCACAGGACTTAGAGTTATGTAAACATTATTTAAAAATTATTCCAACATAAATACTCTTTTAAAGCTAACATACCACAGCTTTTAGCTCATAATGCCCATAGATGCCTTAATGAAATGCCATTCAAAACTACCTCACTGCTTAAAAGTACACATGGAGGTTCTAAAATTATGTAAACAACATCCTCTACACTTCCTCTAGAACAAGTGCCAAGTGTGGTGAATTCTGATTGCAAGCTGGGGGTTGAGTACCAGTTGGCCTGAGCGAAGTTACCCACGCACTCCGCAGCCTGACTGGTGACAGGAAGTTAGTCGCAGGTTGACTGTTCCCACAGATGATGCATGAGTCCTACATGACTTACAATTCTGTTTTCAACAGTGTTTGCCCCACGGGGACCTGAACTCGTCCTTCATGGGCTGTCTTTGCACGTCTTGCAAACGCAGTTTGAATCCGTTGTCTAGAAGTCAAGGTCAACCACAGCAAGTGTCTCCAACTCTGGAGGAGGAAATGGTCTTCCAAGTCCATGGTGGGGGTCTTCTGAAGTCAGCCAGGAGGGGTGTCAGGAGAAGCCAGGGTGTTTTCTTCTCAGCACACTGGGGAGTCTCACCAGCAGATATGTTGTTAGAGTTCACAGTGGCTGCCTTAGCCTCCCAAGGGGGAAGCCCGAAGTGGCAAGGAGAGCCAATGACCCAGAGGGAAGGCTTGGGGTCTACCAGTGTGGTGAAAGTGATGCTCACAATCCAGGTCCCTCTGTGCACTGCCTCCTGCAAGTTCTTTTCCAGGCCTGAGATCTATATTCTCAGGGTTCCTGGTTGACATGTCCCTGGCAGACAGAAAGCGAAAGTCTCCAGCCAAAGCTGTGAGTCACAAAACAGCCATGGCCCAGCATTTATCCTCACTGCTCAGTGTAGACAGAAGACAGCCTGAGTCTCCAGGACACAGTCACATTGCCTGGCACCTGGCAAAGCATGTCTAGAAATAGAGGCATGACCAATCCAAGGGCAGGCATCTTGCCCCACAGGAGAAAGGGACAGGAGAATGAGTATGACCAGGCATAGCTTGAGTGGCAGGTGATTTCAAAACCTTAATCGTCTCTCAAAGTCCATGATTGATAACATTATGACCAGAATCAAAGAAACATCTTCCCTCCTCCTTCTTGGCTGAACCTTACCAGATACATACCTCCAAGACTAGATTTTTAGTTCTTGTTTGAGAAGAAAAACAACAACAACAACAACAAAAAAAAACAACAAAAAACACAACTCTACACTGGTTTAGGGCAGATTCACAAGGTGCTATTGTCATAAAACACATTCTCGGTTCCCGTCTTTTATGGACATTGACGTCATTTCTTCATGTGCAGGGCATCCTGGAACTTGGTGCTGGTGTATCGGGCATGAAAGCCTTTCTTGTTGATGGTGTCATCCGTGTGGAACTGAATCATCAGAGAATCTCCTGCAGAGTAGATCTCTTCCAGTGGCTGAGGAAAGGGCAGAAGAAAACCAGGGGGACATCAGGTCAGTTGGCTGTGGCTGGAGTTTTAAATACGGAGGATGAGACAGAGGTTACATGAGAACACGGGCAGGTCTGTGCTGCCACAGGGCGTCCCAGGTACCAGAGACTCTGAAAGGCACTGACACAAGCTCCTTTTCAAAGGAAAACATTGCCTTTTCTGCTCCAGAGAAGAGCTCCCCAGGCCCTATGATTTCAAAGACAGTCCTAGACCCACAGCTTATGTGGACTCTATGGGTTATGAAGGGCACAGATGGGCTGGGGACTATTCCGACGGCTTTCAGATCTTACCTCATGTAAATCTGACCAGGGGAGTGTTATCTCCATTTTACACTTACGGAAAACTGAAACTCAAGATCACACAGCTAATCAGGACCCCAGCTCAGGTCTTTCTGACCGTGAGGTCACTCCTGGGATAGATCTCCCAGCAGACCAAACACCAAAGCCCATGCTTGCGGCCCAGACCCTGTCCAGGAGTGAAACACGGCACGGAGCCTCTGTATTTGTCACAGAGGTGTCACCAAGGGCTCGACGAAGGGGAGCCAGGCTCTGAGGCTGCTGTCTTCCAGGGCGCAGTGGGACCTAACTGGGCTTCCCACACCACTCACTGGTTGGGACTCTCCAAAGTTTTCCTCTGCAGGTAGGCCTCACAGTCTTTGAAAGACTTTATCAAAGGCATGGCGTTGGTCAGATCACACTTTGTCATCTTTTCTTTTCGGGAAGGCGAGGGAAGATGATGGGAAATTATTCAGAGACCGATATAAACGCCATTTTGAGGTTCGGATCAGCACGAGAGGCAATCTTGACTCCAAAATGAGCTGATGTAAATTCAGCTGACAGCAAAGAAGCTTATGCGGACAGCCCCGGAGGCCGAGACAAGGAGAGGACAGGGGCCCAGTGGGAGTGGCGCCCAGTGTGCCTCAGGCAGAGCCTGACCAGGACCCCATACTGGCCCGTTCACACACTTGCCCCAGGTGCCAGCTTCTAGGTGAGGTGCAGGGAAACAGTGACCAACCCAGGTCTGCCCTGTCCAGGGTAGGGGGCTGAGGAGAGAGGTGACAATGAGAAAAATGATGAGGACCTGGAGCCCAAGTGTGTGTTTCCAGTAAGACTCATCATACCCTCAGGCATTTGGATTGCCTGGGGAGAGACTTGTGAAGACATGAGATATACAAAAGCATGACTTAAAACAAGTTTAAGAGCCTCAAAGCCCAATCAAAATGGAGGTGGGGGAGGATAGGGAGCCCTTTGCAAACACAGGAGGAAAAGCCTCAAGGAAGGCGCTCTGACAGGGCCTGCATCAGTCAGGGACCCCCCCTGATGGGCTCCCAGGTTACTTCCCGCCTCCTCTCTGGACCCCTTTCCCCTTCTCCAATTCGCTCCAGCAGCAGAGGCCGCCCCCGACCCCCACCCCCGCCCCGGTCTGGCACCTGGGGTGTCTCAGGCACCCTGTGCACTCACCCCAGAGCCACAGAAGCGGCCGAGCCTGGGCGCCGTGCTGTCATAGCCGTCGTAGGCCTCCATGTAGTCGTACCCACAGTCGGCCTCCTCCTCCACCTCAAAGGTCCGGAAGATCAGCTCGACGCCGTAGCCATCCTCCGCCACGATCACCCAGTCGCAGCGGGCATGGCTCGGGTAGTTGTTGTCCCCAAACTGGGCGTGGGAATACAGCTCTTTGGTCTGCACTTCAGCCTTCAGCCTGCCCCCGCACTCTGGAGCAGAGAGACAGCCGCCCCGTCCCCTTGGCACAGAGACCCGTGGGCCACCCCAACCCGCTTCCCGGCCCGGGCCTTCTCTCTTCAACCCTGACGCCAGCCCGCTTTCTCTACGGGACCTTGCGTGTGCCCTGTAGGAAAGTCTGGCAGGTTTCCTCATCCCATTTTACAGAGGCGTAAACAGAGGCCGATAGGTCTGAGTTTTAGAGCTTGCTGAGGGGGGGCGGTCCGAATTGGCCCTTCGCAGCCAATGTCCTCTGTTGCTGGATTGGGTCACATAAGGCCTCCGGGGAATTCCTAAGCAAGCCACTGGAAAAAACTGGCTGGTTGGATCTCTACCGCCTAATTACCTGGAAGTTCTAGAAGCACCCGGGGGATCTCGAGCCCCAGCTGCTTACTGTAATTTGTAACTGCTGCCAACAGAGGGCACCCAAAGCACACCCGAACCACAGGTCACTCTCAAACCCAGAAACCTCAGGTTAGAGACTGACTTCCTCCAGCATCTGACCGTGGTGAGAATAGACTGACTTTGAGGCTCCTGGGGGTGTCACGAGTGAGGTGAGCCTCATACGTTGGGCTTGTATTCTGCAATGCTGGCTTCTGAGTCTGTGACTAGGACTGTAACTCTGGTTGGCCTGGGTCCCACGCTATCTTGTCTAGGCCACTAGAGACCACATAAAAGAAACGGATAAAGGAGAGGGAGCGCCAATTAGAAACTGGCAGAAATCCTGAAGGCAAGTTCCTCCACTGCCTGTCCTCAATGTGCTCCACGCCTCCAAGGGGCCGAGCTCCCCATGGTGTGGCTTCTGTGTGGTCCAGTCCTGCCTACCTGCTGACTCTCGGCCCCAGGTGCTCTTGCTGAGAATTTCCTCCAGGTCTGAGCTGTCTTTGGGAAATTTCGAATTCCCGAGATGTGACATGTTAAGTGGAAGGAAAATAATGGGTAGTAGAAACATTTTCCGTTTTCCAGAACTGGCCCTTAGGAGATGACAGGGGCTGCTCTCTGCCCCTCAGCTCCCAGACTTTGGGATTTCATGGACCAGCAAGCTTACAAATATGTTTGGGAAAGAGGATGGGAGAGAGGGAGGGCGAGAGGAAAGAAGTGCGGCCCCAACAAAGGGTTGCCCACTTTAAATGTCGATTAAGGATATTCAAAGAAAACAACTCTTCCCCCTACAGTTTCACTGTTACAGGGACATGTGACCACGCACCTCCCACCCCCTAGCGTCAGCAGGAAAGGCGTTTGTCTCCCTGCCTCGGTGGCCATCTAGGCCTACCCCCGCGGGTCCAAGCAGGCTGTACCTGTGCTGTGAGTCGCCTGGAAGCCTTTCCTCTGCACAGACGCATCTGAATAGAACCTGAGAAACAGGCTGCTGCCTGAAGCCACCACGGGGTCCGGTTTCTTGCTGCCGCAGAAGCGGCCAAGGAGGGGGGCCTGGCTGTCTGGCCCATCATACAGCTCCAGGTGGTCGTAAGCACATTCTTGGTGCTGCTCGATCTCAAACTCGTTAAATGTCTGGGGATGGAAGAGCAGAAGGGAAGCAGGGGCCTCACGCTCAGCCAGGCCAAGGGCCGCCTCTCCGGAGGCTGGGAGAGGACGGGGTGCATGGGACACTCTCTTCTGGTTCCCAAACAACCCTACAAGGTAATCACAGGAGCGACTGCTGCTTGAGCACTTCGCAGCTGAGATGGCCGGTCTCCTCTGTCCCATCACAAGGATCCTTCTCACTTAATGGGGACAGGAGCAAAGATCAGGTACTCCCTCTGGGTCAGGAGCTGTTAAAAGTGCTTTACAAATATAACCATATCATCCTCACTTCCCTGTGCTCTGTCTACTTCTACCATCCCCACTTTACAGATGAGGAAACTGAGGTCAGAGCAGTCAGGTGACTTGCCCAAGGTCACCCACTGGTAGGGCTGGAGGTCTAGCTACAGAGCCCCCGCCCTCTACCTTTGCTGTGCTATGCAATCCTTCGGTACAAATGATGGGACAAGGCTGTATGAAATGCACACTGTTCCTCATCTATATCCTCATAGTGGCTGGCATTTGAGGAGAGTTTTTTTCCTGTGCCAAATATTCATGAGCATTTTCTCACTTAATTCTGGGACTAAGAGGGAGAGTTAGTATTAGACCCAACATGCAGAAGGGGAAAACTGAGTCTTAGAGAAATATCTTGCCCAAGAGTATTCCTCCAAGCTAGAGGAGGCTGGAACTGGACTTAGTCCCCAGCCAGCCTGATTCCAGCCCACACTTCTAACCTTCACCAGGCTCTACTGCCCACCTCCTCCCTGTCCCCCAAAGCTGGCCAGGGGAGACCCTCCATTCCAGGCCATACACCAAGCTTCACAACTCCAAATGCAGAGCTTCTTAGGGACCAGGCAGCTGAATGACTGACAGCCTGCCCACAGCTGCCAGGAAGATGGGACAAGTGAGAGGCGACAGGGTTAGATGAAGGCTTGAACCAAAGGACAGATCAGGAAGAGAAGACATTAGTGGGGGGTGAGGGGAGTCTGAATTTATAAGAGTTGCTGGAGAGACAGGACAGAGATGTTGGTAGAGAGGGCTCATTAGCAGTGTGGGCTTTCACAGGAATGACAAACAGTAGAAACAGGCAAAGCTCTTCACACCTTATAGAAGGGGAGCTGGTATTGGGGATGGATGGTATGGACACAGTGGGCAGAAGCAGGAGGGGAGACCAGCAGCATCAGGGTGGGTGATGCAATGGGAGGGACACCCATGGGACACCCTGTTGCTGCCCCCCATACAGTGAAACACGAGCTTTTTGGAAAGTATTCAATTCACATATTCTGGTAGCAAAAAGAACATGATCAAGACATCCACCATGCACTTCCCAAGGAAGTTTTTTTTTTTTTAACTAGCACAAATACGTATGAACGTCATATAAATTTGAGATCTGGCCTAACTCTGGCCCCAGTGATCAATTGCCTTAGTTCCTTAGCACTGTAAAGAAGGGGAAGATAGATGTTGGGCAACTACAAAAACCTTGTGGTGCTGGGACAGAAGCGCGATTTCCCACTGCACAGGCTGCGCGTTCCCACCTCCAGGGGGCGCCATTCCACCGCCGAAACCGGAGCTGTATGTTGCCATTGCGAACCTTCTCCAGCAGAGGGCAGCGTTGGGGGGGGCGCACTACATCAGCGCACTCTGGGGCGTTACCCAATCCCCCAGATTCAAGGCCGTTCTCACACCCAGGAAAGCCACCGACAGCACTTCCCACATGGGCAGCTGTGCATATGAGGTGCCTTCTGTGAGCACCCTGTGGTCACGGGCTCTGCCTTTGCCACCCCTCGCTGCCCAGGGCCTGGCACAGACAGACCCCAGCACCTGCGCTCTATTGTGGGCGCGCATTGACCCACCTGTCCTCCGCACCGCCCTCACCCGCCAGTAAACACCCTGGCAAGTCCCCGGGCCATCGTCTGCTTATTATCACGTTCTCCTTTGTTCCCTTCCATTCTCCCTGCATTTTTGGCCCATACTTCAGAGGAACATCCATATGCTTTCTGGAGAGCTTACAAATCGCCAGAGTCAGAAGAACCAGTTAGAAACCGTCTGTCTGGGGTTTACCTCCTCCGGCTGGCGAGAGGGTTTGCTTTATACTCCAGGATCCGGGAGCCTCTGGGGGCTGAGAAACAAGACTTGGACCAGAGACTCAAGTTCTCCTCTGAAATAACCGAGCACAGTGTGCGCACCGACAATCATATGCACGAGAGACTTTAATTTTTTAATTCAAGAGAGAATACGTATGAATAACCTAACCTCCTATTGTTAATTTTTTTAAATGTAAGTTACAGAGGAAGATGAATGATAAGAGTCCATTCAAGAAGTCTGGGCAAGAAAAAGGATATATATTTTTTCCATGCTTGTACGTACATTATTGTATTTGCATAGGAAATGTCTGGTAGAATTTACCAAAAAAAGTTCAGAGATTTCATTTCTGAAGTGGGCATGGGGGGGTCTAGAAGCTTTTGAGTTCCACTTTCCAATGCTCTGTACTGTTTACTTTTTTTTTTTTCCCCCTTGAGAATGTATTGTTCCATCAAAAATTACAGCTGGAAACAACTGAATGTTAGCTTTTTCGATCTGTGCAGGGAACGCCCCCTCCAACGGGTACCACTTCGAATAGGTGCTATTTAGAGAGATTTCCTTGCCCCCTCCCCCCTGATCACTGTGCAGCGGCCCACGAGGAAGGCTTCATCAGCAACACCATTTTCCAGATAATGAAACCAAGTCCTGGAAGGGTTGAATTTCAACTTTCTTAAGTTTCAGAGCCCGGAAGGGGCAGAGCAGAGATGCAACCCCCCTCTGTGGGTCTGAAACCAAAGTCTGTGTTGCTCGTCAACTATGAAAATGACTCACAAGTTTCACCCGGTGGCCCGCAGTGGAAGAGATGTTCCAGGTACACTCCCTCCGGCTGGGGTACTTGTCAGGCCAGTTGGGGCTTGCCAGGGTCCCCTCCGCACTGCTGATCCTGTGGGCACAGCCGGCTGGAGCGGGGTGCGGAGACACATGCAGAGAGAAGCAGGTCACTGGTGGGCAGCCCCAGAGGAACCTCCAGGGGGAGCCTCCATCTCTCATTCGTGATGGGGTCATTATCAAATGTGGGGGCAGGGGTCAGCCTGAGTCAAGTGTCCTCTGGCTAGAGAGTTTATTTGGATTTGCTGCCTTCCTGGAGGCACTCCAGTGGCTTGTTTTCCCTACTATTCCTATTCACGTCATGGCTATCCTTGGAAAGAGGGTAGCTAGTGGTTGAGACCACAGGCACTGGGGTCAAATGGACTTGGGTGCATCGCCTGCAAGCCGTGGGACTTGGGCACTTACCTAAGTCTCGGTGTCCTTATTTGTAAAAAGGGTACCCACGTCGTAGAGGGATATGTGGACTAAATGAGACAATGCGTGCAAAAGGCTTAGCAAGTGCCAACAGAGGCCTTCATCACCCTGCCTCCCATGTATATTTGTTGTAGATTTTTGAAGCAGCTTCATTTAAAGGCCACAGATGTTGCCTTGGCTATGGTGCTGCTAGCAAAGAGGGTTCCCACGATTTGCTCAGTGGGCAGTGTCTCAGTCAACAGCTAGAAGGTGTGCTGGGCACGACGCTAAGCATTTTGAATGCATTCCCTTATCCGCTCTTAACACTTTGCAAATGAGAAAAGAACTTTAGAGATGGAGAGTGACTCGCTGGTAAGGGGTGGGATCGGGACTTGAACTCGGGCCCGCCTTTGGTATGAAGGACAGGAAACAGAGGGAGCTGAGGGCCTCATCAGCCCCATCACCCTCACCGCATCCCAACACTGCCCTGCGGCTGCAGGAGGAGGTGCCAGTGCCAGTTGGGGCAGTGGAGGGCTGGTCAGGGGGAGGAGGAAGGGGAGGGGGCAAGTAGCAGCTGAAGGGAGGTTCCTGATCATCGCAGCCTCGGCCCTGCAGCTACACAGAGGACAAATGCCAACAGGGGCAGGGGCTCAGCATCTGGGACATTTGCTGCTACACCCATGTCCCACTCCTGGAGGAGCCCATAGGAAGGCAGCCAGTGTTTGGATGGCAGGACCTTAGTCCCTCCTGGCCTCCCCCATGCCACAGGGGGCAAGCCTTATACCAACCCACGACCACCCATGTCTATGTCACAGGACTGGGGTGGGTTGGACGGTGGCCACACCCTGCTTCCGAAGCTGTCTCAGCTCATTCTGTAACACCCCAGGCCGGCCTGACCATATGTTGTGCACCCCCATCAGATCTCCTACCTTGGAAAGGCTTATCCTGGAGCGGGGGGGCCTGAAGTCTTTACTACTTCCCTCCCAACAACCTCCTCTGCAGGGCCCTGTACTGGGGCCAAGACCTTAGGCCTGTGTGCTTATCAGAGATGCTCAAACTCCCTTCACAGGGTAAGGTGAGAGCAGAGGGAGGCTCTTTCCAGAACGACTGGACATTCAAAGGCATCTGGCCTTGAACTCCCAATGGTAAATGAAGCAGGAAGCAATCTTTTTAGAATTCTATTTTACTATTAGAGCTATGTATGAAAACAAATATGAAACAGATGGTTGATATTTATTGACATGTCAGGGTCTCTACAGAGGTGCCCAAATTGTCTGAAATTCTTTGTAGGCATGCTTTCATTTACTCCTCACACACCTTTAAGAAGAGGGTCTGTTTAGTCCCTTTTAAACAGAAGAAATGGAAGCTCAGAGAGGTAAAGAACCTGCCCAAGGTCACACAGCCAGCCGGTAAGTAGCAGAGTCAGGATTTAACCCTAGGTAGTCAGATTCTGGAGCCTGGGGGTGTACCCGTTTTGTAACAGTAACCCCAGGAGAGTACCTGAGGGCACTGAAGCCTCCAGAAGGAGGGAGCTGCCCTGGGGAAAACCACGCTTCGGGAGGAGGGAAAGCAGGGAAAGGCCCCTCGCTCGCACTCTCTCACACGTACTCTCTGGAGGCTAAGGTCAGCCTGGCCTCCCAGGTGCGGCGGGGCCTCACCTTCCTTGCAGTCGTGCCCGTTCTCATGGAGCCGGTACCCGTTCCTGCAGTGGCATAGGTAGCTCCCGGACGTGTTGACACACTCGTGCTGGCACCCGCCATTGTCCTTGGCACACTCGTCCTTGTCTGCAGAAAGTGACAGGCTCTCAGGGCAATCCCCTCGCACCTTGGAGCTCCACTCAAAGGTAGCCTCCACCAGGGAGGCTCCCCGATTGCCCAGGGGTGGGCGGGGGCAGCATCTGCTGGGTGGTCCTTGGTCCTGCCGTGTGCTGAATTCCCCATACTCCTAAAACACTTGAACAAATCTCTGTGTCCTTTAATCCTACTGCCTGCCCCAACAAGGAGCTCCTTAAAGGGGAGGCTAATATTAAGAATAGTCCTAGGAACAATAATACAAGGAGCTGCCGTGGATTGAATATTTATGTGATGGGCACTCCCCAAAGCAATTTCATGTAGCATCTAAGTCTGTTCTCATACAACCTGAGGAGCCAGGTGACTCTGTCCCCATTTTACAGATAAGGAGACTGAGGCTGAGGCCACGAAAGTGCTCAGGGCCACTCAGTGATTGAGCAGCCTGCATGACCCGGAAGCCTGGGCTCCTCCTCCCTGACCCCATGTCCCCTCTGGCCTGTGGAGGAGGGAAGCGTGTGGGCCCCGGGCAGGACGGCCCAACACCCGTCCTGCTCCACCACTCCCAGGTCTTGTGCCCTTGGGCCGTTCTTGACTTCTGTGCCTCAGTTGCCTCACCTGTAAAATGGAGTCAGTATGTGTCCTCACCTCATAGGGCTATTGGGAGGAGGAACTGAATTGGTATGTGGGCTTAAAACGGAGTCCAGCTCAGAGTAAGCGTTAGCTTGTATTTGCTCTGCTGTCCCAGCTCAAGTTCTAGCTGTTGTTGTCACTGTGGTTTTTGTAGCTCAAGCCAGCTCCTTCTGGTGACAGTCGAGCACAGGCCTCCCTCCCCAGCCCTCGACACCGGGATCGCTCCGGGGCTCACTGACATCTCCCTGCCCTCGCCATACCTGGTGATAATGTGTCACCGAACACTGTGTGCTTTAGTTTCACGAGGACAATGAAGACTCCTTAAAGAATAAGGAGGTGAAGCCCACCCAGCACTTAAGCACAGGGACCATAAGCTAGTTAGAGGCCAGGAAGGACTGTGCTGAGAGGAGTAGGCGGGTGCCCCAGAGGCTGAGAGCCTGCCCAGACCTGTCCCCTGCAGCCCGTGACCTCGCTTCCAGACCCGCACACCTGAGAAGAAGTGGGCTCTGAAGCCACGCTTGGAGACCGTGTTGTCTGACTTGAACTCCACACGCATGTTGTTGCTCTGAGAGGTGATGACTTCGGGCATCTCGGAGCCACAGAACTTGCCGTGCAGCCTGGCATCAGGGGACAGGCCGCTGCGGACCTCCACAAAGTCATACTTGCAGACCTACAAGACAGCGTGGTGGGGAGCCCTCCGGTATTCCCACGGCTCCAGCCCAGACTCCCTACAGGACCCCTTCCTGACAGCCACACCCTCCGCCAGGTCGGGGGGAGTGTCCTGTCAACTCCTACTGAGATCCCTCTGGCCCAAGGTGTAGACGTGGGGGCACTCACGCAGAGCACTCTGGGGGTGGGGGAGCTCTACCTGGGCCTTGGCTGACTTGCTCATCCCACAACCACTGCCCAAGGGAGGGGACAGGCCATTCCTACCATCCTGGTCCCCAGCTGCATCTCACCCCGGCTGTTCCCCTCAGCTGGACACTAACCCCCAGACTCCTACCTCAAGGGGACATACTTGTCTTGACCACCTCCCACCCCCAAGGCCTGCCTCCTTCGCTTTGGTCCTGCTTCCCCTTGGATTCAGCCCCCGACTGTAGGACGCAACCTCCCTGCCCGCCGAGCCCCTCACGGCTTTGCAGTCCCGAGCCACCGCCCGACACAGTCAGCTAGAGCGCAGGAGCATACGTCATTGCCTTCCAGCTCAAACACTTCAAACTGAAGGGAGATCCTGTACTGGGCAGGGGCCACCACCTGCCAGACGCAGTTCTTGTTGGTGGGGTACTCCTTCGGCCACCCCGGGCTGGTGATGGTCCCGTTCAGCTTGGTAATAAAACCACCACAGGCCACTGCACGGGAGAAACAGGAGGAAAATTCATTTGGTTTTAGTTCCAAGTGACTGCGATTTCCCCCAAGCAGCGATGAGCCCTGCTGTTCTTTAATAAAAAATAAAAAAAAAAAAAGTTTGATAACCTGAACTGATTAATCCAGCATCTTTCCCTCTAGTCTGTTTCCATGGAGGAACTGGAGGGATGACGCTGAGGACAAGTCTTTGCCGCTTTGTGAAATGATGACCATGCTTCTGTGCTTACCGGTCACTCGGTGGCAGAGTTGGGGACCAAGTGACTTGGACCAAAGGTGACTGAGGAATGTTTGCAGCAAGCTACGCACCTCACCTGCTTCCATGAACAAGCAGCGTCACGCGGATGGGCAAGGGAGACAGAACACCATCTCCGTAGAAACGGAATGAGTGAAATGGGCTATTAGTTGCATCCCGTGAAAGTGCCTGCAGTTTTCCTTTGCTTTTATTTTTTATCTGAATAATTGTGTGAATGTTTCTTGGCTGCAGAAGAAACTAGACCTGGCTCCGGCTGCTGTGTCTGGGGTGGAATTCTTATAATCTGGGCAGCCCTCTCACATTGGTGACTCGATGGGGTTGTTCTTCCTTCCAAGAGCCAGGGGCATCCCCCACCATGGATCCCATCACCTCGCCCAGAGCCCACAGCCCCCTCACCTCTCCACATCTCCTGAGACTTGTCCCTGACCCCTTCCCATTCTAGCCTTGCAGGTCCAACACCAACCTTCACATGTCTTCTTGTCGGCGGCCAGCTCATAGCCAGGATCACAGGAGCACTTGTAGCTGCCCAGAGTGTTCACACAGCCCTGCTCACACCCGCCGTGATCTGGCCAGGAACACTCGTCCACCTCTGTTGGAGAGGAAGGGGACCCGACTAGATCATCACCAAGCCCCCTGGTCTGCTCCCCATCCCATTGCCCATTGCAGAGTCCCCGGAAAATGTCCTCTGAGAACAAGAACAGCTTTTGGTGACCTCCTACCCAGGAGCCTCACGTCAATGTCTCAGAAACCAGAAGCAGCTCTAGCCAACACGGAGGTCTTGAGAACAGAAGAGTATCTTGTTAGCCAGAAGCAGGGCCTCTCTGGAGGAGATCAGGCCTGGATGATTTTGTTCTTTGAAGGGTTCAGTCAGGGAATACAAGGTGATTTTTTAAAAATCCCACACCAAAAACGTCATCAGTTTTAATGCCATGGAACTGGGATTCTCCCCAAATATGGAACTTCATAGGGACATTAAGCGAAGGGTAAGAACAAAGGGGCCCATTTCTAGATGAATATGTAGAAGTATTTTTTAGAGATAGAATCAGGACTTGTGATTTAGTATTTTAGAAATAATCTGAAACAGTGTGCTCAGGGAGACCTTCAAGGTTACAGAAAATGCTGAGCTCTTAGTTTAGCCAGAACTCCCAGGAGAAAGTACAGGAAGGGGCCACAGTGAGACTGAGTTAGCAGGGGACTTGGACGGGATTCAGCGCTGACAAGTGCGTAGTGATATGTTGGGGGCAATTGAAAACAGCAGGTGGGATGTCAGGAGAGTTGTCCTGAGAAGGAACCCGGGGTCACTGGAGAACCTGCCCGGAAATGTAAATCCGTGCATCCCTGGAGGAAAGAAAAACCCGGGCCATGGGCATCTCCAAGAAGAGAATCAGAAATAAAAGGAGAAACTAATCATTTTCTGTTGTCAAGCTTGGGTGCATCTACCCCTGAGAGGAGACAGTGTGGCCAAGCCAGAGAGCCGAGCAAAGGAACAACAAAACCCCGAGGTATCTTCCAAAATAAGACAAAACCGAAAAAGCCTGATGTGGGAGGAAGAAAGGGAAGGGGTGGCATTGATTCCTAACAGCACAGAAGGCAGGAATACAGCGAGCACAGGGTTGGCCACAAAATCTTCAAAAGCCCACATTACACATAAAATGAGAGAAATCAGGACATCTTAGAGTTGGTGAAGTCCAGGAAAGACCCCCCCAGTCCTGCCCTTACGCCATGACCCTCTTATTAACATTTCTTATGGATGGCTTTGCAGACCCTGCTTGAAATCCTTGAGACCTAGGACTCTCCCTGCTTTCCAAAAGTATTTCTCATCCTTTGAAATGTGAATTGTCAAAATTCTGGCCCCTTGCAACGTCCACCCCACTGGTCCTGCAGCACAAACCCTGCAACCAGGCTGGCTCCCTCTGCACTGCCCTTTCCCCACTCAAACAGACCCGTTTCCTTCCAGCCTTCCTCATCGACGGGGCACAACATACTCGTCTACCTGCTCACCCTTCACTGGGTAAAGAACGGCGTGTGAATGTCCCATCGTCACACACAGTGGGCAGTAAACTTGGGTGATGCTAAGAGTGATGTGTTTTTGGGCTCAGCCAAAGCTTAAATGAACTGGCCTGTAGGGGAACTGAGTATAGGAGACATGCTCTAGGCAGGGGGTTGAACTTGTTCATGGCCTCAAATAAATGTAAATATGAAGTATGCTAAAATAGTAACAATCCTCCAATTACTTATTGCTTTACCAGAGACAAAGTGATTTCTTTGGCATTTGCTAGAAAGAATAGGAGGAGGGAGGATCCATAATAAGGAGAAATGGAGAGTCCAGGCTCCTAGGGTGAGCCAGACAGACCTCAGTTGGATCCATACTGGATCATGCCCCCAACAGATTGGATGATTTAACCTCTCTGAGCCTTCTTCCTCCTTTAAAATTAGAATAGTATCTGCTTTTAGCGTGGTCGGAGCTGAAAATGACATCCAGTACACAACGGATCTCACTACAGACAACAGTGGGGCTGCTTTCAAAATCCCGGTGGGTGGAGAGACACAATGATGAGGGCAGTGAAAGGGATAGGGTCACCTGGGCATACCTGAATCAGGTGAGAGCGGAGTAGTCCGGGCCTGAGGAGGGGAGAGGGACAAGGCAGAAACAGAAAGAAGGACAGTGTGTCAAAGATGGGCCAGTGGAGAAGAAAAGAGATGGGCAGAAAGGCAGCACAGCAGAGTGAAGAAACTGGCAGGTGGGTGCAGGGGGAGGGTAGAAAAGAATGATGGGAAAAGCCCATCGAAATACACCAAGATAAACACGGATCATGTCGGGGCCAGAGGGAGACTCTGATGCCAGAAGGTGATATGGCTATGGGAAGGACACACATTTGTCACAGGTAAGAAAGGGAAGACCACAGATGGACAAATGTCCAGGGGCCATCTTAACCATGTGCAGGGAGAGAAGATGGTAGACTGGTTTTGGGACGAAGGCAAAGGGAATATAGTTCCTCCAGGGAACTAGAAGGGTAGGACATTTATTTGCCCCAGGAAGGTGGGTGAAAGTGGTAGAGTCACATCTGAGCTTCTCCCAGCAAGAGCCGTGGGATGTTTGGCCATTTTCAACTCTACTTCAACTTGAATGGATGGCGTGGAAGTGTACCAGGGGCCCTGCCCTCAGTGGGAGACTGGGTATCCTTGGAATCACCTCCACAGTGAGGAAGCAGCATCTGTTCCAAGCCCACAGATTCATGCTTGCTCTGGGCCATAATGGTCAAGGCCAAGCCTCCTAGAAAAATCTGGGAGATGGTGAGAGGTAGGAGAAAAAGCTGAAAAGGCAGGGCTCGGCCTTGCCGAGTCATAGCTCTGTCTTCTCTGCCTTCTTCAAGTGGTATTAGTAAAAGAAGGAACCATTCCGTGTTTAGATAATGAGCTGGCTCGGGTAAGATGGCAACAATTGTTTGCAGAGAGAGAGAGTTAAGGAATGAGAAGGCAGGACACATCCCTAAGCTTTTGAAGAAACACCTGAAGGAAGCCGGTCCCCCTTGTCGACACCCCATGGGGGTCCGCTGGCACTGGGACAGAGGGGTGTGGGGGTCAGTGTGGAAATCATACAACCAAAATGGCCAACCCTCAAATGCCGCCATCTCCTGAAGTAAGCGGAGACCGAGCTCTGCCGGCTGCCAGGCCCGTGGGCTCTGAGAGAGACTGCCATCTGGCACCGGGAGGGGGGTGCGGAGGCCAACTGGCACGGCGGCCAGTGCCACGAGCCAGCTGGGCTCCGGGCAGAGCCTCCTGCTAACTGGCACCAAGGCAGGACTTTCTTTCGCTTGGTCCAACTCTTCTGCGTGGACTTTGTAGTTCCTCTTCCAGCTTCTGTCATGGGAGAAGTCCTGACACACGCCCTGGACACTGTGTGTTCCCAGGACAGCCTACCGATGGCTTTTCTGGAAAAAGACTGGGCAGAGGAAGCTGGCTGTGTCCGGTCCTGAGGCCTGTCCTGACCAACGTGATCGCCCTCAGCCCGTGTGGCTGTCCGGCCCATAAAATATGCCACTAAGGTTGTGTATATGAATTACCTATTAAAATGACAGTCTTGTGTGTGATGGTAAATGATCATAAAATTGATATATTGGGTTAGATAAGATATATTCAAATAACTCCACCTGTTTCTTTTGGTGAGGAGGGAGAAAGGTGGCTGCTAGCCAGTTGGAAATGACATCGGGGGCTCACCTTTGTGACGCCTCCTATTCCTGTGGGACAGCACTGCTCTAAAATGCGGTCTCGCCTTATTCCTCCTCCTGGGAACCCGGAAAAGGAGGCAGAGAAATCAGCAGGAAGCCCAACCCACAAGCGAGGAACCTGAGCCTCATTTCCTCTTTCATGTATTCATTCCTGGCGCAGGGAGCACCTACTGAGCCCGGCGCGGGCCAGGCACTGGGAGTATGGGGGAGCACGGAGCAGGTACGACCCAGTCTCCGAAAGGAAAATGACCGCAGACACCTGTGAGGGATGAAGGCAGGACAAAAATCCAAACCTGGGGTGCTATGTCCAAGGCCCTTTTCCCCATGTTTCCATGGTGTCCGGAGGGCAGAAAGGCGACCAGGGTGAGAATCAAATCACAAACACTAAGGAGAAATTCAACTCCCCCTTCACTTGACTTGCCTATGACGGCGGGTCTCTCATGGGAAGAAGGCACTGGGGGACCCTTCAGATCCTGGGTCTGTTCCTGCTCTGCCCCCTCAGAACTTCTGTTTCCTCAACTGTCAAAGGCGGGGTAATACTAACGCCAACTTCTGAATGGGGCTGTTCTGAAGAGAACGTGAGATCACTCACGTGGTTTCTGGCACACTCAATACAGTCCTTTCTCTCCCCTCTAAAAGGTCCCCAAAGCTTCCACCAGTCCTGGTTCCTCTTTTAGGATTCAGGGTCAAGCTCTCTGATGTAAAAGGGATGTCAAGCCAGACCTGTGCATTAAGTTAGTGTAGGTGAGCCTCGGGTAATGCCTTCATGGGCATCTAAGGAGACGTTTGCAAGCTGAGAATTGAAATGCTCTTGGAGTCCGAGGCTGGGCAATGCAGCCCTGCCCCCAGGCTGAGGGCCTCTGAGGTCGTATGTCTGCAGCCAGGCCACCGCCATTTGCCTGTAGTCCTCTTTCACTGGCTTAAGCTCTGGAGGACAAGGACTGTGCTTTCCTCTGTGTCCCCAGCGCCTAGCACAGCACCTGACGCATGGCTTGACGACCGCTGAATGAATGCTGACTGTGGCGGAGGGAGGAGGAGGGGTCTTCCAACCTGCAAAGGCAGCTGGGTCTCGTGGGTACCCAGAGCAAGCTGACTCAGTGCCTTGCACGCCGGCGTAGCTGCCCTGAGGGACGTGCGCCTCACTGCGGCCTCACTGGTAGGGTTGCCACAAAGACACCCAACAGGCTTGACTACCTTTGAATTTAAGATGAATGTGTCTTATCACTTCTTAGCCACGTGTGCAATATTTGGGACATGCTTATACTAAAAGATCATTCTTCATTTTAAGTTCAAATTTAACGAGGCATCCTTTTTTTTTTTTTTTAATCTGGTTGCCCTTATCTCCAGCGTTAGCTGGTCCTCTCAAAACCATGCACCACCGATTAGCAGCTGTACCAGGAATGAGGTGTGGGTGGGTCCGTGCCACGGGATTACTAACTCTGCAACTCATAATTTGACAGAGCGGAAGTTGGACGTCAGAGGAGAGGGACAGTATTTGAATAAATCCTTCTAATCATGCGTGACACGTGCTAAGCAAAATCAGGCCTCCGGCAGCCGTCCACATTCTAGTCCCCGGAACCTGTGAATCCATGAGCTTACTTGGCAAAAAGGACTTCACAAATTTGATTACATCAAGGATCTTGAAATAGATTATCCTGGGATCTGGGGGTGGGCCCAGTGTCAGCTCACAGGTCCTGATGACTGATAGAGGGAGGAGGACAGTCAGGGGCAGAGAGAGAGAGAGGTGCAGCCGTGGAAACAGAGGTGTGTGACGCTGCAGGAGACAGACTCAATCGGCCAGCCCTGACTTGAAGATGGAGGGGGCACCCGAGCCAAGAAATGCGGAGGCCTCCTCTAGACGGGGGAAGAGGCAAGGAAATCTGACCTCCAGAACTGGAAGACGAGAAAGTTCTATTGTTCTAAGCCTCCACGATGGTGGTAACTTGTTACAGCAGCCACAAGAAACTGATACATGGCAACCGCAAGAAGAAATCGTCACTTCCTTTGTGCCAAAGGTAACAATAACCACCTCAAAGACTCCTTCCTTAGCAAAGACAGTTCCTGGGACTAGCCATTAGACAATGTGCATTTGCCTACATGGTTTGGTTTTCTCCCAACAGCTCTACAATAGCCTCGTATGTCATTTCTAGAAGCAGACGATTTGGGGTTCAGAGACTTCGGGTCACTTGCTTCAGGCCACCCAGCAAGCGTCGCTGGTGCTAGGTCATGTGTGGTCTGGGCCGGGGCAGGGGGTGGGGCAGGTCGCACAGACTAACTTTCTGGGCATCTCAACCACAAGCTGACCTGCTGCAGCCTGGCTTCTTTCCTTGGGAAGGAAGGGACCACATTTTTTCCTCCAGTTATCCACAGTCTTATGATTCTTGTTCTGGTTCTGCTTGGGTTTCACTCTCCCAGATGCCCCGAGATCAAAGAAGATGCCCCACACATCTGTGGGGCCCTTTTCAGCTTGGAAAGTGTCCCTGCAGCCATCATTCTGGGGGGCTTCACAATGGGTTAGGTAAAATGGGCAGATTGCTTCCCCTTGTTTCACAGAGAGCAAACCTGGAGTTTCAGTGAAGACCAAGAGTTGCTCAGGCCCACACGGCTCCAGATGGGTTCCTCTGACACCCACGCACTTACGCAGAACCTGAGACAAAGGGCTAAAGAGGGGGCAGATGCGGAGAGTGGGAGTAAGAGAGGGACCAGGATTTCTGGACTGGCACAGCCAAGAGTTCCTGGAGAGGAGGGAAGGAGGGGAAAGCGGTTCCTCCCAGAGGTGAGTGGTGTACTGAGCTACAGAGCTCAGAGGTGGCTTAGATAACACTATTCAGTGGCTGCTAGTGTACCACCAGGCACCCGATCACAGTGTGCTGGGGAATATCTGGGCCCCCCTTTACAATGTGGTCTGAGGGGCTTCCAGGGCCCAGAGAGCAGGGAAGGAAGACCTGCCCCCAACAGAGGAGTCCTGAGAAGCCCCTTCTGCAGGACCAGGCACACTGTGCTTCCCATGCCATTCTGGGTCACTTTCATGAAGACTCTGCAACACAGCAGGTCCCCAAGACCACATGGAAATTTGTTCCCTGAACCCCTCACTCTCCTCGCCACTCAAGGGGAGGTTTGTACACCGGAGGCTGGTACGTCAGCAGCTGAGGAGGGAGGCTGCCTCTCGGGCCTACATCAGGGACTGCAAGGCAACACTGCCAAAGGGGTTTGGGCTCAGGAGTCAGACTGCACTGGGCTTCTTGACCTGCCACTTAATGATCTGAGTGACCCCCAAGCAACCCTTCTCAATCCTAATCAAATGTGATCCAAACCCAACTCAAAGGGTTATTTTGGGAATTAAGTGACATCATGTCCACCAAGCACCTTGCAGTTTCTGATACACAGTAGGTGCTCAATTAACAAGAGTGACTACATGAATATTTATTATCAACACTCAGTTTCCCTGAGGTTTACTAAGGGTAAACTTATTAAATCTAGTTTCCAACCACAGTGGCAGAACTTTCTGCCCTGTAGCTGCCCAGGCCGTGCCTGCTCATGAATCAGTGGTGAACTCAGTAAGAGGCAACTTGAAAATGGGTCACTGCCTTCTCCCTGCAGGGAGCCTTGTTTGTGCTAAGGTTCCATATGGGTTTTGTGATTCTTAAGCCAGGGGGGCAATACCTCTTCCTGTGACTAAAAACGGAAAGAAGCTGCTAATTCATACCCTTGAAAAAATTGGCTGCAAAGCCCGCTTTATTGATAGAGCCGTCGGACACAAACTTCATCCACATTCTGTGGGAGCTCGATCTCACATCTTCTGGCTTCTCATAGCCACAAAAATGGCCAATCAGGGCGCTATCCTCCGTGGGGCCATCGCGGATCTCCAGGTAGTCGTAGGCACAGCTGTCATGCCTTTCGATCTAAACAGAGAAACAGAGGCAACATGGAAGGTGATGGATGGTCTGGCTTTAAGGCTTTTTTATGTGAGAAGGGAACTTAAGCAACACTCTCAAAGATCTAACCAGGAGGCAGAGGGACCCAAGTGTGTCCTGGGTTCTCCAAGCTGTCCCTTACTTTTGGAAGCCCAGGGAGAACCAAACTGTGCAGACTAAGAGACAATACACACAGAAGACCGGTTCTATGCAACTTCCTGAGATCTGCTCCTAGACCTTCAGTCCCCCCGCCCCCGCCACCTCCCCCCAACCCCTGGATGGCTGTTAGAAAGGAGGTGGATGCAATTTCAAAGTTTGCAAAGATGTTGAAGCCAAATGTCCAGGTATGATGCATCGTGAGCTTGAAATGGTCTCTCAGGTTCTTGTTTGCAACCCACTCAATGGAAACCCATCTTTATGGAGCAGAGAGCGTCTAGAAGTTGACAGTTACTTCATCCTTGGGAAAACCCGAGCGGTACTCACCTCAAAAGCTTGGAAGGTAAGTCCCACGTGAAACCCTTCTGAAACCGTAATCCTCCAAACACATTCCTTGGAAGGTCTGTAGTCATCGGGGTAGTTGGGAGATTGAATCTGACCAGCATCTTTGTTAATGTCTCCCCCACACGTAGCTTTAGGAAGAGAGCCAGGAGAGGAGGAATGGGGTCCCTGGTCAGACCTTGGGAAGGAAATAAGTGACCCCACGGATCACCACTAGGTGGCTCCACGTGGCAACATTTTCATCTCCACCTAACCGGCACTGTGCCTCCGGAAAGGCACTATTTGATCTGTTGGCAACTTGGGATTTTTTCCATATAGAGAAAATAACCATGTAAGGCAGTGGTTCCCCATCAATGCTGTGCATCACAATCACCTGGGAAATGGTCTGAGCTGTGGAAGCAGGGGCTGCATCCCTAGAAGTTCTGACGCAAGGGGGTCTGGGGGAGTTCCAAGTAACAGTGATGTCTGAGTTCCCCGAGGGATTCTAATGTAGAGGCCAGGGGACCACTGACACAGACGGGGACACACACACACACACACACACACACAAGTTATTTCATTTATAGAAAGAAAACCTTGGCCTCTCCATAATTACAATTTACCCAATATGTGGAATGAACTTTAGCAGAAATGCGCTGGTGGCAGCTGCCTAGAGCCCAGACCTATTTGTTTCTTCAACCCAATCCCATGGTGGCCTCGGAGGCCCTTTCAAGAAATGCGGTGTAAACATCCTGATCTTTTCTGAACAGAGGCCCAGAGTGGATGGGTCCTTTGCTTGGGCTCACACAGATTCAGAGGTTGCTTTCATGTCCTCGGGTTCACTACCCTGGATGGGCCCCCCAGCTGCACTGAAATGGGGTTCAGCGGGGTGGTGACAGGTAGACGATGACACCTGTTCTGAAGGAAGCACAGCTGCCCTCTCTGCTTCCAGCGTGTGGAGGAAGGGGCCCCGGGGGGACGCCTCGGCCCAGCCGCTGTGGTGGGTGCCCCGACCCCCGAGGCCCTGGCAGCTGCCATGCAGGCCTGGGTGCAAGAGGGATGGGGGCTGCGTGGGAAGGTCAGAGCACAGCCAAAGCTCCCCTGTGGGTTTCTCTCATCATGAACCAACCTTCGTACACCGCGAAGAAACCCTTGCCCAAGATGCTGCTGCTGCTCCGGAACTCCACCCAGAGCCGGCTATCCGTGGAGGTGAGGGGCTCCGGGACTTTATTGCCACAAAACCTACCTGGGAACGGAAAAGACAGGTCAGTCTGCCGGCAGACAGCGAGAAACTCACTACAGAGAGAGGGAGCGGCGTTTCTTCAATGTGGCGCCCTGTGAGCAGGAGCCTTGGCTGTGGCGATTCACCCTGTCATGCAAAGAGGAATAAAGGACCAACTTCTAGAGGATTCCAGACACCAGTCAATCGAAGAACTCAGATTGTAGCCCAGACACGCCCTCCTCTGCCATGTGGGTCTGGTACAGGTGTGGTGGGTAATGGTCTGAAACAGCGATGGACGTTCCCCACCTCGGTATTTCCTACTACATACATGCCCTTCTTCTGCGGGCGGCTTGCCTTTGGGAAGATATTCTGCTTCTCTTGCCTCAGAAAAGGGATGCCAGAGAACATATGATAAAAAAAAAAAAATCAAATCTTGTAGGCTCTTGAATTTCATAAGCCTAGTCACACTCAAAGTTTTGGAAAAACACTCAGTGAGGAAGAGCACATTTTCCATTTTCACCCTTGTAGTCTTAGAAAGATTGCTAGGACGAATGAGTGCAGGAACCAGAAAGAGAGAGGATTAGAGAAGGGATGATGGACCTTCTAGAAGGACCCCGTACACCGTCGCACCCTGAGCTAAGACCCTTGATGGAAAAGGATGATAGAGACCCCAAGTGGGTTTAAAGATCTGTGAGAAGGACACAAAAGCAAAAATGAACTACTGGGACTTCATCAAGATAAAAAACTTCTGCACAGCAAAGGAAAAAAATCAATAAAACGAAAAGGCAACATACAGAATGGAAGAAGATATCTGCAAATGGCACATCAGATAAAGGGCTTGTATCCAAAAATCTATAAAGAACTTATCGAACTCAACACCCCCCCAAAAAAACAAACAATCCAGTCAAGAAATGGGCAGAAGACATGAACAGACATTTCTCCAAAGAAGACATACAAATGGCCGACAGACACGTGAAAAAATGCTCAACGTCACACAGCATCAGGGAAATACAAATCAAAACCACAGTGAGACACCACCTCACAGCAGTCAAAATGGCTAAAATTAGCCACTCAGGAAATAACAGATGTTAGCAGTGATGTGGAGAATGGAGAACCCTCTTACACATTGGTGGGAATGCTAACTGGTGCAGCCACTCTGGAAAACAGTACGGAGATTCCACAAAAAGTTGAAAATAGAGCTACCCTATGACCCAGCAATCACACTACTAGATATTTATACAAAGGATACAAAAATAATGATTTGAAGGGGCACCTGCACTGTTTATAACATCAATGTCTACAATAGCCAAACTATGGAAAGAGCCCAGATGTCCACTGACAGATGAATGAATAAAGAAGCTGTCGTATGTATATATGTGTGTGTGTGTATATATATACACACATATATATATGTATATATGTGTGTGTGTGTATATATACACACACACACATATATACATATATTGCACAGCAATCAAAAAAGAAAGAAATCTGGGGCGCCTGGGTGGCTCAGTGGGTTAGGGCCTCTGCCTTCGGCTCAGGTCATGGTCCTAGGGTTCTGGAATCGAGCCCCGCATCGGGCTCTCTGCTCAGCAGGGAGCCTGCTTCCCTCTCTCTCTCTGCCCACCTAGAGAGGCCTACTTGTGATCTCTGTCTGTCAAATAAATAAAATAAAAAATCTTTAAAAAAAGAAAGAAATCTTACCATTTGCAATAATGTAGATGGAACTGAAGGGTACTATGCTGAGCAAAATAAATCAGAGAAAGACAAATACCATATGATTTCACTCACATGTGGAACTTAAGAAACAAAACAGATGAACATGGGGGAAGGGAAGATAAAAAGAGAGAGGGAGGGAAACATTAAGAGACTCATAACCGGGGGCGCCTGGGTGGCTCAGTGGGTTAAAGCCTCTGCGTTCGCCTCAGGTCATGATCTCAGTGTCCTGGGATCGAGCCCCGCATCGGGCTCTCTGCTCAGCAGGGGGTCTGCTTCTCCCCTCTCTCTGCCTGTCTCTCTGCCTACTTGTGATCTCTATCAAATAAATAAATAAATCTTAAAAAAAATTAAAACAAAAAGAGACTCATAACCATAGGGAATAAACTGAGGGTTGTTGGAGGGGAGGTGGGTAGGGGGATGGGGTAACTGGATGATGGGCATTAAGGAGGGTAATTGATGGCATGAGCACTGGGTGTCGTATGCCGCTGATGAATGACTAAATTCTCCACCTGAAACTAATAATGTATTATATGTTAACTAACTTGAATTTAAATAAAATCTTTAAAAAGTAATAAAAATAAATAAAAATTAAAAAAGGATCTGGGAGAAGGACAGAACTGTGCCCCCACTTCCTGGGCAGAGCCTGGAGGGGCAACAAGACCTTAGATCCCCATGTCCTACCTGGGGTCAGAATAGAAGCATCGACACATTCATCTAGACATTAGGTGGGAGACAGGCATGGAGAGTTCTTTAGGCCGACGGGTATGGAGGTGACTTTCCCGTAGTCCAGAGGGTGTGCGGAGCCACAGGACATCACCCACTGTATGTCTTCTAGGGAGATGTGGACCTGGCACCGATCTGAACTGGCCTGGAGTTGAGATAAGAAGGAGGCCCAGCAGCCACTTGTGATTCTTTGCTCAGACAGAGGGCTGGAGACCAGGCAGGAGGACACACCGCAAAGCCAGCTGGGATGGCGAAATGGACGCCTCCCCTGCCACCATGCCTTGGGACAAAGTAAATCCCTTATCGGACCCCCACGTGGAAGGAAGAAAACACAATCTAATTGAAGGTAACTTCCCACTATCTGACAGAAAGGTATATAATTGCTGTTGAAATTCTGTTATTGGAAAAAAAAAAAAACAGAAATAAACATATATTCCTCAGACACTTGGGTCTAAGTCTGAAATTTGGATCTTCTACACAGGAAGAGGCCAAAGGTCATGCCTTTCCTGGTATATAGGAATCTGACCCTATAATTCCTAATACCGTCTAAAGGTGGCAGCCATGCAGCAACCTCTTCGACCTCAGCCACAGCAACTTCTTCCTAAAAACCTTGCCAAAGGCAAGGGAAGCAGGGCAAAAATGAATTATTGGGACTTCATCAAGATCAAAAGCTTTTGCACAGCAAAGGAAACAGTCAACAAAACAAAGAGGCACTGACAGAATGGGAGAAGATATTTGCAAATGACATATCACATAAGGGGCTAGTATCCAAAATCTATAAAGAACTTATCAAACTCAACTCCCAAAGAACAAATAATCCAATCAAGAAATGGGCAGAGGACACGAACAGACATTTCTGCAAAGAAGACATCCAGATGGCCAACAGACACATGAAAAAGTGCTCCACATCACTCGGCATCAGGGAAATACAAATCAAAACCATAATGAGGGGCGCCTGGGTGGCTCAGTGGGTTAAGCCTCTGCCTTTGGCTCGGGTTGTGATCTCAGGGTCCTGGGATCGAGCCCCGCATTGGGCTCTCTGCTCAGCAGGGACCCTGCTTTCCCCCTTCTCTCTGCATGCCTCTCTGCCTACTTCTTATCTCTGTCTGTCAAGTAAATAAATAAAATCTTAAAACAAAACAAAACAAAACCACAATGAGATACCACCTCACACCAGTCAAAATGGCTAAAATTAACAAGTCAGGAAACAACAAGTGTTGGCAAGGATGTGGAGAAAGGGGAACCCTCCTACACTGTTGGTGGGAATGCAAGCTGGTGCAGCCACTCTGGAAAACAGCATGGAGGTTCCTCAAAAAGTTGAAAATAGAGCTATCCTATGACCCTGCGATCACGCTACTGGGTATTTACCCTAAAGATACAAATGTAGTGATCCAAAGGGGAACATGCACCCGAATGTTTATAGCAGCAATGTCCACAATAGCCAAACTATGGAAAGGACCTAGATGCCCTAAAAAGATGAATGGATAAAGAAGATGTGGTATACATATACAATGGAAAACTATGCAGCCATCAAAAGAAATGAAATCTTGCCATTTGCAATGACCTGGATGGAACTAGAAGGTATTATGCTAAGCAAAATAAGTCAATCAGAGAAGGACAATTATCATATAATCTCCCTGATATGAAGAATTTGAGTGGCAACATGGAGGGCTTGGGAGGTAGGGAAGGAAAACATGAAACAAGATGGGATCAGGAGGGGGACAAACCATAGGGACTCTTAATCTCACAAAACAAACTGAGGGTTGCTGGGGGGAGGTGGGTAGGGAGAAGGTGGTTGGGTTATAGACATTGGGGAGGGTATGTGATATGGTGAGTGCTGTGAAGTGTGTAAACCTGGCGATTAACCTACCTGTACCGCTGGGGCTAATAATACATTATATGTTAATAAAAAATAAAAAATTAATTTAAAAAAAGATGGCAGCCATGGCAGGATAGGAATGGGGGTGGGGTGGGACACGAGCTGAGCTGTACTATCAGTTCACAACACAGACCAGTCAAGGTCTACTTGGACTGGTGGTCATGGTTCTCTCAAGCTCTGACTGTGGAGTCACTCAAAAATCCACTTAATGTTGGGGAAATGGGGAGGGACTCTTGATGAGTAGGGATGTGTTTTCTTTTGGGGTGATGAAGATGTTCTGAAACTGACTATGATGATGGCTGGTTACACAACCCTGAACATACAAAAAACCATTGACGTGAATACTTTAGACAGTGAGTTGTATTATATGTGACTCATATCTCAATGTTTCTTATGTCTATTCAACAGTTATGTGGTGGGCACTCCTATATCGCCAACACCACTTGAAGTTATAATTCTCCTTTCCCTTCTGAGAAATAGGAGGAGTGAGGTTCAGGGAGGAATAAAGGCCACTGTGGCCATTTCCTGATGGCCAACTGTGGATACATTCTTTGCGGAGACGTGAGGTAGAAGCTGCTAATCTCCTTCTGCTTCCTTCCGATTCTGGCCACCTGCAGCTCTCTGGCTCTGGTGAGCTTAACATTAAGTGAGATGAGCTGAAACTTCTGCCGAGAGTTTGGCAAGGAACAATCCATCAGAAGCCCATAAATTTTCCGTAATGGTTACTCCGGCATGGCCAATTAGTGTCAATTAATTCTTGGAAAACACTACAGAAACGTGGGGAAGTACTGCTTACCAGTGAGGAGAGAGGCTTGCTGAACAGCCGTTCAACAACGTGGGATCACAAAAGGAATTCCTTCTTAGCCAAACCGAGTTTCAAGTCCAAGTTTCTCCTTTTAAAACCCCAGCTGTCACGGCCACTGGAGACTGTTTGCAAAAAACTGAGCGACTTCCCATGCCTGCCTTGCTGCCTAAGAACCCAACCAGATGACACGAACCACCCACCACCACCAGACCACAGGACAGCCCCGGTCCGCTCACTGCTCTGGAGGAGGGAGGAGTTACTGCCTTGGCAAACACAGACTGGCTGGGATAAATTACACATTACTTCTAAGTAACTTCTCTCCCCCAATCGCTGTGTATTCTTAACTAAAACCTTCTATTTTGTCCCCTGTTTTCTCAACACTCCCATCTCCACCATAATGGTTCTAAGGAAAGCCTTTTGCTTTTGAGCTTGACATTGTCCTAGGTACCCTACATAGATTATATAACTGCATTCTGCTACCCCTAAATTAGGTACTATCCGTAGTCTGGGTTATGAGAAAACCAAGGATTGTAGAATTTGACTTGAGCAGCATTCACTTGGAGTTACAGTCTAAGTTGTAAGTGAAGTGGGATTTGAACCTCAGCGGTCTGGGATCTTGACCTTCACCATCAATTTCATCTCCTAATTCATCACCACTGCCACCATCATCAAAAGGAAACTTCAGTATTTGAGGTGCAGTTCTGGACACGGTCCGCTTTTGGATGAATAGACAGGAAATCTGGTCTCTGGGAATGTACACATCATTCCCCGTTTGGACACAGACAGGAACGAAGGTCAAAGCCTCCAGCCATACAGCGAGCTTGTGGCGATGCCAGCCTTGGCTGTTTGACTCCCACCAATGTTCCTGCTCACTTGGGAGACGGCCCCTGGCCCAGGGCGCCCCAGCAGTGGGGCCATGCGACTCTGATCAGCCAGCCTGGCCTTTCTGAACTTCCCTCCCCACTTCAGGGAAAAGTGGGGAGAGGGGCTTTGTGTGTACTGTGGTGGTACAGAGTGCTCAAAGACAGTTCTGCATACAAGAGTGCATTGTTTGAGTAATTCCTCCACCAGAAATAAGGGAGGGGAATCCAATTAACATGACAGTACTTAAGAGTACTGGTAAATTCTCTCTGTAGGCCACCCCCATTCCTCCCCACTTCAGGTGCAATCTCATGAGTGACCCCTGAAACTGAAAAACCAATGTGATACCTTTAACCAATGGTGAACTATTCTCATTCTACTTACACTTCTCTTTAATCACTTTGTGAAAAAGTGGGTCCCCAACAGCCCCCTTCCAAGAGAACGAACAGGCTGGGCAGAAGCGGGACTAGAGAAAAGGTGGCAAATCCCCGAACTGATTCTGGTTCCTGGCTTTCGAGGAGGAGTTTAATAAGGATATCAAGAAGAGGAAATGCAGATGAGGACACTACAAGTGGACTCCGTGGGGAGTCATAAAGGGTTCATTCATAAAAAGTTATGCGTCCATTATGCCTGGATTTTCACACACTGCCCTGGGAAAATATGCAACGCACAGTTTTTCAGAGCAAGATGCATACTTTCACAATCAGCCCTAATCCGCTCTCCCTCCTGCCAAAGGGGCATTGACCTGCCTCCTCCCAGCAGATTTCATGGCACTGACCCCTCCCAGGGACCAGCTCGGCCCACACAATGCACTTGTTCCAAACACAAAAGTGCACTAACAACTGCATTTGGAAACATCAGAGCAGGGCCAAGTCGTTGGCAAAGGAGAATTCCCGCAAACGAAGAATGACGGTTACAGGCACTGGGCCATGCCTTGGCTGCAGCACGCGGACACACACACACACACACAGTGCAAAAGTGTGTAAAATATGAGCCCCCCCCCAACCCAAACAAAGCAAACCATCACCAACAACAATGAATGGCAAAAGCCCCATCTCATCAATGGAAGTGTAGTCAGAAATGCCAGGATCTGCAGTGAGAAAATTCTTGTTTCAGGTTCAAGAAGAGGAATCCCTGGAAATGCCTCTGGCTGTGCCCAGTCTCAGGAGCGTGTCTTGGCCCTCTCTGGGGAACCTCAGTAACAGAGAGCTTCCTTCCCTGAGCCCTTTGCGTCTACCACATTCCTCTGGGGGGCGTTAGGGTTGCCAGATTTTGCAAACAAAAATACGGGAAGGCCAGTCGCATTGGAATTTCAGCTAAACAGTGAATCATGCATTTTATCTGACGGTCCTACTACTGGGATACCCTTCTCAGAGGCAGCAGTCCCCACTCCTCATGACGAGGCCATCGGAGTTCTGGTCTGATCTCAGCCCCTAACTGGCTGTGCGGACTTAGCGAGTTGGTCCACGTTCGAAGAGTGTGGACTCTTCACTTTCCTGGTGAAGGTGTGGGCTTAGGGACTCTGTGATCCCTGCCTTGTCCAGGGGTGCATGATTCAGTGCTGTCATGGAAACTCCCCCACCCCACACAACCCCTTGTATTAGTTTAATTAGAAAATACTACCTGAATGCATTCTTGTAAAAAAAAATGTAGAATGATCCAAAAGTATACGAACCAGACCTCCAAGCTGCCGACTTACCTGTGCCTCCTCTCCTTTCTCAAAGGTACCCAGCTGCGGTTGTTTGATGAGCACCCCTGCCGTCCCCTTTCTATGTGGTGCTAAACAGGTCCCCACGCACCTACACTGATGGGGAAGCAAGATCACTCCCTGACCCAGCTCATGGGGATTCTGATGCGGTGGTCTCCCAGGGATCTGTATTCACAGAAAACCTCCCAGCCGACTCGGGTTCAGGAACAGGGTTCAGGAACCGGGTTCAGGAACCTCTGCTAACCCAGAACACAGCCCTCAGTCTTTTTGCCACACCCAGTCGGTACTACCTTGGAGGCCGCGCCTCCTGCTGGCTGCGAGCATGCGCTGTGTCTGCTTGCCTGAGACAGGAAGCGGAAATCCAGGGCAGGCAGCCGCCGCCCTGCGGTCGGGTAACCAATCCCCTTTGTCCTATAGTGTGCACGCTCCTGGCTGTGCTTGGCTTGCCTACCTAGATGGCAGACTAGCCCACCGATGCCACCGATGGTGGTGGTAACCTGGCACCCACTCTCAGAGCCTGCCATGGCGGCTTTCTTAAGCACCAGTGCACACAGATTCCTTTCTGTTTGGACCTCTAGGAATTGAGACTCATGGTCTTCTGGACAGAAGGGGTTTATGTGATCTTCCCAATGAAAGCTGACCTGGCTGAGTCCCTGTGGCCAGACAGAGCTTAGTATTTGCCAGCCCTCTCGGGGCCACCCAGACCCTCTGTCCCAATCTCTTCTGACCTACCCAGAATCTGACGCGAAGGCACGCGTGGTCTGGCTACGGAACTCTCCCCCAGTTAACTCTCCCCCTCTCCTCCTGTTTCCATCTTTCATCTGCTGTCCCAACAGCAGCTCACTCCCAGGCCAGACAGTCAAAGAATAACCAGAGCGGTTTTTCTGCCCTTGTGAGGATATGCCAGGGACAAAGACCTCAGTGAAGGCTCAGATTTATCAACCTGGAAGCCCACCCTGCTATTGCTCTAAAAATGAGGACAATCCACTAACATCAAAACCCTTCCATCTGGTTCCTTATAAATCTACATCCCTTTCTGGCTCCCCCATTGCTATTCTTTAGCCAGATGAGTCCCTATGTCCATTTCCAGGACACTGTGCCATTAATTCCCTATACTTTCATCTTTTCAGGTCACCCATGGGAGATTGCAAGTTGGTGACCAATCCTGAATGAACGGACTTTTCTCCTTGTGCCACCTGCCCACTGCCTCTTGTGGAAAGGTCCAAGCTGCCTTGTCACATATGAGTTTATGCACTGTGCATCTACCAGAAAGGGTACATGCTTATTGTAGAAAAATTAGAAAATATAGCTAAACAAGGAAAAAAGAATTTAAAAATTCTTAAGAGAGAGAGAGAGAGAGAAAGTATGCGGGGTACAGGAGAAAGGTACAGAGGGAGAGGGAGAATCCTTGAGCAGACTCCACACTGAGGGCAGAGCCCTCGATCTCATGACCCCGAGATCATGACATGAACCAAAGTCAAGAATCAGACGCCTAACCGACTTAGCCACCCAGGAGCCCCCAGAATAAACTAAAACAAAAAACAAAAAACAAAACAAAACAAAAAAACCAACAGAAAAAAAACCTCCGTCATTCTGAAATAACCACTGTATGTTATTTATTTATATTCATGATTCTACTTGATATTTGTACTGTAGATCACAGAATGGTTTCTTCCAGTGGAATCCAACCTGTACATGTTTTAAGTAGTTTTGTTTTGAGTAATTCTGGTCAGGATATTCACTTGGCCACACTCCTCACCACTCCTTCGTTTATTATCCAACCCCCTCGTCCTCACGTATGCCTTATTTCTGAGGGCACCTGAGTTTGCAAAGCCTCAAAATATACATATAACAGTATTTTTATTAAAATGGAAGTCAACCTCATGTTGTGTTTTGTAACACCTTTTTGTGTAATGACATACAGGAACCCCTTTCTGTATCAATAAGCAGGCACCTCCAACTTTATTTTTAGTGGCTGGATAGTTTTCCCCTGGAAAGTTGTATCCCAGTTTTTTCAGCGAACCCCTACTGTTGAACATGTAAACTGTTTTCCATTTTTCCTGCTCCAGTGAATACCCCCAGAGCTAGAACTTTGCACACTTCCTTAATTGGTTCCTTAGGATACATTCCAAGAAGCAGAATTGCTGGGTTGAAGGGCAGTCTCGGTCTTAAAAGCTTTTAACATGTGCTGCCAAATGGAGTGCTCGGAGTTTTAAAACGACACCGACCCTTGCGAGCTTCCTGTGTCCGCTGTCGGGATGGGCCCTTCCGCATGTTAATGGCATCCCATGGAACAGCCCATCACCCCTCTCCCAAGGCCTTCTAAAGTCAACTTACCCAACAGGGGGGCTTTTCTCCAGTAACCATCCCGGACCTCCACATAGTCATACCAGCACAGGCGGCTTTTAAACAAATCCATGGATGTGAAGTTCAGGATGATCTGTAAAGAGCGACCGTAAAGTGAGTTTTGGCAGCAGAGCCCGAGGACTCTTGAAGACCCATCTCGCATGCCCGTGTTCTCACATTACCTCTTGGCATACAGAGCTCTCAGACCACAGTGGGAGCGTCCTCACAAAGACACGCTCACAGGAAACCTCGTGACATGAAATAATAAACCTTGAGCAGGATGGGGAGTAAACAGAGGAGATGAGTCCCCTGGTTCTGTCCTGGAGCTTTTGAAGTCACTCGGTGGTTTATAGGAAACAGAATGCATTAAAACGATGGGCTGGGACGCACTGAGACTGGGGATTTAGAAGGAGGTAGGGGTCAGTGAAGTTCAGAGATACAGAAAGATCTTATAACATCATCCATCATTCCAAAGGCCTGGGGTTAGCCTGGGTACATCTGAGCAACCACCGTGATCACTGTTCCCTCGGCCATGACCTCACTCTTCTGAGATGGGGTGTAGTCCATAGCTCTCCTAGAGTCAGTCTGTGTGTTCGTTCATTCCTGCATTCGTTCATTCTTTCGTTCATCACACCATTGTTAGCTGACCACCTACTGTGTGTCCGTCTGTGTTGGCCAACTGACATCGAAAGATCAACAAGAGAGGGTTCTTGCTTTTAGGGAGTTCAGAGAACACAGAGGGTTCAGGCCAGTTAGACAGAACACTCTGGAATAAATGTGGAAAAGAGAGGGACGCACAGGAAGGGAATCCTGCAGCGCCAGGGAGGGAGAACTAGAGGCTGCCTGGGATACATCTCAGAAGAGGTGGCATTTAACCTAAGGGGAATAGGGGCCCAGTGGGCAGAGACACAGGGCAAGAGCACATTTTGGTGAGAGGGACTGACATGAGCTCAGGCAAGGAGAGTTTGGAGAACTGTGCAGGTCATGCTGAGTGGTTCTGGACTGGTGAGTGAAGGCTGGGGAGCTTGGGGTTCAGATGGACTAAAAAGGAAGGTTTCAGTTCTTCTGGACATGCTGAGGCCATTCTGTGGATGCCCTTGTCCACAAAGAGTGGAGGCAGGTGGGTGGCCCTGTGGACTTGGCACACAGGTACTCTTCCCATAAACCTGCTACCCTTCCAGCTTGGGGCATCCCTGGCAGATGGCCCAAAGCAGAGTTCGGGCATCCCTCCTTCCTCACTCCATCCAGCCCCGCCATGTAGGGTACCCATGCCATGTCTGCCAGGCTCAGCCTGTCTCTGCTCCATCATTTCTCTGCTCTCTTCACTCACCAGGGGCCCCATAAAGGCAGCCCTGCCCCACTATTGCAGCCAGGTCCCTCTGTCTCTAAGCAAAGCCCCAGGCTGGAAGGCTGCAGGTCAAAGTTCCAGGGCCTTCCCAGCCAGACTGAAAGGGCTGTTATTCGTTTGTCCCATTCTCCATGCCTCCCCTGCTTTGAACGCCTCTCTCTGGGCTTCAGCACACCTGTCCTCTCTCCGCTGCTCTCTGGCCTCGGCTGGCTCCTGCCCTCCTTGCTCCCCGGTGACTGTGATGGTCCCTTAGTGCAGCAGCATTTCCCTTCCAGCTTCCCTGCGCGCAGGTGACACAAGTCACTGGGGTGCAGACCTTTGCTCTCATGTCTGCTTCACCCCTATTGTTTATCCCCGAAGCTGACAGATCTCCTTCCCTTAAGATATCTGTGTCCCTGCTGCAGGCCAGTCTGGTGTCCCTTCAGCAGCACTGTCTGCATCGCTCCTGCCACGTCCTGGCCCCTTCTGAGCACTTGGGCTTCTAGATCTATCTTGCTCTGACATCTTATGTTCGTCAAACTCCTCCTATACTCAGAGAACTTCCATGGCTCCCCCTGCCACCATCTCATAAATTAAACTCTCTACTTACCTCCCAGAGCCTCCAGCATCCATCCTATGTGAACTTATTTCCTTGTGTGCCCTGAGGGATCCCACTAATGGAAGCCTCCCCAGGTCTAGCTCCAGCAACCCCTGCCTCTGCCCTGAGTCCCTTTCTGACTGCCCAAATAGACGCGGCCTTTCCCTCCTTGGGACCCCCTTCCTTGGCCTCTTATGGTGATTGCAGAGCAGGCGTCTTTAAGAGTCAGGCAGATCTGGATTTCTCAGCTCTACCACTTACTAGCTCTGAGATCCTACTACCCCTTACTAGATCAACCACTTACTAGTTCTACCACTTACTAGCTCTACCTCTCACTTGCCCACTTGGGTGAGTGATGTTTAGTTTCCTTATCTGCGAAACAACATGCACACCACTGGGTTACTGATGGGCAGCCCGAGAAACTGTATATTGAGCGTATCGTGCTCTGACACACGATAGGCACTCGATAAATGCGGTCTTAAAAATCAAGCCACACTGAGTGCTCCACAAACCTACACACTAAGCACTTTTCACAAGCTGCCTGTCCTAATTAGCGTTGAGCGTGTCCACCCCTCCTTTGGGCCAATCCCACCCGGTGTTCAAGTCTTAGGACAATTAGTACCTTCTTCCACAAAGCCTTCTGATCATCTATGAAATGAAGAGGGAGAATATAATAGGCCAGCTCCCCTCCTGTGCTCCTGTGTTGTATAGGGTGTGTTTGTGTGTGTGTGTGTGTGTGTGTGTGAGAGAGAGAGAGAGAGAGAGAGGTCAAAATTCTTTCAAACTCAACCCTGCTTGCTGATTAGTACCAACTCAAAAATGTAAAAACTAATACTGGGCCAAGCAAATACTCTTCCTTCAATGAAATCAGACTCCCTAAAGGTAAGGGGGGACCCTACCTAAACTCTAAGTCTCTTGAAGACAGGGATAATAAATGATCATTCTTTTGTAGCTCCCCCAGTGTTCGCGTTTGGGCAGAAGAGCTCAGTCATACTGACTAGCTGGTTGCGATATAATTCTTTGGCTTTTCAAATTTTCAGAAAGGAAATGTTATTACAACTTCCTTAGTAACACATTCATGATCGAAATGAATGGGATAATCATTCAGGCTGATTATTTTAAATACGTTAAGGGAACCATAAAGACCATAGGAAAAGAGGTGACAAGCAAGAAGTGACACTTGAATCGATCAAGTTTGCTAATTACTAGCAGCTCGGGGAAGGCTGGTAAAGCCAAAATGGAAATCATTGGTACAGGAATCTCAATGATGTATGTTTTCCCTGCCCCCCACCCAGTTAGCAATAATCATCAAGGCTGGAGGGATTTTCTGCATATCCCATAGCCTCTGCTAGGTAGGACAATTCAACGATTTGGGGACTGCTGGATCACTTCCTCTTCCTCCTCCTTCTTCCTGCCTTCCTCTCATTACTGCCTCCCGCAGGCACAGAGACAGCGCACGAACCCGAAGGGGACAAGCCTGGAGTCTCTCAGGCTCTGGATGACAACCACAGTGTCATAAATACTTAGAGCCGGAATAAGAGTTGCGTATGGGTGTTGTGTGTGAGCACATGTTACGAGAGCACGTGCACGTGAACGCATGTTCAGATGCCTTTTCGCCTGACCCTTTTGTGAAATAATACAGGATGATGGGTAAGCATCTAGGTTCTCACCTGCACTCAGATCCCAACTTCGCAACAAACCGAGTAGCCTCAGGCAAGTCCATTTCCTAATCAGAAAAATTAATGAGCTAATAGCACCTATCACATGAAGTTCTGAGGATTAAAAGAGATAAACCACATAATATGCTGAGAATAGCACCGAGGCCATAGAAAACATTTAAGTGGACATTATTAACAGTTACGAATTAGGGCTACTTGAAGGTTGGCGTCAGGCCTCCGGAAATCCATCACCCCACGGCACCCCCAGCTGCAGATTTGTCACTTGGCCTCTCATCCATTCACATGCCCATTCAACAAAGACTTTTTGTGTGACTTTGTGCCATGGGCTCTGTTGGGTGCTGGAGACCTCCAGCTGAATAGTCTCTGTCCTCAATGAGGTTAGGGTCTAGAAGGTAGACAACCAGATAAACCAGCAATCATGTTATTGTGAGGCAAGCTATGGCAGGTATGACTGTAGGAAGCCTGACCCAAGGGACAGAGAGGGCATCTCAAAGATGGCAGTGTCTAGTCTGAAGAACTCTTGGATTTGAAGGGAGGTGTGAAAACTCTCTCTCTCTCTCTCTCTCTCTCACACACACACACACACACACACACACACGTTTTAGGAGTGAAGAAGCCCCAGGTTCCAGTTCTATATTTTACTGTGAATTGGGGCAATTTTTTAAGTATCTGAGCCTCCAATTCCTTATCCATATGATGGATGTGAAGAGATGCCAGAGGATTGAGAACTTAGCCCCCTTGGACCACAACAAAAGACGCTGCTGCCCTGGCTCAGCTCTAGAGGAAATCTGGAGGGAATCGCAGAACCTTCGGACCCAAAGGATCATGCTCACCCAGAGCTTGTATAGCTCCTAGACCTCACTGCAAGTGCCCAGGACCCTGGAGTTCCTGTCCAAATGGTCCTGAGCCTACTTCTAGAGCATGCAGAGATCTCGGCCCTGGAACCCACCCTCCCAAAGGTAGACAGCATGTCTAACCAATCTGCTCCTGCTGGAGGAATAACTGTTTGCAAGGAGGGAGTGCAGAGAGTTTGGGAGAGTAGGCTGGGGTGTCACCATGGGTGCTCCTGAGATGAAATGGGGGTGCTGAGAAGAGAAGGAGGAGCCAGCTGTGGGTTGGGGGCCAGCTCTCCCTACATTGCTACCTCCCAGAGCAACACTCTGACATGTCGAGGAATTCTCAATTGGATCCTCACCTTCCAAGGCGTTCTGATGGTGTCCTTATTAAGGAGAAAGGCTAGAGTCTACTTTGTTTTCCAAACTGTGAGCTTGATTTATAATTCACACGGACATTTTGCTTCTAGCCTCTATTTGTATGGCACCAGTCGGAAGTCCAGAAATAAGCAAGCTGGCGCACAGTGGTGCTCATAGCATCGCAGCTGTTTTCACTACTGTCAATAATAGTACAACCCCACACCTCAAAAAAAGCTATGTCACTTCCTGAGGTGGTTTCACACGTACCTTTTCCCCTGGCGTGACCGATATCCTCCAGACACAGTGGGAGTAAGAAGGGTAGCCATTTGGGAAACCAGGTGCAGAAAAGTTTCCTGTTGTGTCCTGCAGGGTCTCCCCACATGCTGCACAAGTAAAACAATAACTGTGATTCAGGCAGACACGCTCCCCATCCCAGAAGCTCCCTGTGCCAGGCCCCGTCAACACCCTGTGACCAGCCAAAGCCCCCAGGATGCCTCTGTGAGAAGCATGTCAGTCAGACTGACGATTTTCTTCTGGCTGATAGAAGTGAAAATAGGGTCTGGGCACCAAAGAGCAATACCTAGGGGTTGCTGAGGTTCCTGAGGCTCTCAGGATTGAGCATGGACTCGAGTGGGGTGCAAGTTTCCCAGACTTGCTGGGCCTTAGTTTTCCTTTCTGTAAAATGGGCAGGAGCTTCCTGAAGGGTTAATGACATGGATCCACTCAGTGCTTGGCACACAGTGAGCACTCCACACACAGCGGCCATTGTCATTATGACTAACATCTGAGGCAGCGAGCACAGAAAAGTACAAGTAGGTGAAGCAACAAGACAAAGAAAACACTCGGAAACCCATTTCATGAGAAACTCATTGGGTTGAATCTTGCCTCTTCTTTTTCTGCTGCCTATCTCTGAATGAGCTACCAAATAAACACTCAAGAAAACTCCAAGATGACCAGAGGTATGGGAAGCTATTCTGCCCTTGAATATTGGAGGGTTGCCTGGTCGCAAGTCTAGAAACTAGTCCTTACATATGTGAAAAATCTTTCCCACGGGTCACCCCCAGAGTGTGGGAAACAAGCATCCTTACCCGTATCTGCCTCCATGCAATTCAACCTCCACTGGGCAACAACCCTGCTCTTAGCTACTAATTGAAGTTACTGGAAGCTGCAGTTTTAAAGCTGCAGGAAGGAATAGCTGGAGAGCGTCCCGTCATCAGCCTCAGGAAATCCTGGATGTTGGGGCTTCGATATCATGTTACTGAACAACTGCCAGGCATCACGAGGATTATGCCCAGCAGTCAACACCCCCAAGGGTTCCATGGAAATTATTTTAGAATAATCATCAACATTCTGCAAGAACAGATACATTACTCTATGGCTCCATGGTATTTACCAGCTGCCTCCAATCCTTTGGGGAAGTAAGAGGCATATACATTATAACTAAATAAATACTATGGCACTTCCCAGAGAATGCTATAATGTTTCTCTTTCAATTCAGCTAGGTTATATGATATATGCGTCTTGCACTGTAGCCCGAACACGCCCCCACATGAGTAATAGCTGGATGGACATGTTTCCTAGAGTTTTGTGATGGACCAAACCCCACAGAGTCCTTTGCATGCTCTGTGATCCCCCTTAGTAGGGTGATGTGATAGCCTACATTTTCTAGGATGGCCCCTTTTTCAAATATGCTGTCCCATGATTCAGCTGTGTGGCTGGTCTGGGGTCTGGAAAATGTTACTGGACCTGTGGGTCATGAATTTCCTTCTTCCTCCCCAAACTACTGAATTGTGTTCTCTTCCATCAGTGGTAAACCCCGGGCTGCTGTTAACAGATGCTTTGCACTGAAGTTCAAGAGCTTAAAGGGGTCAAAGTGAGCTCACTCCCAGGACAGCAGGTTGGGGAGGTGGGGGGGGGGTGCTGAAGCCAAGGGGATGGAAGGCAAAGAGGGCACTTTCAAGGGGAGGGGCTTGTGGCTGGGCAGGGAAGCAGACTCCTCAGACCCCAGGGTACTGTCCAGGCTCCGATGGCCGATTTCTAAGAGCCAATGACCAGCACCTTGCATGGCTAGGGAAGCCCCAAGGCCATAGAAACAACCTCATTTACAGCACTGAGGATCTGGGAGGTTGACTCCCCCTCCCTAAGAACTTCTTCATTCAAGGTCTTTCTGCAAAACCCTTGGTTTTTATTCCAACAAACCCCCATCTCTCACTCCCATAGGAAGGGAGGAGCATTCAGAATTACGCCCTGCGCCAGGCCCATGGTCACTGCTGCTATTCCTCTAGGCCTTCTTCCTCTTCGGGCTATCAGGGCTGGGCCAGAGAATTCCAAAGGTTCCCACAGATAAAGCTGTGAGCTCCCAGACCTATTCTTCGTGTCACTCCTGGCAGTCACCTCCCCAGTTTGGGCCTCTTACGCTGTCTGGAACCTTCCTGAGAGCGGCACGCCAGAAATTACAGCAGCCTCGTCAGGTCCCCCGAGTTGCTTTCCCAGCAAAGAGGCGAGCTTGCAAAGCGTGGTCAAGTCACACTCCGAGGGTGCCCGCACAGCCCTGGGACTCCCGAGGACTCAGTTACCTGGGCATTTGTACAGCTTCCTGGCTTGAGCGATGTCTCCCTGACTGAGCCGCACGCGCTGGCCAATGGTCGGCCTGATGCCATTGTCGTCTCGGCGGGGGAGGATGGTGTCTAAGAAAACTCCTCTGTGGGAGGAAAAGAGAGAGAGAAAGGAGAAAGACAGGTCAAGGCTGGCTGGCTGGCCGCGCTGGGATGTACAGTCTTTATTTCCCTGCCCACAACTGCCTCGACGTCCCTGGCCCCTGGGCTGCCTCTCCACAGACCCGTATGACTGAAAAGATTTGCTTTACTCATCCTGGCATGTGGGCTTTCTATTTCATGCGCGGCCTACTCACTTCCAATGGGAGAATGACTCTGCCACGTTTGCCGATCTACCCTAGTCCACTGGCCTCGGGGCTTCCTTATGGATAGGCACTGAGTATTGCCATGAAGCCCCTGATGGGTCCAGGCCCCCAGGCCGCCACATCGTACAACTTCGGGGAGTACCATTCAGAAAGACCTTGGTGTGCGTGGAGCCCCCTGGAGTTGTGCAGCGGGAACCACTGAGCATGGATAAGTCTTGGAGAGGCTCCACAGAGAGCCTGGGAACCAGCACAGTGCGAGGCTCTCAGGGGCTCAAAAGTTAGTGCTGGTTGACGAGTTTGTGAATCATGGGAATCAGGGTTTGGGGGCCTTTCTAGCCATGGGGATGATTGCAGAGAGCAAAGGGTAGCTGTGAGGGCCTTGGTCTAAATATTTCCATGTACGGCCTGGCTCTGCCACCTGGGTGAACTCAGACAAGCTCCATCCCTTCCTTGAGCCTCAGTTTACTTCTCTGACCATAAGAGACTGGCCCCGACAGTCCTGGCAGTCCCTTCCAGTTCTAACATCTTATTCTATTCCCACATGAAGGAAATTGAAATTGACCACAAGAGAGGAGCAGACGGCAGACTGCCGGGCTGAGCACAGTCTTGGACCTCCATGACATGGGCCTGGTAGACCCCTGTCCAAGCCTCCTTTTCTGCCTCCAGACCCCTGACTCAGGGCCTCTCTGGAAGGAAGGGCCTCCTTCCGAACCAGCTCCTTCTCCAGTTACCTGTGTCTTCCCTCCCTTGTTAACCAGGTTTCCGGAAAGAACTATCTCCATTCTGTCTGACTGCCCACCTCCCATTCACTCCTCAATGCAACTGCAACCAGACTGTCCTTCCTACAAAGGTCCACAGCCACCAACTGACTGATGACCCCGATGGACACCTGTCACCCCTCACACACCCTCCCCGACAGCACTGACATCAGCTGCTCCTTCCTTCCTCAGACTCTCTTTTCCCCTGGCTCCCAGGACACCGATGTCTCTGAGCAGTAAGGGGACATCCATCTACTTCCCGTTTCCCTCTCTGGGCTCTCCGTGGAGGTTCTGCCTTCTTCCTCCTCTCCTGCTCCACTGGCTTCTCAGGGTTTTCCCCTGCCATGGAAAGGTATACAGAAAACTCTCTGATTCTGAGCCCCAGAATCACCTGCTAAGCCCCAGATGCCCGGTTACCCTTCCCAGTGACCACACTATCCTCTGGGTCTGACATCCACACTCAACCCATGAACCCTGTCTCCCAAGACTCAATCCAAAGGTGCCATGGCACCTTCCAACATGCCTCAAATCCATGCCCTCCTCCTCATTCCAGACCACTGCCTCAGCTCAGACAGCATCCCCTTCCTGACTTCTTCCCAGCAGCTTCTCAACTGGCCTCCCTCCCGGTAGACTCAGCCATCTCTGTGGGGCCCCTTTAACACGACAATGGGATTGTCCCGAAATTCGAGTGCAGGCTTGCATCCTCTCTGCTTAGAAGCCTCCACTGATCTCCAGTCACCACCTGGATCCCCAGGCTCTTGGCCCACTGGCCTCTGCCTTCCTCTCCAGCCACTTCTGACCCCTCCACCCTACTTGGTGTCTGAAGCAACACCAAACTGCTGCTAGCCCCAAATGTGCCCTTACACATGCTGCCCATCTTCTTGTCCACCAGCAAACTCCTATTCATTCGCCAAAACCCCAGCAGATGGCTTTCCCTCTTAAAAGTCTTCTTGAACCTTTTTTATCCAAACCATCTCGAGTTACTAGTTCCTTTCTCTGGGCTACATCTGGGCCTTATTTGTCTAGTCTCTTTGTCTCATACTCTATTATCTTTTTTGAAGGATGAAGGTATTTGTCTTCTCTGCTCAATAGTAAGTTCCTCAAGCAGAGACACCAAGACCTTCATCTCTATGTTACCAGGGACTGGAGCATAACAGGTCAAGAACTGCTTTTTGAATTAAATTATGTAACCAAGGTAAGGCAGTGTCTTCAAAAAATCTTGCAAAGCAATGTACCCCCCCAAAGGAAATGTGAAAATCCACATTACCTATGTATTAGCTGAAATTCTGTACTACCTTGAAAGTTGCCCCAACTTTGCCAAGTTTTAAACCTCAAGTAATGACTCCCCATAAAATTCTAAATTCAATCACCTACTAAATCTAAAAAGAGGCACTTCTGCCCTAACATAAAATATGCCCATTTGTAATTATTTTCTTGATTCCCCTGAGGGAAGAAATTTCACTGCACAAAATGTAAAGCTCATCACAATCTCTCAGCAACCCAGGCCAGCCAACCCCACTAAAGCCCACACACACAGGTGACTCTGCCAGGAACGTGATGTGTGGGTGCCATTCTTATTAGGGTTTCCTCCCCACAGGTGAGAAAAAGCCTGCAGAGCTTAAGCATCTCTTCCAGAGTCCAGAGCTAGTAATGGCCAGCCAGCCCTGGGGCGCAGGCAGGCCTGGAGCCCATCTCCCACATCCTCCTCCTTCCAGCCAGTGTTTCCCATGAGGGCGACTTCAGACACCAAAACAGCAGGAAACACATCAGCTCACGCTCGGACAGCACTAGGGGGCTGGGACTCCCTCCCCAACTTTCCCCTGAGCTGCCAGCAAGGCAGTGGGCTCTGGAAGATAATTACCACAAGAGGCGTCCCTTGCATGAACCACTGCAGTGACATCCCTCTTAGGTAGGACAACTCTTAGCATTGACATTCTGCTAAACTAAGAAAAGGTTGGGCAGATGCTTTAGGGAACAAAGCTGTTGGCTCTGAGCTCTCCAAACAAAGAGGTCCCTGGACCACAGAAGTGCATCCTCAGCTCTTGGACACCTGTCCAACGAAACCTGCAGAGATACCACTCCCCAGAGCCCGGGTCCAACCACGGGGGAGAAGGGAAGGCCGGCAAGAAACTAGAAACTGGGGGTGCCTGGGTGGCTCAGTGGGTTCAAGGCTCTGCCTTTGGCTCGCGTTGTGATCCCGGGGTCCTGGGATGGAGCCCCACATCGGGGTCTCTGCTCAGCGGGGAGCCTGCTTCCCCCTGTATCTGCCGGCCTCTCTGCCTACTTGTGATCTCTGTCTGTCAGAAAATAAATAAAATATTTAAAAAAGAAAGAAAGAAACTAGAAACTGAAGCTGGAAGGAGACAGATCAATCGTAAAGACACACAAAGATGGGTTTTCCTACCAGTAAATGCTTGATGGGCCATTCTCTGCTCTTTAACAAACTCAGACGATGTGCAGGCTGGCTCCAGGGAGTAACGACATGGAATTAGGGAGTTAGGGATGGTGAAACTTGACAAAAAGTGGGCCAGGAAAGACCATCAGTAAGGAGGCCATTGATCCATGTCCCACTGAACAAGTGAGTTTCCTGAAAATCCATGCAGAAAACTGGCAGAAAGGACAGTGAAGGGATCCACTTGCCACAAAATAGATTTGCCAAAAATCATTCCAAACTCTCGGGCAGGGGTAAGCATGTAGCTGTCAAAATAATGAATGGCGCCTCCTATTGTCCATATTCTGGGCCTTGCACCTTGCTTGGCCAATGGAACGAGACAGAAATGATGTCCTGCGGGTTACAGAGCCTGGGTCTTAAGAGTCCTGCAGCCTCCAGCTTGTCCTACAGGAGCTCTGAGTCCCAATGCAGTGAGGAGTCCAGTCTAGCCTGTCGAGGATGAGAGGCCCCAGGGAGGAGAACCAAGGGGGCCCCCCGTCGGATAGGCAGCACAACAACCACACATGGGACCAGTCATCCTGGACTTCCCAGCCCAGTGGCACGGCCACACGACTATTGCCATGGAAATGATCCCAGGCAAAACCAGAGAATGAGCCAGAATGACCCGCAATGTCACAAAAATAAGTGGTTGCTGTGAGCCATTGGTTTGAGGATAGACTGTTCCGTCACACTGATGACATCATGGTGGCAGAAGGAGATGGCCACTTCCCTTCAAGGCCTTCAGGGGAGCTGCTGGACTCCTATGTGGCTGCCCATCATGCCCATGGGCTGCTCCCTCGCCCATGTCTCCCTCTGAGGGGTTCTGGGTACGCTTGGTGGGGAGCTATTATTTCAGGGGTTCGGTCCATGGGCTTCCACTGGTCTGTGCCGATAAGCTGCACCATGTTGACAACAGTGTTAATAAGGGTTATCTCCTTGAGGGGCAAAAGGGATGGCATTACGAACTACAGATCACAGGGAAAAAACTAAAGATTTTTTTTTTTTCTTAAAAGAAAAACAAGAAAAGGGGATGCCTGGCTGGTTCAGTCAGTGGAGCACGCAACTCTTGATCTCAGGGTTGTGAGTTTGAGCCCCACGCTGGGTGGAGAAATAAAACCATGGGGCACCTGGGTGGCTCAGTCAGTTACATGTCTGACTCCTGATCTCAGCTCAGGTCTTGATCCTGGGGTTGTGAGTTCAAGCCCCATGCTGGGCTCCATATTGGGCATGGAGCCCACAACAAAACCAAACCAAACAAAAAAGACAAAACAAACAAACATACCAAACAAACAAACAAACAAACAAATAAAAAACCCAACAACAACAACAACAAAAAACAGAAAGAAAGAAATGCTGGTGCCAGAAGCCACTAGCAGCATTCTGGCCCTGGCCTCTGGTTTCAGAGCTTCTCCTAGTAAATGGCACATGGTAGGTGCCAAGGAGGCAGTGCAGTTTCTAGAGCCCATTGGAAGTAATTTATCCCCAACCCCCCAGCACAGGAGATGCTATGTAGATTCTCCTTATGACGTGACCACCACGTCTCTGGTATGTGGACAGAAATGCCTGAAGATAATGGAAGTTTCTTCCTTCACCTAGTCCCCAGGCTAGGGGATCTCCCAGGCTCCTTTGATTGATTCATTGATTTATTCATTTAAGAAATATTTATTGAGGGACGCCTGGGTGGCTCAATCAGTTAAACGGCTGCCTTCAGCTCAGGACATGATCCCAGCGTCCTGAGATCGAGTCCCACATGGAGCTTCTTGCTCAGTGGGGAGCCTGCTTCTCAACTCTGCTGCTGCCTGCCACTCTGCCTGCTTGTGCTCTTTCTCTCTCAAATAAGTAAGTAAGTAAGTAAGTAAGTAAATAAATCTTTTTTAAAAAGAAATATTTATTGAACATCGTGTTCTAGGCTTCATATGGTGCTGGGAATTAAAAGAGGATCCCCTCAAAGATCTTAGTCTAGGGAGAGAGAGGAGTTTAGATGAATGCATAAGAATTATTAACAGACAGGGACGCCTGGGTGGCTCAGTTGGTTAAGCAGCTGCCTTCGGCTCAGGTCATGATCCCAGCGTCCTGGGATCGAGTCCCACATCGGGCTCCTTGCTCAGCAGGGAGCCTGCTTCTCCCTCTGCCTCTGCCTGCCATTCTGTCTGCCTGTGCTTGATCTCTCCCCCTCTCTCTCTCTGATAAATAAATAAAATCTAAAAAAAAAAAAGAATTATTAACAGACAAATGATAAAGCAATATGGAGAGTTAGGACAGCTATGGAGACAAGATCCAAGGTACAACCTGCTCACTTGGGCCACCTTGACAGTGGTTCTCTACAGAGTCAACACTTTGTCTCTATTTAGCAGCCTGTAACCCCAGGGCTGATGTGGTGTGACCCCATATTTCCTACACCATTTCCCAAACCCGAAACTCATCCCAGCCTCCACACTCAAGCATCCTGCTCTGACCCCTGCAGGGTGGGCTATCATCCTGCCTATCCCCTTGTTTCCTGAGACACCCACCCCCCAGAGGTCCCCAAGATAGGTCCTTCAAAGTCTCTGCTTCCCAACATGCAAGAGGAAGCCTCGAATGTCCACATGGCAATGAAGGCAACCCAATCTGTCGGTGCCTCACCTGTCTGCACCAGATTCAGAAAGCACAACAGGAAATGTCTTAGCTGGGAGGGGCTCAGAGAACATCTAGTCCCACCCTCTCACAAGGAAACTGATGTCCAGGGAGGTGGCGATATGACCCAGCACAAAGCTATCTATCCCCAGTTACTGTCTACACATCCCTCAATAGCACCATGTGTGAGAGCACTAGGATTGGAACCCAGTCTTTGATTCTCATTTCAGGGGTCTCTTCATTATATGGTGCCCTCTGTGTCCTCTGATAAAGAGCCAGGAGAAGAGTAATGAGAACAGGGTCAGTCAGTCGCATGCCAGGTGTTCAAAGATGCTGACTTGGACACAACTCCACCCACCAGGCTCCAGAGAGATCCCGCCTGGCTGCATGCAGGGTGGAGATCACAGCTAAATCAGCTGTGTGCTCATAGGGACGGCACCAAGCTCCCCCCCGCAATGGAGAGCTTGGGATGGGGAGGTTTGGAGGATCTCTCCCCCAGTCCTGTGACCTCATCAACAGCAGGCTTCCAGCAGCCCTACCCAAGAGCCAACGAGCCCTGGGTGCCCAGTTCCCTGTTCACTCCAAGAGTGCTATGTCACCTGAAAGAATGGCTTCCATTGATCTTTATGGACACAGGGACTCGTGAAATTGATTCTTTCCGTCTTTGCTATAACTGCTAAGAAGCGCACGGCGAGGTTTGCTGCCGATCCCACCAAAGTGTACGTGACTTCATGGCATATATTCCCAATAGCCAGCTGATTCCAAGCTTCAGCGTAGCTCTCTACCCTTACTCTCCCTTCCCCCACCCTCAAGTTCCCTCATTTATTTGTTTCTTGTCCTATGTATATACTTGAACCAATTTCAAATCTTTTTTTCCCCTCCGTGATCAAATAGATAAATAAAAAGCAAACAAGCTAGTTTTAAGAGGTAACTGACCAAAAAAAAAAAAAAAAGTGCCAAGAGAGAAAATATTTACCCTGTGTCTCCTCTAACTCGAAGGTTTCAGAAAGACCCACAACACTGGGACCAGAGAGAGAAAACTTCTCTATACAAAACACTCATATGGTCTAGAAGCAAGGGCAATACTGGCAATACTTAACACCCAGTCCAGCACAGCAATAACTCATTAAAACAAATCCCACTGATGCCAGCCATAAATCACCGGTCTGGCCATCCTTGGGTACACGGGCTACCATCGAGCGTGACCAGCAGGCAGGAAACCTGGATCTTTGTTCTCACTCTGACCCCAGCTACCTGTGTGCCCTCGAGCCGGCTGGAGCCTCATTTTTCTTCCCCTCAAAAATGAATCCATGATTTACAATCCTCCCAGCCCTCCTCTAGTTTCCAATAAAGCACACCTCTTGGAGAGAAGCGGTAAGCGTCACCAGGCTTACACCAAGGACATGCTTTGGAAGACTCCCCCGCCCTCTGGATATTTTACCCAGAGCCCCTAAGTTATTATCCTGGCCAACCTCTCAATAATTTCCCCTTTACAGTTTGTTGCTTGTGCCATTAGGGCGTGATGGAACGCCAGCTTCGCGACAGGATTCAATCTTATTAGCGGGAACCTGATTAGATTGTATTTCATGGCAGCCCGGAGGCCACTGTATTTCAAGGACAGACAGGCCAACTGTGCAAAGAGCATGCAGAGACCCACTCTCCGCACACCTCCAGGCATCCGACCCAAGCCCACGGCAGGCACAGTAAAACACAGATGAGGCAGAAGCACAGATTCCGACCTTGAGAAGGTGTTCCGGGCGTAGTGCATGATGCTGTCAAAGTCGTAGGTCTCTCCCAGAGAGCTCACTTCCCCAGCTTCCATTTTTAAGAAATTATACTCCTGACCTGTGACACAACACTCTGTTAAGGCCTTTGAAAACAAGGCAGGTCCCTGAAAGGAGGCAGAGGGGGAGGAGGAGGGCCCATAGCCACTTCTGAGAGCTTCGGTTGGCCCAATCAAACAGCAAGGCTGTGGTCATCCTCCTTGTCTTTAACAGACTGGAAATTTGAAACTTCCAACAGCCCTGTGTTCTCCCAACCCCACTCCCCAACAGCCCCTCCCCAGGTGCCGCTGGAAACCCTTACTCTAAGTTTGTAGACAGGTTCATTATTGATCTGATTGCTCATAAACTTAAAAAACAGATCTCTGATCTTGCTACTGAAAGAAAAGAAGAAAAATCAGAGAGCTAAATTCAATCCCCAAGAATTCACTATTCGGATTCTCAAAAGCATTTGAGGCAACCAGATGATTCAGTGCTACTTTCAAGTTCATTATGGACTTCTATATAAAATGATTTCACATGAGAATTTCTGTTTTTTGTTTTCTGGTTTTTTGGGGTTTTGTTTTGTTTTAAATCTAGATACCCTATCTGCCTTGGGGCAGGCAGAAATTCTGCAGGCAGAAATACTGCATTTACATGTACTCATGTCCTAACTGTATTTGTTTCAAAAAAATGGGCTGCTGAAGTCAGCAAAAGGGGCTCTTAGAAAAGCAACCAGGAGAACTCCTCTTTTTTCTGGTCCATTCTGTTCCTGTTGGGAAATGGAGCTGGATTTCATGGTCCTTTACAACGTAAAAAGTCATTTTGTTTCTGCAGTAACCTACAAGCTGGGGCTTCCTCCCAGGAAGGACCACAGAGGACACTGGCAATGCTGGTGACAAACGCCTGCACAATAGGGTTGCTGCCCCCTTACAGAACAAATGAGCATTGGTGGCTCCCGGAAACCCCTCCCCTTCACACCTGCCTGCCCTGGTGGATGCCAGCTTCCTGGCTAGTGGCTTCCGGACTCCATACTGGCTCCTTACCTGGTTGGATGTTCTCTCTGATGATGGTGACATGCTGGTCTCTATCTGGCCGGGTGTGTTCATGCCAGAACCCAACCACATGGCCCAACTCGTGCGCCACAATGCCAAACTTGTCACAGTTTTTCCCAATGGATATGGCCTGTGGGCCTCCTCCTCGGCGCCCAACATAGGAACAACAGCTGGACAGTTGCAGAAATACCCAGGTTAGCAGGTCAGAGAATAGGAAGAGTCTAATGCCCTCCCCAATGTGTGTGTGTGTTTGTGTGTGTGTGTGTGTATGTGTGTGTGTACGTGCACACACATATGTATCTAAAAGAAACAGACTTTCAGAGCTGAAAGCACTCTCATTGTCCGAGTTCCCTCCCAATACAGAAATACCCTCCAAAAATGGTTCACCTTTTTGGTGGTCATGGATCTATTTGAGAACCCAAGGAAAGATAAAGCCTAGATTCCCGAAATAAAGACCACACCCTTTCCAACCCCTGCAACCCCAAGTCTCTGCTGGATCATCTCTGATGACAAGGAAAAGAGATAATAAATGGAGTAAGCTGAGTTTCTGTGAAGGATGAGTCTTGATATCCTTATCAGAGGAGCCTTAGAAATGATTCCTCTTCTGGGCACAATTATTTTTTTCAAATAACATTCATTCCTAATATATTATTATATATTATTCCTAATATAGAAAGATTTAAGAAATTAAAATGGCCCTCAGTCCTACTGCCTTTACCACCCAGAAAACCTCTATCAAACATTAAAAAAAAATACACAGTTGGGGCAATTGGGTGGTTCAGCTGTTTAAGTAAAGTGACTCTTGGTTTCAGCTCAGGTTGTGATCTCAGCAACCTAAGATCACGTCAGGTAAGTTCACGTCAGGTCCCACACTCATCAGGTAGTCTGTTTGAGATTCTCTCTTTCCTCCTGCCCTTAACCCTCCCCCACTCTCTCTCTTTCCCTCTCTCTCTCCCTCAAATAAATAAACTAATCTTTAAAAAATATATATCTTCAGAAGATTGAAGTATTGTCTCTCATCCCTCTAATCTCTTCATCCAAAGATAACCATTGTTAACAGTGTCTCAGACATCCTTCATAAAAATTAGATATACATTTTTTAAATTACAAAATGCACTATGTATATTGTCCTTCATTTTTTATATTTTTTCCTCCTTAATTTAGAGATCTTTTTATAATAGTGCATAAAGACCTCCTTCATTCTTTTTAAAGTACAATTAACTTTTATTTAATCAGGCTCCTAATAGTGTACATTTCCAATTTTTGCTATTTATTTATTTATTTTTAAAGATTTTATTTATTTATTTGACAGACAGAGATCACAAGTAGGTAGAGAGGCAGGCAGAGAGAGAGGGGGAAGCAGGCTCCCCGCCGAGCAGAGAGCCCGATGCGGGGCTCCATCCCAGGACCCTGCGATCATGACCCGAGCCGAAGGCAGAGGCCCCAACCCACTGAGCCACCCAGGTGCCCCATCCAATTTTTGCTATTTAAACAAAGCTTCATGGGAGAGGAAGAGAAAACAAATAAACAAATAATAATAAGGAAACCAAGTAATGGTTGGACTCTTGTTCATGTCAGGGTAAATTCTTAGCATTGGGACTGATAGATAAAAGGGTATATGCATTTAGATTTCGATAGATATTATCAAATTGCAATCCCCAAATGTGTCTACTTACATGCCCACTAATAATATATTAAAAAGTCCTATTTCCCCACAACCTGGACAACACTGGTTTTATCAAATTTTTTTTGTCAACTGGATAGGTGAAACATGGTATTTCACCACATCGAGATTGGATAGCTTTCCATGTTTTATAAGACATTTGTATTTCTCTTTCTTGTGAACTTTGTGATCACATCTTTTCCCTATGTTCTTTTGGGTTGCCCATCTTTTTATTATTGATTTGTAAGAACCCTTTATGAATTAAGGAAATGAGTCTTTTGATTGCCAAATATATTGACTATATATATTTTTTCACTTTATTTCTTATTTGGCTTTTTGTTTGTTTGCTTATGTGTTGTTTTGGTTTTGTTTTCACCATAAACAATTTTAAAATTTCAGCGTATGTAATGACTTCATTTTCTTTTGCCCTGCTTAGAAAGGCTATCTCTAGGCCAAGATTATAAGTAAACTTCAGTCTTGTTTCTAATACTTTTTAAATTTCTTTTTTTTTCTTTTCTTTATCCTTTTAAAAATGTTTACATCTTTGATCTAGCTAGAATCATTTTGATGTAAGAAGTGAGGTAGGAATCCAGATTTTCTATTATTTTTTTAAAAATTTTATTTATGTATTTGACAGACAGAGATCACAAGTAGGCAGAGAGGGAGGCAGAGAGAGAGAGGGGAAAGCAGACTCTCCACTGAGGAGAGAGCCTGATGAGATTCGGGGCTCAATCCCAGGACCCTGAGACCAGGGCCTGAGCCGAAGGCTGAGGCCCAACCCACTGAGCCACCCAGGTGCCCCATCCAGCTTTGTTTTTTTCACAATGAGCTCTCTACCCCACTGTTAAAATATCCAAATGACTAATATAGCTCATTTAAGTAATACTCATTTAAAATGCTACCTAAATTTGTGTATAGGCATATTCACTTTAAACTCTTTTGTTATGTTCTAGGTCTTAATTATTATCATCTTCACTTGCATTTTAAACCCTAGATGTTTGGCTAGACCATCAGACCTCTTCCCATAATCCCACATTACTTCTGTCCCTCTGTCCCTGTTGTTCTCTGTTTCTCTCTCTGTGCCTCTCTTTCCACCTCCTCTCTCTCCCTCTCTCTCCCTCTGCCTCTGTCTCTGTCTCTCTCCTCTGTTGGCTATTTCTACATGGTCATTCCTCCAGATAAACTTTAGTATCATTTGTTAAATTTCTAAAAAACATAAATACACATATACCTACATATGTATAAATGTAGATATTTGCATCACAATGGCATGCATTTATAGGTTATTTCAAGGAGTTGTGACATCTTTACTATGTTAAGTATCCCTATACAGGAAGTGGTATGCATTTCCATTTTTACTTTTTTTTTAAGTTTCCTTAGCATTTTCTTCCTATGGGTCTGGCATATTTTTGCATTTTTGTTAAGTTTATTCTTAGATGTATTATTTATTATGTTTCTACTAAAGTGATACTTTTCTCATTACAAAAGTGTATCAGATTATTTCATTATAAGGAAAAGTAATTAATTTTCTTGTTACATTTGTAATCAGTCACCTCATCAGGGTCTCCTTTTGTTTCTAAGTTTCTCAATTGTTTTTCTGGGTTTTGGGGTACATGTTGCACTAACTTCAAACCACACAAACATTGCCTGACTCCTGCCAATACTTATTGTGTGCATTTCCTTCTCTTATCTAATTATATTAGCTAGCATTTTCCAAAACGTGTAAAATAATTGTGGTGATCATGAAGATCTTCAACCTGTTCCTGAGTCTAACAGAAACGCTTCTAGAATTATCACTGTTAAATCTGATGTGGGCTGTTGGGACACACACACACACACACACACACACACACACACAGCTTTAGCCATATCTCTCTAACTTAGAATTGTAGGGCTTTTATTACCTGGATAAGTTATAATATTCATCCTGATTCCTTTGTGACCTAAGAGTTGTACAAACAAAAAATGGAGCTTTTAACTTACTAGGTAATGCACAGGTATTTACTCTACTCTTTGTCATGATGTCCAGTCTCATTGCTCTGCAATCAGAGAACATGTTAATGCTCTTTCTGCCCTTGAGAATCCATCGAGGTGTGTTTCATGCTTAACAGATGGACAATGTCTATAAATGTTCAACACGTACTTACGAAGAAAAGATCTGTTATCAGATTGCAGAATCTGATAGATCCATAGGATCAACTCTATTCTATTTCTCCAGTCCGCTACAAATCTCTACTCATTTTTTGGTCACCTCGACATTGATCTCCTTGGGTGGACAGAAATGAAATAAAGTCGCCTGCTGCTGGTGTTTCTGTCAATTTCCCCGTGAATTCCCTGGGGCTGGTTTTATGACTCTTAATGCTGCACTGTTTGGTGCATAAAGATTTATGATGGTTATATTCTCACTGTAGATTGGACTCCTTCTCATTATAAAGCGTCTCACCTTTTTTTTTTTAAACACTCCCTTACTTTAAAAATGAAACAAAACAAGAATGAAACAAAAAAGGCCTTCTCTGTAACTAAAATTACCATCCTAACATTCTTTTTGTTAGCATTTGCCTGTGTGCCGTCTTTCCTTTTGCCTGTAACCTTTCTGGGTCATTCTCTTCAGTAGTCATTTCATGCATACCCCATGTAGTTGGGTTGAAGTATATGAACCACTATGGGAAACTTTTTCTTTCAGTAGGAGAGGACATCACACTTACATTTCCTGGCATAACGGCTAAATTTAGTCATAATCCGGGCACCTTATTATTTGTTATGTTTTCTGGAGGAAGTCTCTTAGCCCAGGGAGCCCATAAAATTACATGCAGAATTTTGCATAAACGTATATCCATCATGAGGAAGCCATAGCTTTGTTAGAGTCTCAGTACGATCACGGGCCTCCAACTGGTTTGGAATCTCACCTCTCCATATGAAACACCCCAATTCCTTCAACTGCTCCCATGACAGGAGATCCAGACTCCTTGTCTTTCTAGAATCTTCTTCTTGACCGGTCTACTTTGTCCTGGGATTATGAGTTCATTGGGGGCAAGGGGAGTTTCTGACAAACCCTACGTTGCTATTTATCATAGCTCCTTGGAAATATTTGGTTTTACAGAGAAAATTCAACTCTCAGGAGCCATCAGATTTGTCTGGCTCAGGTTCCACTGAAGTGGCCTTGCAGGTGCCTACTTACCCACAGGTTCTGTAACTGAATACAATGAAGCTCTCCTCATCAGTCCTTTCTACGAAGGTCACACAGGTGTGCTTCTCCCAGTGTCTCATGGCCTGCTTGAAAATGGCCCTCTGGCTTCCTGAAATGACAGGGCAGGTCTCATCACTGTCCTGATGGGTCTTTGCCTCCCTCAGAGGCCATACACCATGCTGACTCACAACAACGCTTTTTCCAATGAGAATTGGTCCCCCAGACTAGAAATGCGCTAGGAATAAGGATTTCCCTTGCGAAGAATATAAATTTCCTGAATTGCCAAAACTCAGGGAGGAAGAGTTCGTGAAGGGAAAAGAGGATAAAAGTAGATTTTCAGACTATCCCAGACTCTCCGGCTTTTCCTTTGAATGGAGGATACTTGCATCTAAACTTAAAACAAAAAAGCTTACCCAGATTATTCAACTGGAAAATTTAAGGCTTTTGATGTAGCTCACCAGCATTGCATTCTGAGGCTTCATTTTATTTTCTATCTACAGGAGTATGGGTCCATATGCTCTCAAAAGGTTGTTTTCAGGTACGTTCATGCTACTTTTGCCTGGGGCTACAGTGTTTTCTGGTGGCTCCTTGAGCGTCCTTTTCTATAAGCCCTTTGAAAACAGGTGAATTTCATGCTTTCTCTGAGCACATCTTCATATTTCCTTGAGTGGAAATGTGTTGAGAAATAGAAGAGTAAGTAAACTGTCTGGGAGAAGAACAGAGTAGTTGTAAACTGGCTGATAGTTACTTACAGTCAATATATGTTCTCTAAAAGAAAACATCAATCTGTTCTTTCTCAATCTGAGATAAAGAACAGTATTTTGATTTTCCTAGAAACAATGAGAAGGATCTAGAAAAATAGTGTTTGGGGACTACAAAAAACAATCGGGGATGGTGTCTGAGTTCTAGAATGACCTTGTTGCCAAAAACAAGCAAAGCACTGGGGAGGCTTCCATCATAGTCTGGAAGACCTGGGTGTGATATCATATTGTCCCCAAAAACAAACAGACAGAATAAAGAATAACCTAGCTGTCCACTTTTTTTTTTTTTTTTTACATCTTGATATTTTTAGTTCAAATCGTTTATAGCTCAATCACTCACCAAAATAGCAATCCCACTAATTAGAGAACAAGAAAAACCACCACGTTAAGAGAATTCTCTATATAAAATTAGCTAACTTTGATGAAGGTTGTGTAAATCTTTGGTCAGAAAAGCACACCGCATCTCAAAGAGCGCGGTTAAGCACCAGGGAACAAAAGTCAACGCATTTCAGGTAATGGGAAGTACTGTACAGACTAGAGAACAAGTGGCCAGTGGGATATCGGGGGTATCAGGGAGGCAAAGAGGCCTTTCTGGGGATGTGTCATCTGATCTGAGATGCAGTGATAAGAAGAAACCATGAGAAGGTCTGGGGAAAGAGTGTTCTAGGCAGATGGAGGGCAGGTGCAGATGTGTTAAAGCAGGAATGAGCTGGGCATGTTCCAGAAGGGAAAGGTACCTGTAATGTCAGCACACAGAGACTGGGGAGAAGAGAGCAGGAGCAGGGTAGGAGACTGGATGGAACAGGGGGCAAGGGCTGACCTTGGAGGCCATTGTCAGCAGTTGCAGTTTCACTAGAAGTGATGGGAAGCCACTGGCTGACCTACGTATTTTAAAAATAATGATACCAATAGCAAATAATTACTAATTACTATGTGCCAGGTACTAGTCAAGGCTTCATCTAAATTAACTCGTTTAGCTCTCAAAACAACCTTACAAGCTAGAAAATATTATCATCCCCACTTACAGAAGAGGGACTTAACCTGGCAAGGTTAAGTACCTTCCCACAGGGTGTACTGCCGGCAAGCAGTACTAGCCGGGACTAGCCACATCTAAGGGCCCACTCTGCTTACCCTGCATATTGCTGCGGGGATGCGACCGGTGTGGGTGCCCACCCAGGCAGAAGACAGGTCAGCCACCCTGTGTGGCTTTGGCCTGGAGGGCTTTGTGCAAACCCTGTCCCTCTTTCAAGACCGGGATCATGTGTCACCCCCTGCATGAAGGCCTGGGGACTAGGTGATCACCACTGAGGACACAGTCCCAGCAGAGACCACAGTTTTGCCAGGCTTAGAGCACTAGCCCTGAAGGCATAATGGAGCACCAGCAGGTAGGACAGCCGTGTCCCAGGCTCTGCTCCACCCCCCGGGGAGGACACAGCCCCAAAGGAGGTCTCCTCTGGGACTACTGACCAGTGAAGTTCCCACCGATGACGTAGGGGATGACCCCTCCAGGCCATATTCTCTCTGTCCTCGAGGTTGTGGCTCTTCGGACTCGTGGAGAAAAGGTCTCAGCTCGGGCATCCAAGGTCCGGGGGCTGTGCAGGAGCATGGCATTGTCCTCGCCATCTGCAAGAGAGGCATGCTGCCATTTACTCTGCCTTTAGTTCCTTCTGTCCATCATGGTTAAGACTATACTATCCATGAATCCACAAAGAACATGTGTTCTAAAGGGGGTATTCGGTCTGCTCGGGGTTTTGAACCCCTGACTGTCAGGAAGGGTGCCGGGGCTACGATGGAAGGAGGCTGGCTTGCTGGAAGCCTTGCACACCCTGTGGGGCTCCATGGAAGCCGGAGAGAATCAAGCAGGGACCGAACAAGGCATCCTTTGGGATGGAGTCGAGTCAGGGATGCGCTATCTTCTCTGGGAATATCGGAGGGAACTTACTGAGCCAATCTCCCCAGCCCTGACCAAATGCCCATCAATGCTGCAAATGTGGAAAATAATTTGGCCAGTCTGACAAAGTGAACCAGCTTGCGATGGTTCAGATACTCTTTGCAAGATGAGCCCCTGGAAAAAGCAGCGCCTCATAAAATCCCCCAGCTCTTCCCAGTCTCTTGGCACAGCTAGACCTTTAAGAGAGGGAGGTGGAAAAGAAGTGGAGGCCCTTTTAAGGTTCGGAGTCCACGGTGGGGCCCCGGAAATAGTAGACAGACAAGTGGGGTAGAATCGCTTGAACCTGTGGCGCCCTAATCATCAAATCCACGTTCATTTTGTCCATCACTCAGACAACATAAGCTTTTGTTTTCAGCCTACTTATGTAGATTCCCTCATTATTCTCACTTGGAACATTTTCTCTTCAGTTTCTGTATCTTTTCCCTCAAAATCAGCTTTTGATTTTTTTTTATCGCTTTCATTTTTTATTATTCATTAATTTTATTTCTTTTATTACTTCCTTCCATTTGCACTTATTTTATTCCAATCTTTCCTTTCTATCTTCTTTTCTTTTTTAAAAAACTGGAGATATAACTCACACACCGTAATAGACATACTTTTAAAGTATACAATTTAGTGGTTTTTAGTATATTCACAAAGCTGTGCAACCATCAGCACTAACGAACTCCACAACATTTTCATCGCCCCCAAAAGAAACATATTAGCAGTCACTCCCCATTTCTAGCCCCTGCCCCAGTCCGTGGTCACTAGTCATCTACTTTCTGTTTCCATGGATGTACCTATTCTGGATGTCTCATACAAATGGAATCAGGCGATATGTGGTATTTTGTGTCTGGTTTCTTTTCCTTAACATGTTTTCAAGGTTCACTTGTATCATACCATGTATTCATACATTGTTATATTTTATGGCTGGATAATATTCCATTGCATGTATCTACCACATTTTGGTTATCCATTTCTCAGATGATGGACATTTGGGTTGTTTCTACTTTTTGGCCTTCATGAATAATACTAGCATGGGCATTAATGTACACATTTGTGTGTGAACATATGTTTCCCTTTCTCCTGGGTAGGCACCACAGACTGGAATTGTTGGGTCATACAAGAACTTTACATTTAACAACCTTTTGAAGAACTAGCAGGCTGCTCTCCAAAGCATCATTTACATTCCCATCAGCAATGCATCAGGGTTCCAATGTCTCCATATACTTGTCAACACTTGTTATTGTCAAGCTTGTTGATTATAGCCATCCTAATGGGTGAACTGGCATCTCAGTGTGCTTTTGATTTGCATTTCCCTAGTGACTACTGATGCCAAACATCTCTTCATGTTCTTATGAGTCATTTGCATATCTTCTTTGAAGAAATGTGTATTCAAAGCCTTTGTCTATTTCTTAATTGGGTTGTCTTTTTACTGTTACAATTATTCTTTGTATATTCTGGATACCAGACCTTACCAGACATATGACTTACAAATATTTTCTCTTATTCTGTAGGTTATCTTTTCATTTTTACAATAGTATCCTTGGAACCATAAAAGTTTTAAATTTTGATGAAGTCCAATTTATCCATTTTTTTTGTTTCTTATGGTGTTTGTGCCATATTTTAGAAATTACAGCCTAATCCAACCTCACAGAGATTTATATCTATGTTTATAACTATGTTATATCTATTTATATCTACAGTTCTATAGTTTTGGTGCTTATATTTAAGTCTTTAATCATTTGAGTTAATTTTTATATATGGTGTAAGGTAGGGGTCTAGTTTCATTCTTTTGCCTGTGAATATCTAGTGTTTCCAGCATCATTTGTTGAAAAGATTAGTTTTTCCCCTATAGAACTGTCTTGGCACTCTTGTAACAAATCAGTTAGCCATCCTCTTCTGGCTTCTTGAGTTGAATGTTTGGCACATAATTTTCAATTTATCTTATATTCTACTGTTGATATTTTTAGGCTAAAATTTCTCTGAGTTCCTCTTTAGCAGCATTCCATCATTTGACATGTATATGTCAATGTTAGACATTGATATATTCTGTTAGCTCCATTTAGACTTTCTTCTTTGATCTTTTAGTTATTTAGAAGTGTGATTTTTAAAATTCCTCAATATTTCTTTCTCTGTGGGTGTTACTGATTTCTAACATTGCTTTGTGTTCCAAGGACCCATTCTCCAAAGTAGGGGTCAGCAAACTTTTTCTGAAAAAGAACAATAGTAAGTATTTGAAGTTTTGTAGTTAATACATTCTCTGTTGCAACCAACCAGCTCTGCCTCTGTAGTGTGACAGCAGCCATAAACAATATGTAAATGAATGGGTATGGCTGTGTTCCAATAATAGCTTATTTGCAAAAGCAGATGGCAGGCTGGATTTGGCCTCCTGGCTGTAGATGACTAGCCTATGCTCCAAGGTATCAATTCTTTGGTATTCTGAATCTTCCTTTGCAGCCCAGTACATGGTTGGTTTTTATAAATGTCCCAAATGTCCTTGGATAATGTGTATTCATTTCTATAATTGATGGTTAAAGGATGCTACATATGTTATTCACATATTCTACCTACAACTATTTTGGCTCCTTGGTGTATCAGTTACTGAGAAAAGTGCTTTAAACAACCCTGACAACTAACATTGTGGACTGCCATTTTCTCCTTTATTCTTAATTTCTGTTTGCATTGTTCAAGGCTATGTTGTTGAAGTAATACAAGTAAAGGACTGTTAAATGTTCCCAGTGAATTATTTCTTTCATCATTAATGACCCTCTTTATCTGTAATAGTGTTTATCCATAATAAAGATTATTTTGGCTGATATGAATATTACTATGTCAGTTAAATTTTGATTACTGTTTGCCTCATAGAGCTTTTTCCCACTCATTTATTTTCAATCTTTTTATGTAATTATGTTTTTTTAAATGAGTCATTCAACAGGCATTATTCTGTGAGTAAAATTACATTTCCCACAACAATAACACAAATTTTGCAATGGTCTTATGGTTGAGGTTCAATTTTTTTATTATATATGAAATAGTTTTTGTAAATTGAAATTTTTATTGATATACTTATAGATTCACATGCAGTTGTAAGAAATAATAGAGAGATTTTGTGTACCCTGTACTCCATTTCTCCCAATAGTAACATTTTATAAAACTATAGTACAATATTACAACTGGGATATGGACATTACTGTACTCCACTGATTGCATTCAGATTTCCCCAGCATCATGTATACTTGTGTGTGTGTGTGTGTGTGTGTAGTTGTATGGAATTTTATCACATGTATTGGTTTGTTTATCTACCACACTTTCAAGATACTGACCAGTTGTATTACCGTAAGAATCCTTCATGTTGGCATTTTATAATCCTATCCACATCCCTGCCCCTCTCCTCTCTACATCCCTGCCCCTCTCCTCTCCTCCATCCCTAAACTCTCAACCACTAATCTGTTCTCCATTTAGAAAATTTTTCATTTGAAGAGTATTACATAAAGGGAATTTAACAGTGTATCACCTTTGGGAATTGGCTTTTCTTGTTTGGCACAATTCCTTGGAGATTCATCAGGGTTGTTTTATGTATCAATAGTTTCCTTCTATTGCTGAGTCATATTCCATGGTATTCAGGTACCACCACTTGTTTTAACCATTCACCTGAGAAAAGATATCTGGGCTGTTTCCTGGTATTACAAATAAAGCTGCTATGAACATTCGTATACAAGTTTTTGTGTGGAAATAAACTTTTATTTCTCTGAGATAAATACCCAAGAGTGGAATTGCTGGATTGGTAGTTGATGGTAAATGAGTTGATTTCTGGGTTCTGTATTGTGTTCCATTGAACTATGTGTTTATCCCTCTGTTAAGAGGACATGGTCTTGATTACTGCAGTTATATAGTAAGCCTTAGTAACTGGGAGAGGGATTACTCCCATTTTAGACTTCTTTTCTATGACTTTTAGTTATGTTTCCATATAGAGTCTATGGCTGTCCATATAGATTTTAGAATAAAGTTGTCTCTGCCTACAAAAAAAACATGCTGGGATTTTGATAGGAATTACATTAAAACAATAGATCAGTTTGGAGATAACTTTATCTTTACCGTACTCAGTCTTCCAATCCCTGGACATAGTATGTCTCTGCATTCATGTAGGTCTTTCTTGATTTCTTTCATCAGTCTTGTGTGATTTTTAGTATATAAATATTGTACATGTTTTTTAAAAATGTATAGGAATTTCATTTTCTTTGGGTACTTATAAATTGTATTATGTTTTAAATTTTTATTTCTGCATAATTATTCTTAGTTTATAGAAATGTAAGCAATTTGGGGGTTTGGGCCTTGTATCTGCCATGCTAAATTCACTTACTAGTTCTAAGGATTTTTTGTTTTGTTTTGTTTTTGTTTTTGTTTTAAGATTTTATTTATTTATTTGACAGAGGTCACAGTAGGCAGAGAGGCAGACAGAGAGAGAGAAAGAGGGAAGCAGGCTCCCTGCTGAGCAGAGCCCTATGTGGGACTCAATTCCAGGACCCTGAGATCATGACCTGAGCCGAAGGCAGTGGTTTAACCCACTGAGCCATCCAGGCGCCCTAAGTTTTGTTTTGTTTTGTTTTGTTTTTAGATTCATTAGGATCATCTACATAGCAAACAAGTCATTTGGAAATAGAAACAGTTTTATTTTTTCCGTTCTGATTTTCATGCCTTTAATTTATTTTTCTTGTGTCAATGCAGTGTCTGTAACTTCCAAAACTATGTTGAGTAAGAGTATGACAGCAGATGTCTTTGCCTTGTTCCTGGTTTTAGGGGAAGTAGTCAGTCTTTCACTATTAAGTAAGATGTAAGCTGTAGGTTTTTGCTTTGTTTTTGGGTTTTTGTTTGTTTGTTTGTTTGTTTTGTTTTTTAAAATCTTATTTATTTGAAAGAGAGAGCAACAAAAGAGAACATAAGCAGACTACCCACTGAACAGGGAGTGTGGTGTGGAACTTGATTCAGGGACTCTGGGATCATGATGTGAGCTGAAGGCAGATGGTTAACCAACTGAGCCACCTAGGTGTCCAGCTGTAGCTTTTAGGCAGATGCTCATTATCAAGTTAAGATAATTTCTCTCTATTCCTAACTTGCTGTGTTTTTATTATAAATGTTAGATTTTGTTAAATGCTTTTTTTTTTTTTTTCATTTAAATGCTCAGTTGATGTGATCATGGGGTTTTTCTTTTTTAGTTTATTGATATGGTAAGGTTACACTGATTGATTTTCAAATGTCAAACCAGCCTTGCATATCTGGAATAAATTCCACTTGATCATGGTGTATAATTATTTTTTACATGTGGATGGTTTTGATTTGATATTTTGTTGAGGATTTTTGCATATAATTATAATTACATTTTAAGTATATCTGTTATGAACACCAGATATCTACATTTTTTTCTTGTTGTTCAATCCAAGAATCTCTCTTTTAACAGGTGAATTATAGTTATTTTATAACTGACATACCTGGCATTATTTCCTTCCTCGTGTGTGTGTGTGCATTATTTGCTATTTTTTTTCTTTGCTTCTTTTGTTTCTCCTTGACTGCTTTTGTAGGATTAAGATATTTTCCGTATTTGGTTTTTATTTCCATTATCTCCTTTCTAGTCTTTAGCATTGGTTCTAATTTTTAACATCCAAACTGGACTTAAGAAAGTACAAAGAATTCACAAACTACAGGATAGATCTGAAGAAATCAGAATCTCCATTCTCATTCTGAGAATACAAGGATTTTAAGGCATTTTAATTTACAAAGAGACCTTTTGCTGTTTCACATTACTGTTTACTTGCTTTTAAGACCCCAAATAAATTGCTATTTACCAATGATTTGTTTTTAAGACAGATTTATATCTACCTTCATATTTACCATTTCCTTGCTTACTGCTATTTCTTGCATTCCAAATCTCCTTCCTGAAAATGCATTCTTTATTATTCTTTGATGATGACAATAAACTCTCAGTTTATTTTATCCTCAATCTATTTCATCTTCCCTCAGTTTATTTTATCCACACTCTAGAAATTAAGTCTAGCTGGGAATGTACAAAATCCTAAGCTGACAGATGTTTTTCTTCAAAGATAGTATTCCAGTATACTTCAGTCTTCATTATTAACAACAGGAGATATCCTTATAGTTTGATGGTCATTCCTTCACCTGTTATCAGTCTTATCTTTTGTTCTGTTCTCCTTCTTTTGTTGTCTTTCTCAGCATGATTATAATTGTTTAAATATGGATTTATATGAATTCTCTGCTTGAGACCCAGTACAATTCTTCCTTCAACCATGGAAAATCCTAATTCCTCATCTGTTTGACCACTGCCTCTTCTTTCCCAGTATCCCTATGAAAGTTCTCTCATTTTCAAGAATTTCTACTGATTATGTGCTTAACAGTCTCACTTTACCCATTGTGTCTCTTTCCCTTCTTCCATATTTTCTTTGTCTCTCAATGGTGAAATTTGTGTGGTTTCCTCAGATCTATTTTCTACTTCACTAATTCTCTCTTCATTTGTGTTCAATATACTATCCAATTTCAGTTTCAACAATATATTTATCATTTCTAAAAGCCCTAATGGCTTCTAAATCTGTCAATTCTTTTTTCCTCTCTACTATAGTTTCAAATTCTTCCATTGGTTCCTTTGTTATATATACTTATTTAATCTCCTTCAGATTGTTCTATTATTCTTATATCTCTGGGTACCAATTCTCCAATTTATTGTCTCTGCTGATTCTCCTCAATGGATTAACTTTTTGTGTTCCTAATGTGTTTATTTAAATCTCATTTTTAGGGGAGATCATTCCTTTCTAAAAGAGCCCCATATGCCCCATATGCCATCAATTATGACTGTGAGCCTATTTTTTTTTTTTTTTTTTTTTTGGTGCTGTGGGGATTTTAGGGTCCTAGATCAGTTTTTATGTTAACTTCTAAGTTTAGGGTTTCCATATTTAGGAAATGTAATTTGAGAACTTATACCAACATGGGGAACAGGATTTCAGATTCAGTTTCTCATAGATGATATATTTTTACCCACACTTAGAGCCTAGGAAAGAGAACAAGATTTCTTGCCACTCCTCTTAACCATTGGGCAGAATTTTTTTTTACTCTCTCTCTTTTTTAATGAGTATGAAGCCCTTTGAGGGTGTTCATTTTATGCAATATCTTGTGCTTCACATGGACTAAGTCCATCTCTCCTATATTTATAGGCATGAAGACACCAGCCCCCGTCCCCCAAATCTTAGCCCAATTTGAATGCCCTCTACACATTCTTGCCACCATCTGAAGCTTAATTCTGTGGATTTGTGTTCCCTCTTCTCTTCTAATCATGGAAATTTCTCTTTCTATCCTTTGTTCTTAACTCTGTATCTTTTATTTGGGATGTTGGGAAGGTTATATATCATTTTCAGCAGTTCTGTTTCTGTATGGGGATTCCTACTAATTCAGTTGGTCATACGAACAAGAAGCCTGTCATGTAATACCTTTTAAACATGAAAATAATTGTTTTACTGGTAAAATTTCTAGATCAGAAGTCATACACTTGCAACTTTTGGGATAAACCCAACCCACAGATGTGCTTTGGTTGGCCTGGACACTTTTGGCCCACAATATGGGTTTTTTTTTTTTTTTTTTTTTTGGTTGTTGTTGTTGTTTTAATATCACTTTAGAAGCCAACGTTTACAAATCAAGGGATTTCACATCAGGATCCAGATTTTCTAGTTTTTCTTTAAAGACAGAAAGATGTGGCAACACTGGGCCCACGTTCCCACCATCATTTACAACCCCTTCGAGTTCAGTAGTACCTGCTCACCATAGGTACAGCATATGTTGTCCTGGTTGTGGGAGCCTCTCCCCCACTTCCCATTGTCCTATATAGCCCACACACACCCCTGCCACATTACCTGCTGGGCCTTTGCAGCTGGGCCTTTGCCAACACCAGACAACAAATTGCATCCAAATGCATTCAATTGTGAGTTGCCCCCATCGGCGGGGAAGCTCCCCAGGGAGGGCACCCATCCCGGCAGGCCTGCTCAGTACTCCAGGCACACCCAGAACAGCGCATGCTTGCTGGTAAGTATGCACCGCTTTTGCAGTTTGAATGAATTAATTAAAGAATGGAAGAGTTATTCTAAAAATAAACAGCCCAACAGTCCAAACAATTCCGTGGCGGAAACGCCTCCAAAATGTTGGCAGCCCTAAGGCCCTTAATGTTTAAACCCTGAGAATCATCATGTCTGAAGTAATCACAGGCAGCGATGTAGCAAGTGGAAGTTTATTATTCATTTCCCAGAGGGTTTTCAACAAGTCTCTTAATTTTCTTCTGCCGCCAACTCTCCTTTGGAGAATGGGCAGAAATAGTCCCCTAGTCGAGGGACCAGCGCTGAGACAGCCCATGTTTCTCAGACAAGCTGGGCTGCGTCCGCACGTGGGCCGCTCTGGCAAGGGCTGGGCTGCGGCCGAGTCAGCGTGGGAAAATCTGAAGTGCACCTGGAAGGAGACGGGGCTGTAATTTCCAGAGATGGGTTATTGAATGACAGCTTCCCCCTCGGTCCAGTGAGAAATTTAATTTGCCGAGGACTCAACACAGGAAGCATTTGCCGATTAAAAATATGTCTAAACAGATGTTCTGCTGAGCCTGGAAGAAGGATCTTAATGCAACTGTCATTATTGGATTTTCTTGGATTACTACTATCTGGAATCAGAGTCCACAGAGAAGGATGTAATTATTGATTATGGCCAAGAGTCCTACATTTGAAGAGGAGCTCGGGGGCATCTGAAAGGATTTAAGACGCTGCGGGGGAGGGCGGGGGGTACTGGGGGATAAAGTCCATTTAAATTCTCTGGCTTGGGGAGCAGACCCTGTCCTCTGCGGCCACAGCTCTTCAAGGTTCCATCTCCAGCGGAAGGCACAGGCGTGTCATAAACAGAACCAGGCCCACCCCAGCCTTCTCAAGTGAGGCACTGGGAATTTTCCATGATTCGACTGGTCAGCCCCACACTGGGAGCAAACATCCTGAGAGTCCAGCCGTCCACAACACCCCCCACCCCAGGGTGGTGGGCAACATAGCAGCTTGCCTGCAAACCTGGAGAGGCTCCTCCTCCCTGAGGAGGCCCTCCGTGAAAGTGGAGACTGAATTATTCTCCATGACAGTTTTCGAACCTGGCTGCACATGTGAATCGGCTGGGGAGCTTTTTAAAAATTCTGGTGTCCGCCCCCTACCCCGAGATTGCCACTCAATCAAACAAGAGTGGAGTCCAGGCATGATAGTTTTTCAAGCTCCCAGGTAGTTCCAAAGCACAGGGACGTTTGAGAACCATAGATAAGGTTAAGAGCAGGGGATTGTTTAGGGTCTGGAGAGACTTAAGTTCAAGATAAATGCTGCCATTTGCTACTTGTGTGGCCTTGGATAAGGCACTCTTCTTGCCTTCGGAATCTTCCTTCCTGCCGCATGCTGGTGTTGTGGGCACTGAACGAGGTAATGAATGTCAAACGCCCGCCATGGTGAGGGTTCCAAGCAAGCTTCAGTAATGGCTAGCCAGGTCTGCATTTGGGGACGGGCTAGAAAGAATGCCTAAAATTAGGTTCAGTGGTAACACCCATTACTGACATTAGTGACATTCAGGGGTTTGCGTGCTGGGCAGTGCTTTGTAAGTGCCAACAGTGCAAACAAGATTCCACTGTGATTTCCTGCAGCACAAAGCCCTTAGGAACTGTTACTGGGAGTGAAAGGTCCATTCTCATCTATGAAGATGGTTCTGGAAATCGGGCTCTATCGTAACAGTCAACAGCTTCATTGGAGGAGCAGTTTACACACTCCATTTCATTAATCCCATTAGCAGCCCTGAAATGCAGGCTGAGCGCTCGTCTCCAGGGGAGGGAGACTCCTCGGACCAAACGGTCTGCCAGGGGGATGCTGAGTGAGCAATTCTCTGAGCCGCCCCCCACCTCCCCGCCCTTCCCAGAGCTGGGAGCACAAATCCCTGCCGTCAGGGCTGAGGGGAGCCACATAATGCCAGGAAATAAGCCTGCTGCTGAAGCCAGGGGGCCGTGGTGGGGAGGGGAGCTTCCCTCAGATCCTTTCTCCTGCTTGGGCGGTCTCTTTTTCTGGGGGTGTTGGGAGGGGGTCGGGTTGTGATGAAAGGGGAATCTGAGATTGACACAACTTGTCTTATCTTTAATTCAAACAAAACAAGCAGCACCCTCGCTGGAGCCTGACAGGGCCCTGGAGAGATGAATTGGATGGAGGGAAGGCTGGAGGGACAGGCTACAACGGCCTGCCTGCGGCTCACCTCTGAGGGTGCCAAGGGTCTCCTTCCCCATCAGGCTTGCCCGAGATGCTTAAAGATGTGTCCGTCTGCTGCTGCAATACGGTGTGGAGAAACTTGGCCTAGCCTTGACTCTCTTTCAAAAAAAACCGGGGTCACTGGACGGTCTGCAGACTAGGATTTAGCCCACTGTAGGGGTGTGAGGCATGGTGGCTAGGGCAGTGCTTTCACTGTCCTCCTTAAAAAGCCCAAGGAGATCTCGTGTTTCTGTGCAGGTGCCAGACACAAGGCAACCTACCAGAGGCGGCATGGTAATGAGCTGCGGCAGCCATATTCCTTCCGGTCTCCCTTAATTGTGTTTCTGTGCAGCTGCTGCACAGCTGTGGTATCCCAGTCCAGAGGTGGAGGGTGTCCTTCCAGGGCTGCATTACATTATTCTTGGAGGTGGAGGTAGAGAGGAAAAAGTGGAGAAGCTACAGCCACTGAGTACCTCTTAAATTCCAGACACCTGGCTATGCACTTTGCATGAATATTTCTAATTTTCTCCAAACCTCATGTGAACACTTACCTGAGGTCCTAACTACTAAGTGGCTAAGCTGAAGGACAAACCCATGTGCGTCTGATGGTCCAAGTTTATTTGGTTGGGTCATTTTACACCAACAAAGGAGGCAATACTACAAACCCTGACCCTGTCCATTGCTGGTGGGCAGGTAAGAGGCAGTGAAAGAAGGCTGGAGTTGGTCTCTAAGCATGGTCACAGCTCTCCTCTCCGTGAGCTCATGATGCTATTCGCATTAAGGGGTGGAATCTCTTTTCTTCCTCTTGAAGCTGAGCAGCCCTTTTGGCTTGTCTGACCAATAGACTATGGCAGAAGGCGCATTCTGGGTACTCTTGAGTTCAGGCCTTAAAGAGACTGGCGGCTTCTGGCTCTTCCCTCTGAGAAGCCAGCCGCCATATTGTAAAAAATGGCAAGTTAGACAGCTAGATGAAAACCCATGTGGCGAGAAGAGCCACATGGAGGCCCATGTGACTAGAGCTTTTTTTTTGGACCATCCAGGCCAACCCAGGCCAGCTGCTAGATGAATGCAGTCAAGTGAGTGACCCAGCTGATGTCAGCCAGAGAAACACCCCACGGAATCCAGTCAACCGACAGGATCGTGAAAGATAACAAATCACTGTCTGAAGTCACTAAGATTGGGAGTGGTTTTAGGCAATGATAAATCACTTAGGAAGGAAAAATCAGGTGTGGCATCTACATTACTGCGGTGCTAGCAAACCCCTCTAGTTTCAGTCCCACCTCCTAGGCTCCATTGTCGGCACAACGTGCTGGTCATCTGTGGCCAAATCAGAGTGCCATGGAGATTACGAGATGTCTGGGGAATCTGAGAAAGCACAAGTCAAAATACTTTGAAAAAGCAAAGCAGGAAACCACAGATTTTCAAGGAAGCCCTGCACATGGTCCCAGCAACATGCTATGAGAGGGAGAAACAAATGTACATTTGACAAAGGAGGGGGTGCGGCGTGGGAGCTGATGGATCTGCCTTTGTCTGAAAGAGGCCAAACTGGTAAGGAGGGGGATCAGCAACCCAACAGAAAAATGGGCAAAGACAGGAAGAGGCAGATCACAGAAGTGCACCCCTATGTCACGCAAAGGCAGGAAAAGAGGCTGGGAGTCAGCAGCAGGCAGGGAAATCCAAATTCAATAATAATAAACTCCTATTTACATTATCAAAAACAGAGAGCACCTAGTGCTGGAAAAGATGTGGTGAGAGGGGCACACTCACAAGTCACTCTGGAAATGTGAGCAGCTTTAAGCCCATTCCAGGAACACCTGTTAAAAACATCCCAAATGTGTAGGATTTAGGTTTGGGAACATCTACTGTGGCATTGCTGGTGATGGCAAAAACTTGACAGGGAGTGAATGTTAATAGATAAGGGAACCATTGGCTCAATTATGGCCCATCCACGCCAGGAATATTTTGCAAAATATTTAGAAGAATAAACCGAAGTTATCACCAGTGTGTTATTAGGGGGTTTTCCCATGACATATTGCTGAGTGAGAAAAGCAGGATTCATAAAAAGCACGTATCGAATATGATCCCATTTTGTAAAATGATGAAGCTTATATTTGCATGTGTGTTTACATCCCTACAGAAGTGTCTGTGTGAACACACGTGCATGGAGGAAAATATGAAGGGTGCTCACAGAACCATCGGCCGGGGTTACTTGGGGAAGGGCAGAGGAGCGAGATGTGGGGAAAAGAAGGAAGGAAGGTAGCCCAATTAAAGGGAAAAGAATTTAAAAAAAAAAAATTAAGAAAGGATATGATGGTACCGTTACACGTATGCATTTGTGTGAAATGATATATATGCATATGTATGTATAAAATACAAACTAGCATTCATTAAAGCGAAAACATAAAGCAAATAATGATTTCTACTTTATCCCTAAATAGGCATCCTTGAAAACAAGGATTCTGGCATGTAAAAATTATTCCTTTTGACAGGGCCAGTGGCGGGATGGATAACGCATCTGACTGTAGATCAGAAGATTCTAGAAATTATTTCTTTTGACACTGTGTCAACTCTACTTCAATAAACAAAATTTATTCCCTCTGCCCTGCATTTATTTTACGTAGAAGAAGCGCCATCGGCAGCAGCGAGCCCTGATTCCTGCAGGGTGCTGGCCAGACAGAAGCCCACCCAGCAGCTTCTCTCAGCCAGCATGGCTTCTGAGCGGGAAAAACTCCTCCACATGGAGATGCTTCCAGTGAGACGCCCTCCCTTCAACCCTGGAAGGCGCACATGTGTGAGCATCAGTGTGTAGACAGACAGACTTCCAGGCAGGCACCTGCTGATGAGTGTCCCTGCCCACAGGCGGGCACAACCTCACCTGTCCCCTCCCCCAGCAGCTTACAAAGTCTCTGGGCTACACCTTTTCCACAGCTCCCATCCTAGCTTTATTTTCCCTCCTTGCCTCCCACGCCCACTTGTTCTTGTTCTTGTTCAGACATCTAGTCCCCAAAGCCCCATGATCCCTCCTGTCAGCCCTTGGGGGTTGCAACTCACAAGCTAAGCAGCGGTGAGAAAGGTCAAAGCCAGACTGAAGACCATTCCGTCCCTAAGTAGCCGAACACCACCCTCAGCCAGTCCGTCCTCAACAAAAGGACACACTCCCCCGTGCCCAGAGACTTTGGTGCTCCTAGTCCACTAAGATAGCAAGTAAAAAGTGGAATAAGAGGTTCCCAAAGCTGGGGCACCTGGGTGGCTCAGTTGGTGAAGCATCTGCTGTCCGCTCAGGTCCTGATCTCAGAGTCCTGGGATCGAGCCCCGGATCGGACTCCCTGCTCAGCAGAGTCTGCTTTTCCCTCTCCTTCTGCCCCTTTGCCTGCTCATGCGCATGCTCTCTCTCGTTCACTCTCAAATTTAAAAAATTTTTAGACCACAGTTAACGTTAGGTTACGCACACCTCACAACAAAGGTAATCCACTTGGTAGCTAAACACTTTAGACCACAGTTAACGCTAGGTTAAGCACACCTCACAACAAAGGTAAAAAAAAATTTTAAGAGATTTGCAAAGCCAGGGGCAGGGGGAAAAGGGGTCTCCTTTGGGGTGATGAAACTTTTCTGGAACAAAAATTTTTCTGGAATGAAATAGTGGGATGGTCATACAACACTGTGAATGCACTTAAGGTCACTAAGTTATCCACATTAAAATGGTTCAAATGGAAATTTTATATTATGTGAAATTTACCACAGCTGAAATGGGGAAAAAAAAAAAAAAAAAAAGCCCCAAAGGCCTGGGAGGGCCTGTCATTACCCTTGCTAGCTTCCTCACTGCTGGTGTTGGCGGCTGTTGCATTCTCCCAGCCCTCAGATGGCTGTTCCTCCAGTCCACCTAAAGGAACGAGAAAGAAAAGTGAGGATGCATCAACCTTCTTTGTAGGAGCACCAGGAGCTCGGGAGCAAACTTGATCCCCTGGGGGATGACCAGGATCCCTGGCAGAGCAGGAAAGATTTGACAACACGGGTTGACTGAGAGTCCATCACGGGCGGGGCACCGTTCTAGATGCTAGGGCGGAAAAGAACCCGCTTTTTCATAACCATGCACATAATTCACCAGTTAGAAATGTATTACTCTCCTCCATCAGTTCAAGGGTACTTGGAGTCAAATATACAAAGTTAGGAGGCAAATCCCAAAGTCAACTTGGAAGTCAGCTTCCTTGCGCTCACCCCCATTAGGAAGCCCGCAGCGCATGTAAACAGGACACCGGCTTCTGAATGCAGGGAGGAGCCTCAACACTGCTTTTAAATACGTCATGTGGTCAGCTACTGCCTTGGCTTAAGTAGGCATTTGGGTTTTCTCTTTGGGGTGAGTCTCATCTTAGAAATTGTTCTGTTGACTTTATATATCAGACTCTGCAAACACGGCCTCGGTCAAGGACAGGCATGCTTGTCTTTATTTGCGAGTAGCCCTTGTGTATAAACCTGGTTCACATCTGTCCCCACCAGGAAGGCGGTCAATCAGCCGTGAGTGTTAGACCTACGGTGAGTGTTAGACCTGTGTGCGGTTCCAGGAGCCAGGGGACTCAGCAGTGAGCTAAGACAGATGGGTCAAATGGGCAGCGGGACAAGAAACGCAATGTAAGAGAACAAAAGGATGAAGTCATTGTGGGTTCAGAAAATCTGAAGCTTGGATGCAGGATAAGGTAGAGTGCTCAAAAGGGGCCTTCCCTGACCATGGACGCAGAGGTCTGGGCCAGGACCAGGAAAGAATCTGAACTGGGAATGAGCTTGCCCCACGGAGGGGCTCATGGTGGTAGACAAGGGGGAACCAGGCAGCGAGGGAGGCCAGATCCACAGGGATATGAGGAATATAGTTGCATGCAGGGAAGCAGGGAGCCTGATGGATTAGATACGAGGGACTGAGAGAGGTCCCCAGTGACTCCCACATTTGGGGGTTGAACAACTAGGTGGGCCGTGACACCAGGGAGCAGATCTGAGGACAGAGCCCATGTCCAGAAGAGACTATTGTGCATATGAAACCACATCCAAGCACCTACAGGATAATCAACTTATACAAAAATAATTTCTTGCATCTGTTTAGAAATCTGCAGCTTATGGAGCTGTTTCTCCCTCATTAAACATTCTGTGGCAGAGCGAGTGTAACCCCATTTTACAGAGGAGAAAATCAAGTCACAAAATGAGTGGCCCAGGGTCGTGCTCAGGACACCGTCTCCTGGTCAGAAGCCTGAGGATCTTCCCCGTGCTCCACAGTCCACCAGCTTCCAGCAATGCTCAAGGTAAGGTCCCAAACAGGTGACCCAATGACCTGGCCCGGCACAACCCTGGGAGCCGGCCCTGAGGCCCCGCAGCCGGGCCTCCACCACACAGTCCGCCTCTTTCCCTCTCCTGCCCACGACCCTGGCGGCGGACCAGGCGCGCGCTGACATTTTTGCGGGCCTTCATCCTGCTCCTTCTGTGGCCTCTCTGGCCAACTCGGAATCTACTCACACACTCCCTGCAGCTGCCGGGGGGTTGGCTGCCAGCTCCCAGCCCTCTGGGTATTCTTCCAGCTGCGGTATCATTTCCTCTCGGGCTGAAGGTCAGGGGAAATCCCGATGGTATGAAAATCACAGGCCGGCAGAGGAATGTGGCCTGTGAGGAGCGAGGGGGAGCCTGAAGCCAGAGCTCCGGGACTAGCTCTGTCTCTGCTGCGTAACTGTGGCTAAGACCTTGGGCGTTTGTATTTTTCATCTGTCAAATGGGCTGTTTGTTTTGAAGACCAAATGAGGTAATGGATTTGTTTAGGCACTAACTCATTCAACAAATATTTATCCAACACCTGCTACAGGCCAGATGCTGTTTCTGCTGCTCAGGATACAACACAGAACAAACTCTACCCTGACCTCATGGAAATTATATTTGATGGAAGGGAGGGGAGAAAACAATAAGCAAATAGGTGACTAAATATTTAAGTCGGTTGCTGAGAGGCGCTACAAAGAAAATAAATGAGGGTGAGGGGGGAAAAGGAAGTCTAGGGTTAAGGGGTTGCTCTTTCGTGGGAGACGGAAAAGCAGAAGCCTGGAGAGTGTGAAGGAGAGAGTCTACCAAAGACTGGGGAAGAACATTTCAAATTGGGAAAAACAGGGGGTGCAAAGGCCCTGGGGTGGGAGTGCGGGCTTGGTGTTAGGGAGGAGGTATGACTGGAATGGAGCAGGTGAGAGAGACAGTAGTAGGTAGTGTGGCCAGAGGGCAGTAGAGAGTCTGGAGGGTTGGCTTGTGTGGTGCCATTTCCAGGATTTGGCTTTTATTCTGAGGAATCCAGGCGAGAGCCAGAGAACACGAGAGGGCTCTGGAACTGCACCAGTTTGAATGTGACCAGGGTTACTAGCAGTGGACAGGAGGGGACTCAGAGGCTGGCTTTCGGAAGGAAACTCCACACAGCAGCAGTCCCGCAGAGAAGGTCGGTCAGTTTAGATGTGCTTGGCTCCTGCGAAAGGGGTGGAGGCAAACGAACGAAAGCTGCAAGGACCCCCGGGCACAGCCTGGGTTCAGGGTTAGCTGTAGGCTGTGGCTGAGGGAGCAAAGGCCAGGAGAGACAGAGATTCAGCTCTGCAGTGGGCAGAGGAGGGCCGGGGTGGAGGACTTCTGACCCACTCGGCCCCCTGGTGCTCAGAGCTATAAAAGGAGCTCCAGCTCTGAGGTTGAGGCCAGAACGGGCCCCCTAGTAGCTAGAGGGGGAAAGGATCAGTGTTTACCAAGTCCAGTGATGGAGCTGAACACGCACTAAGAATAGGGCTAAATGCCCTCCTTGTATTGTGTTTAATGATTGTCTCCTCTCAAAAGACACAATGACAAAACAGCCATAACCATCTGCATTTTCCAGGGAGGAAACAAGCCTCCAAAAGGTGAATCGACTTGCCTGTGTCGAGGGAACGGAGATGGTTAGCAAGGGAGATGGATGAAGGGGGGGGGGGTTTCTTATCCGACCCTCCAAATCTTTGCTCCTTCCCCTCAGCTTCGGGACCAGAAAGAACAAGTGCTGTGCCTGGGCCGCTCTCCCTGATGAAACCCGTCCTGAGGCTCCCCACTGCCCTTGGGATGAGTTCTAATTCCCTGAGGCCTCTCCTGCCTGGTGCCCTGGGGCTTCCTGCTACTTCCCTGCTGTCCTACTCAGCCACCCATTCTCACCTATAGCACCTTCATTTCTATTTTCCTCAGCCACACCCACCTCTCCACTGGCCGGAGACGACTGGTGCTTTAAGTTTCCGCTGGGACACCACTTCCTCTAAGACACTGTCCCACAGCTCCTCCCAGGTTAGAAGCACTCTGTGTGCTCCTGCTGGGCTCGGGCTGATTCATGTCCCAAACTGCAAGGTGTGGACCTCTCCTGTCCATTCAGAGGATCCTTCAGTTTGGTTTCTAGTTTTTAGCATCTTGATGAAAGGGCCCTTGTCTTGTCCAACAAGGAACACTGAGCCCGGCAGATAGCAGACATTCAGTAAAATACAGGATGGACGGATAAATGGACTGATGGATGGATGGACAAGTCAGGTAGACAGTTTTTAAAAAGATAACTCGATCTTTTCTAACTCAGCCTAACAGATGGAAAAATTGGTTTTCATCAGCTTTTATGGAGAAAGGGAAGTAGATATTCTTGGGACAATGATTCTCAACCTTCACTGCAATTTGGGATCACCTGGGAAGCTTTTTAGACAAACAAGCACGGAGGCGGGGACCCACCCACCCAGAGGTTCTTATTGAATCAGTCTGGGCCTGGGCTGGGCCTCAGGATTTTCAAAAGCTCCTGAGGGGAGTCTAAGGTACACCCAAGGTTGCGATTCTCTACTCAGAGAACCTGTAAGAGGAAGCCTTATCTTAAATTTTCTTACAACCAAACTCTTCCTTCCCAAGCGCCCCAGGAATGAAGATGTGGAGCTGGAAACACATCAAACACTAAAAACAACAACAACAACAACAACAACAACAACAACAACAACAACAAAACTCCTTTCTCACATCTGTATCAATGGAAAATGTTGCTCTCTTCCAGTAAAAGCTAGCAAGTGAGTAAAACAGGTGTGACAGTGGCTGGAAGAACAGCCCCAGGCACCATGGAACAAGGAAGGGAGATATAGCCTGCCCGAGACAAAGATGGGGACAATGAGGGAGGGAGCATTCAGGGTGTGGGGCTATATTTTTCCTTGGGTGTACCTGCAAGACAAAAAATATTTGAAAAAAAAAATACATATATACGCCCGTATTTGATCTTTGGTTAATTACTCCTCGGTGAGAGGATATGCAAAGACCTTGTAGATTTCATTAGTCACAGGGGCTTATTCAAACGTCTCCTTTGCATAAGAAACCCAGGCTTACAGCTGGTCTCTGGGAAAGAATGCCCTCCAGGCCTTGAAAAGAGAGCTACAGGGCTGTTCACGCTCTCACTGAAACACAGCAGAGGTCAACGGCCCGTGATGCATGGGGCCAGGCTGAAATGTTTCTATCCAGCATTTGCAATTCAATCCCACAGTTTCCTTTATAGAACAATTCACTAAATTCAGAGTTGTTCTTTTTTCTAATTCACCATATAATTCACCTCCCAAGTTCAATTAAGAAGCAATCTGTTAGCAACTTTGGGAGCAAGCTGCTTTTCTTTGGGAAAGCCCAATTTTCTTCCGCTCCCAACAAAAGTAGCTTAATTATATGCATCATACGAGACATTGATGTATACACAACACTCCTCCACCATAATTAATGAAATATTAACTATATACATCCAAAGACATCTAGGCAGAAAGGGATGGGCTCTTCCAAAGCCCAGGAGGATAGAGCCTTGTCCCAAAGATCAATACTGATCATTTGAATATATGTTCATGCATAATGACTATGAATTAATATTTATTAATATGGTTTTATAGACAAAACTTGATATCAGTTATTCCTTCTATCCCTCATTCATAGAATCTAACATTATGTAGTCCTTGGTAAACACAAGAATAACTACCATTTTAAAAATTTTTTATTTTTTATTAATATATAATGTATTATTAGCCCCAGGGGTACAGGTCTGTGAATCACCAGGTTTACACACTTCACAGCACTCACCATAGCACATACCTTCCCCAATGTCCATAACCCAACCACCTTCTCTCTACCCACCTCCCCCCAGCAATCCTCAGTTTGTTTTGTGAGATTAAGAATCTCTTATGGTTTCTCTCCCTCCCTATACCATCTTGTTTCATTTTTTCCTTCCCTACCCCCCAAACCCCCCACGTTGCCTCTCAAATTCTTCATATCAAGGAGATCATATGATAATTGTCTTTCTCTGATTGACTTATTTCGCTCAGCATAATACCCTCTAGTTCCATCCACATCGTTGCAAATGGCAAGATTTCATTTCTTTTGATGGCTGCACAGTATCCCATTGTAGATATACACCACATCTTCTTTATCCGTTCATCTGTTGATGGACATCTAGGTTCTTTCCATAGTTTGGCTGTTGTGGACATTGCTGCTATAAACATTTGGGTGCATGTGCCCCTTCGGATCACTACATTTGTATCTTTAGGGTAAATACCCAGTAGTGCGATTGCTGGCTCATAGGGTAGCTCTATTTTCAACTTTCTGAGGAACCTCTATGCTGAATAACTACCATTTTTAAAGTGTTGATTATTTGCAGGTACTATACAGACGTTAATCAATTTAATCCTCAAGCCAACTCTCTGAGGTAGGTATCATTCCCATTTTACATGCAGGGTAACTGAGGCTTAGGGCAGTTAAGATATCATTGGACATACACAGCCATTGGTTAGAAAGGTTGAGATTCTCTCCAGACAGTCTGGTATCAAATGCCTTAATATACATCACACACTAAAGTAACCCTGCCAGGCAACCTACACTCTCCATTTACTGACTTTTATTTCGTTTAAAAAAAAAAAAATTTATTTGAGAGAGAATGCGAGCTAAAGAACACAAGCAGGGGTAGCAGCAGAGGGAAAGGGAGAAGCAGACTCCCCACTTAAAGGGAGCCTGACATGGGGTTTGATCTCAGGACCCCAGGATCATGAGAGAGCCAAGGCAGACTCTTAACCGACTGAGCCACCTGGGTGTCCCCTCCATTTACTCACTTTTAATACACCTGTATTTATAGCTCTGACGCACCAGAGGTGGGTAAATCTATCATGAAACTGCTTTGCTTTACTCTAATAATAATAATTAAAAAATATCTAGCACAAGATCCTAAAAATCGCTTTATTACTAGTCTCTTCAATAAATCCTGGTTGAGGGTCTGCTTTGGGCAGCACGGGGCTGGGCTCCTAAAGACAGGACAACCAGGGCATGTCTTTATGGGGCCTTCATGGTTCTCGTGCAAAGCATAAAAATCAACAATAAACAATGACATCATTCCACGGAGGGATGAAGCACTTTGAAGAAATCAGAACAGTTTTATGAAAGAGCAATGGAGGATGAGAGCCCAGGGATGGCATTTGAGCTGAGACCTAAAGAAGGAAGGAAGGACCTCCATCTGGGGAGAGCACTCCAGCGAAAAAACAAAACCAAAACACAACCAAAGCAGAAACAAGCAAACAAAAATCCAGCAAGTAAAAGTGAGTCTTGCTGGCTGGAGCCAGGGCTGAGGGCCGGCAGCATGGCTGGAGGGCCTGAGGAATGCATGGCCAGCTCCTGTGAGCCTTTCTGATCCTCACAACCATGCCTTAAACGGTCTTAATTTGCCATGCCCTTTGGTCAGATGTAATGCACAGCAATCCCATGAGTAAGTAACATTATTCCTCTTTTACGGAAGAGAAAAGAGAGGGTCAGCAGTAAGTTGTTGGAGGTCACCCAGCGGCTAAGTGATGGGATCTGCATTCCCAGTCTGGCCCATCTGACTCCAGAACCCGTGTTCCTCTGCCCTCTAGCCCACACCTGTGTGAGTGTGGTCTGAGTGAACATCTCAGGCCAGGCTGACAGATGACATAGCTGCCCACCTCCGTCAGTATAAGAAACACCTGCTCTGCGGAGGTTTTCATTTTTCATTAGATTAAAAAAGGGGGGGGGCCAAGACCCCTTAACAGGTTGACTTGGGAATGAACTAGTCAACCACTATGGTAATCAATGTGCAATCCTCAGCAATTTGGTGCCAAGTAAATTTTATCTCTATGCCAGATTTCAAATGCTACAGAAGGGAAAGGGAAAATGAGTTAAAAGATCATTGCCAGCTTTTGTTAATGAAATGATTTAATATCAGCAAGTGTATAATTAAAAGGGAATTCTTAGACACTGCTGGTGGGGCAGGAATATAAATTGGTAACATTTATGAGGTAATTTAGCAAGATGTATCAAAACAGGCAGTAAAATGACTTTGACCCAAGAATATGACTTCTGGATATGGGCACAAAGGAACTGATTGACAATAAAGACAAAGACTGTTTCATCTCCACATTTTTACAATAAAGACTGTGCTAACTACAGCCCCAATGGGGGGGCTAGTAAAATGAATTACTATGTAATGGAACACTATGTAACCTCAAAAACTGTTTTAGAAGAGAGTTTACCAAGTGGGAAAAATGTTCATATTGTAAATCAAAAAACAGGTAAGGAAATAATGCCCAGGGTGATTCCAATAGAACTGGTATGATCACCTCTTTCCTGGAAAAGCATCACAAAAAAGATGGGAGAGAAAAGACTGGGATGGAAATACCCACAAGGCTCATCGTGAAGATCTCTGGTTGATGATGTTTGGGTGAATTTTATTTTCCTACATACCTTTTGTAATTTCCAAATTGTGATTACTTTTATAGTCAGGAAATAAAGGGATCCCCACCCAAAAAGAGCTAGATATAGCACACACTTGGTTATGACATGTGCTCTGACTTTGTCATGCACATTTGCACACACACGTGCATATACACATGTATGCACACACACACACACACACACACACAGAGGCGGCTGCCAGGAAAACCCTTCCCTGCTGGGAACAGGGAACATAGTTACAAGAAATAGAGTTGTGTTTCTGTAGATGGAAATGTTGTGGGCCTGTGGTATTTTCTGCTTTTCTGTTCTGACCATGGAAGGAAAAAGCCATGAGTCCGCACCTTGGCAAGATGGAAGGCAGGAAAGCTCATGGCTGAGGAGTGAGAGGGCCGGTCAGAACCTTCCCTCAGGTAGTGCTGGGTACTCGATTCCCAGATCCGGCCCTCCCTTCTCCAGCCAGTCACCTGGCTCCCACCCGTGTCGGAGCACTGGCTGATGAGGCCTCGGGACTTGCTTGGCTCCAGGGGCCAGCTCATGGACAGCTTCTTCATCACGCAAATTAGAGCTGCTCTCTTTCCAGAGCCTCTAGCCAGACTGCCACTCAGCTTGGCATTGGACCCTCCTCCTACCCTGAATGCCAGCTCCTGCGTTTTTCCTGGTCCCTGATTGTTGTTACAATGAGGCCAGACCTCTAGCCTAGGTGTGATCTCGAAGTGCTCCCTGTTACTCACCTGGCTTCAAGCCTCCAGTGCTCTCCTGAGCCTGGGCTCTGGGGACTCTCACACACGTGGCCCAAGACCTTTCACACCCAGCCTGGCCTTGGCTTCTCTGAAGGCTGTTTCCATCATTTATTGCTGCAGAGCAAACTATCCCTCTCAATAGAGTGGCTTAAAATCATCATTTTACGCTTGCTTCTGAGTCTGTGGGCCAGGAATTGGGGGCAGAGAACCAATGGCGTTGGCTTGTCTGCTCCACAGCGTCTGGGGCCTTAGCGGGGAGAATTCAGAGGGCTGGGGGAGGACCACAAGGCTCGTGTGCAGCTGCATGTCTGGGGACTCAGCTCTCTTCCATTGGCCTCTATGTCCAGTCCTTTTGGGCTTCCTAACAGCATGGCTCTCCTGGACTTCCTATGGGCAGGATGCTTCCAAGAGGCAGCATTCCAAAACGATGCGTCCCAGTGTGCCACTGCTTTGTACAAGCCCCTGCTTCCATCACGCCCTCTAGGGTTCTACTGGCCAAGCAGGTCCCACACTGGAGCCCAGGGTCTCAGAGGGAGAGGACAGTACCAGGGAACGGCAATGCCTGGGGAGGTCTGTCAGGCAGCATGAACGTAACAGCCTACCTCCCGCCTACCTCCCCCCGATCTCTGTTTGCCTAAGGTTCTGGGAAATCGGGGGGTTTGCAAGATGAACCTGCAGCTTAAGTGCCAGGGCCAGAGGGCTTCGGATACAGCCTTTACTTCACCACTTCCTAGCTGTGTGAACTTGAACAAGTCATTGAACGCCTTGCTCTTTCAGATTCCTCATCCATAAAGTGAGGGTAAGAGGATTCACCTCCTAGGGTTGTTATGAAGATTAAGAGAGAGAATACAGCAAGGCATAGAACAAGACTGGCCCCAAACCAGCACTCAGAGTTAGCTACTCCCACGATTACTATGATCACCATTGACTCTAAGTCATCCTCAGTTACACAGCCAGAAAGAGGCAAAACTCAGATGCAATCCCAGGCCCCAGTGAGGCTTTTATAACATAGGGTGATTTGGGGCTTCTCCCATGCATAGATTTCTAGAAGCTTCTGAAGGGGTGCTTCTAAAGCAGGGAGTGGTCAGGTGTGGCAGTGGTGGGGCACTAGAGAGACACGGGGGTAAAAATTCAGATGATCAACAAGGATCTTGGTTTTGTGCTTGTGTGTTAACTGCCTGCCTCCATGACACCCTCTAAAACACCAGCTCCATCTTCCATGATGCATCCCAGGCCTGGGATGGGCCTGGCAGACAGGGAGGGAGGGAAGCAAGGGAGGCCAGAGAACATGGAGTTTGGACTCCAAAGAAGAAGTGAAAACATCCTCAAGAGGGCAGTCCATAGCAATGGAGAGGAGGGTGCTTAGGTGAGCTCATTAGGTGATGGCACTCCAAACACTGCTATGTTCGGGGCACAGCTGGCTAAGAGAAGCAGGTAGAGGAAAGCCCAAGTCTGGTCTGAGATGTGATCAAGGCACTCCCTTCCACAGTCATCATGCCAAAATAGGCCATTGGTTTCAGATGACCCAACAGAATAGTCAATGCAAGAGACCTGGGGTAACTTTAACAGGAAATGTGTCTAACTGCACTGGGAGAATTACACACTTTATTGCAATCTGTAAAGATAATAGTAAGTGAGGAAGAATAATTCTATGTTCCTGGATGGAGTGAGTAAATGATATAAATGGGTCAGTTTCTCCAAAGGAAGTTAAGGATTTAATGCAAACATGATGCAAATTCTAAGAAGATTTTCTTGGGATCCTCTTAGATTTTTGTAGAAATGTGATTCCTAGACTCACCTAGAAGAATAAACAAGTGAGATTATCTAAGACTTTCAAAAAAAAGAAAAAAAAAACAGAGCAAGGGCGATGAGGAATAACGCAAATATTAAACACACGAAGAAACTAACATGACAAGACACATAGGTGAATGGAACACAAAACACACACTACATGATAAAGGAAAATATCGCCAAACCACCAGGAAAGAATATGCGGTAGACGGTGTTGAGCTTATTATTTAGAAATTAGGGGGAAGGGTATTGAGCCTACCCTCAGAGAAAACCCAAATGGATAGAAAGAGTGAAGTGTAAACAAACCAACCATAGGAAAACATTAGAAAAAATATTATTTCCCAAAGTTATAGAAGAAAAAATTCTATATGTTCATTAGCATAAGAAAAAGAAAAATTTGGTTTAACACATTCAATTTAAAAACTTTCAAACATTTGTGTATCAGAAAGATAAATGCCTTAAATTGGAAACAAATCACCCAGACAGGGGAAGATGTCTAGACTGACGGTGACAATGGGTACAATCCTTATTATACAAATAGTTCAAGCAAGTCAATGAGAAAAACTCTGTATCCAGTAGACATTGGATAAAGGAAGTTGGTGAACACACCACAGAAGAAAAATCTACCCGGTAGGTAATTATGCAGACGTTTACCCCCGAGAAATGAAAATAAAAGCAAAATGAGGTATCATTTTCCCAACAATTTAAGTGGCAAAGTAATCAGGTTAATGGTAACAATTATGCTGAGTCTGGGGGGAAATGGGATTTTCCCTTTGTGAAGAGTTGTTCATGCAGCCACTTCAGTGAACATCACAGGACTAGGTACTAGGAACACACAGACACACGCTAGTTCACAGAGCTCACTGCCCGGCCTGGCAGGAAAGGAAGAGATCTGCCCATGAGGGGGCTTCCCAGAGAAGGGGTGGAAGAGTTTGAGGGAAAGGAGGATGTTAGGGGGCAAAGACATTGCTGGCCATGGGGCAGGGAAGAGGACAGCCTATGGGGGGACACCTTAGCCCAAGTCCCACCAGAGTGTGCTCCCAATGCATCATCCCAACATCTCTCCCTCACCTGCCATGTCCCACCAGCCCGCCAGCCACCCCGCACCACTCTGTTCTCCCTGCCAAGCTCCCCCTGAATGACAGCATTCAACCTCTGCCTTCCCCCTGTAGCGCACAATCCTTCCAGCTACAGCCCTCGTCAAAATACCCAAACCCAGCTCTGCCTCCTCCAGGAAGTATCCTCTCGTCCATGCTTTATGACATCTCCTTTTCATGACACATGCTTAACAAATACATCCATCCGAGTTGAACGGGAAGGGACTGGCGAATGTTGGCGTGTGTTATCCCAACCAATATTCACTGCACCTGCAGGGGTGAGGATTTGCTATTGTCCCCATTTACAGGTGAGGAAACCAAGTTCCTGCGACGTAAAGTACTTGATCTGGGTCAGCAGCCCGCATGCAGCAGAGCTGGGAGGTCTAACCCCCAGCTCTTGGTCTTTGCCTCTGGGCTCTGTCCCTTACTGTGTGACAGGAGCAGTGAATGAAGGGGAAACCCCAGAGACTGAAGAAAGGGTTACCTAGACACGAGGGGTAGGAGTCTCATTGCGCAGTAAGAAGTTCAGAAGAGGCACATGTGTGTCCTCATAGAACAATCTTAGAAGGGTTTTATCACATGGCTTTTGCACAGATGATCAAATGACCGGTAAAGATTTACAGATGTCTTAAAGAGCAAGCCCCACAGATTGGATCACAGAAGGAGTAGCAGGGAACTCAAGAAAACAGAGAAGACCAACCCAAGCCCTCTCCAGGGAACTGGAGAAGAAAAGCAGAAGGGATCACAGAGCACCATGGCCTGTCTTTGACCTTTCTGGGGAGAAGTCAGCTCGGTTCAAGGAGAGTTGCAGGGCAATGGCTTCATCGTTAGGACATGATACAGCTAAACAGAGGTTAAGGTGACTAGGGTTTTTCTAGGTGAAGGCATTTGTCGGTGAAGTGTAATGGCCCCTTTGCTTCAGAGCAGTTAATATCTATTAATGGTTCCATCTCACTGATTCACTAGGGCACAAAGACCCTGTTCTGATGCCAGGGCATTTGCTGGGCCATAAAACATGCCCTCCAAGGCCCTGAGTGTGCCCTGTCTTCCCTTTCCTGTGTTTCTTCCTCAGTGCCATGCAGAGCCCCAGACAGGGCACGCTGTATTGCAAGGAGGTGCCAGAGACTGAAAGTTCAAGAAAAGAGTCTCTAAAAGAAGGATCTTCTTTCACATTGCCAGGCAACAGCTGAAGCTCTGGGACACTCCTTCCTTGGTGGAGAAGAGAGAAGCGGCATGGTCAATGTCATGAGAGCTGATTTGGGGCCCAAGGATGGTGTCCTTTACCCACTGGCCAGTATGCAAACTCAGATGTTAGAGCTGGGGGGACAGGCAAGCAACACATCAGAGTGCAAGAGCCTAAGCCTGGAGAGATGAAGAGGGCTAGTGGGGTCTGTGGCAAGCCACAGAGCGCGTGCTTCTCCGCAGGTCAACCCATCCTTATGCAACTCCATTGATTGTTGCCACGTGGAAATGCTGGACCAGCGTGGCCAGATCTCCCAACTTTTCAAGAGAAGCCAGAGTTAGTTCCGGATTTTTATGAGAAATTTGATTTTTTTCAAATGTTGGCAGCAAGTTTAAAAATGTGAGCACTACAAAACAAACAAAACACATCTGCAGACCAGATTTGGCTGGTGGGCTGACGGCTTAGGACCTCTGGGCAGCCGAGTGAATGGGAAAGCCATGCCTCTAGGGGGTGCCAACGTCAGAAGAGACAGGGGTTCCTTCCTCAGGCAATGGCAGCCCAGGTCTAGGGGTGCAGGAGGGCAGCAGAGAACCTGGGAAGCAGAAAGCAAGGAGTAGCGGAAGCGAATTAGAGGCTCAGTGCCAAGGCCAGCTGGGGCTTTTCACTCACTGTTTGCGGGCAAACAAGCTCATTAAAGGACACCGAAGAGAAATAAGATGACCAGAACACAGGAGGAGAATTCCCTGGCAGCTCCGCCACCATCATCACCTCCTCTCCCTGGACCTCCTTGGAAACCACAGAAATAATGACCTGCAGACCTCGCTATAAACAGTCCCCAGAGAAATGGGATTTTGCCCCGGCCATCCTGCACATCAGCCACAGGTTAGCACAATGCAGGGGAAACAGGAGTCTCATCACAAACACACTGGCAGGACCGCCAGCTGCCCCTGAGGCTGCATCTCCAGCTCTCGGGGCCCACCCACACTTGTCACTAGTGCTTGGTGGCTTTGCCGTGGGATACCGTCTCGGCTCCCTTGACCTCTCTCCTGCCCATTGTTGTGTGTTGCTGTTTTCTAAGAAAGGATGTAGGGAGGCCACAGCCAGGTTTCTGCCCACACCTAGGGGAGCCCACTGGAGCATCTCAGGTTCGATACAATTTGAGCAGAACATTCTGAAGTTCTGGGAGTCATCAGCTGAAGGAGGAGCCAAAGGTCCTGTGGTTCTCTAAGCAGCGGTGCGTGCAGCAGAGAGCACACATTAAGTCTCCAGACATTTCCAGATTATCATTGGCAAAAAAACTAAGAGATGCCTTTGTGGTCCTCAGGAAGCTTAGAATGCAACCCTTCATTTTATAGATAAGCAAGGTAAAGTCCCATGAAGCAAAGTGACATGGCCAAGTTCTGTCATAGCAGCTAACTTTGAAGGGCTGTGGCCTTTTGCCCAAAACAACTGAGTTCATTATCACACCCAAGAAGAAAACACTTGAGTAAAAAGTACATTTGTGACAGAGGTCGTTTTCCCACTGTGACAAAATGCACACATCTAGAAGGGCCAATTACAAAAGCAAAGGTGGGTAGCTTTAAGAAAACTGAAAATACTAACTTAAAAGTATTTGGGGGCGATTCTTTATTGGATACAAGCATCCTTTATTTTGTCCAAAAGGATTCACCACCAGGTTCTCTTAAGTCAGTATGGGGAATATTTTTTATGTCTAGGTCACTGATACTAGAACGATTGATTGGAAGGCAGCATAAATAAGCAAGGATGACTTATTTCATTTTGTTCTGCTCTAGAGATCTATTATTTAAGTCTACTTTTTTTAAAAAGATTTTATTTTATTTATTTATTTGACAGAGAGAGATCACAAGTAGGCAGAAAGGCAGGCAGAGAGAGAGAGACAGAGAGAGGAGGAAGCAGGCTACCTGCTGAGCAGAGAGCCCCATGTGGGGCTCAATCCCAGGAACCTGAGATCATGACTCAAGCTAAAGGCAGAGGTTTAACCCACTGAGTCACCCAGGTGCCCCAAGATCTACTAAAGTTAAAAACAGGCAACATAGAATTCCATCCAATAAATACAAACAAAGACATACCCAGTTAAAGGGCAGTAAGAAACAGAATCAGATTATGAAGAACCAAAGAATGATGTCTGGGGAGGTAAGGCACAGCCTTTCTGATAGCCAAACTGAGGGACAATGACTGGGTCCTCCTCTGCTACTGGCAATCCCGCGCTCCTGTGAGGGTGTGCTCCCAGAACCCATGTATTAAGATGGCTGATGGGAACTCATAAAGTATTTCCTCATGGAAATAATATCAATGGCAAAGTGGGTGTGAGATCACCAGGCATGTCCCCAAGATCAAGTTAACCCAAAAGGGGCTGCCTTCACAGTTCCACTCCTGGGGGTCTCACCCATCACCTCCTCAAAGGGCAGGCTGTTCCATCATTCATTGTTCTCTGGAGTGACGGACACAGACTCACTTGCTTCCATCATAGCTTTGGTGCCTCCACCTACCTCCCTGGGGTTCTGTCAGCTCTCTGGTCAACTCACGTTATACTCTCTCCTTGGGAGACTCCTTCTACTCTTAGGACTTCCTCAGCCCCTTACCTAGGGAGTCACTGCAGACATCCAGCAGAGGACACTTGAGTTGAGGATCATGATGGAAACTCAGGCCATGATGGGTCAGGTACAAGAAGAGGCAAACGCAAAAATAAGGCACTCTGTGGTCCCTGAGAAGAGGCACCAGCTCTGCTCCTTTCTCTCCAATTCCTACTCCAGTCCCCAAGAGGCTGGCTCTTCTCTATTTCAGTCTGTAGGTGGCCCTGAGAATATATTCTTTTTTTTTTTTTTTTAAGATTATTTATTTATTTATTTGACACAGAGAGAGAGAGATCACAAGTAGGTAGAGAGGCAGGCAGAGAGAGAGGGGGAAGCAGGTTCCTGGCTGAGCAGAGAGTCCGACTCGGGGCTCGATCCCAGGACCCTGAGATCATGACCTGAGCCACCCAGATGCCCCCCTGAGAATATATTCTTAAGTAAATTCTTCACTTGAGCTATCTTGAGGGGGATTCTGTAAGTTGAAATGGAGAGAACTTTGCCTACAATGCCAGGTGTTAAATCTTATTTGTCCTGGCTTCTCAAGCACATCTCCCAATTTTGACTCAGGCTCCTGCATTCAAGGCTCATGAGGGGCCCCGGATTGTGGCCCCCTGGATGAGGGCCCGAGGGTGGTCACTGCTCCTCCCTCACCCAGCCCCATACCCCACTGTGGCTCCGAGTGGACTGCCCACCCAGTGTCCCCAAATTCTGAGAAATGCAGTCATAACAAAAATCAGCCGAAAGGTGAATTTACTTTTCCCAACACTTCAAGTTCACTGCGAACTCTGGCTTCAATCCAAGTTATAAGTCAGCCTCTGAATGAGGCCCCAGGGAACGAGATGATAGAATCCTTATGTTGCATTCTTTTTTCCTTCCCAAAGAACAGATGTGCATTTTATCAGATGCCTTTTCATCATCTCAAATCATCTTACTAAATTGAAGACTTTATGGGCAGAATAACTGCCAGGTCTTGCCCAACTCCTGCCCCACTGCCCTCCCCATCTCGGCTGCCGACTCTAGTCTATGGGGTCATGCCCACCCTACACTGTAGCCAGCCCTGTCCTAGGTCAAGGGTGGGGTGGGGGGTAGATGTGGAGAGTTTAGGCTCAACATGGGAGGGTCTCGGCAGCACTTTACCTTTGACCCGGTTTGGATCTGTGTGCTCCTGCCTAATTTCTGACCCTTGTCTTCATTTTATTCTCTCAGACCAAGTCTCCAGCTTATCATCCTCCCTAATATTTATGCCCCAGAAGGATTGGGGGTCTTTGCCTTGTCCTCCCAAGCTCACAGCACAAAACAAGAACTTCCTATGAGTTCGACTAAGGTCCTTCTGATGCTATTTGCCTGGGTCTCCACTCTTGCCCTCCTAGCGGCCCTGCTTTGCCCCCTGGCAGGCCCTGTGCCCCAGGTTGGATCCCCAACACCAACTCCTGCCTGGATGACAGCTGTTACCTGGGGCCTTCCTTCGGCCTACTGGACCACACCTCCTCTGGGAGATCGGTGGCTGCCCCACACCAGCAGGGGCTTTGGATCCCAGTTCCCCCCACTCTAGGCTGCCCCATTCCTCCCATACCCTAAAACATGGCCATAATCACATCCATCATTAATGCTCCATCTCTTGAATGCCAGAAGAGAAAGTGGGCATCCTTGGTACTGAGCACAGAAGGGGTCCCCCGTTAGCATCTGCTACTTGAAGGAAGGAGGGAGGGAGGGATGGAACGTTGGTGTCAGAGGGTCAGGAGTGCTGTGAGGCAGACACACGCCAGAGTAGGAGTTCAGCAAGTAAAGATCAAGTTCTACCCCAGGAGGCAAGGAGAATTCTCAGAGGAGGGCAGGGATGATGGGAGCAGTCAGCTGGGGGCAGGGAGGGGCTGCAGGTCTCGGGGGAGAAGGGATAAAAGGAGCCCTGGAGGAGTGAGCAGGAATGCTGGCACTCCCTCTTGGGCATGGAAAAGACCTAAGGACCACATTCTCCCTCTGCGAATTTATGTGAGGGGCACCGCAAAGATAAGCTTTCGGCCACATGGCTAAATGATGCCTTTTTCGGACACTTCCTGCAAGGCGGTCAGGGCTTGCCGAGCCCGAGGGCATCACTCCGGGCATCACTCCCTAAGCATCTCTTTCACACGGCTGGTCCCCCACATTCAGGTGCATCCTGCATTCAAGCAAACAGTCCTAACCCCAGCTGACCTCTGGGGGGAGCAGAGGAGCGGGGAGGCGCAGAGGCCACCAAGCACTCCTGAGACTGGTGGCCCCATCCACAGACCACAGGTGTTTTGTCTGGCACCTTTCTCGAGCAGAGCCTGACGGCAGAACGAAAGAAGACGAGACAAGAGCTAAGACGAGTCACGGCTGGGATAGGCTGGGGGATGTGGCAAGGCACAGAGTGACCATGACCGGAGACCACCGAGGGCACGCTGACGTGCAGCCCCGATGGTACGCAGAACTCTTCCACGTCTTTCCCCATCAGCTCTCAAGGGTGCTGATGGGGAGACCGAGTCTCCCCAGTTCAAGGGGACAGCGTCAGTGGTGAGGCCAGCAGCTGTTTCCAGAAGCAGTGGAGTGTAGAGGCTAAAAGGAGGGCCTTTGACCTGAGAGTTAGGTCCTAATCTGGGTTTGGCCAATAATCCCTTGTATTAGAGTTAGTTACACACCTCTCTGAACGCTAGCCTTCGTGTCTACGCCAAGAATACCCACCGCCTAGAACCGTTGTGTGAAGGTTAAATGAGATCACATGTTTAGAGTCCGTAAGACATTCGCAGCATATAGCAAATGCTCGCTAGTATCATTCTCTTTGTCCTCGCTACTAGCATCCAATCCATTTTCAGGTCTCTCTCTGGCCAACAGTGCAATCCTAGAGTTTGACACAGGAGGACCGGAGAAGGCTAGGGAACTGACAGAGATGTCCCAAGGATGGCCCAGCTCCAGAGACCCCAGGGAGAATGTGCAGAGCACAAAGAGCAATGACAGAGAATTCTGGGGCTCACGAGGGGATGTGGAGTCTGAGACACAGAGGTGGGCAAGAGAAAAGAGAAGACAGAAGGGGCAGCCCAGGGGCAGCCCCGGAGGCTATGATTACGGGGCACCTACCAGGGGTCAGGCCCCAGCCTAAGTGCTTTTCCTACCACGCTTTCAATCCCACTGCTGGACAGGCACTAATAACCCATTTTACAGATAAGGGACGAGTCACCCTGTGCCCCCCAGCTAATCAATACAGAGCCAGAGAGGAAAACTGAGTCCCACCTGTCTCCAACATCCAAGCCTTTCTACACTGCAGTTCTGCAAGGTCTGGAGGTCCCCATAAGAAGAAAATCTCATGTGGCTCTTCAGTGGGCATGGTGAGGCCAGGTGATAGCAACGTGTACCGTTCCAAGTCATGGGCAGAGTGAGAAAAGGAACTCTAAGAGCTTGAAGAATCCGCCAGGTGGAAGGGTCCTCAGGATTGGGAGAGGAGGCCCAGAGAAGGGAGGCAAGGCATCCCAACCTACGTCCTTCATGCCTGCTACTTCATTCTTTTGAACTCAGGAGCCCGAACCGCTGGGCTCAGGCAGATACCCACACGCTCAAACAGATAGCAGGAATTTAGGAACTGAGGATTTAGAGGCAAAGTGGCTTCTTAAATAGAGCTGGACATGGCCCAGTGGCTCAGAACAGATAAGACGGGGCCATCAGCTGCCCTCGGAGCCAATAAGTCATTACAACCATCTCCCCTTTCCAAGTCCTCATGACAAAGCCCAAGAAATCAGAGCCATCATCCGGATGGAGGTAATGGCAAGGCGAGACTTCCTCTCTAGGTTTCCAGACATTTGAGAAGATGGGAATGTGCAACCCTGGCTTCCTGGACTCTTTGGGGAAGATACAAACAAACAAAAGTCCAAAACATCAACCACGTTGCCCTCCACCTTGTGTGTTTAGCAGAAGAGGTGTCTCCGAACTCAGAAACGGGGCTCTCGGGCTCTGCTCCATCCCACTGAAGATGATGCAAGACGGTCGGAGAGTGTGTGCGTGCCTGCGTGTGTGTCTGTGTGTGTGTCCCGCTAAGTACTTCCTTCACTACACAGCTAATCCGATTAGCTGCTTTAGGAAACTCGGCAATGTTAATTCAAGGGTCCCATTCATAGAACAGCTTGGCCCATGCCTGCTCAGAGCTCCCATTCTTCTATCTGCAAATAAAATGCACACAGAAGGACTTTCTCTCCGCGAAGAATGCGCTCTTGCCTCCTTACCCCGCACACAGCCCAGATGCTGCTGCCACTTCCTCTGGGAGCTCCCATGGTGGGGCCAGGGGCCTGTCAGAAAATGGGGAGAAAATAGAGCTCTTTCCACCTCAAGCGCAACATGAGGCCCATTTTCATAGTGCTGCCAACCCAGGTGGCCTTCCAAGCTGGCAGCCGTGCTGAGTAAGTTGCATCATGAGAGCACGCCAGCTATAGGGTTCTGGTGGGGTCACTGGCTTTCCCTTCTTTCTTCACAGAATGGGGACCTGAAGCAGAGGGCACAGTTGGAACAAAAGGCTGAACAGAGGGAAAGTTGAGGCTTGTACAGACACGATGTCATTCTGTTTGGCTGGAGGAAAGGAGAGGGAACGGGGCTGGAGATCCAGGTTGTAGACAGAGCATGGACAATGCAGCCCAAGGTCAGACTCAGGAATGTCTCTGCTAAGGGATAGGGATCCACGGAGGGTTTTATGGGACGTAGCTGTTGTGTGGGTCTCTGAGGACTGTTCTAACAAAGAACCACAAAGTAGGTGGCTTGAAACAACAGAAAGCCATCCTCTCCCAGTTCTGGGGGCTAGCCGTCTGAAATCAGGGTATTGTCACAGGCCCGCTCCCTCTGAAGGCTCCAGGGAAGGAGTACTCCTCGCCTCCTGCTAACCAGGAGTGGCTCGGGCAATCCTGGCCATCCCCAGGCTCCTAGATGCTTCACTCCAGTCTCCACCGCCCTCTTCACACGCCCTCTTCCTCCTCGCTGTGGCTGTGGGCTCCCCTCTATTCTAAAGACTCCCATCACTAGATGGAGGGCTCATCTCAAGACCCTTAACTAATTCCATCTGCAAATCCTCTAGCTCCAAACAAGGTCACTTTCTGAGGTTCCAGGTAGACATGAGTCTGAGGGGACATTACTCTACCCACTCCAAGGGGTTGCAAGGTCAGGGCCAGGAAGATCACCTGAAGGCAGGATGGGGATGGAGGGACCAGAGGCAGGGAGACTGATTCCTCTAAGTGAATGATGAGCGGCTCCCTGGTTGGGGTCCCAGCAGCTTCCTTCTGGGGCCAGTGCCGGCCCCCATGTGGGCTCATAAACCAACCCAGGCACAAGGTCTTTGCTCACCCTTTGGCCCAGAGAGGCTCCAGCCTACCCTCCAAGCGATGGCAAAGGAACAATTACACACACATATTAGGTTCTCTGTTCCTTCTAACTGGCAACATGGTGGACATGTTGGTCTAGTGGAGGACACAAGGGAGCTGGGAAAGCTGGTTCTAGTCCTGGTTCTGCCACTCACTGGATTTAGGACATTGGGCACCCCTAGGGAATGAGGTCACCTTGGTCACATCCAGGCCAATGAGATTGTTCCATTCTGAAGTCAAGAAAGCAGCTCCAAACTCACAGGAGGAACCAGGAAAAGAAGGCCTCTGGGGCTACACTGCAGGGTTCTGTGCCCTCTCCACTCGGATCTCCGTCCAGGGATTCAGCCCCACCCCTCCAACCCCCACCCCCGCGCTTGAACCTCCTTCCCTCCCCTAAAACACAAGGGCACTAACCAAAGCTTGAAAAATGAAATAACCTAAATCTAAGAGCACATCCCTCCACACATTTGGAAGCAGGAAGACGGAGTAAAATTTTTATTTAATTATTTTTAATCAAAGCAAATGTTTAAGGATCAATGCTCAAAGTTGTTCAGAGCACCGTTGTTTCTAACAGAAAGAAATTACAGGAAGGAAAGGGAAACCCTCTCCGTGTCCGTCTGTATGGATTAATTTGATGAATTATGGCAGAGGTATGCATTAAGTGTGATAGACCACAATGTATCCCATGAAAAGATGTCTACAAGGTGGTGGTAACTGAAAGACCCAGGTTGCACCAGACAGTGTTGAGAAAAATCCCTTCTATGTTTCCAAAATATCTGTATGCACACAGCCTGAGCCCAGTGAGGCTGGAAGGAATCCAGTGAACAGATAATGATGCCGATCCCTGGGGCTAGGAGAACGGGAGATTTATACATTCTACTTTGTACAGTTTTAAGCTATTGGACTTAACAACAACAACAACAACAACGGGGTATTAGTTTCATCAACAAAAACAATAAAAATATTCCCATTCTGAAAATAAAATAATGATTCTAGATGGAAGCGAAGTACTATTGGCCCACAGAGAAAAGTGATCAGGATAAAAATCACTTTGCCATAAAAGGGTACCAGAAAAAAAAGAAAGAAAGAAAGAAACAACTTTCTAAGCGTGGGAAGGAGGAAACACCAGGTAGGTATATGTTTCAAAGGCCTCAAACCCAAGTTGCCGATGTTCCTTCCCACACACAGCGAATTTCCCCCAAGGTCCACGTTAGTCTAAACCCCTCAGGTCGGGCGCCTGGGTGGCTCAGTGGGTTAAGCCGCTGCCTTCGGCTCAGGTCATGATCTCAGGGTCCTGGGATCGAGTCCCGCATTGGGCTCTCTGCTCAGCAGGGAGCCTGCTTCCTCCTCTCTCTCTCTCTGCCTGCCTCTCTGTCTACTTGTGATCTCTGTCAAATAAATAAATAAAATCTTTAAAAAAAAATAATAAAGCACAGGTCAGTGTGCTTTCTGCAAATACTACTACTACTACTAATGAGGAGGTGGCAGAATTGATATTTATTGAGCACTTATTATTAGCCAGGCACTGTGCTAAACACTTTATACGTGTTCTTTTTGTCCTAGTAACAACACTATTCTCATTTGATAGATGAAGAAACTGAAGCCCAGGTCAAGGATCCAAACCCAGACAGTCTGATCCTAAAGCCCGTGACTACAATCAGTGCTTTACCCACACTTGTGGAAGCAAAGCCTTGATCATTTAGGCCACAGGAAATGGTTCCAGGTTCTGCCGCTCTCCGACAACCCCTTCCTTCTTTCTCTCCACCTATCTTGGCCAGTGCCTTGTAGATACAGGGGTCTGGGACACTTCCAAGGGATCCAAAGACAAATGTGAGATAGACCCTGGCCTCTCTGAGTTCACCGGGAAGAAGGAAAGAGAAGACTCAAGTTCTTAGACCAGAAGCTAAGTATGTTAGCCTTGGAGGAGTGCTGTGAGTGAGGCGAAGGCAAAGCTGTTAGACTTCCCTTCACTGCAGCATCCTGAGAGAAACTTCCAGGCAGGCAGCTCTCCAGGAGCTGGCCTCCACCTGGCAGCTCCCAGCCTCTCGTTGGGGTCTCCATGGCTCTCTACCACAGCCTACCCCAAAGAGCCACCATCTAGTGACTCACACCTTTCCGCGGCTCCCTGAGGAAAGATGGGCCCTGTTATTCTCCCCATGTGGCTTCTCCACAGCCTGAAATGTTCTTTTCTCAATTCTTGACTTCAAGAACTCATTCTCTTCCTTCAAGACACAATGCAAGAGCATCCATTCCCACAGTGCCTTTCCTGGCTCGCCCACCTGGCCTTCGTCCCCACACTCTTCTCTCTTCCTACTTCTCTCGGTTCATTACAGCCCTTGCCATGAGGAATCGGTTTATCTCTTCACCTGTCTGTCTCATTCCATTAGAGAGGAGCACCTCAGTGATAATATCTGCCATTGCCTGACAACTGGCTGCGAGCCAGGCACCAGGCTGGCCCATTACCCTGGGACTTGGTCCTCCCAACCCCCTGTGGCATGAGTGATGGTTTCATCCCCATTTTGCGGACAGGAAAACTGATCCTTAGAGATGTTAAAGAGCTTGTCCAGGTCTAAACCCTGTCTGCCTGACATGAATAGTCTCCCTGCTGGCAGGGATCCCGTCTTACTCTTCTTTTTCCAGTACTGCACTTGCCATGACAGGGCCGCCCAAAAAGGGTACAAAGCTTCAGTTATGCAAGATGAATGAGTTGTAGGGATCCGCCATGCCTCACTGAGCCTATGGTTTATAATATTATTTGTGCACTTAAAAATGTATAGAGAGTAAATCTCTTGTGTTCTTACCATAATAAGTTTTTTAAAAGTCTCAAAGGAAAGGAAAGAGGGGCACCTGGGTGGCTCAGTCAGTCAAAGCCTCTGCCTTTGGCTCAGGTCATGATCTCAGGGTCCTGGGTCCCTGCTTCCCCCTCTCTCTCTCTGCCTGCCTCTCTGTTTGTGATCTCTGTCTGTCAAATAAATAAATAAAATCTTTTTAAAAAAAGAAAGAAAGAAAGGAAGGAAGGAGAGGCAGGGGTTGGGGAGAGGCAGCAGGGAGAAGAGGCAGTTGTAGCCTTGGGCACATGTGAGCCCTGGTCACTAAAAAGCCAGCCAGGGTGAGCCCCACCAGCCTTCAGCCTCATAGTGCAGCCTCTTTTGCTCCTGCTAAGAATGGGGGTTCTCCAGAGCTGAGGTGTCTGAGCCCAGCTGGGAGAGAAGGGGGTAAGAACTCAAGAGACCAGTCCCACTAGTATTTCCCCCAGGATAGAGGTAAGGAGGAAGCCGAGTACTCAAAGTCTGAAGCCCATTGGACTTCTGGTTTGTTTGCAAAACAATGCACAGTGCCCCAAGCAAACATCTTTCCCAGAGCCTTGCCTTATTAACATTACCAACTTGGAGCCTGGGTAGTAATTCTCTCCAACCTTGGGAAGTGCTAAGAGCCCAGAGTGATCCCACTCCTGACAGCTTGGGCTCAAGCCTGAACCCTCTGAGCTGGAGCCTGAGCCTCCAGATAAAGAAGCAAGTGGAGATTCTCGTACAAGGATCAGCAAGTCCGGAGGTTCCAGTTCCACAGCCCGCAGTGCAGAAAGAGCGACCCCTCTGGTTTTGCCCAGACAGGTGGGCTTGGGACTGACAGGTCAAATACCGAAGTCTCGGGGTCCACATCCACCCTTGCCAGAGTCCCTGACCCTGCTCCCCAGAAAAAAAAATGGGGGACACAGTACTTACCTGTGCTATGTCCCCCTTCCTCTCCCGACTGCTTGATCCAGTCTCTGGCTTTGTCGATGTGAAATAACTTCAGGTCCTCTTCATCTAAGGCAATGTCTCCCCAAAAGACAGCTGGAGAAAAAAAATTTAAAAAAATTTTAAAAATAAATGGATCCATTTAAGCTGGATATCAGAAAAAAACTGATTTATTAATGCCCCAGAGGACATGGGACATTGGGGAGCAAACTCTAGAAATGACAATACATCCAATCAAATCTCTCCCTGAACCTAACACATAGGGCTGGTAGAGATAGAAGAATGGCATAGAATAATTCTGTGTATCAGAGCCACAGGGCTGGACTCAAACACCATGAAGATCAAGGCCTACTGTCAGGTATTTTGAAAGGGCACCCTGTCTTACTAGAGCTCTAAGCAGCTCTGGGCAAAACCACCACATAGAGACAGCTGTTTCTTTCTTCTCCAGAGTCCCCAGGATATAAAAGAAAAGCATAATGTGATAAATGATACTATTGTTCACAATATTTGCTGCCCTTCCCTGGGGGAAGATTATATTTCTTTGCTCCATTAATGTCAGAATTAGCCACTTCACCTGCTCTGATAAATAAACGGGAGAGAAAGCTTCAAGAATTAGTGCACGATTCATATGCCCTCTCTTCCCTTTCCCGAAAGACAAGCACCATTCCTGATAGGGGTGACTCTATCAGCCTGGGTTCTAGAATAAATATGATGTGGGGCGGAGATATAGCCGATCGGGTGCATATGTAGCATGAATGAGGAGAATGAAAACTGCTAGTTTTACAAGTCTCTGAGATTTGGGGCTATTTGTTACTAGAACACAACGTCTTTATCCTGACAAATACAGCAATTGCTATCAGGAGTAGTGTGCTTCTGTAACAAAAATCCACTGTGTTTGGGCAAGGCAGTGGGTGTCAAGGAAACTGTTACTGAAGCCTGGAAGGAGGTGACCGATGTTATGCAGTGATGGGGTGGTCTGGTAAAAATATGGGCAGATTCACTTGGAAGGCAGGTGATAAGCTGAATGAGCTATGGCTTTAAGTGAAGGGATTGAGAGTCAGAATGTTAGTAGTACGCCTTGGTGGTTATTAGCTGTGTTTGATAAGGTATTACAAGAAAGAAAGGGGTTTTACAGAGAACTGCGCAGTTTATAGTGGAAATGAAAAGGCACAGAGAGAGTCCAGACATTCAACACTAAGCAATAAAAGTAGAACTGAGAGGGCATTCAAGTAACAAAGGCTAATTAAAACTTAGTGGTGTGGAGAAATGGGAACCCTCATCCATTGCTAGTTGGAAGATAAGATGGTATACTCCCTATGGAAAATCATTTGGCAGTTTCCTAAAAAGTTAAGTGTAATCTTATCATAAGATACCAAAGACTATATATTACATGATTCCATTTATATTAAATGTCTACAAAAGGCTAATTTATAGAGCTAGAAAGATTAGTGATTGCTAGGGTTGGATGCAGGACTGAGATATGACTATAAATGAGCACAAGGGAGCTTTTCCATGTGGTAAAAATGTTCTGTAATTGAATATGGTGATGGTTCCACAGCTATGAATTTACTAAAATCATTGAATTGTACACTTACAATAGTGAATTATACAGTATGTAAATTGTACAAGAAATCTGTGTAAGAAAAAATAAACCACTCAACTTTATGGCAAAGGCCAGTCAAGATGGTTCCCAGTACATTCTTTCAGTGGGATAAGCATGGGGAGGGATAGGAGACCAAAAGCATGGTTCCCTCACAGTGGCCTAGCAAATGTCAGGTGCCAGCAACTAAGTCCAGAGAGACAGGCATGTCTAGAAAACAACCATGTTGTGACTACCCCACGTGCAGCTGAATCAAACAGGAAGATGACTAACATTTCAGAAAAGTACTGTGCCAGAAGAACCACTAGCACAGCCTGCAGGAGACTGCAACTGTTTGAGACTTAAAATGACCCCAAATGATCCTTGGGCCCCCAAGCTGAAAAAGATTGCCTCAGATACAGCCAATGAGAATAAGGGAAAAGAAAAGACAGACCCTCCCCTGAATGGAGTCATGGAGGGTCACGGAGGAAAGATGACTGGAGAACTACTCACAGGAGGTGGAATCAGAGCCCTCCCCCAGAGAGTACACATGGGGAAGACACCTCATTGCCTGCCACTGTGTCCTGTTCCAGCTCAAGAGCCAGGGAAGAGCAGGGCACTAAGGTATAAGTTTTGAAAACAACCATAGTTCAGGGAACAGCAAAGAGTACTGTGATCGATTAGTGATGTCTGCCATGAGCAAGTGTGGGAGTGGCAACCCTCAGTGGGGGTATGTTTGCCATCAGATGCTTTTATCTTTAGGAGGAGAATCTGGGTAATACTACAGCAGAAAAGAAACCAGAAGTCTGGTATATAAGTGGCTGCTCTTCCTAGAAATCTAAAGTTATAAACCAAAAAGTATTCCCAAATAAAATAAGACAATGTCACAACACATAAGAAAAAGTGATGGATCAACAATTAGGACTCACAACTGTGCACTAGTACTTTCTGCAATGGTGGTAGAGCTCTTCACTATGTTAGCCAATAACTACATGTGGTTACTGAGCACTTGTGGCTGGTGCACCTGAGGAACTGAATTTTACATTTTATTTTCTTGTAATTAAAATTTAAATTACTATGTGTGGCTAATGGCTATATTATGAATACAATATAAATAATATAAAATAAAAATGTATATCATGAAATAAATAATATGATATAAAATAAATAATATTTAAAATAGCAGCAAAAAGCAACACATATCTAGGAATAACCTCGATACAAAAAGTGCAATACTATGTCAAGAATGTAAAATCCTACTAAAAGCTATAAAAAGTCACTTGACATGAAAAGAAAAACATACTATGTTGCTGAAATGCTCATTCTTTTCAAAGTAATGTGTAGGTTTACTATACTTCAATCAAAATCCCAAAAATGCTTTTATTATTGACAAAATGATATTAAAGTTCATCTGCATAATTAAGTGATAACCGTCAAGAAAGAGTACTAAAGAAAGACTGGCTTCATTGGACTAATTAATGTTATATGTTATAATATATATGATATAAAAATACATGTTATAAATCTGTTATAAAGCTATAACAACCCTGCAACATGGAATAGTCTGGAAGCAATCCCTAGGTTATATAAGAAAATTCATATATGAGAAGCAGGCTCATAAATTTGTAGAAAGATGGGGACTAACCAATGAATTGTGTTGAGACAAAGAGGTTAGCTGCTCGAGGAACTACCAGGTTGGCTTTGAACTTACACTACACCAAAATAAATTGCAAATAAGTAAAAAAAAAAAAAACCACAAAAAACTAAAATTTAAAAATTAAATCAACAAATTGGCCAAACAACATTTAGAATCAAATGAGCTAAGCCTATGCATTCGAAACACACAGCTACTGAATTCTAACCAAAAGGCAAAACACGGCCCCTGGCAATCTCCTAAGAGAAGCTCGGGAAAGATTCCTATCACTGGGGTAAACTTTCTCTTTCCCCCACCAACCCTGGCTACTAAAATGTAATCCACAGACAAGCAGCAGCATCACTGTCTCTGAGCTCCTTAGAAATACAAGATCACGGGACCCACACCAGACCGGTTGAATCAGAAGTCGCATGTTAACAAGAGTCCCTGGCAGAGCGCGGGCACACTCAAGTCTGAGAGGCAAGAACCCAAGGCACTAGAGATTTTGCCTCAATCCATCATGCCCTGGGGGGGCACAGGCCCCGCTGAATCTCTTTTACTGCTTGTCAAGGCTGTAACGACGAGGTCAAGCAGGGTAATTCTTCACAGAAATATAAAACCTGAGAGGACAGGCCAGAGGAAACATCTAAAATGCACATCAGTGAAAAAGCCATGGGCTTCCTTCTTGGTCCACCCCACTGAACTCCAACCTGCAATTTAGGGAGTTGTCACAAGGTGGTGGTGTTTTGTTAGGAAGCTCTGGCTAGGAACCACGTGGGGAATAGATTATGAAATACAATAGGAAAAATGCTTTTTGGAATCCAAAAATAGAAATCTTTAAAGTAGTCGGATATAGCTTTAAAGTTATTATGTGAGAAATTCGCAAAGATAAAAGGGAGACTAATTTTAAAGAAATACCTTCTAATGATAGCTAATTAGTGATGTGCTAAGAATTAAGGATTGGCTAGGGGAGGGGAGAGCCCTGGTTTGTAGCGTTTGCTGATTTCCCTGTGTAGCTCCCACCATGGCTGATTTCAAGGTGGCAGAATGTGGTGCTGGGAAAAGGAACATACTGTGGGCGCTCACAAGCTTGTGGGTAAGAACCAGCTCCAGCACAGTAGTGTAATAATTATGAGGAGTATCTATAATGTTATGTTCCCCATATGATCCCAGGTGTATGCCTGACCCTCAAGGCTTCAAACAATGACCACAAGTCAGTCTTGCAGGAAAAGGCTCCCATCCCGGGATTCTCACAGCATCTTGCCCTGCCTGTCTTTTCCCATGTACAACAGAAACATACAGCACTCTTGTCTCAGGTACCAGGACAAATGAATTCTATACATCAACCTCAAATGAAGGACCAGAGAGGAGAGAAGACTTTGTCAAAGTCATAATATCGGGAAGTCTTCCCAGATGTTTTAAGTTAACCAAGGCCTCCTAGATTCCCAAGCCAGATTTCTCCCTGACCAAGCCACTCTTCCTGAGGTTTCACATTCTAAATAAGAAATGTGGCGTTAAATAGCTTTCCTTACTGCAGAACTTCTCAGAGCCTTTACAACCCTAACAAATATCATGAGTCTCCAAGAGAAAGAAAATTCAGCCTTTCCCAACGTGGTTTGCCCTGGAATATATTTTCACTGAATCGTGACCTAAGGAAAATGTTTTGGAGACTGTTCTGGAGACGGCTCAGCAATCCTCCAGGAATTATAGACTGTGAGGCCTAGAAGGGGCTCTACTGGTCCTCAGATCCAACCCACCCACTCATGCCTGAATGGCCTCACACACTTCCAGTGACACAGAGTTCTTGTCCTTCCAACGCATCCCCCTTTATCTTGGGACAGCTCTCTCCTTTTCTCCCAAATCTGATGCTTCAGTTCTTCTCCAGGAGCAAGGCACTGAAGATATAGGGATTGATCATTCTTGAGTACCAGCCAGATACCAAGCTCTTACACTCCTTTAACCCTGCCGACAGCCAACTCCATGCAATACACATCATCACACTCATTCTTCAGATGAGAAAAGCCAGCTCAGGTGATTAGGCAATTTGCTCTGGGCCACCTCTCAAGTCCACTCTCAACTGCCGTCCATCTTTGCCTTGAAATGATCCATGATGCTCTGTGAGGGAGGAATGACTACAGAGGGACTAATTTAGCCTCGGGGTAGAATCAGGAAAGGCCTCAGAGAGGGGATGATACTTGAGTAGGAGGATGACTTATGAGCAGAAGTTTATCAAGTGGACAACAGGAACAAAGGACATGCTGGCCAAAGAAGCAGCATGAGCAAAGGCCCTGTGGTGAGAAGCAGCAAAGCAGTGTCAGGACAGGAGCAGAAGGGGCCCGATGATGGCAGCCTGCTTGATGTGGGGGACCTATTCATGTGAACTGCCAATGACAGCAAGACCAAGGCAGGATGTGAGGTCATGGGAAGTAAGGGGCTGGGCAGGGGGAAGAAAGGCCCAGACCCCAGGAACAGAATCTAGGGCTATTAGAGCACCCACAGTGGAGCTGGTCAAAAGCAGCCCCTCACTTTGGTGCAGCCCTTTACAGTTCCCTGTGATTCTCCTCTCCTCTCCACCACTCACCCCAGAACCTCCCCACTACTCACCCCTCGCCACCACTTACCCCAGACCCTAACTCAGAACCTCCTATGGGCCTTCAGAACATGCTCATAAGTGACAATTGAAGGCATGTACACTCCCTGTTAAAGTCACAGGGGAAGGCAGAACCAGAATCGTGAGCCTCTTTTTATGGGGGAAAGTAAGGCTTAGGGGAGTTAACAACTAGGCCACATTTACAACCTGTGAGAAGTGGGTGGGCCTTGAAATCAGACCTTTTGGCTCTAAACTTGGAGTTCAGTTCACCACCTCACACAGGACCCCGTCTCTCAAACTGGGGGCTGATCCCGTGGTGGAGATGATCTAGGTGGGGGCTGATACCATGGTCAGCAGCAAGAGACCTGTTTCCAGAGGAGCTGCTGGCCTGACAAAGGCTTCATAGCTCAGCAAGGCATTTTGAGGGGACACAGGGGTTGGAGGGGTTGGCCAGGGTACTCCTACACACCCCTTCCCACCCGAGATTCTGAAAGTCTGGTGGGGGGGGGCGGGAATCTTCCGGGTGTTATGTGGTTCTTGGTTTGGGTCTTACAGAGCTGGAAGCCCGTGAGTCAGGCAGAAGCCCAGCCAGTCCGGGGAGGACACCTTTGACTCCGACATCACCCTTTCTCACCAGCCACACCCTCCCTGGGACTCTGTTTCCTGGCGCCCTGAGAGTGGGAAGCCCAGGGGGGCTGACCCAGCTTGGGGATGCCCCTGACCTTCCCAGTCCTCGCTAGCTGCAGGCCTCACTCCATCCTGGGGCTCACTCCCAAACCGACAGAGACCCGGATCTTTTGTCCCATGGGAGTGACCTCCCACAGGTGCTTACCTCCCCGTCCCCTCCCATTTACCAACCAGGCCCTTTCCTCACCTTCATATACAACTTGGGCCTGAGCTAAGAGGTGATCTATTTTTCATTCAGCTTCCCTCATAGGGACCTCATCACCCCCGTTCCACCGCAGCACTGCATCTCAGGACACGCCAGCCCAGATTAAAGCAGTGTGGAGCCCCAGGCATCCCTATATTCAGAAAGAGGGGGTCTGAATGCTGTGTGTGACAAATAAATTTTCCCTTTGATGGCATTTTCTTCACCCAAACAAGGAGAGAGCTGAACCAGCTCGGCGCTTCCCAAATCACGATTCACGAACCACTTGGGTTCGAAGTGTCTACGGAGAGTATTGACAGGATGACCCCCAGGCCTATGAAATCAGAATCTCTGGGGACAGGACCCAGGAATATGCATTGTAAGCTCATGACCCCCCCCCCAACACACACACAGGTGACTCGTGCTCCCTGAAGTTTGGAGAACTACTTCCACAGCCTTTGAGGTCCCTCCAGCGCTAATGTTTGATTTCCCTACAGTTTCTGTATCCACCCCCCCACCCCACCCCCCGGGGCCTGCCCTTTGTCATCCCGATGACAATCCACGCAGGGAAGGATTGCGCTAATGCTCCGTTTAGGAGTCGCCTAGAGAGAAGCCGAGATTACCAGAGGAACTAAATAGGGCGCATTCTGACATGGGAATTCCTCTCCGCAAACAGGCTGAGGCAGGTAGGGTGCGAGGGCCCAAGGCGGGGACGGTGACAGGGAAATACTACCCAGAGACACATTTAGTTCACTTTAAGTTTCCAGCAGAGGGATTTACCAGGTTTAAAGCAGTTTTCTGTGAATCTTTGTCAAGGGAGTGTATGTACAAACAAACAGGGAGGGGTTTTTTTTTTTTTTGGTTTGGGGTTTTCTTTCTTTCTTTTTTTTTTTAAGTAAAAAGTTAATCGGCTTAAAGTGTGCAACTAAATAAGCAAAGCTTACATTAAAGTGACCCACAGAGAAAGGACCCCATGGAAAGAAAGTTCTAGGAAATACAATATGGCCTCTATGTTCTTTTGTAGTTTCACGCTATAAATATTCATGGGGTGGTGTTAATGGGGTCCACAGCTCTATGCAACCACAATAGTTTTTTTGTTTATTCTCAGGACCATGAACTTTGAAACCATGAACCTAAATTTCAGGACTCTGCATTCAGGCGCATTTGCAGAGCACGAGGGGAGAGGTTCGGGCTCTCGGAGGACAGAAGAGAGGAAACGGGGCGAGATGTGAATCACGCCTCCTGGATCTTTTGGTAGAGATTAAAGAGTAGGGTCTGTTTAGTATGGGAGGCCTTCTGTCTCCGGGTGTCCAGCTGCTCCAGCTTGGGGAAATGGCCCTCACGAGGCACAGATAGCTTCGTTACTCAAGCATATGGCAGAGAGGACTGGGGAGTTGGAAATGTTTTAATTGGATCAGATTCATTGCAACTTTCACATGCTTTAAAAAAAACTCATCTGAATCATGGAACTTCTAAGCTGGAGAGAGTTTAAAAGTCATCTAAGTAATGTCCTCCTTTTCCATGTGAGGAAACAGATCCGGGAAGGTCAGACGACGTGCTCAAAATATCACATCCAGAAGCCGTGTCTCTGGACTCTCCACCAGCGCTCTTTCCGTTTGCACCAGGGATGGCAAACACGAGACAAACATGTGCTCCTCTCCCTGCAGGGCAGATCTCCCTCAGCGCGGCCCTCCCGTCCATCCCCACACAGTGCTGCAGAGGGCCCAGCACGAATTGATAGAGCTGAGACCTATTTGCCATCTACACCCTACGCTAGGCTGGCAACGTTCATAGCCTATTATCTATTGGTTCCAGCTAAGGATTTTCTATTCAGAGTCACTTACAGCCTGAACTCAGCTGTCTGGGCGCACACAGCAGAAACACAGCCGGCCTTAGACTCCACAGGGCTCTCCGTGTTAAAGGTCGGTCAGGACCCAGGAGAGCACCACATAGAGAGGCTGAGCTCCGAAGCCTAGTTCCACCACAAGAGAACACCCAGCCCTGCCTTCTGCCTTGGCTGGCACCGTCCTGTTTCACAGATGAGCCAACAGAGTCCGGCTGGTGCCTGGGCCGGTGGCCACCTAGCTCGAGGCAGATATGGCCTCCTGCCTCTCCATCACACTGTGGCTGCCCCAGCGCATTGCGAGCCAGGCCACATCTGTGCTTTCCACGCAGGACTCGCTTGGTTTAAGAAACACCTGCTCGCCTATTTCCCAGAAAGAAAGGATTATCCACTAGACTGGCAAGAGCAGGAAGGTTGGCTGTATTTGCAAGGTTATTTAAGTTTTATAGCTCAGAATAGGTTTCATCTCATGCACCAAGCCCCCTCAATTAGGCATGTTTCTTGGAGCACTGTGAGGTGACTTGGGCCCACAGAAAAGAGCACCATGGTCAATTAGCTATGTCTGCCTTTGGCATGGGGGAGAAGCGGCATTCCGGGTGCAACACGTCGGCCATTTGGAACTGTATGTTTTAAAGATACTGCAAGGGCTTCCATCCATGTATAGGAATATGTGCAGCAAGTCCTGAGCTATGATTACAATTATTTATTTTATACCTCCTCTCCACCCTCTCCGCCCTGCCCAGGAAGGCCGATCCTATGGACTGTATCCTCCACGGCCCCCTGCTCTCTGGCTTTTACGGGGATTCAAACAGCAGGAGAGCCCAGTAGATGAGATGGAAGAGGAGGGAGAGACACAAGCATGTCTTCCCTTCTCCCTCCCCCGGTTTCATGCCATGTCTCCCACAGCAGGTGTGTCCCTCAGCCACTTTCCCTCCCCCTCCGTTCCAGCTCCTACAACATGGCCCCTCCTCCCCATCCCTTCAGCCACAGGGGTGGCTTGCTGGCCTCTGGGTGCTTCCAGCTCTTCTTTGTTCCTTAACTCTGCCTCTGTAAGTAGTCTCTTCCTGAATCTCTTCCACTGAAACCTCTGGGGTAAACTCTGTTTCCCGCTGAGACCCTGGCTCGCCTTGTTCTAAGAAAAATCCTTCCATTATTTCCATAGCTAAACAGGAGGATGGCATTCAGACTGGTAAGGGGATTGACTACTTTGGCCTAAGAGCACACTTTCATGGCTTCACTCCAGTGGAATATGACTGACTGAGATCTCATACTTGCTGTGTTCCCAGCCGGAGCTCACAGGCCTCCACTCAGTGTTGGAGAGAGGGTGCAGTTTAGGTCCTAAGAGCCAGAAGCTTCTTGGGCTATAATTTTGCATCTTATGTGGCTGATCCCAGGACCAGGCATATCTCATAAGCCCTAAAATCTCCACTGTGGAATGATCCTTCATAGGGCCACAAGTTACCAGGGCAATTATACCAAGACAAAGGCGCACTGGAGATCCTAAGTAATGCAGAGAGTGGGAAGATACGCAGGCCCAGAGTAAAGGAGACCTGGCATCTACCCCCAGGCCATAGCTGCCCACAGTGGTCCCTGTGACCTTGGACAAGTTACTGTCCCCCTGTCTCCAGGCCCTCAGGATTCTCACAGGAAATGTGAAAAACTTAGAATAAGTAATGTCCGCGGTTCCTTCTAGCTCTAACAGTCTACAGGATTTTACTCTAAAATCTTACCTTGTGTATCTGTTTAATGTTCAGTAATAGTAACAAGCTTATCATCACTGTGACTAAATTTTCTTCATAAAGGTCCAGCAAGTTTAGTCTACTATGGCAGGGATCGCTTGTGGCCCACCAAAACTTCTTCTCCTTTCTTCCATAATAACAGAATCTCTCCTTTTCAGTTCCAGGCCTTCTGGAAGGAACATCTGCCTGACTCCCACGTACCTATCTGTGGCCACGTGACCATGAGATAGTAGAAGGTGACGTGGTGAACGCTATCTCCTGTGAACCTTCTTTTCATACATTCTTGGTCTTTCTTTCTTTTCCATGTCTCCCATGTCTAGGCTGTGTTTGTGATGGCTTGAGCTCTGGCTTCCATCTTGGGCCATGAACGCACGGGCCTCAAGCTTGGGAGAACGAAGGGGTGAGCTGTAAGGAGACTGTATTTTGGAGGATTTCCTGGAGCAGAAGCTTACTGGCTGGCCTTGCATTTCAGAACCTCCAGACTCTGATGTGAGAAAGAAACGTCTAGCTTGTGTAAGCCATGTTCCAGCTACCAATATATTGTTTCTCAGCTCTAAATCGACCCTTTTTGGTCATGCTTCATGATGTTGGAGCTGCACCCTCAAACTATTACTCCTCTGCCAGCTGGCACGACATCAGGCTTTATCCGTAGAGGGCACCAGAGGAATAGTGCCCAAGGAAGGGGTTTTTCTTCCTGGTTCCAGTGGTCTCATCTTTCTTGTTCCTCCAGAGTGGCTGCCAGCAATGTTCAGGAGAACCATGGTGTCCTTCCTTCAGAGTTTGGCCCACACTCCCATGGGCAACTCCCCACTCATCAGTCGTTGTCTGTAGCACCTCAGTGAGCTTCGACAACTTCTGGTGAGCCATCGTCACACCCTCTCCTATGAAGTTAGAAGTTTCTTCTGGGTGGGGAGGGCGGCCTCTCCCAGGTTTACTCCTTCCCTAGGGATTGCTCCCCATGTCTGCTGGTTCTATTTCCCTTCGAGTTCTCCAGTAGCCACTTCCCTTTTGCTAGTTTATAATTCTTTATATTAAATTTTTGAATAAATTCCTCAAATTACCGGTGTGATTTCAGTCTCCCAACTGGACCCCTACAGACATAGCCAATTAATGTGAGTCCACTACTAGCAAACCCAAAATCTTAACTGATACAGCCATGCAAATCACCATGAAAGAAATGAATGCTATGGTACAGAACAAACCTTCTGCTTTTTAAAAATATTTTCTCCAAAAATTGCTCATGACAAATATGACAGATAAAAGGTTGAAGTTCCTAAAATGTAACAGTTTCTACAGAATGTTAAAAAATGACCATCCAATTAAAAAAATGAGGAGGAACAGAACGGTGGAGAAAGCTCATAAATAAGAAATAAACTAGAGGAAATAAACAGCATAAACAGGAAATGCACATAGCAAAAGAAATATAAATGGTCAAAATAAGTTGTTAGAAGTTCAAAATCCTTTGTAAAGAACATATAATTACAATATAAAAGCAAATTGAAGAACTCACAAATTATTCTTCTCTTATCCAACCAGCAAAGATTTTTAAAACTAGACTACAGAATGCTAATCTTCACGGAAGTCGAAAGGAATGAAAAAATGTGCAGGGCAATTTGAAAAGAAGGATCAGAAGCCCTAAAAGATTTCACATGTCTGCCTCAGCAATTCTACATGTAGGGATCTTTTCCAAAGAAATCCTGTTAAATGACAGAAAAATCTAGCAACAATGACTCCAGCATCATTGTGTATAAGAGCAAAAGAGAAGATTGGGGGACATCTCTATGCCCAACAGTAGGGGATTGATTAAACAAACCATGGAGCATCTATACAATAATGTACAGAGCTACTTAAAATCAACGTCATAGAGGGGCGCCTGGGTGGCTCAGTGGGTTAAGTCTCTGCCTTCGGCTCAGGTCATGATCCTGGAGTCCTGGGATCAAGTCCTGGGATCGAGCCTCGTATCGGGCTCTCTGCTCAGCAGGGAGCATGCTTCCCCCTCTCTCTCTGCCTGCCTCTCTGCCTACTTGTGATTTCTTTCTCTCTGTCAAATACATAAATAAAATCTTAAAAAAAAAATCAACGTCACAGAAGTACATTTATTACACAAGCCGCTTTATGATCACGGAAAGAGGGTCATGCTACTAAGTGAAGATGAAACACCAGCTGGCTCAGAGCAGTATGTACAGCATTTAAAGAAAAAACATAAACATGCATAAGACCTGTTTGGAAGAATATACAACCAACTGTTAAAAATTACTTCTAGACTGTGCAATTACTGGAAATTTTTAGTCTTGCTTGCCCTTTCTATTTTCTAAATGTTCTCCGGTGGATGTGTATTAGTTGTGTAATTAAGAAAACTATTTTATGTTAAAAAGTAATCTCCCTTGGGGCGCCTGGTGGCTCAGTGGGTTAAAGCCTCTGCCTTCGGCTCAGGTCATGATCCCAGGGTTCTGGGATCGAGCCCCGGATCAGGCTCTCTGCTCGGCAGGGAGCCTGCTTCCTCCTCTCTCTCTGCCTGCTTCTCTACCTACTACTTAAAAAAAAAAAAAGTAATCTCCCTTTCCTGCACCTCCAAGACAACCCAATGCTTACTGAACTCATTCATGCTTCAGCTCTGATCTTGAGATGCAGCTCAGCTTGGGACCTCTGTCACATACAGACCCACAATCTCCCTCCCATCTTCTCTTCCTTTCTTTTCATCCCTGAGGATGTAGCCCAAGTGTGCTCATGTTCCCAGGCCTAGACCTCCTGGTGGTCCTCCTATTTCCTGCTTCTAGAGATCCTAAACCTTATATGTCTTCATTATAATAGTCCTCTGCTCAAGAAATATCAATAGCTCCCCATTTCTTAAGGGACATGTTTCAAACGTCTTAGCTTGACATCCACTGTTCCAAGCTTCTTTCAATCTTGTTTCTGCTACTCTGCAAAGGAAACCAGAAACGATCCCCCAGTTCTAGACACATCAAATGCACTCCTGCTACTTCACCTTGACTCAGTTCCATTAACGTGCACCCCAGCTTCTTCAAATCTCATCCATCCTTCTAGGCTAAGATTGGGGCTTACCAGGAAGGCTTCCTTGATTTTCTCATGGTGATGGCTACCTTTTCCAAACCCCTCTGGTATCTGATTTGCTCAGGTTTTCATTTGGCAAATACCACTTGTGCCAGGCACTGTGCTGATGACTGGGAAACTAAAGGTTCTAATTCCTATGCCTTCTTTGCCTTGGAGCTCATTGTCGCACACGGAGACAGACACTGAGTAAATAAATAATCACACCACTGGCTATATCCAGCAACGGATAGCGAAAGTGCCATGCAGGCAGACAAAGGTGATGAGAGATTAGATGGAGGAGTCCTGATCGAGATCAGGGCCCAGGAAGGCCTTGGAGCGTCGGGGTGGGGGGAAGCGATATGTAAGCTGAGGATCCTAAGCAGATCTGATTTTATAAACACGATCAAACGTGCATTCCAAGAGGCGCGCTCTGCCTACAAAGCGGAAAAGTGATGGCAGGAAGCAAGTGGGGCAGCAGGGCAATGGGATCAGGCACTGCCGCAATTAGCCCAGCGGGGAGCCCACCTTAGACCAAACGGTGGCAGTGGAGACGGAGGGAAGGGGACTGGCAGGACTTGGGTCAGACTGCACGAGAGGGGAAGGAAGAGACAGATATACGGGATGGTCCCAGGGTTTTTCTGGTTGCAGCACCTGGATGGACTCTGGTACCACGTGTTACCTCCCACCACAGAGCCCAGCCCTCAGGAGCCGAGCTGACTCTGAGCCCGGGGTGAGAGGATGGCAAACCAGAGCCAGTTCAGGAAGGAGGAGAACTGACCCAGGAACATGAAAAAGAGTTGGGTGGAAGGTAGCCTGCTCCTGTGGGAAAGGCAGGAGCTCCTGGCTCAGGCAGGACTCACATGGACTCAAAGCCGGTAACTCAGGGGGAGGAAAGGGAGGAGGCTTGGGGCAAATTGCAGGATGAGCCTGGAGATAAGTGGCCCAGCTGGCGGATCGGGTGAAGACTGGGGCTAAACGTCAACACTCAAGTGCTCGTGCGGGCGAGCTTGAGAATATTTATTGGTAATTGACAGAAGTGGTTAGAGGGTGGCGTGATCATAGATAGGTCTGTAACCAATCAGCAGGAAAGCTCGGTTCCTGTTGCTATGTTTGCATCCAGGCAGAACTGTATTATGAGCAGGCTAAGAGGATACCATGAGAAACCTGCTTATATGCATTGGGTTTATCTGTCATCCCCCCTCTGCTTCATGGATGAGAGCAAGAGAGCTATGGAGCAAGAAATTGTCACTTGCCTCGTGCTATGGGTCCCAAGAGAACTCTCCGTAGCCCTGAAAGGGAGGGATAAGCATACACAGGCCGCAGAGAGATTGTCACTTGGAGAGAAAATCTTAAATGGGGAACAATAGTAGGAGTAATAGTAACCATAGCAAAGAAAAGAGCTAACAGTTAATAACTGCCTGCGAAACACTTGTGTTCACTGCCTCTTTTCATCCTCCAACACACCTATCTGATGGGTTTTCATATCATTCCCATTTTCCACATGAGGAAACGGGTCCAGAGAGGTAAGGAAACTTCGTCAAAAACACCCACATAGTGAGGACAGAGGCAGGTTTCATGTCACGGGCTGCCTGAGGCCAAAAGCAGTCTCTTTACTGATCTGCTCTGTCTCCCAGATGGCCACTCACCCACAGCCTCCTTGGGAAAGATCAGCCATCTAAGTCCTCTCCCTCCGGGGTGGAGAGAGAAACTGGACCCACCATCCACGACCAACTGGATACCAGGCACTGCTCTGGGCCTTCAGGGAAAGGGATGGAGGAACAGAGAGGGGACAGATGCCATTCAGCACTTTGTATCATTCTCCCCGATGCTTTGGGACTAAGAGTACTTTGTCTCATCCTGGTTGGAGTCCTAGCCAAGAATAGAGAGAAAGATAGGGAGGAGGCGATGGGCTATGGTGCTCTGGGAGCAAATTCACCAACGTGACCTTCGGACTGGGCAGCACAGAGGTGCTTGTTGACCATGGAGGGATCCAGGAGAAGGGAAGTGGCTCGAGGTCTGGAGAGGCCCTATGCTTAGGGAAGACAACAGAGGCTGGAAGTCCTTGCCTCACCATGTAAGAGTTCAGCGTCCCATGCATGCCCTGGCCTAGCCTCTCCCCTGTGTGACACCTGGAGCACATCTCCCAGCGCCACAGATCGTAAGAGGCCAAACCATCTCCCGTGAGTGTTCAGATCATCTCCTGGCTATCTGAGAGACCAGTGGACAGAGGAGAAGGAAAACAACTTTAAAAATCATCAGGTATGGCCCAAAGCTTTAAGGCAGTGCTGTAACTACTGTGAAGGTTAATATCGTAGCTCTCCTTCTGAAAATCATGGTGAGGGGTAAGAAGGTAAACGTTTGGGGATCAGTGAAGTTACATCCTCTGTTCAGATTGTGTGACTAGGTGTCCACGGCAGAAGGACTATGCCACCATCAAAGGTGATGCGGGCTCAAATCCTGCTCGCACCTCAGCAATTTGCAACTTGGAGGAATGAATGCTTTTACTTACTTACTTACTTACTTATTTATTTATTAAAGTTTCTATCTCGTTATTTGAGAGAGAGAGAGAGAGAGCGTGAGCCGGGGGCTGGGGGGAGATGGGGAGGAGCAGAGCTGAGGGGAAGCAGACTCCCTGCCGAGCAAGGAGTCCATGGGGCTCGATCCCAGGACCCTGGGATCATGACCCAACCCAAAGGCAGCCGGTTACCAACTGAGCCACCTGGGTTCCCTGAGGAATGAATGCTCTTAGAAAGAGGAGTGGCTGGGGGGAGGGGGGAGCCGTTGGCTGAATGGAGGTCTGGCCCAACACCAGTCACACATCTCCAAATAGTCAGGGGCTGGCTTCCCAGTGGGGCTTACATACCTGGCTGGCTTGCAGGGCACGGAACCACCCTCCACCCCTGCCTCAGCATAATATCAAGGAAGCCAGCGACATTCATGGCAGATCTGTTTTCACACCAAGGTGTTTAGATACAGAGGAGTGATTAGCATCCGTGTTGTCAGGAAACACCAAGCTCTGGAAAAACCATCGGGCTTCTGTTGTTCAGTTACTTGGTCTCCTGCCACTGGAAACCTTGTTGAATTTCTGTGGGTTGATAGTAATAAAAACAATAATATTTACTGAATATTTACCACGTTCCAGGCACTATTCTAAGGCTTTATCTGTATTAATTCGTGTAATCTTCATAACAACCCTACATGGTAGATATTAGTATCCACATTTTATAGTCGAGGAAACAGATTCAGAGGGCTGAAGCAAGTTGTTTGGGGTCCCACAGCCACAAAGTTGTAGAGCCAGGATCTGAAGTCAGGCGCTCTGTCTCTCCAGCCTGCACACTTAGCCCCCGGTCTCTCACAGCATGGAAGGCGGTGCTGTTCTGGGACTCAACTTAATCCACACACTTTTTGTGCATGACGGATTCTTCCAGGGCCACAGGATTATTGCAAGATCTCACATTTATTGAGGGATTCCATTTGCTCCCAAGCTTGGGTGCAGACCCAGCAGGTGGGGGAAGAGCCTGCCCAGGCTGGTTCGTGGCTGGAGAGTGGCCAGAGAAGCAGTGAGAAGCAGAAGGTCCCGAACTGACCACGGGAGATGCTGCTGAATGGGACAACCTGTTGGCCTGCCCACACCCTGCTTCTATCAAGCAGCATCTTCTTGCTGAGGAGGCCGTGCCCAGCCCTGAGCTTGGTGGGTGCCCTGCAGATCCAGGTCTGCTGTGGATGCCTCTGTGGTTCAGCTCCTGCCCTCCTCTCTGTCTCACTGGACAGAGGATTAAAGGATTTGCTGCCAACATACGTGTCACTCCCAAAGGAGGGTGTGGGACACTGGTCACTGCTGGACTGGCAAAGAGAAGGAAGAGAACAATGGGCTCCACTGATGTCTGAGTCAGCGTTCCATGTTAGACGATACCATGGAGGACTTCGTGTGCGAAACCTGAGCTCCGTCTACAAAGACAACACCGGAAGTCACAGGACCATCAACGTCAGGCAGAAGGTCTGGACATGAAGCTCAGTTTCCCCATGGGCAAAATGGGAACTGCCACAGCTGCCTGTTTAGTCCTGGGCTGGGTAAAGATCTATGGGGTGGCATTCCTGCTATCACTCAGCTCTGGGATCATGCTCATCCCAAAGAGGCCAACGTGTTGTTCCCCTTCCAGGCCTCTCCTCTCCCAGACACTGCCCACCCCCATGTGAGTCTTGACCGCTGCTGGGACCGCTGGGCTCTGTTGGGACTCTGCAGACCACGCTGGCTCTGCTTGCTTGAGTTGCTGTGTCTCGGTATGACACTTACTCAGGGGCCGAGACCCTGCATCTCCTCCCCCAACCCAGCCCTGGCCCATCCACCTTCACCTATGTTTTTTGGTGTTTAGGGAACTCTAACTCACACACCATAACATTCACCCTTCAAGTACCTGGGAGACACTGTTTGCCAATAATTTTCAGGCCTGAATTTAAGAATCTCTAACATGAACTCAATTGTTCCTCTATTACAAGAATTTGAGTTCCTCTATAGTGTGTCAACAAGGAGCACTTGCTCGGTGCTTGAGCACTTGCTCGGTGCTCTAACGATGGACACGATGGACACGCTGGTCACTGAGCACATGCCCGAGGCCGAAGCTGTGCAAAGCACTTGAGAAACACAGAATCATTTAACCCTTTCAGCAACCCCTGAACGGGGAATGTTAGCCGTTCTTTCCAAGTGAGGAAATGGAGGCTCAGAGAGGCTAAGTAACTCACTCCAGGTCACAAAGCCTTGCACGGGCGGCAGATTTTGAATCGAGGTCCATCAGGTGTCAAAGCCTGTGCTCTTAACCGCCTCAGGCCCTGCCCAAGTGCACTTCAGGAGTGACAGATTAGAAAGAGAGATGAGCCAGATGCCGCTCCTGTCTGGAGAAGTGGGAAAATAAACGTCCATTTCCATACAGCCCTGAAATATTCTGACATCAGATCAGCACCTGCCTATCAGTAAGGACACCAGAACAAGCAGGAATGAAAATAAAGTTGTAAATACCGGCTGCCCTCCCCTGAGCCAGATGTGACTGAACAAGGCTCCAGATGATTCCAGCCCCAAGCTGTCAGGTCACCCCCTATCCTGACCACCGCCCCATTCACCACGACCTGCAAACCTTGCCAGCAGAGGCTCAGACACTGCAGAGGAGAGGCAAAAAAAAAAAAAAAAAAAAGGTCGTCGTTCTGTACCACTGAGTGTGGGTGGTTTTTCACACAGCCATCCAAAGACCAGGGAGCAAACAGTGAAGGACAGCAGCCTTTGGAGAAATGCACCAGCCCCCTATTGTACAGGCAAGAAATTCTATGAGACTTTCTGGAAGCTCTGCAGAGGTTCTGGTGGGTGCAAAACTCCACCAACAAAAGCAGCTACTTCAATTCACTTCCTTCGTTGGACTTCCTCCTTCCCTGTTCTACTCTTCCCGCTTCTTGGGATCACTTCTCAAACCATCGACACGCAAGTCCTTGTCTGAGGCATCCGGCTACAACTCGCCACAGGTAAGTGGTTTATTCCCATCTCCATTCTGTAGATGAGAAGACTGAGGCATGGAGAGGTGAAGTGACTTGCTCAAGGCCTCACAGGGAGTAAAAGGGATAAGGACCCAGGCCTTCTGGTCCTGAACCCAGCTAAAACATTGTGGGTGAGAGCAAACAGGCAGGAGAAGCTCTTAAAAGCTTTGCGAAGACTGCTTTCAGAGACATGGCACTCGGGAGGATGTCTTATAATTCACTGTCATTTGAAGCCTTGGCCGCACTTACAGTATCAGATGAAAAACAAAACGGCAGAGCTGCAGACTGCCAGGCAGAGACCGTGCCCAGAAAGACCAGTGTACCTCAGCAGCCCCAGGCCAGGAGGGCTTGCACACATTCACTCCCACTCCACCAGCATCTGATTTGAAAAGCATCTCTTCTTAGGGCATGAAGTAGATTGCTTATTAGTAAATTTGAATGTTCTAGTTTAAAACTTGCTTCAAAGGTCCACTTGAAGGTGTTCTTTCAAGTTTCTAGAAAACCTGTTTGTAAAGAACCTACATATATAGCAGGCACTGTTTTAAGCACTCTAATCTATCAGGAATCATCCTCATTTATAAAAAAGGACACTAAAGCACAGAGAACTGAAGTGTCTCACCCAAGGCCACACAGAATGTAAACAGCAGAGGAAATTATAAAAATCGCAAACAGTAAAATTGTAAAAAAAAAAAAAAAATTTAAATGATAAAAGTGGTGAAATAGTAAATAGTAAAACTGTAAATGGTGGAACACTTACCAGTCTGGTCAGCCTCTGAGAGGCTGAGCTGGAAGCAAAGGTCATAGAACCACAGAACACTAAGTAGGAAGGAGCCAGGCGCATATATTCAAATGCCCGCAGAGTGTGAAGCAGGCACAGGACAAGACAGCTGATGGATGTGGACCAAGAGAACCAGCTTCCTCAGCCTGTCAGTTTGCAACCCTAACAAGTCTAACCACTTATCCTGCAGATGAGCAATGGAGACCCAAAGAGGAGGCGATCTGTCCGAGGTTAACACAGCTCCACGAGTCCAGGACCAGATTCAAGCCTCTCCTCCCTGAACTGTGTCTGCAGCATAACGTACTGGCCCCCACTCAAGAAACAGCAGGTTTCAGAGCACTGAAGCCCTCCTTCTTGGCAGACAAGCCAGAAGTTAGGACTTGACTTCCGTAGGATGACAGGCTGCCCTGAACATTTGATTTAAATGTGGAACCAGGAAATGCAGTGTTCCCCCTGAGCCGTGAGGCATGTCCTTCCACTGAGATCTCAGTGCCCTGGTGAACTGCTTTTTGTCCTTCTAGAAGACTTTTCCTGGCTCAGGGAATTCCCAGAAGCAGGGACAGACTGAGAGGTGACCTTTTCCCCAGGTCTCCCTTGCCATCGCCCTCTGCTGGCCATCCTTAGAATGAGCACAGCTGGAGGAGAGGCCCCGGCAGCAGGAAGATCAAGGATGGCCAAGGAACATGCCTGGAGAGGGCGGAAAGCAAGCTCCCAAGATCCTCTACTCCCCAGCCCAGCCCCCCAATTGCATCCTGTGGGTGAAGAGTCACAGCACACACATGCCCTGGTTATCTAGCATTTTCTACAAAATTATTGGACAGAAAGGAGGCTTCAAGAGGCAAACCTGCCACCCGGTTATTCCACAAGGTTGAGCCTGGGAGCCGGAAGGGCTCTCCCAGACAGCCCTATGTCTCTTTCACCTGGATTTTCAGCATTCCACATACCAGAGGCCTCGGTCCATCCCTGAACAGACTGATGGCTTCCCAAATCCAGGCCCCAGCTGCCCACATGGCTGCCCAGAGGCCCCAGCACGCAACCATAGAGTCCAGGATCTGACAGGTTCATCGATGGTTGATCCAATCCCTTTAGCCCCCGCCAGGTTTTCACAGCCTCGGTGTCTGTCTTTTCCCGGCAAGGCCACGCGCCATTCCAACAGTGCTCCAGAGATCTCTCCCTGGTCATGGGCTGGGTCCCATGACGAACTGGGATGCCTCAGTTGGGACATGCTACCCGCTGATGTTCTCTCAAATGACCCAGGAACCAATATTCCTGCCCCTCCTAACTTAGAAGCCCCACCAGGTACAGCAATAGGTGGGTATTCTGGAGGACTATTCCTGCAGGGTAAGACCAGGCCCCTCAAGCCTGGCTTGAACTTCAACCTTCACAAGATTCTCAGTCTCACAGCCTCTGGGTCCTCCCGCCTCCTAGTGACCTGGTGTTCCCCAGATTTCGGCCAATTCTGATCTGTCCGACCCCCAACTTTGCCCATAGCCGCTACAGGAAAGACCCAGATTACAGGACCATCTATCTCATCACTCCATTCGCAGAGAATTTTCCCACACATCATGAGACTTCCTATAATTACTGTCCCCAATTTAGAGATGAGGGAACTGAGGCTAGCAGAGGTCTCCAGAGAGTGAAGAAGTGGGGGTACCGGCCACGGCGCTCCCCCAGACCCAGCCAGCCACAGCACGGAGAGAGGAGGGAGGCCGTGCTCTCCGCTCCGTCTGTTCATCTCTGCGGGCCGCCGGCTAGGAGGGGTGAGGCGGGCCTCCCAGCCCATCCTCGCCTGGGTCCCGGCCGGAGCTCGCCGCACTCGTGAGCTCTCCGGAACCTGCGCCCGGGCCCCGGCGGCGCTGCTGCCCGGAGCGCGCGGGCACGGAGGCCACGCCCCTCGGGACACCCGAGCCGGCTGGTGGCTCCGGGAAGGGAGCCGCGGCGCCCGGGCCGAATGTGCGCCAGAAAGATCCGCGCGTCCCGGCGCCGCTTCCTGAGGGATTAGAGCACCTGCCGGCTTCCATCTCCGCGACCCCCAGGCGGGGACCACGCTGAGGGGGCTATGGGGAACTTTGCGGCAACTCGCGTCACTCGCATTCTCCCTCAGCTACCACCTTCCCTGTGCCCGCCGCGCCGCTTTTCGGGTTTTGTTCTTCTCTTCCCAAGAGCAGGCGCGAGATTTCGGGAAACTTTGCGCACAACTTGCAAACGCGGGGAGCCGGGGCCAGGGCTCCCTCCGAGCCCGGGAGCGGCGCGCCCCGCCCCGCGCCTTCGGCGGCCGCTAGTGCGGAGCACCTGGCTGTCAGGCGGCCCGGGCGCCCGCCCTCCTCCGCAGGGGGAACGCTCCCGAGGCTGCCACCCGGGGCGCGCCGCAGGCCCGCGGCCGGGACGTCCCAGCCGGAGTGGCATTGTCTTCCCGGGGAGCCGGGGAACCTCGGGGGAGGGAGGGAGACCCGCCCCACAGAAGGCAGCGTCCGCTTGCCCACCACTCATTTGCATTTCAAAGGCAAACTTCTGCCGGACTTCCCCGGCGGCGGCGGCGGCACCTACCGGCTTTGCACGGGTCGTGGTAATGCTCCAGCTGCTGCTCCGCGCCCTCCTCGCCTTCCAGCGCCGAATAGTCCGGGGCGGCGTCCGAGAGCTCCGCGAGCCCCCCGGCGCCGCGGGGTAGCGGCGCTAGCAGCAGCAGGAGAGGCGGCAACAGTGGCACCGGGACCCCGAGAGCAGTCGTCCGGGGCATGGTTGCGAGGGGCCGACGGAGCCCGCGGGAGCTGCGTGTCCGGGAAGCTCCTCTCGGGTCAGGGACCGCGCGCGAGGGTCAGGTCGGTGGCGGCGCGGCGATTACGCACGGCGGCCGCGCATGGCTCGGGCGCGGGGCGAGCAGAGCGCGGCGCCGCGGTCCGCGTCGGGGCACCCAGGAAACCGCGGCTCGGAGCTACTTGCCCGGCGGCCGAGGCTGCAGCGGCTGCGACTGTGGCGGTGGTGGCGGTGGTTGGAGCAGTGGCCGCTCCGCCCCTCTCCACCCGGCTGGACCACACAGCCCTCGCCAGGGGCCCCGGGCAGCCAATCACTCGGGCGCCCGAGGCGAGGCCCCTCCTCTTCCCGGCACCTCCGCAACTTCGGAGGAAAGGGAGCGAGGTGAAGATGCTCCCGGCAAGGACCGGGGGCCCGCAGGGCTCCCACCGAGTCGAGGGCGCCCTTCTCCGGGCGCCTCCTCTGGCTCCGGCCCCCGAGAACGCTGCTCCTGAAGATCAAGGCTGGACTTCCCGCCTTGTTTTGTCGGCATGACTCACTTTACAACTCCCTGATGCACACGTGGACGAAGGCGGGCAGCAGCGGTTGTGGCTCGGAGCTCTGGGGACCAGGAGACCGGTGTGAGCGGCCCGCGTCGTTACCAACTGGCTCTGTGCTTTCGGACAATCGTTTCTCCGTAGGAATGAAGTTAATCTTCTCGCTGGTAGCTTTCAGCTCAGAAAAAATAGATTACGATTCTCTCAGCTTTTCAATATCCCTCGTCTAGCCATGAAGGACGCTTGTGCCAGCACCCACCTCACCTAACCTAGTGGCTGCTGATGCGATTGCCTTAGGGGAAGAATTATTTAAAATGACAGATTTCCCCTCTTGGTGACCCTATCCTTCAGCAAAACTGTTTTAAGATGCTTCATTCAGGCAAAAAGATTGACAAATGAACAGCTGTATGTGCTATTTGTGTTAAATTACAGACATGTTTTTATTAAATAAGCCACTCACCAGTAACTTGGATGGAATAAAAATGACCAATTTTTGAAGTCTGGTAATTTTTTGCCAATTAAAAACATACGCCCAAATAATTTAGAAGAATAATCAAGAGATATTTGAAACCCACTCCCACGTTGTACCTTAAATGTAAAAATTGTCAGAACTGAGCCATTTTGACTTATAGAAATAAAAAGTTCTATTACCATGAGACCTTTTTATGCAAGCAAAATTACCCTAATCAAGAAGTAACACACATCAATGTGTAGAGATTTTTCAGCATCCCACCCAGTAGAATATTTTTTCATTTAAACTGCAAGCAAAATATGAACTAAACTTGCTTTTACGTTTCCACATGACTTCACGGCCACTAATGACAAACTAGAGTTGGGCTTTATATACAAGACTCTAATTTCTTGGATTATGATAATGTCCTATCTATTAACTAGGTTAACAAGTCCTTCAAACTAGTAAAGGTTTAAAGCAACTACTGGAAGGTAGTGTCGGGGTAGTTTGTCTTCACCCTTAGAAAGAAATCCAAGTTGACCCTGTTTCATCTTCAAATGGGCACATGCAGAATGGAGCCAGATTGGGCAAGAAGATCTGATTTGGAACTCCTAAGTAGAAGAAAGAAGTCTGGGGGGAGTGGATGCCACCAAATGGCAGTGAAGAGGCCAAGTGGCCATTAAACAGGCAATAGGTGTGGGAAGGGGTTGAATGGCATTTCTGCTGAATGCTGGAAGGAGTCAAACCCAACGCCATCGTTCCCTGCACTGAACCCAGTGAAGGTCACCACCTGTCAGTAGGCAAGTCCACAAAGTCAACATCTAAAAAGCCTAACAAACTTCTGTGACACTTCCAGGTCTCCAGATGGCACTAGGTAAACAGCCAACTGGCTTCCTCATTAGCAGGGAATTCCTCTAGAAAGTAGGACATTATAGGAGACCTCCTGTATAAGCCCTGAGGTTGTGAGCCTTTGTTGCCTCTAATCCCCACCTGGTGAGTAGCTGCCAGGTCTTCTCACCAATAGTCTTTGTCCAAATATTTTGAAGACAGTGGTGCTCCTGAATGAGCAAGCTGCACAGTTTTATGTCAGAAGCCTTATTTTCATGCTACTTTGGCTCTCCATCAACAAACAGCAACAAACATTTGGATTATAGTATTGAGAGGTTAGATAGGACAACTGAAAAGGGATGGTTAATAATTTTTATCAGTTCTACAATTACTGATTTCACACACTAGTTTTATATTGAACCTTAATCTTGACCCATATAATTTTTAAAATATGTATTTTTAAATTTAAATCCCATGGGAATACTAGAAGTAGATTTAGAGTAAAAGGCTTTATGCTCTAAAGTGGCTCAGCATAGTCCCATTACATCCATAATTATTCATAATTTTTGTGGTTTCCTCCCCCACTGTGGAAAAACTGCCAAGTGGATACAAGCTTCCCCCCAGCCCTCCCGTTTAGTCAGATGTCTATCCATCTATTTCCAGATACCCAGAGCAGCCCGGTTCTCTTGCAGCAGCTCTCAAACCCCTGCGCAACCCCTCCAAGTGGCCAGCTACTCCACACAGGCCACTTTCTCCTCATTTTGCCATTCCAGACCACTACACATCATCCCCATTTCCTCCAGGGTAGGGAGAAGAACCTCTAGAATAAAGCAAGCACTCTTACCTGGTAGCTCATTCCTTTGTTTACGTTACCACTGAGAAGGCACTTTGAGTTCCTTAGAGAAGGTCATTAAAAATATTTGTTATAATCTTTGAACAGCTGTTCAAAACCCCTTGTAGCTCTTCTCCAAAACCTTTGTCTGAGCTCCTCCAACACACTGCACCTCACTATCTACTGTCAGGTCTTCTTTCCACACTTCCAGTCTTGGCTCCTTCCACCTCTGTCCACTCTCCACTCCTGTTACATTAAACACCTTGCCATCACCCTAACAGAGCCTTGCTGCTTCACACCTCCATGTTTCTGCTGGGGACAACTTGATAACCACACAGCCTGCATCCTCATGCCAACACCTACCGTAACCCTCAAGCTGACCACACTTATGACACTTACCTATGTATGTATGTCCTACTCCACTCACCTATAACCAACTCCCAACTTGGAACCAAGTTCCAATATGGAACCTTCCATATTTCACTCTCTAGGCCCTCCCTTCCCATCAATGACCTTCAAGGTTAAGTACCATAATCTTAGTAGCTTAGACTGAGCCACTAAGAATAATCAGGACATTGGCCAGTTAAAATGACTTATATCCAACTTCTCCATACAACCATTTCCTCCACTTTGTAAATTTGAAACTTTTAACACCTTAAACATGCAAAATTTTGAAAATGATTTAAATACATTTGTAGACTATATTAGTACTGACTCCACACTCCTACTGGAGGCACATTCCCCCCTGTTCTAACGTTAAACTGTAGATTAACAGTTTAAGAAAACAGTTCTCACTTTGAAATCCAAAAGCTGGCTATATAACAGAGTCCCTCAGACTCTTAATGTTCCATCCACACAGAAACTGTCCATTAGAGATCAAAAGCAATCCACATTTGTACTAAGTGAAACTATTTGGCCAACAGCAATTGTCAAGTATTTGTATTGACCGAGGCAGCTAAAATTAGGGGAAGAAGTAAGAGGGTAGACAAGGACAGAAATAACTAGTTAAAGCAGATGAAAAAGAGAAGTACCAATAGACCTGGGGAAATTACTGATTTTGATGTAGCACAGTAAAAATAACCCCTTCTGTTGGTATAAAACACTCATCTTCAATGCGATCTTTTCCTATATTATCTGCTCCACAGGCTAGAGTTGTGGTATTTGCATTTCACAGTGAGAGTGGTCAAGAGGACCCTAATCTCATCTTGATTCTCTCCGGCCTAAAATAATATACTCTTTGGCTGCTCTAGCTTCTTTCCTAGAATATGTAGTAGTCGACCCTATCAGCTTCACAGAAGGGTTGTGAGGGAACATGGGTGGCACTACTTTGACTAGACAATGTAGGATCAATCATAACGACAGGCCTGGGGATAGAGGGGTTTGAGTGTAGGAGTCAGAGCTTGTACACAAAAGAATGATAATAGAAGAGAAAAATAATCTTGTAAAGACAAACCTTATACACTGTACCATTCTTTCAACTTTCTATATATTTAATTTTTTTTTTCCAAAATAAGCAGTTGGGTGAAAAATAGAATCTTAATTTTTAAATCCTTCATATTTCAGGGGTCAGCAAACTGTGGCCCATTGGCCGTTACTGTTATTGTTCGACAGTCAATCTGTACATCCAATAGCAAACAGGCATGTTCGCTGGTTTATGTCCTATCTACTTCCGCCGCTGTGCTACAATGTTAGAGCAGTTGGCATCTGGCCCTCAATGCCTCAAATATTTCCTCCTTCCCTTCACAGCAAAAGTCTGCAGGTTCCTGTTTAACTGTGAAATGCTATCAGTAATCACTTCATATGCATACCAGTAATAATGGGTGATTCCTTAGGCCTGGTTCACTTGTTTCAAAACGGAAAGAAATAAAGCATCCAAGGAAAGTACATTTAACATTTTATTATTTTAAAAATCCAACTTCAGTTAGATTAACAGTCTAGATTAGAACCTCAAATGTATTTGATACAGTATATACTAGATATCTATTACTAAAAAGCCAGTTGGAAATAGACCTACAGAAACCAAAGGTGGGTACAAAATGGAAGTAATCATCAATCAGTAACAGTTTCCTTCCCACTGGTAACGACTGCCCGTGCCCTGTGGGGATTTATAGGTTCAAATATGACACAGACAAAAAGCCCACATGCGACTGCTTTTCTGCGTATACTCTCCTGTCCTTCAAAACAGAATTCCATGTTATTTTTTCCTTGCCTGAAGATCTTACTTCGAACATTTGTTAACTTTCAAATGTCCTAAAATGAGGAACTGGGGTAAACACATAAAATACTGCCTTGTCCATCAATTACCTGCAAGCCTAGTTCACCCTCACAACAGTTTCTGTTTCCATCTCTTGATACAGTAAAATAAAAACTTAATTTTTACTTTTGTCTTTGCACAATTCCACCTACAGCTCCAATAAGAATGTCAACTCAGACGGCTTTCAGAAAAGGCTCCTAAGAGAGAACTAGAATTACTCCTCATACTGAATTTAAACCTTTTAAAATTTCTGCAGCTTTATGTTCACTTTCTGATCTACCCCACCTCTAAATGTAGTCTATTTCTGTAGACACTTACAATCTTTATAAATTTTCACTGCTCTAATCTCTTTAACATCCTGATTGCGAAAATACAGCTTCATAGCCATGGAATTTTTATGAAGACATAAAACATTAATGAGTACTTGCATTTTCATACGTCACTGCTCCTATTTATTACGTTCCAATAAATCAATAGACTGAAGCACTACGACATGCTGAAACCTAAACTTAAAACCCAGATGGAACTGCAGTGTATAGATTACAAATAGGCTTTTCTTTCCCAGAATTTATATACAGATGCCCTTCGGTATGCAGCTTTTCCTGAACAAATTACATTAATACATTTCTTTTCTTTTTTACATTTGTAAAAATTCAAGGAAATTACTCAAAGGAATATTATTTGCAAGACATTTGGCAGAAGGTGGTTTGTAAACATTTAGGAAACACAAGCTTTAACTAACTGAATACAATTTGTGGGTAAATCCTAAATAAACTGGATTTTGGAAAAACTAGAATTTGCAGCAACCACCCTTATAAAGAGATCTGTCCACTGTCAACGAAAAACACCCAACCATACCATTCATTAGGTTCAGATGTCAGCACAGTATAATGAATTCTAAGAGGATGGGCCTTGATTCGTGGTCAAACTTAGTACAAATTAGGAGCCCAACATGAAATACCAAAGAATGCTTTACCATAGTTCCAGCCATTCCATTTCCACTTTATCCTACCCTTGTACTAGGATAGATGAATAATGATGCCAGTTAGTACTGTAGCTAAATTTTAGTAGAAGCATGCTTACAGATACAAGGAGAAAGTTTATCCTTAGTTTTTGGTAGTGTTCAAAGCATCAGTTGATAAGTTGAGCAAGTAATGTTAACAAATGGATGACAGACACACAGCATTAAAGGAGTGGAAGAACCTCACCCTTTAACTAACTTAAGTATTTTATTTTACTACTCTATAACCCAGAGCTAGGGAGCTAAACTGTTTGTGGATTAAGTCTTCTTCAAGACACACACATGGCCAGCCCCTCCATGAAGGCATAAATCCATATATATTTTCTAAGCACTTTCAAGGCAATTTATATTCATTTTAATGACACAACATATTTGGAAATTAGAAAACTTTTGTTCACTGAGGATTCCAAAGGACTTGAAATAGAACTCAATTTAGTAAAAGGAATTGGTATACCCGAAAGCACCTGAAGCACATGTTTTTTTAAAACCCTTACCTTACCCGCAAGATTCATGAGAAACAGATTTCATTTTACTAAGACAAAAGCTTGCTGCCCAACTAATACTCCATTAGATAGACTATATGTTGTAATTACTTTACATGTAGTTAAAGTTACATTACATAAGCCACTAAATGCTGACATTCAGTTTCTTGTAAGATCTTAAAGGCAGGTGAGTAGGAAGAGAAAATGGAAGAGCCACAGACTGCATTTAATACAACATTTTGGCTTGAAGAAGGATTTACCTACAGCTTCTGATCAAACTCCTGTTTGTTCATGTGAGCCATACTTGTGGTAAGAAATCAAACTTTTCACTCTTAATAGTCCTTATATACCACATTATAGGATGCAGAGTCAATTTATAGAAACATATTTTTGTAATGAAAACAGCTTATTTAACTATAAATGGCATGAGTTTCACATTAAAGTTTAAATACAGCGGTTCTGAGTCTTTCCAAAAATACCAATATACAGTATTGTTTTAGGTGGTCATTTGCATAGCAAACTATTAAACTAGAAACTCAATGGTTCTAGGAAAACTTCACATTATGGATAGCTCCAGAAAGACGTATTCAAAACTAAATCACTTCTCTTAGAAAACTGTAACCTTTATTAGCTCATCCAATAGCAAGCTAACCACTTTTACCCCATCCCCACTTGACACAGTCCACCAACCTGAACAGATTTTGTGCCACAATGTAATTCGAAAGGCTTATCATTTACTTTGTGACTCTACTGGATAATCTAGATGTAAGCAAGTCTGGAGATACTAAGGTGTGGGTCTCCTGTATTAGAAAAGCACAGTTTACAGTATATTTAAAAAATTGCATTCAGTAATATTGCCTTTTGAAAAGATACCTTCCAATTGCAAACACATCTATTTTCACAAAACAATTTGGTCAGGAAAGTTTATTTTAACATTCTAAAGCAGTAATGCTTTAGATGTTACTTAAGTGCCCCAGACAGGATTAACAAAATTAAATGTTTCTAAATTACAAATTTAGCTCCTGTAGGAGACTCAGAAAAGAAACAGAAGAAAACAATCCCCCTCCCAAAGGAAGTATGACACACACATTTTGAAGAAACCCCAATGTTTCATGCAGTGGTAGGCAAGATGTAAAAAGCCACCCAAATTCACACATTTCTACACCAATCATCATCAGAAAAAAGTACTCCGTAGTCAATCTGTACATCCAAATGCATTTGAGAATCTACACCTACGTTACATTATTTAATGTTATATACATTTATTACCCACCCCCTTGTTTTTAATAATTTCTTATGTAAAACCTTCATTCAAACCCAAAAAAGATGTAAGACTAACTTGGGGGAAGGAAAAAGATAATCACTTTAGACATTCAGTTAAAATGTAGTTTATCTAAATCTCAAAATGTTTAATAAAAACAAATATCTTCTCCATTTAACACTTTGCTTTCTAACTGTACAGTAAATTGCATTGTAGAGAGTACACCTCTATCTTCAGACTGTATCTTCTTTGGATGGAATTAAGATGGAACTGAATAGTTTTACGATAAATAAATGGGAAGTTGGTCCAACTAAGATGACAGCAGATATATTACATGCAGGATTTTAATATTTTTTAATTCTCTCTTTTTTTAAAAAAGGATGCAGTTGGATTGGGGGGGGAAAAAAAAACAGGTCAAAAGAACCCATATTCAATATATAAAAATGTCCCACAATAGGTTGACGATGGCAGTAAAAATAAGAGAAAAGAGTAATCTTTCTGGAACATCATTTTTCAATAACGTAGAAACACTAAGTGCCAGGAAGATTCTATTCATGTAATTTTAGCATCCAAGTTTCCCTCTATTTATTTTATTGGAACAAATGCTTTAAATAAACTATTTGTCCTCTTCACTGAAGAGAGCTGGTCTATTTCATCTTTAATAAGCTAGTTTTTGGGAAGATTAGCCATGTACTGTAGTAATGCCTACTGCATAAAATCCAAGCATTTGCTGTGAACAGTTGGAGAAAGCAGTCAGTAAGAACCTAGGATCAATGGAAATAGATGTTACTTTAAGCCATCCACGAAAGAGAGACCCACAGAGTACCCAGTGTGAAAGCCCAAATCTCTTCTTGCGCTTTTTTTTTTTTTGCAGTGCAAGTTCCACCCCTATGAAAGAGAAATTGATCCGAAGTTCCAGGTTTTCTTGGGTCTCTAGTCAATTTTCACATTAGTATAGATTTTTCGGACAAAGGCACTTGTTCCCATGTAACCAATTGCTCCTGCAAAGATAAAATAAAATGTTTTGAAACTAACACATATAAGGCAATATCCATCATTTACAAATACTAAATGCTCTCTGCTCTGGAAAGTTAATCTTTTTTCAAGATAACATCTTTTATGTTAGTGTTCGCTCTAAACTTGCTAAACTATATCACTTGTTTTGCAATCACCTATTACTGTCATATACCAAGTTAGACCTGATGTGATATTTTTAGAATTAGGTATCAGTTACTACATGTATAATAACTATACGAATTAAAATACATCACGTACAAAGCAAGAGTAATTTGATAATGACAAAAATTTTGTTAAATGAAAAAATATGTATTTTAAAAATTTGAGCATAAATTATTCTAGGTCATTTAAACCATTTTAACATGTTCCCCAAATCATATGATACCTAATGGAAGTAAGATGTGATGGGATTCTCTCAGAAAAGGACTGAGAACCATGGCACAATGGCATTTGAAGCTCTAAAGAGGCATTTTCTAGCAGAATTTTTATCTTTAAATTGTAGAAGCTCTGTGGTTGGTAAAAAAGAAGACATATTTGAGGAAGTGGATGAGAGAGACAGCTCAGTATGTCAGGAGTTGTGAAATGTTTTGAATAATTAGCCTCAAATGAGGCTCAGAACACCAGAAAGCGAGGAATTTGTCTGTTTTGTTAAATGAGGTATTTATTTTCTATACCCTAGAGAGTACTTGGCACACGATAAGGTACTCAGTAAATCCTTGCTGGGTGTATTAATGAACTGGATAGCTCTTCACTGCAAATTATACTAAGGAATCCTCAGAACAAGACAGGTAGTCAACAGGTCAAAGAGAAGATTCTCCGTTGGATTTAGAAATTTACTATCCGAGCCTAAAAGTAAATCTTCCATAAGTTAATAATGATACACACACAACACACACACACCCCTAATTAGTCACCTTTTGAACTAACTTCTACTCACCCAACTGGTGTATACAAGGAAAGAAAGAAGTCTACTCTGCCTTTTCTATATATGAACTGTACCTCAAGGTACCAAATAGTTGATGGAAAGAAGTTTATCCTTATAGAAGCACTCCAGAAATATAAAAGGAACAACAGAATTTGAATATTATAACCACCAAAGCATTATTTGAATGAGGCAATAATTAACAATGGCTGCTAACTTCACAGAGAGAATCAGTAACTCCTGATAAATTTACGAACCCCTATTAAGTACTGTTGGACAAGTATTCCTGAGTATGATTAGGCCTATGGCTCTAACTACCCCTTTACAGGAAATATGGGGAGAAACACATGGAGAAACATTAAATGACACCTCAGGAAAATTCAGAGTGTGGGAAACTCTATAAAAATTAAAACAAACAAAAACTCAAATTTCTTACAGAAATTGTAAGGGGAAAAAAGAGGAAACATCAGTAGATTAAAAAAGAGTCCTAAGAAATATTTTAACCAGGGGGCTGTGTGGCTCATCTGGTTAAGTGTCCGACTCTTGATCTCAGGATCAAGTCCCACGTTGGGCTCCACAATGGGCATGGAGCCTACTTAAAAAATTAAAAAAACAAAAAAAACCTCAACATTTTAACCAACCAATGCATGGACCTTAATTAGATCCTGATGTAAACAAACTATATTTAAAAAGACATGGAAATTGGTGGGGTAAAAAACTAACTGAATATTTGAACATATGAAGGAATTAGATACATGTATATACTGAAATATGATTATTATATATCATTACAAATATTATGTAAGTATATAATTATTACATAACTATGTTATAGTTATTATACATGTACACACACATATATATGTACTGAAATATTTACAGTTAAAAAAGACTCATGATTCATATGAGAATAAAAAGGGATGAAATGGGATTATGAATAAGACAAGATTGGCCATGTGTTGATAATTACTGGTATTAGGTGGTACATGGGGACTCAGTATATATACATATTTTTCATTTTATATATATATATCCATATATATTGTCCCTCTTTTGCATGTATTTGAAAATCTCCCATAATTAAATACTAAATGTATTCTTTTTTTTTTTTAAGATTATTTATTTATTTATTTATTTTTTTAAAAGATTTATTTATTTATTTATTTGACAGAGAGAGATTACAAGTAGGCAGAGAGGCAGGCAGAGAGAGAGGAGGAAGCAGGCTCCCTGCTGAGCAGAGAGACCGATGCGGGACTCGATCCCAGGACCCTGAGATCATGACCCGAGCCGAAGGCAGCGGCTTAACCCACTGAGCCACCCAGGCGCCCCAGAGAAAAGAAAGAGAGAGCACAAGCAGGGGGAGCTACAGGCAAAGGCAGAGGGAGAAGCAGGCTCCCTGCTGAGCAAGAGCCTGACTTGGGTCTTGATCCCAGACTCCAGGATCATGAACTGAGCCGAAGGCAGATGCCCAACAGATTGAGTCACCCAGGCCCCCCTCAAAGTATTCTTAAAACCCACCAAGCAACAAAGCAAACCTATTTCTAATTATTTTTGCAATTAATAGATGTTTATTATAATATGAAGTAGTTATATTACAATTACGCTTGGAAATAGTGATATCATTCTGAAATAGTTGTAAAAGAAGTCCTTATAAAGTAAGGAAAAAGACCATTCAATTTGTAAATAGGAACCTAAATTCTTAGAACATAAGAGAAATCTGTAAAATTTTAACAAGAATCAAAAATTTAACTGGCCTAGTATCACACCAATCCAATAACCAAATCTAATATTCCAGACTTAGAAAACATTGTTCCCCTCTGAGCAGAGAGATGCTTAAAAGCCAAACAGTATCAACCTAGAGAATCATTTTTCCTAATCATATGAGTTATCTCAAGAATAAGCAAATAAAGATATGACTTTCTAAAAGGAAAATACTAAGTACGCTCCCTAGAAATGTAACTGTCTTGAGAATAACAGATACACTTTTAATTTCCTTAAAGCTAAAATGATATGATCAAAATATGTAAACTGTAACAATCTAATTATTTCCACCTTAACATATTCCTTTTTCCTGCATTAAAAAAACCAATAAATATTTTTCTTTCAATCACTGATTTTAAAAAAAAAAAGCATTTTAGCAATATAACCTGAGGAGCATGTACAATTCTGTATTATGATGACATTTTAATCAGTTCATCTGAACTACTTCCTCCCCCCTCACCCCCGCCAAAACAGATTAGCACTGAAGGCACACATACCCATTAAAGAATACATGCTGGGACACTGCCAGGATAGCAGGGAACTGTGAATGTGCCAAGATTTTCAGGCAGCAAGATGAAATTTCAACAGAAAAAGCACTAAAAAAATTAACTAAATTCATTTCATTTTCTTTGTAAATGTCAAGATATTATCTCTCTAGGTCTTCCTAAGATCACATATAGAGTCAAGAAAAAAAATTTAACCCTCTGCATAATCTCATGATTCTACACATCACTGAATACTGGCGATAATCAAGAAATATCTCCCACTGGAGTGCCTGGGTGGCTCAGTGGGTTAAGCCTCTGCCTTCAGCTCAGGTCATGGTCTCAGGGTCCTGGGATTGAGCCCCGCATCGGGCTCTCTTCTCAGCGGGGAGCCTGCTTCCCCCGTCTCTCTGCCTGCCTCTCTGCCAACTTGTGATCTCTCTCTCTGTGTCAAATAAATAAATATTAAAAAAAGAAAGGAAAAAAAAAGAAGTATCTCCCATTAAATAAAGAGGAGTTGGAGGAGTAACATTCTGAAGGAGGCAGGCTAATAACAATACTAAAGCAAACTGTTTAGAGATACACAAGGATGTTCCCTTGTGATACAAATCTAGTTTTAACCTGCAGATCCTAGCCCTCTTTCCCTCAAAGTGGTTAACTATCACAGGGTAACGATGGTTATCACAGCAGCTACAAATAAAATATGTGATCATAATATAGAGAACTGTCTCCGCTTATAGCTTGTGGAATCAGTTTTACTACTTTACAATCAATGTTGTGGGTGTGTGCATGCACATGCACGATCATGCACGGTATATATAAATGGGACAGATTTTAACTGACATAAAACATTTGTTTTAGGTTAAGGTGTACAACATAATAACTTGATATATGTATATATTGTAAAATAACCACCACAATAAATTTAATTAACATCCATCACCTCACATAGCACAGAGTTATGATTTTTATCTCGTGATGAGAACTTTTAATACCTAATCTCTCAGCAACTTTCAAATATACAATATTGTTAACGGTAGTCACCATACATGCCTAGAACTCACTCATCTTATAACTGGAAGTTTGAACCTTCTAACCACCTTCACCCATTTTTGCCCATACTCCTACGCCCCCTGCCTCTGGTAACCACCTATCTATGGAACGTATTCTTTTGATGGAGGTAAAAAGCAATCTTGTACCCCAAAGGGCCACAAATGCCATACCAGAACCTAGCTTTCAACAAGATTATTGTATCTCCCTTATTCTATTGCCCTCCTTAGAGCCAAAGATGGAACTACCAAAAAAAAAAAAAAAAAATGTCAGGGAGCCTGGGTGGCTAAGTGGGTTAAAGCCTCTGTCTTCAGCTAGGTCATGATCCCAGGGTCCTGGGATCAAGCCCCACATCGGAATCTCTGCTTAGTGGGAAGCCTACTTCCTCCCCTCTCTCTCTCTGCCTGCCTTTCTGCCTACTTGTGATCTCTGTCAAATAAATAAATAAAATCTTAAAAAAAAAAAAAAGTCAATGGCAAATATCAGAGAAAGGAGAAGGGTCTGAATCATGAACTATCTAGAAATATGTCCACAGTCATTAGTCCTTAAGCCTGGCATTACTCCTATGGGGGAACTAGGGAATTAGCCTCATTCATCAAGCAGAAACCTGAATCAGAAGAAAAGTTAAGTTACTTGCATGCATTTTCCTTAAGGTACCTCTGCTTAAACTCAGTGTCATCAAGTTGTTCTGAGGTGAAAACACATGGTATCGGAACCTAAACAAACTATAGACTCAGAGACACAATCCCAGAAGAGAAGAAGCGCAGGCACTGTTAGCCTCTTCAGCAGAGGAACCGCGGCAGCCATGGCTCACTGAGCATCCGCCATCTACCTGTTTACCCACATCCAGTCACTGAAGCCTCAATACAACCCTGTGAGGTAGGTGTTACTATGTTTCGCAAATGTGAATGTTGAGGAAGAAAGGTTAAATAATTTGGCTGGAGTAACCTGGTGAGTTGGGTCACCAAGATTCTTACCTAGAACTAACAACCCCAAAAGCCCCCGCTCTTCCCACTCCCTGCCGTGTCTCCCATAAAACTTGAGTCTCTCTTAGCACCTGATAACAGACCTGCATTACACTTGTGCTTTACACACGATACTATGACAAATAACTCTTCTGAAAGATATGCCCATTTTACAGATGAGAAAATGAGATTTAGAGAGGTCAATATGACTTCTCATAGCCACACACACAAAAAACAGTAGGGGAATTTAATCCAGGTCTCTCAGACTCTCAGGTCGATGCCCTTTCCCTTGATCAGGTTGCTTCTAAAACTTCTTTTCTAGGTATTTCACACATGCCAGAGACTCTATTGTATGGTGATAAATATTACTTCTTCTACTTAATGGAAGATTGGGACAAACCCCCCAAATTGTGGCATTATCTTATTTTACATAGTTTGAAGAGCTTGGAGAACTGGATCAAGGTGCAGAGCATACACGTGGCACAGCCAGAACTTAAACCCAGTCTACAGATATCCAAGTGTGTACTTATAACCCGAACAATGCCTCTTAGACACGGTTATCTCTGTGAACAGTCTTAGAAACTTCCAAACAAGAATCAAACCTTAACTTGTTTACATTATCTTTTCCAAAAAGACTAAGTTAAAAAACGGCCAAATTTCAACATGAGAAAGAAACTAATTGTGGTATAGAAAACAGTGTAATACAGATTAGGAACAGAACATTAAAAAAGAATCAATGATGAATTTTTGAGGAATAGTCAAAAGGACTGAAATCAGACTCTTGAGATTATTTTGTCGATTCTGACCAAGCAATGGAATGTAATTTTCAATTACTATATTTTTCTGATTCTAAAAATCTCGAAGATTTACACATGATATTCCCAAAATTTCAGAACTTACCACACATTATCCCCAAGGCTGTGCTAAATACCGCCATATATCCAAAGTAAAATGATGTTTGAAATAAGCCATACATCCTGAAATAAGACAAAATATATATATATAGTATATCCATTTTTACTATCAAAGAGGGCCTTAGATTCTACATTTATTTTTAAAAACTGAAGTACAGTTAGTTGACACACGGTGTTACATGAGTTGCAGGTGTACACACAGTGACTACACAGCTCTGACTGGACAAGTCTATACATTACGCTGTGCCCACGCAAGGGGAGCCAACATCTGTCACCGTACAGTGCTTAGGACGATACCAATGACTACGTCCCCTAGGCTCTACCTTTTATTCTTAAATTCTGTTATTTAAATGACAACAGTTTCCTAAATACAAAATGAGGAAATGTCTCCACTTACTTTGTTTTGAAAAAATAGTAGTAAAAGGAATACATGTAAACATAGATCGCGGTTGATGCAGCAGAGAGAAAACTTGTCCATTGCCTGAAAAAGAGGTAACTCTTTTGAATGAACAGCACTGAAGCAGATTTTAAACACAAGAATTTTATAAAAACATCCTTGAAAATCCTGTGTATTTAAAAACAAATGCATGTGGGGGTTTGAGTGGCATAGCTGGTTAAGCAGCCAACTCTTGATTTCAGCTCAGGTCATGATCTCGGGTCATGAGATCAAACCCTGTATGGGGCTCTGTGCTGGGTGTAGAGCCTGCTTAAGATTTCCCCCTTCCGCACACCCCCCCCGCCAAACCCACCACACTCAAGCTTGCACTCTTTCCCTCTCTCTGTGAAACAAATAAATCTTTTTAAAAATGCAGGTAGATGGCATTTAAATATATCTACAAGGAGAAAGCCTAAGAACTGGAAGGAGAGATCCTGAATTTTGTCAGATGCCCTATTATAAGTGACCTTAAATAAACCACTTCCTTCTTCAGAACTGCCTTTTGTTCAAAATGTAGCAATGTCAAAAAAAAAAAAATGTAGCAATGTCCTCATAAAGTTCTTACCACATCAGGCACTTTGTAAAAATATTTAACACACTGACCACTAGGAGTACAAAAACTTTTTTTGGCTGTTACTACTTTTCCTCCAAAATCTTTAATTTGTAACTAAAAATAATTCCCATCCTAAGGACCATAATTTCTATACAGATCTTTTACTCTACTTAATACATTTCGAATGGCATCTTACTTGAAAATAGGATCGTCCCCTGAGGTTCCTCCCCAATATAAGTACTTACCACCTATAATCCTCTGCATTTAGTAGAAAGTACGTGCACACAATGGTCACACAGACAGTCACGATGCAGAGGATGACCAGCACCAGCATCATGAAGCCATACACATAATATATCTTATATGCCCAGAAAGACGTGAAGATGAAATACCTAAACAAAATGCAATAAACGCAGTTTCTAGCCTTTATTCTTGAAGATCACCCGCTTTTGCTATAGCTCACATCTTAGTTCTCATTTTTGTCATACTCGAATTTCAATTATTATTTTCTTTCAAGTAACTTCCAACTCTCTTACTCTTTTTTATCTATTAAATCCTCCAAAAATCTCTCAAAAATATTTTCTTGGATAATTTTTCAAGAACAGATTTTTTAGTAGGGCATTCATCTCTAAGCAAACTGAATAAATTAGATGCTTAAAGGAGTAAAATGTGGCAAAGAAAAATAGCTAAAAATTCCTATCTTTATAATAAAGGCAATTCCCTCATTCTTTTTTTTTTTTTTGCAGCTGCAACACTACTTGAGCAATGTATTTTATATTTTATAAAACACCCTAGTAAATTTTAAAAAGTAGGCTTGATAGAGTAATAATGTACAAAATTAGGAAAATAAAATTAGAAAAAGAAAGCTTGAAGAAGTTTCCTGCTGTTTCCAGACGACAGTAAGAGATGGCATTAACATTTTATATGGAGCACTGGGTGTGGTGAAAAAATAATGAATACTGTTTTTCTGAAAATAAATAAATTGGGGAAAAAAAACATTTTATATGAAGAACAAGACCCTCACACTAATTCCATTCCCCAAATCATCAGCAGAAAAGGGTCTTTTCTTTTAGCCTCTTTGTTTTCTCTTTTTCTGTTCAGTTAGCTCATTCATTTGTCATTTATTCTTTCCACAGATATTTAGAGGCCCTACCACACGTCCGAGCAGTGAGAACAGAATCGTGACGATGCAGACTCTCTTCTACCCTCAAGGACATTACTATAAGGGGGGATCACCAGTAAGAAGGTAGTCATAATGCCCTGTGACAAGTGCTCTATCAATGCACCTAAGGGGGCATCTTATCGGTTTGTTTAGGTAGGGCTCTGGAGAGAAGGGGTAGCGAGAAGAATCAAATAAGGCATGTGGGAGTAAGGGGAGCCAGAAGAATGCTCCAGGAATAGGAATAGCAAAGGCAAAGCTTACAAATAAGGGAATTCACTGTATTTAGAAAACTCAAAGTTACTGAATATGGCTAGAACTTCAAGTGAAGGGGTGAGAGCTAAGAGATGTGGATGGAGAAGAGATGTGTTATGAAGGTCCTCACTGGCTATGTCATGGGGTTGGAACCTTACCTCAATGAAAATGAAAAAGTCTTTAGTAAAGAAGGGACGTGATCAGATGAACACCTTAAAAAGATCAGTGTGGCTACCAAGAGGAAAATGGGCTTGAGGGTGGTCAAAACAGAAGAGAACTTAAGGATACAGCAGAGAGGCTATCTAATGGAATGGAGTACTTGAGAAAGCAGGAAGAGATGTGATCCTGAAGGTACTGAGAACAAGGGTAAGACAGGAAAATAGAGCTCAAGTTAGGGTGAGGATACAAAGCAGTATATGAGCCTAGAAGTACTGAAGAGGTTCCTGAACAGGCTTTATTAAACCACAAGCTAGAGTGACACACACTCCAGTCCCTCTATGGTACTGATTAATACCCACAGCACACTCACAGTTGGCAGGTGACTACCAGGGGTGGTCCAAATCTATGTCAATTGTGCTTGTTAGTATAATTATTTAATGTAATTGAATATGACATACACTGACAAATGTAAAAGCAAAAAGGATGCATGATTCCTACGAACATTATGTTGAATGTTTTGGAGAAATTTAACAAGGTGAGTCACTTAAAAAAAAACAACATGGGGTGCCTGGGTGGCTCAGTTGGTTGGATGACTGCCTTCGGCTCAGGTCATGATCCTGGAGTCCCAGGATCGAGTCCCACATCGGGCTCCCAGCTCCATGGGGAGTCTGCTTCTCCCTCTAACCTTCTCCTCGCTCATGTTCTCTCTCACTGTCTCTCTCTCAAATAAATAAATAAAATCTTTTAAAAAAAATGGAGCATGGTTAAAATACAAGTACATTTAAAAACAAACAAACAAACCAAAAAAACATGAAATTAGGTGTGGATGAAACAATGATTAAAGTCTGGGGGAGAAATGTATAAATCTAGAAAGATTCTGCACTTAGAATGCTTAAGAAAGGTCTTAATGTTCTTGTTCCACTTTAGAAACACTGGAAACACAGAAGATATGTTATGAATGTCAAAGGGAAAATGATGGAAACATTGACTAGATATAAATCAAAGACTTTGGCTCTACATTTTTAAAAACATGAGTGAAAGATGTACCATTAGCTGTTTTAAGTTAAAATAAAATGTTATGTATGAATCTTTTTTTTTCTTCTGTAATTCCCTTACATGATCCAACTTTCAATTAACGAATTATCAGATCCCATCATGTCTGTTAAGAAGGTGTCCACTGTAGGGAGACAATCAGCAGTGAGGCATCTGGAAATGTGTAAGGGAGTTCTGAGTAGTCACAATGACTGGCATTTTGCGGGTAAGAACCAGAGGAGTATGACTGCAGTTCTTGAGAAAGTCCCATACAAAGAAGTGTCCTGCCTAAAATGCCAGAGCATTCTCATCAAGGAACACTGGAATACGAGCTGAGAAAAGAAAAGACTATATTTTGCAGTGGTGACCAGGGATGCAGGTATGAAGCACAGTACCTGGGCCCCAGGTGCATACCTCCCACCCCCAAACACATACACATTCTCCAGCACTCCTGAAGACTTCTATGGAAGGAGACTTGGAATACATGTATCCGAAGATGTCAAGATCTAGACTGACTGATAGGTAATGGTTTACCTAGTTCCCCAGACCCTCAGAAACACTTTCAAAATATAATAAAAACCAGAAAACCAGGTTTAGTACTCTTTAGCATTCATTTAGCATTCATTCTTTGATTTCTAAGCTCTCCTGTTAGGTAAGAAGGCTCTAGAACATAACATAAAACATAAATTTTACCTGCATATTTGAGACCACAGCAGAAAACTGCTTTTAGGTAGATTATGTTAAATAATTATGTTAGATCCCTTTCCGGGAGCCATGAAATTATCAGACTATTCTCTGTTAGATGCCTTCCCATCTGATGATTCTACACCTACTCCAACTCCTAAATTCTCTTATTACAATTATATCCCTCAAAACATAAATGCATTGCCACAACTTACATTTCAATAAAGATTGAGCCAAAAGGTAAAATTCCTCCCAGGCAAACAATAACTGCAGGCTCCATGAACCTGGAAAAGATTAAAATTGGCAATAAACTTCTAGTATGATTTTCACATTATACTATATCAATCCAGGTAACAGAAAGCAGATGCTTGGTACTTAAAAAATAACCCAAGGGATAGAAACAAACCAGTAAAAAGAAAAAAAAAAAAATTCAAACAGGTTCTAATGCAGAGGTAGGATTCAAATCAGCCATAGGTTTTAGTCAAAGTTCTTTCTGGCATAAGAGGCCGGGATAAGAATTTGGGGAATAGAAATTCTTGCTACTGACAGAATTCAGGAAAAACTCTAGATATTTGCTCCTGTTCTACATCTCTCAAAAACTTCTAAAGACTTTACAGGCACTTATTTATAGAAAGCCACGGGAAAAGGAAAGTCTTTAGAGCCCTATCTGAAATAATGTTTCCCAAACTGTGGTCATGCTTTCCTTGGTTCAATAATTTCTCTGCCTGTGAATTATACAATTAAGGTGTTAAGAGTTCTGGGTTACGCTAGAGCCAAAGAGTGAATAAAAAATAAAATTCAAACCTCATTCATTCACTCAACAAACAAGGCAATTGGTAATTCTCCACCTGGAATGCCTTTTCTCGTCATACTTCTCCTGCAAGCACTGACTCCAGTGTTCTCCCCGTAAAATCCTTCTTAAGTCCCCCAGAAAGAGGTGGGTCCTTCCCCGATACTTGCCCTGCCTCCTGATCCTAACTCTGTGGCAGCACTTACCACACCATGCGGAACTGTGTGATCACATCCATATCACACCTCACTAGTTTAGAAACTCTGGCAGGCAGAAGCTATTCCTCTAGGTATTCCCAGTGCCCAGCACAATATCGGGCACATAAAAGACACTAAACTACTATCTCTGGGATAAACAAACTAAAAAACCAAGAAGAGGGGAGTGCCTGGTGGCTCAGTCAGTTAAGAGTCTGCCTCTTGGTTTCGGCTCAGACCAGAACTCAGGGTCATGAGATCGTGTCTCACATCAGGCCCCTTGCTGGGCCTGCTTAAGATTCTCTCTCTCCCTCTGCTCACCGCCCCGCACATGTGTGCACATGCACACACACATACACATATACTCTCTTGCTCTCTTCCTCTCTAAAAAAAAGCAAAACAAAACTGAGAAGAAACTGGGAGTATGAATGCTGAAAAAACAAAACAAAACCTTAAAAACCATTTAATCCAGTTTTCTTTCCTCCCTTTATAGGAATCCAAGATCCACAGAGGTTAAAAATAATCTGCCCAAGATAACACAATCAATGAAAGCCAGATCTAGTATCCAGATTTTAGATCCCATGTAATGATATATGGAAAATAAAGATACACATGAGCTTTCCTCCAACTAACTGTGACCCAGGGTTTGCAAGGTCAGGTGTTGTTCCTTCCTCTCCTTCACCAGCCCTAGTGACCTCGAGTCTAATCTCGATTTGAAAGAGAAAATGGACTTTAAAAAACAAACTACAGAATTTCTCACAATCACCAATCTAAGGAAAAAAACGGAACCTGGACAATCCTAAGACTAAAACAGATCACCCTCCTTTAAAAGCGCTGTTTTTATTCAGCCTCCACTCCTATTAATGACCTCCAACTCTACAAAAGACTGTGTATGTAAGTATCTGAATGCAAACTATGTCTATTAATAAGGTAAAATATCTAGGAACAGAGGCTTTTCAATATATATCCCTTATTATGGATATGTAGAGTTTAATGTGCAACAATTCTTATGAAAGGGAGAATGTAATAAATGTATATATGGTAAGATTGTTCTACTTTTGTCCACTAGTAAGAATTAGGAAAATGAAGAAAGCAGAATAGCATAAATCAGCTCTAAAACATTTAATTTACTAACTTTAAAAGGCAATATATTTATATGAGTTCACATTTTGTTTAAATTTGAATTACAAGACATAGAAATACATTAATGACATTCCATTTTATGTCTGGAATTTGAAAAAATACAAATTCCCTCAAGTTAAAAACCTGTCAAGAATCATACTTTCAAAGCTGATTGGTCAAAGAAATTGTAAACTACGTACATTCTGCTGCAATTAAAGAATGTCTTCAGCCATTTCACAGAAATACTCATCACCTTTTGTCAGAATTAATCTGGAATTCTAGGAGGACCTCAAGAACAGATTTTGTGCATACGATGTGACAGAATGTATTTGAGAGATTCTGTACTCTCCCAGAAGTGAAGACAAAGAATATTAAGCCAGGAAATTATAACTGGTCTTAGTCCTAATTCATCCCTCAACCCGTATGATAGATGTAGCTATAAATGTGTGTCAGTTTATTTAGAATAATAAAATATCTGGAAAGGAAAATTAAATTATAAGCCAAGATTGCCAAACTTTTTCTGTGAGGGTTCAGACAGTAACTATTTCAGGTTGTGAAGGCAACACGGTCTCTGTCTGACGCCATGGTGTGAAAGCAGTCACCAATAATATGTGAATGAACAGGCATTGATATGTTCCAACAGAACTTCTTTCAAAAATAGGCAGCAAGGGGATGCCTGGATGGCTCGGTGGGTTAAAGCCTCTGCCTTTGGCTCAGGTCATGATCCCAGGGTCCTGGGATTGAGACCCCGCATCGGGCTCTCTGCTCAGCAGGGAGCCTGCTTCCTCCCCTCTCTCTGCCTGCCTCTCTGCCTACGTGTGATCTGTCAAATAAATAAATAAAATCTTTAAAAAAATAATAGGCAGCAGGTCAATTTTGTCCTATATACAATAATAAAACTGTTGCAGCTTTAGTTCCCACCCACCTAGATGCACTAGTTTACTTACCAAAGCATTTAACTTATCTGTAAATCACACCAATGTTCAGAAAGTGAAATAAGGATATAATTGATTACTACTACTAACAATATAGGTCAAAGGAAAAAGCAAAAAGACGAATTCTTAAGTTCAAATTTAAGACAGTCATTCTTATAAATACATGCCAATTCTAAAATTTACATATACATAATTGCCTTAAATTTCTATATTGTGAGGAACAATGACATAAGATTTATCATTCTCTTTACCATTTTTTCTCCGGTATGGGACGAGGCACAGCATTGACACGACAAGGAAAGTTGGGCTGACCTGACAGATTTCGGCCAAGTATTGTACCAACAAGATTTAGAGGAAGAATAACAAAAAAACAGATGCAACAAACGGCCACCTGTAAATTAAATTAAAATGTGTATGATTACTCAGAATAACATTAATAAAAATAAAGGGGACACTTAAAGATTTAAACACAATTTGACCACAAAAGAAAATGTTTAAGTTCAATATAGGTTAAAATTGTATAAGATATACACTAATGAAAAGAGGCAAAGAATGTGCCTTAAAGTATTAGAATTGAACTAAATACAAGCCAAACTGCTTCTCGCCTGCAACAGCTGCTCGTGTTCCCCGTTCTCCCAGTGCTCTCTGCTGCGGTCCTTTTTAATCACCTGATGTTACTTTCAGCTGTCATGCTTCTAACATATCCTTTATCTTTTCTCGTTATAACCAACTTATCTATTTGGCTGCATTTTATTGAGCTCAGGAAGCTTTGCATGTTATTTCCCTACTCTACATATGAAGAAAATGAAGAGAGGCTAAGTAACCTCCCATGCCCACACAGCTAGGAGGCGGCCAGACCAAAACCTCAGTTCTGATCTCCCCGTCTCAGAGACCGTGCATGTTTCTATTCCACACTGCCTTATTTCACACAAGCATAGTTCTGTTTACGCACAGGCGGGGCAATACTAAACCGGTAGGAGTATTTTTCTGCTCATCAGCAGTTCAAAGTCTAACGTTACAGGGAAAACCACATAGAAATTCTAGAACCAAAGCAGTCAGTTAGGAAAATAATTATTTATGTGCCTTTTTCCTTATATAAATCTGGGTACTCAAGGACACACACTCAAGCTCTTTGCCAGCCAGGATATGGTTAAGACCACTTCACTCTGAACTCTTGTAAAATGGGAGGACTGAACTGCCTCTGAGATCACTTTCTATTATACATTTTAGGGTTCTAATAAAAAGTAAAAGTGAGAAAAGTTGAAAGAAAATTGTGAAGAAACTAAGAAAAATGAAGAAGCGTTGGGGTAGAAAATCCAGTTATTACACAAGAAGAGAGTCTATTTTGAAGCAACATTAGTGAAACCACATCTTCATTATATACTTGTGTGTTTTGTGTGTGTGTGTGTGTGTGTGTATGTGCATGTGCTTGTGTGTTTTAAACAAGCCAAAGGTCATCATCTTTCTTCCAGATAAAACTTGAATAAATGTATGAGAGTTAAGAGAGTCCTGGAATTCCATTTTAAAGATCAAGTTTAGGAACTCAAATTATTGGTATCTCAGTTCAGGCCTATTAATAATATGAATTTATACTCCTAAAATAAGAACGTGAAACATGGAAAATAAGCTGCTTTGAGATATATTAATCATTGAAAATACTGCAAATTTTACTTTGTCTCATGCATATCTGGTGGATGAATTCTGTCTCAATTCTTGCTGTTGACTGCTTTCTTATTGAGATTTGCTATATCATTAAGTATACAAGACCCGTAAGTGTTAACACATCGTAACAGAGTTCTATATATTTCCCTCTTAATTTACCAGAACTCTAATTTCAAACAAGAAATGAAGAGAAGCTGAAGAAAATATTCCTATGAGGAATGACATGGTCTAGGAAGTGGTTTTCAAATTGTTCTACAAACCCCTCAGGTCCTACTGAAGAGCTTTAGAAATTCCACAAGAAATTAATTCGAATATTCTTTTGAAAACAGTGTTTTTAAAAAATTAAGTGTGGTTAAAAAAAAAATACAGATCCAAATGATTTCTGTACCAAGTATGAACACACTGAAGCTATCATAACCAGGCTAGCTCATTTTCATACAAATCTGAGAATAGTTTCTCCTGCTAAGAACTCTGAGTACAGATTTGGACTTCTTATAAATGAGTCATTGATTAGGAAGGTTCGTGATGCTACACTGGTCTTTTCTTCTCCCTCCCCTCCCACCAATCCAATTCAGGTCTGCACTCATTTGTTCACCCAAAGTTGTATAAGCAAATGCACTACAGCACATGTGTGTGACAGGCAAGTAAGTGGCAAATGATGTGAGAGCATGTATCGCCTGTGTGCTCATTCAAAGCATAAAAATAATCAATAAAAAGTCTCATCAAGACATTATCAACTGTTTGGTATTCGTCCAATTTTCCCCCTTTTCTTGTCTGTTTTCTTATACATGATAAAAAAAAAATGTGAGCAATTTATTAGAAACTGTTAGAGACTGAACTGTGAAACTAATTTCCTATTCCTTTATGTTCAAGTTCTGGATGAGTTTACTTGAAGTACTCTGAGATTTTAAGGCAAGCTATTAAAAAAAAAAATCGTATGAATTAAATCATCCATGATGTCAGAATTTTTCTCAAGACTGACATTCAACCAAATAAATTGGTTACTGAAGAAGACATGACTGAACTCTTATTCATATCCCTTTATATCAGATCTGTATTCATCACAACTTTATTGCTCTTCCTTAAGTTGAGAATGTTAAAATACTGAATTTGCAAAATTTATTAATACTAAAAGATTCATGCTTATATCTGTTTTCTATATTTGGCTTCCACAAAGTTTCATTTTAAAATGAAATTTAGTAGGGGCGCCTGGGTGACTGAATTGGTTAACCGTCTGCCTTCAGCTCAGATCATGATCCCAGGGTCCTGGGTTCAAGCCTCACATCAGGCTCTCTGCTCAGTGGAAAGCCTGCTTCTCCCTCTCCAGGTCACCCTGCTTGTGCCTTCTCTCTCTCTGCCAAATAAATAAATAAGAATCCTTTAAAAAAGTAAAATGAAATTTAGTGGCTAAAAGTTAAAAAAAACATTAGTCTAAAACACTGTGAAAACTCCGGAACTCAAACCAATATAGGACCCTCCCCTAGCCCCCTTTCCTGGACCAATAGCAAAAGCAGGAAATGGAGGGAGGAAAGACCTTACTCCAGGTTGAGCACCTCCACCATCTACAATAAAAGCAAGTTAGAAACAAGTACTGCCTATCAGTAGTTAATACCCCAAAGATGAACCAACTTGTCAGCTCTTCCCAATCTCAGTCACAAACAAAAAATTTGGCTAGTTCTTATTCTAGCTCTGCTTCTAGACCAGCCTTTTACGAAATCCATGGTGTGAATGGAATGAGGGAAAACGCATTCTGAGATGGGCTATTTTAGAATGTTAAAAATATGCATTTTATTTATTGTGACAGACAGTAACTGCTTTCAGGTAAGTTGATTCTCAGGAAATATACTGTCTTATCGGTCATTATGTGTTTCTTCAACATCTGCTCAGACTAGACAATTTTTATCACTCTTTTTCTACCTCATACATTTTATGCCTTTAAATCTATATAAAAATTACTGAGCTTCAGTTTAAGCATTTCAACAATAAGATCTACTAATCAGGGCAAATGATCTACAAATCAAACACAAATGCCCGTAAGAAGTCTATTTTATGAGATTATTTTCAATATGCTAGTAAGTAACTTCTCACTCCACTTTTTGGACCTAAGTACTCTAACAGAAAAACACTTGATTTGAGGTTAAAAATCTATCTGATGAATCTAACATCATCCTGATACCAAAACCAGGAAAAAAGAAAACTACAGACCAGTAGCTTTCATAAATATAGACACAATACCCAACAAACTTTAGCAAATTGAATCCGGCGACATATAAAATAGGTAAGTACATCATAACAAACTGAGGTTTATCAAAGGAATGAAAAATCAGTTTATGATTCAAAAATCAATCAATATTAATTGACCATATGACCAGACTAAAAAATGAGTTAATGATTATCTCAAAAGATGTAGAGAAAGCCATTGCAAAATCCAACCACCATTCAAAACAAACAATCAAACAAACAAAAAACCACTCTCAGCAAATTAGGAGCAGAAGGATTTCATCAACATGAAGGGCATCGGGGCGCCTGGGTGGCAGTGGGTTAAAGCCTCTGCTTTCGGCTCAGGTCATGATCCCAGGGTCCTGGGATCGAGCCCCACATCAGGCTCTCTGCTCAGTGGAGAGCCTGCTTCCCCCTCTCTCTCTCTGCCTGCCTCTCTGCCTACTTGTGATCTCTGTCAAATAAAAAATAAAATCTTAAAAAAAAAAACAAAACAAAACCATGAAGGGCATCTACAAAGAAAAAATACAGGTAATACCTCACTTGATGGCACAAAAGTGGATGCTTTCTCTCCAAGAGAAGGAATAAGACAAGAAAGTCTGCCCTCACTGCCTCCCTTCAACACTGCACTTGGAGGTTCTGGCCAGTGCAATGTGGCAAGAAAAAGAAATAAAAAAGTATACAGATTAGAAAGGTAGAAATGCCAAGTGTCTTTACTCACACATAACATAATAATCTATGTAAAAAAATCTTAGGACCCTACAAAAAAAGAAAATAGGGTAAGTGAGGTTAACAAAGTTGCAAGATGCAAAGCCAATATACAAAAATCAATTGTTTTTAAATACACCATCAACAAACAATCTGAGTTTGAAATTTTTAAAATGTCATTTACTAATAGAATAAAAGATGTAAATTCAAAAAAGACATACAAAATGTAAGCACTAAAATCTATAAAAGAGAAAAATTAAAAACACCTAAGTGAGTTAAGAGCCATGCTGTATTCTATAACTTAAAGACTCAATATTGTTAATATGTCAATTCTTCCCAAATTGATCTACAGATTCAATACAATCCCAAGCAAAATCTCAGTAGGTTTTTTTGTTTTTTGTTTTTGTTTTTTTTTTTTTTAAGAAACTGACAAGGTCATTCTAAACTCTACATGGAAAGAAGAAGAACTTGAAAATACCAAAACAAAGTTGAAAAAGAACTGATTTCAAAACTTATTATATATCTATAGTAATCAAGACAGTGTGACACTGGCAGAAAAACATGACAAATTAATCCATGAAAGAGAACAGAAAGTTCAAAAATAGATCCACATTAAATGACAAAAATACTAAGGCAATTCAGTGAAGAAAGCATAACTTTTTCAACAAATGGTGTTGAAACTAAATAACCATAAGCAAAACAAAATAAAATCCTTAACTCTTATCTCATACAATAAACAAAACTAACTAAAAATAAAATCACTGATCTTAAATAGATCATACTTAAGAGTCCAAACTATAAAATTTCCAGAAGAAAACACAGGAGAAAAGCTTACTGATCTCTGCTTTGGCAAAGGACAGAAAAGTACAAACTATAAAGAAAAAAAAATTAATTAGACTTAATTACTCTTGCTCTTCAAAAGATACTCTTAAGAGAATGAAAAGTTAAGCCACAAAATGGGAGAATATATTTCCAAAATAACTATAAGGCAAAGGACTATTACATACAATACACAAAGAACTTTTCTACTCAACAAGATGTTTTTGTTTTCTACTAAAAACAAGCTGAAGATTACAACATTCATTAAAAAAATATAGAGATGACAAATAAGCACATAAAAGTATCTTCAACACGATTAGTTTTTAGGAAAATGCAAATTAAAACCACAATGAGACAACAGTATGCATCCACTTGAATGACTAAAACTAAAAAGACTGACCACATCAAGTGCTGGAGATCATGTGGAGCAACTGGAACTCTATACAATACTAGTGGGAATGTAAAATGACGAAACCACTGTGGAAAAGTTTAGTGGTTTCTTCTTTACTTTTTTTTTTTTTACTGTAGTCGACACATCCAATCTCACTGTCTTTTTCAATTTAATTATCAAATCATAATGCCTTTATACAAATCATTAACAATTATTTGAACTAGCCAAAGTCAAAAGTCTACCGCAAAAGAGTATGTAACATATTATCAGGAATATCATCCCAATTCTTTAATTATATAATTATTTCATTACACATCAACCTGACTGTACTGTTCACCTACTTTTCTCTATCTTGTCCAACAAGATCAATACTTTATATTCCTTTATTCTCTACTAAAACCTACCAAAAAGGGGAAATGAAGTTGTTCTAGCATTTTTGTTTTAATAAACCCATAATAGCTCTTAATGTTCATTATTTCTGTGATTTAAAAGATAAATTTTAATAATATTCTAAAATCTCGTGCTTTATCAAGTTCACATTTTGTAAGGCAGAATCCACTTTTTTCTTTTCCCTTCTGGAAAAGTAAATTTGCTTATGTCCAGTTACATAGTGCTTCTGTTCCCTTACACAGATATTTCAAACACTACTTATCAGCATGATCTTCCGTATATCTAGTCACTTACATAAGCAGCAGACTAAACAGCTAAGGTGGCTGGCTACTCCCGTACCATCAATCAATCTCCTTAACTGTCTTAGGCTTCACTACCCCCTTATCAGGGACTATTTTCCTCTTGTTTTTTCTTGTTTAAAGGCTATTTTATTTAATGAATAGAAAGAGAAAGACTGGCTTAGAGCCATTCTTCTTTCACTCTGTTATGTCACTGATCCCATGTAATGAGCCTGTGGTCTTGCTATGAAAGTATCTTTACAAATTCTTGTCTTAGCATTTGTCAGAAGTTCAGGTTGGTTAACAGAGTTTTTCTAACACTATTTTTACAGATCTTTATTATTCTTTTACACTTAGGTATACTGTATTCTCAACCTTTGAGAGATCATAAAATATAAAATAGCACCTGTCCATTAATCTTGGCCTCCACTGTTTCCTCACTGTGGTAAATTCTGATCACATATCATGAATTTCCTTTTTGAGAGCCTCCAATTGTTAAAGCCATTTTCCCAGTTATGGTCCAAGACTTGGATCATGAAAGAGCATTTCCCTAAATATTTGTGAAATATAATTTTCTAAAACCGATGGCATATTTCTGATAATGTTCAAGATGTCCCCCATTCAAAATAAAACAGACCTGAAGATGACAGATACAACACGGTTCACCCATGATTGCTGTTTCTTCTCTACTAACTATTCTAGCCACGGAGAGAAAAAACAATAAAGTACAATAAGTCAAGGATTTATCAGTACATGCTGAGCTTAATATTAGACTAGAGATAAGGTTATTAGTTCCTATGCTATTTTGCAACTTTGAGTTTTAAAACTGCTCCTTTGTCCCTTGAAAGCCTATAATAACATCGAACCTAGGATCTGAGATTTACAGCCCACAGAAGATTTCATGCCTTAAAACTTGTTTTCAGAACATCCTGAGAAATCCCTCCTCATTCCCAAGAAACTCTCACAGGACCAAAAACTCTGGGTATAACACCTAAATCATTCTTGAATAAGTTCCCCCAAAAAGAAGGTTTTATCTTCTCAGAATCAATCTGATTTCAAGTACATGCTCTCCCCTGTAGCCAGGACAGACCTCTGGCCAGAACACTCCAACTTCTGGAGAGTCTCTGGAGAGTCCATGACCCCAGATTTCATTTAAATGCTCTCTTTAGTCTTCTTGTAATACTCTCTTGACTTTAGGCACCATCCCTTAAACCTAGGGCAGTAGATATCAGCTCAGATTATTACCACCACCCTCTACTTTTATCTTTATTAAGCTAAGAAGATTGATAATTGTTCAAGTTTAATCTGACTTGGATTTAACAGCTTTTATGTGTAATTTCGTACACTTGAGCAGAGAAGCTGGAGTCCAAAGATAAACCTTGCCCACTTTCAGTTTTATCTTGGGCTAGTCTGGATGATAAGAGCAGTATTCCAATAAAATTCGAGATCCCAGTGGGCAAAATCCCTATTATTCAGGTGCCTTGACAGGGCAAGTCAGAAGCCTGAAGTCACTTTTACCAAGGTTGGCTTAAACTTTCACTGTGGAGTATCTGAGAAAACAGAGTACTAGAGACAAGATCACCCAAAGAAATGGCTTGATGTCCAAGTGATTGAAGGAATGGAGGACTGAAACAGCTAAGCCTTGGGGAAGAGCATATAGGAGTATCTGAAGACTGATTTGCAAACCAGAAGTTCAGTTAAGTAGGGGCATCCAGCTTCTCAGAAACGTATGCTCTGGGAGCCTCTCAGCTGACAGATCCATCCACAGATGCTGGGAACTAGAATCAGGTAAACACCAGTGATTGGATTTAAAGAAAACCTTTAAAAAATTAAAAAATATAATTTTTAATTGGCTTAGGATGAAGCCGTGAGCACTGAAATTATTAAAATTCCCAAGGATTCTAATGTGTACGCAGGGTTGAGAACCATTGAGTTAATGAGACAATACAACCACTTCCTTCATAATGTCAGTAAGTCAAATAACTAAAAATACGAATTTCGGTAGTTAAACACTTAATGAACAACTAGGTCAAACATTAACTCAAGTTCTTAAGTTTCATGTTCTAAACAAATTTTGATACTTTTAAAAGGAGAAAAAAAATGTTAGTGCACACATCTGAAACTTGAGGGCAATGGAGTATCTTTCACTTAGCATTCCTTCACTCCAAATTAGAATGCAACTTAAGAACATGGTATTCTAGGAGCCTGCTAAACACCAAGAGCCATTCTTTTATACGCCACAGACCAATTTTATAAACCTTCTCTAGCTTAGTATGGAGCCTGGAACTATATTCTAGTAGTTATTAAGTTATCTAAAGGCAAATTACATTGACTATTAACATTTAAAACCGCATTTAAGAGTGGTAAAATTTATAATTTTAGTAAAATGAAGCAACTTTAAAATATCATTTTCACCACATCAATTCAATGAGGAAAATTACAGCAGAATCTGAATTTTCATTTTTAAAGCACTATGAAAGTAATTAATTCAGCAGATCATCTTTAAGAGGTCCCTAACTCCTTATAGATACTTTCTGATGGCCTGGAACTACTATCAAGTAAATTATTTTCCAGTCCTGAATGTAATTAATTACTTTACCCTATCACTCATTTTGGCTTGTAAAAAACAACAACAAAAAACCCCCCCAGGCAAACAAACAAAAAAACTTCTTCAATTTTGAGGCAATTTTCAAAAATATTCCTAATTAAGAAGTATCAAAGATTTAGTAAAAGTATATATCCAATGTCTTTGAAAAACCTGGATTATAAAGCAAAATCATCTGGAACTTTTATGAAAGCATTTGATAACTTCCGCATAGCTAAAAGAAAACCAAAGTAAGATACAAATTCAGAAAGAGTCCAGTTACAGTGCTGCCATGATCTGTATGATCTTGACCAAATTACACAGCCTCTCTGAAAAGCAGTAACCATCCTGCACCTTGCACAGATGTGTATATGGGCGCACACGTTTCTACCCTGTACATTAAAACTAAAGTCTACTCCAGGCCAAAAATTCTGCTTTTAGTAAAAAGGTAACAACAGGAAAAATTTGGAAACTGTGGGTTACCTCTATAAAGCACTGGTATATATCTGTGCTACAGTTTTACTGTAGTTAAAAAATCTAAAATATTTCTAAGTCTGTAATTAAAGGTAAAATAATGAGATCGGATATTAATGTCCAAAGTAACACATATGATCAATATAAATGTTTAATGAGATTCTAAAAATAAGTACACTGCTACTGAAAAAAGAAAATGTGTTCTGGAGAAGATTCACTACCTAATTCAACCAACGCACCCACCTATCACCTTAAAATACCCTCCTTTCTTTATTCTTCTACAATGTAGTCACCAGTTTCTCCCATCTCTGATAAAAGGTATAGTATTCTCCTGTCATACTTTTAAGTTGGACTTTCTCTTTACTGGCTCACAGAATGAAGAAAAAAATCTTCTTCACCTAACTTTCCAGGACTGAGCAGGGACTGGCTGCAAATACCAAACCTCTTCTTACTAAGAGGTACTTCAGAGAGACAGCAGGCCTCATATCCGAACGCCTGCATTTTTCCAGTTTCAAAGTAAGATTCAAGCAACTTACCATTGTCCCAAAAGGAATGGCTCTTGAAGCATGGTAATAAATGGCTATAAAATTGATGAAGAAGGCAGTGCCACACACCATAGCTGGGATAAGAAATGCCCCAATAAACATCTGCTTTATCCATCTCCTTCCTGAAAGAGAAAGGAAACAATGAAAATCAGAGGTGGGGAGGGAGGAGAGTCATATATTGATGTTCATAAGGTACCCAACTGTTTTTAGCATCAAATTATTTATTTAAAATTCTAATGTAGGGCACCTGGGTGGCTCAGTGGGTTAAGACGCTGCCTTCGGCTCAGGTCATGATCTCAGGGTCCTGGGATCGAGTCCCGCATCGGGCTCTCTGCTCAGCAGGGGCCTGCTTCCCTTCCCCTCTCTCTGCCTGCCTCTCTGCCTACTGTGATCTCTCTCTGTCAAATAAATAAATAAAATCTTAAAATAAAATAAAATAAAATAAAATTCTAATGTACAGGCGCCTGGGTGGCTCAGTCAGTTAAGTGTCTGCCTACGGCTCAGGTCATGGTCCCAGGGTCCTAGGATCGAGCCCCCAGCTCAGGCTCCCTGCTCCCACTCCCCCTGCTTGTGTTCCCTTTCTCACTGTGTCTCTGCCAAATAAATAAATAAAATCTTAAATAAATAAATAAATAAAATTCTAATATAAAGATCTTAAAATCTGCCACTCTAATAATTGTTTTAGAACAATGGCTAATAATGACCAGTCTAGCTATGCAAGTATGTCTGGTGAAAATATAGCTTTTGAAGTCGGTGTACTGGAAAAGAACAACGGACTATGGTAAAATATTTCAGTGTTCTGTCCTGACCCCGCCACTGGACTGCTGTGAACTTTGGTAAGTCACTCAATCTTGCCAGGCTACAAGATGGCCTAAAAAAATGTTTTCAAACAGTACTCGGAGTCCAGGAGCTTCCTAGAGGTGCCCATGAAGTCACTGGTGCAGGAAGAGCCCCAAGTCCTGCTTCAACAAGAACAAGTCCATTTTCAACAGTTTTACATATTAGAGTTTCATGTAAGCTTTAAAAAGGAAAAAAAAATGGTGTAAGGGGTCTCTAAATTTACTTCTAGCTATAATTATAATTATAAGCATATATTTACATTTATTTGTTTCAAAAGGGAAAAAATAGGGCACCTGGGTGGCTCAGTTGGTTAAGCATCTGCCTTTGGCTCAAATCATGATCCAGGGTCCTGGGATGGAGCCTCACATCAGGCTCCCTGGTGAGCAGGGAGTCTGCTTCTCCCTCTCCCTCTGTTCCTCTACCTCTGCTTGTGTTCTCTCCCCCTCACTTTCTCAAATAAATAAATAAAATCTTTTTAAAAAGTGGGGGGACAACAGTGTGCATCTCACGAGCTCTCTCTCTCAGTCACTAAAACTATAGACTTATAAGTTTCACTATTTCTTTTCTTTCTTTCTTTCCTTCTTTTTTAAAATTCAGGTCTTGAGGGGTGCTGAGTGGTTCAGTCAGTTAAGCGTCTGCCTTCGGCTCAGGTCATGATTCTGGAGACCAGGGATGGAGCCCCACATCCAGCTCCCTGATTGGGAGGGAGTCTGTTTCTCCCTCTGCCTGCTGCTCCCCGTGCTTGTGCTCTATCGCTCTCTTGTTCTATCTCAAATAAATAAATAAAATCTTAAAAAAATAAAACAAAATTCGGGTCTTGAATTCACGACCCTGAGATCAAGACCTGAGCTGAGACCAAGAGTGGGACACACTTAACCAACTCAGCCACTCAGGCACCCCAGTTTCACTATTTCTTTGTATCTCTCTGTATTGCCAAAATTCTGTTCAGTGAGCATCTGTTACTTAAATAATCAAAGAAAGGAAACTATGTCAATTTTAAACTCTGCAATAAAAAATCCTAGATGACGTTCATATTGATCAAGAGAGTAACACAGAGCTATCTTTCCAATATAGCAGAGTGTACAAGCAAGAGCACTACCAAGGAAACACCTGCATACCGCTCAGGAACAAAACACAAAGATTTCCTACTGGATCACTATTAGAATTCACCCCCACAACCAAAACCAATAGGGACCTAAATAGAAAGTAGGATAAGCAAAACAAGCAATACCCTAATTTCTGTTTTGTCCTATGTAAAGCTCTTTTAAACATCTATCTCATAGAATTACTACCTCAAACTTTGACATGCCTCCAGAAAAATTCCTTGATTCTGAACTTTCAACTCTTATTTTATTTCTTTCTCAGGTAAGTTTCAAGAGCCCCTCCTTTCCACATAAAGACTCAGTATTCAGCATTTGAACAACACAAAAAGGGTGGCAATTACAGTATTATTTTCCTCTTTAATTCTAACTCTTTCCTAGCTCTCTCTTTTCCTATACTTTTCATTATCTTCTTGGATTCACACATGTATTTATAAATTTCATAGTCAATCCTATTACTTCTTTCCCTCCAAAATCAAAAAGAATCACACATTCCACTGGGTACAGTTAGAAGCCCAGACATCCGCATTGTGTTCCCTGCTGCTCACCACACCCTTGGATATTTTGGTCAAGTTCCAGGCTACCTCTAGCTTTAAATTGGGTCTGGAGGATTATCCAGTACCTTGAGGACAACATGGAGACCTTGAGTTTCAAGATAACCTTGAGATAACTCTAAAAAATTCTTGACTTTCTGGGTTGATCTCTTTTTTTTTTTTTTTTAAAGATTTTATTTATTTATTTGACAGAGAGAAATCACAAGTAGACTGAGAGGCAGGCAGAGAGAGAGAGAGAGGGAAGCAGGCTCCCTGCTGAGCAGAGAGCCCGATGCGGGACTCGATCCTAGGACCCTGAGATCACGACCTGAGCCGAAGGCAGCGGCTTAACCCACTGAGCCACCCAGGTGCCCCTCTGGGTTGATCTCTTACATTGACCTGGTATTTAGGGATCACTCAGACAAAAACATTAGTATATGATCAGACCTTCCAAGGGGTTGTCAATCAGATAATAACCTTTAGGGGCACCTGGGTGGCTAGTGAGTTAAGCATCCAACTCTTGATTTCAGCTCAAGTCATGATCTGAGGGTCATGAGATAGAGCCCTATGGCAGGCTCCATGCTGGGTATGGAGCCTGCTTAAGATTCTCTCTCTCCCTCTCTCTCTGCCCCTCCCCCAACCACCACCCCACCTGTGCACTCTCTTTATCTCCAAAAAAAAAGATTTAAGTAAGTTTGGCTGTGTTCTTAATTTGTAATCAAACTAAAAGCAAATTTATGTCCAAGTACGAATAAATTTCCTGTTTTAAACAATTTGTTTCTGCTATGGAGATTTTTCTGGAGGTCACAGCCTAACTAGTTTCCAGGTCATATTCAAAGCAGAAGTTACCTTTGGCATCCTTAGTTCCTAAGGATGGTAGCCCCATATAAGACCTGTTTCCCATATCTGAAGGTAAAATATAGACACTGAACAGATAACTAAAATAATTAAGAATCCATAATGATGCTCCCTCAGACAATCTGAAGAATTATTTATACTGAAGGTACATACCACATTAAGTCTTGGAGGACCAATAAAAAAAGCAATGGTAAACCAGGATACCAGGAAGGAATTTTAAATGATCCTATGTATGCTCTGAGTGCCAATAACCTTTAAGTCTAGTTGCCAAAAGGCAGGATTCCTTAATGCTGATTGCTTAGGATGAGTTGGGAATATCACACAAGAAAGTCTCTATCCTTAGGAATATAATTTTAAGGTCTTTCAACAGCCCTTCATTCATAAACTGAAATATGCAAATCTACTATTTCCAGTACTTTTCTGACCCTAGTCACAGGGAAAACAAAAATAACCTGAAGACCCTTGAGTGCCATCAAAGAAAGAAACACCAAGGAGCAGTACCTTAATAGTATGTGTATCCCCCATCATTTGCAGATGACAATAGGAAAGAAGGAAGGGTGTATTTAAGATGAAATGCTCTTGGCAAGATTATGACACAGAATAACAGAAATCTTTGTGCAGGATCCTTTGATAAATATTTAAGAGTCAACAGAAATAAAGAGCTCTCCTTCCTATTCTCCTTCCAGTCCAGACACTTTAACCATAGCCATTAAATGTGCCTTTATATCCAGCTGTAATGCTATGCAGTCTGCATGGAAGCCTCCCATGGAGCACATCTAGGGAGTTAGGCACCTTAAAGCAAAATAGTATCAATAACTTGAACATACTCTTTCCTATGTGTTCCTCAGGGCTAACTTCACAGCAGACAATGGAGATAATCTTATTAATTATTCATAATTTTCAGAAACAAAATGCAGGGATTCCATAAAAGATAGACCACAGAGCAGGTTTGGTGGAGATTATGTGAAACAGGATAACAAAGTCTTTTACAATGGCTGATCTGTCCCTTTTAAATTCCAAATACCTAGTAGTAAAATATTAGCATCTAGAATTAAAAATACAAAGTGATAACTTGTAAGTTACCTCCTTGTCTGGCATACAGACTTCCTCCAAAATAACCATTCACTGGAGATGTAGCAGCATAGACAAATATGGCTGTACTAAGCATTGATCCCCTCCTAAAAAGGCGAAACAACATATGTGGTAAGTTAAATCCAGCAATTTAAAGAAAATATCACCGAGTCTATCACATTAACATTAGTTTAATTTCAAAGATAAATTTAACAAGAACACAAAAAATATCATCCTGGACTGTAAAGGATTTCCAAAGGCTGCCTGGTGAATGAATTTCTAGTTAATATTGCACAAGCTGATACTCATTTTTTTAATCTGCAGTTAAATTTCATAATATAGTCTAAACAAATACTTAGTATTTCTTTGGCAAAAATATTAGAAGCTGGCACTAAAATTGTTTTGCAATCCTGTAAACCAATCACATCATATGGATAGGAATATTCAGCTGTTAAGAAAAGTAATTAGAATATTCCCCTTTATAATTTAATTGCTTAAGATTCTTGCCCACTGATAGAAATGAAAAATAAAGTAGAAGTTATATAGTCTATATAAGTGATACTACTTTAAATAGTATAACACTGAGACTTCCTATTCCATTTTCTTTATACTATTAAAAATTACTTTTTAAAAATCCATAGGTCCATAAATCAACATTAACCCAAATCAACAATTTTTCTTTCTTCCTTCCCTTTTTTTTTTTTTTGGAGAGGGAGAGAGAAGGGAGGGAAGGGGCAGAAGGCAGAAGGAGAGAAAGAATCTTAAGCAGTCTCCACACCCAGGGCAGAGCCCAACTCAGGGCTCCATCTCACGACCCTGAGACCATAAACCAAACTGAAATGAAGAGTCAGACACTTAACTGAATGAGCTATCCAGGCACCCCTCAGATCAACAATTTCTAACTTCATCTTCCACTAATGACATCTAGAGAATTCAGACCAACTCTCCTGTTAAATAAAACTGAATAAAATATTTTATTTATTTTTTTTTTAAGATTTTATTTCTTTACTTGACAGAGAGAGAGAGATCACAAGTAGGCAGAGAGGCAGGCGGGGGTTGGGGGGAAGCAGGCTCCCTGCTGAGCAGAGCCTGATGTGGGGCCCGATCCCAGGACCCTGAGACCATGACCCAAGCCGAAGGCAGAGGCTTAATCCACTGAGCCACCACCCAGGCACCCCTGAACAAAATATTTTAAATGCCTAATTGCAAAGACAAATATTAAGATGACAAGTGACTATCATTTGCCATAATATAGAAATGTACTTAAACCACTAATAGTAAAGACTATTTTTGAAACTCAGCATAACTAGGAAGGTAAAATAATGTCTATAGAAAGAACATATAATCTCCCCAGTCTGAGCTAAAGAATATTCTTTTAAAGAGAATTTACAAGAACATCACACTCATGTGTGTACTGGGAAGATATACAATTTTCATAAATTAACCACCTTCCAAATTAAAAAAATTATTATATTTTACTGTATACCTATGTAGAATACAAAGATTTCATATAGTTTTGAAATATGTAGCACTCCTCCGCCCAAACACCTACACTCAACTTCTTAAAGTGGGTATGATACCTAATAGTTAAAACATTATAGTGTTTAATTTCTGCCAATATATAGCTAAATATAAATGTGGTAGTAATTTAAGAATATATCATTCCCATGTTTCAAATCGTTAAGTCTCAGGGCACTTAATGGACTCAATCAATAGAACAAGTGACTCTGGGTCTGAGGGTCCTAAGTTTGAATCCCATATTGGGTACAGATCTTACTTTAAAAAAAAAAAATAAAGAAAAGAAAAAAGTTAAAAGATTGTGGGTCTCAAAGTTTTTAAAAGCAAAATTTGTCTTTTCAGCAATTCAAACACTTCAAATACTGTCTCCTTTCAGATTATCATTAAAAAATCTGACCCATTCTCTGTTTGGAACTGGGTGTGTGAAGACTGACACGGGCCTAGCCATGCTGAAAACTGAAAGGCTGCTTTAGTTTAAGACCTGTCCATTACCAGTCAGAAGCTTTTAGTATCAGCAGAGAGGGTTCAAAAGGAATGCTCGTGTGACTGAGAGTCCAAAATGCCTAGCAGGGATTTAAGCTTGCAATCCCCAGAGACACTGCATTAAATGAATTTTATCAGTCACAGTTTTAAAAATCACACATACCCTTCATCTCTTCGTTTATGAATATTCTATGGGCATTTTCCACCCAAAATACACCATCTTCATCTACACTGAATCTGCTGACATAGGGAACCGCCTACTCGTTCACATCTCTAAGACTCGAGGCGGGAAACATCTCAGGAGCTGCTTACACTTGCTAGCTCACCACTGCCCGCCCAAAGTAAGAAAGCAGCAGTATTTTTCCAGACTTACCCACAGCTTCTCCCACACTATGGCTTCTCAGGAGTTAATATCACACTCACAGGTCTCTACACTGATACTGATCCTCTATTTAACTACTTATTTTTTCTTCTCTGATTGTTACGGTCATCACCAACACAAAAAAATGTTCACATGTTACATTATCTGCCTTTTATGTTTTAGAATCATTCTGACTCTGGAGTGAGTCTTACAAATGTCATGTGCAAGGTTTTATATTTTCTTACTACTTTGCATTTTTATTATCTCTATTTTCACTTCCAGAGCAGACCAAATTAGGAAACGAGTTGTGGAATGAAGCTGCCTAGGTTCAAATCCCAGCTTACTAATACCCCTACAAACAGTTGTATGATCTCAAATTACTTAACCTCTCTGAACTTTACTTTTCTTATGTGGAGAATGGAGAGAACAGCAGCCCCTCCACATGACTGGCATGAAAATTAAAACAGCTAATGTGTATGAAGCACGTAATGGAACCTCAACAATGTTAGTCACTTTGATATAAAAATAATACTCACAGGCTTAATACTAATGATATGATTAAGTATGCTCACTTCAAATAAGCAACAACACAGAAGGACCATTAATAATGGCAGACTAAAATAACAGTGCATGACTTGCCAGCTAATGCCATTTATTAGAAAGTTTCTTATTTCTGAAGTTATTTCTAAAGCATAAGCAAAAGAGATTCTGCATTAAAAAATGAATTGTCAAAACTGTAACCTTGACATCTGAGAAGGAACAAGGAAAGAATCTGAATTCTAGGAGAGGTTGCCCACTAGTAATTCTGAAGACTGTGACTGTACAGTCAATGTCAATGCCCAAGTGACAAATTTAATCCAGTATTTAAGGAAAAGCATGCCTTTACAGCAGATTTGAACTATTTTTCTTGTACTTGGGATTTAGTTCCTCTGAAATATACTATATCCAAAAAAATGAACTACCCACCAAAACACTGAAATTTAGGTTTTGGAGAATTATTTTAAAGCTTATTCAGTAAATAAATTGCAAAGGCTATATTAAAGAAATATAACAGAAACTACAGAGAAGGGGCGCCTGGGTGGCTCAGTGGGTTAAAGTCTCTGCCTTCGGCTCAGGTCATGATCCCAGGGCCCTGGGATCGAGCCCCGCACTGGGTTCTCTGCTCAGCAGGGAGCCTGCTTACCTGACTCTCTGCCTACTGGTGATCTCGGTCTGTCAAATAAATTTTAAAGAAAGAGAAAGAAAGAAAAAAAAAAACTACAGAGAAATAGCCTTACTGATTAATACATTCACCAGCTCACAAGCACTGAGTAACTTTCACATGTTTAAGTAGGTATTTTGAGAATTCAAAGATAAATTAAGACCAAATCCTTGCTCTCAAGGAGCTTCTGGTCTAGAGGAAGAAAGAGTAATTTATTAATGTTAAATATTTAACATAAAAATCAAGAGCTATTCTTTCAGCAACAATTTACTGTTTGTCCACCAAATCCAGGCATATATAAGAAAGAATGTATTATGAAATGTAACTGGAAACAACTGTCATGCTGAGAGAGAACTTCATGGGGCAGTGTCTTAAGTGCCTGAGTGAGAACCCCAGCCACCCGGGCTCAGAGCGTGTCTGCTTCGCTGAGGTTGTGGCTCTCTGAGCACAGGTTATAGGACCATTCAAAACGACAAGATCTTTGTGAATGTATAACTTTTTCTAATAATCCAAAAACTTTTCTTGTAACCAATTCTGTTCTCAAAGAAGAAAATGTACTAGAAACTATGTAAAGGTAAGATAAGTCATTCAATTAGTTTTCTAACATCATGTGCCTTTTCTACTACCCTTTTTACTATTAATTATTATTTAATAGTTAAATATTAAAATTAAATATAAAATTCTTAAATATTATTTATTATTTCTCTTCTGCTCTGTAGAGAGTCTCCCAGTTTAGAAGATAAACATGAAGTACTAATTCAATAACTGTGAACTCCTTGTGTGTCTCATAAAGCTCTAACTGCATCTTCAGCTTTCAAGAAAATGCCTATTCATTTCGTCAAACAGCAATGGCTGATAAATAACTCTGCTCAAACCTCTAATGAAACATAACCTTTGTAACCAACCAAAATGTTCAGTTAGGCTAGTAAGTTTTAGCACGTGACAGAAAAATACACTCCTAGCTGAGGATAACTATCCATTATTTAATTTATCTGCAATAATAAGATTCATGCTATTTAAATTCTAAGATAACTGAAATAAGCAAATATTTAATTTTGACTGACTTAAAATGTTTAAGAACAAGAAAAAACAAAGTTAAATACATGTACTTACTCTGTATATAAATCTTCTATCATTGCAACAATAATAACAATAAGAGACACAGCAAATATCTGACATCCAGAACCAATGAGAGAAGAAAATATCAGTGGGTGACTTGAAGGTCTAAATACATCTCCATGTACCTGCTTCCATCCATACTCATCTCCTAGGTCTCTATCCTATATACATATATATGCAGAGAGAAAAGAAAATCATTCAGAATGAAATTAAAATACATAAAGTAGGTGAAAAGTTACAACTCCAGTTGAAAGTTCCCTCCCCCTTGGGGAGCCTGGGTGGCTCAGAGGGTTAAGCCTCTGTGTTCAGCTCAGGTCCTGATCAGGCTTTATGCTCAGCAGGGAGCCTGCTTCCCCTTCTCTGTCTGCCTCTCTGCCTATTTGTGATCTCTGTCAAATTAAATAAAATCTTAAAAAAAAAAAAGTTCCCTCCCTCCACACTTATACCTATTTAAAGGGTTTCAAAATATCTAGAAAAGACATTTCAAATTTAAAATAATCACTGTCTTAATAACTTATAAAGTATTATGGCATTTACTGGGCCTCAGGAAGGTGGCTCCTAGTTGTGCTCAGAAAATATCAAAGAATGGAAAAAAGAAAAGGTCTAGGAGCAAAAAGAAATGCTCAAAATAAGAGAGGAGCACACTGGTTCCCTGAACATTTACATCACACCTGTGGCACAAATATAATGAGGGGCCAGGTGGAGAACAAAAGAAAAAAAAGAAGATTGAAACCAGTACTAGATGCCCTAAAGATGCAGAAAAGTCCTTTATATTCTGGATTCTAAGAAAATATATGAGGAAAATATCAAAGTTATATATATTATCTATTAAATATTATTTAACTATCTATAGCACTTCTTAAAAAAAGATTTTACTTATTTATTTGACAGACAGAGATCACAAGTAGGCAGAGAGGTCGGCAGAGAGAGAGAAGAGGAAGCAGGCTCCTGCAGAGCAGAGAGCCCCATGTGGGGCTTAATCCCAGGACCCTGAAGGCTGAAGGCAGAGGCTTTAATCCACTGAGCCACCAAGGCACCCTCCATAGCACTTTTTTAAAAGTATTCAATTTTTCCTTTTCAACTTGAAGAAGCAAGTATCTAAAATAGTAGTTCTTGACAAGTATCAGTCCCTTAAAATAATCTGGCCTTTTAGGGGCTGGGGGTAATCCTGGTCAGATGTGTTTGAGAAGCACCAAATGTACTTTCTACATTTTACACTGTGATACTTCACAATGCACATTTGCATATTAAAATTTTAATCTGTCTAACTCCTTTCCAAACTTACTTAATGACAGGGCATATCTGCACACAACAGCCATTAATATTCTACAGAACGGGGGGCTCCTGGGTGGCTCAGGTCATGATCCCAGGCTCCTCTCCCCTTTCCCACCCCCCGCCGCTTGTGTTCCCTCTCTCGCTGTGTCTGTCTTTGGCAAATAAATAAAGTCTTAAAAAATATATATTCTACAGAACACACTTTCACTTATTTACAACACTACCTGTAATACCGTAGAAGAATTTAGAAAACAAACCCCCCCTCTGACCCTACTAAACTAAATGCAAACTAAACCTTTCACCCACTCCCTAAATTTTATGCAGTATTTAACAGTATTAGAAAGATGTCAGTATAGCTCTACAACTTCCTTGCTGCAATTCTGAAATCAAAAGCTCTGAAAACTGAAAGTTTGTTTCAGAAGCCTGCCACATTCTCACTTGGTGGCAAAACTTGAGAGTGAAGAAGAGGTTATTTGTATTGTTTATTTATCTCACTTAAGGTGAACATTCATATGTTTTGCTGAAAAAAACAAATATATTTGATTAGGGGGCTGGTAATCAGACCATGTAGAAACATTAATATATATGATTAGAGATCCCTTAGGGAGTTTTACACCTTTCTAAAACCCGAAAATGCTGAATTCTGAAACTCATGTAAACTACATTCCAACATTCAAAATAACACTGAGTTAAATCATTTTTATAAACACAATGTAAAATGTTTGCTTACCATATCATCCATTTCTTCTTCTTTACTGTACCGGGCATAATCTTTTCTTAAAGTTCTCATTAAAATCATTGAAACTAAGCCCACCAAGAAGATAACCATCATGAAAGAGTTGAAAATTGAAAACCAATGAATCTAAAATAACAGAAAATAAAATATCATGAACATTAAGTATCAGTCACAAAATTCATAGGTTTCATGATAACAGTAGCATGTTAGTGCGAAAAAAAAAAAGTTTTTTTTTTTAACTTTTATATAAATATCCAAACTTAAGAGACACTAGGCTGAGTAGTCACTATGCAAAAAGACTGGCTTTCTTTACAGTAAATTTCAGATGCATTAAAAACATGATTATCGTACACATATATTTTCCCAATCAATTTTATTGTACAAATAAAATACAATTGGACCACACGGTACATGTTATTTAGCACCACACACAAAGAACACGGAATCTGAAGTCAAACAGGCCTGGGTTTTAACCCAGACTCTGCCAATTTCTAGCTACGTGACCCCAGCTTTCCTATATCAAAAAGAAGGACAATAATACTATCCTGATTTGTATGGCTTCATAACACATATAAAAAGAATGATACCATGACTGACACAGAGCAGTAGATATTCAATAAATGTTACTTTCTTTCCCTCTAACTGCGCAACAACCTGGAAAACTCTTCAAAATTCCAAAGACTGAACCATCATAGTTGACTGCCATGGATCTGAGCCACCCTCCGGAATGCTATGCTTCACTTCCTCCATCCAGTTCATCTTCTCTATTACCACCCTTATTTGCTCCCTTCTACATGAGCTCTCCATGGTACAAAGAACAATGAGGTATCCCATCATGTCCCAGTGTTCCCAAGACTCTTGATTTTGATTCACTCACCCGTATGTCATAGAATTATGTCCAGATTCTGGTTTATAATCACAAGGTACACGATCTCTGAGTGCATCTCAGAACTCAGTGCCTCTGACTTCAAATTCTTCTATATTTTAATTCTCAAAAGTTCCTGAAGGATAGTTCCAAAATTTCTCTTCTCTCAGCAAGGCCCCAGTTTCATTTATTTTTCTGCATTTTCCTTCTAGCCTCCTATTCCTTCTGTCAATCTCCTAGAAGTTGTTCCACTCTTAAATCAGTCTTTCTGCTAGACTCTACATCTCTTTCATTCCCTGAGGTGCTATCCCCCCATCTCATTTAGCACCCCCTAAATTTGCACCTTTACCCAGCCATCTGCAATTGCCAAAGGTCCCCATCTACAGTGGTATCTATGCTCTGGAGTGGTTATATGGTTCTAATAAGATAATAAATGTAAAGCACATGGAAAATTTACAAGTTGTAAACTGTTGTATTATCATCTTTCAAAGTGTTTGCATGATCTTTTGTTCCTTCACTCTTCCTATAACCTCTCATTTACATATTCCATTATTCATAGATGTACTCCTGCTCTAAACTACAGGTACATATTCAGAAGATTTAACTTGAGCTAATATGCTAAGTATATGCATTAGGGTGAAGGGCAGCCCTAGCTCTGTTCCCCACCCTGAGGCTTCTGGCAAGGGACAAACTCTGTGACTCTCCCTGAAAAACAAGAGATAGCCAATTGCCTCTGCCTCTTTATAAAATCATTTTTTCCTATATTTAATAATTTATTTATTGACTACCTACTTAAGTTACAAAGGAAATGACGACTGCATTATATTCTGAAATATTTACAAAAAAGGGTTATTTAAGATTTAATTTTATCATTAAAGTATCATTCAAGATTTATAAAAGCATTCTGTAATTATAGACTTTCCCACAGATTTGATTTTGTTCTCACCCTGAGAAATTAATGATCCAAAAAAAGATGAGAAAAATTATACTTATGTTTCTTATCTTCTCTCAATTTGTCAAATTTCTGAAAAGTAGTTTTATATAGTTACTATTTAATAGTAAGAAAGATACACCTAAAATGCAAAACTTTCTAACAAAGCTCTCTGCTATTTTCTAATCTGAGACATAAACTTTAAACCAATACCCATTATAAGGTACTACCATTAACCTGACATTTTATAATATCCTTTTATTCCAAAAATTAAAAAATGTTGTTATGATTTCAAAACTATTATATCAAGGGAAGTATTTCTTAAAAATAATGAAGAAACCAGATATCACAAAAGGCTTACTAATCTTATGAACTGCTGACTCCAGCACCCCCTAGTGTTGCTAACCCAAAAGCAGCACCCAGGGTTCGTCACAAATTTTAGGACATTGGAGAAATACATACCCGAGTGGTGCCACTCACTAAGCACCAGCTATGTGTCAAAGAGGAACTAAGGCCTTTATGTGCACTATCGAATGGAATATCCCAACAGTGCACAGTACTACGATCTGTGCTCCATTATGGAGGAGGCAGAAAGCTGAGGAACCAAGTGTTGTGCCCATGGTTAGGTGGGTGGCAGCAACACTGTGTGTCCAGCTCATGCTCTTGACCCTGTGTTGGTAGTACCAGAAACCATCTCTACTGTCAACCAGTAGACCCTGCCCCTCCCGCCTACTTATGGAACTGGCTGCAGTAATTCTCCTCTCTCTTTTCTGCACTGTCAGTTTTGCACTCGCTGCTGAACCCTTCCACGTATAAAAGTGTTTCTTACATCTCAAAATAAAACCTTCTGATTCCATCCTTCCTACTTCCTACCACATCATTTCTCTGCTCCCCTTAGCTGCCAAACTTGCAGTCTCCAACTCCTCTCCTCCATGCTCTTATACCAGCTCTGTTCATATCCTGCCCCACCACTACTCCCAAACTGCTCTTTATCAAGTTTATGGATGACTTCAAATGAATCTGAAAGTCACTTTCACCTTACCTGACCCAGCAGCAACAATGCAGAACTAATCTCCCTCTCCTCCATGACACACTTTCTTCTCTTGGCTTCCAGAACACCACAAAAGCTTTCCATTCCTACCTTGCTGGGATCTCCCCAGAGCCTGAACTGGTTTCACCTACTCTCCCAATCTTTTCTTACCACCCCCAAGCACTCAGTCCTTAGTCCCCTTCTATTTCTACTGTATACTCTATTTATACTCTTCCTTGGTAACTGCATCCCATCTCATGGCTTTATTAAATACCATTTATATGCCAATGGCTGCACAATCCGTATCTCCAGCCCAGACCCCTCTCCTGAACCCCAGATTCATATACTGGGCTCGGTGCTAAGTATCTCCATTTGGATGTCTTTGGATGGACACTTTAAAACCAACATGCCCCCAACTGTACTCTGAGCTTCCCCTCCGCACCTTCTCCAAATATGGACTCTCTGCCTCAGTGATGGTGGCTCTAACTAATAGTTGCTCAGGCAAAAAACTCTGTAGAGTTCTTGTCAACCTTTCTTCATCTTGCTCTCCATCAGAAAATCCCACCCGGCTCTCCCCTTCACAATATGCTCACAGTCTGACATCTTCTCACCAACTCCCCCACTACACCTTGGTTTGAGCCACTTCCCCTCTCACTGCACTGCTGCAACAGCCTCTTGGTTTCCCTGCTTCTCCCCTTCTCCAACATGGCCTCTTTTCAACATAATAAGCTGAGTGATCCTTTTAAAAAAGAAGTGCGATTTGTCATTCCCTGAAGAAAACACTACCGGGCACTCTTTGCATTCAAAGCCTCCCCAGCAGCCATGGATGGTCTAGCTCCCACTGCTCTCTGACCTCATCCACCCCTCCTCCCCTCCCCCTGCTCCAGCCACACTGGCCTCCTTGCTATTACTCAAGCTCCCCAAGCACATTCCCACCTAATAGGCTTTTCAAAGGTATTGCCCCTGTCTGGAATATGAATCTTCCACTACCCCCCATATCCATATTCCTGATTTCCATCAACTCCTTCAAGTTTTGACTCCAAAGTCCATCTCAGGGGCTGACTCCAAAGTCCATCTCAGGGGCTTACTCTGAGCACCACAGTCAAACTACAACTAGCCTCGCCTGTGGCACTCCTGGTCCACTGCTCTTTCTTGAAGGACGTATCTTTGAACACACTATACCCTTAACTTAGTATGTCTATTACGTGTCTCCCCCTACTAGAAGGGTAAGCTCCAAGAGAATGCAAATCTTGGACTTTCATTCTCTAATGTACTCCACTTAGTACCATGCTTGACACATAGCAGGTGTTCAGTTAATAACTGCTGAAAGGAGAAATATGGGACCTTGTTCTACTAGTGAAAATGCCAAATGGCAGCCTTACCCTCAAGTTATCAACCCCCAATGGCATGAGAAACAAGGCAGGCTCACGTATTCCAATAGAAAATGTCAGTTGAGAGCCCTCGTATTTTCGAGTACTATCTAAACATTTAAGTTCTTTGTGCCTATACCTCAACCATGGTCAAGACTGCATGAACACGACATCTGAAGAGAACACTCTGCTGGTAGGGGAAGTAGAGGAGGTTGGGGAGGAAATTTTAGCTCCAGGAGTAACATGCTAGGACCCAGAGGAAAATTAGAAGTAGTGAGAGGTTCCAGTGAAGTCTGGCAGCAATGATATGAATACTAGACCACAAAAACTTAGATTACCAATAAACTTCAGCATTCCAGTCCAAAAGATCAGATCAGAAGACAGAAGATCCAAGTCAGGAAGAAAGAAGAATGGATATATCCCCTTATACTCCATTATCTTCCGATGTCCTCTCATCTCTATCCTTGAAGGAGGAAACCACTAAAATAAAATCCATTTTTTCCTATAAAGAACCAAAGCTACCACCTGTACAAAATCAGCAACAATGCCAGTGGACGTAAGAACTGAGCTCCATCTTGAGTCTGCTGGTGGGAAGTGGGGACATTTCTTCCCAGTCCTGATATTCCTTCTTATGTGAAAAGACTTCTACCAGCAAAAGTTTCTGGTCTCACTCCACTCTCATCCCTTCCTTTCTAGAAGCACACATTCTGCTCTGTTTCTGCACATTTTAAGTTTCTCAAGGGCAGGTGCTCACATACAGAAGCTTGAAATAGCCCAGCACCGAGCGCAAGAAGTCAGTCTAATTCTGAGTTTCAATATTAACATGGCCACCTGCCTACAAAATAAGTCACATTTTTCAGTATCAGCATCATTAATAATAAAAGTAAAATTCTGGTTTTTGGTTTGTTTCATCTTTCCTGTGTTACTCAAAATTGGTTTAAAGCATAGGCATGATGAAGGGGGCTTTTGACTGCTCCCCTAAAACTCTCTTATCACCCTAGGACTCTAAGCTTACATGTGAAATCACAAGTCCAATGTGTCTGAACTCCACGGCCTTAGCACAGTGCCCCACATATGGTAGATGCTTGTTAGTGTTTGTTAAACTGACCGAGCACATAATCAATGTCTCAAAATACACAATTTACCTACCCTGTGTTGAAAAAACGATGGATCAAGATATTTGTCAAATCGATCTTCAAATTTTACATCTGACTTTTTCCATTTCACCTGAAAAAAAATTTTTTCACTTAAAAGTAAATGCCAGTAAACAAATTAATAAGCTTATAACAAAACCCTGAGTAAAATTAGTAAAGATCTGGACACTTAGAACAAGAAGCTAGAGAAATGGTAGAAAGCTACTGCCAATTTGAGAGGCAGAAACACCTAAGATAAAAAACTAACCAACTTTCTTCTCTGTGTATTAACAGAAATTCCAACTTTACCTAGAGGGATCACTTCAGTTTTCAAGGACTATTAACTACTGCTGACTTGTATACTTTGACCTGATAAATACGTTAAGAACGAATTAACTATCCCAATTAAAATAAGAATCTATCCATTTTTGACTTTAGATCGCGTTAGTTTTACTACAATTATCAAACTTCTTTAGAAGTTCAGTTACATAAATATCATTTGCACTAGTTACATATGCATGAGTGAAAAAAAAAACTTTCAAAAACTGGCTACTAGCAATGGATTCATTCCAGTTATCAGGGAAAAAACTGGCAAAGAAGAGAGGCTACCTACATCAGATTTTTCTTCTTTCCACTATTTTTAATCCTAATGGAACAGAATTAACTTGACAGTTGCAAAGAGCTCTGAGAAGCTCTTACTCTGCAGGAGTATCTTATTCCAACTGATAAAGCAAAACATGGTAAACTATACCCATCCAGCAATTTTCAATACAGCATCATCTCTATCTGCAACAGTAAAAAGGAAAGAGAAACAACAAGGTATGCTGCAATCTAAAAATGTAACCATGAAAAGACATGGCTAGCTTAGCTCTAACTGCTCAATTGCAATGGTAAACTTTGCTGTAGCCAATGGTAAGTCCAGCAAATGCCAAAATTCTGTAATACAGACCTGAGGCAAATCTCCCTGCTTTTAGAAGGCTTACTTATATACATTAAGGAAATACAGTTTTAATAATATTTTGTTTTACCTTATTTTCATTTATTAAAATAGTAAAACACACTTAACTGTTACTATTAGGTCACAAACACTTCTTCTTCTATACATTTTAATACTTACTGAATATGACATCTGGATTTTAGTATTGGGAACCAGTTTCACCTTTCCTTCACTAGTTAGATTAACATCAACAATTCGATTGCCATTAAAACCTATTTCGAGTTTTTTATAGGTCCAAAGATAGTAATCTTCTCCATTTTCATCTGCTTCACCAACAATACCTACAAAAGAAATAACACTTTATACAAGGTAATATCGCTTAATGTTTAAAATATGGTAGAAGCTACAAGCCCATTAAAAAAGTTTTTATAAACAAGCATATTCTTCATCATTAGAAAAGGACACAAGTACAGGCTGGACTTCTACACTTTATTAACTACTTGGCAGACCTTCAACAGACAAATGAGTAAAGAAGATATGGTCCATATATACAGTGGAGTATTATGCCTCCATCAGAAAGGATGAATACCCAACTTTTGTAAATCAACATGGACAAGACTAAAGGAGATTACATTGAGTGAAATAAGTCAAGCAGAGAAAGTTAATTATCATATGGTTTCACTGACTTGGGGAGCATAAGGAGTAACATGGAGGACATTAGGAGAAGGAAAGGAAAGGTGAATTGGGGGCAATCAGAGGGGAAGACAAAGCATGAGAGACTGTGGACTCTGAGAAACAAACTGAGGATTCTGAAAAGGGAGGGGGGATCAGGGGATGGGTGGGCCTGATGGCGGGTATTAAGGAGGGCACGTACTGCATGGAGCACTGGGTGTAGTGCATAAACAATGAATCTTGAAACACTGAAAAGATAAAATTAAATTAAAAAAAATAACTACTTGGCAAACATAAACCATGGTCATGCCATGAACAGTCAGCAAAATCCATCACTAACTTAGTCCTCAAAGTTCATGTTTTGTCATGAGTATCACCTTCATTGTACTAATTATCACCGTATTACTTCCTAATTCCTGAAAATTTCAGGGAAGTATAGTCAATATCTGCCACGGTCATCCAGTTAGTAGTAGTCAAACTAAAATTAAAACCAAGTTCTCCAGAGACCCAATCCAGTACTTTCTCTAACAGCCTGAGATCTACACTTTCCTAAGTAAGCTGCACTTATGTGTGTATCAATAACAAAACTTAAAATGCCTCCTCTTTATGCTTCAAGTACTGGACCTATCCTTGGGAAATCACCAAAACAAAAGGAGCATTGAGGACAAATATTAATGAGGCACTAGTTTAAAATGATCATTTTGGTTTTGGTGGGGTTTTTTTGAAGATTTTTTATTTATTTATGAGAGAGAGAGAGAGAGAGCACAAGCAGGAGGGGAGGGGTAGAAGGAGAGTGGGGAGCAAACTGCCTGCTGAGCAGAGAGCCCAACACAGGGCTTGATCCCAGGACCCTAGAATCATGACCTGAGCCAAATGAAGACACTTAACCAACTGAGCCACCCAGCCACCCCAAAAATGATAATTTTGACCATAGTTTGGGATACTGAAAGAACACCCAAACAGTGTCAGGACAACAGGTGGTAGTTGAGATCTACCCCTTGTACCCTCATACTGTCAGCTAGTTATCTATGTCTATCTATCTATCAAACCTACAGACTTTCCAAGAGCCTCATCCACTAAAAAGCGACTCCTTAGGGCCTTCCCTCTTTGGTCAATGCATCTCATTAAAGTATTAGGGGAAGAAAAGATCATTTCTTCCTCTTAAGCTTATTTGCTTATTAGCCAAAGTTAATAAAAAAAATTTCTCTCAAACTGATACAAATTCAAGGAATACAGTTAATCACTGTGTTTGGGGTTGCAGAGGGATAATGAAATCTTTCTAATAATTAATTTCACCAAGGTTTATTTACCTATCTACAGTGAAAACTCTGGGAGTGGAGACACAATTACACCTAGTAAGCTATTCTCTACGGGGCTTTTAAAAGACATGGAAACACTTACCCCCAAAAAAGCCAAATAAGAATTTTCCTTCTGCCAAAAATTCCCATAGTTCAGACATTCTCAGACACCCAAATGTACTCTCCTAAACATGGCAGACCCTAGAATCCCAGGGCTAAAAAAGATTTATTTTAGGACAGGAAAGCACAGTTGCCATGTTGCTAAGGTGACCCACAGAAAAAACTGAAAAAACCCTAAGGTTCCGGAGAAGAAACCCAAAAGCAATGGAAAAGAGCACGGGAGGAACCTGCTCTCTCACCAAAAAATGAGGAGACCCTAACTAACGGGTTCTCTTGAACTACAGGCTCAGAAATCTTGAGTGAATATTCAGCACGTCTTCTTGCTACCCGTGCTGATCACAGAAATGTTGGTGTTAATGTAATACTAATTACAGTCATTTATATGAAATGCTTACTATTTATACCTAATTAACATGCAACAGAGTAGCAATGATGCATACAATTATATCTTGAGATTGACTTTCTTACAAATTTCATCTTCGCACTACATTAAACTCTGGTCTGATATTTTCAGTATTTCAGGTTGCTGCTCACAAATATAGTAGTCTGCTAACAATTTTAAGAATTAAAATATTCATTGTATATAAGAACAGGTGTCCAAAGGAAAAAATAAAACAAAACTAAGAGAATAATATGATCAAACACACTGTCTGATAGCTCACGGTGCTTTGCATTTAAAAACAATTTAATCAGATTCTTAACAAGTTCACCATCTTCACGCAGCCAAACCAGCTCTGGGACCTACCCAGTCACTAGTACACATCTGGCAGAGCCCTGTGTCTTGCAAGCTGTCACCCATATGAGAAACAAAGGGACAAAGAGCAACTGTGATCCCCAAATGCCCTGCCAACTGCAGTAAGTAAACAACTACCCAGGTTGGGGTTTTTGTTGTTGGTGGTGGGTTTTTTTGCCCCTTTTATAATATTCACTTACTTTATACTAACTTGCTAACTCATTTCAACAGTACATAAATGTAATTCCTTTCCCTAATATTGTTCTCCTGCAAGGCTACATGTAAATATATCCTTAAAAAATATAAAATAATTTATCAAGTCCAATACAAAGTTTGGATTTTACACAGGTTTGTATTAACTACACCATAATTCCTCTCCATTAATACAGATAAGTAAGAGCTAAAACAATAAAAATTTTTAGGGGGACCTGGCTGACTCAGTGGGGCAGTAGGGCATGCGACTCTTGATCTTGGGGTTTTAAGTCTGACCCCATGTTGGGTGTAGAAATGACTTAAAAATAAAATTCTTAAAAACCCATGAAAAAAATGTTAAACATATAGTGTTTTGGAAAATAACATAGGAAATACTGAAACAAGTAATTCAGGAGACTGTCTTATCTAAAAACCATATTACCAGTTCGCCATGAGAGAAAGCCAAAATAAAACTTCAAAATCCTATTTAGTTCCTTTGGTTGTATTTGGTAGAATAAGTCAAAATAAGATACAAAAAAAAAAAAAAAAAAAAAAAAAAGGAGAAGGGAGGATATTTCTGTTCAAAATACCTTTTAATTCCTTGAATCTGAAAAGTTATACTACATAAAGGTCGTATTTTGAGGGAGTTTCATACAAGGTTTGGCAATGTTAAAACCACTTCAAGTAATAGGGGACCATAAAATCATTCTGTGGAAAATACCAAAAACACATTTACTGATTCAGAGTACAAACACCTTAAGACTCATTACAATAAGTCATGTTTATCATGCAAATATTCCCAAACTTTAAATATAACACACAATATAATACCTACCCCATATTGGTAAGTCATCTATGTACATCTGGTACCAGTAGTGATTTTTGATAGCATACACAAATGCATCTCTCTTTTCTTTATCTAAGTCAATTTCACAGTAAGTGGCTGGCATCACATCATCTGTATAAGGTAAAAATTGCAAATTAGCATACTGGTTTGTAGGATAGTTACAGGAAGAAAAAGCCAACATCTCCTGAAGTTAAAATCTATATTCATAATTGCTGAATCTGGGTGATAAGTATATGAGGGTTCAGTATGTAATTTTTTCCCTTTTATAGAAGAACACTGATGAAATAATTTTAAATGAGTAACCGGGCTTAAAAAAACAAAAATAAAAAAGCTTAAGACACATAATAAAGTTTTCACTTAACATATACAAAAACTCAAAACTATGATCCTAAATAGAACGATTTCTAGCTATAATATCTCTGAGATACAAATTCATTTTAATATTCTTAGAGATACAAGTCACTAGAGGCCATAGATTCTATGAGGAATCCCAGTGACTCTTCATAATTAGAAAGATTAAAATATAAATCTCTATCTAGCAGGTATCACTGTTTATAAATTACCCAAAAGTCCCCTAGAGATGATTCATTTAAACTCTTGACTGCTTTCAAAAATACTGCTACCACAATATTGTTCAGATGGTCTCTAACCTATAAACCTCTCAAAAACATACTTATAAATAAGCACTAGGGATGCAAAGTACAACATGATGACTCCAGCTAACACTGCGGCATGATATATAGGAAGGTCTTCAAGAGTAAAACCTAAAAGTTCTCATCACAAGGAGAAAATCTTTTTCTTCACTCTTTTCTTCTTTCTACCTATTTGTGATCATTTTACAATATGTAAATCAAACCATCACACTATATGCCTTAAGCTTATACACTGATATATGTCTTTATTTCTCAGTGGAAAAAAATGTGCTTATGATCATTAGTTTCTGAACAAAACAAAATCCAAAAAACCTGCAAACACTCTAGATGTCCACTGAAATTATTTTTCGTATGTGACTTACACAATTAGAATAAAAGATAAATCTTAACAACAACAAAAAAAGAAAGCACAGTTGTTTAAGTTCTCCTGTACTGTATTATTGGTTATTTAGAATTTGAAATACAATTCCCCCCCAAGAAACAATTTTAAATTTCTTAAATGTTGATCAAAACTTCTTAAATGTACACTATACCTGAACCATGATTAGGGGCCAGCTACAGCATTATTTCCATGACAAATAGCAATCTGAGTTATAACTCCAGACACTAACAACTTGTCTCCCTAACCGTCAACAAGAAAGTAAGTTTCTCCATAATATAGCTCAGCTCAGAGTGGGTATCCCAAAACCACAACACCAAGATGGAAACACTAAAGTCCCATAAAGGAGGAATAGGGAAATACTCCTACTCCCAAAGTAGAAGATCACTGTTTTCTTGTTTCCAACAACATGGCTCCCATACAGATTTCCTTTTTATCAATGGCCCTTTTAGGCAGGGAGAAATTTAGGATTTTCATGGCAAAAACTGAGGTTGAGAAGAGAAGGGAGGGAGGATTAGGCCATGAGGTGGCTATATATAAAGGGCTCTTCCAGCAGGAGCTAGGAGAATTGGTACCAAGAGGTCCCCAGATAGGATTTCCATGGAGTGTGATAATGCACAAAGGACAGGAGGCAACTACAGCAACGAGAGAAGAAAGAGAACCACGGAGAGGTCCAGGCTTCGGTAGCAACAAACAGCTGGGGAGACCTCATAGCAAAACTCTGCAAAGCCACCAAATCCCTTGCTGCTAAAATCAGGCAGTCACTGACAATTGCCATTAACAATGAGGCAGTGTTACGTATGAAGTTCTGAGATCCACAATACAGCACTGACCTGCGCAAAGCTTTTAAGAATCCTCACAGGGTGAACTGTGTTCAGCTCTCTCTTACCCAACCATCTCTCATTCTCTCTCCTTATATGCCAGCCACACTCCACTACCTGCAGATGCCATGCATCCTGTGCTCTCCTGGCCTCTGGATTTTTTTTTTTGCCTGTGCTGGAAAGTCCACCACAAATGTCCACCCTAAAATACATCCCATCCCCCTACCCTCTCCTCCACAGAGTAATCCTTGATTCCCCACCTCTCACACCTCTCAAACCCCACAGCCTGTCCCTTTCTCCTAAGTCCTATGGCTTTCTCTCCATACCTTCCTTTGGTACCTAGGTCTACACCACTTACAACCTCATACCAGTATCTTACTTCTTCAAAAGATCATCAGGTCTTAAGAGCTATGTCTATAATAACTGCATCATTTTCATCCCTAGCTATGCCCATTCTACAGGCGCTAAACAAATAAAAAATTTAGCAAATTTTAAGATGATTTCCCACTTATTTGGCAAAGGAAAACACAAAGTGTATTACAGTATGTACGTATACATGCATGTGTGTATGATCAGGGTGTCTGCGTGTGTGTCTGTGTGTGTAGGAGAAAATGCCAATATAAACAAATGAAATTTCTGAGCAGAGTTATCTCAAAATGATTCACAAAGAGGTCTTGAAGAGTATCTTTCACTGATGTAAAATCTAGGAAATAAACGTGTCAATGGAAAAACCTATCTTTATGGCAGGCTAGAAAAAGGATCTTGGTTGATCATATGTTAATGAAATTCCCCTTGCAGACATGTGGGCAAATACAAACATCACAAATAATTGAACAGTCTGGTTGCTTAACTAAAACAGCTTTTCTCTCAGGAGGGATCCGCTCTGAAGATAACTAATGTAATGTGCCTGAATATGCCCAATCATTATTCATCATTCTACAGAGCTGGAAAACAATCTGAAAACTCTAGCGCCATAAATCACTGCTATTAAATTATAAAAGGGCGTATCTTTCTCGGATGAAATACACACCTATGAATTCTGAAGAGGATACCATTAACACTTCACCAATGTAAAAACATTATACAGGGGAAAAATACAAAACCGGAGGTAGAAAGTGACTACCGTTAATACAGATTTTTCAAGCAGAAAGCAAGTGCAGCTCCTGGAAACTACCTACCAACTACCTACCAATAAGTCTGTCATCTATTCACAATTAACACTCCAGACTAGAAACTGAACAGACAGTGAAAACACTGAAAAAAGAATGTGGTATTATTTGAGTTCTCTAAGAACATATCACACCTAGCTTTATTAGCTTCCTCTTTTGATAGCATTACCAAAATGGAAATCACAAATGCTCTACTTTAAATTCAACAGCACTGGACAATTTTTCATGAAGTCACTATAGACAAATTTATTTAAAAAAAAAAAGGCAGAAACTTGAGTTTTAGTCTGGGTTCTACTACGGATTAGCTATGTGAATAAAATTCATTTAGCTTCTGTGAACCTCAGAACCCTCAGCCATAAAACAGAGATAACATCTATGGTATCTCCTTCCTAGAGTTATTTTAAGGATTAAAAGTGTCCATACATTCACACTGCTAAGCTTCCTTGGGCCACACATCCCTATGAGAATCCAAAGAAAGTAATATCTTCCTGTCCCTCCCAAAATGTCCCCCATTCACAAAAAACTAAGTGTACAATTTCAGAGAACCCGTGGACCCCTGAAGCCATAGCTTCTGGTTCAACTTTGTACATCCAGAGCCTACCACGCTGCTGGAAGGCAGTGAGCATTTTAAAACTGCTGAATGACCAAAAAAAATGGACTGGAAAATCTGGTATAGTCATGTTAAGCATATATATGAGTACTGATTAACTGACCAACCTATCTGCAATAGAAACAGTACAATTCTTCCAGATGACTAATTGACGATACACATCAAGAACTGCCTTAAAAATGTTTATATCCTTTGATTCAGTAATTCCACTTCCAAGAATTTATCCTAATAAAAGACTCAGAGATGCATTAAAATACCCATGTGCTAGGGTAGCCAAATGCATTATTTCCAACAGGAAAAAAGGCAGGGAAAAAAAGGACAAGGAAGGAAGGGAGGAAAGAGGGAGGAAAAGACAGGAAAGGAGAAGGGAAGGGAGATGAGGGAAGAAGGAAGGAAGGAAAATAATCAGAATATCTTATAACTGGGAAATGGGGGAAATTACAATATCCAAGTTGCAGAATACTACATAAGCACATTTTTTTAAAAGTATAACAATATGAAGATAAGCTCATAGATGTTAAAATAAGAAGAGTAAAAACTAATTTACATATAACTTATTAAGAGTTAGTAAGTAGTTAGTATCTGACAAATACCAAACACTATGTGTTACAAATTTTTAAAATCATATATACAGCATGAACCCAATTTTAAAATATTCTAAATAATGTGGATGAATGTAAAGAAAGAAGGAAAGATGGAAGAAATGTTAATGGTAATTACATCCAGATCATTTTTATTTTCTTCTTTATATTTCTCTGTAGTTTCTAAATTTTGTACACCAATCCTATATCACATCAAAATCAGAAAAAAATACATACATACACATCCTTTGGGGGGAAGAAAAGACACCTGGAGTAGAACAATGTTATCAATGGCTTGAATAAGAATTTATAAAAAGCCCATGCTATTCAAATTTGCAGGTAGCCCAAGGTTTAAGGAACTGCTAACACCAAGAATACAAAACATCTAGATTCAAGATTCAGTACAAGATTCAAATTATTTGGCCTGGCTAAAACACTTTGGTTGAAACCAGGAAAACAAAATATGGCACTGAGTTTCCAGACTTCCAATTAAACAAGGCAGATTAACCACAAGTATGTGTCTCTTCCCTCCTGAAACTCCATTAAAATGTCAACAAAGGAATAAAAGGGATGTAGTACACAAGGACAAAAAGAAGACGGTAAGAAAAGATCTCAACGTACTTTTGGAAAATTGAAAACGAACAGAAGATTGCAAAGCAGAGGAAACCATAACATAAGAAAGGGGGTTGATGTCACAGAACCCAAGAGACACTTGAGACACACATCAAAAAGCCGAGAACAGATGGGAGGGCTGAAGACATAGGGGAACTGTATAAAAATATGTTTATGGAAGGCCTGGATGCCCAAGTCCCCTTCTCCACTCATTACAAAGCCAGATGAAGAACCTCAACTACCCCTTACAGTAGACCAGATGCACCTTCCCCTAGAGGACTCCACCACAGAGGCTGCAGAATTTGGGACGGTAGGGAGAGTAGAATCCAGGGACTGAAAATAGGGTGGGGGGATCAACTTAAATAAAAATCTTTAGGCTGAATGAAAGAAACTGCCACTTCCCCAGCCCTTTCCCCACTCTTTGGCAATCAGGCCTTTACCACCAGACGGATATCTGGAAGGACATACTGCATAGTGGTTAAAAGCTCAAACTCTAGGGGTGCCTGGGTGGCTCAGTGGGTTAAAGTCTCTGCCTTCGGCTCAAGTCATGATCCCAGGGTCCTGGGATCGAGTCCCGCATTGGGCTCTCTGCTCAGCAGGGAGCCTGCTTCCCTCCTCTCCCTCTGCCTGCCTCTCTGCCTACTTGTGATCTCTGTCTTTCAAATAAAGAAAATCTTTAAAAAAAAAAAGCTCAGGGGTTTGAAGTGGCAGGGGGGTGGGAGGTTGGGGTACCAGGTGGTGGGTATTATAAAGGGCACAGCTTGCATGGAGCACTGGGTGTGGTGAAAAAATAATGAATACTGTTTTTGTGAAAATAAATAAATTGGAAAAAAAAAATCCAAAAGACAAAAAAAAAAAAAAAAAAAAAAAAAAAAGCTCAAACTCTAGCACTGCGCTCCCTAGGTTCAAATCCTTATTCTGCCACTTTCCATCTGTGAATCTTTGGATAAGTTACTTACCTCTGGGCCCCAACTCCCCATCTGAAAATACATCTTATAACATTGAGGATGAAAATCATCAAGAAAGAGAATCATTGAATTCAAAACATGTAGGACTCTAACCAGCTCCTGGTATTTCTCTCTACCTGTAGTACTCTCACTTATCATTTTACTCCAGAGAAGTAGAAGAAATACTTATAAAACAATTTCATCCCTCTGTTAAGTTGGGATATTCAAACAAAGAAAACTCAAAAGATCAATAAAACAAATGGGAGGAAAGAATCCTTTAGAAGCCATCAATTTTTCAATAATATCCTTCATTATACTGCAAGAGTTCTCACACGAAGGAGAAGGGGAGTGGACAGAGACCTCCCCTGGTTAGGAACTACTATTCCAGATCATCTAAAGATCACAATGTGCCAGTTATCTAAAGAACAGATAGGCACAAACTCCGTGCTACACAATTTATTGAGAGCTTACAATGTCTTCATAACTAAGGACAGGAGAGTGAGCAAGAATGTCACTGTCCCTGCCTGGCGTAACTAACTACAGTACCTAGCAGGCTAGTGCAACAACTTGAGGATAAATCAAATCCTACAATCAGTAAACTAATTTAATGTTTCATAACTGCTAGTACCAAATTAAGTCAGAACTATAGACCTACGTTATGTGCTATTTAGTATCCATATCAATGACCATTTTTAAAATGTAAACTATTTATGAGGAACTTTGATAAATGTTCTACATAAATTACCTCACTTAAATCAAACAATTCTATCAAACAGATACTTTCCCTCACTTCAGAAGTGAGGACAATGAGATCAAAGAGGTAGAAGAATTTGTCCACAACAACACAGGTAGGCAGAGGCAGCACGAGGATGCTCCAAGTCTCTCAGACTTGTTCCTTCCGCAATGGTCAAGTTCCAAGAAGTACCCTCTAAAATCAGAAGATAACGAATTCAGGCCTGGCTGAAAGATACCCCATTTAATTCTGCCTTTTTAATTTTCTCTAAATGTGCTGAATTTAGTATTTTGTCTAGTGGAAGTATATAACATTATTGTGAGGGAAAAGGTTGTGCATAAAATCTCAAGTAAGAGGCATCCTACATTAGACTTAAAACTATTACTAGTTCCCTAAAAGTCTATTTAGTGACCTTCATTTTATGAAATACCAATCCATTTAGCCTGACAGAATCTACTAAATTTAAAAAAAGGTGTGTGTATACCTACGTTCGTGTGTGTGTGTGTGTGTACAGTATTTCCTAGTTTCAAAATACTTCCAGAATTTTATTTTCTTACGTCCTCAGAAGAATCTTTAAAAATCAAATACTTGAGAGATGAAAAATTAACAATATAAATATTTCTATAATTCACATAGGGACAAAAGGTTCTAGTTTCTGTGGCATTACTAATATGCTGTAATATGACTTGGGCAAATCATTTCATCTCTGGGCCTCACTAAGGGGAAATCAGATGACACAATCTCTAAGGTGCATCCAACCTTTAAAATTCTGTGATAGTACAAAGAACCAGGAAACCTCATAAAACATTCTTCAAAGCATGATCAACTATGTCTTTGAACAGGGCAAGCAAGGGACTACAGCAGAAAGAGAACTCTAATCAGCATTTACTTTTTCATCTCGACACTTAATTTAGTAGCTCCTTAGCACATCGGTGTTGGAGGGACAGAGCTGACAAGATTCCAAGGAACCGCCAACTCTTGGGGAATAACACCTGGCTAGTTCTTGTTCTTTTCGTCAGGTGCTCAGTCAGAAAGTAAAGCAAGCCCCACTTTTATAGCCCATGAAAACTGTTTCTCTCTATCCAATCTTTCCATATCAGCCTCAAGGAACTAATAAAAAAAGAAAGGTGAAGATAGCTGAATGACTATTCTTTAGTAAATAGGGCGAGGATTTCAAAAAGCTACGAAATCTGTCCATGGTAGCAAAGTAGGACTCAGAGTTTTTACGTATCTGCTCTCTCTGGTTCCTCCAAACATGCACCAAACATGAAAAAGGAGAAATTTAAGTGAATAAATGCAGGATTGAGATTTCAAAGATCCCACTATCTAGTCTTAAGTTTCTCCTTACTTGCAATTAAACATTTAGGTTACCTGATTAAATTAAAACACAGGCCTCAGGGCATGTTTACAGTAATTCATAAAGTTACAGACCAGGCCCCTGTGGTTTAAATTTACAACTTAATTTTATAATTAAGCCTCAAAGAATATAGTGGAGGAGTGGAAAGGGGGAGAACGCAAATACATATATCGATTTTGAACAACGGTAACAAAAAAAATACTCTAAACACAAGAATAAAACGTAACCAACCAAAACTAAACATCTTTAAAATATTATTTTAAAACATCTCAGATCAGGGAGGCTGGGTGGCACAGTCAGTTAAGCCCCTGCCTTAGGCTCAGGTTGGTGATCTAGGGATCTTGGGATCAAGCCCCACATTGGGCTCCTTGCTCAGCAGGGAGTCTGCTTCTCCCTCTCCCTCAGCTCCACTCCACCCGATGCTCTCTCTCTCACTGGTGCTCCCTCTCAAATAAATAAAATCTGTAAATAAGTAAAATCTCTCAATTAGATCCTCCTCTCAAAAGTGCAAAAATAAAAAAAACTAATAAAGTGCAAAAATACCAGAAGTCAGTATTTTACGTTTGCAGACAATGAAGTCAAAATTAGAGTAAAGAACTTCAGTAAAATCAATACAGTAAAAGAAATAGGATTAAAATTCAAAGCTCCTGATTACAAGATCCAAGCTCTATTCAAAACTCAAGATGCCTCATCAAAGATCCTGTAAAAATTCAATTACTCAGGCTTCTGCTCACTGAGTTAAAAATGTCTATGCAGGAAATACACTCTCTGGCAAATTTCACAGAGGAAAATTAAAAGTTTAAACATACTTAAAGGGCCTGATAAAATAGATGCCAGCATAATAAACAGATGAGTATTTCTTCCAATTTTAACAAGTCTTTGACCCAAATTTTTTTTAACTTTTTATTTGTCAGAAAAAGAGACAGGGGGGAGGACAAACAGGGGGAGCAGTGGGCAGAGGGAGAAGCAGGCAGGGGGAGAAGCAGGTTCCTCGCTGAGCAAGGAGCCTCATGGGGGACTTGATCCCATGACCCTGGGATCATGACCTGAGCTGAAGGCAGATGCTTAATCGACTGAGCCACCCAAGCGTCCCTGACTTAAAATTTAAAACCACACTACCCTATAAGAACTGAGGGAGTAAAATTAATACATACTGATTAATACATTCTGAGCTAAAGGTACAGTTTGGACTTGAGGCTTTACACAAGATTTTTAGGTATCCCATATACTCCACTATATCCCTGCACCTCCAAAACTTGTGAATCTATGAAGGCCTTTCCTGACCACATACATCCAGTCACTAGAGAGTTTACCAGAAATCACTTTTCAGAAAGAAATAGCATAGGGAAATATAATTTTATTAACAATTATTATTATTTTACAAATATTCCAAATAAATCTTTGCTACTAACATACTTTTCTAAATGCAATACATTTAACTTGTAGATTAAACATTTTTTAGAGTCTAGAGCCGTGGTTCTCTAAGATCAATTAGCAATGCCTGAAGACAGTTCTGGTTGTCACAACTGGAGGGTGCTACTGGCATCTACTGGATGGAAGCCAAGAACTCTGCTAACCATCCTAGAATGTACAGGACAGCCTCCCACAAAAAAGAATTATCTGGCTCCAATGTCAATAAGGCCTAAAATGAGAAACCCTGATCTACAATCTAACTTGTATTACAAGGACTACTAAGGTTTACTTACCTTTGAATTTAATATCCAGACCACTAAATTCCAATTCAACTCCTTGAAGTGCTTCTCCCAGAGTTTCATGGTAATGACTGATACTTTTTTTTGAACCCACACAGAATGGAAGTGAAAAGTACTTATATGTCTCTTGGCGATTATGGTAGGGCCCAACAGTATTCATCCATAAAACGACTTCCTCTTTATCTTGATACTGAAACAAAAAAAGCATATCTTAATACTTTTTTTAAAAATCTAATTCAAATTAAGGGAATATTTGTTATTTGTGCTAAACAAAAGTATACTGTCTCTGGGAACCTATAAAATAAAATACTTTAAGTTTACTTTAATCTGATGACCAATGCCCACACCTTAAAACAGACACTTGGTGAATTTTACAATAAAGTCAAAATCAGAGCTCAAGACCCTGAGATCAAGACCTGAGCTGAGTTCAAGAGTCAGATGCTTGAACAACTAAGCTACACAGGTGCCCTGACACTTAGTGAATTTAAAAATTTTATCTTCTGATTGTGGTCTCAGGCAGATTCTTCTTAAACTTTGTTTTAGAGAAGGTATTATATGAACACAGTCCAATAGCACACAAAAGTCCAATAGCACATCAAATAATGATGAACTCAGAAACATTATTATTCACCGTGCTGATATGGTCATGGAAGGAAGAAAGAAAATCAATAGCTTACCCGAAACCCATGTTAATCATTAGAAACTAAAAAAAAAAAAAAAATCTAATGTTGCCAGCAAACACAAATAAAATTTCATCTACTTTCTAATCTTTTCCATGGCCACTGTTCAAAGTACTAGAAAGGAGAGAAATGACTGAACAAAAGGAAGAGAAAGCCACACTATGGAATCCCCACAGTCCATTCAAGCCATCATGCTATTCCCAGCCCTGCTTTATTAGCCGGAAAGACATACACTGTATGCATATTTCTTTGAATAAAAAACTATGGTTCTCCCCATCAGCAAATACTGTATGTAGCTAAATCTGGAGTGCGGTTCAATGACTTTGGGTAGGTGACTTCACCTTTCCAGCATTGGGGATGTACCAAAGATTTCTAAGATCTCAAGTTCAAAATTCCTGTGATTCTATGAAAAGCAATTATCCAAATAATTTTAAAACTAGTAATCCTAATCAGCAATATAAATTGAAGACAACACTGGATACAATTTAAGTCAACTAGTAGTACAGAAGTTAAGGCACTGAACAATTACTTAATGAGTGCCTGCCACATACCAATAAATTATGTTTGTAACTGAGGATACAGCTTTGAACCACACGTTCCCTGTGCTATGGAGCTCAGATAACTGGAAAGATGGACACTGAACAATTATAATAAAGTAAGGTGCAACAGAGCATGTAACAGAGGAAGCTATCCAACTAACCAAACTACCAAATTCTTACCTCCAGTGCTCCATTTAAATTATATAAATGTTTTTGATCAAAATCCAATCACTCCAAAACCATATTCATCCCAACCAAATCTAGCCTTTCTTTCCTCTTTGTTTTTCTAATGGTACCACCATTCTCTCAAACAGGAGTCTCAAACCCCAAGTTCCTCTGTATTCCAAAAAATACTGACTTGTCTACTCTTACCCAGAGCCTCTACCTCTTCCTTTTGATTCACACCACCAGTACCCTATGACTTAGATCTAATCACCTCTTCTTCAAATATAATAAATATCTCATTGTTCATATAAAATATCATCCAGATCATTAAGAAAATAATAAACTATCCTACTTTTTGAATATATGAGACACATACCAAGCATAGTGGTATTAAGGATACACAGCTAACCCCAGAACAATGCAGGGTTAGTGTCACCAACACACCTCACAATCAAAAATCCATTATGTAACTTCTGACTCCCCCAAAATAACAGCCTACTGTTTACCAGAAGCCTTACTGGCAACATAAACAGTCAATTAACACATTTTACTATGTTATATGTATTACATACCATATTCTTACAATAAAGTAAGTTAGAGAAGAGAAAATGTTTAAAAAATTATAAGGAAAATACATTTTATCATACTGTACTGTATTTATGGAAGAAAAACACTGCATGTAAGTGGACCTATGCAGTTCAAACCCATATGGTTTAAGGATTAATGTACAGATAAATAAAATACTGTCCTTTCCTTTAAGAAGTTCACAATCCATAGTGGAGCCAGACAAGTAAATGCTTAACAATGAATATGTGTTAAAATTAAGGTAGTAAAGGGCTACTCTAGCAACAATAAAGGAATGATTAATTCTGCCTTGGTAGAGAAGAGTCAGAATGAATAAAAATACAGAAAATCATAAGTGGTTTCAAGTGAATTCAGAAAAACAATTATATATAATCTTCACATATGAAGGAATGAATAAAGGTCTCATATATCCATACATCGCCACTCAGTTATGCATGCCACGGCTCTTCCATCCAACGCTCATGGTCACATAGCACCAATCAATCAAGGTACTCCCTTCTGCTAAATATAGATGGTTATAGCATAAGAATTCTCAAAGCAGTGAGCTAAACCAATCAATTATCAACTAACCAGAACTGGTATTAGAAACCAGACCTGCTTGCTAGGCAGAAAGCTCTCGGCACAGTGTAATGTACACAAAAAATATTTAATAAATACGATGGGAAAACACTGACAAATGGTGAAATGTAAAGTTCATTAGCAACTGACTTAAAAAAAGCTTGAAGTATGTGTACTGACTGATATGTGGCACTGCTTGCAACAGTACCCTTTTAGAGAAAAAAGTAAGAGGAGGTAACAAAATACACTTTGTTTTAGAGAAGGTATTGTATAAACATAGTCCAACAGCACACGAACATCCAATAGCACATCAAATAATGATGAGCCCAGAAACAACATTATTCACTGCGCTAATATGGACATGGAAGGAGGAAAGAAAATCAACAGATTTTCTTAAGATTTTTTTTCCATTTAAGATTTGAATGAACAAGAGGACCCATCAATGAGGACCTTGTCATTAATCCTGCTGAGAACGCAGCAATGTTCAAATGTTACTTGTAAAAATAAGCACAAGAACACTTTCTATAAATTCCAATACTCATAATTCCTTTAAAAATAGACAAAAACTTGAACATAAATACTTGTTAAAATAGGGCTTTCGTTTATTTTATACAAACTGAAACATAAGATTAATATAACTGAAGGGTCACAGTGTATGTTCATCTACACATTCTGAAGTCACTTATTTTAGCCTTTTGGGAAACCTGAACAGGGCAGGAGGCTTGTCATGACATGACAGAAACTGCACGGTCACAAAACCTACACCATTCTGTAGCCACAGAGTCCTTTTGGGAAGAGGACTGAAATAATAATTAGAAATATATGTACATATTTAATACACACACCTTCATACATATACAGACACAGACACATACAGGGGGTGTGGTCAGGGTTAACATTAAGTCAAAAATGCCCCCTTTCTTTTACACTACCCTGATCAATACAATGAATTTAAAATATTACTTTTCATTGCAGTTCTTGATTATCCCTGACAGTAAGTGCTCCCAAGAGAAGAGTTCTTTTTCAAGACAGAAAATGTATCTTAAAAATATCTTGAAATTAGAAAATATCGAAAGACTTAAAACAACTCTTTAAAAAGGAAAAAAAAAAAAATCTTTCCGTAAAGCTGCTGAGACAGTCCCTGACCTGCACCACTCTGCGGGAAAAGAGCAACAGGTAAGCTCTTCTCTCTACTCATGGCTAAAAGGCTAACCTCATTCACTTTCAAAACACTCCATGAAGTCCTAGCAAGCTCTTTTAAATCCTTTCCTTGGAAGAACTCTGAGCTGGCCAATGAAACTGAGAAAGATTGAGTTTTGTAACTTCCCTGCAGAGCATAACCAGAAAAAGGGGAGAAAAAAAGCCAAGGAAGCACAGCAGTGAATGGGGGGATCTCTGAGCACGGTGGTGGCTCCTTCCATGAGGCCTTCCTGGGAAGCAGCCGAATGAGAGGAGACCAATTCAGGCGAGCTGCTTTCTTCACCTCACCGTTCCTTTCATTTTCCAGTTCTCACTGATAAAATGAATTTCTGAGCTGTCCACTCTAGCCAAAATGGCTTATAATACGGTCTTCCCTTCATTTCTTTTCCTACCTTGTTTCTCATGCCATTCTCCCAAATCTATAATGCCCTCCTTCTCTCCACTTAGCCAAGTTCTACTTATCCTTCAAAACCACTCAAATTCCTCCTTTCTCAAACCCTTCAATTGTGATGAGGTAAAGCCTTTACAGACCAATCCCTAACATGATCTCACCATCTTTTCTGACAGTATCATTAACTAACACTTAATAAACACATACTATGTGTCAGGCATAGTTCTATGGTCTTTACATGAATATTTAATCCTCGCAAAATTTTTAAGATAAATCCTAGTATTTCCCCATTTTACACACTTACACAAACTAAAGAACATAGATGTTAAATAATTTGTCCAAGATAATATAACTAATTAGTATCATGCTTACAAATTTGGGACTACATTTTTTCTAATCCCTAGTCAGTTTCATTAGCTAAAAAGCAAAAACTAAATGAAGAAAATATGAAAAAAGTACAGCTGTACAAAGCAACTAAAGACAGTACTGAATAGCGAACAACTTTTCCATTTGAAACTTTAATCTGCCCCCAAGAAAAAACCTTCCTAGGAAGCTACTTGTGTTCTAATTTCCAAAGGCATGACCTTTATTCTCAAGATGTCACCAATGTTAGGCCTCTCTTACTTAAATACTGTTTATGTGCTGGAAAAGGGGAGACACAGAGGTTTCCCTTCTTGAATTACTTTTTCTCAGGAGGAACACTTTAGGAGATAGTGTTACTGTTGTACTCATGTAAAATCTGAATAAAGAAATAAGAATTTATATATACAGGCAAAGCACTAATGGCTCAGAATAAGCACCCAAATGCCACTACTTTCATGGGATGAAGTAAAAGATGCATGTTTTAAAACTATGTATCTGAGAAAGCAAAAATCTAGTTCTGAAAGTATTTCAGAAATCATAATTTCAATGTCTTTTATTTATTTAAAACACAGCACAATTTTAATACAAATAAATGATAAAATATAGAAGTATATTTTGGGATAGTCCCTTGAGATAACTGTGCTCTCTCCCTCTTTCTCAAAATAGCTTTGTACCTAAATAAACTTTGAGTCTATCATAGAGTACAGCTGAAAATAGGACAACGAATTATGGCATTTCCTAAAACTGATCTATATTAAAGTACTCACAGCTTCACCTGTAGTAAAGAATTTGTTCTCTATAAATCTTCAAATAAGTTTTAAGAGTTCCTATACTTTTTTTTTTTTTTAAGATTGTTATTTATTTATTTATTCGCCAGACAGACACACAGCACAAGAAGGAATACAAGCAGGAAGAGTGAAAAAGGGAGAAGCAGACTTCCTGCCCAGCAGGGAGCCTGATGGTGGGGAGTGCAGTGGAGCATCCCAGGACCCTGGGATCTTGACCTGGGCGGAAGGCTAACGCTTAACTACTGAGCGGCTTAACTACTGAGCCACCCAGGAGCCCCTCTTGGGGCTATTCTTTTAAAAACAAAGACAAAAGGCTGCTATTTGCCAAAGGAAAGCAAACAAACTATTGCTAAAATCACTCAGTGGTATAACTGTTTATAGCAGAGGCTGATTGTAAACTACGCACAGATCAGGTCCTTCTAACACTATCTACCAGAGCTACAATGGGCCATGAAGAAATGGGGAGTTTAGCCTAATTAGAGCCCTAAGTCACAAAAGGAATCCCAAACACTATGCATCTTAAATGAACAATGGTCTCGATTGGTTCACTGTGCTTTAAGCAATAGGGTTTCTCGCTTCCAACACTGCATGTTCTTGTTCCTAGTAGCTCCCTAATTACTCCAGTCACTGAACAAGCACTGATGAAATACCACTGTGCCAAGCACAGAACTGGGGTATATTAACAGACTAAAAGAAAGAAAAAAAAAAATAACTTTGTGACCCTAAGGAAACAACCCATAAAACTTCAAGACTGCAGTACAAACCATAAAATGCATTAAGATTCTGGTGCCCTTCATTATTGGTTTTTGGTGCTGACACCCTTACATACTATTACATACTATTGCTACAAGGCAAGTAGAAAAAGCAAGGACTAGAGAGTCAGTAGGCCTCTTCAGGTCATGGGGAAAATGAGTGTGTTGGATTAAATGATCTCAAGACTTTGGAGTTCTAAAATTCTGATTCTCAATTTGAAATCTTTTTAACAGAGTCCTTTGGAATCTTGGGAGACACAGTACTCTAACTATAGATGTTTCCAAGTTCTCTGAGTTTCAGAAAACCAAATAAGCATAAGCCACACCTTCTACATCCTTGACTCACTCTAAAAAGTCTTTTTTATGACCCTTAATCACATATTAAGGGCTATGTTTCATGAAAGCGCTTATTTTTTTACTCCAAACAATCTGTCCTGCAATCCATTTATGATTCTAGTGTAGAAAGGTGAAAGGACACATCTTTATATATTCTAGATGTTACTATATAGCCTCTAGAAGTCAACAGCGTATTTCCTTCTCATTATCCTTGTGAGAACATTATAAGAGCTCTGCATTAAAAAGTGCATAAAAAGGACGCCTGGGTGGCTCAGTTGGTTAAGCTCCTGCCTTCAGCTCAGGTCATGATTGTGATATCCTGGGATCATGTCTGGCATCGGGCTCCCTCTGCCTGCCACTGCCCCTGCTTGTGACCTCTCTGTCTCTGACAAATAAATAAAATCTTAAAAAAATAAAAATGCAGGTCTCCTTGTTCAACATTTATTAAGGAGTTCCCGGCTGGCTCAGTCAGTGGAGTATGTGACTCTTGACCTCAGGGTCATGAGTTCAAACCCCATGATGGATGTACAGGTTACTTAAAAAATAAATAAATAAATAAAAATTTCTAGATGGTGGGCGCCTGGGTGGCTCGGTGGGTTAAGCCACTGCCTTCGGCTCAGGTCATGATCTCAGGATCCTGGGATCGAGTCCCGCATCGGGCTCTCTGCTCAGCAGGGAGCCTGCTTCCTCCTCTCTCTCTGCCTGCCTCTCTGCCTACTTGTGATCTCTCTCTGTCAAATAAATAATAAAATCTTTAAAAAAAAAAAAATTTCTAGATGGTGACAGAAGAGCATCAAATCAAGCAAAGTATCCAATGCTTGCACATAGTATGTGAGTGCACAGGTCAAATGCCCATTAAATGGGCCCTATCCTTCCTTAATGCTATCCAAACATTTCTTCAGTAACAACCCATTAATGGAGCTAGACTTACCCAAAAATTTCTTTAAGAAGTTAAAAATATTATCAATACAGAGAACTACTCAATTTAATACCAAGTGTTTTACTGTCCTATTTTTACAATGAAGGGCTGCAGAGCATATTCTATGAAAGTGTAAAAGACTATTAATTCAGACTGAGCTCAAATCCTACCTCCTTCCCCACTGGTTGTGTGGCCTCAGACAAATAATTTAACCTCTCTAATGTTGGTTTCCCTATCTATAAAAAGGGTATGGGGCACCTGGGTGGTTCAGTAGGTTAAGCCTCTGCCTTCAACTCAGGTCATGATCTCAGGGTTCTGGGATCCAGCATCACTGAGGATCTCTGCTCAGTGTGGAGCCTGCTTCCCTGCCCCCACTCTCTGCCTGCCTCTCTGCCTACTTGTGATCTCTGTCAAATAAATAAATAAAATCTTTTTTTTTAAAGGGTATATATTATCTCTCTCACAGGTTATTTATATTTAAAATAAGAGTTAATATATGTAAAGTACTTAGAACAGTGCCCAGCACATGTTGTCAACAACAGTCCTAATAGTTATTATTTCTTTCTGGAAACTATCTTCACAGAAAGTTAATCTAAAGGGCAAACTAACTTCTGAGAATTGCTCTCTAATTCATAATTCAACCCCCCCAAGTTTTTATTACACACCTACTCAATACCATTCCCTTGGCAATTTTTCTCCTCCTTCAATATCATTCTTTCTTCATTAGCTACTTCCATGCTCTTGGGGAAAAAAATCCACTTGACCATAACCTTTTCAGTACTTTTATCTGGCTAAGGTGAATGCCCAGTTTTCAAAAAATATTTTTAAGAAACTTGGGAAAAGTAAAAATTTTGGCTAATAGCAAAAAAAAAAAAAAAAAAAAAGACACTTATTTAAATCTTATACTTATGGCTTAATGTTATTCTTCCTACAACATTTTTGCTTTTTAAAAGCAAAATGGGGCACCTGGGCGGCTAAGTCATTAAGTGTCTGCCTTCGGCTCAAGTCATGATCCCAAGGTCCTGGGATCGAGATCCACATCAGGCTCCCTTCTTGGCAGGAAGCCTCCATCTCCCTCTCCCACTCCCCCTGCTTGTGTTCCCTCTCTTGCTGTGTCTCTCTCTCTGTCAAATAAATAAAACCTTTAATAAATAAAATATAACCAAGTGAGACCAGTTCAATCTAGACACAAATAAAATGAAATGGATTCTAAATCTTTCTGCCCAGCAATTACCCCACACATACTATATCCTCTCAAAAAGCATTTCTCATATATTTTACATTCTATTACTGGTATAAAAAATTGAAATGTTCCCGGCAATAAAATTTCAGTGCAATCTGTATTTATACTTTACATCTGTAAATTAAACTCAGTCCTTTCTATATACCTCAAATTTGTGAAATATTAATAGTTTTCCCTATTTATAACGGTCTATATAAAACACAAGATAAAAAAGAAGAATACTAATCTTAAACTTGTATGCCTGTATGCCAAGAAAGGGCTGTGAGTTTTATCTGGTAACTTTCCTTGAGTGTTCAAAAAACTGGAAAAATTATTAGTGACAATACAACTGACTAAAAGGATGCCCACTGCAAATGAACATGTTCTTACACTTTCAGATTTTACCTGACAGAGAAAACAACAGGAAACAGTTCTTTAATTTTACTGTTTGAACTATGAACAAAATTATCTTAAGGTGAAGTCACAAATATAGCACGAAAACATGTCACTGATTTCAGATTCGTGCCTCCAAAAAAAATACATACACACACACACACACACACACACACACACACACACGAAGTTTCTGGCTGTGACTGAAGGTAAAACAGCCAAAAGCTTAGAGCTTCCATTAGCTAAAATAAAAGCTCAGCCAACCCAGGAACTAGAGAAAAAGTCTGGTTGATGACAAATAAAATCTAAAGTAGGGTCACTGAATAAATAAGGACGATCGCTTCACTTCCTCACTTATCAGGAATGACAGCAAGACTCACCCAAATCTTTCAGATCTAGTACGTACACAACCTCTCACGAAAAATCACGTCATTAATGAGTTCCGATATTTAAAAAAAAAAAAAATTACTCGCTAAGCAACATCTCAGTTCCCAAGACTTCCCTGCCTGGTTCGCACCTACCACTCCGAAAACCATCGAGTTACAGCCCTCAGTGAAAGTCATTTGAAGAGTAGTTAACATCCAGGCTTTGATGTGAAAATGCCAATTAAATAAACAACCAATCACTTTTTAAGCCAAACGCGAAAGGGACTGTTCTCGGCCCACATGAACCCTGGGAACTTCAAGACCCCCTGAAGCTGCCCGGAGACCCCCGGGATGGGAGCCTCATCTAGGGGCTGGAAAGGGTGCGCAGAAAGTTACAAGCAAGGCCCAGAAACGAGTGCGTGCACACTGAGTGCATGCACGTACACGTGTAACCTGCTCTTCACCCCAAGTTTATCGGGGCCGTCCCCACGCCAGGGGCTTGATCAGGTTTGGGCAGGAGAGAAAATAAAGGCCAGTGAGGACCAAGGAGCGGCGGATATTTCCTGGTTAGTGTATGACGGGTAATCGTGATGCATCCATCTTCCGCTGTGTCGTAGCCCCCAGTAGCCAGAGCGCAGCTCTCTCCCCCGGGGGCACCAGCCCCGAGCCCGGCGGCCGGCGGCGGCGGCCCCTCCCCGGGGAAGTGAGCGCCGACCCCCACCACGGTCTCGCCCCGGCCCCCGGCCCCCAGGCCCTCCAGCGTGGCGCCATTTAGGTGCGGGTTGGACAAGGAGGCCCAGGCGCTGGGGAGAGGAGTCCTGCCCCGGGAGCGCCCACAAACGCCTCCTCCCAGCTCCCGGGGTTTCTGCTCCGCCAGGCCCAACCGGAAGGCGTCCTCCGCGGCCGCGGGGCTCCGCCGGGGCCGCCCAGCCCTCCAGGCCGCGCCAAGCCGGACTGGGCGGCGGGCCGGCCGAGGGTGGGGGGGCGGCCACTCCGGCCGGGGGAGGCTCTCACCGTGTGCTCGTGCTCGTCCGCCCGGGCCCGGGGCAGCAGCAGCAGCAACAGCGCGGCGGCCGCCGCCACGCCGGGAGCGCCCGGCAGCGGCCTCATCCTCCGCGCTCCCACCGGCACGGCGCCGGCGCACCGACTCCTCCTCCTCCGCCGCCGCCTCCTCCGCCGCCGCCGCCTCCGCCGCGGCCGATTCGCATCCACGGGGCGCGGACAGACGCACGGGGCCCGGGCCCAGCCGCTGGCTCCTCCGCGCCGCCGCCGTCACCGCCCGCTCCCGAGCCTCCCCCGCCCCCCGGCGCCTCTCAGCCTCTTCCTCTGACTCAGCCACGTCATCCGGCCACCCCGGCACACGCCGGAAGTGCCTCGCGACGCGGGCCCGCAACCGCCGCCGGCCGCCTCCGACCCCCGGGAGACGCGAGCCGTGGCTGCCCGGGGCCCCCTGCTCCGGCTGACCCGCGCGCCGCCCGGTCGCCCGCCTGGCCCGCTGGGGCCTCCGGGCCGCCCGTCCCTGGGGCTCGGGAGCGGCGGCGCGCACCCACGGCCTCGGCCTGGAGCTTCGCGCCGGTACTGACCCGCGCGCGCTTCGGGCCGCGTCCGGGCGCTGGGAGCTCTGTGACCTTGGCCAAAACGTTTTACGTTTTCCTGGCCTCGATTTCCTCGGCTGTGAAATGGGGTGGGACCCGCAGCCCCTGGAGCTTGGGGGATCAAATCAGATAGCGCTTTGCAGGCTCCCGTCCACCGCCATGAAAGAATCACGCGCGCCTCTCATCGTCGTGGGAGATTGTTAGACCCGTACAGGAGTGGATACGTGTTTTAGAGTCACTTGACTATTTATCAGGCCCGTACTAATCGATCTTGTTGAAATTCTTACTCATTTATCTGTCCGATTATACCGTTGGTCTCCTGTCCACAGACTTCAACTCCTCTTGGAACCCGAGCTCTTCTAAGCAGAGATCCTGTGTCCAGAACAGTGCCAGGCCCGTAGCAGGAACTTTAAAAATGCTTGTCGTGTAAATACGGCACCAAAACGCTGGAACCTGTAGTCGGGCAGTCCCTTTTCAACCATCGTAAGTCAACAAGTGGATTTGTCAACAAGTAGGATTTGATCTTAGAAATGCCTCAAAATCTAGTTTTCCTTTCTTCTGCCAATAACAGCCAATCTCCATCTCAACGTATTGCAACAATCTAACAGGATCCCTGCCACCAATCTTCCCTCCCCGTTTATCCTCTCCAACAAGTGCCAGAGTGACCTTTCTAAAAAGAAACCTGATTATATCACTCTCTTGTTTAAAACACTCCCTGAGTAGTAGCTGGGTGGCTCAGTCCGTTAAGCATCCTACTCTTGATTTCAGCTAGTGTCATGACCTCAAGGTGTTAGGATCCAGCCTATATCCAGCTCCTTGATCGACGGGAGTCTACCGGAGATTCTCTCCATCGTCCCCCACCCTTCCGACGGGAGTCTACCGGAGATTCTCTCCATCGTCCCCCACCCTTCCCCCTGCTCGTGTACCCTCTGTCTAGAATTAATCTATTTTTTTTAAATTATTTTAAAACACTCCTTGAATTTTGTTTAAATAAATCATGGAAACACAGCTAAAATTTTCATCTGCCAGGCACTATTCTGAGCCCTTTACACCTGTTGACTCATTTAATACTCAGAAAAACTCTATGTAACAGGTCCTATTAATATGTTCATTTTACAGGTACGATTAATGGAAGCGCAGAGAGGTTAAGCAGTTTGCTGAAATAGTAGTCAGTCCCAAGCAATCTGTTTCCAGAATCAGTCTTTCTTACTACTAGTAGACCTCCACCTCTACAGTCATTTTTAAAAACGAAATAGACCTGTATGTACTGGCATGCAGTGATATTAAGAACTACTTTTTTTTTTTTTTAAAGATTATTTATTTTAGAGAGAGAGCATGTGCATGCAAGAGGGACAGAGGGAGAGGGAGAGAGAATCTGAAGCAGATTCTGTGCTGAGCACAAAGCCCAACGCAGGGGTCGATCTCATGACCCTGAGATCATGACCTGATGCAAAACCAACTGTCCACCCAGGTGCCTCAAAAGATACTTTTAAATGAAAATGCTGACAAAATAGATATAATCACATTTAAAAATTTTATTTACTTATTTTGAGAGAAACAGGGTGAGCAGGGGCAGAGGCAGAGGGAGAGAGAACTCAATACTTATGCTGAGTATGGAGCCTGATGCGGGACTTGATCTTGAGACCTTGATATCACGACCTGAGCTGAAATCAGGAGTTGGACGCTTAACTGACTGAGCCACCCAGTGCCTGGAATAGAATATCATTTTAAGTGGTCCTAATTTCTACCCAGGGAAAACAATCTGAAAGTTTATGATGCAAGCCATTCACACCAGGTAAATTTCTTCTTTGTACATACCTGTTAATATTTGGATGTTTTTTTACAATGACCATGTGCTATGTATATAATGAGGGGGGGGATTTCTTGCTAAAGGACAGCCCTGTTAACAGGCAACTGCACAATCAGACACCAATTTATCAGACTCCGACTGCCACTAATCTCTGTCCTGGCTTCATCCCAATATTTCCCCAAAATACCATGTTTGTTTGTTTTTTTAAATACTTGTGTGCCTTTGCCTAGAATACAAATAAGTGGACAATTACTAGATACTCTCCTTCCAGGCCTAAGTGAATTATCATCTCTTCTGTGAAACCTTTTATGACTCCCCCCTCAAGAAGTTGAGCATCCCGGGGCGCCTGGGTGGCTCAGTGGGTTAAAGCCTCTGCCTTCGGCTCCGGTCATGGTCCCAGGGTCCTGGGATCGAGCCCCGCGTTGGGCTTTCTGCTCAGCAGGGAGCCTGCTTCCTCCCCTCTCTCTCTCTCTCTGCCTACCTGTGATCTCTATCTGTCAAATAAATAAATAAAATCTTTAAAAAAAAAAGTTGAGCATCCCTTCTCTGGCACTCCAAAAGCATTCAATATGTTATGCCATAGTTACCACTCATCATCTCCTCTTCTGTACTACATTCTCACCTTCAAAAAAAAACTTTAACAATTATTAGTCCAGTAGAGTTTTCAGGAATGTGAATATATTGTTTATTTTAAAGATTTTATTTATTTGAGAGGGAGAGGAAGAGAAAAAAAGAGCCCAAGCAGGGGGAGCGAAAGAGGGAGAGGGAGAAGCTGGATCCCCACTGAGCAGGGAGCTGGGTGCAGGGCTTGATCCCAGGACCCTGGGATCATGACCTGAGCCGAAGGCAGACACTCAACCGACTGAGCCAGCCAGGCGCCCCTACATTCTGACCTTCAGTGATGGCAAGGATGATCATTTGTACATCTTTGTACCTTCCCCAGCTGCTGGAATAGCTTTCATCACATATAGACACTCAAACTATCTGCTGAGTGAATGAAGACATTAATAAGTGAAAAGTCAAACTGCATAGAGGATTTACACAACACTTTCTAGCCAGTCTAGAAGACATCACAAGGCAGTATGTGATTAATTGCTGAATGAATCGTACACCAGTAATTGCTATAGAAATCAGAGGAGGCATCTTATACATCTTTGTAAATCCCCTAGAGCACCTAGCAAAGTGACTTGCTCATAGTGAAAGCTCAGTAAATGCTCCGTGAATGAATAATCACTGCTTTTGAATCGAGTGATGATGCACAATTGAAGAACAAGCAGTGTAAGTGCTGAATTAAGATGGATGAGTCGCTTCTTGCTTGAACATCCATTACCAGCCTCCACAGATCTGAAGCAGCAAGCATCCACTGGGGAGCACTGGGTTGGCAACTGCTTGGGGGTGGGGAGGACACAAGAAGAATTTAAAGCATCCATGTGGGGAGTGTAGACTTAAAACCAGGAAATTACACATGCAACAGAGAACAGGCAGGTCAGTGTACAAAAAAAGATCCGCACAAAATGTGACCAGCTGTGCAAATGTTCCAGAGGCAGTAAGAGCAATGGGCAAGTAGAAAAGAGGAACCCCTATTTTGGTGGAGTATTTGGAAAAGTTTAATGGTGGGAAGAGCATATAAGGTCATTAACTCAACAACTATTCACCAAGCTCTGCTATGTGCCAGGAATTCTGGTAGGTACTAGGAAATGATGATGATAAATGGCTTCAGGTGATAAAAGTCTGATAATGGTAGGTATGGAAAGAAAGAATAGGAATCAAATAACTGGCTAGAGGAAAAGGAATGTGGCTTCTAATATCTTTGGAAACTGACAACTTTACCCTAAAAGTTAAGACTCAGAAGTACCATCAAAATCAGGGCTGTTCTGGGGATCTGGGTGGCTCAGTGGGTTAAGTGTCTGCCTTTAGCCCTGATCACGATCTTGGGGTCCTGGGATTGAGTCCTGTAGTGGGCTCCCTGTTCAGCAGGGAGTCTGTTCTCCCTCTGCCCCTTCCCCCATCTCATCCACTCTCTGTTTCTATGTCTGTCTCTGCCTCTCTCTCTGTGTCTCTCTCAAAAATAAATAAAATCTTAAAAAAAAAAAACAGGGCTCTTCTGTAAGACTAGGGAGTAAAAATCATTGATATATCTAATTTCACCAGTTTCTTCATCTAGATTAATGACCCCATTCCCTGACACCAAAAGGAATGGGAGAAAACATGCTAGTGAAAGGGAACCCCCCGCAATGGCTGTATAGCCTTTTTACGGTAGTCCTCATAAGACTCAGTTAGTTAAAGGGCTTATGACCAGTAAATGATCCAGAAACCCACCATTTCAATCTTTTATTTTCATTTCTAATGAACATGATCTTCAAAAGTCTTGGTCTATAAATAACAATGTATATCTTCTGATTTCCAATATCAGGTACTGTTGGAGAAGGTAATTGAGAGAGTGTGACCGCCAGTTGGCCCTCACACTGTACCCTAGCAGTTAGAGGATCCTCACCCCCTTCCCTGTTTTGGAAAATATACTCTGTCTACCATTTCCAAAATGGGAGCTGCTCCAAGAACATAGCCTTGAGTGAGTAAGGTGTTGTTGAGATCATCTGGATGGTATATGTGACTGAACCCAGTTAAGGCCTCTCTATATGAACTTTTAAGACTCTGGTGGGCAAGTGGGGGAGATCTACTTGCCTTATGGCTGCTCCAGACAAGCCTTGTAGAAGGGCTAGTTTCAGATCACCTTCTCTTTGAAAGTCTGTTTCTTCTTTCTGCTTCATTATGTTTGTCTTTCTAGTTATTTACTTCTGGGGTGGGACAGTCCTTCCATTGCTATTCCTTGCTGTGTACCTCTCTTTTCTGTTCTACCTGAAATGCCCTAGGCATGGAAAAAACTCTGTAATTATTCTTAAATTCTTTCTTTGGGAAGCAATGACTTAAAACAGTTGGTTCTCAGACTGAGACAAATCTGTTATTAATGCTTCCTCAGCCAATCAGCTGCAAAACCACACACTAGTCTCTGAAAGAGGACCACAGAAAACCATCTCATTCCCTGGTGCATATGGGAGCGGGATCTAAAAATCCCAACTAGTGAAGTGATACAGGAAAGGCTAGAACCTCCCTTTTTTAGTAACAAAGCAAGAGTGGAGGGGAGAAGAAGTACTTAGCTTGACTTGTAAAACTACTCACTGAGGTAATTTACATACTATCACTTTGCCTAATTATGGCAAAGCATTAGGGATTATTCACACCATTAAATATGTCAAGTTAAATTATTTGATTGCAACACCAACCTCTTATAGTCTCAGTCTTTGTGCTTTGTTGCTTATATTGTTGGGTTGTCTTCTCACAGGTTTTAATACGAGATGAAGGAAGAATACTGGCCTAGGAGCTGAAGGACAGTAGGCCTTGTACAGTTAGAAGCAAAGGCAATGACCATGACTATAACGAATAGCTTCTTTCTATTGAACCAGCTCATAAAATCTTGGGGAAGGATGGCGACCACTGAGTTGTCTTCCAGAGCATCATACTGAGAACTTTTTTAACAGTCTCTTTGGATATCTACTTACAATTTCGTTTCTGATCCTCACTGTACTGAAATACATGGTTTTGTTACATAATGTATTCCTAAAAATGTGTATAAAAGTTGTGTGGAAGTAGAATAAGTTTATGTTATAATGGGTACTTCTGTTTCCAGGAAATGAAGAATTTTACCTCATCGTTGGAGCCATTCCTTACAACATGGAGCAGTTTGGATATGCAGTGAACACCTGACCATTTCCACCCATGTCTCAAGTGTATCACATTTGTCAGATCCAAGTTTCTAATCAGCATTTTCAATTTTATGTTTTCTATTACTCTCACAGAAGAAGAAAATGTAATCAAATATTCCAGTATTGCACAAACAGTGATGTGCATACGAAGGTGCTAACACCATTAGCTGGTAGTAAGTTTTGCCGTGTTATTGACCTAAATGCTTATTAATCAGAGAATGTACAAAAATCTAAATTTGGCCTCTTCTAGAAGGGGCCTACAGATACTGAATATTAAAAAAAGTGTAGCTTTCCTCAAAATTAAATGTGCTTAAAGGATCATCTATAAATAATAGGAAGGACAACCATACCAACATTATAATTTCTTGTTCTCGCCCTACCCCACATTATCCTCCTTCTCCCAAATAAGTGAGAAGGAGGTTAAAGGAACCACTGCAGAATTGCTACAGTGTGCCAGGCATTTTGGTAGGTGATTTGCAAAACACTCTTTTAATGCCCACAGCCAATAGTGTATTTTATGTCAGAAAAAAGACCCACAACCCATAAGCTATTAATTTCAATATGAGTCCTTGTTTGCTGGACCGATGAATGAAACTGGAAAACAACTCACAACAACAACCCTGAATCATTAGAAAAGGACACAATAAAACTGTACTTAAATAGATCACTAATACTGGGCTTGTATATATCTGTGTGGGATAGAGAATACATTTCATGAAAAATCACCAGATTTCTGATGTTTTTTAAAGAAATATGTCTGATATTAACTTTACTGTATGTTTAAGTATCAAATTAAGGATTTGTGCTTTAAAGGTAGATTTCTGTGCCAGTGACTCAGAATTAATGACATATTAGTGACATATGACAATTATGACATATTAATGGCTCTCTATTCTCTGCACAGATATTCCAAGTCTACTGGTAATAATAAGGAAATAGATAACTGTTTCTATTTTACATTCCTCCTTTCTCTTTTGATCTCTTGGCAGAGAAAGAGTCAAGGATCCTTCTTTCTCCTTATGGTCAGAACTAATAAGACCTATGAAGGCTGCAGAACAATAATGTGGTCATTGGTATCCCAAGCTTCTGGTTCCCAACCATTTACAGATGTTCCTTGGCAAAAATACTATTTTGAAAGCATATCGAAGTATAAATGCACAAGTTGAAAAAAATACTTGATAGTCCCATGCCTGGGAGATAAGGAAGAAGGATATTTCTGGAAGGTCAATAGTCAGTTGGTGACCGAATTTCTACACGTGGGCATTTCTTGAGGGAGAGCGACTGGCTATCTAGAGATTGAAGTGTGGTGACTGAAATTAAGAGACCCAGATTCTACTGAACACGTCTCTTCCTCTAACCAATTGTAAACTCTTAATTTCTGTGGAACCTCAGATTTGCCTTCCACAGAAAAGGAGTTAGGACTAATCCGTCTCTAAAGTCTTTTTCAGTTTGTTCTATATGACCAGGTCTGGCATTTAGACACCCTCCTGATTCTATAGAAAAGTTGAAGAATCATTTAAAAAGCAGGATATATCTCCTTACACAAATATTGTAAGTCTTAAATCATAACCACTTCTAGAAGTTAGTCTAGCAAATAAGTAAGTCCTAATATAAGTGCATTTCGGTAAAATCACTTGTAAAGTACACTTCTGACCCATCTTTTCAGGCTTCTGACATGCCAGATTTGAGGTAAATATTCCAATTAAGTCTATCCTTTTGGCAAACAAGGATATGGATCAATATACTTGGTGATGGTGAATAAAGGCCTTTACTTCTTCATGCCTTAATAATATCTTCTCCAAGGAAAGCCCAAACCAGCTGGGCCACAACAACATCAGCCACGAGAGGAGGTCTTAAGGTCAGCAGTCCCGCCGTGAAACTCAATGCGAAGACATCATTAATGGGCTGAAATTGCAAGTCACCAAGTCCGGACATCGGCAGGTTTTAGGAGGTGAAATCAGCGACCTCTGGGTGGAACAGGAGGAGGAGGATGGAAGGTCTCCCTGGTTGGAGGCCTGAAATAAAAGATGAAGTAACTTTTTAAATGGATTAACTCATTCTTAAGCACCAATGGTTGGTTGCAAACTTGGTAGACTATGCAAAGAACATGTTCTGTAATTAGTGAAACCACATGGACCGCTGAGCGGCCTACCTGCCGGTTGTACATCACAACCTTGGCAGCACCTTAGAATCACCAGGGGACCTTTAAGAAATACTAATGCCCAAGCTCTCTCCTAGACCCATTCCTTCCTAACTTCTAGAGGATAAGGCTCAAGCATCACAAATCTTTAATTGTGTCCCTCCCGCAAGAAGTTATAGTAACCATGTCTTTTATTTTCTGATGCTTCGATACCTGGAGCCTGGCTAACCCTGGAGGGACTGCCCCTCCATGGCAAACTCATTTCTAAGGATAGCAACTCACTGACGAGTACGCGTTCATATGCAAACCAGCCAGTCCCTTTATGGGTTCTCCCATTTGGGCCACTACCCACCTGCCCTAATCACAGGAGTGCCAGGTGTCAGACAACTAGGAACCTTTGTCCCAGAGTCCATTGAAATTACTCAAACTAGCTAATCCTAAATCAGCTTACCCTACCTTCCTTGCACCCTCCTGCAGAAACCACAACAAAAGCTCAGGCCCATGTTCCCCACTCCACCGCCTTTCTCCGGGACTAAACCTGATACTTCCCCAGCAGGTCCCCATGGCATAATGTGGCCCCCTCCTTTTGGGGTCTAGGAGGACAACAAACTATCTTCTCAAGAACAATTGTTTCCTGATCTGTCGATCTAATCATACCTAAATAATAATAAAGTCTTGGGTGCCTGGGTGGCTCAGTCAGTTAAGCATCTACCTGTGGTTCAAGTCATGATCCCAGGGTCCTGGGATCAAGTTGGGCTCCCTGCTCAGCGGGGAGTCTGCTTCTCCCTTCCCACTGCTCATGATCTCTCTCTCTCTCTCTCTCTTACCCTCTCTCTCAGATAAATAAAATCTTCAAAATAATAATAATTATTATAATGATAATGATAAAGCCTATATTTTAAAACATCAGTGATACAAATATGCAGCTAGGTGGGAGACATACTGTAAGAGGTGGTCCCTTGAGAGAAGAATTAAGAATTCTGTGCTTAAAAAAAAAAAAAAAAAGAATTCTGTGCTTCTCACAACTACTTCCTCATGGAGTCACTAAGTGTGTTATCCCAACTCCACATTTGCTTTTCCTAGAAGCCCCCTTCATGTTATTCTGGATGGTTTTTAAACAATCCTAAATGCCATTCCAGATAGACCTGGGTGAGTCTGTTTACAGAGAGGCTCAACAATTGTGGCTGGTGTTTCCACATGTGTGCCATAAAGCCAATATTTGATTCTCTCGGAAGCAAGTCAATAAGTCAAGAAAGAGAGCTTTGTCAGGTGCTGTAATTGAACTGTGCTATCCTGGAGTTGCGTAGTTGAAGACTGAATGAATCAATGATCAAATATTTACTAAACGTTCTTTGATACGTTTAGGTCAAGGAAACGACAAAAGAGTTGAATTAAAAAGGAAGGGCTATCTGAGGAACAAGGCAGGGACCTGCCACAAACATGCTCAGAAAGCCCTGCTGTGACCTCCGGAAGTAGATGGTTTTGTGTAGTTGCCTCTTCCTCCAGAAAAGACAAACGGACCATCTCCTTCTGCCTCCCTAATCTGCCCTATGAACCAGAGCTTATAGGAGAAAGCTGGAGGAAAGTCAGGAAATTCTACTTATTACCTGAGTAAGCTTAGGCTTCTTGGCTTCCTGGATTCTTTATTTGCTTGCTTCCTTCCTTCCTTCTTACCTTCCTCCTTTCCCTCCTTCACTCCCTCTCAAAACCATTTATCTACTATGTGTCTTCTCCTGGGCATAGGATATAGCAGTGAGTACAGCTGACATGGATCCTGCCCTCAGAGTGCTAAGAAAGTAATGGATAAAACAGTCAATGGGAACAATCAGTAAACTGCACTGTTTTGATAAAGGAAATTCAGAACCTGTGGGAACATAGAGCAAAGGCAACTACACACACAGCTGAAGGACAAGTTCAACTTCTCTGCACATGTTTCCCATCTGCCCAACAGAAGTACCTACAGATAACATACATTGGAGTGTTGCATGAGGTTTGGAGATGACAACTGGAAAGTACGTAGCACAGTTTGTGGCTTAGAGTAGGCACTCAAGAAGTAAAGCTAATAATTTTATTATTATAAATAAAGATCCATTCTTAGTCTTTTTCCCATGTATGCTCCATGAGCCTTGCAATTTATCACCCACCAATGAAGATAGTCATGATTTCCTGATGGCCCCTTATCCTCTCTCTGCTGTCCCATTCTGCAGCTGGGTGGGCCTTCAAGCAAATTATTTCTGTATTTTATTCTGATGAACGGTCCCAACCTAAGATTGGAAGTCCTCTCTCAGGAAAATGGATTTCTGATGGTAGACATAACAGAACCATGGAAGTAATCAGAATCAAAGGGTGGTGTGTGGGGAGACAGCCTCTCCAGGACACTGGGAAGCTGAAGTTGGAAACACAAGTGCCCAGAGACACTTAAAAACTGGTTGCTTTCTCCTCTCTGTTGAGAGTAAGGTCTTGTGGCTGATGAGTTTGGTTCAAGAACCCAGAAATCTTGATGTTGGTTAATGTTCTTTTAAAGCAGGACTGTTATTTAGCTGGTCTGCTTTTGTATCCTCATAACATTGTTGGAAATACTTTTAAACTTCCCTATTAGTAAATAGCTTCTGTCCCAAGTACCCTCACTCCCTGACCACTCCAGCCCCTTCTAGGGACCCCACAGACCTCTTTACAAGTCTGCATCTAAAGTATTAGCTTCTGGCACTGCAGGAGGCCTCCAGAAGTGTGTTCTGATTTTACAGGACCTTGGCTTTGCCTTAAAGGGGAGTGCACAAATTGTTAGTGATTGATAAATCGCTAGTGAATGGCAAAATGTGTTTAAAAACAAAGCAGCGATGGCTCAGTAAGATTTGGGTTTCTTGTTTTTGTTTTTTGTTTCTTGTTTTTTGGGGGGCTTTTTGGGTCAACTGGCAGGACCTCACCTGTGAAGAGTGTGATATTGTCAGCTGTCTATTCTCTAAGGACTAATGGCCCTCAAAGGAAATGCTGCGCAAAGATATCATGCATCTGCTCCTGTTCTTGTCACCATCCACCTTCCCTGACTTTGAAATACATTGAGAACTTGAAGGTGGGAGTGTGAAGCCTCTTTCCACTAATCTATGACCCACCTGCCCTGTGGCAGATGACCTGATGGCTAACTTTTTAAGAGATGTGTAGTCTAACACAAACAGTACCAATCTTTCTATCCATCCATTAATTCCCTTACATGATAAATATTTATTAAGTTCCTACTATGTTCCAGTTACTGTGCTACACACTGGGACTGGGGACAGTAGAAAAAAAATGTTTTAATCAAAAACAGTTTCTATGCTTTCAAGGCTCACCATCCACTTGAAACAGATATGTACACAAGGGCCATAACATAAAAGGAAATCTAACAGAAGTATTTGGAGAACCAAAAGAAGGCATAGGAACATTAGGGAAGGCTTCATAAAGGAGGTGATGACTAGACTGAGTCCTAAAGGGTGTACAGGAATCTTCTAAGCAGAGATTGGAAGGGAATAGGGAGACAGCATTCCAGGCAAAAGGCACAGATTGGGCAAAGACACAGTTCTAAATGGCACGGCTCTCTGGGAATGCAGGGGTGGAACATCAGTGAATACAGGAGAAGGTGGGACTTGAGGCTGGACAGGGCCAGAGCACGCTATAAACTACAGCATTAAATGTGAAGGCTTTCACGCCAGGAAGTGACATCACATCAGCAATTTCTGATCTAGAAAGCGCACTCTGGTGACAATATAGAGGAGGGCGGTAAGTGTGAGTCTCCGAGGATGAACACAGGCACTGGCAGATGGAGAGGGGGAGGATCTGAGAGCTGAAAGGGCAGCAGAACGGACAGAGTCTGGAGACACACTCTGTGGGAGCTGCCCGGGAGGCAGGGATGGTGGGTGGCGCCTGGGTTTGGTGCAGAGCCGTGCCATTATCACAGGCTAGGAACTTACCAGAAGAAGACAGTTTGGGGCAGAGAATGGCAGGTGGGATGAATTCAGTTTTGCCCCGGCTCTGTTTGAGATATCTGTGGGGCATCTGGGTCGAGGTCACCAGCAAAGAGTAGGAAACAGAGGACTGAGGTAGACGTGGAAGCCTGGAGTCCTCACTGACAGCTCAAGTTCTGGGGACAGCATGCGGGGTGAGCAGAGGAAGGCACCAGGACTGGGAGCGGCCCACAAGCACTGCACCCCCAGAGCTGTGTGAGAGCAAAGGCGTTCGGGAGACACAGGTAAAGAACAGTTACTGATTCCCAGATCTGGAAGTGGAGAGGAGAACCCCAAGGTCAGCCTCGCCTCCTGTCTGCCAGAGGGTCAAGCATGGAAGCCATTTATTGGCTTTATTATTTGTTCAAACATCTCCTCATTTTATTATGTGAATTGCATACATACTTACAAAACAACTGCATATTTGCAAGTCTTTCTTCACACCAAAAAGGAACCCAAATGCCAAGCTCTCTCAATTACAAATTTCTTTGCAAACACCATTTCTTTAATAAAAGTGTTTTCCTCCTTTTTGCTCCCATTTTTTCACAACATGCTTCTAGACTCCCCCCAAATTTCATCAGCCATCTCTTTTTACACACTTATATGCATCCCAATTTCTAGCCTTTGATTTCTGGAACCTGTTTTCCTGGTTGTTCTCTTTTTCTCTTCCATTAACAAAAGTCCTACAGCTATAGTTTTCAAACTTGACAACTATTTTCATCTTGGTGCAATTAGCAACTGCCTCCAAACTCTTCAATCTTCAGTAATAAAAGGTCTTAGGTCTTGGATCTCCTCCTAATGACACCTTGACCTTCTGGAACAGATGTCACAAAATGACTAAGACACTGCAGCCTCCAGTCAGGCACACCCAGATGTGCCACACAGAACAAGTCTCAATCCAGGCCAAGCCCTAGTGTGTACATTTGCAAAATAGGATAATCCTAAATATCACTGAGAGTTGTGGAAGGAACTGAGATAATGCATTCAGTGTGTCGAACATAATACCTATTACATAGTACACACTCAAAACAGATTAGCATTTATTACTATAGTTCGCCGTAAATACCCCTCCCCAATCATCAACTGTATAATAACTTTCAAGAAACAGCACATTATGCCAATTCAGGGGACTGGACCAGATTATTGTTACAGGTCTTCCAGGACTAACATTCTACCATGTGACCTCTAGTCTACACCAAGGAAACATGCTGGTGAACCTGATACCGCTTATGATTACGGGGGTGGGGGAGGTCTGTGTAACAGGTGTCCGTATGTGAATATGAATGTTACTGGGAGCACACGCAGGAGGGGTGAACAGCAAAGGGAGAAGTGGACAGACGCCTAGCTCAAAGTCAGCTTCTCTTTCCAGAAAACCAGAAGAAAAGCCTCCTTGTTGCACTTTCTCAACAAATTACATTGACAAGATTCATTTAAGTTTTAACATTAAAAAAAAAAAGAAACTGGTTGAAAAAAAAAAAAAGACCACTTCCACCTTTTAATCATTCCCCCCACATTATACTTTAGACATCAAAGAAATAAACACCTAAGACAAGCCTAGGCTTTCATTCCCAAGGACCCTTTCTGCATGGATGGACGCATAAGCTAGTTTTGACCACTTTTCCTGTTACTCCACGAGACCTTGAAAAGGTTCCTAAGAGGCCAGACAACCATTATGAACAAAGACCGATACTGGAGCCCGGCAAACACTCCCAGCTTGTCTGTCTAATGCCCATCTCCAAACCTCCATATGCTCATTCTTCTCCCGGATGAGAAAAGTCACTCATTCTACTGAGCTTTTACTATGGGCCCAGACAAACCCTTATGACTCTGTGAGGACATTCTATTGTTATCCCCATTTTACAGATGAAGAATTGAGTTACACGAAAGTGAAATAATTCACCCAAGTTCACAAGTGACTTCTGGACACTGTCCCCACGTAGTGTGGCACTAGAACCATGCTCCCTACCACACTGAGCTATGCACACCACCTCTATTTTCATCCCCAACTCCTTCTTATCTCCTGGTCCCCAAAAGGTACTGTCCCCACAATACAGCCAAAGGAATTAGTTATGAGGAAGCTGAATTCTAAGCAAACATACAAATTACTCAAAAAGTTGGTGTTTGCCAACATACTTCATTGATAAAATATTGTACTTGCTACTTAAAGTATTTGCATTTGGGGCACCTGGGTGGCTAAGTGGGTTAAAGCCTCTGCCTTCGGCTCACTCAGGTCATGATCCTAGAGTCCTGGGATCGAGCCCCACATCAGGCTTTCTGCTCTGCAGAAAGTCTGCTTCCTCCTTTCTCTCTGCCTGCCTCTCTGCCTACTTGTGATCTCTGTCAAATAAATAAATAAAATCTTTAAAAAAAGATTTTTAAAGATTTTTAAAGATACCACTTGTTCAGTGGTATTTCTAAATAAATATTTTTTGAATAAAGCATCATATTAACAAAGAGTCCCTGTCGAAACGCATCAAAAGTAGGCATTTCAGTTCACTCTGGACTCATTCTGAGGTCATCTTAGAGGTGCCCAAATCCTACTCTCCACCTGCTGGAATTTAGAGAGTGAGGAAAACATTTCTTCTCGGCATCAATGTTACCTCTGTGAGGCAGCTCGGGGAGGTACTCTGGGGGGCCTTTCAAGGGGCACGGCGGGTGTTCCTTCCACTTGTGGGGGGCCCGGGCTACGACTTCTGGGAACCTCAGGGACTTCATTATCCTACAGCAAAAAAGGACAAGAAAGAAAAGGGAAAGTTACATTAGGCAACAGGCATAATTGGACACCATTTCCCAAAAGCCTCTCAGTCCTCCTCAGGCTTTGGCTAAAGGTTATCCGCAAACTGAAAATGAACCTAGCAAACCAGGTCAGCTTTCCATTGAGGCCTACACTCCCTGAGGAGACAATGGAGCCCAAATTATCATTAATGGCCCTTGTTCCTCAGAGAGCCCCTTGTGGGCCATCAAATTAGCATCCCCTGAGAGCTTGTGAGAAATGCTGGCTCTCCACTCCTCCTCAGACCTGCTTGATCAGAACCTGCATATTCACAGAAGCCTAGGTGATTCTCACGCATATTAAAGTTTGAGAAGCCTGCTCTGTCCAGCCAGAGAGAGCTGGAGAAATTTTGTTTTTAAACCCAAGTCCCTTTTCGAGACAGCGGAACCATGAGTGGTTCTCAGTCATGGGGTCATTAACAGTAGCTGCTCACTGGAGGGGTAGCCCACCCCAAGGACCCTATCTCGGGGAGTCCCCTGGGTTGGCAGTGACCCCCTCCTGTTCATCCCAGCCACTCGTCCCTGGATCAGAATAGACACTTCAGTCTAAGGGAGTAGCTCACCCTCTCCTAAGAGGCCTAGTGTCTCTCAGGGGACTATTTGCCACCATGCATGCAGAGGAGCAGAAAAAGCCAGTGTACAGTGAGAGAAGAAAGCAGGTGTGTCCAGGAAGAAGAGACAAAAGAGCATGTGGCCCTGGGGATACACGGAGCAGTAGCCTTGGCTCCACCATTTCTCACGGCTTCTGATCCCGGCCCCATATGTGATCTCAACCCCAGATTCCCTGAGAGTCCTCCTGCTTCTTCTCAGAGATGCCCTCTTAGCTTAACCAGTCAGATAGAGCATCAATTTCTCTCCTTTCCTCCCTCTTTCCCTCCCTCCCTTTGTTCCTTCCTTCCCTCCCTCCCTCCTTTCCTTCCTTCCTTCCTTCCCTCTCTCCCTTCTCATTGAGATAGAATTCACTTAACATAAAATTAACCACTTGATTTTTTTTTAAGTTTTTTTTTTTTTTTTTAAATGTATTTGACAGAAAGAGAGAGAGTACAAGTAGGCAGAGAGGCAGGCGGGGGCGGGGGGTGGGGAGCAGCTCCCCACTGAGCAGGAAGCCTGATTCGAAGCTCCATCCCAGGGGCCTTGGGATTATGACCTGAGCCAAAGGCAGAGGCCTTACCCACTGAGCCACCCAGGCACCCCAAAATTAACCATTTTAAAGTGAACAATTCAGTAGCTCTTAGTACATTCACAATATTATACAACCACCACCTCTGTCTAGTCTCAAAACATTTTCATCATCCCAAAAGGAAACACTGTACTCCCCATGTCCCGCTCCCCCCAACCTCTGGTAACCACCAAATCGGTATTCTGTCTCTCTGATTCTACCTCTTCTGGATATTTCACATAAATGGAATCCTACAGTATGTGACCTTCCATGTCTGACTTCTTTCATCTGGATTTCTATTTCCTGCAGTGGCGTGACCCCTCAGACAAGAAAAATGGGGGTGGGGTCCCCACTCTCACCTCATTGTCCCCCTCCATCCCACTGCTCACGCTGAGGAGGCTCCGGGTGCTGGATCGGTTACTTGCACTGCCTGAAGGGTACAGACAAAATTAGCTGGACTGTGGAATCTCTCAGGCTAAAATAAAATGCAGGACTCTAGCACTTACTTATTTTTACCGATAGAAACAATACAGAAGCTGTGAATACGGGATCTTCAAAATGCTGCCATCTTATATCATTTTATTAGCGTTTAGATTTTCTTTCAGCATAAAATGAAATGGTTCACCTTCTTATTACCTCTTTTTTCTTCGCTTTATCAGCGCCATTTACTGAGGGCTTACCACACATTATATGCTTTAAAAACATGACTGCACTTAATCCCTGTGAAAATCTTATCTGATATTAGTGATCTGGTTTGTCAGACAAGGAAGCAGAGATGCTCTCTTTCTTACTTGTTCAGTGGTATTTCTAAAATCTGCAAACATCTTATTGTTGAAGTGTTTTACTTATTTAGGAATTACAGCAAGCATGTAATCACACACACAAACACACATACACACACACACACACGTATATACCTTCTAAGGGGCCAGTTTGACACAGACAAAATACAAACTCCAAAGCATAATTTATGCTCACAGTAGGAACTATGATTGTGTGAGTTTAGGTGCTCAAGGTTTTTGAATTGGGAATGTATCACCTACCTATCTTATTAGGACAGCTCTATCCAATAGAACTTTCTGGAAATATTCTATTGTATACTATCCAATATGGTAGCTTGTGCATATCAGGAATGGTTTTAATTAACTTCAATTTAAATAACCATATTTGGCAAGTGGCAACCATACTGGACAAAGAGAATTAGAACAAGCTCAAATATGTGATGATCCAGGAGCAAAAAAAAACAACAGTCAGTCAACTAAGACAAAAAAACCTGACTTTAATTTACCACTGTCGCCACTAGCAGTATTGTCAGATCTTGAGTTTACTGAATTTCCCTTAAAACAGTCCCTCATCATATTAGTTAATAAGGAAATAGTCTTAGTTTCAACTTCATTATGGTATCAATTTTGACCTAATTAATTCAGATGTGTGTTGAAATAGAGCAAGTTAAGATTATAATTTTGGATTATTTCTTAGAAATAGATGTTGACATTTAAAATAATATATCAAAATACTTAATAAGCCAGGGGATTCAGAGTTTGCTTTTTAAGGAGCATGTGACCTTTTCCTTTCTAGTCAGTCACCTGTACACAGAAGTGTCCACTTGGCCCCATCCTACCCTTAGCCACAAGGCTAAAACCTCAGGCTGTAATGCTCAGGGCAAATGCTATGGAAACCTTTCCAGATTCCCTCAGTGGAAGCAACCCCTCCCAGTCCTATGGAGCCAAGCCTCCTGTCCTTCACCATTCTTCATGCCACTCCCTCACAACAAACCAGCCTCCTTCTGAAAGTTGTCCACTGAGAGAGAGCAGAAAGCTGTCCAGGCACTGGCTCCAGGACCCTAGAAATTCACACTCATCAGTTCTCATTGTGCCTCCCCTGGGTATTCCTAAATCTTGAACTCCCAAGTTTGGCTTTGAACCTTGGCTCCAGTTCATCTGTCCTGGCCCTCTCCCCTCCCCAGGCTGACTTTCTTACCCACATCCTCTCTGGACTGCATGGTTGGTAGGAGGCTCTGGCCCCTGTCACCACCCCTCTAACCCAGGGTGGGAGGGGCAGCAGTGCCTTCCTCTTCTAGGCCTGTGTCACCAAGAAGAAAGAACAGACAAGCATCTAGCTCATGCTAGTTTTATGTTTTCTCTACTCCACTACAAGGCCCCTGAAGATGGTCTCCGTTTCTTTTTCATCTTTGTGTCTCCAATGTAGTCTCACTCAGAATGCACAGAGCAACCCTCAAATATTTGGTGGATAAATGAATGAGGGGAAAAAGTGACCAAATATAATATGACCCTTAAAAATCATGGACCTGACAATCTACAAAAAGGTTGAAAGTCTTTCTGTAATAAAATTTGTGTTCTGTTAAACATAACATTAATATCTTAACTAAAATCTTGGTTATGACCAGATTTAACCTGCAACTGTTCTTCTGTGGTTCCCAAGAGATGACAGCTGCTCTGATCAATATGACATTTGTGAGTGCGATGCAAGGCAAAGCACGATAAGCACCTGCACATCAGGGTCTATCCTCCTGGAATGTTCCCTTTCTGGACTGTGTTACCATATAAGTATAAGGAGTTCAGGCTACTGACTTAGAGGCCATAAGGGGAAAGGTCCCAAAGGATGACAGAGCATCTAGGATGGTCCCACCCATGCTGGGCTTACAGCTGAGGACACACGCAGGAGTGAGTGACCCCAACTCACCCACGTGGAGTGGAGTTAAACCAGCTGCACCGAGTCTTGCCCAAGTGCAGTATCAAGTATAAATAAAGGTACATTTCGAGCCACTGTGTTTCACGGTGGTTCGTTACACAGCAATAGATAACTGAAACTGGATAGCAGGGACTGGAGTAAAATCCGCTGATCTGGCATTTCATAACATTCTCTAACCAGACGAGGTAGCCATCCCTGGGCCATAAACTGTTGCACAAAGTAAAAAGCAAACCTTATGCTTTCCATTCCATCTTTACCTTAAAGTAAAACATACATATAACATCATTTAAGTTAATCTGAACCTGAAATGAGTACTTCCCATTTGTCTTGTTAAATTTCCCCTCCTCTCCACCCCGGAATGCACAGAGGCTCTGCACCGCTGTGCTCCTCCACCTCTCATCTGAGAGATGGGCCACCTGCCTCGTGCTTCCTCAGCCAGCTGCCGTCACCGGGAAAAGCTCTCCCATTTCGGAACTTGTCAGAATTCTCTAAATTGCCTCAGGAGGGCTTTGGATACACATTACCACGCCCCATTATGGAAGGAGGAGTTTTCTCTTCTACCCGGTCGAGGTGTCCCCCGTGGTCACGTGATAGGCTTTGGGTCTGTTTCAACAGGTAGCAGTGGCAGGAACGAAAAGCCGAGAGAAGATCGGGGCCTGCTCCCACCCTGGCTTCACCGACTGTGTGACCTTGTGCAAAACTCTTTCCTGCTCTGGATTATACCTGCGCAATCCATAAAGTAAGAAGGGAGACGGGGGCAGGGTTCTTAACCTAAGGCCATGGATGGGCAACCCATGTGTGTGTACATACATGCTCCCATGCATTTCTCTGGGAAGAACATCCAGAGCACAGATCTGATTCCCAAACGGTCTCTGATGCAGAAAAGATCAAGAACCCCTGGGTTTAGATGACCTTCCTACCCTCATATCCATTTGGGGGTTCTCTGCCTGACATTTAGGAAGTCACAAGTCCTGAAATTCAGTCCCAAGTCTCCTATTCTTTCCTTGTTTTCCTAGCTCTTTGGAAAATGCTCAACTGTGCAAAAGAAGGGAAACGCCATCTATTTTGCTGAAGCTGGTATGTCTGAGGTCCTAGACGTGGAACCAAAGCCCCCACCTCCTGCATGTCCATAAGCAGGTGTTGTCTGTTGCAATCAGACTCCATCAAGCTTTTCAGCCAAAATGTCTCCCACATTTCCTAATTGGATCTTCAATCCTCTATAAGGTTAGGATTCTCAAATGTGAGTCTATCATTTTCTCATGTTTCTGACTTCGCACCCTTTCCTTCTCCTTACCACAGCTGAGGAAGCAGAAGGGACAGTTGTTGAGGGTCTGGGCCTCAGATCCAGGCTGCCCAAGTTCAAATGCTAAAACCACCACTTATTAGCTATTTAACCTGGGGCAAGGCATGAGGACTCCTGTTTCCTCCTCAGTAAACACAGGTCATGGTGCCTATGCCATAGAGCTATTGTGAGAATTAAATCAGAGAATATATAGAAGAGGCTTAGCATATAGTAAATGCTCCGTAAATATTAACTAGTGTCATTACTAGGTTTTTCTAGTTATAAAAGGAACAGTATACTAAATTATTACACAAACCTGGCTTTAGGGCATAATGATGTAAAAGATCTTTGGTTCTCTGAAAAAAGGTAAACTGCACAGGCTAAATGTCCCCCATTTCTTACACCCCCAAACCTAAATCAGGCTCCAGCTGGGGTCTGCTGGGCTCACAACAGACTGTTCCCAAAGCCCAAAGGCACCGCTGGGAATGCAGATGTGAAGGCACACCCCCTCCCCTGCTCACTTGCTGTGCTGGAGGTACTATCTGTTTTCCAGTCTCCTCGCCTTAGCTCCGTCCTTGGGGGAAAGGCACTTTTCCTGGGGCCGCTCTCATAGACTCCAAACTCCACTTTCCCAGACAGGTGCTGGGAGTGCCGAATTGGGACGGTGATCTCCAAGTCTGGAATTAGAAGAAAAAGAGAGAAGCTTCGAGGCGGCACCTGCGACCGGACAAACTGTTCATCTGCTCCCTCTCCGCCCCCCTCCCTGGCCCGAACCTGGTGGGTGCCTGTTGGGGAGGGGAAGGAAGGGAGAGAGTGTGGGAAGGGGGGGCTGCCCAATTCAACACTGAAACTTCACAGACTCCTGTGTGGTCATCACTGCGTGATAGAGGAGAGGGGTGGAGGCATGGGAGAAAGCAAGACTAATGCTTCCACGTCAGGCAGAGAGCCTGAGACTAGGGAGAGGTCTGGGGCGGCAGCTCTCTCTTTCCAGCTGTGGGATGTGGAGTACTTCCCTTTCAGAAGAAGGGCCCATGAGCACTGTTGACCCTAATAGCTGGTTATCCTATGCACCAGCAGAGGTCTAGGAGCTTCCCAACACCCATGAAGTAAACAGTATTATCACCATTCCCAACGGAAACTAGTTCCAGAGAAGCGGAATAGCACATGGCTGGTAAGTGGGACAGATGGGACTTGAACCCAGGCTTGGAGTCCAGGCTCCGAACCACTACTCATACGGCCTCTGAATCCCTCAACAAATGATGGGTGCTAGGTGCGCAGTCTGCAACTGACAGCAACGGACAGAGGGCTAATGGAAGTAAGTCCATCAGCCCCATAAAAGGTTCTGAGACTTGTGAGGCTGATCAGTGACTTTGGACCCGATAGACTTCGGAAGAGATTATTCCTTCGCTCTGCACAGCATTAAACTGGTCTCTTGACTGGCTTAGCCTGCCCAGTAGTTGATCTTCAGTCCTCCCTAGATTCCCACCCTGGGTTATAGACTGAGCAGAACAAAATATCTGTGGGGGCCCATTGCCTACTTCCTCCCCGGGAGAGTGTGAACACCAGGTGAGCTGGCGTCACAGGGCTCCCGTGATGCCCTGATCGTTCCCAAGTCCGGGTGCAGGGCCTCTGGGAGAGGTGTGAGCTCCGTGTACTTTCCAGCCGGGTGCTCTTATCTCCAGGGCCCCACATCCTCCTCCGCCTCTCCTCTGCTGTGGGATGGGTGTGGCCAGGGGTTCAGGGAGTCCAGGAGCAGAGGTGGCTCCTCAAACCAAAGCCAGAATCTGCCTAAGAACCGCGAATAGGGAAATGACAGCCATAGGAAAGAGGAAGTTCGAGGACAGGGTAGACTGAGCCTGTGGGAAACACTCCACACAGAGGATGCCACAAAGCTGGACTGTGGTTTGCGTGGACTGCACACATGCCTCATCCTGGAGACGGGTTCCAAGGGCAGTGTTTGGTCCTAGTATTAAACCAGCTTTCTAGGTCTCAGTGTGACACAGATCTTTCCCACACCCTCAGGCTCTCCTCATTACCATGGCGCACGGCAAGCAGCCTCCTGACTGGAAACACGTGGGCAGAGACCCGCTGGCTGTTCTGCACCTGGGTGTGGGCCCAGAGCATCTTGGGGCCCAAATGGGTGGCAGCCTTTTATTATTTTTTTTCTTCAGCTTTGACCTGTTTTTTTTTTTTTTTTTTTTAAACAACACTCTCTTAAAGGGAGGTTCTTATCTGCTTAATTCACTTCGAGGCAGCGATTTCCCACCCTCAACCAGTTCTAGGAGGAAGGAAAGTAAAATACACAGGAAAAAAAAAATAGGAGTCAGAAGTTCAAAAAATCAAGTAGAGCCAGTTTATCAAAGCCTGATATTCTTGGAAGAAAGAAACAATGGCAGGACTAGCAACCAGTACTATATTGCACAGTACTTTTCCCGGAGTGTGTCCACAGGGGTCATTATACCTGCTCTGAATTTCACTTCTTCCCCGTGAACTTGATAAGTCAGGTACAGCCATGGGTGAGGAAGCTGAGGCACAGAGTGGTTTAAGGGATTGTCCTGGATCATAAAGCGATGCAGTGATTGGAGTGGAGGGACGGGAGCCCAGGCTGCCTGGCCCCTGGCCTGCTCCTCCCCGTCCTGCCACAGATGAGCCCCACACACACCCAGAACACAAACACGGACTCTCTTCATTGGGGTGTCCAACAAGCCATGGGCCGTGCCAGCCCCTCTGAGCTACACCATCCATGTTCTACACCATCCCAGCAAGAACAAAACAACTCCCCAAGGCTGAAGAAAGACTAGCACGTTATTATGAACAGAATCTTACTTTTTAATTATCCTTGGTATTCTAACCCAAATCAAAGGAAAATAGTTACCACTTTTCTTTCCTAAGGCAAATGAGATTTCTAAATAAACAGAGACAGCCCTTATGTTTAGAATGGGCTCCGTTCCTAGAAAAGGTCCTTTAAGCAGAAATGCCATTTGTCAGCCCTAATTTTCCTACAGATCGATGTTACCCTGTGTCACTGGTTTCTAAATGCTTTTCTTTTTTCTTTTTCTTTTGGCAAGGGTGGGGAGGAAGTAGAGTTCTTTTCTTTTCTTTTTTTTTAAGATTCTATTTATTTATTTGAGAGACAGAAAGAGAGAGAGAGATTGAGAGAACAAACACAAGGAGGGGCAGAGGGAGAAGCAGGCTTCCTGATGAGCAGGGAGCCTGATGTGGGGCTTGATCCCAGAACCCTGGGATCATGACCTGAGCTGAAGGCAGATGCTTAACCAACTGAGCCATGCAGGTGCCCGGGAAAGCAGAACTCTTTCCTCTGATAAAAACAGAAGCTCAATGTGGAAAACAGATTATTTCTTTTTTTTAAGGAGATGCAATGGTCAAAGCAGAGTAGGTTGCCCTAAACCTGTCACAATCCTAATCTCTTCCCCTGCATTTCCCTACCCCACCCCAGATGTCTTCCACAAGCACACACAAGCAGCAGTGGGGCTATGCAGTGAATATAACATGGAGCATAGGGTCTAGCTTCCAAACTGCCCGAGGCTTTCTCTGGAAACTAGATGACAAGTACCCCTCCCCCAAGGGGCTTCCCCCAGACATGGGAGCTGGCATATAAATGCCCCCACTTTTTGGCCCCTCCCATGGTGCTGTCCATTGAATCCCAGTGTCTCCCTGGACAAGAAGCTCCAGTCTCCACAGTGGTAACTGCATTTTGCTGGGCCCCTCTCTCTTCCTCTCTCACTTCCCCACTCCCGCTGTGTTCCCCGGGATCATCTCCCACATCAGCTCTTTGCTCTCAAATCCTTGTCGGGGAAGAAAACGTTCTAGAAATGGATCATGATAATGGTTGCATGATATGGGTGTATTTAACACCACTGAATTGTACATTTAGGATCAAGGATAAATTTTATGTTAGGGGTATTTTACCACAATAAAAAACAAAACCAAGGGGCATCTGGGTGGCACAGTCAGTTAAAAGTCTGACTCCTGGTTTCTGCTTGGGTCCTGATCTCAGGATTGTGAGATCAAGTCCCAAGTCGGACTTTGCATGGAGCACAGTCTGCTTGGGGCTCTCTTTTTGTCTCTCCCCACTGTGCTCTCTCTCTCTCAAATAAATAAATAAATCTTTTAAAAAAAAAAAAAGTGAACATGAAAGGAAAATCTTGGGGCTGATGGGTAGAACATTCTCCCTATGGGGGAATGTGGTCCCCAGTTGTTCCGGTCTAGTGTCAAATTAGATATGGTTTGATTTTCTACTAGTTATGACATTAATCAAAGCCCCTAATATAAAAGTAAAATACTTAACACCTCCCCCTCAAACCTAGCCAGAGGGTCTTCCTCTTGAAGAGTAGAAGGGAAGGGAAGTGAGGGCATTTAACCATGTTCCTTTGAAAAAATGTAGACCTTGACCATTCTAGTGTAACGACACTGACAGGTATCACTTATTCAGAGCTGATTAGCTTTGGGTGAACTTTGTATAATGTTCCAAAACCCAGGATTCCAGGACTGGACCCTGGATGGCGAGTCTCAGCCCAGCGCATGCTCCCTGGGAGGCCCTGACTGAGGGGACGCCAGCTGCTGTGCAGGTGTGTGGTCCGTAGGGTGTGTCCATGTGCCAGGCATCTGCACGAGGCCCCAGCTGTCCCCTAACTTGTTCAATCCTCACAAAACTCTAATGGGGGAGGCATTTTTATTTGTGCCACTTTGTAGATGAGGACTGAGGTTCAGTTGGGGTACTTATCTTGTCTGGTTCCCGCTAGTTGGGGAAAGCAGCAGCTAGGAACTTGACCCCAACCCTGAATGCCACAAGGCCCACTCTGGTCCCTTCGACTCTCTACCATGTGTGTGGGTCTTGCTTCCACGTCTCCATTGTCTGGGTGGTAAAGGTGTGAGACACCCAGTGGGCTCAGTTCTGGACCCCCGCTGCCCAACACCTGTAATTCCAACACTACAACTCTTGGGACTTCAAACACTCACACACCACCAAATCACAGCTTTTTTTGAGGCTGCCTCTGTGTCTAAGTATGAAATGTTTCATTTAATCAAGGCTTCTGTCTTTGGGTTTATGCATTCTAGTTTTAAAAAGCACCTCATAGACCTGTACCCCTGGGGATAAAAAATATATGTTTATAAAAAATTAAAAAATTTAAAAAAAAAACACCCCATCCCTTTTTCTACCTAGAACCTATGATCTGACCTGAAGATTACTATGCAGATCTTGAACCAGATTTTCTGCCTTCTCTCCTTTCTCCTTTCTTCAGCCAGGAGGGCAAACACGTGTGAGTTTCGGTAGTAGAAGCATACATGTAAAATCTAGCCACCCAAGCAGACATCTTAGAATGACCTCTCTGACCTTCTGCCATGGTTATAACCTCTGTATGCCTTTTCCCAAATGGTCAAAATCATTAATATTCAGTAGGCTAGTGCCATATGCAAAACACTGCACTAGGCATTGTGGGGCAGGCTCTAGCTGGGAAAATCAGACCTACACAAGGAAAAGACTAACTCATAAATTACCCAATGGTAAAGATCTTGCTTTATGGGTCTCTATGTCTGGCAGAGAACCTGGCGCTCAGGTAGATGTTTGTGGAATGAATGAATGGTGTTACCAAACATTTTATTCCAACAGAGATTCCTTGAGCCCAATCAAAGTACTGTCCTACATTCTGGGGATTCAGCAAAGCACAGAACAGCCAAGCTCTTGCCCTCAGGGAGCTTACAGGAGATGACGGTGGGTGAATGGGCTAGAAAATTACCAGGAGAATAGGCACATAATTTCAGTCTGTGATATGTGAAAAGAGTGTGAGTAAAATCACAGTGAGTGGCAGAGGGTCACTCTGGAAAGAAATGTGGAGAAGGCCTCTCTGAAGAGAACTTACTGCCAAACTCTGAAGGAGGAAAGAGCCAGTCAGTGAAGACATGGGAAAAGTGGAGGAGGGACAAGTGCAAAGGCCCTGGGGAGGGCTGCTCTTGACTTGTTAGAGGAACAATAAAGGAGTCCTTTTGGGATGAGAGCACAGGGCTGAAAGGGAAAGTGGAGGTCAGTGAGGTGAGCTCAGGGCTGAGACTACGCAGGCCTTCTCAGGCCACAGTGAGGAGGGTGATTTTACTCTGGGTGGGACCAGAGCCCTGGAAGGTTTTGAGCAAGGGACTGGCATGATCTGATCTTTTATTTTGAAAGGTCACTGGCTGCAGTTCGGAGGATTAACTGTAGAGAAGTGAGAGTAGACATGGGGAGACAATTGAAGAGGTGCCTCATTCATCCAGGAAGAGATGATGACAGCCTGCATGCAGCTGTGGCAAGGGAGACCGTCAGAAATCATCAGACTGAAGATGCACTTTGGAGGCAGAACCTCTGGGAATTGATGGTTTGAATGTAGGAATGAAGTAACAGCAATCAAAGGCAGCAAAAGAGAAGTGCTGGATGAATGCAAGGGATAGTAGGTCCTATAAATACTCATGTAGGGAATGGGGTGCAGGGGCCCGGGAAGGCCTCACAGAGCAGGGGCTGCCGCCTGGGTCTTGCAGCCCAGGAGTCTTCACACAGGAGAGAAAGAAAAGGCATGAGCAAGAGGCCCATAGGAGGAAGATGTCATTTTTAAAGACTGGGGTGTCACCTGCCTGGCCAGGGTCATGAGAAGTCAGGCTATTGATGGCAGTTGGAGACAGACTATGGAAGTTATACACAAACTTAGTCCTTTATTTACTGGGCTCTACTCAAGATCCGAGAGTTTCTGGAAGGCTTTTATTGCCAGCTCTACTTGGCATAGGCTGGCCAAAATAAATCATAGAGACCCACCATGCCAGAGGCTCTTGGTGGAAATATTCAATGTAGGCAAATGCCTATCACTGCTCAGGGCTAACGGTGCCAAGAGGCCTGGTCCTCCGTGTACACATCTGGAATGTGTGGCCCTGCTATTGGACCCCTACTCCATCTGGCAGCAGCCCTGCCACTGCTGGGTCCTGGCTTCTGAAGCACTGTGTGCTGTGGACACCGGGGATGCCATTCCCTGCTTCATTCAGAAACAGATACTATATGCATGGGATTTTCTCCTTTCTCTGCTCAAAAAACATGTCTTCCTAAATGCCAAGGGGGAGAGACAGGTGCCTGGGGAGAAAGTTTTATCCTCCTCTTTGAATGAGAGGACGGGAGATGCAGAGGTTAATCCTTTCATTTCCTTGGTGACATGTCTTATGGGCCGGGTACTAGAGACACAGAATAAACAAGACAGGGGCCCCTGGGTGGCTCAGTTGGTTAAGTGTCTGACTCTTAGTTTTGGCTCAGGTCAGGATCTCAGGGTCATGGGATGGAGCTCTGCCCCGCACTCTGTACTGAGTGTGGAGCCTGCTTAGGGCTCTCTCTCCCTCTCCCTCTGTCCTCTCACACCCCACATGCCCTCTCGCAGAAAAAAAAAAAAAAAAAAAAGACAAAGCCATTGCCCAAAAGAACCTCAGAGTACAGTGGGGTACCCAGAACTGTAAATAGGGTGATAGGCACTGGGCAAGCATTCTGCCCATTCCAGCCACAGCAGAAAGGAGAGTTAGAAACAACAGGTGCCAGCAGACCCCACAATGCAGCAACCCCAAAAGCTCATACCTGCCTGCTTCCCTGATTTTTGCTTCTCCCTTTGTCTTCGGGTGATGCTGTCTCTCAGCCGTTTAAGATTTTCCTGGAAAAAAATTCAGTTCATTTTCAAAGTATATACGAGAAATAATACCCTCTGGGCATTGAGAGTTTCTTTCAGATTTTATGCTGTTTGCAAGATATATTCCATTGCAATAACATCTCCAACATGCAAATGAGACTGAGTGCATTTGCCATCGGCCCCTAGAGAAATTCAAGTACTTGTAGAAGTTGTGCCTGAAGAGCAGACCCCTTTCCTACAACAAAGAGTCTCCCCTTCGCTCTGCCCTCCTCCTTGTAGGCTCCTTTACCAAGCCAGTCCTGTAGTGTTTGGAAATACTCCATGCACCCATCTGTCTCTGAGACCCTTTGAATGTGAAGGATGATGATTCTTCCCCATCAGTTCATTCCAAGTCTGGGTCAAGGTCCACCTTCTGCCTTAAGGCTCTCCAGACCGCCCCAGGCCTTAGTGACCATAGATGCCACCTGGCCCTGAGATATGCGGCCTGGCCCAGCTCATTTGTGCATGTGTGTGGCCTTGGGGTGTGTGTGTGTTGAATCTTCAGAGAGACTGTGCACTCTTAAAGGCCAAGACACCAGGCCTTATAGCTTTCCGAGAGCAGGCAGTCGAGTCTATCAGTCATTGAGCAAAGGTTGAATAGACATGTGAGGGCTGTAATTTGTTGCTATTTTAGTAACAACTACCTCAAAGTATCTGAACATCTGAGAGAAAATGCCCAGGGACTAACATCTAGACATCCAGAAAGGTCCCCTGAGGGAGCCGAAGGAGACCAGCGTGGGAGGGGTGTTTGGACTGCGACTACAGCTGAGACTGAGCTGGGTCCAGGAAACAGCAGGGAAACACGGATGGTGTGGGCTGGGCACAGCTTTAAGGTCTGACAGAGTGGAGGTGGGAGGAATGAGTAGCAAGAAAATCCACCACCTAGAGACTATGTGGCAGGCCCCACGAAGGTGCCAGAAGCTGGCACCGGAGGGGATAGGAAGGAAGGAGCTGATGCAAGAGGAAGGACATCACAGAGCAAGACCAAGCAACACATGCAGCTGGCTGGAGACAGGGCAGTGAGGGAGAAGAGCCCAAGGGATGGAACGTCTCAACCTCAGAGTCTGGAAGGTAACAGTGCAGTGAACAGAAATGAGGAGCCAGGAAAGGGAAGCAGCCCCAAGGTATGGTTTTTTGCTGGACATGCTACAAGTCGTGAGCCCCTCAGCAGGACACACCCAGCTGGTGGCTGCACCGGTCCACAGGTGGGACCGGAAAGGGGACACGGACTCAAGACCATCTGCACAGAGAAGGACCTGAAGGGAACCTGGGCGGTGCCCACTCACAGGAGGGGAAGTGAAGGAGACAGACAAGTGGACAGAGGCATAGAGGAAAGGGAAGATGGGGGCAGCCCCCAGAACAGTCTTCACAACCACCGGTCCTGGGATGGGGGATGCTCTAGAAATATCCAGAGGCTCTCAGGGCACAGAGTAGGGTCAGCTCCCACGGGCTGGGATTGCCTGCCAGTCAAATATGAGCCCCCGTTGTCAACCACACCCAAGAGTTCTAGGCACATTCATGGGACCAGGAGAAGCCTCTTGGATACAGACAGAGACAGCTAACATCTGCTTTGCATTTACTGAGTGCCCGGCATGCTGAGTCCTTTATGTGGTTTACTTTGTCCAATGTTCTCCCTTCACATGTGAGATGGGAAACAGAGGTACAGAAAGGCCGAGGTCATCCAACCCGAGTGACAGAACAAGGATGTGACTTGGGCTGCCAGGCCCCGGAACCCTGGCTGCTCTTAACTACCATGCTCCGTGGGCCAGTGACTGGCCAGGAGGAAGAAAAACGTTGTTTGCCCAAAGCCAGGCTATCCCCATAGGACCGCAGCTTCCCTGCGTCTCCTGAAAGAGGAGGACCCCGGGTTCCTGTCAGCACTGGAGCACCACCTCACCGTCAGATCTCCAGGAGGAGGGAGGCCGGCCAGCAGAGCGGGGGACCCTCTTTCAGGGAGAACTAAGAAGGCAGAAAGTGTAGTGAAGGGAGCAGAGACCCTGGCATGAGAAAGGGCTCCTCTGCCTCACTACTCTCCAAGCCTCAGTTATCTGTAAAATGGGAACAATGGTACTCTGCTTGCAATGCACACCATGAGCACCAGAAGAGGTTAGGTCATTCAGTGCTGAGCATTGTCAGTAGACTGCTGGCCCAGCTGGACAAACGCTGCTCGATGACCCACTATCCCATGCTAGGGAGACAGGACTCCATCTCTGCAGTAGGTGAGTGCTGGCCCCCCAACAGCAGGTGTGTCAGGTCTTCTGAGGACAGAGGACAGAATACACCCCTTCTGGGAAGCACCATGGGGAGATGGAGAGAAAAAGCAACCATTCTGATCCTGCCTTTCCCTCCACTTCCCAGGTGAGGGGTCTTGGACCTGTCCCCTAACGCCCTAGGCACAGCTTCTTCTTTCTAATACGAAGGGGCTGGACCATGGATATGCTTCCTAAGGTCAAGTCTGAGTTCTTCCAATTGCTTTAAATTGTGCATGAAGTACACGTATGGAGTTATGTAGATTCTTACAAAAATAACAGGAGTCTTGGGTGCTCTGCTTTTGTATACGTGCCTACAGAAATACTGTTTGTGCGTGAGCAAGCTCTAATGTGGGTGATTTTTGGTCTGGGACTTGTTTTGTTGTCTTAGTTCTATTTCTTGGGAACAGTCCAACTTCTCTGAGTTCAAAGGTGTGGTGGTTCTGTGAGAGAGCTGGCCCTAGGAGTAGAGAGAAAGGCTCTGCAAAGAAAAAAGGCCAGAAAGCCAAAGTACAGGGCCACATGCAGAGGGAAGGGGCAGCTGAAAAATTAGGATTGGCAGGTAAGTCTTTGTTCCTGATCTCTAGACTCACGACAACTGGCAAAGCCATCCAGCTCTCAGCCCATGTGGGTACAGAAGACGGAGGACAGACATATACACGCATGGATTCACAATGACACTCAAAACACCCATCGTGGGCCTGGCCACAGGGGCTCCATTACAGCAGCACACAAGACAGCGCTGACCCCATCCTCCCCTTTGCCCAGTGATGAAACGGACCTGAAACCCACCAGACACAGCCGGTTACCTGCTGGAAGCGGAAGGACTCCGACCGCTTCTTCTGGTTGAGCTGCCACTCTTTGAAGTGGAGCACAGCCTCGTCCACGTTGACGATGCCCAGCTTCACCTGCTCCTGGAGGGTGATCAGCTGCCGCTGGCCTGGTGTTTTCATCCCAGCAAAAGGGTCATATATACTTGACTGAGGCCTGTCCCTCCATGGTCGGACGAGAGGCTCTGCAAAGGATGGCAAAACTCAGGATGAAAGCTCAGGATGCCAGCCTGGCAGGCAGGCAAGTGGGGTTAACGAGGCTGGTCACGGGCTCAGGAGGACGCATCTCAAGAGAATGATTCCATGTGGAATGAAGAGGGGGGGTATAGGACAACGAATCAGGGAGGGGGGAGCAGCTAATGATTTCGAAGCCTGTTACACTAAAGTAGACAAGGCCACAGCATTTTAGGAGGCAGGAACAGCACCCACTGGGCACATCAATAGAACCCCCCAAACCTGAATGACCAAGAAGCCATTAGCCATTAGTCATTGAGACTAAATTTCTCAATTTAGACACTATTGACACCTTGGACTGGAGAGTTCTTTGTTGGGGGGAGCATCTTATACGCTATAGGATGTGTAGCCTCATCCCAGGCCATTGCTCTACCCACTAGAAGCCAACAGCCCCCCCCTGCCTCAGCTGTGACAACCAAAAATATCCCAGACATTGCAAGCATCCTCTGAGAGGCAGCACAGTGGTTGAGAACTGCTGCTTTAGACTAAAATCCACTCCCAGAAGAGAAAATACAGGAAATTCAGAGAAAGAGAAAATACAGGAAAGCAGGATGCTTTCCCCAACACGCTCCGGCCCTTTACTTTCCTCCATGCCTCCAAACTGCATGGGCACCATGACTGTGGACCCATGGACATGAAATGCCCAAGAAGACTGGAATGTCAATGGAACCAGGATCTAGCTCTAGTGTCACCAGGTATAAATTAGGTGCTAAGTGGTTCTCCTTGGGTTGTTCTTCTGCCAACCTCTCCTCCACATGACGAAGTCATGGTTCTCTGCTTTGGAGATTCTCAGGAAATATGAAGGCAACCCCTCTCTTTCTCCAGCTGTGAGTCCATTAAGTTCCGTGGAGAATGAGTTCCCTGCAGACGTGATCGGGCCACTGGGGCTTATGAGGATGACCCGACATTTTACTGCTCATTTCACACAGGGCTATCTCTGAATCTGAATTTCTCTAGCAGGACCCCCTCTGGACATTGTGATTCAGGGAGAGAGCAAGAAGGAAAATGAGAGAGGACTTCAAAGAAGTTCATCTGTCGTTCTTCCCATCCATTCACTCATCTGTCTATACACACCTACAAACCTTTCTCCCAGACTTGCCTTCTTCAAGGCTGTCTTTAATTGTGCTGAAAGGGGTGTGGGGAGAAAGCAAAAAGCATATGCCCATCAATTCCACTCTCCTGCTACCTAAGTCCTTGGGATGCCTTCCAAAGCGTAGATGGTGTCGTGTCTCCTTTTCATAAGAATCCTCGATGGGATAACACTGAGTGTCTCTCTTTATTTTTTTTTTTTAAAGATTTTATTTATTTATTTGACAGAGAGAGATCACAAGTAGGCAGAGAGGCAGGCACAGAGAGAGAGAGGAGGAAGCAGGCTCCCTGCTGAGCAGAGAGCCCGATGCGGGACTCGATCCCAGGACCCTGAGATCATGACCTGAGCCGAAGGCAGCGGCTTAACCCACTGAGCCACCCAGGCGCCCGAGTGTCTCTCTTTAGTACATAGAAGTTAATTAAGAAAAAAAGGAGTGCATATCTCCTCATACTTCCCGAAAAAGTCTTTTGAGGAGGAAAAAAAGGGAAGAAAAATGTTACCCAACCGCAAGCAAAATGTCTCTTAAATAAAAGATGAATGAAAGTGTTGCCTAGCCAGTACAGCTGGCGTAAGTAAATAGCAGGTAAGGCTGTATCCTTAGATAAAGCCTGGGGACCAAGCCACCCACTTTCATCCTGTTGGCACCAATCTCACTATTTACACTGGTTTGTGTGCTGTCACAGATACATTCTAGTCTGTTTGTATTTTCGGTATGATCAATCTGTACACTATTCTAAGGTGCCCCAATCTCTACTCCTCTCCACTCACCATCAGTACAGACCATGCCAGGTGTCCCCTGGACCTCTCTGTGTTTCAGGGCTGAGGAGTCGTTACACCTGCGAATTATTGAAACACGAATGCTCTCGCCACCCGGAAGTTCAGGTCATACGAAAGGAAGCTGAGCACATGGGACTTACCTTTCCGGATGCTCTCTGAGGAAACGTAAAAATTCCCAGGCCGTTCTTGACTTTTTTCTGCAAAAACTATGAGATAAAGAATATTCTAGGTAAAAGCCAAATCAGATTTCTTTCTAAGGGGCTTCAAAATATTTTAGATATTTACTGGAAAAATGACCAAAATCTTATGCAAAAATGGAAATGGTGGCTCACATTTTGGGCCACCGTATGCAGTTCTGTAAAACACACCTCCCGTAGGAGGCAGCAAAGGTGCCAAAACTAGAGGGATTATGGAATAAAGGCATCCCAAACAGACAGGATCTCAATGCCAGAAAGACAAAGCCAGCCAGAGGGTATGATGGATCATTAAAGAAAAGGGTAACGTGGACAAGAACGTGGGCTGGGCCTGGAGCACCTTGAAACTGGAGAATAAAAGGAAGTGCGACTCAAAATCAAAACTGAAAAAAAAAATGCAACATTTGAGATAGAAATTATTTGCTGTTTGTCTGAATTTCACATGTAGCTGGTCACCCTGTACCTGAAGCTCTGGTTGAGGGTTACTTTCCCAATTTGTGATCTCCTTTTGTCACACCTTCCACAACTTCTTAATGCTATTAACAAGGGAATGGAGGTCAGGTGCACAGATCTGGCAATTCCTAGCTCTTACAGTATCTGTAACCCTCTCAACACAATTGAGTCTTAAAAGAGAGCGAAACTGACAATGCGTCAGCATCTAACTGACATCCCGGGGACCACTGTGAAGAAATCAGACCTGGCTCTCACCAGTTTGTATTAGTGTATGTAGGTAGACAGCCTAGCATAGTGACTGAAAGCCAGGACTGTGTAATCTCATGTCCTGAGTTCAAATCCTGACTCTGCTACATGGTAATAGTCACCCCAGTAGGTCTCCGTCTTCCTCAACTGTACAATGGAGATGATAACAGCCTTTACCTAATACATTATTGTAAAGATGAAATGACATGTTCCAGATGGAGTACTCTTGGTAGATTTCAATAAATGTCAACTATTAAAAATTAATAATAGTAATAGTTTCAGGAGATAAAAATATACCAGCATTCTTGCCATCTGGAGTAGAGGTCTGTCTTCATACGGCACATGAATATGTCTGGGAAAGCCAGAACTGACCCTGACCATGGCCCGTGGGCCAGCTCCAGAATCTGCCCTGAGCTCTAACCCCATCTCCTGGGGCTGGTTAGAGACCATTCAGATAAGCACAGTCTCAGCGCAGTGGTTCAGAAGCTAAGAGGATGAGGGGAATTCTTGTCAAGAAGCCCCGAAGAGCCCGCTGACCATCACTCCCTGCCACACTTGCCTTTAGAAATGTACGGCTCATTGTCAGGCAGGTGGTGAGTGCCAGGGGCACCGGCCTCAGGCCTGGGCACCGGCACAGGGGGTCTGTTGGCCAGGTCCACAGTAAAGGCCTCATCGTCATCCACCGTGTGATACACATCTTCTTCTGGACCTCCATGGTGCAGCTCCTGCTCCAAACCAGCCATTCCCATGCTGTTACCTGGAAACACAGAGAAAAGTGCCGGAAAGCAATGACCAAACAAACTGGGTGATTGACAGTCATAAGAACAGAGTGAGTGACCATAACTTATTTGCCCAGTACTGCCCTTCAGCAAAGATCTTCCCCTGTACCGTCTCCTGTATGAGCTACTGAGAACCCCACGCAAAGCAACTGAGAAAACACTGATACCATCAATGCAGTGAAAGGAAGTGAGCACTAGGCTCTATCATCTTAATTTTATTGCTGGCATTCAGTTATTCATCCCACTGGGACCAGAGAAAAGGGAGCATAGCCCCCAAAGCCAAAGGACCCTTGGAACCACCCTCTGGTGCCTGGGCAGCAGCATGAGGGCAGCCAGGAGTCATCGCCATCAATGGCTCCAGCAACAAAATGACCACAGCAAATGCTTGCTGTGGACTTCTCTGTGCCAAGTGCTGTTCCAAGTATATTACCCGCATTGTCACCTTAGACGGTGTTAACGATACTGTGGAAGAACTATAATCACTCTTGTTTCGCAATTGAAGAAGCTGGGCCCTTGAGGATTTAAATAATAGGCCTATAGTTATGTAAAGCTAGTTGGCATCCAGGAAAGCTGGCTCCAGAACCTGTCTCAACCTCCATGCTCTATGGGTTTTTTTGCAACCTTTGCCCCCCACTCTGCCATCCATCAATCAGAAAGATGCTTGCCTCTCCCCCTCTGTCCCTGGGGTCCCACAGCCATAAGGTTTTTGCTGCCCACTTCCTGGTGCGATACTCTGTGCTGGGACCTGATTGCAGTGGGTTTGAGAATCTTGGCAGACCCGACCATATGCATCGCCCCTCATCCACGTGAGCTGTGTGACCTCGGGCACCTCATATACCCTTTCTGAGCCTGATTTCCCTCTGAGACCTATTCACAATGTACTGTGAGGACAAAGTGAGACAGTAGAGGAAAAGCACCCAGCTCAGTGCCTACACATAGTAGGGGTTCTCCTCTCATTTCCTTCTTCTCCCCAGCACCACGCTGCTGTCAATAGATCTTTATTAAATGCCTGTTTGAGATACAGAAATGCATAAAGCTTGGGCCTTCTTCCTACAGGATTTCCAATTCAGTGATTTATCAGAAGCTTTTTAGTTGCCTCTTTTCTGAGCTGTGGGGAGACCACTCTTGGCTTCCCTGTGTCCTGGGTCCAGAAGACTCATTGACCAAGAGTCCCAACTCATCCAGGGGCTCTGAGTTCTAATGCTCTCCCTTCAAGAAAGTTTCCAACTAGTGGAGAAGTTCCCACCTGTTCATCTTTGAACATCTTGTACAAGGGCATGAAAAAATTCTGGAGAGGCTTGTCTGATGTTAACAAAATGAGGCATCCTGGGGGAGCAGGTGGCTACCCTACTAGTGACAGTGATTCCCAAGGTGTCTGTCCCCTTCTGCTTTTATAGCATGAGAACAGCCATAGACAATAGTAAGTGAATGGATATAAAGTGTTCCAATAAAACTTTTTTATAAAAACAGGCAGCTAGCCAGGCTATGGTTTACTTACCACTACTCAGAACTGTTCTTTCCTCTTCACTGTCAAAACTGCTTCTCCCATCCTGAACCCCATTCTCTTAGCATCCTGCTTTCTATGCCTACTTCATCAACAGACCCCACTCCCATTAACTGTAAATGATTGGACAGAGTTAAGAAATCAGCCACACAACTGAACACCTTCCCTCTCTGACCTTCAATGATAAGAATAATGACAATAACAACAACAATCATAAACCTTCGTTGCTTGCTCTATGCCCAGCCCTGCTCTGAGGCCCCCTAGACAATACATCATTTAATTCTCACAACATTCACCTGAGGACACGGAGGCCCAGAGTAGTTGAAAGCTTATCCAAGGTTTTCCAGCCAGCTGAAGGGGGAACTAAATACAGATCAGAGTTCATGTTCTTAACCATGACGCAAGATAGGCTCAACTTAACAATGTTTGCATCCACTCCTTTGTGTTCTCCACCTTCTCCAGAAAGTTGTCTCCTGAGGGCACTTGATCACATTTCATTCTTCTCTGTGCCCTCTGGCCCAACATCCAGAGCAGTGAGTAGCTCATAGTTAGTACTCAATAAACTTTAGTCAAATAAAAATAACCACATGCATTTTAAAATAGGTCTTGTTGGATGCAGCTTATTACCCAAATGAGTGGCTCCAGTGGTATGAACTCCTTCCTGGCCTACTGTGACAGGTTGATGGGCACCTCACGGGGATGGAGTGCCTTCAATCACGCCGTATGCCAGGTACGTGGCAGCCCATTCCGCGAATGGAGCAACCGTCACATGGAACCAGCCAATGTTCTTACGTTTGCTTCTCTTTCCCTCTTTTTGCTTCCCTGCTCACAGTTGCGAATTACCTTCTAAAAACTTGCGGATCATAGAGTCCTTAGTGGTCCGAGAGAAACCATCTCCAGGGATTGGATTAGATGTACCGGCTTGGAGCATTTCAACATCTATAAGAGAAGGAAACTAAGAGCTTAGATGTTGTTCTTTCACATAGGCAAGGAGATTTTACAGATGGATGTACAAGATTTGACGAATCAAGAGATCGTGAACCAAGAGATCCAAGAATTCACGAATCCATCCATCTTCCCACCCACGCATGCACGCGTCCACCCATCTGTCCAACGATCTATCTACTTAGTAAGAACCGCCTGTGAGTGTGAGGTATAGAGGAGAGCAACATTCACAACCGTCAGGCCCTTTCCTAGACCACAGGACTCAAAAGGTATAGATAATATGCTCGTCTTCATTTGAAACAATGGGTTTCATTTTTAAATGGATAATATAGCATTGTTTATAACAACCAAACACCAATGGGAAGCAGAAGTAACAAAGAACAGATAAACTGGTTTACTCAAACAATGGAACTGTACGCAACAATTAAAAAGAAGATGTTGGAGTCACTCCTAGCACCATTGTGCCATCTCAACAGCATAGCAAAAGAATTCTATTTCTAGGTCACCCACGGACATGATTATTTATAAGGAGGAAACACACTGATCTTTGGTTTTCATTATTAAACAACAACCCACAAAGACCAAAACTGGGTATGAAAACCATTCAGGTCTCACAGTAGCTTTCTACTGTAACCCAAGTAACCAACAGGGCCTATTACTTTATGTCTCTGAAGTATCTGAAGTATGCTTTTTGGGAGCAAAATTTCAGCCTTATATTAAAAGTAGAGCTTTGATATTGTCAAAGATTGCACTTTCACTGAGTCATATCACTGAGTCATATCACACAATGAGGACTTATTTGCTTAGGCAAAATATGTAGACTGAAGTTGAAATAGTAAACTTTGAGAATAAAATGGTTTGAATTTAATCAATATACATAGATATGCCATTTCCTTACCACTTTGATCTTTGGGGACCAGCTAAATAAAATCTGGTGGTTGTATAAAGACTTCAAAGCAACTATTTATGTCACATTTCCCAAGAACAGTCACTGAAAAGAGGTCCTGGTCATGAAGTAATGTTAAGGATGATAAATGTCATATGACATAATCCTTGTTTTGAAACAAAATTTTTTTTTAGATTTTTTTTTTCATGACAGAGAGAGAGAGAAAGAGAGAGAGGCAGAGGCAGAGGGAAAAGCAGGCTCCCCACAGAGCAGGGAGCCTGATGTGGGACTCAATTCCAGAACCCCAGGATCATGACCTGAGCGGAAGGCAGATGCTCAACTGACTGAGTCACCCAGGTGTCCCAAAACAAAATATCTGTATATTCCTAGGAAAAAAGACTACAGAGGAATATGCCAAAATGCATATTTCTGAAGTAGTATAGATTATGGACATTTTATTTTCTATTTTATACATACCTTTGGCTATTTCTGAAGTAGTATAGATTATGGACATTTTATTTTCTATTTTATACATAACTTTGTCTTCCAAATTATCTATGGTGGCTTTTGGGGCTTTCATAAATGAGAAAAACTTTATTAACACTTTTTTTAAAGATCCAGATAATTAAATCAAATATATACAATTAGATTTTCAAAGCAAAAATAATTTCAGGTTATTAAAAAAATAAATTGTGGCTCACCTGTCAATTATCAGATTAACTGATTTTTTTAATTATAAAAAATGACAGATTTTAAACTTTCTAGGGACCAGACATTACATTATTACATATCACAGCTCTTAGTTTCATACTCCTGTGATAATCAAAATATAAATTATATGACCATTAAAAAAACATAAAATTGAATGAAAAATCTGCAGACTGGTGTTTTCAGTATGATATGGTTTATATAAAGTTTTAAGGCCTATAAAACAGTACATGCTGGGAAGGATAAACATTGAATTCATGGTAATGGTTACCGCTGGAGAGGGAAGGAAGAAAATTAGACTCCAGAGGGGGTTCGGGGCAGGCTATGATATGTAATTTTTTAAAACTCTGAGACAATAAGGAAAGAAAGAAAGAAAGAAATACTCTTGATCGATCAGAATCTTTAACAAATAAAACATTTTAGAAAATCAATATAGTAACTATTGCCTCCAAGAATGGGAGAATAAGATTCTATTTTTGTATTTGCTTATATATGCAAAAAGCAGCTCTAGAAGTAGATGGAAAAAGCTTTGCGCAGTGGCAGTATCGTAGCCAATGAGGTTTATCCGAGGCGCGATTATTGCTAATTGAGAAGTAGATGGAAAAAATTAAGATCAGCGGTTTCCCAGAACTCAAAAGATGAGGGACAAGGACTGGAGAAGGATTTTTCACCATTCACCCTTTTAGAGTTGAGTTTTTTAATCTACTGAAAAAAATAGGATAAAGAAATAAAGTGCTTGGGTCATGTTTATGTTACCTTAAATGCTATCCAAAAAATGAAGAAGAAAAACCAATTCCTTTTTTCTACCTTTTCGGTTTATTGTTTCCTGACACGGCGAAGACATCACATGGGCTGTAATGGACCTTGATACTCTCTAGTCCAAAGCTCTGCAGTTCCAAGTAAGGAACCTCTCCTGTCACCACTGAGTTCTATAACGTAAGCCACAGAGACATCAGGGTGACGGAACTGATTCTGAAACATACCTGGAGGTGTTTTAATTTTAAAACTTAAGTTTGTGATAAGAACTGACACATAATTCACTTTTTTAAAAAATTCAAAGCCAAAGGCGCCCAGGTGGCTCAGTCAGTTAAGTGTCTGCCTTCGACTCAGCTCATGGACCCCAGGATCCCTGGATTGAGCTCCGCATCAGGATCCCTGCTCAGTGGGGGAGCCTGCTTCTCCCTCTCCCTCATCCTCTGCACATGCTCTCTCTCTGTCAAATAAATAAGTAAAAATCTTTTTTTTTAAGATTTTATTTATTTATTTGACTGACAGAGATCACAAGTAGGCAGAGAGGCAGGCAGAGAGAGAGGCAAAAGCAGGCTCCCTGATGAGCAGAGAGCCCGATGGGGGTGGGGGGCTCATCCCAGGAGGCTGAGATCATGACCTGAGCCGAAAGCAGAGGCTTTAACCCACTGAGCCACCCAGGCACCCCAATAAGTAAAAATCTTTAAAAAAAAAAATTCAAAAGGGGGGCCTGGGTGACTCATTCAGTTAAGTGCCTGTCTTCGGCTCAGTGTCCTGGGATCGAGCCCCGCATTGGGCTCCCTGCTCAGCGGAGAGCCTGCTTCTCCCTCTCCTTTGTCTGCCACTCTGCCTACTTGTGTGCTTTCGAGCTCTCTGTCAGATAAATAAATAAATAATCTTAAAAAAAAAATTCAAGTCCAGAAAATTCTACTTATTTGAAATTTGCTGTTCAACTCACTGAACTGTGGTTTTATTTCCCCCATGGAGTTAGAAAGGTGGGACGAAAGGTGTATGCCAAAGACACTGTGTTACTCTGCCTCTAAACACTCCGACCCCAAACCGCACCCTCCTAGCCATCTGACCCTGACCCAGCCTACTTTTGAAACTCCTCATTCACACAGCAATAAAACACAGAGGAATCCATCCCAAAGTAAAGACTTGCTTGGATCAAACACCCTAGAGATGAGGGGAGGGAGAAATTCCACAGGCCTGGTGCTGCACACTCTAGGAAATCGCAGCCCCCTCAGATTCCAGCATCTCCAAAAACCTGGGTAGAGCAGCGCCAGGACAATTTCTTTTCTTTCTTTTTTCTCTAAATTCAATTAATTAACATGTATTATTAGTCTCAGAGGTAGAGGTCAGTGATTCATCAGTTGCATACAACACCCAGTGCTCATTACATCACGTGCCCTCCTCAATGTCTGTCCCCTCCAGCAACCTTCAGGTTTTTTCCCCATAGTTAAGAGTCTCTTATAGTTTGTCTCCTTCTTTGTTTTTATCTTATTTTATTTTTCCCTTCCTTCCCCTATGATCCTCTGTTTCGTTTCTTAAACCCCACAGTCGAGCACCAGGACAATTTCAATCACCAATAACCAAACCCCCAGGCTGGCAACACCAGAGTGTAAGTTTCACAACCAGCCATTCCCCTTGACAATGGCAACATAGTCACCCAACAGCCTAGCTATTTTTACTAACAAAGTTCAATTTGAGAACTGATTTCTACATCCAAGAGGTCGATGCACAATTAAAGAAGCTACAAAGAGTCTTAGAAAAATAAAATGTGGAAGAAACTGGCTGCAGCATGACCAGGCCTGGCTGGACCTGGTGTGCTAATGTCACAAGGGTACAGGCTTCTGCCCCCAGTATGATGACCCCCATCCTAATATGCTGGGGGTTTTGTGGATGAAAGCATTAAAAAGGAAAAAACAATGAGTACGATTAATAAAACATATCAACATCAGGATCCCTTGATACAATGCACTGAGGAGGACACAACACCATTTCTATGGTATTCTTCCAAAAATTTACAACCTCAGTGTACTCACAGAAAACAGGTAACCAACCCAAACCGAGGGGCAGTCTACAAAATAAATGATTAGCATTCAAGACAAAGAATGACTGAGGGACACTTACACATTGGAGGAGACTAAGGAGAAATAAACACGTGCGTTGTGAGATGTTCTGTAGTCTCAGCATCTGAGATCCCATCAGCGTCTAGCATCCCCCCTACAGGGCAGGGAAAACTAGTGCGACGTGAACAAGGCCTAGAGGTCTGTTGGTGGTACTGCCCCAAGCTGATCTGGTTTTAGTAATTACACTGTGGTTATACAAGAGCTAGTATCTGGAAAACCTGGATGAAAGGGATACACTGGCATTTCTGCAATTTCTAAGTCTAAAAATAGTAAAAAATAAAAAGGGCTTCTTTAAAAAAAGGGTGGGGGGGAGAGAAGGAGTGGAGATTTGAAAAGCAGAGGAGGAAATGCAACAGGAAAACTAAAGAAGCACGGCCCCCAGGGATGACCTACATTCACCCTTTCCTGTTCACCTATGGACTATATCACCTTCCAGAGACACCTGTGAGCCATATACATTGGGTACTGTGACCCAGGTGGAGCTAAATGGGCCACCCGTGACAGATCTTTTTCCTTTGTAATCACACCTTAACTAGACCTGCTAAATAGAAGTCCTGTGACCTTCTAGAGTCATTTCTTCTCCCTGAGCCAAGCTGGAAGGGTGAGGAGAGGCTTGGACACTAGGGTCAAAATGCAAGGCTCCAATTTTGATTCTTCCACTCCTGGACAGAGGACTAAGTCACCCACCAGTTTGACACCAAGCAGACTTCTTAGATCCATCTGTTGGTTCAGCCTCCCAAGATGACCAGGGGCCATGGTGGCACCAATCTGCTCAGGAGGATGCAGGACGCAGGCCAGCAGGACAGTGCCAGGCAGCATTCCTCCTCGAGGGCAGTCGCCAGTCCAGGAGTTCATGGGCAAGGAGAGGAGATCCGGGTCAGGCAGGTGGAGGAGCTACCCTAGTGAAAAGCCTCCCAGCCCACAGGAGCGACATTACTCATGGCCACTCCCCAGGCAGCCTTCCAGGGTCTCCACGAGCAGGCCAGAGTCACTGCTCTCAGGGAAGCCCAAAGTATGCCATCCCTTCTGGGTCCTCATAGTGCACACATAGCTCCTCCCAGTTCCAGATGCAATTTACCAACCAATTAGGGGTCATTTTTATCATAAGCAATGTTGCCTAGAAACATAGTTGACATTTGACTCTTATCACGTTTCCAGGGTAACAGAGCTGGAAAGTCAAGCCAAGGTCAAATTCCCGAGCAAAAGGGGAAATGATAGCTGTTACATTAACTCTTTGCCCATGATTTTCTTGGGTCAAGTTCTTTAAATCCTCTCAGCTTCTCTCTTCCTGTCTGTAAAATGGTGATAAGAGTAGTATGTATCTCATAGATTTGCCATGAGTATTACGTGAGAAGGCGGCCAAATGCTTAGCACAGTGCCTAGCCTAGAGAAAAGTGCTAAGTAAGGCAAGCGGTTATTACTACTACTATTATTACTGTTGTCTTTATTATTAAATTCCATTCCCAGGCTAATGTCCTAAGCAGAGAACAGTTTATGCTCAATTTGTGCTTCTTCTTTTTTCTTTTTAAAAAAGATTTATTGCTTTATGTTGCAGGGGAGGGGCAGAGGAAGTGGGAAAAAGAGTCTTAAGCAGACTCCCCACTGAGTGCAGAGCCTGATGCAGGACTCAGTCTCACAACCCTGAGATCACAACCTGAACCAAAACCAAGAGGTGGATGCTTAACCAACTGTGCCTCCCAGGCGCCCCTATATTTATTCTTCACAGTAACTTTGTTTGAAGTCAAATCTCCATCAGAGTAATAAATGCTTACATTCAGTAATATCTGAATTTCCACACATATTCTCAAATATCACATGTATTACATCTCTTAGAGAAGAATTACATCTATTACACCCATAAAACATTTTTCTATTTGAATATACTTAGAGCATAGGGGAAATCTTAAGATAACAAATGCCAGTGTTTTATAATAGATTTATGTGTGGAAATCTGGCTCACACACAAGGCATGCTGGGCATTTTCTGGACCCTGGCTCTGGAACACCAAGTCCCAGACGGACAGAGCTGCAGGCCTCTCTCCTCCTTTGCCAAGGCTCTGCCCATGCAGTCCAGACCTGAGCTGGAGGCCCCGTGCCCATTTATCCTGTGCTTTCCTGAGGTCCATCATGTTCTTTATTTGTGGGCTCAGCAATGAACATGGAAATTCTAGTAGCTCTTCAGTGCCTTCTGGTTCCATCCTATGCTGCCAGGATGGTAGTAGAGGCTGATCTTAAAGCCAGAGATTAAACCAGAGGACATGAGGCATGGCCGGAAGAATAGGATGGGTGCAGGGTGCAGGGAGGAGAAGGAGGGTGGTTTTCAGTCACAGGAGAAAGTCTGGGTATCCCGAGTCAAGACCCTGACAAGGGCTGGAGCCAAGGGAATCATCCACACTCATCCACACTTATGACATCCATCATAAGTCAGAGGAAAGCAGCAACTGAAGCCAGACAAGCAACAGAGGTGAGGACACTATTGACTGAGTGACCAAGGCAGGTCGGCATCACAGTCAGAGGTGGTGGTCACCTGCATGGACGCTGGTATCTGAGAGAACCAGGCTCAAGGCCCGGCTCTGACTCTTACTAGCTCTGTGTTCTTGGGCAAGATACTTGAGATCACACAGCTGTATATGTCTGTAAAGTGGGGGTAAAGAATGCTGCTATCCCCCACATAGGGAAAACGTAGGGGCTGAGGGAGACAATGCTTATGAAATATTTAGCAACAGTGCGAGGCACTAGATATTAATGGATGCCATTATTATATTGAGGCAGCTAGTGTACTAGTTTTCTGTTGTTGCTATAAAAAATTCACCACAAACACAGTGGCTGAGAAGAGCATAAATTTATTACCTTATAGTTCTGTAGTTTGAAAATCTGAAATGGGTCTCACTGGGCTGAAACCAACGTTTTGAGAAGACTGCCATCTTTTCCAGGAGCTCTAGGGGAGGACCTGCCTCCTTGCCCCTTCCAGCATCCAGAGGCTGCCTCTCTCTCCTCCTCAGCTCGAGGCTCTCTTCCTCTACTCTTGAGGCCAGCAGTGCCAGGCAGCACACTTATCTGGACTGAGTCCTTCTCGTGGCACCATCCGTGGTCTGTTTGCTGCTTCCTTCTTTCACTTCTAAGGACCCCCTGTGACTAATGTGAGCCCACCCCCCCCCATCATTCAGGACATTCCCTTTATGTCAAGGCCAGCTGAGTAGCAACCTTAATCCCAGCTGGATTCAGGGGCTCTCACTCTGCCTACCACAGATGGCACCCAGGATCAGCACAAATTTCCTGCCCCAAATTTCCTCCCCATATGAGGCTACCAAAGGCAATACAACGCAGGGATTAGGGCCACCTCAAGCAAGTCCATCATGGCCACATGGGGACTCAGCAGCCCTGGCCAGACGTAGGCATTGCACACTGCCTCAAATGAAGTTACCCCAAAATGACTTTCGTTCCGCTTATATTTTAAATAAAATGATTCTTTTGATACTGGATTGAACATAAGTGTCCTTGAGTTAGACCAAGAACAGCAAATACATACATTGGCCTCCTATTCCATGCACTCAAGGCAAACACTCAGCAGTCATAGTATTCTTTCTGGTCTCAGGATCCTCAGCCCAGCCCCTCAGGCACTTGATACCAACAAACAGACACTGGCACATGAAATTATTTTTCAGGCACTATTTGCCATATCTGTATTAGGGAGTAAGTCCTAGTAATAACAGACCCTACCTTTGTAATAATAAAGAAAGTGTCCAGTTGTTGGGAGTTCGTGAGTACTAAGACTCTCTCCAGCTCTAAAGGTGACAACCCCGTGTGCACATACTAATCAGGCATATAGTGAGGGCCACAAGAGTGACTGAGATACACCCTAAATTCCTCAGGTGAAGACCTGCAAGTGTGGTTCCGGACAAAGGACATTTTGTAAAGGAATCCTCCATTTCTGGATGCTCAAGGTTTGTACTTCCGATTCCAAGCACTTAACCATCACCACCTGTCCGTTAAAAATAAACTAAAAATGGTGGGAGGTTGGGGTACCAGGTGGTGGGTATTATAGAGGGCACGGCTTGCATGGAGCACTGGGTGTGGTGAAAAAAAATAGTGAATACTGTCTTTCTGAAAATAAATAAATTGGGAGGAAAAAAAATCAATAAAGTTTGTTTAAACCACAAAAAAAAAAAAAAAAAAAAAAAACTAAAAAGCCCAGAAACATGCTGGACTAAGGAGAAAGGACAAAGTTCTTTCACTTCAGCAGAGACAGAAGGAAAAAGATACACATATAACAAGGAGACGAAGGGGCCAAAGTCCCTGGGGAAGAGCCAGCGGCATTGTTACGCTGTACCTCATTTGGCACAATCAGAAAGGAGTGATGGCAGTCAGGAAGAGCCTGCGCCTGGGAAGAAAGGAGCTTGAACAGATGAGAGAAAGCTTAGGCAGGTGTTTAATTAAGGAGTGAGTCGAGAGCAATAATGAATTTTCAAGGAAGCCCATACAATACTCCTCAGGGGACATAAATCTAGATCATTTAGCTGCAGTGGAAACTCATCCAGATTTTGTGTTGTTAATTTAATATAAAACCCAATCAGTATCTACTATAGTAAAATGTCAGATGCCGAGAGGCCATTCTCCTGGAAAGGCTCTCAAACCCTGAAGGCCGGCCAAGAGAATTATCTTTTCACCCAGTATTTTTATAGCCAAAAAAGAGCCTTAGGGCAAGAAGCAGGCTGGGAAAGCATTCGACAAACCTGGCTGGTTCCACCAGCGGGGGGGGGGGGGGGGGGGGGGGGGGGGGATGGAGGGGATGGATAACGAGCTTTCGTGGGCGTCGTCGGCAAGGCCGTCCAACTTCCCCACACCCTGACGGAGAAGTGATGGGAGGAAGAGAGACAGGGAGAGGGAGTGGCGGTCACACACACACCGGGGAGAGAGAGACAGAGACGGAGACAGACACAGAGAGAAGGGAAAGAGCAATCTGAAATGACGGGCTAAGGAGGCATGGGTCACGACTCAGGAGGAGCTGGAGACGAACAGGCTAGGAGAAACAAGAAGTCGGGAGGATGTCTTATGCAGTCGAGTGCCTCCGTACAGCACTCCGGGCCAGCCCACAGACCCTCTGCTGGGCAGGAATCCACCCACGAGCAGAGTTCTCGGTGCGCATGTGGGGGGGGGGGCGCTCCACGACTTGCTAAGTCACACACCCTCTTCCCCTCACTCTCCACGTCTGTAGCTGCCCCCTCGGGCCACCGTGGGGGGTTTGCAGTTCTAGATTTAGCACCGTGGTGTTTTTGTTTCATGCCCGGCTCTCTGCTAGAAGGACAGCTCTGGGAGGCAGGGATCATGCCGGCTTGTCTACTGACTCCCCGTCACCCCGCACAGTGGCTGAAACACACGAGAGGTTTGAGAAATACTGCTGAAGGAATGACAGCAGTATGCGAAGGGAGGAACAAACAGGTGAATATGGACAGGGAGGTGTCCGGGCTGCAATCCAGGCAGTGGGAACAGCACGAGCAGATGAGAGAGACAGGGAAGGAGAGGGCAGCCTGGAGGAGCGGCTCCCACCCGAGACGTCCTGCACTCAGGCCGTCTACTGGGTGTCTCGCCACCACCTTTCAGGAAAGTCTTTGCACTGGAAGGTCAGTAAAACCACTCCACCCCACAAAACCCAAGAGGACTTTCTATTTTGCAGAGCTCTCGCACATCACTGTGGATGATGCGGGCTTCCTAACTGAGGTGGGAGCCGGTAACCAGAGAAGCAGGTCCAGAACCAGAGGGCGAAGTCATCTGCTTGCCGTGCCCCCAGGAGAGCATGACCCATGGCTCTCCAGGTCCGGAGGGGAGCAGGGTCACTGCTGGTGGTGGAGATTTTATCTTATTAGCTTTTAACACAGTCAGTACCGTGTGCCTTCACCAAGCGCCTACAACCCAGACACAGTTCTCGCACACCGGGAGGAAGAGAAGCATCAGAACTCAGCCAGCCAGGGCCTTCAGCCTCCCTGGGCCCCACTGGGTTGGGGTCAGCCTTCATTTCTATTTAGCATCTGCATATGCTTACCCCTAATAAGGAGATTTATTTCTTATATAGTAAAGTTAGGAAGCTGATGGTTTAAATCTGTCTTGAACAAAAAATTCTCCAGAGAACCGGGAGAGAAGTTGAAGGTCTGGTAACAAAGACCGGGAGCTACCACCTGGTGGCAGCATAGCTAAACTAAAGACAGTGAGTGTCAAGGGTGTGAGTGTGTGGGTGTGCATGCTTGTGCACGCGTGTGTGTACGCCCCCGCAAGTTCAAAGGAAGGAGAGCCTGGAGCGGAACCATAAAATCTCAGGGTCAGAAGCCAACAGCACGCCCCCACCCCGCTTCATTCAACAAGGGCCGTTTCCCTTTCAACCTTCCTACTTAGTGCTTGTGGGGACCTCATTCCTATCCCTTTTCCAAAACTCAAGGCAGAAAAGAGGCAGATTTGTCCTGACACCACTGGGTGACCTCCAAAGAAGCAGTAAAGAGCTCGCCTGAAACCTGCCCTCCGTAATGCTCGTCCTGGGAACAAATGCAGGAATTAACATAGCCCACTCCTTACTACATTTACTTTCAGCCTCTAGGGTTTAATGGTAGCGAAGGTGGGACATTGATCAACATGGCTCTTGGGACATTTAGAAAGAGCTCCTGTCTAAGGGTCTCTTCCAGGGCTGGAAAATGCAGATCTTAGGATGGCAGGCCAGGAGAGTCCTCTGTTCCTCCGGGGCAGCAGACAGACTTGTCCCCCGGAATGTGCAGACCCAGATTCTTGACCCAGTTTTCCCTCAGTGGGACTGGCACAAGCTACTGCATTTTGGAGCCTTAGTTTTCTTCCCTGTGAAATAGAGCTAATTCTTTTCACCAAGTCCGAGGAAGCTTGGACAAAATAACAGATGAGATGAAAGTCTGCTTACTGGAAAGGCCTGGCAGATGTTGCAAGCTATTACTGTGCCCGGTGGTGTTGCAAATACGTGTCTGAGATTAATCAGTTTGTCCTGCATTTTAATGAACTAGACTGCCTTCTCTCCTGGAGGGTCACGGGTAATAAAAGGAACAGTTCCTCCCCAGGTCCAAGTTTCTGCTCCTCCTGGGCCAATAGGTAAGTCGTCCTTACCAAGATTAAACCACAGAGAGAGAAACATAAACCGAATCAGGTCTAGCATCAGAAAATTCAGAGTTTATATGATCTAACAAATGAAAAATTCAGTGATCTTCTTTTCCCCAGCCACAAAGCAACCAAATTCTATAGCCTGCCTATTGGTGGTCTCCTTCTAGCTCCAGGGCAAGTAGAACCCCCTGACCCCCTGTAACTTTACATGTCACCAACAGCCACAAACCAGGCTCTCTCCCTAGTCCCCCACTGCCCTGGGGAGAGCTGGAGAGGCTCACTGCCCTTGCTGTGGCTGCCTTTAGCAAAACCCGCAGCTTCCACGGGGCTGGAGCGTGCAGGGGGATAACAAGTGTTAAGCCTCTGTGTCAACACGAAACAGGTAGTGAAGTGGGGGCATTCTTTAACCTTTCAACTGCCCCACAGTAAGGACACAAGGCAGAAATGTTGATACACAGTCTTGGGCCTCCCAAGTAGGTACTGACTGTCCTTCAAATGTTCTTTTGTGAATGGGTCTCTGGTCCAGATTGGAAAGTATATTGGCCCTGCTCATCACCCCAACACCTGGAAGTGGCAAGCAGCTAAAACACAGGAGATGCTCCAGAAATGCTTGTTGGAGAGACAGATAGAAGTCAAGTGCCGAGACCACCACAGGCCACTTGGTGAGCTGACCTCATGGCCGGGGCTGTAGTGGCTAGATGACTTCTTCAGAAGAAACCAGGACTAACACTTATGGCATTTGATGAAGACTTCTGACCGAGAATAAAGAATATGGCCCTAGAGACAGAGATCTGAGCTCAAAGGTGAGCTCTGTCACTTAGCCACTGTGAGACCCTGGGACTGTTGTTCAACCTCTCTGTGCTGCAGTTTTCTCATTTATAAAGGGCAGGTTCATCAAAGCATTCTTATGTGGCTTAAAGGATTCAGTGAGATAGAGGATGTGGATGAGGGGATGATGCCCTCTCTCCTCACCGCCCCCCCCCCGCCCCGGGCAGGTGGTGGCTCATCCAGGAAGAGCTTCTACCAGCATGTCCAGTCCCCCCCATCAGGTGCAGGAAGGGAGCCTCTACCAAGCTTTCCCGCATTCTCCCCACTCTCCAAGAGGCAGCCAGTTGAACTAGCAAGCACCTCACAATGACTGGACCACAGCTTCCAGGTGCTGGGGCTGCCACGTCAAGGGCCCTGCTGGTGTCAGGGTCTGCCTCTGGCCCCTGACCTGCCCACACCCCTCCACTCCAAGGCAGCTTCTTGGTACCTGCTCTTCCATTCATGGGTGGGAAACTCAAGCCCATCCCCCTTCCCCGTGGACCCAGAGCCCCTCCATCTTCTTCTCAGCTGAAAACTGGCAATACTCGATCCAGACTGTCCCAGAAAGCCCTGTCAATAAAGCTGATACACTGATGGGTATTTGTCTCGCCTATCTTGAATCTGTTGAATAACCCAGAGGGAAGGAAGCCTAAGTTTTAGGCTGTGTTTCAGAGTGCTTAGCGTTTCATAGCAAATGGTAGTGACATATAAAGAAGGTTCTTTGAGGTCCCATGGCAGGTCCTCCTGCTCCAATACGGTGCACTGAAGTCCAACATTATTTAGACCAGTGGTTCTCAAGGGCAGCGGCACTGCCCTCTAGGGGAGGCTTGGAAAATCTAAGAAGGGGTTTTAGGTTGTCACCACGATGGAGGGAGGGATAGCTCAGAAGTTCCCCTTATCCTTCGCGGGGCTACATGCCAAGCCCCCCCCAGCAGATGCCTGAAACCACAGATACTACCAAGCCCTACATACGCTATATTTTTTCCTATACACACATACTTATGATGAAGTTCCTAATTTATAACTAGGCACATTAGGAGATGAATAATAACAAAGAATAAAATAGAACAACTCTAACAATATGCTGCAACAAAAGGTTTATGGAAAAAAAGGTTATATGAACCTAGTTTCCCTCTGTCTCAAAATATTTTACTGTATTTACCCTTCTTGTGATGACAGAAGATGATAAAACGCTGACATATGAGATAAATGATGTAGACGTTATGACATACCATTAAGCTAGCACTGACCTTCTGAAGATGGGTCAGAGGGAAGATCCTCGGCTTGTGGACCAGCTGTCCATGGGAAGGTGAGACCTTGGCTAAGGGGAGACTACGTACCGTCATTTAGCAGAAGCAGGAGAGACGCAGACACTCTGCCCATGGACGGCACTGTGCTGGACTATGAAGTGTTTTGTGCCCCGCGTAACTTCTAAGGATTTCCCTAGCCATACATATAGGTTAAAAAAAACTGCTTATGATATACATTTACATATACACATGCATTTGTACAGATCTGTACAAATGTACATACATACGCATATGTATTTCTTAATTTAATATCAGTAGGTACAAAGAAAAATATGGACAAATATCCCCAACAAATCGTTAGGAGTGCTTCAGAGGTTGGTTTTGGGTGGAGTCATATAGACTTTTAATAACTGTTATAACATTCTTCTTTTAAGCTTTTATAAGAATGTATTACTTTTACAATTGGAAAAACAAGTTAACCCCCCAAATGGGCAAAATTTGTTAAAACAATTTACAAGAAAAATCCTGTCCTACAGATGTGACATTTTAGCAAATCAAAACCACAATGAGATACCACCTCACACTAGTCAGAATGGCTAAAATTAACAAGTCAGGAAATGACAGATGATGGTGAGGATGCAGAGAAAGGGGAACCCTCCCACACTGTTGGTGGGAATGCAAGCTGGTGGGACCACTCTGGAAAACAGCATAGAGGTTCTCAAAAAGCTGAAAATGGAGCTACCCTACAACCCAGCAATTGCACTACTGGGTATTTACCCTAAAGATACAAATGTAGTGATCCGAAGGGGCACGTGCACCCGAATGTTTATAGCAGCAATGTCCACAATAGCCAAACTATGGAAAGAACCTAGATGTCCATCCACAGATGAATGGATAAAGAGGTGGTATATATATACAATGGACTACTATGCAGCCATCAAAAGAAATGAAATCTTGCCATTCACTATGATGTGGATGGAACTAGAGGGTATTATGCTTAGTAAAATAAGTCAATTGGAGAAAGACAACTATCATATGCTCTCCCTGACATGAGGAAGTTTTTTCTAAGGGGTAGGAAAAGAAAAAATGAAATAAGATGGGATAGGGAGGGAGAAACAACTATAAGAAACACTTCATCTCACAAAAGAAACTGCGGGTTGCCGGGGGGAGGGGTCTAGGGAGAGGGTGGTTGGGTTATGGACATTGGGGAGGGTTTGTGCTATGGTAAGTGCTGTCAAGTGTGTAAACCTGGCGATTCACAGACCTGTACCCCTGGGGCTAATAATATATTATAAGTTTATAAAAAATTATTAAAAAAAGATGTGACATTTTAGAAATAAGTTTACTATATATGAATCTATTAGAGCTAGGTAATCAAAAATATCTGCTTATAAATTTCTATGCCTAGAAACTAAACTGCTTCACATATAACTACAACTTGTATTTCTGCATGGTTTTAGAATGCATGGAATTTTCCAGGAATTCAATTACTATGAAAATGGAGAGTGTGAAGAATCACTTACTACTTAAGAAAACCCAGGTGTGGGTGCCAATGTTGCCGGAGGTACATGAGTCACAGATATAACAGACTCACATTGGTCGCTCAGCATTTGATGCCGTAACGTTGGCAATGATTCTGGGTGTGGGTGCCTGCAGCTGACCATTTCATAATGTCCTCATGTGCAGGCAATCTGAACCCTCCCTCTCCTTTAACTTATATTTCAATCAGGGCACATATTTGATTTCTAAATTTTCATGCATAGGTAGGTTAGATTATTTATGAATGGCACATCAGGGTACCAAAGAGAACATCATGCAATGTTCGCCACAAAAAAAGGCCCATTGGGACTGACAGGGCTAAGAGCTACAGACTTCGCCCCTCAGATCCCAAGTCAATGCCTCCATCGACTCTGACCTCCAGCCCTTGCCTGCACTCTCCCGTCACTCAGCAGGCACAGCAAAGGAAGTTTGGAGAAGGAGTGTGCTTGTCACAGCCCATGATGACAGCCCTGACTTTGTGCAAAACAGGATCTTCATCTGTCTGGGGTGGAGCGGGGGTAAGCAGGGACTTCCCCCCTGCCATCCACGAGAATGAAGAAAGTCATGGCTCAGCAGAAGGATGGAGGCTGGGCTGTGCTACTTACAGAGGTCTTCGGTGGCAGCAGGCACAAAGGCAGCCATGGACTCGTAGAGCTCCTCGTCGCAGCCGGGGTTGAGGGAGCATTTCATGAGCAGGTCTGTGGAGAGATGGGCCATGGACTCGTACACGGCATCAGCCTCCTCCCCTTGCATCAGTTCCTCTTTGATGTGACTCTTCAGCATGTCCACAGTTTCCTGAAAGAGAAGACGGGACTCACAGGCACCTGGAGACACTCTGGCCTTCTGGGAAGAGGGAGGCCTTTGTGCACTTGGGACGGGCAAAGAGGAAAGGTTCACACGGGTCAGCGTTCAGCTCTCCCACCAGCCCGCAAGCTCCTGGAGGCCAGACTCCAAGTCTGTTTGTCTTGTGTGCTTTGTTTTAATCTTTGTGTCTTCTCCCAATGCTAAGCACAGAGTCATGCACACAAGAGATGGGCAGTAAACGTCCGAGGAGCTGAGGGTACAAATTAAGGGCTTCCTCAAGACCACCTACTAAGGGTCAGGTGCGATGCCAGGTGTTTGCCTGTACATTACCTCATGTCATTCTTTCCACAGCTGCCTGAGAAAGTTGCAATATTCCCTAGTTCACACATGAGAAAACCACAGCTCAGAAAAAACTAGCACCTTACTTAAGGACATGCAGTCCTCCCTTCTGACCTCTCTAGTACACCCTGGTTCCTCCAAAGGAAATCAATGATCTCCAAGGTGGTAACCTTTACGGACCAACAACACAGACATCCAAATGAAATGGTGGCCGCTAAGTTGTTCTTGCCCTGATATGTAGTCAGATGGCCCTCAGAAGCTCACTCCCTAGTCCCTGTTCCTTCCAGCAGGCTGCTGCCAAGTGCTTGCCTTGGTTTCATACACAGTGTGTCCAGAGGAGAGACAGCTTTAGCCGAAAGGCCCTGCAGTCAGACAGACTGCCCCGTCCTTCTGCATCCCCGTGGTGGCAAAGGCAGAAAGCTGGCTTCTCTGAAACTCTGCACAACTTTTCCTGGTAAGAAATTTTGGTGTTTCACAACCTTATTTCAGCAACAACCCACAAAAATCCTCATTTTCATCACACCACCTCGAGGGAGCTCATCTGGTGTTGACACAACCTGCTGGTTTCTTGATGCGACTGAAGGACTGGCCCAGGTGACGGCTGGGAGATGTTGGGAGACTCAAGGTCTGGCATTTGGTTTCAATGTGGTGGAAAGAGGAAACGGGACAGTCCTTAGAGGTCATAAAAACATGCAGGGACCTTTTGGTAGCAATGTGGAAGACACATTGGCTGAAGGTGAGTACGGCTAGAGAGCAAAGAAGGGATGAGAAATGGGAACCCGATTAATTTTGGTGCAAACTGAAAAGGCATCGTTCCACTTCCCTGTTACGTAGAACAAAAGAACAAGCCCCAGAACTGGCATCAAACTAGGTTCCTGTCCCATCTCCACCCTTGCTAGAGTGCAACCCGGGCACAATTATTCTGCCTTCCAAGGCCCCACCTTCTCCTTGTTTGTTAAAAACAGACAACAATACTGTCAACTTCCAAGCGCTGCAGTGAGCATTAAGTAAAACATGGCATTTGCCAATCAAATAGATTCAATAACTAGGAGTCATGACTGTGAACACAGAATGTCCCCAATAAAAACTACTGGCATGGAAACGATGCGCTGCATTTTATACTTTTGTGACTTCAAAGTAAAGCAGAATAAATACTCCTGGACGGTGAGTACTCTTTAGCCTCATTTATGTCAAATGTGGCCAAAACGACATGCAGGCTATTCTACTTGTTCAACACACTTATGCACCCCCAAACTGTGGGGAGCCCCCCTCCATGCCTTAGCGAGTCGCTGCCTTGCGGACTGTGAAATAACAGCACGGAATTAAGTTTCTGGGGAGGTGTAGGCTCACTCCTTTATGGAGATAGAGAGCAAGACTAGATTGTCTTTATGGTTCCTTTGAGGTCTCCGCCCCATGCAAGAGACTGAGAGTCCCCACTATGACTCGTGAAGATGAAGGAAAACCAAAAAAGGGGAGAGTCAGGAAGGATGGGGGTCTCCAAGACAAGAGAAGTGATACTGGGGCATGGAGCAAAGATTAGACAGTGGATGAGAACTCGAAGATGTTCCCAGAAGTCAATGATCAAGGAGGATCTGGAGGTCCGAAACCAGGTGAGCCAAGAAACGGGGCATATCTCTCTTAGGATCAGCAGAGGCTCAGAAAGAGAGACAGGCCATTAGCACAACAGGGGACCTCCCAGTTGGCCTCCGGGAAACCTCAAGTGTAGAGCTTCATTCTGGTCTCTGCTGAGAACCAATCCCAACAGTTCACCTGGATCTGATGGCAGCAAGGCAGCTGGGAGCATCCCATCAAAGTGTCTTGGGGAATGGGGTGGGGCTGGGGAAGAGGGATCAGTATCAACCTGCAGCATATTCAGTCTTTAAATGTCTCTGCAAATCTCTCTGGGTGGACCTCAATGCTTTACATCCATTATTTCCTTTTATCCTGAAAACCACCCTAAGAGCAGAACTAGCATTACCTTCCTTCTGCACTTTAGGAAACTAAGAGAGGGTACATGATATGTCCAAAGTCACAAGGCCAACAAATGTTGGTGCAGGAATGTGGACCCAGGTCCATGGGACTCCAGGGAGCATCTCTTAAGCCCACACAAACTGGCCCTGCCAGAGAAGAGGCATGTATCTCTACTGAACAGGTAGGCCCTAGGACCACAGAGTGCATTTCCATTCCTGGGGCCTCTCCCACCTTGACCTTACCACATACTCATCGATGAACTGCCGCAGGTCCCTGAAGCCATGTTTCTCAGCAATGGTGTTGGGATAGTGGCCATGCTTGTTGGCCACACTGTATGCCTGTAGGGCTCCCGGGCAGGTGAGCAACAAGGCAGTGAGGTTCTTGAGCCCATACTTCGCAGCAAAATGCAACAAGGTGGGCAACTCTTCATCCCTCTGATCTGAAAATTGTTCAGGAAGACAATGGACAAATAAGAATGAAGGCATAGGCACCCTTGTTCATGGAGACAAAGCTGGCAAGCCTACCATGGCATCTAGCAGGCACTCAATCATTACTTCTGGTTTGATTGACCTAACATCTGACAGTTTCCTTTGAGGCACAGCTGAAGATTCTGCCCTCGGATGATGGAAGAAATGATATGTTAATTAATTAGCAAATATAATAATTAATAATCCACCTTTTTTCTCTAAAAGGATCAAAGAATCCTGAAAAATAATACTAATTCAAAATATGCTGATTTTCTAAAAGCTTAAGTAGCAGCCACGAAGTACAACAGGAATGATGTCTTGACCTTCTCTGCAAATGTCACAGCATTTTTACACAATTGCTTTGTGCTGATTTAAAAAAAATTAAGTCCATCTTCTTAGCTCTTATTCCAAATTTCATAAAGCATGCCGAGTCATCCTAGGTATGTTAATTAGCCTTTCCGTGGCCCTTAGTTTTGAACTAGAAGATATTTCCAAACTATTTCAAAAGGGCTAGGAGGATTAATAAGATGGTGGTATTCAGTGAGTTCTTTGTTTAGGACAGGTTTTTTTTTTTTTTTTTTTAAAGATTTTATTTTATTTATTTGAGAGAGAGAGACAGTGAGAGAGAGCATGAGCGAGGAGAAGGTCAGAGAGCGAAGCAGACTCCCCATGGAGCTGGGAGCCTGATGTGGGACTCAATCCCGGGACTCCAGGATCACGCCCTGGCTGAAGGCAGTCGTCCAACCAACTGCGCCACCCAGGCGTCCCTAGGACAGGTTTTGAGTGTTGGTATTAACACACCTGAACCGCAGGATGTCCGTGAACCTTTTGATTCAGGAGAAACAAAGTACTCCTTTGGGTCACTGGATCCTCGTGACCTCCTCCGCCTACTAATATCTGGATTTAGCAAGCTAAACTCTACCAAGAAAATAGACGTGTTTGCATTGTGGAGTTTGGGACAAGTCCTTTTTTTGTTTTCATAAAAGTTTATTTCTTTTTTTTTTTTTTAAAGATTTTATTTATTTATTTGACACACAGAGAAAGATCACAAGTAGGCAGAGAGGCAGGCAGAGAGAGAGGAGGAAGCAGGCTCCCCGCCAACCAGAAAGCCCAACACCGGACTCAATCCCAGGACCCCGAGATCATGACCCGAACCAAAGGCAGAGGCTTTAACCCACTGAGCCACCCAGGCGCCCTAAAAGTTGATTTTTAAACCCAACAGTGATAGATAAACAGACAGATATACACTACTATGTACACACACACGCACATGCAGATTTTTCTTAGTAAAACAAACCCAGCTTCCTATTCATCAGGAAATGATCCTTGGGATGAAAGTCTGAACATGTCCCCAGGACTCCACATTGGCAGGCTATAAATACTCTTCCTGAGCCTCAGGTGTAAGAACAGAGAATATCAACACTGCAGGAAGTAATGCAAGAACATTCCACAGTAGAAAAATGGGGAGAGACAACACAAGAATGACCCCAGGAGAAGGACCTAAGGGTAATATAACCCCATTCTTACGGCTCTCTTGGCTAGGGAAGGATGGGACACGGGGCAGGGGGCAACCAGTCTCCATCACGCAACGTGAAGAAAGAGCAATATCCACAGAAGCGCCCTACCAGGCGTCCTGTCAGCCCACCAGGCACCATCCCCCACAGGAGCCGTTATCCAGCCTGTCACATGCGCACAGGAGACTGCTCCTCCCTCACTGAACAAATGTTTGTTTCCAGCCTACAATTAGCCACCCAGGCACTGCCTCAGCCCTCACGGAGCTGACAGCCTGCAGAGAAGACAGACACAGCTGAGAACTAACACAGAGGACACCCGACATGCTAGGGGAGCCCACAGCACATAGACAGAACCTACCAAAGGATCAGAGAGGTCTTCCTGAGGAAGTGCTACCTAGGCCGCTGTTCGGAAATGACGAGATGTTAGCCAGGTGCACAGCAACCAAGGAGGACAGGAGGAAACTGAATTCCCACAGAGTTCAGGCAGCAAGAGGCAGGGCAGAATTCTCATGAGGTGAAAGAAATGCAGACTTTCTGTAGAGCAGAGCCCAGGGATAGCGTAGAAATGAGGGCAGAAATGCAGTGGGAACCTCTTGGGAAGGCTTGCAAACATGCTAAGGAGTTTGGGCTTTATCGAAGGAAATGGGAACCACAAAGGGTTTGTAGCAAGGGGCTGAAGTATTCAGATCTACAATTTAGAAATCACTCTAGCTTGCCAGTGAAGGAACCATTCTCAAAGGATGAGCTGCAGAGAGGAAACCAAAAGGGTCCAAGCACGGGGGGATTGGATACTGAAACTCACAGACTAGAATCACCCCGCAGCTGGTCTGAATTTCTGACTTACTTGTCATCATATCTTCTTCTTCCAGTTGGTTAATTCCAAAGAGGTGCAGTCCACTCGCAGGGATGTTGTTCTTCAGAGACTCCGTGAGCAGTTTATCAAGGGTCTCCGTGTTGTAGGGCACAATTTTAAAGGCCTGAACACAAAAGTGAGGAAGGTCAGATTTTAAATCCAGCCATCTTCCATCCAGCAGATTCAAAGCCAAAGAACCACGAGCAGAAACTACATGTCCAGAAAATGCAGGTTTCCTTTCCACATCCTTACCTGACACATGAACTCCACGGGATTTGCTGCATTGGACAATAAATTCCCGATCTCTTCCATGTCAGTATAATAACTGATCACAGTTTCACACACCACTAAATCCCCGGAATAGATCTTCAAGGAAACATTCCCAGAGGAGAGGCCTGAGGAGAAGAAAAAAAAACAAAAACAAAAACAAGAAAACAAAAAACCCACGAAGGTGCCTAGGAAGAACAAGGGCCAGGGGAAACTATCCGTGGATTCACCTTAATGGTAAAGAAATTAACTGGGGGCTGGAAGAAAGATTTGGGAGGTAGGTGTGGGATAGAGAAGTGAGGGGAAGGGTAGAAGTAGGAAGTGAGGAGACTGGCACCTGAGAGGCCCAGAGTCAGAGGAACTGTCCCCGTTGGTTTGGCAATTTCATTTTTGGAAGATTTTCATCTGTTTTGGTTGCTCCAGTAGGCCCAGGACCAAGACAAACAAGAAGAGTTGAGTTTAAAACACTTTCTACAGGGATACCTGGATGGCTCAGTGGGTTAAAGCCTCTGCCTTTGGCTCAGATCATGGTCCCAGGGTCCTGGGACTGAGCCCCGCATCGGGCTCTCTGCTCAGCGGGAAGCCTGCTTCCTCCTCTCTCTCTCTCTGCCTGCCTCTTCACATACTTGAGATCCCTGTCTGTCAAATAAATAAAATCTTTTTTTAAAAATAAATAAATAAAACACTTTCTACAAAGGTCAGCGGTGGCCGCAAGGTGGGAAAAGATCCTAGCTGGCGGAATTCAGTGCTTTCTTAGCCCTGGACTGGGAGAATTGATTCAATGGCTCTGTGGCTGTCATGACTCTGTGCTCTTTAGCTCTTCTCCACCACAGGAAGGGGTTTTGAGGGGGAAAGAAAAATTAAAAATACACCAACCACAAAGATTCGATTCACAAAAGAGGAAATGCAACAAGTAGAGAACATGGAAAAATAGCTTCGTTGGTAATCAAAGAAATGCAAATTAAAATAATGGGCTACTCTTTCAAAAGATATCCAATTAGCAAAGATATTTAAAAATGATAATGCCTAGGGTTGGCCATGACACAGCAAACTTGATAGATAGGAGTAGTATTTCTGAAAGCAAAGAAGCCCTGCTTTCCAGGATCCTTCAAAATGCACCACATTTCAAGGGTTCCATCTTGAGGAAATACTCCTCAATCCATGCAAGCATAAAGATATTTGATATATCAGAATTTAAAACAGGAAGAAGACAATAAGAAATCAGAAATGACACAAATACATAACAATGAGGAAACGAAAAATTAAAAGATGATACTTCAAGGGAGTATAATGCAGCTTTAAACAAGATGAATTATAAGATACAAGTTCAACACAAGGAACTGGTTTTATAAATTATGATACATCTATACAATGGATTAGTTTGGAACCATGAAGAATTATGTTGTAAAAGAATACTTACTAATATGAGCAAATACTCGTAGGTATCTTCCAGGTAACAAAAGTGGCCTATGAGACTGTACGAAGCTATGTACATAGATGCAGAAAATTTACAGAAATCATTGATTTCCTTTGGGGCATAAAGGCAATTTTCTATTTATTTTCCTTTACCTTGGCTGCATTTATTTACTTTCCGTTGTTTTCTCTTTTTTTCTTTTTTAATTTTTTTTCAATTTTTTTTTTTTTAATTTACTTGACAGACAGAGATCACAAGTAGACAGAATGGCAGTCAGAGAAAGAGGAGGAAGCAGGCTCCCCGCCAAGCAGAGATCGCAACGCGGGGCTCGATCCCCGGACCCTGAGATCATGACCTGAGCTGACGGAAGAGGCTTTAACCCACTGAGCCAACCAGGTGCCCCTGCATTCTTTAACTTTTCAGTATTGAGTTCACATAAGTTTTATGATAGAAAAAATATATTATAAAATGGAAAGTTAGAAGGTCCATGTAACATCAAGGGGCAAGGGGTGCCTGGGTGGCTCAGTGGGTTGGGCCTTTGCCTTCGGCTCAGGTCATGGTCTCAGGTCTTGGTTTCAGGGTCCTGGGATCGAGCCCCACAATGGGAATCTCTGCTCAGTGGGGAGCCTGCTTCCCCTTCACCCTCTGCCTGCCTTTCTGCCTACTTGTGAACTCTCTCTCTCTGTTAAATAAATAAATAAAATCTTTAAGGGGAAAAAAACAGCAAGGGGCAAAAGGATGCTGAGAGAACAAATATTGAAAACAACTCTGTTTTTAAAATTGTGAACAAAGGACAAAAGACAGGGTAGTAGTGTGATGACTTTTTTCTATTTTTCTCTAATTTCAAAAAAAATTTTTAAAGATTTTATTTATTTGAAAGAGAGAGTGAGTGAGAGTGCACAAGTAAGGTTAAAGGACAGAGGTAAAGGGAGAAGCAGAGCAGACTCTCCTGCTGAACAGGGAGCTGACGTGGGGCTCGATCCCAGAACCCTGGGATCATGACCTGAGCTGAAGGCAGACGCTTAACCAACTGAGTTACCTGGGTAACCCTCAAAAAATTTTAATATGTTAACTTCTTACAGATAAAAATTTTACAATATCCATTTTTCCCCCTTCGTACATGCATGTTTCTGTGACTTCCTTTTCCTTTAAATAGAACATGACAACAAAATCCAAATCTTAGCTGTCACTTTTCTCAGCTGCTGAATAAAGACAGGACAAGAAAAGAAAGCAAGAGTGGATCTCTTCCTGAACAGGACGCCTAATTTTCGGAGGTAGACGGGGCTACTTACTGGGAGCCTTCACAGAAACGGTGTATTCATTCTCCAGCTTGGCTTCCACCCGGACGGAGGGAGAATCCTCAGGAGAAAATTCTGCTTCTGTTGTCACCCTCTCATCCAACTTACATCTCACGATGACGTAGACAGTGGTTTCCACCTGGAACAGGAGGCCAGTCAGTGTCCCCGCCCCCTCCTGGGTGCCCTGTCAGGGTACTGGGCAGAGAGTCTCCTGGTTCCCCAAGTCCCAGCGCCTGCAGGGAGGGGTCTGCAGTCCAGCTCTGGGCCTGACCGCCACGGGTCCCAAAGGAACGAGTTACAAAGACCAAGAGTGAACATTTATCAAGCTTTACAGCAGTTTGATGGGAGTAATCTTATGTCGGTTGGACCTAATGTAATAATTTAAAATCCGACAGCTTGTACCTCTTTTTATTTCATTTATAGCATTTCTCTTTTATGGCATTTTTAAAAGCACTGGTGTATGGCAGAATTGGGAATTTTGTAGAACGAAATAAAAGGGGTCTTCACCGATAGTCTGAGAAGCGCTATTCGGACTTGAGCCTGACTGCTCCATGGGAAGCCGGCAGGCTGACACAGCCTTGGAAGCGGTTTGAAATGCAGAATATAAGGCCCCTCTGGACCCACTGAACCATCAAAGACTGAATTTTACCAAGACCCTTGGGTGACACATGGACCTTACGATGTGACAGGCGTCAGCCTGGACGACCCCTCCTGGAGTCTGCTTCTTATACTCTTCTTGAATGGGCACAAATACCTTACTGGAGGGCTGATTTTCCCCAGGCATGGAACAACCTGAATTCTATTTCACCTCGCTCACTTGATGATCTCTTGCCAGCAGGCTACATACAATGATCCTGTCTTACTGTGCAATCTAAACCCAGCATGTTTATGAGCTTGTAGCCACAGGCTGCTCTGAACTAATAAAATCACACATTTTCATCAAGAAACGAAAGATAATAAAAAACTACCAGTTCTATGGTAGAATTTGCATGACAGTGGCGCATCAATTGGGCCATCACATTCAAGTTACCTGTTAACATAGGTCCCATCCTGAAAATGTTAGTCCCATTATACTCTGGCTTTTATCTTAGCCCTTTTAGCAAGCAATACTGGCACGTTGCAGCCAGCAAATTTCAAAGCATCCACTTGGGGAATGGGAGTGGTCATCTGATGGAGAAGCAAGCTTTCAAAATGCACCTCCCCCCATTTCCTTCCAGCCCTGGGGGGCAGGAACAGACCCAGGCCTCTCCCTCCAGGGTTAGCATAAATGTCTGGTAAGCTGCCACACATCTATATTTCTGATCTATGAACTTAAGCCTTAGAGGGATGACACACACTTTCCTGAGCTCACCTCTCTCTCTCTTTTTTTTTTTTAAAGATTTTATTTATTTATTTGACAGAGAGATCACAAGTAGGCAAAGAGGCAGGCAGAGAGAGGGGGGGAAGAGGCTCCTCGCTGAGCAGAGAGCCCGATGCGGGGCTTGATCCCAGGACCCTGGGATCATGACCTGAGCCAAAGGGACAGGCTTTAACCCACTGAGCCACCCAGGCGCCCCTCGCCTTTCTCTTATTTAAAGGAGTGAGGTGTGCTTAAGGGCCCAGGTAGTGGGAATCCCAGGGCAGCTAATCTACAAGAGAATCCCTGAGGGAAGGCTAAGATTACACTCCCTTTACTGCAACAGAAGCAACCACTGAAAAGACTGTGCACTGCCACGGATCCACCAGCCCCAGGAGCACCTACCCCACAGCGAATACGGTCCGGCTGCACCACCATCAGGTTCCCAGGTGAAGTCTGCTGTGGCAGGTTCTGATGCTTCGAGTAGGAAGGGACCTTCTCGTCCTCAGTCTCAGTGTCAGTGACTGAATCACAGCCAGAATCTATGGGACAAAGGACATCACTGAATGGGAACACAAGGAAGGAGAACTGATGGACATGTTCCACCCCATGAAAGCCCCAAATATTACCAAATAGGAAATGGCTCTGAATGTCAAATAAATACAAGCTCGAGGGAGTGACTCAGGCAACCGTGAAAGACAACCTACTGGGAAAAAGTCAATTACCCATTAGGGCACAAGGGTAGGGCGACAGCAAGAGGAAGACTGTGGAGAAGGCCAGAAAGTCTGAAACAGGATGTTGCCCAAGGCTGGCAAGTCTCGTTTCAACCAGTAGGTTTCTGGAAGCTTTACCTCCAGGCTTCCTGCACTGCTGGCTTTGGTGGCTGCGAGGGAAGAAGGCCCCTTCTCCTCAGGTGGGGTCAAGCATGGGCTGTCCACTTAAAGGTCATCTTTTGAACATCAAGTAAAACCTGTGCTGTGCAGGAAGCCATTATTCCTTGGGGTCATGGCTAGGCCATGGCACCACTTTGGAACAACCGTGAAAAGCAATCATTCTCAACAAATCTTGGATCAAAGTAACTGGGTTCCAGATCGGTACCCCAGCCAATACCTATACTGTGCATGGGTTCAGAGCAAGTGAAGGGGGTGGGCAGATGTGTGGGGCATGGCACAGAATGAGATGATGCTGAGGTGATGTAAGTGGAACCTACCAGAACTCTGAGGCAGGGGCTCTTAACGAGGGTTCATCAATTGATAGGCTGTGTGCAAGATTTTCTGTGTGTGTGTGTGTGTGTGTGTGTGCACGTGCAATGCTTGTCTATACTTCTCTGGAGATAGTCCAAAGCTTTTATCAGATCTCCCAAGAAGGACAAAATGGTTAAGAATCATTAAGGGAAGGAAGTTTCATCCAGTTCCTTTCTTGGGCTACCTCTTCCTCAATCCTAAACCACTTACAGATCCAGCCAAACATGTCAGGCACTGAGGGGACATGAAGATGAATGAGGCATCAAGCCTGCCTTTGGAGAGTCCACGATCTAAAAGGGCAGGTCTAGTGAGAGGCAGGGGTTCTCTTGGCTGATTCCTGCAGGCTGGACTCCCAGGAAGGAGGTGGCCTCTGGCAGAGCCCACAGCACTCAGTCCTAGTAAAATGTTGGTGTGGTGCCTCAGGCCCCCAGAAAGCTGCACCCACAGACTTGCAGACTAGACCTCAGGTCATCAAGGGGACAGGCCATGCTCCCATGACCATGAAAGCTATGGTGGGAGAGCTGGGCTGAGGGGGCAAGGCACCATCATGTCTTACCGCTGTAACTGTGAGACAAGGACCTCCAGGACCTGCTCAGGCTGGGGAGAGGACCCAGGCCTCCCAGATATGCAGCTTAAAAACCCCACAGCCTGAGACAGTGGTCTCATTCTAGAGCCTGACATCTGTACTGACAGTTGCCTCTGCATGGTCCCAGACTGTGATGGGCGGGAGGGACACTCCTGCTGCTCTTCCCATCTCTGGGATTTCCCCCATGACTCACTATCCCACAAGGCCTGGCAGAAGTAGCCAGGTCTCTGACATTGCTTGTGCAACACGAATCCCAGCAGAATTTAGGGCTAAGAGACAAGGTCAAAAACCCTGGATGTTCCAAGGAGCGTTGATGCTGGTTTTCAGTAGGCATCAGAGCCATCAATCTGCTATAGCTCTCCTTTCCTTTCCAGTCCTACTGACTCCTCTATCAGTGCTAATTATCCCCCTCAAAGGCTAAGTGCAGCAGCTGCTTGCCTCCCTGTTGTCCAGCCATGTTAACAGAAGCGGCCATTTTCTCCTTCTCTGCTGCCTTTTCTCCTTGATGTGTGACTCCTACAACAGCCAGGACCCATCCCCACAAACAGAGCTGTACATGCCACCTAAGCAACAACCACCCAGTGAGGGAGACTATTTAGGAAAGAGCCAAAAAGATCAGTGATAAATAGCATTCTTCTGAATATAGTATCACATCAAGCATTAATATTTTCTTATTAGATGCCTGAACCATCCCATTTTTTTTTCCATTTCTGAGGTTCTTCCTGGATAAGAAAATTACCTCATTGACTTAAAACACCCCATCAGTTACTTAAAACTGCACGAAGTTCCCTGGAATTCCCCCAGAATTGTTTAGACACTACCCTGAATGGTCCAGTGCTAGGCATCAACTTTTGCCAATTCCCTATTCTAAGTTATTTTACAGGTATAAGCTCCTTGGAACAGACCCATTGTACAGTCTTCCATTGCTTCAAAAAAGAAAAACTCTTCATTTTTCCCAAATTATTAGTCAGCTATTATTAGTCATTAGATCTATTATTAGCTTGCCAAAGAGTCAAAGCTCTAATAAATATATCAAGGAAACTATAGAGAAAATATAAGTAAACCAATGAGAAAGACACGACAGTGACATATAAGGAGAAGAATTTTAGAAACATACTGATGTGAAAGCTTTATGCTACGAATTTTTAAAATTTCAATACAATTTTTATAGAAAAATATGAATTACCAAAATTATCTCAAAACAAGCAGAAAATCTGACAAAATCAATAATCATGGAAGAAAAACTTTCAGTTTTCAAATAAAATTCAGAGCATAAGTCACATACCTCTCTTCTTGCACTGCATTTTAAATTATATTTGCAACAATGTTCTTCTTTATAATAACCAATTTTCTTATCTAGGAAAATTCCCTTTATATGGGTTTTATGCCTCTTACTAATATTCAAGAAACAATAAAATTTAATCCCATTTTATATTACGTTTATAAAAAATTAAACAGCAATTCAGTACAAGGGATAACCCCCAAATCAAGCTTTAGTCTCATAAAAACTTAATATGTGATAAAGAAAGCATTAGAAATCAGTGTAGAATAAAGAAAATCGTTGGTGAGAAGAATGACTCAGCAGATAGTGCTGGAAAAGTTTAGCTATTTGGGGTGGCGGTGAAGGGACAGAAGGACTATTTAGACGCTTCCTAACTCTCATATACTCCAAAATAAAGCTTTGATTTAAAGTGAAAAATAAAACAGATCTTAAAAATTTTAAAGATGAAAAAAATTAAAAATTAAAAAGTTGAGGGGCATCTGGGTGGCTCAGTCGATTAGGCAGCTGCCTTTGGCTCATGTCATGATCCCGGGGTCCTGGAATGGAGCCCCATAGGGCTCCCTGCTCAGAGGGGCACCTGCTTCTCCCTCTGCCTCTGTTCTTTGCCCTGCTCATATTCTCTTACTCTTTCTCTCTCTCTTCAATAAATAAATAAAATCCTTTAAAAAAATTAAAAACTGAAAATTTTATCATTGGTTTGGGAAAAGATTTGTTCATCTTAAACAACTAAAGAAATACAACCTAGGCAAGCAATAGGGTTGGTATGAATTTAAAACTTCAGTAAACAAAGTTTTATAAAACTAAAATCCAAATTGTATTGCTTTGGCAGCATTAGTCATAATAGCCAAGGGTGAAAACAACCCAGACATCCCTCAGCTAATGAATGGATAGACAAAACATGGTATATTATTCAGTCATAAAAAGGAAAAAAATATTGAACATTGAAAACACGATGCTGAATGAAAGAAGCCAGCCACAAAAGACCACACATTGTGTGATTCCAAATATATAATAATGTCCATAGGAGGCAAATCTATAGAGACAAAAAGTAGATTAGTGGTAGCCTATGGCTGGGGTTTTGGTGGGGAAGTAGGGCTTGGGGTATGATAGCTAAAGTGTATGCTGTTTCTTTTTGGAGGGTATGAAAATATTTTAGAATTAACGGTGGTGATAGCTGCACAAGTCTGTGAAAAGCCTAAAAAATCCACTAAATGGTATACTTTAAACGGGTAACTTGTTTGATGGAATGAGCACTGGGTGTGATATCCAACTGATGAATCTTTGAACTCTACCTCTGAAACTATTAATGCTAATATGTCAATAAAAACTATTTTTTGGGTTTTGGAGGGGTTTTTTTGTGTTAATAGAATTTAAATAAAATTTTGAAAAAACTGGGTAACTTGTACAACATTATGTGAATTATACCTCAATAAAGTTGTTACCAAAAAATCCAATGGCATATCATAAACTGGTTTAAAATTTGAAATAAATATATATGTCAAGGGGCTAATCTTCTTACTATATGAAGAGATCATAGAAATCTCTTTAAAAACACCAAATAAGTAGATAATTCACAGAAGAAGAAATACAAATAACTCCCAATCTAAAAAAAAATCTTCATTATCACTAATTATCATGGAAATGCACATAAAAATAACATATCGCTAGTCTACCTTTTTAAATTAGGAAATGTCTGAAGGTGAAGGAAGACAGATACTTACTCTCGTTTGATGCTGAGGGAGGTATATATTGGTAAGACCTTTCTGGAAAGGCATGTGTCCATATACAGAGAAAGAGAAAGTCTTTAAAATGTTTGTATCCTTTGGTATATAGTTCTACTGCAAATTTCTCTAAGTAGGAAAATAAATGTTCAAAATGTAGACAAAGATAATGAACCAAGGTGTCTACTAATTCATTCTTTGCATCCATGAAAAGTGGAAAACAACTTCACTGTCTGATGAAAGAATACTTAAAAATATTATTTTCGGAATCCTGGGTGGCTCAGTCGGTTAAGCGTCAGCCTTCAGCTCAGGTCATGATCTCAGAGTCCTGGGATTGAGTTCTGCATCAGACTCCTTGCTCAGCATGGAATCTGCTTCTGGCTCTGCCTGCTGCTTCCCCTGCTTGTGCCCGCTCTCTCTCTCTCTCTCTCTCTCTCTGACAGATAAATAAAATCTTTTTACAAAATATTATTTTCAAAGAGTTTTAAAGTACAAGCTTATGACATTATGTCAAGCAACACAGCAAGATATAAAACCATATATCTTCTAGTGTAGGGTATCAACTATATTAAGAGAAATGCATATAAAAGGTCAGAACAAAATCTGTGCTTGGCTTGTGCATGACCCTTCTTCCCTCCTTCCCCCTATTCTTCCTTCCTTCCTACCTACCCATCTTTCATACATTCTGTGAGTTTACACAGGGAGAAAGCACCCAGATACTGGGGGTTGGGTAAAGAGAAAGCAGCCACTGAATCTTGTGCCGAATCGTGTCACTAGCTTGGCACAAATGAGATTGACCCTAAGAGTGTGGCACTTGGCAGATACTCGTCAGTGTTCAGATGGGCCATATAAACAGTTCCTTCCAGTAGATCTATCCATTCAGTCACCTGAAATGAATTCGCTCCCAGCAGTGAATTCATTTCAGCAAGTCAGGCAGGATGCCATCCTTCCTGAGGCCGACTCTGGAGGCGCTGACACCACCACTTACCCACTACTACCTTCCAGGGAAAAGCAAACCCAAGGTTTCCTTGGAGGAAATTCTAAGCCAGATGAGAGCACCCCTGAGAGCACCCACCTGACAGAGAGAGACGGCACCACGCGTGGCCACTGCAGGATGCAGACCCCTTATGACCCTCCCCACCTTGGGGTAGGGCGCTGTCCTGGGACTCAAGAAATGTTTGAGAGAAGGTGCTCTGAAAACCCTGAGGAACCCCCCCCCCAACACACACACTGTGAAGTATTATTAAGGCACCAACAGTATCCTCACTGCTTTAAAATTGAACAGTATTTCCTCAGCTTTTATGAGGTCCACAGGAACTCTAGAGAAATTATAGACAAAGACTTACTTGGTGCCTCTGGCTCCCTGGAGTCTCATCTATAAAGGATTCATGTGGCAAATACTCGTTGGATTCAGAGGCAGAAGTTCGTCTCTCTCTCTCTCTCTCTTTTTTTAAGATTTTATTTATTTATTTGAAAGACAGAGGTCACAAGTAGGCAGAGAAGCAGGCAGAGAGAGAGAAAGGGAAGGAGGCTCCCTGTGGAGCAGACCGCTTGATGCGGGGTCAATGCCAGGAGCCTGAGATCATGAACTGAAGGCAGAGGCTTTAACCCACTGAGCCACCCAGGTGCCCTGAAAAGTTTGTCTCTTGAGAGAACTTGCCTGTTTTCTCCTATTAGACAAGAAGAGGCTAACATGTGCATTTCACACTTGGCTCTCTCTGCCAGATAATTCAGTGACCGTTTTTCTTAACTCCTATTACACTCTCATCCAGGGCCTGGGCTTGCCTATTAGTCTTTTTAAATATTGTGTTTCATTTTGGAGTCTGCTCCAGATACTCCAGAGATTTAGGCCAGACGTGAATCCACGTTTCTCAAACTGGCATCTGCCAAAAGGCCTCAGATATCATCCTTATGAGAATTTGTGCTCAGGCTTTTCATTGAGTCCTTATGAGAATCAGTGCCTCTGAAGTAAGATGCAAAGACATTCCAGATTCTCAGGATGGCCATGTTATAACTGGGTCCTGCCAAAAGACTGTGGTGCCTGCGTGTGCGTGTGGGTCTGCAGCTATACAGTGCTGCACGGGAGGTCAGGGGCCAATGAGGGAAGAAGAGAGGCGGCAGAGCAATATGCACTGGAGGCGTCTGAGCCCCACGAACACCAGAAGGCTTCCCTGTACACTACTTCATGCAGAGAAATGTGGTGGGAGATCCAAGCCCCAGGATAACCCAGGGGAGTCGCAGCAAGCCCCCTCAGTGGACAGAGCGAGCACCGCAGCCTCAAGCCACGCTCGCGGTGCTGCGGCAATAAGCCAGCCTCACCCGGCGAAAGAAGCCCAGTCCGCCTGCCTTTTATTCATTTCACACCGACATCAGTATCTTGCCCGTGTTTTGCTTTCCGAGTTGGGAAGGAACAGCAAACATAAGGAGATGAATATGTTTATACATATTTAAGAACAGCAGAATAATCTGTCAACACTAAGGGTTCATAATTTTTATCCTTTATGAGGGCGTCTCTATATTGTCTGGGTCAACAAACTGCAGATTGTGAATGCAACGCATGAGTGTGCGCGGGGACGGCCACCACGCCCCGTGGAGCCCCGCATGCTCGGTGACAATGTTGGTGACAGACCCCTCCCTACTAATAGTAACAGTAGAAGTTATCTGTTACTGAATACTGTGGGGACTGCTTGATAGTCTTAATCTCATCTAATACTCGCCACGACGCTGGGAGATTGGAACTAATATCTTATCCTCATTTTATAGATGGAAACCCTGTGCCTGAAGGAGGGAAGGAAGCCCGCAGGAACTGGTCCCCACCAGTCCAGGCCCTGCTGGTTTGTGGCCGGGTCCAGGGCAGGAAGCAGCTGTCACTCGCTATTCCTGGTGTGGGGCTGTGGTGGCCATGTAAGGAGACGTGACTGAGCCTTTAGCTCGCCGATGCCTAGTGGGGCTGCCTCATTCTGAGCCAAGACACCCTGGGTTAGATGTGCTGCGACCTACCGCCTGGGCCAACGGGCACATGCCAAGGATGGGGTTTAAATCACACGACACTGAACACCCATGGAACCAGCGGGATCCTGTGAGCTCAAGGGGCCTGACCCTAGGCTGCATTCTCTTCCTGTCCAGTTGAGTTTTCAGACCAGTAAGTTTGCTGTCTTTTTCCTGCACACTGTCTGGCAGTCAGTCAGGACCACGGCTTTTGACAGCCTGTACAGGGCCGGAGGATGGAGTTTGCTGGTCTTGGAGAGTTTTTTCAGAATACACAAGCTAATTTCTCTTGTAAGTTAATGCTTAGCTCCAAGAAAACTGTAAACAAGGATCATTCATTAAAACAACCACATTTGTTGAGCATTTACTATATGCCAGGACCCAGGCAAAACCCTTAACATATGTGATTCTATTCTATCACAACTAAGGGATTGATATGATTCTGCCCATTTCCCAGATGAGAAAACTGGCAGAAATTTAAGGAAGTTGGGACGCTTGGGTGGCTCAGTGGGTTAAAGCCTCTGCCTTCAGCTCAGATCATGATCTCAGGGTCCTGGAATCGAGTCCCTCGTCAGGCTCTCTGCTTGGCAGGGAGCCTGCTTCCTCCTCTCTCTCTGACTGCCTCTCTGCCTACTTGTGATCTCTATCAAATAAATAAATAAAACCTTTTTAAAAAAATAAAAATAAATAAAAATAAAAACTGGTAATGTAATATATGGAAAAAATTGAATTTTACACTTTAAATGGGTGAACTGCATGGCGTATGAATTATATCTCAATAAAATTGTTTTAAATAAATAAATAAATAAGTCTGTTGAAAAAGATAAACCAAAAACCATGTTGATGGTTCTCAACTGACCAAAGTTTGAGGAACGCTGAATTATGCTATACAGTTTCCATTACATTAAGCTAAATTTATTAGTGATTTTTAAAGTAAGGGAAAGTGAAGGGAGGAAGGGAAGAAGAAGGCCTATAGCATAAATATATTGAATTATTTTCTTGAAGTTTTAGGTGAAAAGGAAAAAGAAAGTGAAAAAGAAAGAAATTAAGGAGGCACATTTTTAGCAGACACGAAACAACTTTCCGCCAACCTAGGCCCAAAAGGAATGAGACAGAAATGTTCACTGGGGCCAGTCCAGTTGTGGTCACTGGGGAACATATATCTATGGGCTGGAATGAAATAAGAGATCATCAGTTGCATCCAAGATTTCCAGTGTAGGTGATAAAAGAAAGAGTGAAGAAGAGTCAAAGATTTCTTAGAATAATATAGAAATGAATAGCCAAGCAACCTAGTGTCAGGGTCCATGAAAGAAAGGGGCCATGTTCCTTCTGTATTTGCATTCTAGGTCAGGGACCCAAATTTAACCATCACACAGATGAGGCAGGAATACAGAGAGTTGCCTGAAGTCTGGAGAAACTTCCAGTGGCTTTCCCACTCAGGATGAAACTTCTCACATATTATGATTCTCACCCATCCTAACCAAGCCACCATGATGAAACTACAAAACAAAGATACCTGAAAGCCAGACATAAAATGTTCTGAAGCCTGAGTTTCCAAATCACCTAGCAAATATCTACTCAATATGTCTGACATGGGACCCACTGGGGAGTGTCAAGAGTGTGTCCTCTATAGTCTTGGCCTCAAGAAGCTTACCGCTGATGGGGCGCCTGGGTAGCTCAATTGGTTAAGTGTCTGCAGGAGGGAGCCCCACGTCAGCGGGGAATCTGCTTCTCCCTCTCCTGCTCCCTCTATTGCTCCCTGACCCCACCTTTCCCTGCTCCTGCTCTCTCTCATCTGTCTCAAATAAATAAAATCTTAAAAGAAGAAGAAGAAGAAAAGAAGAAGCAACAGAAGAAGAAGCAGCTGACAGCTGAATTAGAAACAGGAGGCTCCACATGGAAAACCTGAGACAACTATCAAATCCCTTACCAGCAAGCACCAGCCTGTGTGATAAGACTCTGACTTCGCCTCAGTGACGTAAGTTAAGTTTCCAAGGGTTTAAAAGTGCTGCCACACGAAAAATAGAACAGAAGTTTAGGAAGTTGAGAACAACTTCCTGAAGGATGAAGGCGGCAAGTTAACTTACTTTAACTAAGTTGAATAGCACTTGGAGGCTGAGATTACCCTTCAGTGAAAAAGGTACATTTCCATTTAATTTAATAAAATAAATCAGCTCACTCCTTCAACATATACTCATTGCCTATCCATGAATAACCAAGATTCAAAGCCTATCCTAGGACCTCCAAAAAATGTAGGGGTGAGAACATTTCTGGCCTCCCTGACAGTGGGAGGGACCACATAGGCCAGAAACCCGGGAGAGCTTCTCTCAACTTCCAGAGACAAAAGAGAACAGGAATAACTTGGGAAAAAAAATTATGAGGGATAAGCAGGAATTTATAAACAAAATATAGTTTATGACCACCATAGGATCAAAGTAGGAAGGACATCCCCAAAGAAATGGCAAGTAAGGCCTCGAAAGACACAGAGAATGCTGATGAGGGGGTCAGAGCGAGTTTCCCGGCAGAGGTAAAGGCATGGTTAAAGGCACAAAGGCTTGACATCAAATGATGTGTTTGAGCCACAGGAAGCAATGTGGGAGCACCTTGTATATAGGGTGAGAGGGGAAAGGGAACCTGAGGGTCAGCAAGGATGCTTGAATGCCGTTCAAGGACTTTGGTTGTGTATCAAAGACCTGTCAGCAAACACTTCATGAGAAAAGGAAAGCCTATAAAATATAGACTGAAAATACAGCTTCGTTTTTCTAAAAGTGGAAGAACTTTGCTTGTTCTCTGGAATAATTCCAGAGACACAAGCAGAATATGTCAGCTCTTCTGTAAATCTTAGTCAGAATCGAGAAGGGGAGTGGCTGACCAGCCATCACACCCTAAGCAAACAGTGCCTCCAAATATATAACAACATAAACCAGTGGCTAACAAACTGTTACCAAGCCAACATCCTGCTCTGCTTTCATGAGCAAACGAGATGCTATAATTAACCCGATGTCTGAAATTGGCCCACAAGCATGGTTCACACAATGCTTAAAGAAATGATTCTCAAGTAGACTAAACATGTCTCCTACCATGTATCTGGTTTCTAAGATATCAGCTCAGAAAATTAGTGTCATGGTTATTATTATATCCTTAGAAAGCACGAAAGGAGACCTCAGGCCTGGCCTCATCCCCAAATTCCAAATGTGTGGATCCAGATGAGGGAGATTTTGCTCTCCCTGCGAGAGCATGTGGGTTCTGGGGTGAAGTGAGAGGCCTGCAATGGTGGGACTCAGGTTTTGAGTTTCAATACCCACTCCCCCTCTCCCCGCTTCCTGGCAAACATCAAGACTGCTTATTCATTTTAGTCAACACCCATGGGTCTTTCTCCTGCCTTGTTTACCCACCTCAGTTAATGGGTACTGAATTTCCTGTCCAATGAACCCCTTTCACTTAAAAAAAAAAAAAAAAAACTCCCAACACAGTAACAAGTACACCAAAGCCGCAAGTCACCAACTCCCGGCAAAGGCACATACAGTCATCAGTCCGAATGACAGTAGGAGAGTCAGAGGAATGCCTTACTCGCCACATATCTTACTGGCATTAAAGTCACGAGGGTAGGGGGAATCATTTAGCAGTGTTAGTGTGTGTTCACTAAAGTGACATCAGTCATTGTCCTTGTCACCTTCCTCACCATCATCATCCCCATGATGCCAAAAAGGTAAGGCAGAGTCCTCTAGGCATATCCCCAACTCAGATAGCCCCATGGTGGCCACTCTGCCCCCCTGGAAACAAGGAGAAAGGAACAGAAAGGAGGAGCAAGAAGGAGCCCCCTCCTCCTGCAAGCCCAGGCTCGCTGCCTGAGGTAGTGGGTGCCGCTGAGTTTCCCAACACTCGCCAGCTCACCTGTCACATCCAACCTGCTTTGCCATCCCGATGCTCTGTGCCAGCTGCAGGTTCCTGAGGCTACCCAGTTTCATCACACATCAGTGGATCCGTAGTGCTAGCTAGAGGGCTCTGGATCGGGACTCCACATACCTCAACACCAGTCGTTACCACCAACTCACATGGACAAGGAATCCTTCCTCCTTCCTTCACCGGGTAATTGCTCTGGCCCTCCTCCAGGGACCTGAAGTTCAGGACAAGGAAGCTGCTGTGCAGGAGGAGAGGAGACCTCGGGTCTCTCAGATCTCTAACCCTCACCCAGTGCTCTAAGTGAACTATTCAAAGTGTTAGTTTTGTTTTGCTTTAAAGCAAAAGATGAGGGCTCTTCCCTTCCCCTCCCCAACAGTACCCTACCTGCTCTTCAGCTTGCATAAAAATAGCCCCACAGCTGAGGTTGCCATGACAATGAAAGAGACCTTGACAACAGGACTCACGCCCCCCAGACTTGCTTGGCCTCTCCAGCCCTCTTCCAGGTTCAACCTTCTAGAAACTTCCCTGAGTAAGTGAGCCAAACTGCTCCAATCCCACCCAAGAAGCCAGGGGTTATTTGGAGTTTTCACACCACTTGGTGCCTCAGAAAGGCTTAATTTGTTCTCACTTCTTCCTCTCAATGGCCTCAGGTACCCGTGACCGATGTGACTATCTCCCACTTTGCAGACGGCAAAACGGAGCACACCAGGACGTGAACTGACTTGCCCTCGGTCACCAGCAGCGGGTTTAATGGTAGAGCCACATTTAGAACTCGAGGTTCCCATCCCCTAGCTAGTTCCCTGGCTGAAGGAATGGCTGATCTCAAGAAAGAGGACCCCACTGGAGAAATAATTCCTCTAGGTGAGCTGCTTCCTGGCCATAGACAGAATTGCCCTCAACCAGTCTCTGACATAAATCTGGGAAGGGCTGCAGAAAGCCACGTTTATCCTGGACCCAGCATGTCTCTGGGGATGCTCCCAGCACAGTTTTCATGGGCCAAGTTTATCAAGATCCTTAAGAAGCACTGTCCATACCTGCGTTCCAAAAGCGACCACTAGGGACAAGGGTCTCCGCCAGGACTCTCGGGGCTGGAGGCCTGCAGGCCCCTGTTTCACCGTTCAGGAAACCCCAGTGTTGCTAACCAAGCGGGAGGTACCACAGCCCCTGTGAAGATTTCCTCTTTCTTCATCTCTTTCCGATACTTATAAATGTGCTTCCTCTCTCTATGTAAATTTCGTTCAAATGGCAGGACACAGGCTTGTAATGAGGCCATTAATAACTACTCTTTAAACAGCCTCTTCTGAGTTTCCTGGTTCAGAAATCAATTCTAATCTAAACAGACATTGACGTCTGGATTTACTGGTGTGAGGATAGAAAAACCGGCTTTGTCTAGGGCTGGCCACAAAAATGCAGTTTATTTTCACCTGGCCAAGAATTGAGACACCAAAGGCAACTCTTTCTCTCTTTCTTTCTTTCTTTTTTTTTTTCTTTTCTTTTCTTTTTTTTTTTTTTTTGAGAAGGGGGTTGGAGAGAGCAGGAGGGGGTGAGGAGGCAGAGGGAGAAGGAGACTCCCTGCTGAGCAGGAAGTGGACTCCCGGCCAGATCCCAGGACCCCAAGATCATGACCTGAGCTGAAGGCAGACGCTTAACCGACTGAGCCACCCAGACACCCCTTGGTAATAGAAATGAGCTTAGGACATTGTGAAGAAAACTTTTGTTTTTCCTCTCTACCACTCCGCTGTCACACTTACAAGAAAGGCTAAGGTGACGTTTACTTTTCCCGCTGTTGCTGGCCGTTAGCATTCTACCCAGCTAGAACAGGAAACTGGACTGGTCAGTTTCACTTTCCATTCTTAGGAAGCGTAACTTTCCCTCCTCAATCTGAAAGGCAGCATCTGGACTCACAGAAGAGTCAAATCGGGCTGGGGACAGGCTTCTCCTCAGCGACTGCCTTAAAAAAAAAAAAAAACCAAAACCAAAAACAACAACAACAAAAAAACACAATGGCATTCCAAATTGCTTAAATAATTATGGGCCAAAATAGAAACTCCTTTAACCCAGGGGCTGCTGATTGCCTCCCACCCTAGCAATTAAAACCTGCTCCACTAAAGGCAAGGCTCTACAGCTATTATATCCTATTTTCTAGCAATATAAATGCAGCTGTTGGTGGGGTTCTGGAAGAGTGCAGTCAGCAAAACCACAGGGGCCTAGATTCAAGTCCCACCGCTACCACTGACTGGGTAATCATGACTTTCCTAAGCTTCAATTTCCTCTCCTTTAAAATGAGATTATTTATACCTGCGCGACCTGCTGCACAGGCTCATTGGGATTAAGTGACAAATGCAGAAGTCTTTGGAAAACTGAAAAGTGCCTGACAAAGTTAAGTATTTGTTATTTTTGTTGTTACTCATTTACCGAATGAGAATTCTGCAAGACAAGTGCCCCTGTAGAAATGGGCAGGAGTGTACTGCTGCATCTGTCCAGAGCCAGACCCAGGAAGTGAGGGTCAGACGGCCCAGGCCCAGGGATGCTCCTGGTAGCCAAGGGGACAGGAAACAACAGAGATCAGGCTACTCCCAGACACCGGGCAGCAAGCGTTGAATCTCTACAACAAAAGAGGTGTCCGAGCGCACCAGATCATCTAGTGAGATGGTTCTCACCATGGTGGCAGTCGAGGGGATTTTCTGTTGCAGTGGAAGCCTGTGTCCCCAGGCATGGTCACACACGGTTAGAACAAGCAGCACGGTCAGGAGCCATGGAGCAGAGCAATCAATAAGTCCAAGAGCTTTCTGCCTGCATCCAGACCCGAGCTCTGCCACTTCCTTCTGTCTGCCTCAGCTGCCCCTTGTGTGAACAGAAATCATCATACCATAGATCTCCCACAATAGTCGTAAGTACATCATGAGTTGATTCATATACAACGCCCAAAGAACATCTGACAGAGAGCAAGCCCTGGAGAGTCCTTAGCAATTAGTATTGTTGATGTGTTGACCAAATCACTCTTCCACTGTGATTCCTTCGAGGCCAGATTCCCTGACATTCATCTTTTGATCCCCAGAGCCTAGAACATAGTGAAATCGATGAATGCTTCTTCCATGAATGGATGAATCGATGAATAAGATAAGACTTATCACCTAAGTAACTACCAGGGAGAAACTACAACAGGGAGGACCAACACTGACTGGGCTTTGGGCCATGGGGCTTTTAGGGCAGGATCTGGAGAGAAGCAGGAAATTGTCTGACTCTCCAGTTCATGCTCGCAGGCTGAGCCAAGCTGCCCTGGGAATTTGACATGGTACACACACGGTGTTGGTTCAGGTCTTCTGAAAAGCAAACACTGAGGTGGAATTAAACATGTAAGGATTACATCAGGGAAAGTACCTGGGGCAGAAAATGGGGAGGAAAGCCAGAGAAATCATCACGTGGTCTGAGGCCAGATAAAGAAGAGGTGGAAGGAAGGATGACTGCAAGCGTCCTAGACCCCCTAGCTGTCTAAGCAAGTTCCGCAAGCCTCTCTCAAGGAGTTCTCAAGCTGCAGGTGGCCCCTGGAGGAGTCCCACGTCTCCTGGGTGCCAGCGTGCTGTAGTAGCCCTACCAAGCTCAGCCGCTAGCTGGGAGCAGGAGTGTTGTCAGAACCTTGGGCAAATGCTGGTTTGGGTTCAGATTGTAGCCCTGGGGTGCTTGGTCAATTCCACTCAGCTGGAGGTCTGCCAGACCCATTTTCAGGGCAGCCACCAATAGGGTAGTCCTTAAGAGAGCTGGACTCCGGATCCAGAAAATCTAGGTTGAATCTCAGCTCTTACCAGCTGGTTACATTAGGCAAATTGTGCAACCTCTCAAAGCCTCATTTTCCTTATTTGCCCCATGGAAATTACAATCCCAGCCTTTTAGGATTGTTACTGTTGTGCATTGTGCCTGACGCATAGTGAGTGCTTCCTAAGAGGTGGCTGTCATTTCTCTACATTTACTAGTAATCATGAAGCCCTTCTATTAGCAATCAGGACATGAAAATAGCCCCATGGTTGCGTACTTGCGTGTGAGTCTTGTGAGTCTACTACAGGGCTAAGGGACAGAAGCCTAGAGCCATGGTTAGGCAGTATCACGATTTAAACAACCAAACCAGTCTGTCTACAAATGAAAGGTCCCAGGGACTTCCCTATCTGGCTGTTTCCTGGAGGGGAGGCCAAGGGGAGGTGGTGGTGGGCCAGAATCCACCCTGAGCCACATGCACCTCCTCTTTTGTTCCATTTGCCATGGTTTGTCTACAGTGTTGTCAGCCTGTCCCCGGCTAGCTGTCTGCCTCTCAAAGACAGGGCGCTCAGCACACCTCCCTGCTGCCAAGAACAGGACCATCCCTGAGCTCGGAGAGACAGGACTCTGCAGCCCTACGTCCATTCTGAGCACCAGCTGGGGGACTCTTTGCTTGCCTTTGTCTCTGGGACAAATTAATTGTTCACTTAAAACCTTGGCCAGCTTTCTGCTAGTAGTCATTGCCTGGCTACTACTGGCTTCTGGCCCCTACACCTGCCCACTTCTTGGGCTGGCTATGACCTGGAGCACTTATGCTGCAAAAGCTCAGTTCAGCTACCCTGGGCCTCAACAGCCTTGCTGCTCTCAGGCCTTGGTACCCCCAGACAAGCAGGAAAACACTCTTAGGACTTCCACCACTGCCTCAGAGGACTTTTTGCCAACCTGCCATTTCCCAGAAGGAGACCGAAAACACACACACTGGGATTTTTTTTTTCTTGGGGGGTAAGGGTTGTCTATGAAGGAATGACCTTCAGTTTTTCTAACTGAAAAGAGTCAAAATTAAACTAAAAAATATTGATTTTGTTTAATAATTAACAGCTTGACAGAGCTGATCGAACTGTATCTAAGTTTCCATTTTACTGGGACTTTTTCAGGAAACGTTAACTTTCTGTGTTGGAGCTGGAATCCAACACAAGCTGCCTTGTTAAGTCAGAGGTTGGAAGGCCAAGGGCACAAAATAAAGGAACTGGTTGAACCTTCCCAATCAAGCTGAAGTGGGCCTTTCCAACTGAGGTAAGGGAGGGTCACTCCAGGAAGTGAAAGGAAAGAAAGCTTCCCGGCAGTAAACAGGCCAGCCTCCTGCTTACATGGCCTCCAATGGGAGCACCGAGCCCAGCTCTAAAGGCGGCTTCTTTCTCCCCTCCGGGTCCCTAGCTGGAGCTGGGGAAGCACGAGGGCCAACCTGACACCAGACATAGCTGATGTCCAGGACAAAGAATTCCTGCCACTAGGGAGAAATGTTGGCTGGGCCGTCCCCCCCCACCCCACACTACACGTAAACATATTTACAGGCTTAGTAATTTTCTTCTCCACATCTCTGCCTCTTGCATTGCATTGATTGCCTTTGCATTGATCCCTCTTACCAACTGAAAAATCAATCAGATTTGGTTTCCTCGCAAATCGAAATGCTTGAAAACTGATACGCTGAAGCAAAACCTGGGCATTCTCACACTTCGACCCTCAGGTCAATGATCCATTAACCACCTGTCCCTGGTGAGTCACATTCCTACTCCCAGTTGTCCGCCTTTGTGTTAAGACAGCGTGGATGACACAATGTGATTTCAGGGGCCCTGTCCAGCCCTGACACTCTGGGTGACAACCCACCAGCCACGTGATCCTCTGACCTTCTGGAAACACCCTTCCCCAACAAGCGCAGTCTGGGTAAGTATGATACATAGCAGGAGGGCACACTTCCTGCCTCAGAATCACAGGCATGAGAGCAAAATACAGTTTTCACCGTGATTTTATATTTAACTACAGGAACCACTAGAAACCTAATCAACATTGGGATCAGAATAAAAAAAAAAATCTACCCAAGTGATTCACACTTCTCGGAGGAGAAGGCAGGAGTGTTTGCAAATCTCCTCATTTGCAAATGAGGACATTTGTGAACCAGGGTCATAAATTCAAATGGAGAAATTGTGGCTCTTTTAAAGCACAGTCAACATTCTATTACAACATTATATTTTAAAATAACAAAACTTATTTTTATAATACAAACGATGAAAGGTGGACGTCAAAAGGGGTTCCAACAAATAGAAAAATATTTCCCCATAATCCTTGCAGCCCTGTGTCCACCACTCCCGCCATGCCCCTCAGCCCCTGGGCCCCTCACTCCAGAAGCTCTCAGGGCACCAGACCCTGCTCTTTCTCACTTTTCCTCTCCACACACTGTAGGCCCTCTGTATGTTGTGTTTTGCAAATCCAATAGTCACAATATGGCTTATTTCCCCTTTGGTCAGGGTTCAACAATCTTCCAAACGTGGGGGTGGCAGACACAGGCCCCATGAGGGGCAGAGAAGAATGTTCGCTCATCTGAACTGGGCAAGGAGCACCTGGAAGGTTCTCATGCACTAAAACCTCCCCCACCTCCACATGCTACTAATAAAAACTTCATCTGAGTTATCACACTGGGGATAATGCAAATGTCCTGAGGAAAGGTTCAGCTTCAAGGTCATTCACACCTTAGTGAGAATTATTTTTAAATCTTAGATCATGATGTCTGAAACACACTAAAGAATCGTTTAGAGCAAAATTCTACTCAGTAAAAGATTTTTTAAAAATCATAGTGAACCTGTACTTGAATACTTACAGTGGCAAAGCGGCATTCTTGTCTACTTTACTAATGGGAATTTCAAATTATCTGGGAAAGCTCATCCTTATCTTCAGCCCGACCCCTGCACAGTCTTAATATTAAGATGATCGGCTGCAAGTAAAGGAAACCCCAACTCAAAAGCCTTCAGCAGATAAGGACCTTGATCTCTCAGAGCAGGAAGTCTTGCAGTCAGGGCAGATTTGAGGGCTGGCTGTCACAAGAGTTCATTGACACCATCAAGGCCCCAGGTTCTTCCCATTTCTCTATCCTATCATCCTGCCACATAAGCCTCATTCTCAAGTTGGAAGCACAACAGGTGCGGTGTCTGCAAGTTCACTCCAGCCACAAGGCCCAGAGGAAAAAGAAAGATTCCCCCAAGCATGGAATATAAACTCTTCCCTTCCCTCTGACCGCTCCAACCGCTATCACCTGTCACCGGGGGAATGCCATCCACTCACCGGCTCCGCTAATCATCCAGGGCGGAAGGATGTTGGAAATTCCACCATAATGTCCATCCCTCCTGCCTGCCAGCAACTTCCACCTCGAACAAACGTCTCCGTCACCTGGCAACTCAGAACACAGCTACCTCACTTGGTCTTTACTCTGTGAATGCACACATCTGGGTCCTAATCTCCTCTTCTTGTGAAGACAGCAGTCATCTTGGATTAGAGCTCATCCTACTGCCCTTACTTGAACATTAAATACTTCCTAAAAAGACCCTATCTCCAAAGGAATCATATTCTGAGCTACTAGGAGGCAGGATTTCAACAAATGAATTTGTAGGGGGGAGAAATAACTGAACCCCTAATAAACTTGATGTCTGTATTCGCCTCAAGGTTAGAGAAAAACTGGACAGGAAATCTAAAACCAGAGGCTCTGAAAATCTACTAGCCACTCCTCTGATGACGATCATTAGAGAAGAATCATTAATTCGGTTACCTTCTCATTTTGGAGAGAGGATTCTGACAAGGTTTGAGAGAATGCTGAAGAGAAAGATTGTTCTGGAAACCGGAGCGTTTCTCGTTGAGCAAAAAGAGGATCTCTACAAGGGTGTTTCCCCAGTCAGAATGGGTGACTTTGGATATGAAGGGAACTGCTAAGCAGAGTCATAGTAGAGCAGGAAAAAGGAAAAAGAGCCAGAAGTTTCTCAAAAGGCAAATTCAGTTATTTCCCAATTTTACTTAGAATCTGCACAGCAGCAACTGCAATCAGTACACTGAAAATTATCCTGAATGCCTATAGGCCAGATCAACTATACCTGTCTTCATTATTTGGGTCTGCAATTAGCCAGGTGGGCAGTGATAACTCGGCATTTTGCCCAGAGACCTGAAGATCCTGTTGTTACAGGTGGGATGAATGGAAAGCAACTGGTATGCTTTCTCAAGTTTATCCTCTTTAAAAAATATACACACATAATTACAGATCATAAATAAATAAATGGAGGGGGATACTCTTAGAGTAACTACACATAGATACTAAAGAGTTAAGTAGGTAGGCTGAAGAGTAAGACTCAAAGAAACAAATGCTAGTTTGTAATCAGGTTGGTTACTCACAGATCCATGACTGTTCCTTCTTAGATTAAATCGCTTAACTGAAGAGGCAAAAAAGCCTGCTTTCCAGGTAGATTTACAATTCTAATGCCTGAAAGCTTTAGGGTAACATGATGTGATTAACCTTTCCGCTATTTTTCCCCCTTCTTACTGCTATGTACACATACTCAAACACTGGAAATTGAGGCTAGAAGGTCTACAAAGGTCACTCAGCCCAGCTCTTGTATCTGGTGTTGGAATCACCTTTCCCACAACCAAATACCTACTTAAAACCAGTGGAACAGGCACATTGGAGCTTAACATGGCAAGAGCTGCCTTCTCTCCCAGGAAGATCTCCTCTAGGAAGAAACTGTCAAGGGAGAAGGGAAGCACCATTTTTTGTTCCATGTTCCAGTGTTGTCTTGCTTTAGTCACTATTATGAGATTAGTCTGTGACAAAATGATACCTGGGTGGGGAAAGAGCTGTGTAATCCCATCTTTCCCTCCCTCTCCCCTCATTAATGGATGCTTTTTAGCCACTTCACCAACTGACACCAAGCCTCACCTCAGGTCTCCAATCAAAACCTTAGCAGGATTTTACATAAACTGAAATTTACATTCAATCATCACCATAGCAACCATCACACAGCATTAGATACAACTTTTCCCTCTCTAATATAATCTTTTTTTTTCCAAGAGCTGCTTTTCTCTTCAGTTGCAAATCCGAGCTATTCAGAAAATAAACATTAAAAATCTATCTTGAAAAAGTACGTTTAAACCGACTGCAACAAGGTTCTAAGAACAGGCATTTGAAATGGTTTCTGGACACTAAGCACCATATGCTTTCTACCTCAACTGATGGTTGTACATTGAAGTGTCAGGGATGCAGCCCTAAGCTGAGAATTGTTAAAATCAAAACAAGGCTTCACTCATGTGACAATTATTCCTTGAAAGATGTCCCAAGATAAGAACTATGAGCTTTGGCAGAAAATTCTGCTATTTTCCAAAGAGACAAGTGTATCGTGTTTAAATAAAATGTTGTTTGGCTTGACTATTCAATGTGCAATTGGAAAATCTGAGATTTTTAGGATTCACATGTTGACTAGAGGAGATACTCAATTGGGAACGTGGTTCAAGGCCATGTAGGAGAATGCAAAGGTACTGGAGAGTAAGCTAGAGATAATAAGATAATCCCCACCCAAGAGGCCTATTTTTTTTTCTTATTCTAGAGTACAGTACCACAAAAAGCCCTGAATATTTGTAGATGTCAGAAATATATTTCAGATTTAGAAAAAGGTAAGAAAAGAGACCTTTCTAAAATTTTACTAAGACCAAAAAAAAAAAAAAAAAGTTTACTTATGACACTAGCTCCACTAACAAATTAGTGAGTATCCTTCCCATCAGGGGTATCCATCTTACTCTCTTACTACTTAGAGTCCCAGATGGTGGGCAAATCAGATGGACTGGCAGTCGAGACAGTAAAATTAAGTCCTTTTCCATGAGCCAAATAATTTGGTCTTATTTCTTTAAAGCCAAACCATAAGTATGATTCTACAATCATTCATTGACTTATTCATCAAATATTTATTGAGTATGAGATGCCAACAAATGCTGAGAACTCCACCTCATAAAGATGAGTGAGACTTTGTCCAGGACCTCAAGATCTTCAGTTTTCTAACTCCATTGTATGGCAGTCACTTTAAGCCAGCATGTCATGGAAATCTTAACACATTTTCTCAAAATGAACATTCAAGTTTGTAACTATATATGGGAGGTGATGCCCATCCCATGACTGTGCCACTCATTTTAATGACCCCAGCCTGGATACCAGAAATTAGGCTGATGGTTAATCGTTGTTTTGGTTTTTTTTCTGTTTTGTTTTGTTGTTGTTGTTGTTGTTGTTTTATTCATTTTAAGATTTCTGAAAATTCTGTGTCTTTTCTTGGATCTAAAAATGAGGCAACTTCGATACTTAGGAGATCTGGCTGAATTCTACCCCAAATGATAAAGAAGCCTCCCCCAAATGAACAGTCAGATGTGGGAGGCAAAGAAAGGCAGGTCTTTCTCATGTAATACCAATGACATAGCTAGTTAGGCAACCTGAGCAAGAGAGAAATAGGGATTTAACTTTCTTTCTTTTTTTAAAGATTTTATTTACTTATTTGACACATAGAGAGAGATCACAAGCAGACAGAGAAGCAAGCAGAGGCAGAGGGGGAAGCAGGATCCCCGCTGAACAGGGAGCCTGCTGCAGGGCTCATTCCCAGGACCCTGAGATCATGACCTGAGCTGAAGTCAGAGGCTTAACCCACTGAGCCACCCAGGTACCCCAGGAGTTAACTTTCAAATAGATGCTAAAATATTTTATATGCCCAGAAGTAAAAAATATTACATACTAAGATAAGGTGTGTAGGAAAAGTGCTAGAACAGAAATGGGATGCTGGTTTCATCTCAAATTTCAACTCCAGGGGAATGGGGATGGATGCCTAGAACCCTGAGTAAGGCCAATGCTGAGTCTGATCCCAGCTCAGTGAGAAAAATTACCTTGATCCATTAAGAAAGTCTGATCTGGGATCAGGCACTCTGCATGGTATATACGAAAACCATGGGAGGAGGAGCTTAGGCTGTGCTGAGGGAGGAGTGAGGAGATACATGCTACTTAACTACCTGGAAAACTATAAAGAAATAATAATAACTTAAAAATCCCAATGCATTCAAAGACCAATGAATGTGTCCGCAATCTTTTTGAAAAACTTCAAGGCACAACTGGCATAATTTAAGACAGAATGGGTACCTTCCATATGCCTGGCCAAGAGCCAACCAGATACACGCCGTATTAGAAAAGAATGTGCCGAGGAACACAAAAAAAGGAAAACCTAAATATGATTACAGAAATCAGAGATCAGAGCATTTGAGGTGACACCCTCTGACAGACCCACCATGTTGCCAAGTAACAAGACAAGCCACGAATAAGGTAAAAATCCTTTGGTGAGAGCTGAGGAACCCAGCCGATACATGCATTGCAACTGACACGGGAGTTCTTGGCTTTTCATTTGTTTTTGCTTTTTTGAAAGATCAGTAGGAAGATCACAACCTCCTCAACACAACCTCCTGGTAATGACGTAGATGTGTGGCTTTTGTGGTCAGAGGAAGCAAAGAATGTCATTTTGAGTATCTTAAGCTGCAGACTTACTGCTTTTGAAAAGTATAAATAAATATATCCACAAAAGCCACAAATTCAGCTTCTGAGCTATTTACGTCTTGATTTTTTTCAGAGTTTCTTAGATGACCGCGACATTGAATCTAAAATGATCCCCGTGTGGTTATCGAGTGGTCATTCCATGGTCATCAAACTTGAGATACACAAATCTATCACTGGTGTGAATTAAGCAACAAAAGGATACTCCCAGTCTCCCCCATTCTGTTCAGGTCCCTGCACCAAGGAGAAGCAGAATCTGCCAGGTTGTGGTTCAGCAAGAAAGGAGATGACCATCGTCACCTGCAAACATTCCCTGAGGCCTCTCCCCAAGTTAGACTGACGGCAAATGATAGGCCACACTGATGGGCCCCTTGCCATGGAAATAACTTCATCTCCCCCTGCCCAGTCAATCACAGATGAAATTTTCACACCTGACGTGTTCTAGGGATGAAAAGTTTTTCAAGCATTCCCTGTGCACCAGGCTCTGACCGAGATACAGGAGATAGTCCACCTGGACACACTTTGTTTTGCAGCTTGCTTTCTAGCTTAGCTTGTGAATACAACCATCATCTACTTAGTCTGCCTGTTCCCATCCTCAAGGCTTCACAGTCTTTGGATCATGTTCATATAAACATAATAATAACTCCAGGACAAAGGAAAAAGGTCAGCAATAAGAGAATACCTAATATGTTCACCAGGCAAAAGGACAGAAAAGAGACAAAACCAAGCTCTTAAATACTGGCTCTCCAAATTTCGATGTCTGAAGTAGGCCATGTAGAATCACTCAAGACATGTCAACAAGGAGTTAATAAACATGTGAAATTCATTTCATCTAGGAAAGAAGGTTAACAAAAAGCTGTTTAATACATTGGGGTGTACGAAGGTTTTTTCCAAAGGACAAAAAGCTTCTGCCATGAACAGCAACAAAAATTGAAGGAATACGTCAAAGGAACTGCCAATCAGCTGGGGCAAGATGGTAGAGAGTTTTTAACTGTCATATTAAGGAGTCAGGACTTTATCTTATCATCAAAGGCTCCCCCATTTGGGAACTACTGGAACTTCATCAAGATCTAAAGCTTTTGCACAGCAAAGGAAACAGTTAACAAAACCAAAAGACAACTGACAGAATGGGAGAAGATATTTGTAAACGAGATAAAGGGTTAGTATCCAAAATCTATAAAGAACTTATCAAACTCAACAGCCAAAGAACAAATAATCCAATCAAGAAATGGGCAGAGGACAGGAACAGACAAAGAAGACATCCAGATGGCCAACAGACACATGAAAAAGTGCTCCACATCACTCGGCATCAGGGTAATACAAATCAAAACCACAATGAGATATCACCTCACACCAGTCAGAATGGTTAAAATTAACAAGTCAGGAAATGACAGATGCTGGCGAGGATGCGGAGAAAGGGGAACCCTCCTACACTGTTGGTGGGAATGCAAGCTGGTGCAACCACTCTGGAAAACAGCACGAAGGTTCCTCAAAAAGTTGAAAATAGAGCTACTTTACGACCCAGCAATTGCACTACTGGGTATTTACCCTAAAGATACAAACGTAGTGATCCAAAGGGGCACGTGTACCCGAATGTTTATAGCAGCAATGTCCTCAATAGCCAAACGATGGAAAGAACCTAGATGTCCATCAACAGACGAATGGATAAAGAAGAGGTGGTGTATATATATATATATATATATATATACACACACATACACAATGGACTACTATGCAGCCATCAAAAGAAAGGAAATCTTACCATTTGCGACAACATGAATGGAACTAGAGGGTATTATGCTTAGCAAAATAAGTCAATCGGAGAAAGGCAACTATCATATGATCTCCCTGATATGAGGAAATCGAGAAGCAACATGGGGGGGTTGGGAGGTAGGAAAAGAATAAATGAAACAAGATGGGATTGGGAGGGAGACAAACCATAAGAGACTCTTAATCTCACAAAACAAACTGAGGGTGGCCAGGTTGGTGGGGGGTAGGGAGAGGGTGGTGGGGCTATGGAAACTGGGGAAAGTATGTGCTATGGTGAGTGCTATGAAGTGTGTAAACCTGGCGATTCACAGACCTGTACCCCTGGGGCTAATAATACTTTACATGTTAATTAAAAAAAAAAAGATTCCCCCATTTGGGTTTTTAGGAAAACCATTCTGGCATTTTGGTGGAGAGGTATGAAATGGAAACAAGAAGCCCAATTAATCTATGAACTAAGATAAAAGACTATCTGCAAAATAAAATGTACACAATAATCTACTTTATAAAAAATATATATGTGTATATATGTTGTAAATTCACGGGAAAGGATCATTTGATTGAAAAATCAAGCTGGAGAAAAGTACGTATACAATGGTTCTATCTATAATGAAAAAAGGCCCATGTGGGTTTGATAAGTTTATAAAAATGTTCTAAAAAAGATATACACCAAGCTGCTATGGCAGTTACCTCTACAGAAGCAAATGAAGATTTGGGGAAGTAGACAGAAATTTTTGCTTTTTCCTCTGTAGACTTCTGATTGTTAGAAACATGCTTTATAACAAACATGTATGATTTTTATCATTTTTAAGAGATTTCTAAAACTTAAAAAATAAATTGGGTAATGGGCATTAAGGGGGGCACACGATGGGCTGAGCACCAGGTATTATACGCAACTAATAAATTACTGAACACTACATTTGAAATGAAATATGTGCTAGTTGGCTAGTAGAATTTAAATAATTTTTAAAAAAGAAATATTTAAAAAAATTTAAAATAGGGGTGCCTGGGTGGCTCAGTGGGTTAAAGTCTCTGCCTTTGGCTCAGGTCATGATCCCAGGGTCCTGGGATCGAGTCCTATATCGGGCTCTGTGCTTGGCAGGAAGCCTGCTTCCCTTCCTCTCTCTCTCTGCCTGCCTCTCTGCCTACTTGTGATCTCTGTCTGTCAAGTAAATAAATAACATCTTTAACAAAAGTAACAACAAAAAAAAATGGGGGTGCCTGGGTGGCTCAGAGGGTTAAGCCTCTGCCTTTGGCTCGGGTATAATCCCAGGGTCCTGGGATTGAGCCCCACATCGAGCTCTCTGCTCAGCAGGGAGCCTGCTTCCTCCTCTCTCTCTGCCTACTTGTGATCTCTCTCTCTCTCTGTCAAACAAATAAATAAAATCTTTTTCAAAAAAATAATAAAATAAAATATGACCATAAAATAAAAGATACAGTTTCTGTGACAACAAATGATCAGGACTTAAAAGCAAAGCAGTGGCCATGAGAATAGAAAGTGGGGGAACAAACAGACGCTGACCCAGAGGCGAGGTGAGCCCGGCTGAGGCAGGCTGGGGAACGGGGGCAGATGGAGCACACCCCATGTGTCTCCAGTCATCCTCTCAGACACATTTCCTGAGAGTCCCCTGAGCTGCACATTTCCACCCACTTTACAGGTAACGAAGCGGAGCCTCTGAGAGCTCAGAGAGACTAGAACTCCCACCCACCTGGCGCCGACACTGATTTCCCTCTTAACCACCTTTCCTGCATACAAGTCCTCCTCTGATGCAGCAGGAAGGCACTAGGAAGCTAGCTCGGACAAGAGAGGCTGGGTCGTGAGGAGACTGGCAAGGCTAAATTGTGTGCCCAGTCCCGTTAAACAGTAAGTCCCAGGGGCACCTGCGTGGCTCAGTCGGGAGAGCATCTGACTCTTGATCTCAAGAGTTGGAAGTTCAAGCCCCATATTGGGTGTGAAGCCTACTTAAAAAAAAGGGGGGGGGAATAAATAGTAAATCCCAGATGCCCAAAGTGACCTTTAACAGATGACTTCCCACTGGCTGGCTTGGCTCAGGAGAATTCTTGGCAATAGGACTTATGTTTTCCTCAGATTCTGTAATGCCTTTCCAGCATCTGTTGGAGTACAAGCCCTCCCCAAATTCACCGTGCACTCAATAACTCTGTATTGATGGGAGGGCAGCAGGATAACCTGAAGCAAATGGTGAAACTCCATTTGAGTCCTTATTTAGATCATGAGTGCTCTGAAAGCATTTTTCCCCCTCAACAATTCAGCATGTAGGCAGTCAATGCATATTTGTGACAACTAATAATTGTGACCCCACTGAGAGAGTAATTTAATCATCGTAACACTCCTTCAGCTAAAAAGAGACTGTTAAAATCTGTGCTCCAGCACTTCAACCAAACAGCCAACCAAGCAAAGAGTACTTACTGAGATCCCTGTGTGCCCACATGGTGCTAGGCACAATGGAGAATCATATGGAATGAGAGTCATGGGATCTACTCCTAAGGAATTTACTGGTGGCAGAAGCAAGCTGAAATTCAAGAAGTGATTAGATAAATGAGCATGACTTCTGGATGTCCTAGCAAATGAGTCCCACAGGAATCCAGAGAAAGGGGAAAACAAGGATACTAGAATCTAAGGAAAAGCAACTTGGGCCATGGGGTAAAGAAGAGAGAAAAAAAAAAGACAGGGCTTCCCCCTGCCCCACACCCCCTTCTAGGAACAAAATGGCACTCTACAGTATCCATAAGAGCACCCACAGCTTTCAAGTTATTCACTCCCCAGCACGACGTGGCTGCTGGCCAGGACTATTTCAGACCCTGACCACATCTCTGTATGTCTGTGTGCCAGGAAGCTACTGCAAATTTAGGAACAACCCCACCCCACCCCAACACCCCTTAGCATTTCCACTCTCTGTTCAAGAGGCAAGAAGGCACATCTCGGTCTTTGCTCATTCCAGCCAGCCACCATCCCCACCCACAGCAGAGATGAGGCCTTTTATAAACAGACCACCTGAGATCTCTAGGGGGCGTAACTACTCATAGTAAAGGCGGGTTGGTGATAAGAGTCAGAGAACAAGAAGAGAACAAGAAGTCGGAGGATACTAGCGCTTGACTCCATCTCAGTACAACTCAGTACAACACTCATAAGAGCCTATGGAAGAAAATGTATGGAGATTTCATCTGCACATCAGGTTGTAATAGGGGTCCCATTTCTCCTTTAAGTAGAATCTATTTACATTTGGCTCTACACAAAACCGACTCTGGGGAAAAGCCTGCCTCAGCAACTAGGGTAGGCTCTCAATGAAGGAATAAGCGAACAAAAAGGAGAAACAAATCTATAATAAATACAGAAAGCAAACTGATGGTGGCCAGAGGGCAGGGGTTAGAGGGTGGAGAAAATGGGTGAAGGAAAGTGCCTTCCAGTTATGGGAGGAAGAAGTCACAGGGAAGAAGGGCACAGCATTGGGAATAGAGTCAATGGTACCATAATAACGTTGTATGGTGACAGATGACAGCTACATTTTTGGTGAGCACGGATGACAGACTTGTCCAATTACTAGGCCCTACACCTGAAACTAATGCTACCTGGTGTGTCAACTGTGCTTTAATTAAAAACAAACACACACCTAGGGTCGGTCTTTTAGTGGGGCGGAACCATCTCTCCAAATGTCATTTTGGTCATATTGCTGCCCCAAGAGCAAAAAGCTGAGACAAAAGGCACAAAGCTCTTTATATTGACATTGAAATGCCTTAGCCCGCTGATTCAAGTTGATCTTTATAATCCTTTTCCTCCACTGTCCCTCCCCAACCACTTCTTAGCCCAAATTCAAACACATCCTATGCTTATACCCCTCTGCCTTGTGCATAGAGTTCCCTCATCCTAGGATTTAGTCCCTCCTGTTCTCACGAATTCCTCCTCAGAACCAACAGTCTATTTCAGTGCCATCTCTTCCATCAAGTTTTCAACTAATCACCTGCTGAAAGTGCTTCCTTACTTTCGAACGTCCGCATACAGACATCTTTACATCTTTCATTCCTGTGTCCTGAATTCATGCACTAAGCTACTTGCCTCTGGATCTGCCTGCTTTCCACCCTCCAGAATGTCCCTTCTTCTCTATTCCCACTGCCTCTGTTCAGCTCAGGCCCACATCCCCTCTCCCCTGGAAGCTGCCCTCTTTTCCTGCCCAGTCTCTAGCCTCCAGCCCTGCCCACAGAGCTGCCAGACTGAACTTACTAGAAGATGAATTCCAATCATGTCAGACACCAACATTCAGCCCATCAATGTCTCCCCATGGTCTTCAGAGCAAAGTTTCAGATGTTTAGATAAATATGAGCATTTTCAGCATCTGATCTCCCCTCCAGCCCTTCCCCAGAAAGCTCTAGACCAGTGGTTGTCAAACTTTAGTACCCACCAGAATCATTAGCATTCATACATGTTCCTAGTCCATTCCACCCAGATATTCTGGCTCATTGGGTCACAGGGAGGGCCGAGGTACATGAATATAAACAAATAATGTGGGGTTCAAATATATGGGGAACACAAGTATTTATAAAAACATGAGGTTCAAAATGTTTGGTTCTGCATCAAAACCAAAAACATATGGTTCTGACACAGGTATTCGGAGAACCACACTTTGAGAGCACCTGAAGAAGACACGGTGCACATGGGGCTGGAAACAAATCATTTTTGAGAAGCCACCAACCTGGAAAAGGCTAGAAGTTGGGGAGCAAACCTGAAGTCCCATGTGCCACTGGGAAAAGAGCAGTGTCTCTGTGTCTCATGAGCAGAAAGAGATGACAAAAGTCTCTCTTATGAGTGAAGGTTAGAGGAGATGATCCCTGGAAAATGGTCAGCACAGCACTTAGCACAACTGGCAGATGCTGGAGAAAAACAGTAAAAAGCAGCATAGTCCAGGGCCCGGTGTGTCACTGACAGTGCCTCTGGTCTGGAAGGGACTTCAGGGAATACTTCTTCAGCATCTTTGGCAGATTTTATCCAACTGTAGCCTGAAGCCTTCCAGGGACAGGGCCTCTGGGCACTACCTCCTCGGTCAGCCCACTCCATCCTTACATCCACCCAGGCATTAACCTTCTTCCTTCAGTCTAACAGAATTCTGCTTGTCAGTCACTGCCATCCATGAATCCTTATCTGCCTCTGGAACATCACCAAACACCTTCCTCCTTTCCACATAACTGTCATTCAGACATTTGAAGGTCGCCATCTTGGCCTGGCGTTTTCTTCTTGGGGGGAGACGATAAACGGCAGTGGCTAGAACTCTGAGTTCAGTGCTAGAGGCCTGGGCTTTTGTCCCTAACTGGCTGGGTATCCCTGGGCAAGTCATTTGACAGTGCTGAGCCTCACTCTCACTGTTTCCCCCAATACTGTCATTCTGGGACGACACATCCCTGCTTACTCCTACCCCTCAGGCACAAGGATGATCCCAGCTGCCTCAGGGCAGGTTTTTTGGTTTTTGGTTTTGGGGTTTTTTTTAAGATTTTTATTTATTTATCTGACAGAGAGAGACCAAGCAGGCAGAGAGGCAGGCAGAGAGAGAGAGAGAGGAGGAAGCAGGCTCCTTGACAAGCAGAGAACCCGATGCGGGACTCGATCCCAGGACCCTGAGATCATGACCTGAGCCGAAGGCAGAGGCTTAACCCACTGAGCCACCCAGGTGTCAGGGCAGTTTTTTAAATGTTGCTCCGCAAGAACACACCAGTGGGGACGCCTGGGTGGCTCAGTTGGTTGGACGACTGCCTTTGGCTGAGGTCATGATCCTGGAGTCCTGGGATCAAGTCCCACATCGGACTCCCAGCTCCATGGGGAGTCTGCTTCTCTCTCTGACCTTCTCCTCGCTCATGCTCTCTCTCACTGTCTCTCTCTTCAAATAAATAAAATTTAAAAAAAAAAAAAAAAAAGAATACGACAGTGGTCTGAATGGAAGCTGCCAAGCTTTTAGAAACCCCACCATCCAGACTATCAGTATGGACCATTCAGAGTCTTCCAATCCCCTGGCCACAGTTAACTGGCCTAGAGTTAGGCACCCAGCCCAAATTCAACGAATTAGACCCTACTGTGGGGATTTTTAAATTTTGGACCACAGAGAATAAATAGCAGTTCCTCTTCAGAGTTGGGACTGGAAAGAGTAAGGTAGGACAGCTCCTAGGGGGTAGAATTCTCCTTGGAGGACTCAGAAAATAATGTCCTAGGGCCCCTGGGTGGCTCAGTCGGTTGAGTGTCCAACTTTTGATTTCTGCTCAGGTCCTAATCTCAGAGCCATCAGATCAAGCCCTGTATCCGGCTCCACACTGGGGGTGAACCCGCCTAAGATCCTCTTTCTCCCTCTGCCCCGCCCCCCACCCCTGTGCACGCACCCATGCTCTCGCTCACATGCGCTCTGTCTAAGAGAAAAAAAGAAAGAGAAAATGACACCAATATACAGAGAGACACAGGAAGGAGAGGTGAAGAGGTAATGCAGAGTTCAAGTCCTTAGTTCTAGGTTATTTCTGAGGACCAACTGCACTCCTGACCTTCCTCTTTGTTAATTTCCCTTTTGTCCAACTTGGGGTTCTCTCCTTACAAACAAGTCTAGAGTAATACCCACACCTTTCTAAGTTGGCCTTAAACGAAGAGAGTTCTGGCTTATCTGTTCCCTCTATATACCAGCCCCCCCAACCTAACTCTCCACACACCCACCTTCTGCCAACAGCTACTCCAGATGGGTAACACAGAGTCTGTGTATAATACAAGAAGCTGCCGCTTCGTCCAGTCTGACCACTATCCAGAAGGGCAGTTCAAGACTGCATCTTAAAGCAGTCGTGACACCTTGCAGATTCACAAAGAGCATATGGCCACCTCAAACCCCCAGCTCTTTTTCCTGGAAACCAGTAATCCAGGACTTTCTCTCTCTGCCATGCTACAATGGAATAATCCAGTTTGTTTTCTAGTAGGGGTGGAAATGGTGGGAGAGATGAGGTTTGGGACCTAATTGCAAATAAACTGTTAGACATCATGCATTGGCTTGGGGCCAGTGTTCACACCAACCAAGACTGTTGTGACTTAAGATTCTTTCATCAATAGTAAAGGTTCCCAACTAGTCTAGCAATGGAATGGGTTACAAATGTGCCAGAATATTCATTCCCTCAGTTATCTGCTTGGTGGAACAAAGCTTGTTAGGGGCTTCTAACCGACAGCCTTATCATCTTCCCAGTATTCCTATCTCAAGTCTCCATAGCTATGGTAACATAGAAAATTCAATTTTTCATAACATAAAAGTATTTACTAACAAAATGATCATTTACAAAATTGGTCTCCACTTAAACATCTCTGCTTGCTTAATCATGGTGTATATTCTCATCCATTAAGTCATGTTTTTATTGCTTGTTCTCATTCAGATTTAGGATTTCTCTACTACAAACCATGAATGCAATGTGATTTGCTTGTATCAGGTTATTCAAGATTTTGCAAAAGATGCAGAAATTTATGAGGTTGATGAAAGTATTGTTGGAAAACTGAATCACATGTAAAGCCACTGCCCATGGGTAAGGGTACCAACTGACAGGAAAAGTCCACAGGAATGCTGCCTAATAATCAAAAGTGAATTTTAAGAATACATAATGACTGAGAGGATACTTTGAAAATGGTAAAAGTCAATCATATTTCAATACAACTGTTTTTATTTTTCTTTTAAGATTTTATTTATTTATTTGACAGAGAGAGATCACAAGTAGGCAGAGAGGAGGAAGCAGGCTTCCTGCTGAGTAGAGAGCCCGATGTGAGGCTCGATCCAGGACCCTAGGATCATGACCTGAGCCAAAGGCAGAGGCTTTAACCCACTGAGCCACCCAGGCACCCCAATACAACCGTTTTTAAAAAGTCAAATATGAACTAAGGAAGGTTATCTTGTGCTAGCGTCAAACTGTCAGAAAATTATATTTGACCTCTCTTATATAAAACCCAGCAACAGCTGGTTCAGTCTTTGTGTGGCTTAATAATTAGCATATAGCTGAACTTACAATCAAAACTGTGTCATATGATCAAATTAACTTACTTTCTTAATGTTTAGTTTTGCTTTCCAAAATAAAGCCCAATTTTTAAATTTTTATTTATTTACTTTTTTTTTAAGTATTTACTACAAAATTTTGACCTTTGCTTAAGAATTTCCACTTTGGAAACAGTTAACAAAACCAAAGACAACTGACAGAATGGGAGAAGATATCTGTAAACAACATATCAGATAAAGGGTTAATATCCAAAATCTATAAAGAACTTATCAAACTCAACAGCCAAAGAACAAATAATCCAATCAAGAAATGGGCAGAGGACAGGAACAGACATTTCTGCAAAGAAGACATCCAGATAGCAAACAGACACATGAAAAAGTGCTTCACATCACTCAGCCTCAGGGAAATACACATCAAAACCACAATGAGATACCAACTCATACCAGTCAGAATGGCTAAAATTAACAAGTCAAGAAATGACAGATGCTGGCGAGGATGCAGAGAAAGGGGAACCCTCCTACACTTTTGGTGGGAATGCAAGCTGGTACAACCACTCTGGAAAACAGCGTGGAGGTTCCTCAAAAAATTGAAAATAGAGCTACTTTACGACCCAGCAATTTACCCTACCCAAAGTAGGGTAAATACTACTGGGTATTTACCCTAAATATACAAATGTAGTGATCCGAAGGAGCACGTGCACCCAAATGTTTATAGCAGCAATGTCCACAATAGACAAACTATGGAAAGAACCTAGATGTCCATCAACAGATGAATGGATAAAGAATAAGTGGTGTGTGTGTGTATATATATATATATATATACACACAATGGAATACTATGCAGCCATCAAAAGAAATGAAATCTTGCCATTTGCTATGATGTGGATGGAACTAGAGGGTATTATGCTTAGCGAAATAAGTCAATCAGAGAAAGACAACTATCATATGATCTCCCTGATACGAGAAAGTGGAGATGCAATGTGGGGGATTTGGTGGGTAGGAAAAGAATAAATGAAACAAGATGGGATCAGGAGGGAGACAAATCATAAGAGATTCTTAATCTCACAAAACAAACAGGGTTGCCGGGGGAGAGGGGGGTAGGGAGAGGGTGGTTGGGTTTGGACATTGGGAGGGTATGTGCTGTGGTGAGTGCTGTGAAGTGTGTAAACCTGGTGATTCACAGACCCGTACCCCTGGGGCTAATAATACATTATATGTTTATTTAAAAAAAAGAATATCCACTTTGGGGGCACCTGGGTGGCTCGGTGGGTTAAAGCCTCTGCCTTCAGCTCAAGTTATGATCTCAGGGTCCTGGGATCGAGCCCCATATTGGGCTCTCTGTTCAGCAGGGAGCCTGCTTCCCCTTCTCTCTCTCTCTGCCTGCCTCTCTGCCTACTTGTGATCTCTGTCCATCAAATAAATAAATAAAATCTTAAAAAAAAAAAAGAATATCCATTTTGACCTTTTCCCAACATCACCTGTCTTCGGATTATGAACTAAACTCCTGTCATTGCCATCACTGCAACTTTCCTCGATGGCTCCTTGCCCCTTCCCACCATAGAAACAGAAAAGTCTCACCCCTCTGCCTCCCACGGGACAGGCCTTCAAAACTCGGAAGGCAGTTTCCATGGCTCCAGTGAAACTTCTTTTCTCCACAAACTTATTTCCTTTAAAGGCTTATCATGTGACAGAATTTGAAATTCTCGCCTTCACTCCGTTCAGTCATTTCACAGTTTCCTGAGGGTCTGATACATGAGCAGCACTGCCAGGCACTGGGTATCCCCACTCTACTGAGGGGGGACGGTAATGGATGGATGGACAGATGAATATCTGTACGTGCCTTCCATTAAAACAGTAAACACGCCTCCAGGGAAGCTGACTAACACAGGATAGATGAATAGCCTCTTCTCCGACCCTAGTCCTTCTGTTCATAAACCTTCTTGTGGCATTTACTGTTTTTGGAAGGTGACATTGCTCTGTCGACCACGTTTAGCTCACCTCCAACTAAAACCACTACATCTTCTTACAAATGCTACTCTTAAAATATTTATTCCTTCGCTCTGTTTTGCACAACTGTTCAATTATTTTCTTGAACCCTGTGCTGAATTTTATATTAATCCTTACTAATTTCCAACTTATCTTTAGCCCACCCTTCTAACCAACACACATTTAGATGAAGTAGAACCCCTAACATCACTGCTGTCTTCAAATTTAAGGAAAGAAACAAAACGCTCATTTTAAAACGGAGTGCTTGAATAAAGCTACTGTAGAATTTTAGACAGTCTAACCATTACTCGGAGAAAAATGACTAACCTGCCTGAAAGCCATGGTTTCCTGGGCTCTGTGTTATCATTAGGCAACCATACGCATAGCTTTTTTTTTATTTTATTTTTTAAAGTCAGGAAAAGAGAGAGGAGTGGGTAGGAGCCGACGGAGAGGGAGAGGGAATCTTAAGCACGTCCCACACCCAGTGCAGAGCCCAACGCGAGGCTCAGTCTCAGGACCCTGAGATCATGATCTGAGATGAAATAAAAAAGCTTGGGGCACCTGGGTGGCTCAGTGGGTTGAGCCTCTTCCTTCGGCTCGGGTCATGATCTCATGGTCCTGGGATCGAGCCCCGCATCAGGCTCTCTGCTCAGCGGGGGGCCTGCTTCCCCCTCTCTCTCTCTGCCTGGCTCTCTGCTCACTTGTGATCTCTCTCTCTCTCTGTGTCAAATAAATAAATAAAATCTTAAAAAAAAAAAAAAGCTTAACTGACTGAGCCACACGAGTCTCCTACCAACTGCATAACTTCTGCCATCATTGGAAGACACAGCCTTCCTTCTCTTTTCCAAGGTGGACGCTCAGGAAACTCATTCTTTGCTCAGGAAGCTCATTCTTTCCGTAATGGATGCATTGAGGAACTATCAAAGAAGCACTCAAGATATCTCAGGTCCCCTTTTTATTCAAAAGGAGCTCTCAGACTTCTGCCTCATAACGCTGGACATACCTGGCATTAGGTAATTAATGGGACAAACAGTGGTTTAATGGCCCTCTCCTAAACACAGACTCTTTGCAAGGGCAGGAATCAAGTTCACTTTTTCATCACATCAGGACCTTGCAGAGTGCAACCCCCATGACAACCACTCCATAAACTCAATAAATATTTTTAAATATAAACATAAATTAAGTCTCATTTCTGCCACTAACTGTGTAACATTAGTAAGTCCTCGAATTCCTCTGGGTCCCTCTTCGTTCATTTTAAAGTAAAGGGAATAGGTCAGATCATTCCAAAGTTTCCTTTTTCTAATATTAATATTCTATATTTTGATCCTGTGAACTCAGAGGCTCTCTGTCCCTATTCTCTCATCAGAGATTCTTATTTCCAGAGTATGAACAATTTATAACCACATGAACCCCCAGCCCATAAAAGGGCCTGGGGTGAAATGATGCTGAATGAAGGGTTTCTACAAACCCTGGGACTCTGATTTCCAAGTGAATACAAAACAAAAGTAAACATTCAGGCAGCCAAATGAGTGCACAATTCTTTCAGTATTAACATTTTTCCTGAAAAACTTCTAACACAGAAACACTTCACAATTACAGCCGGAGACCTCTGGCGACACAGAGAAATGCTTTGAGAAATGATATTCACAAAGTTCTAGAAAATGAAAGGGGAAATCTGTTCCATAACAAGTAACAGGTTGACTTTATTAGGAATGCTAAATCTGTATCCTGCACAAGAAATGTTTCCCCACATTTTACATGCTCAAAAAAAGAAAAAAAAAGGGGGGGGGTCAGCAGCTAGCATGAATATTCTTCTGTCTGCTAGCTTTGATGGGTGTCTGACTTTCTGCAAGCTTTAACTACAATTATGGCCTCAGACATTAGCTGTACATGTAAAAGGAAACTTATTTAGTCCACTTTTAAAATTAGAGCACTTTCATTTCATCATCAGCCTCCCCTCTACTTCCTGTGTTATCAGATGTTCGAGAGAGAGCCAGCAGGCTGTTTGTGAAACTGGCAACTTGGCAGACAAAATATGTATGTTCAACCAGCATTCTTTTAAACAAGAAGCTGGTATGAGTCTAGCCCTGTAAGAGCGATAGGGAAGATACACATACGCAGAAGGCATAAACCCAGAAAAAAAAGTACCAAGGAATTTCCAAAATGACTAAGCCAAATCTAGAGGTCTCTTTTGAACTCTTCAGATATCTTCACTTTGATGATCTCCTTTAAAGAGGACACATCCAATTTAATCTCTGCTATGGAGGGACACCCCATACCCCCTCACGGAGCAAACGATTCTGATTGTTAGTTTCTATAACAGTGTACTGATTCTTTTGGGGAACAGGATGTCATACATGGTCTGTTTTTACATATGGACCCAATAAAAAAGATGTACTCTATCAACCCTGTCTTGCTTTGAATCAGCTTCAAGTTTCTCTGTAGCTACATCCCTACTACATGATGCAAGACAAACCTGCTCTAGGGAAATGGTTGATGATCCAAATGACACCAGTAGCACAGGCGTCTAAGAAGGATACTCATGAGAGGGATAGCTTCCTCTCTAACAGAAGCATTCAAAAGTAAGTAAGATGGGGGACCTGGGTGGCTCAGTGGGTGAAAGCCTCTGCCTTTGGCTCAAGTCATGATCTCAGGGTCCTGGGATCGAGCCTCGAGTCGGGCTCTCTGCTCAGCCAGGAACCTGCTTCTCCATCTCTCTCTGTCTGCCTCTCTGTCTACCTGTGATCTCTGTCTGTCAAATAAGTAAACAAAATCTTTAAAAAAAAAAAAAGTAAGTTTCCCTACCAAGAGTAAGGAAAATAGACAACCATCCATGAAAGCACTCATGCATGCAGACATCCATCCAACCCCCATGAACTGAGTGATAGGGAATTGATATTCTATTTGTCATGCATAAGATATCAGCAGTGTTTTCTTTAAAAACATAAACACAGTGAAACTAAAATAGCTTCCAAGTGCTTTTTCCCCCACAGAAAAGGCAATTTTATCAATTAGATTTTGCTCATTTCTTGGGTGTCTTGGAAAACCAATCAACCACTGTTTGCCTAAACTATAGCAAAATAGCTAAAACAGGAAGTCTTCCTCTCAAAAGTCCATATGACAAGCCTCCCGTGGTTCCAGTAATTTCTCCAACAGGCAGATAGAGTCATGTATAGCATAAATCATCCTACTTCCTTGGTCATCTCGGACACACTCTCAGTCATGTGAATGGCAGTGGAAACTAAATTGAAAAGCTGTCAAAACATCCTGTAATAATCGGGAAATTAACAGACCTATTTTGTCACGCATATTTGCCTCCATTTCCCCCTCCCGCCCCATTATTTTCCTATAGAGCCACATTCATAAATCCACACATGGACCATAATAAGCAGTATGTGTAAAATATTAAATACATGCATTTTTTCATTCCCACAGCATCATGTTATATTCTCCTAAGACTCAACTTGGAGTAACGTCCATAAAACTGAAAGCTATTATGATGTCGTTTAAGGTTCTGCCTAAAATTCTACTGTGAAGGACAACTTGTTAGCTGAAATAAAACCTTGATGGAATTTTGAAAACTGTCCAAGACCAAGCAATGCAAAGTAAGCCACGTTCAACAACACACAGTGGAAACACATGGATTTCATTGGCTGTAAAAGTCTCAGATGTTAACCTGCAGTCGCCCCGGCTTTTTATTTTTTTATTTTTATTTTATTTTTAATTTTTTCCAAGTCAGGTTTATTAAGGTATAATTTACACACAGTAAAATTCATACTTTTGGTATACACAGTTCTGTGAGTTTTTTTTTTTTTAAAGATTTTATTTATTTATTTGACAGAGAGAAATCACAAGTAGGCAGAGAGGCAGGCAGAGAGAGAGAGAGGGAAGCAGGCTCCCTGCTGAGCAGAGAGCCCGATGCGGGACTCGATCCCAGGACTCTGAGATCATGACCTGAGCCGAAGGCAGCAGCTTAACCCACTGAGCCACCCAGGCGCCCCCACAGTTCTGTGAGTTTTAACAAAGGTACATAGTCATGGAACTACCACTGCAATCAAGGTATAGAGTATTTCTATCAACCTGAGAGTTCTCTCTTTTTTCTTTTTTATTAACATACAATGTATTATTTGTTTCAAGGGTACAGGTCTGTGATTCATCAGTCTTACACAATTCACAGCACTGACCATAGCACATACCTCACAGGTTTTTGAAAAGGATAAGAACAGATATAGGGTGACTCGTCCAAGTGATGTGCCCAAGGAGGCAAAAGCAGTTAGTGTCAGAGTCTGTGAAATATACACCCATGTTTTCTTACTTCTCATCATAAAGACAGTATGTAGCACCCTAAGAGGACATCAATCCAGATTTGATTTGACAAGTGTAAAAATATGACTCAATGATAAGCAGCAGGCTTTAGCCCATATGGAGTGAGTGAAGGTGCAGATATCACAACAGTAAACAAACCAATGCCCTATCTCTCCCCCTTACCCAGAAGATCAGTCCCATGACGCTGAGAAAAAGGCCAAGGAGTTCATATAAACGAATTTAACCTGAATTCAACCTACTTGGATTAGCTGGGTACAAACCCAACTCCTTCCTCTGGATCCTGGAATTCCCCACAACTCCATCATTTCTCTCCTTTAAAATTCCTAACTGAAAGTAAAACACGAACATAGTAGATAAAGGGAAACGACAGAGAAACGTCTAAGACAAAAAGCCTTCCATCCACCCAAAAGCAACTACTATCAAAAATTTCTTAAAAAAAAAAAAAATTTTCTTGGGGCACCTGGGTGGCTCAGCGGATTAAGCCTCTGCCTTCGGTTCAGGTCATGATCTCAGGGTCTTGGGATTGAGCCCCACTTCAGACTCTCTGCTCAGGAGGGAGCCTGCTCCCTCCTTTCTCTCTGCCTGCCTCTCTGCCTACTTGTGACCTCTCTGTCAAATAAATAAATAAAAGGTCTTTAAAAAAAAAATTTCTTGGGGCACCTGGGTGGCTCAGTGGGTTAAGCCTCTGCCTTTGGCTCAGATCGTGGTCTCGGGGTCCTGGGTTCGAGCCCCACATCGGGCTCTCTGCTCAGCAGGGAGCCTGTTTCCCCCACTCTCTGCCTGCTTGTGATCTCTCTCTTTCTCTATCAAATAAATAAATAAATAAAATCTTCTTTAAAAAAATTTCTTGTGTATCCTTCCAAGAAAAAAAGCTCTCTGTGCATATATTGGTATAAATGTAACTTTTTAAAATTATATATCTACAAACACCCTGGTTTGATTGTCTTTATTTAGGTAGCCAGGAATTCAGTCTCACTGGTCCGGATGATAACCTGGTCATTTCAAGGACAGAAATCTGTTGTTAATCAAAGCTAATGCTGTCTCAACTGACACTGAACTTCTAGAGCCTGGGAATACAGCTAAACAGCTAACAAAATATAGAAAGGGAAGAAAGGAAATAAAAAGATAAAGAGGTATTATATATAGGCCAGCACCTGGCAGAAAGATGTTCATTCAAAACTTTCTAAATGACTTATTGACCAAATACATGAATGAACGGAAAAACCAGGATAGGCATATTGTTAACACACATGACATTCAACGTATTAAATTTTAACTGATAGGGTTCCAATTCTCCGAAAAGTAAGCACCGTTCTTGATCTACACTGTCCAGTACGGTAGCCACTGGCCACAGCTGGCTGTTGAACATTTGCAGTGTGTTCTCGAAGTGTAAACTACGTATCAGATTTCAAAGACTTGGTATTAAAAAAAAATAAAAGATGTAAAATATCTCATTGATACTATTCATATTGATTATATGTTGAAATGACAATATTTTAGATATATTGGCTTAAGTAAGCCATATTAGGGGCACCTGGGTGGCTCAGTGGGTTAAGCCTCTGCCTTCAGCTCAGGTCATGGTCTCAGGGTCCTGGGATTGAGTGCCACATCAGGCTCTCTGCTTGGTGGGGAGCTTGTTTCCCTCTCTCTGCCTGCCTCTCTGCCTACTTGTGATCTCTCTCTCTCTGTCAAATAAATAAATAAAATCTTTTTAAAAAAAGAAAAAGAAAAAAAGTAAGCCATATTATTAAAATTTCTTTTTACTTTTTTCTTTTTCTGCAGCTACAAGAAAACCTTAAATTCCACCTGTGGCTCACATTGTACCTTTTTTGGACAGCACTGCTCTAGAACGTAGCCCCCATTACAGCAGTGACTACATCTCTCTTTTCCTTGCTCTATCCCAGGACAGGACGTTGGAAATAGTAGATGCCCAGGGAATATATATCAGATGAAAAGCTGGTTGTGGTATATAGATAAGGCCATGAGTAGGCCTTGGACTGGATAGCAGAAGGTCCTTGTCCTGACCTTTTATGGACAAGCAGCTGCATGACTTTGGATAAGTCACTGTACCTGCCTAGGCCTTGTTTTCCTCATCTTTAAAATGGGCATAAAAATAAGATCTTCCTTACAGGGAAAGTGCATGGACCAAATGAAAGAATGTCTACAGAAAAGGGTAAAACCTGTGTCAGGTTCCTCCTGAGTTCTAGTATTTTCTACCACCAACAGTCCCAGAAGAAGCAAGATCAAAAACATACTGAAATAACAGGGTAAGAAAGTAACCAGAGAAATTCCTATATCTAGTATTTCCATCCCAGCATGTGATAGAAAAATCAAGACAAAGACAGGTGTGAAGGATATTTTCCCAGAAGAGGAAACTTGAACATTCATCACTCCCTCTTCACTGCATCTCACCAACCAACCAACCACAGCTGACAAAGGGACTTGCAGATACCTTCCTCCAGGGGCCACAGGAAAGCTAATGAACTGGGAGAAGGCAGCCTCCTCCGGGGCCTCTGACGAAGCTGCAGGGCGGCCAATTGTACCGCGCCACCTGGGGCTCACGGCTCTGTGGGAAGATTCATAATCGTGGGGACCTCAGAGGCCTCAGGGGGGGAAAGTTCCATGGGCCCCCACGTCGACTCGCCCTTGTTAGTTGTTTAAGGCGCAGCTCCCAGGGTGAACTTACCTTATTCTACAGGGCGGGCAGGGCACCTGGCAAGGGAAACCCAAAGGACCCTGGGACACGCTGTGACTTTTTAGCGAACAGCAGGGTGGATGTCAGTCAGCTACCGCAGCCGGGCACCTTCTTCCCCGAGTCAAAGATTATTGCGGAAAGGGAATGAGGGTACTGGAGAAAGTCTCCTTGCAGGGGGACATTTAGGGAGGCTTCAGGAGCCCACTGCAGAGTGGTTAAGCCACAGCAGAGAAAGAGCAGATCCAAACACCCACAGCCTTTAGGCAGGAGAGCAGCAGAACAAAATTAGTCGGATTCAAGAGGCCAAAGGTCAGATTCTCCCCTCAGCCTCTGCAGGGAACCACAGAAGCCCCAGAAGTGAATGACTTACCATCAGTATGGCCACCGCACGAAGGAGAGAGGGAGGGTGCAGTGACTTCCCCTTTGCTACAAGGGTCTGACCCTCCCCCCTTCTCTGAGGGCTGCTCCCTGTGACGTGGAAGCGAGTCATGCATGTGGCCAAGCTCCAAGCCCCTGGGACCTCTGCCCCGTGACCCGCCTCATCACAGGGGCCTCAGCTGCCGCCTGCTCCTCTAAGCAGAAGGCTGAGGAACAGGGCACCAGGCAAAGAGCAGAGCCCCCAGAACACGGCTGTGCCTCAGAAGCAACGGGCAAGGCCTGTGGAAATTCACCTTCCTGGGACTAACCCCCTGAGAGTCTGGTTCAGTACATCTGGGGCAGGAGCCCACTCACCGGCCCTTGAAACAAAGTGGTCTAGAGAACTCAGGGAAGCTTCCTCATCCCTGATACTGCTTCTTCCATGAGCTTTCTTCATCCCTCCTGTCTCCCCATGGAAAACAAGGGCAGTGAAAGGAGACTTAGGAGCAAGCAAGGCAACGTGGAGAGCATTCTAGAGTCTGAAGGCCCTCAGTTCCAAAGAGAGCTGTTCCCGTCTTTGTGCAAGTCATTTACACTCTCTGAACCTTAGTTTTCTCGTCTGAGAAATGGCAATAAAACTATCCACCCACGCAGGGTCGTGGCAGGGGAGAGGAGGAGAATAAATGCACATAAAGTGCCCTCGGCGTTACTCCTAATAACTGTCAAAAAAGCATTTCTCCACATGTGTATCTCTATGAGAAAAACTGTACCTGTAAATAATGGACTTAATCAGGCATAAAGGGAAAGAAAAAAAATTAAAGCACAACAACAAAAACCTGTAGTAAGAGAGGCCACAGATTCAGGTCACAGGGAGACGGGGATTCAGGTCATAGGGAGACAGGTAGGAAGACACCCAGAGCAGTGATGCCGCTCTGTCTCCAGGAGTCTACAGAGAGAGGAGCAAGGAAATCCATAGACCCACAAAGATTTAGGCACAGAGCTGCAGGAAGATATGTTGCAACATTATTTGTAAAAGGGGAAAATTGAAGAATAATCTATAGGTATTTTTAAAAACCTTTTTAAACATTATGATGAACATACGTTTACTTCATTTCAGAAAAACAATATTCCTTTTTATATTTAGGAAAAGATTTTGGAATCCATATGATGAGCTGAAAGCATTTTTAAGTATCTTTCTTCTAAACTCCAGTAGAATATTCAGATTAGAACATTCAAAGGAAGGCCAGATATGCGCATATGCCTCTAAATGTTCCCCATGGGAACAAAAGGCAAAATACACTATAATTCTGGGTACCACCTGGAACTGCTGAAGTACAAGCATGATGGGGGACAGGGGAGACAGAGGGAAAACAATGCATATAAAGAAGCAGGTGAGATCTCCAGTATAATACTGAATAATATTAGAAGAATGAGGTTTACTGCTTCCCTTCCCCCTACACACACACACACACACACACACACACACTGATGAGAACTTTGGAAACCAAACTCAGCACCACCTAACAAGTCTTTTCCCACACAGACTAACAATCTATTTTTGTATTCCAGGGAGATTTGCAGCAAAGAATACAGCTCCACTAAAAAGAGGAAATAATTTCTATGCTGTACCTGGGTTTTTCTCACTTCCTTATTTTAAAATAATCACCCAACAAATTAAAAAAAAAAAAATCCAGAACAATAGTACAGTGTTCTGTGCACTGGGTATATATCACTGCAGACATTTTGCAACTAAACAGAATCAATTCCAGTGTTCTGAGTAATTTGCCATCTTCTCGGAAAACTTATAATGATATATTACAGTGCTGGGGGCTGGAAGAAACCTTCCAAATCATGTGGTCCAACCCCATCATTTTACAGATGAAGATCCTAGGAAGCAAACTGCCTGCTCCAACATGCTAAAGACTCTAATTAAAACATCTGCTCAATTTTAAGGTAGCTGACAAATTTGGAGAGGAGGTGGGAAATAAAATAAAACCTCGAAAACACTTTTTAGTGGAATGTTATGATCAGCAGGCCTATCAAACGAAAAAGCAGTAAGGATCGTGATGGACGTATAACCTTCCTCTAATGTCAGGACCACTTACATCTGGAAAACTGAGACTAGAAGTTGCCAGAGCTCACACATCGAATCCGTGAGTAGGGGCAGAGGAACAGAACTCAGGAACTTGGCTCTGAAATCTGTTGGCCTAAGCACCAAACAGTGGCCGAATTTTATACCTAAACTGACAGGTATCAAGCAGTCTCCTGGATGTGATGGTGCCTCTACTTCCAGAAAAGTGGAGATTGGAGAAAATGGTCCATGCACTACAGAGGGACCTGACCACCGACCTGGCAAAGGATGAGGGGCTTAGACCCTTGCTCACATACCCAGTGGACCCTTGACCAGCAACATCAGCATCATCTGGGAACTTGTTAGAAATGTGGAATCTTGGGTGCCTGGGTGGTTCAGTTGGTTAAGCACCTGCCTTCAGCTCAGGTCACGATCCCACGGTCCTGGGATCAAGTCCTGCATCAGGCTCCGTGTTTAGCAGGGAGTCTGCTACTCTCTCTGCCCCTCCGCCCTGCTCGTGATCTCTCTCTCACATTCTCTCTCTAAAATAAATAAAAACTTTAAAAAAAGAAGAAGAAGAAGAAGAAAGAAATACTAACTCTTGGGCCCCACCCAGACCTACCAAGTCAGAATGTGCATACTGACAAAATCCCCAGGTCCTCCTGAACACAGGAAAGTTTGAGAATCACTTGTTTAGATAATGCAGCAGCAAAAGAAGTATAATTGACTACCTGTAACACCATTTACTCTAAGTTTCTGGAATAAATATCTTATTACCAGCTCTGCTCTCTAAAGTTTTAATCTTTAAGTTTTAAATATTCTAAAACTTAGCCTAAATTTCAAATAGTCTCAGTGTATATCTTCATGAGTAGTCATGTTTTTCCAAAAGGTACTTCAGTGTTAAGAAAATATACATATATACACACACACACACAAATATGCTGGGAGCTTTACCATTTTTAAGGATTACAGGGATTATAACTTGAGGTCTTTTTTTTACATTTACATTCTGCTGAGGTCATAGGAGAAACATGACCACTATTTCTTCAGGGGAAAATTAGAACCCCCAGGGAGACCTGGTATAGGAGGAAGACAAGATTTACAATATAAATGTGTTTCCAGGGCGTCTGGCTGGGTGGCTTAGTCTGTTAAGTGTTTGACTGTTGACTTTAGCTCAGGTCATGATCTCGGGTTCGTGGGATCGAGCCCCGTGCTAGGCTCTGTGCTCAGTGTGGAATCTGCTTAGGATTTATTCTCCTCTCTCTGTGCCTCCCCCCCCCCAATAAATAAATAAAATCTTAAAAAAAAAAAAAAAAAAAGAGGGGCGCTTTGGTGTTTCAGCAGTTAAGCCTCTGCCTTCGGCTCAGGTCATGATCTCAGGGTCCTGGGATCGAGCCCCACATCGGGCTCTCAGCTCAGCAGGAAGCCTGCTTCTCCCTCTCTCTCTGCCTGTCTCTCTGCCTAATTGTGATCTCTCTCTGTCAAATAAATAAATAAAATCTTTTTTAAAATTTTAAAAAAAGAAGAAGAAGAAGAAGAAGAAGAAATGTGTTCTTGCTGAAAAAGAGGAATTTCATGTAAGGGAATTTTGTGGTCAAGAGGCTGTGAAGGTCACATGGCCCACCCATGACTCCAAAGCTGAATCCCTTTAGGGCACATCGACAGTCTCCACTCACATACTCCCAGGGGTGTGGAACTCACCACCTCCAAAGACAATCTGTTCCACCTTTGCATGCTCCATTAGAAAGGTTTCCAGAAATTTGTCTCCCTATAACTTTCAACAACCCTACAATCAGTAACTCCATAATTACTGTCCCTACTATTAATTCAACCCCATTATCAATTTCCCATTACATTTCCTACTGGGATTTTCTTTCTTAACACAGAAAGTTGAAGATACAAGTCTCGTGTATTTATGTATTTAATTCTATGAGAGAAGGGCATCTTGTTGTAGTGGGGTATATGAAAATTTAATTTTGTGCTTTTATTTTGAGGAACCTTAGGAAAACCTCATGTGTACCAGAGAAGTATCAGAATAAGTTGTCACAAGTTATAGAGAATATAACTAAGGGCATAATCATATCAGAAACCTAGTTTAGGATAGTACTGTTCTTAAACATTGTTTTAACCCTAAGCTTCCTGGGAGTCAGAGCATGTATGAAATGGTGATGAGAAGGTGATGCTTCAGAAATGTTCGAGACTCTCTGGCCTTGGGGAATCATCGGTTATCAACCCTGGAAAGTATCTCAGATCAAGTCTCATTCTGGCCTCTTACAGGGAAGGAAATGGAAACCCAGAGAGGGTAAGTGACTTGCCCAATACTGGGCACCTAGTTAGCGCCATGGAGTGTCCCTATCCCTACTCAATGTTCTCTCTGGCATACTGCCAGACTCTTGAGTCTGGAGTTTGTTAAAGAAGCTTGCCCGGTGTAAAAACCAGAGATACAGCACCACATTACTGGGTTGACCAAGGGCCTTGGCTATGTATACCTGAAAAGCAAGCCATCCTGGCACACACAGACCCCTCAGATCCCAAAGTCCACAAGTCTAACACCACAGAGCCATAAGCCACTACTCTTCCTTCTCTTTCCTAGAACTCCATCTGTCCCTACCTATCCACTGATGCTGAACTGCAGAGTTTCCACCGAGAAGCTTATTTTAATCTCCCATTAAAATAATCTCTTTCTGGGACGCCTGGGTGGCGCAGTTGGTTGAACGACTGCCTCCGGCTCAGGGCGTGATCCTGGAGTCCGGGGATCGAGTCCCACATCAGGCTCCCAGCTCCATGGGGAGTCTGCTTCGCTCTCTGACCTTCTCCTCGCTCATTCTCTCTCTCACTGTCTCTCTCTCTCAAATAAATAAAAATAAAATCTTTAAAAAAAAAAATAATCTCTTTCTGATGACAGGTTATTTGTTCCCAGAACAGAAACACCACAGAACAGAAACACTGTGGAACGCTTCATTCTTTCGGAAACATCTGAAGTTGAAGGCTCAGAGGATACAGAGCCAGAGTCCTTAGTAAATAGTAAATGATTATAGGCGATCGATTTATCCACGCATCTAAACATTAGGCTCTTTGAAACAATATTAAAAGAATCCTTCCTAGCATGTATTTTTTTTAATAACAGGAATATTTTAAAGAGCAATCTGTTAGGTCATGCAGCATGAGAAGATAGCACAGGGACAATAAGTCCACGGAGCCCTGAATGATGGGATGGTGGGTCACAGTGACCTGTCCACAAGATTGTAAGGGACCAGCAGAGACAGAAGCCCATCTGCAGAAATAGCTACTTGTGCTTCAGTTCTTTATAAGTTTAGGCAGATCAAAACTCCCTCAAGGCGACGAGGAACAATCATGTAGGACTGGATTATGTGTGTTTTCTATCACTGTGATCCTCTGAAGTAAAGAAAAGCAAACCCTAGAAGAATTTCTTATCCAGGTGAGACATCTTTTATATTAATGCTTGTCATTTATATCACAAATTAGCCAGGATCCCACTAGGCTAAGAGATCTGGCCCTATTTATTGGTTTAGAGCAGCCTATTGCTGGATAAAAGTACCGAGGAAGGTCACTGGGAATTAGTGGATTCTTGATTCAGCCCATCAGAGGAGACGGGGAGGATGAGTCGCAGCAGGGATAACTGAGCCCTGTTAAATCAACCCATAACTGTCCAGGCTTCTTGGCTGGCATCAGGTATGTAAGACCTCAAATAGCAAGGGAACAGAGATAAACACAGAGCCCACTCAGAGCCCACAGTGAGGCAAAAATAGAAAGCAAAAGAGGAAGAGCTGTGACATGCCTCCATCCCAGAACGCGCCTTCCGCTACTGTTCATCAGAGTGTAGGTCACACTTCCTGGGGCCAATGAAGTCATGAGCCCTGGCCAAGGGGACCAGAACCTTCCCACTTTAAAAGGAGAAACAGGACAAAAGACAGAAGCTCAGCTAGTGGGAAATAGAGAAGAAGGGTATTTCTCTCTAAACACGTTGTCCAAAGTGACACGTTTTCGGCAACAGTCCTAAGGTCCCTGATGATAAATTGGAAGCAGCTCACAGGCAGGAAAACTGGGGCCTGGATGAGCTTTTCTTTTTTTTTTTTAAGGCTTGGTTAGCTTTCCTTGAGAAGACAGCCTTACCTTCAGAAATGGCCTTCTTCACCGCTGCCACGTAGGTCTCGGGCTCGTCGTCACAGGTGAGCTCCTGCCAGTGCGCCCAGTCGGGAAAGTAGTCCAGGAACTCCTCGCTGTCCTGCACCCCGCACAGCAGCCGCACCACGCGGTGGGGCGGGTGGAAGGCTCTCTGCAGCGGGGGCAGCAGGGCCGGCCGGCAGAAGCACTGCGCCAGCTCAGCGGACAGGAGCACCAGGACGCAGCGGGCGCCGAGGAAGAAGTTCAGGTCCTTGGCCGAGAAGGAGGTGTCAGGGCTCAGCCTGTAAGTCAGCATCTTCTGGCTGCGCACCTGCCGGCTGGACAGAAAGAGGTCCTGGAGGTACTGGCACCACTCCTCGGCATCCGGGCTGTACACGATGAGGATGTCGCATCTTCTAACCGCCCCTAAGTGAGAACGAGGCAGAGAAGCACGGTGACACACCTGCTCTTCTTAGGGCTCCCACGCCCTGCGCGATAAAGCATGCAGACGAGGTCCTGGCCCCACCATCTTTCATAGTCTGTCCCTACCGGAGCCGTCATACCTCTCCCCTACTTCCGGGCTGCGTTCCAGCCGGACCTAGACAGGTCCCTGTCTCTGCCCCGAGACGCCACGCCATTTCTAGAACTTTCCATAAGCTGTCGCTTCTGCTGCCATGCTCTTCCACTCACAGCTGACGCCAGATAAGATGATGATGACGGCAATGATGATGACAACGATGACGACACCAAAAGCAAGCACTTTATGTAGGGCTTCCTGTGTTCCAGACGCCCTTCCAAGCACATTGCCTAGTAAACTTTAATCATGGCAGCAACCTTACAAGGTAGAGAATACTAGTAGCCCCCCTTTTAAAGATGAGAAAACAAAGGTGTGGCAGCTTACGTATTTTACCCGTGGTGACAGAGTCAGAATTTTTTTTTTTTTAAAGATTTTATTTATTTATTTGACAGAGAGAGAACACAAGTAGGCAGAGAGGCAGGCAGGGAGAGAGGGGGAGAAGCGGGCTCCCTGCTGAGCAGAGAGCCTGATGCGGGGCTTGATCCCAGGACCCTGAGACCATGACCTGAGCCAAAGGCAGAGAGGCCTAACCCACTGAGCCACCCAGGCGCCCCAACAGAGTCAGAATTTGAACTCAGACAGTTTGGCCCCAGAACCTGGCTCTTTCCCAAATACAGTGGTTAGAAGCACAGGTACAGAATCAGGTGGCCAGAGTTGGCATCCTGGCTCTGTGAATTGTTAGCTTTGTCACCATAGGCATGTTACTTTAATAGTCTAAACCTCAGTTGACTTATCCTGGAAATAGAAATATAATGGCAATATTTATCAGTGATTTGTGAGAATTAAATTAGATATTTCATATAAAGTGCTAAGCACAGCACTTGACGTGTGGTAAGCCTTCAATAATTGGTAGCTGGTATCATCCTCCTCGCATTAATAGAAACAAGGCATAAATGTAAGCAGCAGCTGTGGGTGATTTAATGCTTTGATATACATAATACCATTGGTGGTGGGGGGGCACCTGGGTGCCTCAGGTCGATTAAGTGACTGCCTTCAGCTCAGGTCTTGATCCTGGAGTCCCAGGATCAAGTCCCGCATGGGGCTCCCTGCTCTGCAGGGAGTCTACTTCTCCCTCTGATCCTCCCCCCCTCATGCTCTCTCTCTCTCTCTCTCAAATAAATAAATAAATAAATAAAATCTTAAAAAAAAAAATACCATCAGTAGGGTGTCCCTCACCATGGACATAGGCTTTCTTCCTCTCATAAGACATAAATGCCAGAAACAGAGTCCAAAGCCTCAGAGAAACAGTGAGTTAAAAAGAGCTTTGGGGGATCACCTGGCACAAACTCCTCATTTACAGATAAAAGAAATGTTTCATCAGGGAAGATGAAGGGACTCGCTTAAACTCACACCCAGCAAACTAGTCACGAAGCCAGGACTGAACCTCAGGGTGTCCCCTGGTCCCTTGTCCAGTCCTCCCACCAGTCCACCTGCTGCCTCCCATCAGGGATTCGGTCAAGAATCATACAAATAGGGGCGCCTGGGTGGCTCAGTGGTTTAAAGCCTCTGCCTTCGGCTCAGGTCACGATCTCAGAGTCCTGGGATCAAGCCCCATATCCGGCTCTCTGCTCAGTGGGGAGCTGCCCACCCCCCGCCTGCCTCTCTCCCCACTTGTGATCTTGTCAAATAAATAAATAAATAATATTTTTTTAAAAAAATGCAAAAGTAAAAAGCAGGAGCCACCAACACCCCCCACCTATACTGACAAATATACTAGCAAAATCATGTCAACAGGGCGCCTGGGTGGCTCAGTGGGTTAAGCCGCTGCCTTCGGCTCAGGTCATGATCTCAGGGTCCTGGGATCGAGGCCCGCATCGGGCTCTCTGCTCAGCAGGGAGCCTGCTTCCTCCTCTCTCTCTGCCTGCCTCTCTGCCTACCTGTAATCTCTCTCTGTCAAATAAATAAATAAAATCTTTAAAAAAAAAATCATGTCAACAATTTTTTACAAATGGGCTGGAAGGAGAATAAGATCTTGGGGAAGGCGGGCTGTGGTCCCACACATTAGTGATGAGCCACTGGTAATGTTTTCAGTGGATGGTAGAGAAATAAGGAAGAGAGAAGAGTATTTCCGAGAGCATAATAAGTACTCTTATAAAAGCAACTCAGATCTTGGAACAATGACTGACTTAGCAGGAAAAGCAAGTAGCAACTTTAGAATGCCCGAACATGTGGCCATGATAGATGCCACTTTTATGAGGAGACAGTGACCCAAAGCAAAGTCAACCAACAATTTCAAATGACAAGTTCTGGGATCAGGGAGGGAGTGAGTATTCATTTCACCCTGAATCCTGCCTCAACACGACCTATTCCTCTGTTACCAGGGCAACACAGTATCTGCTAGGCGTCAAAGACCTCTAGTCATCAAAGGGAGCGCAAATATTAATAATGACAGAAACTGACTATGGGATATATGAGAACTCTAACATCTTCAGTTTTCTAATAAATCTAAAACTTCTAAAATAAAAATTTTAAAATACAATTTAAATTAAAAAACACTTATGGGGTTAACCTCTTCTGTATGGAAAACATGGAAAATGTCTCATTCCTGGGGTCCTGGTGTTAAATTTGACACTCAACCCCCCCCACACACACACACACACTCCTTTGAGCAAAAGTACTTGAAAACAAAGTGGTTAGTGCCTCAGACTCATTAATATGACAAGCTACTTGGTCACCCACTTGTGCCGTGACTTGAGACCAGTATACTAAGTCTAAGCAAATTTTGCCTCAGTGTAAATGAGGACAAGAAAATCTATCACCTTCTTGAATTTTGCTTCACTGCTGAAACTGAAAGCTGGGGAAATTCTAAAAAAAGTTCCAAAGTGGAAGTTAAAGTTCCTCCATGATATGCTAAATAACATCACAGGACCAAACACTTTGTCAGCAACTCTCTCTTGTGCGGGGACACCCCTTTCGTGAAGGATAAACCCCTACTTTTATCCACAGGTCATTTCCTCACACGTGCCAAATCAATTCTCCCAGTTTGTCTGTTTATTAAGAAAAATGAAATCTCTGATCTCATGGATACGTGGAATTTAAGAAACAAAACAGAGGATCATAGGGGAAGAGAGAAAAAAATAAAACAAGACAAAACCGGAGAGGGAGACAAACCATAAGAGACTCTTAATCATAGGAAACAAACTGAGGGTTGCTGGAGGGGAGAGGGATGGGGGATGGGATAACTGGGTGATAGACATTGAGGAGGACATGTGATATAATGAGCACTGGGTGTTACATAAGACTGAAGAATCACAGGGGTGCCTGGGTGGCTCAGTGGGTTAAGCCACTGCCTTCGGCTCAGGATCCCAGGGTCCTGGGATCGAGTCCTGCATCGGGCTCTCTGCTCAGCAGGGAGCCTGCTTCCTCCTCTCTCTCTCTGCCTGCCTCTCTGCCTACTTGTGATCTCTTTCTGTCAAATAAATAAATAAATTCTTTAAAAAAAAAAAAAGACTGAAGAATCACAGACCTGTACCTCTGAAACCAATAATACGTTATATGTTAATTAACTGAATATAAATTTTAAAGATGTTAAAAAAAAAGAAGAAGAAGAAGAAAGAAAAAGAAAAATGAAATCCATGTGGGCGCCTGGGGTGGCTCAGTCCATTAAGCCTCTGCCTTCTGCTCAGGTCATGATCCCAGGGTCCTGAGATTGAGCCCCGAGTCTGGGTCCCAGCTCAGCAGGGAGTCTGCTTCTCCCTCTCCCTCTCCCCCCTGCTCATGCTATCACCCTGTTTTCTCAAACAAATAAATGAATAAAATCTTTTATAAAAAAGAGAGAAATGAAATCCATGAACCAAGAGGTGTCCATAAATCCCAAACAGAAATGAGGGTGGGTCTTTGTCCTTGTAGAGCTTTAAGAACAGCCTGGGCTATAGGGTAGCAGCGGGGGTGGGTGGAGTGGGGTGGGAGGCGGGGGAGGGAGGCTTGCAGCAACAGCAACAGCAGTGGTTAAGAAAGACAGTGACTGAAAAAGAGCTTCCTTAGAAAGATTCAGAATCCATCTGAGAAAAGAAGAGGGAGGAAGTGGCAGGCAGCTTTTCAAAATACCCAGCCCAGACCATTTCTTTAGTCTGCAAGTGACTCCAGTTCCCCGGTCATCTTTCCCGAGCACCCTACTGAAAAGGGTTGTGAGCTAGGGAAGGTGATCAGGATGGGAAGGGGTCTGGTAAGGACTCACAGAAAGAGCTTCCAGACTCTGAAGCTTTCAAGTTTAAAGACTTGATGGGAATACTGAGAGAACTCAAGAATCAGATGGGAGTTACTATCACAAAAAATTAAACGCACCTTCAATTTTTTTAAAAAGGGGTAAGAAAAAGTATGCAAGCTTTCTTCAAAGATCTGAAGGCTGACACACGGCGGAAAGGATTCTGGTCTTCACCCAGCCACAGACTCAGTCACTTGGGGAAGTCACTTATGCCTTCTTTGTCTCCTCTCTCCCATGCGTAAATGCAATAGATGCCATCAGGAGCCAGGGTAGGCTCATTCCATTTCATTTCATCTTGCTTCCCACGCTCTTTCAAAAACAAGGAGCCAAGATTCTCCTTGATTTCAATAAACAAAGATGTCTTTCGAAAAAGTAAAATCCAAATGCTTTCCCTTCAGCAGAAGGAAATTTGAAGACCACACGATTCAGCCTTAAAAAGAAATGAAGTGCTGACACATGCTACAACTCGGATGAACCTTGGAAATGCTATGTTATATGAAAGAAAACACAGAAGACCACAGACTGTGTGATCGCATTCATATGGAAGTCCTGAGTTGGGAAATCTACAGACACAGATGTAGCAGGAGGAGGGAACAGAGGGTGATAGCCAAAGCAAAGAAAGTTTCTCTCTTTTTTAAATGTGCACCCCTCTTCACGCATTTCTCAAAATGAGTTTCTTTCTGAGGTGATGAAAATGTTCTAAAACGGAACATAGTGATGTTTGCACCTGTGAAGATACTAAAAACAAACAAACACTGAATTGTATACTTTTTGTTGTTTGGGGGTTTTAAAAATTGTATTCTTTAAATGGGAAAAGTGTATGGTATGTGAATTATATCTGAATAAAACAGTTTAAATAAGGGAAAGGAGGAGGAGGGGGAAGAGAGGTAGAGAGAGGAGGAAGACGAGGAGCCAAAGATGGCATGAATGAATGGCCCAGGTGATGCCGCACCCTATCATATCTTACAAGAGGTATTCTCACGGCCACCATGAGTCCTTGCACCTCCAGACCTCAGAGAGCCCCCGGGACTTCAGAGGCCCAACTCCCACTTGCAGGACCTGAAGTGGTGTCTCACCGCAGTGCATGCTGAGAGCAGCAGGGTTTGACAGCTCTAACCATTATCGACATCAGCAGAAGCCACTACAGAGCCTATAAATAGCCCCAGGTCTGGTCACCGAGCTAGAGTCCCCATCTGAATAGGAGCACACTCTTCTAGCCCCTTCCGCCATGCCCTACTGGAGTCATGCACAGAGGACCCTAGACGAAGGTGGTTTTCTCTGTTTCCTCTAGCCAAAGGCTCTTCCAGCTTGCTATTTCTTGCACGTAACAGCCCAGGGCCTGTTCTCAGCCATGGAAAGAGGTGGGAGCTTCACTGACCTCATCTCCTACTTCCCCCCAATCACCTACTTATTCCACCACCTGCTCCTTGTTCCTTAAATACACCATATACACCCATTTACTGTTCCTCTGAATGGAGCACTGTTCCCCTACATGACCTTTCAGATCTTCACTCAAATGGCCCTTTCTCCATGAGGCCTAATCTGGTCACCTCCTTTAAAATTATAAACCCAGGCCACATGGGTGGCTCAGTCTGTTAAGCATCTGCCTTCAGCTCAAGTCATGATCCCAAGGATCCTGGGACTGAGTCCCACATTGGGCTCCCTGCTCAGCAGGGAGCCTGCTTCCCCCTCTGCCCCTCCCCTCCACTTGTGCTTGCTTGCTCTCTCTCTCTCATAAAAATAAATAAAATCTTTTAAAAAAATAAAAAGATAAAATTTAAACCCAATCTCCTCTGCCCCCTCCACCCCCTCTACTGTTTTCCCAACGCACTTAACATATCATGAATTTCCTTATCAAGCATATTGCCTGCCTTCGCCCACATTCCATAAGCTCCCTGGGTAAGAGGCTTATGTCTGTTCTGACTGTTGAATATACACCTGATACCTACAACAGTGCCTAGAAACGGTAGGCACACAATAAATAATTATCGAATGAATGAATTTCCTCTACATAACTCTATTTCAGCTTTTGAAGGGAACGTGTGGACTCTGAGACTACTGTTACCACAATACAGCTTCTTCTAACCTCTGGAGACCCCCTGGAGAGCCACAGGCTAAAGCTAGCCATTTTCCCACTCCCTTTAAAGAAGGAGCCTGTATTACCAAATCTAATAGAACTCTTACCATTGACCTTCTCTACCCCCCACCCCATACCTCTCACCCCCAATAATCCCCAAAACCCACCCACCCCCACCCTGCCCCAGCTTCCAAAGCACCATGAGAGGCTAGACCTCAGGGGATATGGGGACAGCTAGCTCTTCATTCTAGCATCTGCCCACATCCTTCAAGCACAGTATCTTCTCCCGGCTGACTAGATTTTAGTTTTCAAGAGGTTTACATCCTGTTTATACATGTTATCTCTACTAAAACATCATAAAATGGGTGAGGAAAATACAAGCAACCCCACTTGCAAATACAGTAACTCTCATCTTCTCACCTAGCAATTCCCTGTTTACTCATCGCCTTCTTGCACAGGACTGTAAACTAACTCCCTGCGAGCAGAGACCAGGCTATCCTGGTCACCACTGAGAACACGGGCTGTCCTGGTCACCACTGAAAACACAGGTGGGTGCACGGTAACTATCCTAGTGCGTAGTAAGTGGTCCTCAGTTGTCTCTGTTATCATTATCACATGGTTTGTCCTGGATCTCAGAGAGTGAGTAACTTTGGCAAGTGTACAACCCATGAACCAGAGAAGAACCCAAGAAGAATCAAAAGAGACTCCTGGCACCTTTCAATGGGTAGATTACCCAGTGGACTTCACTTTTCCCCACTCCCCAAAATTCTGCAAAAGACATAAGCGAACTAAAGCTAACGGAACGGTGTTAGATTTCTATGGAAATTCTAGATGAAAAGCAAAACCCAGGGTTAGAGGAAGGTGGCCTGGGAAGGTGGCCCAAGGGCCGCCCTCCTGACTGCCTGAGCGCCCCCTATTGGCCCAATGGGGCCCTAAGAGAGGCATTTTCCCAGAAGTGGGCAAGTGGGCTCTCCGCCTTGTTTCCACGGGACCCGGGTTCACGGAGTTGGAGGAACAGGGGAAACAACTCTCAGAAGCAACTAGAGCCAGTCGGAGAGAGGAAAGGAGACTTAGAAGACGGGGGACAGGGGAGGCGCAGGCGGGGGCAGGAGAGAATCGCGCCACAGGCTGGGAAGGGGCACATGGGAAAGCTGGGTTTATGCCGGGGAAGCGGGAACGAGGGGAAGAGCAGAAGCGCACAGATCCCGCGAGGAAGACGCAGAGCAGGGAGCGGCCGAGTGCTCGGGCTGCGGCGGTGGGCGAGAGGGCGCGCCAGCGGGGAGGCTCGGGAGGGGGCCCGGGCCCGCCTACGCACCTGAGACTGCCATGGCGCCGGGCGCAGCTCACCTGCCCCGCTCGTTGCGTGCGCGGGGCCGGGCCCGGCGGCGTCCCGGGGCGCGGGGCGGCAGCGGCGCCGGGCTCAGCGCAGCACCAGCCGCCGCTCTGGCGCTTCCTCCCGACCGGCTGCTAGGACCGGCCGCGGGGGCGTGTCCACAGGACCCGCCCCGCCTGCGGGGCACTGCCCGTGGCACCTGCACCCGTGGCCGTTGGGGAGGGGAAGTGAGAACCCCCACCCCACACGGGCCGAGCCGCCGGCTGGCTCCCCGCACTGCCAAGGGGGCTTCGCGCCACGTGCGTCCCACTCCAAGCGAAACCCGCCTGACTGGCCGCCAAAGGGCAGCCCAAGGCGAAGGGGTGGTGGGGGAGAGGGAGGGAGAAGGTGGAGGGGCCAGACCTCTGTGACCTGGGGCGGGGGTATATCTGAGCACAGCTGGCACAGCTATCTCCCCATCCCCTGGAGCTTTCTCCCTGAGCCGCCACCCTGGCAGGAAAGGGGAGGGGGCAGGAAGAGGAAGAAGAACCTCCCCTGGCACCTGGCCCTGGGTGCTTAGCGTTGCCCTTAATTACCCTCCAATGATTTTTCTGTAATTCCTTGGACCTGGTCTCCTGATGGCACGAAGGATAATCTCCTGTGACAAATGCATGATACAGTTACTGCCTTTTAGGCCTTTGAGGTGGCACCTATCATGTCTTCATGTTTGAGATGAAGAAACATGCCAAGCACCTTGCTCCCTTGCTCATATGCACATAGGGAATAAATGCTCCCTGAGCTTCCAGCAGGCCTGAGTCCAGAGCCAGAGCTCTCCACCGACCCTTGTACTCACCTGCCTGCTTTTTGCTCTCCTGCCTCTGCCTGCCCCTATATCTGATCTAAACAGCCCTGGGCCCTTGGAGTCCTCAAAAATGCAGGATCCATTAGATGGATCCGGAGAGCAGAGATGAGGGAAAGACCGGGTTCAGGCAGAGGTGGAAATAAATGAAGTGGATTTAGAAAGGGAACTATCAGGGCTCAGGCCTATAATTATAATTTTTTAGGCTGCCATAAAAAATTACAGAAAACTTAACATCTTAAAATAACACAAATTTATTCTCTTCCTGCTCTGGATTTCAGAAGTCCAAGAGGAGTCATGCTGGGCTAAAATCAAGGTGTCAGCAGGGTTGTGTTCCTTTCTAGAGATTCTAGAAGAGAATGCATTTCCTTGCCTTTTTCAGCTTCTAGAGACTACCCACTTTACTTGGTTTATGCCCCCCTTCCAAAAACCTCAAACCCAGCCACATAAGATCTCTTTGACCCAGCTTAGGATATCACATCTCTCTCTCTCTGACTTTTTTATTTCCTCCCTCTTCCACTTTAAGGACATTGATCCCACCTGAATAATCCAGGAAAATCCCTCTTTTTTAAGGGAGACCAACAACCCTAATACCATCTACAACCTTAATCTCCTTTATCTCATGACATATTCATGGATGATAGGGTAAGGACGTGGACATCTTTGATGAACCATTATTCAGACCTGGAATTCTGAAAGAGGAGATGAGATCAATCCTGCTATACCTCCACCTATTTTCCATGTTCAGGCCTTCTCTGGCCTCCAGATCAGATTAGCTACACCTTCTCCTTCCCAGTCTCTCCACTCAGCCCCCCCTCCCCGCCATCAGGCATTGTCGCAGCCCTGTACTATTTTTTAGTAGAAATAATATAGCTATGTTTCTGCAATTACTTATGTTAATTTGTGTCCTCTCCATGCAATTTTAAGTCCCTCAGAGGCAGGATCCAGACTTGTCTTTTTCACCATGAAACCTCTAGCACTTGGAGCCAACTCTGGCCTAGAGAATATTAATATACTCAGAAAGTATTTCGATGAGTGAATTAATGAATATGGCCTGGAAAGCCTTCAATTTGAGACTGAAGGATAGGGAATTTTCAGGCACTGAAAATCACTGAACTTGAAGGAGGGGAATATGAGATATCAAAAATGGGTTGTCCATAATAAAAGCCATCAAGAATAAGGAAAATGATGAGCTGAAGTCTGGAAATGTTGAGTTTGTGGGACCTGTGGGGTGTCTTTGGACCTCTGTCCTTGCACGAGAGGTGAGGGCCTACAACTGACCAGGGTCGACCCCCTTGGGGTTGAAGCTGCATGAGTGGATGGGGGAGAGGCGTGAAGGAGAGAAGAGCAAAAGCCTGGCCTCAAGGGCAGAACCTGAGGGAAGGACCATGCTCAGGAGACTGAAGTAACCAGAAAGACAAGATAAGAGGCAGACCAAAATAAGCAGGAGGCCCAGGAAGAGGATTCTGAGAAGGTAGTCAGTAATGTGGGTCTCTGAGGAGTCTGGGAGAATGAGATCTAACACAAATGACTCCATAAGCCCTCCTTTTCCTCATGTGCACAATGAAGGCATCCCAGCTCAGAAAATGCTAGGGCTCTGAGGATTACCCTCTTCTTCAGAGAACTTTGCCTGAACACTGTCTACCTCTCCGACACCTTCCCTCACTCTTCACAAGCCTGGGGCCCTAGCCAGTCTGTATTTCTCTTGTGAGTCCTATCCGAATGCAGCTCTGGATGTTAGGGGATGAAAGCCCTTTCTTGCCTCCTAACCAAGAGAATCTGGACGACTTTGAACTGAAGGAATATTTCTAGACTTCTTACAACTCTTAGTGGGCATCCGTCAGTTGTGGGTAAGGTCTCTGGTGCTGGGTCAGGAGTCCAAATTCTGAATGTTCCCACTGTTCCACAGCATGGACCTCTGGGATTTTGGCCAACATTCCCTCGGTGAGGTGTCAGCCAGCCCCCAATACTGGCAATTCCAGCCAGGTCCCTTATACAGCAGGTGGGGCTGGATTGGAGGAAGTGGTGTCTGTTTTTACATCTCCATTTGACAGTTTTTGCAGAAGATGGAAGGCAGGGTGACTGTTCCTCTGAAAATCCCTGCTCTGGCCCGTGGGCATTGGGTCTAGGGGCAAGCTCTGCAGTCAATCCCTCCAGCACTGGGTGGCCCACAGGTGGGTTCCAGGCAGAATGGAGAACTTCAACATGACTGCCGCCCTACCCTCTTGTTGGCTTGGTAAACAGGAAAGGCCAGGGAGATGAATATAGGTCATCTAAAGAACAGAGGGATGAGGAGTAGGGAAGAAATACCTGTTTCTTACATCTTCAAGATGTTCTTTCATAATCTCTCAGGACTGAGGACCAGACAGAGCCTTTTTTCTTGGTTGTCAAGACCTCAATTATCAGGACAAAGGGTAGAGATGGAGGAGTATTCTGCAGCAGTATACTCTTAATTCATCTTAATTCTCTCTCCTTTTTTTTAAAATAAATAGAGTAAATATTATTTTTTACGTTGAACCTTTTTTTAAAAGATTTTATTTATTTATTTGACAGAGATCACAAGTAGACAGAGAGGCAGGCAGAGAGAGAGGAGGAAGCAGGCTCCCTGCTGAGCAGAGAGTCCGATGTGGGGCTTGATCCCAGGACCCTGAGGTCATGACCTGAGCCGAAGGCAAAGGCTTAAGCCAATGAGCCACCCAGGCGCCCTCATCTTAATTCTCTTAACTGTCATATGAGGAAGATGCAAATGGCATGCACATTTTATTGATAAAAAAGTTAAATACCTTAACCCAAGGGCATACAGCCAGTTTATTGCAGAGAGCCAAGTTCTGAACCCCAACAGCCGGGCTCTGCAGTCCATGCTTCTGCCCACTGGATGATGTGGTGAAGGCTTAAAGCACAGTCAGCTGTGATCTGAAGAACCACACAAGTCACAGGCCAGTACTGGCCTCACCTCCCACTGCAGGTAGGCAGACAACAGCTCTGTCACCTGCAAGATCCCCCTACTCTGCTGGGAGTTCCAGCTCCGGAAGGCGCTCCTGAAGCACCTGCATCAGGAAAGGGCACCGGCAGGCCCCAACTCCCTGCTCACCTTCCTATGTGTGTCCCATCAGACCTTCAGCCTCTCAGAGGCAGGCTCTGTCTCTTTCTTCACTCTGTCCCCAGTCCCTGGCACAGGCTGCAAAACACAACAGGTGTTCAACGAGCATTGTTTGCTTTTAAATCATCGAAGCCAACCTGCCCATTTTATAGGTGAAGACGAATCACACAGATCCAGTGACCTGCCCAGGGCCCCACAACCTTCACCTGAGGCACTCGTTCCTTGCTTTGCTCAGTTCAGAGAGACTCCACACGTTCATACACATAGGGTGGGGTGTGTGTAGACCGAATGATAGGGGATAGGCCAAGAGGCCATCACAGATAGAAGCAGGGAGAAAGAGTTCCAGGGTACCAAGGACCTGGTTTAGCCTTGTCAACACTCTAGAATTATAAAATCTACTTTCCTTTCTACCCGCTCAAGACAGTCTCAGCCCAACACAGTGGGCCCAATGCAGACTATCGGGGGACAATTATAGCTTTTTAGGATCAGGTAGCTTTGCAGACAGAACCTAGAAGCCTACCTTCTTGCAAGAGGGAAACCTCCTTCCCTAGTCAACCAAAATGGCCACTCCTTGGGTCATAACCCAAGGACTCCTCATTGGACCCTTTTGAGCAATGGCCCTGAATCTCCAGTTCTTCAGAACAAAATATTCTTAGGAATCTGCTGTGTGGCTACTATTCAGTGATGTCACTTACTCAGCTTTCATGAATGTTTAACTCAAACCAGTGAGGCAGCCATATTATTGTCAGCCCATTTTCCAGGTGAAGAAACTGAGGTTCCAATAAGGTAATTTGCCTGACCCATGGTCACTTGGTTAATAAGTGTCAAAACTAGATTTGAATTGAAATCCATCGGTTACACAAAAGCTGCCTCCCTTGCCACGCATTATGATTCAAAGACCATGCCAGCCATTCTGTGCTGGTTCCCCAACCCAAAATTAACCTTAGTAACAAGGAAAAGCAGTGTTGCAAAGACTGCTGGTTGCCCACCCAATATCCATTTTCCCCATGTTTCTTAGTAACAGAATCCCGTTTGGAGCCTCAGGATTCCATTCCCCAGCTTCTCTTGGAGCCTAGAGGAATCCAGTTGTGAATGGAAGTCACTGACTCTCTAGAGAAGTTCTTTAGAGGTTGCTTAACCCTTTCACCCTCTCTTTTTTAGTTTCCCTTTGCCTCTCTCCCTCTTTTAATGCCTGCCAGGAAAGTGAACGAGATGACTGGAGAGCCAACAGCCCTCTTAGACTCTGAGGCGATTGTGTGAACAGAAGCCACACACTAAGGACAGTGGTGCAGAAAGATGAGCAGAGTCTATCACTAGTTCCCTAGTTCCCTAGTGACCACGGAGCACCCAAACAAGCCCCAGGTGTCCCTCCGCACCCTCCCCCCGGAACTCTTTTACATGAAAAAGAAACACATACAACTCTGTCTTATCTGAGACTTGGATATTTACATGTCCTGCCACGTGTAGCCCAACCTAATTCTTGACCAATATGTGAATGGAACCTAGCAGTTACTGAGACCTGACCGTAACCACAAATTTCCTAATGCTCTTGCAATTTATCCCCCACAATAATTCTGCATCTCACATATTAGCTTCACTTTGCAGAAGAAGAAACTGAGATTCAGAGATGTTGGAACATTTTTCCAGGATCATTCTGCAGGTAGCAGAACTGGAGCTCAAACCCAGCTCAGTCTGAGTTCAAGTTCCATGGTCTTTCCATACATAGCACCATGATAGCTTGGATGCTTGCAGGAAGTTCGTTAAAAGTACCTCCTCAGAACACATGGGTGCTTTCAAGGTGGGGAGGGGTCTCCCTTGAACCCTCAGCACTTCAAGCCACATGCAGATGGTGCTTCATCTGTGCATGAAAGCATATCTTACACATTTTCTACTTCCGCCTTCTGAGGTGATGAAGCAGAAAGTCTAGGCAGCTGTGATAAAAAATTTTAGGACTTTGCCTTATAGACTCTCAAGGTGTTACAGTTGGGAAAGACCCTAAAAGGTCATTATTGGACCCATGTGTAAACTAAAACCAAGACAGGCTAAATGATCTTTCTAACATTACCCATTGAGTTGGAGGTGATACCAGGACCAGAATTCTGGCCTTAATTCCAAATCTGGTGGGGTTTTCATTTCTTGGGGATTTTTGAAGCTATATCTGACCACTTACGTTTTAAACTATCAGTTAAAAAAAAAAAAAAAAAAAAAAGCAAATGTAGAAATTCTTTCCATGGTTTGATGCTTTAACTTTGCAGTTCTTTCCCCTAAATCTACCATAAGCTCCTAAAAGGTTAAATCAGTCTGGAATGCCTAGGATAAACCCAATTTGATCATGATACATCAGCCTTCTTATATGTTGCCAATTCACTAATATCTTGTTAAGGATTTTTGCATCTGTGTTAAAGGTAGGTATTGTTCTGTAATTTTGTTTTTGTAATATCTTTTATTAGTTTTTGGTATCAGGGTTAATCTGGCCTCATAAAACATGTTTGAGAGTATTCACTTTATTGTTTTCTAGTACAGAAAACTTGGTATTATTTCTTTCTTAAGTGTTTGATAGAATTAACAGTTAAAACTATCCAGGCCTAAATTGTTCTTTGTGAGAAGGTTTTGCCATATAAGTTTCCTCTATAGACATAGGGCTATTTAGATTTTGCGTTTTATCTGTGCTCGTATTGGTAAGGTATACTTTTCAAGTAATTTGTCCACTTACCGTAAGTTTAAAATTTTACTAATATGAAGTAATTCATAATATTTCCTTATTATTCTTTTAAATTCTAGAGGATATGGAATGATAGTCCCTCTTTTAGTCCTGATACGATAAATTTGTGACTTCTCTCTCTTTCTTTCTCAGTCTAGATGGTTGTTTATTAAATGTCATTTATTTTTCTGAAGAACCAGGTTTTGGTTAATTTTTCCATGGTTTGTTTTTTATTTTGTTGCTTTTTGCTCATTATTATTTCCTTCCTTTCACTTACTTTGGGTTCACTTTGCTCTTATCTAGCTTCCTAAGATTGAAACTTTGGTGATTAATTTTATTCCTATTATCTTTTCTAATATAAAAATGTAAAGCTATAAACTTCCCCCAATTCAATGCTTTAGTTGCATCTCCCAAGTTTTGATATGTTGTATTTTTATATTTATTTTTATAATTTTATTATTGTATTATTTTAGAAATATATTTTATAATTCAAAATATTTTCTAATGTTCCCTGTGGTTTCTTGTTTGAACCATGGGTTATTTAAAAGTGAGTCAGTCGAGGGACGCCTGGGTGGCTCAGTTGGTTAAGCAGCTGCCTTCGGCTCAGGTCATGATCTCAGCGTCCTGGGATCGAGTCCCACATCGGGCTCCTTGCTCGGCAGGGAGCCTGCTTCTCCCTCTGCCTCTGCCTGCCTCTCTGTCTGCCTGTGCTCTCTCCCTCTCTCTCTGACAAATAAATAAATAAAATCTTAAAAAAAAAAAAAAAAAGTGAGTCAGTCGGGATGCCTTGGTGGCTCAGAGGGTTGGGCCTCTGCCTTCGGCTTGGGTCATGATCCCAAGGTCTTGGGATCCAGCCCCACATCAGGCTCTCTGCTCGGCAGGGAACCTGCTTCTCTCTGTCTCTCTGCCTGACTCTCTCTGCCTACTTGTGATCTCTGTCTGTTAAATAAATAAAATCTTTTTTTTAAAGTGAGTCAACTCAAATAAATAAAATCTTAAAAAAAAGTGAGACAATCTCCAAATATTTGGATTTTTTAAAATATATATATATATCTTATTATTACTGATCTCTAATTTAATTCCATTATGGTCAGAAAGGAGACTCTGTATGACTTCAACTTCTTTAATTTATTGAGATTCATTTTATGACCCAGCTTATAATCTATCTTGATGAGTGTATAAGATGCATTTGAAAAGAACATGTATTCTGCAGTTGTTGGGTGTATTATCAATTAGATCAAGACCAATTCTCATAGTGTTATTCTGATCTTCTATGTCTTTACTAATTTTTATCTAGTTCTATCAGTTGCAGAGAGATCTACTTTCAAATGTCCAGCTGTGGCTGGGAAATTATTTTCTAATTATTCTCTTAATTCTGTCAATTTTTCTTTCATGTTCCAGAACCTCCATTTTAAGGCATTATTAGGCACATACACATTTAGACTGTTACATCTCTCTAATGAATTAAGCCTTTTAACTCTAGTAAATACTCTTTAAATACTTTTTTTTTAAAATTTCATTTATTTATTCATTTGAGACAGAGAGAGAGCATGAGCAGGGGGAGGGACAGAAGGAGAGGGACAAGCAGACTCCCCGCTGAGCAGGAAGACTGACATGGATCTCAGTCCCAGGATTCTGGGATTATGACCTGAGCCAAAGGTAGACACCCAACCAACTGAGCCACCTACACGCCCCTAAATACTTCTTTTTGTTGTTTCAAGTAGGCTGTGTGCCCAGTTGGGAGCCCAGTGTGGGGCCTGAACTCAGGAAACTGAAATCAAGACCTGAGCTGAGATCAAAAGTCAGTCGCTTAATGGACTGAGCCACCCAGGCACCCCAATACTCTGTAAAAACTTTTATCTATTTATGGTGATCCCCCGGCTTGACATCTGCTTTATCTGATACTAAAAAAGCTATCTTACCATTCTGTGCTTACTGTTTACATAGCATAATTTTCCATCCATTTAACCTTCAACCTACCCACATCTTGATACTTCACTTATATCTCCAAGGTAACCTGCACATGATTAAATTTTTCTTTCTTTCTTTTTTTTTAATCAATTCTGGCTATCTCAGCCTTTTAATTAGAGTCTGCCCTGCACAGCTATAGTTCAGGAGTTAGCAGAGCTTTGGGGGGAGTTGGGAGCTCCCCTCCCTTTCCTTTCTGAGATAACCCCCCCTCACTTTCCAGCTGCTTTGATTCCTCAAGACCGTTGGACTGCATGTGATCTATCTGAATTTGAGCTGCCCCACAGGGCAAAAGTGGGGACTGTGCTCTGGCAAAAAGATGCAAAACCGAAAAGCTCAGAACTGTTCCGGTCTAAATGTTGATTCCCCTCCAGTGTCTGCCTGCTTCGCATTCGTTCGTGCCTGTAGGTACTTGTTAGTGTTTCTATTTGTTATGTCATCTGTGGGAAGGTTGGTCCCCTAGGAGGTGCTCCTCTGTCGCGGGAAGCTAAATCCACTACATTTCGAGCCTGATAAAAAGTTAATCAGCTAGACAGTTCCTTGAAGTATCACCCTGGGAATGCTGAAACATCACAGGGATAAATCAGAAATATGGTCCCAATTAGCTCAATTTTCCATGGGTTACTTCTTATATAATAAAATAAAAATTGTGGGCGCCTGGGTGACTCAGAGGGTTAAGCCTCTGCCTTCGGCTCAGGTCATGATCTCAGGGTCCTGGGATCGAGTCCCACATCGGGCTCTCTGCTCAGCAGGGAGCCTGCTTCCTCCTCTCTCTCTCTCTGCCTGCCTCTCTACCTGCTTGTGATCTCTGTCAAATAAATAAATAAAATCTTTTTTAAAAAAATAAATAAGTAAAATAAATTAAAAATTGTTTCCTCTGTTGCTTAGGTAAACACAGTCCTCAAATGGTTGTTTAAGAAACAGGAAAAAGTCCATTGGTCCAGACATGTGACTAGGTCATTACATATATACATATATATGTACTCATTTCTTTTAAGTTGCATAACACCCCATATATCCACTCTCCTATACTGATGGGGGTTCCCATTAAGTTCTTTTTCTTCAGGTGCATCTTTTTGCCCCTACAAAGTCATGCTACAACAAATTTTCTTGAATATATTTCTTTATGTACTGGGGTTTTTTTTTATCTGTAGAATAGATTATACAAAGTAGTATTTCTGGATTAGGGACTATGTGCATTTTTAATACATATTATTATAACATTTTCCAGACATGTTGTAGAAATTCACATTCTATACTCACATGGGTGGTCTCACCAATATATTTTTTATTTTTGCTAATGTGATGGATCAAAATACTATACTTTTTTGTGCTAATTGCATTCCTTGAATACCAGTGAAGTTAAGAATGTTTTCATATCATTGATGATTTACACCTTTTTTCTGGAAGTACCTGTTAACATGCTTTGTCAAGTTTTTAATTGCCTTTTTTTGTGTGTAGGAGTTAAGGCACATTAGCAACATTCCCCCATTGTCATGTATATTTTAAGTATTTAGTCTTCCGATTTTGTTTATAGTTTTTTTTGCTGTATAAAAACATGCTCATTTTTAAAAGATGATATATCACGGGGTGCTTGGGTAGCTCAGTAGGTTAAGCACCTGACCGACCCTTGACTTCTGCTCAGGTCACTCTCAGGGTTGTGAGATCGAGCCCTGCATCAGGCTCTGGGCTGTGTGTGGTGCCTGCTTAAGATTCTCTCTCCTCCTCTTCCTCTTAGGTGGTGACCCTTAGGGTTTCTAAGTTTTATCTTTTGCATCAGAAAGTCTTCTTTACTTTATAATTTTAAAAATAATTCCTTACATTTGTATCTAATATTTTTATTTTTCACATTTAGACTTTTAGTCCATCTGGAGTTTATTTTTGCATATGATGTGGGGTAGAAGTATCATCATATTTTCTTCCAGATGGATAGTCGGTTCTGCCAACACCATATATTAAGTAATCCATCTTTCTCCTTGTAAATGAAATGTTATCTTTATTCATATTAAGTTCTTGTTCAAATTTGTTTCTGGACTCTTTATTATTATTATTCTACTTGTATCATTTATTTCTATGCTTTACATACAGTTGCTGTAAAGCTATACAAGCTTTACAGTAAGTTTTATTATCTGGTATACAAGGTAGAAATTGTATTCAACTAGTAACATGGATAGCAAATAATAGAAGCTTAAATGAGAAATAAGTTTATTTCTATCACATAAATGAAGTCTCATATAATAAGGCCAGGGTTCACATAGCAGCACCATGCTCATCAAGAACCCAGACTTCCATCATTCTGCTCAGCCACTCTCAGCCGTGACTTTCAACCTCAGGATCTCCTTGTGCTCCAGGACAGCTGCTGAAGCTCCAGCCATAGATCCCTTTTTTCCAGGCAGGAAACAGAATGGGGAAGAGCCAGAAGGGTACATGCCAGCTGTCTGATTTCATTTTTACAGGCTTTTCTGGAAGTCCCAACTAAAAAATGTATTTATACCTATGTCTGTAAGGGAAGCAGAGAAATGAAGTCTTAAAGACTAAACTAAACGTTGCTGGATATTGAGTGTGAACCTAGTTTGTCTCTGCCACATTTAGTAAGGTAAGCCCTCCCTCCCCCATATTCTTTTTTTATTTGTTTTTGTTACTCTCAGACATTTATGTTTTTCAGGAAATAGACCTTTTTTTTAAAATTTTTTATTTTTTTATTTTCCAATTTATTTATTTTCAGAAAAACAGTATTCATTATTTTTTCACCACACCCAGTGCTCCATGCAAGCCGTGCCTGGTACCCCAACCTCCCACCCCCCCCCGCCACTTCAAACCCCTCAGATTGTTTTTCAGAGTCCATAGTCTCTCATGGTTCATCTCCCCTTCCAATTTACCCAAAAGCACATACCCTCCCCAATGTCCATAACCCTACCCCCCTTCTCCCAACCCCCCTCCCCCCAGCAACCCACAGTTTGTTTCGTGAGATTAAGAGTCACTTATGGTTTGTCTCCCTCCCTATCCCATCTTGTTTCATGGATTCTTCTCCTACCCACTTAAGCCCCCATGTTGCATCACCACTCCCTCATATCAGGGAGATCATATGATAGTTGTCTTTGTCCGCTTGACTTATTTCGAGGACAGTTTTAAGTTTACAAAAAAATCAAGCAGACAGTTCAGAGAGTTTTCATATTCTCCCTTTCTATATTCACTCCTATGCAATTTCCTCTGTCATTAACCTCTTGCATTAGTTATGATGCATTAATATGATGTTGACTATCTTTTCATAAACTTGTTTCCCATCTGTATATCTTCTTTGGTGAGGTGACTGTTAAGATATTTTGCCCACTTTTTAACCAGATTATTTCTTTCCTTATTGTTGGGTTTTAAGTGTTCTTTGTGTATTTTGTATTCAAGGTCTTTATCAGACATGTGTTTTGCAGATATTTTCTCCCATTCTGTGGTTGTATTTTCATTCTCTGAACATTGTCTTTCACAGAAATAAAATTTTTTCTTTTAATAAAGCCCATTGATCAATTTTTTCTTTCATGGATTATGATTTTGGTATTGTATCTGAAAAGTGAGAGCCAAACCCATGGCGACCTAGATTTTCTCCTATATTATCTTCTAGAAATTTTATAGTTTTGTGTTTTACAGTTAGGTCTGTAATTCATTTTGGGTTCATTTCTGTGAAAGCTATAAGATCTGTGTCTAAATTCTTCTTTCTCTTTATTTATTTATTTCCCTCCCTCCCTCCCTCTCTTTCTTTCTTTCTTCCTTTTTTTGCCTATGTTTGTCCAATTTTCCAGCACCATTTTTTGAAAAGACTATTCTTTTCCCCTGACTTGCCTTTTATCCTTTGTCAGAAAGATCAGGTAACTGTATTTGTGTGGCTGTATGTCTGGGCTCTCTATTCTGTTTCATTGATTTTTTTTTTTTTAAAGATTTTATTTATTTGACAGAAATCACAAGTAGGCAGAGAGGCAGGCAGAGAGAGAGAGGGGAGAAAGCAGGTTCCCTGCGGAGCAGAGAGCCCGACGTGGGGCTCGATCCCAGAACCCTGGGATCATGACCTGAGCCGAAGGCAGAGGCTTTAACCCACTGAGCCACCCAGGCGCCCCTCATTGATCTTTTTGTCTATTTTTTTGTCCTTACCACTGTCTTGATTACTATGGCTTTGTTGTAAGTCTTAAAGTTGTGTAGTGCCAGACATCTAACTTTGTTCTTCTTCAGCATTGAGTTAGCTGTTTTGGATCTTCTGGTTTTCTATATAAACTTTAGGATCAGTTTGTTGATATAGACAAAATCATTTCCTGGGATTTTGATTGGGATTAAATCAATTCTTAGATCAACTTGGGAAGAACTGACTTTGAACAATATTGAGACTCTCTAGCCGTGAACTTGGAATATTCCTCCATTTTTTTAGATCTTTGATTTCCTTCATTAGAGTTTTGTAGTGTTCCTCATATAGATCTGTGTATATTTTGTTATTAAGTGTTTCTCTTTTTTCCTAGTCCTAATGTAGAAGATACTATTTTTAAATTTTGAATTCCAATTGTTCATTGCTACTATTTGGGAAAGCGATGGACTTTTGTATATTAACCTTGTCATCTTGCAATCTTGTCATCATAGTTTACTAGTCCTGGGAAGGTTTGTTCATTTGTTTGTTTGGTCAAGTCCGGGGTTTTCTACATAGACAATCTTGTCATCTGTAAGCAAAGACGGTTTTATTTCTTCCTTGACAATCTGCATACTTTTTGTCTCATTTTTTTGTCTTTTTGTATTAGCTAGGACTTCCAGTACAGTTTTGTTTTTGTTTTGTTTTAAGATTTTATTTTTTTTAAAGATTTTATTTATTTATTTGACAGAGAGAGATGACAAGCAGGCAGAGAGGCAGGCAGAGAGAGAGGAGGAAGCAGGCTCCCTGCTGAGCAGAGAGCCCGATGCGGGGCTCGATCCCAGGACCCTGAGATCATGACCGGAGCCGAAGGCAGTGGCTTAGCCCACTGAGCCACCCAGGCGCCGCCAAGATTTTATTTTTAAGTAATCTCTACACCAACCCTGGGGCTTCCTCTCACAATCCCAAGATCTAGAGTCTCGTGCTCTATGGACTGAGCCAGCCAGGTTCTCCTCTAGTGTGATTTTGAATAGCAGTGGTGGACTCTTGCCTTGTTCCCAGTCACAGAGGGAAAGCATGGGTTCTCTCACATTAAGAATGATTCAAGCTATAAGTTTCTGTTGGTGCTCTTTATCAAGCTGAGGAAGTGCTCCTTCGGTCTTGATTTCTGGAGAATTTTATACTATATAGGTATTGGATTTTGTTATTCTTTAGCCTATTCATGATATGGGTGACATTCATTGATTTTTGAATATTGACATAGCCTTGTAATACCTGGAATAAATCCCATTTGGTTGTGATGTATAATTCTTTTTGTATGTTGTTGGATTTGATTTGTTATTTTGTTGAAGATTTTTGCATCCATATTCATGAGAGATAATCAGTCCTGGGTTTTCCTTTTTTTTTTTTTTAAGATTTTATTTATTTATTTGATAGACAGAGATCACAAGTAGGCAGAGAGGAAAGGCAGAGAGAGAGGAGGAAGCAGGCTCCCCATGGAGCAGAGAGACCAGTGTGGGTCTCGATCCCAGGACCCTGGGATCATGACCTGAGCTGAAGGCAGAGGCTTTAACCCACTGAGCCACCCAGGCACCCTGGGTCTTCCTTTCTGGTAATGTATTTATCCAGTCTTGGTAATAGGGTAAAGCTGCCCTCACAGAATGAGTTAAGAACTGTTTCCTCTAGGGGCTCCTGGGTGGCTCAGTGGGCTAAAGCCTCTGCTTTCAGCTCAGGTCATGATCTCAGGGTCCTTGGATAGAGCCCCGCATCAGGCTCTCTGCTCAGCAGGGAGCCTCCTTCCTCCTCTCTCTCTGCCTGCCTCTCTGCCTACTTGTGATCTCTGTCAAATAAATAAATAAAATCTAAAAAAAAAAAAAAAAAAGAAGTGTTTCCTCTAAATGGAATAAATGCAAACTGATATAAAAGTGAAAAGTAAAGAACTGTTTCCTCTGCTTCTATTTTCTGGAAGAGATTATAGAGAATTGATACCATTTCTTATTGAAATGTTTGGTAGAATTCACCCATAAACCCATCTGGGCCTGGAGCTTTCTATTTTGGAATGTAACTGATTATTGGTTCAATTTCATTGCTGGATAGAGGTCTATTCAGGTTATCTGTGTCTCCTTTTGTAAGTTTAGTAGTTTTTACCTTTCAGAAAATTAGTTCATTTCATCTAAGTTGTCAATTTTGTGGGCATAGAGTTTGTTCATAATACTTTTTTATTATCCTTTTGATGTCCAGGGGAGATGACTCTTCTTTCATTTCTGATATTTGTTATTTGTGTCATTTCTCTTTTTTTCTCATTTAGCCTGGCAAGAGGTTTATCATTTTTATTTGTTGTTTTTCCAAATAACTAGCATTTGGTTTCATTGGTTTTTTTTTATTTTTTCCTGTTTTCAGTTTATTTATTTCTGCTCCAATTATTATTTATTTCCCTCCTCTTGATTTAGGCTTTTATTCCTCTTTTTTCTTTAGTTTCCTAAAGTAGAAACTTACATTAATGATTTTAGATCTTTCTTTTCTAATGTACATATAATGCTGTATATTTCTCTCTAAGCACAGTTTCACTGCATCCCTTAGTTCAAAATATTTTTTTAATTTCCCTTGAGACTACTTTTTTGACTCATATATTTTTTGGAAGTGTGTTTTTTAATCTCCAAGTATTTTGGAATTTCCAACTATCTTTCTGTTATTCGTACTAGTTTAATTCCATTATGGTCTGACTGCATACTTTATACAACTTCTATTCTTTTAAATTTGTTAAGATATGTTTGTTTGTTTTTAGTTATGGGATGGAGCTCCTGGGCAGCACTTTCTTTTTTGTACGCCTTAAAAGATTGATATATTAAATAAATATGTAATGTATATACAGATATACCAAATAAACATATAGGTTTAAACTAAATCAGATATTTTCTTCTCCTTGATTTTAGGGTAAACAAATGGTCACAGGAAACAAAATAATTATGAAAATTTATGAGGCACAAACACAAAAAGTAAATTCTTTTTTGTGATGTAGGAAATACAATATAATATTTAATGAAAAACCTTAATGTAAAACTGTATATAATACAGTGTACATATTGTCTAAAACTGTAGGCTACACAGTCAGATCTAGGTTTGAATTCCAGTTCCCTACCTACTACTGTGTGACTTTGGACAAATTTTTTTACCTCTCTGTTCCTCAGTTTCTTTTACTGTTAAATAGGAATAAGAATACTTCTATCTCATAAGGTTATTATGAAAATCACATGCTTCAAAATCTGAAAACGGGGGGCGCCTGGGTGGCTCAGTCGTTGGGCGTCTGCCTTCGGCTCGGCTTGTGGTCTCCGGGTCCTGGGATCGAGCCCCACATCCGGGCTCCTTGCTCAGCGGGAGGCCTGCTTCTCCCTCTCCCTCTGTCTGCTTACTTGTAATCTCTATCTCTCTGTCGAATAAATAAATAAAATCTTTTTTAAAAAATCTGAAAAGCGTTAAGAATGGTGCTTTATCTTGATAAGCACTCAAGAAATATTAATTAAATAATAATGACAGTTAACTATTCATAAATATAGCTAAAATATATTTGTAGTAGGGGTGCTTTGCTGGCAAGGATGCAACCCTTGATCTTGGGGTTTTGAGTCTAAGCACCCCCATGGGTATAGAGCTCACCATGTATATGCATGATTGATCAATATACTCACACACACACCAAAAAAAAGCCTGAAAGGCAATGCACATAAATATGTGGAGGTAAGATTACAGATAACTTCTTTTAATTCTTCTGATAAAAATATATTAATTTTAAAGCAATAAATAAACAATATTTTTTTAAAAGGAGCCTATTCTATCTGCCAATGCAGCAAAGACTTCTGATTTCGCTGTAAAGTACCTAGGCCCAGGGTTCCACATGGCCTAGTTTAAGAACCTCTGCCCTGCTGCGTGTCACACACCTGCACCCCAGCCCTTTTTGAGGGGCTGCTCTGACCTCCTTTACTCAATCTTGCCTCTCAGGCAGTCCAAGGCTTCAAAAGAGTGGCTATGTAGGCCCAGATTCTCACGTGGGCCATGCTAATTTTGGTAACTGGGCAAGAAATATGAACTTCGGGTGCCTGGGTGGCTCAGTGGGTTAAGCCTCTGTCTTCGGCTCACTCAGGTCATGATCTCAGGGTCAGGGTCCTAAAATCGAGGCCTGCATCGGGCTCTCTGCTCAGTGGGGAGCCTGCTTCCCTCTCTCTCTCTGCCTGCCTCTCTGACTACTTGTGATCTCTCTCTCTGTCAAATAAATAAATAAAATCTTTAAAAAAAAAAAAAAGAAAAGACTCCCAGGCAGTCTGCTGACTTTGTTGGGAGGGCTGCACATTGGGGAGCCCTCTATGAGTTGTGAGGGGTCTGTTGCTCTTGGAACCTTCTCTGGAGGGAGGATCTTTCTCCTCTGGGACCCTCGCTCCTCTATCTCCCTCCATTAGCGGTTGGACTTGGGTCCTGAGAGTAGGCTCCGTGCACATAGCATGGACCTATGAGTTTTGTGGGTACGTGATGTCCTCCTCACCTGACACTTTCTACCCTTCAGTGTCATTAGGTCCACACCATGACTTGCCTAATTAAAAGCCCCATTTCTATTTAGGTTTTCTGCAAGTTCCTACCACCTCTCTTCTTCTATGACTCCCACTGGCTTAGGCCCACTTCCCTTTCCAAGTCTGGTCAACTGGCAGAAGTCCCTTAGCTATCAGCCAACCCCGTATGATAATATTATTTTTATAATATAGAGAAATAATTTATATATTTTAAAATAATACGTGCATATATCCTTTTAATATTCTTTTGGGTTTTCATCATTCTAAGAACTTCACAGTCACTCAAAACCATATATACCCACATTAAAATTTCCTCCTGAAATTGTAATTTCCCTCCCTCAAATTGTTCAAGTGCCAGAGGCACTGAGCAGAAAGGGCCCCTTGTTTCACTGCCCATGGAACTCAGCAGAGTGTCCACAGACCTTTCGACAGGGACACTTCCCCTTTGGGGCCTGCATTTTGCCTGGCCTGCAAATTCAGCCTCCAGCAGCTGCCTCTCTCGCCTTCACTTGACCACAGCTTTGCTCAACGACTTCTTCTTCCTAGTTCTTGAAACAGTTCAGTCTTTTCTGCTTCTTACTGGCTGTCTCTCTACCTGCTTCTCCCCCCACCGCTTGCCTTGGTCACCAGCAGTCCCCAAGGTCAGAAAAGTCTGCCTCACCTGTTTCTTTTTCTTCCTTTCCATTGACACTGTCCACACAGATGGCCCTCATTTCCCCACATTCTCAGTATTTCTTTTTCCAGTTTGTGGTTATTGTTGTGACTTTACCTTTTAACATAAAACTAATACATCCGTATCAGGAAAGAGCAGGTAAAACGTTATTAAGTTTCTAGGGGGGGGCGCCTGGGTGGCTCAGTGGGTTAGGCCGCTGCCTTCGGCTCGGGTCATGGTCTCAGGGTCCTGGGATCGAGTCCCGCATCGGGCTCTCTGCTCGGCGGGGAGCCTGCTTCTCTCTCTCTCTCTGCCTGCCTCTCCATCTACTTGTGATTTCTCTCTGTCAAATGAATGAATAAAATCTTTAAAAAAAAAAAAAAGTTTCTAGGGGGCTTGGGGCCCTTGAGTGGCTCAGTTGATTAAGCGATGGCCTTCAGCTCAGGTCGTGACCCCAGGGTCCCTGGATTGAGCCCCGCATCGGGCTTCCTGATGGATGAGAGGCGTGCTTCTCCCTCTCCCTCTGCTGCTCTCTCTGCTTATGTGCTTCTGCGCTCTCTCTCTCAAATGGATAAATAAAATATCTTTTAAAAAAAAGTTTCCAGGGGTGCCTGGGTGGCTCAGTAGGTTAAAGCCTCTGCCTTCAGCTCAGGTCATGATCCCAGGGTCTCGGGATCGAGCCCCGCATCGGGCTCTCTGCTCAGCGACGAGCCTTCTTCCCCTTCTCTCTCTGCATGTCTCTCTGCCTACTTGTGATTTCTCTCTCTGTCAAATAAATAAATAAAATTAAAAAAAAAAAAGTTTCTGGGGGGCTTGATCTTCCAGGCCATTGACTGTTGGGACTGGCTTAAAGACACAAGAAAAAGACCTGAAAATCACATTCCATGTCTTTCATTGATCCTGTCTTCCCAGAGAAATATTTCCTTGGGGCCAAAAATGAAATTTATGAATTTGATGCTGATTGAGAACCTTTGGGGTTCCATGGAGCGATACAATATTCCCCCATTTTAAATTTATCTGGACAGATTAAATTTAAATAATCTATCTGGATTGATTAAAATTCAGGAAGCTATAGGCGCCCTCCCTCAAAAAAGGTAATGAATATTCACTGCAGAAAAAATTAAAATATAACAAAGTCAAAAGGCAAAGATAAAAACAAGCTACAATCTCGTCAGCCCACAGGAAGATTCTAGCAATGCAATGCTCACGGGCTCTCCTGATGCCTGTATAGAACACAGGCCCAGAGACCCTTCCCTATAGTTCCAGGAAGAGAAAACTTTGGGAAGAAGCACAAGGTTGTTCTGCTTGTGGTTTTGTTGTCTAAGTTTGCAGCAAACTTATTTGGCTACACAACCCGACCCAAACTGATGTGACACAACTTATATATTCATCCCCCTTAGAGGAAATATTCAGGTTCCGCTGCAGAAATTTTCATGGGTTTGATTGTAAGTTGCTGCCTCAGACACGCTGAGGGTTTCCCATAATTAGGCACCTTTGTAAAATCTGAGAAATTCCAAGTTCCAAAACATATCTGACCCTCAAGGGTCCGAACTGTGGACCTGAAGACCTGGAAGAAGCAATGAGAATAACGATACCGCGTGACATCTACACGCTCCGGGCCCTGCTCAGAACTCTGTGTGTATTGATTAATTAAATCCTTGTACCTCCCCACCAAGTAAGTATTCTTATCTTCATCTCCATTTTACACACAAGGAAAGGGGTAACTTTGTACTTCCTGTTTTATCGCTTGCTTTCCGCGCTGGATAATATGTCTTGAACATCTTTCATTTCGGTGATTATGAATCTCTAGCCTTAACCCTAGTGGTTACATTATGTCCTATTGTGTCACTGTGTTTTCAGTCAGTCCCCTGTTGTTGGGCACAGGCTGTGTTCACACCCTTCCTTTTGATGCATTTCTCTCAGAGATCCCTCAGTAGAGGCCTGTGGCGTCCTTCTCAGACCTTTGGTTCTGAGAGGTCAGTACCTCCCAGTACTTGCTTACTGGCTCCTTAGAAAAAAGCCTATCCTGCCTCTTGACCATCTCCTTTTATATTTTTTATTTTTTGTTGTTCTAACATAAACGTTCTCACCCTCTGTGTACCCAGCATTTGAGACATCCATTTCACCATTATTGAGGCAGAATCTGAAATGGCAGATATCTCTCACTTCGTCAGCACGGCCTCTCTTGCTTCCTGCCCTGAACTGACCCACTTCCCTCTCTGTGTGCCCTTGTCTCAGAAGACTCACACATCATCTCTTAGGTCTATATTCCTATTGCCTAGTCGCTAAGCACTTAGTCCAATGAGTCCTTCTTTGATGTCATGTAATCTTGACTCTTTCCCCACGGTTGGCACTCAGATTGTCTTGTGGCACCTGTATTGGTTTCCTGTGGCTCCTGGGACAAATGACTACAAACTCGATGGCCTGAAACAAAAGGAATTTTTTCTTTCACAGGTGGGGTCAAGAGTCCAAAATCTAGGTGTGGGCAGAGCGGAAAATCGAGGTTTTGGCAGAGCCACACTGCCTCTGAAGGCCTGGTGGAGAATCCTCCCCTCCCCCCTCCCCACCCAGCGTCTGGTGGCATCAGGCATTATTGATGGCCATATAACCCAAAGTGCAGTCTCATCCTGGACTTCTCCCCTTCCCCTAGTGTCTCCCCTTTGTGTCTCTTATGAGGACACTTGTCATTGGGTTTAGGGTCCACCCAGATAATCCAGGATAATCTCATCTTGACATTACATCTGCGAAGATCCTTTCTCTGTATTCGGTCACATTCACAGCTTCCAGGGGTCAACACAGGGACCTGCCTTCTGGAAGGCCACCACAAAATCCACCACAGCACCACTCTTCCCAGGTCTAGGGATTGATTTTTTTTTCCCCTTCACACTTTCCAAGGAGGGTCTCTTACTTTCCCACTTCCCACCCAGGACAGTCCTTATGTATTGGATATCTTTCAGTCGTGGGGAGCTTGCAGGGATAAAACAATGGTCAAGAGAAAAAGGGTTCCTTTCTTTGGCTGGTCCATAAAAGAATCCCAAACCAGTCCTTTCACATGCATTAAATATATCTTCTTTAGCAAACTGAGTATTTTTACTTATGCTAAAATGAGGCACAGCTGTCTTTATTTCAAAAACCAAAGGTTAGGGGCACCTGGGTGGCTCAGTGGGTTAAGCCTCTGCCTTCAGCTCAGGTCATGGTCTCAGGGTCCTGCTTCCCCCTTTCTCTATGCCTACCGCTCTGCCTACTTCTGATCTTTTTCTCTCTGTCAAATAAATAAATAAAAACTTTGAAAAACAACAACAACAACAACAACAAAAGGTTAAATTCCAAGGAGGAAGGGATGATCTCTTGAGTGCCTAGAATATAGTAAGTACTGTTCCATTATGTCATTTAACCCATATAACAACTCTGAGTCTTAGAGTTCATTTTCTCAACTTTAAAGAATAGAAAATCGGGTCACCTGGGTGGCTCAGTCCTTAAGCATCTGCCTTCAGCTCAGGTCATAATCTCAGGGTCCTGAGATCAAGCCCTGCATCAGGCTCCCTGGTCGGCTGGAAGCCTGCTTCTCCCTCTCCCACTCACCCTGCTGTGTTCCCTTTCTCACTATTTATCTCTCTCTCTATCAAATAATAAATAAATAAAAATTTTTTAAAAATAGAAAATTGTGGCTCAGAGAGGTTCAGTAACTTGTTAAAAATCACACAGTACCTAGGAGGACCCAACTCTGTCAAACTTAACAGCCTTTTGATCTTGCTTATTTTTTTTAAAGATTTTATTTATTTGACACACAGAGAGAGAGAGAGAGAGAGAGAGAGAGATATGGAATACAAGTGGGGGAGTGGGAGAGGGAGAAGCAGGCTTCCCACCGAGCAGGGAGCCCAATTTGGGGCTCAATCCCAGGACCCTGGGATCGTGACCTGGGCCGAAGGCAGACACTTAATGACTGAGCTACCAAGGTGCCCCTTGATCTTGCTTCTACACCAAAATGACTTTTGGATTTTTCTAGGTAAGTGCAGCACATAAACTATAAATAACTCATAGGTCACTAGTAACAGCAACAAGACCAGAAGCTTGGTCTTGACGGTCAGTTTGTTGCTGTTTCCCCCACACCACACTCTCCATTCAGAACAGAGGGCACCATTTGAACTGACAGAAAGACACACACCCTGACCAAGTCCAGAAACATCCTGAACAGTGGAGTTAGAATCCTTGTCTGTTCCAGCTTCATTGCTTGGAGACCACTGCTTCTGGACCAATTATTTGGCACCTCTGAAGCTCAGCTCCCTTGTCTGTAAAATGGGATGATAACAACACCCACCTCTCTGCACTGTTGAGAGCATTAGAGAACGCGTGCTAACGTACACAGTACGTAGGTGTTCCCCAAATGGTAGCCATGACAACTATGTGTGAGGCAATCTGATGTTACTTTAAAATTGGAGGGTTTTCTATTATTTTAAAAAAAAAAAGTAATTCATGCTTATGGTAAAGAATAAGCTCTAAAAGAAGCCCGTCCTAGTTCCTGGAGGTAGCTGTTGCTAACAGTCTTCTTCTGTAAGTTTCCACAAATATTCCATGCGTTTGGAAGTATATATCGAATTGTGACACAAATAGGCTCATACAAGTTCACAGCTTCCTTTGTACTAAATCATTGTCCCAGGTGTGTTCTCCAGGAAGCAGACTCTGAGATGGACCTCAGTGGGCAGAATGCTTATGCAGAGGTGCTGGTGGGACTACCATCCGTGGAAGGGAGAGAGGGAGCAAGAGTGGGGAGACAGAGAGGTCAAGGTCTCAGACAGCTTCAGCTAACTGAAGTTCCGGAACTCCACAGAGTTCCGGAGTGACACTCCCGCTACTCCAGTCCTGGTGAGCCAGCCTGTGCAGGCAGCTCTCAGCAGCCAAGGCCATCTCTGACAGGGGTGAGGGCTGTCTGCTGCCAGCACTTCCTGCAGGGGGCTCTAGCAGCACCTGGTGTCCACCTCAGCAACATCGGGATGACCTAATAAGACAGCAGAACGCTGAGGGACTAAGGGTATCCAACCCCTGCCCCTGGGCCTTTTGCCTAACAGTTGGAAGACCCAAACCCTCTAGACTCAATGAGTCTGGATGCGTGGGGCTGTGTCAACTTTAAACTAGTTTTATGGGAGTTTTTATTGTCCAGGGACAGTCACCATCACTTTGCCTTCCTCTTCTGGCAGCAGAGCTTCTGGTTTTTCTTTAGCTGGGATGTATGGCAAAGGGCTGAGGGAGGAAGCAAATGAGTTTCAACACACATTTCTCGGACAAGTAATGAAAACAGAAAGTCGCTGAGGATTCCACCCTGTAAAAGACAAGCATAAAGGGTCATTCACTTAGGGGACAATGGCCCTCCCTATCTACTTCCTTTTCAATGTTCTTTTAGTGTTTTCCTTTGTTTAGCACTTGCTGAACAAAGCTAAGAATTTGGGGCTACTTCCCCATGGTGCCATCATCTCCCCGGCCATGCCCCCAAGGGAGAGTGCATGTAACTCATGGGGCTCCACAACTTCCCTGCCCTTCCCTCCCTCCTCCTCCTGGAACTTAGGCTATCACTCATCCATAGGGAAGCAAAGGTCGGGAAGGGGTAGACCAGGCTCCATCCTGGGGATGGTGACCTGCTTGAAAGTAAGAATTTGGCTTTAATCAGTATTACCAGACCGTACCTAGCTGGCTCAGTTAATAGGGTACGCAACTCATGATCTCAGGGTCAAGAGTTCAAGCCCCACATTTGGCCTAGAGCTTACTAAAAAAAGAATAAGATATATATTTTTATATATATATTTATTTATTTATTTCTATTTGGAGGGAAAGTAATATATATTTATCTGGAAGGAATTAATATATATATTATGTAATATATATATATTTATATATATTATCTGGAGGGAATGTAAAATATATATATATTTATATCTGGAGGGAATGTAAAATGGTTTCAACCATTTTGAAAAACAGTATGGTAGTTTCTTATGAAGTTAAACAAACGTAAGAGCTAAACATTCCACTTCCTAGATCAATGAAAACCCATCTTCACACAGTGGCTTGTACAGGAATGTTCACAGCAGCTTCATTCATAATAACTTGAGGTGGAGACAACCCAAATGTCCATCAGATTAAAAAAATTGTGATATATATTCTTGCACTAGAAAAGTTATCCTCAGTAAAAAGGAACTGATATACACAACAGAAAAGAAGAGAAAGGGGTATGTATGGACATGCTTGGGAAACAGAAAAATATGCTCCAAAATATTAAAGTACTTGGCTCACTGGAAGTTGGTGGATGTCAGGGAGCATTATAAATGACTTTGACCTTATACAATTCTGTATTTTACAAACTTCACAATCTGGTTCAACTACTCTCTCCTAAGTACACACCCAAGACAAATGAAAACCTATGTCCACATAAAAACCGTACACAGATTTCATAGCAGCATTATTCATAATAACCAAAAAAAGTGAAAACAACCCAAATGTCCATCAACTGATGAATGAATGAATAAAATGTGTTTTTATCCACATGAGGGATTATTTGGCAATAAAAAAATGAACTACTGCTATGTGCTACAATATAAATGATCTTTGAAAACACAATGCTGGGATGCCTAGGTGGCTCAGTGGGTTAAAGCCTCTGCCTTCGGCTCAGGTCATGATCCCAGGGTCCTGGGATGGAGCCCCACATCGGGTTCTCTGCTCAGCAGGGACCCTATTTCCCTCTCTCTCTCTGTCTGCCTCTCTGCCTACTTATCTCTGTCTGTCAAATAAATAAATAAATAAATCTTTTAAAAAACACGATGCTAAGTGATAAAAAGCCATCAGATCAAAAATTTTTACTACAAATATGACAGAGGATTAATAGAAAGGTCTCATTCTAGCTAGGAAAAGGAAAGAAAAAGAGAACCCAGTTGGTAAAACCAAAGGAAATGAAGACAATTGCTCTGAGGGAACTAAGAGTAAACAGACACGGAAGGGTAACAAGGCTTGTCATTGCTAGTTGGCAAAGAAACGCAAATTAAAGCAACAGCATTCCAAACTTTTGGCACAACAATTAACAACCTGCATGCTTGCCTTGGATTCTGGACCCTCACTTGCTTCAGAACTGGTTTCCTGTTCTCTCATTTACAGAGAGCTAAATTAGTGCTCAAATATAATAACCTCATGATCTACACGAAGTTAAAATTATCTCCCATCTTTTTTCTCCTTTTTTCCCCACCTCACATCCCATATGTTCTCCAGAAAAAGAAAGTTACTGAACATGTATACAAACACACTGCCTCAATCCAATAATGATAATATTAATAATTATTATTATTTTAAGTAAGCAAGTTATAAATCTATAAAGCATACATAAATGAACTTTTTAACCGATAAGCTACCAGACGTCTCATGATTCCTTCAGGCATGGTTTAGCTGGCCCATCTGGTGGCTCTGATGGGGGACACTTGCCCCAACACTCAGAACTTTCCCTGACTCCCCGCCCTTGCCTTGCATTCTTCCTGAGACCCCTGCCATCATCCCTACATGGGGCTACTTAATGAATTATTTCTCATCCCTTCACTTTTGTGCTTCACACAAATTTGCCACTCACAACACAGGCAGGACCTCTCTGAAATGAACCTTTCAAGCCTCTGATCTGACACTTGCCACAAAGTTCCCCTCCCTTTATAAAACAAAGTATGCATTGTTTTGTTTTTAAATTGATGTTGTTGGGGCATTTGATTGGCTCAGCAGGTTAAGCATCTGCCTTTGACTCAGGTCATGATCATGGTGTCCTGAGATCAAGCCCTGCATTGGGCTCCCTGCCCAGTGGGGAGTCTGATTCTCCCTCTGCCTCTGCTCCTCCCCTCGCTTCTGCTTTGTCTTGCTCTCTGTCAAAAAAATAATAAAATCTTTAAAAATAAACAAACAAGTAAACATGGTGCTGCTAAGTTATCCCAAAACCAAACACAATTATGACCTTTAATGTTAGTATACTAGTACAATCTTATACCACTAAAAGAAGTGGGAAATGACATAAGACCATCAGGGTGTACATTCTTTTTGATTCTGTGAATGTGTGCATGTGGGGGGGGGTGAGTGTGTGAAGATATTCATTGCAGTAGCATTGAAAACAGCAAAAAAATGTGCACTCTCTAAAGGTACAGTATCAGGGAAACAGTTAAATTATGAGCCTGCTCTCTTGCAAAGACTAATTAGAATAAGAATAGACCACTGACCTTATCCATTTGCTAGCCAGTGACTGGCCTGGCCCAGAAAAAAAAAAAAAGAAGATAAACCAAATTCACTAGAGTCTTTCTCTCTTAAATAAAGCAATACCAATTGCCAGTTGAGAGGGTATTGGAGCTGGAACATCACCTAGAGCAGTGGTTCTCCTACCTTGATGTTCACAAGGCTCACCTCAAGAGCTTATCAAAATACAGGTTGCTAAAAAAAAAAAAAAAAAAAAAAAATACAGGTTGCTGGGGGTGCCTGGGTAGCTCAGTGGGTTAGAGCCTCTGCCTTTGGCTCCAGTCATGATCCCAGTGTCCTGGGATTGAGCCCCTCATGGGGCTCTCTGCTCAGCGGGGAGCCTGCTTCCTCCTCTCTCTCTCTGTCTGCCTCTCTGCCTACTTGTGATCTCTGTCAAATAAATAAATAAAATCTTTCTAAAAAAATACAGGTTGCTGGGCCTGGTGGAGTTTCTGATTCAGTAGTCTAGGGTTGGCCCAAGAATATGCATTTCTTTTTTTTTTTTTAAGATTTTATTTATTATAAGTCAGAGAGAGAGAGAGAGAGCAAGCAGGGAGAGCAACAGGCAAAGGGAGAGGCAGGCTCCCCGTTGAGCAGGGAACCAAATATGGGGCTCGATCCCAGGACCCTGGGATCATGACCTGAGGTGAAGGCAGACACTAAACAGACTGAGCCACCCAGGCGCCCCAGAACATGCATTTCTAACAGGCTTCGGTTGACTCTGATGCTGCTAGCCCAGGCACCACACTTGGAGAACCACCGATCTCGATCTTGACATTACCAAGGTACAGTTGATTCTAGACTACGTGCAGAAGGGGAAAGACAGAGAAGTTCACAGAAGGAACTAAAAACCAGCCATGGCTCCTGACTACTTTCCATTTTCCGTGAGCCCATCTATATTTGGGTTCCTGATTTGAGATTCTATGTGACTCTCTTCGTCCTTATGCTCAATCTGAGGGAGTCTCTTTGCAACATAAAAACGTGCCTTGAACACAGTTGTAAGACTATTCTGTCCTTCAGTGGAGACAAAATGCAGAATCCTGATTCCATCCCAACCCACCCCCTGTGTAACCAAGGTCATGATTTGGTATGTATACATCCACATCTTTCTCCAAGCTCCATATACCCCTATATGCAAGTGTTTTACAATGTCTGTTAACAAAAATTAAATGGCTCTGAATTAGCCTTCAGATTCTGCTAAGACCGATATATCTGTGGCTTCGACAAGCTGAAGTTTACTTCTCTTTCGCACAGCAGTCCCGAGGTGGCTGGTCTGAAACTGGTGAGGAGGTTCTGTGCTCTGAGGTCAACTTAGAATCCTGTCTCTTTCCATCTTGCAGCTCCACCATCCTTGGGGGTCAAATCAATCACATTTCCCGGGGTGGTTCATATGATGTCTATATTCTGGTCAATAGGAAAGGGAAAGGGAAAGCATGGTGGCAGGAGGGCATGCCTTCCCCTTAAAGAATAGACTTTCAAGATGCACAGATCACTTCTAATCATTTCCCGTAATTTAGATCCATGCACACAACTATCTGCAAAAGAAGCTTGGAAACAGAGTCTTTAGCGGGTCGGTCATGTTCCTGGTTAAAAATGAGAGGTTCTGTTACTGAAGGAAAAAGGGGGGATCTTGAGGAACATTGAACCATCAATGGTACTCAAACTATACATTATACTCTGCAATTTGCTTATTTCATAATAACCCGTCAAGTCAATAAATCCAGCCCCAATTGCCTTAATGGCTGCCAATCTAATGCCTTATTGGATAATTATCGTGTTTTTAGTTACTCTTTTATTTGTGGGCCTTCAGGTTAAGTCCCCTTTTTTTGTACACATGAAGTTTCTCCAATAAACATGCTCGCTCACAGACTCTTGCTTCCTAGAACTTTTGTTTTAGTAGGACGAATTGCCCCCAAAGAGTCAAAAGATATGTGTTTTTTATTTTTATATACATTACCAAATTACTTCCTTAGATGTCTATAACAAGTTATACATTCACCAGCAATGAAGGAAAGTCCCCATTCCCTTATATTATCATTAATGATCTTATTTTTGACCCCTGTGAATGGGTGAGAAATTCCACTTCATTGCTCCTTAATTTTTTTCAAAGATTTACTTATTGGGGCACCTAGGTGGCTCAGTCCATTAAATGTCTGCCTTCAGCTCAGGTCATGATCCCGGGGTTCCCGGAGTGGAGCCCTATGTCTGGCTCTCTGCTCAGCTGGGAGTCTGCTTCTCTCTCTCCCTTTGCCCTTCCCCCCGTTCATGCTTTCTCTTGTTCTCTCTCTCTCTCAAATAAATATAGAAATAAAAATATTTTTAAGAAAAGATTTATTTATGTGTTTGAGAAAGAGATAGAGTTGGGGGGTGGGCAGAAGGAGAGGGAGAGAGAAAGTTAAGCAGACTCTGCATTGAGCCCAGAGCCCTACACGGGCCCGATCCCAGAACCCTGAAATCAGAAGCTCAGCTGAAACCAAGAGTCAGGACACTTAACTGACTGTGCCACCCAGGTGCCCCCATTTTTACTTAAATTTGAATTTCCCTGAGTACAAGTGAGGTTAAGGATATTGTCATATCTTTATTGATGATTTGCATTTCCTTTTCTGTGTATTGCTGGTTCATACCTGTATCTATTAGGATCCCAGCAGGAAACAGAATTCACCTCAGATGGTTCTAATGAAAAGACTGTCATGAAGGCACTAGTCGGAGCTGCAGGCAGGATGGAAAGGGTAAATACAAGATAAAAAGCCATCAAGGCACACAGAGACCAAACAGCGGGAATCTGTTGCTGCCTCTGAGAGCCAAAGAGACCAGAAAGGGAACTAGTGTTACCCAGTAAGCCCAGTGAGTACTGAACCATGGAGGGAACACTCTCCTCTGAGAGCTGTGGAGATGGAAGCCCTTAGCTTCGGCCAGACACTAATCCCAACTTTTCTCTCGTTCAGCCCTCCAATCTCCTGCCAGTTCTTTGCATCAGCCAGATCAAAGGGCAAGGCAGCCAGCAAGGATTCCAAGTGACACAGCCCACAGGGCATCTCCCAGGACACAGATGCGGGCAAACAGGGTGGAGAAGAGATCTACAGAACAAGCAGAGAAAACAGCATAGTATCTTTTCCCCCTTTTTCTACAGAGTACGTGTCTTTTCCTTATCGGTCGGTGAGAACTCATCAAACACTAGGGATGTTAATCCATTGTCTCTAAAATGTATGAAAATGATTTCCACAGTCCACCACCAACGAATGACATTTACCTGCATTTATTTTTCCATATAAATCATTTTTATGGCTTTGGAGTCTACCTTACATAAGAGAGTAGCCACCTTCACCTCAGAGGTTTGACAAATCGTCTTCTACAATCTCTTCAAAAGTTTCTTTTTGTGACATTTGCTCCTTTGCTCCCTTTCGAGTTTATTTTTGTACAGGGCATGAAGTAGAGAGTCTGGCTTTGTTTTCTTCCAGATGAAGAGCCAGTCATGCCAACCATTTTCTCTGCTGAGGTAAAAATCGCAACTTTGTCCTGTAGTCTTAGAACATATACTTAGATTTATTTCTGAGAGTACTTTTTCCTTGATTTGAGTGGACGGTGAGCTGGGGAGAACAGGATAAAAGCACCTAAAAATCTGCAAGGAAGAATCAAGTTCTGAGAAGTGAGGGAATGGCTAAGAAATTCATGGGAAGGGATGCCAGGGTGGCTCAGTCAGTTAAGCATCTGCCTTTGGCTCAGGTCGTGATCCCTGGGTCCTGGGATCAAGCCCCATATCGGGCTCTTTGCTCAGTGGAGAGTCTGCTTCTCCCTCTGCCTGCTGCTCCCCCTGCTTATACTCTCTCTCTGACAAACAAATAAGATCTTTTTTAAAAAAACAGAAATTCATGGGAAGACATTCTTCTGTAGCCTTGATATATTAGATGCCTAAAGTTTCTATAATGCTAATCTTTTTTTTTTTTTTTTCTTAATGTATGGTGGTGCCTGGATGTTTGAGTGCCCCGCTATTGGTTTCAGCTCAGGTCATGATCTCAGGGTTATGAGATCGAGCCTCACATCGGTCTCCCCAATCAGCAGAGTCTGCTCAGGACCCTTTCTTCCTCTCCCTCAGCCCCACCCCTCGGGCTCTCTCTCTCTCTCTCTCTCATTCTTTCTCTCCCTCTCTCTCTGAAATAAATAAATAATTTTTTTTAAAGTATTTTATGCCAAGAACAGATGAATAAATACTAACTAAATTTGAAAGCTTACAGTTATGTTCTATTACTCTGATATAGTAGCTGTTTTTAATACTTTCTCTTACATTCTATCCTTTATCTGTACGACCTAAAGGTCAGCCTCCTGATTATCATAAATTCATCAGTTCACTGGAAACATTTTTGTTTTGCCACGTCTTGTGCTTCTCGTTAACTCCCTCGCCCCTGCACTGCTGCCTCACAGTCGCTCCTACAACATTTTCATGGGCCATTTCTTCTCTGGAAGTCTCCAGCCTTCTGCCTTTTGCCCACCTTTCCCTCTCTGACCTCACTGCTCATCTCCACCAGCTTCTGTCTATTGCTCTCTCTTCCCCCTTCACTTGCCCCACAAAATTAAAATTTTGTCTCTCTTTATTGGAAGAGCAATGCTGTATTACTCATCTCGCTCTAACCCAGGCCAGCCAAGCTCTAGATTGCTATGACCACGAGGGTCTAGAAAGTGTGTGGCAAAGCAGAGACAGCTCACTTCCTGAGAATTTCTGCCTCCAGCTTCTTCTTCTTCTTCTTTTTAATCAGCAAAATGGGTTTAATTGCACTTCCAGATCTGCCTCCAGCTTCTTAAAGATTTATTTATTTATTTATTTATTTGACAGAGAGAGAGACGGTGATAGAGGGAACACAAGCAGGGGGAGTGAAAGAGGGAGAAGCAGGCTCCCCCATGGAGCAGGGAGCCCGATCCCATGACCCTGGGATCATGACCAGAACCAAAGTCCGACACCCAACAACTGAGCCATCCAGGCGCCCTGCCTCCAGCTTTTTAAAGCAACAACTTTCCCTCCCTCCTCCCTGGGCCTAATTCTCAGATCTGTGATCACTGCTTATGCACTCACTAATTTGTGTTCTACTTTCCTTTGATGTTCGTTCATCAAACGTACACACATCAATTTGATGTTTTGTAAGTCTTTTTCTCATCGTCTTATCTTAAAAAAAAACAACTGTATAATTCCATCATGTAGAGATGACATTACTGACAATCATTTCTCTAGCTTTGAACACTTAAAACATTTCCACCTTTTTTTTTAACTGGGGAAATTGGTTATAAGATACTTTTAAGCAATTAATGCTCTCTGTCAAATCATTTTCTAACAGTTTGAATTTTTTATTTTTTTTAACCCTGAGGTCAAAAGTTACTTACGTGTTGTACTGACTGAGCCAGACAGGCACCCCCTATCAATTTATTTTCTGAAAGTAAATCCCTGGGAATATGCAAAATAGAGAATACATTTTTATCGCCCTTGATATATATTGTTACGTTTCACACAGTTCTACAAATTCTCCGTGCCACCAGGAATGACTATTTCTCCAGTCTCATTTCTGTTGGGTTTTGTATTTTCAAAGAATTTCCACGTTTAGGGATGCAAACTGCACTTTGTTTTTATTCCCAATTCATGTTCTTGATTACTGGGATGGTTGAAAAGCTTGCCACTTACTTACAATTTGGATTTTCTCTTCTGTATACTGTCTGTGCTCTTGTGTATTTGTGATTGACTTCTTTTTCTTTTTTTGGTCATTGTATGGTTTTACTGACACAAGTACGATGTGCACAGAAGCAGTCTGTCTATTCGTTTTCTTCACTGTGCAGCCTGGGATTGGGCTGGGCGACTCAGGGCTGGGCTGTTTTTTGCACACTGGCTTTGTGGTTCTTGGAGGCAACATTGTGAGCAATCTCTGCACAGGAAGATTTTTTGCATGTCCCCAGACCATCAAGTTCCTCGACACCCGTGGACTGACACCCGTGGACTAGGAACTTCCAGAAGCCACAGGGTAGCACGTGCTTTGTTTTCTTGTTGCTCCCATAACCAGTGTTGAGCATCAAGAACCGGCCCTTGAATCTTCTATGGACCCTATTTTCAATGTCCCTGGGTTTCCAACCATTGTGCTTAATTTTGACCTACTGGTCTGATGGGTGCCAGATGAACTTCTTGGTCCTCTTTTTAACAATCTTGAGCTTCACCAGGGGTTCAAGGGCGGCCATGATGCCAAGGGGGAGACGGCTGCCAGTTCTGCAGGCAGCGCCGAGGAAGAGAGGTGACTGACTTCCTGATGGTCTTACTCACAGACTTCAGAGAGCGCAGGTGTTGATCCTTGCTTGATCACATCTGCTACAATGATTTCCTCTAATATCTTCTTTTTAAAAAAAATATATACATTTTTTATTTATTTGAGAGCGAGACAGAGAACAAGCAGAGAGAGCAGCAGAAGGAGAGGGAGAAGCAGGCTCTCCACTGTGCAAGGAGCCCGATGAGGGGCTCGATCCCAGAACCTTGCAATCATGATCTGGCCAAAGGTCCCTAATCTCTTCTTTCTATATGGATTTTGTATATTTGCATATATTGTATATTTGTATGTTTGTAAATTTAACTATGTTCTAGCAGTCCAGTTGTTCCCTTATTGTTCATTGATTTACATTAGAAGGTAGTAGAAGAGGGATGCCTGGGTAGGCTCAGTCGTGGGATGTCTGCCTTTGGCTCAGGTCATGATTCCAGAGTCCTGGGATCAAGCCCCGCATCTGGCTTCCTGCTCAGCGAGGAACCTGCTTCTCCTTCTGTCCGCTTCACCCCCTGTTCCCCACTTATGTGTTCTCTCTCTCTCTCTCTCTGACCAATAAATAAATAAAATCTTAAAAAGGAAGAAGAAGATAATAGAAGATAGTTAGGACTGTAAAAATTGCTATTCCACCGTTCCTAGTCTTACTCCACCGCTCTACAGATCTCGAAGCTCCCTAAGCCCTCTTCCCACCTGACCTCATGGCCAACGGCACGGAGTGCACAGGGTCTGAGGAGGATTAGATGACATAAGACATAAAATGCCCCGACCCCGACAGGCGCACTGCAACAGACCAATATTTGGCCAGGATGCACCACAGTTGGCCATACAGCGAGACCTGAAACACACTTATTCCGCTAGAAAGTGCACTTCTGTAAGGGAGTCACTCGTTGCCAGAGGAAAATCATAAGCATCATCAGGAAAGCAGGAAGCCTCAGTCCAGCTGCTGCACTGATGGCACAAGCCCTTTCAGCTATAGGGAAATTTAAAATAAGCTCTCACACCCAGAGCCCTTTTCTCTGGCTCCAGGCACCGTCTCCTGGGCCCACTGAGCAGCACTCAGAGCCCACTGCCCTCTGTACTCTCCCACACCTGCCAGGCCAGCCCTAAGTAAAGCTCCCCCAGCATTTTCCCACCCTGTCATGCTGCACATTTGAAATATCCACTGTGATGGCTCCAGCCACACGGAGATGCCTGGGCGATCCAAGTTCTCCCCTGATGGGCACACTACCATTTGCAGTAGCTTTCCAGTTACAGACGTGCGTTGATCAGGAGTGATCGGCCTCTAACCCTATTTTCCCCACAGCTCTTTTATTTGTACTGCTTGATTTTGTGGAACGTAAGTTTGTTCAGGAATGGGTTAAGTGTTGGGCCCTTGTATGGACAGCCTTACACCCTCTTGCTCATACCTTCCGTCCCGACCTTGTTTGGGGGCACAATTCCACACAGGCTTTGGCCTGCCTGGCCATGCGTCTTCCCGGACCCCACAAGGATCCTCTGATGAGGTGGGTGGGGGTGCCTACAGGAGCGGGCTCAGCACTAGCTCATGTGCAACACAGAGGGGCAAGGCTGTTGCAACCCCTTGGGGCAGCCCTCTGCCAATGCTGGGTGGAACTCAATGGAGGAAGACATACAGATGCTTCTCCCCTTCAGCCCTCAGATGGTCGGTTTGAGGTATATTCTCAGAAGTTGTTACCATTGGCATCAAAGCCCAGTTGTCCACAATGGAGACCCACACAACCGGCTTGGCTTGCCCTCCTTCCTTGGCCAGACTCCCTAGGCCTGCCCTTTTCCCCAGGAAGCCACCTGCACCCATGTCCTTGTCTTGGCTTTTCTTTCTGGGGCAACTAAGTTACCATGGGCTGCATTAAAATCAAAACACCTCTCCCAGCTTCCCTATGACCCTGCAATTGCACTACTGGGTATTTACCCCAAAGATACAGACATAGTGAAAAGAAGGGCCATCTGTACCCCAATGTTTATAGCAGCAATGGCCACGGTCGCTAAATTGTGGAAAGAACCAAGATGCCCTTCAACAGACGAATGGATAAGGAAGATGTGGTCCATATACACTATGGAGTATTATGCCTCCATCAGAAAGGATGAATACCCAACTTTTGTAGCAACATGGGCGGGACTGGAAGAGATTATGCTGAGTGAAATAAGCCAATCAGAGAGAGTCAATTATCATATGGTTTCACTTATTTGTGGAGCATAACAAATAACATGGAGGACATGGGGAGATGAAGAGGAGAAGGGAGTTGAGGGAAATTGGAAGGGGAGGTGAACCATGAGAGACTATGGACTCTGAAAAGCAACCTGAGGGTTTTGAAGAGGCCGGGGTGGGAGGTTGGGGGAGCCAGTGATGGGTATTAAGGAGGGCACGTATTACATGGAGCACTGGGTGTGGTGCAAAAACAATGAGTACTGTTACGCTGAAAAGAAATTAAAACAACAAAACAACAAACACCTCTCCCTGCTGTTGGGCAACAGTCATTTCCCACACCCTTCCAAGGATCTTCATTGTTTCTCCCCCCAGGATCCTCACACGTCCTTATGATGCCCCATCTAAAGCCTCCATTTGGAATCTTCTGTTTGGTTTGGGTAGAAGGATCCAAGTTTTCAGCATCTGGCCCAGTGTCTAGATTGAACAGAAGTGGCTCTTCTGGGTCAAGGGCTAGTCTGAATCCCCAAACAGGGACAGACTGTCACAGCCCCAACTCCAGGTGCATACCAGGATTCAGAAAAACTATCTGCGGCCAAAAGGGTGAAAGGAATTTTATGAGTTCCGACTTTGCCCTCCTTGTCACATTCAAGATGAACTCAGAGGGGAAGAAATGAGACCATTACTAAGACCCATTCTTTCCACTGGGGCACTTCCTTCTTAGACTTTGACACTTGGGTGTGTGTGCGTGCACGTAGGCCTGACTTTGTCCTCCTGTTCTTTGCATTCTTTGTATCCTAAAATCTAGGTCATTGATTCTCACACCTTGGGCTTTCGCAGAACAGTAAATTAAACACATTTTTTAAAAGATTTTATTTATTTATTTGATAGAGCACAGCAGGGGGAGTGGCAAGCAGAGGGAGAAGGAGAAGTAGACTCCCCGCTGAGCAGGGAGCCTGATGTGGGGCTCAATCCCAGGACGCAAATATCATGACCTGAGCCGAAGGCAGACACTTAACCAACTGAGCCACCCAGGCGCCCCTAAACACATTTTTAAAACTGTAAACCACGAGTTTATGAGTGTGGTCAGTGTCACCAGCCTCAAAATCTCACTTCATTGTAGCATCCTACCCTAACTTCTCTGCAACTCCTCCCCCTGCCATTAGAAAACGAAAAAGGAATTATCTTCATTCTGATATAATCTCTCAAGGCCTAAGGTGTGAACTAGGTCATCGGGCAATGAAACTTACAAAACTCTTACACATGATTTGCCATTAATAGGGTGTAAAGAACATTCATATATATTATTCTTTGACCCTCAAACTAGTCCTAAGAGGTAGACCTAACTACCTCTTTATACCAAGGGCAGAATTGAGTCACACAAAAGATAAATGACTTGCTCAACATTAGAGCTAATGAGTAGCAGTGCCAGGGCTCAGATCCAGGCTTTGAAAGACTAACTACTAGAAGTTTAAACTGTTCAGGGCACCTGCGTGGTTCAGTTGAGTTAAGCAGTCAAATTTGGATCTCAGTCCAGGTCTTGATCTCAGGTCATGAGCTCAAGGGCCACTTTGGGCTTTGCACCAGCAGAGATCCAAATACATCCATCCATCCATCTATACAGACATAAATGTTTAAATTTTCGGGGCGCCTGGGTGGTTCAGTGGGTTAAGCCGCTGCCTTCGGCTCGGGTCATGATCTCAGGGTCCTGGGATCGAGCCCCGCATCAGGCTCTCTGCTCAGCGGGGAGCCTGCTTCCTCCTCTCTCTCTGCCTGCCTCTCTGCCTGCTTGTGATCTCTCTCTGTCAAATAAATAAATAAAATCTTTTTAAAAAAATGTTTAAATTTTCCAGAGATGTAAATTTCCAGAAATATTGAAACTAAGAGAGAAATTTGTTGTCCTAATTGATGCTATTTCTTAAACATATGAGAAATAATTAGTAATGTTTAAATACATATAATACTTATTTTTATTAGGAGATAGTACAAAAATATAAAGAAAGCATTCCATCCATTTCAAGAAATAACTTAATGTAAAGGAATAGTTTGGTAAGTTTTATCATACAGCTATACCTGTGAAATCAAAACTACGACCAAGATAATGAACTCAGAGTTTCCTTTGGTCCCTTCACCTATTTCACCCATCCCCACACCCACCTCTCTTCTGGTAACCATCAGTTTGTTCTCTATGGTTAAGAGTCTCTTTTTTGATTGTCTCTTTTTTTCTTTGTTCATTTGTTTTGTTTCTTAAATTCCATTTCTGAGTGAAGTCATATGGTATTTGTCTTTCTCTGACTGACTTACTTCACTTAGCATTATACAACCTAGAACCATCCATGTTCTTGCAAATGACAAGATTTCATTCTTTTTTATGGCTGAGTAATATTCCTCTGTGTGTGTGTGTGTGTGTGTGTGTGTGTGTGTGTATACACATACATACCACTCCTTCTTTACCCATCTATCAGTGGACACTTGGGTTGCTTCCATAATTTGGACACTATACATAATGCTGTAATAAACATAAGGCTGCATCTATCTTTTTGAATTAGTGTTTTCATATTCTTTTGGTAAAAACCCAGTAGTGGATTTACTGGACCATATGGTAGTTCTTTTTTAATTACTGGAGGACCTTCCATACTGCTTTCCATAGTGGCTGCATCAGTCTGCATTCCCATTAACAGTGAGAGAGGGTTCCTTTTCTCCACATCCTTGCCAACATTTTTATGTTTTTGAATTTAGCCATTCTGACAAGTGTGACATGATATCTCATTGTGGTTTTGATTTGCATTTCCCTGATGCTTAGTGATGTTGAGCATTTCTTCGTGTGTCTGTTGGCCATCTGTATGTTTTGGAGAAATGTCTATTCGTGTCTTCTGCCCATTTTTAATTGGATTATTTGTGGGGTTTGGTGTTCTTTATATATTTTGGATACTAACTTTCATTGGATATGTCATCTGCAAATATCTTCTTCTTCCATTCCATAGCTTGTCTTTTAGTTTTGTTGATTGTTTTCTTTCTTGTGCAGAAGATTTCTATTTTGATGTAGTACATTTATCCCAATAGTTTATTTTTGCTTTTATTTCCCTTGCCTCAAGAGACATATCTAGAAAAATGTTGCTCCAGTCAATGTAAAAAAAAAATTACTGCTGTGTTTTTTCTAGGATTTCTATGGTTTCAGGTCTCACACTTAGGTCCTTAATCCATTTTGAGTCTATTTTTGTGTATGGTACAAGAAAGTGGTCCAGTTTCATTCTTTTGCAGGTAGCTGTCCAGTTTTCCCAACAGTGTTTGTTGAAGAAACCTTTTTCCATTGCATATTCTTGCCTTTTTGAAGATTAATTGACCATATAATTGTGGGTTTATTTCTGGGCTCAAGTTTTGAGAGTTCTTTATATATTCTGGGCTCAAGTCCCTTATCAGATATTTGATTTAAAAGTATTTCCTCCTAGGGGTGCCTGAGTGCCTCAGTTAGTCGAGTATGCAACTCTTGATCTCAGGGTAGTGAGTTCAGGCCTCATGCTGGGAGAAAGAGCTTACTTTTAAAAAATAAATTAAATAATAAATAAATAAATAAAAATCTTTTTAGAAGGGCATTTTCCTTCTCCTAACTATCTCTTACTAAGAGCAGAGATTTTAGACTTTGATGAAGTCCACATTTACCTATTTGTTCTCTTATGGCTGCACTTTTGGGGTCATTTCTAAGAAATCTTTGCCCAACTCCAAGGTTAAAAGTATTTCTCCTATGTTTTCCTCTAGAAGTTTGATAACTAAAGGTTTTACATCTTGATCTATGATACATTTGGAGTTAATTTTTGTATATGATTTGAAGTTCATTTTTTTCATGAAGATATTCAAGGTTGTCCTAGCAACATTTGTTGAAATGACTACCCTTTTTCCAGTGAATTGTTCTTGCACTTTTGTAAAAAATCAATTGTCCGTATATGTAGAAGTCTGACTCTATCCTGTTCATTGATTGTCTGTCTTTAAACCAATGCCACATTGTCTTTGTTACTGTAACTTTATAGTAAATCTTTAATCTTGAAATATGACTAGAGTCATATTGTATAAAATGTGATAATATATATTAAGGGCAATAAAAATAAAGAGAGTAAATTCCTCTTCTCCCCCTATTCTGCACATTTGGGGGGTTTACTTTTAGGAAAATAATTTGAAAGAAAAAGAACTTTAAGAGCTTTATCTTAAAACATTTTAAAACAGTTTTTCCCCAGCCAAAGAAACAAACTAGGGTTATATCAAGGGTAATGAAAACATAAACTAGTCATTCCCCTTTCTGCATATTCCCAGGAGTTTACGTATAGAAAGTGATTTGACAAGGAGAGAGATTTAGTTATTTAAAAGCATTTTGTGACAAATATTCCCCCAACAAAAATAGTGGGAGTGTCTTAAATGTTCAAAACTAGAGAAACTATTGTTAATTATGTCATCTCTACATGATGGAATCATACAGTTTTGAAATATAAGACTCATGATGAGAAAACGACTTAAAAAAAACATCAAATTGATATGTGTGTATGTTTGATGAACTAACCTCAAGGGAAAGGGTGTGTACACAAGCTGTGATCACAACTCTGAGAACTACACCCAGGGAGGAGGGAGTGAAAGTTGTTGCTTTTAACAGCTGGAGGCAGGAATCCTCAGGAAGTGAGCTGTCTTTGCTTTGCCACACGCTTTCTAGACCCTCATGGTTATGACCATGTGAGTGAGATTAGTAATACAGTATTGCTCTTCCAATAAAGAAATATGGGGAGGGGGTGCCTAGGTGGCTCATATGGTTAAGCCTCTGCTTTCAGCTCGGGTCATGGTCTCAGGGTTCTGGGATCGAGCCCCGCATCGGGCTCTCTGCTCAGCAGGGAGCCTGCTTCCCTCTCTCTCTCTGCCTGCCTCTCTGGCTACTTGTGATCTCACTCTCTCTGTCAAATTTTAAAAAAAATTCTTAAAAAAAAAAGAAAGACGGGGAGAATCCAAGATGGCGGAGGAGTCGGAGTCCTAAATTTCCTCTGGTCCCAGGAATTCAGCTAGATCATTCTGAACACCTGAGAACTCAAGAGGAGATCGAAGAAGAGAAAAGCAGCAACTCTATGAACAGAAAAGTGACTTTCTGGAAGGCAGGATGTGCAGAGAAGTGAATCCAAGGTAATATATGGGAAGATAGATGGTGGGGGAGGGAGTCTCTTTCAGCTGGCTCCTGCCAAGGGATAGAGCAGTGGAGCACACAATCCTTTAAGGAAGTCTGCTCCACTGAGGGACATCGCTCTGGCAGCTAAGCAGGGGGTGGAATTGTCGCTGGGACAGTGTGGTCTGAGGACCCTTGGGGTCACAGGAAGACCAGGGGCGCCTGAGTGTGGCACAGCTCCCAGGTATCTGAGTGGGGAAGCTGACTGCAGAGACGGAGCCGAGGAGGGGATTTTCAACTTGGGGTTACCAGAAACCAGGATACGTGGCACAGTTGGGCCCCTGCTTTCTGAGCAAGTGCCCAACAAGCAGCGTATCTGGGGAGACTCCCCTTCCTCCCCCAGGAGGAAAGGCAAGAAAGTGTGCTGCAGGAATCTGCTGGGTTTGGAGACTCTAAATGGGACCATGTGCCTAAGATAGAAACACCTGGACACAGACAGGCTGGAGAGTATAGAGTGCAGCCACAAGGCCAGAGAGCAGAGGGACAGGAATGATTGACTGCTTTTCTCTGAGGGTGCACTGAGGAGTAGGACCCGAGCTCTGGGGCCGGAGATTGGGAGGCTTCCATCTTCGTTCTCATCCTCTAAAGCTGTGTGGAAAGCTTTCTGGGAACAAAAGCTACAGAGAGCAAATCAGAGCCGGTTACTTAACCTGGCCCCGGCAAGGGTGGTGCAATTCTGCCTTAGGCAAACACAATCAAAGCAACAGACCCTCCCCCAGAAGATCAGTGAGAACATCCAACCAAGACCAAGTTTACCAATCAATGAGAACTGCAAAATTCCAGCAGTATGGGAATACAGCACATAGAATTCATGGCTTTCCCCCCATGATTCCTTAGTCTTTCAACATTACTTTCTTAAATTTTCTTTCTTCATTCTTTTTTTATTCTTTCCTTTTCAGCCAACATCTTATCAATTCCTTTGTAAAATCTTCTTAAATTTTCATTTTACAGTCATATTCTATCCCTTCATTGTATTTAACATTATTTTATATGTGTATATATATATTTTTTCTTTCTTTAAAATTTTGGAATGCAGTTTCTTCTAACAGACCAAAAATAAAATCTAGTGTATAGCTCTGTTTTATTCACCTGCCTGATCACAGTCTCTATCTCTCTGTTTCTTTTTTTCCCAATTTTTCTTCTTTCTTTTTTCAACCATCTTCTTATCAATTCCTTTTTTAAAATCTTTTTTTTGAATTTTTATTCTTACACTCATATTCCATCCTTTCATTGTACTTAATGTTATTTTTATATATACATATTTTTTTCCTTTCTTTAAAATTTTGGGATGCAGTTTCTTCTAACACACCAAATACACCCAAAATATAGTGTATGTCTCTGTTCTAGTCATCAGCCTGATCATAATCTTTTTTTCCCTTCCTCCCCCCACCGCCCCTCTTTCAGGTCTCCTCTGATTTGTTTCGTGTATATTTCTCTGGGGTCATTGTTACCCTTTTAGCATTTTGTTCTCTCATCCATCTATTCTTCTCTCAACAAAATGACAAAATGGAAAAACTCACCCTAAAAAATAAAACAAAATGCAGTATCAATTGCCAGGGACCGAATCAATATGGACATTAGTAAGATGTCGGAAATAGAGTTCAGAATAACAAATAAAGGTACTAGCTGGGCTTGAAAAAAGCATAGAATACACCAGAGAATCCCTTTCTGGAGAAATAAAGAACTAAAATCTAACAAAGTCAAAATAAAAACGGCTCTTGAGGTGCAATAAAAAATGGAGGCACTGGATCATGAGGGGAGAATCTGAAAGATAAGTGATACCAGGGGGTATCACCAGGGGGCAGAAGATATATTGGAGCAAATTATAGTGGAAGACTTCCCTAATTTGGGGAAGGAAACAGGTATCAAAATCCAGGAGTGACAGAGAACCCACCCCAACACCTAATAATTTATAAGTAAAACTTACAAATCTCAGAAACAAAGAGAAAATCCTGAAAGCAGCTGAGGACAAGGGGTCTGTAACCTACAATGGTAGAAACAAAACAATAAACAAACAAACAAAAAGAATGCTTTATCCAGCTAGGCTGTTATTGAAAATAGAGGGATGTTATAAAGCTTCCAGGACAAACCGAAACTAAAAGAATTTGCAAGAACCAAGCCAGCCCTACAAAAAAATATTGAAAGGGGTCTCTAAGCAAAGAAAGAACCCAAAAGTAACATAGACCAGAAAGGAACAGAGACAATGTACAGTAACAATCACCTCCCAGGCAATACAATGGCACTAAGTTCATATCTCTCAATTGTTACCATGAATGTAAATGGGCTAAATGCCTCAACCAAAAGACACAGGGTTTCAGATTGTATAAAAAAGCAATATCCATAAATATGTTGTCTGCAAGAGACTCATTTTAGACCCAAGCACCTCCAGATTTAAAGTGAGAGGGCAAAAAACCATTTATCATGTTAATGGACATCGAAAGAAAGCTGGGGTGGCAATCTTTATATCACACAAATTAGATTTTAAGCCAAAGACTATAGTAAGAGATGAAGCAGTACACTATATCATACTTAAAGGGTCTATCCAACAAGAAGACCTAACAATTTTAAATATTTATGTCCCCAACATGGGAGCAGCTAATTATATAAGCCAATTAATAACAACATCAAAGAAACACATTGACAATAATACAATAATAGTAGGGGACTTTAACACCCCCCTCACTGGACAGTGGACAGATCATCTAAGCAAAAGACCAACAAAGAAATAAGGGCTTTAAATGACACACTGGACCAGATGGACATCACAGATATATTCAGAACATCCCATCCCAGGGTGCCTGGGTGGCTCAGTGGGTTAAGCCTCTGCCTTTGGCTCAGGTCATGATCTCAGGGTCCTGGGATCAAGTCCCGCATTGGGCTCTCGGCTCAGCAGGTAGCCTGCTTCCCTCTCTCTTTCTCTGCCTGCCTCTATGCCTACTTGTGACCTCTCTCTGTCAAATAAATAAAATCTTTAAAAAAAAAAAAAAAGAACATTTCATCCCAAAGCAACAGAATATACATTCTTCTCTAGTGCACATGGAACATTCTCCAGAATAGATCATGTTTGGGTCACAAATCACATCTCAACCAGCACCAAAAGGTTGTGATCATTCCCTGCATATTTTTGGTTCAACATCTGCCAATGAATCAATGTGATACACTAATTAATGAAAAGGACAAGAGTGGCACCTGGGTGGCTCAGTGGATTAAAGCCTCTGCCTTTGGCTCAGGTCATGATCCCAGGGTCCTGGGATCGAGCCCCGCATTGGGCTCTCTGCTCAGCAGGGAGCCTGCTTCCTCCTCTCTCTCTGCCTGCCTCTCTGCCTACTTGTGATCTGTCTGTCAAATAAATAAATACAATCTTTAAAAAAATAAAAAATAAAAATAAAAGGACAAGAACCATATGATCCTCTCAATAGATGCAGAAAAGCATTTGACAAAGTACAGCATCCTTTCTTTTTTTTTTTTTTTAAGATTTTATTTATTTATTTGTCAGAGAGAGAGAGGGAGCACAGGCAGACAGAGTAGCAGGCAGAGGCAGAGGGAGAAGCAAGCTCCCTGCCAAGCAAGGAGCCCAATGTAGGACTCGATCCCAGGACCCTGGGATCAAGACCCAAGCCAAAGGCAGTGGCTTACCCAACTGAGCCACCCAGGCATCCCTACAGCATCCTTTCTTGATTAAACTCTTCGCACTGTAGGAATAGAGGGAATATACTTCAACATCACAAAAGCCATCTATGAAAAACCCACAGCAAATATTCCCAGTGGGGGAAAAACTTAGAGCTTTTCCGCTAAGGTCAGGAACATGGCAGGGATGTCCGCTATCACCACTGCTGTGCAACATAGTACTAGAAGTCCTAGCCTCAGCAATCAGACAACAAAAAGAAATAAAAGGCATCTGAAACAGCAAAGAAGAATGACATGATACTTTATGTGGAAAACCCAAAGACTCATCCCAAAACTGCCAGAACTCATACAAGAATTCAGTAAAGTGGCAGAATATAAAATCAATGCACAGAAATCAGTTGTATTTCTATATACCAACAACAAGACAAGAAAGGAAACAATCCCACTTACAACTGTACCCAAAACCATGAAATACTTAGGAATAAATACAACCAAAGAGGCAAAGGATCTGTACTCAGAAATTATAGACTACTCATGGAGGAAATTGAGAAAGACAGAAAGAAATGGAAAAATATTCCATGCTCATGGATTGAAAGAACAAATATTGTGAAAATGTCTATGCTACCTTGAGCAATCTACAAATTCAATGCAATCTCTATCAAAATACCATCAACTTTTTTCACAGAAGTGGAACAAATTAATCCTGAAATTTGTATGGAAAGAGAAAAGACCCCAAATAGCCACAGGAATATTGAAAAAGAAAACCAAAGTTGGCAGCATCACAATTCCAGACTTCAAGCTCTATTACAAAACTGTAATCACCAAGACAGTATGGTTCAGGCACAAAAACAGATACATAGATCAATGGAACAGAATAGAGAGCCCAGAGATGGACCCTCAACTCTATGGTCAACTAATCTGTGACAAAGCAGGAAAGAATGTTGGATGGGAAAAAACAAAACAAAACAGTCTTGTGGGGACTGGGTGGTTCAGTGGGTTAAGCCTCTGCTTTCGGCTCAGGTCATGATCTCAGGGTCCTGGGATTGAGCCCTGCATTGGGCTCTCTGCTCAGCAGGGAGCCTGCTTCCCCCTCTCTCTTTGCCTGCCTCTCTGTGATCTGTGTGTGTGTGTGTGTCAAATAAATAAATAAAATCTTCAAAAAAAAAAAGTCTTTTCAACAAATGGTGTTGGGAAAATTGGATGGCTACCTTCAGAAGCATGAAACTAGACCATTTCCTTACACTGCACATAAAAATAGACTCAAAATGGATGAAAGACCTAAATGTGAGAAAGGAAGCCATCAAAATCCTTGAAAAGAACACAGGCAGCTGCAACCTCTCCTACCTCAGTCACAGAAACTTCTTCCTAGAAATATCACCAAAGGCAAGAGAACAAGGGCAAAATGAACTACTGGGACTTCATCAGGATATAAAGCTTTTGCACAACAAAGGAAATAACCAAAAGATAACCCAAAGAGTGGGAGAAGCTTTTGGAAATGACATATCAGATAAAGAGCTAGTATCCAAAATCTATAAAGAACTTATCTAACCCAATACCCAAGGAACAAATAATCCAATCAAGAAAAGGGCAGAGGACATGAACAGACATTTCTGCAAAGAAGACATCCAGATGGCCAACAGACACATGAAAAAGTGCTCATCATCACTTGGCATCAGGGAAATACAAATCTAAGCTACCTTGAGATACCACCTCACACCAGTCAAAATGGCTAAAATTAACAAGTCAGGAAACAGTGGGTGTCAGTGAGGATGCGGAGAAAGGGGAACCCTCCTACACTGTTGGTGGGAATGCAAGCTGGTGCAGCCACTCTAGAAAACAGTATGGAGGTTCCACAAAAAGTTGAAAATAGAGCTACCCTACGACCCAGCAATTGCACTACTGGGTATTTACCCTAAAGATACAAATGTAGTGATCCGAAGGGGCACGTGCACCCGAATGTTTATAGCAGCAATGTCCACAATAGCCAAACTATGGAAAGAGCCCAGATGTCCATCAACAGAGGAATGGATAAAGAAGATGTGACATACACACACACACACACACACATGCTGGAATATTATGCATCCATCAAAAAATGAAATCTTGCCTTTGCAATGATGTGGATGGAACTAGAGGCTATTATGCTAAGTGAAATAAGTCAATCAGAGAAAGACAATTATCATATGATCTCACCGATATGTGGAATTTGAGAAACAAGGCAGAGGATCATATGAAAAGAGAGGAAAAAACAAAACAAGATGAAACTAGAAAGGGAGACAAACCATAAGAGACTCTTAATCTCGGGAAACAAACCGAGGGTTGCTGGAGTGGAGGAGAATGGGAGGGATGGGATGCCTGGGTGACAGACATTGGAAAGGGTATGTGCTATGGTGAGTGCTGGGTATTGTGGGAAACTGATGAATCACAGATCTGTACCCCTGAAACAAAGAATATATTTTAGTAATAATTTTAAAAAGCCGAAGAAAAAAGGCAAAGTTTTGATGTTGTAGTGTAGTGAAGGGGGAAGAGAGAGCACTGAGCAGTGAGGTCAGAGAAAGGAGGGCAAAAGGGCGGGAGGCTGGAGACTTCCAGAGAAGAAATGGCCCATGAAAATATTCTAGGAACAACCATGAGGCAGAAGTGCAGGAGGGAGCTAGGAAGAGACAGAATAAAAGCAAGTAAGTGTGCCTGGAAAACTGGTAAATTGGGGATTTCCAGGTGACTTTTGTGCCATACAGTTAAAAAGTAGAAGATAAGGGGCACCATGGCTCAGTTGGTTGGGCGCTGACTCTTGGGTTCAGCTCAGGTCATGATCTCAGGGCCATGGGACTGAGCTCTGCACTGGGCTCCACGCCCAGCGTGGAGTCTGCTTGAGATTCTTTCTTCCTCCCCCTCTGTTCTTCCCCTTCTTGTGTGCTCTCTCTCAAATAAGTATATAAACTAAAAAATTTTTTAAAGTAGAAGATAAAATTGCTGTTTTTTTAGAGGGATGAAACATTACTGAAGAAAGTTTTGTTTTGTTTTGTTTTGTTTTAAAGATTTTATTTATTTATTTGATAGAGAGAGATCACAAGTAGGCAGAGAGGCAGGCAGAAAGAGAGGAGGAAGCAGGCTCCCTGCTGAGCAGAGAGCCCTATGCGGAACTCGATCTCAGGACCCTGAGATCATGACCTGAGCTGCGAAGGCAGAGGCTCAACCCACTGAGCCACCCAGGTGCCCCTGAAGAAAGTTTTTGAATTCAATTTGTATCTATTCATTCACCCATTCCTTTTGATCAGAACAGCTCTATAGAAATTTTTAGCATCTAGGGCACCTGGGTGGCTCAGTGGGTTAAGCCGCTGCCTTCGGCTCAGGTCATGATCTCAGGGTCCTGGGATCAAGTCCCGCATTGGGCTCACTGCTCAGCGGGGAGCCTGCTTCCCTCTCTTTCTCTCTCTCTCTCTCTCTGCCTGCCTGCCTCTCTGTCTACTTGTGATCTCTCTCTGTCAAATAAATAAATAAAATATTTTTTAAAAAAAGAAATTTTTAGCATCTAGTGTCTCTCTGCTTATAATTTTATTTCATGAATTTCTTGGTCTTTCTCTGATTTCTCAGACTTTGTTTCTTCCATACAGTAGAATAATTTAATCTACTTCTCCCTAGCGTGTCCCCCCAAATCAATGAATGAATGGCATAGCAAGATAAAAAAACAAATCTAAACATATATCCCAAACTTAATGACAAAGCTGGTATTTTAATTCAGTAGAGAAAGTATGATTATCATGGCTGACTTAATTACTCTTCATCTGAAAGAAAATAAAACTAGACTCCTTATTCCATGTTCTATATGGAAATGAATTCCTAATGTACCAGAGATGCAAAGATTTTTTTAAAAATCTGGTAGAAGAAAATTCAGGGGACTACTCATATAACTTTGGAGTAAAGGTGGAAATTATCTTAAATAAGGAAAAAAATCCAAAAACCATCAAAATATTCATGTCTATATAGATTCGGAGAAACTGAAGGGAAATATAAACTGTAGAAAAAGAAATACTTTTTTTTAATTCAGTTAGCCAACATATAGTACAACATTTGTTTTTGATGTAGTATTCAATGATTCATTAGTTGCATATAACATTCAAGAAATACATAGTTTGGGGCGCCTGGGTGGCTCAGTGGGTTAAAGCCTCTGCCTTCAGCTCAGGTCATGATCCCAGGGTCCTGGGATCGAGCCCCGCATCGGGCTCTCTGCTCGGCAGGGAGCCTGCTTTCCCCTCTCTCTCTGCCTGCCTCTCTGCTACTTGTGATCTCTGTCTGTCGAATAAATAAATAAAATCTTTTAAAAAAAAAAAAAAAGAAAGAAACACATAGTTAAGTTGGAATTCCTGAGTGGCTCAGATGGTTAAGTATCTGCCGTTGGCTCAGGTAATGATCCCAGGATCCTGGGATCAAGCCCCACATCAGGCTCCTTGCTTAGCGGGGAGCCAGTTTCTCCCTCTCCCTCTGCCTTTCCACCCTACTTGTGCACTCGCTCTCAAATAAATAAATAAATAAATTTTATTTTTTAAAAAAATTAACAAACAGAGATGCCTGGGTGGCTTCTCCCTCTGCCTGCTGCTTCCCCTTCTTGTGCACTCGCTTGCTCTCTCTCTTCCACACGCAAATAAATAATTAACAAAAGAAGTATAAAACTTTATTCTGCAAACACAAAACATTGCTGAAAGAAATTAAAGACCTAGGGATGCCTGGGTGGCTCAGTCAGCTAAGGCTCTGCCTTTGCTTGGTCACGATCCCAGGATCCTGGTATTGAGCCCTGCACCAGGCTCCTTGCTCAGCAGGGAGCCTTCTTCTCCCTCTGCCTGCATCTACCCCTGCTTGTGCATTCTCTCTCTCTCTCTGACAAATAAATACATAAAATTTTTAAAAAAAGAAATTAAAGACCTAAATAAATGGAAAGGTAGCTCATGCTCATAGGTCAGAAACTTAACATTGTAAAGAAAGCAATAATCTCCAAATTGATCTACGGATCCAAAGCGATCTCTATCTAAATCCCAACTGGGTTTTTGCAGAAACTGACACGTTGATCCTAAAATCCATATGAAATTTCAAGAGCCCCCCAATTCTTTATTTTCAATCTTAAAAAAAATAAAAAGAACCAACTGGCAGGACTCATACTTCCTGATTTCAAACCTTACTACAAAGCTACAATAATCAAGACAGTCTGGTACAAACATAAGGATAGACCTATAAATAAAGGAAACAAAATTGGGAACTCGGAAAAAGAACTCTCACATCAACAGACAATCAATTTTCAACAAGGGTGCCAGGACCATACATTGAGAAATAATAGTCTTTTCAGCAAATCCTGCTGAGACAACTGGACACCCACGTATAAAAGGACACCATCAGACCCCTACTTTATACAGTATACAAAATTTAACTCAAGGTAGATCAAAGACATAGAGTTACAAGACTCTCAGAAGAAAACAGGAATGTAAACTTTCATGACTTTGGGTTAGGCAATGATTTCCTAGACATGATACAAAAAGCATGAACAAAAAAATACACTGGGCACCACCAAAATTAAAAACATTAGTGCTTCAAAGGACATATCAGGAAAGTAAAAAAACAAAAACAAAAACAAAAAACTCCCCACAGAATGGAAGAAGATATTTGCAAATCATATAACTGGTAAAAGTCCAGTGTATGGAATATGTGTATATTTAACTTCGTGAACATATAGAATACAGTTCTAACTGCCTAACTTCCCAACATCAGTGTCAGTTTTAATTAGTTCCATTTGGTTGACTTATCTCATTATAGGTTGTACGTTCCAGGCTTTCTGCATGTCTGGCAACATTTTTGGACGCGAGACATTTTGTACTTTACCTTGCTGGGTGCTAAATATGTCTATATGACTATAAATATTCTTGAGATTTGTTCTGAGGCTTACCTGAGTCACTTGGAAATACTTCAGTCCTTTCCGATTGTGCTTTTGAGATTTGTTAGGTAGTTCTTGGGGAGCCTGGGTGACTCAGTCGGTTAAGCATCTGCTTTCAGCTTGGGTCATGATCCCAGAGTCCTGGGATCGAGTCACACATCTGGCTCCCTGCTCTGTGGGGAGCCCGCTTCTCCGTCTGCCCTCTCCCCCTGCTTGTGTTTTTTCTCTCTCTAATAAATAAATAAACTCTTAAAAAAAAAAGATTTGTTAGGTAGTTCTGGAATAATGCTCAGCTCAGCTAAGTATCCCCACTAGAGGGCAAGATGCTTCTAGGTACACTACCCGAGGCCCTGTCGATCTTGAACTTTTCCAGTCTGGCTGCCGGAACAGACACTGTTCCCGGGCTGTGTGAGCCGCAGGCACTCTTAGCTCTAATCATTTCAGGTGGTACTTTCCCTGCCTCCGGTGGGGAGTTAGTTTCCCCACCTGGATGCACTGATCAGTAAGTACCCAACCCCGTATTCAAAGGGCCTCTCTGCCTATGCCCAGAGTCCCCTGTCTTTGCAGCTCTTTCCTCCCAGCCCTCTGTTCGGTGGCCTGAGTTGCCTTGGTCTCGCCGGCCTGCCGGGCACTTGTAGGGCTCACCTCATTTGTTTCCTCTTTCTCAGGGATCACTGTTCTTCACTGCCTTTTGTATCCTCCCAGAAGTTACACAATCATACACAAACGCACGTACACACCCGCACACACCCCAAAATGACTTCATAGAAAACATGCACTTTTGCACCCTGCTTTTTTTTTTTTAAGAATATTTATTTATTTATTTGACAGGCAGAGATTACAAGTAGGCAGAGAGGCAGGCAGAGAGAGAGAGAGAGAGAGAGAGGAGGAAGCAGGCTCCCTGCTGAGCAGAGAGCCCGATGCAGGGCTCCATCCCAGGACCCCAGGATCATGACCTGAGCCGAAGGCAGAGGCTTTAACCCACTGAGCCACCCAGGCACCCCATGCACCCTGCTTTTTAAAATTGTAGTGTCTTGACAAACCATAAGAGACTCTCAATCATAGGAAACAAAGTGAGGGTTGCTGGAGCCTCTAGAGGGAGGTGGGGGGAAGGAGTAACTGGGTTTAAAGAGGATGCGGGATGTAATGAGTACCGGGTATTATAATAACACCCAGGAATCACTGACCTCTACCTCTGGAACTAATCATCCATTAGACGTTAATTAATTGAGTTTTCATTTTAAAAATTAAAAAAAGAAAGAAAAACGATTAAAAAATAAAGTTTAGTGTCTCGAATACCTTCTGTATCATGGCCTATAGGGCGATCTCAATTAACAGTTGCATAGGGTGGGGCGCCTGGGTGGCTCAGTGGGTTAAGCCTCTGCCTTTGGCTCAGGTCATGATCTTGGGGTCCTGGGATCAAGCCCCGCATCGGGCTCTCTGCTCAGCGGGGAGCTTGCTTCCCCCCTCCCCGTTCTCTCTCTACCTGCCTCTCTGCCTACTTGTGATCTCTCTCTCTGTCAAATAAATAAAATCTTAAAAAAAAAAAAAAAGTTTCCATATTGAGGAAATTAGCTCTTTACCTGCAAATATTTTCTGATTTGCTGGGTATCTTTTGACTTAATAATAATATTTTGTTCGATAGAAACATTTTTAATGGGTAGAATTTATCAATTACTTAATTTGTGCTTTCTGGATCTTATATTTTGTTTCAAATGGCTTCCAACTCTTAGACAATCAAAATCAAAACAATGCATTCCCATTTTCTTTTTCTTTTTTTTAAAGATTTTATTTATTTATTTGAGAGAGGGGGAGCACTAGAGAGAGAAAGCACGAGTGGGGGTCAGAGGGAGAGGGAGAAGCAGGCTCCCCACTGAGCAGGGAGCCCAATGTGGGGCTCGATCCCAGGACCCCAGGATCATGACCTGAGCCAAAGGCAGATGCTTAACCCACTGAGCCACCCAGGCTTAACCCCATAAGCCACCCCTTATTTTCTGACTCAACTTTTTTTTTTAACAATTAGAACTTTTTAAACAATTAAATCTGTATGGAATATGTTGGTAAAGAATGAGGAAGGAACCCAGTTTTATACTCTTAATTTCTAATGATCCCATCACTATTTACTGGTTAATTAATTTTTTCCTCACTTTGTCAAAGTGTCACATCTAGAATTAATGAATCACATTTTTTAATCACCTTCTGTATCTAGCATTTTGTATATGAGAGTCATTTCTGAGTTATCAGGCACTTATGATACTATTTTTTAATAAAGCTTTCCCAGGTGACAAAATCGCAGAATTCTAGCACTAGAAATATGTTCAGAATTATCTAGTCCAACACCCCAGTTGAATTAAAAAATTCCTTCTACAACACACATGACAGGATGTTACCTAATCCTAATTTGAAAATCTCTAGCAATTGAAAACTCAAACTCCATGTGACAGATGCTTCCATTTTTGGACACTTGTATTCCTTCTCAGCCTTTTGGTTAAGGTCAAGTGCAATTTTTGGACACTTCTAGTGATTAAGAACTTTTATTATGTTGTGCTAAAATCAGCCTCCTGAAATTCCTGTCCACTTTTTCTAGCTCTACTCTGACAGGGTACACATCTGTTCCTCCTCAAACCCATCAACCTTTCAGTGCGTGGAGACATCCCTCCTGTCTTCCTCTGGCCCTCTTGAAGGGAACACATGGGCCCTCTACTCCCCACAGGCTCAACAAGTTCTCTCCACTCTGGATAATTAACCAGTTAGCAACGTGACTTCTTTTTTATTTGATTTATCATATTTCAAAAAATACCTCTATAAAATAAACACTCATAATCTTCACCCCCTATATTCTGACCTTCTTGAAATTCTTTCTCCTCAAAGAAACCACTAATGACCTTATGATACATATTATTTTGTTTTTTTCCTAATGTACACATATTTTAAAAATGCTTTAAAAAAACGGTGTGACTTGCTTTTTGCATATAACAATATTTCATGTACTTAACATACTTCTAAATCAATACATATAGATATCAAAAGCATTCTTAGAATAACTTCAGGGGCACCTGGCTGGCTCTATCGGTAGAGCATACAACCCCTGATCTTGGGGGTGTGAGTTCAAGCCCCATATTGGGCATTAAGTCCACACTTAAAAAAAAAAAAGAAAAAGAAAAGAATTCAGAACATTTCATAGTATGGATTTACCATAATTTATTTTTTTTCCAATTTATTTATTTTCAGAAAAACAGTATTCATTATTCTTTCACCACACCCAGTGCTCCATGCAAGCCGTGCCCTCCACAATACCCACCACCTGGTACCCCAACCTCCCACCCCCCCGCCACTTCAAACCCCTCAGATTGTTTTTCAGAGTCCATAGTCTCTCATGGTTCATCTCCCCTTCCAATTTACCCAAAAGCACATACCCTCCCCAATGTCCATAACCCTACCCCCCTTTCTTACCATAATTTATTTTAACATTACCCCTGACATTCATGGTGACTCTGTATTTTTCAACCATTATAAATGACACAGCATATATCCTTACATACAGACTGTTATATACTACTGCTTTTATTTCTATAAAATATGTTTCTAGAAGATTTGTGATCAAAGGGTATGTGCATTTCTATTTCTTTATTTATTCTTAATTTTATTGCAAAAGAACACTTAACATGAGATCTACCTTCCTAACATATTTTTAAGTGTACAATATGGTACTGTTGAATATAGGTACAAGATGTACAGCAGATCTCCAGAACTTATTCATTTTGCTTAACTGAAACTTAATGCTTGTTGTCTAGTAATGTCCCATTTTCCCTACCCCAGACCCTAACAACCACAGTTCTATTTTTTGCTTCTTTGAGTTTGACTATTTTAGATACCTCATATATATGAAATCACATAGTATGTGTCTTTCTGTGACTGCCTTATTTTATTTAGCACATTGCCCTGAAGATTCATCGGTGTTATCACATATGGCACGATTTCCTTCTTTCTCAAGGCTGATTAATATCCCATTGTATGTGTCTACCACATTTTCCTTATCCATTTATCCACTGATGGATATTTAAGCTGTTTCTAATCTCGGCTACTATGAATAGTGCTGCAATGAACATGAACTCTTCAAGATCCTGATTTTAATTCTTTTGTATAAATGCCCGGTAGTGGGATTGCTGGATCATAAGATAATTCTAGTTTTAGTTTTTTAAGGAAACTCCATACTGGTTCCTATAGCAGCTGCACCATTTTGCATTTCAAACAATAGTGTACAGAGGTTCCAATTTCTCTGCATCCTCACCGACACTCGTCTTTTGGGGTTTTTGGTTTGTTTTGGTGGGGTTTGATAATAGCCATCCTAACAAGTGTGAAGTCATCTCTCATTGTGGTTCTGATTTGCATTTCCCTGATGATTAATGACAGTGAGCATTTTTTCACGTACCCATTGGTCGTTTGTATGCATTTTTTTGAGAAATGTCTATGCAAGTCCTTAGGAGTTATTTTTTTTTAAAGATTTTATTTTATTTATTTGAGAGAGAGAGACAGTGAGAGAGAGAATGAGCGAGGAGAAGGTCAGAGAGCGAAGCAGTCTCCCCATGGAGCTGGGAGCCTGATGTGGGACTCGATCCCGGGACTCCAGGATCACGCCCTGAGCCGGAGGCAGTCGTTCAACCAACTGCGCCACCCAGGCGTCCCAGGAGTTATTTTTTTTTTTACTTGAGTTATTAGTTTTGTTGTTATTGTTGAGTTGTAGTAGTTCCTTATGTATTTTGGAAATTATTCTCTTAAAAGATGTATGGCCAATATTTACTCCCATTCTGTAGACTGTTTTTTCCTTTGCTGTGCAGAAGTGTTTCAGTATGACATAGTCTATTTTTGCTTTTGTTGCCTGTGCTTTTGGTGTCACATCCATGAAATCATTGCCTGGACCAATTTCATGAAATTTTTACCCTATGTTTTCTCCCAGGATTTTTGCAGCTTCAGGTCTTACACTTAATTTTGAATTGATGTTTGTATATACGGTACAAGAGTTTCATTTCATTTTTTTGCATATGGACATCCAGCTTTCCCAGTACCATTTGCTATAGAGACTGTCCTTTCCCCATTTTGTACTCTTGCCATCACCGTCAAAGATCAGTTGACCATATGTGCATTGATTTATTTCAGGACTCTCTATTCGATTCCATTGTTCTATATGTCTATCTTTATGCCATTACCATATTACTTTGATTACAGTAGTTTTATAATGTATTTTGCATCAGAAAATATAATGCCTCCAGTTTTGTTCTTCTCACTCAAGGCTGATTTAGCTATTTGTGGTCTTTTGTGATTGGATGCCTTGTCTTTTCCTTGCCTAATTGTTCTACTGGCACTTGCAGTATTATGTTAGAAAGAGATGACAAGAATGGGCATCCTTGCCTTGTTCTTGACCTTGGAGGAAAAGCTTTCAGTCTTTCATGGTCAAGGGTGATGTTAGCTGTGGAGTTTTCATCTTTATTACGTTAAAGCACCTTCCTTCCATTCCTATGATGTCGAATTTTGTCAAATACTTTTTCTGCATGGAGATGATCATATGCTTTTTATCCGTTATCTTATTAGTCTGATGCATCATTTTAATTGATTTTTCATAGGTTAAACCTCCTTGTATTTAAGGGATAAATTTCAGTTGGTCATGATGTATGATACTTTTATTGTGCTATTGGATTCAGTTTGCTAGTACCTATTGGGGATTTTACATTCACATTCATCAGAGATATTGGCCTATGGTTTTCTTTTCTTGTGGTGTCTTTGTCTGGCTTTGGTATCAGGACAAGCCTAGCCTCATAGAATGAGTTTGGAGATGTGTCCTCTCTCCAACTATCATATGATCTCCCTGATATGTGGAAGTGGAGATGCAACATAAGGGGTTTTGGGGGGTAGGAAAAGAATAAATGAAACAAGATGGGATTGGGAGGGAGACAAACCATAAGAGACTCTTAATCTCACAAAACAAACAGGGTGGCTGGGAGGAGGGGGGCAGGGAGAGGGTGGTGGGGTTATGGACATTGGAGAGGGTATGTGCTAGGTGAGTGCTGTGAAGGGTGTAAACCTGGCGATTCACAGACCTGTACCCCTGGGGCTAATAATACATTATATGTTTTAAAAAATTTTTTTAATTGAAAGGAAAAAAAAAGGGTATGTGTATTTTATTTTTTTTAAAGATTTTATTTATTTATTTGACAGAAATCACAAGTAGATGGAGAGGCAGGCAGAGAGAGAGAGAGGGAAGCAGGCTCCCTGCTGAGCAGAGAGCCTGATGCGGGACTCGATCCCAGGACCCTGAGATCATGACCTGAGCCGAAGGCAGCGGCTTAACCCACTGAGCCACCCAGGCGCCCCAGGTATGTGCATTTTAAATTTAAGTAGCTATGACCAAATTACTTGCCTAAAAGATTGTGGTAATTTTTACACTCTGAAAAAGGTGGGGGATAGAGTGGCTCTCCATCTGGAAGAAAATAGTTAGAACCTTGTCTCACACTATAAACAACAATAAATTTCACAGAGATTAATACATAAATACAAAAAATGGAACCATTTCCTATTAAAATAGGAAAAAATAAAAGATAACATTTGTTTAACTTCAAGATTAGTTTAGCCCTTTTAAAAAAAGACTGGAACTGAGAAGCCATAAAGAAAAAACTGAGAGGCCCCTGGGTGGCTCAGTAGGTTAGATCTCTGCCTTCTGCTCAGGTCATGATCTCGGGGTCCTGGGATCGAGCTCTGTGTTGGGCTCTCTGCTCAGTGGGGAGCCTGCTTCCCCCTCTCTCTCTGCCTGCCTCTCTGCCTACTTGTACTCTCTCTCTCTGTGTCAAGTAAATAGATAAAATCTTTAAAAAAAAGAGAGAGAGAGAAAACTGATGTACTCAACCACATAGATATTTAAACACATAAACAAACCCAAAAGAGAAATGAATAGAGTGAGAGAGAAGCTTACAAGATGTGACAAAGGGATACCACCAATACAGTAAGAAAGAAATATATAAAAAACTAATAGAGGGGTACCTGGTTGGCTCATGCCATAAAGCATGCAAATCTTGATCTCGGGGTTGTAAGTTCGAGCCCCATGTTGGGTGTACAGATTCCATAAAAAAAAACACAAAAAATTAAATCTTAAAAAAAATCTAATCAAGAAATGGGCAAAAGATAGTTACAAAAATTGATAGAGAACTATAAACAGCCAATTAACTTATGAAATGTTCATCCTCAGAGGTAGTACAAAAAACACACACTTAACCATTATCATTATTCCCCAAAATGGCAAAAATGGGAAATATTGCTAATATCTAACGCTATTGGACACTGGGCCCTGTTGGTCACTCTGACAAGGGAACCATTTTAAATAATCAATTAGTCAATTGCACTTTCACACCTTACTTTTTTTGCTCCATTGACTGCATCTCCAAGCAAAAGATATTTTATCACCAGCTGCAGAAGGTAACACCTGAATGAGGTGTGAAACAACACGGATCAGCAGCTATAGCACTTGGAAGCCCACTCACAGGGCTGAGTGTTAGGAGCAATGCTCCTGCTTCCCCTTTCCAAATATTCTATAATGTAATCTTCACAATTCAGGGAGCAGGGGAATTAGCAGGAGAAAAAAAATAACATTCTCGTATTTTCCCTGAGCATGCAGCTTTAGAACCTCATCGTGCAGTCCATAAGCAACCTACACTTTGGCCAACAGCATGAATTCACTAAGAACAAAATTCTCACTTCAAAATAAAGCCTTTGTTTTATTTTCTTCTTCACTTACAAGCAGAGAAAGAGGAAGGACCCCGGGAGCTTTAGGAGGGGCTCTTGATCCACATAAAGAAAGAAACACTGTCCAGAAAGGGAACCTCAGGTTCACCAGGTCGCCTTTATCATATAGAAGAGGAAACCCTAGGCGAGGAAAAACAAGACCTCAGAAAACACACAGGTTGGAAATGTATAGTTGTTGCCACTGGATTTTGATATAAATCATTCCAAAGGGATGCTTTTTTTTTTTTTTTTTTTTTTTAAGATTTTGTTTGTTTGAGAGAGAGAGCACAAGGCAAGGAGGGGTAGGGGAAGAAGCGGGCTCCCTGCTGAGCAGGGCTCCATCCCAGGACCCTGAAATCATGACCCCATCAGAAGGCAGACGCTTAACCAACTGAGCCACCCAGGGCTCCCTGATCATTCCAAAGGAGTTCCTTACCCGCTTTCGTCCAGCCCCTTCTCTGTGGTCACGGGCTTGCAGAAGAGGGAGCCTTCTGGTGCAGTGTAACCACTAGGTGGCACTGCGCACTGCTGGGTTAGTTCTGGTAAAGGAGCCCCCTGTCCAGCTACTGTGTTTCCGTTGGCTGTGGACGGGGTCCTTTCCATACCTGCTAAATCATAATTTTCCTCCAAAATTTATAAACTTAGCCAATTTTAAGAACCACTTCATTTTTCTTAGAAAGGATAGAATTTTGGTTCATGAATTGGGAGGGACTTTCACTTGGAACATTTTCTGGAATTAGTCCGTTCCTAATTGTTACTGTAAAACTCACGCAGCCTCTAGGGGCTCCTCAGCGCGCCCAGGACCGGATGAGCTTTGAGTTACACGACCGGAGGACTAGTGTGTGGATTGCAGAGTGTATAGAAATGCTTCCTGAGATCCAAGAAAAAAACGAAAACCTCCAGAACAAATCATGCTGAACACTTCGGTGTGCTCCTCACAAACATTTTTTTTTTTTTCCCCCACCACAAACTGTTTTTAAATAAGCCTTTCAGGTGATTTCTGAGGCTAAAGTGTTGAAACACTGTTTTACGAGATGCATAATTAAAAGGCAATTTCCCTTCTGACCCAGGCACCATCCTGCCGGCTATTTGTCTAGCTTCAGCAAGCCTGCGGGAGTGATGATAAAAAGCATTCCTGGGGTCTGGTTCTATATTTCCCTGTATGGAGAATGCCACCCATGCTGGGCATCAGAAAGAGCACACAATTAGCTGCAGCCGTTGTTCAAGACTGTTGTTACAAAGCCCGGCACACACAACAGGTGTTCAGGGGATATCTGTTGTCAACAATAAAATAAAACATTTTATAGACATAGTACTATATACATTGAACCTCATATACATAATATTGAGTAAACGAAGCCAAACACTGAAGTTTACACACTCTGACTTCATTAGATGAATACCAAGAAAGAGCAAGACTAAAAAGGACAGAAGTCAGAAAAGGGCTTGCCTCTGAAGAGGGAGGATTGACTGACAGAAGGAAGTATTGACAGATGGCAGAATGAAGGCGTGTCTGCGATGCTGGAACAAGACCTGGGTGATGGCTACACCGGTGCATAGATACATAAAAAAGTCAAAAGCCCGGGTGGAAAGGAAAACAGGAAAACAAACATGAAAACAAAAATAAGCTAAAGGAAAAGCATAGAACTACAAGAAATACAAAGGACCGTAATTTATATAATTGGAGTCTTTAAAAAAGAAAACAAAGCAATGGAACAGAACGAGAATTTAAAACTATAATCCAAAAAACATTTCAGAAATCACAAACACCTGAATCTACATATTGAAAAACCTGCCAACTACCTGAGAAAATTAACTTAAAACGATAGACTCTGAGACATATCTTGGCAAAACTGTCAGATTGTAAAGATAAAAACATTCTGAAATCCTCCAGACACAAAAGGACATAATTTGCAAGTGTAAAAGAATGAGCTGAGCACCAGACTTCTCAAAAGCAGCATAAAAGGAAAGCAAAAATGGAGTGGCATTTTCTAGAAACTGAATGAAAAAAAGTGTGATCCATGGAAGCCAAACACTTTTTCAAGTGTCAAGACAAACATTTTTTGGAATTTAGGACCTTTTCTGAGGTATCTTTTAGGGGTTAAGCTTCATCCAACCAAGAGATGACTTGGAAAATTTATCAAAGGGCTAGTGGGGGGTCCTGGCTGGCTCAGTTGGTAGAGCACGTGACTTTTGATCTCAGGGTCCTGCGTTTAAGCCCCACATTGGGTACAGAGATTGCATACATACATACATACATACATATATGTATACAAAAACACAAAGGGCTGGTGGTATTTTAGTACAGATCACTGCAGATCAAAGACTAAAACAAAGGTAGAAATGAGGGTAGAAGACCATAGTACAAGTGTAAGACATTGTGACAAAGCAGAAATCATGCAATCAAAAGATGGGACAAGGAGGAAAAAAGGGGAAATGTTGATTGATTGTCTCAGAGTCAACAGGTAGGGATTAAAAGAGGCCGTTAAAACTGATGATCTTGCGGATATATGTCAAAAAATTTTCTTAAAAAATGGGGGACACCAGGGTGGCTCAGTTGGTTAATCATCTGCCTTCGGCTCAGGTCATGAATCCAGGGTCTTGGGCTTGAGTCCCACATGGGGCTCTTTGCTCAGCGGAGAGCCTGCTTCTCCCTCTGCCTGCCTCTCCCCCTGCTTGTGCTCTCTCTGTCTCTCTCTGACAAATGAATAAATAAAATCTTTAAAAAAAATTCTTAATAATGTATTCTTTATTAGGTCATGAGAAAAACTTCAGTAAGTTCTATCAGGTGGATATTTTATGGACAACATTCTCTGATCACAATATAATAAGACTAGAAAAAATTAACTAAAAAAATTTTAGGAGGCGCCTGGGTGGCTCAGTGGGTTAAAGCCTCTGACTTCAGCTCAGGTCATGATCCCAGGGTCTTGAGATCAAGCCCTGAGTCGGGCTCTCTGCTCAGCAGGAAGGCTACCTCCCCCTCTCTCTGCCTGCCTCTCTGCCTACTTGTGATTCCTGTCTGTCAAATAAATAAATAAAATCTTTTTTAAAAAAGTTGTAGGTTTCTTAAATATTTTAATTTATAAAATTTTTAAATTGTATATTTAAACAAATTTCAGTTTAAGAGGAAATGAAACAAGAAAAAATTATTTTGTAACGCTGTGTGGTGATGGATGTTAACTAAATGTATTGAGGTGATCATTTATGTGAACTAAATTTATGTGGTATACATATGCATGTGGTATACATATATATATATATATATATACACATATGCCAATTACATCTTAATTTTTAAAAAGAAGAAATACAAACTTTAGTTGTGGAATTTCTAAAACAATGATTAATGAAAATACTCCATCTCAGAATCTATGGGATACAGTAAGACTATGATCTAAGTAAATTCACAGTACAACAAAATACTTTCATCAATTAAAAACAACAGAATAAAAGTTAATTAAATTATTAGCTCAAAAGACTAGAAGGGAAAAATAGGAAAAGAACAACAAAATAAACCAAAAGAAAGCCCAAGGTAGGAAATAATAAGGTAAGAGTAGAAACTTAAAGAGTCAAGGAATAGAAAAGTAGAAAATCTAATTAATAAATCAAAATCCTGGTTTCCTGAATAACTTAACAAAATAGACAAATCATTCTCTAACTTGATCAAGAAATAAGGGAGAAAGCACAGATGTACAAAGTAAAAAACAATGAGAGATATACCATGGAAACAGAAGAAATTTTAAAAATCATGAGAGAAAATAAATAAATAATAATCATAAGAGATTAATTTGCAAAGCTCTATGCAAATAAAATTTTAAAACCTAGATAAAAGGTATATCTTCCTTTGGAAAAATAGAGAGGTGTAAAAGTTGGTGAACAAAAAGTAAAAACATCTATATTGCAGATGACACGATAGTGTACCTGGTAAGACCTTGAGAATCAAGAATAAAATTAACCCAATTGGTAGAAGAAGTCTGAGATATAACAAGATATAAAACTAACACACATAGATCAAGAGCCTTCACATGAATTAATAACAACCACTTAGAGGATATAATAGAAAAGAAAACCCCACTGACAGTAGCAAAAAATTAAGTATATAGAGGTAAATTTAACAAGAAATGTAAAAACTTGTATGAATGAAACTTTACAGTATTTCTGAAAGATAAAAAAAAAGACTCAATCGAATGATAAAACATTTTCTTTTTTTTTTTAAGATTTTTATTTATTTATTTATTTGACAGAGAGAGATCACAAGTAGGCAGAGAGGCAGGCAGAGAGAGAAGGGGGAAGCAGGCTCCCTGTTGAGCAGAGAGCCCGATGTGGGACTCATGACATGAGCCAAACGCAGAGACTTTAACCCACTGAGCCACCCAGGCACCCAATAAAACATTTTCTATGACAACACAGTGTAAAGGTATAAATTATAAATTAATTTATAAAGTTAATATACTCCCAATAAAATAACAACAGTTGATAATAAAATTCATATAGAAAAACAAACCGGAAAGAATCACCAAAAAAATGGTGAAAATGAAGTACAGGGGCACCTGGGTGGCTCAGTGGGTTGAGCGTCTACCTTCAGCTCAGGTCGTGGTCTCAGGGTCCTGGGATTGAGAGCCCCACATCCAGCTCTCTGCTCAGCAGGGAGCCTGCTTCCACCACTGCCCCCCCCACCGGCCTCTACCTACTTGTGATCTCTATCAAATAAATAAATAAAATCTTTAAAAAAAAAAAAGTACAGTGAGGACCTAACCCTACCAAACATTAAAACATTCAATAGGGGCACCTGGGTGGCTCAGTGGGTTAAAGCCTCTGCCTTCAGCTCAGGTCATGATCCCAGGGTCCTGGGATCGAGCCCTGCATCGGGCTCTCTGCTCGGCAGGGAGCCTGCTTCCCCCTCTCTCTCTGCCTGCCTCTCTGCCTACTTGTGATCTCTGTCTGTCAAATAAATAAATAAAATCTTAAAAAAAAAAAAAAAAAAAAAAACCATGCAATAAAGCCTCTACATTTAAAGCAAACTGGTACAAATGGCCAAACAGATTGACACTAAAACCGAAAAGAAATCCCAGAAAGAAACCCTAGTAGTTAAGGAAATTTGTATACAACAAAAGTGGCATCTGAAATCACTGGGGTAAATAAGAGGCAAATGAGTAGCCTTTTGGAAAAAGATAAAATTATATCCATACCTTATTCCATGCACAAGAATAAACTCCAAACTGATGGAAGACCTAAATGGAAAAAAAGAAAGAAAAAAAAAAAAACCACGTAAGTTAATAGAAGAAAATATAGGTAAAATCTTTTTAAATCCAAGTACAGGTTTCCCCTACTTCTGCAAGTAGAATGTTACTATGAAACCTTTTGTAAGCCAAAATAAAATAAACCAAAGAAAACACTTACCGTGATATGGAAAAATGTTTGAGCATGCCCAGACCCAAAAAATAACCTCTTCTAGGCTCTTCTGATAACTTAGGGCACATCTTGCTAACGGATGCACAAAATAGATGGAGGTAGACACACACACTCACAGACACTCACAGACACGAGCTCCTGCCCAGCCTGATGCTGAGGTCCTCAGTGCTGCGCCTGGGAGGAGGCAAGGGAGGAAGCAAGCCAGCGAGGGGAGGAAGCGAAATGGGGCCGCTCTCTCTGCTCGGGGTTGCAAACTGCCTCCAGGACTTCTCGTGGCAAAACCAACACTGAATGATTGTTTTTGCCCTTCACCTCTCTTCATAGAAGCAAAAAATCCTCTTTAGATCTCTGTCCCTTAGCAAAAACAGGTCCTAACGTAGGGCTCTTGTCAGAGTGAAATGGCATCATGAAGATTTTTGAAAAATGGGGAAAAGTTTTCAAATTAAAGATCCAAGAGTAATAAAAGATTGATAAACGTGACTATGTACAAATAATTTTTGAAAGGTAAAAACAATACCACAAAGTAAAAAGGTAACTGGTACACTAGGAGAAAATATTTGCAACACACATGACTGATAAAGGGCTATTATCACCCGCTTATTTTTAAACTCTGAAACTGAAGAAGACCAAAACCTCAACGAAAAAAATGAAGGGAATAGGTACGAACAGATAATTCACACAGAAGTACAAAAATGGTCTTTAAAATAAAGATGTTCAATCTCACTCATAATTAGAGAAATGAGAATTGAAACTACACTCATATACCACTTCTCACTTACCAGATTGGCAAAAATTGGGAGGGAAAAAAAAAACAAAAACCAAACTTGTGACAGTACATTCTATTGGTAAGGCTGTGGGGAAACAGGTACTGTCATAGATTGCTAGGTACAAATCAAAATGAGGGGGTGCCTGGGTGGCTCAATTGGATAAGCATCTGCTTTTGGCTCAGGTCCTGATCCCAGGGTCCTGGGATCCAACCCCAGATCTGGCTCCCTGCTTAGCGGGGAGTCGGCTTCTCTCTGCCCTTCTACCCAGCCCCCGCTCATTCTCTCTCTCTCTCTCAAATAAGTAAATAAAATCTTAAGAAAAAGAAAAGAAATCACAATCAGTACAACCTTTTAGAAGGGAATTTGGCAAAATCTGACAAAGTACTCACAGGCTTACCTTTTAGCCTGGCAGTGCCGCCCTGGGCGGGTCCCCAGAACATACGCCTCCACCAGGGTGAACCTAGCTGGGGACAAAGTTGTCCACAGCTGTATTGTGTATGGTTGCAAGATCCAAACTCCCCCATACACAAGAGTGTTTGAATAACCCACGATACTTCCACGAAACAAAGGGCGTCACATGGTAAATACAATGTGGAAGATCTCCATGAACTGATAGGACGTGATTTCCAAGGCACATCGTTCAGTGAAAAAAGCAAGGCGCAGAAGAGCTTTTATTGAGACCCTTCCAGAACAGTGGCATGAGGCGCTCCAGCGGAAACAAACTGGTGGAAGTTAAGAAAAGAGAAAGGAGGGGCGCCTGGGTGGCTCAGTGGGTTAAAGCCTCTGCCTTCGGCTCAGGTCATAATCTCAGGGTCGTGGGATCGAGGGAGCCTGCTTCTCCTGTGTCTCTGCCTGCTGCTCTGCCTACTTGTGATCTCTCTCTCTGTGTCAAATAAATAAATAAAATCATAAAAAAAAAATTAAAAAGAGGCAGTAGACAATTGAGGCCAGACGACTTAGGGTCAAATACAAGATCTACCACTCATTTGCTAAATTCCCAATTTCTCTGGGCCTCAGTTTCTTTATCTGTAAAATGGGAATGATGCTAGTGCCTGTTTCTGAGTTAAGGTGAAGATTAAATGAGTTAATGTATATAAAACAATATCTGGTGCATAGTAAGCACTAAATAAACATTAGGTGTTATTATTATCATTATTATTCAGGCAAGACACTTCCAATCTTCTGCCTTGAAAACAGAATCCTGGCTCTCACTTCATAGGAGGGTAAATTCTGGGGTTAGAAAAAGCTGGGTTGGAGAAGAAGGCTCATTTATTCTCTTTGCCCTTTTTCCTGGGGAAGGGGGAGATTATGCCCTTATTTTCTCCTATTGTATTTTGGTGAGCTTGGGGAAGGAGCAGAAGTGATATATCAGTTTATCCCCCAAAGTTCCAGGAAGGATTTATCAAGCAAAAGAGCAGTAGAAAGTCTTACTACTAAGGAGCTGAGGTGATCTGATGACATAAAAATTTAAATCATATATATTAAAAGCATCATAAGTAAAATCTTAACATCATAAAAGATAAACAACCAAGTGTGGAAAGGACTTGCAACAAAGGTAGTATGGAAATAAAGACCTACTCCTGTAAGAACTCAGAGCTCCTGATCCAGGGAGTCACCACCCACACACGCTTTGGGCAGAGACTGAAAGCCTGCAGGGGAGTGAGAAAGCCTTGTGGCTGCATGGAGGTAGGTGGGGATGTGCTTTTATTAATTTATTTATTTATTTATTTATTTATTTGATGGACAGAGATCACAAGTAGGCAGAGAAGCAGGCAGAGAGACAGAGGAGGAAGCAGGCTCCCTGCTGAGCAGACAGCCTGACGTGGGGCTCTATCCCAGAACCCTGGAATCATGACCCGAACGGAAGGCAGAGGCTTTAACCCACTGAGCCACCCAGATGCCCCTCAGATGTGCTTTGATTGGAGGTTTTGGACCCAGAGAATGCGGGTGCAGGCTAACTAGACGCAGAGCATCTTATGTGATTAGTTGGGGGGAGGGGAGGCAGATGTTTGGTTTTCTCAAGCTGATCCTGAGTTGGAAATTGGAAGGAGGAAGCAAAAAAATGGGGAAAGCAACAGTCACTGATCAAGCCCTGATGTTGTGGGCAGGTTACTAGAGAGGTTGTGGTTTGGTGGCCTGGATGGGCTGCTGCAGGGGCTCTGAGACAGAAGTCTATGGTCCCATGCAGTCTGACTGTTGTCTGTATTTACACTCAGTCTCCCAGTAAGTTAAGGTGTATAATATGTGAAGCTTATACAAAAGGGATAAGAAAAACCTAGGTGTCTCCAAAAGATTAAACCATCAAAGGATACAAAGTATGATTTTTATATTTGTAATTAGAAGTAGCCAATTCAGTAGATTCAAATCACAGTTAAGTTTGGTTTATGCATATCTGATTGCAAACGCTCAAGAAAAAAAGAAAGCGGTTCACTCTCTTGAGTGTGTGTCACAGGCAATGCAGACTTGGCATGGCTTTGTTTTCAAGAAACAAACTGTAGAATTAATTATGATGCACAGAGAAACACTGATAATGAGTAAGAGGAACTGATAATATCAGCTACAGACGATACAATTAATATTTTATGCATGATTTAAGACAGTATTTTCAAACTATGGGTTATGATCCATTAGGGGGTTTGAGATCAATTTACAGGGCAATCAGTATTTTTTTTTTAAATAGACTGATATAGAATAGATCAGAATATTGTCTTTTTGCCTTATCAGTTAACTTTTAGAACCCAACATTTGGGTAAAATGTGATACCAGTGTCAACACTGAAATAATTCAACCTCATAGGAGAAGTATGTAGGGATAAAACAAGATACTGTTTGTCTGAACAGAACTACATCAGGGGCACCTGGGTGGCTTAACATCACTAATCATTAAAGAAATGCAAATCAAAACCACAATAAAATACAACCTCACACTCATTAAGATGCCTACTAAAAAAAAGTGTTCCCAGGGATATGGAGAAATTGGCTCCATTATGAAACATTGGCCGGGGGGCACCTGGGTGGCTCAGTCCGTTAAGCAGCTGCCTTCAACTCAGGTAATGATCCCAGGATCATGGGATCGAGTCCCACGTGGGGCTACTTGCTAAGCAGAGATCCTGCTTCTCCCTCTGCCTACTGTTTCCGCCTGCTGTGTTTTCTCCCTCTCTCTTTGACAAATAAATAAAATCTTTTTTTTTTTAAGATTTTATTTATTTATTTGACAGAGAGAGATCACAAGTAGGCAGAGAGGCAGGCAGAGAGTGAGAGGAGGAAGCAGGCTCCCCGCTGAGCAGAGAGCCCGATGCGGGACTCGATCCCAAGTCTCTGAGATCATGACCTGAGCCGAAGGCAGGGGCTTAACCCACTGAGCCACCCAGGTGCCCCATAAATAAAATCTTTAAAGAAAAAAAAAAAGAAACGGTGCGACTGAAAAACGATGCAGCCACTACAGAAAATGGTATAGCAGTACCTTAAAAAATTAAAAATGGAAAGCCGCATCATCCAGCAACCACACTTATGGATATATATCCTAAAGAATTGCAAGTAGGTTCTCAAAAAGACATTTGCACACCCATGTTTGTTTTTTTAAAGATTTTATTTATTTATTTATTTGACAGACAGAGATCACAAGTAGGCAGAGAGGCAAGGAGGGGGCGCGGAGCAGGCTCCCCGCTGAGCAGAGAGCCCAGGGCGGGGCTTGATTCCAGGACCCTGAGACCATGACCTGAGCCAAAGGCAGAGGCTTTAACCCACTGAGCCACTCAGGTGCCCCCACACCCATGTTTATTAGCAACACTATTTCACAACAGCTAAGAGGGGAAGCACCCCAAGTACGTATTGATAGATGAATGGATAAACAAACTGTGGTATATACACATAACAGAATACTTAGCCTTCAAAGGGAAGGAAATCCTGTCCTGTTACCATGTGGATGAACCTTAAGGACATTATGCTAAGCGAGATAAGCCAGTCGCAAAAAGACAAATACTGAATGATTCCACCTACATGAGATATCTAAAGTAGTCAAATCCATAGAAACAGAAAGTAGAGTGGTTACAGGGATTAAAGGGAGGGGATATGGGTTCAATGGGTATAAAGTTTCATTCGGCAGGATGGAAAGGTTTTGGAGATCTGCTGCATAACACTGTGAATATACTTAACACTCTTGGACCATACACAAAATGATGAAGACTAGATGGAAGAAAGGCAGGCAGGGACAAGCCTTCCCCCGCCCCCCGCCCCCAACAAGCCGGGAGAAAACCAGCCTTGATTTTATACCATCCTGGAAGGAGCCCCCCCCCCGCCTTTTCCCACCTAATAGATGACAAAAACCTGATTGGATGACACTAGCGGAGAAGGTTAATCAGATTAAAACCACCCACCAAAAAGCCCATAAAAACCCTTAGACTTAAAAAGTTTGATGGCTAGGGGCGCCTGGGTGGCTCAGTGGTTTGCTCCTCTGCCTTCGGCTCAAGTGGCTCAGGTAAGCAGGGAGCCTGCTTCCCCCGCTCTGCCTCCTTGTGATCGCGCGCTCGCTCGCGCTCTCTCTCTCTCTCTCTCTGTGTCAAATAAATAAATAAAATCTTAAAAAAAAAAAAGCTTGGTGGCAACTTTTTTGGGTTGCCTCCCTGTTCAGGAGCTTTGTGCTTTTGTCGTTCAATAAACTTTACTATCACTCAGTGAACTTTGCTTTGCTGCCCACCTCTCTGGTCTACCTCTTCATTCTTCAAAGGGGCTTGACCAAGAACCACAGGCACAAAAGGAGAAGAAATCCCGTGACAATAATAATGGCTAAGATGGAAAGTTTTATGTGTCTTTAGCACAATTAAAAATAAAATTTAGGGGCACGTGGGTGGCTCAGGCAAAGCGTCTGCCTTCAGCTCAGGTCATGATCTCAGGGTGGTAGGATAGAGCCTCACATCCAGCTCTCTGCTCAGAGGAGAGTCTGCTTCTCCTTCTCCCTCAGTGCTCGCTCTCAAATAAAATTTTAAATAAAATTTAAAAGTGAATTACTTTAAGGTTTTATTTTTAAGTAATCTCTGCACCAAAGTGGGACTTGAACTCACCACCCTGAGCTCAAAAGTCACATGCTGTACTGACTGAGCCAGCTAGGTGCCCCCCAAAACTATTTTAACTAAAAGAAGATAACCATTTGTTACCACCTTCCCAAAGCTTTTTAGTGATAATCTTAAATGTTGGTGAGACTTTAATGAGTAGTCTTACCGTTACTGGTAGAAGCATCTCTTACAAGAAAGCAGTTTGACAGAATCTTTCAAGAGACCTTGGGGCTGCTGGGTGGCTCAGTGGGTTAAGCCTCTGCCTTTGGCTCAGGTCATGATGCCAGGGTCCTGGGATCCAGCCCTGCATGGAGCTCTCCACTCAGCAGGGAGCCTGCAACCCGCCCGCCACCCACTGCCTGCTGTTTTGCCTACTTGTGATCGTTCTCTCTGTCAAATAAATAAAATCTTTTTTAAAAAAAGAAAACTGAAAGTATTAACACCTTTCAGCTCAGTAGATCTATTTCTAGCAATCTATCCTAAGGGAAAAATTTTAACGTGGACAAGGATTTGGGGACAAAGATGTTCATTACATTCTTTTACTATTTAAGAGAAAAATTGTAAGCAGTATAAATATTGAAAACGTGGCAACAGTAAAGAACATTTGGACATCAGAAAGTGAAGAAAATGTCTTAAACTCTCATGATGCCATGCCATAGAGTTATCCAAACGCATATTCATAAATGTTAATGGAAAAATGTGTATGATACAATGTTGTTAGGATAATTTTTTTTTAAAAGATAAAATCATGACTCTCACAGAAATATAAAGAGCATTCATCAAAGATTGAATTTCACTCATTCATTAATGAGGGAACCAGTAAGGTGTTAAAACCAGTTCAAACAAGAATTCAAATAATCCCACAGAAGCAGGTCAATCAGGAATACTTTAATGAATTTACAAATAGATACAAAACTGACTCTATCTACTTAGAGATTTGGAAATCTATCCCTCCACCCCCCCCCAAGAAATTTGCATATCTATGGGCCAGAGTAATTTGCATCTCTACCTCTCAGTGGAGAAAGTAGTGAACAGGACACGAAGGTATTTTTTTTTTCCTCTTGCCTCCATTTCAAAATCTCTTAGAACTTTTCCTAACAGTTGAAATCATCAGAATATAAAATCAAATATATAGCACTGTCTCAATTAAGAAAAAAAAAAGAGAAATTCACCCTAAATTTTAAGTATGGGGGTTTTTTGTTAATGGTGGAGTTAGTGGCTCATTTGCTTCGTTCATCCTTTCTCTTTGCCAAATTTTCAATAATAAAAACAGTCTTTTTATAATAAAAGTTTTCAAAACTACAACCAGAAGACAGTTTACCTGAAGCACAAAGATCCCAATGACGGTACAATTAAAATTAACTAATACTCAGGAAGTTTTGTATCTAAATCTAAATAAATCTATATACGATCTAAAGAGTCAAGATGAAATGCCTGGGATTAGCTACCTGTGGAAATACTCCCCAAAAGCAATCTTCCTCTGAACAAATATGATGATAAATATTTTTGAGGAGACAAAGCCTGCTTTCAAATTCCTTAGGGAAATCACAATCTAAGTCTACGAGATGAGTTTTTTTTAATTATTAATTCTAACAAGAATTATACTAGGGATGAGATTTGGTAAAGGCAGCTTGTGATCTGCCTGGAGTGGGGGAAGGGTGGGGGGGGTGGGTAGAAAGGGGGGGTGGGCGGGGGGGGGATGAGTCTAAACATAAATGATTTGCCAGTGTTTCCTCAGTAGCTCTCAGAGGAACGAATATACTGATTTGAAAAAAAAAAAAAAAAAAAGAATATACTGATTTGAGACAGCTAGTCCAAAGTACGTCAGGAGAAATATATTTTCTCAGAATAGAGAAGGACAATTTAACTGTTTATTGTACTATGGTTTAAGAGCTACTTCTAAAAGAACATCCAACTCCTTTTGTTCTCCTAAGGTAAATACAAAATGGAGACCAAACTTGAGAATTCCTTGAGCCAAATAAGCAAAACTAAATCTAGTTTATTCACGAACTGAAGTGAAACAGGTTATTTCTTATAAATGTGTCTGATAATCATAATAGAAACTCAGATCAGCTTCCTAAAAATGGCATAAAATAATCACTTCTCACCTATCCCTTACCGTCTGGAAACTCCCCATTGTAATAACCAGTCACTGTCAGGGTTAACAACTTCCTCATTTTCATTCTATAAGCCATCCTATAACTTCAGTAACTCTGAACTTCCTATGTTTCGTATTTGAAAGCTCCCAATTTGCAAACTGTTCATATCTGCACAGTTAGCTCTTACTAAATACCATTTTACTGATCTGGTGCTCGTAATGTCAGTATTTCTGGGTTTTTGACAGTTCTCATTCTCTCTTTACCTCTTCTATTTGATATCATGTAATCATATCCACTAGAATAAGTTGTATACACTTTTAATCCCCTGGTATATGAACCAATGAACCCCAGGTGTGTGGGTGAGTTTCGTCCACTTAGAAACTCATCCTGGGCCTGGGCCTGGACCCGGGTGTCTTCAGAGAGAACTTGAGTCCATCTTGGCGGCACCTCCAACGGGAGATTCTGGGAGGCACCTGAGGGCATGGCTGGTTCTATAGGGGAGAATTGCTTTCTTCCTTAGTAGGCTCAGAGTTCCTATCAGGTAGCCAAGCTTCCCTGAACATAGAGCAATCTCTATCAGATTCCCAAAATACATCTTGGGCAAATTAACCAGGAAAGGAAAACAGAAGATAAAGGATAAACATCAGAGAATTAGAGGCAAACATGTATTTCCTGAAGTCGTGACCATCATTTTCATTTATAACTAGACTTGATCTATCACTAGACAAATGCGCACTGTAAAATAATTTCTTTGTACTTATGATACTAGGCTACTGTTTGCATTTCACAGAGGATTCATTTCAAAACACTCTTATCTTGTCTCAGGAACAGTAGAAGGAAAAGAATTACTCTGATCTCTCCCTAATCTTTTTCAATACAGAGAAGGACCAGGTGTTCCCCTGGGACAGTAGTTCTCAGACTCAATGAGATTAAGGATCATAGAATATATCAAAATGAATACTTCCCTTTAACCACCCTTAAGATTCTGATCTTTTGGGGCGCCTAGGTGGCTCAGTGGGTTAAGCCGCTGCCTTTGGCTCAGGTCATGATCTCAGGGTCCTGGGATCGAGTCCCACATCGGGCTCTCTGCTCAACAGGGAGCCTGCTTCCTCCTCTCTCTCTGCCTGCCTCTCTGCCTACTTGTGATCTCTCTCTGTCAAATAAATAAATAAAATCTTTAAAAAAAAAAAGATTCTGATCTTTTAAAAGCTCCCTGTGTAATCTTACTTACAGCCAGAATGAAGAACCCCTAAGTATAGGGTTTTACCCTTTAAAGGGCTTTCACAGGCCTTCCTTAAACATATTTTAAGTGGCCCTCTCCCTAACCTCAAGCAGTTAAGGGTACACAGTATGTCTTAGTGCAGCCAATTAAATGCTCAGCCTGGAACACTGACTCTTGAGAGAATGACTGCAAAGTCTCTGGGCCAATTAGAAATTATTCGTGAAATTGTGGTAGCATTGAGTCAAGGACAGCAGCACCTGGTGGTGTCTTAACCAGAACTTCGCTAAGTGTGGGCTTGCCTTTCCAGTAAGTGTCTGAACTATCCAGTTCCTTCTAATAAATTCCTTTTCTGGTTAAGTTAACTAGAAGTGGTGTCTGTTGTTTGCAATCTAGAACCAGGGCTGGTTCAGTTAAGTAGGTCCTACTGTTAACCATTTTGCAGATGAAGAAATCAAGTTTCAGAGAGATTAGGTTACTTGTCAGAGGTCCCTTGATAAGTGACAACACCAGGACTCAAATCAAGGTCTTCTTTGCTCATTGCTCTTACCATCATGATATGGACTGGGGAAAATCATAGCGCAACCATAATACTCCCTCTCGACTCACAGAAATAGTCTCAGTGGTTCTCAGACCGGTACGCACATTAGCATCACCTGAAAGTGTGACCAACTTGAATTGCTCGGGGCTGTCCTGTTTTTATTTATTTATTTTTTGTTGATTTATGTATATTTTTTGGTCCTGTTTTTAGCACTGGAAATCCTGAAGCCTTGGGGGAGACTGGGACAGTTCGTTACTCTACTCCGGGGTGGAGGCAGCGGGGTGGGGGTGACCTTAGAAACAATGACAACTGCTGAGGCTGTCCTCCAGAGTTTCTGAGTTAGCTGATCTGTGTGGGACCTAGATACTGGCGTTGGCTTAAGTGTCAGTTCAAAGGATCAGTACAACCAGCTAGGGCCGAGAGTCACTGGTCTGCATGAAATCTTTCAGAGTGTGGCAGCCCCCTCATCAGTCTGTCCTATTTGTCCATCCACGCCTGGCTCTTTTACTGTGGTTAGTATCTACGCAAGCAGGCATTTGATAAAGACTCTGAAATACTAAGATCAGAGGACACGGCAAAAGGTGCCCAGAGCCAAAGGGCTGGTTTCAGTGACTGCCTCCCTGACTCCTTCAAGAAAGAGCAAATAGGGAAATATCAGGGGCATTTAAATGGCCCTGCAGGTGATAATTATGGCTTCTGGGTTTAATCTAGGGATCTCGGGACGGGTAAGGAGCTCTGGAACAGTGGTTAAGTAGTGCTGTATGTGGGAGAAGGGAGTGTGGTGAAGGCTGAATGGGTAAATGAGGCTGGGTTATAAATTGGTGATGACTCAAACTTCTCCGGTCGTTTGGTGACGGAAGTCTGACGGGACTATTCTAGTTGGGAAATAGCTTTGGCTATTAGGCTAAAAAAGCTTTGACTCTAATCTTGCCATCTGACATTGTTACTAAGGGCCGAGGAGAAATCCAGAGGACCAGGTCATTCTTTTAGTCCTCTGTGGTCCTGCTGGCCCTGAAGGAAAAGCCTAGTACCTTGGCATTCCAGAGTTCTTTTTCTCTTAGAAGTTCATTTGTTGATTTATTCACTCATTCAACAAATATGTGTTAGGTACCTACTGTGTACCAGACCCCATGCTGAGGGTACAACACCAAGGAAAACTAATGTGGTTTTTGCCCTTAGGTGGTGTTGTGGGGGTGGGGAGGAGAGACTGATCCCTAACCGAGCCATTGAAAGTAGCATGATCATTGCTAAGGTGGAGAAGCACTGAGCGCTGAAAACACAAGTCGATGAGGTCCAGGAACACCTCCCAGAGGAAGTGTCACCTTGACTGGGACTAACGGGTAATCCGGCTTTAGCCGGGCCAAGGGAAACGCTCTCTCAGGGGGAGAGAAGAGCAAATGTCAAGACTCCACCTGGACAGTGTGAAGCCTTGTCGTAGGTGGAATCATTGCCCCCAAACATCACATCCGAATCCCCAGCATCTGTGAAGAGGGAACCTTACCTGACAAAAAGGGACTGACTCACAGATGTGAGTAAATTAAGGCTCTTGAGATGGAGACATTATCCTGGACTGTCTCAGTGGCCCAGTGTAATCACAGAGTTCTTTTATTTGAAAGAGGGACGTGGCAGATCAAAGTCAGAGAGAGATTTGAAAATGCTGCAGTGCTGGCTTTGCAAATGGAGAACGAGGCCATGGACTAAGGAAAGCCGGCAGCCTCTAGAAGCTGGACAAGGGAAGGAAACTTTTCTAGAGGTTCTCCCAGAGAGCATCCAGAAGGAACACAGCCCTGCTAACTCTTTAATTTTAGTCCAGAAAAACCCATTTTGAACGTCTGACCTCCAGGACTGTAAGATTATATATTTATGTTGTTTTAAACCATGAAGGTTTTGGTAATTTTTAATAAGAATAATAGAAAACTTATACAGGAACCTACAAAATAATAGTCTAGTATGGTTGGACATACTAGACATAGTATAAGGTGCAAATAAGATTAGAAGAGTAAGCAAAATCAGGCAGAGCCTCACAGGGCTTGTTAAGGGTAAGGCTAAAATCCACTTCATCCTTGGGATGCCCTGAAGGATTTTTAAATGGAGGAATGATTGAATGAGGTTTGCATTTTAGGAAATTATATTTGATCTAATTCAGGGATCAGCCACCTTTCCCGGTAAAGAATCAGATAATAAATACTTTATGCTTCCTGGGCCATATGGTTTTTTTTAGGTAGTCATTTTTGTTTTTTGTTTTTTGTTTTCTTAACAAACATAAAACTTAAAAACATAAAACTTGTTGATAGCTCAAGGACCCATATAAAAATGGGCGGGCCCCAGCTCTGAGCCACCCTGTTTCTATTGTTCTCAGCCATCCTTGCAGCTAGGTATGGTGATGGGAGTCAGGATCCCAATTCTAGCTAAAGAGATAAGGGAACATCTCCCAAAGAATTCTGGGAAAACTTTAGCTGTGTTTATGAGAATTTTGGGTGCTGCCTTTCTGCTTTCTCTCTGCCCTTGAACACTGATGTGATGCCTTATCTCTTAAGATAAACCAAAGGGGCTGGGGCGCCTGGGTGGCTCAGTGGGTTAAAGCTTCTGCCTTCAGCTCAGGTCATGATCCCAGAGTCCTGGGATCGAGCCCCGCATCAGGGGGAAGCCCTGCTTCCTCCTGTCTCTCTCTCTCTGCCTGCCTCTCTGCCTACCTGTGATCTCTGTCTGTTAAATAAATAAATAAAATCTTAAAAAAAAAAAAAAAAGATAAACCAAAGGGGCAAAAGCCAAGATTAATAGCGATGACAGGGGCGCCTGGGTGGCTCGGTGGGTTAAGCCTCTGCCTTCGGCTCAGGTCATGATCTCAGGGTCCTGGGATCCAGCCCCAACTCAGGCTCTCTGCTCAGCAGGAATCCTGCTTTCTCCTCTCTCCCTGCCTGCCTCTCTGCCTACTTATGATCTGTCTGTCAAATAAATAAATAAAATCTAAAAAAAAAAAATAGAGATGACAACCCAGACAGAGATGGACTGAAGCAAAGCCACAAGTGCCTATCTCTAGATTTCTTGTAATGGGGAGGGGGGGATCAAGTCCGTTTGAAGTAGGGTATCCTGTTACTTGCGACGGGAAGAATTTCTAAGTGAACAGACAGATGCTAGGAGATTGATTGGGAGGCTCTGCACCAATGGGCGTGGGATGACAGTTGCCCAGACTAGGGCTGTGGTAGTCAGGAAGTGCACGAAGTTGTGGCGGTAGTGCTATCTACCCAAACAGAGAAAGGAGGAGAAAGAGCAGGTTTGGGGAAAAAAAGCGAGAAGTTGAATTCTACAGTCTGGGGTTCCTGTGGGCCATCTCAATGGAGCTGTCCTTAAGCCATCCCATGTGAGAAACTGCTGCTCGGAAAAGAGGTTGAGGTGCCTGTCCTCAGCGTCGATTCATACCTTTTCTTCTTCTTCTTCTTCTTTTAAGATTTTATTTATTTATTTGACAGATGGAGAGAGAGGAAGAGCACAAGCAGGGGGAATGGGAAAGGGAGAAGCAGAATCCCCGTTTAGCAGAGCCTGATGTGGGGCTAGATCCCAGGACCCTGGGATCATGGCCTGAGCTGAAGGCAGATGCTTAAGAGACAAAACCACACAATCGCCCCATACTTTTTTCTTTTAAAGTAGGCTTCATGCCCATCGTGGAGCCCAGTGTGGGGCTTGAACTCACGACCCTAATATTGAGACCTGAGTTGAGATCAAGAGTTGGATGCTGAACTGACTCAGCCACCCAGATGCCCCCATTTTTCCATTCCTAAACCATGTTCAAAAAAATCATATTTGGGGTGTCACCATCTTCGCAGTAGTCCAGCAAGAGCAGCCATGCCGTCTGGATTCACGTTTTCACCAATAAAGAACTGGTAGTTTTTTAAATTAGCAAGGATGTGCTTGATTCGTTCTGTGGCCCCCGTCATTTCTGTCCTCTGTTCTTCAAGTTTGCCTTTGGTTGATTTTGTGTAATCTTTAATGTACTTTCTGTAGGCTTCTTTTGTGAAGTCGGTTTCTTGCAAGGGATGGTTCATGACAGTCTCAACACCAGGGATGACTGAGCTTTCGGTACCCTCCCAGCCTTCAGCAGACAGATCTCCACCAACCAGCGAGTCACCAAGGTTACGCTCTGTCCTACTGACTGTCTTCCCCTCTGCCTCCAGGCACAGTCCATCTGCAATCTCCTGGATCTTATAGATATTGGAGAACATGTCATCATGGCTGAAGAGGTCCTCGCAGATGATCAAAACCATTCTGGAGAGAGACAACGACTGTGTGAGCTCAGCGGGAGCCAGGAGCTCTAAGCCAGTGCAGTAGAGCCTGAACCACGCTGGGTTATGGGGGGGGGGGACAGGTGGAAAAGTGAAAGATGCTTTTCAATACCTTATCTTGTAAGTTAGTTATGACACTTTGGACTGTCTCAACTCTTGCAATTCCTTGAGATAAAAATATCTTTTCCCTGAAATGCAAAACTGTAGTCAATTTAATTGTAAGTTCTTGGGCTACTTGCTCAGTCACACAGATTGAATTCCTTCTGTGAAACAGTCCTAGCAATGCTTACTCCATAGTCTGTCAAAAGCATCTAGTGAGAATCTGTATATGAGCGTCCTTTGTGAACTACACAAAAATGATATTGAGATTAGCTGGGTGTTTATGCACACGTACTTTTGTATACAAAGACTTCATAAGAGTAAAGGGTTTCATATGATCTTTGTAGAATGGGTGGGAGCCCAACTGGTAGAGAAGAGAAGAGATGAATCACTATGTGGGAAAAATGGTAAGATAGGATGAAGAACAGTTCATCAAAAGCAAATAAAATTAAAGAGGAAACATGAGAGGCACTCTTTCAAAATAATGATCATAATGATAATGATGAGGACCGTTACTATCAATCATCACCTACTGTTTTGAAAATTCTTCCCCATGCAGTAAGATATGAAGTAAAATAGAGGAATGAACATCAAAAGGAAGAGAGAAAAATCATTATTTGTAGATGATACAGTTTTAGTCCTAGGAAACTAAAAAGAACGGGTTAAAAGCATTGAAATTAATAAGTGGGTTTGGTTAAACAGCTAGAAACAAATTAATATAGAAAGCAATAGCATTTCTTTAAACAGTTGGAAAAGAGTGGAATCTTCCCTACATGTGATTCTGAGCACACCTACCGCTTACTTCCCAGTCAAGTGCATTGTTCAAGCCAGGTCTTCCCACTGTCCTTTTCCTTCCTTCCCACTGCATTGAGCTACACTGAGAACATCACATGCATCATATATATTTACGTTCATTTGTATCAATGACGAGAAATTTTATCTTGAAGATTCTGTGTTAATATTTTAGGTGGACCAAGATTCTCCAAGAAAGGCACTTAAGAGAGGCCCCTCACAAAATGTGTTTGTGGTTTCTATTGATGCTTATCTCCCTTTCTGTTCCCCTTAGGTCTAGTTTTCCTGCTCTCCCAGTAATAACTCTTTGTTATAAAATATAATAACTTGTAGACTTTGGTGATAAGCCTGTAATAAATGCCAGGGTCTGTCTGCACATGGAAGTAAGCGGTTACCTCTCTCTTTTCTCCACCCATTTATCTCCTAGACATAGGGTCTGGGGAAGGTTTGCAGAGTTACAGAACCATGGCCTCTCTCAGCCATCCACCTGCCTTGTCCACCAACACCCACTGACGATTTTATGGCCCAATCTTAGTGCAGCTCTCCAATCAGATAGGTGAGCATGCTCACGTCCTTAATCTAGAAAATTTTACCTTCTCCGGCCTCAAGGGACTTTGGCCCTAAATTTAATTTAAAGTTGAAGAATGTTGTAGGGACTATGCTGTGACTGGGAGGGCTGAGTAACCAGAACAGAATGTGGGAGAGGAGGGTGGAAAATGCCCCTCTTTTTGCTATTAGCAGGGCCTTCATTCTGGGTCAATTTTGTACCAACAGAAGCACACAGAAGTGCCTAACCAAGGGTTTGGTGCCTCTTGAGTTTCTTCTTGTGACTGCTCTTGAGTTTAGCTTAGCCCTTGTCCTTTCATGCTGATCAGCGCAAAACCAGGCAAAGGAGTAGGAAATGTTACCAGGCTTGGTGGCTTTGCCTACTAGACCCCATAGCTCCATCCACAGCCTGCTGACACAGCTCCTACATTCCCCTACTGTTAACATCTTATATGACACAGTACATTGTCAAACTAAGAAATCAACCTTAGCACATTATTGTAGATGAAACTCCAGACTGTATGTTGCTAGTTTTAACTAGTATTAACTAAACTAAACTAAACTGATTTCAATAGTTCTTTCCAGCTAATGCCTTTTTAAGTTCCAGGATCCAATCCAGGATACTACATTGCATTTAGAAGCTAATATGCTTTTTGCCATTCTATAAATCTCCTTCGACACCCATTTCCAGCCCCATCCCTGAACTGTCTCCTAACACTTAACATCAAACGTAGGGGAGGAGAAGGAGCCAAGGTCCTAAGGTCAGATCTTAAAGCCACCTCAGCATTTCTCATCAGCATTTCCCAAAATGAAATCTCCAGATAAAGAGTTCAACAAGATACTCGGCTACTTTCAAGGAAGGAGAGAGTCTCTAGTCAAATGAATTAAAGATTTTTTTTTGTTTTTGTTTATTTATTTGACAGAGAGAGAGATCACAAGTAGGCAGAGAGAGAGAGGAGGAAGCAGGCTCCCTGCTGAGCAGAGAGCCCGATGTGGGACTCGATCCCAGGACCCCGAGATCATGACCTGAGCCGAAGGCAGCGGCTTAAACCACTGAGCCACCCAGGCGCCCCAAATGAATTAAAGAAATGCTTGATGCCAAATCCCTTCTTGAAGAGGCAAAATTTTCACCAACATGACATAATCTCTGGAAAGTCTTGCAATATATAAACCAGTTCAGTTTGGCCCAGCAAAACTTTTATCAAATTTCAGTCATTTGCATACCATCTTCATGCCTTTTGCCATATTTGCAGTCTGTACTGTTATTGACTTAATATTCTTCTTTTAACCTACTCATCTTTTAAAAAATACTTCTAAAAAATTTTATTTATTTATTTGACACAGAGAGAGAGAGAGACAGCAAGAGAGAACACAAGCAGGGGGAGTGGGAGAGGGAGAAGCAGGCCTCCCACTGAGCAGGGAGCCCTATGCAGGGATCCATCCAAGGACCCTGGGATCATGAGCTGAGCTGAAGGCAGACAATGACTCAGCCACCCAGGAGCCCCAAAAATACATTCTAAAGAGCATTTGATATCACTACTCTCAATGGAAATTTACGTCATTTGCCAAAATTAATTAGAACAGAAAAATGTTAATTTCAACCAAGAACTTCCTAGAGTCAACTCATCTATCACTGGTGGTTCACATATGATGGTCTGGGAGATATTGGTTAACCAGATCCCTTTTTTCAATAACACCTGTTAAAATGCTGGGGAGGGGCGCCTGGGTGGCTCAGTGGGTTAAAGCCTTTGCCTTGGGCTCAGGTCACAATCCCAGGGTCCTGGGATTGAGTGCCGCATTGGGCTCTCTGCTCGGTGAGAAGCCTGCTTCCCCCTTTCTCTCGTCCTGCCCTTCTGCCTACTTGTGATCCCCTCTGCCTAATAAATAAATAAATAATAAAAATCTTTTTAAAAAATAAAATAAAATGCTGGGGAGACACTTTGGGAAAGGCCTAGAAGATCAGAAAATGTACACAGAGAGCTAGTATTAAAGCCCAGACTAAACCTAAAGTCCCTACCTGCATCTCTAGTGCCCTCCTCACAATCCTACTCTGCTTCTGAGGTTGACCTCTCTTGGGCAGGACCAAAGGAGATTCCATGAGGGCCAGAGTTTGTAACACAAAAAGTTCAGATTCCATGTGAGTTGGTTTTGATCCTGAGTGTGGGATTTTAACAGATTCCCACACCTAGTTCTGAAGGCTCCCTATCTTCTTCCACTCTAGGGGCAGAACTTGGATCTGATTCTTTGTCAAAGTACATGGGTACAAAGTGTTTTCTGATTCCCAACTATCATTGCTACCTATATCCCGCCAATTTCCACCTGATCCATGACCTCCTACCTGCACTTTGTCCAGTTCTTCCTAAAGTCATGCTATTTTAAAATTTAATTGTGTTTGAGCAAGAGGGTGTGGCAAAAGGGATGCCTACTGTTAATCAGTAACAGAGAGCAGCAGATACACCAGGTGCTTCCAGCCAGGTGGGGCACGTTTGGCCCTCAGTTCTCCCAAAAGTGGCTCCAGACAGTTGAGTAGGCTCAATTCGTCTCGTGCTCTCGGCTGTTTTCTCATTGCAAGAGGCCAGACCACAGGTGTTGGTTACCCCTTCTCCATTTGGTCAGCTGCTTGATGCCTTGAGTGGATTTGACAACATAATGTGCAGTAATCCTACCCTAGCTGGTTTCTAACATTCAGACCAGATTTGAATGCCACTGGGCTTGATGATGGCTTCTGAGGTCATGCATTCCTTTCTTCATTCAACATATTGAACATGCAGAATAAGCCAGTCTGTGCTATGGTATATATAATAATGGATAACATTTACAGAGCGCTTACTCATGTGTTAGATACTCCTTATACATTATCTCACTTAATCCCGGATAACTTTAGGAAAAAGACACTCTTTTTCCCCATTTTAAGGTTAAGTCACCAGGGCTTGAATGACTTAAATACCTTTCCAAATTTTATGTAAGTATCAAATGACAGATCTGAGATTTGAACCCAGGTATAGATGCTTGATGCCAGAGCTTATACTCTTAGCCCTTAGTCTATACTGCCTCCTTGGGAGAAGGCATGGTTTTTACTCCCAAGGAGTTCACATACTTATAATAGCTATTCTGAGGTCCTTTATTATTTTTTTTAAAGGTTTTATTTACTAATTTGACAGAGACAGTACAAACTGGGGGAGCAGCAGGAGGAGACAGGGAAGCAGGGAGCCCAATGCGGGGCTGGATCCTAGGACCCTGGGATCGTGACCTGAGCTGGAGGCAGATGCTTTTCTATCTGACTGAGCCACCCAAGCACCCCGATTCTGATGTCCTTTAAAAATCTCTGTCGTCAGGACAGGGAGCCTGCTTCTCCCTCTCCCCACGTGTGTGCTCTCTTGCTCTCTGTCACACAGACAGACAGACAAACAAACAAACAAATAAATAAGATCTTCAAAGATCTCTGCCATCTCTAAATAGGTTTCTGTTATTTGTCTCCTCCCTGGTGACTTATCATATTCCCCTTCCTCTCACAACTAATAAGGGGTTTTTTGTTTGTTTGTTTGTTTTGTTTTTTGCTCAGACAGCATCCATTCCCTCTAGCTTCTTTGAAGAAGACCGATCATCAGTGACCAAGCGCAGTTGCAAAAAGAAGACCCAGGGTCTGCTTCACGCTCGGGAAAGGGGACGCCGTGCCTCCTCCTCCTCCTGGTTTCAGGAACTCTACACGTTCAGAGAAACTTCTCTAGTAACGAACTATAGAAACGATCCCTCACAGTATAGTTTTTGCAACTTTTTAAGTTTTACTGAATGTTGTACATTGTGGACACTATATTGTAGAGCTAGATTTGGTTGTCTTCCTTCAAAAAATGTTAGGACTTTTCTTTTTCTAGAAGCAAATTAATTTTTAATTTGGATTAGCCTGATCTTGTTGGAGTTTCTTTCTTTCTTTTTTTTTTTTTTTTACTTTTTTAGGGCTTATCCAGAGTTCCCTTATTCTACAGCGAAAGGACCCCTGTTCCTTAGGCACGAGAGATTTGAGATCCAAACTCAAATCCCAGAGTTAAACAGCAACATCTACTTTCTTTACTTAGAACTCTGATCTCTAGGACTCTGTGAGTCTGTTCTTAGAACCCACTAGGGGCTGTTTTTTTCTCAGGTCTCCTGGATGTTTTCTCCAGCACGTGCAACTTAGCATTCAGTCAAAGACGGGACTTTCATTAAAGGAATCCCTTTGCATAATTTTGGAGCTGCTTTTTGGTGCGGATCTTCCTTTCTTCTAACCTGCCTCACTCATTACAGTCACTACAATAGTCTAGAACCCTGCCTCTTGTTCTGCTGAAGCTCTACCTCCTTGCCCCATGGTTTAGCAAGGTGCCCAGGCAGAACATGGGGTTGAATATGGAGCTCACCTCACATATTTCCAATTTCTTAAGGACCACAGATCAGTGCTACTGCTCAATGCCTACAAATAACTGCTTCATGTATTTTGGAAATTTCATAGTTGTATATGGTGAGAGAGTAAGTAGAGTACCCATTATTCATTTATGGACAGTCCTAGAAAGTCTGGACATTCTTTTTTATAACAATCTGACAATCTCTGAATTTTAACTGGAATTTTAGTCTAAGCACATATTAGAATTTGTTTCTATCGTCTTTTTGCTGTGTATATGCTTTTTCAGTGATTTTTTTTTTTAAGATTTTATTTATTTATTTGACAGAGAGAAATCACAAGCAGGCAGAGAGGCAGGCAGAGAGAGAGAGAGAGAAGCAGGTTCCCTGCAGAGCAGAGAGCCCGATGCGGGACTCGATCCCAGGACTCTGAGATCATGACCCGAGCCGAAGGCAGCGGCTTAACCCACTGAGCCACCCAGGCACCCCTCTTTTTTTTTTTTTTTAAGATTTTATTTATTTATTTGACAGAGAGAGATCACAAGCAGGCAGAGAGGCAGGCAGAGAGAGAGGAGGAAGCAGGCTCCCTGCTGAGCAGAGAGCCCGATGCGGGACTCGATTCCAGGACCCTGAGATCATGACCTGAGCCGAAGGCAGCGGCTTAACCCACTGAGCCACCCAGGCACCCCAATGATTTGCTTTTTCAATGATTTGCTTTTTCATTTTTTTCTTTACAAAAATTAAAAGTTTGTTTGCTTTTTCAATGATTTGCTGTTTTGTTTTTTCTTTACAAAAATTAAAAGTGTCATTTTAAAAATTTCATTTACCTCTCTACAAATTTTAAGGTCTACATACTATTCCCATTCATTTACTAGTTATTCTTGAAAAGTTTATCATGCCTGCTTATACCAACAAGTCTATAGTTCATTATCTGTTCCTCTGCTGAATTACAGTCTTTAGAACACCACTAAACCCTCTACTCCTAACTCATAACTTGTTACTCAGTATTTTCATTTAGTCCTTTAAAACACACAAATGATACATCATAATATTTTTATTTCATATAAATAATGTTTATTTCATGTTACCCACAAGTTCACCAGTTCCCTTGCTATTACTCACCAGATCTCAAGCCTTTGTTCCAAGATATTTTTTTTTCTTTCTGAAGTCATCTTTTTACAGTTCTTTTGGTTAAAAAAAAATCCTTTTGGTGAAGATCTGTGGCAGATTTTCCCAAATATTAATCTCAAAACAGATTTGTTCTGCCCTCATTCTTTTTTAAGATTTGAGAGAGAGTGCACATGCTCACAAGCAGGGAGAGGGGCACCAGCAGAAGCCAAAGATGGGGCTGGACTCCAGGACTCTCGAGATTATGACCTGAGCCAAAATCAAGAGTCCAGCGCCCAACCGACTGAGCTATCCAGGTCACCCTGCCTTCATTCTTGAAAGATAATTTCACAAATTCACAAAAACATTGTTACAGGATTTCCTTCTCCTTCGTGCCCAAGGTTCTTGGTCCTGCTGCTCTGAAAAATAAAGACCAGGCAGAGAGGTGGGCAACAAAGCAAGGTTTTATTGAACAGTAGTAAAGTACATTGAATGAGAGTACAAAACTCCTGAAGACAGAGGAGGGCTCCTTTCAGGTAGTGTTGTAAGGTCCCCCAATAATGGGTCCTTGATTAAAGGAGCGAGACTGATACAAAGCAAAGGTCAAGCAAAGCTTTATTTCGCTCCAAGCATTGAGAATCAAACTGACCGGTCAGGGCCGTCTCTTACAAAAAGGCGACCCCTCCCTGCCTTACAGACTAACTCTTATAGAGCAAAGGCCATGTGGTTGGCCCTGGCCACACACAGGTGGCCAATGAGATTGTAACACACAGAGAAAGTCACACAGTCATGTTAGGTCCCACACAGGTGGCCAATTGAATTACAATTCACCCCATAGTAGCTATTTGAACTAGCCTATCACCTTGGTCAGAATTGGTGCCCAGAAGGTGCCCAAAGGGCGGGGCCCATACTCCTTGGTAGCTAGGGAGACAGTATGCATCCCCCACTGATTGGATGTCTCCCTCTGGCATGACCCACCCTTGTATTTGGGCTTTGTTACCTGGGGACTGGTTTCCAGGGCTTGCTTTTAAGTAAATTATCTTGGGGGGGTGGGGCAGGGTCAGTTTAAGTTTTACTGCAACAAAATCACTGTTTAACCCAGATGGAATCGCTCTAGCTAAATAGGCCCTTACAGTGTAAAATCCTTTTAAGGGTGATTTCTTTTCAGGGTGGGGGCCCTTGTCTGTCTGGGCCGGCCTTCCAATTATCCTTCATCATTTTCTAATTCCAGATTAATAGATTCTTTTGGCACTTGGAAGATGTTGATCAATTTGTTTTCTAACCTGAATTGTTGCTGTACAATCTTCAGTCAGGTGGTCATTCATTTCCAATTATTTTTTCTCCTAAGTTCCTTGTAAAGTATTCCTTTGTGTCCTAGAGTTTATATAAAGTAGGTGTAGAATTTTTTTTTTAAAGATTTTATTTATTTATTTGACAGAGAGAGACCACAAGTAGGCAGAGAGGCAGGCAGAGAGAGAGAGAGAGAGGAAAGCAGGCCCTCCGCTCAGCGGAGAGCCCGATGCGGGACTCGATCCCAGGACCCTGGGATCATGACCCGAGCCGAAGGCAGCTGCCTAACCAACTGAGGCACCCAGGCGTCCCAAATTTGGCTATCTTTTAATTACATTCAAAAGCCACACTAGCATTTACCTTCATCTGTGAGACGGTGAAAAGGATAAAAACCAAATTACTAGAATCGGCTTAACCCACTGAGCCACCCAGGTGCCCCGGTGTAGAATGTTTTACTTACAAGCTTACGATAAATGTTTTGGGTGTTTATGGATCTATGTCTTTTGTTGGAAGTGGAACATTATTATTTATTAAGTTACCAGCGATTTCTTCTCTGTTCTCACTAATTTATCGCTTGGAAATCCATAAATTAGCTTTGTTATTCTATTTTCCATGTTTCTCAATCCCACTTTCAAAATGTTCATACCCTTTTCTTGGATGACATTTTGGGCACTGAGATGATGACCTGAGCCAAAGGCAGACAGATGCTTACCCCAAGTACACTCTATTTCTATTTCAAAAATTCCCACTTTTGGTAGCCGGTCTCTTATTGGCTTGACCATTTTTGTAATTCAATTAAAAATTTCATGCAAAGGTATTCTATATTTTGATTTTATAATTCAGGTATCTGAAGACCATGGAAGTCTAAATCTGCCTGTTGTTCCAATTGTAGGTCATAGTGTTTTATTTTCTCTTACGTTTGGCAATGGCTAAGATTATATGTATTTATCTTTGGGGATCCTACAGGCCTAAACTGTGGATTTTTTTATGCTTCTACTAGGAGCCAACAGGAACCACCATCTTGGGAACTATAGCTTTTTTCAAAGATCTTTCCTTGTTTAGGAATCTGAGGTTCAAGGTTCAAGAAGTCTCTGTGGAACTAGCCCAAGGTTTTGTCTTTGATCAACTGATACACTGATATATTTACCTTCAGGGCAGTACAATCTCCAAGCTTCTTGCTATTCCATCCTGGTTTTAGCATACTTTTTACTATGGACTACTTGAAGATTTTGTTTATGGCAATCCCATGTGATGTATTAACATTAATGTTTTATAGTGTCTAGGCTCCCATATTGATGGAAGTCAGTCATGAAAACTGCTTTTTTTATTTTTTAAAGTTAGTTCTGTGCCCAACTTGGGGTTCAAACTCATGACCCTGAGATCAAGAGCCACATGCTCTATCAACTGAGTCAACCTGATGCCCCTCTTTTTCCTTTTCTTTGAGAAATGATCTGTGGACCATGTGGGGCATTAAGAGTAAATAAGGTAAAATATGCATTTGAAAGTTGATTCAGACCCCCCCCCCATGAAACCATAGTAAACAAGGCAAAGTATATATTTGACTAAAGATTTTGATATGAATTTGAAAAGAAAGCATAACACAGTATCTGGGGGTGGGGGGCGCACACAGGTGGGGGACTGCACCAAAATGGGTAACAGTTGATGGCCTTAGAGGGAGTACTGAATGGTACCAAGGATACATTTGCCCTGGGGACAATTGCTGACTGTAGCAGGAGGCTGAGAATCCAGGATTGGCCCTGGGACGGAAGATCCCAGTGCAGGAACAGCAAGAGATTTTAGCATATATGTGGGGTTGTAGGAAGACATTGGATGTTTCAGGAGTCAAATGAAGACATCTAGTCTTCATATCCCCTTAAGGTATATGCCAAATTTTGAAGCTGTTGGCAGTGCTTTCAACAAGAGGTACACATAAATTTCCTACATATACTGTCTCCTTCCTAGAAAACTCCTAATATCTTAAGCTCTGAAGCTGAGATACACATATGAAGTATAAGGGCCTATTCAGCCGGAGCGGCCCCACCCAAGTTGAACAGCCATTTTGTTGTAAAACTTAAGTTGACCTTGCCCCCCGCCAGGGGAACTTATTTAAAAAGCAAGCCCGGAACATATTTAAAACCAGTCCCTCATAACAAAGTCAAAGTACAAGGGTGGGTCAGGCCAGGTGGAGATATTCAATCAGTGGGGGCGCATACTGTCTCCTAGCTACCAAGGTGATGGGCTAGTTTCCATGGCTACTGTGGGGTGAATTGTAATTCAATTAGCCACAGGTGTGTGGCCAGGCCCAACCACATGGCCTTTGCTCTATAAAAGTTAGTCTGGAAAGCAGGGAGGGGTCATCCTCTGTAAGGGGCGTCCCCGACCAGTCCGTTTGACGGTCGGTCTGATTCTTGATGATTGGCCTGAAGTAAAGGTTTGCTTGACCTTCGCTTTGTATCAGTCTCGCTCCTTTAATCACGGACCCATTATTGGAGTACCCAATATGGGGGGACCCAACAGAAGAACAAGCAGTTACTATAATATTAGTTACACCGAATTAAGATGTGTGGGTTAATTCAAAGTTGAGTCCACTTATTTTATATAATCTGCCATGGTATTTACTCACAATTTTTAAAATAATTTTTCCATGTTGAGGTATTTTATGAAATATGCAAATGTGAAATCATTCGAAACTTTCAAGCACTTGACATTGATGAATCCTAATAACTAAAGAGAACTCAAGCTCTAAGGAAAGTTGGAAATACTTAGCCAACCTGCTCCTTTTGAAGAAATAGAAAATGAGAGCTGGGGACACTTGGGTGGCTCAGTGGGCTGGGCCGCTGCCTTCAGCTGAGGTCATGATCCCAGGGTCCTGGAATGGAGTCCCACATCGGGCTCCTTGCTCAGCAGGGAGACTGCTCCTCTCTCAGCCTCTGCCTGCCTCTCTGCCTGCTTGTGTGCTCTCTCTCTCTCTTTCTCTCTGACAAATAAATAAATAAATAAAATCTTAAAAAAAAAAAAAGAAAAGAAAAGAAAATGAGGGCTGGAAAAATCAGTGCTTTGTTGAAAATCATAAAGCATTATCAAAGGAGATGTCCAATTGATTTCAGAAGTATAATGATGACATGGTCCTGAAGTTTCTCAAAGGGTGATAGATCAAAGAACTGACCAATCGAGTTTGCTAGACTCGGAAGTGTCACACAATATGGAAGCATCTGTGCAAGCAACATCCCTTTCTGGAACCCTTAGAGTTTATTGGCATCATTAGCACTGCATCTAGGAAAGCATCTGTCAAGGAGACTCTGAAAGATGTTACGGAGTGTAATATCTTCAGAGAGATGTTACAGAGTAATTTTCAAGAAGAGTTATAACGGAATTTTTTATGCTAAGGTTACATCAACTGCAAGCAACTAGTGGAGATTATATATATATATATTTTAAGTGAATGTGTGGAAAAGATCAAGATGTCATTCATCACTTGAGTATATTTATTCTCCTTCTCCTTATGTGAAATGTCACCCATTCCACGAACAGAGGAGTTGTCCTTTGTTTTATGCCATACCGGTTTATCTACAGTGTTTCAAGGCTCCTACAGTGCATGCTTCAGAATTTGTTACTTCTGCATTTCAATTGATTTGAAAAGAACTGCTATTAGTTCAATAAGACAACGCTTGAGAAGAAATTACAGGCCTGTGCTGCAGGGAAAATAAGAAGTCATAAACATATGTAATTGTGTAAGACATTCAGCATAACATGGCTGTAGTGACAAATGACAGTGCTTGAACTTAAGAGAAGACATTCCAATGAGAAATCACAAATAAGAGAATATTAATAGGATTTAAGAAAAAGAGTGTGGATTGGTTAGTGAAATTACTAATTATGTTCTAATGCTGTTATCATCTTTCAAGAATAACTGTATTAGTCAGCCCAGGAGCTTTAATCCTCTGAAGAAACAAGGATGCCAGATCCCAATTAAATGATGTAGAACCTCAAAGACTCAGTGGGTAAGCATTTGTTAAATGCCAATAGCATGGTGTTTAAATTGATATAGACAAAGTAAAAGGAAATTTGGCTATCTTTTTTTTTTTTTAAAGATTTTTATTTATTTATTTGTCAGAGAGAGAGGGAGAGAGAGCGAGCACAGGCAGACAGAGAGACAGGCAGAGGCAGAGGGAGAAGCAGGCTCCCTGCCCAGCAAGGAGCCCGATGCGGGACTCGATCCCAGGACGCTGGGATCATGACCCAAGCCGAAGGCAGCTGCCTAACCAACTGAGCCACCCAGGCGTCCCAAATTTGGCTATCTTTTAATTACATTCAAAAGCCACACTAGCATTTACCTTCATCTGTGAGACGGTGAAAAGGATAAAAACCAAATTACTAGAATCTCCTGAGTTCAAAGTTTTCCGTCTACCTGTTGTGTGAATTCGAGTAAGAGATTTAAACTCTGTGCTTTGTTTTTCCCAACTCTAAAATGAGATTTAAAAATATTACTTATTTTGTGGAATTGTTTTAAGTATGAAATAAAATAAGGCTAGGTAAAGTGCTTAGCTCAAGACTTGGAGTCCTCACTCAACAAACAATATCATTATTCCACAGATTCATATAAGTTACTCTGATATTTCCCCCCTAAACTGATAGGCATTTAAGAAATCTGTATTGTGGCTTGCGTGTGTGACTGTTAATTATCTTCAAGAAATAATTAAGATTCACCTGCACTGATGAAACTACTTTTTTTTTTTAAGATTATTTATTTATTTATTTGATAGAGATCAGTAGGCAGAGAGGCAGGCAGAGAGAGATGGAGAAGCAGTCTCCTTGCTTGCGGAGCAGAGAGCCCAATGCGGGGCTTGATCCCAGGATCCTGAGGTCATGACCTGAGCTGAAGGCAGAGGCTTTAACCCACTGAGCCACCCAGATGCCCCGAAACTACTTAAAAAAAATTTTTTTTTCCATTTATTTATTTGTCAGAGAGAGAGAGAGAGCACAAGCGGGGGGAGCAGCAGGCAGAGGAAGAGGGAGAAGCAGGCTCCTCACTGAGCCGGAAGCCTGATGTGGGGCTCCTAGGACCCAAGATTATGACCCAAGCTGAAGGCAGATGCTTAACCAACTGAGCCACCCAGGCGCCCTGAAATGACTTTTTATAATAACCTAGTATGGGGCACCTGGGTGGCTCAGTTGGTTAAGCGTCTGCCTTCGGCTCAGGTCATGATCCCAAGGTCCTGGCATGAGTCCTGCATGGGGCTCCTTGCTCAGCAGGGAATCTCCTTCTCCTTCAACACCTCCCTCCCCTGCTCATGCTCATGCACTAGCTCTCTCTCTCTCGCAAAAATTAAGAAAATCTTAAAAATATATAATAACCTAGTATGGTATCATATCATATATGTCATATCATATCATATCATAACATATTATATTATATCATATCATATCTAGTATTCTTGGAGGCCAGCATTGAAAGACCATTGTATAAGGAGTGAGTAGATGTGAATTCTATGCCCCAATTTATTTCTTCTGCTTCTATCCTCAAAGATAATTTACATCACTAATGACTCTGCATCTGCATCTTCAGACCCATGAAAATAACCTGGCCTAGAAATCATGTGTCTCCCTTGTGCTCACAATCAGTTCATTGACCAGAACAAGCCATCCATTCTTGGGTAGCTGGTACACAGCAGGCTCTGAATAACCAATCTTTCAAAGATGACATGCGAACAGATTAGAGTGGCTGCTCAGTAATGAGGGGTTATCTTTGTCAGATACTAATTTTGAAATGTACATTTTGGCAAAGCTCAGCAAGAATATTTAAGTACTCTATGATTTTACCAAACGTTCTTTTTACTTAAACTTTTTTTTGAAGACTTCCTTTGGTTTTAAACACTTCTCATTTTGCTTAACTCAGAAGCGTTTTATACCTTTTCAGGCTTAAAAATTGAAACAAATTTTCCATGGAAACAACCTTCATTTGCTACCTAGTTATAAATAACTCCTTTCTGGTGATTCTTCTTTTTTTTTCCCTTTCCCCTATAGTCACCTAACAAAGACAACAGTGAACTGTTTGTTTGTTTTTTTCCTGAGAACCAGATGAATGAAAAACCATATGTTCAGGTAAATAGATCAGTATAAAGATCAACATAGAATATGATTCTGAGGGCTTCTAGAAAAAAAGGCTCACTTACTCCTTAAAAAAAAATGCTAAAGATATTTTACGATTTTATTTATTTATTTATTTATTTATCAGAGAGAGCTCCCATAAGCAGGGAGAGTGGCAGGCAGAGGGAGAAGCAGGCTCCCCACTGAGTTCAGTCCTCCCTGCACACACCCATCCCCGCCCCCACTGACTCCAGGATCATGACCTGTGCTGAAGGCAGATGCTTAACCAACTGAGCCTCCCAGGGGTCCCAATGCTAAAGATATTTAAGTTTTATTCCTACAACCTCTGAAAACTCTTTATATCTTAGTTAATTAATCCCATTGTCATTTGGGAAAATATCTCATAAACTTAAATTTTTTCTTAACGTAGTAGCCCCAAAGATACTATTTTCTATCATCTCCCTCTTCCTATACTAGCACCATGGTAATTTTATTACTATGGCCATATTTTATAATATCTAGTACAATTAATCTCTCCTTGTCACATTTCAGATTCCCTGGAAGCAGAATTGGAGATGAACTTTGGGATGCAAAGGTTTATTAGGGATTAGCACCCTGTGAGTGGAAATGGTGGGGCGGGGAGCAGAATTGGGTAGAGAAAGTGATCTAAGGTGCAAGTCGACAAAGCCTCAGCCAGCCAGGCCCGTGAAGTACTTTGGAACAAGCGTTAACTGTCAGAGTGTCCAACATCAGGCAGAAATGACCAGGCTATAGCCTCCTAGCCCTTAGTCACCATATCCTGGCAGCCCCAGAAAGATGTGACCTTGGGCAAGATAGCTCTGAGCAGCTGAGGCTAACCCTGAAGCTGTTGACAGCAGGAGGCTGTGTAGTGATCACATTCCCTACAAGGCAAACTGTGAGTTTACCATGAAGGAGGATTTAAGCTGCATATTTCTGTGTTGACCATACTCATCTTTGCTGTTCTTTTTCTTTTTTAAGAAATTTTTTATTGTTAGAGAGCGCACATGTGCATGCATGCAGTGTGGGGGGCAGGGGCAGAGGGAGAGGGAGAGAGAGAATCTTAAGCGGGCTGCACATCCAGTACAGAGTCTCATGTGGGGTTCTATCTCTGACCCTGAGATCATGACCTGAGCAGAAATCAAGTCCGATGCTGGATGCTTAACCAACTGAGCCACCAAGGCACCCCTGCTCTTCTTTTTCAAAACCAACGTTGTAATTATTCATGGATCTTTATTTTTCTTTATAAATCTTGGAAAGTTTCTAGAGCTCCTTTTGGAACGTTGGCTAGAAAGTCACAGAATATATGTCATTCGATGTGCGGAGAATTGACATCCACTGGATGGTGGTGCGTCATGTAGATGACGATATTTGGGTAGCCAGAAGATGACACTCTTTTTTTTTTTTTTTTTTTAAAGATTTTATTTTATTCATTTGAGAGAGAGAGACAGTGAGAGAGAGAATGAGCGAGGAGAAGGTCAGAGAGCGAAGCAGACTTCCCATGGAGCTGGGAGCCTGATGTGGGACTCGATCCCGGGCCTCCAGGATCACGCCCTGAGCCGGAGGCAGTCGTTCAACCAACTGCGCCACCCAGGCGTCCCAAGATGACACTCTTGAGAAGGGTTTCTGGAGATAGCAGGACGAAGAGGCAGGAGGTTGTTAAATACAGTGGGGGTTAAGCAAATAAATATAATGAAGTCAATATGAAAAAATATGGGAACCTGGATTCTCACTGTCAAAGGGGGATTTATAAGTGTGTAACAGTGAAAGGCTTGCAGATATTCAGAGGTGCTGGATTGGAATCAAATGGATCAGCATAAACTCATGTTGTATAAGTATATTTAGAAATATACAAATATAAATATAGGTGTATGTGTCCATATACATATATATATACACACACATGTATTTCCTAGCTGACTGCTACAAAGGCCTAGTAGTCATGACACCCCAGTAGGAGTGAACACACTGAGCCCAAATCTTGATATTTAAATACTATCCTCCACTAAAAGTAACCAGGACTCATTCTAGAGCTGAGGCAGAGAAAATACAAAATGAGCCTAGAACACCTAGCTGTACCATAAAGTGAGGAAATTTTTTATAGAATGATGGGAGTATGTCAACAGGATAAAAAGTCAGCTTGAAGTGACTCCCACTGGCCAAATCTGGAATGATGACAATAACTACAGCAATACATTACAACGGACTGAATGAAATAGGAAATAATGAGTCCATAAGTAAAGAATAAACAAGTAAATGAGGAAGAGGAAAAAACTCTTATATTTGAATGTAAACTAAATACAGAAGAAATGATGAAGTAAGAAAATCACTTTTTGACCATGATCATTGTGACAAGCAATTCAGGCAATGATTCATGGATTTTTTTTTTTTTTTAATTTTATTTATTTGTCAGAGAGAGAGAGAGGGAGAGAGTGAGCACAGGCAGACAGAATGGCAGGCAGAGACAGAGGGAGAAGCAGGCTCCCTGCCGAGCAAGGAGCCCGATGTGGGACTCGATCCCAGGATGCTGGGATCATGACCTGAGCCGAAGGCAGCTGCTTAACCAACTGAGCCACCCAGGCATCCCTGATTCATGGATATTAAGGCTGGCGGGTAGGTAGGGCAAGGGACAGGACATTGGCATAATCTCAGAATACCTCCCTACAAAATATTTATCAAGTATAAAGGAAGCAATGGTGATTTTATGGTGAAGAAAACCACTTGGGGGGGCCTGGGTGGCTCAGTGGGTTAAAGCCTCTGCCTTTGGCTCAGGTCATGATCCCAGGGTCCTGGGATGGAGCCCCGCATCGGGCTTTCTGCTCAGTGGGGAGCCTGCTTTCTCCTCTCTCTCTGCTTGCCTCTCTGGCTACTTGTGATCTATCTGTCAAATAAATAAATAAAAATCTTTAAGAAAAAAACAAAACAAAACAAAACCACTTGACCAGATGAGCAAAATTTTCATCACAATAATATGAAGAGTTAACATCATGAACCCTTGATGAGATGCTCAGAGACCCCAGGCTCATTTCTGTGTTTTTCTTGTCAAAATGTATGACCTGAGTCTAGTCATAAGGAACACTGCATAGACCCAGCTGATGATCATTCTACAGAATGAGAGGCCTGTTCTTTTTAGTAGTGTCAAGGTCACTAAAAACAAAACAACACACACACACACGAAAAGACTGAGAAATTGTACCCAAATCAAAGAGACTGAGAATATATGTATTAAATTCAGCGTAACTTCCTGGTTGGGATTCTGGACCAGAAAAGGAAAAGAGACATCGTTGGTAACAGAGAGTACAATTTTAATAGGGCCTGTATTGCATCAGTGTTGATCTCCGGATGTAATGGAGGGTTATATGATGATTATGAAGGAGAGTGTCTTTGCTTTATACACATTCACACTGGATATTTAGGGATGGTAGGAGTCAAGTCTATAGTTTTCTATCAGATTGTTCATAAAAAGACTCAACAACAAGAACAAAACCATGTATATAGAAACATAGAGAGCAAAAATAGATGTGATAAGTTATTAACAATTAGGGAATTTGTGAGAGAGGAATATAGACGTTCTTGCAACTTTTCTATAATCTGAAAGTATTTCAGAATAGATAGGCAAAAATGCATATTCAAATTTAAAACAAACATGAAAACACACGTTTACACAAAAATGTGTTTAGAAATATTCATTGCAGCATTATCTGTAATAGCCAAAAAATGAAATCAATCAAGCATTCATCAATTGGAATGGATAAATAAAATGCTGTATATCCATATGATGTAATGTTATTGGGCAACAAAAAGGAATTAAGTGTTGATCCATACTACAACGTAGATGAACCTTGCAAACAGTATGCTCAGTGAAAGCGGCCAGTCGCAAAAGACGACTAAGTTGTATGATTCCATTTACCTGAAATGTCAGAAGAAGAAGATTCACAGAGACAGAAAGTAGATTCGTTGTTGCCAGGGTTTGAGGAGAGGGGGGAATGGGAAGTAACTGCTAATACACCTGGGGTTTCTTTGGGGCTGATGACAATGTTCTAATCGTGATTGTGATGCTGGTTGCACAACTCTGTAAATATACTAAAAACCACTGACAGGTAAATTTTATAGTATGTGAAATATATCTCAATACAACTTAAAAAAAGAGGAACTTGGAAAGTCTTACTGAAGCACGAAGAGCCCCTACAGAAGCAGTTCTACCAAGTGTCCCAGTTTCCCTTCTGTCTCCTGGGTCTTGTCTCTTACTCTAGGTCCCTGCAGCGCAGGAAGCAAAACAATGCAAAGATTAAAGAGCCGGCTTTGCAACCAGACTGCCTGGATTTTTTTTTTTAATTTTATTTATGCATTTGAGAGAGAGAGAGACCAAGAGAACGAGGGAATGAGCATGAGCCGGGAGAGGGGCAGAGGGAGAAGCTGACTCCCTGCTAAGCAGGGAGCCAGACTTGGGGCTCAATCCTGGGACCCTGGGATCATGACTCGAGCTGAAGGCAGACACTTAAGTGACTGAGCCACCCAGATTGCCTGGGTGTGAAGCCAAATCATAGTTAGGCATAACCTATAGTTAGGCAAATTAGCCGTTCATGCTCGGTTATCAAATGGGGATACTTGACTGGGTTGTTGTAAGGAATAGAAGACATAATCCATGAAAAGTGGTTTTAAAAGTGTCACTTATTGGAATTCATGAGAAGTTGACCATGTTTTTTAACAGGTCTCCCAACAGGAGACTTCTTTCTTGAAAAGGCTCCAATCCATTTCATCCTCCCATTTCTCTGATGTCCTTTCCCTTATTATATGCCATCTCCAACTAATCAGATGCAAGCTTGATATAATCCCGACCAGCCAGTCCTATGGTTCATAGAGGCTACCCCCACTCTCTGATTGTCATTTTCTGTGCTCTGTCTTTCCCTATCATCTGCCCATTGCAAGAACTATAGAACATGACTCAGAGAATGTTGTTTTCAAAGGCCAAGGTCATTGCTGTTATTTCTTCATAGAAGAAATGTTACATATTCATCCCAAACTGTACAAGCATCATGGTTTCCTGTCACCCTGCAGTCAGGACAAGCAGATGGGAGCCTCATCATGAAAACTGATGGTCATTTCATGCTAACAATGTGACAGCCACTGTCCATGATTGTTTCATTCCATCTTCACACAATCTACATCTTATAGACTCTTATCTTCTTTGTCACATGAGGGAACTGATGACCAGGAAAGTTAATTTGTCAAGGCCACACGGGTTCTAAGGGATGGAATGAAGATTCTAATCAATCTCTCTGTGTCTTCAGATTCTACTCTCTTAGCCACTGTATTGTAATGCTCAATCCTCCCCAGAATGTGAAAGAACTTCCAACGACCCTATCCCAGGGTAGCCAAAAGAGTTAGAGTTCAGAAATTATATCTTAGATATTTATGTGTCCTAGGTGCCTAGGACTGCCTGACATATGACAGGAGGTCAACATTTTTGTCAAACTGCTCAACTGTGCAATGGAACATAACCTCTCACATGGAATTAAATGAATCCTCTGCGTGTGGTGTCCTGCTTCTACTTGTAGGAAAATTAGAGGGTTTTGGAGTCAGGGAGATCTTAGAATTCTGATTTTGCCATTTGGTAACTTTGTGGCTTTGGACAAAGTCACTTAACTCCTCTGACTCTTGAATCTCTAGTCCGGAAGATATAAAAAGTAAGTAAAAATAATACCAGCTTTTTGGCATTGTTATTGGATGGAATGAAAATAAAATTGCCATGTTAGACAAATAGTAAATACTCAGTAAATGATAATTACTTCTATTGTTTCCTCATCCTTTCTTACAAATAAGCCTTTGTGAGAGGTCAACTGTATATTGGTTCCCAACTTAAAATAAGTAAAGCAATAATTGCAATTCAAAGTGGAGTAATGGAAATAACAATGAACTGGGAACTGGGAAATCTGGCTGCTGGCTTTTATTGTCCTCTTTCTACTGAGCAGCTATGCAACTTTGGTCAAGTCACTTTACTTGTCTGGGCTTGTAATTCCATACTTCAAATTAGAGTCAATCTCTGAAGTCTCTAGGATCCTTTTAATCTACATGTCCGAGACTTTAAGAGATTATGTTGAGGAAGTATTACCTTTGGCTTGATCATTTCAAGATTATATGGGTAATTGGAAAGCACATTCATTAACTCATTTTAAAGTTACATGTCATTCATTTATTTGAAACTTTATGAAGCATAGCTCCTGCAAAAACCATAGAAAATTGGTTAAAAGCTGCAAGACTCAAACCTACCACCTAGCGGCAAAGAAAAGAAGATTCAGATTGAAGACAGAAAATGGCCTGCCATTACATGCGGCAGGGTGGGTGTCCTGAGCGGTCCTTCATTTCACGTTTGTCCTTTCCCCTCAGTACTCAGGATAGTTTTGTGTACACAGAAATTCAGTACTTCCTGACTTAATAGTTTGTTCATTCGACAGTTCTCTTTAGCAGGTGAAATATGGTGGACTTCAGAGAATTGTGGAATAATCATTGGTGTTAGATTTGGGGAGCAGAGGTGCCTTCCTACTTGTACATTTCAAACCAGTTCTACCCAAGAGGCCCACCTAGTCCATCTCCATATCTATTTCTGGATAGAGAGCGCATTCCACAAGTGCCTGGTTGAGAGACCAGGGCCTCTACTTTGAAAAGACAGAAATCAATACACCAATGGAATTCTTGCCTGCCAAGTATTTAGTGACTTTGTTTTACCTACTACAGTAATAAAGATTAAGTCTTCACATTTAAATTCAAATATCTAAAAGCAGGAATGCACCGTCCTTAAACTTAAACCCCAAATGTGAGGAAGAGGCCAGAACCCCAGGGTACTAAAGAGGGATCTATTTTCCATTTATTCTTCACTCCCCCGCCCCCCCACTTTCTCTTTTCGTTCCATTTTCTTTTTTCTTTCCCTCCCAAATAGCAGTCAGGCAATTAAGCTCAGAATAATGTTTAAACGGGTAGAGGTAGTGCCCTACGTACGCAGGGTGATTTAATTACCCAGGTTTTCACCTGAAAATCTCCTTCGTCACTGAAAATATTTCTCGAGTCTTTCCTGAAATACGGAATTACGCCATTTTCCAACACTCTAAGTATTGTTAACCTAGCCTTCTTTTGAAATACCATTCTCACTTTAGCACACTTTCTTAAACCTCTTACTACACAAACAGGAGGGGTTCCGAATGTGCCACCTTGAGAATTTCGCCTATGATCAGCCTTGTTAGTAGAAACCTCGTAGTTTTCCATTTAAAACGCCTGATTCAATTTTTACTGGGTTTACGGACGTTGACCAAGTCTTCCCATTACTTAATAAACTACAGCCTACCCGGTTTTTAAAACTTTGGAGCTTAGTGCCTCCATGGGCATCGGGTATTGAACTCTGCTTCTTACAAACAGTCTCCCGAAAGCAGCAGGTTCGGCTGAGTTCAGAGAAGCGATTACCACGGAACTCGCAACAGTTGGTGGGGGGCGATACGCAGGATAGAAGTGATACATGGGGCTAGTTTAAGACACAAAAAGTCCCGGGAAGGGAAAGGAAGGGACAGCGGTGGCCTTGGGGCACAGTGCGAAGGCGGCGCAGGATCGGGGGTCCAGGCGAGCTCCTGCCCAGCGAAGGCGCCTTCCCGGGCGGCCAGAGCTGGCGGCGGCCGCGGACGAGAAAGCGCGGTCGAGCTACCTCTCCGCGACAAGCGCGGGGCTGGCGCACGCCCAGGCAGCCCCCGCGACCACGCCGGGGCCACCGCGAGGTGAGGCCGGCCCTGCCCCCGCGCCGCCCCCGGCGGGAGGTGCGACGCCCAGGCCGCGGGTGCGTGCGCGGCCCCGGGCGACGCGGCTGGGCGTGCGCGGGGCCGCGGAGGAGGCAGGGCCGGGCGGGCGGCAGAAGATGGCGAGGGTGTGTAGGCGGCAGCAATGCTCCGTTGAGAGACGCGGCTTTCGGCAAGAACTGGACTCGTGGCGCCACAAGCTCATTCACTGTGTAGGTGAGACCCTCCCCCGGCCGCTTCCGGCCCTCGGGCCGCCCCGCCACCGCCTGCCCCGGACAAGGGAGGGAGCCGGGGCAGAGGCAATTGCTGCTCCGGCCCGCCCGCCCTCTTTGGCTCGGGCGTCCCCCTCCCCCAGCCCCCCGGAGTGCGGGCGCGCGCAACCTCCGGGCGGGCTCTCCCCGGTAAGGCCTGAGCACGCGCGTCGGCCCCTCCCCTCCGCGCGCCTTCCCCGGGGCGGGCTCTCGGGCGGGAGCGCGTGCCCCTTCCTTCCCCCCGCTTCCCTTCCCACCCCCCCAGCCTGGCGGCCCCGCGTCGCCGCCGGCTTATTGTGGAGACTCGCCCCGCGGTGCTGCCACTTGACCGGGGGCGCCGCCTCGGGTTCCGGGGAGCTGGGGGCTGGAGTGGGGGGACCTCCTCAGCCCCTTCTGCCCGGAGCCTTCCCCCTCCCACGCCTCCCCTCCCCCACGCTCGGCGACGCGCGCCCCAATCCCCGCGTGCACGCGCGGCGGCGGGCGGGCGGACGCCCGGCGCTCGGGCGTGTGCGAGGCGTGAGGTGGAGATGGGGGCGGAGGGAGCCGGAGCTGTCACAGGCCCCGGGTCCGCCTGACCGAGCCAAGTAGGGTGTCATGGCCGCGGGGGGCAGCGGCTGCACTTCCTCTGCTGGCGGCGGCAGCGGCGGCCGGGGAGTTAATCCTCGACGCTCGGGTCGGTGTGTGCGTATTTGTGTTCGGTGTGTGCGCGGCGGGGAGGATGGGGGGGTGGAACTGGGTCCGACCGAGAAACCGGAGCGGGGGGTCCTTCTTGTCCCCTCTCGGGGATTTGTCGGAGCCGCCGCCTCGCCGAGAGCCTCGACCCCCCCCCCCGCCCCCAGTCCTCCCAGCCTACCGGCCTCGGGTGGCTTTTTCCCCACGGGCAGGAGGGAGTGTGGACGGGGGCGCCCCGGGAGGGGCCGGGCGGCCGAGCTGCGCCTCTCACACTGTGTGTTTTGTCTGTTTTTCTCTCCCAAGGTCCCGTTTCCCTCTGTGCGGCGGCCGGCGGGAGCATAAGGGCTTAACTCATATATTTAACCCCCCTCCAAAAAGTAAGTGGCCCGTGTGGTGTCTCCGCTCCGCCCGCCGCCCCCTAGCCCCAGTCCATCCTGTGTCTGACTCTCCTGTCCTCCAGCATTGTTATTTCCCCATCTTTGCTTCGGTGCTGCTGCTCTGTGGGGAAATGCTTTCTCCTGCTCCTCCGTCCCCCAGGCCCAGTCTTGGGGAGGCGTAGAATTCTAGCCCCTTCCCCCACCCCCGGTAGGGAATATTCTTGGGAACCAGGTCTTCCCCAGCCGAATCTAGGAGATTTCTATCCGTACGCTTGGGCCCCTCATCCCCTCCTTCCCGACAGGGTTTCGTTGGAAGGAATTATGCAAATCCTGCTTTCTGGTGTCCATTCAGCGGCAATTTCATGCGGTGAGAAGTTCTCTTTGTTGTGCGAGGGGGAGAACAGACACTGATTTAATAGACATATCTGTTGGGGGGAAGGGTGGAGGGGGTGTGGAGAGGCTCAGTTTGGAAGAATTACAGCACTTGGTTAGCTCTGTGTCTTTGTGTTTGAGCTTTCTGGCTTGACAGGAGGGTATGCCCTTTACAATGTCCCACAAGAGATGTCTTCTGTAATAGATTAAAAAGCAAAACTGAAACTTTAAGTAAGTGAAACATAAGATAACCTTTACCTAGAGAATATAAGCCTTTCCATTTTTGCAGTGTTTCATTTTGAAAATATATGTGAATTTTGTTAAGGATTAAGACTGTAACATCAAAATTAACATAGACAACAAGGTATCTTGCTTTAAGGTGTCTGGTATCATTTTGGTTGTCCACAGGTTTAAAGTACATTTTTAAAACATGCTTGTGTAAGTAATAAAGGCATGAAACAATTTTTGGTGTAAGTTGACTTGTGGATAAATTTTAAAATTTCCCTCCTGCCAATCCAAGCTCAGCTCTGCCTTCCAGAAAGCCTTTTGGCTATCAGTTATCATTTACTCTGTCTCAGCTTGTATTTTTTTCAAATCTACCCTACATTTGCTAAAATGTTACATCAGATTAAGCTCTTTTTGAATTATTAGTTGTAACCATCATATGAAAGAGTTTATGAAGGTGTGCACGTTTTGCACAGTGTGAAATTAACGAGTTTTCAGAATTAAGACTGTAAAATCCTGAAATTTGAAGAATTTTTAGTTCTTGTATTTGGTTCACCTTTTTTTGAGATTGGCTTTTTTGGTAGGGCTTTTTAGTTTTTAAAAGGTTTGAAATTGACTGCCACCCTGTAGGTTTCCTTAGGTTTCCTAAGTTGCTCTTACTTTAGTTCAGATGGTTTTAATGAGTTGTTTATCTTACTTTAATTCTGTTTGCTTTGAATCCTTGCCTTCTGCCTCAGGCCCCCTTTTTGTCAGTCATTGCTAGTGTTAGTAGTAAGTTACTGCTGCTTGACAGGGTGGTGGTTTCCCCCCCCCTTCCCTTGATGACTAACAAAATTCTGTAAATAACTGAATTGAATATCAAATTTTGATTTGTTTTGTGAAGGGGGATTTTAATCTGGTTATCAGTTTCTTTAGCACACTTTTAACTCCAAATTTCCACTTCGAAGGTAGGAAAGTTCAGGAAATTCAGAGTGCAGATCAGTAATACATAGTTGATAGTCTTGCAGCTAAAATCAATTTGGTTTCCTATTTTCGCTTTTGTTACATGTAATTTCTTTAAGAGGAAAGTTCTAAATAAATCAGTAGTAGTGTTAACTTTCTATACTTAAAAAGGCTGGTAGTGATTCTGATAAAATGCAAAAGGCAACTATGTTGTTTGTCCCTAGCAAACGTAATAATTCCTCATTTATTTTAATGAGATTGGTTCTGAACAGTTAACCTGTTTGATTCTGTTGACTGATTATCTTAGTACTTTAGGGTCATTTGGTTTCTAAATGATACTTAATTTATAGCAGTCTTTGGGTTAAAAATGAATTCTCATTTATTTCCAAAATTTCATTCTATTTTGGGGGACTGTGGTGGGGTGCATCAGGATTGTGGAGGTGTTTGTGTTTCCATTATTATATTTTAGTTGAATTGTAGTCAGTAGCTGTTTCAGGCAGTGATTGTGATCAAGATGGGTGTTTGGTACCCCGGTGATTATTGAGGTGTCCTCTGGGATTCTGGCGGTCCATATTCCAGGAAGATCGAGGTTCTCGATATTGGTGTGATGTGACCTATTGCTTGGCTGCTCCTCATCCTTGCTGTATTCTCAAAAAGCTCTTCCCAAGGTAGGGAAAGTTGTGTTGATTTCAGCGTACTCATTTTGGCAGAAAAAGGAGAGCACAGTAAGTCTTTTTGACTTAACACAGAGTTATTTCAGATTGCCCTGATTCCCTCCAATGTGCTTGTAGCCAGAGCACTTCTAGGAAGCCTCTGAATAATGCCTTTTTTTCCCCCCTCCCTTATGGCTATACTGAATGGCCTGTAATTTCTTTTAGTGAGGATTAGGTGTTTAGTGTCTGTGGAGACTTGCCACTTCAGAGCATCCATCTAATTATTTAGCTACTTGTATTAGTGTTGTTTTTAGAAAGAAAAGGCAGTTAGGTAAGTACTTCATTTAAATTTGTACCTGGCATTGTGGGCAGACAAAAGCTATGCTAACCTTCAAGAACTTTTAGTACTTCGAGAAGATACAGTGTATTCATTTATAGTACAAGGCAAAATGTGCCATACTGTGGTGCAAGCAAGTGCTAGGCATGTTTAGAAGTGAAAGAAATCCCTTGAAATGATGTAGGAAGGCTTCATGAACAAGGAGGCAGATTTTTGCTTCATTTTGATGAATACGTAAGAGGCATTCCTGTCATGAGAAACAAATAAGCAAAAGTGGCAAAGGACAAGAATGAGTTGAAACTGTTTAAACTGCAGACCATGATTCTTGTAGGAGATGGATAGATGATAGGTTTGCAAAGATAGGCTGTAGGATTTTCTTTCTTTCTTTGTTTGTTTTAAGATTTTATTTATTTATTTGGCAGGCAGAGATCACAAGTAGGCAGAGAGGCAGGCAGAGAGAGAGAGGGGTAAGCAGGCTCCCCACCAAGCAGAGAGCCTGATGCAGGGCTCGACCCCAGGACCCTGACCTGAGCTGAAGGCAGAGGCTTAACCCACTGAGCCATCCAGGTGCCCCAGGCTGTAGGATTTTCTAACACAGGTTAAAAAAGTGGGACCTCTTTGTTAGCCACATTGGGGTTTCCAGTGCATTTCTCTCCTTAGGAGAGGAATGTTCCTTTATTTGACGATTTCATTGTGGAACTCAACATTGACACATACTGTTTTTCACATAATCTTGACAGGAATGATGTTGTTATCCAAAAACAGTATCTCTTTTAGGTAAACTCACCGGAGGCTATACTATATTCCATTGCACAAAATGTATTTTTGGAATTGCCTAAAATCAGTGGCATATATATCCTTTGAACATCCTTAATATTGACAAATTTTCATCCTTAGAGGTTGCATTTGGTATTTGGAAACAGCTGGAAAGTATCTTTTGTGGCAAATAAAAGTATATGTTAAATAATGAGATTGGTTTTTTTTTTTCTGTTTTGCAAACTGGCTAAGAAGCTCAGCAAAGGGGTTTGATTTGTTTTGATACGCCTCAGAATCTCTTCTTTCTTTCTTTATGTCTACCCATCTGCTGCATGGAATCTGGATATTGGGTAGATGTGAATAAACAAAGCTCTTGTTTTTGTTGTTTCAGGTTAAAAACTTAACCACCTTTACTACCCTCTAAATTACTCTGCGTAAATTTAAAAAATTCTTTTACTGCTCCTTAAAACTGCGCATTGTTTTGGGGATAATTCCAGTGTGAACTTCAGTTCATTGTATTGTCTCTTGCATGCAGGAAGTATCCCAAGTACAGTGAACGATACCCTGAAGTTTTTCTTTTCTCAGTTGAAATACAGTTTACGTGCCATAAAATTCACCCTTTTAAAATATACAATTCAGTGATTTTAGTTTATTCGCTATATTGTTCAAACATCACTGTATAATTCCAGAACACTTTCATTGCCAGAAAAAGAAACCCCAAACTGGTTAGCAGTCATTTCCCATTCCGTCTGCACTCGGCCATTGGTATCCCCAGTCTGCTTTCTGTTTCTGTGGATTTGTCAACCTTCAGTATTTCAAATAGATGTAATCATACAATACATCGTCTTTTGTGTCTGCCTTCTTAGCATGTTTTCAAGATTCATTCATGTAGCATTTATCAGCACTTAGTGTTTTCATGGCTAAATAATACTGCATTGTATAGACATACTATGTTTTGTTTATTCATTAGTTGATGGGCATTTGGATTGTTTCCCTTTTTGCCTGTTGGGATTATGTTGCTATGAACATTTGTTTTCACTTTTCTTGGATGTATATACTTAAGAGAAATTGCTGGGTCACATGATAACTTAAGTTTTTGAGGAAATGCCAAACTGTTTTCCAAAGCAGCTGCAGTATTTTATATTCCCACCAGCAATGAAGGAAGATTCCATTTTCTTTACCCCCTTGCCAACATTTGTTATTGATGTCTTTTTGATGGTAGCTGTTTTACTGGGTAGGTCTGAAGTGGTATCTCATTGTGGTTTTTATTTTCATTTCCCTAATGACCAGTGATGTTGAGCACTTTCTCACATGTTTTTTGGCTATTTGTGTATCTTTGGAGAAATGTGTATTCAGATCCCTAACTAATTTTAAAGTTGAGGTTTTTTTTTAAAGATTATTTATTTATTTGATAGATAGAGATTACAAGTAGGCAGAGAGGCAGGCAGAGAGAGAAGGAGAAGCAGGTTTCCCACTGAGCAGAGAGCCCGATGTGGGGCTCGATCCCAGGACCCTGAGACTATGACCTGAGCTGAAGAGGCTTCAACCTACTGAGTGCCCCTGAGTTATTTGGTTTTTTATTGTTGAGATGTGAGAGTATATTCTGGTCACTAGACCCACATCAGTGTATGATTTACAAATATTTTTCTTAAACTCTCAATTTAAAAAATAATTACAGACCAGAAGGAAACTTTAAAATACCTTGTAAAGGGAATAATGTGTGTAGTAGTGGATTGATAGGAGAGAACTAGAATAACTGGAAGGGCTTGCTTTAATATCTTTTATATGAATTATGAATATTGTGGTTTTAAAAAAAATGCTGTATTTAGAGAGAGCATGTGGAGTTTTGCAGAGGGAGGGGGAGAGAATCTCAAGCAGACTCTGTGATAAGCACAGAGCCCCATGCAGGACTTGATCTCAATGACCTGAGCCAGAACCAAAAGTTGGAAGCTTAACCAATGAGCTCCCAGGTGCTCCTGTGTTGTTGTGTTTTTTTTGTTTGTTTTTAAGATTTTATTTATTTATTTGACAGATGGAGATCACAAGTAGGCAGAGAAGCAGGCAGAGAGAGAGGAGGAAGTAGGCTCCCTGCTGAGCAGAGAGCCCCATGCAGGGCTCAATCCCAGAACTCTGGGATCATGACCTGAGCCGAAGGCAGAGGCTGAGCCCACTGAGCCACCCAGGCACCCCAGTGTTGTTGTTGTTTTAAAGTAGTCTCTCCACCCATCACAGGGCTTGAACTCACAACCCCAAGATCTAGAGTTGCATACTCTACTGACTGAGCCAGCCAGGGACACCAAATGATAGAGTTGTGTGTCACAGCACAGATAGACTTCGCTATCCAGATCTTTGAAATTCTGCCTTTCTGTAGTGAGGGTTCATGTATCAGATTCAGATAACGTGGCAAACCACATTATTTAAATCTGTTCTGTGCTTGAGTTTTGAATAGTAAGTAACAAAAGTTTGAGTACAGAGGTATACTTTTATGTAGACATTTTGTCTGACTCATCCAGATTTGAGTAGTGAGAGAAATTTATATAATAGTATTTTTGAAATTTAAGATTGTATCTTTTGGTTGCATTTTATGAAACTCAGATACTTGATAGTTTATATTTACTCATTACAAGTTACTGTATGAATTTATTTTCTGGTGCTAAACTATATTGTTTTAAAAGACTTGATTCTTGTGAGTTTTCTCAGATTTTTGAATTAGATTTGGGTGTTACATATCAGGTGTAATAATGTCTTAAGGATGAAATTGAGACTCTTAGGAGGTAGGTGGGAGAATTAGTCTGAGAATCCTTAATGGATTATGAGGGGTATATTAGGAAGGCTGTATGGTTGACCCCTTATAATGATTTTTTGTATTTTTTTTCCTTTTGTTCCACATTCTTTTGTTAGAGACAAGTATGTGTTCTTTTGATTTATCACATAATCATTTTTCTGAATGTTATGTGGTCCAAGGAAGTTACATGTGTAAAGCCAGTGTTTGTTGAGTAACTGAATGATAATGAAGTTCTTATAATCCAGTTTTGGGTAATTTGTATTTTTGAATTGTAAGAGCAGGCTAAGTTATACGGAATGGCTACAAGAAAAAAAGTATGTAACAGTAATTTATGGACTTCTATTTGGAAGTTTTGGTATTTGGAAACAATATGTTTGAGATGTTTTATACTAAATAGGAAAAAAGTACTAAATTGTATCTCTCAGTTGTATTCAAAAACTTGTAATTGTACTTAACCATTTGAAATAAGGGAGTATTATAACTTCTAAATCATTAGAAGTTAGGAAGTTAGTCCATCACAGTTCTTTGTGTGTGTATGTTTTTGTTTGTTTTTTTACAAAGTTTGACCTGGATCCTGTAGAAACAAAGTTGTCTCATAAGGTTTTTGTCTCATAAGTGTAATAAGGTAGGGAAGTAAACAAATTGTCCCAAACTTGACATATAGAAAGCTTTGGGAAAATCTAAATTACTGATGTCACCATCTTATATCTACATAGAACATTTTATACTTAAAAAAAAAAAAAAAACCCTTTCACGTGCACTGTTTTATTGCCTTTATTTAGGAATGTAGGAATATAAGATGATTATTAAAAAAAATAATTGGTCAGTTGGGAGACATTGAGTAATAACTCTTACTGAAGCAATCAGGGGATTTCCCTTACCATTAATGCTTCCTCTTAACCATAGAAATAATTGTGTGATATTTTTAACGTTTGAAATATTTATCTAACTTATCAGGTAAAAGTAAAACACAGAATTGAACTCTTCCAGAGCAAACTTTTTATTTAACTTCCTGCAATTGCTGTATGAAGTTACATAGTAGTTTTCCACCACTGTTAAATATGTTAACACATCCGTACTTATGTTTAGGTTAGAAGATGTGAACACTAGTATTAACCTATGAAAGCTGCTGTTAATGGAAAACTGTTATGTGATGAGCATTTTCCTGCTCATTAGTAATACTAGATAGTCTGTGACTGTTACTTGATTTTACTGTTAGCATAATATCAATCATTTTATCATCATTAATAAGTGATTATTGTGTATGTTTCTCTTACTAGCTAGTTGGCTTTTTAGAGGTTTCCAGAAAGTAAAAGCCTGTTCTCCCTCTTCTAAACTCATATTGTGAACAGGAAGAAAAACTAATTTTAAAAGGACTTATAAGGTATATTTTGCTTGGTGAAAGAAAATCTAACTTGTGAAAATGTGAAATGTATGTATTTTTTTATAACTGAATTCACATGTAATTTATTTATTTATTTTTAGAAAAGATTTTATTTATTTATTTGGCAGAGAGAGCACAAGGAGGTAGAGCAGTGGGCAGAGAAGTAAAGGGAGAAGCAGGTGCCCGACTGAGCACGGGATCCCAGGAGCCTGGGATCATGACCTCAGCCCAAGGCAGACGTTTAACTGACTGAGCCACCCAGGTACCCCTATATCTAATTTAATATAAGAAGCCTGCTCTGCTCATATGTTTAGAATTAATGGTTTAGCAGTATCTGGCTGGCTGAGTCAGGAGCGTGCGATTCTTGATCTTGGGCTCATGAGTTTGAGCCCCATGTTGGGTGTAGAGATTACACACATACATAAATAAATATTGGTTTATATGAATTTCAAAAATAAGTGTACAATGTATGTAGAAGAATTGTTGACTTTGTTAAACTGAGACATGTTTATGGGCACTTTGATGCACGCTGGTTTTTCATGGTGTTTTTTTTTTTTTTAATTGTCTCCATTGTATGGGAATTTGTAGGCTCCTGCCTGGATACTTTCCTTCCTCACAATCAATGTAGGCATATTTTCTAGGTCATTTGTAGGCATTTGTCTCTGTACCTCTATTCTCTCTTTTTAAATTCATGATTTCTCAAAGGTATAAAGGATGCTAGGACTTATTTTTTCAACCGTATTAATTAAAGAGAAAGGAATCTTAAAAAAAAAAACTTTCATTTTGGAAAATTTCAAACATACATGAAAATGGAAAGGATGAGAACTAATGGCCAATATTTTATTCCCACTGGATTATTTTGATAAAAATCCCAGGCATTATATTTACTATTGAATCTCTCTTGGCAGACTTTAATATCATATAGTATGGTCTCCTCCTTGCCACCACCTATCCACCTATCTTGTAAATTTAAAGAAATAAATTCTCTGTGGAGAAGACAAGTTTTTGTTGTTTTACTAATTCTTTAAAAAGCTAACAGATACTGAGCTTTTCCGCAGTGCCAAACGAGATCCCTTTGATGTTACTATCTGTTATACAGGTGGAGAAACAGATTTGGGAAGATTAAAGATTTCATTCATGATCACTGAGCTAAAGAGTGGTAGACCCAGGAGTGGAATTCAAAAGCCTGTGCTCTTTAATCTTAAACATTCAAGCATATGCCCTCCTTTTAGACTTTTCTATTTGGTTCTCTCACATTGCTCCTTTTTCTTTGTTTATAACTTCTAATTGCTTATTTTATTTATATTAAAGAATTTTGCTTTCTCTCCCCATTATCTTACCATAAATCGTAAGTAACATAATTACTCTTTCAGTTCTCTCTATCCTGGAATGCCTTGCCCCTTTCTCTTTAGCATTATCATCCTGTTTGGCTTTCTTCATTCTTCTTGGTTTTTTTAGTTTTGTGGGTGGTATTTAGAGCTAAGTAGGTTTCTGAGCTGAATATTTCCACTGGTTTAGTTTTTCTTCATATGTTGCTAGACTGGCCTTTCTTCTAATCATTGGCTGAGAATTGAGCATAGGCTGACAGAGGAAAGGCTGTCTAAGTGATACTCATTCTGGGCTTTAAGCTTGATGAGCCTTCCATGTGGACTGGCCTAGTCCAAGGCACTTTGAAGTTTGTTAACAAAAGCCTTTTAATAACAGTGTGTAGGTGCCTGGCCTTTTCTTCTATTCATATCCTCAGAGAGCTCAGAGGTTGGGGGGGAGGGTGGAGGGGCAAGCAGAGTAAAGCAGACTAGGGGTCAGGATTTAGGATTCTTGGACTTTAGCCAAATGCCTTCTCACTTTTAACATTCTGTGACTTAGATTTGGTGTAGTTGGCAATAAATATTTTTAAATGTGTGTTTAAAAGGGAAGTTGAGTTGTGTGTGACTACTGAGAAAAGGAAGGAGCGATTTGGCAAATTTTAAAAATAATACACAGTTTTGGGGGCACCTGGTTGGCTCAGTTGGAAGTGCATGCGACTGTTGATCGTGGGGTTGTAAGTTCGAGCCCCACGTTGGATGTAGAGAATACTTAAAAGGAATCTTTAAGGAAAATATGCTGTTTGGTAATTCAGACATCACTGATCTTGATAAAATGCTTCAGTAATAGATATAGGAAGATTGTGACAAAAGTAATGGGGAGAAATTCCCATCAAAATAAAATGTGAAGTTCCTTGCCTTTACTAAGAATAAAAACATGAGAGGAACATATATGTTTGTCTATGTGCTGTGTTGAAATGAGGCTTTTTTAGTGAATGATTAATGATATAAATAATTTCATCACAAGTGTTAGGTTATGTGAATTTTCAGTTAGTAAGGAAGTGGAGAAAGTTCATTTGAATAAATGAGTATTGATGAGCTTATCCTGATCACAGTACAGTGGTACTTTAATTATGGGCAGGCATTAAGCAGTCCATAAATCTTTGGGAATGTTTAAAAAACCCTTTAAGCTGGTTATTTTTCTGTGAGTGTTTAATACAACTGACACATCTTCTAAAATGATTTGCTTAACATATCACCTATGTTCAATGGCCAGTGTACTAAAATTTTACTTATTTACCTATTGGTAAATTGCCTATGGCAATAATATTTTTATGATACTGTGTTAGCTACTTTATCTAGATTGGTTTCTATTCTAGAAAGAGAAAATGTCAGAATAAAAATAAATAACATGGGTTAATTTCCAACAATTTTTTAGGAGGTACTAGAATTTTTGCTTTATTGACTTTTTTTAAAAGAAGTACGGTTGAAGTGATAAAGTTATTTTCCATGTGAGACTTGTACAACTAATTTTCTTGTGTATATTACTATATATAACTGCTTGGGTTTATTAAAATATATTTTGGCATGTTAAAATAGACATGCCGAGTGTCAGAAATCCACATGTATATCTGCTGAAAACCGTTTCAAGACCCATTGCTATGGCTACCAACATATAATCTTATCTAAATGATGCTCCTTTTGGTCCTTTCTCCTTAGGCAAAGAACTTCTTTTTAATCTTAACATATCTTTATATCAAAGATTAGTACATTTTATTGGTGCAAGGCAAGAGAACATTCGTAAAGGGACAAAAGGCAGAGAAGAGAAATTAGAATTTTCCGTATTAGGTGAGAAAGCTAGGTAGGAGTTGTCAGGAGCTATAAAACGGAGGGACTTAATTTTTCTATTAAGACAGTAGGCCACATAGTTTACAGTCTAACCTTGAGTGAGTTGGTTGATCAAGACTGTTAAACTACTAAGAAGATTAAATTATCTACAGATTTCGATCTTTTAAACGCAAGGAAATGGGATGCATGGGTGGCTCAGTCAGTTAAGCATCTGCCTTCAGCTCAGGTCATGATCCCAGGATCCTGGGATCCAGTCCCACATCTGGCTCCCTGCTCAGCAGGGAGTCTGCTTCTCCGTCTGCCCTACTGCCCCACTTGTGCTTTCTCTCAAATAAATCTTTTTTTTAAAGGCAAGAAAATGTGTATTAATGCAGAAGAGTTATTCTAACGTAGCTACATCGGTTAAAAAAATAAACTGAAATTGTGGCAAAGACGGGATGAGAGATGTTGATGACCCAGACATTTTTTACCTTTCTTTTCTCTCCTTTTCTAAGGATTTAAGCTTTACTTTGGAAAAAAATGGTAAGTGTGCTCTTGTTAAGTGGTTAATGTTTATTACCTCTCAGACATTGAACAGTTGTTTTTAAAACTGTATAAAGATGTTTAGGTAAAAATACCTAATCCATATTTTGTCAGATACTGTTTAACAAGTAATCCAGATGAAATCCGCTGTTTTGAGGAATATGAATATCCACTTGCAGGTAAAAATATGTGCTCTATTAAGAAAAAAAAAGGAGGGGCACCTGAGTAGCTCAGTCCGTTAAGCTTCTCCTTTCAGCTCAGAGCATGGGTCGAGCCCTGCTTCAGGCTCTCCACTCAGAGGGTATCCTGCCCCCCTCGCCCCCCCCCGCCTACCTCTCTGCCCACTTGTGATACCCTCTCTGTCAAATAAATAAATAAAATCTTAAAAAAGGAGAACCAGAGGGGCACCTGGGTGGCTTAGTGGGTTAAGGCCTCTGGCTTCGGCTCGGGTCATGATCCCAGAGTCCTGGGATCGAGCCCTGCATCGGGCTCTCTGCTCAGCGGGGAGCCTGCTTCCTCCTCTCTTTCTCTGCCTGCCTCTCTGCCTACTTGTGATCTCTCTCTGTCAAATAAATAAATTTAAAAAAAAAAAAAAAAAAAAAGGAACACCAGAAAGGAAGGATCTGTTGTCAAATTGTGTTGCTATCAGTGTCTGATTTTTGTGACTCAAGAACAGAAGTATAAGCAGTAATATTAATGGTACTGTTGCTATTATGTGTGACTGGAGTATGAAATAAGTAGTACACTTTAAAACTTGATGCTTAAAGGATACTTGCTCTCAGATGGCAGAATATGCAGAATCTTCAGGTATTTGGTCCAGTAATGCAGCCTAGGATTCTGCCAAGAATGTTCTTTTAGGAATGAGTAAATTGTTTTTTCATGATAACAGTTTTCACTCATCTTTCTTCTCAGCTCTATACAGCTCCATCTCTCTGTTTCTTTTTTTTTCTTTTTGTGTGTGTAAAATGATATATGTTTGGAAATGCATCAAATTAAGAAGGAAAGTGAATTAACTTTTAAAATGAATGTATGCATGTGCAGGTTTCCCTCTCTTACCTGAGAGTAGAGCGTTACTATGAAACCTTCAGTGAGCTGAAATGGTGTAGAGCAAAGAAGCAGTTACCTATTATTTATATGGAGAATATTCTCCTCATTCCCAGACCCAAGAAATAAGCTGTCCTAGGTTTTTCTGATACCCTGGGACTCATCTTGTTAATGAATGCAAGAAATAAGTTGAGATAAAGTACAGCGGCTCACAGATACAAATTCAAACTTAGGGTGGCTTGGTGTAGTTCAAGGGAAGGAACTTGGTGGTTCCACTCTAGCTGCTCAGGGTGCACACTCCCTCTGTACCAGCTTGCTGTGAAACAGATGCTGACCGCTGTTTCACTTTTTGCTGTTTTTCATAAAAGCAAGACGGTGTAATGCAGCTTCTGAAAAGTGGGAGATACCTGTATTTTAGTCCAGGGGAAAACAGGTATCTTCAGAAGCCCATGGAGATAAGAATGACTTCAGAAGTTGAAATAATCATGGTCATAGTTAAAAGATTGATATTAACCAGACAGTTCATTAGTGAAGCATACATGTTCAGTCAAGTCTTTTTCCTTTCTAGTGAATGTTTTTTTGCTCTGTTTGCCTCATTGTTTATATTAAATCTAGAAAACAATTTTATTTTGATATAATGCAAATAGTTTTGTCTCTTCTGGCTTTTGTCCATTTATGAATTTTAAAAAATTAAAAGTTGCAACCTTTCTTGAAGTTAACCATTGAGTCTTTTCTTTTTAAAACACCAGATTACATGAGGAACATTTTTACTTCCAGAGAAATGCATAATGTACAAAAATAATTTTAGACATTAATTTGCATGCTTGTCAGATAGTACCAAAGAGTAGCTAACCCTTTAAAGATTGTATCTTGATAGGATGGAAGAGGTTGTTAAATATATTTTGAATTCACAAGTTTATTCCTCCCATCATTTCTCCAATTGTTCATCACATTTTAAGGCCTATTCTGGAAGCACTTGAATATAACAACAAAAATGTGACTTTGGATCAGGCAGACCTGGGTACAAATTTTATTTTCACACTTTACCAGCTGTGAGATGTAGAGAGAACTAATTTTAGTTCATTGTTATATGAAATAGTATTAGTAGTAAATACTGTTTAGGAGGGTTGTGAGAATTGACTAAGAAACAAAGACCTTCATCTTTGCTTAATAAATAATAGATCCCTTGAAAAAAATCTTGAAGCTGAGTCACAGAATTTGTTTTTTAGATGTAATCTTAAAATTATAACATAGTTTCTTTTAAATATTTTTGTAATAAAGAATGATGACTCTACACTCTGGAATTTAAATTGCATTGTATTTGGTCTGTTCAGAACTTTTATATATTTACAGCTTCTTTGTGTAATGGTGTGGGTGATGGCAATTTACACATTACCACATTTATTGCTACATTCTGTAGGATAGGGTGGCAAAAATACTCGTTTGTATGCTTTTTGCCAACAGCACTACCAAATACTTTGTCTTAGAAAAAATAGACCGATCTTAGGCAGTGTGTGCAGTAGGAAAAACCTTGGGGGAGGAGCACTGGTTCTAGTACTAGGTTCTAGTACACGTATGACTCTATCTGTGTTAATTGCTGCATCTTGGTTTCCATATCTGTAAAATAAGAAGGTCTTAGAGAGCCTTCTAATTAACGATATTTTGAGAAAAACTGTTGTGTTGATTTTTATTGTTGAATAGACTCCTGCATTTCAGACAGAAAAGGTGACATGATATTAGGAAATACTGTATATATTGGGGTATGAGAACTAAAATAATTCAAAGATGGTTTCCTTACAAAATGTTCGTGAGAATAAGGGCCATTTATTTATCTTTAGGACAAAGCAGGATATGTAAAGAATGGGCAGTAGCTCCCTAAACTCATGTAAAAATACGTAACTCTTTTTTCTCATGAAGAAGATGTAGCTGTGGTGGGAGAAAGTTTGCCTCATTCAGCTAATGATAATTGTATCTGTATGTTTCATATTATGTAAATGTGGTTTCTCCTCCCACCCCATACTTTTTCCATGGTAGCTGCACCAGTTTACATTTCCACCAACGGTGCACAGGAGTTTCCTTTTCTCCCCATCCTTGCCAATACTTTCTACATTTCTAGTTGGTAATAGCTATTCTAATGGGTATGAAGTGATAGCTGATTGGGGATTTGCATTTCCCTGATGATTAATGATGTAGAACATCTTTTCATATAACGGTTAGCCATCTATATATCTTCTTTGCAAGAATGTCTCTCCAGATTTTCTGCCCGTTTTCTAATTGGATTATTTGGGGGGATTTTTTGCTTTTGTGAGTTCTTTATGAATTTTGGATATTAGCCCATTTTCAGATACATATTTGCAAATATTTTCTCCCATTCAGTAAGTTGTCTTTTCGCTTTGTTGATGGTATCCTTTGCTGTGCAGAGGCATTTTAGTTTGATGTAGTCCAACTTGTTTATTTTTGCTTTTGTTGTTTGCTCTTGGTGTCCGGTTAAAAAAAAAAATGATTACCAAGTCTGATGTCAAGGAGCTTATTGCCTGTGTTTACTTCTAGGAGTTTTGTGGTTCAGATCTTATATACGGATCTTTAATCCATTTTGAGTTAATTTTTGTGTATGGTGTAGGATGGTGTCAAGTTTGATTTTTTGCATGAGGCCATCCAGTTTTTCTAATAATTACTGATGAGACTGTCCTCTCCCTGTTGTATGTTCTTGGCTCCTTGTCACAAATTAACTGATTGTATATGCATAGGTTTATTTCTGGGCTCTCCTGTTCCTCTGATCTGTGTCTGTTTTTATGCCAATACAGTACTGTCTTAATCACTAATAGCTTTGTAGTATAGTTTGAAATCAAGGAGCATGATGTCTCCAGCTGTATTCTTTCTCAGGATTGCTTTGGCTCTTAAGGTTTTTTTTTTTTTTTAAAGATTTTATTTATTTATTTGACAGAGAGAGATCACAAGCAGGCAGAGAGGCAGGCAGAGAGAGAGGAGGAAGCAGGCTCCCCGCTGAGCAGAGAGCCCGATGCAGGCCTCGATCCCAGGACCCTGAGATCATGACCTGAGCCGAAGGCAGCGGCTTAACCCACTGAGCCACCCAGGTGCCCGGCTCTTAAGGGTTTTTTATACTTCCATACACATTTAAGGATTATTCTGTTGCTGTGAAAAATACTATTGGAATTTTGGTAAGGATTGCATTGAATCTGTATATTCTGTATATTGACTAGGGTATTGTGGACATTTTAACAGTAGTAATTTTTCCAGTTAGGAGCATGGACTATTTTTCTGTTTGTGTCTTGCTTCAGTTTCCTTCATTAATGTCTTGTTTTTAGGATATAGGTATTTCATCATTTTGGTTAAATTTATTCTTAAGTATTTTATTCTTTTGGTACAGTTGGAAATGGGATTGTTTTCATTTCTTTTTGGTAGTTCTTTTTTTTGTATTCAAATGCAACAGATTTTTGTGTATTTGTATCCTGCAACCTTACCAAATTCATTTATTCAGATTTTTTATGGAATATTCAGGGTTCTGTCTGTGTAACATCGTGTCATCTGCAAATAGTGATAGTTTTATTTTTTCCTTTCCAATTGACCCTTTCTTTTTCTTGCTTAATTGTTCTGACTAGGATTTCTAATACTGTGTTGAATAAAAGTGATAACAGTGACTGGTTATCTTTGTCTTGTTCCTGGTCTTAGAAAAAAAAAAGCTTTCAGCTTTTCATCACTAGTATGAAATTAGTAGGTGGCTTGTCATATATAGCTTCTGTTATGGTGAGGCATGTTCCCTCTAAGCCTGCTTTGTTGAGAGCTTTTATCATAAATGGATGTTGAATTTTGTCAAATGTTTCCCCTGCATCTGTAGAGATGATCATATGGTTTTTATCCTTCATTTTGTTAACTGTTGTAGTATGTCACATTGACTGATTTTATAGATGTTGAGCTGTCCTTGCAAAACTGAAGTAAGTCACATTTGATTGTGGTGAATGATTCAGTGTATTATTGGATTGGGTTTGCTATTATTTTTTTAAGGATTTTTTCATCTATGTGCGTCAGGGTGATTAGCTTGTAGTTTTCTTCCCTTGTGGATCCTTGCTTGGCTTTGGTTATTAGGGTAGTGCTGGTATCCTAAAATGAGTTTAGAAGAGTTCCCTCCTTTTCTGTCTTTGGAGGAGATTGAGAAAGATTGGTAGTAATTGTTTTTTGCATGTTTGGTAGAATTCACCAGTGAAACTCTGTAGTCTTGGACTTTGTTCATTGGGAGGTTATTGATTACTGATTAGGTTTCCCTACTAGTAATCAGTCTGTTCATACATCTTTTTTATTTCATCATGATTCAGTTTTGGTAGGTTTTGTTTATAGAAATTTACCCCTTTCTTCTAGGTGCTCTAGTTTGCTGGCGCATAATTGTTTACAGCCTTCTCTTACTCTTTGTGTTTCTGTGGTATCAGTTATAACATCTCTTTCATCTCTCTCTTTCTGATTTTATTTGAGTTCTCTCTTTTTCTTGGTGAGTCTAGCTAGCTGAGGGTTTGTCAGTTTTGCTTATCTTTTCAAAGAACCAGCTCTTCATTGCATTAGTTTTTGTTTTCCTTCTGGTGTCTTTTTAGTCTCTATCAGCTCCAATCTCTGTTAATTCCTTCCTACTACTAACTGTGGGTTTTGTTCTCTTTATCTTCTTTTGAGTGTACAGTAGGTTGTTTTCTTGTTTCTTGAGGTAGGCATTTGTCACTGTGAACTTCCCTCTTAAAATTTCTTTTACTGCATCCCATAAATTTTGGCTTATTACATTTTCATTTCCTCTTTCTCAAGGTATTTTTTAATTTCTTTTTTTAAAAAATAATTTATTTATTTGAGAGAGAGAGAGAAAGCATGTGCACATGCACATACTAAAAGGGAGAGGGGCAGAGGGAAAGGAGAAGCAGACTCCTACTGAGCAGGGAGCCCACAGTGGGGCTGGACTCTGGGATCGTGACCTGAGCTGAAGGCAGATGCTTAACTGACAGAGCCACCCAGGTGCCCCAATTCCTCTTGATTTTCTTCTTTGACCTATTTGTTGTTCAGTAGCATGTGGTTTAATTTCCACATTTTTGTGAATTTTCCAGTTTTCTTGTGTAATTAGTTCCTGATATACCATGTGGTTGGAAATGTTGCTTGATATGATTTCAGTGCTCTTAAATTTGTTAGGAATTGTTTTGTGGTTTATGTTGGGAAATGATGTGTTATGTAATCTATCTTGGATCTGTTTGTACTTGAAAAGAATGTATATTTTGTTGGGGTACCTGGGTGGCTCAGTGGGTTAAGCCTCTGCCTTTGACTCGGTCCTGTTCTCAGGGTCCTGGGATTGAGCCCCGCATCGGTCTCTCTGCTCAGCAGGGGGCCTGCTTCTCCCGCCTACTTGCCTGCTTCTCTGCCTACTTGTGATATCTCTCCCTCTCTCTCTCAAATAAATAAATAAAAATCTTTAATAAAAAAATGTATATTTTGTTGCTTTTGGATGGTATGTTCTTTAAAAATCTGTTAAGCCCATCTGGTCTAATGTTTGTTTTCAGACTAGGGTTTCCTTATTGATGTTGTGTGAATGATCTGTCATCCATTGATGTAAGTAGGTTATTAAAGTCCCCTGTCATTGTGTTGCTGTTTATTTTTCCATTTAAGTGTGTTAGTATTTGCTTTATATATTTAGGTCCTCCTATGTTGAGCTCATCAATTTTTTAAAAAAGATTTTATTTAGAGAGAGGGTGTGTGCATGAGTTGGTGGAGGGGGAAGGGGGGAGGGTGAGAATCACATTCTACGCTGCGTGTGGAGCTGCATGTGGGGCTTAATCTCAGGACCCTGAGATTATGACTTTAGCTGAAACCGAGAGAGAGGGACACTAAACTGACTGAACCAGCCAGGCAGTCCAAGTCCATAAATATTTAAAATGTTTATCTTCCTGTTGGGTTGACCCTTTTATCATTCTGTAGCATTCTTCTTTGTCTCTTAGCACAGTCTTTGTTTTAAAGTGCTTTGTCTGATGTAAGTATAGCTACTCTGCTTTTTTTGGTTTCCATTTGCATAGAGTATCTTGTTCATCTCTTCATTTTCTGTGTGTGTGTGTGTGTGTGTCTGAAGTAAATCTCTTGTCCATAGTTTAGAGATGGGTCTCCTCCCCCATTCAGCCACTCTTTGTCTTTTGATAGGAGAATTTAGTCCATTTATATATTTTTTTAAAGATTTTATTTACTTATTGACAGAGATCACAAGTAGGCAGAGAGGTAGGCAGAGAGAGAGAGAGGAGGAAGCAGGCTCCCTGCTGAGCAGAGAGCCTGATGCAGGGCTCGATCCCAGAACCCTGGGATCATGACCTGAACCGAAGGCAGAGGCTTTAACCCACTGAGCCACCCAGGCGCCCCTAGTCCATTTATATTTAAAGCAGTTACCAATAGGTTATGTGCTTGTTAACATTTTGTTAGTCGTTTTCTGGCTATTTTTGTAGTTCTTCTCTGTTCCTTTTTTCTTCTCTGGCTCTCTTGTGGTTTCATGTCTTTAGGAATATGCTTATATTCATTTCTCTTTATATCTTGTGCATTTACTATAAGATTTTGCTTTGAAGTTACCATGAGGCTTGCATATAATAACTTACAAGTCTATTTTAAATTGATAGCTTAAGTTTGATCTCTTTTTATTTTATTTTATTATTTTTTTAAAAAGATTTTATTTATCAGAGAGAGAGAGAGGGAGAGAGAGCAAGCACAGGCAGACAGAAAGGTAGGCAGAGGGAGAAGCAGGCTCCCTGCCAAGCAAGGAGCCTGATGTGGGACTCGATCCCAGGATGCTGGGATCACGACCTGAGCCGAAGGCAGCTGCTTAAACACCTGAACCACCCAGGCATCCCTTGATCTCATTTTAAAGCTCAGTGTTTCTGTTCCTCTCGAACATTTTTTTAAAAGGTTTTATTTGCTTGTTTGAGTGAGGGCATACACAAGTCGGGGCCGGGGGGAGAAGACGGAGAGGGACAAGGAGACTTCTTGTTGAGCTCAGAGCCTGATAGAGGACTCGATCTCACAACCCTGAGATCATGACCTGAGCCAAAATCAAGAGTCAGGACACTCAACCTACTGAGCCACCCAGGTTCCCCCAACATTTTATTTTTGATGTCACATTTTACACCTTTTTTTTTTTTTTCCTTGTTTATCTTTTAATTATTGTAGTATTAGTTCTTTTCACAGGTTCTGCCTTTTAATCTTTGTATTAGCTTTAAAAGTGATTAGTCCATTACATTTATTATATATTTGCCTTTCCAGTGAGATTTATCCTTTCTTTTTTTTTTTTTTAAGATTTTATTTATTTATTTGACAGACAGAGATCACAAGTAGGCAGAGAAGCAGGCAGATAGAGAGGAAGGGAAGCAGGCCCCCTGCTGAGCAGAGATCCCGATGTGGGACTCCATCCCAGGACCCTGAGATCATGACCTGAGCTGAAGGCAGCGGCTTAACCCACTGAGCCACCTAGGCACCTGAGATTTATCCTTTCTTGTTATTCATTAGCACCTGTTCTTTTCAGTTTAAAGAAATTCCTTTAGCAATTCCTATAAGGCCAGTTGAGTGGTAAACTCCATTAGCTTTGGCTTGTCTGAAAAACTCTTAATCTCTCCTTCACTTCTGAACAATAACTTTGCTGGGTAGAGTATTCTAGGTTCAAAGTTTTTTCTTTCAGCACTTTTAATACATCATGCTGCTTTCTTCTAGTCTGTAAAGTTTCTGCTGAGAAATCTGCTGGGAGTTGCCTGTATGTTTTTTGGTGCTTGTAATAGTTTCTCTTTTTTGCTTTAACTTTTGACATTTCAATTGTTATAGGTCTTGGTGTGGGTCTCTTTCAGTTTCTCTCATTTGGAATTCCCTGAGTTTCCTGGATGTGGATGTTAATTTCCTTCCCCAGGTTAGGGAAGTTTATTTACAGCCATGATTTCATTAATTAAAATTTCTGCCCCTTTGTTTCTTCTTCTGGGAGCTCTGTGATGTGAATGTTATTAGTCCATTTGATTTTTATTCCATAAGTCACTTGTGCCATTTACTTTTTGCTTTTTTTTTTTTTTTTCCTTTTTGCTGCTCTGGTTGGTGAGTTACACTGCTTTGTCTTCAGATTGAGTTTTCCATGCCTTTGCTTCATTTAGTTTGCTGTTGAGTCCTTCTGGTATATTTTTTTACTTCAACTATTTGTATTCTTAAGCTCTGTAATTTATATTTTCTTCTTTTCATTTATGTTCTCACTGTGTTCTTTCTTCTCCCCAGTTCAGTGAGTGTCTATGACTATTACTTTGAAATCTCTATCACATAAATATTACTTATCTCTGTTTAAGCTTTTTTCTGAGGTTTTACCTGTTGTTTTGTTTGGAACATGTTCCTCTTTGTCTTCATTTTGCTTGACTCTGTTTTTGTTTTTTTTTTTTTTTGTCTTTTTTTTAAAGGTTTTATTTATTTATTTATTTGACAGACAGAGATCACAAGTAGGCAGAGAAGCAGGCAGATAGAGAGGAAGGGAAGCAGGCCCCCCGCTGAGCAGAGAGCCCAATGTGGGACTCGATCCCAGGACCCTGAGATCATGACCTGAGCCGAAGGCAGTGGCTTAACCCACTGAGCGCCCTGTTTTTTTGTTTTAAGATTTTATTTATTTGAGAGAAAGTGAGTGAGAGTATAAGCAGGAGGCGGGTACAGAGGGAGAAAGACTCCCCACTGAGTAGGGAGCCCAGTGTGGGACTTGATCCCAGGATCTTGGGATCATGACCTGACCCAAAGGCAAATGCTGAGCCACCCAGACACCCCTCTGTGTGGTTTTTATACATTACATGAAAAATCCACATCTCCTAGTTTTGAAGGAGCCTCATGTAGGAGATGAACCCTATTGTACAATCCTGTCTCAGCTCTTGGTTGTCTTCCAAATCTTTGTGCTTATCCAAGCAGCCTGCCGTGTTTTTCTTCCATTTCCAATAGTTTAAAAGTATGTTTGGATAGTAAATTGACAATTTGGAGTCCTACTCCAGATCTGCTGATTCCAAATCTTAGGGATGGCATGGGATCTATTTCTAACATGTCTCAGGTGATTCTTGGACACATTGAAGTTTGAAAATGACAGACATTAAAGATAAGGTTGCTTTAACCATTATGTAAGACACTCCAAGATATCTGATCCAGCCATACTTTAGTTTCAACTTTCTATATTCTGCCCTTTTTCCACCCTAATACCTCAAGTCCTCTAACCACAAAATACAAGTCACTTTTTCTAGTGTGCAAGTATTACTATACTTCTTTATCTCCTTCCCTTTCTTCCTCCAATCGTACCTCTTCTAGTTTGAGAGACCCTTGAATTCAGCGACCATGTCATGTTTTTCTTTATATTTTGAGTACTAGACAGAGTGACTGGCACAAAGTGGATGCCCAGTAAAGATTTGTGGAGAGGTAGAAAACAGAAAGAAGGAAGTACTTTTTCAACCTACTACTTGTGTAATGTCTGCTAATATTTCATTGGCTAAAGCAGGTTACACAACTGAGCCCAAGTCATGGTGGGGAGGGTATTACAAACTTAACCTGACAAAAGGACTACATATACAGGGATGAAGAATTGGGGCCAAAATAGAAAGCATCAATTTTCACGTGAATATTTGTGCTAATAGGTATTTGTCAAGCACACAGTATGTGCCTAACAGCTATTTTTCTCACTTAATATATACAGTTAACCTGCAAAGAGTGTGGTATCCTTTTTTTGGATACTATGAAGAAATAATTAGAATGATTAGTGACGGGGCACCTGGGTGGCTCAGTTGGTTAAGCATCGGCTTTTGGTTTAGGTCATGATCCCAGGGGCTGGGATTAGGCCCTGCCTCAAGCTCCCTGCTCTGCAGGGAGCCTGCTTCTTTCTCTCCCTCTGTCATTCTCCCTGCTTGTGCTCCTTGGTTCTCTGTGTCCTTCTGTCAAATAAATAAAATCATAAAAAAAGGTTTAATGATTAAATAATTAACAAATGTGATGGAACTGGTGGTTTGAATTTGGGATTGTCTGACTTCAGAGTCTGTATGCTTTCACATAGTTATAAACATGTAAGTTATGTTTTTAATTCCCCCCCGCATAAGTTTTTTCTCCCTTATTTTTGAGAAGTAGATATTTCAGACACAGTATGGTGTACCCTTAATGGCTTTAACACAGTGATTTTTTGAAGGAGATTGGGTGGGAGAATTTGCCCTTTTGAGAACCACTGTATTTATTACTTGAGATATAAAGAACTAGTTTTCTGTGTTTGTGAGTTGTGTGGAGTCGCTAGTGTTACCCAGCCTTTAATAGAGGAAACATATTTTTAAATTTTGTCTTATTTCAAAATGTAATTTTTTTTCTTTTTGCTCAGAATATGTATTTTTGAAATTTCTGAAATTATCAGCAAAAGTGATAGGAAAGGGCTGGAAATTTCCCAGAGATAAATGTGTAAAAGTTGGAGGTGGGCTCTAGGTGAAGAGAGTGTTTAGATTATATAAGAATATAAGGTGTTGATGATTTTTCCAGTAACCTGGGAACATATATTAATATAATATGTGTGTGACACAGTTTGCTTGAGATAGAAGCAAAGAAAACATGGACAGTGATGGCCATTTTAAAGGGCAAGACTGTCACAAATGTTGTCAAAGCAGTGATATGGAGAGAGAAAGGGATACTTCAGTATGACTTTGTCATCACATTGATCTATGACTGACATGAGCTTTAGGGATGGTGGTGATGTGCAGTGGCATTAAGGAGGAAAAGATTTTACTAATCTTTTTTTTGTTTGTTTGTTTTTTAGATATTGGTACTTGGGTTTTTATAATTCTGGGAGGTTTTTTTTTAAAGTTTTGTTTTGTTTTAAATTAGTTTAACAGATAGAGACATTGGGAAAGGGAACACAAGCAGGGGGAGTGGTAGAAGGAGACCAAACTCCCTGCTGGGCAGGGAACCTGATGCTTTGACCCCAGCCAAAGGCAGCCGCTTAATGTTGGAGCCACCCAGGTGCCCCATGAGAGTTCTTTATATTGTTCAGGTTTTGCTATAAGAAGCTCACATATCCATACTTTATTAACAAGCATGATGAATTTGTTTGTAACCTGGGTGGCTCAGTGGGTTAAGCCGCTGCCTTCGGCTCGGGTCGTGATCTCGGGGTCGTGGGATCGAGTCCCGCATCGGGCTCTCTGCTCTGCAGGGAGCCTGCTTCCTCCTCTCCCTCTCTCTGCCTGCCTGTCTGCCTGCTTGTGATCTCTGTCTGTCAAATAAATAAATAAAATCTTAACTTTTAAATTCTAAAACTTTTCTTGGGAGATGCCCTGGTGGATAGGGAATGGAAATGTATACAAACTATTTTTTTCTGTTGGCTCTTCCTGTCTCTTTGCAGTTAGAGAAAATAACCTGGAAAAAAAAAAAAAATGAAGCCCTTTTTTCAATCCTATGGTATTTTGCTGTGTTCTGTATCTGTCAGGACTCTTTCTATTGCAAGTTCAGAAAACCAATTCTAATTAATTAGTAAGTCAGAAGGTCATTTTGTAGGTTTATGAAGTGGGAAGTTCACAGGATAAAGCTGTATGTAAGATTTTAATGTAACTGGAATCAAAGGTTTGATGTCATCAGGAATGTATCCTTTCTCCCTTTCTGAGCATTCCTTTTCAGACTTTTTTTTTTAAGATTTTATTTATTTGCCAGAGATAGAGAGAGTACACACAAGCAGGCAGAGAGGCTGGCAGAGGCAGTGAGAGAAGCAGGCTCCCTGCCGAGCAAGGAGCCCGATGCGGGACTCGATCCCAGGACCTTGGGATCATGACCTGAGCCGAAGGCAGTGGCTTAACCAACTGAGCCACCCAGGCGTCCCTCCTTTTCAGATTTTGTATGAAAGAGAGCAAGTGCAAGCAGAGCACAATAGCAGGGGGTGGGAGAAGCATACACCCACTGAGCAGGGAGCCTGATGCGGGGCTCCATCCCAGGATGCTAGGATCATGACCTAAATGGAAGGTAGTGGCTTAGCCCACTGAGCTACCCAGATGCTCTCTAAGCATTCTTTTTCAGTTTTGGTTTCCTTCATCAGGTATGGTGGTAAAGATGATCAGTAGCAGCTCTCTAGACTTAAGTAATTCTTAAGAGTCCACCTGTGTTTCCCTGTATAGCACCAGTCAAATTGGTGGATGGAAGGCCAGGCCTGGGTTGTATGGTCTATCCCTGAACTAGTCACCGTAAGGCTAGAGGAGTGTGATCCTCTGACCTGACCAAGGACATGTGCCTGGTTTTGGGGAGAGGCTTAAGGTCCGCCTTCTCTTGAGGCTTAAGGGAGGAACATATTGATTCTTCAAAAAAAAAAAAATCAGATGCTATTCCTTAAGAAAGAAACATGGGTTCAGGTTAGGCAAAATCTATAAATATTCCATGTATGAATCTAGATCTGCTTTTGAAGTTGATTGATACGGACTGTGTTGAGTTGAATTGTGCTCTCTGCAAAAAGAAGTTGAAGTCCTAACTTGAAGTATCTTTGAATATGACTTTACTTGGAAATAGAGTCTTTATAGTTGGGTTCAAGTTAAGATGAGATCATACTAGATTAGAGTGGGACCTAATCCAATAACTGGTGTTTTTTATAGAAAGGGGAAATTTGGACATAGGTCCAAATGGGAGGAATGCCAAGGATTGCTCACAACCACCAGAAGGTACAAAGAGGCAAAGAAGTCTTCTCTAGAAGAAGGAGAGAGAATAGCCCTGCCAACACCTTGATTTCTGCCTCGTCAGTCTCCAAAACTGCAAGAGAATATATTTCTGTTGTTGTAAGCCGTCTAGTTTGTGGCAGTATGTGGTAAAATTCAGCAGCTCTAGAAAACTAATATAGACCATATTTCGTACTTAGAAAATTTTTTTTATTAATCCCATCTTTTTGTTTTGTTTTGTTTATATAAGTAATCTCTGTACCCAACATGGGGCTTGAACTCATGACCCCAGGACTGAGTTGAATGCTCTCCTGATTGAGCCAGCCAGTCCATCTTAAAATAAAATGCTGGCCGTAAGTTTTCCCTGTGAATACCCTTTACATTTTAAAAATGGCTTTTATGGGAATTTGGGATGCCTTTGGAATGTATGGTTTGGCATTTGAAAATATATTTTGTTAGAATTTTATTGTGTCCATAATGATGTGATTGATTTTTTGACCTCTACATTTGATAGTCTGTAGTTGTGATTTAGCTGAAGCCATTGTCCTTATGATGTACAGTTATATTTCTCAACGTGTTTGACTCCCATATAGCACAGTGCCATGTGAGAATCAGGAGTGGTAATAATTAAAGTGAAACACACAGAGTAAGTACGTTTTAGTAGCTTGAATATGGAAGAAAGAATATGTCTGAAGGCAACTGGTTATCAAGGTGGGAATTGTTAGTATTTTAGTGATACTAAAAAAAACTTAAGAGTAGTTTGAACAGTATTTCTGGGCTCTTGTTCCTTTTTTGCAAACTGGGAGAGTCAGATAATACCTCCAAAGTTTGGTTAAACTTTTCTTTACTTATTGTTCCTATCTTTAGCTAATAATGTTGCATGTAATACAGTTATTATTTTTAAAAATATTTTATTTATTTGCCAGAGAGAGAGCAGGAGAGGGCAAGAATATAAACAGGGGCAGCAGCAGGCAGAGAGAGAAGCAGGCTCCCCGCTGAAAAGGAGCCCAAGGTGGGACTCAATTCCAGGACCCTGGGATCATGACCTGAGCTGAAGGCAGATGCTTAACTGAGCCACCCAGGCATCCCAGATTTTTTAAAATAAATTATCTATCTCTATTTATTTACTCAAAATAAGCACTTAAACTTATGAACCCCCCCAGATGAAGCATAGCATGCTATACCGACTCAGCCTGCTGAGCACCCCATAATTTTCAATATAAATTTTTTGACAGAGATACCTTATATTAAGTTTAGTAATATTTTCTCAATTCAGAACTCACATACTAAGTATGTAATGACAAATATTGCTCTGTCATGTTCCATCTTCTATAGTTTTACTTTCTCTAACCATTTTTATTATGTATTCTTTCAGCATTTCTTTATAAAAATAAAAGCAGATGTTAATTTTTACTTTTTTGTTTTCTTACATACAACAGTATATAGAAAATACTTTGTACTTTGCTTTTTTTCACTTTATATGTTTTAGTTACCTTTCTATGGCAGTATGTAGAGAGCATTCTCATTCCTTTTCACAGTTGCATTGTATTCCATTGTGCGGATATGCCGTAATATATTTAACTTGATGGTTATTGAACATCGGAGTTTTCACTTGTTGCTAACTGTCCTTCAGTGAAAAATATATTTTTTAAAGATTTTATTTATTTATTTGACAGGGAGAGAGATCACAAGTAGGTGGAGAGGCAGGCTAGGGGCAGGGGAGGAGGGGAGCAGGCCCACTGCTGAGGAGAGAGGCCGATGCTGGACTCGATCCCAGGATCTTGAGGTGATGACCTGAGCAGAAGGCAGAGGCTTAACCCACTGAGACACCCAGGTGCCCCTTCAGTGAATAATATTGTACATAAGTTTTTTGTATGTGTGCTGATATCTGTAGGATACATTCCCAGAAATGATACTGCTGAGTTAAGGGGTAAAATATATTTGTAATTTTTCTAGATATTGCCAAATTGCCCTCTACCTGGGTGATAGAACTTTGTAGTTCCTCCATTATTGTAGGAGAGTACCCATTAGGAAAATGTTTATATCCCCACAGCCTTACCAATGTAGTATTGTATCTGATTTTTGGATTTTTGCAAATTTGATAGGTCAAAAATACTCTCAGTATTGTTTTCGTTAACATTTCCTTTATGACTGAGGTTGAGCCTCTTATTTTTAAAGAAATTTCCATTTCCATTTGATCTTGAACTGATTTCTTGCAGTGATGATTATGACATTGCCAGTGGTGAAAGTAATAATAATGTTTTAATAGGTGAGGAAAGGGAGGAGATGATTGTTCTTAGAAGAAAGATTTCTGGGTCCTTTTTCTCCTCCAAACTCAGGAATTTTCACGTATTCAGAATTGGTTCTTAAAGAATTGATTCTGAAAGTTCAGTTGCTTTGTTACTGCTTTAGGAGGCCTGCAGTGTGTAATTGGCACAGCATGGCCATCTGGGTTTTTCTGAGTATGCCTTCTCCACCCTTTCAAGAAAGTGTAGATTGATGTTACACAGTTTCTTTAAACTGCTTCAAAGGATTGTTGAAAAATACTCAAATTTTGCTGGAAGACCTTCTTTTGTATTTCCTGTGGACATTTGCTAAAGTATAGTTCTTATCTAGTTGACGTAAGTAGATTTCTATAAATGTTTTTGCTTTTATTTAAAGTATCTATAAAATGTTATTTGCTGCCCTTCATGATGCTGTTTTCATCTCCAGCTTGCCTATTGTTCATCTTTTTTTCTTCCTTTTTCTTTCTTTTTTTTTTCTCTCGGCACTTCATTCTTTTCTGTGTTGATATTTTGTTTACTTGAATGTTGGAAGAACTGTTCTGAGCTTTTGGGTGGTAATGTCACTTTGCATTCTGAACTGAAACCCCTGTCCATAAAAGTTAGGGTTGTTTCTACAGCTGTTAATACCATTAGATATGGTCTTGACAGTAGTTTATGAAAATTGTTTAATGTCTAAAAGTTTAGCATCTTGGAAAATACAGGAAAAACATAGTAAAGTACACAACAGAAATTGAAGATCAGAATACATGTGCTCAGTTAAGGGATCAACAGGTGAAATAAGCATAGAAACCAATGACTCAGTGGAAAACCTATACTCTGAGAGCCAAGAAGAGAAGGAAGTAGATATTCAGTGACTCACAGGTATTGATCCAAAATAAATATCTCTGTCAAATAAATGTATATTGACTTATAATGGATTTCTCAGGCAAGGATAGCTTTTGCTTTGGGGACAATCTCTGTTGAGGTGGTTTGGTTGAATTGTGTTTTTAACTTATTCTAGTAGACTATTCCTGTTGCGTGTGGCACTTAGACTCTGATGGGAGAAAAGGGGCATTAATCATATGGAGAACCTCTAACTACACAAGATAAGAGCTCTGAAAGGAGTTGTGTGTGTGTGTGTGTGTGTGTGTGTGTAATTGTGTTTCTAGAGGTGGGCAGAGAATTTCTAAGAAAATTTTCATTTGAGAGGTGAAAGTGAATATGAGTTAATTGGGGAAGGAAGAGAAAGGTGGTAGGTAGAGAGGATTCTTCTAGACAGGGTATCAGAATATGTTTTCAGAAGACAGAAAAAGAAAAAGTAGACCTTGGTTTTCCTCTTAGGATCTGGTGTATGTAAGTATATTTCTTTCTTGCCACTTGGTGGCACTTAAACATGATTTAACAAGGCTTAGTTTTGGCTCTGGAATATTCTGCGAGTATTTTTTAAAAGTTAAGGAAACTGCTATGTGAAAATTAGAGGGGTGTGGAGCACCAGATGAAGTTACTATTAAAATTTATGGGAAGAAAAGTGTACTGAGGCTCTGTATATTTACATAATTGGACATCTGTACAATCCACTCCTACTGGGGAAGGGTGAAGACATTATTTGTCATATACTCTTAGTTTTTTAGCCTCTTTTCTTTCCAAGTTCAAATAGGAGTGATTTTTTTTGCTAATTGAGATATAATTAAAATTTAGAAGTCTTTACACCCCTGGATTGCCATCCAAAACGAGGAGGTATAGGACATTTCCAGCCTCATAGAAGGTTTACTTCTGTTCTGTTCCAGCCAGTTGCTCATTACTGCAGTAACTGTTTTCTGTCACCATAAGTTTGTTTTGCCAGCGTCTGCATTTCTTATTAAAGGAATCATACAGTATGTACTGTTTTGTGTCTGGCTTCCTTTGCTTCCACATAATGTTTGTGTGTGTTATGTTATTAATAGTACATTCTTTTTTAAGTGGATTTACTGAAATAATATAGCAAACAGTATGCCCATTTAAAGTATAAAAGTCAGTGATTTTTACTATATTCAGAGTTGTGCAGCCATTAATATAATCAGATTTTAGACCATTTTCTTCACCCCAGTGGGTATCATTATATTCCATTTACAGATGAGAACCCATACCAGTTAGCAGTCATTCCTTGTCTTGTCCCCCTCTATTTCCATTCCCCGACAGTGGACAATGACAAATTTATTTCGTTTGTAGAGATCTGCCTATTTTGGACATAAATTCATTCTTTTTTATTGTTGAGTAGCATTTCATTGTGTGGAAACATTACAGTTTGTTTAATCTGTTCATTGCTGATGGACATTTGAGTTGTTCCCAGTTTACGGTTATAAATATGGCTACTCCATAAAAATTTTTATATAAGTCTGTTTTCATTTCCCTTGGGTGAATACCTAGGAATGGAGTTACCAGGTTATAGGGTAGAGATGTACAGTCACACTGCATAAGAAACTGCCAAACAACTCTCCAAAGAGGTGTTATCTCCACTTTACATTACTCTCTAACAGTGTATGGAGGGATCACTTACTCTGCATCTTCACAAATATTTGGTGTTTGTCAGTCTTTGCTATTTTGACTATTCTGACATTTGTGAAGTGGTATTTCATTGTTTTGTTGTGGTATTTTAATTTCCCTGAGGACTAAAGATTACTTTTCATATGCTATCAGGCTTTCATATATGTTCTGTTTTGAAGGATCTAAGTCTTTTGCCCATTTAAAAAAAACTGAGTTAATCTTTTTGTTAATTTGTGAGAGTTTTTTGTATAAGTAATGTATAACTATATAATTGATATTTGTTCTTCAATAAGTGTGAAGGTAGAAATATCTATTTAGGATTTATTATAACATGGGGTTTTTTAGACTCAGATTTTTCTAAAGAATCAGTAGAAAAAGGTCACTTTATTTAGACTTTTTCTAAGTAGACTTTCTTTACAGTAGTTTTCTCACTGAACCATGAAATGATTCCTTGTAGGTGGGGAAGAACAACAGCTTTAAAAATAACAAACCAATTCAGTAACTTCAGTCACAGTACCTCCACTCCATAGAGTTCAGAGTGGAGCCATGGTCTTCAATTCACCTCCATAGGAGGTTTTGTCACTTTTGGTGGAGTCCCCAGTGGACCCAAGTAGTCCATGCCACATAAAAGCAATCCTTCTGACCTCTAAAACACCTAAGATGAGAACTGCCAGTAAATTGGCTCTGTAGTTTGCCCTCCAGAAGTTGTCCCACATTCTGTGTAGCTAACTCACATCCCACGTCTGTTAATCCACATAGCTGGGATTAGATGTGAACTCTGTTGTTAGAGCATGTGTGGCTCACACCATTACTGTAGCGTCAGTAAAAAGTATTGATGAGCCTGCAGACATAAGCGACAGCCGTAATTTAGCTTTTGGTGTTACATCATGGAGTCTTTGGAAACCCAGCCTTCTGAGAGACTTTCATGAGCTTTCATCAGTCATTCTTGCTTGTGGAAAAGAGAAATGGGGCATTTTATGATTCTGAAATGCTTTTGTTGAAAATAATTTGCTTAACTAGATATGTCTTTACCGAAATGGAACGCATTACAGGCAATCCAAGAATATACTATTACATGTTTATATCTTTATACATGCTATTAGATACCTTGATAACTTTTAGTAAAAGTCAGTGTGTTGACTATTTAGGTCTTGCAAGAGGTTTGCAGATTTCCCTCTCTTTATAGAGGTTTTTTTTTTTTTGTGTGTGTGTGTGTGTGTTTTAATGGGGGGGGATATAGGGAGGGAGAGGATTTTAAAAAAAAAAAAAAAAGATTTATTTATTTATTTATTTGACAGAGAGAGAGAGAGAGAGATCACAAGTAGGCAGAGAGGCAGGCAGAGAGAGGGGAAGGGAAGCAGGCCCCCTGCTGAGCAGAGAGCCTGATGCAGGGCTCGATCCCAGGACCCCGGGATCATGACCTGAGCCAAAGGCAGAGGCTTAACCCACTGAGCCACCCAGGCGCCCCGAGGGAGAGGATTTTAAGCAGGCTCCATGCCCAGCACATAGCCTGATGTGGGGCTTAATCCCACAACCCTGAGATCATGACCTGAGTTGAAATCCAGAGTCAGACGCTTAACCAACTGAGCCACCCAGGCACTCCTGAAAGTTTTGTTTTTGTTTTTTTTTTTAATCATTTTTGCATTCAAGATTCTTTATGATTCTTGTCTGTCTGTATTCCATTCAGTCTTTGATTCACACTGTCAGTGTAATTTTTCTAACACTTGCACTCTTGTCAAAAGAAACACTTGTCAGAAGTCTTTGATTGCTCCCATTGTCTTCAGGGTAAAATTTAAACTTTAGCTGGCTTTCCAGGAGCATCTTAGCCTGTATCTTAACGATTTTATCTGATTTATCTGCATTTCCCAATAATCAGCATAATAAGAGCAAATGTTTATTTATATAGTACTTCTTACATGCCAAGCACAGGTCTAGGCAGTCATAATAAATTTCTTACAATTTTTTAAAAATTATTGTTTTTTTAGAGATGGAGAGAGTGTGGGGGTAAATGGGTAGAGGGAGAGGGAGAGAGAGAATCTCAAGCAGGCTCCACACTGGAGCCCGATGCAGGGCTCAGTCTGATAACCCCGAGATCATGACTTGAGCTGAAATCAAGAATCGGATGCTTAACCAACCGAGCCACTCAGGAGCCCATAAACTTCTTGTAATTCTGCAAATAATCATGTACCCCCACTTTCTGTACTCTTTGGCATGTCCTGTGCTTGTATGACTAGACTACTGGCTCAGTCTCTTTATTTAATACCTACTTCTTCTTTTTGAGCCCATTCAGACATCACTTCTTGGAAGCTGAATCCTGTATTCACTTTCTGTGCCCCACCCCCATTCCTCATCTCTTAAAGTTGTAGTGAAATGTCAGAGCAGTGCACGTATCATCTAGTATAAAGTACAACACAGTTTTTCTCTCTCTTCCAGCCTTTCTCCTGAAGTACAGACAGTTCAGTAGGGATGAGTTGCCCTAGTTTAAGAACAGAAAAGATTTGTGGCTGTTAATCATTACCACCACCTGCCTCTAACTCTGTATATGAAAACACATGGGTCCACAGGCAAGATGCTTAGTCTGGTAACAAAATGAGTAAGATAGTCCTTGCCTGAGAACACGCCAAATTCTAGTGGAATAGACAGACTTAGAAGCAGCTAATTATATCTTGCTGGGTCAAAGATGTAAACACTAAAATAAATTAAAAAATAAAGAAACCATAAAAGAATTAGGAGAAGGTTAGGCTTTTTTTTTTCCTCCCCCCTCAATCATATTGAAGTGTAAAGTCCTTTCTGTAGGGCAGGCAGGGGTCTTGGGATCATCTGCCAGGTTCTGGCATGGAGCCTGCTGGGTAGAGAGCCTGCTTTTTCCTCTCTCTGTCCCTCCCCCTTCCTCCTATGCATGCACACTCAAATAAATAAAAAATTTTAAAAAAGAAAATAGGGAATTCAGAGATCAATAAATATATGGAAATTGTCTGATCTTAATTATAATGGAGGAATTGCAGATTTAAACTGCAGGTTAAAATCTTTGGCCTGTCAGGTTGGCTAAGATATTTGAAGTGTCAAAAGTTCATAGAGGCCGTCTAAGGTATTTCCACTGGCCTAAGATGGAAAATTTGAATATAAAAAGAATTACTCCAATATACTAAACTATATTAAAATTAAAATCTAGACATCCATAATGATACTTTATAAAACAGAGTAACTATTGATCACTTTTGGAGGTTTCAAGGTTGTCACTTCACTGTTTGAAAACTTTCACATGGAGAGAAGAAGCACTTACACTGCATTTCATTGTGACATGTTATAAGGTAGCCAAGTAGTTGATGGTAGAAATCTCTCTTTCTTGAAGAATTCCAGGTAATAAGTAAAGAAAGAATGAAAATTTTAGAGAAGTCACCATTTTGTGCCCACAGCACGCTAATAGAACTAGGCATATACTTGATGTTTGCTAAAATTATTAGGTGAAAGGTGATTGTTGGCTATAATGGTGGGATCAAGTTGATACCATGAATTCACTGATCAGTGTTATTAGCATCATTAAAAATTGAAAAGGAAGGCATATAACTCCTGACTGATGAAATAGGAAGGACCCAGGTCTCTCCTGTATTCTGTAAGAAAAAAATCAGATTCAATCAAGAAAAGGAAAAGCAGATGGATCATATAAGGTGTATATGGTACTTTGTTTTGTGTGCGTGTATATGCATATGTTGGGTGTGGGATATGTCTCTAATGGTCTGTTTTCCTCTGTAGCATACTTAATACTTTGAGGAAAGCTCAGCTGCATTTTGACAGTTTAAACCTTCTTTTCATTTTTTTTTTAAATTAAGACCTTTTTTAAGAGTTTAAGGTACAGAGCAAAATTGAGGGAAAGGTAAATTTTTATAATTAAAATAAGGAATATTACAAGTGTTTGATAAAGGGTGATGGTCTGGTTTAGTTTTAACACGATAACACACTGTTGTGTCATGAATGGGTGGGGAGGGCACCTGGGTGGCTCAGTGGGTTAAGCCTCTTCCTTATGCTCAGATCATGGTCTCAGGGTCCTGGGATGGAAGCCTGCTCAGCAGGGAGCCTGCTCCCCCTATCTCTGTGCCTGCCTCTGCCTACTTTTGTTATCTCTCTCTCTGTCAAATAAATAAATAAATCTTAAAAAAAAAAAAAAAAAAGAATGGGTGGGGAGCAGGAGGAGCAGGAGTATTTGCACCGATGTCAAGATGGAAGCTGTTGCATTGGTCCATGCGGGAGGTGAAGGTTGCTTGTACTGGTTGTCACAGAGGAAGGGAGAAGTGGTTAGGAGTGTGAATATATTAGATTGATACAAAACTGGTTAGGATTGATAGATCTAGCATAATTTAATGTGGAGAGTAAGAGAAAGAAGATGAGGATTATAAAGTTTTGGGTTCAAGCAGCTTGGTGCGGAGCTGTCTTATCCAAGATAGTAGAGGCTGTGGGTAGAGCAGGATTGGAGGAGAAAATAAATAATTTCGTTTTGCATATCTCTCACATAGTAGGTACTCATTGTGAATATAGTACTGCTGAATATTAAGAACCAAGGTTAGGGACACCTGGGTGGCTCAGTCGGTTGAGTGGGTGCCTTTAGCTTAAGTCATGATCCTGGGATCCTGGGGTCCTGGGATCCAGCCCTGCATTAGGCTCTCTGCTCAGTGAAGAGCCTGCTTCTCCCTCTCCCTCTGCGTGCTGCTCTGTCTACTTGTGCTCGCGCGCGCTCTCTCTCTCTCTCTGTCAAATAAATAAAAATCTTAAAAAAAAAAAAAAAAACACCCCACAGGATATGAGACAGCCGCCATGAGAAGGCATTTATTGTCAGTCTTTAATGTTCATTAACTATGTGAGTTCTCCTTGACTTGTTGTTTCTCTGTTGTGTATTTGTTTGTTTTTCCATGTAGGATGTGTATATAGTACCTACTTTATGTGAGATACTGTTCTAATTTTTCAAATACTAACTCACTTAGTCCTCATAAAAACTTTATGAGGTAGGAGTGTTATTTCCAGGGTGCCTGGGTGGCTCCGTCGTTGGGCATCTGCCTTCAGCTCAGGTCATGATCCCAGGGTCCTGGGATCGAGCCCTGCATCGGCCTCCCTCGTTGGGGAAATCTGCTTCTCTCTCTCCCACTCCCCCTGCTTGTGTTCCCTCTCTCGCTGTCTCTCTTTCTTTCAAATAAATAAATAAAATCTTTTTTTTTTTTAAAGATTTTATTTATTTATTTGACAGAGAGAAATCACAAGTAGATGGAGAGGCAGGCAGAGAGAGAGAGAGGGAAGCAGGCTCCCCGCCGAGCAGAGAGCCCGATGTGGGACTCGATCCCAGGACCCCGAGACCATGACCCGAGCCGAAGGCAGCGGCTTAACCCACTGAGCCACCCAGGCGCCCAATAAAATCTTTTTTTAAAAGAAAGTGTTATTACCATGCCTGTTACACTGAAGAGTCACTGAGAAATTAAGGCATTTATCTGAGGTCACAGAGTTAGAAAAGGGAGAATTAATTAGGACTCATACTCACACGTTTAGGTTGCAGAGTCTGTGTTCTAAACCACTGTAGAATTCTGCTTCCCTTTTTATTATCCCCCATGCTGATTGATTGATTAGATTGATTTAATTGAATTGTAGTTGACAAACATGCTACAGTAGTTTCAGGCCCCTGTGATTTTATTGTAGTTAAGAATGGAGAGGATTCAAGCAAAGGACCAGAAGCTTATTTCAAGTCATCTGTGTGGAGGTTATGGCTAATGGATATTTCCATAGCTTTAAGAATTAGAGTTATTTTCATAATAGAAAATAAAGTCAACTTGTGAGGCTGCAAGTTCTCATTATAAAAGCCCTAGAAATTATATCTTGAGGTGTTCTTAAATTGTGCTGGTTTTTATGTGAGACTTTTTGGAATGTCATAGTTATTTAAGTTCAGAAATATCTATCAGTATTGCATCCTTATGATTCTGTTTACATCTCTGACATATTCCAAGAAGTACTGATTTGGAATTGTGGACTGTTGGTGTTCTGGGTGCTCCATGTATTCTGTTTGATAAATGTTGCTTTCAGTTGCTTGACTATTAATGTTGCAAATCCTTAAGGAGTTGACTTTTTTTTTAATTCAGGTATTGGTTATGCTCTATTTGGCTTAAATTGTCATTGTCCCCAAAAGGCAGTGGAGCTTTTTAGTTCAGATTCCTCTTTAATATCCTCAGTGACCTTCATAGGTGTCAGTTTGAAATAATACAACTTTGCCAAGTGTTTTATATCATTTGTTTTTCCTTGAGGGTATAATCAGACTCTACAAGGTGATGATGTTGGTAGATGACCTTCAAGCTTTGAGAAAATGTATTTTAAGGCCATCTTTTTTAGATTATCAGTTTTTTTGTTTTGTTTTGTTTTTTAAGGTTATCAGTATCCTTAATGAGGACCATATAAAGGTGAAACAACACTTCTCTTTGTTAGAATTAGTGAGCCATCAAATACAGTTTTTGAAATTTTTCCTTATTTTTCCAAATGGAGAAAATGTAACAGTTAGTACTTTTTTTTTTTTTTAATTGAATGCAGGTAAACCACGGGACACAGACTATTATTTGACTGTCTAAATTCTCCTGATTCTCCTGAAGATTATATTAATGGGTGAATCCCATTCTCCACCTAGAAAGAGCAGCAAATTTGTTACATACAGGATGCTATAGGGCATTTGTGGTTAATTCTTTCAGGGAACCTGTTGAGAAATGCTATCTGGGCTGTGGTCTGTTTAAGGCTCAAGAACTAAGGATGATTAAAAAAAAAAAAAGGAACGGAGACTGTATATGGCCTGCAACAACTAAAATATTTACCATCTGGTCTTTTTATAGAGAAGGTTTGTTTACTGTTCTCTAAGAAGATAATACTTAAATTTGAATGCCAGCTTCTCTCTCTCTCTCTTTTTAGCTCTTTGTCCTCAGTATCTGACTCTATAAATTGGGGATAGTAATAGTACTTATCTCAGAGTTGTGAAGAGTATGTAAAATAATGTCAAGTTTTAGAATACAGCTTAATGAATGTTAGCTGCTATTATTAGAGTACTTAACATGAAATATAAAATGGCATATATTTGTTGTTTCCTAATATGGTGTATAGCATTTACCAAATTCATTCTTTGTTGTTGTTGTTGTTAAAGATTTTATTTATTTGACAGACAGAGATCACAAATAGGCAGAGAGGCAGGCTGAGAGGGAGGGAGGGGGGAAGCAGGCTCCCTAATGAGCAGAAAGCCTGATTCGGGGCTCCATCCCAGGACCCTGGGATCATGACCTGAGCGGAAGGCAGAGACTTTAACCCACTGAACCACCCAGGTGCCCCTCAAATTCATTCTTATGTTGCGATATGAAGCAGTATTATTTCAGTTGAGAATATTAGCCAGTATTTGTGGTGCCATGATATTTTACAGATTATTACATAGGAATGTTCTCTTAAAAACTATCTAATCTGTTACACATTAAATGTTACCACATCTTGGTGTTTGGTAATTCAGTCTTTTTCAAGGTAGTGTGTCTCTTTGGATAGCATAATAATGTACTGACCTCTCTCTTCCTTTTGAGCTTTGATTCCTTAAAGAAGCAGTTTTCAAACTATCTGGTCTTGAGATCTCTTAACACTTAAAATCCCTTAAAACTTACTGAGCTTTTCAAAGAGTTATTGTATTAATTTATTTTAAAATAACAGCAAACAGCCCATTACTTGTTAAGCAGCATTTTAGTGAAAATCATTGTTTTTATATTTTACAGATTTCTTTAGAATCTGGGTTAATAGAAGATAGCTGTCTCAGTATACCTACTTTTCGTTCAGCTGTTGCATATTATTATTTTGGTTGAAGTATATGAAGAAAATCCAGCCTCATATATAGAAAGATAGTTGGAAAGGGGAAAACATTTTAATAGTCTCTCAAATAATTGTGGATATTTTTCATGGATTAACACCAAAACTTGGTAACTGCTGTGTGTGTGTGTGTGTGTGTGTATGAGTTTAATTAATAAACTTTATTTTTTAGAGTAGTTTTGGATTCACAGCAAAATTGAGCAGGGAAATTACAGAGTTCCCATATAAGCATAACTGCCCTACTATCCACACCATGGCACCATGGTGGTACCTTTATTACATGGATGAACCTACATTGATCCATCATTATTACTCAAAGTCCATGGTTTACATTGTGGTTCACTCTTTGTGTTGTACATTTTTTTTTTTAAGATTTTATTTATTTATTTGACAGACAGAGATCACAAGTAGGCAGAGAAGCAGGCAGAGAGAGGAGGAAGCAGGCTCCCTGCTGAGCAGAGAGCCGGATGTGGGGCTCAATCCCAGAACCCTCGGATCATGACCTGATTCGAAGACAGAGGCTTTAACCCACTGAACCACCCAGGCGCCCCTGTGTTGTACATTCTTTGGGTTTGACACACGTCTCCGCTGTTGTAGTGACATACAGAATTGTTTTAGTGCTTTAAGATCTTCTGTGCAGTGATTGTTCATTCCTCCTTCCCCTTCCACAATCCCTGGCTGTACGTTTTACATTCCTCTTAGCAATAAATGATTTGCTCCACAGCCTCCACAGCATTTTGTGTTAGTGATCCTGATTTTGGCCCTTTTAATAGGTGTGTAGTGGTATCTTGTTTTAATTTGCAGTTCTCTAATGACATTGTGATGTTGAACATCTTTTCATATGCATTCTTGCTATCTGTATTTTTTCATATGCTTACTTCCATCCATATTTCTTCTTTGGTGGGTTGTCCAGGTTTTTTGTCCATTTTTAAATCAGGTGTCTCATTTTCTAATTGTTGAGTTTTAGAAGTTCTTTGCATATTTTGCATGAGTCCTTTATTAGATGTATCTTTAAATTTTAAAACAGTGGTATACTTAGCTCACATATAAAGTAGTAAAATACATATATATATACACAGTATGATTATTTCGTTTGTAATAACGTTTAAAAACCATCATAACATTTTAAGTTCTTGGGGCTTTCATCCTTCTGTTTACTGTCTGCTTATTGAAAAATTCTTTTCTCTGATTTTGTTTGTTTGTTTTCATTGTGGGTGGGCTTATGTTTGATATATTCCCCCCCACCCCCAAATCTTGTATGGGCAAATCCTGAGAACTTTTCTCTAGGGAAGGTCTGCATTTGTTTCTTCTAGCTGTGCCCCCCCCTTTCAGTAACCTAAGGAACCAGTTTTATGTTAATTTTATAATTAGGGGATTCCTAGATAATTCAGACAGTGCAGTGGTTCTCAAAGTGTGGTCCAGAGACTCCTGGGGGGTCCTGGAGGTCCGAGTATTTTCATAATAATACTGAGATGTTATTTGCCATTTAATTCTTTTCTCTCTCTCTAGTGGAGTTTTCCAGGGATTATCAAAGATGGTATCATTACTCTGATAGGTAAGAGTGTGAGTCTTGTCTGTGTTCTTGAAGTTTTAAATTTTTGTTTTAATTTGTTTTTATTTTAAGTAAACTCTGTACCCAGTGTGGGGCTTGAACTCACAGCTCTTGAGATCAAGAGTTGCGAGTCCTCAATAATTTTTGAGTATAGAGTGATCCTGGAATGAAAATGTTTGAAAACTGCTGAAGTAGTGTGTTTGAATTCCAACCTATGCAAGTCACAAGCATGGGATTCAGTTTTTCTAGGGAGATCCCTTCTAGTCTTTCTCCCTAGGAGGAGAAGAAGATCCCTGAGCACTGTTTGCAGTGATTCTGATTCAGTAGGTCTGGTTTAGGATCTAAGGAATTTTATTTCTAGGGAACAAGTTGCCAGATGTTGACATGGACCACACTTTGAGTAGCAGTGCTTTAGCGTCCTCAGTTTCAACTCAGTTTCCTTAAGGCCTCTCTTCTCTTGTCCCTGCATCAGTGTTAAAACCCAAGTTCCTAGTTTACCCATACTTAATCATCATCACCTATTCTGTGTGTCAGCACACTCAGCTCTGTCTTCCAGATTCTCATTCATTTTTAGCACTTAAGGATTTTCTTGCCAACCTTTTGAGCTTAGCTATGCATTGAGAGAGAATGTTTTTTTGAGAGCAGGAGAGAGAAAGGGGAATGTAGGCCTTACACAGATTTTATTCATTATAAATAAAGTATCCATGTATTTTATCTAGGAGTTTATAATAACAGGACTTTTAAATTATTTTGACATGTTTCCCTGGATAGTTTGGTTCCATCTATAGATCTATCACTGAGCAACTAGAAGTTTCCTATAAATCTTTATAGGCCTTTGGAGGAAACTTTCTTAAATACTGCCTTGTTTAAGGATGTGAAATGCTTTAGAGTTACTTAGAATATCATTTTTCATTTGACTATCCGTACAGTTATGTAAAGCTTTCCAAATTGGACTCAGTATGTTTTGAGCTTAGTATATAATTATAAATCTTTCTAAAATTACATTTTTAAAAAAAGATTTTATTTATTTATTTGATAGAGAGATCACAAGTAGGCAGAGAGGCAGGCAGAGAGAGAGGAAGGGAAGCAGGCTCCCTGCTGAGCAGAGAGCCTGATGTGGGACTTGATCCCAGGACCCTGGGATCATGACTTGAGCCAAAAGCAGAGGCTTTAACCCACTGAGCCACCCAGGTGCCCTAAAATTATATTTTTAATAGTTTATTGACTGGTCATTTGTTTCTCTTTTAGCATTAGAATGTTAAGTGTTTCTTAAAAGGCATTCGAGTTGAGAATTTGGCTTGATTGGGTTCTATTTACACTTGTACTGTGTGGTATTTTTAAAGTTTATTCTGTATTTTTGTAAAAAGGAATGCTTCATTAAAATATTTCTTGATATTATATGTTTCTCTTAATGATTTTAAAGACTGTCATATATTGTTCTAGTCCTTTGTATTTGCTCTTCTTGAACGACATACATACATAATTTCAAGAATGAATTTATCACTATGTAGTAAGGATATTATTTAATGTAGAATAGTCTTCCCAAAACATCCAGGAGTTTTGGTGTGCTCTTTTAACTGTAGTAACATGGTTATTTTTAGTAATTATAGATTCAGAGAAGATTATACAATGATACCTAGTACTCACTGATTACCCAGGGTCAGTCATTGTGTAAATAAATATACTTTGGTTTTTTTCCTTTAAAATGTATTAATTTGCACTTACTCGAAGTACTAGTTTCTCTTCTGCACAGCTTTTACTGCTTTTCTGCAGAAATTTTCCTGGTCTGTTTATCTAGTCTTGGGTACCATTTGTAAACTGTCCATTCTGCATCTCTCTGAACATTTGTAATAATTAGACTAAATGCTGAATTATGCTACTCTTTACACTTCTCTAGTCAGAAGTGCCCGTTTGTTTCCAATTTTTAAACCAGTCCTCTAGCCAAATCACCTTATATTTTTTCTTCAGCATACTGAGAACTAAAGAAATGTTACAGTATTCTGAAAATATAACTGTTATAATAAATAGGGCAAGAAAACTGTGCAAAGATGGGTTGATTTGATCATTGCAGTTCTCAAAGTGTGACCTTCTCTGCCACCAATGGTTCCTGAGACTTTCTGAGATCTGCTTGGTCAAAACTATTTGCATACTTAACACTAAGATGTTATTTGCCCTTTACACTGTATTGATCTCTGTACTTTAATTCAGGAGTATGGTGGCTAAACTGCTGGTGCACAGATCAAGTTAGTGGCACCAAACTATTATAGTAGTCTCTGTAGTTTTTCACTGTCACACACAAAGTAAAGAAAAAAGTGCCCTTGATGAGGCCTTGAGAAATGCTGCTTTTACTAAGTCTTCTCCCCAAGTACGTTTTGGTAGTGCTGTGTGTGATGAAAGGGCAAGTATGCATAAAGCAGTTACGTGACTCAGTTGTGAGCTAAACTAGATACTTTTTTCATGGAACACAACTTTGAGGAATTTCTGACTGTGGTTTTTCAGACTTCAGTATTTGACAGACATTTTTTCAAAAATGAAGTGAGCCTGTCACATCAAGGAAAAAAGTGTAACAGTATTTGTTGCTAGTGATAACATTCCAGATTTCAAGAGAAAATTTGGAATATTAGAATATGTTTTATCCTCCACCATGAGGCTGACAACTTCACTTAAAAAAAAATCTTTCTGTTGAGATTGGTGGTGATGCTAAGAAACATTTTTTGTGAGATGTTGTACAATGAAATATGTCATTTGGAAGATCCCACATAACTCAGTGAATTAATACTTTCCAGATGGTCAGTACCTGATGTTTAAAAATCAAGCATTGATTAAAGATCCTTTCCACATGCAGAACAGACCAGTGTATTTTTTGTAACACAATTTTATTTTCAGATTATCAGGTAGAAAAATTGACATTTTTGTGTACAGTTCTGGGAATTGTACTACATGTGTAAATTTGCATAGGCACCACCTCAGTCAAGATACAGAATAGTTCTATTACCCCAAACAGCTCCCTTGTGCTCTTCTGTTGTAATCACCCCTCCCCAAACCTCTGGCAACCTCTCATCTGTTCTTCACTATAGTTTTGTCTTTTTGAGAATGTCACAGAAATGGAATCATAGAATTACACCATTTGAGACTGGCTTCACTAACTCACCATAATGCTGTGAAAGTCATCCAGATTGCATGAATATTCACTTTGGGGAAAGATTTTATTTATTTATTTGACAGAGAGCGCACATGTGTAAGCAGTGGGGAGAGGCAGAGGGAGAAGCAAGGCTCCCTGCTGAGCAAGGAGCCCTATGAGGGGCTCAATCGCAGCACCCTGGGAACATGACCTGAGCTGAAGGCAGACATTTAACTGAGCCATTCAGGGATCCCTCACTTTTTAAAAATTACAGTAGAATTTGTCATACATACAGTGAAATATTAGTCATCAAAAAAATGAAATCTTATATTTGTAGTCACATGGATAGAACTAGAGGGTATTATGCTAAGCAAACGAAGTCAAACAGAGGAAGACAATTATCATGTGATTTTACTCACATGCGGAATTTAAGAAACAAAATAGAGGATCATAGGGAAAGGGAGGGGAAAAAAAATAAGATGAAATTAGAGAGGGAGACAAACCGCAGCAGACTCTTAACTATAGGAAACAAACTGAGGGTTGCTGGGGTGGGGTGGGTGGGTGGAGGGTTGGGGGGGGTAATAACTAGGTGATGGACATTAAGGAGGGTACTTGATGCAGTGAGCACTGGCTATTAAATAAGACTGATGAATCACTTACCACTGCCTCTGAAACTAATAGTAGACTATATGTTAATTGAATTTAAATAAAATAAAACTAAACCATCATATAAGGCCTTTTGTGTCTGGCTTCTTTAATTTAGCATTATATTTTTGAGATTCCATGTTATAGTACATTATCAGTATTTCATTGCTGTATTAGCACAGGCTGCCATAACAAAGCTTTGGATGGCTTAAACACATACTGACCTTCTTATAATTCTGGAGGCTGGAAGCCCCAGATCAGTGTTCAGCAGGGTCATTTCTGATGTGTACTCTTTTCCTGCCTTGAGATGCCCATCTTTTCACTGTGTCTTCACATGGCTTTTCCACTATGCTGGAGTATGAAGGAGCAGGGAGCTCTCTCTGCTGTCTCTTTTTATTAGACACTAATCCTATTGGATCAGGCCCCTTTCTCTTAAAACCTTAATTATCCTTAATTAAGTTATACATTTATATTGGCAGTTAGAACTTTCAGCATATGAATGGAGGGGACAAGCATTCTGGCCATAATAATTCCCTTTTTTCGCCAAATATTATTCCGTTGTATACTTCTGCCCCATTTTGTATGATCATTCACCAGCTGATGACATTTGGATATTTCTGCTTTTTGGCTCTTATGAGTAATGCATGACTGAACATTCGTATACAGATTTTTGAACACCTGTTTTCGTTCTCTTATATTTGTGCTTGGGAGTGGAATTGTTAGGAGACATGGTAATTCTCTTTTACCTTTTTGGGGAACCACCAGACTCTTTTCCACAGCATCTGCACTATTTTGCATCCCGATCAAGTGTGTAAGAATCCAGTTTCTCCATATCTTCACCAAAGCTTCTTACTTTTCCTTTTTTGTTTTTTAAATAACTATCCTAGTGAGTATGAAGTGGTGTCTCGTTTTGATTTGCATTTCCCTAGTGACTAATGATATTGAGCATCATTTCCTGTACTTGTTGGCCATTTGTAAATCTTCTTTGGAGAAACATGGGTTCAAGTCCTTTGCCTATTTTTAAATTGGGTCATTTGGAGGTTTTTGTTTGTTTTGTTTTTAAGATTTTGTTTATTTATTTGTCAGAGAGAGAGAGAGAGCACGTAAGCAAGCGAGCGAGCGTGCGTGCTCTCACAAGTAGGCAGAGGTGGAGAGAGAAGCTGGCTCCCTTCTGAGCAAGGAGCCCAATGTGTGGGACTCGATCTCAGGACCCTGGCGTCATGACCTGAGCCAAAGGCAGCGGCTTAACCAGCCGAGCCACCCAGGCGTCCCGGGTTATTTAGAGTTTTTGTTGAGTTTTAAGAATTCTTCACATATTCTACATATTTGACCCTTATTAAACATATGATTTCAAAAACTTTCTCCTACTTTGTGGGTTTTTTCACTTCATAATATTCTTTGAATAGTAGTAGAAGCTTTTAATGAAGTTTAAAATTTTGAAATTTTTGTTGCTTGTGCTTTTGATGTCATGTAAGAATTCATTGCTACATCCATAGTCACATAGATTTACCCCTATGTTTTCTTCTTAGAATTTTATCATTTTCTCTCTTGTATTTAGATCTTTGGTATTTTTGGAGTTTTTAATGTATGGTATGAGGTAAGAATCCAACTCCATACTTTTGCACGTGGCTGTCAGTAGTCCCTGCATTGTTTGTTGAAAAGGCGATTCTTTCCCCCACTGAATAGTTCTAACATCCTTGTCAGAAATCAATTGGCCATTGATATGTGGTTTATATCTGGACACTGAGTTCTGTTCTGTTGGTCTATATGTCTATTTCTGTGCCAACACAGTGGCTTTGTAATAATTTTTGAAATCAGGATATGTGAATCCTCCAACTTTGTTTTCATTTTTTTCAGCTTTCTTCAAAACCAGACTGTTTTGGCTGTTTGGGCTCCCTTGCGATTCCATTTGAATTTCAGGATCAGCCTGTCAGTTTTCGTAATAAACATAAGATAGATAATGCATTAAATCTATAGATCAGTTTTGTAGGGTGTGTGGGGGGGTATTGCCATCTAAACAATACTAGGTTTTCAAATCCAAGAACATAGGATCTTTCCATTGATTTAGGTCTTTAGTTTCTTCCAACATTTCATGTTTTGTAGTTTTTAATGTGCAAGTCTTTCACCTCCTTGGTTAAATTTATTCCTAAGTATTTTATTCTTTTTGATACTCTTTCCTTAATTTCAGATTGTTCATTGTTAGTGTGTAGAAATACAGCTGATTTTTGGATGTTTCTCATGTATCCTGCAACTTTACTGAACTTGTTTATTAGATCTAGTATAGTTTTTGTGTGGATTCTTTAGGATTTTCTGTGTAAGATCCTGTCTGTGAAAAGAGATATTACTTCTTCCTTTCAATTTGGATGCCTTTTATTTACCTAATTGCCTGGCTAGAACTTCCAAAAGTGTTGAGAATGAACATCCTTGTCTTGTTCTTCATCTTAATGGGAAGCTTTTCAGTCTTTTACCATTAAGTATGTTCATTGTGAGTTTTTCATAGGTGCCCTTTATCAGGTTGTGAAATCTCCATTGAGTGTTAGCATGAAAGTGTGTTGGAATTTGTCAGATGTTTTTTTCTGTGTCAGTTGAGGTGATCATGTTATTTATCCCCCCTTCGCTCTGTTACTATGGTGATTGATTTTTTAAAAAATCGATTGAGCCACCATGCATTCCTGGGATAAATCCATGTTGTATAGTCCTCTTAATACGCTGCTGAGTTTGGTTTGCTAGTGTTTTTTGTTGAGGATTCTTAGATCTATGTTCATGAGAGATTGTGGTCTGTAGTTTTCTTGTGAAGTCTTTTTCTGTGGTATCAGGGAAGTACCAATTTTCGCAGCGAATCAGGAAGTATTCTTTTTTCTTCCATTTTTTGAAGAGTGAAGAGCATTGGAATTAATTCTTCTTTAAATATTTGGGAGAATCATTGAAGCCATATGGGTCTTGGCCTTTCTTTGTCAAGGTTTTGGGGTTTTGTTTTTTTGTTTGTTTGTTTGTTTGTTTCTGTTCTAATCTCATCATAGATTTACCAGATTTTTTATTTCTTCTTGAGTCATCTTTGGTAGTTTATAGGAATTTGTTCATTTTATCTGTGTTATCTATTTGTTGGCATACAGTTGTTCATAGTATTGTCTTATGGTTTTTTTTTTTTTATTTCTGTAAAGTCAGTAGTGGTATCCCTACTTATGTTCCAGGTTTTAGTAAATTGAGTCTTCTCTCTTCTATTTCTTGGTCACTCGAACGGTTTGTCAGTATTGTTAATCTTCACAAAGAAGTTTTGGTTTCACTGATTTTTTAATTTTCTTTTTAAAACTTCTGCCTTTTATTATTGCTTTTCTTCTGCTTGCTTTGTATTTAATTTCTTCATCTTTTTCTAGTTCCTTAAACTGTAAGGTTATTGATTTTTGATAATTCTTTTCTAATGTAGATGTTCACAGTTGTAGATTTCCTTCAGTACTGCTTTTGCAGCATCCCATATGTTTTGGTATGTTGTGGCTATTTTTAGTTCTTTTCAGTGTATTTTCCAATTTCCATTGTGATTACTTTTTTTGACTCATTGATTAAGAATGTGTTGTTTAATTTCCACATACTTGTGAAATTTCCAATTGCCCCATCCTTTCTAATCGCATTGCATTATTGCTGAAGAAGTTACTTTCTAGGATTTTCAACTTTTTAAATTCATTGATAATTGTTTTTGGCGACCTAACATATGGCCTACCATGGAGAATGTCCCATGTGCACTTGAGACAAATGTATATTCTGCTTTTTTGGGGTGCAGTGTTCTTTGTATGTCTTTTAGGTCTAGTTGATTCATGGTGTTAAGTCCTCTTTCCTTTGTATCTTTTACCTAATTGTTTGATTCTTTATTGCAAGTGAGGTGCTGAAGTCTACAATTAATTGTTGAGCTGTTTCTCCCTTCAGTTCTGTTGTTTTTTTTTGCTTCATATTCTGAGACTCTGTTAGGTGCATTTGTGTTTTTAATTGTCAAATCTTGATAGATGACTCTTTCATCATGTGTCTGTCTATTGTAACAGGTCTTAACATGTATTTTGTCTGATATCAGTGTATACACTCTTAATTTCTCTTTCAGTTGCTATTTTTATGTATTATCTTTTCTTTCACTTTCAGCCTCTGTCCTCAGAGCTAAAGTGAGTCTCATGTAGACAGCATTTAGTTGGATCATGTTTCTTTTATCCATTCTATCTCTGCCTTTTAATTGGAGAGTTTAACCCAATTATTTACATTTAATGTAATTACTGTTAAGGATCTTTTGTCATTTTGCTATTTGCTTTCTACATGTCATATATCAGTTTGTTCTTAAAGCCCTCCATTTTTATCTTCTTTTGTGTTGTGTAATATTTTCTAGTGTAACATTTTAATTCCCTTTTTTATTTTTTTACTGTACAGTTTTATAGTGATTTTCTTAGTGCTTGCCCTGGGAATATATAATTAACATCTTAATTTATAAAATTCTATTTCAGATTAATAACAACTTAGTTACAATAGTATACAAAATATTTTCCCCCTGTGTACTTCTGTTCCTTTATTCTGTTGTTGTCTTAAATTACATTTTTGTATATTATATGCCCATTAACATAAATTTTTTTTCCAAAGGAAAAAGAGTTAATGTAAAGATTCAGGATTCACATCATGACAAATCATAAAATTGAATACATTTCTCTCTCCTTTTTTTTTTTTTTTTAAAGATTTTATTTATTTGTCAGAGAGAGAGAGTGTGTGAACCAGCAGGGGGAGAAGCAAGCTCCCCCCGGGCAAGGATCCTGATGTGGGACTCGATCCCAGGACCCTTGGATCATGACCGGAGCTGAAGCAGACTCTTAACTGACTGGACTCCCCTGGTGTCCTTTGAAAACCCTTCTCTTGATAAAAGTTCAACCTTTGCAGTCTTTCTTTCTGTTTAACTTATCTGCCATCTTTTTTCTTGTGCTTCGCTGTTACTTTCACTCCACCTCTTCCTGTCTCTGGTTACATTGACAGATTCCCTCCCTTTTCCCAGTAGTTTAGAAAGTCTACTCATACATAGGCTATGATGATTAACATTTTTTTTTAAGATTTTATTTATTATTTGAGAGAGAGAGGGAGAGAGCATGAGGGGAGAAAGATCACTGGGGAAGCAGACTCCCTGTCAAGCAGGGAGCCAGATGTGGGACTCAATCCTGGGACTCCAGGATCATGACCTGAGCTGAAGGCAGATGCTTAACCAACTGAGCCACCCAGACACCTGGTTAACATTAATTTTAATACCCTCTTTAACTTCATCACCATCTAAGTAGTATCTGTAATCTTACTTTCCCCCACTTCCCAAGTACAATTAGCTGTCCATCCTCCTGGGTAGAAATGTGGCATTTTATTTTCCAGTTTTCCTTGTTAATTTTCATACCCCCAACATCAACTTACTGTTAGATGTGGTTGTCTTTTAAATCAGAAGGAAAAGAACAGGAATTACCAAACACAACCTTCTTCCTCAAACACTTCATAATACAGTGCTTACATTATAGTTTTAGATACTATTTCAGACAGTTTGAAAATATTGAATTACCTTAGATTTTTAAAAAAGATTTTATTTATTTATTTGGCAGAGATCCCAAGTAGACAGGCAGGCAGAGGTGGGGGAGGGGAAGCAGGCGCCTTGATGCGGGCTTCCATCCCAGGACCCTGAGATCATGACCTGGGCCAAAGGCAGAGGCTTAACCTACTGAGCCACCCTGGTGCCCCAGGATTACCTTAATTTTTAAAGATCAATACATTTTATAGCCAAGGAAAGTGAGGAATAATAAGACCATTTACCTAAGACTATAGAACTGTTAAAAGGCAAAGTCAGAAATTTGAACCTAGGTTATTTGGCGCCACAGTCCTTGCTGTTAATCACTAGTTTGTTACTCCCTAAGTACTAGTGTTCATTCTATTACATTATAACACTAAGTATAGAATTCAGTTGGTTACATAAAACATATGCATTCATGTGGAAAATTCAGGACAGATAAAATGAAGGTTTGGGGAGTCATTTGAAAAAGGAAAGATAACAGTTGGGAAGAGCTTTTGATCTACGACCTTGAAGACAAAGCAGGATCAAGACTAGTGAGATTTGAGAGAAGGCTTTTTAGATGAAGGAATGGGGTGAGGGAGAGGAATTAAGCAAAAGCAAGTTGATTCAAGAAACAGAACAGTTGAGTGTGCTTGAAGGAAATTGGGAGAGAATGTTGAGGAATGGTTTGTATCTGGAATGATTTTAAAAGCCACACTTCATAGTTTGGATTTTATTCTCCAGGCAGTAGGTAGTCATTGAACATTATTAAAAATTTACTTTGGGGGCGCCTGGGTGGCTCAATGGGTTAAGCCGCTGCCTTCGGCTCCGGTCATGATCTCAGGGTCCTGGGATCGAGTCCCGCATCGGGCTCTCTGCTCAGCAGAGAGCCTGCTTCCTCCTCTCTCTCTCTGCCTGCCTCTCTGCCTACTTGTGATCTCTCTCTGTCAAATAAATAAATAAAAATTTAAGAAAAATTTACTTTGTATGTAAATGTGTATAAAAAATCTGAAGGCTAACTCGAACTTTGGGTGTAATTTAAAATTTTCTAAAACATGTGGAAACTTATTTCAATAGGGACCAGATTAAAGTTTGATCTTTTGTACTGCCATATATCAAGGTCTCTTGGAGATGTGTTATAGTGATTTTTTTAAACATAGATATTAGAGATATTTAAAAAAATGTGTTTGATTATATTGAAAAAGATGTGGTTCCCTTTCAAGATGATCTTGTATGTGAGGTTGAGAGGTAGAATATGTGTTTATTTTAATTACATGCCATATGCTAGTTCAGATCAACTGTAATATTTGTTGAGTCTTTACAACTGACTTGTTTGCCAGATGCTGGAAATAGAACCATAAATAAGACCTGGTCATATTTTCAGTCTGTTTTTTGTCCTAATTGGTAAACATTGGAATACTTCAGTGTCCAGTCCTCTTTCCTCTTTTCATTTTATCTGCCCTCGTTAACCGAATGTGATCTCATCTAGTTCTAAGACCTTAAATTCTGTCTGTACTTTAATGATTTCCAGTTTTATATCCTTGATGCCAGTGTATCCTTTTAAATTCAAACTCCACCTATCCAGTTGCCTCCTGCACACACCCTCTTTGATTTCTAAAAGGCATGTCAGATTTACCATGTCCAAAACTGAACTAGATTTCTCTCCGCTCAAGTTTTTTTTTCCTTTAGTACTCTCTATCTTAGAAAGTTACATTACCATTAACCCAGTTCTCAAACCAGAAGCCCAGGTATTGTCTTTAACACTGTTCCTTCCCGTTCCACATCTAGTACATCATCAAAGCAAATTGGTTTTATCTTCAAAATATACTCTATGTCCAGCCACTACTCTCTACTTCATGACTCCCATACTAGTTCAGGCCACCATTATCTCTTGCCAAAGCTGTAGTAATAATAGTCCTTTAATAATGTTCTCCTCTTGGGACGCCTGGGTGGGTCAGTCAGTTAAGCGTCTGCTTTGGCTCAGGTCATGTCTGCTTTGGCTCAGGTCATGATCCCAGGATCCTGGCATCAAGTCCTGCATTTATTTCATCAGGCTCCTTGCTCAGCAGGGAGCCTGCTTCTTCCTCTGCCTGCCACTCCCCCTGCTTGTGTGTGCTCAGGTGCACCAGTGGTCTCCCTTTCTCCCTTCCTTTCTCACAAATGGATAAATTTTTAAAAATCTTAAAGTATGTTTTCCTCATAATCAGTTATCCACCCAGGTGCATCCACCTGGGAATCTTAATATAAATCTGATCATGTTACACCTCCACTAGTACCCAAATGTAAAACTAGTTGATTTCTGTTAAATTCAAAATCCTCACCATGGTCTATAGGATCTTGCCTCTAGATTTCTGACTTCATCTCCTACTTCTATCTTATTCCCTTTGCTGAAACCGTATCCACTTTTTTGCTCCTTCTCAGATATACACCATAGCTCATACTATATGCTGCTTCAGCACTGTTCCCTCTGCCTAGAATGTTCCTATCTTGGTTATCTGTGTGGCTTGCTCCCTCACTTCATTTAGTACTCAAAAATGTTGGCGCTTAAAGTTTTTTTCCTGACCTCTCTAAAGATTCTCCTTCCTAAGCCCCTAAGTTAACATTACTTAGTGTTAACTATCGGGATTTATCAGGGCTTAGCTGTTACCCCCTTAACTCTATTTTCTTCTTCAACCATTACTTCTTTTTTTTTTTTTTTTAAAGATTATTTATTTATTTATTTGACAGAGAGAGAGAGAGATCACAAGTAGGCAGAGAGGCAGGCAGAGAGAGAGAGAGGAGGAAGCAGGCTCCCCGCTGAGCAGAGAGCCCGATGCAGGACTCGATCCCAGGACCCCGAGATCATGACCTGAGCCGGAGTTAGCGGCTTAACCCACTGAGCCACCCAGGCGCCCAACCATTACTTCTTTACTTACCCTTATCATACATCCTCATGATCCTCCTCATCATTTATATCATTTGTCTTCCTAGTCAGGATTTAAAAGTTCCATGATAGGAACTATTGTCTGTACTATTCACAGCTGCATTCCTAGTGTCTGATTCTTAGTAGACACTCAATATTTATATAGTCCACCAAGAAAAGGAGGCTCAAAAACAATAGAAAACCTCTTTACTTCATTTAATCAAAAAAAAAAAAAAAGGCAAAAGAAATTGCCAGTCTCCCACCTTCTATTATATTTTTAATGTTTGAGAAAATACGTAATAACAGAAGGTTATTATGAATTCAGTAATCCTTTTTAAGGAAATATGTTTTTGTTTACAGCAAAATGGCATTTGGACAAATAGAGGCTGTATACAAGCACATTTTTATTTAATTTACAAACAGTGCTCATATGGATTTACTGACCTTGTAATGTTGGAGTTCCTCTAAGGAATTGTGGCCTCCAGATTGTGAACTCCTGGTGTAATTGACTCATTCCTAATCAACTTCAGATTTGCATTTAAATGGCTTCTTTTTAGCATAATTACTCTACCCAAGACAGTTTGATATAACAGAAAAAAATGAACCCAAACTGCCTTTGGATTTCCAAAGAATTAAATTCATCGGACCTGGCTACTTACTACCTTTGTGCTTTTGGTTACTTAACATCTTGGAATCTCACTTATGGCATTATGTATGTAAATATAATTATGAAATTATTTCGGTAATGTTGCAGCTACTCAATACATATTCTTTTACTATATTAATACCATTATTTTTTTAGGACCTCATCTTTCTCAATTTATTTCTGTCTTTGCTGTGATTGCAGCTTTGTACAAAAGAAAAAAAAAAAAGAAGTCTTCTGTCATCTCTCTTCATGACCAGCAGAGCAAGCCATTAATTATGTTCTGGTTTTCGTTCATAGATACAGGGAACTTATTTGAGCTCAAGTAGAAAAATCATCCTTTTTTCCCATCCAGTATCAGTTACCCTTCTGTTTTTATTTAACTATTTCTTTGGGGCTTCAACATGCCAGACACAAAATGGAGTCATTCTAAAATCTCACACCACTCAAGTGAGTATAAGAGTATAGGCATTAAGAAGAGCGTGTTTGCATTCATTCAACAAACATTGACTGCAGTTTAAGGAACAGGCTGATATTAAGAGAAACATAATAGACTCCAGTTCTTCACTCAAAATCTGGTGGATAGAATGCCAAAAAATATATATATATATATATATATATATATATATATAGTTTATAAGTAGTAATATAAGCTGCACTGATGGGGATGTTCCTAGCTTTGCCTAGGGCTTGAGGGATGAGATAAAGGAGGCCTTAAAACAAACTAGATTGAGGGTTGCAGGAGAACATTCTAGGCAAAGGACTTCCTGTGCCTAAAAGGCATGGAAGCATTGGCATGTATATAGTGATTGATAAATCAGTCTAACTAGAACACAGTGTATATAGACAGAAAATGGTGTCATGGGAGATTGAAAAGGTAGTTTGAGACTAGACAGGCCCTCAGTTCTATTGGATACCATCCAGGAATTTGAAGTCTTCACTAATATTATTGGAAACCATCAAAGGTTTTCATTTATTTATTTATTTATTTATTTATTTTTTAAAGATTTTATTTATTTGACAGAGATCACAAGTAGAGAGAGGCAGAGAGAGAGAGAGAGGAGGAAGCAGACTCCCTGCTGAGCAGAGAGCCCAATTCGAGGCTCGATCCCAGGATCCTGGGATTATGACCCGAGCAGAAGGCAGAGGCTGTAACCCACTGAGCCACCCAGGCACCCCATCAAAGGTTTTTAAAACAGAGAAACGATGGAAGAAGTTTGGCAGCAGTGTGAAGGATGGATTGTGTTGAAAATGGTCATATAGGGGATGCTGATATAGTAAAATTAATGAAAAGTTAGAAGAGGTCACTAGTGGGCAGTGGATTAATTCCAAAGAGCCTGAGGTTTTTTGGTTGTTTTTTTTTTTAAAGATTTTATTTATTTATTTGACAGAGATCTCAAGTAGGCAGAGAGGCAGGCAGAGAGAGAGAGAGGAGGAAGCAGGCTCCCCGCTGAGCAGAGAGCCCGATGCGGGACTCGATCCCAGGATCCTGAGATCATGACCTGAGCCGAAGGCAGTGGCTCAACCCACTGAGCCTTAAATCTAGGCTCTGCCTCTTTGTAGTTATATGAAAAAATTAGCCACTTCAATGTTTAGCTTTCTTACCTGTACTAGGTAGTAATTTACATGGTTCCTCTGAAGATTCATTATAGTGGGTGTGAAGTACCTGATACAGGGCTTGCTTTATGCCAGCTAAGGACTCAATTAATGATAACGTGAACAGCGTGTAATTTTAAGGTAAAAAATGGTGAAGACCTGAATTTAAGGGTAGAAAAGAGAATAGATTTGGATGGGTCTTTTTGAATTAGAATGAGTAGAACTCACTGACTAGAAGAGTTGATGATTGACTTAGGGAAAGAATGAAATCAGACAGACTTAGATTTGTAATCTGAATGATTTAGGGTGAAGGGTTTAGGGATGTTATTTTCCTGGTAAGGAATACAGAAGGAATCACTGAGATGAGGTAAAAGGAATGAAATTATTTTGATTTGGACTTTTGAGTTATTTGGGATATCTTGGTGATGATGTGAATGAAGCAGGCAGTTAGAAATAAGGTCTGGGACAAGAGATAAGAGATTGGAGTTATCAGTATATGCATGGTAGCAGACATGTGTGTAAATCTTAATGGCAGGGCATATATTTTAAATACATCCTCTATTCCCACACTGCTGGGCTCTGTAATAACACTTGATTGGTTCTTGTAATTAAATGTGAGATTTAAAAAATACTCTTTAGGTTGGCTTTGTATATAAAAGATAATGTATACTTTGATTCCTAATTTAATGTTCACTTTAAAGTTACAAATATAAAACCTAGTTTTCTTAAAATACAGATCTTACTCTAATTTTAAGCTTGTAATATTTTAGTTTAACTTTTTATTTTATTTATTTTTAAAGATTTTATTTATTTATTATGAGAGAGAGAATGAGAAAGAGCATGAGAAGAGGGAGGGTCAGAGGGAGAAGCAGACTCCCTGCCAATCAGGGAGCCTAATGAGGGACTTGATCCCAGGATCATGACCTGAGCCGAAGGCAGTCGCTTAACCAACTGAGCCACCCATGTGCCCTAATTTAACTTTTTAAAAAGTTTCAATCTGTAACTATGAATTATAATTTTTATATTTTCTCTTTAGATATTTTACAAAATCTCCCTAAGTACTTAAGTAAATCTAATAATTTATAGTTATAAACCTGATTGTTCTTAAGTTGTACAAGTATATACAGTATGCAAACTTAATAAGATTTCAGCCTAAAACCACATGTCTAAATCAGCTGTTCACTTGTACATTTTTTTAAAAAGATTTTATTTATTTATTTGACAGACAGAGATCACAAGTAGGCAGAGAAGCAGGCAGAGAGAGAGGAAGGAAAGCAGGTTCCCTGCTGAGGAGAGTGCCGGATTCGAGGCTCAATCCCAGAACCCTGAGATCATGACCTGAGTGGAAGGCAGAGGCTTAACCCACTGAGTCACCCAGGTGCCCCTAACTTGTACATTTTAAATTAGAATTATAAGGTTATCTCTGTAATAGGCAGCATTTTCTTTCTTTTTGTTTTTTAATGATTTTATTACTTATTTGACAGAGAGAAGGAGCACAAGTGGTGGGGGGTGGGGAGGAGGGGCAGTGGGAGAGGGAGAAGCAGGCTTCCCTAGATATGGGGCATGTTCCTAGGACCCTGGAACCATGACCTGAACTAAAGGCAGATGTTTAACTGGTTGAGCAACCCAGGTGCCCCTGGGCAGCATTTTCTTAAAACATTACAAAACATGCATACTTATTTTAACAGCTTTACTGAGAAATAATTTACAATCTTATAATTCACCCATTTTAAGTGATTTTTATTGTATTTACGGAGTTGTGCAGCAATCACGAACTTCAAATTTTATAATGTTTCCATCACTTCAGAAAGAAATGTGGTGTTCTTTTGCAGTCATTGCTATTTTCACTCCTACCTGTAGGAAACCACTAATCTCCTTTCTGTTTATATAGATTTATCTTTTCTGGACATTTCATAAAATGGAATCATATAGTATTGTGGTCTTTTATTTCTGGCCCTTTTCACTTAGCATAGTGTTTTGAAGTCATTCATCCATACTATAATATTCTATTGTATGGATATATATAGTACATTGTATTTATGCTAGATTACTTCTTTTAAAAAAAAAGATTTTATTTATTGGATATAGAGAGAGACACAGTGAGAGAGGGAACACAAGCAGGGGAAGTGGGAGAGGGAGAAGGAGGCTTCCGGCTGAGCAGGGAGCCCAGTGTGGGGCTCTGTGCCAGGACGCTGAGATCATGACCTGAGCCCAAGGTAGATGCTTAACAACTGAGCCACCCAGGTGCACCACTAGATTACTTCTTAATACAAAATAAAGGTTTAGTTCTCTAAATCCATTCTTATACTTAATACTTTGTTTAAAAAAAAAAACAAACAGGAAAACCTGAAAATAATTATAAGAAAAAAATTCCTGATAAAAAGTGAACCAAGCTTCTGTCATTAATTAGAAAAAGAACAACAGAATAAACCCATAAAGATAATGAAACTTAGAGTGAAAATTAATGAACCAGAAAGCAAAGATAGGATAGAGAAGATCAAAAAAAGTCAGAGGTGGGCAATGGGGAATAAGAAAATAATCTGGTAAGATTGAGCAAGGAATAAAAGACACAATATTACAAAATGAAGGCTAACTAGAAATAACATAAAAGATTTAAAAGTTAAGAGATTTATAGCATTATTTGCAATAGCAAAAGTTGAAAGCATCTGAAGTGTCCATAGATGGATGAACAGATTAAGAAAATGTAATTTGTGTATCAGTGAACTATTACGCAGCCTTAAAAGGGAAGGGAATCCTGTCTCATGGTGCAGTATCCATGAACCTTGAAGACATTATGACGGGAAACAAGCCAGTCACAAAATGACAAATAACACGAGATCTACTTCAGAGGTACATAGAGTAGTTGCATTTCCCAGAGATAGAAAATAGAATGGTGGTTGGCAGGGCTGGGGTAGAGGGAATAGGGAGTAATTGTTTAATAGTGTTCCAGTTTTGCAGATGAAAAAAGTTCTACAGATGGATGATGTAAAAACTATCAATATATTTAGTGGTACACTTAATGGCTACGGTGGTTAATTTTATATTATGTATATTTTACAAGTACAAAAACGATGAAGGAGAATACTATCAAAAATCTTATGCCAATAATTTTGAAATTAAAGAAAAATGTAATTCTCCAAAACCGATTGAAGAAGGAAATGAAAAGCTTGAATGGTTCTGTAACTATTAAATAAATTTTATAGAGCTCTTCTTTCAAAACACCTTGATGGTTTTAGATGTGGGTTCGGCTCAGCTTTTACAGAAGAGAGTGTCTGTCACCTCTTCCAAAAAATAGAGTGTATCTCAGTTCTTTCTATGAAGTCAGTTACCAAGCACAGATAGAGAGATTATGAGAAAAATTAGTGGTCCATTTTACTCATGAAACAGATTACCCCTGGGGTGCCTGGGTGGCTCAGTGGTTAAGCGTCCGACTCTTGATTTCTGCTCAGGTCCTGATCTTAGGGTTGTGGGATTGAGCCCCTCATTAGGCTCCTTGCTCAGTAGGGGTCTGCTGGAGCTTCCTTTCCCCAAGCCCCATGCACTCATTTGTGCTCTCTCTCTCCCACAACTAAATCTTAGGAAAAAAACAAAAAACAAAAAAAACCCTCTTCTAGTAATAATAAAAATTCATCATTATTTTGTTTTATGCTTTTATCCTTGAATTCTTCTTTGTCGATATTGTTATTGCCAACTAGTTTACTGCTTTTTTTTTCTTATGTTTTTCTCTTTGTCTGCCTCTTCAGTTTCAACATTTCTTTGTCACTTTAAGGTCATTATAAACTGCATATTGCTATACCCTATGTGACAATCTTTCACTTAATCTAGTCAGTATTTATTGTAATATGTACCTGTTTGGTATTATCCCTGAAATTGTTTCTTGTGTTTCTTGTTTAGTATGCTTGCTTTTTTTTTTTTTTTAAAGATTTTATTTATTTGACAGAGATCACAAGTAGGCAGAGAGGTAGGCGTTGGGGGCCGGGGAGGGAACAGAGAGTCTGATGTGGGGCTTGATCCCAGGACTCTGAGATCATGACCCAAGCCGAAGGCAGAGGCTTAACCCACTAAGCCTCTCAGGTGTCCCAGTATGCTTACTTTTTATTTAATTTTTAATATTTACTTTAATAGTTGACCTTTTTTGTTATTCTTTATTTCCTCCAATGGTTTAGAAATTCTTCAGCTTTACTCATACATTTTAAGCAAATTTATCTTAAGCCTGCATTTCCTTAACATCAAAGGTTAATGACTTATAAATTGCTCCCTTATCCCTATACACACTTGATTTTAACATACTTAAGCATATCTTATTCTTCTTCACCTAAAATTTTGTTGTAGTAATTTGGGATGTTATTCCCAAGTCGTTCATTTAAAAAATTATATTGTGTTCATCTATTTAAAGAGTTCTTTTTTTATCTGTTATAGTAAACTGAACCCCTGTGTTAATAACAGTTACTTACACTGGACTATTAATTTTATTGGTATATTGCTTGCATAATTTTTTATATAAACATTGTTTTCTTAGGAGGTCCTTGGTCTGAATCATTTTTTATTTGCTGAACAACTTCCTTTAAGTAACTCTTACCCCAGAGTGAATGTTGTCCTGCTTTTCAAATCAGAGCATATCTAGTAATTTTCTTTTACCCATGTCTTTGAATAATAGACTGACTAAAAAAGTGTTCTGATTTGTTTTTGTTTTACAATCAGAATTTTGTAAATGTACCTCCATTACTTTTACTGATGAAATGACTGGCAGTCTAAATTTCTTTTCTCTTATTCTAAGTAAAAGGAAAATCTTTTCCGTATTTGGAGCTTTTTTTTTTTTTTAAAGATTTATTTATTTATTAATTTGACACAGAGAGAGAGAGAGAGAGAGATATCACAAGTAGGCAGAGAGGCAGGCAGAGAGAGAGAGGAAGGGGAAGCAGGCTCCCTGCAGAGCAGAGAGCCCGATGCGGGACTTGATCCCAGGACCCTGAGATCATGACCTGAGCTGAAGGCAGTGGCTTAACCCACTGAGCCACCCAGACGCCCCGTATTTGGAGCTTTATTCTTGAAATTGAAATACTTTACCGGGAAAGCATTATGTATACATGCTTTCCCCACCCCCTGAGTATTCTGCCTGTATATTTCTCAGAGCCCATTTGATACGAAGACTCAAGATAGTATTCAACATTGCAAAGTTTTCTTCTTGTTCTCCTTCTGCTTTCCTTTTTAAAAAAACTTTTTAAAAATTTTTATTCTTTGTTTTCTTGTTCTGGAAATTGTGTTTTACATTATTAAATGTCTTGACCACCTCATGATTTCTGTGTCTTCAGGTTCATTATACATTATGAGGACATTTCTTTAGTTTTTAAATCACTAATTTTCCTACATAATACCTCTGTTTGGTTATTTTGACAGTTTTTTTTTCTTTTTTTCCTTCTCTCCTAAGCACATATTATCTACGTTTTTTAAAGTAGCATGCTCTTTTTAAGATGCTTTTCTTTCCTGTCTCAATAGAAATAGTTTATATTTTTTTCTTCATTAATTCTATTTCAGTTTGGGCCATTAGTTGTAATTAGATTATCTCTTCATTGTATCTGGTCAGGTTTTTCCATCAGTTCTTGTGCTGGGTAATTTGGAGGGTGATAAGTGGGCCACCAAACAGGCTCTTCAGAGTGCATGAACCAGGAGCAGATGCTCAGGGAGAAAGGAAGAACTCTTAGTGAACTTAGTTGTCCAGCACTGGGCAGATTGCTTTAAGTAATGAAAAAGGAGCCTGGTTTTTATTATGTGTGGAAGTCCATCCACATTTCTTTGGTTAAATGATACACTGGGAAAGCTGGAATATTAAAAAAGGGATTCTTTACCTTATATTACCTTGGATAAAATATAAAAGATTATATAATCTGGTGCTTTTCAATTGTTTGTCTCTGTCAAAAAAATAAATAAAATCTTTAAAAAACAAAACAAAAAAAAACAACAAATTGTTGTCAAAGGGGTGATCACTTCTACCAGACAGAAATCTACATGTTTAAAAAAAAAAAAAAAAAAGATTATGCTTTGTTGGGGAGTGAGCTCTTACACCAAACACCAAGTTTTACAAGATACCCAAGGACCTTGATGTAAAAATTGCTAATTTTCTGATGTGCTCCTACTTTTCCTTGAGTACCTTTTTGCCTCTCAAATTGCTAATCTCCAGTTATTCTGGTTTTCTCAGACGAAAGTTTCTTCCCAAGACTCATGGAACCCTTTTTTCATTCCATCCATAATATTTTCTGTATTTCTTAAGTACAGACTATATTGCTTACTGAAGTTGGCTCTGGACTTGATACGTTCCTGTCCTGCTATTTTTCATAACCTGCTTTTCCCCTTTTGGTTACAAATAAAGGGGTAGCAAGTATGATTTAGATCGAAGAGGGAATATGTGAAAATTTTTAATCTTCTATCTTTTGTTTTTGAGAGCTATATGATTATTTAATCAGAAGCTTAAAACTAGGCATGTGGAGTCCTGATATAAGAAAAAATATGTGGCTGGGGGCTCCTGAGTGGCTCAGTTGGTTAAGCATCTGCTTTCAGCTCGGGTCATGGATCCTGAGGTCCTGGGATCAAGCCCCGCATCAGGCTATCTGCCTGGCGGGAAGCCTACTTCTTCCCCTCCCTCTGCCTGCCTCTCTCCCTACTCGTGTTCTCTCTCTGTCAAATAAATAAATAAAATATTTTTTTTTAAATGTGGGAAACAGGAAGACTTACCTAGCCTTCCCAGAGCATTAAATCCCCTTGAGCAGATCAGACATAAATGTATGAAAAGAAAAGGAGAAAAGGGCTTAGATAGCCTATTACAAATTTTATTTGACAGAATACTTGCATAGATAAGGCTTTGCTGTACAGAAAACAAAACATAAACAATTGACGTTTAAAAGGGGAGAGTGATAAATGAATTCTGAGGATCAGAAAACTAGAAACCCAAGCTTCATGAGGGCTACAATGTCTGTTCACCATTGCTTACTCAGTGCCTGCCACTGTCCTGGGTGTAGGCTGTCAGTATATATTGAGTAAACAAATAGGTATTTGGTGAACAAACTGAAGAGTGCCTTGAGGGGTGAAATGGAAAGGCTTGAAAAAATACTAGGAGGTATAAGTGATGACTAAATAAATCAGAATACCAATGTGATTGGAGCTGTGAGAATGAGTGCAAAGTTCTGGGACATAAGGCTGCTTATGGTAGCTTGGAACCAAATTATAAGCAGCTTTGATTGTTGAACTTAAGATTTTGGGATTTGTTTTTTAAACAAAGAGTTTCTCTGAATGGATAGTAACATTGTCAAAAAGCAGTGTTTTAGGAATAGTTTGAAAACATAGTGAAGGTGTGGTGAGGAAAAGACTAGAGACCAACATTGAGACCATTTGTGATGTTGGATAGGAATTCTTGAGACACTAAATAGGTCCTTCAAGATTATTAATATTTCTTTATATGTGATATATTACATAAAGATGCTTTTTAAGCCCTAGTGTTTGAACATAATGACATGACTGTCTTTTTCAGTATTTATTTAATTTTCCTTGGCATTTTATTATTGATCTCATGGCTTTTCTGTGAGATTATGGTATAAATTTTGAATACATTTGTTCTTCCCTTACTTGCTTTTTGTTAATGTCAAGCATAGCACATGAGGCATTTCGTGTTGCTATGCAGCTGCTAAATTCAATACTTCATAAAACTGAATAGCATTAAATTCAGCTAATAGAGGGTAGCAAAATATGGTTTTACAGTTTCTAATTGATAATATTTGTAAGGTTTAACATATGTTACAGATATAAGCAAAATAGAGGTGACCTGTTTATAGCATTTTGATCAGAATTTAGTTAAAGCACCAGATATTTTCTTGTTTGATTCCCTTTTGGCCTTTACCCTTTCGTAGTTTTTTGATACGTGGTTCAGTTTTTGTTAGTGTGTATGTGTTATTGATGAAGTTTTTATTTTCTTATTTCAGATTCTGTTATCTTTTGTAATTTTTATAAATTTCTTTCTCAAAGCTTTTGCCTTTTTTTGGTTCTGAGTATTCTTGATATATTTACATTTTTTCCTTTTCAAGAATTTATGCTTAGTATACAAGTTTGTAATTTGTTATAATTTCATACAAATCCAAGTGAAAGCATAGTCTTTGGGACAAGAGCCACCTGTAATCTCCTTTAGCTAATTGCATTGTGTGCTTGGTACTTCAGGTTATTAAAATGCTTTCCTTAGTATTTGTATAATAGGGTTTTACAGTTGGAGACAGACAATAGGATTCATTTAAGGGAAGAAAAAAAAAAAAACAACAACCAGTGTTGAGAATATCTAGTTTGTAGGCCCAAGATAGCTAGGATCTAGCAATTCCTTTTTCCTTCTCTTACCACATCTACCTAACCTCTAAACCCCCAGTTCTACCCTTTCTCCTCCCTAATGTGGGGAGGAGAGTCCATAGTAAATCAGTGGGAAAAGTTCTGATTATAATAGGTAGATAGTAAAAGGCAGAGATAACTCTAATTTGGTTGAATGGGTAGCTTGATTTTGTTAATGTCCTTGGAATAACTTTGATGGGAAGAAATTAAAGAGAGTTGAAAAACAATAGCTTCTTGACAACAAATGAAAAATCGAGAGTCTAGAAAATAGTATAGAAAAATTAGCTCTAACTACAGTGTTGATAATGCAGACTCTGCAGATTACTCTATTGAAAACAGTGGTTTTAATACTGTGGACCCCCCCCCCCCAAATCCTTTACACTGCATTTTTATTCTTAAATTTCGGTCTTTTTAAATTTTTTTTAATGATCTTATTTCTAAGAAATCTTTACACCCAGCGAGGGCCTCAAGCCTACAAACCTGAGATCAGGAGTCTCATGCTCCACTGACTGAGCTTTCCAGGCTCTCCTGTGTTATTTAATGAAATAAAATACTCTTTCTAAGGACCATCCTTCTACCCCTTTGTCTTCAGAACCCTTTATGGTGATTGTGATAAAGAAATGCTAACTGTGTGTGTGGACTTCATGTATCCACCTGGGTATAGTATTTTAAATTAGTGGGTCTCCCTTTCTTTTGACAATAAGAGTACTTATTATATTTTTTAATTTAAGTTTTATTCAGGTAACATACAGTCCAATATTGGTATCTGGAATAGAATTCAGTGATTTATCGCTTACATGCAACACCCAGTGCTCATCACAAAATGTGCCCTCCTTAATATCCTTCATCCATCTTTCCCATCCCCCCCACCCATATCACTCCATCAACCTTCCATTTGTTCTCTCTTTAAGATTTTCTTATGGTTTATCTCCCTCTCTCCTTTTCCCTCCCTCCTTCCCATATGTTCATCTGTTTTCTTAAATTCCACATGAGTGAGACCATAGGATATTTGTCTTTCTCGACTGACTTTTTTCACTTAGTGTAGTAATATACTTTAGCTGCACCCACATCCTTGCAAATGGCAAGATTTCATTCTTTATGCTGGCTGAGTAATATTCCACTGTAACTTTTTTGTTTTTAAATTATAAACCTGTAAATGATAGTAGACTATGTGACAGAATACTTAGTGCCACAAAATACATAGTATATACTAGAAATTCAGTAACCCTTTTTGTATTTTCTTAATTACAGTAGCATTTTTATGCATTTGAAAAGTACTATGTATACTGAATGTACAAGACATATTCTTTCTGAAGCTCATGCTTTAAGTTTATATGGATTCATGGACCCCTTGTAACTGTTTGAGCTCCCAGGGAGGTCCATAGTTGGGGAACCACTACTCTTAACCCATTATTTCTTTTATGTTATATAAAGGTACAGTCTGATTCCTTTCTTCTTTTCACTCCTTTTTCTCTTAATGAACCATAGGAAACAGCAAGATGGCCAAGATTTTTAAATTGTTTTCATTGAGTTGATCAGCAGTGTTTGAGGTAATAAATGAGAAAAGTTTTTATATACTGGTAAAAAGTGATAATATTTTAAATATTTATGTATAGGTATATATGAATTTTTTGTGTGTATAGCTAGTGGGTTCTACCTTCATAAAAGAACCAGCAAGTAGTTACTGTGGCAATGTGAAGTAATTACAACGTCGTTTTTCTTCTAAAATACTATGTTGTGACCTTTTTCTTTAGTGATAAAGGTGTTGTCAGTGAGGATTTTGCTTCTTCAAAAACTGTTAGCTTGAAAAACCTGTGACCTCAGTTGATATTCAGAAACATGCTATTTAGATTAATGTAGAATGCTGTGGAAATTTGAAACAATTTGATCTTTTATTGGGAAATGTGCCTTTTGAAAAATGGAGTTTGGGCATTTATGTAGGGAGGTATTGGGATTTTTGTAAAATGATAAGAGAACCCATGAATTTCCATTCATTCTTTGGTTATTTCTAGTGGTGTCTGTTTTGTATTGTTCTTGAATGTGCTTTGAATTTGTATTGAATGTTAATCATGGACAGAATTGCAAATGCTTCTTTTAAATTTGTCATTGACACTCTTTCCTCAGCATCCTTTCAATAACCTGGGGATCCTTGAGAACTGGCAGAATACACTATCATTTTTTCAGCAACAGATTGATATTACATTCCATAGGGAGTATTATTGTAATTTGGATTTTTTCTTATCCTTTCAGGGTTTGAAAGTATTCTTGAAGGGCTGTTTGGACCTGCATTATTAAAAGATCTCAGTTTATTTAAAGGTATTCAAAGTCTTTTTTTTTTCTTTTGGTATTTCAAATTCTTCCTCGTGACATACATGATATTTTTGTGATTTAAGCCTCCATCTCCTTTTTATTCAATTTTATGTGAGTTAAAGCTGTATCCTTGTAAGCATCTTTTTGTGTTGATAATGCAAATACATGTATTAATAAGATACATACACTAGTGAGCAGTTATTAAGAATTTTAAGACAAATAAGGAAACTGACTACTATTTAGGGTTTTTGTTCTTGTTAAAATAAATATTTTTTATATTCTCATTTGTTTCCTAAAAAATTCCTTTTCTTGTCTGTTAATTTAGTATTCCAACTATTTTTGCAGACTGTGAACCTGAAAACATTTCCGATTGGACTTTTGATGAAAATTGTCTATTCTGTTGCTTGAGAAGAGATAAAGTAAAGGTAACCAAAAAACTTGTGGAACTTCCCTAGAGTGGTGTTTTATAGTTTTTATTTTTTCAAAATTTGACTACTTTGTTGGAAGATTTATAGGAAAAGGAAGATGTGATTCCATATTTATTTATAAAAGATTTGATAGTAACTCAGTTTTGGTATTTAGACTGTTTCTAGTATGTTGATTAGCCTATTGAGAAATCTGTATCCCAGCATGCATTACTTTATTTGTATAGTTCACTGGGCAGAATAATTAGCTAGACCTCAAACTGTTGGTTTATTTTAAATATGAAGTACATGATAATTCAAGCAATGGGGAGTCATTTGTACTAAAAGCAGTAACATGGATATGGGTCAAGTAGTTACAGTTCATGTAGCTTTATGACAAACTGTGGTTTATGCTTTAGTATAAGATGTTACTTTATACTATATGGGCATGAATGCTGTTTAATTGTAAAAATTGGCTATACCTTTGGGTTTCTGTTTTTATTAATGAGTTTTGGTTTAGAAACATTTCAGTTGTTGGAAATATTTATTAATAATGGTTTCCTATCTTACTTTTTTTTTTTTTTTATGGTACTTCTGTTCCCTGTTTTATTTTATTTTATTTTTTTAAGTAGGCTCCACGTCTAGCGTGGATCCCAGTGGTGGGCTTGCCCTCATAACCCTGAGATCAAAACCTGGGCTAATACCAAGAGTCAGATGCTTAACCGACTGAGCCACCCAGGTGCCTGTGTTCCCTGTTTTATTTATCTCTTATTTATTTGTCAGAGTGCGACCGAGAGGGAGCAGGGGATGGGGTGGAGGGAGAAGCAGACTCCCCACTGAGTAGAGAGCCCAGTGTGGGATTCAGTCCAGGGACCCTGGGATCATGACCTGAGCTGAAGGCAGACACTTAACCACCCAGGCACCCCCCTGTTCCCCGTTTTAAAGCTTCGGAAATGTTTTTAATTCCTCACCCTGCCTCGTACGCTTCTAACAGAATCATTGACCAGATTCCATAAATTCTTCCCTCATACGGAGTTTCATTCTTTTTCGTCCCCATAGTCATTACTGTAGTTCATACCGTTAACATTATTTCTAGACTACTGAAATAACACGATTGGTCTCTTTTAGTTTTCTTCAGTCTTTTAAACACTGCTACAAGTTTAAACTCCCTTCCCCCAGCCCTTATCCCTCAAATAGTGTGGAAACATTATCCCATGCTCCGTTTCCAGTGACTTTTTTCATTGTATTCTGGATTCATTAGCCTAATGTTCTCTGCCTCAGTACTCTCCACAGGTCAGTCCACTTGTCCTTCTGCTGCTGCCCTCTTTTTTTTTTTTTTTTAAGATTTTATTTATTTATTTGACAGAGAGAGATTACAAGCAGGCAGAGAGGCAGGCAGAGAGAGAGAAGGAAGCAGGCTCCCCGCTGAGCAGAGAGCCCGATGCGGGACTCGATCCCAGGACCCTGAGATCATGACCCGAGCCGAAGGCCCTCTTTTTAATGATACCCCACAAGTCTTCTGTACAGTTTTCTTTCAGATAAACTGGTGCAGTCGTTTGTAGTAAACAACATGCTTTTACTACTTAGACTGTAGCATTGCATACCAATTGTTTTTTATAGCTTAAATTCCTCTGCCTTTATTCTTAGCTTAAGCGTTCACCCTCCTATCCATATCAGTGGTATACTTCTGCTCTTACTGCTGTTTCAACCCTTCACACTGTTGTAGTATCTATAACAATTATTTGTCAATTAAAAGTCTGCCTTCTTTTGTTCCTCGTTTTCCGTGTTTGTGTCTTATGTTCTGAAGTACATTGTCAACCTCTGAACACTGAACCATGTTGTGTATTCTTTGTTACCCCTCCTTGTAACCTCTGTACCATTATTTACCATTGTTAGCAAGTTGTTTTAAAATCTGAAAGCCAATTTAAGAGCTTTTCAGTGTGGTTTCCTTTTCTAGCTTACTACATGAAAAGTTGTTATTTTGACTATCCAGGATGGTCTGTTATCACTGAATTAATGTGAACAGTGTTTTGAAATTCAGTGTGGTTTGAGAAAGACCATAAATTAAGTATCAGTGAAGTGAAATTGATCACTTTAAACTGTGTGTGTGTGCATGCATAAGCATGCATGTTGTGGCGATTGAACAAGTCATTTAAGAGGCATTTTGGTGGAATAGAAGGAGCAGCTATTAATTACCTTTTTTAGTGTAGGGTTGGGAAGAAAGCCCTTCTGTGTTCAGTAATTGAGTACAATATAGTCTTGTAATATAATTGAGTTTTCCATTGCTATATGTGGTAAACTATTGTATGAGTATTTTTAGAAGACAGAAATATCAAGGCATGGAACCATGTAGCATTTAAAACAGCTGTTATTATTTTTATTCCTCAATTTCTAGTTGCTTTTCTAATTAGAAGGAATATTTCCATTTGGCAATTTAGCTAGTTCTTGGAAAGCTGATATTTTCCATTAGACACTTCACTATTTATCTTTGGCATTTATGTTTTTCAGACACAGCCATAACATCTATAGCGGAAAATAGGAAAAGTAGAAAGCTTATTAGAAGATGTAAATTGTCAGCTATGTATCTCTAATTGTGTTAGACTTAAAGTGATTGAACTAAAACTTTTTGAAGGCACTTGGAGCTTCTCATCTGAAAAGAACTAGAATGTGGAAGTAAATATATCCAGTGGGTTGAAGCTTGTGCTTTTTAAGGCTGGCTTTAAGAATCCAAGAGGAGGAAATCTCTGCATAGTATGGTAATAGCCGATAGGTGGCAGCATAGAGCATAATAGTGGAATCTTGAGTTTGAAGGTGGCATGATGAGATATCCAGATATTTGGAAAAGCTTTTAGAAATATTGGTCTGATAGTTGGGAAAGAAATAGAGGTTATGCATGTTTTTTCTTTTGGACTTTTGAGTATATACAGGAGCTGTTAAAATGGATAGAGTAAATGCATACCATTTTTTATATTTACTTTATAAAATATATAGGTAAAAAATACAGAGTAATCTCTTTGGAAAATAGAACAGGGATTCACCTGGAGATAAGTAAAACAATTGTTGATCTACCCTTCAAGATTCTATAGTGGTTAGAAAATGAAATTTTTAAGGGATATGAAAGTAACATTTTTTGAATATCTACTATGTGCCAGTTACTTTTACTTGTTCCTATTTAAATCCTCGCAAGAATTGTATAAAGTTGGTTAAGGGTATCCCAGTTTTAAAAATAAGAAATTTGAAGGATTTGAGAGACTATTATAGGCAACGTCATATGGCTTGAATTTGATCCATGTTTTTAGAATACATGCATTTTGATAACTAGGAACAGGGTCATTAACAGCAGGAATTAAACTAGAACTTGGAATGACTCAGTTTGAAAGAGAGAAGAGAAACAATGTAAATGGACATGAGTATATTTGAAATAGCCAATCTCAGCTATGCCTAGGAATCTACTAGTGAGTACGTGCCTCACTGGCTGCTTTCTTTCTTTTCTGTTGGACACATACTGGGCACTCTGTAAAATATTTACTAAATGAGTAACGTTACTAAATAAGGTTTAATACACTTGAATTATATTAATAGCTAATTTTGAGTGCTTACACGTGACAAGCATATACACACAGTTATCTATTATATATGTACACATTCATCAGGCTTTTATACTTTTTTTAGCCTCTTTTTAAAAATAATTTTAGACTTACAAAAGTTGCAAAAACAGTAAAAAGAGCTAATGTATACCCTTTGCCCAAACTTTCCAAATGTTACCATCTTATATAACCACAATACAGTTATAAAAACCAAGAAATTAACATTGATGCCATATTATTTAATCTATAAACCTTTCACAGTTAGTCAGTGATCTCAGTAATGTTATGTTTCTGGTCTAAGATCCAATCTAGGATCACACTTTGTATTTAATTGTCATATATTCTTGGTCTCCTTTAGTTTGGAATAGTATTTTTTGCTTTGCCTTTCATAAATTTTGAAGAATACTGACATTGGTTTATACAGTGTTGCTTCAATTTAGGTTTGTCTGATGATTCCTCATGATTGACTTTAGGTTATGCATTTTTGGCAAGAATTCCACAGAATAACATATGATCCTTAGTGTACCCTATTGGGAAGCACCTGGTGATGTTTTCCTTGATCAGTTAGTTAAGGTGATGTCTGCCAGTTTTCTCTATTGTAAGGTTTTTATTTTTTTCCACTTTCAGATTTAATAGGTATCTTGTGGAGAGGTACTTTGAGATTTTGCAAATATCTTTTTCATCATACTGGTTTCTCATCGTGTGCTAATTTTGGCATCCATTGGTGAATGTGGCTTGAAAAATTACTACCTAGTGTTTACCAAATGATGATTTTCTATTATTCTCCTTCTCTTAGTTGGAATTCTACTCTAAGGAAGACCTTTCCCTTCTCCTCTATATTTATGTATTTATTTACCTATCAATATGGAATCATGGATTCTTACTCTATGGATTATAATTCATTACAATCATTTTTATAGTTCAGTGTCCTAGATTTGGCCAGTAAGAGTTCTTTCAAGTTGGTTCCTCATCTTTTTTTTACATGTTTCTATAATTTTTTTTTTTTTTTTAAATAGCACTTCTTTTCTCTTTTGGTACCAGAAAATATCCCAGACTTACTTTTGCTTTCTCTGTCTCAGCTCTGGATTTCCCCAAGGAACTTTAGTTTCTTCTATTTAGAAAATTGTATAAGAAAGCAAGGTCTAGGCACTAGGTATCTTTACTGATACTAGAGGATTATTACGTCTTGGTCTCCTTGGTTGCCTGAGCTAGGAAATACATATTTTTACTTAAATATATGTACATATACATCTGTATTTCTGTATCTACTAAAAACCATCTTATGAGACTTTTATTAATTGTGTTGATAGTATGAAGAGTCAGTTGAGTATTGTGAGAGGGGTTTGGAGAGATAAGAAGAATAAAACATTGCTTTCAGTACTTATTGTCCCTAAAAATGGACTAACTCTAAGTGATAAATCTGTGGTATAGCTATGCTTGTTTTGCTGAAGTACAGTAGAGATAGCGCTTGTAGAGTAAAGAGCATGGATATTTTACTAACTAGGGATAATGGGAGATAAGATGTTATACCAAAATCTAAAATAATTGTGCTCTAAGGAAATTTGTTATAAGACTATTAGTAAGTTTAGTATTTGACTGGCATTTTAGGACAGTGTTTAAGAAGGCAGGTCTTGAGCTGCATTTTTGAAAAACACATAGGCAGAGGTGAGAGGGGCATGTCATAGGTGGAGCAGAACATTTATTTTTGGATTTAAACAGAGATAAGTTTAGAGCCAGATCACACAGATACCCTTCATTGGCCAGCTAGCTGAGGAATCACGTAATGAGATTCTTTTCATATTTATCATTGGTCTGTCATGTTGCATTTAGTCTGAACATTTTATAATTTCCTCTGAAAGCAATGTTTTATTCTTCTTATATCTCCAACCCCCTCTCACAATTAGAAGTTTAGATACATCCTTTTAATATTTTACTTTTATTGCTACTTTAGCACATTGAAAGTTTACAGTAAGAGTAAATGATGAATCTTCTTACCGTTTTCTCATAGTATTCCACAACACGTATTTATGTTCAATATATTAGTTTGGGTATACTCACTGGTACTTGATATAACTTGTCTGTCATCTTGTCCCAGAGTACCACAGATCATTAAATATTCATAGTATTTACTATATGAAAGGAACATTGGGAAAAAAATATAGTGCATATCTATTAGGGATGAGAAACAAACAAATATGAGAGGTTTAAAGGTTACTTATTTATGAGATTTAAATAGACACAGGGCAGAGTTAAATGGATACCACAAGTTAGTACATGATGAATTAATTGCTCCATTAACTCTTGGGGTTTAAACTTTGAGACTTAACCTTGTACTTCAGAGGCCTTTTAGATAGATTATTTTAAAAGATTAAGGAAACCCATTTGACTCAGTATATTAGTGCTCAGTCCAGGATCCCGTTAAATATCAAAGTGGTTTTTTTTTGAACTTCTACTCATCTGTAGATTTTTCCCTAAAACAAAAGGCCTCAATAAACCAATAGTCAGTGGTTATCTCTCTTGTGTTAAATTTTACGTGGTCAGAGTGAACCAACAGAATAATCATTTGGCACATTTATTAAGTGTTTGGATCTGTGGTAGGCCAGAGGGTATACCAAAGAAGTAAAACACTGATTCTTCCTTGTGGACTGTGGTGAGACCATGGATAACTAAACTAATGCAATTAAAGGAGATTTAAATTAGGGAGAGTTAACTAGGTAGGAAACATTGAGAGTAAAATCCCCTTCATTCTACTATATAATATTCTAAAAGATAGTAATACAAAAAAATTTAAGTACTAAAACACTTGAGAGGGGAAGTGGATGACACTTCATCAAGGAAATTGAACGCATCCTGAACCCTAAAAGGCTCTGTGTTTAGAGTGATTGGTTTGGTAGTCATTTTTAGGTTGTAATGCAGAGGAATTTATAATGAGAAAATTAGAGAAAGCTCTTGTAATAAACAGCAAATGAGCCTGAATTAGGGTTGTTGCTGTGAAGATACATAAGGAAGATGTGTATGTAAGGAATCTAGAATAAAGAAGTGTTGAAACTTAGTGATTAGTGAGTTTATAAATAAGGGTGAGAAAAATGATACTGACATTAAGCTTTCCAAGCCAGGATGACTTAGCATGGTGAATTAATAGAAGTTGAGAACTGAGAAGGGGAAAGGTGTGGTGGCCAATTTTTATAGCAAGGATAATGAGGTTATTAGCGAAAGCAGTTTGTTGTGAAAGCAAACATTTAATTGGAAATGTCCAATAGACAAGGAGTTGAAATAAGAGGTCTGAGCTGAATACGTATTTGTAGGGTTTCTGAATACATGTGGTGATTGGAATACTTGAGCAGATCAGTCTTTGATGAGGGATAAAATGCAAAATACTAAGAGCTGAAGACCTTCATTTTAGGAAGTAGAAGAATCAGATTGAAAGGAAGATAGAATCATAGAGTGAATGAGTTGCCCATCTTGGATCAGATATCTCCCTGGCTCCTACTGTGTGATGAGTATGAGTTGTGTTTGTTGTACCAATATGGGCTCCTATGCAGTTTCCCCAAATGGGCCCTAAATGTGTTGACAGGGACCCCCAAACATACTGCAGTGGGGTTTGAGAGAATAGCTTCTCAAGAATATTGGCTGTAGGAGCCACACTATAAGTCTGACAGGGTTAATGAATAAGTAGATGTTGTGGGAGTTAAGAAATGGATAATAGTTTACTAGTTTGAAAAGTTGTCACTGACAGGAATGAGAGGAGAGAACAGGACCAGAGAAAGAATGGGCAGTTGGTTTAAGTAAAGGTTTTGTGGGGAGCAGGAGAAAACTTATGTAATGTTTATACCCTTGGAAGAAAAGGATCTGGAATAAAGGAAGAGGTTAAGGTTATTAAAAGGTGGGAACAGTTGAAGAAGGCAAGATTGTAAGAAAATCAACAAAGGTATGCCTGGGTGGCTTAGTCAGTTAAGTGTCTGCCTTTGGCTCAACTCATGATCCCAGGGTTCTTGAATCAAGTCCTGCATTGCACTCCTTGCTCATTGGAGAGCCCAGTCCTGCATTGCTCTCCTAGCTCAGTGGAGAGCTTGCTTCTCCCCCTGCCCCTCTCACACATGTGTATTTGCTTGCTCTCTCTCTCTCTCTCTGACAAATGAATAAATAATATCTTAAAAAAAAAAAGAAAATTGATAAATCAGTTACTGAATAATAATGGGAGATTCCTTTTGAAATAAGAATACAGTCAGTGTAATTATAGGAGTTAACAGTTGGCAGGAAATAAGTGAGGCAAGAATACCTAAGTATAAGAACCCTGGATAACTCACAGTGAGGTCAAAGAAAAGTGAGGAGTTCTCAGATATGAAGGTGATGTTTAAAAAAACAATAAGGGAGAAATAGGCTTTAGTAACTGTACTCCTCATTTGAACGGCTACTTGCAGTTTTCTAGTTACACGAGCAGAAAAAAAGATACTTTGAAAATTAGTAAAATTGTCTCTTCCGACAGTGACATTTTTTAACCATTTCGTTGTTGTTTTTATTTTTTTTTAAATCGGAGATATAATTGATATATAACATTAGTTTTATATATATAACAATGATTCAGTATTTATATATATTGCAAAATGATCACCACACAATTACATAGTTAACATCCATCACCACACATAGTTACAATTTTTTTCTTTTGATCAGGACTCTTAGGATTTACTCTCTTAGCAACTTGCAAATATGTAATACAGTATTATTAACTATAGTCACCATGCTGTACATTACCTTCCCAGGATTTATAAATCTAATTGGAATTTTGTCCCTTTTCCATTGTGTGTAGATAAATAGACCATATTCTTTTCTTTTCTTCTTCTTCTTTTTTTTTAATAAACATTTATTTATTTGAGAGAACTTGAGCATGGTGGGGAGGGGCAGAGGGAGAGGGTGAGAAAGTCTTAAGCGGACCCTGCGCCGAGCATGAATTCTGACATGGGGCTCAATCCCATGAGCCCAAGATCACTATCTGAACTGTTAACCAAGTGTGCCACCCAGGCATCCCTAGACCACATTTTCTTTATCTGTTTCATCCATCAACCCAGGTTGACGGATGAAATGGATAAAGCAACCCAGGTTGCTTCCATATAATGAACATAGGGGTGCATAAATCTTTTCAAGTTAGTTTTTTTATTTTCTTTGGGTACATACCCAGAAGTGGAATTGCTGGATCATATAGTTCTATTTTTTATTTTTGGGGGAACGTCCATACTGTATTCCATAGTGGTTGTACAGTTTACATTCCTACAGCAGTGCATAAGGATCCCCTTTTCTCCACATTCTCACCAACATTTGTTTTTTGCCTTTTTGATAATAGTCATTCTCGCAGGTGTGAGGTGATACCTCCTTGTAGTTGTGATTTGCATTTCCCTCATGGTTCATGATGTTAAGCATCTTTTCAGGTACCTGTTGTCCATCTGTATGTCATGGGAGAAATGTCTTTTCAGATCCTCTGCCCATTTTTAATCAATTTCTTACCCCTTACAGATACGTGATTTGCAAATATTTTCTCCCATTCAGCCAGTTGCCTTTTTACTTAGTTGATCGTTTCTTTCTGAGCAGAAGCTTTATAGTTTGATGAAGCCTATTTGATACAGTTTTTTGGTTTGTTTTTTTGTTGTTTTGTTTTTTGTTTGTTTGTTTGTTTTGCTTTTGTTACCTTTGCTCTTGGTGTTAAATCTAAAAAATCATCCCAAAGACTGATGTCAAGGGACTTTACTGCCTATATTTTCTTCTGGGAGTTATACAGTTTCAGGACTTATGTACAAGTCTTTAATCTGTTTTGAGATTTGTATGTATGGTGTAAGACAGTGGTCTAGTTTCATTTATTTGTAATGTGGGCTGTTCAGTCTTCCCAGCACCATTTATTGGAGAGACTGGCCTTTCCCTGTGGTACATTCTTGGCTCCTTTGTTGTAAATTAATTGCCTATATATACATGGGTTTATTTCTGGGCTTTCTGTTCTGTTCCACTGATCTGTGTGTCTGTTTTTATGCCAATACCATACTGTTTTGATTACTGTGCGTTTGTGATATCATTTGTAATCAGGAGGTGTGAGGTCTCCAGTTTTGTTCTCTTTCCCAGCAATGCATTTTTTTTAAAGATTTTTATTTATTTATTTGACAGAGAGAGATCACAAGTAGGCAGAGGGGCAGGCAGAGAGAGAGGGGGAAGCAGGCTCCCCGCTGAGCAGAGAGCCTGATGAGGGGCTCAATTCCAGGACCCTGGGATCATGACCTGAGCCGAAAGCAGAGGCTTGAACCCACTGAGCCACCCAGGCGCCCCCCAGCAATGCATTTTTAAGTAGGAAATTACTAAATCACTAAATGAAGTCTAGATTTTTTTTTTAATCTTATTTTTGTCAGTGTAAAAACACAGGTTTTTTTCAGGTATTTAAATAGATCTTGAGTTACTTTCCAACTCTAAAATATTATGATTCTCTGAAAAATCTATTTTGAAATATTGCTTGAGGTTGGTTTGGTTTTATTGAGGAGAAGATTTTTAAAATTTATCAAAGCCCCAGACAAATTTAGAATGTTCCTGGTTTTACAAAAATTTAGATTAGAAAGAGTCATTTTAGATGGAACCCCCCTCAGTGTTTCATTTGAATGTCTTGTGCTGAGTCAGTTTTTCTTTCTAGCTGTTTGTGTAGGTATGTCTTCTTTTTTCCTTTCAATTCTTAGGAACTGGTATTTGCATATTAGGCTTTCTTTGTGTTTTTTCACCTCTTAGAGCATATTTGTTCTGCTTCTCTCCCTCCCCCCCTTTTGCAAGATTTTATTTATTTATTTATTCGTTTATTTGAGAGAGAGAGCACATGAGCAAGGGAGAAGGGGAGGGGCGAAGGAGGAGGGAGAGAAGCTGGAGCAGACCCTGTGCTTAGTGCAAAACCTGACACACTTCCCCATTCTTTATCAGATTTCTGTCCTTAGCATTTAGATTGTGCCTTTTGTATTTCTTTTTATTTTGTATTTTGCTAAAATGTACATTAATATAATGTTTACTGTCTTAACCATTTTTAAGTGTTAGCTCAGTAGTGTTAAGTATATTCACAGTTTTTTGTTTTGTTTTTTTGCAGCCAAACAACCAGAATTTGTTTGATCTTACAGTTGCAGCTATGTCCATTAAATAACTCCCCATTTCCCCTTCTCCCAGCCCCTGGCAATCGCTATTTACTTTTTGTGCCTGAGTTTAACTACTGTGGGTACCTCATAAGTGAAATCAAGAGATATTTGTCATTCCCTGACTGGCTTATTTATTTTATTTAGTATAATGTCCTCAAGGTTTCCTGTGTTGCAGCTTTTGTCAGAAATTCTTTCTTTTTAAGGTCAGTGTAATATCCTGTTGTGTATATATATACCACATTTTCTCTTCTCATCCAACAATGGACATGTGGGTTTGTTCCACCAGTAGTAGACACTTGGATGATTTCACCTTTTGTAAATAATGCCACTGTGAACATTAGTGTACAAATATTTCTTCAAGACTGTGCTTTCAGTTCTTTTGGGTATATACCAAAAGTGGAATTGCTGGATCATGTGGTAGTTCTGTTTTTAATTTTTTGAGGGACCACCAAACTCTTCTTCCACATTGGCTGCAACATCTTACATTCTTACCAGTAGTGCATAAAAATTCTAATGTTTCCACATCCTAACACTAGTTATTTCCTGTTTATTTGTTGTTTTTTTATAGTAGCCGTTCTAATGGATGTGAAGTGGTATCTCATTGTAGTTTTGATTTGCATTCCCTTATGTTCAGTAACATTGAGCATCTCTTCATGTACTTGTTGGCCATTTATACATGTTCTTTGGGGAAATATCTATCAAGTCTTTTTTTGCCCATTTTAAAATCAAATTCGGTTTTTGTTGTTGTTGAGTTGTAGACGTTCTTTCTAAATATTAAGCCCTTATCAGAATTGATTTACAAGTATTTTCTCCTGTTTTGTTGATTACGTTTTTACACCCTTGATGCATGGAAGCTTTTTGAATTTGATGTCCAGTTTATTTTTACCTTTTTTTGCCTGTTCTTTTGGTTTCATTTTAAAAATCATTACCAAATCCATTGTTACGAAGCCTTTCCTCTATATTTTCTTCTAAGGGTTTATTGTTTTAAGTCATTGATCCATTTCGGGTTAAATTTGTGTATGCTCTAAGGGAAGAATTTATTTTCACACTTTTGCATGTGTGTAGCCCATTTTCCCTATACCATTTGTTGAACAGAAGAGTATTTTTCTCCCACTAAGTGGCACTCTGTCATTTATATCTGGACACATGCCTTTTTTTTTTTTTTTTTTTTTTAAAGATTTTCTCTATTTGAGAGAGCCCTTGTGAGCGCAGGAGAGGGAGAAGCAGACTCTCCACTGAGCAGGGAGCCTGATGCGGGACTCAGTCTCAGGACCCTGACATCGTGACCTGAGCCGAGGCAGACATTTAACTGGCTAAGCCACCCAGGCACTCTCTTTTATTTCATTATTTTATGTGTCTGTCTTTATGACAGTACCATACTGGTTTTTTGTTTTTGGGGTTGTTTTGGTTGTTGTTTCTGTTTGTCAAAGAGCACACAAACAGGGGGAGTGGCAGGCCAAGGGAGAAGCAGGCTCCCCACCAAGCAAGGAGCCCTACATGGGACTCAGTCCCAGGACTCTGGGATCATGACCTGAGCCAAACACATACACTTAAGCAACTGAGCCACCCAGGCGTCCTAGTACCATATTGTTTTGATTACTGTAGCTTTCTATTAGGTTTTGAAATTAGGAAGTGTGATACCTCCAACTTTCTTCTTTTTCAAGATTGTTTTGGCTCTTTGGGGTCCCTTGAGTTTCCATAGGAATTTTAGGATGGATTTTTGTATTTCTGCAAAAAAAAAAAATGCCATTGGGATTTTGATAATGGTTATGTTTTAAATCTATAGATAGTTTAGGTAGTATTAACATCTTAACAGTATTAGCCTGCTTTTTTCTTTCAAAAAATTGTTTTTAAGGATTTTATTTATTTATTTGACAGAGAGATATCACAAGCAGGCAGAGAAGCAGGTGGGGGGTGGGGTGGGGAAGAAGGCTGCCTGCTGAGCAGAGAGCCTGAGGCAGGGCTAGATCCCAGGACCCTGAGATCATGACCTGAGCCGAAGGCAGAGGCTTAACCCACTGAGCCACACAGGTGCCCCTCTTTCAAAAAATGTTGTCAGTTCCTTATTTCTAAAGTTAAAATCAGTAGCTATGTATTTTATTTTTATTATGCCAAAAATTCCAGTACTACGGTTGAAATAAAGGTACTGTTAATGATTAAAAAGTAGTCTTAGCTTCAGATTCTATTTTCAAGAAATTTATAGTCTACTGGAGGTGGTGAGGTAAGAAATATATACACACACAAAAATAATTGTTTTTTAAAGATTTTTATTTGTCAGAAAGAGAGAGCGTGTGCAGAATCAGGGAGAGTGGCAGACAGAGGGAGAAGAAGGCCCTGCTGAGCAAGGAGCCAGATGCGGAACTCAGTCTCAGGGTCCTGGGATCATGACCTGGGCCGAAGGCAGATGCTTAACCAACTGAGCCACTTAGGTGTCCCCACACATAAATAATTATAATACAGGTTATAAAACTAGTACTGTCAGAGTAGTATAGATAATGTGCTGTAAGAGTTCAGAAAAAGGCAAAATTACCCTTAGCTAGGCTTTTATATTACTGCCCCAAATATTCAGTTGGATATCCTTCTGTTTATAATGGTCTTGGGCATCTAGGGACATCCATAGTCATAATGGAGAACTGATTGAAATTCAGAAGTTTTCTGATTGAATTGTGGATGAGAATGGGGTAGTATAAATTTTTAATTTTCAGCCAGTGGAAGGTTACAAGAAACCTTTGGTATTGACTGTGGATGTGGTTTACATTTGTCTTTTAATATTTTTAATGACTGTACAGGTATAAGGGAAGGAAAGCTATAACTGCAAATGCTGACTATAGATAACTGGTGAATTAAGTGTAGTGGTAATAATAGTCATTTGCCACTTATATTTTAGGCTTAATTTCCATGAAAAGTAGTAACAATTAGATATAGATAAGAATCATTCATGGTAGGTTTGTTGTATATTTTGAATACCATATTTAATTCCTGGTGTGTAGTCAAACTTCACACTTTGTTTTTTCCTATTCTTTAGCTTGATGGTTTGCTTAACAAAATTGACATATAGTAAGAATTGTATTAAGCACAGCATTTTTTATTTTATTAGTGTAAAAAGCAATAATTTACATGAAGTAAGGTTTCTTTTTAGATAACTGACCTTAAAGAGTATGAGCATTGAAAATGGTGGAGCCATTTTCCTTAGACTTGCTGGCATTTAAAATAATAAGATGTAGGAGAGTGGCATTTAAATCAGTGAGTTGCATCTTGTCAGCTCTTTTTAGTTCATTGCTTGAAATGTCAGTAAGCCATAGGTAGCAGACATGGCTGCAGCTATAGGCCCATGATCTACTAGGGTGAGCTTGCTAACATAATTATTACAAAACTTTGCATGCATGCACATGCTTCTAATTCCTAGGTTTTTTAATACCATATTGTATGATTTTTTAAAAAACCATTTAAATTTGGAGAACACCTGTAGAGAGCAAGGAATGGTCTTGAATTTAGATAGGGATAGTCCTAAAATGTTACCCCCTCAGTTTTGTATCAGTATTCCTGAACTCTAGGCTATCCTGTCTTTCCCAAGTGAAATTTGTCATTATTTATTCAGTTTCCTTTCCAGTTATCTCTCATAAAGAAAATCAGCAACTATGTAAGTGTCCTTCCTCATTCTTACCCTCCAAAATACCAAAACCTGTAAGGTGACAAATGTCAGAGTTATGAAACAAACTTAAGGAAATGTTAATCTTTATATTTTGTTTAAAGTTTAATTTTATTAACTATTGCCCTAAGAACGAACTTCCATGCTGACATACATTTGTTCCTTTATTTATTTGATAATATCCTTGTTATTTCAGGGACTAGTGGAACTACATTTGTTACAGTTTTTGGAGAAATCTAATAATTGGGTCAGGGGTCAGCAAACTATGGTATGTCTCCAAGTCTAGCCCATAGCCCGTTTTTGTAATAACCACAGGCTAAAAGAGTTGGTTTATTTAAAAAAGGGGTGGGGGAGATGCAATAGAGACTGTATATGTCCTTCAAATACTAAAATATTTACTATGTGGCCCTTGGTAGCAAATGTCTTCCTCTCTTTTGAATGTCTTCTTCAGGTTGTTGAGATATTAAGAGAAGCCTGAAAGCTCTTAACTTCCGTATCTTCTTATTCTCTTTGCTTTTCTTCTTTGTGTTGTAGCAGCTCATAACATAAGCAAATACAATTTAATGGTGAGAGAGCTGGGCTTATGAAGGAGAGGATGGGAGAGACAAGGGAGACCTTGGCTATGGGAGAGAAATATGGCTTGGCATTTGTCCATTTTTTTTACCTTTTTCCTTTGAAATAACTTCACTTTTAAAAATTTTTTTATTAAGTAGGCTCCATGTCCAGTGTGGAGCCCAGTGTGGGTTGAATGCATGATCCTGAGGTGAGATCAAGAGTTGGATGATTAGCTAGCTGAGCTCCCCACATGCCCCAGAAATAATTCCACATTTATCAAAAAGTTGTAAGAATAGTATAAAAACCTTTTTTTTTTTTTAAGATTTTATTTATTTGAGGGAAAGTGAGGGAGAAAGAAGGCACAAACAGTGAGGGGGGTGGCAAGAGGGAGGGAGAAACAGACTCCCTCACTGAGTAGTTGGACCCTAGGATCAATACCTAAGCCCAAGCCAGACGCTTAACCAACTGAGCCACCTGAGTGCCCCAAGAATAGTATAAAAACTTTTAAGTACCCTTCACCTAGATTTACCAGTTGTTAACATTTTGCCACATTTGCCTTAATACTCATTTTCAGTCTTTCTCTCTGAATTAATACATAAAACGTCTTCCTGAACCATATCAGAAGTTCCAGACTTCATACCCCTCATACTTGTCTCTTCCTCCATATTTCCTTATACACTTCCCTGTTTCCTAAGAATAAGGGTATCTACCTACTAAACTACACAGTACATTTACCAAAAATCAGTCAAGTTAACTTTAATACGGTATTTAATCTGTGACTCTCATTCAGATTTTATCAGTTGTCCCATTGACTTTATAGTTTCAAAATTAATTCACTAATTGAATTTGATTTTCTATTCTTCAGTCTCCTTTAATCTAGAATGGTTCTTCAGACTGATTTATTATTTATCTTAATTTTTAAAAATTCAGTTTAGTTAACATATACTGTTAGTTTCAGGGGTAGAATTTGGTGATTCATCAGTTGCGTAGAACACCCAATGCTCATTACATCAAGTGCCCTCCTTAATGCCCATTACCCAGTTACCCCACCCCACCACCCCTACCCCCTCCAACAACCCTTAGTTTGTTTCCTATACTTAAGAATCTCTTATGGTTTGTCTCCTTTCCTGTTTTCCTCTTATTTTATTTTTCAAGATTTACTTTTTTTTTTTCCAGATTTACTTACTTTTTTTTTAAAAAAGATTTTATTTATTTATTTGACAGGCAGAGATTACAAGTAGGCAGAGAGGCAGGCAGAGAGAGAGAGAGAGGAGGAAGCAGGCTCCCCGCCGAGCAGAGAGCCCGATGCGGGGCTCAATCCCAGGACTCCGGGATCATGACCCGAGCCGAAGGCAGAGGCTTCAACTCACTGAGCCACCCAGGCGCCCCCAGATTTACTTATTTTTAATGACACTGACATATTGGAAGAGTACAGGTCATTTGTTTTGTGGATTATCTTTCAGTTTAGGTTTTGTGATGTTTCTTCATGATTAAATTCATGTGATGATCTTATAGCAGGGTATTAAATAAGTGCTGTTGTATCCTTGTCAGTGCATTACATCATGAAGCACACAATGTTAGTTTATTTTTTCAATTTATTTTTTAAGATTTTAATTACTTATTTGACAGAGACAAAGTGAGAGAGGAACACAAGCAGGGGGAGTGGATGAGGGGAATGCAGGCTTCCCTCTGAGCGGGGAGCCCTATGTGGTGCTCTATCCCAGGACCCTGAGATCATGACATGAGCCAAAGCCAAATGCTTAACGACTGAGCCTCCCAGGTGCCCCACAATGTTAGTTTATTTCAAGATTTTATTTATTTATTTATTTACAGGCAGAGATCACAAGTAGGCAGAGAGACAGGCAGAGAGAGAGTGAGAAGCAGGTTCCCCACTGAGCAGAGATCCCGATGCGGGGCTCAATCCCAGGACCCTGAGATCATGACCTGAGCCGAAGGCAGAAGCTTTAACCCACTGAACCACCCAGGCGCCCCACAATGTTAGTTTGGTAGGTGTTACTTACTTTGATCATTGACAGGGTTGATGTTCACTAGGTTTCTCCACGGAAGTGGTTCTTTTTTTCCTTGTAATTAATATAATTTGTGAAGAGATACTTTGAGATTACGTAAATCTTTATTCTTTACTAAACTTTCATCCACTTTAGTTTTGGTATTGGTGGTAGTTTTTTGCTGGAATCAGTCATTTTTCTGACGGCTTGAAAATTGTTATTTTTCTATTATTCCTCTACATTTTTTCGTTTTCTTTAGGCTGTGAAGAAGAGCTTTCCCATTCCCTCTGTCAGTTTGAAGTAAAAATTTCCAGATTTGATTAGTGGGAGCCCCTTCCAGCCCACCTACTGTGTCCTTCTGACATGTCCCCAAAATTTTTTGAGCTTTAATACTTTATGGTACAGCAAGATAGTCTACATTCATCTTGTCTTTTCCCTGCTCCAGTATTGGGGTTTTTTTGGTTGCGGGGGGTTTCTGGTTCTTTTGGTGATACACATATCCCCTTTTTTGGGGAGTTAGCCAAACTCCTCAAAAGTTTGGCTAGTCTGTATACAATCTTCTTAACAGAGACCAGCTTTTGGGCAAGACTCAGCCTCCTTATCCTGCTTTATATCTTAAGATACAGCAAAAATAGTGAAAAGCCAACAGTTTATGGTGACTGACAGTATATCCAGATTACCATGCAAAAAGTAGATGGCAAGTAAAAAATACTGGTTTTCAACCTAAAAATATGCTTGCTTGAGAAGGATGTTTATATGAGGTTTTGAAAATAAGTGTCACATTTCTTCATGACTCTAAAAATGTCAGTGAGCATTATTTGTTTGATTTCAAGTGCCAGAAATCAGTGATATGTTCAGTGTCTTGTATCTTGAATACCATAAACCTGTTTTTAATGATTTTTGTGAGGTAATATTCATATAGCAAAATTAATCCATTTAAGATTTCAGATTAATAGATTTTGGTAAATGTATACAGTTGTATAACTACCAGCACAGCCAAGATCAGGACATTTCCCTCACCCTGGAAAGCTTTCTCATGTCCCTTTGTAGTCAGTCCCTTTCCTGGACCCTCCAGCTCAGTCACTCAAGTTTTACCTTTTCTAAATAGAATTTTATATAACAGGAGTCATACAGTATGTTGTCTTTTTTGTTTGACTGCTTTCATTTAGTATAATTTTTTGATATATTTTTATATATACTCTTATTCCTTTTTATTGCTGAGTAGGTCTCCATAGCATATATCTGCAACAATTTGTTTATCCGTTCACCTTTTTATGGACTTCTGAATTGTTTCCAGATTTTGACTGTTAGACTTAATGTATAAGCCTTGGATATATATTTTCATCTGTCTTGGATAAATACCTAGAATCGGAATTACCTTGGTAGTATTCTAATTGTATATCTAACCTTATACTACTACCATATGGTTCACCAGATTAATTCAGCAATTTTGTGATTCCATCAGCAATGTATGAGAGTTCTAATGTTCTCCATTTTGCCAACATTTGATATTGTTAATCTGTTTTTAACTTTAAACATTCTGGTGGGTCTGTAATGGTGTCTTACTGTGAATTTAATTTTCATTTCCTTGATTAGTGACGTTGGACATCTTTATACATATCGTATGTGGAACATTTGCTTGAATCTTTTGTCCGTTTTTCAAAACTTACTAAGTGGTAATAGTCCTTTCTACATTCTATATAAGACTTTTTGTCATTTTTTTTCTTTTAAAATTCATGTTCTTTATGTCCTGTTCAAGAAAATTTCAGGCTTGTTTTTAGAAGCTTGTTAGTGGTGACTCTTATATTTTGATATCGGACCCATTTCTAATTAATTTTTCGTATGGTGTGACTTAATTTAAATGTTGAGGTTTATTATTTTTTGTAAGATAATCCAGTTGTTCTGACACCATTTGTTGGGAAGACATTCTTTCCCCCTATTAAATTCCTTGGTATTTTGTTGTGTCAGTTGACAATATATCTGTGGGTATGTTTCTGGGCTCTGTTACTTGCCATAGAACTGTAGGTCTATTTTTATACCAATACCACAGTGTCTTGATTAGTGTATGTTTATGTCTGAAAATCAAATAGTACAGGTTCTCCAGCTTTGTTTTTCTTTCTCAGGCTTGTTCTGCTAATCTGGGTCTTTCTACATAAATTTTAGAATCAATATATCAGTTTTTGAAAAAGCTTTTTTAGACTTTTGGTTAGGATTCCATTGAACCTGTAGAGCAGTTTTGAGAAAATTACCCTATTAGCAACATTGAGTCTTCCAAGTTTATGATCATAGTTTATATCATCTTTGTATCTTCTTTAATTTCCCTCAGAAGTGTTTTATAGTATTCCTTCCCTTTAGCCTAAAGAATTTCCTTGGATCATTTCTAGTAGTACAAAGAGATAGCAACTCTTAAGTTGTAGGGAAAAGTATAAACTTACTTGAAAACATCTTTTGGATATTTGTTTCATTGCCATTCCCAAAAAAGGTAGTAAAAGATAATTAATAAATTTTTAACTTGCTAATCAGATGCAGTCGAAAAAAATTATGTGATACTGTGTTACATTTTTCCTCTTTGGTTATTATTCTGAATAATAATAAGCAAAATAACCATTTGACTGGTGAAAACAACCATTTAAAACAACCATTTAAACTCTGGAAATAACTATCTTAAGGGCATACAGCAAATGGAGAATCATTTGTTCAAAAATATCTAAATATCAGTAGGAACAATGGGACTCTGGCATTTGACCTGTGACCCACTTCCACCCACCTTACTGAGCTCAGTTTGAGGGAAGTGCTGCTGTGAGAAGGAGGAGCAGACTGTGGGCTTCTCTCGTATCTTTTAGCTTCGTGTTGCAGGTGCTTGCTTTCATGCAGCTGAGGTCGAAAAGCCTTAGCACTCCCTTCATTCATTCATCCTTTACCCAGAGTAGGACATCTACTCCAGGCGCAACAGATTGAGAATACTGAGATTTGGGCCAGGCATCATTCATTAGGCGGAAGTTCTGTGCCAGGAGAGGCAAGTCATCCAGCACCCCCTTCATAATGCACAGATGTCACTCTGAGAGAAGTGGGTCATTGTCCCAGTCCCCTTTTTCTGTGTATTGGCGCAAAGCTTCTTCCAAAGGGAAAGGCAGGCTTTGAGACCAAGTTAAGGGAACTGACTTCATTTGGAATAGAGTTTACAAAAAGTTGTTGAAAATGATGAAGATTTTTGTGGTGAACAATTAATAGGACGCTGTTAGGTGAATGGTTCTAGTAGCAACACGTGAAATGGCAGACCAGTTAGAATTTTCACCAGAAAAGAGAGAACCAGAAAAAAAAAAGATAGCCAAAAGAGCCTTCCTGGGATTGGAGTAAGCCTCAAAGACTGGCAAAGAGAGCCTGCTTTTATTGGAATAGAGAATAGTACATTTCATGCGCCATGGTATTGCAGAAACACACCAGTGAAACAATTAGTAGAGGCTAACAGCTGGATGTGTGATACCACTGCAGGCAGATCAGCAAGAAGCTTGTAAAGGGAAAACCTGAGAAAGAAACTGCCAGAGAGTCTGACTGAACACCACAGTCATTCCTGGTGGACAGGGAGACTGCATGCTCAAGACAGCATCCCCTGAAAAGTCACATCAGAGGCTGCACAGTGCTAGTGACATAGAGTTCAGTGGACCTCAAGATAAAGAAGGACATTTTTTAATGACAAAAAGGTAAATCTATGAGGAAGACATAATTACATTCTTGCATAACAACAGAGCCCCAAAATGCATGAAGTGGAATGTGACAGAAGTGAGGGGAGAAATAGTTCTACAGCAATAGTTGGATATATTAATAGTACACTTTCAATAATGGATAAAGCATCTAGGCACAAGATCAACAGAGAAGAAAGACTTGAACAACACTATGTATCAACTAGACCTAACATGATATTTATGTAGAACACTCCAACCAAAAAAGAACAAATACTCATTCTTCTCAACTGTACATTGAATATTCTCCAGGAAAAACTTCCTACTAGTCTTAAAAAATTAAAGGATTACAATCATATAAAATGTTTTCCCACTACAGAGGAATGATACCAGAAATCAGTTATAGAGAAATGATGAGAATTCACAGACATGTGGAAATTAAATACCACTTCTGATAATCAGTAGATCAAAGAAGAAATCACAAAGAAAATTAGAAAATATTTTGAGATAAATTAAAACAAAGCCAAAACATACCAGAACTTAGGAGATGTAGCCAATAGCACCTAGACCAGAATTTATAGCTGCAGATTCCTATATTTAAGAAGATTTCAGTCAATACCCTTCCTTAAAAGACTAGAAAAAGAAGAGCATACTGAATCCAAAGAAAATGGAAAGAAGGAAATAATAATGATTAGAGCAGAAATCGATGAAATATTATGGGAAAATAGAGAAATCAACAAAATCAAAGATTGGCTCTTTGAAAAGATCTAACAAAATTGATAAAGGTTTTATCTAGGGCTGGTCAAGAGAAAAAGACTCGAATTACTAAATCACAAATGATAGAGGAAATTACTAGAAAGAGAAAGAATTTAAGGAATAATGTCTATATTAGCAGATTAGATAATTTTGATGAAATAAGCAAATGTCTAGAAAGACACACACTACTGAAACTGACCTAAGGAGAAATGGAAAATCTGAACCAAGCTGTGTTATGGGTTGAAATGTCTCCTCCACCCCAACCACCCCCAAAAAAGATATGTTGAAATTCTCATCCCTGGTACTTCTAAACATGACCTTATTTGGAAATAGGATCTTTGCAAATTAATCAGATTAAAATGAAGTTATACTGGATTAGAGTGGGTACTAAATCCAATGACTGGTATCTTTATAAGAAGAGAGATTTGGAGATTGAGACACACACAGGGAAGAAGGCAATGTAAAGATGGAAGTAGAAATTGGATTTATGCTGTCACAAGCCAGGAAATGCCAGATAGTTGGAAACGACCAGAACCTAGGAGAAAGCAGGGAAGGATTCATTCATAGAGTCTTCAGAAGGAACATGGATCTGTTGACACTCTGATTGGAGATTTCTAGATTCCAGAGCTGTGAGAGAAGAAGTTTTTGTGGTTCCTAAGCCATTCTGTTTGTGGTCATACAGTAGCCCTAGGAAACTAATGCAACCTAGAACAAGTAAAGAGATCATTTATAATTTTAAAAATTCGATCAAAGAAAAGCCCATGGCCAGATATCTTCACTGGTGATTTCTTTCAGATATTTTTAAATGAATTAATACCAGTTCTTCACAAGCTTATCTAAAATATAGAGGAAGACTTACTCATTTTATGAGGCTAGTATTACTTGAATACCAAAACCAGACAGAGAAGTCACAAGAAAAGAACATATCAGATGAGTATCACTTATTTATACCAACAACACCAATAAAATTCTCAGCAAAATATTAGCAAACCAAATCACGGAACATATGAAAACTGTTATACACCCTTACCAAGTGAGATTTATCTCAGGAATGCAAGGTTGGTTTACATCACAAAATCAATTAATGTAGTACAATGCACATTAATGGGATAAGTGGTAGGAATCATATGATCATTACAGTCGATGCGCCCCCCCCCCAAAAGTGACCAGATTCAGCACCTTTTTCTGATAAAAACATGCCAGAAACTAGTAATAGAAGAGAAATTCCTTAGCTTGACTTTACGAAAGTACATAGCAATGGTGAAAAGCTGAACAGTTTTCCCCCAAAGATTAGAACAAGACAGGGTTGTCCACTCTTAGTACTTCTGTGCAGTATGGTACCTGAGGCTCTAGCCTTGGCAGTTAGGCAGTAAAAAAAAGAAACCGAAGTTACCCTGATTACAAAAAGTGTATTTGTAGATGACATGATGTTGTATATGGAAAATCCTAAAGAATCTACAGAACACTATTAGAGTTAGTAAGTTCAGCAAGGTTGTAGAATACCGCATTAAAAAAAATGGTGATATTTCTAGACAAATAGCAACGAATAATCTGAATGTGAAAATTAAAACAGTTCCATTTACAGTAGCATCCAAAAAAATAAAACACTTAAGAATAATTTTTTAAGATTTTATTTATTTGACAGATCACAAGTAGTCAGAGAGGCAGGCGGGAGCGGGGGGTGGGGAGCAGGCTCCTTGCTGAGCAGAGAGCCCAATTCAGGGCTTGATCCCAGGACCCTGAGATCGTGACCTAAGCCGAAGGCAGAGGCTTAACCCACTGAGCCACCCAGGTGCCCCACTTAAGAATAATTTTAAGATGTTTAAGACTTATACACCATAAATTTTAAAAAATGTTGAAATAAAGAAGGTCTGAAAGAACTGAAAGATCTCTCAATGTTCATGAATTAGAACACACTTAATGTTAAAAAGATAGCATTGCTTCCCAAAATAGCTTGCAGAGTCATTGCATTCTCTATCAAGACCTCTGCTGCCTTCTTTGCAGAAATTGAGAAATTGATCTTAAAATTCATATGGAAATTCAAGAGATGCATGACGAGCCAGAATAGTTTTCTAAAAGAAGAGAGGACTTAAACTTCACAGTTTCAAAACTGTCTACAAAACTACTGTGATCAACATACTGTGTTACTGGCTTACAGATGAGAAATGTAAATCAGTAGAATAGAATTGGGTATCCAGAAATAAGATTCATGGCTAGTAATTCATTTCTTTTCAAAGATGTTTTATTTTGTAGGGAGTGAGTGAGGAAGAGTACAGGCAGGGGAGAGAGGTAGGGGGAGAGGGGGAAGCAGACTGCCCCCTGAGCAGGGAGCCCAATGTGAGACTTGATCCCAGGACCTTGGGATCATAACCTGAGCCAAAGGCAGACATGTAACCAGCTGAGCCACCCAGGCACCCACGGCTAGTGATTCTTGACAAAAGAATTTGGATGTCTTCTAATACCATACACAAAAGTTTACTTGAAATGGATCGTATACCTAAAAGTAAGTTCTAAAACTATACAACATTAGAACATAAGAGTAAATCTTCATGACCTTGGGTTAGCCACCAGTTTTTTAGATACAATACCAAAGCACAAATGACCCAAAAAAAAAAAAAAAAAGATAAATTGAAATGAATTAAAATTAAATCATTTTGAGGGTGCCTGGGTGGCTTAGTTAAGCATCTGTCTTCAGCTTAGGTCATGATCCCAGGGTGCTGGTTCATGTCCGGCATCAGCTCCCTGTTTCTCCTCTTCCCTCTCCCTGCTGCTCCCCTGCTTGTGCTCTCTATAATTAATTAATTAAATCGATCCTTAAAAAAAATTTTTTTAGCTTTTATACTGCTGACAGTTAGTAGCATCAATGAAATGATAAGCTTACTGATGGCAGAAAATATTTGCAAATCTTACATCTGATAATGGTCTTAAATCCAGAATATAAAGAAGTCTTAAAACTCAACATTGAAAGGGTAGATAGCCCAATTAAACACTGGGCAAAACATATGAATAGACATTTCTCCAAAGAAGGTATTTAAATGCAGTTAGATGTTCAGCATCAGTAGTCATTCGGGAAATAAATCTGAACCATGAGACACCACTTCTTGTGTACTAGAATAGATGTAATGAAAAGATAACAAGTGTTCATGAGTATGTGGAGAAGTCAGAACCCTCATTGCTTTTGAGAATATGAAATGGTGTACCTGCTTTGGAAGATAGTTTTTTTTTTAACTTCCTCAGAATGGTAAACATAATTAAGACATGATCCAGAAATTCTGCTCTGAAATATATATCCAAGAGAAATGAAAATACACATCCACACAAAAACTTGCCCACAAATATTAAAGGCAGTTGTTATTTATATCGTAATAGCCAAAAAGTGGAAACCCAAATGGTTCTCAAAGGATGACTGGGTAAAATGGGCTATCTCCATACAATGGGATATTGTTTGGAGCTAGAAAGGAAAGAAGTACTGGTACGTGCTCCAACATGGTGAACCTTGAAAACATTCCAGGAGGAAGAAGTCACACACACACACACACACACACACACACACGGATATTGCCCAGTTCCATTTATATGAAATGCCTGGGGTACAGAAGTGTTCTAAAATTTATTATGGTGATGATCCCACACCTCTGTGAACCTACCAAAAAAAACCATTTAATTTTACACTAAAATGGGCGAATCGTATGGTATGTGCATTACATCTCAGTAAAACCATTAAAAAACAAAACAAATAGGTGTAACTAATTAATGTGAACAAGTTGAAATTTATCTATATGTTTCAGTGTCCAGGTCGATTAAATTGGTTAAAACTGTTTAATTGAAGAAAAAACAGGTAGCACCTCCTTTACTGAGTGCTGTTAGTTGCTGTGAGTTGATTTAAATAAGACAGTAGCCTGAATGCAACATTAAACATGGTTGAAATGTAGATCTTCTGTGCTCGCTTGGGCAGCACATACACTAAAATTGGAACAATACAGAGAAGATGAGCATGCCCCTGTGTATGGGTGACCACAGATTCATGAGGTGTTCCATATTTTTTTATGAGACCAGGTGGTGTTTGTAAGTGTTGAATCACTAAATTCTACACCTGAAACGAATATTGTACTGCATATTAACGAGCAGGAATTTAAATTAAAACTTGGGGGAAAAATACACATTTTTGTAAACATGTATGTAGAATCACTCACTGGAACTACCCTGTGTACAATTCATCCTTCAACTAACATCTTCTCTCTTTAAGATAATACAAGTGTTCTAAACATGAAAAATAAACGTAGCTACTCTGCTCAAGGTCTAACTGAACACTAAGGAGTTAAGTACAGTTCATGCCATGTAATGTCTCATTTTAAAAGTCACTAAACAGTGAAATGGCATTAAAGTATAATGCAATTGAGGATTTTATTGGACTCTTTAATACCTATTCCTAATACCTTTTAGATGTTAAATCTGTATTAAAATCACATTATTTTGTGATTCATTTTCAAAAGTTAATAAAAAGAGAATGTTGGCAAATAAAACTATAATAAATGTTTTTATAATGATTTATAACAGTATTTTCTTTATGTGGCAGACTTAGTATGTCTAATACAGAAATTATGTGGGATGATTTTAGTTTGATTTATGCAAGAGAGTTCTTTATGTGAAACTATTTGTAATGTATAATTGATGCTAAATGTGGTGTCAACACAGTTTGGATGTTGGGGGAATCATAAAAAGCTGGTTTCAAATATCATTGGGTGTATTTGAAATCTTTAAGAAAACTGTGAATTAAGATAGTCTTCAGTGTCTTGCTTACTATTTACTTTTCATTGTGTCAAGGCATGTCCTTATTTTCTTATTTAGAGTACTTTTAGTTTTCCATGACATAAGTAAATGCACATGGTGATACATTGCAGTAACTTACATATGCTGGAACTTAAGGAACACTTAAAACATGTACTTTGCTTGTCTTTACAATTTTATTTTCTATTATCATAGTTCCCTGTTTAATAGCTACAAGAGTGAAAATAAGTGCAAAGGATTAATAACCTAGTCTAGTGCTCCTGCAGTCTGAGAACAGATTCTGGGAATGTTTGGGATGAGTCTAGTCAGCATTTTGAAACTTTGTGATCAGGACTTAAATTTTTATACTGTAAACATTTTAAAGCATAAATAGAAATGTTTACCTTCAAAACATGCAGTGTCCTCTTATTTTTGAATTATCTTTTCTAGAGCCAGTTTTAACCTATTAATTTCACAACTCTAAATATTTGAAAGCTGTAGTTTATGAAATAGTATTCTAGGGACAGAATTATAAATTTAGATTACTTTCTCTTTGAGTTTTCCCTTCTTAAGGCTCTTTTAAAAATGTTTGTTTTGTGTCTGGAAAAAACATCTTGAACTTGGAGAGCAAACATGATTCTCAAATAATATTTAGGGTTTAAGGAATCTTTTCGTCTGAGTTGAATTGTGTGTGAACTATTGCTATGTAGTAAAATAAGAACTGATAAATTTGAATGCTCAAGAAAAATTTTCCTGTAGTAGTATTAGAGTTTACCTGTAAATTTTAAACAATTCATAAATAAAAACCACCAAAGTGTATTTTTACATTCACTTTGCTTTTATACTTTTGTGGAGATAAATTTTATTCTGATTTGAAGTTTTTTAAATATTTTAATTGTATTAAACTGATTTGTCTTATCTGTTACTAACATTTGTCTTTGATTTTGCATCTGTGCTTTTGATACTGAATGGGGAAAGATTTCTCTGCAAATATTTCACCAAATATTTTTACAGGGACACTTAGTCGGTCTGGATGAACCAGCTTCGGGAGCTGGGCAAGAAGCTCTGCTTAAACAAGAGCAAGCAAAAATCATTCGATTCGAGAGACAAGCAGAAGAGTTCCTCAATGCAGTCTTTTATAGAAAAGGTTGGTTCTAGTGAAGAATGACATTTAGTATCTGCTTGTCTTATATTAATTTCCTTAATTTTAATGTCATTTTTTAAAAAGTCACTTTAAAACATTTTTCTTTATTGATGATATACACTTCATATTTTTTTGGTCAAGTTAAATTTGGAATAGGTAAGGCAACCCCTCTCCCTCATTTTCATTCTGAAGTGATGGTGTCATATAAGTTTTTGTTAGTTAAATAGTTCCCGTAAGTATTATGAACATCTGAAAATTCTAAGGTTTCAGGAGTACAGTATTTTATCAGACAAATACTCTTTTTTTTTTTTTTTTTTAAGATTTTGGTTTTTTTTTGACACAGAGATCACAAGTAGGCAGAGAGAGAGGAGGAAGCAGGCTCCCTGCTGAGCGGAGAGCCCGATGTGGGGCTCCATCCCAGGCCCCGGGGTCATGACCCGAGCCGAAGGCAGAGGCTTTAACCCACTGAGCCACCCAGGTGCCCCCAGACAAATATTCTTACATGGTTATAATTTTAATCACAAATAACCATAAAACCAACTGTATAAAATTTTTAGTAATTTCTGAGTGAAATTCATTTGGAAAAAAGATGTGAAGTTATATCTTAAAATTAGATTTGCAAGCATCTTTTCCTTGGTACAGTCTTGTTTTACTAAAATTTCATTGAATTACTAAAATTGGAGAAAGAAACTCATTATTATATACTAAAAATTATACCCCATTTAAGATGGTATATAATACCTCCATCTCTTAGATTTTTCCATTTTTCTTTCTCCCTGAAATTATTGTAGACATTGCTTTTCTCTGCGCACAAAGCACAATTGTCATCAGCTAAGACCTTCAGAAAGTTTCTCTCCATTTTCCATTCTAATGAAATCTTTACCTTCAGGAAACTCTGAATGAATTTATATTCCTTAGTTACTTCTTTCCTCTAGTTCCAAGATGGAGGTTACTATGAGAGGTTCTAAAAAAAATTTCCTACAAACTCCTCACAATCCCGAATATTCCTTATTGAATCTTCCAGCAAACTCAATGATTTATACATTCCAGTTTACACCTCTCATTCTTCTGGGAATTCCCTCCAGAGTTAGAAGGGTGATTTTTCCCTGTATATTGGTTGAAAGTCTGATAAATGCTATTTTAATAGGTTGTTTACAGTTGGAGAGCAGCTGATGTTCTGCTCAATGTGGTCAATATTTTCAAAATGGAGTATGAAGTCAGGCCTCATATAAAATTAAGGAGTGAAGATTTTTGTTTTCTGTGGCACTTTTTTCCCTTCCACCTCACTTCTCTTTTCATCCTCTCAAGTACCCTCTGACCTAAAGCTCCCAATTGAGGCTCCCATGCCCACTTTATCTTCCCTTTAAAGTACACTGAGTTGTAAAATTATGTTCAAAATAGTAATTGACTAGTTTTACAAACATTTGATTGTTTTATTAAAGTAATTCACATTTAAAGTATAAATGATAGATCAGTTCTGTCAGTTTATTAATAAAATAAAACATCTTTAAGTTCCTCTGTTGTTCTCTACATTAGGATGTGTACTGAGTCATGGGTCTAATTCTGCAGCAAACTTCATTATTTGAAAAGAGGAACTCCTGTCCCTAATATACGTGGAGAAAGAACTTTTCATGTACTCTTTGCTTACAGGGAGTTCATAAAGTTAATCATAAGCATATTCTGAAAGAGAATTCTAGCCACTTTCTCTGCTAGTCCTATCCCTTTGTCATGTAGGAATAACTTAAAGTTCTTAAAAGTTTTCTTACTTAAACATTAAACTTTTGGGCACATGAGGGAATTTTTACCTCAGAGTCATTCTTAGGGTAGACTTTAAGAGATGAGAATCCTCTGAAATTGTATGTAAAGTTTTGTATTTGTATACTAGTGCCTGATGCTCAGAAAAAAGGAGTATTGCTTTGTTATTGGAAGTTCCTTCCTCCTTGTTTTATGCATTAATATTATTAATTTTAGATAGTATATTAATCTTCATGAAAATGTCTCAAAGGTGACCATTAGTACTCTTCAGGTTTTACCAAAAATGTGCTAACTTGAAGAGAATGACAGGCAATTTAGTCTGAAGGGGATTTTTTTTTAATAAATAGTTCAGAGATTTGGATTTAGTTGTTACTAAGTATTGGAAATGAATGTTTTTTGTTTGTTTGTTTTTTTCCTCTGGAGGAAGGAGGAAGGACAGAGGGAGAAAGAACATCTTAAGCAGGCTTTATCCCCAGCTTAAGATCCATGAGATCATGACTTGAGCTGAAATCAGAAGTTGGATGCTTAACTGACTGAGCCACCCGACCACCCCCAAAATTTTGTTTTAAATTAATTGAGCATGGAAAGGTACTGTAAGCTAAGTAGGAACATAGATGTAATAAAAGTAGGCTTTTGTGGTGTGGACTCTAATAAATTCCAGCTTATGAACAGTATATCTTCTAAAGCTGTCATTATCATATTCTTTTCAGCTTGCTTTGTCACTTGTGTTAGAAAACTTGACACTTTCCTGAGTGTTTTTAATTTTTAAAATTTTTATTTTTAAGTTTAAAATTTTGAGAGAGAGCACAAGTGCACATGCATGCACACAAGAGTGGGATTGGGGGAGGAACGGTCAGATGATCAATCAGCTGACTCTGAACCACCCAGGCACCCCAGATGTGCGTTTTTAAAACACACAGGTGGCTGGCGATGTAGCATTTACTTGTTTTACTGTCGTTTTAATTTTAATTTTATTTGTTGTTTTTATTTGACTCAGTTGTGCATGTCCTTCAAGGCATATCTAGGTTTATAGAAATTGTGTTTTAACTAAGTGAAAAAATGAAATGTGTTCCGGAAGCTTCAAAAGATGTAAAAATTCACATGCCAGAGAGGTCATCAGTCTGTGAATATGAATTGTGCTTTATGATTATGTTCTTCATTCAAAAAAGAGGCAAGACAGACTGCAACCATTTAAAGCTCAGAGATAGCAATTTATGGTCTTTATCCTAAAATCTCTTGACTCTTCACAAATCTGTTAATTACATTTATGAATCTGATTGACCAGATATCTCATAAATTCATTTTGCTTCCTATTTGGACACTTTGTTCTTTGAGTGTTACTGGGGATAGGAAGATACACCAATATATTAAAACTTGAAATTATATGCCGTCTTTCATTTGGAAGATGGATCTTAAGTGGAAAGTTAACTGAATATGAATATGAATATGAATATTTAGTGGATAGAGAGATTTAAACAGTGTGTGGCTAAATATTTATTAAAACATTTAAGGAACTCATCAGTGGTTGCAGTAATTTCTGAACTTTACCTAATTGAACACCTCAATTAAACTGTGAGGCATACTCTATGGAGAAGAAACGTAGGGTTAGAAATACTTGTTAGTAGAACAGAAATATTACTGTTGGTAAAGCAGACCTCATTAGACTTCAGAGAATTAAATATTCTGATTTTAGACTATCTTCTGGTATTGAATGGTATCGTTCAGGGAAACAAAAATTGTTCTTAGGAGTCCCATGGGGTTTTGATGGTGTGTGTGTGTGTGTTTACTGTAGAGATTTTAGATTTTAATTGTAATAAGTCATTTTTCTTTAAATTTATAAAGCAACCTAATTCCCTTCCAGCTCCAGCTGTATTATGGGTAAAGTAATTTACCTTCTATAGTTAAATCTTTAAAAGACCAAGGAAACTCCGGTTTTCTGAGGACTGTCTTCTAAAACCTCTGAAGTGTGGTGGGGAGATAGAGATCACAGGTGGAACATTAAGATCACAGGGAGAGTTTTAATCAGGGGTCTGTACCACTAACCATCTATACAAATTTGAAGAGGCCACTTAATTCTTTAGAACATTAACTTCATTTGTCTAAAGAAAAACAAAACCTGATGAGGATTGATTGATTGAACTGATCCATTTATTACTCAACTAATATGAATGCATTCTTTATATGAGGCAAGATTAGGTGCTGAGTGTACAGAGGTAAACAAACATAATTTCTGCTCTTGACAAGCTTAGTCTCCCTGAGAGTATGGTAACGGTGGAGATGTGATGACATAGTCATACCAAACATTTTCCCTTTGATTTTCCCCTATTTGACCTTCAAGGTGTCCCTTCCAGTCCTAAAATTTCTATGATTTAATGAATTCATATGTTTTAAAATTAACATTGATTAGAAATTGATAACTTAAGTGTTTATTTCATTATTTCACTAGCTGTTCTGTTTAATGATTGGTAGACTATATTTAAGGAACTCATGGAAAATATATGAGCTTAAGCTTTTGAGATTTGGCATTTAAACTCCTAGCCTAGGGGTTCTAAAATTGTGGTCCCTCAACCAGTTGCATCTAAAAACTTACTAGAAATGCCAGTCCTTGAGCTCACCCTAGAACTGCTGAATGAGTGACTCTGGGGATAGGATCCCGCAGTCTGTTTTTATAAGCCCTCAGAGTGATTCTAATGAGCCTGAAAATGGGAGGCTATTGCCCCAGTCTACCATGGCTCTTACATTAGGTATCTCCTTTTATAATTTTGATATGCGTTCACTTTTGAACAGAATGTAAATTAAACACTCATGAACTAAGTAATCCATTCTTCAACAATTCAGGAAGAAGTAGCTGAGGAAAGGTCTAGGAGAAACCAAAAATGATCTATAGGTGGTAAACAGAGGGGTAACTATCTCATTAAAGAAGGGTTTGAGATTTCTGTATCAGGTAAGTGATTCTTGCCCATAAGATACACTATTTGTTGTCCCTTTATTTAATTTCATAATATTGAGGAGGTGGTGTTCAGAAATGATTTTATGAAAATTTTATTTTTAAAAATCTGAAACTCAAGCTTAGAGATTAAAAATATAATTTTGAGAGGGAATATTACTTTTAGGGTATTGCATTATAAGAAAAAGGATAAAATGAAATTTTATGTTTGCTTGAAAGCTGTCTTTTTTTTTTTTTTTAAAGTACATTGTCCCAATTTAAAAGTAAATAAATCTTTGTTTACAGACAGTCCCTGGGTCTCCGACCCCAATATTCCCCTAGTGGCCCGTGAGATCATGCAGCGAATGATCCAACAATTTGCTGCTGAATATACCTCAAAAAATAGCTCTACTCAGGACCCCAGCCAGCCCAATAGCACAAAGAACCAAAGCCTGCCGAAAGCATCTCCAGTCACCACCTCTCCCACGGCTGCAACTACTCAGAACCCTGTGCTCAGCAAACTTCTCATGGCTGACCAAGACTCACCTCTGGACCTTACTGTCAGAAAGTCTCAGTCAGAACCTAGCGAACAAGGTATGGTTTGATGTCAAGGTCTCCTCTGTCCACTCAGAATACTTTAATTTGGGGAGAAAAAAAAATTATTGGCAATTAGGGCACCAATAACAATAATAGGATAAAAACTCATGTGATTCTTAAATTATTCCTGACTCTGCAATAATAGAGAAGAAGTACAGATAAAATGGCTACGTTATGTATCAATAGTTCGTAGTCATGATTAATGTACCACCCAGGAAAATTAGGTGGTTACAGTTGTTGCTGATTTTTTTTTTTTTTAAGATTTTATTTATTTATTTGACAGAGAGAGACACAGCAAGAGAGGGAACACAAATGGGGAATGGGAGAGGAAGAAGCAGGCTTCCCGCTGAGCAGGGAGCCCGATACGGGGCTCGATCCCAGGATCCTGGGATCATGACCTGAGCCGAAGGCAGATGCTTAACCACTGAGCCAGCCAGGCACCCCATTGCAATCTTTTATTTACTTGATATTTATATGAGTATTTTATGCCTCCAAACCTTTGCCATATCCCTTGTTTTTAAAACCCCTATGAAAAATTAAGTTTTCCCCAATCCATCAGTGTTCTAGGATTAGCACCTGAGAAATAAGTATGTCTTATTCGGCAGAAGTTATACGTGCAAATGAAATTATAAGGCAAGACTATGTATTGTTTGCATTTTTTCAAAAAAATTTTTTTATTATTTATTTATTTATTTATTTGACAGACAGAGATCACAAGTAGGCAGAGAGGCAGGCAGAGAGAGAGGAGGAAGCAGGTTCCCCGCAGAGCAGAGAGCCAATGTGGGGCTTGATCCCAGAACCCTGGGATCATGACCTGAGCCAAAGGCCCAGGCTTTAACCCACTGTGCCACCCAGGCTCTCCTTGTTTGCATTTAAAAAAAGAAAAACATCTGAGATTAGATACAATGAGGAAGACATTAGACACACCAGGTGGTTCAGAGTATTCAGTATTTTATAAATACACAAACACATCCATACTTGTATATGATGTACTATGAGCTAACCTTAGAATATTTCCAAAAGTTAATTTTAATTGATGAGGATCCTGATTAAGGGGAAAGGTTAAGAACTTCCCAGTTTTGCTTAGCACATATTTCTTGAATTTATGAAAAGTTTACTCTCTTAAATAGATTTAATATTTTTGTTGCTTTATGATCTCATTTTACCTCTAATTTCACGAAGATGAAATGAGTATTTGAATTCTGCCATTGGTGATATCTATTCTAATAAGACTTCCTTGTCATAGAAATCTCTTAAGAGTGTGCAGAAAGTTATGAGATGTGTAGATTTATTGATGAGAAATACAAGTTCATTTGCAAAAAGTTTAATGCATTGTAAAAATCTCTGCAAGGACTTTCTTTTGCTTATTGTAAGTAATTTAAGAAGGATTTATACTTAATGGACTAGCTTCAGTTGTTTATTAAAGAATGTATTTTTGAATTAGTAGTTTGTTTCTTTTTTAAACTCGTTATGGGTAATGAATAGCAATCACAATCTTATAATTCTGAGAGATTTCCTGGTAGAACTCCTCATTGTCATATGTTCACATCAGTCAGTGTACTTTTACTTTCGGTTACCAAAAGCCAAATTGTGCTTTTCTGTGCTTTTTATTTCTGTTGAAGATTATCTTTACCAAAGATAGGTAGCTTTCATTAAAAAACTCTTTGCTCAGAATATTGCCTTAAAAACTTCAGTTGAGGAGAATGACAGTGTAGAGGTTGTATTTAAAGTATTAATGGTGGAGATTAACAAAAAAGATACCACCTAGTCTAATTTAGCTTCTAGTTGGTGCTTTGCTGAAGAGAGATGTTGTACTAATGGTACGCTCTTGTCAACAGAAATTGAAGCTAGATGACGGGATTATAGTGCATAGTCTTTAAGTGAAACAAAAGTTTAGAAATGATATTTCCCAAATGAATTTTCAAGTGTTTCCAATGAAATCACAGTATATTTAGTATATTTAAGTAGACTTAAAAGACATTGCCTGTTTGATTAGACAGACTTGGATGTCTTAAATAATAGTGTCTTTGGTTGGAAATATTTTAAGTGTATTTACTTGTTAGATGTCTCATTGGGTTAAGATGTCTAAAAGGACACTTGGTTCTATTAGATTACAGTTATATTTTTAGAAATATTAGTAACTCTAAAGGACAACACTTACTCTGTATGTGTGTGGGATTTTTGGTTTACAAAATCACATATTTAGTTCTAACACCATGAAATCAGCAGTGACAGTGTCCTCAGACACAAGTCCTATGTAGATTCTGTATTGGGGCAGTTTTTAACATAACTGTATAGAAGGTCCTCTCTGCTGACCAACTGAAAATCAGAGGCATGGAGTATTAGCTTGCTTCGTTAATTTTAGACAGAATTGCAGCTTTAAAAGTTGTCCAGATGATGAATTTTCCTTTTTAGACATGTCTGTTCGGGAAAAAAGTCTTTGTGGGAAAAGAAGGTCTTCTAATTTTTTGTTTTATAGTGTGAATTTGTTATGTGGTCTAGCTTCAGTTAAAAAAAAAAAAAAAGGCTAAAACGTCTAGATTGTCATCAGTATCAAGACTGTTTCATTCTTTCCCTAAAATTTGCTCACTAGTTTGTAATGGCTTATTAATTGAAAAACCTTGCTTTTATAGATACCAAGAGTTTCTGCAGATTTTTTCCAAAAGATTGTCCATATACAGAGTTTTTTTTGTAGATGTGTCTAAACAGTAATTAGGACACATGAAAATTATAAACAGTTAATATCTGATTCATTTTATAGACTATTTTGTATATACATGTAATTTAATCATATAAACATATTTTAAAATGATTTGTGTTATAAAATTTTCTAAGTCCAACTTTTATATACTTCCAGTGTTTTGGGTAGACTTAGCTCTTAAGGAATTTGGTTTTATAATTTATATGATGTGTCATTAAAACTCACATGCTTTGTTGAAGGTGAATTTAGAAAATGGAGTCTGACAGTTCTGTTACAGAACTTAATACAATGTAAAATGCGATTTCTGTTACCTCACTATATCCTAACATGTTCAGTAATGTGCTATACCTTTTCTTTTGCCCTACTAATAAAATATTTAACCCTTGGAGATACTAGCTCAAGCTTTGCTAAATGTATGTCACTTAGGAGGGAAAATAGTCCTGATTCTTTAATGAATTGACTTCATAACTTCATATATGGCTAGTGTATCTGCATGGTTGACTGGGCCTGTTGCTTTGTCATTTTTGGTCTGTTCAGTCCACATTTGTTCCTAGGTTTTAATATCCTCAGTTGTTTGTTTGTGTCTCTACAGACGGTGTACTTGATCTGTCCACTAAGAAAAGTCCGTGTGCTGGCAGCACTTCCCTGAGCCATTCTCCAGGCTGCTCCAGTACTCAAGGGAACGGGTAAGGGAAAATATTTGTAGCCTTCCACAGTTTTATAGGGGGGCAGTTTATCAAAGATTGGTACTAATCTCCATTGTATGTTTTAAAAATTAAGTCTTCAAAGTAACACTCTTGTAAGTGGGCCTTTAGTAAATTACTTGGTCCATCTCTCAAGTAAAAGCTCAATCTGTGAAGTCCAGAATTGACTACGGTAGATGAGTTTTGCCCAGTCACTTTAAGTAGTGAGTGAATAAAAATATGGCAAGAATGTCTTTGGCCTTTTTGTTGCTGAATGTTTGAGAGTGGGAAACCCAACCTAAATAACTCCAGGGTTCAGATCTTAGGCAGTATTACGTGTGCTGAAGTTGTTGAATGAAAATTGGGCTCCAGTACTTAACTGGGTATCTCTAATGGAGTGCGTGGGTATGTGGGAGCTCTTCGTTTTTTTCTTGTTTGTTTTGGTTTGATTTGGTTTGATTTGGTTTCATTTGTTGATTTGAACTGCAGTTTTAATACTGTGGCAGTTCAGAAAATGTAATTGTATGTATTTTTTGTTTTTTAAGTGGTTAAAACTATAGATGTTGGGATAACCATCGTATGGTACCAAGAGATTATTACATGCTCAGTTTTGATAACTCTTAGCAAATTAAAGTGAATTTTCTGACCACGTAATTTTGTAGTGTAAGGATTGTCTAAATTCTCTCTGCATGTACATAGAAGCCATTTAGAAAAGTCAGGTGTTAAGGAAGACATTTAAATACCATATTAGGAAGGATTTCCATAAAATTGTATTGTAACCAAAAATCAACTTCATATATGAAAAGTAACTTTGGTAAGTTAAATTAGTTAATATGTAGGTTTATTTAACTTTCAGAGTACCAACGTAGGAAAGTTACTTAGATGTTAAAGGAAAAAGTACACACTAAAAGGCTAATCTTTTTCAACTTACTCTTAATCACCTTCAAATTGAAGAATTCCTTTACTGACTCCTAAAATGCTGCCTTTATTTTCTCTAAAATTCCATCATTTTCTTTTTTCTCTCCTCTTCTATTCAGTCTAAAAGTAACTTACTGATTTAATGCAATTTGCATAGTTTACTGATTTTTTTTTTCTTAAGCCCTTCTTTTCACTATAGTTTATATTAGATACAACTCATTATGGTCCCAAATCATTGGGTTCCATTTATATATCAGAAAACTTGAATTGTGTGATTAAGGACACATGTAGGAGAATCCTAAGTGGTGTGCATAAATGAATCCCTTGCTTAAGATTTACTTTAAACTTGGCCACCAAGTTCCATGCATAATATGGTTGAAGTTGCTGTGGTTTACCCCTCTGAATGGAAAGTGTTCTTTGTGTGGTATTGTTTTCTGGAAGACAAAAGCACCTATAAGACTGCCCATCTTTTAGTTGAATATTCATTGTTATCTTTATTATGTTATTTACTGATAACAGCACAGAATCCCTGTAGACTTTTGGAGAACATAGCTGGTTTATCATTATTTCTTCAGAGTTCCACTTTTGTGCCTAGTAAATGTAATTATTACCCTTGGGCATGCTTTACCAGTCGCCAGTTTTATCATTGATAATATTTATCTATTGTGAAAATGGAAACCTTATGAATTAACTTTGTGTAAGTAGTTGACTTTTTAAAATTATTTGAAAGCCATCCACTTAAAATTTCAAAATTGATGCTTAATATTTTAAGAAGAGACACTTTTAACTAAAGAAAACTGCTATAAATTGCTTGCATACTTCTGACAGTAATTTGAGTAGAACTTAAGGAACAAAGTTTGGGGAAAATAAAGGGCAGTTTCTTTAAAGATTGGATTACTTCAAATGGAAAATTAGTGGTACTCGTGTCTGCAACTAATAGTGTTTTAAAATGAAGAAGTGTGGTAAGTTATAATGTGATGGGTATTTTGATTTGTTTTGGTTTGGGTTTCCCCCCCCTTGGGGCTGGTAGCCATATTTTTTTTTCCCAAGCAAAATAAGAAATGTTATTTGAACATGTTTGGTTTTTGATAATGAACATCAGCTTGTTTGTGGGATAAATGAGCAGTTATCTATGGGTTCCACCACTGTAAATGGTTCCAGTTTTATAGCTGGTTGTCATGAATGTTGAATATGTTGCATTAAAATAAATAATTTGGCTTACTCTTTTATTACTGTACTTGTTTAGTGGTAACGTCACATTGGTAACACAATTCTGTGTAGATCTTTGGAGACTTGATGATTACTTTGTAATTAATAATTAAGGTGCTATTTTCAGACAGTTGCGCGAAACTTTTTCTCCGAAAATTTGTGAACCCAACCAGAGACCAGCTGACAGGTTTAATTTTTCTTTGCCCAAAAAGCTCCTGGTTTTTTTTTCTTTTTTCCTTTTTCTTTTTTTGTGAACAAGTTCTAAAACTAACTGCCGAGACAATTTTTTTTTTTAATTTTAGAGAAAAATAAATAAATAACACAAAGTGATGTTACCCAAGCAAGGCCTTCTAATAAAGGAGTGGTCCCCTCACCCATCCCTCCCTACCTGTGCAAGTCCTGCTCACATCAGTTTCCTTCCATCCAATTAGGCGACCTGGGAGACCCAGCCAGTACCGCCCAGACGGACTTCGGAGTGGTGATGGGGTACCTCCAAGAAGCTTACAGGATGGAACCAGGGAAGGTTTTGGACACTCCACATCACTCAAAGTTCCATTGGCTCGATCCCTGCAGATTAGTGAAGAACTACTGAGCAGAAACCAATTGTCCACAGCTGCCAGCCTTGGGCCATCTGGATTACAGAATCATGGACAACACTTAATATTATCCAGGGAAGCCTCTTGGGCAAAACCACATTATGAGTTCAACCTCAGCCGTATGAAGTTCAGGGGAAATGGTGCACTCAGCAACATCAGTGACCTTCCTTTTCTTGCAGAAAACTCTGCCTTTCCAAAAATGGCACTTCAAGCAAAACAAGATGGAAAAAAGGATGCGAGCCATGCATCGCCTGTAGATTTAAAGATACCACAAGTTCGAGGAATGGATCTTTCTTGGGAGTCTCGCACTGGTGATCAGTACAGCTATAGCTCTTTGGTAATGGGTTCACAAACGGAGAGCGCGCTTAGTAAAAAGTTAAGGGCTATTCTTCCAAAACAAAATAGAAAAAGCATGTTAGATGCTGGACCCGATTCTTGGGGCTCAGATGCTGAGCAGTCTACCTCTGGACAGCCATATCCCACATCGGATCAAGAAGGAGACCCTGGCTCCAAGCAGCCTCGGAAGAAAAGAGGGCGTTACAGACAGTACAACAGTGAGATACTGGAGGAAGCAATCTCAGTGGTTATGAGTGGAAAAATGAGTGTTTCCAAAGCTCAGAGTATTTATGGGATTCCCCACAGTACACTGGAGTACAAAGTAAAGGAGAGGCTGGGCACTTTGAAAAACCCTCCAAAGAAAAAGATGAAATTAATGAGGTCGGAGGGGCCAGATGTTTCTGTAAAGATTGAATTAGATCCCCAGGGAGAGGCAGCACAAAGTGCAAATGAATCAAAAAATGAGTAGGAATACTGTAGAGTGCCAATTACTGTACAAACTGGGTGAGCACTACTGCATTGTTCAACTATCATTGCTTACACCTAACTTCATTCACTGTGACACTTGTTTCTTTGCAGAATTTGCATTGACTTGTGTATACAGAGGTGAAAGGTGCATTCTGAATGTTGCATATTTCAAAAGTTTCATGTGCAGTATGGCTCGGGATATCGTTTGGCCTTTTTGCATGTTTCTCTACAAAAGAGAATTGAGTTACCTCACAGAGAACAGATACATGGAAGTGGACTCCTTGCCTGTAGAGCCTGCATGCTTTTCTTTTCTTTTTTTAAGTTATATTTGCCTTTATTTAAAAAAAAAAAAAAAAAAAAGGAAAAAAGCCCCCTTTTAGAAACCACCTCTGTCATACTGGGAGCTTTATCATTACAAATTGGAAAGCCATCTTATAAAATCATTCATGTTACTCTTCTACATTTCACCTAATTGAAGGATTAAACTAAAGAAAAAAGTCCTAGGAGCAATGAACCTTTGAATTAAAATCTGGTTATTCAGTGATACGTAATTATTTAGGTCAATTTACATTTTATGATTTTCTTCTATTAAATTTACTTAACAAACCAGCAATCTGTTTAGTGCTCACCCAGTAGGAGAGGAGGTGGAAAATGTGCACACACTACCTTCAGAAATGCTTCGGTTAATTACTTTGTAACACTACCTTTGCTGTAATTTTATTTGGTATTTTCTAAGGGTAGAATTTGGTCTCACCAACAAGTGAGGATATAGCCTTATCTCATGGAGGACGAGCTCCGTTCTTACTCAGGAGCAGTCAGGGTACATTACATAAAACAATAGAGGATGCCTCATTTTAACAAACTAAGTTTCTTTGTATTCTTAAAACCTTTTACAGATTTAATCATGTACTAACAACTGGATATCATGCAGCAACTAGTTTAAAATGTCAAGATCTTTTTATTGGGAAAAGGGAGAAGTAAGGAAAGAAGTGTGTTTAAGTAATTATAATATTACAAAAATGGTATCTAGATTTTTACAGCCTCAGTAGTCTGCCCAAATATCCACACGAATGAAGGATACATGTTTGTGGTGAGAGAAAAAAAGAACCCCAAGGTAACCTAATATGATTTAGGTTGCATTTCACATCTAATGATAGTTCAATCAGCAATTGAGCTCAGTAGAATTTCTTTTTTAATTAATCCAGATACTAGATCAGGGGGGAAGTGTTGTTTTTTAGTTTTTATTTAATTTGTTGCTTTCAACATTTCCCTCCCTCCCTCCCTTCCTTCCTTTTTGGCATCCTGTATTCTATCCCCTTCTTAACTTTTTCTGATATTTAGGTGATTTTTATGGTTGTTTAGCACACAATTCAGGACTTTCCAGATCATGTTTATATAAGCACTCCTTGAAAAGCATCTAAACTTTTTTTGAGATGGGCTTTTCTAATTACAGTAATTGAATTCAGAATATTTATTTCCTACAATTTTTTGCCAGATAAAGCCCATGAAATTTAATTTTGCCTTGTGACCAAATTAAAATTACTTTTGGTACAAAAACAAAATCCACATCACATATACCCTATCTAATCTGCTGAGAAAGGTGGTCAGGCCCTTCTAAATGCTTAACCAAAACCAAACAAAAAGTCATTGGAGTTTTTGTGTAAAATAAAATAAGACTTGGAGTATTAAATTGAGGCTGATGATTTCAGATAGATACTAAGAGTTTGAAGAGAAGTAGGTCCAGATATTCCAAGGCATAAATTCTTGCCTAGCAACTTTGGAGCAGTTAATTAGGTTAAGGATAGTTTTCCCTCCGCAGCCTATGTTTTCAAAGGTTAGGCACACCATTGCTGTTATTGAAATACATGCACTGCTCATTCTTGACATAGCCTGGGCTTGGGTTCCTCTTTTGGTTTGGTTATTTTGTGTAGCAGTTTAATCTGTGGATGACTGAGCCTGTTTTCTCTTAGCTTTCTAGTCTCAACAGAAAACGCAGCTTAGGTTCAGAGCAGTATATGACTCTGCAATATTTTCTAGCCTAGCTAGAAGTTGCAATAAAAATATTTTATGAAATATATGGTTTTCATCTGCAGTTGAAGGAAGTTGTAGAAAGTTTGCTGAAAGCAAAGGGCTAAGCTTGTGAAGGAATGCCTCCTTTGTTCCACACTCAGTAATTTGACACACATAATTAATTGCAAACATGGTATCTTTTTGCCTGATATTTGGGGTATTTGGTAGCCCAAATTGCTGCAGAAAGGTCCTTTGAGCAATTAATTTGTGCTTGCTTTTATCCCCTCTCAGAAAGGTATCATTAAAGGCCCATTTAAAAATCTGGCCCTAAAAGTTCAACTTTTGTAGTTTTACTGTTCAGAGAGGTTAAATCCTGTGTGGTAGTCTCTAAAGTGATGTATGAGTTGAGTTAATGTAAATTTTGTCATTGTAGTGTACATGGAGTGATCATTTTACTAACATAAATATTTTCTATGTGTGTTTCAGTGGATGACAATCGAGCAGCAGAAGAATGGTGTGCCTACCCTTTAATGCTGCAGTTTAAATAAGAGAACTTGTATTGTGTCATTTCAGATTGTAGGCTGAGACTTGTAAATAGTGAAAATTTGAGTACTTCTATTATTTGTTTTGGTTAGAAAGTGAATTTAAAAACAAACCAAACTCTAAACTTTCTCAGATTAAAAGTCCTGAGACCTGAAGATTGTAATATTCATGTCTGTGAAGCTTTTAAACATTACACTTGAGATCAGTCATGACTTGATATTCAGGTAAATTTTCTTTTCCAAGAAGCTTTTGAATAAGCATATTTCCTCCAAAGGTCGGTCGGTCTCTCTCTCTCTCTCTTTTTTTTTTTTTCTTTTTTGAGTGTAGATTATTTTAAAGCACTAATTGCATTACATTGGTAACTGCAATATAAAATAGCCATTATTGTTTTGTGAAGCATGGTTGAAATTAGATAGTGGTCCCTTTTAAATTTCATGAGCCTCTCAGAAAAAAAAAAAAAAAAAAAAAACTTAAAAAAAAAAACAGAAAGCTGCTGAATATTTCAAAAGATATATATTTTACCTTATTGTAGGTTTTGTAAAGTTAGTTGGTAATATTCAGGTGCACTTTTAATGTTAAATTTTGTGTTCAGAATTCCATTATACCATGTATTTCTTGGAGGTGGCTCATCACATGGCTGGCTGGCAGTCTTGGTGCCGCAGTGATCTTTCAATATTTAATTTCTCTCTTGATTTGCCACTGTTCTGTATTGGCACTTTCAGTGTAGATATTCTAGTTTGGGGACATCCTCATAAATGTGTAATAGAGATTGGTCTATTCGCATGCTTAATTTCTGCTAATCAGAGTTTTGCATGGCCCAAACAACAGTTGACCATTTTTATGGTATTGGAAGGTATAGTTCACAACTGTCTTTGTCACAAAAGCCTTTTCTCCTCTCATTTTCCAGTAGGCAGATGATGACATTACTCACACTAATGTTAGGAGATAATGTGTTGAAAAATCAGTTCTTGCGGGTTTGTTTGTTTGTTTGTTTGTTTTTAAATGAGAGAACATGGATATTATAGAGTAGATATGGCACTGTAAAGTCAAAAATACTGAATGATCCTGTGGAAGGATATCTAGTTGGTATTTTTATCATTAGCTTTCTTATTTTTCAGAGAGTTGGGTCATGAAACTTGACAGTAATGTAATGTACTATATTACTAAGTTCAGTAGGCTTTCAAGTGACTCTGAACTATGTGATGAGCTATACACTTTTTTCTGCTCCCCAAATACCATGAAGGACAAGGTCTCTCTTTCAAGAAACATAATTTATATTTGTGTATAATACTTTTTAATACTAAGTTTGTTGTTACTCTGAAGTTTAGGTGTTGCTTGATAAACCTTTGCTGCAGCAGATCATGAATATGAGTAAGGCTTTGTGTGATAATAGGGGTCCTTATGTGAAGTTAATTACTGTTCAGTTCTGGTGAGCAAGCTCAACAAGTGTGAAGTGTGTATTAGCTTTATGTGGTACACTTTTACTTTACAATATTGAAGTGCTTTTAGAACTCTGGTTATCTTATAAACCATTACCTCATCCAATTGGCATTTTCATTCCCCAACATTTTACCTGAGCTATAATATGAGCTATATGGGATCAGATAGTAAAACAATAAGGCACAATGAGACGTTTAGTTTCCAATTTTCTGGAGAGAACTCTAAATTAGACTAAAAATTACTACCTGCAAAGGCCCATATCATAACTACCTTCTGTCATTAGGCAGTACTTAGCAACCTTTGAGCTGCTAGTGAGCTGTGTGTTCTCCCCCTGCCCAAGTAAGCACATGGTGCAAGGCCTGGTTCTAAGCCTTTGTGATTCTCTTACATTTCACTGACCCGTAATAGTGAAGCTTGGATTCATTTAGTTATTTTTACAAAACAAATTAATGAGTCAGCCCAGTGTCAGAACCTGAAACTATTTTGAGTAGTTATGGAGGATAAATGACTGGTGGGTGTCATTTTCTTTAATAGCTATTGTCCCTATAGATTTAATTTTGAAACCATGTATTTTTTCTTTCTTTAAATGCTAGAGGTGGTTTTGTATGAGCCATCCTTTTCTATATATTCAGGTTGCTGTCATTGGTGGTAGAATATGACAATAGACTGAATTGCTCCACTTAATCTTTTATGGAAGACATTGAAATTTATAGGTTCCTTCATTGAAGATAACAAAACTTGTTTTCCTTGTTACCTTTCCATTGTAATTAGGTCTTCATTAATACTGTGGTCAGGCCAGAGTTATTAGAAACTTCATGGCTTTAGCCAAATGGTCCATTTAGGAGACTATTAAAGCTATATAGGGGCTTAAAAAATTGATTGCTTTCCAACTCTGCTGAAAAGGAAAGACGTATAATTCTGGTACAAGGAATGCAGACCTCCAAAATCATCTTAGTTTTTTGTTTGTTTGTTTTTGTTTTTGATTCATTCTGTCCTGGAGACTTACAGGATTTGTGAACATGGTGACTGAAGGGAAAATAGAGGAAATTCTCTGCTTGTCCTCTCTCTTGTTCCCAAATAAACTCACAGTTGCCTTTTGAAAAAGCAGACATTAGCCCTGTAGCTGTGTGCCCTAAATGTTATGAAGGAGAATGGGGGGGAGGGTGGTAAGGAGTAGGAGGGGAAAAGTATGTAGACTTGAGAAGAGGCTAAAGATTCTGTACTACGATACTAACATTGAGTCACAGGATAGATAATGTGGTGAAGTTGGGCCACCTTCATTTTGATAGAAAAATCTTTTAGATAGTTTGAAAATGAGAATCAAGGCTAAGTAATGTTAATTTGACAATGAAACATGAGTTAATGAGTTAATTCTGCAACTATTTGGGGGGTAATTTTAAGGTTTCCAGTTCATTTAGAGCTGTATCGATAAACACTAAAAAACAAGCACTTTTAGTTAATCATCGATTTATTGGATGTAGCAAATATTATAATCATAATTATAGTTTGACTTTGGAAATGAACTATTTACCCCATCTTGAACTGTCTTCGAACAGACTCAAGGTGATCTTTTCAACACTGGAAATGACCCTACACACATACCAAAAAAATCTAAAGCAGTAAGACGTATTTGAAGATCCATACCTCTTAGACTTTTTAGATTTGTCTTGGGAAAGAATTTATGAACCTATAACCAGTATTAGTGCAGTCTTGGGTTCCTTGTTCTGCATAATTGCACCCTTTCTCAGGTATGTCCTGAAAACATAAATTTTAAAATAATCTCTTTAGAGATTAGATTCTCAGTGGATAGTGTGTAAGGGGACTGGGGGAGGGGGGTGGGGGGTTGGCCACAGGACACTGACACAGTAGAGCAGGGATTTTTAACATTCAATAGCCAAATAGAATTTCAATCTAGAATATTTTTACCCCCTCAGAGTAAGTGAAAAAAACATCTGTTATTTGGTAAATACCCGGTGCTACACTCCTAAAAGTCTTTTCTTTCATCCAGGTAACTTTTTTTTCCTGCTTGGTGGAAGGGTATATAGTAAACTTTACTGTCACTAGGAAAGCACTTGTCCGAAATGTTTAAAGTACTAGAAAAGGGATAATTCAGCACTTTTTCTGTTACAACACTAAAGTCTTAATTTATCTTCAGAGTCTTAGGTACTGTAAGTTTAGCGCGATTATTTAAAAATATAAAACATAACTACATTACACGGGGTCAGATCACATTTATATAAATAATTCTTATTTAAAAAAAAAAAAAGACAACTCTCTGTACCTTTCAAGCAATTCCAAATGAATGCCTCATGTTTCCCATTTCATTAAGCATTTCAGGCTTAAGAATTTGGAATTTGAGAGGAGGTGAGGGGAAAATTCCCCAACATGAAAAATTGTGTCAGACCATTTTAGAAAAATAAATCACTAGGAAAATGGGTAGGGATTCTCTCTCCCTTTAAGTCTTCAGGGAATGAGCAGTATTTAGAATCTTTGGCTGAAATTCAAGCCTTTTTACTGTGTAAATTTTTAATATTAATTCACTGACATGCTTTTTACATCAGAGGACTGAAAATGGATCTTAATGTTTTTAAGTTGTGGAAGGGTATATTTCTAAAATGAGGGGGGGATAATTAACTAGGTTAGTATACCAGCATTAGTAAGTTTAAGGAATTTTAGTATGTAATAGCAAAGTGTTTGATTAAAAGTCTAATCCTATATTGCTAGTCGAAATTAGTTACATTCTGATAATAGGAAAGATAATAGTCATTGGATATTGATATGCTGTGCTGTCGGAAAACCAGGCTAAGATAGAAACCTTTATCTGACTCCCACATGTTGCTTGTTCTGATGGGATGTATACTTTACAGCAGCTTATTGCTGCTTTGAGACGAAATGTATAAAATATACATTTGGAGTGTTTGCATATAATTCTTTATAACCTCCTCTTTAAACTGTCAGACATTGGTATTTTATCAGTCCACACTGTTAAATAAAACTAATGTTCTTAGGAATCCAGCTTGTACACACTGTTTAAAAACCCTCAGGGACAGTTTACACACTATTCTCACTCAATTCAGGTACTTTGATGCTATTCTTAAACCTAACAGTGACTTGTATTTTTCTGTTTTGCTTTTATTTCGACGTGCTGGTAGCACATCCTTGATGAATGTCAACTTAAAAACTCAGTTCAGGTATCCAGGTATAACTCAGCCAAACAGATTTTAAAGCTGCATATAACTCTCCAGCACACGGTGCCTCACACTCTTATAGTGGCATTCTATATATTCAGTTATTACTACTGAGCAGATAATGTGGGGGTTCCTGTTAACAGTGTATTTAGAGATACAAAATGTGCATAAGCGTATAACCAGCACATGTGTAACACACACACACACACACACACACAGAAATATGTTTTTAAATGCCACTAATAGCCAGCACAATTAAATGACATTCCTTGCTGCTTCTGTAAACTATAACAGATGCGGTTACTCCTCGATGTGGCTCTTGCTTCTTCACCACACTACTACTAAATTCAAGCACTGGTCCTTGGGTGTCTGACCTCTACATTCTAGTTTATGCAATGTCTTTAGAAAATTCTGTGCACTGGCCACTGTGATGGAACCGTTGGGCCAGTAGTGCTCTGAGTTTATTAGTAGTGATTCTGCCAAAGTTGGTGTTGTAACATGAGTATGTAAATGTCAAAAAATTAGCAGAGGTCTAGGTCTGCATATCAGCAGACAATTTTGTCAGTATGTTTTGTAGCCTTGAAGTCCTCGGTGACAAGTCTCCAATGATGTGAAGTTCTAATTTCAGTGTTTTAGCCTTTGCATCTTTACTGTTAAGACTTGTCTCCTAGAGGTCTTTATTCTTTAATGACTCCATTTGTTTTCTACAGTACTATCTGTGGTTAACAAAATAGATTATTCCTCTGCTTTAATATTTGATATCTTACATCTAAAAGGAACTCTCCATATATAAAACCCATAGCCTTTGAAGATAATGGAAAATGGCATCTTTCAGATTTCTCGAAGTTCAAGTGTCATGCGACAAAACAGGAACCCCCTTTACTCTTATGGACCTCATTTCAATATACTGTTTACAGTTTGACGGAATTGTATAATTTAATATTTCTCTTGTACTGTAGTTTATATTTATTTACAGATTTTTTTTGTACTGTGTGATTTGAACTTTTTGTTTCTTGCTATGATCAATGTTTATGTAGTAGAGCACTTATGATCACAAGTTTTTTGGTTTGATTGCACTACATTAAATTTTTTAATGCAGTTCTGATTTTTGACTGGACTAAAATAAGCTGTGTCTTAATGTATGTGATGAGTACTTAAAACTTTAATCCATGTGGTCCCCTTTTTTTTGCATTGTATGTCAGAAGCGCTAGTTCTTTCGTGCATGTGTAAGATTTAATGGTTCCATTGTATTATTTGACCATGACATTTTGGAGAAACATTCCCAGCTGTAATGTTGTGTATGGTAGTTCTCACTGGATGCTAGACTTTTCAAAACCACTATTCTTCTAATAAATTTTGTTGTGAAAAGCTGTTTTAAAAGCTTGGTTTCTACTTCTTAAGATTTCAGTGCATTTTAAAAAAATCCACAGAAGGGGTGAGATTTCTGGGTGTCCTGTAAATGTATGTGGTAATCGACATTGGTAATTTTTTAATGGTGAAGTCTCTCCAGATGACCTCTTAGATAACTAGAAGTTGCTGTTTTGAAATTGTGCTTCAGTATTTGGGTGCCACACTGCCTTATAACCCTGTGCCTTTACTAATTTGATGCTCTCTACCTCGGTTTTCCTTGTTTGGATTATCCTCTTTAAAAAGTTTTTTTTAGCTAGACAAGATATTTATTGATATTTTCGTAATACCTGTTTGCTGGGCTTATGTAATTATTTTCTGAAAAATCATAATTTCCACAGAGTAAAACTTTATGCTTAAAATAATGACTTACTGAGTTTTGTTTGCTCTTTTCTTGAAGCACAGATATGAAAGCAACACTGTCAAGTAGTTGAGGTTATTATAGTTGTTCTGATTCTTGGGAAGGTACTGGCATTTTCTTTTACCTGGACAAATAAAGAGCAGCCTATATGTTGCTCAATTGTGGTGTTTAGAAACTAGGTATATAAAGAAGTTTTGGATTATAAAGTGATTCCTGTTGTAAAGTGGTAAGGGGAATAGCTGAATCACAGTGACAAAGATTAGAAATGGTTTAGCAAAGTATTAGAGGAAGCTTTTTCAAGCTTTTGATGTATGTAATTAATTGATAGATGTGTAATTAGTGTTCATTGAAGTGATTTCTGATCATTTCTAATGGCATTTTATATTAAAAAGTGAGGCTGTTGTTGGTAGTTGCTCCAGATTATCTTTTAGTTAGTATTTTTGTCTCATTTCTTTGGCTATCTATTTATGCCTTTGGTTCAGTGTTTATGATTTTTGAAATTTTGTTGGTACTGTAGGCTTGTTTATTGGCTTCCTTTGTTCCCCCTTATTCAGTCATGCCATGTGTTCATAGAACATTTTTCTGGAAACCTAATTATTGCTACTTTGTAAATTTCAAAGCTATAATTACTTGTTCTTGCCATTAATCCATTCTAAACCGGTGGCTGGATCAATATAGTAGGTTTGTAATTTGGCATCTCATAAATGATTCATTTTAATGGTCTGTTTTTGAATTGATACTTATTTTCCAGTTATTATAACTTTAAAAAGGACTTACTCCTGCTAATCCAGAATTTTCTTCTCTGATTCTGTTGATACTTTGGAATTAATTCAAAGACTTTCTGTGTTAACAAGGTGTCAGAGTCAGGGAAATTGCATAAGGGAAATGGAGTGAGAAAATGGAAAATGGGTTAGCTTTCTGCCATTTCTCGAGTTGTATAGTTCTTGGATTTTCCTCAAGAACTGCCCCTTTCTCTCACTATTCACTTGTATTGAAATGTAAAAACATACCTACATCGTTTGGTGGTAGATTTTGTCGCCGAAAAGAGTGCAAAATCTTTTTTTCTTAATAGAATTTACTAAGTAGTGCGGTCAGTAATGGTTCTTGTATTCTGAGTGTACACGTCATCATCTGCTTCCACTGGTAAGCATTTAGCACAGGATTTTATTAATCCTGTTCAATTTACAAGTTTTTGTACTTTTTGCTGTTTTTGGAGGAAATGATGTATCAAGCTAGAAATGTACCAAGCTGTATTTACAATTGAAATAGAAAGGCTTTTTTCAGACATTACTGGAAAAGAAGTGTTCTAGAAGAATAGTTAATAGTTCAAGTCATGATTTGGTTGGAGTGCAGCTTGGAAGGAATGAATCTGGGAAGTCAGCAAAAATATATATAAAACTCAAAAGGATTAAGTCTTGAATCTGAAGCTTTTTATATAGGCATGTAAAAACACTGTTGTTTATTGACTAGTAGTTTCAAGATGTTAATTATACTCTTGGCCAGCCTTATTTAATCAGCAGTGTGGAGCCATAAGGGATTATTTGGTACTTTAAAATTCTGTCAAGTTGGTTTTCTAGCTAGATCACTCATGTTTTCATCTGGAAAATCATAGTAGCAGCCTGAATGCCATTTAGGCTTCATTTCACCCCTGAGTCTATTAAATGCAATCTCCTATTAAATGTGAAACAAATACACTATATCTGTTCTAACATTGGGAAATAAAGTAGGAAGCCTTTATTGAATAATAAGGTATAAACCTTAGACCCCTTTGCATTGTAGCATTTTCTAAAGGAAAAACAAATAGATTTGGGTCTCATTTTTTAGTTGGCTTTTATATAAAACAAGTATGCTTTTTAAAGTTTTTATTATGAACTGTATGAATGTGATGATACTTCTCTAAAAATTATAAGGTATGTTAATTTTAAAGTATGTTATTTATAATGTCTATTTCAGTTGTGTGCAGGCTAGTTCTGTCTTTAATGTTGGAGCAACAAAGAGTCTTGGGGGGATCATTGGATGGAATCAGTCTCAGTTAGAATCAGTCTTTAAGAATGCAGATGCCTGGGTGGCTTAGTGGGTTAAAGCCTCTGCCTTTGGCTCAGGTCATTATCCTGGGACCGTGGGATTGAGCCCTGTGTAGGGCTCTCTGCTCAGCAGGAAGCCTGCTTCCCTTCCTCTCTCTCTGCCTGCCTCTCTGCCTACATGTGATCTCTGTCAAATAAATAAATAAATAATCTTTTTTTTTTTTTTAAAAGAATGCAGATGCCTGGGTCCTATACCAGATCCACTGAATCAGTTTATAAGCGTGAGGCCTGTACATGCTGTATATTTTCAAAATGTAACAGGAGGTTTTTTGTTTTGTTTTGTTTTTCTTTTTTCTTTTCATATTTTTAAAGTTTATTCAGTAGATCTTTTTCTAGTTGTAGCAGAGACCTAAAATTTACCATCTCAACCATTTTTAAGTATCCAGTTCAGTAATGTTAGGTATATTCACATTGTTGTGACCACAGGAACTTCTGATTAACTCCCCCTTATTGATTAAATACTGTCCCATTCTAATCTTTCATTTTTTAATATGAAAAACATGGAATGTGGGGAGTTTAAGGGACTTGCCCTCCTCACATAGTATGAGTTTTCCTTTAATACTCATGATTCCAAGCCATTATACTTACCTTTGTACCACTTTGGCACTCATGATTCAAACTTAGAATGAGAGGTTTAATATAATAATATTCTTTTAGGTTCACTTATAACTTAATTAAATCTATCTTATGAAATTACCAGTTAAGAAATTATATTAGAAGCTTATAAACTTGATTGTTAAATAGAAGTTGGGATTATTGTAGAGGAAATGAATCTTGAAGAGTAGGTAAGGCATAGAGAGGAGAGGAGAGACTATCTCAGGTTTAAGAGACAGAATTTGGGGGCACCTGGGTGGCTCAGTGGGTTAAGTCTCTGCCTTCAGCTCAGGTCATGATCTCAGGGTCCTAGGATCGAGCCCTGCATCGGGCTCTCTGCTCAGTGGGGAGCCTGCTTCCCCCTCTCTCTCTGCCTGCCTCTCTGCCTACTTGTGTTCGCTCCCTGTCAAATAAATAAATAATATTTAAAAAAATAAAAATAAAGACGTAAAAAAAAAGAGACAGAATTTGATGGGCCTCGTTTAAAATCCCAGCCCTTCTGGGATGCCTGAGTGGCTCAGTGGGTTAAAACCTCTGCCTTTGGCTCAGGTCATGATCTCAGCAGGGAGCCTGCTTCCTTCTCTCTCTCTGCCTGCCTCTCTGCCTACTTGTGATCTCTGTCTGTCAAATAAATAAATAAATCTTAAAAAAAAAAAAAAAAAAAAAAACACAAAAACCAGCCCTTCTAATTTCTTTGTACGTGATCTTGAGCAAGTTATTGAAACTTTCTGAGCCTGGGTTTCTTACCTGTAAAAGGAAGCTTATACCCACCTCAGAGCAAATACCCACCTCAGAGATTTGCTGTGAGGCTCAAATGAGATTCTGTATGTAAAGATACTTAGTTCTGTGCTGGGCTCTTTGCAGATACTCAAAAAATGACAGGAGTGAAAGCATCTGGCAAGAGTTAATTTAGTGTGAGGTATAGGGAAGGTGAGAAAATCAGATTGAAAGTTGTAGAGGGAGTCATTTGTTTTGATTAGAACTTTGGAAGAGGCAGGTGAGTTTGTATTAGGGACACTGCAGTCAGAGACCTAAAAGCGTTGGAACTGTGATTAAAACCTGGAATGCTGCTTTTCTGCATTTCTTGGTCCTGTTCCACAGGTGTATTACCAAACTGTTAGTCATTGTTTCTTTTCAAAGACTACACTAATAGTTGTTTAGAAAGTAGAAGATGTTTAAGATTAAAAATTACAAAGTTGGGTGGAATTCATCTGCATTTCTGTTGCACACTGGGTTTTTTGTATAGTCAAGGTTGAAGTTTTACGTGCTTTGGAAGACTTCTCTTTTTACGTGGTGGTAGTTTGAATAACAAAATACAAGAGCCAAGTGTGAGAGTGGTCATGTGTGCATGCATGTGTTTAATCACCAGACCATTCGTTTTCCAGTGAAAGAATTTGGGGACTCTTCTGCCATTGATTTAGTGATTTTAGCTATACTCTTATCGAGGTTCTGAACATTTCAAACAGATCATAGCCAGCACAGTTTAGAGGTGTTCATTCCAGCATCTATTAAATCGACTAGAAACATTTTGCTAGGAGAACCTGGCAGTGTAGCATTAGCTAGATAAAGATGAATTAAGAAGAAAATAACCAGGATAGCAGATTCTTATGAGGTGCTAGGAATTGGTAAGTCTTTGTAGACCAGTTTTTCAAACTGGATCAACCAGTTGCAACCCTTAGTTGTAAACTGCTTAGTGGGGCCTAACCAACATTTTAAAAAGAAAAGAGAAAAAGCACATAGCATGTAATAAGGATAAATACTGTTTCATTGAAATTTGTGTGTCATCATAGATAATGCAAACTGAGATGTGTACTTTGTCACTTTGTAAAAGTTATTTCTTGTTCTGGTTTGCAGTCAAAGCCCCAATGTAAACCATATCTTTTCATCCCAGTTATTCTGGTACCTTGGAGAGCATGCTAGCAACCTCCTATGTGCCTCCAGTGAAGAACCTACACATTTTACTGTCTGATCTTCAAAACTCCCTTCTTCCTTTCCCTGCCTCATTGATTTGAATTCATGTTCATTGGAAGGTTATTCTTTTTTCCTATGTTGTTATATGTTCCCTTGAAAAATGTCTTAGGGAAATTATTTTCACTACATAGTAATTTATTTGGTTAGGTTATTTATTGCTTACTTACACCTGAAATTATGAGTCCCATGTGTTAGGCAGTGAAGCTGTTGAGTTAAAAAGGACAAAGTCCTGTCCTGTACCTAGAGAAGGTTCAGAAACCAGTGGCAAAGATAGCCATGTCAGCCATTACGCTACAACGCCACATAAGTGCTATTTAATAAAAGGTAGAAACAAACCGTGGGAGTAGAGTAAGAAATTCTGACACAGCCCCCAGGGAGAAGGTGCTAAGGAGGATGGAGTATGAGCAGTGGGAAGTTGACAGGTTTTATAGGTTTTATGCGCATACACACACACACACACACACACACACCCAAAAAAAAGGTAAAATCGGGTGCATGGGTGGCTCAGTCAATTAAGTGCCTGACTCTTGATCTAAGATCAGGTCTTGATCTGAGGGTCATGAGTAACAGACCCTGTTTTGGGCTCCATGCTGGGCATCGAGCCTACTTTATTTCTTACTTTTTAAAAAGGTTTTTATTTATTTGACAGAGAGATGGCAAGTAGGCAGAGAGGCAGGCAGAGAGAGGAGGAAGCAGGCTCTAAGCTGAAAGCAGAGGCTTTAGCCCACTGAGCCCAGGCACCCCTGGAGCCTACTTTAAAAAAAAGAAAAAAGTTAAGATCGCATTTGGACTTTAAGAAGATGGCAGTTGGGTAATGTGAAGCAAACTCTAAAATGAGGAGAAACTAGTGGCAGGGAGCTTAAAATACAGTATTCCTCAAGGAAAGTTGGGTCTGTTTAGTTGAGCTGGATAGTGGTGGGAAGCAAGAGGAAACAGGGAAACTTAGGATGGGGAGTTAGGTAAAATACCTAAGTTGAGTATGTTGTGTGTGAGTGTGTACATTTAGTTACATTTTGTCTTCAAGTTCCTGAGCAAAGACTTGAATAAACAGATGATTCCTGAGCAAAGACTCGAATATACAGTTCCTGAGCAAAGTTCCTGAGCAAAGACTTGAATATACAGATGATTCTGTTTAGTTCATCCCACTCCAGCACATCTCCCAACTTAGACTTGAGTTTCCAGAGAGGTAGAGTGGAGAATGATGTAAAGGACTTAATTCCAGGACTGGATCCCAGAATGGTAGATCCAAAAATGCTTTGCTTATCCCTGTACTTTAAATTTTTAAGTATTTTACCTCATCTAATATTTACTTCATGAATTAAGTGACATTAAATTAAGAATCCCTTTTTAAGGTTTTAACGTGATCTAGTCTTCAAGTGATTACAGTTAATTAGGAATGCCTTCATGATTTACTATATGACAAAAGTAGAATTTTCCACTTTTAAGGCTTACACTGCAGATTTGTATGGTTTCAAGAGTGGAGATTAAGAACCACAAGAGAACATGAGAAAAGTTAGGATCTAGAAGATCCCCTAACAATCACGAAACTTCAGGATACTATCAAATATTTATCTGCTGCTTATTATAATCTGCTAGTCTCCCTCTTCCTTTCACCCAAAAAGAAAGAGAGTATCTGTCAAAAACATACCACCCTGTTTCTGGAGAGGAAAATACATTTTTGTTGCTGGGATCTGTCATGTGAGCTGTTAAGTGTTCTCTTGTTTGTTTCTGTGTCAGCCCCCCATGCCTCCTTTAGAGCCCTCTGTCCATACACACTGCCTTGCAAAGTGGTGGTATGGGTATTGAGTTGATGGTTGTTGTTACCACTCTTACTACAGAGGAAATACACCCCCTCCTAATGGAGTCTTGTCTGGGTGCCAGGGAAGCCATGCACAGTTCTTGGCTTCTCCTGGGCCTTGACAAATGTTTCTTTCCCCTTGCCCAATGATGAGGGGATTTGAAAGAGCCCCACAATACAGTTTATTTCCTCTCATGTGGGGAATGAGCACCTGGTTTCTGCATAAGCAGTGGCATTGTTCTAGTCCATCATTGTCCTGGTCATTTAAACTGGGAATGAAAGGGCAGTTTTCCCCCAAAAAGCAACATAGATTTTAATCCTCTGACTAAAATCAAAAAGAGAAATAGGTCAGTCAGCTGGCTTGTCACGAGCTCTCATGTAATCCTGACCTCCTAAAATGTCAGTTAGGCTTTTACTATCTCTCTCCACTCTAGCTTTATAACTCAGGCCAGTGATAACACTTTTTTTTTTTCAGTTCAAAGTAGCCTGAGACAGAGGTCTGTCCTCTTGGTCTGAAATTATTATATTATTTCCTAAAGTCTATTTTAAAAGTGTTTTCTAAGAATTCTTAAAGTACTCATTAGATGAATAATTTAGGTTAAATGCTCTCACCAAACCAGTATTTAGCAATATCACTTAGGGATATTTCTTCCCTCACTTCCAGGAGCTATCACTTTTTAATTTATGTCCTCCAGTCCAAAATCCTGTGTCTTTCATAGCCTATGAACCTTCCCTCCTTTTATGTAAATTAACATCGAGAGTTCATGTATTTGGTCTTAAATGTATAGTCTTACCTGAGATGATAGAAACAAAAATCAATCTGGTAGAAAAAAAAAAACTATCAGCTATAAATGGTTTGGCAGAAACATCTGTGAACTCACTATATTCCTAGAAAGGAGACAAAGGCATTGGGCTGTGGTGCTTAGGACCCCTTGCTCTGACTTTTATTCACCAAGTAACCTTTTGATTGTATTTTGGCTACCGGGTACATTTGCCTATAGGGTGACAATATGTTAAATAAGAATTTCCTTGGTATTTATATTTTTATTGTAATTTAAGAAATTTGACAATTTGGTTAAGTTGAAAAGAAATAGGAGCTACAAGCCTTAAAAGGCTTCTATCCTCTTGAGATCTACTCTGAATAATAGACTTTTATCAGAGGTATTAAGCCCCAAGATACAGAAAAACTAGCAAATTATGGCTTCATGCTCGGTAAGCAGCCCCTGATGCATTTCTCCTTTCCCCCAGTTTAGATTATTCATAGTTTTTGGAATCTTTGTTCTGCCCTACTTCTAGTAAACTTGGCTAGGAGCACAGTAGACTTAGAAAGCTCTTACTAAGGGATTGCATGTCTTGTTTTAGACCAGTAGTTCTTCACTATTTTTCTGCTTTGCACCTGAACAAGATGCTATCAGCAATCACCCAGGGTTTGAAAATACACACACACCCCTCCTCTATGTTTTTCATTTCTAAGGGAATGATCATTCTCCTTAACCGCAGTTTTGAGAAGTGCTTTTTCTAAATCCAAATCCATCTAAATTTTATTTTGGATTTCAGCCACCTGCAAGTCAGGTATTAAACTGCCTGATTTTAAGAGGTCACTTTCTGTTCTGTGATCTTATGATCTCATTTCTCACATTTCTTTGTTGCCTTTATCTACTGTACCCTTTTATGGTTTCTCCTAGTTCAGTTCTGTGGAAGGAAAACTTGGCCGTTCCATAGTTTAGAAGTTCAACTAAACTATATATGGCTTTTGGAAAATCACCATACTCCATACTGCCCACCTTCTCCACTCCACACACACACGTACACACAGTGGATGTTGTTGTAGTACTTGGAATATTCCTGTATCCAAGTACGTGACCCGCAGATGTGAAACAGCCAGCCAAGGGTAGATACATTTCCCAGTGCAGAGCAAGGACTTGTCACCTGACCTATCCACGCCCTTGAAAGACCAGAAAATAAGGAATTAGGGAACATAATTTCAGATTATTGTCTAGCAAAAAATACGCCTCTTCTTGCCTTGAGGGGAACTGATGATGCATTTTTATGTTTTCTTATATTTAAGTAGAAAAATCAAGCCAAATTAATCTACATCTCTTAACTATTTTGTCTGCTCTGTCAGGGGTTATCTCAAGCTTTCTCTCCCTTTCCGTTTTCCCAGGACTGCCCTTCTCTGATGATCCAGACATCATGCAGTGTCTTCATTGATCTTTTGTATTTCGGTCATCATTGATGGTGCATTTGCCATCATGAGTTTTGTTGAAAGTTAGTAGATATTCAAGAGACTACCTAAAACCATCAATCCCAGAGTCTAGACTCTTAAAATTGTCCTTTCAACTCTCTGCCTTCCCTCTTCTAATTTTATTTCTTTTAATTTATTTGATTATTTTTAAAATTTATTTTTATTTGTTTGACAGAGCATAGAAATGGGGAGCAGCAGAGGGAAGGGGAGAAGTAGGACCCTCGGATCATACCTGAGCTGAAGGCAGACACTTAACTGACTGAGCCATCCAGGCGCCCCTCATTTTATTCTTTTACCCTAAGATAAGCATTGACAGTCCACCATTTACATTAACCATAGGAATGCTTTTCTCTGGGGACTTTAGTATTGCAGTATTGACCAAGTAGGCGAGTTCAACTGTGTCTAACCTCTGATCTGGAAAAACATCATTGAGTAAATCATTATAGATAGGGTTGTGAAACAACACCTCACTCTTAAACTGTACCTTTCAGAGTTGTTATGAATATTATCTTATCCTTTGACCACACCCTTAAGACTTAGGCATTGAGCTGGGGATAGAAAGACAGAGTCAAAGTCATGCAAGTGATTTCTCTCCAAGGAGACACTCAGAACTAATCCAGGCAGTTGGAAGTCAAGTTTCCCTCTCTTTATACGCCCTACCTCCCGTTTCCCAGTCCCTGGGAGCTTACAGCTCTCTAGTGGTGAAGTATTTCTGATTGATAAATCATTTACTTAACTGTTACAGACTCCTGTTGTTGAGCAGGAAGAACATGAAATCAAATGAGCGATTTTGAAATCTGTGATGAATTATTGTTCTTATAAAGATCTTACCTGGTCAGGTGTGAGGGACATCCATCCTACCAGCTGTGTAGTCACTGAGGTACTACAGTGCTCCCCCTTCAGTCGAGTTGAGGGAATGGGCTGCAGGAAAGAAGCTTGACCCTCTCTTACTTACCTTCTTAGTGCCTGAGAGTGTTCTAAATCAGGGCGAATGCATATTTGGGCTCTTTCAAAGGCTTGAGACTATAGGAAAAAATGGAATAACTAGAAGCAAAGGTAAAGACTAGCTGTTTAAAACCAGGCAGAAACTAGCCAGTTTTTTAAAAACTGCACCCCCTTTTAAAAAATGAAGGGGCGCCTGGGTGGCTCAGTGGGTTAAGCCCCTGCCTTTGGCTCAGGTCATGATCCCGGGGTCCTGGGATCGAGTCCCGCATCAGGCTCTCTGCTCAGCAGGGGGCCTGCATCCCTCTCTCTCTCTGTCTGCCTCTCTGCCTACTTGTGGTCTCTCTCTCTCTGTCAAATAAATAAATCTTTTTTAAAAATAAATAAATAAATAAATGAAATTGTAATAGTATTAAATTTCAAGAAGTTGAGGTTAGCTTAAAATTAAATATTCAAATCATCTGAAATTAAAATTCATCTAAACCTAAGATCTTACTGAAAAGTTTCTAGAGAAAAGGTAGGAAGCTTGACACATTAGAGGCACAGTCAAAAGTGATTTTATTACTGTAGTTTAAAGTTAGCTATTATAACAAGGCCATTTAATGACACTTGGACAAAGGTTAGTATTAATGTGAAGGTTTTCAGATCCAAGTGAAGCTACCGGTCCAGTTGCCTTCCAGAACATCTCAGATTCAGAATTTTAGATATACCTCAACTCCGTGTGTAAGAAAAGGAACTCATGAGACACATACCTATTGTAACAATCTCCAGCCCCCCGCTTCATTCCCTGTGTTCCTATCTCAGCAAATGAAGCTGCCCAGGAAGAAAACCCAGGAAGCATTCTTTTTTTTTTTTTTTTTTTTTAATTTATTTGACAGAGAGAAATCACAAGTAGACGGAGAGGCAGGCAGGGAGAGAGAGAGGGAAGCAGGCTCCCTGCTGAGCAGAGAGCCCGATGCTGGACTCGATCCCAGGACCCTGAGATCATGACCTGAGCGGAAGGCAGTGGCTTAACCCACTGAGCCACCCAGGCGCCCCCCACAGGAAGCATTCTTGATGCTTTTTCTCTCCCCTCATTTTTGCTCAGAAAAAACAGAAGAGCATGAAATGTGATCCCTGCCTGTTCCTTACATCTCAAGTAGCTCAGGTAGCTTAGATTTGCTTGGAAAGCTAAGACAAAGACAAGTCAGTAAAAGAGACAAGATACAAGATGTATAGAATAAATACACATGATTCCTTATGATTGCCAATGTAGTTTGCAAACCCCTATGGCTTAGGATTTCAGGAAAAGGTGCAGTCACTCCAGGTGGAGTTTGTTTTGAGGTGGCCCAGGACCTAACTGATGAAGAGCTCCCTACTTCTTGCTCTGATGACCTGTGGTTCACCAGTATGTTCTCCCTGATCCTTTTTGCCAGGAAAACGCACCTACAGATGACCCTTTGTTAATGTCTCTTTCTTTTACGCAAGGTTGCCATTTGCAGTTTTAATCTTCTTGCCTCCTGGACTCCCTCTCTGATGCTGTTTTTCAGCACCCAAATGCTATACTGCTGTTCTAGGTTTGGTGGGTACTGATGTTTCTGCAGTACGTGTGCCTTGGTTGTGAAGATCCCATTTCCCCTTTCCGTAGTGCTGTGAAACAGATTCATACTTACCTGTAGTTGTCTGTCTTCTGGGACTAGTTCAGCCATATTGCCACAACCATTGCTTCAGGGGTGGTTTGGAAATCTTACTTAGTTGAGGCTAATTAAAATACTGAAGCACTATGAAATTATTAAAATATAGAAGAGTAGCACATGTCTCACAACCGTAAAAGAGGTTAGCTCTCACCTGTGGATTAATTATTACTCAGTTTTTTATTCCGTGTGAGCATCACTTTAGAAGAAAGTACTTTCTCAGTTTCTTTCAGAGCATTCTGTCCTCTTATTGGGTATACATCTTGATTTCATTAATCTGTAAGCATATTGTTAACCCCAAATACTAAAACCGACTTTCCAGAGCAAAGCCATAGGCATGGAGCAGTGTCCAGATTTTACACTTTGGTGATAATTATACTTCTTAAGTTAGAGGGAAACATTTATCTCTAGTTTTTTTCTGTAGTAAGATACCAGGATATTTCTTTATCTTTTTTGTAAACCTTGATCAACCTTTTTTTACCTTTTTTCATGTATTGCTAACATGCACTTTTTTGATGCATTGAAAAGGCAGTGATATCCCACTTTATTTATAGTCCCCTCTCTCAGAGACATCAGGAACACCTTCAAAAACCAAAAACTGAGAAATAAAGGGCATTGAGCAGTTGAAATTGTTAGAAAATCCATGTACTTTACTCATAAAACTGTTACTGAAGGCTTCATTCAGAATCTTTATTTTTATCTAAAGTACCAGTCTAGGACTTGAAGTAAGGCTCCTAAACACAGCTGCTATTTTCACAGCCAATTATAAGAAAGATTTTAATAACATACAGACTGCCAGTGTGACTTTTTTGTATTAAGGGAGTCAGATTTACTTAATCGAATAGCCCCCAAAGCTATCTATGTATTTTAGTTCAGTATAATAAAACTAACAGCTATGGCACACGTAGGTGGCTCAGTAGGTTAAGCATCCAAGTTTTGATTTCAGCTCAGGTCATGATCTCGGGTCATGAGGTCAAGCCCTGTGTCCAGCTCCACACTGGGTGTGGAGGCTGCTTAAGATTCTCTCTCTCTTGGGATGAGCGTCTGCCTTCGGCTCGGTTCATGATCCCAGGGTCCTGGGATTGAGTCACATATCAGGCTCCCTGCTCAGCGGGAAGCCTACCTCTCCCTCTCCCACTCCCCTTGCCTGTGTTCCCTCTCTCACTCTCTCTCTCTCTCTCTCTGTTAAATAAATAAATAAAATCTTTAAAAAAAAAAAATTCTCTCCCACTGCCCCTCTCCCCACCCCAATCACACATGCCCTCTCTCTCTTTCTCTCTCAAAAAAAAAAAAAAAAATAAACCACAACAGCTAAACTTTAATAATAGTGAACATGGTAACAACCCTGTGTCATTAAGAAAGAATAAACTATGTACAGAGGAGGATATAATTTTTAAAAGACTTCCATCCTAAATACTTTTAAGAATTTTAAATGTTTGGTACTTGAAGTGTAAACTTTATGTGGAAAATTTACTTTAGGTTGTGAGAAAGCATTAATGCACATCTCTGAGTTATTTTTTATTCAAGTATGTTTAATGTGACTGGCTGACACATTAGTCAATGGTAACTGATAACTTTGTAGGTTTTCCTTTGTACTAATCCTAAGTGGAAGAGGGGGCACCTCTGTTAAGACCAAAAATAGTTAAGTGTTCTGGCCAAGGTTACACAACTAGTAAGTGGCAGAACACTTGCTACTGTCTTACAATACTGTATCCTGTTACACATATTATGCTGTTTGTACCACGTGACAGACATAGTGACAGGGGATGAGGAAGGCAGGAGGCCAGTGAAGGCTGTCTAAGGTATCTCTCATGGCTGGGAGATAAAGTCAGAGATTGAAGAAAAAGGAGAATTAGCTGGAAGATACTATCCAGCAACATCTGTTTAACACATGTTTACTAAACTGCCCTCAGTGCCCCGATGGTTTCATAGTCAGATAATCGTCTCCTTAGGGAGACTCAGGAAGATAGAGAGAGATTAACAAGTTGCATAAAACTCCAGAAAACTGGATGGGGTCCCTGAGTGTTTCAGTCGGTTAAGCCTTTGCCTTCAGCTCTGGTCCATGATCTTGGGGTCCTGAGATCAAGCCCTGGGTCAGGCTCCCTACTCAGTAAGGAACCTGCTTTTCCCTCTCCCTCTGTCCTTCCCCCTGGCTTGGGCTCGCTTGCACTCTCTCTCAAATGAATCGTTTGAAAAACAACAAACCAAAAAAACCCCAGAAAATTGGAGCTCTCCAACTGCTTGAATTTAGTAAAACCAAGACATCTAGAAACACTGAGCAGCCCTTGACAACCCTCAGCTGTCTGAGTGAGACTTGCTTTTAGCTTATTTTGAGTCTAGGATCATCCTTGCCCGCCACTGCCCACTGTCCAGGTTAAACTTCAGAGTTGTCCTGGATAACTTATAGAAGTGGTTGTCTGATGTAGAATGACGTCTTGTGAAGTACTGTAAAATGCTTGTTGAAGGTCTAGGAGAATGTAGCAGGCGGGGCTTGACTGAGAAGACATCCGGCTGCCTCCTTGCAGTGACAGAACCTTGCAGTTTACAGTGGGATTTCCGGTTTCCTCGTGTAGAGCCTAGGAATCAGCAATTGCTTGTAATTCCATCTGTCATTGTGTCTGAAATGTGAAATTACAGATCTTAATTCTCATTGCCCCAGGAAGGGGGCAGAAAAGTTCCTGCATTACTGTTTGCAGAATTATAAGTCCAGCCAATTAGTCATGCTGAAAAACCATGTTAAAACTACAATTTTTTTAAGTCCAAAGTTTGTGATGTAGTGCGTCTGAATTTTTGTCAGTGTGGTGGACTTATAAATCAGTGACTATTTAATAACAGGAATACTAAAACAAAAGTATATGTTAACTGACTAGAATTAATAATGTGGCCAAAATTTTATTTTCGGAAAAATTCTTATCAATGATATTTCTTCTCTATAAGATAAAAATTATTATGAATGATCACTTTAAAAGTATGAAGGATGTTACTAAAATTTGGGAATATATCAGGACTGGCCTTATATTTTAATTAGGAAAATACTTATTAAATGAAATTTATATGGGCGCTTAGAAGCAGTTTTAGAGTGTCCGTTCATTCTCTTTATAGCATGAGTAACATCTGGTGAATTTCATAATGTAAAAATGTTCTTCAGAAAATGACCATACTAATTTCTCCTTTCTCTTTGTCCATCTAGTGAGAACTCAGCAGAGGCGATAGCAGTAGATTCTAACAATCAGTCGAAGTCCCCACTGGAGAAGTTTATGGTCAAACTGTGCACTCATCACCAGAAGCAGTTCATCCGCGTCCTGAACGATCTGTACACTGAATCCCAGCCGGGCACTGAGGACCTGCGGCCTGATTCTGGAGCGATGGATGCATCCACTTGCAACGCTGGCTGTGCCCAGCTAGGCGCCAGACATAAGGAAAAGGATGCTGCGTGTCTCGATATGAAGTTTCCTCCTTCTGTAGATTTGTTCGTAGACTCATCAGACCCGCACAGCCCTCCACACTTGACAGAACAGGCCCTGAAGGAGCCTCCTCCTGAGATAAACTCTGCAGATGGAAGAGAGAATGCCTTGACCATTATCCAGAAAGCTTCCTCTGAACATCCAACCACTAAACCTAATTCTGGTAGTTCAACGGATAGTTCCACTCTGGGATACCTCGCCGCATCTAATTCTTCCTCGTTAAGCTTCCACCACACCTCTAAGAGCTTGGAGGGGCAAACCACTGGACAGGAGCAAGACACGAATGTGAAAATATGTGAGGATGGGGAAGACCATGTGCAGAGCTCAGCTCTAGTAGAAAGTCTGATTGCGGTGAAAATGGCACCTGAGAATAGTGAGGACAGCAACAGCTGTATTGTTTCTCAAAGAAATTCATTCAAAGCTTTATCTGAAGAGGCTTGGGACTCAGGGTTTACTGGGAATTCACCTAGAACTGCTGACAAAGAGAATGCTTTACTCTGTAGCTCAAAAACACCTCTGCGCCAGGAGTTAGAGTCCAGTGAACAAGATTCAAGGCCAAAGCAAGAGAACCATCTTCACTCACTAGGAAGAAATAAGGTGAGTTATCATTTACATCCCAGTGATAAAGGTCAGTTTGATCATCCCAAAGATGGTTGGTTAGCCTCCAGCCCCATGCCAGCTGTCCACAAAGCATCTAATGGACATTCGCGAACCAAGATGATATCAACCTCCATTAAGACGGCTCGGAAGAGTAAGAGGGCATCAGGGCTGAGGATAAACGATTATGATAACCAGTGTGATGTCGTTTATATCAGTCAGCCGATAACAGAGTGCCACTTGGAGAATCAAAGATCAATATTATCTTCTCGGAAAACAGCCAGGAAGAGTACTCGAGGATATTTCTTCAATGGTGATTGTTGTGAGCTGCCAACTGTTCGCACGCTGGCCAGAAATTTACACTCTCAAGAAAAAGCGAGCTGTTCAACAGTGGAGCCAGAGGCAGTGGTCACTGCCAAGCAGACCCTCATACTTTCCGCCCCTGGACCTGCTGTGGATGTGCAGTGTCCCAGAGAAGACGACCATGAAGAACCTAGTAAAGAAATAACCTCCCTCAAGGAAGGAGAAAGAGAAGCTTCCTCTGAAAAGGAATCTCAGGAGCCTGAGGTTTGCCCCATGACAAATAAACCAAATCCGAGCAGCTCTCCCAGGTCAGAGGAAATGACAGCCTCCAGCTTGGCATCGCCTCTCCCTGCTCACCTTCCTGAAGAGGACACGCCAGAAGGTAGCTCCATGGTCTCAACTCCCACAGCAAGTGGGGTGGCTTCCACTGAACAAGATCAGCAACCAGTCCAACTGCTGGATATCAAGGAGGGGACTGTCATCCAAGACGGTCACCTGGTTTCCTCTGCTGAGAGTATTTCTGAGGGAGGCAGTGGTAATGTGGTTTCTAGGCCTCATTCTTCTCCTGAAATAGTCAGCAGAGAGGAAGGTCCTCTGGGCTCAGAAAGTCAGAGTCCGCCGGTGGGTTTGGAGCCTCCCCTGAGCTTGGGAAAAGCTGAAGACAACCAAAGCATCAGTACTGAGGCCAAGACTGAAGAAGACACTCAGGAGCTGGATACCTGCCCACCCTTGAAGGAAAGCAGCACTTTCACTAATGAAAACCCCAGAGAAATTGAGGATAGTGAGGCAGCAGGTGGTACAGGAAAATCAGAGGGACAGAGCAGTGATGTAAAACTTTGTTCAGAAAAAGATACATGCGATCAAAACATTGATTCACCTGAAGAGAATGTGGACAAGAAGAAAAAAAGTAAAAAACTCCCTGAGGCCTCTGACAGGTGCCTAAGGAGTCAGCTTTCAGATCCTCCCTCTGCCGATAGGTGCCTGAGAAGTCAAAGTTCAGATTCTTCCTCTGCTTGTCCTGAGATCAAGATTTCTAAAAATCCTGGTATGAAACGTTCTAAAAAAGAAGGGTGCCCTGGGGAGACAGCATCTGAGGGCCTTCTGGCTGACGGTTTCCATACAAAAGGTCTGGAGGACACTGAAAACCCAGGTGTTGATGAAAATCCCTCTGAGAAAGACACTGAGCAGGAGGGCGAAGGAGGTGGGATCATCACCAGGCAGACTTTTAAAAACATGCTGGCAAAAGAAGTCAAGGGGGAAGAAGAAGATATTTTCCCCAGCAATGATCCCATAACCACAGTGGGCCAGCCCCTGCCTGGAGAGAGACTGGAAATCTATGTTCAGTCTAAGTTAGGGGAGAAAAATGCTCATGACCCCTCCGAAAGTATTCCTTGTACTTTCCCAGAACAATCAAAAGAGAACCCAGAACCAATTCCCACACAAGATCTGGAGGAGGTTGTGAATGAGGTCGGCACTGAAAACACCCAGTGTAAAGATGGTGAAAGTGACCTGCCGTCCAGTCCACTGGGCTTGTCAAGTAGTGGAAGTGGTGATGCTGCTGGGCCCCCAAAATGGGTACCGAGGCTTACAAGACTGACCTCTTCAACCTACAACCTAAGACATGCTCATTCTCTGGACTCCTCAGACACTGCAAGAGTGACTTCAGAAAAGGAAGCAGCACAAGGAAACCCAATGCCAAAGGAAGATGAAGCTTCGGAGAGTGGAGATCCCTTAGATGAGGAGGATGTGGACCCCGTGGTGGACGACCAGCCAAAGTTTGTGGAATGGTGTGCAGAGGAGGAGAACCAAGAGCTTATTGCCAACTTCAATGCCCAGTACATGAGAGTTCAGAAGGGCTGGATCCAGTTGGAGAAAGAAGCCCAGCCAACACCAAGATCAAGGAACAAGTCAGATAAACTGAAGGAGATTTGGAAAAGCAAGAAAAGGTCACGGAAATGTAGGGGTTCATTGGAGGTTCAAAAGTTTTCTCCTGTTCAGATGCTGTTTATGACAAACTTTAAATTATCTAATGTTTGCAAATGGTTCTTAGAGACTACTGAAACCCGGTCTCTCGTGATCGTGAAGAAGCTCAACACTCGTCTTCCAGGAGACATCCCCCCCGTCAAGCATCCTCTTCAGAAGTACTCTCCTTCCAGCCTGTACCCCAGTTCACTACAGGCTGAGCGCTTAAAAAAGCACTTGAAGAAATTTCCTGGAGCTACTCCTGCTAGGAACAATTGGAAAACACAGAAGCTCTGGGCCAAATTTCGAGAAAATCCTGACCAGGTGGAGTCGGAGGACACGAGTGACGTCAGCCTCGGCCCCGGTTCTGAAGACAGCATAGAGGAAGTCAAGGAAGGACGAAGGAGCCATCCTTCCACAAACTCACCTACCCCAGCCAGTACCCGGATCCTCAGAAAATATTCCAATATTCGAGGAAAGCTGAGAGCCCAGCAGTGTTTGATCAAGAGTGAGAAAATGGAAAGCCCGTTTGGGCAGGCTGTGGAAAGTAAACAGAGTTTTAAGAGTGTATGCATCAACCCTCTGATGTCCCCCAAGCTTGCCCTGCAGGTGGACGCAGATGGGTTTCCTGTTAAGCCCAAGAGCACTGACGGAATGAAGGGAAGGAAAGGGAAGCAGATGACTGAAGTCTTGCCGAAAGCAGAAGTGCAGAATAAACGCAAGAGGACAGAAGGCGGCAGCACTCAGGACAGGAAGGACAAGGGACCCGTGGTGAAAGCCAGCAAAGACAAGCATCCTGATGGAACCACCAAAACCCCTGCTGCCAAGAAGCCAGCTGCAAGGGACAGAATCAGCCAACTGCCCAGAAAGACATCCTTAAAGGAGAATAAAGTGAAGATCCCTAAAAAGTCTCCTGGGAAGAACTGCCCTCCCTCTAGAAGGGAAAAAGAGAATACAAACAAAAGACCCACACAGCCCCCTGCCTCGGAGGCAGGGATGAAACCTGCAAAGCAAAAGGGGGCAGGTGAGTCCTCTTCAAGGCCACAGAAAGCCGCCAACAGGAAGCAGAGCAGTGGAAAGACTCGGGCCAGACCCTTGACAAAAACCCCGGAGAGCAGTGCGGCCCAGAGAAAGCGAAAACTAAAGGCAAAGCTGGACGCTTCTCACAGCAAAAGGAGACGGCTGGATGCAAAGTGATCGGAAGGCTGGCAGCCACGAGTTAAAACTGTCCCGCAGAAGTAACCCTGCATTGTGCATTAACTAACTCTGCTTTTATAAGCTTATCCAGCCTTTCAAAGCTGCAGGTAACAGAGAACACCACAACTGAAGATGCCAGGAAATGCATCTCAGATGGAGAAGGGAACTTGCAGAGTCTTTCTCTGAGGCTGAGTAAGGGAAGTTATATATTATAGTCTGATTGTTCCTTGGGTTTTAAACTTGGAACCAAGCAGTTTTAGTTTTTAAAAGTACAGTGCCTTATTTATCCTTTTTGTTTTTAAATTTACGAAAGCTAAAAAGCTGATCTATGTGATAAAGGCTTGTATTTTATACTTGATGCACAAGCACTTGTAGCCGAGAAGATCACCGTCATGCACAGAAACGTGGCTTTTCAGCAGCCGCCCTGCAGCGTCTGTCCATGAGCAGATGCTCCTCTTTGCAAACCCAAGCAGTGAACTTCCCTCTCTGTCTTGTTTGTTTGTTTAAATGATATTCGAAAGCTAAACCAAATCACTTTTATGGTATGTGGAGATTGCAGAGGGAATTTATAACTATTATGATAGATGAGTATTTCTGTTACTCCTTTTTAAAAAAATCAGATTCATTATTGGTCACTCCTCCCACTTTTGACTTTATGTCATTTAAAAAAATGTATTCTAAATGATGCGCCCATGGGACAAAAGATGGGTCACAAGGTGTTCCTATTGGGTTAGGACCTCTAAAAATTATTTACATCCCCCAGGTGATTTACATTACTGATTCTTACCATCCTTTTCATTTTTGGCCTTGCAAGCTTGCTGGCATTCGAATAAGGCTTTTACCTGACTTCGGCAGGGGGGAAATGTAGGATTTTTTTTTTCATCTTGTAACTGTAACTTGACAATTAGGATGAGAGTGACTGTTCTAATCTTCTTTCTTACCCTGAATTTTTCCATATTCGAAGAAAGCCAAGTTGTTATTTCCAGTAATAGAAAAGTTTAGGAGTTTGTGTGTGCATGTACATTTGGGTGCATTTGCCTGTGGTTATCAGCCACAGATGTCTCCCAGCCCCAGTACAGTAAAATTCTTTCTTCCCCATGCAGTGTGCTAGGGTGTTCATGAGCTGCATAAGTAGCACAGGCCAGATGGTTCAAATGTGGCCCAGGGTCTCTACATGAGTATCCATAACACCAGTTTGGCGCCAGACTCAGAAAGGTCTAAACAGCACAGAGTCACATGAAGGTCAGAGCAACCTTGAAGTTGGAGGAAGCAGCTCAGCATCTTGTAGCGGGGCCCACATCCCTCCTCCCACCTGGAGCTGATGTTCAGTTGGCTTGTCCCGGTGTGAATGTACGTGTTTCGAGTGGGTGTTAGCAGTCTGACTGATGAGCACCGCACTGGTACTCAACGCTTGGAGTACACTCTTGGCTCTCTCACGGCAGGTTCTGTTCCTCCGCACAAAGGTGAGAGCTCCAGTGTTTGTAACTAATGTTGTTTGCCTTTCCCGAATGACGCCTGAGGTGGTTGCATTGGTTTTACCTTGGTGCCTGTAACTTTGCTCCATTACAACGCAGTGTGTGCTCAGCATTTCCACTGGGCCACTCTGCAAAACAGGCTTGGTTGTGAAAGCTCCTCTGCTGTGCTCTGTCACAGAAGTAGGCTTGTATGGACAGGGGCTCCTCTGTCCTTTCTACTAAAACGTTTCCATTTAGATTGTTTAGGTAAACCCAGATGGACTTTTTTCATGCATAGTTCCATCAAATCATGATAAAACAGGGCTTCTACCCATTCTGTTAAAGGTTTGCTGTATATAATGAGAACTTCTGCTGACTGGATAGGACTGGAGAGAAAGTTTGATTCATGGGAAATTGAGAATTGTGTTGAATTTCATAGACTATCTTCAATGAAGCCTTGACTTTCTTTCCCTTTATGTCTCCTCTATCCCATGAGTCTCTTTTTTTTTGTTGTTGTTTTAATATCTTTGACTTTGGCCATTCAAGAGCTACCTATATGAATGAAACTGCTGAGTGTGTATGTTGGGCAGCCCTTTCTCAGCATTAAGTTGCACAGAAGCATTAGTATGTTTTGAGTAGGTTCGGTTAATCTTTGAAAGTGGTTTTGAAGTTTTTAAGAAATATTCTCATATAGTTGTCACTGGATCCTGTTTTTGTGGTGACTTCAACAGCTGAGGTTTGCTGAGGCCACATGTGCTGACTCCAGGTGCCCCCCTTAGCGGCACGCAGATGCCTTGTAGCGCTGCTTGGATGAGGTTTGGGAGAGGTGTGAGGCAGTGAGCAGCTGCAACCCGTCCAGTTCCAGGCTTGTAACGCATTCCATTACCTTCCTAAGTTCTGTTTCATTTTAAAAAGTGTGTTTCAAGATAATAGCCTTCTCTGTCATTTTAGGCAGCAGTTGAGAAAAAGTATCAATGTGTATGCATTTTTTTATATATTTATACACTGCAGTGGTCATCTTTAAAATCAACTTAACATTTTATAGTAGTGACAACACTTCAATAGACTGAGAGTCTACATAATTAGAACACTTAAAGGTTCAGAGGTATTTTTATATTTGTTGAATCTCATTTTTGCTGAGTCAGTTAATTTTGCTAATAACAGAAGGGGGGACAAATGAACTTGAGGGCTGGCTCTGAAATGCCCTTTTACAATTACAGCCGATGTTGTCTAGCTGCTCCTAGACACCTCCAAGCCAGACCTGCAGCTGACTCAAGTCTCCCCTGGTTTTCCCTGTCTTGCAAAGATGTCCTCTTTATAGCTGTCGTCACAGTATGGCTGGCCGCCAGATGCAAAGGCAGTCTGTCCCACATTCCAGATTCCAAATCACAAAAGAATTCTGCTGCTCCTGGGGCTAGCACCGTGACTGACCCAGCACCGGAGCTGAAGTTGCTGACCAGAGAACGCTGGTATTACCTCTGAGCTTCTGAGAGAGCTCCAGGGAAGCAGTCTCGGAAGCTCTACCTTAGCTCCCCAGAGCTGGGCTCTCTTTGGGAGATCCCATCTTCTGGCTCCCACTTCCTGGCCCCTAAGGCTCCCTGGGTGTGGGAGGACAACATGCAGACCCTCCCTAGTCAGGGCCCAGAGCCTCACCACAGCACTCCCTCAGACCCCAAGCAAGCTACAGCACACAGGGAGGCAGCCACCCTTTATTCTGCTCTTAAGGCTTCCTGCACAGGAACGTCACTACTGTCTGTCAGTCTGCAGTTGCTAGATCCTTGGGTCCCATAGGTAGGCCAGTTCTGTCACATCTGTATTTCAGTAAAGATTTCTACACAACCCTTCTCTGAAAACAATAATCTTGGGCTGTGGGTTTGGTTCTTGAGGTAGTATGGATAGGAGAAGTGCATGTCGCATCCCTTCACAGATGTGGTGCTCCTGATGGGCTCCTCTGTGCGCTTCTCAATGTTCATGTAGGATATCAGTGGAACATGTCACTTCAAGACAGTTGCTTTGAACTGAAGTTTGGTCTCTTTCCTGCCTTGTGATGGATTGTGTAGTAAGGGCTGTAGCTGTTACTTTCCTCTCTGGGCGGCGTCTTGCTGATTGAAGGACCTGAGAGCTAAGTAGGAAAGGACAGCATGCGACACAATGCAGACATCACCCTCCGTGAGTCTGGTGGCTTGTCACACCTGGGACTGTTTTGGAATTTCCCAGGGTGCTGGGTCCAGGAACCACCCCCATTCCTTTTGGTTTCCTGTCAGCCCACACAAGCCATCTTTTTTACAGACACCCTATCAAGGGTCTGTAGAATATGGGCTGGTCGCTCTTTTGTAAATAAAAGTTTATTGGAACATAGCCATGCCCGTTTGTTTATGTATCTTTCATAGCTGCTTTCCAGCACAGAAGAGTATCTACAACAGAGACCATATGGTCTGCAAAGCTGGAAAGATTTACTGTCTGGGCTTTTCAGAAAAAATTTGCCAGCCCTCCTTGCTTAAGAAAATAATCCTTTTTCAAGAACAAACTTTGCGTGGTTGATCTTTCTTTTGCCTCCCCGTCCTTCTTTTCTTTTCTTCTTTTTCCTCCTTATCTTCCCTCAGCTTTGTTCTTCCTTTTAGATTTCTTTCTTCTTGCTGCAGAAGAGACATGGCGTGTTGTTACAGCGCACTGAATACATCTCCTAACCCCTGAGCTGCTGCAGCCTCGCATCTGCCTTCTCCAAGCTGCCCGCAGTGAGGCCTCCGGCAGCCTCCAGAGTCAGGCCCCACAGGTGAGGAGGGCTTCAGAGTTCTCCCTGCAGCCCAGGCCTCTCATTTCACTCTGTCCTTATTTTAAGACCTGACTCTGGCTTCACATCTTGAGTGTTCCTCAGACAAGCCAAGATTTGGGTTTTGTTTGTTTGTTTGTTTTCAAAATTAATTGAGAATACTTTAGTTAGAGGCTCAGTTTTCTGAGCCCCATGTTTAGGGAAAATACGGAAAAGGCCTTTTCACAGAAGGAAAACAAAGTGCAGTCACTAACCCAAAGTACTCATTATATAATGTTTTTGACCAACTTCTAGAAAAATAAAAATGTATCAGTACTGATAGTTTTTTAGTCACATACTCTCCTTTCAAAATAACTTCATTAAAGGCAAACCAACAAATAAAAAAAATAGGGGCTTGCTTTGAACATGCTTTTAGGAAAGAATAGGAAATTGGAGCACATTAGAACCTGAGTATGACTGCAAAGTTGTCCATTGTGTCTTTGGGTAAAATCCAGTCGGCCTCCAAGCTGTTGGTCTTTCCTCTCCCCAACAAGTCAAGGACAAGCTTCTGTACTATTCTGCAAATTAAGTTGAATATCGGGTTAGTGAAAAAATTTCTGTTAGTGGCCCCAGAACAGTGATGATTTCAATTATTTTGAAACAGTTAATTATTATTTTGACTTCTCAGCTATTAATTTTTGTTTTCTTATGGCTTGATGTCCACTGAAATGCTGGAATTTTTTCCTACAAGTATGAAATCGTGTCTATGTATATCTCATTGGGAAGGCAGTCCTCACACGCTCAGCAGTAAGCATTCTTCCCCCAGCTTGCTCCCAAATCCTTTTTCAGGGAAGAAATGAAAATCAAAAGATTATTGTATTTAAAACAAGCAGAATTGTGGAAAGCTTTTTGAGGCAACCTTCAATAAAGTTCATCCCTTGAAATGTCAGAACAAACTGCTGCTCTACAGTGGACAGATTGGAAGACTTGAAGGTCTGACCTCTCTCCTTGAACGATATTAAGTCATACTCAGGCAGAAACCCAGAGCTCTCTGATGCCGCTTCCAACTTCGGGCTTTGCCCTGTTGTGCCGGGGGACCCAGAAGACCACCTGGGGCACTTCTGCAGACGGTATGCTTGCTCATGCCTTTGCTCTTGGAATTGAGCCAGCACTGGTCAGTTCCTTCCATTACCTCCCGTCTGCCTGAACTTCCCTTTCCCAGAGCACTGGTGGTGTACTGCTCGGTGCTCAGGAGACATCCTTGTCTTCGGGGTTCAGTGGGGCAGCTGTGTGGTTATGCCCACCTGGCAAGCACAGTGACGCACAGAGGCTTTCTCCCCTGCCTGAGACCAGTCCACGTCACACAAGGTACTCAGCAGTAGGCAAGGTATGTGAAAGAACAGGTTGCCTATGAAACAGCCAACAACAGCAGCAAAAAACAGGTGTTTGAGGTTTTATAATATACCAGAGGTTGGAGGAATGCATTTTACCTTTTAAAAAAAAAAGGATTGTATTAAAAAAAAAATAAATAACCGGGACCTACTGGGTAGCTGACACAGCCTAAAATATAAAATATCCACCACCTGGCTATTTACAAAAAAGGTTTCCTGGCCCTTGTAGTGTGTCATTTGAGGTCAATTGTGCAGTTAGGCACAAACGTTTTTCCTGCATTCCAGCCTCGCACCGTTTCTGTCCTTTCAGACGGGAGGGCATCTTGCCACGCTGTCTTGGCACACAGCCGTTCTTGCACGTTACTTGTGAGTAATGCTTGTGCGCTAAAGAAAAAGAAAATATTCCCCTTCGTTGATTGAATATTTGTTGAATCATGATCTCATCTAGTAGGATAAGTAGTTAAAACTAAAAGTACAACGTCTTTTAAGTCTTCCTCTGTGGCAAACAAATTTAGTAATGGACCTGAAGCCGAAATAGTGCCTCTCCTGGCCAGCCCTAGTGGGCTCCTTTCAGCCCCTAGCGCTCTCCTTTTCTTTTCCGTGTACAGTATATTTGCAAGCTCGCTCCTCAAGCTTTGGTCACTATTTGTGAATATAACTGGCCGGCCTGGGCCTGTTTGAACCTCGAATCCAGCCTAGCCGTTCTCAGCTCTCCTAGAAACACCAGCATGTTGATGGCCCTGGTTGGCACACCAGCAGCTGTAGCCTGAAGCAGCTCAGAGCCCTCCGGCCTGGCTCGGCTCATTTGGGGGAACCGTCCTAGACACCTCATCTCTTCCCTCTCTGCTTAGGCCACCCAGCCCCCTTCCAGGAGGTGTCTTCTCGGAAATGGTTTCCCGTCTCCTGAGCACGTCATTGACCACAGACGTGTCATACTAGAAGCATCTTTCTCTCCTTAATTCTTTATTTTCCTTCTAGAATTTAGCTGTTGGGTCCGGATGCTCCTTAGTTTACCAGCTTTTTCAGCCCACTTGTTTTCTACAATCTGCACTTCATGCTTCTTGCTGCTGAAGCTGTATGCAGTATTTGGGAGGTTGTGTGTGGGAAAGATGCTCTACAGACAAGATGCGCATAATTTTGTATATTGATACCACAGATAGGGATTTGTTTTAGAGCCGCTGTAGCTTAAGGCTATTAGTTTCACCAGTGTTCTAGGAGACTGTGATATGGACTATGGTTTCAAATACATTATATAATACATAGTTAGTTATACACCACACCGTGGAATTTATTTCACTGTGTAAATAGTGATATTTTCCTGTTCAAATGCTTCTATAGAAAATATTTATTTTAACAACAAAAAATTAACTGTCAAAAGGGCTTTCCAAAAAAGTGTTCTTTCTAGCCACTCCTCTTCCCCAATTACCGTGCTCATCCATTAAACCCCCAAACATCGTGAACGCAGAGGGCGCAGCCTTGAAACCTTCCCTCTGTTTGGGCATATGCAATGTGGATTGGGAACCTGAGTGCTTCCCCCCACTGCCATCCATCCCAGAACAAAGTGGGCCTCCTACCACCGGTATGGCTGTGCCAGGCATGGCACCAGGGCTTGCCTCAAGCAGCCCACATTTTGCATACGCAGTTAATATCTTCCAGCTGTCCAACAGCCTGTAGAGGGAAATGAGCCTTAGTTGTAACCCCAAGGAAATCCAAACCCATACCTGTGGGATATGGAGAAACCACTGGCTGCCTAAAGAAAGCATTAAGATAGGTTTTAGTCTTTCTCATGTTTGTGAAAGACACACACCTATTCACATTCATTAACCGTGGGAGATCAGTGTGTTTCCTTCTGCACCTTGGCAGCACTCACGGACACCTCAACTCTCCTCCTCCTTGTCCTCCTCCCTGTTTCAGCAAGCATCTGTGCAGACGTGGGCCAGTCCCACCCGTAACCCGTGGTTACAGAATGAGACCGTCTGTTCTAAGATGTGTGCAGCTTTTACTTCTCAGGAGTCTTGGTCTGCGATTCACAGCACCCCTAGATGTAAAGGAACTGATGGCTTTATGATCATGTTCCTCTTCCCTGTGCCCCATTCCTGGGCACCTCTGTTTGAGTCATGATTCTCGTTCCGCCCAGCAGCTGGACTGAGAACCGAGGCTCTGGGACTGCAGAGTGCTTGGGACTGGACACACGGGGGGTTTTGTCCTCCAGTTGAATTGTAATTTGCATGTGTTCTAATGGCCTCTCTTTTTTCTAACAAATGAGGAGGACACTTGAACAGTAATGCTGGAGAATGTTTTTTCTAAGTTACTATTTGTAAGCAAATCTGATTTTAAGATGAAATGTGAAAGGGTAACTAGGTGCCAGGGAATTTAGCACTGAACTAAACAGTCAACACTTTTTTAACCTTTGCAGGAGGAAATAGATTTTGCTCTCATCTAATGTTCACAAGAAGTAATGTTGTAAATAGTTTTTAAAAAATATTTATTACATGTGCTGTATACAGATTCACGTTCTGAGTGGTGTTGGTCTGCACTGTAGTATTGTAGATGGATATATTTTGAGCAGTGGACTTACTTTCATAACACAGTTCACACATGGAGAAAGAACAGAAACCAGCAGGTTGAGAGCTGTTTGGGGCATTTGATCTGTAATGCTATATCAATCCAAGCTTTAACTGCCCCCTCTTCTCTTCTGGTTATGTTATATGTTATATATATTATACATACATATATGTATGTATAATATATATGATAAACTGGTCAGTTCCCAGATCTGCAGAGCAGATTTCCAGGTGTTCTTTCTGATGTGTTGCGCATAAGCAATAAGATCCTAGGAAATAACATTTATTCTGGGCTCTGCGTTGGCCCTTGTCTCAGAGGATAGGGTGGGGGTAGAACAGCTCTTGCTAAGACCTCTTGCCTTTGCCGGAGAGGTGGCTATACTTGAATTGTTGCTCCTGTTTGTCTGCACGCTGCTGCTTGTCATACAACTCTTAGCAATGGATGAGAAATCTGCCAGCACCAGACACATCAAAATTTGGGCATGGAGATTGAAAAATGATCATTTTTCCATGAATTTGTAGGGCTTCTAGAATCTAGTTGAGGCAAAGCTCATTTGGCTGTAAACATAAGAATTTTTTATGTTAGGAATTTAAATTGCCAGCTAAAAGTCCTTTGAGTCTATCTGCCCTGCCTTTGAAGATTAAGCCCATTTCCTGGGGTCCTCCTCTGTGCCTGGGTTTGAAATGTCTGGGGTAAAAACCCTTTAGAGCTGAGCGAGGCAGGCAGTCCCGCTTCCATGGCTTCCAGCGTGCCCAGTTCCACAGCTTTCCGAGCTGTTTAGCAGCCTCTCCTGTGACCGTCCTAAACTTTATGAAAAATACCCCACACCCAAATAACCATGAATAGAATAATGTAGTTTTTTAGACTTTTGGGATATGTCTTCTCTTTTGTATTTATGATGGTGTTTGGAATTTTTCACTAGTGTTTTTTTAGATTGAAGTGGGTGCGTTAGGATAAAACTTTCCATTGCTGAGCCTGAAAGCAAGCAAGAGGAAAGAAACTGACCTATATTGTGTCATTGGGAAGGTGACTACTCGTGGTGGTGGGAGGGCGGGGAGGGGGCATTGTAGATTATGTGGGAGTAAAATAGAACTATGGCCTGAGGCTTCCCAAGTATTATTACCTTGTAATAAATAATCCCCTTATTAGCCTCACTTAATCTCAATAGAAGCCTGCTGTTTACCCTCAGGGAACAAGTAGTTTTCAAAATTGAGCTCCTCCAAGGTCACTGGCCAGTGCCTGTGTGGAGGCACTGGTCGTCTTTGTGAACTCATGGCATTATTTTCCCATATGCATTATGATACTAAGAAATTCAACCCCAACCTATATGAAAAGCACAGCCCAGGGTCCTACTTCAGGCTAGAGTCAATGCCTTTCAGGGGCCAGGGGGGCATAGGAGGCCCATGCAATTTAACTGAAGCTCAGGTGCCGTGTTGGGTTTTTATTCTTTTTAGGCCACGACCCTTCAGAATGAGATTAGGGCAGGGGCTGCTGATCCGGCTGTGGATCCAGGGAGCTCTAAGATGAATCTCTACCGTTCCTTTAAGGTCTTTCTGGTTCCTCCCAGTGTTGTCATTGCCGAGGTCAATCTTGTAGTTGTTCAGATGTGCTCCTTTTTGCTGTCTTGTGAGTCTTAGCCAGTGATCCAGATGCCCAAGGAGAGAGTCTCCGGAGGGCCTAGCCCCTGTCCGGTACCAAGCGTGTGCTCCTAACCTATGCGAAGGTGGTCTTTCCAAAAGCAGTGAATTGAGAAATTCTGCAGATGGTAATCTGGATGATCAGCGTGTATCTCTTGGGCCTGGATTTCCATGATGTTAGTGAGTGTAGGAAAATACTGTGTCTTTAATGGATGAAAATTCAATGTATGCTGTGAATTTGTTGGTTTGAAACATTGAAAAATTTTCATTAGACAATGTTTACATACCTCACCTGAAGAACCTTTGAGAGTGTATATATGAAATTTAAAAATATATTAAGTTGCTTTAAAACAATATGTATAGCTATAAAAGTTGGAGTTATTTTAACTTTGAATATGTACCACGTCTCTTAAATATTGGAATCTGTGGATTTTTTGTGCTTCTGTGTTTTACTTTCCTATTAGGCCATATAGGAAACTGTGTTCTTGTTACTGGTAAAGGGGCCCTCACTGAAATCCAAGCTTGGAAGGATTTCCTTTGTTGTTTCAGATTTTCTTGTTTGGGTTTGAGGGATGGGGTATGGAACTAGAGGATGTGTGGGAGGGATTTCTCTAACATTGACATCTATTCCATGAGCTTTTTCTAGGCGCTTATTTTATTGCAGCGTATTAAACTTCTTTGATATTAAAGTGTGTTTGTGTAGTTACTGGAGAGGGAACAGAATGCATGGAAGCCCGGTATTACACTTGCAGCCTCTGGCGAAGTTGAGAAGTTGCCAGAAGGAACAAAAAGCAATACTTCTTTGTACTTTTGCCTCAACCGTGGTGTCGGGACTTAACGGAGCACTGTTTGGTAGATCTGTGGCCATTTTGTGAGGTATGCCTAACTTCAGGGGCAAGAGAACACCATGGACGATTCCTTGGGAATTCCCACCGCAGACTTGGAAAGGCGCCCATGCTTCATCCTAGGGGCCGAGAGCAGCTGAGCCAGGTAAGCCACTGTTAAATTTGGGGGTGATCCGTACAGCCCCCGAGGAGGGCTGCCCCCATTCCCTAGAGTCCATTTGGGGCCTGGCAGAAAGCTGGCAGGAAATTCCTGCATTTCCTAGCCTTGTGACCTGTTCCACTGTGTTCTTTCAGTTCTGCTTGAGCGGGGTTCGTGTAAGCATCCAAGGGGCAGTGATTCCTGTGGAATCAGCCATGATTTCATTAATAAGTTAGAGGACGGTGGCCACTGACACGCAGAACTATATCCAGTAAACATAACCCTGCAGCTGACGATCGGGCTACCTCTCAGTCTGGATTAGGAGAGACATCTTGTTCCGTGTTAGGACTTTTCGTTGTTAAAAGAGACTTCTTTTCCTCCCATATTGATCCTACGGTAGAATATCTAGACTGTATCTCAGAGGTGCAGACTGACTGGCTGGGGGTGAGGGACCATCTGGAGAATTCTCTCTTGAGAGCGCAGGGCATCGGGACAATAGGGATGCATTAGCGCCGATCTCAGGAAAACGAGGCAACACGAGTTGGAAGCGTGGTCATTCATTCTTCCTGTTGCTTCCACTCCCCAGCCAAGCCCTGCTATGCCCGTTTCCTTGGCTGGGGATTTCCTTTGAACTGTTAAATTTGCTCCTTACTTCACTTTAACTCAGAGGTTGTAAACTGGTGGCTCACAGATGTGTTTTACTCAGCCTAGTGTTTAAAAACTTATACACTATGGGTGTTGGCATAAAATTTTGGTTTCTGACTTCTCTTTTAGAAAATGATAGTGAAGGGACGCCTGGGTGGCTCAGTTGGTTGGACGACTGCCTTCGGCTCAGGGCGTGATCCTGGAGTCCCGGGATCGAGTCCCACATCGGGCTCCCAGCTCCATGGGGAGTCTGCTTCGCTCTCTGACCTTCTCCTCGCTCATGCTCTCTCTCACTGTCTCTCTCTCTCAAATAAATAAATAAAATTAAAAAAAAAAGAAAAAAAGAAAATGATAGTGAAGATCTGGTAAAGTTAGTGCATGGTAAGAATCCACTGGAGCTCAGGAGATTGGAAAGTGTGCCTTTAAGGTCACCACAATCCCTTTTTTCTTTAACAGTACGGAAATAGGTCTCTTTATCAGAAGTGATACAAACAGTGGGCCAGACGGGCATGTAGCCCATTGACTTACTTAGGTAACCCACTGTCCAGACACTTGAGCTTACAACCGTATTTTAACCCATTTTCTCTCCTATACCCAGGTCATTACATTGCTTCCCAAATGGCTAATTGCTTTGCAGGCACTGCTGTTAACCATCACTGCCCACTTTCAAGGTGACCACGTGCTGTTAAGGTATGACGGGCAACCATCATTATGATCTAGTGGGAAATCTGTCTGTAGTTGTGGCAACAGAGGAGGGCCAGCTGGGTTCCCTTGGTGGTAGGGGCCTTGCCCCGCCTGACTACCAGGGCTGGGTCTCCCCTAGATGCTCATATCATGCATCCTCCAAAACTCCTAAGAGCAATTTTGCAGTCTGAAATCATAGTGGAACTACCATAGAAGTATGTTTGCCTTCTTTCTCTGCTGATCCCTGTGAACCCCTGGTTCATGGTGACGGGTTAACCTTATAGGACAGTTTCAGAAGCCACATTGGTTTCTTTCTTTTTTTTTTTTTTTTAAACCAACTCCACACATAAGAAGGGAAATCATCAAGATTAGAGCTGAGATCAATGAGGTAGAAACCAGAGATGCAGTAGAACGTATCAATGAAACTAGAAGCTGGTTTTTTGAAAGAATCAATAAGATCGATAAGCCACTGGCCACACTAATCCAAAAGAAAAGAGAGAAAGCCCAAATTCATAAAATTGCTTTCTAATCAGTAGCCCTGATGAACTGAAACCTTCAGAGCCAGGTCAAATGTGGGTGTGGCTCTGTTGGCAAACACGAAATGTGGGTGTGGGAAACACTTGAAGGGAAACAAGGCTGAGCAGCCTCTCCACGTCTCTGTGTATGCTGTGCCATGCCTGGGTCTGCCTATCCTGACATCCCCAGGGAGCTCTGACCCAGCCGTCCCCCGGGACTCCCCTTCCTCCTTCAGGAGGAACCCATCTCCTCTGCCACTTCAGGAAGACCAGAGAGTTCCAAGGGCAGATGTCCTATATGTGCTGCATCTGAGGGCCATCTCTGGATTATGGCCAGTGTGTGGACAGCTCAGAAACCCCCAAGCCCTGGGAGGCAGCCATGTCAGCAGCCCCGGGCTCATCTTTGGTGCAGAAAAAGAGATCAACAAGGCAGAACCTGAGTGAATCAGTGTCATGTTCACATGGAAGACAACAGACAATATATCCAGCACGTTCTAGAACAATTCTAGGGAAAGGGTGGGTGTGGCTCCCTCACGGGCCTGTTCTAAACCAGTCTCTCTAAAAGAGTGACAAGACTGCAGAAACCCCTAAACAAAATGTCACCACCACACCGCACCTGAAAAGCAAAAGGAGACACCAGATATTGACTTTAACATATAAAAATACTGTAACAAAATGAAATACAAATATATATATTAGAATCTGTTAAGTATTCTGTATAAAGAGATACTTTCGTGGTTAGGCTAATAGCAGGCAAAAAGGAGACGAGTCTGGCCTTTTCCTGACACCTTCACAGGAAGCCAGGGCTGCTGTGGCCAGCAGTGGCAGCAGCAACCCCAGGACTTGTCCTGCTTGTGTCTCTTCAGCGCGTATTTAATGGAGAGAGTCAGTGGCGACATGAAAGCGATCGAAGGTCTTTACTGAAGGGGTGACCAGGTATGGAGGTGGTTTAGCAGAGATGATCTGGCCAGAGCCTTCTGGGCCTCAGTGCGAACAGGCAAGCGGAGTGCTGATCCGGCTCCTTAGCAACTTGCAGGTTGGTGGGTAAGCTGAGGGAATGTGGATCTGGGCCACGGAGCTCGGCCCCCTGCTGCCTGCACTCCTGTGGCAGAGCCCAGCCTTCCAGCTTGGCAGAGGGTGAGCGTGGGGCCAGGCTGGGATGTGGGGTGTCACGGGGTGGGTGAGGGCCATGGCCAGCTCACAAGGTACTCCCCGTGAACAGACCCCCCGACCCCCTGGCATGTGGGAGTGCAGGACTCCTGGCAGCCATCACCTATCTGCAGGTAAAGAGGCTGCTGTCGGTCGGTGCCCCTCAAGCCCAGGGAGCCTCATCTACTCCAGGGTGATGGGGAACAGTGATGGCCAAAGGCAGGTAAGTGTCTCAGGGCCGGTGCTCCCAGAATGCCTGTCTTCCGCACAAAGTGAGCTAGCTACACTTGAGCTTTCATCCACAGATCAGCACCTGCCTTGTGCTAGAGCTGCTCGCCACAGTCCCCCAGGGGCCCAGAAACTGTAGGTAACAGAGGGATGACATGCAGACCTAGGAGAAGTCTCTCAAAGCCCCCACTGCTGTGCATGGAGGGGAGGGGCGCTGCAGCTTGCTCAGAACTACAGTAGAGCCCTGTCCCTGGCAAAAAGCCGAGCCGGCCATGAGAACACCTCTGCACTTGGGCAGGACAGATCCCCTTTGCATTAGGGGACTTCCGGAACTCAAACTCACTGGCCAGAGCCCCAGTGTAGTGGAACATGCCAGGTTTCCCCAGTTGTAAGGGGCTCCAGCCCTCTGCTGTTCAGCATCCAGAGCTCCCTCCTCCCCTCCCCCTCCCCACCATGGTGGCTGAGGATATGGGCACAAGACCACCTCAGCCACACCACAGCCTGCTCCCCCAACCCTGTCTTCTGGTTATAGATGGAAGGGGTCAGGAAAGGGACATGCTCACTCCCCTTGCCCACTGCGGTCCCCTGGGGCCACACACTCTTGGGAAGACATCTGGGCAGGAGAGTGACCTATCTTCTAGTCAAGTTTGCTATTTAAAGATAAGCTTTTTGTGTTTTCTGCATGGAAAAGAAGGATTTGTAGTCACGTGGCCATTCAGTGACTCTTCAAAGAGTCTTTCCTTGCAAATGCCTAGGTGAGCAGCTCTAGCCTGGGCCAGTGTCTGTGGTTGGTTGGTTGGAGCCTTTGGCTCCTCTCTTCCCAGGCATCCTGTTTACTCCTGGGATGCCCTACATTCGTTTGTATCTGTCCAGTAGAGCAGCCCCATACCAGCAGCCCTTAGGCAGGTAAATACTTGTTGATGTGATGAATGACAGTGGATCTTCTGGCTCCTCCAGCCTCCCTTCTGGAGCCACAGTGGAAGGGTCTACATTGCTCCTACCTATGTTCAGTCAAACCACCTCACCATCTGATGGCTGAGGAGACGGAGGCCCAGAGTCACAGAGGCAGCAGAGGCTTCATGGTGCCTGGACTGCTGCTCCCTACTGGTCTGCACTGTGAGGGATCTGAGCCCTGTGTCCATGAGAGCAGACCCCTCCCTGGCTAGGGGCTGGGAGAACACAGCACCAATACCCCTTTGGTGGTCAGTGGCTGGATGGGGTGGTTATTCAGTTGGAGCCAAGAACTAACCTCCCCTTCACTTCCCTGCCCCCCCATTCTCTCTGGTGGGATCGCCACCCCAAACAGACCCAGGGCAAACTGCCTCCACCTTCCTTGAAGCTACTGTGGTCAACTCCTAACTTTAGGATTTAGAAGTCTGGTCCCAAGACCCAACTCCCTCCCCAGCCTCCTTCCCCATGGAGCAGTGGCTTCAGGGCTCCTCAGCCCAGGGGGCAAGGGTCAGTCCCTTCCTGGCCAGCAGGAGGGGCCCTTCCCCTCTGCCGCCTGCCCTACTGCTAGGGGATGCTGCAGCAGCAAGCAGAGCAGAGAGCCAGGCTGGCTACCCCAGGAGAGGCTTCAAGGTCATCCGCAGGGGGCAAGGGCCTTCTGAGGCCAGTATGGGCTACAGGTGAGAAGGAAAAGCTGGTTTGGGAAGGGGCCAGTCCCTTCTTCAGACCCAAGAATAAGCAAGCAGGGGGTGTCACCATTCTGCACTCTTGGCCTGACCTCAAGCACACATTCATTCAACAAATATTTATTAAGCGCCTATTTGTGCAAGGCACTTCTGGAGAGGGCAGCCTGCAGCCCGGGCCCCGCCCACCCATCCCGCCCCCAGTGCTGTTACTCCGGGAGGTTGGCCCAGGAGCCGCTCCACTGGACCACACCCCCAGCCCGGCTGCAGGCCACGGGGCTCCGCTGCTGCCGTGTCCCCTTGCCCACCGCACCCCTTCCTGTCCAGCCAGGCACTACGCGCAGACAGCACAGCCACACTTGGTGGGCTTCTCCACCTCCTCCGCAAAAGAGGTCCCGTCGCTGCACTCAAAGGTGAACTTCCTCCGCTTCAGCCGCAGGCCCTGGCAGCAGCCCTGACCCGGGCATGAGCCCCGGCACTCCACCCACGATAGCGGGCGCGTGGTCTGGCAGATGGCATAGCCCCTCTGGACCTGGTGAAAGTCCCGGACAGGGTCCCCCCGGCACTCGGACTCTGGATAGGACAGACACCAAGAGAGAGCCTCAGGGCCCACCCATGGGCCAAGGCCAGCCCAGGGGGAGGGCAAGTGGAGGAGGAGAGGCAGCCTCCAAGGACCAGATCCTCCAGCGCTCAGACTCCACCTCCGTCCCCACCAGACATGCACATGCACGGTCTTCCTCCTGGGCCCACAGTCCAGTGAGTTCAGGAAGGAAGAACTTTCTAGCTGCCAGGACCCTCCAGGACAGCGTGGGCTGCCAGGTAAGTGGGCTCCATGCAAGAGGAGGCTGGCAGCTGGGAAGGCAAGAATAGAGAAGGAAACTGTGCCAGGAGCAGGGGGTCTGCAGGACCCTGAAGGTGCTTGCGTTCTGGACTTCCCTCTGCCCAGCCTCAGCAGTCTTTATTCCAGTAGAAGGATCTTGGTCACAGGGGCCTGGGAAAGAGTTCCCAACCCTCAGACTTCTGCTGCTCCCAGGGGCCCAAGGTAACAGGGCCAAGATGTGGAGGTTTGGGCAGGAGCTGTTACCCTGGGAAGTCTCTTCTGTAAGGGGAGACCCTCAGCTACAGGGGTCATGGGTAAGGGGGTACATGCCCTGGGTAAGGGGGCTTCAGGGCAAGCTGGGCCATGTGTCTGGTGGTGGGGCTCAAAGCCCAGAGGTACTACAGCCCAAGAGCAGTCCAGGGTGCAGGAGAGGGGAGGGGGCACAGAAGGGGATGCCAGGTTTGGAGGAGGAAAAGTCAAGTCACTACTGCAAGTTGTGGAGAGGGCATGTCAGGAGGGGGCCCCTGACCTTGCTCACACAGCTCGCCCGAAAAGCCAGGGTCACACACGCAGTGTGCCCCCTTGGTGGCCGAGGCCTGGCAGTGGCCGTGGAGGCACCGCAGGCCCCCACAGGGGTCCACAAGTGCCCCGGCCTGGTTGCACAGAGCCCCCGAGTACCCATCCTGGCACTGGCAGTTGTAGGAAAGAGCGTCGAGGGGCACACACTTCCCGTGGACACACCTAGAGAGGACAGAGAAAAGGTACTATGAGAATAGGCTGCGACCAGTCCAGTCCTAGGGTACCCCACAATCCCAATCATGGTGTCAGGGGACGTTATATTGTACCCAAGAACAAAAGGGAGCAAAATGGGATTCTGTCGCCCTTGGCCACCCCTAGGGCCCTCTTCCTATTAATAAAAACTGAAAACTAGAAAAAATCAAAATCATTTGTTGGGCCACATGTTCCAGTTTGGAGGGGTTTAAGAATACAGTCCATACAGCAGCCCTCACCCTGGGGAGAGGAGCTGGCGGGCAAGGGAAGGGAACCTGCAGGTGGGGCAGGGGGTGAGGGCTCACTTGTGGCCATGGCAGGGCCCGTCCGCTGGTTGGTCACAGTGTAGGCCCCCCCAGCCAGCTTCACAATGGCACACGGGCCCCGGGGTGGCATTGGGCTGGCAGATGCCATGGAGGCAGTAGAGCTTCCGGCAGGGCTCACAGCCCGGCACCACGCCTGGCTTCATCCGTGTCTTGGTGAAGTCCTGCAGCTCGTTGTTGATGTAGAGGTTTCGGATGCAGCCATGGAAGCTGGTGCCATTGAGGATCTGCCACAGGCGGAAGGCGGCGGAGTTCACATCCACGGGCATCCCTGGGGGGCCGGGGGAGGGCAGGAGGGGATAGATCTGGGCTGAGGCAGGCTCAGACCATGCCTGGCACTCACCACTGAGGTCCGCTGGGCATCTGCACAGGGTTCCCTCTGCCCTCAGCCTCTGTCCTTCGGTCTCTGCAACCCTGGGCCAAGGTCCTTTGCCACCTTGGAGGGTCCAGACTCCTTTCCCGGAAGAAAAAGAAAACCTGCACCCTATATGACTAGAGCCCAGGGGCGGCAAGCCTGTAGCAGCCAGCTGACAAAGAGCCCCGGGTGCCTAAGCTCAGGCTGCCCTCGCCCAAGGCTCCTTCCTGCACTGTGGGACACCAGCTCTTACCTCCTTACTCAAAGAGCAGCCAGAGGACCTGGGTCTAGAACTTTGTCACCTGCTTTTGTGGTCGTCACAGCAACCCACTGAGGTCGGAATGGCTAAACCCCATCTGGTACTCAGTGACTTGCCCTAAGTTGTACAACTAATAAACCACAGAGCTGGAATAAGAACTCAGGGTTCTCTCCTCCCCTCCTGCCCAAGAGTCTACCAAAGCCCTCCACAGCACTGAGAAAACCCCACTATTGCAGAAACCCGACTTGTCTGGACCTGGAAATGTCTGCAGGTACAAAGCAGGGAAAGCCAGCTGGAGCACCCCAGCTGATGCGGGGACTCTGTACTGGAGCCTCATGCAGCAGCTCTGGGCCGCGGAGAGCTCTGAGGACCCTGAACACTTGACAAGCTCCTGCTGGTCCAAAGCCAAGAGGAAAGGTTTCCACTTTAAAACAACTGGGAAAGCTCCAGCTCCCCTTAAGGCCAGGCCTCAGCCAAACCCAAGGTACCTGTCCTCGGTCAGCCTGGACTCCAGACGGGAAGGGCCATCCACCAGTGGGCTGGAATACCCCCCAGCCCAGTGACCTGGGCACCAGCCCTCCTGGCAAGCCTTAGGCCAGAGAGCAACAGAGGCCCCACCTGGAATGGCTGTTGCCATCACTTAAGTGAGCCTCAGCCTCTCCCTGGGCCAGGTCCTTACCTCCCACATAGAGGGGGGCCTCGCTGTTCAGCGTGTAGTGTTTGCCAAAATTGTCCATGGTCATGGGACTGCCTCCATCGATGGAGAGATTCACCATCTGGTCAAACGTGACCAGCTCAACGGTATGGAACTGCCCATCATTGATTGTCTCGGCACTGGAAGAAGATGGGGTGCCCCCACCCCAGGGAATGGGCTTCAGTTTGGCCCATCTCTGCCTGGGCCCTTCCCCAGAAAGGCCACTGGTACGCAGCTGCTTCCCAAGGAATAACATGTCTAAAGGAGGAGGGTGTGTAGACGGTGGCCTAGGGCCTAGTCCCTCCTGCTTCCCTCCTTGGAACTCCCTGGGCAAAGCTGAGCAGTTTGGGACAGGGGTTTCCAACTTACCATCTCTCTCTTCCCCCTAAAGAAACCCCAGTGAGGAGGAGATAGGATAGGGAAGGGTGGGCCCACTGCTCAGGCCTCAGCTCCAAATGGGGCCGCACTAGATGGTTCAAAGGCCCTTCCCACTGGAGCAGCACAATTCTGGTGGTCCCAATAACTGCCTGCTCTTGAACCAGGAGACCCTGAGGGAGGGCACTGGGCATGATGGAGCCTTACCTGTAGATGGCAGAGCTGGGATAGCTGCCTGGGTCATAGCTGACACGCACATGACCCTGGTATAGCTCCACTGCAATGTGGTCATTGTCCCCATTGTACAGCAAGATCCCGTTGTCCTCTGCCGTGGAGACCTGCAGGGCAAGGGCACTTTCTCACCCACATAGCAGTGGCCCAGGGAGGTGGGGCAGATGGGGGATCCACATTTGGAAGACAAGTGCTATGTGCAGAGTGGTGGCCCCTGACAACCCAGCCTACCCAGGGGACACATCCTCCAAGGGATGCTGGCAGAAGCTAGTAGCCCCTGGTTCACATGCCATCCACTGCCAGTAGGAGAAGGCAGATGGACCAGCTGAGGCCTGGAAACTGTGTGCCAGGAGGGGCAGGTAAGAGACCTAAGGGCACCTGCCCAGAGAGGAAAGTCCAATGGACGTGAGGTAGCCCATTCTGTGGGCCTCTGGGAGCCACCAAGAGGACAAGTAAACAAAGGCTCTTAACAGCCATGACCACCCCAAGCTGGAAGGAGCCATTCATGAGGTAGTACCTGTCTCTGGAGCCATGCGTGCAAAAGCTGGAGCTATCTTAGAGGGAGGGAGAGCTCTACAGTGCTGTAGGGGCCACGATCCTGCCTTGTCCCTCTTCCCCCACCACTTCTTAGCAAAGTGGTAAAGCGACTCCCTAGTCGCATAGGGCTGGCACAGGGCCCAGGCTGGACCCAACATAGCACCCCATCTGGCTAGACTTCATGGCTGGGCCAGAGACAGGCAAGTGACTGAAGGCAGGCCAGTCAGAGATCTTCCCTGAGGTCGGTGACTGCTGTCCAACCAGCTGGCAGGGCAGAGCCTGCCATGGGACAGCAGGGCAGACCCACCTCTGGAGGTGCCAGAGGATGTGGGGGAATTCATTTCATCAAGCAGTTAGGCTAGCTGTGTTCTTGTAGTGTAGACAGTGAACGTGGGTGGGATGTGAGCGAGGTGATGAAATGGGGGCGCACAGTGAGCATGTTGGGAGGCTTAGGGGCTCTGGGAGCAAAGGAGAAAGACGTGGCTGCAGGGATGGGGAGTGCAGCTGGAGGCAGAGAGCTGGCCCAGGAGGACACGTGGACTTTGATCATTTCATCGTGCACCATTCCCTCTTCTCCATCCCCAAGAACTGCTGGGCAAACAGTGCCGTTCAAGTGGGATGGGCTTTTAGGCCTCCACAAACTGACCTTGGGAGACGAAATTCAAGACATGGAATGGCAAAGTAAGGCCCCAGGGCCAGGAGGCTAAAAATACAAGGTCAGAGCTGAAGCCCAGAGCCAACTCTGGCTGTGTTGCAGCCATATGGAGAGTGTGCAGTGCTGGAGACCGGTGCCGAGGAGCAGGCGAGACAGGGCGGCGGGCGAGGACCCCGAGACCACTTCCCCTGTTCCCTCCTTCCCTGCTCGGAGATTGCTTTTGTGACCCAGTAACCTTCCCACATCTGCTTTACCCACATCCAAAGGGTTTTAATTAACACAGGCTCCTCCCAGTTCTCCCAGGCAGGGATGCCTCTCACTGCTCTGACCTGCCCGACTCCCTTCTCTGACCGGGCACCCTGGGCATGACGCACCTGCAGCGTGATGTTGGCTCGGGGCCAGTTCTGCAGGTCCGTGAACTGCAGGTAGGTGTCCCGATCCACAAAGTTGACACTGAGCAGCTTCTCACACTCAGGGCCGCCAAAGCCTGGGAGGCACTGGCACACGGGCCCGCTGCCCTGGTCCACACAGTTGGCCCCATTCTGGCACTCAGTCCCCTCACAGGGGCTTCTGGGGGCGGGAGCAAGGGAAGGTACCTCACAGAACTGCCCACTGAAAGGGGAAAGATACAGGTCAGAGAAGGCCGAGTAAAGGGGCAAGGGGACAGTTTTCTCTCCCATGGTCCTGGAGAGAAATACTGAACATCCTGGGAAACAGAAGATGCTCCTAACGAACACTTTTCCCAAGAGAACTAGGAGCCAAAAGGATACGGAGAACAAGGTGAGAAACAAGTGTGGTCCCTGGAACAGCATCATCGCTCTCCCCTGGGCATCTGTCAGAACAGAAAACCTGAATCTGCTTAATAAGGTCGTGTGTACATTAAAGTTTGAGAAGCACTCATGGCTCAGGGCAGTCAGGTCTGCCAGCAAATCTACTATTGCCACAGGAGAAAAAAACAGACACAAGCAAGAGAAGACTCAAATGACTAAAGAAATAAAAGGGGACAGGACCACCAGCAGGGAGTTCTGACCCACACTACATCCCAAGCAGCAGGCCTCATGGCCTCTGAGAGCGGAAATGACTGACAGGTCTCTCTGTGGAGGAACGGATCCACAACTGTGGTCTGTCCATACAGTGGAATACTAGTCGGCCACAAAAAGGAATGTAGTTCTAATGCATGCTGCCACGCAGATGAAGCCCAAAACCATGATGCCAAGGGAAAGAAGCCAGTCACAGGAGACCACAGATGGTGTGATCCCACTTACAGGAAACATCCCAGACAAGCAAATCTATAGACACAAGTAATAGATTATTGGCTGCCTGGAGCAGACACTGGGTGGAGAGTGACAGACAGGAACAGAGTTTCTTCCTGGAGTAATGAAAGTGTTCATTATGGTTAATAGATGCTCAATCCTGATAGTATACTACAAGTCACTGAATTATATACAGAAACTGGGTGAATTATAGCTCAATAAAACCGTTTAAAAAAAAAAAACAAGACTCAAGGAGAGCATGGAAGGTAGCTGGCCTGAAGGAGGGGAGGGATGCCCCACCCCAACCTTTCAGAGAAGCCACCTTTATGCCAGGACGGGTCTTCATTGGCTCACTGGACAGATATGTGGCAGGCAATGGCCAGTACTCTGTACCCACTTCCCAGTCCCTCCACCAAACAGTTTAGGGACCCTGTGCTTATGATCTCAGTGACTGGGGAACTTTTCCCAAGGTCACCCACCTGGGGAGGCCTAGCCACGGTAAGACCCCCAAGATCCAACTTCCAGGCTCAGACCCTTACTCCCTCCCACCAGCTGCGCTTGGGCGCTCCTGCCAGCTCTCGGTCTGGAGGCTAGGAGGCCTCAGTCGCTCACAGTGCCCTGGGGCCACTCACCTGTAGCCCTCAGCACAGAGGCAGGAGTAGCTGTTGACTTCATCCACACACTGGCCCCCGTGCTGGCAGCGGTGGTCCCTGCAGTCATCCTCGTCCTCACTGCAGCTGTCACCTGCATAACCTGGTGCACACTCACACCTGGGAGGCAAACAGGGTTGGGGGGATGGGCAGAGGGGTGAACAGGAGTGGGGGGCAAACGGGTGAGGGAGAGGATTGGGGGGCAGTCAGTCCCTCAGAAGCCTGTGGGGCCTGGGGGCCATGTGTGTGACCGAGAACCTTAAGGCTCATGCATCTGTGGGACAACCAGGAGGTCAAACAGAGCCCTAGAGAGAAAGATGTCCCCCAGCGCATCCTGGGACCCTTTTCTGGTACAGGAAGAGAGCTTGTGTGGGCCTCTGTGTGGGGGCAGATTCTGGGCTGGGAGGTTGGCTATCCAGTGGCAGGAGAAGGGGGTCTCGTCACGGAGGACCCACCCCGACCACTGACAGCACATCCAAGGCCAAACTTCAGCCCCTCTCAACCTGCTCAGCAGAACAAGGCCCTGCATCGTAGGGCTCAACTAGCTCTCTTCAGCCTCCCTGAATCCACTGGACCAGCCTCCTAGCCCTGCTCCAGCAAACCTAGCGCCCCCGCTCAGGGATGCCAGGCCAGTTCCCAGCCCTCAGCTCTACTGTGCTGCTCCCATCACCTGGAGAGCAGCCATTTGCCTATCACAGACAGAGCACACTCCACCTAACTTCAGTCAGAGCCTTGCAAGACACTCCCTGCTCTGCACCCCCCCAATTAGGCCCACCCTGTGGTCAGACCTGTCTCTACTGGCAGCAATCCCCACCCCACCAGCACTTCCCTGCCTTCATGCCTATTGATTCTCGCACATCCTCTTCTCTCTCCCTGCCTCAGTCCAACCTGGGCAACACCACACCTCCCCCAGGTGTGGGAAACTCCTCCAAACTAAACTGCAAAATCCACAGCTCAATCACACAACCTGGCAGGCAGATGCTCTGCTCCTGCCTGGATGTGTTTTTTTTTTTTTTTTTTTAAGATTTTATTTATTTATTTGACAGAGAGAGATCACGAGTAGGCAGAGAGGCAGGCAGAGAGAGAGGAAGGGAAGCAGGCTCCCTGCTGAGCAGAGAGCCCAATGCCGGGCTCGATCCCAGGACCCTGAGATCAGGACCTGAGCCGAAGGCAGTGGCTTAACCCACTGAGCCACCCAGGCGCCCCTGCCTGGATGTTTTTATTCTGTTTTTCAAGCTGTTAAATACTTTTCTACCCAAATAATACATATACATACATATATGTACACACACACACACACACACACCCCTAAAGCCAGTTTACACCAGAATACTACTCCTTACTACATAAAATGGCATGATTTTCAGATAGTTTCTCTATTTTAGTTTTGTTTTTTTTTTAATATTTTATTTATTCCTGAGACAGAGCACGAGCAGGGGGAAAAGCATAGGGAGAGGGACAAGCAGACTCCGCCCTGAGCGACTAGGGCTTGTGCTGCAGTCTGAACAATGCTGCGGTAGCTAAGCCTCTGCCCACGTTCACCTTCACTCACTCACTCAGTGAATGCACTGAATGCCCGCTGAGTCCCAGGCACAGCGCAGTGAGGCCCGTCCTCCCTCCAAAGAGGAGGGTGGGGGTCAGTCCTGCTTTAGTCCACTACCTGAGGTCCAGCCCCTCATCTGAGCAGCCGGTGAACCCCTTGGTCTGCCACTGCTGCTCGGTCTGCTGTGCCAACCCCACCCCAGCAGCTCACGGGCAAGCGCGGCAGCTTCGGCTCCCATGCACCCCCTCGGTCTCAGACCAGGCCTCAGGAACCCTGCTCTCTTGCTTCCCGCCCCTGTCCGTGGGTGGCCCCTGCTGGACCGTGGGCTCCGTGGGAGGCTCCACTCCCCACCCTCACCTGAGTCCCTGGGGTTTGGTCCCTCAGCTGCAGGCTTTCAACCCTGGCCACCTGTGCTGTCCTGACTGGTGGAACGGGTCCCAGAAATGGGACTGTGTTTACAAAACTGCCGTTGGAAACATTTTAAAAGCCCACGACCTTCATGTAGTCTTCTTCTTGTGACCATGCACTTCCATATAAGCCAGTAACAAGGAAGGCGACAACAGACAAAGACCTCTTATCCTCTTAAAAGACAGGTTTTGCAATTCTAAAATTTTGGGATTTTGGAAAGGCTATACAAGGCCTAAAGCATTATGTAACACAGCAATGGGATCTGGGGCAACCCCTTAGTTAAACATGTTCACATTTCTGCAGCAAATTCTACGTATGTTCAAACTACATGGCAAGAATAGTGACCCTAAGTAGCTTTGTAACCGTGTGGGTCAGGTTTTATTACCAAATATGTTCTGGTCAGACCAGATTTTGCTATCAAGTGGGCTTTTGCCTTTCAGAGTTTTGTGCATTTTGTATTTGCGGGGAGGAGAAATAGTGGATCTGGAAAGCTAAGAGCCCTTTACAGAGCACCTACCAGATGTCAGTCTTGGACGCTTTCTTGGCGCTTTCCACGTGTTTGCTCATCTGACCCTCGCAACCACCCCAGGAGGGAAGCCACCGGGAGGGGGGCCCACTTTGCAGAGGGGAAGACAGGCTCAGAGCAGTCAAGGCATCCACCACTAACCTGTCCCCACACTGACTCCCAGGGACCCTGTGTAGCCAGGACCAAACCCACTTGACAAGTAAGGAACTAAAACGGGGAGAACAGAGATGAGGGGACTTCAAGGCCCATGCCCTTGTCTGGCCCTGAAACCCGGCAACACTGACCTGGGCCCGTCTGGAGTACCCACACACTGGGCCTCGTGCTGACATGGGTTCAAATCCGGGGAGCAGAAGTCCACCAGCTGCTCACAGGCCCTTCCTGGGGAAGAAGGAGGAAGGAGGAGAGAAGCTGCTGCCATGCTCTGCCAGGCAGCTGGGCCAGCAGAAACCTGCCGCGGCCCTTCCACTGCCAGGAACAGGTTCAGGGCGTGAAACCCACCGCGCTTACCGGTGTACTGCAGGGGGCACCTGCAGCTGTGGTTGCCCACGCCGTCCACACACACGCCCCCATTGGCACAGGCGTGCTCCCCACAGTCGTCCGTATTCACCTCACAGGTTGGTCCTTCAAAGCCGGTGGGACAGGAACATCTGAGGGCAGCGGGTGAGGAGAGCGCACCAGGTGGGCCTGAGTCAGGCCAGCAGCCTTCCTGAGGCACCGGTGGAAGCCCATGTCTCCTGGGGACTATCCTCATCTCAGAGCTCTGGTCCCCATCTCGGGCCAGGCCCTCACTAGGTGCTGGGGTTAGAGTGAATCAAACAGCCCTGGACTCTGGGAGCTTACTCACAATCTAGTTGGAGAGACAACGAGGAGATAGGCAACCACACGAGAGTTGGGAAGTCCTGGGATGGTGCCACACGGAGGCTGGGAAGGGTGGGCAGAAGCCGGGGACACTTAGCTCATACATCAGGGATGAGGTGAGAACAGGGCTGGAGGGGGAGCAGAAGTCCGCTCGTGGAGACTTCCCCCAGGGAGCACCCGGGGTCTTCCAAGTGATAGGTGGGTCAGAGAGGTCTGAGAATTTTCCAGATGCTTCAAGTTCTGCACAGAACTTGAACTGTTGCCTGAAAAGACCTACTCCAGAGCTTCCGAAACGCACACACACCTCCCCAGCCTGAGTGTGAGCTGGAACTGCGGAGCCTAAAACCCTCACACACCAAATAAAGGGACAATTAAGAAGGCAGAGGTTTCCCGACTGGACAAACACTTTTGCAAGACATTCCAGTTCTGTGTATTTAAAAAAAAAAAAAAAATCACTGAATGGTCAGCTGATCGAGCATTAAAAATAACTTTTGATGACAGATCAGTCTGGGGTTTGGGCATAGAAACTCGGAAGGGTTTCAAATGATTGAGTGACATGCTACAATAAAACTTCTAATCCCAGTGATTTATGTGCACAAACTTTCCAACATTTCTAGCTGTCTACATAGATAAAAAAAAGGAACATGTTGGATGCTGAGCCTTCTCTCATTCTGTCCCATTCACCCTGGGACACAGGAACCAGTTAGAAGAAAAGCACACACAAAAAGCCCCACCTAGCTCATTACAAGTCGTAACATTTTCCTTTCATGTATAGCAATTTCCAAAGTTTGTAGAGTTGGGTTTCGATTGTTGCTGATAATGTCATTACAATTGTTGACTATTGTAATGACAACTCTGCAAAGGATACTTTTCAGAGGTTGATGGTGACAAGAAACAAAAATCTATAAACTTATATCCCCACATGGGTGGCAGAGAAGTAGGGCAGCGGGCTTACGAACAGACTCAAGCATCAGAACATAGACATTGGAAGAGAAACAGAGGTGGGGGTGAGGAGTAAAATCGAAATACTAGTTTGAGGAGAAAAGGAAAGAGATAACAGGTTTAAGCTGTTAAATGAGCTTGTTGGGGTGATTTTTAAATGGGATCAAATTGCTGTGTTCATCAGATTCCACTGGAAAATGATAAAAGTGAACTAAAAAGGGAGATTTTTAAAGGTTCACATTTACAGTATCCTGGAAATTGACTCTTTTATAATAAACCGTTCAACTTACACTGAAAAATGCTGGCTGTCACTCTAAGAACGTACAAGAGGAGATGGAGTTTAAACACCTGTTTGGCGTGGGTGAATGTGCACAAAGGTAAGAAGCTCAGAGTTCCAGTTTGGAGGGGGCTACCCCAGCTGCACCTGCCCTCTGCAGAGGGGTCCTCTCCGCCCCCCAAGCTCCATAGAACACCCCTCCCCAAGAGTCTAGCAGGTGTGGGGGGGTGGGCTGGATGGAGCGGTTGCCAAAGCCCAGAGGAGGGGGGGGAGACGATTATAAGGACGCTGTTTCCAAGGTGAGGGCCTGTGAGAGCCTGTTTAGTGTTTTATTTTTTACATCTGGCCATTCGGGTTTGCAAAGGCAGGTTTGGCCATTCTTGCCAAGCAGATTCTACATCATTTTCCAGAGAGCAGATTTGTTCGCTTGGCAGTTTATTTTCAGCAACTAAACACTATATATTCCTCTGGAAAAACTCTGGGTCCAGGAGAGCTCTGGGGAGGTGGGGGGCTCCTTGAAGGGGCCTGGGGGAAATCCCTGGTGGGGGCGCTTACGTGGGAAGGTCAGACAGGAGTCAGGAGGGCTGACCCTTCACGAAGTCCAAGGCGGGGTGGGCATCGGCTACCCAGGTGTGACCAGTCATGGGGAGAGGCCACGGATGGTGCACCTGGGACTTGCCCCACCTCTGGGAAGGCCTCCCCTCCTGTCTTGCGGTCTGCCTGATACCAAGCAGCGGGCAAGGGGCCCTACCTTCAGGCAACATGGGCACAGCAAGCAGCTGTTTGACTTCAGGTCAGAGGCCTTGGGAGTTAGTGGAGATTAAGGGGGTTTAAAACACCCCTGCACTGCCCGTCAGCATTGCCACCACATATGCCCTTGGCCACGGATTGCCAGGACCATCAGAAGACCCTCTGGCCCCTGGCACGAGCAGGGAGAGGCCTGGGGCAGGGATGGGCATGCCGCACAGCTCTGAGCCCCAGCCCTCCGTGCTGCTGAGACTCAGCAGGCCCCCATCTCTCCGGGCAACAGGGGTCCCCCATGGCATGGAGGGGTCTCTAGCTGCCCTCTCCAGCACAGCCCCACCTCCTCCTCCAACACAGGGAGCGTGGGGCCATCCCATTTGGAGGAGGGAGGGCACCCAGGCATGGGTGCTAGACCTGTCAGCACCCCTCCCACCAGGTTCTGCCCCCAACCCCAGGCAACTCACATGAAGCCAGCATTGTCGCCCTCCTGGGGGTGGCAGGTCCCTCCGTTGCCACAGGGGCTGCTGGAACAGCTGTCCAGGGACACCTCACAGTTTCGTCCCTGGGGGGGCAAAGTGAGTGATGAGGACCTCAGAGAGAACCAGGGATTGCTGTGAGCCACAGAAACAGCCAGCCCCGCAGCAGCAAGCCGCCCTGGCCCAGGAGTGACCTTTTCCTTCCTTCCTTCCTTCCTTCCTTCCTTCCTTCATTCATTCATTCATTCACTTGTTCACATGTTGGGTCATTGATTAAACACTCCCTCACGCGCCTGCCCTGGACACGGTGGGCCAAGCGGTGAACAAGCCCGTCCAACCCCGTCTTTCCTGGAAAGCACAGCCCTCCTCCTCCCCGGGCCCAGCCTCCCCTCACCTTATAGCCGCTGGAGCAGGTGCACCTGTAGCCCTCAAGGGGGTCATTATGGCAGGTGCCCTCGTTCTGGCACGGGCTGGACAAGCAGGGATCACACTTGGCCTGGACAGCCAGGGTTGGGGGACCTGAGGCAGGGGGGAGGTGTTAGAGCAGAAGGGAGAGGAGGGCAGGACAGCCCTCAGGGAGAGCAGCAGAAGTCCTCTCCCCAAGGAAATTTTGGGCCTTCCCTCTATTTCCTCTGGGTCACATTCACGCCCTCCTTTCTCAGCCCCCCTCCCCTCGGCCTCTATAAAGTGAGGTTAGTCGCAGCACCTGCCTTGGGGGCCATGAGGACTAAATATGCTAATTGGAATATACTCAATGGGCGGGCGCTGGAGGCCCATGGAGCCCCCACATAGCGGTCAGGGCAAAGCCATCAGTGTGAGGGCGTCACAATCACAATGACCGTGGTGGGCTCTGGCTCCCGACCCCAGCCCCATCCCCAAGGAGCAGGAGTCCGCAGGCAGCCACCTCAGCAGGGAGGGGCACGGCTCTGCGAGGGGCTATGCTTAGGAGGAAAAAGTACATTTGCCTTCAAGTTGTTTCTCTCCAAGGCTGAATGGGAGGTGGGGGGCCTCTGTCCCATCACCACAGTCAGGACCTTCTCCAGCCCCTGCAGGACTCACGCGTCCTCTTCCCTGAACTTGGAAGTGGGCCAGGAGCCAGCAGCCAGGCTGCCAGGGGCACCACCTGTGAGGGGAATGAGGACCTCACAAGAATAAAACTCGGGCTTCCACTCCGGTCTCCTTCTAGAAATGGAGAAATATTGGTCCTGCTGAAGAGGCGTGAGCCTTAAAAGAGACAAACACTTTTCACTGGAAGGAAGCATGAGTGGATTTCCCAGGTACTGGGATTCTGTTCCTTCCTCTGGGTGCTATTTCCCTGGTGTGTTCAGTCTGAGAAAATCCAGGGACCCCCCCCCACACTTATGATCTGTGTACCTTGATGTTATGAATGTTATATTTCAACAAAAAATTTTCTTAACTTACCAATACCATGTAATAACCATTAGTTAAATACTGAATCAATGTTTTGCTGCCAACAGCCAAGCCACAGATCAGGGCCCTCTGAAAGGTGACCCCCGTGACAGCAGCCTGCAGGCCAGGTGACCATTAACCCAGGGCTGTCAGTTTCATTTCCGATGGAGGGCTGTGAGCTTGCAGAGTGCAGGGGCTGGGCCCCCTGCTAGCCCCCCGGGGCACACAGCTGGACCTGGGGCAGCCCTCAGCCCCCTCCCTCGGCTCAGCAGGGCTCCCGGGCCATCAGTCAATCAGCCAATCCACCTCTGAAGGAGAATTTCCAGACACCCCAGGTGAGGCAGCTTCACGGCAAAGTGTGTGAAGTCTCCAATCACTCTCAGGCCCTGTGTTTCTGCAAATGTCAGGAGAGTGACAGTGGGGTCCAGTGGCTTGGGGTGGGGTGGGGGGGATCAGGGCCAAGCACAATTTCTACCAAAGGGAGCCCTGGGCCCTCCTGCTGCTGAGAGGCTGGGAGTGTCGGGAAACGCTGCTACTATTTTTATTTTCCTTACGTAACCCCAGGGAGAGGGATTAAGGCCCTCACCGCCTGAGCTGTTCGACCCAGCTTTTCTCGTTCGCTGGACATCAAGAATAGAAAGAAGATAGCCATGCTAACAAGCAGCAGGCCCATCATTCCTGCCACCTGACCCCCCACTCAGCTGGTCACCACAGGGACACAGGAGACCCTGGAAGGCCTTGCCAGAATTAGACAGGTCCCGTAGGCCCCCGGCAGCAGGTGGTGGGGACGCAACCGTGTACGGACAGCCCCGCCCCAGCCCCTGCTCTCGTGCTCCTGGGCTCACCTTGGCATTCAAACTTCTTGGCAGGCGTGGTGAGGAGCAGCTTGCCCTCCATGTCTGGGGGCCCCGCACAGCGGGCAATGCCCGGTTCCTTATAGCCTGTCTTCACCCAGCCGGACAGCCAGCGGAGGTGGCAGTCGCAGTACAGAGGGTTGGCCCCAATGGCCCTGCATCAGAGAGCAGAGGGCAGCAGTCATCCCGAATGGGGTCCTTCACCCAGCAGGCACTGAGCTGGCCAGGCACTCAGCCAGGGGCTGCCAAAAATCCTAATGCTCCCCAAGGCGTGAGCCTTTACTGTACAGCCGGCGCTGCTCTAAAAACTTTCTATGTGTTATCTTCTTTTTTCTTTTTTTTAAGATTTCGTTTATTTCTTTGACAGAGAGAGCACAAGCAGGGGGAGAGGGAGAAGCAGACTCCCCGCTGAGTAGGGAGCCTGAGGCGGGACTCAATCCTAGGATCTTGGGATCATGACCCGAGCCCAAGGCAGACAACTAACGGACAGAGCCACCCAGCCACCCCCGTGTGTGTTATCTTCTTAGGCCTCCCCAGAGCCTGCTCTTCTCATGGCATATGTTGAAACAGACTCGAAAAGGTTGGGCACTTGCCTACGATGGCACAGAGGAAAGGAGGAGGTGGGATTTGAACCGGGGCTGTTGAGGACAGGGCCGCCTCCAGAGTGCATGGGACGTTGGGGGGGTGGGCGGCACCATTTCCTGCTGAGAGGAACCAGCTGCCTTCCCACGGCCCCACATTGAATCTTCTCATTAGCCCCACGGTGTGAGCTTTCTTCTCCGTCTCCAACAGGGGGAACGGAGCCTCACGTGGACCGAGTACATTCCCTGGGGTCACACAACAGTGAAGGGCAGCCCCCAGCTCCAGACCCAGGGCCGTCTGACTCTGAAGCCCACACTCTTTCATTTTTCTTTTCATTTTTAATTAAACAAGGAGTCACGAACGCATTCTCAGTGTAAACCCCTTCCAAGTACTGCAAACAAAGTCCCTACCTCGTGGTGAACGTACTAAATGCCACTGAATTGTACACATTAAAATGGTTCGTTTTATCTCATGTGAGCGTCCCCTTAATTTTCTTCAAAAAGCCCCATTCCTGTGACTGATGGAAGAGCAAAATGGTGTTAACTGCGACAGAGGGGGTTTTGTGATGTCTATCAAATCACCCATGCAGTGGCCTTTTGACCTGGCGATTCTGTTTTTGGGAGTTTCTCTCACAGATGCACCTGCCTGGGAGTGTAAAGTCATCTGCGCAGCGGTACTAATCACGGCACTGTTTACAATAGAAAGAAACTACAGTACATCCACGATGCAAAGAAAGGCTGCCCACCCACCCCCCAACCCATCACTACCAAGCACAGAAGGACCCATGTCACAAGGTCACCACACCCAGGCCTGTAGCCTTCTGGTTTCCCCCAGAGTTACACTTAGGGCTCTTTTTAAAAAAAATAATTTTAATTCAATTAATTAACATATAATGTGTTATTGGTTTCAGAGGTCCTGGTCTGTGATTCATCAGTCTTCTGTAATAGCCAGTGCTCACTACATCACGTGCCCTCCTGGATCCCCATCCCCCAACACCTAGGGCTCAAAGTATATCCACCTCCCGGATCATCACCGGGCAGCTTCTTATCACTAAGTGGCACATCTTGGAGATCTTCCCAGGTCGGCACAAAGGGACCCCCCCTCATTTTATCAAAGCACTTCATTGCATCCCAAAGGCATGGATAGCTCACAGCTTACTGAGCAATTTCCCTACTGCCAGACATTCTGGTGGTTTCCAATGGCGTGAGCATTTCTCTAGAATAGGTGCATAGAAGTGGGCTTCGGGTCACAGAGGAAGCTCAGGCAGGATGTTCAGAGCTGCCCTGCCAAACAAGTACCAGCTTGTGCTGGCCGGCAGCAGCGTCAGGCCAGGCCTGCCCCCTCACCCCGACCCAACCTGGCACCCCCAGCCCTGAAGTGTTCACCAACCAGCCGCCACACTCAACACCTCCCTGACAAACAGTGGGAGATTTAGAGAGGAGCAATTTGGGAGAATGCAGGGGCCAGAGCTCCTGGGTCCAGCAAAGAGAAAAATCAGAGCTTTGGGCCTGCCGTTAATTGATATCAACACTATTTTGTAAGTATAAGGCTGTGGGATGATAATGAGAATGGGGACATTATTAAATAACGGCTGTGCTGCCCTTTTCCACCTGTTTCTGGGTCATAGAGAGGAAGCAGCTCCCCGAGGTGTGTTTGGTCTGATGAAAACAGCAGCAGCTCTGAGCAGGAATTCCCCCAAAATAGGCCAGCGGATGACTGCACAGCGTGACAAGGCGGCTGGGCAAGACTTGGCCTCGGGCCCCAGCGTGGCTGCTCCCTGCCCGCTGACCTTGTGCAAGCCGCGTCCCCTCTCTGGGGCTCACTTTACGACTCAATAAAGAGCCTGCAATCTGGAGGGGGGCAGGAAGACAAGCACAAATAACCTAAGACGGGCACCAAGGGAATAATGCAGCATGGAAAAGAAGGCCAGTTCAACCTCGACGTGTGTTTCATTTTTTCTGTCCTGATTTGCTGACAACATCCATCCTGGCTAATGGGACAGGGGGCGACACCTTCCTTTCTCCACTGAACGGGGCCAGGGCTGCCAGAGGTCGAGGAAGCTCAGAGGCTCTGATTTTTCTGAAACTGTGTGTGTTTAAAATTAAAAAAATATTTTTTGTGAATAACAGGAATACAAAAATTGTGCTATATTTAAAATGTTTATGTTAACCAGATTAATATTTTTAACATAAAGAGTGTAAGCTAATGTGATTACGTTATTCAAAATGTCAATACAGACTTTAAAAAAATTTCTTTTGTAGTGCACTTGCAGGAGTGTGGTCTGCTAATGAGCCATGAGCTGAAAGTTGATTGTGAATGACTTCTTCTTTCAGTCCTGTAGCTAGCTCATTTAGAGAAAATGCTCCAGAGACTGAAGCCACTGTGAATGTGGAGACCTTGACAGGTCAGGATTGTCACGACGCCGATTCCCCCTATGTCCACCCACCCGCCATAAAGGGCAGCAAAAGTGCACCTCAAATCTTTTCTTCGGGTTTTTCATTATTTATAAAGTAATCTCCACAGCCAAAGTGGGGCTCAACCCTCAGCCCCGAGATCAAGAGTTACGATCTCCATGCACTGAGCCAGCCAGGCGCCCCACGTGCACCTCCCGTCTAAGTGTCCCCCTCTGACTCTTTACATAAAAATAATAGTAAAGAATAATAAAAATTCCCGAAGTCAATACTGCTATTCTAAAGTTAAGTCGGGGTTGACACACGCGTTTTCTTTGTGCATCTACAGAGCCAGCTCTGAGCCACACCTGGTTTCAACCACTCAACCTCTCCACCACCCGCAGGCTGGGGGTTTGAGACCCCTTCACTTTCGCCCAGGGCCATTTTTCCCATCCAAAGTGACTGAGAACTCGGGGTGGAGTGGAGAGTCACTGGCCCAGCCGAGGCGCAGTGGTGGGGACAGTAGGCAGGCTGCCTGTCAAGCCAGAAGCGCTGTGATTCAGGTTTACACCCTCGCCAGGGTGTAAATAATCCCGTGTTGTTGATGGTTGGTGTAACCTGAAAATCGCTGAAACAGCAGACACTCGGTGTGTCCATGCCAAGGCCCTGCTGGGGTTTGGCTAATGTAACTGTGGCCAAAATAGCTCTCCCATGGCTGTTTCCCAGATTTAGCATGTACTAGACCTTCAGAATTGTCTCCACCCAAGCCGTACCTCCTCTGCCCTTTCTCTTCCCAGGCAACTTCCTTGTGCCCAGCACTGTCTCCTTCTCCTGCCCTGAAGCTTCCTGACACCAACAGGCAGCCTGGGAGTGTCCGTGAAGCAGCCTAACCCTGACCCTGCCCAAAAGCATGAGGAACGCACAGAGCTCTGTGTGAAAGCAAAGCGAATTCACAAAGAAAAGAATCCTCCATTGTCCCATAAATGTAACTAATTTAATTTTTGTGTATTCCCTTCCAGGTCTTGTGTTCACACATGTGTGTCCACGAAATCCGAGTGTCGGGTCTTCCTTATGCCGCGTTTTCATCAAATAGTAAATTACGGTGCCATGATGCTCTACTTACTATGCTGTCCTGTGGGCATGACATGATCTAGTTCATCAGTCCGTATTTACTTTTCACACTGAATTCTTTTTTTTTTTTTTTAAAGATTTTATTTATTTATTTGACAGAGATCACAAGTAGGCAGAGAGGCAGGCGGGGGGCGGGGCGGAGCAGGCTCCCCACTGAGCAGAGAGCCCGATGCAGGGTCCCAGGACCCTGAGATCATGACCTGAGCTGAAGGCAGAGGCTTAACCCACTGAGCCACCCAGGTACCCCTTCACCCCTTCACACTGAATTCTTAATGAATTCGGAATCTATCTTCCTGACACGCAGTAAATCAGAGACAACAAAACGCCAGATTAGAGAGATGAAGAATGATGTTGGGAGCACTGGCTCAGGGACTGGCACACAGTAAATATTCACTGATGAAGAGATGGTTGGATGGATGGATGGGCGGATAGATAGACAAGTGGAGGAAAGATGAGCTAACTGCAAAGTGAAGATAAAAGTTAACAACAGTAGAGAAGAGTGTAGGGTTTGGAACCCAGGATGGTGATGAGCACTCACAATCATTATGGTATATGGACCATAGTGGACCTTAGAAATAACCTTTGTACAGGCGAGGAAAGAGGCCCAAAGAGATGAATGAATTGTCAGAGATCCCACTGCAAGCTGATGGCAAAACAAGGCCCTAACACCACACATCCTGATCTTCTAGAGTTCAAGAGGTTTAAATATGGTGGACCTGAGCCTCCACCGCACGCTCTGCCTACCAGCCCCTCCCCGCCACATATAGCTAGTGAAGAAGAGAGGCCCAGGCCAGAGTCATAGTAGGAACAAAGGGCACCTCCAGGAGCCAGGGACACTGGATGCCACCTCTTGGGCGACTCCTGCCCTGGTGCCCGCTAGGACAAGTACAGATACACTCTGGAGAGGAGCATCTCTAATTTAGGTCCTCAGGATTCCAAACTTCAGCAAAAACTGAGCTCACCACCACCAGTTTCATACTGGTGGAAACAAGGCCCTGTTGAACAGGAGTCATCATGAGCAATGACCAATGTGGCCCCTGCCTGGTCTTTGCCTACAGCCACCGTCTGTCTCTAGCCAGGCTCCCTCCTGCTTTGTCCCATGCCAGCCGGCCTCCACATGTCACCATGGCTTTCCAGGACCTTTCTACAACTTTACTGTTCCACTATTCCCTTCTATTTGTAACAAAAAGTCCACGCTCCTTAGCATGGCACAAAAGGTCCTTCACAATGGAATTCCAATGCCCCTTTCCAGATTCATCTCTTCCCACCCCACACTCTTCACCCAACCAACCCCCTATTATCCTGTGTTGGACAACATCCCTGAATAGGTCATCTACTTTCTTGCCATCTTGCCCTTGTACATGCTGTTCCCTCCTCCTAGAATGTCTTTCCCTGTCTTCTCCAACGGCAAATCCCTAGCTAGTCCCTTTCTGATGGCAGCATCCATGTCACCCCCTCTGTGAAGCTCCTCAGACTTCCCCAAAGTTAGTCACTGCTGCCTTTAAATGTGCTTTATAATATCCGTAATGGTCACAGAAGGCAGAAAGTTGGTGGTAGTAAATTCTTCAGCACTTGGCTCACTGAGGTTATAATTTATCGAGGCAATACAGAATAAATAAATAGCTTTGGAATCAGATACACCTAAGTTCCAATCCTGTCTCTGTCATTTCCTAGCTTTATGACCTAGGGAAGCTGCTTCATTTTTCTGAACCTGGGCCTGAGTGGAAAATATAAATAACAAATGTAAATAAAAACAAATAATAAATGTAAGTAAATAAATGTAAGATGAAAATAATAAATCCTACCACCTAGAACCTAGAGCCCTTTTTCCCTTTCATCCCATGGCAGACATCATGAGTCGGTCACTGCACTCTTCCCACGGAGGCCAGACCGGCACTGGAATCCTCGCTGTGGGCTCCATCAGTCCCCATCAAACTCGCAGAACTGGGGGCGCCTGGGTGGCTCAGTGGGTTAAAGCCTCTGCCTTCAGCTCAGGTCATGGTCCCAGGGTTCTGGGATCGAGCCCCGCATCGGGCTCTCTGCTCAGCGGGGAGCCTGCTTCCCTACCTCTGCCTGCCTCTCTGCCTACTTGTGATCTCTGTCTGTCAAATAAATAAATAAAATCTTTAAAAAAAAAAAAAAAACTCGCAGAACTGGTGAGCACAAAGCTACTTCTCACTTCAGTCTTGGAGTAAATGAAACACCACAGATAAAGTATTCACACACAGCGAAGTACCGGCCCTCGATAAACTGTACATATTACTATTTGTTTCCTCAAGTCTAAGGTTAATGCACTACTGATGTAACATGCTTCCGGAAGTGAGGAGAAATACTATCATATTAAATAGATCATTTACTACAGGTAATGGTTTCATTCCCTCCACTACGATACACTACGATTTCAGAGACGAGCATGAAGAAAAGGCGAGTCTTCTCAACGGAGAAAACCCAGTGAGATTACGGGAAGAATGAGCCTCAGATGGCGATGCTGAGGGCTCCACAGGGCTCTCTGAGGGAGTGCGTCAGGGCTCCACCGTGCACGTGAGTCTGGGTCCCAGGAACGCCCGGCGCCCCGGCTGCCGTGCTCCGGGCCTGATCCCTGCCTCGGCCTGGAGCTGGGACCTGGGCCCGAGAGCTCAGCACCCAGACCCACCCCCAGAAGCAGGATGGGCCCATCATGGCCCCGCTACTTTTTCTTTCTTTTTTTTTTCAGTTGTGGTAAAAATACACACGACGCAAAATTTGCCATTTGGGCCATTTTAAGTGTACAGTTCAGGGGCATCCATGAGCACAATACTGTGCCACGCTCCTCACTCTCGGGCTCTGAAGTGCTTCGTCAGGAACTCCCTACCCACTGAACAAGACTTCCCCACGTGCTCCTGCTCCCGGCACCCGGAAGCCTCCTTTCCCCTGCCTCTAGCTGGGGGGTCGACCATTCTGTACCCCACGTCAGCGGAATCAGACCACATCTGTCCTTCCACGTCCGGCCTACGTCCCTCAGCATGTCACCAAGGCCTGGCCGTGTTGGTAACGGAGCCAGGCTTTCCTTCCTTCTTTCTTTCTTACGGCTGGAAAACACCCCATTGTATGCGCACACCACCTTTGGTCCAACAACTCGAGTTGCTTCTGCTTTTTGACTACCGTGGGGAGGACACTGCTATGTGCCGGCTGTACGAGTTTTCTGTCGTGAGAATCTGCTTCCGATTATCTGGGAAAGACGCTTAGGAGTGGATTTGCTGGGTCACGGGGTAATTCCACATTTAGCCTTTTGAGGAACTGAACATCCTGCCTTTTACAAGCCCACGTGGTCCTGCCCGCTAAATGGCTCTGGAAGCAATCCTGCATCGAATACAGCACTTCTTGGGGGGTAGTGAACGTCCAGAGCTCTTCCCCCACCCTGGGACGTCAGAGGCTCCAGAGAGGAGCCATGCTTAAGAGCACGGGCTTCCGAGCCAGAAGACTCTGGCCCCTACCAGCTGTGCAGCTTTGGGCAAGCTTCTCCCATTTTCTGGGCCTGTTTCCTCATGTGTAAAATGGGGATCATTGTACCCACGTTGAGGGAAGGCTGTGAGGATGAGGTCAGCTGACGCAGTCCATAAGGGCATTACTCCTCGTAGGACTGCTTAGGAAGAACAGTCCTCAAGCCCCTCTGCTGAGACTGAGGAAACAACATGGAAGGGTCTGAGATGGGGGCTGCTTGAAGTTCAGGAGCTTGACTAGCTTCAGGGTAAAAGCCATCAACTCTGCCAGCTCAGGAGGGCGGGGGAGGGGTCTCCCTCGGAATCCAAGCTCTGTGGAAATCCAAAAAGGCCTCGAGAATTGGCCCAAAGTTACTTACAGGTGAGATAAGGAGGTCACGTCTGTGAAGATGCCCTCTTGGAGGGTGGAGATGTCATTGCCATGCAGGGACCTGAGGAGAGAAGAGGCTGTCGGTGCCTCACCCAGGGACAGAGATCCGAGAACCGATGGAGGCGTGTGTCGTGCTCCTCCATGGGTCTGTCATGGCCAGAGGGAGACAGCCCTCAGCTCAGAGACCTGGCCCCGCTAGTCACTGGCAAGGGAGAGGGAGCCCCTCATAACCCAATGTGACGACTCCATGGCCCAGCCCTCCTGGAGGGCTTGTTTTTGCCAGCACAAATAACTCAAGGCTCTATTTCTGTTTACACGGCCAGTGGAACTTGTGCGGCCCCATGCCTGCCCACCCTTGGCCTGCGAGCCTGAGGCGTAGGCTCCTCCTGGGTGAACAGGTTACCATGGCCAGCCACAGGTTGAGGGTAAAGAATGTCCTCATGCCCCAGGCTCGGCTGCCGGGGGTGGGTCCCATGCACGAATCGTCAAGGGGCCCTCCTAACAGGCATGACGGTGGGCTTTGATCACAGGGCAAAAACCTCCCAGTGGAAATTCTTAGAAAAGGTTCACAAATCTTTTGCGAACATTCTCCACCTGAACCAGAAACTCAAGGCAAACAAGAGGCCACCTTATGTTCGATGGCACTCCCCACACACACTGCTCCCCCAAACACAATGTGGGGCAGATCACAACCCCCCATTTCTCGGTTTCCCATTCGTTCTTCAGCCTCCGAGGGGCTTGAACGAGCACGGGCAGGCCAGCTATCTCGGGACACTATTGGCCCTGCTGGGGCCACACACATGGAGACATGTCTGCCCACCAGGTGGGTCACAGTCCCCCCCACCCCCCACCCTCCACCGTGGGCTGGATTTTCATGGAGGAATGAAGAGCGGGGAGACTTACAGCAGGCGCAGGGAGCGCAGCCCCTGGAAGGCCAGAGGAGGGATGCACTGGAGGGCGTTGTAGCTCAGGATCCTGTGAGAAGAGAAGGAGGATGAGGGAGGCCCCCCCGGGGGGGGGTTGGTGGGGGTGAGGAAGGAGAGACAGGACAGGGAGGTGACGGCGCCAACTTAGGGACCCGGCCCCTGCAGGCTGGCTGCAGGGTGTGAGGTGTTGCTCAGCCGCAAAGTGAGGGAGGCCTGAGCATGGGAGGGGGCACAGGCTGAGTCCCAGGCTAGTAAGTCCTGTGACTTGGCCACGTGCCCCAGCCCTTCTATGCCTCCTTCAGTTCCCTCAGCTGCAGAGCAGGGACAAAAACGATGACAACTTGGTACAGCTTTCCTGCGGGTACGGGGAAATGACCCAGGTGAAGTCTTCACCATGCTGTGCCCGGCTCCCCGTGAGCCTTCAGTGAGGACACTGGGCACACTCCCCTGCCAAGGCTGCCCCAGTGATGGCCGGAGTTGGTGTCCCTGTTAAGTTGTCCCCTGACCAGTCCCAGCCTCACTCCTGGAGAAGACAGGTAAAGTCCAGGCCCACCTAATGATGTGCTATTAAGAAGCTGTGATGGGGGCACCTGGGTGGCTCAGTGGGTTAAGCCTCTGCCTTAGGCTCCAGGTCATGATCTCAGGGTCCTGGGATCGAGCCCTGCATCAGGCTCCCTGCTCAGCAGGGAGTCTGTTTCTCCCTCTGTTCTCTCCCTCTCCCTCTCTCAAATAAATAAATAAAATGTTAAAAAAAAAAAAAAAAGACAAAGAAGAACTTGTGATGGTCTTGGCAAGGGGCTGTGACCGCACCGCCCCCCCCATCATAAATATGGGAACTGAGGCCCTACAGGGAGACAGAACTTCCCCAGGATGCTGTAATTAAGTCCCTAAGCTGGCTTTTTAAGTCACCTTCTCAGCTTTCTGGGTCCACAGGCTACACCCCTCTCCCCCAAGGCTTCCAAATGAACGAAAGAGCAGTAAAGGAAACAACTCTCGCAACAGCCCCGCATGTCTGTCAGCGGTGTGACAGATATGAAACCATACAGTGGGAGACCCCCGCTCACTGACCAGGAGCAGGGAGCGACCCCGGGCAGGGACAGGGAGGAAGGTCAGAGTAACCATGCTGGCTGGAGAAGCCAAACAAGAGAGAGGACTGTGGGAGGAGTCCCTTCACGGAAAACTCCAGGCGGTTCACACTCATCCATAGAGGTCTGGGTGGGCGGCGCTTGGGGCAGGAGAAGCAGAGGAAGGGCTGTCACAGGGCGTGAGCAGACTTCTGGGGCTGATGGACGAGGTCACTGCATGGATTGCGGTGATGGTTCCGGGGATGGGAACATAAGTCACGCTGTAGCCACCTGTGGGCTTTCAGTACGTACAACTGGCTTTTCTAAAATAATAAGAGTGAGGAGATGCTCCTGTCCCAGGGACCGGCTCTGTGTCCCCTTGCAGGGGCCGGAATCACTGAGAGCAGGACTGCCCAGCCCCGGCACTATGCACAACTCCTTGTTAGCAGCAAAACCCTGGCCAGTGGCTTCCCCTGGCCCCCTCCAGCCGTGACCCGCACCCCCTAAAGTGTTTCCAATGTGACCAAACATCCCCAGGGGGGCAGAATCAGCCCAGCTGACAGCAGCTTCAGCACCAGCTCAGGAAGGCTCTGACAGGGGACCCGGTTGATGTTAGACCCCATGGCAAATAAGCACAGGTGCGGAAACTAGAACCAGCATTTCATGGCCTCGAGCCCACGTTCTGCTCCAAGGGGGTCTGGCTGGGTCATGACCCTGTCCATTTTTCTGAGTCTTGGCTCAATATAAGGTTCAAAAATGGGCAAAATGAAACTTCCTTGTATGGACTACATAGGTAGATGGCAAGACTATAAAGAAAATAAAAAAGTGATTGCCATAAGGGTCAGGTGAAGCACAGTCTGGAGATGGGAGAAAGGGGGAAGGATCAGGAAGGGATGAGGGAATTTTGGGGGTGTTGCATTCTATTTTTTTGCCTTAGGGCCAGCTTTATGACTATTTGTTAAATGGTACATTTCTATTTTTTGCATTTTTCTGTGCGAATGCTGTATTTCCCTTAAGTAAAAAATTTAGTTCTTTTCTTTCCGACTGGCAGGCCCCCGGCACACTCCCCGGGGGTGACACTGTGGGTGCCAGTGGGGCTCCGGGGACATCTCAGTGGCCAGAGCGCTTGTGCCCTCCCTCCGCCTCCCTGCCCCGGGACTCACAGGGTGGTGAGCTGGCTCATGTTGGTGAAGGAGGAATTGCTTAAGGAGCTGATCTTGTTGTTACTCAAGTCCCTGGAAGACAAAAACACATTGTTTAGAAAGGAAGAACTCTAGCTTGCTCTCAGCTATGGGCTCCTCCCCTCCCCCACTCTGTCCATGGCGGCCCTCCCTCCGCCAGGTGGGGGGGGGGTGTTGAGAAGTGTAGAGGGGCATTGGGTGCACAACTAGCTACAGCGTCTGTTCTGCTCCCTGAATGCCCACTCCATCTCTAGGGCTGCCTGTCTCCATTTCCGTACCCCCACCCCAGGCTTCTGCCCACTTCCTCCCTGGAAATGCTCCCACCGAGGAGACGGACTGCCTCTGAACTACCAGATCTAGTGGGTTCTGTGCTTTCTCCTCTTGCTAGCACTTAGCTAGCTCCTTCCTAGCCCTGCCACAATCCAGTGGGGAAACAGTAACCACCGTTTTTCAAATGAAGACACGAGGTCTCAGATGAAGCCCGTCCAGGGTCACAGCTGACACCCCTCTTCTCAAAATTCTCGCCTCCCCATCTTTCCTTCCTCAGACCCCGGACTTCCCACACTTCCCTCCACCTCCTTGGCCACGCCTCCTCAGTCTCTGGGTGAAGCTTCTTTCCCAGCCAACCCTGCCTTCAGACCCTCTCCCTGTAGTCCACTCTGGGAGCCTCAGGGGACAGAGATGGATGCTCTAGGCTTCCCTCCCCACCACAGGCAACAATGCTCTCCTCTGTGGGGCCAGCAGCCTGGCTTGTGAACTCCCTTCCAGAGACACTCAAAGTCCAGTCCACATCTCGGCGTCTTCCCCCACCCACCCAGAAACACCAGCCCCGGCAACCCCACCACCCCCTCTCTCTCAGCCTCCTCTCCCCTTCTGCTCACTTGAACCATCTCTCTCCCAACTTCTGGCTCAGGTGCTACCTCATCTCGTACCTGCAGCTTTGCCCCCTTTCAACCCATCTTCCACATGGATGGGCACCACCACCATCCTTCTAGACACAAGTCTGACTAAGTCACTTCCCTGCCAAATCCTGCAGTGGCCCCCACTTGCCTAAAAAATTGGCCCAGACACCTGCTAAGTGCTCTGGGTTCTGGCCCACCTCTCCCTCACTGGCTCTCGCGTGCCTGGCGTGGATTTGCTACCCTTCCTGAAATTCTCTTGCCCCTGTTTCCTCTGCCCACTGGTGAGCTCTGCCTCCGCCCCAGCCCCCCACACTGAGTCCATCACCACCTGCCGCCCCCACCCCCGCCACTTTGAGCCACAGCCCTAATGTGCTTTTCTCTCTGTTGGAACACTCATCAGTCCCATGACTTTGTGTGCCCCAAGTCTCTCTCTGCATGCCCCCCAGACCACCACTTTTGGGGGGGGCATGACTTAGGGGCCTTCATATCTCCTCACTTCATGCCTCTCTTGGTTCAGGAAATATTTGTAACATGAAACCATATGCCCTGCCTTCAACTTGCCTTCATGAATGTTCTTCTAGCTAATCTCATTCAAGACCAGCTCCTTGTTCTTAGGAACCACTGAGGTTCTTCCCCTGAGCACTCAGCACACTGAGGGGTCCCTCCTTGTGATGGGCAAGAATTGGTTGCACATCGGTCCTCTCTCCCAGGTGTATCTGAGCCACCAGTGCAGCTGCCCCAAATCAGAGCAGAGAAAGAATGTCTACGTCTTTGCTACTCTGTCACTAGCCACCAAACCACTGCCCTCTGTCTCCTCCCCACCATGGGAACAGTCAAAACACATCTGCTAGGTCTTTAGCAAAGACAGATACACCAGAGCTTCAAGATCCTGGAAGCCACAGTGCTACTCAGAGTAGCCGGTCCCTGAACCAAATGTCCCACAACCAGAAACTTCTGCCAAAGCCCATATCACTTAGGACACTGAAACACACGATGTAGTTTAGCTAATAGGTTTATCACAGTAACACTTTGTCAGTGAAGGAAGCAAGACATTGATTTACCTTCTGGTGCAAGTTTCTTATCTAGCTGTGGACCCGTGACCAACAGTCCTCTAGGGACCCCTGGTTTATTTACTGCACCTGCGGAGCTCTGCTCCAAGCCCGACTGAGATGGAAGGCCATCTCTCTGGACTTCTTTTGGGGGAGAATCTGGCCAATGAGCAGACCAGGACAACTGAGATGAAGTGTTAATTAGGCTGGAAGGCTAAAAGGAACTGAAGTTATTCTGAGGCTTATCTCATGTACTTTCATGGGGTGAAATAACAGAAAAAGATGTTAGCCTAAAGAAAAAGAGTCACAGGGGCACCTGGGTGGCTCAGTGGGTTAAAGCCTCTGCCTTCGGTTCAGGTCATGATCCCAGGGTCCTGGGATCGAGCCCCGCATCGGGCTCTCTGCTCGGCGGGGAGCCTGCTTCCCTCCCCCCCCCACCCCCGCTGCCTCTCTGCCTACTTGTGATCTCTGCCTGTCAAATAAATAAATAAATCTTTGAAAAAAAGAAAAAGAAAAAGAGTCACAGATGTGAATTTGTAGCTGCCATATTTCATGTTTGGCCTGGGGACCATGGTGGAACTAAGAAGTTTCCCATCAGCCTCTTCCGCTCTGGCTCTCTCCTTCACCAGGATGACCCTCGTTAGCAATCATTCTCAGCCCAGAGGGAGGCTTGGGGTGATGCGCTGGGCAGAAGCGGACAGGGTCCAACACAAGGGAGCCAGGAACATGCAATTCCCAAGCAAGACCACTAGGTGGCAACACAGCTCTATGCCAGGACCTTCTAGGCTGGAAGGGGCAAAATTCAAAACCTGATCAGCCCAAAGTGGGGTGGTAGGGAATCCCAGGAAACCTGGAGCCAGAGGGTTAGATACCAGGGACCCCCTGGCCTCTGAGGCAGGCCTGGGATCCTTGAGAGGCCTGGATACTCACACAAGCTGCAGGTACTTGAAGGTGGACAGCTGTCCCGGAACCAGTGTGAACTGATTCCCATCCAAGTAGCTACGGGAGAGAACACAACCGTTAGTGGGCGCTGGGAAGCCTCCCTGCCCCAGCAGGCTTGCCGGCTCTGCTCCGCTCCACTCTGCTCCGCTCCTCCCCTCCATGCAGGCCACACAATTGGTCCAGAATCGCTATCCGGAGAAAACATGCACTCTCTTAAGCACGTGGGTAGGTGCCAGCCAAAGAACTTGGTAAAAGACCCGAGACACAAAGCCTCCCTCGGCTTCCTTCCTTCCCCTGCCTCACCCTCTCAGCCTCCTCCCTGTTGGTGGGCACCCCCCTGGGGGCTCACTGCTGGGCTCCTCACCCATCCCCTCTCTGCCCCATGGTTTTCCTGGCCAGACAGTCCTGATCTGCACATTAGTCCCTCACAGGCCAACTTGCCAGGCCCCTCACCAGGTAGCAGGGCCCCTCTGCTTCTGCTGGCCAAGTGCGTGAGGCTGGTCCTATGGAAGCCCCAGACCCAGATAGGCCCAAACCAGAGCTCAGTGCTTTTCCACCCAAACTGGCTTCCTCTGACTCCATCAGCATCGGACCCATGTCCTACCCACCTAGGCTCAGGACCCTGATGGTGATGCTCCGACTCACTCAACAGTGCCCCAGGGCCGCTGACTCTCCCGCCTACTGGTCGCTACTCATTTGCCGTGTTCCAGACTCACATCTCCCTGACTGCACACGATCATCCACACCTGGACTCCTGCAGCTGCCTCTGTCTGTTCCCCCACCTTGGTCTCCCTGCTGGGACCCACTATATACACCACCTCCCAAGCTGTGGTTCTCAAAGCCAAGGCCACCAGAAATCCTAACACTCCCAAAGTTTCCCCTCGTCTGTGGGATGGTGCTTGGGATTCAAGATGCTGTGAAGGTCACCTACCTGCCCCCAGCCACCCTTGCTAAGCGGTGGCCCAAAGAGCAGAAGCTGAAATCGCAGCTGGGCTCCCTGCTCTGGACCCCCACCAACCACAGCCCTCAGGATGGCCTGCCCCCAACCTCCAAGGACCCCCACCAACCACAGCCCTCAGGATGGCCTGCCCCCAACCTCCAAGGACCCCCACCAACCACAGCCCTCAGGATGGCCTGCCCCCAACCTCCAAAGATCCAGAGAGCAGCAAAATCAGGGTCTTACTCACTCTGACCCATTACTGTGTCATACAAAGTGACTTCCCACCCATCTCATGTGACCCTCTCAATGAATCAATACACCCATTATCAATATATTCCAGTGGCCCCATTTGACAGCTGGGAAAACGAAGGCTTAGGGAAGTCGAGTGACCTTCCCAGCCTCCGCACTCCAGCAACCTCTGTCAAAGAAAGCAGGCTGTCCCCCCTGTCCCATTATGCTCAAGGTTGCTATGAGGCACCAAGGAGAAAGCAGGTCACTAACGGGATGATAGAACACTGGGCAAAGGACAGGGTGGCAAGCCACAGGACAAGGACAGCAGTGGTCGATGTGCTTGGGAGGAAAGAGCCTGCCTCACTGGTAAAGACAGAAACACAAATGAGAACCTCATGTGCTCCCTGCAGGGGAAGAAAAGCACAGCCTGGAGGGACCAATCCCAGGGGAGGGACCATAGCCTCTTATTTGGGGATGTCTGTTGAAGAAGCCCAGCTCTCCATCTCTGTGTGTCACACACACAGACATCTATACCCCACGCAAGGTCAGATACCACATCCAAATCAACAAAGAATTTAGCATCATGATGCCCAGAATTGATGGGGTAGGGGTGGGGAGGTAGTGGTGGGAGGAAGGCCATTTCCACACCCGGTCAGTAGGGGGTGCAAAGGCAAGGACTTTTCTGGAAGGCTGTTAATGCAAAAGGCAGCAAGAGTCCGAACAATGCATTATTCTTTAACTAGCAGCTTCACTGAAGGGATAGTCACTTTGGCAGTATTTATAATAATACAATCTAGTAAAACATTGGAAACGACTCTCCAGCAAAGGGGGTTTGTTATGTAGATCATAGTAGAGTCATAGGGTAGAATAGCATATGGCCAGCAAAAATACACATCTGTGGGAGCTTTCATCGCAGAAGGGGACGCTGAGGAGGTGATGTGAAGTGGAAAACACACGTTACTTCTTATTTGAACAGCAGGCATCAGCTGAGAGTGAGAAAGCAGCCACTGTGGGTGACTCAGGCTGGCGGGTGACTACAGGGGGTGTCACCCCAAAGCTCAAAGCCTTCTTGGAACCCGTGTCTCCTGCAACACCCTAACTCCAAGCCCTTGTCAACCACTGTCCATTCTCTGTCATCTTGTACCCCCGACGCCAGGCCTGGGGCTACTCACAGTTCCGTGACGTTCTTGGGGATGCCCTTGGGCAGGGCCTGGAGGTGCTTGTTGCTACATCGGACCACCGTGTCCAGGCAGGAACATTCCTGGGGGCACTGGGGGCGGGGCAGGCAGCCCCCCTCCTCCTGGCCTGGGGAAGAAGGCCCGAAGCCACGTCAGTGAGGGGACAGGCCTTCTTAGGGCCTCGTGCGGCTGGGGCCCCGTTCCACGGTGCCTGGGAAGACCTTCTCCGACAGTCTTCCAGGCTCCAGGAAGTTTCCTCTTAGCTATACCCCTTTCCCCCCAGGAACAAAGCCCCTGGACCTGTTCTGAGGTTGAGATGGGTCTTGGGTCAATCTCCTGCCTCAGATCCAAGGTGGACGAAGGCACAGCACAGAAGGAGGATGACAACACACCGTTTCTTGAGCACCTACTGTGTGCCAGACACTATGCTGACCATCATCTCTTTAACATGCACTAACAGGCCACTAACTCCCCTAGAACGCATGTACCAAGGACAGAAGCTTGTCTCTTTCCTTTTCTTTGCTCCCAGAAGGAGCCCAGCCCCTGGAGCAGAGCCTGACCCACAGCGGCCCTCAAAGCAGACCAGCTGAGTGAACACAAGAATGGATGTGTACTTTACTGAGGCCTGAGGGTCCCTAACCTGCTCACCTCCGAAGGCTGTTCAGAGGCTTTGCAGGGTCCACCCCCACATCCTGCAGATGCAGAACAGGCTCCTGTCACATGTCCTTCATGTATTCATCCATTCATTCAGGAAATACTGCTGAGAGGCCTTTGCCTGCCTTCCCTTCTTCTGACTGGGGCAGGACGACTAATAAGGACACCACGGCAGGAGTGGCTGAGGGCACTAGGTGACCGTGACGGTGGGGAGGCTGGCTGTGGGCAGGCACCATGCAATAAGGATGAATTCCCTGAGTCCTCAAGCCAGCTCTCTGGCAGGTGTGCTATGAACCCAATTTAGAGATGAGGAAACTGAGGGCAGAGGGGTAGGGTAACGTGCCCAATGTCCCCCTAGCCTGGAAGCGGTGGCACAGGACAGGAGTTGAAGCCGACCGCCACCAGAGCCTGCCTGCTCAGCTGCCTCGTTCTACCTCCCAGCAAAACATCACATCTTTCACCTCGAGGAAGTTCTCCTGTGGGGGTGAGCTGAAGAGAGCTGTCTGCCAGGCAGTGTGCGGCATAAGAGCTGAGCTCTGGGAGTGTCCGAACACCAAGCAGCAGGGGTGGTTAAATCCATCCCGACACTCTCCAGACAACGAATTTCATGTCACAAATGTCTGCACAGACGGCACTATATGACCCTAGGTGTGACAGGTGTGTTTGCACACACACACACACACACACACACACAGAGCAAAGCTCAGGAAGATCACACAGCGAATAGTGACAGGAGTCATTCGGGGCTGGGAAGCAGGAGGGGGGACATATTTGTGATCTTTTTACTCTTTTGGATTGTCTGTGGTTGCTTTTGAAGGAAATGATGATGCCTCTCTTTGTAATAAGAAAAGTAAAAAGAGGGGCCGCCTGGGGGGCTCAATTGGTTAAATGTCTGCCCATGGCTCAGGTCATGATCCTAGAGCCCTAGGATCAAGTCTAGGATCAAGTCCCGCACCAGGCTCACCCAGACACGGCTGTGAGAAGTCACTGGGTTTCCCACGGGGAGGAAGCGGGCCCGGGAAGGTCCCACTGCCCCTCACAGACACGGGGAAGCTGTGAGCCTGGAGCGCTGAGGCACAGCCAGGAGGCAGATCGTCCCTGCGTGAGGCATATTTTTATTAAAAAACACACTAACGGGTGAACTGTGATTTTTTTCTGAGTGATGGAATAATAGGTAATGTTTATTTTCTTCTTTTATCCATAGTTCCCCATTTTTTAAACAATAAGCATATTATTGTTTTTAAAAATCCCACGAAGCCGCTGCCAGGCAGGGGTCGGTGCAGGACGAAGAGGGGGGTCTCCCTGCTCCCCACCCCCCCACACACACACCGGAGCCCTCCTCTCCAGGGCTGCCAGCCCGCCTCTCCCCTCCTGCCCAGGAGCCCACAGCTTACCCTCCTCACACCTGAAGTCCGGGAAGGCCACGTCCTGTAGGGGGATCTGCCGCAGGAAGTCTGGGTTCTGGCACCGCGGGTTCCCGGTCACGATCTTCCTCCTCCGCAGCCAGTCGCCCAGCCAGGCCAGCTGGCAGTTGCAGTTGAAAGGGTTGGCCAGAAGGTTTCTGGAAGAGGTGGCCGTGTGACCAGCAACACACCCTGCCAGGCAGGGTTTCCCTGCAGAGCCCTCTCGAGCCTCCGCGGACAGGCCACGCAGCCACACAGCCACCCGGGGCTCCCTCCCAGACGGCCGGCACTTATGAAGACATGGCACCCGGACACAGTGGGACCCCAGGGTCCACGAGCGCCCGACACCCCCCCAGTGAGTAACAACCATCAGGAGGGCAGGTGGCCGCCAGGGAGCGGATGCTGCTGCCAGAGCCCCAGGCCCACCCGCCCGCCCTCCCGGCCGGACTTACAGCGTGGAGAGGGCCTGGAGGGTGTCGAAGGCCCCGGGCGAGATGGTGGCGATCTGGTTGTCATAGAGCGAGAGGAGGCGGACGTTGCGCAGGCCCGTGAAACTGTCATTGTGGATGCAGCTGATGCGGTTGTTCCTCAGCATCCTGGGGGGCGGGAAGGGGGCAGCCCCCACTGTGCCCTGCCGCCATCCAGCCGCCCGCACTGTGCCCCCCCTCCACCGGCTCCCCGCAAAGTCTCCTCAAGGCGCTGAGCCGAGATGGAGGACTGCAGCACCAGGACCCCCTGCACCTGTGCTCCCCTCCGGACCCTCCCCCCCAGATGCTCCCCTGTCCATCCTGTCACCGCCTTCATTCCCTGGGTGCCCAAGGCACCCCCAGGCCAGCTCCACATTCACCCCCAGGGACACTTGCTTAAAACCTACACCTGGTTGTGTTCCTGTCCAGCCTGAAGCCCCAGGGGTGCCCTGACTGCCCACAAAATAACGTCTCCCCTCTTTACTGTGACCTGGGGGAGCCTGTCTGACACAGCCCTGGACAAGCATCTGCCCGCTTCCCAAGAGCGCGACATACCTGCACTCGTCCGGCCTGCCGGCGTGCCATCCGGGCCTGCATCACCACGCCCCTCCCTGACTATGGTTTCCTTCTAGAATGACTCCTTTCCTCACGTATGTCTGTGAAAGTCTCTGTTCACCCTCAAAAACCTGGTTCAGTCCCCCACCCCCACAAATAAAACCAAGCTTGACCCAGGATAGGTAACTCACAAAACAAATTTAAATGGCTTATGAAGGTTGATAAAAAATGTTTAAACTTACTAGTCATTAAGAACACATAAGCACATTGAGTCTTTGCTTGACAAATAGCAAAATAAATAAAAATATAATAATAATGCCCAGGGTCATTGTCGGGGAATGGGCACTTTGACACTTGGGCTGGCAGGAGAGTGACTCGGGGCCTCCCTGGAAGTGACAGGCACCAAAGACCCTGAAAGGGCCCTTCATGCTTTCTTCCAGCCAGGCTTCTTCTGGGAATTTATCAAAAGGGAAGAATCCTGGGGCGTCTGGGTGGCTCAGTGGGTTAAAGCCTCTGCCTTTGGCTCAGGTCATGATCCCAGGGTCCTGGGATCGAGCCCTGCATCGGGCTTTCTGAAAAGCAGGGCGCCTGCTTCCCTTCCTCTCTCTCTGCCTGCCTTTCTGCCTACTTGTGATCTTCTCTGTCAAATAAATAAATTAAAAAAAAAAAGGGGGGGGGGAAGAATCTTGGAGGGGCACAGAATTTCGTGATAAAGATATCAATCACAATATTGCTTATAACAAATATTAAAATAGCCCAAATTTCCAATAATTACATAATACGTAGTCCTTTAAAATAATGTTGTCAAGGAAATTTTTTTTTAATATTTTATTTTATTTATTTGGCAGAGAGAGATCACAAGTAGGCAGAGAGGCAGGCAGAGAGAGAGAGGAGGAAGCAGGCTCCCTGCTGAGCAGAGAGCCCAATGCGGGACTCGATCCCAGGACCCTGAGATCATGACCTGAGCCGAAGGCAGCGGCTTAACCCACTGAGCCACCCAGGCACCCAGTTGTCAAGGAAATTTTAATGATACGTACAGGTGCTCACATTGTGTTTAAGGACAAAGCAGGTCACTGAATAAAATGGATTCTAGGGTTCTGTTCAAAAATAGCTACATGGAAGCATCCCATGTGCGGTGGACGGGTGCGTGTAAATGCCAACGTACATAGGGGTGCACGAGACCGGAAAGGTGGTAGCGGTCATTTGTGTGTGGTGGCGGGGTTCTGGCCTTTCTCCCATGCCTGCACTGTGGCTCCTGTGTGCTGCTCTGCCCCAGCTCTGCCCCAGCACCCCTCTGCCCCTCTCCTCCATCCCCCTCCAAGCCTCCCTCATGGGGACCCCGAGCACTGAAGAGCCCACAACACCCTCATTCAAGGATGACCTGGCCAGGGTGAGGACAAGCGGGGCAGCCCTGGAAGCACAGCCTGGGAAAGTAGCCCCACCCGATTCACACGTGACGAAAGCAAGTGGCGAAACACAACACAAAAGGAATCCCCATTTTGTAAAACAAGCCAACAGGAAAACACAGAAAACCACAGGAAATCCCTCCATGTATTCATTTCCTTTACATGAATCCCACGGTGTGTGCTCGGGAAATAGATCACTAGCCCTACAGCCGGGCCGGGGGGGGATGGAAACCCAGCCAGGCGGCATCAGGAGCTGTGCTGCCCAGCGTGGTAGCCATCAGCCGCATGGAGCTGTTGATGATTAAGATGAAATGAAATTCAGAATTTTGTGTCTTAGTGGCGCTAGCCACATGTCAGGAACTCCAGAGCTACCCGTGCCTACTGACTGGATAGTGTGGGCGTGGGACACTTCAGTCAACATAGGAAACCCGACTGGACAGCACAGTCTGCTGCACACTCAAAAGGTCTACATGGTCATCAGAAGGGCTGGTGCTGTCTGGGGGGAGAGAGGGTGCTCCCTGAGGGAGGGATGACCCCAGGATCCTACTGAGTCCTGATGTCTGATCAGCTCTGGCCAGGCTCTGGGTCACAGGAGCCTAGAATTTCAGAGATGATGGGCCCTCCCTGCTCCCCCATCTGTGCTGGCTGAGTCACCTCAGCCATGTGCCCCTTGGGGCCACCCAGCCCTCCCACCTCCATCCCTGCTGGCCGCTCCTGAACGAACACACAGGGGAGCTCTTGCAGTCTAATTGGAGGGCAGCTAGAGGTGAACCCCCAGTGGGGCCCACCTCTGCTCACCCCTTCACCAGGCATTGACTCCACCCCCCCCCCGGTGACATCTGATCACCGGCCCCACGGCAGGCAGGGTCCCCAGCTGTCCCTTGACCGCTGCAAGCTGGGGTTAGGGGAAGAGGGAGTCTCTTATCCTCTTGGTGCAGACGCCCACACTCTGGCTTTGGTTTGCCTGGGGCAGACCAGCCCTGCTCCCTGGACAGCACACTCACAGGGTCCTCAGGCCATCCAGACCTCGGAACATGCCGCTCCGGATGGACTCCAGCTGGTTGGCGGTCAGGTGCAGCTCGCTCACAGAGGCTGCGCCCTCGAAGGCCCCGTCTTCGATTTCCGACACCTTGTTGTTGCTCAGATTGCTGGACGGGAGGCAGCAGTGCGATGATGGAGCTGGGGATCCCCGCTCCCCAGTCCCGCCTTCCAGCACCCGCCCCCTGCGCAGGAGCCCTGCCTCCCTGCTGGGAGCACCCCCACACCCAGTATCTGCCTTCTCCCTCCCCAGCCGGAGTCCTCACTGCCACCTCCCGCCAATGGGTAACTCACATCTTCTTCAGATGAGTGAGTTTTTTAAATATCCCAGTGGCCTCCAGGATGGAAATCTCATTGTTGTTTAATCGTCTGTAAGAGACAATGAAGAGAACTCACACATTCATAAATGACAGACATGAGAGTATCTTCTAAATTGAGATTATTTGGGACTCAGACAGGGTTCCCAGAATTTATCTGGCAAGGCAAACGGATCCTATTTCAAAGGAAGGATGGATGGGCATACTAGGGGGTATTTTTAACGTTAAAAATGCCACGAAAATGTACCTACACAAATGACAGGCATGTGTAGCTATTCACGGATGCGCGCACACACACACACACACACACACGTGAGCACAAATTTACATTTTTAAAGAAAGAAAACAGCTGAAGGATGGCTTAAGAGCCAACTTGATCTGAAGGGATCCTATCCCCCAGAAGAAGGCAAAAGCATGACTGAGAATAGCTCCCCCAGGTCAGGCTGCCGACCTGCCGGTGGGCCCGAGATTTCTTTGAGGGTCTGAGGCTGTGATTGGGAGCAGAGGGGCTGTGGGGGGCGGCGGGGGTTGGGGAGCTGCTCCCTGCCACACCCGCAGCTGCCATGCTGGGGTCTTCCGCACTCCCCCACAGAGCTAGATCAGAGAGAAACCCAGAGCAGATCCAGGGGGGTTAGTGGGGCTAGGGGCAGGCAGGGGCGGCGTGCAGAGGGCAGGGGGCCTCACAGTTCGGCTGTGGACTGGGGGATGCGCTCGGGGATCTTGGTGAGCTTCAGGCTGGAGCACTCAGCCAGGCTGGCCTCACAGCGGCACTTGTGGGGACAGATGGCATCGCTGTTGCACTCGCTGTTCAGCTGGTAGTCCTCCGTGCCTGCAGGGACAGGGCAGGGGCTGGGGGCTGAGCAGCCCAGGGCAGGGCCTCCCCGGCCCCCCCACAGCCTGCTGCCCCTGCCCACCCACTGTCATCGGCACCCCCTGACTGGCCTCAGTCCCCCCCACTCTCCTACCTGGAATGAAGTACTGCTCTTTGGCTGGGGAGAGAAGCAGAAACACCATGAAGCTGCCATCCTCTAGGACTTGCAGAAGAGCCCAGGCTCCAAACCCACTGCCCAGGTGAGGGCACCCCAGGAACAACACTGGGGTCCCAAATCCGGGCTCCAAAGCCCACCTGCCCAGCCCTCAGCTGGAGAAGAGGACAAGCTGAGGCTGGGGACAGTATCAGCCCCAGCTGAACCTCTCAGGAAGCACCAAAAACACGAGAACGCTCATGGGCAATGGCCCAAGACAAGGATGGGGCTGCGAGGCACCACGTCCCTGACCAGGATCCAGGCTCAAAAGCTGACCCACACTGCCCCCAGCCAGTTTCTGCTGCCCCCAGAGCCTGGAGGAGGCAGTTCTCTCACCGAGGAGAGGTCCCAGGCTTCCTGAGTCTGAAAGCAGTACATGAAAGCAAATTGACCTGGGAGCAGAGGAACCCAGGTCCTTGACCAGGCAGGCCTCCCTCAGGGACCTTTGGCCAGCCCTGGTCTTCCCTAAGCCTCCGTGCAAGGCGGGGTGGGGCTGGCCGACCACTCAGATCTGGGGCTACGATTTGGGACCCTCTGGCGAGGGTCTGGAGTGGCCAAGGACACACCGTTGGGGCCATTCAGAAATCATCACGGGTCCCTAAGCGGACTGAAGACAGGCCAGCCGGTGAACAGACTGGGGGGGTGCGGGGTGGACGGACATCTACCTGAGCAGCGGAACTTCTTGCTCTTGATCTGCCCGATGCGCTTGTTGGCGAGGCGCCGGGGACTGGCGCAGCGGGCTCCGCTCGTCTCGATGGGGTTGGTGCGCAGGAAGTCCGCCAGCCACTTGAGGTTACAGTCACAGATGAAAGGGTTCTGCGCCAGGTGCCTGTCCCGGGGGTGGGGGACAGAGCGGGGATCAGAGACAGGGCGGCCAACCATGCTGACCTCTGCCTGGAGGTCGCTGCTCGCTGGTGGCTTGAAACACATGGCCTTGGGCCACCGCCTGGATTCGCCCACCAACTACAGAGAAGCCTTGCCAGAACCTGGCAGCGGGGAAGGCTCTCCACAGGCTCTGGAGCTTCCCGCTGTCCCTGCTGAACGCCCCGCAAGCCTCACTCTGTCCTCTGTCCCTCTACCCACCTGCACCCCCCCAGCACGCTTCATGGACACGAGCGGAGGCAAGAGTGACCTGGGGACTGGCCGGACCACCCCAGCCTTCCACGGGTGAGGGGACAGAACGGGTATTAGAGTCCAGGACTGTCGGTGCCCAGAGGACTTTGTCGTGGTTCGTCCCCTCCCGGCAGCCTCGGGCAACAGCAGCTTCTCTCCATAGCCTTTGTCAGGAAGGGAATGGGGCCCCAAAACATGGCTGAACAGCTACTTATTGGGCAACCACTCATATTCTCCTGCCAGGCTGCCTGTGCAACCAGCAGGATAAATGTGGGAGGGGACGGCCGGCAGGCGATGCTGACTGTAGGAACCTGGGGTGCTCTCAGCGACCACATGGGTGGTTTTCCCATTCGTGGGCCCTCCCCACCCCAATAAGGCTCAGACCAACCACATCTGAACCGCTAGCAGCCAGCTTGCCGGCCTGTGTCGTGGCCATCACAGCCCTGGGCAGGCCCTGCTTTCTAAACGGACACAGGAAAGAATATTCTAGCACCTGTACCTGAGAGCCAACGTTTCTGCCTGCAAGTACAGAGACAGAGCAGGGGCCAGCTCAAGGACTCACCATGGACGGCCGCTTTTCTCCACTGAATGCCGCCAGGGTAGGCCATCTACTTATTGGCCTCAGCTCAGGGCCCTGATGGGGGTCTAGGGTTGTGCAAACAGAGGCGTGAGCTCTGCCCAGGGTCTGCACCAGCTCAGCTCTGACCTGGCCGTGCTCGCTCCTATTTGTCACCTCCTGGGCTCTGCTTCCTACTTCGGCTACCTGGTCGGAGCCTTCTCTGCCCAGATGTCCCTGCCACTCCCCTGGGCTCGCCCTCCCTTTCCTGACTGAGTCCAGGCTCCTGTCAGCATCGCCAGGTAATCCAGCCCCACCCCCACCCCTTCTGCATCTCACTGGACATTTGTCTCCCCATTTAAACCGTCAGTTTGCACAGAGAAGACGCGTTTGCTGACACCCCAAGGCAAAGTCCGTTAATGACTGAAAATACATTAGGATTCATGCCCTGCTCCGGAATCCGCCCAGCCGCCCAGCCACATCGGCTCAGGCCTCACTGCCGGGCCTCTGCCTGAACTAATTGCTTCCCTTTATCACAATCTCAGTAGAGAACTCTGTTTAAAATCAATGCAATTATGTTGTTCAGGCATGTATTAAAATGTTCAGTGGGTGTGAGGTAGAATATATCCTTTCTAAGAACAGGTTATTTGTGTCAAAGCCAATTTATACAAACTTGAACCACCCACAGAGACAAGTGGCTTAGGTATTTGACACAAATTGGAATTTTTAACCATCCTAAAGAGCAGGGAGCTGAGAAGAGAAAATGCTCAGGAAGAAGGAAAAAAATACCTGCTTGGGAAAATAGCATCATGCTAAAGGCACACCCAGAAATGAGCTGCACGTGGGGCCATGCCCTTCCCTCCATGACCATTTGTGAGAGTAGAAGGCAGAAGGGAAGATTGAAATACGCATTAAGACGTCCCAGCTAGAAACCTTCTGGGGCAAGTGCTCAACATCACTAGTCAAATTAGACCCACAATGAGACACCACTTCATACCCATTAGAGTGGCCATAATGAAAAAGACAAGTGATACCAAGGATGGGCAAGGATGCAGAGAAACTGAAATCCTCATAAAACACCGCTGGTAGGGATGTAAAATAGGATTTACCACCGCTTTGGAAAACTGACAATTTCTTAAAAAGTGAAACATACATATCCTATGAGACCCAGAAAGGCCAAGAGAAACAAAGACATTTGTCCACATAAAGATTTGTAAGCAAATGTTCACAGCAGCGTTGCTCATAATGATCCCAAAGTGGAAATCCAATGGCCATCAACTAGGAAGGATAAACACAATGTGGTCGATCCATTCAGTGGGAAATCGCTTGGCCATAAAAAGGAACCAAGCACTGATATATACCGAGGTGCAAATGGACCTCAAAAACATGAAGTCAGTCACAAAACATATCATGATGATTCCTTTTTTTTTTTTTTTTTTTGAGAGAGAGAGCTAGCACGGGTGGGATAAGGAGGGGCAGACGGAGAGAGAGAATCTTTTTTCTTTTAAAAGACCTTATTTATTTATTTATTTGACACAGAGAGAGATCACAAGTAGGCAGAGAGGCAGGCAGAGAGGGAGGGGGGAAGCAGGCTCCCCGCTGAGCAGAGAGCCTGATGCAGGGCTCGATCCTAGAACCCTGGGATCGTGACCCAAGCCGAAGGCAGAGGTTTAGCCCACTGAGCCACCCAGGAGCCTCGAGAGAGAGAATCTTAAGCCGGCTCCACACCCACTGCGGAGCCCAACTTGGGGCTGGATCTCATGACCTTGGGATCGTGACCTGAGCCGAAATCAATCTTCAGACGTTTAACTGACTGAGCCACCCATGCGCCCCATGATGACTCCGTTTTTATGAAATGTTCAGCAAAAACAAATTAGAGAGACAGAAATTAGATTATGGGTTGCCTGGGGTCCGCAGGAACTCGGGACTGACTGTAAAAAGGACACAAGGGAGTTGGGGGAGGTGAGGGAAACTCTAAAATGTGATCGGGGCGATCATGCGACAACTGGAAATCTACAAAAAATCATGGGCATGGGTATGCTTAGAACAGGTGGATTTTAGGGTATATAAGTTATACCTCATTAAAGCTGTTAAAAAACAAACAAACAAAAAAAAAAAACACTTTGAAAAATCTCTTGGAACAAGGAAAACAGCAGCAAAGTCAGGAGTGGGTCCCAGGCACTCGGCCACAGATCGGAGAGATCAAGCAGGGTGTGGGTTGTTTAAATCCACTCAGGCCTGACCCGTGACTCAGTCAGGGCGTTTAACCCTCCAAACCTGTGTTTAGAGTATCTGATTATTCCTGGGTCTGTGTTTCCTTTATTCTTCTTCCAAACCGTCCTCTGGTTGTTAATACGTAATAGTTGTTCAAGAAAGTCAGGTTCTGCTCTCCTGCCTTAAAGAACGAGGTCTATTCTGATGGAAAAAGCATAGTCGAGGGCAAAGCTAACTAACTTCTCAGGGATGGTGAAGAGGTACCTGAGACCAAGCACCTGCTCTGTGAGTGTCGTGTGACCTAGAGTGAGTCCCGTGACCTCCTGCCTCAGTTTCCTCATCAGTAAAGTTGGGACGATAGACTGTCCGGCCACCGGCCACTGTGAGAGTTCAGGAAGATAACACATGGAGTGAGCCGCGGCCTGGCACTGGGTCAGGGCTCGACAATCCGTAGCGACTGCTGTTGTTCTCAGGGTCCCACTGTTTCTGTCCCGCCTGCAGGAAGACTTCCTGTTCCAACGTTCTGCCCCAGCTCTGTCCCCACTAGTACCTGCCAGCAGTGGCCAGGATCTCAGGCCTGGTGTCTGGCAGGCAGAAGCGCTCTCTGAGATCCCACCAAAGACAGAGGCCACCTCCAGGACGGCCATCCATGCGATGTGTTCGCTCTGCTTCCACCCACAGAGGGAGACCCTCCGTCCTGGTCCCTATCCCCCCAGGCTCTCCTGTGTGGCGGTCCCCAGCAACAAAATCTCTTTCGTGCTTTTCCCCTGGACATCCCGCCAGCTGTATAAAACCTTCCACCTTGCCCGTGTCTCCCTATAACTTCTGATTTCACATATTTGGCAAGATTTCCCTGTTGCGCTCCATCTTCCTCTCCCTGCCATAAGTTAATTAGCAGGAGAGGGGGCTGCAGACGGGCGTGTGGGGGCTTTAACAAGTTTGTCTTTTGTGGCTCACATCCTTGCTGATGCACAGGGTCCCCAGGGAGTAGGAGCTGTGCCTTTTATTTGACCTGTTTCACACCTGTGCTGCCTCCCCAATGCGGATATTATCTGATGGAGAGCACTATCTGGCAGATAAACAACGGCTGCGACAAAATTCATAATAAATGCCCATTAAGCATGCATTTAAGAAGCACTTACAATGAACTCAGCTCTGTACAAACGTCCCCTTTTGTCTCCTAACAATCCTACGAAGAAAAGAGTATCCTCATTTTATAAATGAGTGAACTGAGGCCCAGAGAAGCTGATTAAATTGACCAGGGTCACACAGCTAGTAAGAGGCACAGTTAGGAGTTGAACTCAGGACTATCCAACCCTAAGTCTGTGCTCTTTCCTCTATAAGAGACCACTCCTGGTGAGCAAAAGGCACAGGGCAAAACAGCTGCCTGTCCCCAGAGTCTGTCCCTTCTCCCTAGGTCTTCCTGCTGGGCCTGAGGGGAGAGGGCAAGAGGGCACTCACAGGGTCTGGATGGCCCTCAGGGAGGTGAAGGTGCCCTTGGCGAGGCTCTGGATCTTGTTGTCATACAGGGAGAGAAGTGACAGGTTCTGCAGATCCTGGAAGGCATCGGGCCGGACACAGTTGATCTTGTTGGCATTCAAGAGCCTGTGGGCAGACCAGGGCCAGGTGGTGGGGGTGGGGGGAGAGGTGCAGAATCGGCTGCATCAGCATGCCCCGGGCACCTCCCTGGCATCAAGCATGACTGTGTCGGGGAGAAGTGCCCAGGAGCAGGCGCAGGGCGGCTATCCCTCCAGATGTCCACTGCATACAGGAAGCTGAGAACTCCAATTGCCCTCTCTGTGCAAGGGACTGTCCTGTCCCCCCATCCCGCTCCTCTCCCTTTCAAGGAACTGCTATGAGTGCTCACGAGGTTCTTGGGAAGCAGGGAGCACAATGGTCAGGCCACCTCCCAAAGGCATTTTGGAGGCTCCCCTCCTTTCCAGAGTCTGCTGGGTTGCCAGGCATCTGAGATGGACCCATTTGGGTTCTGCTCCTCTGGGATCCTGGGATGGAACCCCTGCCTGAACTCTCGTGCTTCACGGAGCCCGAGCTGGCGTGTCCCCCTGTAGGAGACAACCCTGTCCCCAGGCCTGCTGACCTCCTCGGGAACACGGGCTGCCTCTCAGGAGCCTCTAAGCTCCGACGTCCTGTGATCAGCTCTGAACTTGACCCCCTTCCCTCCCTGGCCTTGCAGAGCCCCGAAGTCCCTCGCGGCACCCCCAGCTCTGCCATCATCCAAGATCCTCACCCCATTGAGTCCCAAACCCCAAAGAGGCTGGCAAGGCTAGTCTGAGAGGCCAGAGGAATACCAGCTCCCTCCCTGAGCGTCACCCAAGGTCACCCGCAGATGGGTCCTTACAGGAGCTGTAGGGTGTACAGGCCTCCAAACACACCCCGGGGGAGGTCTGTGATCTTGTTCCCATACAGGACCCTGGAGACAAAAGGCAGCAGAAAGAGAGAGTAAGAGGACAGCCACCAGGTGGACATGACTTTGCAAGGGGCCCCCACACAATGGCACACCTCTAGACGATTCACAGGGCACGGCGCAGGGGTTTAGGTCGGCTCTAACAAGTGGCCAGCAGGTGGCAGTAAAGTGTGTTAAGATTGGAGCCTCCTTTTGTAGTTTGCAAAAGGTACCCTATGGGTTGGGGCAGCCATGACCCCCACTACTGCTGAGCATTCCCCCAATACCCACTCTCTGCCTCATGCATGGAACCCACAGAAGCCTGCAAAGGAGCCCTTTGGGAAACTTCACAGGAATAATCTGGCCCCAGATGTAAAAGGAGACATTCAAAGAGGAGACAATCCCATGGGCAGGATAGTGTGCATATTTCCAGAGAATTACAAGAAAAAACCATGCGTGCCAGACATTATACACAGAATGAGCTCTGACGTCAAGCAACAGAAACACACCAGAAAAAAACAGGTCAAAGTTTAGCTGTGCAGAGGTCTAGGCAGTGGGGGTACAAGTGGGTTTCTTCACCTTAGTTCTCTGTGTCAAGCAGGAATTCCGTGTGTGATTAGGAAAAAAGCAAAGGTTCCACAAAGCCATGCAGGCAGGAATGGGTTCAGGCAGAGGGAGAAGTATCAACGGGGCTTGGGGACAGGGTGTACTCCATTCCCAATATTGCAAGCAGCCCCCACAAGCCACCCTGGAAACAACTCAGCCTGTGTAAAAACAGTATGTGCTTCAAGATCCTTTCTGGAGGAGGGCATGGCAGAAGCAAAGTCCCCACAGTGGGATCCTGGCTGGCCTGGAAGTGGTGGGGGGGCGGGGCGCTCAGTGTGGCTTGAGTAGAAGAAACAAATGGAATAATAGCTTGGGTTTTGCTGGGGGGTAGCACCAGGAAGCCTCTGAGACAGGACCGGATTTGCATTTGGAAAGATCAGAGTGGAGGGGGCAGGGGCTGAAGCAGGGAGACAGGTCAGGCTCTGCCAAGGTGGACACTGTCAGTGAGGTCTATTAGCATGACCTCAGCACACAAGTTCCCATATAGTGGGGAGATGTCTTTGTGAGCAAGAGGAACCCACTTAAATGGGTTATTGTCATGTTCCAATTTAGGAAGGGTATCATTCGCTTCTCAGATGAAGAGCCCTGCATTTTGGCAGGCCACCTCCAGAATCTGATCTCCTCAGCCAATGAGAGAGACCCATCACCAGGCTGTCAGGTACAGCTGTGTAGGTTGTGCACTGCACAACTTAAGGGGTGCCATTCACAATTGGCCCCACCCACTAACTCATGCTCCACTCCAAGAGAAGAGGGTGCACACAGAGGGACTGAGCTGGCAGCCTCCTACAGGCCCCAAGGGGAAGCTCTGTCCTATTTCACTTCCCAGGCCCCTAATCTATGCAAGGCATGTGTCCAGTGCTGCCAGGGATAGGCAGAAACACTCACTCCTCAGAGTAACAGAAGGCTCCTCACAATGGGGGCTCACCCAACTACAGGGTGCCCTGAGTATACTCTGTATAGACAAGTGCTGTGCACCTCAGACAGCAAGGGGCTTGGTGAACCTGGGGGGTGCAAGCAAGGGCACTGGGAAAAGAGATGAAGTAACATTTCCAAGAGAATGTTTGCCGCTGCATGGCAGTTTGTAGATTCATGGACAACACCCGCCCCCCAAGTAAACCCTCCAGGGAAGGGAAATGGGGAGAGGTGGAGGAAAACGCTTTTTTCTTGTCTCCCGCCACAACTTGGGAGCACACCTGGGATGAAAGGCACAAGGTGTGGCCGATGTCACAACTGGAGCTGGGAGTGGCAGCCCTTATCGGGAAGCTGAGTAGGGTTTAGGAGCACAGAACCCTGGGCCTCAGTGGGGAGGCAGGGCCAACACGAAGGCTGGGCCATGTCAGGTGACTGCCGCAAAGAATGCTGGGAAAATCCCCTTCCTGGCAGGAGAGCCATCAGAGTTGCCAGGGGCAACAGCTCTGCCTAGATTCCCTCTACCTCTTCCCAGTTGCAGAGTGTCCACCAGTGAGGAAGGGGGAGCTGGACACAGCCTCCCCCTCCAGAGGGGCCCTGGCACAGGGGCGGGGGCACCCTGGACCCTGGGAGACTTGGCATGGCTACTCACAGCGAGTTCAGGGAGCGGAGGCCCTGGAAGGCGTCGGGCGCGATCTCTGCAATCTGGTTGTTGCTCAGGTCTCTACAAGGCGAGCAGGAGGGAAGATGGCTGAATCCCTTGGCAGCCACCAAGCCCTGCTTGGCCCCTCCTCCCATGTGCCACAGGAGGGCAGGCATTTCTTTGACATTAGAGAAATAAGAGGCCATCTACCTGAAAAGCCCCTGGCCACTGTTTCCCTGTGCAGGCTGAGGCTCGTGCTTGGGCTGGGCCATCCAGCCTTGGTCTGTTTTTGGGGAAAGTTTACCCCGCACCCCAGCTGTGCCCTACATCTCCTCTCACATCTGCAACTGCTCCTAGGAGGGCCCCGCTAGATGGGAGGATGACAGTCAGCTCTGATCACCTGCCGGATTCGAACTCAACAACCCCCTCCCACCGTGGGCCTCACGCTGACACTCTGAGGAGGTCACGCTGCCGCCACCCTCCATGCTCACAGAAGAAGCTGGAGGCCGTGGCCTGCCAGCCCTAGACCCTGCCCCCTGCCCCAGGCTGAAGCAGCAGGAGACACTCACATCCTCCGCAGCTTTCTGTAGGGAGAGAAGGCTCCTGGGGGGATGGACTTGATCCCATTCAGCTCCAGTCGGCTGCAGAGCAAGAACACAGAGGAAACCCGGGGTCCTGACTGTCGCCTCCCAGACTTACCTGCCCAAACCAGACCCGTTGCCCCTGCTCCCATCCTCCATCTGGAGTAGACAGGTTGGCACGGGCAGAGGAAAGGAGCGGCTGTACTTGAGTCCCATGACCCCAGATTTTGTGGCTGAAAGGAGCCCACAAATCAGGCTACTACTGAAAAACCGACTCCAGCAGGCTCACCCCGCGGGGCTGGACAAATGGACCACAGAGGGACACCCCCTCCCATCTCTCTAGAGCTGCCCAGCTCTGGGTGGAGGGCTCCGGCCAGCCGAGGCCAGTTGTCTCTCCTCCGTGTATAGGGAGGGGCCTCAGGCGAGCTGTTCACTGGGCCACCGGAGCCCAGTCTGGCCCCAGGGCCCACCTCCCAGCACCCGCCCTGGTCCATACTCACATTTCCGTCATGGTCTCAGGCAGGTTGGCGGGGATGGCGGTGAGGCCCTTGCCGCGACAGTCCACAATGCCATTGCCGCAGGTGCACATGGCTGGGCAGGAGCCCGAGGAGAGGGTGCAGGAAAGCGATCGGCCTGCCTCCCCTTGGCCTGAGGGAATGGTGGGCGGTGACCTGGGGGCATCCCATGCCCGGGCCTCCACCCCCAGACATGGCGTCACGGGTGGGGACAGGGCAGACAGTGTTTCTCTGAATCCCGATAAACCGGAGGAGATCACTGAGAACGACCATGCAACTCTGTGGGCGCCCCGCACACAGCACGTGCTGGCTGAATATTTGCCAAGCTTGAATCTGAACCTAACTGTGCCGCCTGAGAGTGGGGTTCACACACGAGGAAATCCTGGCCCACGCTCTGAAGCTCCAGGTTCTAGTCTGTGTCGCCTAACACTCTGGAGCCTCAGTCTCCTCACTGGTCACCAGAGAATGGCAGGGACCCCGTTTATCGTTCTGGGCCACATGCTGTGGGAAGGCTATACACGCAGTACCTCATTTAACCCATCGTGGCCATTTTACAGCTAAGAAAACTGAGTTCTTGATATTAATTAGTTTGTGGAAAACCACACAACACTGATAGGTGACAAAGCCAGGATAAAGCATAGAGGCTGATATAAGTTTTTTAAATTGAAGTATAACACACTTGTCACCATCTTCAGGGTACAGCAGCTAAAGTTCTCAGAGGTGCACCCACCGAACTGTCCCCAGACACAGAATATTTCTATCCCCCAAGAGGGCTCCCTTACGCCCCTACTCCAAGGCAGCCGCTATTCTGAGACCTGCCACCAAAGATCTGGTCTGCTGATCTGCGGACTTCACATAAATGTAATTGGACAGCAGGTCCTCCTGTGTCTGGCTCCTTCCGCTCAGTGCAAACCCTCTGACATTCGCCCATGTTGCTGTGCGTCTCGGCAGATTGCCTCTGTCACTGCTGAGCAGTATTCTATCATACGGACAGACCGTAATTAGTTTATCCAGTCCCTTGCTGGTAGACATTTGGGTTGTCACCAACTCTGGGCTAATACGAAAAAAGGCTGTCTTGAACATCCTCAGACATGTTTTTTGCGATGGGAGGTGATGGAAGGGGACAGGAGGTGATGGGCGAGGACAGGAGATGTGGGCAGTCCAGGGGTGGTGGGTGAGGACAGGTAGGTGATGAGCAGAAAGTGATGGGCCAAGAGAGGAGGTCATGGGTGGACCAGATGTTAGTGCAGGGTGACGGGGGTCAGGGGAGGGAGCAAGACATGGGGGGTGGGGCGGGGGTTGGGAAGGCAGGGGTTGGGCCGTGGAGAGTTCCAGCAGGGCTGGCACCCACCTGAGCAGCTGAACTCGCTCTTCTGGACCTCAGCCACATTGAGGCCACGCAGGCTGGCGGGCCCCGAGCACTGCGTGAAGAGCCCAATGGTTGGCCGCTGCCTCAGCCACTGTGAGAGCCAGGCCAGGTGGCAGTCGCAGAACAGGTGATTGGAGTGCAGGCGGCTGTCGGGGGAGAGGGCAGCTCGCAACCCACCCGCCTGGGGCCCCAGTCCCACAGGTTCCCCACAGGAACCCCCTGCCAGGGAGTGGGGTGCTGCACGTAGCCCCAGCCGCCCGCTCAGGCTCACTAAGGGTCACCGGCAGCAGCAAGATGCTTCCGGCGGCCGCTGCCTCCCTCCCAGCTTGTTTGGGGCAGCCGCTGGCCTGAGTGTGACCAGAAATGATTCATCTCCCTGAGCTCACACAGACCCGCTGCCCGAAAGCACATAAATCATTTTTAAACACAAAAACAAGTTACTTGTCTTCGGAGGAAAAATCAAATAGAAATGACATTCAACATCCATTTTAGGTCACTTTCCTCTCCCTTGGACTCCGACACTCCCCCCTCCTCCCCCCCAAGCCTGAGTGGATGACCCTCCGCTGAGAATGCAAAGAAGAAGAGGGAGCTCTTTCTCCACCCCCTTCCAGGCCACCCCCAGCCCCCACTCGGCCGCCCAGGGGCTGACTCACAAGGTCCGCAGCTTGGGCATGTGGTTGAAGCTGGACACGGGGATGGTGGTGATGTTGTTGTTGTTCAGGGTCCTGGTTGGGGGGAAACCAGAGTCACTGGGTGTCTGGGCAGTAGGCAGTGATACAGGGAGGAGGGACTGCGCTTCTCTCTGACCAGCCGTCAGGCTCTCACACCCAGGTCCATGGTCCACCTTCCAGGGGAGTCTGCCCCGGGAAGAGCGGGAGACACTGAGCTACCCTCGGAGGAAGGCCTGAGCTGGGACAGTGGTGATAAGGCAGCTGGGACAGGGAGGATGAGGGAGGAGGAGGGAGGAGGAGGGAGAGGCTGTCTGCCCGCTTCTGCAGCCGGTTGGGAGGCAAATGAGGGCTTTCACAGAGGCAGGCAGGGAGGCCTTCATGCCTCTTGTGTCAGAAAGTCCTGGAAGACACAGACACTGCCCTGGGCTTGGTCGTGAGCAGGGTAAGCCTGGATCTTACACTACAGGCATGACCCCATGAGCAGGTGTCCCCACCACCCTGGGTGCAGAGCCCAGGAGAGTAGAGAGTGTGGCCTCTGCTGTGGGGCCCGCACAGCATCGGTGTGAGGGGGAGGACACCCACCCCGTGGGCTGCTCCCAGCCCCAGCTCCCGCGTGGCCAGGCTCTCCAGCCCCTCCACTCTTCCCTGGTTTCACTTACAGCACCTCCAGCCCCCGCAGGGCCCGGAAGGCCCCTTCCTCGATGCAGCTGATCTGGTTCTTGTCCAGCTGTCTGTGAAGCAAAAGAAAGTTGTGCAGGAAACCACGCTGCCTAGGGCAGGGGCGTCCCAACGTTTTGATCAAGGGCTCCGTTAGTTTAAAACCCACCCAGTCCTTTGTTCAGGATATAGGCGTAGATCTAAATAGCAAATACTAACAAAAGCTTATGTTCTTTCTTACTTCATTAAAACAATAAATATAGGGGCGCCTGGGTGTCATGATCCCAGGGTCCTGGGATCGAGCCCCGCATGGGGCTCCCTGCTCAGTGGGGAGCCTGCTTCTCCTCTCCCACTCCCCCTGCTTGTGCTTGTGTTCCCTTTCTCGCCTCTGTCAAATAAATTTTAAAAATCTTAAAAAAAAAAACCAATAAATATTTAAAAAGTTATATCCTATTCCTCCACCTGACTTTGGATATCCTCCAGGGAGCAGGCGCCTGCCCCCCGGCCCATTTTGGAGACCACCGGAAAGTGCTGGCCGCTGGACGAGGAGACCGCGTCTCCTAAGGGCAGCGGTAGCCAAGCTCGCTGAGACTGACCAGCCGTGGCCACCTGGAATGCCGCTTTTGGAATAAACTGAAGCTGTGATTGGGTCCCTGGGAAAGAAGGCAGTGCTCAGTTGTCTACCACAGACATGGGGGCAGGCAGTGACAAGCATGCTGGGTATTTGCCAGTCCTGCTGCAGTCAGAGCTCGGGGAGGTGATAAGCGTGCACCGGGATAAATGTGAGTAGTAGGAAGAAACCATCACATTTAAATAGCACTTAAACAAGCCTGGGAGGTAAATATGATCGTCCCATTTTACAGAACGATATACTGAAGCTCAGGGAAGTTAACGGACTGGCTGCCACTTCCACAGTACGTACCTGGAAGAGGAACTCACACCCGGCTCTCTCTCAGTCTACTCAAGGGCAAGCCCATGCGGACTGTGCCGTTCAAATGGACCATGAGTTTCACCTAAACACCCACAGTTCATGGCACTCCTTTCTACCCAATCCCCAAAGGCGGCCTGTTTCCTTCGACCCCAGACTGTTCCAGAAGACCCTGCTGGCACCAGCCATCTCAGGGCCCATACCAGTTCCTGAGCTGCCTGGACCACAGGGCTTGGGGTGATGCACGGGGATCCTGCGAGGGGCAGCCCTCCAGCCCCCATACCCTTCTCCCTCCCAGGCCTGGACTCACAAATTTTTGAGGTCTGTAGCTCCACGAAAAGCTTTTCTGGGGATGGCCTGAATTGTGTTCTCACTCAGGTCCCTGAGAGGATAAAGCCAGAGGGAGAAAAACACTGGTCAGAAGAGATTTCTCTGGAGTGCCCCGATGAGTCAGGGAGGCCGGGATGGCCTGATGGTGCTCCCGCATCCAGAAGAGTGCTGGGCACCCAAAGGCCTGCTCGGGGAGCATCTGCTGAATGAAGGAAGGAAGGAATGGTGGAGCTGGAGAGAGGCACCCTGCTCTGGAGGGAGGTTTGTCCCCCACTACCTCCCCTCTCTGCACAGAGGTGGTTGCAGCTGGAGGGACGAGCCTGGGGCAGCCGTGACTGACTTCGACAGACCCCAGCCCTGCCCACAGACCCCCCAGAGGTCAGCTCAGCTCCCAAGGCATCATCCAGCGCTGGGAAGGAGCAGGCACAGGAGGGGTTCCTTGATGAGCTCACAGCTAGCTACCTGACACCTGTGGTAACCCCCCCATGACCCACTCTCTGTTTTACTGATAAGGAACAAGGGCAGGAAGGCACCGCTGGAAACCCAGCTAGTATGTGGCAGAATCAGGTCATGAAGTCCGGCCTGGGTCTGACTCTGGATCCCGTGCTCTCGGGCCTGCCGTCCACCGAACCACCTCCGAGAGTCTGAGCCCACGCTGGAGTCGGCCCCATGCAGCCTCTCCCTCATGCTGGTGGGGGTCCCGGGGCTGCCTCCCTGCCCCACAGCCCGGATAGCAGGGGTCACCGAGGACATTAGTCTCCACATTATCAATGCCCTGACGGGAGGAAGGAGGAACCGCAGGGACTGAAAATTCCTGGCCCCCGCAAGCCCAGAGCAGCTTCTGGACACCTCCTCTGGCCCCAGGGGAAGACAGGGCCTCAGGCACCTGCCCAGCAGCCTCTCCCTTCCCCTCTCAGCATCCTTCCTATAGACTTTCACAAAGGCCCTTTTTCAGGGCAGCTTTTGCTTGCCACAGTGGTGGGCTCAGCTGTCACTATGTTCCAAGCATGTCCCCCAGGCCAGCACTGCCTAGCATGCCACATACGGAAACTCACTTGACTGTGGTACTAACCACGGAGCAAACACTCTTACTTTCCCCTTTTCCGAAGGAGAAAAGGGAGGCGCAGAGAAATCCAAGGGAACACAGCTGGTGAGTGGTGGCTCCAGAACCCGAACCCAGGCAGTGAAGGTCCCCGAGCTAACCCTTTGCACAGCTGCCCCAGGAGCAGGAACTAGAAGTCGGGGGATGGACGCCCTCCCCTATTCTGCAGAGGAGAGCGTTGAGCTCCAAGAAGTGAGGCAATCTGCCCAAGGTTACAGCAGGATGGGACCCAGGCGGTTTACAGGACAGCCAACCTCAAATGTGCCCTCGGGGTCCTTGAGCTGGACAGCTGGGGGCTGACCTGACGTGGGATCCAATGCTGGGCAATTCCACAGGCCCTCAGCCCCTACTGGGCTAGGCCTACAGGGTTTTGACCATGACCTTCCTTTCAGCCATTCACCCCACAGGCCTTAGGTTTCCCTGCCAGCCCCAAGAACACGGCCCACAGGGCCCCCCGGCACACAGTCCCTGGGCTGTGAGGGCACCACCCCACCATCCGGGTCTTCCTGCTGAGAGACTGAAACAGAAGCATGATGTAGCAGAGTGCACAGTCCCTGAACTCAGAAAGGCCATTCTGATCCCAGCCCTCCGGCCTCCTGGCTGTGCATCTGGAGGTCGGGCCCCTTTCCCTCCTGAGCCACAGCATCCTTGTGAGCCAAGTGCAGATAGGAGCCTGGCAAAGACAGTCCCCCAGGTCCCCCAACCCTGTCCCCTCAGGATAGCCTGTGATCTCTCTCCCCTGCAAACCCTAGCCTCTCCCCTTCCCCAAGCCCCTAAGTGGCCCCAGGCACCTGTGGTCTGAAGCCTTCATCAGCAGTAGCAGCCTGTGCCCTGTTCTCTCCCTCCTGGAAGGAAAGTATCTCAAGCCTGTGACACAGACACTTCTCTCCTCCAAAATGATATTTTCCATTACAGCTCGGGCCCTACTTCACTACAGCTGGCTGTCTCTGTCCCTTAATGCAACAGTCACTTCACATTGGACTCCCACCTCCAGCCAGGTGGCAGTGGGTTTTGGGAGACGCTGGTGCCCACCTTCTTCTCCTTCCCCCACCCGACAGGCGGGTCTTCTGGCTCCTTCCAAGGGGCTGTGATCTCAGCTGTCTGCAAGCATCTCAGGCACCTCTGTTTAGTCTGCCCCTGTTCCCGGAGACCCTCTCCACACTCTGTCAACAGGCTGCTCCCAGAACTGCCCCAGCAACCCCACCCCACATTACCTGCCCAGCTGCCCCTGGTGTCCCCACCCTGTGCTACCTGCCACCGTACCCCTAGCACCCCCAGCCAGCACAACTGCTTCCCCCTTTCTCCACAATTCCCAGCAGCTCCTCGTTCTTGAGAGGACAAGAGAGCTCTTGAGCCATTCCTTATCTGCTAATCCTGTTGTCACCTCTTCCTTGCCTGGAGACAGCCCCTCGGTGGCTCTGTCCCCTGCCCAGTTTCCGTCATGCAGGTAATCGCTCCAAGGAAGGTACACCCTGTACTGTACTGGCCTGGGCCTACTGTCCCCCCCCCCCCCTGTTTCGTGACCTTGATCTCTCCCTCTTCTTAAGTAGATGTTCGCACTAGGCAGGGTGGTCTGATGCATAAACTTCTGACTTGGGAGCAAGGGCTGTGCGGGCCACACAGGGAAATGAGAGATCGCTGGCTCGCAGGGGCACACAGTCACACGGGTTCCCTCCTCACACTCTCTGGGAAGACAGCCGCTGTGTCAACGACACTCAAGCAGCTCTCTGGAGAAACCCACATGGAGAGAACCAGCGGCCTCCTGCCAATGGCCAGCATTGGCTTCCAGCAATGTCCATCAGTCATCAAGGAAACAGATTACCCAGCCCCAGTCAAGCTTCTGGGCTCTGCACTGATGCGCCCCCCAGAATTCAGACCCTGAAATCCTAACGCCCAGTGTGACGGTGTTGGGAAGCGGGGCCTCGGGGAGTGCTTAGGTCCTGGGGTGGAGCCCCCGTGAACAGGATGAACGGCCTCCCCAGAGAGGTCTGAGACGGGCGGGCACAGCAATGAGCCAGGAAGTGGGACCTCCCCAACGCCAGCCTGCAGGCACCGCGACCCGGGACTTCCCAACCTCCATGACAGTGAGGAACAAATAGTGCCTGTTTATAAACTACTCAGTTTATGGTATTTCTGTTACAGTAACCGGAATTGACTAAGCTACAGCCCCAGTCAACGTCTTACAGGCAACCTTGTCCAAGACCTTCCAGCCACCTACAGAAACTGTGAGACAGTGCATGTTTGCTGTTCTTTTCAGCCACTATGTTTCAAAGTTCAACAGTCAATGACTAACGCAGGACTACTTTGGGGGGGTGGTCCAAGAGAGAGGCCTGGATGCGGTGCTGGAGAGCCTGCTCTGACTGGGAGGGGACAACTGCCCCTGAGAACCTCTGAGGAAGGCAGGGTCACACTCAGACTTGATGTGAATGAGAAGAAGTATGTTCACAATGTGGCCCCATCGCTTTGCACTTTGGGCCTCAGTTTTCTTGTCTGTCAAACGCACAGACTGAACCAGATAATCTCTTCCTCCCCCCACCCCCAACACAATCCCACCACATGCTGACTACACCAAGCCACAGCAAGCCACACTGCTCCCACACAGCAAGTTTGGTTCCTAGAGCATCTGAGATCCCAGGGGGAGGGGAAGGGAGGGAAGGGGAGCCCATCACTGACAGCACACTTTCTGAGAAAGGCAGGATAAGAGAAGACAGACACAGACATCCACTTTCTCCTCCCCACAGGGAGCCAGGGAGAACAAAGCATGGATGGCGAGGGCAAGGCAAGGCAGGGAGGGGCAGGGGCCTGGAGACTTCTATAGAGTCAGGACTATGGAGGGCGCACAGGAGGTGGGCAACTCCAGCAGGACAGTCATCTGGGCCCCAGCTGGCAGCTGATCCTCTAGCCAAGCCTGGGAGGGAACTCTGGGCTGGCTACTCATATCCACTATCCTGTTTAATCCCCACCATCACCCTACAAGGAAGGTTTTTTATTTGTATCGATTAGTTTATTGATTTAAGCCAACCTTGTTTCAGAAAGGCTTTAAAGTGGCTTATAGGGATTTACAAAACAGCAAGAAAGCAAGAGTGAAAAGTGGGGCAAAGAGAAGAAAAATCAATGGCAGAGACGAAGAACAAGGCAGGATGTCACCCATGCACATCTGCCAGGTCCGGGGCAGAGCACGGGCTCTGGGCTCTCCGAGAGCTGATGGAACAGGGGGTGGGGACTTGTCCCTTAGCAGTGTCCCCAGTATACGTATAAATTCAGTTTCTTAGGAGGAGAGCTGCTCAGGGTACTAAGATGAGACAAGAATTCTCCAGGGATCCTTATAAAAAAATGACAGTTTGGCCTAATCAATGATACTAGACCCTTAAAACAAATGGGTTTCAAGTGTCTGGTTCTTATATTAGTATTGCATCAAAGTACAATTCAGGAAATGCAATTCTATAAGGACTCACACAGGGAGCTAAGTAGGGAAGGAAGGGGCAGAATAGTCCGTGCGAAGGCAGGAGGCCTAATCGAGGCTGGCACCACCCAGGAGTGGGGAGGTCTGCCTAGAGTAGAAAGTGCCAGCAACAGGCCAGAGAAGGGGACAGCTTACAGCAGAGAGGTATTTGATCCAATGGCCTTTTAGACACTGTTCGGGAACCCCAGAGCTTACGGAGGAAACATGCTGCCCCCAGGGCAGGTAGGAGAGGCGACACCAAGAGCCGATCTAGGAGGTGAGGGTGCAGGTGCAGGTGCAGGGGTGGGTGCAGAGGGGCCCAGGGCCAGCCCCCAGGAGCAAGCCCCTCCCACAGGAAGGAAAGGGAACTTAAGGGAACTTGGGACCCCGGAAGAAGCCAGCCTCTAGATCTGAGGAAAGGGTGGGCCTTAAAAGCCTGGGGAAAAGGCAGTATGCCTGAGGCACAGGAGGTGCTGGAAAGAGCCAGAACTCTGGGAGGAGTGGATTTGGGTTCCAAGCCCACTGGTACCACTAATCAACTGGCCTGGAAGGTAGGTGCTGAGTCCTTAAGTGTCCCTACTTATAAAATGGAGATAAAAACATCACATGGTAGTGGGGGCGCCTGGGTGGCTCAGTGGGTTAAAGCCTCTGTCTTTGGCTCAGGTCATGATCCCAGGGTCCTGGGATGGAGCCCGGCATCATGCTCTCTGCTCAACGGAGAGCCTGTTTCCCCCTCTCTCTCTGCCTGCCTCTCTGCCTACTTGTGGTCAAATAAAAAAATTTTTAAATCTTTACAAAAATACAACAAAAAAATCAAAAACAACACCCACGAGTTTGGAGAAGATGAGTTCTTGCGATTTCACTTCTGTCCTAGGACTTCCATGGCAGTACTTAAGAAAGCAGGCTTCTGTCCCTGCTCCAACATAGTGGGCCGGTACCTTTCCCCGAGGATCTGACTGTTGTCCCCAGTTTGCTCACTAGGGGGCACCAGAAGCCTGCCCTGGCCTCCAAGGCCTTGGCCACTGCTCAGACCCAAACAAAGCTATTCTCAGGGGTTTTTTTGCCCCAGTTGACCTCCTATCTGGTCAAAAATTGTCTTGTCTTTCCCAGTCCTCTTTGAAGTAATGTTTCTCCCTCCATTTTGCCTACATCTTGTGTTTTTGCTCTACCTTCATCCCACAGTGACCTTGTCACAGACCCAGAGGTGAACGTGGTCAGGGCATGAGATACACTGAGACAGAGAGGGTGCCGGAGCTGGAGAGACAGACCCAGACTGGGAGCCGCTGGTGGCCGGACCCTGGCCAGGGGGAAGCAGAGGGGGCAGAGCCACGGGGCAGATAGGCGCACGAAAGGAAGTCCCAAGCAGGATAGTGAAAGGCAGACTGGAGAGCAAGGACATAGCAGCCAGACAAGAGTCAGTCTGGGGAGATAAACAGAGGCCTGGGGCCAGATTCTAAGGGTGAGGATGAGGTCTTGGGCTTTGACAAGCTCCCCGGGGATACGGATGCTGCTGGCCCAGGAAGCACACACTGAGAGGCAGCATGTGGACAGGAGAAAGCCCACAGCAGAATGTCATCATAGAGATGGGTTCAGTAAGCCCTGGCTTAGCCACTTAAATCACATGGTCTCGGGCAAGTCACTTTAAACTCTCTGGCCTCGGTGTTCTCATCTGCAAAATGGGGTGGGGATGAGAAGTGGCACTGACTTTGCAGGATCTGATGTGACAGGTGCTGTGGTCTGTCATCCCTGCCTCTTACTCCACTTATGCTGTCATTCCTTCAGTTCCTCAAATCCCTCCTGCCACAGGACCTTTGCAGTTGCTACTCCTCTGCCTAGAATATTCTTCCTCTACCCTTTCCCCAGTAAACTCCTACTCATCCTTCATATCTCAGTCTATAGACACTTCCCCTGACTACTCCCTCTGCTTCAGACTCCTAAGACCCCATGCTTTTCCTTCTTAGCTCTAATCCAGGTTTATATGAAATATTAGTATACCGAATAATAATAATACTGACTTTGGGTTAACATTCTTCTCCCACTCCAGACCATCATCTCTCTCTCTCTCTGTCTTTTTTGCCCCAGACCATTCTCTCTTAAAAGAACTGTCTCCTGTGCTCCCTACAGTATCGCCGGACCTAGAACATTGCAGGAGCTCACTAATTTTTAACTGAGCTGAACTAATGAGGATGTGATGTAGGAAAGACGTTATTAGGGTTCAAAGCTGACAGCCAAGAAAGAATTCTTGAGATGTCTTTGGTGAGAAAAGGGTGATTTTATTAAAGCAAGGGGACAAGACCCATGGGCAGGAAGAGCTGCCCCAGGGTCATGAGGAGTGACCCATTATATACTTTCAAGTTGTGAGGGGCTTAGGAACAGTGTAAGTCTCTAAGAAATTGTGGAAACAAGGTTTCCAGGGGGCTAGCTATTATTGGGAAAAGGTCATTTATTACTGTCTTAATAAAACCTTGGTCATGAAACCCTTCAGATGTATATCGGTGGGTCATATGCTTGGGGGATAGTTGCCAACATGTACCTTGGGAAGATTCCAAAGGAATTTTTAGTTAAGATAGACTTTCGGGAGCTTGAGGTGGGTGGGGGTCAGGCTAAGATTGCCTTTTGCCCTTTGCAAAGTCTTAACATCGAGGCGGTCAAGTCCCTAGAGGAATGTCACTCTGCTTTAGAACTTATCAGTGGGCTCTAGGTAGTAAAGAAATTTAATAATTTTTCTTCTGTTTTTGTTTCCCATATTCAATGCATGTTCTCTCACTGTGATCCATCTGCATTTTTCTGGCCAAAACAAGGAAGAGTGACTGAGAGCAGAAGCCAGGAGCTTGGAGCTGGACAGGCTGCCTTTGTATCGTCTTTGCAAGAAACCTAAGCCTCCTCAGTCGGGTGTGCTTGACCTCCTCGGCCTAACGTGGCCTCAGCAGACCCAGCGGGAGCTCAGAAACAGAGAGGAGGTGCTGGAGAAGCACTGGTCACTCTTGTTTTCCTATCAACCCTGTCCTTCCCTTCACGTACCCTCATGGAGCCTTAGTAACTGAACACCCTTGGGTAGTTCTGAGCTGGCGCCAGCAACATGAGCAGGGAGGTCTGGGCAGCATTGGAGGAAGGTGACTCCGGTGGGACCCCACAAGATAGAGAGGGAGCTGGAGTCCCTAAGAGTCCACCTGGACTGGGTGGGGAACTCCAGTTGAGAGTCCTGAGGCCAAGATCCTCACGGTCTGAACCCCACCATCCAAGATCAAGGGTGCTGAGAGGCAACTGTCCGCCAACTGCAGCACCCCCCAGTCTGGGAACACCCCCAGAGACCCAGGCCTGGCCCCTTTCTGTGAAGAGAAGGGGTCAGCCAGGCCCACACCCTGACTTGGGTGCTATCCCAGTGGCCCCCTCCTCCCACATACTCTGCCAATCCCTCCAGCTTCTGCCAGGGCTGGGGAAAGCAGGGCCTAGGAAGCCAAGGTCAGGACCTCATGTTCTTGCTGCTAATCCCCTTCACGCTCTAACCAGATTGGGCCCTGCTGGCAGACCGGCCTCCGAAGGGATCAGCAGGGGGCCCAGCCGGGGGACTGCTGGGCACCAGCCAAGGCCAGCCTCGGCCCTAGGATCCCTGCCGCTAGCTTGCCAACCCCACTGCAGAGCTCAGGACCCACTCTGTCTGCCTCTCAAGCCACAAGGAAGCTCCAGGCAGCCCCGGCCTGTCCCCTTGCCCTCCTAGCCTGACTAGTGACCCAAAGCCCACCCAATTAGCGGCCTAGAGGGGAAGGAAACAGGTCACCTCACCCAGGTCTTCCTTGTTGGGAGACTGTCAGGGAAGGACCTGAGCCTGGGAATGGACAGCCAGCCATGGACCCATTGTGGGGACTCACACAAGTTTCCCAACCCCTAGAGGCTCCTTGGCTGTGAAGCAGGAGTCATCACAGGCTTGGGGGCGTCACTGAGGCTGTGTGCAGGGCTCTCAGCCAGGCCTGGAGCCATCACCTGCCACACCTGGCACTGGAGGGAGGGGTGGGGAGGTCAGGGTTGGAAAATCCAGGACAGGAAATCCGGAGGCTGAGACTTGAGGCCAGTTCTGCCCTCAGCCCCCTTGGCAATCCAGGATGAGACCTGCAGTCAGCTCCCAGCCCCTCAGGCTCCCCATCCAAAAACACGACCCTCCCAGCAAAATGGGTGTGTGACCGTGGGGCTTGGGGGGTGGGGGCTGGCTCCCACAGTTACTGCTAGTGAGGAGTCCCCCCCTTACCCCCTGGCTCGTGCCCACATCCCACCCTGGGCAGCTCAGTGCCTGGGCTGGCCACAGCTGAGCCCCCAGGGACTCTATTAGAAGTCCGGGATTTCCGGCCCCACCTGCGGCATCAAGAATCTGCATTTCAGCAAGCCGGCCAGGTCATTCATATGCATATTCAAGTTCGAGAAGCCCCACGAGGGACGCAGAGAAGTTTCCAACATTCTCTAATCCTCAACTAGGGCTAACCTGCTCCCAGCCAGCATTTCAAAGCGAGGGGCCTAGGCACCAGCCCCTATGTTTGGGGCACGCCCCCTCCCACGCCCGCACTTGGACAGGACCTTCCCGCAGTGAGCGGACAGAGGGAAGAGCAGCAGCCTCTGGCCCGTCCCCTTTGGCTTGCCCCCCTGCCCGCTGTCTGGGCCAAGAGGAGGCCGCCACAGGAGTGGGGAGAGTGTCAACCACCCCGGCCCCATAGCCTTCCTTGCTTTCTGGGTGGAGTTTGCAGGGCAGGGGGACACTGCCTGGGGGCCTTGGGGAGAACTGGGCTGTGGCTGGGATCAGCACAGGAGTCGCTGCTCCTGAGAGACTGAGCCCCCGGTCTCCTCTGCACCCCACTCACTGCAGGATGCACCCACTGCAGTGTATAATGTCAGGATAGAGGGTGGCAGGGCCTCCTGGGTGGGATACTGGGGTGCTCACCCTCCTCTGAGGTGCTCCTGGGATCTGGCAGGAAACTCCCACCTTGTCTCTGCCTGTCCTGCAAGCTTGCCCTCAAACTCTACCCCTCCCCCCCCAGGAGGGAAGTTAGTCCTGCAATTGCCCCTCTGTTGGCTCTCCCAAGCCCCTGGGATGACATTCAGGTGCCCCAGGTCTACCTGGTAGGTGGACTGCATATGTGTGCACCTATCTCCGGCTGACCTTCAAGGTCGGTCTTTTAGAGTCATTTGGTGGCAAGGACCTAAACTATGCTGCTTCATCCTCTGACCTCGATGACCTTAACGACCTCAACGACCTCAGCTACCTCAACATAGGGAGCAGGGCTTTGTCTGCTCAGAAATCTCAGGTACTCCCAGGAGATGCAAACTTTCTCAGGGCTGATCTCAATGTGAATGAATTTGTTTCATTGTCTCCAGAAGTCAAGTTTGAATAGGAGGAAAGAGGACAGGGCAGAAGTGACCAGGGACCAATGCCAAAGGGGCACACGGTGTGGGGGGAGGGGTGAAGGTGGAACTAGTTTCCTCTGGCCTTGGCCAAGTGCCCGTGCTGTTGTCAAGACAAAGAAAACACCAAGGGAGCTGCCTTTGTCTCCTTCTTGTGGGCTGACTGCCCTCCTAAGTAGCCAGTTCCCCTGCTAATCCTTGTGTGCCCTCCTGACCCCCTTTCCTCTACTCTCCTAATCAGCAAAATCAAACCAGCAAAGGGCAGGGCCAAGAGATAGACCAGTATCCCGGGGGTCTGGGGGTGCTCAGTGATGGTGAGGAGCTGGCCAGGTGGAAGCCAGTCTGGGAGGAGAGAGCCAGGCGACCTGGGTTCAAACACAAACTTCTTTGTGCCTCAGTTTTCTCATCTGTAACATAAGCTTCTAAGAAGAGTAAATAAACAGAAGTGTGTGAAATTACCGAGAGGCGTGTCACGCACAGTAGGTGACAATGGCACCGCCGGCAAGGCTTCAACCCCTGGGAATTATTGCTGGGTGATCCCCTCTCCTACCTCTCCTCTCCCCGTCCTGAGCCATTTTTTTTTTAAAGATTTTATTTATTTGACAGAGAGTGCAATAGGCACACACAGGCATGTGCTCCCAAGAGAAAGGGGCAGAGAGGGAGGGAGAGGGAAAGGAAGAGAATCTTTAGCAGACTCCACGCCCAGCACAGAGCCTGAAGCAGGCTGGATCCCACAGCCCTGAGATCAGGACCTGAGCCAAAACCGAGAGTCGGGTGCTCAACTGAATGAGCCTCCCAGGTGCCCCGTCCCCCGCCCACGCTGGTTTTAAGATTCACAGAATTAAAGCTCACAATATGCTCTGTGAGGTCTTGAGATTTTTAACAAGTGTTGAATACCCAGGTTCTTCCCAGGGAACCCTTGATATCCAGACTCCTTTGGATGGTTTTAAAGGCTGACATCATGGATGGCGGGGTTTGAGCTTTGCAGGAGAAATGGGCTGATCTGAACACTACGGGCCAGGTGCTGTCAGCCCTGAAGCCACACACTCTCCGGGGGGCTGCGCCCCTCCCTCCAGCCCTGCAGAGTTAATGTTGCAGAAACCTCATTAGGAAGAGACATTATGCAGCCCTGGATGACTGCACCATAAAATCAGCCTGGGTAACTTTTCCTCCAACCGGGCTGTTTGTCATGCAGCCGCTGAGCATCACTGCAATCAATTCCCACAACAGAGATCTCGGATGAGATGCTCACACTCCAGAAAGCAACCTCAGAGCCCTGCCAAGGACAAGCTGCTCCGAGGCTGGCATCCCATTCAGAAGTGAGTAGCTCAGGGACAAGCAGGAAACAGAACCAGCGGGCATGGGTCCCAACAACCATGGCAAGAACAAAGTAATGGCAAGAGGGTAAAGAAGGCAGGGGGGATGCAGGCCCCTTCTAATCTGAGTGCCAGGGCAAGGCCTTCCCTATATACAACCATCACACACTGACCCCCAAGGAATCACCAGGCATTCTACTGAGCCCAAGCAGAGATGCACGGGGCAGACAAAGCTCTTGTCCTGGATACCTACAGGCTGGTAGAACCAATAGCCTCAGGCATTCCCAGACCTGACACACCGTGGTGGGGTGGGGGGGAGCACAAGTGCAGGAGAAAGAGTCAAGATCTAGAAGAAAGAATGTGAGGTCTGGAGCCAGACAACCCTAAGCTCGACTCCAAGCTCTGGCACCATTTACTGCCTGTGTGCTCCTAGACAAGTTACTCCACCTCTCTGAGCCTGGTGGCTCATGAGTGCAGGGGGGTTAAAAACAGCTCCCTCTTGTTGAGTTGTGGTAAGGATTATAAACCACACATGCCTTTTATATAAAGCACAAAACTAGCTGATGTTGTTAGAAGTCAGAACCATGGTTACCCTTGGGGGTGGGGAAGATCAACAACCGGAAAGAGGGACTGGAAGATTCTGGGAACTCCAGATGTTTTAGTTCTTGACCTCGTGCTGGGCACATAGGTGTGTTTGCTTGTGAAAGCTCAAGTGTTTTGCTTCTGAAAGCTCAAGCTATTTCATAGATATGAAATATAGATATGATATGATATACCAATGATATATAGAAATATAGATATGAAAATACGTGACGCACACATGGATAGCTGCAGCTTGCTGTCTGTATGTTACACTTCAGTGATAAGGTTTTCAAGATAACATATGCAATGCCGCTCTCAGTCCCTGGTGCTTCGTAGGCATGCAACCGACGCCAGTGCCGGGCCTCCCTGACCCCTCACTGGAGGAGGCAACTGGGGGAGAAAAGCTGCCAGGGTGACAAGTTCCAGAAGAATTGGGGCTCATGATTCTAAGTGGGGGGGATATGCAGACTGAGGGGATGGTGGGGCAGGAACAATGACCACCCCAGAGTGAGGAGGGACCAGAGACTAACTGCAAACAGACACCGACGTGGGAAAGCAGTCTCGGTGGGCATGTGAGGAGTCTGTGCTGGGCCAAGATGCTGCATCACCCAAGGAAGACACAGCAATGCATGTTTTGGTTCCATATCTTCCTGAAGATAGGGGGTCTGTGCCCTGCCTCAGGATCAGACCTCAGGTGAGCTAAGATGCTGCTTCTGGAGGAGCAAGGATCTTGGGGAGCTCAGGGCAGGAGTAGGGGGAAATGGACCCACAGAACTGCCTTCAGAACAGGTCTGGATTCTTTTTCTGCCTTGTTTCAAGAAGGTGCTAAGGCAGTTTGAAGGATACATTATTAAATGGAGTAAGGTAACAGAAACCAGAAGAGGTTAAAAAAAAAAAAAAAAGGACAAAGAGACAGACAGAAATGGGTAGACATATATAAAACAAGAGAGAGAGGGGTGCCTGGGTGGCTCAGTGGGTTAAACCTCTGCCTTCGGCTCGGGTCATGATCCTAGGGTCCTGGGATTGAGCCCCGCATCAGGCTTTCTACTCAGCGGGAAGCCTGCTTCCTCCCTCTCTCTCTGCCTGCCTCTCTACCTACCTGTGATCTCTGTCAAAGAAATAAATAAAATCTTTTAAATAAATAAATAAATAAAACAAGAGAGAAATACACTCTGTAAAAGCCTTTGCATCTACTTACAAAGGGGCCCTGGCTTCTCTCGACCGCAGGGAATGTGGAGACGGAAATGCTGTGCACTTTATGAACCTGCAGACGAAAACAAGCTTGGGAGAGGCCTGGCCTTTCCTGGTTCCAAAACCAAGCATCAAGGCCTCCCGCCAGTCTCCCCAGAGAGGTGGCCAAAGGATGGAAAAGCAAGACCCTCATCAGCATCTCCAAAGGAGGCCCAAGTGTGCTAGGTCACTCGCTTCTCCATCACTTCCCAAGAAGCAAGTCACAGATCAGCCGATTCTCCAAGAGGTCAGTTTGCTAAATTTCATTGTTTCCTTTACCAATTTGGTTTTAGCTGGGTGGTTTCCCATTTGTCTTTCCAGCGGCCTCTTAGAATCAGTTGGATTGTCCCTGCCCCACCTCCCTGCTCTGCAGCCACAGGAAGAGACTAGGGGTGGTTTCAGCATAGTTCAAACACCAGGAGCAGGGGTAGAGACAAATGGAGCAGTCCTGCACATACTCTAATAATGACCAAATGCAAACTGGTCAACGCATGCCAAACAGTTAAAGGAAGTAAGTCAAGGTGATGAATTGGTCATTTGACAAATTGGCCATTCCGTGAATTGACTTTTGGCAAATTGGCTTTTAGCAAAACGACATTTGTTTTAAATTGGTCTGCTTCTGACATAGTGATGTGTTTCACAGGACAATTACTTACACTCCCGGTCTGGTACCAGAGCTTAGGAGAAGCCGTTTTGCAGACTAATTAGCCCCACACTATCTAATACACTGCCTTCCACTGGACTGGCCTAACCCAAGGTGGAATTTAGACTACTTTGAGGGATACACACACGGCACAACATGCGAGCCATCCCTCCCCTGTATCATTTTCCTCAGTTAAGCTCACCAAAAATCTGAGGGGCACACTCTTTGGGTTCTCCCAGGTAAGGACCTGGGAGTGGGATGGGTGGGATTGAGTGTGTCTTGGGAAGGGAAAGAACTAGGGAGGGAGGCAACAAGGTTGGGCAACTAGAATCCAGGCTGTGCCGAGGGAGGGGGCTCCACTCGGTGCCAATGACCAAGTGGCCAGTCTGAGCTTCCCCATGGAGAAGATAGGGGCCCTGACCAATGTGATGGGGAGCTAAGGACAGAACAGATACCTGATTCTATCTGACTGAAGCCTGTGGCAGGAGCAGTGAACCAAGGAAACCAACAGAGTTTCACCAAGTTCCTGGGCCATTACCAGACCTTTATTTCCTGACCTCCTTTTTTTTTTTTTTTAATACCAAAGGCAACACCCAATGTTTCCCCATTTCTTGCAGTATACTCCAGGCACTGTAAGTCTTGGCCTCTGGAGTTGTTCAGAAAAAAAGGGGAGCTTGAGGGAATGGGAAGGCAAAAGAGAGGTCAACCTCCCCTAATGTCCCTTCCACATAGACACACAGAGGCTCCCAAAGAATATAAGACCCCTAACCACTTCTCAGGCAGGCAGAAAAACAGAGCCCTGGCTGGTTACAGGGCGAGGATGGTCTTTAGTTGCTGACAGTGATCCACAAGGGGCCACCGTGGGAAAGCCCAGGAGCTAGAAGGAGCCCTAGCCTGGTGGAGCTGTCCATGGTCCAAAGAGCCCGCATCTGGAGGAGCTGTCCTTGGTCCTGACCCCTCTTGGCTGCTCTTCTGGTCAGGACTGAAGACACATTTTGGATCCCATCCAATTTCAACCTTAACCATCTGGCCCACACACTAGACCTTGTCTATTGAGCTTTTTTCCCAAAAAGCCCACAGGACTTTTAGCATACACAGAGAGGGTCAGGTAAGCATCATTATGAGTTGCAAGGGACCCACACTTAGAGAATGTGCTAAGCCCAATCCACACGGGGAAGCTACTTCCAGATAGGGGTTATGTTTGATCCTGCCCCATTTCTCCAGAAGTCAGACCTCCCATTGCCCGGACACAAACCTAAGCACAGAGAGGTGCTGAAAACTGGCTCTGCCCCCAAACACCTTCCCTCAGATCCTCCCACCAAAGCCACTTAACTTTAATCCTGACCCTAACGGTCATCACTGACTCTTGTATAACACAAAATTATAATTAATGATGATGATGATGATGATAACTACATATATTTGGCACATTTATTATATGCCTGGCACTGTGGTAGGTATTTTATACGTTTTATATATATTATTTTACCCAATCTTTAAAACAACCTTTTTTTATTTAATTTTATTTATTTATCTGACAGACAGAGATTACAAGGAGGCAGAGAGGCAGGCAGAGAGAGAGGAGGAAGCAGGCTCCCCGCTGAGCAGAGAGCCCAATGTGGGGCTTGATCCCAGGACTCAGAGATCATGACCTGAGCCGAAGGCAGAGGCTTTAAACCACTGAGCCACACAGGCACCCCTAAAACAACCTTCTAAGATAAATACTGCTACCACTCAGCTGTGCTGACTGTTGACAGTGAGGGAGGTTGGGCATGTGTAGAGGATATGGGAACTCTCTGTGTTTTCCAGGCAATTTTGCTACACATCTAAAACTGCTCTAAAAAATAAAGTCAGTTTAAAAAATTATCACCATACCTATTTTCCAGACAATGTAACTGAGGCAAAGTAACTTTCCCAGGCTTTCTGACGGCAGACCCCACAGCTCTCCCACTACGCTACACCGGCTTAACACATTGGAATCATCAAAGTGATGGACAGGTGGGCGGGAGGCATCTAGATGCAAATACATGTCAGCAGTGACATTTGATGAACTTGGGGGAAGGAGGTGAAAACCTAAAAAGCAGAGTGTGATAATGAACACTCATAATGTTGACATTGAGTCATCAAAAAAAGGTTAAATTACGTTCAGGGCCCTCTGTTTTAGAACTGAGATGACTGCATAGTAACTTTTAGACATATCTCGTTTTTACAAATGGCAGGAGGTTCAAGTATTTTTCCCTGAGCAGTCATGCCGTGGGAAGAGCAGAATGTCAGCCTCAGGCTGCGATGAGCGTGGTTGAGGGACTTCTTACAACTGGATTCCTAAGTCACTCCTTCCAACCCCCCTTGTGGTTGAAAGACAGGGAGGCACGCTTTGGAATCCTATGGTGAGGGACTTCAATCACGGTCAGTGCAGATAGGTGTGTCCCCGGCCCTCACCCTGTCCCTGTTCCACTCTCCTCATCACCTACCCATTCCTCCGTGCTTCACAAAAGCATCTGCTGTTTCACATTGTATATCTTGAGTCTCTGGCTGTCAGTAAGGACAGCACAGTTGTTGGGAAGGACACATCTGCCCTCTGCCTGCCCCCTGGAGAAAGGCAGACTAACATGAGGAGACAGACCAACATTTAGGTCACATCTACAAGTGGCCACAGCCACGCCACCACGGAATGCCAAGTTCACTGCATGCCAACCTGAGCTTGCCAATCACGGCTTTTGGTTCCTGTGTAGAGCATCTAGCCAGGAGACAGTAACATCCCAGCTTGCAGAGCCCAGGGCCTCCAGCCCAACCCTGTGCTCCAACCCACGTTTGCCAGAGCTCTGCACTGGAGAGATTGTGTGGATCAGTACACAGCCAATATTTCCCATTTTTCATCTGTCATTGTTTGAGAACAAAGCCACATTGGAAAATACGCAGTAAAAACTACAGCCTTATTACTCACAGTGTGCTCAGAGATGCACAGTATTGGCATTGGAAGAAAGGCAGAATCTCAGACCCCATCCCAGACCTTTGCCCTGTTTTGGAGAACAAGTGCCTCAGAGGAACAGAATCAGACTCTGCATTTAATAAGGTGACTTGTATGCACATGTAAGTTGTGAAGCACTGGATATAGCACTAGTGCTTAAACTTGGCTGCACATTAGACTCTGGGGAGCTTTAAAAAATACCGATGCCTGGACCCCACCTCAGAGATTCTGATTTCATTGGTTGGGGTAGACCCTGGGCATTGGGATTTTTGAAAGACCATCTTACCCATTCCAGTGTGTAGCCACAACAGAACATCCTTCTACACATGTGATCTTTAACCCTGTCCTCTCTTCCCCTCAGACTACTCGTCCTGTCCTCCTCCACTCAGTGTACCTCCCCTTATGATGCTGTTTGCTTCTTCAACCCTTTCTTTCTCAGGATTTCCAATCTACCAGGATTACTGAAAATAATGAGTGTCAGGAAAAGTAGTTCAGGGGCACCTGGGTGGCTCAGTAGGTTAAAGCCTCTGCCTTCGGCTCTGTTCATGATCCCAGGGTCCTGGGATCAAGCCCCGAGTCAGGCTCTCTGCTCAGCGGGGAGCCTGCTTCCACCTCTCTCTGCCTGCCTCTCTGCCTACTTGTCATCTCTGTCTGTCAAATAAATAAATAAAATCTTTAAAAAAAAAGAAAAGAAAAGAAAGTAGTTCACACTAGAGGGTGAATGACTGACAGCCTTGATGTCCATGAAGTATGTGTATTTTTTTTATTTTGTATTTTTTTTAATCCTTTTTTTTTTTAGATTTTATTTATTTAATTTGACAGACAGAGATCACAAGTAGGCAGACAGGCAGGCAGAGAGAGAGAGAGGAGGAAGCAGGCTCCCTGCTGAGCAGAGAGCCTGATGTGGGACTCAATCCCAGGACCCTGAGATCATGACCTGAGCCGAAGGCAGTGACTTAACCCACTGAGCCATCCAGGCGCCCAGTATGTGTATTTTTTTTGGTGTGTGTGTGTATTTTTTTTTTAAGATTTTATTTATTTATTTGACAGACAGAGATCACAAGCAGGCAGAGAGTCAGGCAGAGAGAGAGGGGTAGGAAGCAGGCTCCCTGCAGAGCAGAGAGCCCGATGCGGGCCTCGGTCCCAGGACTCTGGGATCATGACCTGAGCCGAAGGCAGAGGCTTTAACCCACTGAGCCATCCAGGCACCCCAGTATGTGTATTTTTAAAAGAGGAAGATTCCATCCCTGGTGACATCTGATCCATTTGAGGAATGTAAAGAAGATGCTTGTAGCAGAAAGGGCTTTTCTGGTCTCTTGAATTCACTTTTTCTATTCAGCTAAACTTACTATACAGGAAAAGAGTTATTTATAGCATAGGTAAAAGTTTATTATTAAATTCCATGGTTAAGCAAAGACACCTTCCTGTATACCTGTGTGTATGTACCACTCTCTGTCTCCTACTGATGGGGGACTGTCCTGAGACATTTTTGGTGGGAGGGAGAAAGAAGAAAGGGGAGAGGGTAAGAGGGTACTTTCAAAAGTCAGGAGCAGAGCCTGGGGGCCAATGCCATAGGTGACAGGATCAGATGGTGACCACATCTATCATAACATTTTTTTAAGATTTTGTTTATTTATTTGAGAGAGAGTGTGTGAGACAAATTGAGAGAGAGCACGAGTGGGTGAGGGGCAGAGGGAGAAGCAGGATCCCTGCTGAGCAGGTGCTTGATTCTAGGCCCCGGGGATCACATTCTGAGCTGAAGGCATACGCTTAACTGACTGAGCCACCCGGGCGCTCCATCCCTCATACCTTTGTGGTGACTCTGGTGCCAATGTTTCTGCACGAGTACACTCCCCTCAGACTCAGGAGCTGCCATGGGGAGGGTCCAGAGACTGAGGGAGGGTAGAGGCCAGACCACGTGTATTTAACACATGAGCAGCAGAGGCTTGAACCGAAGCCAGAATCCCAGGTAACGCCTCTGAGCCCACCAGCACACCCTTGGGAGGCACCCCAGAGGAAGACCCCACGGAGATGCGATGGGCCACAGCCCCAAAGCTGCAGAACCCACCCCCAGGCTCAAGGAACAAGGCAAAACCCCCTGGTAGAAAGGTCAGGAACCCAGAGACAGAATGAGAGACACGGAGATGAGAGACCAACAAAGAGAAATGGGCGAAAAGAGAATGAAGGAGAGAGCAGCTGAGAGAAGGAGACAAAGAGAGCCAGACAGAAAGAGACTGGCGGGGCCGAGACCCCCTGACTGAGGCTGAGGCTCAGAGGCAGGGACTTGGCTTTTCACAGTAGCCAGAGGCGAGCCTGTGTCAAGGCTGACAGCCGCTGAGGTGCAAATGAAAAGAACCAGCGTGTGAGCCTGCTGGGGCCCTAGGCTCTGGGCTCAAACACCTGCACCCCCCCAACCCCCAGCCTCTCTCCTTGGCCGGCAGGGCTGCTGGGGTAATTTGCCCCTGGCTGGAGGTGTGAGGCTCCAATGATGAGTGTGAAGCCTGCAGGTGACCCGCCCTCAGGGACACACCCTGTGTGAGTAATCACCCGGCAGAGGTGGGAATGGAGCCCAGGCTACCACCGCTTCTTCCAGACAGAATCAAGTCCCGGGGTGTGCATGTGTATGTGTGTGTTTGTGTGTGTGCGCGCGTGTGCGTGCATGCACATGTGTGTGTACATGTGGGGGGACGCTGCTGTCCTCACTCTTGGCTGGAGAGGGAAGGCTTTTACAAAGAGAAGGACCTGAGGGCTAGCGGTAGGCTAGGGGCCAGAGCCAGTAGGGACAGGAGATTGTTGTGGAAGGTTGGGGGGGCTCTGGGAAACAGTGGCGTGCTGGGTGCACCGTTCATGTTGTCTCTTGCGTACCACAAGTCCAACAAGCACTTTCCATGTAAGCTAAGAACAGAGACTCTGGAGCCTCCATGTAAGCTAAGAACAGAGACTCTGGAGCCTCCATGTAAGCTAAGAACAGAGACTCTGGAGCCAGACTGTCTGGGTTTGAATCCTGTCTGCCTCTCACTAGCTGGGTAACTCTGACCTTGTAGCCTAACCTCTCTGTGCCTTAACTTTCTTCTTCCTTAGACTGGGAATAAGAAATAATAATTCCATCTAGCTCAGGGGCTTCTGTGAGGATCCAATGAACGAATATGTGTAAAGTGTTGAGATCGGTCCCCACCAGCCCTCGGTAATTGCTGCGTGTGTTAGTCATCGGCATCCTTGCTGCCCAGAGTCACGCAGCCCCTGGAAGTGCCGGCCGGTGGGAGCAGCAACCAAGACAGAAGAGGTCCATGATTCCATGGCTTTCCATTTGGGTTGGGGAGAGAGAGACACTAAAGAGCACAACCGAAGACCTTCAGGCTGATTTCCAAGACGGATGAGTGCCACATGGGAACTAGCACAGGGCACCCTGCTAAGGAGTGACTAAGAAGGAAGAGGTTTTAGTGGCCAGTGTGGTCAGGGAGGGCTGCCCTGTTTGTCCAAGGGGAAGCCAAGTGGTGAGAAAGAGGGAGCCAGACAGTCCTGGGGAAGAGCATTCCGGGCAGAGGGAGCAGCAGGGGAAAGACAGTGAGAGAGGAAGGAAGTGTCAGGGGACAGAAAGGAGGCCACTGTGGCCAGTGTGGCCAGTGTGCCATGAGCAAGGGAGGAGATGTGGCTAGAACGGAGGCAGGGACCAGCCAACAAGGGCCTCGAGAGTGTGGCAGGACATGAAGCAGGACTCTATGTGGGCTAGAAGGTGTTAAGTAGAAGACAGGCCAGGTCCCACTGACTGCTGGAAGGTGAATGAATTATGAAGGGGGTGCGGCAGGGGGTAGTGAAAGCAAGAATTGAACTTTCTTAACAACCAGGAAGGGAGCGTTTTTAGGATGAGGAAGCTGAGGCCCGGACAGCAGCTCCAGGATGAGGGGAGTACGGGCCCACAGCACTGCTCCCCACAGAGTGCTTACGTCTCCCACGACTTGGTGGCTTCTCTGTCACCACTTACAGAACAGGTTCAGTTGGGATCCCAGGGTCATCCAGTTGGTCCGGAGTATGGTCAGGTCCCAAGTACGGCTGGCTCCAAAGCCCCTGCCCCTGGAGGCTGGCCCCCTGCTGGTGCTGAGGAAGGGCAGAAAACCCCCCCCCCCGGGGGCCCTGGTTCTGAACACAGAGCTCTTTCTTGCTCCAACCCCAGCACGCCTGCCCCCATCATAGATGGAAATAACTCGCTGTGATGGGAGGAGGGCTGTTCAATGCCAGAGGCGGTGCAAGGGGCAGAAAAACCCTTTATTTTTTTTTAATTTTTTTTTTAAAGATTTTATTTATTTATTTGACAGAGAGAGATCACAAGTAGATGGAGAGGCAGGCAGAGAGAGAGAGAGAGGGAAGCAGGCTCCCTGCCGAGCAGAGAGCCCAATGTGGGACTTGATCCCAGGACCCTGAAATCACGACCTGAGCCGAAGGCAGCGGCTTAACCCACTGAGCCACCCAGGCGCCCCAGAAAACCCCTTTATGATGCGTTTGAGGTCCCCTACTTTGGTCCCAAAAGGACACTCTAGTTTGATGGGTTTCTATTTCCTATCCCCAGAACTCAGCATCTGTCCCTTGCAGAAGGCAAACACTATAAATTCAAAGCACGGATTTATTTTGATTTTTTTTTTTTTCCCATTTAACATGGACTTCCCAGCTGCATCAGAAAACCCATGACTGTGGGCCTGTTCAGACACATCCCCTGCGTCATTTCCACCATCCTCTCCCTGGAAAGGAGCTTCTCTTGATATCTTCCCATGAAGCCTGCCAGCCTCCCTAGGGAACTTAACCTTTGTTCATCTCACTACTACCAATTAGGGCGTCTACTCTGTGAAGTTACCCGCGACGTGGGAGACTTTTGTGTGGCAGAGTAGCAAATTATTACTGCCGGGCAGGGAAGATAACCTCCAGGGTTAGTTACTGCCCCGCAGGACACTAACCAGCTCTGTATCTCTTGCTGTCATTTTACTTCAACGTTCTCTTTCACTGCGTATAAGCGCTCAGTGCCTGAAATTCTCCTTGAGACAACTTTACCAGCCTGCTGGCTTTCTCATTAACGACGTAAATAAACCTTTGGCACACAACTATTTTCTATTTGTAGGAGAGTCAAGTTTCTAGCTTTTTTACAGTAATGCTGGGGCCGTCGTTTATCTTCGTCTTGCAGGCGAGACGAGTGGGGCTAAGAGAAGCCAATGAATCAGCTGAAGGGCACAGAGCCAGCAGGTGGATAGGCAGGACCTGGATGCCCCGCAGTCTGCTGCCAGAGCCCACAGTCCCAGTGCCCCTGCCGGTCTCACGGGTCATCTGGGTGGACAGGGGGCCTTCGAATGACTTGATTGAACTCCTTTATGTTACAGGAGCGGACCCGGAGATGATGGGAGCGAGAAGGCTTGCTGGTGAAGGGCAAAGGACAACGACAGCTGAAAAGACATTTCTATCTTAATGACTGCCTCGTCTACTGACATTTAGCCCAGGTCTTTGCTGGGTCAAGGCCACCCACAAGGAGCAAAGAGTGCCAGCCACACAACGAAATCTCACCTGCCTGCTGGAGAGGTGAGCCATCTCCAGCAGGGAGTCACTTCTTAGAGTGTCAGCAGGGCTCTGACCCTCTGACCCAGAGGCCACGGAGGCCCCAGTGGACCAAAGAGGGGCCGCGCAAAATCTGCACATCTCCTGGGATTGTGTGCACGTTTTGCCCTCTGTGCACATTGCCTCCCATTCTCAAAGGGATACAACTGTGAAAAGATGATGCATCCAGCCTTGTCTGCAGAAAGCCCCTGTCAGAAGCAAATGAGCTAGCTGCCTGAGAAAGAAACACATTCATCTCTGAGCACTTGCATAGGTCAGCCTATCCAAACGGGCCCATTTGTGACTATGAGAACAAAACCATTCGAAAGTCATTGTTTTTAATTGGGTCATTTCATTGCTCAAGTACCTAAAAGGCCCAGAATCTATAGGACTGCCTGTGGAAGGTCCAGGCCTAGGGACACATATACCCACTCAGATGCCACTTCCAGGAGCACAAGAGTAGCCAAAGGCCACAGGGCCTCACCCAGCAGAATGGAACATCAGCTCCCTGAGGTAGGGATCCTCGTCGGCATTGTTGGCCAAATACTTCAGGACTAGAAGGGAGCCTGGTTCATCTTAGATGCTCCGTAAGTGTTTGCTGACCAAATGAGAATTGGCCAGGAGGAAAGAGATATGTTACTGACTGATGAGACCTCTAAAAGCCATGCCAAGGGCACAACCCAAAAATAAGATTAATAGCAAAAAATACTTGTCCAAGATCCCAGAGATGCGGAGCCAAATTGACCCCTGGACCAGGTCTGTCTCAGTCCAGGTCTTAACTACACAACACTGCCTCCCGCGATTTGTGGGAGAGGTGGCGGAGGACAGAGCCACAGCAGGGAGAAAGGAAGCATTAAGTGGGGTGAGAAGCGGGCAGTGTCACAGTCAGAAGATGTGACCTGTGTTGCTGGGACAGTACTTAGGAGGCTCGTGGAAAGGAAAAGAGGAGAAGCAGCAAGATGTGACAGAGGTTGCCAGAACCCATTTTTCCCTGTCCCTTCTACTAGAACTGTGATTTTATTTGGCTAACAATTTGCCCAGATAAAAGAGTACATTTCTGGCTTCTCTCGCATGTAGGTATGGTCAAGAAGAGGTAAGCAGAGGTTGCTAAATGAAAAGCTTCCAGAAAATCTCTTCATAGAGATTTTCTGGAAGCTTTTCATTGCTAGAGATCCCCTTTTAAACTTTCTTCCCCTCTTTCCTTCTTTTTTCTGCCTAGAACCCATATGAGATGACTGGAGCTCCAGCAGCCTTGTCGAGCCATGAGGTGACCTTAAGGATGGAAGACAAAGCCTAAGGATGTTGAAGTGAAAGGTAGGAGGACCTTAGGACCTTGAATCCCAGCTGGTTTTGGAGCTACCATGCTTTGATGTGAGAGAGAAACTTCTATACTTAGTTTAAGCCCCCTTTTTAATATTAAAAAAATTTTTTTTTTTTTTTTTAGTTTTCTTTATATAGACTCAAACTCAATCCTCCCAACTGGCACAGAAATCACCTTGGGGGAGAAGACCAGCAGAGTTGTGCAGCACCCAGCACTCTATCTGCAGAAATATCAGATGGAGGATCTGTAGGCTTTGACATTGGGTTTGACCACAGCAGGAAGCATAGTCTTGAGATGGGGAGTGGATATGCTTCCTTCACGTCCCAGACTCTCCCTTAACACAGGTAACAAGGGAGGGTGGGAAGACACAAACAATGATGTTAAAATGAGAGTGAATGCCAGAGAAGCTGATAACTCCAAAGATGAGGATTTTCAGAAAGTTCCAAAAGCATGTTAATCTGTGGGAATAACTGTAGGCAGCAAGTTCCGGGGCTAGTCCTAAAGCCAGAACCTTCAGGACCACTGCCAGGCCACAGGGGACCTTTGTGGGAATTGGAGAAAGGTGCCCCTTCCTCAAAACACTTGGAAACTATCAAAATAAATATACAAATCTACATTTATAATGTGACTGGTATCCCTTAGAGATGATGCCCTTGGACAGTGCACAGCCTGCACAACTGTAGAGTGACTTTGCACATCCATCTGGTTCCACCACACCTGCATCAACCGCACAGCTCCAAAACTGGCTGAATGCTGTGCTCCTAATGATGTCTCAGCCTTATTAAGTGACGATTGCATAAGGCCATGTGGATCCTGGTTAAAAAGGCAGGAGATATTTCCACCCTAAAAAAAGATGCAATGTCAAGTTCAAGCACCTGGTTAAATGTCCTTCAGAAGGAAAATGCAGCTATGTGGAGCAGGGAACAGTTACACTAAGATCAGAAGTTACTATATCTCTTGTCCCTAAGTGTGTTAAAGACCAAGCACACGGCTTAAGTAGAAAATCACAGTCTAATAATTTGTGGACTGCAAGAACGTATGGCAAAATGAGAGGGGGCACGGATACCTCCGGATTTTATTGGAATTAATTAAAGCTTGTTTATATCATTTTATTGGTCCAGCCCCCAGTCCCTTGGAGGGAGGAAAGCACTTTTACAATTTATGGAATTTAAATAAATACAAGCAAATGATAGATCTCAAGAAATAAATTATTCCAACTTCAATTCTCTGCCCCTGCCCCAACTACCAAAACCAAACCAAAACCAAATCAAACCCAAACCAAACCAAACCAAGCAAGAATGAATTAAACTCCATCTGTGCTTTCCAGCTGGGGTCCAGCTGCTGACGTCATCACACCTTAATGCTAGTCCTGCACTAACCACGTTTCCCAAGGAAGGTCCCTCTGCTTGGGGCTCTCCAGGCCCACCAAACCCCTGTCGCACTTCACATCTTCGGATGCCAGCTCCGGAACAAGAGAGGAGAAGTGAGCATGCCTCAGATGAAGGGGGGCGGGGGCGGAATTAAGTGCCAGTGAGAGCCTTAATGAGAAGAGCTGGAGTTCACCCGTCAATGCCAAATAGTTCCTGGAACTAGTGCCCAGGACAGAGACAAGCCACCCCAGCTGTGGAGGGAGAGAAATGACAGCCAGCCATCCTTGTTGAACTTGCACTGGTGCCCAGCACTCTAACAGATGGGGCACTGTTGGGAAGCTGACAGGGGGAAATGCTCCGCACCCTGAGGATTTGTTTCTTGCACTGTGTGACCTTGGGCAAGTCCCTCGGCCCCTCTGGGCCTCAGTGTCCCCACCTAATAAACGAGGGCCCTAGCTATATCTAAGGCAATGCTTCTCAAGCTGTAGTGCGCACACAGGTCCTCTGGGGTCTGGTTCACAACATAGGGTGGTCTGAAAGTCTGCCTTTCTGACAACACTGGTCCTTTGCCTTGTTCTCAGCAGCCGCACAGGGAAAGCAAGCCTCTCCCTGAGTGAGCTTGGCAGCTGGTCCCTCTCCAGCCTCTATGATTTCATCCCAGCAGACAAAACAGCGATCTGTGGACAGAGCCCAGCGAGCTAGCCAGCTGCCTTCTGCATTTCCCTTTCCAAATAAAATTTGAGATGTCACTTTTTTTTTTTCTCGATCACAGAACAGCCGAGGAAAGAAAACAAGTATTTCCTCCATCTCCATCTCTGATTCCCAACCCCAATTACCACTTGCCAGAAACTAGCCTTGATACCTTCCTGTCCTCTTCTCCCAGCCCCCGCACCCTCACCCTTATCTGACAGGGTCCCCCCAACTCCTCAGGCCCTCCCCTCCACTCTCTGAGCTCACCTCTGGCAGAGGCTCGCCAGGCTTATTTTTAACAGCTCTGATTGAAGCTGGGATCCCGCTGCCATTTATACTCCCTCCTCATTATCAGCTCCAAGCTTCCAGCAGTCAAGCTAAAAAGGCTTCACAGAGCAGGAGGGGCCAGAATGAAATGTCAGCAGCTCCACACCCGTGCCTCCTGCCTCTTGCAGAGCTGTCCCACCACCTTACGGTGGCCATGGTCCACCACCAGCCCCCCACCAGGCCCCCACCAGCCCGGCCCAGTGGCCAGCAGGGTCTTGTTCTTGTGAACACATTTTCTCTTCCAAGCATCAGGACACGTGGTATGATTTAGAAATGCACCGATGTGAAAAGACTCATAGAAGCAGAAAAATTAAATCCCATTTAGTACTGTACTGAATGAGAGCCACCAATGAGCCCCTCCTGGGCAGCTTTGTCCCCATTTAGACATTAGGCACATGTAAACCACCCACCCATCACTCTGCTGAACTTAACAGCCTTCCTGCCCCTCTCTTGAGTTCTGCAATATCCAAAGCTCCGTTTTCTCCTCTCTAAAAGGGGATCGCCATCCCCACACTTTAGGCTACTAGGACAGTGAAATGAGAACAGGCAGGTGCCTGCTGTCAGGCTCCGCCAGCTCCCCACCTTGCATGGCCGCCCTCTCCCTCAGGGGCCTCCCTCATGCACACCTCACACATCAAATGCTACGATCACCTCTGGTCCTTGAAGCTGCTGACCTGTTGAGCTTCAGAAAGAAGAGACAGGCGAGCAAGGGGTGCCTCAACACTTCACTGTCTCTGAAGAAATTCAAGGTCATGTTTTACATCTGCTCTGCAAGGTCAGGGTTCATGGGAGTGTGTCGGACTCACCACGAAATAATTTACTCCTGGGTCACCGAGGCAATAATTTTTACAGAGAAAGCATTTCCAACTCAGTACACTAAAATGTCAGTTCATTAGGGTTGTGGGGGTGGGGTCGGGGTTAGAGGCGAGAATTAGGATCTTGGCGACTCTTCTGTTGGGAGGAGAAATGAGCTGTTAAAAGCGCAGAGATGACATGAGATGGGGTGAAGTGAACCACATAGGCACTGGGACATAGCGTTAGGTCGCCACGGACTTTCTGACCATACCTTAGAGGATCGCCTGCTTCTGGCCCAGAATTGACCATGGGTAACTGAAACTGTGGAGGTGAAAAGCATATGGGTACTGGTACAAAAGAAAACAGTCTAAAATGTATGATAAGTGGGTATCTTAAAAAAAAAAAAAAAAGCCTGTGCATCTCAAGGAGACCCCTCCAGGAAGTCTTCCCTGATTTACCCCAGTCTGATCATTGAAGACGACTTTATAGTCTTTTAGCACTTGGCTATGTGGTCTTGTCTGCAATCCAGTGCACCTCAGGAAAACATTAAATTTCTCCTTGTTTCCGGCATTCAGGGAAGCCCATCCCCAGCCACACACTGTCCACAGGCATCCATGGGCCTTGTCATCTCTGCCCTTCCCACATATACCTCTACAATCACCAGCATAACAATTTTGTTAAGTTATTGTTTTGATATTACCATTTCAGGTGAACCAGGAAGCCCAGATTATAGTTCAATTTGCAAAATTCTGATCACACTACCGGCTATCAAATGTCTGGCAAATCCAGTCGCCTTGAACTGTGACAGCTGGAATGAACGGCTATTCCCAGAGTGCTTTCCACATTAACACAGTGACTGGACTGTGTGAGGAGTACAAGCAGGCATGTCCTCACGGAGCTCACTGACAAAACTAACAGCGATGAGCGATCCTGATAGCTGAGAGTTCTGGAACTCTCTCTGCGCTCTACACCACATTTCACCTTCCTCGGAGCCCTACAGTTCAGTGCTATCACACTCCTCAGTTCAGAACTGGGGAAATGAGGCTTACTTAGGAATGTGGTAACTCAGAGAAAGCTGCACCGCTAGAAAGCGGAGGCTGGGTTTCCAACTCTGATATTCTTACTCCAGCGCTGAAGGATTAACTGTGACGTCCATTCTACCACCTCAGACCCTGACTGAGACGGGACCCTGAGTGACAAAAAACCCGGGGGGAAGGGGAACCCTGAGAAAGACAGAGAGAGAGAGAGAGAGACAGGACCCTGAGAGAGAGAGAGAGAGAACCCTGAGTGAGAGAGAAAGACAGATCTCTGACAGAGAAAGAGACAGGACCTTCAGTGAGAGAGGGACAGAATCCTGACAGAGAGAGGGACAGAATCCTGACAGAGAGAGAGACAGGACCCTGACAGTCAGAGTCAGGACCCTGACACAGAGAGAGAAAGATGGGATCCTCAGAGACAGACAGGACCCCGAGTCAATGGGACAAGCGTGTAACAGTCACCCAGCCCCCATAGGGACGGCTACACAAAGGAGTTGACTATGGAAGGAAGTCATGTAGAAGAACACCCCTGGGCTGGAGAGGCTTGGGAGGGTGACTGGAAGTCAGATGAGTGTTGAGGGGAACGTGAGGATTCAGAGAGGCAGAAGATGAACCACACCCATGGTGCTAAGGGTGTGTTGGGACAGAGCTGAAAAGTGGGTCTGTCGGGGTATATGGGAAGAAACAAGCCTGGAAGGGGCCTGGTGCTAAGGGGCCCCTGAAAGCCAGCAAAAGGAAGGTAGACCTGAGCCAATGCAAAGAAAACCACTGAAGTTTCAAAACCAAGAATGGACCGATTGGAGTGATGGCCAGGCAGGTGATGCCTGGCACCCTGAAAGGGGAGGGCGCAGGAGGGAGGGGGGCCATCTGGCTTCCCCCAGATGTGGAAATGTCTAGGGCAGCAGATCAGTGTGGCTCTGGAGCTCTCCAGCTGTGTGGCCTTGGACGAGACAGCTAGCCTCTCTAGTCCCGTATTTCCCGAGAAGTGAAACGGGAACAACCGTAGCCCCTCACGTGGGGCTGCTACAGGACAGAATAAGCTCATGTGCATGAAGCACTTAGCCCAGCACCCAGGTTGCAGTACCTCGAGGTCATCGGCTCTTATGACATTAACAGAAACACAGGCTGGCAGGGAGGTCCTGGGATCTGCTGGGACTGAACCTCCATCAGGTGGCTGGGAGTGAGAGGTGGGGCTGGGGACAGGGGTCCGGGTGAGCAGTCTTGATTTGCAGGTCACCTCGGGAAGGGGAAGGCTGAAGTCAGAGGAGGGCGGGAGGGGTCAGATCTCCCAGGCGCCCACGGGACACCCAGAGCAGCAGGTTCAACAACAGCAGCTTGCGGCCACTGCCCCTGCAGAGTTTCCAAAAGCAAGAATGGCAGAAAGGTCATGAGACTCTCCAGGGGCAGAGGTCCATTGTTACTGGATCTGTTGTGCATCGACTCAGGTGTCTGTCTGTCTATTTGCCCCCAGCGACCGCTGGCTCAGCCCCTTTCCACCCCTGCCTTTTCTCCAGGCCCTGGCCCTCTATCCGCATACATGTGTTAGGTCTTCAGGGCGGGGGCATTTTCGGTCGGTCGTTTGTTCTGCTTTTCCTTTTCAAGCAAATTTAGTTCAATGGCCCTTGAGCAGCTGCCCTGACCCAGAAGGGGGAAAGGCAGCCCCAGGAGGAGAAGGAGACTCTGGCAAGCCTCTGGCCTGAGGGAAGCCACACACCCAGGCAGCGGCCCAACAGCGGCTGCCTGCCAGGAGATGGAATTCATACATGAAATCAGAAGACAAGCGGCCCCAGGCACCCCCGGCCTGGCTCTGACAGCACTGACAGCTAATTAGAAAGCTCCATTTGAGCCTCACGTTGAAAAGCCATTTAATAATTAAATGTCTTATCTGTACAGAAATTCCTCTGACAATATATACTTAGAGTGTGGCCAGAGAACACATTTTCTCACTTCCGTCACCCTACAAGACACAATATTTGAATCCAAGCATCTCCCCCACTGACAACAAGTGACACCATGTCACACGATTTGTATCGAGAGTGTTTGAGCGTCAGGGGGACTCTTCCTCCAGGCCCGTGGATCGATGTGGCACAGAGAGACTCACGCTCAGAAACAGGCTTGACACGAACATGTCCCTGCACAACTCACTGAGCTGGGAGGCAGGGGATAGGGGAGGGCCAGCAGCCTCATGGGCTATGAGGAGGGGCAGTGAGATCTGCATGGTCCCCCGAAGCTGCACCCCATCCTGCTGGCAGCACGGGCCATAATGTCACCAGCATCCCTAGGTGCGCTCTGAGGGCCATGCAGAGCTGCGAGCAGAGGGTAAACCCCGAAGGAACACACAGAAGTCTCTACAGGGTGACCAGATTGAGGTGGGAGGGAGTCCCAGATGGTCCCAGTTGGGGCACAGAAAATAAGAGAGAGGGAGACTTCCCACATCCTCCTGCTATTGGTTTGGAGCTCTCCTCCTGGGACAACCCAAGCACTGCTCCCCCCTCGACCCCAGGGCAGGCTCTCAGAGAGCACAAAGCTGTGACTCTGTCTCTGCTTCTGGAACTTTCTCTTGCCATCCAAGCCAAGGAAACCCCCAGCAGAGACTGCATACTCAAAAGAATAAGACCTGGAAGGGAATTTAAACATGACCTCGTTCAACTCTCTCCTCTGACCAATGTAAGAAACTCAGAGAGGTCAAGGGCCTTCTCCAAAGTTACCCAGCTGGTTAGCTAGTGCTCTTTCCACACCCCCACCTGCCATGCCTCCAGGAAGCATTATGGCATCGTAGGGCCTTTGCAGTCAGCACGTTCAGGTCCAGATCCTGCTCTCGTCTTACAGCCGTGTGATGTGGTCTACACCACCAGCGCTGCCCAGCCTCCGGTAGTAGCCGGGACTTGTGGCTGGCCTGACGGTGAGCCTCTGTGCAGGGCCCCAGGCCCGGACAGTACCGCCCTGCTTCGGGGTGCTTATGACTTTGCATATCAGGGATGCTTGAGTCACAGCCAATAAAACCAAGCCTCTCTCTTCAGTTCATGCTGTCTGCTAACCTTTGGAACTGTCCTGGACTATCATAACTCAGGGACATCAAGGGTCTTAGAAAACACTAACTGTACCTGCCCCAGCTGTGATGCTGCCCTCAAGGTGCTTTCCATGCTCTTGGGTTCAACTGCTTACTTACTGTGGGCTCAACTGCTGTCTCGCCATGTGTGGTCCTTGGAGCAAGAGGGTCCAATCGCCTGGGAAAGGCAGAGCTGCAAGCCCCTCCCGGACCTGCTGGTTCAAGCTCTGCATAGACAGGAGACCCCCAGGGGACTTGACACTCCTTCCAGCCTGGGAGGCCCTGGTTTAGGACACTGTGGGGAAACCCAAAGCTGAGGGCCCCGGAGCCAGGCTGGCACCCAGCGCACCATCAGAGATCATCACAGACCATGTGTGACATGGTGCCACTGTCCCTCTGCTCTCGAACAGGAGGGCGGGAGAGGCCCAGCTCGGCAAGAGCTCAGGTGGAGAGGTTCTGAGTTTCTGCGGATGGCAAGCCTGCTCCAGTGGGAGTCGTGGCAACGCGGCCAGCCACCGAGTCAGGAAACCATTATACAGTGTCTGGGGGGGTACAGGTTCCAGGCTCCCCGACCTGGGTCTGCACGCCCACTCCTTATTCCCCAGCCCTGGGACCACTGCAGTCTGCTCAGGGCTCCAGGACTGGTTCCTACATCTCCACTGTGACGGACAGATGCCAGGAGAGCCTGCAGGTGAAAATCTGGCCCTGGCCCAGTCCCTGATCGGAGCTCCAGCACTAACAGCTCTGACTGTGATCAGGAGCGACGAAGACTAACTGCTACTCCACATACCCTGGGGGGGCAGAGCTGGGCCGGAGAACAGCGGGTGCAAGTCCCAAGACCGCAGTCGGTGCAGAGCACACAGGCCGAGCAGGAGCCGTGAGCTCTCCCACAGGGAGCATGGTGTGTGCCGGGGTTCAGGACAGGGAACGGGGGACACGGGGGGCCAGGGGAAACTGAGAGGGACATCCTTTCTCCTCCTTTCTGTCTCCCCCAACACACAATCAGGCAGCTGCACATCCTCTCTGCCTGCAGCGGGACACAAGGCCGGGAGGATCGAGCTGCCCTGGGGTAGAGGCGACCGACAGGCCCAGAGGCCCCAGAACACTCCCCCGGACTGTAGCAGACAAGCAACTCTCCCTGTGGGGCTGGGAACCAAAAACCAAGGCATCACCGGCCTCCCTAGTAACCACCTCCTGGGCCCCTCCGTCATGATTTTAACAAGCTTCCACACAGCTGCTTAATTTTTACAACAGCTGTACTCTTTTTCTTCTTCTCCTTGAAATGTTCATTTTAGCACAACTGAACAGAACACTGGAAATTCCAAACCCAGTTAGACAGTTATTTCTTCAGAGGGCCATGCCCCGGGTTAACGAGCCCTCCAGGAACGGAGTTCCTTCTAACAAGGATGCCATTAAACACAAAGCCCCCAGAAACCTCACACAGTCCCTAAGTGTCTGTCACCCAGTCACAACCAACTGACAAGAGGGTGTGTCCAGAGCAGGTTATGCAGACAGCTGGGAGCAGGGCAGGCCCAGCCATTCCTGGCTGCTAAAAGGAAGGGAACTAGATACGTGGATATCTGGAAGAAAGATTGTTCTAGGCAGAGGGAACAGCCCATGCAAATGTCCTGAGGCTGAAGTATACATAGTGTTCACGGAAAAGCAAGGATGTCAGGAAGGCTGGGGTAAGAAAGGGGGAGAGTGATAGCCGGCTAAGGAGTTAGGATATCACACAGAAGGAAGCAGCAAGCCATCTTATAGGGTTCTGAACAGAAGAGCAACTTGATTCATAAGATGGCACAACTAAGTCACTAAGAACAATATGTGGCACGGAGTCAGTGTTCTATTAATATTAGCTGTTGTTAGACTTTACCCCCTGAATTTCCATGTACGCACCCCACATACGCAAATGCGTATATCACTCAAAGCCCTTCAGTAACACCCCTCTCCCTACTGAGGTGTTCCAGGTCCTTCTGTCTGAGATTCAAGCCCTGCTATCATAAGCCCCCATGTGCACTTACCAGCCCAACATATGCCCAGCTGTAGACTCACTCTCCCTAGACCTGCACACCTCTCCTCCTATTTGCTTTCACCTATACAGTTCCCTTCCTCCTGAAGGCCCTTGCGTATCGAATGTCACATCCATCTCAAAGGCCACTTCCTCCATGAAGGCTTCCCTCAGCCCCAGATAGATTTCAAGTCTCCACCATTAGCCAAGCATGCTGTGCCACTCATGGACCTCCTTATCCTTGGTGCCCATTTCATCCCCCCACCAAATCCCACCTCTGGCCCGTGCTGCCATCCCACAAGGAAGGAACCTACCAAGCTCCCCGGCCGGGCTTAGACCAAGCATTGGATGAGCCACTTTGACGATCAGCAGAATAACACAATAAATGTGCAGCCCCTGCCTACCCCCACCCACTTGACGAAGACCTGGCCAAGACTCCACCAAGCAGAGAGCCTGCTCTCCCAGGCTGCCGGGCTGCCCAAGGGGCCAGTTAATTATAAATAGGAAAGGTAGGAGGGGAGCTTCTTCTTCCTTCAAATATAAAACTTTTGTCAACAGACAAAAATAAATGTAACAACTGCTCAGATCAGAACTGTTCACCTCTTAAGCCTAAAGGCTTTGCCCCACACCCCATGAGCACAGATGCAGGCATTTCCCAAGACAAAGAACAGCCATGCCATGATAAAGAAGAGGAAGGGGTTCAAAACCCCAGCCCAAAACCACACACACACACAAACACACGTCTAGCACGGCCGCATGGCCATGTTCAAGCTCTTGCATCTGGAGAAGGGACATCCTTCACATGTCTAGGAAGGCCCAGAGCAGCCACCAGGCATGAACCCGATGAAAAGGAACTGAGGCCATCCTTGGAAAGTCAGCCGTAGGCAGCACTTCCCCTCCATCACAGAGGCCTCCAGGGACTGTGGTGTGATGACAGCGGGGAACACGACTCACCACCTGTCTTTACAGAAGACATATTAAAGCACTCTGAACTCCCACACAGTTTTCTAAAGCAGGCAGAAGAGAACGGTAGATCAAACAGGGGTCAGAATCTTCTAGATGACAGACTAACCAGGTGCAGATAAATCACAGGACCCCAGAGCAGCTCCAGAGGGTCTGAATTAACGAACTCAAGGTGAAAATGGGGCCAGGACTCGTGAGCTGTTGCTCCCCAGACCCCTAGGGGAGGCTCTGGCTTCTCTCTCTTAAGCTACTGCACCAGGTTAGCCCCTGCCCATGGCCAAGAACCCAGAGACAAAGCCAGACAAAGCCAGCCAGAGAAGCAACTGGTACCCAGAATCTGTACTGAAGGCCTCCACCAAAGGAGAGTCTGTTGGATCCCCAGTCCCGTAAATGCACCCATAATGGTGGTTTTGCTCTGCTTATTGTCCTCTGCAGCGTCGGCTCATTCTATTTCCCAGTGATAAACCCATTTTGGGGGAGGGGGGATCTGCCACCCCCTGCTCTGCGCTCATGGTCAGGTAGCTGTACTCCACTCCCAACTCCAAGCCCTGCCCCCATCATCTCCCTGGCCAAAGTGGCTGGTTCAAGATGGCCATGGAATCCATCAGAGCCAAGAGAATGGTGTGAGACTTTTGGAACAGAGGCTAACACTCTTTCCTGGTGGATTGGAGCTGAAGGCTGAAGCTCCTGTGGCCACCTTGAAGCATGAATGCTGGGAGAGCTGAGAAGGTGGCCAGTGTGGAAGAGACTTGGGGGGAGGGGCGCAGAGACAAAGAGAGAAGAGATGGATGGATGGATGGACAGATGAGTGAATGAATGAATCATCACTTAATGAATGAAACACCCTGGTATCATGATTTAAGCCCCGGATCAGGCCTCATCTGATTTAAACTCAGGTCTGCTTGATTCCAAATGAGGGAAGGAAGGTAATGGGTAGTGAGTATTTATTGCTAGACACGGTGCAAGTGTCATTGCATTTAGTCTTCACAATAACGCTGTCAAGGCGGCTTCTTTCCCCCCTTATTTTACTCGTAAACAGGGAAACTGAGGGGAAAGAGGTTTTTTGAACTCTCCCAGGTCAACCGATTCACGATAGGTGAAACCACAGCCAAGGGTCCTTCAACTCCAAGGCTGTGATCTTCAAGCCGTGCCGCTCCACCCCTGGGCTCCAGGCCAGGGCTCCAGGCCAGAGCCCTGACGAGCTCCTCAGAGGGCTGCAGACCCAGGGGAGTTCACATTTTGGGAAGGAGCCAGAGGAGGGCTGCCAGTGAAACACCTGCGTGAGGAACCAACAGGCATAACGTTCTCTGGGAGACAAATGCCACATCTGCCGGAACATGCTCCAGAAAGATCTCTGAGGGCTGCAGAAACCTGCAGAAGAGCTGCTGACGATGTCAATGCCCAGAGCCCACCTAGCACTGGGGCCGGGCTGGGGTGGGGTGAGGGGGACAATCACCTAAACTTCCTGAACAAGAGTGACTCCACTCGGAGCCCTCAGTCGCAAGGCCAGAGGGAGCCCGCAGAGTCTTCTGTGGGGATTGCCAAGGACACAGACTGAAGCCAGAAAAGTCACAAAGCAGTAAACACCATCAGGAAGGTGCAGGCAACAAAGACAAAGCCCATCACATCCTCACCGTCCCATCATCACATCGGGGAACCCCGCTGCTCCAGCAGCCCACCTCGGGCTGTGGAGAAGCAGGGAATACCACGGGCCTGTGTTCCACCACAGTGTGCTGTAAAACGCAGGGCAGTGGTGTTATTTTAACTCTGCTTGGTTTGTGAAGACTCAACCTCCTTTGTTAAGATGACCCCACAGCCTTTCCCCAGGGAGAGCAGGGCAGCTTGCCAAGGATGCCACCTCTGTTCCCTGGGTGTCTCCTCTCTCTGGATACCTCACCTCTAACAAACCACACAACCCCCACAGGGCTGCTGATTCCCCTTGATGTTCAAGCCCATTTGGCCTTGGGCCAGATCTTATTCCCTACAGCGTAGCTCTTCGCTGCCCAAAGAGGAACAATCAAGAGCTGCAGGAAAGACTAAAGAAACAAAGGAAAGAGCGAGGAAGCCACCTCTGCCAGGGGCTGGCTGGGAAAGCTTGTCCCCCACCCCAGTCCTGCTGACGCTCCCCGTCCAAGACTGGAAGGCCCTGTCCTATCCCTCGTGCTGCCATCCCAACTAAGAGTGGGGTGAGCCAGGGCGGATAGGGCGCCCGCCAGCAGGGCCCGCACTCAGAATAAAGCAGGAGCCAGGCTGGGCTCAGAGAGGTCCCAACCCCTGCAGAGGGAGCCCCGAGTACTCCACTCACGTTTCACACACACGAAAGAAGTGCAGAATTGCTAATAGGAGGGCAGAGCTAGAGGCCATTGCCTGAAGGTTTGGGAGGAAACAAGATCCTAAGTGAGGCACAGTTGCGCCTGGGTCTTCCCCGCCCTGGGGTCCTGCCCTCCTCCCACAGCCGCCCAGGAGATCCCTCCTTCAGGAAGTCCTCTGGGACGTCCACCCTCCTCCTCCTCTTTCCATCCAGCCCCTCTCCACAACCAGGGGCTGTGCCCTCCCCTGGGACTGGATCAGCACCTGGCAGGTACCTGCCTGAAGCACTTTCTGGAAGGTAAGAAGCAGAGGAAGTAGGGATAAGAAGGCAGGCTCTCCTTGGCTGCCTGGATTCACACCGCAGCTCTGCCAGTTTCATCATTTTAACCAAGCCAGTAAACCTCCTCGCCTCATCTGTAAAATGGGGAGAATGGAACTGAGGCGTGAATGAAATCATTCATGGAAGGCATCTGGCTCAGAGCCTGGCTTATGCAATAAACTTGACTTTTTGCATCTCTAACTCATCCCTTTCCTCCATGGAATGGAGAGCTCCTCAGGGGTGTGGGCTCTGTGTCACCCCCACCCGTGTCCCCAGCACAGAGCCAAATCCACTTCCCCAGTAACAACAAGGAACAACCACTCTACAGGGTGATCAGGAAAGGTCAGAAATGGAGTAAGGGACCCAGGCGATGACTAAGAGCCGCACTGAACTTAGCGGTCTTGCTCTGAGTGGGTCCTGGGTCAAGTACGAGAGCAGGTTCCTTTACTCCTCTGAACCTCAGTGTCCTCATCTTTAAACCTGAGATTAAAATGACAAGCTCACAGGGTTACTGGAAGGAGTAAATGAAAGGATGTTTCTAAAGAACTTAGCACAGTTCCTGGCCCACAGTAAGTCTCAATAAATGTAATGGGTTCTGTCACTTTGGTAATAATAATGCTGGATTGCTATCGGTAATGAACACTGACTACCCTGAGGTCATTTGCAGCCACAGCTACTCTCTCAAGAGGTACTTAAAGGAAAAAAGCAGAACAGAGGACTGCCTCTGAGATGCTGGGGGAGGAGAACTGCCTACAGAGGGCCCAGATCAGAAGAAAGTTCTGGAAGCATCCTGGCAGGCACCCTTTCCAGTGAGAAGCTGTGGGCCCCTGCCGTTCTCGGCATCTCTTCTCTAATTCTGCCTTTTTCCCTCTTTGCGCTGTTAGCCTTGTCACACTGAGAGGAAGGCGTGAAAGGTTGGAGTCTGGAAATTAACATTTCAAAGTCAATGTTGGCTGAGCTCTGCCTCCCGCTTCCCGAGCACGGAGGAGGGTGGAGGGGCGGAGCTGGCATGTGCGGTCCCCACAGCTTTTGTGCCTGATCAGTCATCTTTCATTTTCCTTCCGCAACACATGAACAAGAAACATCACTGACAAAGCTGCCCCAGCCAAGATGAGCCAGGCTTCAAATGCAGCTCTGTCCTCTCTGCTCAGGAAGACATGGAAACACCTCTGGCCTCCTCTCTGCCTGCAGACCTCTGTCAGATAGGCTGGGCCAGAATCTGGGAGGAAGAGAGCAGTGTGTTCAGCCCAGTCTGCTCAGATACCCGCCCCAGCAGCCATCAGGTCAGTGATCGACCTCCCAGACCGGCCCCAAATGAAGCACAGAAAAGCATCAACCACTTGCCTGTGGATCCGCTGTCCATTCAACAACCCATGCTAGTAAATTTTACCTAGAAGATATTTGCTGGCTCATTCTCTTCCCATCTGAGAATCATGCCTGGGGAGAAGGCACCGAGAATTTTTTTTTTTATAGATTTTATTTATTCATTTGACAGACAGAGATCACAAGTAGGCAGAGAGGCAGGCACAAAGAGAGGAGGAAGCAGGCTCCCTGCTGAGCAGAGCCCTATGCGGGGCTCGATTCCAGGACCCTGGGATCATGACCTGAGCCGAAGGCAGAAGCCCCAATCCACTGAGCCACCCAGGCGCCCCAGCACCAAGAATATTCTATGGCAACCCGACAAAGGTATGGCTCAGGCCCTCACTCCATGTGTGGTCAGAACAGTCACAGTCCCAGGAGACTCCTCTGAGAATGACACAGGGTGAAAACGCACAGACAGACCGGTACAACCATTCTGTAAAACCATTTGCCAAGAGACAGTTAAGTTGACTTATGCCCGCATCCTAGCAACTCCACTCCCAGGAATTCACCTGAGAAACTCTCCCCAACGGGCACCGGGAAGCACACGTGAGGACTTTGTCAGCCGCACTCTCTGCAGCCAAAAAACCTGGAAACAAGTCAAACATGTACTGGCAAGAAAACGGATGCGCTGTGGAAATTTATACAGTGGTGACAATGCATGAGCCGCAGCCGCCCATGCCATCATGGGTGAACTTCAGAGACATAGTGCTAAGTTAAAAAAAAAAGAGAGAGAGAGAGAGAGAGAGAAAAAGGAAAAACCTGATTGTAGAAGAATGTACATCACTGGGTTCCTTTTATAAAAACTTAAAGAGTAAGCAAAACTTAAAGTAACGCTTACATACACGTCTTAATAATATAAAGAAAATCAAGAAAATTACAAGCACAAAAATCAGGGAGCGGTTCTTCTCTGTTCCTGGGAGGCTTTGGCAGGGTGGGGGGAAGTAGGGGGCCTTCCAACAGCATCCTAATGCTCTTCTTTTTTTTTTTTTTTTTTTTAAGATTTTATTTATTTATTTGACAGACAGAGATCACAAGTAGGCAGAGAGGCAGGCAGAGAGAGAGGAGGAAGCAGGCTCCCCACCGAGCAGAGAGCCCGATGCAGGGCTCCATCCCAGGACCCTGGGATCATGACCTGAGCCGAAGGCAGAGGCTTTAACCCACTGAGCCACCCAGGCGCCCCATCTTAATGCTCTTCTGCTTAAATAAGCTGGTGAATTCTTGGATACTCGTTTTATTAGGATGCTTCGCCATTAACATATACATTATTTATAACACATTATAAATATTCTTTTTGTATTATGAAAAATTCACCTAAAAAACATTTTCAAAAAGAGGGCTGGCAGTAATATCGGTAGGGACACATGAAGGCCAAAACGGACTGAAACCCCAAGGAATGCTGAAGCTGAACCAGACGATCACTGACAGCCCTCCAGCTGAGGGTTCAGGTTATAAAAACTGGAGACAAATGTACAATCATACGCTGCTTCTGCAGCTGCCCGCCATGTCCTCGGCACACGCTGGGCTCGCCACAGGCTTGACTCTAATTCCCACTTGTGAACACTGGGTGCCAGTCCTACCGTGGAAAATGTGGCTCTGAGAGGTGAAGTGACAAGGCCAGGGTCATCCAGCTGGTCCTGCCGTGGAGGGAGAAAGCAGATGCTCCCCATCTGTCCGCGCCTGCAAAGACCGTCGTTCCACGATGCCAAGCAGCCTCTCAAATATTTATAGACATAAATGGTGAATGAACCAAAGCGCAATTCAGTCCAACACATATTTATAAATATTTATAACCAAATGTTTTGCTTTGATAAGGCCTATTCTCTGAAGTGCCTGGCGTCAGACACACGGGGCTCTTTCCGCAGGAGCAGGCTGTGGCTCACCTGGGAACGTTAACTCATTTCCATGAACGCACACTTACGTCTGCGCTCACATCCTACACAGATGGCCCTCCGCCCCGTTACTCATCATAATCAACTTAACACACCATGAAAAGAAGGCTCGGGTGCTTTGGGACCACAGGATGCTGTGTTTGTGAGGGAATTCATGCCTCTCTGCCGCCTAAAATCTGCCAGAGGCTCCCCACCATTTTCGGAATGAAATCCAAACGCCTCGGCAGAATGACATGTCCTGGCTGAACTCATGTCTTTCTGCTCACAGCTCACACTCACACCCTGAAGGGAAGGCCGGGCTCCAGTGGTAGGTTCTCGAAGGCCTCGTGCTCCCCTCTTGCCACCTGTCCTTGCACAGGCCATTCCTTCCGCTCTTCCCCTTTTCTTCACCTCTCTGCAGGCCGAGCCCATGCCCACCGCGCTCAGAGCCCAGCAGTGGGTCCTCCTCCCACAGGCAGCTGGGCCCCCACCACTCCTGCACAAACTGTCCCCTGGGTCTCATCCCTCTGCACCAGCTTGCAGTTTTCTTGTCCATCCTTCACCACAGACCCTGAGCTCCCCTTTCTATATCCCCAGCCTCGAGGCTGGGCAGATACGAATTCAGAGCTCAGCAATAGCCCTGCTGTCACCTGAGCCTCCTGCCCCAGGGCCACAGGAAACAACAGGGGGTTGGGACATGCGATCCGTGTTAATGGGCCTGTGCCAGCCTGTGCTGAGCTGTGGCAGCGTGATCTGCCCTCAGTCCTCACAGCCACATGGTGAGGCCACACCAGCCCCACTCCACCAGTGAGGAGATTGAGCTTTAGAAAAGTCCCAGGACGGGAACAAAATCATGCAGCCAGCCGCCCAGACCTGTCAGACTCCAGGGCCTGTGATCTGTGGGTAACCTCTGAATAAATAACTGAATTCCCTCAGAATCCAGAAGTCGGAGGACGTAAGCCCTGAAAAGCATCTTGGGAAAGCAGTAACAACTTTTAGTTGTCCCTTCTGGGTCCCTAAGAGTCTTTTATTTTTTAATCATCTGCAAAAAGGGCTAATGAGGACACCTTAGAGATTTGTACCGCTTTGTAATTTCAAAGGATTTTCTATCTAAATCGGCTTCTCTGAAAATTTGCCTTTGAGGATTTTTGAGGTGGGTTTTATGGGTTATCCCAACAGTGGGACAAGGCGATACAGAGACCCGGCCACAGACACATGAAGAGACTCACTAGCTACCTGCCCTCTCCACCAGGGCGAGGCAGAGGATGGCGATGAGGTCCAGTGGGGGGTGGAGGATCCACCCCTCCAGGGCTTCAGGACACCAGGGACCTTCCCCCCAGGGCAGGAGAGGAGGATGAGTGACCCAGAAGAGGAGCACCATCTGTCCCGAGAATTCTTTTTTTTTTTTTTTTAAAGATTTTATTTATTTATTTGACAGACAGAGATCACAAGTAGGCAGAGAGGCAGGCAGAGAGAGAGGGGGGACGCAGGCTCCCCACTAAGCAAAGAGCCCGATGCGGGGCTCGATCCCAGGACTCCGGGATCATGACCTGAGCTGAAGGCAGAGGCTTTAACCCACTGAGCCACCCAGGCGCTCCTGCCCCGAGAATTCTTGACCACTTCGCAGTATGACTATACCCCAGGGACCAATGGGACAGGTAGGAAGAGCAATTCACCACAATCTTCAGGGTCAACGTGGGGGCAGCCAAGGCCACAAGTGCCCCACAGAAAGAAGCGGGCTGGACACAGGGTGCGTTGGGCCCAGGCCAGGGCCTCCAACTCTGGGGCCCGCCCAAGGGAGGCCACCCCAACGAAAGGGGGCCCAAGAGAGCCCAGAAGCAGAGAAAGGATCACTATTGGACAGTCCCAAATCTTCCTCTAAGGACAGCAAAGGCCCTGGGAGAACTAAACCTGGACCCCAGGAGTCCTGCCTTGGCCCAGAAAGAGGCCCACAGAGGCTCGGTCTCCCTGCCTTCCCCACTCCTGGCTAGTCTGAGCCTCGGTTTCCTCCTCTATGAGATGCAGATATTAACAAACAATTCCAATCTCATAGACGTTTGAGAAGATTAAATAAGATAAGGCATCGAAACCCCTTACTTAGCACCCAGGAGGCCCCAACACACGGGATTTTCCTACTGTTTGGAGGTTCTGTCGTGACAGGCAGGCTTGTCAGCGGCACACGGCCTGGGAACAGGGACCGTGTCAACCTTGTCACCATTGAACGCCTGCATACGGACTAGGTCCTCAGCAAACAGCAAATGACTGACCCATCGGGCCATCAGAGGCTGTTCAGACTGGGAGGAAATACCTGGATCACAGAGTGTGGGGGCTAGTCGGGCTCAGGAGCCCCTTCCTGGCTTTCCTGGTGGCGGGGGGCAAGGGGGAGCTGGCAGGCTACGCACCAGGCTCTGCCTGATCACCCCAGGGCCAGAGTTCTCCGTACTGCAGGAGGCCCAGCATCCTCTCTCGGGCCGCTCTTCCTCGGACTCGACCTCCGCCTACCTGCCAGTGCTGATCCTCCTTCTGGAGAATGCAGAATAAGCCTCATCCTCCTGTGCCTGACCCCCTTTCTCAGCAGCTCTGGGGACCACCCCCCAGCCTACTAGTCATGGGCTGACATCGCTCCAGTTTCTTCACTGACCCTTCACAGGCCAATGCTGGGTGCCTGTGGGTCTGGCAAACTTTCCAGGCAAGAGCTTGGAGCCTGGCAACACATGCTAGGGAAGGAGGCTTCCTTCCTCAGCTCCCCTATTGGCCTCCCTGACCCCCAGTCCTGGGCCTGAAAAACCTTTACAAATCCTGTCCCTGGAGTCTCTCCTATCCTTCTGTGGGTGTCATGTCCATGTCATGTCAGTGATTCAGGTCATTGATTAGGGGAGGGCCAATAAGCAAGACCCATTACTGGGCACCCAGGTGGGCTGGGACCTCTCCCCTAGAAATCTAATTCACCTATGAACCACCCCATTCTCCCATAGCACCGTGGAAATAGTATTTTTCTGCTCTTCCTTCTAAGGAGCCAGGTTCAGAGAAGAAGCCTGTGTCAGATTCCAAGTTTGTGAAGAAACATATACTCCTCCCAGAAGGACTACAGAGTTGAGGAGAGCTGGGCAGCTGGGGAAAGCGGGCTCTCTCCTTGTCAGGAGAGTGTGGGTATCAAGGGTGAGTGGACCTAGCACAGACTTCGGAATGAAACTTGCATTCAAGCCTTGGCTGTGTCAACTCCCTTGCTGTGTGACCTTGGGCAAGTTGCCTGACCTCTCTGAGCTTGAATGTGAAAGGAGACTCAACAAAATATACTTCACAGGGCTGTTGTAAGAATACAATTAGATGATGTATAGAGAGTTATTAGCTGGCCTGGGTTAGGGCCAGTACTAAAAAAGTCTTCGACTATGATGATGATGAAGAACCAGGAGAAGGGGGAGAAATAACCATTCATCACCACACACCGCCCCCCAACCTGAGAGGATGTCTTCCTGAACTGCTGGAAGCCCACTGCAAACATTCCAGGTTCCTCCCCGCCACGAGCTGTCCTGAGGCCTGGGGTCAACACCCCTTCCCCACCTTACAGAGCCTGGAAGAGTGGAGACCACCCACGAACATGCACCCAATGCCCCCGGGCCCAGCCTGGCCTCCTGGCCCCTCCCCGCAGTGTTGCTGACCGGGAGCCTGCCCCCACTCCCTTACAAGTGAGGGTCTCTCCCTGGCTCACTCATTCTGGAGACAGTGGGACCTGGGGCTGGGCACCCTGCCCAATTAACACTCTCAAGAACGCAGCTGCAGTGGCAGCTGGACTCCCGGGGGGCGGGGTGGGGAGGGAAGGCCCAGGTGTTCCTGCCTCCTCTCAGGTGCAGGCTAGGGGGTTCCCGAGCACTGCCAAGGAGTGGAGAAGGCAGGGTGCCTGCCAAGAGCCTGCACTAGGCCTAGGCCCCACCCCAGGGCACCTGGCCTTACCCTGTAAGCATACGGGGCCTCACGAAACCCTTGTCCCTTCTGTGACAGGCGTACCACAGAGACAAGAGAATTGGTGGCCTCTGGAATGAGCAGACCTGGGATTCCCCGCTGGCCCCAGCTTACCCCCCTATCTGGAAAGTGACAGCACACTCCGCCTCATGTTGTAACAGAGACACAAGGCTAGGAACTTGGTCCACAGTCAGCACCCAGGGAGGTGCCGGGGTCCTCTCTCCCCTTGCAGGTGGCAGACACACGCCAGTGCCGTGCTTCCCAGGGAGAGAGAAGATGGACTCAGAGCCACACACAGAGAAGCAACTTTATCTCTGCCTCTGAGAGACCAGTTTGAAAGAAAAACACTTGGCATGAAGAAAAGTAAAGAGGCTCTGATACCAAGGAACCCACCCTGGCAGGTCTGAGAATAAAACACACAAACAGAGTGTGCAAAAAACTATATAAGCACAAAAGGAACCAAATACAGGGAGAGGAAAGATGGGGAACAACATCTATTTAAAAATCATAAAGAGGGTGCCTGGGTGGCTCAGTGGGTTAACCCACTGCCTTCGGCTCAGGTCATGATCTCAGGGTCCTGGGATCGAGGCCCGCATCGGGCTCTCTGCTCAGCAGGGAGCCTGCTTCCCTCTCTCACTCTCTCTCTGCCTGCCTCTCTGCCTACTTGTGATCTCTGTCAAATAAATAAATAAAATCTTTTAAAAAATAAAATAAAATAAAATAAAAATAAAAATCATAAAGACAGCTTCTCGCCTCTAATAATTTTCTTGCTTATCAACATACTCTCCACTTCAATAGCTAATTGATGTTTGCTTGCACTGAGCTAGTTTAATAAAGCTATTTATCTTTGTGTTTAACAATAACCACCACCACAACAAAAACAGGATGTGACTATTTCCAGTAGTTTAACCCTCAAGGGGCTGGAGCACACTACTGCCACCTCGTGGCAGGGCACCTAAATTGGAGGGGCAGAATCTGAGAAGTATATTAAATCCCTATGGTGGCTGAATCTGAGAAAGAGCCATGAGGCTTTGGTCATATCACCCACATGCATGTCATCCCTCAGTTACCAGCAATTAGTTAGAAAAAATCAGCAAACTGGGGCACCTGAGTGCCTTACACGGTTGAACATCTGACTCTTGATTTTGGGATCGGGCCCCACATTAGGCTCCACACGGGGGTGTACTTGGGATTCTCTCCCTCTCTCTTTCTCTCCCTCCACCTCACCCCCGCTCTCATGCTCTAAATAAATAAATAAATAAACAAAATCTTAAAAAGAAAAATCACCAAACCATGCTCCATTTCCCAGCCCTCCTTGAAAAAAAGTCACTCTTTTTCTTATCTATAAAAATGAAGGGAGACTACCTTAAAGACCTCTGCTGGTTCTGACATTTGGAAGTTTTATAAATGTACTTCAGAACCTCTAGGAGTGTCTGCTAAAATGCAGATTTCTGGAGACATCTGGGTGGCTCAGTTAAGGACTTTCCTTTGGCTCAGGTCATGATTCCAGGACTCTGGGATCCTGCATCAGGCTCCTTGCTCAGCAGAGAGCCTGCTTCTCCCTCCACCTGTGCTCCCCCTGCTTGTGCATACTCTCTGACAAATAAACAAAATCTCTCTCTCTGACAAATTAAAAAAAAAAAAAAAAAAAAAAACGAAGCTGCAGATGTCTGGTTCTAGCCTCAGAGTCTAAATCATAATATCTGGGGAAAGGCTCTAAAATCCACCTTTTTAACAAACAGGCTCTTATCTCTTTAATGTTTGAGAATGGCTACCCCCCAAGTCCTTGCATGTAATATTCAAGATGCCACTTTGTTAAATCTAGAAGTTTTGAGGTATCTGGGCATATCATGGTACCCTAACATTTCCTGAGGGCCTGAATATTACCCAGCACTCAGTGCAGTTTCATAAGGACTCCATAGGGTAAATCAGTTTTAGACCCATTTTGCTGATGGAGAAACTGAGGCTCAAAGAGGCACCATGAATGGCCAAGAGCACAAGCCGAGCGAGCTGGGTCTAAAACTTCATTTTTCGAATATCCATCAACTTGCCAAGGAATCCAAAACCTTCTTGACTCCAATCTCCATTTCTCAGTGCAGTGGGGCTGGGGTTCCCAGAAAGCAACGGAGCTCAGGGCCTGCTCCCAGCTCTCAACAGCTCTCGGCAGCCTTGTGGGATATCAGACCCCACCCCAAGCTAACAAAAGATTGTGTCATCCTGCGCCATCGTTCAAAGCGTTCCTCTCACTCCAAAGCCATCACTGTGGGTTTTGACATTCAACTTAGAAAGGCAAGGCTATGACCAAAACCTGCACTCCTCTCTTCTGCCAGGAGAACACATGTTACTTGAGGAGCAAGATAAGGTGCCTAATCTTTGCTACGATCGCTACCTACACTTTGCAGCTAGAAGCCGTGTGCTTAGGGATTTGAACTCCAGCTCTGTTGCACACTGGCTCTGTGACCTTGGGTGACTTTCTTTCTCTGCACCAGCTTCCTCATTGGAAAAACGAGGAAAACAAAATCTGACTTCAGTGTTGCTGTAAAAATTCAAAGAGATAATAGACATAAGGCGTTACCTTGATGACTGGGATACAGGAAGTGCTCAATAAATGGTAGTTTAAAAAAAATATTCACACACATTCACAACATACGGCTCAGAGAGAAATGGAAATAAATCCCATTTCCCAGACAGACACAGAGTCCCCCAGAGGCTGGAAGGACGCCACACCGTGTTGGTTACGGGCAGGCACTGGGCTAGACCCACATCTGCTCTGCTAGAGCGCCAGTTTCCTAGCCTGGGAAAGGCTTTCTGGCTCCAGTTAACATTAGAAAGAGCTCCCCTTCCCCACTGCCCCTGCCACCTTCTTGTAAACCCACAGGAAACTTCTCTGGGGAACCTGACCTTCCACGTGAAGGTCAGGGCATCCGCTCGTCACCATCTTTATTATTACACGAGATGGCAGGCAAATCCCCTTTTCGTGATCCTCGGAGGGATGGGGGGGTCTGTTTATCTTTTAATTGAAACAGGAGCGGGGGAAGGGAGCCGCTCCTGACCAACCTAACCACCGCCTCTGTGTTCTTCAATTACTGGTACAAAATGATTTGATGAGAGGAACCAAGCCGACATCTGGGTTTCAGTGAGCATCTGACATGGGGCCTCGCTAATTAATCTGGAAACATGAATTGACAAAGGCTCAAATCCAAGCGCAGTCAGGGAGAAAGCCGGCTGACGGGCCGTGAACAGAAGGTGGTGTGCGGCAGGCGGGTGCAGAGGTCACTGGGAGTGGCCAGAAGGACTCTGAGATGGCGCCTGGCTTTGTCATCTGACCCCCAGAGGACAGGCTGGAGGTGGCCCAGGAGCAGCTGGGAGGGGCCCGGCTGACGCCCCGCCAGCTCTGTGTGGGCAGCCAGGGAGGCAGACAAAGGGACCCAAACATTCAGCCCCATTGGCCAGACAGGTCGTTTTGTTCCCACCTGGCCTGATGCCCACACATTGTCCCATCTTCCCCAGTCCTAATTCTTAGTCTTAAAGGTTAAAAAAAAGAAGAAAAAAAAGAAAGAAAGAACATCATCTGTATATACAGGAGAACTTACCGTTTCATAGTCGTTTCTCGGTAAGTCACTTTTGGAGTCGTTCCCTTACTAGGCACCAGACACGGAGCTAAGAGCTTTACATACATTACAACCTTTAATCCTTTTAAAATCCTTATAACCAATGTAATGAAGTCTTATTTCCATTTTACAGTTGAGCCAAATAAGACCCAGAGGGGTTAAGCTAGTTGCCTAGGGTTGCACAGCTAGTTAAGTACAGAGCCAGACTCCAGCCCAGGACTGCGTGCCAGGCCCTTGTTAATCTACAACAATTTCAGTGTGACCTCCAAGGGTGGGGATGCTGGAGTCCCAGAACCTCAGCCAACAAGAGCCAAGGAAACCCCAGAAATCATGGGTGACTATCCAGCTGTATCCCACGTGACGTTGGAGCAGGGCCTGAGGCTGAGGGACAGCAAGGGAGTGGCCCGGGCCCCTGCCCTCCCCGCCAGTGTCTGTTATATATCTCGGGTTCCCTGCAAGATTTATTTTGACTGAACAGGTTGCTGCTTCTAAAATCCGTCCCCTGCTGATTCAAATCCACTACTCACATTTTAGAGGGAAAGGTACACAAATCTGGGAGCGTGCAATGACTCATCTCAGAGCACGGGAGCCAGAACCCACATCTGCAATTCTTTGTGCTCCACACCATGTCCAGAGGGGAGCTCCAAACAGAGGCGCAGGCTTCCCTGGCATGGCATTTTCACAGGCTGTGCCCCTACCTGTTCATTTGTCCTTCTGAATGCCTGGCACCCAACAAGTGCTCCGGAGATCCTAAGTAGCATTACAGTTGTCTTTCATTGTTCCCTGGTGCTAACATAAAGCCTCCCAGCACCCTGACTCTGGCCCGACCTCCCGACTTCCCACCATCACCCAACGGGAGAAGCTGCGTATCTGAAACAGGGCCGATCCAGTCCCTGGCTTGTAGCTTGTTGTCCCAACTTCATTACCTGCAAGGCTCCTCTCCCCTCCTTCCCACTGTGTCTATGAGCCATCAAGATCTGTGTCACTGGCCCGGGAGTGCCAGCATCTCACACCTTTCTCCTGGCTGACAGTTGGCACTGCTCTGCATTCTCTCCTTCTGTAGACCTATTCATCGCTCTCCCATTTCCTTTGGCTTTTGAAAATTAATTATCAGTGATTTGTTAAGTTCATTAGCTCTGCCTCTCAACAGCATGGAAGGCCTGCCATCTGGACCCGTATTTTCATTTTCATGCAAGTTGCTCCATAATTACACAATAAGTGGTGTCACCCTGCAAAGCCACGCTGAGCACACGCAGCTCACCCCGCCTTTCTTCAGACTTACACGATCTCTCGCCAGGACAAGGCAGGTCTGTCCGCCCTGCTCCTGGAGCCCCCGCCATCTTGCTCTTAAGCATTTACTGACCCCATCCCAGGACTGCAGCCAGTGCAGGCATCCTTATGTGTGCTTTCATACGTGCCTGTTGTTCTAGGAGGTTACTATCATCAACCCATTTGCAGATGAGAACACTGAGGCTCAGATGAGGAAGTTACTTGCCCCAATAATGCTGAATTTTCAAGTAGTGGAGATTTGAATCTAAATCCTAGGTCTACACCAGAATACCCCCAGACTGAAGGTGGTATGATCCTTCAGGGCCACCCCTGCCTTTCCACTAAATCCACGTTCCCTCCTGCCTTCTAGCACAAGACCTTCTGGGTGTGCAGCCCTCACCCGAGTTCCATTTTGACACCCATTACTGTCTGATCAGCTAGAGCCCCGGTCAACGCCACTGCCTCACAGACACCAGATTCTTGACAGGGTGGATGCACGTGCAGTGATATGACGAATAAATTCTATTTATTAAGCACTCACTACATGATAATTGCCAGATGCCTGGATTACCTCGTTTAAGTTACACAACACTCTTGTAAGACAGGTGACGGGGGGGCAGAGTTATCATACCCATGTGACAGAGAGAGTAAGATGAAGCCCTTGTCGTGGTCACCCAGGAGTAACTTATGGAACCGAGATTTGAACCCAGGTACTCTGATTCCAGAGCCTTCTAAACCATCCTCCCTCATAAGGAAAGAGCCGATTACATTCCTGAGAGGCCGCTACACACGGAAGGACCCTAATCAATAAGGAAGATGGGTCTGGGGACGCCTGGGTGGCACAGTTGGTTGAGCATCTGCCTTCAGCTCAGGTCATGATCCCATGGGATGGAGTCCAATGTCAGGCTCCCTGCTCGGTGGGGAGCCTGCCCCTCCCCCTCCTCCCTGCTCATGCTCACTCTCACTACCCTTCTCTCTCTCTCTCTCAAACAAAAAAAATTTTTTTTAATCTTACAAAAAAAAAAAAAAAAAAGGAAAATGGGTCTAAGCAGGTCACAAGGTAGGTGCGGACAGACTCCCACGACTCCACTGTGGGCATGTGAATCCCTGTTTTCAGGTGAACAGTTACTGACAGGGAAGAGTCCCAGAACACTCATTCCACAAACATCTACTGGATGTCCATTAGAGAGCAAGGACCACACTGGATGTTGGGGACACTGAGCACAATAGATCTTCAGTCCATCCTTCAGGAGCCACAGACGCTGGACAGAGGATGACAAGTGTCCAAGCCTGATGCATGTTACAAAGAGGTAAAGTCAGGAGTGTTGAGGGAACACATGGCAGGGGACCCCCCCAGCCCATGAGGTGATGAGAAAAGGCTTCGCTGAGTAAGCAGTGTCTCCGGTGAGGCCCAGAGGATGACAGGAACTGTCACATGATGTGTGTCAGTGTGTCTGTGAGAGTCTATGGTGCCTCTCTCCAGGGAGTGCATGTTCTGGGCCAGGGGAACAACAGGAACAAGCCCAGAGAAGCACGAGGACAGCATCCATGAGGAGCTCAGGGAGGCTGGTACCCCGCACAGCAGCAGGGGTGCCCCCTCATTCATTCAACAGATGCAGACCCGGTGCCGGAGACACTCCCTGGGACCACCTTGTCTGACAGCTGCTTTGCAAGCCCAGCAAACCTGGTCAGGCCTGGAGCTGCCTTATTTTGGGGCTCCTCAAACGATCTCTCAGTCTGTATCTCGCCCGCTCACAGCTCTCCCCGAAGTCTATTTTATCTGTGTCTGTCTCGAGAGTCACCCCCTCTAGCACCTCTTAGAACTTCAATGCTGGTCCTTGTCCACAGGGGCTACAGCCACTTCATCCAGGAATGGAACTCAGCTAATAACGTTTACTGAAGCCGGTCCCACACCAGGGGCCTCCTGGTGTGACACCCTCCGGTAAAGCCACACTACACCCCTCGGAGGCCCGTTATCTCCCTTTACAGATGAAGAAATTGAGCCCGGGAATGGCGTGATGTTTGCACCACCTCACAGAGCTGGTCGTCTCTCCCCAGCCTTGTTTGCTCCCTCTTTCCCAAAGAAATGACCCTCCAAAACCAATGTTCTGTCTGTCCTCCCTGAAGGGACTGTGGCAAAGTCAGGGACATGAGGCTGCTTCTCCCTAATAACTTGACATCACTCTTCAGCAGGCCACATTCTAGCAAAAGGAATGGATCCCTTCAAAAGTTCCTTGGAATCTGTGAGCCACCCACCCAGCAAAGCGGAAACGAGGGGTTCTCCCTTCGTTTGACAAAGAATGTAACCCATGGGGAGACGAGACAATTAGATTCCTCTGGAACAGCTATGCCTGGACAATCCACAACATGAATGTACTACGTGCCGACCCCAGTTTCCAGGAGAAACTTGGTCCTGAGGTCCCCTCCCTGAGGAGTTAACCACTGGCCATGAAAACACCAGAAATACTTACGCATCAAAGCAAAGCCCTAAAGCTTCGTTCTCATCCAGAGGTTTGCCAGCCCTCGGGCAGCCTAGGACACACCGCCAAGGAGGCCTGAAGCCCTCCGTCAAACGGTGTCGCCTAAATAAACAGTGCGCCTTCCCCATGTACATAGACTCCAGCAGGATGAGTAAAAACAAACTCAATAAAAGCATTTCTGCAACAGAAGCCTCAGGGATGAGACCACACAGGATCTCACTTTCCCTATGACACAGTTCTGGGATCTCTACATTTTTAAAGTGAGTATGTATGACCTTCATGAATTTTTAAATAACTTAAATTAAAATGAGATTAAACTCACAGTAGCTTTGTCCCTGTATTTTCTGAAATGACACAGGCTCCAAATCCACTCATGACCAGGCAGGGCAGTGGAGGCAGGAGAGGTCTTCGAAGTCTTTTGACATTGGGAGGGATCCCTGGCCTTGGGAAGGTTGGGCCCTAGGGACAGGGGCTTTTCAGCCCTGAGTTCCTCCTCAGCACAGCGGCTGCCCTCCCCTGAGAGCCCTGCTATTCCAAGGCCGAGGCCATTTCATGCCTTATCAATAATTCACGGCTACAAACAATAGTGCCAGCTGGATATCTTCGGGTGGGGGAGGGGCCTCTGAGGAGGCTGGCAGGAGAAACCTTTAACCGCCTGGAAGCAAACAACCACACATGTGCCCACACTGCCTACTAGAGAGAAATAGGACCTAGAAGCACTTTAAGAGTCAAGGTCCAACCTGAGAGGGCTTATGCTTGGAAACCCTCTCCAAGACCCCCACATTCCTCTCAGGGCCAAAGGTATTCCTGAGAAGGCCCCGCATGAGATCCATCCCCCTCCCAGGGACACAGGGTAAGGTTCCTCCAGCTCTCATATAGGAAGACAGCCTGGGCACTAGAAGAACCACTAGATCCGAAATCAGAAGTGTGAGTTCTGGTCCCGGCTCTGCCATGCACCTGCTGTGTGACCTAAGATAACTGAATTAACCTCTCTGAGCTTCAGTGTACTCTTATACAGAAGGCAGTCAAAATAGAAAAATGGGCAAAGGACTCAAACAGGAGGTTTAACAGAAAAGAAATACAAACAGCCTTAAAAACATGAAAAAAGGATGTCCAACCACACTTATAATTAAAGAAATAAAAATTAAAACAAGAAAAAAAAATTAAAACAAGACTTTTTTAGCCCATCAAACTGGCAAAAATGAAAGCCTTAACGATACCCAAAGAGTGTGAAAAATCAGAGATCCTCATGCACTGTGGCGATGGTACAGCCTTCCTGGATAGCAATTTGGCAATAGCCATCATAAAATAAAATGTATTTTGAATGAGCACTTCCACTGCTAGGAGTGTGTCCTGTAGACCTATCCATAAGGGCAACAGACAGACAGACAAGGATTTTTCTTTTCATTTTGTTTACGAGAGCAAAAAGAACACATTTCAGTGACCCTCGATGAATACACAGTGAGAGTTCACAGTGCCAAGGAAAAGAACAGCCGCTCTACATGCGCTGATACTCAGCACCCCCGAGCTCTGGGCGGAAAGAGAGAGAGAAGTAGGAGAGGAGTACATCTGTTTTTCCATGCACAGAATATTTCTGGAAGTCTCCACACGAGGCTGTTTCAGTAGCTGCATCTGGGAAGGGGACCAGGAGGTCTGGACTGGGACAGATGTCTTTTCATTGTATAGGCCTTTGTCCTAATCTATGTTTTGAACCAGGTTTTACATTTTCAAGAACTTTAAGACACAAGGGTTTTGTTCCGCTTAGATGGGGAACGTCTTACCAGTGTGGAAATTCAGTGCCCCTGCTGGGAGCATCGTTTCTCAAACCATAAAGGACCATGGACGTGCCAAGGGCTGTTCGTTGGCACACACGTATCGAGTGCCACGTGTGGTATGGGCATTTCAGAGGGAAGGAAACTACCTGAACGTCTAGGGGAACGATGAGTTCGGACAGACTGCTCACTGCTTCCACGCGCTCACACCTCACTCATCCCCAGAGATGTTTCAGGGGCCACTGACAATGGCAGGGTGTGAACTGGCTGTCACCAGGTTCCAGGTGAGGGCGGGGACTAACCGATTCTGTCTGACGAAGACACCCTAGGGCCAGAGGCTGGCTCTCCCAACGCAGGGCACACGGATGCCTGAGGGTTTCGTCTCGCTGACGCCAGGCTGTCTGAGCATGCCACCTCACAGCCGGAGCGGGGGTGTTCCCCGGGCCCCCAACACCCAGCTTGCTGCCAGGCACAGGCACCCACCCAGCAAACATCTGTGGAACGGATGAATGAGTGCCTGTGAGTGGGCTGCCTGCCTGGGAGCTCACAGACGGTTAGATCTGGAAGGTCTTTCTGGAAGACCCAGCGCCCCAGGCACAAGTGGGACTTGCTCAAGGCCCATGGCAAAATGAGACAGAGGCAAGCCTGGGACCCAAGATCTGTGATAGTCCCTGAAGCTTCCTGGCCCGCTTGCTCCCTGACTTCCACAGAAGTCACCTGGTTCCAGATCCAATGTGCTGCCTCCTTCTACCCCCTTCTCAGGCTTTAGGGTTTTTAAGGTGGTCTCCAGTCTGAGGTTTTTGTAAACATCCAGACCCATCGGCAGGGAAATCGTAGCGCTGCCCCGTGCAGCACCCCCGTTAGGCCCTGTCATTCCAGACCCTGCAAGATACCAGCGTCTGCAACTCACGGTCTTTAAGAGGCAGACTCAAGGTCTCTCCCCAGCAGGGTCACTGCAGGGCTGAAAACCAGGGGACTAATCAGAAACCGTGTCCTCTGGGTACAAAGACGAACCCAGTGAGCTCTACTGGTTCCCTTTTCTGTCTGCAAGTGGCCCTTTATAAAAAACCATGCACCCAGGTAGAAATCTGAGTCTGGGGTCCAGCTCCCAGCCCTGTTCCCAGCCCACTAAGAGACTGAATAAGTCATGCCACGTCTATGGGCCTCTGTTTCTGCATCTGTAAACATGGGCTGTGGATTAGAACCTCTCTCGGGTTCTTTCAAGCTCACGAAGAACTAAAGCAGTAGCTCCTCCATGATGAGAAATGGAAACTCAGAGACAAAGATTTGCAACGAACTGACAAGCAATGGCCCTGGACAGACATAGCTCCATACCAGCTTCCTAAACAATGCCAGCAAATAAGGCCCTTGGAAGCCACCATGGGGCGTCAGGTGCTGTCCACCCTGCAGGAGGCCAGGCCCTCCACCTCCCACCTCCCACAGAGAAGACAGCCTCAACCTTGGCCTTGGATCTCTTCTCCGTCCTTCGTCCACACCCCCTCTCTCTGAAGACCTCTACGGTCCCAGGGTCCCAGCGCTCCCCTTCCATGCAAAGCCTGAGCCAGAGTCCTAGGGAGCTCTTCACCGCATTTAAGAAACAAGCCTTTTGAACAGACATGTGTAATTGGAAAGATGGGCGCAGCAGGAGAACCAGGAGTGTTTGCCTCTCACCTGGCACAATGCCGGCCTCCGGCAGCCCAGGCTGCTTGAGCTCCACATGCACACGTGCACACACACACACTCCTCAGCAAAGAGCCAGGAGTGAGCGTCCACCAGCTCACCTCTTCCTCCTAACTTCCCAGCAGACCCTCCCCTCTCCGCTCGGCCTCCAAGAGGGAGCCCACAACGTGCATTGTGTGTGCAGGATCCACAGAAAGTATTATAGCAAAGAAAGGCACGCCTGGAGCCTGGAGCCCAGAGCCCAGGGCTGATGGCGGTTGCTAAGAGACAGAGGATGCCCAGCTGGAACCGGGACTGCAGTTTCTTGTTTGTGCAAGAGCAAGATGAAGAGGAAAGGAGAGATGTGTTTGCTGTGATGAATTTCAGCCTCCACCAGATCCTGCCAGAGGAAGAAGAGATCTCACTTGAAATTATACCCAATGACGTTCAGTCTTTCTAGCCTTCTGGCAGCAGAAAAAGCTAAAAGCCCCATTCTTTCCCTATTCCTTAAATATATACCCCAAATAACTCAGCATCGCCGCCTCCCCCCCTCCCCCAAAATCCTGGGAGAGGATAAATCTAGCCCTTCTATCTGTCAAGGTGCAGCGCTGTAGGGAAGTAGCTTCAAGTCCAGTCCATGGGCTTGAATGGTCCCCATTCAGTCCCAGCTTCTCTGCTGACCAGCTGTGTGTCTTTGGGAAAACTGCTTAACTCATCTGTGCCTCAATTTTTACTTACATAAAATGGAACTAATACAAGTGTTGTGAGGATTAAGTCCAGTAACCCTTGAAAAGTACTTAGCACAGCCCCTGGCTCTCAGATAAGACCCACAGATGCTCACTTTTACTAAACGTGGCTTAGCAGAGCTAAATCTTCCAGGATCCTTATTCTGAGCAGAAGCATGTGAGCTGCAAAATGGTCCAAACCAAGAGTCCTGTGACTGATTCATACTGGGTTTGGGGAAGATAGGGCCGCCTCCCTGCCCCTCCACCATCCCTTCTCTCCCCTTCCCTGGGAGAGAGCTCCCCAGCCTGCTGAAAAGGGAACCCTGAGCCACTGCCACTGGAGCCTTCTCTGCCCTCTTCGTGTCCTCATCTCTGCCCGGCTGGCACCACCTCAGGCCCTGGGCACGGCACAAGAAGAAGGTGACAGAGCTCTGCTCCGCACCCCCAAGATTACCACCTATGAAGCCCACACACATCCCTTTACCACCAGATGCAGCCCAGACACTTCCCCCTGTCCCCCAAGCAGACCCTTAGCCAGGAAGAAGGCCATTTCTCTCCTCACCCAGGCCCTGAGGCCAGTACGCACACCCGCCTGGCCTGGCCCCTAGATCCCAAAAGCGGGGAAGATAACAAGAGGGAAATCGGAAGGAAACAAACTCCTGGCAGAGGTGTCCCTCTCCCACCTGCGTAAGGACACAGGTCCAGGGAGAGGGGACACTGGGGAAAAGGGAGAGCGTCTGGACAGCACTCAAATGGGCCAGATAAGTGAAGCTTCTAAATCCTAAATCGGACACGTCCTTGATGCATGGGTTTTTTGTGTGTAAAAAAGTCTGGCAGTATGGCAGTTCCTCAAAAAAATGAAACACAGAATTACCATTTGATCCAGCACTTCCATTTCTGGGCACAGACACAGACCAACTGAAAGCAGGGACTCGACCAGATCTGTATACCCATGTTCAGAGCAGCGCGATGCAAGCAGCCAGGTGGACATAACCCAAGTACCCGTCAGATGGACGGATAAGCAAAACGTGGTAGAAGCACACGACGGAATATTCCTTAGCCCTAAAGGGGAGGCAGTCATGTCCCACGCGGCATCGTGGACGAACCTGGAGGACCCTATGCGGAGTGAGATCAGCCAGTCACAGAAACACAAATACTAGGCGATTCCACTTCCGAGAGGCACCGGGGTAGTCACACACAGTGGAATGGAGGCTGCCAGGACCTGGGGGTGTGGGGGGAATGGGGAGTAGTTAGACTGTACTGGGTACAGATGTCACCTGCGGAAGGTGGAGTAAGTCCTGGAGATGGACGGTGGTGATGGCTGCCCCAGTGTGAAGATACTTCTGTCACTGAACTGTATACTTAGCATAGTTAAAAGGGTCACTTTTATGTTATACACATTTTATCATACGCGTAAAAACAGTCTGGCAAAGGTTTCCCACCAAATCCCATTTAGCTGCATACTGAGCACAGTACACTTCTGGAAAAGACTGAAATAACAGGCCATTTGGGAAGAGCCCAGAAAATACAAGAGGGTGAGTTCTCACCTGTGAGATGGAAACTTCCAGAAAACATCCCATGAATGAAGCTCACAGAGTACCCAACCCCTGGCCCCAACTGAGTCCCACATTCTCCAGAGTAGCTGGAACCAGGAAACAGGTCTCCTTGGCCGCTGACTGGGAGACTAGGAGGCAAGGGGGTGATCTCATGTTGCCCACGGAGCAAGCGGCGTGGGTGCTGGGGTCCAGGTACCACCGGGAGGAGCCATGCAGACAGGGCTCCGGAATCCCACAGAAAGAGCCCACGCTGGAGCCCACACCCCACCCACCTGGGGACCTCAGAAGCCAATTACCAGTTACTCTGTGGGCTTATTGTTCTCAGTAGAAAGACCAGGGGAAATGAACCCAACTTTAGAGAAGTGTTAAGAAGATTAAAGAAATAAAGAGAAACCTAATATAATGGGAAGGAACAGGAATCCTGGGGCCAGATGCCTGGGTTCAAATCCTGGCTCTTCTACTTTCTAGATGTATGATCTTCAACTGGTTACTTAACCATTCCGTGCCTCAGTTTCCCCACCTGTACAACGAGGATAACTGCGTTTACTTTGGAGGGCAATCCGGAGGATTAAATGAGTTGATGTATGTCGAGCATTTGGAACACAGGGAGCGCATGGAAACACGGCAGCACGTTACTGTGATCAGTGGGGGCAGCAGTGTCATTCTACCCAGAGTCTGGGTATCTAAGGACATTGCTGTCTTCTTTCCTTCTGCCAACACCTCTCAGCACACACTGCCCTCCCAGGCAGGCCCACTAAGGCAGCTAATCTCAGCCAGTACCACCTGTGTGTTGATTGCCTCTGGTGGCCAGGAAAAGGCAAACAAGGTCTCTCCTGGCCACCCACCCCACCCTGCATGGGGCAGGAGAGCTGAGCAGCCGCCCTCGGCATGCAGGCCTAGGCCCCTGCCAGTAGAGCCAGATGCGGGCCGATGGCACCATCCCTGTATGTAGCAAGCATCTGTGGCCACCCCACTCTGAGCCAGGCTCTGGAGAGCCCCTGTGAACAATGGACCAAGTTCTGCCCTCTGGAGCCCGTGACATTTCTCCAGCAGCTCCCCACAAATACCCCAAAAGCCAAGGACAGCCGCTCCTAGCACATAACTTCTTGGAGGCCTTCCGCTCTATGTCACACGTTCCAGTCCATTTTGTATTCTCCTTAATGGCCCAGATTTGGTTCTACCAATGGTCAGGACAAGAACAGCCACTATCTATGGAGAACTTGCCTTGTTTCAGGTGCTTTTCTGACCTCTTTATAGGTATCAGTTCACTGGCCGAAAGAAGCCTGTGAGGAAGGCTCTGTTAGCACCCTGGGGTCACAGATGAGGGCTCAAAGGCCAACAGAGGTCAAGCAACACACCTGGGAGTCACACATCTTGCAAACGGCAGTCTGCCCTAGTTTAGCCCTAGGACTGCATACCCCTCCTGGCTCCCGGTCCCAGCCCCTAGGGTATCCACTCTCCTCACAGGTCAGGTTCTAAGCACCGTGAACTGGGGCTCTGGCTTCCCTGCCTTCTGCAGACTCCAGTCAGGCCCCTCTGTGTACTTGGGGAAACCCAATTCTCGGGCAGCTGTCTCAGGGTACCCCTATAGTCTCAGTGCCTCCCTTCACCACGGCAAAAGGATTGAGAAATGTAGCACATCTTCTTTAGTTGCCTTCTTAGGGGTTCCGAAGCTGACCCCCTCATTTCCCAGGATGCCCCAGCCCAGCCTGGACTCCTGAGAGTAGGTTCCCTAAGCCTCGGGCCACCTCCCCAGCTGCCGCCCTACAACAGATGCCTGTGCCACAGTCCCACAGCCAAACAAGACCTTGTATTTGAATTGTCCATGTGAGTTCCACCTTGCCTCCCACCCCAGGCTACCAATCCAGTAACCAGCCCATCCCCCCTCCCCTGTTCCTATCTTTAAACTCCAAACTATCATTGGACAAAACTGCAAAATACCAAATCCTCCCTCACTGTATTGCCAAGGGATATACACCCAGCTGTTCATTGTGCATTCCCCTACCTAAAGGGGGCTGAGTTATTACCAGGCTCCCCAGTACCTGCCAGTATGCTGGGGAGCCATACACCTGAGACGCTGGGCCTTGTCCCCCTGCCAAGATCCCCAGCATTTGGCCGGGCCAGCACTCCATCTCCCAGGCCTCCTCCCCCTTCCCTGCCTGAATGAAGACACGAAGGCATCAAGCAGAAGGAAACAGCCAAAGACGAGTATCTTTGGTAAGCACGAAAGGAATCACTGCCGGTCCTGCTTTCAGGAAGCCTGGAGTATTTGGATAAGGAGCGAGGCAAACAGTCACCTGCCAATGTCCTTAAGTCATAAAAAGAAGTCAGAGTGAGCTTCAACATGAAGGAGAGGCAAGTCCGGAGCAACTTCACAAGAGCCAAAGAATGGAAGCAACCCACCAACCCACTACAATGTGGGTGAACCTTAAGGACGTTATGCTAAAGTGAGAGAAGCCAGTCACAGAAAAGCAAGCTCGGCGTGAGTCCCCTTCTAGGAGGCATGGCAAGTAGTCAGAATCTCAGCAACAGAAGGTAGAGGGGCGGTTGCCAGCGGCTGTGGGGGAAATGGAGAGTTGTCGTTTAGTGGGGACAGAGCGTCAGTTTTAAGATGAAAAAGCTCTAGAGACTGGTCACACGGGGTGTGAATGCACCTGACCCCGCCCCGCTGTGGTGTGAATGCACCTGACCCCGCCCCGCTGCGGTGTGAATGCACCTGACCCCGCCCCGCTGTGGTGTGAATGCACCTGACCCCGCCCCGCTGTGGTGTGAATGCACCTGACTCCGCCCCGCTGTGGTGTGAATGCACCTGACCCTGCCCCGCTGCGTGCTTTCAGATGGTTAAGACGGGAAGCTTTATGTTATGTATATTTTGACACAACTAAAAATCTAAACAAATACAATAAAATCCAAGTGGGAAGAGGGCTATGTGGCAAGCTGATCACACATATCGGAGCTCCTCTCTGGGCCCTCTAAACCGCCTCTGTGAGAAGCTGTGCATGAGGGTTGGGGGAGGATCTGGGTCTGTCGTGGGCCTGCTATGACGTGATGTCCCTGTCCTACCCCCAGGTTTCCCACGGCCCCTGCCCACAGCTGGGTCTCTGATTTGCTATCATTTTTGGACAGCCTAGTGTCCTTGGTATTGGCTTTGGATAGTCTCTTGCTGAGCAGTGCCCCTGGGCTATCCGGGCCGGGGAGCAGAGGTCCCCCCATTCAGTTGTTGACGATTTCCGGGAGCATCATCAGGCCTGAGGTCTGGCGAGGCCCCAGCTCCCAGCGGGCAGTCCCGGACCTTCATCAGACCCTTCACAGGCCTTCTGAAGTCTGGGGCGGCCTCACTTCCTCTCCTCAAAAGGGTATGTTTGCTCTGCTCTGGGGCGGGGGGATCATTAGCCTGCCCCATCTTGTGCCCCTGGCCCCATGCAGACCCCACCCACCTCCCCCCCCCACCAAACCCCCGTGTCTCCACTGTCGTTGAGAACCGCAATTGCGTGACAAATGACTGAGGAGGTCCCGGGGACGCCATTTCATTCTGCAGGCGTTATTGTGCCTGACCTAAACCCAAATACCCAGGCGCCAGTCTCCCGGGTGACACCTGAGGGCCCCAGTTTCCTGGCAACTGGGAACAATGGCCCCTGGGAAAAGCACACACAGATTGCGAAAGGGCAGCCTTTTTTCTCTGCGCCCCTGGGTAGGACAGGGAACTCCCACTTCTGTAAGGCAGAGTCTGGAGGGAAAGTCAAGCCATGAGGGTATTTGGGCCTCCTATGCCCACCTCCCCACCCTAACCCTGAGCTGCAGGAAGTCTCCCAGGCGAGCTGGAGCTCCCCACCTGGGGCTGCCTCTTCATGGGACAAAAGCCCCTTTGAGCAGACTCCCTGCCCCTCTTTTCCCCGGAGCAGCCCTCCTAGCTAGTCCCCAGTTGTCCTTGCTTCCCGGAGCTGGCCCAAAGCATTCAGACTTCTGTTCTGGTGAGCCCTATGTCACCTTTTGCCTGCAGAAGTGACATTCTCTTTCCCCTCTGAATGCCCCCAGAGAGTGTTAGGATTCACAGCAGCTCAGGCACCCGGCAGGAGCTCAGTACCCAGCAGTTGCTGTCAAGGCCACTTTCTGGGTTCTGGAGTAACCCCTCTGTCCCAGTGGAAATGGAGAACCGAGTGACCTGAAAGAGACTAGGGAGGTCCGGGGGCTGACCCAGGGCCTTCACCATCCACCTCTCAAAGCGCAGACATCTGGGGCGGGGCTGGACTTCCTGGGTGTAGCATCACAGCCCCCGGACTCCCCACAGATGCAAGGGGCTCTGATGAGGGTCCCAGAGATCTCCTTTCAAAACCAGGAACTTTCTGGTGAATTCTACTGTGTTGTAAAGACTAATTGTGAAATAACGCTTGCTTGTGTGCTAGGAAAAGAAGATCACAATTTGTTTTAAATTCACCCAAGTCCTGCTCGTCTAAAAAATTCCTTCTGATGGAAACCCAAGGCAGCTTCTGCAACATGAACTAACTGAACTTGGAGTAATGCCTTTTCTCTCCAGCCATTCTGCCATGGCTTCTGGGGCTTGATGTTGTTGCCCATCCCCAAGAGGGCAGGGAAGGAGGAACAGTGTGGCTCCTGTTCTGCACAGGGGGTCCTAGAGTATAGGACACTCAAGGCCAGCAACATCTCAGCTGGGTAACGTCACAGCTGGGACTGGGCTCCGTCATCCTGTTGGCAGAGAACGCCAGGAGCAGAGACAGGAGCCCCGAGCACATGTTAGAGGAGGGGGGGGGGCAGGCCAGAGGAACAAGACCAACTCCCAACCACAGATGCAGGGAGAAGACAGGCAGCAGCAAAACACTAGAGTCAGAAGACGCCAGGGCCAAGGACGTCCTGAAGCAGGAGGGCTCTGGGCATCCTGAAGTGCTGGGGAAGGTGGGACAAGATCTCAGGTGTTGCAGATCTGACCTCCCGAGGCTGGGCCCACAGACACGGAGTCAGATAGTGCAGCTCGAGTGAACAGGAAGGCAAAGGGCTGGACTCCAGCATCCCGATCTGACCTCCCGAGGCTGGGCCCACAGACACGGAGTCAGATAGTGCAGCTCGAGTGAACAGGAAGGCAAAGGGCTGGACTCCAGCATCCCGGCCCGCCCTCAGCTCCAGGGCCCCCGTTTTAGCTCCCAGCGAACTACAGCCCTTGCCTTCGTCACCCTCATCGTTCCCAAATGGAGTGCCAGACCAGTGGCTGTCTCGGCCCTTGGTGGCGCAGTTCTGTCCCGCACTGCGGGCCAACCGGCAGAAGTTCTGAATAAAACTCTTTTTCTCCAGGTCCTGCTGACGCCCGTCTCCAACAGGACCTATCAGCTCTAGAAAGCAGAGATCACCTCCTTTCTTTTCTCACGGCTCCGCTCCCCAGAGACTGGAATGAGGCCAGCAGAGAAATCTTTGACCAGTGTTACAAATGAAAGATTGAGGATCAGACCCCAGAAGAGCCAGCACGAGGCCCTGGGGCGTGCCGACTCCCAGGCATGAACTTCTCGAACAGCAGCTACACAGGACGGCGAAGCATTCTGGGAGCATGCAGCCCAAATAACTTAGTCCAGATTTTGTTCCCTTCCCAGCCCTTCTGTGTGCCCCTATGTCTTCATTAGATGGAAGATGACAGGTGAGCCCACTGACGTGCTGTTCTGGCAAACGAGGGCCAGTGGCCACGCACCGTATGACCCCATCAGCTTCTCCCTGGGAGAGCAAGACAAGGGGCCAGCCCAATCCAGCCTCTGCCTTAGAAGGGACACCCCTCAAAGATAGCAGTGGACCTGAAGGGCCAGGGCCACGGAACAGCCACTGCTCACACCACAGCTGCTATTCACAGAGACCCAGGCACGGCCCCCTCATCCTCCCGTCACCCCATGCTGGAGGCCTGTTCATATCCCCAGCTCACAGAGGACACAGGCTGGGCGGTTAAACCGCTGGTCCACAGCCACGTGGCTACCAGTGGCAGCCAGGGAACTTGACTCCAAAGCCCTCTCTGGCAACCCTCACAGCCTGGGCCTTGACGTAGGATCCCCTCAGGAGGCAGGGAGTGAGAAAGCAGAGATCATGGGGCAAGCTGGATTCAGCAAGGATGAGACCTTGGGAACTGGACCAACAGTGTCGATGACCAGGGGGTGGTGGTCTCCTGCGGGGCAGCCCTGAGGTCCCAAACCCGAAACTGGAGCAGAGGTAAACCCAGGAGGGGTGCCGCAGTTACCTCAGCTGAAGACCCCTTCAGCCTCTGCCGCTCTCACCGGACCCTGGGCTCCGGAGCGCGTCTGCAGGGGGAGTGGGAGAGAGAGAAGCAGGCCCCCCGCTGAGCAGAGAGCCTGATGCGGGGCTCAGTTCCAGGACCCTGGGATCATGACCTGAGATGAAGGCAGACGCTTAACGACTGAGCCACCCAGATGCCCCAAGGCCCCCTCTTTCTAAATAACGGCGATGACTTGGGGAAGGGTCTTCCTCTACAGATGTTCCCTTTAGGCAATCCTATTTTGTCCGCCCTTCAGAAAAACCCCTCATGAACTGACACAGCAGGCCCTGGGTGGGGCTCAAAAAGAGGATGGACACTCCAGACCCCCGTGTGGGCTCCTGAATTCCTGGGCTCCCCGGGGGCACCCATGCTGGGTGGGACCCCAGGGCTTGCTAGCCTGAAGCCTCGGTGTCTGTATTCCGCATTAGTGATAAAGACTAGGGACTGACTAGTAAAACCATGCTCTGAGAAAACCCATCTCGCCGTCAGATGAAAATACAAACCAGCCATCTCTGTGGGGCTTCCGGCGGAGCGCTGACTGGCAGGATGCTCGCCCTGTAGGGCTGCCAAGGCTGCGAACTGAGCAGAAAGGAATGACGCTCCCATGTTCACAGAGTCCCTAATTTCAAGACTCGGAGGCACATTCTTGGTGAAAAAGAGGCAACACCGTGTCCTCAGGGCATGCTGGGACATGCCTGGGGGCTGTGGCCTCTGTCACATGGGGGGGGGCGCATGTCACCCCAGGACCTCCTGGGTGTGAGCTAATGTTCACAACGGGGACAAGGGCTGGAACACACTGAACAGGGCCTAGTCCTCCATGTTAGAGCCCAAACGGGCACCTGCCCAGGCCTGTACCTCAACCGCGCCCAACGCTCTCCGAGTTAAATGAGCTATGATGAGCGGCGTCCGTTCATCCGGGCCGCGTGGACGCCCGCGGAGTCTCATAGGAGGAAAAGGAACCATTTTGCTGGTGAAGCTGCCATTCCCAGAGCCAGCATTAAAAAACCATCACATTTCTATTTTATTTCTTTAAACATAATGGTTTTCTCCTCCTAAATAATAGAGGGACTTCTTTACCACACAGCTCCGTCAGGAAACATCAGTGATTAACAGAACCATTTTGGAGAGATGGACTGTTTTCATGGCTCACTGCCATCCTGCTTGAAAGACTCCAACATGTTTACCATCCAGAATGAATTTCCAGAATTTCAGCCACCTTTGGTTGCCCAGTTTTCTTCGTTTAGGGAGAAAAAAAAAAAAAGCAAATTACAAATAGACAACAACAATAAAACACCTTTGGAAAATTTTGCTCTGACAAATTCTAGGTATAAAATGATAATAAGGGCGCCTGGGTGGCTCAGTGGGTTAAGCCTCTGCCTTCGGCTCAGGTCATGATCCCAGGGTCCTGGGATCGAGCCCCGCATTGGGCTCTCTGCTCAGCAGGGAGCCTGCTTTCCCCCCGCCCCTCTCCCTGCCTCTCTGCCTATTTGTGATCTCCGTCTGTCAAATAAATAAATAAAAATATTTCTAAAAAAATAAAAATAAAAATAAAATGATAATAAGAGGCTGATTACTGGGTAATGGAAATGTGACTTTTCCTTCTTTTCCTACTGGGCAAGGAGCTAGGGCTTAACTATGAAGGAAAATACAAGCTCAGTGTTTCCTGGTGGCTCACCACACGCAGAACGTGGGCCAGAATCCCAGACCCCACCCTTGGCATCCTCTTATTTAAGTCCTGCTCAGCAATCTGAGATGTCTTTATTATGCCCTTTTCTCAGGGAAGAAAACGGAGTCCACACAAGCTGAAGCAATTTGCCCAGTTCCGTTCGGTAGCAACAGGGCTGTTGGATTCCAGAGTCCAAACTCCTAACTTCCATGTTATGTCTGACCCCCAGCTCTGGTTATTTTGGCATCCCAGAGGATACATACACATGCAAACAGAAGCCACATAGGACTTCTCACAGGGGCCCTGGGTCACCAGTGCCCGTGCACCCCTGACATCAACAGATGGCGCTCACCAGCAAGGGCCGCACCCCTGCAGGGAACCCTGGGGGACCGAGCCATTTGCAGTCTGTGGTCAATGTTCAAAAGACCACAGCTTTCCCGCAGGGACAGCAGAGGTCTTGTGCTGTGTCCAGCTGGCTGTGAAAGATGCTATTAAAAATCATCGATAAATGAGGTCCAGCCTCTGCTTCCACAGTTTACTGTAAGTACCTATCAACAATGATTTCTTACCCTTTGTTTCCTATCAGTGGAGCTGATGACTGTAGGAAACTGGGTTGTATCTTCCAGATGCCTTTAGAAGAAGGGAAATGGGAAATGCCCAGGTGTAGTGACATTTCAATACAATGTGGGGAAATTCATGTCTGAACAATGGTATAACTGATGCATTTGTCCCCATGAAATATGATTTTTCACTTCTATTAGTTTTCTTTCACATTTCTTTCTTTCTTTCTTTTTTTCTTTCTTTCTTTCTTTCTTTTCCATTTCATGAGCACTGAGAGGAAAAAAGCCAGGCTACAAACTGACCATCAAACTCTCACAGCTAAGCCCACGGGCAGAGTTATGGGGCTGGTGAACTAGGGCCCTGATGTGCAAACACAGAACCAACAGTCAAGCTCCAGCCAAGCCCTAGACCATAGATAATTCACCCTGATATTCCTCGAGCCCAACAAATCACGGTGCACAGCAGATTTGTAATGAGTTTTTTGGGTGAATGAATCCATCCATCCATCCATCCATCCATCCATCCAGGAAAGCTAGACCCAGAATCCCCACTGCCATGCTGGGCAAAGTGACACTCAAAAGGAGGGTTGCCTCTCAGCCAGGCAGCAAGGCCAAGCACTCAGGAGCCGAGAACCAGTTGCTGCTTTGCAAACATCGAGCAGGAGTTGCATTAAGGATTCCCACCCACAGCCGAGCACCAAGGAGGGGAGGCTCTCGACGTGATGCCCCTTTACTAATGCCCCAGACCCGCACCTGGGGCAGATTCGCTCCCACCCCCCACCCAGGGCCCTCTCTTCTTTCTTCTACATTTCCTAAGTGTTATGAAGAGCAGAGTTGGTCACACATCCAAACAAATAGATAAAAAGTTGGTTTGCTTGCTAAAAAGTTTTGTTTTCTAGTAAAAGAATATTAATATGATTGAAAACTGGTTGCTGTGTGACGGACGAAGAACTAAAACCTCCACCAGCGAGCCACCATTCAGGACTCCGGGATGGCCCTGGTTGTTTGGGGGAACCTCAGGGAGACCCTAAAAGTCCAAATACCAACTGCTAAATGGCTTCCTCCAAAAGCCCCCTTGAGAGCTGACGCATCCAAAAGATTCTTCTAGAAATGACGGGCAGAGTTATGGGGCTGGTGAACTAGGGCCCTGATGTCTTGGGTCCTCCTCCACAGAAGAGGTGGGCCAAAGACAAGGGCCTGGGGCGCCCCCTGGCCAGCTGGGGACTCCTGGGGGTCTGCCTGGGGGACCCACAAGTGGGTGCCCTGGGGTGGCACCAATACGGGGCAGACCCTCGGCTGGGTACATCGCCCTCTACCACACATGGAGAGGTGGCCGTCGGACCTCTCTTCTTTGCGCTCCTTTCTGGCCCTCAGCCTGGGGCTTGGGCTTCTGCAGGGAACGCTCTTCCCTTCCTGTCCATCCTTTCCCAAGGCCCCCTAGGTCCATGAAACCCCAGCTCGCTGGTCCCCTCCCAGCCATCCCTCACTATGGCCTCCTCCCTGGGAGCAGGAACATCTCTGGCGTTGGCACTGGGGAGGGGAAAGAGTGGCCCCTGTCCCTCTGCCAAGGGGGATGTCACGCCACCAGAATTTATGTGCCAGCTCTCCTTGTACCAGCTTTTCCCAGGTTCCTCCCCAGCCATTACTACCCCATTAGTTGCCCCGTGTTTTCCCCTAACTGTCACCAGTCCACACTGCCTCTTTGTTAGCCGGAGGCCCTCAGGCCGGCCCCTCCCCAGCCAGGGGCTGAGCATCGGGAACTGTTTCCTCCCTCGCTCCCCTCCCCTCCCCCGCCACCCCTGCCCCAGGGCCTTGAGTAAAACAAACCCACCAAAGGGCATTCTGGCTCTGTTTGCACAGCACAAGCCCCCCCACCCCACCCCCTGCTCCCAGTTGCCTGGCGCCCCTCATCCTCCATGAACACACTTCCCCTCCTTATTGGTATTCAGTCAATACCGTCCTTTTCTGACCCTTCCCTGCTTGGCCCCTGAGATCTGCTGACAGAAGGGCCTTTGTTGAAGGAGCAGAGGGTGCAAACACCAGGGCTCTGGAGATAGCACACCGACTTCAAAGGAGGGAAGGAGTCACTGCTCATCTGGCTGGGCAGAGGGGACCAGGAGTGAGGCTCCTCTGAGCACCTCCAGGACCAGACTCTTCCTGAGGGCAACCTTTCTGTGACTTCTCACAGGGCAATACCGTTTCCAAAGCGGTAAAGTTATTGTGCCAGGACTGACTACAACATATGGGCCAGCTAGAACCCAAGGTCTGGTAAATATTCTGTTACGGAATTCGCTGGAAACCCTTTGCTGCGAAGGATGGCCTCCAGTACCGAGGCTCAGGCTAGGAGACTCCCAGGCCTCTGCCGCTGGCCAGTTTCGTGTCTGCGAGCAGATCACCTGTCCAAGCACCCCTTGGAGCCAGCCACTGCCCCGCTCACTGGCCACCCCCGTGAAGCTGGTTCGAGGGCCCTAGATCCACAAGCCGCCGCGACTGCGAAACCCAGGCTCACGGCATCTTGGGCACATGGTCCTAGCAGAGGCCAATTCCACTCCCCCTCAAACTCTTCCAGGGATGAGGCAGAAAGCAGAGTCGCCCAGCCATCTGCAGCCAGCTCTTGACAAGCCTGCCTCGCCCAGAACAAAATCCACTTGCCCGCCTTCCACCCACTGGACCCACTTCTGCTTCTGCAACCAGTCAGCTCCCTTGTTCTCAAGACAGCCCAGATAGATTAGAAAATTGCTCTGAGTTCCTCTACATTTGTTTTCTTCACACCAAATAGCCTCAGGCTGCTTGACTACATCTCCCGTGAAATGTTTTCCAGAGGTTCCCAGTGTTAGCCAACCTTGTCCAGAACACATGTGGTGTTCTCCCTGCAGCTGTCCATAACACAACCCAGATTCCAGTACGGGTCACATTCTCCACATGTGCGCATCAGCACAGACTAGAACAGGTCTATCCCCTCCCCCAGAGAGGACACCTTGCCTCCATTAATTCAGCCTGTGACCACATTCCCTCTTACAGCCACCTTCCCACACTCAGTTCATCCTCATCTTAAAGTCACAGGCCCTTTTCCTAACAAGTGCTCCCAAACCAAGTCTCCCCCTTTTAGCGCTTTCAAAGTTGTCTTCATATTTCTCAGTATTTAATTTCACCTCATTGATTCCAGCCCCGTTCACAGAGGTTTTTTTTCAGTCTTCTGTCGCCTTGGCTACAACGCTTGTCCCTTTGCTGTTTTGTGCCACCAGCACATCTGCTGAACATCCCTTCTGTGTGCTCACTCAGTCCATTAATAAACATGACAAACAGCAGTGTGCAGAGATGCTGATGACTTGTCCAAGGTGTCACAGTCAGAGGGGGACAGACCCAGATCTAGAACACAAGCGTCCTGGCTCTCAATCCAATGCTCACTTCTGTCACACTCTGCCAAGAAGTCCCCAAGCCCCCTCAGACTACTCTCTCTCTGGCCCTCTAGTACCCCCACCTCCTTACTGGTCTATGCCAAGAAACCCTGATTACAGACAGGAAGATCTGGTAAGGGCTGGCTTCCTGAGAGGAAGATGGGGAAATTATACCCTCCCTAAAGGATCCTACTTTGTTAAATTATGCCTGCTTCCAGCATCTAAGGTCCTAAGCTTCTCAAGGGAGCTGCTGAGTAGCCCACCCACAGACCAGTTCAAACAAGACCAGAAAGATGAGGAGGTCCTGGGAGAAAAAAATGGGTTAGAACGAGGAGGCCAACAAAGATTCTGAGAATCACCCTGAACTTTAGAAAGATTCTATGTAACAGACTGTCACTTAAAGATAGCTTCAGCCCTAGAGCCTCTCACGCAAGTCTTGCACGGTCCCTTGAAGATAATGAAGATAAACCTACATCCCTGCTCTGAGTAGAACTCTAGAGAGCAACACCAAGGTCACTGGGTGAATATGCCAGGAAAACAGGTCAAGTTTAGTGTGAGAATTCCTAATCATCAGAGCTACTCGCCATAAGACCCAATGTCTTGTGAGCTCCCCATCACTGAAGTGTTTAAGTGGAGGCTGGAACAAATGACTTTTGTCCCGTTTGAATCCAAAGATCTAAGTTTCTATAGCCTCTTTTCTGTTGTGACAGGTCCCTTGTGCTTCCAAGTAAAAAGCCATCACTGGACCCCAAGTGATTTTGAAAAAGAACAAAGTTGAAGGACTCTTACTTCCTGATTTCAAAGCATATTATAAAGCCATAGTGATCAAATGGTATGGTATTAGCATAAAGACAGACAAATAGACCAAAGGAATAGAATGGAGAGCCCAGAAATACACCCTCACCTGTATGGTCAAATGATCTTCAACAAGGGTGCCAAGACCATCCAATGGTGAAAGGACAGTCTCTTCATCAAATCGTACTCAGAAAACTGGATAGCCACACACAAAAGAATGAAGTCAGGCCCTTATCTTTCACCATATATAAAAATTAACTCAAAATGGATCAAAGACGGGTGGCTGGGTGGCTCAGTTGGTTAAGGATCTGCCTTCTGCTCAGATCATGGTCCTGGGGTCCTGGCCTCAAGTCCTGCATCAGGCTCTCTGCTCAGCAGGGAGTGTGCTTCGCCCCCTTTCTCTGCCCTTACCCTGCTTGTGTTCTCTCTCCCTCACGCTCTCTCAAATAAATAAAGTTTTTTTTTTTTTAATGGATTGAAGACTTAAATGTAAGACCTAAAATTCCTAGTGGGGGGGAAACACAGGAGAAATGCTTCACAAAATTGTACGTGGCAATTTCTTCAACAGAACACCAAAAGCACAGACAAGAAAAACAAAAACAGAAATGTGGGACTACATCAAAAATGTCTGTGCCTGTAAGGACACAATCAACTGAGCGAAAAGAAAATGTATGGAATGGGAAAAAACATTTGTAATCCATACATCTGATGAAAGGTTAAATACCCAGAACATACAAAGACATTTCTCCAACAATGATATACATGTGGCCAGCAAGCATACGGAAAGATACTCGACATCATTAATCATCAGGGGAATGCAAATCAAACCCACAATGATCTATTGTCTCACACTCACTAGAATGGCAACTATCAAAAACCCCCCAAAAAACAAAAAAACAAAAACCAGAAAATAACAAGTGTTGGCAAACTGGTGAAATCTCTATAGAAAACAGCATCTGCCCCTCAAACAATTGACAACAGAACTACCAGAGGATCCAGCAATCCCACTCCTGGAATATACTCGAAAGAATGGAAAGCGGGATCTCGAGATATCTGTGCACCCGTGTTCACCGCAGCTCGCAGCTCTATTCACAATGGCTAAGGCTGGAAACAACTAAAATGTCCATCAACACACGAGAGGATACATGAGACAGAACACCTTTCAGCCCGAAAAATCAGAAATCCTGTCGCACACGGGAGCATGGATGAGCCCTGAGGACATGATGCTGAGCGAAATGAGCCAGTCACAGAAAGACGGACATCGCACGAGTCCGTGCCCGTGAGACCCCCACAGTGGTCACATCCATAGACAAAAAGCAGAATGGTGCTTGCGGGGGGCTGGGGGAGGGGCATGGAGGACTTGGCTAATGGGTACAGACCCGCAGGATTCAAAAGTTCCAGAGCTCCCCGTCCTAACAGTATAAACACAATTACCACTGCGGAGCTGTACACGTAAACATGGTAAAGTTGGCAAAACTTATACGATGTGATTTTAGTCACAGTTTTTTGGTGGGTTTTTTGTTTTTTTGTTTTTTGTTTTAAGCCACATTTGACAAAAGACGGGACAGACTAGAACTGGGAAGGGCAGATGAGAGCCTGAATTTAATGAAGCAGAACCGAGCTACAGATACGTCAGTGAAAGCTGAGGAGACTTCTGGAATATCCGGTCCTTCATTCGCATGTGACAACCTCTACGGCCCCTGTGGACTTCTGGGGCCAAGATGGCCTCACATCCCAAAGTAACAAAGCCACGTGTGTGTTCTTGGGCGAACAGCTGATGCTAAGAGGCTCAACGTTAGGGAAGTTAAGAGCAGATGAAACAGAGATCACCATCGGTTAAGAATTCACGAAAACGGTACTGAACAGTATCCAGCATTTCCCTCCTCAATCCTGTGCTATCACAGATCACAGATTTAAACATCATGAATTATTATTCGTGTTGATAGTCACGCCAAGTTCATCTACTAAAGCGTTCTCCATTAGCTGAGCTCCTGGGGAAGGCATTCAGAGAAAGAGGCTGTAGAAATAATTCTTCCATTGGTATGAAGTCACTCTCATTTTCAGCCTATAAAACCGAGAAAAGAAGAGGCTGCGTGAGTAAAACTCTCGGGCAACAGGCTAAGCTGCCTGCCAAACCCAGAGGGAGTTTCAACAAGATGCAGAGGGAGGTGGGAAGCTCTGGCCACATGGAGAGCACAGGTGCTGGAACGGAAACGGGCCCTGCTCTGAGCCAAGGAGACAAGCAAGAAGGCAGTCAGGACACTCGCACCGAGCCTAGCCGGGAACTTTCCGCTGAGGCCATGAGGAAAGGGGAGCCAGAGAAGCCCACTAGCCTGAAGCAACCCAAGAAGACTTCTAGAATAGCAGATCGTTCTCTACATCCAAGTAGATGGTTGGAGGGGTCATGCGTGCCCACCACCTCCATTGCTTGCAGGATGACAGTTTGGGTGATGATGGCATTCACAGCACTTGAACTGGGTGGTCTGTACAAAACACCCCTAATTCTCACAATATCCCCCTCCCCATTTTACAGATGATGCAATAGAGGCAGAGAGGTTAAGTAACTCACCCAGAGTCCCACAGCTAATCGGTACCAAATGATCATCAGAGGGAAAGAGAGGGCTCAATGTTGATGAACCTAACCATGACCTGGAAGGGCCAGGAAGACTGCCCAGAGGTGCACTTCTCTGGAGAGCTTCTGGAACTACGATGGTACGTGTCCATGATTCCATAATCTCAGGCAGGGAGGAGCTATGCCACGCTTCTGGTCACTGAGAGATACTGTCCTCCAAAGGGAAGCCTCAGCGCAGTATTCAGAATAATGTCACCCGAAGCTGTCCTTGTCCTTACCCCCCAAGGCCCCTGAATGTGACCTTACATGGCAAAAGGGGTTTTGCAGACATGGCATTGTTACAAATCTTTTTTTTTTTTTAAGATTTTATTTATTTATTTGACAGAGAGAGATCACAAATAGGCAGAGAGGCAGGCAGAGAGAGAGGAAGGGAAGCAGGCCCCCTGCTGAGCAGAGAGCCCAATGCGGGACTCGATCCCAGGACCCTGAGATCATGACCTGAGCCGAAGGCAGTGGCTTAACCCACTGAGCCAGCCGAAGGCAGTGGCTTAACCCACTGAGCCACCCAGGCGCCCAGCATTGTTACAAATCTTGAGACGGGGAGGTTATTGTGGCTTATCCAGGTGGACCCCATGTAATCACAAGGGCCTTACAAGGGAAAGAAGGTTCAAGAGAGACAGGGAGACATGGCAGCTGAAGTCGCTGGAGAGAATGATACAGCCACTGGCCAAGGAATGTGCCTGACCTCTAGAAGCTGGAAAAGAAAAGGAAGAGATTCACCCCGAGCCTCCAGAAGAAACACAACTCTGCCCACACCTTGACTTTAGACTCACCTCGAGACCTGTTTCAGATTCCCGACCTCCAGAGCTGTGTGATAACACATCTGTGTTGTTCAAAGCCACTGAGTTTGTGACAGTTTGTCCCAGCAGCATAGGAAACAAATCCAGACAGGAGAGCAGAGCTGCCTGTGGCTGTGCCTGTGTCCCCTCACACATCCCTGCTGGGGGAGGACAAATCCCCAAAGCAAGTCAAAGTCCTTAAAGGCAAAAGTGGTTGCAGCTTCATTAAACCCACGAGGCAGTATGGGGAGAGGGGGCCCGTGCTCTTTATCAGCTCAGGGAGCCAGCAACCTTTAGCCAATCTCCAGTTGCCTCCTTAAGGGGTGGAAAAAATATGCCACACACCAACTCCAAGAGGTTTGCTAAGAAGTTTTTTTGCAAAGTGTTAAGTGGTCTAAGAATATACAGTGTCCATTTCATGATGCCCACTTTTCATAAAAGACCAGCGTTTCCTTTCAGGTTAGTGCACACCTTTCCTGGCTCTCATCAGGACCAATTCTGACCCTCCTCCCTCCCCGGCCAGAGTCCACTCTCTCACCTAGGGTCTACACCAGGGTCTGCACATGCCGGCTCACTTCTCAGTGCCCACAACTGGCCAGGTAGAGGCCTGCATCTCTTCAGCAAAGGTCTGGACCCCACAGAATTATGGGGAACAGAGCCAGAGATTTGAGAAAGACTTGGGATGGGTTTATCAGCTCCCTGCCTCTCCTTTACCCACCCCGCACCACTCACCCTGCTCCCCACCAAGAGTAGGAGACCCAGAGCTGTCCTGGGACAAAGACTGAGACTCTGCCAAGAAGCTGCATATCAACACTGGGGCCAAAGCCACACTGACCACAGAGAAGAACAACCAGGGGCCCCTTGCCCTTCAGCATGGGGTCGGGGGGCGTGGGGCATAGGAATAGGTCCAAACGTATAAGCCAGTGGTTCCCAGCCATTTGCCAAAAGAATGCCTTTTGCTACTTCTACTTCACAGCCCCCCCCAAACATTTGAAATGTCTGGGCCATTAAAATATCTTTAAAAAATAATAGTAATAAAATATCTTTATTAATAATATCTCTTTCCATATTTTTTTAAGATTTTATTTATTATTTGACAGACAGATCACAAGCAGGCAGAGAGGCAGGCAGAGGGAAAGAGGAGGAAGCAGGCTCTCCACTGAGCAGAGAGCCCGATGTGGGGCTTGATCCCAGGACCCTGAGATCATGACCTGAGCTGAAGGCAGAGGGTTTAACCCACTGAGCCACCCAGGTGCCCCTATCTTTCCATATTTTTATTATTACTCAAGAGCCAATTAATCAACTGCCAGTCGGATCTTCTTTTCAGCAAAAGGTGGCCAGTGTTACTCCAAAATGATATATGATTCCAACCAAAAATCAAAGGAAATATAATTGAGTTAGCTCATTTGGCCTGACTGCACACACGGCAAAGAGCTTGAGGAACCCCAGGGTTTCTTCTCTGAGCTTCTCAAGCCCTGTGGGCAGCTGGCTAGAATCCCAAGTAGTAACAGAACCACCGAAGCCACAGAGTTCCATGGAGGGGAGGGTCTCGGCAGCTCATGCAAGGGTCTGTCTGGCCCAACCTAACAAAAAATGGAGTCAGTCAAGCCCTGCCAGGCATCACCTGGGGACAGTTCTTGCTGACTCGCGTCCATCTCCACCTCCTCCTTGGTTCCCTCCTCCCTCGAGTTCTCATGGCCTCTCAGAAACAGGGGCTCCCTATAACTACTCTCCACGCCCCATTTCAAGCAGAGGGATACGCCTGCCTGCTTCTCCAGAGACTCCATCCAGCCCACCCTCAGTAGAATTCACTTCTCCTACAAACCATCACTAAGCCCTTGAACAACTGGCTTCATATTTCTGGGCCACAGGTCAAGGTCAACCACTGGTCAAGTAGAACAGAGATCGGCCGGCAAGGACTGAGTCTATTAAATCCATGAAGCTGACACACAACACACAAGTGTTGTGTGTCATGAGCCCCGGGATCAGAGAAGGGAGGATGGAAGTCCTGGGCCCCCTACAAAGAGCAGAAGCCATTCATTCTCCTCCCATAGCCTTTGGGACAATGTCTGCCACCAGAAAGACACGGCTTGCCGGCCCTGCTAAAGCCACATGTGCTGGGGTAATGAGGACGGGCAGGCCTTCATCCCCGAGAACAGCAGGCTGGGTGAGTAAGCCACCCCCAGAGGGCAAATGTCGTCTGCTTCCACATGCGTGACAAACTCAGGAGACGCACATGCATGGAGACGGAAAGTAAAAGAGAGGTGACGAGGCCTGGCAGAGGGCCAGCAAAGGGCAGTTACTATTCAGCGGGCTGGGGATGACGAGGAAGCGTGGGGCACAGACAGCACGGACTCCCAACACAGGAGCACATCGTTAACGTCACTGAACCGCGCACTTAGACACGGTTAAAATGGCAAGTATTGGTTTATGTTTATTTTAACACGCACACACATACACACACACACACAAGTTATAAAGGAACAAAATAGAAAGCTCTGAAGAGCCAAGAGTCAGTTCTGCCTGGGGAGGGGGGACGTGAGGAGCTGTGATGGGGAGATGGCATTTCAGGCAAGCCAAGGAAGGGATGGAGGCCCATCTGTCCCTCACGTCTCAGGTACAGAGACTGGGAGGGGAGAGGGGGGCCTTCATTGAGAGAGTGGAGTGTTGAGGAAAGACCATATTTACTCTCTGCTCAGTTGCTCTGCTCATAAGAACCCTCTGTGGCCCCCTCTATTACCCTTTCCAGACTCTTCACTCTAGAAAACAGAGACCGTCTACACTGCCTTCTGCTGAGATCCACACAACACTCTAGATTGTGGTGTCCCTGCTCATAGGCCAACTCCATCCTCTCCACCCACCCGTGTCTCCCACAGCCTTCCACACCAGAGTCAAAACTTTTTTTTTTTTTAAGATTTTATCTGATTTTATCTGAGAGAGAGAGAGACAGCATGAGCAGGGGGAGAGGCAGAGAGAGAAGCAGACTCCCCGCTGAGCAGGAAGCCCCACAGGGGACTGGATCCCAGCCAGGACCCTGAGATCATGACCTGAACTCGAGTCAGACACTTAACCGACTGAGCCACCCGGGCGCCCAACTCAGAACTTCTTGCCTCCCCAGAAGACTCCTGAGCAATCTCTTTCCTCTTCCTATTTCTCTGTTTCCTATCACGAAAGGCAGGATAGCATCGAGGGTTAGAGTGTGGCCCACATTCAAAACCTGGATCCGCCAACAATAGCTACACAATCCATTACTTCACCTCTCTGTACCTCAGTTCTCCCCACTGTAAAACAGGATAATAGTTGCATAAGACTTTGACAATTAAAATGAGAAAATCCACAAAAAGTGTTCAGTGCACAAAAGCTTAACAAATGGCAATTACTGTTATTGTAACAGTTATATATTGCTTTGGTAGTAAACTAATTTTAAAGAATATTTGAATGAGGGGTGCCTGGGTGGCTCAGTGGGTTAAAGCCTCTGCCTTCGGCTCAGGTCATGATCCCAGGGTCCTGGGATGGAGCCCCGCGTCGGACTCTCTGCTCAGCGGGGAGCCTACTTCCTCCTCTCTCTGCCTGCCTCCCTGCCTATTTGTGATCTCTCTCTGTCAAATAAATAAATAAAATCTTAAAAAAATATATTTGAATGATAGCTCAAGTATTTTTAAATACCTTATTTAATTTAAAAAACATATCTTTCTTTATTGGCATGGTAAAATTATTTATATAATTTCTGAAATGGCTTAAAAACAGTCCTCACTCTCCTAAAAGTTACTCACAATAGCCCCGTCCCGTGTGCACTCTTCTCTGTTCAGAATCTTCTTGATGATTATGGATTCAGTTCGTTCCATGATGATTTTTGTAAATGCTGTAAGAGAGGACCTTTCATTCCTTTGAGCCCCTGGAAAATGTCCCCAGCAGAGCACTCTGTCTTCACAGGGCATTCTCCTGGGGTCTGACCCATCGGCGGCTCTTCCCTCCAGCCCTCCTCTAGGCCCCGGCTGTGTATGTTTGTGAAGGCCTGTGTGGTTCTGAAGCTGCGGGGTCAGAGCCAGGGGCCAGCACTGCGTTTAGGACATTAAATCATGCTGGGCGCATCAGCCCTCTCTGGCACTCAGGACGTCAGTCTCGGGCTGGCTGCCCTCTTCTGCAGAGGCTCCCGGCCAGCCCAGTGGGACGCTTGCCTTTTTCACTTGAGTCTTGACAGCAGGCACAGATTTAATGATTGGAAAGCACTTTGAGAATTCAGAGTGCTCCATAATTGCTAACTCATAATCCCCAAATTGTTCTCGGTGTGGCTGTGGGAGGCAAAGCATCTGCCCTCGGGAGGGCCTTTGTTAGCGTGCCCCCGCCCCCAGCAGAACCCAGCCGGGCAGGGGCAAAAGGGGGCTCTGACCGCAGAGGAGTGTCTACCTAAGGCTCTTCAAAGTGTGCCGAGAGCAAGGCTACTCTAAGTGTGAACCAGATAAAGAGGGGCTTGATAAGAATGCAGATTCTTGGGCCCTTCCAAAGCAACTAACTCAGGGTCTCTGAAGATAACCTGTATTTTAATAAACTCCCCTAGACAACTCTCATTCGCACTAATTAGAGTACTAACAGGGAGAGGTAGGTGCACGGGTTTTGGGCTCAGAAGGACTTGGGTTTGAGCTGGTCTTGCCCCTCACTGTCAGAGCTCCACAGGCTTGTAAGATCTTGTTTGGGCAACGACACGCCCCCCCACACCCCCATACATGTGCTTCGTAAGGCACACAGCAGGTTAGAGCGGCTGAACAGTTCCTCTACAAAGAGCCCTATTTGACCCAGAACTTCCCAAACTGTCTAACCAAGGAAGTTTCTATCCATCGCTGCCAATGCCAGAATCACCTCACAGACTTACTATCTCATGAGACAAAGCTCGTGAAGGTCCTTCCTGGGGACCGTGAAGCCTAGGGAGTAAGGGACAGCACCTTACGGCAGGGGTTCTGGCAGGAAGGAGGCCCCAGCCCGTGAGGGACAGCCCCTGGAGCCCTTCTTATCCCGCAACTAGGGTCCTGGGCAGCATGGCTTGTTCAGTTTTCCACAGACCTGCCGCCTGGAGTGGACATGTCACAACAGCGAGGTCACCTTCCTGCTTCGGGTAATTTCCCTCAGAGACAAGACAGATCCATTTTTAACAGCTCTTCATTTCAGCAGAGAATGCCCTCCCGCCTCCGATGGGGGCTGGGGACCAGGACTGGAAGGGAGTCTTTGTTCTTCTGACCAGTGCTGACAGTTTAATTAAACCCAGCTCCAGACGGGGTCATCGGGGTCAGGCATTCTTCAACAGGACTCCTGCAGGAAATCACCTCCACGCCTCTCCAGACACCAGGGCCCTGTTAATGAGCTATCCTGCTCCTCCTTACAGCAGGGATATAAATAAGGGGAAAGAAGTGCCGTGGGCTGCCCTTAATCACCCACCCCCACCCCTTCCAGGTCCAGCAGAGACACAAAAGGTTGATCTTGTCGGGACGCATATTGGTTTCAAGGCTAAAAAGAAACCCAGAGGAACTGGGCTGCCGAAAGTGGCTTCTGGACGAGGAAAGGAAGGCAACCAGTGAGAGGAGAGAGTGCAAGGCACGGCACAGACCCCGCCCCACATCCAGAAGGACAGAGGCATAGAGTCTGACCCTCACTGTTCTCCATCCCAAACATGCGTGGAGACTGGGTTTTGCTGATATAAGAGGAGCCATGAGGTTCAAGCGTGCCTGAGCTCTGTACGCATCCACAAACATCTCCGCTTTCTCCTGTATTCGAGTGTCAGGGAATGAAGCACGCCCCAAACCCAGGCCACCTGCCCCCAGAGTGGAGCTGCCCCTGCAGGGGACAGCGATCCAGCCAGGGGAGAGTCCGCCCCACCCACTGCGTCCTGCTGCTGGTCAGACACAAGCCCATGGCTCTAAGAAAGCGCTGATGATAACCCTCACTCCCGGAGAGACAGCGCCTGCCCTCTGCCCTACACAGCCCCCTCGGAGAGTTCTCAGCACCTAGAACAGCGCCTGGCCCACAGGAGGGCCTGAGTAACCATTAAAGGAATGGGTGGGCGGCGGGGGCGGGGGATGCATAGGATTATAGGTAGATTGATTGGTACATGGGTGGGTAGAAGTTGAATGGGTGGAGCGCTGGCTGGGGGTGGTGATGGTTGTGGGTAAGTGAGTGGGAGAATGGATGGGAAAGCAGATGGAGTAGGGGGGTAGGAGTGTGTTTTCAATGGAAGAATGGGTAGAAGGAGGGATGGTGGAGGGTACAGAGATAGATGGGCAGATGGATGGGTTGACTGGTGAATTGGTAGATAGGTAAGTAGGAGTGCAGATGAGCGGGGGGTGGGTATGTGACAGATTGATGGGGTTGGAGGATAGGCAGGTGGGTGGGCAGGTGAGTAGGTAGACGAGAACAGGAAGTGGATGGGTGGTAAGGAGATGGTGGATGGAAAAGGGGGGTGGATGACCGGTAGGGAAGGATGAGCTTTAGCATCCGAGAGACCAGGGTTTGAATTTGACTCAGCACCCTGGGCATGTCTCAAACCCGCTGAGCTCACATGTCTTCATCTGTCAAATGAGGGAAATGCTGACCACAGAGATGTTCTGATGACGCAATCAGATCATGTTTGAAGATTGTCCCCCCCCCCACCATGAGCCTGGAACAGAATGACCTTCCATTTGTCCTAACAGTTACTGTAACAACTGTGGTTCCCGAGACCTTTCGTGACAGTCCTGGGAGACCCAGGCGGTGAGAAGATGTCACAGGATAGGCATACTTCTGCAGGGGCTTCGACTCCCTCTACCCGCAGACAAGGGGTAGATGGGTGCTCTCTTCTAAAGAGGTCACGGAGTGAGGGTGCTGAGTGGGAACTCAGGGCCCACCCTTAAGGGAGGCCTCCCCAAGAAAGCAAAGAGCATACAAGTGACTCCAGGGCCCTAAGAAACATTTCAGGGAAACATCACCTACCAGCTCTATGCTTGCCCAGGAAAGTACCCGAGAGTACAAAAGGCACATTCCCTTTGGCAGTTCCTGGGCCTGAGTGACTCTGGTCCCAGGTCACCCCCCCACCAGCCCCGTGGCTGCAGGAAAGCACACGAGCCCCCCTCCAAAACCCCTACGGGTGTCTCTGCAGGTATGCCTCATGAAACACAGCCTCTTATGGAGAAAAAAAAAAAAAAATTTAAACCTGTTGGGAGAGATCCCTGCCATGGGACGAGATGGTTCTACATGAAAACAGACAGATGGACAAATGCTCCAGTGCGAGGTCAGCTTGAAGACCGTGATGCCACCGCCAATCCAGTCCTCACGTGGATTCAGCCCACATTCCCTGAGCATCTATCACAGGCCACAAAGTTTACACCTGCCACAAGAGTAGGTTACATCTTTCTCCAATCCCCACAACAGCCTGCAAGGTAGCCAGAATTCTCTTTATCTGACCAAAGAGCAAAGCAGGTTTCCCCGGGGTTGGAGGAAGCCCTCCAACATCGCACGGCCAGCGCTCATTCTAACTCCAACCACAGAGGCTTTCCAGCACTTGTAAAAGCTGGGAGGTCTCCTACCATAAAAGTCACACATGCTTCTTAACGAACATGTGGGAAAACCAGAAAAGAAATAAGTCACCCAGAGACAACCCCTGTTGGCATTTTAGGGTCTTTTTCCGTGCCTTCTTTACAGTGATTTATTTAATGATTTTATCATCAGTACAGTTTTGCATCCTGGCTTTTGGTAATGCAAACATTTGTCTGCGATACTCTACATCCTCCATAAAGACCACATTTGACGGTGATATAAATATTTCCTCAAGCAGCTATATCATAATTTACTGAACTGTTGCCCCAACACTGAACATACATTTCAATATTCAGTATTCTATATTTCAATAAAGGAATATTCTACATTTCAGGGCACCTGGCTCAGTCGGTTACATGTCTGCCTCCAGCTCAGGTCTTGAACTCAGGGTGCTGGGATTGAGCCCTACATCAGCCTCCCTAAGCAGAGAGCCTGCTTCCTCCCTCTCCCTCTCCTCCATGCTCATACTATCTCTCTCTCTGTCTAATAAATAAATAAAATCTTAAAAAAAAAAAGAAGGGGCACCTGGGTGGCTCAGTGGGTTAAGCCTCTGCCTTCGGCAGGGTCCTGGGATGGAGCCCCGCATCGGGCTCTCTGCTCAGTGGGGAGCCTGCTTCCTCCTCTCTCTCTCTCTGCCTGCCTCTCTGCCTACTTGTGATCTCTTTCTCTGTCAAATAAATAAATAAAATATTTTAAATAAAAATAATTAAAAAAAAAGAAAAGAAATATCCTACATTTCAAAATTCTAAATCATGCTGCAACAAACATGCTTGTGCTCATATTTTATTATTTCCTTAGGCTAGATCCCTAAATGTGAGATTTCAGGAAAGATCCTGAAGGCCTGTGATCTAATTCCAGCCCCATCACCAAATCACTCTGTGGTCCAAGGCAAGTCACATCTCTGGGCCTCAGGTCCCACATATGGAACGCAATGGACAGACCAACCCAACAAAGGGGAAATATTCCTGAAGAGTAGCCAGTACCAGGATTTTAGCACCTGACAGCCACCCACACAAAGTCAACCCAAATATAGACTCTGCCGTCTGACCTACTCTGTGAGCACCTCACCTACACATTTGGTCTCTCTCAAACCTGCTTCATGCTGACTTAGCATAATGGCCTCTGCTTAAAGTCCATGATTTGCTCCAGGTGGGAAGGATTAGCAACGGATCCCTCAAAGCAGAGGGGAGGTCAACAGAACCACCAGGCCCTGCCTCCTAAGGGAATGTGGCCCCCCTCCGGTTCCTAGAGGAGTGGGCTCCCTGGTAAGACAGCACCAGGTGATCCCACAAACCCCCAACCCAGCTCCCTGGCCCAGGAATGACCTGATGACCAAAGGTGAGCCAATCAGATTCTTTTCCCAGAAATCTGGAGTTGGGACCTGAGACATGGGGATTAACTCCGAGGTCACAGGAAGTAGGAGGGGAGTCAGCACTGGGGCTAAGCAAAGTCATGGCGGAACTGAGATGCTGCCCATAAGCCCAGGACACTGGTCTGCAGGGAGAAGCAGGAAAATAATGAGATATTCAAAAAGAACTAGAAAGAACTAGAAACACCCTTCACCTCTCCGTGTGGTCCCAGCAATACTTCACCTCCTGTCCTGGGAATGGGTAAGTCTGGTTGCGCCCTCGCAACTCCCCACGACCCTTCCCATCACCAGCCTGCGGGGGCTTCTGTTTCCAGAGCCCAGAGTGTCCAAGCGTTCCTTGGCCAGACCAAGCAGACTGCGACAGTTACCAGAGACGTTTGCAATGCCGGATGCTCAAGTCAATAGATTGAGGGTGCAGTTGTGACAAAGAATATCAGCAAATAAATCTTTGAGCACCTGGTGCTCCTGCATCCTTCCTCAGCACAACAACAAAGGTAAAAAAACCCAGGAACAAACAACCAGATCAATAAAAGGGTCTGTTTAACCATTTCCCCCAGGACGTGCACTTTTGAGACAGCCTGACTTGGAGCGGCGTCCGGGGGCACTAAAACAGGTTGGGCCCAGCCCTAAACTCAAGTCCCAGCCTGACCTGAGCAGGGACACTGCACAGGAGTCCTCCCCAAAGTCCTGTGGGCTGCCACACTTGTCCCTACAGCCAAGCTCCAGAAATATTAACAGGAGAGCTGAAGAAAATAGTTTCCCTCCACCAGGTCTGGCTATGCTCCTGGATAAGAAACATCTCCTGCCAAGAGTTAGGGACCCATTGCCTATAAAAAAAAAAAGCAGTAGGACTGGGGAAATGTTCTGGCTCTAGAGCCTGGAAATACTCCCCAAAGAACCACCAAGCCTTCTATCAGGCGTGCTCTTCTCCTGGAAGTCCCTCTGTTGGCTGCTGACTGGCCCCCTCCCCAAGACAGCCAGCCGCAGGTCACAGGTGTGAGAACATCCGATGTTTCTAGAGGCCACCGCCTCCCCTGGTTCCCAGCGCCATAGGGTGCCAAGAGCAGGAGTGAGGCAGACTCCTGTCCTCTCCAGTGGCTTTTCCACTCCTTGAATGGAGTTCCTAGTGTCAGCCTTTACACATAAAATCCAGTCATTTAAATTTGTTAAAGCACAGAAGTACTTTTCTCCAGTAAAATATGAAACCATGAAGAGCACTGAGCGGGGAGTCCAAAAGGGACTTGAATTCTGACCCTGAGAAGGTTACTTCACCTCTCCAACTTCAAGACAAAACTTGAAAGCAGGTCCAAGGACACAGGGGCTGTCTGGGGACCACTAGGCTCATCAAGAGCTCTGGAAATCATGACACATGTGCAAAGAACTGGCTGTGCTGAATCCAGATTCCAGGAACCCACAATCATGCTATCAGCACTCAGGCAGTACTGGGGTGCCGTCTCCCTCCCAGCCCCACAGCCTCAGGCCTGTCAAAGTCACTTGCTGCCCCTTCCTCCACCTTCGTGGAGCCCTACAAGCTTTTCCAGGCAAGACCAGCAGGCTCACTACCACGCACACGGTGCTCTGCTGGCCACGCTGAAGGTCCCAACCAGTGGTATTTCAGGTTGTAAATGGCAACAACTCAAAGGACTCAAAAACCTCCCAAGACAAAATGCAAAATCCAGACAGCCCTTCAAAAATCTAACAAGAGGGGCCCCTGGGTAGCGCAGTCAGTTAAGTGTCTGACTCCTGGTCTCAGCTCAGGTCATGATCACAGGGTTGTGGGACTGGGCTCTGAGCTCCGTGTGGAATCTTCTTGGAATTCTCTCTCCCTCTCCCTAAGCCCTTCCCCTCCTCCCCCATGCACTTGCGCTCTCTCTGGCATAAATAATAAATAAATGGGTTGGGTTTTTTTTTTTTTACTCTAATAAGAGTACACAGTTGTTCTACATGCTTACAGAAAGCAAAGCTAAGAAAAACATAAATTGTTGGGAAACAGATTTAGGGCTCAAACTTAATATTTCTAATATGCAGATCTGTCCATTAATGTAACTGACTGGAGAGGGAGTGAACTCTCCATCATTAGAGGTAGCCAAGCAAAGAATGAAGGACCCCATGCTAAGGAACAGCAGAGGAGATTCCTTAGGGAATCACTAAAGTCCTGCCCAAAGCAAGACCCCCAAAATGGAATAAATGGTAAAACAATCACAGCCACATTTAACAAACCATAGAGCAGCAGAATTAGACACTACCCTTGAAGCTTGAAAGAAGTACATTTATAGCAAATAAAAGTATGACCTTATGCCATGGTTGATAAGCTTCCCGATCTCGTGACTCCAATCTGATAACAGAAAGAGGTCTGAGAAGGGCTTCATTGAATGAATCAATATTCAACCCAAGGCAGAACACCAAAGGCTGAGACAGATGTGCAGGGCTGGAAAGCCTGGCATCATGGCTGATAAGAACCCCCTCCCAAGAACATTCTCACACCCGCACTGTCAAAGGCAGCACAGAGAACTGAATGAGCCTTGGATCCCAGCGGGCATGACCACTGAGAAACGCCCCGCGCAGCACCTTCCTACAGGAAGGCCTGGCCAGACACGGCCCCTCCCACGGGGTGAGGGACGAGACCACAGCCAGAGCATCAGTCGCCGCGTCACTCACAGCCTCGACAGAGCCTGGTTATTCTGGAACAGCAGTTCTGGTAACATGTGCAGCTGATTCCGGTTCAGTCGTCTAAAAGAGAGAAGAAAGGAAGGGTTGGAAGGTGCCTCGCAGTCCAGGAAACACAAAAACTTTTCAGAAAGCCCTGGGTTCAGAGTGGGAGGGCATGGGGTCCAAATCCCAAGAGGGTCGCTGTGTTACCCCCAGGAAAATGAGCTTCCCTGGACCTCGGTTTCTATGAGTGGGAGTTCGGCATCGACACTTGGGGAGGATGGGCACCGAGCACCCGGGGAAGCTCCCCGCCAAGGACCCGATGTGTGGTGGGCAGTCGACCCCTCCCAGGATTTCTGCCCAAGCTCCTCTCGTCATCTCGTTACATGCGCGACACCCGTTGTGATTCATAAGGCACTGACTGAAATACTATGCTGGCTTTGTGAGCTGGAACACCGGACTCCACTTGAAACGGGAGCAGGGGTGGGACTAGCCCCACGGTTCTGATTCTTCCTTGCTTTCACCCACATTTAACTCAGGGGCAACTTAACTCTCTTTTATTATTTGCTTTAGGTCTTTTTCTCAAAATGAAAAGAGCGCTATTGATTTTTTTTTATTATTTATGAAAATGCATGCTTAATTCTTTACAAACGTCAAATAATAGAAGAAAACGGATTCGGCCACCTGCATTTTCCTCACCCAACAATCTGCGGATGTCTCTCCACGTCAGACAATAGAACAACCCCTTTAATTTTAATGGCTGGTATGTCCATCGTTTCTAATTGCTCTACTGGGGGACGGAACAACTACTCAGTTATATACGCACAGGCAGGAGTGGGAAGCCTGGTTCTGCAATGTGACCTGGATGGGAAGATACAATGTGGAAAGAACCCAGTCTCGTCCTAGGAAAGCAGCCACACCTAACCACACGTCAGCAGCTCATTCTTGGACACGGGAGAACGGAACTCCCGCCCACCGGGGGTGGGACCCCTGCAAGTACGCAAGTTTGGTGCTCACGCTGTGGTCCACGGGCATCTGCAGGGGCTTTGCCTGGGAGTCGCTAAGAGCGGCGATATCGCAGCCTCTCCCCTAGACCAGTGGAGTCAGACTCCATTTCAGCAGGATCCCCAAGCAATCCAGGCACTCCTGAGGGCTGGAGAAGCTCTGGTGTAAAACCCAAGCTTGGGGCACCTGGGTGGCTCAGTGGGTTAAAGCCTCTGCCTTTGGCTCAGGTCATGATCCCAGGGCCCTGGGTTCAAACTCCCACATCGGGCTCTCAGAGCCTGCTTCCTCCTCTCTCTCTGCCTGCCTCTCTGCCTACTTGTGATCTCTGTCAAATAAATAAGTAAAATCTTTTTAAAAATAAAAAAAATAAAACCCAGCCTCGGCCTTATAGACTATAGCACAGTTCAGATCTCGCACTACGGTGTCCTTTAACAGCACTGGACGAGGATAAACCAACTCGGCAAAAGCTTTCTTGTGCTGGGAGGGAGGAAGAAACATAATTGTTTGTGGCCAATAGTAACTGGCCTATGGTTATCTCCTAGGAGGTCACCCTTCATCTGATATGTGAGAAAAGCATCGTTTTCCAGCACGGTGCAGACAAGAAGACCAGCTGGAAGAAGTTTACTCAAAAGGTCAGGCTCCTAGGGAAACACATCACTGCCTTGGGGGGAAAAAAAAAAAAAAGACCACTAGTAGAATCCTTAAAGCACAGGAGTGGACATCAGATTACCCCAAGTTCCTTAACCTTGTCCAATAAATTAATTCTGTATTTACACTGTCTGGAAATCATGGGTTTTTGTTTTGTTTTGTTTTCCCCCAAGACTTTCTCATTTTTCCAGCTTCAATTTCTGCAAACACTGGAGAGGGGAAAAAAATTCAAGAGCCAGTATAAAGTAGAAAATCAAAGAACACCAAAGGAGGGCCCGAGCATTGCGAAGGAGGGGCAGGTAGCTAAGAACAGACGGCCGTAGTGGTGACCGGTCCTTAGCCCTCCACATGTGCCAGGCACGGAGACGAGTGTTGTAGGGGGGCTCCCTCTCCATCGGAGGGAAAGCAGTACGCACGGGTGGGTGTCTTTCTCTCAAGCATGACAACAAGGGCTCACGTTCACACACCTACCCTCCCGTCTCTTTCTCTCAACAACCTGCAGGAAAATTTTACCTCTACTGTCTTGCCGTATGGCTTGGCTCTTAATAGGTGCTCAGGATGTTCACCGAGTCCACTGAGCTGTCTCTGTGATCGCTGAGGAAGCCGGGATGCCCAGAGGTGAGTGCCTCACCCTCGTCACGGCCACATACGAGAGCCGGGCTCTGAAGAGCGCTTTTCCCCCACAATTCACAGCGGCCCCCCACGGCCAGCGCAGGGCTGCTGAGGGTGCCCCTCCCGCTCCGTGCCCATGGCACGCCCACCCTTACGGCCGGCGCGACTGCACACTTCCACCTCTGTACTCGGGCCTGCAGACTCTGCTTACAAGAACCAGAATGTCTATTCCCAAACTTACCTATACCAGAGGCGCTTATAATTTTACAAGGTAATTAACTGTGACAGAGGGGAACAGAATACTCATGTGAAAAGAGTCATCTCTGGGAAAACCAAATTGGAGGCTTTCGAGAATGTCAATAAACCAAAAGCTGTCTGTTGAAGGGCTGTTGAATTAAGTAAAACACTGGGCCAAGGACAGGAGGGTCACCAAAAAACTCGGGGGCACCTGGGCAGCTCAGTCGGTTAAGCATCTGCCTTCGGCTCAGGTCATGATCTGTGGGTCCTGGGTTTGAGCCCTGGATTGGGCTCCCTGCTCAGAGGGGAGTGTGCTTCTCCCTCTCCCCTGCTTGTGCTCTCTCTCTCTCAAATAAATAAATAAAATCTTAAAAAAAAAAAAAGGAATTCGGAATTCTTTTTTTTTTAATCTTTTTTTATTTTATTTTATTTTATTTATTTGCGAGAGAGAGACAGTGAGAGAGAGCATGAGAGGGGAGAAGGTCAGAGAGCGAAGCAGACTCCCCATGGAGCTGGGAGCCTGATGTGGGACTCGATCCCGGGACTCCAGGATCACGCCCTGAGCCGAAGGCAGTCGTCCAACCAACTGAGCCACCCAGGCGTCCCTCTTTTTTTTTTTTTTTAAGATTTTATTTATTTATTTGACAGATTACAAGTAGGCAGAGAGGCAGGCAGAGAGAGGAGGAAGCAGGCTCCCTGCTGAGCAGAGAGCCCGATGCGGAGCTCCATCCCAGAACCCTGGAATCATGACCTGGGCCAAAGGCAGAGGCTTTAACCCACTGAACCACCCAGGCACCCCGGAATTCGGAATTCTTAACCCAGATTGCTTCTAAGGGCCTTTTAAACATCTCCCTCTACATGGGGTGCCTGGGTGGCTCAGTGGGTTAAAGCCTCTGCCTTCGGCTCGGGTCATGATCCCGGGGTCCTAGGATCAAGCCCCACATCGGGCTCTCTGCTTAGCAAGGAGCCTGCTTCCCTCTCTCTCTCTACCTCCCTCTCTGCCGACTTCTGATCTCTCTCTGTCAAATAAATAAAAAAATTTTAAAAATCTTTTAAAAAAATAAAAAAATAAACATGTCCCTCTACCTTAAAGAAACCAAAACCAAAAATCATAAGCAAATCACTTGTGTGTAGTGTAGGTGACAGAAGCAATACAGAACTCCAGTCTCATACTGAGAAGAAAAGCCTTAGGCGGGGAAAAAAGGGGGGGAAGAGGGTCGATAAATGCACACTTCCATGTCTGTGCTCAAAAGGGAACGTTTAGAGTATGTGCGGTGTGTACGACTGCCCGCTTTACGCAACGTGGATTAGTGGATCCACCACTGGTCTCCAGCAAGTCAGAGGAGAGGGTGCTGGCCGGCCTCGGTGAGGGCCACAACCCCCCAGGACACGGCGGTCACACCCCTCAAGAAGAACCACCTGCTGGGAACTTGTGGGGCACCCGCACAGGAAGGAAGGTATAGGAGCAGGACAGAAGGGACAAAGTCCGCAGTGACAAGTCTGGACTCAAAAAGGAGGACCCTGCCCCCTCCCAGAGGCCGCGGCAGACATGAGGCGAGCACCCCCATCGGGTGTTAACACTCCCCACCCCCACCACCCACTTTTCCTCCTCCAGCACCCAGAGCTGAAGCTGCAGGAGCGGGTTCAGTCTGGGTCCCAATCAGGCCCTCACAGCCCGCTCAAGAATGTGTACTTTGTCCTGAGCCTTTGGAAGAAAACAAACAGCACCAGGCCTCTGTTTTCACCGCAGGCCCCTTATCGCTCACTCTGGGGCCTGGGTGAAGAAGGCAGAAGACACGCCTTGATTTCCTTCCAGGCTGCGGGAAGGCAAGGCGACAACCATAGTCTTCTCCCTTTGTTTAATACCCTACTTTCTTTGAAGTAAAAGAGAAAAGTGAGGTATAAGGTCATAGTCGTTAAGAGCTCAGGCTTCGGAGGCAAAATGATCCGGATTCTAATCCCCTCTTAATCGCTTAAGAATGCAAGTGCCTTAACTTCAGTGCCCTTCTGTTTCTCTTCTGTAAAATACCACTGACCACAGCGTTGTTTTAAGGATTAAATGAGATATGGTAGGGCAAAGAGCTTATCTTGGTGTCTGGCACAGAATAAGGCAATCAACTGTAGCTATAGTTATAATTATAAACTCATTGTAAGAAAATCCATAAAAACGATAAGCACAAAGAGTAAAATTAATGTTACCTGATATCCCACCACTCAGTGCAATGGGGGTTAATCTTTCCAATTACTTTCCTCCTCCTGTGTTCTATATACACAGATGTTGATGCGATTTACATAAACATCACTTCCTGCCTTTTTCATTTAATATTATATTGTGAGCACATTCCAATGGCCTTAACTATTCTCCAAAAATGTGACTTGATACCCCATGTCCCCACCAGAATGGCTTTCTCCATTTTTTTGTTGCTGTGTTTAAGTGATGTGCAAAAAATATCCTGGATATATACATTTTTTAGTCACATCTCTGATAACTGCCTTAAAGTAAAATGGACTTTCTGGTTCAGAGGGCATGAACTCTAGGACTCTTGACACCTCTTGAGAGCCAAACCAAAGCGGAACAGTGAGACCAGTGACCCCAGTGAATGGGTGTCCCTCTCCCACCTCATTCATACCAGAATCTTTTTTTTTTTTTTCATTTTTGCCAACCTGAAATGCAAAACTTGATCAAGACCCACTCTCTAATGCAAAACCCCTGGGTTTAGAGACACCATGTGAGTCAGAAACATCACCTTCCAGTGTCTGTGCTGTGGCCCTGAACGTCCAAGACCCAGCTTCTCAGGTGGCCGCTGGTCTCCCTGACAGTCCCCTTGGCATACCCATTCTTCCCCACTGCACACACACAGGAGCACAGACAGTGGTCACGCCTGGGCTATGAGATTATAGGAGGCAATTTCACTTCCTCTGTACTGCGTGGGGTCTTTGCCACAATGCATTATCAGGGAAAGACAACAAAGAGACTGGCATTTAGAGTGTGGGGTGCAGACACCCTCCAGCCACGACCTCACTGTCACCTCGTGATGACGCTGTGACCACTTCCCTGGCTGTGGCTGCCCCTGGCGCCCATCAGCCAGCGGGAGGCGGTGGGGTGGAGGGGGGCATGCCAGGTTCTCCCCGCACCTTGTCCTCCCTGCTGGGCTCGGCCGTCCTGTCCCCTCAGTGCCACCCCGCCACCCTGAGCCTGCGCCCGCGGATACTCACAGCCGCTCCAGCTCCTTCATGTCGTCAAAAGCCCCCCGCTCCACCACTCCAATCTGGTTCTCCATCAGCTGCCTGGGGAAGCAAAGACACAAAGACAGCTGGAGGATGCTGGTCGGGGACTCTCAGCAGCAGCCGGCAGCAGGCAGTGAAACGGGAGCAGGGTCCCAGGTGCACACAGACCCAGGTCCCGGCCTCAACTGCCCCTCAACCTTGCAAATTCCCATCAGGTATCCTCAGCACCCCCAGGCCTGACGGCAAGACACACTTCCAGGCCCTGAGCCTGTGCAGAGCTCGCTGCAGCCACCAGGGCCACGGGGTACCAGGGCACCAGAGCGCCAGGCCACGGCTCCAAAGGCATCCTTGCTCTGGGAAGCCGGGAACCCAGGTGGCAGGAGCCACTTGGGGCTGCTGGCACATGCCCTCGTTTGGCCCAGAGGGCGCGTGTCCAAGGGGCAGAGCAGGGGGACGGGCCCACAGCAGAGGGAGGGGAGGTTGTGCCAAGTGGGCATAGCCCACACATGTAGCAAACACACTCTTCAGTTGGCAGACAACACCCCCTCTGCCTGCACCCCTGCACTGCCTGGCCTCATCTGCTGCCAACTCAGCCACCTGGCTCCATGAGACTGTACGTCCCTACAGCCCAGAACATCCGCCTGGCAGGCAGTTTGCTTGTTGCGTGGTACCTTCTGAGATGGTCGAGTGAATTTTTCTCCTTGCCTTTCCCCCCATCCACTCCTAAGCAGGTAGCTTGAGGTTCCATGTGGACCCCAGACCCTCCTAGGGAAGGAGGCAGAAGCTGTTGCCGCACACTTCTCTTCCTCCACTTTGTTTCCAGAAGCCTGAGCTGTTGAGGAGCTCAGACTGGAGGACAAGGTGGGTGAGGGATGCCAAGAGGGAAGGAGGGTTTCCCCAGACTCAGAAGACACTCCTGGAGATTCGGAAGGAGTCAAGGGTCAGTGGGTTCTGGAGCAGCAGAGACCCCTGCCCAGCAACTGAGAGCTAGGACCCCAGAGAAGATGGAGACACAAAGTCCCCAGCCCCACCAAAGGTCCTCCAAGCTGAAAAATAGTTCTGAAAGAATTGAGGCCCCAGGACACTTGCACTACCCTCGAGTAGGGGGTAAGGATCCTATGATTGTCTGATATAGAATGTGTCAGAATGTATGCATGTGTCTGAGAGCCGCAGGGCAGGGAGAGGTGAAGGGATCCACTCTTTCCCCTCCTCACACCTCACCCCTGCCCAGCTCCACAAGGGAAATGCTACAGATGGCTCCTTTGCTGGCTACTGACCCCAGTAGAGCCACACCTGCCACCTCCAATATCTGCCACTGTCAGACACCCGAGGAGAGCCACCTCTGTCCTCAACAGTCCCCACTCACCTACCCTCTCAAGTCAGCGGGAACTGTAGCCTCAATGGGGAGTTTGTCTGAGGTACAGAGTCAAAAGAACTATGGAGACAGTCATGGACTAAAATGCATCCCCAAAATTCGTACACTGAGGCCCTAACCCCCAATGTGATTTGGAGATGGAGACTAGGGAGGTAGTCGGTGTCTAATGAGGTCAGAACGGTAGGTCCCTAATCTGATAGGACTGGTATCCTCATAGAAGAACAAAAGACATCAGAGACCTCTCTCTGTGCACACATGAGGACACAGCCGGAAGATGGCCCAGAAGAGAAGCCTCACTACGAATAGCCTGGACGGTGCCTTGACATCAGATTTCCAGCCTCAAGAACTACGAGAAAATACACTTCTGTGTTTAAGCCCCCAGTCTGCGGTCTTTTGTGTTGAAGACCCCAGCAGACCAAGCCAGAGGCCTAAAGCTTCCTCACGGTCAGCCAGGCTTCCCTCATTCCAGGATAGGACGCCCTGTGAGCCCAGCCCTGGTCCTGCCAGGTGGCGACCACTGGGGCCTACACCACGCGCAGCTCCTCAGCCCTGTGAAGGCGGCGGCTGATCCAACTCAGGCCTCTCCATCACTTCCACCCCAGACCCCTCGGGGCATCTGAAGACTGACTCCACAGGCAGGGGCCCTACAACCCACAGCCAGGACCACTGCCGGGGCGGGGCAGGAAGGAGGCAAGGAGCGTGGACAGCAGCCCATACTCACAGCACCCGCAGCTGCTTGAGCCCCGCGAAGTCATTCTTGTGGATCCGAGTGATGTTGTTCCCGTTGAGTTCCCTGGTGGAGGAAAGGAGAATGGAATGGTGAGACACCAGGGGCAGGCCCCCAGGCCAGGGCTCAGCTCTATACTCCCTTCTACGGAACTCCACCCTGTCTTCTCACCAGTGGGGCCGGGTGCTTCCCAGCCAAGCCCTGGGACCCCCAAGTCCATGTCAAGGCCCAACAAGCCAAGGCCCATCTTTGCAACAGATGCCCAGCCAGCCAGGGAAATGCACAGGGCCCGGGCTTGCTGCTGGGAGAGCTGTGCGAACCAAAGTCATAGCTTTTGCCCAGAAAGAGCTCAGGCTGATTGGAGAGACAAGACATTCCTGCAGGGAAGAATTTGGAAACCAGCCATTGGAGGTTATTCAGGTAGATCCCCCATCTATAAAGTGGGGGTAATAATTGCGACTATCTCCTTGGGTTAGCACAGAACCTAAACAGCAAAGAGCATGGCCTGTGCCGGGAATGGGCCCCCTTGCAGACACCAAGGCTCCTACGCGTTGTCGGGAGTCTGAGCAGGAGAGAGCTGGGTGGGTCATGCATTTTAAGGAGGCTGAGGACATGGGGTTCAAGCTGAGGCCTAAAAGACAAGGCAGATGTGCCCAGCGAGAGGGATGGAGTGGACATTCCAGGAGATAACACCCGGAATATCTGGGGGTTGAGGGAGGAGACAGGCTGGGAGTCGGGAACTGCAGGAAGCAGGGTTGGGGGCATGTGAATCCAGATCACAGGGGGCCTGAGAAAGCAAGCAGAGGAAGACAGGGAGAAAAGGTGGCCCGCAGGCAGGAGGGCACCACGAGGACAGCCCTCCATCGAGGGGAAGGATGGCAGGGCCAAGGAAGGGAGGGGGCCCGCCGTCTGGACCCCAGGGCCAAGCCTGAGCTTCAGGGGGATCCTCTGCCCACACCATCCCAGCCTCTGGCCCTTTCTCCCTTCCAAGGCTATATGTGGTCCTCCTCAGCCTTCCCCAACCACAGACTTGGACATGCAGACACATTAGAGGCCATGGGGCCCCTGCTGAGCCTCCCAGGGAAGCTCACTCGCCTCTGTCAGGCCGCTTCTCTTCCCAGGGAGCTGGTGCAGCCTCAGATAAACAGGTCCTTCCAGGAGGCAGCTACAACACTTCCCAGAAAGCTCTTCCACTGAGCCACACACAGCAGAATCTCCGTCAGGCCTGGCCCCACACCCAGCTGTCACCTCCGCATCTGATCTGTCTCCCTGCGGCAGCTCCATGTTCACATCCACGCCATCTCCTCCACTTTCTCACCACCTCACAGTCACTCAGGGTCTTGGCAACAACCTAAGCATCCCCATCCCAACGCGCATGCGCACACACACACTCTGTTCCCTCACAGCTTCCTCACTTAGGAGCCCCGGGCAACCCAAATCCCAGCTGCTTTGAAAAACACCAAGATCCCTCTCCTGTAAGCATTTGGGGAGTACGCTGGGCCTAGACGGTGTTCTAGAGTTGCACCCACTACAAACCCCGTATTTTTAGTTTCCACACATTCCAGACACAGGACTCTGGGGCCACCGTCATGAGGGGCTAGAAAGTCATGTCAGCAGCTATGTTACCGACGAGGACATTGTGCCTCAGAGCAGTCAGTTGTCTTCCAGAGGTCACCAGCTGGGACACAACAGAGTAGAGATCTGGCCGTCTGATCCGAGGGCCCACACTCCTTCCAGCAGGCCGGGCCGCTGACACGCAGGACACACATTCACCCATCACTCTCTCTGCCCTTCCCCTGAGCCTGTCTCCTGATCCCAAGGAGCAGCTGAAAAACTCATTCCTTGTGCATCTTTCAAACGGGATCTCTGTTTGAAGAGAGAGGATTGAGCCCTCTCCAAGGTGACGGGGCCCCTGATGAAAGCCCCAGGCTGAGCCACTCCCCACCCTAAATCCTGTGAGGAGGTCTTCTCCACATCAGACAGGCTCTTCTCTTTCTTTCCTTTTTTTTTTTTTCTGTTTTGTTTTAAAGATTTTATTTATTTATTTGAGAGAAAGAGATTGAGATGGAGAGAGAAGCAGACTCCCTGCAGAGCTGGGAGCCCGATGCAGGACTCCATCCAGGACCCTGGGATCGTGACCTCAGCGGAAGGCCCTCGCTTAACCGACTGAGCCACCCAGGCACCCAAAACAGGATCTTTCCAACGTGTGGGTCTTTTCTCTTGAACGAAGGATTCTTTCCTGAAAGCGCCACCTGTGAGCCTCACCTGCGCTGCACCCTAACCTGCTCCTGCCGACAACCATGCTTCAAGCTTCGAGAACATCACCGACAAACCCTTCAGACTGGTTCCCTCTGCAAGCAGGGCCGGTTTCCTTGGGCCAACCTGTTGAAACCTTCATCCCCAAACCCAGAACCACATGGAATTTCTAGTTGTTTTAATTTTTTTTATTATAATGGCACATCGGCACTGATGACAAGAACAAGAATGTTAAGCTGAAATGGACGTCACCAGAGCAACGTTTAGTGGACCTTCCAGCACATCTGAGAAACCAGATACCACGCAGTCGTTTAAAAGGCCACAAATCATCTTGTACTAACAGGGAAAGATGTCCATGATACAGTCTGTGGTGAAAGGGTCACAAGCCAGCTTGTATTCTATGAGCCTGCTCAGGAAAAATCTACACACATGTCCATCATGGTCTGTGCACCGAGCAAGCTCCCTGGGGGCTGTTTGCCACACAGTAATGCCTAAAATTGCTAAATGGTGGTTTTAGTTTCCTTTTTATGCTTTTCTGTACTGCTTGAAATTTTTAAAAGATTTTATTTATTCATTTGAAAAAAAGAGAGAGGGAGCACCTGAGCAAAGGGGGAGAGGCAGAGGGAGAGGGAGAAGCAGACTCCCTGCTGAGCAGGGACCCCCAACACGGGGCCCGATCCCAGTACCCCAAGATCAGAATCCGAGGTGAAGGCAGTTGCCCAACCATCTGAGCTACCCAGGAGCCCTTGCTTGAATTTTTAAAATTACATCAGTATTTTTATAAGCCAACATAATAGTCAAGTTATTGCGTTTAAAAATTAGAGTAATACAAAAAAAAAAAATTAGAGTAATACAGAGCACCTGGGTGGCTCAGTTGGTTGCATGTCTGGCTTTTGATTTTGGCTCAGGTCAGGATCTTGAGGCCTCCTTTCAGGCTCTGTGCTGGGCGTGGAGCCTGCTTGGGGTTCTTTCTCCCCTTACCCTCTGCCCCTTCCCCACCTATGCATGCTCTCTCTCTAATAAAATACATAAATAAAAATAAAAGTAAGAGTAATACATGCACATTGTTTAATTTGTTTCAGTTTTCTGAATAATAAAGAAAAAATTCAAATCACACATAAATTCATCACCCAGAACGAAGCCCTGTTAACATTCTGGAATAGTTTCATCCAAGCCTGTTTCTTTTGCACACAATCTTTATATAGTTGAAATAATTTAATAAATATTGATTGAAGACTTACTGTTTGCAAAACATTTTGCAAGGTTCTGAAGATGCGGGGACGAGTAAGACATACATGGTATGAACTCCTTCCACAATGTTATGCCCTGTTCGTTCCCCACTGATGATTTTTGAATGGCCATCAGTTATCCCTGCATTCGAATATATCACGTTACTGGGGCATTCCCTGAACCCTGGCTACAGGACACCTGGGCTGTTTTGATATCATTCAATTATAAACAACACTCCGCAAAGCTTGATGGGTATTTGGGGGACTATATTCCTCGATACGCATTATGCAGCTAAAAGTCATGAAAAAGCTGATGAGCTTTACAGTAACTGGCCCATTCTTTCTCGGGCCAAGCACAGTTTATAAGACAATTGACTTCAATAACTGTTCATTTCACAGGCAGCAAAACTGAGGCAAATGAAAATGTTAAGGCTTGTCTGAACAAGGCAGGGCCCAACATGGAAATCAGGAATCCCTGAGGATGAAATTCCCATGAGGTGGTGGGGGGCTGGGAGGGCTCACAAGGACTTCTGGTGACATCATCGCCACATGCCTCTCTTCTTACCCTTTGGCACAGGCCCCACTGCTCAGACCCCAGACCTGTTCCTTAGGCTGGTCAGCCCTCCTCCTCTCTTCCTGCTCCCCACTCCACCCCCCATGCACGAGAAGACCTGGGACAGGCAGGCAAACGATGCAGCAAATACAGCCTCTCTCTCAGGAGGCCCTGCTGCTTCCAGACAAGAATGTCCTCGGAAACCCAAGCCCACCCAGCGCCCCCCTCTCCCCATCAGCCTCGGTCTCTAAGCTGGAGCTCAGGGCCTCCTCTCAGGGGAGCGCCCTCTGGAGGCAGCCTGGGAGGCAGCCACTTGGGCCCAGAGAATGACCTCCCCTGGGCAGCCCACCCTTGCCCCATCAGCAAGGCAGCCCCTCACCAGGATCGCATTTCCAACTTGGACCAACCGCTTCCCCTCAAACCTTCAACAGAGGCCGCTGGAATGAGGCAAGGAGGTCATTTTTCTCCGACACCTAATTCCTCCAACAGGTGGTCCTTGAGTGTTGCCGTGGAAACACTCTCTCCAGCAAGCCGCCCGGAAAAAAGAAGCTGGGAGAAGCTGCTGTGACCTTAAGTCCTTCGCAGCCAGAGCAGCCAAGTGGGGTGAGCCTCCAGGGGGGTCCCAAGGCATGGTTTCCAGGAAGAACCCTGATCCCCAGCTCCCCAGGCTCCCTGAGGTTCTTGTCGCTGGAGCCCACATCTGCCACTCCTCCCAACTGGGCACCCACCGGGTGCAGGCTCTGAGCCCAACTCCAAGCACGCTTCACCTCACTCCCCCCTCACCCTCACAGTGAGTTGAGTTGTATTCACTCTGCCTTGCTGAGGAGGAAACTAAGGCTCGGAACTGATGAAGCCATTGCCCAGGGCCACACAGCTAACTAGGGGTAGGCCTAAGATCAAACCCAGGCCCGTATGATTCCATGTTCTTTCCCCCCACCCCCCACCATCGTGATGCCTCCTGCCAACGACACTTTCAAGCCCACCCCTCACCCCAAGTGCTCATGAGAAACAACGTGGAGGCTTTGAGTAGGAAACCCTGGGGCCCTGTTCTAAGGCCCTGTGCTCTGCTTAAGCAACAATATCAGGAGGTCCCCAGCCAGCTGCGTCATGTGTGTTCCTAGTGGCTAAGAGCTTGGCCTTTGGAACCAAACTGTCTGGCTTCAGATTCCTGCTCCACCATCACTAGCTCTTAGCTCAAATGCTCTATGCCTCGGTTTCCCCATTTGTACAATGAGGATAACGACAGTACCTACCTCTTAGAGGTGTGGTGAGGTGTAAATGACTTAATATTACTTTCTTTTTTCCTTTTTTAAGATTTATTTATTTATTCTAGAGAGGGGCGGGCAGAGGGAGAGGGAGAGAGAACCTCAAGCAGTCTGCCCCCCTGAGCCTGGAGCCCGACACGGGGCTTGATTTCAAGGCCCTGAGATCACGATCCAAGCCGAAACCAAGAGTCAGATGCTTAACCAACTGAGCCACCCAGGCATCCCCATGACTTAGTACGTCTGAAACACTGAGACCAATGCCTGGTACACACAAGCCCACACAAGGGCTCTCCACATGAGTGTTACGTACTGAGATTAGTTTACAGCTCCTGCTCTAGCTGCGGTTTCCCTCAAGGACATGGCTCCACCGGGAGGGTGGTGGCCCAGGCTGAGCTCGGGCTGGTGCTGGACGTGCCGGGCCCCGCTGAGCAGTGAGGGGCCGGCAGTAGCCGGTGGCCTGCAGGTCCTGGGATGGGAAAACCCAGAGAAGATGGCCTAAGACAGTTCTCTCTCTTCCAAAAGTGTGTAGTGTTCCTCCATCCTTCTCTCCCTGGAGAAAATACAATCTAGTGGCAGATGGCCCTGATTTCTATCAGCTTCTGTGTGGTCCTAACCTGAAGGAAACACCTCAGTGGTGGAAGATTTTGGAGAAAATTCTCTGACGCCAAGTGACCAAGATAAAAACAAAAGCACACGGGGCACCTGGGTGGCTCAGTGGGTTAAGCCTCTGCCTTCCGCTCAGGTCATGATCCCGGGGTCCTGGGATCAAGCCCCGCATCCGACTCTCTGCTCCGTGGAGAGCCTGCTTCCCTACCTCTCTCTCTGCCTGCCTCTCTGCCTACTTGTGATCTCTCTCTGTAAAATAAAAGCACACAAGGTGGAGGACATGGGGAGTTAGAGAGAAGGGAGTTGGGGGAAATTGGAAGGGGAGGTGAGTCATGAGAGACTATGGACCCTGAAAAACAATCTGAGGGGTTTGAAGTGGCGGGGAGGGGTGGGAGGCTGGGGTACCAGGTGGTGGGTATTATAGAGGGCACGGATTGCATGGAGCACTGGGTGTGGTGAAAAAATAATGAATACTGTTATGCTGAAAATAAATAAGTTTAATTTAAAAAAAAAAAGCACACAAGGATTTCTTGAATCCTGTCAGGAAACAAAAATCTGATCCCCAGCACCTGGGTGTTTGGGGATACACTGAAAGAACCCCTCAGAGCTCCTAGAGCTGCAGGAATAAACGGCCTGGGTTGCTCACGGTATGTTCTGGGAGTCCCATGGGCCTCACGAGCCCTTCTTGCCCTAGAGCTCCATCACTTCTAACGCCAGTTCCCTAAGGGACCAGAACCTTCCCACAGCACCCCAAATCTGCAATGGCAGCGGAGAGGCTCAGGCCACCCTCCAAATCCCTTCCTGCTAGATCTCCAAAAAAATAAACACGCAGCTCTGACTGGGGCTGAGACAGGTCTCTGGGCTGGGGAAATGTACACCTCGGCTCTGTCCTTTGAAATCCTACACTGGCCAAATCTGTGGCAAGGAGCACCTGCAGAGTCAGAAGGGAGATCAGAGGGGAGGGAGAATTTCCCTACCCAGCCAGGGCCCCTGGACGGCAGGTTGAACACCCCGGCCTGCAGGCCACCCAGCTGCACGCCCATGCCCGTGGGGCTGGAGTCCCGTAGAGCCACGCCCCTGGGTACCCCAAATTCCCCCTGGCTCCCCTCCAATCTGATCTCCTAGCCACAGCCACACCTTTCAAGGTGCAGATCTGATCGTGTCAGTCCCCACTTAAGCCCTTCAATGAATCCCCATTGCTCTTGGAATTGACACAAAAATCTTCTCACCAAGAACTACAAGCCCCATGTGGCCCGTCCCACATGCCCCCCTTCTGATTCACTCCCTCCTGTCACAGCGCCTTTGAAAGGCCATCCCTTCTGCCTAGAATACTCCTAGCCTCTCCCCGGCAGCAGGAGCCAGAGGCCATTTCATATGGTCTGGGGGCTTCCTTGACTGCTATCTCCGCCCCTGCAGAGGACATGGATTGTGTTGGTTTCTTCTCACTATCATATCCTCAGGGTCTAACACGGTACATGGCACCTCAGAGATGCGGCAGGCCGTAGTCCTTGAAAGCATGAACAGACTTGCATTAAAATGGACATATTCCAAACAGCACAAGCTGAGGGGGTTTTCCGAGTTTCCCTGACCCCCAAAGCAAAGAAATACACTATTGAAGGAATGTTCTCCCTTGGGGCACCTGGGTGGCTCAGTTGGTTAAGCATCTGACTTTTGATCTCAGCTCAGGTCTGGATCTCAGTGTCATGGGTTCAAACCCCATGTTGCGTTCTACCGTGGGCGTGGTGCCTACTAGAAGGAAGGAAGGAACAATCGGAGGGAAATGCTCTCCCTCATCAAATCATTATGTTGTACACTTGAAACTAATCTATCACTGTATGTCAATTACATTTTGACTTAAAAATAAATAAATCTGGAGGCACCTGGCTGGTACAGTAGAGCATGCAACTCTTGATCTCAGGGTTGTGTGTTTGAGCCCCACGCTGGGTGTAGAGATTACTTAAAAATAAAATATTTTTAAAGTGACAAATAAAAAAAATATTTAAGTAAATAAATAAATATTTAAATAAATTTAAAAATAATTTTTAAAAATTTCAAAAGAAAATGCTCTCCCCAAATGGACATCCGCCAAGAAAATCTCCACACACAGAGGACACCGTAGTGTTCCCAGTGACTTCTCACACAGCTCAAGGTTAAAACACGGATTTTTCCTTAGTAGCTCTCACAGGAAAATACCAGCGCGCAGGGTTTCTGCAGCTCCACTCCTCTCCCTCCTTCAACACACTAGCATTCCTGCCACAGAGCCTTTGCCCATGCTGCTCTCTCAGCCCAGAACTACCCAGAACAGTCTTCTCCTCCTCACCTGCCAACACATACACCTGATTGACCCCAGCTGTCCTTCAGGACTTCAATGGAAACATCCGTGCCGGGCCAGCCTCCCCTCTGTGTTCACGCAGCTCCTCTCCCAGAGCTGGGACTGGAATTTGGAGCCGTGTGCAATATGATGTCCTTTGTTAAAGGCTAGTCTCTGTCCCGCCGCGCTAGGAGGGAAGAGGCCACCTCTGGTCTGCTCCCCGCCGACACCCTAACCCAGTAAGAGTGAACACAGTGAACACGTAGAGTAAACACAGGCTGAAGGAGCCGTCCTGCCCCCTGAGCCCAGCTGCTGCTGGCGTCTCGAAGCCGAGGGCGGCCCACACTCCCATCAGCAGGCAGAGCCTTGCCCACAGTCCTCAGGTATCAGTGAGTGAGTGAGTTATGATCTAGCCTCCCCCAGCCCTAGCAGAGCCCACAGGCCTGGGACCAACCCCAGCGCTGGGACTGCACTCAAGAATGGAATAAATCGTGAAGCCCCAGGGGTGAGTGGTCGGGGACCCCCAGGCCAGGGCAGACTTGCCACTGGTCCCGCTCTGCCCCTGGCTCCTGGGGACCCGTCTTGTTGCCTTGGTTCAAATTCTAACAATACCTATACTGTCACAACCAAGCCAACTCATTGAAGCCTCATGATAGTACCTGATTCCAAGGTTTATTTTCAGCCTGGACTCACATCATGAGGAGACCGAGGCATGAAACATTTAAACGACTTGTTCGAGATTAGCCCACCAGTAAGTCAGTAGAGGAGGCAAGCCCAGGCATGTCTGACTCCAGCGCCTGGCTCTTTCTTTCCTTCCTTTTTAATTCTAATTCCAAGAAAATACACAGAACAAAATTTACCACTTTAACCATTTTAGGTTCAGTAGTATTAAGCACATTCACATTGTTGTACAACAGATCTCCAGAGATTTTTTTTTTTTCATCCTGAAAAACCAAAACTCTGTTTCCATTAAACAATAGCTCTCCATTCCTCCCCCTTGACCCAGGTAACCACCATTCTGCTTCTGTCTCTGTGAACTGGACTATTTTTTTAAGATTGTTGGGTCCCCCAAAAATTGGGTACCCCAATAATGGGTCCGTGATTAAAGGAGCGAGACTGATACAGTAAAGCGAAGGTCAAGCAAAGCTTTATTTCACGCCAAGCATCAGGAATCAGACCGGCCGCCAAACAGACAAGTCAGGGCCTCCCCTACAGAGAGGACGACCCCTCCCTGCTTTCCAGACTAACTTTTATAGAGCAAAGGCCATGTGGTTGGGCCTGGCCACACACAGGTGGCCAATGAGATTGTAACACACACAGAAAACTCCACAGTGATGCTAGGTGACAAATTGAATTACAATTTACCCTAGTAGACATTTGAACCAGCCTATCACACCTTGGTTAGGATTGGTGCCAAAAGGCTCCCAAAGGGCGGGAGCCCATAGTCCTTGGTAGCTAGGAGTCAGTATGCGCCCCCACTGATTGAATACCTCCACCTGGCCTGACCCACCCTTGTACTTGGACTTTGCTACATAGGACTGGTTTCCCGGACTTGCTTTTAAATAAGTTCCCCTGGGGGGGGCAATTTAAGCTTTACAGCAAAATGGCAGTTCAACTGGGGTGGGGCTGCTCTGGCTGAATAGGCCCTTATAAGATTTTATTTGTTTATTTGAGAGAGAGAGTGAATGAGAGAGAGAGCACAAGCTGGGTGGAGGGGCAGAGGGGGAGGGAGAAGTGGGATGCAGGACTCAATCCCAGGACCCTGGGATCATGACCTGAGCCAAAGGCAGATGCTTAACCCACTGAGCCACCCAGGTGCCCTATGACTATTTTAGATACCTCGTATCAGTGGAATCATACAGGATTTGTCTATGACTGGCTTATTTCATTCAGCATAATGCCTTCAAGTTTCATCCACACAGCAGCATATGATGGGATGTCCTTCCTCTTTTAAGGCTGAATTGTATCCCACTGTGTGTGCACACATCCCCCTGGGTTTAGCCCTTTTACTGCAGGTGGACACAGGTGCTGCTCCCCCTCACCCCCGCTATCCCTTGTGAACAATGCTGCAAGGAACCCAGGTATACAAATACATTTGAGACCCCGTTTTCAATCTTTTGGGTGTACACCCAGAAGCAGACTTGCCAGATCATATGGTAATTCTGTTTCATTTTTGGAGGGATCAGGATGTTCTTCAGAGGGGCTGCCCCATTTTGCATTCCCAGAAACAGCACACCTGGGTGCCGATGTCCCCACAACCTCACCACTGCTTTCTTGAAAGCAGCCATCCTGATGGGTAGTAGGGGATCAGGGCGCAGTTGTTAACCTCAATTCCGTGCTGTATTCTGTTCTGAGGTCCAGACTGTCCTCAGGTCTCTTCATTACCAAGGCCTGGCCTTGCTCTTCCCAGGTCTGGCGCCCACCTCTAAACCACAACCCTGCAGCCAGCACCCCACTGCCACCTACCAAGCCTCTGTGTCCACTGCCTGTCACCCTTTCCCCACCACTGCCCACTCCAGACCCCCGAGAAGTCATCCACCAGCTAATTCCCTATCCCGACCTCCATCTGTAACACCACCTCCCTGCACCCCCCCAACTCTGCTCATCAACCCCCACCCAGAAGCAGGACAGCCCTCCCCATGCTGGCCTGCATGTGGGTCCACCCTGGAAACGTGTGCAGGTTGAGCTCGGTCGTGGCCAGTTTGCCTTTATGCTCCAGTGCTCGGCCCTGATGGGGGTTTTATAGATGCTGAACGAATGTTTGATAAATGAATGGACAAAAGAAGCCAGGGCTTATTAAGATATGCAGTGTGGTAGCCCGAATTAAAAACTAAACATGTACACATCTCAGAGCCTCGAGGAGCACCCAGAGCCTGGGCACCTCTCACCAGCCATCTTGCCCCCCAGCCCATGATACGCCTCTCTGACCGTCTCCTCATCAGCAGACTGGTGATAATACCTTCCTCCCAGGACCGTGGTGAGCAGTAAAAGGGTAGAGAAGGGTAAAGCATCGCTCTGAGCCTGGCCCGGATGGGGGGCTCTCGGCGGTGACCGCTGATACCACCCCAATTCCTCACTGCCACTCTCATTCTCTGACCCACCTCCCCCACCCCCACGTGTCTGGCTCCTCCTTTCCAAACCACCCTCCTCCCCTCTGTGCCCCCTTGGAGCTCCCGCGTGTTCTCTCCTCCCACAGACTTCCTCACCACCAGCTCGCTCCCACCCATCTGTCTTTGCCTCCCACTTCTCCCAGGAAACTGCTGCCCAGCATGGCCAGTGACCCACCACCACGGGTACAGAAGCTGTCCTCGGCCCTCGTCCTCAGACAGCCTGGCCGCTCTCCCAGGCTCAGCCTCCTCCCCATCAACGAGTTCCTTCTCTGGCATGGGCAATAACTCCCCGGCCAAGTTCCGATCCACAGACGGCCAGGAGCTCCTCCAGCCTCTCCGCCTTCTCCTCCTTATGGCCTGCCCTCTTTCTTTTTTAATTGAGATATACAGCTGACATACAACATTACATTAGCTCCAGATGCACAACAGATTGATTGGAGGTCCACACAGATTGCAAAATGATCAGCTCAGTAAGTCTAGTTAACATCTGTCACTTCATATAGTTACCTTTTTTTCCTTGTGATGAAGATTTGCAAGATCTACTCTTTTAGCAACTTTCAAATACACAGTAATACACAATAACAGGCTGGTTAACCACAGTCTCCGTGCTGTACATCACCTCCCCAGGACTCACTGGTTTTATAACTGGAAGTCAGCACCCCTGACCACCTTCAGCCGTGTCACCTCCTGCCATCTTACTATGGGCAGAAACTGAAGGCGGTCCTCATGGGTCCACGAAGTATGTGCCTTCCTCACCAGAGAACCCCAGCCAGAAGCAGTGTTTCTCACACGGTATTCTGGGCACCTCCTGCTTCCGCATCACCTGGATTGCTTTTGCCAAAAACCTGCCGAATTAGCATCTCTGGGACAGGCCTGGGAATCTGCATTTATACCAGCTTCCTGCGAAGTTTTCTTTCTCTTTTTTTTAAAAGATTTTATTTTTGGGGAGGAGCCTGGGTGGCTCAGTGGGTTAAGCTGCTGCCTTCGGCTCGGGTCATAATCCTGGGGTCCTGGGATCAAGTCCTACATCAGGCTCCTCACTCAGCAGGGAGCCTGCTTCTCTCTCTGCCTCTCCCTGCCACTCTGCCTACTTGTGCACTCTCCCTGACAGATAAATAAATAAAATCTTGGAAAAAAAAAAAGGAGTTGGTTTTTTTTTTTGAGTAATGTCTATACCCACAATGCTGAGAATAAGAGTCACACATTGTACTAACCAAGCCAGTTAGGTATCCCGCCTTCCCCCCAGGAAAATCTTATACCCGTTGAAGTTTCTGTTCCCACTCTTCCCCAGGACGCCCTCCCAACTGTATCTCCAGCCCACATACTCTACAGAGTAACCATTCCCTATCCCTAGCCTTAGGGTCATCTTTTCCACATAGCTGATCCTCCAGACTCAGCGGGCCTCCCCAAGTTCACTCCACTCACAAAATCATTCTCTCAGGCTGGAGCCTTGGGGCCCCACGACCCTCCTATTTGCTCTCTCTGCACCTTCAGCCTCCGTCTACATCTGCTTCTTCCTGCCTCAGCGTCTGCAGCCGAACTCCATGAGGACTGTGGCCACGGCCTACCACTGATGTGACAAATGACTCGCTCAGGGGCTTCAAACAACACAGACATATTCTCTTACAGTTCTGGAGGCCACTCTTGGCCCGTGGCCCCTCCTGCCACCACTCCCCCTCCTGCTTCCATTGTTATTGCTTCCATCTCCCTCTCCAGTGTTTACCCTCCCGCCTCTCTCTTACATCACCCTGGGGATGACGTCATGCCTGCCCCAATAACGCAAGATCATCTCATCTCAAGGTCCTCAACTGCATCTCAAAGCCCTTGTGCCATGTAAGGCAACACAGTCCCAGGCTCCCAGGATTGGAATATAGACATCTTTGGGGACCATGATTCAATCCACAATGACTGTATTTTCTTTTTCCTTTTTTTTTTTTTTTAAAGATTATTTATTTATTTATTTGACAGGCAGAGATCGCAAGTAGGCAGAGAGGCAGGCAGAGAGAGAGAGAGATGGGAGCATACTCCCTGCTGAGCAGAGAGCCCGATGTGGGGCTCGATCCCAGGACCCTGGGATCGTGACCTGAGCCGAAGGCAGAGGCTTTAACCCACTGAGCCACCCAGGTGCCCATGACTGTATTTTCCAAAGCAAAGGTCAGAAATATAACATGTCTTACCAAATGTTTAAAAAAAAAAAAACCCAACTCTTGGAACACACCTTTTGTGAGCACCTACCATGCACCAGGCAATGGGAATACAAAGATACATGAGACACAGCCCCTGCCCTCAGGAAACTCAAAACCCAAGGTACTCACCAAAAGAACCAGCTTCTTAAAAAGCAATAAAGTGCTCTTCCCTACAGAAGAATTCCAATTAATAAGTGTAGAAGGAGTGAAGGAAATAGAAATTCAAAATTGGATAATAATGGTTGCAGGCAAGATCCATTAATGGGTGCTAAAATTAGTAGGTGAGAATTTGAGGACAAATAAGCTATGGCAGTCTCAATGTATCTCCCCTAGATAGTTATTAACTGTGGATGCAAATTCAAGAATGTCACAGGGAAGAAAACTGGTCCAACACCATCATAACCAAGAGGTCAAGGTTTTTTGTGTGTTTTTTTTTAAGATTTTATTTATTTATTTGACAGACAGAGATCACAAGTAGGCAGAGAGGCAGACAGAGAGAGAGGAGGAAGCAGGCTCCCTGCTGAGCAGAGAGCCCGATGCGGGGCTCGATCCCAGGACCCTGAGATCATGACCTGAGCTGAAGGCAGTGGCTTAACCCACTGAGCCACCCAGGCGCCCCCCAAGAGGTCAAGGTTAACAACACCAGCAATGAGAGGTATCAGTGTCACCGATCCCCCGATGGGAGGTCCTGAGAAGGGCACACCATCCCCATCACATTCCTGCCGAAAATCCATAACCTCGATTCAATCAGGAGAAAAACACTAGACAAAGCCAAAGTGAGGAGCACGCTACAAAGTAACTCACCAGTACTTTGCAAAAGCGTCCATGTCATGAAAAGCAAGAGGAGACTAAGGAATTGTCACAGACTAAAGGAGATTAAGAGGAAATGACAACTAAGCACCATGCAGAATCCTGGACTGGGTCCTGGAATAGAAGAAAGACATTAGTGGAGAAGCTGGTAAAATCCCAAAAAAGTCCACAGTTCAGTTAATAGTCTTGGATTCGTGTTAATTTCTTAGTTTTGATCATTGCACGATGGATAAGAAAGATGTGAACACTAGGGGAAGCTGCGTGAAGGGTATATGGCAACTCTCTTGGTACTATTTTTGCAACTTCTCTGCAAGTCTAAAATTATTTTAAAATACAAGTTTTCAAAATTTTTGAAGAATAAAAATACAGCGATGGCAGCAAAACCGTTGTCACAGACAAGCCAGAAACCACAGTCACGGTCACCATAACCAACTGGTCTCCCCACTGCCAGCTGGTTTCCTGCTCCGTTCATCCTCCACACCAAAGCCAGGCAACAGAATGTCTTAAAACACTATTTTACACTTGTCACCCTCCACTCAAAACCCCTGTGCCTAAGTGCTCAAAGGGTCTTTTCAAAAGGACACAGGGGCAGCATGAAGGGGCTCCCACCAGCCAAATGTGGGACATTCTGAACAGCAAAATAAATAGCGATAGTAATGAATTAAAACCCAAAGAATAAAACAGTAATCCATGAGTCCCTATTGTAATAAACTAACAAACAGATGAAGGAGAAAGGAAAGTTCTTTCTTACAGTAGAATGCCAACTAATAAACCAAGAAGAAAAGAAGTTAGAATTGTCTCAACAATACGTATTAACACCAGTGAAAGTCTGATGAAGAACAGGACATTTACATAGCCCCAGAGTACCCGCCCCCACAAATGGCTAATCAATGATAAAGGGGAAAATAGTCACTTTTCAGCAGAGAAACCTGGCAGACACCCACTTACTGAGTGATCAAAATGAAAATCACCAGTACTGGGACAAATTGACCTCAGGTGTCTTCCGACATGACCCACTGAGAAGGGCAGAACATTGCCAACTTAGCATTCCTGCCAAAAAGACATAACCTCAATGCGATGGTGAGGAGACCTGATGAAGCCAAACTGAGCAACATTCTACGGAGTAAGTGGTCTGTATTCTTCAAAAATGGAGAGGTCAAGAAGAACAAAGAAAAGCCAAGTAACTAGGCCAGATTAAAGCAGACTCAAGAGCCGTGACAAGTCAATGTCATGTGTGATCCCACCCTCTGATCACCACAGAAGACACTGTTGAGACAACTGATGAAACGCAGACATGAACAATGGTGTAGATAACGGTACTGTATCAAGGTTCAATTTTCTGATTTTTTTTTTTTAAAGATTTTATTTATTTATTTGACAGAGAGAGAGATCACAAGCAGGCGGAGAGTCAGGCAGAGAGAGAGAGAGAGAAGCAGGCTCCCGCCAAGCAAAGAGCCCGATGCGGGGCTCGATCCCAGGACACTGAGATCATGACCTGAGCCGAAGGCAGCGGCTTAATCCACTGAGCCACCCAGGCGCCCCCAATTTTCTGATTTTGATAGCCTTATTCTTCTCAGAAAAACACACACCAAACTATGTAGAGGAAAAAACTTACATCTTCAATGTAATCTCCTTTTTTTTTTTTTTAAGATTTATTTATTTGAGAAAGAGAGAGCATGCATGCCCAAGTGAGGGGGAGGAGCAAAGGGAGAGAATCTCCATCAGCCCCCCTGTTGAGTCGGAACCCAACACGGGGGCTCCATCCCATGAGATCATGACCTGAATAGAAACCAAGTCAGATGCTTAACCAACTGGACCCCCCAGGCACCCCTAATTATTTTCGTTTTAATTTTTTTTTAAGTAAACACTATGCCAATGCCCAATATGGGGCTTGAACTCATGACCCTGAGATCAAGATTTGTACACGCTACCAACCTAGCCAGCCAGGCACCCCTCCGACCTAATCTTAAACCGTTCCCCAAAAATTGTGCATGTGTATAATACATGATAAAGCAAATGGGAAAAAATATAGACAAGTGAATCTGAACAACAGATATATAGGAGTTCCTAATACTTTTGTTGCAACTTTTCCATAAATTTGTAATTGTAATATAATAAAAAGTTACAACTAGCACAAAGGATGCTTTTGGGGTGATTAAAAAAAATTCTAAAATTGGATTGTGGTGATGTTTGCACAACTTTGGAGATTGAAAAAAATCACTGAACGGTAAGAAAAAAAAAGAAATAAATAAATTAAAAAATACACATACACTCCCTCGGATGGCCCCCTATTTCCCAGCCCCATGACCCGGTACCAACCCTTCACTTGAATCTCCTCTCTCGGAACTCAGCAACACAAAAGGGCACCCCACCAGCTGGCTCTGTTCCTCATTTTCCTCCCCAAGTGCATGGCACACACTTCCTGAGGCCCCAGATTCCCCCACCCTCGCTTTAGCTCTGTGCCTCCTGAGGTCATGCCCAGGCCTCAGGCCTCATCAGTGCAGGGGTCCAGCCCTTCCTTGCACCCGGAGGCCCATCTCCTCATCTCTAACCCCGATAGAGCCCCTTCTGTGCGCCAACATTATTCTAACCACTCTACACCCAGTATTTCATTCGAACTCCCAGCCGGGCATGGTTAAGTGCTATCGCTGGCCCCACTTTACAGATGAAGAAACTGAATCACTAGGGAGCCAGCTGGGATCTCTCAGGTGGTCATTGATGGAGGCAGGATTCAAAAGAGGCCACTTTCACACCAAAGCCTGCGCAGGCAGCCGCTGTGCTTTCCCTCCCTAGAGACATCTTGACACATTTGTTCTGCAGACCTTTCTCGAGCACCAGCCTGCAGGCTCCCTGGGGAGCGGGTCCACGCTCTGGACCTCTCTCTGCACTACACACCCGGCAGGTGCCCAACAGCTGTTTGTCCGCCACAGGCTGGGTTCCAGAAAGCAGAGGAGGGGGTCGCAAACTCCATCAAAAAGAGGAGCCAATTCTCCATCCCCCCACCCCCCCACCCCAAGCACAGCCCAGCTCCCTGGCTACTGCCCAAGGCCCGGCCGTCATCTGCTCTGGGTAATAAGTATTTGTATGGCGATAATTACAGCATTTGGGGAGAAAATCCCATTAAGCAAGAGCCCTGCCGAGCTGCTAATGCCGGCACAGAACGGGAGGCGGCAACTCCGCCAAGCTCCCGTCTGCTTCCAATAATGCAGGAGCTGCCGGTCCCCACCGCCCTTCACCCGGCCCCAAAGAGCACGGCCGCCCCTGCTGGCAGCCTTGGGCAGCCGGGCCGCCAACAGCCACCCCCCTGCCTCAGAGCCCGGACAGAGGCAGGGGCAGGGTTCGCTGGGGATCCAGAGCACCAGGGTTGCACGGGGAGGAAGAGGGAGCAGAGCCAGGCTGGGATCCATCCCTGAGTGGCGCCCCAGCCCCTTTCCTGTCCCTGCAATTCTTTCATCTTAATAACAATAATAATACTACCACTCACAGGGCCTTCGCTGCTGTGCGCCAGGCCCATGCAAAGTGCGGCTCCCAGCCCTGCCTGTAGGCGGTCCTCACGATCAGCCTGTCCTTTCAACCAGCAGGTCCTGTCATCATCCCCACTTTCGGGGCAAGGAAACGGGTGCTGAGATGTCACACGTTCGTCGGGGGCACTGACCCCGCTTTACAATTATGCGTTTATTCTCATACTGTGCCATTCATCGCTGCCTCCCTTGCTGGACTAAAACTCAGGGAGGGACAGCAGTTTGGGTTTGTCTCTGACCCCGTTCTCTCAGCTCCATGCAGACAGGCCATAGACAGCTATCTGTTGAATGAATTCATTAAACCCACAATTTGCCCAAGGTGCCCCCAGCTGCTGCGTGGCAGAGGCGGGCTAACAACGCAGGCAGGCTGGCTCAAGGACCATGGCATCACACCACCCACCCTGCAGAGAATCCCTGCCTGCTACCCCTGCTCCTTCTTACAAACACGGGAGACCGAGACAAAGATGCGCGGGACAAGGAAGGAGAACCCTGCACAGCCAGACGCCAGGAGAGCAGGTTTACACTAGGGCCAACTCTCCCATGCTTACCTCCCAAACTCTCTGCTGCCCCACTGAACCCTCAAACCTTCGCTTGAGCTCCTCAGATAACAAAAATAATCAGAACATCATTACCTAGTTTTATCACGAAGCATTTCCACACACCAGCCCAGGGCCAAGCACGCCAGCCGGCCCTCTACGTGCACTGGCTCCCTGAATCCTCGCCACCAACCTACAACACAGTCATCCTCCCCTTTTAAGATGGGGAAACTGAGTCTCACAGCAGATGGAGAGATGGCACCAGAGGCTTGCCACCAGTCATGCAGAAGCCAGCGATAAGCCCAGGGCATGTGCTACTGAAGACACAAACCCCACCCAGAAGAAGCCTCCCCAGCGCAGTGCAGGGCTCTGCCCTAGGAGACCACGGTATACACGTGGCTTCCGTCTTCCCTGACCCTTCCCCAGGACCACCACCCAGTCATGATTTGGCTTTTTTGGCTTTCCAAACAGGCTCCCAGGCAATCCATCTGGGGGGCCCTGGGAAGTCCCAAGCCTGACCACCCAGCTCCATCGAATGTGGCCTCCAGTTTCAGGGGCCAAGTCAGGAAAAGGCAAGGGCCTTCCAGGCCTCTGCAGTAGGCAGTGGGCTATGGCAGTGGACCAACTGGCCAGGGGGCAAGAGAAGGACCCCCAAAACTGATGAACTGATGGAAGCCAGGGGTCCTTTCCTGGCCATTCCACCATCCTCGGGCCTCTCCCATCTCTGCACCCTGTGCCACAAGCCTAGAATACAAGTGCCTGAGACATAAGGGAAAAGCAGTGCCCCCCCACACACTATATACTCTCTTTCCACACTCTCCTGGATACTTTAGCCTAAAAGACTTTTTTAATTAAAAAAAAAATCCAACTGAAAGTCAAAGTCCTTGAGTGAAAGAAAAGACAATTAATAGTGGCCACGGCTGGATCCCTCTGAGGCTAATTCTACAAAGAGAGGAAGCTTCCAGGCCTCCTCCACCACACCCCTAACCCTCACTCTGTATTTTAATTGTTCCACTGCAGTGAATTATTCAGCATCCCTTCCTCAGCCCAGCCCACCAGCCCCACAGCCCCTCTGGCTCAGCCAATTTCCTCAACAGCCCTGGGACCACACAGCTTCTTCCCAGAAGTCCCCACAGCACACCAATTCCTTCCCACTTGGGGGGATAGGCCCAAGCCCAGAGTCAGGGGATAGAGGATCATAAAGTTGCCGGGCCTCCCGGGCTGCCATAGAAACTGCCCATGAGACAAAAGGCGAATGCACAGCTGCAGTCTCTCCAAATATCACGGCCTCAGAGGCTGCTGTTCTGGGCCCCAGGACAGCACAACGTCCATATCGATGAGAGAGAGGTTTGCTACAGTGATTCTGAGTCTGCCTGAGCTCTCACTAAGGCCTCTTTTCGGGGTGTTCTTTTCTTCCTCAAATGGCTCTTTCGAGGCCTGCCTGCTGCAAAGGCAGCCTCCCCCTGCTTTCTACATCCTTTCCCCACCCAAGAAGTTCTGCCCACAGCAAAGACCAGTTCTCCGCTGACTCCCCCACAATAACTCACCCGTGGATTCCATCCCTGAAGTCCCCAAAGGGAAAATCCAGTGAGAAAAGACTGCCTGATTCTTCCCAACCTTCCCAGCCTCAAGCCCCATCACATCGGACTGGACCCGGCCCACTGCGGCCCCGGCCAGCTGGCCCGTTCACCCATCAGACAGGCTCAAGCACACCTGCCAGCCTTTTGCTCATGTATTCCCTCTGTTTGGGCTGCCTGCCCTCTCCGCTTAGCACACTCCTACCAACCACTGTTGGGTCCCCAGTTGTGCTAAAAAATGACCCATCCTCTGAGAAGCACCTTTCCCCCAAGAAAAGTGCTTCCCACCCCAATGCTCCCCATCACAGCCCCATACATTGCCAGCCTTGCCCTCTCCCAAAAGCTTGCAGTTAGGTGTCCCCTGTCTGGGCCTCTCAACTGTACATCCCTTGAAGGCAGGGACTTGCTCACTCCCTGCTGGAGCCTCAGCACTGAGGGCAGCTCCCAGCTCTGTAAATGTTTGCTGAATTAAATAATGAATTAAATGGGATCTTCTCCTGATCCTAGCATAATGCTGCCTCTCACTCAGTGAGCATCATCATGAACTTGGCACTTTTCACACATTATCTTTGGTCCTCACAAGTACCAGAGACTTTAGTATCAGCACCCCCATTTTCTGCATGGAAAGTAACTAAGGCTCAGAGAAGTTAAGTAACTTGCCCAAGGTCACACAGCAACCTAGGCAGCTGGACCTCTTTCTTTTGCACTAGGAAATTTCACTTCCATTCCACTCTGATTGCAAGAGAGCTCATGAGCTCCTGAACATCAAAATAGACACTGTCCTCAGAATTAAAGATGGAGAGAAAGAGCAAGGCATGAGATGACTTCAAGATTCAGATCCAAAAGCAAAGGCAAGGGGCTGCTGTGTCTCAGACATAGGCTGCTACCAGGGTAACAACTGCAGGAGAAACACCCTGTGGGCAAAGGAACAGAGAATAGATCCAGAGTGAACAGGTATAGAGAACGACCCTGAAGCCTCAGGGGTCCTCTGGGCAGATTTCAGACCCTCAGTCCCTCTCTACAGCCACACAGCATAATGCACGGGAAATTTGACTTGGTCCACCCTCTCTCCACACCAGCATCTCTCCCCAGCCCCACAACACACAGTGTACACACACACACACACACACACACACACACACACACATGTTCTCATCTAGATTGCATCTAGATTGCAAATTCTCTGAAACCTCCACGGGAATTTTTCAGACTCAGCCAAGAAGAGTCTGGGGCAAATGTGTGCTCACTAATTGCTGACCTTGGTACAGAGTTTGATCCAAGAGACAGCTCTCCCCAGGGTCAAATTTCTGCCTCTGGCCAGCTGGGAGCCATGAAAATGTGCTCAAGTTATCGAAATCTGTACGCCTTTCCTGAGAGCCACTGCAGTCGCCCAGGAGTGTGGGAAGGAGCATGCAGGTTTCAAAGGAGCCGGCAGCCTTCTCCAAAGTCCAGTTCAAAAATCTCCTGAGGCAGTCACCTCTGCAGGCAGCACAAAGGCCCAGCATGTGACCAAAAATCACATACAGGGACTTGCACAACCTCCCATTACTGAGGTGACACCACAGATACTAGGAATTCACACAGATGTACATTCTGCAGGAGAATCTAGGAAGGCAAATTATATTGGTCCATAAACACACACACACACACACACGGTAACCACACACACACACACACACACCCTACAAAGCTCAGAGGGTCTAGGAAGAGCCGAGTTTCCTCCAGAATTTAGAAGTGAGAGAGAATAAGGGAAGAAAAATTATTTTTTAATGACTTTTCATGGTCAGTGTCTCCACTCCAGGCTCCTGACCGCTCGGCATGATCCCAGGGCTCCCAGGCCAGATCAAATCCACCCCTTCCTGGTGTCGATGTAACATACCCCAGGCCCCAAACCCAAATCCCTCAGGTCCCATTGTCTGCCTGGGTTGGGGACTGCTGGATGTGAGTTGGGGGACCAATGCCTGACACCTGCAAGAGAAGAATTCTTAAGGCTCTGGGGCAAACAATGGGGAGGAAGGGGAAGACTGGAAACTTCAACTCCATTCCATCTGGCTGCCCATCACCTGCCTGCTGGCCCTCAGAGTCCAGTCCACAAGCACTGCTCAGAACACTGCCCAAGATCATGCCCCCGAAAGGAGATGTGGTGCCTGGCAGTGTGAGGAGTTTCCCCCACCCTGGGTGCCAGGAAGGCTTTCTGGCACCAATTCACAGCACCCTGGAGGAATAAAGTGCTGGCGCAGTGGGAACGGCCTGTCAGGGCTGAGTGCAGGGTGCAGGTGTGAGGCTGGGAGCTGACAGCCCCACCAGGGCCCTCTGAATCTCAGCAGAGGGAAACAGTGATGCTGCAGGCTCCTGGCTCCGGAAGGACCCTGGCAGGCACTGACCCCTCTATTGGCCGCAGACCCCGGGGCCCCAACGGTCCTGCCGCCACCCCAGCCCCGAACTGCGTCTGGGTGGGAGGGCAACCTCGGGGGCTCGTTGCGCACTGGGGACGGGGCCATACTCACAGGCGCTCGGTGTTCCGCGGGATGTTCTTTGGGATGGCCTGCAGCCCCGTGCCGTGGCAGTCCACCGTGGTGCCGGTGCAGGTGCAGAGGGCGGGGCACGCGGTGGCACCCAGGCGCCACGCGGCTGCCCACAGCAGCAGCCAGAGCTCGGGCCGGACGAGCCCCGCCGAGGGCCCCCTCCGGGGCGTCAGCGCCATGGTGCCCTCACCGCGTCCCGCTCGTGTGCCAGACGGCGGCAGCCGCTTACCATCCCCGTCCGGGGCGGCCTCCAGGTGCAGTCCCGGGGCAGCGCCGCCGAGCAGGCTCTTGCGCGGCGCCCTTACGGGCCGGGAGGCACCTCGCTCCTCCAAGCGACGGCGCTTGTGTGCGAACCGAGGGAGGGCGCCTTGGGCGGAGGGCGCTGGGCTCCTCTCCGGTTTCTGCGTCTCCCTCCCTCCCTCCCTCCAGCTCCCAACTGACTGCTGAGGGGAGGAAAATGGGCAGGCTCCGCGCGCGCACGCACCCCGCGCGCACACACACACACACACACACGCACAATCACACACTCACACCCCCACGCTCGCTCCCACCCGGCAGTCATCCATCAATCGAAAAGCACACATCCAGAGCCAGACTCCTCCCCGCCCTTCCCCAGCATCCCCCTCCCCCGCCTCCCGACGACCCCTCGGCGGCTGCAGCGAGTCGCGTACAGTTTCAAAGGTGGAACCTTCGAGGCGCCAGGCGCGGGCAGGGGATTGCGCGGGGGATGGGAGGATGGCCACGGCCCGACCTGCCCAGTCTTGGCCCTGGCCGGCTGCAAACACACACACACACACACACACACACACACACACCACGAGTACGGGCACTCAAAACGCCAGCCTGGGCAGTTGGGCCAGAGTGGGGAGGGAGATCTTATTTGGCCGCCTGGACCCCTTCCCTGGGGCCAAAGACCTGCTTTCCCCCTCCCCCTCCCCCCCCTCTCCCCCCGACGGCAGAAACGCTTCCCCTGGCCCACCAGACTCGCTTTGTCAATACTTGGTGAAAGCAAGCCCCCTGCCCCAGGACTCCAAGCCGCCTGCTTTACTGAGCCTGGGACCTGGAGGACAGAGCTTGGGAGTGGGGAGGGAGGAGTGTATAAAAGCCCTAGATCTTCTCCCCTCGCCACCAAGATGGCAACAACCCCACCTGTCTGAGGAGAAGACTGAAGCTAGCTGTACCCAGAAGAAAATGACCCTGATTTGGACATTTGCCCCGTGGAGAGATGTCATTTCTGCCATTCAGCTTCCCAGATCAGGGTTAGGGGGTTGGCAGAGTAGCAGTGGGGGTTGGAAATCCAGCAAATACCTTCTTCCACCCGCACCAGCATCTCCCATTTCTGCAGGTGCAAAGGAATATTCATTCCTGCCATCAGAAGACAGCCAAGACGGCTGGAAAAGGGCACGGTGGCCTGCTTGGGAGAGTAGCTCCACGAGCCACCACTGTCAGACCCCAACATTTTACCCTCCTTCCGGCAGCGACTCTTCTTACTCTAAGGAAGATGTAGACATAGATGTGGGCGTGGGTGTAAACAGGAAATCCAGATCGGGAGAGAACCATCCTCAAGCCCAGAAGAGATGAAGGACCTCCCCAAAATCAAGAACAGCGATGGCTGTCCTGGGCTCTGACGGACCCAGACGTCCTCTGTCCACCCGTCCCCTGATTCTGGGCGGCCTACAGGCTGGCAAGAAGAAACACTTGAGCAGCTCAATAAGCATCTTCCTTCCCAGGAGTTGGCTACCTGGGTTTCCCCGTGGGAGAAACCAGAAAGAATGGTAGCTGGTCCAAGAGATGCCAGGAGAAGGCACAGCATGGATACCGCTTGTCACAGGGGTGGTGGGCTGCGTGGGCACGCTCCACAGGATTAAAGCCTTATCCACCAGGTCTCCGAGAGTTGGGGGTTTTCTTTGTTTTTCTTTTTCATCTTGATGGAAATTTTACAGTTTTTTATCTTTACGGTCATAGCGCAGAGAGAACTGTGGCCAGCATCTCACAACTAATGTGGCTGGTCTGAAGGGCTTTTGACAGTTCTTTTTAAAGTTTTTACACACTCCTGGCATGACCTCCATCCAAGGCCATGGGTTCTTCAGCATCAATTCAATGACAACTGAGGAGGAAGGGGCTTTCTCACGGATCCCCAGGGGGTGTGATCTTAGAGAAACTTTCCACAAATGAAGCCAAAGCTCCTCACTCCTCTCCCTCACAAATTTCCACTGCTTCTCCGCAGGATGCTCAGCCCCCCTCTCCTCACGGGCCCTCCCCAGCTGCCTCAGGCAGCGTTAAATCCTCATTCCTCAGAGCCTGCTGCTTTGTTTATCCCCTCTTAGCTGGAGCTGTTTACACATGTGGCTCCTTCCCTGACACTCCTCCGGGGGCAGAGCCCGCCCCTTCCCCCAGAGCTTACTCTTTTCCTCCCTTTGGCGATTAACCAACCCAGCACCTGGCACTTAGTAGGTGCTCAGACTGTTGAAGCTGTCCGGTTTCCAACCTTTGGCTCCAGCGGTGTCTCTCCAGCCCCGTAACCTCAGAGAGCTCTTCAGAAGCCAGGACCCATGTGGGGAAGAGAGAGAGTGTTGATTAACTGGGCCACATGCCCTGGGGGCTTCAGAGTAGTCCGGTGAAACAGCGGAAGGAGGGGTGGGGTGGGCAGGGGGGCGGCAAGATCACCCCTGCCTGTGTCTCCCAAGAGTCAGCCAGTGCCCTAGAAGCTTCCAGACTAGACTGGACAGTGAAGCCCAAATGGTCACCACCTGGCAAAGTCTGCCCTTTCCTATAAAGGGGAGGGAAGGAAGGAGGGCTCCCTCAGATCCAGGACAAAGACTCCCTACGCCAGCCTAGTCATGAGAGGCCCTGCCCCAGCAGCCAGGCAGCTCCCCAGCTTGGCTCCTAGCCCCAGTTCCTCCACCCCAGAACCTGGCTGGATCCCCAATTTGGGAGGCAGTTAGCCATGAATGAACGCAGCTCATTAGCGTTCCTAGCACATTTACTCGGAAACCACCGCCTGGCCAGCAGCTCACCCTCCACCCCCCACACCGCTTTGCCGTTCAGTTTCCTCTCCCAGGCCCTCCCTCTGTTGGATCTCCCTACCCCTCCCTACAGCAGGGCCACCTGCTCCTTCAGCACCGGTGGGGAGGAGGTAGCCCTGTCACATTGCTTCTGCCAAAGACCACTGGCCAACATCAGGGCAACCCCTGGGCGGAGGGGAGGGCGGGGGAGGGCAACTTGGGACTGGGTCTCCCCACCCTGGTGGCATGAATCTTCTCCAGTGCCCTCTGCCACGGATGCTCAGTTTTGAGGGCCACCACCTCCTGCCTGTGACTTGGGGAGATTTGGGGGAGTGCCCTGTTCCAGCTTTCTGCACAGGGCCCGGTCCTCTGCCTCCAACAGCCCTTCTGAGACACCAAGAAGCAGAGAGGCTGGGTGAGGCTGCAGAGCCCAGTGTCTTGGATCTCTGGGCTGCAAAATGCAAGAATGAGACAAAATGCCTGCTGTCTGAGCATTGATTAAACACCATTTATTAAGTATCCATGTACTATGGATGCCCAGAACCGGGACTTGGCGATTCAACAGGGCGTAAGAGCTGCCCAGGCCTGCACTGGGCTCACAGTCCAGTGGGGAACAGAAAGAAGAAAGCCCACTCTGCGTGGTTAGTTTGGTAACAGGGAGTGTGGAATTGCAGGGAAGGCCCAGAGTGTGGGGCTCAGGGATGGGCCCGAAGGGTCCCTGGAAGAGGAATCACTTGAGCTGAATCTTAAAGGATAAGTAGGCATTGGCTGGGCAAGAAAATAGCAAGAAATGTTTTCCTGGGCAGAGAGAAGTACAGAGGTAAGGCACACAAATGATAGCGGCGTCCTCAGTGGCTGAGCTAGGGCAAGTTCAGCAAGGCTAGAACATGGCAGGGGTTCATGCAGGCAGAGGTCAGAGAGGTGTGGGGAAGGAGAGGAGGAGCACATTCCAGATGCCCTGGTGCAGCCATTCTGGGTTTACCAGGTTTGCAGAATTACCCTGGGCGCCAGCAGAAGCCCATATATGCATGCGCCTGCAATGCACTATCTCAGGACCCAGTGGCTGTGGTTGCTCCCATGGAAGGGCCTGGGATGATGGCAGGGAGACAGTTTCAGCATATGCTTCTACTGTTAGGATTTTTTAACCTATATAGTATGACTTAACCTTTCCATCACCACCAATGCATTTTTTTTTTTAAATCACCAATACATTTTTAAATCCCCTTGGATGCTTATTATAAATGCCAGTTCTCAGGACCTTTTTAATCAGAATCTTCACTATTAGCACAGCGGGGGTTGAGGCAGTATGATTCTGATGCAAGATGCCCCAGAGACCATGCTCTGGAATCAAGGCCTGGTGTGCTGGGTTAATGAGTTTGAACTCAGACCTGAAAACTCTGGGAGCCATTCAAGGAAGGCACCCAGCAAAGACAAAGGGTCTGAGGCCTGTCTGCCTCCCTCCTCTTCATTTTCCACATGTTCTTAGCAAGGATGAGACATCAAAGAAAAAGATAGCCACAAGGGACTGGAGGGGAGGGAACAGAGCCATGTGACACTGGTACATCGCGGCTTCATTCACAAAATGTCAGAGCTGGAAGAGGATAAAGAAATGATCAAATCCGGGGCTCCTGGGTGGCTCTGTGGCTTAAAGCCTCTGCCTTCGGGTCAGGTCATGATCCCAGGGTCCTGGGATCATCGGGCTCTCTGCTCAGAGGGGAACCTGCTTCCTCCTCTTCCTCCTCTCTCTCTGCCTGCCTCTCTGCCTACTTGTGATCTCTCTCTGTCAAATAGATAAATAAAATCTAAAATAAAAAAAGAAAAGAAATGATCAATCCAAACACCACCCTACAGCTGGCAGCCCAGAGAAGTGAAACTAGCAACCTAACCTCACATGGCAAAGGCAGAGGTGAGCCATGAATGAGACTGGATCTTGCTCTGCTGGGCCATGCATCTGGGGAGAACCCAGCATTCAATCCATCCTGGGCACTCCTCCTGACCCTGCAACTCCCACAGGAACTGAAAAGCCAGGGGGTCTCTGGGAAGTAGTGCAAGCGGTGCTCAGGATATTTTACCTTTAATCCCTGAACGCCTCAGATTTGAAGGAGGCTGGCTGGATTGCTTGAGGCTTTCAATGAAAAAGCCTAAAGCAGAAAGAAACTATTACTAGACTTAAGATCAGTGGCTTTTACAGAGGCTACCATCTGCATGCAGGACAAATCTGACAGATAAGAAGCAAGAGAGAAGCAAAGAGGAGACAGAAGAAAACAGGAGAGAAAATGAAGGAAGAAAGCAGTGGGGAGAGTCTGCAGGTAGCAGTTTGCTCATTCATTTATCAGACATCGATTGCATGCCAACTAGGAGCCAGGCATTGGAATATAAGAGATTTTTTGCTTGGGATTCATTGGGCTTCTTGTATCTTGCTCATGGCTTTCATCAAATGTGATATTTCAATCATTATTTCTTCAAAAGTTTTTTACATCTCCTTCTCCCTCGCCTCTGGGCACCCCACTTACGCATATATTAGGCCACTTGAAGTTCTCCCAAAGCTTACTGATGCTCTGTTCATTGTTTTAGTCTTCTCTGTGTGTTTCATCTTGATGAGTTTCTACTGCTGTGTTTTCATGTTCATTATCTTTTCTTCTGCAGTGACTCATCTGTGGGTAAGCCCATCCAGCGCAGTTCTAGCTCAGACATTGTAGCTTTCATCTCCAGAAGATCTATTTGGGTGTTTCTTTCTCTTCCATGTATCTTCTTAATGTGTTTATGTTTCCTCTGCCTTCTCATGCATAGGGAATATAGTTGTAATAACTACGTCTGTGAATGTTAATAACAGCGTCATTTCTGGGTCAGTTTTGATTGTTTGCTTTTTTTTCTTCATTTTGGGTCATATTTTCTTACTACTCTGTATCCTGGTAATTGCAGATTGGATGCCAGACTTTGTGGATTTTACCTTATTGGGTGCTGGATATCCTTGTATTTTTAAAAAATAATTTTGTGCCTTGGTCTAGAACAAAGTCAAGTTATTGGGAACAATTTGATCTTTTCAAGGCTTATTTTTATACTTTCTTAAGCAAGACCAGTGGAGCCTTTAGTCTAGAGCTGATTTTCCCACTACTGAGGAGATACCCTTCTGAATATTCTACCCAAGGCCCTGTGAATTCAGAGGCTTTCTCCTCTAGCTGGTGGGAACACCAAATCTGTGGGAGCTCCAAGGATTGTTTCTGCCTACTCCATTTGGGTGGAACTTTGCCCAGCTTCAGGTGGCTTACAGTATGCCCTGATTGGTGCTCAGCTGAAGACTAGAGGTGGGATGGATCACAGGAGGGAACCATCTGCAGATCCCCGGCTGCTCTCTCTGCAGCAATTTCCTCTCCCACCTCCCTGAGAACTCTAGCCACGCCGACCCTCCCAAACTCTCAGCTTCAACTCTTCCACTCAGCTTTGTGCTGTGCTACACTTGGGCACCCCTCTTGCCCTGTGTCCTGGCAACTCTAGCCTATATGCCAGGTCAAATATAATGTTCACCATACTTGTTTTCCCTCTCGAAGGAATCACCATCCCACATTACCAGTTATTCAACGTCGGAAAACAGTTGTTTCATTTGTTTGTTTGTTTGTTTGTTTTAGTTGTTTAAGATAGAAGGGTAATTTGGCCCATTACTCCATCCTGCACAGAAACAGAAGTTTGTAAGAGATTTTTAGCAACACTTTGTACCCTTTAAACATTCCCAGCATGCAAGGGAGCTACAGCCAAGCAAACAGTCACTTGACTCCGACAAGTACCATGAAACTGGCCAGAGAGGAAAGGGACTCAGCCACACGGGGCTTCTCTCAGTTCATAAAGCACCTCACACTCCTTGCATAGCACAGTGCCCATGACAGCATGTTCTTTCTGCCGTTCTCGACCTGGCTTAGTCCTTTTCACCCTAAGCAGCACCTCCTCTGGGAAGCCTTCTCTGACCCTGGGTTGAGACTGCCTTGTCATGCAGTCTCCTGGCTCCCTGTGACCCCTTCAGAGCACTGATACTATTGCTTGTAATGACTTTGTTTATCCAAGATCTCTCCTCCCTCCGAGGTGGGAGCCCCACGAGGGCAGATTCTCATTGTTCTTGTTCCCTGATGCCAGGTTTAGGGACTGGGATGCAGAAAATGCTGAAAAAATATTTTTTACGGAAGCATAAGGAAAGGCTCATTCAGGGGAGGTGTAACTTGAGAATAAAGGTGCAAAAAAGGCAGGTCTCCTGTCAAAATCAGGGCAATGAAGAGTCACATTTGGCTTGAAAAATAATTCCCCAGGGAGCAGTGAGTTAGGGTGTTGGGGAGAGACCCGGATGCTGAGGGACCCAGAGGCCAGGCTGAGACCCTTGGATGTTATTCTGGAGGCCTTAACGAGCCAGTGGATGGATGGGAAGAGTCAACACAGAGCACAGGTTGGGTTCCCTAGGAAGAGCCTCTGGGATGAAGAAGAGCTTACAGAGCGTTTATTAGGGAATGCTCTCAGGATCAAGGTTGTGGGAGGAAGGGAAAGGGCAAGATCGCACAGAGGTGATGCTGACCTACAATGCCGGTTCAATGGCGGACTTGATAAGCTCCACAGAAAGTTCTGAAGAGAGGCTCCTTTGCAGCCATCCCAAGTTGTGGCAAGAGTGCTGGGCCTTTATCCCGTGGCATTGACTAGTCACTGGACCAAGGCTGCTCCTGAAGGGAGATGTAGCCTTGTGTGAGGCGGTTTTTCAGCTAAGGGCAAACACCAGAGAGGACTGACAGCTGAGAACCATCCTCAGGCAGCTCTTCCTGCAGCTGGGGGAGGATGGTTCAGCAGGTTATAGCCTAAGAACACTAAGTCCTTCATTCCTGAATGTAGATCGGGGAATAGGGTAGGAGAAATCCCAGAGGCAAAAATAGGCACGGGGCCTTTGGCATGACTGGGAGGACCTTTCCAGGATGAAGAGGAGACTGGAGTGGTGGTCAAAGAGGGACAGATCTTAAAGCGCTGAGTAGATCTGTTGAGGTGTCGGGTCAAATCCCAAGAGGAATAGGAAGCCATCTGGGGGGTTTAAGCTGAGGAGTAAGCTATGATCCATTTCTCTGCTCTCCTTCTCCTCTGACTCAGCCCCTCTGCCTCCTTGGCATGTAAGAAAGGAACAGCCCTGCTTCAAAGCCCATCCTGTACCCATAACCATCCATGAAAAGGAGGAGGTAGCATCTTCTTTATTCATCTACTGATGGACACTTGGATTGCTTCCATCCCTTGTAATATATTGTAATAATTGCATTGTAAATAATTGTAATTTAATTGTATTGTAAATAATTGCTGCAATAAACATAGGGGTAAATATATCTTTTTGAATTAGGGTTTTTTGTTTTGTTTTATTTTCTTTGGTAAATATCCAGAAGTGGAATTACTGAATGGTGTGGTATTTCTATTTTTAACTTTTTGAGGAAACTCTATACTATTTTTCATAGTAACTGGGCCAGTTTACATTCCCACCAACAGTGCATTTGGGTTCTTTTTTTTCATATCCTCACCAACACTCGTTCTTTTCTTTCTGGTACTAGCCATTCTGACTGGTGTCAGGTGATACCTCACTGTGGTTTTGATTTGGCTTTTCCTGATGATTAGTGATACTGAGTATGCTTTCATGTATCTGCTGGCCATATGTATGTCTTCTTCAGAAAAATGTCTATTGATCCTCTGTCCATTTTTATTTTTTGTAAAGATTTAATTTATTTATTTGACAGAGAGAGATCACAAGTAGGCAGAGAGACAGCCAGAGAGAGAGGGGGGAAGCAGGCTCCCTGCTGAGCAGAGAGCCCGATGCGGGGCTCCATCCCAGGACCTTGAGATCATGACCTGAGCTGAAGGCAAAGACTTAAGCCACTGAGCCACCCAGGTGCCCCTCTCTATCCATTTTTAAATCAGATTATTTGTTCTTTTGGTGTTGAGTTGTAGGATTTCTTTATATTTTTTTGGATAGCAATCCCTTATCAGATATATCATTTGCAAATATCTTCTCCCAACCAGTAGGTTACCTTATTTTTTGTTTATATTTTCCTGTTATGCAAAAAGCTTTTTAGTTTGATATAAGCCCAATTATTTATTTTTGCCTTTATTTCCCTTGTCTGGGGGAGACAGATCCAGAAAGGTATTGCTGAGTCTGATATCTGAGTTTATTTCCTATGTTTTCTCTAGTTTAATGGTTTCAGGTCTCACGCACAGGCGTTAATTTTTATTTATTTTTATTTTAATTTTTATTTATTTATTTGAGAAAGAGAGAGAGAGAGTAGAGAGGGGCAAAAGAATCCTAACCAGGCTCCATGCCCAGTGAGGAGCCTGATGTAGGGCTCTATCTCACGACCCCGAGATCATGACCTGAGCCAAAGTCAAGAGTTGGTCACTTAACCAACTAAGCCAACCAGGCACCCCCACTTTGAGTTTATTTTTGCATACGGTATAAGAAACTGATCCAGTTTCATCCTTTTACATGTAGCTGTCTAGTTTTTCCAGAACCATTTGTTGAAGAGACTGTCTCTTTCCCATTGCATACTCTTGCCTCCTGTGTCACAGAATAATTGGTCATATAAATGTGGCTTTATATCTGGGCTCCTGATTCTGTTTTATTGATCTATCTGTCTATTTTTACACTAGTACCCACTGTTTTGATTACTATAGCTTTGTAGTAGATCTTAAAATCTGGGATTGTGATACCTCCAGCTTTGTTCTTTCTGAAGATTGGTTTGGATATTCAGAGAGGTTTTTTCCATACCAATTTTAGGATTATTTGTTCTAATTCTGTGAAAAACACTGACATTTTTTAAAGAGATTGCATTGAATCCATAGATTGCTTTGGATTGTATGGACATTTTAATAATATTTCTTCTGGGGCACCTGGGTGGCTCAGTGGGTTAAGCCACTGCCTTCGGCTCAGGTCATGATCTCAGAGTCCTGGGATCGAGTCCCGCATCGGGCTCTCTGCTCAGCAGGGAGCCTGCTTCTCTCTCTCTCTCTCTGCCTGCCTCTCCATCTACTTGTGATTTCTCTCTGTCAAATAAATAAATAAAATCTTTAAAAATAATAATAATAATATTTCTTCCAATCCATGAGCATGGTATATCTTTCCATTGATTTGCATCATCTTCAATTTTTTTCATTAACTTCTTATAGTTTTCAGAGTACAGATTTTTTACCCCCATGGTTAAATTTATTAATAAGTACTTTATTCTTTTTGATGTAATTGTAAAAAAGACTTTTTCTGAATTTTTCCTTTTGCTAGTTCATTGTTAGAACTAGAAGAAATAGTGCATAGAAGAAATGCACAGATTTCTATATATTCATCTTGTACCCACAAATTTACTGAATTCATTTATTATTCCTAATAGTTTTTTGGTGGAGTCCTTATGGTTTTCTATAAAGTATCATGTCATCTGCAAATAGTGAGAGTTTTACTTCTTTTTTTTTTTTAAAGATTTTATTTATTTATTTGACAGAGAAAGATTACAAGTAGGCAGAGAGGCAGGCAGAGAGAGAGAGGAGGAAGCAGGCTCCCCACTGAGCGGAGAGCCCGATTCAGGACTCGATCCCAGGACCCTGAGATCATGACCTGAGCCGAAGGCAGCGGCTTAACCCACTGAGCCACCCAGGCACCCCAAGAGTTTTACTTCTTCCTTAGCAATTTGAATGCCTTTTATTTCTCCTTCTTGTTTAATTGCTCTGACCAGAACTTCCAGTACTATGTTGAGTAATCGTAAATCTAATTAAAAAAAAAAACAACTTTCCAAACATTAATGTTATTGGGATAGCCTCTTCTTTTATACTTTTATATTTTCTATATTTTCTACAACAAAAAGGCTGTAACAAAAAACATTATTTTAGAAATAAAGATATAATCACTAAATCTATAATTACTGCCTAAATAAAATTGCCATTAAACTTAATATTCCAAATTTAATTATTTTATGAGCAAACTAAATACTGAATAATACATTTTACACTCCTGCATTGAAGAGCTGTTATAAATCTGTAAAGGATGCTTTAAAAATAAGTGATGTCTTCTATGAAATATCTAGAATAGGCAAACTCAGACAGAGAATAGATTAGAAGTCAGCAGGGGTGGGAGAGAAGGAGGAATGGGGAGTTATTGCTTAATGGGCATAGAGGTTGTTTGTTTGAAAATTGGGTGATGCTGCACAGTACTGCAAAAGTAATTGATGCCACTGAATTGTACACTTAAAAATGGTTAAAATGGAGATAGATAGATAGAAAGATAGCACAATAAAAAATAACAAGTGATGGGGCGGTTAAGGGAGAGGCTGTGTTATAGAATGTCTGTCCAATCACTGGTCTGTCACCAGCTGCCCAGGATGGACCCAATAAATGAAAACAGCAGTTATCACTAACAATAAGCAACTGCTACCCAGAGGTAAATAAGCTGATCATCCTCACCCACGGACAGGGACAGGGGACAGAACCCAGGCAAAGTGACTCCCGATGTCACACCTTTAACCCATCTCCCTGCACTCTGCAACGGCAAAACTGTCTGCTGAAGATTTCACAGGACATGAATCATCTGTAGGTGACCCTGCAAGGGAGGTGTGCTCTTCCTCTTTACAGACAGAAGTCGGAGGCTCAGAGCCAACTGCTTGCTAGCTTATTTGGCTGGTGGGGTCAGGGTCCCATTCTCAGGCCCAGGCCAGTGCCTGCAAAGGCCTGACAATGGTGTAAAATGACTGCAGATTGGAAATTTTTTTTTAAAAGATTTTTATTTATTTATTTGATAGACAGAGAGAGATCACAAGTAGGCAGAGAGGCAGGCAGAGAGAGGGGGAAGCAGGCTCCCTGCTAAGCAGAGAGCCCGATGTGGGGCTCGATCTCAGGACCCTGAGATCATGACCTGAGCTGAAGGCAGAGGCTTAAACCACTGAGCCACCCAGGCGCCCCCAGATTGGAAACAACCCACCCAGTATTTAAATTGAGTTGGGGAGGGGTGCCTGGGTGGCTCAGTGCGTTAAGCCTCTGCCTTAGGCTCAGGTCATGATCTCAGGGTCCTGGGATTGAGCCCCCCATAGGGCTCTCTGCTCAGTGGGGACTCTGCTTCCTCCTCTCTCTCTCTGCCTGCCTCTCTGCCTACTTGTGATCTCTCTCTTTCTGTCAAATAAATAAAAATAAAAATTTTAAATTGAGTTGGGGAATGGGGTGGGGCTGGAGCTGGAGGAGGCTTGGAGGGTTTCCAGGCAGGGCAGAAGGAATTTTTTAAATCAACTGTTAGGTTGTTTGGGGCTCTGCCAAACCAGGTTGGGTCCTTGCAGGGTCTCTCGTCATCAATGAGTGTTCACCAACTGGCCCTGGGCAACCAGGGCAGCGTCCCAGGAGCCAGCGTCCTGAGCAGGTTCGCAGACACTCACTCCCGCAAGCTCTGTCTGTCAGGGCTCGGATTGGGTACTGCTGCGCATTCCCCGGAGAGAGGGAGGCAGGTCAGGGTGGCAACATGAGGACGTGGGAGGGCGGGGTGGGGCCATCTGGACCCGCACCCTGGGGTGGGCAGTGTCTGCTAATGGGGGGGCTCCCAACACAAGGAAAACACGCACTTTTCCCGGATCAATCAGGACAGCGCTCCTGGACAAATGGTGATGGGCTCTGCGCAGAGGCCCTCTGGGTGGTTTCAGGCACCATCTGTGAGGAGCTGAGGGCAGGGAACCCTCAGGGCAGCACCGAGCTGGTCCAGCTCTGTGACCAGTCCTGACTCCAGTCACCCCGTCTTCAGTTTCCCTCTGTGAAGACAGATGCATAGCACCTCAGCATAGCACAGCCCAGTGCTTCTCCAGAGATAAACACTGCAATCCTCCTGCTTCAGGACCATTTTACAGATAAGGAAATAGAGCTCCTACAGGAGAAATAACTAAACCAGGGTCACAGAGCTTATTGGCTATCTATCCGCTTGTGCGCTGTTCATGTGTGCTGTCTAGCACCTTGCCCAGTACCTGGGACCTAGCAGATTCTCAGTAATGTTTGTGAAACCAAAATTAACTGGAATGGGAACTGAAAACACAGGTCCTCAATCCTTGAGGAAAGACAAAATTTAGAAATCCAGTGATAATTACAGTTCAGAGACAAAGCAGCTAGTGGCTGGATAAATGAGCCCAACCAGGGACCCTGGACTGCTGCCCAGGCATCTCCACTCTATTCTGCTGTGAAAATTAGTTATTTACCCTTCCTCCAGCTGCCTACTCCAGGGGCTTAGGGTGAGGAAATCACCTGAGGGCTTTGCCTTAAAAACGTCGAGCTGGGAGGAACCTTCCACAGCCTCCAGTTACAGTTCTGTATAATGTTCTCTTAAATGATTTTCACTAAGTTCGTTCAATAAATATTTATCGTGCATCCACCATGAACAAGCCTCTGTGTTGCTGAAACAAGAAGTGTGATCTTTGTTAAAATTAGACAGAAGTTTGTAAGTCAAGAATTTTCTACAGCCAACGGTATTTAGTGAGCAAACGTAATCAACATTCAATATAAATGGTATACACAGCAGCTCATCATTCAAAAAGCAAAGAGTTAAAAAGAGGTCATTTTTTTAGAGAAACTACTGCTTTCTGGATGCAAAGAAAATCATAATTTCCAGGCATAGAGAACTGATCAGTGGACCGGGGAAGTATCCCAAGGCTTTTTCCAGCAGATATGGGCAAGACCTGCTCTAGGACAACAACTCAAGAGAGCTAAAGATTTGACATCTGGCAAAAAAAAAAAAAAAAAAAAATTGACATCTGGCAAAGCAAACCTAGACAAAGCCCCTGAAGAGTCAAGGAAGAATTAGAGGTAATTCCAGATTCATGCAAGCCTGCAGAAAACCAAAGTTTAATCATGTGATTGAAAGTATGAAATATTATAAAAATATTAAAATAGTGAAAGTTTAGGAAAGGAGCTGCCTGGTTGTATAAGTGTTTGCTTTTAAGTCTTGTGCAAAATTGATGTCCGATCTCAGAGTCAGAGTTCAACAGTTCCACGTGGACTGAGAGCCCAGCACCACGTCTGATGTGCACAGAGGCTGGGTTCACATTTGATGCAATTCAGTGCTTTGTGAGTAGAAATCCAGCTAAACATTCACCCACCTATGAACCAGCTAGTTCTCTTCTAGGTAGAATTATAGATATAGATATATCTATAGAAATAGATAGAACTACAGATAGAGATATCGATAGAGGTAAATTAATGTCTTAGCTCTGGCTGCTATGATAAAATATCACAGACTGGGTAGAGTGGGTGGCTTGAACCACAGACATTTATTTTTCATCATTTTAGAGGCTGCGAAGTCCAAGACCAAGGTACCTGCATGCTCAGGTCCCTTTTCCTGGCTAGCAGACAGCTGCCATCTTGCTCTATCCTCACACAGCAAGAGAGGAAGGTCTGGAGCTTCTTCCTCTTCTTGTAGAGACACTAACCCCATCACGGGACTCTCTGTCCGGTCTTCATCTTAACCTAATCGCCTCCCAAAGGCTCCACCTCCTTATACCATCGCATCAGGGGTTGGGGCTTATTCAATACAGGAATTTGGGGGAATAGAAACACTCAGTCCAGAAAAATACCCAAAAGAAACAAGGGGGTTGGTCAACCAAAAGGCACATAGAAGAATAGTTGCAGCCGCCTCATTCATTACAGCCCAGACTTGGAGATGATTCCAGTGCTCATCATCAATGGGGAAATGGATAAACTGTGGTGTGTCCATACAGTGGAATAATGAGTAAGAACATTAATAAATCACACAGGCATTATGCCAAAAGAAAGCTTGACACTAGAAGACTGTTTAATTTTTTTTTGTTTAATTCAGTTTATAAGAAGTGAAACACAAGCAAAAGTAATCTATGGTAATAGAGGTCAAAATCATGGTTGCTTCTGAGGGAGGAGTGGCAAATTCTTCCAGGCTACTAGAAATACTCTATTTTGATCTAGATGTAATAACATGTGCGCGTGTAAAAGACACCAAGTGGTGCACTTAAATTTAATGTACTTTATGGAGGTTATGCCCCAAGAAAAAAGGAAAAGGATGTTTCTATCAGGGATGACAAGTACGTGGTTGGCGGGCTGCCCTTATCCCCTCCCTGGGGATACCGATTAACCACCATACTCCTTCTCGCGGAGCTCAGTTCAGAACCGTTCTCAGTCCAGCACTCTGGCCAGATCGTGCTGACTCAGAAACTACTACTATCTCCTGGTGTGCACACACGAGCACCTTAATTAAGATAGGCCATCATCTTTGATTTGCTTGGCCATGCTTTGGAGAAGCCTGGCTTCTACTTGCTGACTTGTGGCAACCACTCCCTTCCAGGTGCAGTTCCCAGGAAGATATGGCTTCGGAACAGCAGGCTGGGAAGCTGGAGAATGAGAGCAGGAGGGACCACAACTATCCCAGGCCAAGGTGATGACTCAAAGCTACAGGTAACACCAGCACCTGGCAAAGGCTACAGTTTGACGGGGGCCGGCATTCTACTATGTAGAACAAACCGGCTTTTCTCTAGTAGCAGAAAACAGAGAGGGACAAGGGGGAAGAAGAGGCTGGACTGCAGGAAATGACAGCCTCTTGATTTGTGCTAAGTCTTCTAGCAGCTGGAAATATAGCCTCCTTGTCAGATCTTATCAGGGATGCTAACTTCCTGTGGTTTCACGCCTCACGGTTCCCCAAATCCCCTCCATCCTCCATCAAACAACCATGTGATCTGGACAGAGTGGGAATCTCCACCCCATTTTAAGTAAGAAAACTGAGGCTCAGAAGCAAAGATGTATGACTCACAAATACCCTCTTAGGCAAGTAAAGGATTCAGGATTCATACCCAGGTCTATCTTCCTCCAAAGCCCATGCTCCTTCTTTGTCCTCTCTTTTTTTATTTTTACATCAAAGCGGTGCATGCACCAAAATGGCCAAATAATCCTGTAAGATTGGTTTTGAAAATGGCAGGTGTCCCCACCCCCTACCACCACCACCATCATTTCCCCTCCTGAGAGCTACCAAATTTACCTCTTACGACTGGTCTTTTTGGAACGTATCTCCACAATGTATGAAAACAAATCGACACCAAGCTAAGCTACTTGTAACATCTCAGCATCCTGAGAACACAAAGAAGATCCCACAATCTTCCAGAAATAGTAAAAACAATATCCCCTACAAAGAGCTAGGGATGAGAATGGTCTCAGTTCTCTCGATAGCAACAACACTAGAGCACAGAAGGCAAATTGTGAAGGAAAAGGATTCCCAACTTAGAATTCTATACACAGCCAAACTATCAATCAAATGTGAAGGTAAAATAAAGACATTTTCACATATTAAATGTCTCAAAATATTGACTTCTCGTGTACCTTTTTCTCAAGAATCTCTGAGGATGACGAACCCTTTACAGTGGATCCACAGTTGTGTTGCTATTATCCCTCTTTTCTTTGTCTTGCACCTTCAAAAATATCGTTTTTTTGTCAATTTAGTAGAATTTTAAGAGGGTGAAAATGGACATATTCAATCAATTTTCATTACCCATCATCTCTCTCATTCCTTGTTTTAAAAGCAGTGGACCCTTTCTTCAAACAATCTCTTATCCAAAAGACAAATATCTAAAACACACCAAACCAATATCACATTGGTTGCAGTATTGTTTCTCTCCAATGGTTAACTGTTAAGAAAGTTGCTGCAGCTAATTAATGAAAAAGGAATGAGCAAATTAGAACAACAGTATTTTGTGCCCACAAATTAATTAATGTACCCAAGTATTGAATATCAGCTGCTGTTAGCATCACCCCTTACGTGCACACACATAAAATGACAGCACAACGTTGTGAGCACCTTTTTTTTTAAGATTTTATTTATTTATTTATCAGAGAGAGCGAGCGAGCACAGGCAGGCAGAGTGACAGGTAGAGGCAGAGGGAGAAGCAGGCTCCCTGCAGAGCAAAGAGCCTGAAGTGGGACTCGATCCCAGGATGCTGAGATCATGACCTAAGCCGAAGGCAGCTGCTTAACCGACTAAGCCACCCAGGCATCCCTGTGAGCACCTTTTGATGGAAGAACACACCACCTATAGTGGCCAAAAAATCACAACCTGAATTGATCAGCCCTCTGTATCCTACTACCCACTGATTGGAAATACAGATGCTGAACTTCATGCATCACCAGTATGCAGTCAGCAAAATCCAGACTGGGGAAGGCCAACTGGTCCAATGCCCTGGGATCGTCACCATATAATTAAAAGAGGGGGGTAAGGGATGATGGGAGAGTCTTTGGGTTAAAAGAGACTGTGAAGACATATCAAATAAAAAAGTAGCTAAGTATACACCCGTGTTCACAGCAGCCTCATTCACAATGGCCAAGAGGTAGGAGCTACTCAAGTATCCTTCAAGCAGATGAACGGATAAACAAAATGCGGTCTATAAACAAACAGATAAACAAAAAACGGCCTATGATGCAGCCTTAAAAAGGAAGGAAATCCTGTCACGTGCAGCAATGTGGATGAACCCTGAGGACAGTAATGCCGAGTGAAAAAGGCCAGTCACAAAAAGACAAACACTGTGTGATTCCTCTTATGTGAGGTAATCAAATTCATAGTAGAATGTAGAATGGAGGTTCTCGGTGGGGAGGGGAAGGAAGAGGGGATAGAGAGTCGTTCAACGGGTGCAGAGTTCTAGTTCGGCGAGATGCAGCTCCAGAGAGGGACGGTGGCGATGATCACACAACGCGACCGCACTCAGCACCGCGGAACTGCGCGCTTGCACGCTTGAAATGGTTAAGATGGTGAATTTTAGGCTGTGTGTTTTTTACTACAATTTTTACTCCTAATTTGCAAAAGCAGGTAAAACTAAATGGTAGCATTTAAGAAGGTGCTCTTGGGTGGTGAAGTTATAGAGAAATGCAAGGCAATGATCAGCATAAAAGTTGGGATGGGGAGCCACTTTCTGGGGACAGGAAAGATGTGCCTTCAGGACACAGCACAGAGAGGCTGCCGTGGGCCCACTTCTTGATCATTCCATTTACCAGAATGGTCACCTTATACAAATTCACTCTGCCTCTGTCTTCTGTGGTTTTCTGTATCTGTTTCAAGTATAATTTAAAAGTAAAGGGGGTAAAAAAAAAAAAAAAACCCACGAAGAAAGAAACCTGCTACAATCCTGTCAACCAACATACTCCAGTTAGACAACCACTTCACTTGAATTAACAGAGGAGGATTTGGGAGCGAGGCCGCCTGAAGCCAGGCCTACCAGCTCTTCCTCAGCTCTCCCTTGCTGAACATCTGTGACAGCCCCCTGTGTTCCCTGTCTCCTCCCTGTATTTGAGTCCCTGGTCCTGCGCACCACCTGCCTCTGCCCCTGGGGACTTGCTCACAGAGCTTAAACAGCTGAGCTCTGCCAGGGGTCACAGGGAAAGGACTCAGCACCACGACAACCAGGGTCTCCCCCAGAGGAGCACAAAGTTTTAAGACTCAGACGCCTCTGTTGTCATTTTCTGGTTCCCAAATTCTCTAATGTGAATTCCAGTAACATCTTTGTGCCACCATAAGGTGCCGTCACAGGGTCAGGATTGGAATAGCTTCCTGTCAGCCTGTGGTGAGGAGCGACCCAACACGGGGTCCCTGAAGCTCACACAAACGGTACGGTGGCGCAGCGGGTAAGAATGCAGGGTCCAGATCTGGGCTCTGCCACCTGACCTCACACAACAGGCTACGTAGGATCTCTGGGCCTCTGTTTCCCCGTAGGTGAAATGGGCGGTTACAACAGTGTTTATTCTCTGGGGTTGGTACAGGGCCTCGATAAGCTGAAATATGTCAAGTCTTTAAAAAAGAGAGCCTGGCTCTGGGTAAGTGCTCAGTGCCTGTCCTTACTTCACTTAAGGACCAAGCCTCAGGCTCACAAGGGCCAGGGACAAAAAACTGGGAAGAGGGGGGATCTACCCATCTACAGAACTTCCCTGTGTCCTGGAGATGGGAGAGCTGGAGAAGTCTAGCTGCTTCCAGACCTATTCATCCAGCTGCCTGGCTGATGCATAGCTCAAACTCAACAGGACTGAAAGCCCAATTCATGAGCTCCCCTTGCTCCTCTCCTCCAGCCTGACCCTCTTCCAGTGTTTTCCATCTCTCTGAAGAGCAGCCATATCTATCCAATTCGATGAGCCAGAAACCTGAGAGGCGCCCCATACTCTTTCCTCTTTCTCACCTCACTGCTGACCTGTCTCCACGACCTTACCTTCTGAGCACATAACAAAGTCATTCTCCTGTCTCCCTCTCCCTGCCATCTCCCCCTGGGGGCTTATGCCGCTCACCTTGTCACTACTATGGCAACCATTTAAATTCTCCCCTTTGGTTGTTTGACTAGGATCTGCCTCCCCCACTAGACTAGCAGTTCCAGGAGGACAGGCGCCATGCTGGTGTTACTGACCTTTGAGTACTCACCAGATTTCAGCACACGTTGGGACATCGCAGGTGCTCGGTGAAGATACATGGAATGAGATAAATACTGGAGTAAAAAAAGGAGCATGTTTCCCCCATTCACATGCTGTGGCCCAAGGGAGCCTGCCACCTCTGCAGCCCTTAGGGCCTTCCCTGGAGGAGCCACAGCCCCTCCCTTCACGTGCTCCCTCCTTTCCACCTGCCTGGCCTGCCCCTCGGAGCCTCCAAACCAAAGTGGGTGGACCTAGATTGTTTCCTTGAACTGAGGCAGCTGTGGAAGCCTGGCCCCTCTGGCCCTACTGAGCCCAAACCTCCCCTGCAGGCCCCACCCCCATCCGTGGCAGGCCAGTGAGTTCGGGTACCTCCCCAAAGGCAGGAGGAAAGACACGGAGCCACAGTCATCTGAGGAACCTTGCTCCATGGCAGAACCTCATGGAGCTGCTCTGCTCCTGCTCTGCTCTGACAGCTGGAACAGCCGGCTCACAGAGTCACTTGCTCAGTGAGTCCTTACTGAGCACCTACTACGGCCGGGCACTGTGGAAGACAGTTGGAGCGTCTCAGTGGACAAACACAGCAGACGCAGCCAAGGGCCATTCTCCTCTTCCTCCTCGCTAACAAAACCAACGGTGTTCAGTCCCCTGTCCCAGAGCCCTAGGGCGGGGTTACTCTATTCCTCTCATAGATGCTGGTTTAACAAAGGGCATATGACAGTTTCAGCCCACCAAACTTGAGGGGGAGTCCACCGGGGAACTGCTAGGAAAGTCTCCTCACACGTACAAGGGGAGATTAAACAGAAACGCCTCCTCCTCCGGCCTACACGAGGTGATGCCTGCAGCTGGCTGGCCACCTCGAGACCCTGAGGGAAGTGGACGACGCTCCGAGAATGGCAGGCTGAATGACAGGAAGAGCCTAGACCCCTCACGACTCTGCTGAGCTTCTGAATCCACTGCCCTGGGACTGCCCAGCCCCTGGTCTATCACATGGGGATTAAAAGCCTTCATGGGTTAAGCTACTCTCCCATGAGTCTTCTGTCCCTTGCAGCCAAAAGCCACCTAGAGGGGCGACACAGGCCCACAGGCCCTTCCTGAGGCCTTCCCTCAGGAAGCCAGAGCTTCCTGAGCAATTGTGGGATGACAGGCACTGAGAGTTCCTCTCTCAGCGCTTCCCACTCCTGCCGGAGAGCTGAAGTCAATCATGCCCATTGCACAGCTGAAGAAACTGAGACCCAGAGGTGGAAGACAACTTGCTCTGTCACATACCGAGGGCCAGTGCCGGTACACTTGGAACCAAAGCCCAGGAGGTTGGCTCTTGCCGCCACACCAGCGGAGCAGCTGAGTTTGACTGCCATGTTGGGTGGAATTCTCCATTACAAGTACGACGGGTGGGAGCCAGCCAGCCTAAGCTCTAGAGACATGTACGGGCTCCGTTCCCACCTGCAGACAGGGCAAAGGGATGGCTGGAACTCAGGAACTCAGACCATTCCCTCTTGTCTTTGCTTCTCTCTGACACCATGCCTTCAGACCAGCTCCCTGCTAGACTGGAACCATGACCACCAGTAGACTTGGTTTCACATGCCAACGGCCAAGGACCAAAAAGGACAGAGGGCTCCCTTTCCCCAGTTTGAGTTTTATCAGCTCCAAACTTGGGCCCCACACCTTCACTGTAAGTCTGGATGTTGAGTACCACCTTTGGGTTCCGTGGCTTGGCCCCTGCAACCTATGCCTCAGTTTACCTGTCCTGAACTAAGCAGAGTAGCAGCACCTGCTCCCCCAGGAAGGTCATTCATGTGTCCAGCAAACACCTCGTGCATGCCAGTTACCAGTCAGGCGGCATGGGAGGTGCTGGGGCCCAATCCCTACCCTCGTGGGACCCAATCCCTGCCCTCAGGGAGTTTATAGTCTAGCAGGAAAGACAGATATTAAATCAACAAACACAGGAAATGATATCTCTGTTTTAACTCTGCTAAGTGTTCTAAAGGACAAACACAGAGCACACTGGGAGTGAAAGAAAAGAACTGAGCTCAGATTGAATGCGTAGCCTTAGAAAGACTGACTCCAGGCATGGAGTAAGCATTCAAGTCTAGGGTAGTTATTACCTAGGTTTTCACTTGGCCTCTTTCCTGTCATCTCTTGCTCACAGTGACTTACTGTGAGGAGAAGAGCTAGGTGACCTGGTGGCCCCGCTCTCCGTCGCTGCAACCAATTACAAGCCTCCTAGGGGCTGGAGCGCAAGTGTGACGCACGCACTGGGACAGCAGGAGCACAACAGGTCCCAGGGCAGCCTGCTCCTGGTGGATGGCACACACCCAGCTCTCCGTAGCCCCTTCCTGGCTCTGGCTGAGGCTCCAGGGGCTTCTCAGGCTCCAGGGTCTCCCAGGCTCCTTCCGCTGGCTCCGTGTCAAACCCTAAATGAAGGAGTGCTGGAGAGAGATTTACTGCTTAACAAGCCAACTTTCCATTCACTATTGCCAGGCTCTGCTGTCCTCACAGCTCCTGGCCATAGGGACAAGGGCCCTGCCCCTGTTCCAAGCCTCGGGGCCGTCTAATCATGTCCTGGTGACTGCCTCTGGAGGGACCATTTGCGAAAATCTCTTTGTGATCAAAGGAACACACTCAGGCCCCTCTGGGTTTCCACTGCCACCTCTCTCTCTCGTACAGACATACTGTTTTTTCAGGGAAGAAGAACAAAGAGCTGCTAGGTTAGATTAATTGCCACAAATGCTAACTCTATTCCTATATCCAGGACCCTAGTCAGGATGGTGGTGCCAGCCCATCGGACCTCCCGGCCCCCAGCTCTCCTTCTTAATATGGCCAGCAAGCCCACCTGTGATCGGGTTCCCCTAACATTTCCAACTCTGTGTTCTCAGGAAACCAGGAGGGGTTTTCCCAGAACATCATACACTTCTTTCATCCAAGATGTTTCCAGCACATGCCTTCCTCTTATATGAATCTGTCCATTGAATAATGAATGCTTCCTATGTGCCAGCCTCGGTGCTGGCTCTGGGAGGCGACAATAAGTCATACGGAATGTCCCTGCCCTCAGGAAGACCATGATCTCGTGGGGGCAACAGACATCAGTGAAAAACCAAGAATCGCCAGAGATTATAATTACCCAAAGTAGCAAGAGCTGTGACAGAACCACGTAGGACGCTGGGAGCCCAAGAAGTCTTCCGTGAGATGATGTTCAACTGGGACAGACAAGTCCTGAGGCCAGAGAGCATCTGCAAGCTCTGGGATCCAAAAGTCTGGGTAGCAGATGGGCAGAGAATGTTCAGATGGGCTGGAGGAGAGAGTGGGAAGAGCCCCGCAGATCATGTTAGAAGACCTTCCTGACACAGCGGACCTGGGGGATCACTGAACTGTTACAAGGAACTCAAACCGGGCATGAGTCCTCTGGACTGGGAGGGGGTAAGAATGACAACAAGGAAGGCTAGGGTGATACGTCGGGGACTGGACTGACATCACCACAGTTGAAATGCTGGGTCAAAGAGGACTTCATTTTTTAACTTTGTATTATGTACAGAGATTTTCTACCGTGTATGTGGGGGGTATAGGGGTAGCACCCCAGTCCCCACATTATTCAAGGGCCAGTTGTACTCAGAGGTACCCTGAAGTTGCAGATATAGCTCTTTTGCCCCCACTTTGTAGCAGCAACCCAACTTCCTTTGGTTCAGAGGCACAAGGAGCCCAGCATGGCTGGATGGCGGTCTCAGTTCAACAGACTCACTGTTGTGTCCCCTGATGGAAGCATACCTCCCTCACAGTTGAGGCCTTCAAACCAGCTAAGCTGCAAGTTTCTGCAGGTAAGTTAGAGGAGTGACTTGCCTCAAGGTAACTTGACTAGCTTAACTGACCTTGACTGAGGGTAAATTCGAGGGTAAGGAATAGCCCTCCCCTTCCCACCCCTTGACAGCTATGGGAGACAGTCACAGATTTAGAGCATAGAGTGTGCATCCCTTACAGCAGAACTCAACCTTTCGGGACAACTGGTCCCGTAAACAAGCCTTTAGAGGATCAACCCACGTTCCATCAGGCCAACTGCTTCCGGGTTACAGGACATGTGGCAAGACTAGTGAACTCCTGTGAGCACAAATCTGTTGTTCCCCTTACACTGCTCTGGGAGGAGACCCCCCTGGTCAGAAGCAACATCATGTAGAATACCAGGACAGTGAATGGGATTCTGTGAGCACACAGATGGTTGAGCTGGTGGAAGCATTTCAGGAAAGGGCGGAAATCCACATCCAGAATAAGTGTTTATTGCAGTGATGACCAAACTGATGCCTTCCATGACGGGAGGGGTCCAATGTGATCAGTCTGCCACCAGATGGCTAGCTGACGGGTCCCTGTCACCTTCAGGAAGGATGAGCTTCTAAAGTGTCTGGAGGGCATTTCTTTCCTTCCTTTCCTCATTCATACAATGATTTTCTGAGTGTCTCCCTGCGCCATTGGCCCAGCCCTAGGCTTATCCTATATATGGCACAGCAGGGGCTGGGCTCTTGGCCATGATGTGAGGCTCAGGTTTTTGTACACAGACACAGAGAAACAAGATGGCTGCAGCTGCCGCCGCTTCTCAGATGGAATGACATGATGGAAAGAGCCCTGGACAAGTAGTTGGAGTGCTTGACTTCTAGTTTTGACCAGCCATCAGCACTCCTCTGATGTGGAGAGAGGCACATTGCCTTGTCAGCCTCCGTTTCCCCATTCTTAAAACAGAGTAAGGGGCGCCCAGGTGGCTCAGTCAGTTAAGAGTTGACTCTTGATTTCCGCTCAGGTTGTGATCTCAGGGTCATGAGATCAAGCTCCACGGCAGGCTCCGTGCTCAGCAGGGAGCCTAAGATTCTCTCTCTCCCTCTCCCTCGGCACCTCCCCACTCTGAAATAAACAAATAAATCTTTAAAAACAAACAATGAAAGCCCCAGAACAGCAGGTACCAGTGGTACCAAGCGTGGGATGGTGGGATGGTCAGATTGGTTCCCCTTGGGTACAGGCAACAATGGAATCAGTTGTTTATGGAGAGTTTTTTTGTTTTTAATAATGAACTAGGAGTTGGTCTGCTTTTTATTATCACCAAATACCTGCAATTCTAAAGTGAAAGAATACTCCTCACCCAAAAAAGCCTTTTGTTTGCCTAAATTCTAAACAATTGCTACTGTTAGTAGTAAGTTGTAGTTTTATAAATTTTATATATGTATATATATTATATATTTTATATATATAACTTATTTGTAAATAAATATATTTTTTTACTACCTGTTTTTTCTAATGAACACGGCAATTTACATGGTTGTCATTGTGGAGAAATCCCAGTTATATAACTGGCCCCAAATGTACACAGATCCAGCTGCAGATGTTTATTTCTAGAGTACGTTCATAATGGTTTGCAATCTTTCAAGCTCACTTCTGACTAAAATATAAACAAATAAATTAAAGACGGGGAGATTTAAGAGAGGTCCCTGCCCACCCAACCTCTAAGGCCAGATGCATTAACTGGGGGAAGGTCACCTGCGCCATCTAGTGGTAGAGATGGTGATTACAGGTACACACAATTCATAGGAAAAAAAAAAAGAACAAAATGGATTGCACGTGGAAATGATAGTATTTTGGTGGGGGTGGGAAACAACCAGGAGACTTAATTAGTCAGCCCCAGGGCTGACTGTATCACAGCTTTGCCTAGATAACAGTGAGCAAGTTCCTTCACTTCTCAGGGCCTTCCTTTCCTCATTCTTTTTTTTTTTTTTTAAAGATTTTATTTATTTATTTGACAGAGAGAAATCACAAGTAGACAGAGAGGCAGACAGAGAGAGAGAGGGAAGCAGGCTCCGTGCCGAGCAGAGAGCCCGATGTGGGGCTCGATTCCAGGACCCTGAGATCACGACCTGAGCCGAAGGCAGCGGCCCAATCCACCGAGCCACCCAGGCGCCCCCTTTCCTCATTCTTAAAATGGATTAATGATACCTTTATCATGGAATTGTGATGATTAAATGTGATAAGGCGTATAAAATTCCTGAGATGCAGTAGGTGCTCAGAAGGTGGTTCCCTTCCTCTCAGAGCTGATCAAAATGGGAGAACTAGAGCAGACGGTCTCCCCAGGTACTGTCAGAGGCTCTTGCCTTACTTCCCTCGTCCCATGCTCTCATTAAGCTGTGAGTGCCACGGCTGGGGACCAGCTACAGCAGTAGCCCTCCTGGGCACCGCACCAACTCGCTCCCCACTCTACCAGGCCAGGCTGAATCTGCCTCTGCCTGGCTGTCACCATGTCCATACACCTGCTTGTCCCCTCCCATACAGCTGCCCCCTGCCTTTCCAGCCCCCATATTCCACAACCATGACTGGTCCCAAATTTCTCACCCAGTGCCACCTCTCCATTAGCAGCTTTCAGGGTGGTCCCTAGACCAAAAATATTAGCCTCACCTGGGAACCTGTTAGAAAAGCAACTCACCAAGCCTCAGACCAACTGACTCAGAAATGCCAGGGAGTGGGCCCAGCAATGTTGTTACATATCCTCCAGGTGACTCTGACACGCGAAGTTTGAGAACCGCTGCTCTACAAACCGCCCCCCTCCCAACCAGGCCTATTCCTCTCAGATTCCTGAGGTTAGGTCCCACCTTCTCCTTGGCCACCCCCTCCATCTGGTGACCCCCATCCTATTATGGAGAAACTCTCCCAGCACCTAAAACCATCCTACACTCTTCCCCTCGCCCACTTCACCTACAGTAATGTTGAGCAAACCTGTCATTAGCAAACCTTCAATATATTTATCACACAAGCAGGCCACTTTCTTATTTCTTGCTCAACATTTTTAAATTTGACACTAATTCAAACATACACCTTACCCTGGTCCTAAATAATCTATAAATTCTGGTCCTAAACAATCTATAAATTCGGATAATATGTGAATTATATTTTTGTTATGCATTGAAATAAACACTATTAAAAATTCGAGCAGTTCATCCAAAGTACCACCTAAATGTTTTTTGGGGGGGAATAATGCCTTAAGTGTAGGCTCTCTCAGAACACACAAAGACCCACCCTGTCCATTCCCCAGAGCTGCATGTCCCCTTTGCCTCTCATCTAAACTCCACACTTTTGTCAGTATTAATTTCCTGGGCCATTTAGCACCCCTATTCATCAGCCCTACTCATGACTCTGATGCCCCTGAGAACTCCCCATGAAACAACACCAGTTCAGGAAATATATATGGAATGACTCAGCTCTGGGGACCCAAATGTCCCCTTTTGCTCCACAGCACCCAAGTCCCAACACTGCATATTCTGCCCAAGCACAACCTCTAGGAAGGGTCCCTGGGCCTCCCCTGCCCCCATCTTTCCATCTTCTCTCTGGACCACCCCCTCTCTCTCCTGACTTTCGGCCAAGAGCCAAACATTTAAATAATTAGTACCCAGTTAAGAAGCAATCCCTGGGGTGGCTCAGTGGGTTAGGCCATTGCCTTTGGCTCAGGTCGTGATCTCAGGGTCCTGGGATCCAGCCCCGCATCAGGCTCTCTGCTCAGCAGGGAGTCTGCCTCCCCACCCCCTCTCTGCCTGCCTCTCTGCCTACTTGTGATCTCTGTCAAAAAAATAAATAATATCTTTAAAAAAAAAAAATCAGTCCCCTGGGGCACCTGGGTGGTACAGTGGGTTAAGTGCCCAACTCAGTTTCCACTCCGGACCTGATCTCAGGGTTGTGAAATCAAGCCCTGCATTAGGCTCTGTGCTCAGTGCCAAGTCGGCTTGGGTCCTCTCTCTCCCTCTACTTTTGCAGCCCCCAACTGGCACACATGCTCTCTTTCTCTCAAATAAATAAATCTTTTATAAAAATCAAAAAAATAAAAATAAAAAGCAATTCCCTTTATGCCCCTCAAAATACACACATATGCATACGTACTTTCTATCAAAGCATAATACACATAGAGGAAAGTACAAATATTCTAAGAGTATGGCTCAGTGAATCTTCACAACCCGAACACACCTGCATAACCACACGTCCCAAGTGCCTCACGCCCACTGCTAGCTCACTAGCACCCACTGGCCGCCCTCAGCCCAGAGTAACCTCTCTCGTATCTTCTAAAGTATACATTCATTTTTTTTTTAAAGATTTTATTTATTCATTTGACAGGCAGAGATCACAAGTAGGCAGAGAGGCAGGCAGATAGAGAGGAAGGGAAGCAGGCTCCCCGCTGAGCAGAGAGCCCGATGCGGGGCTCGATCCCAAGACCCTGAGATCATGACCTGAGCCGAAAGCAGAGGCTTTAACCCACTGAGCCACCCAGGCGCCCCAGTATACATTCATTTTGCCCATTCTTGTACTCACGTAAATGAAATCATAGTGTGTTCTCAGGCACACTTGTTACATGTGATTGCCAATCATTGTTCTCCTTGCTGTGTAGTATTCCACTGCTTGAATATTCCCTGTATTAGTTTCCCATTCCTGCTGTAACAAAGTACCACAAATGTGGTGGCTTAAAATGATACAAATTTGTTATCTTACAGTTCTGGAGGTCAGAAGTCAGAAATGGGTCTCACTGGGCTAAAATCCAGGTACCAGCAGGGCTGTGTTCCTTCTCAGGCTCTAAGAAAGAATGTTGCCTCACCTTTTCCAGCTTCTAGCGGCCACCCACATTCCTGGGCTCACGGCCACTTCCATCTACAAAGTCGGGAATGACCAGTTCAGTCTAATACTATCACCTCTGGTTCGGACTCCTCTGTCTCCCTCTTCCTGTTTAAGGAACCTGGTGATACAGTTGGCCCATCCTAACAATACAGGATAATCTCTTTATTTTAAGGTCAGCAGATTGACCTGTTATTCCCATTTGCCACCTAGTAACCCCCACCCCACCCAGTTCTGTAACACACATGCACACGATGTGAGACTTGTTCTATCACATCTACCACGCAGGTTATCACCGCTGCGGATCTGGGTGGTTCCAGCACAAGCCTGTTGGTGAGTGTGTATGTCTGTCAGGTATAAACAGATCAGGGGCACAGCCACGTTATAGGCTGGATGTTCCACTTAATAGATGTTGCCAGTTTTCACCATAGTGACTGAACCAAAGTAACGCTCCCAACAGCCACACACGAATTCCAGTTGTGCCCAGTGTTGCAACATTTGGCATATCCCACAGCTAATTGCTGATACCAGGGACTTCCTTGCCTCTCTGCCTTTCTTCATGTCTGCAGGGCCCGGCCATGTTTCACCCTGACCATCCATTCCTTTCTATTTCTGCTCCCCGGATGCAAGACCTTGTTGGAGAAACTGGCCATTTTCAGGGCATTTTCTGACCCAAACCTTAAGTTTGTATGGATATTTGTGGGCATTTGCAGACATTCAACTAAACCTACTATTTACAAAATCTTAGGATGACAGTAACTTCAGGAGCCACGTGTGGTCTATTTCCCCCTTAAGAACAATTACGTTGGGCGCCTGGGTGGCTCAGTGGGTTAAGCCTCTGCCTTCGGCTCGGGTTATGATCTCAGGGTCCTGGAATCGAGTTCCGCATCGGGCTTTCTGCTCGGCGGGGAGCCTGCTTCCTCCTCTCTCTCTCTGCCTGCCTCTCTGCCTACTTGTGATGTCTCTCTGTCAAATAAATAAATAAATAATAAATAAATAAATAAAAATCTTAAAAAAAAAAAAAAGAACAATTACGTCACATGCGCCAGGGTCTCTGGCGCTGCTGCGCATTTCCTTAGGCTGTTGCTCCTGCGCCAAAATCCCTTTCCACAGGCTACTTCTCACCATCCTTCATGGCACATGCCCTCCACATAAGCTTCCTCAAATCTCTCAGTTGGACTTTATGCCCCACGCCTCTGCTGCCACTGCACTTAGCCCTCCAGACCACCCACCGGAACGTAGTAGAACCCACCATCTCTCCCACTGCCCTGCACCACCAGGTCAAACCAAGATGATTGGACATGGCTCTTGCCCTTGCGTCTATCATGCAGGTCAGAAAGCTCAAACTCACCTGTGTTCATGAGTGATGGCACCACCGCGGCAGGCACATTTCATCTGGGAAGGAACTAAACAGCTTCTCCAACAGGTAATCATTCCCTTCTTGGACAAATCTGAGTTCACAGTACATTTACAAGGAGCCTCCTGCATGCCAGGTGCTGTCCTAGGTATTGCAGAAACAGAAAATAAGGAATAGCTCCTGTCTTCAGGGAACTCAGGCTTCCACAAACTAGATTCCCTCTTTCCTGCCATTGGCCTCAGAAACAGAAACAGGTAACAAGGGCCCTTCTTCTTCCACATGGGAACACTCAGATTATCTGTCACCCAGGAAGTGGAAGGAAGCATGGTCAACACTCCGAATGCAAATCAGGCAATGGGATTAGAGGCAAAAGTAATCTCCAGTGTTAGAAATGAGATGGTAGCCTGGGGCAGGCACACGGGGGATTGACTGTCAAGTAGCGAAAGAGAGCTTTCTGGAAGGATGGCAATGCCCATCTTAATTGGGGTGGTGGTTACAAGGATGTATACATCTTATCAAACTGTATGCTCAGAGTTGCTTTAAAAGGAAACAGGTTCAAGTCCACACACAGGGACTTGCAGTCACTCATTGGGTGTATCACCTCATTTCTTTCTTTTTTTTTTTTTTAAAGATTTTATTTATTTATTTGACAGAGAGAAATCACAAGTAGATGGAGAGGCAGGCAGAGAGAGAGAGAGGGAAGCAGGCTCCCCGCTGAGCAGAGAGCCCGATGCGGGACTCGATCCCAGGACCCCGAGATCATGACCTGAGCCGAAGGCAGCGGCTTAACCCACTGAGCCACCCAGGCGCCCCTATCACCTCATTTCTATTTGTAAATCTCCATTTCTATCTGTAAACATGGTTTGTGAGCTAATTCGATGACTTTCAGGCCCCTTATTTAAATAAATTCTTGCTGTGAACCAGAGACAAAGGAGCTAGCTCCCTGGCTGAAGTGGGCAGGGGCGATCTGAAGGTGTCCTTCCAACCCCTTCCCCTCCTCACAATGAGAGGGCGCCATTGTCTTCAAGCCCCACCTAGCTCTGACAGGCACTGCTTCTGTCTCTGCTGGGGATTTGCCTCAGGCTAAATATATCCCTTCTTCCTCCAAACCATTTGGTTTCTAGATTCCTCTGGAAAGAGTAGGCTTTTGTGCTCCCACAGAAGAGGGAAGCAGGGACAAGAGAAGGGCCATGCCTCTCCTCTCCCTTCCCCTCCTCTTCCTGGTTCATTCCACACAATACCCGCAGCGAGTGTTCAAGAAGTGGCTGCAACACGAGACCTCTCATTAATGGTCAATTCCAGTTACATTAAAGTACTTAATAAAGCCTGGATTACTGGGTCATTAGGTTTCTCGTAATCCCAGTGGCCTTTCAGCAGGGAGAGGCAGAAGGCCTGGCCCTAGGCCTCTAAGCTGAACAGAAAAATTAATGGGTCTTTATGCCCAAGATAGTTGGTCATGGGGAGGGAGGTCACATTTTTAATGTTTCTCTCCTGCTCTGACCAGCCCAACTTCTGCTCATTTTGCTTTTAGAGAATTTATCACTAGTTTCCTGCATTTGGGAACATGAAAACCCTTCTTAACATCCACAAAGCTCAGTTTCTACACTTTTACAGCAAACTTGAGGACACACACACACACCCCTATTATTAGTTCATTAACTTAAAAAATATCTTGATGGATCACAACATGGATAAACACTGAAGGACAGAGTCACCTCTGGAAGAGGCAGGCCGTGTTCAGGACACACCTTGACTTGAAGTCCCCAAGTAGCCATCAGCCCCCGGGGGCCATGCACACCCACCAGCTGGATCTCGCGGAGCACACTCCCATAACCAGCCATGGCGGGCAGGAGCCAATCCCAGAAAAGCCAGTGGATAAACCTTTCACCACTTTCCTTGCGACCTTCGTCCCCTCTCCAGGGTGGTCTGTCTCATGGCTAAAGGAAAAGAGAAGATGTGGCCACAAGTACCAATGGAGTTGAGGAGTAGGTTGACGGTGGGGGAAGGAAGGATAGCCTAGGATCAGAGTCCCAGAGGTTCTAGAACGTACCAGTATAACATGAGCCATTTATGTATTTAACATTTTCTAATGTTTTAGTTTCTAATGTCTAATAACATTTTCCAGTGTTAAAAAGGTAAAAAGAAACAAGTAAAATTAGTTTTAATAATATAATTTGCCCAATATGTCCAAAATATCATTTTGATGTGTAATACTTATAAAAAATTAAGACATTTTAACTTTTTTGTTTTTCCTAAGGCTTTGAATTCAGGGGTGTATTTCACATGGAGAGCACATCTCAGTTCAGACTGCCACATTTCAAGGACTCAATACCCACATGACTAGAGGCTACCCTATTGGTGAGCGTGTACGAGAAAGCAGGGAAATGAGTATAGACTCACCCTCACAGTTCCCAGCAGTGGCGGGCGTGGGTGGAGGGCAGGCAATAGTTGTGGTGGACGCCACCCTCCTGCAGTTCATCACCACTCCCGACAGGCACACCTACTGTGTCCCAGAGCCAGCACTGAGCAGCTCAGGAGCACAGCCTGCACAGACCTGGAGCCCAGCCAGAAGATGTGCAGCACAGTGTCCTATAGACAATACCGAGTGCAGCTTGTGGGCCCAATCCAGGCCATGGAGAAGCTGCATTTGGCTCCCCCCAGTGTTTTTCTTTTTCTTTTCTTTTCTTTTTTTTAAGATTTTATTTATTTATTTGACAGAGAGAGATCACAAGTAGGCAGAGAGGCAGGCAGAGAGAGAGAGAGAGAGAGAGAGAGAGAGGAGGAAGCAGGCTCCCCGCTGAGCAGAGAGCCCGATGCGGGACTCGATCCCAGGACCCTGAGATCATGACCCGAGCCGAAGGCAGCGGCTTAACCCACTGAGCCACCCAGGCGTCCTCCCCCAGTGTTTTTCAATCTCTTGAAGTAGTTGTTGTGTTTATAACCTTGTATTTCCTTCTTGGCTCTTGCAAACACTGCTGTAAGGCCACAGTTCTTGAAGACAGTCCTGGATTTAATCTTGACTCTCCCACTTTTTAGCTGACATTGGATACATTGAACTCTTCATGTGTCTCCTACTATAAAACTGGAGATCACAATACTTCACAGATGTTTGACTTTGGTGAGATGAGGAATTAATTGGCTAGCACAAAGCTGGGTACATAGTAAGTACTCAATAAATTATGGTATTAGTTTTCACTCACAGGAGGCTTGAACTCCATAGAGCCCCTACCACGGTCCTATTTCAGTATGGGAGAATTGGGAAGTATGTGCACAGCAGGAGTTCTCAAAAACAACCCCTTACACACACAGATGTTGGCCAACAGTTCCTGCACTCACAATTTTTAGTTTGTTTCCTTTCTCTATTGCCCACAGGTATGGTTCAACTGAATTAAGCAATCTTCACTACTAAGGCACTACAAATTTTAAAAAGCTTATTTCTGGGAAGGAAAGGGGAAAGCTAGCAATGACATCAGCAGCCCCTCCTGCTAACCTTCATCCTGCTTCCAAGGTGGAAGACTCTTGGAATTGGCACTGAATGCTGCTGGTGAAAGATATTAACGACCAACTTGGACCAAGACTTAGCCATTGTTCGACCCCCATTTTTGTTTTTTGTTTTTGTTTTTGCTTTTTATGGGGGAAATTAAGAGTCAGGGACTTTAAAACATCTAAACCAATCATGTTAAACTCTATACCATGACCCTCTAGCCTGAGGTTCAGCCTTCCTGACCATCTCCACCGCCATAGGCTTTAAATTCAGAAATGTAGGTAGGAGCAAAACATGGGCAGCCAGTCACAGGGAACAGAGGCCACAGAACAGGCCCATGAGGGAGACTAAGGAAAACTCTTCCCAGGCAAACTATTTTCCCATCTTCCCTTTCTGCTCTTTAATGTAAATTGTTAATGTAAATGTTGCTTCTTCATTCCTTTCTACAATTCACATATTGACCATGTGCTCAGCACTGTCTTAGGCATTTTGATCCTCCTATTTTTCAAAATAACTCTTGTCCCCTCTACCACTTTTTCTTTTCTTTTGCATTACTCAGTTTCCTGTTTGTTTTTTGTTTTTTTTTTTTTTGAGTGTCCATGCTTCACTCTCAAGAAAAAGACATGGCTCCTTTCTTTACAATAAACGAGTTGCTCCTGGGGGATTAGAAGAGGGACAGACAGTCTGAGCAGCACCTAGAGAGCCAACATGGAAAAAAAAAAAAAAAAAAAAGGAGCACGTGGGTAGATAATGGAGCAAAGACAACTGCAGGGTTTTTATCTGTGCTCCAGATTTAAGTAACTCTTTTGTTATCAAAAATAACTATGTCAGCATCAATAACCTGCTGATTACAAAATGCATTCTTGGCAGAGAGGGGGAATTAACATCTAATGAACACTTGCCATCTGCCAGGCACTGTGCAAGGCTAATGATTCTCAGTATTTTAGTGGTCAAGGACTCCTCTGGGATTCTTGTGGAGACTATAAAATCTCTCCCTCAGAAAAACTCAAATGAACACAAAATTTTACAAAGAATCACAAGGGCAAACAATGTTCCAAAGCATAATCACAGACTCCAGATTAAAACCCTTTGTGTTAAGCCCTTAGGATCCCAGAGCATGTCATTATTGAGACAAGATACCATTATCCCTACCTTACAGATGAAGGGCCATCCCTAAGGTCACATACTAAACATCAGAAACATTTCAGACAGAGTTGTCTGAACACTACTTGCTGTCCTAGATAAAAATGTCATTTGATTTTTACTGTTATTATAACTGTCACTCCTTATTTTTAAACAAAGAAGTAAGATTATGTGAGAAACTGAAATCTGTGCAAAATATTCCAGACTCAGCCACAGCACATCAGTAAGCTCAGAATTCCCAGGGGTTCTAATCCCATTTCCTATCAGCCAAAAGCCCCACTCCTCCTGAACTCACCTGCCCAGAAAGGAAATAAGCCAAAAAGGTGCTTTTCTTAGCCAGGTTTCATAAGCCTCAGAACAGAAGCAACCTGTCAATAATATCTCAATAAAACTACAGGGAAATTTTTTGAAGAGGCAATCTCTCTTTAAGATAATCTATCAGTCGGGCGCCTGGGTGGCTCAGTGGGTTAAGCCGCTGCCTTCGGCTCAGGTCATGATCTCAGGGTCCTGGGATCGAGTCCCGCATCGGGCTCTCTGCTCAGCAGGGAGCCTGCTTCCTCCTCTCTCTGCCTGTCTCTCTGCCTATTTGTGATCTGTGTCTGTCAAATAAATAAAATCTTTAAAAAAAAAAAAAGATAATCTATCAGTCAAAATGGGAATTGAGAGACCAGTCAAAGCCTATGGATATGAAACAAAAGAAATTTAATTTCAGAATATTATATGAATAACAAAGACAATGCATAGGATTGTTTCTTTACAGTTACATATATATATATGATATATAGTCAAATAAGAATGAAAGACAAAAAATGGTGAAACAGTTAAGGAACCTTGTTTCGCTTGCTGAGCAAGCTCAGGGAGAGCCAAGGGCGACCCCTGCTACGAAAGGCCCTGGGGCGGGAGTGTTTTTCCCAACAGGCTCTGCCAGTCTCCAAGTGTCTGGGGGAGTGCTCAATGGCTCTTCAGCACCCCTGGCTGTGGCCTCGCATACTCTAGTTTCCATGGCAACCCAAGCACTCAGGCTATTATGTACTCACCTCCTCACTAGCCCCTCCACTGACTCTCCATGAGTGGAAAGATGTCAGTTGGCACTGGCTGCCTGAGAAAACTAGCTTTTCCGTGGGGAGTTTTAGATTGGGTTAATTACCACTGGTTTGAAAAGCTTGTCCATTTTAGGGACCCAAATTTTCCCCAAATTCTACAGCAATCTTGCCAAATGCCAATACCCAAGTTTAGATCAAGGTCCTGTCTTCAGTACAAAAGCTTCAGGGTGGAGGGGACAGGGATGAGGATCTCCCTGGGAAAAGGAGTTCTATTTAGAAAAGACCTTCCAGCATTTGTGTGAGGCCTGTACAATGCAAGGAAGCAGTGAGAGTCTAGAGAAGTCTGTTGCCAAAGATGGCTTCCCTGGCTATGCATGGGCCACACGGCTGGTCACTGCAGGGCACAGGTGCAAGGACCACAGGTTCTCTGTATCCAGAGGCTCCTGGGAGGGAAGCTACACAAAACCACCACTGTCCAGGCAGAGAGAAGGGATTTGCTGGCTTCCCTACAACCCAAGAAAACGGCCACCTCTGGATCACCCAGCAGTCACCAGAGTCAACTGCCCTGTACTATACTATTTCCCAAGAGTGCTCCTGAGAAGGACATTTAGGGTGAAGAGTTGGGGAAGGAGCGGCTGCGGTTTGTTTGTTACAATTTGTTAAGTACCAGCTCCTTCAGCATGTGCTAGCACTCAGATACAAAAAAGTACATGGCACTCAGATACAAAAAGGTACAATCAGTATCTTCTAACCTTTCACTGTGGCACTGGAATTTTTCAAACCAGATTCCCTGGTCCCAGGGCAAAAGTCTATCACACTAAAAGGTTAGAAACTCCAGTGTCTATGGTTTTCCCGGTGATCTGAATCGAGGAGGTGCTCTTGTCTTCACGTTTATGCCCGCTGGCACGAAAACACTGCCCTGTGCTGACACCCCATCAGAACCATCACAACCGACCGCAGAAAGAAATGAAATGTTAAAAGCCATAAAAGGAGGGATTTCCAAAGAGACTGTTCCAACATGAAAAATAAACATATCAGATTTTAAAAAAAACTTATAGATTAAAACAACTGTTAAATACTGGCTCAAAAATACCCACCCACCAAGTCAAAAGGGAGACAGTACCCTGCTGTGGCAAATGATAAAGGGCTTTTGTCTTGTAGTTAGTTCCCTGTAAGATTCCACAGGATAGGAACACTTACATATTGCAAGGCAGAAAGTTATGCTGTTTTTCTCTCAAATTTGGATTCCAACTGGATCACAGCTTCAACTAAAAAATGACCTATCATACCCTTTAAGCAAGGGAAAGTATATTTAATAAATAACTTAAATGAAATACACATGCCCAAATTCACACACAAAGTGCCCAAGGGGGCGAGCTACACAAAAGCATGTGTGCGTGGCAAGCACCTCTCCCACCACTGTAGGCCCGGCACACTTCCCTGGGGTACCAACCCATTCAACCAGTGAAAGTCTCCTAAGTCTTAGCTGCCTCCTCAGATAGAAGCCCAGGACAAAGCTAGTGACAGGAAGTATCAGGTCACTGCTCTGCACTCTCCACCTGATGCCACGCCATTCTGGGAGGAACCACTTAGTAAAGAAAGGAAGCTTCGGGTTAGGGAGAACACTATTTCAGTCTGGTCCTATCAAAAGCAGTCTCTGTCTGCATTCACTCGTAGCAGGTGCTTATTTTCTCAATAAGGAAAAGCTAACTGGAAACCTACACAAATAAATTTGCTAACAAGTATTTTTAAGAAAGACATATAAATGTTCTGAGAAAGGGCTTTCTAAGAGGCTTATACTCCTCACCATCTGCTGTTCACAATCCATCGGGCTGGAAGGCCAAATCTTACACTTCTCTTCACTATTGTTGGAGTAGCCAGTGAGACAAGAAGTACGGAAGAGAGGACTGACAGCTGGACACAAAACCAAACCGTGCTCTGCCAGCATCATCCTCCATTTCAGCAGAAATGCAGCTTTTTCAAGAGTTCAAAGATAACAAGTCCCACTTTGCAGGGCAGCCGCTCCCCAGGAGCCTGACTGGGCTCTGGCGCAGGGTGAGGGCAGCTCAACAGCTCCACAGAGCAGGCCCACTCAAACGCTCCCGCCTCTGGCCACACGCCCCCAGGCAGTGAGTGTTTACACCAGATGAAAGCCACACGGCTGCTTACCTCTAACACACATGAACATCCTCAACCCCGTCAAAGCCCCAGCCCCACCTCCAAACTACTCCTTTGCCCACCTTGACAAGGAGAGGGGCGGTGCGGCAACCCTCCTCCAACACTGGTGATCAGCCACAACCGCTTCTAAAGGAGAAAGTGCTCTTTCAAATCCTCTCAGCCCTGCAGAGTGACGCGCCCTTCCTCCCGGGGACGCCAGCTTGCCCTCAGCGGACAGTCTGACCTGCACACCTGATCCCTTAGAAGGATGCAATACAATCCCACCCATCAGCAGTCACCCTGGACACAAAACCAGCTGGTCCCATCCTAGTCACACTCCAGAGTTTCCAGTACATTCAGATATTTCAGGAAATCTCTATCGAGCTGTCAGTGACTTCCCTTGAGTCATAGGGATCTGGCACAGAATATTGGCACCAGAGATGTTTTAGGCAAGGAAAGACTGAATGAAGGCGACGAGTTTGGCAACCGCACAATTACTTTGGCACCACGGAAGAAAGGGGAGAGAGGGAAGGGAGGGAGAAGGGACAAAGTTTAATAACTGACATTTGTTAAAATATGGTATCGTTCTGAATTCTCCTTTTTCAATAACGCAGGTCAAATATCCTACACCCTCAGGTCCAAGAAATTATTTTTATAATTCCAGGAAAGCTGGAAGTTCTTTGGACAAATGGTATTGAGGAATACGGCCTCATGAGATCAAGAGCTTTCCCAAAGCTTATGGTGAAAAAACAAGGGAAAGATATCTGTCTTAGGCATAATTTAGATGACCTATCCAAAAAATGGCTTTAAAAAAACAAATAGCAAATTAACAAGAAACAACCAAAATAACACCCATACTATCAAAACAGAGAGAAGCCCCAAGTATCAGTTAAAAATAATATCAGTCCACCAGGACTGACAGCACTTTAAAAAAAAACAAACAAAAACTGGTAGTTGAGAGAACTTTCAGATTTTTAAAAATAATATCTGCTAAAACAAATTCATGGAATGAGCACTGGAGCCCAGCTGGTTCTGCCCATTTACTGTGCTATGTGAGCAGGCTGGCTGCTTAGTGGTTTCCCCACAATGCTTTCAAAGACAAGAGAAAGAGAGATGCCAGCACCCATTCAGGAGACAGAGTCTGCAGACATTATCCAGTGAGTGCGGTTAGAGGTATCAGTCAGGTCACAGGATTAGTTGACTTTCACAATGCTAAACGCAGCAAGCTGCAAGTCCAAGCTTCTCTGTGAGCAGTAATGACGTCTGGCCCACTAAAGAGGAAATTCCGGGTGGACAACAGGAGCACTCTGGATTCTTCAGAGGAATCCTAGGTTGAAGAAAAAACAAGAATATTAAGCACATTCATAAATATTTCTTTTTGCAATCATCCCACCTGAAAGCTAGCGAGGCTGTACTTAATATTTTCTACAAACTGAGGATTAAAGAGCTTAACTGAGAATTTGTGACTTCTACCAAGTAAACATTACTTTGTCTATGTGCTTTAATCTCAATGCATTAAAACAACTTCATGGCAATAACAGTTACCGCTGTACTAAGTGCACATTTTGCACCAGACTCTGCTCTGAGTTCCCTGTGTACATGATCTCATTTAACTTCACAACAATCTGTACATGGGATAAAGCTCTTGCCATGTTACAAGTGAAGAATCTGAAGCCTACACAAATTAACTTTCCCCAAGATAAATAAATACAAGCAAAAAGCTGGGAGTTGAACCAAAGCCTAAGTGAATGCAGAGCTCCTGGCCTTCCCACCACTATGCCTCTTGCCAGCAAATGTTTACTAAATGCCTAGTACATGCAAGGTACTGTCAGCACCAGGAGGAAGAGAAGAAAACAGGAAGTCACAAACCTATTCTTAAGTCTGGCCCTTGTCTTCCAGAAGAGAAACTATCTACAGATACCAGACAATACATGTGAAGTCAATAACTATAATAAATCATACTAAATGTCAACGTTTTAGTACCATCAATAAGCAATGGAAAAGGTACATCTGGCTGGATTAGCTAAAGAAGGTTTCAAAGAGGAGGTATGGTTTAGGTTGGGCTTTCAAGAATGGGTAAGGTTCTCACTACTGGCATACTGAAATAATGCCCATTAATAAGAAAATAATGAAAATAATGCCCATTAATAAGAAGGTGCTAAATCGGGAGTTCTCATCTGGGAGTAAGGTTGCCCTCTCCTCCCCAGAAGATACCTGGCGATGTTTGGAGGCATTCCGGTTGTCCGAACTGAGGGAAGAAGGGTGTCCTGGCATCTACTGGGTAGAGACCAGGGGAAGCTGCTAACCATGGTACAATGTACAAGGCAGCTCCCCACGACAAAGATCTGACCCAAAATGTCCACAGTGCCACATCAAGAAGCCCTGTGCTAAAGAAATGCCTTTATGGAATATGTGCTTGATGATGTTAATAAAATTACATTATTGCCTTCAAATAATATTGCTTTTACAAGATCACCATCAAAAACCTCCAGTTATATTCATTGCATAAAAGAATTAGATGGCAGGTAAGTGGATCTGTGGCCTTGGAAACTGGAAGAGAGTTCAGATCTGGAGATTCTGGTCTGGGAGCAGATACCCTACAGAGAAAATAGAGCTGTGGGTTAGCCCAAGTTGCTGAGAGGTAAAAGCAAGAGCAAAGATAAGCAGAGAATTCAAGAGAGAACACTTAAAAACACAAAGAGGAGGGGTGCCTGGGTGGCTCAGTCACTGAAGCGTCCAACTCTTGGTTTCACTTAGGTTGTAATCCTGGGCTGGGGAGAGTGAACCCTTCATTGGGCTCTGGGCTCTGCACGAGGTCTTCTTGTCTGTCTCCTTCTGCTCCTCCTCAACCCCACTCACGTACTCTCGCTCTCAAATAAATAAAATCTAAAAAAATTAATAAAATGAAGAGGGGAGGGGTAGGCCAGCAGTAGTAAGCTACCACAGAGATGGAAAAGTCACAAGGAAGAACAAGAATAAGGTAGCATCATAACAACCAAGGCAAGCCTTTCGGGCTGTAGGAGGTGACCAAGGAGAGAACAAAATGGAAATGTCACTGCCTAATCTAATTCCAAGTGTTCGTTATCTGTAGACCCCCACTTTTCTGAATCACTAACATTTTTTTTTTTTTCTAATTTTAAAGTAGGCTCCATGCCCAATGTTCAGGGCAGGGGGACTGAACTCAACCCTGAGATCAAGAGTCACATGCTCTGTTGACCAATCCCAGCTGGGCGCACCTGATTCACTAACATTTTTGAGAATCTAATAAAACTATACATTCTGTCCTCCAAAAAGGCACCTACACATAAAATGACATCAACAATATCAGGAACTTGAGGGGTGCCTGGGTGGCTCAGTGGGTTAAGCCACTGCCTTCAGCTCAGGTCATGTTCTCAGGGTCCTGGAATCGAGCCTCGCATCAGCCTCTCTGCTCAGCAGGGAGCCTGCTTCCCTCTCTGTCTGCTTCTCTGCCTACTTGTGATCTCTCTCTCTGTCAAATAAATCAATAAAATATTAAAAAAAAAAAAAGAAAAAACAATATCAGGAACTTGATCAGAGCCCTTAGGAGGTCCACACAACAGCTCAAGAATCCCGGCTTTAAATCTTTTTTTTTTTTTTTTTTAAATTTTAAAGATTTTATTTATTTATTTGTTAGAGAGAGAGAGCACGAGCAGGGGGAGGGGCAGAGGGAGAAGCAGGCTCCCCGCTGAGCAAGGAGCCCAATGTGGGACTCGATCCCAGCACCCTGGGATCATGACCTGAGCCAAAAGCAGATGTTTAACCGACTGAGCCACCCAGGTGTCCCTGCTCTAAATCTTCTTGCTAAAATGAACTTGGCTTATTTCCTTAATACATTTCTCTCTCCTCCAAGTATAACTATCAATATAAAAAGACTACCATTTCTTGATTCTTTTTTATTAAGATTTTATTTATTTATTTGAGAGAGAGCATGAGTGAGAGAGATCACAGAGGGAGAGGGAGAAGATTCCCTGCTAAGCAGGGAGCCCAACGCAGGGTTCGATCCCAGGACCCTAGCATCATGACCTGAACCGAAGGCAGATGTTTAACTAACTGAGCGGAGCCACTCAGGCTCCCTTTTTATTATTTTCAAAAAGGAAAGGTATATATGTCTGATACAAAACAATGTATACTTTTTTTAAAACTTTTTTTTTTTTAAGATATTATTTATTTATTTGAGAGAGAGAGATCACAAATAGGCAGAGAGGCAGGCAGAAAGCGAGGAAGGGAAGAAGGCTCCCTGCTGAGCAGAGAGCCCAATGCGGGACTCAATCCCAGGACCCTGAGATCATGACCTGAGCCAAAGGCAGAGGCTTAACCCACTGAGCCACCCAGGCGCCCCAAAACAATGTATACTTTAAAAATAACTTACGCTTAGTTTTAATTCACCAACACCCATGTAGAAATACTTAGACACACATAACTCAAACACCCAACTCCCCTCAGACAGCCCTGCCTACAAGTCAGAAGCAAGATGGAAAGAAAAAAGTGCTAAGATAATTCATTCAAGGATAAGGACTGAGACCATACCAAAATCTAATCTTCTAGAGAAGAATAAAGATTTCTCCATAAGGACTGGACGTTAGTTATCTTCCTACTGCTGATGTCTCAAATCATAATTACGTTCCTGTCTCAGCAGTAAAAAGCACATGTCAAACCAGGGATCACTTCATCTGCCGTGTTCTATCTAATCGTAACAATTGCTACTTGTTAATGCTTCTAAAACATTATTTCAATTAAGACTCATAAGAAATCTGTGAACTCAATATAACTATTATCCTTATTTTCAGAGGAGGAGAAGGGCTCAGAGAGAATGAATGGTTTTCCTGGGCCAGAGGAATGATGACTCAAATCAGGTCTAACAGCAAATCCCCTGGTCCTCCCCGTGGACCACACGGCTTCTTCAGAGGAAAGTACAGCAGCTGCTGCCTTTTACCAGAAGAGCCTGGGGCAACTGGCACTCTCCACGCCAAATAATCTTTTTTATCCTAAGTATTCTCAAAAATATGTTGTATGGAAAAAAAAATATGTTGTACGATATGATTTCCAGGGTCCGTCAGCTGTTTATTAGCTAGAAAGCCTCACTGAAGTCTACACAGAAAAAGAACATAGCTATTCCATGTTTATGGAGCATATTCTTAGCACTTCTGTACTTGGTTTCACAAATTAGTTTACACTTGCTTTTAATTTGCTTAACAAGTGTTCTTAAGATCTCTTTCACATGTGTCCCATCTGTCCAAGAATGCAGGGACTGTGTGGGTCTGTCTTCACAGTTCTACCCCTCAGCACCTGGGACAGTGCCGAGCAGATGATCAAGAACCATCTGCTGAAAAAGACCCAGCCTGGCAACCTGATGTTGCTTCTGACACTGGGAATTCAAACACTACGACTGACGGACTAGACGCAGAAAGGACTTACGCTTGGTAAAAACACAGAATAAGTAAAGTCAGTACCTTTTTTCCCTTCTTTCTTCCCCTCAGGCCATTTCAATCTTGTTGGTGTCATCGTGACAGCTGGAGAGCCAGAAAATAACTGTAACAAGAACATTTTATAGTGGTTTAAATCTGCTAATGTCATTCCTACAGACAGACTTTACTAACAGAATTATTCGCTTGTTCAATTTCCATGTGAAGAGTTTTACTGAGGCTGATTATATTTATATATCATTAGTCTTAACTGATTTTATTGCTGGCTTAATGAAGCCCGCACGTGTGGGGCCCCTAGAAGGACTACCCAACAGATACCACAGTGCCAGCCAGGCCCAGCTCAATGGTACCGGCCCCACAGAGTCTCCCAGCAGGAACTATTCCCTTCAGCACTGTTTGTGGAGGTCCTTCACTGTATTTGGCATCACAGCATATGACTGGCTATATCCTTCTGGAACTCCACGTGTTTGTTTTGACCATCAGCATAAATGAAAGGATTTAGAAAAAGGCACCAGAGAAACACAGTAAAACAGGCAACAGTATATCAATATTTCTCCTTTCTACAAATGTACACAAAGAGGAAGGCCAAAGAACAGTATCTTACTAAGTTCATATTTTCTTTGCTGGCTCTCTTCAATTCACCAATGGCTACAGATTCCGGAGTAGGATACTTGTTTTTCTTTTCTGACATCATCTGATTTCCCAGGACCTTCCGCTGATTTAGGAAGAGAAAATATGTGATTTATAAAGATCTACTGTATCTGTATTGTAGCTAAACTGGCTGGTCTTTAAATCTATAGTTTCTTAGTTTAAAAAAATTTCAGATTTCAAATAAATTTCAGATTTCTGATAAATTCTCCCAGGCTGTCTTATACAAGGGAGGCCAAAGCATGTTACAAAAAATTCTGAAATCATTGCCTGCCTTTTTAGGTGATCCCTTTTCCTCTACATTTGAAATACCTGAAATATAAGAAAGTTTTATAGTTCATTTTTTTTTAAGATTTTATTTATTTATTTGACAGAGAGAGATCACAAGTAGGCAGAGAGGCAGGCAGAGAGAGAGAGAAAGGAGGAAGCAGGCTCTCCGCTGAGCAGAGAGCCCGATGCGTGACTCGATCCCAAGACCCTGAGATCATGACCTGAGCCGAAGGCAGCGGCTTAACCCACTGAGCCACCCAGGCGCCCCTTTATAGTTGATTTAAACTAGCTAATGCAGGCAAGTTACAGTGTGCTTCTAAGACCATTAAAAAAAAAAAGTTATTTAGCAGTATAATTTTTTTTTAAAGTTTTATTTATTTGACAGAGAGAAAGAGCACAAGCAGTGGTAGCAGGAGAGGGAGCAGCAGCCTCCCCGATGAGTAGGAAGCCAGATGCGGAACTCGATCCCAGGACCCTGAGATCATGACCACAGCCAAAGGCAGTTGTTTAACCAACTGAGTCACTGAGGCGTTCCTAGCAGTATAATTTTTTTACTCAAAGATGTATTGTCCCTGGCAGCTGTTAAGAGCCCCCTCCCGACTCAGGGATACTTCTGCTAGGTCCACTCTAAGTCTGCTTCCCTGTCATGTCTTTGTACAGGATTAGAAAACTTGGAGAAAGTCTTTAAGAGTTTCTAATATAACACAAGAGCGTACAGGCCATCTTAAGGGGGTCACATGACTATACTGTCATTCAGAGCACAACTAAAATCGCTTTCATCTCTGAACAGCTTAGAAGCTGACATAACCTACTGTAATAGCTGATAGTGACAATTCTACCATCTTTAGGGAAATCTTCCCTTTTTTCTTCTTAGAGAATAAGTTTAAATCCCCAGAAAAGAACTTAACAAAGCTAGAACATGAAACTCTGCAATATAAATCTTAGCAATTTTTTTAAAAGATTATTTACTTATTTATTTGACAGAGAGAGACAGCGAGAGAGGAACACAAGCAGTAGGAGTGGGAGAGGGAGAAGCAGGCTTCCCAAGGAGTGGGGAGCCCAAGGCAGGCCCCGATCCCAGATGCTTAATGACTGAGCCACTCAGGCACCCCTCTTGGCAGCAATATTAGGAATATTCCAATATAGGGGCACCTGGGTGGCCCAGTGGGTTAAAGCCTCTGCCTTTGGCTCAGGTCATGATCCCAGGGTCCTGGGATGGAGCCCCACATCGGGCTCTCTGCTCTGCAGGGAGCCTGCTTCCTCCTCTCTCTCTCTGCCTGCCTCTCTGCCTACTTGTGATCTCTCTCTGTCAAGTAAATAAATAAAATCTAAAAGAAAGGGAATATTCCAATATAATAAATTATTTACATGAGAGAAATTCTGGAGGAAAAACTCTAGCCCAAAAAAGGGATCAAAGAAGAATATAAATCGAATAGCTAAAACACAGAAAAGCTGGAAAAATGAGACTACTACATCTTCCTTTCAGAAATCAGCTATCCCCTCAGTAAGCTGAAATGGGGATGCCAGGAGCCACAGGACCGGCTGTAAAGCTTCTAATGAACATTTTTAAAAAAGATTTTATTTATTTATTTGAGAGAGAGAAAGAGCAAGAGAGAACACAAACAGGGAGGAAGGAGAATAAAGGAGGAGAGGGAGAAGTGGGTTCCCCACCTGAGCAAGGAACCCCATGTGGGGCTCCACCCTGAGATCATGACCTGAGTCAAAGGCAGCTGCCCAGCCAACTGAGAAACCCAGGAGCACCTCTAATGAACCTTCACTTTTTTCATTTTTTTTCCATTTCTTTTTTTCAAATTTTATTATGCAGTATTAGCCACCACACAGTACATCATGAGTTTTTGACGTAATGTTCCATGATTCATTATTTCCAACAAACTTTTAAAAAGACATTTCAGGGGCACCTGGATGGCTCAATTGGTTAAACATCTGACTCTTGGTTTCGGCTCAGGTCTTGATCTCAGGGTGGTGAAATCGAGCCCCAAGTCGGGCTCTGCACTTGGTGCAGAATTTGTTCAGTGCAGAATCTGTTGGAGATCCTCTCCCTCTTCCCCTCCCCCAGCTCTCTCACTCTCTCTCTGAAATAAATAAAATCTTTTTAAAAAGGGGAAAAAAAGGAAAGTATCTCCTTAAAAAAAAAAAAAAAAGATATTTCATTACCCGATCACTATTGAGCAAAAACAATTTTCTATTAATAGCTCAAAAGTCTCTTCATTCATAATGAAAAAATCCTGTTTCATAAAATTCGTTAACATTTATATTTAAAATTACTGTTCTAAAATGTCTTATACTGATAGGATTATAAGCTCTTTTATAATTCTAAAGTCCTAAATTCTCTCTCCATAAAGAAATGGGCAGCTGCCAAGAGGATACTCCATATTCACATTTTAAGCCACATTAAGCAATACATCTAGAGCCACTGCAGAACTTTCTTTCACTAGGATGAAAAAACTACACCCCTCTAGCTTCAGTTAAAGAAATATTTGACTAACAACTTTTTAGTTTATTTGACTAATAGCTTTTTTGTTATCAATCAGCTCAATGACAGGAAGTCAGAGGGAATGACAGACTTCCAAATAAAATGAACCAAGAAGGATATTCATTTTATGAACGACATGTCGCAGGTGAATATACTGCTAGGGTTCTAGAAAAATAAATGAATTTCTAATTATAGTAAAATACATATAAGACAAAACTTACCATTTTAGCCATATTAAGTGTCTAGTTGAGCAGCATTAATTCCATCCATACTGTTGTGCATCACCACCAGCCATCTCCAGAACTTTTGCATCTCCCCAATAGAAGCTGGATACCCACTAGACAATAATTCCCAGTTCCCCCCATACTCTTAGCCCCTGACAACCACCATTCTACTTTCTTTCTCTATGAATTTGACCATTCTAGTTATCTCATATAAATGGAATCATATAGTACTTGTTCTTTGTGACTGGTTTATTTCATTTAACATAATGTCCTCAAGGCTCATCAATGTTGTAGTATATGTTAGAATTTCCTTTCTTTTTAAGGCCAAATGATATTCAATTGTATGTATATACAATATTTTGTTTATCCGTTCACTTGTCAGTAGATACTTGGGAGTGGCTTCCACCCTTCACTTACTGTGAATAATGCTGTTACAAACCTAGGTGTGCAAACATCTGTTTATGTCCTTGCTTTCAATTCTTTTGGGTGCATACCGAGAAGTGGAACTGCTGAATATTAAACTTTTTGAGGAACTGCCATCCTGTTATCCATGATAGATACACTGTTTTACATTCCCACCAACAGCGCATGAGGGTTTCCAATGTCTCCACATCCCCACCAACAAGTGTTATTTTCTGGCTTTTTCCATAATAGTCATCCTACTGTGACTTGCTATCTCACTGTGGTTTTCATTTGCATTTTCCTAAAGATTAAGTGATACTGAGCATCTTTTCATTTGCACATCTTCTTGGGAGAAATGTCTAAGTTCTTTGCCTATTTTTTAATTTTTTTTCTTGTTTTTGTAAGAGTTCATTATATATTCTTGACCTTAACTCCTTCTCAGACATATGTCTTACAAATGTTTTGTTCCATTCTGTGAGTTGCCTTTTCATTCTGTTGATCACAAAGCAAATTTTGATGGTAAGCAAGACTAATGCCTCAGAGGCTACTGGCCCCCACAGAACTGAGAGTGAATTCTAAATTTCTATTAATGATAATAGCTAAGACCAAAATGAGATTTAGATAATGTAGCAATGGTTAATAACTGCAGCTTAAAGAAAAAAAATATATTTTTATATATATTTTTAGAAAATATATATAAAATTTTCTTAAAATATATATAAATATATATATTAATTTTATTTTTCATTTTAATCAGAGCTCCTTACTCTTGCTGGATTTATAGATTTTAATAATGTTAAAACAATTTTTTTTAAAGATTTTATTTATTTATTTATTTGACAGAGAGAAATCACAAGTAGACGGAGAGGCAGGCAGAGAGAGAGAGGGAAGCAGGCTCCCCGCTGAGCAGAGAGCCCCATGCGGGACTCAATCCCAGGACCCTGAGATCATGACCCGAGCCAAAGGCAGCGGCTTAACCCACTGAGACACCCAGGCGCCCTTGTTAAAACAATTTTAAAAAGAAAAACAGCAGAACACAGAACGGTGCTTAATCTCTCTCCAAGTTAACCAGAACCTTGCCTTAGTTTATGCCTGAAAATTCGAACCCCATTATCATGTTATCTACTGCCATCTGATGGCAATATGCAGTAGCTACAAGTTCAGATAGTCCACAAGGATGTGTAAATCAAACAAGCATAACGATGGCATCAACAGCACAGAAGCTGATATTGTATTTGTTTTAAAAAAAATTTTTTTAAGTAATTTGATACAAAGGAAGAGAATATACAACTGGATTAAAATGTTAAGCTTACAAAAATTTCAGCTACCTAAAACTCACTAGCCTATTGGAAAATCCATTTCCTAACCATTTCTATAAGACTGTCAACTCCCTCACTTCTCCATAGCTTCTGCAAATTGTGCAGTGAACCTTGTGGCACAAAGCAAAGAACTCTCCACACTGCTCAGGAATGGGGACTCTGTCCTCAGTCCCAAAGAAAAGAAAGGACCTTTCTTTTACTCTCTAATCGTACAGCCCCTTCTCCAATTTGAAACACAGCAAAATGCTATAAAAATTAAAAGTTTTTCCAAATTCTATCTTTATCTTCTTACAAATGAACCCTTTACAGGATCCCAAAGAATAGAAGAAAACTGTTTATGCCTAAAAAAAGTCAGACTGTTAAGCTTTCTCAAAGTCAATGCTAAAATGACAGCATGGCATACCAACCTTAATAAGGCCACTGAAGGAACGTGAACGGGCTCTTTTCTGTACCCGAGGAGTAGAAGATTCTCGCCCTGGCGTTTGGGTCACAGACTGTTTATTAAACTAAGAAAAAACAAACATTTTATTATTATTTCCCCCCATCATGAGCTAGGATTCTATGACAATCAATAGCTAAGTGTAAATATCCAGACAAGTCCAAGAATAAGTAAGTCTGTACACATATGGATTAGTAGGTTAGAAAGCAAATCTCAAAGGCAGAAATCATGTTGCCAAAAAAGTCAAAATTTATTAAATTACTCTAAGGAGATGGCACTTTATTTTCCTTTTTCTTATGTACTACGAAATTGGAAGTATTACCCCTATTTTACAGATTAGGAAACCAAAACCCAGAGAGTTACGTAATTTGCCCACGATCTCAGCTGGTAATCAAGATTTTTTGGCAGAAAGTATCTTGGACATAGAGAGTGACTAGCACAACTAAAACAGTTCTTAATTTAAAATAAATTGCATGCAGAATAAAGAAGTTACTAAAGCTCTTTAAACGGACATCTATCATGATTGCTTGCCAGTATTATCAGAGGAAATACATCAAAATAAAAAGTGATTAATTTTATCAATATCAGCTGTCTGTTTGATAGTATCTAACATGGAGAAATGCAAGATATAAAACACTGTATTGTCTCTATGTGGAAAACCCAGAAGTCTCCACCCCCAAATTACTAGAATTCGTATAGCAATTCAGTAATGTGGCAAGATACAGTATCAATGCACAGAAATCAACTGCTTTCTTACACACTAATAATGAAGCCGTAGAAAGAGAAATTGGAGAATTGATTCCATTTACAATAGCATCAAAAACCCTAAGACGGGGCGCCTGGGTGGCTCAGTGGGTTAAAGCCTCTGCCTTCGGCTCAGGTCATGATCTCAGGGTCCTGGGATCGAGCCCCACATCGGGCTCTCTGCTCAGCGGAGAGCCTGCTTCCTCCTCTCTCTGCCTGCCTCTCTGCCTACTTGTAATCTCTGTCTGTCAAATAAATAAATAAAATCTTTAAAAAAAAAAAAAAGATTCTCCAATTTAAAAAAAAAAAAAAACCCTAAGACACCTTGGAATAAACCCAACCAAAGAGGTGAAGGATCTATACTCTAGGAACTTATGAAAGAAATGTAAGAAGACACAAAACAATGGGAAAACATGGGACGCCTGGGTGGCTCAGTTGGTTAAGCAGCTGCCTTCGGCTCAGGTCATGATCCCAGCGTCCTAGGATCAAGTCCCACATCGGGCTCTTTGCTCAGCAGGGAGCCTGCTTCTCCCTCTGCCTCTGCCTGCCTCTCTGTCTGCCTGTGCTCGCTCTCTCGCCCTCTCTCTCTGACAAATAAATAAATAAAATCTTTAAAAAAAAAAAAGAAAAAAGGAAAACATTCCATGCTTGTGGATCAGAAGAAAAAACACTGTTAAAATGTCTATGCTGCCCAGAGCAATCTATACTTTCAACGCCATTCTGATCAAAATACCAATGGCATTTTTCAAAGTAATGGAACAAACAATCCTAAAAACTGTATGGAACCAAAGAAGACCCCAAATCGCCAAGGAAATGCTGACAAAGAAAAACAAAGCTGGGGCATCATGCTGCCTGATTTCAAGCTCTATTACAAACCTGTGATCACCAAGACAGCATGGTACTGGCACAAAAACAGACACATAGACCAATGGAATAGAATTGAGAGCCCAGATATGGACCTTCAACTCCATGGTCAACTAATCTTCGACAAAGCAGGAAAAAGTATTCAGTGGAAGAAAAACAGTCCCTCTTCAATAAATGGTGCTGGGAAAATTGAACAGCTATATACAAAAGAATGAAACTGGACCATTCCCTTACACCATACACAAAGATAAACTAAATGGATGAAAGACCTCAATGTGAGACAGGGATCCATCAGAATCTTAGAGGAGAATATACGCAGTAACCTCTTTGACATCGGTCACAGCAACTTCTTTCAAGACACAAGTCCAAACGCAAGTGAGACAAAAGCGAAAATGAAATTCTGGGGCTTCATCAAGATAAAAGGCTTCTGCATGGCAAAGGAAACAGTCAACAAAACAAATAAGCAACCCACAGAATGGGAGAAGATATTTGCGAATGACACTACAAAGATCTATAAAGAACTTCTCAAACTTAACACCCAAAAAACAGATAAGTCAAAAAATGGGCAGAAGACAGGAGCAGACACTTCCCCAAAGAAGACATACAAATGGCTATCAAACACATGAGAAAGTGTTCTCATCATTAGCCATCAGGGAAATACAAATCAAAACCACACTGAGATACACCAGTTAGAATGTCAAAAACTGACAAGGCAAGAAACAACAAATGCTAGAGAAGTTGTGGAAAAAGGGGAACCCTCTTACACTATTGGGGGGAATGCAAATTGGTGTAGTCACTTTGGAAAACAATGTGGAGGTTCATCAAAAAATTAAAAATAGAGTTACCCTATGACCCAGCAATTACACTACTGGGTATTTAGCCCAAATATACAGACATAGTGAAAAGAAGGGCAATATACACCTCAATGTTCATAGTAGCAATGTCCACAATACTCAAAATCTGGAAAGAGCTAAGATGCCCTTCAAAAGACGAATGGATAAAGAAGATGTGGTCCATATACACAATGGAATATTACTCAGCCATCAGAAAAGATGAATACCCAACTTTTGCATCAACCTGGATAGGACTGGAGAAGATTATGCTAAGTGAAATAAGTCAAACAGAGAAAATCAATTATCATATGGTTTCACTTATTTGTGGAACATAAGGAAGAGCATGGAGGACACTAGGAGAAGGGAAAAATATAGGGAGAGAAATCGGAATGGGAGAAAAACCATGAGAGACTATGGACTCTGGGAAACAAACTGAGGGTTTTAGAAGGGAGAGGAATGGGAGGGATGGGTGAGCCTGGTGATGGGTATTAAGGAGGGCATGGACTGCATGGAGCACTGGATGTTATACACAAACAACGAATCATGGAACACTACATGAAAAACTAATGATGTACTACTGTATGGTGACTCACAACACAATTTTTAAAAAACCACTGTATTGTCTTATTTAATGCTTTGATTAGCCATTCATCTCCCCAGTTAAAAAAATAATGACCTAGTACTTAATTCTTCTATATATCTGCTTTTTCTAACTATAGTTTTTAAATACGTGAATTGTAAATTTGTAAATTTTTATCCATTCAGATTCAGTTTTGGAGGTTTAAAAAATTACAATTTTCATACATATTATATGGTTACCAAAAAGTTCTCAAAGTTAATTATCAGAAAATTTAGTCACTTCTAAAGAGCTTAGAAAGCAAGCATCCCTCCTGGATATATTGAGACAACTGACAAACCATCATTTCTGATAATGTTGGCCAGGTACAATAAGAGGGGCTCTCTTGTATCCAGCTGGCTGGAGCATCCATAGTTTCCTAGGAAGCTGTTTATCAATGTGTGTCCAATGTCTTTTCAAAACACATACTGTGGTCCCCCTTTATTCATGATTTGCTTTCTGAGGTTTGTTACCATAATCAACCACAGTCCAGAAGCAGATGGTCCCCCTTCTGATGTATTTTCAGAAGGTTAGTAGTAGCTTAATGCTATGTCACAATGCCTATATATCATTCAGCTCACTTCAGCTAATCACATAAGCATTTTACCATTTTTTAAAAAGATTTTATTTATTTATTTGACAGAAAGAAATCTCAAGTAGGCAGAGAGGCAGTCAGAGAGAGGGGGGGAGGCAGGCTCCCCGCTGAGCAAAGAGCCCAATGAGGGGCTCGATCCCAGGACCCTGGGATCATGACCCAAGCCAAAGGCAGAGGCTTCCACTGAGCCACCCAGGCGCCCCAAGCATTTTATCATCTTACATCATCACAGGAAGGATAGTATAGTAAAATATTTTGAAAGAAAGAACACATTCACATAACTTTTATTATAGTATACTGTTATACTTGTTCTATTTATTAGTTACCATTGTTAATCTCGCACTGTGCCTAATTTATAAATTAAACTTTATTATAAGTATGTATGTATTAAAAAAATCATACATCCATGGTTTTCAGGCATATACTGGGGGGTCTTGGAATGCACCCCCCACAGATAAGGGGCAGGAATGACTGTATTAAAAAATACACATCACCTATGAAGTCCTTACTCAAAAACTAACTAACTAAATAAAACTAATTGGTATTCAGATCAAGTTTCTAGAATTGGATCTAACTACAAATTTATCATAAATACAGTGAACTGAGGAACATGTTCAATACCACCACAAGGGTGCAACCAGCAAAATCTAGACTGTGGAAAACAATCTATATGGTTTCTTTCACACATAAAGGGGAGAGAGAGAGAGGGAGAGAGAATATGTGACTATGTGTATTTAAACATGATGTAGTAACCTGGATTATATCCTGACACAGAAAAAGGGCATTAGCAAAAAAAACTTCTAAAATCTGAATAAAATCTCTAACCTTAATAGTAATAGACCAATGTTAATTTCTTAGTATTAACAATGTTAACATTAGGAGTGAAGGGCTCCTTGGTAAAGGATACATGAGAATTCTTTGTACTATCTTTGCAGTTTTTCTCTAAACCTAAATTGTCAAACTTTAGATCATTCAAACAGGGGCACCTGGGTGGCTCAGTGGGTTAAAGCCTCGGCCTTCAGCTCAGGTCATGATCCCAGGATCCTGGGATCGAGCCTCCCAGGATCGGGCTCTCTGCTCGGCAGGGAGCCTGCTTCCTCCTCTCTCTCTCTGCCTACTTGTGATCTCTGTCTGTCAAATGAATAAATAAAATCTTTAAAAAAAAAAAATCATTCAAACAAACTTTGGCAATTTTTTAGGGGGAAAACAAAAAGAGGGGAGAGAAAGAAGGACCTATACATTAACAGGGACCCAAAAGCTATATCCAGAAAAAAAAAAAAAAATGCATACCCTTTGGTCATGCCACTTCTAGGAAAACTCTGCAATGAAAATGCCTATGAAAATTTATAAGCTAAAAAATAATCTAATTCCCAAATATATCCAATAGTAGGTAAACTGTATACACATTAGGTTATATGTGATGAAATATTACACAGCATTAAAAATGTTCACAGCCTTTTAACGACATGGGACATGATCATGATATAATGTTAAAAGGATGGGAATTTTTAAAACTGAATATATATTATGACCTCAAACAAAAGAAAAAATGTTAAATACATATATTCATGGAAAGAAAACACTCATAGAAGAAAATACTCCAAAACTTTTATCAGTGGTTATCTCAGGATGATTACAGGTGATTTTTCTTCTTTACACTCTTCTGGAGGTTGCACTGCTTCTATAGTGAATATTTACTATTCTTATAATCACAGAGAGAAAAATCAGGAAATAGTAAAAATTATAGTTTCACCAAGACAAAGTGGCAGTATTTTAAATGTAGGCAAGGAGTTCACAAGGAAGCATGAGAAAATGTTTATGCTATAATGTTTAGTGAAAAAGAGAGAGAAAAGAAAGTATGTGGTATGACCCAAACTATGCAGAAATTTATTGACAGGAAAAAGTCTGAAATACCGAAAAGGTAAACCCTGGTGGGATGAATCCTCATGATGTCCTATTTTTCTAAAAAGAGCAAAAATGATGTTAGTTTTTCCTTTGTATTATCTCTAACCCTCTGCTTTCTTGATGACAAAAGTCATGACACTTGGCCCTGAACTGTTGTCTTAGTTTCCAACAAGAATTAAATCACTTCACCACTTTGAAACTGCAGTAATACTCAGCCAACACCCTTGAGAATTCCAGTCATAACACGATTTGCTAAATCTCAAAGTAACTTCAAAGAGCGTAACAGAAAACTTCTCTTGAAGGACTCTATCAATTGTTAAGAACAGCTCAGTTCAACATTTTTCTGAGCACACGGTTTTGTCTGGCCCTAAGCTTCAGATTAGGCATAAAAAAAATAAAAACACAGACTTCCCTCAAGAAGGTCCAGTTGAATAAGAAGTCAAGAGGCTGACTATGCCCGTTCAGCTAAAATTCAAGAGGGACTGAGACAAAACAAATTTCCCAAGAAAGAAACTAATGAAGTCATGGGGATTTACTCAAACTACACTTTAGTCTCAAAATGGCAAATGAGAGACCAATTTTGCTTCCATTAGCTCCAAAATAAACAAACTTAGCTACCAGAATTTCTACTTTCTAATATCGAACTAGGTCCCTGAATTTACACAGTGTTTTCTGACTCATTAGTAAGAACTACCACTTTTGCTCTACTGTGCCAGCCACTTCAGATAGACTCTAATCCTTATATAGTCATGAAACATAGATATTTCAATTACTATTTAAAAAACAAGGAAATTGACATCAGAAAGAATAAATTATTTGCCAAGAAAATCTGAAGGATTTAAACGTTGGAACAATATATTGCAACTGCTGGTTCTCTCTCAGCATGCTTGGTACATGACCAAAATTCGAGAAACTCTAACCATACTAGGATCCTTCTGTTTAACTCTAAAAATCCAAGAGCCTCCACTCCTTTCTTTAATGGGACAGTAGTTCAGAGACTGCCATTGAGGTTTCACTGACAAGTCTGCTTTCCTGGCCAAGCCAAGCTTGGGCCAATAAGAGCCAAAAATTAAATGAGATTCTTAGCAGTATTCGTTAGTGATTCCACAACCTTGATCACATTCCAAAGCCCCACCACTGTTTCCCTGCCTTCGGGTACCTGTCTAATAAGTTGTTTCTTCTTTGCTGACTCTGGCATATTGTGAACATGTTGGAACAACTCTCTCAATGCCTCTTCCGTACGCTGCTGGGTCTCCTCCTGGTGAGAGCAAGAATCTACCCAATTCCGTTTCTGAGATTTTGTCAATTGGAAGGACTTAGTAGGACATGAAGCTATCAGATCAAGATCATCCTAGAGAAAATTTAAAGAAAAGCAAATTAATATATCCCGCCAGCTTTGTTTTCAAGTTTCTACAAACCTGAAACAAAAAAGGAGAAAGAAGTGGGGAGCATGCTATGCTCATACCTAGGAATAAGAAAAAATTTAAATAGAATTATCACATGAAAAGAAACCTATTAATTACAGACGATATTAATAGCCCACTCCCAAAAATTTGCCTAGAGAACCTAAATTTATTTAGAATATTGCTATTCTAAATAGCAATGGTGGCTCAGTTGGTAAAGCGCCTGCCTTCAGCTCAAGTCATGATCCCAGGGTCCTGGGATAGAGTCCCACATCGGGCTCCTTGCTCAGTGGGGAGCCTGGTTCTCCCTCTGCCTGCCTCTTCCCCTGCTTATGCTCTCTCGATCGCTCTCTCTCTCTCTCTCTCCTTTCTTTCCCTGACAAATAAATAAAGACTTTAAAGGAAAAAAGAATATTGCTACCAAAAATTATATTTATGTAAGAGTACAATTTTCAGGGATGCCTGGGTGGCTGGACGGGTTAAAGCCTCTGCCTTCGGTTCAGGTCATGGTCCCAGGGTCCTGGGATTGAGCCCTGTGTCGGGCTCTCTGCTCAGCGGGGAGCCTGCTTCCCTTCCTCTCTCTCTGCCTGCCTCTCTGCCTACTTGTGATCTCTGTCCGTCAAATAAATAAATAAAAATCTTAAAAAAAAAAAAAAAAGAGTTCAATTTTCAAAGCATCTTTTTATTACACCTAACTCTCACTGCTTTCCTATAAGGTAGCAGGGAAAGTATCATTTCCACCTGATAGAAGAAAAAACTGAAGTTAAGCCCCAAGTTTAAAGTCATTTAGATACTAACGCGATGGAGCCATCTGGAGACCAAGTGCAAAGGCTCTTGGCTGGTGCTCTTTCCTCCCTCCAGAATATGATGGGATAACTACATAAGAGTGGTTGGAGGGAAAGAAACAACTCTCTAAGAAAAGCTACACTGCAGTTAAACTAGTTGACTAGTTGCAGTTATACTGTTTTCCTGGTCACACCAAATATTTACTGAATGAAAAGCGTAAAGAAAGAGGAGCAAATACAAGACCATAAGATGACAGCGTAAGTTCCTAACCAAGAAAGGCTAAATAGAGATCATCAAAAAGTACTTGTGAAGTTTTTTAAACTGCTCAGTTTTGAAGCTTAATAATTATACAGTCTTATTTTTTAAAAAAAGATTTTATTTATTTGACAGAGAGAGAGACAGAGAGAGAGAGAGTACAAGCAGGGGAAGCAGCAGAGGGAGAGGGAGAAGCAGGCTTCCCGCTGAGCAGGGAGCCCAATGCAGGACTTGATCCCAGGACCCTGGGATCACGACCCGAGGCGAAAGCAGAGTTAACCATCTGAGCCACCCAAGCATCCCTATATAAATACCACACATTTGCTTTCTAAGCCCTTGTGGTCTCAAGTCTTTGAGATATTTTACAGAGTGTTACCACGGAACCTGAAACAAGAATGTATTATAGAAAACTGTGATTTATTGCTGTAAAATATTTAATACATTTGCTATTTACAGCCTGTTTATATCGTATGCTATAAGAATGCACAGGGGGTGAGGGGCACCTGGGTGGCTCAGTCATTGGGCATCTGCCTTCGGCTCAGGTCATGATCCTGGCATCCTGGGATCGAGCCCCATATCTGACTCCCTGCTTGGCGTACAGCCTGCTTCTCCCTCTCCAGCTCCCCTGTGCTTGTATTCCCTCTCTCACTATCTCTCTCTGTCATAAATAAATAAAATCTTAAAAAAAAGATGCACAGGTGCTTTATGGAACCCTTTAAGCAAGCAGTCTACACCATCACTCATATGTACAGGATACCATCCAACAGTGGTGTTATCTCTAGAGGAAACAAGATGACTATGTGGGGGCTCTCTTATTTCAACATGTAACTTTCATCTCAGTCTTTTACGTTATCTCAAACTGACTAGATAACTTTGAACTATAACAGTAACAATATTTGGGGGCACCTGGGTGGCTCAGTTGGTTAAGCATCTGCCTTCGGCTCAGGTCATGATCCCAGGGTTCTAGGATCAAGCCCTACATCGGGCTCCCTGCTCAGCAGAAAGCCTGCTTCTCCCTCTCCCACTCCCCCTGCTTGTGTTCCTTCTCTTGCTGTCTCTCTCTCTCTCTCTCTGTGTCAATTAAATAAATAAAGAAAATCTTTAAGAAAAACAAAAAACAGTAACAACATTTTATTTTCCATGTTCCAAAAACATTTATTTTCCATTTTTATTTTCCATTTGCCTTTACTCTGATTTCACACTTTGTTTTAAAACTCCACTAATCTTAATTAACTCTCTCATTGTTTGGGCTAAGATCAATTTCCTATTCTTACCTTTGATGCTTGAGTTCTGGAGCCCAAATAGTGCAATCTGGCACATTCCCGAATATAAACAGGAGCCTGGGCAGGATATAAAAAGAAAACCAAGAACAAGTAGTTAGCAGTATCTAAAATTCTCTCAGACCACAAGCACAAGAATAGTGATTCTTGAAATAATCTGACTGGCAATCCTTAAAATGCCCTATTCCATAGCTTCCTTTCTCTTGCCACCAAATGGTATCTCAAAAGATTTCTGATAGGAAAACTGTTTTTGAAAAGATAGTACTATAGTTTAAAAAATCAAATATGGCATGTATATACTCAAATGAGCCAGAAACAAAAATACAGACATTTGTAGTAATGTTTATCTTTGACAAAAACTACCCCAAAAGGGGCACTTTGGTGGTTCAGTCAGTTAAGCAGGCAGCTCTTGATTCCAGCTCAGGTCACGATCTCAGAGACCTGGGACTGAGCCCCATGTGGGGCTCCAAGTTCAGTGGGGAGTCTGCTTGAGTTTCTCTCCCACTGCCCCTCCACATTCACACACATGATCTTTCTAAAGAAAGAAATCTTTAAAAAAGAAAAAAGAAAAAAAAAAACCTTACAAATTACAAGTGGTCCCTAAGTCACATTTTAAATTCACTGTACAGCAAATACCACTTAGAATTACTATGGGGTAACAAGAGAAAAGAAAGAATTTAGTTTATTGATACATTGCACAGAATTCTATGACACCATACCGTGATACAATCCCAGCAGAACTGTCAAATAATACGACTGCTATGGGAGAGAATTCGGTAACATCTAAGAAAATTACATTTGCATTTACCCTTAAACCCAGAAATCTCACTTTTGGAAAACCATCCTGATGATATATCTGCAGAAATCAAAAACATACTTGGATGATATTAATCGAAGATTAAATACAACCTAAACATCTAAAATAGAGAACTGGTTGAATGAATTTTTACACATCCATATAACACATGACTATCTAGTCATTAAAAATGAAAGAAGAGGGGCACCTGGGTGGCTCAGTGGGTTAAGCCGCTGCCTTCCGCTCAGGTCATGATCTCAGTATCCTGGGATGGAGCCCAGCATCAGGCTTTCTGCTCAGCAGGGAGCCTGCTTCCCCCCCCACCTCTCTCTCTGCCTGCCTCTCTGCCTATTTATGACCTCTGTCTGTCAAATAAATAAATAAAATCTTTAAAAAATAAAAAACAAATTTAAAAAAAAGAAACACAAAGGGAACCAGGATATAAATGAGAAAATAATGAAAATGGTTAGGACAATGACTGAGATTTATCTAAGTACACCTTTTTGTGAAGTTTAGACTTTTTAACCATATAAATATTCTACAGATTCAAAAAATACAATTAGGGGCACCTGGGTGGCTCAGTGGGTTAAAGCCTCTGCCTTTAGCTCAGTTCATGATCCCAGGGTCCTAGGATCGAGCCCCACATTGGGCTCTCTGCTCAGCAGTGAGCCTGCTTCCCCCCATCTCTCTCTCTCTGCCTGCCTCTCTGCCTACTTGTGATCTGTCAAATAAATTTAAAAAAAAAAAATCTTTAAAAAAAATGAACTAATCATTTCTTTTTAAAAAGAATTTTAATCTACTTCTTGCCCTCCAGAAACAATGAGTGTAACTAGTGTCACTCAAAGAAACCAGGGCTCCTTGAAGAAAATAAGTGATTCCAGGCCCAGAGCAGAGCAAATGCAAAGTGAGCTGGGGACATTTTTATGCCAGGAAGGAAACAGACTAATGGAATCCTGTCAAAGAGACACAGCAGGAAGAGCTTGCCAGGGCTCTCACTGGCCAAATCTGAGACAAGCTGAAAATTAAAATGAACTGAAATTGACTTAAGACTTTGAGTAACTACAAGCCTATGAGTCTATAGAAATGTTCATAGAAACTGAAGAAAGGAAAGCTCTCTTCCAAAGAAAAAAGTCAACTAATAAAGATTAAACAGTAGAATTAGAAAGCAACTGTTTTGTAATACCCAATATAATCACAGATTCCAACAGGACTATCAATGGATGCTAAAATTATTACATTAAGTAATCACCCTCCAGATTACTTACTAATTGCGAAGAGAGAAGTATACCTTTATAACTGAGAGATGTGGCAGTTAGCAAAATTAGCATCCCTGAGAGGGAGACAATCTGACATCCTGCACCTCCTAATGTGATGCAATCTGACACAATACAATGTACACAAACACCAGCTGTGAAGCTTCCCCAAATACACGTTTAACGTGAATCTAATCAATCCTCCAGACCTAACTTACAGTTTACAGGAACTACAAAAAAAAGGGACAGAGAACAAGTCAAATAACCTTGAGAAAACAATAAGACAAATTTAGGATATGGAATATTCTATAACTCAATTGGCCTGAATGCATCAACAAATCAATGACATGAAGGAAAAGCATCAGGACTGTTCCAGATTAAAAGTGTGACAATCAGGGGCACCTGGGTGGCTCAGTGGGTTAAAACCTCTGCCTTCAGCTCCGGTCATGATCCCAGAGTCCTGGGATCCAGCCCCACATCGGGCTCTCTGTTCAGCAGGGAGCCTGCTTCCTCCTCTCTCTCTCTGCCTGCCTCTCTGCCTACTTGTGAACTTGTGATCTCTGTCAAATAAATAAATAAAATCTTTAAAAAAAAAAAACAAAAGAAAAGAAAAAGTGTGATAATCAAAAGCAATAATATAAACCTCCATTACCTTATGTTATTAAAAACAGAAGCTATGAAATATACTCTTAGAGGCAACCCACGGAATGGGAGAAGATATTTGCAAATGACAGTACAGACAAAAGGTTGATATCCAGGATCTATAATGAACTCCTCAAACTCAACCCACACGAAACAGACAAACACATCAAAAAATGGGCAGAAGATATGAATAGACACTTCTCCAATCAAGAAATACAAATGGCTATCAGACACATGAAAAAATGCTCATCATCATTAGCCCTCAGGGAGATTCAAATTAAAACCACATTGAGATATCACCTTACACCAGTTAGAATGGCCAAAATTAACAAAACAGGAAACAACATGTGTTGGAGAGGATGTGGAGAAAGGGGAACCCTCTTACACTGTTGGTGGGAATGCAAGTTGGTGCAGCCTCTTTGGAGAACAGTGTGGAGATTCCTCAAGAAATTAAAAATAGAGCTTCCCTACGACCCTGCAATTGCACTCCTGGGTATTTACCCCAAAGATACAGATGTCGTGAAAAGAAGGGCGATCTGTACCCCAATGTTTATAGCAGCAATGGCCACAGTCGCCAAACTATGGAAAGAACCAAGATGCCCTTCAACGGATGAATGGATAAGGAAGATGTGGTCCATATACACTATGGAGTATTATGCCTCCATCAGAAAGGATGAATACCCAACTTTTGTAGCAACATGGACGGGACTGGAAGAGATTATGCTGAGTGAAATAAGTCAAGCAGAGAGAGTCAATTATCATATGGTTTCACTTATTTGTGGAGCATAACAAATAGCATGGAGGACAAGGGGCGTTAGAGAGGAGTAGGGAATTTGGGTAAATTGGAAGGGGAGGTGAACCATGAGAGACTATGGACTCTGAAAAACAGTCTGAGGGGTTTGAAGTGGCGGGGGGGGTGGGAGGTTGGGGTACCAGGTGGTGGGTATTATAGAGGGCACGGCTTGCATGGAGCACTGGGTGTGGTGAATAAATAATGAATACAAAAAAAAAAAAGAAATATACTCTTAGGATTTACTGGGGGAATTTGAATCTGGACTGAATGTTAGCTAATATGCAATTCTTATTAATCTTCTTAGGATAATGGTACTGTGACTATTAGGAGAATGTTCGCAGGAGATACATGCTTCAGTATTTACATATGAAGTACTACGATGTCTGCAATTTACCATCAGGGGTTCAGCCAAAAACAAAACAAACAAACAAAAATGAATATATGGAATAAGATAAAGTAGATATGGCAAATGGTAACATTTGTTGAACCTCAGAACAGTGAGTGTTCACTGTTTTACAACTTTTATCTATATTTGAAAAACTTCAGAATGAAGTTTTAAAAAAAGAGTCTTGAGACAGGGCGCCTGGGTGGCTCAGTGGGTTAAAGCCTCTGCTTTCGACTCAGGTCATGATCCCAGGGTCCTGGGATCGAGGCCCACATCGGGCTCTCTGCTCTGCGGGGAGCCTGCTTCCTCCTCTCTCTCTGCCTGCCTCTTTGCCTACTTGTGATCTCTGTCTGTCAAATAAATAAATAAAAATCTTAAAAAAAAAAAAAAGAGTCTTGAGACAAAAACCTTAAGACACCTACAGTTCAATTTTCTTTTTAAGATTTTATTTATTTGACAGAGAGACAGCAAGAGAGGGAACAAAAGCAGGGGGAGTGGGAGAGGGAGAAGGAGGCCTTCCACCAAGCAGGGAGCCCTACGCAGGGCTTGACCTGAGCTGAAGGCAGACACGTAAAGACTAATTTAATTTTTACCTTGGTAAACTATAAAGGCAGAGCTCAAAACCAAAAGAAATTTCCTCCAAACAAGACTATGACAGAGCCCACACCCACTTATTCTACGAAATTCACTTTAAAAAAAAAAAACAGTGTCTGGTGGCTCAGTCAGTGGAGCATGCGATTTTTGATTTTGGGGTTGTGAGTTCAGGCCCTGTGTTGGGTGTAGAGATTACTTTTTAAAAAGTTAAATTAAAAAAAAAAGAAAAAACAAAAACAGCTCTGCCCCCAAAAGACACTCTCTCTAAAAACAAAGCAAAACATGGGGTGCCTGGTGGCTCAGCTGGTTAAGAGTCCACCTTCAGCTCAGGTTAGGATCCTGGGGTCCTGGGATCGAGCCCCACATTGGGTTCCTTCTTAGCCAGGAATCTGCTGCTCTCTCTCCCTCTGCCCCTCCCCCCACTCATGCTCTCTCTCAAAACCTTTAAAAAAGTAAAATATAATTATAAAAACAAAATAAAACAAAAAACATTCTTTGTCCTATTGTCCTTTGCCTACTGTTCTAATCCACTTATCTAGATCTTGACCTCTAACCGATGAAAATCTTTGACCTGAGCACCCAAGCCTGTGATGCAGCCCTCTGTTTGCCAGCCTACTAAGATTCTGATTTTTCATTTCTAAACTCTGGACTCTGGATCACTCACCATCCTACAGTCAATAAATCCTAGGATGGCCTCTATGTTCACACCCTGCATTTACTACAAAACTATAGTCATCACAATAGTATGCTACCAGTATAAAGACAAACACATAGACTAACTGTATAGAACAGAGATTCCAGAAATAAACCCTCACATATATGGTCAAATGAGTTTCAATAAGAATGCCAAGACTATTCAATGGGAAAGGACAGGTTTTCAACAAATGATGCTGGGAAAACTAGATATCCATAGCAAAAGAATAAGGCTGGACACTTAATACCATATAGGAAAATTGCCTCAAAATAGATTCATAACCTAAATATAATACCTAAGGCTGTAAAAAAATTTTTTAAAAAGCATACAACAAAAGCTTTGAAGCACTGGATTTGGCAGTGATTTCTTAGATGTGACACAAAAGACACAGTCAACAAAAGGGAAAAAAATAAACAAATGGGAGACTTCACAAAAAATTTTCAATTTTGTGTACCAAGACTCTATTAACTGAGTAAAAAGGCAACCCACAGAATGGGAGGCAATATTTGCACATCATACATCTATCCAGATATATATAAACAACTCCTACAACTGAACAATAAAAGAGCAACCAAATTTAAAAATGGGCAAAGGCCTTGAACAGACATTTCTCCAAAGACAAGCAAACAAGCAATAAGCACGTGAGAAGATGTTCAACGACTCACGAATCATTAAGGAAATGCAAATCAAAACTACAATGAGATACCACCTCATAACTATCACCAAAAAAAAAACCAAAATAACAAAATAACTGTTGGTAAGGATGTGAATAAATGGGAAATCTTGTACATCACTGGCAGGAATGTAAAATGATACAGTCACTATAGAAAACAGTATGGCAGTTCAGTGAGAATTACCATGTAATCTAGCAATTCCACTTCTAGATACCCAAAAGAATTAAAAGTAAAAGCAGTGTCTAGAGGCACCTGGGTGGCTCAGGGGGTTAAAGCCTCTGCCTTCGGCTCAGGTCACGATCCTAGGGTTCTGGGATCCAGCCCCACATGAGGCTCTCTGCTCGGCGGGGAGCCTGCTTCCTCCTCTCTCCCTGCCTGCCTCTCTGCCTACTTGTGATCTCTGTCTGTCAAATAAATAAATAAAATCTTAAAAAAAAAAAAAGGAGTGTCTCGAAAAAGATATTTGTATAACCATGTTCATAGCAGCATTATCCACAGGAGCTAAAACATGGGAGCAACCCAAGTGTCCTCAACAGATAAATGATAAGCAAATGTGATATATACAACGAGAGGGATATTACTGATCCTTAAAAAACGAAGAAAACTGTGACAAATACTACAATGTGGATGAACCTTGAAAACATGCCAAGTGAAATAAGCTAATCACAAGAAGTGTGATTCCACTTATATGAAGAACTTAGTCAATTCTCTCTCAATTCTCAGCTTTTCCAGATGGCAAGACACTACAATTGAGAAATTCACTATCAGGAAAGTTTGCTCTACAGAAAAGACCACGAATACGACTGTGAAACTTTTTGTTTGAATCTCAGAAACATCAAAAGGTCAAAATTTCCAGTCATACAAAGGGCCCTTTCAAGAGAATAAAGATTGTCTCAATCAAATGAGAGGGCCTCTAAGAAGCAGAAAAGGTACTATTCCTCAGTCTTCTCAGCAGGAGACCATGGTAGAAAAGGGCTTGTCTTCAAAAGATCTGTATATGTGGGTTTTGTGTAATGGAGTGACTCCCTCTGAAATCCATAGAACCACAAAGTTGAGAAAATTATGTGGCCAGAAATATTGACAGTTTGGACTAAAAGGGACAAGGTACAAAATGAAAAGAGATTGTCAGACCCTCAAAACCCTACTGACAGGAAGCAGGCAGGATAAATTCACCCAACTGCCAATACACACCAGCTTTCATTAAAAAGGAAAAATGACTCAGTGGAGCCAATTAACCTACTCAGCCTCCAGATACCTTCCTATTCCTCCTCACCTTGGCTATTTTCTCTGGGTTTTGCCACTGTCCAACCTGGTTTCAAGTCCCAATCAGGACCTTTTTGGTTGTCATCCTTATATCCCTGATGAGAATCCCACCATGCTTCAACCTCCTTATCTTGTTACCACCCAAATCCCATCCCTTACTTACCTTAAAAAGTTTCTGGGAGTGTTTGATCATAAAAGCCATCCCATTGTTTAACTTTGTGATATTTTCTTGAAGGTCATTTGCAGTGACCTATTCAGAGGAAAAGAAATCAAAAGAGGGGGATTAAGAGCTGGGAAATGGGGCGCCTGGGTGGCTCAGTGGGTTAAAGCCTCTGCCTTCGGCTCCGGTCATGATCTCAGGGTCCTAGGATCAAGTCCCACATCAGGCTCTCCGCTCAGGGGGGAGTCTGCTTCCTCCTCTCTCTTTCTCTGCCTGCCTCTCTGCCTTCTTGTGATCTCTATCTGTCAAATAAATAATAAATAAAACCTTAAAAAAAAAAAAAAAGAGCTGGGAAATGGAAGAGATACTCCATTTACTTACCAATAAGCTTATTTTTTCAAAGATACAGTGGCTTTTTTCCCCTAACAACAGTGCTTCTAATATAATGTTTAATTCTGGAAAGGCCTTTTGGTTCAGCAGGGTTTCTACTGAAAATGACATAATCTAGGAGAAACCAGGTGTCCCTGAAGTTACCAAAAAATCCTTGAAAAACAATCTTTGTTTCCTAATTCTTCTCAAGAATTATACATGCAAGCAGAGCTGCTAAAGAGAATCTAGTCTGGGATTCAAAATGGGCAGGAAGAACGGAATCTATACCAACCATCAAAGACACTGCCTAAGGGGTGCCTGGGTGGCTCAGTGGGTTAAGCCGCTGCCTTCGGCTCAGGTCATGATCTCGGGGTCCTGGGATCAAGTCCCACATCGGGCTCTCTGCTCAGCAGGGAGGCTGCTTCCTCCTCTCTCTCTCTCTGCCTGCCTCTCTGCCTACTTGTGATCTCTCTGTCAAATAAATTAAAAAAAGAAAAAAATCTTAAAAAAAAAAATGTTTAAAAAAAAAAAAACGACACTGCCTCTTGGGCGCCTGGGTAGCTCAGTGGGTTAAGCCGCTGCCTTCGGCTCAGGTCATGATCTCAGGGTCCTGGGATCGAGTCCCGCATCAGGTCTCTGCTCAGCAGGGAGCTTGCTTCACTCTATCTCTCTCTCTCTGCCTGCCTCTCCGTCTACTTGTGATCTCTGTTAAATTTAAGAAAAAAAACAAAAAAAAAGACACTGCCTCTTCAGAGAAACTGGAGTTTCTCCAAAAGGTGAGAGAACGGTCACTACTAGTTGATACCAAAGGTGACATCTGTTTCTTAAAAACACATAAGTTCATTGATTTTCTTCTTGTCTCTCCTGCCTCTAAAAAAGAGCACTTGAGCATCTCTATTATCCCAAAGCCTCATATCTCTGTTACTTAATCTGTTTGTTTTTACCAAGATCTCTTAATATTTTTTTAAGGCAGAGATTATTCACTTTTTTCATAATTTCAGTTGGCTGGTTCTAAAATTCTTTCATTAGGAGGCTTGACCTCCTTAATACAGACAAATGTTGGTGTGTCCTTTTACTCTTACCGACCTCCCCGGAAACCTTTGTCTGGGCAGAGGTTCTTCCTGGCCTAGAAGATCACATTTTTTTCACTCGTTACTTGTTATGTAAAATATTCCATACTACTCCTTTCCCTTTTTTTTTTTTTTCTAGCCCATTGTGTGGCTAGAACTCAGGACCCCAAGATCAAGTTTCAGCAAGCTGTACTGACTGAGCCAACCAGGCATTCCACAACTGCTCTCCTTAATCTTCCTTTTCTCATTTTTTATAATCCCAAAAATCTTTTATAAGTCACCATACCCTATCTATTTCTAGTCCAACAACCTTATGAGATAAGTAATAAAGTACTAATTTATGCCCAGTTTACAGAGGAAGAGCCTAAGTATAAAAAAGGCAAAGGATGGGCACCTGGGTGGCTCAGTGGGTTAAGCCTCCACCTTCAGCTCAGGTCATGATCTCAGGGTCCTGGGATCAAGTCCCGCATCAGGCTCTCTGCTCAGCGAAGAACCTCTTCAAGTTCCTAACAAACCTAACAAAGAACCTAACAAAGTTCCTAACATTGTAAAGCTGAAGAGTAGACCTTGGACCCTTCTCTCTGCCTGCCTCTCTGCCTACTTGTGATTTCTCTGTGTATGTGTCAAATAAATAAAATCTTTAAAAAAGGGGGGGGGGGGCAAAGACACAGATAATATAGCTGGTTTGCAGCTTCTAACCCAAATATTCTGGCTTCCAATTCCATCATGCAATAAAACCCACATTATGAATGGGCAGGAACAGGGGCAGCTGGGTGGCTCAGTCAGTTGGGCATCTGCCTTGGCTCAGGTCATGACCCCGGAGTCTCAGGACTGAGCTCTGCATCAAGCTCCCTCCTCAGCTGCAAGTCTGCTTGTCCCTCTGCCCCTCACCCTGCTCATGTTCCCTCCCTGCCTCCCTCTCTGTCAAATAAACAAATAAAATCTTAAAATATATCATGTATTTATATATATCATATATATATGATATATATATGGGCAGGAACATAAAGGAACCTAAAGCTACATGCCTCCAGGTCAAAAATTAGTTCAAAAGACTTTTAATAATTTATTTCTCACTTAAGTCACTGAGAAAGCCATGGTCTCAGTAATAAAAAACACATTCAGCTTTTTCCAAGGAAAGCATATCTACAAGAAATAGAAAAGTCAGAATAAGGCAGGACTGTTCTATATCATCTTACCTAAAAGCTTAGTGACATTATCCTGTAAAACTATATGGTTCTAGTCTAAATTTATCCTACACAATCTTCAGAAATCAATCTAATTTTTCAAAAGCCCTTCCTGTTAAGAAGGAATATTCAGTGACCAGCCAAAATGAGTATTCTACTTTAGTTAGTAGCTACAATTTTCTACTAAGAGCTTCCATTAATAAACTATCTTTCAAGTTTATCAGAGATTGATTTATACATGAGGTTACAAGAATTGGCCCCTTCAAGTTTAATGACTCACAAATGAACTAACAAAGTAGGAACTAACAAAGTTCCTAACATTGTAAAGCTGAAGAGTAGACCTTGGACCCTTGATAACCTCACCAAGGTACAGCCCCAGGATAAGGCCAAGCCCAAGAAAACCAAGCAATCTTTGCTCTTCCCCTCAACACTCACATTTTTCGGCCACAGGACATGGGGTGCAAACATAAGGGCAAGGTTATAGGCAGACATCTTATTCTTGTCTTGTTTCTTTGCTGTCTGGTACAGGAGATCAAGCAATAACTTCAGCAAGTTACGATTGGGTGGAGGGAGAATGAGGAAGAGCAACTGGAGAGCCTCAATTTGCCGCTCCTTATCTGGAACATTGGTCTTGTTTCCTTTATCATCAAACTGCATCAAATCTTGAGGACAAAAGAAATGATTGCAAAGGAGGGAGAAAATACAAGGAAGAAAAATCAACATGCCTACTATTATCCTCCCCTCAACTCCAATCCAAAAAAGAATCAGGCATAAACACAGATTATAGCAAAATATAATAGTGTCAGTATTCAATAATTTAAAAAAAGATAATAAAAATTTTAAATAGGCAAAAGACTTGAAAAAACATTTCTCCAAAGAAGATATACAAACGGCCAATAAGCATTTGTATATTCTCTATCACTAGCTATCAGGGAAAAGTAAATTAAAACCACAATGAGATACTACTTTATACCCACTGGTATGGCATAACCAACAAACTGAAAATAACAAGTGTTGGCAAGAATGATGAGAAAATTAAACCCTCCTAAACCCTAGGAACGTAAAATGGTGCACTTCGGAAAACAGTTTGGCAGTTCCTCAGAAAGCTAAACATAGTGTTACCATATGACCCAGCAATTCCATTCCTAGATAAATATTCTTAGGGATACAGAGAAACAAAAACATGTCCACACAAATCTTTGACAATGCCACCCCCTCACTTTTCTTTACCCAGATATTTTACTGTTAGAAGAAATATGACAATGAATTACGTGGGAATAGGAGGATGATCGACACAGCTCCCCCATGGAATCAGAATCACTGTTTCTCCCCAAAGAAGCTACACACGTTATCAATAAAAACAGTCCCCTTGATAATCAGAACTTCAAAGGTCACAAATAACCATTTGGATATAATTTCAAATCCTGAAAATGATTATGCTGTGTTGTGTTTTAAACTATTTAACTTCAATAATAATTCCAAGTTTAGGAAAGGCAGATAATATTTCTAAAAACTATTCTCTGTTAACATGAAACTGAAAACAAAAATCCCTTCCAGTTATCAGCAAGGCATACCAAATGCTACAATTGTGCCACACCTCAATATGATCACAAGGAACAGTGAGTCATGGGGTGGGGGAGCGGAGGATTTCAAATATTGCACTAAATTAACTCAACAGAAAAGTGAACAGGATAAGCAGTCTTCATGTTAACACATAAAAAAAGTATCATATTTTCTATATCTTTATCGAGATCCAACTTTATTTCTCTCCAAAATAATTATAAAGTTATATAACATTTTTTTTAAAGATTTTATTTATTTATTTGACAGAGAGAGATCACAAGTAGGCAGAGAAGTAGGCAGAGAGAGAGAGAGAGAGCAAAGCAGGCTCTCCGCCCAGCGCCCAGCGGAGACCCTGGGATCATGACCTGAGCTGAAGGCAGCGGCCCAACCCACTGAGCCACCCAGGCGCCCTATAACATTCTAATAGTATTTATTCATTTGTATAATTCAGATTGCCACTGAGAGTGCTAAAAAAAAACAAATCTACCCTTATGAGATTTTACAAATTTTTTAGGTAGTAAAAATTAGGGACACCTGGGTGGCTCAATCACCTGAAAGTCTGCCTTCAGCTCTGGTAGTGATCCCAGGGTCCTACGATGGAGTCCCACATCAGGCTCCTTGCTCAGCAGGAAGTCTGTTTCTCCCTCTGCCTGCAGCTCCCCTGGCTTGTGCACTCCCCCTCCCTCCCTCTTTCTCTCTCTGACAAATAAATAAATAAAATCTTAAAAAAAAAAAAAAGTATTAAACATTACTCAACAGAAAAACTTGTATTTTCCTTAAAATTAGAAAGAAAGAAGAAAATGGCCAAGGGCAGAAACCAAGTAAATGCAGTACGGATTTTGATGCCCCGTGCTCTGAGTGCCTATAGCAACCTAAGAGCTGCGCAGTCTAAGAATGAATTCCCCACCACACAGACATAAAAGAGAATGAGGGAAATATGAGCTGAAAATGGAACATCCACAAGAGAAAAAGAATATATGTAAGTATTTGTTTGTAAATGTGTAAAATACCTCTGAAAGGATACACTAAAAATCAATTGCCTTGGTTGCCTCCAGGAAGAAAAACTGGGTATTGGGAAACAGAGGTGGGAGAGGGGCTTTTTTGCTCTATACTTTTATGAATCTTTTGAATTTTGAACCGTGTGAATGTACTGCTTACTTAGAAAACAAAATTATTTTCAAGAAACAAGTTTCCAAGATTACAGATGATCTCAACTGAGCCATAGTAAGACTTAGCTAAAGCCCCAAACCACTGCAAATATAACAAACCTGCAACCATCTCAGGTACGTGAATTAATCCACAGAAAAGCATTCATTTATTAAGCAACTAAAATATTCAAAGCACAATGCTTTGTGATCCATCTTGTATTCCTGACTCATCAGGGATACAAGAATAAATAAAACCCAGAATTTATCATCAAAGAAGCTGATTTAGCAAGAAAAACACCTGAAAACCTAATTAGCCAATACTACCCAGAGAGCCCAAAATACCATGAAGTCTTAACCAATTTTGGCAGAAGTACTGCTATGGGTTACAAACAGAAAATGCCAAACAACTTTACTCAATCCAAAGAAATGTATTCATTTACACCTCCTTCTCACCCCCTATACTCACCAGCAATTTTGAGGTGTGCATGGAAATGTTTATGAGTCAGCAGGGGCTCAGGTAGCTCTCCCAGAAACATCTTCAGCAAGGTAGCAACGTCATTTGAATGAAACTCCCCTGATTCCAAGTCAATATCAATTCCATTATTGAGAGCATCTCTTAAAATCTGCTGTCGGACACTATTCCCTGGAACTCTAAACAAACCCTCTACTCTCAAGTCTGTTTAGCATGGAAAAAACAAGAGGACATGCAAAAAGAAGTCACAATTAAAATAAGTCATCTAAAAGAACCTTTTATAAAGACCTTGAAGGAGGTTTTCTCCCCATTTCCCAGAAAAGTTTTAAATCTAATGGCCCCTAAGGAGACTTGTCTGAACATCCCTGAGCACCTGGAGACAGTCTGCCCAGGACCAGGCACATTCAGAGACTGAATTTTACCTAAACAATGACTGGAATGAGCTCGAAAAATAAGTTGGAAGAGGGGGCGCCTGGGTGGCTCAGTGGGTTAAGCTGCTGCCTTCTGCTCGGGTCATGATCTCGGAGTCCTGGGATCGAGTCCCGCATCGGGCTCTCTGCTCAGCAGGGAGCCTGCTTCCCTCTCTCTCTCTCTCTGCCTGCCTCTCTGCCTGCTTGTGATTTCTCTCTGTCAAATAAATAAATAAAATCTTAAAAAAAGAAAAATAAGTTGGAAGAAAGCCAAATCTCCTAGAATGCTCCTTCCCTTTGGTTATCTCAGATTTTGTCTGGAGGGAATGAATTCATCTGTGGTAGTCTGTTGCTCCTATAAATGGTTTCTCAGTCCAAAATGAATCTAGAGTCTCTGCACTGCCCCAGAAATCAGAATTCTAACCTGTCAGATCACCTTTCGGACTGAGATTCCCAGAAGCTTAGGATCACCCCAGCTGAACTGTTTTTCCCTTCCAATTAGGTTCTAAACTAATCTAAGAGGATTAAGAAAGAGGAGAATTAGAGTTTTGGTTCAATCTGGAAGAACCATGAGAGTTCATGTTTTCAACTTAGGTACATATTTATTTTTGTATAGCCCCCTAAATTCAGGGGTTCAAGTTCAAATGCCTTAGAGGGCCAGACAGATAATAATAAATGAATGAATGGGAACCAGAACAAACTAGAGAGTACATACTTGTGCTCCAGCTGATTGTGCCCAAGGGAGGGTCCCAAGATACTAGATCTTCCTATCACCCAAAGAATTCAAAAACCTGGACCTTCCCCATTCCCCACTGATAACTGATTTTATTTTTACTTTAATCCTTTCCCAACCAAACAAAATGTGAACGTAAAGGACTCAAGTCCTTACCCCATCAGTTTGCAACCTCTGCTCTAGCTCCTACCAGAATGCCCCACATAAAAAAGTCAAAAATAAGCATTTGTATTGAATTTGTCGAAGTATCACATACACCACACATTTCACAACACTCAACTTTACCAAGCACTTACAGCAAGACATAACCAGCACAACCACCACAAAATAAATAAGCATTAAGCAAAGAATATATTTTAATTATAGAATTCCAGAGATGAAAACTATCTTTAGTGATAAATCATAGTCCCTTGAGGAAAGATCATGATTCTTTATAATCTATTTTTCCAGAAAAAAAAAAAGCCTGAGTCTAAAAGAAAATGTGATTTTATAGATACTATCTAATCTATCTACATCTTTGAGAGTATAAAACAAACCAATATATGAGATGAAATTTAAAAGGGAATATATTTAGGGGAGCCTGGGTGGCTCAGTGGGTTAAAGCCTCTGCCTTTGGCTCAGGTCATGATCTCAGGGTCCTGGGATTGAGCCCCACATGGGGGAGGGGTAGTCTCTGCTCAGCAGGGAGCCTGCTTCCCCTTCTCTCTGCCTGCCTCTCTGCCTACTTGTGATTTCTCTCTCTGCCAAATAAATAAATAATAATCTTCAAAAAAATGGGGGGGAATATATTTAGAAACATGCCACCTAAAATTATCATTGGTTAGTATCTTTTGTTCATTGGTACCTACTCACTCAAGGAAGTTAGCTTTCAACAGAAAACTGATAATTCTTCATTAACAAAGAATAATAAAATCTTGAGAACTCTTACTTTTGTGTAGATACTCAATTAGTTGGTATATCTGGGCAATGCCTTCCTCCGTCAATGGGGATCCAAATACCACTCCTTTTTCTAAAAAACCATACAACAGGACAGAGCTACATTTTCCATATATAGTATAAAATCATCATTCTTAAAGCCACTCGCACATCCTGTATTACAGTTCAGCAAATGCTTTCACAGATTCAATAAACAGAACCTTAAAGCTAGAAGTATACCCAAAAATTCAACAACTCTCAATCAACTCTCCACAAGTTTAATATTAGTCATAGCTTCCTTGAAGGCAAAGACCATCTTCTTAGTTAAGTAACAATACCTAGTGTGTTGATATTTAACTTAAAAGAAAAACAGTGAGGTGCCTGGGTGGCTCAGTCAGTTGAGCATTCCACTCTTGGTTTCAGCTCAGGGCATGATCTCAGGGTCCTGAGATGGAGCCCTGCACTGGCCTTCAAGCTCTCACAGAGTACATGAGATTCTCTCTTTCCCTCTCCCTTTGCCACCTCCCCCCTCCAGCCCATGCACTCTAAGATAAAAAATAAAACCTTTAAAATGAATAATAAATAAACAAAATTTAGAACCACAACTGTCGAAGTATGACAGATTATTCACTGGCATTGGTATATGCCTGATCTGTTACAATGTTCAAACTTTTTTTCTACCATAAATGATTTTCTTATACTTAATAAAATAGTACCTCTTTAATATCTTATCAAAAGCAGTCCCACAATTTATTTTCTAGGAAGGCTTTTATTTTGGGTGACTCATAGGTATCTGCCTTATCAAAGCAGTCCATAGAATGAAAACATTCGAGAACTGCAATAAGGAAAGTTCAAACTTTCTTTACTGTACTCTCCAGCTATGTCATAGGGCATGAAAATCAAGGTAACTACCTAAACTGAATCATGTCACCTTTCTCAGGGACTGATACACTTGCTTTAGTTTAGCTACTTTATAAATTTGTCCCCCACCCCCGCCCCTACTTTATAAATTTTTATTGCTAACCTGAGATTTTACTACTTAAGAAAATGAGAAAAATGCACCCCCCCCAAAAAAAAACACCTTTACATAATAGCAACTCAGTGAAAATACAGATGTGAGGAGGTGAAGCCCAGGGAGCAGCTGCGACCTGCCCGCCCTTCACAGACACATGCCCTACCCTTTCGCTTGAGAGACATTAGAGACCGGAAGAATCCTGACGCTGGGCCGGCCCCACCAGGCAATTTAAGGTCCACTTCCCCCATCAGCTGAGCCAGCTCAGTTCCAGGTAAGTCAATGAGCCTTGTGATATTGCTGACCACCAACTCGGTGAACACCTCAGGTTTCTCATGTCGGAGTTTCTCCACAAAGAAGTCAGGATTGAAGATAATGGGCTGCCCTCGAAGGGAAGAGTCATTGCAGATAACAAAATTGCAGATGGCATCACTGAAAAAAATGAAACAAGAAACTTTAGGGGATCATTTGTACATGTTTCTCATGCTCTGTAAGTCATACAATTATTCACTGTTTCTGTGGGTTAACCTACATATTGGTTTAAAAAACCTAATCCTTAGTCTGTTCACTGTACAAAAGAAGACAATTTGAGCTTGTTGCTATTTAGGTTATACCCACCTAGATACTTAGGAATTTCATTTAATGAAAAGATACTTAATAACCTCTAAATACAACTTGTCTCCCTGCTGAATGGGGAGTCCGCATCTCCATCTCCCTCTGCCCCTTCCCCTCCTCCTGCTCATTCGTGCTCTGATAAGTAAAATCTTTAAAAATAAATAAATAAATACGTAAGACCCGATTTTGCCCCTTAATTTCAGGTGTACACCATAAGACATAGATCCTTAGAGCCTCCCAAGCCCAACGGTATATTAAATTTGGTAGTCACACAGGGCACATTTCCTTATTAAAACAGCAAAACCCTAGGGGCGCCTGGGTGGCTCAGTGGGTTAAAGCCTCTGCCTTCGGCTCAGGTCATGATCCCAGGATCCTGGGATCGAGGCCGCATCGGGCTCTCTGCTCAGTGGGGAGCCTGCTTCCTCCTCTCTCTCTCCTTGCCTCTCTGCCTGCCTCTCTGCCTACTTGTGATCTGTCAAATAAATAAATAAAAACCTTAAAAAAAAAAAAAAAAACCAGCAAAACCCTGAATTTTTACTGTTAAATACTAGTAAGATGCCAGACCTGCCACTGTTCTTCCTAACACAGCATGGGTAATAGTTAAGACCTTGGGACTATAGCCAGTACCGTACAGTATTTCCCATGCAGTGTCCCAACTGTTGACAGTACTACATTTAGGCCAGTCTCAAATGCCACGGAAACCACATGACAGCAAGCACGAAACTATTTAAGAGCTAAAACTACATCTAAATAGTGTAGTAGACATTTTGGAGACATTTACTCTACCCATACAGTTCTTTGGTTCCTGGGTCCCTACACAGGTGTCTGTTTTGTTTTGTTTTCTTTCTTTCTCCCTTCCTTCCTTTCTTTTTCTTTCTTTCTTTTTTTTTTTTAATTTTATTTATTTTTTTGAGAGGGAAGGAGAGGGAGAAAGAGAAGCAGACATCTCCCCACCCCCACCCCCACCCCCACCAAGCAGGGAGCCTACACAGGCGTTTCCTAATCAGCCCGCTTTTTTTTTTTTTTAAGATTTTATTTATTTGACAGAGAGAGATCACAAGTAGGCAGAGAGGGAGAGAGAGAGAGGAGGAGGAGGAAGCAGGCTCCCTGCCTAGCAGAAAGCCCGATGCGGGACTTGATCCCAGGACCCTGAGATCATGACCTGAGCTGAAGGCAGAGGCTTAACCCACTGAGCCACCCAGGCAACCCCTAATCACCCCGCTTTAATTGAAACAGCTGCCCTTGGATTCTGTTCCTCGTAATCAAAAAGCCTTCACCAGAATGGAAGGCATTTACAAGTATATAAAACATATTAATTCTACCTTACCCAGGTCCAGAAATAGATTTTATTTTAAAATCCTTCAACTCTGGATGCCTCTGCCCCTCATCTAAGTCCAGCCTTTGTTCAGGCAGGTTCGTCACTCTAGGCACTTGGAAAAACTCTGTATCTTGCTCCTAATTTCACTTCTCTGTCATTGAATAATGCTAAGCAGATACGTTCTATTGGCCTCTGATCTTAGCTGATTTTCCACTCCTACACTACCTGGACTATATTCCTGGCAAAGCTCCTTTGACTCTCAAGAAATATTTTCTTCCCCATTCACTGTTTTCCAACGCCTAACTACTATACTGCTTTGTACTTTTAACATGTTATGTTAAAGTATACAACACTAATTGTTTGTACCCATTATCAATCATCTCTAATAGCTTATTCTAATCCTTATTATATAAACAGTCATCTATTATATAACCAATGAGTAGACAGAACACAAACCAGAAAGAACAAGTCATCACATCTGTCAGGCAAAGCTGAAATTCACCTGATACATATAAATATTCCCACGATAAAAACAAAAACAAAAAAAACAATTACAACTTAAAAGTCTTCCACAACATCCTAGGTACCAAAAAACTGTTCCAGGAAAAATGACACTCTAAATATTAAATATTAGTAATCTATAATCTACTTTGTCAACACTATACAGATAATTTCTAATAATGATATAATGAAAACAAGGCATGGGAAAACTTCAAAGTTCATCACTTCTTCCTTGAAAAATTACTACATAGGGGCACCTGGATGGCTCAGTGGGTTAAAGCCTCTGCCTTCGGCTCAGGTCATGATCTCGGGGTCCTGGGATCAAGCCTGTGTCGGGATCTCTGCTCAGCAGAGAGCCTGCTTCCCATCCTCTCTCTCTCTGCCTGCCTCTCTGCCTACTTGTGATCTCTGTCTGTCAAATGATAAATAAAATCTTTGAAGAAAAAAAAAGGAAAGAAAAATTACTACATACAGTCCAAATTTTCAATTGATAGCTACTAAATTTTCTTTTCTCTGAAATGATAATAAAAGAATTCATATAAAAATTTAAAATTATAAACATGTATTCTCAAGTCAAAAAGTCTTTAAGAAAGAGATCTAAAACTGCTTACCAACTTAACATTTTTATATACAAGGATAGGTTATTTTCCTTGTAAAGGTGCAAATGATTATAAGGCAATTAAAATCAAAAGCAAGTGTATCCTAAACCAATGACCAAACCTCTTTAAGTGTAAGCTTATTTCAGTGAAGAAACATGAGTCAATATAAAACCACTGTTTATAATCACTGCCAATGAGAAATCACTGCTCTGAGAGCCAGAAAAATCATGAAACATGTTAGCACTGAAGAGTCTTATAATTTACTGAGTCTAAACTATCATTTTATGGACTTCAGATCCCTTTTAATTCTGAAAAACAGATTTCAGATCAAATTAGTTCTAACAAATAAATATGCATAAATAGCATCCATTAGGGGCGCCTGGGTGGCTCAGTCAGTTAAGTGGCTGCCTTCTGCTCAGGTCATGATCCCAGGGTCCTGGGATGGAGCTGTGCATCAGGTTCCCTACTCAGCAGAGAGCCTTCTTCTCCCTCTCCCCCTGCCTGCCACTCTGCCTACTTCTGCTCTCTATCTCCCCGTCAAATAAATAAATCTTACAAAAAAAAAAAGCATCCACTACATTCCTGAAACAGAAACACGCAAGAGACATATAACCTTCAGACTTTAATTTTATTAATACCCCAGAGCAATATTCAGTTAAGATCCTAAAACTTCCATCACAGGGGTGCCTGGGTGGCTCATGGGTTAAGCCTCTGCATTTGGCTCGGGTCATGGTCTCAGGGTCCTGGGATCTAGCCCTGCATCAGGCTCTCTGCTCCTCAGGGAGCCTGCTACCCCCTCTCTCTCTGCCTGCCTCTCTGCCTACTTGCGATCTCTCTCTCTCTCTCTCTCTGTGTCAAATAAACAAATAAAATCTTTTTAAAAAATTAAAAAATTGAACTTCCATCAGAGAGGACACTCCAGCACTAAACTGGATCAAATATAAAAATGAGAAAGGAGCTAGAAGCACAAAGCCCTAGCTACATACTTTCTCAACAGAGTCCTCCCTACCTGACCATCACCTTCAAGTCTGTCCCCTCCTAAACAGGTAGAACAGATAGAAGAATAATTAAGTTCAAGTCTCCCTCTACGCATTCACAAAGAATACCAGAAAAAGTTCCCTTGGAAGTCCTAATCCACAGTTAATAAGCAATTTGTTTCTTTTCACCTTCTGCTTTTTCTCCCCTTCCTTCCGACTTCTCATCCTTGTTTTGCCCCCCACTTGAAAATCTTTAACCTAGTTTTTTATTTCTCCTTTTTCACTTTTTCTGAGTGGGGTACCTATCTGGTAAGATAGGATGTAAGAGAGAAAAATGATTAAAAAGGAAGTAAAATGGAAGATGGGAGATGGAAAAGACAGATACACAGTGGGTTACATTTTTTTAATTACCCCCATACCACATAGCCTGCTAATCCCTTTCCACAGAATACACAGTATCACAATATAAAGTTGAGAATATCTAGGAACATGATTAAGAACTTAAGAGATTTCTAGGACTAAAGAAAAGACTGCATTTAAGTAAAAACAACTTCCTACTCTACAGTATCTTATTTTAAAACTAAGTCTAAGTTTGCTCAAGTTCAAGAAAAAAAATTTAATTTCTTACATAAGTGCTGAAAGCTTCTGATGAGGCATTGGTAAAGCGAAGAGACTGGAAAAAAATTTTTCTCCTTGTTTGTTGTGACAAAGGAACCCTCCTTTCCCTGCCCCATTACAGCCTACACAAATTCCAGACATGTTAGAGGACACAAGGACACATTATGGGGCCTGAAAGGCAGTACTTATCAGGACTCTAAGCACTCATTTGCAAGCAGGAACAAAACAGAAATAAAAATTGCACCAGTTCATTGTATTTGCCAACGTGTAGATAAAGCTCAACAGTAGTCTCCCATCACACTAAAAGTTGTATTAGACAAAACAATCATATAATGTAAGAGTATAAGGACAAGTACTTTTATAGTATGGAGGGAAGAATGATCCCTACCTCACATCATACACAAAAAATAGAAAAAAGATCAAAATATGAAAAGCCAAACTTTAAACGGTTTAGAAAAGAAGAATGAATAATAAATGAGGCAGAAGAAATGTGTCTTAAACAAGGCATAAAAAGTACAATCCACAAAGAAAAGAATGACACATTTAACTACATTAAAATTTTAAATGTATGTACAACAAATGACATTATGAACAAAGTTCTTTAAAAATGAAGTCAAAATGCCTCTGGAGAGAGGAGCTGGATGAAAGAACAGAAATGGGAGAAAAACTTTTTACTGTATATTCTTTCATATTTTCTTGATTTTTTTTTTAAGATTTTATTTATTTATTTTACAGAGATCACAAGTAGTCAGAGAGGCAGGCAGAGAGAGAGCAGGGGAAGCGGGCTCCCCACTAAGCAGAGAGCCCGATGCGGGGCTCAATCCCAGGACCCTGAGATCATGACCTGAGCTGAAGGCAGAGGCTTAACCACTGAGCCACCCAGGTGCCCCCATATTTTCTGGATTTTTGATTCATGTGAACATACTGCCCATTCACAATAAATACATAAATAGATTTAAAATTTTAAACTAGAAAGCCATAAGCTGGGGAAAAAACTGGTCATGCATATAAAAGGATTAGTATTCAGAATTTATCAATCTAAAAATTTATATCTAAAATTTAGAAGAATGGGGCGCCTGGGTGGCTCAGTGGGTTAAAGCCTCTGCCTTCGGCTCAGGTCGTGATCCCAGGGTCCTGGGATCGAGCCCCATGTCGGGCTCTCTGCTCTGCTGGGAGCCTGCTTCCTCCTCTCTCTCTGCCTGCCTCTCTGCCTACTTGTGATTTCTATCTCTCTGTCAAATAAATAAAATCTTCAAATAAATAAATAAATAAAATAAAATTTAGAAGAAAAACACACTCAAAGAAAATTAGACAAGTGATCAAGTAATTCATAAAGGAGGAGCCCTACGTGACTAACAAACATGAAAATAATCTCAACCTTAAAAGTTACAAGGGTTGGGGTGCTTGGGTGGCTCAGCTGTTAGGCACCTGCCTTCAGCTCTGGTCATTATCCCAGGGTTCTGGGATTGAGCCCTAGATCAGGCTCCCTGCTCAATGAGAAGCATGCTTCTCCCTCTCCCACTCTCCCTGCTTGTGCTCCCTCTCTCGCTGTGTCTCTCTCTGTCAAATAAATAAATAAAATCTTTTAAAAAATAAAAATAATTAAAAGTTACAAGGTCGGGGCATACTGAGTGAGCATGGAAACTAGTTAAGATTCTCTCTCTCCCTCTCCCTTTGCCTCTCCCTCAGTCATGCAAGTACGCACACTCAATTCTCTCTCTCTTTTTTTTTTTAAAAAGGGGGGGGGGGTTACAAGTGTAAGCAAACTGAAGAATGGTGTCTTTCCCCATCCATCATTTTGGCAAAAACTATCAGATTCAGGCAATATTTTTTTACTCCTAGTTTGCTGAGGGTTATTTACTATCAATTACTATTATCTATTTGTTGTGCAGCAGTTGATATTTTTCTCCTTTATTTTGCACTTCCAATCTTGCACTTCCTTTTTTTTTTTCCTTAAGATTTGATTTATTTATTTGACACAGAGAGAGAGAGAGAGAGACAGTAAGAGAGGGAACACAAGCAGGGAGAGTAGCAGAGGGAAAAGCAGGCTCCCCACTGAGCAGAGAGCCCAATGCAGGGCTCCATCCCAGGATCCTGAGATCATGATCTGAGCTGACCAACCCAGGTGCCCCAATCTTGCATTTCTAGAATGCTGTTATATTATCATCTTTTTTTTTTTGAAGATTTTATTTATTTATTACAGAGAGAGATCACAAGTAGGCAGAGAGAGAGAGTAGGAAGCAGGCTCCCCGTTGAGCAGAGAGCCCGATGCGGGGCTCGATCCCAGATCCCTGAGATCAAGACCTGAGCTGAAGGCAGAGGCTTAAACCACTGAGCCACCCAGGCACCCCTATTATCATTTTTATATATTGCTGAATTTGGTTTGCTAATAGTCTGGGTTTCCATACAGATTCATAAGTCAGACTGTCATGGAATTGCTTTCTCAAAGTAGAGAGTTCCTGTGAAATCTTTCATGAGCCAAAATGGCATTAAGTGAAGAAGCCATTACCGTTAACTTATATGGAAAAAATTTTTGCATCTCCAGACCCCAAAAATAGCCCCTCTTAGCATTTTTTGATCCTACATTCCTGGTGGATGTACAAAATAAATCAAGATAAAGTACAGATACCCACAGACACAGTTCAAACTCATGACAGCTTGCTGCTGAGATGCTGAGTATAGTTCTCGGGGAAGGAGCTTGGGGGTGCCGCTCGCAGGGTATGAGCTGCCTCTATAATGGCTCGCTGGAAAACAAACGCTAAATGCTATTCTCACTTTTTATCTTGCTTTGTTAAAGTGGAAATCCTCTTTGGGTTTCTTTCAGTTAGTGAAAACAAGCTCTAATGTAGGTCCCTCCTAAAAGAAAAAAGAGGCCTAACACAAACATTCAAAAAAGCAGGGGATATCTGTACAGAGCGCGACCTCCTCTTCCACAGTTTCACTTTCTGTGGTCCACAAGCAGATAATCCCCCTCTTGACCTACCATCAGAAGGTCAACAATAGCCTGACAATGACCAAAGATCCCTACATCATTCACCTCACTTCATCTGATAATATAGGCATTTTATCATTTCACATGATCACAAGAAGGGGGACTATAGCGCAAAAGGTATTTTGAGAGAAAGACCACATTCACCTAACTTTCATTATATTATTTTTTTTAAGATTTTATTTATTTATTTGACAGACAGAGATCACAAGTAGGTAGAGAGGCAGGCAGAGAGAGAGGAAGGAAAGCAGGCTCCCCGCTGAGCAGAAGCCCGATGTAAGGCTCAATCCCAGAACCCTGAGATCATGACCTGAGCCGAAGGCAGAGGTTTAACCCAATGAGCCACCCAGGCGCCCCGATTTTATTTATTCATGAGAGAGAGAGTGCGTGCGCATGAGATCACAAGAAGGTAGACGGACAGAGCGAGAGCTGAGCAGGGAACCTGACACAGGGCTTGATCATGACCTGAGCTGAAGACAGATGCTTAACCCACTGAGCCACCCAAGTGCCCCTCACTATGTAACTTTGTAGTTCTTTTTTTTTTTTTTTTAAGATTTTTATTTATTTGACAGACAGATCACAAGTAGGCAGAGAGGCAAGCAGAGAGAGAGAGGAGGAGGAGGCAGGCTCCCTGCTGAGCAGAGAGCCCGCTATGAGGCTCGATCCCAGGCCCCTGGGATCATTACCTGAGCCGAAGGCAGAAGCCTTAACCACTGAGCCACCCAGGCGCCCATAACTTTGTAGTTCTTAAGAGGAACCATTAAAAAGTTCCTAAGAGGGGCGCCTAAGTGGCTCAGTTGGTTAAGCTTCTGCCTTCAGCTCAGGTCATGATCCGAGTCTGTCTTAGGTTCAGGGTCCTGAGAAGGAGCCTCCCCTACTTTTCCCTCTTCCCTCTGTCTGCCACTCCTGTTTGTGCGCTCTCTCTCTCTCTCTCTCTCTCTCCCCCCGTGTCAAGTAAATAAATAAATAATCCGTTTTAAAAAAGTTATCTCCTCCTCTTTATTCATGATGTTGACAATTTTTCTCTTTTTATTAATTTATGAATCTTATTAGAGGTTTATCAATTTTATTAGCTTTGTCAAGTTTCCAGCTTTTGATTTTGCTGAATCCCTCTATTACATGTCTGCTGTTTATTTTATTAATTTCTGCTCTTATCTTTATTACTTCCTTTCTTTACTGGATCAGGGTAAAGGTGGTGCTGCCACTCTGTGGAATGGATGACCTTTTCACTATGTGGTGCTGGAACACTTGTGATACCTACAGAGGGGAAAAGTGAAATTTGATTATCTATCTCACACTATACACAAAGATCATCAATTCCAGGTAAATGGCAGATCTAGAGATGAACAGAATGATAAACCTACTAGAAGGTAATACAGAAAAATACACTCTTGAACTGAGGCTGGGGAGATTTTTTAAATAACTTTAAAATAACACATTAAAAATATTAACCACAAAAAAGATTAATACATTTGAGTTCATTAAAATAAGAACTTGTGCTTATCAAAAGACATCCTTAAGAAAGCCACAGAGTAGGAATATAGCCAAAAAAAGGGCTCATCTGAATATACTAAGCATTCCTACTATCAGTAAGAAAAAACACAACCCACTAGAAAAACAGGCATGAAATTTCAAAAAAAATTTCATAAAAAAGAGTAGCCAAGAGGCACCTGAGTAACTTAGTAGGTTAAGCACCTGACTCTTGTTTTAGGCTCAGATCATGATTTCAGGGTCAGCATGGAGTCTGCTTGAGAACTCTCTCTCCCTCTGCCCCTCCACAGGCTAGCAAACATGCACACACGATCTCTCACTCCTTCTCAAATAAATAAATAAATAAACAAAATATTTTTTTTAAAAAGTAGCCAAGGTTGGGCCTGTGGTCGGTTGGTCGCAGTCGAGTCGTTGACTTTGGCGAGAGGCAGACATGTGGCCCGCTGCGCCCGCTCTGCGAGCCCGACGCTCCCACCTGCCCGCAGGATGGCCCACAAGCAGATCTACTACTCGGACAAGTACTTCGACGAGCACTACGAGTACCGGCATGTCATGTTACCCAGAGAACTTTCCAAACAAGTCCCGAAAACCCATCTGATGTCAGAAGAGGAGTGGAGGAGACTTGGCGTCCAACAGAGTCTAGGCTGGGTTCACTACATGATTCACAAGCCAGAACTACATATTCTTCTCTTTCGACGACCTCTTCCAAAACAGCAACAAAAACGAAGTCTACCTGGGGATTGTCAATTAAGTCTTTTTCAAATTTAATGTATATGTGTATATAAGGGTAGTATTCAGTGAATACTTGAAAAATGTACAAATTGTTGATCCATACCTGTGCATGAGCTGTATTCTTCACAGCAACAGAGCTCAGTTAAATGCAACGGCAAGTAGGTTACTATAAGGTGTTTAAGATAAAATTTCTGGTCGGTTTTCTCTTTAATATAAGTGCCTGTTTGACTTTACCTGTTACTTTTGTTAAATAAAGTTTGTATGTTGCATTTAAAAAAAAAAAAAAAGTAGCCAAATGCAAAAAAAAAAAAAAATGCCCGATATCATTAGGTATCAAGGAAATGCAAATTTTAAAACAATGACATACTACCACCCAACAGAATGACTAAAATTAAAGAGAATGACCAAAGTTTAGAGAAACTAACAGTTAACTCTTTTATACTGATAGCAAAGCTATAAAACTGGTATAACCACTTTGGAAAACTGTTTGGTCTTATCTACTAAAGCTGAACAAAAGTGTGTCCTATGACTCCATCAGTTCTAAAATATGCTTAATGTGTGTAGCCACAGGTGCACCAAAAATCACAAACAAGAATGTTCACTGAGGTGCCCGGATGCTCAGTGGGTTAGGCATCTGCCTTCAGCTCAGGTCATCATCTCAGAGTCCTGGGATTGAGCCCTGAATCCAGCTCCAGGCTCAGTGGAGAAGTCTGCTTCTCCCTCTCCCTTTGCCCCTCACCCAGCTCATGCTCACTCACATGCTCTCATTCTCTCTCATTCTAAAATAAATGAAATCTTTAAAAAAAAAAAAAAAAGTTCACTGAAACATTAATTTATAAACAGCGAAACATCCAGCAGAATGCTTCTATTAGGGGCGCCTGGGTGGCTCAGTGGGTTAAAGCCTCTGCCTTCAGCTCAGGTCATGATCCCGGGTCCTGGGATCGAGCCCCACATTGGGCTCTCTGCTCGGCAGGGAGCCTGCTTCCTCTTCTCTCTCTGCCTGCCTCTCTGCCTACTTGTGATCTCTGTCTGTCAAATAAATAAATAAAATCTTTAAAAAAAAAAAAAAAAAAAAAAAAAAAAAGAGGGGCGCCCGGGTGGCTCAGTGGGTTAAGCCGCTGCCTTCGGCTCAGGTCATGATCTCAGGGTCCTGGGATCGAGTCCCGCATCGGGCTCTCTGCTCAGCAGGGGCCTGCTTCCCTTCCCCTCTCTCTGCCTGCCTCTCTGCCTGCTGTGATCTCTCTCTGTCAAATAAATAAAAAAAAAATTAAAAAAAAAAAAAGAATGCTTTTATTAAATTATGGCATATATAATGGTATATTTTATAGCAACGAAAATGGACATACTCCAGTCAGATGCGCCATCATGGATGAATCACATAAAATGATGAGAAAAGAAGTCTCACACATGCCCACCCACCCACACACTACTTACTAAGTATGCGCTGACATTTACATCAAATTTTAAGAACAGACAAAAGCATATCATTTAGCAATACTTGTTTAAGTGGTAAAATTGTAAAGAGAAGCAAAGATAGATTTACTATAAAATTCAGGATAACGGCTACCTTTGGGGGACAGCGATTAAGAGTAGGCAAGAGGGCATAAGGGGAATTTCCACTGCGCTAGCAATATTCTTGTGATAAATCACTGAGCTATGGAAAAAGGGAGATTCACTGGAAGTAAATATGGCAAATGTTAAGGTATGTTGAAGCTGAGCAATAGGAAAATATTGACTATATTATTCAACATACTTGCATGTAGAATCACATCTTTCTAGACAAAATTTTTTTTTTAAAGATTCTATTTATTTATTTGAGAGAGAGAGACAGTGAGAGAGAGCATGAGCGAGGAGAAGGTCAGAGAGCGAAGCAGACTTCCCATGGAGCTGGGAGCCTGATGTGGGACTCGATCCCGGGACTCCAGGATCACGCCCTGAGCCGAAGGCAGTCATCCAACCAACTGAGCCACCCAGGCGTCCCTAGACAAAAATTTTTTTTTAAAAGAACAAGTAGGTTAGAGAGGAGTAGGGAATTCGGGTAAATTGGAAGGGGAGGTGAACCATGAGAGACTATGGACTCTGAAAAACAATCTGAGGGGTTTGAAGTGGCGGGGGGGTGGGAGGTTGGGGTACCAGGTGGTGGGTATTATAGAGGGCACGGCTTGCATGGAGCACTGGGTGTGGTGAAAAAATAATGAATACTGTTTTTCTGAAAATAAATGAATTGGGGAAAAAAAAAAAGAACAAGTAGGGGGCTCCTGGGTGGCTCAGTGGGTTAAGCCGCTGCCTTCGGCTCAGGTCATGATCTCAGAGTCCTGGGATCGAGTCCCGCATCGGGCTCTCTGCTCGGCAGGGGCCTGCTTCCCTTCCCCTCTCTCTGCCTGCCTCTTTGCCTACTGTGATCTCTCTCTGTCAAATAAATAAATAAAATCTTTAAAAAAAAATAAAATAAAATAAAAATAAAAGAACAAGTAGCTTTGACCTAAATCTTGCTACTACTTGATGTCAATATCATAGTTAATCAAAGTTAAAAGTAAAGGTTAATTTCCTCATCAAAGAAGTCTTTGCAAAGGTGACCAGAACCAGGAGAATTAGTAGTCAGGTATGTAGGCATACAGAGATAGCAAGGACTCTAGTATTTTTTTTTTTAAGATTTGATTTATGTATTTGACAGACAGAGATCACAAGTAGGTAGAGAGAGGCAGGCAGAAAGACAGAGAGGGAAGCAGGCTCCCTGCTGAGCAGGGAACCTGATGCAGAGCTTGATCCCAGGACCCCAGGATCATGACCTGAGCTGAAGGCAGAGGCTTAACCCACTGAGCCACCCAGGCGCCCCAGGACTCTAAATGCATGTATTAGGTGTATTAGGTAACCATCCCAAAGAAGAATAAGAGGCAAAGCTGATCAAAAAGGATAATTTGGGTGCAGGATAATTTGGGGGGAGCTGGCTGGCTCAGTCAGTAGAGCATGCAACCCTTGATCTCAGGATCATGAGTTCAAGCCCCATGCTGGCTACAGAGCTTACACTGGAAAAGAAAAAGAATAAAAGAAAAGGGTAATTTTTATTACCTACTTGACTGCTATGATTACTCTTACCACTAGATGGAACTCTACAAGTAAGGTGATCTGTGATTAGTGAAAGGACCAGAAAGAGAATCCACAGCTGAAAAATCAATTACAGAATACTGAAATGCAAGTGCTTTTCAGGCATGTTGAACCCATGAATCTGCAAAATTGAAGGCAGTGGGGGAAAAAAAAACAACTTATCCTGCAGATGTATCTTTTGGCTGACTGCTACCAAAATGCTACTGCATACCCACAAAACTAAATGTTTCCTCCCTAGTGAATTGCTTAACTCGATTTGTTCTCCAAGAACCACAACCTTGGCAACATCTATCAAAATAGGAGCTATATTTAAAGCTGTCTAAATGTGACTTACCACCCTAAGAGAAGTATGCACTCTCTTACTACTTTTTCAAACCTCTGGCTCTGAAACATGGCTTTCATTGAGTTGCTTTCTGGGAGAGCTGTTAATAAGAATACATATAAATATTAAAGAAGTTATTATTCTTCCTTTTTCTTTTTCTTTTTTTTTTTAAAAGATTTTATTTATTTATTTGACAGAGCGAGATCACAAGCAGGCAGAAAGGCAGGCAGAGAGAGAGGAGGAAGCAGGCTCCCCGCCGAGCAGAGAGCCTGATGTGGGCCTCGATCCCAGGACCCTGAGATCATGACCTGAGCCGAAGGCAGCGGCTTAACCCACTGAGCCACCCAGGCGCCCTATTCTTCCTTTTTCTAAATATATATCAAATAAATAAATCTATATATATATATATATATATATATAAAACTTAAACTGGTATCATGAAAGTTGTATATAGAGAGAAAGGATAAAACAGGTCCCATGTGCACAAGCTGGCAGAATTTTTAAGTAACAGAAACAGTTCAAGGTTGATTAGTGTCACAAGATTTCTGGAAATTATATCCAATTTCTTAGACAAAAGTTTTGAAACATTTACATTCTAAGGGCTGCCCTTTGAGTAGTTGTCAATGGTTTTGTAATTAGGATATCTTATCTCTAATTTAGACTCCAAAAGTCTGCAAAAGCATATCTGACCCCTATATTTGATCTCAAACTCATTTCAAAGTACTTAATTTCAAGGCAACTTAATCTGAATTAAATTAAACTAGTTAGAAATTAAAGAATTTCTGATTGCTTATCTTTTTTAAAATTATTTTATTAACATAAAATGTATTATTGATTGCTTATCTTCTTAACTTTAACATTTTTTGGAAACCTGACCTAAGATTTTGTCCTATGGAATGACAACACAATGTCCTCAGTCAAGAAAGTGAATTATACTTCCTCCAAGTATCAATAACACAAATTTATTGTTATCTATTTACTTGTCAACTTTTATCCTTTTGGGTGTCAAGAGAATTGGTATTAGTTCTTTTTTCTTTTTAAAATTATATTTATTTATTTATTTGACAGACATAGAGAGAGAGCACAAGTAGGCAGAGAGGCAGGCAGAGGGAGTGGGAGAGAGAGAAGCAGGTTTCCCATTGAGCAGGGAGCCCGATGTGGCGCTCAATCCCAGGACCCTAGGATCATGACCTGAACAGAAGGCAGCCACTTAACGGACTAAGTCACCCAGGTGTCCCGAATTGGTGTTAATTCTGTTACCATCACCTCTCTTAATTTTTCTCCTTCAGGCAAGCGTACAATAAGAAAGTTTATTTGTATTTATTTGTATTAGAAAAATAACATCTTGAACCTGAGTGGCTCAGTCCTTAAGCTTCTGCCTTCGGCTCAGGTCATGATCCTAGAGTCCTGGGATCAAGCCCCACATCAGGCTCCCTGCTCAATGGGAAACCTGCTTCTCTCTCTCCCACTCCCCCTGCTTGTGTTCCCTCCCTCACTATCTCTGTCAAATAAACAAATAAAATCTTTAAAAAAAAAAAAAAAGAAAAAGAAAGAGAAAAAAGAAAAAATAACATTAAAATTCCCTAAATTCCCTATTTGGAGAAATTTCTATAAAATGCTTTGTTGACAATACAGTATCTCTCTTATTATTACCTAAAACAACTTTTACCTAAAAGTTGTTTACCACTCAGAAAAGTATAGTCCAAACTTCAGAAGACTCTTTCCCAACAGACTTTAAATGACACGAACCTCAGGCAACTAATACACAAAGTATTTCTATGTATGATCAGATTAGGTTCCAAAAGACTATGTCTAAATCGTTTGTTCCAAAGTCCAGAGTCATCCTATCCAAGAGAGACAGCAAGTGCTTTTGCTCTGGCACGTGACATTCATCTCTCACACAACTTCTTAAAAAGAGCTTCTATTACCTAAGTCAGTAGTCATAAGTCTCATCATCAACTAACATAAGAATGTGAAATCACAGTTACTCAGGTGTCATTTAAAATCAAACTAACCACGACCTACTGAGTGCTTTGTACTTTTATGAAATTCTAAGGTATAGGTACAAGAATTTAAGCTAGCTGCTGGTCTCCGGAAGCTTAAAATTCACCAAGCTTTTATTCTTTTTTTTCCCCCACTATCTCTATTTTCCAAGATACAAGTAGCCAGCTGCATGTACAATTAGCACATGAGCACCTAGGAAGCCCAATGAGATAACTTTGAAAATTAGGAAACAATTTTTGTTTTATTGCATTTGCATACACACACACACACACACACACATTAGCCTTTGAAGCATCACTATTTTTTTTAAAGATTTTATTTATTTATTTGACAGAGATCACAAGTAGGCAGAGAGGAAGGCAGAGAGGAGGAAGCAGGCTCCCTGCTAAGCAGAGAGCCCGATCCCAGGAGCCCAGGACCATGACCTGAGCCGAAGGCATAGGCTTTAACCCACTGAGTCACCCAGGTGCCCCGAAGCATCACTGTTTTAAAAAAATCTTAGGGCAACTGCTAAAAATCCTTTGAAATTGGAAGTGTTTATGAGACTTTTTCCTCTGTAGTTAGTCTTAAGCAATCTCAGCTTTGGGGAAACACAATATACATTCCCATTCAGTCTGAATGATACCAACTGTTGAGATGACGTAATGTTGAAAAGATGGAGTTCTAGTATATGAGATTTTTTTTTTTTTTTAAGATATTATTTATTTGAGAGAGAGCATGGGGAGGAGCAGCACAGAGGGGAGTGCAGAGGGAGAAGCAGACTCCCTGCTGAGCTGGGAGCCAGGGGACATGGGGCTTGATCCTAGGACTCTAGGATCATGACCTGAGTCGAAGGCAGACACTCAACGAACTGAGCCATCCAGGCACCCTAATATATGAGATTTTATGGTGCAGGTCTCAATCCTTTATCAAGTATGTAATACTTTTGAAATTTTTTGAAGTATTTCAAAAAATATTTTTTAAAATTTAAACATTCTGACATCTTTTTAACACTTCTATTTCTGAACACCTAAAAAGAATGTATTGTGGGGCGCCTGGGTGGCTCAGTGGGTTAAGCCGCTGCCTTCAGCTCAGGTCATGATCTCAGGGTCCTGGGATCGAGTCCCATATCAGGCTCTCTGCTCGGTGGGGAGCCTGCTTCCTCCTCTCTCTCTGCCTGCCTCTCTGCCTACTTGTAATCTCTCTCTGTTGAATAAATAAATAAAATCTTTAAAAAAAAAAAAAAAAAAAAAAGAATGTATTGTGCTGGTTAAAATCTTTACACTACCTCTGCCTTTGGCTCAGGCCATGATCTCGGGGTCCTGGGATCCAGGCATCAGGCTCTCAGTCTTTCTGCTCAGCAGGGAGCCTGCTTTCCCCCACCCCACCCCCACTTCTCTGCCTACTTGTGATCTGTCTGTAAATAAATAAATAAAATCTTTAAAAACAAAAAACTTTACACTTTAATAAAATTTAGGCTTTATCCTCTGTACAATCTTAATATACATACCCTGTATTTAAATTGTCAATAAATCCTTAACACACTGATGTAAGTATATGTTTAATCCTGTAATTGTATTCAGCATGAAAATAAAACAAGTGAAGAACTTTTTAATTATATTATTCCAGTATCTTTAGGTTAATTTCTAAATTAATGTGTTTCTTCCCTCCCAAAAGATATAATTAAAATACATCTAGCAAATGTAGCTCTCATTATTGCATGCAATTATAAATTTAATATTAATAACTATGTGAGTCTATATTTCATTCATGAATTTTTCCTTTTATTGTTACTGATAGAACCCAGCTAAGACACTTTATGTCTGTTCAGATGACTTATTATCTTAAAGCTGTCAAATCATGTTTTACTTCTTTATTAAATCATATCTCAGAAACTTGGACAAAGATCAACCAAACCATTCTAATTTTATATGGGAAAAAATAAGAACAAAAAAAGAAAATTGGAATCATATAATCAGGAACATTTCTTTTTTTTTTTTTTTTTTTAAGATTTTATTTATTTATTTGACAGAGAGGGATGACAAGCAGGCAGAGAGGCAGGCAGAGAGAGAGGAGGAAGCAGGCTCCCTGCTGAGCAGAGAGCCCGATACGGGGCTCGATCCCAGGACCCTGAGATCATGACCTGAGCTGAAGGCAGAGGCTTTAACCCACTGAGCCACCCAGGCGCCCCTAATCAGGAACATTTCTAAAGTGGATATAGCTTTATGTGATATCTTGAACATTTACTGTTAAATTGGGAGAGGTTTATTTGTTATGGTTTGGCTCAGATTATTATTGTAGGTTTTTTTTTAAATGTTTATTTTTGAGAGAGAGTGAAAGAGAGAGAGTAACTGAGCAGGAGCAAGGGGAGGGACAGAGGGAATCTCAAACAGACTCTCCACCAACTGGGGAACCCAAGGTGGGGCTCGATCTCCCAACCCCAAGATCATGACCTAAGCCAAAATCAAGAGTTGGACCCTCAACCAACTGAATCACCCAGGTGCCCTTATTACTGTGTTTCTGTAATCTAACTGAGTCCCAAGAAATTAGTTTTATGCTATATAATACACTCTAGTCAGTAAGCAAGAAATTTGATTTATTTGAAACTGATCTATATGCCTTTAAAGGAAACATCTCTTTTCCATAGTTGTGTATATAAGCAATATTTTAGTTAAAAAAACCAAAGGGTTAATACTTCAGCACAGCTAAATTCAGCAGCGAGGTGACCAATTTTTCTGTGGTTCTATTTCATTCTTGCAGTAATAAAACACTGGTGTCTAGCTTTCAGGTACTAATTCAGCTTGACAAATCACATATATTAATCTGGCGACTGATACTGTTATTTATTATGTTTTCATCTGATTATCTTAAAAGCTATGGCTTTATATAGTGTTATAGTTATGAATTTGACACTAACACATTTCCCATTATAAAACATATTATCATTAACCCACTTCATACTTGAATAATTATTTATAAGGTAGAACACAAAAGTTGTGAACATCTGACAAAACTGTTTTCCCCCCACTATATCACCATAGTTTTATACTTAATTACAGAAAAGAATGATAGTTTTCCTACAAGATTTTAAGTAATAACTAAAGACCACAACACAAAAGATAATACAAGATCATTAACTGCTAAATCCATGCTACACACAATAAAAGATGTACAAATTCAGAAAGAGAAGAGAAACTTTCACCCTTATACAGGAGTTGAGATTTGAAGTAGGTCTTAAAGATGAGTAGGGTTTGGACAGTGGAAAAATTAATAAGTACTTAAATAAGGGGCCCTTTCTTTAAAAAAAGATTTTGTATTTATTTGTCAGAGAGAAAGCACAAGCAGGGGGAACAGCGGGTGGGGGAAAGCAGGCTCCCTGCTAAGCAGGAGCCCAATGCGGAACTAGATCCTGGGACCCTGGGATCATAACTTGAGCTCAAGGCAGAAGTTTAACCGACTGAGCCACCGCAGTATCCCAATAAGGGGCCTTTTTGTTTGACTGGTTTCTTAAAAAACATAAAATGTGTTCTCCATATATTAATGGCAAGTCCTTTTCAAAACATAACCTTAAATAAATAAGGGTGTCCAGGGGGGGTCACTAAGATTAGTGCAGTGGACATCTGTTATTTTTTCATCCCCAACACATCTATCTTCTCCTTCCTCTGAAAACATCATACCAATTTTCTTTTGGGCATTTCAGTGGATGTGGTTTGATGGGTTGACCCTATTCCCTGGGCAACAAGTGTGAGCACAAGACCCAGGCTTAACTAACTGAAACAGTCTATCCTCCTCATTGATTGAGCAAAGGCCCACAAAGTCAAACTAGAAAAAAAAGACTCAACTCCAAGATTCTTGCTGGATGCTAAGACTGTTAAACCTGTGGAATGTCAGACTGAAGCAGCTTGTGGTCCAGTAATGCTATCTTTGGTGAAGAACTTGGCTTTTCAAAAAGAAAATACACAGGAAATCAGATCTAAGAAAGTAAGAGGCAGATGCCTAGTGACATTGAGTTGAGAAATAAGATACAGATTAACCATGCTTAATCTAGCCCGTGAACTTTCCAATTTCTTGAGTCAATCAACAGCATCTCTTTGCTTAAGCTAGTTTAAGTTGCTGTCACATATAGCTGAAAGAATCCTAACAAAACCATGTTTAAAATGTCAGCTGCTGGGGCGCCTGGGTGGCTCAGTGGGTTAAAGCCTCTGCCTTCGGCTCAGGTCATGATCCCAGGGTCCTGGGATCCAGCCCCGCGGCGGGCTCTCTGCTCAACAGAGATCCTGCTTCCCTTCCTCTCTCTCTTTGCCTGCCTCTCTGCCTAGTTGTGATCTCTGTCAAATAAATAAATAAAATCTCAAAAAAAAAAAAAAAAAAATGTCAGCTGCTAGGATAGAGCCGAGCCCCTCTTTGGTCGTTTTGGTTATTCTGCCTCCCTACCTCCTTCTTGGGAAATCTCTGTTCTCGGACATCACTTCTTCTTTTTTTTTTTTTTTTTTAAAGATTTTATTTATTTATTTGACAGATAGAGGTCACAAGTAGGCAGAGAGGCGGGCAGAGAGAGAAGGGGAAGCAGGCTCCCCACTGAGCTTGATCCCAGGACCCTGGTGTCATGACTGGAGGCAAAGGCAGAGGCTTTAACTCACTGAGTCACCCAGGCGCCCCTCTAAGAGATCACTTCTTGCTGGGCTCATTCTCACCACTGCCTCCAAAGTCTGCCCCCGTGGCTATGGCAGGCAGCCTCTACTAGAAAGTCACCCTCTCTCTCCTTTTTTAATTTTTGTCTGATCTCCTGCGCTTCTCCCTGCTGTACCATTTTTCCAACGCTTCTCAGTTTTTCATGAGCCAGTCTTGGGTTTTCCATACAGATGTGAACTTCTGTTCGGCCAAATGCACCAATATGGCATGCAGCCTTTCTTTGGTTCTTCAGCTCAACTCATTTCAGCAATTTCAGCAATTTTCATTGTTCTACATTATTCAAAAATTCTTTTTAAAAAATAGCAAAACCATCCGTGCAGCTGAGTAGCTCAGTCCATTAAGCATCTGCCTTCAGCTCAGGTCATGATCTCAGGGTTCTGGGATCAAGCGGCTGGAGCACAGCATTGGGCTCCCTACTCTGCCAGGAGTCGGCTTCTCACCTCTCTCTCTCTCTCTCTCTGTTCCTCCCATGCTCATGCTCTTGAGCTCGCACTCTCTCACTAATAAATAAATAAAACCTTTTTTTTTTTTTAAATAGCAAGTAACTGTCGTTGATGTTAAATCTAAATTCAGGACAAAAGGGTATTACTCTGATAATTATAAAAACTACACTTGTTCCAAAGATTCAGCCACAATACCTAGTCCTAGAACAAAACCCCCCCAAAATTACTGTACATTAGACCCTGGCAGAAATGCAGTAACTCTTTTGAAGTTACATATATTTCAAGATCATTACAAACACCAATTTCTAAAACCTCATATAACTACGTATCAGAAGTTCCAGGTAAAAAGGGAAATGTGAAACTAGCTTGCTCAAAGACATACACTGCTTTAATAGAGAGGAAAGTATCAATAAACAACACACCCTCTGGGATCTTCGCAAGTTTGAAAATGCCAAGATCGATAAGGTAATACAAGTACTTAAAATACCAGCATGCCTCAAAAAAATAAAATACAGATGAACAACAGTTATTAGGTTAAATATAACTTAACAGTCTTACTCCAGGTTCTTTAATCCGGGAAACAGTTATTCTATTTGGAAAGCATATAGACTTTTACAAACTTACATGCAAATAAGTGTGTCATTGTATATTTAACTACCAATCATTTTCTTGTCCTCACTGACTTGTTCCTGCCCCTCCTCCTCCATTCAGATCCTACACACTATCTCCCATACTTGTCTATAAGAGGCTTAGGAAGTGCTGCAGCAAGGGAAGCACAGAACTGGAGGGAGATGATTCTCCACATGTGCCAGTTATGGATTTAAGGTCTCTCACCCATCCTTGCCTACTCTGCAAAAATGGAGCTGGAGCCTTTAAATACATTTCCTTCTCCAGTTGGCACAATGTTGAGCATTATTAACAAAGAACACTGGAGACACACTGCAGGAGGAAGAACCTTTCCCTTTCTGGTTCCAGGGCACTCCGCTGGGCAAGCTCCTGCAGTAGGCAAGCTCTGCCAGCACCCAGTCCCCACAGCAAGGGCAGCATCTCCTGATAGGCTCCTGCATCTACAGCTCTCAGCAGCATCCATAAACCAGTAACTTCCCTCCAAGACACCTCCCTATGAACGGCTTTCTCCAGTACCCTCAAGGGTGGATTTCTAGTAGGTTCTATAAGATGAATTTCCAACAAATTCCACCACATCAACTTTTCTGCCATTCAGTGTGATAAACAGCCATGCCTTAAACATGGTCTGGAGCTCTTCCTTGTACATTCTCCTTCAGCCCTTAGGATTATAGTAGATTCTTTTTTTTAAACCAAGGTATAATTAGCAAATAAAATTGCAAGATATTTAAGATATATATAACATGATGAGTTTGATATATATATAAGCTAATTGTGATTATCTACTGTTTATATAATCTTTAGAGATTCTTTTCTTTGTTCAAATTACTGTATAATTTCTGTGTCCTAGTTGAACCCTGACTGATACACCAAGTAAAACTAGCAAACCAACAGCACAAAAGAGATGGACTCTGGCATTTCTAGAAACAACCTATACTAAAAGATGGTTAATAAAAGTATGGTGAAGGGGGCTCAAGCAAGGTAACCAGAGAGTATCTTCAAGAAGAAAATGCTGATTTGGAGCACCTAGGTGGCTCAGTGGGTTAAAGCTTCTGCCTTCGGCTCAGCTCACAATCCCAGGATCCTGGGATCCAGTCCCGCATGGGGCTCTCTGCTCAGCAGGGAGCCTGCTTCCCTTCCTCTCTCTCTGCCTGCCTTTCTCCCTACCTGGGATCTCTGTTTGTCAAACAAATAAATAAATAAATAAAATCTTAAAAAAAAAAAAAAAAAAAGGGAAGAAAATGCTGATTTAAAAAAGAAAGAAAAAGCAATAATCTAACCAACTGTAATATGTCCCTCCCAAAGATAAAATGGGACAAGCTAAGGGGCACCTGGGTGGCTCAGTTTGTTAAGCATCTGCCTTCAGCTCAGCTCGTGATCTCAGGGTCCTGGAATCAGCCAATTGAGCCCCAAATGGGCTCCCCACTCAGTGGGGAGTCTGCTTCTCCCTGTCCCTCTGCCCCTCCCTCCAACCCCTCCCTGCCCCCCTGCCCCTCCCTCCAACCCCTCTCTCTCACAAATAAATAAATAAAAGCTTAAAAAAAAATGAAGCAAGCTCATATACCTACCTTGTATATTCTTCATGCAAATTACCAAGTTTGCATTTATCAGTTGGCTTCTTGTGAATCCAAATGGAGTTAGTCTCCTCAAACCCATCTAATGAGTAAAATAGGGTCTCGACTTGAAATAACAACAAAAAGACTGCAACTCTCTGATAACCTTCCTCACAACCAACCAGCAACCTCCATCTTTAACATTAGTTAATTTCACGAATGCTACCAAAGGTTAGAAGCAAAGAAAAGTAAGCCACTTACTGGTTTATGAGGATTAATTTCAAAGATTTTTAAATTTATTTTTGCGAGAAATGAGAGAGATAGAGAGATCTAGCATGAGCAGGAGGGGGTGGGCAGAGAGAGCAGCAGACTTCCCCTGAGCAGGGAGCTGGACTCCATCCCAGACCCCAGGATCATGACCTGAGCCAAAAGCAGACACAACCAACTGAACCACTCAAGCGCCTGAATTTTAAAATTCTATTCTTCTTCCCCTTTTTCTGCCAACACTGGCCCTGTCTATAAGTATAATGATCAAATTCTCTAAGCCAGGTAACTGATAAAAATATCAAATAAAATTACTCAGATTCAAGAAAGACCACTGAAGAATCTATTCAAGATTACCCTTCAGATAGGATTTGACAGCACAAATACAAAACTGGATTCATATATTTTAAATCATGTTTACCCACTTGTGCATGTAAGAACAGGCAAGTCTTCCTAAGATCAGTAAATATTCCATCTATCACTTTTCTTGAAGGGCCACACTGCTGTCTTATTAGAGAAAGAACACTTTAATTTAAAAAATCTTCAGGAAATTATATGTTTAGTAATCAATATTCCATATCTAAGGTGTATGTTCCTAAGCTTCCTGCTGTTCCTAAGTTCCAGAAGCAGGCTTGGGCCCCAAAACTTTGACACCGCTGACACAAGAATGACAACTTACGACAAATGACAACTTATGACAAATGTTATCACTACCACAGCTTGTTTTGCTTCCCTACAACTTTGTACATTCCCGTTTGCTTTTCCTGGTTCACAGCAGGTTTCTTTTTTCCCTGTGAATATTGAGGTTAAATAACCTGTGACTCGTGTGGGTTGGGCCTCTGCCTTCAGCTCAGGTCACGATCTCAGGGTCCTGGGATGGAGACCCAAATCAGGCTCTCTGCTCAGCAGGAGGCTGCTTCCCCCCATCTCTGCTTACTTGTGATTTCTCTCTCTCTGTCAAATAAATAAATAAATAATCTTAAAAAAAAAAAAAAGGCCTGTGACTCTTTGTCATCAATTTTCCCTCTTCATCTAATAATAGTTAGCACTTTCTTTATATATCTTTTCAATTCAAAAAGTAGCCTACTGCCAATTATGTAGGCAGGTGGCTTTAATTCCTTCCTGCTTTATTTTCTTATGATTTTTAATTTAATTTAAAAAAATTTTAATTATGTTAGTCATCATACAGTACATTAGTTTTTGATGTACTGTTCCATGATTCATTGCTTGCATATAACACCCAGTGCTCCATGCAATCTGTGCTCCTCTATACTCATCACCAGGCTCACCCATCCCCCCACCGCCCTTCCCTCCAAAACCTTCAGTTTGTTATTGAGTCCATAGCTACTCATGATTCATCTCCTACCCCAATTTCTCCCCCTTCATTTTTCCCTTCCTTCTAAAGTCCTCCATGCTATCCCTTATGTTCCACAAATAAGTGAAACCATACAATAATTTACTTTCTCTATTTGATTTATTCCACTTAGCATAATCTCCTCCAGTCTCATCCATGTTGAGGCAAAAGTTGGATATGCATTCTTTGTGATGGCTGAGTAATATACCATTGTGTGTATGGACTACATCTTCCTTATCCATTCATCTGTTGAAGGCATCTTGGCTCCTTCCACTTCGGCTTTTTCTCTCTTTGGCCTTTGAAAGTTTTAACTATTTTTATATTGCTGTTGGTAAAGTGGATAGCTTCTATTTGTGGATTCCCCCTTAGAACTGCCCACTTAAGAGTAACTTGAAGGTATAATTAAAGTTAGTAAAATTTTAAAGCATTATTCTACCTGATAAAGACCAGAAACAGAGGGGAAAAGGTGTTTACCATCAACAGGTCAAAAGAGAAAATTCTTTACTGGCAGAGCAATTTTTTTTTTTTTTTTTACACAATTTATTTACTTATTTGAGAGAGAGAGAACACACAAGCAGGAAGGTCAAGGAAAGGGAAAGAAAATCTCAGACAGACCCCACACTGAGTATGGAGCCATACTCAGGCTCATAACCCTGAAATCAAAACCTCAGCGGAAACCAAGACACATAACCAACTACGCCACCCAAGCACCCCCAGAGCAACTTTTTCTTATTTAATTTGATTAAAATTTAAAGCATTGCTAATTATTAGGAACAGGCTTAAAATGATGAAGAAATAGAAAGCTAGTTCTTCTTTATGGAATGAATACAAGGTGCCACACCATCAATAGAACATTAGAAATATCTTCAGGGAAAAAAAATAATATGTATGGTATTTATCACCACAAGGAGTATTTTATGTCTTAGATAGGACTACTATTCATTCAGTATTGACCATCTACACAAAGCTAAGCATTGGGAATATGTAATAAAAATATACGTGTGTGGGGCACCTGGGTGGCTCAGTGGTTAAGACGCTGCCTTCGGCTCAGGTCATGATCTCAGGGTCCTGGGATCGAGCCCCGCATCGGGCTCTCTGCTCAGCGGGGAGCCTGCTTCCTCCTCTCTCTCTGCCTGCCTCTCTGCCTGCTTGTGATCTCTCTCTGTCAAATAAATAAATAAAATCTTTAAAAAAAAAAATATATATATATATATATATACGTGTGTCCTGCCCTCAAAAAGCCTTACAGAAATCCAAATTCTCTTTTACAACATGAAATTAATAAAAGAGTTTCAAATTCAGATAAGATTCTGTGAATACCTGTTGATCACATAACTAATACTAGCAATTAAAATTTAAATTCTGGGGCGCCTGGGTGGCTCAGTGGGTTAAAGCCTCTGCCTTCGGCTCAGGTCACGATCCCAGGATGCTGGGATAGAGCCCCGCATCGGGCTCTCTGCTCAGCAGGGAGCCTGCTTCCTCCTCTCTCTGCCTGCCTCTCTGCCTACTTGTGATCTGTCAAATAAATAAATCTTTTTAAAAAAATAAATAAATAAAATAAAATTTAAATTCACTTGGCAACATCATTGAAAGAAATTCAAACTACTGCTGCTATACAATAATGTTTGGTGTTCTATCTTCTTATCACAATTCAAGATTTTAGAGCAGGATGAGAGATGAGCTGATCGAATTTAACAATCACCTCTACAGTTTCCAAGCAAAAATGATCATTTATAGGCACCTCTGAGAGTGAAAAACTCTTCCGTTTAAGGTATCAACACATTCAAACATGTCTATCCCAGCTAGGGAAGGAATCCAGTGGGCCCTCATAAACCCAGCTTCCCAAGACTTGGAATCTCCCATTCAAGACAAAGGGTACCAAGGGACACCAAACCAAAGGGTCTGCACTTTACACTGAGACAATGTAAATAAGCTCACTCTACTAAATTCTCTTATATGTAACCAGTTAAGGCATGTACGGTCTCAAGAGTGTGGCCAGATCACCTGGAAATTCTTTCCAGGAAATGCTACATTTTGCCGTGCCTGTAAAAATTATGATTTCCTAAACTACAGATCTATTCTGTTCTTTACTTCTACCAGGAAAAAGAAAATCTATCATGTACTGAATGGTTATTACCTGCTAGGCTCAGTGCTACGCACTTTAAAAAGACTGTCTAGGGGTGCCTGGGTGGCTCAGTGGGTTAAAGCCTCTGCCTTCGGCTCAGGTCATGATCCCAAGGTCCTGGGATGGAGCCCCATATCAGGCTCTCTGCTCAGCTGGGAGCCTGCTTCCTCCTCTCTGCCTGCCTCTCTGCCTACCCTCTGCCTACTTGTGATCTCTGTCAAATAAATAAATAAAATCTTAAAAAAAAAAAAGAAGAAGAAGAAGATGATGACTAATTTAATCCTGACATTCTCCAGAGTAGACATCTTATGTCCATTTATAGGTAAAGAAATTGAAGCACAGAGAGGTTTAAAAATTGGCCTGAGTATTTTATTCTTTTTGGAGCTATTGGGTTTTTTTGTGTTTTTGTGTTTTTTTTAAAAGATTTTTTATTTATTTATTTAACAGAGAGAGATCACAAGTAGGCAGAGAGGCAGGCAGAGAGAGAGAGAGAGGAGGAAGCAGGCTCCCCGCTGAGCAGAGAGCCCAATGCGGGACTCCATCCTAGGACCCTGAGATCATGACCTGAGCCGAAGGCAGCGGCTTAACCCACTGAGCCACCCAGGCGCCCTTTTTGGTGCTATTGTAAATGGAATTGTTTTCCTAATTTCCTTTTCAGACAGCTCATTGTTAGTATGCAGAAATGCAACTGATTTTTGCACGTTGATTTTGTATCTTGCAACTTTGCAAAATGTGTTTATTAGTTCTAACAGTCTGTTAGTCTTTAGGGTTTACTATATATAAGATCATGTTGTCTGCAAACAGGAACAATTTTAGTTCTTCCTTTCCAATTTTGAAGCCTTTTTAATCCCTTTTCTTGCCTAGGTGCTCTGGCTAGGACTATCTGCCTCATTCCTTATCACAGTGGGTTATTACCTCACACCTGTCAGGATGGCTATTATCAAAACAAAAACAAAAGACAAGTGTTGGTGAGGATGTAGAGAAAATGGAACCTCTATACTGTTGATAGGAACGAAAAATGATGCAACTGCTAGGATAAATAGTAAGGAGGTTTCTCAAAAATATCAAAATAGAATTAACTGTATGATCTAGCAATCCTGCTTCTGTGTATTTAACCAGAAGTACTGCAATCAGGATCTCAAAGAATTACTAGCACTCTGATGTTTCCTGAGGCACAATTAACAATCACCAAGATTATTCATGTCCATGGGCAGAAAAATGCAATAGCAAAATATGGCATATACATAGAACGGAATATTACTCAGCTTTTTAAAAGAAAATTCTGCAATAGGTGACAACATGGATGAACCTTACAGACATTATGCTAAGTGACATAAGCCAGTTACAGGAAGACAAATGATTTCAATTACATATATGAGGGATCCACTGACATGAGATTATCTAAAATAGCCAAATTCATAGAATGAAAGAGTGGAATGCTGGTTGCCAGGGACCAGAATAGAGGGAATGGGGAGTTACTAATTAATTGGCATAAAGTTCTAGTTAAGCAAGATGAATAAGCTCTTGAGATACGATGTACATTGTACCTACACTCAATAGTACTATCTTGCACACTTAAAAAATGTGCTAAGAGGGTAGACCTCATGTTAAGTATTTTATATATATATATATATATATATATATATTTTTTTTTTTTTTTGACAGACAGGGATCACAAGTAGACAGAGAAGCAGGCAGAGAAATGGGGAAGCAGGCTCCCTGCTGAGCAGAGAGCCTGAGGCAGGGCTCGATCCCAGGACCCTGAGATCATGACCTGAGCAGAAGGCAGAGGCGTAACCCACTGAGCCACCCAGGCGGCCCTCATGTTAAGTATTCTAAAGCACGGTAAAAAAATATATATTTTTTAATTGGTCCAAGAACTCAAACCCACTTCTAACGGTCACTCCCTTGCTCCTCGATAACACAATAAACTGCCTCGAAGCAGATTAGAATGTACTAAGAGGACTCTCTCCCAGCACTGTGTGACGTTAGGGAATTCGCTTAACAGCTCTGAACTTGAGTTTCCTCACCACCAAAATAAGTCTCTGCGCAAACACAACTGGTCGGTCTGCAGTCTTGGCTACCGGCCGACCTCGCAAGAGCATCCGCGGGACCAAGAGGAGGTCACGCTGGATCTCAGCTCCTGAGCCAGACCGCAGGCATGAAAGGGCGAAACGCTGTAGGAGAAAAGAAAGCCTCGCCGCGCTGGGTCACTATGACCCAAAGGAAAAGCGTCAGTACGACCAGCCCACGGCCTCGTTTCCTAGGTAGCTGGACCAAGAAGTGGGCTCACCTCGGGCGGGAATCACTGGCTGGCACCTCCCCTTCAGCCTGCGCCTCAGTCGCCATCTTAGTCAGCAAACTTCTCTCACCGCCCCTATCTCCGGCCCCGCCCCCACGCATTTGGATTGACTAAGGTGTTCCCCCTCTTCCGTGCGATTGGATGACTAAACAGTTTCATGATTTTATTGGTTTATTCAAATAGCTAACGGTCATTGGTCACCCCCAGCCCGGGCGGAAAAAGGTTGGGGACCAGACCCAGCCGCGAGGCTCCTGGGAGTTGTAGTTTCATGTTTCGATGAGACTTTCCGATTCCACCCACTTTTTTTTTTTTTTTTTTCCCACCCACTTTTTAACTTTCTGGTCAGAAATCCCCAGCCTACGCTCAAATTAAGTCTGGATGTGAAATCTCAGAATCACAGAACTGTCGAATCTGAAATTGACTTTAAGAACAACGCTCTAAGGGGGGCGCCTGGGTGGCTCAGGGGGTTAAGCCGCTGCCTTCGGCTGGGGTCTGATCCCAGGAACTTGGGATCGAGTCCCGCATCGGGCTCTCTGCTCAGCGGGGAGCCTGCTTCCTCCTCTCTCTCTGCCTGCCTCTCTGCCTCCTTGTGATTTCTGTCTGTCAAATAAATAAATCTTAAAGAAGAAGAAGAACAGCGCTCTAAAATATAAGATTCATTTTCTGTCTGGACACAGAGTATACCTAGAAGAGTAGGTATGCCGGGGCAATCAAGAAGTACTTGACAGATTATGCGGAGTGAAATAAGTCAAGCAGAGAGAGTCAATTATCATATGGTTTCACTTACTTGTGGAGCATAACAAATAGCATGGAGGACAAGAGGCGTTAGAGAGGAGTAGGGAATTTGGGTAAATTGGAAGGGGAGGTGAACCATGAGAGACTATGGACTCTGAAAAACAGTCTGAGGGGTTTGAAGTGGCGGGGGGGGGGGGAGGTTGGGGTACCAGGTGGTGGGTATTATAGAGGGCACGGCTTGCATGGAGCACTGGGTGTGGTGAAAAAATAATGAATACTGGGGCGCCTGGGTGGCTCAGTGGGTTAAGCCTCTGCCTTCGGCTCAGGTCATGATCTCAGGGTCCTGGGGTCGAGTCCCGCATCGGGCTCTCTGCTCAGCAGGGAGTCTGCTTCCTTCTCTCTCTCTGCCTGCCTCTCTGCCTACTTGTGATCTCTCTCTCTGTCAAATAAATAAATAAAATCTTAAAAAAATCATAAAAAAAAGAAAAAATAATAAATACTGTTTTTCTGAAAATAAATAAATTGGATAAATAAATAAATAAATAAATAAAAGAAGTACTTGACTATCACGTTTAGCTCACATCCAGCCGCACAGCTTAGCGGTGGGTCACTTAGGCTTCTTTCTACACGCGCCCTTCCGGCTACCCAGAACTCTATGATCTGAAACAAGGAACGAACAGCACCATAACCTTGTCCCTGAATAAGCTTTAATGCTCAATGGTAGAAATAGTCGTAATTATGCTTGTCCTGGGATCAAGCCCAGTATCAGGCTCCCTGCTCAGCCAGGAGCCTCCTCCTCCCTCTCCAGCTCCCTTGAGCTTGTGTTCCCTCTCTTGCTGTCTCTCTCTGTCAAATAAATAAAATCTTTTTTTTTTAATTATGTAATTGTTTATGTGACTATTTATTTCATGTGAGGGTTCCCAGCTAGATTTCCTACCACTCTTGGGCGGAGACGACCTCTATTTTGCTCCCCATGGCTTGTGGCTCATAGTAAACTTTTCAATAAATGGTTTTTGAACAAACGAGTAAACAAGTCCTCAGATTATAGGATCCAAAATAAAAGTTGATTCACATGTTCTAATAGATTATTTCAGTCGATGAATTTATATTAAAAGTTTGAAGAAGGTGTCAAAATAAAATTTCTTTATGTTTATTCTGTGTTTTATGTTTAACAGAGTTTCTTTGAGCAAATAAATACATGAAAAGTAACACAAAATTCAACAAACACGTATCAGTGAGATTATTCATTGAACCCAAGACACTCTTGGGAAATCCAGGCTGCATATTTGGTGTATATATACAAAGCAAGGAACACAAGACTCAAATTCTGCAGAGTATTTCTCCAAAGTACGAACAAGTTTTTGTCCCAGCCTCCTGATACTCCACATCAACTGACTGACTGACTGACTGGATTAAACTGATGCTTTCACACAGAAGAAATGTCCAAAACTTTAAAGTATTACTGCTACAGGGCACCTGGGTGTCTCAGTGGGTTAAAGCCTCTGCCTTCAGCTCAGGTCATGGTCCCACATCGGGCTCTCTCCTTGGCGGGGAGCCTGCTTCCCCTCTCTCTCTGCCTGCCTCTCTGCTTACTTGTGATCTCTGTCAAATAAATAAATAATCTTAAAGTATTACTGCTACATCCAAGTAGAATACCACACAATGCTATTTCTGGTTTACCTGTTTGGATGACATTTTTATACAAAGTCCTTAATGTCTGGAGAAATGTTGTCCAGTAGTTAAGAGCAGTAAGCCTACTTTCAAATCCTAGCTCCATTACTTCTAACTGTGTGACCAACAACTTAACTTTGATTCCTTTTCCTCCTCTGTAAAATGAGGATGATAATAATTCTCAGAGCAGTATTGTGAAGATTGAAACGAGATAATCTCTGAAACGCTGCTTACCTGCACAGTGTCTGGCACGTATTGAAACTAGATACATAGTCAAGGTAATGTGATAAATGTTAAGAATGCTAAACTCCCTTCTCAGATAACATTTCTATCTCCATTGCTGCATGATAAGGACCATACTTTACACTTATAGTTACAGCTTAATCAGTTACACTGGAGAGGAGAATGTTTCTTCTGAAAACCAACTATTCCGCTGTGATGTCTGATGAAAAGCAAGGATTGTTGCTGAGTACTGTAAAAGTACTCCCCAGCCAGCAAGACTGCCCTGTTTCTGCGAGGATGTCCTGGCCCCCCTGAAATCTCACTCCATCGAGGTACTACTGCTGGCCAGCCTCGTGATAAGCATGGCTATCCAGCAGGTATTCATGAAAAGTTCAGAAAGTCATCTTGTTTCCAACAGTCTGGCTGAACAAAAGGTCACAGGATAGTGGCCCCAGCCCTCAAGGAGTTACAGAATCAGAGATAAAATGAATATACATAAGTCACATACAACAGAAGGCAGATTAGAATTACCAAGAACAAAATAGTAAAGCAGAGAAAAGACTCCTAGGAATTCAGAAGTACGGAGAAGGGAAGAAGGCCAAGGCTCCAAAGGATGGTTTATGATTCCGGGCATGGATTCGAATCTACCCCAAATGTCATTGCACATCAATCTACCCCCAATGAACTTCAAACACCTTTTGCATTGTTTAATCACACAAATAACACATGAAGATGCTTCCCTTGCAAATAAATAAGTAAATAATACAGATAAAAGCTCCCTTGTCAACCATCCCTACATTCCTCTAAGAAAATGCCATTTTCAGTTTAACATGTGTCCTTTCAACGGTGCCTGGGTGGCTCAGTGGGTTAAAGTCTCTGTCTTCAGCTTGGGTAGTGATCCCAGGGTCCTGGGACCAAGCCCCATGTCAGGCTCTCTGCTCTGTGGGGAGCCTGCTTCCTCCTCTGTCTCTCTGCCTGCCTCTCTGCCTACTAGTGATCTCTGTCAAATAAATAAATAAAATCTTTGAAAAAAAAAATAATATGTGTCCTTCCAGATCGTTCTCTATTATAGTACATTCCTTCAAAAAATATTTACTGAATGTTACTATGTGCTAGGCACTGTTCTAGGCCTGGAAATAGAGATGTGAACAATGCATTTGTTCAAGCAAAGAATTAAGGCATTTCTTTCCTTTTCTTATTTTCCTGTTAATCTTTTTTTTTTTTTTTTTTTTTTTTAGAAATCTCAGCACCCAACATGAGGCTTGAATTCATGACCCCAAGATTAAGAGTCACACGCTCTACCAACTGAGCCAGTCAGGCACCCTTTAATTTTTAGATACATGGTGATATATTGTACATATTATCTTTGTAGGAGCATCTCAGAGATCTATGTCAGTTACACTTTTGAACTGCTATGTTTGCCATATAATGCTCTGCCATCACCCTTTTGAACTGCTGTGTAGCATTCCACCTTATAGATGCTCCCCAGTTTACTTAAACCACCTCCTCCAGACATAAATTCGGTTTACGTCAATCTGGATTGCAAGCACTGGAAGCTGACTTCGGCTAACATAACAGAAACTGGATTTGTTGGAAGGGTACTGGGGTAAGAGCTGGTGGGAAGGATGGGGCCTGGGGAGCCAAAAACCCAGCCAAGGTCACACCATTCAGTGCCACTTGACTCAGTACAGTGACCCCTCCACTGATTTCCCATCTACGCTCTGGTCTCCGTATCACTCCAGGGAGAGGAAGAGTCATGGGTGAAAACATCTGATTGGCTGGAGCACAGTCTCCTGCCTCCATCCTTTTGCATGGAGGAAAGCCCTGTCTCCCACCAAAGTTCTCCCAGTGGGGCATTACCCACAAAAGGGGGGAAAAAAATCATAGGACAAATGTGTGCTACACATTTCTTGCTTCCTGGGACACCTGTTTATTGTGGGCTGGGGCAAAGTTTAACCATTCATTTTCCTTCAGACACACTGGAGACTAATGGGGGGAAAAAAGCTACCTGCAGCTTTGCTGTAGAATCCCCTTCAAGACTGGCCATAGGGTGAGTGGAGGAGGGAATTCAGTGAGGTGAAGAGAAGAGCAACCCATTCTGTGCAGCTAAAAGTGACCCAGGTCAGGGCTGGAACCGTAGGGGAAGAACCCCGGAGGTCATTTTCCCCAGCCGGGATAACAAGCCGGGAAATAGTCAGGTCACAGGCAAAAAAGGCTGGTGGAGAAAAACACTGGAGCACACTCAGTCACAGAACGTTCGTGATTGGATTCACCATCAGTCAGGCACTGAGCTCAGCATTGAGCACTGAGCCATGAATCCTACCTCTGAAAGCTCAGACTGGTGCTAGGGGGCACAGGGACCAGGCTTCCTGGGCCTTGAGAGAGGCAAGGAACATACTCTCTGAAAGCCTGAAAATACAGGAAGTAGCCAGGCCCGGTGCAGGGAATGGATCCGAGGGAGGCTTGAGGGGGTCCTGAGTCTTGCAGGGTGAGTTGAAAGTCCTGAACAGTGGCCAAATCATTTTGGGCATTTTGTTTTTTTTTTTTTTTAAGATTTTATTATTTTTTTAAATATTTTTTAATATATTTTTTAAGATTTTATTTATTTATTTGACAGAGAGAAATCACAAGTAGGCAGAGAGGCAGGCAGAGAGAGAGAGAGAGAGGAGGAAGCAGGATCCCCACTGAGCAGAGAGCCCGATGCGGGACTCGATCCCAGGACCCTGAGATCATGACCTGAGCCAAAGGCAGCGGCTCAACCCACTGAGCCACCCAGGTGCCCCAAGATTTTATTTATTTATTTGACAGAGAGCGAGATCACAAGTAGTCAGAGAAGTAGTCAGAGAAGCAGTCAGAGAGAGGGGGGGAAGCAGGTTCCCCACTGAGCAGAGAGCCCTATGTAGGGCTCGATCCCGGGACCCTGAGATTACTACCCGAGCTGAAAGCAGAGGCTTAAACCCACTGAGCCACCCAGGCACCCCAGCACTGGCCAAATCATTTTGAATTGGAATGTTTCTGGCCCTCTAATCAAAAACACTCAGGCCTAAAAAAAAAAAAAAAAAAAAAAAAAAAAACCACTCAGGCCTCAGGTCAGGAGGCCCCAGGTGCTGAAGGTAAGTTTCAAAGCAGTAACATGTATGTGACATTCAGGAATGGGCAGGTTCATTGTGAACTCACTGTGTGGGGTGTTATCTCCGCAGTCATGTGAGCTGAAGCCTGAATGGATCCTTTTTTCTGCCACTACAGCCCATTCTCATGGAGATGGTTTTGATATGGAGAGAAGTTTTGCACATTAAGCCTATACAGCTATTAGGAGGCAGGGTGATGGTCAGAAAAGGCTCCAAGCCTTCCCCAACCTATTTCTTCTCTAGACAGGAGCCTTCAGAGTCAGCTGCCAAGATTCACCCATTCAAAATCAGGAAGTAAAGGAAATTGTCCTTTAGCCCCCTGTAGGCCTGTATAGTCATCCCCACCCATATGACCCATCTTCTTTCAAGGATGTAAGAAGAGAGAATTCCCTTGTTCATTCATTCTTTCATTTACACACACTTCAGTGTGAATTAAGCCCAAGGGTACTTCATTTGGAACATGTGAATGTAAAAGACCACTTCTAATTTTAAGATAAAAGGGTTCTTGCGCAGTTAAAATAACTTCACACGGTCATTTGGATTAGGAAACATGAAAACCTTCTGGGGACTCAGTTGTGTCGCAGATTGCCATGGCTGCATTTCTATATTTGTTTTCAGATGGCTTGGTTAGTTTTGGCTTACCCCTCTAGACTGTAAGCTCTGTGAGTTAATGACTACATTTGGTTTTGCTATATGTTGAACTATACGTAGAAGGAATAAAGGATCAAATAAATCAATGAAATCAAGGAAGTAATAAATGAAACAATGAGGTTACTCAGGCCTTATGGAAAAACTACATCCTGCCAATACTGGATGTAGGTTTTTATTTTGATGTACCTAGCATCTCTTAAGGGGTCCTCTGTTTCCCTAGGTATGACTGACCCTATTTCTGGCTATAAGGTGAGCAAGAAGTCAGGCCTGGCCAATCAGAGGACTCTAACCTCTAGACTTAATAGTCTTACAGTCTAGACCAGCCCAAGTAACTACTGAAATGAAGAATGCTAGAAGAGCCCCATTGAGGGAACTGAATGGGATGGGAGAGCAGAGGGCAGAGGAACCACGACCTACTGGGGAGAGCAGACACAGCTTCATGAAGGAGCCTCATGGACTGAGCAAGACTTAAATGGCTGGAGATTTGGGAGAGGGCATTCTTTGCACAAAGAACTGGACCAAGCATGGGAGATAGGAATATATCGGATGTGTCTGGAAGTCGGCAAGGGCCCAGTCCGACAGCACCATGGGGGTGAAGAAGAGGAGAACGTTAGAAGAGTGGGTCAGGGCCAGGTCTCTGGGAGCTCTGGATACCATGTTAAGGAGCTGAAGGTTTTACTCAGGAGCCCATGTGGACATATTCAGAGTGGGAGTGGTGAGTCACCTGAGTAGGGTTGGGCATTAGGAAATTCATCTTCCAGAAGAGTGGATTAAAGGAAAATGGCTAGGGTCCAGACACAGGTTGCTCAAGCTCAGCCCAAGAAACATGAAAGACGTCGGCAATGGAACCAGAAATAGGGCATGACTACTGGCATAGGCACTGAAGGCCCTGGGGAATAAGAGCGAGGCTGAGTTAAAGGACCAGAATGCAGAGCTTGGGTTACAGCCTTTGGATAGTGGTTTGAGAAGGGCAGGTTTTTGGCATCATCCAAAACTGAATCCTGGTTCTTGCGCCAGTGTGATCTTGGGCAAGTTTTCTTAACTGTGGGCCTTGATTTTCTTATCCATAAAGAGGATAAAACCAAACTCAGAGGTTATTGGAAGACTAAAGGAAATAATATCTGTAAAGCACTTTTTGGTATTGCTAATAGGTATGAAGTTTCTTTTGGGGGTAATGCAAATGTTCTTAAGTTAGATTATGGTAATGGCTGCACAAGTCCGGAAATAAACTAAAAGCTACTTAACTATACTACTGAAATGGTGAATTTTATGGTATGTAAATTAGATCTCAATAAAAATGTTACAAAGAGGGGCGCCTGGGTGGCTCAGTGGGTTAAGCCGCTGCCTTCGGCTCAGGTCATGATCTCGGGGTCCTGGGATCGAGTCCCACATCGGGCTCTCTGCTTGGCGGGGAGCCTGCTTCCCTCTCTCTTTCTGCCTGCCTCTCCATCTACTTGTGATCTCTCTCTGTCAAATAAATAAATAAAATCTTTTAAAAAAAAAAATCTGTTACAAAGAATAATCAGTATGTGGCAGCTGCAATTATGATCTATTTCAGCTCCTGATCAGAGTACTTCTTATAGGCCTGCCTCACTGGAATTGCTCTCCAAACCACCTCCATAGATTTTCCTGTTGTTGTTATTGTTTTAGAGAGAGAACAAACAATGGGGAAGGAGCAGAGGGAGAGGGAGAGAGAAAATCTCAAGCAGTTCCAATACAGCGCTTGATCTCAGGACCCTGAGATCATGACCTCAGCCAAAATCAAGAGTTGGACGCTTAACTAACTGAGCCATCCAGGTGGCCCCCTGCAGATTTTCTGATTATAGCAGCATTATCTTTAAAAAGTTTCTGGGTGGTATCAATAAAGGAGAATGTTATTTCTTCCTCACATAAAAAAGATCCAGAGGTAGGCAGTCTAGAACTGACTTTATGTCTTTTTTTTTTTTTTTAAGATTTTATTTATTTATTTGACACAGAGAGACACAGCGAGAAAGGAAACAGAAGCAGGGGAAGTGGGTGAGGGAGAAGCAGGCTTTCCTCTGAGCAGGGAGCCAGATACAGGGCTCAGTCCCAGGACCCTGGGATCATGACCTGAGCCAAAGGCAGCTGCTTAACGACTGAGCCACCCAGATGCCCCATCCTTTGTCTTCAGAAATTGTTTGAGATTCCTTCAGATGCACTGCTCTCGCATGCTTCAGTATGGCTGCTAGAGCTCCAGCTATCACATCCACGTTCCAGGCAACAAGATGAAATGAAAAAAGAAAGGTTTGCTCCCACTCCTACTAGGGAGACTTCTGACATATCTCACTGGCCAGAACTGAATCACGTGGCTCCATCTAGCTGCCAAAGAAGCTGAAAATTGTCATTTGGGGGCTCTGGTGCTGCTGCAATGTGGGGCTCATTGAAGGGGAGAGTGGTACTGGGAAGTGAACAACAGCTTCTATTTAACGAAGGGAGGCAGAATACAAAGATGATAGATAGATAGATAGATAGATAGATAGATAGATGAATGACAGATAGATCTTTGAAAAGAATAAATATTGCATAGTTTGCCTCCAGGGAGGGAGGCTGAAGACAGGGATGGGGCTGGACTTTTCACTTGGCTCATTTTGACCTTTAGAATTTTGAACCATGTGTCTGTATTACCCTCTTCAAATAAATAAAACTAGAATATTTTTTTGAGAAGACTGAATTGTGCTACCTGATCTACCTGATTTCTAGTTCTGTGGATTCCGCGGCTGTCCCAGGCATCCAGGCAGGCACAAAACCTCTGCAGATTAACCTCTGAGCTCAGGTCATGGTCCCAGGATCCTGGGATCTAGCCTGCATCAGGCTCTCTGCTAAGCGGGGAGCCTGCTTCCCGCCCCGCCCCTGCCTAGCTTGACACCTTCCTAGCTGATCTGCAAATCCAAGACTGCCTAGCTCTTCCCTTCCTGCTGTCATCTGTTGGGCAAGGGCAGCTCAATCTTTTCTGCAGTTCCATAAATGGGAGTGCTAACTGCATCAGCCTAGAGGGGGTCAGCCTAAGGAGATGCGCTCCTGATGGGGCCACTGTTTACCTATGACAAACACTCAGTAAGGGTTTATTGGACCCTTGTCTTTTTATCTCTTCATTCTTCTCCTGTGCCAATGGTAGATGTCCCTGAGCCTAGCGTAACTCAACAGCTAGCAGACAGGCCCTCAGCCCTTCAGTTTTTCCATTGATTCTTAGAACTCCCCCAGAACCTCAGTAAATTTCTCCATGGCTTACACATGTTATACAATCCCTTGAAATGACTCACTCTAGTTCCCTAGCACAGCTCCAACAAATCTCCAAAAACTTGGGGGACATCTGGGTGACTCAGCTGGTTCAGCATCTGCCTTCAGCTCAGGTCATGATCCCAGGGTCCTGGGATGGAGCTCCACATTGGACTCCCTGCTCAGCAGGGATTCTGTTTCTCCCTCCCCCTCTGCCCCACTGTGCTGTTTCTCACTCATGTTCAATCTCAAAAAAAAAAAAAAAAAAATCTCCAAAACTTGGTACATTATAACAATAGAAATTGGGCACCTGGGTGGCTCAGTGGGTTAAAGCCTCTGCCTTGAGCTCAGGTCATGGTCCCAGGATCCTGGGATCAAGCCCCACATTGGGCTCTCTGCTTGGCAGGGAGTCTGCTTCCTCCTCTCTCTGCCTGCCTCTGCCTACTTGTGATCTCTGTCAAATAAATAAATAAAATCTTTAAAACAAACAAACAAACAAAAAACTAAAAAATAATAAAAATAATAATAAGGAGGCCAGCCACTGCTCTTGAGTCTACCCTCATCCAGTTTGACCTCATCTTAACTTGATTACATCCGCACAGACCCTCTTTCCAAATAAGGTCCCATTTGCAGGATCCTGGCAGACAGGAATTTGGAGGGGACTCCTTTCAACTCAGCACACTCTTCAAGTTTCCACCTGCCCTGCTGCGTCCCTCTCAACCCCATCCTGTCTTGGGTCCTTTCTGCTTTTATAAACAGCAAAATATTTCACACTCCGGAACCCATGCTCGCCCAGAGCCGTTTACCCATTTTAACCACCGAGTTACAGACCCCGCTGCTCCTAGCACCCTGCTTAACCAGCAGCCAGTTATCGCCCCTGTCTTATCAGCAGCCTCAAGACATTTTCAACTTCTGATTTCTCCGTTTCCACCTTCCTCGGCTGCTACTCTGCTGAGAAGTGTTTAATATCTCATTAGCACCTCTTCGTAACTCGGTGTGAATACCCTAATCTCTCTCTTTTTTTTTTTTTTTAAAAAAAGTCCTGGCTCGATCCCAGGACTCTGGGATCATGACCTGAGCTGAAGGCAGAGGCTTTAACCCACTGAGCCACCCAGGCGCCCCAATACCCTACTCTCTTAAATTCTCTGTGTACAGGGGCACCTGGGTGGCTCAGTGGGTTAAGCCTCTGCCTTCAGCTCAGATCATGATCTCAGGGTCCTGGCTGGGATCAAGCCCCACTTCCCTCTCTCTCTTTGCCTGCCTCTCCACCTACTCGTGATCTGTCAAATAAAATCTTTAAAAAAAAAAAAAAAATTCTGTGTACAAATCCCTCCCCCCCAACCAGCTCAGCTCCTAGAGCCTCCGGATCTGGGCACTGGGCAGCAGTGAAGGGACTGGTAACGAGGGGATCTCGTGTTTGCCTTGCTGCGGCAGAGGCCCATCGCTCAGCCCTTAGGGATGCTGCTGGCCTCTGAAAACAATGTCAAGCCTCATTCCTGCACAGAGGGGCCAAGAACTTAATCAAGCTGCAGCAGACTGTCTACATCCTTTCTGCACTAGAGAATGAGTCTACATGGTTCCCAAGCCAGGTGACAGGCAACCCAGCAGCCGGATGTCTCCTGACTCCCTTCCTTCCCTCTGGCCAGCTCTGCGCCTCCCAAGCCCAGGGGTAGTTCTCAAGGAAAGTCATAAAATTAATCAACTCTTTTATGTGGCTTATCTTTTTTCTAGCATTTGATCCTAAACAATGTCCATCGACAGAACTGAATTTGACTATGGGGCGCCTGGGTGGCTCAGTGGATTAAAACCTCTGCCTTCTGCCCAGGTTGTGGTCCCAGAGTCCTGGGATCGAGCCCCACATCGGGCTCTCTGCTCAGCAGGGAGCCTGCTTCCCCCCCCTCTTTCTCTCTCTGCCTACTTGTAATCTCTGTCAAATAAATAAAATAAAATCTTTAAAAAAAAAAAAGAATTTGACCATGATCTATCCTATTACCCAGCACCTAGATTCTACCATTAATATCTTTTAGCATTTAAAGAATTGACATACACTTTTGAAGTGTCCACTTGTGGTCTTTACTATATTCGACATTGTACAAACATCACCACTAATACCGAAACACTTTCATCACCCCACAAAAAACCCCCTACCCATTAGCAGTTAGTCCTAATTCCCTTCCCCTCCCATCCCCTGTCAACCATTAATCTACTTTGTCTCTACGGATTTGTCTTTTCTGGACATTTCATATAAATAGAATCATATAATTCGTGGCCTTTTGTGTTTCATATCTTTTATTTGGCAAAGGTCTTCAGGGTCCTTTGATGTTGTAGCATAGAAGAGTACTTCATTCCTTTTTATGGTGAATAATATTCCATTGTACGAATAGACTACGTTTCATTCTTCCATTCATCATCCAATGAACATTTGGGCTGTTCTACTTCTTGGCTATTACAAATAAGGCCATGAATGTTTCTGTGCAATGTGTCGTGGCGACATAGGTTTCCAATTCTCTCAGGTACATATTTAAGGAGTGGAATTGCTGGGTCATATAGTAGCTAATGTTACATGTCACTCTTCATGCTTTACCCTCTATCTACCTGTCTCCTGTCTCAACCATCCTTCTAACCAAATATTAATCCATCTCACATTTGTATACACTTGAAAATAAGTTGCAAACATCAGTACACCTCATCCCTAAACTCATCAGCACGTCTATTAACTAGAATTCTAGTATTTGTTTAGTTCTTTTCTTTGCAGGTAAAATGTACATCCAATGAATTCTGTGTGTACGATTCGATGAGTTTTAACATATGCATATACCTGTGAAACCGGACCATCAGGCCCCTTCCAATCCAGTCCTTGCCCCCACACACCCTCGCCAAAGGCAGTCTGTCTTCTGATTTTTTTTCCCACCAAAAGTTAATTTTGCCTGTTCTGGAACTTCATATAAAGCCATATAGTACGTACTCAGTATACTGTCTCTGAGATGCACCCGTGTTACAGGATGTAGCAATATTCCAGTCCTTTTGGCTGTGGAAAAGGATTCTGCCACCATCACCAGGTGAATGGGCCATCATTGAGCTGCTGTTTTTATGCTGTTTCCAGCTTTTACGGATAAAGCTGCTATGCTCATCAGCCATCGGCTGCAATGTGAACCTACGTTTTTATTTCTCTTAGGTAAATGCCCAAGATTAAAATTCTTTCATTGGGTAAGTATATGTTCAGCTTTCTAAGAAAACTCCAGACCTCTTCCCAAAGTGGTTGTACTATTTTTCATGCCCAAAACGATGTATGAGGGACCCCTGGGTGGCTCAGTCGGTTAAGTGTCTGCTTTTGGCTCAGGTCATGATCCCAGGGTCCTGGGATGGAGCCCCGCATCAGGCTCCCTGCTCAGAAAGAAGCCTGCTTCTCCCTCTCCCACTCCTCCTGGTTGTATTCCCTCTCTCTCTGTCCAATAGATAAAATCTTAAAAAAAAAAAGGAACGGATCGAAAAAGAAAAGACACATTATTAAAAAAAAAAAAAATGTATGTGGCTTACCAACTTTGAACCAAAGAATAAAAACACTATTTCCATTTAAACTTCTAAATAATTAGGTGCAGAATATTGTAGCTAATGTCTGTCTGTCTTGACCATACTTTCAAAAGAATAATGATTTAAAATAAGGGGATGGGGTGGGAGGTTGGGGTACCAGGTGGTGGGTATTATAGATTGCATGGAGCGCTGGGTGTGATGAAAAAATAATGAATACTGTTATGCTGAAAATAAATTAATTTTTTAAAAATTTAAAAAAAATAAAATGAGGGGATGCCCTTTCAAGATAAAAAGTGCTCAACAGGGGGTCCTGGGTGGCTCACTTGGTTAAGCATCTGCCTTCAGCTCTGGACATGATCCCTAGGTCCTGGGCTCTAGCCCCACATCAAGCTCCCTGCTCAGCAGCAAGTCGGCTTCTCTCTTTCCCTCTGCCCCTCCTCCCTGCTCATTCTTTCTCTCTCTCTCAAATAAATATATATTTTTAAAAATGCTCAATAAGCCAGGAATAGAAGGGAATGTCCTCAACCTGACGAAGCCATCTTTTTATAAAAACCCACAGCCAACATCATACTTGATGATGAAAGACTGAATGCTTTTCCCCTCACCATTTATACTCCACATTGTTCTAGGTCTAGACAACTAGACCAGAAATATAAAAGGCTTCCAGACCAGAAAGAAAGAAGTAAAACTATCTTTATTTGTAGATGTTATGATCATATAGAGAGAAAATCCTCAGGCAGCTACTAAAAAGAAGTAATGATTTTTTTTTTTTAAGATTTTATTTATTTATTTGACAGAGAGAGAAATTACAAGTAGGCAGAGAGAGGTGGGCAGAGAGAGAAGGGGAAGCAGGCTCCCTGCTGAGCAGAGAGCCTGATGCTGGGCTCTGAGATCCTGACCTGAGACAAAAGCAGAGCCTTAATCCACTGAGCCACCCAGGTATCCCAAGAAGTAATGAATTTTATGACACCCCGTAGAAGTCCAGATTTCCAGGGCACCTGGGTGCTGAATGGGTTAAAGCCTCCGCCTTTGGCTCAGGTGGTGATCCCAGGGTCCTGGGATCAAGCCCTGCATTGGGCTCTCTGCTCAGCGGTGAGCCTGCTTCCTCCCTCTCTCTGTGCCTACCTGTGATCTCTGTCTGTCAAATAAATAAATAAAATCGTTAAAAAAAAAAAAAAGAAGAAGAAGAAGAAGTCCAGATTTCCAAGATGTAAAAATTCACTGTCTTTCTTCAAACTGTCTCTTCCTTTATCCCCACATTCTTCTCTCCACACTTGGCAAGAAAAACGCAACTCTTTTTTTAAGTTTTTTCTTTTTTTAAAGATTTTGTTTGCTTATTTGACACAGAGAGAGAGACAGACAGACCACAACTAGGCAGAGAGGCAGGCAGAGAGAGAGAGGGAAGCAAGCTCCTGAGCAGAGAGCCCGATGTGAGGCTCAATCCCAAGAACCTGAGATCATGACCCGAGCAGAAGGCAGAAGCCTAACCCACTGAGCCACCCAGGCGCCCTAACTCAACTCTTTTTAAACAACTACCCAGGGGTGCCTGGGTGGCTCAGTGGATTAAAGCCTCTGCCTTCAGCTCAGGTCATGATCCTGGGATGGAGCCCGGAATGGAGCCCTGGATCGGAATGGAGCCCTCCATCGAGACCCGCATCAGGCTCTCTGCTCAGCGGGGAGCCTGCGTCCTCCTCTCTCTCTCTCTCTCTCTCTCTCTCTGCCTCTCCGCCTACTTGTGATCTCTGCCTGTCAAATAAATAAATAAAATCTTAAAACAAACAAACAAACAAACAAAAAACAACTACCCACCTATTCCCTCCATGCCATTCCTCCATGAAGGTTTGCTCCTGTTATTACACATCTTGGAACTGCCCACCAAAACCCTTGTTTCTCTTCATCTGGACCCCAGAGTTCCCCTGGTACTCCGTTTCTGAATTAGATTACGGTCCTGCTCAGTATTTTAAGCAGCTCCCTACTGCCTGGCTTCTGTATTTGTGTGTACATGTATTGTGGCTAATTTTTAAAACAGCTTTATTGACATACTTTACATATGAAATTCACTCCGTTTAAGAGAACGTTCAATGATTTTTAGTAAATTTACTAAGTTATTCAACCATCACCATAATCTGGTTTTGAATATTCCTCTCACCCTAATAATATTATCTCCCCTGGTTGGCTCCTAAGGACTGGACCACCAAAAGTCTATCTACAAGCTTAGAGTTTGGAAGTTAGGCCTGAGGGATTTGGGATTTTGAATAAAGGTCTAACATCTCTGGGCAACAAGACAGCAACGGATCATTTTTCCATGCCTCCTACTTTTTTTTTTTTTTTTTAAAGGAAGTTTTGGTTAATCATTAAGTCAACCACAGTCTCTAGAAGGGTTAAACTCATCCGCATCTCCATTATCATCCAAATAGTTCATTTTGCCCTCCCGCTTCCTCCCCACACCCAAGAGGATACTCCCCTGCTGAGCTGAGGCATTTTTAAAGAACTTTGTAGCTCACTTCACACCCCCGCCCAAGACCGACTACCTCCTCTCTCCAGGAATGCCAGCCCCGGCCCAGGCCAGCTTGTGCCCACACTCCCGGTCAAGAAACACTCACTGAGGCCTTTCTTCCCAATTCTAACTCTGCCACGGCTCCCCCGTCCCCGCCCCCACTCCCATCGAACCGCTAGGGCCCGGTCTTCCTTTTCATCCCCGTCGGCCTCGTTTCCCTAATCTCCAGGCAGATCCCGAGCCTGAGATCTCCATCCTCGCCTCACTCGCCGGGTCAGCACTTCCCAGACGCTGGCACCCGCACCTCTAACGCGCAAAAGCCAAAACCAGAAGAGTTGACGCGCCTAGAGGAGGGGCGTGTGTGGGTGTAAGCGTCGGTGCTAGTGTGTGGAAGAAACCAACTAAGTCCACGCCGGTGTTCCTTTCCGGGAAATGCCACCCACGCCCGGCTGACAGAGCGAGCATCCGCACCCCAGCGCCTCCCGCACACACCACTCCGGGTTGCCAAGCTCAGAAGCAGCTAGACTTCCCCCTGCACCCGGGCCCAGTGGGCGCCCCGCCCCCCAACGGTACGGCGCACCCCCGGCCCGGCGCGGTGGTAGGGCCCGGCGGCAACGTCACCCATTGTTTACAAATCAACCCGAGCCGGTAGGATTCCGGCTCCCGCGGCTGCAGCCTCTCTGCGCGAGTGTCTGGTGGGCTCCCGCTTCCGCGTCCGCCCCGGCCCCGGCCCCGGCCCGGTCCACGCTTCGGCCTCACCCCCGCGCCCCGCTCCGCCGCGACCCACCGAGTCCTGCCCGCCGCCGAACTCCGGGTGCCCGGGCGGGGGGCCATGCCGTGCGGGAGGGAGGAAGAAGAGGAAGCCGGCGAGGAAGCGGAGGGGGAGGCGGAGGAGGAGGAGGAGGACAGCTTCCTCCTGCTGGAGCAGTCGGTGACGCTGGGCGGCTCGGGCGAGGTGGACCTGCTGGTGGCCCAGATCGGCGAGACGCTGCAGCTGGACGCGGCGCAGGACAGCCCGGCCTCCCCGTGCGCGCCCCCGGGGCCGCCGCTGCAGCCCCCGCGGCCCCCGGCGTCGGTGCGGGCGGACAAGGCCCGGCCGCCGGCGCTGCCGCTGCTTCTGCCGCCGGCGCCGGCCGATCCGGTGGGCCCGGCGCCCCCGGGGGCCCTGCGCTGCGCCCTCGGGGACCGCGGCCGCGTGCGGGGCCGGGCTGCGCCCTACTTCGTGGCCGAGCTCGCTGCAGGCCCCAGCGCGCTGTCCGCACTGGCCCCTCAGCCCGGCCTTGACGGGCCTTCGGGAGCGGACAAGCCCGGCGCCCCGCAGCCGCTGTCGGGCCCGTGCCGCCGAGGTTGGCTGCGGGGCGCCGCCGCCTCTCGCCGCCTGCAGCAACGACGCGGGCCCCAGCCCGAATCCCGCACCAGCGACGACGACCCGCACCGGCTCCTGCAGCAGCTGGTGCTCTCGGGGAACCTCATCAAGGAGGCGGTGCGGAGGCTTCATTCGAGACGGATGCAGTTACACGCAAAGCTTCCCCAGCGCCCGCTCACCGGGCCTCTCTCGGCCCCAGTGCATGAGCCCCCTTCGCCCCGCAGCCCTCGCGCGACTTGCAGCGACCCCGGAGCGAGCGGGAGGAGGGCGCAGCTCAGAACTGGCGACGGCGTTCTTGTCCCTGGCAGCTAACACCCCGGGAGTAGCCACAGCGCCAGCCTCTGCCTGGAGGGCAAGGCATTCCCCAGAGGGCTGCATCCCTACTCCGACGGGTGAACTCGCGTTTTGGAAGCGGGGATATAAGCTAATGCAGACGGGGAAAGGAAAAACCCCGAATATTTTCGTGGGGGAACTAATGGGGGACCCCGATGCGTTTGAAAAACCGAAGGACTTGGCCCTCTTTGAGGCGGATTACAGAACGCACCCCAAGCTCACATTCAGTAGTGCTCCTTATTTGGCGTGACGAGTCCCAGCGGCGTAGCGTGCAGTTCCACGCAACCTCTCGGGCCCTCCAGCCCGGCAACCATGTGGCCACACTCCACGCGCCTCAGGATCACCGAGCGTCCAAAGGACGAGGACGATCCCAGTTACTTGCTTTACCTTTTCAGGGCTGGTTCCTGATCCACTGGGGGGAGGGAGGGGAACAGGAGTAGACCATCATTTCAGGGAGAACCTCAAACTGCCAGACTTGAAAATTTACGACTCTTTAAAAAACCCATCTCGCGTCTTGTGGGTGCTGGTTCTTAATACAAAACACGCGGTACCAAGAAAGGACCATTTGGGGAGTTGGATAGGAGTAACGCGTGTTCTGCCTCCACTTTGCAGCTGGCTGCTGTTCTCAGAGCGGCGGGGGAAGGGCTCGCGCGCGATTGGGATGGGAGGCGGGGGCGGGCGGTGCTGCGGAAGGGTAAGGTGAGGCTCGGAGAGAACCTTCCTTCCTCTCTCTCAAGTGTTTGCGCAGCCGGCCCCCTCCTCCTCGGGTTCAAGGTCACCGTTTTCTCCGCGCGCGCAGTGTTCCGGGGCTCCAGTAGTGCACAAGAGTTGCCGGGTTGTGCCTGTACTCGGAGAAGTGCTGGGTGTTCTGCAAGTGCTGGAGTCTCTTAAGGACACGCGCACCGCGGCCACCGCGGGTGTGGCGAGGCGGGGACATGCTGGGCGCCGGTGCCTTCCGCGGCGACCGCGCCCTGGGCTTTCATAGAAACGGCCCAGTCTTACCTCGGGTCCCGGCACTCCCCCGCCCCTTCGGCTCTGCTGTCCTACTCCAGGCGGGTGGCGCTGGCGCTCCTGGGGGCCCGGGCTGGGGGTTGGGGAGACGCCACGTGACGGGCACTCCGGGGACACAGCCTCGCACAGCAGCTTATAATGGACTCTCCGGGGCCATTTGCAATAACAGCTGCAATTCCCTGGATAGACAGAGTTGATTTCCTCCCTCTGCCCCTCCCCCAGCCATGCCAGCTCGCCTTTGTAAGTGAAGGAAACCGAGTAGAAAATGTGACCCTCCAAACGGAGAAGCTGCAGGCTTTGCCATTGTGAAGCGTGGTGAAGTGTTTTTAACATACCATTCGCTTACTCTGAGGGATCAAAAACCGTGTTTTAAACAATTCAATGGCTTGTTCATCGTCCAGATGTGGCTGTTGAGGTATTTACACTTCGCACCGGAGTGTCAGGAATTGTGGCTGTCCTGATTATAGGATTTTAACTTAACTGAAATAACTTGTTTTTAATAAATGCATTGAGGTTTTTGTTAGGGCCTCTGTTTTGTTTGTTTGGTTGGTTTTATCTTATTCTTGCCTCCGGTGGGAAAGATGCACAAAACACATTTCTCTAATCCATAAACCTAAAAACACTTGGAATCCTTGTCAGCCTGCCTTGGGGATGGTAATTAGAGCGCCTTTGTGTCTGAGCAGCTCACTAGTTAAGCCGGGTCTGTGTGGCTGGGTGTGTATTGGTGCTGGCAGGAAATTAAATGAAAGTGAGGTCAGGTTTGGGACCAATCCCATTCACTAAAACCTTAGAGTCTTTGGATTACTAGTCCATGATGGAGATGTTTTATGAAGCTGCCTCTGACTGTATCAGCAGAGGACATCAGATCAGGCCATCACGGCAGACTGGGAGGCTCATCACCTTTTTTTTTTTCCCCTTCTGTGGTCATTGAAGACTTGTTTCACAAGGCAGTTCTTAAGGCTGGGGCAGCTCTTGGCTAGGGGCCGATCACGATACAAACCCACGGTGGGAAGGCTGGCTGGCAGTGTCTGAAAGGACTCCTCTCTTTGCCCTTGGCATGTTTGCTGCCATTCTCTACCTAAGCCGTGACCTAACAACCCGTCCCTGTCCCTCCCTCCCTGAGTTACTTCAGTCTGTTCCCTCCTGGAAGGAGCCACAGATTACCCAGGGTTTGAAGCCACTTATTAAATGGGGTCCTTGGACAAGTTGCTCAACTTCTGTGGTCTCTGGTTTCCTCATCCGTGCAACAGAGAAGTGAGATGAGGAAAAGGTTCTCGGCAACTGGCAGGTACTGGAGATCAACAGCCCCGTCCCTACTCCTTCCTTCTCAGCACTGCCCCCTGGCAACCAGACGACTAGGTCTTCAGTTTCTCATGAAAGAGGAGCACGCCATCCATGGTCCTAACAATGCTTTCTGGATTGACTGCCGTATGATACAGTCTTAATTGTCTAACACCCTTTCGGACTCTGTGCCTGGTGTCCGTACATCCCCATTCTCTCAAATACACCCACTGTCCCCGATGGCCTGTGAGAAGTTCCTCCTGAGCACCTCAAGCCAGCTGTTTCCCACCTGTCCAGGAAGTGTAGGAGGCTTGTCCAGTGCTGCTCAGTAAGGGAAGGCTGATTACAGAGGCTCTCAGACAAATTGGGGGGAGGGGTGCTCCAGCCCTGCAGGAGGCTGTCACCTCTGGGCACTGAGCAGGAGGAAGGTGGTCAGGTGCTGGCCGCCCCTGGCATTGCAGTAGCCCTGAGCTCCTTGGCCCCGCTACTTTAGTGGGGATGGGATTTCCTGGACGTCACAGGGTTAGGAGCAATCCAGGGCTGAACTGGCCCATGATTCGATGCCCCTTGCACAAACCGTGCTGGCTTGTAATGACCGGTTAAGGCTCGACTCAACCATGGGGTTCACACAGTACTACTCCCTCCATAAAAAAGGAAGACCGGAGAAAACAAATGCCTACTATCATGCACTTTAAATACCCTATAGCCCTAAGTGTCCTCTTTTTAAAAATCCTGCAGCTCTTACTAGCCACCCCCAAATCCTCTTTTGGAATAAGTCAAGGTTCACACAAGTGATTTTAAGTTAATAGACCATTTTATAAGTGGAAAAATAGTCCCAAAAGGGACAGGGTAGAGTGACCTACTGAAGTCACTTATGAAGTCAAAGGCCTGTGAGAGTCTAGAACTCAGGTCTCTGGGCTCTCAGCTCAGGCCTATCTCCAGGAGCCTACTACCATCACACACAGTCCAGTACTGTCCACTGCACAACTCCACATATGAATGACCCCCCTGTTGTCCAACACGGCGACCCTGCCCCCAGAACCCAGAAAACCCTACCCCAGATTCCTAGGCTGAACTAGGGAAAGCCAGGTATGGGCCACAACCATTTTCTTACAAAACGTTCAGGATCCTATGAAGACAGCTAACTGGCCACAGAAAATGGCCTGGACGAACTAAAAGACCAAGCTCTAAAGTGAATGAAAAAAATACAAAATAAGTTAAAACACAGAAAGTGGCAAATGACAAGCACCATGAGGAAAAGAATGGCCCATCTTACAGAGGACTGTAGAGTCTGCTGCCCCAAAATTTCGTTCTCAATTAGGTGCAAATGCTACAATATTTGGATTCAATTTTCACCCTTCCTTTTTCAGCTCATAAGCAGAGACATAGAACGAAGATCAGACACCACTTTCCTATCCAGCAAAGTCTGTGTTGAACCCTGTGATCCCTTCCTTCCAATCAGGAAAGAGTTACCTTGGCAACCAAATTACTAACTCACTCAATTAGCTCCCCCTCTTCCCCCAATGCTCAGTAATCACAGAATGTCAGCCCAGGGAGAGCTAAGCCTTAGGCGGTCTAGTGCTATTGCCTCATTTAGGCATGGAAGCCCAGAGAGGTTTCCACTCAGAGGTGCCCTCGTCGGAACACCGTGCAGGCTGGTCCAGGCAAAGGGTCAAGACCTGTCCCACACAGCATATCCTTCTAGTCTTCCATCCATAACTAAAGGGAGAACAAGTGACCTGCCCTTTACAGTTTCCCAGAAGCAGGAGACAGACAGGCGTGGGCTCTGCAGGCGGCCCTCCTCTGCCTCCACACAGGCAGCTGTGGGATTTGGGGCAGGGTCCTTAATCTCCATGAGTTCAATGAACTCACCTGCAACATGGGGTAGGAATGGAGCCTACCTGGAAAAATCATGTGAGTGTTCAACTAGATAATATAAGGGAAGCAAACAGTAAACACTCAAATAATAAAACATCAGTTCTGCTATTGCATGAAGGCCACTACTTTGTTTTCTGTGGAAAACCCTGCTTTCTAAAAACTTCTTCAATCTGTTTCTTAAAAGGCATAAACCTGGGTGTCTGGGTGTCTCAGTCAGTTAAGCGTCTGCTTTCCCCTCAGATCATGATCCAGCGTCCTGGGATTGAGCCTCGCATCCGGCTCCCTGCTCAGCAGTGATTCTGCTTCTCCCTCTGCCTGCCGGTCTCCCCTACTTGTATTCTCTCTCTCTCAAATAATAAAAAAATATTTTTTTTTAAAGATTTTATTTATTTATTTGACAGACAGAGATCACAAGTAGGCAGAGGCAGGTAGAGACAGAGGAAGGGAAGCAGGCTCCCTGCTGAGCAGAGAGCCCAATGCAGGGCTCGATCCCAGAATCCCGAGATCATGACCTGAGCCGAAGGCAGAGGCTCTAACCCACTGAGCCACCCAGGTGCCCCAATAAAAGTTTATTTATTTATTTATTTATTTATTTATTTTTAAAAGATTTTATTTATTTATTTGACAGACAGAGATCACAAGTAGGCAGAGAGGCAGGCAGAGAGAGAGAGAGGAGGAAGCAGGCTCCCTGCTACACAGAGAGCCCGATGTGGGGCTCGATCCCAGGACCCTGGGATCATGACCTGAGCCAAAGGCAGAGGCTTTAACCCACTGAGCCACCCAGACGCCCCATAAAAATTTTTTTAAAAAGAAGAGCATAAACCTGTTTCCTCTGAAGATCAGGTGCTTGAGCTTACTATTGTATAGGTAAGTGCTAAGGCAAGTACAGAGGAAGGGAATATTCAGTATAGTAGAGGTTTAATCTCAAAAGGATGGCAATCCCTTTGAGCTCAAACCTTGAATGCAGATCAGGATTGGGACTGGTAGAGTAGGAGCTGCAGAGAATATTAACAAAGGGGAGGGTTTGTGCTGAGGACAGCCTGGGACCACGGCTCTTAATGCCCCCATCAGAAAAACCATCCCCTTCTAATTAAGATTCAGTGCTCGGTTGAAAGTCTGCGCGCCCACCCTGTCCATTCCCATTCCTAATTTGTTCTGAGAAAATCATGCGATTTCGTCACAGGGAGTGACTTTACTGTTCATTTTGTCCTTAGTCTTCATTTTATTTACTGTCATTAGAGGGTTATCTTAGGAGCTCATATGTGAATGTCTTCTTTCCCCAAAGAGATTAGATAGTCTTTGATGGCAGAGGACAAGAGGAGGAGGAGGTGTTGGGCAGTTTATCAGGCTACTCGGCATGGGGGACGGTCTGAGGTTGGGGAGAACATCCACCACATCAGTCAGATCGGTTGAATGGCTGTTATAACATCCAGGCACAAGGTGATAAGGGGCTTGGAGGGAAGAGAGGAAAAGACAAGACACACTTTGAAAAGGAAAACAAAAACAAAAACAAAAAAAAACGAGCAAACCCATAGGCCTCCTGTAGTACGTTGTGGCATCTCAAATGTCAGTTAGTTCTGGAGCCAGACTGCCTGGGTGGCCACTTCTGGCTCTTTCCTTTAAAGCTCCTTCCGGTGACTTCACATCACCTAACCTCACCTCCAGTTCCTTGTCTGCGAATTGTGGTAGTAATGAAGCCTCCGCCTCACGGGGTTTAAGGATTTGCCGAGCTAAGGCTAGTAAAAATGCTGAGACCACTGCCCAAAACATAGCTGCATTGAGTAACACTGCCTGGGAACTGGCATGTAGTAAACATTTGCAGAGTAAACAAACAAGGAGATTTCAACACACTTGTAGAGCCTAGGGAGTGGGGTGCTTTGGGTGAGGAGCTGTGGTTCCTAGAAGTTCGAGAAGATGGAAAAGGAAGGACAGAGCTAAAAGGGAAAAACTGGACAACCAGGAGGTTGTCAAACTGTCAAACTGCTCAACCAGGAGGGACCTGTGCTTGCTGGTCTCCAGGAGGGATGTGCAGAGGGAGAAACTGAGGGGAAGGCGCTCAAAGGGACAAGGCCACCTGAGGAGGTAAGAAGGAACAGCATGATGCCTTGAACGGCAGGGTTTTGGGGGGTCAGAGGGGTGGCTGTCCCACTTGACAGCGCCTTATGTCACAAACTGTTCTGCTGCGGTGGACCAGGGACCTGACTGCTGGCCATCGGAACCACTGTGTATCACCCTTCGTGCCCATGATAGCTGCATATGCTTGTGCTGTCCCTGTGTGAAGGAATCCTTCCCTGCAACTTAACGCTCCAATAGAACGGAAGCTCAATTTGCTCTCAAGGAGTTGATTAACTGCTGCCCCTTATCAATTAACTGACTCATAGGAGGTAAAATTCACAACCCCCAACTGATAGGCTGCTCAGGCAGTTTGTTTGACTTATTGATTTGAGTGGGTTAAAAAAAAAAAATCACAAGCTGGTTATCGTCTTGTTACCTTTGGCCTGCCTTTTGCCTGTTTTCTTTTTTTACTAAATAAGATTCCACAACCTAACTTGGTTAAAAATTGATCTCCTAGGTTTTTCCAAAAATCTTCCCCGGACTGGAGTCATAATCACCTTTCTCCAGACACACCAGGCACAGGACTTTGCTTCAGGGGGGCTAAGGAGGCGAAGAACTCACAGTGCACATATCCAAGACACACGGCTTAATGGTGCCAAGGAGGGAACGTAACTTCAGGGTACAAAAAAGATAGTCAAAGTCACTGAGCACGTTCTGATTCCATATACTCTGGACCTAACCACAGAGGATGTATGCAGACATAAAGTAGCTACAGCTGTGTGTGCGTGTGTGTGTGTGTGCGCGCGTGGACACCCATGCACCTGCGTAGACACACTCACACAGCCACCGTCCCTTATCGTCCACCCTTCAGCCTCCCTCAGTTCTACTTTTACTTTCCGTCCCTTTCTATTAGTTACTTTTCTTCCAGCCACGTAGTTGGGAAGTGTTGGTCTTCGTAAAGTACTTCGATAAGAGCCTGGCCCCTGGCAGGCACTGTGTCCATTTGCCAGTGTTAGTACTGCTTCGCGAGGGCCAGCGTCTCCCCGGCTCCTTCTGTCCCCCTTAGTTCTAACTGCCAGATCCTTAGCCCAGCCCTGCTCTCTCTCTCCAGCTTCTAGTCATTTTTGAACCACAAGGCTGCTGTCCCTATGGCTTCCCACATGAAACTCCTCATCGAGCCCCATCCCCCCACTCCAACAACCAGCTTCTGCTTGCCACTTCCCTATTGTTCTGGACCTTCTGGGCTCAAGACTTGCAGAATGTTACCAGGGAAACCTAGGCCCCAGCTCCTTCAGAATATGAGAGCTGCCTCAATTCTGCCGGCTCCCACACCCCCAATTCTGTGCCCAGCCACTCCAAAGGGCTAGGGATAGCCCAGGCATAGTCATTCCTGGGCCAGGTGCTAGGAATGGACGATCCCAAGGTGCATCCCCTTGGAAATGGCCATTGCCTCAACACAGACACACTTGCCCAGGCCCAGGCTCTCTACATTCTTTGCAAATGGCTGAATCAGTAGCAGGGGCTGCTCGTGAGATGTGTGGTAGGTTCAGGCAGGAGGCAAGAGGATCAGTTCAAGAGCCAGGAGTACAGATCCCGCTCTACCACCAATAACTCCTACCTCTCCCCATTATAAAGAGCAAAGTAACGTCTTATAAAAAGTGCCCCCACAGTACCTGCCCTTAACAGGTATCACTTTTTCCCTCTCTCTCCCTTGCTTCTCAGGTCCTAGAGATCCTCTCTCCTGGTCTGCAGACACAACCCTATCTTCATGTCCGAGTGCTGTTACGGCTGTAATGTGGCGACTGCAGCATCTCAGCCCTATGCCCTCATCCTACAGACAACCTTGAGGTTCTGCAAACAGCAGCCATATACCATTTGTTATCTGTGCCTCTCTGATGTGATTCCTACTACCTTGGCCCCAAACCTGCTGGTTAATCCTTCCAGGATGTCTCAAACCCTGCCCCATCCCAGATCCCCCAGGCCCAGGACCTTGCACATATGTGGCTGGCATTTAAGATAAGTTTGAGAAAAGAGATGCTACTGTGTTAAGGTACTTAGTGGGTCAAGGTCTGTGGGATGCTCTTAAGAAAACTTAATAAATCCAACATGGGAGAAAATGGTGTCAAGGAAGTGTCATACACGTGGTACAGTATCCTGGACAATCCGATTGAGGAACAAGAGATCCCAGAACCAGGCTGCCTGGGTTCAAATCCCAGCTCATCCACCTAAAAGGTGGTGACTTTCAGCAAGTCACTCAGTCTCCTGGGCCTCATCTATAAAATGGGTCCTCATCTATAAAATGGAGAAAACAGGGGTGCCTAGGTGGCTCAGTAGGTTAAAGCCTCTGCCTTCAGCTCAGGTCATGATCCCAGGGTCCTGGGATCGAGCCCTGCATCAGGCCCTCTGCTCAGCAGGGAGCCTGCTTCCCCCTCTCTCTCTGCCTGCCTGCCTACTTGTGATTTCTGTCAAATAAATAAATAAAATCTTTATATATATAAAAAAAGGAGAAAACAGTGCCTACCTCATGGCCCATCAATCCATGACCTAATGAAATGACAGAGTGATTACCCAGAACAGTACTTGGCACACGTGTGCCCAGTGAACACTACTCCCAGAATGATGAAAGCAGAGGGACACTCTGGTTTAGAAGGCCATGTGGATACAGCCTTCTGGGAGTTACAGGGACTTATAGGGTACAGTAGCAAAGGCTGGGGACAGCTTGTGCTCATGGTAGCTGAAGTTAGTGAGGGCAAGTTGGGACACATTTAGGAGACAGATTAGGGCCCCCCTGGGAGGAAGGGACAGTGGTGGTGCCAAGAATAAACACTATCACTTTTTGAACATGTAAGTTATCTCAGACACCCAGATCTTCATTTAATCCTGCCAACCACTCTGTAAGTAGTTATTGTTTTATTAACGAGAAGGAAAAAGCACAGAGCAGGGACTTACTTGCTCGTTATGACATGGCTGATGAGTCGCAGAGCTGAGTCAGTCACAGAGCACCAGCTTTCTCTGGCGATCCCGAGCGTGGGTGAGTGGTGGGCAGGCCAGGGAGGAAGAGCTGCTAAGCAGACCACCACCTAATGCGGCTGGCTGGCAGACCTCTGGGCTGGAGCAAGTAGGAAGGAACTCAAGAGTTCCACACCTGGGAGGATGGGCCTGAGGTCAGGAAGCCTTCAATTCAATCCAACCCCCACCTGCTCTAACCAAAACCATTTACAAGACCAAATGCATGGCTATGAAACCGTTTTTCCTTTCCTGGCCCATAGCTCAAGACTGGGTCAGTGGTGAGAGAGAGGAAACAGGGTGGCTTTGCCTGTGTCCTCCCCATTCTTCACATACAAAAATTCAGATGAAAATCAGCTCCCTCCACCCTCTCCAGACAGAGCGATTCACTTGGCCTCTGCCCTCCAGCCTGGAAAACAGTTCTGGAATATATTATTTCACAAAAGGTACAGAAGCCCATCTAGCAGGTTTCAAAAACCTGGACTCAATCCTCTGATCTTGTGTAACATCAACCCGGAAACAATGAGGAACGGCAGCCCTACCAATATTCTACACTGCACAAAGGTGCCCCCCCCAACCCCCCCACCCCCGCCAGGACACTCTCCATTATGAAGATAGCCCCTAGGTGGTTTTCTCCCCCCCCCAACCCTCCACCAAAAAGCCAAAGCACACTCCAAAACAAAAACCAAATTTATTCAGTAGACATTTTAATTAAGAAATCCTATAAATCAGGACCACCACAATTTCTGACACTTCGGTGCGAAGTGTACGTCAACAGCTACATCTGAAGGATGAACAAGCCATTGAATCTGTTTTTTAAAATTGGTTTAGCTACCTTAAGTGTGGGGGTGGCACTTTACTTAAAGTGCCGTCAAGTTTCACAAGGGTAAAGCCAGCAGGTTCTCCTCTCGGAGAGTCACATTTTTGAACACGGTTTCAGTCACTCACAAGAAGAGCTGGTGACAGGAGGAAACTGTGAAGGGTGAGGACCCACACCAAGGCTCAGGCCCACAGCTCCAGAGATGGCCAGAACGGACCAGAAAAACGGCCAGGGTCTCATCTATCCCATGCAGACCCCAAAACGGGTGGAATAAGAAAGTCTGGCTGGGAGGAGCCACGGGAGACTGTTTATGACTGTTTCTGAGAAATCTCATGGCATGGCCAGGAGTGGCCCCACGGGAGGAGGAGGAGTTCTGGAAAGAGGAAAGCACAGCAAAACACAAATAACTCGCTCCCATTTGTCCCTCTCTGCCTGTCTGTCCTCCACGGACTCCAAGAGGTAGCAAAGCACACACATGGCTCTTCTTGGAGCAAGAGAAAGAAAAGTCACAGGGGTGAATTTAGCTCTCCCAGGAACCCCACAACCTTTTGCACACAGCAAACTATGACCTTGAACCACAGGTGGCAAGGTCAAGTCAGTTAAAAGTCCACATTCAACTCCCAACTCTACCCACCTTTAAAATTCTCCACCTCCCTCCAACCCCCAACAGGACCTCCCATCTCCCACCCCGACCAAACACCAATTAGGTGGGAAGAAGGGGGTGATGGCAACCCACACACCAACAAGCTTTGACGTTCTTCTTCCCTCCGGAATTTCTTTGCCCAGCAATTGTAGCACCGTTTCCACTAAGCTCTTCCACCGGAAAATTAAGAAAATGTATGCGTATCATTAGTTTTCAAGTATTGTTATAAAGCCCTGGCGATACCCGCCCCTTGGAGCCCAATCTTTAAACAATCCAGTACACGACGCCCCCAAGGGTTAACTCAGGTACAAGTCGATGCAAGTAGCTGCCACAGTTCTCCCAGTTTATCCCAGGTCCTTGGCGCCGAGGTGGCCAGGGAAATTCTCACGCGGCACGTCTGCGCCCTGGCCGGTGCATTTCTCCACGCTCTTGTTCTCCGACAGCCTCGCTGGGGCCGGTAACTTCTCGCTTTGAGGTCTCTCCCCACGCGTCTCCCGCAGCCTGGGCGGTTACTCCCAGGACGGCGACGGCGGCTTCAGCTCAGTGTTGGGGAGGGCAGGACGCTGTTGGGTCTGCGCAGCGGCGTCTTCTTCCTCCTCCAGGGCCCCGGGTCAGTGTAAGGCGCCGGAAGGCTGTAGGGCGACAGGGTCCAGTCCGCTGCGGCCGCCTCCGGGCCCAGAGGCGCCCGCGGGACTCGTGGCTGCCACGGCAGCGACGGCTCGCTGGAGCCTCCGCACGGCCTCCTTGATGAGGTTCCCCGAGAGCACCAGCTGCTGCAGGAGCCGGTGCGGGTCGTCGTCGCGGGCGCGCGTCCCGGCTGGGGGCCATCGTCGCTGCTGCAGGCGGCGGGAGGCAGCGGCGCCCCGCAGCCATCCTCTCCGGCACGGCCCCGGCAGCGCGCTGGGGCCTGCGGCGAGCTCGGCCACGAAGTAAGGCGCAGCCCGGCCCCGCACACGGCCGCGGTCCCCGAGGGCGCAGCGCAGGGCCCCCGGGGGCGCCGGGCCCATCGGCTCGGCCGGCGCCGGCGGCAAAAGCAGCGGCAGCGCGGGCGGCCGGGCCTTGTCCGCCCGCACCGACGCCGGGGGCCGCGGGGGCTGCAGCGGCGGCCCCGGGGGCGCGCACGGGGAGGCCGGGCTGTCCTGCGCCGCGTCCAGCTGCAGCGTCTCGCCGATCTGGGCCACCAGCAGGTCCACCTCACCCGAGCCGCCCAGCGTCACCGACTGCTCCAGCAGGAGGAAGCTGTCCTCTTCCTCCTCCTCCTCCTCCGCCTCCCCCTCCGCTTCCTCGCCGGCTTCCTCTTCCTCCTCCCTCCGGCACGGCATGGCCCCCCGCCCGGGCACCCGGAGTTCGGTGGCCGGCAGGACTCGGTGGGTCGCGGCGGAGCGGGGCGCAGGGGTGAGGCCGAAGCGGGGCCCGGGCCGTGGCCGGGATGGACGCGGAAGCGGGAGTCCGCCAGGAACTCACGCCGCGCGCCTGCAGCCGCGGGAGCCGGAATCCTACCGGCTCCGGGTGATTTGTAAACAATGGGTGACGTTGCCGCCGGGCCCTACCACCGCGCCGGGCCGGGGTGGGGTGACGCGCGAGCAGGGGCTGGGCTGCGGGTGGTCGCGGGCGGTGCAGGGCCGCGGGAGGAGCCTTCTGGCGTTTGCTCCCAGTACCTACCCAGGAGGGGGTTCCGGGAGCGGGGAGAGCTGCGGCCTTCCTCCGCCCGGTAACCAGCACGAAAACACGCCGACTCTGAGGTGGTCTGGTTGGTTTCTCCCACTCGCGATCACACCCACCCACACACCCGACCCCTCCTCCTCCGACGCTTCCTAGCTCCCCACGTGTCAGCAACGCCTGGGCCCGTCCCGCTCCTCCCCCGCGCACCCGCAGTCACCCGGACCTGGCTTGTTGGGGGAGGGGAGGGCTCGCCGGCGGTCCGGCTTCGCCGCGGTGGGGGCAGGGAAAGAAGGAGGGGTTTGGGGTGCAGAGGGGACATTGCAAAGGAGGGCAGGTTTGTTACGGGTCGGCTCTCTGAGACTTCCCCTCTGCCTTGTCCTCCAGTCCGCAGGGACTCTGGGAGAGAAGGACGCGCCACCGCAGGGCTAAAGAAGAGTTGATTTTGTTCATTGAAAAAAAAGTTTAATAGACATATAGGACGGTGGGAAAAAAAAAATCTTTCATAATCGCAGGGTTCAAACATGTTCACATTTAATTTTTTTTTTCTTTCCAGCCTTTCTCTTATCAAAGTGTAGCATACAAACAACCACACACACAGTGTTAACACGCTTTTCCGCTTCTCATTACACCATAAATGGTGTTTGTGTTATTGCATGCCCTTTGAAAACTTATAATGATTACATAAGTTTCCATCAAGTTGCTGTTCCATAAATTATTTAACAATTCCTTTGGCGTTTGCTGTTTACCAAATTTCACCACTCTAAGTGTGTGACTAACATTTCTTTCCCTAAAACTTTTTCCATATTCATGATTCTTTTGCTAAGACCCTATTCCCAGGAGTGGAATTTTAGGTCAAATGATATGGATATTTTAAGGTTTCTGATGAACGTACCAAACTGCTTAGTGTTGAGTACTACTATTAAAAAAAAATTTTTTTTTATGATTTCATAGGTGAAACTGACATCTCCTTTGTGTTTTTATACCTCTGATTTTTAGTCAGGTAGAGCAGTTTTCTAAATGTTAACCAACTGCACTTCCTTTTTTGGCGATTTGTCTGTTTCCTAGTAAGTTTTTCCTCTTGAGCTTTTCTTACGCATGCATTTGCTGCATTTGCAGGACTCCTCTACACACCAGAAGTTAAGTTAACCCTTTTATTTCACATTTGGCTCTATCTCTTCAGGTTTTTGTTGGCCCTGCACAGTCATTTTTTCCTCTACTAAAACTTAACGAATTTTAACGTAAGCCAAATCTACAAAATCCCTTTCCTTGAGACTTCTAACACAATGCTAAATTTAGAGTCTTCTTGTCTCCAGAAAGTTATTAAATATTCACTTCTATTTTCCTTAGTTTTTTTTTTTATAGTGCCTTGTGGTTGTTTTTTGTTTGTTTGCTTTGTTTTGTTTCTGTTTTCTTTTTATTATTATTTTTAAAGATTTTATTTATTTATTTGACAGAGATAGATCACAAGTAGGCAGAGAGTCAGGCAGAGAGAGAGGAAGGGAAACAGGCTCCCCGCCGAGCAGAGAGCCCGATGCCGGATTGATTCCAGGCCCCTGGGATCATGACCTGAGCCGAAGGCAGAGGCTTTAACCCACTGAGCCACCCAGGCGCCCCTGTTTCTGTTTTCAAACTCATCTGGGATTAATTTTGGTCTTTGGTGTAGGGAGATGATAAGAATTTTTTTTTAATTCCCTGGAGAGTTTGCCGGTCTGGGCTGTACATCTTCATTAGAACAGAGGTGTGTGGGCAGCGTAAACACAAGCCCCATCCTTGTGAGCTCCTAGTTGCTGGTTAAGTGATGGTTGTGAGGACTGGGTGGGGCTGGAAATATTTGGATGGGTCTGTGCTGTGTGAAGTCAAAAGAACCCTGAACAGGTTGTACAAAGACCTGGATTGAAGTCTCTCATTCCTGCCACATCCTGGGTGTGCGGCTTTCTGGCAAATCAGTTTACAAGTGTTTTCACTTGTAAAATGGAAAAATAATCCCTGCCCTGCCTCCCTCTGAGGATTGTTTTCAGGATCAAATGAGATAATGGGAACAGGCTTTGTCAGGCATTACACAAATGTAATGTGGGATTAGGTCCAATGATTTACTAACAGAGACCTGGCTCAGTTCCAGCGATTGCCCCCAGGGAAACGGCTAATATATTAATGATAAATGTTCCCCCTTGCAGCCCACTAAGTAAAATGAACCCGGAGGGCATTACTTCCTCGCATTTACGCTTGAATTCTGCCTCCTGTCTACCCTGACCTGTGCTTCTTTGAGGCCTTCTGAAATCAGCCCAGAGTCTCCCAAGTCCTGAGGAATGTCACCACAGCCGTGGTTTCGCAGGTTTGGCGACAGATCCTTTCCCAGCTGGGAGCCTTCCTCCCCACCCACCCCCCAGCCCCACCCCGGCTCCGTGGAGGGCTCTTCACACACTTGCTGATGAGGACCGGAAGCCCTTCCCCCCAGAGAGAGCGATTCTCATTTTCATTCTGATGGTACTTACTGGAGAATTTCAGTGGGCATAAAAATTAGGGGAGGGCTTAAGGATTTCACTAGAGTTAAATGGTAATTTTCCCCCCTCCTCTCTGTAAGATGATGCCTGCCTGTAAGTAGAGAAAAGCAGTTTTATGCTCCATTGACTTTAAACATTAATGGGGCTGGTGTAGCTATTGTCTCTAACCCAGCATCTCTGGGAGTCGGTTCTGTCTTCTTGTCAGGGTAATTCCCAGAGTGTTCTTAGTACGAAAGGAAATGGAGCTTTGAGATGACATTCTTATAAAAATCTTCCCTTTGTAATGATGCTTTTGTGTGGAGATTGCTAAGTAAATATGCCGGGCGCGCGCTTCGTTATTATACTCTTCATTATAGAGGCGAATTCATTAGAGAAGACCAACTCCATTTTCTGGGGGCACTTCTCTGGGGAGCTCTGAGAAAAGGAAGTGCTGTGCTGGACCGGTGGGAGGCGGAGAAACGCCCTGGATTAGGAATCAAAATGCTCGAGAGGCTCAGATGCAATTTAAAGTAATGAGAGGGCATCAAGGAAGGACTCGATGAGAGCTGTGCGCTGGGCATGGGGCCCGCCTGCCCGGAGAGAGATGCTCAGGGTGGGTATTCAGAACCCCTCGTGGAAGGACACAGAGTTTAAGGGTTTTCTGCATTAGTCTACACTGCATTGAATTCTTCCCCAAGGATTTGCTTTCCACATGGACTGTTTTCAGTTACCTGCACTCAGAGATAACAGCAGGGGTACAGTGGAATGGACTCTAGGTTATAATGCCATTTGGATCCAGAAACTTCATCCTTCTATGCCTCAGATTCTGAATGTGTAAAATGGGGGATGATCTTTTCTTTACAAAAATGTTATATGGCTATGAGAACATGTATGGAAAGGCTGAGCACATGGGCCCTTGGAGTGACACTGGAGTTAGGCTCTGGGCAGTACAAATAATTTTAGTGATGTTCAAATTAAAAAGAACAAATTCTGTGGGCCACCAGCCATCTGTGGCATAGCCATACAATGGAATATTACTCAGCCATGAAAAAAAGAAAGAACTGCTCATCTGCTACATTCTGCTGAAGGGAAAGAAGCCAGACCCAGAAGGTCACATATGATCCAGCTATATGAAACATCCAGAAGAGGTCATTCATAGAGCCAGAAAGCAGATTGGTGGTTGCGTAGGTCTGGGGGGTGGGAATGTGAGAGGGTGCATAGAGATGGCTGCTAATGGGTACAAGGTTTTCTTTGGGGAAGCTGAAGGTGTTTGGGAACTTGACAGAGATGGTAGCTACACAACACCGTGGGTGTCCTAAATGTCACTGAATTGTACGCACATGCTCTCTCTCTAAAATACATAAATAATTTTTTTTTTAAATTGCCTTGGACAAAACTGTAAGTTTAGATAACAGAACAGTGGTTGCCAGGGGTTAAGAGAGGAGAGCTCTGGGGAATTTTGGAGGGTGATGGGACCGTTCAGGGTCCTGATTGTGATGATGGATACATACAGCTATACATAGGTCCTAAAACTCAGAACTGTGCACATGTGGTTAAGTCAAACATCTTGAGATGGGGAGTTTATTCCAGAATTATCCAGGTGGGCCCAATGTAATCACAGGGGTCCTTATAAGAGGGAAGAAGAAGGGTCAGAGGCAGAGAAGGAGACATAGAGGTTGGAGGACTGTGATGGCTGGCTTGGAAGGGTTTATGAGCCAAGGAGTGCAAGAAACCCCTCACACTGGAAAAGGCAAGGAAACAGAAGCCCTCCACCCCCACCCTGGGCCTCCAGAAAAGAGCACAACACTATTGACACCTTCATTTTAACCCAGTAAGGCCCACTTTAAGCATCTGACCCTAGACCTGTAAGAAAATGAATTTATGTTGTTGTTTTTTTTTTTTTAAAGATTTTATTTATTTATTTGACAGAGAGAAATCACAAGTAGATGGAGAGGCAGGCAGAGAGAGAGAGAGGGAAGCAGGCTCCCCACTGAGCAGAGAGCCCGATGCGGGCCTCGATCCCAGGACCCCGAGATCATGACCTGAGCCGGAGGCAGCGGCTTAATCCACTGAGCCACCCAGGCGCCCTGAATTTATGTTGTTTTAAGCCAGTAGAGTGTATGGTATAATCTGTTACAGAAGCAGTAGGAAACTAACACACATTCTAATACAAAATCTGTGTAAATAAATGATTATTGTACTCTGCCTTCAAAATGGGTTCTAAAAGAATTGGCTTCCAAGTATAGTGTTTCAACCCCAAAAGGAGCAGCTCAACCCAGTCAAAATGAGTTAGGAAATAGTTTCTGTGAAAATGACTCGGGCTGACACTCAAGGATGGTGTGGCATTTGCTGACAAAATCCCATTCCTTCTTCTCCAGGAACTTAGCTAGAATGTTGCCCAGACCCCCTCGCGGTGAAGTGTGGCTAAATGATGGAGCAAAAACAGTGTGCTGACCTGTCAAAACCTCCCTCGTAGGATCGTCCAGCACTCCCTCCTGTTGGGCAGACGGTCTGTCAATGCCTGGAGCAGTCTTAGAGGCCTCGTGGGGGACGATGGCAGCCCCCACCCTCACCGCCATCACGCGACATCCAGAAATATCAATCCAGATTGTTAGGAGAACCTGAAAACGACTTTGTGTTCAACACGGAAGTTCTGAAATTTGCTACAGCAAATGGCATCACCCTAACCAGTAGAGATGGGGAACGGCTAAGAGGGGACAGAGACGTGGGGAGAGTAGGACACCAAAGCAACTTGGAAAAGCTCAGAGTGGTTGGAAGCGAGCATCAGAGGTGAGAAAGGGGACCTGTGAGGGATGGGGGTGCTGTGCTGCAGGGCACAGGGTCTACTTGTAGGCACTGGTGCCTGAGGGGACCTGATCTGCATTTTGAAGAGGGTAGTACCCCCCCAACGAGGTAAACCCCAAAGAAGTGAACTCGAAGGCCAGATGCCTGTTTAGACTCATGGCAAGTAGAGGCCTCCTGGTGTTAGGAAGGTCTCTACCATCTGGACGGCTGCAGCCCAACCCTTCCCTTCTCCCAAGCCACAGCTTGTGTCACCCTGGCCTTCTTCCCAGGAACACAAGTTCCATTCCCCAAGTCTCACAGGCCCTGTGTTTCACAGAATCTTGGTTAAGTTTGTCCTAGAAAGGGCAGGTTGCTTCAAGTAGGCCATTCTGCCTTTCTGAGTTTTCCTCCCCAAGTAGCTTTGTTTCTGGTTTCAGGGGGTGGGGGTGGGGGACACAGGTGAGTCTTTGCATCTGTAGACCCCAATCTGAAAGGATGCTTATGGCCTTCTCTCTCCCATTTCAGATTCCTGCCTGCAGATCTCAGGCCCTCCCTGGAGACATTGCTGGTCTTATCCACAGAACTACATGACCTCATTTGGAAAAACATAAATCCCACCCCGCTACCTGCCCATTTGGAAATGCAGACTTGAGGGCACTGTCTAAATTCATTCTTAGTTATTTCTAGCCTCCATCCCTAGGTCTAGCGAGCTGCACATGGCCTCCGGCTTCCCTGTGTAGTCCTGACCACCTTTCGCGGAGGACACCTGGGTTCTAGTCCTGGTTCTTCCAGTGCCTGGATGCTGAGAAGGGCAGTCCTTGTTCTGGGCTTTAATGTCCCTATTTGCAAAGCAAGGGTTTCGGACTCCATTGCTGGAGGCTTCCCTGGCTCTGGGAGCCTGGGTGGGCAGCTTGGTTGATACACAGGCTCATAATTTCTTGAGACTTCCTCATGTTCTTCTTACAAAATTAGGATGGCCAGAAGCTAGTTTCAAAAAAGATGATGAGGGGACAAACAGGTTTCTCTGTGTTATTTACTCTGTTTCCAACTTTGTAAAATAGACATAATAAAAACATCTAACTCAGGACCTGTTTTAAGCAGGGAAGGAAGAGTCAACTTCATCTAGTGACGAGCTTCCCAGCCCCCAAGTAAATGATGCCCCTTTGCCTATCACCCAGGCCCATCAAGTGCACACTTCTAGATACCTATTAGCCTGGATTTGGGGTTCATTCTTCTCTCTCTTCTACATGTGGTTTTATTTTATTTTTTCAAATGGATTTTTTAAATGGAATTTTTTTTTTCAAGATTTTACTTATTTATTTGCCAGAGAGAGAGAGAGAAAGAGCACAAGCCGGGGGATAACAGGCAGAGCAAGAAGCAGGCTCCCCGCTGAGCAGGAGCCACACAGAGGACTCAATCTCAGGACCCTGGGATCATGACCTGAGCCAAAGGCAGACGCTTAACCGACTGAGACACCCAGGAGTCCCTAGTATGTGCTTTCAATATTTTCTTTTCTAGCAGTCTTGCTGTATTTTAGGCTTGGGTTTTTTTTTTTTTTTAATATATATAAATTTGTGGATGTAGATGGGCTATACATTTAAATAAATAAAAACCGTTGTGTTCCAAAAGAACAAACAAAACCTGCAAGGTTTAATTGGACAAGAGCTTAGGTAATGATATCTAACATTTATTTGTAGTTGACATATGCCATGTACTGAGCTTAATGCTTTACATATGTTTTATTTTATCCTTAAAATAAATGTACAGGTCAGATATTATCTCTGAGAATATTATCGCTGCAGAATAGAGAAGTAGGAGAAGCAGCCAACCCCAAAGAAGTGGGTCGCACAGCTCACAAGTGGGAGACTGTGGCTGGGTTTCTCTTGGTTCTAGCATCGGAAGTCCAGTGTCCTGGGAAACCCCCTAAGTCCCAGGCAAGCCAGGACAGTTGGTCACAACTCAGGTTCTCAGCATATTGTCTCAGGAGATATTCTGCAAGTTCTTATGAAAATGGGGGTCATTATTTTTTGTATTACAATTTTTACCAGGTATAACTTTTTCACCTCTTACTCTCCTTTCCACCATAATATCCCTAAGAAGGTATAATTAGCTCTGTCAAATCACTTCCCGTGCTTATAGGAGGAGGAAAGGAGTTTGTTTAAGAGTACCCAGGGTGGGGGCGCCTGGGTGGCTCAGTGGGTTAAGCCGCTGCCTTCGGCTCAGGTCATGATCTTGGGGTCCTGGGATCGAGTCCCGCATCAGGCTTTCTGCTCAGCAGGGAGTCTGCTTCCTACTCTCTCTTTCTCTACCTGCCTCTCTGCCTACTTGTGATCTCTCTCTGTCAAATAAATAAATAAAATCTTTAAAAAAAAAAAAAAAAAGAGTACCCAGGGTGAAGGGTGCCTACATCTTACCTTTAACCAGAACTGACTTTTCTGGCACGACACGGCTCCTTGGAACCTCCTGCTTTGAAAATCAACTGACTCAGGGGCCCCGGGTGGCTAGCTCAGTCAGTTAAGTGTCTCCTTCAGCTCAGGTCATGATCTCAGGGTCCTGGGATCGAGTCCTGCATAAGGCTCCTTGCTCAGCAGGAAGTCTGCTTCTCCCTCTCCCTCTGCCCCTTCCCCTGCTTGTGTACTCGCTCCCTCTTGCTCTCTCTCTCTCTCTCTCAAATAAATAAAATCTTGGAAGGAAGGGAGAAAGAATAAATCAACTGGGCCATTTCTCTGGGTTCTGAGGAACTGGCAAGGAGTTTTAAAATGTTACCTGGGATACTGGTTTTCTGCTGGTGCAGTGAAGTCAACAGATCAGTAAACTCCAACCACCGAAATGAGAGTTTGTTACTCACGGTTCCTAAGAGTTCAGGGCCTGCTGGATCCCAAGCAGCCTTCAGCGAGAACACCAGCTGCATGGGAAGAGTGAAGGCAAGGAACAAATCAATGAGTAACCCCTAAGCTCCTTAGTGGTGTCCCCTAAACCTGGATCCTTAAAGGGGACAGTACCTTTTTTCTTTCTGAACAATGAAAGTACATTGCAAATCAAGCCATTTTGAAACGTGGTTGATTAGTGGTTTCCATACAAAGAAAAAAATCCTATAAAAGCTAACCAGCCCAACATGAGTATAAGATAGAAACTTTGGGAGCCCTGTGTCCTAAAGTGGTGGCCACTGCCCCATAGAAATAGTCCCCCCCGCCCCCGTAGAAGTAGTTCTAAGCCTCAAAAAAAGTCCACGGAATTTGTCCTATGATCCTTCAATTCCAATTCTGGGCACATACACCAAATCGGGAAAGTGGAAAGCAGGGACCCAGATAGATACTTGAGACACCCGTGTTCATACCAGCCTTACTCTCAATAGCTTCCACTCTGGAAGCGACCCAAATGTCCACCAACAGAGAAATGGAGAAAGAAATATGTGTACACATCACGGAATATTATGCAGCCTTAAAAAGGACAAAAATTCTGGGCGCCTGGGTGGCTCAGTGGGTTAAGCCGCTGCCTTCGGCTCGGGTCATGATCTCAGGGTCCTGGGATCGAGTCCCGCATCGGGCTCTCTGCTCAGCGGGGAGCCTGCTTCCCTCTCTCTCTCTCTGCCTGCCTCTCTGTCTAATTGTGATTTCTCTCCGTCAAATAAATAAATAAAATCTTTAAAAAAAAAAAGGACAAAAATTCTGACACATGCTACAATGTGGATGGAATTTGAGGACAGTATGCTCAGTAAAATAAGTCAGACACAAAAGGACAAATGCATCATGATGCCGTTTACAGGAGGGATGTCGAGGAGTCACATTCAGAGAGAAGCATTGAGATGGTGGCCTCCAGGGGCTGGGGGAGGGTGACAAAGAGTCAGGATATAGTGGGGATGGGGTTTCCGTTTGGGACGATAAGAAGTTCTGGAGCTGGGCAGTGGTGACGGTTGCACAACAAGGTGAATGTACTTCATGCCCCTGAACTGTACATTCAATACGGTTAAGACGGTGAATTTTAGGTTCTGCATATTTGACCACAGTAAAAAAGAGAAAAGGAGGGCCAGTTGCAAAGAAGAGAGAGGAGGAGGAGAAGTCGCAGCAGCAGCTGGTGGTGGTGTTGGCAGGGATGTGGAGAGACTGGAGGCCTTCCCATACCTTGCTGGTGGGAATGTAAAACAGTGTAACTGCTTTGGGAGTCAGTCTGCCAGTTCCTCAGAACGTTAAACATGAAGGTAGCAGAGAACCCAGCACTTCTGCTCCCGGATGTACACCGGCCAGAGCTGACAGCATGCATTCATACATGTAATCAGCATTATTGACTGGAGCCCCAAAGTGGAAACAGCCCAGATGTCTATCACCTGACGAAAGAATAAACAAAATGCACTGATTATCCACACACGGAGTGCTATTCAGCCACAAAAAGGGTCTAAGAACTGGGGCGCCTGGGTGGTTCAGTGGGTTAAAGCCTCTGCCTTCGGCTCAGGTCATGGTCTCAGGGGCCTGGGATTGAGCCCTGCATCAGGCTCTCTGCTCAGCAGGGAGCCTGCTTGCTCCTCTCTCTCTGCCTGCCTCTCTGCCTGCTTGTGATCTCTGTCTGTCAAATAAATAAAATCTTTAAAAAAAAAAAAAAAAAGAAAGGGTCTAAGAACTGATGCATGCTATACCATGGACGAAACTAGAAAATATTATGCTCAGTGAAAGAGCAAGGAAAAAAGGCCATATCTGTGACTCAATTTATATGAAATGTCCAGATAGGCAAATCTAGAGAGAAAAAGTCAATTGCAGGGCATGGGGAATGACTGCTTAATCGGTACAAATTTCCTATTTTTTTTTTTTTGAGATTTATTTATTTGAGGCAGGGAGGGGCAGAGGGAGAGGGAGAATGAATCTCAAGAAGACTCCCTGCTGAGTGTGTGGCCTGACTTGGGGTCCATCCCAGGACCCTGAGATCAGGAACTGAGCCCAAATCAAGTCAGCTGCTTAGCAGACTGAGCCATCAGGTGCCCAGTATAGGTTTTCTTTTTAAGGTGATAGAAATTTGTGGAATTAGATAGTGGGGATGGTTGTGCAACACTGTGAATATACTAAAAAAATATTGAGTTCCACACTGTAAAAGGGTGAGTTTGGGGGCATCTGGGTGGCTCAGCGGATTAAGCATCTGCCTTTGGCTCAAGTCATGATCCCAGAATCCTTGGATTGAGTCCCGCATCGGGCTCCCTGCTCAGTGGAGACCCTGCTTCTCCCTCTGCCACTCCCCCTGCTTGTGCTTTCTCGCTCTCAAATAAATAAAATCCTTTAAAAACAAACAAAATTTTAAAAGGGTGAGTTTTATGGTATGTGAGTTATATCTCAATATAGCTATTATAAAAAAAGATATCACTAAGAAAATAAAATACCATTAACCAAGTGAAAATTGGGTAGGGGCGCCTGGATGGCTTAGTGGGTTAAGCCTCTGCCTTCAGCTCGGGTCATGATCTCAGAGTCCTGGGATTGAGCCCCGCATCTGGCTCTCTGCTCGGCAGGGAACCTGCTTCCTCCTCTCTCTTTCTGCCTATCTCTCTGCCTACTTGGTGAACCTACTGAGCCACTCCATGTGTCCCTCTCTGCCTACTTGGGATCTCTGTCTTTCAAATAAATAAAATCTTCAAAAAAAAAAAAAAGAAAAGAAAATTGGGCAAAAGAATTGAATAGACATTTCATTAAAGAAACACAAATGGCCAAGTAAGTACACAAAAAGATGCTTGATGTCGTTAATCATTAGGAAAATGCAACTTAAAACCAAAATGAGATTCCAGTGTACAGCCACTAGAGGGCTATTAAAAGAGACAGACAATGCCAACTGTTGGCAGGGATGTGGAAAGATAGGAGTCCTCAGACATGCTGGTGGGAACGCAAAATAGTCAGCTACTTTGGAAAGCAGTCTGGCAGTTTGTTAACTTTTTTTTTTTTTAAGTAATCTCTACACCCAACATGGAGCTCAGACTCATGACCCCGAGACCAAGAGTCACATGCTCTACTGACTGAACCAGCCAGGAGACCCTGTTCAGCAGTTTCTTAAAAGATTAAACATAAACATAGCATATGACCAAGGAATTCCACTTCTAAGACTCTACTCAAGAGAAATGGAAACATATGTCCACACAAAGACTTGGACGTCAATGTTCATAGCAGCATTAGTCATAGGTCTAAATTGGAAACAATCCACATGTCTATCAACCGGTGAGCAGATAAACAAATGTGGGCATAGCCGTCCACTGGAACACTAGTCAGCAATAAAAAGAAATGAAGTACCGACAAGCGCCAAAACAAGCAAGAATCTGGAAAATGCTACGTTAAGTGAAGAAAGTCAGAAGCCAAAGATGACACATTATACGATGTCATTTACATGAAACAGCCAGTAAAGGATAATTTATAGAGAAAGAAGACCAGGGATTGCCCGGAGCTGTGCATGGGAACAGAGAGTAACACCAAAGGGGCCATGAGGGAACTTTCTGGGGTGATGGAAATGTTCCAAAATTAGAGGTGGGTAATGGTTGCTCAATCTGTAAATTTACTAAAAACAATAGAACTGTACACTTGCAATGGGCAAATTTTATGGTAAAGAAATTATATCTCAGAGGTGTTTGGGTGGCTCAGTCAGTTAAACATCGGCCTTTGGCTCTGGTCATGAGCCCAGGATCATGTCTCACATCGGGCCCCTGCTCCGTCCTCTGCCTGCCGCTCCCCCTGCTTGTGTCCCTTCTCTCTATCAGGGATGGTTGGGTAGCTCAGTCAGTAAAGTGTCTCTCTGTCAAATAAATAAATAAAATCTTAAAAAAAAAACAACGAACAGAAATTGGGACGCCTGGGTGGCTCAGTGGGTTAAGCCTCTGCCGACCTGAGTCGGCTCTGGTCATGATCTCAGGGTCCTGGGATTGAGCCCTGCATCAGGCTCTCTGCTCAGCAGGGAGCCCGCTTCCCCCTCTCTCTCTCCCTCCTCTCTGCCTACTTGTGATCTCTCTCTATCAAATAAATAAATAAATAAATCTTAAAAAAAAAGAAAATAAAGAAATTATATCTCAATAAAACTGTTAAAAATGGTTGCAAGGGAATTTATTGGCTCAATAAAAGAAAACTCTAGAGCTGTGGCAACTTGGTATCGCCAGCCACCCAGGTCTACTGAACCCCTGAAATACAGGTAGTCCAAATAGAGACACTAGATGTGATACTTAGCATGAACAACAGAATGTAAGATGTTTCGTTAATCATATTTTACATTATTATATGTTAAAATGTTTCTATTTTAGTAATATATTACTAAATATATTACTATTACTAAAACTATTTTACTTCTTTTTGGGGCGCCTGGGTGGCTCAGTGGGTTAAAGCCTCTGCCTTCAGCTCAGGTCATGATCCCAGGGTCCTGGGATCGAGCCCCGCATAGAGCTCTCTGCTCAGCAGGGAGCCTGCTTTCTCCTCTCTGCCTGCCTCTGCCTACTTGTGATCTCTGTCTGTCAAATAAATAAATAAAATCTTTAAAAAAAAAAACTATTTTACTTCTTTTTAATGAGGCTGCTAGATGATTTACCCAGATGACTTACGTTATATTTCTGTTGGATGGTGCTGCGCTAGAGGCAGATCGAACTTCAGATGGACCTTGATCTAGCAGCTTGACGGTGTCACCCAAGACCTGATTTCTTTCCAGTTCTCTATTTGGTATTCTGTGGGATGGGTTTCATCCTATAGCCAGCAGCTCTTAGAGGGACAGTCTTCCTTATCCAAGAGCAGAGTCTGCATATCGGCTTTTTCAAAAGGGCTAGGATTCACCCATTGGTCTAGCTGACGTGCTCACCCCTGAATCAATCCTGAGGACAAGAAGATAGACTCACAGGGCACCTGGGTGGCTCAGTCGTTAAGTGTCTGCCTCTGGCTTGGGTCATAGTCCGGGGGTTCTGGGATTGAGCCTTGCATCAGGCTCTCTGCTCAACAGGAAGCCTGCTTCTCCCTCTCCTACTCCCCCACTTCTCTTCCCTCTCTTGCTGTGTCTCTCTCTGTCAAATAAATAAATAAAATCTTCAAAAAAAAAAAAAAGAGAGAGAGAGAGATAAACTCAGTGGATGGCTTAAATGCCTCACTCCTAGAGCTGGTCATGGGTCAGCCTCCCCCGAACGACATTCTTACTAGAACTGAAATTAAGAGTGTTGAGAAGGGAAAAGGATGGAATGGGTGCTGGAGAAGCAACCAAGAAATGTTCCCTATTGAAAAAAGTTCGCGAATAATAATAACACAATGTGACCAGTGAGATCATAGAGGTGTGAAGAGATGTCCTGGGGTATATTCTTGTTTATTATTTCTGCTTTTTTTTTTTTAAAAGATTTTATTTTTTTATTTATCTGACAAAGAGAGATTACAAGTAGGCAGAGAGGCAGGCAGAGAGAGAGGAGGAAGCAGGCTCCCTGCTGAGCAGAGAGCCTGATGCGGGACTCGATCCCAGGACCCTGAGATCATGACCTGAGCAGAAGGCAGCGGCTTAACCCACTGAGCCACCCAGGCGCCCCTATTATTTCTGCTTTTTCTCACTCACACTTTACTGTCTCCTAGTATGCCTGGTTACTTTTGATTGAATACCATATATTGTATTGAAGACTTACTTGTAGAAATAAGTTGGAACCTAGGATGATGTCGCTATGTTTGTTTCTGCAAAATTCCTGGGGACACTAGCCTTCCAGAACTATCTAAATCCAAGTCCTAGCCTCAAGATTCCCGGACCATCCGACGGCATGATGGTAGTTGGCAAGCACGCGCAACGAGCTCTAGATTTACCCTTCTGCCTAGGCGGTGGCCCATTAGGGTCCCAGACTAAGGTGTGCAAGGTGTGCGTGTGTTGTTTATTTCAGTTTCTGCCCTCGGTGGTTCCCAAACTCCAAGTTCTGTCCCCTTGACCCCATGAGGCCTCCGAAAGTGCACTTCAGCTTTACAAGAGACTCTTACTACTCTGCCCTACCCTGCCCCACCACCCACCTGCCCCCCAAGCTTAAGTTCCCCTCCTGCGGGGGCTTTTCCTTGCCAGCTCCTGTCCATTCCTGGGACTTGGTTAGGTAATTCTTTACTCTCCAGCTAGCTCCTTGTTGCTTTTAAGAAGTTTATTTTGGGGAGTGCCTGGGTGGCTCAGTAGGTTAAAGCCTCTGCCTTCGGCTCAGGTCATGATCCCAGGGTCCTGGGATCAAGCCCTACATCGGGCTCTCTGCACAGCAGGAAGCCTGCCTCCCCCCACCCCCGCCTCTCTTCCTACTTGTAATCTTTGTCTGTCAAATAAATAAATAAAATCTTTTTTTTTTTTAAGATTTTATTTATTTATTTGACAGACAGAGATCACAAGTAGGCAGAGAGGCAGGCAGAGAGAGAGGAAGGGAAGCAGGCTCCCCCCTGAGCAGAGAGCCCGATGCGGGGCTCGATCCCAGGACCTTGGGATCATGACCTGAGCCGAAGGCAGAGGCTTAACCCACAGAGCCACCCAAGCGCCCCATAAATAAATAAAATCTTAAAAAAAAAAAAAAAAGGAAGTTTATTTTGGGGCGCCTGGGTGGCTCAGTCAGTTAAGCATCCAACTCTTCATTTCAGCTCCGATCATGATCTTGGGGGTGTGGGAGGGAGCCCCACATCGTTGGGCTCCGTGATGAGCAAGGAGTCTGCTTCTGCCCCTCCCCTGCTTGTGCTCGCTCTCTCTTTCAAATAAATGAATAAAATATATTTTTTATATATATTTTTAAAGATTTTATTTATTTATCAGAGAGAGAGAGGGGGAGAGAGCGAGCACAGGCAGACAGAATGGCAGGCAGAGGCAGAGGGAGAAGCAGGCTCCCTGCCGAGCAAGGAGCCCAATGTGGGACTCGATCCCAGGACGCTGGGATCATGACCTGAGCCGAAGGCAGCTGCTTAACCAACTGAGCCACCCAGGCGTCCCTAAAATATTTTTTAAAAAATAAATGTTCCATCCTACTTTTTAGCTGAACTTGAGAGCAATTTGGGTGGAAATGCCGATTCCCAGAATGCCTCACCAATGACCTTCATGTTACCAAATCCAGCAATCCTCATCTTACAGGACCTCTCAGAAGATCTGATGCAGGTGATAACCTCCTTTTCCTTGAAATATCACCTTTACTTAGTTTCCAGAATACATGTTTTCTTTTATCTTGTTGGTTTGTTTTTTCTACCTCTCTGGCTGTTCTTCCTTATCTGCTTTTATAAGGAATCCCAAGTTCAGACCTTAGATATGTTCTCTTCTCTATCTGCATTCACCTACTTGTTGACATCCCAGTCTATTTGCCTGAAACACACACACGTACACACACCACTCTCAAGTGTATATAGCCACGCTGGAACGCTCCTGAGTTCCAGATTCCTATCTCTAGCTGCCCCATCTCCATTTGAATGTCTAACACCATCTCAAACTCAGTATGTCTAAAACTGAACTCCTGTCTTTCCTGCCCTCAAATACTCCATCTGCAGTTGTTCCCATCTCAGATGATGACCTCTTTGGGTCATATGACCCCTACATTCACAATCTTCCAATGGTTCCTCTTTCCACTGGGAAGAAAAGTCAAAGTCCTCACAATGACCTATAAGATACTGTGCCATCTGGTCCCAATCCACATTCTGATCTCATCTCCCTTTCACTGTCTCAGCTCCAGCTGTTCGTTTTTCTTTGAACACCACAAGCACGTGCCTACCTCAGGACCTTTGCACTTGCTGTTTCCTCCATTTTGAGGAGTTATCTAAAGGCTTAATTCCTTGAGTCTTTAACCACCTTCTCTAACTGGCCAATTTAAAGTTGACACCACCCTTCCCTTCCATCCAGTATTCCCTATCTCCTTTTCTGCTTTATAATTCTCCAGGACACTTAACACTAACATGCTAAAAAAATTTTTATTTTAAGATTTTATTTATTTACTTGAGAGAGAGAGCAAGCGCATGAGCTGGGGGACAGGCAGAGAGAGAGGGAGAAGCAGACTCCCTGCTGAGCAGGACCTTCGGATCATTACCTGAGCCAAGGACAGACACTTAACCAACTGAGCTATCCAGGTGCCCCTAAAATTTCGTATTTAGTTTGTTTGATCTTCCCATGAAAGCTGGAGTTGTTTTGTTCTCTGGTGTATCTGCAGTTCCTAGGACGGTGCCTGACATATGGTGGGCAACAACTAAAAAGGGCTTGAATGACTGAATGAAGTTCGTTCAGCCCTTGTGGTCCAGTAAACAAGGGGCCTGGCTGTCCTCTCCTGAAGCTGAAGGCCCCTCCGCTAAGAGCACTGAACTTCAGCTTGCAAATACAGCCACTTCCCGCCATCTCCACCACTGGCACCACCACCCCCGGCCACATGCACCATCCCCTCTGGTCTGGATTCTGACAGAAGCTTCCTAACAGGCTGCCTTGTTTCCTCTTGCCCTGTTCCAATCTATGACTCACACAGCAGCCAGTCATCTTACCAAAAAAACAACAAAAAAAGCAAGTCAGATCAGGTCACCCGCTGGCATTGCCACGGCCACGGCCACACACTGGAGTTAGGTTAATCAAAGACCCTGTGAAGCCCCAGCAGCAGCTTCTCCAGTTTGTGGCTGTCCCATGCTACCCCCCTCCCCCGGTCTCTTGTTCCGGCAACCTGGGCTTCTTTTCAGTTCTTTGAAGGGGCCAAACTCTTCTTGGCTTCAGGGCCTCTGCACATGCTATTCCTTTGTCTGGAACAGGAGCCAAAAGTGGGTGAGAGGAGCTTTAACTGCACTCCCCCATCCCTCACCACACACACACATACACAAACACACACTCACTGCAACAGTGAGCCTGGTATGGAGCAGAGCATCAAGACAGGTCCTGCCCAGGCCCATCTTCCAATCATATTGCTGCCCATAGGCCCCATGATCTGAAAATTTTGGAACCTTGGTCATTGAGGCAAATGACTTAACCTAAACCCTGCTCACCCTTCAGGTCTTAATACAAACAGTATTTTCTCTAAGAGGTCCCCCCTGCCCCCCACGACTTCCTCGTCCAAATCGGGTCCATTCAAGGCATTCACGTGGCACTATTCCAATCACATGTTTTTATTCTTTCTTGACCTGTCCCTTCCTCATAAACTTCGTGTAGGTAAAGATCCTGTCTATCTGGCTTACTACTATATCTTCTGTCTCACAAAATGCTTTTTTGGAAAAAAGAACTTTGCTCAGAACAAAAGCACGATGCAAATTGTGTGTGTTTGCTTATGTGAGATACACAGTGACAGAGGCAGACAGGGAGGGAGAGGTGAGGAAGAGGACAAGGAATGTGATAGAAAAAAATGGCAGGAAGAAGGGAAAGACCTGCAGACCACCTCCATCACCCTCCGAAAGGGGAAGAGGACGGAGAGGAAGGAATGCCCAGGCCACCATCGTGGGGATCCGGAGATGGTGCCTGTGAACACATTTGGTGATAAACTGGAGGGCTCTGCGCCTACGTGCAGCTGTGTGTCCCTGCGTGAAGTCTGCAGGGACAGGGTCCACGTGACCCCCCTTCAGAGTCCTCATGTGGGCAGGGAAGGGTTTTCTTCAGAATAGCTACTAGACATCGGCTTTGCCAACCTGGTTATTTGTTCTGGGTAAACTCCTACTTGCGAGGAGCTGAACCAGCCGCTGGAACGGTTAAGGAAGGCATTTTTAGGTGAGGGGTATCACACTGGGACCCAGTTAACAGGCGCAACTGTGTAAAATCTTCTCAGGTAATGCTGCCCTTTGTCATTTTTTTAAAAAAATATTTTATTTATTTATTTGACAGAGAGAGATCACAAGTAGGCAGAGAGGCAGGCAGAGAGAGAGGGAAGCAGGCTTCCTGCTGAGCAGAAAGCCCGATGCAGGGCTCTATTCCAGGACCCTGGGATGATGACCTGAGCCGAAGGCAGAGGCTTTAACCCACTGAGCCACCCAGGTGCCCCGCCCTTTATCATTTTTATGAGCTCATTTACAACAGAGGGCTGGTCCCAAGTTACCGTCTTTGTATGTATTTCAGGCTCAAGTCCAAGATCTCTGGCAAAACAACAGTTCTGGTTCAAAGCAAGGCTCTTCAAGAGCTTGTAAAACCAACAGAGGAGCCATAAGGATGCCAGCTACTCCTGGCACCATTCACAAATCCGTCCGCCTGTCATCAGTGCCTCGGGCCCTCTGAAATCCTGCCCTAAAATCCCATCAGCTCTGTAATTGCTACCTTTGGGTGTACAGAGTAACATCCCTGGAATCTGGAAATCAAGCTACCCTCTAGAAGTTAAACCCTTCAAGTCCCCACACGACAGATAGGATTAGTTAACGTGCACCAGGCCCTAGAGAGAACAGGACGTCTCCCCGGTGAAAGCCAGAAGAGTTGGCCTTGGAAATTCAATCCAGGCATGCCTGCTTGTGAAGGAAGCAGGGGCAGAACAAAAGCTCAGAAAAGCTTCCAAACAGCAGGTGAGGGGCTCTGAAGGGTCTGGAAGACAGAGAGAGGAAGGATCTGGCACTCACCAGAATAGAAGGGGACGCGGTGGGCAGGTATATCCCACAGAGAGCACACTGTCCTACCTCAGCAACACGACCCATGTTGACACACATGACTCCCCGTGCCCTGGTCCGTGCTCACTGAAGCCTCTGATTCTGACTTCCTGCGCAGGGGAGTGTTGCTGAGCGGTCGCCATGACACTGGTCTCAGGACCCTTGGCAATTTTATTTCTTATTGTAAATTAATAAATCATCATTTTGATAAGCCTCTTGAGAGTCCATTTATTCTTCTCTGAACACGATCAACTCTGATTTTAGACTTGTACAGCTGATATCCAGACCTCAGCCCAGCCCGAGTGTGCCGCCATACTCCCCACTCACATTTTAAGTTGTTTTTTTTTTTTTTTTTTTTGAGAGTACATGTATGTGTGCAGGTGGGGAGGCGGGGGGCAGAGGAAGAGGGGGAATCTTAAGCAGGCTCCATGCTCAGGGCAGCCTGAGATGCAATCTCACCACACCAGACATCATGACTTTAGCCAAAAATTGAGAGAGAGAGCTACCCAGGAGTCCTCTGCACTCCAACATTCTTTTTTTTTTTTAAGATTTTATTTATTTACTTGACAGACAGAGATCACAAGTGGGCAGAAAGGCAGGCAGAGACAAAGAGAGGGGGAAGCAGGCTCCCCGCTGAGCAAAGAGGACTGTAGGATCACAACCTGAGCAGAAGGCAAAGGCTTTAACCCACTGAGCCACCCAGCCGCCCCTCCCACATTCTTAATCAGTAGTTGCCCATTATTGACCACAGCCTCAAAATCCTGTCCTAGGCACTTCCATGACCGATTGGTGGGACCAGGAATGGGAGAACACCTTTCACCCCTGCAGTCCTGGCCCAGAACAACTTGGCCAGCGTGGTAAATGGTTCTCATGGCAGAAGTTACAGTAAGCATGATTTCAGGAAATGGCAAGCCAGCTTAGAATGCCCCAAATCAGGGTTATTTTCTGAAGTACGTTCATTTATCTATTCGTAATAATGTACAGCAAGAATAGAACAAAGAACAGTCATCGTGTCGCTTTCTACGTATTGCTTTGCACATGATCCAGCATCGAGCAATGGCCTTACACTCCTGTGTACCTCAAGGAGCAACACACTTCTGGGCTCAAAGATTCTTTGTAAATGAACCAACCTACGTCCCCTGAGAACGTGGACCGCCATTTAAACCGGCCATTGAAAACAATGTTTATCAGATGTTTATATTGGCAGAGTAAAGTTTGGGATAGCCAAGCACAAACTTAGAATATATAACTTGTGTTTTATAACTCTGTTTTTGTATCAAAAACCCCTCATGTATTATAAAACAGGAATGAAATATACAGTTGATACAGCTGACCCTTGAACAATGTAGGGGTTAGGGGTACTAACCCCTGTTCAGTCCAAAATCCACACACAGTTTTTGACTCACTCAAAACTTAAGTACTAATAGCCTACCATTGACCAGGACCCTTACTGATAACATAGTTGAGTATGTATTATATACTGTATTCTTATACAAAGCAAGTTAAAACGCTATTAAGAGCATAATAATGGGGGCGCCTGGGTGGCTCAGTGGGTTAAAGCCTCTGCCTTCAGCTCGGGTCATGATCCCAGGATCCTGGGATGGAGCCCCTCATGGGGCTCTCTGCTCAGTGGAAGTCTGCTCCCCGCCCCTCGCCCCCGCCTGCCTCTCTGCCTACTTGATCTCTCTCTCCAATAAATAATAAAGTCTTTAAAAAAAAGAAGAACATCATAATGAAGAGATAGTACAGATACAGTTCTGTGTGGTATTTATCAAAATAATTCGGGCGCCTGGGTGGCAGTCCGTTAAGCATCTGACTCTTGGTTTCGACTCTGGTCAGGATCTCATGGGTTGTGAGATTGAGCTCTGCACTCGGCAGGGAGTTGGTGTGAAGATTTTGCCTCCCTCTGCCCCTCCCCTTCCCCAGGTTCTCTATCTCTTTCAAATAAATAAATAAATATATATTTAAAAAAATCCATGTGTGGGGCACCTGGGTGGCTCAGGGAGTTGGGCCTCTGCCTTCGGCTCCGGCTTCTCAGGGTCCAGGGATTGAGCCCCACATCGGGCTCTCTGCTCAGCGGGAAGCCTGCTTCCTTCTCCCCCTCTGCCTGCCTCTCTGCCTACTTGTGATTGTTCTGTCAAATGAATAAATAAAATCTTAAAAAAAAAAAGCATGCGTAAGCGAACCTGTGCATATCAAATCCTTGTTGCTCCAGGGTCATCTATTCTAAGATTCACAGTCAGAATTTGGTGGAAGGATTCCAGCTCCTGCTTTTACTTTTGTTTTTTTCCAAATGTTCTGTGAATCTTTATTACTCTTATAGCAAAACAGAAAATACGTATTAATTTCCTAAGTTACCCTGTGATGAAACATAAGCATGAAGAAGAATGAGAACAGAGACCACTTGAATATTGTACGTTATTTTCTCACCTGTTGCACACAGTGTAGGAAACACGATGAAGAAGGTGGACAGAGGCAGTGATGCAGAGACACAGCGGACCTAAGGTGGCAGCCCCCCACATGGGCTCATGTCAGGAGCCAGGTCCGCAGCCAGTCACAAGAAGCTGCATTTCCCAGAAAGAGTTGAGGTTGGTTTAAACAGACCCGCTGGTGTCCACAGGCGTCAGGATGGGAGGACGCAAACGGACGGCCTTTGTAAACCCCCAATGCTGAATGCTGCTTCGGCCGACACAAGGGGGGCCGTTTCCGTGCAGTCAGGCAGGCCGTGTTCTGCCTTCCATTTCTGAGAAGGAATAGAGGATGAACCCCAGAAAAGCCAGAGGAAATCTGACTCGAATTTCACCAAAAGTATAACAAAATTAAAAGTAGTAGATCTGGATCTTGGTGGAGGCCCTCTGCTTTCCTAGCTGTCCAGAAACTGAATGAGCCTTGCGTTGATAAATATTCCCAACTTCCCTTCACCCACACTGCCGGAACAAAAGCAGCACTGATTTTCGTAACAAGTGTTTCAAGCACCTTAAGTTTCTGGGCAGATTAATTCCTGCCTCTGCTTTAAGATAATTTGCATTTGAAGTCTACTTCCACAAGAATATGGAATTCAGCGCATCAGCAATACCAACCTTTTTTTTTAAACCATTTTTTTTTCATAAAGAAGTTATTTCTTTTAAAGAATTTTATCCATTTATTTGACACACACACACACACACACACACACACACACGGCACAAGCAGGGGGAGCCGCAGGCAGAGAGAGAAGCAGGCTCCCTACCAACAAAGAGCCCGATGTGGGGCTCTATCCCAGGACCCCGTGACCACGACCCAAGCCACAGGCAGGCACCCAACCAACTGAGCCACCGAAGTATCCCTAAACAATTTTCTATTATTTTTTAAAAAAGATTTTATTCATTTATTTGACAGTGATCACAAGTAGGCAGAGAGGCAGGAAGAGAGAAGGAGGAAGCAGGCTCCTCGCAGAGGACAGAGTCCAATGCGGGGCTCGATTCCAGGACCCTGGGATCATGACCTGAGCTGAAGGCAGAGGCTTTAACCCACTGAGCCACCCAGGTGCCCCCTAAACAATTTTTCTAAGGATTTTATTTATTGGAGACAGAGAGATACAGAGAGTGAGCATAAGCAGGGGGAGAGGGAGAAGCAGACTCCCCACTGAGCAAGGAGCCCAATGTGGGGACTCCATCCCAGGACACTGGGATCATGACTTGAGCTGAAGGCACTGAACCACCTGAGGCACCCAGGTGCCCCAACACCAACCTTTCTAGACACTTGCTCCAGCCCCACATTTGAAAGAAAATGAAGGTCCCTGGAAAGCACACTATAGTAAGCAAGTTGGTTTCAGACTTTTTGTTAAAAATATCAACATTGGGCAACTGGCTTATCCCCATTCCTACTCTCACGGAGTGTCTTTCGGCACGTGGCTGATTTCCTGACAAAGGAAACAGCAGAGGGCTACGATAGGCCTAGTTTGTACCGAAGTGTAACCACAGGGGTCACAGATCACGTTGGCAAATTTCTAAGAGCCATCTCTTGTGACCACCACCGTGGCTCTCCAAGCACGGACTTTCTGTGAACAAGGCATGGAAAGAGCGCCACCTCTGGGTGAAGTGTGGTTCCTCTCCACTTCCTAGCCCCCAAATAACTAGGAAGAGATGCCCTCATTTGGGGGTGGATGGATCAAATCAAGACTGGAGCTCCTGGGGCGCCTGGGTGGCTCAGTGGGTTGAGCCGCTGCCTTCGGCTCAGGTCATGATCTCAGGGTCCTGGGATCGAGTCCCGCATCGGGCTCTCTGCTCAGCAGGGAGCCTGCTTCCTCCTCTCTCTCTGCCTGCCTCTCTGCCTACTTGTGACCTCTCTCTGTCAAATAAATAAAATCTTAAAAAAAAAAAAAAAAGACTGGAGCTCCTGCACACAGGGCCTCCTGGGAGCATAATCTGAGCAAAGGGCATGAAACTAGAATGGAAACTATTGAGTATGTGTGTGTAGAGGCTGCGGTGGAGGGTTGTCTCACGCAAACAGAGAATTTGAGAGGAGTAAAGCTATGGATCAAATGCTAGGGGAACATTCCTCCTGTTGGGAAAAGCCCTAGGGTTCCTTGCTTCTTGATGCCTGTTAGGAAAACACACACAGGGGTCCCCTGGCTGATAAAGTGACCTCAGGGGCAATGGGAGGTCAGCACTACTATTCCCTTGACTCCAGACCAACAAAGATTGCTGCTCTTTGCCCAACTTGTCTACCTGCCTGGGAAACCAGGACATGATGATCAGGGAGGCAGGAGATCCTGCTGTGCTCGGCACTTGCAGGGGCTCGGTAAACACTTCAGTGAATCAGGGAACAAAGCTGCCGGGAGAAAGCTGTGTGCGGGGCAGCCTGGGGCAGCCAGTGCCATGGCTCTAAGCAACTCTCGGCCGCTCCACAGACCAGCTTCAGAGCACTCCTGTGCCTCCCGCACCTCCAAATGTCACCTTCTGACTGGAGCTGTATAGTGAAGCTGGGGAGACCTCCTGACACAGGTGGGTGTCCCTGGGCAAGTCCTAAGGCCTGACCCAGGGCTACCTGCAGTGCCTGAAACCGGATGCCGGGACCGGCCAAGAAGCGGTCAAACTACTGTTGCCAATAGCTGGACACGGTTCTTGGCCCCGGAGGCGCAGGTGATAAAGCACAGTGCTTCCAAGGATAATGCATGGTGGTGCTCGTTTATTCTACACCTGGTCACAGCAAATCTTGCACACCCAGATCACAGCCAGGCTAAGCGCCACATGGCTATAAGCAGCTGGAATAAACGGAAGCTCTGCTCTGGTGCACGGTCACCTGCACAGGAAGCACAGTGGCCTCAGCGGCCTCCTTGGAGGCAGTGAGGCCACATTCCCATCCCTAGGCCTTAGGGATGGGAATGTCGCTCTGCTCTGAAGGGCGACTCCAGTTTGGAGCTCCCAAAATCCTACGTGCCTCTCTGGAAGCCAAGCCCTGTCCAATAAGTCATTCTGAGTCCAGGCTGTGCCAGAACCTCAAACATCTGGAGCGGATGTCAAACCAGCTCGGGAGCTGCAGAGGGACCTTAGGCGGGGTCACAGAGCAGCTCTGGGGGCCCCGGGGCTTCAGGGCCGACGATCCTTCCTGCGGAGTTTGTGTCCCACCTGGGATCCCCGCTGGGCAGCTCTCACCAGGCCTTTGAACTGTCCCTGCAGCTTCACCTTCTTCCTGCAAGGAAAGGAACAGAAAGGTCACATCTCCCTGGAGACAGGCGGTCCCCCTCACTGTAATGCTGAAAGGTGGCCCCCCCAGCATTAAGAGGAACAGGGGGAAAGTGTGCTGCCTGGCAGTGGACCGCACGTGATCTGGACAGACCGGGCATTCCCCTGCCTGAAAGAGCAGTTCAAGTCAGCAGCACACGTGTGTGCACGTTAAAAAGTCCAAATTAAAAAACTGGGAAACACCTAGCCATTAAGCTGAAGAGTTTACTGAGAATGAGGCCCTCCCCTCTTTGGAGCTCGGAGCTCCCAGCCTCGCAGCCACCATTCCAGCCAACCCTGCACCACCCAGCACGTACCTGCGGTTGAGCTTGGTTCTGTTGAGGGGGATGTAGGCGTAGGGGTCGAGCCGACCTTTCTTCTTCACGTCACCCTTTGCTTTCTGCTCAGCCATAGACACAGAATCAGCCAGGAGCGTAAGGTTGCCCTTCCTCCCTGCTCCTGACTTAACAGGGCCCGTGTCCTCCCCTTCACTCTGTGTCTTGGTGGCACCAAGGGCACTCACATCCCTGCAGTGGCGCCCAACAAGGCATGGACTTGAGATGCCAACAGATCCTCAGTGCGCCCGTCACCGTGGCCTGAGTCTGGCCCACACCGCTGCCCTCGCCCTTTCCCAGGGGTTCTGTCTCTACCCATGGCTCTTACCTTGGCTTTGTACTCGGCCCCAGGCATAGCCTTCTTGGCCACAGGGCGGTGGATGCCAGAGCCTCCAGCTAAAGGGAGAACACAGAGGCAAATCAGGCAAAGCCAGGACAGCATCCCCCCATGAGAAGGGAATGGGTACCTTCTCTCTGCAGAGCTGCCAGGGAGCAGACAAATCAAGGCTCACAGCCGGCTCTGTCCCCTACCCAGCAAGGACAAAGACCTTCCTCGAGAAGGGACTGTCCAGTGGCTTGACAGTTTAGACCAGTGGGCTCGTCAGTGGCCCTGAAACTGCAGAGACCGACCAGAGATGTCTGAGAACACACACCTTCTCCGCTAACATAAGCCACCCCACAGTCTCCAAAGCCAAATCCGCTCTGTCTGCTCTAGAGAAAGAACATAGGCTCTGAAGTCAGACCCAAACCCAGCTCCCCGTTGAACGACCGGCTGAAACCTCAGCAAGTCTCTGAGTTTCTGGAGCTCTGAACCTCATCTGTAGAATAAGGCACTTTGGGCTTCAGCTCATTCGGGCTGCACACCGACACTGACAGAGAAAGGCAGCTCTCGTCCCATTGTACAGACTTGCGAACTGCAGGTACAGACACCCAGGTGCTTCCAAGGTCACCTGGCATTTCCAGTCTGGATCTGAACAAACTCATGAGTGGAATTCTACAACGATGACTCAGGAGGACTCTCTGAGATACTCTGGATGAAGCCCGCTTTTTCTTTCACAGGGGAGAAACTGGAAGCTCAGAGAGGCGGCAGGACTGGGCCAAGTCAGCCTCACAGCAGAGCACCAGCTGTCCCGCCCCTGGGGCCTGTGCCACACTGGTCGGTTCCACATCACAGCACCTCAGAGCAGAGGCGACAAACTGGGCACTGGCCTGGGAGGCCACAGAGGGAGAAGCCAGGAGGCTCTCTAGCTGGGTCAGGATGCCGGAAGACTCTGAGGACAAATCTGCTCCTGCTGCTGGGGACTTGCCACAGAAGCCCCTGTCCCTCCAGATGCACCAGGGGCTCTGCTGGGGGCACTCAAGGCCAGGGGCTGCCCACAGGGGAGGGGGCCGGAGATGAGTAACAGAGACCTCCCCTGGCCGTGGGCAGCCATGCAGGTATCTCTAGCAGCTGCTCCGGGGAAACGAACAGCTCAGGGGACCAGAGACAAATGAATAGGGGAACACCCTGGGCTGAACCTCCCAGCTGACCCTCCTAGCTGCCACCTTCCATCCTTCCAGGCTAAGGTGGTCTCCCCAAACCCATCCCAACTCAGGGCTGGACAAGAGATGCAGACACCCCCCAGGAAAAGGGGTGTGCTGCAAGCCTCACAGAAGGCCTAGGTGGGTGGGACAGAGATGGGGCTCAGGGGCTCCCAGAAGGGCTGGGGGTTCCACACATAGACCTCCTGACCCCCAGGCCCTAACACTCTCAGGCCCTACCCCAGTCCTGGGTGACATATTGGCCAATCTGTCAGTGCTGACTGACTGCAACGTGGCCATGCAAACTCGTGGCTCTGCCTGCAAGTCCCTGTCTAATGCGGGGGACAAGGAACATAGTGTCCCAAGAGGGAAGCGTGGAGGCCTCACCTTGGTACCGAGGTGGCATCTCTAGCTCCTCATCGTCAGCCTCGTTCTGATGCTTGAGCTTCTGGTGTTTCTTCTATAAAGTGGTGAGCAACATTCATTAACAAGGATATATGATCATCTCATTAATGTTCCCAGTAAGAGCAAGCAACCTGTGTTAGCAGAAAAGGTTCCCTGCAAGCACTCCACCCTCCACTTACAGACGAGCACTCTGAGGCTCAGAGAGGGTAAGGAACTAAGATCACACAGCTAAATAGCACAGAAGCAAGGTTCCAGCCCAGTCCCTGACTGCTTCACACAGAACTCCTGTCCCAGGGCTCCAAGTGCCCACCTGGGTATCCTAACCTAAGTTTACGCTCCTGTTCAGAGGGGACTCCTGCATCAGGGGTCTTTCAAACCCTCAGCTACACTCTGACCCTGTAACTCTGATCTTTTACGTCTGGTTTTCACCCAGGTCTCCAAACAGAATTCTGCGTGGGTGCAAAGCTGTGGTAATAAGGCAGTTCGTTGGGCCCTGGTGGGAAGACGGACATCTGGCCAGGGACAGGGCAGTGGTGAATGATATTAACGAAAGCAGTAATTTGGGGAGAAGATCACCAGATGCTATACTCATGTGCTTGACACGTCCAATCTCATCAAGCCAGCCCGATAATTCTTCAAGACCCACAGGTGACAAACTGAGTGAAAAGTCAGGCTGCAGTCGGAGCGGGGCCCCAGGACCTGCCTTCACTACTAACACTGTTTCCCCTGCCTCTCCCCTGTGCCAAGGCGGATACCCAGGAAGGCTGAATGGGCTGGCCACAGTCTGAGAGGACAAAGAGGTAAGACACTGCTCCAGAGTGCCCCCGGAAGTGCTGTCTCCTGGGCGTGGGAAGGACAGTGAGGGGCTGGGCCCACATCACCCTCGCTAGTTCGGGTGGGGCAGGTGAGAAGCTGCACTCCATCCTGGGAGTTACCAAGGGGGTTAAATTCTGGGGCTCAGGAGATGGGAAGGCCAGGGTTCAAATCCCTGCTCTGCACATAACCACCCCTGTAACCTACTTACTTTCTGCAAGCCCCCTCTGCAAACGGGGATGATAAGGGTCCCCGTCACCTGTGAGGATTAGATGAGGTGACGCATGGGGCCCTGTACACTCCCCAGTGGTGGCTGCCCCTGCCCCACACAGGAACCTGCCCCTTGAACACACAGGCCAGATGTTGCTTGTGCCCTCAAGGGAGAGAAAAAGGGCTCTGCCTGTCTCCTTCAGCTGGTCATCCACTACAGTGCACCCTGTAATACACACCATACCCTCTGGACTGCCCCCTACGCACCACCGCAAGGCTCTGCTGTGGATTCAGGAAACAGGGCAGGTGGGTGTGTGTGCAGTGTGTGGGGGAAGGGAGTTACGGAAAGACAGGCAGAGGACCTGTCAGCCCAAGGCTTCACCTTGAAGGCACAGCCGCCCACCAGAGGAAGTACTCACACTCCTGACACCCACGTCTTCCATCACGTCAGCCATCTCTTCGTCCTCCCCTGGAACCAAAAGGAAGAAAGGCCTGTGAGCATGCAGAGAGCACCCGTTTGCCCAAAACCCACACACATCTCGTCCTGCCTTCTCCTGTCTCAACTGGCTGACGGAGCTGGCAACTCCAGCCCAAGAAAACCCGCGTCCTTCTGGGCAAGACAAGACCCCTGAACACCGACTACCCCTTTATCTTTCCCATCCTAGGCCCCAGGGACGACGGCCCCTCAGGAAGTGTTGATCCCACTTCTGAGATAAACACAGCTTGTTCTGAGACCCTACGGAAATCCTGGGTTTCCTGGGGAGTCAGACATGCCCCAGCTCCACAGACATCCCGCTCTGCCTGGAGGACAGCCTCATTCTCCTACTTGAGAAACCTTTCTTTCTTTTTCATTTTTTTTGCTCTCTATGAGCTGAGCGCTGTGAGGGAATGAGCCAAAGTAGTATGAACCAAGAAAATACATAGGCAACCAAAGTAAAAATAGATAAAATGGACTATCACAAAATTTTAGAACTTCCGTGTCTCAGGGGGCACAACAGACTGAAAAAGCACTCTACAGAGTGAAGGGGAGGATGTATTTTCAAATCACACAGGTGACAAAGGGTTAACGTGCACACTGTGTGAAGGCCTCCCACAACTCAACAACACAAAATGAACATCTCAATTAAAACCAGCCAAGGGTTTGCGCAAAGGGAATTCTGGCACACGCTGCAGCCCCATGTGCCTTGCAGACACCAGGCTGGGAGAAAGATACGGGTCACGGACAGACAGTGCCTCGTTCCACTTACATGAGGCACCTAGACTCCAACTCAAATTCAAATGACTACAGACAGATTCTGGAATGTGGACTGTCAGGGGCTGGGGTGGGGGCCAGGAGCAGGGGCTGTTTAACGGGCACAGAGTGTCAGTTTTGTAGCTGAAAGGGGTCGTGGAGATTGGTTGTCAGACAACGTGACTGTACTAAGCACCAGTCTACATGCTCAAAAATGGTTCATCGGGTAAGTTTCATATTACCTGTACTTTCTCCTATGAAATTCTGACCAGCAGGGGACACACAGTTAAGCAAAGTCAATCAATAAGCAAATAACACCACAAGACGACCCGGGACGACATGCCCCATGCTGGGCGGTGCCCAGGCTTGCCAGGAGCGCTGGGGGATGAGGCTGAAGGCTGAGGACCATGTACGGGCCGCAGAAAAGCACTCAGATTGGATCTTAAAGAGCGGGGAGGCAGGAGGAGAAGGGAAGGGTGTTCTTAGCACCAAGGACATCTGGGCAAGAAGGGAGCAAGGAGACTGGAAGCTGAGAGCGGTGAGAGGCGGCCGCGGCAGGACCGGATCAGGAACCAGTGTGGTCACCCTTCCACCAAACGCAGACATGGCTGTTCTGGCTACCCACTTTATCTATAACCATCTGAAGTAGGTACTGGTATTATGCTCATTTTGGGATAAGGATATTGAAGCACAGAGAAGTTAGTGATTGTCCCCGGTCACACAGCAGGTAAGCCGGGTGTAGGGGCTGCCATGAGAATGCTGGTTCGGAGGCTGCAGTGGATCAAGCACCCAGGGATCAGGACAGTGGGAACAAAAAAAAAGAGGAAGGCAGATAAATGTCTGAAGACAGGCTTTCTGATCCAACGGATGACACGGGGGAGGGGGAGCAGGAAAGACTCCACAGGACAGAGACTTCTCACTGGGGCCGCTTCCAGACAGCAGGAGACTGTGCAGTAGGGAAGGAGGCAGTCTCCAAGCCTGGATCCTCTACCTCTAAATGAGCTTCCGGATCTCAGCCAAATTCACATTTTAAAAAAAAGGAGAAAAGGAAAAAAAATGGGAGAAGAGGGGAAGGAAAGCAGCAGAACAAAATAAATAGAGGCCAAAACAGTGCGTCACACATGCTTAAGAGGATGTACAGTGTTTTGAAAGTTCTGCCTGGATGATGTATGTATTGTATAAATGGCTAGCTTGCAACAGAAAGATTTCTTAATGTGGTCAAAAAAGTTTGAGAAACTCAAAGTTTGAGGAAGTTGCCTTAGCTCCAAGCTCCTTATCTCTGCTGTTACCTACATTCCCCCAGCAAGTGGGCGCTGAACGAGTGAGTGAATGAACAGGCAGGGAATGAATGAACAAGAGAGTGCAGCCCTGCCCAGGCCAGCACTGTGTCCCTGGAATGGACGACAGTCCCACCTTTCGTGCCTTCCTCCTCCTCCGTCCTGGCCGTGGCAGCATCGTCCTCGTCCTCCTCCCGGATGATGAGGCGGCCATCAGCGCTCACCTTGAAGCCGTGGTCCTTCTTTTTGGCCCGGCCAGGCCCAGGCTGTGTGGCTGGCGTGGCAGAGTTGGACAGTGAAGAAGTGGCAGGTCAGTCCTAAGCTACCCACAGCCCCCTCCAAACCAACGACACAGGTGCCTGCAGCACACAGTGTGTGCCTATGGTGGCGAGGGGTGCCCACCGGCCTCTGCGGATGTCACCCCTAACCCCTGAATAGGGCACCAAGGCGAGCCTCTTTTCTGGACTCATGTGCCAGTCACTTCTTGCTTACCGAGGACTCGCTGGGCCACCTTAGGGTCCAGGAAGTTGAGGGGCTCATCCCCACCACCCTCCTTCAGCCACGCCCGGCTCCTATGTCGGGCCAGCCTCCGGCGCTCCTTGGCCTGGCTCCTTTCCTCTTCTTCCTCCTCCTCCTCCTCTGAGTCGGCCAGAATCTCCTCGATGCTAAGGACAGAGAAGTGGCAAGTCAGGGTGCTCCCAGGAGAGGCAGGGGCAGCTGAGCATGGGCTGGGCAGGCTATGGGCTAAGGAAGACCTGGTCCGCAGGACCCCATTATGGGTCTTACCTGTCGCCTTTGCCCTGGGCAGACTCCTCTTCCTCCTCCTGCTCCTCTTCCTCAGTAGCCTGGCTCAGAGCACGGTGCCTCTTGGCGCGGGCCTCTGCCTTCCGAATGTTCACCAGGACCTTGTGGTACTCTTCGGGCAGCAGCCCCTTCACCAGCTCAAACCTGCGGGGCAGTGAGAGGCTGGCAAGGCGCACGGGCCACAGAGCGCTCTTTGGAAGTAGAAGGGCTCCGCCAGAGCCCTGCTGCTCACAGCGGCGGGACTCAGACCCAAGCCCTCCCGCCCAGTCCGCTCTCTGCAGGCTCCCTGCGGGGACTGGAAGCCCCTCATCTCCTCCCTGGCCCTCCCCCATGGGTCCCGCACACAGACCCAAACTTGCGGATGAACTTGATGAACAGGTTCCGAAGCTTCATGCGGAAGTGCCGCCGCATGTCGTCTGAAAGCTTCCCAATGGCCTCCATCTGCCGGGCAGAGCAGCGAGGGTCAGGGGCACCCTCCACCCTGTCTGCCCTCTCACTGCGGTGCAGATCAGGCACACAGCAAAGGGGTGAGGGTCACAGCAACCCCGTTCCTGGCCCACCCCTTGATCCAACTGCATTTCCGCAACCTGGCGGCCGTCCACCTTCACCCTAAGCCTCCTCTGTGACAATCCAGGACTACCCTTCCGAGATTATAGCTTCCGAGTCTTCCGAATAGTCTGGCATCTCTCCTTTATTACCTCACTGAATCTTAGAACCCCATGAGGCAGATCGATCATGACCCCAGTTTACAGATAAGGAAATGGAGGCACAGAGAGTTAAGTGGCTGCTCCACAACCAGGGACAGCAGTCAGCCCAGGCCTCTCTGACGCCATGGCCCATACTGGGCCCCAACACTGCCAGGCTTCTCCAGATCCCACACACCCCTTCTACCATTCTGCATTCATCTCGTGGGGACAATTCATACACCTTCGTCGGGCTTGGCTGGAACCCACGAATGGGTGGCAGATCTCTGCAGTGTCCCCAAACAGAGCTGGGGACACAGAGCCCCAATGACCCTTTGAAAGGCTTTAATAAACCGTTGGCACCCCATGACAGATCACTGCTCTTGCCCTTCTCATCTCTGGTCCCCAGTAAGGCAGCAGGCTCGGGAGAGCAGGGGCAGGCTACCTTGACCCCCACCTCCCCTTTCTTTCCTTTACCCAAGGCCAGATACAAAGAAGAGAGGCAAGAGAGACCTGGAGGCGCGACTCCACCTAGCTGGAAGGGAAACACTGAGGCGGTAGACCTAGGGGCCAGAGAGACCCAGCCGGTGGCACACCCTGGGCCCAGCTGAGGGGCTGGAACCCAATCCCAGGGGGCTCTGCGGGCCCTTCTGCAGTCAGCCAGACTGTCCAGAGGAGCTTCCTTGAACCCAGAAGGTCAGAATGCAAACACACAAAAAAAGAAAGTAAGATAATGGGCCCCGTGGTGGGGAGACCCCTGAGGGTCAGTTCTGAGCTTTGCATTCCAGTCCCAGGGCCACTCTCATTAGCAATGTGACCTGGGGAAATCTCTGGCCTCAGTCTCTCCATCTGTAAGACAAAGGGTGGCCATGCCTCCTGACCTGTACCTGCAGAGCCCTTGTTTCTATGAAGGGGGAGGGGGTGGGCCATAGGAGGCAGCCCGGCACCATGCACCTCCTTCACTCCCACCGGATATGCATTACCCTACTGGTCATTTCCAGGGCTCCTGCATGACCTGTTCCATGAGATGGTTCATAGCTAAACACATGTCTGGAACTTGCTGGCCTCAAGGCTTGCTGGGTCCGAGCCAGCAGGCCAGAGGCCAGGCTGCCACCCACCGAGGGGAAGGGGACGCTTACCACCAGCGGCACGTGTTTGGCCAGGCACGCCACATCCATGACCGCTACTGCCACCTTGATGAAGCCCAGTGCTGACTTGACCACATCACGGGTGCGGGAAGCCAAGAGCAAGCACACGTTCTCCAGCAGCTGCTCGATCGTGCTGGTCCCCATAAGACCTGGCGGGGTGGCGGGGGTGGGGGTTCCAGAGGGCCACCGTCAGAGATGCCCAGGAACCCATCCAGACCCAAGATCCCTGTCAGGTCACATGAGTTGGAACTAACATTTGGGGGACTTCTGTGTACCCGGCACGGTCCTAGTCACTCCACATAGAGTACAACCAATCTGTGATCAAGTCGTGTTTTTCTCTCCCATGTTAGAGGTAAGAAATTCAGGTCCTATGAGGTCCATAAACTTGCTCAAGGTCTCCCATGGTTGGTAAGAGGCAGAACCGGGACTAACACCTGGGCAGGGGCCTGACTGCCTTTGATCCCCTCTGACAGTGGGACACAGGGCAACTGCAGGTACACAGGAAAGATGACACAGGCAGCAGCAGGGACAAGAGGCAGCTAGACTTGGTTTTGGTTCCTTATTTGGCTACCTTATTCTTTTTTTTTTTAAAAGATTTTATTTATTTATTTTACAGAGAGAAATCACAAGTAGATGGAGAGGCAGGCAGAGAGAGAGAGAGGGAAGCAGGCTCCCCGCTGAGCAGAGAGCCCGATGCAGGGCTCGATCCCAGGACCCTGAGATCATGACCTGAGCCGAAGGCAGCGGCCTAACCCACTGAGCCACCCAGGCGCCCCTGGCTACCTTATTCTGATAATGACCTTGCCCTGACCTTCTGGGCATTTTCCTATCCTGAGGGCTCCCCAGGCTTTCAAGGAAGCAGCATTCACCTTTAAACTCAAACAGGAGGTGGGTCAGGGCCAGGATGCTGCAGCTGACCATAGTCACAGCGCCCACGAGGCCAGGGTAGATCAGGACGAGGTAGCGCTGCAGGGCTTCTGGGAGGGCAAGACAAGGGCAGTCATACAAAAGCAGAGCCACTCCACGCGCTGCATCTTGGGCCCCCCAGGGAATGGGACTCCACCCAGAGAGGAGGAGCCTGCCCGCTCCAGAGCCAGGCGGCTCTTCCCACCTTTTGTCTTTAGCTAGTGGTTTGGAGGGGTACTCCCCGAGACTTGCGAGCAGAGCATGTATCCCAGCCCCTCACCTTCTTGGTTTGGGCCAAACCGAAGGAAAGCACGGCCCATCTCCAGCAGCAGGGCAAAAGCGTTCTTCCGAGCCCCCACCGACACCTCCTTGGTGCACAAGATCACCTGCCCAGACAATCCCTTAAACATAAGCTCCGGAGCTGCTTGTGGTGGCCTGAGGCAGAAGGGGGCAGCAGGGGTGCCAACGCTCCCAGGCAGAGAACTGAGGCACCCCTCACCTCCGTACTGCTCTCCCCCAATCCTGACAGGTCGTCAGAAGCCACACTCCAAGGAGCCCCTCAGAACACACGTACACCCCCCGCCCGCACCCCTCACCTCCGGGACGAGGGCAGTGATGAACTCCTCGTGTTCAGCGGACAGCTTCTTCACGATATGTATGAGGCACTTCAAACGGGGCTGCAGGGAAGGGCAAGGAGAGTTAGGACCCCCCAATGCCACCCATGCCCCTCAAGTCCCCTGTCTCTAGGATGCTTCTCCCCCAGTGTCGCCCCTCCTCCCGTGGGCAGAGCATGGGTGCCTCAGAAGCCTCACCCTCTTGGCAGGTGAGGAGGTGCCCCGCAGCGAGTCCAGCAGGGTCGCCTTCAGGTCGTCCAGGTGGCTCTGCACGAAGCGGGCCCCAGGGCCCTGGGAACTGGCGCATACCTCCTCCAGCACCCGGTAGGCCTTCTTCTGTACTCCGTGGGCCTTGCTCTGGGCAGGGACATGGTGGTCAGGGATAGGTGAGGGAGGGGACTCTGGGGTCCCCCATCCACCCATCCACCCCCACCTGCACTGTTCCAGGACAGTCACAGTACAGCCACCATTAACTGTGACCAGCACTGGGGGGATTTGGGACCGCGGCCTGCCTCTGAAGGGCTGGCAGAGCGGGGGAGGCTAACTCTATGCCAGGCAGGGGGGGATGCTGCAGGGGGAGAAGGCCCGCCAACCTCCACTCCACTCCACTCACAGGCCTCACAGTGATGCTCATCCAGCAGCGGGACCCTGCAGTGCCTCGCCCGCACTGAGGCCTGTGTGCCCGCTCCCGTTTCTGGCTGGAGCACTCCGCTCTCCCCTTCTTTGCCTAACTCTTTGGCATCACAAAGGAGCTCTGTTACTCCCGCTAAAACAACTCTCCAGAAGTTAGGTGGCCCTGCCCTGGCCTTCTGTGCCCGCCCAAATGGTTGTCCAGACAAGAAGACAGGTACCAGCTTTCCAAGGAGGCCCCTCTTCCCCCAGGGGTGGTCCTGTGGGAGTCCAGCCATTTGGCTCACCTCCAGGTAGGGCCGGATGGTGGAGTACAGCTTGCTGATGGCAGCTTCATCCGCATGGGGAGCCAAGGCCACAACCAGATCCAACACAGACAATCTGCTCAGGGCAGAAGACCAAGGACGGGCTTAGGGTGGGCTGGAGAAGGGCACAGACTATCAGTGCCTTCTATCTACTGGGTACAGAAGTGGGAGAAGTCAGGGTGAGGAGGACCAGGGGCCCCAGAGGAGCCTGGAAACAACAATCACAGCTCGCAGCCAGTTTAGCCATAAGGAACCAGCTGTGGTTCCAAGGTCTTCATGTGCATTTAAGCCTTCAGTCCTCACAACAACCCTGGTGCAGGTCTATTATCAAGCCCATCTTCACAGATAAGGACAAAGAGCACACAGAGCAGGTAAGTAACCTGTCCAAGGTCACAGAGCTTGTCATTAGTGGAGCTGGGATTTGAACCTGGGCCGTGTTTCGCCAGGGTCCGCATCCTTCCCCAATAGGCTGTAATGCTTCTCTGAGAAGGAGAAGCCAATCAGGCTTCATCATTGAGCTGGGACATTCAGTATCTCAAAACCTTCCCAAATAAGAGCAGAGAGAAGCCACAGGGCTTCTGCTCGACACACGCTCTAGCCGCCTGGGCTGTCCCAGCTGAAGTGGAGCATTTTACCTGGTGAAGTCAGAGCTAGCAGAGTCCAGCACCTTCTCGCTGGCCTTTTCCAGGAAGCTGTTCACCAACTGGCAGTCACAAGGGGATGAAAAAGAGGGGGTTGTTGAAGAGAGAAACACAGAGAACTGCACCCCTCCCCACACCTCACCCCACACAGCCTCAACCCAGGTGCCGCTGGTATCCAGTGCCCTGTCCCCCAGGTGGTAGAGCCCAGGAGAACCCTGGTAGGTGGGCCCTTTCTCACAACCCAACCCAACAGTCACCTGCCTGACTGTTCCTCCCTCCCCTCCACCAGCATGCTCACCTGAGGGTCTGTAATGGTCAGGTAAGTTTTGACCGTTTCTAGCACAGCCCGGCGGGGGGCTGGGGTGTCCCCGGCTGCAACAGGTTGCCCGTATAGGTTGAAGAGGATTGGCAGAAAGTTCTTGGCAAAACGGCTCACCTCCACACGGTCGGCCTCTGGCAGGAGGACCAGAGTTTGTGTAAGAGGGGCAGGAGTCAGCCCCACCTCACAGGCTGTTAGGGCGGCGGCCCAGAGGCAACCTTTTGGAGGACTCATGACAGGACCCGGAGCCCACAGATTTGGGGCTTCTCTGGGACAAGAGGTGCCCCCATACTCTACACTCCTCCGTGGCTCTGTCCTATGGGTCACCCAAGAGCTGGACACATGATAAAGCCCTTACACCGACTGGGTAACACCCAGCAGCTGTCAGCACGGTGGGAGTAAAGAGGAAAGGGGCAGCTTTCAGTGTCCTACTAACTCCTTGGGTCCCCAGCAGAAGCCCCGGGTCCTTGCAAAGCCTCAGTTATGGCTCTGGCAGTGAGGCACAGCAGGCCAGGAGACCCGGGCCACTGTCACTGCCCCCCACCCCACCCCCAGCCTTAGGGCCCATACATACCCGCCTCACAGCCCTTGGTGACGAGGGTGCGCAGGGCTTGGCACACAGTGACCCTCAGGTCTGGGCGCTCACTGATGGCCGTGCCCAGTGTCCGCGCCAGCCCTTTGAAGGAGGCAGCCACGTCCGTGGGCTTCGTGCAGAACCCAGGCAGAAGGGTCCAGATCTGGGGGATTGGGGAGGGATGGTCAAGGACAGTGATGTCCCGCCAGTCAGGCCCCCACACCATCCAACTCATGTCCCCCCAGCTGATCCCTTACCTGCCATTGGAGCGTATCGTAGATCTTGGACTCCACTGTCCTGCCCGCCTGGGCCAGATCCGTTGCTGTGTGTGACACAAGGAGAGAGTGGGACCCTGGGCACCCTTCAGGCCAGGAGCCTCATTTTTACCAAAACCAGAAGCCCAGTAATGAGAACAGGAATGTGGGTGATTCCTCTCTCCCCACAGACTGAAACATGATACTTGCTCATTCAAAAAAAATTTAAAAGATCTACATAAAACAGGCAGTGGGTGTCTCCTCATCATCTTATCCTTCCAGGGATAGCTACACCTCTACTGACTCCTTCACGTTTCTTTACACACACACTTTTAAAAATATAAACAGGCCTGTACGATGCACATACTGTTCCGAAACCTGGTTTTACATGACGGTAAGTTTTCTCAGTGGGAGGCTGTCTGCTGGGCACATCCATGACGACTGCACTTCCCGCTCACATGGCAGCTATCGCCCAGAGTCTACTGAGGAGCAGACCCGGAGGAGCTGCATCAACTGCCCACAGTCACCCCGCTGCGGTGCGGCTCTGCTGAGATCTGAATCTGACCTGCTCAACTCACCGTCTCCTAAATATGCCTGTTCCCGCGTGAGGTCTCCCTCTCTTCACAAAGACCACACCGTGGCCCACGGCGGGACTTATCGTAACTAAGTTCACCAGAACCCCCCTGAGGAACGTGGAGGTTGTGTCAGATTTTTATGAGGAACGGCTCTGCATATATACAAACTGGTGTGTTCTTGTCTAATTACCTCAGTAGGACAGGAGGCCACTGTTGGCCTGCCACAGGGCAGGGTCCCGTGAGGGGGAGCTGCCTGGCTGTGCCTCTAAGGGAGGAGGAGGGCCCTCAAGCACTGGCTGGCCACCTGCCTAGCAGAGGGACGCTGCCCAGTGTCCTAGGAGCCCTTCCTGACCCCTTCCAGCCAAGGCTCCAGGACTAAGGTGGGGACCATACCTTTGTTCTTCAGGGTGGTAGCCAGGGGTAAGAAATAGCTGGTGAAGAAACCGAGTCGTGTTTCCCGGACGTGGTCCCGGATGACAGGCAGCAGCCAGCTCCGTGGGAAATCCAGAGTCTCCCTGGGAGGAGGCAGGGAAGGCCCAGTGAGGGCAGCAGACCCAGCAGCCACGGCCCACCAAGCCGAGGAGCTCGAACCCTGCTGTGGCCTTTCCCGCTGACCCCCACGTGACACACAGAGACCTCACCCCAAAAAAGTGAACACCCTACTGAAGGAGAACAAGCCGCCGACTGCCCCGGGGCTCATAAGGAAGCCAGCCAGAACCACACTTACTCAGAGCCGTCAATTTCCAAAGGCACAGCCTCTAAAACCACCTCGGGTCCCATGCTGGCCACCGCTGCCCCCACGGCCTGATCCAGAGCTGCCGTGTGAGGGAAGTGCGGGGAGAGACGCAGGTCACACAGGGACTGGAGGCACTGGAGCAAAAAGACATGAGAGCATACACCAAGGCCTGCTCACAGAGCAGGAGCCCACGGCTGAGTCAGGGCCAAATTCTCAAAGAAGAGGATGAGAGGGGCACCTGGGTGGCTCAGTGGGTTAAAGCCTCTGCCTTTGGCTCAGGTCATGATCTCAGGGTCCTGGAATCGAGCCCCGCATCAGGCTCTCTGCTCAGCAGGGAGTCTGCTTCCCTTCCTCTCTCTCTCTGCCTACTTATGATCTCTGTCAAGTAAATTAATAAAATCTTAAAAAAAAAAAAGAAGAAGAGGATGAGAGCTCAGGAACACGGGCCCATGTTAAGCTCTAGGTCAGAGATCACAAACCAATAACCACATTTAACCTGTTGAAGAGTCTCACCTCTCCCCAATGCCCCAAGAATTTAAAAGATTCTGTATTTATTAGTAACACGTAAAAATCAGAGTTCACATATAAACATACATTTCCAGTTTGTCTTGAAAAAATGGGAAACTCTGGCCAAGGGAAAAGACACACCCACGTGTGACAATTAGCAAATTACCAGATGCTGAGGAGTGGATGTCCCTCAAGACAAGGCTCTGACCTCTGGCCCACCACAGCCCCACAGAAGCCACCAGGGCCTTGCCTGTAGGCGGCCAAGTTCATCAATCTAACCTATTAGGGGCCAGGCTTCTTGAGGAAGCCCTTGCTGTCCCAGAGTGGCTCCTTTCTTCCAACCGGCAATGGTGAGAGTCAGTGAAAGCCCCGAGAGGCCAGGAGCTGATGAGGGGTCTGGGGCCTGCCTCCCTAGCTGGGGAGGATCCCAGACCCCTTTTATTTTTTTTAAGATTTTTTATTTATACATTTGACAGAGAGAGAGAGAGAGGAAACACAAGCAGGGGGAGCCTGATGCAGGGCTTGATCCCAGGACCCTGGGATCATGACCCAAGCCAAAGGCTGACGCTTAACAACCGAGCCACCCAGGCACCCCAAGGGATCCCTGATTCTTAAATAGTTTACTCTGGGCTGCAGTAATCTGTCTGGGACCTAAGGCTGCTTAAAACACCATAATCCCTTATTATAGGAAGTTCAGAGAATTAAAAACAGAAGATAGGAGTAGGGGTGAGGGAGAGTCACGATGGTTCCCTGTTCAAAGCCATCAACCTCAGCCAGGACTAGCGAGCAGTTACTGGCCAAGGGGCCAGGGGAGGTCCCACCCCTCTTTTTGTTTCTCACGTGTTGGCTCAGACACTTTCCTGGAGACACTGTGCTGGGCACCTGCTGTGAGTGCCGTCAGGGATGTGACAGGGGGTAAAGTGCCCAAGTAGCAGACACAGGACCACTCTAGGAGCCCTCAGTCCAACAGCCCAATCGCCACCTCCTGCCTTGGCCCTGGCAGCTCCCCAGCTCACCTTCTTCATCACAGGATGGGCCTGCCTCCCGCAGGCCTGGAAGAAGACACACAGCAGCTGCAACACGGAGCTCCACGCTGCGTGGAATTTGTACGTCAGGCCTTCCTCCACGGCCCTGCCAGGGTAACAGTCACAGTCAAGTTCCTGCTCACCTGGGCCCCAATCAGGAAGTCAATGGCTGGCCCATGAGCTTCAGACCACCAGCTGACCAGTAAGCGTGGAGCCCCGGGAAAGGCCAAGGGGGAGAACTAGCAATTACAACGCAGCCTCTGTGCTGAGTTTCATCTGAAATCCTACTGCCTAAAGAAAACTCTGAGGTATGTGGTTTCTTCCACCTTCAGATTGGGAAACTGAGGCTCAGAGAGAGGAAATAACCTACCAGGGTCACTCTGCTAGTGGCCACCCTGGGCCTCCAAAGCCCATGCTGTCCCTGTCTCATGCTCTCCTGGTCCGACCCAGGATGGGCTGCCACGGTAGGGCAGGTGGTCTGGGTCGAGCGGGTCTGGCTCTGCTTCCCGGCCTCCTGGAGATCTGAGGCAAGAATGGCCAACAGGGGTCAGAGTCGGGAAACAAGAGAGCGGGGAGGTGCGGGTGCCTCTGAGTTTTCCTGAAACTCCATCACAGATGCATCCGGAGGCAACAGGCTCGTTTCCTCACAAGGAGCAGGACCCAAAGCACCATAGCCTGGAGGTGAGCACACAGACCCGGGGCAGACACCAAGGATCCTCACTCCTTCCCCAGGGCCCTTCCAATGTCTGCAGTGCTCAGAGGCCCCTCATTAGCTGCAGAAAGGACGAGGATGGTCACTGGCCACGGCTGGGAATGGCTCCTCTTGCAGGTGTGGAGGGCAGCACAGCACGTGAACAAGAGTGGGCTCTGCTGTCAGGCAGACTCCTCCTAGTTGGGTGACCTCAGCCTGTCTGTCTGTAAAGTGGGGATCAGTACTTATCTCCTAGAACCACGAAAACCACTAGTGGCTTTTATTCGCTGAGTGCTTAACTGCGTGCCAGATACAGTTCTGAGAACTTTACACATACACACACATTGAACCCTCACATTATCAGTAACCTTCGACTGATGAGGACCCTGAGGTATTTAGACGTGGAGGACATGGGGGAACTTGCCCCAGATGACCAGCTCAGAATCCATACTCATGAGCACATGATGGCACCTGGAACGTGGCCAGTGCTCCATCAACAGCAGCTGTTCTGGCACTGCGCACGTGCCCCCAGTAAGTGACAAGTGGAACACCTGTCACTACAAGGAACTTTCTAGAAGGTACACCTATTCCTTCCTAACACAGATGCTGTGTTCTCACCTGAACATCTTGAAGACATGCTGGGCAGGGCCAGAGGCTGAAGAGGTCACGGAGCCAATGCTGGCCATGTGGGGAGCGACACATTCCTTCAGGATCTCCTGCAAAAAGAGGCCCCAGCTGTCTAGGCCTAAAGCAGCCTCCCAGCACCACTCAGCCCTCCTAGCAAAAGTGATCGCTTTTGGACACTTCCAGGAAGCCGATCCCCACCCCAAGAACCTCCTCCCCAGATCCAGCTAGAGGTCTAGGGCGAATTCCAGGAGAGACAGGGCAGCCAGTAGAACCCTCTGTACTCTCTGCTTCCCCCCCTAAAGCTGGGGCTGGGGTACCTGAAGGCTCTGAGTGGCAGCTGTCACCACCTGCGAGTGTGGGGAGAGAAGGCAAGTGGTCGCGGTTCCAAAAAAGCGAGGGAGGTGGCCCAGCCCCAGATCCCGCTGCAGTCTGTGAAGACAAAAGGCTTCTGTGGGGTCTGGTCCTGGGCCTCAGGGACCCACATGGCCCAGGTCCAATGACAGTCACTGATTTGGAAGGCTGTACAAGGCCCTTCTAGTGGGCAATTTTAAAAAGTACTGTTATTCAAGTTAATAGCCACATGTGGTAAAAAAATTCAAGTAGGTCTTCTAAATATAAAACAAAGAGTATACCTTCTTTATCACACTCTTCTCCCAGACTGACCTTCAGATGAACATTCCAGAGGAAAATCAAGGTTAAGTTTCTCAAATACTCTTCCAGAAGGTCTTACACATGTACAAACATAGGAAGTAACGTATGCTAACATTTACTTAACAATTTTCATTCTCCAAGCACTGTTATAACATGCATTCATTCACTTAAACCTTTCAACAAGGTTTGCAACAAGATTAACTCCTATGACTTAAAAATTCATTGTAAGTGGGGAACCTGAGGCACAGAAAAGTCAAGTTACGTGCCCAAGGTCACGTCGCAAGTAGGAGGCAGAAGTCAGGATCATACCCTGACAGTTTCGCTCCAGAGTATGCTGTGAGTCTTCTCAATACATTTTGGGATCTTTCCGGGTGAGCATGTACCTCTCTATATCAGCAACTTTTTTTTTTTTTTTAAGATCTTGTATATTTATTTTACAGAGATCACAAGTAGGCAGAGAGGCAGGCAGAGAGAGAGGAGGAAGCAGGCTCCCCGCAGAACAGAGAGCCCGATGTGGGGCTCGATCCCAGCACCCTTTAACCTTTAACCCACTGAGCCACCCTGGAGCCCTACTTCAGTAACTTCTAATGGCTACAGAGTATCTCACAGTATACTGACCAGTCCTCTCCTTGGATACATTTGTGTATGGTTGTGTTTGGCTTCTAGGTTTTTCTGCTGTTAGCTACAGCATTACAACAAACAGCTTGCGACGTAGGTCGTGGCACAATTGTGGAAGGCTTGTAATCTCAGGACTAATCCTGAGAAGCAGAGGGGACACCTGGGTGGCTCTGTCAGTTGAGTGTCTGATCTCAGCTCAGGCCATGGTCTCAGGGTCCCAGGATGGAATCTCGAGTCCAGCTCTGCCCTCAGCAGGGAGTCTGCTTCTCCCTCTCCCTCTGGTCCTCCCCACTTCGCTCTCTCTCAAAGAAAAAAAAATCTTAAAAAAAAAAAATTCTGAGAAGTGGAGAATAAGGCTATTTTGCCATTTTTTGGCATCTCCAGATAAAAGCTGGATGGTGTGGATAGAGAATGTGGGCCCAGCAGATGCGGGCTGGAGACCTGTCTTCACTCCTTTGCGGTGAAGCTACCTCGCACTGCTTCTGTTTCTGGCTCAAGAAAAAGGCTAGCAGGGGCGCCTGAGTGGCTCAGTGGGTTAAAGCCTCTGCCTTCGGCTCAGGTCATGATCTCGGGGTCCTAGGATCAAGCCCCGTGTCGGGCTCTCTGCTCAGCGGGGAGCCTGCTTCCTTTCCTCTGTCTCTACCTGCCTCTCTGCCTACTTGTGATCTCTCTCTGTTAAATAAATAAATAAAATCTTAAAAAAAAAAAAAGAAAAAAAGAAAAGGCTAGCACATTCCTCCTGGGTGGCTGTGATGAGTGAGGTGGACAATGAGGGAAAGCACTCAGCACGGGGTCTGAGAGAGCAGGCCGATGGGAGCCCTTCAGCACAGGGGAGAGAAGACACAGCATGGTGGGGCCCCAGGGTCCTCAGAGATCCTCACTCCAGGCGAAACCCAAGTTGCCAACTGATACACTTATTCTTCTCAGCCTTATTCTGGAAAAGCAAAATTATCAGGTGGCTACTGTGAAGTGGCCAAGCTCACACATGCATGTTCTGACAGACATAGAGCAGACACTGGGTGTGCAGAACTGCTAACCCCAGAGGAGGGGACTGTTAACCCAGGTGGGGGGAGGGGTGAAGCCACAGAAAATGCACGAGGTCATCTGAGAAGGAAACCAACCGCAGAGGATTCAGTCAGGGGATGACAAGACTGAGGATGGAACTGGGGCCCCACCTCTGGGGCGGTGTGCTTAGCCCACCCTGCTGCTCCTTAGAGCTCACTGGTAACTGCTCTGGCAAGACAGTACCAGCCCCACAGGCCACACCATCCTGCCCTGCACCTCAGAACCAGAGCTGGTCTACAGCACACTTGACAAGGAAACACTGCCCTCCCTCTCCAGCTTCCGGCTTCTGTCCCTCCCATCTGCACTGCAGAGCAGGCAGCTTAGCTGGAGGCCTTGGGACACCCCTCCACCACACCTACCTGACCAGGTTGATGTGGGCTTTTTCCATGACCTTAAGCCAGGCCAGCAGGGGTTGTAAGTCATTCTCGCTGGGAACATAATCATATAAGGCCTAGAGGTGGGACAGGGAATAAGCAGGGCACTGAGTGAGTGTGTCTGCTGTGGCCTAATGACAATGATCCCTTCCCAGCATGTCCTAATGACAGGCCTGCACAGATGGCCCCGGAGCTCCCAGGCCCCTTGGTTTTTCCAGGTCCTGTATTTCCCTATTCCATGAAACCCTCCCAGTTCTGCTCTTATGGGGTCAGTGTTTCTAGAATCAGCTGAGTAAAACCTGGGTCACACAACCCTTTGGATCTCACAAAAGCCACAGAGACTCTCTCAGGAGAAATGTACACGGGCATACATATGTACACGGGCATACATATGCACACTTTGCAAACAAGAAGGGGATGTTTATGCTCCCTTCCCCAAATCCATCCAGGGATCCCTAAATTTGAGAGCCTCTGCTCAAGATATGGGTTACGGCAGGAGACCATGCTGAAATTGTTTATTAAGTTAAGTAAGAGTCGAAGTCTCCGTGTCCTGTGGACACTGATGTGGCTTCGGTGGCCAGTCTCCTAGCTGCCTGCTTCCTCTCTGCTTGATTACTGGCCTCCTCCGCTGGGCTAGTCCAGTCAGCCCACTCAAGCTCACTCTGTAGACAAGTAACAGGCCCCCCTCACCCCTCTACCACCACACCCCTCCATTATCAGGCCTCACCGTGATGATCTGGGCGTTGAGCTCCGCTGACAGGGTGCCCAGGCTGGGCTTGGCAAGGAAGAGGCTGTGGAAGGCCTGCATGGCACAGGCTGTCACCAGCTGGAGAGGACAAATACACTTAGTGGGGGACTGCAAAGCCCATGGCTGCCCTGGGCTCCTCAACCTCCAACTCCAGCCAGTGGGCTGGGAGAGACCCACGCCACTGACCTCAAGCATGCCCCCCACACTGAGACACTCAGAGGACTGTCACTTTACGAAGGCTCGGCAGCTACTGAGAAATTTTTAAGAGACTTAAACAAAGATAATAGAGGAACATGACCAAATAGTTTCTAACAGAATGGGTTATAAAAGCAGGCTATATGTGGTGGGCAGGCTATGATTATGGTTATATTTTCACAGGTTTTTATCTATGTTTGTTTATCCAAAAAAAAATATCTGAAAGGATATACAGCAAGTTGTTCTGAATGGGCTCCTCCTTCTAAACAATGATTGTGTTATTGACATAATAGATACTTTACAAAGAATGTATCCTCCTATGAGAGGATATATAAAAATTAACAGAATTGTGCTAGCATGACAAAACTGTAGATCGTTTTATGTATTAAAGCTACTGTACAAATATGTTAATAAATAAGCAAAAACTAAAAAAAGAAAAGAAAAGAAAACAGATCCATGACTGTGGCTGAAACAGCTCAAGCAGGGAGAGGGCTGCTGCCTTACCAGTCCCGCCTCGGCTCCCTTCCCCTGACCCGATCCCTGAGACCAGCTCCCAAAGGGACCGGGACCCTGAAGATAGCCTGGTCTATCCGACACCAAGAATGGCTCGTGTCCTTGGTCATGGACAAGAGCAGGGTTGGGGTGGGGAGGCCCCAGCTCCTGCTTCTGGCCAGACCAACAAGTTCTCAGGCATCAGCATTGTGGGCCTAGGGTCTGAAGTTTAGCCCCCTGCCCCAGCACACTCCTCTGGCTCCCCGGCTGAGCTCACCACATGGCTCAAGGTCATGACCCTGAGGAGGGTCTCACTGCAGCTCTTGACCAGGCCTTCTGGGAAGCAGGGCAGCACGTCCTTCAGCAGCGTCAGCATGTGTAGTGTGGTGGTGGCCTCCTTAGAGCCTGGCAGGCGAGGGAGCTGAGCCTCCAGCCCACCCTCTCAGGGTGGCCTCAGCCCACTCCTCCCAGGCTCGGCCCCCACCCACCCTGCCGGAGACCCAGTTCCCCACCTCCAGACTTCTCAATCTCCTGGATGCAGAATTTGGCGGTGGAAACGGCAGCAGGATGATGGGCAGGGGCTTTTTCACCGAACATGAACTCACTGCCCTTGAGGACGGAGCACACGCCATGCTGGGCAGCCTTCCGGATCTGTGAGCCAGGGAGAGAGGGGCCAGGCCCAGGTTAGCATACACCCAGCAGCGCAGATGGCACGCCTCCTCCACGACCGACGCTATACCCAGCCCCGCCTGTGTGCAGACTCCTCAGTGGGGCAGTGAGACGAAGCTCAGCTCCGATCCCCGCTCTCCCACTAGCGCCCCAAACGGCCTTGAACGAGCTAACCACTTCATCTCTGAGCTGCAGCGTCCTCATTACTCCAGGGGTTCCATCAGTCACCCCACAATACCAAGTGTGACCAAGCCTGGCACTGTTCTCAGGACTGACAGTCTGGCAGTGACCAGAGCCAAAAACTTGCTCTCTCTTTGGCAGGCAGAACACACATACGCATACACTCGGAGGTAAAAGTACTTTGCAGACCATACAGCGAGGGTCTTTTTACACAGTGGTCAGGCAAGTGTCACTCCAGTGAAGTGACAATGCAGCAGAGACCTGAAGAAAGCGCAGAGCGGCCTCGGGAATACACAGGGAAGGAGGCGTGACCTGACCTGGGAAGCGTGCAGAGCCCCCGAATGACTGCGGACCACTACTGCTATGCTAGGACGAGGGCCCTGCCCTCAATTTCAGAAGGAAATGCGGTGGCTGGCCACCACTGCCGAGTTCTGAGCCAGGAACTGTGAGAGACACTGGAGTCGCCCCATACCCTTGCAGTGAGCTTGGTATTACCGGCCCTACATTCCCGTTAGGAAGCCGAGGCTCAGAGAGCTTAAGTAACTCGCCCAAGGTCACACACGAGTGGTGAACCCAGCAGCCAATTGAGGAGTGTGAGACTCCAAAGCCCCACGCTGCCCCTTCCTGCCACTGTAGCTAAACCTGTCACTGACCAGTGAGGCAGCAGGGACTCAGGACGGCCTGACAGTGAATATCCCTTCTGAAGGATGAGGAGCTGCCTCTCACCTTCTAGGACTAAACAAAGAGTAGAGCCTCAGGGCAAGAGCTCAGCCCTCAGGGCAACCTCCCCTACTCCCCCTACTCAGACAGATGAGCCCACTTACTAGAATGGCTGCCCCCCGCCCCCATATTCTGGGGGCCCAGCAGCCTCACCTTGGGCTTTGGGTGCACTGTGAAGCTCAGCAGCCCCTGGTACACTTGCAGGGTCACAGGGTAGCTCCAGGCTTCCAGGTCCTGCTTCCGCAGAAGGATGGCCAGGCAGGAGAGGACCTTCAAGAGAGATTCGGAGTCTCTCAGCTTCACCTGCTCCAGCCAGCTGGGAGAAGAGCCCAGGTTCTCACCAACTCCAAAAAATCACACGGGGATCTGTCGGAAGCCCACGTGGTGCCTGTACCCCTCCTGGGGAGAATCCGATCTCCAGCCAGATCTGCGGGGCTCTGGAAGAAGGCAGAGGGGAACCAGACCCAGAAACTAACCCATCGGAGGGCAGAGGTGGAGCCACTGTTGGTCTGGGCTGCCATGATGTCCATGAAGGCCTTGGAGGTGTCGGAAAACTTCTTAATGAGTACAGGACTGGGCACACTGTGGGGGAAGCAGAGAGATGGCGGAACCCCGAGGGGTGTCCTACAGCAGCAGGAACAAGCTTAGCCCTGGTCTGAAGGCGGGAGCTAGACAGAGGGAGGCAGCACTAGTCCAGTCACTCAGCAAGCGGGCAGGAGTCAGGACAGGAGCCCTCCCTTCCGGACACCACCTCCGTGTGCTTTCTGTGGCACCTGAGCTCCGCGCCTCTTGCCTTCTCCACTACCCATTCCATTCTCACGAGATGGGCCCCCACTGCTCTCCTCTGTCCTCTCCCTACACCCCCACTCGCAAGACCCAGGGCTCACACCCTGTACAACACCCCAAGCTGCCCCGGGAGCCTCACGCTGATAAGGCCATGATGATATCAGGCCAGCTGATACAGTTCCCTTTGCCCCAAGAGACTCTGTGCTCAGACCAAGGACAAGACTCACCGCTTCAGGACAAGGTTCAGCAGGTAAGCAACAGCAGCCAGAGACTCAGGGGACTCCACTGCCTCCACTGTTGTCATCTGAGGGCCAGACCACAGGGGGTGAGTGGGGAGTTGTGTAAGCTAGGCAGGTGGGGTGCTAGGGCCACCCTGTGCCCAGCAGGATGGTGATGAACAAGAACACTGGTGTCAGAGGTTCAAATCCTGGCTCTGCCACTGTGTGACTTTGGGCTAGCAATGAACCTTCTGTGATTCAGCTTCCTCACTTGTAAAACAAAGATAAGTTGTTCTAACATTTCACTAAATTCGTATGTGTCAATCCCAACACTGCCCGGCCCATAATAAAAACTATGTATTGGGGCACCTGGGTGGCTCAGTGGGTTAAAGCCTCTGCCTTCAGCTCAGGTTATGATCCCGGGGTTCTGGGATCAAGCCCCGCATCAGGCTCTCTGCTCAGCAGGAGCCTGCTTCCCCCCCCTCTCTCTCTGCCTGCCTCTCTGCCTACCTGTGATCTCTGTCAAATAAATAAATAAAATCTTTAAAAAAAAAAACAACTATGTATTACTGGCTAACTTATTCATTATACAGAAGGCTTCTTCCATAAAGGGCCGGATCATAAATATTTTAGGGTTTGCAGGCAGAGATGGTCTCAGTTGCATATTCTTTTGAGTGTGTTTTGAACAATCCTTTAAAAATATAAAAAACATTCTTAGCTCTCAGACTGTACAAAAACAGGTCTTGGATCAGATTATTCCCATGGGTCGTAGTCTGCCAAACCCTGTCCCAGAGCAGCGGTTCTCAAACTTTTACACCGTAGAATTTCTTGCAGAGTCCCTGAGAGGTTTTGTTTACATAGGTGATATCTACTGATACTTACCATATTAAAAATTAAAACTGAGAAATTTAAAAAATACAAGCATACACGGGGCGCCTGGGTGGCTCAGTGGGTTAAGCCTCTGCCTTCAGCCCAGGTCATGATCTCAGGGTCCTGGGATCCAGCCCCACATCAGGCTCTCTGCTCAGCGGGGAGCCTGCTTCCCCCTCTCTCTGCCTGCTGCTCTGCCTACCCTCTGTCAAATAAATAAAATCTTAAAAAAAAAATAAAATAAAATACAAGCATATATAAGTACAATTAGCTGTTGAAATAACATCAGCAGACATGAGATAACTTCTGGAAAACTCCATAGTACACTCATGAGCGAATGAGAGTAAAAGGGCAAATGAGGTTGTAGTATTATTATAAAAATAATTTTGATAGCCCATGAACCCCAGAAAAGGGTCTCAGGACCAGCCTCCCACCTGCCCCACCCCTGGCCACACTTTCCCAACCATTTTTCTAGAGGATTCCCTGGAGGGAATTCCCTGGGCCTAACTCAGCTTCATGGATCAGGGAAGAAAACACAACAGCCAAAACCAGAGTGCTGGGTTTTTGTTCTGTAAGGATAGTGTAGCAAAATACCACCAGCCTTACGAAGCTACCACCTGAGAATGACTAAAGCACTCTTTTTCTTTCCTTTTTTAGTAATCTTTACCCCCAACATGGGGCTTGAACTCACAGACCCAAGATATCAAGATATCATCTGCTCTTCTGACTGGGCCAGCCAGGCACCCCTGAAGCACTCTCCCCTCCCCAGGAATGTCCTGCTCTATCTCCTCATGCCAGGGGCACCCATCTTCTCTCTCCGACGGGAATAACCTGCTGTTCTGGACACCCACTCTTAAGTCACACCAACTCACCAGTGCAGCGAAGTACTCAGTCTCTGTCTCCTTCCCACCCTGGGAGCGAATCACCTCAGTGACAGCAGCCAGAACAGCACAGATCTGCATGTAAAGGAGAAGGCACCTAGGACATTTATTTTATATTGAATCCCGTCCCTGGGCTGCTTCTTTTCCTTACTCCTTCACAAATTATTCTCCTGACAAGGCCTAGAGATAGATAAGATGAACTGCACTCAGAGCCAGGTGTACACACGGTAAGACCCAGCGAGTGGGCACACACGTTTGCTGAGATTCCACCTCTAAGACCCATCTCTTACAGGAATACCCGCATGAAACTGCAAACATTTAGGTACAAGTGTGTTCACTGCAGCAACAAACTGAAACAACACAGCAGCCATCAACAGAGGACTAATGAAGTATTACTATTACTATTTTTCAAGATTTTACTTATTTATTTGAAAGAGAGAGAGAGAGCACAAGCAGGCAGAGCAGCAGGCAGAGGGGGAAAAGTAGGGTTTCCACTGAGCAGGGAGCTGGATGCAGGGCTCGATCCCAGGACCCTGGAATCATGACCTGGGTCAAAGGCAGACACTTAACCCACACTTTAACCAAGCCACCCAGGTGCCCCAATAAAGTATTATTACTACAGGGGTGCCTGGGAGGCTCAGTGGGTTAAGCCGCTGTCTTCGGCTCAGGTCATGATCTTAGGGTCCTGGGATCGAGTCCCGCATCGGCTTTCTGCTCGGCAGGGAGTCTGCTTCCTCCTCTCTCTCTCTGCCTGCCTCTCTGCCTACTTGTAATCTTTCTCTGTCAAATAAATAAATAAAATCTTTAAAAAAAAAGTATTATTACTACATAATAAGTAATGATGGACTCAAATACTATAGGACTATTGAAAATAATGGGAAACAATACCGTATTAATTTAGAACTACTGTTCAGTGGGGCAAAATTGCAGAACACTGCATATAAAATATAATCTATAAACATAAATTAAAAAATAGACAAGAGGGCGCCTGGGTGGCTCAGTTGGTTGGGCAACTGCCTTCAGCTCAGGTCACGGTCCTGGAGTCCCGGGATCGAGTCCCGCATCAGGCTCCCAGCTCCATGGGGAGTCTGCTTCTCTCTCTCACTGTCTCTCTCTCTCAAATAAATAAAATACAGACAAGAAAGTCTAAAATAATAACGTTCACAAGAGGCTACTGAGCACATGGAACATGGCTAGTGTGACTGAAGAACTGAATCCTTAATTCACAAATTTAAAAATGAACACTTGAGGGGCACCTGGTGGCTCAGTTTGTTAAACGTCTGCCTTCTGCGCAGGTCATGATCCCGGGGTCCTGGGATCAAGCCCTGCCTGGGGAGCCTGCTTCTCCTTCTCCCTCTGCCCCTCCTGCCCTTCTTGTGCATATGAGCACACAGGCTCTCAAATAAACTTTTAAAAAAATCTAGTTATGGGAAAACAAATATATATATATATCTTTAAGATTTATTTATTTGAGAGAGAGCACTTGCATATGTGCAAGTATGGGGAGGGACAGAAGGAAAAGGGAGAGAGAGAGAATCCCAAGTAGACTCCTAAGTGGAGTCCAACTCGGGGCTTGATCCCACCACCCTGAAATCATGACCTGAGCTGAAATAAAGAGTTGGATGCTTAACTGACTGAGCCACCCAGGCGCCCTGAAAACAGATATAAAACAACTTGGAAATATGAACCTTTTGCCTTTGTCAATTTTATGACCAAATCAAGTCCTTTCAAAGAAGAGTTAGCATCCAAATAGACATGTAAAGCTAACATACACTCCAGATTCTGAAGACTTAATATGATAAAAATAATACAAATCATCTCATTTTATATCAATTATAGGTTGAAATGCCAATAATTAACTATAGTAAGCTTATTATTAAGATTAATTTCAGGGGGCACCTGAGTGGCTCAGTGGGTTAAGCCTCTGCCTTCAGCTCAAGTCATGGTCTCAGGAAGGGTCCTGGGATTGAGCCCCAGATCAGGCTCTCTGCTCAGCAGGGAGCCTGCTTCCCCCGCCCCTGCCTGCCTCTCTGCCTACTTGTGCTCTCTCTCACCCTGTCAAATAAATAAATAAATAAAATCTTAAAAAAAAAAAGAAGATCAATTTCATGTACTTTTTACTTTTTAAAAATATGGGTACTAAAACTTTACAGTTACCTGTGTGGCTTGCACCACGTTTTGGACAGTGCTGGGCTAGGTAGACGCATGATAAGCCATCAACAATAACTGCCATGAAGAAGTTAAGTTGGGAGAACAGCTCTGACGTTTTATTCTACTCCCATCACTTTGGTACCATTCATAATTTTGACATTTTTCATTTAAACAATGAATATAAGTGGCCGGTTAGCTCAGTTGGTTAGAGCGTGATGCTAAACAATGAATATAAATATGTATAACTTAAAAGTATTAACTAAAAAAATACAAATAAAATCTGGTTCTTGTTAGATAAAACATTTTCTATCTATTGTTACTCAGCATTAATTTACTCAACAAACGTGTCTTGAAAATATTCTATGTAAAAAGTTCTGCGATATGAGAGGTAAGTATTTGGAAAATATTTCTAACCCGAGGGACTTTACACTTGAGTAGGGGAGATGCTGTTAGTAAAAAGCAGAAAGTGCAACCCGCCCTAGGAAAGCTAGTGAGTAGGGAACACAAAAGGTAGAAGAGATGACACATCATCCAAAAATACCAGCTGTCTCCCGCAGCAGTGAGCCAGCACTGGGAGAAACTAAAAAGAAGCCCGAGTCTGGGTCCTCCTCACCACCCCAAGTCCTCCTGACCCTCCCCCCTACCTCCTTGTGCGCAGCTGAGTTGGACTCCCAAAAGCGCTGCACTTTGCTGAAGGTGACATTTGTGCAGTCCGAGAGGCCGCTCAGGAAGGTGCCCGAGGACTTCTCCGTGAGAGCGGGCCCCTCCTCCTCTTCCATGGCCGTCTCAGGGGCTTCGCTTTTGCCCACACGCATGGACCCAGACTGCAGCTCATTATGCAACTTCACCGCATCAACAGTCAGGTCGCTTTTTCCTGAAAACCGGAGGCACAGGTGAGGCCCTCACTTCTACCCGAACCTCCTTTTGGCCGGGATCCACCCATACGACAAAAACTAGCAGAGTCCAGGCCCCCAGCTCGAGACGCTGAATTCTGAACATGGCCTGCCTCATCGGCCCACCATACCCCTAGAACTTAGCAAACCCGCCGGGTTAAAGTTTCTGCTTCTGTGTCCCGACGGATTAAGTGCCGGGGGGAGACGGCGCGGGGACTGCACGCAGGGGCTTGGAAAACAAATGCAGGTGAAAACACTTTGGTAAGTCTCCCCCAAAGTTAATTATAGCCAAGTCCCAACTCTGACACCTGTGGTACCCAGGGCTAGTCATTTCCCTACTGCGGACTCCATTTCCCCATCTGTCAAATGCAGAGGGTGGGTCTTTACAGCAGGCTCCACGTGCGACGTTCTAGGAGAAGAAACGTTCAGCGCCTGGGCCCAGGGCCTCCAGAGAGGCCCCGACCATCAGACCAGATCCGCCAGAACCCCGTCGCCAGCGCGTTGGAGTCTCGACCCCGCTACCTGAGGGCCGGCTGAAGAAGCGGCTGCGGGCGGCCTGGCGGTGGCGGCAGATGGCAGGGTTGCTGTCGCTACTATGGCCTTTCTTCCAGCGTTTCAACTTGGCCGAGACACCGGAGGGCAACTTCCCCGAGCGACCCATGGCGACTATGCCGGGGACAGAGCTTAAAGCTCCGGCTACCAGGGACCGGGAAACACGCGCAGAACCCACGTGGATAAGTAGACGGCTTCACTTCCGCTTTCTCTGACGTAACTTCCGGATTCGCGTCTGTTTCTATGGCAAAATAGTCAACATCCGGTTTTACATTTCCTCCGTGCTCGGGGTCCCGGAGCAGCGCCGATGAGGCTTGTTGCAGAGGAGTCCCTCGGGCTTATCTTCCGGGGCATCGGTTCTTGGCTACAGAAGTGGGCCTTATAAAACTAGAATTACTTTGCAGGTTAAAGAACAACCAAACGTGGGATACCTGGGTGGCTCAGCCGGTTAAACCGCTGTCTTCCGCTCAGGTAATGATCCCAGGGTCCTGGAATCCAGTCCCGCATGGGGCTTCTTGCTCCGCGGAGAGCCTGCTTCTCTCTCCGCCTCTGCCTGCTTGTGCGCTCGCGCTCTCTGTCTGACAAGTAAATAAAATCTTAAAAAAAAAAAAAAGTATATTTGTAATTTTTTTAAAGATCTGATTTCGAAAGTAAAGCTTGGAAGCAAGTTTATTTGAAAGAGTCAAAACCTGGGCAAGGTTTTTGCTCCGAAACGAGAAAAAAGCTGCCAGTGATGCTCTAAACCTGCTTAGTTACTTTCATTTAGTAGGGGGGATACCCAATTGCTAAACCGCCCCCACGCCAGTTTCTCTTACTAATGTCTTCTAATCCCACATCAGAATTAGCAATCAATCCTGAATTGATTTCCACTTCCACCCTCCCCAAAGTCGTTTAGGTGGAGCCCAAACCTTAAGATTCTTTCCTCCCCTGTCTTGGGGTGCAGTATTCCAAGATTCCTCTAGAATTCCCTCTCCCACTTCAAATCAACAAACCTGATTTCATCAAACTATGGCTGGATCCTGGTGAGTTGTTTTGCTTTGTTTTTAAGTAGGCTCCCCACCCAACATGGGGCTTGAACTCACAACCCTGAGATATATGCTATACCGACTGAGCCAATCAGTCCCCCTGGTGAGTCTTGGCTGATTAGGCTTTAATGCATTCATTTTACAAACATTTTTTAGCTGCCACTGAACAAGACATTTCAATAAGTCAGACTTCCAAATGAACCAGAAGTGGACAAAATTTCTGTATACCGCTTCTTTCACTTGATAAAGTGTGAATTTTTCCCCTTGCTATGGTCTGAATGTGTTTTTTAATATTTTATTTATTTATTTCCAGAGAGAGTACAAGTAGGGGGAGTAACAGAGGGAGAGGCAGGCTCCCCACAGAGCAAGGAGCCGAATGTAGGACTTGATCTCTAGGACGCTGGGATCATGACCTGAGCCAAAGGCAGATGCTTAACTGACTGAGCCACCCACACATTCCTGTTGTCTGAACTTATATCCCTGCAAAGTCCCTATGTTGAAATCCTAACTCCCAAAGACGATGGTGTTAGGAGGTGGGGCCTTTGATTTAAGTCATTAGAGTGAAACCATCATGAATGGAATTGGTCTTATAAAAAAGATTCAAGAGAGATCCCTAGTCCCTTCCATCATGTGAAGAACCAGCAAGAAGGAGCTGGCTATGACTCAAAAAATGGGTCCTCACCCAAAGCATGCTGGCACCCTGGTCTTGGACTTCCAGCCTCCATAACTGTGAGAAATAAATTTTGTGGGTTTACAAATTACTAAGCCTATGTTATGTTGGTATAGCACCCTGAACAGACTAAAGACACCCTTTGTTCTTAAATATCCTTTTGCAAAGATGATTCTCATAAACTGTTGCTACTGAGTTCTGGGGAGCTTGGGAAAAACATAGATCTGCCATATAAATTTCATGAAGACAAGAATTTTACCTTTGTCACTTCCATTCCCAAGATCTGGAGGAGTGCCTGGCAAAGAGTGTAGGAACTCAACAAATTAACTGTTGAATGAATGAATGAGTATATGTGTGTTGTGGTGGAAAGAAGAGGGACTAAAATAGGGGCACAAATTATAAAAATTCAAGGATAAATGTAAATGCCAATAACTTAGCCAAACTGAGATGGTGTTTGTCTCCACAGATAGACACACAAAGCTCAAAAACATACATTTCTGAGGGAGTTAAGAAGTATCAAAAATTAAATTTTGGTCCAAGAACCAAGAAGCTATAGATGGGGAATAAAGAGAAGGCTGGGATGAAATTCATGCAGCAATAGTGTTGGTGCTGGAAGCAGTCACGGGGGTCATCCAGATCACAGGTCACATGCCAGTCAAGGTCAGTACTGTAGTGGTCGGTAGTAAAAGAAGTACAAACTAGTGATGCTGATACTCAGATGCCTTTTCTCTTACAAAGCAACAGTGAGACTAAATGAAAGGTTTTTCCCCCCCAAAAAACATCATTATTTGCCAAAATAAGGAGTTGGCAACCTTCGGTTGGGTCTTCTTTTATTTTTTAGTTATTTATTTATTTTTTAGACCAAGGAGAAGGGGCAGAGGGAAAGGGAGAGAGAGACTCTTAAGCAGGCTCCACGCCCAGTGAAGAGCCTGACACGGGGCGTGATCTCACAACCCTGAGATCACAACCTGGGCCAAAATCAAAAGTTGGACACTTAAACTGAGCCACCCAGAGAGGCCCTAGGTCTTCTCCTTTTAAAAACAAGTTTACTGCTGTGTAAAATGAAACATATCTGTAAGCCAATTTTTCATTGGAATATCTGAACCAACTCTTCACTTTGCCAAGTCCAGAAGTATTAGAAATCTGTATAGCATTTCCCATGCTGGTAGTAATGACAGTGGGCACCAGTGTGTGGTAATATTCTAAGTTTTTGGCGGAAGGGAGTTTACACGGAATCTTCACTGCATGTTAATTCATTAGCTGTGTGCTTATAATTTGTGCGCTTTCTGTATATGTGTTACTCTTCGTTGATTTACTAAAAATAGAAAGTGCTCCCAGCATGAAGAGCAGAGAGAGGAGAGAGACTGTTAGTGTGAGAAGCTGTCACTGCAGAGAAGGTAACTCAGTGCTGACTCTGGGCTCTGTACCTCCAGCCATGAGGGTCAACACACCACCTGCCTGCAGAGCCCGCTCCCAGGACACTGGCTGCGGTCTGGGCAGTAAGGCTGAGAGAAGGGAACTGGTGGCCTGAGGAGGAAGAGGAAGTCGAGTCTGGAAACTGTTGTAAGCAACCTGATGCTCAGAGGTCTAGATGTGGGAACATTCACTGAGAGAAGACCTAGAAAGTGTTGGTTAGAGTCTGGACTTTACCACACGACACTGGGCAGGGATTTAACCTCTCTTGAGTGTCCGTTTCATATCCCGGAAAGTATTGATAATAATACTGAACCCAAGGGCGCCTGGGTGGCTCAGTGGGTTAAAGCCTCTGTCTTCAACTCAGGTCATGATCCCAGGGTTCTGGGATCAAGCCTCACGCATTGTGCTCTCTGCTCAGCAGAGCCTGCTTCTCCCTCTCTCTGTCTCTGCCTGCCTCTCTTCCTACTTTCGATCCCTGTCTGCCAAATAAATAAATAAAATTTTTATTAATAACAATAATAATAATAATAATAATGATACTGAACCCACTGAGCTACCCTGAGGATTCAACATGAAAATGTGTACGTCAAAATTCGTACATCTCGGGCGCCTGGGTGGCTCAGTGGGTTGAGCCGCTGCCTTCGGCTCAGGTCATGATCTCAGGATCCTGGGATCGAGTCCCGCATCGGGGGGGTCTCTGCTCAGCAGGGAGCCTGCTTCCTCCTCTCTCTCTGCCTGCCTCTCTGCCTACTTGTGATCTCTCTCTGTCAAATAAATAATAAAATCTTAAAAAAAAAAAAAAATTCGTACATCTCCAAAACCGTTACCTTGCGAAGAGTGTGGTGGTGCACCTCTGCCAGCAGAGGGAGCTCTACAAACAGCCAGTTAAAGCTGAAACCCTGGAGGGAGGCCCCAATGTCGGGGAGCAGGCTGGGCTATTGCAAATCAGATGGGAGATGAAGAGCCCCTGGCTAGTGGCAGTCTTCCCATCCTTTTCTAGGGCACAGACACCTGCCTCCAAACTGAGTCTGCTAAATCAGAACCAGGTACAACCTCTCAATGAACCACCTGTCTGGGAGTGGGCTGGCCCTGCACCTGGAAACACCCTCCATGCAGAGCCTCCTCCAGAAGCTGGTGTCAGGAGAAGGGACGCGAGGCATCCAGATGGCTTGAGCATACTTTCTCCCACTCTGCACAGCTAGGGTTCACCTTTCTGGTGAAGGGCCGACTTCACTGTCTTTGAATTCCAGCATCGTCTTCTACTAGAGGAATTAGCCTTCTCTATGATAATCCATACAATTTATGGCTAATAAGGACCACTCACATTTATAGGATGGGTCCTGCAGTTAGACCCTCTGGGGTAGAATCCAAGTGTCTGACCTTCAGCAAGTCACCTTACACTCTAGGCCTCAGTTTTCCTCAGCTATAAAATGGGGATAAGAATGCCTACCCATAGGGTTTATGAGAACTAAATAAGACAATACCTGTAAAGTGCTTAGCACACTGCCTGGCATGTAGTGAGAAGGTAATAAATGTGAACTTACTATTATTCAAAAAGCTCTCAGGGTGCCTGGCTGGCTCAGTCAGTAGAGCATGTGACTCTTGATCTTGGAGTTGTGAGTTTAAGCCCTCTGATTACTCAAAAAAAAAAAAAATCTTGGGGCACCTGGGTGGCTCAGGTCAGGTCTGCCTTCAGCTCAGGTCATGATCACAGGGTCCTGGGATCGAGCCCCACATCGGGCTCTCTGCTCAGCAGGTAGCCTGCTTCACCCTCCCTTTCTCTGCCTGCCTCTCTGCCTACTTGTGATCTCTCTCTCTGTCAAATAAATAAATAAATCTTTTTTAAAAAAAATCTTTTAAAAAAAAAAGAAAAAAGAAAGGAAAGCTCTTCTCAAGTTCCAAAACCGCTTCTAACCTATTATCTAACTGAGGAGAACAGAACAGTGTCCTCATTTCACGGATGGGGAACTGTGATTCCAAGGGCTTCCATGACACCCCCAAGGTCATTCACTTGGTCAATGGACAAAAGCCAAGAGATCCCATCCTTACCCTAGGAACTCCCTCTGCAACCACTGCTTCAACATTGTCTGTGAAGATCACATGCAGGGAACAGAGCTGCTGCACCCAAAGCATTGAGCCCACGGCCAACAGGAAGGCCATTTTTCCACCAATGGAGCTGTTGTCTGTTACGACACTGGGCAGGAGGAAAGGGAAGTTGAGGCTTAGCCTCTTGCCCCACACAAAGAGGAAGCAGATGGCTTGGGTGTTTAACTTAGCGCTCAAGTTCTAGAAGAGGGAGATAGGCTTTGTCACTCTAGGCAGCCCATCATGACCCAGGTGGTGGAGTTATGGCTGCTCAGAGGGTTGCCCTCACTGCTGGAGCTGTGTCAAAGCCCAGGCCATGGATTCAGGCAAGCCCGTGTTTGGAGCCACATCCCAGGTGTGACAGGAGACAAGTAGCTGAACTTGGTGAGCCACAGTCTCCTCACCTGAAAATAGGGCTGCTGTTCCAAGGCTAAAATGAGATCGTGCACACAGAACACTGAGCCCCATGCCTGGCACATCACTGTCACAGAAGGCTGCATGTCCCTCAGCCTCTGCGGCATTAACATTTCATTTGGCCGAAGAAGAGCTTGTTCCCTAGAATAAGTCCGGGGTGACAAACGGATGGCCTGGTGTGCTAACCAGAACCCCAAACTGTGAAGAGGACTGAAATATGGGCATGGCAGGTGTGCTCTTACTCAAAGAGGGGAGGGGACTGCGCCCAAAGCAAAGTCCACCTTCATTTGTCACCTGACAGGACGTGACCATGACAGGCAGGAAGGAGTGTGGGTGAGCAGAGACCGTGTGATCCCCACTCTAACCTGGCATCCTGATGCCCCCAAATTCATTCTTACTGCAAAATTACGCATTTCTCCGCCTACTACTTCCAACCCTCCATTCCTGTCAGGGGCCTCCGTATCAGGAATGAATTGTGTACAGCTGCTAACATGGAGACCTCAAGATAGTAGCTCAAACACACAGGATTAATTCTTCACATTCGTCAAGTCAGGAGGTAGGTGGGCTAATATGGTGGCTCCACAGAGTCCTCAGGGTCCTAGGCATTCTCTTTTTCTGCTCTACCCTCCCTGGTATATGACTTCCATCTTCGGTGTCACCTCATGCTCCAAAGATGGGCTGCAGGAGCTCCAGCCATCACATTCAGTCTAGGCCAAGGCCCAGACTCAGTAAGATGGAGCCAAGGGGGCACTCCCAGCCAAGTCAGCTCCCTTTAAGCCAGTTCTACTCACATCTGATTGGCTAGAATTTAGTAATTTGGCCAAACTTAACTGCAGAGGGGCTGAGTACTATACAGACTTTTAGTCGGGAACATTGCAGCCCACCCCCTTCCTCCCAGTGGGAGTTCTATTGCTAAGTTAGAAAGGAAGAACTGATACGGGGTAGTTCTACGGGGGTAGTTATTGTAATAACTCAGTTACAATTCCCAAAAGTTATTTCTTTTTTTTTTTTAAATAAAGATTTTATTTATTTATTTGAGAGAGATGAACAGAGAAAACACAAACAGGGGGAGCTGCAGAGGGAGAGGAAGAACCAGGCTCCCTCCTGAGCAAGGAGCCTGATGTGGGACTCAGTCCCAGGACTCTGGGATCATGACCTGAGCCAAAGGCAGTCACTTAACTGACTGAGCCAGCCAGGCGACCCCAAAAGTTATTTCTTGAGCACTAATTATATGCAAGACACTGTGCTAAGTTAGCATATGGAGGTACATAAAGATGCTTGGAGGCTCTCCTGCTCTTAAGAGACCTATAGGTTATGGGCTCCTGGGTCGCTCAGTTGGCTGAGCATCTGACTCTTGGCTTCCACTCAAGTCATGGTCTCAGGGTCGTGGAATGGCCCCAGGTAAGGCTCCGTGCTCTGCGGGGAGTCTGCCTGGGATTCTTTCCCTCTCCCTCTGCTCCTTCTCCACCACTGCCCCTCCACCACTTGTGTGGGTGCATGTGTATGTGTGCACCCTCTTTCAAAAAACAAATAAATTTTAAAAATCTTAAAACAACAACAGCAAAAGAAACCTACGGGTTACTGCTGCTGAGACAAGCACAAAACTTCTCAGTCTTCTCATCTGTGAATCGAAGATGTATCTCATTCTCTCCAGGACCTCAGAACTCGAATGCTCACTGATGCTCCATTCATAGAAACGCTTTTTGCTTCTGTGTCTCTTCCTTAAAAAAAAAAAAAATTATTTGAGAGAGAGCAGAGCGAGAGAGAGAGAGAGAGAGAGAGAGCACGAGTGGGGGTTATGGGCAGAGGGAGAGGGACAGGGAGACTCCCCATGGTGCACGGACCCCAATGCGGGGCTCGATTCCAGGACCCTGAGATCATGACCTGAGCCGAAGGCAGACGCTTAACTGACCGAGCCACCCAGGCGCCAATCCCTCTCTCCTCCTTGACTGCTGGACCCCCTGAGGACAGGGACCATGTCTGGTCCACTCTTGTGTCCTCAGAGCCTTCGTCAGTGTCTGCACTTAGTAGGTGTGCAGTACTCCTATTTGTCAAATGGATACGTGACACGAGCAGAGCTCACCAGGAGGTGCAGGAGAGGGTCAGGGTGGCTGTCAGAGGGCTATCTTGGGAGCAGATCCTGAAGGGCCTGAGGGTCAGAATAAAGAGTCTGGATTTTCATAGGGAGTTTTTGCACATTGCAATCTGGGAAAATAACTGAAGGAGCTTGTACTTTAGTAGGAGTATTGGTCCTCCATTTAGTCAGCCAATACACACTACTGCTGAGTATATTGGGCATTGTGGAAGAGAGGAAGGTGACATTTAGCGGTCGTCTCTGTGCCAGGGACTCTTCATGGTCATAACAAGGAGATCCACCATGGATGAGCATTCCCAGAGCCGGGCTTCACTGGCAGCATCCTGCCACGGCCTCACAACCACGCCGTGCAAAGTCAGGGTGATCTTTTTTTTTTTTAAGTTATATTATTATTTTTATTGTTAAGGAATCCATTTCTGTGATTGTCCTGAAGCCCAGACTGGATTAAGGGCGACGAGTCCTGGAGGTAATTACACCCCACTCTGGCCTTTGTGGATACAGCCCCTGTCATCTCCCTCTACCTCAGCTGAGAACCCAAACCCGTGAAGCCTCCATCCCTGCCCTCCTGTTCCGGGAAGGTGCCAAGCAGGTGCTATTGTTCTCCACGCTTTACAGGCTTTACAGACTGGGAAACCAAAGCTGGGAAAAGTCACGTAACTTGCTTTAGTTTTCAAAAGCATTGAGTGGTGGAGTTGGAATTATCACTCCTTGTCCCGAGGTCCCATCCTTCACAACGACTGGTTACAAAGAGATGAAAGTCACCTCGCTCTTGCTCTCCCATGCAGGGCTCACTGGCTGGCTGGAGAAGAAGCAAAGGTTTGGGGAAGGAGAGATGAGCTGTGCAATCATCCAGCTATGCCCCAGCACGGGTTTGGGAGGTGCTGTGGGAGGACCCAGCTTGGCAGGGAGTGGTAAGACCTAGTAGGAGAATCAGGGAGAGCTTTGGGTAAGGGGACTGTCTTGGTCTGTTTGGGCTGTTTATAAACAACAGAAATTTGCTCTTCACAGTTCTGGAGGCTGAGATGACCAGGATCAAGGTGCAGGCAGATTCAGGGTCCAGTGAGGCTCAGTTCCTGATTCCCAGACTGGAGTTGTGGATGCCAGTTACAGACTACTACTGTACCAGTTCAGATGAGAAACAATGAGGTCTGACACCGAGATTGTGATTGGAAACTGTGTTTAGGAGGTAGAATGGGCAGCACTCACTGGCTGACCAAGTATGAGGGGTGAGCAGGGCTGCTGCATACCGTTGTGCAAACTGTGGACTGCTTCATTTCCCAGCTGAAGGAGTTGAAATCTAGTATTCACTGGGGCTTGTCTAGAAGAGTTGACATTTTTCTTTTTCCTTTTTAAAAATATTTTATTTATTTATTTGACAGACAGAGACCACAAGTAGGTAGAGAGGCAGGCAGAGAGAAAGGAATGGAAGCAGGCTCCCTGCTGAGCAGAGAGTCCGATGTGGGGCTCCATCTCAGGACCCTGGGATCATGACCTGAACTGAAGGCAGAGGCTTTAACCCACTGAGCCCCCGGGGTGCCCCAGAGTTGGCCTTTTTCTAATTCACCAACAATACTGGAGCAATGGCTTTAGAAGTGAGGATAAATTACTCCCAGGAAGGGGATATTCCAGAATATGAGTGTGTCTATGGAAGATAGCCCGTCTCAATATCTGAAACAAAAAGCTGGATCTATTACTTGAGGGCAGAGCAATGCCTACAGGGTGTGATCCCTTTGAGGGCAGCAAGGGTCTTCTATAAGGTGCTGGGAGGTGTGAAGTTTAGTGATGGACACACTGAGAGGAGGCAGAGTTAGGGGATTGGTGGATGATGCAGAGAGTGGCTGGTGCTGACTGGCTGGGTTACAGAAGTGTGGTCACTGAGGCAAACGTCATTGTTCAGTAAAAGGGAGATGAACTGTCATTGATTAAATGGTTTAAAGCCCTTTGTGGTGGTTCCTCGTTGGCATGGCTACAGGACAATGAGAAACTTGTCCAGGAAAATGAGAACTTCTTTCTTTTCCTCAAGTGATAGCTAACTCAGACCATTCATCCTCCCAAGGGCATTTCACTTTAACAGTGGACCACGAATGATCAAGGGGATAGATCTCCAGAGGTTTTAGAGGCTGTTTGGGGTGAGGTCAAGGCTGTGGCAGAAAGGTCTGATGTCTGTCACCTCCCTCCAAAATCCTGGGGCTGGGTGTTCCCCCAGAAGGGGATCTGGGAGAAAAATTAGTTGCATAGCCAGGAAGGGCCTGGCCTGGGGTGGCATATGAAGTCAGAAATGGGACCTAGGGTGCCTGGGTGGCTCAGTGGGTTAAGCTGCTGCCTTCGGCTCAGGTCATGATCTCAGGGTCCTGGGATCGAGTCCCGCATCAGGCTCTCTGCTCAGCAGGGAGCCTGCTTCCTCCTCTCTCTCTCTGCCTGCCTCTCTGCCTACTTGTGATCTCTCTCTGCCAAATAAATAAATAAAATCTTAAAAAAAAAAAAAAGAAAGAAAGAAATGGGACCTAGGCACCTGACTTCCAGTCACCTGTCTGGAAGGAGATGTGAGGTGCCTAGAGGCAGAGTTTGGGGCCTGAGGCTAGACCGCCAAGTTTTTGTCCTTGTTGCCACCAAGACCTTGCCTTCGTCCCTCCTTTACTCTCTCAGTTGGTTCAGCAAGAACCACTGGTGCTGGCCCAGCCACACCCTGAGGAGCACCCCTGGAGCTGCCTGAGGAGATGGGGAAGCATGTCAGGACTAGCAGGAAAAGAAGACTGTTGCTTCCTGCAGCTCAGCAGCTGAGTCCGGGTTCCCAAGCTCTCCCCACACACCCCCTCCATGCCCTTGAGCGATGGCTCTTAGTGGCGAGGCTCTCACAGATTTTTTTTAAACAGCTTTACTGAGATATAGTTCTCATACCGTCGACTTCACCCATTTCAATTGCACAATTTAATGTTTTTAGTTCACTTCACCGTTATGTGTAACCAGACCACAGCCCATTTTAGAACATTTCATCACCTCACAGAGAAACTCCATGTCCCTTCTTTAGAAGCCCCCAACCCTCCAGCACGAGGCCTTTTGCATCTGATGTCTCTCCTCAGCCTACTGTTTTCAAGGTTCATCCAGGCCGCGCCTATCAGTGTTCCATTCCTTTTCATGGTTGAATATTCCATGGTATGTCTGTACTGCATATTATTTATCCATTCACCAGCCAACAGACACTCTGGTTGTTTCCACATCTTGGCTTTGGTGAATAATACCTTTTTTTTTTTTTTTTAAACATTTGTGTATGAATTTTGGTGGGATATTTGCTTTTATTTCTCTTGCGTATACACCCAGGAATGAAATCGCTGCATCACAGGGTAACTCTATGTTTAGCCATTTGAGAAACTCATGTGGGCTTCTGATTATTGTTCTTTCTTGTCCACATGTCTTAGGCTGGACAACCCTGAGCGGGCTCCTGTTATCACCTCTGGGAGACAGGCATTTCCTCCACTGCGTTCAGATATAGGACAGCCACCAGCTCCCCTGCTCTGCCCTCCGCAAAATCCTTAGCAGGCCTGTTAGAAACCTGGTGGACCACCTTGCCGTTGGCTGACAGGCAACTTGGATGACCTCCCTCCGTCAGTCAGTAAGTAGTCACTGACATAAAACAGACATAAAAACATTTCTGACAAATCTATTGAATGTATGTGCACGACCATGAGAATCCATCCCCCAAATCTCACACAGCTGGTTGGCCCTGGGCTCCCACTGTGTCACTCTGAAATCCCTCACAGCTTTCAGTCAGAGGCCGTGCTGCCCACAGGCTGCTCACTGCTGACTTAGTATCCCTGTGCCAAGGATGCGAAGGTAAGTCCTGCTCTGAAGAGTGATCTTGGCTTGAGGATTCCTCAACCTTCTTCCTGAATTTCCTCAGAAACGTTCCACCTGCTCAACCTTCCCTTAATCCTTCTTTCACTTGGGTCACACCTACTCTGTCAGCCTGTTACCCTCCCATTTCCTGTCTCAGGCATTTCCCCTAATACCTTTAATGCAAATCCTGCTGGGCAACTGCTTCTCAGAAATCCTGTACTAATTCATACCACTAATCTCTCAGTCCCTCATTACACTTAACGTGAACCCTTCCCAAATAACAAAAGTGTCTGCCTGTTTTGTACTTAGAATTTCATCTAAAGAAATAGCGTAGGAAAACTTTTTTTTTTTTTAAGATTGTATTTATTTACTTGACAGACAGAAATCACAAGTAGGCAGAGAGAGGGGGACTCCCCGCTGAGCAGAGAGCCCGATGCAGGGCTTGATCCCAGGACCCCAAGATCATGACCTGAGCTGAAGGCAGAGGCTTAACCCACTGAGCCACCCAGGTGCCCCAGAAAACAGTTTTATGTGAAGGAAAGTAGAGGAGTCAAAAAGGTTCGCTTATTGCCCCACATTGAGCAGTTTTATCCTCGTAGTTATGACATGCAGGGCGTGGAGGCAGAGGGTGGTTTCTTTTTAGAGACCGGAAGAGTTCCAGGATCCAGGGAGAAGGGCTTGTACTATCGCTGGGCCAGACACTCAAGTCCCAGGCTGGGTTCTGAGGACAGAGAAGGAAGGATGTTGCCAGGGGAGTTGTGGGAAGCCACCAGTACACAACAGTGTTGTCCTTTCTCTTTTCCAGTGACACTCATTCCCGCTGTTTATCCTCAGATGAGGACCGTAGAGGGCTGGAGCGGGACTTTCAGGCCTCCTTAAAGCACTCTTCCTCTACAAGCCCAGAGTCCTGAGGCATTAGCTGCAATCACTTGGGCTCAATCACTTGGGCTCTCTTCCAGACAGAAATCCTGTCTTCCTCAGACAGCAGCACCGATAGCTGGCTCGTCGGAACAGCAGGCTGTGGATTCACAAGATGTTCCCCAAGTAAGGACCCAGGGTGTCCTGGCGGGGATCCCTGTGGGCCAAACGGCAGCTGCCCCTCCTTCAACCCTGCAGAGAACTTGGCTTGCCTCACTTCAATTTGGGTCTTGCACTGAATGTTCAGTGCTTGATAACGGAGTTGTGCTTCTGTGGAAAAAAACCGGGAGGGAAGGCTGAGAGAGGGCTTTACTGTTTTAATGAACAGTGGAGGGTAATAGGGCTGTGCCTCCTGATTATCCTTATCTGAGTTTTTGTAACAGCTTAACCGATAAGCTGGTTGGTTGAAAGCTGTTAGAGTCCTGAGATTTTCCCTGGGTCTGGGGAATGAATTAAAGCACTCTGATGGAAGAGAAGCTGTCTGCTCTAAGAGTTTGGAGATGAGGGCTCGGAGCTTAGATCCCCACCCCACACTCCAGGCAGGAAGAGGGACTTAATGGGCCGCAGTTGCCCCCTGCAGGGCAAGAAGTGAGGGCTGTGACCTGGTTAGGAGCTGTGAAGTCGGTCCCTCTGGTTGCTCCTAGAGCTGGAATCCAGCTGAAATCAGCCCCCCTCACTCATCCTTTGTTCTCAGGATGTGTGAATTCTCTTCCGTATCCGCGTGGTGCTTTAGAAGGGCCCAGGAATCAACCCTAACAAATGTCTCTGTGCTGTGTGTTCAGTAGAGATAACACTTAAGGTTTAAAAAAAAAAAAAGTAGTTGAGGACAAACCCCACTGATTTATCCTTACTTTTGACTGACATTTGAGAAATCGCCTTGGTTTGATAGGCTTTAAGCTTCTTCCCAGATTTGTGATTGAAGCTGAGTGAATCCCCATCTCTGCCCAGGAATTCTGGCTTCCAGCTGCAAAAGCAAGCCATCAAGGTCTTCTTCCCACAGTGCTTCCCATCCCCCAAGCTCTCCCACTCTCTGGATCTCTCCAGGCTGCTGCCTCCCTTTCTGACACTGCAAGTCCCAACTTTGGGGCCCTTCCCTGTGGGATCACCTGAGTCCTCCACTAGTCTGCTCTTTTTGAATGGTTCAGGTCACTTTCCTCTCCTGTTACCTGTGAACCGGGGGTAGCAGGAGGTGGGGAGTTGCAGTGGACAATTTTCAAGACCTCTCCCAGCCCTGACACTCAGGGCAGAGCTGTGAATTCCGACAATTTATTTCTCTGAGTCTGGGCATACAGGGATTCCGGAACCAGCCTCAGCTTGAATCCCGAGCCCTGTAACCTTAGGCAGTTTACTTCATCCCTCATTTTCCTCATCAGTAAATAAGGAAATAGAATACCTGCCTCATAGGACCATTATGAGTATATGAGGATTAAATGAGTTAATGTTTGCAAAGCACTTATAACAGTTTGGTACACAGGGTTTTTTTGCCTTTTTTTTTTTTTGAGAGCATGTTAAAAACTTTTCTAGAATCTGTTAAATACAGCACACAGCACAGTTTCACTGTTAACTATTTACCTGTGGGTCTTATTGGCACTCCACTTGCTGTGATACAAAGCAATAAAAAGGAAGAGTGAAGATTCGAACGCAGGTGTGTGAACTCAAACTCTGCTTAAGGATGGAAAAGTGACCTGGCGCAGCTAAGCCCCGTTCAAATGATAACGGCCACTTTATTAGAACAAACGCTTATGAATAACAGCAATGCTAGGACAGCAGGGTGGCTCTCGAACGCCCCCTCGGGAACCCACCCCTCGGCGGTGCCCAAAAGTCCCGCCGCCTTTCGGCGCTTACGTGCGCTCCGTGACCGCCGCGGCATACGAGGGGCCGGCAGCCCAGACCGCATGCGCTCTGGCGACCTCGAGCGCGCCCCTCCCCCACGACGGCCGCAGCGCGGGCACGGGGCGCATGCGCATACCGGGCGGGCGGAGGGCGGCCCCCAGCCAGTGGAAAGATTTGGACGACCCAGTGCGCGGGATCCCGGTGGTGGCGTTGTGAGCGCGCAGGCGCGACTGGGGCCAGGCAGCAACTCCGGAATCTCTGCTAGTCCCAGTGTGTGTCGCACCCGGAGCCGACGCCATGGCTGCGTATAAGCTGGTGCTGATCCGGCACGGCGAGAGCGCCTGGAACCTGGAGAACCGCTTCAGCGGCTGGTACGACGCCGATCTGAGCCCGGCCGGGCACGAGGAGGCGAAGCGCGGCGGGCAGGCGCTGCGAGGTGCGGAGCGGGCCGGGCTGGGCTGTGGGTGGGGGCTGCGGAGGCCCGGGCGGGCGCCTCACGGTAAGGGCCGCCGCCTGGCTCGCCCCCGTACCCTCCCAGAGAGGGCTGACCTTGAGCTTCAGCTTTCCAGCAATTTATTTTGCAACTGACGAAATGGGCGCAGGTTGGGGGGGGTCGTCTTGCTCAAGGTCATCCAGTGGAGTGAGGGGCAGCGCCAGGAAAAGGGCCGAGGGCGGTCGCCCCGTAACCCATTGCGTTCTCCACGACACCACCTTGCGAAATTCTCCCATTTTCTAGTCTGAGCATTTAGTAAGTCGGGGACGGGTTATTACATGGGATGCCCGGTACCTTCCAGCAGCCGTAACCACGCCTTTTCAGGAGGTCGCTGCGATTCTAATGAAGCGTCAGGCCACACGCGGGTCCCTGGCTGTGGGGGAGTAACGCGGCCCGGGGGCGGGGGCGCGGGTAGGCAGCGGGCCTCAGAAACCCACGTGCTTACGTAGGCCTTTGCTGTTCAGCAGCATCCCACAAATTCTGTGTCCAAAATCCATCTTCATATGTAATTGAGCGAATGAATGAATGAAGGATTTGAGTTGATCCTGTGCAGATTCCATAGACAGATTTTAACCGCCTCTTTTCTATCCTTTCCTGGCCCTCTTTCATAGTTGGGAAAAGTGAAGATTGCATAGATGACTTGTTCAAGGGCGTATCTTTCTATTCCTAGTCCATCTCGCTTGCTCCAGTTTGGGTTGAGTAACAGGTGGGCAAAGGTGGAAGTGGCAGTGAGATAAACTCATCTACCCAGGCTTGCCCCGCCCGGGGAGGTAGCTCTCCGTGGTTTTGGAATGCTTTTTATAAGGAACCATTCCCAGCTATCCGCAACTCAGAGACTCTCTCTGGTCTGAGAAGGTGTTCCTTTGATGATTAGGGCAGATCCTGCCTTGCTCCTTTCTACTTTGGACGTAGAAGCAGCCATTTAAAAGGGTCATTGATGCCTGATGTGGAAGAGGTATTTGGCCTCAGGTTACTCCAGCGTCTTGCCTTCACTGTAGATTCTTTGAAATGAAGCACAGGTTTGGAAAGTGGGAAATGTAATCCTGCTGGCTGTGTTTGTGAACGCTTTGGGATGGTCTGGTGTGACTTACATTAGGAGAGGCTGGGAAAGGGAAAGTGCTGGTAAAGGAGGCCATTTTCTCTCCTGTCTGGCATGAAGACCTGTATGGGTCTGTGGTGGTTTGCTGAGACTAACCCAGGACAAAGATAATTGCAGCTGTGCCCTAAAAGACTGATCAAATGGTCAAACTTGCATTTTCTCTTTAACAGATCCTGTTTCAGTTTTTTTTTTTTTTTTTAACTTGCTTAATTTCAGTAATCTCTGCACTCAATGTGGGGCTCAAACTCATGACCCCAAGATCAAGCAAGAGTCACATCCACTTGTGACTAAGTCAGCTAGGCACCCCCCTATTTCAGTTTGTAAATAAATGTTGGTAGCATTAGTTAGAAAAATTTCATTTAAAATCTTAATATCTGTTATGGGTATCACTCATGATTATATTAAAAAAGACTGAAAGCAGAAATCTGAATGGTGAAGACCATTATGAATATTGTAAGAAACCTAAAATAAATACATGAGTAAATCTTAAATTCTTCAGAGCGTTCAATCATAGTAGGGTTAATAAACTCTTTTTTATTTTTTAATATTTTACTTATTTGACAGAGGCACAGCGAGAGAGGGAACACAAGCAGGGAGAGTGGGAGAGGGAGAAGCAGGCTTCCCGCTGAGCAGAGAGTCGGATGTGGGGCTTGATTCCAGCACCCTGGGATCATGACCTGAGCCAAAGGAAGATGCTTAATGACTGAGCCACCCGGCCACCCTATGGTTTATAAACTCTTGAATTGTTTCAGGAGAAAACCAGGGAGAACTGAGTTCCCCCATGCAGTCTTACTTCTGGGGGAGGATGAGGTCCACACCATATCATTTACCCCGCCCCTGGGCTATGCTTTTATTTAATGGGAAAGTTAAAGGAAGACACCCTAGAGTTCTCTGTTAAGAGCCCTCAGGGGAACTACTTTTCTTCTTGGGGGCCTATTTGGATATCCAAAGATAGGCACTCCATTGAGAATGGAAATAATTGCTGTGAAACAGCCAGTAGCTTTGCAGCATGGGAGATGACGTTTGCACTATGGATGGTTGCTTCCTGGTGACTCAGCCTTTTACTGGGGAGCCATCCCTTCCTTAGAGTTAGGGAGGAGATGGTAATGAAGTCTACTAGGACTTGTCCTGAGGCTCACTGATGAGATTCATCATCCTTTCCCTTGTGGATAGAGTAGTGGTGGGTTTCCTGGTGATTAATCCTCCCTTCCCCCATCAGCATAGTTCTTACTGGCCTCATTCTCAGCTGAATGACTGGCTGGAGAATTCACTTCACATTGCATTAATTACTGTTGGCAACCTCCATATGAGGCAATATCCAGGAAAGTTTGAGCTGAATTTCAAAGAGGGCCTTGTAGCCTTATGGAGGAAAACACTACATGAAGAAAGGGCCATCTCCTTATTAAAGTGGGAGGGGGATGGGGCGCCTGGGTGGCTCAGGGGGTTAAAGCCTCTGCCTTCGGCTCAGGTCATGATCCTAGAGTCCTGGGATAGAGCCCCACATCAGACTCACTGTTCGGCAGGGAGCCTGCTTCCACCTCTCTCTTTGCCTGCCTCTGCCTACTTGTGATCTCTCTCTCATTCTGTCAAATAAATAAATAAAATATTAAAAAAAAATAAATAAAGTGGGAGGGGGGATAATCTTTCATGAAATATGATTGTAGCCTGTTGGTTGGGGCAGCATAACTCTTGATTACCACCCCTTAAGAACTAATGAGTGTGGAGGAGAGATTCATTTATAAATGAATCAGTGCATAGCATTTGCTCTTTTTCTCCAGGGAGTGGCTTCTCCTAAACCTTGGTCTAGCCATCGACCTAAGGAGGTACAGGCTGGCACTTAACTGTAACAGAAACTGGATAAAGAAATTGTGATGCGATTTCAACTCCATAGTGGACATAAAATTTCAAGCAACAAATTTAAGTTGTTTTTTTTTTTTAAGATTTTATTTATTTATTTGACAGAGAGGGATCACAAGTAGGCAGAAAGGCAGGCAGAGAGAGGGGAAGGGAAGCAGGCTCCCCGCTGAGCAGAGAGCCCGATGTGGGACTCCATCCCAGGACCCTGAGATCATGACCTGAGCCGAAGGCAGCGGCTTAACCCACTGAGCCACCCAGGCGCCCAACAAATTTAAGTGTTAATCAGCATCCTCTAAGAGCTCTTGCTGTGTCCTGATTGTTGGGGGTTTAAAATCCACTTTCCCTAGACAAGAAGTTAGAACTGAAATACATTAGTAATCATTGGTCAAAAGTGACTGTTTTAACTAAAATACAAACATCCAGATCCTTAGGAGTTAGGAAAATATAGAGGGAGCTAGAGATGGTGGTTAGGAGTTGGATTTTGGAGTCACACAGCCTGGATTTTAATCTCTCACATATAAGCTGTGACCTTGAATAATTTGCTCAACTCCTCTAGCATGGGTTGGAAGGATGGTTGTGAAGACAAAACACATAAAGAATAGTCCAGTGCTTGACAGATGGCAAGCCCTCTATACGTATTGACTATTACTATATATTAAGAGATTCCAAGTTTTTTTTTTTTTTTTAAAGATTTTATTTATTTATTTGAGAGAGAGAGACAGTGAGAGAGAGCATGAGCAAGGAGAAGGTCAGAGAGCGAAGCAGACTCCCCATGGAGCTGGGAGCCTGATGTGGGACTCGATCCCGGGACTCCAGGATCACGCCCTGAGCCGAAGGCAGTCGTCCAACCAACTGAGCCACCCAGGCGTCCCAAGAGATTCCAAGTTTTTAAGCATCTTTTTCTTGAAAGAATTGAAGAAATAAGTTCTTAAAATGGCTTAATTACAGCACTGTGTGGTTTAGGATAAGCCACACAGATAGTACATAGTAGCTACTTGACAATATGTTTAGGTCTTGGGTTAGATGAATTATTGGGGAATCATGTTGTCAACTATAAAATAACAAATTTTATCTTTTGTGAAGGCAGAAGATTGTCTTTCCTGCTAGAGTATACAAACTAGTTAAATTTATATGTAAGAAAATTCTGGTTCCAGAGTGTATCTAATTAGCTTATCACTTTGAATTTCTGATTCCCAGATGCTGGCTATGAGTTTGACATCTGCTTCACCTCAGTGCAGAAGAGAGCAATTCGGACTCTCTGGACAGTGCTGGATGCCATTGACCAAATGTGGCTGCCAGTAGTGAGGACTTGGCGCCTCAATGAGCGGCACTATGGGGGTCTGACTGGTCTGAACAAAGCAGAAACTGCTGCCAAGCATGGCGAGGCCCAGGTGAAGATCTGGAGGCGTTCCTATGATGTCCCACCACCTCCAATGGAACCTGACCATCCCTTCTACAGCAACATCAGTAAGGTATGGTAAAACGGGGTTTGGCTCAACTCCACTTAGGAGGACCACAGGTTATGGTTTCTGGCCTCACTCTTTCTTAGCTTTTTATTAGTGTCTGCCTAGTCCCATTGAGTTTATAATTTATAATAAATATTTAATTCTTTCAATTATCCTTCTCTAAGGAATGACCTTCACTTGTTAAAAGATTTAGTTGGTAGTTACTTCTCTAAAAATATATCTCCTTTTTTTCTTTCTTCAACATACTTCATAAAACCTATCCATAGTTGTAGGGCCCTTCTAAGACAAGTGGAAGATTAAGTGAATTGGGAAGAGCCTTATACTTACTTTCCCCCCCTTCTTTTCTAAGTTTCTTTGAAAAATTAATCTTCCCAGTAGCGGGCCATGGTGGTAGGAATAGCTGCAAGGTAATAATTAGCCCCTTTGCCAAGCTCTCAGCTCTATTCTGTGCGCTGGTGAGAGATTTTGATTCATCACTTTAATTTTAATTCATCACAAAATAATGAGGAGTGGGCAGAACAGATGGCAGCTACTACTAATTGGTGAGTTTGGATTTTTTTGTTGTTGTTTAGGATCGAAGGTATGCAGACCTCACTGAAGATCAGCTACCCTCCTGTGAGAGTCTGAAGGACACAATTGCCAGAGCTCTGCCCTTTTGGAATGAAGAAATAGTTCCCCAGATTAAGGAGGGGAAACGAGTACTGATTGCAGCCCATGGCAACAGCCTTCGGGGCATTGTCAAGCATCTGGAGGGTATGTGTATTTTTCAGGGGCACCTTCAAGGAGGCATACAGCAAAATTGCCACTAATCAGGGACTTATTTCATGCAAAGGAGACCTTTGGGAAAAGGTTAGACATTGAGAGCCTTGGAGATAGTCTAGATTGACTCCTAGTCACCCTCTACCCTTGTTTCCTCAGCATCGTAGACAGACTCCCTGGGTGCTTACGTATAAGCAGGACTTTAGGTTCCCCTTCAGACCTGATGCAGAAGCTGCCATCTGTTACTCACATACACTTTATAATTTGAGATGCTCACCTTTAGATTATGATTGCCAGTTCAAACTGGTAAAATCCTCCTTAATCACAACCTGGTACAACTTCACACATGAATCACGATTTGCATTCTAAATTGCTTTACCTGAAGGCCTAGAGGGACAGATTTGCTGATTTTTGGCAGGCTGGATGGATCACATAGGACACTTGTGATGTGGATGGTCCTAACCCTACTTGGGAGAGAGATCTGTGGTACACACCTTTCATACATTCTTTTTGCTTTTCAGTGGCTGAGAAATAAGTATTGAGTGTATTCTTTGGGTGACTGATCTGTAATACAGATCATTACTGTTACTACAAATACCAGAAAGCGTGTCTTGTTTTATTTAATTCCTACTGAAGTCCTTTGTCACCTGCAGGGGTGACATGCATTTATGTCTTGCATGGCTAATCACGGTGTGTATTTTCAGGTCTTTCCGAAGAGGCTATCATGGAACTGAACCTTCCAACAGGCATTCCCATAGTCTATGAATTGGACAAGAACTTGAAGCCCATCAAGCCCATGCAGTTCCTGGGGGATGAAGAGACCGTGCGTAAAGCCATGGAAGCTGTGGCTGCCCAGGGCAAGGCCAAAAAGTGAAGGGAAGCAGGCAGACTACTTCCCCAAGGATACCTCCCCTCCCTGTCCATTCCACTCCTCTGCACTTCTTCCCTGCACATGTCACACTGACCGTATCTGTAGGCATCTTAAGTTTTAGCTGCAGATGAGGACCAGTGGCTCCTAATTTCACTTAGCCATTTTGTTTCTTGCACCCACTCTCTTCATATATTCTAGTCAGAATGGCACTTCTGGGGCATGGATTCTCAGTCCAAGCTGAGAGAAGACGCTTACCCAAGAGTAGGGAATTAGTAATGCTGGGGGTTTTGCTACTGTTTTATTATTGAGGACCTGCTTGCAATAGGGATAGGGAAGAACCATGCTAGGCGTGACCAGTGAGAAGCAAAAGAGCCTGTGTGTGTTCCCACGAGCAAGTCCTGTACTGTTCTGTACAGGTGGAGCAGGGGGTGCTCTAGTCATTCCAGTTGAAGGTGAACGTAACCTGCATGGTGATGAAAATAGTCATTTCCCCTCTGACCCTAGAAGAGCTGGCTCCAGAAGATTGGGATCAATCTGAATGTTTTATATGTTGCATTTACTTTTACAAGAAAAAAAAGAAGTACATATATATATATAAAATACAAAACGAAAACCCTTCTGGGGTTTCTAGTGGCGGTTGAAATATTCCCACATGTGATCATCCAAAAATAAGCCATTCCTCACACCAGTGTGGGATAAACTCCTTGACTTCTGAGGCCTAGGAGTTCATTCTGCTGTGTGTTTTAGAATCCCTCCCCTGCCTTAATGTTTTATGGCAGTGAGATGCCTCTTGATCATGTCCAAGTGTGTCTTTCACTGTATCTGTTTCTGATCATGTTCCAGTTGCTTGGCCCCACCATGGGCTCAGTACTCATTTTGAGCATAACTGTACTAAATCTTTTTTCCAGATCAGTATAATAAAGGAGTGATGTGCAATATCTTCTGTGTGATATAGTGATCCCTCTAGAACTTTAGGACAACCAGTCAGTTTACACAGCCCAGTCCACATATGGTATATCTTACTAGGTTTTCCATCTTAGGTTGGGGAGCTGAGGTGTAGGGGAGCAGGTCATCTTAGCTGAACTCTCCATTCCTATTGCCTCTACCGCTCTTGTTCAGTGATGCTGGTTACTGAGTACCACTTGAGTGGAAAATGAAATTCTGAAACCCCATTATGCCTTTTGAGTAAGGTAAAGACTTGTTTACTTTAAAAAGCTAATATTTTTCTATTAGAAATCTATAAACTTTATTCACTTTTCATCCTCAGAAATTACATACAACTTTATAAAATGATGCAGGAGAAAAGAAGTTGATTACATTATATAAATAATTAGGAAGGGGCATGGCTCACATTTACCTTCTCTCTAAGGTCTTTGAAAAGATTGTGGGATCATAAGAGAGACTCCAAGGCAAGAAAAAGCTCTTAATGCCTTTCTTCTACCAGGAGGAAATAGGGGCCTCTGTCTGGGAAGCTCTCACGAAGCTCCTCTGTGCCGGCCATTGGCTGAGGCATGTTAACATACACAGTCTCTAATCTTCATCACCTCTGAAAGGGCTGCTATCCCCAGTTTACAGAAGAAACAGACTGAAAAAGATGCAGAAGCTGGTCAAATACATGCTACCAAGTACTGGAACCCAGAGAAAAGATGTTCAACTAAAGTCTTTATTCTCAGTTTAAATACTTGAATCATCTTCTCGAGTTTTTCACTTGATCTGTACAGTAACTCTAGGATGAGCTTTAGTAATTTAAGTCTCCCAACAGTCTGGTGGAATGTTAAATTTACTTAGCCTGTACTGAATCTTAGACTGAAAGTTGATAATCCTTTGATCAAGGCTCTTCACCCAAGTCAGACTGGATCAGCTTAGATTACTCTTACTCTGTGTCCTGACATCTGAATTTATGGCAGTCTTCACTCACTGACTAGAACTCTTAGAGGCAGGAAAGTAACAGAAAGCCTGCATTATCTACCAACACCACCAGGAGGCTAACAACTAGCATCCTTCCAAGACCCTGCTTAGCTAGGGTAGCTACCTAAGCATAATCATCTGGTGGTGGGGTGGGGCGGTGGGGGGTGGGGTGGGGATGGGTTGCGATTTGTAGGCAGTTTTGAAATTCACCTCACCCAGGCTGAGAATCACTATTCCAAGGCACAGAAACCAATATCCTCCTCATCCTTAGAACCAGTTGTAGATTGGCAGATATCATCACTAAACATCACTATTTGGGCATAGCTGTTGAGTCAGCTATGAGAACACTCAAAAAAATTTTTTATTGCGCTTTTGCTATGTTTAGTCACAGTATCAGGCACTGAAGATTCAAAGAGATTCCTGCCCTAAAAGCTCAGGCTATTAGGGAAGACAGGCACAAACTTAACATGTAATACAATATTGGATGGTTAATGGAGAAAATCCATCCTGCTCTGCAGATCTGAGAGCGCTGTTATTAGCTGCTTCAAATGTTCTTTCTGACACTTCATTAGAATGTTTGTTTACGTATCACCTGTCTTTCCTCATTAGAATGTAAGCTCTACAAAGAAGGGATTCTATCGTTCACTGTTTTAACTCCCAGCTGCTCAGTATATGTTTACTGAATGAAGTCCCAACATGCACTCAATTAATGAACCTTTGCTAATTTGGAGAGCCTTTAATTTCATGTCCAAGGTTCTATCAATATTTACAAAAAGGCACCATGGTATAGAAGAAAAAATTTTGGCTTTATAAGACAGACCTAAGTTTGAATAATGCTCTAATGCTCTGCCACTTGATGTCTTTGTTACTTAGGGCAAGTTAATTGATTTTCCTAAGCCTTAGTTTACTTCTCTGTAAAATATAGAAAATGATCAGAACATTCTAGGGCTACTGGGAAGTTCAGAGGTAAGTAAAGTGGCTAAAGTGGTTAATGCTGTAGAGAGAATCAAATGGTAGCATCTTCTTGCAAGGCAATATGGGAACACCTAACCAAAATTTTAAAAATCCACATTCTTTGACCCAGCGTTCCACTTCTAGGACTCTGTTTTGCCACAGAACTTAGGCATGCACAAGGATATGTAGGATAGGGGTTTTCTTGGTAGCATTGCCGATAAAAAAGGAAAATCTGTAAAGTTTTAAAACCTCTATCAGTAAGGGGACTACTTAAACTACATTGTAACATAAGGCCTGGAATTTGACAGATCTTGATAGAAGGCAACCAGATCTGTAATAACAATAACATAATACTGGTGTGTACTGGAACTTAGGTATTTCTTCTCACAATAACCCATGAGATCATACTATGCCAGACGAGGAAAGAAACTTAAACAAAAATAACTTGCACTACTATCAATGTTCAACATCCTGATTATTTTAGTATACTATAATTTGTACAGTGTTACCATTGGGGGAAAAATGGGCAAAGTGTACCAGGAATCTCTTATTATTTCTTAAAACTGCATGGGGAGCTATTGATCTCAGTTCTGTTTTCTTTTCTTTTTTAACATTTTTTAAATATAAAGATATTTATTTATTTATTTATTTGACAGATCACAAGTAGGCAGAGAGGCAGGCAGAGAGAGAGTAGGAAGCAGGCTCCCCGCTGAGCAGAGAGCCCAATGTGGGATTTGATCCCAGGACCCTGAGATCATGACCTGAGCCGAAGGCAGAGACTTTAACCCACTGAGCCACCCAGGCACCCTCAATTCTGTTTTCTATTAAAAAACCAACCTAACCTATTCAAGGCTAGTAGTTAGAGGATATAAACCCAGGTGGGCTGACTCCGGAGTTCACAGGTAACCACTGTCGGTACACCTAAAAGATACGGGCTCTTTGAAGAACATCTCAAGAACTGACATCTCTAATTCTTTCCTTCCGGTCCCTCGGCAGCTTCTCCACGCTTAACCCTTATCCCTTCCTCATCCCCAAACTTGGATGTCCATTCCTTCTGCGCTTTGTTCAGGCTCCTTTGTCTGCCTTGAATATTTTCATTCCACTTAGTCAAGTTCTTCAGTTCCTTTTATTTCACACATCCTTCCCTAGTCTCCCATGACCGTGCTCTTTCCCTCTTTTCAGTTCAGGTTTAACAAACGTGTGCTGGGGTACCCACTAAATTAGTAATACTAATTTCATCTAATTACTTTCAGAACTACTCACATGTACCCTGAATCACCATGTGTTCTTTAATTTTCACTAAACTATACTGTCTCTCAATGAGATGTATATAAAGTGCTTGACTCAGTGCCTGGCATATAGCAAGTACTCAGTAAGTGGAAGTGCTTAGAACATAGAAAATATAAGAAAGACTGGAGATTAGGCTTTTCCAGAATAAGCAAGCACTTCATACATGTCTGTTAATGGGTGTCAGCAACCAGGCAAATCCCTCCTCTGAATGTCATGATGCTTTTTAGATGCTTCCCTACTCAAGACAACGAAAGCCATAAAATCTTTTTAGTAAAAAACATTTTGTCTCAGCAAAAAATGTGTATTTTTAAGACTTAGAGGGAACAGGTTACTTCCAACATTGTACAGTTTGTTGGCACCTCCAAAAAAAGAGAAATTGATCACTCAAGAAAATGAAATCCACTGAAAGGTTCATAAGAAAAATATTCCACCTAAAGTGTAAGTTGCTGGCAGATTTTTCTAAAGGTGGTTGTTGGCCAACCCCAGGCGTCTGAATAAAGACAATGGCATCTTGATGTTGGATTCATACACGTACTCTTAGATAAACGGCTTACCCCTCTCCGTGGGGTAAAATGTGGCTTCTTAGGTCTGCAGGAATTCAGGCTGCACTCGGGCCACTTTCCGGAATTCTTTAGTGTGGGTCTTAGGGCACTGCATCTCACACCAACTAATGGGAACCATCTGGACACCTGAAAGGAAAGAGCTGGTGTAGGAGCTGGAAACCCCAAATGTTTACCAAAGACCCTTCCCTTTCAAGGCTGGTTATGAACTGAAGTATCACCCAACAGCCTAGTGAACCTCACCTCATATGCCACTGACTTAACACAGTGAGTCCCCCATTACAATTATATAAGAAGAATCATTCTAATCTCAGTAGTAAGTACTGACACTGATATTGCTTCCTAGATAATTAAAAAAACAAGGGTAACAAGAGCAAACAGTGGATTAATCCTAAACCATAGCTCCCAGGGAAAGGTGAGCACATGGATGCATGGACTTACCCGATTCACTATGGGCCACCACCACCCCGAGCTCGTTCTCAGCAGTGGTCAGGAGGTAGTTGGATTGTGCGTCACCCAGGGAGATCTAGTCACACAACACTGGTAAAGGAAAATGACGGATGATAAGTCTTCCTTCCTATAAGCACTTGAGTTGTTTTCTACTTCTATTTTTTGTTTTGACAAAGGACCACAACACTCCTGGGAATAAAGGATACCACTTTGGCCAAGACAATGTCACCTGGGCGGAAACTCTTATAAATCTCTACCTGTAAGAAAAGAACAGGATTGTTAAGTGAAAGCTCTAAATCAGATCTACATGAAACTATTACCCCTCTGTAGACCCAATCTACTTTTTAATCCCACAGGGTGAAAAGTCATCATTAGTCAAGCCAATCAACAACTTCTATTGCTTCTACAGCATCATTATATAAAGCAAAGATTTTTAATCCAGTAACCTGATCAGGAATCTGACTTGGACAAAAGTTACTATAGCTGGCTCTGAAAGGATCCAGAGTAAATCGGAACAGCAAAGAATAAACACCTGGCTTCAAAGGCAAGGAGTAAACTAATCCCCGTCAAAAATCCTAAGGGAGAGGAACAGGACAGGGAGGTGAATTCCACACTTTCTAGTAGGAAACATCTTAAAATTCCTTGGATCTTTGGATCTACATTTCTATAGATATTTGAAATTCACTGGAATAATTTAAAAGGATTGAGATTCCTAAAGTCATAAGGAAAAAAAGAAAAAGGACCAACCAACAACCTTGTCTTTTTCAGTAGCTCGGACATCTTCCTTGCTATAAAAAAGAATTAACAGAAAGATTAATTATCGGTGAGAAAGAATTATTCTGCAGAATCATAGACAAAGAGCTACAAGAGTAGAGAGAATGAGTCATAACGGGACCTAGATGCCATGAGAGAAGTGGGGTAGAGAAGCATTCCAAGTCCTCAGCCGGAGGAGAAAACCACATTCCCATTCTTGGGTCACACAGAGCAGCAGTATCAATACCTCTGAGTACAGAAAAGCAGAACAGATTTGGCAGGAAAAATTAAGGAACTTTGCTGCCTTAGTAGAGCTTGAAGAGAAGCATTATAGAACAACACAGACTCCTGAGAGTGGAATGGGACTCAGAAGTTAAATTATCTGGCTCACAAGAACTGTTGATCCCTTCTCAAAGAACCCACAGGGAAACAAAAAAAAAACAAAAACCAAAAAACAAAACACACCCGACTACCATTTCACCCACTAACCATTTTTTAAAAGTATTTTATTTCTTTAAGATTTATTTATTTATCTATCTTAGAGAGAGAGAGAGAGAGAGACAGCACAGGCGCATATGAGTGGAGGGAGTATGCGCTCTATTTCACAGAGGGAGAGAGTCTCGAGTAGTCTTCCCACTGAGCGCAGAGCCCAACACAGGCTCAATCTCATGACCCAGGAGATCATGACCCGAGCTGAAATGGCAAATCAGCTGCTCAACCAACTGAGACATCCAGGTGCTCCTAAGATTTTATTTATTTAATTTTAAAAAGATTTTATTTTATTTGACACACAGAGAGAGATCACAAGTAGGCGGCGTGGTGGGGGATAAGAAGGCTCCCTGCCGAGCAGAGAGCCCAATGTGTGGCTCGTTCCCAGGACCCTGAGATCAAGACCTGAGCTGAAGGCAGAGACTTAACCCATTGAGCCACCAGGTGCCCCTAAGGTTTTATTTTTAAGTAATCTCTATACCTAACATAGGGCTTGAACTCACAACCCCAAGATCAAGACTTATCCATGCTTTACCGGTTGAGCCAGGTGCCCCTCCCACCTTTTTAATGTCTCAAATCCTTGGGTTTAAACTATATTAAATAGGGGTGCTTGGGTGGCTCAATGGGTTAAGCCTCTGCCTTCGGCTCAGGTCATAATCTCAGGTTCCTGGGATCGAGCCCCACATCGGGATCTCTGCTTGGCGGGGAGCCTGCTTCCCCCCACCCTCCTGCCTGCCTCTCTGCCTACTTGTGATCTCAAATAAATAAATAAATAAAATCTTTTAAAAAAAAGTAAACTATATTAAATAAAAGAAAGGAAGGTATTTCCTAAAACGTCTTCTACTTTGTTTCATATGAGTCATTGTGCATCACTAGTCTCCAGCTTAGCTCAGTTAATCTTGTCACTATTTTCCTTTTGTCTTAGCTCATACATTATAACCTTTCCTCTGGGCACCACCTGGACAGAATCAGAACACAAAGATGGGAGCCAGAGAGGCAGGTATAGGAACTGTAATTGTTCCTAAAAATTCCAGTCCCCTCTTCTATCCTCAGGTGTGGAGGCCAAGGCAAAGACATGAACACTTCTTACCGTATAGTTCCTCGAAAAGAGTTCTTAAGTGGTGTGGACCCTACATACAGGATGTGCACTTTGGCAAAGCGTGAATTGATGCTAGAGACCTGTGAAACAGAGAAAAGATCAGCATTAGAATAGTAGCAGTTGTGAGCTCAAGGAGGCAGCAAGAAAGTAGGAATTACCAGGATTTTAGTCCAAGCAACCCCATTAATTATAGAATTTAAGCCAAGTTAACTCCTACTTAACTCTGCATAAACGAATACATGTCAAGTGGAATGAGAGTAACTCTGGCCAACTAATAAAGTTACTGTAGGCATCCAGTGAAATAATATGGAGGAGATCTTGAAAAATACAGGAACCTAACATAAATAGACACAGGATATTACAGCAAATCTGGACCTTCAGCACATCTTGCTAAAAGCCCCGTAGAGTGAACAGAATTTAAGTTTACATTTGAGGTACTGTATAATATTTGGATCACTGCGTCTTCAGTTGTTTTGAGACTAACACACAGATTTTCTGCTGGAACAATTTATAAAGAGAGCAACTAAAAGCTACAAGTTAATTTAACCTGGCAGAAGGTAGCGATGGGGTACCTGGGTGGCTCAGTTGGTTGAGTGACTGACTGCCTTCAGCTCAGGTCATGATCCCGGACTTCCAGGATCGAGTCCCGCATCAGGCTCCCAGCAACTTGGGAAGTCTGTTTCTCCCTATGACCTTCTCCTCTCTCATGCTCTCTCTCAAATAAACAAATAAAATCTTAAAAAAAAAGAGAAAAAAAAAAGAAGGTGGGGATGGGCAGGGAGTAAGGATATCTTACATTTATTGATCATGGCAACCTTAATTTGTACTTCCCCTGGAATACCCTAAAAGACAAGATTTAAAAGGAATGATAGAATATAAACTCTTTTGCTTCCCTGCAGAATAAGATCTAGCTTCTAGATATTAAAAAATAGGCCTCCTTATTACCCTTTGACACCCCTGTTTCGCAAACTGCATACTTAGAGACTCAGCTCAGTGAAAGAACTATGACTGCTGAAGCAGGCTGCCTTGATCACTAACCCAGAACTTTCCAGGCCAGCATAGTCCCGTAACCCTGTGCTGATAGAAATGTTCTGTGCTGGCCAACAGGGCAGCACTTGAAATGTTGCTAGTGGACTGATGAAATGAACTTTTTTTTTTTTTTTTAAAGATTTTATTTATTTATTTGACAGACAGAGATCACAAGTAGGCAGAGGCAGGCAGAGAGAAAGAAGGGAAGCAGGCTCCCCGCTGAGCAGAGAGCCCGATGTGGGGCTCGATCCCAGGACATCAGGATCATGACCTGAGCTGAAGGCAGAGGCTTTAACCCACTGAGCCACCCAGGCGCCCTGAAATGAACTTTTTTTTAAAATTTTTTTTTTTTTTGGTCAGAGAGAGTGAGCACAGGCAGACAGAGTGGCAGGCAGAGGGAGAAGCAGGCTTCCTGCTGAGCAAGAAGCCCGATGTGGGACTCGATCCCAGGACGCTGGGATCATGACCTGAGCCGAAGGCAGCCGCTTAACCAACTGAGCCACCCAGGCATCCCTGAAATGAACTTTTAATTTTGTTTAATTTTAATTCATTTCAATTAAATGGCCAATATGGCTAGTGGCTATGGTATTTGACAGTGCAGTTCCACAATGATCATGATTTCGCCATTGAACAAGTGTTTTAAGCAGGGAGGTTAAAACCAACTTACCTTACAGGTTACAATAGCCCCCACATCCGGTAGTAGTTGGGACTCTGTTTCTCTCATTACAGAAATGACTGGAAGCTATAGAGAAAACAATAAAATGTAAGATCCTGACTAAGCCTCGCATAAAGGTATCTGTGGCTTAAGAGTAATGTAGTAATGCTTTGGTCCATAGCTGAGATCACAAGGACTTACAGACGTAAGTGCCCAGAGGAGACAGCCTCAGAAATTCTAGACAATAGGAAGGTCAAGGGACCATTCTTCAAGGGAAGAATGCTACTAGAACACATAATCTAATCATTTCAGATCAGTCCTATGAAAGTTTTTGGTGATTTTCTTGGATTTCTTGGCGTATAACCATCGTCTATCATCATGGATAACTTGACTCCTTCAAAGTTATACTACTTCCCTCTATTTCTCACTTTAGTACTGGCTAGAATTTCCAAATAAATATTATATAATAATGGCCATACTTGATTTCTTCTATTTTAAGGGAATACTTGTAGTTTTCTCTTTGAGCAAGGTATTGGCTGTTGGTGTAAGACAGATACATTTTTAAAATTATTTATTTATTTATTTGTATTTATTTGTTTGTTTTTAAAAGATTTTTATTTATTTATTTGACAGACAGAGATCACAAGTAGGCAGAGAGGCAGACAGAGAGAGAGGAGGAAGCAGGCTCCCCGCGGAGCAGAGAGCCCGATGCAGGACTCAATACCAGGACCCTGGGATCATGACCTGAGCGGAAGGCAGAGGCTTTAACCCACTGAGCCACCCAGACGCCCCTAAAAGATTTATTTATTTTAGAGAATGCGTGCATGCGCAAATAGGGAGAGGGACAGTGGGAGAGAGAGGGAGAGAATCCCAAGCAGATTCCCCACTTGTTGGGGGGTCCTGACATGAGGCTCAATCCCAGGAATCGGAGATCATGACCGGAGCTAAAATCCAGAGTCAGCTACTCAACTGACCAAGCCACTCAGGCACCCCAAGACTCATTTGAACCTCATCTTTGATTTATCTCTTCCTTGTTTACTGTGCTTCAGTTCCCTGGCCGCCTTTCAGTTTCACTAACTCATTAAACATCTTCCCATCTCAAAATTTGTGTTCAACCTGTTCTTTCTGCCAGGACTGTGCTCTCCCCACCAGCCCAATTCTTATTTATCCTTTAGATTCAGGTTCAGTGTCACTTCTGCTGACCACAGTGGGTTTGTCTTTTACATGTTCTCACAGTAACCTGTAATATTCTTTCAAAATAGTCATCACATTTGTAGCCATATGCTAATTAGAGCACTTACTTGTTTACAATTTATGTCTGTCCCTTGATAGCAGGGACCATGTGTATTTGGCTCACTACCATATCTCTAGAGATCAGCATTGTGCCTGGCACATGAAAATGCTCAATAAATATATGAAATGAATAAACTTAGATATGTTAAAGACATTCCCAAAATTGACTGAATAAAAAGCCTCTCGTTTTACATATGAGGAAAAACCTAAAACCAGAGATCAAGTTTCTAACATGAAGCAGAAACACAGTCTAGTTAGCCAGGACCTAAAATGTTTTAATTCTGAATCCTCTTTCTACTATACCCCCTATCTTTAAGCTGCTCCTTCAAAGACTGTTTATCTGATCCTGGGCTACTCCTGGATCAGCCTCTGGAACTAGAGAGGACAGTGTTAGGCACTCAACAAAATTTATTGAGCACAGGCCCTTGTGCTTGGCACCAAAGGTATGGTGGCAAGGTTTGCTTTCGTGGAACTTAAAGAGTTTAGTAAGGGAAGAGTCAAGGGGGAACATGTAACTGAATGTTTAATTATTTGCAAAGCTGAGCACAGGGAAGGAAAGAAATGTAGTTCCTTGTGAGAGTTTAACAAAACAAAAAATAAAAGCTCACAAAACTCCTTTCCTTGACTAGTGGGTCTAGCATGGCTTCTCCGATAAAGTGATACTAGAGAAGCTATCTGAAAGACATTAAAGAATTAAACACGCTAAGGAGATGACCGTGTTCCAAACAAATTATTTGTGTACAAAGGCTCTGTGGGAAGAGAGAGTTTACCCTACCAGCGACAGTGAAAGAAGCCTGTGTGACAAGACTGCAGAGTGAGGTGGGAATAGCGGAGCAAGATGAAACCGGAGACAGGAGACATTCGGACAAGATGAAGCTCACTGCAGGGCTGAGTCTGCCTCTGCTCGTTCCCTAACTTCCTTCCCCGAGTGTCAGCAATTTAATCAAGCGAGAGCAACACATCCGGTCTGTGGTGGCTAAAGTGCCCAGCAGTGGAGACCAGCTGTTCTACTGCTGAGGCACTAAAGACGCGTCCGTAGTGCCCCTGCCTAACGATCGCGAAACCAAAAGCTGCCTAAAAGAAAGGAAGAGAAGGGGGAAACCGGAAGCTGCCCCTTTACCGCGCCGTTCTCGCTGCTCTTCGTCAGGCAGCCAGCCAGCGAAGAAAAGATGTAGCCGTGTCGGGTGTAAGTGCCGCTGCCCGGGCTGCCCTCCTCCAAGTTACACAGACGTTCGCCTGAAGAAAAATGCTGCATCAGTCACGGGCCCCCATGAGGTGCCGGCCATCCAGGCTTCCTGCTCTATCCCATCCAGAATTCGCTATGGGCCCCTCACACTTACCGGGAATGCAGTACCTCACGGGTGGCGCCATGACTGCCAGTGGAGGGAAACGACGTCGACTTCTCATTGGCCAAAATTCAGGAGCGGTGCTAGAGTAACAAACGCGGCAATTGGTGTGATTTATCACGTGTTCGTCGGGAGCCTCTCCTCCGGGAAACTTTATTTCCCAGGTTGCCCCAGAACCAGTCTGGGGGCGGGGCTCCGGCACGCTTGCGCGTGCGCCTGTGGTCCAGGATGGGCTGGCGGCGGGTCCGAGGCTGCGGGCTGGGGCTGCGAGTGGCGGGCGATGTTTGGTTGGACTGAGCCGGGCCCGGCCGGGTTGCAGAGCTGGAGGGGGTGGCAGTGAACGGCGGCGGAGGCTGCGGGGGTTCCATTTGGCTGACTGGGGAGTCGGCGGGCGGCAGGTAAGAGCGGAGCCGCGGCCTTTGCTCCCCAGTGCTGCCCTTTTTTCTAGGGTCGGGCCCTGTTTGGGGCCTTTTCCTGAGCCCGGGTTCCTGTTCTCTCCTTGCCCCGCCCTGCACGGCCTTGCCCAGCACAAGACTGGCGGAGTGCACCCTTGGGGGGCTGTAATGCGCAGAGCTGGAAGGAGGTCAGCCAACTCAAGTTGCCCATTTTACAGATTTGGAAGCTTAGATCCAGAGACAGGATATAACTTGTCTGGTGGCTCAAAGATAGTTCAAGGTAGAGCACAAACCGGAACCCAAGTCCCCCCCCCCCCACTTCCAGTCCATCGCACAGTGACCACGCCACCCCATTCAGAAGTAAAACCTTCTGCGGGTTTTTGTGACTGCAACTTCAGATCTTGCAATTGGATCCTCTCAAGCGGATCTCAGGTCGTGTGGGCCCATGCTTAACTTTTTCTCTTTCAAGGCCTGTTAGTCCGGAAGGGAAGTCTGCACTTGAGCAGAATGCTCAAGTCAGTGATGACTGACAACTGCTGCCTAACACAGCAAACGTCCTGAGAGCAGCATCTTTGTCCAGATGAGATTCGCTACAACTTTCATCTCAGTTTCCCTTGCCTTCTGGTGGCTTTGGAATATGTCCCTCCCCGTGCAAATCCTCCAGCCCCCACCACTCCAGTTTCCCCTTGGAAAACAGATGGTGACTTAGAGCCTTGGAAAGAGGGGAGTGCTGTGGCTGACTTCAATCCCCTCTAATCTGGTGGCAGACGTCACTATGGCCCGTGGTTGCTTCTGAGGAATCAGAGTGCTAAAGGCTCGTGCTTGGGGTGATAGTGAAGCTCAGCTTTGCAGTTTCCTCCTGTGTTCACTCTCATTCTTCGCACCCCACCACAGTGTACACACACACACACACAGTTTTTTCCAAATCTGTTTTACCTCAATTTCCTGAGAAGTAAGGAACTCCGTATGTTCAAGTGTGATCCCATGGACCGCAGTATCTCTTCCCTGCCATCCCTGTACCCCCTAAACCCCAGTAGCTAAAATTAGTTGCTCAAATCTGATGTGTAGCTCTGCATCTACAAGCTTTCAGCTTACATGTTTGGGTTGATTTCTGGTTGGACATGTTTTCCAAAATCCTTTCTTGCTCTTAAGTACTATGATTCTAACCATGGTTTCCTTTTCTCTTCACTGACCGTAAAGAATGATCGCATCAGACACTTTTTTTTTTAATGTTATCACTTTGGCAGGAGTGCACTCGCTATTACTTGTAGCACAGATAGACGTTGGACCAGCCTCACCACTTCTGTGTCCTCTGTTCTTTAACAAGCTTTTATTGAGTCCTTCTGTGAGCTAGGTATCATGTTAAGCGTTTTATAAATATTTCATTTATATCTTAACCAAGTGTATATATAGAACGATAGAGGGTTAGAGCTGGAAGAGAACTTAGCATTTAACCCTACCCTGTCACTGAATGAGAACACAAGGAGATTGGGTGATTTGCCCAAGGTCACAGAACTACTTAAGTGCAGAATGGAACCCTAGTCAAGTTATGGGGTAGATGAGAGTAAGTCTAGTCCTGGAGGCAGGCATTTCCTGTAGAGCTCCGGAATACCAGAGGTGGTTGAGGACAGTTTGAAAGGTGGAGAATCTGAAAAAGAATATTTCTGTATTTTTTGTAGACTGGAGAGATGGCGTATAACTCCTGTTTATTAACAGGCGAGGAATGCATCTTATTTGTGAGCTGTTGCTACAAAGAGTATTTTAGCAAATAGGAAACTCTCCATTAGCCACAGTAAGGGAATGAACAGTGATGTGGACAATCTGAGTTACTTGGATTTGTTGTGGGGTAAAACGTTTGTCTCTTACATTTAACTATGGCCATATACTATTTTGAAAATTCATACTTCAAGCCAAATCATGGTTCTGAGCAATAGGACTCCAACTCAAGAGGAAGGAGGAAGGCTGATTTTTCCTTTCTCTCATTTCTACACTACTTCTTAAGTCTCTTAGCTCCTAGGAGTGATGGGAATGGCCAGTTTCTTTATCCTGATGCAGAGTAGATCCTTACTGAATTGTCTACTCTTTTGCTGGCCTTGTCTGCCGGATTCTTTTTTGCCGTAAGTCATTACAGGGCTTGTGGAAGAAGGTAATGAAATGTTTTTGTTTTTGTTTTGAAAGGCGTCTAGTGATAAGCCAGTGTGCAAGGAGAGCACCTTGCTCCAGTTACTGAACTGAAACCGTCACTACAGTGGAGCAGCCTCCTCCAGTTTCTGTTGGGTTTTGAGCTGCCTGTTAAATAAGTCAGTGAAGTTGCTGAGGACATAGTAGCCCTAGGGGAAAATCAGATAATTTCTTTTCTGGTAAGGGCTTTGATCTGCGGAATTGATGAGACTAGCATTGAAGGAGCCCATGACTTCTGTTCTGGACATTGCCTGGGCAGCTGACCTCCCATGGCTGTTGATTGAGGTAGAACTCACATAGAGGAATGCAGGTACTTTCAGAGGTGGGAAGTCTGGTTGGGAAGCTTGGGGGCAAGGGCAGCAGCTGCAGAGAAGACTCATGAGTGTCCAGCTAGAACTGGCCAGGGGAGACTCATCACAGAGGACAGGCTCTGTGGTCTTCATGAGCCACAGCATGAAGGCCCCCCCTCCCACTGCCACCGTCTCCTGCCTGTGGTGGTGGTCTGCTGTGAACACCTGAAGTTGTCTTGGCTTTTGTATCCTTGGGGTGGGGCTGGGACTGGAATTGGAGACAAAGCATCTGATGTCATATAGGGTAGCTGAGGTGTCCTGACAGGAGACAGGGACTCTCAGGCTACCAGGCTGGGTCTGGTGGCTTGTAACATTAGCCCAGAGGAAGGAGGAAAGATGAGTATCTTCTGCAGAGATTCAGCACCAGGGCAGATCTAGATGTAGGACCCACATGCTACGCGCTTACTCCCCCAGTGGCCATTCCATGGTGAAGAACAATTGTTTGGAGGTGGGTGGGTGGGCCAGAGCAGGCAGGGGAATCCTCCCCTGTGATGTCCCTGCCCACAGAGGTGTGGTGCTTGTCCGCTGTGCTCCACCCAGTGCTCTGTCTACACAGACAACTCCGAAGACCCTGCCTTGGCTTGGAGCTGCCTGCCTCTCCCCGAGCCCTTTACTGTGGCTCTTTACTCTAGGTGTGCCTCATCTTGGATTTGCTCGGTACCCATGTGGTGTAATAGAAGTAGGATTTCTGCAGGTTCAGAACCTCCAGACCCTACCCAATGTAATCTGGTTGGGACACTGGTGCCACCTATTCTGCAGAGAAGTGAAGTGACCTTCCTACTTGCCACAGCTGGTGACTGGCACAGGTGGGCCTCATTCTGAGGTCTTTGCCCCCTCCTCCCTGGCGGGATAGGGAGGGACAGGACCTGACCAGCTCCTCACAATGGTGTGCTCTCCTAGGAGCCATGCGGGGCCAGCGGAGCCTGCTGCTGGGGCCCGCCCGCCTCTGCCTGCGCCTGCTTCTGCTCCTGGGCTACAGGCGCCGCTGCCCACCTCTGCTCCGGGGCCTGGTACAGCGCTGGCGCTATGGCAAGGTCTGCCTGCGCTCCCTGCTCTACAACTCCTTTGGGGGCAGTGACACCGCTGTCGATGCTGCCTTTGAGCCTATCTACTGGCTGGTGGACAACGTGATCCGCTGGTGTGGGGTGGTGAGTGATGCCCAGGGAGCAGGAAAAGGGCTGTTTGGGGGTAGTAGAAGGACATGTGTCTGGTGGATCCACATTGGGTTTGGGACCCACACCAACCCCCTACCCCAGGGAAATTCCCGAGTCTGCCCTTGGTGTTGGCAAACTCTGACTGTGTCTCCACAACCTCACTGGTGTGGGCAGGTGTTCGTGGTGTTGGTGATTGTGCTGACCAGCTCCATCGTGGCCATTGCCTACCTGTGCGTCCTGCCTCTCATCCTCCGAACGTACTCAGTGCCACGGCTCTGCTGGCACTTCTTCTACAGCCACTGGAATCTGATCCTTATTGTCTTCCATTACTACCAGGCCATCACCACTCCACCTGGATACCCACCGCAGGTCGGTCCCCACAGGGCCATGTGGGAGGGATAGAGCTGCAGGCTGTGGGAGCCAGCCCCAGGAGTGGGGAGGGAGAGTGCCTTGGTACCTTCTGAGGTCCAGAACTGTGCTGCTGCCGTTGTCATGATGCTTTTCTCCGTCTGCACAGGGCAGGAATGACATTGCAACAGTCTCCATTTGTAAGAAGTGCATTTACCCCAAGCCAGCCCGAACACACCACTGCAGCATCTGCAATAGGTGGGTCTTGGCTTTGCTTGCTGTGAACCCCGCCTTTGGCCCTTCTGCTGAAACCCTAGGGCAAAATTTAGACCTAAAGTTTGAGAAGACGTTCACGAAGTGCCCGTCATATACCAGGCAGTGTGCCCTCACGTCGTGACACCTGGTCCTCAGGATGGTCCTGGGTTAGGCATTGTCACCACTGTGGACACTGAGCTTCAGAGAGGAGTTAACCTTGTCCAGGATCATGTAGCCAGTGAAGCAGGGTTTGGAAGCGAGGCCTGGCTCTCTTCAAAGTCTGTGCCCTTTCCACCTCAGCAGGATGCTGGGCCTTGTAGGAAAGGATGGGCACTGACCTCTCAAGAACCTTGGCCACCGTAACAGAGCCTGTGTCCCTCCCTCACAGGTGTGTGCTGAAGATGGATCACCACTGCCGTATCCTTTTATGGTCTCTTCTGCCTGAGGCCTGTTCCTTTAGCTCCAGAGCCCCGCACTGGGTTATGGGCCACAACCAAGGCATCATCCCTCCAAGAACACTGGGCTCATGAAAGTTAGTAGAAGAGGAGTGGTGGGGACTGGCCATCTCTGGGGCCAGGGCTGGCGGGGGAGAAGCAGGAGGCTTACCAGCTCTGGGACAGATCTTTGTGGAGCAGAGGGTCTATTCTAATAGTTTTCTTTTGTAGACGGTCATGCTATCATTTGTGGGATGTTAAGAGTTGTTTGGGCTTCATGGTGTCCACTGGGCGTGCCAGATGGAACCACTGGTACCTTGGTACTGTCCCTTACAGGTGACTGGTTAACCTAAGCTAGGTTGAAGTATTGGCAGATTCATTTTGCTGAAGGATTTCAGTTTTCACAATTTCCCAGTGAGACTGGTGAAGGCTCTGAAAAACTTTAACCTCTGGGAACAGTCCTATGTTTTCCTGCCTTTGGGATATAGTTCTTGGTAACTCGAAGCCCTGTGTTTGGATGATGCCATTATGAAGCAGGGATGAACCAGAGACCAGAAGCTGCGTTTGGTCTTATCCTTAATCCTTCCCCCACCAGCCTGGCTAAACAACTGTGTGGGCCACTATAACCATCGGTACTTCTTCTCTTTCTGCTTTTTCATGACTCTGGGCTGTGTCTACTGCAGCTATGGAAGTTGGGACCTTTTCCGGGAAGCTTATGCTGCCATTGAGGTGAGCCCATGGTTAGGAGCAGGATAGCTCAGTAGAATTTGGGGGCATGGAATTTGTCCCTAAGGAGTGGGGCTGGTAGCACCTCCATCCTAGAGGCCAAAGAGTATAACCAGCACTGTTTTCCATCCCCTTAGAAAATGAAACAGCTCGACAAGAACAAACTACAGGCGGTTGCCAACCAGGTGGGCTGTCCCCACCCCACTGCCTCCTGCTGCTCAGGCCAGGGGGTATAGAGTTGCTGAGGCAGCGGGGGCCCACCTGCTAGTGCAGTTGTAGAGGCTGGCTGAGGGGCCTCTCAAGACTGGATCAGGGGTATTCTGGGAGGCTGTCTGCCATGGGCAGGCTCTGTAGCCTGGGGTAAACTAAAATCCCTGGTTTGTGACAGTTTTGGGCTCTCTATCCCATTATCACCTTCTTTGGGCCGAGCGAGGACTCTGCCTTGGTGATGGCCTGAGCAGCAAGGAGTCTGTGTTAGTCTGTGTAATGGGGTTCCAGGGGACAGAGATCAGGCTGGGCCAGTCTGATCACCCTTTGTTCCTGGTCTTTCTGCATCCGTTGTCAGGATCATTGCTTCTCCTGGGCCTTTTAGGACCCCTAATTCTGAGAGGTCTTGGGTCATGACTGTACCACTTAACCTCTGCTGCCCTTTCAGCCCTCAGTGGAGCTCGGTTCTCCCTGCTTTTGCTTATATTCTGGGTGTGGGCCTGGCCTCCTCTCTTGAGGATTGCAGCTACATAGTGAGGGTGTTCTCGCTGGGAAGTGGAGTGGCTTCCCCTGGAGCCCCATTTGTGTTGTCAAATCTGAAGGCTCAGGGTCGGCTCCTCCTGTGCTTTGCCATCCTGTCCAGACCCGCTCTGCCCAGTATGTGTCCACATGATGCCGCCGCCGGGCTTGGCCCACCCATCTGGCTGCTGCCCTGAGTTCTCTGTGGCTTGACTCCCTACTTTCTCACCCTGGGCTTTGGTCACTTCCCTGCCTGCAGGTCCTGGGGGCTGTGGTAGAGACCAACAGAGCCAATGAACCACCCTGCTCTTCTTTTTCTAGACGTATCACCAGACCCCACCACCCACCTTCTCCTTCCGAGAAAGGGTGACTCACAAGAGTCTTGTCTACCTCTGGTTCCTGTGCAGGTATCAAACGCTCATTTTTGACAGTTTAAGTGGGGGGCAGCTAGAGGAAAACCGTTCCAGTGCCCATGTGTGGGCAGGGACCCACCTGTCATGTGCTGCTGTTCTTAGTGTGACTTAGCTTGGCAAAGAGTCTGCTTCATTTTCTTCAGTGTTTTGGGGCAGGGAACACTAAGGATGCTAGCACTGAGTGTTACGTGCCACGGTAAGTTAAGCTCCTACCTCAGGGTAGGACAGTACAATTTCCAGCTGAGGAGAACTGAAGATGAGAGGGTGAAGTGAGTTGCTGTGTGATCACAGCTGGGAATGGGAGAGCCGGGATCAGAAATGTGTGCTGCCTGTTCTAAACCTGGTGCTTTCAGTACCTGCTGTTTCCTAAGTGTGGGTATTTTAGGAAATATGGACCGTTTTTATTTGCAACGCACACTTGTTTCCCCATCCTTCTTTCCACATAATTTATTCTTTGCCCATGTTGATGCTTCTTCATTGATGTTTTTAATAGACATAGTGAAGCAACAACTGACCTACGACATAGGCTGGGAGACAAGACTTAGAGAGGTTTCCAGGGGATCATTGCTCAGCTCAGTTTCGAATTCAGACCTACTTGTAGCCTCCCCCTCCTCAAAGCTCCCCACCAATCTCGGCCCCTCTTTTCTTAGTTCCGTAGCACTTGCCTTGGGTGCCCTAACTATATGGCATGCCGTTCTCATCAGTCGAGGGGAGACTAGTATCGAAAGGCACATCAACAAGAAGGAGAGACGTCGGCTGCAGGCCAAGGGCAGAGTGAGTAGGGCTGAGGGCTTGGGGTGGAGGGTAACTGAACCTGCTGTCCTGGAAACAGAAGCCATGGCCAAGGCCAATAAGGGCAGGCCTCATAGAAGGTCAGAACTTGCCTAGCTGAGCCTTAGCTTAGCCAATTTAGGCTTTAAAATTAGGAGGGGATTAAGTAAAAAAGGGTTTGTAAAAACCTGTTTTTCTTGGCTCTAGGTTTTTAGGAATCATTACAACTATGGCTGCCTGGACAACTGGAAGGTTTTCCTGGGTGTGGATACAGGAAGGTAAAGTATAACAGCTAGTCCAGTGCCATCCAGTAGAATTCACTGTGATAAGAAAAGTTTTCTGTACCTATGTTGTGTAAGATATTAGCCACTAGCCACATATGGTTGCCGAACACTTGAAATGTGGCTAATGCACCCACAAGTTATATTTTCAATTTAATTATCACTAATTTAAATAGGCACATGTGGCTAGCGGCTCCCATACTGGACCACTGCAGATCTAGACTCGGAGTAGAGATCACTGTTCAGTTGAGCCAAAGGGGCTTAAGGCCAAAGCTGTGCGGTGTGCATGCGTATGTGGCTTACAGATGACCACAGCAGAGCCCTGAGAGCGCTGCTGTCAAGAAGGGACCTCTAGGTAGGACACGGTGACCACCAGCCTCCTCCCATTTGTGTGCCAGTGTCTAGAGTTCAGGCCAGCAACATGTGAGATTGTAGTTATCTGTTTGTAACACAAGTCCTAGGACAAAAAAATGAAATTCCCTCCCTGAGCCCAAGAGACAAGGGTAAACCACTTTTCAAATTGCAACTCCCAAGACAGTAGTAACCAGGAGACTAGAAGTACCTGCCCTCATTGCAGTCCTGCCTGTCACTGCTTGGACTGGCCCCTTAGAAGTTTCGCTTGAAACCTCTAAAGGCCCTCAAGACACCAGAGGGCACATGGGCCAAATGAAAACTTTTGTTACCTTTGGGATTAATGCCAGTGTAGCTTGAGGATACCTTGAATTCTTGCTGAGGACTGAGGATCAGGAAGGAAGACCAGGAACTCTTGGAACTCAGACATTCTATCTTCTCTTACAGACACTGGCTTACTCGGGTGCTGTTACCTTCTAGTCATCTGCCCCATGGGAATGGAATGAGCTGGGACCCCCCTCCCTGGGTGACTGCTCACTCGGCCTCTGTGATGGCAGTGTGAGCTGGATTGTGTCAGTCACAGCTTGAGCACCACCCTGCTTCCTACGTTGTCTCAAGGGCCTCCAAGGATAGCTTCTTGGGATCCTTGGGCAAAAAAGTCAGTGGGCCTGCCTTAGAGTACTGTGCAGGGACAACTCCAAGACCAGTCTCCTGGCTACTGCAGAAACAAGGCACGATGTGGAAAAATCCTAGGACTGATGTTCCTTTACTCAGCTCAGGCAAACTGAACTTCCAGCCCCAGACTGGAGATTAGGCAGCTAGCAACCTTGCCAGGTGCTGACCCCAACCTCCTCCAGGTTCCAGCACTGGGGTTGGCCACCTCCTCTTCCACTTGCTGTCTGAGGAAACACCTGAACAGTAGAGCGGAGATTCTGGCTTCTCAACAGGGCAAGACACCATGCCTACTGCTGAGGTCACTGCCACTTCTCACATGCTGCTGAAGGTGAAAAATAAAGGTATTTGATTTTTAAAGATCCGTAGCTTCCCTTTGCTTTTACTAGAGGGTGAGGAAGGGAGAAGTCAGAGTCAGGGCCTGGTGAGTATGTGTTTTGGGGTCATGCTTCCTGTGCTCTACTTGGAGAGGTGGATGCCCCCAAGAATTACTGGCGAGTTCCTGTTGTTAGTGTTCCTCTAGCTTACGCAGTGGTGCTCTAGGTAGGTGCCACAGAGCCATACGTGGGGAGGGGGAAAATATCTGACAGCCCCATTACCAAAAGAAACCTTTATTCTCCAGTAGGTACACACACATCCATCATCCTGGTCCTCAAAGCCACATTCATCTGCATTCGCCCTACAGCAGCATATCTTCCTTCTTCTGACAGGTAAATGAAGAGCCCTAAGACCAAGATTTTCTTCAAACACAAGTGGTCTCACACTCAGTTACTTCACAAAGCCTTAGAAGTCAGGATTCCTATGTTAAACAGCCAGCAACAGTGGCCCACGGAGAGGCAATCAGAGGCCAGTGGTTTCCCTGCCTTGGGCAAGATGGCTTGATAGTTAGTAATTCCAGGTTAGATTGTCTGTTGGAACAGCCTAGGCTGGGACTGAGGGCTCAGCTGCCAGGGCTCCCCAGCAGAAACCTGTAGGCAGAAAGAATGTTGGCAGCGTCAGCAATGAGGCTCATTTCAATTCCATCTTGCCCATGACCTAGAAACTCACCATTCTCCCCTGGCTGATACTGCCTCCTTGCGCACCAGTCTCTTCTTGTCATCCAGGGGCTTGGCTAAAGCTCGGATCACCTGTGGTTTGTATGGCAGCAGCTGTGGAGTTAGAAGAGCCACAGCTTTGCTCAACCAAAGCAACTGAAAGGGCTGCTTCTCTGACTCTACAACTAATGTCTTCCTCTTCTTTAGCGATTCCAGAGGATGCTCTGTGGCATCTGCTTCTCTGGGTAAGGAGCCAGAACGGCAGGATGGCCGTTCCATCACAGGGAGGTCAGGTAAATGCCTGCCTGTGCGTACCTCACACAGCGGTCACACAGCAGGGTGGCCAGTCCTGCTTGTTAAGGCAAAAAGATACTTCTCTGGCTCTTCTAAGAAGGGTCCAGGCCAAAGGGGTACTTACCACAGGGGTGGGCAGACGAGTAAGAGCGTGCATACACCGCAGCGCAGCAATCCGGACCGCCTGGAACACAATCCCAGAGGGTGAGAGGAGACCCATGAAGGAGACACACAGATGCCAAAGAGTTGTGGGGGCTTAACGCACCATGGAAGGGCTAGAGCTGAGGTTCAGAAACTTGGTGACGAGGGTGTCCACGTGAAGACTCATGACCTGGGGTGCTTCCAACAGAAGAGGCTGAAGGCAGCTGAGGGTGGAGAGCTGTACTACACAGTCAGAGCAGGACAGGGCCTCCAGCAGCAAGGAAAGCAGCTAAAGGGCCACAGAGAAGGCAGGCACGGTCATGTATGTGATAAGTCCGCTTTTCTTCCACCTTATCATGCCCTGGCTGGGGACACTGCCTTAGTGCCCCCGTCTGAGGCTCTGACTGCAGGGCTTACCGTGGGCAACTCTGGCAAGAGCACAGGCTTAGGCAGCCTATTAAGTACATGAGACAGGCCCTTCAGGTAATTTGGCTTCACATCTGTAAAAACATGGAAAAGCTTAGGCAGAAACTGGTCTCAGATATAGAGCTTGGGAATTCAACTTCAATCTCTGATGAAGCTAGGACATCAGCCAAGCAAAACGTTGGGAACCGCCACCCCCCCCCCAAACCTTCAAGCTCAGAAAAGGCAGAGAGACTCATTAAAGGAAAAAAAGTGGAACAAGCATTTGGAAATTTTAGCCTTTCAGGTATAGGCGACACTACAGCTCTAAAGCAGCACTCAGGTCCCAAATTACTTGAAAGAATGTGCCCTGAGCAAAGGAAAGGTCTATATATTCGGGGCCTTTCTTTTAGACCCCTCTCACCTTGGGAAGCCGCATGGAAGCCCTGCACCAAAGCAGGCACATTATCTGTGAAGAAGCGCTGGCGGAACATGAGCCGCACCTCAGCGTGGCCAGCGCGTGTCAGCACATCTGTGCAGTCAGACATGAGCAGAGAGAAGCCGTCGGCTGCTGCTGGGCCTAGCTCCGGATCACTCAGAAGGCCCGTGAGCTGCAGAAAAGAGGTGCACCAGAAGAGAAGAATGAATCTTAAATACTCAAGAGGAGGATGACTGTCATTTCTAGGATGATAAACAAGGAAACTCCTGTTTAGGTCCTTGGCTCTCCTGTCTCCAGAACAGACTTACCCGGTCTGTAAGGCAGGAGCTGAGAGGGTGATATCTGAGTACCAGGGCCTTTGTTACCTGTAATCAGAAAGAGAACAGAGCACGACACTCGAACCCCAGAAGCCCAAGAAGCATGCTTATGGTTCAAGGTCAAATGGAGAGATTTCATTTAACCAGATAGAACGGTCTCTGTCTAATCAGAATCCATTCTGGCTCCTTACCCAGAGAAGCAGTGTGAAGGCCTGACTTCGACAGGGCCCAGGGCTCAGGCCAGCCTCTACTTTGTCCACAGCTAGCTGCAGGAATTCATCCACCTGTTGCCCTAAAAATAAGGAACACTGATGCAGAGGCTACACATTTCTCCTTAAACAACAAAGGGTATAAATCATTTAAATGCAGGGCTCCCTGAAAAAATTTAGAAGAGAATAGTATCAATCTGGCTGACTTGGCCCACTCAGCTCTAGGACACCAGCGTGAGAGCCTGGTATCTCATAACACAGGGGTACTAGTATTCGGAAAGAGCGGTCTACTTCTAGAAAAAAATGATCTCTAATAGCACCCTGTGGGGAGTAGGATGACAGACCTAGACAGAGCCCTCTTATCTTCTTATGTCCCGTAAGCTTTGCCCAACTTTGGTCTTGACTCTTGTCCCAAGCACTGTCCCTTGGGAGTCCCTATTATATTATTAGCAGCTTCTTTTTGTAAAGGCTTAACTTCCAAGATTTTATCAGTAATTGATTCCAGGAGGCTCCCGCCCCCAGCCTCATCTCAGTACCTGCAGGGAGCTTGTTGAGGAGTCCTGCAAAGCACTTGGCAGCGGCGGTGGAGGAGAACGGGCAGCTGGGGCAGCAGCTCAGCTCCACAAGCTCCCGCATGAGTTGGTTCAGCTGAGGGATTTCCACCTACACAAAACCTGACCATGTGATGCACGAAGAGAACACTTGCACTCCAAGGGATACCCAGTAGAAAGTGGCAGCAGGGGCCAGAATGGATGAGAACTAAATTCTCCAGTGAGGAAACTAGATCAACTTAGCCTACGGCAAGTTTCTGACCGGAAGTCACTTGGGAGCTGCCTCCGCTTGTCAGGGTTACACTAGGGTACTCCCCGAAGGTACTCACATTTCGAGGTAAGGAGCACACAAAGGCCATAAGCAGTGCAACCAGCCGCCTCTGCCCTGAGGAACCATCCTATAAAAGAAGAAGAGCTCTAGCAAGCCTGTCTGGCAGCACTAGGCTTGTCTGTCCCCAAACCCATCCCATATTAGCCCTAAAAATTTGAAGGAAAGGAGTCCTGGTACGCCTGGGTGGCTCAGGTGGTTAAACATCTGCCTTCGGCTTAGGTTATGACCCAGGGTCCTGGGATCAAGCCCCACATCGGCTCCCTGCTCAGCAGAGTTTGCTTCTCCTCCACCGCTTATGCTCTCTTGTGCACACTCTCTCTCAAATAAATACAATCTTAAAAAAAAAGAAGTCCAAGATTCTTTCCCTTCTGGTCCATTAGACCCTTACCTGGAATGGCTGGAATCTGCAAGGAAAGCTGTTTTCAGGCAGAAAGGAAATGTTGCCATCCAAGAAAAGGGGCACAATGTGGGCGACACTCTGGGCAGCTAAGCTGGGGAGAGAAGACTATGTATCACCAAGGAGCCAGGGTTCTCAAGTACCCTGAGTTCACATGAGCGTCACTGGGTCAATGGGCCAAATCATGATCTTTCACGCATTCAACAAGTATTAATTTAGCATATATTATGTGCTAAGAACCATTCCCATTTTAGGCCCTGGTGATATAGCAGTGAACCAGGTAGATTAAATCCCCGTTCTCCTGGAGCTTATAATCCAGTCAGAGAACTCAGTGTATATTTCCAAAATAAATAAATACATAAATTAAAAAATAAACAAACAAAAATGCTCCACAGGTGATTCTTACGCACATCGGTAGCTAAGAAACATTCCCCCACCCTCATAACCCATGGTGCTAAAAAAGCCCCTTCCTTTTACTTTGCCAGCAAAACAACTCCCTCCACATTTGATTCTGGGTAAAAGGACAGTTCCAAAGGCAGCTATCTGCGGCAGCTATCTGTTATCCTCCTGCCTAGGATCAAGCCACATCAATGATTATACTCACTCAGGGCTCAAGTGGGTAGTGGCAGTGCCAATGACAGACACCATGGCAGCCAAGACCTCATCTTCCAACAGTACTTTTCTCAGAACTGAGTGTTCCTTCTCTGAAAAATCAACACAAACACACACACACACACACACACACACACACACCATCACCATGCCATGACTGTGGTTCAGATTAGGCCCTGTCATCACCACAGTTCTAGTCAAAATGGCAGCAGTTTCTACCCTGTCCTCTAGTAGTGCTAAGGTCCCCGGCAGCCCTGAGCACCAGCACAACCCCAGAAGCCGGAGTGGCTAACGTGGGCCACAAGTTCTTGAATATTCTGTGCTATCCTTAGGCTGGCAGTGTGGAGAATTAACTAGAGTTAACTATCACAATCTTCTTAACTTCAGGAATATTTTAGTTTTTCCCAAACTTAAAGATCACACATATTTATCATCACGGGTCCTCATTATCACAGCAGCTACCTATAGGAAGCCCCCATAGGTATATACTACGTACTACATTGCCAGGCACCACACATTTTTATTTAATCCTAACTACCCTGTGACGCAGATACTACTCTTTACCTTCCCCTTATAAGCAAGGAACAGAGGCATACAAAGGCTAAGTATCTTCACTTACGTTAACAAGAGGTGGAGTTAAAGCTGGCCAACCAGGTCAGCTTAACTCCAAGGTCTAATTTTTAACTAAACTAATCACATAGCAATTATAGAGAAAAAAGGTATGCATCGTTCTGGTGTTGCTAACACCGGTCAGGTTGGCACCCTTTGCTTGAAGTGAAATCTCACTTTGGGGACAAAGCATTCAAAAGAAGCCTCTGCTGGTACAGAATGTAATACCAGCGATAGCCTCAGGGTGACAGTGCTGCTCAAAACTAGTGGAAAGTTGAGGTCTAGAGGCGGGCTAGCTCCAAGTCTGGGCTGCAGAAAAGTCACCTGGCATGGAAGCCTGCACAGCCAAGGCAAGCAGGCAAGGTACAGCTGTCTGATGGAAATACCAGCAGCTCTCGGGGTCCTGTTGGCATTTTTCTGCCACCTGCTGGAGGCTCTGACAGACGGCAATAACTTCACTGGTTTCTGCAACCATAGTCCCTGTGTGATAAGAAAATATTCTGTCAAGTTTTCTTTTCTTTCTTTTTTTTTTTTAAAGATTTTATTTATTTATTTGACAGACAGAAATCACAAGTAGGCAGAGAGTCAGGCAGAGAGTCAGGCAAAGAGAGGAGGAAGCAGGCTCCTGGCTGAGCAGGGAGCCTGATGCGGGGCTTGATCCCAGGACCTGGGATCATGACCTGAGCCGAAGGCAGAGGATTTAACCCACTGAATCACCCAGGCGCCCCTCTGTCAAGTTTTCTTAAAAGCACTTCCAGGTGTTTCAGATACAGACTATGGGAAAAATAACCAAAGATGAGTGACTAAAGAGTCCAAGAGCATCTTATAAAGAGCCAAGTAACCGTATTCTCTTGCCTGCTCTTTTTCACCTACTCTGATTTTGAAGCAGAACTGGAAGTCAACTCTGCAGGAGAAGCACGCATACATTTTCTCCTTTAGTTTTCAAAACCCCCGGAGAATATCATTTCCCCCATTTCACAGAGGAGGACGTGGAGGCTAAATGAAACTACCAGTAGTTTCCCAGAGTCACAGTAAGTGCAAAGATAGGAGTCAAACCCTGGCCATACTCCTTCTGCTACGTAATGGCTGCTGGAACACCCACTGGCTCTGCCACGAAAAGCTGGCCAGTGCAAAGGCGGGAGCTTAGCAAATTAGTGAGGGCCCATGGTGGGCTTGCATAGGTTCACAGCAGCAACAGCGGCTGTCACTTATGCCTGGAGCAGTGGTGCATAGGAGTTAGCTGGAGACCCTGCTCAAATTTTCATCAGTAGGGCCTGAGATTCTGCACTTCTACCAAGTTCCCAGATGGTGCCCAGGCTGCTGGTTGATGGAACACATTTTGAGTAGCATGGCCCTAGAGTGGTGCTTTTCAATTCTGACTTCACGCTGAAATCACCCGAACTCTCAACAATTCCTGTTGTTCAAGCCCCATCCCTCCTCAGAGACTGACTCAGTTGAACTGAGAGCCCAGGCATCAACATTTTTAATATAGCCACCAATGGGACCACTGGCTTAGAGGCATCAACTCCAAAGCTGCCTACAGTTCCCCATTCAGCCCAGCCCCTTGATGATTATTCCCGGTCGTTACCTTTGTTCATCCGGCAGAGATGCTGTAGCAGCAGAGGCAGGGTCTCCTTGACAATATTGGGATGTGTTGATATAGCCGACAAGGCTTGCAAACAGCGTAGATGCCGGGACTGTTTGGTGGGCTCATCCCTTCTAGATAAATCTAACTCCCCTGAAAGCAACCCAGGAGACATGATTTCACTGTGTGATGGCACGCATGAAAGCCCCAAACATCCCTGGGAAGGGGTGAGCCACAGAGGGTCAGAGACACATACCTTTGTGCAGTTCCTCCGCAAGCTTGGGCACCAGGTGGCTACTGAAGGCTATGGGATAGAGAGCGGCCAGGGCTCCTGATGCTTCCAGTGCTGCCACCCTGCTGGGGCACAGGGCAAATGGGCAAAAGCTGAGGCCTGGCCTATAGTTTCTTGCCTCAGCCTGCCACTAGACAAATTCAGGGGTGCGGGCTCCCAAGCCTGCCTTGCTAAAGAGCAGGACTCAAGTACCTACACCAAGTTGGACAGGACTTTTTAATGGCCTCAAAAGAAAGAAGTCTGGCATATCTCCATTCAGTTGGTAGCCAGAGTCAAACAGAGGGCCCACCTCCCCTAGGGACACTCAAGGGTCAGAAGCACAGAGCCCTGGAACAGCTTGCTCTTCTCATTGCGTTTGATTCTCACCAACTCTGGGAGTCCTCCTCCAGGAAGCTCAGTCTGTACAAGTGACCCACTGCCAGCTCCAAGTCTCCAGAAGAGAGGAGATCTGTGTTAGAAAGAAACACAAACCTCATCATTCTTCCTCTGTAGCCACCACAACCCTTCCCAAAGTCCTATTAGAAATCCTAAACTACGAGGCGCCTGGATGGTTCAGTAGGTTTAGCTGTGGGCTTTGGCTTAGGTGATGATCTCAGAGTCCTGGGATGGAGCCCTGTGTTGTGGGGCTCACCGCTCAGCAGATATCTGCTGGTCTCTCTGCCCCTCCCCCTGCTTATGCACTCTCAAATCTTAAAAAAGAAAAAAAAAATTTTCAAATCACCCACAGTTACATTGAGAACCAGGGAATTAAGGTTGCTCTTCACTGAAGACAGAAAGTCGCAAGGAACAACCAATACCCTTCCTTTTCTCTTTCTCTTAAGTGTACCTGGCTGGGCACCCAAGACTGCGAATGTACGGATGCCAACAAGCTGAAGCTGGGTGCTGGGGTCTGTCAGAGCCATGAACACCAGTGAGCACAGCTGGTCCTTGAAGCCATTCAGCGGCCTTTCATCTAGGGATAGATAAGAGTCCAGGTTAGAGGGGAGCCCTGACTCAGCAGTGATACAAAGACAACTTGGGGCAAGATTCAAAGAACTTAATCCACTGGGTGTCTCCAGGAGGTACACTGGGAAAAAATAAACAGGCCTCATCTGGTGAGTGTTCTCTTGTGCTACAACCTCAGGTCCTCGAGTACTTCTCTGTAGCATTCTTTGCCTACCATCCTTTACAGGAATACAGTGCTCAGCCCAGGACACCACACCTGGAAGGTATCTCACCCTTGTCTTCATAGCTCCATTTCTGGTGCAGCTTCAAGAAACCCAGGATCATTTCAAGGATTGTCCGTCGCTGGTTGCTCTGTAATGTTTTAAGGTGTGTGGGGGTCAAAGAAGATTTTAAAGGATTTCAGTCCTGCTCCTCTCGAAGCAGGGAGAATTACCCTTTTATGTAAGTGTGTCAGAAAGAGAGTGAACAAGGGTACCAGCAACAACTGATCAGAGCAAAACCCAGTATCCACTATCTGGGACAAGCTCAACAATTAGCTCTTCCTGTGAAAGGGATCCTAGCAGAGGTCCCATCATTCCTTCAAAAGATTCTGTTTCCTTACCTGACCATGCTTGTGGAACTGTTCCAGCAGTAAAGGCAACACATTGCTGGTGATGTGGTCACAGGCCCGGGCAGATGCACCTGCAGCTGCCTGCAACAGTTTGGCACTAGGCCACACCAGTTTCATGTCCGGTTCACACAGATGGTGCCTGCAGTCTAGAGAGGCAGCACGTCACAGACCTGGGGAGCAGGCTGAATGCTGCCTGACTCCCCGGCAGACCACAGACATTGAAGACTGAGACCTGGGACAGTTTGCTAGCAGTTACCACTCAAAGTGTTTTCACTTCAAAGTAGGGCTCTAGCACCCAAGTCACTGAACATGGAGGGCTACTCATAAAAGGTCATTGGCCTTAAGGAACTTCTTTCTGTTGTGCTCAACCCCCTTTCTGGCTGCCATGGCCCCATTACCCTGTAGAATGTTGCTAAGGAAGGAGTCAAGGAGGTCCTCAGCATCTGCTCTCAGCACAGAGCGAGACAAACACGCAGTCAGAGAGTGGAGGGCCGCCAGGCCATCGGCCTCCACCCGCTCACTTGCCGTCTGGAACACCTGTCAGGGAGGGATCCCATGGCTACTGAGGTGAGCCTGCACCAGGTGAGAGCCCACCCACCCACTGCCTATTTCCTTTGGGAGGTGGGCTTTGAAAGCCTTTAGGGCAGAGCAATGGAAATTAACACCTACAGTGAGTTTCTTCTCAGCAGGTGTATTTTCACCAAGTCCTTAGTCCCACTAGAATTGATACATGTATTTTTTAAGAAACAGGATAGCAACATGGAGCCGTGGCTGCTGGGATCCCCTTTCCTAACTCTCTTCCTCTGCCCTCCCCCCTTATTAAGTATAGTGCCAGAGGCACCATGACCTATGCTCCTTACCATGGAAGGACAGAAGCGGGCACTACGCAAAAGTGACTGTGTGGGGGCGCCTGGGTGGCTCAGTGGGTTAAAGCCTCTGCCTTTGGCTTAGGTCATGATCCCAGGATCCTGGGATCGAGCCCTGCATCAGGCTCTCTGATCGGCAGGGAGCCTGCCTCCCCCTCTCTCTGTGCCTGCCTCTCTGCCTACTTGTGATTTCTGTCTGTCAAATAAATAAATAAAATCTTAAAAAAAAAAAAAAAAAGTGACTGTGTGCCATCACCAAACAGCTGACCCTATGTAGTGACTTTCTCCCCTGTCATTCAACTAGAAGTATGCCCCCTTACTGGCCTGCAACAGGGAAAAGGACAGGGTGTTAGTTCCCCTCATTCCTGACAACTAGGAGTTAATAGAAGTGAGTTAATCTAATTAACACTCACCTCTCTGCGGATAGAAGCCCAAAGGCTAGGGAGGAAGTCCTTTAGCTCCTTCTGTCCGTACACAGCACAACAAGCATTCTGCCAAGGAAAGTGTAGGTATCAGCTAGCTACACCATTAGACTTCGAGGATATGTGGTTACCTCAGCATAATGGCACCTGAAGGAGCATGGCTCTCAGCAGAACCAGCAGAATTTCCTAAGACTCCAATCAGGTCACAGAAAAATGGGAATTCATCACCCACATCACCTGACTGATGGAAAACAAGCATAAAGAAGGAGCCCTGGGGCACCTGGGTGGCTCAGATGGTTAAGTGTCAGCCTTCGGCTCCGGTCATGATCTCGGGGTCCTGGGATTGAGCCCCACATCGGGCTTCCTGCTTAGTGGGGAGTCTGCTTCTCTCTCTCCCTCACTCATTCTCTCTCTTCCTCAAACGGAATAAATCCAATCTTTTTTTTTTTTTTTTTTTTTAAAAAGGAGCTCTCCTCAGCCTTTCCTTAGCTGCCACTCAGTTACTATTGGACCAGACAGTATGTAGCTGGGAGGGCATTGGGTCAACATTTAGCCCTAGATGCTGGGGATCCCTCTCATGAGGGCCACTGAACTACTCCCTGACCGTGTCTACACTTGTTTAGTACCTCTATATTGTCTAAAAGCAGCTGGACCCTGGACAAAGAGAAATCCCTCACCAGAGTCTGTAGAGAATCCAGCTTGGCACTCAGAATCTCAGAATCCACCTTCTCAATCAGCAGGGGCAGCAGGAACTGTGGGAGAGAAGGAAGAACTGAAGCTTGAGGCAGGTGTATCTTAGCCACTCCAAGGAACCAAGGTCAACTACATCTTTACTACCACCAGTCCCCAGGAGCTAGGGGCTACATGAAAGAGCTACAAAGAGTTGAGTGAGGAGTTGTGACTATAAACCAACCCTCCTGCCAAGCTGTGGCCAGATTCCCAGTTAACCCGAAAAATGAGCTAGTTGGCAACACTACAGGACTTTAGAACGTAGTGCCATATAGGGATTGGATTATTATTTTAAACAAATAATGGTACAGGTTTCAACTTTGAAGATCTGAAGATACTTGCCACATAAGCCTGAAGACACTTGCAGGATCCCATACCCTAAAAATGTATTCTGGATCTTTCTTTTTTCCCCATGTTCTTACTGTTCTTTCTTCAGAACCTTCTCTGGGCAGAGGCTACATACCTAACCTTGGCTAGACCCACCTCGGCAAATCGTGGTGTAGAAGCCAGCACAGCTCGAAGACTCAGGATGAGATCTTCTCTCTGGATACCATGGGGATCATTAGGTGGCTGGAAAAGAAAGGAGGGCCAAGGGTCTGTACAACTCTTCAGACCACCCTTGGACACAGGATTCAACCCAGCAATCCTGAAGAATAGGTGATATTTACACTCAATCGACAGAACAGTGTGACAGGAGGCCCCAGCAGGAAGACATGCTTACACACTCCTTGGGAATTTCTGTCTGTTGGGCATTTATTTTCTATCCGATCTATCATCTTGCCACTCAAGAGAGAAGCACCCTGACTTTCTGGTACCTTACTTTCTTCTCTCTATATATATTGTGACTATATGTTAGTAGACACTATTTTCTCTTTAAAATATATATACATCTATTTTTTTATTATTTACTTATTTTTCTTGTGTTACGTTAGTCACCATAAAATATATCATTAGTTTTTGATACAGTGTTCCAAGATTCATTGTTTATGTACAACACCCAGTGCCTGGATGGTTTTGAACACATGATTTATGATCTTTTTTCCTACTTAATATATTAGGTCAATTGTTCTATGGTATTAAACTATTCTTTCACAACTTTAGGTTTAGTGGCTGATACTATTTCATTGTACAGTTGAGCCAAAATTTACTTAAATAATTCCCCTTTGATGGACATTTCTATTTTTTCACCCTTATAAAAAAAAAGGTATAATTCTGGAAACATAAAAAAGCCGTGATGGTTTCTGTGTCAAAAAGCCAGACTGAAAACATGTATCACATTTTCCTTTTCTTCTTTAGAAGCAACACCAAAAATACAGCAAAGAGATTTTCTTTTAAGACATAAAGCCAGGGTACCTGGGTGGCTCAGTCTGTAAAGCTCAGGTCATGATCTGATCCCAGGGTCCTGGGATTGAGTCCTGCACTGGGCTCCTTGCTTAGCATGGAGGCTGCTTTTCCCTCTCCCCCTCCCCCTGGCTTGTGCTCTCTCTCAAATAAATAAATAAAATCTAAAAAATATATTACTAAAACAAAACATAAAGCTAGGGACACCTGTCTGGGTCAGTTGGTAGAGCATGCAACTCTTGATCTTGGGGTCGTGAGTGCAAGCCCCACACTGGGTACAGAGATTACTTTTTAAAAAAAATTAATTAAAAGTTAAAAAGAAAAGACATAAAGCTATAGGTTGAAGAAAATAGGTTAAGAGGTCCTGGCAATAAAATTTTAGAAGCTGAAAAGCAGATGGGTAAGAAAATGACTCAACAGAGCCAAGACAACAAAATCCTCAGTAGGCTTGGATAAAGCTGAGTAACTACCCGTATACACTTTAGATGTCAAAAAGCTTTGCAATTGGCAGTAACAGGTGCCTTTGGAGTTGGGATTGGGGTTAGAGAAGCAAATCTGACCACCTAGATTGCTTCCCAGCTCCTCCCTTTCTCTGGCAGAATCTGGAGGTTTATTTTTTGGGGAAGATATGACAAACATCTCTAATCTTAGAGATAAAAGTACAGTAGAGGGCCTGAGGAAATAGGGTTCCTGATTCGAAAGAAAGGATAAAGGAATCCCAAGGATGATGAAGAAGGAAGATTCAGTATCTCCTTTGCACTAGGAGTAGGAAGCAACCAGTTGAGATTATATGTATGGTTAAGCATGGTTTTTACATTTTTTAAATTCCAGTGTAGCTTGCAGTGTTAAATTAGTTTCAGGTGTACAATACAGTGATTCAGTGATTCTATATATTACTTGGTGCTCATCAAGATAAGTGTACTCTCAGTCCTCTGATTTTTACATTTTTAAATGGTTTCAGGGAAAAAAATCAAAAGCACTTTTTTTTGGTAAGATTTTATTTGAGAGAGAGAGAGAGAGAGAGAATATGAGTGAAGGGGGGGGAGGGGCTGAGGGAGAGAGAAAGAAGCAGACTCCCTGTTGAATGCAGAGCCTGACATGGTGCTCAATCCCAGGACCCTGAGATCACAACCCAAGCCGGAGGCAGATACATAAACAACTAAGCCACCCAGGCGCCCCCAAAAGAATACTACCTTGTGACACATAAAAATTATACGACATTTAAATTTCCATGCCTAGGGGTGCCTGGGTGGCTCAGTGGGTTAAGCCTCTGCCTTCAGCTCAGGTCATGATCTCAGGGTTCTGGGATCGAGCCCTGCATCAGGCTCTCTGCTCAGCAGGGAGCTGCTTTTCCCCCTCTCTCTGCCTGCCTCTGCCTACTTGTGATCTCTGTCAAATAAATAAAATCTTTAAAAAACAGTAAATTTTCGGGGTGCCTGGGTGGCTCAGTGGGTTAAGCCTCTGCTTTCAGCTCAGGTCATGATCTCAGGGTCCTGGGATCAAGCCCTGCATCGGGCTCTCTGCTCAGCAGGGAGCCTGCTTCCCCACCTCTCTCTCTGCCTGCTTCTCTGCCTGCTTGTGATCTCTGTCTGTCCAATAAATAAATAAAATCTCTAAAAAATAAAAATAAAAAACAATAAATTTTCATGCCTATAGAGTTTTATTGGCAATACAGACACTACGATATTCCAGCATCTATGGCCGTTTGTGTTAGAACAGCAGAGTTGAAGAGTTGAGACGGAAAAGATACAAATTGCAAAGTCTAAAATAGTCACTATCTGGTCCTTTACAGAAAATATGCCCGCCCCTGCTACAGTGAGCACATATGCATAGTGAAAATCAAAGGAACCATCACTTACACTGATACGACCCACTATGATGATGGCATACGGCTAAAAGGGATTGACAGGACCATAAAGAATACTTTCTCAGTGTAACAAAGAGTTACACTAAAGCCAGGTGTGTCATTTTGGTTGGTAAGAACTTTCTGCTTCCCATATAGTCTGAAGTGCAGAAGAACATACAAAAATCTGCTTGAGATGCACCTGGCTGGCTCAGGTAGAGCATGCGATGCTTGATCTTGGGATAGTGAGCTAAAAAAAAAAATCTGCTTGAATAAGAGAAATTGTCCTATCATTATCTAACTTCTTTTTTTGCTTGGAATATCTGAGAAAATGCATAAGCAGTTAGGTGCAGTGATGAGCTCTAAAAGGAAAATGGGTGGCGGCAGAAAAGGGATATAAAAAGGCTTCACGTCCCTATCCTTTACATGTTGAATCAGACTCACTCTATTACCTTTCAAAAAAGTGAATGACATACTCTTTCCTGCCCTAAACCAGCAACTCCACTTTAGGAATTTGTCCTTCATATATACACCGCATATGTATGTGAAATGATACATGCATAGGATATGTAAATTGCATTGCCTGTAACACAAGATTAGTAACATTTATTCCACAGAGGACTAGAAAAATTAATTAGGTATTCCCACTGAAAGGAATACTATGCAGTCATAATGAATAAAGAACTAATTTATTTACTGATACAGAGTATTCTCTCAAGGTATACTAAAGTGAAAAAGGCCAAGTACAGAAGTGTATTCATATGCTGCCACTGGGAAGTGTAGGGGAGCATTTGCTTTTATATGGATGAAAAGCTCTATAAAATACAGACATAATTGATAAAAACTGGTTGACAACAGAGAATGAAATGACGGTAGACATATTTTTCACCTTTTTACACCATTTAGATTTTGGATCCTATAAACGTATTATCTTTTCAAAACAAACAAAAAAGCAAGAACAGAGAAACCTGGTGGCCTGATAAAGAGCTTTTGAGATTTCAAAAGACAAAAGTTCTTCTGAGTTAGAAGTAGTGAAGACCACGACAGAAGAGATGAAGAGAATTTTAGAAGAGAGGTGGCCCCAACAACCATGATGTCACCTAGAATAAGCTGGGAAGCAACTCCCTGTGGCAAAGATGGCTGTGTAACTTTAAAAACACTAAAAGTTGGGCGCCTGGGTGGCTCAGTGGGTTAAAGCCTCTGCTTTCGGCTCAGGTCATGATCCCAGGGTCCTGGGATCGAGGCCCGCATCGGGCTCTCTGCTCTGCAGGGAGCCTGCTTCCACCTCTCTCTCTGCCTGCCTCTCTGCCTACTTGTGATCTCTGTCTGACAAATAAATAAATAAAAATCTTTAAAAAAAAAACAAAACAAAACACTAAAAGTCAATACTCAGATGTTATCTGGTGTGCTGTGATTTAACTCCTTTCATTTCTTTGAAACCACTAACACTTGCAGTACACATACCCATGCCTATCCATACAGTGGTAAGACTCTTGAGTTTTTGAAAGTAGAAGGGATATCAAGATGCAGAGTGGGAGGAAGGCCCAAGGGGGTCAGAGCATGCTGTATATGCTGTGCTCAACTGGGTCTTCTTTGTTTTGTCAATTTGTTTCTTCTGCCTGAGATCATCCCTCAGACTCCAGGATTATATCCTACCATTCCTCGAAAACCAAATGAAATCCCGTCTTATCTGTGAAATCCTTCCTGACTACTGTAGCTCACACTGAACTCGGTCTTCTCTGAACAGCTATACCACCACTCGTTTTGGTCCCAAATCCTGTATTTTTACTTAAATGTTTCAGTCTTTAAGGGCAGGAGCCACATTTTACAATCCTGTAGCCCTCACCACTAAGCACACTGTTAAGGAGTTTAAGGAGCCCCCAGATACCCATTGAATTGAATCCTTCCTCTGATGGCAAATGCCTCTCCAGTGCCCAGTTTACTAAAATGTAACCTCATGAGGGCAGGGATTGTCTCCTTTGTTCATTGCTGTCCCTTCAGTGCCTAGATAACTGGACCTGACTCACAGGAGGACTCAAGGATACTCAAATGAATCAATGAACAAATGAATGAACGAATAAAAGGGGTTACTTACAGGGGTAAAATCAATAGGGAAGTAACACGACGTCACTTCAAACAACTCCTCCACAAAGGGCCCTAAGGTAACAGAGAAACAATGAGATCAACTTATAATTTTCACTCATCTGACATGCCCTAACCAGCTAATTCAAGGCTATATGGACGTACCCAGGCTATAGTCCCTGGAGATGAGGTCATGGACAATGCGGAAAGCCACCAGAAGATTTCGAGGATCCTTTTCCCCATCCATTACCTGGATGAAGCCAAAGGTGAAGTCAGCTCCAAGGCCCTTCAGCTCTGGGGAGGAAAGAATAGGTCACTACCCTCCCTTGAGATAGAAAGCTGGGCTTTCTTCTGGCTTGTGTTCTCCCTCTACTATCGCTATCCCACCTTTGCTGCCTCCCAGAGCAGATATTTTTTGTTTTCCTATTCCAAGAGAACACAGTAAAGAAGAGATGTGTATCAATATATAACTGTTAGAAGTAAGAATTTAAAATATTAGCCCAAACTCTACCGTTCCTTTACTTGGGAATGAGTGGACCTCTCAGTTCCCCTTCAGAGTGTTAGGTCTCCTATATGACTTCCAGGCTAAACATGAGTCCTGGTAATGGGGTAAAAAAGGATGTGCTTGCTTTTCAGACTTGCCAAAGAGCCCTGCCTCTTACCTTCTTCACGGGTTTGCATGAAGTTGGTGATGATACTGTAGACTGTGTGTCGGTCCACCTGCAGCAGAGACTTGGGGGTGGAAGAGACCGGAACTAAGTAAAGAAAGTGCTCAAAGAATATCTAAGCGGACAAAACTACTTCCTGCTTCACTATCTCTAAGTGGACAGTGTTCTTTATACAAACAGAAGATGAACCTAAGAAGAAATGCAGAGAAAGGATATGGCTATTGGCCTAGCAGTTACAGCAGTGGGGCCAATCACCAAAACCTGTCTGCTTTACTTTCTTCATGTGTGAGAGGACACAGGTCAGACATAATGGCCTGGCTCCTTCTCTACATAGAGTAACAAGGACTAGCATGTAAACCTGGTCAAAGACCTTAAAAAGTTCAGGACTTAGAAGGCAGTAGTTTTTTTGTCACCTAATCCTTATCATATATGTCAGAGCTGGAAGACAGAGAATATAAAAGTGACCGTCTTCACTCACCTGGACGTGGACTTCCTGGAAGATAGCTTTAAGCACAGAGACAGCCAGCCCTGGAGGCAGGGCCACGCACAGGCTCTGGGGGGAGAAGAGATGTGTGAGCATGGAGGGAACTCTAGCCTTGAAGATAATCCCAAAAGAGGTCTAATTAGCTACAGTGGGAAACACAACATCCAGGTTTAGGAAACTGTGCTAACAGTGTGAAATGTGGTCCCTTTTCTCAATCTGATTAGTTCTCTGCAGCTCCTTCCACTCTGGTTCTGAATTCCAGTACCCCCAGAATATTTTTACTCTCTAGACTACAAACAGAAGTGAAGTTAGCTGACACTAGTTTAGTCCCACATTTGGGCATTTGCTCCTCAGCACTTGGGAGTCTCTCCCCCTAAAAGGACAAGGACAGAATTCACTGGAAAAGGGATTCTGCAAACAAAGTATGTAATGAAAAAGGAGAACTCACAAGTGCCCTCAAACCTTGCAGGACAGATGGGATCACAAGATGATGGTCCTTCAGCCGGTTCTCATAAAACAGGATCAGGTGTACCACTGCACAGACCAGAAATGTAGCCATTATTTTACACAGACTCCTTTCTAAAGTCTGTAAAGGCTGTTCCTGTTTGGGCTTCACTACAAATTTTCTCCTTCACTAACAGATAGGTCCCTGCCCTCCCATTAGAAGGTGCCTTGGTTAGGAAAATATGTGAACATCTTTTATTATCCATTCTCATGTAAGTCCACAGTTGAACCCACTTTTACCCCAGAACTTCCTTTCTACAGGACTGGAGTTGGCAAACCTTCTCAAAGGGTCAGAGAGTAAATATCTTAGGCTTGCAGGAAAAAGTATCAGTCACAACCACTCAACTTGCTGTAACATAAAAGCAACATAAACAGGAGGTAAATAAATGGGTGCAGCTATAGGCTAATAAAACTTTATTTATAAAAACAGGTTGTGGTTTGCCTACTATGCTATAGAAGAAAACTAAGTCGTTGGCTTTTTTCCTTGAGACTTCAAAGCATTACATATTTTTTCACTCCATCTAAGAAGCACTATTTTGTCCATTTTACAGAGAGGGAAAAAGACACTGAAAAAAAATGTCCAAGGCTACATTTGAAATCCCAGTGTCTTCAGTCCCAATTCTTATCATTTCTGCCACATATACCAGTGAGGAATGAAGATGCTGAATTAGTAGTCCACAGATTCCTTGTGTCCTCCCTTCTTTCCTCCCTCCCTGTAAAGCTGGCTTGAATAGACAAGGAAGGCCTTGGCTCAGCAATCCAGGAAGACACTCCTACTAGTGATACCAGTACCTTCCTTCTCCAGGAGCAAGGACTGACACTGGAGTAGCACCTGTGACAGAAGCTGGATTCCTCGTGCCCGAGTTCGGGGTTCTGGATTTTCTAGAGAAGACCTGGGGGAAAGTAAGGGTAGAGAGAGCCTGACATAATCCTGTTTATACCTTTTAAAAAAAAAATTATTTTATTTATTTAGGGGAGAGAGAGAGTACACGCACATATGAGTGGGAGGAGAGAATCTTAAGCTAACTCCCTGCTAAGCATGGAGTCTGACATAGGGCTCAGCCTCACCACCCTGAGATCATGACCTGAACTGAAATCAAGAGTCAGACGTTCAACTGACAGAGCCACAGAGGAGCCCCACGTTTGTTTGTTTTTTAAGTAGGTGGAGCCCAACACAGTGCCTGAACTCAAAACACTGAGATCACAACCTGAGCTGAGATCAAGAGTCGGATACTCAACTGAGCTACCCAGGTGCCCCACCAAACTTTTGAAGGAATAAGTATTTTGAAATTAGTCACACTCACCCTTTGGGCATAGAAGCCAGCCCAGGAAGGTATTCTGTAGGTGCCTAGTGTTACTAGATAATAGTAAAGCCAGAGCCTAAAGAGCCAATCCTCAGATGGAGCTGGCATTCATTAGAGGCTCATCTGACACCACAGCCAACAGAAGGATCCATCTCTAGGCACTGACTGGGCATTGGGCTTACTCTTACACAATAGTGACATTCCTCTGAGACAGAGCTTAGCAGCTACCCACAGAGCTCAACAGATGATGGGCAGCTGCAACTTACACCAAAACAGAGAATAAATACATTACTGCTAAGGGAAAAATGCTGACAGCAACCAAGGTCTTAGGGGGAAAAAATTCTTTATAACTGGAAGTTTATAAAGTAAGATGCTCAGAATAAAGGTTTTAACTATTTAAGATTGTTGAATGGGAAAACCTGGACTGAGCCAATAAGGTGATTTATTTTAAAATAGCTCTTATATAGATTACATTTAAACATACTAGAAGAAATCTAACTGTAATTGTATGTAGTAGAAGATCTCTGAAAGAGAGCAGACCAGGACATTTGACTGAAATCTCAAGGATAAGGATATCTGTAACTAGAAATAAAGGGGCAAAAATAAAATCACCCTTGACAGGATCCCTAAAATAGGATCTTGTCAAAGGACCCTATTCAGAAGTAGAAAACTGTGCATTTAAAAATGGACCAAGGGGCGCCTGGGTGGCTCAGCTGGTTGATCGACTGCCTTGGCTCAGGTCATGATCCCAGACTTCCAGGATCGAGTCCCGCATCGGGCTCCCAGCTCCTTGGGAAGTCTGCTTCTCCCTCTGAACTTCTCCTCTCTCGTACTCTCTCTCACTCATTCTCTCTCAAATAAATAAATAAAATCTTTAAAAAAAAAAAAAAAGGACCAAGGTACACAAATGCTCATAGCAGCATTATTCAGAATACCCCAAATTTGGAAACAACCCATAACTAGCACGGGATGAACTGTTGAACAAAATGTGGTATATTCATCTAACAGATTATTTTTCAGCAAGAAATGAAGTACTCACAAGAGATACAACAGGGATAAACTCTGAAAACATTATGCTAAGTTAAAGTAACCAGTCACAAAGATTACATGTTGTATGTTTCTGTTTATATGAAATTTTGAAAACTGGCAAATCCACAGAGGTAGAAAGTAAATTAGTGGTTGCCAGGGCCTGAGCTGAGGAGGGAATACTGACTGCTAATGGGCATGGAGTTTCTTTCTGAGGCAATAAAAATGTTCTAAAATTGATTGAAGTAAGGGTTGCACAAATCTGTGAATACACAAAAAATGGACTTTGTAATATATGAATTCTATATATCATATATAAAAATTGATATGAATTACATATTTAAATTATATATATCATATATATAAAGCTGTTTTTTTTTTAATGGACAAAGACCACGTGTGCAGAAAGGCCAAGTGGTCTCTTATGTGGGAAAGATGCATAATAGTGACCTACATTCCACCCCACCCTCCCAATTTTCTAGTTTTCTGCTTCAGAAGACAAGCTGGCTGTTAACAGTTAACAATGTTTGCAAACAAGACTTGTCAATTTAGATGATCTACCAAGTATAAAACAGGAGAAAAGCAGACATCAGACTACAAGAACATACTTCCTCTGGTATTTGGATATCTGGTTTTAATCCTGATTTTCCAGCTGTTTCCCCTAATGCTTTTCCTACAATGAGGATGTGGGGCAAAGTCAGCTTCCTGGCAACTCCCCAGGCAGAGCCCAGCAGCAGCTCTGAGTCAGAGCCATGCTGACCAGAATCCCAGGGGGCAGGTGGGTCTTCTGAGAAGCACAGGAGGAATCCCAGCTCTACTTAACAGTTGATGGCCTTCAACCACCCATCTCACCCCACACCTGTGGGCTGATCCAGAAACTTCCAACACTTCCTCAGGAACTTTAGTCAGGTGGCATAAAACTTATTTCAGGACAAACACAGGCTTAGATTGAAGTACTGATAAGAAAGGGGGGGTGTTGGGCTACAGAGGAGAAATTCAGGACCAGTCAGCCCCAGGAAAGCAGGAGTGTACAAAATAACCTTTCAGAGTGCACAGGCAGGGTTAGAGAAGGGCGCTCAACAACAGAGGCTCTTACCCAAGGGCTTCCACCACTTGCAACACTGTATAGCTTCCAGATTTCACATCTAGAGGAAACAAAAGAAAAAACATGAAAAAACAAAACGCAGTCTTAGGGTTCAAAGGCTCTAATTACCAATGTATCCGCCTACCCTAGGGTTTGTACCTTGGGGCCAACTATTCTTGCCAAAAGCCCCTTCTACATGAGAGGTATTACTAAAACACTTCAAACATGCCACTTCAACTGTAAAAACTATAAAGGAAATAAACATATCATTTGTAGATATGATTGTATACCTTGAAAATCCAGGAGAAATAATTGAAACAAGTAAAATAATTCAAAAGGGTTGCTGGGTACAAAATTAATATTCTGAAATTAAGAACCCTCACATATACATATATACACACAATACCCTGTAAAATGGTCTCAAGAAAAAAAAAAACTTATATATCATAGCAAAAAAAAAAAAAAAAAAAAAAAAGGAGGGGAGCAGGGAGAAAAACACCTAGATATAAACTAAAAAAAAAGAAAAGAAAAGAAAAGATCTGAATAGTGAAAACTTTAAAGCACCAGTGAAGATTAACAAAAGAAAATTTGAACAAATCAAAAGCATGTCATATTCATGAAAGACTCCAAGATGATATACCTCCCAAAATAATTTTAAGATAATCCCTGTAAAAATACTGGTAGAAGTTTTATTTTGGGAGGGACTAAATAAGCTTATTCTAAAGTTAAAGTGCAAAAAATAACATAATTAGGCAAATTCTGAAAGAGTAATTCTGGGGGCAGGAGGGAAGGTGGAGCCTCCAGATACTAAAAAATTGTTATAAAGTCACAATAACTAAATTAGTGTGTACTTTTTTGTGTGGGTACTTTTGAATATACTTTAAGATTTCTAGAGCAAGGGCGCCTGGGTGGCTCAGTGGGTTAAGCCGCTGCCTTCGGCTCAGGTCATGATCTCAGAGTCCTGGGATCGAGTCCCGCATCGGGCTCTCTGCTCAGCAGGGAGCGTGCTTCCTCCTCTCTCTCTCTCTCTCTCTCTGCCTACTTGTAATCTCTCTCTGTCAAATAAATAAATAAAATCTTTTAAAAAAACAAACAAAAAAAAGATTTCTAGAGCAAAAGTGAAAAAACAAAAGACAACCAGTATAGTATGAGTTCATATTTAAACAAAGAAATCAAGGGTACAAAAATAGAATAAAGTCCAGAAAGAGATACAAATGTATATTTTTCCTATTTCAATTCTATTCAATCCTACTTCAATTAATAGGAAAAAACAGACTATTCAACAAATGGTGCTGGAATGATTAGGTAAATATTTGGGAAAAAAATCTTGGCTAAAAATAATTCATCAGGGCACTTGGGTGGCTCAGTGGGTTGAGGCCTCTGCCTTCGGCTCAGGTCATGATCCCAGGGTCCTGGGATTGAGCCCCGCATCAGGCTCTCTGCTCTGCAGGGAGCCTGCTTCCTCCCCTCTCTCTGCCTGCCTCTCTGCCTACTTGTAATCTCTCTCTCTGTCAAATAAATAAATAAATAAATAAAATCTTTAAGAAAAAAGTCATTCATCAAAGTAAACTTTTCAAATGGATTAAAAAAAAGATATGAGAAAATTCCCAAGTATAACATAGAACTCAGAAGCCTTAATTAAGGAAAAAAAAAAAAAAAGACTAGTTAAAATCAGCTACATTAAAAAAAAAGTGGACTTTCTGCAGGGCAAAAACAAACAAAAATACATCATAAGACCAACTGGGAAAACGTATTTGCAATTCTTGTAACAAAGGGCTTTTTTGACAACATATAAAGAGCTTCTACAAATCAATGAGAAAAAGATCAACAAGGAGATGAATGAATAAAGAAGATGTGTCACACGCACACGCACACACACACACACAGGAATATTACTCAGCCATCAAAAAATGAAATCTTGCCATTTGCAATGACATGGATGCAACTAGAGGGTATTATGCTAAGCAACGTAAGTCAATCAGAGAAAGACAATTATATGACTTCACTCACTTGTGGAATTTAAGAAAGAAAACAGAAGAGCAGGGGAAGGGAGAGAAAAATAAAACAAAAAATCAGAGAGGGAGATAAATCCAAAGAGACTCTTAATTATAGGAAATAGAGAGGGGCGCCTGGTTTGCTCAGTTAAGCATCTGCCTTCCACTTAGGTCATGATTCCAAGATCCTGGAATTGAGCTCCTCTTCAGGTTCCCTGCTCAGTGGGGAGTGTGCTTCGCCCTCTCCCTCTGCCCCTCTCCCCAGCTCATGTTCTGTCTCAAATAAATAAATAAAATCTTAAAAAGAAAAGAAAAGAAAAGAAACCGCGTGAGGGTTGCTGGAGAGGAAAAGGGTGGGGGGATGGGGTGACTTTGGTGGTAGGCAGTAGGGAGGGCATGTGATATAATGAGCACTGGGTATTATAAACCCAGCGAATATGAATTACTGAACTCTACCTCTGAAACTAAGAACATACTATATATTTTAAAAGGAATTTTAAAATGGACAAAAAAAAAATGAACCTGCTTTCTACAGAAGATCCCCATATTCACTCCAGAAATGCAAATTAAACTATATAAAAACTTTGTATTTAACATACTAGATTGGCAGAGATTAAAAAAAACTTTGTAACACACCCATGATTTGTGAAGGTATGCAGAAACAGGCAGTCTTCTATATTGCAGGTAGAGTATAAACTGGCACAAACCCTTTAGGGAGGGCAATTTGACAATGTCTTTAATAAAAATTACAAGTGTACATATGCTTTAATCCAGGGAATCTTCTAAAAATTTATCCCATATACTTGTAAAAGTGCAAAATAATGCATGTAAAGGTTATTCATTACAGAGTTACTTATAACAGCAAATAACTTCAAACAACAAATGGCCATCAGTAAGAAACCAGTTAAATAGGGGTGCTTGGGTGGCTCACTTGTTTGAGCATCTGCCTTTTGCTCCAGGCATGATCCCGGAGTCTCAGAATGGAGCACCACATCCAGCTCCCTGCCTAGCAAGGAGCCTGCTTCTCCCTCTGCTCCACACCCTGCTTGTGTTCTCATTCACTCTGTCTCTCTCTCTCAAATAAATAAATGAATAAGTAGGTAATCTTGGAAGGAAAGAAGGGTTAGATAAATTATAGTATATCAATACAATGGAATTCTCTGCAGCCAGTTAGAAAAATAACCTATGAACGACTGAATGTGTGTGTGCACACACACTGATAATGGGACATGTCTAAAGGTAGGGCAGTGTACATTAATAGTATATAAATATTACTAAGTACGCAGCATTGTTTTTAATGGGAGGGAGGGTTGTTTCTATTTGCATTCAATCATTCATTCATTCACTTAGAAGATAAAAGGAACTAGTAATATTGGTTGTCTCTAAGGAGGGACATTGAATAGCTCGGGGGCTGAGAGGTGTTTTTTTAAAAAACAGATGTTTGATTATGGAATAATTTTAGAATTAGAGATTAGCATTGGTATATGACTATTAAACTCTAGGCTGTATTTAGATTTTACCAGTTTTTCCACTTATGTCATTTTTCTGTCTCAGGACCCAGTTAAGGATACCACATCGCAATTAGCCATCGTAAATTTTTGGTCTCCTCTGGTCTGTGAAAATTTCTCAGTCTTTTTCTTTATGACCTTGATATCCCAAAGAAGTACTTTACGGAATGTCCCTGAATTTGGGTGTATTGGATGTCTTCCTCATGTTTAGACTGGGATCATGCGTTTCCAGAAGAATAGCAAAGAGGTGACGTGCCCTTCTCATCTTATATCATACCATACCAGGAGTACAAAATATCAGTAAGACTTACTGGTCAATTTAACTCTGACCGTTTGGTCAAGGTAGTGTCAGCCACGTCTCTGCACTATATAGTTATTATTTTATTATAGTTATTATTCCTTTCTCATGCTTTTTTTTTTAAAGATTTTATTTATTTATTTGACAGAGAGAGATCACAAGTAGGCAGAGAAAGAGGAGGAAGCAGGCTCCCTGCTGGGCAGAGAGCCTGATGTGGGGCTCAATCCCCAAACCCTGAGATCCTGATCTGAGTCTTAACCCACTGAGCCACCCAGGCGCCCCTCTCAGGCTCTCTTCTTTGGAAAGGAGTCACTTAGCTCCACTTAACACTCACGGGGGAAGCAGAAGTTAAGCTCCACTTCCTAAAAGTATCTATATACCTACCTACATTATGTGGAGTTATTCCGTAAGGAAGATTCATTTCTTTTCCCCATTTATTTATTCACTCATTTATTTTACATCAGCATAGACTAATGTATATTTACACTTCAGGTTATAATCCAATACGAGGTTATTTTACTGTCCAAAATCATTCGATCTTTAATGGGGAGGTTTTTTGGGTTGTCTCTTGTCCCATCCTTTTATTTGTTTATTTTTATAAAGTTTTATTGAAATACAGCCAGCCCATTATCTATCTATCTATCTTCCTTCCTTTCTTTTTTTTTCTTTAAAGTAATCTCTGCATCTAGCATGGGGCTTTATTTAATTCATGACCCCAAGATCTGGAGTCATATGCTCTACCAACTAAGCCAGCCAGATGCCTTATCATTTTATTTTTTAAGTACTTTCTTATTTTTTTAGCACTACAAAATACTACTGGCTCATCCTGTAATTTCTTTGTTCCAGCTGTAGAATTCACTTTTTCTTCAAGAAGCCTTAGTTCCTTTTATTGGGAAATGGTATTACAAACCAAGATCTGGGTGTGCTTGGGATACCACTGCTCCTAGGCCCTCCTTAGAGAGAGCTGGGAAATATATATAACATATTAACCTATGTTTACATAAGTATCTTTCATTATTTTTCTATCCATATATATATATATATATATATATATTTTTTTTTTTTTAATATGTGGGAATAGCGAGATCAGTTTTTTTTTTTTAAAAGATTTTTATTTATTTATTTATTTATTTGACAGATCACAAGTAGGCAGTCAGAGAGAGAGGAGGAAGCAGGCTCCCCACTGAGCGGAGAGCCTGATGCAGGACTCGATCCCAGGACTCTGGGATCATGACCTGAGCCGAAGGCAGAGGCTTTAACCCACTGAGCCAGCGAGGTGCCCCTATCCATATATATTAAAGTAAACATAAAATCATATTAAAGTCTCCAGCTCTAATTCAGGACCACAGGGTCCATTCTAGCCTCCCTTCTTACTTCTTTTCTATCTTATTTGTAATTTTTCTCTCTGACAGTGAGAAATCTGGTTCCTATTATCTAACTTTTATTCGTTTTTCAACCTAGTATAGCTATAAATTATTTTCAGAATTGTCAACCTCTGTGAGAAACAGATTTAGAAGTAAAGTGCAGCATTTGTCTTTAGCCTTACAGTTTCCTGCCTTTAGTGAGGATACATTAGATACTAGTAATACAGTAGATTCATTTGTCACAGTGTGCATTCCACGTTGAGACAGAAGGGAGACTTTTCTGTGTATCGTTTTGTACCTTTTAAATGTTGCACCATGTGAATATATTACTTATTTTTTTTTAAGATTTTATTGATTTATTTGAGAAAGAGTACACCTGAGCAAGAGAGTGAGAGAGAGCATGAGCAGCGGGGAGGGACAGAGGGAGAAGCAGACTCCCCACTGAGCAGTGAGGCTGATGTAGGCCTGATCCCAGGACCCCAGGATCATAGCCCGAGCCGAAGGCAGACTCTTAACTGACTGAGCCACCCAGGTGTTCCATATTATTTATTTTTTAAAATACATTTTTTTAAAAAAGTAAGCTCCATGCCCAGCGTGGAGCCCAGTGTGGGGCTTGAGCTCACGACCCTGAGATCAAGACCTGAGCTGAGATCAAGAGTCAGATGCTTAACAGACTGAGCTACCCAGGCATCCCTTTAAAATACAGCTCAGCAGGGAGCCTGCTTGTCCCTCTCTCTCTGCCTGCTTCTCTGCCTACTTGTGATCTCTCTTTCTCTGTCAAATAAATAAATAAATAAATACATTATTAACAATACAACAATAATTCACATAGATCCACCAGGACCATCTTGGGATATAGTCTCAAGAAAGAAACAAAGAGTAAGAGGTTAGCAATCTTCCTAAGGGTTTGACTAAAATAGAGGAGTTCTAGCTCAATAAGGTGTGGCAATCAGGGAATTACTTCCAGCAGCCTTTGCTGGGTCCCGGGCCCACCTAACTCCAAATGCTGGACCTAACAAGTTAGCTCTCACCAACACCAGACTTTAGCTAGAGTCAAGAGGCTTGAGAAAACTCCTTAAGTCTGTGGTCTCAGAACAAAGCTGCGAGCAGAACTGGGTAGAGGCTCACTCTAGTACTAGAGTAAGTCCAAACTGACTGAGAGAAGGAGTGCTGTCTAGTCAGGATTCATAGCTCGTGACTGGCACCAATTTAGACCTCAGGCACTCTTAGCCCTGCTCGTGCCAGGGTGTGGAAGGCCCAGCTGCTGCCCCTGCTCCTGAGAAAGAGCCAAGGGAAAAAATGTGCAGGCTTTAGGGTGGGGGAAGGGAAAACAGCCAGACTAACAGGACAAACCAAGGAACTGACAGTTGGGCTCTGTACCCAATTCCTTAATGGCAACATTGAAGTGAATGGAGATACTAATTTCTGGGTTATACACTATAAAAAAGTATTGCACAATTTAGGAAGGTGGAAAAGGGTATCTTTTGGAATGTCTTGGCCAAACAAAGTGCAAGAAACTCTACTGAAAACCCTACCTAAACACTAAATTAGTGTTTAGTAGTGGCCACAGAGGTAGCAATTGTGCTTAGGAAGCTATAGAGGACTGACAACTGTTACTAGCAAAGAACATCACTGAATCATCATTGTTCTCCAGCAAAGTCTTTTGTGGATGCTTGTCTAGTGTCCACTGTTGGAAATACCTAAGTGCTATAAAACAAGGACCTGACTAATAAGCCCCACTCAGTTGCCTCTAATTTTTTCATTAAAAATGAGGTATAATTTACATATAGTGAAATGCACAGATATTAACAGTATAACTTGATGAGTTTTAGCAAACATACACCCTGAGTAATCAATACCCCAATCAAGATGTGAACTATTTTCACCACTGGACAAAGTTCCCCCACATCCCTTACTAGTCAATTTCCTCTCCTACAGATTACCTCAAATTTGATAAATAAAAGACTTCTTCATCATGAAGTATACAGCACTATGAAACAGGCTGCCTTTAAAAAAAAAAATTATTAATTTATTTATTTGACAGAGAGAGAGAGAGAGAGAGATCACAAGTAGGCAGCAAGGCAGGCAGAGAGAGAGGGGGAAGCAGGCTCCCCACCAAGCAGAGAGCCCGACGTGGGGCTCGATCCCAGGACCCCGACACCATGACCCGAGCTGAAGGCAGAGGCCCAACCCAGTGAGCCACCCAGGCGCCCCAACAGGCTGCTTTTAATTACAAATAAAAAAAATAATAATAATTACAAATAAACCCCCATCTGTATAGGATTCCTCGAATCCCAGTACATGGGTGAACCCTCCTGGCAGAACCTTTGGTCTGCACTTTTTATAAGGATCCTGTCTTGAATTAATGCAGCACAAACATAAAAGACAGGTGAAGTATAAAAGTAATATAAAATCAGGAAAAAATAAAGAGCTATTGTATTAGCTGTATAGCTGTTACAGAATAATAAATGAGAAAAAGGAAAATGGTGAGTATGGTGGCAAAAAACTAGAATCAGTATTCTGAGGATGTTTTCACAAAGGTAACTAAATGTAACACTTTATTCTAGTTCTGTTGACTCTACCTCAGAAATGTCTTTTTTTAAAGATTTATTTGAAGAATTTATTTATTATGCACGTGTGCATGCAGGGAGGAGGGGCAAAGAGAAAGGGAGAGAGAGTCTCAACTGGACTCTGCGCTAAGCATAGGGCTAGATATGGGACTCAGTCTAATGACCCTGAGATCAGGACCTGAGCCAAAAAGAGGCACTCAACCAACTGCACCACCCAGGTGCCTCAGAAATGTCTTTTAAATATGACCCTTCCCTTTCATCCTTATAACCAGACTATGTAACAACAATCCTCTGCTTTTTGGAGTACTAAAAAAAAAACGTCCTGGAATTTATAGATACCGGTGATGGTTGTGGAACACCATGAATGTTAAAAGCCAATTAACTATAGTCTTAAAATGGTTAAAGTGAATTTTACCTCAATTTTTAATTTTTTTTTTAAATTTGACACAGAGAGAGAGATCACAAGTAGGCAAAGAGGCAGGCAGAGAGAGAGGGAGAAGCAGGCTCCCTGCTGAGCAGAGAGCCCGATACAGGGCTCGATGCCAGTATCTGAGATCATGACCTGGGCTGAAGGCAGAGGCCCAACCCACTGAGCCACCCAGGTGCCCCATTACCTCAATTTTTTAAAAAGGCCTTTTAATTCATCCACATTCTACCTAGAATTACCTCCCTAAAGTGCACAATTACTTCTCTGTCCACCAAAATCTCCTTTTGCTCCTTACTGCCTAAGACCTGAATCCTTGGCTTGATGTCCTTCACGATTTAGCCCCCAAATCACCTCTAGCTTCACCTTTTGTCATGACTCCTATCATTCAGTCACATGTCCCAACATATCAAGCTCTTCCATATCCTTAATCCTATAAATGTTTGCATGGTTTGAAATGCCTCTTTCCGGCCTTCGTCAAAATTCAATTTTTCAAGACCCAGCTAAAATGTTAACTCTTTTGTGAAGCCCTCCTTGGTTCCCAAAATCAAATAATACCCTACTGTGTTTCTCCTTAACTTTAACAAAACTGTCATGTGTATTTGTTTTCATTTATTCATTCAACATTTATTAAGCACCTATCATAAATCAGGTACTGGGTTAGGCCTGGAGACAGAAATACAGACAGAGAGCTCATAAGGAACCCAGCAGAAAGACCTTTAAAACAATCATAGCATTAACAAGCTCAGTGTTACCATAGTGATATAAACAGAGACTTACTTAGCATAAAAAAGGAATAAAATTCCTGGGTTTATGAACCATCCATCACTAACTTTAAGTGATTCATTCTCTTAACACTGTAAGTTCTCCCAAATAAAAAAATACCTGAATATCTGGAAATATCGTTAATTATGCACTTGGACTCCTGGGATAAAAGAAGCTAATAAGGAGTTAATTTTCCTAAAGGTAGTCTCACTGGCATTAAGGAAAAACAAGCGTAAGTTCCTTTCCCTACATAAGTACACCTAAGTTTTTCCAGTGTGTCCAAGATTTACTCTAAAAATGGAGCTACCAGCACCTCCTAACTACCCACACTTCCCTCAGCAGGGCACCAGTTCATGTGGAACACTGAGGAGTCATCAAAGAAGTATTTATATGAGACTGACAAATGCACAATCAGACCTCTGTCTGATGGAGTTGCAGCCTCTTGAGAATCTGGAGCAGCCAAAGGAGGAAGGGGGAAGGATGTGAAGGAGCAGGAGACAGAAAAATCCCAATCAGTTCTAATCAAGCTCTCAAAATGCCTTTTCTGCTGAGGATGCCACAGACATTTCTCAGAACTGTTTTATTGTTGCTTAACAGTCTTTTGGTTTCAGGAATAGTGGTCTCCCACGAAAGTGGGAAAATACAATAAAGACCAAAATGAAGGAAAATCCAAATAAGGAAGGAAAAGGAAAGGAAGAAAATTTATATCTATCAAGATGTCCAAACCTCACACTCTTCAAAATCAGCTTCCTTCCCACCCTCCATTTTTGGACAAAGAACTTCTTTTGCTCATCCTTAGGCTCAAAAGCTTGGGGTCATCTTGGAGTCCTCCTCCTCCTTCAAGCCCTGTAACTACTTAGGCCTCAAATTCCACAGATTCTTCCTTCAACATCTCTCATTCCATTCACTTACACAGCTTTTTACTGCATACTTACTTATGCTAGTCTCCAGGAGACTTGGGTGGTAGGCATAGGATAGGATATGGAGAGAGATACAGAAAAGCTACTAAACAAGTCTTCTAATAAATGAGGGCTTATGAACAAGTCTGCTAATAAGTGCTAATAAATGAGTGGTTGAGAAATAAATACAAAGATTTTGAAGTGTGAGATGATGTCTGGCTAGAGTAATCAGGAAACACTTGGGGGGCAGGCAGTGAGCTCTCAAGCTGGGTCTTGAATCTGAGGTCTAACTTTAGTAAAATGGAGTTAGCAAAAGGAAGTGGGAAGGAAAACACTCAGGGAATAGCAAATCCAGGCAGCTGCCTGGCACTGAAGGTCCAGGAGGGGACTGGTGAGAATAAGGGCTGGGGCCAGGTAGTGGCAACCTTTGAATTCTAGAATGAAAAGTCTTAAACCCTGAGACCCCTTGGTAGCTCAGTTGGTTAAGCATCTGCCTTAGATTCAGGTCATGATCCCAGGGTCCTGGGATCGGGCCCAGCATCAAGCCTGGCATTGGGCACCCTGCTCAGCGGAGAGTCTGCTTCTCTTCTCCCTCTGACTGCCACTCCACCTGCTTAGGCTCTGTCAAATAAATAAAAAAAATTTTTTTTCTTATGTCTTTAACCCTTAGCCTACTGGGTCATTTCTCTTCCATCATTTGTACCTTTACACCTGACACCTACTTTCTTCAGGAACTCCACAGCAAAGGTGCAAAACAAAGCTGGTCATAGCTGCCTGTGATTACAGGGTGTTCCTTCTGCATTTACAATTTGTAGGACATGCTGCTGCTGTGAGAGGCTGAATAGAAAGCTGGTCGCTTTAGTGCTAACAAAACTAGACTCATGCTGGATTAGAAAGCACATCTTATTCTGGGAATGCTTCAAAACTCTGTCAGCCTTCAAAACCTTAACTAGGGCTGTGATCTCAGATTGAGAAAATCAATTTAATCCTTCTCAAATTTGCTTTCATTATATGACTCCCTTGCTCAAGGATCTACAATGATTTTTATTACCTACAATAGCTCATTCAAATCCCTCTGCCTGGAATCCAAGGTTATGCATAATCCAACTCCACCAAACCTTTTCAACTTTATGTTACTACCAACCTCCTTTCCTAGTCAAGAGGGCTAAATTACAACAGGGCTAATGTTACAGTCTTAGTTGAGCTGAGTTAAATTTAAACTAGACAACAGTCTAGGTCATTTTTTTCAGGCATAAAAAATAATAAATTTTACAAAGGTATTTATAGTACTTGGCAGTCCTTATCCATGCTGTCAAGTGTGTTTTGAATTTGAAAATTCCAAAATTATTGTTCATTATGTAATAAATGTGAAAGAATAGTTACAAATGGCATTGCTATAACAGTAGGGGGTAGGCGGGTGCATTTTTCAAAATCAGTGAACGTTACACTTAAGATTGTACACTTCACTGAATATAAATTGTACACCAAAATAAACTATAAACAAGCTCTAGTTAATAATACACCTACCAAAGCATTTAGGAGGAAGTGTACTGATAGCCGCAATCTAAATAGACGGAAAGATATCCGACAAAGCAAGTTATATTAAAATGTTAATGGTAGTTTAGGTGGTGTGTGTAGGTGTGCCTGTTATGAAATTCTCCACTGTTATGTTTGAAAATTTTCAAAATAAAACACTGGGGAAAATGGCATTGATAACGTACCATATAAAGCTGTAAGAAGTTCAAAATTTGGTAGAATGACAGCATCAGGCTTTTGCTCTTTGATGCTTCCTTGCCACCTTGCACATATCCCATACAACCCCTTTTTAGATGTGATAATACTATTTGTTTGCATGGTTGACTTTCCCACCACAGTAAAAGTTCTTGGTGGGCACAGATTGAGTCTGATCTGTATTTATATTCCTATTGCTTTGTATCATGTTTGGAGAAAAATATGTGTTCAATAATGGTGGGATGACTGAATGAAAGTGGAACTGCTAAGGACCAAAGTACTATATTTTCTCACAGATTCACTTTATTCATTTCTCACATTTCTAAAAGTTAAGATGTTCAATTTTCAAGAGAAATGTCTTTTACTTTTTCCCAAGCACGCAAAATTCCACAAACAGACAAAACGCATTTGTATTCACGAGATAATTTCGTATTCTATTACATAAACAAGTCTGAAGGCCTCCTAACATCAACTTTTTAGATTTTTTTTTTTTTCCCTAAAGAGTGAAGTCTCTGACTCCCAAGGAAATCTGGAATTTGTTTTACTCAAATCCTAGATAAGCTGTGAGAACTGAGAGATCCCTGAACTGGTCAAAAGCAGGAAACTGGAGATCGGGGAAAAGATAAAAACAAACACCACATAAAAAAGTCACGAAGCAAATTAATCAAGAACTTTACCAAGAAACGGAGGGAAAGTCTTAAGGAGCATACACTAGACATCTCAAACTCCCCCCTCACCCAAGACTGGCTTCTCCCCTCCTCTTTCCTCTGACAGCCAGTCAGAGATCGCGCCGCGCGGCCACCCCCAACATGCCACGCGACTAGAGCTGATGCCGCGGAAGACGCTGCTTCTCACGTCAACCTCCGCCAAACAATGTGGTTTAGCGGCGGGAGTACCAGGTTCTGGACCGGAGGACCTGGGGCTGAGTCCCAGCTGCACCCCCTGCCTGATGTGCGAGTCTCTTGCCCTCTCCGGGCTTCAGTTTCCTCATCTGTGACTCGGTAATGACTCTCTAACCCCAGCTGGAGCACAGAGTGACTGTCTACTAAGATGAGTGGCGTAAAGGCACTTTAAGGAAGATGCAAGCGACTCTCCATTTGTTACGGCTCTTAAGCATGCGGTGCTCACAACCAGCCCCAGACCCATCTCTCAAAGTCACCGCTGTTCCTCACTCCCTTCCCGCCCGGCGGCTGTACTGAGGCCGCCCCCTCTTGTCGGCCCCATGCGGAAGCCGCACGGCGCCGTCCGCCATACCTGCAGCCACTTGGTCAGCGGGGCCCTCCTGCTGACCCATGACGAAGTCGTGCACGAGGCCCCACAGTGCGCCCGTAGGCGCCACCGCCTCCAGAGCGGCGGCGGCGGCCATGACGCGAACCAGAGACCGTGGGAGGGGAAGTGGGCGGTGGCACGGGACGGGCCTCTGAGCGCACGCGCCTCCTGAGCCAATCGCCTGGTTAAGGTTAAAGAGGCGGGGCGCTTCCCTGGATCACGTGCCTGCCGGCTCCTGGCCAGGCAGTTCCAGGGAGAGATGGAACGGTCCCTCCCCGAGGGGCGGGGCTTGGGAGTCGGGGCGGTGGCGCGGGCAGGGAAGGCGGCTGCTGGGCACGCAGCCGGGGGCCATTGAGGGCGAATAATTCCCCGCCCGGCTACCCGGGAGACGGGTGGCGGGGCGGGTACCTGGCTGGGTGGGGCCAAGGGGCGGTACATACCCTGGGGGAAGCCAATGAGAAAATCAGGCCCGGCCCGAGGGGGCGGTGCTGTCGGTCACATGCGCACCTGGGGCGGGTGGCGGCGGAGGCGCGGGCACAGCGAGCAGGCGGCCGGGAGCGGGGCCGGGCTGGGGCGGGGTTAGGCAGGTGAGTGACAGGCTCCGGGGGGCAGGCCCCAGCTGGGAGCCCCGAGCGAGCAGGGAGTAGCTGCGGAGGTGCCCGCCCCCTCTCTCCGCCCCTCCAGCGGAGCTGGTCTCCGGCCGGGCACCGTCGCGGGCCCCCCTGGCCCGGCCACCTGGGACTGTGCTGGGGAATTGGCCCCCTCCCTAACTCCCCTCGCCCGCAAAGTTTGTGGCGAAGCCGGCGCCCGGGCAGAGCGCGCCCCCGGGGGGAAGATCGAGGAGCGCCTGATGCGGGGAGGCAGGAGCCGTTGACCCGGGACGTCGCCGTCCGGGGCAGAAGCGCGGAGCAGCCGACCAGCCCGCCGCCTCCGGTGCATGGGGCCCGACTGAAGAGCCAGCATGGGCAACTGCGTGGGGAGACAGCGCCGGGAGAGGCCGGCCGCCCCGGGACACCCCCGCAAGCGAGCAGGTAACGACGAGGAAGGGAGCAGGGCCACGGGCGCCTGGCCAGTTGTCCCCCTCCTCGCCCGAGCGCTGGGCTTCCCAAGCGACCTCCCACGGCTCCTGGCGCCTGGGTTTCCCAGATGGCTGTTCTGGAGCCAGACGGGGGCCCGCTCCCCAGCCCTGGTGGCCGGGGGAGCCGAGTTGGGGCAACTGCGAGAGCTGACCCGGCTGCGAGCCCAACTCGCTCCAACTGGGAAGCTCCGAGTGGGGGTGGGGGCGGGGGCAGGAAATGTTTGCAGACCGCAGCGGGGCCGGCGGAGGGGAGGGGGGCCCGGGACGGGGGCGCCGCTGGTCTGGCAGCCGGGTCGGGGTCGGAGGCTGGCCCGTCGGGGCACGGCGCGGGCGGCCAGTTGTCCCCAGAACTCGGAGCGAGCGAGAACTGTCGCTCTTCCAGAGACTGTCTGTGTCATTATCGGGCTGCAGATCGTGTCTGCCGGAATCCAACTGGCAAAAGCAGCGCAGGACTCTGGGAAAGAAATCTTTATTTTTCCCGCAGGGCTTTTTAGAGCCTCCCGGCTGTCTAGAGTCTAGAAAAGGTGGGGTGTGGGGTGGGAATCGCGCTTGGGTTTGTTGGGATCCTTCCCAGCCTTGGGGATGGGATCTGCTCCTTGGTGATCCGCGAGGGCCGGGCAGCGTCTTCTCACTTTCTTGGTACACTCCTCCAATACTGGCGCTTCGCCCTGGGAAGAGGTCTGGCGTTCGTTTCCCCGGGTCTTGTACTCACTTCCTTCTCTGAGGGTGTTGCAAGGACCTTCTGAGAATGATAAAAATCGTATACTTTAGAGTTGAAAGGGACCTTCAAAACTTGTCCAGATAGATCAGGAGTCCAGATAGACCTAACTCCTCCTCTCTTTGTAGAAGCCCTGATACAGAGAGGTTGAACAACTTGCCCAAAGACACACAGCTAGTTAGTAGTGTAGCTGGGGCTAGATCGCAGTCTCCTCTTCCACTCAGTTGCTACATATCCCTTTATTTAAGAGGAGCCACAGGCATAGTTGTTAATGAAGTGGAAACTCTAGTTGGAATTTCCTGTGTCCTTTGACACCGAAGGTGTGTTGCTTGGGTTGTGGACACTGGGAAGGAAGATGAGGGGAAAAGTGGGGGAAGCAGAGAAGGATGTCTGTGTGGTGGACAGGATGACTTGTGGAAGAAGAAACATGTTTTTCTGGGGTGGAGGGAGGAGGTAAATTTAACACTGGAAAACCTTTTGGCAGCCCTGGCCATTCTGAGGAAAGTTGATTCTTTGACCCAAGGGCTTTCTTTCTTTCATTCATTCATTTATTCAATGACTATTTATTATTTATGTGCTCAGTCCACATGATTGATTTTGTAGCATTTTTCACTGGTGACAACTCTCTCATACTTGAAACTCCCCCCCCCTTCCTTTCTCCATGTTTGATTATCCTGGTTTGGTTTAGTTTTGTTTTCTCTGATCACTGCAGCTCACTATCACATCACCTCCTAGCTGTGTACACACCCATGGTTCAGTTTGACATTCTTTTTTTTTCCCCCCTCTCCTACTCCCTCCCAGAGAAATTATATTCAGTCCCACAACTATATCCACTGGGAAGACCTGTACACTGTATCTTCAACTATTATCTGTCAAACTCCAGACTCGCATCAGTAAATGCCCACTGGACACGCTGATGTAGTTATTCTCAGATTCAACACTTCTAAAAGCAAGCTCTGCATCTCTCCCCTCAGCCAACTTCCCTTTACTCTTCCATTCTTGCAGCTGCCTAACTTGATACTTTGGAGATGTCTTTCTGCTGACTTTCTCTGCCTCCCAGCCCATCAGCCACTGGGACCTGCTGGTTCTTCCTTGGAAAGTCGTACAAACCTGCCCCTTCCACTCTGCTTCACTCCCTTGTCATCTCAAGTTCAACTCACCTCCCAAGCTGAACTTAGTTTCCCACCAAAGGCAAGTTCATCTTCAGTCATTCACCCAATGCCTGCACACTGTTCCCCCCCCTCCCCGAAGATGTTTGTTAAATTAACCTGTTTCGAGCCCTATAATTCTATGTTTAGGAATTTTTTTTAACAGTCTTTTTTTTTTTTTTTTAAAGTAAATTCTACACCCAGCATGGGGCTTGAACTCATAACCGCAAGATCAAGAGTTGTGTGTTCTACTGACTGAGCCAGCCACGTGCCCCTGTTTAGAAATCTTTTCACACCTCTCCAGTTCTGTAAGAACTTTAACTTTCAAGGCTGTTCAGTTTGGTCAGTCCTTTTTTAAGGGGTGATTTCTTTCTGTTCCCTGAATTAAGGCCACCAGTGTTTGCACTTTGCCATTCCCCTCCCCTTCTTATCAAGAGCCTTTCTTCCTTTCAAGATTCGTCTCAAATCCCGTATCTTTCCAGAAGCACATTGCCTGACAATTCCAACTCCCCCCCTTTCTGAGAACTCATGCAGACACATTATGCCACTTACTTAACAATTATCTTCTCCATATTATTAGTCATTTCTTTGATGTTTACAGTCTTGTATCAGCAACTACCCTGCAAGCCTTGAGGACCTGGGTTCTGTCTTATCCTTATGTGTCTGTCTCTCACACTCGCTCATCTAGCCGTACATGTACACATATGCTTGTGCACACACACACACTCAGTACTTAGCACAATTACTTATACAGAGGAAGCACTCAATATTTGTTGATTTTAGAACGTTAGCCCGACTATATCTTAGCATCTGAATTTTTCATGTAAATATTTTACTGAAGTATATATCTGCATTTTTTTTTCCTGCTAGTGTATCATTTTTTCAGTTCCATAGGTCCCCCTATGAATAGCTTTATTCATAAAGTCCAAAGCCAAGGGGAACTCTGTAGGATGACAAGTTTGGTATGAGGGAAGGAATCCTTCTTAACTTCACAGCGTGCACCTGGCATTCCTATAACATCTGCAGCTTACCCTTTGACAAAGACATAGTTTGATGTTGTAACACTAATGCCTAAAAATCCCCAGCTCCCCTGGTAACTCTTACCTTTCCTTTGCCGCTGGTGTAATGGGAAGAAACCACCAATAGAGAGCTAGAACTTGAGTTCTAGTCCCGGGTCTGTGGCTGGGTGACCCTGGGCAAGTCCGCAAACCTCTCTCGGGTCGCACTTTCAGTATCTCAGAAAGGGGTGGACTTGTACTAGATCATCAGAGCTGTTTCATCATCTTCACAAAGACAACTGTTCAAAACTGCGAAGTTATTGAGTTGAAATCCTATGCCCTGTTATGTCACCCTTTGGCCTTAGTTATGTCTTCCTAATCACTTGGCAGGTAAAGTGGAGACATGATGCCCATTAGTCAGGGCATCTAGCCTAGCTAGAAAGTTTGTGATTATCATTCTTTTTTCTTTTTTAAAGATTTTATTTATTTATTTGACAGACAGAGATCACAAGTAGGCAGAGAGGCAGGCAGAGAGAGAGGGGGAAGCAGGCTCCTTGCTGAGCAGAGAGCCCAATGCGGGGCTTGATCCCAGGACCCTGAGATCATGACCTGAGCCGAAGGCAGAGGCTTTAACCCACTGAGCCACCCAGGCACTCCTCTTTTTAATTTTTTAACTGTTATTCCTAGTGTATCCCCAGAAGGACTATGTTCCCCCTTCAGGTGCTGGGTGGCCCTTACACGCTTCAAAGAATACTTGGGGATTGGGTGCCTGGGTGGCTCAGTGGGTTAAGCCGCTGCCTTCGGCTCAGGTCATGATCTTGGGGTCCTGGGATCAAGTCCCGCATCAGGCTCTCTGCTCAGCAGGGAGCCTGCTTCCCTCTCTCTCTCTGCCTGCCTCTCTGTCTACTTGTGATCTCTCTCTGTCAAACAAATAAATAAAATCTTAAAAAAAAAAAAAAAAGAATACTTGGGGATTTACTCATTTAGGGGGCTCCCCCTGCCGGCACATATACCCTGAGTAGATCTATCTTTGCCCCTGCCATGGGTAAGGCAGGCCCTCCCCCAGTCACCCCAGGGAGAAAGCAAGGTGGTAGAACAGGCAAGTCTCTTGCCCAGCTCCACCCTTTGAGAATGTGGCAGGGCTGAAACCCAACTATCTGACTCTTCGATGTGCCAGGAGTATCCACTTACGTTCTGGAATCTCAAGCCTGGTGCGGACAGACTCAGGGCCCTGTTTTGAGCTGGTTGGGCTTGGCGTTGTAGTTGCAAGAGAGTCGCTTCTCATTGTGTGGGCTGCTGTGGCTATTCTTGAGGGAGTAATTGAGCAACTTCTCCATTTGCCCAGTAAATATTTACTGAGTGCCAAGCACCTTGCTGGCTGTGAAAGGACATGGTCCTTGGCCACATGGAGCTTACAATTTAGGGGTGGGGGAGATAATAAACATACTCATGCATATTACACGTGATCATACGTGTATGATAACACATACAACAATGTATTGCTATACAGCTGGTGATTCCCACATTCATAATTTCAACCCATCCTCTTCAGCTCTAGCCTTGTATGTTCTGCTGGTACTCACCACATTTGATGTATAAAGGGCTTCTCAGTTTAGCATGTCCAGAACAAAAGGAACCTGCAACTCCCCACCCCCGACCCCGCTCCTCCCTGAGTCTTCCCATCTATCAATGTGATTTTGTCCTTCCAGTTACCCCGGCCCCCAAAACCTTGAGTCATCCCTGACACCTCCCCTTTCTGTCAGTCCCACATCCATTTAATCAATAGATCCTATCGGCTTTGCCCTAAATATATCCAGAACCTGAGTCTCTTCATCTTCACCACTTTAGCCCTGGCCTAAGCTACCATCGGCCTCTTAACTGACCTTCCTGCTTCCTCTCGTCTCCTGACAGACTGTTTTCATCACAGCAGCCAGGGTGAGGCTGCGAACTGTAAGTCAGATTTTGTTACTCCTTTGTCCCTGATCTCATTCAGAGTCCTTGTGTTGCCTACAAGACCCAATATGATTTCACCAGCTTACCTTTAAGCTGTCTTGTGCTCTTCATGGCCTGTTCCACCCCCCGATACCTGAATGGGTCCCTCCCTTGGTCTGCCTCCTCCACATCCCCTCAAGCCTTTCTCCTCAGTGAGGCCCTCCCAGGCCATCCTTTGAAAAATGGGTGCCATTCCCTGTAGTACTTGCTGTCAGCATTATCTGTCCCTCCTCCCCCATTTTATTTTTCTCCATGGCTGTTACCATCTTCTGGCATTGGCCACTTCCCCTACTGCCGAGGGGTCAGAGAATTTTATTTGTTTGCTCCCTGTTACATAGAGCAGTGCCTCACATACAATAGGTGCTTAATAAGTCTTTGTTGGATGAAGCTACTGTGTCTAGCAGAGTTGGGAAGGTCTACAGAAAGGCAGGAAAGAGCAGCCCTGATTGCTCTCCTGTGCGGTGGGTGTTAGGGCACACATCTAAGTAAGGGCACTTCGGTGCAACTTCACAGTGCTGTGTTCTGTTCCTGACACTGGCTTCGCTCTCATCCCAGGCCTGGCTAAGGTCTCAGATACCTGGGACAGAATTCCCTCTGGTTTGGGAACCTCTTGCTAGGAGACACCCGGGCTAGAGCAGCAGAGGAGAGTCAAGTCCCCTAACCAGGCAATAGCACTTTCTTGATGTTTTATGTCCTTGCATGCATCTGAGAGTGGACCCCTGTCCCAGACACACATGGTATTCCTAGTGTGGGGATGGGGTTATCTAACAGACTGGGAAGCAGGAAGGTGGGTGCTGTGGATTCCAGGCCTCTCTCTACCGAGCAACTTGCTGAGGAATTTTTAGAATCATAGCATTTTAGAACTGAAAGGAACTTAAAGTTTTCTTTAACCTCTTTTTCTTTTCCAGCTATTAAAAAGAGAATAAAGGTATATCTACTCCCTGCCGAGTTCACAGAAATGTGGTGCAACCTATATAGGAACTGTATGGGCTCCTTCAAGTTTTGAGTATGTTGGGGTCAAGACATTGTAGGGAAGGGCTCAAGGTCAAGTGTGTTTAAGAGGGAAGAGGTCTATTCTCTCTGCCCCTTTCTGCCCCTTTCCTGAATGGTGATCTTGGGCAAGTCACTCGTTTTGTGCTCGGTTGATTCTCTTTTTAAAAAATGTTAGTATTTCCAGTTTACTTCAGGAAGATGTTATGGGGATAAAATAAACTAAGGCTGTTTTTGAATTTACTTTCGTGACTGTGTGGTCTGCTCAAATGTCAGGTCCCAGCCCAGATCCTCATCTGCCATTGGTGGGAAATAAGGCCTTGGTTCTCTGCTTCTTCCTAACAGTGTGTGTGACTTTGATCTATCTGAGCCTCAGTTTCCCGGTTCATACAATGGGATGACTGCTACCCTGCCCACCTCCCAGAGAGGGTTTAAGAAGCAAATGAGCTCTGATGAAAGGAGATTTTGTGAACTCCTAAAGTTTCTATTATCCTAGCCACAGGATTTTTACACACAAAAACCATAGCCAGTGATTTTCCCCACCAGATCATTGAAGCTTACTCTTTTTTTTAAAGAGCAAAACTATAAAAGAAATGTTTAAAAACTATTTTTGGATGGGAATCTTTCTGAAATGGATGATAAGCTTCTAAGCAAAGTGTACTGAGCATGAATAGCCTCCTCTTTGCGACTCAGGGGTGTGGAGTTCAGACCTGTATGTACAAAGCACCTGCTTGGCGGAGGTGGGGACCACAAAAGCTTCTTTCTGTCAAAAGCCTTTATTTCTGAACGAAGCGAGGGTGAACGGAAGAAAATTGCTGAGGGAGAACCCATTCCACCGTGGCCCGGCTCACGGTCCCAGGCAGCACTGGGGTGGGGAAGTTCTTGATTCCTGCTCTGGGCTCTGAATGAGAACAGCATCCTGCCTGGTCCACAATTGTGCTCACAACAGGGTGAGGCCTCTGGGCTTCTGAACCTGTAGGGCAGTGGGCCCTGCACTAAATGGTGTCCGGCTGCTGTGCTTTCGGGCTTCCCATTTCCACCTATAATCGGTCTTCTCCCTAGTAGCAGTCACCTTTTTTTCATTTCCCCACTTAAAGAGCACATGCTTGGATACACGTGACATAACTCAGGTATATCGCTGTGCACACTTCGTACCTTCACACTGCCGTGCAGCCATCCCCACCATCCATCTCTACAAGTTTTTCCTCCTTCCCAGCGGAAACTCTGTCCCCATTAAACCAGGCTCCTCGTTCTTCCCTCCCCCAGCCCCCAGTGGCCACCAGTCTGCTTCCTGTCTCTATGACTTTGACCACTCTCAGCACCTCAAGTAACTGGAGTGAAGCAATATTTGAACTTCTGCATTAGGCTTATTTCACCTAGTGTGATATCTTCAAGGTTCGTCCGTGATGTAGCACATGTCAGAATTCTCTTCCTTTTTAAGGCTGAATAGCTTTCCATTGTATGTCTCCACCACATCTTGTTCGTTCATCTGTCAGTGGACACTTGGGCTGCTTCCACCTTTTGGCTGTTGTGAGTAGTGCTCCTGTGAACATGGGTGTACAAATCTGGTTGAGTGCCTGCTTTCGGTTCTGTTGTGTATATATCCAGAAGTGGAATTGCTGGATCATATGTTCACTCTAGGTATAATTTTTTGAGGAATTGCCCTTCTGTTTTCCTCAGTGGCTGTACCATTATACATTCCCCCCAGCAGTGGACAAGAGTTCCAGTCTCTTCACATCCTCACCAAAAATGCTTTTTACTTTCTGGTTTTTGTTTTGTTTCATTTGCTTTTTTTTTTTTTCCTTGCCTTTTTTTTAAATATATTTTACCTATTTATTTGAGAGAGGAAGAACACAAGCAATGGAAGGGGCAGAGAGAGAAGGAGAAACAGACTTCCCACTGAGTGGGGAGCCCAACACAAGGCTTGATCCCAAGACCCCGAGATCATGACCTGAACTGAAGGCAGACGTTTGACTGAGCCACCCAGGTGCCCCTGCCATCTTACTGGGTGTGAAGTGACACCTGATCATAGTGGTCACTTCATAAGATTCCATCTACGGGGCTCAGATAGCAGCCCCTCCCATTTCCTGGGGAAACAGACAGTTGGGATTGTTAGAATTGTACCTAGAGAAGGAGTAGATGAGCTCATAGTAAAGCCTGAGGGGCCCTAGAGGGAGGGAAGTCCAGGAGCTTGGATGGGTGGGTTCTTTGACATCTTTTTTTTGGTCAGTCAGAATTTGGCTTACTTCTGGGTTTCTAATTAGATGGTCAATGGTGCGGATAGATGGATGGATGGATGGATGGATGGATGGATGGGGCTTCCAGTTTACCGAAGCAGATCTGTGTTATAATTCATCAGACTCCCAGAGAATATTGACACTGTCTTACTTGGGGTGCACACCAATTTTTTTAACCCCGTTTTGCATGTGAGAGATGTAGGACTGTGGTTCAGATGGGAGCTCGTAGGGTTGGCAGTCACATGGCAACATGGGGAGTTTGTCTGCTGCTCAAAGCCATGAACTCTCTGTTGGGGGTCAAGATCTCCCTGCTTACTGAGCCCACGGGGAAGAGGTACCAAGCTCAGTGTGCATGCATACCTCTGACCATCCCCAGCCCCTCAACCCATGTCCCTTATTGTGAGGAAAGGGGCTGTAGCATCTTCTGCAGGGTTTGGGGTGAGGGGACGAAAATGGCTTCTCATTTGTACCTGTCTTTTCAGGGAGGCTGGCACCAGAGTCCAACCGAGGCAGCCAGCTGGTGACCAAGTGGCCCAGATCTTAGAGGACTCAGAGTTTTGTTGTTTTAGGGCTGGAAGAGACACACTTGGCAGCAGCTCACCTTTCCTTGGTGTTTACCGTGTGCCAGGAGCATCACGTGCAGTATCTTGGCTAATCCTCACCACCGTCCTATGGGTGGACACTATTATCACCTTTTTACAGATGAAGAAATTGAGCCCTAGAAAAGTAATGTCTCCTGCCTGAGGCCATGCAGGTTGTAAACAGCAGAGCCAGGACTGGAACCCAAGTGGTTTCATCTTGGAGCAAGGTTTTGGCTCTTGTGTAGTTTATCTACTCTGGGCAGGAGAAAGAGAACACATGTTTTTCATATTTAAAGTGAGTTTATCATCGGCTCTGTCAGGCAATCATCTCATTTGATTGTCCCCATTTTACCTATGGGAATATTTCTACCCATTTTACATATGAGAAAGCTGATGTTCAGGAAAGTAAATCAGTTCCGGTGGTTCCTGAGGCTGAGGAGAGGCAGTGCTAGAACTCAGATTAAGTGGTTTTACTCAAATTCTGGTGCTCAGAGCTCATTCTATTGTGGTGCCTTCACCCACCTCTGTGAAAAGGAGCCAGAAATCCGCTATAAAGCCTGCAAAGCTCCAAGAACTGCAGCCACTCTGCTCCCCTCTCCTTGCTGTTCCCTCCTCCTTTAATGTCCCATCCCCCAAACTGCAGCCTCTGCACCCCAGAGCCACATGAGTCCATTGTTCTGGATCAAGCACTTGGCACTTAGTAGATGCTCAATAAATTTTTGTTGAATGTTGTTTGAGGGTTGAGTGTGCTGGAAGGGGTAGAATCTCAGCCAAGATTGCATTCCTAAAGAGAAATACAAGTAGAATGCAAATACCATTGTTTCCTCCTCCTTCTCCAGAATGAACTTCTACTTTCCAACTCCCAGATGCCAGGGACTTGAAGAAAAGAATGCCCTGGCTCTGCAGACTTTGAATTATTCCAAGATTCCCAAGGGAAAAGAGGAACCAGAGCCCTGTTAGCAAAGTGCTTGCCGGATCAGGTGTCATTCTTTGTAATTAATAAGACTAGTGGTTTCTTGCTTTGTTCAGCATTTTGTAGTTTTTAAAGTGCTTTCACAGGTATTATACATGATTTTTTCCCCCGCAAACATCCTCTTAGGTAGGCAGGGCGGGGATCATTTTTCTCATTTTGTGGGTGAGGATATTGAGATTTAGTGAGGTTGCCGAGCTTCCCAAGGTTATTGACAGGTAAGTGGTTGAGAGGTAGAAACCACTAGAGGTGATGGCTCCACTGCTTTCTCCCTGTGGTGAGAAAGCCTCAGTTCAAAGCCTCAGTTTCCACATCTGTAAGATGGGGACAAGAGCAGGGTCATTCAGGGTAATCAAGGGCTCCATCATGCAAGTGGTGATGTGTGTGAAGTGATGAGCACTGTGTCCACACCCAGCAAATGGCAGTGGGTTGTTAATAACAATAACCAAAGCCAAGTTCATGGTTACTTTGGGGACGTGTATTCTGTTGACTCTTGGTCAGCCCAGAGTGTTGGGAAGAGCAGAATGTAGCCTCCCCTTACCCCACCTTGGAAATCTGCTTCGGGCCACTCTGTGGCCCTTCCCCTGAAATTGGAGTGTATAGCAAAGGCTGACCATGAGGTTTTTTTAAAAAAGTTTTATTTATTTTACTTTACAGAGAGAGAGAGAGTGTGCATGCATGCATAGATTTATGTAGGCGGGTGGGGGGAGGGCAGAGAGTGAGAAACACAAGCAGACTCCCCACTAAGCAGGAAGCCATCTCACAACCCTGAGCCTGTGACCTGAGCTGAAAACCAAGAGTTGGCTGCTGAACTAACTGAACCACCCAGGTGCCCCCTGACCGTGAATTTCTTTTGATTTGCAAAACCTAGGATCTTCTAAACAGGGCATTTACAAGATACCATTTTTCTTTTCGTAGTGGATAATTAGGACAATATGACGAGTATTTTGTTCATTTAATATTCGTTTGCATTTCATTATTCCAGCTCCTCCAGCTCATTAACTATGTGACCTTGGGCAAGTTATTTCAGGTTTTTGGACCTCACTTTCCTCATCTGTAAAATGAAGATAACAGTACCTACTCTGTGGAGTTGTCATGAAGATTAAATGAGTTAATGCACAAAACATCCTTAGAATGGTGCCTGGGACATACTAAAATACTCAGTAAATGGCAGTTACTATTATCACCATGCCTGGCACTGTAAGCCACTGTCCCCAACCTTCCTTTTCCCCCACAAGTTGAGATGTAAGGCCAGTGACGTTCCTACGCAGGACCTAGCTTCCGCTGTATACCGGGGTTATCTACCATTCTTGTAATTCCACTCATTTATTCAGGAAAGCAAATTGAAAGCAAGTTGCACAAGAGTGATATTATTATAGAGATAGCCTTGACTCTAGCTTCATTTTTTAAAAAATGTGAACCTTTCACAAAAACTCCAGAACTCTTGTTAGTTACAAATCTCTTTCCTCCACCCCTCCGCCCACCCCCTGACATACTCTGGCTGATTCCAGCAACACCCAGTGCCTACTTTTCTGGGCTGTCTCAAAACAGATACAAACATTCCTTGCTCTGTAGGTGAAGGCTGGGGAGTGCCCTCAGTGTGCTGTGGCTCATCTTCAGCTTGGCAGAACATCTCTGGGTCTGCTGGGGCGTCCTTCCTGGAGCCTGGCACATTTCTCTAATATGCGTTGTCAACTGCAGACACCTCCTTCGTGAACTTTCTTGGAAAGTGATCAACATCCACAGCAGAGCCCTTTTCTGCACTTGATATACAGTGCCCTGCAACTTGGTTAAAAAAAAAAACAGGTGTTTTATAGTTATGATACACTATACTTTATTAAGCACCAATTGTGGGGCAGGCACTGCTTTAGGTACTTTTACACACATCTCATCCAGTGTCCCTGATAAATCACTGAGAGGTTGTCCTCAATTTAGGGGAGAGGTTTAGTGATACTAACTACTGTGTGCAGGGTCACACAGTGAGAAATGGAAGATTTGGGATTCCGGACCACTGTTGTAGATTCCCAGCTCGGAGTGCCTTCCATGCAATGCCTACCTCGTCAATTTCAGCCGAGGGCTCTCTGGGCCCTAAACAGGTGTGGCTGGTTTATTGATGTCATTGCCTCCCATGAGTAGCAAATAGTTTGCTGCTGCCAGTTCCTGCACTACACACCCTGAATGTGCCAGAAAGTGCACTTCTTGGGACCACCAAACCTTTATGCGTTTGTCCCCCCTGCCTCCTTTCCCTTGCCCCATGCAGTATCTCCGAAACATACCACACTGTCCTCTCTAATGTGGGATATCACTCATGGGATTGATTTTTTTACTTAGTGAATGCACTGTGTTCCCCCAAAATAGACTGTCATGTGACATGGGTGTTTTCATTTCTCAAGATCTCACATCACCGAATCAGTACCATTTATTATCATCATAGAAATCAGTACCATTTATTAACCTACCATGCATGCATTCAACACCCTATAAGATCTTTGACACCAGCATCTTCCATTTTCACATCAGCCCTATAAGGTAGGTATAATCACTTGCATTCTTCCAGAGGAAAAAACTGAGGCTCAGGGAGGTTAAGACCCTTGCTGACAAAAGTGGAGGAACTGCTGTTTGAATCCTCTTAGTTTTATCCCAGGGACTTATATCTTAAGCACTATGGGAAATTGCCTCCAAATGTTTAGTACATGTCCTGGGCACTGGGTTAGGTACCAGGCAGAGCAGAGTTGGTTCCTTTCCTCCATGAGCTCACGGAGTGATGAACCCAGTATTACTGGAGCTTCTGTGATTGGGTTTCCTTTTTTCGAAACCTGTTTCCATCTGGCCGCATCCTAGTGGGCAGATCCATGGCACACAGTGCCAAAGGTCCATGGGGAGCTGGTGATGCTCTGTACTGCAGGGTTTATGTCCCTGGTGTCTCTGCTCTTTGTCCTTCTTCCCTCTCTGCTGTCACAGCAGGTTCACGGAACAAGCTCACCTGGTCTCGCCCACCATTGTACTCCTGTTTGTGGCATGTACTGTACTGGCTGCTGAGGAGAAGGGAGGCCTTACTTGGCTGGAAACTTACTGCTACTATGGCTTTTTATAAGGCCCCAAATAATTTTTTGAAAAACATCCACATGGTGCCTGCGTTGTTATCTAGGCCCTCTCCCCGAGGAACAGGATGGGCAGTCTTTGGAGTCAGTGGGTAAAAAGAGAGCTATACTGGGCCCTTTCATCTGCAGCTGACCCCTCCTCTTTGAAGCTGAGCCTAGCTCTGTCTTGCTGTGACATGTGTCCCATGGAAGATCCAGGGCCTGGATGTCTTGTGTACTGCTGACCATCAAGTACTCGTACTGCAGCCTTACACAGAGGTGTGTAAGTCGCCTGCCACATTTGACCACCCCTTGGGCATTTACGCCAAGGGCCCTGGCCCACAGGAAGTGTCCAAGGAGAGAGTTCAGCCTACTGGTCCTATTCTCCATCGTCCAATGCTAGTTTAGGTATGGATGGATGGGGACCTGTTTTATAGGCTGGGCCTGGGGCCTCTCAGGTTTAGAGATGAAATGATCTATTTTTCAAAAAGCTGTGGGGTTGGTAGGCATGCTCAGGATCTTTCCTTCCTTTCAGAAGAGAATTGGCACTAATAAGGAATTCAGCTGGAAGAACTGGTTCAGGGAGGTCAAGCCACAAGTCTGTGGTCTGTCCTGCTCAGTCAGAGGTGGAGCTGGTATCATACCCAGGAAATCAGATTCCATTTCTCTTGTTTTTTTCTTTCCATCTAGCTTCATACCCATGTCCGCATTATACACATATGTCTTATCATCTATGATGGCTTCTGGCCAGGCTCGGGCAGGAGCAAGGACAAATTGAGATATGGTACCATTTTAAGTAAGACATACAGTGTAGACGAGCAGAGACAAAGGCAATGTGTAGACACTTTAGAAAGAGTTGAGATGGGATAGGGCAGTTATGAAGGGTAACTGAGGTGAGTTGCAAAAGGGTTAGTGATTTGAGTACGGAGTGCAGGTTGGAGAGAAGCAGGTAATGTGATTTGCCTTATTATAGAAGTTGGGTTTATGTAAAAAGTGTGAACAACCCCAGAGAGCCCGCAGAAGAAAATCTGCACACTCCCACCACCCTGGGAGACTCCCCATCCCATTTGGTGTTTGTCCTTGCTTGCTTTTGTATTTTTTTTAGGCAGTAGAATCAAATGGGCTGTGACCCCAAGGTTAGGGGAGGTCTTGAATAGTGAACGGGACGTTGCGATCAAAGAGGGCCTCTGCTGGTCCTGCCTGTGCGGTGCAGATGAATGACAGGCTTTGGGTCCCCACCATCTGTGAGCCTCCGATGAAGCAGGGGCTCCCCTCACCCCAGACTTGGGACTCCGTTTCATCACCCACTGCGCAGGAGCCTCCCGTTTGCTCATGGGGGTCAAGGGAAAGAATTTCTCCTGAGTCGTCTGGAAGGCTTGCTCCCCACCATCCCCCTAGGCCACAGACCGCTCTCTTTCCTAGTTACCACCAGTTTCTTCAGCAGAGTCTCTTCCCTGGAGTTGGGGATGCATAGCCAGTTTTGACACACCACAAAGCCTTGCTGCTACGTGAGGTCATTTCAGGGGAGAAACTATATATAGCAGAGGACAGGCATCAGGACAGCCCCATACTGTCCGGGCTGCTTAGCATTGCCCTTCCGCCCATGTAGCCAGAGTGGCCTCAGACTCCACACTGGCTAATGGGCACCACGTTGTGTCTGCAGTGCTCCCTCCGTGTTTCCTGTGCTTACCCACATAGGACCGAGTTCTGGCCCTACCCAAGCCCAAGAGCCTTTAAGGGAGCAGCCTTGAGAGAGGGGCAGTGGGAAGAGTCCAGGGGCCAGAGTTCCCTCCCAACTCCGTCATATGGCGCTCAGCTTGGTACATGTAACAAGTAGGCACTGCCCTGGTTGATGCCAGAGAGACTGGGGCCCACAAGAGGTTCCACTGAAGTCGTGGGGTCCTACAGAACACACAGTTTGAAAACCACTAGGCAGGACCACCCTCTGGGGTTTCTTCCAGCCTTAGGATTCACGGGTCTGGCCTTGTGATGGCCTCTGGCATGAATGACTCGTTGGTAGGGGTGCAAACGTTGTGACCTCTTGGAGATTTTGATGGTTATCCTGGATAGACTGGGGGCATGGTATAGGGACAGAAATCTCAGGGAGAGTTGTTTCCGGTGGGGCAGATGGGGAAAGCACAGACCCAGTCTGACTTTTAGGCTGCGCTGCCATAGGCTGTTTCTCTGGCCTGCTCCCGCCTGTCCTTCCTTTCAGTGCTGGTTTGTCCCAAAGAAGAGATGAAAATGAGGTTATAATGCACTTCGGGCAAGGAAAGTGCATTTAATTTAAGTTGCCTGGGGCTGAGTTTCACATTATATATGTGGAGAATTTGTAAAGCACGGAGGTGCCTTTGGCAGAAATCAGAAAGCCAGGATCTGGGGCCAGTTTTCCTTCTTTATTCAGCAAGTTTGTTTGTCGAGCACCTACTTGGTATTCCTAGAGAAGCATAAGGGAGATCCCAGCTGTGTTAGGACCCCTTGACTGCAAGTAACAGAAACCAGCGGAATCTAGCTTAAACAAAAGTGATTTATTATAGGGTTTCAGCGGGGGGCTGCTCAGGACCCCACAGCAAGATCGCTGTGAGGCCTTAAGCAGGAATTGGAAAAACTTCGTTAGGATCTTTTCCCCTCAACTCCATGTCTTGGTCCTCTTCCTGTCTCCACAGCCCATACAGTCTCAACTGCTCCTGTACAGTCCCAGCCATACTCAGAGGGACTCAGCTCTCCCAGCCCCAAGTCCACATTCCCAGGGGAGCACGTCCAGTCGTTCCAGCTTGGGCCACTGAGCTCCAGCCAGGGGATGGGGGTCACACATGATAAGACCTGTCTGGGAGGGGCCATTCCTGACCCCTTGTCAATTCGAGGGAGCTCTGAGGCTGTCGGTTCTTCCAGGCCTTAGTGAGGAGCTCTGGTCCCCAGGAGGGAAGCAGGCATATGTGGAGCATCTACTAGCCATCCAGGAGACAAGCAAAGAGGTGACCCTTGGCAGAGCCTGCTTGTTGCCAAGTGTATAGCTCCTCCAGTTGGGGCTGTCAGGAGGAGACAGGGCTCCCCAAGCTGGTATGGACAGACACACAGAGCAGAGGCTCCTCCAGGTTAGCTCAGGAAAAAATGGTTTGCTGGCAGGATCACAACGAGGCAGCTGGCCTCATGGGAGCTGGGGCTGGAGAGCAGTCAGGAATGGAGGCGGCTCTGTCTTTCGGGGGCTGGTGGCCTCTCTGCTTTCATCTGAGCATCTGCTCTTGGCTTCCCTCTCTGTAGACCCAGCCTTCTCCTCTTACTCATCTGCTTGTTGCATGACTGAGCACACCAGTGCCGAGTTCTGGCAGCCTGTGGATTGGGTTCTCTGGGCTGCGGGGCCACCCAGGTATAGGTCACAGGTGCAGGGCCCGATCACACAGGATTTGAGGCTGACCCTGTCAGGGCTTTGGGTGGGACAGGTGTTAAGAAACAGTCTCCTAAAAAAAAAAAAAAAAAAAAAAAAAAGAAACAGTCTCCTGCAGGCAGGGGACACTTATGGACCCTGGAGGGTGGAGCCTCAAAGATGGAAGAGAAGAGGGGCTTGGGAAAGCAGACCAGCCTAAGCTCCAGCAAAGATGCAGGGAGGGACTGGGGGCAGGTGTGTGCTCCGGGGAGGGGGCCGTAAGAGGTAAGATCCCTTCAAAGCTGAGCCGTGGGGCAGGGGTGTGGAGGTGATGGGGAGCCACTGAGAATGCATGACCAGAGGGATGTTGGGGTCTCGAGAGGGCACTCTACTCTGGACTCAAAGGATGAAGAGAATGGCTAGGGAAGGGATGGGGCAGGACAGAAGACAGAATCCCACTGGGAGGCTGGCAGTGCTCAGGCAGAAGGGGAAGGGTCGGCACTGGCATGTCAGCAGTGGAAGTGCCAAGGGTACGGAAGCCCCTTTGAAGAGAGAGTTTATGGGTGACAGGTTGGCTGAACCAGAGGGAGCGCCCGAGCAGCAAGCGGGGGTGGGAGCACTGGGGAGGGCCCGGGAACACCGGGGCTTGGGGACGGCTTGGGGTCTGTGAAGTTCTCTGTGAAGGAGAGATTGTTAGCCTGACACAGCAGCCCTGCTGGAGTGCTTATTGTTAGGTTGGGAGAAGTGAGGATATTTACAGCAGAAAGGGAAGTCGCAGGGTAAATGAGGAGACTTCTGGAGAATGGGTCCCAGGCCCACCAGCTCTGCTTCTCAGGAGCTAAGACCCTGCCCACGTTGCCTCAGCTTCCTCATCTTCAAAATGGGAACAATATCTTCCTAGTCCCCTCCTAGCATTGTAGGGAAGGTCAAAGGTTATGTACACGACCTTGCTTTTTGTGCTCAGGAAAGGCTCACGAAGATGCAGACAGACTTGTGACGATTGCTGCTTGTGTGACAACCTGCATGGTGACCCCCCCTGGGGGGTCAGGGAGCCTTCCTTCCTGGCCCTGGGACGACTTGACCTGATGGGAGCTCCCCACAACCAGCCCAGACTCCCTGACTCCAGATCACCTGGGGTAGTGTCGAGAACACTGCCTTTCTGGAACTTGAGTCTGGGGGTATGAATGACTCATAAGGGCTAGGATGAGTTCACCCCCACTGACTTCCCAGCGTTCCCCTGATGGGTGCTGTGTGTGTATAACCCGAGCCCAACGGGCAGGCTTGAGGCTGAACCCTCCTTCAGAGAGCAAGAGAGCGAGGGAGAGGAGGCAGCTGGAGAAGGGGGTGGCTCTGGGCAGGCGGAACCCCAGAACCTCGGCATACTTAAGAGTGGAACTGCCAGGGGATTTCTCTTCTGGGGAGGGGGGGCTTCTGGGCCTCTTCCCTGCAGGGAAATCCACAGAGCACTTGTTTCAGAGTTCCCAGGAAAAGGGGAAATGAAACCTGCATCCTGTTTTGCCACCAGCCTAGGGAAGAGGACCCAGATGGCGAAGGTCGGTGGTGGCAGTAACCTAACACTAGTTGAAATCCTAGGGCCTGCAGAGTTGGGGGAACAGAGAGAGCTTGAGGAGGGGACCCGAGGTCAACCCGGGAGAGCGCCTGCGTGGCCTTCCTGTTCTGTCCCAACCTTTCTTCACCCAGTAGCGCCCAGCAGCCTAGTCCTTTCTTTCCATCCGCCCCTCCCTCCCGACTGGCCCAGCTTCCCCTTACTGCCCACATCCTGTCATCTTCCTGGCTTTCTTCTGGCTCACCTGCAGCTTCCAGTCTCTGGGAAGGGGGCTTCCTGTGCCCACCTGTCTTTGGTTGGGTCTTTCACTCCTGCTTTCTCCTCCTCCCCCTCCAGCCCCTTTGGCTGTTTCCTGCGGGAGTTGCCTCCCCTCCCCACCCCAAGCCAGACTCTGTATTCCACTGCCAGCTCTGTTCCAACCCAGGCCCCTTGGAGTATTACTTTTCCTAAAACGCAGCAGCTGTGCATGTTGCTGGCCTACCCAGCTGTTCTTGTCCTTGACCACAGAGGTCATGTCATTTGTGACAATAAATAGGAAACGAGAATGAGAGGATTGCCAGGTGCCTCTGGGCTGCCCTTCCAGCTGCCTGCATTCCTGCTGGGAAGCAATAATAGTAATCCAAATAATAAAGCTAACATTTATAAATATGTTTTGTGTTCACTTACCATTTTCCAGATGCTGTGCCAAGCATTTTACACTTATTATCTCATTTAATCTTCATACTCACCCGGTGAGGTAAATTGAATTGTCATCCTCTCACAGTTCAGGAAAATCTGACATTACCAGCGAGTCAGTGGCAGAACAAGACCAGAATTGATATGCTTCTGATGCCCATGCCCATCTCTTTACTGTGGCAACGTGTCTGCCTCCTTGGAGGGGGACAGGGGACAGGGACCCCCACAGTCTGCTTCAGGTTCTTCTTTCCTCCAGCTGCCTGTTGCAATGGTAACTAATCCACAGAACGACCCTTGTGGTGTCTTTTTTAGAACTGTGCTTTGTTTTCCTTTTCTCCATACCCCAAACAATGAAAAGACCTTTAGATGGTAGGGGTCCCAGTATTTCTCTTTGCTGTAGACTCCCCCAGACCAGCGTCCCTTTTTACAGCTGGGAAAATGTCTTCCTTGTCCTAATTGGACAGTATCCTAATAAAGGAGCTTCAAAACTAGAAGTAAATAATAGCCTAAGCTCTTGACTTTCCCACTGATGCTCTTCCCACTTCGGTCCTGTTGTCCTTCTATTCTGAGAGCGCTAGGAATATGCCCCAAAGTTCCTCTTCTATCCAGTCTTTTATTGACTTAGAACATTTCTACTCTTTGCAGTAGGCCCTTTGTGTTCTATTCTTGTCCATGAGTGGCGATTGTCAATGGGAAAGGGAGAGAGATAAAGAACCAGTCTCTGGGGAATTGGGGTATATATTAAGTTGAAAATGCATATTCAGTATCATAATCACATTGTAGGTTTAGCAGGAATATACTGTTTTTAAAGTGTAAGATATTGAAATTGGAGTTTGATAAAGCTCTTGCCCGATGCGATAGTAATTCTCAAGTGGGCGATGGCACAGTTTTGGGTAGGGGTATATATATGAAGTCTGGGTATTTATCAGAAGGGGGAGTGTGCTTAAAAAGGCTGAGAAACAAGGTCGTCCACAGGGAACTGTAGTTTCCTGTCTTCCTGGGTCCTGCGGTCCCCTTGGTATTTACTAGAGGACACTCGGGACAGTTTGCACTATTTGGGTGGGTCCTGCCTGTCTTGTCTTAGTTGAACCAAACCCCCTTAGGGCTCTGGGTGGCCTACCCAGTGGCCTCACCACTCGTTGCCTGCAGTAGGCCAGATGAAGGTGATATGTAGTGTCGAGGGCTAGTCCTAGTGAGTTCCAGTTCTGGATTCTAATCCAGGTTTTCTGTCATGTTGCGCAGGCCCTGCCATTGTGCCATAGCAGCCTAATGACAGAGCAGCTAAAGGGTGTTTGGGGAACTTGAAATCTTGTCTTGAGGAACTGGGACTCCTTAGCAAGAAAACAGAGCATAAGAAGATCAGGAAGGTGGTCTTTAAATCCCCAAAGAGCCGTGGTCATGATATTATTACCATTTACTGAGCTTCTGCTATGTGCCAAGTGTGCGCTGGGGGACTTCACATACATGATCTCATTTAGTCCACATGATAATCCAAAGGGGGAGAACGTTAGCATCTCTACTTAATAAAGGAGGGAACTGGGGTTTAGATCAGATGATCCACCCAAGATCACCTACCTGGGATTTGGAATGGGTCCCTCTGGCTCCCAAACTCATAACTGTGGAGAGGTTTTAACTACCGCGCAGTGTTGCCTGGAGATTTTGTCATGTAATTCAGAACATAGAGCTGGCACTCATGGGCAGAAGTTTCAGGGAGCTGGTTTTTCTGTTCCCTGTAAGGGCGATTTCTCTTCCTAAAGAAAAGCAGTCTGAAATTAGAAGGGGCTGCCTTTGGAGAGCCCAGCTTCTACTGCAGGACCCCCTGTCCTCAGTGGGATCCGGTGGGGGCTACAGAAGTTGGAGCTCCCCTGCCCTTGCCTGGTGAGGGCTTCTTCCGAACTGAGCTGTGAGGCCCACTCTCAGCCGAGCACTGGCAGCAGCAGCCACATTTCCCGGACCATCCTGGCCCAGATCTTTTGCGTCCCATTTCCTTGTTCTCCCTGAAGCCCCAGCAACAGGGCTGGATCCAGCTTTCCTCCACGAGGAGCTGGGCAGCAGCATTACCCGGCCCTCTTTAGATCGGGCCACATAAACTACCCGACCAGGTCTCGGGAGCCTGGCCTGGAGACTGGCGCTCAGATGGGCTTCAGGATGGGGTGCGTGTGCTTCCTCTGGGCTACTTGGGGCTACAGAGGTTTGCAAAACCATGCTGATTGTCCTTTGAATTTTGCTTTGCCTCATTGACTTCCTGTGGCCACACGGCTGGCTCTGGGGTGCAGTGGGGTGCCGCAGGGTTCTAGAGCCCCGTCACAACATCAAGTGAGTTGATGTGGATGGGAGCCCTTTTGTAAACTGCAGAAGGCTGTCAGCGGTCAGAGCAGGCCGGATCGCTGTCTGGCGTTGAGCCCTGGAGGACATCGATGGGATGCCCCTGTCAATGCCAGAGGACGTGGCAGGACATGAGCACTGGGAGAGCCAGAAAGGCGGTGGGGTCTGGCTGCTTATGCAGTGTGGGGTCCCTCCACTTGGTACCCACAGGGGCTCAGGCCGAGTTTCCTTGAGCAAGCCTAGCTTCTGATGGTGCTCACAAGAAGACAGTCCTTCCTTGAGTAGGCCTGGCCCTCTACAGAGCACATTCCTAGGCGCTGCCTCACTGCCCATCACTGTGGCCTCTGAGGGACGTCTTCTTTCAGTGAGCTCAGGTGAGGCCAGCCGGGCCTCCTCTGGGTCCCCCACCTGCTAGTTCTGCAGGAGCAGGTCTGCTGCCCCTTTGCGGAGCTTTCCTGTTTCTGTTCCTGGGATCTGAGTCAGCGATGAGCACTAGTGACACTTCTTACAGTGTGGTGAAGGTCAAAGAGAGGTGCGTGGGCCTGGTCCGAGTCATCCCAGATATGTGGCAGGAAACACAGCCCCAGAGATGCTCAACCTTGCCCTCACTGCTTCGGTGCCTTCTGCCTCTCTTCTGACCTCAACCATGTTTTACAGCAAGATTCTGTGAGCACTTTCCTAATAGCAAGGTCAAAGCTTCTGGCTCCCTTGCTCTTGAAAGCATACCTGGCTGGTGGGGTGAGGGTGGGGATGGACACGCAGGAGTCATATGGTGCCAGGAACGGGACAGAGCAGCTCGGAGGAGGGATCTGGAGGAGGGTCAGGGGCTGATGGCTTAGTGCCTTGGCTGCCAGGGGCTGGGGCCACCCTGGTGATTCCTTCCTAATTCTCCTTTGGAGGACTTTCACCTACCTGTCCTCTTTCCTTTTTCTGCCTTTCCTGTTTTTCTTCTTGCGAGGCCCCTCGAGTTGCTCTGCCTTCCAGCTCTGCTCACCTGGAGATTCCCAGCTCTGAATCTTTAGTGTCCTTGACATGTCATCTTTCTCTAGAACGTCTTCTCCTTCAGGGCTCCGCAACCATACCTGCCACTTCAGAGCGATGCCTACCTGCACCTGGGAGCTATGACATCAGAGCCCCAACCAGACACTCAGGATGCCTGCCGGCTGGCCTGCCCAAAACATGTCATTGGCCCTTGCAGTGGCGGACATGTTACTACACGGGGACATTTCACGACAGTGCCTTAATCCTGAAGGACAAGTCCAACAGTAGGAATTTTATCGTGGCCGGCCAGCAAGGAGGATGTCCAGGGGTAATAGCAGGAAGTTGGCATTTGTGGAGTACCTAACGTGTGCATCCTGTCGTTTCTGCTTGCAGCGGCCCTGGGAGCTGGCATCGTCTGTTGTGCAGATTTGAGAACCAAAACTTGCTTAGAATCCCAGGGTGGCTCCACGGGCGGGGTCAGCATTTGAATCTTGTTCTGCGTGGCTCAGAGCCCGAGCTCCTCCCCCTGGTCTGTGCTGGCCCTCCACTGGGTCTCTGTCTTCTTCACTGTTTCTTCACTGGCGTTGGTTGTAGGAATTGAAGTCAAGCTGTCAGGGGCTTGTCGGGCCCAGCAGAGCTGGGATGGCTGGGCAGACCATTCCAGGAACCAGGGGCGCTGGAGGAAGGTGGTGGCTGTACCTTCTGGTAGGGTGTGACTTGGTGGATGTCCAGAAGAGGAATAAAGCCTGGGTGGTGCTGGGGGAAGCAGCCTCAGAAATTACAGCAGGACTGTTGATCTGTAGCGGCCCTCGAGGTTGACGAAGACACAACTCCCCTGGTTCCCTGGTTCCTTCATGGGAGGTGGTGTCGGCAAGATGATCCCCCCGACACCCCGACCACCTGAGCCAGGTCCTTCCGCATTTCTCTCATTCATTCTCCCCTTCCGCCCGATAGCCGGCAGGATGAGTGTGAGGAAACTCACAGAGGGGCTAGAACAAACATGAGTACACTTGGGTTTATATCCCTTAAACCATTTTTTACCCACAGGAGTCAGCCTTTTTTTTTTTAAGATTTTATTTGTTTACTTGCTACGGAGACCGGGAGAGCACAGCAGGGGGAAGGGCAGAGGGAGAGGGAGAAGCAGGGAGCCTGAGGAGTCAGGCTTTCAAACCTCCGGGACCAGTTTTGTCTTTCATGTCCCTCTCACGGACTCTGCTGCTGCCTTTTCCTGCTCTCCTCACAGTGCTCTTCTACCCGTCAGTGGGCTCTTCTCTTACACGTTCCTTATGGAACTTTTGTCCTGATTTGTACAATGGCTTCATCTCGCCTCTTCTCCTGACGTTACTGGGTCTTAGTGGACTGGCTGGGGGTCAGAACTCCCCATTCCCTGGTCAGCACTGAGAAAAGTGTTTGAGGGTAACACAGACTTATGTCCCATTGCTGTACGGGAATGCATTCATTAAAGTAAGACTGTGTATTGCTGTGACAAGGGACCTAATGAGGCTGTGGCTTAAAGAATGAGAAATTGGGCGCCTGGGTGGCTCAGTGGGTTAAGCCGCTGCCTTCGGCTCAGGTCATGATCTCAGGGTCCTGGGATCGAGTCCCGCATCGGGCTCTCTGCTCAGCAGGGAGCCTGCTTCCCTCTCTCTCTCTCTCTCTCTCTCTCTCTCTCTGCCTGCCTCTCCATCTACTTGTGATCTCTCTCTGTCAAATAAATAAATAAAATCTTTAAAAAAAAAAAAAAAAAAAAAAAAAAAAAAAAAAAAGAATGAGAAATTGATTTTTCTGGCTCATGTGATGGCCCTGACATCCCTGACCTGAACAGGCTAGGTGAGGGGCAGCTCTGCTGCTTGTGGTCATTCTGGGGCCCAGTCCCTTTGGGTTGTCTGCTATCACAGGACATTGTCTGCAGAGTTGAAGCTGGGTTGCCGGAGCATTTGGGTTCCAACCAGTGGAAGGGAAAAGAGAAGGTGGAGGAGGCATACCCACCGTCCTTGGGCCCAGGTCCTCTACAGCTTGGCTTCTGTCCCTACAGCTCACATTCTGTTGGCAGGAATATAATCACATGGCCATCCTGACTGCAAGGGAGGCTGGGAAACGTAGTCCGGCTGGCTGCCACTCGCCAGGGTTGGGGGAGAATGGGTTTGGGTAGGCAACTCAAAATCTCACCACAAAGGTGAGACTATTTTCATTTGCATGCACTGAGAGAAGAATGTTTCTCTGCCAGTAACGTGCCCACTCTCTTCGGTAACCGCGCCCTCTCTGGCAAACATCTGTCCAGTAGGCTGTGGGCTGTACAAACAGGGGCACACGATGCCACGTGAGGCATTTCCTGCCTTTGAGCAGCTCTGTGTGGTCTGGACGGGGCTGTTGGGGAGACCAGACCATCTTTAAGCACCAGCACAGAGAGTCCTCGCTCTGGCATGTGAGGCACAGCAGGTAAAGGGCTAAGAGGCCACTCTGGCCTCACGATGCCGCTGTGCAGCCTGGAAGACAGAAGTGGCATGCTGGGAGCAGGTTTGGTTTGTGGAGTCAGGAGGGCTTTACAGAAGAGGTGGCGTTCGAGCTGGGCACAGAGGGGTTTCCTCCTTCAGCGGGAGGGGAGTCTTCAGGAGAGGAGACCAAGAGCAAAGACCTGGAGTATGCTGGGAGAGATCTACATGGCTCACCCCTCACTCCCTCCTGGCCTCTGCACCTGCCTCCTGGCACCCGCCTTCCCTGGCCACCCTTCCTACCATTGTGTGTTCCTCAGCACTTTATTTTCTTGCTTTACTTAGTATAACACATAGAAATACTTGGTATAGGGGCACGTGGGTGGCTCAGTCGGTGGAGGAGAGGCTCTTGATTTCAACTCCGGTCATGGTCTTGGGTCCTGGGATCAAGTCCCAGGGTGGGCTCCATGCTCAGCAGGTCTGCTTCAGGACTCTTTCTTTCCCTCTGCCCTTTCCCCACTTGAGAGCACTTGCTCGCTTGCGCTCTCTCAAATAAATAAAGAAGCATGTGATATATCTTTACTGACCTGTGCATCGTTTGTCTCTCCCACTGGAGTGTAAGCTCCATGAGAGCAAGGACTTTTCGGAGAGTGCCTGGTAAATAGCAGGTACTCGGGCATTTGTTGAATGAATAAATCAGTACACAGAAACGTGTACTGTGGATCCAATTTTGGAAACCTTGATTTCCACACTAAGGAGATTGACGACTTTTATTTTGTAGGTAGTGAGGAACTATGGAAAGTTCTTGAGCAGGGGAATAACATGATCTCTGCTGAGAAAGTTGGTGGCAACAGCAGAAAGTTGGGTTGGAGCAGGGAGAAAGTGCCTCTTGCCCGGCCTAGCCCAGCTCCAGAGCAACATAGCCATCAGCCTGATGCCCTGTTTGTGCAGTCTTAAAGCCTGTTCCTGGACATAGTCATTTTGTTTGGGCCATGCAGAAGATTTAGTCCTTAGCAATGGGGTGCATGGGAGCTGACCGCTGTCTTTCTTTTTGGGGGCCAGAGAGGGTCTAACAAGCACTATTGTGCACTGCTGGAGGAAGTGAAAATTGATATGGTCTTTCTGGAAAGCAATTTGGCAATAGACACCAAGAACCTTAAAAATATCCCTACCTTTGACCTAGAAATTCTACCACGAGGACTTCATCATAGGGAAATGAGTCGAAGTGTGTGCAAAGCTGTATGTATGCAGACTTTCATCCTAGTGTGAAAAAATAGAAATAATCTAAATGTGTATAACTCAAGTACCTCTCAAATCCGCTCCTCTCGTCTCCATCCCCGCTAAAACTGCCTGCTACATAAGAGACACTCAACAAAGCCCAAGTGCAAGTCCTTATTTTCTTCCCTCTGCTAACGTAGCACCCCCCTAAGTGGCCCTCCTGCCTCCAGTCTAGGCCCCCGAGACCCACCCTATGCACATGTTCCAGAAAGAGCTGTTACAACTTCTGCTCCACATTTTCATGGGCCTGCCATCTCTCAGGGGCTAATATCCACACTGTTTCACTGGCCTAACAGCCCTCCGTGACCTGCTCACTTCCCACCTTGCATGGTGGGAACTGTGCATTCTGCCGGCACTGTTCGTAGTTTCCAGACCCTGCTTACCTCTGATGTCTTGCTAATATTGTTTCCTCCACCTGACTCACCACTGCTCATGCTTTCGATTCAGAGCAGACTTTAGGACCTGCCGCAGGTCTTACCTGCTGGGTGAGACCCATCTCCTGTGTCCCCATGAGCCTCTGTAGAGTACGGCCCTTACGTTGATGCATTGGTTTCTCTTATCTCCTTACATCTCTCTCTTAGCAGCTCTTACTTTGAGACCTGTCTCATTGACTTTGTTTCCCTGTTCCCCATGTTGGGGTCTGTGCATAGGAGAAGCTCCACTCCTGTTTCTTGAATGAATGAATGAATGAATGAGCGAATGAATGATGCAGCTTTCTGTTAGAAAGAAATGTATCCTGTACAGTGCTCAGCAAATAGTGAGTGCTCAAAGAATATTTATTGAACTTTTTTTTTTTTAAGATTTTGTTTACTTGACAGAGAGAGACACAGAGAGAGAGAGAGGGAACACAAGCAGGGGGAGTGGGAGAGTGAGAAGCAGGCTTCCCGCTGAGTGGGACCCCGATGTGGGGGCTCGATCCTAGGACCTTGGGATTATGACCTGAGCCAAAGGTAGACGCTTAAAAACTGAGCCCCCCAGGCGCCTCTGTTGAATGTTTCTACATGTCAGTGGAGTGTTTTGAAGTGTCTTGTTTGTTCTGGATTTCCTCTATTTCCTGAGTTGATCTCCAGGGGTGGAACCTGGGCATCTGCATTTTCATAGAACTTCCACAGGTAAATCTGATGAACAGAAAGGGTTGCAAACCACTGGAATGGCAGCTGGCATCTGATGAAAATAAAAAATAGGATTAGAGACACACTAATGGTGGCGGTGTGTATACTCTCTGTGGTCCCAGCAGTGTGTTTGTGCATTGAGAAAAATAACAAAAATATCCTGACATGTTATAGCCGGGTTTGGGGAGACTTAAATCTTTCTTTTATGTTTATGTTTCTTTTTCTTTTAAGATTTTATCTATTTATTTGACAGACAGAGAGACACAGCTAGAGAGGGAGCACAAGCAGGGGGAGTGGGAAAGGGAGAAGCAGGGGGAGTGGGAGAGGGAGAAGCAGGCTTCCCGCTGAGCAGGGAGCCTAATGCAGGGCTCGATCCCAGGACCCTGGGATCGTGACCCGAGCTGAAAGCAGACGCTTAACAACTGAACCACCCAGGTGCCCCTCTTTTTATGTTTCTATTATGTACTTTTCTCCCCACTTAGCATCTGTCACCTTTTAAACCACATAAAAAATGACAAGAAGGGCAGTCGGATAGGGAGCCTTGACTGTGCGGTGCTGTGGGTCCTGGGGCCAGTCTCTGGGCCACAGCCTTCAGCTGGCTCCTGGGGCTGATTTGGCACCAGGTCCAGAACCTGACCCTTTCTGGCCCTTTCTGCACACCCAGCATTCCGGTGTTCCAAGAAGCTGGTTTCTGGGGACCTTAGAAACCACTGAGGACTAGTCCTAGGTGTGAAGCAGACTGCCTTATGGTTTCCAGGCCCCCAGGTGGGGAATATGATGGATTTTGGTGAGGATTTGCCACCACAAGGTAGTATCCAGATGGGTCCAGGACAGAAAAGCTGAGCTGAGGTGGGGACAAGGTCAGAAGGGGCATTGTGGCAGTGGTGGCTGGGTTGTTAGCGATGGCGGGCAGGAGGTGGGATGGGACAGCCAAGTGGGACACTGAGGGTTGGGGAGCAAGGTAGCAAGGGACTGACCAGGTCAGGGAAAGCAGCTAGCCTGAGGGAGCACCCCAAACCAAGGTGCTCTCCATTTGTGGGGCCGGAGTTGTCCACAGGAGGATATGTGTTTGCCTCTTTGTCAAATGCTGTCTTTTCCCCAGAAGCTTTTATGAGTCTTTTCCCTCTTTATGTTCCCCGTCAAGGTGAGCTCTTTTTCCTCTAAAGCCCTGTGATTCCTTGTTCATGCCTCTTGTGGCCTTCATCACTTTCTGACTTGCTCCTCTTCTTTCTGGGCATGTCCTGGGTCCTCCCAAGGATGGGACAGCATCGTGTGCATCTTTGCAGTCTACATGGCCCATGGTCGGCTCCAGGGAAGACAGTAGACTGTTTTGCATCAGTTTTCCCAGCTGGAAAGGTCAAAGCCAGTGCTAGAGCAGGGAGGGCTCTGCTCCTGGCCTTGGGGCTAGCTCCCGGCTGATGCTGCCCTGGGTCGCCACAGCGACGAGATGCTCACTCACATCCCCGGCTGTGCTGCCAGCCTCAGCAGTTCTTGACCTCTGGCTGAGTTGAAACTGAGAGGATGCCTTTTCCAGCAGCAGGGGCTCCCTCCCTGTCTGTTTGGTGGCTATGCTGAAAACAGATCACCCTACTGCCCCACCCTAGCCCGAGCCCAGCTGCCTGGATCCATGGCAGGGGCGGGGGTGGGGAGTTTGGGGCGAAACAGGTGGTCTCCTCCTAACACATTTATCAGCCGTCTCCTGTCTGCAAGGTAGCCTTCCCAGGGCCTTGCCTTCTCCTGGGTTTTGGCGCCATGGGAACTTGCCTTTCTCTCAAGCCCTGGGAGGAGGTGTGGAGGATGAGGAGGCTGCTTCTGCCTGGCCTCTCTGATGGAGCACACCTGAGAGAATGAGGCCTGACCTGTCTTCCCTGCCCCCTGCCAGTCCCCCTTCTCCCTCCCCAAGCCTGACTCAGCTCCTGCTTGACACAGATCTTAAGCCCTGGTCAGACTGGTCTCAGGGAGGGCAGGTGGTACGGGCTGGGCCGTGGCTCAGCTGTCCCGGAGGGGGCAGGCCTGCAGCCTTCTTCTCCGGTAAACCCTGCAGGCAGGGCCAGCTGCAACCTTTCCGGGCCACCCAGCTGCTTGCCTTCCTGCGACAAGGGCCTGAGGACGGCTCCACGAGGAAGTCTGCTGTTTTCTGCCTGGCAGGTTCCTTCCGTTGCCTCCCTTTTCCATTCTCACCCTCACCTCTTCCCAGGACACCTGAGCTCTGGGCACCCCATGTGTGATCCATTCCCCCATGTAATCGATTCCCTGGTCGGTGTCTCAGCCTTTATTGTGCATCTGTTGTGTACCAGGCTCTGGCTGGTGGAGCCCTGGGGCTCCTGAGATGGGTAAGGCCCAACCCTGCCCTTACAGCTTATATGCAGTACAACAACTTCAGAGTGGCTTACCTAGGAGCTTTACTGGATCCAGGATGGCTAGAGTCTTTCTCTAGAGGTGCCTTGTGGGTAGAAGGCACTCCCAGTCCTGGCTCAGCCTTATCATGACAAGGATTTTTATTGCCTTTCCCCATAAGGTTCATAAAGTTTTCCACCAAACCACATTTAAGGAACACACACACATGCACACACACAATTTTTTTTTTAAGTCAGTACATGCACAGATACATAGTTCCAGATAGTTTTGCCATAGACCTCTTTGTTTTTAGCATTTTTCAGAGCAAACATTCTCATCATGTAATTAATTGACTGTAAGGCAGTTTTGCCATAAAAAAAAAAATAAAATAACTGGTTGACAGTCTCTTCATTGATGAATCAGCTGCCTTCAGCAGAGTTAATCTGTTGAAGCTAGTTGTAAGTTTGGTTTCATTTCTCCATTGATAAAAGTCTCATTTTTATATCATGTAAACCTCAGCTGGCCCTCCTAATGGCCTATGTGGTGACGAGTAGATGAGGTGGGATCTTAAATAGTGGATGATGACAGCTCCATATACAGACCTGCAAGACAGTTCAGTGATAAACTCGCTGGAAGTGTGGACCAGAGTGTGAGCCAGACTGCACACAAGCCAGCCCCAGGAAACGGGAGCACAGCAGTTACAGTGACCCAAGTTTGGTTACAAACATGTTAGCATTACAGCCTTTGCGTTTCTTCCACGTTTCCCGTAGAACTTTGGAACATCTATCAGCACACGTGGGACAGTCTGCCAAGAACAAACAATGGTGTGGAAGGCTTTCACAACACAACACGAAGCTCTGTTATAACTATGCACCCTAGTACAGTTGACCCCGGAACAACGTGGGGGTTTGGGGTGCTGAACCCCTGCATAGCCAGTAATCCACACATAACTCTTGACCCCCCAAAAGCTACTGATCATAACTGCTGTTCACCAGAAGCTTTACTGAAAACATAGTCAATTAACACATTTTCTCTATTATATGTATATACTGTATTGTATATATATAGTATATGTTATATGTATATACTGTATACTGTACTCTATTATATGTATATACTGTGTTCTTGTGATAAGTTAGAGAAAAGACAACATTAAGAAAGTCGTAAGGAAGAGCACAGTGTGATATGTGGAAGTGTTGAATCATTATATTGCATACCTGAAACTATGTCACACTCTGTGTTAACTAACTGGAATTAAAATAAGAACTTAAGGACACCTGGGTGGCTCAGTTAGTTAAGCGTCTGCCTTCGGCTCTGGTCATGATCTTGGGGTCCTGGGATAGAGCCCCGTATCAGGGTCCCTGCTCAGTGGGAAGTCTGCCTCTCCTTCTCCCTCTGCCTCTCTGCCCAGCTCCTACTCTCTCTCTGTCTCTCTCTGTCTCTCTCTCTCAAATAAATAAAATCTTTGTAAAAAAAGAAAATCATAAGAAAGAGAAAATCCGTTTACAGTACTGCACCACACACACACACACACACACACACACACAAACCCCGCGTATGAGTGGACCTGTGCAATTCAAACCCATGTTCAAGGGTCGACTGTATTTGGACCTTGATACCTCTCTTAATGAAGGAAGAAACTTCAGTTAAAAAAAAAAGCATAATACTATGAACAAAAGATTTGAAGACAAGTGCTTAGATATAATCCATAATATGACATCAGTTATTTGCATACTGTTGCCATGAATCTACACATTTTTTTAAAAAAAATATTTTATTTTTTTGACAGAGAGTTAAAGAGCACAAATAGAGCGGCAGGCAAAGGGAGAGGGAGAAGCAGGCTCCCCAATGAGCACCGAGCCCGGTGCAGGGCTGGATCCCACAGCCCTGGGATCATGACCTGAGCTGAAGGCAGACGCTTAATGGAGTGAGCCCCCCCAGGCACCTCTCCACACACATTTTGAATGTATGAAAATATTTTGTATTTCACAGTATAGTCTTTTTAATTTTGTTACTCGTTTTTTGTGTTCTGTGATGTCCTTTTTAATGAATGTCCCTTTTTAAATTTTTCATGACTTTATCTTTTACAGCAAAATTGCCTGATGGCAATTTGATTAATTTTTTTGTGTTTCGTTATGTCTTTTTTAATGCCCCTCTTTTATTTTTCATTATTTAATCTTGTATGGCCGAATGACCTTACAGCCAGTTAGTTACGTCGTGGAAATGTTTGTGGCAAAAACACTGCAAAGATGTCTATGGCAGGGGTGCTCAGCGAGAATGCTGGGCACACAGGTACATACCCTTGCAAGTAAAACACCCATCACCCCACCCCTCCAGTGGAAAGACCCGTGTACATTCCCCCAGACTTTCCCTTTGCAGATGCTAATCCTGTCTGTCTAAATTTGGGCTCATTTCCAGCTGCAGGTTTTCTTGGGAAGCACACAGCCTCTAGGTCTAAGGGCCACCATCTGACCCCTGGCAGGTTTTCTAGACCTAGACTTCTGCCCAGAGCAGAAGTGGTGTTAAGCTCCTAGTCCTCCTTGACAGCTACCCCCTTCCCCACCACTGCCACCAAGTCAGCATTTAAAACACTGTATGGAAAGCCTCAGTTGGCCAGGATGGTGCTGCCCCCTCCTCCACCATTGTTCCCTTGAGGCGAGGAGGCCTGTACAGTGTAGGAAATCTCACCTGGATCTATGGATTGGGGAACTCTGGGGTTTCCCACTCGTTCTTCCTCCCTCTGGCCGTTTTTCTTACCTTTGCTCTTGCCGCATCCCTTGGCCTTGAGAAATCAAGTCACAGAGACATCATCACCTTCCAGGTTGAGCAGAATACCTTCTCGGGCATTCTGTTAGCTCGCTGTGGACTTCTGGTTTTTATACACTGACCAGTCTTTTCAATTGACTGTCTTAGCCTTTCCTTTTAAATATATATATATATATATATAATCTAAATGCCGTTAGAAGTTCTTTTGAGACCCTGGATGCAGGGCAGGGATAATAAAACGTCTCTGTTATGACAAGGTCAGGAGTCGCTCTCCAGTCCCCTAGTAGGGGATTGCCCCAAGTGGTGGCACAGATGTTCAGAACCAGAGCTGGTCAGCCAGGGAAGAAGAAAACTAAAAAAGAAGAAGGCAGGTAGTTCGATGGGTGCCACAGACTGCGTTTACTCTAGAAGTGACCACTGCTTACCACACCACAGAGCTGTCAGGCATTTATGGAGTCCTGGCTTTGTCAAGGTGGACACCAGTGATGGCTCAGAGGCCGGTGGGGCAGGGAGCGGGACTCCCATCAGGGTCCAGGGGATTCCTTGGGCCTCAGCCCGTCTTGCTGCCCCATGGCTCCAGATCTGTGAGGCTTCTCTGATTCCACCTGGGACTCCTCTTTCCTCACCCTCTTTGCAAGCCACGCTCACGGTGTTTGTTGGATCTCCTCCATGGAGCCTTGGAGATACGCCTGTTCCCTCCTCTGCGTCCCCACAGACTTCTGAGTCGTGGTTTCTGTCCCTCCCTGCGTGTCTGGTGGTCTAGTCCTTCATCCGTTCATGCATGCATTCCTTCACTCACCTAACAGAGGGACCTACTGTGTGTGAGGCGCTGGGTGCCACGGTGGGGGAGAGACAAGGGCGCTGCCTTTGAGCAGCTGACGTACTACCAAGGAGACGGGGTGATGAGTAGACAAACCGTGGCAGAACCGGGATAGACACCACTGAGGAGAGAGGAGGCTGCAGTGGGGCATAGGGGAGCCCACTTCCATTAGATTATCAGGGAGGGCCTCTCTGAGGAGGTGCTGTTTAAACCTTGAGACATTCTTGAGGTAATTACAGTGTCCTCCTCATTTCCTCAGCTTCCTTGAATTTGGAGCAGGATCTTGAACACAGTGGGTGCTCAGGAATTGTGTTGAAATGGATCTGGGCCGTGACCCTTTTGTCTGGGCCTCACCACCCCGTGAGCCAGTCATCGTTGTCCTTCCCACCTTGGGCTCCCTCCCTCCCACCTCCAGCTGTCATTTGACCGGGAAGAATTGGGTTACCTTGGGAGTGGGGTGGCAGGGTTCTGTGTGCTTGGGTGCGGGCCAGGGAGGGCCGCTTCCGGGCCAAACCCATCAGCATCAGGGGCGGGAGAGAGAGAGAGAACCGGGGCTGAAGACTCCACAGACAGCCTGGAGGCTCGGTGTCTGCTCATCCTCTTGAATCTGGACCCTCCATCCAGGACGCTTCATGTCCCCTGCCACCGCCATTATCCCAGAGGGAAACTGAGGCCCGGAGCTGGGAAGTGCCTCCTCTAGCAGCAGCAGAGGCCAAAGTGGGGCAGTTCGCTGTCTGCGGGGGCGGGGGGGGGGGGGAAGGGGGTGGAGGTGGGAAGTCAGAAATGCGGCAGTGAGGGTGAGGCTTGCCCCAGGCCTGCCCTCAGCCAGCTGGAGCCTGCTTATTTCCAGAGTCCTTGTCCCACATGGTCAGAGCTGGAAGCAGCAGAGAGGATGTAGCCCGGCTCCCGCCCACCACTTTGGCAGATACACAAGAGGCCCCTTTGGTTGGGGTGTCAGTTCCCAATATGCTTTCCACATACCTCTGCTCCAGCGTGCAGCAGTTTCCCTGCTTGGCGCTGGGTGTGGGTGGGGGGGTTCTTTGAACAGAATTTGCATTTATCACTTATTTATTATGCATGTTTATTTTTTCTAATGTGCCACAGAGTGACAGGTTACAAGGGTTTCCTAAATTACACATTCAAGTGTTTTCAAAATAGTGAGCACAAACATAATGTGTCACAAAATCAAACTGGACCGCTGTGCCACATTTGAGCCCGTCTGGTCAGGGACTTGCCAAGGCTCATCTGCATGTCCACCGTGCCTCGAACTGGTACACGACTGGGAGAGACCAAGCGGTTCCCGTGGGTTCCCCATGGGTTTGTCAGAGTCTCCCCTCCAACTCTGGCAGCATTTTGTACAAAGAATCCTGTAGGGCTCTCATGTGTACACGTGCGTGTGTGTGCGCATGCTCACGTGCTTACTTTATCACACATGTGGTTTGCCTTGCAGTCCTCTGCAGGGGCTGTGAGGTTCTGGAGGGCAGGAGTCTTGCCTTAGCTGTCTTTGTGCCCCTCAGGAGCCCCACACTGGCCTTTCCACAGGGTGGATCTGAATTGAGTCTGAGGGCTAGAAGGCATCTGAATCCCTTAGTCCAGTCTGCTCGTTTCATAGACAGGTTTCCCAGGTGAGGGGCTGTTCAAGGTCAAGGGGCTGAGCTACGCAACTTTCCTAGCCGCATTGAGAGAGCTGCCCTGGAGGTGAAGGGCACCTGTCCCTGAGAGGCCTCGGGGGCAGTGCAGCTGGGAGCCTGGGGTGTGGTGGAGCTGGCAGGGAGATGCTGGGAGGGGAGGGCACGTGGGTGTTACCCCTACCCCCCCACAACAGATCCACTTTACTGGGCTCACGTGGTAAGTGGGCTTCTCTGAAAGCCGTTCCCTATTTTCTTTGAAACAGGCATTTTGCTGCTTAGGAAAGAGCTTCCCTGCAGCTGGCTGAGGAGATCCTCTCCTTGTCTAGTTTGGGAGCCTGTCCTTGTGGCCTGGATGGAGGGTGGTGCTGTGTGGGAGGACGTGGGGCCCCTGCCTCTCGCTGCTCCCCATACAGACACCAGGGCCAGCTCTTAGAGGCTTCTCAGCCACCTTCCCCCGGGGCCAGTGCCTCTCAGGCATTGCCAACATTGACAGCTCTGGGTGAGGTACCTGGATGGCTCCAAGGCCCTTCCACACAGCCACCCCCCAGCGGCACCCCAGAAGGCCAGGCATAGCCAGCGCCGTTGCCCATTTCCTCCCCCTCTTCTCCTGAGGGGCCTAGGGCCGCCCTTCTGGAACCTTCTCTGAGGAAAGGGGAGGGGCATGGAACTTCCAGGGTTGGGATCGCTGGCTCTTGCTCCAGCAATCTGGATACTGTTACCCTCCTGTAGAGGGGTGAGGAAACCTTACTGCTTTTTTGTTGTTGTTGTTGTTGTTCTTCTTCTTTCTAAATTTGTTCTTTATACTTTATAGAACTTCAAATAACTCAGTCTGTGTACAGATTAGGACTCATAGAAATGAAATTAGATCAAAAGCGGTTCATTCATTGATTCATCTTAGAAATGCTTTCTGAGCATCTGCTAGACTAGCTTCTAAGTTCTGAGCACTTAGGACATACCAGGCCCTTGACATTCAGGAGAGGTGGTAGCTTGTGGGGGCTTCGGAACCAGCCTAGCTGTGTGAGCTTCAGGCTAGGCGATTTGATTCTTGGAGGAGCTTAGAAACAGTGTCTGGCATAAGAATTTAATAAATATTAGCCAGGATTGTTATTACCATAGTTGTAACTGCTTATTACCATAGTTATTACCATAGTTCTCATCGTAACTGTAAGGCAGTGACTGTTATTATCCCCATTTTTCAGAGGAGAAGACTGAGGTTCTCAGAGGTAAATAACATGCCCGAGTCCTCCTGCGAATAAGTGGCCTCGCATCTCAGGTCTGGAATCCGAGGCTTTTGGCAGCCCGACTGCACTGCTTCTCCAGCTCTAGGCTAGGGGCCTGGCATTCGGGTGCCAACACTGGCAGGACCAGGTGCTGCCTTGAGGAGCTCACAGCCTGGGGTGGAGGCTGACACGCACACAGGCGGCTGTGAGTGAATTTCCGGACGCACCACGTGGGCTCAAGTCAGGCCAGGCTGGGTGGGAGGCGCAGCAGGACTGGCAGCAATGCCATTCTGATGCAGAACTGGTCAGGAGTGTCACCAGCTAGGTCTTCCCACCTGGGCCAGAGGCAGAGCCACCTCTGTGCCTGCGAGCTGTGTGCGTGTGTTGTGCCCAGGGGAGATGGCGCATGGAATGGGGTCCGAGACAGGCACTGGGCTGGGATCGAGGATCTGAAACCACTTTCTGGATCCTTGCCATGACCCCAGGGTCCCTGGAACTCAGTGTCTCTTCTGGACATGAGAGTAGTAATATTTGCCATACAAGGTTGTTGTAAAGATTAAGTGAAAGGATGTGAAAAAAAAATCTTTTTCTAATCCTAAATCTGGTGATCTGGTGCTTAACACCTAGTAATAGTCATGGCCACTTTTGAGCTCCTACTTTGGCCTCACACAGTACTAGGAGGTTATAGATAATGTCTTGTTTAATTCTCCATAGTCCTTCAAGACTTGTTGCTCCCATTTTATGGATGTGGAAACTGAGATCAAGAGGCTCCCATCTATGAGGGCATAGAGTTAAGAGTCAGAACCAGGTCTTCTGATTCCAAAGTTACCTCTCAGGGTGCCTGGGTGGCTTAGACATTATGTATCCACCTTTAGCTCAGGCCATGATTTCGGGTGCTGGGATCAAGCCCTGTGCTCGATCAGGCTCCGTGCTCAGAAAGGAGCCTACTTCTCCCTTTCCCTCTGCCTGCTGCTCCCCCTACTTGTGCTCTCTCTTTCTCTCTGTTAAATAAATTTTTAAAATCTTAAAAAACAAAAACAAAACAAAGTCACTTTGTTTGGAACACAGAGATGTTCCAAACCTGAGTTCTCTACTTTTCTCAGCCCTGCCCCTTGGGGTAGTAAGCCACTAGACCAACTACGGGAGGGCGTGGCTGTCGGGGCACCAAGCTGAGCAAGGCACTCCTGCCAGGCCAGCCACCCAGGCCTGGAGCTGGTGGTGAGCAGGGATGGAGGGAAGGGCTCTACCTGCCCATGGCCCCCGGTTGTGGTGGGAGCAGCAGGCTTTCCTCCCTGCCAGTCTGGCAAGTAAGTTTTGTCGGCCTGTGAGTCACACAGCACTGATGAGTCAGATTTTTCCTTTCTTCTTGCCCAGAGCAGCTGGGGAGGGGGTGGGAGATTTTCTTGGGAAATAGGACCTCCCTCTCTCTGCTCTCCCACTGTCCCCCTTGCCTTGGAGCTGCACATTTTCTATCCAGAAGTCTGTGGCTCAGCCCCGGGGAAAGAGTCCTGTGTCACAGAAGAGGTGTCTGGGTGCTGGCTATGCAGGCATGAGAGACCAGGCTTCAGGCTGAGTAGAGACAGGAGGGGAGGGGCCCTCCTTGTTAATAAGGAGAGTGAGATAGCTAGTCCAAGCTGTCTGGCTCCCAAGCCTCTTGTTTTGGCTTTCCCTGTCCCTTCTGCATGCAAGGGCTTAGACCATATCCTCTGGACAGTGAAGCCGGGTTTCCCCAGGCACAGGGTCCCCTGAGCTATCCACTTTTTGCCTTATGACCAGTCTGGCTCCAAGCCTTGAAAGGACTGTCCAGATGGTCGGCCTCAGGCAGGCCTGGGGTTCTCCCTGAGCACCCTCCTGCCAGGCCCTCTCAGAGGCCTAATTAAACAATCGGAGCAGCCAGCCAGGCTGGGCAACCTGGTTCCAGATCAGTGCTTTTCAGCCCGGCCATATATCAGAATCACTGGGAGAGTGCTAAAACCCCCCTGATGCTCAAGCCATGCCCCAGCACAGTCAAATCAGAGCCCCAGGCACCATGTTTTCCGTATACTGTGCTGCATTGCCCTCGAGAGCCTGCCTTCCAGCAACGGACAGTCGATTTTCAGGGGCCGTGCTGTGCATGGGGAACGTGCATGGGAGGCGGCGTGTGACTCAGAGGTGCTGTGGCATGCTCACGTGCCACGGGGTCAGGGGAGAGGAGCCCATGGGGCCTGGTGGGAAGAGAGCTGGCCTCCTGCATCTTGGGGGATAGAGGTCGCGACCAGGCAGTGCTCGGGAAGGAAACCAGGGAGGACACTGGCCTGACAGGGCTGGTGATTCATGGGCTGTAGGGGAGGAAGGGGGAAGAGTGAGTCAGGCACAGCTGCATGCAAGGCCTGAGCCGGGCTTGGGAGAGTGAACGTGCTCAGACGAGTCCTCTGTTGATCCACAGACAGAGCGCTGTGGGGTTGTGGGTCTTGAGCTGAGCCACATGAGAAGTGAGTGAGCCTTAAAACGATGGGCTTCCGGGGCGCTTGGGTGTCTCAGTGAGTTAAAGCCTCTGCCTTCGGCTTGGGTCATGATCCCAGGGTCCTGGGATAGAGCCCCACGTCAGACTCTCTGCTCAGCAGGGAGCCTGCTTCCTCCTCTCTCTCTGCCTGCTGCTCTGCCTACTTGTGACCCCTGTCTATCAAATAAATAAATAAAATCTTTTAAAAAAAAAAAAAAAGGGGCTTCCAGATCTCAGGGATGTCAGGCATCTGTGTGTGTCACACTGGACCTTAGCACTTTGCACAGAAACTCGCCAGAGCATCTCAGTGGCTCTGTAAGGCGCTAAGAGGAGAGGCATTTGAATTTGGCAGGTGTGCTCAGAGAGGTTAAATGCCATGTCCTGGGTCACATAGCATGGATCATGATAGAGAAGGACCCATGATAGAGAAGGATCGTGACTCCAGGTTCACCCCACTTAAGACACAGACCTAGGCCCAGCTCGCCGAGGTAAACTGGATTGTGAGTGAACACTGGGATTGAGAGGGTGGGTCTTTTCTAGCTCCAGCTTCAACAGTCCTGGGTGAACTTGTTACTGTGCGTGCTGTGGAAGCAGAGGAGTCGCTGCTCAGATCAAGGAAAGCAGGACCCCAGAGGGCCTTGGCACTGCGCAGACCTCACTCAGGCCAGTAGGTTAGGTTGGTTGAGGGGATGGTGAACGGGATGGCAGAGAAACCACAGAAGACAAAAAAGGGATCTTCAGTCCGGGGAGGAGAAAACTACCAGCCCCGTGAAGGAGGTTGTGACTTGTTCTGTGTTGTTCCGGAGAACAGAGCCAATGGATTTGGGGTCAAAAGAATAGTGTTAATAATAATAATGGCAAAAACAATTTCCGTGACCATAGTAAGTGTCTGCTCTGTGGCAGGTGTGGTGCCGGCACGCGCGTGTGTGTGTCTTCAGGCGAGGAGACAGGAGCCTGGTGGGCCTGGGTGCTAGGGTGACCACAGCAGAAGTGTTCAGTAGTGGCTTTATTACATATAATCTTCTTGACTCTATTAGTTAATTTAATATGTACGCATATATCTTTAATCCTTCCAATTTCCTGAGAATTAGGATGTCTCCGCTCCCTACTTCCGAGGAGAGGAGACTAGAAAGCTGAAGTCATTTACCCAGAGTCCCTGTGCTCATTTATGATGGAGCTGATGTTCAGACCCAGGTCTGTCTGACTCCAAACTCTGGACCTTCAGCCTCTGTGTTTCTCTCTTCTGCCTGCTGCTTAACTAGTGCTCAGTGAAGGGTGACTGTAAGATCATTAACTTCCTCACCATTCGCCCTGTCTTACGATGCAACAGGTTTCCTCTTGGTACTATGACCGCCTCATCTCTAGAAGTGCACGCAGAGGCTGAATTGCCACTGGAGGGGTGTTGTGTGGGATAGGAGGTGGGGGGTCTCCATTACTGAGCCCCCAACCAGCCATGCAGAATTAGCTGTGTTCCTAGAGACCTGGGTGCACAGTTAGGCCACCGTGTCCCAGGAGGGCCCAGCCCTGAGATTTCATTCATCTCTAGTGGGAACTAGAGGGCCGGGCAGACTCCTAACTCCTCCCCACCTGCCCCAATGTGTGTTCTGCTTGCTGCTTTCCCACTGGTGTACTGGTTGCTCTCAAACTCCTGACATTTCAGTAGTCTAGTTATAACTCTGCTTCCACTGGCAATGGAGTGGTTTGACAGGCAGAATTTGCTTCCCACTCCCACTGTGTGCGCACACACGCATGCACATGTGCGTGCGCGCGCGCACACACACACACACACAGGGCAAGAGCTGTGCGACGTGCAACTGTTCACCTCACCTCTCTGAGCCTGTTTCTTGTCTATAAAATGAAGGGGCTAGGCTGACTGACTTTAAAGTCACTTCTGGCTTCAGGATTCTGCCACACTCTGAGGCACCTGTCCTGATGGAGCGGCACACGTCTGAGTAAAGGGCTTGTGGCACCTGACACCCAGTGAGAGCGAGTCTCCAGTGTCAGAAGTTGGGCTGTGCCATTTGGCCTCCAGGCATCTGGCTGCCAGGCCCGTGTGGACCCTCCTTGCCAGCAGGCCTGTGGAAAGCATAGTGGCAGAGTTGACCTGTCTCTCTTCCCTGGGGTCCCAAGGTAGCCAGGGGACCTGGCCAGATACCAGAGACCTTTCTAGCAACACTCTGGAGAGTTTTGGTTTTATTTATTAGCCACTATCCTCCCTCTCCTGCCCCAAGGAAAGTGCTGATCCTTGGCTCTGCAGCCGCCCAGGGAAACAGGTAAACATGGAGCCCACTCTCTGTCCCTGTCAGACGTGACCTCATTTAACCATCCCCCATCTTCCTGCACCGTGAGGGAGAGACCAGGAGTTTACGAAAGACAGCAAGAGTTTTCCAAATCACAGCAGCTTGAAAAGGGGGGAAAAAGGATAGTAACCTTTCATTCTCTTAATTGCATAGTGATAATAAGCATTATTGACTTGGCATGGTTGCTAATTACAACAGTCCTGCCTTTTAAGCATGGGACAGAGTGTTGTCTGGGATCCTTACAGCAATCTTGCGAGATAGAGGTTCCATCCTCTTTCCAGATGGGAACGCCGAGGTTAGAATGGTGAGGTTGTCCTCCTGTGCTCGCACAGGCAGCCAGTCGCTGAAGCAACACCCCAGCCCCATATCTGAAGCCCGGATGTAAGTGAGTAGCCACATTGTAGAGAGAAGGTTTGTGAATGTGTCTCTTACCTCGTAATTCTCTGTGAACTCAGTTTCCAGAAAACACATGCAATCAGGGTTGCTCGTAGAGCTGGTAGCAGGGGAACCATTCAAGTTCAGGCCAGGACTCTGGTGCACCAGAAACAAACATCAGTACGTGATGAAGGTGGGAATATATTCACTACAGGAAGGGAACTGGCTGGGAGCATGGTGGGAGATGGGGAATGGTCGTTGTTGTTTCAAATTCATATGAATCTAAAACAAGGAGAAGTACAGTGATTTCCCAGATACTCAAATGTTTAACTGTACTTGTGAATCCCAGCCAGCCTCAGAAAAGGAGCCGTTGGTTGGGTGGCGTGTTAGATCCGAGGGTAGACCCTGAGGGTTTGGGAGTTCTGTTTGTAGTTGAGGTCAGACAACCCAGGAGTTTCTCAGGAGGGAATGGAACGGGATGGGGTTGGGGGAGGGATGGTTGGGCCAGGGGAAGAGTTGGTCAGTGCCTGGCCCTGGGCGGCTACCTTTCACCCTGCCTGGCCACATGCAATGGGGAGCCCTGGGCTGGAGGCACAAGGCAGTGTAGATAAGGGTCCTGCTCCCCCTAAGCTCACCCCAGTAAATGTGTCCGTTGTGTGCAAACATGTACGTTCCCTGCGGTTATGTGTGCCCCCCTTGTCCACACCCCCTGTTCAAGCGGGGGGCCTCCAGGCAGGTTTATTTTTCTTGGCCGCACTTTCGTCTCTCCAGTCGCCAGGAAGGTTCCAGGCCCTCACTGGTCATGGTTTCTGACATCCAGCCCTTCTTCCTCCAACGGTTTCCTCTCTGTGCACCTCAGGAACTGGTTTCTTCCCTCCTGGACTCCCCCGTCTGCCACCCCCTTTCTTCCTAACTAACTCTTGCTTATGGGAATTTCTTCCAGACCGCTCCATCTGCTCCCCCAACTCAGATCCTGCCTCTCCGCTCTCCAGCTCCCCCCTCCCCCAGCTTTTCCTAAACTGCCTGCTTGCTCACTGGGCAAACAGTTCTTGAGACCGGCTGCATGCCAGACCCTGGGCCTGCCGCAGGACTCCAGGGATGAACTGGAGGTGGTCCCAGTTGGGCGGGGCCGGGTGGGGGGGAGACCAGACAGGATCATCACAGAGAACTGCAGGGCCGGGCGTCGCCACAGAGCCTGGTACAGGGCTCCCAGAGGAGCCTTGATTCCTTCAGCCCTGCCGGGGACCACCTGGGACCTGCATGACCCAAGTGGCAATACAGTTTAGGAAGCCTGGCATGTCACTTAGCAACTGGCTCCACCCTCTTCCCTCCCTGAACCCTGGAGCGGGGCCTGAGGGAATGAATGGGGAGGAAGGGCCCGTGCTGGGGAGGCCCCAGCTAGCAGAGCTGGGCCAGCACTTTCCCTTGGAAGGTTACTGGCTCCGAGGGTCATCCTGGGCTAAGTCTAACTAAAAATACCACGCTTCCTGAAGGGATTACCTGGGCCCCCCTTCCCCTGCCTGCTCCCTTCCCCAACGGGGCTGATCCTTCTTTTGGAGCCCAATGTTCTTTCTAACCGGCTGTCCCTCCACCAGATGCCATACTTGACCCCATCTCACCAGCTCCCTTCGTCCCAGCGGTGACTACCAGGGTGGGAGGGGAAGAAGAGGTCATCAAGTCTGCAGTCTGACTGAAGGGCCCTTGCAGCCCCAGATGTTAGGACAGGGAGACCCTTGTCTCTCTGCCTCCTCCTTCTTCCCGGATCCTCATCTCTCACACCAGCTGGAGCAAGCCCAGACTTGTCACATAATCAGTACTGGGAGGAGGACACTGTTGGCTCTATCCCTGGAGTAGGGGCCTGGGGATGGAGCTTGGTAACCGAGTGTGGAAAGAGAGCTTGGGGACTGTCGAAGGTATAAATAGGGCCGTCTCCTGGCTTGGGTGGACCGACTGTCCTGGGAAATCTCTGGTTCCCTTGGCTGGCCTCAGACTTGGTGTCACTTCCCAGTGACTCAGTTGTACCAGTCCCCAAAGCCGCAATAAGGACCTCTTGAGGTATGATATCAAGAGACAAAGGGACTGCCCAGCTTCTCTCTCATGCAGACCTTTCCCCTGAGGCCCCTGCCTGCCCACAGCTGCTCTCAGCCGTGATTCCTCCAGCGGATTCCCACCCCGTTCACTGGGCGTTCATCAGCTCCATCTTTAACTCGGCAGACACTTGCTGAAAACGGGCACCAGGCCAGCATGCTATGAGGCCATGGGGTGTTCAGCGGAATGCAATCAGGGCTGCTTGTTGTTCTGTAGGTTCTTGAGAATCACCTCACCTCTTGGGCACCGTCATTCTGAATTAAGCAGGGGAGGCAGGTGGTAGTAGTGTGCACACATGCACGGGCTCAGAGAGGCACACTAGCTTCAAGTAAACTGCAAAGGACTTATGCTGTTCTCTCCCACTCATTGCAGTGCCCTCCCTTGTGGGTGGGATCACCAGACACCTTTCATTATGGAGACCAATCCACAGCGTCCACCACCGTTCTCCTCCCCCAGCCCAGACACTGCGGCCTCCTGCTCTTCTCCCGCTTTCCTCTCCAGGTCAGCTCTCAGCAGCAACTTCAGGGGGGAGCCATTGAACTCACCTATGTTAAGGTGTGGATGAGCCATTCCACATCTGTTGGCTGTGTTTACAAGTGGAGTTCTTCTGTCAGAATCAAGTACATAGCCCAGCCTGTTCCCTGTGATTCTGGTTCAGTGGGTCTGCTGGAGTGGGTGGGCGCTGGCGTCTGCCTTTCTAACCGGCAGCTCAGGAGATGCTAGCCCAGGTGGCATGTTAGACAACCCTTTGAGACTCCAGCTTTGCTGCTGTACTCAGAAACCTACATTCTCTGCTCACAGATCTCTCTTGCTGTTTCCCGTCTACCGTAATCACAGAAACCTGCTGTTTTCATGGGCCTTTTGTACTTCCCCAGGCAAGTGTGGACCTTGACTACAGAATGATCTCTTGCTGTGTTTTTGTTTGTTTGTTTTTAAAGATTTTTATTTATTTATTTGACAGAGAGGGACTCAACGAGAGAGGGAACACAAGCAGGGGGAATGGGAAAGGGAGAAGCAGGCTTCCTGCCAAGCAGGGAGCCCAATGTGGGGCTTGATCCCAGGACTCTGGGATCATGACCTGAGCTGAAGGCAGGTGCTTAATGACTGAGCCACCCAGGCGCCCCTCTTGTTGTGTTTTAAGTCTATCTTCTGTCAACTTCCTTAAGGATAAGGACCATTTGTTTTACTTTTTGACCTAGAGCATATTTAGGACAGGTAGAGACGTAAGTAGAAGCTACTAGATGCTCCTGCTGCAGAAACCAGCAGTGCCTGCAGAGCTGCCCAGAGCTCCCAGCAACTGAAATCCCAGAGGCTGTGACCCTTGGGCTTTGTGGCTCACCAGCCCCCACAAAGCCCCTCACTCAGCTCCCCAAACTCTTCCCTACTTTCCTGTGGCTGCTGTAGAACTGAACTTTATGTACCCTTTTTCTTTGTTAACAACTCCCGTTGTATTATTCTTCTTGCTGAAGTCATAAATGCCTGTTGTAGAAAACTTGGAAAATATAAGCCAAAAAAAAAATTTTTTTTTCGCCAGTAACTGCCAATCGGCTATAACCACTGTTACCATTTTGGTGTAAATCCTTCCATTCTTTTTAATATATGTAATTTCACATACTTTTTTAGAAACAGAAGCTGGAGGACAGAGCACTTGCTGTTCTGTAACCTTTTTTCACTGTTTTGGGGCCGTTTCTCCTCATTAGTCAGCTTACAGAGGCTGCCACGGACGCACAGATTTTATTTAGCCTTTCTCCTGCTGGCGTACATTTAGTTTGTTTCTGGCTTTCCCTGTTTAAAACCGTGTCGAGTTAAACAGCTTCATAGATGAACCCTCGCCATATACTTGCGATTATTTTCTTCACATACATTCTTAGAAACCAAATGTCTGAGCCAAAAGGATGCACATTTTTGGGGTTTTTGGTACCATACCGAATGCCCTCCCGGAAGTTTGTACCAATTTATGTAACATATGAGAGTGTTCACACCCTTTCTACTGCCCAGTGTTTTTGACTCAACTAACTATAAAACATCATGGTTTTTTTTTTTTAAGTAACTGAAATTTAAAATATTCATCAATTTCCTTTTATGTTTGGATTAAAACCTTACTTTTCGGTTTTCGTCTGTACCTTTGCCTAAATTATTCGCCTCAGGGTGTAGGGATCCAGATATTTTGGCATGTCTCTTACACAGGCTTGTCCTGGGCGGGGAGAATTTTGCTGGGTATCTTTCAGCTGGAGGGAGCCAGCACCTGGCCCGGAGGTGCTGCGGCTGCCCCCTGCTGGCTGCGAGGTGCCATGACGTCTGCAAAGGCAACTATTGGCTCCTGCAGCCTTTTCCTTACTTCTGTTCCCACCACCACCCCCCCCCACTCCATTCTAATATTTTCTAGTGTTTGCCGTCTGAGAGGACCAGCATACAGGAAAAGAAATTTTTACACCATTGTATCCTGGGTGACTGCAGATGCTGTTAATACTTAAAGATGCACATTTGCATTGTGTCCCATCTGTGGGTGGGTCTCTGATAGTTGGAAAGCATTCTGCGGTGCACATGCAGGGGAGGGGACTCTGAAAGCCAGGTATGTGAGCAAAGCACCCTTCAGGTGATGGGGCTATTTTTATCTTATGGAGACAGTGAGAGCCACGTGTACCTGGTTATACGTCAGGTATCCTCAGTCGTCAGGAACAGAGCCAAACCCAATCTGATGGGTGGGGGGTTGGGGGGATCTGAGCAGGAACAGCAGATATCCAGATATCCTGAAGCCTAGTCTCTTTCTTCTTTAGGAAGCCTCTTTCTTAAATCCGGATGCTCTCGATTTCAAAAGTACTGACCAGCTTTCTCAATCCCCAGCGGGTTACAAGCCCGTTAGGGGGCCTGACCTCTGCCCATAGGAGCCACAGGTAGACCAGGACCAGTAAGAAGTGACATGTGGGCAAGAGGAAGGAGACAGGAAAACTATAGAAATCAGCTCAAGAAGTTAAAAAGATGATCAGGTTACCGAGTGGAGGGGCAAAACCCTCATATCACCCAGAGGTCCTTGAGGGTGTCGCTGCATGTCTGTGAACCCCTTTTGATCAGAGTTCTTGCTGAAGGACCAGAGAAATCATGAAGCAGAGCTATTTTTTTGATCCATGCAAAAACACAAACTTTCACAAAAAACATTTGGACAAAACTATAATCTTCTGTCTCTCCAACGTATCCTTATTCTTCCACACTTTTAAGCCCTTGATTGATCAGTTGATCTCGTTTTGATGTTTGTGGCTGGTGTGAGATAGGGATTCTGTTACATGTTTTCCTTATAGGAGAAACTATAGCCCTAAGACCATGTATCAGTAGTCCATTAAGAAAAATCTCCTGTGTTTCTTATTTACTGATCACACAGAATACTTCTGGTGCCAGTTGGATGGCTGTTTTTCCCACACCAAGCAATTCTCCAATTTTCTCCGGACACCAACTGGTATCCTACAATCCTGTTCAATTCTGACACTACCTGGAGTGAATGCAGACCCCTACATGTTAAGGGCTCACGCACCAAGACTGCCCCCAGCTTCCAGTTTCAAGTAGTGAGTGGGTCCCCAGGTTACCCACAACTTCTGTCCGAGTTGGCTTCAAATCAGAGGTTCCCATGACCCTCTCCTTGGGTTCAATAGTTTGGTAAAGCAGCTCAATAGAGCCCAGGAAAACAGTTTACTTACTACCGCTGATTTATTTATTAAAGGATACAAATGAATAGCCAGATGTAGCGATACATGGGGGGGAGGTCTGGAAGTATCCTGAGTGCAAGAGCTTTCATCCTGGACTTGGGGTGCACCACCCTTCCGACACATGGATATGTTTACCAACCTGGAAGCTCTCTAAACCCATACTTTTCGGATTTTTGCGGAGGCTTCATCACATAGCTGTGACCAGCTATTAACTCAATTTACATCCCCTCTCCCCTCACCAGAGAATGGGGGACAGGGCTAAAAGTTCCAAGCTTAGCATAGAGCCCACCAAGAGCCAGTTCATTAGAACAAAAGACACTTGTATCACCCAGGAAATTCCAACGGATTTAGGAGCTCTGTATCAGACATTCCTATCACTCAGGAAATTATAAGGGTTTTACCAGAAACCAGGGGCAGAGACATACATATATATATATATATATCTCACATCCACCTTCTACACACACCATCTGCAATGTTCCTTCTCATTTTAATTACATTTCCGTATATGCTTGGTCTATTTCTGGGCTCTCTGTTCTGTCCCATTGGCCCATTTGTCTGTCCCTGTTCCAGTACCACACTCACCAGAGCTTTATAGTTTGTGTAGGTAATGGTAGTGCAGATTCTCCCACCTCATTCTACTCTAGGAGTGGCTTTGTCCTTCCGCATAAGCTTTAGAATCGGCTTCTCAGGTTCCTGCTAGGGGCAGGGGGAAGCTTCCTAGTTAGGAATCTTAGTGGAATTGCATTAAATTTATAGGACAGTTTAGAAAATGGACATTTCTATGATCTCTTTGAATATTGTTTCATCCTCGTTCTGGAGATTCTGACTTAAAACTTCAGACCCTTTAAATGTCAGTTATTATGTTTTTCATTTCTAGAAGTCCCATATGGTTCTTTTAACCTCTGCTTGGTCATTCTCTATAATCTCTTTTTCCCTGTTCATATCGTTAAGATTTGTTTGTTTGTTTCTTTTCTTTTCTTTTTTTTTTTTTTTAAAGATTTTATTTATTTATTTGACAGAGAGAGAGAGACAGCGAGAGAGGGAACACAAGCGGGACAGGGTGGGAGTGGAAGAGGGAAAAGCAGGCTTCCCGCCAAGCAGGGAGCCCGATGCAGGGCTCGATCTCGGAACCCTGGGATCATGACCTGAGCTGAAGACAGAGGCTTAATGACCGAGCCACTCAGGCACCCCAGGACTCACTTATTTCTTAAACTTGGTATTTCATAATCTGATCCGATAAATCCCCTATCTGAAATCTTTGTCAGTCTGATCCTTCCGACTGCTGTTTTTGCTGGCTCTGGCTCCTATTGCCTTGTTTCCTTGTATGTTGTGATTTTTTTTTTTTAAAAAAGGAGAAACCAAAAACTATGACCTTATCATTTATTTTCCTTGGAACTTTATCCTGGGAATTCTTTGAGGCCTGGTTTAAAGTTGTTTTCCCACAAAGAGGATTTGCATTTCTTTCTGCTAACCCAGCAGCTCTTTAAATTAGATGTCTGGCTTTGAGAGTTTTCTGGCCTGCTCACGCAGACCTGTAGGAGGGCCGTCTGTGGATTCAGTTTGAGCTGAGGTGGAATCCTCACGCTGTCACTTACTGTGTGACCTCGGGCAAGTCATTTGATCTCTCTGCCTGTCCCAGCATCTGTGAAAAAGCTATAAACACCTAGTGCCTTAGGCTGTTGCAAAGCTGAAGTAGGGGAGATTGGGTCATATACAGAAATACAGGGCTTGCCGGGGGTTCTTCCACACGGTGGGTAGGCGGGTAGGCAGTGGGTGTTGTTGTGTTCCCCTGAGGAGCCTCCTCTCCTGCCCCAGCCGGACCAGGCGACTGGTTGGCAGACCCCACCTTGGGTCCGGCCCCTTGCCCGGAGGATCGGAGTCTGAGTGGGAGCCACCGGCTTTAAACCTTCCTCCTGTGGATTATTCTGCCTTTGGCTCTGAGAGGTCTGAGCCTCCTGGAGCCTTTGAGAGATGCTTCTGCCCTCAGTCTCCACTTGTCTTGGAAGTCACTTGGGGCCAGGTAACAAGAAAAATGACATTTAACAGAATTGTTTTCCACTTCAGATGCTGCAGGGATGTTTTGGTCGGTTGGTTATGGTTTTTTTCAAAAAATGTGTTCTGTAACTACATGGTAGGTACAAAAATAATCATTGTTCATCATGGGAATGTACATTGACATAAGTGTAAAATAAAGTTGTATATTGGCATGAAAAAAATGTGAAGTCCTTTCTGTAACAAGGACTAAAAAAAAAAAAAAAATAAATGTAACAGTATCAGCTCCACTGGGGCACCAGGGTGGTTCAGTCAGTGAAGCATCGAACCCGTGATTCGGGCCCAGGTCCTCATCTCAGGGTCCTGAGAGGAGCCCTGCTTTGGGCTTCGAGCTCAGCCGGGTGTCTGCCTCGGAGTCTCTCTCCCTCTTTCCCCCTCAACCCCCCCAACCCTCCTCAGGCACGCGCACTCACTCTCTGACCTCTCTCTCTCAAATAAATAAGTCTGTTGTTTTTTTTTTTAAGGATTTTATTTATTTATTTATTTATTTATTTATTTGACAGACACAGCGAGAGAGGAAACACAGGCAGGGGGAGCGGGGGAGGGAGAAGCAGGCTTCCCGCTGAGCAGGGAGCCTGATGTGGGTCTCAATGCCAGGCCCCTGGGATCATGACCTGAGCTCAAGGCAGACGCTTAACCGACTGAGCCACCCAGGCGCCCCCAAATAAATAAGTCTTTTAAAAAAATTTAATATGAACTCAACTATATTGAGAGAAATGGGGAAAAGGAAATATGTTCAGGTGTCAGCGGTGGTTATTTCTGAATAGTGGGATTCTGGAGTCATTTCTTCCCCGGTGGCAGCATGGCACAGACAGCAGTGAGAGGGGGGCCTCAGCACTCAAAGTCTTGTGTGAAGTCTGTACTCGTGTGGCCTCAGGCACATGACAGGCTCTCATGGTCACAGCCGGCCCATATGCCGGGCTTTGTGGACAAGAGGAGCAGCGGGTTTGGAGCGCCCGGCCTGCCCCACCAACGGCCGCCCTTATTCTCCCACATGGACATTCTTGCCGGGTCTTTAAGGATACGGAGCACATACTTCTTTATAATCAAAGAAGGAGGCGATACATGCTCGGCTGACAAAAACTGTTTACATCTCCGGGTTGGGTGTGTGGAGTTTCCAGACTAATCCCCTGATGCTGCCGGAAAGGGTCTTGAGGCCCGAAGAATACTTGGGAGCCACTGCTGGAGAGGGCAGGGGTGGGAGGGTGCTCGCAGGGCAGGGAGGGGCGGAGAGACTGCAGGTGCAGCCTGGCCTCAGAGGTGCTCAGCCTGTCCCTTCCGTCCCGCACAGGGCGCAACGAGCCCCTGAAGAAGGAGCGGCTGAAGTGGAAGAGCGACTACCCCATGACCGACGGGCAGCTGCGGAGCAAACGGGATGAGTTCTGGGACACGGCGCCCGCCTTCGAGGGCCGCAAGGAGATCTGGGACGCCCTCAAGGCCGCCGCCTATGCAGCCGAGGCCAACGACCATGAGTTGGCCCAGGCCATCCTGGACGGAGCCAGCATCACCCTGCCTCACGGTGAGCGGGCGGGGCCGGGCTTTGTCCCCACCAGGTTGGGGACCGCCAGGCCGCTTTGGGTGGAAGGGAGCCGGCAGCCGGCCCCACACTGGGAGTTTTCAATCCAAGCTGCTCGGTGGCCAGGGTGGCCCTTTGCTTGCTAATTCATGCAACCCTCACTGAGTATGTGCCAGGAGCGGGGACGCAAACCAAAGGGAAACGCAGTCCCCGCTTGTCTACTGAAGGCATAGAAAGGCACCAGCCAACCTCAAAGCAGCGTGAGGAGAGCAAGCTAGAGTTGCCCGGGGTACTCTGGGATCACAGAGCATCTGAGAACCCTTCTGTTGAGGGTTACTACGGGCTGGGCACTGAGCTAGAAGCTTCTGCTGTAGTATCTCATTTAATTTTATAACAGCCTTATGCGGTCAAGTATGTGAAGCGGAGGGTCACGGTGGAACTGTAGAGTCACAGACCTGGGTTTTAACAAATGTCTCTGCTTTTGGTAGTGCGACCCTGACAGGGAGCTTCTCGATTTTAGTCTCAGGAACTTGCAGCTGTAAAGCGGAGATATGCACCTCACAGAATGGTTGTTAGGACTCAGCAAGATATGCAGAACCACATTTAGTCCAGTCCTGGAACTTAGTAGGTGATCAGGACACAACAAATATATTACTGTGTGCAATGCCTAGTATAGGAAGTCCCCTGGGGCCCACCAGAGTAGAAGCCCTGGAGAGTAGGGCCCGTGCCTTCTCTCTCACCCTGGTAACCCCAGCACCCAGCATGTAGCTCAGGAAAGAGTTGTCGAATGAAAAAATGGAAAGTTGAATAATTCACAGCATTGAACAGTACCTGGCAGTGCCTGGCAGAGCCAGTCCCTGGCAGAGCCAAGATGCCGGCCCCATGTGTTCCTGATTCCACCTTGAACTCCTCCCAGCTGTCTGTCCCAGAGAGACCTGACTGTAGGTTGGTTTCAGGGACTGTGGGATGGCCATAACAGGTGTATTGGTTTGCTCAGGCTGCTCTAACAAAATACCACAGATAGGGTACCTTATTACCCAACTGAGATTTCTTTCTCATAGTTCTGGAGGCCGGGAAGCCCAGGACCTAGGTGCCAGCTGATTTGGTTTTTGGTGAGGGCTATCTTCGTGGCTTATCAATGGCCGCCCGCCTGCTACGTCCTCCCATACATACTGGGAAAGCATGGCCCAATGTCTCTTAGAAAGGCACTAATCCTGTTGGATTGGTGCCCCACCCAGATGACCTCCTTTACCCGCCCTGACTCGCGTATGCGCCCCTCTCTTCCCATGGCCAAGACAGAAACTGTGGGGCTCTCCAAGCAGACCCTGACCGCCCCCCTTATCGCGCAGGCACCCTCTGTGAATGCTATGACGAGTTGGGCAATCGCTACCAGCTGCCCGTCTACTGCCTGTCGCCGCCCGTGAACCTGCTGCTGGAGCACACTGAGGAGGAGAGCCTGGAGCCGCCCGAGCCCACGCCCGGGGTGCGCCGAGAGTTCCCGCTGAAGGTGCGCCTCTCCACGGGCAAGGACGTGAGGCTCAACGCCAGCCTGCCCGACACGGTGGGGCAGCTGAAGAGGCAGCTGCACAGCCTGGAGGGCATCGAGCCATCCTGGCAGCGGTGGTTCTTCTCCGGGAAGCTGCTCACAGACCGCACGCGGCTCCAGGAAACCAAGATCCAGAAAGATTTTGTCATCCAGGTCATCATCAACCAGCCCCCGCCGCCCCAGGACTGAGGAGCCCGCGGACCCCTGGGAAGAGAGGCCGTGGAGGCCTCTGCGGGGCTGAGAGGCCTCCCGGCGGAGCGCTGGGTCCCCCCACCCTGCTGCTGCCTCCGAGGGCTGTCACTTTCTTCAGGGGCGCCGCCTGCCATGTGGCTGCTGGACAAGCCATGAAGGGACCCTGCCTCCCGGGGGGCCCGGGAGCCATAAGGGCCCCACACCCAGGAAGCAGTGCTGCCACACACAGGCTTTGCCAGCCTTGTTGGAGAAAAGGCAGACGGGGGCACTCCACCCTGTCTCTCTCCCGCAGCAGGTTCGAGCCACGAGGGGCCAGCCCGGAGGCCCCTAGAGCCCAGATCTGTTGTCTGGTGCTGCCGGCTGTGCTCACTCCGGTTTTCTGCTCAGGGTCTGAAGCAGCTGCTGTCCCCTTCCCCTGCCCCTACTCCCTGACTCTGCCCTGGGCCCAGTGCCAGTCCTCTGGAGGGGAGGAGATGGCTTGTGAGCCCCAGGGGCAGGGAGCCTGAGGCCGGCCTCTGCCTCTCCCTGCCCCCAGCACAATTGGCAGAGGTGGAGGGGGCGGGCGGCCAGATGGCTGTGCTGTTGTGGCAGGGGTCTACATGGGGCCATCTCCTGGCTGTAACCCAAGCGGTGGGGGGTCTGCAGCCCGGCCATGGCCCACAACAGGTCCCTGTGTACAGACATATCTGCATATTTATCAATAAAGCCTTTTGCTCCTACCTTCTCTCTTGCCTAGCTTTGACTTTGGGCTCCCTGGCTGCTCTGTGGAGCCCCAGAACCAGTTCTGGTGTGAGAGTGGGTTGCAGCCGAGAGGAGAGAGCCTTGAATTCCTAGTGTTCCAGGCCCTGTGTTCTCATGGGTTCTCAGGAAAAACACTTAATCTCTGAGCCCACTTGGTTTTCCTTAATGTGGAGACAATGCCACTTGCCCTGCCTCTTCCTCAGTTGCCGGGAGGATTAAATGGGGTAACAGACATGAGCGCACTTTGAAAGCAGAGGCAACATATCAGGAAGGTGGTATTTAGTAACCTGTTTAGTAGTCTGTTCCTGGAAGCGAGAGGGTCCTGCCCGGGCCCTCAGGACTGATGTATGCACCCCAATCCTGGAGATGCCACCCTGCACCCTCAGGGATGTGAAAGCAAAATCTTGGACACATTTAGATTGCGAGCATGTGTTCCTTAGCAGCAAGGGGACCAGAGAGGAAAAGGAGCCAGTGCCTACCCTTTCTGTGGGGAAAGTGTGCACATCACCCAAAGGGGACCTCTTTTAGCTAAGGGCGAGCTGCATGAGCAGTACAGAATTGCCGAACTGTGGCGTCTGTGTGCACGATGGCCCAGGGCTCACTCCCGGAGTTCTAGGTATGGAGCAAATTCAGGTCTGCTTTTTCTCCATTGAGAGTATTTTCCTTCTCCGCGAGCATGGCCAGACCCCGGTCAGGGTGGCCTGACAAGGCGGGGTGATCAGAAGGGGCTGGCCGTCACCAAGGCTCCGGACTGCACTCTGGCCCTTTTAAGGTGGCTTCCTGACACCCTTCCGGAAGCAAGACCTTTTAAGTTTTGCAGAGGCCTGGTGAGACAGAGGGTCAAGGTTTTGTCAGAGGCTAATGGACAGGCAGGCACATACAGCGACGCCTCACTAGGGGGTGCTGTGGGACTCCGGAGACTCAAGGGCCGGCCAGAGCTGTGAGCGAAGAGGGAGGCACCTGCTCTTACTCCTGCCCATCACCTTGACACTCCAGCCCCAACATAGCAGAGTCGGCCCCGCCACAGAGCAAGCAGAGTCTGTTCACAGGACAGCTGGGGACACAGGCCTCCATTGGGTCCTCACAGTTGTTTTTCAGTTCCCCTCACTGACAATGGCGGGCAGTTGCCAGGCGTCCAGCAGGTGGCACTGTCATCAGGGTTAGGGGCAGCCAGTAGGTCCTTTGTGCAGCCCAGCTGCCACCACTAAGGCCCAGTCCGACCCAAGCATTCAGGACAGAGGCTAGGCGGGCTCCTTCCTGCAGCCCTGCTCTTTTGGGGCGCTGGGCCCTTCAGCTCCAACAGGTCGGGGGTGGGTGGGGCAAACTGCCCCTGCTTCCCTCAGCTCCCCGGGGCTGCCTGGGGTGAAGGTGACATGTGGGGGAGGCAGGTGGAGAATTCGGCCAGTGAGCTCATGGCAAAGGCGCCCAGCGGGGTGGGGGTGGGGGGATGCCCTGGCTTATAAAGCCCCCGAGGCCCTGGGGCCTGCAGAGGCTGGTGATAGACGGCACCATGGAGGGCTCCGAGGCAGTGCAGAGGGCCACGGCGCTTATCGAGGAGCGACTGGCACAGGAGGAAGAGAATGAGGTACAGGCATGGGTGTGGGGACCCAAGGGGATTATAAGGAAATCCAGCTCTACTGTCAAGGGAGGTAAGAGCCTGGCTGCCGCATCTGTGGTAGGAAGGAGGGCAGATGCCCCCAGGGGCCCAATGGCTCCATTCCAGCCCCAGGGTGCTCCTGGTGGAGGGGTTTGCTGCCAGTGGGAGACTGAGGCTTCAACCCCCAAGAACTGAGAGATGGTGGGGTGAGCAAGCCAAGCTGGGCTCCTGATATCCTGGACCTCGAGGAGGTGGGCCAGGCTGCACTAGAGCAGGACAGCTGGGGTGCTGCCTGAGAATAGGGGAGTCTGGGGCCCTGAGAGCTCCCAGCTGCTGGGCAGGAGGCTGAGACAGGAGAAACTCCTGCATTTGGTCCCTGCAGAATAGAGACTGGGAGCAGAGCAAGGAAGCGGTGCCGGGAAAGGAAGCATGGGTTTTCCCAGGACGACCAGCCGCACTCGGGGAGGCCACTGGAGCACTGCAGCTCTGGGCAACTGGCATTTGCTCTGGGAAAAAGGAGTGGGGAGAGGGGACGAAGGTGCAGGCTTGTCTACTCTTCATTCTGTTTAAACTACTAGTTGACTTAGAGTCTGCTCTGCCAAGTGCCAGGGGCTGTGAGGAGTAAGAGGCTCAGTAGGGCCAGCCCCTGCCTCCTCCTTACCAGCCCTACAGTCATTCTAGCCAGCATGTCAGGGACATAGTCCGCAGAGAAACAGGCAGAGTGAGGCAATGGTGAAATAGAGCTGTTAAGTCAGCAGGGAAGGGGCACAAAAGGTAGGTGCGTCACTCTGACTATGGGTGCTCAAGGACTCCTGGGAACAAGATGACATTTGAGCGGGACCTTCAAGGCTGGTGAGTGGAGATCAGAGAGGGAGGGAATTCCAGGCTAAGGAAAAGACAGGCACTAAAAAGTTTAGGTGAGTGATGGTGGGACCATTGTGAGAAAGTCTGGTAGGGCCTAAGGCTGGGTACCAACTCTCGAGGGCCATGGGAAAGATATTTATTCTTTGGGCAATGGGGAGCCACTAAGTGTTGCTGAGTGAGGGTGAGTGGTGCCATCTGACCTATTTTTAGGAGGGCAGCTCTGACAGCCTGAGGAGGACACATCGGCAAAAGACTGGCCCTAACAAGAATGGGAGGAAGGAGATAAATCAGTTTGGAAGTAGGCTCTGTTCACCGAAAGAGTGGCTGAATAGGGGTGAGGAAGAGGGAAGGACCAGGACTCTGGTGGAAGAAGAGATGTAAACCAGAGGCGGGGGGTAGGGGGACAGGCTTGTGGGGGAAGAGTTTGGGCTGAGCCCAATGAGTCCAGGCTGGGGCATCCTTGGATCTCCAGGAATGCCACTTCTCCCCTGGGGCCAGGTAGGTGAGTCATGCCGCAGTGCCATTTCTGGAGTGCTGGCGTTGGACAGAGACCTTCAGCAGGGGGACACGGAGCTGTCCTCATCCATTCATTCACCCAACAAATATAGCAGCACGGCTGTCGGGACACCGGGTGCCCACAGAGCCACCCTTCCCACCAATGCCTGCCACATGCCAGGCACTGTGCTAAGCTCTGTACAGGCATACTTTTTTTTTTTTTTAAGATTTTATTTATTTGACAGAGATCACAAGCAGGCAGAGAGGCAGGCAGAGAGAGAGAAAGAGAGGAGGAAGCAGGCTCCCTGTTGAACAGAGAGCCTGATGCGGGACTTCATCCCAGGACCCTGGGATCATGACCTGAGCTGAAGTCAGAGGCTTTAATCCACTGAGCCACCCAGGCACCCCCAGGCATACTTTCATTTAATCTGTACAATGATCTACAGAGTAAGGTGGGCATTTGTTTCATTGTGTTTCACCCACTAGCACCCAGTACTGAGTACTGACTGTGTGTCAGCCCCCAAAGACGGCACCATGGAGGGCTCTGAGTACTGACTGTGTGTCAGCCCCCAAAGACAAATCTGAAGTGAAGGACTAGAGAGTCTGGGTAAGGCCTGTGTGAGCACGAGAATCTCTAGTTGTTCCCACTAAGTCCCAGCCCAGCAAAATTCTCAGAAGGGAGCCTCTGTCCAGCCTGCTCCCCCTTTTTGGTGTGGGAGGCGAAGGAGAATCCCGAAGTCTAGGGCTTGGGCTCTGTCATGGGAGCATACTAGGTCAGGTCATCACTGAGGACTTATGGGTGGGCAAAGATGCTGAGCGCCTCCTGTCGTGATCCATTCACTCACTCACTCGTTTATTCTCCAACATTCACTGAGCACCTGGTGTATGCTAGACCCCATCATAGGTGCTAGGGTTACCAAGCTAATGGCAACCCAAGCCTACCCTTGGGATGCTCCATAAGGAGCCCAGCCAGGATCCCCCAGGCTGCAGCCCAAGGTCACCTCTTGTTCCTGTAGGAAGATGCAGTGTTTCAGGTGAGGCCAGTACGGGGATACCTCAGACCATGTAAGCCCACCACAGAAGGGAACAGCCAGTGGGCACCAGGACCTCCCGAATGAAGACTGGGGAAATCAGCCCTCAAAACAGCCCTGGAGGAGTATCCCACCAGAGCTCAGTGGAAAAGGCACAAGGCAGCTGAGAGCTCTGTAAGGGTGGGCCATTCCTCCTAGCCGTCATCCGGACTCTGTCCTCTACCCGGGGTGAAGTTTCCCGGCACACAGAGATGGGTGTCAGCTGGTCACAAAAAGTGGTTTCCTTTAAGACAGAGGAGGGGGCCCTGAGAAATTGGTCCAGGCAAGTCAAAACTACAAAGGGGGACTTGGAAGGAGTTTCACCCATCCAATTACAATGACAGTCCCTTCAAACTGAAGCCTAGGTCGCTGTGGCTCTTGTCCCTCAGCTTCCCTGACAAGTTTCCAGCTCCAGGATCTCATGGAGCCGTAAAATCTGAGGGAAAAAAAGTTGGTATCTGAGAGTTGCCACATTTTTGTATTGACACATGAATCTATTTTAAAAATTACTATCAATTCTTACCACAATCATTTCATCTATGTGAATCTTTAATGGCAACAAAGAAATCACCACCACCAACACCACCAACACCATCATTGTCATCTCGGTGCTTTGAAAAGTGAATATATTTAATTTCACAAAAACTCATTCCAGTAGCCCTTAAACTTGACTTGCTGAGGACACATGACCACCAGTGGGCAGGTGTTTGAGCTGAGGTTGGGGTAGGGTTGAGCTGGAGAACTATGGGAGCTGGGTCTTCAGGACCAGTCGGGAGTGGGGCTCTGAACTGCTCTGATGTCACGCAGTAGGAAGTCCTTGGGGGTTCCTTGGAGTGGGTTGAGGGAGAGGCTACCTGCCGCCCTGGGTACTATGGGCAGGTGCTGGAGAACATCCTCTCCTTGGCTCACCAGAAACTCCGAGGAACCACACAGCAGAAGCTGCCCATGGACATGCTGGTGTTGGAGGATGAGAAGCACCACGGGGCTCAGAATCTGGCCTTACAGAAGGTTAAGGTAAGCGTGAGGAGAGTCCAACCTCTGCACTCAGGGGACAGGACAGGCAAGCTATGACTTTGCTCCCCCTAGCTAGTATGCAAACCTATTATCTCAGCACCCCCTACCCCAGGAGCATGCTAACGATGCAGAATCTTGGCCCCACCCCAGACCTGCTGAGTCACAATCTGTGTATGTAACAGATCCCAGGGGATGGACTCATTTTGGAAGCCCCAGCTGATGGGATAGCAATACAGCTGGGCACTATGCCCCTGTTAAGGGGCTCGGGAGGTTGTGTGTGCTGACAGGAGAGACCTCTGTGCTGCTGAGAGGAAAACCAGAGTTTCTAGAACACTAGTGTGGAGGGTGATCCCAAAGGATGCTTGTCTGAAGGGCACCAACCAGGCCATAATGGAAGTTACCCCTGGGAGAGAAGGGCTTTCTCTTCAACACTTTTATGTTTGTGTATTTGTTTGTTTGTGTGTTTGTTTTTTAGATTTTTTAAAAAATTATTTATTTGAGAGAGCATGAGCAGGGGGAGGGGCAGAGGGGGCGGGAGAGGCAGGCTGCCCACTCAGCAGAGATCCCAGGACCCTGAGATCATGACCTGAGCCGAAGGCAGACTTTTAACTGACGGAGCCACCCAGATGCCCCTGTTTCTGTATTGTTTATGATCTCACACACACATGAAACTGCATGGAAAGCTGAGGATTCAGATTCCATTCTCAAGGGCTGGGCTACCTCTGAGAGTCCCTCCTCTTGCCCTTCACCTACATGAAGGCTCAAAGCTGGCAGTTCCTACGCCGTCACCTCAAGTCTCCCCTTGTCCCCTGATTGGAGCTGTCTGTGTCCTGGTCTCATCTGGATTCTCCCTCTCCTGAAAAGCTCTCCCTATCCATCTCCCCAAGCTTGACCTAGGGGTCCCCAAGGCCCCAGCATTGGGGTTTGATGAGCCACCTCCATGCAGGGCCAAGAGCGTGTGCGCAAGACGTCCCTAGATCTTCGCCGGGAGATCATTGATGTGGGGGGGATCCAGAACCTCATCGAGCTGCGGAAAAAACGCAAGCAGAAGAAGCGGGAAGCCCTGGTGGCCTCCCAGGAGCCACCTCCAGAGCCTGAGGAGATCGTAAGGGTCTTGGGGAGGACCCCTGTGTCGGCGGGGGGAACCCAGGAGGGCCTCTGATCACTGCAGGGCAGCCCTCCATGACTGCATTCGTTCCTTCCAGACTTGCCCTGTGGAAGAAGAGACATTCCTGAAAGCGGCAGTGGAAGGGAAAATGAAGGTCATTGAGAAGTTCCTGGCCGACGGGGGTTCCCCGGACACCTGTGATCAGGTGAAGTTCTACATGTACCTTCTGTCTGCCTCCCTTTCAGAGTTGCCTCCCCACTTTGCCCACCCATTTGTGGGCCTGAGAACAGGTGTTGGGGGTCCTTCGGCAGGGGGTTTGGGTGACCCCTTGCCCACGCAGGAATTTATCTAAGTCCTTAGGCCCTTTTCACCTTGAACTACCTCCAGAGTAACAAATGTCATGTCGTCTTCTAGGGAAGAAAGGGGAATGGAATTAAATAATAAGAGCCCAGGGCGCCTGGGTGGCTCAGTGGGTTAAGCCGCTGCCTTCGGCTCAGGTCATGATCTCAGGGTCCTGGGATCGAGTCCCGCATCGGGCTCTCTGCTCAGCAGGGAGCCTGCTTCTCTCTCTCTCTCTCTCTCTCTCTCTGCCTGCCTCTCTGTCTACTTGTGATCTCTGTCTGTCAAATAAACAAATAAAAAAAATCTTAAAAAAAAAAAAATAAGAGCCCAAACCAAGAATTTGGGGCTCAAATCCCATCTCTATCACTCCCTAACCTGACCTTTGGCTAGCTCTGGGCCTCAGTTTCCTCCTCTGTAAAACGGCCTGCTTCCCTCGGATCATGTCAAATGGATCATCACAGGGATCAAATGGAGTATTAATGCCTCAGTATTTAGTGAATGGAGAAAAAAAACTATAGCACATGCAGGATATGATATTGTTTTGTGTTGCATTGTATATTACACTTCCTTTTAAAACGTATTGATTGTTGTATAGTGGCGAAATACATATAACCTGAAACATGCCACTTTAGTCATTTTAAGTGCACAGTTCAGTGCCATTCGTTGTATTTCCCATGCTGTGCAACCATCACCATGATTTTCAAAATGTTTCCATCACCCTTCACACTTCTGTTTTCCCTGAAACTGCCTCTTTCACATTTCACATGCATCTCCTGGTACTGAGAAATTTGATGGTCCTCCCCTGCAGCCTGCATTACTGTGGGCTTAGACTACATGGCCTTTCCCTTCCATGAGACTCAGGAGTCTCAGTCCTCTTGATCCATCAAACACCTTCCACCTTCAAGCCCTGTGCCGGGTGCTGGGAGTACAAAAAAGGAAAGACCAGCGTTGAGAGAAGGGGGAGATCCACACATAACCATATCTTCACTTTGGGAAGATACGCCTCATGGCCTGAGGGTTTCAAGAGACCAAAGCAAAATGCTGAAGTTCATTCCTTCCTTGAATCAGGCATGGGTGTGCTCCTGCCCCTTCTGGCCCTGGGCTAGGCACCCAGGGGGAACAGTCTAGTAAGTCTTGGCCTGCCCTTCCAATACCCTCTCTGAAAGGTTCTCTGGGACCTCTGGGGCCAGCTCGGGCCTAGAGGAGAGGTTTTAAGATAATGGCACTTGAGCTGTCCCACCTCTTGAAGGAGTAGCAAGAATTCATCAAGCACTCACAGGAAGTAAGGGCAAAATGGGCATTCCCAGCAGAGGGAACAGCCTGTGTCAAGGCCTAGCTTAATGTGCTAGGGGGTGGGGGATGGTGAAAAGGTCAGAGTTCCCAGGATATAAGAGGGTTCCAAGGCTGGTCTGGATAAAACATGAAGGGACTGCCAGAACATGGAAACGATGGGGACCAAACACAGGGATCAGATTCAAAATGGCTCGTAAGGTTTATTCTCAGCCTGAGGCCAGAAACCAGGCCCTGATGGTCTCTCTGGGGACAGTTCCGCCGGACAGCACTTCATCGAGCTTCCCTGGAAGGTCACATGGAGATCCTGGAGAAGCTTCTGGAGCATGGGGCCACTGTAGACTTCCAGGATCGGGTGAGTAAGAGATGCCTAATTGGGTGGGAGGTAGGAGGTGGGCCCAACACCAGTGGACCCTCCCTCCGGCCAACCTGGGACACAAACAGGTTTCCTCTGGGGCCAGCCCCCACCTCCAGTGAGTTGTATGGCCTGGGGCCATCCTCCATAAACCTGGCTTGGACCCGAGGGTTCTCCTGCTCCGCTCGGTCCACTGCCCAGGCACAGACGTGCCTTGCCCCTTCCCTGTCCTCTTTCCCTGGATTCCTCCAGCCCTCTTAGCTGAGGTCCTTTCCTCTAGGGCACTTCCTCCCCTACAGCCCCATCTTTCCCTTCTAGCTGGACTGCACAGCCATGCACTGGGCCTGTCGTGGGGGCCACTTGGAGGTCGTAAAACTCCTGCAAAGCCGAGGAGCAGACACGAACAAGAGGGACAAGGTGAGGCAATAATGCTGACAGGTGTTAAGATGGGTGGGAAGGGAGGGCAAGGGGCAGAGACCAGAAAAGCCCAGGAGGCAGGATAGTGAGCTAGTCTGATTTCTAGAGGGGCTGCAGAGTCCAGGAAGGGGTCTTTGCCATCACCTGTAGGTCCTTGGAGACGCCGTCTGGGGATGGGAGCAGGAAGGACAGAGGAGAGAGGATGAGAAGAAATTCACTATTTAGGGGGCTTTGGGATCACCCCAAAGAGGTGGGATTTGTTCATCCGTGTAATCCTTCATCATCCTTTGTCTATCTGTCTGTCCATCCCTTCATTCACTTATTCATCTGTTCGCTTGTTTCTTCATTCACCATTTTTCTATTCACTCATTCCTTTGTGTGCAGCCTTGAACTAGGGACTGCCGCTGAACCTCTGTGGCGTATCTATCACATGTCTTACAGAATTCTTATATAACTAGATGGGGAAGTGTATGTAAATTATTTATTGAGCATAAGGCTGATGTTTTATAAGCTTCTGCCATGCCCGTCCCGTAGTTACCTCTCAGTTAATAGCACCTATTATAATTATTAAGAGAAGGGCAGCAGAGCTCACAGCTGTTTCCAGCTGGGTGAGAGGGGAACCATAGAAGGCCTCGCAGAGGACGAGGCGTCAAATGCTTCCGAGGTAGACCACTGAATAGGATGGTGGAAATGGTAGAACTCCCAGTCCTTATGGGGCTCAGGCCCTGGCACTGGGACTTGGGGAGGGGATTAGGCTGGAGCTTGGACAACCTCCCTCCCAGAAGCACCACAGTCCACGTGCCTTGAGCCAGCGGTTCCTGCTTCCTTCCCACACAGCTGCTGAGTACCCCCCTGCATGTGGCAGTCCGGACGGGGCACATGGAGATTGTGCAGCACTTTCTATCCCTGGGCCTGGACATCAATGCCAAGGACAGAGTAAGTGTCCAGATCCCCTTCTGCTCAGCCACATCCCAGGAGTGCAGGAAGCCCGAGGGCATCCACATGCCCCTGTGGGCCATACTGAGTGTCGCATTGGCTCTAGGAAGGGGACAGTGCCCTGCATGATGCTGTGAGGCTCAACCGCTACAAAATCATCAAACTGCTGCTCCTGCACGGGGCCGACATGTTGACCAAGAACCTAGTAAGTCCATTCCTTCCCTGATTCGGTAACGAGTGTGCAACGCTCACACAGGCTCTGCGCTGGGCACTCAGAGGAAACACAGAACTGAGAAAGACTCTGCCTGCCCTCGGAGCACACTCACAGTGGAGGGTCTCTTGGGGCACCCTGGGAATTTGGGGCCCACCCACCTTCCCAGATCTCTGTATGCTTATCTCTGTCCATAGGGCAAGTGCAGAGAAACAGCCAGAAAGGACAGTAAGAGGACTTCCCAATGGTCTCCAAATAGATCCGAGGGGGTCCTAATGTCCAGGCCTAAGGAGGCCAAAATCATGGAGGAACCCAACTGAAGGGAAGCTAAGCGTTTGGTTGGCACGACCATCCCTAGCACCCTGTGTGGGTCTCGAGTTCTCTCGGGGTCCTACGTTGCTTAGTCCACGCTCTTCTTTGGAGCCCAGAGCAATCACAAAAGAGGGGAATGGGAAGGTCCCCCTGACTCAAGAAAGACTAAGCGGATAGTGGGAAAGTCAGGAAGCTGTGCGGAGGAGGTGGGTGGGGATTTCTCAACCAGGTCATTACTGACATTTGGGGCTGGAAATTTATTTGTTATGAGAGAACTCTCCTGTGCATTACAGGATCTTTAAGCAGCATCCCTGGCCTCTAGTCACCAAATGCCAGTAGTCCCCACACCCCTCACTGTGACAATCGCAAACATTCTAAATGTTGCCGCTTGCCCCTGATTGGAATCCCCGGTATAGATGAGGGAACCTCCTGGTACAAACTTCTGAGCAGTGACAAGATCTCCGCTTGGTTCCCCCAGGCAGGAAAGACCCCGACGGACCTGGTACAGCTGTGGCAAGCTGACACCCGGCAGGCTCTGGAGCCCCCGGAGCCAGAGCCAGGGTCAGAGCAGAATGGGCTGCAGGGTCCCTCGGAGACCCAGCAGGAGCCCCCCCAGCCTGTGCCAGTCTAGTAAACACCTGGCCCAGGCCAGCTGGGCACCCGGGCTGCCCCTGCGTGCAGCCAGAGGGTCATAAGAACAGCCCACAGAGCCGAGGACCCTGCCATTCCTCTGCGTGCGATTCCGGACACCCACAAACTACCGCAATAAAAAAATAAAAAGTTTTTGCAATTGGTGATGTTTGTTTCCATTTGTGTCTGCAACATTTAGGAATGAGGGAAAATGGAACAAGGATAGGTTCAGGGAAGAGGGGGGTTGGAGCCCTTTGGACCCAGCTCTAAGGCTTTTCCTACCGGGGCGTCTTCTTGCTTCTTTCCTGCCAGCGCTCTTCCCAAATCCCAGCGTGGGTCACCTGCTCCCGGCACCTCCGCTGCGCCCCACCCCCCACCCCTGTCCTGGTGACCGCTGTCCCGCAGGGCCGTGTGTGGCCAGCGCAGGCTCGTCACGTGGCGGCTCGCCCGCGCAGGAAGAGCCTGGCAAGGGATCAGGGGCTTTGGAGCGCCGGCGGGGAGTCACGGTTCCCAGGCAGCAGCTCAGCAACCACGCTTCCACCCCACAGGGCAGGGGCGGCTCGGCCAATCGGCTCCGGCTCCGCCAGCCGCGGCCCTACAAGCGGAAGTCGGCCTTCCGGGCGGGGCTGGCAACTGGAGGAGGAGGGCCCGGCTCCGCCCCCACTAGAGAAGCTCTCCGGGGTCGTACTCCAGGAACCCGCCCCCGCGCCTGGCCAGAGGGACACTGGGCTGTGGCATTTGTCCAGCCGCTCCCTAAGGGGAGAATAGCCATGGGGCCTACAGGCTTAGCCTCTGACCCTGGGGACGCTCAGCCCAGGCCTGCCCTAGCGCCAACAGTCAGGGGGCAGCAAATTTTTAACTAGACACACTGATCATTAACAAGGGTAGGAAGGAGTGTAAACTCTGTGTCACGCAGGGGCAGAGACCAGCTGGGCCTCGGGCCTCTCGCAGAGATGCTGGGCCGTGGAATCTGGTCCTCTGTGAGGCAGGGGCTGAGCAGGGGCTTGTCCAGGAAAGTGGGGGCCTGGGCCTTGGGAGAGGGGAGGAGGGTGGACATTGCAGGCATCTACCCCCCTGTGACCACCCCCTTCACTGCCACGGCAGAGGTGGACTATGAGAAACTGGAGGAGAATCTGCACAAATTGGGTACCTTACCCTTCCGAGGTAAGTGGGATCTGTCCTCTGGGGGAGTGGGGGAAGATGGGAATGACCCCAGGCTCCTCAGCCAGGGAGCTGCTCAGAGACAGTTAGGTGCCCAGGGGTCATTTTATTATGGGAGAGGAGCAGAGGGGACCGTTCTGGAGTTAAGAGGCAGGAAGCTCCTTGCTAGCTTGCAACCTTGACTGAGTCTCGTCTGCCTCAGTTTCCCCGGTTGTAAACTACCAGAGTGCCTTCCTAGCCCAGCATTATTGTGGGGCTCAGACTAGGTAATGGGGACAAAAGTCCTTGTCAACCGAACACTGTGCGGCTGTGAAGGCAGCGAGGGGTGTCACATGGTAACCCAGCCAGTGGGCTCATCTCCCTAAAAGCCTTGTTTGCACACTCTCTTCTGAGCCAAGCCTTCCTTAGCAGAACTAATTCCTGTTCTGGATCCTCTGACTCATTTCTCTCTTTACACATGGGTCTCCCCTCGCCGAGGTCAGGGACCAGACACTTGTAACACTCCATGTGCGACACAGCCACAGGCACAGTAAGTGAAGGGAAGAAGAAGGGGTCAATTCCCCCCATCCTGCCCACCCTCATCTGTCACCCGTGACAAGTCCCTGAGGCCGTAATCTCACTAGCCCCATTTCACAGATGGGAAGCTGGGGCTCAGAGTGACACAGTCGCTCGCCCAAGGTCATTGCTAACATATGGCGGAGCTGGGATTTGAACCCACGTCTGACTGCAGGACTATGCTGGGGTGTTTCACTCCACCTGCACCAAACGCTGAGTTGCTAGACCACACTGTTTCAACCAATAAAGTCCGGTTGGCACCAGCTCTGGAAATGGAGAGGTTCTGACTGCGGCGGGGCGGTGGACTCTAGATTCAAATCACAGCTCCGCCGCTGAGTTAGCTGTGAGGTCATCTCTCTAAACCTCAGTCTCCCCATCTGACACCTGGGAGGAGTAATGCCCACATCGCCGGCTGGCTGGGAGAAAAATCCGAGAGAGGGCAAACGAGAGCACGCAGTGAATAGGGAAGGGTGATGTACCTTAGAAGTTACAGATCCAGTGGTCACAGTCACTAGGACCACAGTGCTGTTGGCACTGTGGGCAGAGCCGCTTTGTGACAGTGACTGCTGGCCTGACCCAAATCTCATCCACATCTCAGGGTGGAGGTGCAGGTGAGCCTTCCCTAGGGCACGGTGAATGCTCTGTGGATGCCCACAGTGAGCAGTGACACAAACTTGAAGTAAATTTCTGCTCGGGCTCAGCTCGCTGGGGCCTGAAATTCTGCACAGAGGCCAGGGTCTCTTGAAGCAAAGGGAGAAGCTCCTTGAATCTTTTATTAAAAAAAAAATTTTTTTTTGAAGTAATCTCTACGCCCATTGTGGGGTTTGAACTCATGACCCCAAGATCAAGAGTCACATGCTTCACTGACTGGCACCCCTCACTTCTTGAATCTTAAGAGGCAGGGAGACTCTGCTTCACACTCTAGGTTCAAGGACATCCTGGTGCTGGGGGTGGGGTGAACTTTGTGTCCAGTGTCTGCCTGTGACCAAGATAATCCACTGACACCCCCAGGCTCTTCTCTGGATCCTTCCTTCCCTCCTACCTGATCATCCAGTCCTGCAGAGGGCATAGGCTTGTCCAGGAGCACAGGCGTTGGCGAAGGGTACCTCTAGTTCCTGTTCTCATGGGGTGCCCACTAGCCTGTTTCCCATGCAACCCACACAGGTTCCTGCTCCTGCCCCATCTCTCTTTTACCCACACACCAGGGAGGCAGTGGGCTGGGTAGAAAGAGCTCAGCATCCGCAGTTAGAAGGCCTGGGTAAGAATCCTGGATCTGTCAGTTATGGCGACCTTGGAGAAATCACTGAACCTCTCTAATCTGATTTCTTCATTTTAGAATGGAACTGAGCCACAGGGTTAATGCATTCCTCCCCAGGAGCTCAAGTGTGAGGTCCTGGCACAAAGAATAGAGCCCATAGGGTCCTGTCCCTGCTCCCAGGACACAGCCAGAATGCCTGGGAAAGGAGCCGTGAACAAGTTTTGCTCTACAGACGGTGTTTCTCTGGCCCTATTCTGGTCTCCCGCTTTGGTTGTGCTGCCCAACACTCAGGGGCAGAGGAGGAAGCCATCACATACCGCATTGCCAGGGCCTCCTGCAGTAAGTTAAAGGTCATCTAAAGGGGAGGTGGGAATCTGCCCTTGATGAATCAGTGAACAGTTAGAGATTCTTCTGGAAGGTATTGCCTGAAACTGTGTAGCTCTCTTTATTTCTCATTTTTTCATTGTTAATTTTTACTGACAATTTGTATAAAGAGTATCATTTTTAAATGAAAGTTATAACTGGAGGCTGGAGGGTAAAATTGTTGCAGAGGGGCCATTTGGCCCTGAACTCACTCCCACAAGCAACCTCAGAGATGAACTTTGAATTGTTATTTCCAAATGAGGTCAGCAGACAACATAGATCTACTTCAGCAGGACTAGGGAGATGATGTTTCCCATAAAACTTTGAGCATATGTCTTATTCCTTTAGTATGTACACTTCTAATTAAATAGAAGTATTTTGCTTTAAAAAGTCACAATTTTATGGGGCGCCTGGGTGGCTCAGGGGGTTAAAGCCTCTGCCTTTGGCTCGGGTCATGATCCCAGGGTCCTGGGATCGAGCCCCACACGGGGCTCCCCGGGAACCTGCTTCTCCCTCTCCCACTCCCTCTGCTTGTGTTCCCTCACTCACTGTGTCTCTGTCAAATAAATAAATAAAATCTTTTCTAAGAAATCACAATTTTCACAACCCTGTTTTGGCATTTACTTCTTCTTCTTCCCTTTTTTTTTTTTTTTTTAAGATTTTATTTATTTGACACAGAGAGAGAGCACAAGCAGGGGGAGCAGCAGAGGGAGAGGCAGACTCCCCGATGAGCAGGGAGCCCGATGTGATCCCAGGACCCTGGGATCATGACCTGAGTTGAAGGCAGACACTTAACTGACTGAACCACATAGGTGCCCTGGCATTTGCTTTTTAAAAGTGAAATATATGTGTGTGTGTGTGTGTGTATGTGTGTTTTAATGTGTTAGATGCCTCTGGGAGAAAAACAGAGGAGCCCAGGCCTGTTTCTATCCTGAGAGGCTCTGGATATAATTTGGGATTATAGGCCAGACTCTCCACTGTTTGTACCTACAGAGAGCCTGGTCAGGTGGCGCACCTGCTCAGCATCTAAACTGTGCCTATTTAACCAAGGCACAGGGGGAGCAGGGCAAATTCTGGGTTTGCAGGTGCATCACTAAGGCAATACATAGCAGCCACCATTCTGGAATGGCCCCTGGGATCTGGTAAAGACCCTTATCCTACCCACTCTGCCTTCTCAGCTCACTGCTTACCTCCTCTCAGTTGTGACCTCATGTTATTCTAGAATGAGCTCCTTCCTGGGCCCCTTTCCATCTGGACCCTGCTCTGTAAAGGGGTTGGGGCTGCAAATGGGGATGGAATGAGCTCAGCTGGCAGCAGGGGTGGCCCTAAATGAAAGGAGACACCAACGTCAGACTGCCAGGAATGGAGGCCAGCCCAACCAAGGGGGTCCTTCAGTCGTGGTCAGTGGCTCCTGCCCCCTGGGGGGCCACCGGATGGAGAGGGAGAGAAACCAAAGATTGGAAAAGAAGAAGGATTGAGTCACAGAATGGATCACAAGCAGAAGGCAGAAGAGACTCAAAATTGGGGAAGCTAGTTTCCCACTGACCTTGGGGACAGCTGTCAGTGTGGGAGACCGGACTTGGGTCTCAGGAAACACCTGCCAGGTTGGATAGGAGGGATGTTGTGGCCTCTCCCCACCCCGCCCCCTAGCCACCTTCCTCACAATGGGCTTCATTGCTGAGGTGGGAGGGGCATCCTAGGAAGGGTCCCACTGGTGGCCTGCCTGTCAGACAGCCTCAGGGAACCTGCCCTTTCAAGCATGAACCAGACCATCCGGGCTCCCTCACTCCCAGTGTGCTCTTAGGTCTGCCTGCCTGGCTTAGGGACCTGGAGGCCATCTTGGAGCTCATCCAGCAACCATCATGCAAGGTGGTGCTGGGGGCTGCCCTCTTACTCGGAGGTGGAGGCCTCATGCTGTGGAAGCAGAGGAAGAAGAGAGGGAAGATATTCCTTGTGCCCTCACAGGAGGGGCAGGAGCCACCAGAAGGTCACAGAGCAAAGAATGAGAACTGGATTAAATCGCACTTTAGCCGCCTTTCCGAGGAGAAGCTGGCCTCCTGCAGCAGCAGCACCGCGCCTCCCCCTGAGAGCGGCAGTGGGAAGGCCAGCACCACGGTGCGCGTGGAGACCGTCACCACCAGGCAAGGCGAGGTGGGCACAGCCGTGCACCGGGAGGCCTTCGCCACCAAGCAGAGGTTGTCTGGCGCCTCGGTGACCAAAGAGACACACAGGGAGTCGGGCAAATCCTCGTCCACCGACGCGGCCACGTGGGCTGCTGTGGCTGCCTGCACCAAGGAGATTGACAACCTGGGACAGCAGCTGGCTAACTCCATGCTGCAGCGCGCCATGACGTACCAGAACTCAGGCCACCTGGAGTCCAAAGACATCAACCAGGAGGAGCTGAAGGCCCTTGAGGAGGTGGAGTTGAAGCTGAAGGGGAACTTCCTCATGCAGCGAGACACCGCGGTAGCTGGCCTGAACCACACGCACACCTTCCACGGCCATGGTCCCCACGGCCACCAGGGTTATCAGAGCCACCAGAGCCATAGTCTGCCCAACCGTAGCCAGCAGACCTACCACCCCTTTGAAGCCACCTAACCACAGATGGAGATCCCCTTCCCCCAACAGGGCTGGCACATGACTGCAGCCCTGTTTTCTCTCCTGCGGGGCACCCTGTGTGGCCCAGGGTGAGAGGCTGCCACCCGAACCCCTTCCTTCTCAGCCCCCCATAGCTCCTGGGCCGCTTCGAGTCTCTGAGGAGGGTCTGCTGCAGAGAATGGCTCCTGATGGAGGGGAAGATGGAAGGAAGGGAAGCAGCTGAGACACACTCAGCAGGCCCTTGAAGACCCACCGAGAGAAGATAGGCGAGGCAGATCCCAGGAGAAGCTGAGAAGCCCAGACCGATACCAGATCCCTGGAACTGAGCCAATAAAGCCTTGTATACCCTCATTCTGAGTCGGGGGGCGCTCTGTGGCCAGCCTCAGGACTGGACGGGGATACGGGGAGAGGCTTCCCACTCCCACAGTCGTCTTCATGGGGCCCTTGGCCTGGGCTTTTTGCTGGGCTGATTCAAGACTCCATAAATCAGCTTCCCCGGGTCTCAGGTTCTGGGGATGAGACGTCTCCCGGGAGCTCAGCACCCACCAACCCACTGGTGGCCGGGGAAGGAGGGAGCAGCGGGTGTCAGGAGGTGGGGAGAGAGACAGGCTTTCAGGAGCTAGTAAGCAAGGTGGGGTGTGGGTCTCTTGTCTTCTTGGTGTCATCTTCCCCTTGTCTACTGCTGCTCAAGTCCTGCACTGGAGGGCTCTCCCCCTGCTTTCCGAGGCCACTGGGATCCCCGTGAGTGCCTCCCCCTGCCTACCTTCAGAGCTGTTGTGCCGTATACTCTCTCTTCGTATACTCTCTATTGTACTATGGCTGTGGCTGTGGCGGCTGCTAGCACTAACTGGGAGTATTACTAGTACTACCAGCAGCTCCCTCTTTTTTTTTTTCTTTCCAGTTTTTAGCATATGCCACGTTCTGTGTGAAGTGTACAGCCTGGTCCCGTGGAGACAGTATTGCGTTATCTCCTCTTGCAGATGAGACCCCTGAGGCTCAGAGACGTGATTCTCCTGACAGGGCATAGACAGTGGTGTTGCTGGAGTTAGAGCCCAGCTCTGCCCGACTCCAAGGCTCAGACCCTGAGTCCTGCCGTGTGTTGCCCCTCAGGCCAGTGCCCCTTGGCCCTACAGAGAGGGCTCCCTCTCTCATGCTTACCCCTGTCTTCTTACCACATGTCCTGACTCTCTGTACCCTCCCTCAAGCCTGGGACTCCCCCTGCCTCCTCTTCCTGGGTCCCAAGAAGCTGTTTCTGGGGCAAGGGGTGACCTCCAGTAAGGGGGTTCAAGGGAGGCAGCTGTCTCTTCCATGAAAGTGGGGAGAAGTCAGCTACACAGCACTGTCTAACCCCCAGCGGCTCCTTTACACAGAAATGTACCATTGGCATCTGTTAATAAGCTTACCAGTGTTTCCCAGCCTGTGGGCCTCACACTCCCAGGAGAAGGCACCCAGAAAGATCCTTCCAAAAGATGGATAAATCGACAAACACCCTAAACGTTGATTGATTTTATGGGGCATAATTGGAAGTATTTGATTTCCTCTATCTATCCATCTATCTATCTATTTTAAAGATTTTAAGTAATCTCTACATCAAGCATGAGGCTTGAACTCACAAACCCGAGATTAAAAGTTGTATGCTCCACTGACTAAGCCAGCCAGATGCCCCAGTATTTGAATATTTTTAAAATTACTAATAAGTGACTTTATATAAATGCTAATATATATGTGTGTGTGCATATGTATATATATACACTTTAAATTTAAAATACTTTGTAACAGGGGCACCTGGCTGCCTCAGTTGGTGGAACTCTTAATCTCAGGGTCATGAGTTCAAGCCCCACATTGTGTATGAGGCCTACATTAAAAATAAAGTAATTTATCAAATAAAAAATGTAGAAAAATGCTTTGTAACAAAAATGTCAATGGAAAAAAATATTCAGTCACTCTAGAAAAATGTTGGCGACTCCCAAAGTAGACAAAAAGCAAGGGTGATGGGGTGCCATTCAGATTCAAAGACTGCCATTGGTATTGTACCAGTGTTAATTCTCAGCGAACAGTGCTAGGTTCTAATCTAAGCACTTTACAAATAGTATCTCATTTAAGCCTCACAACTCTTTAAGGAGGGCACTGTATGGTCCCCACTTTTTTTTCTTTTTAAAGATTTATTTATTTATTTATTTATTTATTTGACAGAGAGAGATGACAAACAGGCAGAGAGGCAGGCAGAGAGAGGGGAGGAAGCAGGCTCCCTGCTGAGCAGAGAGCCCGATGCGGGGCTCGATCCAGGACCCTGGGATCATGACCTGAGCCGAAGGCAGCGGCTTAACTCACTGAGCCACCCAGGCACCCCTGGTCCCCACTTTTCATGTGAGGAAGCTGAAGTTTGGTGAAGCCATTTTACCCCCCCTCCCACCCCCAAGAAAAATCTCATAGCTGATGAGTTCCTGTGCTGAGAATTACACTCAGGCTCTCGTGAGTTCAGTCTATGCATCTGAGCCACTCCACCACACTGCTGCTCCGACACCCACTGTCTTCACTCCTGACCCATTTGGGTCCCTGGCTCTCCCCCTCCTCTAGTCTCCTCTCTACACCAGGGGAGGTACAGCGGGCCTAACACTGGATATCCCACCCAGAAGAGGGAGGGGGCTCTTGGCAGCATCAATTTAAAGATTTCAGAGTGCTTTCTTGTACATTTTCTTGTCTGGGCCTTTAAAAATATTGAAAAATTTTTTAAAGATTTTATTTCTTTGACAGACAGAGATCACAAGTAGGCAGAGAAGCAGACAGAGAGAGAGGGAGAAGCAGGCTCCCCGCTGAGCAGAGAGCCCGATGTGGGGCTCCATCCCAGGACCCTGGAATCATGACCTGAGCCGAAGGCAGAGGCTTTAACCCACTGAGCCACCCAGGCGCCCCAAACATTGAAATGTTTTTATTGTCATCCCATAGAAAAGGAAATGGGGACTCAGAGACATGATGTAACTTGCTCAAAAGGGGAGTTGGGTCCAAGCCTTCCCCGACTCTGTGATACTCCCTCCTCCCCAGCCAGGCCTGATTTCCTCCTTAGGAGTCAGGCCTGGATCACATGCTCCTTTACTTGAGACAAGGGAAAGGCCACCGGGCGAGTCTTGAGCCCAGGGCCCTGCTTCCCCTCTCAGAGTGCAAAACAGCTGGGGCCAGGAATCCCTGGAACTGGCCACCAGAATGGAGGGGGGCTTGGGGAAGAGTGAGCACTGCTGAAGAAGTGACTGGAGCAGGAACTGGCCCGGCCCAGTGGCCCACAGGGTTTCGGAGGGAGGGAGGGAGGGGGGTGTCTTTGGAGCCATTTCCATTGAGGGAGGGGCAAAAGTTCAGTCTCAGAATCCTCGACCTCGAAGTAGAGGATGCTGGTCCATTCCTCTCTGGGGTTAGCGACCCCACACCTGGGGACAGGGGGACCCACTGGGAAACCACTAGCACCTTTTGTAACAAGACAGGAGGAGGCTCCTGGCCTGACATGGAGAAATAGACCCTGAGGAGGTAGCACAACAGAAGCCCAAAACTATTTGCCTCAAGATGCTCCCTGCAATGCCACCAAAATGCTACTTATTCAGGGAGCCATTGTGGCAATCCACCTCCTGGGATCTGGTGCTGTCGTGAGCAGCATGGAAAAAGGTTCGTGGTGAAAAGTTGACTCTCCATCACACCATGTCCCCTAAGGATGACTCACGGGAACAGTCTCTCTTGGTCCCGATGCCAGGAAACTGTGTGTCTCTGGGGCAGCTGCTTTGCTTTTATCTTGCGTTCCGCGATCTGTCAGCTGACCACATTTCCCTTTTAGCTTTGACTGTCAGGAAGCTCCAAATCAAAGCGACAGGCCCCGTCTCTCAACTGCCTGGCAGGGATTTTGTGGATCAGTATCGCCCCCCAGCTTTCTTCTCTTTCCTTTCTCCCAAGCGGTCTCCTATTTATTAATAATCTTGTTGTGTCACAGGCTGTATTTGTCAGCTATTTCAGAACACTGTTTTTGGAGTGGAAGGGAGTAGAGAGGAGGAAGAAGAGGAGAGAGAAAGTGAAATGAAAGAAGCAGAGAGGAAAATGGTTTTATACATTCCCTTCGGATTCAGCCAAAGAGCATCAATTCTGTGATGTAAAAGGGTTGACACCTTCCGGGGTGGCATTAGAAACCTCTCGGGTGATCGATCAAAGAGGAAAATGCAAAATAAGATCATGAGATGTCACTTTTCACCCAGAAAATTGGAAAAAATTAATTCTCACTTTCATCCAGAAAATTGGCAAAAATGAATTCTACCCAGTGTTGGCAAAGAGGAACACTAACAGACCCTTCCATGAGCCAACGGGGTGCGAACCAGCTAATGAGGCAGATGTGTGGCACGTGAAGATACATGGAGGCATGACTCAGCAGTCACACACCCAAGTGAACTGTAGAGCAGCTCAGACATGGGCACAGAAGACTTTAGTGGACGTGTTTGTTTTAACATTATTTGTGATGGCAAAACTAAGGAAACATTCTAAATGTCCCCAACAGGAGAATGAAAAGTAAAGTATCGTCAAACCTCACCATAGATTATAATAGCAGTTAAAATGAATGAACCAGAACTGTGTACTGCCGTGGACAAAGGTCACAACATGATCTTGAGCACAAATAGCAAACCGCAGAACGTTGTTAAGAGCTTGATTCTGTTTCTGTAAAACTTACATGGCAAAAAATGCCTTGTGTCTTGTTTATGGGTCAATGTGTACATCTAAAGGGGATAAAGACATGAAGGGGAACAATGACACCCAAGTCACAGCTAGAAGAGGAAGAAAAAGGTGATCAGAGGAGGGTTGCCATGGGTGCTGGGTACACACCTGTGGATTTTATTATTATTGATTCTTTGGGGTATAGCTAAGATAGTTCATTAACACAAAGAAAATGGTGCGGACACGGCCGTCAGAACTGGGTAAAACATTCTGCCTGGATCAGGACAAAGATGGGAAGGAAATGTGTGAAAAGCTATGGTGTTCGGGAGGTAGGAACACGGGTGCATGTACCACCAATGTCCCGGTTGCTTGCAGAGGATGGGAAGGCATTGGCTGTGATGGGACCTCTCTTGTAGGCTTCGTGGTCCAGGGCTCCAATGGCGAGTTTCCCTTCCTGACCAGCAGCGAGCGGCTGGAGGTGGTGAGCCGAGTCCGCCAGGCCATGCCCAAGGACAAACTCCTGCTAGCCGGCTCCGGCTGCGAGTGTGAGACCACGGTGCTCTGGGCTCGGGGGGTTGGGGGGGTGACTGGGGCTGTTGGGGAGCCAGGTTCCTTGGCCCTGGGGCTGGTTCAGGCTACTGGTTCTGTCTCTTCTGAACCCCTTGCTTGCTCTGGGATCCTAGCCTTGCCCTTCTGCTTCCTGCTGTCCCCGTCATGTTGCCTGCTGTGGCGTATAGGCCACAGAGGGAAGACGCCGTCTTTCTTCCTATAGCCACTCAAGCCACCGTGGAGATGACTGTGAGCATGGCCCAGGTTGGGGCTGATGTTGCCATCGTGGTGACCCCTTGCTACTATCGTGGCCGCATGAGCAGCGCGGCCCTAATTCACCACTACACCAAGGTGGGTGTGAGGCGTGGGCATGGGTTTGGGGCCTGCGACCAAGAGGAGGCTGGAGGAGGAGACGAGACAGCGAAGCTGGGGCCCGAGAGGAGAACCTGTTTCCCATGAATGGCCTCTGGGGGAACGGGGAGGGATGCTGCTGGGCGACTGACCAGCTACACTGTATGGCTGTTTCCTCACCTCTCACAGGGGAGAAGTGATGGTGGCTTCCTCATGGGGTCACTGCAAGGATCTAACTCCATCGAAATACAGAGGACTGAGAACTGAGCCTGGCACATAGAAAGCACTCACGAAATGTTATTATTATCATTTATAAGCAAGGAACACAGCACTGTGACTCCTAGTTCAGGAGGTTGGCCTGTCCAGGAGGCCCTGCGGGGACCCAGGCCCGGAGCTGCTGGTGGTGGGCTGTGCCTGGGGCTCCTCAGGCCTGGGGCAGCTGCCCTCTCCCTCTCCCTTCTTCTCTGCCTCCCTCAGGTCGCTGACCTCTCCCCCATTCCTGTGGTGCTCTACAGCGTCCCAGCCAACACGGGGCTGGACCTGCCCGTGGATGCGGTGGTCACGCTCTCCCAGCACCCAAACATCGTGGGCATCAAGGACAGTGGTGGTGACGTGAGTGGCAGCGGCTCCCGCCGGGGTCCTTCCTCTTCTCCCGGGCTCTTAGCTTCAGGGAGGCTCTGGGACCCACTTCAGTCCTGGGCCCCTGTTGGGGTTCTTCCCACCATGTGGGCTCTCTGAGGCTCTGTCCAAGTTTGAGGGGAGCTCTGTGGGGCCGAGGCGCTCATTCCCCCACCCTTGGCCAGCCCCCGTCTCGCGTGGTGTGGAAGCTCGAGGCTTAGCGCTCACACGGGTTTGCTGTTGCAGGTGACCAAGATGGGGCTGCTGGTTCACAAGACCAGGAGGCAGGACTTCCAGGTGTTGGCTGGATCGGCTGGCTTCCTGCTGGCCAGCTATGCCGTGGGTAGGTCCCCTATTACTCTCACACTGTCTCGGTGGGTGGTACAGCCAGGCCCCGCATGAAGGCTGGGGCTGGGTCTGCAGGGTCCTTTTGCCTCACTTGTCTGACAGTTGGAGGCTTACGAGCGACCTCTCTGGGCAGAAGACAGTGGCCATGTGTAGTCCTTGGGCTATAGCAGGGATGCCTGAAGTTTGTTCTAAGTCCCAGGCTCTCTGCTTAGTTAACAAATTTATCTCTTCTAATCTCACCTTGTAAGTCGTCCTCTGAGGACAGAGGCCTTGGGGCCTTTCCTCTGGTCCAGGAGTCTGTTTTCCCCTCCCCCAGCGGCCAGGCCAGAAGGAACTGTCAGATCTAGAGGGCGGGGCCTGGGATCTTCAGCGGCCCGATTCTGTTCCAGTCCAGGATCCGAGGAATGTCACCACTAAAGCAGCTGTGCTGGTCTGCTGTGGGTCAGGCTCCTTGGGTTCAGGTTGGATTTAAGCCCCAGAGCTGGGAAGAGAGGATCCATCGGCTCCCTTGGGCTGAAGCCCCAGGAAGTCCAGATCTGCGTTACTTGTCCGGCGCTAAGGGGGCAATTGTGGATCCTCTCTTCTGGTCTGCACAGACTGTGGCTTGCAGCCTGGGTCCTTGCACAATCTCTCCTCTGCCACGTTGCAGTCTCCAAAGTGCAAGGCCAGAAGAGGGGACCCACTGAAGCCTTGTTCCTGAGGGCGGAGTAGATGCAAAGAGCACGGGCCGAGCCGGCAGGGGGACGTGAGTTGGAATCTCAGCTCGGCCACTTACTGAGTACTGCCGGGCAGGGTGTACAACCTCGCTGGCCTGAGCCCCTACTCTGTAAAGCAGGGAGGTGTTGTGAGAATGTGAGAGCCTCGGCGGTGTGTCTGCATAGTGACTGGCATAGAGTGGGGATCACTGGTAGCTATCTTAGCTCATTCCAAATTTCCCACTCTCCGGTCTGGAGGCCACCATGCTTAGGGTCACCCCTAACTAGCCTTAGAATCACATCGCAGGTTGGCAGAGTGGCAAGGCCTCCCGAGATCACAGCCAGCCCGTTTTCACTGCCCAGATGAGAACAGAGGACTGGGAGGTCTGTGACTCATGCAAATTCATGCTGCCAGTGGGAGGAAATACGTGGTCTCCTGACTGTGTCCAGGGCTCCTTCCACTGCCCCCCACCCCCAGCATCATCCCAGGCTGAATTCACCGGGGAGGGGGAGGAATAAGATTTCAGAGGAGCGAAGGCTTCCCGTCCACTCCACCCCCTTCCCGGACTGATGAGTCAGAGGCTAGTGGAGGTGTTGTCAACTGGCCGGTGGGACTTCAGTCTGGGAGGTGTGTTGGGGGTGCAGGGGAGGAACTGTCCTTAAGTTAGCCTCAGGCTCTGTTTCCTGACCTTCAGTGTGTGGGATCCTACTTCAAATATGCTGGCAGCTTTTCACTCTGGAAATCTGGACTCTGGACTCACAGAGCGTGCCTTGGACATGGCTAGCATGGAAATCCACATCCTCTTTCCCAGAATAAGAGGGGCAGGGGCTCAGGGTTTGGAATCGCCCATGAGAAGCAGCTCTGGCTGACGTTTTGCAATCTTACTGTGGGGCAGGAGCCGTGGGGGGCGTGTGTGCCCTGGCCAACGTCCTGGGGGCTCAGGTGTGCCAGCTGGAGCGACTGTGCCTCACGGGGCAATGGGAAGATGCCCAGAAACTGCAGCACCGCCTCATTGAGCCGAACACTGCGGTGAGCTCCCGGATGCTGGCCCCAGGGCATGGGGGGGGTGTCTGTGCCCTCAATGGGAAGTGTCTTCCCTTTCAGAAAGTCCCTTCTGGGGCGCCTGGGTGGCTCAGTGGGTTAAAGCCTCTGCTTTCGGCTCAGGTCATGATCCCAGGGTCCTGGGATTGAGCCCCACATCGGGCTTTCTGCTCCGCAGGGAGCCTGCTTCTCCCTCTCCTTCTGCCTGCCTCTCTGCCTACTTGTGATCTCTGTCTGTCAAATAAATAAATAAAATATTAAAAAAAAAAAAAAGTCCCTTCAGAGTACGTCCCAGCATGGGAACTCCTTGTGCCTCTCCAGAAAATCACAACTTCAGACAAAGTTGAGCCCTGTTGGTTGCACTGGAATTCATTTAGGGATCCTGTTAAAATTCCAGCCCTCTAGACCTGGAGTAAGCATTGAGACAAATATCCTGGCTGATCATGGTGACATTAAGTAAATCCAGGGACCTTCCTTAGAGACACGCTACCTGAAGAGGGTGAACCATGGGCCTCTCCTTCAGCTTTAGAAGGGCTCAGATCCTGGAAAACAGAATGATTAGGGGTAAGGGAGGTGTTAGGAGGCTGGGTGTATTCAGAGCCCAGATTTCCCAGGAGAGTTTTGTCTTTGAGTAATCTATTCTGCAGTCAGACGGTGTACCCCGATTCCGTATTGGGCAAGTCAAGGAGACGAGCCGAGACGGAATGCCTGTCAAGAGCCCGGCCGTGCGGTGCTGATCCGTATTGGCATCTGACACAGGGAGGACAATGTGTTTTCCTATAGACACGTTTGTATGCATATTTTATTTTATTTTATTTATTTATTTGATAGAGAGAGATCACAAGTAGGCAAAGAGGCAGGCGGGGTGGGGGGGGAAGCAGGCTCCTTGCTGAGCAGAGAGCCCGATGCGGGACTAGATCCCAGGACCCCGAGATCATGACCTGAGCCAAAGGCAGCGGCTTAACTCACTGAGCCACCCAGGGCCCCCTGTATGCATATTTTATTTTATTTTTTTAAAAGATTTTATTTATTTATGTGACACAGAGAGAGATCACAAGTAGGCAGAGAGGCAGGCAGAGAAAGAGAGAGGGGGAAGCAGGCTCTCCGCCAAGCAGAGAGCCCGATGCGGGCCTCAATCTCAGGACCCTGAGATCATGACCTGAGCTGAAGGCAGAGACTTTAACCTACTGAGCCACCCAGGTGCCCCTGTATGCATATTTTAAATTAAACTTTTAATTTTGAGATAACCGTAGATTCAGATGAAGTTGTAAAAAATAATACAGGGGCACCTGGGTGGCTCAACCAGTTAAGCATCTGCCTTTGGCTCAGGTCATGATCCCAGAGAGACTGCTTCTGCCATTTCCCTGCATGTGCTCTCTCGCTCTCTCTTTCTCTCTCTAATAAATAAATAAAAATCTTAAAAAAAGAGAGAGAGAAAGAATACAGAGAGAGTCCATGTACCCATCCATCCCCAAGTTTCCCCCCAAAATATCTTACAAAATTAAAGTACAATATCACAACCAGTATTTGGACATTGATAAGCTCCAGACACAGAGTCTTTAATCACCAGAAGGATCCTTCATATTATGCATTCATGGGTACACCTGCTCCCCTCCTTCCCCCAGCCCCTCTTTAACTGCGGCAACCACCCATACATTCACCATTTTTATACTTTTGTCAGTTCAAGACGCCCATATGAATGGGATCATAGAATCTGCAACCTTTGAAATTGGCTGGCTTTCATTCTGCCGAATTCCCTGCAGATCCATCCAAGTTGTTGCACGCAGCAACAGCCCGTTTCTTTTTATTAATGAAAGGTGGTTCACTGTGTGGCCAGGCCATGGCTCGTGGAACTGTTCACCGGTGGAAGGACAGCTGGGGTGTTGCCAGTTTGGACTTAGGTGAAGTTTCCTTTTTTTGTTTTGTTTTGTCTTTTTGCTTCTGGATATCCACTTGCTCCATTATCATTGTCAAAAAGATCATCTGTCTTCATTGAGTTATTTTTGCACCTTTGTCAAAAATCAGTTGGGCTGGGGCGCCTGGATGGCTCAGTGGGTTAAGCCTTTGCCTTTGGCTCAGGTCGTGTTCCCAGAGTCCTGGGATTGAGCCCCGTGTCCGGCTCTCTGCTCAGCAGGGAGCCTGCTTCTCCCACTCTCTGCCTGCCTCTCTGCCTACTTGTGATTTCTGTCTGTCAAATAAGTAAATAAAATCTTAAAAAAAAATCGGTCAGGCATATTTGTGCCAGTTGATTTTTGGGTTCTCTGTTGCTCCCATCATTGGTGTGTATCCCTCTGCAAGACCACACCGGATTATTCTAAAGTTTATATGGAAAGGCCAAAGAATTAAACTAGCTAAAGCAACTTTGGAAAAAAAAAAATAACAAAGTGGGAGGAATTACCACCTGGTTTTAAGATTTATTATGGGGTGCCTGAGTGGCTCAGTGGGTTAAAGCCTCTGCTTTCAGCTTGGGTCATGATCCCAGGGTCCTGGGATCGAGCCCTGCATCGGGCTCTCTGCTCCACGGAGAGCCTGCTTCCTCGTCTCTCTTCCTACCTGACTCTCTACCTACTTGTGATCTGTCTGTCAAATAAATAAATAAAATCTTTTTTTAAAAAATATTTTTATTTATTTATTTGACAGAGAGAGAGATCACAAGTAGGCAGAGAGGTAGGCAGAAAGAGAGAGAGAGGAGGGAAGCAGGCTCCCTGCTGAGCAGAGAGCCCGATGTGGGACTCGATCCCAGGACCCTGAGATCATGACCTGAACCAAAGGCAGCGGCTTAACCCACCAAGCCACCCAGGCGCCCAATAAATAAAATCTTAAAAAAAAAAAAAGAAGAAGAAGAAGAATATTTATTACGTACCTACAGTAATCAAGTCTGTTTGGGACTACAGGAGGCATTTTGTCAATTGCTTTTCTGCCTTGATATGATTGTGTGATTTTTTTTTTTTTTCCTCTGTAGCTGGCTAATGTGGTGAGTTACATGGATGGTTTTCTAATATTGAACTAGACTTGCATCCCTGGAATAAATCCCACCTAGTCATGATGTGTAACTCTCTTCATATATTGCTCAGTTCCATTTGCTAACACTTAGTTGAAGATTTTTCTGTCTATATTCATAGGAGATATTGGTATGTAGCTTTCCCCTTTTTTAGCACTGCATTTGTCTGATTTTTGGTCTCCGGATAATAATAGGTTCATCAATTCACTGGGAAGTAGTCTCTCCTCTTCTATTTTCTGGAAGAGACTGTGTAGAATTGGTGTTAAATATTCTCTAAACATTTTCTAGAATTCTCCAATGAGATCATTTGGGCCTGAAGATTTCTTTTAGGGAGGGTTTTAAAAAATTATAGCTCTGCCCCTGACTTCCACTGATACTTCCCTGACAGAAGGGGTAGGAATGCCTCCTTAATGCTTCCCATGTGGCCTCCACTGACATTACAAATATGCCTGGGGTGGTGGTGGCCTCTTTTGGTGTGGGCAGTGCTGTGTAAGCCCTAACTTTCCTCTCTGCTAAGACCATCCATTGTTGGGGAGGTGGAGAAGGGCACTCTTTCCTGCCAGAGTCGGGTAGAAGTTCTGGCTCCCAATTCAACCTTTGCTGGCCTGGATGGGGATGGTAGGGATGGGGCCATGGTTTTTGTAGGGGTGCCTGGCTGGAGTAGAGTGGTGATTGTCTTAAAGTTTTCCATCTTACCAGGCTGCTCCTTCCTGGTCCTTGGCTTGAGTGAATAGGCTTTTGTTGGGGGCTCGTATTATCTGTACCCATTGGCATTTTAGGGTTGCTGCCTTCTTAAGCTTCCGGTCGAGGCCAAGGAACTCCTCTCTGTGTTCCTTGGGTCCTGAAGTCCCTAGCTTGTCTTCCTTCTCTCTACCTTTCAGAGTCTTACATTTGTTTTTATATAATGTCCAAGGTTTTTTAGCTGTATTTGTTGGGAGGAATATGGAAAAATACATCTATTCCATCTTTCTGGAAGTGGAAACTCTAAGTATTTTCCCTTCCTCCCTCCCTCCCTTCCTTTTTCTTTTTCCAACCTCAAGATCAAGAGTTGCAGGCTCGGGGCACCTGGGTGGCTCAGTCAGTTAGGCAGTGAAGCAGTTAAGCATCTGCCTTCAGCTTAGGTCATGATCCCAGGATCCGAGGGATCCAGCCCCGCTTTGGGTTCCCTGGTCAGTGGACAGGTTGGGTTCCCTGCTCAGCAGGGAGTCTGCTTCTCCCTTTTCCTCTGCCTGCCACTCCACCTGCTTGTGCTGTCTCTCTCTCTCTGTGTCAAATAAATAAATAAATAAATAAATAAACAAATAAAATCTTAAAAAAAACAAAAGAGAGAGTAGCAGGCTCTACCAACTGAGACAGCCAGGTGCCCCTCTAAGTATTTTTCTAAATGGTGATTTTTGCCCCCCATAGAACATCAAACTGTTTCAAAAAATATATATTGGAAAACTTAAAAGTAGGTGCATTAAAACAGCATTCTTTTAGTTTTAAATATTTTATCTATATTAAAAAACATAATTTATTATAATTTAACTTTCCTGGCTTGAATGGAAACAACTTCATCAAAAATTTTCTTCCTGCATCTATTCCTAGAAAAAAAAAAATGAACCAAAAAAACCATACAGAACACGGATCTCGGGGCACACATTTACGTTTGCCTCGGGCCATGATATGGCAGGGCATGGTTCTGTTGGATCTTGTCTTTTTTTTTTTTTTAAAGATTTTATTTATTTATTTGACACACAGAGAGAGATATCACAAGTAGACAGAAAGGCAGGCAGAGAGGGAGGGAGAAGCAGGCTTCCCGCTAAGCAGAGAGCTGGATGCAGGGCTCGATCCCAGGACCCTGAAACCACGATCTGAGCCGAAGGCAGAGGCTCAACCCACTGAGCCACGCAGGCGCCCCTCGGATCCAATGTTTTATTTAAAACATTGACACTGGGGCGCCTGGGTGGCTCAGTGGGTTAAGCTGCTGCCTTCGGCTCAGGTCATGATCTCAGAGTCCTGGGATCAAGCCCCGAATCGGGCTTTCTGCTCAGCAGGGAGCCTGCTTTCTCCTCTCTCTGCCTGTCTCTCTGCCTGCTTGTGATCTCCGTCTGTCAAATAAATAAATAAAATCTTAAAAAAAAAACCCAACAACATTGACATTGTTCATTGTGGGGTTTTTTTGCATTGATTTTGATTTTTTAAAAAAATATGGCACTAAATTTTACTTAACTTGATGACTGATTTTGTTGGCACCCCCTTAAGCTTTGCATCTGAGGTGATAGTTCCAGGCTAAGCAGTAATGCTTTGTTTGGGTACAGTGGTAGGCTCTAGATCTCTCTCCCAGCTTTGATCTTTACCGCCAAGGAGCAGGTGAACTCAGCTTTAGAGAAAGGACAGCTGGGGAGGAAAGCACAAGTCTCCTTGGGTATGAAGGTTCTCCTGGGATAGGATGCTCTATTAATAGGACACAAGAACTACAGAAATGAGGGCCATTCAGCCAAGCCCCATCAGGGCACAGACTCTCTGGTATGTACTGGACACTCCAGTGGGGTGGGACCTCTGCTCTCTATGCCCACCCACCTTCAGAGAGAAGGTTCCAGAACCAGCATACCACCAAGCCAGGAAAAGGAGGAGCTTTTAGGTCCCTTGGGGGTGTGGTTTTATAGTGGTATTTTCCCCATTTGATTCTTGTGACATGGGGTAGGTGTTGTCATCTCCTCGTTTGACAGATGAAGCCGTGGGCTGCCCCTTGGGAGGAGAGGATGCTTGCTGCCCCGCTAGCTCTCCGCGTGCCATCCTGCCTTACTCTTCCCTCGGGGCCTCCTCCTGTGCCAGCTCTGGGCACACACTCAGGAATGCCTGGAACACCTTTCTGCTGCCTGGGCTGTCAGCTCAGCCACCCCAGGAGCAGCTTGATGTCACCCTGTTGCCCTGCCTTGCTTGAACACAATGTCCTTCCTCTGCCTTCCCACCCAGCCAACCTCCTGCCCTGGCTATATTTAGGACTTTCTGTGTTCTTTACCACCAAAGCATTCAGTTATTTCTGTGGGTCTGAGGAGGGGGCAACTCAGAGACGTCACATACCTACAGTGGAAGAAAGCTTTTCTCTAGGTACTTCTTGTTCCCAACCTCTCCCTTAGGTCTTTTGCATCTCATGTTTTGGGTGTTTTGGGTGAAAAGCTGAGGTTATTAGAACATTATGGCTGGGGCCAGGCTAGGAGGAGGATGGTGTATTACTCATTTCAAGAAAAAATTCCCTGGTCACCAGTGGTAAATGGTCATCAGTCATTCATCAGCAGCTCTCAACTTTACCCCAGCCAACCTCTTTTATTATTTTACCCTTTGTGAAACCCATACTTCTAAGGTTTTACCTTCCCTCCAAAATAAAACTTTAGTAAGTAATGATTACATTCCTAGCTTTTAGGTAGTCAGAGATTCACCCAACACTTCTGATCAGCATAAAATAACCAGTTGCTGGTTATTATGCCAAAGGTGAAGAAACTTGATGCTTCATTTTCTAGAAGACCCCATGCATGATTTTAAGTTATGACAATAGCTTCTGGTCCCCCTCACAATGGAAAACCCTCCAGATATCATGTCGTCCAGCCCCTCATTTTTTTAGGCAAGAAAACTTTCTTGGATGTATTAAGTTTGTGATATATGGCTACATAATGGAATTTCTCAGGACAGCTGACACATTGTTTTTCAGATTTGGGGTCAGGAGGGAGCTATGTATGGATCAGTGTCCCTCCTGCAGGGCCAGTGGAGGTCTGGGCTATGGTCGACGCTCTCACAGACCCTTCCCTTTCTTGGCCTCCCAGGCCTGTGCCCTGGCCCTAGGTCCCTGGGAACCAGGCTGCAGACCCACAGCCTTACTATTGTCTCTGGTCCCAGGTTGAGGAGTGAATGCCACGTTTCTCCTCAATGGGGTGGATTTTTCTCCTAAAACCCAAAGAGGGGACTTCCTTAATCTGAGTTGTTAGCATTGTGTTCTCTACTGCTGCCCTGCCTTCTGGTCTCTCAGTCTGAATTTCCAATCAACCAATGTATCACCAATTTGGTAAAGTTACTTTACCAGGGGAGGTGGGGAGGAACCCTAACTTTCTAAAGTGACACATGTGTCTAGACATGTGCAGGCAGGGACTCCCCAGTATGTTCTAACAGGCCCTGCTCCACAGGTGACCCGGCGCTTTGGGATCCCCGGCCTGAAGAAGACCATGGACTGGTTTGGCTACTACGGAGGCCCCTGCCGTGCCCCCTTGCAGGAGCTGAGCCCCACGGATGAGGAGGCGCTGCATATGGACTTCAGCAGTAATGGCTGGCTCTGAGGGCAGGTGCCTGGCCTGAGCCCATCTCAGCTTCCTGCCCTGTACCTGCAGCTGAAGAGGCACATGGGGGTATGAGATTTCAAAGCCTGTTTTCCTACTTCAGTCCTCTAGGGAGCCTCTCCCAGGCTCTGCCATGCACACCCATTTCCTATGCTCACAGCCCCATGACCATTGGCATTTGTAGCCTCAACTCTGGCTCTCTAGAGACCTTCCGTCTGGGGAGGAGCGATTGCTTGTCCCTCTCCTGTGCCTTCCTGTGCCCCGTGACACATGACCAGGAACCAGCAGGCAAGAGCAGGGGGCAACTGGGGCAAAAGTAAGGTCATGTATTTTACAGATGGGACGGCCGCTTAGACTTGGGGGTGCACACCTAAACCCAGCACAGTGCAGCAGGGAGCCAGGGCTCTTCCTAAGAACCTGACTCCTTCCAGAGGAAACGGGGGGGGGGGGGCAGTTCAGAAACCTAATCAGAAAAGCGTCTCTGGCCTTGAAAGGCCCCCAAGTTACATTCCAGACACAGTGCCTTTCCTAAATCCATTTTGATCATCTCATATTCTCATCTCTACCCTTGATCTCAACTATAGAGAGTGTGGAGCTGGCCCAGGGCCTTGCCAGAGTTGGTAAATAATGACACCTGGTGGATAAATGTTACATTTTAGACTTCTAGCCAACCTGGTCTGAAACATTAGGGAAAGAGACTTGGTCTGAGACCTGGCCATCCTCTTGCCTTACGCACTGTGCTTTCTTTGTTAAAAATAATACTTTGTTCTTACAATAAAGTTGAATAACTGAAAACAGTGTGGCCTTGTACAAATGGGTCTTAGGTTTCCTGCCAGGATGTCAAGAATTGCCTAGAAGCAATTTAACTTTCAAGGTCTGCTTTCTTCCAGCTCTGAGGGAGGCCCTAGCAGTTTACAGCAAAGAAGGTATTAGATCAGTGGTGGCCTAGGGGAAAGGCTTGATGAAGTTCTGGGTGGGAGGTAGGAGGCAAAAATGTCCAACTAAGATATTTAGAAACACCTTAGCACATCAGCCAAAAAGGCTGCTTTCTCTAGAAATGTTTAACCTTATTCAGTGATACTTAACTAGTGGCAGTAAACCAGAGATGAATGTTTTTAAAATTATTCTGGCTAAAAAGAAAGGTAAACGGGTCCTTGTTTAGGACAAAGGCTAGAGGAGAGAATATAAAAGGTATCGATCTTCAACTGAAATTGTCCATCAGGATGGTAATGAAGCTTGGGGCTTAGCACCTGTGCTCTTCTCACAGGCAACATCCAGAAGATCTGAGCTCAGAGGAGAATCCAGCCTAGAGATGGGGCAAAAATTGAGGGCTTGGGAGGCTGGCTGGTGTACTGGTAAAGCACTCAGCCTCTGGGCTTACATTAAACAGGCCTGGGTTTAAGTTCTTAGACCTGCCCCTTAGGGTTGGTGGGACGTTGGACAACTACTGAAGTGCCTGATCTGATCTGTAACTTGGGGATTATAACAGTTCCTTTCTCCCAGGGCTCCACAAGATCACGCATGTTAAGGGGTTAGCACAGTAGGTGAACGCTGCACATTAGCTCAGTTGGGGAGGTATTGCTGCAGGAAGAGGGGAAATCCAGGCAGGAACTGCCTTGCCCAAGGTAATCCAGCAGATATGAGTGCCCCCATCTCATGATGCTCAGGGCAAGAGAAGTACAGTGGAAAGTGATTTGGAATCAGAAAAACCGGGATACAAATCCCACCCCGCTCTGCCACTTTCTAGTTTGGACAACCCGAACCCATCTGATTTAAAAAAAAAAAAAATCAGGTCATTCCCTTCTCATACCTCTCATACATCTTGGAGGTATGGAGAATTAAGTACTGTGCAGTAGAGTCTGCAGTGTCGGTCCCAAGACCCCATCTGTGATGAACTTTTAGAAATGGCAAATGGGCTGATTCATGAGGAGGCAGAGCCAGAGTCAAGAAACTAAGTACAGGCAGTTCTGCTGATTGTTTATTCCTCATAAACACTTGTTTCTACAGTACAACTCGGAGAATAAATAGAGGCACAGGGCTATAATTTCCACCACAATCTGCTGTTAGGGTAAGGGGCTGGGAGTGGAGTGGGCATGTCTGGGTTCTGGGGTAACTGGAGGCCTCCGTCATAAACTACGCAGGGGTCCCATCCATCCAGATCTGACCCCCAGGGCTGACAACCAAGCTTGTGATGGAAGAGTTAACCATGAACCAAATGCAAGGAGCCAAATTCTCTTTTGGTTCACTGCAGTCCTAGAACCCATCCAATTCTCCCCAAGCTCCAAGGGGTTGAGGTGGGTCTGACCTATGGGTCCACTGGGAAGGGGCTGTGTCAGCCCAAGCCATCCCTAAGGATTCAATTACTCCATGGCAGGGCCTGAAGTGGCCCAGAGATGTCTGTCCTCTGCCCCGGGGTAAGTAACAAATACACATTATGAGATGACTCCTCGTATCAGTTTCTTGACTGTCCCCCAAAGGGATCCTGTCCCGTGTCTAAGGAAGGAGAGAGGCACAATGGGGCGCAAATTAGCTGCTGGAACTCAGGTAAGGAAGACAGCCTGTACAATCAAGGGAGAGGGAAATCGTATTTTTACCGAACCCTTCACAGGGGGACAAGCAGACACAGATACCAGCCTGGGGAGACAAAGTGGAAGGCCCAGAGTTATGAAGCCAACCAGCAGCCAAAGAGGGGGCAACACACAGAAACACTCTTTGACTTTCATAGGACTGAGGAGCTGTCTAAGTCACCCCCATGTTTCTCCCTGTTTCTCCAGGGTAGCATAAAGCACTCGCCCTAATCTGGGGCTAGGATCAACTGCCCCCAGTACAGGCAGAATGAAGAAATTCTGCCTCCATGGGCAAGAAATCAAGTAGAAGCAGGTCTGTGCTGGGCGACCTGAGGCATTAGGGACAGAGAATACCAATCAGGGAGAGAGGCAGAGACAGAACTGGTGACCCCGCTGCGGGCCGGGGGGGCCCGAGTCCTCATGACTTTCGTCATCGAATCCCCACCTGGCAGGTGAGGGGGCTCGTCTCCAGGCCTCCGCTCCGTGGGCATTCTCATCTCTCACATCCGGTTCACGTATTCACCTTGAGTGCATCGTGGGGGCCTGCGCTGCGGCCCGAGCCGGGCACGGGAGCACGACACCCGTCAGGCCGCGAGATTTCTGGCTGACTTGGAGGCGCTCTGGGCCCGCTGCACGACCGCGGAGCACTTCTCCCGCCGCAGCAGCTTGTTGTTCTCAAACAGACCTTCGTTGCGGGGTATTCCGTGAGAACCGTCAGGGAAGGTCAGCAGGCCTTTGAGGGGAACAGAGCAAATGTGGGACTGATAAGGGCGTGCGTGACTCAGAGAGCAGCTCGGTATCATGGAGCAGTGGAGAAGGAAAACCTGCCGCCGTCACTCCCGAACCCTGAACCAGCAAGTTCCACAGGCGGGCATCGGACCTGATCCTATGGATGGGCAGACGTCCTGGAAACATCCAAGCTAACCAGGTGTACCTCCACCCCTGGCATGCTCCCACCCCCGGGCTTCCATCCTGCAGGTCTGGGACTTACCAAAACCGTCTACTCTGCCATTTTTAAATTCCCCTTCAAATGTCATGTTGTCATGTCGGATGAAGACTCCGACGCCGTTAAACTTGCCCTGGGCGAACTCCCCCTCATACCTGCAGGAACAGGAGATGGAGGTAGTGAGTTGTCAGGTTAACTGTGTGAAGCAGCTACCAGTGGGTGTTACCTATTAATGCCAAGGAGCGGAGCGGATTCTGCTTCCCTCAGAATCCCTGCCCCCACCACCCCACTCCCAGAGGAGGGCCAGAGGGCACGTGTGATATGCGGCTCTAATCTCAAGGAGATAACGCAAGAGAATGGCAGTCGGGTGGAAGGTCACTTGGCTCCTTGCCATTTCAAATTCTAGATCTATTTATAAAGTAACTCATAAAAGAACTGCTTACTTCTTGCCTGTTTTCAGAGGGCCTGGGCCAAGCTCAGATCTGAGCAGCTATTTACCACTAGCAAAGCTCATAAAGGAATGACCAGGACTTACCTTGAGCCATCGGAGAAGGTCAGTACCCCGAAGCCATTAAAGAGCCCGTTCTCAAAATGACCCAGGTAGGTGCCACCATCTGCAAACATCAGTTGACCAAAACCATGTCTGCGGCCTGAGCAAAGACAGAGACAGTTGTCAGGTTGGGATAAGGCAGCTTCAGGGACCCCCTCACTGCCTAACATCCCTTGTCGCTCGTCACCTGACCCACAAGGGAATAAAGACAGGCAGTGATGTTAGCAGGGCAGAGAACTGCTACCCAGAGTCAGACACCAGGAAAATCCGGCTCCTGGGACCTTCCCATCTTGTCACGAACATCAGATGTGGAGCAGGTCTCTCTCCATATGAGAGCGCTGGAAAATAAAACTAACTACCATAGCGCCTTGGCTATGTGTCAGACACTCTTCTGAGCACTTCGCATTTATCAACCTATCTCATTCTCCCGATGTTAAGAGGTACTATTATTATTCCCATTCACAGACAGAGCACAGTACTATTATTATTCCCATTTCACAGATGCAGAAAGCAAGGGTAGGAGAGGCTATCACTTGCTCAAGACCAGAGAGCTGCTGAGTGGCAGAGCAAGAAAGCAAATGCCGCAGACGTCCTGGCTGGAGAGCCCTCACCATTGACTTTCCTGCCTCTCGGAGAGGAGACAGTGCCACAGGGCACTGTGAAGCTAGGGGGCACACACCTCACGGGCTGACTGGCAATACTGATTCAGGCTTTGTTACATCAGGAGGGCTGTGCTTACCCACTGAACTGACCAGAACACAGCAAGATGCTGGAGGAGCAATCATGTCCTTCCAGCAGCTGGGACAGAGACTGCCTGGCAGAATGGTGCCCCTAAACAGCCAGATTTCAGGGGATGGCAGGTGTTGGGGAGGTAGGAGAAAGGTGGGAGACGTACCGAGCAAGGGCACATCCCATCTGCCCACTTGCTCCTCTCAGGGCTCAAAAATTCACGAGCTGTAGGGATCTAACGTGAGAAGAATGGGGTGCATGTCGAAACCGCCGGAACTTCTCTTCACTGGCACCACTGTAGGAAGTCAAGGCTTCTCAGGGCAGCTCGTGGCTTGCTAGGACTGGCCCCACGAGGCTTTGAAGTGGTCAGACTATATTTCTCAGGCTCTGAAGAATTTCACCAATCCTGTGACTAGATGCTTCCGAATGCAGTGAGCTGTCACAGGAAATTCAAGGCAATGACTGTCACTTACTCTTGAGTATCTCTCTGTCCTAATTTCCAGATCTTCCTGAACTTTTAAAATTCACTGGAGCCAAGTCATTGCAATGAATTCTGCATTTTCTACTTTATAGGCACTCAAAATAATTCATTTTACTCTGCCTGGTATATAAGTATTTATAAAAAGAATTCCCTGGGGCGCCTGGGTGGCTCAGTGGGTTAAAGCCTCTGCCTTCTGCTCAGGTCATGATCCCAGGGTCCTGGGATCGAGCCCAGCATCAGGCTCTCTGCTCAGCAGGGAGCCTGCTTCCCCCTCTCTCTCTGCCTGCCTCTCTGCCTACTTGTGATCTCTGTCTGTCAAATAAATAAATAAAATCTTTTTAAAAAAATGAATAAAAACAATTCCCAAATAATACCACTAAAGAATAAAAAGAGGTTAAAACACTTTATATTCTGAAGTGGAAAGGTTTAACTCATTGCTGGAGATTGGGCAAACAATGGCATTTTCTAATGCCTTTATTTAGTCCTAAAATCAAAGAAAGGAAAGGCACTATTCAGATTAAATCCTGGAATTAGATATGAAGACTCATCCAGTTGGCTTCTCAGCCAAAGGAAGTGTTCATCACTTGACTCCCCAGGGTCCTCTCACCTTCCTTCCACTCGCCGCGATATTCCTCGCCACTAGAGTAGGTGAAGGAACCTTTTGTCAGGGTCATGGTGACAGCTTACGGAAGAAAAGGATAAACACTGCAAGAAACAGAGGTGAGAACCAGAGTCACAGGATGGCTGGAGGAAAGGTCTGCAAAGCAATTTTACAGATATATTCTATAAATTAACCAGCTAAGTATATGTTATCTTGGATACATTTAACAAACACATCCACCTTTCCAACCCCCCACTCCCACTCCCATCATCACCACCTCTGCTCAAGCAGTCTTATTTTCCTGCTGGTTTTAAAAGTTATCAGCCTTGGGGCACCTGGGTGTCTCAGTGGGTTAAAACCTCTGTCTTCGGCTCAGGTCAGGATCCCAGGGTCCTGGGATAGAGCCCCACATCGGGCTCTGTGTTCAGCAGGGAGCCTGCTTCCGCCCCCTCTTCCCTCCCCCCCGGCCCCCATGCTCTGTCTCTGCCTGCCTCTCTACCTACTTGTGATCTCTGTCTGTCAAATAAATAAATAAAATCTTTTTAAAAAATATTAAAAAAGCAAGCAAGCAAGCAAGCAGGCATGCAAAGGGCAGTCACCCATGGAGAAAACCTGGGGAATGAAAGCACAAAGAGCCACATAACCCGGATGTTCAGTGGGAAAATAATAAGCTGGGTCTTACTGCAGTGGAAGGTTTATTTACAGAGTAAGAGGAAATAAGTTTGTCTAGGTACTCAGCCGAAATCTGAAATCTGAGGACCTTTCAGATTTAAATCTAAACTCTGTTGTTTCATAGATGGAGAGAGAGAAGTGAAAAGCGAGGCTGTGGCTGGGCTGGACTAGTGTCCTGGCCTCCCCCGACTGCTGCTAGTTCTTTCTCTCTTGTCTTGCTCGCTCTGCTTTTCGGGTCAGGCTACTCTAAGGAGACCTCAGAAAGCTAGGCAGGAGAGTTTCCAGCTAATGGGGAGGGGGAAAGACGGAGGCCCTGGGGGTTTATGAACAGGCACATAATTCCAAAGCAGTGCTTACAGAAAATGAACATGGCAGTGGGAAACGGGAGGCTTTGGACCATCAAGAGCTCACAGCCAGAAAAGCCTGCAAGGCAGGAGATGTAATCCTTCAGGAGACTGTGCAAATGAGCACCAATGACTCTCCTGTGCTCGCGCCCTTGGGATGTGACATGGCAGCACCATGTGTCCATTCACGGGCACTTTATTCCTCCACCCACTGGGTCTGGGTGGGTTATGGGACTCAGCTTGGACTAATGGAACGTTAGCAAAAGGGATACAGCAGAGGTCTGGGAAGTGCTTGTCCACCGCACTTGGAACTGTCCTGCCCCCATGTGGATGAGCCCGAGCTAGTTGGCTGGTGATGAGGGGTCATGTGGAGCTACTGTCCCAGCTGCCAACAAACGCCTGGATGAGCTTGGACATGACCAACAGAGCTGCTCCTGAACCCAGGCCCAATTTATTGAGTCACAGAATGATGGACTAAATATATGGTGGTTGTTTGAAACCACTATGTTTTGGGGTGGTGTGTTATTATTACCCAGCAAAAGCTAACCGATATACCCAGGTACGTGATCATAAGGCCTGAACTAGGGGGATAACAGTATAATGGGAGCAGAAGGAAGAAATGGCTATGACAGAGATTATTAGAGAAAAATAAACAACCCAGCAACATTTGTTGGAGACTGGCCAGGTATGGGTTCACATATGCACTAAAAGAATGCTTGCATTCAAAGATATCCTATAAGAGGAGATTAAGATACCTGATTAGCATTAAATACAAACAGAAGTATTTGACACATCTTAAAAAGTGTGATCCCTAGTTCTTTTTTAATTCCCTAGGTCTGTCTACTCACCTCTTCATCTTTTCCAGATCTAAGCAATACAACAGTTTTACAAGTGACAGTAACAATGCAGAGTCCTAGACCCACCCCCAGATCTACTGAATCAGATTCTGTAAGTTAGAGCCTGGGAACCTGTAGTTTTAACAAGCACATCATTAGATTGCTACACACTTGAAAGCATGAGGACTACTACTCCTACAAACAGATACACTAGGCGTGAATGTTCTCTGATCTGTAAATCACTCTATTGAAAGGTCCCCTCTTAATAAGGAACCTAGAGGGGGGTGCCTTGGTGGCTCAGTGGGTTAAGCATCTGCCTTTAGCTCAGGTCATGATCTCAGGGTACTGGGATTGAGCCCCGCGTCAGGCTCCCTGCTTCTCAGAAGGCCTGCTTCTCCCTCCCCCACTCTCCCTCCTTGTGTTCCCTCTCTCGCTATGTCTCTCTCTGTCAAATAAACAAATAAAATCCTTTTTAAAAAGCCATAATCTAATTTCAGCTCACAGCTTTATGAGGTGGGTAGTACTATCATTTCCATTTTACAGATTAGGGAACTGAGGGGCAGAGAGGGTAAGTAAATTCACCAAGGTCCCTCAGCTAACATGCGCAAGTTAGAAGCAGAAACTTAGGGGTCAGCTTCTGGGGCCCATGCTCCTAAATGCCATCCTGTCTTCCTATCCCACATGTCTCCCAGTGTAATAAAGTGGTGTGTGGGCCCAGGAGTACCAGCACTGCGGCCACATCCCTGTGCACTCTGTAACCTTGAGAAGGTTACTTACATGCCTCTAAACCTTGGTCTCCTCCCCTGTAAAGTGGAGAAAGTATACCTACTTCAGAGAATTGTTATGGATTGAATTAAATAAGATACACTGGGGCGCCTGGATGGCTCAGCTGGTTAAATATCTGCCTTGGCTTGGGTCATGATTTCAGGGTCCTGGGATAGAGCCCCATTTCAGGCTCTCTGCTCAGCGGGGAGCCTGTTTCTCCCTCTCCCTTTCCCTCTGCTGCTCCCCCTACTTGTTCTCTCTGTCAGATAAATAAAATCTTTTAAAAAAATTAAATAAGATACATGAAAGTACCTACAACACCACTAGGCCCTGTCCACTAAATGTTATTCTTTTCCTCCTTCAAAAACAGACGTCTCAACTCACACATTCACTTACTATAATGGAAATTTCTCCAAAGTCTCAGTATAAAAATGCTACCAATATAATTCAAACAACATTTGGAAAAGAAAAATCAGCAATTTTGCCTGAGGTAAATTCTAAGCTGACAGAAAGTAAACTACAATTGCCACTTGCCTTTTTTTTTATCGCCACACTATGGGATATTTTAATTTTGACCTATGCCATGATGTTTTTGGATACAGATGCCGTAAGCCCAGAAACATTCTGACATGCAAACAGTTGGGCCTAAACAGAAAAGGGCTCAGTCACATCTTCTGGGCCCCGGCCTTGTCTCACAGCTCTCATTTCCTTCTAGCTATGAGAACAGATGACTTCTGAGAATCTCTGGCTCTCGCCCAAACAGGAAGCAACATTTGCTTCTACCCCCATAATGAGGCCAGCTTGGAAAGCTCTTCCAGTGGTGTCTGCGAGCCCCTCCCACAGCTGCACCAGGGATTTTCTCTCTATTGCTACTCGGGAGCTCCATGCCCAGGCTCTCTGACACAGCAGAAGATGCCCCAAGGTAGGGATCATTTTCTTCTTGTCTTATAGCCCCTTGAACGCTCTGGGGCTATTTCTTTGACTGGTGACGCGGGTACCTGGTGTGCCATCTCTGTTCCACAAGGTCGGCATCTGATTTCAGGCTCAACCCTCTTGTTGTCAGCCCAGCATCAGTGTGCCTGGGGTAGAGGTCAGCACGACTCCACTGCAAATACAACATTAATGAGAGGAAGAGAAGCAGTTTTCCATCGAAACTGCAGAGGAAAACTCTTTCCAGTCCAGGTAGGCTTTGATAACTACAGGCCGTCTTCAGCGCTTCCCAAAACTAATGAAGTCAGCGTACTAAAAGTCAGCTTATGGAACAAATCTGAGATATTTCATTCCTTCAAAACAAGTCAGAATCTTAAAAGGCCATATCTTATAATAAATCTTATCACTAAACAACCATTCCGAAACATAAACACAAAATCATGATTTATGCAGGGAGATGGTAAGACAAGGGCTACTCCTTTTGATGTCTGGCAGCTGTAAACTTGTCCTCACTCAGAGGTCTGGAAGGAGTTACTGTGGTGGCATGTGAGGAGTCGGTCTGACTGTCCAGGGGCTTGGGGGAACAGACTCCAACATTTGTTTACTTTTTCTCAAGGCCACATGAAACTTCCACATAATGGCATCCCGCTTGTTTCGCAGGGACCAGGAGAAGGTCGCTGAAAGGAAGGGAACAGTGTTTCTCCAGTTTTAAGACTATCTTTGGACACGGTACTAGTCAGCCCCTCAAATTGTAAACCTAGCCCCTCTTCTGGTATGCTGTGGCTCTGAAGGAGAATATTCTAAAGTTTTTAAAGAGGCCAATGAAATGGAAAAGATCATCCTCTAATTACCAAACGTGGCAGATTGTAACTTCCAAAGACATTTGTGGTCGTATCTCCTGTATTACGAGTTCTATAATTTGACCTTGCCACTGCCCCATCAAAAGGTAGAGTCTAACTCTTCTTCGAATCAGGGTAGGCTTGCAATTGCTTCAACCAATAGGACACGATGGAAGAGATGGTGTGTTCCGAGGTCAGATCAGAAAAGGTGATGCATCTTCCCTCTTGCTCACTGGTGTGCTTGCCCACGGAGGTCTGACTACCCTGGGGCCACTGTGCTGCGAGGAAGATGAGCCACAAAAAGCCACATGTGTTGGTGCTCTGGTTGGCAATGCTCATCTTTGAATCAGCCTAGCCCAGGGACCAGCTCTAAGCCAAGGAGCCTTCAGATGATTCTAGCTCCCAGCCACTGAGTTGCCATCCCATCTGAGGTATCATGGAGCAAAGCGAGGTCATCCCCACGATGCCGTCTATGAACTCCTTACTCACAGAATCTGTGAGCATCATACGGTGGTTTTAAGCAGCTATGGTTGGGGTATAATGTTACACAGCTGTAGTAACTGGATCATCATCTCTCCACCTAACCCTGCGACCTCCTCTCTCATTTGTTCTTCCAAAAGTAAATTTCCATTCCTTTCTTTATCTAGGGAGACAGAGCAAATTCCCTTCAATAGTTGCTGGTCAACATGATGTCCATTCCCAAGAGCACAACTGGAAGCGCTAACTAAAGGACACACGTGGACACTATGGGTCTCAGGCCATGGTTGAACACATTTGACTAGAAACTTCGACCTATGTCCAAATAATTGACACTGTCACCGCCAGGGACAGTGATGTTCATTTATGACTTCTATAATTAGCCAGGCTAAGTTATCGTCAGCTGTACAGCCACTGACCCAAAAAGAAATCATGGTCATTGAAACAAATCTAGTTTAATACAGAATAGCCAGTACTGATGAAAATGACTGAAAACCCAACACTTTAATAAGGATCCAAATCAGTGTTTGTATCAGTGACCCAAAAAAATCTTCTTAAAGAGAACAGGTTGGGGTGCCTGGGTTAAAACCTCTGGCTCAGGTTTTTATCCCAGGGTCCTGGGGTCGGGCCCCACACTGGGCTCTCTGCTCAGCAGGGAGCTTGCTTCCCCAGAGCTCTTTCTCTGCCTGCCTCTCTGTGATCTCTGTCAAATAAATAAATAAAATCTTAAAACAACAACAGGTGGGCTCGGAGTTTAGGCTTCAGCTATACATATGAAATGTAGTCTCAAACCAAGAAGATTCAGGCTTCTAAACAGATACCCACCCTTTCTGCTCTTTTAATAAATGGGTTGCAAAGGATCAATCCAAACATTTACTTAAAAGAAAATGACTTTTGTCCGTGAAACAAATACACTGTTGCTCTGCACAAAAGATGATACCCCTGCTATCTTTATTTTCTCCTGATCCAGACATTTCCAGATAGAACTTGGAGACAGGAGTGTTAACTTTTGTTTCCATTCCATTTGTCTTTTTTTAGAGTTTAGGAATCAAACTTGCTAAAAAAAATATTATGCATTCACACTATCTTGCATTCAGATTCGGAGGATTAAAAATGACACACACACACAAAGCTACCACAAGGAGGCACAGATTTGGGGCACCTGGGTGGCTCAGTGGGTTAAAGCCTCTGCCTTCGGCCGGGGTCATGATCCTGGGTCCTGGAATTGAGACCCACATCGGGCTCTCTGCTTGGCAGGGAGCCTGCTTCCTCCAATCTCTCTGTCTGCCTCTCTGCCTACTTGTGATCTCTGTCGGTCAAATACATAAATAAAATCTTAAAAAAAATAAAAATAAAAAAGAGGAACAGATTTTTCACTTAAAAAGTATTGCTTTGAGGCAGCCTGCTTTCCCCACATATACCTTTACATTGTTCCTCCAAAGCCTCCCCAGAGTATGAATACCTTGCCAAAGTTCTCTTAATTATAAAGAAAGCAGTCTTAGGCTTTTAGAATCCTAAAGAGAAGAAAGGAAGACTCTGGTGAACAAAAATTCTGGCTTGTAAGAAACCTAGAACAAAAAGTCACACATTCCTTTTAAAGTGTTTTAAATGAGTTTGAAATAACTTTCTTATAAATTTACAAGTCTTTTTACTATAAGTCTTCCTTGAACTCAAAAAGAAAAAAAAATGTTTTGCTATGACAAAGGTCTTATTTAGGAAGACTGTGGGACAGTTAGATTGAAGAAAGTGGGAAGAAAATTCTGATACTAGAATGATGAGGACTGCCATGATACTATCCTATTTCATGAAAAAGGAAATGCGTGGAGCGGATTCTAATAAATCCGAGTTACTCCTGCGGATACCTAAGCAGTTTGGAGATGCTACCTAGCTGGCGTGCCACCATCCACAAGCCTTGTTGTGTGGGACGTCTCTCCAGCAGAGTGTGACAGGCCGGCCCAGGCCAAACAAAGCCCTAGACCCAACTAAGAACATTTCCTAGTCGATCTCCCACCCCGTTCTTGGATCCCAGCACTGATCCTTCCCTCCACCCGAGCTCTGCTCTACCGCTGGGGCCAGGTCTCTCCTCCCACTGGTCCACCATCCCTTCCGGACGCAGCATCCCCCACCCCCGCCACCCGCTCTCCAAGCCGGGTACCGTGGGCTCTCCCTGGCCTCGGCCCCACGGGTAGAGACCAGAGGTTCTCTGGTCTCACCGGTTCGGTATCCCACCGGCCCCGCCCTCTAGTCAGCGCCTTCTGGATGGAATCCCGATCCCCAGCCGGTCATCTCGGGATGGGCTCCTCCTTTCTCACCGACCACAAGCTTGTGGCCCCCTCCCTCCTGCGCTACGGGCCAACCTGAGCTCCGCCTTTCGGGATGACAATCACGCCCAGACGCGGGGCTCCAGCGGCCGGGACGGCGGCTCCGCCGGGCTCGCCCCTGCCACCAGCCTCTCCACCACCTCCACCAGCGCCTGCCCCACTTGACGCCGCCATCCCGGGCGGCCGCACTGGGCGCAATTCCGGCTGTCCATTGGCTGTTACCTAGGCAACCAGGAGCAACGCCACTCTCCATTGGCTCAGCGCGGACTCTGCGCCATCTTTGTGCGGGGCGGAGGGTCTCTAGAGCTCGGGTCAAACATCTGAAAGAGGGGTGGGGCTGAACCCGTGGTCCTACCTCGGCTACTTGAGGGAGACCTCAGGTCTCGTCTGCTCAGAGACATTCTAACCGAAATGTGGACAAAAGCAAAACAAAACCAAACCTGGGTCAGAAAAAACAGGGACCACCAACTCGAGCGCTTCGGGTCCTACGCGGACCTTCAGAGATGTAAATGACTCCTCCCTGGAGTTCAAGCGCAGAACCCAAACCTGGATTTTGAGTTTCAGCTTTGTGAATTGTAACATGCTGGACCAGGCAGCTGAGATTTAATGAGTGTCAGCCCCGTGCCAGCACCGTGATACCAGGACACTTAGGCATTCACTCGTTGTAAGGAGATGTGTTGTCATTACTCAGATCTTTGTGTTTAAAATATAGTATCGAGATTGGAGCGAATTCTCCAAATATTGCGTACGCCAATCCTTTTATCCATTTATTTACTTATCAATGTGAATGCAGCTTGAAAAGAGGATCGCTGCCCTCATGGGACTTACAGCCTAGATGTGGAGAAGAAAAGATTCATGCACAGGGAAAAACATCAAGACTATATTTAATTATTAAAAGAAGGCAAGTGCATGAAGACAGTAAACAAACTGCTCCAATTTGGGTGTTTCTTCATCTGTGAGATAGAAAATGAAAATAATAATAATAATAATAAAGACTCCCTAGCACTTATATGAGAATATAGTGTAAAATTCTCAATACTGTGTCTGTGACATTATGCTCCATAAACACCAGTTTCACATTGTTTGACAAGACTTGGATTCTATGTTCAAATTCCAGGTCTGCCACCAAGTGTGTGTGACTCAAGCCAGTTATTAAGCTCTCCAGTCTGTAAAATGAGTTGGACTAGCAGACCTATAAGATTCCACCAGCTCTAACACTCAATGGCTAAGCATGCTAAACTGTGTGGTAGCGACTATAAATAAAAACACAGTCTTTGAGAGAATGGCATGTCAAGAAAATCTTATTAGATTAAAAAGGAAATCTAATCTAACCTAATAAGAAGACCTTATTAGATTAAAGAATGTATATTAGGAAATTTGATGAAATAAGGTTAGGTAGATTGTGTGGTTAAGTTATGGAGAAACCTGAAATTTTTGGGGAAACTATGGTTTGCAAAATATAGTGTTTTGAATGGGCAAATTCATAAACACAGAAAGTAGAAGTTACCAGGAGCTAGAGAAAGAGGGAGTTATTGTTTAATGGATACAGAGTTTTGTTGGGTTGATGAAAAAGTTTTGGGTATAGGCAGTAGTGATGGTTATGCAACATTGTGAATGTATTTAATGTTACTGAACTGTATACTTGTGAATGGTTAAAATGATAAAAGATACATTATTTTACTGTAATAAAAATGTAGTTTCTTAATCAGAGCAGTGACACCAGGAGACCAGTGTTCTAAGAAAATTAATCTGGGGGGTGCCTGGGTGGCTCAGTGGGTTAAAGGCTCTGCCTTCTGCTCAGGTCATGATCTCAGGGTCCTGGGATCAAGCCCCGCATCAGGCTCTCTGCTCAGCGGGGAGCCTGTTTCCTCCTCTCTCTGCCTACTTGTGATCTCTGTCTGTCAAATAAGTAAAATCTTTAAAAAAAAAAAAAAAGAAAAGAAAATTAATCTGGTAGTGATGTTCAGAGATAACCAGAGAGATTGGAAGGAGAAGAGCAAACTCAAGCTATTTTAATAATGTAGAAAAGAGGGGTGCCTGGGTGGCTCAGTGGGTTAAAGCCTCTGCCTTCGGCTCAGGTCATAATCTCAGGGTCCTGGGATCAAGCTCCACAGGAGGAGCCTGCTTCCTCCTCTCTCTCTGCCTGCCTCTCTGCCTACTTGTGGTCTTTGTCTGTCAAATAAATAGATAAAATCTTTAAAAAAAAATAATGTAGAAAAGACATCTTGAGAGTCTCAAAAGTAATGTGGCATCAGAGAATATGGAAAGAAAGGGAGTACATAATGATGTAGAAAGGATGTTGGGGTTCAGAGCCAATGGCCTAGAAAGAATTTTTGAGACATCTTCAGTGAAAAAGGTGGTTTTATTAAAGCATAGGGACAGAGCACAGGGACAGGACCTGTGGGCAGAAAGAGCTGTACTAGGGTAATGAAGAGTGGCTGGTTATATACTTTCAAGTTGTGAGGGGGTTAGGCATAGTGTAAATCTCTAAGGAATTTTGGAAATAAGGTTTCCAAGACCTTGGGAGACTAGCTCTTGTTAGGAAAAGGTCATTTATTACTTTCTAATAAAACCTTAGTCATGAGACCCTTCAGATGTGTATTGGTGGGTCATAGGATTGGGGTGATGGCCAACAGATATCTTGGGGGTAGAGATAAAGGAAGTTTCCAAAGAAACTTTTATATGTTGAAGTAGACTTACAGGATGGGGTGTGGGGATCGTTGGGATAATATTAAGCTAAGTATTTTCCCTTAGCAAAGTATTAATGTCAGGACAGCTGAGTTCCTAGAGGAATGTCACTCTGCCTGTTTTAAGTACTTGTGAGTGGGCTTTAAGTAGCAGGGAAATTTTTTTTTTAAAGATTTTATTTATTTATTTGACAGAGAGAAATCACAAATAGACGGAGAGGCAGGCAGAGAGAGAGAGAGGGAAGCAGGCTCCCTGCTGAGCAGAGAGCCCGATGCAGGACTCGATCCCAGGACCCAGAGATCATGACCGGAGCCGAAGGCAGTGGCCTAACCCACTGAGCCACCCAGGCGCCCCAAGTAGCAGGGAAATTTAATTCTTCTTTTGCCTTTGCTTCCCACAACACATATGAAACACATCTCATAGAGATATTTAACAAGAGACAATATAGTGTTAAAAGCACTGAGCTAGTCTGCCTAGCTGCATGACAACATGCAAGTCACTTTACTCATTTTCCAAAATCATAAGAGCTGTAATACCGTTTATGTGTAATTCAGTTATATTCATGTAATTTACAAAAAACAATATCTGGCATTTGGTGAGTGCTAGCTCTTTATAGGTAATAGAGAATATATTGACCTTTTTTTTTTTTTTTAGTCCAGTAGAACAAGTTCTAAGTGGTAGAATCAAAAACAGATTTTGAGAATTTCCCTTAGAGTTCTCAAGGGCGAACTCTAAATCTTGCAGCTTTCCTTGACAATAATTTGAAGCTTATGGGCTAAATGAGATGAATAATACCAAGAGATCATCTTTGTGGATGTGACCCCTGGGGTGCAAGAGGCAAGTATTACTGAATTATTTGGTGTCTGGATGGAAAGGAAAATGCATGTCTTCTAACTAAAAGAGGAAACTGTATGGAAAACTGTATGGACCTTTGCCTAAGGGAGGCAAAAAAAGGTTTACATGCCAAAAAAAGTTTAAGGCATTCTCACACTTACAATTAAACCATAGTTTTTTCAGTGCAATTCAATGCAGTTCAGTACTTCTAGTATTTCTAGTACTGTGACAATAATTTGATTCAAGGAAGAATGACTATGAAATATTGGTTACAATATGGCTGATTATCTCCTGTGAAAACCCATGTCTCTAGTCTGCTGGTGATTCTAAGCACAAAAACAAAAACAACATCAATGATTAAAAAGGTGGTACCATTTGTTGAGTATACTAATCACTGTGCTAAGTGTTTTACTATCTTGATTCTTATTTGAGGGAGGGATGATCATTTTTAGTGCACTTTTTAGGTACTAAGCACTATGCTCAGTGTTTTATATACATTATCGTCATTCTTATTTAATTGAGGAAGGGATAGTAAAACAATTAGCACAGGTGGCCTTCAAACTCAAATGACTCTGATTCCCTCTTTTCTCTCCCTCCTCCCCTTATCTAATTACATTCTTTCTTTAAAACCTATCTCATACAATGACCTCTTTAAGGCCTTTGCTGACTTTCTAGCCTACCCCCAAATCGCTGAATTTCTATTATGAGTTTTCAGTTTTCAGTGTTGGCGCCTTTTCTCCTGCTGCCTCAGAGAGCTGTATGTCTTCTCCTTGAGGGCAAGGACAGTTTTTTCTTCTCTTTTCCGCTAATAAAAATATAGAGAGTCCCTATTGTGTCTAGACAGCAAGGTTTTACAATGGTGAATAAAACAGTCATGTACTCAGCTCAGGGAACTTTCTAGTCTAATAAGATCATATCTTTCTTCAATGGACAAAGAAGCATAGAGCATTCCGGCCGGACACTGTGTAAATTGCATTAGGCCTGTGGTTTTTCTTTTTTCTTTTTTTTTTTTTTTCTTTTCTTTTTTCTTTTTTCTTAGGATTTTATTTATTTATTTGACAGACAGAGATCACAAGTAGGCAGAGAGGCAGGGAGAGAGAGAGGGGGAAGCAGACTCCCCACTGAGCAGAGAGCCCGATGCGGGGCTCGATCCCAGAACTCCGGGATCATGACCTGAGCCGAAGGCAGAGGCCTTAACCCACTGAGCCACCCAGGCGCCCCAGGCCTGTGGGGTTTCTAAAAACCTTTTTATTTCGGTAGATTAGGGATTTTTTTAAAAGATTTTATTTATTTGACAGAGATCACAAGTAGGCAGAGAGGCAGGCAGAGAGAGAGAGGAGAAAGCAGGCTCCCTGCCGAGCAGAGAGCCCTATGCCGGGCTCGATTCCTCGTGACCTGAGCAGAAGGCAGAGAGGCTTTAACCCACTGAGCCACCCAAGCCCCCAGATTAGGGATTTTTGTTTCTTTGCTTCAGTTTTGTCTCTCTAGAATTTAGGACATAGTAAGTGCTTGGTAAGTATTTTGTGAATGCATGATTGAATGAATGCAGATACAAAGATTAGATTTCTCTACTTTCATAGCAGTTTGGTTCATAGAACACACTCAACAAATGACTGATTAAGTAGTCTACTGAAAGCTCCTAAAGACAGGTCAGCAATTGAAGCTAGGGGAGGGGCTGGGCTGGCAAGAGCAGGGGGCGTGTCTGACCCGGGTTTGGCTCCTAGAGCATGCGCAATCTCCACAGACGGTGACGGGCGAAAAATGCGGAGGGCGCGATTACGTAGACGCTAGTTCTGATTGGCTACCGTTCGCGCGCGAGGGGTCGTGCCTGCTCGTCGCCAAGTAAACAGGCTAGGTGAGGGCGGGGCCAACGAGGCGCCGCGACCTGGTTGGCTAGGCGTGGGTTGGGGGTTTCGCGGATTGGTCCCGGCCGGGAGCTCAGCTGTGTGGAGCGCACCGGGACTCGGAGCCGGCGGCCTGAGGGATGGACGAAACGAGCCCACTGGTGTCCCCCGAGCGGGCCCAACCCCCGGACTACACCTTCCCGTCCGGCTCGGGCGCTCACTTTCCGCAGGTGCCGGGGGGCGCGGTCCGAGTGGCGGCGGCTGCCGGCCCGGCCCCCTCTCCGCCGGGCTCGCCAGGCCACGACCGCGAGCGGCAGCCGCTGCTGGACCGGGCTCGGGGCGCGGCGGCCCAAGGCCAGACCCAAACCGTGGCGGCGCAGGCCCAAGCCCTGGCCGCCCAGGCGGCGGCGGCGGCCCACGCCGCGCAGGCCCACCGCGAGCGGAACGAGTTCCCGGAGGACCCCGAGTTCGAGGCGGTAGTGCGGCAGGCCGAGCTGGCCATCGAACGCTGCATCTTCCCCGAGCGCATCTACCAAGGCTCCAGCGGAAGCTACTTCGTCAAGGACCCTCAGGGGGTGAGAGCGGGGTGGGGGCCGCCGCCGCCCCCGCCTTCGGGGAGGGTGGGCCTGTCCGGGGGAGTTAGCCGCTTCGCACAGCGAGAGGGAGAAGGGGGGTTGAAAGGCTGCGAAAGGGAGAAACTTCACAGTGCAGAGCCCCTTGGCAAGATTTTGGAATGCCCCTGAGGACTGGAGATGGAGAAGCTCTGCGGACTGAAGAAATAAATCAGAACCTATTTGGTGGGGGAGGAGTGAGCGGAGAATGAAAAGAGGAAATTGACCAGATACAGGCGAGGGGCCCGGCGGTGTGGTGGGGCAATCGGCCTGTCGACAGAGACGCGCGGGGAGATGCTGCCTTCTAGTAGGTTCCTTAGCTTTAAACTACGGAGACTGCTATTCGGCCATTGTCCTACAGATTTGAGCTTTGGGCCCATTTTCTCTTTTTGGACCGAACCAGCGTTGTCGCTGTTCACTGGAGGACGGGTGATCGATCAAGGGATCTGAGGGTTCAGTTCCAGCCTTCTGTGTTGTGGGGATCTACCACCGTCCCAGGGCTCTTACTGGCAGACGTCAGTGATGGAGTGGGTGGACTTAAACCAGTTTCATCTGTCCTGGTTATTGCTCACTTCTGGGAAATTGTTCAAATTCTTTTTTATCGTTCTTCAGTAAAGAATGCGGAGTTTTAGAAACACAGGACTGCCTGCCACATTTTACTTTTATTTCTCTCCCAGGACTATCAGCAGTTTGCTTTTTAGCTAAGGCAAAGCTGACCTTTATTTTGTCCCTTGTATGTGTATAAAGGGGGTTGGGGATGATTGGGTTGGGAAGGGACATGGGGTGACCAGGGCAGCTGAGAGGTGACTTTATTCTTTTGATAGCTGCAGAAGAATTTAAGGCATTTATATCAAACCAGAGGTATCATTGGAATATCAGTGGGTCAAACCATGTTTTTCCTGTCAGAGTTCTCAGATGGGCCAGAATGGTTTATTGGAAAAATAAACTATTGTTATACTTATTAAAATAATGGTTGTCAAATCCTGCAAATTTTCATTGCGTCTCAACGGTGTGAACTCTTTAGCTGGGTGGTGTGCTGTTCTTCTTCTTCTCTTTTTTTTTTTTTTTTTAAAGATTTTATTTATTTATTTGACAGAGATCTCAAGTAGGCAGAGAGGGAGGCAGAGAGAGAGGGGGGGGGAAGCAGGCTCCCCAGGCTCCCCGCTGAGCAGAGAGCCGGAGGCGGGCCTTGATCCCAGGACCCTGGGATCATGACCTGAACCGAAGGCAGAGGCTTTAACCCACTAAGCCACCCAGGTGCCCCTGGTGTGCTGTTCTTGTAGGAGTGCTGAGTGGCCAGGATGGACTCTGACTTGTAGCCCTTGGTTGGGTTCATTGAATGATCTGGTCATTCTCCCAGATGTTGTTGTCCCTGAATTATCAAGAACCAGAAGGCAATTCTGCCATCAATGCAGTTAACATAAACTGAATTGGGGAAGTTGGGGAAAACTTTGAGAATAAGAGGTCTTTCCAAGTCTGTCAAGTAAGGGAGCAGTGAGTTAAATTGAAAGCTCAAAGGGGAACCATTACTTCTAGAAGAAAAGGAGAGTGGGTATCCTGAAGCCTAAATGTTAGCAATATACTTTTGTTTTTTATGTGGTTTTTTTTCCTTTTTTTTTTTATCTTGTTGGCTGATGTAAGAAGGGGCTAATTATCTTTAATAGGTATAGGAACAGGAGGAAGGTTGACACTATTACAGCTTTGTTGGAAGTGTGTCAGGTCAGCTGAGAAGTGATCTGGTGCTCTGGCAGGTGGGAGTAATAAGATCTGTCACTTCTACCTGGCAGGTAAAGCACTACCGCCTCTGTGCATAGGCTACAGAGAATGACAGACTACGGGTATGTTTCTTGGTGATTTGTAGGACCCCAGGGTCTAAAATATCCTGGCCACTGCCCTTTCTTAGAGAGGAAGTCGAAACACATATGCCCTGACAAAACTTACTGATATAATCATCTTGCTCACATTGAAGAAAATGTGGTTCAGAGAAGAGGACCACTTCCTAAATGTTGTGGTGAGTTTCAATGAACCACAGACCCCCCTGTGGTTGGTCGTGTCATCTTTGGCCCTGCTCCAAATGTGTTTGTTTATTTTATTTAATAAATGCATAGATAGCACTTACTATATGCTATGTAATGTTTTAAGTGCTTTACGAATAATAATTCACTTAGCACTTAGAGCAATACCCTTGGAGGTAGGTACTGTTATTATCCCCACAGATGATGACAATGATGACATCAGGGCACATAGTGTAACTAATATGCTTAGGGTCTTAACAGCTAGTAAGTGGGAGGCAGGATTCAGACCCAGGCCAACTGGCTCCAGAATTCATGCTCCTAAGCACTATGCAGTGCTGCCTTAAAGTTAGTCATCTGAATTTCTGCTTCCTCTTTTCATCTTCCATATTGGCTAAGATTATATTTGGCTATTTGGCAGAAAATTTAAAATAATAATGAATAAAGGTACATTGAACTCTCGTAGGTGAACTCTCATAATGAACTCTCTAGGCTGCCTAGGGCTGGCATGACTATATGAACAGTGTGCATCCTTCCATCCAGCTGGTGAGCCATCCCTAGCATGTGAGTTCCTCTTCATGATCCAAGATGGCTGCTTAGACTGCAGACATCTTGTCTGTTTTTCAGCCAGTTGGATGAAGGAAAAGAGAGGAAGAGTATGCCCTCTTCCTTGAAGATATTTCCTAGAAGTGTCACCAGACTGTTTTTATATTCTGTTGTCCAAATTTTAACGGCAGTAGTGGTTGGGAACTGTAGTCTTTATTTTGCCTCACTAAAAATGCGGAGTCCCACATCCAAGGAAGAAGAGGGAACAGAGATTGGGGGAACCAGCAGATTCTGCCAGAGCTGCTTTTGTAGCTAAAGAGGATGGAAGGTTCTTGAAGATAATAGCCTTGATTTCATTTTCCAATTTAGGATGGTTTCTCCCTCAGGGCAAGCAAGTGGGGACCTAGAGACAAGTAAGATGGAAAATGCTAGATCAGAAGGCATGGTAGAGAGTGCTCATATTACCCTCCTAACTTGCATTCTTGTGCTTTCTGGTCTTATGCTCAATCACCTATGAAAATATTTTTTGAGCATTTTCTGTTTTGTGAAGCTAGTAATACTATATGTTCATATTGCCAATAATCATAGAATAGCATGTGATTCATTAATTGGTTAAGATTAAATGTGATATCACACATGAAAGCCTCTTGGCATAGTTCCTGGTGCTTAGCAGGAGCTCAGAGTGTTTTGGTTTTTGTTAGGTTAATGCCCACTGACCTCTGGATTAGGCTTTCTTGGATACATGGCACTGAATAAAGCAAAAGTAGTATAATTTCAAGATGATGATTTTATGAACGCTGAGAATAGTAGTTTAATAAATAATGCTAATTGGTATCTGCTTCATAATTTTACATATACTGCTTATATGTTTTAGGAACTAGGACTTATATCAGTAATTTGCAGTCTTTTAAAAATACTTATCCATCAAGAACTTGTCATGAAAATTGTACAGGTTTTTTTTTTTTCATTTTTCCACGGAAATCTTTAGTAAAAGGCGAAAGATTTTTTTTTCATTTTTCAAATATAAAATTGTGTTAGTATGTAATACTGAGTGTACTTCTTTCAACTACCTATGCCCTCCAAAGAAATTCTGATGTCCCTACACATGGTTGAGAGCAACACTGATAGCCCAATAAAGAATAAAGATCGCAAAGAGAATAATTCTCTTAATTCTTATTAATTTATTTGAGAGAGAGAGAGAGTGAGAGAATGCATGCAGGCACAGAGGGAAAGGGATATGCATACTCCCCATGGAGCAGAGAGCTGAACTTGGGGCTCAATTACCAGGATCCTGAGATCACGACCTTAGCTGAAGGTAGATGCTTCACTGACTGAGTCACCCAGGCACCCCAAGAATAACTTTTTTTTTTTTTAACTAGAATGTTAAGAGGTAGTCAAGTTTGTATGTCATATTTAGATGTAGTTCTTGAGGTTTTTAAACATCATTACCGCCTATTTTAGGGACCTTTCCTAGGCCACCAGTTGTAATGGTTGAGACAGGTTGGGTTATTGACAGTGGATAGGAAAATAAACACAGGCTAAGGCTCTTCTGTTGCATTTTATTTGGATCCCATCTTCTTTCAGGGCCTAATATATTTGGAGTAACCCATCCCTCTCTTTTCTAAGAGTTAACATGTAAGTAAGGCTTCTTTGCCTAAATAGGAGTGCTATTTCTATCCAACTGTTAATACAGAATATAGGGGTTCTCAGAGTGAGGCCGTAGGACCTGTAGGCATCTTTTTAGGGGTGCACAGTGAAAATTATTTTTCTAACCGTTTTAAGACTGCCTGCCATTTTCATTCTCACTTCCTTATGAGTGCGTAGTAGAGATTTCCAGAGGCTACTTGCTATGTGATATTGAAACAGATTGAATATTAAGGAAGATGTGAAAATGCAGTTGCCTTTTATTAAGCCAGACACTAGAGAGATTTGCAAAATTAGAAAACAGTGCCTCCCTTTTCATTAAAAATTGTTTTTGAAAATGGTTATTTTTCTTTTTTTTATAATTTTTAAATTTTTTTTTTATAAACATATAATGTATTATTAGCCCCAGGGGTACAGGTCTGTGAATCGCCAGGTTTACACACTTCACAGCACTCACCATAGCACACACCCTCCCCGAAAATGGTTATTTTTCATAAAGACCTAACATCTATATTAACATACATTAGGTTTATTTTTATTAAGTGAATTAACAGTCTTAACATTTCAGTTTTAATTTGTAATACAGCAGATGTAGGTTTTACCCACATAAACAAAAGTTTTGTAGATCTTTAATAATTAAGAGTTTAAAGGAATCTTCAGACCAAAATGTTAGAGAATCATCAGCTTCACGTTTACCAAATTAAAAAGAAAAAATTTTTATTAGAAGTTATTTCTGGGTATTTCACTGTACAATATGAGTGATGTGCTTGAACTATCTTAAATTTTAGCCTTGCATAATGCCCTCCTCCTTGGGGCTGCTAGATAGAGAAATCCTTTTTCTTTCCGGTCCCAGAATTTGGTTGTGGGTTTTGACCCCTGCCAGTGAGTAAGTGGCCTCTTGATTCCTGTGCAGTTCTCTTTGGATCCCCAGCTCCATTGCTGCTGCTGCTTAAGCTCCCTGTACCTCACCCCCTTCATTAAAGGAGGGTTAGTCAGTGGGTTGTAAGGAAAGGTGTTCGAAAAACATCGGCATCAAACAGAAGCTTACTGCAAACTAAATGTAAGAAAGGAATTGAAAGTAGAGTAAAGAGAGAGGAGAGAGAGAAAAATCAGGCAGTAGACATTTTCTTTCTCAACCAAATAATGGTGGGGTGCCTTTCTGATTCGACTGGTTCTAGAATAGTCTTAAGTATTCAGGAACACAGCTGAAAATGTGAAGTTCATATTAGCTTTGGAAATTAGGCCTGAGGCTATGTCTTGTATCAGCTAGCAAACCTGCAGTGCTCACATACTGTCTTACACAAATGACATACTGAGCACGTTAGCAGAACTGAATTGAACTGAAGGCCATGCTTAGTCCCAAAGGGCACTTGTCACCCTTTCTGCCTAATACCTTTCTGTTTCTCCATCCTTCTCACACTACTGTCCCTCCATTTGTCCAGTCCAGACATTATTATTTAATGAGCCCTGTGTGATATTGAGGTAGTGATGATCACTAATGCTTTCACAGTCCTCAGGATGCTTTTCAATTCTCCTGTCAGAGGGAAATGGCGAAGTTTGAGAGGTGAGTCTGTAAATGAGGCTTTGGCTGTGATCTTGGCCTTCAGGTTCTGCTTTCTTTAATGGAGGTATTTAAGCCTCAGTCCTAGTGTCTTTCAGCCTCCATAATAGGGTTGTCTTGGTCTTCCTCCCACTGGGAACTGGCCTGCTGAACTCCACATTGTACCTCAGTTGAACTGACTCAGGTTGTGGCATGGGCCTCAAGCTGTCCATGGTTTTATTGTCTAGTTCTAGAGCATGATCATGGACTCATTGGTCATTCTCTGAGTGACAGGAACTCCTTGTTACTGCTGCTGTGTGGTTTGGAGCTCAGGGTTCCTGGGGCAGAGACAGAAAGATTGCTAACTTGGGCCTTTTGCTAGACATTTTGGATAAAAAGGTAATTCTGAAGACCTAGGTTATGAATTTATGCACTTGACTTTTCCTAGTGAATCAGTAAGGTTGTTTGTGTTTAAAATAAAATTATTCCTTTGGAGGAGGGAGAGTTCTGTATTTTTCTAGTCCGCTCAGATTCTTGTAAGACTTGAACTAGCCTCAAGAAGGACCAATTATTTTTGGAGACATGCATCTAGCCAATTCCTAATATGAGCACATACTTAATGCAGGCAGATGGGCGTATGTTTTCTGCTGTGACCTGCCTGTCAGGAAGTGACACCCACAGGAAAATGTCTTATGACCCAGACTAGCTTGAGTTGGCTGTGGAGTGAGAGAGAGGGAGAGTCATATGATACAAAGATGAATCACTTGGATAGCATATTTGCTTTTCTTCCTTTGAAAGTACCAGTTTGGGGACTAGAGGGAATGAGGCAAATGTGAAATAACCATGGAGGGCTGCCTGGCCTGGGGAAGAAGACTCCAGAAGGGAGGCCCATTGTTTCAGGGTTACAGCAGCATCCTGGATTTCTGAGAACCTCTGAGGGTTAAGTTTTCACCTGCAAGAGAAGATGGGTTTTAGTCTTTGTGGCCTCTCATGTCCTGATTTCTTGCCTATCAGAGTTACTTAAAAGAACCCAATTCTAATCAGGTGGCAGATTCTTTTTCCTGCTGTGAGTTTTCCCTTCCATTGCTTTCTTAGTTTGTCTTTCCTAAACTTTTTATTTTAAGATTTTGTTAACACCCAGGGAGTGGGATAGTAAGGCTGATCGAGGAAATCAAACACTGATGGAGTTCACCTCATTCCATAATACCTTACTAATTTCCTTTCAGTTGATACTTTTTTGAGCCTTTACCTAATTGTTGCAGAACAAGTTTGTATGAATTCACCCTGGAAGTTGGGGTTTGATGGTGTTAAAGTCTGTTTTACCATGTATACTAGGCATGGCATCTTCTTTGGCCACAGCCCTTTCTGGCAGTGGGACAGTTAGCTGCACACATGAGCCGTGTCTTCCCCTTACAGGCTGGGGAGAAGCCAGTGTCTGTCTTTAAGGATTGTCTTCCTATGCCTTCTCGTTTCTTTCTAGAGTCCTGCTGACCTGGTCTGTGACCCACTTTAATTAATTTGCCTTTAACATCCTATTTTTCTTTTCTCTCTGTAGAAGATCATTGCTGTCTTCAAACCCAAGAATGAAGAGCCATATGGGCACCTTAATCCTAAGTGGACCAAATGGCTGCAGAAGCTATGCTGTCCCTGCTGCTTTGGCCGTGACTGCCTTGTCCTCAACCAGGGCTATCTCTCAGAGGCAGGGGCCAGTCTGGTGGACCAAAAACTGGAACTCAACATTGTACCCCGTACAAAGGTCAGTGACCTGTCACCAGAGAGCCTTGATCCCTGTCCAGAGTTTTCCTGGGCCTAAGTCCTGCTACATGTTAACCGAGCTATTAGGTCCAAGGAGGACTATGTATGCCCTGAATCTAGGGCTCTCAGCCTTTTTGGAGGGAAGGTGGTAGGTTTAGGCTCATGATTTGATGGAAGCTATCCTGAGAAGGATACACGTAAAAGTTTTGCATACAATTTCAGGAAATTCACTGACCCTCTGGTACACATTTATGGGTTTTCCAGGTCTTTTGGTCCCAGGTAAACTGCAAGCTGGTTAGAAATCTGGCTACTTTTGTAGCTCATTGTCTTAGATTTCCAAGCTATTCCTTGATTTAGATATGTTCTAAAACGGACTAACTGATGTTAGCTAGTCACTAAAGTAAAGTCTGGCAGGAAAGAGGCTAGGGTGGGCTGAGGGTTAAAGTAAAGTAAAGTAAAGTAAAGGCTTGGACATGTACAGAGAACTGACCTGGAATTCTCATCAATCTTTATGCTATGGGAGACTGGTACTTAACTGAACATAACAAAATTGGGGTCCCAGATCCAGGTAAATCCACACTTAGAATGAATTTGCACACACCTTATATGTATGATAGACTTAGCTTAGGTTCTAATCCCTACCACCTCCCCAGTATGCTAAAATAATAGAATTGATTGCATACATTTTAGGAAGTTTACTGCTGCAGGTGAAGAGCCCCTGTACTACAGGGTGTCAGTGGAACTTTCCAAGGGTTGTGAGGGGAAGGAATGCCTGCTGGTCAGCATATGAACATTCAAGGACACATCATCACCCATTTAGTATGTGTGGCTACCTGAGATATAGTAACAACTTAAGGTGAAGCTCTGATCTGCTGCCCTAAGGCTGCAGGGGCATCTTTGTAGCTATGGGCTTTAATCCTCTGAGAATTTGATGAAGGCTGGAGATCTCACTCCCAGAAAAAAATTCATATATTTGCAATTGTTGTTTTGCATGTAATTTCATGGAGATGGTTCATGGACTGCTTGGAGTCCATTCCTTGGCCTTGTAGAGACCATGCCAATAGACCAAAGATCCCTGCTTGAGGTTTTCTTTGCAGGTTTAGGTAGTAGACTGGCCAAAGAGATGGGTCAGCAGACAGGAGCTTCCCTTCAAACCTCTTTTTTTCTGTTTTCCCAGTGTATTTTAGAGAAATTATGATTGTTTTGGTTGTTTAACTGTCTGCTCTTTACCGCCAAACTCCAAACAATAAGCCAGCTGGTTTGTAAGTTTGTAGAAGTCAGGGACCATTTCTTGAAATTTCCTTTTATTCTCAGCCCCTAGAAAAGTACTGTGGTTTTTTGTTTGTTTGTTTCTTTGTTTTGAGAGAAAGAGTATGCATGTGAGACGGAGGGTGGGGTGGATTTGGGAAGCAGAGGGAGAGAGAGAATCTCAGGCAGGTTCCATGCTCAGTGCAATCCCACAATCCTGAGATCATGACTTGAGCCAAAATCAAGAGTTGGACACTAAACTGACTGAACCACCCAGGTGCCCCAAGCAGAGTACTGTTTTTATAGTAACTATTCCGGAAGTGCCAGCCAGATGACTGAGTGAATGTCAAACCATGAGGGACAATCCTAGAGATCCCCCAACTCAAATCTATTGGGAGAGTGTTTGCTTATAGCTCCCACTGGCATCTGGCCTTATACAGTTCATTCTTCCCTTTACGCTTTTGTTCTGTCTGTATACAGAGTTAAATAGCACACTTGAATGTCTTGCATGATAATTAATGCTCCAAAGATCTGCCTACCTGAATTCCTCCTGCTAGGTCCTTCCTAGACTCTAAACATTCTTTTAAATACTTGTGCTTATCGCTGTAATTGCCTTTCTTTACGGTAAGTAGCCGTCTGCACAGGGCCTTGTGCCTGTCCTGCCTGTGCTTTTGGAGTGTAGTGCCTAGGAATGAGGGCTGGAGTCCAAATTCTGGCTCTGCAGCTCTTTATTGAGTGACCCGTGGCAAATCACTTAAGACAGCCTCACACGCTTTGCCTGCTAGGTTCCTCACTATAAAAATAGGGTTATAAATAGTTGCTACTTTATGGGGTGGCTATTAAGATTACACAGGATAATCCATGTAAAACACGTTGCCTGGTGCCTTTGCACAATGTAAATGCTCCATATGTCTTAGCCTGTGGTACTTTTATGACCATTCTTATCATAACAGAATGTCACCTGCCAGGATCCTGTTCTTCCCCATCTCTGCTCTTCCTCTTTCCCTGTTAGAGAATCTTAATGTGGCTTGATGATCTTTTGCATCAAAGCCACAAAATATTCATCTTCCATGAGACTGAGATGAGACAGAATCTTGCAAGTTTAACCTATAGCTGCTGGAGAATAGTGAAAGGACGTCTCTCCCCTCCCAACCTCCCCACCTTTGTGACAGGAGTCTATCCAGTTGATGAGAGCAGCTGTCACTGTGGGAACAGGGCTCATGTTATGATGGAGCTTCAAATAGTAAGGCTCCAGGTCTCACTCAATAGCTTGTTTTCTGCTCTCTGTTCCTGTGAGGTTTCGGGGTATGATAGTTTCATTAGTCATAGAGAAAAAAGCGGGTTGTTACAGAGAGTGATCGAAAATAAATCTGGGTGGGGGGGAATGGGTGGTTTATTGCTTGAGAGAGTGAGGGTTTTCACTGTGGAAATTGGCAAGATATTCTTAGGAAAGGCTTTTTTCTCCTTAATTCCTGTGCATGTGTTTCCTGGGCACAGAGTGCCAACTTACTATACCTAGCATGTCCATTGTAGACACTTGCATTAACTTTGGATGGACAGATGAACGGAGAGGAGGGAGGGAATGATTCCATCCCTCTTTCTGAGTCATAGGCACAATAATTAGTTATTTGTAATGAACTTTGCAAGGCTTAAAAAAGAATTTTCTTTTAAATCTGATTTTAGTTATTTATATGCTGAGACTCACTTGTTGCTCTCTCTGAAAGAAGCTTGTAACTCATTCATGCATTCACTTAATAAATATTTAATGGGCATGTGCCAGGCACTATGTTAGATACTGAGACTGCTAATATGCATAAAGTAAGATGTTCTCTTTTTCCCCAGATCTCTTTAGTCTTAAGAGAGAGGTTAGAGGAGTACCTGGGTGGCTCAGTGGGTTAAAGCCTCTTCCTTCAGCTTGGGTTGTGTTCCCAGGGTCCTGGGATCGAGCCCCGCATGAGGCTCTTTGCTCAGCAGGGAGCCTGCTTCCTTCCTCCTCTCTTTCTGCCTACTTGTGATCTCTATATGTCAAATAAATAGATAAAATCTTAAAAAAAAAAGAGAGAGAGAGAGAGGGGTTAGATGTACAAATGGATAATCACAAGACGGTGTGATAAAGGTGATAATGGATATATCTAGGGATTACAGTGATATCACTACAATTTGACAATCAAGTGTAATACTTTTTTTTTTTTAAAGATTTTATTTATTTGACAGAGAGAGACACAGCGCAAGAGAGAACACAAGCAGGGGTAGTGGGAGAGGGAGAAGCAGGCTTCCCTCCAAGCAGGGAGCCCAAACTGGGACTCGATCCCAGGACCCTGGGATCATGACCTGCCGAAGGCAGATGCTTAACAACTGAGCCACCCAAAAGCCATCTGCCTTTAGCTCAGGTCGTGATCCTGGGGTCCTGGGCAGGGAGCTGGGAGCCTGTTTCCACTTCTTCTGCTTCTCCCTCTGCCTCTCTAACCTGCTTATGCTCACTCTTTCTCTCAAAAAAATAAATCTTTTAAAAAAATGTTTTTTTGAGTAGACAATGCATGCATCTGGTGTGGAGATCAGAAGGCACAATAGGGTAAACGAAGAAGAGCAATTCAGCGTCTCTCCCACCTCTGCCTTCCAGCCACTCCATTTCCTTCCTCAGCGGCAGCTTCCAGTACTAGTTTCTTGTGTAATATTCCAGATATAGTCTGCACAGATACTATATATATATATAATCTATATGTATATTGTTATATACATATATAATCTATGCAGACAATATATAGTATATAATGTATATAATATATAATATATGATATATATTATACATATTATATATGATATATATTATTATATCATATATTATATATTGCTATATACATATATAATCTATGCAGACAATATATATTTTATATATAGCAATTCAGTATATATATATATATAGCATATTCAGTAAATATATATATATATATAGCAATTCAGTAAAGATTAAAGCCCATTTTAATGTTTATCTTTTAATGTTTAATGTTTATTTTTAAAATGTGAATAAATTGGGGTACCTGGGTGACTTGGTCATTAAGTGTCTGTCTTTGGCTCGGGTCATGATCTTGGGATCAAGACCCGCATCAGGTAGCCTGCTCAGCGGGAAGCCTGCTTCACGATCTTCCACTCCCCCTGCTTGTGTTCCTGCTATCGCTGTCTCTCTCTGTCAAATAAATAAATATTTTTTAAAATGTGAACAAATTGCACATAGTGCAGAATTCAAAAGAAATAAAAGGATATAGAGTAAATTGCAATTTGTTTTTATCTGGAGAGAAAATAGGCATTGGGTCTTCTCCCAACCTAGGAGAAGGCTTTATTAGTCAGGAGAACTCGTGCTAGCTGCTGTAACAACTCCTGAATCTCGGTGGTTTAATGGATTTTGCTCACATCCTAGATTTGTGCCAGTCAGGCAGCTCTCCCTGATCCCATGTCACTCCCTCTGTGTAGTGACAAGAAATGTAAAATCTTTCTATGATGGGGGTTTGCCATCTCAGAGCCCTTCATTTCCTGAACTGATAGACATACATCACTTTGTCAACATTGCATTGGCCTGAGCTATTCATATTAGGAAGGCCGAGGAGTGCATTCCTTATGCATCCACTGGAAGAGGAACGGTGTTGGTGAGTATCCAGCTAGTCTGTGCAGTAGTGGTATGGTTCCACATACTCAACTGTAACCTAGGTATCTGTTCTTTTTCCACTCTAGGTAGTGTACCTGGCCAGCGATACCTTCAACTATAGTGCCATTGACCGAGTGAAGTCCAGGGGCAAGCGGCTTGCGCTAGAGAAAGTGCCAAAAGTTGGGCAGCGGTTTAATCGCATCGGGCTACCACCAAAGGTATACCCGCACCTGTGTGGCTTAGGCAAGGTGATGATGTGTGTGGTGTGACTATCCCAGTGGTGAAACAAGGCACCTAGAGACTTGCCTATAGGCATGAATATGTCTGAGGCTCCTGTCTCCCTCATTTCTGAGGCCCTAAGGTTTGGGGAATAATTCTCCAGAGAACAGAGCCCCTCACTTTCTCATTTTACTCCTCCGGCCCATTTAGATGGGCTTCTTGAATTTGTATGGGGAATCCCATGACCTTTTTCTGATATAAACGCCACAGGGCATTATGGGCCACCTGGCTTACTTGTGGGCTCTCTGGACTTGAACAGTGGGGAGATACCTTTATTCCTCCTCTTTGGCTGCAGGTTGGTTCATTCCAGCTCTTTGTTGAAGGCTACAAAGATGCAGACTATTGGCTCCGGCGTTTCGAAGCAGAACCTCTCCCGGAGAACACTAACCGGCAGCTACTGCTGCAGTTCGAGCGGCTGGTGGTGCTGGACTATATCATCCGCAACACTGGTGAGCAGCGCTGGGCAGCCCGGGGTCCGTTCTGGACCACTGGGAGGTGCGCAGAGGCCTGGGGGCTTGCTAAGCTCCACACCGGAGTGCCTTCTTGGGAGGAAGCTTTCCTAAGTCAGAAGGGCCTTGAAAATACTTTTCCAAGACAAACTTTGTTCAGGCACACTGTATGTGGTTACCAGAGGTGGTGAGTCCTGGAGCCAGCAGTTACTAACGTTTAATCTTAGCCTCTTTCCCCATCTCAGACGGAAGACACATTGGCTCTCCCCAAGCGACATCAAGAGTACTTTTGTTCTTGATCCCTAGTAACTCATAGTAGCAAGACTATCCCAGGACAGTTTTATCTTTAAGTACCTCATATCCATGCACTCATTTGGTATTTGTCACTTTGTGACTGGCTTATTTTACTTAGCATATGACCCTAAGTTTCATTCATATTGCAGCATATATCAGAATTCTTTCCTTTTTAAGGCTGGATGTACCTTGTATGAATATACTGTATTTTGCTTATCCATCCATCAGTGGACAGTTGGGTTGCTTCCATGTTTTAGCTTTTGTGACTAATGCTGCTTAACACGGGTGTACAAATATCTTTGAGACACTACTTTCATGTCTTTTAAGTATATACCCAGAAGTGGAATTTCTGGAGAAAATGGTAGTTCTGTTTAATTTTTTAAAAAAAATTAAACAGAAATATGGTTAACCTATGTTTAATTTTTAGAGGAACTGCCATCCTGCTTTCCACAATGGCTGCACCGTTTTACATTCCCACTGGTGGCACACAGGGGTTCCAGTTTCTCTACCTTTTCATCACCCTTGTTGTTTTCTGGGTTTTGTTTTGTTTTTCATTCATAGCCAACCTGATAGGTGTACTGTGGTCTCTCATTGTAATTTTGCATTTCCCTAATGGTTAGTGATGTTGTGAACATCCCTTCATGTACCTTTTGGCCATTTGCATATCTTTGGAGAAATGTCTATTCAACTTCTTTCCTATCTTTGAATCAGGTTGTTTTATTGTTGAGTTATAGGAGTTTTTTATATACTCTGGATATTAATTCCTTATCAAATACATGATTTGCAAATATTTCCTCCCATATTGTTGGATGCCTTTTTATTTTGTTTATAGTATCTTTTGATGCAATTTTAAGTTTTCATGAAGTCCAGTTTGTCTATTTTTTTAATTTATCATCTGTGCCTTTGGTGTCATATGTAAGAAATTATTGCCAAATCTAATGCCATGAAGCTTTTGCCCTGTGTTTTTGTCTTATAATTTTTGGTCTTAGAGTTAGGTCATGGATCCATTTTGAGTCAGTTTTTGTATATGGTGTGAGGTAAGGGCCCAGCTTCATTTTCTGTATGTGGATATTCAGTTTTCCCAGCATCATCTGTTGAAAAGACTATCTTTTCATCGTTGAAGGTTCTTTTCACCCTTGTCAAAAACCATTTGATCATATATGCAAAGGTTTATGTCTGTATGGTATTTCATTTGTCTCTGTCTGTCTTTATGCCAGTACCACATTATTTTGATTTCTATAGTTTTTTTTATTGTGAGAGTTTAGTTTTGTTTGTTTGTTTGTTTGTTTTAAAGATTTTATTTATTTATTTGACAGAAAGAGATCACAAGTAGGCAGAGAGGCAGGAAGAGAGAGGAAGGGAAGCAGGCTCCCTGCTGAGAGGAGAGCCTGATGTGAGGCTTCATCCCAGGACCCCGGGATCATGACCTGACCTGAAGGCAGAGGCTTTAACCCACTGAGCCACCCAGGCACCCCTTGTTTTTTTGTTTTTTTAATAGAGAGAGGGGGCGTGCTCATGTGCACACAAGTTGGGGAGGAGGGGAAGAGGGAGAGAGAATCCTAAGCAGTCTCCATGCCCAGCACAAAGCCCAAAACAGGCTCCATCTTATAACCCCAAGATAACAACCTGAGCTGAAACCAAGAGTTGGACATCAGCAGACTGAGCCACCTTGGCGCCCCTGCATGGTGTAGTCTTTAGATTTTGTGTTTCTAGGAATTTGGCCATTTCATCTAGGTTATCCAGTTTTTTGCCATACAGTTGCCTATAGTACTTCCTTATAATCCTTTTTTTAAAAGATTTTATTTATTTATTTATTTGACAGAGATCACAAGTAGGCAGAGAGGCAGGCAAAGAGAGAGGAAGGGAAGCAGGCTCCCTGCTGAGCAGAGAGCCGGATGCGGGGCTTGATTCCAGGACCCTGAGATCATGACCTGAGCCGAAGGCAGAGGCTTAACCCACTGTGCCACCCAGGCACCCTGCTTATAATCCTTTTTTAAAAATTTTGATATAATTGGTAATAATGATCTACTTTCATTTCTGATTTTAGCAATTTCAGTCTTTTTTTTTTTTTAATTAAACTAAATAGCTAAATGGTTATCGGTTCTATTCATCCAGTGAGACAACTGTTGTAGTTTAGTTTTAGAGCATTTAGTTTATTTATCTATAATGTACATACAGATATATTTGGATTTTCATCCACGATCTTATTATTTCCTTTCTAATTTGTGTTCTTGTCTTTTTTTCCTCCTCCCTACCTTCCTATGATCTCTTTTCTTCCTTGTTTTCTTTTAAATTATTTTGTAATTAGGAGCACCTGGGTGGCTCATCTGGTTAAGTGTCTACCTCTTGATTTCGTCTCAGGTCATGATCTCAAGGTCTTGAGAATGAGCCCCATGTCAGACTCCGTCCTCAGCACAGAGTCTGCTTGAGATTCTTTCCTCCTCTCCCTCTGCCCCTCCCCCTGCTCACACATGTTCTCTAAATAAATAAATAAATAAAAATCTTGAATTGTTTTGTAAATATTTCATTTCTCCCCTTTTCTAGTTCAGGAGTTTAAATGCTTTGTCTTTTCTCTTGATGGTTAGTCTAAAGATTATCATGTGACTTTTTGATTTCCCAAAATCTAATTGGTAGAAACCCTCAGTTTCATCTCCAGGCTTTTGTACTATTAGCATCATACATTTTAGTTATATATGCATGTATGTATGTATATGTGTCTGTATGTTTGTACATATGTTAAACCACTTTTTTGTAAAACCATAAGGTGATATTGTCGTTATTAATAATAATTATGGAGATGTTTGGGCATATATGAAACCTGTAGGCACTGGTCATTCCAGCCATAACAACTGTCAGTCCATGACTAATCCTATCCCATTCACATTTCTGTTTACTTATCTTACTATTATTTATCTTTTTAAATATTTTTATTTATTTGACAGAGAGACAGCAAGAGAGGGAACAGAAGCAGGGGAATGAGAGAGGGAGAAGCAGGCCTCCCCCTGAGTAGGCAGCCCAAGGTGGGACTCGATCCCAGGATCCTGGAGTCATGACCTGAGCCGAAAGCAGACGCTTAACAACATGTGCCACCCAGGCACCCTCTTCTTTTATTATTTTAAAGCAAATTACAGATCTAATTTTAAAGATTTTATTTATTTATTTGACAGACAGAGATCACAAGCAGGCAGAGAAGCAGGCAGAGAGAGAGGAGGAAGCAGGCTCCCCGCTGAATAGAAAGCCCAATGTGGGGCTCGATCCCAGGACCCTGGGATCATGATCCGAGCCGAAGGCAGAGGCTTCAACCCACTGAGCCACCCAGGCACCCCCAGATCTAATTTTATTCATAATTATTTAGTGTGTGTCTCTACAAGATAACTTAAAAAAAAACTATCATACCACAACAAAGCTAATATTTATCTAGATTTACTAATATATTTACCCATTTTATTGCTCTTTAAATTTTTCCTATGTGTCCAAGCGTCTGTTGGGGATAATTTTCCTTTGACTTAGAGAGCATATATACATATTTTATTAAGATTTTATTTATTTACTTGAGAGAGAGAAAGAGAGCACAAGCAGGGGAAGAGGCAGAGGGAGAGGGAAAAGCAGACTTTTTACTGAGTGGCGAGCCTGAGGCAGGGCCAGATCCAAGGATCCTGGGATCATGACCTGAGTCAAAGTCAGGTATTTAATCAACTGAGCAACCCAAGTGCCCTGACTTATAGTTTTTTTTTTTTTAAGATTTTATTTTCTTATTTGTCAGAGAGCACAAGTAGGCAGAGAGGCAGGCAGAGAGAGGGGGAAGCAGACTCCCCGCTGAGCAGAAAGCTGATGCGGGGCTCGATCCCAGGACCCTGGGACCATGACCTGAGCCAAAGGCAGAGGCTTTAACCCACTGAGCCACCCAGGCACCCCAACCCTAACTTAAAGTTTAGTACTAGTCTGCTGATGATGAATTTTAGTTTTGTTTGTCTGAAAATGTCTTTATTTCACCTTCATTTTTGAAGGCTATGTATGCTGGGTATAGAATTTGGAACTGGCAGTTTAGTTAAATAAATCCATTCCATTGTCTTCTTGTTCCCATGATTTCTGTGAAGTCAGTTGTTCCTGTATTATTGTGCTTTCTTTGAAGGTAATCTCTTTTTCTTCAGCTCCTTTGAGATTGTCCCTGTAGTTGATTTTCAGAATTTTTACTGCAATATGCTTGGTGTAGTTTGTTTTGTATTTATCCTGTTAAGGATTCACAATTTCCCTTGAATCAGTAGTTCGATACCCTTTGTCACTTTTGGAAGATTCTCAGCTATTCTCTCTTTTATTTATTCATTTATTTAAGTTTAAAAACACTTAACATGCACCTCTATACCCAGCATGGGGCTCGAGCTCATGACCCCAAGATCAAGAGTCACCTGCCCTTCTCACTGAGCCAGCCAGGCGCCCCTGTTCTCTCTTTAAATGATTACTTCTGCCCATATTTTTCTCCATTCTCAGAAGAGAATCCAATCACATGTTGTTAGAAACACTTTTTTTCCTGGGTGCTTTGTTCTTCTCTTTTTTTTGTGACCTTTCAGATTATTACTTCTGTCTTTGGCAAAATCTACTGTTAAACTCATCTGTCAGATTTCTCAACTTGGTAACTAAACTTTTCAGTTGTTGAATTTCTGTTTGATTCTTTTTTATTGATTCTTGTTTCCTGCTACTGTTTTTTTTTTTTTTTAATTTATTTGACAGAGAGAGAGACATCACAAATAGGCAGAGAGGCAAGCAGAGGGGGAGGGGGAGGCAGGCTCCCTGCTGAGCAGAGAGCCCGACTTGGGGCCCGATCCCAGGACCCCGAGACCATGACCCGAGCCAAAGGCAGAGGCCCAACCCACTGAGCCACCCAGGTGCCCTCTGGTACTATTCTTAATCTTGCTTTTTATCTTCTTAAACATATCAAGGATTTTATCTTGAATATTTTAGCGTCTAGATCTTCATTGTTTGGAATCCCTGTAGGTTTTTAAAAATTTTCTGTCTTCTTATTTTTAGTCCTGTCACTATATCTCTTTATATACCTGGTTATTTTTGATTGTCAGATGTTATATATCAAAAATCATAGAATTATTTGGAAGCCTAGGATGCTGATAAGAGTCCTGTGTAGAAGTTGTTTGCATGTGGCAAGCAGCTAGGGGTACCAGCAATCCAGAGTCACTTTAATTTCAGGTATTGAAGGGAAACTCTGCTTAGTTCCAAGGTGTAGTGGGTCAGGTTTCAACCCAAAGCATGGGTTATTTACCATGGTCTCCTCCCCTTATCAGTCACTGAACTAGGATTTTGTCTTCCCAGCTCCACAAGGCTGTTAGAACACTGCTGCACCTCTCATCCTCTTTATCAGCAGGTGCTCTAGGAGAAAAGAAACCACAAATAATGGACTTCCTGTCTGAATTGCCTTTCTCTCCCAAGTCTCAACACTTTAACTCTTAATGGTCTTGTTAAAGTCTCCAATACCTTCAAGAGATTTTAAAATATTTTAGGGCACCTGGATGGCTCAGTCGTTAAGCTGCCTTTGGCTCAGGTCATGATCCCGGGGTTCTGGAATCTGAGCCATGCATTGGGCTCCCTGTTCGGAGGGAAGCCTGCTTCTCCCTCCTTCACTCCCTCTGCTTGTGTTCTTTCTCTTACTGTGTGTGTCTCTCTCTGTCAAATAAATAAATAAAATCTTTTTAAAAAAACTATCAGTTTTTTATAGTTTTCTCAGTAGAGTGATTGGACCAAGTGCCCAAAATATGTAGTCCGTCATGACTGAACGTGAAAGTCACCCCAGTTTTTTCTAACTTCATGTTTCTGTTCATAGATCGAGGCAATGACAACTGGCTGATTAAATACGACTGTCCAATGGATAGTTCTAGCTCTCGGGTAAGAGGTTGATCTATGGTAGTGTGTATGCATAATACAGAAACACATAACAATCAGAGATTAAGTCACATAGATTCAGAAGAATCTAGATAGCACATGTATTTAAAATTGATGGGTTAATATTTGATAGAGTTTTCCCTTCATCTGTTTTTTAAGTGGTATCTTATTGAATGATGTTCATAGATACCGAATGAAGAAGGGTTCAAATATATTTGGAACATGTTACATACTTTATGCCTTTCTTGAAGATTCACATTGCATAGGAACATAGTAATGGTCTGAGAAGTAGTCCATTAAATGAATCTATTTAATTTTGTTTGGCCAGTAATTTCTAAACTTTTTTAGAATACTTTTCTCATAATAGACAATTCCATAGAACATCAGTTTAGAAAAAACTGCTTCCTGCAACTTTCCTTACTTTCTCATTGCTTTCATCCTCTACCATGCTTTTCTATTCCTGCTCAGTCTGCACATTTTAAAGAATTAGTAGGAATGCTACCTAGAATAGGAGAGTAAGGTTGACTTTTATTCCTTATAATAAGTGTTTTTTTGTCCAGCTTTATTTAAATAGAATTGACATATAACATTGTGCAGATTTAAAATGTGCAACGTGGTGATTTAATGCATTTGCAAAATGTTTACCACAATAGATGGGTTAACACATTCTCATAGTGTTTTTACTTCCTTCTCTAATAGTGGTTCTCATATTTGGTACATGAGAATCATCTGAAGAGTTGACTAAAAATAGTACAAACTCTTTGGGCCTTTCCCCACTAGGTCTTGGGTAAAACTCAGGATTCCATTCTTTTAATAAGATATCCTAGGGGATTCTGATGCAGGTATCCTCAACCCACATATCCTGTTTCTGTGATGGCACTTGTGAACCTGAAGTAGGGAGCCAAACAGTCACGAGAGTGTCTGATGGGCTCTCATAGGTAGACTGCCCTACTCTGCAATCAGCCTTGTCCTTTTCCCTTATCACTGAAATGGCAAGAGACTCTTGTGCAAGAGCGGCCAGCTGTTATCTTCCATGGTTCTCTTGTGTCACAGGAAAATGTGGTCACCAGTGAAGTGGCATCTGGTCAAAGTCTACGCAAAAGGACCTTGGCTGGCTGATGATTTGCTTTTTCCTTTTTCTTTTCATAGTCTCAGGACTCTCACTGCCTTTCACTAGGAGGAGAGGCGCAGAGTTATCTTTGTTATTGTCAGTTTCCTTCTTACCAAGGGCTGTGGCGGCTCCTGGGGAAGTGCACCTTTCCTAAGATAAGGGACTCTGAGACCCTTGAATAGGCCAAATTAGAGGTGCCATAAGTGTCCTAAGACTAGGAGCTGTGGAAACTAGTCAGAGGTCGACCAAGGATTGGTGCCTGTGGGGGTTGAGGTAGGGTGCTCTGCTACTACTATAAAGGGCTTGAGGTAGGTGGGACCCCAAGTATTTACTCTTTCCTTGCTCTTTAGGACACAGACTGGGTGGTGGTGAAGGAGCCTGTTATCAAGGTAGCTGCCATAGACAATGGGCTGGCTTTCCCCCTGAAGCATCCTGATTCCTGGAGGGCATGTAAGTCTAAGACCACTGTGGTCTGGCTCTTTTCCTGCTCAGTCTTAGTTTCTCATCTATGCAGTGAAGATAATAATACTTCTATGACAGGATTGCTTTAAGAATTGATGGAATAATGCAGCTCATGCATTTAGCACAGTAGCTGACATATGGCAAGTACTGCAAAATACAAAGTATTATTGTCATTTTTACCTTACATTATTCCTATTAAAAGCGCACAGCTGAGTTTTCTCATCTGTGTTTTTGTTTTTCTCATTCTTTCTGAGGACTATCTTATTTATCCCATTTGTGTATCTAAATATAAGCTATTGTCAGTGTTCTGTCTTCCTTGTTGATATCCTGGAAGTCAGCCCCTGTACTGTTAATAATGGAGAAACTCTTGTAAAGAGAGAGAGATACAAGTAGGAAGTCATTAGCCCCTTTGGAGTACATTCTGTCTTCTCAGAAGGAGCATCTGAATGTCTTCATTGGCAAGTCACTGGAAGGTCACGTAATGTCTGAGAAAGACCACCACCTTTGGGATTCTGTGGTCCTGACCTTGAATCCTAATTCCTCTACTCTATAGCCTTTAGGATTTACATCCCTTGTAATTTTCTTTCCTGTTGTATATCATGTGAGAGGGGCATTCTGCCTTCTGCAGTGCTCTGATAGGTGGAGGACATAGATGGGCAGCTTTGCTTTGTGCTTTTCTTTTTTTCAGATCCCTTTTACTGGGCATGGTTGCCGCAGGCAAAAGTCCCATTCTCTCAGGAGATCAAAGATCTGATTCTTCCAAAGATATCGGACCCTAACTTCGTCAAGGACTTGGAGGAGGACCTGTATGAACTCTTCAAGGTTAGCCCTGGGAGCCTCAACCTTATAACTATATGGAAGAAGGGCTAATGGCTTTTCTAATGGCTCCTGATACAAGCAAGAGAGAATGGCTAACACTCCTCTGACCTGTGGTAGCCAATGAAGAGTAAGCAAGATTCCCTCATGTGGACAGCAAGACCTGGTTTGGGACAATTTGGACAAAAAAAAAAAAAAAAATTGACAGCTGTGGTGAATCACCGTGGGTTTATCCTGCGTGTCATGGGCTGCACCGTGTCTGCAGAGCTCTCTTTGGCAAATGGAGCACTAGAGCCTGGAGTTCTGTAGAATCAGATAATAATGAGACTCAGGACAAGATATTTACTTGTTCCCTTTCCCCATCTGTGAAACAGATTTCTTGGGGTGGTAGTTAATTTCACTAAGCCTCATAAGCTCCATGTAAGTTTTCTTTATTAGAAAGTTTCTGTTTAGGGGAAGAAAATGGGTTCTTCTGAGGGATTCATGAAGGCTCTATCTCTGCCCTTTTGCAGAAAGATCCTGGTTTCGACAGGGGCCAGTTCCATAAGCAGATTGCTGTCATGCGGGGACAGGTAAGCCTGGGACTTCCTCCTGGTGTCATCCCTGGGATCTCTCTGGGAGGGTCATGTACTCATGTTGAGTAAATGTGTAAAACTTGTGTTTTACACCCTTGGAGTCTATGCTTTACTTACTTACGACTCTATCGTAGCATGTGGGAGAGGAAAGGGAGCTCTTGCAAATCTCCCACCTTTTCCATGGTATCCAGTGCTTGGTGAGGCACTATGTGCTCAGCTCTGTGCCATTTGCTAGGTGGTTCATTGGTAAATTTACCCAGTGGCCCCTGTCCTCAAGTTGCTCAAGGAAGGCCGTATGCCTTGGTGGTTAAGAGCTAGCCTCTAGAGTCAGACTTGTTCACTACTTAAAAGCTCTGTGTCCTTGAGCAAGAGCCTCTGCTGCCTTGTTTATAAAATGTGACAATAATAACACCTTGCAGAGTTGGGCAGCGGATTACATAAGATAATGCATATCAAGTGTTTAGTAAAGACAATTACCTAGCACATGGTTAGTACTCATATATTGGCTGTGGTTATAATTTTTGTTATCATGGTTACAAGTTATATTATTTCTTTTTTTGGAGATTTTATTTATTTGACAGAGAGAGACACAGCAAGAGAGGGAACATAAGCAGGGGTAGTGGGACAGGTAGAAGCCAGCTTCCTACCGAACAGGGAGCCTGTTGCAGGGCTCAGTCCCAGGACCCTGGGATCATGATCTGAGCTGAAGGCAGATGCTTAATGACTGAGCCACCCAGGCACCCCCTACAAGTCATATTATTTCTTCTCTCACCACTTCACCTTCAAAGAGAGCTAGAGAAACTCCTAGGGTACTGTTGATCTTCCAAAATATAGTAAAGACTATGCCTGAAAAATTGTTTTAAAACTCGTAGGGTACTGAAATTCTTATCACTTTAAAGAGATGTGGGATGGCCTAGTGGTTAAGGGGCACACACTCATCTTGGTGCCTGTGTTTGGATTTTGGTTCTGTCATTTATTGCCTGTGAGGTCTTGGAGAATTTGCTTTATCTCTCCTTCCTTTAACTTCTCCATTTGTGACCTAGGGTTAATAATAGCACCTACATCATAGGGTTATTATGAAATAAATGATTTGGAGTAGTGCATGATGAAGTTCTCAGTGTGCATTAGCTGTTTTATGATTTGGTGTATAGATAAAGCAGCTTTCACCTCCTTAAAGGATAGGAATGTCTTTCTAGTTGTAATTAGGCATTTACCTCTTCCTACCGTTTTGGTAAAGGGTTCTGGTGAGAGCAACTCTTGGGCTTACTGAGTCCACGTTTCCTTGGAAATGGGACATACAAAGGTTTTAAGAGCTGCAGTTGTTACAGCTGACTGCATATCAGTAACGTGGCCTTCCTACATTTCTCAAGTCATGTAAGGGCCCAGTTAAGCTGGCAGGATATTTGGAAACCTTAAAAACCACATAATGTACTGTGATATTATGGAACTCAGCATAAAGGAATGAACTTCTTCTCAAGTTTATGCAGGCTGTGCCTCTGTCCCTGTTGTACTATCTTCCCTAATCCCTTTCCATCTTATTCCCTTGTCAAAACCATAGCACCCCTCCTCTCTTATATCCAATTAAGGATGTTATCTAGAGTGGCAAAAGAGGGGTGGGAGAGTGTAATTTTCTTTCTCTCCGTTTTATGCCCTTAATGTCCTTTGAGTGCCTTTTGGTCTCTTAACCTGGAGTGCCTACCTCTGAAACACCGGAAGCTTCATGAGCATCCAGCTCCTTTTTAGCTTACCAGTCACACGCCTAGGCAGAACAAGCCTTTGCCTTCCAGACGCCTGACCTGCCACAGGGAAAGGAGGTCACTACCCTTTACCTATCCGAGCCTAACCACGGAGTGCCTGTATGAGGGCCCTGAGCCAGAGGGGAAGAGTCCGAACTCCCAGAGAGACGGAGTTGGATGACAGAAGTTGCTACTAACTGTAAAGATGTCACACCAGGTATTAGAAAGAGTGCCAAGTCTGAGGTAAAGCCTCTTTAAATGGCATATTTGAAGACAATGTTTATCCTTTAGCATTATATGCCTGCTATCAATCTTTCGTCAGCTTTTTAATTTGAAAGATTTCAAAGCTTCAGTAAAGAGTAGACTCTTTCCATGGATTCACCAGTTGTTACACTTAGTCAGCCATGCCTGCTTTACCTCTATCTATTTGCTTGTTTATCTGCCGATTATCTATCGGAATAATATCTATCTCTATATATCCCTGTAATTTCTCTCTTTAATATACCTGTGTAACTTGTCTCCTCCTAGGTAGATTGATATATATATATATATATATATATATATATATATATATATATCAAATATATATTTTTAAAGATTTTATTTATTTTATTTGACAGACAGAGATCAGAAGTAGGCAGAGGCAGGCAGAGAGAGAGGAAGGGAAGCAGGCTTCCTGCTGAGCAGAGCACCCAATGCGGGGTTCGATCCCAGGACCCTGTGATCATGACCTGAGCTGAAGGCAGAGGCTTTAACCCACTGAGCCACCCAGGTGCCCCTAATCGATACTTTTTTTTTTTGGCTAAATCTTTAGAAAGCAAGTTGTAGATAATTTGACATTTTACCCCTGCTGCTTGAGCATGCATGAGAGGCAGCTTGTAACCCAAAGAACAAAAGGAAGCACAGGAAGAACCAGCCAGGACAGGTTTAACATCCTCTTAAGTTGGGTAGTCTCCTGCACAATTCACTCCAATTCCATTTGAACCTCCTTTTCATTCTCTACCCTGAGTTTTGTGTTCAAAGGTTTTGAAGCAGTGGAGGATTCTATTAGATACCAAAACAATTAAGTAAAAAAATAATTACTGGTAGGTTCCACTTCAGACCTCCCCCTTCTGTTTCAGGTGTATCTCTGCCTCTTTATGGGCAGCATTTGCAGACCAAGGATATTTGTGGCTTGAGGGCTATGTGTCTGTGTGATTTGGGGGTGCAGCCTTGCTTACCCTCCCCTGTGTCAGTGGCCTGGCTAGGAAAATCTTCAGTAGTTTAAAGAAGGTGCTCATCAGGGCACCTGGCTGGCTCAGTTGGTAGAGCATGTGACTCTTGATCTTGGGGTTGTGAGTTTGAGCCTCATGTTGGGCGTAGAGATTATTTAAAAATAAAATCCTAAAAAGAAAAAAAGGAAGGAAGGAAGAAAGAAAGAAAGAAAGGGAACTTTTAAAAAGCAAGCAAGTGTATAGGCTATCATAGGACAACTTCCATTTTTGTACTGTCGTATCAGAGAAGATAAATGGTGGTGATTCTAATTTTGACAAACATTCCTGTAAAAATATATACACATATTTTTAAAATATTTTATTTATTTATTTATTTGAGAGTGAGAGAGCACAGTTGGGGAGAGGGAGAAGCATATATCCTGCTAGAGCAGGCAGCCCAATGCAGGACTCAATCCCAGGATCCTGGGGTCATGACCTGAGCCCAGGTAGACACTTAACCCTTAACCCACTGAACCAGCCAAGCACCCCTCCCATGAACACATTTCTTAAATATCTGTAAAATAAGGACAAAAGTTGGTAAAGAGCTAAATGCAATGTGGTTTCCCAAATGGGCTCCTGAAATAGAAGAAGAACAGTCCTGGAAAATCTAATGAAATCTAAATTAAGTCTGAAGTTTGGTTAATAGTAATGTTTCAGTGTTAATTTCTTAGTTTTGGTAAATGGACTGTAGTTATGTGAAAATTTAAAATTAGGGGAAACTGAGTAAATTGTGTACAGGAACTCTCTATACTCTCTATCCTTAAGTTTAAAAAACTGATAAAGAGACAGCATTTGAGAGACAAGCCAAGTGAAATGCTGGCTTTTTTCAAAATACATAGTCTTTGCAGGAAAATCAGAGAATGTAGGATAAACAACAATGAACAAATAAAAATCACCTATAATTTCTTGACCCAGAGATAATCACTGCCAACTTGCAGAATTTTTCTTCTCTGCAGATAGGTAGATTGGAAGATAGAATTTCAGAAAATGAAAGTAGATTCACATTATAATACTGGCTCCTGTCTCCTTCCTTTTCTGTCTATTGACATCAGGATCAGCTTTCCATGCCAATAAAATAGATCTTTTTTTTTTTTTTAAAGATTTTATTTATTTATTTGACAGACAGAGATCACAAGTAGGCAGAGAGGCAGGCAGAGAGAGAGGAGGAAGCAGGCTCCCTGCTGAGCAGAGAGCCCGATGTGGGGCTCGATCCCAGGACCCTGGGATCATGACCTGAGCCGAAAGCAGAGGCTTTAACCCACTGAGCCACCCAGGTGCCCCAAAATAGATCTTTTAATTGCTGTTTCTTACCCCTTAGATTGTTAACTGATCCCATACTCTTGGGCGTTTATACCATTTTCACTGTTATAAATGGTACTGCACTCTATTCGTTGAAACTATGCATATATAAGATTACTGCTTTAGTTCCTATAAATGGAATTGCAGACTCAGAGGGCCTGTTCACTTTTAAGCCTTTATCATCCACTTGCCTTGCTGAAGAACTGGCCCAGGGTCCAGCCCCATAGCCTGGCTCTGAACTCTCCTCAAATCTGAGGCCTCATCTTCTTCTTCTTCTGTATCCTTACTAAGAAGAAGGGCAAAAAGTGGGAGGTTTTGATTTAAAAAAAAAAATTGCATTTTTTAAATGACCAGAGAGATTTCCATTTTCTGTATTTTGCCCCTTATATTCTACTTTTGGAAACACCCTATTTGTATAATTTTCCATTAATGTGTTTAGTTTTGTATTGATTTATGGGAGCACTCTATCAGCAGGTCAACCTTCAGAGGCAGACCAGGATGCCTTGGTCTTTCTCTCACTGATCTTATTTTTCCTGCTGCAGATCCTAAATCTGACCCAGGCCCTGAAAGACAACAAGAGTCCCCTGCACCTTGTCCAGATGCCACCCGTGATTGTCGAGACGGCCCGTTCCCACCAGCGGTCTTCTAGCGAGTCCTACACACAGAGCTTTCAGAGTCGGAAGCCCTTCTTCTCGTGGTGGTAGCCCGAGAGGCAGACAAAGACATGTTTGAGACTTGGGCTAGGAGGAAGCCTGGGGAGTGGGTTGCAGGAAAAGCCAGAGATGCTGGTGGAGAGCAGTGCCCTTAAGAACCCTTCTTCTCTGCTCGCCAGCCCCTCAGGGCTTTCCCAAGCACAGGGAGAAGCACAATCGGAGGGACAGTGTGTGCTGTTGGGCCCTTCTGATTGCTAGGGAGGGCTGGAGCCTCCATGCGAGTGAGTAGTCCAGACGCCCCGGAAGGAGCATCTCCCAGCATCCCTTGGGGGCAAGCTGGGAAATCCCCTTCCCTCCCTGACACCCTGCTCTGTGGCAATTCTCATTATATTCTGCATCAGAAAACGAACACACAAATACGAATTTAAATATTAGTAGCAAAACCCAGGCAGAATCCCAGATCCTCTCAGGTCAGAAACCTGTGATCCAGACCTAAATTTGCATGGGCCCAGACACTCAGGTGCCTCACAGTTCCTTACTCCCATGGACCACGCCAGCTGGGTGATTCAGAGAGCCACTGGGTGACTCACCAGTTGGGACAGACAGAAGCCACACCTTTCCTTTTGTTTTTTTTGCCAGGTTTTCTTCCCCTTCTCCCACCAGTGCAATGGGCTGACTAAAAGCCTCCCAACCCAGTTCTCCTGGCCAGGACACTTTTGCTCCAGAACTCTCAGTGGTTCTGCATATAATCATAGAGATTGGCTCTGCTCTCTGCCCTCCCTAGTCCAGGCTTGCAGTTTACCCGTCATTCAGGCAAAGGCAAGAGGGAGGAAGTGGCCCTCCCAGCATGCAGAAGCAATCCACTTGGCCTAAGTGCATGCTGGGAGCTATAATTGGCCTGTAGGTAAACTTATCCCAGCCTTGCTTTCTGAGTCGGGGTGATAAACTCCCCCAGGTCCTCTAATTTGTTCAGTTGTTAGGTATTTTTTTTTCTCAACACTTTGGACTTAGGGGTTCAGTTCTGGGTCTCAGTGAGTTGCATCTCAGCTCATAAGAGGACAGGATATTAGGTCCCTGGATTTCTTTTTATGTTACCACTGCTGCCTGGTGGGAGTAACGGGACTCATTCTCTTCCTAGTGGGCAGCTTCCCTTTGCTCCCGACTTCTTGTTACTGGCCAGTGTTTCCTTGGCTTCTTGGGAGGGGCAGGGCCCAGAGGAGAAGGGCCTTCAGACTGCCCTGCAGCGCCTGACCAGATCAGTGTGCATCTTCATCCTTCCATGTCTCTTCCCTCAGCTGGCCCCCTTGCCAGGTGTCTAAGCCCTTTACACACCAAAGCAAAGAATGGCCTCCGGAGGGAGCAAAGAGGGTGCCATCTGTGGCTAAGGGGCAGTTCTGCGCTACTGGACACTTCAAGATTCTGGCACCCTGCAATTGGTCAATCAGCCTTGGAAAGAAACTATCTTGACGGTTTGAAAAACAACCAAAGAAAGGGAGCGAGGACTATGGCTCTGTGCCCTCTGCTTGCCCAGCTCCCGCTGCCCAGGAGGCAGAGCAGAGATGTGCAGTCCTTTTGTCAGCTGGGCCAAGTCGGTCCCTTTGCCTCCTAGCCCCCAGGAGCCAGTTTCTGGTGGGATTCCCTCCAGCTATCAGGAAGAGTTTCTGGGAGCTGGCTATGCATGCCCTGTGGACAAAGACATAGCTCTTAGCCCTGACAATCTCATTTGGCCGACCTGGAATCTGGCTTTGGGGACCGTGGTGGCGACAGTGCCTGCACCCAGATTACAGGAGCAGCAGAGCTTCCGGAGGCCAGAGGGGACCCAGGTGTGTTTAGCTCTCCGAAGACTTCTCTATACAGACCTGTTGGTAAAGCTTCCCACCTGGGCTATGAGAGAGTCCAAGCAGTCTTAGAGGAAGCTGGTTGCTTACCCCAGCCAAGTAGATCTGCACATCGCCCTCATCTAGACCACCTCTGTGATGAGAAGGAAATTGGGTCCAACGAATGAGGGGGCTGGTCCCAGTCTTGGCAGGCAAGAATGTGGGGTATCCTTTCTCGGCATGTCTCCATTCTCTTTGAAGTCTGTACTCAGGTTGCCTTGAAAGTGGACTTGGGGAGAGCTGGGGGCCCAAAGTGCCAGGGTAGGCTTCTGGGTGGCACTCATGGGACAGCCCAGCCCTCTGCCAGCCCCAGGTCCTGTTCCCTTGTCAGGGAGGTGAGGCTGGGCTGGGAGAGTGCTGCTGCCTGTGTTGTTCTTCCAACGCACTGTAGAACTTGTATGTAATGTATTTAAATCAATGCAAATGTATGAATAACAAGTCCAGTTCTGACCTTTTTTGTCTAATGATCTTGGGTAAAAGGAAGACAAGGTAGAATGCAATTTTAAGGACAAAGGACCATGTGTTTCCATGGAGTTGCTGAGATAATGGCTCCTGAGTTATACAGGTCCTCATTTCCGAAGTCCCAGTGCTTAATATTTTCATTAACTCATTTGACACCAAAACGTGACCTGAACCTACACTGGTATGAATTGAAGCTATTTGTAACCATCATATTTTTCTCTTAGTGTGTGTATATTTGTTGCAGAAATATTAATGTTCTGTTATGAGTTATTTCCTTACTAGGGATTAGGCATTATTTGCACTGACTACTTCCTAAAAGCTGGAAAAATTCTGAGTAACAAAATCATCTAGCTCTAAGGGTTTGGGGTGAGGAAATGTGGACTCGGCTTCTCTTCTGGGCCACAAGAGGGCAGCCCTGTTCTGTGTGCACATCAGCCTGCTTGAAGCACTTTGAACCCTGAGTCCTTTAAGTGATGGGTAATGGGACAGATAGGATTCCTTGGAGCAGAGCTGAATGCTAATGAGCACATAATATGCTATTGAGGCAAATCTGGCAGAGTAATCAAAAATCCTCACCTTAAAGGTGTTTAGGTTAGGAAACCTCAGATAATGCTGGAGGCTCAAGAATGATTGGTCCGGCTGTTGTCCCACTTCAGTAAGGATGGCTGGCCCATGGGGGTAAAGAAACCAGCTGAAGGGCTGGCAGCCAGCACGTTGACTGCAGACTCACTGCTCACTGTGCAAGGCCTACTGGAATAGCCCTTCCCCCTTCTAGACCTGGCAGGAGTCCAGGAGCCACCTCTCTCCTGTGGATCAGGACTGCCTTAGAGAAATGTTGCCATCTCCCAACCAGATAGCTTCTGGAAGAGAAGGCTCTGGCACAGGGGATTGGGGGAGCTCACAGGGAAAAGGAGGCCTGTCCTGTTCCTCATTCCTGGGAACACCTCTTCCCCGCAGTAAGCACCACCTTTCATCCCATGGCTCCAGAGTGTCCATTTGGGGATCCTCTTTTTGTGACAGACAAACTGCTGTTGATATGAATGTTTTTATTTTGCCACTTAAACCATGGTTTCCTTGTGCTAACCGGACAGGGGTGGGGTGTGGGCCGGCTGCTGGACCATGGGTTACAGGAGGAGCAGGAGGGTTAGTAGCAAGAGTGGTGAGATGCTCAGTCCGAGTGCCCATCACGTGACCCTCAGGGAAGTATCATGCAGCCCAGGTATACTGTAAGATGGGAAGAGCTGAGGCGCTGTTTCTCATTCTGGTGAGGAATGGGTCCCACATAACCTAGAGCTCAGGGGACATTTCCAGTCCTCTTCTGAATGGGCTGTAATCTTTCATTTACCCCTGTGGGGGTGTCTGCCTCAAATCTCTCTTCCTTCTTCACCTCCTGGGCCCTTTGGCAAAAATCCCTGTGATTCCTGGGGAAGATACTGCCATTGCCAGCCCCTTCCCTGGATCAGTGTCTGATCTGATGGAGGTAGCTTGTAGGGCCTGGCTTCTTCCAGTTCCGGCGGATCCTGGCACTTGTCCTTCTGGAGTTCAGATACTGATCATCAGAAGCTGTCTCTGTGGTACCACTCTGTGGGTCGGCCAGTGGAGCACAGGACTCGGGGATTCTGCGAGAACAAGTGTGTGATAGGCCCATGTCAATAGGAAGAGCAGAATGGGGAGTAAAGAGATTGTGGTCATGAGGATCTATTAAATCACAGTTTGGGGTAAAATAAGCCCAGGGCTTTGGCCCTCTGAGAGCTAAAGACCAGACAAAGCTTTCAGATGTCTTTTCCATAAAGAGAGTTGGACTAGGTTTGTCAGGGTGTGTGATACTCGGCATTTCTCCAGCTTCCTCATGCTGTACTCGTGACAGCCATCAGTGGTCAGCTGTGATAGGAGACCAGAGGAACCAAGTAACCTCCTTAGCAAAGTGTTTTAAAACAGGGATTGCAAGTCAGCTGGAGTTGATCTGAGGAAGGGCCCAATCTGCTTCCCCTGGATGTGCTGACTCAGAAGGCCTGTTCAGGTCTAGTACTCTGACTGGAGGCCCCGAGAAGGCAGCAGGAAGAATTAGAGCCCAGAGCATAACCCACAATTACTGGCTAGGCCACGTGTTTCAGCTTGACCTCCTGGGCTCACTGTTCTCAGGCTGTCAGTGACCTAGGCAAAGGTGGATGACTAGGGAATATTTAAAGTTCCTCAATACTTTTCAAACCTCAGTACCTCTATGGAACCCTCCTAAACTATAGTCTATAATTCCACAGGCCAGATTTTAACCAGGCTTACTTGTGATTGTTACCTGTTCTACCACAAGGAAACAAATTATCTTCCTTCCAAATGACAGTCCCTCCCTGCATTCCTGCAGAATCACTGCAAATCAGGACCCAGGCCTGCCTTCCCGTGGAAGTTCACGGGGTCCAGTATGACTCCCATAGTAACAGAGATCATGGGCACGGAATAGCCCTTGCCTCCGCCATGGCCGGTACTCAGTGAAGCCAAGTCAGTAGCGCCGGGCAGTGGTGGACGGGGCAGCCTTAGCGCTCACCTTCCCTCCGCCCTCCAATTCCAGGAACCCACCTGAGCCGGCTGCAGTGGTGCAGTGAGTTGCCCAGGGGTTTCGGCCGGGGAGGCCTCTTCCTACGCAGCCTCCTCAAGGCCTCTGCCACACGGTGGTCTCCTGCACACTCCCAGATGATCTGTGCCCGCTCCTCGGCCAGCTGGTCCCCACTGCGCTCAAATAGGCCCTGGATCTGCAGCAGCTCAGCATCCTGGAAAATGTTGGCTGATGCCTGCTTGCGGCCCCGGGCCTCAGCCGGGGCCTGCCATGGGGGCGGCTCGCTTACCACAGAGGCCGGGGTGCCCATCCTGAGTGCTCTGGGGAAGGAAAGCAGGGAGAGACATTAGCTTATGGGGCCCTTCACAAACCTGGGGTCCTGATGAATGCAAGCCTTCTGGCGTTTCTATTCTCTAGGAACTTAACGTGCAGTAAGTCTTGACTTAAAGTCACTCTACCTTCTAGGGCACCTGAGGGAAATAGTATCACTAATGACAGTTAAACTATTACAAAGTGCTTATGTGTGCAATGCACGTACTAGCTCACTGAGAAGTCCCAGCAGCCTGTGACGTCAGAATGGTTTATCCACACTGTACAGATGAAGAAATGCAACTCAGCTGAAATGATCCTTTGCAGCCACAAAGCCTTGCATAAGTGCGGAGCTAGGAGCAGAACCCAGGTCTGTCTGGCTGTAAGCCCAGGCCGACCCCAGGATACGTAGGTCCTAAGGACGGTGCTAGGAGTAGCCACTGCGCAGTATTGAGCATGTAGAGGTATGGGGCATGGCTCTAGGAGTTGTAGTCATGTGACCTCCTTGACATGTGAGCACAGCAGCTCTCTTTACGAAGGCCCAGGTTCTGTAGCACAGAAGAGGAGGGTTATGGGATTGGGCCGACCACACTGGAATCCCACTTCCAGCCACCTCCACCACTGCCTGGCTCAGCTTCACAGAGTCACAGTGAGGACTGAGGGAAGACAGTGGTAAGAACAGTGCTCAGGGTTCTAATATTCTGCTTTCCCATTTATAACATGGAGAACAGTCATCCCACCTATTTTCAAGACCCTGAAGAGAGCCCAAGTTCAAATAGTTTAGCAAACACAGTATGAAATAGACAGATCTAGCTGCAGTCCAAAAGGCCATGGCAAGGAACACAGGGGCGAAAGAGGCGGCTCCAGGGTTAGAATATACAACCATGGGCAGAGGCTGAAATCTATAAGAAAATTCGATAAAAGGAAGCCTCATGTCAGTGCCCCCTCATAGGAAATGAAAATTCAATTAAATGGTCATCCTCAGTTCTAGAGAGTTCAATTTGAATAATAAATAATAATAAAAGGGGGCTCACTCACCCAACCCTTGTCTCCAGTGCAGCCTGAAAACGCTATGAGATTGGGAAGCAGACTAGAGACAAGGAAGACCTAGGACCTCAGTATTACACAGAACTGGACTCAAATCCCAGCTCTGCCACCTTCCTAGCGGTGACCCTAGGCAAGTTACTCAGCCTCTTTGCTCAGCTATCAACTGGGGCTCATAACCACTTCTCAGGATTGCTCTATGGACTGAGTGCGCCTAGTGTGGTATCAGGTACAGGGTAAGAGCCAAATAAATGCAGATTCATAACCCCCACCCCCATGCCCCTTTTGACCTTGACTTTTGTACTTGGGTCAGGGTATGATAGGGTCCCTTTTCCGCTGTTCGGGCCTGAGCCAGCAGAGGACTTGCCTGTGCTCCCTCCACCCCTTAGCGCCAGGCCTAATGGCAAAGGTCAGGTAGTGACACCAGACCTCACCTCATTCCAGAGAGCTACTGAGACACCTGTCACCCAGGAACTAGCCTAAAAAGGGAATAAAAATTAATACATTTCAATACAAAATGTCCATGCTCCCTCTAACAAACAGAAAGGAAATCATATAAAGCATTCCCAGCTTCTCTGCCCTTACTCTCACCTGCCTTTGTTCTGAGAGTTTGAGACCTCTTTCCATTGCGTTCAGACTCCTCAAATGTAACTGGCCCTTGCTCCTCACCTCAATAGCAGCCCTCCTTATTCCAGTAATTTCCACATTCACTCTGTCCCAGTGTCTAGACCTCCTCTCATAAGAACCCCACTCTTGGGGCGCCTGGGTGGCTCAGTGGGTTAAGCCTCTGCCTTTGGCTCAGGTCATGATCTCAGGGTCCTGGGATAGAGCCCTGCATTGGGCTCTCTGCTCAGCAGGGAGCCTGCTTCCTCCTCTCTCTCTGCCTGCCTCTCTGCCTACTTGTGATCTCTGTCTGTCAAATAAATAAAATCTTAAAAAAAAAACCCACCCTTTTTTAATAGGGATTTCATTTCATTTCTTTTTTAAAGATTTTATTTATTTATCTGACAGAGACACAGTGAGAGAGGGAACACAGCAGGGGGAGTGGGAGAAGCAGGCTCTCCACTGAGCAAGGGGCCTGATGTGGGGCCCAACCCCAGGACCCCGAGATCATGACCTGAGCCGAAGGCAGATGCTTAACGACAGAGCCACCCAGGTGCCCCAAGAACCCCACTCTTCAAAGAGTTCAATAACTAAAATAAACCTGCAGAAAACTTTCAGATGAATGAACTCCATAAAAATTGTGGTTTTATCTGGAAATGGGAATTTTAAAATCTACCTCTCCATAGGTACTATTACAGAATCCAATTAAAAACCTAGTATGTGTGGTAATGAACTCTTCTGAGCTGGATGATAAAAATGTACTGTGACCAGAAAACAACAGTCACCAGGGAACACTTTCAGGCTGATAAAAAAGCTGACTCTGGGTCATCTACTCTGCGTCAGGCGACACGACAATATGCATGATGGTTCATCCTCAACGTAATTCCAGGAATCGGGCACTGTTACCCTCCTCCCAGCTCAGAGGAGCACAGGAAGCTGAGACACAGATTCAATGCCAGGGGCTCAGCCAAGGCCAGGACCTGGTGTGAAGGACTGCAGCCATGTCTGAAAACCTCAGTTGCCTTCACAACCAAGCTCCAAGCACGCTGCTGGCTCGTCATCTCTATAAGGGATATTTCACTATTCTCACCGAAGACACCAAGTGGGAAACCTGCCGGTGGAAAAGGAAGAGCCATGGCCAGCCCACACATAAGGCAAGGGCGGGGCTGTACAATTTATTTTAATCTTTTCATTAGCGTCAGAGCTGTTGACTGTGTGGCCCGCTGTTCTAGCCTTGAACCTGTGGCAGTCTGAAGAGGAAAATCCCCAGCTTCCACAAAACAAATCTGGAACTGCAACGCAGCCCAGGGCACACAGTGCTGGCTTCTGAGTCAGAGCCCTAGTCCTGCCACTTGCTGGCTGGGCCTCCGTGGGCCTCAGTTTCCCCCTTACATCTGTAAGAACAGGTTGATGCCTCTGGTCTCCAAGGGCGTGTGTGGTGTTAGGGATTCTATGATGAGGCTAGGTCTGTATGGAAGCGGTGACTGGGTCTGCCTGGCTGACAAGGCCTAGACGCAACATGTGTGGACAGGCCTGGCTAATTAGGTGCCAGGAAATTCCCCAACCAGTAGTTCCTCTTTTCTGCCCTCCTCAATCTTCCCTGGAGACAAGACACTGTTTTGCTGGTGGGATGTGGGGTTAAGGTCTGGGAGAAGACAGAGAACTCACCGCTCTAAAGCACTCCAGGGACCTAGGCTGGCTACGGCCAAGCCTGGGACACACTCCTAGGCTGGTCTGGGTGGTGGGAGAAGAGGTTAGTATCGTTTCTCTCAGATTCGGGCAATCTCACACTCTCCTCAGAGAGAATGGCAACCAGCTTAAGTAGCAGTGCTGTCTCAGTGATGGCTTGGAGCCTGACTTCCCAGATATTCCTAGCCACCACATATGTATGGCTATAAGGCCCTACATGGCCCAACCTCCAGCCTCTAGTGTCTAAGTTACAGTGAATTACAAACACACCAACAAAATTTCTGGGGGAGTCTAAGCCTCCAGCTTCAAACATACCCTCCATGCAACCTGGGACAGGGGGCCTTGGCACCTCCAGATTTCAAGGATCCTCCCTCTTAGCTCTGCCTGCCACCCTGGGCTTGAACCAACAGTCAGACTGAGAATGAAAATCAGTGGAGTTTCCATAAGATTAGATGCAAACTTCCGGAAAACGAGTCAGAACACTTGTATTATCAGAAGAAACTTTTTTTTTTAAAGGTTTTATTTTTTAAGTAATCTCTACACTTAATACGGGGCTTGAATTTATAGACCGAGATCAAGAGAGCCATGCTCCGCTGACTGAGGCAGCCAGGCATCCCAGAAGAAACCTCTCTTATTCAATGTGTTCTTTCCCCGCTATTTTCTTGGACAAGACCTGAATCTAGGAAAATCAGTGTATACTTGAACAATGGTACTTTTTTTAAACTGGAAAATGCCACCGCAAAGATATTAAAAGATTATAAATGGATCTTTCATTCCAGAGCTGACAGCAAAGAATATAAACACAGGTCTGTCAGCAAATGAGTAAAAACTCACTGCAAAATACTTCAGTTTGACATAAACTAGCTTAAAAATGAACCCACAAAGTAAATACCAAATGTGGAAAATGACAAAGTTCAACTTGTTTTGACATAGGCAATAAATGAATGAGAGAGCTCTAACGAAGAAGTATATTTAAAAAGTGACTCACCAGACAATGAATTTGTAATACATAAAAAGGGTTCACAATTGAGCATCCTTTGTAGTATGTGAAGCTCAGTTTAGACAGCTATTCCGATCGTGGTCTCAGGGAGGCTCAGGTAACCACGAGAGGCAGAACACACTTTCATGAGCTGGGCAGCAACTGTTTCCCCACTCAGCTCCCTTCCTTCAGATAACCCTGCTGATGGTAATAGTCTGTAATTGGAGGCAAAGGGCCTCTTGGATAAAGAACTGGAGGCTCTGGCCCAAGGCCCAAATCAATGCTGTGGCCCTGGCCTGCTCCCCCGCCACTGGACAGCAGCCAAAATCTGTGGCTCCTCCACTGGGAGGCCCAGTCCACATGGCCATGTGAGCCCCCCAGGCCTCAGGGCCTAGCCTCCTCCAGCAGTGCCTGAGACAACCATACACATAGGTCTCCAAACCTGATGTGGAAGCGGAGAAAGGAACAAGGCCCTACCCCTAGACCCATACTCAGATACGACTGGAAAATAAACTCTAGATGAAGGAATAACTCTTTTCAAGAGTTCAAGAACCCTGAGTTCTGGCTGTGCTTCTGAAAACCAGGTGACATTGACAAGCCTGTTTACCCCTGCCTCATTTTGCTCATCATCAGAATAGTGAGAATAAATAACCTGTAAGGGAATAAGGGAGATAAAAGTATGTGAAAGCATCCATCCCAGTACACTGCGTCATGAATGAGTGATGTAAGGGAAAGACTGTTTAACAACCAGGCCCTATAGAATCATTGTCATTTTCATGAAACTCCCTCAAAACGGACCTTCACTCTTGGGAAATGAGGGTAAGGGAGATGGATTCATCTGTGCACTTTTAAATCACAGCTGCCACTGAGGCAGCTTGCTCCCTGTCAAGCACAGAACATTGCTTTCAAATAGGTGATCTTTTTAATCCTCACCCCATGAGGCGGCGCTATGGTTACAGGTTATACCCATTTTACAGATGAGAAAGCTGAGCTCAGAAAGGTTAAGTAACTTGCCCAAAGTCAAACAGGAGGTAGGTGGTGAGGCTGGATATACCCAGGTAGTATGACCCCAGCGCCCAGCCCCTCAACCACTGTTATTTTTGTTCTGCCAGATGGCTGACGAGGTCTTCAGGGGGAAGGCAAGACCCAGGAGGCTCTGAAACCTCTCCGAGCCTGCTATCTGCTTCTGCGGGTTTCGGAAGGCGCAGGGATTGAGAGGTCTCCCAAGCCAGCCTCGGCGTCCTCAGCGCTCCACGGCCCCGTGAGGAGTCAGAGCGATTACTCACCACGCTGAAGGGCAGCGCCGACAGACCTCAAATCGGGATGGGGCAGGCTAAGATGTGCGCACTCCAATCCCTTCACGGCCTTTCGAAAGGGCGGGCGTAGCTCTACGCTTCCTGCTGCGAAGGTGCTCACAGGGACCTGGCGGCGTTCACCCACAGGACGAGAGGTTGGGAGGGGATATCCTGGCCCAGGTCGCAGGGCGACATCCCCAGCACAGGTCAGCCCCCGGGGCTCAGACGTGGCCGCTTCGCACAACGCCGGGCCCTAAGTGGACCTGCGGGTTCGGGAAGCCGCTGCCACCCGGGTTCTGACGGCCCGCCGCCCGCTCCCACCGCAGCGCGAGCCAGGCCTCCAATCTACGTACCTGGCCGCCCAAGGCGGGCCACCTAGGTCACAGCCGCGACTCCCGGGAGAAAGCGTTCCCCTGCCGGGGAAGAGCCAATCCACGGCCGAGCCTTGGTGAGAGCTTCGGACGGAGCCTTCCAAAATCGAACGTGGAGACTCTGTGGGCCAATCATCAGCAACAGAGGGGAGAGGGGCGTGTCAAGGCTCCGCCCCCTTCCCTTCGCTAGCCTCGAAACCTGAGTGCGAAGATTCCGCGGGCCCAATCAACCGCGGAGCAGCGGCGAGGGGCGTGTCCGCCGGGTCCCCTTCCCTCCGCCCTCCGCCCTCGGCCGCCCTAGCGCGATAGCCGAAGGCGCCCCCTTCATTGACGTCAGTGCCCTGGGAGAGCGCGGTTTTGCTGGCGCGGGAGCGGGGCGGGGCCGCATTCCAGCCTCGGGGTGCGGCGGCGGCAGGCCCTGCAGGGTACACGTGACGCGTGCCCCTTCTCTTGGGCCGTAGGCCAGCGCGCACCGCGGCGTGTTCCCTGCAGTTTGTGGCCCTCTGCAAATAGATCCGCAATTCCTTAAATTCACCACCCAGACGGACCACTTATCTTCCGGCTCCAGCTTTGGGGGAAAGGAAGGGATGGCGAGATTTTTGGGCTTCAAAGCTAGAATGCCATGGGTTCAAATCTTAAATCAGCTGTGCAACCTTGAGCTAGTTATCTAAATAAGCAGTATTAGGAAGGTTTTATAATTCATTGGACAATGGTCCATTAGGGCCCACCCTGTCCAAGTTTCTTAAGAGATAGTGAATATGGGAGGGAGACAAACCATAAGTGACTCTTAATCTCACAAAACAAACTGAGGGTTGCTGGGGGGAGGGGGGTCAGGAGGCAGGGGGGTGGGGGGTGGGTATGGACATTGGGGAGGGTATGTGCTATGGTGAGTACTGTGAAGTGTGTAAACTTGGCGATTCACAGACCTGTACCCCTGGGGATAAAAATATATGTTTATAAAAAATAAAAAAATTTTTTAAAAAAGAGGTAATGAATAGGAGACGTCTATAAGCTTGAGACCTGGGGGAATTTACAGCCTAGTAAGGAAGGCAGACTTTAAAAAGCTTAAAACATTTAGTGGTGATTACAATTGTGATAAACATTATAACTATAAAAGGGTCTGGGATGCCTGGGTGGCTCAGTCACTAAGCATCTGCCTTCTGCTCAGGTCATGATCCCAAAATCCTGGGATGGAGGCCTGCATGGGGCTCCCTGCTCAGTGGGAAGCCTACTTCTCGCACTTCCACTGCCCTGCTTGTTTGTGTTCCCTCTCTCACTATGTCTCTATCAAACAGATTTGAAAAAAATCTTCTAAAAGAAAAAAATAAAAATAAAAGGGTCAGATGGAGGAAACTCAACTCCATGTAGGAGGTCCTGGGAGGTAGAAGAAGTAACATTTAAGCTAAGATAGGAAGGAGAAGTTGAAGTTGTTCAAATGAAGAGAAGTGGGTCTGGGAAGGTGTTTAAGGAAGAGAGAATGGTATGTGCAAAGTTTAGGAGATAGCTCGACTCAGGACTTGATATGAGACTTGGAGCGAGGCTAGGAAGGGGCAGAGTGGTGAGAAAGCAGAAGGCAGAGGCGGACAGTGAAAAAGTTTCCATTTGACTCTCTGAGGGGAATGGCATTATATATACTGTTTAACAGATATTTCATAGCATTTACCATGTGCCAGTAATGCCAGTTACAAACGGTAGCTCTAAAAACTTGTGTTTTTAGAAGGTCACTTTGCCCACAGCTTGGAACTTGTATAAGAGGGTTTGGGAGTGGATGGAGTATCCAGTGTTTTTGTTTTTGTTTGTTTTGTTTTGTTTTGTTTTGTTTTTTAAGGTTTATATATTTATTTGGGGGGCATAGTGGACAGAAGTAGAGGGGGAGAGAGAGAGTCTCAAACAGACTGTCTGCTGAGCACAGAGCCCAATGCTGGGCTCCATCCCATGACCCTGAAATCATGACCTGAGCGGAAATCAATAGTCAGATGCTTAACGACTAAACTGCCCAGGTGCCCCCAACAGGTTCTTGATAAACACTTATTTAGTTCTTTGGAAGGTGAGTTGTTTGTTCACTGGTTCAAATATGGTCAGGAAGGTGTCTGGGAATAGGCAGCTAGGTCTCCCTGACTTCTTTTTCACTCCAGAGCTGACTTTCATGGTCATTTAAGTGTGATCTCTCCTCTATAAAAGTTCCAAGGGGAAAGGAGTAAAACTCAGCAAATAAGGATTTTTGGGTCCCTTTCTGCAAGATGGAAGGGATATTTGGGAGCTGTTCTTCCTCATCCCATGGTCTCCAGTTCCTCTTTCTGTCCTGCACAAAAAGAATATCAGCAAGTGCTTTGCTGTAGTTAAAAGGGCTTTAACAACAGTTTCTCTTTGCTTTTCCTGAAGACCTAGGGAAATAGCAAAAAGAAGTCAGCAATGTTCATCTCCAATGGAAGGTGCTCACTGCTGCAAAGCCTTTTCAGCCAACTGCTTGGCTAAAAAGAGGAGGGTGTGGAGTCCTAAACAGGGACTCCCTGTTCCCTGGTCTCAGAAATAGGAAGGCCAAATTCTTGGCATCTCAGTGCTTGGAGAGCCTAGGATGTCTGATGCCGGCAGCTCAGACGAGCATACCAGGGTGGGAATTGGGAACTTGTGGCTTCTGGGTCAGATGTGACTAAGGCTGGGTGGAGAACATCTGGTGTCTCCCAACATTTTTGCAGGCATGTGACCATGCACTTATCACACAATGGAAACATTTCTATTGTTACAGCTTTATGCATCTGTATGTCTGATGCGAACAACAGGGATGGCCCTGTTTGGAAGAGAAGGTGAGCTGTGAGGAAGGGAGCCCTGGTGTAATTCAGGCCAAGACCTGGTTTTACCAGCGATCAGATTATGGTGAGGGGAGTGAGGAATATTCCTGGGTGCAGTACTTAAGGGGACACCAAAACCAACCAACCAACCAACCAGTAATCAAGATAAATATTTTAATGTAATATTTTTAAAAACCAAAATTAATGTAAAGCATCCACAGTGAACAAAATGTCAACACTTAAAAGCAGACTGTTGTTTGTGTTATGACCTGGTATCATTTTGCAACAGGAATAGTCATTTCTTTCTTTCTTTCTTTTTTTTTTTTAAGATTTTATTTATTTATTTGAGAGAGAGACAGTGAGAGAGAGCATGAGCGAGGAGAAGGTCAGAGGGAGAAGCAGACTCCCCATGGAGCTGGGAGCCTGATGCGGGACTCGATCCTGGGACTCCGGGATCATGACCTGAGCCGAAGGCTGTCGTCCAAACAACCGAGCCACCCAGGCGTCCCGGGAATAGTCATTTCTAATCAGCTCGTGGTTCCCACATGGGTCGTCCTTATGCTCCCTGCCAGTTAGCTTTAAGAGAATTGAAAATAGTGTGTGAATCAATTGGGCGACACAAGGGTTTATGTATGGTCCTGTTTTTTGATTGTGGGGCTTTCATCAACTTTTTCCATTCAATTCAGAGACGATTTCGATAGGTGTGTATAGGAGGGCACATGTTCCTGTTGCCTCGGCTGGCATTACGGCTCAGCAGAGTTCTAGTTTCTAGGGGAGTAGAGTCTAGGAAATGGGTTCCAGCTGTTCAACCTTAGGCAAATAACCTAACTTCTCTGCTTTCCTAGTTTCTCTTCTATAAAGTGGAACTGACCATCCACGTGAGGATGAAGTGAGGTGCAGTGGGCATAGGGCTCAATACAGACCTTGCTACAGACGATAAACCAGCATTTGACTCCTTCCCTCTCTGTCCTGCAGGGATCGTTCATGCAGCTCTTGCGAATGGTTTCCTTCCAATGGGTTTGTTCTTGCTTTCTGTCCTGTTCTGGGGAGACCAGAGAGAACATCCACCCTCCACTGACAAGCAGTAGTGTATCTCTTGAGAACCCTCTCTTTTTCTTGATAAATGCTCTTGGTAACTGTAAACTTTTTAAGAAGCTCCCCTGTGCTTGGGACATTATACAAGACAACTTACTATAGCCTTCTTCTCTGAACTTAGCAACTGAGAATAGCAAAGCCCTACAGGCAAACAGTACAGTATAGAAACACGACCGCGGAAACAAAACAAAACCTCGAAGGCAAAACAAAACCTCCACACCTAATCTGACTCATGTACATTAGAATTAAAGGTCAATTTTGTATTAATCTGCTTGGGTTGCCATAACAAAATAGCACAGGTTGGGTGGCTTAACGACAGAAATGTGTGCTCCTCGCAGCTGGGCAGGCAGGAAGACCAAGATCAAGGTGCCGGCCCATCTGGTTTCTGGTGAGAGCCCTCTTCCCTGGTTGCACACGGCCGCCTCCTCACTGTGTCCTCATATGGTGAAGGAAGAGAGGGAGGATTCTGGTGTCTCTTCTTATATAAATGCACTAATCCTATCAGATTGGGGCTGCACTCTTACAGACCTCTCACTTAACCTTAATGACTTCCTTACTCCAAAGACAGTTATGTTGGAGGGTAGGGCTTCAGCATGTGAATTTGGGGAGACACAATTCAATCCACAGCAAGTATGAACTCATGTCCTTTTATTTTTTTTTTTAACAAGTACTTAGCTTTTTTTTTTTTTTAAGATTTTATTTATTTATTTGACAGAGAGAGATCACAAGTAGGCAGAGAGGCAGGCAGAGAGAGAGAGGAGGAAGCAGGCTCCCTGCTGAGCAGAGAGCCCGATGCGGGACTCGATCCCAGGACCCTGAGATCATGACCTGAGCAGAAGGCAGCGGCTTAACCAACTGAGCCACCCAGGCGCCCAGCTCTTTTTTTTTTTTTTTAAGAATTTTTATTCATTTATTTGACAGAGAGAGCAAGAGAGAACAAGCAGGGGGAACAATAGAGTATGGATAGGGTGAGGGAGAAACAGGGTCCCTACTGAGCCAGGAGCCTGATGCAGGGCTCCATCCCAGGAACTGGGACCATGACCTGAACCAAAGGCAGATGCTTAACCATCTGAGCCACCCAGGTGCCCCAGAACGCATGTTTTTTAATGTAGAGATAAGCAGATATAGAAATAATTAAGTTGTAAATGTATGCATATGTTTAAATGTATATGTGTATATGTATATGTATGTATCCACACAAACACATTTAAACACACACATTCTCCAGCTGTGTCTGCTGAGAGGGCCTAGAAGTGATGATGCCCCAGTTGGAATAAGCACATTTACAACCCACATTCTGAGTTTTCAATACCATTCTCCACAAAAGGAACCATGACTCCTTGGAGAAATGATTGATTCAACCACTGGGGTTGAGAAAGTTCAGGATGATTCTAAAACATCGTGTCCTGAAAAGTAAGGAAGAACTCAGAGAGTGATGGAAACACATCAGAAGGACGAGGAGTCCATTTATAAGGGCTCCCATTAGCAAACGCAGAGCACCAAAATGAAGCATGACAGCAACAGACTGTAACCCAATGAGTGAAAGAATACCCAAGTCCACAGCAATATGAATAAGTGAATAAACAGGTAAACAGAAGAGACGCAAAAGGCCTTCCTTATAGTAGAATATCAACTGATAAGTGTATAAGGAACGAAACTACTAGAAAACCATTAATGGCTACTGAAACAGCCCTGTGGCCAATTATAAAAACAAAGCTTGTAGTAGCTTTGCATATTTTCCCTCTGTTTGTTATATACACAGGGTGTTTTTGTACATATTAACCTTTTTCTTTTTCTCTCTCTTCACGTTTTCATTTCATATGTAAGTTTCTTTTCTTTTCTTTCTTTCTTTCTTTTTTAAAAAGATTTTATTTATTTGACAGACAGAGATCATAAGTAGGCAGAGAGGCGGGCAGGGGTAGGGGAAAGCAGGCTCCCCAATGAGCAGAGAGCCCGACATGGGCCTTGATGCCAGGACCCTGGGATGATGACCCAAGCCGAAGGCAGAGGCTTTAACCCACTGAGCCACCGAGGCACCCCATATGTAAGTCTCTATGTCAGTTGTTGGAAGTTAACGTTACCATGTTAGTCTTTAGTTAACAGTGTATTCTGAGGGACTCTGGCAAAATTTGAGAAGTGTTTCAGTTTTTTTGTTTTTTTCGTTTTTCTTTCTGAGCAGTATTTAATGCAGACCGTTGGGGCTGTGTATCTCCTTATTGTGGAGAGCGGGGGTGAGAACGTCACCTCCAAGAAGGACAGCTGTATCTCATTAGGTGGAAATACAGTGTTGTTTCATTGTTGCATGGAGGTCCAATTGTATATAGAAGGTTGCATATGGAAGCTGAGTCTCCAAAGGGTAGAAGGCAGAGGTTATCTCTGTGAGAGCCGAGTCCTGTAAATATTTCTCCTTTTCCACAGGGCACAATGCTTAGCTTTGTCAGTAGAGGGAGCCGGCCAGACGCGGTGGGAGGAAGGGTTTCTTTCTCTGGTTCTGGAGTGTCCTCTCACTAAGCTCCAGCAGCTTGCCAGGCTTCTCCAGGGCCTGCTCCGGAAGCTCAGGTGTCTTCTCAGGCGCCTGGTCGCATGGTGTGGACTCCTGTGGTGTGGACTCTGGCAGTGTGGGGGGCTTGTTCAGCGCCTGGGTCCTACAGCGCCCAGCAGCCAGAGACACACAGGGCTAGGAGCTTCCCTCATCTTCTTTGGTGGCTTTGCAGTTACCCTTTTTTTTTTTTTTAAGATTTTAAAAAATTATTTATTTATTTGAAAGGGAGTGAACCTGAGTAGGGGGGCCCCGCTGAGCTCGGAGCCCCACACAGGGCTGGATCCCATGATCTATGAGATCATGACCTGAGCCAAAACCAAGAGTCAAACACTTAAACCTGCAGTCGTATCCCAGATGGCAAGTTCTACAAGGGCAGCACCTCAGTGACTTCTTTGCCATCTACTGAGCCACAGCTATGTCCTCTTTAAGGAGATCTGAATCTCCGCCCTGGGAGCGGGGAGAGGAGGAGAGCTCTTCTTAAAGAGGGCCTATCTCAGCCCTAGGAGTCGTAGCTGTTGCTTATATCTTCTTTTCCTGGTTTCTTCAGAGTGCTCTTTAATGCCTCAGCTCTCCGTTAGAGTAAATGATAATTCCTTATGCTGAGGTTCCCCTATGCAAATTACTGTGTGGTTTCTGTCTCGAGATCGGGACTCGGGCTGAATCAGTGGAGGATAGTGAGACCGGTAGTGTGATGAGGGTGAAGAACGTCAAGTGAACAAAACTCACGTGAGAGCAGGCTTTTGTGTTGCAATCCACTGACACCCTGAATCCAGTGAGCTGGGTGTCAAAGCTCTATCAGAAAACGGTACTGATGATAAAGCTAACACTATGAGCTCTGGACACTTTGCATCTCATTGAATCCCAACAGCCCAGTGATGCTGAGCTGTTAATCTCCTCATGCCAATGACAAAGCTGAGGTTAGAGACCTGCATGATAGCAACGTGTCTTCCAGCTATACCTGTTGCCTAACAAATCACCCCAAAACTTAGTGTCATAAAAAGACCATTTTTTAATGCTTATGGATTCTGTGGGTCAGGATGTTTTATTTATTTTTTAAGAGGTTTTAGCTATTGGGGCACCTGGGTGGCTCAGTCGTTGGGCGTCTGCCTTCAGCTCGGGTCATGATCCCAGGGTCCTGGGATCAGGCCCCAAATCCAGCTCCCTGCTTGGCGGGAAGCCTGCTTCTCCCTTTCCCACTCCCCCTGCTTGTGTTCCCTCTCTTGCTGTGTCTCTCTCTCAAATAAAGAAATAAAATCTTTTTTTTTAAATTTTTAGATTTTATTTACCTATTTGACAGAGAGAGAGAGAGAGAGATCCCAAGTAGACAGAGAGACAGGCAGAGGGAGAGGGGGAAGCAGGCTCCCCACTGAGCAGAGAGCCCCATGAGGGGTTTGATTTATTTTGAGGGTGAAGGAGAAGAAGGAGAGGAACTCTAAGGTAGACTCCAAATGGAGCACAGAGCAGGATGGTGGGACCTCAGGTCTCACGACCCTGAGATCATGACCTGAGCTGAAATCAAGCGTCAAAGGCTTAACTGATTGAGCCACGCAGGGGCCACAGGTCAGGATGTTTTAAAAATGTCCTCAGGGTTTTGGTTTTATTTAGGAATAGTGAGGCCAACAGATTAGGCAACGGCTGCCATTGAAAAGATAGCTTCTTACTCACAGGTCCCCAGAGGAACGGACATGCCACATCACACAAAGCCACATGGGGAAGCCTCAGGATCGGTCAGGAGGCAGAAGGAGCAAGAGAAAAGCACGGAAATGAGCTTTTATTGTAGTTTTTGTGAGAAGAAATGGATGAAACAAAGTAAGAAGCTAGGCGGGTTTAGGATTGGTTAATTTGAATAATTCCCGCAGGCTCTAGGGCGTAGGGACGGTCTCCAGTTGCCCGACACCTTTCCCTGGGATGATTAGGGGAGAGGAATATTAATTGCCTCCTGGAGTACAAGAGCCCCAACAGAGGAGGTGGTTTTGGAGTGTGGGCTCAGGATTGGCTGGTTTGCATGGCAAAGGCACACTCACAGTCACATTATTTGCTATCTTTAGGAATTAGCTAAATCTGGGAGGGGCTAAATCTTGGGACCTTGCAGATCCTCCCTGGATCTGCAAGGTCCCAAGATGTCAAAACATCAGGAAACAACAGAAAATAGAAAGCATGAATGATACACAGGAACTGAGATAGTGGACAGAGGGGGTGGCTTGTCTCTGCCCTGTGATGTCAGGACTCCAGCTGGAAGTCCTGAATGTGAAGGTTGCCTTGACAGCTGGGGGTCGGAATCATTTGAAAGCTCATTTCGTATGTCTGGGGCCTAGGCTGGGAGAACTGGAAGGCCCAGACTGCTGACTGGAGGGCTTTGGTGGTTTCTCAGTATGACTGGGAACAGAGGCTTCTTTCATGGTGGCTCAGGGCTGTGTCCTTGTCTTTTGGACAGAACTTAGAAGTCATACAGTGTGGTTCCTACCATCCTGCTTGTTATAACTGAGTCACAAGCTCACCCAGATTCAGGGTAAGCTTAGGGTTACCTAAGGGTAAGCTTAAGATTCAGGGTAAGGAGGCATAGACGCAACCTCTTGATGGATGAAGAATCAAAGAGTTTGTAGCCATTTTGTTTTTAAGCCACCACAGAGTGGAACTAGGAATGAGACCCTAGCAGTTAGGATCCGAGTCCTACTTCCTTCATGCCAGGGCCATTATAAGAAACAGAAATCAGTTTAAGTTGTCTCAGGTGAAGAAGCATGGGGGGTGTTGTTACTGGAAAGTCGCAGTGAGTTCACAGAATGGAGTCTAGTGGGACAACGTGAAGCAAGTCATGGGCGCTTGTCCTCTCTCGCCATCTTTTGTCCCTGCATAGCTGCCTGTGGTGGTTAATTTTATGTGTCAATTTGACTAGGCCACAGAGTGCCCAGAGATTTGTTCAAATATTTTTCTGGGCGTGTCTGTGAAGGTGGTTTTGGATTAGAGGAACATCGGAATTGGCGGACCAAGAAAAGCAGATTGCCCTTCCTCATGGAGCTGGACCTTGTGCCATCAGTTGAAGGCCCGAACGGAATGAAAAAAAGGCTGACCCTCCCATGAGTAAGAAGGGCCTCCTTTTTTTTTTTCTTTTCAAAGATTTTTATTTATTTGACAGAGAGACAGCAAGAGAAGGAACACAAGTAGGGGGAGTGGGAGAAGGAGAAGCAGGCTTCCTGCTGAGCAGAGAGCCTGATGTGAGGCTCAATCCTAGGACCCTGGGATCATGACCTGAGCTGAAGGCAGAGGCTCAACAACTGAGCCACCCAGGTGCCCCAGAATGACTTCCTTTTGCCTGACTATTTGAGTGGAGACATTGTTGCATTGTGGGTTGTTTTGTTTTGTTTTTAATTTTTGAGAGAAACGTGTGTGGAAACGTGTGTGGAGTGGGGAGGAGAGAGAATCTTAAGCAGGCAGGCTCCATGCTCAGCACAGAGCCTGATGTGGGGCTCAGTCTCACAACCCTGAGATCATGGCCTGAGCCAAAATCAAGAGTCAGAAGCTTAACCAGCTGAGCCACCCAGGCACCCTGAGCCATTGGTTTGTTTCTACGCCCTTCTTTGGACTCCAACTAAAACACTGCCTCTTCCTGGGTCTTGAGCCTGCAGTCATTAGACTAAACTACGCCCTGGCTCTCCTGGGTCTCCACCTTGCCAACTGCACATTTTGGGACTTACCATCCCCCATAATTCCACAAACCAGTTTCCTATGCTAACTATATGTATGTGTTACTTATCTATCCATCCTGTTCCTCTAAACAACTCTAATAACACACTGCCCTTTTCTCTGCAGATCAACTTTCTCTGCCAACTCAGGGTTTCTACTCCCCCTAAATTTGCCTCATGCTCTGGCTTTGGTTACTCCAGCACTAGCTTCATTTAGGAATGACCATCTGGCCAAATTCCCAGTTCGGGTCAGAAGAGGAGTTGGGAAAATAGCAACAGAGCTTTATGGTATAAATATTCCTTCTCTGTCTAGAGCCACCACACCGACAGGGGCTGCGGGTACGGGGAGAAGGCTGCCAGGGGGCGGCAGGCAGGCCTGCCAAAGCATTTCCATACCACAGAAGATTCTTGGGGCGTCTCTTGATCCTTGAATGCCATGATGTTAGCTATTCTGGCATCTTCCTGATGGGTCAGGACAAGGTCCTTTTTGGTCTCCAGTGGCTTCTGTGACCTTTGATCTCTTTCAGACACGGCAGTCACGTCCTCTCTGCCTGTCTAGGTTGTGTGGCGGGGGCGAGGCGGGTACTTTTTGGCAGGAAAGAGAAAAGCAGAGTTGGAGAAAATCTCCATGATTCGCCACATCTGAAAGAGTCCCCAGTGGTCATGGGAGTTGGAAACCAAGTGGTAGTGGAGGGGATAGCATGATTGCTTTTGCTCTGTGGTTTCAGTGAATAACGTCTTATAGAGTCTGGTGAGCCTAGACGTAAGGGGCAAATTCATGGTTAAAGTAGACTCAGGGCATCTCAGACAACTGTAGTGTTTCCAATGGTCCAGAAATCTAAATTTAGTTCCTAGCTTAATCTTTCTGAATCTCATTTCCCTCAGCTGTCAAGTGGAGATAATGAATTGCCTATCTCCCAAGGTTGTTGCAAGGGCCAAGGAGGAGGTGAACACCCCATACCAAGCATCCTCTGAGGGCAACCCTCGGCTCTGCCCAGTCCTTGAGCCTCATTCCTCTTGCTTTAAAGCTCCAGCCATGGGTGGGCTAGAGAGTTCAGGGGACAAATCCCCCTTTCCTGGAGACCCTTCACATAGCAGGATAAGAAACAGAAACAGCATATACAGCCAGGCTCCCCAAGTATAGGTCTTGGGGCCTGTGACAGCCACACCCACTCTCCCTGCCTGGCCCAGTACCTGCGGACCATCTCTGCAACATGGAGATCATTCTCTTTGTCACCGCTCAGGGGCAGTCCTGTGATGTCTTGTGACCTCCAAGACCAAGGCTGAAGTCCGAGATATATGCACTGACTACAAGCCTGGATTCGGAGATCAAATATTTGAATTCCGTTCTCCATTACGTATGGGATGTTGGATAAGTCACACAAGCTCCCCATGCCTCAGTTTCCTCATTTTAAAGCAGAGGTGGTTTTAATGGACCTACCTCAGAGAGCTGCTGTGGAAAGTACATGAGAGAAGACTGGCAAGCACCTGGCATCTGCCGCCTGGCATCTGGTAGATGCTTTGCATATGGTGGGTGTTCCCACTGAGTCTCTGCCACTTTTACCCAAGGCTGACTGGTAGAGTGGTGGTGACTGAGTCAGTCCACCCTGGCCCAGAGTGTCTGTCCCTGCTCCAGGAATGTGGTCTGCTGGGGTCTGCCCACCCCACCATAGGTCCCAGTAGGAGGTCATCTTCAGTAGTTCACGGGCAAGCCCTTTAATGGTGAAGTCTCATGGGCGTCTCCCTTGGACACCATGGTTCCCTAGACTTAAGGACCCAGCCTCAGCAGCCAGTGTTCTGAGTGGCTTCACACAAAGTCAAGACTCAGAGGATACCTGTGGCTCTGGGTCTGGACCTGGCTGGCTTCTCCTGGGGAGTGAGGGCTGAGCTTTGCCAGAGTCAAATGCCTTTACCACTTCATGCCCAGACTGAGGCCCCTTGCCTCTGTCTGCCCAAAGGGGCCCAGAATCCAGGCCACTTTTTATAGCTCCAGCCAAGGCCAGGTCCTCCTTGGGGGCTGGAATAACAAACTCAGGAGCCCCCCACTAAGTTCCTACCCAACTCCAACCCAGAGGGGACTCCACCCACCCCACCCACCATTCCAGAGCTTGGTGTTTCCACAGCCTTGGGAACTTGCCTGGAGGTGTGAGCCACTTGGTGACCAAAAGAGTGTTCATGCGCAGAGCTCCCTGCCCTGAGTGAGCACTGGACAGTGAGTCAGGAGACCTAAGTTCTAAACTTGTCACTCCCATCATCAACCAGCTGTGGGACCTGGGGCTAGTCACTTACCTTCCCCAGGCCATAGCTACCCCTGCATAAAATGAGAAGCCAGGAACAAATGATCTTTAAGCCCTCTTCCAACTCAGGTATAGGATTGTGGCGTAATGCCAGGTACATACACAGCAGGTGTTCAGGAAGTATTGATTTAGTAATTTAACTCTAAAATTCCAGGCAAGATTCTGCAGTGCCAACACCCACCTACTTCCTAGCTGTGAGTTCTGCCTCTGCTGTTAGCTAATTTATGTCAAGGGCCAACTCAGGACCTAGCACGTAATAGGTATTAAACCAGTGCGAGTTGGGTCTATGAATGCAATGATTTACAGTAGCCCGGAGACAGAAGAAGGAACTGACCAACCAGCAGGAGCAGGTCATAGGCTCTCTAGGGGGCCATGCTTCCCTCCTTGTTATTAGCTGCCTCCCCTTCTGGGCGTAGTCAAAGTCATTGCTTTGGGGCATAGAACAACGTCCAGCAAGCATCACTAATTCTTTTTTTTTTTTTTAAAGATTTTATTTATTTATTTGACAGACAGAGATCACAGTAGGCAGAGAGGCAGGCAGAGAGAGAGGGGGAAGCAGGCTCCCTGCTGAGCAGAGAGCCCGATGCGGGGCTCGATCCCAGAACCCTGAGATCATGACCTGAGCTGAAGGCAGAGGTTTTAACCCACTGAGCCACCCAGGTGCCCCTCATCACTAATTCTTGTTGCCTGAGCAATGGAGGCCTTGCTCACACTCTTCCCTTTGCCTATAGCATCTGTCAGGGGCTGTGATTCAGCCTGCTTACAAGCTAATAAGCTAGCCTGCTCTTGTTTCATAAATGCAGGCAGAAGATATGGTCTCCTGAGTCAGACTCGAAGGATTTACCACTCTTGGCACAGCAGGCCACACGAGCATCATCATTATGTCTCTTTCCCTCACTCCCTAGTTTGATGGGGGCAACGCGGAGGGGCCCTGGTGGATGTTACCCATGCAAGAGCTTTACGTCACAGCTACGCAGCACTGAGCTTGGGGAACCCACCCCTGTCCCCTCCTACCACCACCACTCTTACAGTAAGCAACAACCAAGCCTACTGTCTGTCTGGGGGGTGGGTGTTCCTTCACCCCACAAACTTGTTGGCTGCAGAACACAGCAGCCAGAAATGGTTGGAAAGTGAATGGGTGACCATGGCTTTGCGTTCTCAGCACACTCAGTATTAAGAGCCACGGCTGCTAAGGCCCCGTGGGGGACCGCCTTGCCCAACAATGCCTAGTCACCATCTCTGCTTGTCACAACTCTATCCACCCTCCAGAGATGCTCCATTCTGGAAGCTTTCCCAGCCCTTCCATCACACATACTCTCCCTTTTAGATTTCCTTGCATCTACCTTCTTTTCCCTTTCGTGTCCACAGCTGTCGCTGTACTACGGAGAAAGTGCAAACACAGTGAGGGCAGGAGCCGGTGCTCCCAGATGGTTTGCATCCCACAGGTGCTTAGGCCATATTTGTGGATATCTTCTTGCATGCTTATGCTTTTGCAGCGTCTCCTGGGACTGCCCCTTGGAATGTCTTCAGGATTCCAGAGACTAAAAATATCTCCCCAAACCACCACTTCCTTGTAAGGAGCTGGGCTTAGCTGCGACGCTGAAGATTTGTGCCCACCAGGCAGCGCACCACCCTTAAGTCTGCAGATGCCTTTCTTAGATGCCAGAGGACTCTTCTCTCCCTCTAAGTGTTGATTTGGTTAGGTCCCCTGCTCACAGCTATAGTTTATGGAGCATAACCCCATCATCAGCCCAGCACCCAGAGTCAGCCCCCAGGTGCCTGTCCTAGCTCCAGCCTTGTTCATAACCGGCACCCTGAGGACACTGAGGATGTCCCAGGAGGGACTGATTGCTAAGGGAAGCTGAGAGAAAGGCCCCAGAATTGGGATCAGAAGACCTAGGTTTGAGTCTCCACATGGACACTTGCTAGTTCTGTTTCTCCCAGCAAGTTATGTAACCTCTCTGGGCCTCTGTAACTGTAGCCAAGAATAAAATCTGAGAAAGTAACATATAAGCACTTTGTGTTTTTTTTTAATTAATTAATTAATTAATTAATTTGACGGAGATCACAAGTAGGCAGAGAGGCAGGCAGACAGAGACAGGAAGGGAAGCAGGCTCCCCGCTGAGCAGAGAGTCCGCTGCAGGGCTCCATCCCAGGACCCTGGGATCATGACCTGAGCTGAAGGTAGAGGCCTTAACCCACTGAACCACCCAGGCACCCCAACATATAAGCACTTTGAATGTGAACCTGGAGCCAGCCACACGTGGGCTCTTGTTTAAACTGTCACCCGCCAGCTCTGTGGGCATGGTCACCTTCCTTAACCCTCTGAGCTCTGGCTTCCCCACTGGCAAATCAGAGTTAACATTGCCTAGAATATAGGGGTGCCTGGCTAGCTCAGTTGGTAGAGCGTGTGATTCTTGACGTGGGGGTGAGTTCACGCCCCACCTTGGGTGTAGAGCTTACTTAAAAAACAACGACAAAAAACAGTGCCTAGAACATAGAGAGCTTTCAGTGAATAATGATCACTTATGTCTTATGGATCCCTAGACCCTCAAATGGTGCCCAGTGCCTAACAGGTGCTTAATATCCATTTGCTTAATGAAAGGATTTCACAGATGAGGAAACTGAGGCACAGAGCAGTTAAGTGTGAGGTCCCGGCACAAAGGAGTGGTGAAGCCGTAATGCATAGCCAGCAGTCTGCCTCCATGGCTTGCACCCTTGTCTCAGTACCATGCTATTTTACACGGTGATGGAGGTTACACATCACCTTTTACTCATTTAAAATAAGTGTTCACAGCTTTCCCAGGTCTCTGCAGGCAGGGCTGTGCAGCAAGAGGCCTCAGCCCCCTGAGAAACCACATATACTTTCTCCCATAAGGAATGCCAGGGTGCTGGGAGAGGAGAGACCTGCTTGGCCAGGCCAGGGGGCCAATGGACACATTCCATGACCAGGAGATGAGGGACTAGTTCTGCACTCTGCTGACATTTATTGAGTCTCTTATTTCCGGGCAAAGATAGAGGTGACAGCCAGCAGTTGCAAGCAATGTATCAGACTCAGGAGCACTGCATAACTTCTGAATGCTCCAAGAGAGGGCCTAAAGAGCCAGCAATCAACAGCTTGGGAGTCTGGACCAAAGGGAGGAGCATTTAAAAAGGGCCTTGAAGGGTAAGTAGGAGTTTTCCAGCCAAGTGAGGTCTGGGAATGAAGGGCTTTTTGAGCTTATTTGGGGGGATTTAAGAGGTTAGGTGGGGTTGGCAAGCCCCGTGGGAGCAGGGGTAAGGAAAGGAAGTGGAAAACAAGGAAAGTGAAAGTCAGTTGGAGCCAGTTTGTGAAGTAGGCCCATAGAAGAGATAAAACTGTATCCTGTGGTCAGTGGAGGAAGCAACGCAATGCCAGGTGTGTGTTTTAGAGGGATGTCACAGTGAAAGATGGTTGAATGAGATGGGGAGACAAGGGACACCAGCTGCAGTTACAGTTAATGGGCTTAACTCCTCTAGACCTCATTTCTCCTCCTCAGTAAAAGGAGGAAAAGAATTCTATCTCTGAGGCTGTTTTGAGGCTTAAGTAGGCTTACGTGTAAATGCGTCATTAGCTTCCATTGGACGCTGTTCTGCCTAGTGTCCTAGTTAAACATGGGGGCTTTGCTCTCTCTTACCCCCGGCTTGGTGCCTTGAACATGTCGGATAGCACATTTTTAATCTAGGCGACCCTGGATGGCTAGGAGGTTGGAAAAATGAGGATGGACTGATAGGACTTGGCTTTGTGGTGTGTGGGAGGGGCGGGGGGGGGTCTCTGGTGGGGGACCGTCCCTTTCTCTGATGTTTGAGAGCCCAGCTTTGGACTGGAGAAGAGTGAGGTGGGCACATTCCAGATGTCCAGGGGAGAACGGATGTCAGCTTCAGACCACCGCCGCTCTCTTCCAGAGCCAGGAAAAGGCCAAGAGGCCCGAGTGGGCCCTAAGGCAGGACAAAGTAGAAAGAAAAGGCCCAGCGAGGCGCTGAGAGAACGCTCCGGAAGACAGCTTTTTCCCTCTGAGGCTGGACGGGAGCTGGGGAGGCAGGGCAGGCAGGGCAGGCAGGGTGGACCCAGATGTGCCAAAACTTGGCCCGGGCGGCCAGACCGGAAGGCCCTCGGCGGCCCGGAGGTGCGAGTGCCCTCCGCCGCGCCCGGGGGAGAAAGGAATCCGAGCTGGGAGTCTGGCGCCGGCTGGAAAGGGGGGCCGGGATGGTGAGCGAGGCCCAAAAAGAGATGGCTGGAAGCCGGGAGGAACGAGTGGGGGTGGAGACGGGGAGGGGAAGCCAAAGGGCGGGTAGCAGTGGTGGAGACGGGGAGAAAGAGAGGAGGGCTGGAGGGAGGAGAGAGTGGAGGAAGGGTGGGGAGAAGGGGAGAGGAAGCGCGAAGAGGACTCGGAGGGACGCGAGGAGGCCACCGCGGGCGCAGCGGGTACGTCGGCCGGGCCACCCCCGCGAGCCCGGCGCAGCCATTCCGCTACTCGGGGCTCCGCCGCCGCCGCCGCCGCCACCGCGCCCGGGGGCCATGCTCCCGCCGCCCCCGCGCCAGCCGCCGCCCCAGGCGCGCGCGGTCCGCGGGCCGGTGCGCCTGCAGAGGGCCTTCCTGCGCGGCCCGCTCGGCGTGCTGCGGCTGCTGCAGCTGCTGGCCGGCGCCGCCTTCTGGATCACCATCGCCACGAGCAGGTACCAGGGCCCCGTGCACTTCGCGCTCTTCGTGTCGGTGCTCTTCTGGCTGCTGACCCTGGGCCTCTACTTCCTCACGCTGCTGGGCAAGCACGAGCTGGTGCCTGTGCTGGGTTCGCGCTGGCTCGTGGTCAACGTGGCACACGACCTGCTGGCGGCCGCGCTCTACGGCGCCGCGACGGGCATCATGATCGCCCAGACGCAGAGCCACAGCTACTGTAACCTCAAGGATTACCAGATGGCCTGCGCCTACCACGCCTTCTTGGCGGCCGCCGTCTGCGGCGGCCTCTGCCTCGGCCTCTACCTGCTCTCGGCCCTCTACGGCTGCTGCCGCCGCTACCAGGGGGAGCAGGAGGTGGCATGAGCCGCCGCACCGCGGGGCGGGGACCCTCCCGAGACCGGCGCCCCCGTCCTTCCTGCCGCCGCCGCCCCGCGCCCGTGCGCCCCGGCACCCACGCGTCGCCCCGCGCTCCCGCCCGCGCCCGGGCGCCCTGGCCCGCAGTTCCCGTCTGACGGCAGAGCAGCCGCCTGGAGTCCCGCCAGACGCGCCGCCTGCGCGGTTTCCTGGGATCCGGGCAGGGCCGCATCCGAGCTGCGGGCCCCCACGCATCCTGGCTGTCCGAGGCGAAACCTCGCGCTTCCTCACCCCCTTCCGTGCCCAGAGCGAGACGTGGACAGGCGCCGCGTAGATCCGGGGGAGGCTCCCAATTGGAACCAGCCTTCTGGCTGCGCCACTACCCCTTCCCTCCCGGCCCGCCTTCGGAAGAGCATCCCCGTTCCCTGGCCCCTCTTCCAGCTTCGAGTACTGTGAAGGGCAGGCTCGCAGCCGCGGACAGAGCCGAGGACAGGCCTCCATTGGCCTCAGGATGAGCGAAGAATTTCGTTTCAGCTCGGGATTGTGCGCGCATCCTGCGCGGTCCGTGCTCTGACATTGGGGTGGGGAGCGTCTGCAAAGGTGAGGATGGATCGGAAATGCCCGCGGGCTGCACCTTTGCACGTTTGGAATCTGCTCTCGCCTTTGCCTGTTCCGCCTTTGGCCTCGGGGTTCCTGGAGGCCAGGCCCAAACGCACACTAGTTTCCCTGGCCTCAGCTTCCCAGCGTTTCTCTCACGGGCTTCTGCTCCACCACCCCCACCTCCCAATGTCTTTTTGCATTAGGGATCCTACAGGACCCTGAAGGAATGTCAAGGTGAGCCTCACCCCTTGCCCTTGGTAAAGCCAGAATAAGATTAGAACCCCGTTTCCAGTCTCCCAGCCCAGCACTGTTTACATTAAAGCGGTGGGTGTTCCCAGGAACCCCAGCTCAGGAGCTACAGTCTAAAAGACGGTTTCATTTTCAAATGGGTTTGTCAAGGTGCTATCTCTCGCCCACTTGAAGATTCACGATGCTCATTAGCATATCAAAGGCTCCGAGAAGTCCCGCTATAAGAAGCCCAAGTAATTTAGTTTACAGTGTTAACTGCCTGTGGATCTGGAGCAATTAGATTTTGCCACCTAAGACTTCCAAGCATCCCTGTGTCTTGGCTGTCATTCATTCCCACCGTTTCCAGCCCATTGGCTCTGGTGTGATTGAAGATCTGGGGTGCTCCTTCTCCTTCCCAGGGTATTTCTCTAGCAGAGGGTGGGCTTGCCTCAATGAGGGAGAAGATACCTGTTCCTGCTAGGCACATGAGAGACCTGGGAATTGGCGGACCTGAACATTCCTCTACATTGTTTGGAAAATGAAGTCAAGGTTATCCAGATGGTGTCCCTGTTAAGAACATTGCCTATAAAAGATGCTGGCATGGACCGTGAGCAGCTGGCAGGAGTGGGACTCACTCACCAAAGAGAAGAGAAAGCTCCGAAGTTGGGGTGAACTGCTGGCCCAGCCTCCATAAGGTAAGGTGCTTCCTGAATTTCGGGAGGGGTCATAGGCCTTTGAATAAAAAATACAGAGCCCCCCTTTGCCAAAAGGTGAGGGGTTTTTATTCAGGGAGCAAGTTGGAGGGGTGACAACCACAATGCCCAAAGACTTGTACCACCAGTTTAGCCATTTTGCCACATCCCACAAAGGTCTGCTCTTGGAAAAAGCTCAGCCCTGTCTGGATTAGAAACTAGAACAGGGGAAACCCGAATGTGTTTTGGGGGGTGTGTTTTTGAAGCTTAGGTAGAGAGAGTGAGGCTTTTCTGTTGTACCTGCAAAGATCAGGGAGGGGCGTGTTTCATGCGGAACATGAGAGCATTTATGTGGGCACTGCTTAAAGCACTTAGATGTATTTCTTTCATTCTTTCGACACTGTTGTGGCGAGCTGTGTTCTCATTCTCCTCTTCCCTAGGAGGCAGATGAGTCTACCTTGTCCAGAGTCTCCAGCCGCTGTGATGGGTGGAGCTAGGAGCTGGACTCTGGCGATTTGGCCTCCTCAGGACAGGGCTGTACTCTCTAGAGAAGGGGGTCAATACACATTCGAGACTGTTCATGTGGCTACTTTTAAAAAAATCATGGTAAAATATACATGTAGCATGAAATTGACCATTCGACCATTTCAAAGTGTATGCTTTGGTGTCCTTATGTAGGTTCCCAGATGATTGTGCAACTATCACCACCATCCACCTCCAGAACGTTTTTCACCTTGCAAGACCGAAACTGTCCCATTCAAATTGTGGCTGTTTTGTTGTTACTGTTGTTTTCTTTCCTTCGGGAACTCCTAGAACACTGAGTCCTTTGCGGTCTCATTTAAGCTGGAGTGCTGCTGCCTTCCTCCAGGTGGCGCACCCATTCTTTCAGCCCCCACCGTTGGTGCTGGCGGGGTGGGGAGGGGTGGGGGGTGGGGGCTGGCCTTTCCTGGGATACTTACTTGGAGGTACCTTGGCTGGCCATGACTTTGGTTCTTCTTTTGCAGGTTTCCATGTTTCTGAGGCCATGGAGATTCCCGTAGTGGTCATGCCGACCTCTCCCAGGGCTTGCTTCCCTGGCAAGGGGCACCATTCTGGGCTGGGCCAGCAGAGCGCTGCAGAGTGGCCAACAGAGGGGAGAGTGGATGACCTCTGCCCAGCAGCTTCCCTTCAGCATTGTCCAAAGGAAGATCCAAGAAGCGTGAAGATTCATTTTGCCTTAACACAAGAGAAATTCCGATACTCCTTATGCTGTGACTTGGTTCCAAGATTCCAGACACCCGGAACTGAGCCGTGCACCTCCATGCCCTAAACAATGGGTTTAAGCTCCAGCTTTTGTTCCTTTTCTCTTTTTCCAGATCACTGTTGAAGTTGCATCCTCAGCTCAGAACCAGCGCCCTGAGGATCTCTTCCTAGCCCCCAGAGCTCATGGTGCTCTGTCTGTGGTTGGGTGACCTTACTCAGGAGCAGACGTCTCCTTTGCCTTCACGGTGTCTTATCCAACCAGATGTGCCTGAAACATTCCAGAGCTAACTGGCTCTTCTAGATGTGCCTTCCTGCTTGGCTTCCAGCTGCTTCTCCAGATGCGAGAAGGACGTGTAAAACAGCCCCGACACCCACCCCCTCCTCCTGCTGAGACCCTGTACCATAGGACTGGCCACCTGACCTGGCCCAGAATTTTTGAATACTGGAGGCAGCCTCTTTGGCATCCCTCATTCGACTCCAGGACTCAGTCCAGCTTGAGGTAGTCCACAGTGGACTGTGGACTCCTACCAGTCCAAAAGTCTGGGACTACTTGCGGATCCAGTAGAGGAATTTTCTAGTATTCTACGAAGGCCAAAAGAGAGGGTGGGAGAGGGTGGGAGTGGGAGGGGTGTGGGTCAGTAGCGAGGGGGACCGATGTGCCTCATTTAATAGTTTAGTGGTGATTACTAATTTGCTTTTCAGAATAAAGTTTGGTTTGTCTGTTGTTGGTGTATAGGTCTTCTCTCCCCTGCAGTAAGCCTGTGTACTGGTTCTCCCAGCCTCCATCCATCCTTTTCTTCTTTCCTTCTGGGAGGGGAAGAAAAATGAGTTCACAGGTTTTCAGTGCATTAAGGCAGGACACAGGAAGCAGAGAAAGAAAACCGCCTATGTCTGCCCCCGACAAAAGCTGGTGGGAATTCAAGAGGCTCCTAGCCCAGCTCTCAATGACCCCTCTGTTTTTGGAAGCTCCACTCCCTAACGGGCAGGCACAGAATGACTGTGGTTAAGGAGCCAAAGGGTCCCTTGACTCCCTGATTTTGCAGAAAGGGAAATGAGCCACAGGGAGGAATGGTGTCTTGCCTAGTGTCACAGAGCTGAGAGGGAACTGAGTGAGGTCTTCTGAGGCTCAGGTTCTGATACGGACTATAGTCCTGCTCTGGTATTGCCTCCCAGACACACCCCACCTGGTTTCCCCCGATTCCAGTCACAGCCTGATGAATAAGGTGCTTTGGAAAGGGTAGGAAAGCAGAGTGAGCAGGCTTCCTTGCCAGCTTCTCCCTCCTCTGCCTGAACTTCAAGTCTGCAGCCAGAACATGGGATTCTAGGGGCAGATCTCAGAACTCACTTAGAACAGCTCTAGGCAGAGATCGGATGCTGGGTGTATTCCACACCCATTTTCTTCCAAAGCACCCTCCTCGGCACAATAAACACACACACACACTCACTCTGTCTTCTTCATGGTTTGGATTTCCAGGGTGGAAAAAAATGCCAAGGACCCTCCCTTATTCCCCTCTTCCCTCTCTGTCTATTCATGAATTTTGCACTAAATAAAATGTGGCCTCCCTTTATGCAAAGGCTGGTAAGCCGCCCGCTCTACCGTTGCTTTGTGGAGAATTTCGCAATGGAAAATATGTTCCTACTTCATGATCTTTTTTGATCCGGTGAACAGTCTCAGTGGTTGGCATTGTCTCTCCCATTTAATAGGGGAAATAGAGCCTCAGAGAGAAGGGCCTTGTCCATGGTCATAGAGCTGGCTAGTGGCAGGACTGGGACTGGAAGGCAGAGGGTCTTTCACTACCTTTGCCAGCTGGTAAATCCTTGTGGTCCTCCAGTAGGCTCTGAGGTTTCGATGGAGTTTGGTTTTCATTCCTGCAGATCAGGTGTTCAGGACTGGTCTAATCTGACATTTCCTGTTTAATGCTGGGGGCATTTTGAAATAAGACACGGCTCTTCAGGGACATAATTGAGTCTGGGGAATCTGAGGGATTTGCTCATTTATGTCTACTATTTTTCCTGCTTTTCTAAGGATGGGGGTGGGGGGTCAGTGGTAAGAAAGGAAAGCTAATAAACCCACATTTGCAGGGATAAAAGGAAAGAGGGATGTGAGAGAGAAAGGTTAGCATTATTCATTCATGTTTGTATTGTTTTGTTTGTTACAGTAGTTATTTGTTAAAATACCAACATATATATCCATTAAAAATAATAGCAATATATATCCATTAAAAAATTAAGCTGTACAGAAGGGTACAAACTAAAAAGAAGCCATTCAATCATCCTAATCTCAAATGCTAGATATAAACCATTGCTAACTACCAACTCTCTCTCTTTTTTTCAAGGGTTTTATTTATTCATTTGAGAGCGAGAGAGAGCATGAGCTGGGGTAGGGGGAGAAGCAGAGGGAGAAGCAGACTCCCCGCTGAGCAGGGAAACAGATCCCAGGACTCGATCCCAGGACCTGGAGATCATGACCTGAACTGAAGGCAGAGGCTTAACCATCAGAGTCACCCAGGTGCCTCTTAACCCTTCTTTAATTTTTATAACGAACCAAACGTACATGGGATACGTGTGTATGCGTGCACACACTCAGACACACATATACATTTGACTCTCTTACAACTTGTTTTTAACGATTAACGATAATATAGTTCTAAGCCTTTCTAAATGTTCATGTATATAGCCAGGGACTGCAAGAACTTTGTGTACTTTCTGGAACATTTATAACTTTCCCACATTGGTTAACTTTGTCACTCCCTTGGCTGCTTCCTGTGGAAATCTTAGTAAAGCCCTTAAGAGGGGTTTTTTTTTTACAGATGAGTAAATAGAGGCTTAGGTGGGGAAGTGAAGTGACTCTCCAGGTCTGTGCCAAGAGTAGCAGGGAGCAGGGACACCTGGGTGGCTCAGTTGGTTAAGCAGCTGCCTTCGGCTCAGGTCATGATCCCAGCGTCCTGGGATTGAGTCCCACATCGGGCTCCTTGCTCGGCAGGGAGCCTGCTTCTCTCTCTGCCTCTGCCTGCCTCTCTGGCTACTTGTGCTCACTCTTGCTCCTCTCTCTCTGACAAATAAATAAATAAAATCTTAAAAAAAAAAAAAAAGAGTAGCAGGGAGCAGAGGGAGCACTGGCGTGGCTGAAATCCACTTCACCAGTCTTGGGGGAGAGGAACGTGCCACAAACCAGTGGGAGCAGCTGAAAAGAAGTGAGGAGGGCCTAAGGCTCTCCGGGCCCTTAGGCAAAGGGGAGGTATGCTGAGGTGGCCAGAACCCAAAGGAGAGCCCCTGAAATAGCCAGCAGGAAGTGTGGACCACCCATAGCAACTTCGCCTGTGGAAATTCCAGTCAGGCTCCTAATCGGAAAGCCCTTTTGCCCTCCTGTTCCATGACCCCATTCCTTTCAAACCAGATGGCTTTTTGGGATCTTGCTGGCACCAGGGCTGTGACATTCTTTTTTCAGCTTGAGGTGAAGGCAAGCTCCCAGAGGCAGTTCTTGGCAGTTTCCTGTATCTCCCACAGGCGCCCCACAGGCTCTCCTTGCTGCCATCTCCAGGAGTCCTGAAGGGGGCGCTCCAACGCCCCAGTTGTAAAGCTTCTGAGTCAAGGTTGGCAAAAGGGGAGAAAGGGAACGAACTCACTCTATGAAGTGTGTGCAGTGAGTCAAGCACAAGTCGGAGGATACCTTATATAACATCGCTTGTCACCCTCACAAGCCCAAGAAGTATTTAATTCCCCCATTTAATGGACGCGCAGACAGGCTCAGAAGGGTCGACTGATTTCCCCAGGCCACTCAAGTGACAGAAACCAGATTTAAAACTCAAGTGTGTGCCACCATGCCTTGCTGTTTCAGAGGACTTCCCAGCAGTCAGACTGTTTCTCCCAGACATCCAAAGACCCCACCGAGAGCTTCTGGGTTTTCTTTCTTTCTTTTTTTTTTTAATTTAAAGATTTTATTTATTTATTTTACAGAGAGAGTGAGCACAGGCAGACAGAATGGCAGGCAGAGGCAGAGGGAGAAGCAGGCTCCCGGCTGAGCAAGGAGCCCGATGTGGGACTCGATCCCAGGAGGTTGGGATCATGACCTGAGCCAAAGGCAGCTGCTCAACCAACTGAGCCACCCAGGCGTCCCGCTTCTGGGTTTTCTAATAGCTATGTTTTGAGCTAAGGCAGGGAGGAAAGACTGTAAAGAAAGTGGTATCATTCAAGTCTGAATAATGTCAGCTACTCCCTTCTCGGTTGACAGGGAAGTTAGGTTTAACCCGCTCACTGTGCTGAAGCCACTCTCCAGGTTCCTGGGGACTGCCTGTCTGCCTGACGTAGGAAGGACTCAGAGTGTCCCTCCACTCAGCCCTCCCTCCTCCTGAGACCTTGTGCCACAGGTATGGCCACTTGACCTAATCCCAGACTTGGATATGGAACCCTGTGCCTTACGAAGTCTTGCTCTGTACTCCGTGCTGGCTCCTTCTGTGTCCCCTAGGCGGTTAATATGAAAGGCTCTAATTCTGAGGTGAGCTCAGCCTGTGACGTCAGAAGTGAGGCCAATCTCTCCCTCTGTTCTTAGGCAATTTGCTAAGTTCTTCCTCTGTTTCATCAACCCCTAAATGGGGTTAATGCACGTAGATGCCTCCCCGGTCCATGGGAAGGGCTTACCGAGACGAGGCACCCAGAGCAGTGAACCCGGCAACTAGTCTCTGCAGGTCAGCTCTCAGCTGGTTTATGTTGTTGGGAGGACCTCAGGTGATGTTTGTCAAATGCAGACCTGAGCCACAGTACATGCTCAGAAATCTTACTTCCCTTCTCCCCAGTTCCACCCTGGCTGTCTTCCTGCCTGAGAAATGAGAAATTGACTCCTCTACTGTTCTTTCTTGTGGTCCGATTTGAGCTGTCCTGAAAGATAGTACAGAACTGTTAAAAATCACTGTCATCTATGTGAAGGTCGGGATCCTTTTTTCTCCAGAGTCCAAGGTCCTTCTTCCTTTTGATTCCCTGGACCTCTACTACTTAGCAGTAGGTCCTGGTCCTGGTCCAGGTCCCTAGCAGTACTCCCGTCTGCCTCCTCTCAGCCTGGAAGGAGGATGCCCTCTTCTCATCTTGTTTCTTGAGGGTCCAGGCCATCTACAGAGAGATGAACTGACCTTGGATTCTCGGGTGTCGGGAGTGAAATGTTCACAGACTTCCTTCATTATGTGTTTACAGGCCCCTCCATGACTGCACTCAACTCAAAATTTGTCTGGGCACCCCGGGGGGGTTGGGCGGGGTGGGCTGTGTTTCTAAGTGCTTGGCTTCCCTCGCTGTTCTGTATCTGGGCATTTCACAACACATCTTTCCTCACTTCCCTGGTAAACTGTAAACTCTGTTGTATTTATCAGCTTGTCATCTTGTCCTCCTAGCCATCCCTAGGAACTGGTGAACTTGCAGGGTTTGTTTTTTAAGTTAAAATGATGAACTACCAGGGTGCCTGGCTGGCTCAGTCAATAGAGCATGTGACTCTTGATCTTGGGGTTGTGAGTTCGAGCTCCATGTTGGGTGTAGAGATCACTTAAAAATAAAAATCTTATCAAAAAATGGATTACTGGGATGTGTGGGTGGCTCAATTGGTTGAGCAACTGCCTTTGGCTCAGGTCATGATCCTGGAGTCCCAGGATCGAGTCCCACATTGGGCTCCCTGCTCAGCGGGGAGTCTGCTTCTCCCGCTGACCTCTCTTATTTCATGCTCTCTCTCTCAAATAAATAAATAAAATCTTTAAAAAAATGAATTACCTCTGTGATTTTTTTTAAAGATTTTATTTATTTATTTGACAGAGAGAAATCACAAGTAGTCGGAGAGGCAGGCAGAGAGAGAGAGAGGGAAGCAGGCTCCCCGCTGAGCAGAGAGCCTGATGCGGAACTCGATCCCAGGACCCTGAGATCATGACCTGAGCCGAAGGCAGAGGCTTAACCCACTGAGCCACCCAGGCGCCCCTCTGTGATTTTTTTTAACCTTAGTGAACTTAACATAGGTGCTAGAAGGTGATGGAGGCTTTTTGCAGTGAACATGATGGTGATGACAATAAGATTATTGTTGATAATGGCATTAACAGTAATAAAGATTACTCAATGTCCCTGTATTCTTGTATTCATTATTTGCAAAATATTTTTACATCTATTTCATCCCATCCTTATATGAACTGGTAAACCGTTCAGATAATACCTGCATTTTGTAGATGATGCTCAGAAGAGGGAAGTGTTTACCTCGGTGTTTTGTTTGTTTGTTTTTAGAGAGAGAGAGTGCATGTGCTCACGAGGTGGGGGAGAAGGGCAAAGAGAGAATCTTAAGTAGGCTCTTTGCCCAGTGTGGAGCCCGATGTGGGGCTCCATCTCATGACCCTGAAATCATTACCTAGGTTGAAATCAAGAGTTGGATGCTTAACCGACTGAGATACCCAGGTGCCCCTAGATATTTCTTTTTTGAAACAGATTATTAGATATACTTAATGTACATTAAACTGCATATAGGTTAAATGTACACTTTGGCAAGTTTTGACATATGTACACATCATGAAACTGTCACCACAATTAAGACAATAGACATATCCATACTAGCCCCAAAGCTCCCTTGTGCCCTTTGGTAATTCCTTCTTATCTCCCCCACTGCCAAGCTACCATTGATCTGCCTTCCGTGACTAGAGATTAGTTTATAATTATAATATGTATGTATGATATGTACTTCTTTTTCTGGGGTAGGGGGAGGTATTTGGCTTCTTTTATTTAATGATTTTGAGATTCATTCATGCTACTGTGGTAATAATAGTTTGTTCATTACTATCACGTGTATTATCCTGTTATAATTCGTTTATCCATTCACCTGTTGACAGGCATTTGTATTGCTTTAAGTTTTCGGTTATTGCAAATTAAGCTGTTGTGAACATTTAGGTACAAATCTTTGTGTGGACATATGCCTTCATTCCTCTTGCATAAATAGCTAGCAGTAGAAGGATTCAGTTGTATTCTTAGTATTTTTAAATTGGCTATATTCCATATGATATTTGGGGTGTGTGTGTGTGTGTCTGTGTGTGCGCTATTCCCTGGCACTATGTATCAGTGATGGTAATTCTGGACTCACAGAATCATTTGGGAAGTTTGCCATCTTGTTTTGTTTGGAAAAATGTAACAAATCATTTTATTGATGGGTTTGATAAAAATTGGCTACAAAAGGATCTGGGCTTGACGCCATTGCGGAAGTTTTCAAATTCTTTCAATTTTTTTAATGGTAATTGGTCTATTAAGATTTTTCTTGGTGGGTCACCTCCAACAGTCCACTGGTGGCGCATTTATTTTAGTTGTCTCCCATCAAATTCTCCAATTTAGAATGAGTTTTTTAAAAAAATTTTATTTTTAAAGTAATGTCTACGTCCAATCAGGTGCTCAAACTCATAACTCCAGATCAAGAGTCACATGTTCTACTGACTGGGCCAGCCAAGTGCTCCTAGAATTAGAACAACTTGAGGAAGGAATTCTGGGCTATTCCTTTCTGTATTCCCCTGAAAGCCACATAATAATTAGTCATTCAGTGAAATAAACAAATATTGATGTTTATAGCTGCTATAACAAATACTCTCCAACAATTTGGTAGCCTAATTAAATAAAAATCTCTTTGTTATTCACATACAAATCTATTTCTTCTTTATATAACTGTCCATTGTGACTATCCCAGGTCAGTGGACGCCTTTCTACTAGAATGATTCAGGGACTAGGGCTCCTTCCACCTTGTGGCCTGGTCATTCCCTCTGCATTGAGCTGGCACTGGGGAGAAGAGAGGAAGGGGGAGGTTTTGTACTTTTAAATGTCTTGGTCTGGAAGTGATACTCATCGCTTCCACTCGTTTCCTTTGGTGAGTCACATGACCCACTCTATATGCAAGGGGCTGGGAATGTAGTTCCTGGCTGGGCATTTGCTGCCCAGCTGCAACTCTTACCATGAAGGGGCAGACAAGACTTTTTGGTGGACAGTTAACTGTCTCTTTCATAGGAGGCCACAAGGTTTTATTGCTGAGATTTTCACTGCTTTGCTCTGTGAGGTTTTTTTGGTGCCTGTGTTTGATGAATGGTTGTTTTCATGGCTGCCAAGAGCTGTTGAGTCAGAATGTAACTGCAGACATCCATTTCCTTGCTGTGTTTGTCTGGCAACTCACTGCCTCACAGCTGGGAATCTCATTACTCAAGAGCACTTCTTTCCCAGGTACAAGAACATAAAAATGTATTTATTGAACTCTTTTCAGAGCAATGGTGGTAAGCTATTAATCAAAAACTATGCTCAAATATTAAGGGTAAACACTAGAGAAAATGCAAATATTAAAGACAGTCTAAAAATACATACCAGTTAAATATTTATTAATTCATTCACTTTTTTAAAAAAAGATTTTATCTATTTATTTAACAGAGAGAGATCACAAGTAGGTAGAGAGGCAGGCAGAGAGAGAGAGGGGAAAGCAGGCTCAATCCCAGGACCCCGAGACCATGACCCGAGCCGAAAGCAGAGGCTTTAACCCACTGAGCCACCCAGGCGTCCCTCATTTACTTTTTAAAAAAATTTTTTCATAAAAAAAAAAATTTTTTTTTCATTTATTTATTTGGCAGACTGAGAGACAGCAAGAGAGGGAACACAAGCAGGGGGTGTGGGAGAGGGAGAAGCAGACTCCCCTCTGGGCTAGAGCCCAGGACCCTGGGACCATGACCTGAGCTGAAGGCAGATGCTAAATGCCAGAGCCATCCAGATGTGCGTCACTTAAAATTTCACACAATGTAACAAAAAGTCTCAGTTTTAAAGTGTACAAATCAGTGGTTTTAGTACATTCACAAAGTTGTGCAACCATCACCACTATCCAATTCCAGAATATTTCCATCATTCCAAAAAGAAACCCTGTACTTGCTAAAAGTTGCTCCCAATTCCTGCCCTTCCCCTGCGCCACCCCGCTCCCCCGCCCCCTGGCCCCCGGAGCTTGGCAAACATTGATCTACTTCCTGTTTCTACAGGTTTGTCTATTCTGGACATTTCAAATAAATAGACTCATACAGGGGCGCCTGGGTGGCTCAGTGGGTTAAGGCCTCTGCCTTCGGCTCAGGTCATGATCCCAGGGTCCTGGGATCGAGCCCCGCATGGGGCTCCCTGCTCAGCGGTGAGCCTGTTTCCTCCTCTATCTGCCTGCCTCTCTGCTTACTTGTGATCTCTGTCTGTCAAATAAATAAATTAAAAAAAAATCTTTAAAAAAAAATAAACTCATACAGCATGTGGCCTTTTTGGTTTCTTTCATGTGATATATTGTTTTCAATTTCATCGATGCAGTAGCACGTGTGAACACTTCATTCCCTTTTAGGGCTGTTTAATATTTCCCTGAATGGATATATTACACTTTGTTCATCCATCATTCTTTCATTAAAAAATTTCTAATTGTGGCGAAATACACATAACACCAAGTTTACCATCTTGACTATTTTTTAAGTGTACAGTTCAGTGGTATTAAAGTATGTTCACATTGTTGCACAACTATCTCTCCTCATTTTGCAAAATTGACAGTCTGTTTCCACTAAACAATAACCCCCCACTCTTCTCTGCCTCCAGGCCCTGGCGTCGGCTATTCCACTTTCTGTCTCCACGAATTTGACTACACCATCTCCACGAATTTGACTACACCGTCTCCACGAATTTGACTACACCTCATTAAAGTGGGACACCTGGGTGGCTCAGTTGGTTAAGCAGCTGCCTTTGGCTCAGGTCATGGTCCCGGCGTCCTGGGATCGAGTCCCACATCGGGCTCCTTGCTCTGCAGGGAGCCTGCTTCTCCCTCTGCCTCTGCCTGCCACTCTGTCTGCCTGTGCTTGCTCTCTCACCCTCTCTCTCTGATAAATAAATAAATAACATCTTAAAAAAAAAAAAGTGGAATGGTACAGTACTTGTCATTTTGTGACTGGCTTATTTCGCTCAGCATTCATGTCCTTAGGATTATTCATGTTGTAGCACATGTCAGAAGTTTCCTACTTTTTTTTTTTTTAAAGATTTTATTTATTTATTTGACAGAAAGAGATCACAAGTAGACAGAGAGGCAGGCAGAGAGATAGAGAGGGAAGCAGGTTCCCTGCTGAGCAGAGAGCAGGATGCGGGACTCGATCCCAGAACTCTGAGATCATGACCCGAGCCAAAGGCAGCAGCTTAACCCACTGATTCACCCAGGCGCTCCAGAAGTTTCTTACTTTTTAAGGCTGGATAGTTTATTGTATGTATATACCACATTTTCTTTATCCATTCATTCATTAATGGAAACGTGGGTTGCTTCCACATTTATGGCTATCGTGAGTAATTCTGCTATAAACATGGATGCATAAATAGCTCTTCAAGACCCTGCTTTCAGGGATGCCTTGGTGGCTCAGTTGGCTAAGCATCTGTCTTTGGCTCAGGTCATGATCCCAGGGTCCTGGAATTGAGTCCCACATCAGGCTATTTGCTCAGAAGGGAGCCTGCTTCTCCCTCTGCCTCCTGATTCCCCTCCTTGTGTGCTCTCTCTCTCTGACAGATAAATAAAATCTAAAAAAAAAAAAAAAAAAAAGACCCTGCTTTCAGTTCTTTTGGGTATATACCCAGAAGTGGCATTGCTGGATCATAAAATAATCCTGTATTTAATTTTTTGAGGACATGACATACTGTTTCCCTTAAAGGATGCACTATTTACATTCCCAACAACAGTGCACAAGGGGGCCAGTTTCTCCACGTCCTCACCAACTCTTGCTATTTTCTGTTTTATTTATTTATTTTAAAAGAAGCATTCATTGAATATTTACTATGCCAAAGCCCTATACTTGGCAGACACTGGGGCTGCCAATATTGTTAAATTGTAGTCTTCCTGCTCTCAGGAACAAAAGGAGATTCTAGAGATAGGTTGAAATGCAAAGTAATAGGTGCTTAGGGGCGCCTGGGTGGCTCAGTGGGTTAAGCCTCTGCCTTTGGCTCAGGTCACGATCTCAGGTCCTGCAATCCAGCTGCCCCCCCCCCCAATTGGGCTCTCTGCTTAGCAGGGAGCCTGCTTCCCCCTCTCCCTCCACCTGCCTCTCTGCCTACTAGTGATATCTCTCTCTGTCAAACAAACAAACAAAAGTAATAGGTGCTTAATAGGATCAGAGCTTTGTGTAAACACAAAGGAGGAAAGGAGGAATTATTTGGGTAAAGCTTCACAAAAGACTTGACATTCAAGCTGGGTGTTGAAAGGTGTGTGGGAGGAGGTCAGGTGGAGGAGGAAGGGTATTCTAAGCTTGCAGAGCAGCACCTAGTAGCTAGCCTTCAAGCTGGCCTCCAAGTTGGCCCCAGTGACTACCCCTGGTAGTCACACTCTTGTATGAGCCTCCCACTACACTTTGGGACATTGAATAGTTCCGATCTGTAAAACCAGTAGGATATTGTGCAAATGATGGTGTGTGACTTCTGAGGATATATCATAGAAGATCTTGTGGTTCCCTCTTGGATTTCTTGCTCCGGAGGAAGTCAGTCACCATGTCAAGAGGGCACTCAAGATGCCTTCTGAAGAGTGCCAAGTGAGGAGGAACTGAAACTTCCTCCCAGCCTAATACATAAGAATGCCAGCATTGGATTTGTCTGCTGTGTGAGGAAGCCACTGTGGAAGCCAATCCTCCAGCCCCATTAAACTTTCAGATGATGGCAGCTGTGGCCAACAGCTGACTGCAATCTCATGAAAGTTGGAGCCAAAGCTGCCCACGAAGCCGCCCTCCATTTCCTGACCAAACCACCCAAAAGCCAAACTCAATGTGACAAAATATAAATTATTATTGTTTTAACCCAGTAAGTTTTAAAATAATTTGTTACACAGAAAGATATAATGAATACAGCTTGAAGTGTGATGAAATCTGGTATGTGGTGGAAATGGTGACAGAAGAGACCACAGACAAACTCCAAGTTAAAAGGCGACTCGCCCAAGGTTTGAGTAAGAGTGGGTGAGGGAGCCATCTGGTGGAGGTGGATGTACTTAGACAGTCTCTTCTTTTCCCACACTTTTTTTTTGTTTTTCTTTCTTTCATTTATTATTATTTTTTTAAAAGATTTTATTTATTTATTTGAGAGAGAGGGTGAAAGAGAGCATGAGAGGGGAGAAGGTCAGAGGGAGAAGTGGATTCCCCATGGAGCTGGGAGTCTGATGTGGGACTTGATCCCAAAACTCCAGGATCATGACCTGAGCAAAAGGCAGCCGCTTACCCAACTGAGCCACCCAGGCGCCCCCCCCTTTTTTCCCAACTTCTTCCACCCAGCATTTCCCACAAGTGTTTCTCCAAGGGCCACAGTGAGGTTTATGAGTCTATCATGTGGGCCATACATACCCTTGCTTAGAGATGTAAAGACTAATCTTTAGGAAAATGTCAAGTTATTTGTTATCCTCTTTTACTATTTTATTTTCTCCTTCAGTCTCTTTCACTTACCAGTGACACTAGGATTTGAGGCGAAGAATGAAGACTCAGAATGCTGGAGAAGGGAAAGAAGGAACTGGGAGAACTTTATTATCCAAAATTCAGAGTTAGAGTCCCAAAAGCAGAGTCTAGCTGACCAGTGTGTAGTTACCAGGGGGAGCCTTTGTTCATTGATATTGGCCATAACTGTTGACCCTTTCTGGTCTTTAGAGCCTTCTTATATCCTCCAGAGTCCCCCCCCCCCAAGATAATGTCTAATTCTTGAATAATATCTCTCAATTGTAGAGCTGCCAGAAGAAAGAAACAATACTACTACTGACCCCAGGCAGCGTGAGGCCAGTGGTCCAGGACCACCCAACAAGGAATTGCAAAGAAACCAAAATTTGCCTTTGGAGTAAATTACTGATTTACTTAACTACCTGGGAAATTTCAGGTAGCTAAGATATTAAAGAAAAAAAAATCTTTCTATACTTCTAGACTAATCCTGAAGGAGAAGAGGCTGAGTCCAAGCAGACAAGCCTGGACCAGCAACAAGGCCAGGCCCATCTAAGAAGTAGGAGGATTTCCGACTATAGCTTAGTAGTCGGTGTGGGGATTCGGATCCGTCTTCATTCCAGCTGTTTGGAGGGGTAAATGATAACCTCCAGATGGGTCAGTCAGAGAAGGGGTACAGACATTCGACTCCTGCTTAGACGAATGTGTTGGATTTGAACCAAAGCGGTGACATGCACAGTCGTAAACCTCTTGCTCCGCAATCCCTCGCAAATCGTAGTCGCTCCTGGACCCAGTTGAATCTGGGTCGGGTAAGCGAGGAAAGAGGCGCAGGCGCACTGCTGAAGAGGGCGCTCACCTGTGCTAGAGCGGGCGGAGCTAAACGCTGGAGCAGGAGGCGGGGCGGGCGTAATGACGTCATGGACACGCCGCCGCAGAGCAATTCGCGTCCCGGAAGCGGCGGCGGCGGCGGGGGAGGCAGAGGAGGCTATCGGATTTGCTACTTCGGAGAGGCCCTTGGAAGAGGCGCGTCCTAGGGGTGGGGCGGGCCTGAGGAAACGCTCCGGGGCCTAGTGGCCTTTCCAGTGGTCCCTGGCCGTCCCCGCCCCTCCCCCAGCAGCCCTGCGACCGGGTAGGTGAAGTGCCACCCCTCCCGCCCCATCTCCGGGTCTCTGCCGACTGTGCGGAATTGGGCGCCTGGACGTCGCGGGGGCCGCCACCTGCTGGCCCAGCGACTTTGGGCGTGGCCTTCCTGGTCTGGGCCGCAGGGTCCGAGCCGGCTCCGTGGGCTGCAGAGGTGGTGGGGGCCTCTGCCAGCGCTGACCACCTTCACCCTCTCCAGGGCTTTTTACCTTGCACCCTCCCTGGATCCCAGGGTATTTGGGCTCCCAGTTGCCCCTTGGTCACATCCCCACCCCCAGTCCCCGTCAGGTCTTCGTCCACTGCGAGGGACTAGCTTATGCTGCTGTGTGTCAAGGTTCCGTCCGTTCGTCCCCGTTCCCCTCCTTTTCTTTTTAGGTTTTGGGGTAGGACTTTGAAATTAAGAAGAGGGTAAGGGTCCCCCCATCGGAGTGGGGAGGTGGAAACGGGGCCTTATGGAAGGAGGTGACTGCCCTGTGGGGTTCGAGGGAAAAGGGAGGGTAATGGGCAGGAATGGTCCAGGAAGTTGCTGGGAACAGAAAGGAGAAGGAAGCTTTAGAAGATGTGGTGGGGCAGGAGAAAGCATGGGAGTCCTAGAGGATGGACAGTTCATTCACTCATTCAGTGAGCATTAATTAACCTTCCACTGTGTGCAAAAGCAGTGGTAAATGGAAGACATAGTTTTTGACCTGGTGGAGCTCCAAGTTAAGAAACACAGACTGGCAAGAAAGCAAAAATTTTACTTTAGTGGAATAAATGCTGTTAGGGCAAGTGCATGATTGGGATCATTGGGGAGGGTCTCCCATTCCAGACTGGGGTGGTTGCCAAGATCCTCTCAGATCAAGGGAGCAGTGTTTCAGCAGTTACCTGAAGGGTGGGTAGGAATTAAGCAGGTCAAGAATAGGTGAAAATATTACAGGTCATCTTTTCTTTCTAGACATCAGACTGCCTCTTCCCAGCAGCCATAAGTACTCCGTCTTTATGGTTTCGACTCTTGATGGATCTCTGGGGAAAAGAACAGGAATTTTATATCTGGGCAATTCACTTTATCCTGCTGAATGTGTTTTCTCTCTGTGAAATGGGTATTTCACCTGTAACCCTTCCTACCTCACAGGTTTATTATAGGCACTACCTGTACTGATGTAAGTAGAAGGGTGGTGGGTACAGTGCAAATGTCAGGAATTATTATGGTTGCAGGATGCAGACTTCAGAGCGTGAGGGGAGTGGGCCAGAGGTGAGCCCCAGCGTGATGCCAGAGGCTCCCCTGGAGTCTCCATCTGCCCCTACCAAGTCCCCGGCGTTTGATCTTTTCAACTTGGTCCTGTCCTACAAGAGGCTGGAGATATACCTGGAACCCCTGAAGGATGCAGGTGACGGTGTCCGGTACTTGCTCAGGTAACAGACTTCGCAGAGTTGCTCTGACCATCTAGACCTTCTGCTTTCCTGCTCCATAGTTGTGCTGAGCGTTTAGGCAGTTGCTGGGCTATCCTTTCTGCCCTAGAGAGGAGTGGTTCTGGGAAGTCCATTGGTTCCCTGGGTTGATTCCAGACCCACCTCGGGAAAGGCAGGGCCCTGGGAACCGTATGGTCTTTCACCAGTTTCTGCTATGTCGTTCAGTAAGCTCATACCTCAGGACTGCTAACTAGCCTCGAACATTAGGCCTTCTAAATCTTTTTTATTTTTATTTTTTTTAAAGATTTTATTTATTATTTATTTGACAGACAGAGACCGAAAGTAGGCAGAGAGGCAAGCAGAGAGAGAGGAAGGGAAGCAGACACCCTGCTGAGCAGAGAGCCCAATGCGGGGCTTGATCCCAGGACCCCGGGATCATGACCTGAGCCAAAGGGAAGGAGGCGACTGCCCTGTGGGGTTCGAGGGAAATAAATAAATAAATAAAATCTTTTTTAAAAAAGAAAAATAAAATAAAAGGGGTTCTGAAGGGAACAAGAAAAAGGTAAGGCCTTTAACCCACTGAGCCACCCAGGCGCCCCAGGCCTTCTAAATCTTAAAGGAGCCCCCCCCCTTTTTTTTCTCCTTCTCTCTCAGTACTAGCATAATTAATATTAAAATTAGTTTGTAATTTTGAACATACTAAATACAAATACCTGTGAATAAGCAGGTACCCCTTTCGCTAATTTAGGATTGTGGAGCTCCAAATTTTTCTTCTTATTTTGCTTTGATTTTCATCCTCTATGATTCCTTTTTTCTCTTTTCAGCTCACTCTATTTCTTATCTTAAACAATTTTAATTACAGATACATGCTATTCTACTCCCTAAATGCTTCAGTTTATTTCTAAATAATAAGGGCTTTTTTTTTTTAATGAGAAAAAGCAATATCACACCTAATAAAGTTAACAGTAATTTCTTGATAGCATCTTATACCCAGTTCTGATTTTCTCAGTTGTCCCAAGAATGTCATGTTTTGGCCAAATCAGATTCCAATCCAGGGCTGCATTCTATGTGGTTATTATGTCCTTTAAGTCTTTTTCAATCTAAAATGGTTTCCTTTTCATGATAGTGACTTGCTGGAGACGGAGCTGACGGTCCTGGAGAATTTCCTATTTTGATTTGCTGGTAGCTTCCTCATGGTGCAAATTAGAAGTTAGATTTAAAGGTTGGATCATATTCAAGTGAAACTCCCTCCCCCACAAAAGTCATGTGTTCCTAATATAGGGAGCCACGTAAAATCTGGTTGTCCTACAGAGCAACCCTTCATAACTTAGAACCTGTGAGTGGGGCTAATTTAGGGCTCACTGAACCTCTTGAAACTACATGTAAAACTTGGTATGTGCACACATGTTTATTTCTAAGGGAGAAGCTTCTAGTTTTCATCAAGCTCTCTAGTCCTCTGAGAGAGGTAAGAGATAGGGTGAGTGGAGTAGGTATCTCTAAGAGTACTATTGAATATCATTCTTACCTCAGTCTGGAAATAGTGGGAGGTTTATTTTTTAACTCTCTGAACAAGGCCTTACCTTTTTCTTGTTCCCTTCAGAACCCCTTTTATTTTATTTTTCTTTTTTAAAAAAGATTTTATTTATTTATTTATTTGACAGATAGTGATCACAAGTTGGCAGAGGCAGGCAGAGAGAGAGGAGGAAGCAGGCTCCCTGCTGAGCAGAGAGGCGGAGGCTTTAACCCACTGAGCCACCCAGGCGCCCCCAGAATCCCTTTTATTTATGGCTTTAGGCTAGAGGTGAGCTAGTTTATATTTCATAGCAATATTCTCTACCATTAGATCACTGTCTCCTTGGTACAAGGAATAGGGGACATGATGGTATGAGAGGCTTGATTTATAATCCCACCATGACCATATAGCTGAAATGAATTTTAGTTTTTCTTAGTGGAGGGGATGGGCCCTGGGGTTTTCTGCTGTGCACACACGCAGGTGTATGTGCATGTATGTGTATTTTACTCTTTTGTGGCAAAGCACAGAAGTTTAATACAGCCTGCCCCTTCACCTTTTCTAACACTGGTCTCTTAGTGCTTCTTGGCACTCGTATGTTCGGGTTTTTCCGTTTTATGAAATTAGAAATCTGAGGGTGTGGTGTGATTCATTAAAGCTGGATGGAGGGGGAAGGGCATTTGGCCTAAAGAGCCCCCAGGAGCTTGTGGTTCTGCGCCACTGGTCTGTGAAAATGGCTGTCAGATTAGTTTGTGCTTTTGATTGTTCTTTTCTTAGTAAAGAGGATTTGACTTTCAAGAGGGACCTAATCTTGAGCTTTGTCTGATAGTATGAAGCCTAGAGCTGCAGTAGATTTTTAGCAGACTCCTCAGTTCTGGGATCAGCTACTCTAGTAGGTGGATCTCTGTGACCAAAGTGTCAGTAAAGACATGAGAAAGAATGGGAGAGGCTTTATAGTGTAAGTGACTTGAGTGGCTGTATGATGTTTTTATTTCTGAAATGGAGTTGGCTTTAGACCAGATTTTTAATTTGCTCTTATGCTTATAGCTGCCACTAGTTGGTTCTGAGGCCTAATTAGGGTGGCATAGTGGGGGATGCTGGGTTTCCAGAGGAAGGCAGACAGAGGTCATTTCATTCTCTTACTAATAACTTTTATGAAAAAATAAAAGGGGCACCTAGATGGCTCAGCTGGTTAAGTGCCTGGCTCTTGATTTTGGCTCAGGTCATGATCTCAGGGTCGTGAGATCAAGCCCCGTGTTGGCTCAGTCCATGCTCAGAGGGGTGTCTGCTTGAGATTCTCCCTTTCCCTCTCCCTCTGCTCTTCCACGCCCTCCTTCCCCCACAAAAAAATAGAAGCACGTAAATCAGTGAACCTCGTTTAGCAACTGAAATACCTCAATCACAGCAAAAGAAAATACATTGAAGTTCTGAATACATTGCTTGCCAGCAACAAACCTGTTTATTTCTCTTTGACTCTCCCTCAGTTGGTTGACCTTATAAATGCTACACTGCTGGGTTTTGTTTTTTTTTTTTTTTAAGATTTTATTTATTTGACAGTGAGAGAGGGAACACAAGCAGGGGGATTGGGTGAGGGAGAAGCAGGCTTACTTCTGAGGAGGGAGCCCGATGTGGGGCTCGATCCCAGGACCCTGGGACTGTGACCTGAGCTGAAGGCAGACGCTTGACAACTGAGCCACCCAGGCACCGCTACACTGCTGTTTAGAATTTAGGCATCCATGCTTTCATTGTTACATCTTTGCTCCTTTCCCCCTATTAAATGTCCTTTATCAGGGATGAAGCCAGCAGAATTTGCTTGTCCTCAGCAACTCAAGTCTCTGGTCTTCTTCCTTTCCTCTTTGGGGGCTTCTGCATTGCTATTTGGTGGGGGTGTGTGGGAGGGTGCTGGTTCTGCATATGCTTCCAGATGTTCCAGTTCACTTAGGGCATGTCTGCTGAAAGAATGCTATACCCCGGTTTCAATTTCTTTTTTGATCTATTAGAACAAAATCTTCATTATCTTTTCTCCTTTTGGATTGCCATGTTAAAATCTCAAAATTTCAGAAATAAGTGAAGTCACAAACGTGGTCACATAAATCCTTCACATTCTGTTCTTTTGATTTCTGTATTAGATGAATCTTGCACAGCGAGTATATATATGTTCCTGTGAAGTTGTACAAAGAATAAATGAACATTTTCAAGAAGAAAGTTCATCATTGTCACCTCTTAAAGAGACCAGAACATTACAAAACACAGTTAAACAGTATTTTTTTTTTTTAAAGATTTTATTTTATTTATTTGACAGAGAGAAATCACAAGTAGACAGAGAGGCAGGCAGAGAGAGAGAGGGAAGCAGGCTCCCTGCTGAGCAGAGAGCCCGATGCGGGACTCGATCCCAGGACCCTGAGATCATGACCTGAGCCGAAGGCAGCGGCTTAACCCACTGAGCCACCCAGGCGCCCCCACAGTTAAACAGTATTAACTGGGTTTCTTAACAGGTATTTTATAAATTTTTCTCCTTCTGGGAGAAAGTTCCTTAGGTCTTCTAGTTCTGAGAGGATATCTTTTCTTGTCCCGGGGCCTAATGGGTGACCTTAACTCCTCTCCCAGTTCCCTATCCACGTGAGTGGACACTTTTCATTTTTCCTTGACACTCAGAGCTCCAGGCTCCCTCCTCTTGATGACCCACCCATGATGGCCGTCTCCTCCTCCCACCCTCTCACGCCCAAATTGGAGGAGTGGCCATCTTCAGTGACCAGGACTTTCTTGTGTTGTAGGTGGCAGACGCCTTTGTGTTCCTTGCTGACCTGTCTGGGCCTCAACGTCTTGTTCCTCACTTTGAATGAGGGTAAGAACTGATTCCAGGGGATTTTTGTGAATGAACGTGGGAAGGAATTCCAAGAAGTGGCCCCTTGTCTTGCCATGGAGTTGGCCTCCTTCCCTGTCTGCTTGATGTCAGAAAACTGGCTCTGGAGCGACACACTCTGGGCTAGAATCCTGGCTGGATTGTTGAGGTGGCACGTTCTTTAATCTGTTTGTCAAGGCCTAATTTTCCTCATCTCTAAAGGGAGGATAATAATAGTGCTTTCCTCAGAGAGTAGTTGTGAGGAACGAGGTAGCCTGTATATTACATTTAGCACGGCGCCTGACACAGAGTAAGGACCCGGTGTATTGTAGCTATTATTATTGTTTCCTTCTTGACTGAATGCTGGTGTTTTAACCTTTTTCCATTTTTATTTCCAAGCTGATTCCAGGGTCAGTGAGGGCATGACATGTGGTGAAGGTGCCAGGGAGGTGAATGGTTAAGAGATTTTTGCCACATCCATTGATTTCCTCTGGCTCAGCTGGTGAGCCTGGAGGGGGCTGCTGAGCAGTCACCAGCTCTGAGGGGTCTGTGGCATGAAGGCTTTGAGGTAGATGTGTGGACAGGTGGGTGGCTCTAGAGATCTTGGGTAGTGATGTCTCCTGGGGACTGTTTGTGACAAGATATACCAGGACCCAGGCCTTTTTCTTTTTGAACTGACAAGTGGCTGCAGAAAAAGCTAAACCCCTGGGGGGAGATGTGTAAAAGGCCTGAGACAGAGTCTTCTGAGGAACTGGGTCCTTTATTCATGTATTCATTCTAATGTCAAACTTGAATTTCTCAAGTGTCTCCTTTGTTTCCTATGGAGATGCGGATTCAGTGGGTTGAAAACCCAGTTTTTACATAAGATCTCCATTATCTGTTTGTCCAATGACAGATACTTAACTAGCATTTACTGTGTGCCCAGTGCTCTGTTAGCTTGCTTTGGGGATACCATGCTACATGGAAGAAGGTCTTTCTTTGGATTTTCTCTCAGCCTCCCCATTTCTCAGTCCACAGTGGTGTGTCTGTGGTATTCTAAAAGCCAAACGAAAGGCTTCCAATCTGCCCCGGTGGCCCAAAAGGTCAGAATGTCAGTCACAGGGATCTGTTAACAGCCAGACTCCAGGAAGGAGCCCCCTACTGTGTGCTCGCGTAGATTTGTTAATGTTAAAAAACAAAAAGAAAAGGAGTCTGGGGCTATCATAGTGACCAAACTGCATGGAGTCCCAGCCTTCAAGATCCTTTTTATGGAGGAGAAAGCAACTATGGCTATAATCAATCAGTCATGTGGTGAAAAATTTTGTGAGGGAAAATAAAGCTGGGTTAAAGGCTTGGAGAGTGAGCAGGGGAGACACTCTTTCACCTGAGGTGATCAGGGAAGGTCTCTTGGACAGAGCCCTGGCGGAGGTAAGGGAGCGAGTATGTGGGCCTCTGGTGGACAGAGGCCCCCGGTCCTTGCTCCTCATTTACCTGCAGTGTTATTGATCCGTAGGCGCATGGTACTCCGTGGGTGCCCTAATGATTTCAGTGCCTGCCCTTCTGGGCTACCTTCAGGAGGTTTGCCGGGCACGGCTGCCTGAGTCAGAGTTGATGCGGAGGAAGTATCACAGCGTGAGGCAGGAGGACCTCCAGAAAGTTCGCCTGTCTCGCCCCGAGGCTGTGGCCGAGGTGAAGAGCTTGTGAGTATGGAAGGGGCCGGGGCAGTGGGAGATGGTCACAGTGGCAGCGGCCACCACACTGAGTGCTTGCATTGTATGAGGCGGTCTTTCCTCTCATCTGTCGGGTTCTTTCCTCTCATCTTTTGAACAGCTCTGGGAGGTAGCTACTGTTAGTATCCTCCATTTATGGATGAAGAAAAGCTTGCATGGCGAAAAGGGGACCAAGCAGGAATGAGAATCCAGATCTAGCTGATTTCACTACAACCTGTGTTCTTTCCACTAGAGAGACAGTTCTGGGTCTTAACGGAGCGTATGCATGCATGAGCCACGGCCAGGGTTCAAATTCCAGCCCTCCATTTACCGGCTGTGTGGCAACCTGTGGCATCTCTGTGCCTCGGGTTCCTCACCTGTTAAATGGCATAATAGTAGGCTTGCCTCATAGGTGGTTGTGAAGACTGAATGAGTGTCCGGTACCCAGGAAGTTTCTGATAAGGGTTAGTCATCGTCACTACACTATCCGGAAGCTTCCTAAATGTGACAGAGCTGGTACTTCCGAAGAGCCACGTTAAGACCATTGAATAACATTAACCATAGCAACTGCAAAGCTTCAAAAAAAAAGTTAAAAACAAAACGGAGGCCTGGGCCTGGACCCTGTCTGAGTCCATTTTCTGGAGTGGGGTCTGGGTGTCTGGTTTTTAATACCCCCCCCTCTTTTTTTTTTTTTTAAATAAATGACTTTAAACTCAAGTAAGAGTTGCAAGAATAATACTCCCAGACGCCCTGTGCCCAGCTAGAACAGTGATTACATTTGCCACATTGGCTTCCTCTGTTGCTTTTCTCTTGCATATTACTTTTTTTCCTTCCGAACCATTGAAAGTAAGTGCAGACATCATGCCTATTTACTCCAAATACTTCTTTCCTAAGGACAAGACTTTCTCTTATGTATTTATAATTGTATAATTAAAATTAGGAAATTTTACATGGCTAACATCAGCATTCTTGCAATTATCTAATAGGTAGTTAATAATCAGATTTTACCAATAGTATTAATAAGGTTTTTTATATACATTTACCTTCATCCAGAATCCAGCCCCAAGTCCTACATTACATTTAGTTTTTATGTCTTCTTAGTCTTCTGTAACCTGGAATAGTTTCCTTAGTCTTTGTTTCTCATGACCTTGACACTTTTAGATATGATGAGCTTATTATTGTGTAGAATTTCCCTCAGTTTGGGGTTGTTTGGCTCCTTATGATTAGGTGGAGGTTTTGCCTTTTTGCAGGAATATGACAAGCAATGTGTTGTCAGTGTATTGTATCAGGAGGCATATGATGTCAGTCTGTCCCATTAAGGGAGATGCTGAATTTGGTTGTTTGGTTAAGGTTTCTCTGTTGTAAAATGGCCATTGTTGGGTCTTGTCTTTAATACTTTATTACTGTGATAGTTGCGAAGGTGATTTTCTAATTGGCATTTTTAGCCAGCATCTGCTCTAAGAAAGAGCTCTTCCGTCTTATCAGTATTAACTTGAGATTCTTAATTTTATTTAATAGGTTGTAATCCATTATTGTCATTATTTTGATCTCAGATTGTCTTAGGTTTGACATAGGAGCTCTTTTGAACTGGCTTCTATGTTCTTTTGATATGTCCCATCCTTTTTTTTTTTTTTAAAGATTTATTTATTTATTAGAGAGTGTGGGAGCACATGCGCATGGGGGTGGGAAGGTGGGGGTGGAGGGGCAGAGGGAGAGAGAGAATCTTTTTTTTTTTTTTTAAGATTTTATTTGTTTATTTCACAGACAGAGATCACAAGTAGCCAGAGAGGCAGGCAGAGAGAGGGAAGCAGGCTCCCTGCTGAGCAGAGAGCCCAGTGCAGGACTCTGAGATCCCAGGACCCTGAGATCATAGCATGAGCTGAAGGCAGAGGCTTAACCCATTGAGCCATCCAGGCAGCCCAGAGAGAGAAAATCTTTTTTTTTTTTTTTTTAAAGATTTTATTTATTTATTTGATAGAGAGAGATCACAAGTAGATGGAGAGGCAGGCAGAGAGAGAGAGAGAGAGAGAGAGAGAGATGGAAGCAGGCTCCCTGCTGAGCAGAGAGCCCGATGCAGGACTCGATCCCAGACCCTGAGATCATGACCTGAGCCGAAGGCAGCGGCTTAACTCACTGAGCCACCCAGGCGCCCCTGGAGAGAGAAAATCTTAAGCAGATGTCCTGCTGAGCACGGAGCTTGATGCGGGGCTTGGTCCCATAACTCTGAGATCATGACCTGAGCCAAAATCAAGAGTTGGGTGCTCAACCGCCGGAGCCACCCATCATTTCTGAGCGCATGTAATATCCTGAGTCATCTTACACTTGCGCTGCCCCCACTCTGGAATGAGCCATTTCTCCACCGGGCCTTTCAGAAACCAAGATCTGGGTGCAGCATGCATTCATTACTTCTGGGGGTGGATCCATTTAAAAAAACCTCTCCAGGTGAGTCTGCTTTACAGCCCAGGTGGAGATACAGTGCTCTCTCCTGCCATTTATCCTACAGCTATAGCATGTCTATCTGTGAGGGGGGTTCCCTGCTCCTCATTGTCTCTCAGCCTGGGGAAGTTAAACAGCTGGCCCTACCCCAGCAGCTAGGAAAAGACCCAAGCAGGAACATTTGTCCTGTTTGCATCTCTGTAGGGGTTCCAAAAGGGGGCCTGAAACGTACGCAGTTTCTTCTGAGCTCTCTGCCCCTCCTTTGGGTTTGAAGAGACCAGCTGTCCCTGGCTAGCTATGCCCGTGAGGTCCTAGCTCCTGTGGTTCCGAGCTCTGGCTCACGGCAGTGCCCTGTGCCCACAGCCTGATCCAGCTGGAGGCCTTCCTGAGCCGCCTGTGCCACACCTGTGAGGCCGCCTACCGTGTGCTGCACTGGGAGAACCCCACCGCATCCTCACAGTGAGTGGACGCCGCTCCCCCCACCGCTGCCCTGCAGGGATTTGTCAGGGCAGGGAGCTTCTGCTCCCCTTGCTCAGCGGGGAGAGCCTCTGAGGCTCTTGTGTGTAGGCCTGCCTGTGAACTTGTGGGCTGGGATGTACTGCTTTTGTTTAGTCACCTTTTAGGTGTGGTAAAAATATTTTGAGAGTAGAAATGTAACTCACCATGTAATCTCACCCACTCGTTTGATTAGCAGATGTCATGTTTATGAAGTGTGCCCGTTGCCGAGTGGCTGTGTTCCAGAGTGATTTCCTTCTGATCTTAGGAGTTTCTGACACTGTGGTTCCTCTCTTTCGTTGCAGGTTCTATGGGGCTCTTCTGGGCACAGTTTGCATGCTTTATCTGCTGCCCCTGTGCTGGGTCCTTGCCCTTTTAAACAGCACGCTCTTTCTGGGGAATGTGGAGTTCTTCCGAGGTAAGCCTCGGACAGCTTGGACATCTCAGCAGAGGCTCAGGCTCTGGGGGCTAGGTTAGGCTCCCGGGTTTGTCGGGCCCTCCAGCTAATCATCGTTTGCTGTGCCTTCCACAAGGGGGCAGCACCACACCAGGGTAGTTTCTGGGAGGGCTCCTGGGCTCTGCATCTGAGATGTCAGGGGGCATCCAGGGGAGGCTGCTACTGTGGGGGGTCCTTCTCCCTTTCCAAGACTGGTGAATCCCTACTTATGTGATGTGGTGGCTTCTGGGAGATGAGGGAGGGATGTTTTCCCAGTGTTACCATCCGCATCCTGGGATGCAGCCACCTGGAGGGGCTACTTCGAGTGATCCCGGAGTTCTAGTCTGCCGTCTAGCTTCTAAAGCGGGGAGGCAGTCTGGAGAGGCCCTGAGCCACAGAAGCCCGGGTTTGCACACGTGTTTGGTTGATTGCTGTATTTGTTTGCCTTCCTGTAGTTGGGTGATTAGTTACTGAAGCCGTAATTCATCCAACACAGTGCATTTAATCCCTCTGTAGCCGTCTAATGGGGTGGGTGGGGTAGCCCTGTTCTGCTTATGAGGCTCAGGTTAGGTGATCTGTTCAGAGTTAGGAGGGTGACTTTCTTGCAGCTGAGAGCAGGCTGGTGCAAGAGGCCAGCTACCTGTAGAAGGGGGGATCCCCAGAGCACCACTCATTCCATCCTGTTTATGCCCCCCACTCTGTTTTTGCCCTGGGCAGTGGTGTCTGAGTACAGGGCACGTCTGCAGCAGCGGCTGAACCCCAAGCAGAAAGACAGTGTTTTTGAGAGCCCGGTACTGCTGGAGGCTGGAGAAAAGTGTGCTGTGCGGGACTGCACACCTGCACCCACGCCCACAGAGGTGAGCACCCCCCACCAGAGGGTAGAGCCTCCTGAAGGCAGCGGATGGCGCTTTCTGGTTCCCAACTTGTTCATGCCCCGGAGTTCCTGGCCTCTTCACAGTTCCTGCTGCTTCCCTGGCCTCCTTTTCTCAGAAATGTTTAATAATGATAAGCATAATGATAACAGCTACTGCTTGCTTTGTTGAATGCTTACTCTGCTGATGTAAGGACTTTAGAGGTACTACTGGGTGAGGTGTAGGTTGCTTCTGAGAATGAGAGGGTTTGCTGCTGCATGGGAGAAGGCTGAGGCCCAGAGTGCTTGTGCCAGTGTTGGGGGGGAGGCAGGACTCAGACCAGGCCCTGTGGTTCTAGCACCTGAGCTGTGCAGCCACCGTGGGGCCATCTGTGGTCTTGGGCCCAGGTCCCTGTCCCTCTAGGTCAGAGAGGGCCCTCCTTCTTTCTCGCATGTGTGCCATCTCCCCTGGGGCAGGAATGGATGTTTTAGGGAACCTGGGTGTTGGCTCCAGGGAGCTGGTGGCCTCTGCCTTGGGGGCAGGGCTCCCCTCTCCTTCTGTAATAGTCTCTCTTCCCAGGACCTCACGCCCGGCAGTGTGGAGGAGGCTGAGGAGGCTGAGCCCGATGAGGAGTTCAAAGATGCGATTGAGGTGGGTGGCCCTTCCCTACCACTCTCTACTGATCAGGCGGGAAGCCAGCTGGTCTGGAGCTGGGTGGCTTCTAACATCCCAAATCCAGGTTTTTCAGTTCTCTTTATCCAGATGAGAAGCCAGAACTTGTGAGCTAGAGCTCGCTGGATGAAAGGGTACCTCTGAGCTTCCTTCCGTTCTCTGACTGACCTACTCCTCTGTCATGCGTGCTTAGGGCAAGGATGGCTCTGGAAGCCTCTGGGAAGTACCCTGTATCGGGGGCTGGATCATTTACCAGCTAAGCTGGAGACTCTGGGCTTGGTGTCTTGGTTGTGGGGCAGGCAGACTTGGGGAGGGCACTGGCCCAGGTCTTTCACTGCTCTTATGCAGAATGAGATTCGAAAGATGTCTCTTTGGCGGGGTAGACTAGGGGGGAAGCTGGAGAAAGTGGTTGCAGGCCAAGGGCTAGGTCAGAATCTTCCCGATTTTAAGACAGTGATTCAAACTGGTAGTTGCAGAAGCATTTTATTTGGCATCCAAGATTTAAAAACATTTACAAATGGATAGATTTCAGTGATGAGTCTGGATTTTCAGTTTCTCTGAACAGTCAGCAGCTCTGGTAGTCCCAAGTGTGCAGTGGTCAGTGTGGCTGAGGAGTGACTGTCCCCTTTCCCTGCCCCCACCCTCCTTGTCCCCGGTCACTGAGTGCCTATGTGGTGGCTGTTGTCACAGCTGTGCTGTTGCATTTCCATAGAGCAGGACGTCATTTCCCTATCTCTGTAAAGGGGTCTTGTGCATTGCCCCGGGCCTGTGATTTACCCTAGCCCACTTCCCTCTCACCTCAGCCTCACCCACATCCGCATTTACATTTTCAGCTGCTTAATGATTTCTCCCAGACTTGAGTATGCCACTGTAGACTGTGCATCTCGGGGCGGTGGTGGAGGGAGTGAGGACAGCCAGGGCCTTCGGGCTCTTTTGTTCCTGACCCACAGTAGCGAACACATTTTACATCTTGGCCTAGTTCACACTTATGTCTGCAAAATGTGTAAAACTTAAATGGAGCAAAAGTTTTCTGAAAATACATTTTAAGGGATATTTTCTGTTCTATTGAAATCATGAGCTACTTTTAGTGAATTATCTCACCCAGTTTGAGAAACCGTAGTACCCAGCTTCTCTCAAGCTGATGTGATGCTGGGCTCCTCCGCCGGGGGCCTCTGTGGACGTCATCCTCTGTGGTGCGCTCAGACAGAACTCAGGGGCACTTCTATATTTCCCTTGGCCTGTGGGACCCCTCCTGGTGGCGTCCTTCCTGCTGTCTACCTCTGTTTTCTCTCCTTCTCCCGCACACCTTGGGAGGCAGGAGACTCACTTGGTGGTGCTGGTAAGTAGGAGCCTTGGTGAGGCGGGCAGGGACTGGGCAGGGGGAGGCTGACCGAGCCGGCTGGCCCCATGCTTCGTGGGGTATGCTGTGCTGGGGGCCTCTGCACGTGGCTCCCGGAGCCCTGCCACGAGGTGGGCAGGACTGGAAGCAGCTGTTCCCACAGGAGGATGACGAAGGTGCCCCATGTCCAGTGGAAGACGAGCTGGTCCTACAGGACAACGGGTTTCTGAGCAAGAATGAGGTACTGCGCAGCAAGGTGTCCCGGCTCACGGAGCGGCTTCGCAAACGCTGCCCTTCCAACAACTTCGGTACGGCCAGGCCTGAGGAAGGGGGCTGCGTGGGTGTCGTGGGGCCAGAGTTTGGGAACTGTGGGTACTGGTTTGTGATGAGAGTAAGGAGTAACGCCATGTGCCCGGGCCCCGGGGAGGGTAGCAGACAAACAGTGGCACTGCCAAGGGGGTGAGTCTGCATTCCTTCTTGTTCCTCTATCCTCCTTGAACGTTAACTTGAAGGAAGTTGAGGCGCTCTGTTCCAGAAACGCCACTCCAGGATTGGAGAGTGGTGTCATCCTGAGGCAGAGGCCCAGAAGGCAGTGTGGCAGGATGGCTGAGAACAAGATGTAGCATCTGACTGCCCCGGGGTAAATCTCAGCTCTTCTGGGTGTCCTTGAGCAAACGATATAACCTCTCTGTGCCTCAGGTTCCCGTTCTAAGAAATGGCAGTAATACCAGTTCTTATCTCATGGGGTTCTTGGAGGTCTCTAATTTGGTGATGCTTATTAAGTGGTAGCACAGTGCTGGCTGGGTCACAGTAAGTTGCTTAGTAAGGGGGGTGTGAACATGAGGGGTCCTGGTCCGTCCCGCAGGTGCCTAGCAGCTTGTCTGGATCTTTCCTGTCCGGCATGAAACAAGTTGAAGCAAAAAGTATCTTCCTTTGCACATGATAGAATCCCAAGGTCCCTTCTCCTCAGCCAAGTTTGTGGACTGATCAGTCCTTATTTTACTGGGAGGGTCAGGGTGGCTCAAGGAAGGCAGCTTTGGAGAAAGGTAGACATGGCTATTAGCATGGTGGGAAACCCGGCTCAGACCGGGAGAGCAGTTGCTGAGCCAGATAAAGTTCTGGCTGAAGAGAGCAGGTGACTTGGGGGTCATGCTGGTCTGGAGGAAGAGCCTTGCTTGTGCTTGGTGTTGGCCTCCAGGAGGATGGGGCGGCTATGCTGTTCATTTCGGTGGGAGTGAGTTCTAGAGTCTGCATCCTGGGAGAAGCCCTGGGGTTCTTTTGAGGAATTTGGCCCAGGGCATCCAGGGGCCTGCCTTCCTGCCCCTGTGGCACCAGGGCCCTTGTTCTCCAGGATTAGAGGTCCTGGGCATGCTTTTTCTTTCTGCTCTGTGAGTGCACCCCAGTCATTTCCAGTTCCCTTTTGTTTGTGGTGATCACAGACTTCTCCGGGGCACTGTGTTCAGTGCACTTGCATGTACACGGTCTCATCTAGTCCAGATGGTAGATGCAATAGGGACAGGCAGTTCTTAGGGGCTTAGGAGCATCTGGGTTCCAGAAGTTCCAAGTGACACTATGCAAGAATCGTATTCTTGCTGTAGCATATGATTCATCCATGTGTATGAATTTTAAGTCAAGGCCTTTAGACGTTCTCATTTGCAGGTGAGTAACCTCAGGTGAGAAAAAGTGATTTGCTTTATGTCTTCAGCCAGTTAATGGTCGAGCTATGACTCAAATCCAAGCCATTTGATGTGGCTCCTGTGTTCTTGTATTTTTTTCCTCACTCATAATGCTCCCTTTGCCTTAGTGTCTGAAGTCCTCTGGTTTTATGTCTTATTTTATTTTATTTTTTAAAAGATTTTATTTATTCATCAGATAGAGATCACAAGTAGGCAGAGAGGCAGGTGAGGGAGGTGGGGAAGCAGGCTCCCTGCTGAGCAGAGAGCCCGATTCGGGATCCCAGGACCCTGGGATCATGACCTGAGCCAAAGTCAGAGGCTTTAATCCACTGAGCCACCCAGGCGTCCCTATGTCTTATTTTAATACTTGGTTTTTGGTTCAGGTAATCCCAGCAGGGTTGGGTAAAGGCCTTTCAGGTTCACATGAGGCTGGCAAGGGCAGAAAATGCTGCTTTTTTGGTAAGCCTCTCTTAATTCCCATTCTTTAAGACTGCTCGATGTCCTCTTCCTGAGATGTTCTCAGACTCCTTGCTGTGAGGGCAGGTGCAGCAGCTCTGCTCCTGGGTCTGGCTCCCACAGGCTAGGGGGAGGTGAGCCACATTCAGGGCAACTCCATTCTGGCTGCCCGTGGAGGGCGGGGACAGGGACAGACGAGGACAGGCTGCTCAGGGGCTTCTTTGTGGCCCTGCTCTGTCCCAGAGGCTCTTTGACCATTACCCTGGCAGGGCCCACGAAATCTTAGGCTCCTTCCTGCTCCCGTGGCATCATTACATGGTGAGTCAGGCCTTTTGCTGAGGGTGGGGGCAGGGAGAGTTGGTAGGTGTTGGAAGGGAACAGGGCTGCTCTCCTCCATATACCTGTTTTGAGCTGGTGTCAGCATCCTAAGCCCTCCTTGGCTTAGGCTTGTGCAGTGAGTACATGTTGGTTTCACCAGACCACATGGCTGCCCTGGGATCCTTGGCCCTGATGTTCCATCCTGGACTTGGGCCTGAGTGTCAGTCTTTGAGTGGCTCCAATCCTCTGCCCCGTGCCTTTGTCCCCTTTGCTAAGGAGAAGCAGAGATGGATTGCTTCATTTTTTAAAAGATTTATTTAGTGGGGCACCTGGGTGGCGCAGTTAGTTAAGTGTTTCAGTTGATTAAGTGCTGGTCATAATCTCAGGGTCCTGGGATCGAGCCCTGCATTGGGGTCCCTGCTTGGTAGGGAGTCTGCTTCTCCCTCTCCCTCTGCCTACCCCATCCCCACTCATGTTCTCGCTCTCAAGTATATAAATAAAACCTAAAATAGAAAATATTTATTTATTTATTTTTAAAAGATTTTATTTATTTATTTGACAGAGAGACACGGTGAGAGCAAGAACACAAACAGGGAGGGTGGGAGAGGGAAAGCAGGCTTCCCATTGAGCAGGGAGCCTGACAGGGCATGGGGAGGGGGCTTAATCCCAGGACACTGGGATCATGATCTGAGCTGAAGGCAGATGCTTAACAACTGAGCCACGCAGGTGCCCTGATTTTTTTTTTATTTATTTGAAAGAGGGAGAGGCTTGATCTCACGACCCATGAAATCATGACCTGAGCCTAAACCAAGAGTCAGACACTTAACTGCTTGAGCTGCCCGGGTACCCCAAGGTGGGTTGCTTTGCCCACATTCTTTGTGTGGGGGACAAAGTTTTAGAGTAGCCTGATTGCTGGTTTGGCATCAGGGCAGCAGCCCCTGCTATGCTGTCCAGAGGCCAGGAGCTAACTGGCAGCAATGGCATTCACTTTACATGCCTTGGCCTCAGGCTTCTCCTTGTTCTAGCTTGGGTGGACCCATCTTTCCTTAAACACAGGGAGTGTCCTGTAGCAAGGGCTGCAGGAGGTTCTGGTGGGACAGGAAGGGACCACATGTAGCTGTCAATATACCTCTGGGCCTTTGCTTGAAGGTGAGGCCCGGGGCTCCATACCTGGCCACACAGGTAGTTCAAGAGGCCTAGTGGTGCTTCCTGAAGCTCCTAATTGCTCTGGCCAGGTTGCAGGAGGCCTTTGGGCCTCAGGTTGTATACACGTACTCCAGTAGCCTTATTATCCACTCCCAGGTCTTTTCAGGACCCAGCTCAGCTTCCTTCTGGGCCCACAGTCCCAGGGCTAGGCTCTGTATCCCCTTTCGGGAGCATCTTCATGCCCACCGTGGACCCCCAGGCTTTCTCCCCTGCTGCTTGCATGGAGATTTTTGCCTCAGACCATAGCCTGGGTTCCTGGGGATAGCCCTTGGAACCTTTCTTGGTCTCTTCAGGGTTTGCTTTTGTTCCCTGGAGCTTGGTGAAGCCATCAGACACAGTGCGGCCTTTCCTCTCTGAGGCCTCAGTTTGCCTCTGCCTTTTGGTTCCCTTCATTCACTGGCACGTGCCCCCTTCTGTAGACTGTGTCTTTGCTGTAGGCCACCTTTTCCGTATGTAATTTTCCTGGGAGCATGGGTGGGTGGTGAGCACAGCGGCCTCTGAAAGAACTGTTGGTTGGTTCCCTCTCTGCCTGTCCTTCCTCTTCTTGCACCCCTTGCCTCCTCCCATGCACTTGCTAAGCTGTTGTTGACTCTAATGGCATGGTCTGGAAACTTGAGCATCATGTGGGTGGTGGTTTGGGTGGAATCTCTTGTGGCCCTTCCCTGCTCCGTCCTGCCCACCACTCAGTGTCTGTGCCCCTGCCCTGCACGTTGTCTTGGAAGGTGCCTGATTCTGAGCTCCTCTCCCGGAATCTTCAGATGACAGGAAGCAGGAGTCTGGGGTGCTAGGCATTTCTGCATTACCTGTGGGCAGACTATTTGTTAAGAGACACTTAGGAGAGGGTCGTGTCAGGCAGGTTTCATCTGAGCTCATTGGATCTGCCTTCTCTGAAGGATACCTGTCAGGTCCCCCCCAGCTTGGTGTGATTTCAGATTCTGCAGGATGCTTTTCGATTTTGGTGGGACCTGTAGGTGGGGCCTCTAAGTCCTGGGAGGGCTCATGAACCGGCAGCTGTGTATAGGGGACATGGATTCTCAGGGACCATCGGAATTTTCCTTCTGTTTTCGTTTTCTTTTCCTTTTTTTTTTTTAAATTTTATTTATTTATTTGAGAGAGAGTGAAAGCAAGAGAGATCACAGAGTGAGAGGGAGAAGTAGACTTGCCACTGAGTGGAGAGCCTGATGTGGGACTCGATCCCAGCACCCTGAGATCAGGACCTAAGCCGAAGGCAGACACTTAACCAACTGAGCCACCCAGGCACCTGGGCATTTCCTTCTTAGTTTGAGTCCCTTTCTGTCTCCAGATCTGGACTTTGCTCCCTTTTTTTTTAAAAATTGAAGATTTAATTTATTTATTTTAGAGAGAGAGCATGAGAGAGAGAGATCACAAGTGGGAGGGAGGGGTAGAGAGAGAAGCAGACTCCCCACTGAGCAAGGAGACCGAAGTGGGACTCCATCCCAGGACTGTGGGATCATAACCTGAGCTGAAGGCAGCTGCTTAACAGACTGAGCTCCCTGGTGCCCCGGACTTTGCTCCCTTGCTCACTGCTCCCAGCTATGGTGTCTGGGCTGGGCTGCCATTCTGAGTGGTCCCATTTAGAAGAGCCAGGAGCAGGGGAGAGTCGAGAGCCCTGGGCTAGGTCAAGGCTGAACTGCTGCCTCTGTTTGTCAGGGAACTGCACGGGCTGCTCGGCCACCTTCTCAGTGCTGAAGAAGAGGGTGAGTCTCTCTGAGGATATGTGTGTGGGGATTTGGGATGAGAAGCAGGGGAGTGAGTGGTGGGGAGTCATTGGGCCACATTGGGCCTGGGGTCTGAGGTTTGCTCAGGTGAGCGGGGATCTGCTGTCCCTGTGCCCACACCTTCACCAGTCTTCCACTGGATGTCATGTTTGTTCTCTCCTGCCCCACTTGGGCACCTCCCCATTCCTATGATAGTCCCAGGTTCCTTGGGTGAGATCAGTTGATGGGAGGGAGGGGGACTCTGGGTGTGGGTGACACATCTGATACTGACCATGGCTCTTTGCAGCGGAGCTGCAGTAACTGTGGAAACAGCTTCTGCTCTCGGTGCTGCTCCTTCAAGGTGCCCAAGTCCTCCATGGGGGCCACAGGTGAGTGGGGCAGGCGGCCAGGGGTCAGGGCATTGGGAGGGCTTGGCTGGTTCCTGCATCTTCCAAGGGCTGCTGCAGTGTGGAAAAGGAGCAAGGCGCCAATGAGAAGGCAGGGGGACTAGGGATCCTGTCTTCCCTGGAGAAACATCTCCACTGTCCTTTAACAAACAAAACACCAAAGTATTTTATGTGTGCTAAAGAATATATTTAATGTATTTAAATTATTAGACATAATACTGAATATCTGTGGCTGCTTCGCTGAAGTTAAAAAACTGCAGTAGCCGCCCCCCACCCAGGCTCCCCAGCACCGCCCTGCCTTCCCCAGAGGAAACCACTGTGCTGAATTTTGTTCTTTTACTCATAAACTCGGTAACACTTTTAACAAAATGAAAAAGCAGTACAGACTCACTGTAAGCAAAAGATACAGATAAAGGAAGGGATTCATGTGCACGAGGGTAAATGCGGACACACATGCAGGGTCTACAAGTAGTGGGAGCATGTTCTGCACACTGCCTCTAATGTGCTGTAATCTGAAATTGAGGCTTTTCTGGTTTTCTCTCTGGTCATGCAAGTAGCATATGCTCATTCTAGACGATTTGGAGATTATCATACAGAAGAAGAAGGAAGAAAAAAGTAATCCATAATCTTACTACCTAGGGATAACCACTGTTAAAACATATTGGAAAATTTTCTTCTGGTATTTTATTTAAAGAACTTTTTAGTGGTGTTTTGTTGGTGCCAAAATCATTTCTAATGCAGGGCACCTGGGGGAGAGGCCTGCTGTTGCTGTGGTCACTCCTAAAGTCCCCATTCCCCATGGAAAGTGGAGTCTGAGGGGAGGCTAGGGAGCTGGGTTAGCGAGGATGTGGGCTGGGTGGTGGGTGGCTTGTGTGGGACATTGGGGGTTGGGAAGTGGTAGTAGTATTGGGGGTCATGAACCAAAGGACATGAGGAAGCGTCTCACCAAGTTCTTCCTCCTTTTCAGCCCCCGAAGCCCAGAGAGAGACTGTGTTTGTGTGTGCCTCGTGTAACCAGACCTTGAGCAAGTGAGAAGAGGGACTGGGGTCTAAAGTGGGCGTCGGTCCCTGGGACCAGCAGCAGACCTCACTCTCCTATCCCTAGCCCCATGTGGTGTATGCTGGGCAAATGTGGCCTGAACGCTAGGTAGGCTTCCCTTCCCTCTCCTTGCTGTCTCCAGCTGGGTTCTGGAGCTGCTTCCCCCTCTTGCGAACGGCTAGTAAATGGCAGTTCTCAAAACCCAGAGGTTAGAGGAGTCCCTGGAGGGCCCGGCGTGTTTGCCCTCCTCTGTCCTGTGCTGAATTAGTGGACTCAGAGCTGGGCGGGGAATATAAACTAGAGGGCAGTAGTGAGCTAGGCCTGGTCTCTAGGGGTTTCTGAGCATCAGGCGTTTCTCCACACCTCACAATTCTAGGAGACCACAGATCAGAGATGGGGAGAAGAGATTCTGCTTTTGCTGTTCCTGGGCCAGTCCCTTGGCCTCTGAGAGCCTGCAGAAGGGCTTAGGCATGGCATGGCCCAACTCTGCTGTTTGAATGTCCCTTCAGGCATCAGCATCTCATTGTTTATCCACCAGAAGGTGTATGGCCAGAGCTAGTAAGACCAAAAGTCCCAGAAACAGGGTTGAAGTTTCCATGTTCTCCCAGAGGAGGCCGTATCTAGGAGGGCCTGTCAGAATCCTTTAGTATTAAGTGGAGCAAAACATAGGGAACCCCCAGCAGCTCAAAGGACATCAGACTCACCTTGCAGAGACCTTGACTTGCAGAGTCTCAGCCCACATATTACCCTGGTGACATTCCACTGGGTAGATGCCAGGTGTTCAGATCACTCTTACTTCTCCTGCTCAAAGCCTCAGGTACCCCTCCTCTGGCCCAGAGTTATGTTTTGCCTCCCTGGCCCCTTGTCCCATGGAGTGTGAGACAGGCAGGGAGAGCAGAGGTCCTGAAGCCCTTGACCCTTGGGGGCCTGGGAAGTGTAGGATCCCTCTGGGCTAGGTCCTTGATTCTGATGCTGTTCCTCAGCAGGACAGTCTCACTTAGGGATGAAGGCCACCTGAAGTCCCCATCTTCTCTTCAATAATTTAATGTTCACTTCTGGACTGTTAGGGCACCAGCGTCTCTCCCTAAGCCTTGAGCTGGCTCGGGCATCCTTTCTGTCCCCTGGAGTTGCTCTGCCTTTTTGAAGTATTTATTTATTTATTGCATGGTTCCTGGGAACATGTGCCCCAAGGAATGGGATGGAGAGGAGGGGGTGCTTCTGTCCCAGGATGCCTCCCTGGAGTCATGGGCTGCTGGGGACCCAGGACCCATAGGAGGCTGAGCAGGTGTCCGAGGAGGCAGGCTGGGGAGACAAGACTGCCCCAGGCTAGCTTTCTGGGGCTACTTAGGGCTGGGCAGCTAGGGTCTTGTGACAGACCAGGGAGGGGCAAGTCCCTGGGGAACCAGGCAGGCCTTGGTGTACCCCCTTCCTTGGGCTCCTTTGTTAACAGATGAGAGTTAAATACTCTGTGCTTTATTTACACTGGAGAGGAACAAAAAAGATCTCTGTGTATATGGAGAATTGTCAATAAAAAGGCCCTCAAGCTTCTGACGTTTTTGTCCTGGTCCTTGCGCTAACCCTCTCTGTGAGGCTAGAGAGCCAGACTTGCCCTGGGCTGAGTTTGCAGGCCTGCGCTGTGCCTGTAGGACAGGGCTGGAGGGGGTGTGGAGGCTGATGTCCGAGGGTCTGCAGGGGGGGTGGGGGGTGGAGCTCTGTGCCTCATGCAGGCGGGGCTCAGCACGTGTTTGTCCTGTTTGTCGGATTGACTTGAGTCTCTGTCTTGTGACCAGATTGTGAGCAGTTGGGGGTTAGGACCAGGACTAGTCAAACACTAAGCAGTACAGGCTTTAGAACGGAAGGATTTTAGCTAATCCTTCTTAGAAAGCAAAAAAGGATCGGCGCTCTAGAGGCTGAGAGCCAGCCAGAAGAGGATTGGCTGTGAGACAGGGCAGATAAGCGGTTCTCTGAAAGCAGAGTTTGTGGGGTGTGTACTGGGTGCGAGGCACAGTGGTGAGTGCTTTATACACATCATTTTATTTATGTCTAATCATGGTCCTATGAGGTAGGCACTATTCACCCCCATTTTATAGATGAGGACACTGAGGCCAAGGGAAGCTGAGTAGGGGCAGTGAAAGGTTTGGCAAGGTACTTTGCAGACTAGAGCTGGCTGTGAGCCATGTCTTCCAGACGGAGCGCTGGGGCAGCGAGGACGGCAGGAGAGACCTTGCATCAGAGCTGAGGTTAGGTCACAGCCGTGTTCTTATGGCCACATGCCCGCACAGCTCGCAGAGGCGGTGGCCTGGTCCAGATGGGACTTCTAATATGGGGGAGCCCCAGCAGCCCCAAGGGGCCTCGAGAGACAGGGAAGCTGGCAGGACCTTTTCTTGGCAGTTTTTACAGAAGACAATGTTCTCTTGAAAAAGTATCAAAGTGGCCTCAGCAGCCTGGGTCCAGAGGAACAGTAAAGACATTGGAGGAAGTGGGGCCTTGGAACCAAAGGACAGCAGCGATGGTGCAGGCCCAAGGGAGAGGCAGCTGGGGCGGCACAGGCGCTTTTGTGCATGGCACATGTCCTGGGTGGCTCAGCTGGAAGGCTGCTCAGAAGTCGTCCAGGCCAGCCCCTCACTTTGGGAAGGACAGCACATCCATTTGAAGAGGCATCTTCCCCACGGTGTCAGAGGGAGCGCCTTCTTCAGAGCAGGAGCAGCCTGTGTTAGCCAGGGCCAGTCTGTTGGCAGTCAGAAGTAGGCACTGCTGTGGCAAGTCCCATACTTGGCCTTCCTCTGCCATCAGTGGCAGCTACGCTGGAGTGAATTGCCACGGGGCTTTGCCCCCAGGCCTTTCTGTGCTACTTTCCTCTGTAAAGTGCATGATACTGATCTGTACCTTACAGGGCTGCTGTGAGGAGTTCCTGAGACCATCCACTCCAGGCATGGAGCACGGGCCCTGGGGCACAGGAAGTGATTTTCAAAGGCCAGCCTGTTCCTGCCATTCTGGCAATCTGACTGTCCCAGATGGCCTAGAACAATTTTTGGTTTATGTGTTTTTAAACCAGAGGCTAATCTTAGATTATTATTCAGGAAAGAATCTGAGGCCAGAGTGTAGTTTGAAAAAGCAGAGACAATACTGTTTTATTTTGGGGAAAAACAAAAATGATGCTTAATGTTGGTGAAGTAGTCTGGGGCACGAGTAGCCTTTGGGACACAGGCTACCAGGGCTCGGGGAGTACAGGTTTTATCGTGGGGTCTTGGATGGGTCTTCACACCGAAAGGAAGCCAGAGGGCCACCTCTTTGTCCCATTGCAGTGTGTGTGAGGGCCTCAGTGAGAGCAGGCTGGGGAATGGCAACTTGCAGGTGCAGGTACCACCGAGAAAATGAAGCTGTGGAGGGTGGATTGTGTCTTGCAGCTGGCGGGGGTCCACAGTTTGGAGAGGACTGGATGTGTGGTGGCTGAGACGGCAGACTGCTCATAATAGAATTGGATGCCTGATTTAAAAGATGCCTCCAGTTTGTTCTTTGGCACCCATTGGGAGGAATAGTAGCTGGGTTGTGCTCCAGCTCTGGTCCCCACTGGGACAGACTTGGGACACAGCCAGCACCCAACAGCCTGGCTTACGTTGATTGATCTTTTTGTGGTTTGGTAGGGATGGGGGCAATCTGTGGTGAGCCCTGGCAGACTTTGAATTGGTTTCGGGGGTCTTCAGGATTTGTAGCCGTCGATCTCCTGGCCCTCAGGGTTAAAGCCCAACGAAGCTTCATTTTCATGCCCTTGTCTTCATGGAACCTTCCTGGCACCACTTTTGAGAGGTCCTGGCTCCAGCATCTATCTTGTAGCTGGTGGCAGGCTCTGAGATCATGATAACACCTACTTTACTTTACTTTACTTTTCTTTTATGTATCTTGGATGTTCTTTATTAATTTCTGGAAAAGATTTTATTTATTTGTCAGAGAGTAAGAGACGAAGAACAGGAACAGGGAGAGCTGCAGACAGAGGGAGAAGCAGGACCCACGCTCAGCAAGGAGCCCAATGCAGTACTTGATCCCAGGACCCTGGATCATGACCTGAGCTGAAGGCAGAGGCTTAACCGACTGAGCAGCCCAGGCATCCCAACACCTACATGCTGAGCTTGTCATTCTTTTTTAAACCTCAAGACATTCCCAAAAGCTAGGTTCTGTTATTAAGTCCATTTCACTGATGAGTAAAACAAAGGCCTGGAGAGGTTAAGTAATCTGCCCAAGGTCATGTAGCTAGTAAGCCATGGAACTGGGGTGTGAATTGTGCCACAGGTGCTTGAAGAGGCATTATCAGAGAAACTTTGGGTGAACATACAATCCTGGCTCACTCCCCTCTGTTCTGCCTTGCCCACACCAGTTCCAGGATCTTCTGACCCACTGAGCTAACAGGAGTGGCCTGCCCATCCCAAGCCCTAGCAAAGTGGGCTCAGCGTCCAGAGGAACAGAGACAGCCTTGTGGCAGGAGCTCCCCCGCCCCAGCACCACCCCCCTTGGTTGGGTCTGTTTCAACACCCCAGAGCAGCACATTCCATTCTCTGGCACAGCTGGGGGTTGGGGATTCCGGATTCCCCTGGCTGCTTGCTCTCTTCAGGGCCCCAGCAGAGCTTGCTGTCTGGGCTGGGATACTGGGTCCCAGCCACATACATTCCAGCAGCAACCACCCCCCACGTTGGATTTCCCAAAGAGTGAACTTTAGCCAGGATTACAGCCGACTAAACAGTTGTGGGTTGTGAGCTTCCTTTGTGGGCCTCAAGAGCCTGGATGCATAAGGAGGAGGGGTGGTGGGGTCAGGGGTGGGCTGCTTTGGGGCAGGAGCAAAGCCGCAGTCAGAGGCTGGCTCCTCTGTTGCTGTCAGGGCCCCTGGAGTGGGACCTGAGCAGGGCTCGCAGAAATCTTCCTGTGAGGCAGGGTGGCTGAGGCTTTGCTGTCTGTCCTTCCCCCACGCCCCTGGGTTGAGAACCTGGGGTCAAGTCCTAGTACCACTACATGGACCACTACTGTGTACTCTGAAGCGTGTCCTTTAGTAAGCTCACGAACCTCTCTGGTCCTCAGCCTCCTTCTCCTTAAAACGGGGATAGTAATGCTTACCTCTGAGGGCTGTTGGCAGCTTGAATTAGAATATCAGTGAGGGGCACCTGGGTAGCTCATTGGTTGAGCGTCCAGCTCTTGATTTCAGCTCAGGTCAATGTGATCTCAGGATTGTGAGACTGAGCCCCGTGTCAGGCTGTGTGCTCAGCATACAATCTGCTTGAGGATCCTTTCTCTCCCTCTGCTCCTCCCCTCTCATAGGGGTGCGCTTGCTTGCTCTATCTTCCCTATCTCCCCCCCCACCCCCGCCCTGGTAAAATAAATAAACAAAATCTTTAAAAAGAAAAAAATAAGAATCCCAGAGTGCTTGGAATAGTGCCTGCCACCCAGCATGGGCTTGGAATTTATTATGTCTTCTCCCTGCTGTTGGCTTACATACCCCTTGGGGAGGGGTGTATTTTTTGTTGTTGTTGTTTTTTCCCCCTTTTTTTTTTTTTAAGATTTTTATTTATTTATTTGACAGAGATCACAAGTAGGCAGAGAGGCAGAGAGAGAGGGGGAAGCAGGCGCCTTACTGAGCAGAGAGCCCAATGTGGGGCTTGATCCCAGGACCCCAAGATCATGACCTGAGCCTAAGGCAGAGGCTTTAACACACTGAGCCACCCAGGCGCCCGGAGGAGTGTATTTTCTGAAGTAAAACGCCAAGTGTAGGCTCTGTCCTGAAAGTAACAACTCTGGGTTTTAATGAGATGTTCCTACCTCTTCCTGCCTTCCTGCCAGTAGGTTTCTTAGTTAATAAATCAGTTAGGAATGTACTGTTATGTATGGGCACCATGCTAGCCAGGTCAAGGCCTTTGGTTAATAAAAATACCAGTTACCATTTAATGAATATCTTCTAAATGCTGGGCACTGGTTTGAGGAACTTGTCATATATTATTCCCACTTAACACTCAGCCAGCCTGTGAAATAGACATTATTCCATCATTTAGTAGTTGGGCAGTGTTCCCAATGTCACATGGTCACCAAGTCACAGGATTGGAACCCAAAACTGGGCTCTACTACCTCTCTTCAACCTGATCCAGGGTACTTCTTCTTCTTCTTCTTCTTTTTTTTTTTAAATTTAAGATTTATTTATTTTTTAGAGTGGGGAGAGGGGCAGAGACAGAGGGAAGCAGACTCCCAGCTGAGTGTGGAGCCCTATGCGGGACTCAGTCTCATGACCATGAGATCATGACCTGAGCCGAAATGAAAAGTCGGATGCTTAACTGACTGAGCCATGTAGGCACCCCAGATCCTGAGTATTTAGCAGCCTGCCCCAAATCCTTCCTGTTCTTTATCAGAACTCTGATTTTGTACCCAACTGAAACACCTGACTTCCTCTGCCTCCTCGCACCTGGGGTTGGCCATGTGACTTAGTTCTGGCCGGGGAGCTAAACATGGAAATCTACCAGGTGGGACTTGTTGGGAAATTACTGTTTTCCTGATCAAAAGGGCCAGAGGCAGCTGCCATGCTGTGTTTGCTCCCCTTCTCTGCCTTGCTGCCTGGCATGTGGTTAGAAGTGAGGAGGAGGAGGCACTGTTTGTAACCAAGAGAACAGAAGCCGTCTCCTGGCACAGCAGGAAGACAGAATGAGCCTGGGACACGGACCTCACACCTGTCTGTCTCTAGCCGTCTGGTGTGCAGAAGCCCCACTGTTTCTTGGAGTTTCTGTCAGATGTAGTCATTCGCTGACACACAGCCCAGATGCTCGCTGGACAGCGGCAGCTGTCTGTTTCCAGACCAGCCAGGAGGGAGTGTGTTGTGGCTGAAGGAAATGAAGGGTGGGCTCAGGCCTTGTGGGGCTTCCCCTCCTTTTGGGGAGGATTCTTCTTGGTCCCAGGAAGAGATTGCTGGGGGTTCTGACAGCAGATGTAGGGGACAGAGCCGATGTACAGAGCAGAGCCGGACCCCTGTGTTGGGGGTGGCCGAGGACTGTCTTACTGGGGCTTCCCGGGATGGGTGAGGGGAGCCCCTCCCCTGCCTGCTCCATCTCGCTGGCTGCCAGCACCTGACAGAGCTCAGTATTGTGCTCCCGCCAGAAGTAGCTGGAGTCCTGTCTGTTCAGTGGAAAAATAATCCCTGGTCCTGGTTGACCATAGAAGTGTCCATAAATATTTGGTCGGGGTAGGAGGCTGGGAGACAAGGGGCAGATTCAGGGAGCTGTGGGCTGGGCAGGCTTGGGGTGAGGGTGGGTGGCGGTGGCTTCCTCAGAGTTGAGGAGAAACAAGCAGGCCTCTGCTGCTCCTGACCTGTGGCGAGGCCACCTGACTGCCCAGGGAGGAGATTTATGGGCAGGCTGTCAGACCACCTGTTAGCTCACCCTGGCCCCACAGCAGAATGGGGGCCCTTTGGCCTTCCTCATTTCTCTGTGGCATCGTGCTTCTCTGAGAGCCCTGGAAGCCAAATCCTCGTAAGAGAACGCAGTTGCGCTGTGTTGGAGGAGCAGGAAGCCCTGCCTGGGCTGGGCAACCGGATCCTCACTGGTGAGGAAAGCTGCTCTGGGGGCATCCCCAGCCCCCTGCCCTGGATACGTCTGCCGTGTCCCTCAGTGTCTGCCGTGTCCCTCAGCATCTGCTGACAAACCCCCAGGGTCTCTTTCCAAAGGCTGGATGTTTGAGTGGCAGGAACCTGTTGCCTCCATTTTAGGCCTTCTGCCCTCCCTGCCCCATTCAGCTCCAGGCGCAGCACCATCTGCTCCGAGTTCGCTGAAGAAGCCCTTAGTCGTCATAGGCACTGCTTCCTGCATGTAGGACCGAGACCCAGCCTGAGGTCACCCCAGCAACCACCCCCCCCACCGCCGCCGCTGCCTCAGCTATTGGCTCATCTAGATCGCGGTCTTCAACGCAGGCTGCATACCACCCCGGGGAGCACCTAGAGATTCAGATTTCTGAGCACCCTCAAGAGATTCCAAGTTAGTTGTTGCAAAGTAGGGCCTCCTATGTGGCAAGATTCTCTAGATGATTTGAAGATTTATGTGTTAAAATGCGGATTCGGATACAGTAGGTGTGGGGTGGGGCCCGAGCTTTTAAGTGTTTTCTCCCTGGCTCCCAGGGGTTCCTGCCCCTCTGGTTCCTGTGGCCCAGGTCTACACCGTTATCCCCGCAGGTCAGGACTGGTGCCCAGGGGCAGTCTGAGTGCCGAAGGGGTAGGAGGTGACACCGCTAGACCCTTGGCTCTTCAGAGTAGTTCCCTGTGGTGCAGCCTTCTTGGGATCTGAGGAGGAGGCAGGGTCAGGGACATGCTGTGGGACTGTGGGAGCCCTTTGGCCATGGGAGAAGGCTGGGGATCTTGGTGTCTCTCTTCCTCTTCAGGAACAAGAGGACGGTCCTCTCCATTTGTCACAGTGATGGGGATGAGAAGGGTGATCATCACTCTGTGCTCTCAGGGGATCTTACGAGAATAGGGGCATTGTTCTTTGGCAGGTATTTTTGTGTGGATGGGCTATGGGCTATGACAAGGAATCTCTTTCTAAAAGTCCCTTCTGAACCTTCCTCTCCCCACCTTTGGGGCCAGCTGACAAAGAAATAACCTAGTCAAAACCAACTTGTTTTTTTTTTTTTTTTCCTTCATTTAATTAAAAACTTAAAAAAATTAGAAACTGAGCCTTGCCTGCATCAGGTCTAGTGCCTGTGGCCTTGCAGTGGTGGCGATAATTTAATCATCATCAGGGTAATGGGGACATGCAGAGGCTGAGGGATGAACCCTAAAAAACGGCCTCTGGGAGGGAGTCCGGGCTGGACCTGTCTCCAGTCTAGCAGGGAAGGGATGGGGAAGGTGGGGAGCTGTGGCTGGAGGGCACTGTGGCCCTAATGCCTCTCCTTTGGGGGACTATGATGACACGAGTGGGCAATGGGGGTAGGGAGCTGTCCCACAGATAGGTCAGCCTAGTACTGAGACTTTCCTCTTGAAGGCAAGGCCTCACCACCGTCAGAGGGGAGCTGACACCAGGGTCTGTTCAGGAAACTGTCTCCTTGGGCTGCTCAGAGCCCCTCAGAGCTTCCCTCGCTCTCTTCCACTCTTTCTGAAACGCTGGGGTTCCTTCCCAAATGAGAAAGCCCTCCTCCAAAGAGAAGAAGGCCCCAGGGGCCCCAGAACCCCTCAGTCACCGACAGCTCAGGCTCCATGCCCATTCCTTAGGGCCTGTGCTGGTAACGACTGCATGAAACCACTCAGGCAGGGGCTGGGTCAGCCTGGGAATAGGCGTGAGGCCAAGTGGGCAGGAAGGGAGTGTGCCCCCTGGGGTGGGGAGAGGGCAAGGCGCAGCCGGCTAGGTGGGGCAAGGAGCAGCGGCCTTCAGTGGGGTTCAGCGGCCCCGTAGAAGAAGGGGTAGTAGAGGGAGCAGGGGTAGGAGAACATGAATTTGACTGCGAACTTCATCTCCTTATTCTTCTTGTCCCAGCGGTAGACGGCCATGAGCAGCAGCTGCCCGTCCACCTTGCGGCCCATGACCAGGAAGCTGCCGGCCAGGCTGTCCAGCTGCGGGCAGGGGCAGCTGGCGCCATTCTTCATGTGCAACATCAGCCGCTTGGTGTCCTTCCGCTTCAGGGGGCCTGGCTTGAGCAGCTTCTTCTTTTTCTGGGCTCCAATCAGCTTCCGGTCCCCATTCTCTATCTTGATCTCCTTGATGCGCATTTTAACCACTGTGTGTGTGCAGAGAGGGTAGACGGAGGGGCAGGGTGAGGATGGGTGGGTTCGCTCAGGCTGCTCTCAGGCCCCCAGTGGGTGCCTGTGCCTGAAGTTCCGCACCTGGGCCTCGGGGAGGTGGACTTCATGATCCCTGGGCTAACTTCCAGATGGGATTTCTGGCTCTGTGTGTGTGTGTGTATGTAGTCATGGTGGGTGGACTGGTAAATGTTTGACAGCTGGCTCTGGGGAGGGGTCCTGCTCTGTAGCACAGGCTGGTTTCCATGAGGTCTGTGCCCTGCCACTGGGGCCCACCGCATCATGGGGTGCTGGATTGAGCAGTGTGCACTTGACCAGATCTTGCTGGTGTGAACACACCACTGTGACCTTTGTGAGACTGTATGGTACGGGTGGGAGTGTGGTGTCTGGGGCTGTGTGTCTGATATTGGACAGTATGTCTATGGTGTGTCTGCAGGGTGGGGGAGGGGGAGATGTTTGAAGGCAAGAGGGTGGTCGGGGTGACCATCCAGGGTACACACGGTGGCTGTAGAGAGCTTAACACAGTTAGGGGTTGGGAGTCTGGAACTTGGGCAGGTCACTTAGGCTCATCTCCCACTTCTTCACGCCCCTGGACCCCCATCTCTGTGAGCAGCCAGGGAGATGCCCGAGAATGACTCTGTTCACCCCGGGAAGGAAACTGTTGTAAAATCTCTTTTAATCTTTCTCTTTCTTTCCTTAACCACTCTCTTGTTCTCTCTTGAACACACACACACACACACATACACTCTCACACACACTCACCCCTTGCAATAGGAGTATTCTCTTTCCAAACGGACTAATGACCTAGAAGACTGAAGTAAGGATTTCATTGCTATCTCTTTTTTACAGACAGGGAGGCTAAGACACAAAACAGCAGCCAACTTGGCAAAGGCCACATGCCGGGTCGTGTGGTCCTGACTAGACTTGGCTCACTGTCCCAGGAACGGAGAGGCTCCAGGATGAAGGCGTGGGACAAGTGACCCCGGTTCCCCTGGCCAGAGGTGCATCGGGTACCACGCAGAGGCGCCCAGGGGCGAGGGTGCTTCACTTCCATCCTGGGGCCCAGCTCTTTCCCTGCTGCCCCCAGCCATCTCCAGGCTTATCTTGCTTTTCCTAAAGAGAATCTAGCCCTGGAGGGCCCTCTGTGGGCAGGTGCCAAGGGAGGGCTGCAGGAGCCTTGGTCGGAGGTGGGGTTTGGGACCCATGGACCATGGCCTTGAGGGGCTTCTGAAGCCTCTGGGATGACCTACAAAATGAGGTGCATTTCTTTGGCCAGACGGTTCATGGTCTTCATCAGATTCTAAAAGGGACCCAGGATGCAATTACTGTTAGTATTCACTATGATGATTATGGACATGGGTGTTCATGTGTGGGTGCATGTGTCAAGGAGGAAAAGAATTGGGGCAATGGGCACATGGGCTCCACACTCACCAAAATCGCTGGAACACATCTGCTCCATGAGGCCGTCGGCACTGTGCTCCATCTCACACTGGGCACAGATCTTGGTCACTGAAGAGAGAAGCAGGGGTGGGGTCGAGGGAGGCTGATGAGGGGATCGGAGCCCAAAAGCCATTCGCCACCTGCGGAGCCACCGCCCCCTGCCAAGTCTCCACTCTCATCAGGAAATGGGACGATGGTAAGGGTGCTCACTGGCTAAAACTGCCCCCATGGGCACAATTGCTCCGTGACCCTGGCACCTGCCACCACGATGTGCATTGTCTTCTAAACTTTGTTTCATTTAATCCTCAGCCTCTGAAGTATTCCTATTAAAGAAAAGAAAACTGAGGTCCGGAGTGGGTACCCAAGTCTGCAATACTATTGCGAACTGAGCTTGTAACTCAGGATGGGGGTTGTCTACAGGGTCTTCCTACGAACACAGGGTCTGGGCAGGAGGGGAAACAAGTGACACTGGCATGACAGGGACTGTGGTAAACTGAGGAGCATCACCCTCTAAGGTGGGCACCTTAGCATTGCCAGGACTTCTGGGGTCTCAAAGGAAGCCCAAGCTCTTAATTTTTATATGAAATAGTTTCAGTTTTATTGTGGGCCACATAAACCCTTCAGGCTGCCTCTGGTTCTCAGGCCCACATGGCACCTGCCCTCTGTCCTATGTCTCTGCCTCCAACTGGGTGCCCCATCACAGGGGAAGGCAGGCTTCAGAGAGGGCAGGCCCTGCCTGGTAGGATTCTGAGCCTGAGCCCAGGACTTCCCTGTCTTCCAGGCTGTTAATGCATGGCTTCCAAGGAAACCAGAAAAGGAACCACACCGGGATCCCTACGTAGGGACTGCGCTATCCGTGCTTGAGCTGGCTTGCTCTCCCCTGCTTCCTGGTCCCATTTCCAACCCAAGAATAGGGGTTTTTCCTTCTCTCAACACTCCCCCGTGATAGGACCCCTACCCAACTGTGACTCTCAGGAGGGACATGGGGGTGTAGGACCAAGGGTTACGTGGATGAAGTTAGCCCTGGCGGCGGGGGAAAGGGAGGATAGGGTGTGATGGAGTCCAGTTGCCTTTTGTTGCATCAGATAAGAAGATGGGAAAGCAGTACTGCCCCTTGGGGGAGTCCAAGCATCAAGGGCTCCTTAGGCTCTCTAGTCAACTGCCCAGTCTTCTCAGTGCCACTGCTGGTTCTCCTGTCTGGTGCCCAACCCAGCCTTACTCTGCTTGCAAGGAGTTTTGGGGGTGGGAGGTGCACAGAGAAGGGAGGCTGAGACCAGGGAGGAATTAGGGGTAATTAGGGACTTGGGGTGGGTGGGAGGTGGCACTTAGGAGCTCACAGTTTTTGGAACCTGAGCTCACTTCCTATATTACTTATGGAAAAACTGAGGCTCAAAGTTTAGGCAACTCCTAAGGGCTGCTTGACTAACAAGCAGCGTTAGTGTTAATGTTAGACTCTGGCAGAGTCTGGCAATCTGCTCTTTCTTCTGCACTGAGCTTTACCCCAAGGTCTCCTAGCCTGGGGGATTAGGGAAGAGAGTGGGAGAATTTAGGGTTCCCAGGCATGGAAAATGGTGTGTGTGTGGGTGGGTATAGCAGGGAAATGCGCTTAGCCCACAGTTTCCCCCCATATCCTTTCCCTCAGCCCTCCTCCCCTTCCAGGCCCCCAGCATGAGGAGGGGTTGGTGAGTCTTGTTTTGGTGCCTTGGGGTCCAGAGCTGTGTTGGAGGTGAACGGGCCTGGGCATTGTTTAGCGACTCTAGGCATTCTTAGGTTGAGAGAGGCCATAAGACATTTATGGGGACGCCTCTGGATAGGGGGACAGCATTGGGGCTACGCAGGGATTCCAGCGTCTTTGGAAGGTGAGCGTTGGGAGGGATGCCAGGGGCGTCTTCAGGAACGGAATCGGAATGGGGAGAACCAGTGAGCATGGCCAGAGCTGCGGGGAGGCACTACCCTGGGAGTCTGAGAAGGCTGCAAGACTGGCGGGGTGGGGGGACAGGGGGCGGAGTTGCAATTCCTGGGGCATGCAGGGCGAGAGAAGGCGGTGTGTGTGTGTAAGGGGGTGGCCCCTCCGAGTCGCCCGGGGCAGTCGGAGCGCGCGGGGGCGGTGGCGGCGGCGCTACCTGGAGGCGCGGTGGCAGGCAGGTGTCCGAACTGCATAGTGATGCAGAGGTCGTTGTCCAGGGGAAACTTGTGGCAGTGCAGCATCTCGGGCCAGGGGAAGCCGTAGGCCTCCATGAGTGGCGCGCAGCCGGCGCGCACCGCCTCGCACAGCGAGCGGCACGGGTAGATGGGCCGGTCGAGGCAGACGGGCGCGAAGAGAGAGCAGAGGAAGACCTGCGTGTCCGAGTGGCAGCGCTTGGCCAGCAGCGGCAGCCAGCTGCTCGCCTGCTGCTTCACCTCGGCCAGGCTCTCGTGCTCCAACAGGTTGGGCAGCCGCATGCGCTTGTAGCCCACGGTGTGGCAGAGCGGGAGGTCGGCGGGGATGTCGAGGCACTGCGGTGGTTTGGAGTACGAGCGCCCGTGCAGCGGCTCCGCCTGCCAGCCGTAGTAGTCGTACTCCTGGGCGCGCGCCGGCGCTCCGTGCAGCGCCCCCAGCAGCAGCGCCAGAGCCGCCGCCCGCGCGCCCCCCGCCGCCGCCGCCCGCATGGTGCGCGGCGTCCCCAGCTGGCCCGGAGTGCACCCGCCGCCCTGCCGCTCCCCTGCAGCCGCCGCCACCGCCGAGGTGGACCGAGTGGTGGCAGCCTTCGCTCCGCTCCCCGGCGCACCGAGTGATCCTGGCACCTCCCACCTCGGGGCTCCGGCCCGGGCCTCACCGCGCGCCCCAGCCAATCTCCGGCCGCCCGGCCCCCGGGGCCCAGGCGGGGAGGCGAGGTGGAGCCCCCACGGCCCCTCCCGCCGTCTCTCGCGAGTCCCGCCCCGCGCCGGCTCATGCGCCCCTCTCCCGCGCACCGGCTCCCCTACCAGCGCGGGGCTCGCCTTGCGCCGCTCCGGGGGGCTCCCTCACATCCCTGGGCATTTCCTCGCGGATCGCGTTCTCCATCCTTCCTCCTTATCTCCCTCCGCCACAGCCTCTCCTGTTCCTTTTCTCACTCACTTCCCTTGCTTATCTGCCCGGCTCGGCCTTTCCCCCTCCGCTCTGCTTTCTCTTCCCTGACACCTCGGTTCTCCCTTCTCCCGGCAGGAGGCTCCCGGCTGCCCACACCCTCCTGTTCCAGGAGAGCAGTTCTTCACCCGACCGCCCTCAAGCCTGTGTTTGAGCTCCTGCCTGGTGCCAGGCACTGTGCTGCTGGCTGCGGGGGAATCAGAGATGGATCTGACTCAGGACCCCTGCCTCCAGGGACACTGTAGCCTAGTGGGGGCGAAGGTAATCGTAACTGCCATTCAGTGAAGCTCTAGGTGCCACGGACACTGCGCAGCCCTTCACAGCCTTATCGCCGACTATTTCTAGTGATAGCTAATACTTCTTGGGTACTTAAGAGTGTCTGTTCGAAGCACATTGCATAAGTTACCCCATTTAATTCTCACAGTAATGCTCTAATAAGGCGAGTGGGTACTGTTATTATCTTCACTTTGCAGATAAAGGTACCCAGGCTAAGAAAAGTGAAGTGAGGATAGGGGTCAGGACTTGACCCCTGGTGGTCTGCTTCCACACTCAGAACCCGGGTAACCTCGGGAAGTCTGGATTCTGAATCTGCAGTCTGGCTGGCTTTGAGGGCCTTCAGGTGATGTCACTGACCCTTAGTCACACAGCTAAGGGGTGAGGGAGTCAGGATTTGAATCCAGGTTTGGGCTCCAAACACCAGGGCTTAACTACATTGCCAGAAGATAAATTCCAGTCCAGGCCACGAAAGCCTGTGGAAGGAGGAAGGAATTGAGGCTATCCAGGGAGGCACTGGAGAGGAGGTATTCAGGAACCCCATGTTCGGGGTCTTTTCCTCCTGTCTGGGGCCTGCCTTCCGTTGGCTTTCCTGTGGGAGCAGCTTTGGAGGAATACTTGAGGGTAGGGGAGCTTGTTGTTGAGAGCCCAACCTGAGGCCTGACCTCCCCAGTCTTTGGTGTGTGTGGGGGGGTCCTCTGGAAAGGCGTCTTGCAGGAGGGCTTGGGGCACTCTGGGAGTTGGGTCTGCCCCCACTCTACTTCTGCTGTTACACCTCCTACCCCCATCCTCCTGAATGTTTCCAAGGCTCCTGCCTTCCATGGATCTGTCCTTGCAGTGGTAATGGAGGGAGGTGAGGGGGCACTCCTCTTAATATTCAGCAGACACACACGAAGCACCTACTGCGTGCAGGTGTGGAGGTGTGATGTATACACCACAGGTAGGGATCCAGAAATGCAGAAGTCTGCTTCATCTGCTCTAGCGTGAGAAAAAGACAAAAGGCAGGGCAGAGGACACAGAAGGACATCCAGCAGACAGAGCCCAGGGTGGGTTCAGGCAAAAGAGCTTGAAGAGGTTCTTTGGAGGACCTGCCAGAAGGTAAAGGACCCCTCCCTGTCGGCACAGGCAGCAGAGTGTAGTGATGGTACAAGAGCCTGGACTTTGCAGACCAGGTTGAAGTCCGAGTGCATATTCCCTGAGTGACCTTGGGCAAGTACTTAGCTATTCTGACCATCCATTTGCTCAACAGGTATTGTGGGGGGCAAACAAAATGATTCATGGGAAGAAAGCCCCCCTCACAGTGCTAGCACATGGTAGGCACCTAGGAATGGAAGATCTCCAAGGGATGTATGCCTTGGGAGTGAAAATGTGATGTGTGTTCTGCAGGCTCCCTGGGATACCTTGGTCCTGGCTGTGGTTTGGGCTCCTGAGCAGTAATTCTGTTCCCTGTGCTCCAGCTGACTCTTATCCCTGCTTCAGGCTTGGCAGGGCTTCTTCCGGGGAACATGTGGTCTTGGGCACTGGCAGGGGGTGTTGGCGCTCCCCAGGTGACAGGCAAGGTGATGGCTGGGGGAGAGGGAGGATAGGGTGTGATGGATAGGCAGCTGGTGGGCGTCTGCTGGTCTTGGCAGCGCAGTGCCTGGCCCGGACAGCAGGAGGCGTTGTTCCTGCTGCTGGTGAGGTAAGAACCGCACAGGGAAGAGCCAGGTGAGTTGTACCTGGCAGCTCTGGGGGCTCCTAAGGGCAGGGGTACCAGTCTGGAAGCTGTGGGGAAAAGGAGGCTGGGCCGTCTTTGCCTGACAACTCCCTGACACGGTGAGATTAAGGAGGGAAGGCCTTCATGGGAATGCAGCCCAGGTGGGAGCTGTGCCATGGGGCACTCATTCGGAAAGAACTCCCACTGCGGCCGAGCCAGTGGGTGACCTTGGCTCTGCACTCTGATGTGATGCCTCTTCCTGATGAAGCTGTTCCAGGGCCTGGGCAGCTGTGTGGAGCACCTGGCAAGCTGGGCATCTCTCCATCATGGAGCTTCTGCGGTCTGTCCAGGTGCACATTGCCCCCAGGTGATGGAAGGGACAGTCTGTTAAAAAAAAAATGTGTATTTGTGGTTTGTTGTGAGCAAAGTTTTACATAGATACTTCTTAGGTCAACCTTGCTAATCATGTAATCCAGTCCTACAGTTTTCTGCCTTTTTATTGCCTGCTTTAGCGATTCTCCAGATGTGGTCAGGGTTCACCAGAGGGTCCGCAAGTCCTTTTCAGGGAGTCTACAAGGTCATAATTGTATGTGATTCAAAGATTCACTCTAAGTACAAGATAGATCAATGGATCTTAAGGTAACAGAGTAAGAAAAGTTTATGGTTCTACGTTACAATTCAGGTTCAGGTTCTACATTACAACCAACATTTAAGGAATGGCCACATGGCAATTTTTTAGTAGTATCAAAGAAGAGTATCTACAGTGTTTGAAAAGGCTGTTAAAATATTATTCTCTTTTGCAGCTACATTTCCGTGTGAGGCCAAATTTTCTTCATATACTGCGACCAAAACAACATGCAACGACAGATCGAGTGCAGAAGGAGGTATGAAATTCTGAGTCTAGTAAGCCAGATGTGAAAGAGATTTGCAAAAATCAAGACAATGCCACTCTTTTCACTATTTTTTTGTTTTGTGAAATATACTTATTTTTCACAGAATTTGTTATTTATCTTCACATATAACTGGTTTATTTTTGTTACTTTGTTACTTATTTTTGTTACTTTCACTCAGTTTTAATTTTAAACATGCTAAGTGTAAAAACACCTAAACAAGGGGCGCCTGGGTGGCTCAGTGGGTTAAAGCCTCTGCCTTCAGCTCAGGTCATGATCCCAGTGTCCTGGGATCGAGTCCCACATCAGATTCTCTGCTCAAGGGGGAGCCTGCTTCCCTTCCTCTCTCTCTGCCTGCCTCTCTGCCTACTTGTGATCTCTGTCAAATAAATAAATAAAATCTTTAAAAAAAAACAACAACACCTAAATGAAAGGTCTGTAATTTAATTTAAACACTTGAATTTTTTTTTTAAAGGTTTTATTTATTTTACAGAGAGAGAGAGGGAGAGGCAGTGAGAGAGTTAATACAAACAGGGGTACTAGGAGAGGGAGAAGCAGGCTTCCTACTGAGCAGGGAGCCCAATGCGGGGCTGGATCCCAGGATCCTCGAATCATGACCTGAGCTGAAGGCAGACACTTAGTGACTGAGCCACCCAGATGCCCTAAAACCTCACTCATTTTTTTTTTTTTTAAAACCTCACTCATTTTTAAGAGTGTAAAGGGTTCCTGAGACCAGAAAGTTTAAGAACTGCTGGTTTACTTATTGTGTTCATTTCTTTTCTTTCTTTCTTTTTTTTTTTTTAAAGTAATCCCTACACCCAGCATGGGGCTGAAACTCAGAACTGTGAGATCAAGAGTTGCATACTGCACCGACTGAGCCAGCCAGGTGCCCCTCTTCATTCATTTTTTTTTTTTTTTAAAGATTTTATTTATTTATTTGAGAGAGAGAGACAGTGAGAGAGAGCATGAGAGGGGAGAAGGTCAGAGAGCGAAGCAGACTCCCCATGGAGCTGGGAGCCCGATGTGGGACTCGATCCCGGGACTCCAGGATCACACCCCGAGCTGAAGGCAGTCGTCCAACCAACTGAGCCACCCAGGCGTCCCTTCTATTCATTTTCAATAGAGGTGTATAAAATCTACTTTGATTGTGGGTTTACTATTTTTTCCTTTTTTTGAATCAGTTTTGCTCTATATACTCTGAAGCTATGTTGTTACGAGCATAAGGGTTCATGACCATTATCTGTTCTGCTTGGATTATAATTTCTATCTGTATGAAATAGCTTTCTTCATTCCTTTTAATGCTTTGTCTTGGGAATAATCATTCCATGCACGAACATTAAACTAGAGCCTGCTGCGGGTCAGGCATATGCATGAAACAGTCTTGGTTTCCCATCCCTGTGGAGGACATGGACCCACAAAGGCAAGGTAGTGTGGCAGGAAGTGTCTGGGCTTTGCGTCAGACTGACTGGTGGCGGATTCTGGCCACTTGCTAGCTGTGCATCCTTGGACGTATGTCTGTTGAACTTTGAACCTTGTTTTCTTCATGTGTAGACTGAGGTGAAGGACATTTTTTTACTGGGTGTTAGTTAAGACTTACGGAAGCAAGGGAAGAGAGGAGCACCCAGCAGAGTGCCTGGCATATGGGAGCATTGTGATTAGCATGGTAATGGAGCCAGGAGTGGGAGATCTGCCCCATTCATGCCTCCCAAGGCCCCACCGGGAGGGGCAGTGCATGGCAGTGGGGAGTGTACCAAGCTTGGACTTAGAAGATCTCAGTTGTGTGTTTTCAACTTAACAGCAAGTCCTCCCAGCCCCAAATGCTCAGTGTCCGTTTCCTTATTGGTGAGATGGGGAGGACCACCTCTGCCTCACATTTTCTGGGCCATCCTGAGGAGCAAATGAAATAAGGAAGAAGGAGGAGGTGGAGAGGATGACGGGGGTGAGGCTGACTTTGTTGCCTGCCCAAGGTGCGGCCTTTTCCGTCCCAGCCTGTGAGCAAGGTCCGCCAGCCCAGATTCACCTGCCTCCCAGGAGGGCTGTGATGCCCAAGGTGATGAGACAGAATCTTGTCCTTATTTCAGAGTCTTCGGGAATTATCTGCCTTTTATGATCTCAGTGCTCCCCCTTGGGATACCTGTCTTCACAGCAGGGGCTCCTGAGTGCTCAGCAAAAAGTCCAGTCTGAGTGGCCTATGTAATTAGGAGAACTCACAGAGCTAGCAGGGCCCCATTGCTATTGCCCTTCAACATCCCCCATCCCGACCATTGTCTGTAAGAGGAAACTAGAACTTGGCCTTCCTGACTCTCAGTCCAGTCCACTTACTACAGCACTGTTTCGCTTTCCATCATTTAGGTTTGTTGATTGTAAAGTCAGCATCTGTCCCAGAGGTCCCCGGCCCCACCCACAGAGCCTTCCTGCTGTGCAGACTGTGCTCTGGGAAGCAGTTTGGGGAGGGCATGTTTCAAGGATCTCTGAGTGCCCTGGTAGCCATGGGGTCCTGCTCATAGAGAGGCTGGAGCTGGGCTCGCTGTCATTGAAGTAAGTGGCCAGGGAGTCAAATCACGGTCCTCCCTTCTATGACCCTGGACGCTGGCAGGCACACTCCACTCACTGGATATCATCAGTGAGTCTCACTGGAACCAAAGCAGAGGCAAGCTTGTCTTGGACTGGGGCATGTCTTAGCTTAAGGAAGCCTATCTGAAGTGCAACAGGAGGGGTGTGGGTGGGCACTGCTGGTATTCTCTGGCCAGGGCTGGTGGGGAGAGGAGGCTTTTTGCCCCAGGTCCCCAGCATACCTGGGGCCCCTAGGGTCTGGCTAGTAGGCAGCCGCAGCTAGAAACATATCAGAGAGGCAGCTAAATGTTTTGGCTAAGGCCAAGAACTCTGAAGTAGGACTGAATTCTAATTTCAGCAATGCTACTTGACCTTGGACAGGTTATTGAACCTCTCTGTGCTTCAGCTTTCTCATCTGCAAAATGAGGATGATAACGGTAATTCCTTTTAGGATTATTTAGAGGATTAGAGTTCATTTAACAATTGCTTACGGCAGTGCAGACGGGAAAAGCTATCTACACACAGTTGCTAGTTAATACTATTGAGCACTGGCTGACAGTGGTCTTTAGACACTCACCAAATTCCATTGCTTCTTGCTCCTAAGTTTCTCTTAAATCCACCTATGCTCTCCCTCCTCCCACTTGTCCTTCCTCACTGCTCAGGGCTGCTCTCTGGTCTCATCGTTTTTCTGCTCTGCAGGAGGGAACTGGTCACTTCACACTGCTGACCTGTTAGCCTCTCCCTTCAGCTTTGGTCCCTCAGATGCTCTGGTTGTTTTTAGTGTCAAGTTCTTCCCAAGACTCTGGAAGGCTAGACCTCTTCACTGGGCTTGCTCGTGGAACCTGAACTCCCCTTTGTGGCCTCCTCACATTGGTCATCATGGCATTGGGTCTATTGTCTTAATTTCTGGCATCCCTGTAGACAGAGAGCTCCACAAGGGCAAGAGCTCCATTTCTCTTGCTCCTAGCACCCTGCCAGGCACATAACAGATGCTCAATAAATGTTGTATGAATGAATGACTGCATGGGTGGACAACTGTTTGGTGGGAGGAGGTGTCAGAAGAAAGGAGACTTTGGAGCGAGCCAGGTTCAGGCTGGAGCTAGCTTCCGCTAACCTTTTTTGGTCTCTGTTGGAATTCTTGGGAGGCCCAAGGAAGATCAGGAGGGTTATAGGGTGACTGTGAGGAGAGGTGGGGACCAAGGGAAGTCCAGTTGTGGAGTATTTCATGCTTGTTTGGGATTGGGGGTGAGGGACAAGCCCCCTAGGCTCATGTTGACTTCTCTCCCTCTTTTCCTCCCCTCTCTCCGACATGTGTTTAGGGCATCCTAGGTGCCCGGCATCTGTGCTTTCCTTTCATGATCTCAATAGGTATTATTACCCCCATTTAATAGGAGAAAACAGACCCAAAGAGGTTCTGTAACTTACTATAATCACACAGCTACAAACCAGAACGAGAACTTGGAGTTCCCTCTGTGGCTTGTGTATTCCTGCCTGCATGTGAGAAGTGGCTAGGGGTTCCATCCTACTGAGCCCTGACCCCAACTGTCTTGCAGAAAAGGAGGGCCCTAGGGCCGGAGACTTCCATGGGACTCAAGTGACCGAGGCTGCCAGCAGGTTTGACCCTGGTTGGCCAGGCCACTGCCCCTGAGGGAGCTCAAGATCTAGAGGGGCAGCTATGCAAAGCACAAGTACACGAACACTAGCGCAACATCCCTGTGGGGAAGTAGAGAGGTGCTCCCAAAGCCTCATCTTTGTGGAAAGGAGAATGAGCACTGGACACAGAGTCAAAGGTACCTCGTATTATGCTTTGCTTCCACCACTTGTGGGCTGTGGGAACTCGGGTCAGACACAGTTCCTTGTGCTTTAGTTTTTCTGTTGGCAAAGTAGGCACTTTCTCCTGCAGACTTGTGGGGGGAGATTAAATGAGAAATACCTGAAGATGCTTAAAAGTGCTGCGGCCTAAGTGTTTGGAGTTTTGTGTCATCACGGGGTGTGGGGGGGCGCGGGTAAGGCACGTGTGCACGGCCTCCTCTCTTCCAGCCCAGCTACGGCTGTGTGGGACTTAGGACCCCAGATTTCTAAGATGTTTCCTTTGAAAGCTATTCGCTATTCCGGTGGTTCCTGACCACCCGGGTGTGTGAAGGCACTAATAAAGGTTCATAAACTATTCTCCATGTTTCCCCAAATCAACACAGAACGGTTCATTTGCCTGTAAATAAAACAACAGATTTCTTTGCTTTTGGCTGGAATTACATGCTCTCAGGATGGAACTCCTTCTCTCTTGCTGAACAGGAGTGGATTGGCAGTCCATGCATCTTTGATTACTTTGGAAAACAGAGGCTGGGTGAGGGAAATGAGTGGCCTGGCAAGGGGAACTGTAGGTCAGAGAGGCCCCGGGGGGCCTTTGTGCTCAGGATTTAGGGGAGGAAGTCAGGAAGCCCCCAGGAGGTGCTGGAGGGCAGGACAGCAGAGGGGAAACCCAGGGCACAAGTGGTAGGAGTGGGGGCCAGCTGTTGGGGGAACCCTGGGCAAACAATGGCCTCATTAAGGAGAGGGTGCTGGTGGGGAGGAGCCCAGCAGGGCCAGGGAATCTCCAGTCCCCTACCCTACCCAATGGAGCAATTGTCTTCTGCTGGGAGGGAGCTGGGGCCTGAGCCTGGGAACTGCTGGGCGCTTGCCCTGAGGGCCATTGAGGTGGTCTCAGCTCTTTTCCTGGGTTCAGAATGGCTCTTCTGTGCTGAGGGTTCAGGCCACGGCAGGGGCTACCTGGTCCTTGTTCTTCCAGCTGGCGGGTTAGGGTGTCGGGGTTCATACAAGGCTCTCTGAAAAGGGGCCCCTACTTGCCTCCTCCCCACCTCTGGGAACCTGAGGTCCTGGCGAGGTTGGTCTCAAGCTACTATTTGTGGTTTTCCTCTTCTCCAGTCGCCTGCCGCACTGTGGCCTCGGGCTGGTTGCTTGACTTCTTAGGGCCCAGTTGTTTCAGCTATAAAGCTGGGGAGCATTGGGCTAGAAGTCTCAGCTGCAGGGAGAGCCGGCCCCGCCCTGCCTGTGTAGGGTGGTCAGGGAGCCTGGGGCTGCTGCTGGCATTTATTGGCAGGGGCCAGGGATGCCTAACTCCAGCCCAGCCCTGCACCACCAAGAGTCGTCCTGTCCCAAAGGCTGAGAGAGAGACCCTGTGGAGAAGCACTCATAAATCCGTGCTTTTCACCACTGGTGTTTTTAAAGTAAGGCGATCCTGTTTTCAAATGATGTGGCTTGTGGGAACCCCGCAGATAAAACAGATGAGAGGGGGCAAGTGTGGTTAGGGTTGTGGCTGGGCCCAGAGCCCAACCCAGGGGGCGTTCCCAGAGCCCACAGTGCCCCCCGTCCAGCATGAACTCTCCCCGGGGCTCATGCCGCTGGCTGGGCCCTATTCCGCTACTCTGGGTGTTCTGACTGGTGGGCATCTGTTCTCGTCCGTGCGCTGTACCTGGTGTTAGACCTCACCGCTGTGTATGCCCCGTGGTGGTTCTGTTTTTGTTGGATTGTTAGAGGTGCAATGGGCCGACGAGGTTTGGGGTTACCTGTGAATTGTCCTGGCCTCCTTGGGCTCCCTGCACTGGGCTGGCCGACGTGGGCCATCGCAGGGCACACCCGACAGCCAGGGGAGGAGAGAGGTTCCCACATTCGGATTGCTGCGGGGTCACCTGCAGATTCTAGTTGAACACATGTCACCCCAGGTGGTTCTAGGCAGTGGCCTGGGGACCAGGATGAGAAACGCTGGCCTTGGAGGGGGACCTTGCCTGCTTCCCTGCTCCACCCCTCCCCCAGCTGCTTGCAGCCACTCTCCAAGGCTCTTGGGCCTCCTTGAGGCTGAAATGAAAGAACTCTCCCTTCTAGAGGCTCCTTACAATCTGCTTCCTGTGCCTGGGGGTCAGCTTAGGGAGGTACTTGTCCCTCTCACCTTCCCCAGCACCCAGTTGATTAACACACGTGTTAGCAGACATTGTGCATCCCAGGCTGGGCTGGGCAGGAGTGCTTTATCATCTCATTTAAACCTCTCAGCAATGCCAACAGGCAGATGTTCTTATCACTGCTGTTTACAGATGAGAAATCAAATGTGATTGAGGAACTTGCCTGAGGTCACACAGCTGGGAATCTTCCGGAGGGATGGGACTCCAGGACACACATTTGCACACCGACTGGGCAGCCAGTCTGTCTCTCCGTCTGGGATTTCATAATTCTACTTCAGTGAGCCTGGCACCGTGCTGCTATTAGTATTATTATCAGCAGGGACTTGGTCTGAAGACTTTCCAGAGGTTTGCACTTCCTGGGAGGTCCTCATGAGGACAGTGGCTGAGAGCTGTGGGTGTCCCGGCAGGATAATTCTCCTTTACCAGGTTTGGGAGTCGCATCTGATATCTTGCTTCATCCTTCAGCGACTGAAGGAGGTCTGTGTGATCAGTCCCCATTTTGCAGAGGAGGAAATTGAGGCTCAGAGAGCTGAGTAACAACGTCTGGGTCACTCAGGCAGTACAGTGACGAATGGAACCCAGCAGAGCTCTGACTCCCCCCGACATTCTGTGTTTTTTGCTGCCCCACAGGTCTGGATTGTGCCAAGGTCAGGAACATTTCTAGGCCTTTTTAGCCTGAAGTGTGCCCCTCCCTGACTCCCCACCCGCCACCCCAAGGACTCTGAAGACTCTCAGGGTCCACGAGAAACAGGGGTCTGCGCCCTCTTGACCGGGTTCTGTGGCCCGGCAGCTTGGGGTCAGGGAAAGGTGCATTCTTTCCCTCCACTCGCATTACCCAGCCTCTGGCTTCCTGGAATTTTTGTGAAAATTCCAAATCACTTGGCAATAAGTCAGTCCTCTTCCCCACAGTTTTTGCAAACAGGAACTAAACACCCTTCACCTTCCAGATTGCACCCTTTCACACCCTTTTCCATTTGAGTTTGGTGCCAGTGTCCATTCAGGACAAAGCAGATGGGAGGGGAAACCAAGTCTGGTATGTGAGCAGGACAGCCAGATGGTCAGGGACTTGAGTTGTCACTTCTGGGCCCAGCTCTGAGGGAGGCAGAGAGGGCCCCAGACCTGATGCCTGTAGACCCTAGACCAAATCCCTGTCCCATCACTTCCTGTGCAGGCTCAGGCTTGGACATCCCCTCTCTGGGTTTCCCCACCTCTTAAAGGAAAATAATGATGCCATGCTGGTGAGAGGGTCGGAGAAAGTAATGTACATGAAGAAGTCTTATCACTATTATCATTTGATTACCTGGAGATCAGGGTTTTTTTGTTTTTGTTTATTTATTTTTATTTTTTAAAAGATTTTATTTATTTTTTTGACAGACAGAGATCACAAGTAGGCAGACAGGCAGGCAGAGAGAGAGGAGGAAGCAGACTCCCCGCTGAGCAGAGAGCCTGATGCCCGGCTCGATCCCAGGACCTGGGATCATGACCTAAGCTGAAGATGGAGGCTTTAACCCACTGAGCCACCCAGGTGCCCCTGTTTTTGTTTTTCTTAAAGATTTTATTTATTTATTTGAGAGAGATAGAGAGCGAGAAAACAAGAAAGAGCATGATTAGGGAGCCTGATACTGGGCTCGATCCCAGCACCCTGAGATCATGACCTGAGCTGAAGGCAGACACTTAACTGATTGAGCCACCCAGGTGCCCCTAGAATCACATTTGTTTAAAAACCTGCAGTGGTGGAAATTTGTTCTATCTGTGCTCTTCAGTGTGGTAACCACTGGCTGTGTGTCACTCCTGGGCACTGGAGATGTGGCTTGTGCTACCAAGGAGCTGAACTTTTAAGTTAATTGAACATTTTTAGCTAGATGAAATTCACATAAGATACAATCAGCCATTTATTGACGTGAACAGTTCAGGGGCGGATAGCACATTCACAGCGTACGGCAGCACCGCGTCTAGTTCTAGGATATTTTCGTCACTCCGTCCACGTGAAGCACCCGTGCCCCCTGCCCGCAGCCCCTGGAAGCCAGCCAGCCCCTCTCTGTCCCTGTGGATTTGGCGATTCTGGGCATTGCATGTAAATGGAATCCTACAGCACGTGACCTTTCACGCCGGCTTCTCTCGCTTGAGCAGATTGTTTTCATGGTGCATCTGTGTTGCAGTGTGTGTCAGTGCTGCAGTCCTTTCTAATGGCTGGATCATTAATTTTAGTTAATTTCAATTTAAATAGTCTCGTGGGGCTGGTGGCTACTGTACTGGACAGCCAGGAACTTCTCGAGTCCTGCCGGGCAAGTGACGAGACAGAACCTGCAGGTGTTTGCTGGTCCCTCAGGGGACCCTGGGGGAGAGTAGAAGGAGCTAGGAGGATGAAGAGGCGGGGACATGTGCCCCAGGGTCCCCAGAGGAGCTCAAAGCTGTGGCCAATGACGAACATGTTCTGTGAACTCATTCCATCCTCACAGCACCCTTGACCTTGACATAGCTCTGTCTTTCCATCATTCCCATTTCATGGAGGGGAAGACAGAGGTTCAGAGTGATTAAGTCACTTGCTCAAGTTCACACGGCTGCTAAGTGGGAAGAGATGGGTCTAGGAACCCAGGTCTGGTCCCTTCCTAGGCCCAGATCTTCACCACAAGGCTGTCCGGTCTTTTCACCCTGATCCTGGGAGCTGCCCAGATGAAGGCAGATCTGGGACCCCAGCTGCACCCACATAACTGGAGGCAGGGCTTTCTAGCACCATCCCCTGTCAGCCTTTTTGAGCTGAGAACTGCCTCATTGAGAGTCAGGAAGGGGTGGCTGATGGGACACATCAGAACAAGATGAGGGAGTAGGCTCCATCCATTCCCCATTGTTCATCCATAAGTAACCTGGCCTGTCGGGGCTCCCAGTGCCCTCTTTGGGCCCCCCACTATTAATTGATCTGGGAAAGAGACTCTGTTAATTGCAGACCCAGAGTAAACAGCGCTGGGATAAATGGGGCTGATAGCAGATAGCTTTCCTTGGCTGTGCTGCCCTTTGCCCTTTGGGAAGGGACAGTGGGAAGAGGCAGAGAATCAGGGGAAAGGAGTGGTCCTAGGAATGTCTTTGGAGTGGGGGAGGGAAGACTGGCTGTGGGGCCCCAGAGAGTTCATCTGTATGCCCTTCTGGAAATAAAGTCCTCTGCTGGGCTTCTTTTTTGCTGTACCCAGTAAAGCAGTGGGGCTTGGGGTCCAGTGAGACTCTGACATCCATCTTTCTTCATCCTACCCCTTATCCCTCCATCCATCCATCCCTCTGTCCATCTATCCATCATCTCTTGGTGCCTCTCTTACAGTATCCTTCCTTCCTTTCCTACATTTTTCTACTCTTCCCTTTTATTCAGCTGCTTTTCTTTCCTCCTCCCTTTCCATTCATCCATTTTCCCCTTATCCTATCCACTCATCTGAAAGTCCACTCCCCCTCACTCACCCCTCCCCTCCAAGCCCTCACTCATCTTCACATCCCTCCTCCCTCCTACAGAGGACGAGCGACCACCACGTGCTCCTTGAGAAAGCTAGGGAAGAGGTCGGTGGGAGTCCCCTGAGCCATGGGGTTCTGGGTGCAGGCCCTGCATGCGCCTGGTGGAGTTAACTGCCTGACTTCAGATGTGCTGGCCACTGGCTCAAGGTTAGATCCGAGTCTCTCCATCCCTCGGGGAGAGGAGAACCTTGTCCACATGACTGATTACCCAAGACGGGCACCTGGGGAGCATGAGCAATCACACCTAGGCAGTGGAGTAAGCTGGGCACAGCAGAAGATCAGCCGTAGCCTGGCAGTCTGTGACTCAGGAGGCCTTCCTCTCCCAGAGCACAGACTAGATTTGGGGATTGGTTCTGGGAGCAGCCACATGCATCAACTTGAACCTTGTGGTCAGAGTATGGTGTCTCACCCTCTCTGGGAACCCAAAGCCCACACTCCCAATAGACGTGGAGCCATCCCAACAGCTTTCCAGAAGTTTCATCCTAGCCCAGCTGTGGGGAGGCCAGAGATCATAACAGCATGTTCACAAAGAAATTGAGGCTGAGTGGGAAGGGGTTTTCTAAAGCTTTATAGCTAGATAAATAAATCCCTAAACCCGCTATCAGGTCACTCAATAAAATACTATCAGACCTGCAACCCTGTTTCTAAACCCCCAATTTAGGCCCATTTTATAGATGGTGCATCTGAAGCTGAAGTGGGAGGTCCCTTCCTAGTTAGCGCATGGACTGGTGGGTGGTCGCGACTTTGGCTAGCCAAGTGGGGCAGGTCAGCCCCAGAGTAGGCACAGGCCCAAGAACTCCCCGAGTTGACACTAGCCCCAAGTAACAGCGGTTACCATTTCCTGAGCTCCTATTACACGTTAGGTGCAGTCTCGAGTGGTTTACACATTCTGCAGTGACTCAGTTCAAGTAGGAGAGCAAGATGGCAGCTGGAGAACAGACCCCTCGGTGCCCTCTCCTCCCGCTCCCCGCCCTCCTGCGGACCTCTCAGGTTGATCTGAGGGGCAGAATGTGTCCTCCTGGGGCCCTGCCACTACCCAGTAATCCCTAACTGCGGCAGCTGGGAGATAAGATAGCACCAGCTCATTAATCAAGACAGCGCGGCTGGGAGGGCGGGGGTGGGGTGAGACAACACCGCCTCACAGGTAGAGATAAGCCCCCTCCTCCTGGCTCCCTCAGGGGCTGGGACAACAGAGGATGCTGGGAAGTTTGGCCTCTGGTTCCAGCTCTGGGTGTCTGGGTGGGTGGATGGGGCCCACAGTGGACCCTGGGGCAGGTGTCGCTGAGAAAGGCAACCCCTGTGTGCAGGCTGGATTGAGAGAAGCCAGGAGACCTGGGTTCCCGCTCAGGGCTTCCTGATTGCCTCTGTGTCCTTACATGAGCCACTGCACCTCTCTGGACCCCTTTCTATGTCTGGACGAATGGCAGGGGGTGCTGGACTAGATGCCTTGGGGGCGGGGGCTCTTTCACCGTGAACATGCTCCGTGACTGAGCATGGAGGGAGGGATGGGCTCCCCTGACAGGAGGGAGAGGACACAAGCGCTGGCTTGGCTAAGGGACACACGCAGGCTGGGTGGGATTTGTCCTGGAGCCCGTGTTAGTCACGCTCACGGGAGAGAGCAAGCGTGTGGTGACAGTGGAGGGGGCCTGTGTGGGACAGGAACGGGGAATGGCCTTTGAGCCTCTATGCCCTTCAGGAGGCCACACCGCATACTGGTTAAGAAGTTGGAGTTTGATGCAGGTCATGCCCTGTGTGGTCTTCAGTAGGTAATTCAACCTTTGGTACCTCAGTTTCCCCATCTTGCAATGAAGGTGATAGTATTTCCCTCTTGAGGGTGGTCTTAGGAGGATAAATGGAAAGTGCTTGGCTCCATGTCTGGCTGATGGCAAGTGCTCAGTAAGTATTAGTTATCTTTCTTTCTTTCACGGCCAGGAACCTCTTCCATGCAGATGTCCCTGTGATCACAGCTGTGAAGGAGCCCGGGGCAGCTTGACTCCCCAGCAGCGGCTGTCCAACGATGCTGATTCTAAAGATGTTGCTTCTATTTTTATAACTAATAAACGACAAACTTAAAACAGCAAACGTTTATGATCTCCCCTGCGGCTGTGTGTTCGGAACTCAGAAGTGGCATGGAGGGTAGTTCTGACCCAGGATCTCTGATGAGGTTGCAGTCAAGCTGTTGGCTGGGGCTGGAAGACTGCTTCCAAGTTCACACATGTGGCTGCTAGCCGGAAGCCATATGGACAGCCCGAGTGTCCCCACAACATGGCAGCTGGCTTCCCTGGAGCGACTGATCTAGAAGCAGACATGGAGGGGATGTACCTTTTACTGCCTGCTCTCTGAAGCACCCAGCCTCACTTGCACTTGACTCCATTCATCAGCAGCAAGGCTGACCCGTGTTCGAGGGAAGGGAGGAATATCAGAACCCATGGTGACGCCGCTGTAACCACGAACAGCAACAGCTCTTCTGGGCACAGGTGTTCCGTGCTGGGAACTGGACACCAGGAATCTCTAATCCCCACAACTGCTTTCTAAGTCAGGAGTGATGTTTCTTTTGCAGATGAAAATGTATTGGTTCAGAGAGGTTAAGTGATTTGCCCAAGGTCACCCAGCCAGGAAGTGCCCATCGTGCTGCCTTGTCCTGGGACCCCGCCATTCCCCACTCCAGGTGCCACCCCTAGTTTCAGCTGCACCTGAGCCAGCCTTGGCTTTGAAGCCCCACGTGACCATCAAGAGTAGTGAGGCCTTCTTGGATTAGGACTAGAAATAGTATATGAGGCACGCGTGCACAGGTCACTCGAAGAACAAGGATTTGTAGAGACGCCCTGACTGGGGTTCGAATTCTGCCTCTGCCACTTACTTTGTGCCTCAGTTTCCTCAATCCTGTGGCAGGAGTAATAGCATCCACCTGGCATGACTGCGGCAGGCATAGGCGAGGGGCGTGTCTAGTAGGCGTATGTGCAGCACTAGGTGTTAGGATCGCGGGATAAAACCAGGTAGCTCGAGGGCTGCCTCCCCTGTGAGTCATGTGCTCTCCGGGTGGAAGCAATGTCTCCTTCCTGGTCTGGAGTTTCCCAACCAGCCCGTGCTCAGCAGAGAGCACCTGCGGCCTGATGCTGCTTCGCCAGCACTGCGAGTGGGGCGGAGGTAATGTGCTCCAGGCTCCCAAGCCACAGGGCTCCCAAGCCCACGGGCCTGACTCAGGCCAGGCTCCTGACGTCCCCTAACACCTTCCTACTCTGGGTCTTTCTAGGTTCAGAGGTTCCTTCTGCCTTCCCTGCCTTGCCAGCATCTCCCCAGAGCACGGCTCTCCGTGCACTTGCCCACTTCTGCCAGCAGAGGGAGCAGGTGTAGTGCCTGGGAACCTGGGAGGCGCCAGGCCGCTGGGCAGGGGCTGCTTCAGTCTGGGAAGGTCCTCAGTGGAGTGGAATGCGGTGATTTGCAGCACAGCTGGAAAGAGTGGGCTTCATCTCCCCGTATCCCTCGCAAGGGAGCAGTGTCTGGAGCCCTGGAGCCCAGGAGATGAGGCCGTGGGAGAGGAGGAGAAAAGGATGGAGTTTCCTGGGCCTCAGAATGTATCTCAGCACCTGTGGCCCCTGGGATCTGGAGGAGGAAGAGAAGTTACCATTTTTCACTCTGATCCACTCAGCCAGTGTCCTGGAGTGAGTGCCTCCTGTGTGCCCAGAGCCCCAGCAGGCACTGGGAGCCCGCATCAGATGCGGACTGTCACAGGGCTGACGTGCAGGTGGGGAGGCCGGGCCAAGGCCAGCGGTACAGAAGGGTCACAGCAAGTGTGCTGCAGAGGGAGTTGGGCCAGGGGGCGCTGGGCCAGGCTGTGAGTGGGGACCCCCGTCTCCCTGTGCCTGCCTAGTGAGCTGCTGGGGTCAAGGGTGAGCATTGATGAGTCTGTGAGGGGACTGCCCACCCCCCCACATGCCCTTCTTAGCTGCAGGGTCCCGTTGTCACCAGAAATCACTGCAAGTCACCATAACAACTGTTCAGTGACAGCAGGGAGGGCGTGGCTGGCGTCCACCAGCCACCTGCAGGATCAGTGGTGGAAACAAACCCACCAGGACCCAAGTCAGACAGGCCTGGCCTGCATCCTGGCTCGGCCACTTGCTAACAGTGGGATCCCGGCCAGGACACCTCACTCCTCCGTTCTGGCCCGTGCAGGCCGTGGTGAGGATTTCCTGCGTAGGGTGAGTCTCTGGCCAGCGGGGAGGCCTCAGGTGCACATATTAGTTTTCTGTTGCTGCTGTAACAAATCTCCACAGATTTAGCAGCTTGAAACAGCACATATTTATGACCTGAGTTTCTGTCAGTCAGGGTGGGGGGCGCAGCATGGGCTAGCTGGGTCCTCTGCTCATGTTCAGGGTCTCATGAAGTTGTGATCAAGGTGTCAGCTGGGAGTGGGGTCATCAGGGGCTTCGGATCCTCTTTCAAGTACGTGTGACTTTTGGCAGAATTAGCTTCCTCATAGCTGTGGAATTCATGGAGGCTGTGTCTTCAAGGCCAGCAGAAGAAACCTTTCTTTAAAGGGACTGGTCACCTTCTTTAAGAGAACTCACCTGATTAGGTCAGGCCCACCCAGTATGATCTCCCTTTAGATGAACTCAAAGTCAAGGGATTGTAATAGTCCATTATATTCACTGGTCCCACCCACACTCAAGGTGAGGGGATTATTCAGGCCACGTACACCAGGTGGCAGGAATCTCAGTGGCCATCTGAGTGTTATGAACATAATGAATTTATTTTGACTAATAATCGTGTAATGATCAGTAGTAATTCTTTTTTAAAAAAGATTTTATTTATGGGGCACCTGAGGGGCTCCGTTGGTTGGACAGCTGCCTTTGACTGGGCTTGTGATCCCAGGGTCTTGGGATGGAGCCCCATGTCAGGCTTCTCTGCTCAGCAGGGAGTCTGCTCCTCCCTCTCCCTCTGACCCTCCCCGCTGCTTGTGCTTGGGCACATGCACGTTTGCGTGCGCTCTCTCTCTCTGATAAATAAAAAAATCTGAAAAAAAGATTTTATTTATTTATTTACTTTAGAGAGAGAGGAAGAGCGAGCATAGCAGTGGGGAGGGTTGGGGGGAGGAAGAGAATGTCAAGCAGATTGAACTGAGTGTAGAGCCTGACATGAGACTCAATATCAAGACTCTGAGATCATGACCTGATCTGAAACCAAGAGTTGGACACGTAACTGACTGAGCCCCCCAGGTATCCTAGTAATAATTATTTTCTTAATTTGTTGTACAGTCTTGAAAGAAGCTAACAGAAGAAATTTCAATTTTCAAGCTACTGTTCAAATTCGGTAGGATATTTCACATATAAACAAATATTGTGCTTACCAAACAAAAGCGTTCTATTTGTCAGTTCTCATTCTGCTTCACGGTTTTGGATTTTAAACACAACGCAAACCTCCAAGTGGTCCTAGAGAAAAACAGAATTGAAGAAACTCAAGTTCTATTTTGTTTTGTTTTGTTTTGTTTTCACCCTCAGTTGGCTGTCATTCTTTATTCTGGATTTACTGTTGAAAGACAGGAATGTCCAACACCCTAGGGTTTGGGGACACAAACCGCACCTGAATGATTCTGACTGTTTAGGAGCTCATCCTAGAAGCACACATGTGGGAAGCAAGCAAGATGTCCCTTCAGCGGTTGAATGGATGAACTGTGAGATAACCAGCCAGCGGAATGTTATTCAGTGAGAGAAAGAAATGATCTATCGAGCCGTGAAAAAGACATGGAGGAACGTTAAATGCGTATTGCTAAGGGAAGGAAGCCAGTCTGGAAAGGCTGCCTACTGTGTGATTGCAGCCCCGTGACATTCTGGAAAAGGCCAAGCTAGGGAGACAGTAAAGATCAGTGGTTGCAAGGAGGGGCCGAGTTGGTGGAGCACAGGCGATTTTTAGGGCCATGAAACTCTTCTATATGATATCGGAATGGTGAATACACTGTACATTTGTTAAAATGCATAGAACTTCCCCTGCAAAGAATGAGCCCTAATGTAAACTATGGATTTTAGTTAATGATAGCCTATCAATATTGGTTCATCAGTTCAACAAATGTACCACATTAACGCAAGACGTTAGTAATACGGGAGAGCATGGGCATTCAGTTTTTCTGTAAACCTAAAACTGCTCTAAAAAAATGAAGTATATTAATTAAAAAAAATACGCACACGTAGCTAAGTCTGTCTGTCTGTATCAAAGACTGCCCAAATAACCGGGAACTCTCTTGAGTTAGCTGTCAGGTAGAATGCGTTCTTATGAAAGGCTGGGTACTGAAGACCGGCCAAGGGGAAGTTCACATGTATTAAAGCACAACTGTAACAGCAGCACTTGATTTAGAACTTAGACCAACAACAGACTTTTTTAGGGAAGAGTTATTTTATTGCTAATGTAGCTTAAAATTGCTGCTTGGTGGGGCGCCTGGGTGGCTCAGTGGGTTAAGCCGCTGCCTTCGGCTCAGGTCATGGTCTCGGGGTCCTGGGATCGAGCCCCGCATCAGGCTCTCTGCTCAGCGGGGAGCCTGCTTCCCTCTATCTCTTTGCCTGCCTCTCCGCCTACTTGTGATTTCTCTCTGTCAAATAAATAAATAAAATCTTTAAAAAAAAAATTGCTGCTTGGTGATCATACAGTGGAGACCTGACTTCTTCTTCTTTTTATTTTTTTTAAAGATTTTATTTATTTATTTGACAGAGAGAAATCACAAGTAGGCGGAGAGGCAGGCAGAGAGAGAGAGAGAGGGAAGCAGGCTCCCCGCTGAGCAGAGAGCCCGATGCGGGGCTCGATCCCAGGACCCTGAGATCATGACCCAAGCTGAAGGCAGTGCCTTAACCCCCTGAGCCACCCAGGCACCCAGGGGACTGACTTCTTTTGACTGCTTGTGCTGTGTGGCCCACAAGCTTGGAATTCAATTCTCCATATTTTCCGTCTTTCCGTCATGGATCACTGCGGGTGGGAGGGGTGCTTCGCACCTCATGAGGCCCTATTGCTGACAGGCAGGAAAGGAACTATTACTCTTCTCGTGTCTTTTCAAAAGACTTTGTTTTTTTAAGCAGTTTCAGGCTCACAGCCAAACTATGGAGGAAAATACAGAGGGTTCCCAGATGCCCCCCTTTCCTCACCCCAAACCCCACAGTCTCCCTTACCGTGGGCATCCCCCGCCACAGCGGTCCATCCGGACAGGTGAGGGACCTGTGTAATCATCACTCAGTCCGTAGTCGTTTACGTGAGGGCTCACTCTTGCTGTTGTAGTGCTCGGAATTCGCCACTGTAGTTTCATGCAGAATCGTTTCACTGCCCTAAAATCCCCCTGTGTGCCAACTCTTCACAACTCTTCACCTCCTTCCTCCATCACCCCTGGCAACCACTGATCTTTTTTATCGCCTCCATAGTGTTGCTTTTCCAGAATGTCATAGAACTGGAATCGGATTGGCTCTTTGACTTTGCGATAACATATTTAAACTTTTTCCATGTCTTTTTGTGGCTTGATGGCTTATTTCTCTGTCTCGTTGAATAATATCCTGTTGCCTGGATGTGTCACAGTTTCTTCTCTTGAGTCGCGTGTGCTTTCCTAAGGCAGTCAGTCCCTGGCAAGGGGGAATTGCCACACATGACAAGTGTCAGTTTTGGAGCAGAAGACAGTCCAGCCTCCCGGAAAACTCAAGCTGCCTGACACAGGAAAACACTTTTTTTTTTTTTTTTTTTTAAGATTCCACTTATTTATTTGACACAGAGAGATCACAAGTAGGCAGAGAGGCAGGCAGAGAGAGAGGGGAGCAGGGAACCCGCCGCGGGGCTTGATCCCAGGACCCTGAGGTCATGACCTGAGCTAAAGGCAGAGGCTTAACTCACTGAGCTACCTAGGCACCCCAGGAAAACAATTTTTGAAGGGTTATTTAATGAGGATGGCATGGAAACATAGTGGTTGGGTGGGTACCCAACAATGTTTGCTTCAAAAACCACATTTTCTTCTTCCCGCACCAACTTCATCTTCTATTAGATTTTTTCTTTTTTCTTTTTTTTTTTTTTTTTGGTCTGTAAAATGTATCTTAGAAAGTCTGAAATATGCATAATAGTGAAGTAAAACAAAACTCGCCCACAACCCGAAATCCTGGTGATTACTCTTGTTAGCATTGTATTGTGACTCCTTCTAGAATTTTCTATGTAGTTAGAGTGACACACATAATGAGACATGAAATCAGGATTCTTCCTACTGCAGTTTTGGCTGAGGCATGAAGACAAAGACTCCCAGTGCAGAAGGACTTGTAGGCCATACACTGTGGTTGAGAACCAGGGAGGGCTCCTTTACACTGAGGACAAAAGAGGATTACGAACTGGAGATCTGGGGAACTTTTGAGAGAATTTCTTTGTAGCAAGCTGTGTTATGAGTCCCAACCCCTTGGGCAGTTGGGGCCCCAAACCCAAAGGGAGGGTTTCCTCTTACCTCAAACCTGGCATGGTGAGCTTCATGGAGACTGCCAGGGGAACATGATATATGTCTCCTGTGGTTGGGGATGGAGCGCCCAGGAGGCCATGTCTGACATCAGTCTAGGGAGTCCAAAGGTGGATCTGTGGCTTTCAACTTGAGAAAGCAGAGTGAGGAGGAAGGAAGTGAAGATCTGCTCTGGGAGCCAAGATCTGCTCTGGGAGCTTCTGTGGATGGTGAGGCAAAGGAGGTGTGCCCGTTCCCTGTGGACCAATGAGGGCTGTGCGTGGGGGGAGGGGTGGCCTGGAGCTGCTTTAGATTTGGTTTGAGAGGCCCACCCTGGTGACAGGAACCCAACTGAGAATCCATATGACTAGGCCACTGGAAATCAGATGCATAAAGTGCAGTTTAATACTTCAGAGGTGTTCCTGGGGACCCCTCTGAGGTCTTTGCTTGGTTTTCCCAGACTTCTCGGGCTCCTCCCCCTGGTGTCTCTCAACAGCCTCCCTGTCTGGTGTCCCCACCCTGCTCTCTGTAGCTACTCTTCCCCACTTCCCAACTCCAGATCCCTTCCCGTGTCTTGCAAAACTCTGCTATCTCAGGCTTCAGTCAGATGCCAGTGGGCATCCCTCCTCAGGATTTGGCTGGTTGAAAATTAGCAGAGAGCTTTGACAGAGGGTAACTTTAGGCTTTTTTTTTTTCCCACCCCAGGGCTTGTGACCAGTGTTCTACTTACTTAAGGGTAAAACATTTCATTCCTATAACAAACTCCCACAGAATAGATTCATGTGAAGAACACCTGGTCACATGCTTTTTGTTCTCTCCTTCTGGGACTTCTATTAACAGTATGATACTCTGGGGCATCTGGGTGGCTCAGTGAGTTGGGCCTCTGCCTTCAGCTCAGGTCATGATCTCAGGATCCTGGGATTGAGCCCTGCATCGGGTTCTCTGCTCAGCAGAGCCCTCTCTCTCTGCCTGCCTCTTTGCCTACTTGTGACCTCTCTCTCTCTCTGCCAAATAAATAAACAAATAAAATCTTTTTTAAAAAAGCATGCTCCTCCTTCTTGCTCTGTGTTCTAGGTCTCCGACGCTATTGTATTTTCCATGTTTAATCTCTGTGGGCTGCATTTTGGGTAGTTTCTTTCCACCTAACTTCTAGTTCACTATTTCTCTTTTTAGCTATGTCTAATCTGCTGTCCACCCTGTGCCTTGAGATCCCAATTTCATTTCTTTTCAGAGCTGGAATTTCTATTTGGTTCTTTTCAAATCTGCTACATCACTCTTTACAGTTTTTAGTTCCCTGCCAGGTTTTTCAAGTTTGCTTTTGTTCTTCTTTCTTTGAACACAGTACACAAAGTTGTTTTTAGTGTGTGTTTGATAATACCAATACTTCATATACTTTTGGGTCTGTTTCTATGGTCTGCTGTTTCTTTGGTTCTTCTTATGGAGGTTGGAATAATATTTTGAAGTCTTGGATTCAAAATCCAGAAAGTATTTTTATTTGCTTCAGCCAAGAGCTTGGAGGTTACTGTTCTGGGACCAGTACAGTTCAACTCCAAGGTTTGATGCTTCCAAGTAAGAAATCAGGGTAGGAGTCTTGTGAAGGCTGATTTATGTCAAGTTTACTCCCCAACTTTTCTGCATCCTATCTAGGGCGTGTTGTCCCAATTCTGTGCAGGACATGGGTTTTCAGAGTTTCCACCTCCGACAGGCTCTTGTTTTCACTTCTTTCCTTTGGCACTGAGTGTATTCACAGCCTAGCTCCTGCCCTGTGCCTATTTCTTTTGGGTGGGCCAGTGTCCTCTGGATAAAAGCAACTGGTAGGCTGGGCATATCTCTGAATCCTTGTCTTCTCTCAGATCATAGCCTGGCAGTTCCTTAGTATTTTGCAGTCTTTAGTGTTTTCAAGACAATGTTTGTCTGAGTTTTTGGCCCACCATCCATTCATTGTCCTCAGTGGAGAACCGGCCTGAATTACTTTGTTCAGTGTGACCGGGAGTTCACATGAAGAATGAGTGACCATGACCTTATTACTTGAGAAAACAGTAACCCTGGCCTTATTCACTAAAGGAGATCTTGCTTCCTTCCTGGGCTTATTTTCATCACAAAGAGCCTACACAGATCACCCAGGAACTCATCTGTGTGGGTCATGTGGGATGAGTGGCGCCGTCCTCATACAGTTAATCTCTCGGGTCCAGTTTTTCTCTTGCGACCAGCAGAAGTAGCAAGAGATTCGGTTTCAGTCCTGGATTTGCCTCTTCCTTGCAGTGAATAGGAAGTTATTTCCTCTTTTAGGCCTTTGGGTTCTTAATAGTTTGTACAGATCATGGGATTATGAATCAGATCTCCTAAGCTTATCTCCCAAGATAATGACTGAAATTCCCAACATGCTGCTTGACATACTTAGATGCTTAAACCACGTTTGTGGATATTAATCTGGATGAATTACATGATTATATCAATTTAGGAAAATCTCCCAAATAACAGTAGCTTTAAAAGGAGTTTACTTTTGTTTCATGTAACCCTGACACTTTTCAGGGCCTTGGACCCTTCCATCTTGCTGCTCCTGTATCCCTCGTGTTTGTCTCATGGCCCGAGTTCCGGCTCAGGCTCCCTCTGAGGTTTATGTAGGAGGAGGAGGAAGTCAGGAAAAGGGGACCCCTCCCATTCAGGGAGACTTCTTGGCAGTCCAGCCCAGTATGCCTGCTTAATCTCACAGGCCCAGCTTTGCATGCCGCTCACATGGGGCTGCTGGGGAGATGGGGAGACGGAATCTCTGTGCTGGGTGGCACTTGGCTCTTGGCTATTCGGAGGGCTCTTTTTATAAGGAAGACAAGGGAAAGGGAAACCAATAGGCAACTGGCAGCTTCTGCCACAGTGACCTTGACTGAATCACTTTTCCTCATTGAATTTCAGTTTCCTTTGCTATAGAAACTGATGGTGATGGGCGGGGGCACTGCTGGCATTTTGGGTGGCACCCCAAATCTTCACCTTGCAGAACTGTTCTAATGCAATGCAGAACCTCTGGGCCACGCCAATAGTATCCCTAGGCGTTGTGACCACCAAAACAACCCCACTCTTTTCTAACTACCCCTAGGGGACAGTACTGCTCCCTGTTGGGACCCCTGGACAGGAAGATCCTGAAGTCCTTCTAAGAGTGGCATTCTGTGAGAGCCTGTGGTTCCCTGATGCTTGGGTCTCAGTGACTTCCTTTGTCAAATGGACAAACAGAGAGGGGAGGATGGGAGGCAAGTATCTGTGTCTTCAGTCCTCTAGCGTTGGAGGAAGAAAGGAATCATTATGCAGCTAGACTCAAGGTCACTGGTCTCCAGGTGGTCAGAGAAGGAGAAAGGACAGAAGGCAGAAGGGCCCAGGACAGAACTTTCCAAGGAATGAGAAGGAGGGGAGACTGAAGCCCAGAACACCTGGTCCCAGCAGGGGCCCTCTGCCCCTCCCCAAGGCCCTTCACTGTGCCCCTGACCTGAGCCTTCTCCTGAGAAGCTGGCATACTGGCCTCTGTCTGTCAGGATGCCCTCATTAGCGGCTCCCATGTCCATTGGCGGGATCTCATAAGTGGGGCCCATCTGACCTTTGGGGTAGCAGATGCTATGTCTGGCAGGGCTGATCAAAGAACCTGGGCCCAGTCTCTTGCTGCCAGGGGGTGGTGGTTAGCTACGTCATGGTGTGTTCACACCAGTGGGTTCTGATGGAGCCGGAGGGAGGAAGTGTGAGGCTCGAGCATCCTGTGGCCCGGGTTCAAACCTGATTCCGACACTAATTTAATTGTGTAACATTGAACAAGACCTTTTTGTCTTGTTTGTTTGCTCACCTGCACAATGCGGGTTCTGATAGGACCTGCCTCACCGTGTTGCCCGGTCCTGGGAGAGCACGGAGAGTGGTGCCGGCATGCAGTTGGCAGTCAGTAAGTGCTGGTCCCTGCGCATCTGGGCAGAGCTCCCCTCTCTATTCCCGGCCGGGAGATTCTGATGCTTGCTCTGTGGTTTCCGGGGCTTAAGCAACTTGCCCCGGTTGGCCAGACCTGTGCTCTGCCACCCCACGGTAAAGAGAGGCAGTCCTCGGACGGAGTGGGGAGTGAGCCAGCTGAGGCCACACAGCAACCAGAGCCAAGCCGAGCTCCACTCAGAATGGGCACCCGGGCCCCTTGCTGCCTTCTGCTGTGGCCCTCACGGGTCTGGAGCTCAGAGACTCTCCGCCCTGCCCCCGTGCAAACAGAGGCAGGTGTGGGCTCGTGGGCGCTGCTGTGAGTGTTGCCTTCAACTGTGTCTTGTAGCGCAAGGGATGAGTGGACCCAGTCTGAGGCAAAACGTTCTTGGAGCCCCCAGGGCGTAGGCAGGGAGGTTTTGAGGGGCTCGTGAATGGGCTCCCTTGAGGTAGCCAGCAGCTCAGAGCCTGACTCGCTTGTCGCTAAGGAAAGGGTGCACCCAGTGTGAACGGAGTGAGTCTCCCTGGCCGGGCAGGCAGGACTGGGCCTGGCAGGCACAGAGCGAAGCCAACAACCCCTGTTCGGGGTACCTCTGACCCCCACCATAGCCCTGTTCCTGCTGCCCTTGGCTCCCTGCTCCCGGGGTGGGGGAGAGGGAGAGGGAGAGGGCGGACAGCGGCTGGAGGGCCACAGGGCCTGGCAGGGGACCCCAGCACCAGTCCTGGTTGTAACATTCATCATCACTGAGAATAACATTTAAGCTAATATAATAATAATAGCATGCTCATTATAGATGTCGATGATTAATGACGATGAATTAACAATGAGAAGAACTATTCGTTTTCGGTGCTTACTATGTGCCAGGCTTCAAGCCAAGTGTGTTGTATGAACTATCTCCTTTCATCTCATGAGGAAGGACACATCAGTCCTGTTTTCAAAGAGGAAACTGCATGATGAGGGCAAAGTGACTCGTTCACGGTCGTGCAGCGAAGGGTGGAGTCTGGGACCGGATCCCGTGGTGTCCCTGTGTGGACCTCCGTGCCATGGAGCAGCCGTGAACCGCTTTACCTCTCTGGCCTTCCTTTCGATCATTGGCAAAAAAGGCTTTAAGTACTCTCATCCTCATGACGTCACAGGGTCATGATTAGCGTGGACTGAATAAGAGATGTAACAAACACTTGCAAATTCATCCGTTATTCAATCAATAGTGATTTATCGAGCCCTGATTTTGTGCCAGTCACTCTTCTGGAGACCAGAGGTGCCGCAGTGAACAGAATAGGCCAGTTCTCTGTGTTGGCCGTGTCCAGCGCCAATGGGGGGTGGGTCGGGAGACACATAATAACCAAGTCGATGAATGACAAGCATGGTGATTCCTCGTAGTGCTCAGCTCTAAATTCAGTAAGAGAGGTGATGGGTCTCACTCTACTTCGGGTGGGTTGGGAGAGAGGGGCCCGCTGAGCAGGTGACACTTGGGGGCAACCTGCTGATGTAATGAGCGAGCCGTGGGGAGTTATGGGTGAGGGGCAGAGAGGAAGGGCTGGCTGGGGGCAGAGCCTGGTGAGGGGGAGGGGCAGGCAGTATGAGAAGGGGACAGAGTCGATGATCAGAAGTCTTGTGGACATCGGCAGGGAAGCTTGGACTTTATTCTCAGGGCAATGGGGACCCAGTTGTATTGGTTAGAAATACATGTGTTGCAGAAAACCAGACCCCCAGTGGTTTAAACAAATAGAAGTTTATTTTTATTTTCCTTACTTGGAAAGAAGCCTGCAGCAAGTTCAAGCCTTGCTGATGTTTGGGCTGACACCCTGCCAGCACTGGGCCTGTCCTGGGTGGTTGTCAGTGGCTGCAGCAGCTCGAGACACCCTTATCGACATAGAAAGCGGATTCCGCTCACTTCTCATTAAGCAGAGCACTCCTGGCGGCAGAGGAGACCAGAAAGGGAGTCCAGCGTAGGAAGGAGCTTTTCTGGTCCTGGCATGGAGGCAGGCAGGAGAGCTAGGGTAGGCGCTGGCTGTGGGTCAAGCCAGCCGTGTCTGCGGTTCCTCACAGGCGTAGAATGTTCTGGGCTGGGGCCCGAGATGCTGTTTCTCAGGCAAGCTCTCCAGAGATGCCGATGTGGCTGGTCTGCTGCCCACACATGGAGGAGCACAAGGAGACACCACTGGAGAGTTTCAAGGAAGAAAGTGGGTTCCTAATTTCTGTGGTTCTGTGGGCAGTGCAGTGTAGGGGCAAGAAGGGACACCAAGAGACTAGTTAAGAGGCCAGAAATCATAGTCGCTTGTGTTAAAGTGTGGTGGCAAGGGAGACGGCACTGCTGGGTATGTTAAAATTTTTTTTTATTTTTAATTTTTAGAATTGTGAGAAGGTATACATACACTTGATCATTTTAGCCATTCTTAAGCATCTAATTCAGGCATTAAGGACATTCACAATGTATGCAACCATTACCACCATCTATTTCCAGAACTTTCATATCGTCCCAACTTTTTTTTTTAATCAGCTGTACTCTTTCAGTACTAACTCCTCGTCCCTCCTTCCCACCCCAGTCCCTCGCAGCCTCTATTCCATTGCTGCCCCGATGAGTGTGACTGCTCTCGGTACTCTAGGACTCTTACAGTATTTGTCTATTTTGTGACTGCTTTTTTCACTTAGCATAATATCCTGAAGGTTCAGTATGGATTAGAACTTCATTCCTTTTAAAGGCTGAATAATATTCCCTCATCCTGGTGTGGATGGATCACATTGTGTTCATTCATTCACCTGTGGATGGCCGTTTGGGTTGTTTCCACCTTTTGGCTACGGTGAGGCGTGGGCTGTGAACTTGGTGTGCGAGGAGCTGTTGGAGTCCCGGTCAGTTCTGAGATCTGTTTTGGACGGGGGCCCGCAGAACTTGCTGGAAGTAGAAAGGAGGGGCATGAATAGAATTAAGGACGACCAGTGTTGGGTTTGGCGATGATGGTGGCATTTATTAAGATGGGGAAGAAGCTGTAAAGTGCTCTGCAAACATCGGGCAGTATCATGATTTTATTCGGGATAGTTTTAAGCAGTTATCAACAACGAAATTGCCCTAATAAAGGCAACAAAACAATACTTTAGTAGGTCATACACCTGGGGCCTGGGCCATCAGGTTCCATATTCCTTTGATAACTGCCTGATTTAAATCAGGAGTTGGCACGCGATGGCCCACAGCCCAAATCCAGCCCACCACCTGGCCTCCTACAGCCCGAGAACTAAGAATGGTTTTCACAGCTTTAAATGTAAATGTGGAAAAAAAAAAAAGACCATGTAGCCCTTTAGCTAGAACTGTTGTTCAGTTTTGCCTCTTGGCTTTCCAAATCTAAAATATTTACTATCTGGCCCTTCGCAGAAAAAGATTGCCGACCCTCGACCTAAATTAATTGGTTTGGCTTGGCCTGTAGAATTGCGCTCGAGGGCAAGCGAAGAAACAGGACAAAACCCCTCCTCGCTGGTATCGACCTACTTCTGCGCAGGTGGTGTTTCTCCTCTTCCCGGAGTTTGTGTGGGCAGCCGGCCAGCCCCCACCCGGAGCCCCCTCTGCAGGTCACTGCAGCTACCGGCTCCCGCCAGTTGAGTCCGTGAAGCTGATGAATGCCTGCGCAGAGCTGTTTACCAGGAACAAGTGATTTATTTTAGCATCTAAATTTTAAATGGTGTCTCTGCGTCCTAGGAAGCTGTCTGGTTTAGAAAATTGCCTATAATAAATGCATGCAATAAATCCATTATTTTAAACTTAAAGAAAGGTATTCAAGTTTTATAAGAGAAAATCAGTTTCTCCTCATCCTTGCTAAATACACGTTGCGTAAATAATTAAAAAACAATGGTTTGAATGGGCGCTAAATTACCGGCTTGCCAAAATGCAATCACGGCTCTTATTTTTCCAATTAATCATGTGAAAAAAATCCGTTGGCTGGTCTCTCCCTAGTGAGGCTTCCTCTCCATTTCTGAATTATCCCAGAATCCATGGCGCTTACTCTGTCCCATGGGCTGGGTTGTGATGGCGAGCGCCGTGTGGGAATGGGGCTGGAGGAGCTGACCTGTCTGCGCATGGCCTCCAGCTCTCAGGGTTTCAGCTCTTGGCCCCAGTCCCGGACGGCCCCATACTTCCCCACCTGCTGCTGCAGGGATGCGGTGGCCTGGGTCTCCCGCTGGCTGCGGGGCTACCTGTCCTTGACTTAGTTCATGCTCACTCAGCACCCAAGGGGCTGGGTCCTAGGAGGGAGTCGGCTTTGGTCCCAAGCTGTTCCCTTCCTTGAGAGGGCAGGGCCCAGGAGTAGGGCTCAACTCAGCCAGCATCAAACCCCTTCGCTGGAGAATGTCTCATCACAGTCCCCTTTGAGGGTGTAGTGCTCAGGCAGGGCTTCCTTCAGCAGACTTTTTGGACGCCTTGGACTCCTTGTAAATTTACATTCCCCTCCACCCCCCACCAGTTCCTCAGTAATCCTGAGTCCGTAGGACATTGAGAGCAATAGTCTTTGTTGGGCTATAAGTGGTCCTGGGGGATGAACGTCTCCTTCTCTTACCTTTGCATCACGAAGAGGGCTTCCCAAGGAGTCTGTCCTCCAAACTGAGAACATTGAACCCAAGGTGATTTGCTGGTTCACCTGGTTGAAGTGGCTGGCATCTTCTGTCTTGAAAGTTTATTACTTCATTCAACAAATGCTTACATAGCCCCTCCTATGTGCCAGGCACTATCCTGGGTGCCTGGGATACACCAGTGGACCACACAAAGACCCCATCCCTGGTGAGGCTGCATGGGAGTGTGTTAGGTTCTGCAGCAGGTGCTGGGGGTGCCCAGAGGAGGGAGGACAGATTGCGGGTGCTGGGACAGATTGCGGGTGCTGGGATAGGCTTCCTGGGAGAAGACACATTTGCTGAGTGGGATTGGCGGATGCGGGCGAGGTTGGGGAGCGGAGTGCCCGTGAGAATGAGTGAGAGCTGGGCAGGGTCAGGTTGGCAAGGGCCACGTGGCTGAAGCCTGGGATGTTTTGGGAATAAGTTTGGCCACAGAATTTCCAGGTTTTGTTTGTTTGTTTGTTTGTTTTTTGCAAATAATTCAGCTCCAGGAGGTGCCGCTCAGGGAAAAAGCCACTTGTAGGGTGGGCTGGGGCCTGACTCTGGGGGACTTTGCTGTGTAGAAAGCCTTGGTAGCCACACTCTTCCAGGACCCCAGCAGTGAGCCAACTCTTACGGCGTCATTTACAAAGACTCTGAGGTGAGTGGTGCCCTAGAGCTGGGTCCCATCAGCCTTCCCCTCCATGTCCTTCCCAGCTCTTTGCCCGAGGACTGGCTGTGTGGGTGCCTGTTGGAAGCCTGCGGATGTGCTGTGTCATCGCTGACCTTCCCAGCGATCACATTGAATAACTTCTTCCTAGGCGCCTGCATGCCACACCTCCTGATTTAGGACCAGAATTCATTAGCACCTGCTTTGTTCTGTCTCTGGGCACCTTCAAGGGTGGGGGTGACTTCCTGGGCCCATCTTTCTCAGCTCCAAGTGGCTCTCTGCGTACAGTGTTTCTAACTATGGGCTCAGCCGCACATCTTGGGGCTCTGAAACAGTAGCAGGTGGGAGAGTGTAGGCCCGGTGTCTTCAAGTTTGCTGCTTGGGTCATGCGAGGTTGCATCGTCCTGTTGAAAATAAGACCCCAGCTTGGATTTGCTGAATTTGAATCTCTAGGAGTGGGGACTGGAGTCGGGTGTTTGGATGTGCCTCCCAGGTGGTTCCTATGCAGGTAAAAGTTTGAGGAATACTGTGTGAGGGAGAAGCTCTAGCATTTTGGGGAGCTAGGGCTAGGTTTCCTTGATTTGATTACCTGCCCTTACCACCCAGAGATAGTGGGATCTTGGCTCCGGCGTCTGCCTGTTGGTGTCCAGGTCTCCAGAGTCACCGTCTATGAGGCTCTTGCTCCTGGTGGAGAGGGTGAGTCTTTCTTGGTTACGGCTACATCTCCTTCCCTGAGACTTCCCCCCTGTGGCTCTGGGTCTGACCTCCAGACTCACACCAGGCAAGCCTATGCTTCTTCCAGGTGGCAGCTCCTCAGATATCTGAAAGCCACTATCAGAGCAAAATCTGGAATTTCTTGACCAGTCTTTATCTAGTATGATCTCTAAATACTTTGTTCTCCTGGGTGCTCTTTTGAATGATGATTCTGTGCTCTGAACTTTCTAGGCATCTTCTCTTGCTCCTCCCAACGTCCTGATAAAGTTGCCTGTATTAGCCCCATTTTACAGATGGGGAAATACGAGCCCAAAGAGGTAGAGGTCTTCCTAAGGTTACATGACTAGTTCGTGCCGGAGCTTCATGGTCCCTTCCCCGGCCACAAAGGCCAAGTGTTCACGAACCCAAATCAGTGATTCTGAGCCCAAATCACACTTGAAGCTCACCCAGGGAAGTTTGAAAATTATGATGAGGTGAGGCACTCCAGAATAAGGAAATCAGATATTCTCAAGGGGTGTTTGTGTGTGTGTGTGTGTGTGTGTGTGTGTGTGTCTCCCTTGTTGTGATGAATTAGACACTCTCACGGTGTTTGTGGGGCCAGTGTTGTGATGTGCCCTCAAGGGTTGTGTCTAAGTCAATCACAGTAATCCCAGGCCTCTTGCCTGTGGCCGTCTTAGGTCTGGGTGTGTGATGCAGAGCTGGCTGGTGAGACATCAGGACAGCTGTGTGCAGGGGGACCTAAAAGAGCAAGGACTCTGCTTGTCCACTCAACACTCCTCTACTCTGATACTCCCAGTCACCAGAGGGAGGGCAACCCCCCGGATGTCCTACAGTTCAGTGCCGTTCTGATATGGCCCATGCAGAGTTAGCCTCAGCCACCACAGGCCAAGGGCTCAGGCCTAGGAAACTGCCCCTGCCTCCCACCGGCTTTGGAACCAATCCCAATTCTCACTTGTTATCATACTTCTCAACTACCAGCTATAAATTGGAGGGTCCCACAATCCCCTCCGTGGGTTGAGTTACTTTGCTAGGATGGGTTACACAACTCAGAACAAGTTTACTTCCTGCATTGCGGGTTTATGATAAAAGGATACGAGTCAGAAACAGGCAGCTGGAAGAGATGGGTAGGGAGAGGTATGTGGAGAAGGGACCCTGCTGGGAGTGCCACCCTCCTGGCCCCTCCATGTGCTGGTGAGCCTGGAAGCTGTCTGACCCTCTTCAGTTAGGGCTTTTTCTTCTCTTTTTCTTTCTTTCTTTCTTTCTTTCTTTTTTTTTTTTATGGAGGCTTTATCATATAGCCGAAACTAATGAAACCATTGGCCATTGGTGATGAACCCACTCTCTGGCTCCCCTCCACCCCAGGAGGCTGAAGTGTCTCATCACACGACCACTCCCGGGACAATCAGACCCTCACCCCCCTTCCCTGTGGTTGGTGTTCTAGGGGCTTTCCAGAGATCACCTCATTAATGTAGAGTCAGATACGGTTGAAAGGGCCTCTTCATGAATAACAAAAGATGTTCCTTTCACCTTGATGGCTCTCCTCCTTTAGGAAATTCCAAAGGCTTTGGAGCTCTGTGCGGGAGACTGGGACAAAGACCGAATATCTATTTCTAGTTATACATTACAGGATCTCAGGGGAGCGACCCGTTCTGAAGACATACAAGGCCCCTCCCCATCTTCGGGTGTTCGAGCACACAGTTCTGTTCTGTCCCTGCTGCGGACCACGCCCAAAGTGCCAGCCACTCCATTAACATAATCTGGAAGGTCTCTGCCTCCAGGCTTCCTGCTGTGGGAGATAGTGTCTTTATTCTGGGAGCTCTTGTTGGGCCTCCTGTCGCTTGCAGTGTTCCTGGTTGTCATGGGCCCCACAGAGTTTACAGCGCTGCTGGGGAGCCAAGGCTCACACACCAGGTGTCACTAGGTCACCGGCTGGCAGCGATCTACAACTCGGCAGCAACCACACTATCCCAGGCAGTGCTGCAGGGAGAGGGAGCGGGATGGGCGGCAGCGGCCACCCAGCAGTGTGGGAGGAGCTCATGGAGAGGAAGGCCGGGTAGACTTGAGATTACAGAGAGAATTCTCAGTCTGAGTTTGGAAAACTGCCTTTGCCACTTCCCAGCAGTGAGACTTTGGGAAACTGCCTTAACCTTTCTTGGCCTCAGTTTCTCATTTGTTAAGTGGCAATGATAATAGGGTTGAAATCATGGGGCTTTGTGAGGATTGGAAAAGACATTCAGCGTGGTGCAAGGCACCTGGGACGCTCTGGCATGAAAGCAATTGTGATGATCATTCCTGAGGCCCTAGTCACGATGAGAGCCCTGGTTTCAGTCACACTCCTGCCACCCGTCCTTAACCAGCTGGAGCAAGCTTTCTTTCTCTTCTGCTGGACTCCTCACCTGCTGCAGGTGGTATGAGGAAACTGACCAGCAAAGCAGATCTTTCTTTAGGGATGCTTCTGCTGCTTTTTGCTTCTGCTGTTGCCACGTGATTCTGGATCTCAGAGCTCAGCTTTACCACTAAACCCAGATTTCCTCCTTCAGATAGATCCTGAGCCAGTTCCCAGACTCATGGCTTTTTTTTTTTTTTTCCTGGCCATGAATTTGAACTCCCTCGTCTGGCAGATCTTGAGGTGCCCTTTCTGACCTGCCCCAGCTGCATACTCTGAGCCTACAATCTCCTTGCTGATAAATTGGCTCATGTGAGTGTCTGATGCCCCCCCACCCCCCAGCACCCCTGGCAACAGAGGAGTGTGAATACTGTTCGAGTCTGCCACAGTGAGAAATGTATCTGAAGCCTCATGTCTGATCTTTAATTCATGTGGATTTTGCAGCTTACTTCCTGACTTTAACAGGTCATTATAATATAAAAAGTTTACAATAATTTGCCACAAGGAAAGAACTCAGAGATCTTCCATAGCTGCCCTACTGATTAATGCATGGGCCACCGTGCAGTGACTCTGGCCGTTTTTTTGTATTGGGCTGACTTGAAAAGAGATCTCATTGCCCAGCACATTAGTGTCTCTCTGTCCAAGGTGACAGTATGTGACACCCCCAGATCCCCATAGCTCTGTGGTTGTGAAGGGCCATGGTTCCTTTTGCCTTAGTTTTGGGTAATTACTGATGAAAGACACTTGGAGTTACATCAAAAGCTGGGCCCGTGGAGCACATCAGGCTTCTGTCAGTAGGCCAGACAGAGCAGGAAATGCTGAGGAATCATTCCTTGGCCTAATCATGCCTCTGAGGTTTGTTTCCTGCTGCCCTCCGGGTCTTTGGTCTGCTACTGCTGCTTATCTGGTCTTGTTCTTGTGACTTGAATCCTGTAGGCTATCTGCCTCTGCCCTTTGTGTCAGAGAGGATACATGTAATCAAAGACCCAAATAGGCAATGGCTTAAACCATGATGACATTGAATTATCTCAGTATGAAGTTTGATTCAGAATTGATGAACAAAATGTCAGCAGGGAACCAGACTTTTTTGATCTCTCTGCTCAGTCATTCTCTTACTTAAGTTTATTGCCTTTCGATGGCAATATAGCTGCCACAGCTCCAGCCATCATGCTGCACACAGCCAGATTCAAGGCAGGAAAGATACTTCTATTAAGCATCTATCTCTTTTATCAGGAAGCAAGACGCTTTTCAGTGGATTTATCTTTATAATGTCTCTTTGGCCAGAATTGTATCCTGACTACAAGGGAACCTGGGAAGGTGAGAATCTGAGAAAAGCACACGAGGTTATTGTGTTGGCCTTTGCCCCATCCCGATTCACCAGCTGGGGCTAGAACCATCAGGGTCTGTAATGAGAAGGGGAGATGGCTTTAGGGTAGGCACTAACAGTGTCCACCATGTTTCTAATTTCCTGTGTTGCTGTCAACGCACTGGCTCAAATCTTTAGGCCCGGCCTGTGCCTGTCTGAGGAGACCTCAGGTTCTGGTGAAGGGTAGCCCACCTCCTGCGTGGTCATACCCTTCTCCGTAGTTATCAATGCCCTCCTTGGGGTTTATTCTAAAATCTTCAGAGGAAAGCTGTGCCCTCTTTCAGCAAATCTTCATGTTTTGCCCTCCTGCCAGGCCTATAGGATATGGAGGAGAGAGGGACAGCTTTCAGCCTGACGCTTCTCAGACCACTAATTCTTGAGAACAGAGATTTTTCTGAAGAAAAGGCTGACCATTACTCCCTACACAAAATTATCCCCCAAATCAAGTTTGGATAAAATGACTGTCCCTGTAATTGGTTTTTGTTATAGACAAAGATTTCCACATGTCTGTATCACTTTCCCTGGGATGGCTGTGGTTTGTTTGTTTGTTTGTTTGTTTGTTTTAAGATTTCACTTGTTTATTTGTCAGAGAGGAAGAGAGAGAGAGAGAGAACCCAGCAGGGGGAGTGGCAGGCAGAGGGAGAAGCAGGCTCCCCACTGAGTAGGGACCCTGGGATCATGACCAGAGCTGAAGGCAGATGCTTACCTGACTGAGCCACCCGGGCACCCTGGGACGGGCATGGTTTCTTCTGCAGGCAGAAGCAAGGGCACAGATTCTGTAATCTGAGCTTTGAGTCCTGGTGTGGCCAGTGTGACCCTGGGCAGGTCCTCGAACTTCCCTGGGCCTCTGTTTATGCTGCGCTGCATCGGAGACATAATAGCCACCCCCCAGGGTTGCTGTGGCTTTAGGATAGGAGGGCAAAGGACTTTAAAGTGAGGTGGCTGCAGTGCTGTAAGGGGCCACCGTCACTCTGTGCCTTCAAGGCTTCTTTCATGAGCACATTTTCAATTATGTATTTGCACTTGAACTTGGCTACCTGCTGGCTGACTAACTTTGCTAGAAATCTGTTCCACGCCTCATCTGGGAGCACCATTCTTATACCTCATTGGCTTTTTTGCCTCTTTTTAAGCTTTCGCAGAAAGCTGGTCCCGGGTCTGAAGCTTCTTGATTTGTGGGTATCTGTGAGAGGATTTTGCCCTCTTTTACACTGCTATTTTTTAAAAAAGATTTTAATTATTTATTTGAGAGAGAGAGAGCAAGAGAGAGCACATGGGGGTGGGGTGAGGGGTAGAGGGAGAGAGAGAAGCAGGGTCCCTGCTGAGCAGGGAGCCCGATGTGGGGGCTCAGTTCCAGGGCTCTGGGATCATGACCTGAGCCGAAGGCAGAGGCTTAATCGACTGAGACACCCAGGCGCCCCTTCATGGCTATTTAGGTCTTTTATTGTGGAGATTAAATTTATATACAGTGAAGTGCACCGATCTTGAAGTGTATGTGCAGTTGACGCATTTTTCTGTATGTATACGCCTATGTAAGTACGGTGCAGGTCAGGATATGGGACATCTCCATCACTCCAATGCCTTCCTTGTTCCCCTGGCCATCAGCCCCCCAACCCCCACACCACTCCCTACCCCATTAACCCAGCTTGTCCTCACCTCGTTCTTGTACTTCATATGAGCCAGCATTACACACCCCGTACCTTACATTACCCCCTCAATACCTTCACCTCTATTTTTCTCCGACCAATGTTCGGCAGCCTATCAGCCACTCTTCCTGATGGGCCGAGCTCCTCCCTTTGGGCTCCTCAACCACCCCCGTCTGCTTGGTCTCCAGAGATGGGCAGAACCCTCAGATTTGCTTCCTCTAGGAGGCAGTGTCCCAGGACACTTAGATGCCTCCACCGGCCCCAAGACTGGGCCTTACCTCTGCCCACCCTTCTCCTAGGGGCAGCGGGGAGGCTTTGCTCGCTCTCCCCATCGCAGGGCTCTGAGGCATGGGGCCTGGGCCTGGCTGGGTTTCTGAGCAGTGGCCCCAGGTGAGGGTGAGCAGGGGGGCCCTATGAAATAGGGCTTGGAGGGCTGGGTCCCACTCCTGGCTGGAGGCAAGAGATACTGGGAGGCTTTGGGGCAGGAGTGGATAAAGCTGGAGACCCAGGAGAGGTCTGTGAGTAGGGGGTGCTCACAGAACATCCCGAGATGCTAGAAGGGGCCCTACCCAGGTGTGGGTGACTTAGCCTAGGCCTCCTCTGAGAGGCAGGGGGACGGGGCTCTCAGATGGGGCCCCACCCTGCCGCCTGACCAGGCTGACCTTGGGTGGGGCAGGGCGGGAAGGCCCCTTTTGCTTGACTACCTTGCTGAAGTGACCTTCGCTTACTTGCTCATGTGGCAGCATTTACTGGGAGCCCCTGGAGTCACTGGGCAGCATGCTGCCACCAAGGGCGTAAGGAGGCACACAGGGCCTCTCAGCCCAAGGGGCTCACTGTCGAGATCAGGCTGCAAACAGGTGGCCTGCTTGCCTCTAGATTTGGCCCTCAGATGTGCCTGCTTTGGCCCCCCTGGTTTGAAACTTGGGAACTGCCCATACAAGTCTGATTTCTGGCTTCCCTGACAAATTGGAGAATCTGGCAGCCCTGGTCTGCCCTGCTACGTGGAGGCAGCTACATGGTGAGCTGAGAAGCGGTTGGCCCCCTCCCTGGCCTCCCGGAGAGGCCTGCCTGTTGGGCGTGCTGCAGTCCCCCTGCTCCCTGTGGCAGCCACTGGTCCCGCACCTCAGCCCTTCCCTGTGGGGCCCTGCACACCTGTGAGCTGGCTTGGATGGGATGGGTCCGTGCTGTCTTCTCAGAGGCGGGCTCGGGGTCTTGACCTCACTTGACCTCCCGGTAAATCGGCCTTCTCCCAGTCTCCCGAGTCTCCTGCTCCTCAGGGTGAATGGTTCATCCCTCCTTTCCAGAAGGAAGATTTGCAGCATGGGCAGGGGGTGGGGTAAGTGGGGGAGCAGAAGCTGAGGTCATGGCGCCAAAGCCCATGGAAGTGGGTCTCAGAGTACAGGCCTCCTGGATCCCAATCCCCTGGGGGTGCTGGGTCAGAGTGCAGCAGAATCTGGAGGAAAGTTCCCCAGGGACTTGTTGAGGCCACTCCCATTTGAGAACCACCAAGAAGAGGCGGCTAGGGCTTAGAGGACAGTGAGGTCAGACACATCATGTTTTCTAGGGCAAGGCTGAGGACCCTACTCCGTCTTTCAGCTCCCCTGTTGGACCCTTATTGTGAATACCCTCCTTCAAGGCACAGCTGAGGCCCCCAGCAGGCCAAGGCTCACATGCTCTCAAGCCTTCCTGTCCCCACCCTGCACCTGGAGGAAAGGTCACTCTTGCCTTTGCCAAGCTTGTCATTTCCCAGAATCTTTGAACTGTCCTGTGGGCAGGGGGCCAACTCCAGGGAGTGGGACAGTGGCCGGCTGGCAGGTGAGGGCCACCTTGTCTCCCTTTCGCCTTCTCAGCCAGGTGGCCTGGCAGTTGCTGGGTTCCAGCCATGGGGCCGGGCCCTGTGGTGCTGTCGGGGACAGAGGAGGATTTGGTGATTTGTTCAAAGAGAAGATACTTTCCTGAATGGGGGGCAGGATAAGGCAGGGGCCCTTGGTCACTTCTACTTTTGGAGCTTTCAACGACAGGGGTCAGGAGGTGTCTTTGGGGGTGGCCGGGGCAGGGACTTGGCTGGGCAATGAGTCAGGAGGCAGTCCGTCTCAGGGCCTTGTCAGGGAAGGGTGCATGACCCCAAGAGTGAGTGGCTCCTTAAGAGTGGGGTGTCTAGGGAGCAGAAGGTGAGGGTGCCCTCCTCAGTTCCATGAGGTCCCAGCCCACACATGCAAGGACTTGAGACTGAATGCCTCCTTAGTTGTGGTCTCACGCACCTACCATGGTCCTGGTCACTGCACTGTAGGGAACGTGTGGCGTGCCGGGAACATGCTCTGGGACAGCAGGCAAAGGAGGGAAGGACACTGAGGGCATTCCTGTCTCTTAGACCAGCCCACTGGTTCTCAGCCTTGGCTGTACATCGGAAGCCCCAGGGAGCTTTCCAAAATCCTGATGATAAGAGCTTCTGGTTTACTGGATCTGGGGTTCAGCGTGCTATAAGGGGTTTGTAAAAGCCCCCCCCCCAGTGGATTCCGGTGTGCAGCAAAGTTTCAGAGCCCCTTATCTGGATGGTGCAGGACGGGAGGTGTTTACTGGTTTTCCTTTCATTAATTTTTGTCGTGAGCAACAATCTCTAAGCATGACACAGACTTCTCTGGGTAATACAAGAAAACCCGCACGGAAGTGGAGGGGGTTTGAGGAGAGTGGAAAGAAAGCCTGAGCTTCAAGTTCCCAGTCCGTGCCAGATGCGTCATGTTTGCTATTTAAAAACCAGTTTTGGGAGGTGACTCTTCCCAGGCTCAGTTTACAAATGAGGACTCTGAGTCTTGGCCACGTTGATCGCGTCATCCGTGTCCCCTGACTGTGGAATGGCAGAGCCTTACGTGGGATATGCATGTGACAAGCGGTGGGTAGGAATGGAAGTCAGTGCTGTTGCTTTCAGACTGGTTTCTCAAACTAAACATTAGAGGCATCAGCTGGTGGAGGAGAGGGCGTGGGGAAGAAGGGAGCCCCCAGCTCCTCTCTGCCCACAGGACAGAGGGTGGGGAGCAGAGAAGGCTGTGCTAGTGTCTTCTCCCATCAGATTCTGGTCAGAGTCGGCCTGGGCCAATCTCTCTTTCCCTCTCCTTGAAGCTAATAGGTCCCTGGACCTAAAGTGAGTTGAATAGTGTGAATAGAAGAGGGGACCTCCTTCCTTTTTTTTTTTAAAGATCTTATTTATTTGAACAGAGTGATCAGAAGTAAGGGGGGAGTCCCCTCCTTCCTTACCTGCAGCTGAGCATGCCCCCTCCCCCCCATACCGGAGTCATACTGAGCAATTCCACAAATTATGTTGTTGGATTCAACTAGAAAATACTCAGGGGAGCATAAATGGGGCGAGGCTGTTCAGTCGGTCACAGCATGTTGGGGATTACTGAGGGCCCCTGTGGGGAGCAGGTCCCAGCATCCTCGGCAGAGCCCTGGGTCCCTGCGGACAGACCGCAGACACCACAGCAACTTGCTGCAGAAGCTTCTGAAGATGTGGAGGGAGCATTTGAGGTGAGGCTTGGGAGATGCTGAAAGTTGCTATCTAATGGATAAATTTATGCAAAATAATCATCACGGTGGCTTCCAAAACCAGTGACAATGCTGTGAGCAGCTTTTGCTGTGGTGGCAGAAGTCCGCTGTATTCTGCCACCAGCTCGTTTTGCTCTCTCAGGGTGGCTCACGCGGGAGTCTCGGGGCAGGGAAGAGAGCACCAGGTTCGGTGTGTCAGGAGATCTGACAGGAGTCCCACCCGGCCACTTACTGGCTACCTGGCCTTGGGCAAGGAGCTTAGCCTGGAGCCCTGGTGTCCTCACATATGCAGTGGGGACCTATGCTTCCATCTAAGATGGAGTAAGAGGGACTGGATTTCCCCTTCCACCTGAAACAATGAAAAAACAACAAACAGACCAAATATCGGAAATAGAGGGTTTTTTTTTTTAAGAACCTGGACGTTAGCTCACAAAGTTCAGTGACCCCAGCAAGTTCAGTGATTATCTCAGCTTACTGCCTTGTGTGAGTTTCTAGGTTGTGATCCAGGGAGGGGCCAGAGGCCAGAAGGGAGAAATGGGGGTATACTATTGTAAGACTCTTACACTTGATGTGAACTGGTCAAGTATCGCTTGAAGGTAAACTGATGGGGTGAAAGTATGATAACTAAAGCAGCCATTCAAATAGCAAGGTGTTAGAGCTAATAAACCAATGAAGGAAATAAAATAGAACCATAAGCCCCGCATCTGGCTCCTTGCTTAGTGGGGAGCCTGTTTCTCCGTCTGCTCACAGATCCCCCTGCTTGTTTGTGTGCTCTGCCTTTCATTTTGACAAGTAAATAAATAAAATCTTTAAAAGAAAGAATGGGGTAATAATACTGATGTAATTGTCTGAAGGTTCTGTGAGAGCCTTTTTTTTTTTTTTTAAGATTTTATTTATTTATTTGACTGACAGAGATCACAAGTAGGCAGAGAGGCAGGCAGAGAGAGAGGAGGAAGCAGGCTCCCCCATGGGCAGAAAGCAGGACCCGAGCGGAATGAGAAGGCCTTAACCCACTGAGCCACCCAGGCGCCCCCGAATTGGGTGGTTCTTAATCAAGCACGGCCATACCTCTTTGTTCTCCCTCTCCCTTTGGCTCTGCTCTCCCCTCTTTCACTCAGGGGTATGTGCTCTCTCCTCAGACCCTCCTCTGTCTTCCTTCGCCTTCTTGGAGCCTGTGCCTCTGTTCTGCTGGGACACGTAGGGTTCTCCTTTAGAGCCCTAGAAAGAGGGATTGGTGGTGAGGTGCAGGAACTGGGGTGGGAAGGGCACAAGGGCCAAGTGAGACTGAGTTTTAGTTAGTGTTTCTTTAAAAAAAAAATTGAGGTGAAATTCACAAGACACTATTAAACATTTTACAGTGTACACTTCAGTGGCCTTTAGTGCTTTCACACTGTTGTGCAACCACTGCCTTGCTCTAGTTTCAAAACCTTCTCATGGCCCGAGGAGGACACCACGGCTGTTAAGGACTCCCTCCCCACTCCCTCCCCGCCCCTCCGGCAGCCGCTGATCTGCTTTCCTTCTCTGCGGACTTGCCCAGTCCAGTCTCTACGTGGAAAAGGAATCATACAATATGTGAACTTTTGTGTCTGGCTTGTTTCTGAGGTTTATCCAATTTGGAGCATCCGTCAGTACCTAATTCCTTTTTGTGGCTGAATTATATTCCACTGCATGTACACGCCACAGTCTGTTTGCCCATTCATTCGTGGATGGACATTCGGGTTGTCTCTATCTTTCAGCTGTTGTAGAATGTGAGTTGTGAGCAAGCTTCTGCCTGAGGACTTACTTTCAGTTCTTCTGAGCACATACCTACCAGGGCCATTGCTGGGTCAGACAGCAATTCTTTGCTTAACTTTTGAGAAGCTACCAGACTTTCACAACAGCTGCTAACCTTTCAGTTTTTAAGACCATGTTGTTTTAAGTGCAAGGATCATAGACCTGTAAAATTTTATAGCATACTATTTTACATAAAATAATATGCTATGAAATTTTGGAAATTATGGAGGAATTTTTTAAAGTTTTTAAAGTAAATAAGAATGACAAAATTGTCTATAAATGCATACTTATTGTAACAATTCAAGACGTTTCTAGAAGAAAAATCCCCCTTTATCTGTTCCTTCGCCTCTGTCCTATCCCTTTGCCTGACCAGTGTCAACCCTTTAGTCTGTATATTTCCTGGACATTTTCCAGGCATTTGAATAGTTTTTGAAAAAAAAAAAAAAGATTTTTTTTTTTTTTTACTCTAACGTGTTATACTATCCGTATTATCTTGATTTGAAATCTTCCTGTTTGTTTCTTATAAACGTTGATTGTTGTAGTGACCGTCCTAGAGCAGCCTTGGGCAAAGCTGTCCTTGGGTGGCTGGATAGTGAATGCATTGTAATTTTTTTTGGTAAAAATTTTTTTTTTGTTATCTGCATTTACAAATTTAAAAAAGGAAAATGAATTTCTTTTATGATAAGAAAAGTCGGGAAGAATTGGAGGCCAGGAGGCCCGGCGCACAGCTCGTACCTTAATATAGCACTTGTTTCTCTCCTGGTTGTGTAACAAGCTGTTTACTGTTTGCCTCCCTTGAGGGCCAATGCGGCTTCTGGATCCGCTGCCCTGCCTACCCTGCGGAGTGGGCCAGGCGTACGGGAGCTCCGCCCAGCAGACCCGCGGCTGCCCCTCCAGGGCTGCGGCTGAGGCTGCGGAGGAGAGGGTGGGTTCCCAAGACCCCCCTGTGCGTTCAGTCTCGCAGAAGGACCTGCGCCTTCTTGGGGCGGGCCCAGGGTAGTGACGCGCCCTGCAGGGGCATCTGGGCCGCCCTCCATGGGAAGATGGGTGGGAGTTCAGGGGCAATTATTTCTGGTGGCCCCAGCCTGGGTGCCGGTGGCAGGCGGAGACCAGCTGAGGAAGTAGTTAGAGAGCTGCCAGGAGCAGGAAGCAGGGAGACACTCGGAGGCTCCGGCTCCCTTTCCAGAGAGATAGAAACAGCCGGTCTGGTGGTGGAGGTGGAGAGCAGTACGCAGGGGAATGGAGGTGGGGGCAGCCAGTGCCTGGGGCGGGGGTGGAGCTGTTTTCTCGGGCTTGTGTGTCAGTGTGATTTGGGAAGGTGCCAGGGGAGTGGCCCTGGCCTGGAAGGCGCCTGTGGTCTGTGCGGAGAGGGTACCCGTCTGAGGTCCTCCTTCCCGTGCCTGGGGTTCCCCCATCTGTCCCCATGAGACTAGCCTGCCAAAGTTCACGTTCCTCCTTGGGTCTCAGACCCCTAGTAGGAGCACCGTGAAAGTCCCACAGACCTGCGGTGGTCCTGCTTCTCACCTAGAACTTTCTCCAAGAAGCTAGTAGGGGTCAGGGTGGGATTCCAGAGCGCAGGATCATTTTTAGCATTTCCAAGGGAACAGCCTCTGCTGGTGCTGGGCAGCTTTGTGCCTGACTCATCCGAAAACACTTTATAAATAACCCAGAGGAGGGACGTGGGCTGTCCATTCTCATGCACCCCCCCCCCATGCTCCACAAGCAGGTTGCAGGTAGTGAGGCCCCAGAACTTCCTAGATGTCAGGGCAGAGCCAGCTCTGGTGGCAGCTTCTGGTGACTGGCACTGCAGGAGTCCTCTGTTTGACCGTGATGTTGTCAGCACCCCTACTTTCCGTAGGGTGCATTGGGGATTGATTGCTGGCTGAGCCAACTGAGCCATATGGGCCAAACTTGCTGGGTGACCTGGGACAAGTCATTGCCCTCCTCTCAGTCTTGGAGCCCTCACTGGTAAAGTGAGAGGGTTGAACTAGGCAGTACGATGGTCCTGTCCAGCAGTAACATTTTGACTCCACGACTGGCTCATTGTAAGTGTGGATGAGCGGCGGACGGGAGTGGGAGACAGGAAGAGGAGCCATGACCCAGATCCGGAGTCTGTGTGCTGGACAGGAGAATCTCTCTCACTGTCCCAGGGGGACACTTGGAGCTCTCAGCCCAATGATGACAGCTGGGAGGCTAGGCATCTGAAAGGTATGCTTAGATAGGGCCTGATTATTGTCCCTGAGGAAGAATGGACATTGACTGGTTTCACCACAGAAAGCCAACTAGGACCCGGGAAGCTAATTATCAGCTTGGCATATATTGTGCTCTCACTGTTAGAGCATTTCTAACTTGTGAGGTAGTGAGCTCCCTGTCCCTGAATGAATGTAAGGATGTGGGGGAAGGGACTCCTCATGGAGTGAAGAGCTATATAGCTCAATAGCTTCTGATGTGACAGGGTGTCAGCATCCTGGAGGAGTTTGTTCATAAGACCCTCTGAGTGGGCCTCCCAGGGGTGGGGGCTAGGTGGCCTGGAACTACCTGGCCTCGTGTCAGCAGTGCCGCTGACCTCAGAAGGCTGGGGCCAAATAGATCCCCGCTTCCCATACCTTAAATGCCACATGCCATTCAGGTTTCCAGTTCTTTGCAACCACGGACGTAGGGACTATAGATGAAGATCAACCACCCCAGGCAACCACGAATGGGAAGCCGAATCAGTTGGCTTGGTAGCTGTCCAGAACCCCCGGACAGATGCTTCCCTGGAGACCACTGAGGGCACAGCTAGCAGGCGTCATGCTTGTGGGGATTACACACTGGAAAGGTGTGGAAGGAAACAGAACCAGAGGGCCTTCACCAGGACACTCTGCTCTGTCAGCTAGTCTGGATCAGACTCAGCCCCTGCTGAGCGAGAGGCCAGAGCAAGAGGAAGACCAGGGCCACTGGCAAGATTATGGCCACCGCAGCCAGGAACCGACTCCCTGCTCCTCCTGTCTCGCTGTGTGACTTTGAGCTAACCCCTTACCCTGTCTGGGCCTCTCCTTGGCAGTGAGGGTGTTGGACTTTTCAGTCTTCCCTGACCTGACATGTCACAATACCTCGAAAGACCAGCAGTGGGGACATTCTGGCATCGAACATTGTTCTGATCCGCTTTGTAGCGGTGGAATCTTTCCTCCTCCTTACTTCCCAGATGAGTCTTGCCCTTTTTAATTTCCCAGTGTCTTCTGGAATGTGGAAGTGGCTGGCTTGGCCCATCAGGTGGGAAGGCCTTGTGGCAATAGAACCAGAACCGTGGGTGGGGAGGGAAGGAGTGAGCCTGTAGACATAGCCAGGCAGTGGAAACAGGCCGGGGGCCGTGCGTCTTGGGGGCTCCAGGTTGGGAGGCTGGGACCAGGTGAGCTGCCAGGAAGCTATAGGCACCACCTCAGAACTAGGCCACTGGCCCAAAGGGGAGTTCCGGGTTCATGATTTTAGGAATCCCCACGGGGTATGAGGCCAGGAGCATAGTGGCCAAGCGTCAATGTACAAGATGCTTCTGAAACCAGGCCTGGGTTTCAGATAGGGGTAGGCAAGGAGACATTCATACCATCACCAGAGGCCACGCCTAGGGCCAGGCCTCACATGTGTGCTATTTCCAGTTCTCCCGGCCCTTTCCAGAGGACATCCTCTGCCCCAGTTTACAGATGATGAAGCACGGCTCGGGCTAAATAACGTTCTTACAGCCACACCGCTGGTAGGAGACAGAGTGGGATTTGAACTCGGGGCTGGCTTATTCTTTCAAACCACAGAGGGCTCCCTCTGCATTGTATCTCTCCTCTTCTGTTGTAAGCATCGTTCTCCAAAAGCATGATGGCATCTGGCACCTGAGGGCCCGCGCCTCTCTGTCACAGGTCACTGCTATGTGCACTTAAATGAACACATGTGAAGGAAATGTGCTTTAGAATAAAATTTCACTGGAGAAACTGGAAACATCCTAGGATAACCCAATATGGTATCCGCAGGATTTGAACCTGGTCGCTAAACAGCTGGGGAAATGGAGGTGAAGAAGCACTGGCCCCGGCCTTGAGCTTGTGTGGTGTTCAGGAGGCTGGCTGTGGGATGGTTGCCGTGCTGGTATTTTCAGGAGGAAGACATGGGCTGCCACGCTGGGCAATCTGGGAAGGCCCCCGAAAGAAGCAGAGCATGGGTTGTCTCTCAAAGGATGGAGTTTGCGTGGCATTTAGGAGTGGGAGAAGAGCATTCTAGGTAGTGGAGCGGCACGTGAAGAAAGCTCAGAGGCCTAGAGGCTGTGGAGTTGGGGAAATTGGGGTAACTGTATGGGGCTGGGTAAGTGGGGGTGTGAGAGAAAGGTCTAGACAGGTGAACGGGGCCAGATTGGGGATGTGGAGTGTCTGTGTGACTTTTTGACTTTGGCTGAGTCTCTGTTTCCTTAACTGTAAGAGGGGAAAAATAAGGCCCTCTCTCTGTACAGGGTTGCTGTGAGATTTAAGCTAGCTAATGAGATAAAATGGGTGGCACTGGGCCTGACGCAGGTTGAATAATTGGTATTGGTACTGTAGTTGTTGGTGGTGATGAGGACGATGGTAATGATAGTAATCACCAGGCTTCCCAGTTCCACTCTGGTCTATTTTTAACACAGCAGCAAGAATGATTCAGTGAAAACACGGGGTAGATTATGTCCCTCCTTTGCTCACAAGCAAAGGGGCTCCTGGAAGCCACAGGAGTCTTCTAGCGCCTGCATGGCCTGACCTTCCTCTAGCCTCTTCCTGCATGTCTGATGTGGCTCTCTAGCCACACTGGCCTCTCTGCTGTGCCTTGAATGTGCCAGGCTACTCCTGCCTCAGGGCCTTTGCACTTGCTTTTCCGGTTTACTGAACTGTTCCTCCTCAGAAATCCATATGGCTCACTTCCAAGCTCTTTCAGATCTTTACTCAAATGTTCTCTCCTCAGTGAGATCTTTGGCTAAGCTATCTAAAATTCCACCTGCCTCCCCTCCCCCACACCAGTACTGCTGTCTCCCTTCCCTCCTTTATATCCCTTCTCTACACCTGTCACTTTCTTTTTTTTTTTTTTTAAAGATTTTATTTTATTTATTTGAGAGAGAGAGACAGTGAGAGAGAATGAGCGAGGAGAAGGTCAGAGAGCGAAGCAGACTCCCCATGGAGCTGGGAGCCTGATGTGGGACTCGATCCCGGGACTCCAGGATCACGCCCTGAGCCGGAGGCAGTCGTCCAACCAACTGCGCCACCCAAGCGTCCCAACACCTGTCACTTTCTAACATACAGTGTATTTGTATTGTGTGTTTCTCGTCACTCCTGCTGGAACAGAAGCCCCACGAGAACAGGGCTCTTTGTCTGTTTTGTGCCCTGCTGTATCCCTCGCACCTAGCTCAGAATTGGTGTTCAATAATACCTGTTGTTGTTTTTATATTATTGTCTCTGGAGCATGGAGTGTGGGAAGGAAGGGCTGGCCTTCCCTGCTGGGAGTGGCAGCCCACAGACCAGGGGCCTCTGAGCTCACCTTGCTTCTTCAGTAGGGCATTTTTTCAGTCCCTCCTGTCTCTCCAGCAGAAGCCCAGGCGCTGGAGGCTTCCAGCCAACAGCCTCATCCCCCCTCTGCAGGCCTGCCCACTTATTTCAAAACACGGTCCCCTCCTCTTGCTCAGGGGCTCCCTCCCTGCCAGAAAACTCAGTGCGCTCAGCGGGGGTGGGTGGTTGGCAGCCTGTGTCCCGTCTTCTTCCAGAGGCAGTTCCCTAGGTCCCAAAGCAATCCAATGCCTGGGAGCTCCGGAGTCTATGTGGCCTGATTTAGATCCTGGGGGCAGGGCCCCAGCAGCAGCCCTCCCCATGCAGCTGGCACCCCACTCTGAGGTCTCTCCGAAGTTTCCCAGCCTTATGTATCCCCACTCTTTTTAGATCACTGGGATGAGTCCAAGCATAGGAGAAAAGTGCCACGGTCACTTCAGTCACTCCGTCATGTCATTGAGCCAGGCTCCTCCTTCTGTAGGAGGACCTCCCTGCAGATCTCCGAGGTCCCCTCTCCTTCTGATAGCCCTGGTCCCAGCCCCCACTAAAACTTGCTGACTCTGTGTCCTCCTTGCTTATGGCCAGTTGGAGTGGCTGACGGTCTGATACATTTCCCGTTTAACCTGCCCCCCGTGGGGCCTTTAGAGATATAATGCTTTAATTTGGAGGTCTGGCTACTGGAATTGCAGGCTGTCACAGGTGGGATTTTGGAATACACTGGCCTCTAGTCTCTGAACTCCCCCCAGGGGAGTGGAGACTTGCTGGAAAGAGGACAATATCTGGTTTAAGAGAGATGGGGACTGGACAGACTCTCCTCTTAGCTGTGTCACCCTGGGCAAGTTGCTTGCCCCTCCGAGAAATGGGTGTAGTGAAGGTACCACCTTTCTCCTTGGGAGGCTGTGAGGATTAAGCAAAAGAATATAGATGAGGCCCTTAGCTCAGGGTCACGTGCAGAGTGAGGGCCGAGGATTGGGATGCTAGTGCAGCTACAGGATTCGGGGTCTGTCCTCTTCCTGCTGAGCGCTGAGCCCCAGGCAGGACCCAGCCATCCCTGGCCTGCTCAAAGCAAGACGGGAGCCAGCTGGTCCCCTGGAACCTGTCTTGGCCACGAGGTGAGGGCTCCTTCCCAGGGCCCATCTTCTATCTGACTACGGATCTCTATGCAGGACTGGGATCATGGGGCAGAGGGGACCATCTCCACCTGGTCCTTCCAGCTGGCTCTTTCTGTGCACCGCCCCCCCCCCCCACCCAAGACAGGGCCCCTGATGAGGTAGGCGGGCCACCCTGGGGCCTGTGAGGGAATCCCTGACCATTGTGTTGCCCAGACCCTTTGCCACTCAGTCACTTCCATTTCAGAGGCTTTGGGAAGATTCCAATTTCCTGCTGTCTTGTGTATAAAATGACTCTAATGAGGGAGAGAAATCCAGACATATATGAGGAGCTGTAAGGCTGGAAAATTTGCAAAGAGCAGGGAGTCCAGCCTGGGAAAGCCCTTAGGCTCATGAGGCCCAACCTCCCCTTTTAGATGATGGCAAACATGACGTCCAGAGAGGGACTATGACCTGTCAAGTGTCACACAGTTGGTAAGATGCTGAGTTGGGATTGAAACACAGGTTTCCTCACTGTTCATCCTGTGCCGTCTGCGCTATACCCCACTAGCCAGACCCCGAGACTGGAATCCAGTTCCCGGTGACCACAGAGCCCGCGCAAACACCAGTACACCACGCTGCTGTCAGATCACCTCTTCCCCTCCAGCAGCTGACCCCAGCCTTCTACAGGGAGACCACCATGCTTGCAGAGTCTCCCAGGCTGCCTTAAGATGGGCTGAAATGCCTCTGGGGTGGCACCCCACTCCTTCCGTTAGGAAACCACTGCCCAACCTCAGAGCTTTCACTGGGAGGGAACGGTTCCTGTCACTAAGCCTAAAATTCCCATCGGATTCCATTTCACATAATTATACCCTCTCGTGTCCCCCCGAAGTGCTGCTCCTCCCTCTCCTGTAGGGCTCCACACCCTTAAAAGTCTTGCCTGCAATGATCCTATTCTGCTCAACTTGGCAAAGCCCAGAGGTGGGTCTTTTCATCTGTTATAATTATTCCATCTCCCCTGTTCCTGCATTGTTTCAGACATTTCATCTCGGAACATCCTCCAATTTCAGGGTATTTTTCTGGACTGATGGTTGCCAAGAACACGGTGCAGCAGTCAGGAAAGATCCCCTTAGGAGCAGACTATGTCCAGGCATGTCACAGGGGCACTTGGAAGGTGTTCTCTCCTCCCTTCTTAGATACCCAGGGCTGCCCGCATCCCAGTTTGAAGGCTGGGGGCTTAGCAAACATCCTCCTGGGCACAGAGAGGTGGGTGGGGCCCTCTCTGAGCAGGGATGTGAGTTTGGATCTGCCTCCATGTCTCCCCTCTCTGCCTCCTCTCACCACCCTGGTCCACCTTTCTATTCTTCCAGCAAACATTTATTAAGCCTGATACTTGTGGGACCCAGAGTGGAACAGGATATAAACAAGAGGCATATCATTCCTGTCCCCAAGGAGCTTACATTCTGGTGCTTAAGAGAGGTGACAAACATGCAGAGTAGCAGATGAAGTGAACAGGTGGAAAGCAGGGAGGCCAAGGGCAGAGTCCGGGGACAAGGAGGGAGAGGGCCTACCTGGCGTGGGAGATCCAGGAAGGCCCCAAGCAGGTGGCATGGAAGCTGTGGCCCTCCAGACTTTTTGTTTAATTTAATGTCTTTATTGCCCCAGCCAGGTTTGTAGGATAATCTTTTGCAGCCCAAACATCCCGTGTGATAGGGGAGATTTTGTGTGGATTTCTTTCTTTCTTTCTTTCTTTCTTTTTTCTGTCATTCTGTTCTATAGCTCTTTTTGTACTCCTCAAAATCACATTCTAAGAAGAGTCAGTAATGTCATTCCTGTCAATCCCGTTCTCCTTGAACTTTCTAGAATACCTGACACTGTTCATTCAGGCTCCCAGAGGACTCTGCCTCCTAGGGCTTCTGTGATGTTTCAGGGTGCTGGGTCTCAATCTGACACCCTTTTCTTCTTGTACTGATTCCTTCTCACCACAATCTACTTTTGCCGAACACCTTTTCAGACTAGGAGCTGAACTTGTCTATTTCCAGAGGTGATTTTATTTACTGCTTACAAAAATCCTGTGATAGCATTTTTTATCCCCACTTTACAGATGGGGAACCTAGGCTCTGCGAGGTTAATGAACTTGCCGGAGGCCATCCAATTAGTAAGTGACACATCTGGGATTTGAACTGAGGTATCTTTGACTTCAGTGGCATCATCTTGCCCAGGACAGTTGGTCTCTTTCTCATGGCTCTCTTTATCCCTCTTCTAAGGTCAAGTGACTCATTCTTATGGTGTCAGCTCTATAGAGAGGACCCCCCCCCCAAGTCTTAACCCATAGTCTTGCACTTAGTCCTAAAAAATCATAGAAGCCTCTCCTATCCTTTACATCCGGCGTGGGTAGAGTTACCTAATCTGCCTTCATGATTTCTGACCATGGCTTCTAGCCGTGGTGATGGGTGGATAGTCCCGTGTTCTTTTTGTCTACCTCCTCCACCCCCGTTCATCTCATGTACTCAGTCAGAAGCAGTGGCTTGTGGTGACTCCATTTAAAATGTTTCTTGAATCTGTCCCTTTGCCCTCATTCCTAGGCAGTGACCCATCTTCTTCCCTAGTCTGGCACAATAGCTCCCTTCCTGCTTTAGCCCCTGCCCTCCATTCCCTCCCTGAGATGCTCTCAGATGACCCATTCCAGGACATTCCTTTCCTTATGCTCCTCACTCTTTGGACTCCTTCGCAGGCTCCCCATTGCCTCACTGTGACGGCTCAGTGTTGTCTGGCTTCAGCCTGGATTCTCTAGAGTAGTTGCAGTCTGCTGGCACAGTCTACACCTCCCCTTCCTTCAGCTCCAGCCGCCCATGTGTCCAGGCCTGCCTGTTCTTGCCCTCTAAGCAAGAAATATCTCATCTTTCAGAATCTACCTCTGGTCTGTTGGGCTGGGAGCAGGATCCAGTCACCAGACCCCTGGGATCTCTCCCACCTCAGTTTCCCATGACATGCATTGCCTCTGTAGGTCACTGGGACACTTGTTATCAGCTCATGGTGTCATTGTGTCTGAGCTGGGTTTCCCAAAGAGACCAAAGTCCTTTACAGTTGGATCCATGTTGCTCCTTGCCCGAGGCTCAGTGTTGGAGAGCTAAATGGAGACATCCTCTGTCTTGTAAATCAACCTTCCTGTACAAGTATTGCTTGAGCATCTATTATGTCCCAGGTACTATGCTGGCGCTGAGAATGCAGCTGAGGAGACGAAGTTCCTGCCCTCGAAGGGCTTATGGTCTGATAGGGAGGGTAGGTGACTACATTTTAGAAAGTATAGTTGTTTTGTAGGGTAAGTATAAGGTGCTCATAATAGGGGCACCTAACCATGGCTGAAGTGCCAGGGAAGGCTTCCCCAAGGAAGCAAATTTTATTTTTTATTTTATTTTTATAGTTCTTGATTTTTTTATTATTAGCGTCAACAAAGAATAACATCTTGATAAGTATAATCAGAACAAACAAAATGTATGGGAAAAGAAAATAAATACTGTGCTACCCAAGGTGGTGGATTTTAAATCGGGGATTTTAGAATGGGCTGGGCCCGGGAGCGGCAGGAGCCTCTGCCGTTGCGGCCTCAGTGCAGAGACGGTGACGCTTCTTCAGCTAAGGAAGCTAGAGCTATAGGGAGATATCAGGGGGCCCAGAAGGAGTAGATGACACGGAGGCAGGGAATGGTGAAGTGGATGACAGAACTCTGGACTATGGAAACATTCCAATCAAAGGAACCTCCCCTGTGACCTGGCCAGTGGTCAGGAATTCCAAAAGCTCTGTAGGAGTTTACCAGGCAAAGCACGGTAAGCTGAGATATACCACGGAGAGGTATCTGTAAAGCCCCGTGTCGGGAGTGGGTTGGTTCAGGAGAGCCTTCCCAGGATGAATGGGCTTTGAGATGCGTCTGGGGGATGGGATTCATAGTGTGGCGTGTTTGGGCTCACTGTGTTCTCTTTTTCCTGGCAGTGTCCAGGGCGCAGCCCCTAGCTCATGAGCCCTTGGCTCATGGCCTCTGGCTCTGGGGCCCATAGTGGCTGTCGCTCTTGAAGAAAGCATCTCTGTTCCTTGCACAGCAGGAGCTATCGTTGGGATAGTGGGCTTGGCAGAGGCCACCTCTCGACACTCACTTCCTACCTAGCCTCTACCAACCTAAGCAAATAGCTACTTTCTTTGGCAATTGGACGGACTTGTCCAAACGTGCAAAACCAATAAGTGGGTCTGAACTGTGATCTTTATCTATTATAACATCTTGTAACACCCCCCATACTGTCCAGAAGCATTTTGTATCATGTATAAAATAAAATTTATTTTTAAGATTTTATTTATTTGACACAGAGTGAGCAAGAGAGCACAAGCAGGGGGAGTGGCAGAGGGAGAGGGAGAAGCATGTCCCCTGCTGAGCAGGGCTCAATCCCAGGACCCTGGGATCGTGACCTGAGCCGAAGGCAGATGCTTAACCAACTGTGCCATGTAGGCGCCCCTAAAATGAAATTTTCTTTTCTTTTCTTCTTTTTTCCTTCAAGATTGTGTTTATTTATTTGACAGAGAGAAAGAGATCACAAGTAGGCAGAGAGAGAAGGGGAAGCAGGCTCCCTGCTGAGCAGAGAGCCCAAAGCGAGGTTCAATTCCAGGACCTGAGATCATGACCTGAGCTGAAGGCAGAGGCCCAACCCACTGACTTCCCCAGGCGCCCCTAAAATAAAATTTTAATTTATACCCATTCCTTCTCATAGATGAATCAGTTGTAAAATGACTCGTTATAACACTGTCTCAAAGAAACCCTTCTTCCCTTTCTCCCTTTTCCAGAGAATTTTGCTTTAATTAATTCAACAAATATTTATTGAGTCAGGACCTTATTCTAGGCATTTGGGATACATTAGTGAACATAAAGAACACAACAAAGCTGCTTACAATTTCACAGGCAAGACAAACAGACATAATAAGTAAGTTACATTTTTTGCTAGAAAAGGTGATGAATGCTATAAAAAGGGGGAAAAAAAGAAGGGAACCAAACAGAGAAGTTCTCTGTTCCCATGAGCCCACCTACCTTAGTGGGCAGGAGGACTGGGGCAATAAGAGAAACAGGGCTTCTTGTTTTTGTTGTTGTTTTGTTTTAAATTTGAGGGAGAGGGAGAGGGAGAGAGAGCGGGAGAGGAGGGAGAAAGGCAGAGGGAGAAGCAGGCTTCCCTCTACGCAGGGAGCCCAACGCAGGACTTGATTCCAGGACTCTTTCTGAGATCATAACCTGAGCCGAAGGCATATGCTTAACCAACAGAGCCACCCAGGCGCCCCGTTTGTTTCACTATAAGTTCTTGTCCCTGGTTGGAATTTTAAACGAATTGCACGTATTACTTTGAAAAAAAAATGAAAATTAAGTTCAAACAGTGCTGTAACTATATTGGGAGGTGCGGGTGGCAGTGTGAGCTAAGTTCTCTTCTGTCAGTGTGGAAAACAGGACAAGGTTTCTAATGTTAATAAATCAAGATGTTGAAGTACAGGCATCTCATTTAGCAATGAAAAGGAAACTATTGGAAGAATTTAAAGGAGAAACAGCTAAAGGAGTGAAAAGTCATTTCTTCTAGAGGAAAAACAACAGAAGGTGGGAAGGCATAAGAGAGAGTAGGCAGGGGGGATGCTTGCCCTTTATTATGAACCGTTTGGTATGTTTGGATTTTTAAAACCATAGGCATGTGCTGCTTTGATGATTAAAAAATCTTATTCTAGGGGCGCCTGGGTGGCTCAGTGGGTTAAGCTGCTGCCTTTGGCTCAGGTCATGATCTCAGAGTCCTGGGATCAAGCCCTGCATCAGGCTTTCTGCTCAGCAGGGAGCCTGCTTCCTCTTATCTCTCTGCCTGCCTCTCTGCCTACTTGTGATCTCTGTCTGTCAAATAAATAAATAAAATCTTTAAAAAACAAACAAACAAACAAAAAAAACCACCTTATTCTACCGAGATGGGGGGTTGCTGTAGAGAGTGAGGGCGTGGTGGAGGAGGTAAGCTGTGGCTCCCTTTCTTTTATACCTCTGACTTTCATGCAAGATTTTGTTTGAACAAAGCTTCTGCAGTTGAAATTGGTTTGAACTTCATGATCTCTTTTGGCTCTCATAATTAATGATGCTTTACAAGCACCTGTTCCCCTTTATGCTCACTCCTCTTTACTTCTCCAGGGAGGTACCATCCCTTAGAGCCTTTCGGCTTCCCCCAGCTGGCTTTGGGTTGCGGTGATTGGTGAGTTTGTGGCCAGTTCTCGTGCATGTGTGGAAGTGACCCCTGCAGTCAGTCATTGGGCGATTCCTACTTCAGAGGGCCCCGGCTCCCAGCACGCTGGCTGTGGTAACAGCAGGTGAGTGTTTCGTCTAATAGTCCCAGACTCTGCAGTTTCTGCTGCGGGAGCTGTGAGTTCTTGTAGACTCTTGCCTCCCACTCTACCTCCTCTAGGGGAGGGAGGAAGAGAGAGAGAGAGACAGAGAGGGAGGGAGAGAAAGAAAGGGGTGGGAGAGGGAGAAAGAGAGAGAGAGGAGAGAGGGAGGGAGGGAGAGAGAGAGAGAAATAGAGGGAGACTATGAATGAAGTCAAGAAAGGGAGGCAACTCCCCAGTAGCTTAGTCACCTCCTAGTGACTGTACTTCCAGACACGTGTCACCGTTTGCCTGTTCTGGCACTATTTTTAGGGCGGGTCCCCTCCATTCATGTTTCTGGGGCCTTTGCCGTCATCCCTGTTGCCGTCTGGCAGCTGCTTTCCTGAGTTTTCAGGTTCCAGAGGTTCTGTGTTCCCAGGCACCTTTCATGCCTTCCTGCCTTTGCACGCCTCGTTCTTTCATCCGCTGCCTGGGGAATAGGATATTGATCCTTGAAGTCCAAGCTCAAATGTCACACAGTTCGTAAAACCTTTCCTAGATCCCAACTCTGAGGAAGCTCTCTACACCTTAGCACTTGCCACAGAGCCTCGTCCTCTCTTGCTGACATTTTGGTGTCCTGGAGGCGTTGGAAAGACCCCGCGGCCTTCTTCCAGCCTGGCCTGGAGTGCTCCGTAGCTGCTTCCTGAGCTCAGGGAAGCACAGTTGCTGATCTTTCTGTGCTTTAAGAAATCTTGCTTGGCCTAGAAGAAATGTTGCAGTGGGAAGATCTCCAGCCAGCGAGGCATCTCCATTAATCTTTTCTGGTTTTCTTCTTGGAAGAGGAGATTTGGAGGAGTCAGGTAACATCTAAAGAAAGCCTCCTGTACTAGGAGGTGTCCTATCAGGAGAGGGAGGATTATTTTACTGATCAGAGAACCAAGGTTCAGAAATATTGCGACTTGATGATGGTCACATAGTAAATAGAGCCAGAGGCTGAAATCCATGTCATCTGACTCCAGGGACACTCTTTCCTACCACACACTTCCACGTAGTCCCCACAATGTGCTCTGAGATCACACCATTAAAGACTTTCCAGACCACAATTTCCCCCTCAAGCGTTCATGCAGTCAGTTTCCTTCCAGACCCAAGGGTTGAGAATCTTCCTGTCTCTCCTGCTTTTTCATTTCTCTGAGACTTGCTAGCTTTTTCTATGTCTCCTCTGCAGTCTACAGGAGTTCATTTTTCTCTCATCTCTTTCCAGATATCATAATTTCCAAATCTTTTGGTTGGTTTCTTTTTCTGGCTCTGGTCCTTTCTTTGGGAGACTTTCCAATATAGCTGCAGATTGGAGGATGATAACAATGAATTAGTAGATCTTCTTTGATGTTATTTTGTGGGTGAACTCATTAATTTATGACAAAAACATCAAAGAGCTCGGCTCCTGCATCGGGACTGGCTTATCCCACGGCAGCTGGGTAATAATGATTAGTCAGATTAAATCTCAACGTCTTCTTTCTGCTTCAGGAGATAAAGTCTAAATGACTGGGGTGTGGGAATATCCCATCCTGTAGCATCCCATTGGCTGTGAGTCAGCACAGAATGAAACTCCCCACTCCAAATGTGGATCTCTCTCCATGGTCTCCACTTTGATGCCTCTAAGCCTTGAGGTCTGTCACAATCGGTGTAGCAACTGTGGAGGCAGAGTGGGGATAAAAGCCTGAGGCTGTTAAAGTCTCTTTGCAGTCAGGGGAGCTGGATAGTAAAAGGGATCACTCATCCTTGCATGGACTAGCTCAAGGTTCTCCAGAGTCCTAGTCCTGTAATTTCGTGGGAAGGAGAACTCTCTGGGTCACACAAGAAAAGTGCCAGCATCATGTTCAGCACATAGCAAGCTTTCCATATGTGATGGTTGACTGGACTTTTTGAGAAAGGTCATGGTGCATGAAGTCTCTGGCTAGTTGAAGAGGAGTAAGAAGTAGAGCTCAGGTCTTGGCTTATACAACACCACCTCCTAACCTACTCACATCGATGGCCATTTACTTTGCTTCTTCCACTTTATTCATGGTGGAAAATTGTACTTCTCTCTACAGCCATCCCCTCCATTTGGCCCTGGAACCCATCCTTTGCTGACCTCGTAAGGACTTGTTTCTGCAGTTAACACTCTCCTTCCTGAGGCTTTGATGTTTCCCTTTTAACTAGATTATTTCTATCAACAAATAAGCAAGCTCTACTGTTTCCTGTCTGAAAAGAGCCTCCCTTGCTCCCACTCCTCCTTCAGGCCGCTGTACTACTCTTCACTCCCTTTGACAGCAAAATGCCTCACAAGACTTGTCTACAATCTTAGTATCTCTCCTTCCTCTCCTCCATTCAAACTCTGAAACCCACTTTAATTCAGGATCTCATCCCTGTTCTCCACTGAAACAGCTCATCAGTGATCATCTAGCTGCCAAGGCCCTCGGTCATGTCTCAGTCCTCATCGTATCCTTCCCATGAGCAGCTCTCAGCACAGCTAGTAAGACACTATTACCAGGTTTCTTGCTTGGCTCCAGGACAGCATTCTCTCTTGGGTCTCCTCCTAATTCACAGGTGGCTGTTCTCACCAGCCTTTCATCTTCCCAACCTGGAAGTAACAAAGTGACCAGGATCAGTTCTTGGACTGTTTTTCTAGCTGAACCCACTCCCTACCTGTTCTCATCTGGTCCCGTGGTTTTAAGTCCTGTTCACATACTGGTGGCTCTTGATGTTGTATCTCCAACCCTTCACCTATCTCTGAAACTCAAAGGCCCATTCCTCTTAGATGTATAATATGCACATCAAATTTCAGACCTAAATCAATTAAATAAAACTCTGTGTTCTCCATCCTTTCAGGCCCACTCCGTCCTTAGGCTTTCCTTCTCAGTAAGTGGCAACTCCTTTGTTCCAGTGGTTCAGACTTCAAAACTTGGAATCACCTTTGACCCACTCTCATATCACACCCCTAGTCTATCAATAGTTCCTGCCAGCACTACCTTCAAATTATATCTAGGGTCTGGCCACTTCTTACCACCTCCGCTGCTATTATCCTGTCTAAGCTACCACCATATCTTGCCCAGACTACTTTAACAGCCTCGTAACTCATATCACTGCTTCTATCCTTGCCTTCCTCCCCCTTCCCTCTCCCTCCCATCCCATCCCTAGCCTCCAGAGTAGTCTTTAAAAAAACTGCAATTAGGTAATGCTATGCCTCTACTCTAAACGTTGTAAGGCTTTTGATCCCACACTCTAAACAGATTCCAGAATCCTTATTAGGGCCTGCAGGTGCTATACGACCTGGCTCTTCCTAACTCTCTGATCTCCGCTTCCATTTCTCTTCCCCTGGCCCACTCCATTCTAGCTACACTGGTCCCCCTGCTGGTCTTTGAACATGCCAAGCCCACTCCTCCAGCCCGCCCTTGTACTGTCCTCTGAGCTAGTCACTCTTCCTTTAGGTACCTATGTGTGGAGTTCTTTCACTTCCCTTAGGCCTCTGCCCAAATTTCGCCCTATCAAAAACACTTTTGGTGACTATCCTTTCTAAAATAACCCTCCTCTGTCACCTCTTTACCATGCCTTACTTTTCTTCCTAGCAATGATCACAACTCAACATACTTTATACTGATTTGTTTATCTGCCATTGATTGTTATCCCCATCAATATGTAAATTCAATAAGAACAAAGTCTTTGTGCATATGGTCATTGCTGTAGCCCAAGCTGTGAGAGTAGTGTCTGCTCCATAGTTCATGTTCCACAGATACACGTTGAATGAATAGATTTGTTGGATGGACTCATCTGGGTCTCTTGTTATCAGATATAGTGGCTTCCAGATAGTCGTTTGGTTAATATGATCAAAATCACGTGTGAGAAACTGAGGTGTCCATGGAAATCATCAGATTATGCAACTATTTAATACTAGTGACCACCGTGGGATTCACAGATATTTTCAGTTTGCCCTTGATGCCAAATCATTGGGCAAACTCTAAGGTGGGATGAAACATCTCCTTTATTTCTTTGGTATGTCATTTATCCTCTGGGACTCAGTGTGTCCACCTGTGAAACAGGCAGTTGAAGATACGGTTCCTGCTGTCCTGGCTTAAGGCCAACAGGATGCTGAAGGGAGGCAGTACAGTTAGGAAGATCAACCACACAAGCTCTGGAACTTGACTGCCTGTGTTTGAATCCTGTCTCCATTCCTCACAAGCCACATGACCTTGGGCAACTTTCTTAGTTTTCTTACTTGTAAAGTGGGAATAATAAAAAGATAATAATAGCATTTAATTCAAAGAGTAATTGTGAGAATTACATTAAGACAATACATATAAAGTATGTAGCACATGGTTTAGCATATAGTAAGTGCTCAGTAAATGTTAGCTATTATAAATGAAAAGTTCTGAGAGGCCATTGCGATTCATTTGTTTTAGGGGCAGTAAATTATCCTGCCAGAATATTAGATGATGTGAAATCTGTAAGGGTCTGATGATGTGGTTAGGTAGAATGCACTTATTCTTAGGAGAGGCATGGTGAAGAACTGAAGGGTAAAGGTGAAGGGTAAAGGTTCTCAGTATCTGTCACTTATTTTCTAATAATCTAGCCAAACATATTTCTCTGTATTTATATCTATCAAGAAAATGTGGCAAAATGTTAACAGATGTTGAAACTAGGTAGATAGTATGGTTACTGTACTATTCTTTCAACCTTTCTGTATGTCTGAAAATTCAAAATAAAAGGTTGGAGGGAAAAAAAAAGAACCCTAGAAATAGTCTAGTGAAGTCCAACTGTCATTGTATGGAAAGAAGCTCAGAAGTGAAGCTCTTGACCAAGGTCATATGCAGGAGGAGCTTGAGCCAGACTCCAGGTCTCCTGGCTGACCATCTCTCCCTTTGTGTGGCTGGCTGCTGTTACCCCTCAGGCAGCAGTGAGCTGCAGAGGAACAGAATCCGCTTCCCCCCAAAGACCAAAGAGTGTTATGGATGTGTAAAAAGGCACTTGTGTTGGTGTTTCCTTTTTGTTTATTAAGCAAATGGGTAGGTCATTTGGTTGGAAGGTATGATGTCAAAATTCTGATGGCAGCACCAGGACCACACCTGACATCCTGGGTAAACCAGTTTGGCACCATCTGCTTGTGTTTTTTGAGTGGTGGTGGTGTACAGTTGGGACTGCAGGGGAGAGAGGGAAGAGTAGGGGTAGGGCCAGGGTCAGGAAGAGCAGTGAAGAGACTGGCTTAAATTCTGGAGCTCCCTGAAAGAAGGGACCCCCAGGATTTCTCTGGGGATGAAATGCAGGCACATATTTAAAGAAAGGAAATGATTCTCTGCGGCCTGCAGCATTCTCCTTTAGCTAACAGGGTTCAAAGCGGTGAAAAGAAGAGACGAGGAGAGGTGGGAATGCCCATTCAAGTCTGGGGAAGGGGGAACAGAGAAGGAAGCGGGGGTGGGGGGTGGCGGAGAAAGAACAGAAAAACATACCGTAGAGGAAACCTGGGCCACGGTGCGGGAGGGATTGGGGGAGGGGTACTGGAAAGGTTAAGAGGCCGCACCTGGGGGCCTGCAAATGCGTGGAGGACTGTCAGCCTCCGCTCAGCCTCCGCCAGCTAGAGTGTCTTGCCCCAGAACCGTCCTGCCTCTCTCTTCTCCAGGTCTGGAAGTCTCAGGAGGCCGCGGTAGCGAGCGCAGAGCTCCTGGAGCTCTTACTAGGGGGAAGGGCGGACAGGAGAGGCGGGGCCTCCGGGCCGGGCGGGAGCGAAGCCTCCGGCCGCGGGAGGGGCTCCTCTCCGGCGGGCGGGCGCCGGAGTCTGGGGGCCGTGTTTCCCCCTCCTTGTCGGTGGAGGCGCCTGGCCCCTCCTCCCCCGGCCGCCCCCACCCCCGCTGCCGCTGTCAAAGATAAACCGGGCGGTTGCTTGCAGAAGCAGCGGCTGCGGGCGTTCGGGCGGTGAAGAGCCTCGGGCGCGGCCTCGCCTCCCCGGCCCGGCTCCCGCATCAGCACCGCGGACAGCACAGCGGCCGTCGCCAGTGCCCAGGCGTCCGCTGGCCCACCAACCTACAGGCACCTGGGCCCGCGACCTCCGAATCAGCACCGTGGACAGTGCACTGGGCCCCCTCTAGCCGCTGCCAGCCCACCTGCTCCCGGAGTCAGCACCGCGGACAGCCCCCCGCCACCCGCCTCGCCACAGGCTCGGAGGGATCAGTGTCCCTGGAACATGGCCACTGAGGTAGGGGGCGAGCGCCTGGCCCGCAGGCAGTGCCCAACTGGTGCGGCAACACATCTCCGCTAGGGGCGGACTGGGCGGGAAAGGAAGAAGGGGGGGTGGGGTGGGGTGAGGGGGTGGGTTGGGGTAGGGTAGGATGGGGTGGTTTTCCAGATCTCATACTGCGGGAAGGGGTGGGGAGTGGCAGAGTGGAGGAGAGGGGCTTCTCCTGAGAACTCATCTTACTCCTGGCGATCTTCCCCATCTGAGTGCTGAAGCTGCCCACACCACTTGTTGGCACTGGCACCAGATTTGCTCTAGGGACCCAGCTGGGGTTTCCCCTTACTCTGGACTGCTAGTCCTAAAACTACTTCCCTAGAGGGTTGGAGGTGAGCTTGTCCCTGTTTTAGGGGCAGGAAGGCAGCTGGTTTCTGTTGCTGTGCAGTGTAGCCATCTAGCTTTTGAACCCAAGAGCCTGGTTAAGAGATGACAGACCTACCTCCACATCCACATTTCCTTCATGGGGAGGGAGGGGACAAGACCCCAACCAGTTATAATGAGCTGCCCGCACCAGTCTCCACTTTTGCATATCATGCTTTCTTGCTTTTTCATCCCGTTCAAGTTTCTTGTACCAGGGTGTCTGCATTTCCCGTGTCTGATGGGAGGAGCTGTCTTCTTCAGGGTGTGCTGATAGGTGTGTCACCTTCAGGGGACTTGAAAGCTGAACCGAGGGACCTGTTGGCTGAGGGTAGAATCTTGGTGCAGTGCTTAAGAGATCAGGAATTTCCTCCTGTTGTCCTTCATTTCATGTGGGAAATGCAGCTCTTTATGTCCCCACTGTATAAGCGGTACAGCTAACACATGGAGAAGGGGAGGACCTATTCAATGCACAGCATGTTAGCAGAAGAACTGAAAGTTTCTTTCTTTGGATTTTTGGAGTGGAACCCAGGACACCAGGGTCTCTCCAGGTCTGATGTTGACTTCTGTGGTGTTTCCCCATTTCTACCCCAGCTGGAACACAAGCCAGGGAGACAGCATAGGCTTTTGAATGATTCTGTGCATTGCCTCTGGGCATCCTGGTGAGCAGCGTGACATCAATACCAAGTGTTATTATTGTAATTCTGCTGTCATGGCCACCACAGAACAAGGTGCAGTTGCTTGGTGCCATTTGGCTTTGTGACAACGCACAGGATTAGTTAGGAGAGCTCACTGTGCCCCCCCACCCTGGACCTTGCGAGGGGGCAAGTCCTAAGCAGGCCCATGGAGCTTGGTTTTTAGGCTGGAGGAATGCAAAAATAAATAAATAATTAGAAAGCCTGGAAAGTGCTGAAGTTACTGAGAAGGGCAGGAAGAGCAAAGGAGAAATGGCCAAGGATCTAATCACCTTCCAGAGAGGGCCGCCAGGCTGCAGCAAAGGCTGCTGGTGCTGGGCAGGAAGGGACAACGTCAGCCACCTGGGCGTAGCTGGGCCAGCAGTGTGGGCAGAGAAGGCAGCCACATCTGTGATGTGTTCTGCCAGATTCCAGGAGCCCCATCTGTCTCAATATCTCTCCAGTGCAGGTCTGTTGTGGTACACAAATGCCAACCAGCAGGCTCACATCTCTAGGTTGAGGCAGTGTTTCTAGGTGGCTGCTGTTAGGCATGCATGACTCTCCCTGGGGAGAGGTTCTGCTCACAATGCCTCTGTGAATGTAGCACTTTCCTGTGTACAAAGCACTACCACATGTATGATCTCCTTTGAGCTTTAGAGCAACCCTGTGAAGTGGGCAAGGATGGCGTTATTATCCCCAATTAACAGATGAGCTCACCGAGGCTCAAGGGCTTGCCTAATCCCTGTGAAGAAGCCAAGGAAGGCATCATTATCCCATTTTACAAATGATGCAAGTGGAATGTGAGAGTTATTCAAGAAAATATGGCTCAAAAGAGGCAGAGCTTGAGCTTCTGCCTCCCTGGTCAGTGTTTTGTTTTCTTTTTCTTTTTCTTTTTTCCTGCTGCATCCATGTATATCCATTAGCCAATGGTGTTGCTCAGCAGAGAGGTGGGCACTAGAAGTGGTGACATGAGGCTGTGATGGAAGGATGCAGAAGGGCCCAGCAACCTGTTCAGCCTGGCTGGGTCGGCTTGAGGGCAGAGGGACAGAGGAATGGCCAGAAGGGATGGAGAGCAGAGGACAAACATTACCCATTTCCCAATTTGGCCTTGGGTGGACCCTGCTGGCAGTACTGAGGGAGGAAGTCTTAGCTCTGCCAAGGCACAGAATGTACACATTATCTGGGCTGTGGAGTGAGTCATTCTCCCCAGGCTGTTTTTACTGTTAGGACTGAGTTAAGATTACCAGGAAAAACCTGTTGGGAGAAGGAATACCTCATGCCAAACTTCCTGGCCATCCCCATAGGATTCCGAATGGGAAGTCCTCAGTTCCAGCAGAAGATGTTTTGAGAGGTAAAGAGGAGAGGAACAGAGAGAGGGAGAGGGAGGAGGAGAGGGAGAGGAGGAGAAGGAGGGAAAGGAAGACAGAGGGGGAGGGAGAGAGGAGAGACATTAAGGAAGACTGGATGGGGGGCACCTGAGTGGCTCAGTGAGTAAAGCCTCTGCCTTCAGCTCAGGTCATGATCCCAGGGTCCTGGGATCGAGCCCCACATCGGGCTCTCTGCTCAGCGGGGAGCCTGCTTCCTCCTCTCTCTCTGCCTGCCTCTCTGCCTACTTGTGATCTCTGTCAAATAAATAAATAAAATCTTTAAAAAAAAAAAAAAAGGAAGATTGGATGTCCCTGGATCCCTATGTGGAAGGCATGGAAACTGGGTCTTTTCTGCTTCCTAATTTCTGTTGAGGAGTTACCATTAGGGGAGGAGTGCGTGTGAGGAACTCAGAGGAGGGATGGATCCTCCTGAGTGATACACTGACCTCATTTGGACAACTGTAATGAGCCCATTTCCTGAGCGGCAAATCTCTTTGAATCTGTGTCACCAGGAGGAGGGTCCACCCTGGGAAAGAGTCCAGATGGCCCAGGACAACTGGGAAATGCCTGGCTGGGAGGGGCTTCCTTGAGTGGTGGAGTTTGGTCTCTAAGAGGTTTTTAAATGCACCCAAGTAGCATTATCCAAGCAAAGCACTTGGAGGTTTGATCTCTGAGCCTGGAATTAACAACCAGCAGGCAGTGGGTTGAGCTTGGCCCTGGTGCAGTCTTAGAAGAAGGAAGGCCCTAGGCCTGGGTTTTCATCCTGAGGCCTGACTTGGCTGCTTGTGACTCATGATCCTCACTCCTCCTCCACACCCCAGCCAGGGAGCAAGCCTGGTGTTGGTTCATTAGCTGAATCTCCTGATTCTTGAGTTGAGCCTCAAATGCATCCTCTGGAATTAGCTAGTTTTTAATGAAGATGGAGATGTGGGCCAGATGGGGCTTCCTGCTTGTCTTGGGCAGATTGGGACTGGGAGTGCTCTTCCAAATTCTAGGGCTTGCTCCTCCCCACCTCTGCCAGGTTGGCTCTGTCAGGTGGGTGACCCACTCTTCAGACAGCCTTCCTATCCCTGTCCTACTGAAGTTCGAAAATTGGTGCCAGCAGATATTACCACCTATGTTCTCTTTCTTCCCCATGAAGTGCCTCTTAGTCCTGTCTTTACTCAGCGGCTGGCAGGCCGGGGAATGGTGGTGGGAGAGAGGGCAGAATTGAGGAAGGTAAGAAGTAGATGAGAGGCCTGGGTGTCAGGGTCAGTTAAGAAACTCTGGGAGAGCAGACACAGAGGCTGTGTGCATATTCTGGGATCCTCTTATGGGATTTCAGAGCTTCATGGATCTCTCTTAAAACCCCCCACTTGTTTTCTGAAAGCTAAGTAGTTGGCAAGTGCCTGGAGTCTGGCTCTAGCTCTGGCTCAAGGGCTCCAGTGATGGGATTCTTCATTCAGTGGTTCTCAACTGGCCCTTCTAGAAATGAGTCTCGTTCACAGCTGTGCCTCATTTGGTCCGCTTCTGTGCTTACAAATGTAAAAATGTATTGGAAACATTAAAAAAATCAAGATATTTGGTATTAAAGAAATCTGGATTTAGGGCTTCTCTTAAGATGTCAGAAGCAAGAAAAAAAATGTCAGAAGTGCAGCTTCCTGGACTCACATTCTCACATGGCTTTCAGGGATTTTCTCTGATTAGCCACAGCCCTCACCGGGCCCACATACATACTTAGTTCCTATAAACACTGGCATTCGTAATCCCTGAGAAAGCCTCTTGAGGGTCAGGGCCGGAAGGGGCTTTAAGTGCTTATGTTGTTCCAGCTTCTCAGTTTCTAGTTGAAGAACTGGAGACCCAGGGTGATGTGGCCTGGACTAGCACCCAGGTCTCCTGCTCCCAAGTCAGTGGGCCTTCTTTCCATCAGTGCCTTTCGGTACTTCATAACTGAGTCACCGTGGATGGAGAGAGCCAGGAGACGATGCTCTGCCTTAAATCTATCCATTCATCAACTGCAGATGACTCTTCTATTGTGCTGTACATAGATCTGGGAGATGAAGGCTCTAGAGTATGCAATGTGTCTGATACCATCTTCTAGCAACTCCTCAAGACTCCACAAGAGTCTACTCTAAGAGAGGAAAGCAGATCCCTTGTCACTCAGAGCCAGTGTTCTAAGACTCAGGATTTTGGGGGTTGGAAAGGATGTTGACCCCTCCTACTCTGGCAACTTGAGAACCCATGGATCAAAGCCAAGAGGAGATGGGACTATACTATGAAAAGTAGCATCCTAAAATCTTAATGGAATAATAAACTAGAAGTTTATTTACTGCTCAGTAAAATCCCAGACAAGTGATTCTGACCAGCAGCTGGATCTCCTCCAGGCTGATTCAGGGACCCAGGCGCTTTCCAGCTTGTGGTTCCATCATCTTCAACATATGGCTTCTTTGGTTTCTGTGGAAGGGCAAAGATTACAGAGGAGTGGCTAGTCCTGTGAGCCAAATCTGTACATTCCGTTCACATTCCATTCAGTCATATGGCCACACCTAATTGTAAGGCAGGCTGGGGATTAATCTAACTGTATTCATGGGGGGAAGAAGAAGGGCTGTTGTCAACAGCTAGTCAGTAACGAGAGACACAGCCCTTCATGGTAGCACACAGTGCGTGTGTATACTCAGGCAAAGAAAAAGGAGGCTGTGGGGGGTAGGGAAGAACTGAGTCCATATCAGAATGACTGAAGCACTGTTTTTTTTTTTAATTAATTAATTTATTTTTTATTCTCCCTTTCCTTCCATTCTCACCAGCACATTCCTTGGTTTAGATCTACTTTTGTTTCCCTGGACCACTACAAAGATAGTGCATCCCTTCACCTGGCCTCTCACCCCAGTCATGCCCAATTCCCATGCATCCCACACAGAGCTACCTGAATGGTCCTTTTGGGGCTAGGGGAACCCATCCTCAAGATTCACTGGCTTGTGTCAGTTGGTTTTAGAAAGGCAGAGGAAGACCACAGCCCTTTTCCTTGGAAAATACAAAAAAATATGAAATCTTAACCAGACAGAGCAGATACATTAATGAATAATGTACTTATATCACCAAAGCTTAATTTGATTTTCAAAGTTATCATAGGACCCTAGTGGATGTCCAGGGCGCTTTCTCAATTAAAACCTTGAGTAGAGGAATCAAGGCCTATGAAGATGAGAGGAGCACCATACATTCTTCAGTTCAGTCCCAGTACTCTGGGGACCACTTGTCTCATGAAGAGCAAGGGCTGTCTGGATTTAGGAAAGTCTCTAATTCTCCCCTCTTCAGAACCTTGATCTACCAATTACCTGATTCTACCTTTCTCTCATTACTTATTCCCCCAGCTTTTTTTTTTTTTTTAAAGATTTATTTATTTTAGAGCAAGCAAGAGAGAGAGCGAGAGCACATGTGAGCATGGTGTAGGGAGGGGCAGAGGAAGAGAGAATTTCAAGCAGACTCCTTGCTGAGTGTGAACCCCAGCATGGGGCTCGATCTCACCTCCCTGAGATCATGACTTGAGCCAAAATCGAGTTGGATGCTTAACTGACTCTGCCACCCAGGTGCCCCTCTTTCCCCCAGCTTTTTTTTTTCTTTTAAGATTTTATTTATTTGTCAGAGAGAGAGCGAGATAGAGCACAAGCAGGGGAATGGCAGGCAGAGGTAGAGGGAGAAGCAGACTCCCCGCCTGAGTAAAGAGCCCCATAGGGGACTCGATTCCAGGACCCTAGGATCATGACCTGAGCCAATGGCAGATGGTTAACTGACTGAGCATTTCCCCCAGCTTTTAAGCAAGTTTAAGTGTCTTCAATCCTACACCTTCTCCTCTAGGTACTCCCCGCTCCCAGCTCTCCGTGATTGCACTGTCACCCCCTCGCCCCTGCCCCACTCTTACCTAATCCACAAAGTCTTGCTGAAAACTGCCTATTGTCGCTGGAACAGACCAGGTTCTCTGCCATCTTTGCTCCTTTACAGAAGCTTCTCCCTCTGTCTGAGTTGCTTTTACATCCTGTGCCTACCCACTGCCTGCCCCCTACCACTGGCAAGTCCTGGCCTTCCTTTATGACTCAACACAGACCTCAGGAAGTCTTTTCTGAGTAAGCATTTCTGGGTAAGATGTTACTTCTCTGAAGCATTTATCACAGGCTAATTTATTATATATTTACTTGTCTTCCTCCCTGGAGCTCACAGACTGTCTTTTGCCCAGCATCCCCAGAGCCTGGCAGTAGTAAGGACTCAATAAATGAAAGGAATGACTGAATGGATTCACTTTAATTACGCAGGATGAACTGGCCGTGTGTTCACTCTGCCCTTGGGGCTTGGTCTCCACGTGGTTCCAATGTTTGGCATATTTTACCCAGTGGAATGCTGGTTTCAGATGTGGGTGGCCAAGGCTGGAAGTGGAAGAAAGAGGCCTGGTCCTTCTGTGGAACTGAGCCCACTCCCCTCAAATGCTAGAGTCTGTGTCAAGGTCAAGTCTGCAGGCGTGGGCAAGGGACAGAGTTGCCCCACTCCTTCCTATCTAGGCAAGGTGTTTCTTTAATTTCTGTCTTCAGCCAACTTTATCCATAATTTTCTCTGGGGAAGTCTGGGCATTTGGAGGCCCCTCCTTTCTTGTGATGAGAGGTCCTAGATGGGAAAGCTATCTGTGGTGCTCTCTGAACTGGGCTTTAACTTGGCCTGAACTTGAATCTCCCTCCACGGTGGTGGGCATATCAGGTCCTTCCTCCTCTGGTCTACGTGCTTCCCTCCTCAACCCTGCGGTAAGCCCCACTTCTAGGGTCTGAGACCTCAGTCTTATTCAGGGGCTGGGTTCCCCAAGTATGAGGCCTAATGAGTTCTAAATGTTTGATACTTGCTAAGTGAACAAAGGTGTGAAAGTGTGTGTGTGTGTGTGTGTGTGAGAGAGAGAGAGAGAGAGAGAGAGGAAAAAGGAAGGAGGGGGAGGAGAGGGAGGAGGGGGAAGGGGAAAGGTGAAGGAGGGGAAGCTGGGAGGGAACGAGAGAAAGAGAGAGAGAGAGAGAGAGAGAGAAGGATCTGGGCCAGCCACCAGGAAGTCTCTTCCTCTTGTTAAAATTTGTTTCTGGCTCTGTTGCTGGTTCCAGAACCTCCCCTTTTGGCTCAGCTTTGGCTCTGTGGTTCTGTGTCAAGGTCAAGTCTGCTTGACTTGACTTTACTACTTGACCTTACTACTCAAGTTTGTAGTACTTACCTTTACTACTTGACCTTTCTACTCAAGTCTGCTTGACTCTTTGGCTTCAGGCTTTTTCTAGATCTTTCTGGGGGTAGCCTGAGGTGTCTTGTCTGATAAGCTCCACAGTCCTGCTTCCCCGTGGCCTTCCTGGAGCACTGGTAGGTTGGCTGATGTTCTGGTTTGCTGGGAACTTTCTTGGCGTTAGTGCTGTAAGAACCATATCCTGACACCCATCCCCCACCCCCAGTCTTGGACAAACCTAGATGGATCGTTGCCCTGAGTGTGTGTCTCCTGTGTGCCTTCTCAGGTCCATAATCTGCAGGAACTGCGGCGAAGTGCCTCGTTGGCAACCAAGGTCTTTATCCAGAGAGACTACAGTGATGGGACCATCTGTCAGTTCCAGACCAAATTTCCCCCAGAGCTGGACAGCCGGGTGAGGATGACTTTTTCCGCCTCAACTTGGAACACAGGCCATGAGGGAATCGAGGACTTAATCAGACATATTTCTTTTCCAGGATAAAACAAACATGTGTCACAACACTTGTTCAGTCACGTCACATACAAGCGTTAAACCATGTCCCTGACATTGTCTTGCCGTCCCCGCATGAAAAGTTAAAACTGGGAAGGCCTCACATTTCCTAGTTCAGCATCCCCCAAACGTCAGAAGCACAAGACTCACCCAGAGAGCTTGTTAAACGAAATTGCGTTCCTTAGTCCTGAGATGGCAGTGGCTTCGGCTGTCTCCCCTCTTCAGCAGCAGTTCTCAGCCCTAGCTGCAGAGCTTAAAAAAATCCTGATGCCCAGGTCATCAACCAAGGACTCTGTCCACAGCCTCTCTCTCCAGACTCAGCTACCTGCGTGTCTCACGGACCACCAGCTCCTGGCAAGCATCAGCTCCTGCTGCTGGCTTTTGCTTCTGGCTCTGGGGCGGCGCGTATGGCCCTCCCCCCAGGCCTCTGTAGAACTGGCCTGGGGTTGTCGTCCGCCCTCTGGAGGGTGGCAGCAGATCCTGGCCCTTCCACTCAGCAGCCCAGGCCCATCTGAATGGGCTTTGGAAGGTGGGGCCGGGCTGTCTTTTGCTAATCCGATCCCTAACTAGCTTTTAGGGATCTATGACGCTCCTCATCTCATCAAAGGACATGCCTGTCCTTTGGGGCATAGGGACTCTTGGGGTAGAGCATAATTTTCTCTTATGCATTTACTCCAGATCTGTGTAGGGACAGTGACTGGGGACCCCAAAGCTTCTGACTATTCCTGGGGAGACCTTTTGTCCTAGTTGGGGGTGGAAGGTCCCTAACCTGTGTGATGGACTGTTCTGATCCTCTACAGTGGTGAGTGGGAAAGGGGGTGTTCCAAGGAATGTAAAAAATGGAGCTATAGACACTTTGCCATGTCTTGGAGCATGACTTTCTAATCTAGTGTAGGGTTATGTGTAGTGTAGGGTTATGTATCAAAGAGCACAGACTCAGGTCCTGTGTAACCTTGGACAAGTTCACTCAACAAGTATTTACTGAGCAACTGCTCTGTGTGAGGCACGGGGCGTCTAGAAGTGAAGTCTTGGAGTTTGTTTTCTCTTAGAGGGTATGAAGGATAAAATAGCAAGTAAATATGTAGTAGCTCCGGGCATGACCAATACTAGAAAAATAAGGGGGGAAATCACAGGGCTGGAGGAGCTGGGGAGAGGTGAGTGGTGGGGGAGGTCTGTGAGGTAAAGTGAGACCTGAGCCTGGGGTGGGGGAGTCTGGGGAAAGAGTGTTGCATCCGAGGACACAGGCACAAAGACTTGCGCATTTGCAGGAAGCAGCAGGGCAGACGGTGTGGCTGGAGTGGGGACTGGGGGTGGGGCAGGAGAGTAAGAGGCAGGCTCAGGGGACGCAGGGCTAGACCCTGTAAGCCCTACAGGGCCTAGCAGGCATTGTAAGAACCTCTTGGATTTTACTTGGAGAGAGAGGAGATGGCTTTGGAAGCTCTTTTTCAGAGCTGTGACAAGCTCTGGCTTTAACAGGCTCTCTTAGCAGGGCTGGGGGCAGAGAGACTAGTTAAGAGGCCAGAGATGATGGCAGCCTGGACTGCAGAGCAGAGCTTTGATCTGCTGAAAGTGAAAAAAATGCATGAAATAGTGTTATTTATTTTAAAAATTTTAAAAAAGATTAGACTTCGCAAGGTTTTTTTTTTCAGATGAGGCAATTGATTAATTCATTTTTGAAAGATTTTATTTATTGGGGCGCCTGGGTGGCTCAGTGGGTTAAAGTCTCTGCCTTTGGCTCAGGTCATGATCCCAGGGTTCTGGGATGGAGCCCCGTATCCGGCTCTCTGCTCAGCCAGGGAGACTGCTTCCCCCTCTCTCTCTGCCTGCCTCTCTGCCTACTTGTGATCTCTGTCTGTCAAATAAATAAATAAAATCTTAAAAAAAAAAGATTTTATTTATTTACTTGAGGGAGAGAGAGAGAGGGCGCCTGAGCAAAGAGAGGCAGAGGGGGCTAGAGGGAGAGGGAGGGGCAGAAGGAGAGGGTTGGGCAGAGGGAGGGGGAGGTGCAGAGGGACAGGGAAAAGCAGACCGTCTGCTGAGCACAGAGCCTGACAAGGGGCTCTATTCCAGGACCCTGAGATTATGCTGAAGTCAGATGCTTCAATGACAGGTGCCCCAGCAATAGCTTAATTTGATCTACAGTTGCCAGATGAATTTATAAAAATCTTATTATTATTTTTTAATTGAAGTATAGTTGACATACAATGTTAATTGTTATCTAAAAGTGCTTTTAGGGCTCCTGGGTGGCTCAGTTGTTAAGTGTCTGCCTTTGGCTCAGGTCACAATTCCAGGGTCCTGGGATCGAGTCCAGTGTCAGGCTCCCTGCTCCATGGGAAGTCTGCTTCTCCCTCTCCCACTCTCCCTGCTTGTATTCCCTCTCTTGCTATCTCTCTCTGTCAAATAAATAAGATCTAGGGATGCCTGGGTGGCTCAGTCGGTTAAGCCGTTTCCTTCAGCTCAGGTCATGATCCCAGGGTCCTGGGATCGAGTCCCACGTCGGGCTCCTTGCTTGGTGGGAAGCCTGCTTCTCTCTCTGCCTTTGCCTGCCACTCTGCCTGCTTGTGTGTGTGATCTCTCTCTCTGACAAATAAATAAATAAAATATTAAATAAATAGATAAAAAAAAAATCTAAAAAAAAACCCCCAAATACACACACACACACACACACACACACGTATATAAGCTTTTAAAAAATAGAAGGCATAGAAAGTGCTTAATGTTAGCTATTATGATTATTGATGCAGGCAGGACAGTTGTGCAAACACACAAGGCTGTTGTGTCCTTCGTGACCTCTTAGCTTGAGGGAAGTGCCCTGTCCTGGAGAGACACTCCTGAGATCTTATACAGTCTTAGGCAGTTGGATTCCCATTCAAACATGGGGGGCCCCTACCAATTAGGACTCGGGCACTTTCACAGCTATCAAAAGGGGAAGGGTGACAAAGTCACTAGGATTCCTGCCTGAGCCCCTGCAGAAAAATGTTCACATCTGTGATATGGTGGGAGTTTCTCAAGTAGCCGTTCTTATTTCCATTTTGTAGACGTGGAAACTGAGGCTAGAGTAGTTAAGTCATTAGCAAAAGGCCATATGGCTAGTGGATGGTCAAGTCTGGACCGGACCCTAGGTCTCCTGATTCCCAGTCCAGTGCTCCACAGGCACCTGCCCCTTCTCTGGTCTTACCTGTGGGGATCTCCCCCTACCAGCCTGGGCCTACCACTGCCATCCTCCCTCCCACCTGTGACTGTCCACAGTCCAGGGAGGCTGACCTCAACATGGTTCCCTGTCCCTCTCCCCCTCCAGATTGAGCGGCAGCTCTTCGAGGAGACCGTGAAGACCCTTAACAGCTTCTACGCAGAGGCTGAGAAGATTGGGGGGAGCTCCTACCTCGAGGGCTGCCTGGCATGTGCCACGGCCTACTTCATCTTCCTCTGCATGGAGACCCACTACGAGAAGGTGGCTCCCTTTCCGACTGCCCTGCATCCCTGCCCCTAGGGCTCCCCCGCCGCTCTTTCATCCTTTACTGGCCCCTCTCCTTGCAGGTTCTCAAGAAGATCTCCCGCTACATCCAGGAGCAGAATGAGAAGATCTTCGCCCCTCGAGGCCTCCTGCTCACGGACCCCGTGGAGCGTGGGATGAGGGTTGTATCCTTCCTGGCTGTTCTGTGTAAGGGCATGGAGTTGCCAATCGGTGGGGTCCTTGGTGAGGCCCCGTGTCAGAAATAGGGACCACCCTAGGGACCTCTGCTCAGGGATTTCCTAGGATTCCCCACCTCGTGGGTCATCTGCTCCCTTCCCCCACAAGGTATCAATGCCCTTTGTGAATTTCAGGGTTTGCTTTTATCCAGCTGTATGTATTCATTGCTCAACACATGCCAGGTACCATATTAGCTGCTTTAAAACTATGCAGTTCTCCCTAAAGGTGGGTGACTCTTGTCTCGTCCACGAGCACACTGAAATTCAGTCACTGGCTCAGGGTCACCGAGCTGGGGGACATCAGAGCCAGGATTGGAGACCAGGCCCACACATCGCTCTGAGGCTGTTTGCCCCTCAGGGAGTGGGCAGATCTCCCATCCGTTGACATGCCTACAGTTTCATGGACTCCTGTGTGTGTCTCCTGGTGTCCCCCTTCCAGAGATCAGGAAAATAGAAATCTTGATGGGCGGCTGGTCCAGGGCTGGGTTTTATGTCTGCTCACCTGGAAAACGGTGCACACATCCCGCCCTCAGTCATTAGCAACTTGAATAAAATTGCTAAAAAATAAATTTTGCTAGAAACTTGAGAGGAAAAAGAGTAAAGAAAACACAAACACTGGGATCCTCTGTTCACCTCGCCCCGTGAGAGGGGCTGCTTTTTATTGAGCCTTTCCTAAGCGGGCATTGTGCTTACTGCTTTACATGCGTGATTTCAGTCCAGCCCCAGGCAAACCCCGAGACTGTAGGATCACCACCATTTTACATACCGATTAATGGGTAACACGGTAAATGACCCATCTAAGGCCATATCGCTGGAGTCTAGGCGAGTGAGGCTTTGAAAGCAGGATACCGAAGTACTCCCGCTTCCCTCAGTGCCACCCCCTGTCCTGGGAGTTGGTGACTAGCCCCACTAGAGCAGGAGTTTCCGAGCTGGGTGTGCGCCTGCGCCGAGCGGGGCCCTCGGGGTGGCTGTGCACATGCCCCGAGTCCTTGCGTGCGGGAGCGCGGCGGCTGGAGGTCTAGTGGCTAGTGCCGCCACCCGCCCTCCTTGCTATCTGGAAGCGGCCCCGGCGGGCCTCCCGCTCCCCTGCTGGCCTCAATCTGCGGGTCTGTCCGCCCCTTCTCAGCAGCTGCCAGGGCATCCGTCCTTAACGCCGCCGCAGATCGAGATCTCCATCTACGAGGACCGGTGCAGCAGCGGCAGCTCCAGCAGCGGCAGCAGCTCGGGCAGCGGCAGCAGCGGCGGGGGCGGCGGGGCGGGGGCCCGGTGACTGGCCGAGAGTCCCTGCAGGGAGGTGTATGGCCGGACTGAGGGCCTCTCAGACCTGCGGCGGCTGCGCTACCAGAGCACCCGCTTCTGAGTCATTCTCTGGGCCCCGCTCTGCTCCCCGGGGCGGGAGGGAGGGTGACTGGCCCCGTGTCCTTGCGGGCCCGTCTCCCGGGGCCCCTCCCGCACTCCTGCCCCTCGCCCCTGACAGGACGGCCCACTTCCTGATCTGGCATTTTCCCCAGGGGTCAGGTCTGGTCAGGAGCAGCCAGATCTTCCAGGGGAAGGCTGGGACCTGGTGGGAAACGCGATTTGGACAGCCCTTTTCTTCTGCCTCTCCACTCCCAACACCCCGGAGGCGGGGCTCAGGTCCCAGAGAGAATTCCTATCCTGCATGATTCCTCAGCCCAAATCCCACATCCACCAGGACTCTCCCCCGCCCCCAGGGTCCTGCTCCCGGTGGCTGTCTCCCAGTGTCTGCTCTTTCTGGTGCCACTGCTGGGGCTCTGCCTGTCTGTGAACCTGCCTCCACTGGATTCGAGGTCTGGGGAGATGGGAGCCACTCAGTCCCCTCCTGACCCCTTCTAGACTCATGGCTTCCCCTTACCCCCAATCAAAGCCTGAAGGCCACATGGGCCTTGCCAAGAAACCTCTGACTCCTGAGATTTTGCAGGACACCGGGCGCTGGCTGTGGGGTGCACAGCCTGGGGCTCTGGGAGGTTATATGAGGTCTAGAGAAATGCTTCATGGAGACTTGTAGCTTTGGGGGCTTTGAACCTCCAGGATTGGAGCCAACTTCTCGAGATTGGAAACTGGGTGTATGAGAGAATGAGTGTGTGTGCACGCAGGTGCGTGTGTGAGTGCGTATACGTGAGAGCACTGTGTGCCCGAGTGCACGTGTGGCTGTGCAGCCGTGTGCGTGAGCACACCCGTGAATGCATGTGTGGGTGCGCCTGTGTGAGTGCACCGGTCTGTTTCCCTTCTGTGCCAGGCCAGTGATGGCCCCTCTGCCTCCTCTCTTATCTTTGTATGTAATGGTCTGTGGCTGCTTCCCTGCAGAGGTCCAGCCTGCCCCTTTGTAAATAAATGTCCTAAAGCTCCTTGCCCCTTGCCTGGGGCTGCCAGCTTGGCTCTTCTTCCTGGTCTCTTCCCCACCTGCAAAGTTCTCCCCACCTTCTGATTCTACTGTGTACATTCTAGCAAAAGAGAAGTTGGGGGTCTGGGAGAACCAATCTTCTGGAGCCTTCCATGTCCTCCTTCCAGCCCTCCCGGTCCATGACAGGGCAGCAGGGCCACACATGCTGCATATTCAGCCCGCCCAGACTCTGGAGCTCTTTAAGGCTGCATAAGCAAGGCCTCCTTGGATGTTCAAAGGAGTTGGCAACCTATAGGGAAAAAGGCAAACTCCTTTCTTGAAAGGGAAGAGAAGCACCCAGCCAGTGTGGCTCTGCATGCCAAGGCCCAGGGCGCCAATGAGGAAGAAGCAGCCCCCATGCCCGGATGCCCGGATGAGGGACAGCAAGCGACTGCCTGCCTCAGCCGGCAGGAGGTGCTAAAAGGGCATCTGGAAGACCACCACTGCAGGGAGCTTTCTAGAACCAAAGAGGGGCCTGGTTTTCTTTTGGATGAGAGAGCAGTCTGTGGGAGGGTGGTGCCTACCCAGGGGGCTGCAGAGGGCAGCCTGGTCCCTGAGCCCGAGGGGGTGGGTCTGCGTCCAAGGATTCCCCCAAAGAGGGTGGTGATCCAGTGATCTCCACGGCAGCCCCCCCACCCCGACCGTCCCCTGACCCCTGGGCCCGGCCCATGCCCTCCCTGGCCCACTGTGGGGCCAGGCCTTATGTCTGACCGGTGCCTCTCCTGTGGGCTGGCTGGGCACAGGTGATGCAGTGGCCTTTGGTTTTATTATTTCTTTTTCCAATAAAAGGACTTGCCCAGCTTGAGGCTCTGTGCTGCTTCTCTCGCCTGAGGTGGTGGGCTGCTAGTTCCATGCCCCAGGCCTACAGCGAGGGGAGGCTCAGCCGCCCACTGGCCTCATGCCAAGGAGGTGGGGCTGAGCATGTTCCTAGAGGAGTCTGACCCAGGCAGGACCCACCCTGTCTTCTGGGAGTCGGTAGTCTAATGGGGACGCTACATTCTGGATCCTCGAATCTGGAGCCTTTATGGGAGGTTTGCAGCCTTGGGTGGGGGGGAGGGGACCACTTGACTGAAAGCCAGGGCAAAAGCAAGTAAAGAATTGATTAAATACCCATTATTTGAACCCTTAACCTGGGTTTAGGGACTGTTAGGAGCTGGATCACAGAAGTCACCCTGTTTTAATGACTAGAAAAGCATGTGAGTGTTGGAACCTAGCAGGGTTGTGTCTTGCATCCTATAAAAGTAACATTTACTGAGCACCTATAGTGTGTCAGATGCTTTGGTAAATCCATATGCTAGAGCTGGGTGGGGATTTAAAGATCATCTAAATGAGGCCCAGAGCGGCCGCATGACTTGCCCCAGGTCACACAGCTGGGTGGGATCATACCAAATCTAGAACTGAGACCTCCTGACCCACTGCTCACTCTGACACCATGGGGACGGCATCCCAGTGGAAGTTGCCTTACGCTGCGGGGCAGCCAGGATCACATGCTCAGGTCTGTGGACGAAGAGAGCGTCTCACCAGACTGTGAGGACAATGGCTCCAACCTCAGGGTGGGGGCTTTGGGGAGATCCCCTCTGGGGGTTGCTGAGAGGGACTCTGGTGGCTTCCATGCTTGTCCTTGCAGCTCTGGAGAGGCAGCTGGGCCTTAGCCTGAACCATGGGGAGGCCTGGGCCCACTGCCTGTGCTCAAACCTGGGGTGTGTTTACAGTGGTCACAGTGGAGGTTGTTCTTTAACACGGGGGTAGGTTCATTCTGCCCCGTATGTGAGGTTGTCAGTCGTTATGTTAAACAATAGTAGCTAACATTTATCACTTACTCTGTGGCCAGGCACTAGGGTAAGACCTGACATAGTCATTCAATCCTCACAACAACCCAATGGTATGGACTTTTATTCCCATTTTACAGATGAGGAGACTGAGGATCACAGAAGTTAACTTGCCCAAAGTTACACAACTAGGATGTGGCAGAGCTTGGCTTTGAATCTAGGCAGGCTGACTCCAAACTGTGGGGAAGATGAGTAACCCCGCTTCAGGGACCCTATCAGAGCTTGAGGTCCTCAGCCATCCTAGGTAAGGATTTGCCAGATTCCCAGGTAAGGACGTGGAACTGTGCCTGGGTCCTCCAAGCCCAGGGCTGGTACCTTTAGGCATCACGAGAGTGGGGGTGGGGCTGTGCCCTCACAGACCTGCGGGGCCCACAGAGGCAGCCTGGTGAGGGGCAGAGTGGGGAGAAGCAGGTGAGGTATGGCTTCTCCCTCCCTGGCTTTCCTCGGTGGGCTCAGTTACAGGGGGGAGTGGCCTCTCCTGCGCGTCCCGCCGCAGCCGTGTCTCTGCGTCCCCCTTGCCAGTCAGGAACAGGCCCTGTCAGGCCCCTGGGAGCACAGGAACCCCCAGGCAACTCTGGGCTGCCATTCCCTTTTTACAGCCCCCAGAATCCGCTCTCTAGCTTCCTCTGGGGTGTGTGAAAACCACAGGGTTTACAGCAGCTCATTGCGCCACCGAGTGGCAGAATCGTGCACTGCACCCTGGAATCAAAGCCGCTTGGGAAATATTCCTAGAATCCCCCAAACCCGAAGCCGCTTCCACCAGCTTTCAGAGGAGATGTGGGGCAAAGATGGAGTCCAGCTGGTGGTGACTCTCTTTCTGGCCAGCCACGAGGTTCTTCCTTTTTCCTGGGAACGCCTGGCTCCCTTCTCCACAGTTCCGGAAAGACTTATAATTAAGGAAGGTGTCTGGCAGGAGGCACCTGAACCTGCTTTTGGCTTTACTCTTGACCAAGGATGAAGGCAATGCAAATAGCATTCTTCGTGAGACCCGACTGGAGCTCAAGCTTCATGAGAGTAGCACATGGTGGAGACTCCTTGAGCCTCAGTTTCCTTCCCCAGCTGTAAAATAGGGGTCCTAATACTTGACAAAATTGCTCAGATCAGTGCCTCTCATCCTTGGCTGCAATCACTGTCACCCAGAGAGCAGGCGAAACCGCTGATCTCTGTTTCTATCTCCGGAAATGCTGATTTCATTATTCTGGGGTGCAGTCTGGACATCAGGATTTTTTTTAAGTTTCCCTGGAGATCCTAGTGTGAAAATGAGGTCAAGCATCCCTGATTTCGACAGTACCTAGAGCCTAGGAGACTTTTCATAGAGCTCTGAAAATGTCGGAGAACCAAATAAAAGTTATCGTTCCAGAAAAGCAATAAGATGCAAAATAACTGCACGTGATGACCTCACTTATAGCAAATTCTAATTCAGGCAAAACAAATCTATGGTGTTGGGGGTCAGGAGAGCAGCTGCCCTGGGGTGGGGTGTAGTGAACAGAAGGGGGCCTGGGGAGACTGCTTGGGTACCCATGATCTGTTTCTCCAGCAGAGTGCTGGCTGCACAGATGGGCTCGCTTTGTGAGAACTTGTGGAGATGTACACTGAAGATTTGTGTATTTTTCTATACATATGGTACATTTCAATAAAATTTACCAAAGTTTATTGGCTCCAAAATAGGAAAAGAAAACACAACACTGAAATTAATGTTTCATTGCATATCTAGAAAATGTAGCACTGTCCAACATTGTCAACTGTCAACCGTGATTCAACTCAACTCTGTGTGTGTGTGTGTGTAATTTAGAGCGCGTTGTGGATGTCTAGGACAATGTTTGGTATAATGAGGGGTGGGGCGTCCAAAAGAGAAGAAGGTCCCTGGTACCTAAGAAAATCTTAAAAGAGCCCAGGTTTACCCCAGGAGCTCTGAGCCTTGACCCCATTATGTACAAAACCATGTGCCTTTATCAGGGAAAGGCTTTCGGCAGATTCGTAAAGGGCTATGTGACCACCCCCTAAGAAAAGGCTGAGAACAATTGGTTTTGAGGAGTCAGTGAGAAACTGGCCGAGACTGTGCCTACAGGAAATAATTGTCCCCTAATGTCTTCTGAGGTTTCCACATGGCCCTCCTCAGGCAGCTTTGGAAGGATTCATTCTCCTGGCAGCACCCAGGGCAGACAGTGCCGAGCTCCCAGCTCTTCCTCTAAGGGGCCATTTAACGGGCTTGTCCGGTCAGCGTCTGCTGGATGGTAGGACTTAGCCTGCAGCCTCCTGGAGCTGCACCGGGGCTTGTGGTATTGAATCAGGGACGGCAGAGGAGGTGGAGGAGTGGGAAGGGAGTCAGAGAGCTGCCACAGTCTGCCGACCCCAGGTCATGCACTTAGCTACCCTGAGTCCCAGCTCTGTCCTCTGCAAAATGAGAGCACGAGAAGAATGCATTTTTGTAAATGATGATCTATTTCTACAAAGTAAAATATTACTGTTACTGCTGAAGTTACACCAGGACCTCATTATACACTGGCCTCATGCTACAGACTTACAGCCAGGTTCCAGGTTCTTGCATAAAACAAACATATTTATCCAAGGGTTTGCTGATTCCCTAATACATGCTAGGAACATTCATGTACATTATTATTCCATTTAGTTCTCTCACACTCTGGTGGGCGGTTATATTTGAATTCTTATTTTATAGATGAGGAAACTGGTGTTCCAAGTGGTTAGGTAGCTTGACAAGCACCCACAGCTAGTAAATGTCAGAGTAAAGACCTGAACCTAAGTGTCAGAGCCCAAACCCTGCTCTCATTCTGCCAGCGTGTCACTCTGCCAGCGTGTCACTCTGCCCTCCTAAGGGCAGACTCTAGACCGAGGGAGAAGCATGTGGGCAAGTGTGGACACAGAAAATTTAGCTTTACAGAGGCATGATGGGGCTCGTTATTTTGGAGTAATTCAAGTTATTGATTTCTGTAATGGAAAAGTGACTGGGGACCAGCTACCACCTGAGAGCAGTCTGAGCAAAGCCCCGGAAAGGGGAAATGTTATACATGGCTTACTGGAACTTGTGGACGGCAATGGCCTTCTTCCCTCTGTCCCCCATTCCTTGGTAAACTCTTGGAGGGTGGCGGATCTCGTCTTACTCATCTCCACCAGCTCCGTGCCCCTGGCCTATGTGCCTGTCAGGGGGAGTGGGCAATGCAGCCCACCAGGAGGGCTGGCAGGCAGAGACAGGCAGCAAGGACAGGAAGGTACAGATGTTAAATGCCCCTGGGGCAACGTAACCTGAGATCCCCTTAGGCAGACACAAACCAATAAGCGGCCCCGAATGCTACAGTTCAACTGCACGTGGCCACGGACTAACTCAAAGGGTAGAGGCAGCGACCCCAGCCCTCCCCTGTGCTTGCACAGCTGCTTTGAGTTGCCCTGGCCGTGAGATCTCATGGCTCTGCTCATGATCTCCACCTGTCCTGGGAGGCGAGGGAGGGAGGAGGAGTCCTGGGGCTGAGTACATTTCCTGGAAAGTCTGGGCCTGGGGCCCTAGGGAATGGAGCTTCACGGTTGGGTGGGTGGATGGACAGACAGACAGGTGGATGCATACAGAGAAGATGGGTGCCGGGAGAGGACTGAGGGTTCAGAGGTCAGTGAGAGGGCGGCCTGGCTGGAGATGGATGCTCACAGACCCTGCAGAGGCAGGTGAATGGATGGGTACTGATCAGCCCTGTGCTCCCCAGGGCAGATCTACATACAGGGCTGGAGCTCTTCAAAGGAAAGATACTGTGGCACCCGGTCCCCAAATGAACTCTGCATTTGAGTGATGGATGTGTCTCGCTGGGAAGGATTCTTACAGGTCTAACATCGCCCCGGTTAATGACTTATGGATTGTTGTAAAATCAGGCAGTGCTAGAAGTGAAAGCAGGAGATTAAAGGGCCTGGGACAGATTTTATAATAATATCTGCATTTTATCAGTCAGGCACTGCACTGCGTGCCGTGCAAGCTTTAGCTCGCAGCTTTGCACGTTGTTAGGCTTCCTTTCGTGGAGGAAGAAACTGAGGTTTGGAGAGAGGAAGGGGCATCAGGTCACTCACAGGTCGTGGGGGGTGGTGTCTGGGAGTCAAGCCTCAGTCCGTCTGATCCCAGAGTCTCAGGGCAAATAGAATGTTTTAAAGGCAGATGGAAGGAAGGAGGGAGGGAAGGCCATAGGAATTTTGGATCAGCCCTCTAAGAAAGAATGCGGCATTCTGGCCCACAGGACAGATTCTGTGTTGGGGTGAGGCTTTGAGACCCCTCTCTTCCCTCTTTCCCCTCTTGTGTCTGCCTTCAAGGCCTATAAATCTTGAGCCAGGAGACCTGAAAATGCAGTGCAACTATGTATGGGGTTTACCTTCCTCCCTGTGGCCCAAACTTGTTCCTCTGCCACGGTTCCCGTGGGCAGTCAGGGAGCTGATCGGGCTTGTCTCCTTCCCCAGGAGCTCTGCACTCAGGTCTGGGGTGGAGCGAGGAGAGTTAGCCCTTAGATTGATCTTTCGGGGGAGAGAGGGCTACCTTACAGATTCTGGGTGATAGGTCCTTCATGGCTGCTGCGGGGTCATGAAGAAGGACGATGAGTTCCCTCTCCAGCGAGTATTCTGAGCCCCAGGGTCCCCTTCAGGCAGGCAGGCCAGGCTCATGAGGTTCTGGGCAGCTCAAAGGGTAGAGGCAGCGGACCCCAGCCCTCCCCTGGCCGTGAGATCTTATGGCTCTGCTCATGATCTCCACCTGTCCTGGGAGGCGAGGGAGGGAGGAGGAAGCGAGCACACCGACCCGCTCAGCTCCTGCCGGGGGCTTCCTGAACACCAGGATTTTAAGGTGGGTGAATCCTCCTGGGGCTAGTAAGTACCCTCCTCCCCCAAATCCCCACCTTGGCTGTAGCCTCCCTTCGCAGCTGAGTGGGACCCGCCATGCACCTACTACTTCCACTGGGCTTTTTCTTAGCTGGGCTCCATGGGCCAAGCGTGGTTCTTTGGTTCGCTCGGTGGGCACTTACGCTGACTCTGATTCTGGGTCAGCACCGTGAAAAGAATGAGCTCTACGCCCCCTCCTATCCCCCGCCTATTATGGAAACCGTTGCCAGACAGTGGCAGGTCTGAATCACCGCTTTTGCCACTCAACTGCGCGTATGAAATACTTTGAGTTTTCTGGAGAAGGAGGAGCCCCCGGTGGGCGTCTGATTCCCCACTAGGCTGTGGTCCTCTGGAAGTCACTGTTCTTTTTGGGCCCCAGTTTTCACAGCTGAACAGGATGAGGGAGGACTAAATGATTTCTCAGATCCAGTCCCCAGGCCGGGTCACTAGCTGCTGGTGGACCTGTGCTCTGTGCAGCCTGGTCAGTGGCACGGTCTCTTTGCTCAGTTTACCTAATTTTATGGTGATTCTCTCTGGGAATGGTGCTGCGTGAGAACTAAACGGAGCAGCACCACAGCCCAGACCCCAGGAAGGTCTGCTCTGCTCCCTTAGGGCTATATTTGGACTTGAGGTCTCTTCCCTGCAAAGCTGTCAGCTGCCTGAAGGCGGCCAGGGTCCTCCACATCTCCCACACCGCAGACTCCCAGGAGACCTGGGCCACAGCAGGGCGCTTCGGGAGCCATGTGAGTTTTGGCACTGGATAGATCCAGGCTCCATCCTGACCTTTGCTACTTATGAATATTATTATTTTTTAAAGATCTTATTTATTTATTTGACAGAGAAAGATCACAAGTAGGCAGAGAGACAGGCAGAGAGTGGGGCAGGGGGCCGGGAAGCAGGCTCCTCACCGAGCAGGGAGCCCAATGCGGGGCTCGATCCCAGGACCCTGAGATCATGACCCGAGCCGAAGCCAGAGGCTTCAACCACTGAGCCACCCACTTATGAATATTATTAACATTGGAAATTTATCTGGGGCTTTACTATGTACCAGGCACATGTCGAGTGTTTTAGATCATCTTGTTTAATATTATGACTCCGTGAGGTAGGTATTATCCCCATTTTACAGATGAGAAAACTGAGCCTAGAGGACAGCACATCTACTTTACATTTCTGCTCAAATGCCTCTTTCCCAGAGCAGGGCTCTCCCGCCCCCAGCCCAGCACTCTCCTCTCCATGTGCCTTCATGCTGCTTCCCCCACTCCAGCACGCCTGTCCCCTCTGACACACTATATCCTTTACTTCTTAGTAGTTTAGCACCTGCCATATGTCGCCAGGCCATTCTGGAATCTTTGGCAGTGTTGCACACAGACGTATGGGCTAAGACACGAAAGCAATGCCCAGCTCACAGTAGGAGTCCCACCAGGGAATGCCGAGTGACAGCTGGTTGAATAATTTGCCCAGGTGTGTGTTACCTGGCGGTTGTTCCCCAGAAGGCTTCAGTGGCCGGTCTGAATCACCGCTTTTGCCACTCAACCGGCCCTGGGACCTCGGGGAACTTATTCTTTCTGAGCCTTGCTGCGTTGGTGAGAAAACAGACGAGTAACATTTATCCCATAGCACGGGTGTGGGGAGTCCTGGGGCCGTTCATGTAAACTTCTGGCCCCATGACAGGCGTTCCGTACATGTTAGCTCCTTCCCCCAAGGAGGCCATTTTTCCTCTTCTTGTTTCTCATTTTTCTCTCATGGTCTACCCTTCAACCCCTTCGCCATTCAAGCCCCGTTCCCTAGAAGGATGGCCGCTGAAGGAGGGGTTGGTGTGATCTGTGGCGTCAACCAGCCCGAGCGCTCTCCCCGCCTCCTTCCTCTTCGGGGATGTGTCTGTTGCTAAGGAGACACCACCTCAGGCCTGACAGGATGTGGCTGGGGTTCTGGCCCACACTGCAGGCGAGAGACAGAGATAGGGCTGACCCCGGGGAGAGAGAGAAGGGGAGGGACTTGGCTAGCCTCCGGGGCTGGCAGTCTGGGTGGGATGTCACGCTGGAATCTGCTGGAAAACCCCAGCTGGCTCCCCAAGAAAATGAAGTGTTTGTCTTCTTGCCTCTGTGGGGCCTCTGAAGACATGACCAATGGCCCTGTTTGGGAGGCTGGAGTGGAGCTCCTGTTGGGTCATAGTCTAGTGGTGCCGGTGGAGGTGTGATGCCCAGACCCTGGGAGGGGGCCATAGCAGCCAGAGTGACGCATAATCAGACTCTTGGCCCTCAGAATGGCACCTCCCCAGAGCAGGGCTGGCGACGGAGTGAAAGCTTGAAGAAGCTGTGTGGGTGATTCATGGCTCTGCCTTTGCAAAGGCCGGCCACACCGGCTGGTGAGGGAACTCGGCCTGGACACTACCACCTCTTCTTGCCGCCGGAGTGGGACTCTGTGATGACTGTCACAGATTCTAGGTCCTTCCTAACCCATCCCCTGCCCCTGGGCAGCATGGAGGGATGGTGGATTTTTGTCACAAGCTAGTGACCGCGCACCCCCCACCCCCCCACCCGCCCTGGGAACAGGAAGGAAGCATCTGTGTTAAGAGCTCAGGCTGGGGGCCAGACTGCTCTGATGGGGTCCTTCCTCTGTTTGTCCAAGCTCTGTGTGAGCTGGACAAGCCACTTAGCTTCTCTGTAAAACTGGGGTCATCACAGCCCTTCCCACTTGGGACTGTTGTGAGGATTACACACGCGGGTTCTTCTAAAGATCTTCGATCTGGCCCAGACACACCAAGCTCACTAAATATGGCTATTCTTCTCATGTGGAGGGTACATTCCTGGGGGAGAGGAGTGTTCTTGGGCAGAATAAAAATGGTATTAATATTATTATTACTAGAGTGAGCCGGGGCTGCCCCAGATGGGGTCCAGCTCTGTTCGCACGATCCCCTGTAGGCCTGTGCCACTCGTCAGCCCTGGAGCCATGTGCAATTTTTGTTACAAACTCAAGTCACGTAGAAGGCAAGGGTGATGTGAGGAGCTTGAGCGCGGCTAAGGGACAAAGAAAGGACTGAACTGTCTGTGCCCAAATGGGGCAGGCAAGGGTGTAGATAGACACCTGCAGGCATCCGAGGAAGGGGAGTTGGAAGAAAGGGATGGGGAGCCTGTGCCTGGCTAGCTTGGTGTGGCTCTGGGGCCAGTTCAGCACAGACCAGCAAATGTACTGGACTGGGGGGACTTGGCGCAGAAAGCCTGGATTCCTGCCCCAGCAGGGAGGCTCTCTTATTTGGGGGCAGGTAATGCTGAGTTGGGTCAGTACTTGCCTGGACTCTGTATCTTTTAGCCTCGTATTCCTCTCCACACAAGCACCGTGGGGGCAGGAGTCGTGATGCCCTTCATTGGACCTTGTCACCTTCCTTGTGGAAGGGACCCAGTGCTTATCACACAGGAGGTTCTCGATGAAGGCTTATTGCATGAATATTTCAATGAGGGAACGGATGCAAGGAGCTTGCTTTCCGGTGTAGCCACCCAAGAATTTAGCTATATTTTTCAGAAGGTCCCTGTAAGTCCTGCTCTCATCCCATGCCCTGGGCTCCTCCACCTGGCTGGAGGAAGACAGTGTGGGGACAGTAAACGTGTCATCTCTACTTACCACTGTATGCCCAGAGCCTAGCTCAGTACCTGGCACATAGTAGCAGCTCAACTAATACTTGTTGAATGAATGAATCACATCCAGAGTAAGCCTTCTTATCCTGGAGCTGGGGTATTGTAGCTGTGCTCTTGACAGCTGGGGGAATTTGGAGCTCCTCTTGGTTAACTCATCTGGCCCCCCCACCAAGCAGGGTATGGTGACACAAATATACCCTGTTATAAGAAACTCACTGTTATTACTTTAGAAGGTATCCTCTGAAGTTTGCTGCCATCCTGAATTTTCTGATGTCCTTGGCAGGCTGTCTCACGAGCGGTCCTGTCCCTTATTTCTCCTGCTGTTGTGTGGAGCCTGTCAATGGACACTGTTATCTTGTCATTTAGCATTACATTTGGAACTACTGCCTCTGTGGGTTTTGGGTTTTACTTATCTTCCTATCTTAGATCTACTTGTTCCTTTCGAGAAAGGCAGTAGCTTTCAGAATGACTGGGGAATAGGTTGAGCAGTGACAGCCCTGTCTGTTACCCCCTGACGAGACGGTGTGCTAGGAAAGGGCTCTTGCCTTGCCTGGGGACCAGCTGGCTCTGTGACCTTGGGCAGATCCCTTCATCTCTCTGAGTCTCATCTCTGGGCCCATCCATGCCTTTATTCTACACGAGCACATAGGAGTGGGGCTGTCCAGAGGTGGAGCAGTTTTTAAGTTGTTATATGCTTTCCTGTGAAAATGTAGCTGTTTTTATTTTGAGACTTTTCATTTAAGCTCCTGTTCTGAGTGTAAAAACAGTACTAGCTATGAGGAATTCATATTTCGTGATTTATTGGGAGTATTATTATTATATTAGAAAATGGTAGGTTTTTTGTTAAATATGTTTTTAAAATGCTTGCTCTGTTCTTAAATGTGATTTTATTACATCCTGGGGCAACTTTTTTCCCCCATGAAGAATAGATCTGTGATTTATAACAAGCCTTCTGTACCGAGGCTGCTTGTGAAGATTTCCTACGGTGTTAACATCGTTCCCAAAGGGTCCCCTGGCTACAGAAGCTTCCTGGTTTCTAAGCATATTGCAGAGGAGACTAAGTTGCCAGATTCTTTCTAGAAATCAGGGTAACTTGAGACTAGCCATGTCTCTGTCCAGCCACACACTGAAGGGTCTGAGAAAGGAAAGGGCTTTAGGGATATGCCAGACCAAATCTCCTACTCTTTCGATTAAGAAAACTAAGGCCCAGTGTAGAAAAGTGACTTCCTCCAGGTAGAAGGCCTGGAATACTCCCTCCATAATCTGCCCCTTGCTCATCCTACATCCCTTGCCTGCTTCAAACTCCAGCCCCCCAAATGTGAACACTGGTGCACATCCCCGAACCACTGTTCACACGCAGAGCAGATACTTCCCGTCTTGTGATTTGCTTTCCAAGTGCCCCGGGATGGAAGGACTACTGCTAATTCAACATTCCAACCAGCATCTACTTGCCCCAGACACATTTTTCTTTCTTTCTTTCTTTTTTTTTTTTTTGCACCAGCTAGGCACTAAATATCCAGCAGAGAGTTTATTGGCATAATTTCTCCAGAAAGTGGCTGGAAGACTTAGCAAGTTCCAACTTTAACATTTTTATCAAGAGTCCCAAAGGGTCATCCTTTCCCCTCCCATCATGACCACCAACTCCAATAAGGCTTTCTCTACCACAACGAGTCAGGGTGCACAGAGCAGAAACAGCACAGGCCAAACCAGCAGGCACATGGTACATGAGTCAATCAACAGCAAGCAACCGCCTGGGAGCCATCTTTGTTAAGGGCAAAATAGGGTCCTTGTGACACTGGAGAATACAGAAAAGACAGGACTACCATGATTCTTCTGAAGAAGTGAGGGAGGGTTGATGGGGTAAAAGGGGAGACTTTCCTTTTCTGTTTTCCTCAGAAAACATGCATAGAAAGCCTTCACAAATAACTAAGATTACATAAATATCAGTTGCTCCCAAGCTTCCCTTTTCAAAGATGGCCACCCCGGGTTCGTTTCGAGGGAGCGCGCAACAGAATCTGCTGGGCGTGGAGAGAGAGACAGGCAGCGGGAGAGATTTAGTTTTCCACAAAGGTTGTTTTTTTGTTTGTTTGTTTTTGTTTTTTTCTTTATTGATGGGATTTAAAGTGCATATAACTGAAGGCAAAGTCCAAGGCCTAGAGAGAAATACGAGGCCCGAGAGAGAGGCTCAGAGATTGTAAAGGCAGCAGAAGGATACCCACCTAAAAAGGCCACTTGAGCTGCAAAAGGGATGGGAGAGAGAAAGAGAGAGAGAAAATGGGAAAAAGAGAAAGGGGGTTGGGGTGGGATGGGGGTGGGGGGAAGCATTTGGGAGGAAGAAGACAAACACCAGTTCAGAAATTCAGACAAAGATGAGTAGCAGGAGCTTGTTTCTATCCCTGGTAGGAGAAGATGGGCTGGGCTTATGGTACAAACATTTGTTTCAGGGAACGTGAGAAGGGGAGGAAAAAGAGCAACTACTTCTGGGCAGGGCGCAGCACCCCAGAGACCCTTCAGATGGTGGGAGTGGTGGTGGTGGGCCTTCTCCAAACCTCTGCCGTGGTCTTCCCTAGAGACCCAGTGGGGGTCTAAGGAGACTCCAGCCAGCTAGGAGAAGTCAGGGCTGGGGACCTTGATCGGGCGCCTCCCCAGGGCTCCCCAGCAGAAGACCACTTGCTCGTGTCGCACTGGGCCGTGGCAGGGCCTCACTCACCCACACAGGCCGTGCCGTCCTCGTTGGGCTCGTAGCCCCGACTGCACCTCTTGTTGGTCCGGCACCTGTAACCTCCGTACGTGTTCACGCACACGGGCTTGTCTCGAGGGCACACGAATGGGAACTGGATGCATTCATTGGTGTCTAGGAAGTGAGGGGAGTGGCTCACTGAGGAGGTGTGGGGCAGGGGGACCTTGCTCAGCCTCAGTCGCCCCACCTATTCTGTGACCTTGGGCATGTCCTTCTCTCTAAGCCTCAACGTCCTCACTTTAGTCCTTTTGGCTGACTTGTTCTCTACCTGACCTCTACACGTTGGGGGTGTCAGGCTTCCTCCCAGATCTTCTATCCCCCACACTTTCTGTGGGTGGTGTCTTCATACATGGATGATTCCAGATTCCTGTCTCCAGCCCCCCAACCCATCTCTGGGGCTCCAGACTCGTGAATCTTATGAGCTTCTCACACTCCATAGGTCCAAAATGGAACTCTAGGTCCCGTAGCCTTCAAACTTCTGTCCACGACCCCATCTCGCCTAAGGCAGTCACACCCCTGTCATCCACTCTGCTGCTTGAGTGTGGATAGGAGTGATTCCTAGTTCCTCCTCTTCCCTTACCTCTGTAGGCAATTTCATAACCGATCCCGCCATTCTGCCCCCTTAGTACCCGTCTGTCCATCCAGCTCCTCCTCTGCTGCCGTCTATCCCCAGCCTGTACCACCCGCTGCCCAGAGGGCCGCAGCCACCTCCGGACCCGTGCCCTGGCTGCCGCATTTCCCTCCAATCCAATCTGCAGTCCATCTTCTGAAAATGTGAACGACCCCACGCCACTCTCCTGCTTAACTGCAAAGGGCCCTAGGAACAAAACCTGGACACCTCGCCACCCTCCCTGACTTAGCACTTGGCTCCTTCCCATTCCTTTCATGCACCAGGCCCCATTCCTGCCTCGGGCGCTTTGCTTCTGCTCAAGCTCAGCTCTTTCTGGGGCTGGACCTTTTCATCCTTCGGGTCTCAACTCAAAGTTCTTCTCCCTGACCACTCTTTCTAAAACAGTACCCAGAGACACCTTTTGAAGGGTTCTTAGCCCATCTCCTCTGGCTGCCCGGTCACAGGTTTGTGGTTCCCCTTACTAGAATAAATGTCTCCGCAGGGCAGGAGCTTAAGGCCTGCATCCCCAGCACCATGCATGGCACATAAACGTTTGCTGGGTGACAAGAAGGAAGAGGTGGCCCGAAGGGCCAGATGCTGGAATTTCTGTGTCCATGCACCATCTGTTTAGAGCCACTGGGGTGGGGACACGGAGAGTGGAGGGGACATATTTCCTCCCAGGCCATCCTTAGAGCTGTCCTCCTCCACTTTCTCACCTGTGGTCCTTTGCCCACGTGGCGCTTTCCACCTGAACACTTTCTCCCCCTCCCTGCCTGGCAACCGCCTCCCCCCACCCCAGCAGCCAGTTCTTAGCTTAGACCTTGTTTCCTCTGGGGCACCTTCTCCAGCCCTCTCTAGCTGGTGCAGCACCCCGCCTCTGGGCGCCCACACCCTCCCCTCCCCTCCCCTGCCCCACTCACACTGCGGGGATCATCGCTGTTCACCCCTGTGTCTCTCCCACAGGCTCTAAGCTCCAGGGGGAGCAGGGACTGTGTCTGTCTTGTTGATTCTTAGGTCTCAGTAAGCAAACCCGCTGGCCTGGGATTTGGGAGCACATGCACAGTAGGTGCTTATGGGTCTCCTCCCTGGGCCCAACTTTTTCCGAGCTCAGGGCAGGAAGCACTCACAGTTTCCAGAACCGCAGTGATTCTGCCTGCCGGCAGCGAACATCACTGCCCTCTGGGGAGTCATCTTGGTTTCTGGAGCCCCTGAGGCACACAACACCTTTCCCTCCCCACCTGTCTCCTCTGGTCTGCAGTCTGAGCTTGGCCAGGGCTCAGGCTGGCATTCCCCAAGGAGATTCTGGCTTCTGCCCCATGCCCTGGTGCCCATAGGCAACTCACCCAGGCAATGGCCGTTTCCCTGCTGCGAGAATCCTTGGCCGCACTGCAGCGTGGGCAGAAGCAGAGACACAAGTGAGTGAAGAAGAGCCCAACTCAGTTTCCCTCCTCGTCACAGCCGCAGAGCGGCCGTCACCTGGACCCTAGAATGAGGGGTGCTCGTAGCTCCGGGCCTGGGGGCAGCCCCTCCCTGCCAGGACCCCTTCCCTTGCACTGAGAATAGGAGGCTGGGGGACGGCCGAGTGCACATTCTGTTCAGATTCCTGCTCATCTCACTCCTGTGGGGTGCATGTGTCTGAGCCGGGACGCCTCACAGAACCTGGCCCTCTTCAGTGACCAGGCCCTGCCCAAACTGCATACGGAGGGATCACCATGGAGCCTGGAAATCTCTTTGCTGAGATTTCCACCATCCTAGGGGCAAAGTCTGCAAATTTAGGGGAGTCCAGCTGTTACTCATAGAGCTGCAGGGTGGGGCCGGGTGGAAGTGGGGCGCTGCTTTTCTGGCTCTGAGGCCCGGACGCCTTTGCTCACCTCCAGTGGGGCTGGGTCCTGAGGTCTGTCCTCATCCCGGGGGTAGGGGATCTCCAGCACGGAGTTCATCTCCTCACTGGCCACATTCCGGCTTGTCATCTTGCCATCCGGCCACGTCACCTCCACACTGCTGGCTTCGTCCTTCCCTGCCGGACAGAAGATAGAACTGAATTTTACATTCTATTTCATGTTAATTAATTTCTATTTCCATAGCCACACACGGCTAGTGGCTACCATACGGGACGATGCAGCTCTAGAGCTTACATTCCAGTGGACAGGCCAATCAGCATGAAGCTCTTTTGCGGACAGGCCAATCAGCATGAAGCTCTTTTGCGGGGTGGGGGGGCGGGGAGGTAAAGCCTGGTGGTAAGCAGGTTGACTTTGCAGTCGTGTGTTCAAATCTTGATTGTACCACTTTCCTGCTCCATTGGCGAGAACGTGGTGAGGGCTGGGCATCTGGGGGACCTGGGGCCAAATTCCAGCTGTGCCGCTGACTTGTTACATAATCTTGGGCATGTCGCTATATTTATATACTTATATTATTTATAATTATAGCCTGCTAGGGGCCGCACTTTCTTCTGCCATTGGGAATGAGCCTGCTTCCAGGAAGCGTCCACAATGGTGGGGATAGACAGGCAAAAGGAGGAACGTATTTAACGTCAGATACTGAGAAGTTCTGTGAAGTAAGAGGAACTGGGGGTTGACTGGGGGCCTTTTCTAGTCCAGGGTGATCAAGGGTGATCTTGGGGAGCAGGCCCTTGAGCTGAGCTCCGAATGAAAGCCTAGGTGATAAAGAATGGGACCGTGGAAGGCCCAGGGGAAGCCCCAATCGGCAGAGCTGAGATGTTTACAGCAGCTAATGGTGAAGCGCAGAGAACATTCATGGAGAATCCGCCTGCGCACACCCTTCAAGCGATGTGCTACCTTGGCTTCGGTAGGAAGTAGCTTGGGCAGATTTGTCTGGTGTTTAGGCTGTGTCTGAGCTGGCTGCAGGCCCCTGCTTAAGGCATTGGGACTGTCACTGTGGCAAAGTCAGACTAATGGTTATGAACTAGGGTGGGCGGGAGGAGGGGACTGGGCCTCACCTGTGGGGAGAAGCTCTTCTCCGAATCGGTCACCCTGGGAAAGAGGGCAGTGCTCAGCCCAGGTTGGAGAGAAGGTGCGGCCCCCTCGTTGTCCCCCACCAGGGATGACCAGATGTGGGCCTGGTGCTCAGGGGTCCACAAACCCAATCAGCTGTGGGCTGAATCAACAATATGTCACCCACATGTTTGTGCTACTTTCCCTGTAATGTATGCAGATACTCTTAGAAAAACAAGGGGAACCAGAACGTGTTGCTGAATTTCTAGCAGCTCCGGGCCCTTATTGTCCACCAGTGGATTTTACCAGGATAGCTACTATGGGGGCGGAGGGTAGTCTGTGACACATTTTCATGTATAAAAGGAATTCCTGCATTTTAGAAAATGTTGGCAGCCACAGCCAGACTTTAAGGGGAATGTGTGTGTAGACTTCTCTGTGTAGAGGTGCCCCCTTGGGATGGGAGGCCGGGAAGGCCTGGCACGGAGGGTCCCAGAGGCCCCTTCCTCCCTGATTCCTAGCACACCACTCTGGGGCTTCCAGAGGAAGCTGCCCCTTCCGGGCCACATCACCCAGTGTCGGGGTTCTCCCTGCGCTGACCTCCCCTTTGCCTTGCCGCTGCTGCTGTGTTGTGTGTTAATGAGGGTGGTGGCCTGCTCCCACACTCGAAGGTGTCATGGGTGGGCAGCCCCTGCCTCCGAGGGCACTTGGGGCAGCGGCTCCCGGGAGAGTCTCCTGGAGCAGACCCAGAAACCAGAAACAATTTCTCCTAACCCTCTCTTCCTCTGCTCCCTCCTTCTAAAATTCCTTTTGGAGGAGGGGGTGGACACGGGATGAGGGGGTATCACCTATAGGGTTTTTTTTTTTCTCTGTTTTGAAATAGTTGCTTGAAGTTAAAGGCACCTGGCGTTTTCAGGTTGAACAGTGCCCAAATTAAGTGGCATATATAAAAAGTAAACATGTTTCCATTAAAAAAAGGAGACAAAGAATAGCAAATGTTTCTCACCTAAGCCAAGAGAACAGCTACATGAATACATTTTCCAGACTGACTGAAGTGCCAAAATAACTCAGAAGAGTCACCGAATATTCATAGACAATTGCAAATTTACATTCTGTGTTTGCAGCGCGTCCTTCGGAGTCCTGCTGCCTCCCTTCCTCCAAACCCAGGGAGGGGCTGGGACTATAAGGTAAGTAAGCCAAGGAGGAGGCGTCTCAATAGGACTCCCTCCTCCACTGCCAAGTGTTCTGCTGACTCGGGCACCCTCTCTGGGGCCTAAGTTTCTTTATCTGTAAGATGGGCGTGCAGCCGACAGCTCTAGCACTCCTGGGGAGGACGGTCCTTCTTCACAATGTGAGCCCCTCCCCGGCCGACTGTCCCCTTAGCACCTCCAACACCATCATCTCTTAGACATGGAGTCACCCTGTAGTTCCCAAAGCACCCTCATTGACCGGCAATAATACTGGAGAATGTGTCCCCCAAACTGTACCCGCTGATCTCCGTGTTAGCATCAGATCCTCTTGGCAGCACCATGCGGAAGGTACTAGATCTCTCATTTCCATTTCAGCGACAAAGGGGCTCAGACCTTGGGAGGTGATGTAAATGGCTCATAGTTCCCCAGCTATAGACATCTGACCCCAAAGCCCGTATTTGCTTTGCCCTTGTTCTGCTCACTTCACCCTCACGCCCCCAACAGACCTAGCATCCAGGATCTGGGATTTAGCAGGCTCCCCCCTGAAGGAGCCGCATCCCATGAGGGCAAGGAACCTAGTGATTACTTTAAACTGGGAGCATGAAGCCATAGTGTTGGTGCCACCTGGTCAGAGAGGCAGGTGTTAAAAGTCACTTCCTTTGGGTGTTGCAGGAGGAGTCGGTCAGGCAAAGGGTCCGGCATGGTACAGAGGTATGAAAAGGTCATGTGTATTTGAAGATCAGGGAGAAGTTCAAAGTGGGGAAGCAGAGCATGCGAGTGTGAATTAGGCAGGGGTGGGAGGGGGGAGACAGGGATGGACTTCTGTGCCTTCACGTGTGAGGCTTATCTGAATCCTCCTGACTGCCCTGGGAGGCGGGTGTTCTAGCCGCATTCTCCAGGTGTAGACATGGGCAAGAAGTGACTTGCAGGTGTCTGAGTGAGGCCTGGAGCCCAGGTTCCTCTCCCAAAGCTTGGCTGTTGCTTCTCAAGTCTCCAGACATCTCAGGTCTTTTCAGGCACCGCACAAGGGCAGTGTGGAAGCTGTCTGTCTGCTGGGGCTGTGAGTCAGGGAGTGGAGGAGGCCCCATTCACCAGCGTAGCTGGGAGGCCAAGAGCAGCAGGGAGTCACCTCCGGCAGCTTTTAAAGGACAAAGGACAAAGAGGCACAGAGAATTGCGCTTTTCAGAAGTACCAGCAAAACAGATGGTGGGAATACAGTTGGTGGAATATTTTTGCACTTCAATAAAGCAATTTTTATGTGGGCCACTGAATTTTCCTTCCATAAAAGAGCACCAGCAGGCTTGGAGGCTGCTCTGAGTCACTTGCAAACAATTAAAGGAAGGTGCTGTAGTATGTGGTGGGGAGACAGGCGTGCCATCACTGCTTGGGGTGAGCTGGCCCGTGAGGAGCCCCCTATGGGGTTGGCAGGGGCAAGCAAGTCGGTGGCGGTGGCGGGTGCTTGTTTTCATTCTCTGGGTTTGGTTGAGTGACCTCAGCCCTCTGCAAAGGAGGAAATGGAGAGCCAGGGTGTGGGATACGTAGGGTGGGGGCACGGGGCGTGGTAGGGAATCGAGGATGCTGGTTCAGAGCAACCAGCGTGCAGTGGGGACCCCACAGGGGCCGTGAGCAGAAATGCTTTTTTATGAGCCCGGCTGCCCATCTGCACCAGAAGGAGCCGGCAAAGGCCAGGGTGGGCCAGAGCAGGGGTGGGACAAGGCCGGGAGCACCGTGGAGCAGGGGTGGAGAGGGTGGTGGCCGTCGCCGCTTGTACGGGTGAAGATGAGGGCATTCTGCATGGCCGAGTGGGCCCTTTGGGAACCCCAGAGAATGAAACATGTGCCCAGTGAGGTCCCTGAGTTTTTACTGTAGGTACAAGGCAGCCCAGACCCTCGGGAGGGAGGAGAGCACATGAGGGGTGGAGAAGCTAGTCCTCTGACCCGGGCTCAGGGCAGAGATGAGCAGGACACGCACATGCCCAGGACACAGGTTGCCGAGGGGCACCCGTGCACAGCCGCCCACGTGTCTGTGTCCAGTTCTCTCGCCACCCATTGCCGGGAAGCCAGCGGGAGGCCGGGGATGAGTCTCAAAGGGAGGAAGGGAGCAGGGCCAGCTGGGGTGAGCGGGAGCATCGTGAGGGCTGGAAGGGCGGCTGTCTTCCCTCCAGAGACCCCCGGCTCCCAGCACAGCCGTGTGCCCCACAGCTGTGGCTCAGTCATTTGGAACGACTAGGCAGGCCTTTCTTGTATTCGTGGGCTGGACATGCCCCGAGCATGTCACCCCGAGTGCCACGAAACAAACTGGTCAGGACCAGAAACCATCGAACTGTCCATTGGGAGGAGACTTGCTCAATGAATGACGAGCGTGCCACACAGTGAACTATCCGGCAGCACCCGAGGGAAACAAAGGAGGGGTGCCCATGTGCAGAACGGCATACCGGTTATATTGTTGAGGGGGGCAGGAAGCAAGTTTGGAAATAGCGGGAAGAAATAATCATTTTCATTGGAAACAAATCCCCGAGGAGTACTTACCTATAACTGTGCTCCCATGCATCCTGCATGTATAAAGTTATATCCCGGAGCATGGGCGTGGGAGCAGGTCACCCCCCCCCCCGCCCTCCACACTCCTGACCCCCTTACCCTGTTCTGCATTTCCTTTTCAGTAGCATTTAACATCTTATAACCTTTTATATATTTATGTAGTCATTATTTTATTACATAGTATATGTTTCCACTAGTTCCACTAGAAGATAAGATCAACCATGGCAAGGATCTGTGTCTCATTAGGGTTTGGCATATAGTACGTGCTCAGTAAATGCATGTTGATTAAATGAATCAAAAGGTACTGGGAGAGGGTGAAGGGAGAAACATTTACTTTTCACTTAATATTCAAAAGATAACGGTGAGATCAGGGGTTCTTTTTCCTTTCTTTGTAATGATGTTATACTTTCTAATTGTCCTATAATCAATATGTGTTATTCCTATAATCAGGAAAACCATTAAATCCTTCTAAGAACATTTGCAAGCACTGGTCTCCCTGGAAGACCCTTGGTGGCCCTACCCCAGCCCAGCATAGCCTGGCTTCGGCTTGCCCTGCAGGGCTGAACAACCCCCTCTGATCTGCTTGTCCCCTTCAGCCTGGCTCTCGGCTACCCCCACTCTTGGCTTTGGCTTCCCTCTCTAGGCTCCGTTCCGACCAGACCATTTGGTTATGTGGGCACCCAAACACACTCCCATCTCTGGACCTTTGTTCAAGCCAGGCTAGCCCCTAGAATGCTCTCTTCTGCCACCCTCTGTGCCTTCTAAATCCCTACCATCCATCTTAGTCCATACTAAGACCATGTCCTTGGGAAAGCAGGACTATTTCTCCTGTGTTTGTCCTCACGCAGCCCCTGGGCCAATGTGATGGTGTGTCCAGATCTGCCTTGCCCTGGAATTTCTGTGTCCATCTGCCTTTTTCAGACTGTGAGCCTGGAGGGCAGGGAGTATCTCTTCTTTGTCCCATTTGTCTCTTTCCCATATCTCTCTGCATCTCATGGTTTCACTAGTCCCCTGTCTGCCTGTGTGCCCCATCTTCTCTCTTTCCTCAACCTTTCCTTTTGTCTGGCCTTTCCTCGTGGCTCCCTCTCTCCCACCCCATCGGCAGCCCCTCAATCAATCAGGAAGGCTTGCGCTATGCTGGATCCATGAAGAAGACCCTCCTGGGTTGGGGACCTTGGAGCTGCAGGGATGGAGCCCACCTGCTCCTGGCCATGTCCCTCCTCCTGGTTCTGCTGCCAGCTCAGCTGCCTCCAGGAGTCTCACTGCCAGGCCCAGGGCTGACCCACAGGGACCAGTCCCTAAGAGCAGCCTTCCTTCTGTGACTCTCTGGGAGTGGATCCTGGCATCGGAGAGGAGCTTCCAGGGCGACTCATGGAGCAGTCTGAGCTGGAGTTCAGAGCCAGAACAAATCCCCTGGCCTTGCAAGATATCGAGGATTGGCAGTCTGGAGGGGCTCCCAACCAGGGGCAGCATCTCTAACTTGTCCTGACACTGTTATGTGGAACCTCAATTTCCTTGTCTATACAGTGGGGTGGGAGCTGCTGTCCAGCTGGATACTGGGTGAACATCCCACCTAGGATACTGCGGCTGTTACCCTGGTGATTGGATGGCCTTGCATGGGTCGCTTGGTAACTGAGGGGACATGGATGTCCAGGAAGAAAGAGGCAAAGCAGGAGAACCTTGGTTGGGTCCATGCAGAGCAGCTCTGGGAGGCCAAGCTTTTAAGTTATGGTGGTCAGTGGTGACCAAGGAGTCGGGATCCAAATCCGGCCCTCTCTACTTTCTGGAGATGGGATTTGGGGCCGGTTACTTAGCCCGAGCCTCAGTTTTCTGACCTGTGTAAAGGGGTTATGATTTATTGCATTGCAGTAAGAACTGCGTGACGTTTCTTGTGTGGAGTCTGTTAGCCCAGAGCCTGGCACATGCCAAGCACTCAAGGACAGTCAGCTACGGTGTTCGGCGAGAGAGGACTAGGTATTCAAGTCATCTTGTACTGGGCCAGTGTAGCAAATGGCTACTGTAAAAGTGACAAATGCTTCAACAGGGAGCTGACCCATCCAGGGCGAAACAGCTCAAAAACATGCTCATAGAACCAGGCCCTGGGTCCCCTAAAACTTTATGCTTCTTTTCCAGACTGCATAAATATTATGTGTTCCTATAAAAGTGGGAACACACACAAAAAACATATGGAAGGAAATAAAAATCACACTGCCGGGTGGGTCTGAATTTGAAGGTCAGCTCTGCCACCCATCGATCACGTGATCTTGGCAGGTTTCTTACCTACTGTGATCTTCAGTTTTCCCATCTGTAAAATGGGGACAAGTAATGCCTGTCTCTCAAGGGGGGTTGCGAGCATGAAAGGACATAATAAGAGCAAAGTTCCTCCTGGAACGACTGAGAGTTACTAAGTCAGTCCAGCTACTCAGAATCACTGTTCCTACTTCCTGCTTTTTCCATTGTCTGTATGATGTATAATATAATATAATAATGTGTATATTAGTATATACAGGTATATTAACTTCAGACCATGTTGTCTACTCTTCCAATGTTAATATTATATCTCCCCATGAGCTGCTAACACATGGGGGAGGGTGTCTGACTTGGAGCCCATGTATATTCGACTCAGATGCTTTCTTAACCGTTGTGTTTTAATGAAGTCACTCTTGGCTCCTCCACACTTTTTCCAGGATTGCCCCTCTTCCTAAGAAGGCTTGTTAGACATTCCTACCCTCCCACACTATTCCCTCCCCAATGCATTTCTTTAAAAACGTTTTATGTCGAAATAATTCTAGATTCCTAGGAAGTTGCAAAGGTAGTACAGAAAGGCCCTGCATACTTTTCCCCCAGTTGCCCTCAAAGGTTAGAGCTATGCCCATGTAGCATGATACCAAAACTGGGAAATTGACATTGGTACCGTGTGTAGTTTTATGTCATTTTATCACATGCATGGATTTGTCTAACAACCATCACCAAAATCAAGACACAGGACTGCTCTATCACCCCAGAAACCTCCCTCAGGTTGTCCCTTTATGTGGCCTTACCCACCCCTGGCAACCACTGTTCTATTTTATGTCTCTAATTAAAAAAAAAATTAAAACTTTATTTATTTATTTGAGAGGGAGAGAGAGAGCATGAGAATGGGGAGGGTCAGAGGGAGAGGGAGAAGCAGACTCTCCACTGAGCAGAGAGCCCAAAGTGGGGCTCGATCCCGGACTCTGGATCGTGACCAGGATCGTGACCTAGCTGAAGGCAGGCGTTTAACCAACGGAGCCTTCCAGGCACTCCTTTGTCTCTGTAATTTCATCATTTTGAGAATATTATATAAATGGAATCAAAAGTGTGATAGGCCTCCTTTATGAGATGGGCCTTCCTCCCCACTCCCTGTGATGCCCCGGAGAGCTATTCAAGCTGCTACGTCTATCAGCAGTTCCTCCTCCTTATTGCTGAGTAACATTCCTGGTGCAGATGGACAACGGTTGGTTGAACCGTAACCTCTAACGCGGCGCCTCCCGGGTGCTTCCAGTCTGGGCGGCTGCCGACAAAGTTACTGGAAAAATCTTGCATAGATTTTTATGTGACAGAAGTTTCTGTTCATCTGGGATAAATAGCCCAGAGTACAGTGGCTGGGTCTTATAGTAGTTGTGGGCTTGGTTTTTTCTTTTTAAAGAAACCGCCAAACTGTTTTGCAGAGTGGCTGTACCGTGTTGCTTTCCCACCAGAAACGCACCGGCGAGTGCATTTCTTCGCACCCTCGCTGGCATGTGGTGTTATCGCTATTTTTGGTAGCTGTTCTGATAGGTGTGTGGCGATGGCTCATGCATATGACAGGTGTACGGGTCACTGTTCATGTGCTCTCTTAAGCCTATAAACACAGAGTATGATTTGCTTGCTTCCCTTCTCCAGACAGGAACCAATTTTCACCCCCCTGGGGGTGATCACACCGCTGCCAAGAATGCAGGGGTTCTCTAAGCCTTCCAGCTAAGGGAAGGCACCAGCGGTTTGGGGAGGCTTTAATCACCAAGCCGGTCCCAAGAGGCCAAGTCCACAGCTGGTGTGGACGAGTCTGCAGGGCAATGTTCGAACAAGGCCCCAGTCTTGGACTCGGGGATGATTAAATACTCTGACCCGAAGGTGAACGAATTCAACAGAGGACAGCAGTGGGAGTCCATGCAAAGGGCAGAGCATGGAAACCTCCCTCTGGAGTTCAGGTTCATTTTGGAGCAGGGTTGCCTGCATGGCTGGTATCTGCTGCAGCCGTCGCTGGACCTGGATGTACCATACACTGGCAGCCCTCCGTTCCCGAGCATGCTTCAGGACACACTTTTAGGAGCCCACCACCATCTGGGCACGACAGCCCATTGCCTACCCTGTCCCCTGCCCTGACTCACCTAAGCCAAAGTGTGCCACGGGCTCCATCTCACACAGGTAGCCCGAACCCCCATCGATAATCCTCAGGTGGGCCCCACTCTTCTTGGTGTAGAGCACAACCTTAGCTCCCCGGGCGAAGGCCCCGAATCGGGTCCGAGGTACTACTCGAAGCCAGTTGTTGTTGAAGCCCTGCAGGTAGGGAGGAAGGCAGGTGAGTATCAGGGGGTGGGGGGCAGGAGGGGCAGGGAGGAAGGAAGGGGAGGGAAGGAAGGGGGAGCAGACAGAAGAGAGAAGGAAGGTGAAGGAGGCACAAGTTTGGAAAGAGGAACTGGAAGAATGAGGGAAAAGCCAAGAGGCTCAGGAAAAGCAGTTTTTGGAGAAGTGCCGGTGGACAGCGGAGGGGCCAAGAGCTTCTTTCACGAGGCAGCCGTTCTTGGAGGCTTATTGTGTGTGGCTGCGATTTATTTCCTGGGTTTCTATTTCCCACCATGCCGGGCAAGCAAGTATCTCTGCAGCGTCTGCCCTCGTCCACCTTAGACCCAGAGGAGCACACGGGGTCGCACTCCATGGGCCCCGGGGGCGCACTCCATGGGCTCCGGGGGCGCATGCGCACCTGGTTCCCCCGGAAGACAGACAGCGGCTGAGCCATGGACTCCCCGTGGGACAAGATGAGGTCCAGCATCCCGTCTCCATCGAAGTCTGTCACCACACCCCCTGCAACAAGGCAGATTTCACTCTGGCCATCGGCCAGGAGACCCAACAGGGAGAGGGGGTCCCGACAACTGCCCAGTCGTGCACATGCCCCACTGGGGGGAGGGGGGAAGCCGAGAGCACAGCATTGGGGCAGGAAGCGGGGTGGGGGGTAGGGAGCCTCTGTCCTCAGATTTCTCACAGCCGGCTCGTGACAGGAGATCATGAAAGGGGCTCCCTTTCCTTTCCCTGAACTCTGCATAGAGACAGTGGGTGCCAACCGCTCAGACCATAAGGACTTCTTCCTCATCTATCACACACGCCCTTTACTTTTGTAGCTGTTGTCCATATGTCATGTCTGCACATTCATGGGCTTCTGTGGGTCCTCATTACCACACACAGAGGTAAGGAGGGCAGATGGCATTATCCTTTCCATGCATGTGCAGGGTAGGACCCAGAAGGCGAAGCACCTCTTCCAAGACCACAAGTGAGGCAATGCCAGGACCGAGGCTTGGGACTCCCGTTCCAGTGCTCTTTCTCTGACACCAGACTGAATACCAAGAGGGGAAGGGTCAGATTGCAGGACCCGGAGCCTCTCCTTTCTATCCCTGCCTGGTGCCAGAGAACCTACCGCCCATGGATTTCCAGAGCCCCACACGGATCGTTGGCTCCCCTCTTTCCAGCCTGGGGCTCCCAGGGACTCACCCAACCCTCGGGAGCTGGCAGCCCTAGCCCTCTTGCCCTCATCCTGTGCCGGGGCAGAGCAGAGACAGAGGAGGGAAGGCTGGAGCCCCCAGGTGCCCTCACCTGTGCCCCGACCCTCAGGCTCTAAGGCATCACCGGGATTGAGCTCCTCGATGAGGGGGTCACCGTGTTCCCTGCGAATGACCCTGCAGGAGAGGAGACAGGTTGTTCCTGGATGACTAACGTCCCGGCATGGCACTTGCGGGCCCCCTGAACTCAGAGGTCCACTTTCTCCCGTCTCTGTCCCCTGAGCAGCCCCGGGCCCCACGTGGACGCCTACTGAGCCACCATCTGCTCACAGAGCCTGTCTACACCCTGCCTGTTCCCTTCCTGGGTTTTAATTTATGTTGGTAAATATTGATTTTTCTTTCTCTAATGGATGAGTTATAGACAGCCTGGGGAAGGGCAGTTGATAGATGGAGAAGGGGCAGGGACGCAGCTACCTTCAACTGACCTTCCCCTTCCTTCAAGTGGCCCTGGGTTTCTGAGTTCTGGGTGTAACTAGGATGCCACCTCCTGGGTGTAACGCTCAGATGCCACCTCCTTCAAGCCCTCCCTGATGGTCCTGTGGGAAGCAGGGCCTTCCTGCTCAGCCTTTGTCACTTCCTGCCTTGTGGTAAAACTCTGAGCGAGTGCCTCTTCTCTCTCCAGTGGGATGGGAGCTCTTCACAGGCTGGGACCACGTGTTACTGGTTCTCGCATTTTCCCGGGCACCTGGCACAGCGTGTGGCCCCCCAGGGAAGCTCTGCGCGCGTGTCTGCAGGAGGTGAGGATGAAGTCCAGCGGCAAAGAGGGCGGAAACGGGTCCCTTTGGGCTGTAGGGGCTCTATTTTAAGCTCTGAATCACGGCAATACTTGCTTCAGAAAAGCCCACTGTGAGCGTCTTGCTCTGTCTCTGCACTGAGCTCAATGCTAATGATGGCGATGAGTTTCCCCCAATTTTTCTCACTCGTTAGATTCTTATAGCCTTGGCTGCTCTGGCCTGGATGTGTGGAGCAATACTGGGCGAGCCAGGGGGCTAGGAGGGATCTGATCTCTACCCCCGTGACACTGCCGATGGCTCTTGTTTGCTCAAGTCAGAGTCACCAGCGGGCTGGGCTGTGGCCAGTGACTTCGGGTGGGGGGTTGGCAGGGATCCCCTGAGCTGGGGCCTGTGGTGGCCGGAGGGCAGGGTGCAGGGGGTCTGCCGTGGCGAGCAGCAGCCCTGGGAGAGCCATCTGTCGGTCCCAGGCATCTGTGCTGAGCTCACCCACGGGTGTGGACCGGGTGGAGGGCCGCGTGCCTGGATGCAGTCCGGCATGTGAGCTACATGTGCCTTGGCCTGCCAACAACCACAGTCCCTTTGACCTCCTGTGTACCGCAGGCTCTGCCACAGCTGGGTTCAGGATTAGGTACAGTGCAGTTAAGGGTTCCTAAGGACAAAGCCCAGCAGTTCCACTGCATCGATGTATTTGCCCATCAAATTCTTCGGCAGTGACTTCTGTGTGCTGTCTAGCGTGTGGGGGGCTGAGGCTGTGGTGTGTGTCAGGGAGGACAGAGCTCAGGGTCCATGACCACAGGGAGTCTCAGGCAGAGCTCCGAACGTCAACAGGGAGAGAGGCTGAGGGGACAGAGAGCTGGGCAAGCCCACTCGGGCTTCGGGCTTCCTGGAGGAAGGGCCGACTAAGCTGAGACCGGAAGATGAGTGTGGTCACTCAGAGGAAGAGGGAGGAGCAAGGGGCGGAGGGGGCGGCCTGCCTGAGGGTCCAGGCCGGGGACAGCCCGGAACTGAACAGAGGGACAGTGTCGGAAGCTCAGCTGTAAACGGAGAAATGGAGTGTGATCAGGTCGGGGACAAAACGGGGGGCTGTGGGATGAGTCCAAGAGAAGGCAGTGGGGGACTTCCAAAGGTTTCAAGTGGAAAAGGGGTGTGGTCAGATTTGCATTTTCAAACACCTTGCCGAAGGCTCCTGTAGAAATCCCCTTCAGAGCCAGAGACAGGAGCTGGGGAGCGGCATAGGGGCGAAGAGATGAGAACCGAGCAGAGGCAGGTGTCAATGTCAGCGGTGTGACCGTCGTATCCCGGCTGGCCTGGGAGAGTCCGTGTTGGCCCGCCGGCCCGCCGTTATCAACAGGACCCCTTACGCTCACTAAGCATCTGGTTCGGGTGATGAAATCCTTGGTTACCTCACTCCTCATTGCAAGATCGCAGGCTCAAGCACACGGAGGCTTTGAGTCCCCAGCATCTCCCACGAGGAGCCTGCCGTGTTCCATTCAGGGACAGAGACAGGTGGGGCCAAACCTGCAGGGTGGCCGCTGGAGCGACAGCCCCGACTATAGCCCCTCAAACTCTGGGCTGTGAGCTCAGGACCCATCTGGCTCTGGGACTTGGAGCACAGTCACGTGCCGGGGAAGTGGCTCACGCTGTGGCTGTGGGAAGGCCAAGACACTAACCCATGGGACCACTATGGGGTGACCCTGTCCTCATCCATGGCAGCCCCGGGCCAGCCCGCCCTCGGGCTGGCCAGAGGGAGGCTGGGTGGTGTGACAGAGCCAGGTGGGCAGGCAGATGGGGGAGGGGCCTGGGTCCTCAGGCCACAGTGATGAGATCACTAGACTCCCTTGTGCTCAGCGGTCCTGGCGAGTGACACTTTATTAGCCAGAGAAGGAAAGTAGTATCTCTGTTAACGAGCAATTGATCTTCCGCAATTAATCTGGAAGTTGTGAATAAGCTTTTTCCAAGTCGCCTAATTAGTAAACCTGGTGCCTTTGGGGGGTGATTACTTCCAGTCAGGATTGATGCTTTGTTAATAATCATATTTTAAAACATGCTTAGTCACAGCTCTTGCCTTTTATTAATAGTTGGGCCCCCTCCTGGGGTAGAGGATGGGGACCCCACGGAGCTGAGCCAGGTGACCGGGCCCATTTCCTGAATCCAAGGCCCCTTGCTCCCCTGCCTCCTCTCCCCACAGGCTCCTGAGCCCCAGTAGCATGTTTTAGGCTAGGAACAAGTTGTCTCCAACCACATGGGGCCCGAGGTTCCCCAACAGCAGTTCTCAAGCTTTGGTGTCATTAAGAGTCACCTGATGCCCAGTGCACTTGTTAAAAATAGAGGTTTCTGGGCCTCACCCTGGAAATTCTGATTCAGGAGATCTGGGTGGACCCCGGAATGTACTTTAAATAAGCACTTTGGGTGATTCTGATGCAATGGTCTCTGGGCCCCTCTAAGAGAAGTATTGCCTTCGAACTTCCAACCTTTCCTCCCCAGATGCAGGTGCTTGCAGATTCCTTCCATCTGTCAATCCCTTTTCCTGGTCTACCATTGATCGTCTCATCCAGCATTTCCCAAGAGATTTTTGCGGAGTACCAGTCCCAAGAATAAAATCTTTGAAAGAGGTGTCCTGTGGTCAAATCTGTTTGGAATACTCCATCTCCCTTTCAGAAATTAAAAACACTCATGCTTGTGTTAAAGGCTCTGAGAAGTCCTGCAGCCAGTAAATTTGCCTGTCTTTGCTAACCCCAGGCACACCCAAACAAACTTGACTCTGTAACTCCTTTTTGTGGTGATGTGGATTTCTCTCCCACAGAGCTTGGCTTCTGGGCACACATTGGGCCATGTCCCTCTGCCTGTTTCCCCCACAACAGCAGGAGGCCAGCTTCCTGCCCCAGTTCTGCCCTTCATTCCACAGCCTCTTGCTCAGTCCCTCCTTCCCTCCTCTCTGTTCCTTCATCAGGGGACCATCAGGAATCAGCCTTGGGAACTCCCCTCTGAGTCCTACACCTTGCTCCTGACTCCCAGCCCACGAGAGCGAGAAGTCACTGCCAGGCTGCAGTGCCTACCGGAAGAGACGGTTGGCTGAGGAGCTGCGGTGGGCGAAGTTGTTGAAAAAGATCTCCAGCTCCTGATCATTGTCAAAGTCAGCGGCGATGACGGTACGGACCGGGGATGGCATGGAAAATTTGGGCGAGGCAATGTCCTGACGGGGGAGAGGGTGCAGGTCAGCAGACATAGGTGTGTGTGTGTGCAGTCCAAGAGAAGAGACAGCCCACCTAACACCTCCTCTCTCACCTCCCCTGGAAGGGACCTGTGGTGGCAGCACCCAGGACCACAAAGACCCTGGGCTGCTTATAGGACAAGGAGGTGAGAGGAAAGGAACAGTCCCATTTCCCACCAGCAGAGCACCTGGCTGTTCCCTGGTCAGGGTCACATGCAGCCCTCCCATCGAGGTGGGGCAGATATCAGCATTCCCATTTTACAGGCAAGGTGAGGGTGTCCTGGGGGAGGGAGGGGAATCACCCATGGTCATGGCTAAGGATGGGGCGGTAGCCAGGGCTTCTGACTCAAGATGCTACGTCCCTTCCTCCTCTGCAGGAGAGTCAGAAGCGGGGGTTGGAGGGTGGGGGATGCTGGAAAGTGCTCTGCACTTGAATCCAGGCTTCTCTCCCGACTGGCCATGTGACCTTAGGCAAGTCATTAGCCTCTCAGGTCTCACTCTCTCCGTCCGTAACATGGGGCTAGGAATAGTGTGGCTCAGGCCGTGAGCACTGCGTGTAAAATGCCTGGGAAGCACTGGGCATGAACCAGATCCTTGGCTCCGGTCCTGGACTTGCTCGCGCCATCAGTCCCATGGAAGGCAGGAGAGGGGGCTTCTAGCTGTGTTTTGGCTGTTATCTTAAGTTTTTTTCCTAGAATCTTAAGTTTTTTTCCTAGAAGTCTTTTGATATTTTTGAGACCCTTGCTCTGGGGGTTTGTAGTATCAGATACACTTGCCTGGGGTTCATGGGGAGACCCCAGGCCCAGGAGAACCCAGCTTGGACCTTGAAGTGCTGACACAGCCTTGGAGGACCCGGCAAAGGGTCCCAGGGGTGGGACTTTCTTTTGAAAAAGAAGAAGAGGCATAGAGAGCAACCTTCTGGAAGGCAGCTATGCTCACCACTATACCACCAACGCGAGAGCAACCTTCTGTTTATAAGAATATTCATCACAGAATCTTAAAGATTCTAGCAGCCTGTCTGCTCTCAGGGCCCACCTGGAAAGGGTTGGGAAGGGACAGTTCATGTTTCTGGGAGCGCCCCTTGTGCCCACTGGCCTGGCCCTGCTCCTTGGCCTCTCACTGCAGGTCCTCCCTCCAACCAATGCAGGAAGGAGCCAGCCTGGGACAGCTGGTGAGTTGCCTGTTCTGGGGAGCCCAGGAGGGAGGTTGTCCCCATCAGCATGGTAATGAGGCTGATTAAGAGCCTGGCCACTTGGCCAGGGTGGGCTGAGCAGGGCCTTAAGAGCTGGAGAGAAAGGGAACTCAGGATCTCTAAGTCATTATTATTCTATTGATCCTATAAAAATGGAAACCTACATAGCTCCCTTGGGGTTCCCCCTGGACACCCGGGCTTCTGAGATAACGTATGTAAAGCGCTTAGCACAGTTCCTGGCACATGGAAGGCACCTGATACATGGGGCGTCTATTATCATTGTTATTGCTCCTGTGAGCTCTGGGGAGGGGCCACCAGGAGGCCGGGCCGTGTTCCTCAACCACAGCACACTGATGTTTGGGCCTGGATCATTCCTGACTGGGGGGGTGTCCTGTGCGTTACAGAACATTTGGCAGTACCCCTGGCCTCCGCCCACTGGATGCCAGTCACACCCCTCTCCCATTTGTGACAACCAAAAAGTGTCACAGACACTGTCCCCAGACATGTCAAATGTCCAGGGGAGAAAATGACCCCTGGTGGAGAACCTGAGTTAATACAAAAAGCTGGGGGTGGGGGTGCGCCTGGGTGGCTCAGTCAGTTGAGCATCTGACTCTTGGTTTTCGCTCAGGTCATGATCTCGCGGATCATAGGATTGAGCCCCACATGGAGCTCTGCATCTGGTTCTGCGCTCAGTGGGGAGTCTGCTTGAGCATTCTGTCCCTCTGCCTTCCCCCGGCTTGTGCGTGTGTATGCCCTCTCTCTCTGTCTCTAAAATAAATAAATCTTAAAAAATAACAAAAAGCTGAATAAGGATGAAAATCATCCTGGATCCCGGGATCAACTGCTTGAGTTCAGGGCAGGCCTCCTTCTCACCCAGAGAGCCCAGGTCTCAAGGGAGTGAGCCGCTGGGCCTGAGCGTCCCCAGGTGGCTGCTACAAGGGAGGAAGCTTGCGACCCAGACAGAAGGGTCCCAGAGACTCCCCTGGGACCATGAAGTATCAGGAAAATTCTTACGCCCACAGGGGACTTTGGCAAGACCTAGGTACCTCCAGAACCATCCAGACTCACTGAGATCAGTTTCAACCATCCTATGAGAGCTCCAGGAGAAAGCTCCAAACTCCAGCGCACCAGGGGGTGGCACCCAACAGTCCTTTTGAAGAATTCTTGGCATCGCAGTCTATTGACAGCTCAGGGAGGGGACACAGAGAGGGACTGGAGGTGCCCACCACCTGCCATTTGTCCTTAGGGGCCATGGGAGCTCCGGAGTCTCAGCTTTCCATGTGTCCCTCTCTTGCCCACCGCATCCTTAGCCAGAACTTAAACTTGAAAAAATCAGGTTTTCCAGGAGCTACCTGGAAAACTACTGCCAATCCAGGAATGAAGCCAAGAGCCTTCACTGCCTTGTTCCTGCCCACAGTGGGATGTTGCTCTCCCTCCTCTGCCAGTGGCTCTCCCTGCTCCGGGCACTAGAGATGGTACTGAAGCCCAGGCTGGACTCCATCGTCTTCCCCTAGATGTTGCCTTCACTGTGGCTGTCCTGCCTCCAGGCCCTGCAGAGCCACAAGCCCCTTCTCAGCCTGGTGGGAGGCACAGGCAAGGTGGCAGCCCTAGGACATGCCAGGGCCGCACACAGTGCTGTGGGGATGGGCGGGAGGGGACCGGGGAGGGAGGGCGAGGTTCCTTCTTACCCGAAAGCGGACCTTCCCATGGGCACTCATCTGCAGGTAGAGCCGGTGGGGGCCATTCCAGTTGCCGTAGACGATATCCACTTTGCCATCGCGGTTGAAGTCAGCCAGGGCGACACCTCGCCCGTGCTGGTGGGGGTCGTCCACACCTGGGGAGGAATGACAGGGACCCTCAGGGCTGCACCCCCTGCAGGCCCTAAAAACGCTCGCCTTGCTTGAGCTCCTTGGAGAGGCACAGGGAGGGTGACCCTTGCACCGACCCTGCCCTCCCAGGGCACAGATGGGGAGCCCCAGCGCCAGCTCAGAATTTCTCCCTGGGGGCAGGAGGTGGGACAGCCGTGTGGTTGCAAAGGGAACCAGACTTGCCTTCAGCGGCATCCACCCAGCAAGCACACAATTTTCACTCAGTTTTGGGGTAGCATGGGTGGGAGAAGGGGACATGCAAAGTCTGGAGGACCAAAGTCCCCTCCAGCCACTCCAACGCTGCCACTGGGGTATAGTAAGTTGGTCATCACCCATTGGCTTAAATCTCTCAGTGGCTCCCCAGTCTTGTTGGGTCAAGTTCAAGTGCCTGGGGAGCACAAGGCCCCCACCCTATCTGGTCTGGATCTGGTACCCCTCCCCTCCCCTCCCCCTCTTACTCATAAACTCTGGCGACCTGTGCTTCTGTCATTCCTTAAATGAGCCCTGCCCTTTCTGGCTTCTGGGCCTTTGCTCAAGTGCGGTTGCTGCTCCTGGAATGCTCTTTGCCTGGCTATTGGTTACCTGGTTCCTTGTTTTTCTGCTGTTCTCAGCTACTTTGTCACCTCCTCAGGGAAGCCTTCCCTGACCACTCCCATGAAAACAGCTCCTCCCAGCTACTTTGGTATTTGTCCTGACAGCCTTTCATTCTTTCCCTCCACTGTGCTGATCACATCGACCATCGGGTTCCTTTGTGGTTTATCTGCTTAGTGTCCGGTTTCCCCACGAGACCTTAAACTCCATGAGGTCAGGGGCTGTCTTCTTGTTCACCTGTATTCACGCAGCATCTGACCAGTAGTTTTCAGTAAATACTTGCTGAATGAATAAAGAAACATAAATAATTGGCTTCTGGGGATGTTGATGACAGCAGAGGAAATGACCACATCATAACATAGAAACCCACAGCGTGCCTTGGGAGCTCGGGGAAGAGAAGCCTGTGTGTCCAGTGTCGCTGGCTTCTGCTGTCCCTGCATCTGCCAGTGTCCACTGAGCTGACCCTGGTGGAGGACAGGGGCTGGCTTTGCCCAGAGGGATGGTCTGACCTCCCGGCTGCCCGAGGCAGATATGTTCCGTCAGGCCAAGCGTGGAGCGGAGAGGTGCTGGATGCTGGTTCTCAATACCCAGGCTGACTCTCTCAGAGGACAACTGCCGTTCGTCATTGGGCCCTCAGAGATGGGGTGGGCGACAGGACAAGATAATGGAGGGGAGAATCACAGAATCCAGGATCCAGGGTGCTCCTGTCAGCGGCAGCCACAGAACTCCCAGGGATGGGAACCAGCGGAAGGTGCGAGTGGGGCCCCCTGAGCACTTTGGATGCTGAGTACCCTCTCGGGGGAAGGAAGGCTCTGGACAATGAGTGGGAGGTGTGGGGAGAAGAGGCAGTGTGCCCTAGGCTTGAGGAAGAGGCTTTTCCAAGGAGGGGGGCAGCTTCTAATCCCTAGGATTAACACTCCATTAATTCTCTACAAAACTCCCCAGCCCAAATGTCGGTGGCCTTCTGTGTTGGCCCATTTCTCTCCTATCTACGAGGCACCTTGACAAGGAGCTGGTTCCCTTTCACGGGAATAATCGGTGCCAGGCCGCATTTCACAGCAGCATCTGTTTGGGTGATGAATGCCCTCTTGACATGTCTTGTTAAACCCCTGCAATCATTCTGACTTTCAATTACGGGCCTAGCACCTTTCCTCTCTCCTCCCGCCAGATACCTTCTCCCACTCCAACTTGCTCGCTCACCTCTGCTCCCATCTCTTTAACACCTTATCAAACCCTCTAGGTTTTCTCCACCACCACCTCCCCTTCATTTTATGATTTTTCAGCAATGAGAAAATTTGCTGCCAGAGTATATAGCCCTGGTGTGTGTGTGTATGTGTGTGAGCGTGCATGCCAGGTGGGAGGCCAGGCCAGGGGAGCTGCCTCCAGCTCTAGCTCTGCCCAGGAAGGAGGAGAGGGAAAGGCACGAGGCGAGTGGACAGGCTCCAAGCGGAGGGGCGGTGCTGGAAGTGGGCACTCCCAAGCCGAGAGCTGGGGGATTACAATCTTGTAAGTCAGGGAGGATGGATTGGCGGACGCTCAGGGATTTGATGCTTGCTGTCGGCTCTAGCTGGAGCTTGTAGGACCTTTGATCTATGTGTCTAATCCCCGCTCACCTCTTCTTCTGGAGGGTAGCGCTCGCCTCTGTGCTGCCCTGAGAGGGGCGAAATCAACCCTTTCATGGGCAAGGTGGGGAGGAAGTGGGTAGAGAGAAGTGGTCGAAGGGCAGGCTGATTAACACCCACAAACTTTCATTAAGTGTCCCTTCCACCATTCAGCAAGATTGACTTGGTGACCGTGGTGTGTCAAGAGTGAATAGTACAGCGCCCCGTCCTTGTAGACCTAGTTTATTCTAGCGACGTAGAAGCCTGATCGAGATGTGCGTGGAAGGGCAGTGTGAATGCAGATGAGGAAGTGTGAATCTCTGCCAGGCGGCCCAGGGGGAGGCAGGAAGGGCTTCACAGAGCTGAGTGCTGAATGATAAATAGAATTTCTGCAGAAGGAGAAAAGGGAGAAGGCACTTTCTAGTAAACAGAATGGCAGGTGCAAAGGCCCTGAGGTAGATGAGGGATGAACACAAAAGGAGGAAGGGGAGCAGAGCTGGGAGCCTAAAGTACTATTTTGTGTGGATTTTAGTCCCCTTACTTAGCTATTTGTTTATTCATCTGGTTTCCCCTCTAGAATGTCCGTGCCTATGTGCGTTATGTGTGGCAGGTAGGGTAGGATGGTACAACCTTCCTGGGATCAGCATCCCCAGCTCTAAGTACCACCTGGCACTTAGCAGGTGCTCCATAAATGGTTATTGGATTGAATTTAGTGATTAAGGTGAATGTGGGGAGGGGAACTGGAAAGAGGTGGCTTGGAGGGGAAATTAATGCTGAAGACTCAAGCAGGACTCAGAGGAACATGGGCTAAATCTAGTTGCTGGAAAATGGATAATGGTCAGGAGTTCCAGGCTCCCCCTCTTCCCAACAGCACATTTCCCCTGTGGCCGGAGCCTTGGGGGATACAGAATGGAAGGTGACAAACAATGTTCCTCTGCACAGTGGGCATGCTTCCTGGTCCTGGTCTCCTGGAGGCCAGTGTCCGAGGATCTGGGGCAGTGAGGGACCCAGGGCGGGGGCCACACTCACCGGCACTGGCAGCAGCATCCACGAAGGTGCCATCACCCTGGTTGTGGAAGAGGAAGTTGGGTCCATTCTCGTTGTCACAGAAGATGTCTGAGGCACTGCTGCTGAGGATAGGACCCACGCTGACACCGCGGCCCCCTAAGAGAGGACAGCAGCCCACAGTGAGTGGCAGAAGCAGAACCTCAGGCCTGTGAGGAGGATGGGTGGGCCTCAGAGGCCTTTGAGAAGCCACTGTGGCGAGGCCTCTGAAGAGCTTTGAGGACAGGGGAATGCTTCTCTGAGCCCAGATCTGGGCTTGCAGTCCTGTCAACGTGTGTAGAAGATGACTCAAGGAAGGATAAGGCAAGCGAGGGGCAAGACGGTGTCACTTTGTACCCAAGTCATGACCCCATGACCTACGGAACACAGAGGCCATCCTACAGATCCCTCCCTTCCCTTCAGAAGCTGACTCACAACGATCCCCCAGGCCAGATCTACCCACCACATTTTTTTTAAAAAAGATTTTATTTATTAATTTGACAGACAGAGATCACAAGTAGGCAGAGAGGCAGGCAAAGAGAGAGAGGAAGGGAAGCAGGCTCCCTGCTGAGCAGAGAGCCCCATATGGGGCTCGATCCCAGGACCCCGGGATCATGACCCGAGCCGAAGGCAGCGGCTCAACCCACTGAGCCACTCAGGCGCCCCTACCCACCACATTTTGATCAAGTCACAGATTTTCCTGACAACCCCCACCCCCACCTCGAGTCATCTGTATGCCAGTCAAGACACCAGGTATGCTCCTGGCCCAAGAACACAGGGGACTAGGCTCTGGCTAAGGCTGCAGGACATTTTCTTGACTTTGCTTGGTATAGTAAGCAACTGGGAACAACCTGTAAGTCCACCAACAACGATGGGCTGAATAGACTGGGCTGCATCCATAGGACGGACTGTTCTGCCGCCGCTGAAAAGACTGTACAGATCCATATGTGTTGGCTTGGAGGAGGGCCCATGACATACTGTTCAGTGAAAAAGCAATTCACCAAGTAATGGTATTGTGTCATCTTAGTTTTATTAAAAAAAAAAAAGAAAAAGAAAAAGAAGAAGAAAACACATGATATTTCTGGATATGTTCATGCAAGCTTGTCCTTGAGTTTGGGGGAAGTGGAAAGGCCACGGCCTTGCGTTGTTAACCCCAGGCTGCCAGATGAGGTGGGAGTCAGGGAGGGAAGGAGAGACAGGAGTTCGCCTTTTTTGGGAATGTCTTTGTGTTGTTTGGCTTGTTGTAACAAAATCGCTTCTGCGGTTGGAAAGGGAAGAATCCAATAATTGCATACTTTTTAAAAAAGGAAGAAGTCAAGCCAGCTCTACATTAGGGTTTAATGTCTCCAAGATCAAATTTGAGCTACCTGTGTCAACAAGTCCAATATGAAGACATCTGGGTTTTGAATCCATATGGAAGCCATAGCCCTGGTCCCTGGGAATACTGGGCAGAAGACAGTCTGACCAGGACAGGACATGGATTCTAGTCCCAGCACGGCTGTTTATAAGCTGTGTGACCTTGGGCAATTTATGGTATCCTTTGAGCCTCAGTTTCCTCAACTGTAAAATGGGAGTAGCATGACCTGCTTTTTCTATTTTAGGATCTTTACGAGGATCACGTGAGGTGAGACATGAAAGGGGTTTGTGAACCCTACCGTCCTGTTACTCAGAGTGAGGTCCCTGGGCCCACCATGGGGGGGCAAGCTTGTTAGGCAGAATCCCAGTCCCTCCCTGCCCCCCTGCCAGTCAGTACCTCTCTTCTAGCAGGACCCTTGGGTGGCTATGTGGCCAGTAAAGTTTGAAAGGTGTGGCTCTAACAGGCTGTTCAGTACAATAAGAATAGTTACCAGAAAACTCAGAAGAACTGTTGTCATTTGTTAAATAAGCAGGAGCTCAGGCAGACCTGAGTGATGTTGGGCGCCCCACCCCCCCACCCCCACCAACTGCCTGCCTGGCTCTGGCTGGGGAATAGGTTTCCATAAAGTGTGCTAAAGTGGGATGGAGGTTCACTTGGTTCCCGGACTCCTCCTGCCTTCTGGGAAAGGTCCCTGGAGGAAGTCATGGGGCTTTTCTCACCTGTGCAATGCAGCCTGCCCCCCAGGTCGGGAGTTAGGGGCCAGGAGGAGGGGATGGGTCCAACGGCAATGCCATTCCCCTTGCTCTCGTGGTTGAGCTCCAGAGAAACACAGGTAATCTAATTAGCTCTCCAGGAGAGCCCAAGCCTCCTGAAAATGGAGTCACTCAATCCACAGTAATCCTGGGTAGCATCACCTAACTCGGGGCGTGCAGTTTTCTTTCGGAAAGCCACAGTGTGGGGCGGGGAGGCTTCCGGATGCCTTTCCTAAGGCCAGCAGGAAGGGCTGCTGGGCTGTAACCTGGGCGCCACGTAGGCCCATTCAGAGAGGAGCCCTAGAGTGGCTGCTGACAGCTGTTCCCTGCCTCCATCCTGCCAGATTCCAAACCAGGGACAGGCTTTGGGCTTCGGTGAGGAACCCCGGGCCTTGCCTGGGCCCCCGGAAATTCCAGGTGGGGCTGTGGGACTTGCCACCGTGCAACTCCATCCTTCCTCCCCACTCTGGTGTCCTCCAATTTCCTCTCTGCTTCTGGCTCTCAAGCTGTGACACATTCTCTTCATTTTCTACAAAGCAGGTTATTTCCCTCTTGGACAAATTTCTAAATCTTTCTAATTAACTAATTGGGTTGGGTTGGAGCCTTGTACCATTTGTAACCTGTAATTATTAGAAAATTGCCATGGTAACCACACTACTAATTAGTGACAATTTATTGCCATGGCAACCGGACCATAACAGAGACGTTACCCACGACTCCCTCTTGGCAAGTTCGCCGCCCAGTTGGGGAGCAGGTGATCGACAATCAGGGAGCCAGCCCCTTGGGCAGCGGCCCCAGCAGCCTCAGGATGGAGAGCCCAGTTCGGGGCTGAGGCAGGGGCTGCCGGGTGTCTGTGCCCCTTGCTGCGCTGCAGAGGTGCGTTCCCAGGTGGAGCACGTAAATCTTCTCCAAACCAGTAACATCCATCCACCCTGCAGGGTCCATGACAGAGGTTCCCGATTCCGACTCTTCTCCCTGACGTTCTCCCCTCCCCCAACTCTCTCTCTCCCGAAGTTGAGCCCACGCCTTCTGGGGTCACCCAAGGGGCAGTGAGGAACTGCCTCAGAGGATGATGTCTCAGTAGGGAGTGAGATTCTACTTTACATCATTTCGTTCTTCTGTATCTGCGGTGGCTCGTGCTCTTGGGGACAAGCAGCTCCCCAGCTAGGGCTGGAGGGGCAGCCCCGGTGATGGGAAAGAAGACCGGATCAGAAAGTGTGCATGTGACCTTGGGCACATCAGCGGACCTTTCTGGGCCTCTGTTTTCTCAGTGCTAATGGGAGGCTGATCGTAACAACAGCTTCTTCTCATAAACTGTCATAAATATTAAGTGAGCTGGTTTTCGGAAGGTACTTTGGAAAATGTCAGGTGCCACATAGTCATTAGTTGGGACGATTTCCCACCTGCTAGGGGAATAAAATCTCCTTATTTCCCCAGCACTTGCAGGCTTCTAAGGCCTCCTTTTTCTGCTACTGGGTGCAAACGCAGCCTCCTGCCCAGCCCTGCCCGAAGGCTTCTCACTCTGCCCCTGAAGCTGGGTGGGAGAGGTGGAGTGACTGGGGAAAAAGCCTTCCCCTGCCACATTCTGGAAGCCCCTCTGATGATCCATCCAGTGGTCCTGAGTCCCACGGGGTAACCTCATTAACCCTCAAAAACTGCACCGTTAAACCCTGGAACCCTTGCACCGCAAAACCCCGAACCCTCTGGTGAGGTGGACCCAAGTCCAGTTTAGGTACAGGTGATCCATTTCTCAAATGGCATCTAGGCAGCCCTGGGGTGGTCGGCCGTCAAGTTGGATTGTATCTGAGAGCTGGAGTGGGTAGGGGCGATGATGGGAAAGCGAGGCCGCGTGGAATAAGGGTGGGGGTGGCATCCTGCTGGGGGCCGGAGGACCCAGGCACGAGGAGGCAGGAGTATTTGCCATGCTAAGGAAGAGCCTCTAGGTCCTTACTTGGGCTCTGCACCTGCTCTGGCTAAAGGAACTTGAGCTGTGTGCCCTCCAGGCCCTGGGATCCTTCCCCAGGATGCCTTCTCCAGGCTGAAACTCGGGACCAGCGTGGCTGGGAGTAGATACCAGGCCCATCTGGAGCCCATGCCAGTGGAGGGAGGCTTTGTGAGGCTCGTTGTCCCAAGAATCTGGACCCATGGGATTAATCTACTGAGACCTCAACAGAAATACAATTCTTGTGGATGCCAAGGCCTGCAGGCTGCCAAGAGCATCCAAGAAACTGTAGAAGAGTAACAAAGATGCTGGAAAACACAGAGGTGGAGGAATGGGCAGTGTGTGCGCGTGTGCGTGCTTGTGTGCACGGGTGTGTGGGAGAAGGGGTGTGAGGGTCAGGGCAGGATGGTAACAGGGTCTTTAATCCTAAATTCCCCCAAACATTCAAAGGTAGAATAATATGTGTCAGTGCTAGTGCTGCCACCCACGACCCCCTGTGAGCCGTCCCAGGACCTGGTAGGGTTCCGAGTACACGGGGTGGAGAGTATTAGACGCAGACATTCCACTCCTCCCTCAATCCTGGCAGCCCCTCCCTGTAGGATGCCGCCAGGGCAGTGGACAGGGGAATGGGCAAGGCTCTGAAGAAGCCCAGCTCATCTGGGCACCTGTTCTCCAGTCCCCTGTCCTAGGCACCATCCGCGTCTTATCCCACTGCCCCGTTTTCCAGGTGAGGAAACCAAGGCTCAAGGAGGGCAGCCAACAGGCCGCTGATCGCAGTCCAAACGCACATCTGAGTGACCCCAGAGCCTGGGCTGGCCCCAGAGGGTGTTCCCAAACCTTTCTACTCAAGCTTCCTCCCAACAGAAGAGGGAGCTGGACTCCTGGTAAGGCCCAGAGTGACCAGCCGCAGGCTTGACCTTTCTTTAAAATCTCTTATTTTAGCAGAAGAAACAGTGCACCATGATCACGTTTCTATTATAAGAGTATTTGTGTTTGTTTTGAAAGAAAAGTGATGTCCCTTCTTGTCAATCATCTAATGCATGGATACCACAATGTCCTGGGGCACTGGGTCCCCCTGGCAGGCCCAGGGTTGTAGTCCCCGAGGGAGTCCATCGAGGAGCCTGTCCCTCCAGTTCTGCCTGTCACATCCCACTGCAAGGCAGTGCCCACCTGCCAGCCTGGGAGGCTCTGTGGCCCCCTCTGTTGCCCGTGGTCAGCTCTCTGGAGTCCGCTGACGGGGAGCCGCCAGAGGCCTCAGCTGGGCTTTAGGCATCTCCTTCTCCTCCAGTAATGACTTCCTATAAATCAGATCTGCCCTCCGCTTTGTTCTACACTGCTCCCAGCCAACAGCAAAAATCCCCACCCCATATCCTAAAGCCACCTTCATTTTCTTTCCAAATTTCTTATAAGGATTCCTTAACGGCTGCCTTGCAGCCCAGACAGATGCTTCCTCAAGAGGTGAGGCCAAAATGCAGAGCTCCTGGGGAAGGGGTGGAGGCTGGGTCACTGGGGAGGCAGGGTGAAGATGGAGACCAATGGATTCCAGTGGAGGGGCATGAAGAACCCCGTGACTGTACCCAGGGCTGGAAGGTGGACAGGGGACCCCACGGAGACCACCTCCAGGGAAGCGGTGGGTGGGCTTGTTCTGGGCTGCACCTTGTGCCTGGCATGATGCTCTCTGCATCCAGCACCCAGGAAGTGCCCAGCAGACAGCCCTGGTGTCTGTCCTCCTGGGCACCTCGGATGAGGAGGGTGTTGCTGTCTGCTGCACTCCGAAGGTCCCGCCTCTGAGCCAGGCCTGTCCAATGCCTCCTTTCATTCTCATGCCCCCACTGCAGGTGAGAAAACTGAGGCCCACGAGGTTAATAAATGGCCCGTCGCTGCCTGGACAGGACGGGCGGCTGAGGCAGGACCTGTGGCACCAGATTCTGGTGCCACCTGTGCCACCAGACCATGGCACCAGGTCCTGTCCTCTCAGCAGCTCAGCGAGATGGTAGTTCAGACAGTGAGTTCAAGGTGCTTAAAGAGGCTGGGGGAGGTGCCCAAGGTCACTCAGGGCTGCAGAGGCCAGTGCAGAGTCCTGGTCCTTACATTCCCTCTACTTGGGTTCCATGCCAGGCCTTCTGCCACATGGATGACTAATTCTCAGGATTCCTTGTACCCTTCAGGCTCTTAGGGGCTGCAGGCATCTGGGAAAGTCGGGGCTTGGGATTCTCCTTGAACTAGGAGCCATGGGGGAGTGGGCTTTCCTCCACTCAAGTCAGCACCAGCTCAACTCAGCACCCTCGGTCCGCCAGTGGCCCTCCTGTCCCCCGAGAGCTGGCACACTGGCCACTAGATGGCACTGTGACCTAGCAGAGCAGCAGCTGCCAGCCAACTCGCTCCAGTCTGGAGAGATGGCCTCCCTTCCCCCGCGGGAGAGCAGACAGCACAGGGCAGGCAGCACCACTGGCCAGCCTGCCCACCGTTTGCCCGGGCCTCCCCCTACTGCCAGGCACAGCCTAGGCCAAGCAGTTGCTCGAGCCACAAAAACTGGGGGGTCCAAATCATGCCCTTGAGTGCCAATCCCTGGGGCTGTGTCCCGGGGATACAGCTCCTCCTGTATTGTGAGCTGGAGCTGGGAGGCTCCAGCTGGAGGTCACCAGAAAGGTTAGTGGATCGTGGCTGGGGCTTTGGGGGGTTGGGGCTCAGGACGCTAGTTTCTCTGCAAACCCTCTGTGTGACCTTGGGCAAGTCCCTTCTCCTCTCTGGACCTCGGTTGGCTCTTTTGTAAAACAAGAGGCTCTCTGAGGTCTGTCCAGCAGCTGGTGTTGTGTGGCTGGGCTCTGGGGACCTGTGGCTCCCGGGCTGCACATCTGGCTATGGCTGGCTTCCTCCAGGGCCTGCTCGTCACTGCCTGTGTCCCTCCCCTTCTCCAGGCCTCAGGGCCCGAGCCTGGAGCTGAGCTCTGGCCGTGTGCCAGAGACTCAGCAATCAGGCCAGGCTCCAGTGGCGGCCCTTACATTTGGGGTCCGTCCCTGGGATTCAGGGGGGTGCTTTGGGTTAGTTTTCCAGCCAGATGTCCATGTGTCATTAACGAAGTGACAACGGGGTCTGCGGGGTAGAGTTGAGGGGCTTGGCGGGCAAGGAAAGGGTGGGCTGGGGAAGGCGGGCAGACACAATAGTAACTTGGTGGGCCAAATAGGTTCTTCTCAGCCAAATGGCTTTTGGAAGTCTGCAGAGCCGCTCTAACGTGTCCTCTGGGCACGCCAGCTGCCCCCGCCTGCCTGTGTGCTCCACAGAAACTGCTGCCCCTTCCTTGAGCTGCCTGGTCCTTTCAGTACAGCCTGGCTCAGCTGGCTGCTGCTCCCATCCCCATCCGTCCTCCTCAGCTGTCTCCTCTTGGTCGCCTCCTGCCCCCTCCTCGGTTCCTGCCAGCCCCTCCGCCGATCCAGCCAGCACGAACAATGCCCCCTTCATGCTCCACCCCAGCCACAACTTCCTGAATTCTTTTATTCCATGTAGAAGCCTCTCTCCCCGACCTCGCCTCCCTCCAGCTCATCATTTTCAAGTACTTCATCTCCCCAGCCCACTCTCCTTCTCCTGCAGACCAAGGCACTTAATTGCCAAGCCAGCCCAATGCACAGAACTGGGAACTATTCAGAAAAATTGACGGTACAAATCTAGGCTGAAGCTCCTGCATGTTTATTCCTTTTCCCAGGAAAGCATGGTTTATTACTGACACTCAGCCAGGAAGTCTGCACGTTCACGTGCGGAGCTTGTGCGCGCTGGCATGGGGCTGGAGCTGTGCAAACTATTTTACTGTCTAGCCGTTTGTTCCCACAAACTTCGTCAGACAGGTCAACATCAATCTCTCCGTCTCAGCGAAGTGGAAATTTGGCTAGAGAAAGGCATTATAAACTCATGAGAGGCTGTGACAACCCTTTCTAGGTAGGGCTTTGAGAATTGGCTACCCACGCAGGTGTATGGGGGCAGAGGGATGGCCCAAATGACCCCCTCCCACCCCCCACCAACCAAGCATCCTTCCGGGCCCAGGATTTGGATTGGGGTGGGCTGGCCCTTTGGAAATCTGTTGGGCAAGCTGGGACGGAGAGATCAGGAAGGTCAACCAGCAATGGGATCTCTACGTCCAGATGACAGGACCAGGACAAGGGAAGCCGAAGTTCACGTGAGACGTGGCTGTGCACAGCTCTGGCTTCCTGGTTTCTGGCACCCGGAGCAGGAACCGGATTGCTCTGTAATCAGCAGTCTATTGGCAGTTTATCAGAGTTTAGTCAGCAGCCGTGCTCGAATTAGAAAAACAGCCTTCCCTAGAAAGATCTCCCTATCAGAGACTCTGACAATAGGTCCCCCATCCAGAGAGGTGTGTGTATGTGGGGAAGGGGGCATGGCTTCAAGAAAAGGGGCCGGAGAGGTTTTGGAACAAGAACACAATTCTTTGAGCTCAGTTATCCGAGACGGGACCCAGCTGAAGCTTAGGGATTTAGCACTCAATTCCTGGCTGCTTATGTATAAGTAAATAATTTCATCTGCTGTTTGGCAATAAAGAATGCTTTAAACCTCGGCCTTTGTGATTTGTCAGTTTTCTCCTCCAGAACGTGTTCGCCCATCATTTGGGTTACAGCGGGGGATGGGGCAAAAGGTTCTGGGGATAGGATGTTACAGTGTTCTCATCCTATGTCTCACGGCCCCCACGGGGTCCCCCAAAGCCCACGCCTGCCAGATCGCTCACTAACCCTTGGAGAGGCAGTGTTGCAGGAGCCGCCGGCTGGGGGTGGGTTGGGAAAAAAAGCCTTCATCCTCCCCTCCCAGGGACACAAACCCCTCTTCTCCCATGGTCGCTGATGATTTAGACTCAGCCTTGCCGGGCCCAGCCCCCAGCCCCAGGCCTCCCGCCCTTCCAACTCACAGCACCCCGGCCCGCCACCCCGCCACCTGGTGTCACTCTGCCTACCTGTGTATTTGCTGACCCCAGCCTCAGCAGCCACATCTCTGAGCGCCAGAATGCCCTGGGAGAGGTCACTGGCCTCGGGGTCCATTTCAATGAGGGCGTCAGGGCCCACGTTACCGTAGGCATAATTGGCAATGTAGATAGAGTAGCGTCCAGAGCCCTGGGGAAGAAGGGAAGGAGGGTAGGTGAGCAGGCCCATCTGGGCTCGTCGTGGTCTCTTTCCAAGAAAGGGGCTCTCCCTTTCCTCGTGTAGGACCATGGGTCTTTTTGGCTCAGCTTCCTCTCCCTGGGGTCTGGTGTGAAGGGCCTTGCGGGCCTTGGGGGGCCCAACTCCAGAATCACTTTTCCCCGAGGCTGCAGACTGCACAACACCACCACCCCCCTTCCTGCTCTGCCGATTCCTACAACAAAGCAGCCCGGCTTCTCCTTCTATCCTGTTCCAGAAGAACACATCCCTCCCTCTCCCCCACAACCACCTTTTTATAGACAATTTTCTAATGTGCCTCTCTCCAGCTGAGCTCTCTCCAGCTGCCAGCCAGGGTAGCTGCTCAATAAATATTTGCTGATTGATTGATCTACCAATTCCCATTATTCTCAGTCTCTCTCTCTCCCATTCAAGCTCACCCCAGCCAAGATGACAAGCAAATTCCAGAGTCATCTCCCTCCCCACCTCCCACCCTGGATTCCTTCATTCTGCTATTTCGATGGCCTAAGAGGCTTGGATATGCAGGGGGCCCCCCTTCCAGTTCCTCTGTTTGCCCACATTACCAGAAAGGAATAGTGTATTGCTTCTGCCTTTGTAACGCTGTCTCAAACATTTTTTGCCTTTGCATCCAGGAGAAGCCCTGGGCACCAGCTCCTCCTTGCTACCATCCTTGTCTGCTCTGGTCTGAAACCCCACTGACAAACGCTTCTTGTCTGCCTGTTATTAGAACCGTGTCATTTTTTCAATGGATGCCTCCTTTCTCCCCAGAGAGCCACCTGTTTTCTGCATCCGAACAGTTTTCCAGCTTTCCCCTCATCCTTCTCATCATTTTCCTCCAACCCATCAGATAGCAGATATTTCTTGAGCTCCAACTACCTGCAGCGCATTCAGCTCTAAATGTCCCCAAGACAACATCTTCGCTCTCCAGTTGCTTGTCACCTTGTTTAAACACAAGCTAGAAACGCGAAACAATGCGAGAGAAACAGCTGAGTTCCAGGCCGCTCTCTTCTCTGCCCTTGGCCCGCGTGGCTGACTTCGATTTCTTCCCCAACTGAACCCCCCTCCCACCTAACCGATCACTGGCTTTATCCCTTCCGTGGGAATGTTTTCTTTGGGGGAGCTGACGAAGAGCTACTTGAGTCTGACTGACTTTGAGGCTGAGGCCAACAAAGGGGCTCACGGTCTCCTGAGGGAATGCGGACACGGCAACCGTAATACAAGAACATATAGGATTCAGAGAACACGTAAGTTAACGATCCCGGAAATAAAATTTTTAAAAAATGTGAACTAGACTGGAATTAAATTTTTTTTTTTTTTTTAAAGAGAGGGAGAGAGACTATGTACAGCATTTGCTCATGTACAGAAGAGGGGCTCCCAGAGGAAGGAGCACTGAACCGGCAGAGTTCAGAAAAGGTTTTCTAAGAGGTGTCTCAGCCAGGTGAAGTGTGCAGGAAAGAACCTTCCAGGCAGAAATGATACTCTACAGAATGATGTATGTAGGGAAACCACAAGTGGTTCGTTCGGTGTTGCCGGAATAGAAAATGCAAGAAAGGGCGTGTGGGGGGCTGGAGAAGGAGGAGGCAAAGATATTCCCTAAAGATGCCGATGCCCCCTCTGCTTCAGTTATCTGAGGCTCCGTCCTGCTGCTGGGACACTGTGCATTCCCAGCCTTGTCATTCAGCAGCACTGCTGTCATGGGGGAGCAGGTCAGAACTGCAGACTCTCGGTGGCCTGTCCCCTTTGCCAGGCCCGATGAAGCAGAATCTGAGTTTTCACACCACCCCCATGGGATCCCTGCACAAAACCGAAGTTCGAGATGCAGGGCTTCATGGCACAGCTTCGTGACTAGGGGAGAACTTTGAGAGGCACCTGCCGGTGGCAGGAGCTCGGCGTATGTGCGTGGAATGATCGGATGAAGACTAAATGAAAGGGGCCGAAGGGGAAAGTGTGCCATCCCCGGGCCCACGCCTGACCCTACCAGCTGTTGGCAATCCCCGCCACAAATGGGCAATTAAGCCCCAATGAACTGAAAGGCACTTGGCTGGAAATTAGGATGTTTATAAAATTCCATTATACCTAGTTCCTTTCTTCACTGTATGGGGATTATAAAAGTTGACAAACATAGGTGCGTTACGATGGCAGGGGACTGCAGAAATTTGCCGTGTGGCCTTGACTACAGTCACCCTGGGACAGTGAGGGGGCTGCAGAGATGAGCCCGGGGAGAGGCTCCCCAGGGCAGTGGGGTCCCCCTTCAGTCTACATCAGAATCACATGGAGCTCTTGTTCAACCGTAGATGCTGGGTCTCATCCTCCAAGTTTCTGATTTGGGAGCTCTGGGGTGGGGCCCGAGAGTTTGCATCTTGAACAAATTCCCAGGTGAAGCCGATGCCGTTGAGTCAGGAACCACACCTGGAGAGCCACGGTCTAGGGATATTAGCCTGGTCCCGGTCCAGACTCTGCCCCTCTGTGGCTTTGTCCTTGGACAGTTTCCTCACCCACTTTGGCTGCGTCTCCTCGTGTGTTAAAGGGGATTCATACTCCCCCTGCTTCCTGGCAGGGTTGTTGAGAAGATGAAATGAGACAACACATGTGAAAGGTCTCCAAGAGATAAAAATGCTATATAAACATGAGGCATAATCATTATTGATCGGGGAACGCTTCTTGTAAGAGATCAGCTTTGAGCTGGATCCAGAAAGGTGGGTGAGTGATGAGGCGGCTGCAGACAAAGGGCAGGCGAGGGTGTCAGGTTTGGGGCCTAGAGGGGACGGGGGCAGCTGGAGACAGGACAGGAAGGGCATGTGGTAGGGTTGAGACCTTTACCTGAGGGACAGCTGTCCCACTACGGCCTGCGCCAGAGTCACCTGCAGGGCTCACTCAAACCCAGACTTCTGCCCCCCTCCCCCGCCCCGTGGATTCAGACACAGTAGGTCTGGAGGAGGGAGTGCGGGTCCTTTCCGACAATGTTGCTGGTGCTGCTGGTCCGGAGACCACACACTGGGAACAGGTCAACTAAAAGGCATCAGTGCTGGGGGGTGGGGGTGCTGTGGGGCTGAGAAAGGGGTAGGTGAACACTGTAACAGCACCTGTGGTTAGAAATTGGTGACTGACACTGGTTCACCCAGGGGCAAGATCTCCGTGGGACAGAAAGGCGTCTGATTCATTCTCAATTTCTCTTTGTCAGCCATTTTACTACGTTGACCAAGGTCAAGTTTCTTAATTGCTGGAAGCCTTAGTTTCCAGATCTGTCAAATGGGGATAATGACAGCAGATACCTCGTAAGCCTATTGTGAAGAATCAGTAAATAACGTGAATAAAGCCCCGAGCTCAGGGCTTGGTGTGCTGCTCTCTCATTACGGTTAACGGTCATTATTGTTAAGATTGCTTCTGTGTTTCCTATACTGCGCAGCATCCCAGAGTGGCCATGACCTGGCTCTATTCCCCGCCCCCCTCCAGTTCTCAGGACCCAGGGTGGCAGTGGTGGCTGGACCCAGAAAGGAGCCCCTCTCCTGGTGGCAGACCCTGTAGGGTTTTTTCCTAGTTCCCCGAGTGCCTGCATGCCAAAGCTTTTTGTTGTTGTTTTTTCTTTCTTTCTTTCTTTTTTTTTTTTTTTTTTGTATTTCACATGGTGCCTTTGTCCTGTGGTTAAAAGAGTGGGCGTGCACATGACCTTGTTAGGACAAAGAGTGCATCTCTTTGTGATTAACCTTCAGGCCCTGTCCCCAGCTCAGAGCTGATTCTCACCTTGGCCAAGTGTGGGAAGCCTTGGTTCCGCAGGAGCGAGGCAGGAAGCAGGAGGCTGGCAAGAGGCTCCCGGCAGCGGCCAGGCCTGGCACCCTCCAGACAGACCCTTCTCACTCTTTTGAGGCAGCTCAGAGAGCCACGGCCTCCTCCTCCCCTCCCACCAGGCAGGAGTCCAGGTGGCAAAGATTCAGGTCAGGGCTAAATGTGGCTTCACAGCCCAGCTTGGCTTCTTTTCCCAGCACCAGCTTGTTAAGAAATAAATATTTATACCTGGCACCTGCCTTCTCCCAAGGCCTGGAGGCCCCTGCTGTGAAGATTCACGCTGAATCCCCAATCCCCTTGGTTGCCATCTCCATCCTGAAACTAGCCAGGCCCCTAGCCCCTTGCCCCTGCCCCCGGAATGGAAGCTAGACAGCAGCTGGGCCCCTGATTTACTGACGCCTGTCTCTAAAGCCAAGGAGGGGGCAGCAGGGGAGCGGGTGACAGGAGGGATAAATGGCCTCCACCACCAAGCTCAGGCTCTAGCTGGGGCTGCTGGGACGCAAGCCTGGGCTGGAGCCACCCACTGGGGCAGGTGGCTGTCTGCTCCTGCCCCTCCCCTTCCGCCTTTCCTCCCTACCTGCTTTGGCTTGGCACCTGCCATGGGGGGAACTAGCAGGCATGAAAGCAGTGACCGAGCTACTGATTAACCAGAGGACTGGGACATTCAGGCCACCCTCCTTCACCCACTAACCAATCTTTTTGTCATTCCTTCACCGTTCCACAAATATTTTCAGCAAGAGCCATATGGCTCAATGCCTGGCACATAGTAAAGGCTTAATAAATATTGGCTGAATGACTGAATGATCACAAGGTTTAGAGCTAGAAGAGTCTGATTCATGTCCTAGTCACACTGCCAATCTCGTTGGGGGCCTCAGGCCAGTTAGTGCCTAAGCTGGGCCTTAGTGCCCTCCTCTGCCCAATGGGCATGGTGAGGACAGCCCCTGACCAGTTTCCTGGCTGGTTGCTGGGAGAGCCTCAAGGGAGAAAGGATGTGAAAGCAGATAGTAACTCACCCTGAAAATCTTGTCAGTATTTAGCACCTGCTACATGCAAGGCACTGTGGGGGGTGCATCTTTGGGCTCTGCCCTGGACAGCCCCGCTCTGTCGGGCCATGTCTGCCTGTGGGCTTCCTTCCATGTCCCCTGTGAGCTCTCACGTTGCTGTGTGGCCCCCTCTTCTCCCCAGACCCCCATGCACCCCTAAGCTCACCGTCCTGTCCACGCAGGCCACGGAGCGCCCGGCAAAGAGGCTGGCCACACCGCGGGCCACGTTGACCTCGTCACTGAGGATGTCTTCCCAGCGGTTGTTGCGGAACTTGAACAACTTGTCCGTGTACGTGGCCACCCCTGGAGAGAAGAGGAAGGGAGGCTGGTGGATGGTGGCCCAGTGTGCAGGTAGGTTTCGCGACACCTGCCACAGGTGGTTGGGGCCACAGGTAGACAGGTGATCGAGGCAAGGTGAGCGCTCCCCACAGCAGGCGGGTGAGGCTCTCTCTGTCTGGGGGGCGCTGGGGTATTTTCGGTTGAGATAAGAGACTGGCTTATGAAGGTCTGGCAACCCAGGCCTCAGTAGCCACAGATCTACTGTGGGTCTGAGATGACCCTCAACAGCGGGGTTTACACCTGGCCCTCTACTCCTGCGCCGACCGTACGGGAGATCTGAGCTTGCTGATATTCCAGCACCCAAATCCTACCCAGGATGTCTCTTTCTCCGGGACCTTTTCCTGCATTCTCTGCTGGATCACAGGACCTCATTTGGGTCTGAGAAGAAACAGTGCTGGTTGGTAGCTGGGGCTCTAAGCCCAGATCCAGAAAGGGGCTGGAGGTGGAGCTCTGACGGACTTGTCGCCCACCCCCAGGGGCACCTGATGGCAGTAGGGTCAGGGTCAGTGCCCAGGTGGGGTGAAAGGGGTGAGCAGCCCTGGGAGGCCCTCAGGGGCCGGGGTCTCCACCCCTTTCAGAGCTGGATGGAGGCCGAGGACCGCCAGCTTAGGGAGTTGCACGCATGGCACTGTGCGGTTTATTTTGGGGAAGATCAAAGAACTCCTGGTGGCCAGAGGCTCAATCCCTTGTAAGACTACTTAGAGAGCTCCACTCTGCCATGACCCCTAGTTGGCTTCTTGCTCATGTGAGCCCCAGAGCGTTCGTATTTTGGGAGGGGTCATGTTCCACGCTCAAGGGCTGGCATAGGAAACACAGGAGAGACAGCAAAGGGGCAGCTGTAGGAAGCCAGGAATGTGAGCTGGGGGACGAGTGGCCCTAGGGACAGACCCCTGCACTTGACTCTCTGGCTGGCCCAGGGTGGAGGCCATGGCTTAGGCTGAAGAGAACTGTATGGCGCAGTGGTTAAGACCTTGGGGTTTAGAGTAAACAAGCCCCCATCCTGGTCTCTGTTCTACCCAGATTCCACTATTCTAGGGGCTAGTTGTTGACTTTGGGCAAGTTGCTTAGCATCTCTGAGCTTCAGTTTTCCCATTTGCAGATGGGATGAAAGTCATAGCTACAACCAGTTTACTGTGAAGAACACAGGAGTTGATGTACACAGAAGGAGAGCACAGCGCCTCCTCGAGGTGTGGGGGGGTATTAGCCGGAAGTGGTCATTCCCAGGTTACAGATGGGGCCCTCTCCAAGATCCTTTAGGGACCTTGGCTCCACACTGCCTGGTGAGAGTCTGTGTGCGAAATGAGTGGCTGAGTAGGACTGAGGGAGTGGGGCCATGTTAGGAGAGGGCACTTATGAAGGATCCCTCAGGGAGTTCTGCCCAGGAGAGGACAAAAGGCTTTGCTCTCTAAGTGGCCTCCTGTGGAAACCTCCTAAGACCACAGGGACCAGCGGGTTTGCTGTGTGGTCCGTGGGGTCTGGCGGTGGCTTCTGAGATGCTCCCCAGACCCTAGGGAGCTGGCCCTGGAGCAGAGCCCTCCTACCTGGCCCGACCCTCCCAGAAGTGCAGAGGCCCGTCTGGGGGGAGGGAAGGCCTTTTGTGAGCAGAGTTGGAAGCCGATCCGGGAGGCCTACTGGTATTTGTGTGTGGAGGCTTGGGCTGGGGAGCGCAGCTGGGGTGGGCACAGAACTGCTGTGGCTGGTGAGGGAAGCCCACTGGGGCAACTGAGGAACTGGATCTGGACGGAAGCACAGGTGCCGACTCCCCTTAGCTTGGGGCCTTGCTGGCCCTTTACCCTCTCCAGCCTCGGTTTCCTCATCTGGGCCTTGGGGTACCAGCCGAGCCTCCTCCCTCAGAGGTCGCTGTGAGAATTACAGGACAAAATGCACGGCAGCCCCCCAGCCCCGGGTCAGAGCTGCCCAGGTCGGCCCATGCCACCCCAGTCCGAGGACCGCAGCGCCATCCCGGGGGGCCAGACGTACTTAGAAATTTAGATTTTGTTCTTTCACATTTTAGAAAGGTAACACAGTGCACACACCGTTTATTACATAACACCCCCGGGAGGGATGGGGCAGCACCTTGTAATTAAACACATTAATATTTCTGCAGTAAAATAGATGAATATTCACACTAAGTGGGATAAATAAAGCCTATAAATAGCTCACGTCAGCTCAGGACAGGTTTTGCCAGCAATTCATTTTCCCACAAACTTAAAAAAAAAAAAAAGCACTTGAGGCTTTCAGAGTGTTTTGGATTTGAGGGCTGCAGAGAAGGGGCTGTGGGCCTGGACTGCCATGCTCGAGGCTGTTCCTGAGGCAGTGGCAACCTTGTCATCACTTCCTAATGCTTGGGGGACCTCTGACGATGGCCCTGCAGGCTTGTGGGTCTCTAGTCTCCACCAACAGCAAGAAACCCTTGCCCTCCTCTGTCAGACCAGGGCCCCTTTAGATGGTCCCTCCAGCTAGGCTAGTCTCCCCTGCAATACTGGGGTTAACTTCTAGCCCCGCGTGGTCCAGTGTGAGAAAGCAGCTGCCAGCAGCTGGGGTTCTGCGGAGTTCGACACACATCTCCACGTTCAGCAGGAGCAATTCCTCATGCTGCGGATGTCCTGCCTCAGTGAGACCAGAGGAGACTATGGCCCCAGGGTGCCTCTGTCCTCCTCTGTTTGCCTCATCACCTCCAACTCCCTGTTCCCCCAAGATAAACATTTCCCAGAGCGTGCTTTATGGAACCCTGGTCTCTGTGAGCTGCCTGGAAGATTCTGTGATCATCTAAGTTTGGGAACGACCACAACTTCCATCCTCCTGCTTGGAGAATCTCAATGGACATCAGTCTATTAAAACTTTGACAAGCCCTGCAATAAATTACCTACTGAGTCTTATTTAATTCAGCCTGTCCCGAGCACAGCTGGCCATGGAACCCCTTTGTGCAGCTCTCCTATTAACACCCTGCGGAATGAGCCCTGGTCTTAGCCAGCTGCTGTGGTAGGGTGCTGCTGTTGGGCCAGGCCCTGGGCTTTGTGGCCGGAGAGGTCAGGGTGTCCCGCGTTCTTAGCCTCTTCCCCTGTTCCACCTCCTGGCTTCTGAGCTGACTAGGGACGCCCAGAAGAATAAACTAATTAAGGTAAAATGTGCAACAGTGATGCAGAGCCTTGTAGATCATAAATGGGAACGGCAAAATCAATGGCAGGCCCTCTGCAGGCAGAGGCCTGGAGGCCCGGGCGAGGGGAGACGGGAGCCTGTGATTTAGGAAGAGCAAACGCTCTGGCAGCTGCAACCTGGGTAATTAGGTGTGTCAGGAAGACAGATAAACAGCGGGCGGTGTGGGTCGATGGCACCAGCGGTAACCACCCAGCACTGGGACCCGGCTCATGTCGGTGTGTAATCTGCCTTCTGGCTCCTTGTAGCTGCCCTCCACCCTGGTGTCCCACACTAAGTCGGCGGGCAGCTGACCAGGAAGAAGAGAGGCTGTTAGTTGCTGGAGAAAGGGGCTCTGCTGAGCCCTATGGGGCAGATTCTGAGAGGACAGAGGCCTGGGAGAAACAGAAGGGGGTTTATGGGCAGGGCAGTGTGCTCCAGGGGTCACAGCCCCTCTGAGACGCATGTCTGGGGACTTCCATTCCCATCCTGACTTTGGCATCTGGGTATTGAAGGAGACTTGAAGGTCTCAGGGGACAGTAGAACTGCCAGTTGCTACCAGGCGGCTCAGTAGGGGAGGCCCAGGAGTCTGCCATCCTGTGGGTACCAGGTATGGTAGAAGGCCACCAGGAAAGAGGAGTCTCAGTCGCTGATTCTGGATGCTTACTGTTCATTCAACAACAGGAGGGACGGGTAGAGGAGATGCCGTGGGACCACAGTGAAACTGATACTACTTAACATTTCTGCAGCATTTCACATATATTCCCTCATGTGCCAGCCATTTCACACCCATTCATTAACCCTCACCACAACCCCGAGCTGGGAATGATTTGCCTGCTTGATTTATAGATGAAGGACCTGAGGTGCAAGAGACAAGGGACCTGCCTAAGTCCCCACAGCTAACAGAGCTCGGAGGGGCAGGATGGGATGATACGTCCTGGAGATGCCATGACGTCGGGATGGAAGGGGCTACGGTGATGAGGGAGGGCTTTGTGATGGAGGAGGCACCTGAACCTGGACTTGAAGGGTCCGAGTAACAAAGACTCCTGTGTATAGAGCACTTAGTATGGCCAGGCTTTGCATGAAGCTTCTCTTTCATAAACACCACCTGCCCTAAACCCACCTTGAGAGATGGTACAGTACCTTTCTCCCAGATGGAGAAATTGAGGGGGCAGAGAGGTTAGTCAGTTGCCCAGGGTCCCAGCCGTACTCTGTGCATCTTTCACTCCTTGCTTGGAGACTTTCAGGGGACATCAGTCTATTAATACTTGGCATAGACAGAGAGACAGAGGCCACACAGTTTGCCCAGAGAGGAGAATTTGTGGAGGTCGATGGGGGAAAACATGCAGGGCAGGAGAGACCCACTAATTCCACGCAGAATTCTGCTCCACTAATTCTGAGGGCAGAAGGGGCCCTTGGTGGTTTCTGATCTGGGGAAGACGGTGTCTCCAGAAGACGAACCTGGCAATGGAGAGAGGCGTGGGCTAGCAAGGGAGAAAGGGTGGCCAATTCGGTGATGATAGTAGGAGTGGGAGGAAGCAGGGGATGCAGGAGGCAGGTGCAGGAAGGCTGGAGGTGGTGGTTGAGTGGGGTTGAGTGGGTTGAATGGGACAGAGACTGAAGTAGGGGCACCGGGCCAGCTAGGCATGAGAGCAGGAGCTTGGCTTCACACCATTTGCATTTGTCAGGGTCACAAAGTGGCTGAGAAGACATATCCAAGAGGTCATTGGCCATGAAGGATAGCAGCTTACAGGGCAGCAAGTCTGGGGTAGGGGCGGAGGGGAAAGAACGTGTCCCAGGAGCAGCTGCAGTCAGGCATAGGAAAAGAAGGGACAGATATGGAAGAATCATCAGACAAATGGGGAAGGTTCTGCATCGAGGGCAGGAGTGTCCATCAAGCAAATGGCCCTCAATTCACTATCCTGTCAACCCTTCCACACCAAGCTCTGCCTCCAAGGGGTAACTGCTGGAAGGGTGAGCTGGGGTCATAGAGGGATCTTCCTGAGAATCATTGGTCCGAGTGCCTCTTTCCCCATGGGCTGCCACTACCTTGGGGAGATGACTAGACTTAGGGCCGTACAGGTGAAAAAGAGAAGAGTGAGCAAGTATGTGTGGCAGGGAAGAGGGCACTGCCCCCAAAATCCTTCATAAAGCAAAGAGACTACTGCCAAACAGCAGGGGTCAGGAGGGAGCCAGCAACAACCCCTGGCCTAGGCTGACCTTGGGCAAGCCACAGACTTGTCCTTTTCTTATTTGTGAAATGGGACCAGGAGAATGGGTACCTATTCATCAGGCTGTTTTTTTTTTTTTTTTTCATCAGGCTGTTTTGAGAATTAAATTCTATAATGTATGTGAAGTACTTAGAACAATATCTGGCATAAGATAAGTTCAACAAATAAAATAAACAATATCCTCATCATCATCACCATCACCACCATCATATCATCATGACCACCTTCACCATCCTCATCACCATCACATCATCATGACCAATCTCACCATCCCCATCACCACCATTCCCATCATCATGACCATCCTCACCATCTCCATCATGACATCCCCATCATCATGACCATCATCACTGTCCTCACCATCATGACCATCATCACATCATCATGACCATCCTTATCATCCCCATCACCACCATCCCCATCATCATGACCACCATCACATCATCATGACCATCCTCACCTTCCCCATCATGACCATCCCCAACATCATGACCAACCTCACCATCTTCATCAGCATCACATCATCATGACCATCCTCACCATCCCCATCATCATGACACCATAATATCATCATGACCATCCTCATCTTCCCCATCATAACTATCCCCATCATCATGACCACCATCACATTATCATGACCATCCTCACCTTCCCCATCATGACCATCCCCATCATCATGACCATCCTCACCATCTCCATCATGACATCCCCATCATCATGACCACCATCACTGTCCTCACCATCATGACCATCATCACATCATCATGACCATCCTTATCATCCCCATCACCACCATCCCCATCATCATGACCACCATCACATCATCATGACCATCCTCACCTTCCCCATCATCATGACACCATCATATCATCATGACCATCCTCATCTTCCCCATCATAACTATCCCCATCATCATGACCACCATCACATTATCATGACCATCCTCACCTTCCCCATCATGACCATCCCCATCATCATGACCATCCTCACCATCTCCATCATGACATCCCCATCATCATGACCACCATCACTGTCCTCACCATCATGACCATCATCACATCATCATGACCATCCTTATCATCCCCATCACCACCATCCCCATCATCATGACCACCATCACATCATCATGACCATCCTCACCTTCCCCATCATCATGACACCATCATATCATCATGACCATCCTCATCTTCCCCATCATAACTATCCCCGTCATCATGACCACATCACCACCATCATCCCCCCCCACCATCATCGTCCAGGAAATGACAGGGCATTCAGGAACGCAGGTCTTCAATGAGCCACATTCCAGGAAGCAACTGAATAAACTGACACAGAGTGTAATATGCTTTACAAGACCTAGTCAATGGAAAGCCTACGAAGCAGTGATGGCTTCAGGGGAAGAAAAAACTAGTTCAGGCAAAGGGCATTTTAATAAAGAAGGGAGCCAGACTCCCCCTGACCCTGATAGAATTTCTGACCCGAGTCTTCCCCCTTCCATCCCTGGGTGAAGGCAGAAATCTGACCAACCCCTGCCAGGTGCTTCATTCACATTAGCTCATTTAGTTGTCTCTGGAGTTGTGTCGGGAAGACAGGTTTGTCATTTTACAGACTGGGACTCTGCAGGTTAAGTCATTCGCTTGAGGCTGCACAGCTGGTGGCTAAGCTGAGCTTCAAACTGCGGTGTGACTGCAAAGCATTCCCCTGCCCCCTACCCCCCCGCCACCTGCCGCAAGTCAGAGAGCTGGAGTGGGGGCTGGCAGAGGGCAGTCTAGTCCCTGGCTCCTAAGGAAACTCGTTCTGTGTTAGGACTGAGAAAATGGCCTTTGGGGTCCCAGTTTATGGTGTGTTGACAGCCTCGTCCATCCTTACTTCTTATGGGCCCACATGCAAAAGGAGCCCCGTGGGGAGGGGGGCAGGGAAGCTGAGCAGGTCATGAGCTTGTCTTCCCAAATGGCACCAGACTAGGGGAGCTGAAGACCAGAACGCTGCATCCCAGGAAAGTATGGCTGGGAATGAGGAGGACCTGGAAGCCTACTAGGAAATAAGCTGGAGACTCAGCACCATGTGGCTCAGGCTTTCCCAGACACAGGAAGTCAAGCGCATTCTGGTGAAGTGCAAATTCTGGTCAGTAGGTCTGGAGTAGGGCCCTGAGAGTCCGCATTCTGAAGAGCTTCTAGCTGTTTTCAGTGCTGCTGCCAGTAGCGAGATGTAGAGGGCCTGGGTATCGCTGGACCGGCTGGCGAGGGAGCCGCTAGACCAGTGGTGCGCTCTCCAGAGCACACGGCCCACCTGTGGTGTGGGCAGAGGCCGGGAGTACAACCTGTCCCCAAGTGCCTTTCTTTTTTGGCACAGTGACGGACTCCTCCTCTCCACCAGGGTACAGGAGTCCCTGCCGACAGCCTAAGGATGACACGGAGCCCAGAAGCCATCAGAGAAAAGAGTGATAAATCCAAGTTCATAAAAATAAAAATTTTCTGCATTGCAAAGCCCATGAGGAACAAAGACAAAACACAAATGACAAACCAGGGGCAACTGTTTGCAACATGCATTACAGACAGAGGGCTCGTTTCCCTAATTTATAAAGAGGTGTTATAAATCAATAAGAAAAAGGCCAATAATCAATAGAGAAACCAGGCAAAGGCAATGAGCAGACAAGAGATTTGAATATATAAAAATATGCTCAGCCTCCCTCGTTTTGAGAAAAATCAAAGTTAAGACTATACTTCGATACCGTTTTTTTCCTATCAGATTGTCAAATATTTAAAAAAATGATGGCACACTGTGTCAATGAGAAGGTTAGGAGATGCTCGCTTGCAGCAGGGCCGATGCGAGTGTCACAGGACTGTCCTCTGACCCAGCAATTCCCTCCTCCCGACGCCCCTTACAGACACGCCTGCGATGGTGGACGACGGCGTGCCAGACAAGCTTATTCACTTGATAAGTCATCTCAGTGTTCATCAATAGAGGACCAGTGTGGTGCCTGGAAAATCAACACAGTGGAGTACGATACAGCATCCCAAGAAAGAGCAAGCAGTCTGCGTGCGGCTGTGACATCATATCCGAAACTGTCGGAGGAAACAAGCAAGGAGCAGCAGTACCAGTGGAGTGTGCTACTGTCAGTGGAGAAAAGGAGGGAGCTGTATGTAGATGGAAGGCAGCAGATTATCAGGGACTGTTCTGTTGAACGGAGGGAGTGAACGTCATGTAAGGGGTGGGGCTCGCAGTTCCTGCTGACCATGACCCCAGGGTCTCGAGTTGCTGGAGAGCTTGGGCCACAAAGCTCAGTGGCTGTGGTGACCAGCGCCAGACCCCTAGAGGGATGGGCTCTGAGAGGGAGGGGCGGAAGGTCCTGCATTCTTGGGAGTTGAGAGAGGTGTTGGAGCCAGCCTCTCGTCCCCCTTCGTCCTATGTGCTCTCCCACCTGGTTTTCACCAAGTCAGGTGTTGCCTGAACCACACTCGCTGGTCAGTTTCCATGTCAGTTAAGCCATAAGCTGGTTTCGTTGGCCAGGCCTTCTTGGGATCGTGGTGGATCTTCCTCTGGTCCCTCCCTCCTCCTTGTTTTCTAATTCTTAGTCCTTGACCCAGGCCCTCCTGGTATCCTTTTCTGAGTGGTATCTTTTTTACCGGATGGTCCTTTTTTGTTTCTGCTCCTCGAGTCTCTCTCCCATGGGCCAGGAGGGAGGTCTGACACTGCCGTCCACGGCACATCTGGCTTTCGTCACATCGCTGGATTATAACAGCTACTATTTGGAGAGTGCTTATTAAGTCCTAGATACTATGTTAAGTGCTTTTCGTTCAGTGTCTCAGTTATTCATTCAAATGTCTGTATTAAATGTTTATTAAGTGACATTAAGTGGTCTTGGAGATACAGTGACAAACAAGACTAAGTTTTTATCCCTGGGAGGCTGACTAGCAGAGCAGAAGAGATGAACCACAAGCAAATATACAGTCTACTTTCAGATAGGGCTGTGTGCTTTGAAGGGAAATAGAGCAAATTAAGGCCATCAGGAGATATACGGCTATGTTTTTCAGGTGTTTGGGTGAGACCCCATCTGAGGATGAGCCTGAATGAAGGGAAGGAGTGAGCCCCGAGAACAGTGGTGGGAAAGGCATTTCAGACAGAGGGAACAGCAAGCATGAAAGTCTCTGGTGGGAACATGGTGAGCAAGAGGAAGGGTGTAGGCACCGAATCAGAAAGGCATTAGGGCTCACATCAAGGAGGGGTACGGTAGGCCATGGCAGAGACGCTGGGCATAGTCTACGGAGCTGCTGGAGGGAGTTGAGTTTATGAAGTTGATATGATTTTTCATATTCTATAGATGATAGGGTTGAGGCTGAGAGAGGTCACCCAGTGAGTAAGGTGCAGATCTCAGGGTCATACAGACTAACTCCTACTGCCAGGATGTAGGGTCTCGACCCTCTTCCAACATCCCAAGGGATGTTGGAGAGGACAGGGCCATTCTTACGCAGGTCCCTCCAATGCCCCAGCACAGGCCGAAGGAGCCCCCAGGCACATGCCAGGAGCAGGCATGGGCTGGCAGGGCTCCTGGAGGGGATCTCAGATTGCCCACAGTGGGCAGGGTGGCAGCGGCTGAGCGTTGTGCCAGCTGGACCCCAAGAAGTGCTGAGATGGCACAAATGTCCCAGCTCCACACCCTGCCCACTGTCGATGAATCAATTGAATCACTCAACTGCAAAATTAACTCAAACCCACAGACATCCCTCGAACCCACAGAAGGTCACCGGGAGGTGCACGTCTGGAACGGAGGCTTCTGGGCACTGTCACCCCCAGCACTGGGGGCCCAGCTCCAGCCTCTCCCAGATGAACATTTGTGCCCCGACACCCAGGACCTTCTGGTGGGGGGGGGGTCCATGCTGTCTGCCTCCCTCGTCCTCCCTTTGTTGGCAAAACTTCTCTCATTCCTGATGGATCCTGGCTTGTCTGTTCTTCCTGGATTTACTTATCAAGTTTAGATTGTGCTCTTAGAACCTTCAAGGTCTACCTGGGTCTGGGGCACCAGTACAGAGACTGTGCCTTCAAGGAGCTTCAAGATGGTGAGAATCAGGTACCTAGAGAACTCTAAGGGAGCATTGGGGACATTGTAAATTTCAGGAGGGCAGGATTTTTGTCAGTTTCATTCAGTTTCAGCCTCAGTGCCTGGCACACAGTAGGTGCTCAGTCAATATTTGTGCAGTGAATGAATAGGTTCATGACTGAGTGGAACTTTGGGGAGGCTAGGCTGACAGCTCCGGGGTGGGGGGAGTGGGTTGCCGTTCAACTTTGACAGCACCTGGGAATCACTTAGAAAGCATTATAGTCTGATAGCTGGGTTTCACCCCAGAGGTTTGGATTGGACTGGACTGGGGTGCACCTTGGGAACTAGGAGTGCTAAGAGCTCCCCAGGAGATTCCAATGTGCAGCTCAGGCTGAGCACCCCTGCTCCCGGCTTCGCAATGGAACACTCCAAAAGCGTGGGAGGGACTCCAGACTCAGAGCCACTGAACCCTCTCCTCCCAGGTGCTGGTGCCTGGTGAGTGGGGAGGACAGTCTGTCCCCTTTCTCTGGCATCCCGCCGGCCAAGCCCATGTTCAACACCACCCCCTCTTCCATGGTTCTCCCTATCTCTGCTTCCCTGCCCTACTGCCTCTTCCTGGAGACTCACCCCTTCCAGGGCTGTCCCCTGCTGCTGCTCCCCTCCTGACCTTGATCAACTTAAAGGGTTGATCAGCCCATCAATTAATTGTGTCCTAATCCAATCTTGGCTTAGTTGGAGAGAGGGCAGTAAATCCAGCTGGGTAATCATGCCCTGATATTTGTGTAGGGATAATTACTATCTCTCAGGCCTCACTTGGTGGCAAGATGAGATGAAAACCCATAAAACACCACTCGGGGCTGTGGCTCATTGTTTCTTGGCTGCACAGGGCTGGCTGTCAGCCAGTCAGCCCCGCCTGCCCCTGCCCCTGGCACAGGCCCCAACCTCTTCCCCTGCCATTCTTGCCACTGGCGGGGCTCGACATTAGGGGCAGTCTCGGGTGTGGATCCTGACCTGGCCTCAAAAACCAATAGGGGCAACATTATGGGCCCAGGGAAAGCGTGTGTGTGTGTGTTTGTGTGTGTGTGTAACATTATGGGCTCAGGGAAAGCGTGTGTATGTGTGTGTGTGTGTGCATGTGCGTGTGTGCATGTGGGTGTGTGTTGGGAAAGCGGCAGGGAAGGCGATCCCCAGAGCCAGGCAGTCCTCTGCCTCTGGGAGATCAGGAGGGACCAGGATGGAAAATACACAGGTCTGAACTGCAGGGTGTTGTCTAGACCAACCCAAGAGGTTGTCGCCATCTGGAAGAGGCCAATGCGTGTCCCACCTGGCCCCTCAGGGACATGAGGCTCTGCATGGTTTAGGAGGACATCGTGGCCTGAGACTTCCTTGCAGATGTTCTGGCTCCATGGGAGTGGACTTCGTTCTACGGCACTGAGCTCAGGCTTGAGAATGTGGACAGGGGCTGGGAATGACCTGGATTTTTAACCCAAGAACACAGCCCCCAACATGTGCAACACTGAGCACCCTCTATGAGTCAGGCTCTCCTCTAGGCCCTGAGAACATAGGATTGAGTAAGGCCGTGAAGTATCCTTTTTTTTTTTTTTAAAGTATTATTTTTATGAGAGAGAGAGAAAGCACGAGCAGGAGGGAGGGGTGAAGGGACAAGCAGACTCCCCACTAAGCAGGGAGCCCAATGCGGGACTCGATCTCAGAACCCTGGGGTCACAACCTGAGCCAAAGGCAGACGCTTAACTGACTGAGCCACCCAGGTGCTCTGGCCATGGAGTATCTTAATTAAAGGGTGGATCTGGAGTTGGACCTCTGGGACTTATTAGTAGTGTGGCCTTGTGCCAGTCACGTGAACTCTGTGCCTCAGTCTCCTCAGCAGGAAAGCGGGATGCCAGGACCTGCCTAAGTGCACTGCTCTGAGGCTCCAGTGGGACGATTCGTGTGAAGGGCTCAGATCCAGGCCTGGCATACTTAAGTTAGCCACTACCGTTACCCTTACTGTCACTCAGCCTTCTGGCATCAGTGTCCCTCAGCCATCCCTGGGTGGTCCCTGGACCAGCAACAGCGTTCCAGCGTGAGGGCGTATTAGCAGTGCAGGATCTTGGGCAGCGCCAGGACCTGCTGTGTCCAAATGCGCATTCACACCAGACCCCCAGGTAAGTTGGCTGAGACGCCCTAGGCCGGGAAAGGCTCTAGGACCTCAAGGTCTGTCTGCTTCCAAGTTGTTTCCCCAGCAGCTAGTGTCTCTAGTCTGGAAGGGAGTAGGTGCTCAGCAGGAATTTGTGGAGTGAATAAATGAGCTCAGCTAAAAGTGGTGGGGGGCCCTTTCAAAGCATTTTGGAAGGTCCCCTAGAAGCACCATTGAGGGCAATTCCAGGGGCCGTCTGTCCAGTGAGAAGGGCTGAGTGGCAGAGCCATGGCAGGAGCCGTGGGGGTGGGGGGAGGGGTTAGGAAGACCGGAGCCGGGGGGGGGCTGCTTAGACTGGGAGATGAAGATGACAGGAAGTCTGAGGGAGGCCAGGGATCCTCTCGGGGGTCTCTACTGGGACACAGAGAACTCCGGGAGGCAGCGGGGTCCTACCTATGCCTGGGGGAGTCTGTGACAGAATAACCTGAGGACGGCTCTCCCCCCTCCCCCCCCAGCTGGTGTGGGAAGCAGGAAGGGGCCCGAGGCCCCAGCTCCTTACCTGAGAAGGCATTATTGGTGTTGAGGAAGTAGATCTCCTCACGGCCATCCCCATCAATGTCACAGGCTGTGACCCCAATAGCGTTCCCCTGCCGGTCTCGCAGGGCATAGTAGGGGGAGCTGCGCTCATCCACTGCAATGTTCACCAGTCGCTTCTGGGTCCGGTCATACTTCAGAACCAGGTTGGGGCCGTTGTACCTGGAGGAGGAGCAAGGAGGGGGTGTTGAGGAGGAGCAGCTGGGCTCACCTGGTGTCCTCCCATCCCACAGTGGGGCTTAGCATCCTCCCAGACAGGTCAAGTGTGGGGCAATTCAGCCTTGGGGCATTCTGGGGGGACCCCCAACAGCCTTGGCTCAGGGGTCGCTGGGTGTTTGGTGAGTGTCCCTGAATCAGCTACAGACTCACTCAAAGTAAGAGTCAGCTGGGCCCACGTGGGACACAATATGAAAGCAGGGTGGCACGGGGAGACGGGCAGCCTTGCCACAGGCTTCGAGAAGGAAACGGCCACCCCCTACCTCTCCCTTGCGCATTTCAATGTCAGAACACTCTCTTATTTATAATCTTGCTAATTTAAATCTAATAAGCAAGAAGGGTAGGCATGGGAGGCTGTATTATTAAACCATTTTGCAGATGAGGAAACTGAAAAGCAGTGTTGGGGTAAAATGAGGTGGAGAGAGTGAATGCACTTCCCCAAGTTAGGGGTCAGGTGCTAGCACTGGGACCCAGGCTCCTTCTGGGCAAATGAGCCCTGGAGGCGCAGAGGCTTTCTTGCTGGGGTTTGAGATGACTTTCCCGACAGAGTCCCAGCATTTAAACAAGGGTGTAAAGTGAGCATCTCAGATGGGAGATTGCAAACACATCTAAAGTCTGTACATGGACCTGCTGGATCTCCTTCTCGAAGGAATGCAATATGAAAGATTAAAATGCACGCAACTGTCCTCATCTCTTCTGTCTCATTCTCCCACAGCCGCACAGCCTCCTTGCTGCACTGAAGCCCAGGCACGTCCTTGCCTCAGGGACTTTGCACTTGCTGTTCCCTCTGCCCAGAATGCATTTCCTCCAGATACCCACATGGCTGTCTCCCTCTGTCACCAAGTTCAGGTCCCGGCTCCATTGTTGCTTCTCAGCAAGGCCTGCCTGGACACATTCCTGAAACCTGCAAGCACCACCCCCTCCCCGTGCTCCTTATCCCTCATCCCTGCTCTCTCCCGCAAAGCTTTTACAAGCAGCTGACAATTCTCTGTCTTCGTGTTTAGCTCTCTCTTCTCTGTCTGATCCCACTGGAGTATTAGCTCCACGAGTGCAGAACTTTTTGTCTGTTTTGTTCCCCGGGGCCTAGAACAGTTCCTGGCACACACTAGGGGCTCAGTAAATACTTGTTGAATGACTGAATGAATGAAACCTCAGAGTCCATGTCTGAGTCATAGGGCTTGGGTATCACACAATTGGTTTCTTCCCATTGCCTTTTGACCTAGAGAAAGCGCTGTACCCAAGGTCACCCTCCAGCAGTATGGCCGTGAATGTCTGAAGGCCTCCTCCGACCTCTAGGGAACACCGGCTTGCCAGACTCTCCTAAGGAACCCAGCCAATGTCCATCCATTAGTCCTGGCCTCCTGCCTTTGTTTTAACCTAAGCGTGTACATCCTGAGTGACGTTCAGCTGCTGGCCTCTGGCTGTCCTGGCTGAGAACGCTTTGGGGGTGGGGATGGGGTGGGTGGAAAGACCTCTCCAAGGTCTTTGAGAGAAATCACTTCTTGCTTTCCTGAAATGGATCCAACTTGGCCCTCTCCTTCGTCACCGAGATGCAGAGCCCGTGAATTTTGGGGAATGCTGAGCAACTGGCCGGGCGCCTTCTGGCACCCACAGTGTGTGTGTGGGGGGTGGAAACAGAGCTCATTGGGAGCTGAGTCAGCACCCGGCAATGGAAGGTCGCACCTTGGACGCCTTGCCGAACAGCATAGCTGAGGGCTGCGAGTCGAGGGCACAGCACGAACAGTGGACGTGTCTGGGCAGGGGAGACAGAACACTTGGGTTCCAGCACCGTCAGCAGCTTGCTCCAGCCCCCAGGGACAGAAACTACCTTGGGCTAAGCCCTCCCAGCCTCTGGATCTTCTGGTTGCTGCCATCTCTGCTGTTCCTCACAAGACACCACGGTCCCAGAGGGCTGTGCTTCTTGAAAGCACTATCAGATGCTTTGTCTCACCTGAGCCCCACAGAAAGAGGTTAGATGAGGCATTTTCTAGAAAAGGAAACTGTGGTCCAGAGGTTAGCCACAGTCACTAACCCTATCACAGTCCCTCTGCGTGACAGCCCCCATGCTGATAAGCCTGGGGGGCTGGACGTGAGGGATGTGAAAGGTCACGTTTCCTCTCTCTGACACCTGCCAGAGATTGCTGGTTTCTTCCAGAATTTCAAGAGGTGCTGAGGCTCAGTTAGATGGGCTTAGGGACTGGGACAGTGTCCTGTGCTCTTGAATAGTAGCAGTGGCTTCCTAATATCAAAAGCTGGGCCTGCAGGCAGAAGGGATTGGCTGGATGGTAGCAGGAAACAGGGCCTGAGGGACACTGGCAGGGTACAGCCCATGCTGTGTGAGCGTTGTCCCAGGGGACTGGCGCCGTACTGGGATGTCGCTCACACAGCATGGGCTGTACCCTGGGACAGGACTGCTGTGGACGGGGAGGGGCCCAGAGCACAGTGTGGGCACAGGGGTCTGGCCCCGCCCCTTCCCGGCTGTGACCTTGAGCTTGTCACGGAGTACCTCGCCTCTAACTCAGGGCTGCCGCATACCTCATAGCCTGGCCGTGAGGCTGAGACAGTGGGTGTGATGACACTTGGTAAACTGTGAAGAGTTACACAATGATAACTTCTCATCATTGTGAAAGGTAACACAACAGCTGAGGCCCAATCTCTCACTCTCCAGTGATCATTCTGAGAGTTTCCAAACACACTCTAGTATTTCTTATCCCAAAGATCCCACCCTTGATCTCTCATCCTCTATGGGTATGTTTCTTTATTTAAAGCCCTTCATAACCAGTCTTCTAGAAGACCTGTCTTTCCAGGCTGTCTCCACTCTCTCACCTCCCATTCACCCTACCCCGATATCCACATTCCCCCCAACTCCAGCAAAGCTACCCTTGTTACTGCCATAGGGGGCTTTCAGGTGGCCACATCCAGAGACAGGTTTTCTGCCCCCCTCACCCCAGCCTCCAGCAGTTTCTGGCACACTGGCTCGCAATCTGGGCTCCCACTGCACGGGTCCCTGTTAAAACACTCTGTCCTCTTGGCTTTGAGGATGCATCCTGCCCTCTGGGGCCCTTCTCTCTGATTCCCTCTCCTTTTCCTTTGGGTAGGTTCTTCCTCCTTACTCTGCCCTCTTCATGGTAGAGTCTCCAGTCCTGTTCCTGGGCCCCCTTCTCCTCTCTCTGTCCCCTTGCACCGGGGGATAATCCATTCCCATGACTGACAACTCCCAAATTTCTATCCCCAACCCAAGTCCCCAGTCCGAATATAGACTCCTATATCTGCCTGCCTGCTTGATGTCTCCCCTTGCACACTCTACACTCATCTCTGATGGAATGTTCATGCCCAATTCTCATGCCCAAAATGGGATGAGAATGGCGCAGCCCCCCTCCTCCCTGCAATGGGCACCTGAGTACTGAAGCCCGAAACCCGGCACCAGCCTTGGTTCTCCCACCTCTTTGTCTTCACATCTCATTTGTCTGCCAATCCTGTCATTTCTACCTCCTAAAATATTACAAAGGCCTTCTCTTCTTTCCTTCCCTGCTGTCACCATCTTTGGAGGTCTCCTGCTGGCTTCCTCGCCAGCTCCTGAAATCTAAGCCCCCCACACTGTAGCCAGAGTCATCTTTTAAACACATAAACCAGATCAGCCCCTCTCCTGCCCAAAACCCATGGGAGGCTTCCCCTCAGGTTGGAATGAGCCCGTACTGCCCCTGACCTGGGAGCCTGGCTCAGTCTGCTATCAGCTTGCTGACCTCCTCCAACCACACTGGTGTCCTCCCAGCTCCCAGCATTCCAGCAGGTGCAGCCCCACCCCGTGCCCTCTTGCAGGGCTGTTCTGTCTGATGAGGATGCTCTCCCTCCTTCTTTGTCCCAGGTTGGCTCCTACTTCCACTCTAGGTCCTGCCTTGAAAGTATCTCAGAGAGATCATCTCCTCGTCGGTATCCTAGTCACTGCCTCCACTGTCCTTCTCTTGTTCAGGTACCTATTTTCTGTTCACTTCTCCCAGCAGATCATAAGCTCCATGAGGGCACAGACTACTGTCTGCATTGTTCACGCCTGTCTCCCCAGGACTGAGTACACAGTGAGCGCTCACTAAATACTTGCAGGGTGAACAAAAAAGAAGGAGCCTGTGGAAGGCACAGGGTCATCACGGACCGGCCGAGCAAAAAATTAACTTTGATCCTGCACCTTCATTAGTTCCCGAAAGACAGGCACAGACACCGTCATGACAAAGAGGAGGCCGAGGGCTGGCGCCCTGGGTGAGGATCAGAGAGAACAACAAAGTGTCATAGATAGATACAGAGGATCTACCTTTTTTCCTGCTGAGAATCATTGACCCATGCGGGAAAAAAAGGTCACTTAGGCAGTTACACAAAGGGAAGCCAGATCAAAGGACATAATAATTATTGGGTACCTACTGAATATTAGATATTATGCTAAGTAACTCATCAAAGGTAAATGGAAATTTAAAAAATTTGGATATATAAAATATCTATATATTTTATAGATATATAAATATATATATTTATATATAAATATATATAATCTATATCTATATCTATATATCTATATCTATTTTAAAAATTAAGGCTAGGAAACATTTTTTTTTTCCAGTCAAAAAGGGAAAGAATGAAAAATAGATGGCTATTCAACATTATAGTCAAGGGAGAGAGGCAGAGTAGAAAGAAGAGACAGATGTATCCAGACACAAAGAAATAAGAGACACAAAGGAATGCACACCAATGGAAACTGAGGAACAGTGGACCCCGAGCACAGAGAGAAAGCCACACACATAAACACAGGTAAAGAGAATGGCCAGATAGACGCATGTGGAAAGGGGATACGCACACATACCAAGACAAAGAGAGAGACTCTTGGAAGGACACAAAGTCAGAGAAGTACTCCTAGGACTCTGGGATATCATCACAGAGAAACAACCCACCCTGTGGCCATCTTGGGCATTTCCGTTTTAAAAGAGTTTTCAAGATGTATGGCATTTTCACAACTATGGGCATAAGGGACTATTTTATTTTTGTTCAATACCCCCTTTTTTTTTTTTCACAGTATCCTTATTTTATAGATAAAAAAAGTGACTTTCAGAGAAAAGTGACTTTCTGAAAGTCAAACAGCTAATCATTAGAAAAAATAAACTGAAAGATGTACTTGTCACTTAAGCTAAAGCAGGGATCAGCAGACCTATGGACTTTGGGCCAAATATGGCCTGCTACCTATTTTTGTAAATAAAGTTTTATTGAGACACAGACATATTTATTCATTTATGTATTATCTACGGCTGCTTTTCCTACACAACAGACTGTATGGCTCCAAAGTTGATAATATTTACCATCCGGCTCTTTGCAGAAAAAGATTTCTAAGGACTGAAATGATTGTCAGCCTCAGGGCACCTGGGGGGCAGTTGGTTAACTGTCTGATTCGGTTTTGGCTCAGGTTGTGATCTCAGGATTGTGACCTGAGGGTTGTGAGATTGAGCCCCGCGACAGGCTCTGAGCTCAGCATGGAGTCTGCTTGGGATTCTCTCCCTCTGCCCCTCACCCCCCATGCTCTCACATGCTATCTAAAGTAAATAAATAAATCTTTAATAAAGGATAATCAGCCTCCTATGGTGGGTATGTTACATGTTCTTTTTTTTTAATGATTTTATTCATTTATTTGACAGAGAGAGACCACAGTAGGCAGAGAGGCAGGCAGAGAGAGGGGAAGGGAAGCAGGCTCCCCGCTGAGCAGAGAGCCCAAGGCGGGACTCGATCCCAGGACCCTGAGATCATGACCTGAGCCGAAGGCAGCGGCTTAACCCACTGAGCCACCCAGGCGCCCCTGTTACATGTTCTAAGTGATCATTATTAGAACACAAAATTAGATTAAGTTTTAGTAAAAATTAATTTGGGGTCCGCACTTGGGAATATACAGTTTTCTGAAACCAGTACTTGAGGGTGAGTATAGGTAGAATGTAAGGAAGATGTCAGGTCTTAGGATGGAGACCGTGAGGCAAAATAATGTGCCGGGGGAATAAAAGAGACTGAGAAGAGTTGCCCAGGATGAGAACAGGGTCCCATGTATGGGGGTTTACCTAAGGCTAAGAAATGAGCAAATGCATGTGCCCTTTAAGTGAGTGAAGGGGTTAAATGGGGTGTGGTAGATGGCCTCCAAAGATGGCTGCCATCATTTTCTTTCTTCTTTGTAAGCACATATTACTTCACCCATCAAGAAGCGGAATCCCTTTCTCTTCCCCTTGAATCTGGGCTGGCTTTGTGACTTGCCTCAACTGTAGAATATGACAGATGGAAGTGATATTGAGACAGTTCAGGGCCTAGCCTTTACAAGGCCTGCCAGCTCCTCCTGTCTCCGGGGAAAGCTGCTCACTATGTAAGAAAGGTGACTACCTTGAGAAAACCAAGCTCTGAGAAAGCCCAGTCTAGCCCCATGGAAAGACCATGTGGAAGATCACTTAGGCACCAGATACGTGCATGGGGACATCATGGGTTGTCCAGCCCAGCCCAGCCCAGCCCAGCCTACAGCTGAATGTAGCCAAATGAGTGACAGCAGGTGATGTCCTGTGGGGCAGAAGAATGACCCAGCCGAGCCCTGCCCAAATTCCTGACCCACAGAATGGTGAGAAATAAGAAATTGTTTTTCAGCTTCTAAATTTTTTTTCTTTTTTTTTCCAATTTATTTATTTTCAGAAAAACATTATTCATTATTTTTTCACCACACCCAGTGCTCCATGCAAGCCGTGCCCTCTATAATACCCACCACCTGGTACCCCAACCTCCCACCCCCCCACCACTTCAAACCCCTCAGATTGTTTTTCAGAGTCCATAGTCTCTCATGGTTCACCTCCCCTTTCCATTTACCCAAATTCCCTTCTCCTCTCTAACGCCCCTTGTCCTCCATGCTATTTGTTATGCTCCACAAATAAGTGAAACCATATGATAATTGACTCTCTCTGCTTGACTTATTTCACTCAGCATAATCTCTTCCAGTCCCGTCCATGTTGCTACAAAAGTTGGGTATTCATCCTTTCTGATGGAGGCATAATACTCCATAGTGTATATGGACCACATCTTCCTTATCCATTCGTCCGTTGAAGGGCATCTTGGTTCTTTCCATAGTTTGGCGACCGTGGCCATTGCTGCTATAAACATTGGCTTCTAAATTTTTGGAAGAGGAAGCAGATAATGATGACCTATCATTTCAGACCTACGTGGGGAAGAGTAACTTAACCCTGGCAAGTAGGAAACAGTATTATAAATCAGTGGGATTCTCTAGGTCAGCCATTTCAGTTTATAGTAGGCAGGTCTCCCCAGGCCTTCCTTGGGCTGATATTTGGATCTCAGAATAGCTAGTGATCTATGCAACGGTTGAGGGTGGAAGGGTACTAAGAAAGAAAAGGATTTTGGACACCCCTGCTTTTCTACCTCTCCTTCTCATTCTTCTTTAATTTCTAGCCAAATCTAACTGTTTCCCATTTTGAATGTATGACCTTGAATACAGATCATTTCTTTGAAAACACGTAATGCTCTTTTTCCCTTTTTACCTATTTAATTGTTTGAAAGCCACGGAGGTTAAGTAGGGCCAGAAAGCATATGGGAAATTATTTAAACAGGAGATGCACAGATTGTATCCTGGAAGAGGATATATCCAGAGGCCAGGTATTAGCTGAAAGGAATGGAGACTTTGGTAGTGGGAGGGTTCTAGGCATGATAAGAACTCTGGGATTGAGGATTTTATAAGGAGCAAGTTGGGTACATCTGGAAAGGGCATCCCAGAGAACAAACAAATTAATTTGATCCTGAATTTGGAGCTATCCAGGTCGGAGAAGACCCCATAAATAAGTGCAAAGAAGAAGAAGGTAACTCTAAGATAGAGGACAAAAACCTTTTGTCCTAAGTGGGGGATGGTTTTTCAGGAAAAGGATGTTTGGCACCAAAAGGTCAGGATAATCTGTCGTGATGAGTGTCTGTGTTCTGTAAAAACTCCACGCCGACTGATTGATTTACACCTTGTTCTAAAAAAGATCTGTGCTCAGCATGTGCTTTATATGCCCTTGGAATTTCTTATATTTTGATGAGCATGGAAGCACCCAGAAGGCAGAGGACTATGGTGTGTGGCTCTTTCCCCCACGGTACCTAGGACAATGCCAGGAAGAGGCAGGTGCTCAGCCATTGTTGTTGTTGATGATGATGACGGTGATGATATTGATGGTGATGCTCGTGATGACCATGACTCTATTCCTCACTGCATGTTTATCTCAAGAAAAGAGGAAGACAGGGAGGCAGGAATCCCATAAATAATTAAAGGAGGGATCCAGGTGACAGATGGAGGCTGTGTTAATCAGGATTCTATGGTTACAAGTGGCAAACACTCCACCTGAACTAACTGAGGAGTTTAATGCTCAGATGTCAAACTGCCAGAACCGAAAGGGTACAGCCAGGCCTCGGGGTGATCAGAACAAGGGTTCTGACCGGAAGTCTGTCTAGACTTCATTTCTCCTCTCCTTTTCCTCTATTGGCTTCCTTCTCTCACACCGTCCTCCTCCACAAGGCTTGACCTGTGGCAACATTCTCAGCCTGGCCCCTCAGCTTACGCACAGATGGCAGAAGCTTTCTTCCTTCAGTTCCGATGGGAGAGGTCCCGGGACAGGGCTCTGATTAGTTCAGGTTGAGTCACGTGCCCATCCTCAGGAGCAGGGAGCCTGTGGTCGACAGCCTTCAGCTAGCACCAGAGCTAGCGAGAGCAGCGTCTCAAGAGCTACATATTTTCAGGGAGAGGAGTGCCAGGAAGGATGAGGGATGTGTCTCCAGACAGACAGTCACTCATCTGGGTCTGTACATTCTAGAGACAGACTTGCCAGGGCCTACTGATGGAAGGCAATGATTCTCTGGCACCGTCGAATCCCTGTGACCTGTAGATCTATCTCAAGGTCTCTCCACTCCCCTACAGAAGCCCCAGAAAGAGGTAAACACAAAAAGTGGAGTGACTGTCTGACTCACTCTGTTCTGGAAATGGGTCTAGTTCTTGGCCTCCTGCCTGCTCCTCCATTGTTAGCTGCAAGGAGGCGAGAGGGCACACAGGGTTGGCAGTGAGGAGCCTGGTGTGGGGGGTGGGGGGACACAAGGTGAGCTCTGGCCCAACTTTCTGTGATCAACTTTCCACGGGTTCAGGCAAATCACTTAACTCCTTGGTCCCCAAATACTTTAGATGTCTAGTTAAACGTTCTTTCCTCGTGCTATAACTACCTAGAAGGTTTTAGATAAAAAGATATTAGCCTTTGTCTCTGTCTCTCTTTTGGTTACAGAGGTGGGCCAATTTAGAGGCAGAATAGCAAGGCCAGTAGCCTGTGGAAGCAAGAGTGAAAAAGATAAGCCAGTCATTCTCCAATGACTATATTCCACCCTTCTGGGATTCTGTTTCCAGGATGGGTACTCTGCATGGCCCATGATAAAATTCACAGCTCAGAGAGCCTCCAGTCTAATATGGCAAATAAGGAGCGGCCCAATCCCAAGCTTTCTCCTGGGGTAAAGCCTTGATAGAGAGGTACATTTGATCCAGAACCTGAAGGAAGTACAGGATTTTTATGAGACTGACGTGCTACCTACTGTGCTAACAAGGCACATTGGACAGGATTTTTATAGAAGATATATGAATCGGGCATTTACAAAAGTAATAGTGTGAGCTATGAAGGAGAAACATATGCTTAGAGAATAGAGGGTAGACTAACTCGATGACGCAGACATGTGTGCTGGACAATCAGGGAAAAGAGTAGAAGGCGAACTGGAAAGTACATGGCAGCTAAGATCGTGGTGCATAAACTAAGACCTTGGATTTTATCTGGTGGAAAATGGGGGAGCTGTTGGAGAATTCTGGCAGGATGTGCCATTACAATAGCACCGTTCTGAAGAGCATTGTCTGGTGGTTGAGCACATGAAGACAGGCCAGAGGAGAGACTGAAATGACAGTGCAGAAGAATGGGAAGTCTCCCGAATTATTCCAAAAACCCCTGAACTACTTTGACTAGGTTTTTGTTCCTTGCAAGCAAGTGACTCCTAAGACAGAGCAGAGTCAAGAAGGCACAGAAATCAAGAAAGAAAGGGTTAAAGAGAGAGGCATGGCCGAGAGTGCTAAATGCTCTCGAGAAGTCCAAAAGGCTTGGGGAGCCTGGATGGCTCAGCTGGCTAAGCAACTGCCTTCAGTTCACGTCATGATCCTGGAGTCCCACGTTGGGCTCCCTGCTTGGAGGGGAGTCTTCTTCTCCCTCTGACCTCTCCCCTCTCATGCTCTCTCTCTCTCTCTCTCAAATAAATAAATAACATCTTTTTTTTTTTTTTTTTAAAGTAAGACCAAGGACTGGAACAAGCAAATGGATTTGGTAACTTGGAAGGCACTCATGACCTTCAAGGAAGCTGTTTCCTTAGAGAGGAGAGAGGAGCTAGGTTGGGGGCAGCAGAGCATGAATGGGCAGCTCTGTGGGACCAGAAGGGCTCAGGAAGGCCTAGAATCCTGGCCGGGGGACACAGAGTGAAGTGACAGTTTCACCACATTATGGGGCCTGGGCAGGTCTGTGGGTAGGGCAAAAAGACCCGGGAGGGCAATGGATTTGGAGGGACCTGGGCAAGACGTGTAGGGGCTGGGGAGGACAGAGTCCAAAGTACAAGCAATCTAAGCTCAGATCACCTGTAATTAAGAGGAGAGGAGAGGAGGGCAGGGTGGGTAAGAAGACAGGGTGAGGTGGAAGAGAATGACTGGACAGCTGGTGCCCAGAGACCTTGGTCCGCTCCTAGGTGAAAAAGAAGTGAGGTTCGTCGCGGAGAGGAGGGAGTGGAAGTCATAGCTTGAGGAAGCAGGAAGAAGCCAAAATAACAACTGAGGAGCTAATCCATGGCCATTTTCTGTGATAAAAGGAGCATGCAGGGTGAGCCACCTCAGGGCTGAAGTCAAGACAACTTGTGGGGGGAACAGGATGAGCTGAGGGGCCAGGGAAGACACACTCTGCCCCTGGAGTGGAGACATCCCAGCAGGGCAGCCCGGAGAGGGGTCAGGGAGTCTGTCGGGGGCAAGGCGCAGGCAGCGGTGGAGTGCAGGCAGCACTGTCTCAGGGAGCCGAGCTCAGGATGGGGGCAGGTAATCGGAGTCATAGACCTGGAATGGGGGCTGCCTGCCCCGCGGCCCTTGGGAGTGGCTGGGTGAGGATGGGGGCAGCATCTTCTCTAGGGAGTGAGTGGCGGGCTCCGTGGCTGTAACACAGGGGCCGCAGAAGGTGCACCGGACCTGGGTTAGAACAGAACATCTGAGAGGCAGTGTAGCTCCATGGGGAGGAGTACGACCCAGAAGTCAGACCACCTGAGGGCATATCCCTGCTCTGCCACTGTCTAGTGGTGTGGGTGTCCTTGGGCAAGTCATGAAGCCTGGCCATGCCTGCCGCAGAGTTGTGCAGAGGATTAAGAGAATACCCGTCAAGTTGTTAATACAGTGCTGGGCCAAGAGCTCAAAAAACACTAATTAGCATGTCTGTCTTTTCCCATATACACTCAGTGCCTGATGTACAATGGGAACTCGATAAATTTTTTTGAAAGAATGAATTATTATGATTATTACCTGTGTAGCCTTGAGCGCAGAAGACTTTGGTTCGCCGAGTTCTGGACTATATTTTGTTCTCTTAGTTCCTAACATAATGTCTAATAAAGGAAGCTGTTTACATTCTCTAGGATTCGGTTTCCTCATCTAGAAAGCAGGGTTCATGATATTGGCTCTACCTCAAGGTCAGACAAGACGACCTCCATAAACCGTGACCCAGCGATAGGTTTTGCATGGGCGTGCACACACGTGCATACATGTGTACGTGCGTGCACACACCCCGTATACGGCTGCTGTCTGCAGCACAGGCCACCGCCTCAGCCCCCAGGGAGCTCTAGCTCTTCTACCCTATTTGACAGGAGCTGAATGATGGGCCCATCAAGCTGCAGGAATGCCCGGTGAAGGGGAGGTGGTAGGAATTCATTGAGGTCTGGTCACAGTGGCTGTGGTTTTCTCCAGCAAGGAGGAAGCTTGGGCTGAGCACTTCACTGGACACGAGGTATGCAGGAAGCTGCTTTAAGGCAACTTGGCCTGCTGCCTGCACTGGATGAGGAAGGAAAGACGCAGATGACTAGGTACAGGTCACAGGCCCTGGTGAGGGAAAGAGAGCAGAGAGGTCTTGGCTGGCCAAGGGCAGGGTTTTGTGTGAAGACAAGGACCAGGCAGGCTCCTGTTGGTCACAGCTCCTGCGAGGGTGGAGATGGCCTCGTTCAGCTTAGAGGAGTCCAGTCCTTCCAGCCCCGGGCTCTGTCCAACCGGAGTCCTGGCCAGACTCTAGCTGGGTGCATCTCCCTTGACTATCTGCTTAGAATTTCTAATTTAAGTCACTGTTGGAATCTCCTTACCTGCCCCATGCCTGGTCAGGATACACAGGCCATGCTATGGTGGCCCCTTACCCCTTTGCCTGCCTAGATCGCCACACACTCTGTCCAGACCCCATACTTCCTATTACGAATACTTCCTATTCGCCCTGCTATCATCCCAGTGGGAAAACCAAGTTCCCTGTACTTGTTTCTCAGGCTGCAGCTAATGGAGGCTTGCCTGGCTGTGTCTTGAGAAATAATAGTTGGAGGAGGCAGCAAAAGCCTTCTAGTTGCTATGGAGTGTTAACTGATGAATTAAACTCTTCATTTTGATTTGAAGAAAACAGTCCTAGAAGAGAGTCTTGCTTTAAAAAAAAAAATAAAGCTGCCAACAATGAAAGGCATTCATTCAGAGGGGTCTTTGTTGCCAAGCTGGCTTGAATTCCCTTAGCCATGCATTAACACTAATCAGAATCTGGCTGTTGGAGCAAATGTGCATTTAAAGTTTAGTGATAGAAAATGTTGTGTGTTAAGTATTAGCAAGAAAGTACCAGATGTACCTAGGTAGTTATTCTTTAAAGTGCTTGCAGTATAAAAATTACCTATCTGAATGGCAATTAAAAATACAGTTATTTTAATTAAAAACAAAAGGTACATGACTATAATCTAAGATATTAGGTAATGTAGATACTTTATGTTTGAACAATCCATCTAGAGTAAAGCCCCACTAGAGCTGGCACACAGTAATTGCAGAAGGAAGATCCTTGCTACTCAAAGTGTGGGTGGGAACAGGTGGCACCAGCAACATTTGGGAGCATGCAAAAAATGCAAAATCTTGGGCCCCAGATCTCTGAGTCAGAACCTGCATTTAAACAAGATGCTCAGGTGATTCATGTGCACGTTCAAGTTTGAGAAGGGCTGATCTGGATCAGTATTCCTCGAAGAGTAGCCTGGCAACCATTTAGATCAGAAACACCTGGGAGCTTGTTAAAAATACAAATTCCTAGGGCTGCTGGAAAGATGGCAGAGTAGGAGGGCCCTGGCCTCACCTTGCACAGCTACCTAGAGAGCCCAGTCGGAATAGTAACCCAGCAAGTGACCCGAAGATTGGCAGCACAGATTTTCCACAGCTGGATGGAGACAAGAGGCCGAAGCAAAGTGGATCCACCCCCAACCATATGTTCTTGGCAAGATCCCATCAAAGCAATGCCACAGGCCCGGCAGTGTGCACACAGAACAGATAGGACCAACACCCCTCCCAAGTGAGTCCTGCTCCAGGGAAAGGGGAACATAACCGCACACCAGTCTGACTGCAGGCCCCACCCATCAATAAAAGCTTCTCAGAAGACAACACAGGGAAAGTGCCCTGCAGTTTGGTGCTACTTCATCTTTGGAAAACACCTGGTTCAAGGCAGCTCAAGCCCAAGGCAGCCGCAACACCACAGGCACCAGATGCTGCCTGCAGCAGGCAGAGAGCCATCGCAGGCTGGACTGAAGGCAAACACAGCTCTGCCACTACAGTAGGACACCCCTTTAGTGACACACGTAGGAGACATCCCTGAAACACCATTTTCTGATGAAAGGAGACATTGCACTGTGGGGTACTATACAAACTCTTCTTCACAAAGCCATTACTTTCAAGTGTGGGTTACATAGCTGAATTTCCCAACACACAGAAACAGATACAGCAATAGACAAAATGAGGAGACAGAGGAATATGTCCCAAATGAAAGGGCGGAACAAAATCAGAGCAAGAGACCTAAACAAAATGGAGATGAGCAATAGGTCTGACAGTTAATTTAAAGTAATGTTCATAAAGATACTTGCTAGAATTGAGAAAGGAAGGCAGGACCTCCACAAGACCCTCCATGAAGAGATAGGAGACCTAAAAAAGAACCAATTACAGAAAATGAACTTACTAAATAAAATTAAAACTAGACCACCTGGAATAAATAGCAAACAAGAGGAAGTAGAAAAACGTATCAGCAACCTGGAGGACAGAGTAATGGAAAGTAATCAAGCTGAGCAGATGAGAGGGGGAAAAAAAAATAACGCAAAATGAAAACAGACCCAGGGAACTCAGCAACACTGTCAAGCATGAGTTGCATGATAGGGATCCCAGAAGGAGAAGAGAGAGGAAAGGAGGCAGAAGATTTATTTGAAGGAATAACAGCCGAAAACTTCCTGAATCTGGGGAAGGAAAGAGAAATCCAGATCAAGGAGGCACAGACAGCCCCCAACAAAACCAACCCAAAAAGGTCCGCACTGAGACACAAAGTAAATAAGATGGCCAAAAGTAGTGATAAAGAGAATTTTAAAAGCAGCAAGAGAGAGGAAAGCAGTTACACACAAGGGAAACCCCATGAGGTTATCAGTGGGTTTTTCAGCAGAAATTTTGCAGGCCAGAAGAAAGTGGCATGATATATTCAAAGTGCTAAAAGAAAAAAATCTGCAGCCAAGAATACTCTATCCAGCAAGGCGTTCATTCAGAATAGAAGGAGAGAGAGAGAGAGTTTCCCAGAAAAACAAAAGTTACAGGAATACATGACTAGGAGCAAAACCAGCCACATCCCCATCACACATGATGCCATCAGCCTGTGGGTCCCAAATCCACAGTCCAGCCACCCTCCTTCCCAAGTCAGCATGCACAGCCAGCCACTTGCTGAATGCCAAGTCAACATGCCTTCACCTCAGATCAACAAGGACTCAAAATGACACTCTTCCCCTTAAATTCCCATCCCTGTGTTCAAGTTTGTGCACAGAAGTAGGCATAATTATAACAGCAGAATGAAGCAACCCAAAAAGTTGACACTAATTTGATGGAATATATAATGTTTAAAAGGAGGGTGCTAGGCTGAGAACATCTCCAACAAGCACATTAAAGAACAATACATACAACATGATTCTGGTTACTAAGAGAAAGAAACTTGGGAAAAATAAAACAAGACAAAACCAGAGAGGTTGAAAACCCTAAGAGACTCTAAATCATAGGAAACAAGCTGAGAGTTGCCGGAGGGGAAGGGGAAGGGGATGGGGTAACTGGGTGATGGGCATTAAGGAGGGTACTTGATATAAGCTCCGGGTGTGATATGCAACTGATGAACTTAATGATTCATAACCCCTGAAACTACTAATACGTTAATTAATTGAATTTAAGTTAAAAAAAAAAAAACCAAAATACAAATTCCTAAGCCCAAACCAAACCTGCTGTGTCAGGATGTCCAAAAAAGGAGTCTAGGAATCACCATTTCAAATGAACAACCTCTCAGGAGGTTTTTATGTCCCCCAAACTGTGAGATCCACTCAGTCTTTCCATTCTCATCAAGGTCCTCTAAGGGTCTGCTGGCACATGGCATGCTGAGTCCAGCATGAAAGGATTCGGATGGGCATCATCTCTGCCATTTAGGGGTTTCTAACGACATTGCTACAGCTGAACAGGTAGAGAGCAAGCTATGGTATAAACACCTGGAAGTATTATACATTGAGTGTATATATTCACAATGCACTGGACTCTCCCACACTTGTGGATATGCGTCCTCTCTGAAGGCGGAGAATAGTGGACACATTGTCGTCATCCTTCCTAGCTCTCCTCTTGTTGCCAAGTAGACCTCTGTTCCGAGGGGACATTCATGCTTTTGGGCTACTAAGTTGGGTCCAGCCCACAGCTCAGCCACGTGAGTGTCCTGCTCAGAGCAGAGACAAGGAACCAGTGATCCATTTCATTAACCTTTCCCTCTTAACCCTCTCCTCTCCTCCTGGTGCCCACCACCCCTTCCCAGGGTGAGCAGGTCTCGGCCCTGTACAGCTCCGCCCAGCTGTTCCCAACATGCAGGTCAGGAAAGGGTCAGATCAAGCCTAGGCATCTGTGAGCACTCAGTCCTTGGGGATGGCATGAGCTTTTTTCTTTTCCTTTTGATGTCTGCATTTGGTTCCTTCAGAAAGAGATTCAAACCATAATGCTCTTTTTTAGAGATAAGAGAAAACCAGCCAGCATCTTTTGAAATTCAATGTATGACAAGGGAGATGGGGCAACACGGGATAGGAGCCTGGCTGGAGGTCTCTGTGGACTCGAAGCTTCAATAGATGGCAAGGAAGCCAGCCTCCACAGCGGTCCTGTAGTGGAAAAATGTGTAGGCTGGGCTAACCTGGCCCTGATCTCAGGCCTCAAAACACACCAGGTAGTTGCCAAATGCTTTCCGATTTACCCATAGGTATGACTGAATCCTCTCAGCCATCTAGGAGGGGTCATTACTCCTCTCCTCTCCCCCTTTAAATGCAACACGAAGGCCGCAGGTTTGTCATATGTCTGGAAAGATGGAAAGGGTTGGGCTGAGCCTTGGATGTGTTTCCTCTGATTTCAAATTCTAGTTTCCTCTCACCCAACAATAATCCCTTATTCTAGTCACGAACTAACATATTATTTTAACTAGACCAGGGATTCCTTTTGGCACAGCTCTCCCAGATTATACCAGTGAGCGCAGAACTAGCACGTGATGCGCCCTCAGCAGGTATGGTGGCCAAAAAACAGTGGCTGCTTCTCTACGAGGGCGGGGGAGGGGGTCTGGCCAAGTCTCGGAGGTGCCGGTGAAAAAGCAATGCCACGTGGTGCTCACGTAGTCATGAACTAACATATTATTTTAACTAGACCAGGGATTCCTTTTGGCACAGCTCTCCCAGATTATACCAGTGAGCGCAGAACTAGCACGTGATGCGCCCTCAGCAGGTATGGTGGCCAAAAAACAGTGGCTGCTTCTCTACGAGGGCGGGGGAGGGGGTCTGGCCAAGTCTCGGAGGTGCGGGTGAAAAAGCAATGCCACGTGGTGCTCACGGAGAAGTCTCCACGGGCTGGCTGCTGTGGAATCACCCTGGGAGGGACATTTTTGCAGCAGGAAAACATGGAAGCCCATGCTGGGCCATGGATCATCCAAGCCCCACGTGGTGGCCCGTGTTGAAGGTTAACACAGGGAAGTTGGGGGAGGGGGAGCTGCTCTAGTGGGAGCAGGATCCAGGAGGCATTCCTGCTCGCCTTGAGAGCCCCCTCCAGGCCTGGATGGGGATGGTGATGACGCTTGACAGTGACAGCAGAAATAATGCTCCTGTCGGCGCCATCATTGGACTCCACAGATAAATGCAGGCCTGTTGTCGAAATGACAATCCGGGTAGTACTAATAGCTGACTCATCGTTGTGATTGCCGGAGCTGAGGCCCAGGAGGGAAAGGAAATCTGAGCGGGAACCTCCAGCGACCAGGAGGTTCTGCTGGAAGGGCCTTCCAAGAGCCGAGAGGGCTCCTGACCAAGCCTGCTTGCCCACTTCCAAGAAGGAGGCGCGTCGCTCTGCTGTATCAGTCCAAGGCGTCCAGCTCGTGCCCTACTCCTCCGTCTTTGTGTGGAACGATTCCCACGTACGCAATGGGTACTGGGGACCCGCCAGGCTGTGCTGGAGCCACAAGCCCCTCTGTTAGTTTCCTCAGGCTGCCGTAACAAGTTACCACAAACCGGGTGGTTTCAAAGAGAACGTCTGCTCTCTTAGAATTGGAGGCCAGTGAAGTCTGAAATCCAGGTTCGGGCGGGGCCGCATTCCTTCTGGAGGTTCTGGGAGACAATCTCTCCCTGGCCTCTTCCAGCTTCCGTGGCTCCAGGTGCCGCCTGACCTGTGGCCGCCTCACTCCAGCCTCTGCCTCCACGGTCTCACAGCCTCCTGCTCTCTCAAAACACCCTCTGCCCCTCTCTTTTAAGGAAGTACGTGACCGCATTTGGGGCTCACCCAGATAATCCAGGAGAAGCTCTTCTCAAGGTCTTTAATTTGATCATATCTTTGGCCATTAAGATACCGTAGGATCCAGGAAGTGGGGCACCCATGACAGCCCTCTCTGAATTAATGTTCATTTCCCCATAAGACGTATCAGGATAATAATTATGGTGGCTGAGGAGCACCGCAGGTACTTCCTAGGTGTCAGCTTGTCCGACCCTCCCGACTCTGTAAGGCCAACAGCCACAATTTCCCATTGCTAGAAAGAACAGAAGTGCCGAGGTCTGTGCTCCTCCAGTCTCAGCAGAGGTTTTTGGTCTGTGTCCTATGGGGCTCAAAGGTCCTTAGGGACCCTGAGAAGAGAGCAAGGCCCTAAGCCACTAACCCTCTTTGACCACAGCAGGCCCACGCAGATATGATTAGATACTAGGAGGCTGCAGAAGATTTTTTGTTGTTGTTCTAAAGGGTTACACTGGGAAAGAACACTGGGCAAGCCACAGCTCTGCCCTCCACTGTTGTTGCTCAGGCAGGGGCCTGGGTTTAGGAGCCCCACGCCTGGAGGCAGACACACCTGGGTCCAAATAGCCTCGCTATCCTGTCCTTGTTCTGTGTCCTTGGGCAAGTTACCTGACCTCTCTGAGCATCCTTGTTCTCATCTGTGCAGTGGAAACAGTAACAGTATCCACCTCAAAGGGTGGTTGTGAGAGCTGAATGGAATAGGGCACTTATAATGCTTACAAAGGGCTCAGTAGAGAATAGCCTTTTTTTTTTTTTCATGGTTCTCGTCATTGGCTTGTGCTTCTCTCTACCCATCATTTCTCTTGATGTTTAATCTGGAACCCCTGGAAAATGAGTGTTTCTCTATACAGGTGGGTCCAGCTGTCTTTCCCTCACTGCCATTTCCAGAGGGGAGGGATGCTGTCACTCTTCCTGGCTAATGTTTGAGGGTGCTGTCACCCACCCTACGCCCAGAGGGTCCTAGCCACCCACTGGGGTAAGGTCACAGCCAGCGTTAGTCCTGCTTAACCCTCATACCCACACCTTCTTTGCCAGAGAAGATGACCAGTGGGCCCTTCACTTCAAAGTGATGATGATAAGGGGCAGCCATGGCCTCAGACAGGAGTCCACCAAGAGGCCGGAATGACAAAACTTGTAAAGGTGGTCCCTGGAGGGGGGATCTGTGATGACCACAAAGGTCTATTTAGTGACATCTGTGGGGTTCTAGATGATCCTGGAGTAGAAGGTCTGCTGCCTCGGTGACCAAGCACCACTCGCCTAAAGATGGTATGTAAGTGATGGGGGGAGCGTGCCTGCCTCTGCTAAGGGCTTACTATGACATTCACCGTCAGATGAGTGGAACACGTGACTTCCAGGAGGCAAGCTGACTGACACCGACCTCTTCAATGTATTCCAAGACAGCTGCGTTAAGCATAGGTTCTGATTGAATTTTAGAATGTGTCATAATGAGAGCTTAGCATTTATTGACTTCTTGCTGCCTGCCAGGCACTGGGCTAAAGACTTTATCTGCATGTTCTCATGTTCCCCCAAATGAACCAATTATCCCTTCTTACGGACGAGGCACAGGAGGCCAAGGGACTCCCTGAAGGTCACGTAGTTGTGGAGTGGTGGTGTTCAATGCGGTGTAGGCTCTGTGTGGGCCTCTGAAGCCTGTGCTCTCCGCCCAACTGTGCCCTGACCCCGGGGCCAGTGTTCTTGAGAAAGAACTCACACTGCCTGCTCTTGTGCGTCTTCCTTTTGGACAGGATCTTATCCTGGTCTTTGAAAAGGAGCGTTCTCTCCAGCAACAGTGGTGGTGAAGCAAAACAAGACAAACGAAAACACCGCCACCATCCACAAAACCCAAACAAATGAAAACTTGCTTTCAGCCAGATTCTCTCTTAAATCACAGACATCTACAACCCTGGGCTCTCAGAAGGAACAAACACGAACACAGACTGATTGTCTCAAGGCACAGTAGTGTGCCAGGGTCACAGACACGTTCTCTGATGGAGATGTCAGGGGCAGAGAGAACTTTCTGGAAAGTCACTTGGAGAAGCAGGGCACTCATTTTAAGAGAAGAGGCCTCACTCTGGGGAAGAGAAAGAAATACTCCAAAAGGATTTTGGGACAAGCCTGGCACTGGTGGGCTCTCTGCAGGGGCCAGTGGCAGCTTTCTTAGAAAGAGGACAGAGATGGGGCACCTGGGTTGGGCATCGGACTCCTGGTTTCAGCTCCAGTCAAGATCTCAGGGTCATGGAATCAAGCCCTGCCTCAGGCTTCACGCTCATTGCAAGTCTGCTTGAGATTCTTTCCCCCTCCCTGCCCACCCCCACTCTGACCCTGGCTCCCCCCAGCTCCTGCCATGGGCTCTCTAAAGCTCTAAAATAAACAAATAAATACACAAATAAATAAATAAATATGTAAATACATAATACACATATAAACAAATAAAATCTTTAAAAAGATGAAAGAAAGAAGAGAGGGAGGAACGGAAGTAAGGTGCAGAGCGGGAGGGAGTACTAATGGAAGGAACATGTTTCTTCTGTGGCCCCGGGAAGGTGGGCCTGTTCCCCACAGCAGTAGCCTCTTCAAGAGAAGCAACAGCGGGTACTCACTGAATGTTTGTTATGAATGACGTGCCCTTTAGCCCAATGCCTTCATTTGATCTTTGTGACAACTCTGAATGGTCGAAACCCCTGTTACCCCCATTTTACTGATGAGGAAACTAAGGCTCAGCAAAGTCAAGCAACTTCCCTGAGGGTGCACAGTAGGAAGGCAGCAGAGCCCATTCAAACCCAGACTGACAGCTTGGTCTGGCACAGCTTTCCTCTTGCCTTCCCTCTGGCTGATCCCCTACACTCAGCCTTCTGAAGGTGGTAGCTTTGAGGCAGTGGGGACTGTCCCTTGCATTGACTGTATCTACTGCATGAGGCTGGAATGGGCTCTCCATACTCAGGAAGTTAGGTCCAAAGCATGAAAGAAGTCAAAGACAGTGGGGGTAGAGGTGGGGGTGGGGAGCGCAGATGGTGGGGGACGGGCTTAGACACAGGATGTGCTGATGAGGTTCCTCAATGTATACATGACTTCTCGCCACTTCCTGCCTCTCTCAGGACAAGTGGGTTTGAATCTGGAGGGACTGGAGTGGGTCTTTATGGGGCTCTCCTCCCTCCCATCCCTGTACCACCCACCAGGGCTATACACTCGGATGTCACTTCCTTCTTTACCTCCTCTTACCCTGCAGCCCCAACAGAAAAGTGGGGACTACTGGAAAAAGGACACTCATAAGAAGGGTAATTTCATGATACACATCTGGCTCCCTCATCCCCAGGGCACCTTAGGTGAAGGGTACAGGCTGAAAGACCGTGTACTGGGCATTCTCTGCCTTCTCAGGCTTCAGGAGAGGATGGGCACATCACAAGCCAGTTGGCAAAAAAAAGGGGACAATTTCTTCCTTTTCAAAGACATTCCAGTGCATTTAGTGGAGATAGCAGTGGGGGACATTCGAAATTAGTCACGCTTTTAAGAAAAAGCAGTACTCTCTTGCTGCCCTAATCCATTTCTTCAAACCTACTCAGAGAGCTACATCATGTCTCTTAAAAAAAATAATAAACTTAATTTTTTTGGAGCAGTTTTAGATTCACAGCAAAATTGAGCAGCAAGCACAGAGAGTTCCCATGGACTCGCTGTCCTCGGACTCGTTGTCCCCACACTCGCACACACAACCTGCCCCCCCCCAGCTCCCCGTCGACACCTTTTACCACGGGAGTGTGTACGTTACCATCAATGAATGTGCAAGGGCACGTTATCACCCAAAGACCATAACTGGCATCAGGTTCATTTTCTGCACATTCTATGGGTTTGGAGACTGTCCTTTTTTATCTGCTGGAAAAGGAAGGGATGACTGGGTCCTAGTCACCCACTGGGGTAAGGTCACAGCCAGCGTTAGCACCTAAGTCCTGCTTGACCCTCACACCCACACCTTCTTTGCCAGAGAATACGACCAACTGGTCCTTCAGGGAAAGACAGAAAGAGAGGCAGAGAGAATCCATAGGCATGACACCAACAGGAATAAATACCTTAGGACCACCCCCCAGCCCCAGCTTCTTTAAGGAGGGCTGTTCCACGGTTGACCTTGGATTAAACCTGAGGAGAGACCAGAAAACCATCTGGAAGTCCAAGAACAGCAGGACTCCCCCACTCAAGCCTCAAGGCTATATTAGCAGTGAGTGGAAAGGAGCCCCAGGCTACTCTGGTTCCACAGAACAGGTGCGCCTGTGGAATCAGACCTGGTTCAAGCCCCAGGTCTGGGAGTTCCCAGCAAGAAGTGCAGGATTGCTCTAAGAATGATCTGAGGGGATGAGTAGCAAGTCTGTGGATCAGGGGACCCCAGGACAACCTCAGATTCAGTGATTCTCTAGGACGACCCTCAGAACTCAGGATACAGTGCTCCCAGCCACAGAGAAGGGGTACAAAGCGAAATAAGCAAAGGGAAAAGGAGTACCAGCCAAAGTCTGGAGGAACAAGTTTCCAAGACTCGTCCCCCAGCAGAGTCCCAGAGAACACACTTCACGGCCCAGCAACAGGCTATGACGACGTGTGAAATGTCGTCCACTAGGGAAGTTCATCCAAGGCTCAGTGCCCAAGGTGTTTGAGGGGCAGGTCATGCAGGCACTCTCCTACCATGTACCAAAATTCCAGACTCCCAGAAGAAAAGCAGGTGTTCAGTACAAACCATAGTGTATATAAACACTCTTGAGTCATTCTTATCAGTTCTGCGGAGAGTGGGAACTCTCCCTAAATCCAAGTGTCCAGAAGCCAGCCAAGGGCAATCTTGCAAGCAGCACTCTCTACGGAGAACGGTTTTATGTCAACTATGTCAACTCTTCTCTGAACAGTCCGCTTCATTGTTCGACACCTTGTAGATACTCAATAAACTGCAGTTATCACTGCCAGCAGTGGCGCATTTCTGTGCCTTTCTCTGTAGGAAGAAGACCTCATTCTACCAACACTAGGATGTCAATCCATCCAAGTCAACCAGGTGCTTGCCTGGAGAATGACGAACATGTGTGTGTACAGGTGCACACACATATCTATACACACGTGAGTGTACCCAAGAGAAAGTTAACTGCCTACATAGCAAACCCTTCCCTTTTCAAATACAATCATTATTCTTTTACCTCTGGTCTTAGTTTGCCATTTATAATTCTGAATAGTATGCTTCCTGTACCTTCAGCTTAGTCATTGATGAAAATGGGTCCATCGAGGCAGGACCCAGGACAGGGCCCCAGGCACTCTATCTAAAGCCTCCCTCAGACTTTGGATTCAACCTCAGGACAGGATCTTGTTAACAGAATGATCATCTGTCTCATAAGTCAACGTATTGGTTACTATAATATGTGGGGAGGCTGTTGACTTCTTCCCGAAACTAAAAATAAGCTATGTCTCCAGCAAATGCCTCCTTGGCAAAGAAAACAAGGTTGGGTGGTGTATGTATTATTCTTATGGGGCCAGTGCTGGCTCACTGTGATCACACACCAGGTCCAAAAAACTTACAAGCCATTGGTTTGAAATTACTATTCTTTAATTGATAGATACACTCTTTTTCCTCCTGTTTGAAATAATTTGCCTATTCTCTTCTCTGACTGAACCACTTTCTAGGATCACCATGTGTCATTACGAGCATGGCTGTGGGATCCCCAGCTCCTAAAATGCACCTTGTTTTGTGATTTCATTTCACAAGACCGGATGTTGACCTCACCTGCCTTATGCTAGGAGTCCCTTAGTGGATTATTAGTTCTACCTGTTCAAGTTGGAAGGTCCCTCACGGAGAAGACAGAAGTAAACAGAAATTGTACGTTCTACCTTCTTCCTATCACTCTCAACATTATATTCTACCTGTCTCTCTTTTTTCTCATCCTTTGTTAACCCCAAACAAGAAATAAAACAACACGGCACTCCGGGACATCAATGATCAGGTATGACAATCATTAAAAACTCACCAAAATTATAGGAGGCTCATTATACTATTCTGCCTACTTCTGTATATGTTTGAAATTCTTCAATATAATTTTCTCTCCAAAACCCAATGAAAATCGTCTCAATGATATCAGAAAACATTAATTACCAAGTCTGGAACTTGGGTCAGAGAGAAAGGAGGGGAGGGACTGGGCACGTTTTCAGGAAGGAGACCAGGCAGATATAGAATCTTGGAGAAATTATGAACTTCTCTACAGCCTTACAATCCTAAATCTAAAAGCCAAAATGCACTCTCTCCTAGTTCTTCCTTCCCTTTGCATGGTGGGGGCTGAGAAAGAGAATGTTGACTCTATATGAGCAGAAACACCCCAATGTTCATGTGCCCTGATCTCATGCCTTCCCCTCCATGGAGCATCTGTCCCCCACAAGCTTGCATCTAATTTTAACAGTAAGTGGTTAATTTCCACGTGGACTTGTGTTTGTGTCATCTTTGTGTCTGCCGTCTTTGCTGGTGTCTTTTTTAGAACACAAGATCCCAGAAGACAGTTTCCATGTCTTTAACTTACTTTAGGAAGCCTTAAAACATCACCGTGCTCAGGAAGCTAGCAAATCCCTCCTCCTGGGCACGCAGTCTCCACCCCTGCTGGTCGTCCTCACCCAGCGCCCATCTGTGGTCAGGCCTCAGGTCACAACGGCTGGCTCTCTCTGTCCAGTGTTTCAGTCAAAGAAAAAAGAGGAGAGGCTGAGAGGCCACAGCAGCCTTCTCCAACAAGCCCAGGAGGGGCGGATCACAGCCAGTACCTGCAAGAAGTTTCTGATCCACAGAAAACAGGACACTCTGCATCGGTAAGAAACACTCAGAGCCATTTTTCAAAACTAGCAGCTGGAAAGCAATGGATGCCGATCGCCGTTCAGTGCGCACCGACGCAGACCCGTTCCACCCTCAAAGAGAGCTTCGCGGTCATTATTAAAGAACACATTTCAGAACATAATGTTATTAGGCTATTGATTGTTGTTGGTTTCGATGTTTAATTCAGTAACAGCTCGAGCGGTGGAGAGCTTTAAATGAAACGGATGCTCGGAAGACCTGTGCGAACGCGGCAGTTTTCCACTGGGTTTCACAGGGAGCTCTGGCAATGCTGCGGGGACAAGGCGCTCCTGGTGCTGCGAGGCTCTTGCAGGCGGGGAACTCAGGGGCCGGCTGCTGAGCAAGGCTCTGCGGTTTTTGGTACAGAAAATAGAAAAGGCGGAGAGTTCCACATGAATCCAAACAACATCCGCTCCCTCTGTCACCACGCATTAAATGATCCGGGACCGAAATTCAATACACACCTCGGGCACTCTTGCGGAACGGTACCCGTGCATCTCGGTGGCATCAACATCCCCAGGAGGAATAGAAAAGAAAAGAGAGAGAGGGGAAAAAAAATAGGAAAAAAAAAAGCTCTCCTCTGAACATACAGAGATGAAGACCACAGTGGGAAACCCCGCTGAGATGACAGGACTGAAGGTTCCAAAGTACAGCCGGCCCATGTTGCTGCAGCTCCTCGACTCCCGAAGATGATGGGTCAGCAGGACCCCAGGGGTGTGCAGAAAATCCAGAGACATTGTCCCTGGGGCCCTGTCATCACCATTTCCTGTCCATTCCTCCCCCAAAACATTGCCTAAAACCAGCCCCCCCCACCAGCCCTAGTCGGTACCTGCCTCGTCTTTTGCCTGGACCAGCAGTTCTTGGCCTGTGGTCCCCTGACCAGCAGCACTGGGATCTTCTGGGAGCTGGTTTAAAATGCCAGTTTCTCAGACCCTACCACAGACCTGTGACATCGGTAACTCTAAAGATGAGGTCAAGTAATCTGTGTTTTTAAAAAGGCCTCCAGAAAAAAAAAAAAAAAAAAAAAGGCCTCCAGGGGGTTCCCAGGTGTGCTCAAGTTTGAGACCATGGGCTGGGACCATTCAGCAGGCTGGGAAGGTCTCCTTCCGCCAGCGCCACCAGACCCACCATCTAAAGCACAGAACTACTTGGCCCGGCCCTGCATGGGGTAGGTGCCTAATGAATATTTATTGGCTGACCCAATGAACTATGACCCCTGCTTTTAAAAACTTTGACGGGCTAGCTATTCACGGCCTCCGCAAAATAACCCAGAAGGTCCTCAGTAAGACAGAATAATATTTATCTGATGGTTATTTCTTTTTCATACTATTTTTATTAGCAGTTATCATTTGTGGACGACCTACATCACGCCATACGATTGCATGAATAAACCCTGTATTATGATATTTATTCATTTTTAACCTGTCAACCCTGTGAGGTAGAGGGAGGTGGGTGCCCTTTACAGGTGAGGACACTGAGGCTCAGAGAGTTTCTGTAACTTGCCTAAGGACATACAGGCACCAAGTGATCGCCTGGAGTTCAGTCCAGGTTTGTCTGTCTCCAAGGCTCATGCCTTGGAAGTATTTCCCTTCCAAATCAGTCCTCGATGCCTGCTCTACGCTCTTCCCACCTACAGGCTTTCTCTGCCTTCGGCTTGGGCTCTAAGTCTCTGTGAAGCCCTCCCTGATCCTCCTGCAAGACAAAATGACTTGTTAATTACACTCATGACCCAGTGCACTATGGTGGATGGCTTATGGAGGCCTAAAAACCCTTTGATCAGTGTTTCCTGAAGTGTGGTCCTTGGCTCACCTGGATAAGAAAGCCAGAAATGCAGAGAAATGCAGAGCCCCAGGCCATGCACCGCCCCTGCCCCCAATTCTTAACACAGTGGGCTTGGTGTGGGGTCCCGAAATGCCTCTTTCCTAAGCTCCACACTACACCCTTGGGTATTCTGCACACCGATGACTGAGGTCCACGGCCCTGGAGCGTGAGTGTGTCTGGTCCACATGGGTTCCCTGGAGCAATTGCACAGGGCTGCTATTTGACAAGCCATCAGAGAATGAATGAACGAGCCCTTTCTTCTTAAAAGGTTTGAGGTAGGGTGGCGTGTCCCATCAAACACTCATGGGAGAAAAGAAGCCACAGCAGGGACAAGCTCTCCAGATGTGGCACCAGCTGCTGGCATGCAAGAAACAGGCCAGAGCGTGAATAGAAGACACATGTTTCGAACCACAAAAACTTGACATATCGACTTTGGCAAGGCTTGCCGACCATGCAGTGCTGATAATGTTATTAACGCTGAATGTATTTGCCTGACCTTATCAGGCCTTATAAAGAGCACAGGAGTCTAATTAAGTTCAGACGCCAGCACCTCTAACTTCTTTCTCGATAGCTACTGAGCCCATCATTTACCCTGATGTTCCTGAAATGGCTGGGCTTTAAAACCAAAGGAAGTGAGTCATTAGCATGTGTAAGGCGCTTGTCATGATTTGTGGTAAGACCAATCTGGCTCTCCAGGATGGAGGCTGTTTCATTCTCCTCACTGTAATATCAGCCTGGCTGGTAGGAGACCGGCCTTATCACCCCATCACACTCATCACGGGGCTCTGCCCTCAGTCTCCTTTTCTTCAACTTGCACACAAAAGAATTGGGAGGACACTGATGGGCCTGCTGGTCAAATGGGCAGATGACAGAGAGCTGGGGAGGAAACACGGTCGGGGCTGGTGTCAGAGCCAAGATCCAAGAGGAACCTGTGAGTCAGGAGTGATTTCCAGGGGCTGCTGGCAAATCTTACATATGGACTGTCTGCATCCTTGAAACAAATATTAGATAGTAGCTGAAAATAAGAGCAAACACTTATATAGTACTTTTAAGTACACTTATATATAGGCCTGGGTGCCAGAAAGTGGTCTAAGCGCCTTTACACACATTAACCTGTTCTGTTCTCAATCCCATACGAGGCAGGTTCTCTTGTAACCCTCAGTGTTAAGATGAGGGAACTGAGGCAAGAGCAGTTAAGTAACTTGTCTAGGAGACTGTAAATCCACCCACTGGATCTCCCCTTTCTTTGCAGCTGCTGAGTGTACTTGAATACTCCCTTTCGTGGAACATTCACTACCGCTAGAGGCAACCGCCCACCCTGCCTTTTTTTGGGGTAAGCTTCAACTTTGCAGAAAGTTATTCCTTATATTGATTGCCGTGAATCTGTTAAAAAAAAAAAATCTGGGTAGTTGGAGACACTGAGATATTGACATGAGGTGGCTATCCCCAAAAGTACAAGTCGTCGAGGGCCATAGTAATAGAGATATAGTGTACAAGCAGATGGAGGTGATAGGGCCCTGCTCTTCCCTCGGCTGAACAGCCATGCTGGGAGTGATATGTTCAGTTCTGGACAAGTCCAAGAACTTGGGAGGCTGCTGGCAAACTGAGCTGTCTGGAGATGGGTGATCCAGTCAGTGTAAGAAATTGAAACCAGGACCCAGGATCTGATGAAAGAGATGGAGGTTTTAGACTTGGAAATGAGAAGACAGACGGGGCAGGAGAAAGGATGAGTGTGATAGCTATAATGGAGAATGCATTTAGGCTAAGGACAGAGACAAAGGGAGGAGGCAGGCAGGAAAGGCTGATTTTCTTTCTTTTTTTTTTTTAAGAATTTATTTATTTGACAGAGAGAGAGAGCACAAGCAGGGAGAGCAGCAGAAGGAGAGTTCCCCACTGACCAGGGAGCCCCATGTGGGACTCAATATCAGGACCCTGTAATCATGACCAGAGCTGAAGGCAGATGCTTAACTGATTGAGCCATCCAGGTGCCCTGATTTTCATTTTTTAAAAAAAATTTAGTTTTGGGATAGAGTTTTAGATTTATAGAAAAACTGCAAATTTTTTATAGAGTTCCACTGTACTCCACACACTGTTTTCTCTATCATTAATCTCCTACATTAGTATGTTACATTTGCCACAGTTAATTAACTGGTATTGAGACATTATTAACCAATATCCATACTTCATTCAGGTATCCTTAGTTTTCACCTAAAGCCCCTTTTTTATTCCAGATCCAGGATACCACATCACCTTTAGTGGTCAGGTCCCCAGAGGCTCATCTTTGTGGTGACAATTTCCCACTTTCTTTAGTTTTGATGTCCTGGACAGTTTCAGGTGTTTCCTGAAGTGGTCAGGTGATTTGTGGAATGTCCTTCATTTGGGATCTGCTTGATATTTTTCTCATGGTTAGACCGAGGTCACAGGTTTTTGGAAGGAAGACCACAGGGGTAAAATGCCATGCTCATCACATCAATGGTACATAGTATCAATGTGAATTATCCCTGTCGACATTATCCCTGACCACCTGCAGAGGCAGTATTTGGCAGATTTCTCCATGTAAAGTTACTCTTCCCCTCTCTTTCCATACTTCACTCTTTGGAAGGAAGTCACTGTGTGGAGCCCACACTTAGGTTATGGAGCATAGTTATGCTTCACCTACCTTGCGGATAAAGTATCTCCATACATTATTTGGAATTCTTCTTCATGGGAGACTTGTCTCTTTTTGCTCATTTATGTATTTGTTTAATCAGTTACTTATATCAGTATAGACTCATTGATATTATTTTATTCTTTTTAATTTTATTTTTATTTTATTATTATTTTATACTATAACCTTTTATTTTTTGTTATTGTTTAAATTGTTCCAGCTTTGATCACTGGGACCTGTTTCAGTCGGTTCCTGGCCTCTTAGGCATACTCTTCACTGTGGATTTTTGACCAATTCCTTACCTTCTATCACTAACAGGTGCTCCAGGTTTACCTTGTGTATTTCCTGCACTAGTCCTAGAATCAGCCATTTCTCTAGGAAGTCTTGCTTTTTATTGGAGAATGGTTTTAGAAACCAAGATCTGGGGGCTGGGTGTGCCCATTGCTATTGGGGTGTTCATTAGCTCTAGGCCCTCTCAGATGACAGAGCAAGGAAATATGTGTGTATCTAACCCATGTATACATACATATTTAGAGGCATTTCTATATGTAACCATCTGTATCTATATTGAACTAAACAGGAGTTAGCACTGATATCTCCAACTCTATTACCACATGAATCATTCTATCCCAAGGGAGGCTGATTTTTAAGCAGCAATAACAAAAAACATTCTGGGAGATGATGGATGTGTTAACTAGCCTTATTGTGATAATCTTTTCACAATAAATATGTGTCACATCATCATGTTGTGCACTTTAAACTTATACAATGTTACATGTCAATTATATCTCAATAAAGCTGGGGGGAAAACCCCCAATACTAAAAAAAAAAAAAAAAGCCATTCTGCAAATTTGGGGCTGGTTGCTTCTGGTGACAGTAAGTGCTCCATCACCGATGGTATTCAAGCAGACTGGGCAGCTACCAAGAAAGAGATCCGGTGGGCAAAACTGGAAAAGTAAGTTCACTCTGTGTTTGAAGTCCCTTCCTGCCCTATGACTTGAAACAGAAGCGTCACATAAGGAAGGAGTATCCATGGCTTCCCAGAAAGATTCACTATCTTCCACCTTTCAGAAGTCTAGGATTTGGGCAAGGAGAGAGAGTTGGCACTTAGGACAAATCAAGGAAGCACTATTCAACTGGTGGGAAATTTATGGCATTTGTAATCCAAAGAAGAGAAAACAGGCTTAAAATATAAATGAAACTCAAAACGGTTTTAAATTCACATATGACAGAGACAGAATGGATTATGAAAAGGGAACGATGCTGGCTTGTAGGAGGGACACGTGCCAGGGGACTGACATCTAAGGAGTTCATCTTGCTGTCCCTTGAAGAGTCCTGGGAGTGTAAAGAGGGACAATTCTTAATGTCTTACTACCCCAGCCCAGCAACTAGTCAGGGGAAATGGAGCAGCCCAGAGAGGAGACAAGGAACTGAGCATCCAGAATACACAGAAGGCTGCGTTTCCCGGGAAGGGGATGGGAAAGAGGAGTCCTTTGCTTTTTCTTCCTGCCAGCACCTTTTCCAAAAGACCTTAAATCACTTCTCCGGGGAAGAAAAGCAATGAAGGGATGACGTGGGTCCCATTCCCAAAGATTTAGAGCCAGTATATATTCATTCTGGCTTAGAGATTTATTTTTAAATAATCTCCCTTAGGTGATGCTGAACTGGAATTTCTTAATGACATTTGGAGTGACACTGGTGATCTGCACACCCGAGTTTACCCAGTTTACGTTTGTTGTTCTGGGTAATTATTAGTAGGTCCCCCTTCCTCCCATGTCAGAAGTGCCCTGGATTGCCCTGACTATAGAGTCACCCTTCTTCATACTGGGAAGGAGTCATCTAATGGCAAGTCATCCTTTTTGGCTGAGCACCGCTAGTCCATTCTAGCTCCAATCTAAGAGATAGTGAGGGTTCTCTATTGGGGATAGGGAGAGGTTCATGTTGGGGCAGAAGCAGGTTCTAGTCTCCTGGGATCAGAGGCTTGGGGGCTAGTGATACATAGATTGATCAGCTTGCCAGGTGTTTGAATGGGTCTCCCTTAGCCCCTTAAGGAGCACTGCTTAAAGAAGGTGCTCCTGCTCAGCCCCAAGCCTCTCTTTGGGTCCCTGCCTTTCCCTTCTCTTTCTTCTCCTTTCTTTCTCTCCAACCTGCCTTTTCCTCTGTCAATATCAAAGGGCTGCCAATGTGCTTCACCCTGTTGATGATAGCTCCCTAGATGAAAGAGTTAGTTGATCTTTGGTCAAAAGTAACCATGGAAATCTGAGACATTAGCCATTGGCCACTGCAGACCTCTGCTAGGATGCTCTCAGACTCTCTCCACACTCAGGAGAGAAGGGACGAGGCCCAGTCGACGCCACAGGGCCACAGATCTGAAACAGCAGTCTGGTCACATCTTTGCCCCAACCCCGGCTCACCCCCAGCCTGGTCGCCCTCAGGGTGCGTGCCGACCATGCTTGGTAACCGTGCCAAAGGAGCACGTTGCACCTGACACCGGAGGCAGCAGGCTTCTCTCCTCTCTTCTTGCCACTTCCCATTCTTTAGTGACCTCGCGCAGTACCAGGGCTTTAAATACCATCCAAACGCTGACAACTCCCGGATTTATGTCTCCACCCCGGACCTCTTCCCTGAACTCCAGACTCGTATACCCAGCTGCCTCCTCAATATTGCTCTTGAATGTTTAATAGACGTTTCAAATGTAGCTTGTCAAGAAACTGAGCTCCAATGCCCTTCTACCTTCATCCCTGCTGCCTTTCCTTTCTCAACTCCTGACTGTCTAGGTCCTCAGGCCCAAAGCTGCAAGTCCTCCTCCCCTCGCACCCCTGCGTCTGATTCATTAGTGGATCCTATCACCTGGACCTCAAAGCAGGTGCAGAATCTGGTTATTTCTCCCATGTCTGCTAACCTCTAGTCTAAGCGCTGTCATTTTTCATCTGGATTCCTGCAAGAACGTCTCAGCCGTTCTCTTGGCCTCCCCTTCCTTCCATAGTCTCGACTCAATACGGAAACAGCTTTGCTTTACGGTGCAGGTCACGTGTGTCAGCACTCTGCTCCAAGTCTGTACCCTCACAGCCTTCCTCTCATTCAGAGCGAGAAGCCAACATGAGCTAGCAGCCCTCAGGGCAGGTAGGTCTGCTGTTCTGGCCAGGCTCACACCTGACTTCTCACCCCTCTCCCCTCCCTCACTTTGCACCAGCCCTACCCCCTGTATTCCTGCCTCAGGGCCTTGGTGGCGGCTGCTTCCTTTGCCCATGGTCCTGGGCCTCGGGCTCCACCCCCTATCTCCCCTAGGGCTGGCCTTAGATTCTGCAGTATGGTAGCCCTGACACCCGGCCCCAGCATTTACCTTCTTTCCCCAGTTCATCTCCTTAGTGCTCTAACATATGACACGATTTGGTCATTTAGCTTGTTCCATTCTCTCTCCCCTCACTAGGACATAAACTCCAGGAGGAGAGGGGTTTTGGTCTGACAGTTTCCAGTAGGGTCCCCAATGCCTAGACAATGCCTGATGCAAGACGGGAAGCACCATGAGACTATCAGTGACTGTTTGAAGGACTCGCTAATCTATGAGGAGCACATGTATAGGGTTTTGTAATAAACAAAACCCTACATATTTATAGGAAAATGATCACACGACACAAAGACAACTTACAGAGAGTGAACACATCTGGCTAATGAAGACATAAGAGAAAGTTCACCTTCATTAGGAATGCTCTAAGAAATGCATATTAAAACCATGACATGTTGTTTTTCTGGTATCAGAGACTAACAAAAAGAAACCAAAGAGTAATATGCAATGCTGACATGCATGTTTATACACTGCTAGTGAGAACAGAAATTTGTACAAAGTTTTGGGAAAACAAATTCGTAATATGAATCAAGAGTTGAACCTTTTTTTTGTATCTTTTGAGTGATGACTGGGAATCTACTGTAGAGAGCCTAGACTTCGGATAAAAGCTTATGCATGCCTACAAATGCATGGGTAAACAGAAGATGGCATATACTACAATGAAACAGTATCAGCCTTAACAGGGAAGGAAATTGATACTGGTTACAACATGGACGAACTTTGAGAATATTATGCAAAGTGAAATAAATCAGTCCCAAAGGGATGAATACTCTGTGATTCCTCCTATATGAGGTACCTAGAATAGTCGAATTCATAGAGACAGAAAGGGGAATGCTGGGTGCCAGGGGTTGGGTCAAGGGGAAATGGGAGTTATTGTTTAATGGGTATAGAGTTTTGGTTTTTGCAAGATGAAAAAAGTTCTGGAGCTGGAAAGTGCTGATGGCCACACGGCAACGTGAATACCCTAATGTCACACTGAACAGGACCCTTAAAAATGGTTAAGATGGGGGAGCCTGGGTGGGTCTGAGGGTTAAGCATCTGCTTTCTGCTCAGGTCATGATCCCAGAGACTGGGGATCGAGCCTTGCATCGGGCTCTCTGCTTAGCTGGGAGTCTGCTTCTCTCTCTGACCCTCACCCTGCTTGTGCACACTCTCTCTCTCAAATAAATAAAACATTTTAAAAAAGGGTCAAGATGGTAACATTTGTGTCAAGGCAGCAGGGATGAAGGTAGAAGGGCATTGGAGCTCAGTTTCTTGACAGTTAGAGAAAAAAGCCACAGGACTGAACACAGACCTACCAGCTAAGTTTGCCAGCAGTTTCTTTCTATTCCTTGGAGAGCTAGAAAGTGTAACAAATTTGTCAAACATAAGTCTTATTATACCATATCAATGTTTACCCTGTAGTATACATTTATCTTAGAGAAAAATAATAAAAACGAACAAAAATGAAATAAAAAAAATCTTCCACACACCATTTTTCACTGAGGCACTATGGACAGTATTAAAAACCAAAAGACAACTGACAGAATGGGAGAAAATATTTGCAAACGACATATCAGATAAAGGACTAGTATCCAAAATCTATAAAGGGCTCAGCAAACTCAAACACCCAAAGAACAAATAATCCAATCAAGAAATGGGCAGAGGACATGAACAGACATTTCTGCAAAGAAGACATCCAGATGGCCAACAGAAACATGAAAAAATGCTCCACACCACTCGGCATCAGGGAAATACAAATCAAAACCACAATGAGATACCACCTCACACCAGTCAGAATGGCTAAAATTAACAAGTCAGGAAATGACAGATGCTGGCGAGGATGTGGAGAAAGGGGAACCCTCCTACACTGTTGGTGGGAATGCAAGCTGGTGCAACCACTCTGGAAAACATGGAGATTCCTCAAAAAGCTGAAAATAGAGCTACCCTATGACCCAGACATTGCACTATGGGGTATTAACCCTAAAGATACAAACGTAATGATCCGAAGGGACACGTGCACCCGAATGTTTACAGCAGCAATGTCCACAATAGCCAAACTATGGAAAGAACCTAGATGTCCATCAACAGATGAATGGATAAAGAAGATGTGGTATATATACACAATGGAATACTATGCAGCCATCAAAAGAAACGAAATCTTGCCATTTGTGACGACGTGGATGGAACTAGAGGGTATTATGCTTAGCGAAATAAGTCAATCGGAGAAAGACAACTATCATATGATCTCCCTGATATGAGGAAGTGGAGGTGCAACGTGTGGGGTTGGGGGGGTAGGAAAAGAATAAATGAAAGAAGATGGGATCGGGAAGGAGACAAACCATAAGAGACTCTTAACCTCACAAAACAAACTGAGGGTTGCTGGGGGGAGCGGGGTCGGGAGAGGGGTGTGTGGTTGTGGACATTGGCGGGGGTATGTGCTGTGGTGAGTGCTGTGAAATGTGTGGACCTGGCGATTCACAGACCTGTACCCCTGGGGATAAAAATACATTATATGTTTATAAAAAAATTAAAAAAAATAGAAATTGACTTAACACCTGTTGATAAAGAGATGCCTGGGTGAATTGTGGAAGATCTACAAAATGGAATATTAGGCAGCTGTTAAAAATGATCTGTACAGATACTTTTATAACCTGGAGAATACTTGTGGTATAATTCTGAGTAAAGAAGCAGGATACAAAATTGGGAATAGAAGAACAGACGTTTGAAAAACTCCACAGCTTTCTCTTATCGATTCCAAGGCACAGAATTTTTTCCCCACATGAACCTATCTGAAACGGGGTGTGTCTCACTCTCTCTGAAAGGAAGCCCTGTATCAAGGGTAACTGCATGTTCTCAGTGGCACAGAAAGTAACGATGGGCTCCCAGATGATGGTGTCTTAGATTTAACGAAACACAGTGTATAGAAAGGAAACAAAGTAATACACCAAAATGTTAACAGTAATTATGTTTCTTTGTATTTTTCCATATTTGAAAGAAACTTTATAATGAGCTTATATTGCTTTTAGAATCAGAAGGGGAAAAAAAGTATGTTAAAAATATCTCTTGAGTACATGTTCACTGCCTGACAGGAGAAAGCACAAACCCTTCAGCCCCGTGCCCTCTGGCTTCTGCTGTTTTCCGTGATATCTCCTGCCCACTTTTCTCCTCACGGGCTCTGCAAATCAGCACGTATTCCTCCCTCTTCCACACCTCCATCTCCACGGAAGTGCTCTTCTTCCTGCCTGAAATGCACCCCTCCAGCCCCCCACCCACTTTTCTACCCGGTGAAGTCTTATTTATTTTTCAATGACCCACCTCAAAACTCCTCTCCTCTGTGAAGTCTTCCTGTTTCCTCCCACCCAGAAAGCAATGATTCCTTCCTCTATGCTTCCAAGGTGCTGGTTGCTGCTTGTTCCTGCTCTGGCCCAAGATTTTGAACAGGGCATCTGAACTGTCCCCAGCATCTTGCCTGCTGCTCACGCCTTGAGAATCTGACTCCTTCCCCTCTCCGGGCTGAAACCCTTCTCTCAGGTCACCACTGACAGCCTGGCAAATTCTAATTCTAATGAACACAGTCCTTCTGTTCTCCCTTCCCCCATCGTGACCCCCGCCCCCCCTTTGGCCTGTAGCTTCCATGATTTCTCACTTTTCTAGAATATTCTCTACTTAACGTTTCCTTCTTGACCGTCACTGCGTCTTCTTTTGATAATCACCTAAATGCCAGTGTCCCCAGCCTCCTTTGCTTGGCCCCATGGTTGGTTCTTACTTGCAGGTCAGGCAGGTCTGAAGACAGGCCCAAGGGATTCATGCACCTTTTAAAGCAACATGTAAAACTCTGTGGTTATGACAGTGGGCACGTTTTACCTGGGGAGGCACCCACAGCATAAAGGATTCCATGACAAAAAGAAAGAGAGAAAGAAAGAAAGGTTACAAACGAATGCCCTACACATTCTCCAGTGACCTCATCTACTTTTTATTTGAAGATAAAATACCATTTATATTTTTATCTCCCCTCAAAGAACTTCTAAACCATGGGCACTGCATACCGTGTGGGAGATATTCTGGCAAGGGGAGGAGGCGTTTCTCTTAAATCACAACTCAGCCTGCTCTGCCTACACACATTAGGAGGAGGGGAGGAAGTCTCGGAGACTCCCAGGAAGGAGGTGTCTGTGTAGTAGGAGGACTGGGTAGATGGGGTGCACCATAAAAGCAGAACCCAAGAGGAGGAGCTGGCTGGGCGTCCTTCCGACGTGGAACATGCAGACTAACTTTCTTGTGCATTTCCTCTACTGCAACACTCAAGTCTGGCGGTTCACCTGCGGTTATGGCTCAAGCAGCAAGGTCACCCGCTTACCACTTAGAAAAATATCAGTGACAACACTGCTTAGGGCATTCAGGTAGAAGTCCATTCCTGGGACTGGCAAGTCAGGCTCTTTCAACACTTCCTAATTTCCTTTAAAAATAAAGGGAAAAAAAATTAATCTAGATGGGGTAGAGGTAGCTTTGTTGAAAATTATCTCCAGAGCTGTTGAACTCTTGAAGATATAAAATGGATTTCATCTCTTAATCCCAGGGTCTCCCTAGTGTCCCCTGCACCCCATCCTGCCTCACCTCTGTCCCGCCCCCTGGGGTCACACCCCTGCCAGGTGGGAGGGTAGACTCTCATTGTAACCCGGCTGGCTGCTGGCTCCGGACTGCCTCCCATCTGGGACCAGGGAGGACCAGCTCAGATCCTAAGGCCGGCATTTATGCTCCCGGCTCAGAGATGGGAAAAAAGACCCTTTCTTCTGCTTGATATATTTAGTAACGACCTTAAAGAGTCTGCGAGGCTGAATGAATTGGTGCATCTCTGTGCATTGGAAGCAGCTGCCGCGGTGCAGACAGGAGGAGGGAGAGACTGGAGGGAAGAGGGGAAGGCAGGCAGGAGGGAGGCGTTGGGAGAAAGGGAGCAGGAGTGGGGAGAGGAGGAGGGAGGGAGCACACGGGCAGCAGTGGGGAGGAAGCCAGGAGGATGCGCAGGCAGCAGCGGAGAAGGCTAGAGTGTGCACAGCCCCCCCCCTCCCGTGGGCAGGCCCACGATCTATTCCCTGGTGACTCCGGAGGGTCAGCACAGGGAGGAGTGCCAGCGGGGGTGGCGGTGGCCTGAGCTTCCCGTTAAATCTGCCTAAATGGCAGCACTTAAGGGCCCAGGGAAGGAATCCAATTTGCTCACAAGGAATGTCTACAAATTTATATGTCGGCATTTAACACAAAATGCTCCCAGACCAATCCCAGGGCAGAGCAGGACCTGGGGCCTGGCTGACTGATCCGGCTGGTCCTTGGGCTCCTCTCAGAGATTGCCGGCTTGGGGAGGCAGCCCTTGTTTCTGACATGCCTCCTGGCTGGAAGGTTAAAATGACTGCAGACCTCCCAGCCCAGAGCAGAGATGTCAGCCTGTGTTGGGGGGGAGGGGTGGGGAGGGGAGAGGGGGGAAAAGAGGGATGGAAGGGTAGGGATGCGGAGCCTGTGGACATCTTCTCTTCCTTTTCTTCAGAGAAGTAGCTGCAAGATTCACTTGGCATCCAAGAGGAGAAAGAGAATTAACTCTTGGCATTACTCTGGCCCAGGTTAGGATGGAGCACCTCTTCTTCCTTAAAGACACGGGGTTGTTGTCAGGTGGCATTTCTGTTCCAACTGGGAGCCACATCTCCTTTGCAGAGTCCCAGGGGACCCTTCGTGCAAATAACAGAAGGGGGCCCCTTCCTCCAGGCCGGCAGACCCTCACACAGGTGCAGGGCTGGGGGCTCCGCGTTCCCCCAGCTCTCATGCAGAGACTCGGCCTGCACTTTTTTCTCTGCACCAAGAGCCTCTGGCACCAGAGAGAAGGAAACAGGAAGCACCTGGCAGAGCCCGCGCCTGGGCCAGTCTTATGAGGAACCAGCTTGCTCCTGCCTCTTGGGGCCATGAACAGCTCCAAGCCATGAAGCCATGGAAGAAAGAGGAATCATCTTCCCAGTGCATGGTCCCCCTCCCCCAAACACATCTTACATCTTAGGACTCCAAAGGGACCACGACGGACACCGAGCTCAGAGCCCCAGAGGAAGAGAGACGGGCTTGGCTGGCCTCTGAGGACCAGAAAGACTCTCTGGGAGGGGGAGCTGCCAGCCTGGAGAGCCCATCCTTGGCTTTCTAGAGCTCAGGAAGGCAGGCTACAGCAGCCTGCTCTCCTCGAGGGCCTCGCTGATTAGGTGGCTCAAAAGCCTGTAGTGAGGGAGTAAACAAACATCTTCACTAGGTCCTCCGTGCTTACTCTGCTTCTGACAAAGCTCAGCAGAGTTGATTAGTGATTTTTAAATGAGGGTCATGAAAAAGAAAACCAAATGTCTTGTCCGTGGGGTTTAGTAGTTACTGACAGGGTTTAGTAGTTACCAGCCTGGCCGCTGGCTCCCGGCTGCCTGGGTTCCAATCCCAGCCTCCCACCCCCACCCCCACCCCCAGACTAGTGTCCGGCTCAGGACAGGTTGCCTGACCTGGCTGGGCTTCCCTGGTCTCACCTGTAACAGCGGTGCCCACCCCATGAGGTGAATGAGGACCAAATGAGCTCATGCATGTGGAGCCCTGAGAACAGCACCTAATACGTGGTAAGAGTTTCATAAGTGGTAGATATTCCTCATTTCACTCCAAATGCTCATCCGGGGTTGAGATCCTGTCCATCCCACGGGCAAACCAGATCCACCGCCACCCCTTCCAAGAAATCTTTCCAGACTTCTCCAGTTAGATTTACCCTCCTCTCCTCCCCAGCTCCCAACCACTCTCGGTTCCTGCCTCGGATCGCATTCTGTTCCGCGTGCCGGCTGTCTGTGGATGTAGGTACGGGCTCCACTGTACTAGATTACAATCCGGACAACAGGGACCGCGTCTTACACATCGCTGTTTTTCCTGAACTCATTAGCGAGGGTCCTTCACACAGCTCAAGCTGTATTTGATGAATTGAATAAAACGGAGACAAATATATGTCAGCTCTGTCATTTTTGTTAATTTAGACCCATGGCTTCTCACCTTGGCAAAAGGTGAGAAGCCGAGAATGCTCTGAGCAACTCGAGTCTTTGCTGGACCTTCAGGAAATCACAGCCCCAGGGGGAGCCTCTGCCAAGCATCTCTATGTGGTTGGGATTTGCTTGCGGTTTACTGCCAGTTTTGTGTTGGGGTTGCCTGGAATGTGTGGGGAAGTCCTGGACGGCTGGGGCAGGTGGGCCCCTGACAGCTAAGGGCCCCAGGTACCTGAGAGAGGGGCCTCTACGTAGGCATCTTCCGCGGCAGGTTCTAAGTCCTTGGGCAAGCTGTTTATCATGATGGGAGCTAAGTTGTGATGTCTGGAATACTAGGGGTGAGGAACACTGTCTGGCACATCAGCAAGAAGGAAAGGAGGCTCAGGAGTCTTAATTGGATCTCTGCAATTTCTTTGTAGGACCGGCCCTGCTCACCCCATGGGACAGGGCGCTGGGAAAAGTCCCCCAGATCTAATGTTGTCAGTTTTTTTCCTCTGGATAACAGTGGCCAATGCAGTGGCACTCCTGCCATTCAAAAGAAAGCCAGCCATTTACCATCTATGCTAATTTTTTTCTGGGACCATCCTCGTGGTGGCTCTCAAGGGCAGCAGTCCAAATTCACTACTGGAGAGCCCCAGGGAGGAAGAGCAGCTCTAAGGCCCTGATAGAAAATCAAGATCTGGTTAGCAAGGCAACCGGGAAACTACAGGCAGCAATGCCTTAGAAGCACAACCAAGAAGAGAAATGTTGGCTTTATGGAGTGGTTTTTGCTATCAAATCCGAAAACCTAAAATAAATCAAGAAGTTGCCTATCGGAACTGATGAGCACACTTCACCAGTGTAAATCAGAGTGGCAGGGAGCCAATATGCTGCGGTCATCAGTATGTAGGTCCTGACCCACGGCTGCACCTAAGACAAAGGAAGGATTTCATACCCGCCAGAACCCCAGTCGGCTTTTCTGGTGCTCCTGAGGCAAGTGTGGGGTGTGGGGGGAAGTCCCCGTAGCCTCTTCCTGGATGCTATATCATCATCTGAGTGGACTTCAGCTTCAGCTACTGGCCCCCTGTGTAGGTAGAGGAGGTCAGCTGCAAGGACACAGTCCACCTGATCAAAGAGCCACAATACAAAATAACCACCGAAGGCCTTTACTACTCAAAGTGTGGTCTGCGGACCAGCAGCCGCGAAGGAACATCAGAGCTTGTCAGAAAAGCAGACTCTTCGGTCCCACCCAGACCTAGAGCGTGAGGATCTTTGAACAAAACCCCAGGGATTCGTGTGCACGTGGGAGTTTGAGAAGCACCGTCTTGAGCTTTGCTGCCCAATAACCTGTCACCTTAGGAATGATCCTTTACCTCTCTCCACTTCCGTTCTTTAGTACAAAAAACTGGGGGTATAGACTCTCTTTTCTCTTACATCACAGGGCTGTTGCGAGGACGTCAAGGACTTTACAGAGCTCGGTAAACGTGAGGGGTGGCTGCTGGCTTTCTGCCCGTCACATGCACCAGGCAGTTCCCGCCTCAGGAATTTCTGCACAAACTGTTCCCTTGGTTTTCTGACACTCGGGACTCCCGACTCCCTCCGCTTCCTCAGTGCCCTCATTCGCTTAAGAATGTAGCTCTGACATTCTTAATAGGGGGACTCTCCTTTCTGGCCCTTAAAAGACTAACTCCTTTTGACTCTCAAGCCTCAGCTCCAATATCCTTCCCTTCAGAGAGGCCCTCCCATTCCTCCCAGTCTAAACCCACACTCTGCTGTGTCACCCCGATTTGCTTGCTTCATATCACTTACTGCTCTCTGAAATGATCTTGTTTTGAGTGTGTGTGTCTGTGTGTGTGTGTGTTGGTTCCCAAGAAGAGCTCCATGAAGGTAAGAATCGGGTCTGCTCATCTACCCTTCTTCCACCTAGCAGAACACTGCCTGGCACTGAGGAGGCATTATATGCACTTTGTTGAATGACTTGATGAATGAACATTTGTGGCTGGAAATGAATGTAATACCCTATGGCTGGGGGTGGGTCTAGGGGGCGGGGGAACGGGACAGGTTCCCGACTCCTCTGTTTGGATGCCTCAATAGTGCGTCCCTCAGATGTCATGGTCAAAGGGTCTAAGACCCAACTGAAAGCTCTCCCAGAGAAATTCTTCCTCCGAGCATGGTTTTCCACTGGCCAGGAAGTGAGGCGGGGCCATCCCTATGCCCACGGGGCACGCGGGTTCAGCGATAGACAAAATGCCCAAGCTGCGTCAGCCCCATGCTAGACCGCCTGCGTCAGAATCTAGGGGCACAGAGTCGTGTGATCTGTTTTAATAACAGCCTCCTTATTGGGATTCTGATACACAGCAAAGCTTGAAAACTGCTGCAGAAATGAAGCAAGAGAAAACCCCCCTCCCTGTCCCAGCTCTGGGCCTAGGAAGCGCCTTCAGGGCATCTGATTCCAGTGTTCAGTCCGGAGCTGGGGAAAGAATGGACAATAGACCCGCCGTCACACCCTGGTGGGTATTTTGCTTTTCTTCCTTCAGCCTTCACATGACTTCCTCTGATGGCCGGGCTCAAAGTGGGAGATTGTCGGCACGGAGTGATTCTTCTTTTACCAGTGTTTTCTTAGTGAGTCAGGCTGATTTAATTTTAATCAGCTGAGGCAGCAGAGCGGTGGTTCTGAGCCCTGGCTGCACTCTAGAATCACCTGGAGTGTTTTAAGATCCTGCTGCGAGGGTCCCACCCCAGTCCGATGGTATCAGGATGTCTCCGAGTGGGGCCAGGTGCCAGGATTTTTTTGAAAGCCCTCCAGATAATTCTAACTTACAGCCAGGCCTGGGATCCATTGCAGCATTGTCAAAGACCGCCTCTCCTAAGCTTGCCCGTTGATAAGCATCACCTGGGGGCACTCGTTCAAACTGTTTAAACATTCCAGATCTCTCCCCAGCCCACCCTGTCAGAGAAGCTCCAAGGGCCTGGGGGCCGGATGATTCTTCTAAGGTAAGTTGGGGACACACGGGTCAAACGACCTATATAGGAGCTCCGGAACTGAATTCTAGCTTCACAATTTAAGTTGATGTCAGGAAAGTTTCTTTTTTTTGTTTTTGTTTTTTGTTTTTTAAAAGATTTTATTTATTTGACAGAGAGAGATTACAAGTAGGCAGAGAGGCAGGCAGAGAGAGAGGAGGAAGCAGGCTCCCCGTTGAGCAGAGAGCCGGATGCGGGACTCGATCCCAGGACCCTGAGATCATGACCTGAGCCGAAGGCAGCAGCTTAACCCACTGAGCCACCCAGGCGCCCCGATGTTGGGAAAGTTTCTTAAACCTGTTTCCTCATCTTTAAAACGGGGCGGGGTGGGGGAAATAAAAGCATCATTCTCAGCACACATTCTCGTGTAAAGCGCTCAGCACAAGGCCATGAACACAGCAGGTTGCTCAGCCAATGTAACTTGCCATCCCACCCTCATAAAATGTGGGTTTTTGGAAGCTATAACTAGCAGTGCATTTAGGTTGGGGCCTGCCTTCTCTGTAAATGAGACACCGTGTCTTCCATTTGCTTCTAAGTTTCCTAAACCTCCAGTACTATATTTTACAGCCCAACAGTTCCGTTCTTGCCGACTGAAGGGTGGATTTTGATGCACTATCATTAATGTTTGTGAAGAAGTCCTGGGATTTGCTTCTACAAAACATCCCAATTGCTCCCCCCCCCCAAATTGGGTTTTTAAGAAAGAAAATGAGGAGAGGGAGGCGGGTGACAGATTCCAAGTATCCTACAGACAAATCAGGTTGGAACTGGAAAACACCTTAGATCATGTAGTCCAACCTCCTCACACCTTGGCCGGGAGGTAGGCTTTTCATTTCCAGCACACTGACACCAACTCAGAGGGAGAGAAATTGAGGCATCTATAAACCAGGACAGAGGCTCAAAGTAATTTGACACAAAGAAGAGATGGAAAAATGACCCCATGAAGGCACCTAGCATTCCTCTAACGTTTTATGACACGTATGGATTTAAGTGCCCTTCTACATACACACACGTGCACACGTGCACACACACACACACACACACACACACACAGTAGCCACCAGCCCCCTGCTATTCCGGGATGGACAGTTGCTAAATAAGAATGAAGCAGTCACTGAGTTCTGGAAAGAGCATTTCCGAGACCTCCTCAGTTACAACAATTATTGAGAAACACATTTTCAACTCTATCCTGCACTATCAGAAGAATCTGCAAAATCCCTCTGATTCTTGACAAGGTGCAGAAAATCATCAGGCGGCTAAGAAAACAAGGCATCTGGAGCCCATGGAATTTCTGCTAAAATTTTCCAAATTAGGTGAAGAGAAAGACATAATTGCTCTCCCCACTCTCATTCTGAGGATCTTAGATGCTGAAAAAATTCTTGGGTGACCCTATGAATGCTGTGATTATGGTCATTAAAAGTTTTTACTGATTATAAAAAAAAATGTACTTTGTGAAAATTTTATGAAAATTGGGAAATACTGAAAAGCATAAAAGAAGAAAATTAAAATCACCTCTAAATCAACCACCTAGAATAGCTGTTAATACTTGGGTATAATTCCTCCTAGTCTTTTTCTGTGCATATTTAAATGTTTTACGAAGTTCAGACCATACTGTATCTAGTCATATATAATGCTTCCTTCCCTAGGTTGTTATATTAGAAATAATTCCCTTACAGCCTTATTCTTTGAACAGAATTTTTAATGAGCACATAGTATTTTGTCATGTTGGTATTCCATAATTTACTTAACCATTTTGTTATTAATGGATGATAAAGTTGCTTCTGGTTTTTTGCTATTCTAAAAAGGTGCAACAAATAGCCTTTCACATAAATTTTTGACCATATTTCTTTTTTTTAAGGGTTTTATTTATTTATTTGAGAGAGAGAGAGAGAGAGAGAGCATGCACATACAAGCAGTGGGGAGGGGCAGAGGGAGAGGGAGAAGAAAACTCCCTGCTGAGCAGAGAGCCCGATGCAGGGCTCGATCCCAGGACCCTGAGATCATAATCTAAGCCGAAGGCAGATGTTTAACCAACTGAGCCACCCAGGTGCCCCAACCATATATTTCTGATTATTTCCCTAGGGCAGTGTTATAAAAGCAGATTTGTAAAGTCAAAGAGTCTGGGTATTTTTAAGGCTCTTATTATCTATTGACAAATTTCTTTCCAGATTTTTAAAAATACCCACCTCACTGCATCTTTGCTAACACTTGAGTATTATAATCTGTTTAAATTTTTGCCAGTTTTGTTACTGGAAACAAATTTTATGATTTTTTGCCGTATCTTGAAAACTCTAAGTAGTTGCATATACTTTCCTGTCCCTTGTCCATTTGCATGTTCTTTTTTGTGAATTATTGTTGTGATAAAGAATTCATGTACAGGGACGCCTGGGTGGCTCAGTTGGTTAAGCAGCTGCCTTCGGCTCAGCTCATGATCCCAGCGTCCTGGGATCAAGTCCCACATCGGGCTCCTTGCTCGGTAGGGAGCCTGCTTCTCCCTCTGTCTCTGCCTGCCATTCTGTCTGCCTGTGCTCTCTCCCTCCCTCTCTCTCTCTGACAAATAAATAAAAAAAAATCTTAAAAAAAAAAAGATAAAAAAAAAAAAAGAATTCATGTACAGAGTGAAATTACACATACCACCTTTATAAGAAAGTCCTGCACAGGACCACTCATGAGCCTTCTCCTAGAATCTCACTGTGGCTTTAAGTCATGTAGACTCAGATTCATAAATGGTTACTTTCCCCTCTTGCCAATGGCAAGAAAAATTCAGAAACCATAATCCTATTCTTTTTTACCTTATCTGATTTTATGAAAGCCCCTGCCTTTCTCAAATGATAGCTACTATTGGAAAATGATCATCAATACAGATGTCCACCAAAATGTGTCAACATCTATTTCCTCTATGATGCTCTATGGGCAAAAATCTTTGATAATGTGTATATTTCCAGCCCCTTCAAGGTCATCACTAAAGTCAAACTGGGTTGGGTTTTCATTCCAATGCTCCTTGACATTTCTTTTTCTGATGGTAAGTCATGTCGCTAGCCATCTTCTAGCATGAAGTTAAATCAGTCAGTGGACAGTAAATCTCTGCTGACTCTGAGGGAGAAGTAAAACCTACTCTGATCTAATCAAATCTAATCATCAAGCTCAAAAATGCTGCTGCCGCTGCTTTAATTTCAAGAACAGATCTTCACACAACTGTCAACATCATTACCAAAACACATCAGAAAATTGGAGGAAGGTGCAACATGTAGACAATCATAATCCCCCATCATCAATCTCTAGCCGTCCCCAGTTGACAATTCAGATTAGGGGTGAGCCTCCAGGGGACACACTTTGTAAATCAACTTTACAAAAGAGCAAAATTAACCCCAGAAGCACCTTAAGTGTGCAAATTCAGGTGCCGGCCAACTGAGAAATGGGAATGCAAAGAGTGATTCAACATTTGAGCAAAGTTTACAGTCTCACTTATCTGTGAACGATGACATGCCACAGACAGCTAAGGGTTGGAGGAAGTAGGAGAGTTGTTGCCTGTGAAAAGTTTTTTCAAGTACGCTGAGTAAATGAGCAAACAGCTTTTGACAGCCAAAAGCCAAGGGCATTGAGCAATGGCGGCCAATAACAATTCTGCTGGGAAACCATGTGAACCTTCAATTCTAGACTCTTGAGATGAAACTTACATGCTTAGTGTGGTACCAAGGATGCTGAGGAGAATGGCAGGATGAAGCTTTTGAGAATAAATGCCAAATGAATGTGAAGCTTGCCAAAGGGCAATGGTGATGTCCACCATGAAGAGGAAGCCTAATAATTAGGAAAGCCATAGAGTGGCAGAGCTGAAAGGACCTCAGAATTCTTCTCACTCACCCACAAATACTTGTTGAGCACATATTTTGTGCCAGTCACTGTGCTCACACTCAAGAACACAGGTTCAGAGAGGTTAAATAATTTGTCCAAGGTCAGAGAGATAGTTAAAGCCAAGACATCCACCGAGAAACTAGCATTTCAATTTTTTATGACAAGAGATAGAAAAAGAATGTTTGACAGAAATGAGTTACAGAACAAATAAATAATCCAAGACTGTCCTGAAGCCTGCCAAAAGTAGAGATTCTTCTCTCTCCCCTCTTGCTGGGCTGCAATCTTTTGATCACAAAGAGATGGGAATTGCAAGACACCAAGAGACAGAAGTCAATTGTGAAAGCTTTATTCCCTATCAAAAGAAACACCAAGAATGACCACATTTCTCTTGCCCCTTGCCTGAAAGTGAGATGCTCCAGGGGTGAGGATGGCTCAGGACCTGGGCCTGGCAGTGACATGGGGGTGGACAACAATGGATTTATCCATTTCTTGTTTGACGGACTGGACCCAGGCAGAGGATCACATCAAGAGGGTGTGGCGTTGGGGGTGTGTGTGTTCTCTTTGCTCTAAATTCTTATTTGAAGCTTGCAGTGTCATCCAAACATACGTGATCCCCCCACTGTTATTTTGGGAAACTTGATCGCAAGTCTTTCCCCAGTCTAAGAGAAACATAAAAACAAAGGAAGCTGGATGCCTACATTGAGAAGCTCTAAAGCAGGTTTTGCTGATGGATGCTATGTGTTCTCTTGATCTAGGTTTGAGCCCAGCCTTGGGCAGAGGACATGCATCCTGCTTAAGAACAGCAGACAAGAGCCACTGCCTAATAAACCTTATCTGCTTCCAGGGTGGAGGGGGAAACCCTTAGCTGGCCATGTCTGCAGGTTGGATGTGTGGGGGATGCTCTCGGGCTCAGAAAAGTGTCTCGTGATATTTTCCAAAGGGTCTTTAAAACAAAGTCTAATTTTTAGGCTTAGAAACACGACTCCACCATGGAGTGTGACTTTGAGATAATGAGATGGGCTATTTAATCAAGATATCAGAATCTCTCCAACCAAACAAGTACCCTCTCCCTTCTGAGCAGTCATCCCAACATGCCAGGTATTTATCCCAAGGCTGCTGCCATTGTTTTAGATACTTTGGGGACTCCCTGGAGAATTGTCTTCAAACTCATGCCACATTATTTGGAATAAGCACAATGGTAGCAGGTCCTCATCCTGTGAGGCTGGATTTTATTTTTGGAAATAGTCAAAAGGCTTTTTGGCACATGTAGCCGACTCCGGTGAATAACCAGCTGATTGAGCTGGTAATGTTGTTCTGTGTCCAAACTGAGGCATAGTTATAAGGTCACATGTTCTTGTGTGGCATGGAAATAGCCCTCCAAGGACATTTCAGATGAGGAGGTCCAGGATTGTCTGAGCGATGGCGGGACCACTGGACCGGGTGTGTGACCTTCCGGCACACCACCAAGAAGAGGACAGCACTAATCTGGGCAGGTGATGCTCAGTGGAGTTTTTAGGTTATAAATAATAGAAATGACTCTCCGTAACTTACGTGAACAGGAAGTTGATTGGCAGGCTATGGGGAGCTTGCCAGTTCAAAGGGAAGTCCAAAGAGCCAGGCTCAGAACACACAGCTCCAGAAGGAGCCAGAACCTTCCAACAGCCTCACTCAGGTGCAGTAATGAAAGTGAGTAAATTCCAAATGTTTCTTCCATCACTGCACTGCTCTGCCCCCAAACAATGGCATCAGGGGATACTCTAATTGGATATGCTTAGGGCTTGTGCCCACCTCTTGGCTCTACCCCTTGGCATCTGATGAAAGAATCTCCAGGGACCTTCTTGGCTTCTGTAGAGTGAAAGCAGTATTCCTCGATTACTATTTCTCCAAAACTGCCCATAAAAGAGGAAAGGCAATTTCCCATGAGGAAGGAAGCCTATTTTAAAGGAAAGGGAATAAATACTAGGCTCCCCCAAAGTGACAAACTCATGAACCACATGAGTCCTGGTATTATTATCACTAATTCTGCATGCTAAGTGTAAAATTAAGCTTTGGTCTATTTGTCCACATTTTTTCACTTTGGGTTTTTTTTTTTTTTTTAAGATTTATTTGGGACAGAGATAGCAAGAGAGAGCATGAGCAGGGTTGGGGAGACGTAGAGGGAGACGAACAAGCTACGTAGGGACCCCAACATGGGGCTCCGATCCCAGAGCCCTGGAATCATGACCTGAGCTGAAGGCAGACGCTTAACCCACTGAGCCACCCAGATGCCCCAATGTTTTTGTCACTTTGTCAATTAGTCATTCCATCATTCATTCATCCATTCATCCATTCATGAGTCATCTCCAGTTCCATAAGCTTACGGTGTTTGCCCCTTTATTATCACTAAAAAAATATGTAGGTCTTCAGTCTGGCCCATCTTCAGAAGAGCCAGACCCTGTCCTCCTTCCTCGGAGCACTCATGAGTCCAGGGAACAAGTTCATTTCTCCTCTTCCTACTGAAGTGAGCAGGCGTGCTTGCTGTCTGTAGGGATGGCAGTCACAGTCACACTGGGCAATCATCTGAGGCCACACTATGAGGCCGTGACTGAGGCTGAGCAGGGAAAAGACCCTCCAAGCTGCATACAGAGGAAAGGTGATGTGCATGCACCGAGCACACCACAAACATGAAAAGCAGGCCCCAGAGCTTGAGGACTTCAGTTGACCTCACTGTCCCTGGCTAACAAGGGACAGAGCACACAGCTCACTACCTTCCTGTTGAGTTTCTCCAGGAAGCTCTTCCAAGCCAGAGCACTCATAGAGAGTCCCCAAAGCTGGCCTCAGTCATTAAAAATGCTGTTTATGGACCCTCTGAAATCCATCAAGGCTTCAGGGTAGGGGGAAGTGTGGGCCTCAGGAGAGAGGAAGTGTGAAGGGAAGAAGAGGCTGTCACATCAGTGAGGAGCACTGGAGTTTCACAAGAGGCCCAGGAGTGGGAGGATGGCTGCTGGGGGTGAACTGAAGAGCGGGCAGGAAAACCGAGCTCATGAACAGCCTGCCACACATGAGGCAGAAAGCACAATGCTGGACCCTGAGGCCCTCAACAGGATCTCATCCCGCTTAGCCTCAGTTTCCTAATCTGTAAAACCAGGGCCAGGCCCCCTTTTAGTGGTTTCATCAGAGATCATATATGAGACCCTCCAGCCCAGTGCCTGCACACAGCAGGCATCAGTGAAGGACAGCTCAGCCTTTCTGGGAGGCCAACGTTTTATAGAACAGTGCTTTCCAGACTTTGAGGTTTCATGGCACAGTAAAAATTCAAAACGCAAACTTTGCAGCATGGACAGGATGGCCAATATTTTATTTTTGCCAACTAAGTACAATTAAAAAAAAAACCAACAACTACCCACTATGATACTATGAAACCACCTATGATATTCATAAAACTATTTTCCAATACCAAAAGAAAGCAAAAAGGACAGAATCTTAGAATTAAAAATGTCAGTCCTTTAGACGGAATATTTTTAGCTTTATGAAAAAACTGCATCATCCTTATTTAGTGAATTTTTTTTAACAAAGTGAAAGCAACTTCATTCCAGACTGGTCTGTCTCAGGATCCAGTGGCAGGAAGGAAAGAATTTGGGTGTTGGAGCCAAATAGGCCACGATCTCCTCCCAGCTCTACTTCTTAACAGCTGTCTGACCTTTAGTAAGAGATCAGCCCTGTGGGTCTCACTTTCCTCCTTTATAAATAGGAAGCCATAGCACCTCCGTAAATGAGGGTATGTATGAAGGGCAAAGCAGAGTTTGGTAGATGGTAGGTGATCATGAAATGCTAAGGCCAGATCCTCCCAATATTTGAGAGGACTGGATTACTTCTAGTTTTGGAAAAAAAAGGAAATTGTTAGAATAGTAAAAAAATCAAGAAATACTAAATAGGGTTGACAAAACCATTCACGGAATTGAAAAAAAAAGTACACATTGGACCCCATCGACACACTGCATCCAACACAAACATGAATCTTATATTTGTGAGGGTAAGGGTGGGTCCCTGTAGCCCCTTGGCCCCCAAGAGGGACCCTGGTTAACTCCTTTCTAAGCCACGTCCTCACAGATGGCACATGCCAAGGACTTGGGGACACTGATTTGACTTGTTTCTCTTCTCTTTTGTTCTTTTTCCTTGACTGGAGTTCATCTGGAACATCTATCCAGATTTCTCTACCTTTAGTTCATAATTCTGAGCATGCAAATTTTCTTGGAATTCTAGCTGGTGTCTTTTTTGCATCACTGGATCTCAATAGGTTTCAAAAGGACTAAAATTGAGGGTTAGAAAGGAAGATAAGCGGGTGCTGAAGTGGATGGTTTAACTGAGGGATTCTAGGGCAGCCTGGAAAGGGGGAAGGGCTCTGTGCCCAAACCTCTGGGGGTCGTGATAAAGGAGTGCCCGCACAAGGCTGTGCCAGATGTTCCCAAGAGGCATGCATGCGTGTGTGTGTGTGTGTGCGCACGCACACGTGCCTCATTTCTTCACAGAAATCAAAAATTCCTGTTTCTTTGTTTATTGCTATCTGTCCCATTAGAATGTCAGCTCTGTGAGAACAGGAATTATAAATGTCTTGGCTATGTCTGTGTCTCCAGTGCTGAAGACAGGCGTGGGCACACAGTAGGTGCTCAACGAATGTTTGGGATTATCATGGTTGTTTGCTCAGCACTCTTCTCTCCTGGATCTAAGAGCAGACACCCTTCTATTTGGAGGACCAACCCTTCCTCCATTCCCAACCAGATGATGATTTCCTGAGCCACAGGGATGAATGCATGTCCACTCCGAATTCTTTTCTTATCACTGGAATTTTCTTTTTGATGGTGAGGTTGGGAAGATTCATGCTTAGAGGCTGCAGGTAGTTCAGGTACCAGAGTGTGGAAGAAAGATGCTCTGAAATAATGAGGCTGACAGGCCAAGATATAGAGGCAGGGATGAGAGGCACGGAGTCAGAGAAAGTGATCCTCGCTGTGTCTGGACTCTGGCTCCTATCAGTCCTGATGTCCCCCTGCTGTCCCTATGTCTGCTTTCTCGAGGCTCGGTCGATCATATTTTCTTTGAGCTATGTGAGTTACCCCAATATGCTTCCACTAGGCTTTCTTTTCCTTGGAGGGGAGGGAGATAAGCTGGCCAGGGTTAGTTTTTGTTGTGCAATCAAAAGAGTTCTGACAGATCCATTTGGTTCAAGATGAGAAGTGACCACAGAGTTGCACTCAGATGTTTGCTGACAGGCAAGGCTCTGAAAGATCTCATGGGTCAATGCCCAGTAAGGAATGATGATGATGGTGGTAATGGTAGCTAATATTTGAGTACTTCCCGTAGGTCAGACACAGGACCAAGCATTTTGTGTCATTATTCTGTTTCACCACTACCATAGGGTTATGATGAAATAAATCAGTAGTTATTATGGTCTCCACTTTATAGAGGAGGAAACCAAGACTCAGAGAGGTCAGGTGACTTGTTCTAAGGCCTCATAGCAAGGAAGAGAAGGTGCTGGAGTTTTATGTACTTTTCTTTAAAGATTTTATTTATTTATTTGTCGGAGAGAGACAGAGGGAGCACACAAGCAGGGGGAGCAGCAGATGCAGAGAGGAGGAAGCAGGCTCCCCACCTAGTAAGGAGCCCGATGTGGGACTCGATCCCAGGACCCTGGGATCATGACCTGAGCCGAAGGCAGATGCTTAACCGACTGAACCATCCGGGCACTCAGGTACTGGTGTTTTAATGCAGGTTTTCATGACTCCACAATTTCCCTTCTATGCCATGTGTGCACTTCCTGTCTCACTTCTCTATTTCCATCTCCCACTTCTCTCTTCTCACACCCATTCCACATCTCCTGCCTGAAGTTTCCCACTCCCCTCCTTTCAGTGACCCTCTTCTGGCTCCCTCAACCCCATTGTTTTGACTGTCCATGAATACATATTTTAAGGCCGTAGTTTTCAACTCTTTTCAAGTATGAAGATACCTTTTCAATGTTTAAAAAAATCTCCATATAATAGCAGCCGTGCTTTAGTGTCTATTGATGAAATGCCTGGGCACAGATGGAGTCTCAGATGCCTTGTAATAACTCTGTGACCTCTAGGTTGGCATCCGTTACTTTCAAATATATGTGAGAATCCGTATAACCATCCCTCTTACTGCTACCTGCTTGGTTTATTACAATATAGAAAAGGCTTATAAATGCTACTATAGAGCTCTTTTTTGCTCACCCACTGCCTTAAGGCTACTAATTTCTTCTGAAATGTGGTCTTTTTTGTCTCTCCTTTAATATGTTTAATTATTTAAGAAGGCATGAACTTACATTTTATATATCATCTCTTGATTATTCAGGGGCTGATTAATTCATGGATTGCCCCAGTCATGTCCTTCTCTTTCTAGCCCCATTTGTTTTATCATTCCATTTCTTATTAGCATCTTTTAGTAAGAATGGACAGTGGGAATGAGAAATGATTCTGGTTACAAATTATGAGTTCTGATGAAAGATTTGGTTAGAGGAAGCTGAAATCCTTTCTCGAAGTAAGAATTTCTTTAATTCATCAGGCATATTGATTCTCTCTGAGCTCAGTGAAGGCAGGAGTTGCTCTCATTCACTGCTAACCTCCGGGGCTCAGCAAGGTGCCTGGCACATAGGAGTTTACTTGAAAAAATTGTAGAATAAGTGAATAAGAGCTGGCTGATGTAAGAGGGGTAAATAAACTTTTTCCTAGGTGGGATGTTGATTTATAGGAAACTAAGTAAATTACAAGACAACTTATTTCAGGTTCACATGTGTGCAGACAATGCAGCATAAAAATGTTTAAATGACTTGTTAAAATGAACAACAAGGATATATAGTTCTAATTAAAAAGCAAAAAATATTCCACAATGCTATGCTATCCAGTTGATGGAAAAAGACATTGACAGAGACCCACTCGGCAGTTTCTAAGATGAGGGTTGGTCCAGGATACTGTTACTTTAGGCATTAAATAAACATAATCACCCCCAGCACACTAAGAACTGAGTGTTTAGTATATACCAGGTGCTGTGATAAGCAATTTACATGCCTTATCTCATTTGTCTTCGCCAAACCTAGGAAGTATTATTACCTGATAGGCATCAGGAAGTTACCAGTGTCCCTAGATAATTTCTTAAGCTTCCCAGCTTTCTTTCTTTCATTCTTTCTTTCTTTATGTAAACCACTCAGTACTCAAGTTTATTTATAAAGTTATTTCCTAAAAAGGTTGCACACAAATAGTTATCAACAAGATCGTCATACTCTGCTCTCATATGCTGTAAGGTCTCTCTCCAGAGCCAGGCACAGGTGCCATGAAGGGACACTGTGGAGGGTCGCCGGCAAGTTCTGTGGCCTGAGCCATGAGGAACAGACACGCGGTGCGCGTGGCTTCCCTGCCCTTGCTGCAGCACCTGCTGTGCCCCCAGCCCTGGGCCCTGCAACACAGGCTCTTCGCCTGGACCTGTGAGCACGCGCAGCCGTCCAGCTCAGTCCTGGCCGCCAGCACACCAAGGCTGGGAGCATAGCTTCCCAGCTTTTTGAACCAAGAATGAACTCACCTACTTTTTGCTTCCTCTTTTTAAAATTAAAGATTTATTTCCCCATGAAATGTTAGATATATTTGAAACTTAGATTCATATATTAGAAACTTAGATATATTTGAAACTTAGATATATAGAAACTTAGATATGTCCTTGGAAACTTGGAGATATTGGTTATTTCACTCGCTCTTGCTTTTTCTTTAATGAGTTGTATAGAAAGGAAACTTTTATAATGAGACTTGCCATACTTTTCAGAGTTTTCCTAATTTGTGGAAGCAAAAGGGTTTTCATGGAAGGATATACTGGGGGAAGGACAGAGTTCAGCCTGTAGATTTGTTCCCGGGCTCTGCTGCTGTCCAGGGATCAGGTGCTGAAATGGCTTAACCACCAAGACTTTCCCAGGCCAGCCCCAGTGGAGCAAAGGCTGATGGGAGGAGGGAGCATGCCTCTTTGGCTATATAGCCTGGTGCAGCCACAGCTTCCCAGAATAAGGAAGCAACCTGAAAATGTACTGGAGGAACTAGAATTATGGCCCATCTGTTTAGAGGGATTTGGGGGAAATGACTAGCTTTCTCTGCCTCCTTCTTCCATACTTTGCTTTATTTAGCTTGGAGGGAAGAATATGGGCAGCAGACTACTAATGGAAAAGTGTATGTTCAAAAAAACCAAGGTTGGCATTTGTAGAACTGGTTAGCAGTGCGTTTTGGAGAATTCCACTGCCTCTCTGAAGTGTTAGACAGGAGCCAGGAAGAACCAGGACTGGAGGCCCAATGATGCTGTCAGTTCCTTGGGACTACTCTGTCAACAAACCATTATTGTGGTTTAATAAAAGGGAGATGAGCACAGGGATCTTGGCTGTAATGAAGATCAAACCGATGACATCATCAAGGAATTCCATACAGGGGGGAAAGAACCTCAGATGAAATTCAGTGTTAATAAGAAACTGAAAAAACTGGAATATTCAATGGGGAGATGAACCTGATAGGTGGCCCAACCATGGAGTGTGTTTCTTTTCTATAGCTCATATGGCATTCTGCTCTGTTATTTCTATATGTGTCTTATCTCTTTTAAAACTAAGATTGCTTGAAGAAAGGGTCTGTATTCTTGTACCTGCCAAAGCACTGAGCACACAGTTATGCACATATAAGATAGGCATGTAGGATTTTGTTTATTAAATTTACTGATGTTGCTCTTGAGGCTAAGGTCCTTGAATAAATCACTTGCGTATAGCTAATGTTTATTATTTTCATTAATTCCCTTATCTAAGATCCTCCATCCATCCATAAGACCACTGTCTATTTCATTTTATTTATTTACCGAACACTGACTACATGCTAGGCTATTGGTGCACAGGTGGAAAAGACAAAGTTCTTGCCCTTAGTAGCTGACAATCTAATGTGAGAGGAGAAATTTTAAAAAGAATTTTTGATATAAGTATATAATTAAATAACATTGTGATATTTCTTTGATTTGAGTTTCTCTCTCAATCTGACCCACCTAGCAAAAACTCCTTCAAAAAAATGTTAACACTGATTGCAGCTTGTCAACTGTTCTTAGATATTCTTAAGAATCTCCTCTTTGACTAGACAGCCATCGGGTCGCTTTTGGGGGCAGGGACTGTTATGCTCTGGTCTGCAACACGGCATCAGATAGGGTGCTTGCTCTCGCCTGCAAAAAGGCTGCTTTGTCTAGATTTATAAGTCATTAGTTTTGGCATAAGTAAAGTCACTCTAGAGAAAAGGCTCTAGAGAAAAATTTGTCAGTAAAAAGAACTGAAGTAGAGGTGCAGGAGACTCATAGTTCTGGGGGTTTCAGGGAGAGCACCGAATCCTAACCACTAGACCACCAGGGAGCGTCTGGGGGTTTCAGGGATAAGAATCATGGTCTTAATGCCCCAGGATTCTTCCCTCTTTTTCTCTCTTGGTGTCATCTTCATTCTCTCAGATTCCTCTGTGGGGTGGGAGACATGGATATATCCATAGTTGTTTTGTGATATAACCTTACAAGCCTCCAAGAGCAAGTTAGAGCTTTCCTTCTTTGATTCAGGATGGAAAATCTCAGATCAAAACACTGATTAGAGAGACTTAGGTCAGAAGGAACCCCAGACTGTTGACTGGCTGTTCCATTGGGTCCTATGATTAGAATTGTTCTTCAAAGGAGAGAGATTGTCCATCACAAAAGAAGGCATGAAGGTGGTATGGAGGTCCAAAGAGAAGATTCTTGTCCTATTCTGTGTGTTGAGTCCACCAATGCAGTATTGTTCTCGAGGATACCTCCCCACCAGGGAGAATCCTCATTAGCCTGTTTATATTCCCAGTGCCCATTCATGACCAGCATACAGAATGACTACAGCACTAGGGCATGTTAAAACACACTGGGTACTTGTCTACGACTTCATATGGCTGTAATTCTACTCTATATACAACATGGAAAGATGGCTGCTTAGCGGGGGAAGGAGATCCTTTTTGATGTACACAGTCACACATTTCCTTGGTTGGCATAGCCAACCACTGGTGATCTTAGATGATACCATCTAAACTGGAAATGACTTTGATTTCGACTCCCCCTGCTCCTCCAGAGAGACACAGTCCAGGGGTCTGGCCTGACTACCCAAGTGCCTGTGGCTTACTGTATGTGCTTCTCTCCCCATACATACACATCCCTTTCCCTCTCCATCCCACACCCAAATCTCCCACGCTGTAGAGCTCTTTCTATTTTGTAAGAAGTGAGTTCAAGCATCTTTGAACAGGTAACAGGGAGAACTTCTTCAGTACTATTCCCTGTAGCTGCATATACCCTCCCTAGTCCTGTTAGTAATAGAAAAGCAAGCTTTGGAGATTCCAAATTATTGACAACTCCAGACTTCTGATTCCATCCATATGAGAGACTGCTGAAGAACCCTACCACTAAAAAAAAAAAGTAGGTTCCAGAAAAAATATATTTTTAACGTATCACTGGGCTCATGAACATAAGGAAAATCTCCAAGAACCACCTTACCTCGCAGAAAAGGAGTTAAATCTAGATCTGGCACTGATGGGCCTAAACAAATGGGAATAAGGAGCTCAGAGCACTGTGAAGGGTATTATGAGCCCTTGACCTGGCAGCATAGTGGGGACACTGAACTTTAGAATCCTACATTAATCCAGGACCCTTGGAGAGAGCTAGTGTTTCCGATTAAGGACACTGCCTTTAGATAATTATATCAACAACAATAACAATTATAAGTGGGAGGGTTTTCAAAGGGCAAAGCTGGCATCCTGTATGTACGCCAGGAAGAGGTACTTGAGAGTTAAAGTAGACTGAAGTCCTTGTAATGTTATAGAAGGGTGTTAAGATAATTTGAGAGTTTGTGAAAAATGTATCATAAAATTTCAAAGGAAGCCACTAAAAGAACAGAAAAAGAGGATAAAAGTCCCAAATCAATTAGAGGCAAAAAATGGGATTTAGAAAACAAGTATCTCCCTCCTTCCTGCCCCCCCAAAAGCTGCTCAAACAATCAATTTTTTAAAAAGCAAAAAGGAGGAGTTCCTGGGTGGCGTAATCAGTTGAGCGTCTGACTCTGTTTCAGCTCAGGTCATGATCTCAGGGTCATGAGATCGAACCTAGTGTCGGGCTCTGCACTCAGTCCAGAGTCGGCTTAAGACTCTCCTCTCTCTCTCTTTCCCCCCTCTAAAAATAAATACATCTTTTTTTTTTTAAGGCAAGAAAGAAAAAGAAGCATTAAATACATGAAAATTGAGCAAGTAAGAGAAACAAGTTCAAAGATATTAATGTTCCCATTAAATGGAAGGGACTAAACTCATCAGTAAGAGAACAGACATGGTCAAACAGTTAAGAAAGAAATGTAAACTGTACATGCTGCCTACAAGAAACACGTATAAAACACAAGGATTTTGGAAAGTTCAAAGTAAAAGGATGAAAAGAGATATTCTTGGCAAACAATAACAAAAAGAAAGCTAGAATAGTTATAGTAACGTTAGGCCAAGAGCATAATTAGGGATAGATGGGGTCACTATATAATACTGGCTTCATTTACCAGGAAAACATAAGAAGTCTAAGATTTGGTGTGGTCATCGTTTCCCAATGTATACAAATATCAAATCATTGTGTTGTAAACCCAAAAGTAATGCTATATGTCCATCGCATCTCAATAATAAAGAAGTCAAAACTGCACCTAATAAAATAGACTCAAGACACAGCAACACAGAGTCCCAGGGAGAAAGGGACTACCACACTAGGGTGTTTCAAACCAAGCCTCCGCTACTAACAGGCAGAGAAACATCCATAAAGATTATGATTTGAACACAGATAAAACACTGAATTTCGTTAGCATATGTAGAATAATAGTTCATCTTTCACCATCTCTATGACTTTCAGCAGATCCCTGGGCCTCCGTTTCCTTATCTGCAAATGAGACACTACCTACAGTGCTCTCACCAAAGCTACGGCGTCATCTAAGACTCACCATTATTGCAGTATTTCTAGGAAAGGAAAGTCTTCTAATTAGTGCAAGCAGCCTGTTGTAGGTCACATCCCAGTTTTAGTGATGTTAAAATGAAAAAAATGTGACCGAGGCTCAGTTAGATACCACACGTCTTACAAACCACTGTGATGGTTTCAGATGCGATGACATCAGCAAGCTACAGGGGGCGCGCTGCTAGCTCTGCTCCTTCAGAACTGACAGTAAATGAGGGGAGACCAGGACAGAAATCTAAAGTGGGTTATGCTTTAGCTTTTTACATCCTTGCACGTTTTCCTATAGGTATCTGCTCCTCAAAACGAACTACTTCTTCAGAGGGGAGATGAAGTCCTAACCATAGCCTTCTTGGAAGAAAGTGAATCACCAGGTCAGGAGCACTGGGGAGATGGAGTGGGGAGAGCCATGAGAGGGAGGCAGGGGTCAGATGCCCCCCTCCCCTGCAGTAGAAGTGATGCTGGGAGTGGGAAAGGCAAAGAGAAGTGTGAGGCTTGTTTGGGGTGGGGGGTGAGGAGTGGGGTAAGAGAGGGAAGGGGAAGGCCTGCTGCTGTAGGGGTATAAGCGTGGGGAGGGTGAGCTTCACCAGCAGCCTGCCCTGTGCCTGGTACTTCAGGAGGCTGGGGTGGGACAAGGAAGGCCTTCTGTCCAGCCCACCACTTAGAGAATTGGGGAGAAGACAGACTTCAAGGAAGGTGACTGGAGATGGGGCCTACATCCACTTTCTGAATGGATGAAAAACTCAGACGACTAAAAGTAGCTTTGCCTTTTTCAGCAGAGGCAATTTTAGGGTCTTAATTATATTACTATTTTGGAATGGCTTTTTATAAATATTCTTCACTATGTGAAAATCAGTTTTTTGTTAAAATGCTTAAAAAAAAATTAATTTTGAAACAAACAAACAACCAAATCCAGGGAAGCCTAAAGCTGTCTTCAACCTGGAAAGGACATTGATCCCTGGTTAAACAGACCCTGGTGCTACCGGTCCTTCTAAATGCCCCCTCCAAGGCCTTGGTGATTCTCACCTGGGAGTGCTCTCCACCCTGTCTGACTTCCGGAATGTTCGCATCTCTCCAGGGTACAGGCTGCTCATGATCTCACCCTGTTTCAGTGTGTTGTCTCACCAAGGACAATGAGATCTTTAAAAGCCCAGAGTCCCTCTCCCCACCTCCAACCATCTAAGGCATGGGGTGTCAAACAGTGAATTGAGGTGGCTGGTCACTAAGGAACAAACTGTGTTTTAGGGATTCTTCCCCAAACCTCACATGTTCCTCAGATGAGGGATTGTCATTGGTTAAAAATAATACTTCCATGGAAGGTACACTTCCTTTATTCTTTTAAGTAATATGCTTGTATGTATTTATTTTAAGTCTATGAAATTATTAAAATAATACTATTAAAATTCTCTGAGGTAATGACCATCCTCTCTCTGAAAAATCACACCAAGAATCTGACGTCCTAGTTTCCTATTGCTGCTGTAACAACTCACCACAGCCTGAGCAGCATAACATGATACAAACTGATTATCTTACACTTCAGTCTCTTAGAATTCCGTCATTGGTTTGTGCTGAAATCAAAGTGTTGGCATGACTGTGTTCCCTTCTAGAAGCTCTAGGGATAGATCTACTTCCTTATCTTCTCCAGCTTCTAGAACCCACCCATATGCCTTGACCTGTGACCCTCTCTCCATCCTCAAAGTCAGGAACGGTGAGTCTAGGTCCTTCTCACTTCATATTACTGTGACCTCCTCTTCTGCTTCCCTTTTTCTAGTTTAAGTACCCTGTGATTCCATTGGGCCCACTCAGATAATCTGGGATCATCTCACTATCTTAAGGTCCTTAACTTAATCCCACCTGCACAGTCATGTTCATTGGCTGTGGGCATTGCAACTGGACATCTTTTGAAGGCCTTTATTCTGCCTACTACACCTTCTGTCCCCTCAGACTGGTGGGGCATAGAGAGTGTCGCCACGGTTAACCACGAAGGGGCTTCAGAACCTTGGGCTGTCAGGAGAGCCTGTGAGCAGGCATGTAGGGTGGGATTTTTGGCCACTGCCTCTGGGAGAAGGAGTTCAGACGCAAAATGAGACATCTCTGGAAAACCCGCTGCTAGTGCACCGCTAGTAACCTTTTTAGAAAACTTTTAAGAAAGCGTTTACAAGCCCCCGTTCCTGCTCTGGCTCATGTCTCATTAGTATTCCAGATCAGGGGCAGTCCATGCTTACCCACAGCAGAGAAGCTGGCACCCCACAATCATTTCACCATGACGCTGACGACAATGACTCTCAGGGTGAGGGGTGAACCATTTAAGAAATATATTTCGTCGATGAGACTTTAGAGGAAGTCCTCTTAGCAGCTGGAATCAGAAAGTATTGAAGTTCCTCAGTCTGGTTTCTAACAGCGGCAGCTCCTTTTGTAGACACAGAATAGGCTTTGTCCTCCTTGGGACTATTAGATCTATAGGGATCAGGTTCAGGCCCCGTGGTCTATGCGGCTGGACCCATATTAGGGGCTTGAAGAGCTGGCTGGATTCAATCATCCCCAAGCTTACCTTTTATTTCTAGGCTCTGAATAAACAAAAAGATGGAGATTGGAAACAATTTGGTCATGTTTACTAAGATCCAGAATGTACACGGCATTCCCAGCATCTCTATGGCTTGGTATCTATCCCAGAAAAATATTTGCATATGTGGGTAAGGAGGTGCGCGGTTCAGCATTGTTTGCCATGGTCACAGATGAGGGACAGCTTAAATATCACTCGAGGGGTGACAAAACAAATGTGGTACATCCACACTAAACAATTAAAAAAAAAAAAGTCTAGGTCTCTCTCTCTATATGAACAGTACACATACTATACAGTGAAAAAAAAGTAAGTTTTGGAATAATATGTATCAGTTTGATTCTTCCAAAAATTATATATTTGCATGTAACACAGAACGTTCTAGAACTACAAACACAAAACTGAAAACAATTGTTATTCTGGGAGAGGAATGGGATGTGCTTGAAGGAGGTTTGGGGGGTTGATAAAGATGGATTTTTTACTTTCATCTATATTGTGCGAATTTTTTGATGATAAAACACATATGAGTGTGATCACATTATGAGATCTATTTTAAATTAAAAGAGAAAGGTAAACGGAACTGAATGAACTAATCTAACATTTTAAAGTTGTCAAAACTGTTGGTCAAATCTATTAAAATGTTTTACAAAGCAACAATTAGCACAGGAAGTTCCAAACTATTTTTCCTATTTTGTTAAAAGTGTGTATGTGTATGTACATATAGACTTATACAGACTACATATACCTACATATATTTACATGGATGCTACATCTACCTACCTATTATCTACCTATATACACTATATGTATCTATATATACTTATAATAAAATGCATAAATCCTGCTTTGGTTAAACCATAGATAAATATCTCATTCTTTATCATTGTTCTTATTATTTATAGTGGCAAACTTATCTCCTATATGATTATGATTAATCTGGTAATTGAATACAGTTTGCCTTTTAAATAATTCAATTAACTTTAGTAAATTAGAAAAGTTTTCTGACATAGTTGCAAAATTAAGGACAACATGAAACACTGCTTTACGGTATGAGCATCCCTTTAAATAAAACCCTTCCAAGTGTGAAGAATGCGTTAAGGTTTTATCAAATGAACGCTCTGTGCAGAAAAACTGATCTAAATTGTGATTTAAACTTTACAACCACCACAGTCTTTCCATTTGAGCAAAACTTCTGTTGGAAACTGAAAGGGGGTGGGGTATCTCAGGCCTCTGGGGATATCCCAGGAAACAAAAGCTGCTCTGAAGGAATTGTGCAAGATTGACATCAACAGGAATTCCTTTCTAGACTACGGGAGACTGTAGATTGGGTGTTCAGTTCCACCGAGAAAAGGGGAAGCTACTGAGCTTTTTATTTACCCAGAGAACCAGTCCTGAAGACCCTCCATGGTCTGTGCGTGCACGGATGTCTCGGGGGATGATCAAATCCTCCCCTCGACCCCTGCAGGGAGGAGACTGTATGCAGGACCACAATCGTGCACCTGCCGGTCAACAGATCAGCCTTCCATATGCGGAGGCACTCGCCCAGCTGTGGCGGAGGAGCAGAGCCAGCCCATTCCCTCCCCCATTCCCGCAGAACAAAGGGCGGTCATTTTCTGCTCCTCCCAGAGTCAGATGCACGCACACGCCTTCCATCACAATTAACTCAAGAAACTGAAACACAACACAAACTCACCCGCAACATGCTCAAAATCAATGCCATCAATACCCAGAACGAGGATACCAAAAAAGCAAAACAAAACAAACCTATTCAAAGAGTAAATACTCAAAGCAACAGGGCTCAAGTCAGACACACTACAAGGTCAACACATCTAAGACAAGTTCAAGTATGCGGCGCCTTCTACACTGAAGAGCTGGTCATTATCCCACGGGTCGCAAAGGTAAATGCCCTCAGGAACCAGCTAATGGGAAAGTCTATAAGATAATACAGAGTGGGCCTGCCAGGAGCTGGACCGCAGGTGCCCCGGGGAAAGGGATTCGCATTCAATTTTTACAAATTTCAACTCTCGCAGCATGATTCTTAAACAGAGTCTACAATCAAACAGCGACGGAAGTGGAGTTAAAATATGGGTATAGAATAGATGACATAGAACAAGAGTCAAAGCCAGAAACGTGGCCAAGTCCACAGAGAATACAATGCAGAGCAGTGGTCCTAGCTGTCATTATTTAAAAGAACGGTGACCACTAGGTATAGACCTTTAAATGCAATGGCAAAGCGAAAGTTAAAAGAAATGGCTTATTAAACTCTAATATGAGGGATTCCGATTTGTCAAATAGATTCTTGACATAAGTAATTGAGCTAGATTACAAAAAGATTGCATACATTCTCTTGGAAGGCTTTAAATAAATGAAGCTTCAAAGAGCTATAGGTGTGGCCTTATTGGAAGGCAAGGGGTGGACCAAATGACCTCCCAAGGTCCTGATTTAAATATGTCTATACAGTCAACCCTTGGTTATCCAGCCCAAAGAAGAAGACAGTGACAAATCATCCTAAGCTCAAGATAATAGAAAGTTATATTTGCCTTTGGAACGTATTTTGGTACTTAAATTAGAACGTGTCTTTCTGACGCTCTGAGAATTCACAATGCCTCACAACAGCCACACAGAAGGCATGACCTGGAGCTGGGAGGCTGCCCAATTTTGCCATCTTGTCCTCCACGCAAGCCTTCTCCTCTGCTGGGAGCCGGCAATATCATCTTGCTGAAGAACACTCGGCACCCCAAACTTTCCCAGACAGGGCCCGCCTGGCTCAACCCTTCCCTGGGAGATGAGAGAAGGCTCTTTCCCTGCTCTCTGACTGATGCAGGATGAGGACCACAAAGTGCCACAGGTCCCGTGGTCGGCAGCAAGCTAGCCCGGATTTATCTCTGTAAGGTGACTGCAAAGGATGGTCTAGTCTCCCTACCACTGAAGACACAGAAGTAAACTTCTTGAGTTCCTTGGAAGAGACAGAGGGAGGGACTTCATGGAAAAGGAAGATGAAATGAATGACGAGCGCTTGGAAAGAAAGAAACTGCATACTCGGGAGATGCAGCGGCAACTGTGCGTGTCCAAGGATGGGTGTGATGGAGAGCTGCACCTGAAGCCCATGTTCAAGGGGAAGGACCAGTGTGGTAACCGCACTAAGATGTGGAGGGCTCAGGGTGAGGGAAGGATGGTTGCCTCACTATCCTCTGTCCTCTGTCAGTTCCCAGGGGCTACTGAGGGAGGCTGGTGCCAACTAACAGGAGGCAGGACCAGCTAGACCTTTTAGACAGCCTCAAGGTCCTGGAAGAAGAGGCTCAGGGCTCTGGGTGGCAGCATTTGATGAGGTGGGCTGCTTCTTGGTCAGAGAGACACCAGACTGTCACAGCACTGAGCATGGACAAGCTTCTCCAGTCACCTCGGGCAGCAAGGGTCATCACAACCCCTTCTGATGTTCCTTCTTCTGTCACACTCATTTCTTTAGTTTTTCCTTCAGACCCAGGACTGTGCTAATTTCAATGTGGCTATTTAATTTAAATGAAAAAAAATTAAAAATTCAGTTCCTCCGTCAGAATAGCCACATTTCAAGTGCTCATCCGCCCCCTGTGGCTAGTGGACACCGTACGAGACAGCCCCGACAGAGAACATCTACATCATCACAGAAGGTTCCACTGGACAGGGCACTTATCCCGACTTCTAGAAGGTCTAGAATCATGTACCTTCTACTCTTCACAGGATAGAAGAAATGAATAAATGGAAGAAGTGTGCTTTACAAAGTATCTTTCCTACACATCATCACTGCCGATCCTCACCCCGTCCAGTGTAGTAGGTGGGTGTAAACTTCAATATGCCCATTTTACAGGTGAGACAAGTAGGCTCCACATAGCTAAGGAACTCGCACAAGGTTTGCAACTGTTGGGGCAGGGGTATGGTTAGGATTAACACCAGGTCTTCCAATTCCAAGGTCAGTGCTTTCCACTGTTTCACGCAACTGCTACAAGATGCCACCTAACAGTGACTTTGTTTCACACCGTCATACAAGCTCCGCCTCCCAGAATGAAGAGGACAGGCCCTCGTGATTTTCTGGAGTGACTGATTTTTGAAGTGATAACAAAACTTGGCACAACCGCAGTTTAGTAGCTCTAGTAGGGAGCCCTGGGGTTCAAATCCTGACCCACCCATGTCCCATTTAATTGATGAGGGCTGATCGCTTCCCACCCGGTTTCCTTTTCTCGTGTATGTACTTCACAGTGTTGTTAGGAGGCTTAAGGAAGACAGGGCCGGGGAAAGGCTCAGCATGGTGCCTGGCAACGAGGGCTCCAGAAATAACACTTATCGATGGTTTCTGGCAGAACTAACAGCACACTGGCACATGCAACCCCTTTCCTGTTTCTACAGATGATCTATCGGAATCTCAGCGAGGAAAGGACTAATTCAAGGTCACGTGACCAGAAAGCTCTAGATCTACGGCATGAACTCAAGCTATCTGGACTCCAAATCCTATGCTTTTCTTACTACACGGTGTTGCTTCTCAGGAAAGAAGGGAGCAGTGGACACCAACGCATGCTTTAGAGGAAGTTTAGCTGTCCTGAATTTCCATCTTTCGCCATTCTTTGAAAGGGATGATTATTGTCTTCCGAGTTTTATGGGAAATGCTGTGGAAAGGCCACTTTGAGCAGGACTTCTAGCATAATCATCACCTGTAATCCCTTCCTATGTAGAGCTTCTACAATCCCACTTCTAAGTTAGTGTTACTTGTATAGCAAGGAGACTTAAAAACACGAAGAGCATGTCTTGAAGCAGAGCACTCAAATTCCCTCCCTGAAAAACCATTCAGCCTCCATCGTCTCACTGCCATAGCAAAAGGCAAGGACATGGCCTTCCAGAGGCCCAGCGGAGCCCAGCCCAGACCTAGGAATGAGACTACGTATTGTTGCAAACCACTGGCTTTTGGTATTTTTTACTCAGCCTTATCACAGCAAAACCTGACTAATAGATCCGTCAGACTCAGGGTGGGAGTCGCTTACCCTGCCACAACGATCTCAAAATCTCCATCATGGTCCACATCGGTGACTGCCACACCATAGTTGAGCTGGGTGGGGTTGCTCTCATAGTCAGGGGGCAGGACCGTGCTGGTGACTGCAGTGAACATGGGTTCAGCACGCTGAGACCCCTCGGTTGGGGGCAGAAACCGCAGCAGCAGCAGGAACAGTAACATCCTGAACACCTGCAACCAGAAGTTACAAATGTTACTGAAAGACCTCCTAACCAAGCAGCCTGGAGTAGGAGCAGGAGTACCCCCTCTCCCCACCCCTCCAGCCCTCATTCCTGGAGGACTTGGCCATTACTGAGGCTGCCACTTTTCCATAACATCTGCCCTGACCAGCATGTTTAAAACCACAGCCTGCCGGGGCACCTGGGTGACTCAGTGGGTTAAAGCCTCTGCCTTAGGCTCAGGTCGTGATCCCAGGGTCTTGGGATTGAGTCCTGCATCTGGGTCTCTGCTCACCTGGGACCCTGATTCTCCCCTACCCTCTCTCTCTCTGCATGCCTCTCTGCCAATTGTGATCTCTGTCTGTCAAGTAAATAAAACAAAAACAAAACCAAAAAACTACAGCCTGCCTGCATCCCACCGGATCACCCTTTCCCTGCTCGGCTTCTTCTTTTTCTATCACTATAAATCTACTTATTCATTATGCTTCCTGTTGTTTGTCTCCCTCTGCTAGAATGTAAGCTCCACCAGGGCAAGGATCGATGGGTTTTGCTTTCTCAGGCACATCAAGCCAAGGACAGAGTCTGGTACAGAATAGGTATTCATCACACAGTTGTTGAGGGAAGGAAGGAAAGAAGGAAGGAAGGTAGGATGGAAGGAAGGAAGAAAGGGTTGAATATAAATACATTGGCATCTCTCATACTCTGAAAGAAAGATTGGGAGAGTGAAGAAGATAACCAGCCTCAGTCCCTGGTGGGAGTGAGACTCCCATGGGTATCCCGGTCTAGAACAATAAAGGCAGTGAAGGATTTTCCTTCTACGGGACACATCCCAGAGGTAGCCTGGAGGGAATCTGGGAACTGGCATGTTCCTCTGGCCAGGGTGGCCACCCTCCCCAGGGTGGCTGGCTATCATTTCCAGATCAGGAAGCAGGCAGTTAGGGAATGTATTCCAGCAGGATCTGGCGGTGGCCCATCATTCACTTGGAGAAATTAAACCATTGTGTGCGTGTTTTATTATAAATTAATTATGTATAATCCGTTGTATAATTCATTATTATATCTCTAACATAACTCAGGGTGTTGCTGAGCAGCCTGGGGCCATGGGAGCTGGTGGCCGGAACCCAGGAGACTGATGAGAATGGCCAAGGAGGTGGAAGGACCCCGCCCCGCCCCTGTGGGAGCTACAGATGGCCCACCCAGAGACTCAAACTGCAGGCCTGGAGGCCGAACTCCAGAATATTCTAAACGCTCTGCTGGAACAAGTCCCAGGAACGCTGCTGCGCAGGTTCAGTCCCGCAGGCAAAGTGGTGCCTTCCTGCCTTCAGAAGGCAGCAGACCCCTTCTTGATGGAATTCTTCCCGCTGGCATGCCAGTGTGTCTGGCAGCTGAGAGCAAGGCTGAGTGAGGCTGATGTCTTAATGAACAGAAGATGCAAAGACTGACTCTCCATATGGAGACAGACGCTCCTGCCAACAAGGGAGCTTGCCTCCGTTCAGGACCCAGAAACCCAAATGGAAGGCTGGGAGCTGCCTTCACAGTCGGACAGGAGTCAGAAGCCTCCCTAATGCCTTGCTGGTGAAGCTGGCGTGAGACCCAGGAGCAGCGCACCCACCGTGGAACAGAAACTAACCTCGGCGAGCATTCCTGGGAAGCAGGCTTTTGCACTGTGTTCATGAGGCACATGTTGGGTGTTGCACTAGCAGAGTGAGGTCAAGCCTAAATTACTGAGATGTCTGAACAAGACCGTATCTTCTGGGCTGTCTAATCACTAAAGGCAAACACATCACTCTGAGAGTTAAGCAACTCGGCAGGAAGTTTGGTTGGATAAAGGAAACTTATAATTGGATTAATGAGCAGCTGATGGTCAAATGAGAAGCTAAAGAGTATTTAATAACCAGCGGAGACATGCTGAAATGTAGGGTGGAGCTGAAGGTCACTGGTCTTTTCAAGGTATTTCTACCTCTATTGTAAGGACAGCAAATGAGTTTCAACTTGAGAGCCAGATCCAATTGATTGGCAGTGGATTGAAAGAGTACTGTGATCAGATTACAAGGTTTGCAATGGACAGAGAAAAGGAAAGTGACATTGGGTGTAACTTCTAGAGGCTACTTAGTCCCTCCCAGGCATCATACCTGTGATCTGGATCACTGACACCAGGGAGGGAGGTCCCATTGGGGTAATATGGGCAACCTTCTGTTTAGGTAATATCAGAATTCTGGAATAGGTTTCAGAAGCACATCACTACTGAAAAATACTGTATAATAACTATTTTTTCTTAGAATGCCCACTTAATCAGGAAGCCTCAATGTTCTTTACAAAAGATTCATAACTTATAAAAGTAAACATCGGGTAGAAATTTTCTAATGAAGGTCATGAGGGGCAGGAGCCATGATGCAGCCTTTTCTGTAAAAAGGTGAAGTTAAAAAAAAAAAAAGATTATTTATTTATTTATTTGAAAGAAGGAGACAGAGAGAGCATGAGCATGAGTATGGGGAGAGGGGCAGAGGGAAAGAGAGAAGCAGACTTCCTTCTGGGTAAGGAGCTCAACACAGGGCTCAATCCCAGGACCCCAGGACCATGATCTGAGCTAAAGGCAGTTGTATAACAGACTGAACCACCCAGGCTCCCAGCAAAGATGAACTTTTAATTAGGGGAGCCATATGAAAGAGGTAGCTACTCTGTGTTAACCATTTCCAGAAAAATAACCTAAAGCAAGATTAAAAAGAAGTAATAAACTTATGGGCTGATCTCCATTCCGCTTGGTGACCCTGAACAAGTCACAGCCTTGGTGGGTCCCAGCTTCTCTAAAATGAGAGTTTGGGACAGAAATTAAGCGTCCTTTCCAGCTCTAAAATTCTACAATGAATTAAAGGATTTTTTTTTTTTTTTAGAAGCAGACCTTCAGCAGTTTTTCTCCTCAGTGCCTTCTATAAACTTCAGACCAACCTGTGTGATTTTCCTCTACGAGCACATTAAACCTATTTTGAACAAAACAGCTTTTCGGCAGGGTTCTGCAGTAGTTCCCCCACAGAGGCCACAGCCAGAGAGGATCAGCCATCATCATTGTGGAATCGAAATCACTCCACATGGGCAGATCAGTGGATGGCACCCCCAGTGGGGCAGGGGCCAAGGGGTACAAGGAGAACATGCACTTCACATGTTATTCTTCTGCTATGTCAAGGGCACTCCTTGCACCCACCTGGGCTGTTCTGAACCAGCTGTGAGTTAGAGGGGAAGCTGTGAGCGTGTCTTTGTGGCAGATCGGGGAACAATTATGGTAAAGAAACTCAGGAAAAGGTCTGGAAAATATCCACCTTGTACTCTCAGGGCTCATGTGAAAGAAATCACGGAAGGGCTTCTCTGTACCTTGACTACTTAGACTGGTTCCCAGACCAAGAGCCTCTATACCAGCTAGGAGTTTGTTAACAAGCAGGATCTTGGGTCCCACCCCAGACCTAATAAATAAGAATATGCATTTTAATAAGACTTCAGGTGATGTGAATGCACATTAAAGTTTGAGAAACACTGCTCAGCTGGAGCTATACACTGGAATCACTTGGGGAGTTTTTTCTTTTTTTAAATACTGTTGTCTGACAATGATTTCTTGGATATGACACCAAAAGCACACAACAAAAGAAAATATAGATAAAAAGGATTATCTCAAAATTTAAAGCTTTTGTACATCAAAGAACACTGCAGACCGAGTGAAAAGACAACCCACAGAATGAGAGAAAATATTTGCAAATCGTTTATCTGATAAGGGATTAATATCCAGAATATATAAAGAGTTCCTACAAATCAACAACAAAAATAACCACCCAATTAAAAATGGGCAAGGGACTTGAATAGACATTTCTCCAAAGAAGGTATATACAAATGGCCAATAAATATGTAAAAAGATGCTCAACAACAGTAATAATTGGGAAATGCAAATCGAAACTACAATAAGATACCACTCATATCCATTAGGATGGATATAGTAAAACAAAACAAAAACACCAGAAAATTGCAGTCATTCCTGAAGATGTGGAGGACTAAGACCCTTGAGCACTACTGGCAGGAATGTAAAATGGCATAGCTATTGTGGAAATTCACTGTGCAAGAGTTCCTAAAAAACAAACAAACAAAACCCCCCAATACAACTTCCATGTGATCTGGCAATCCCACTTCTGGGTTTACACTGGAAAGAAGTGAAAGAAGGGGCTCAAACAGATTCTTGTACACCCACATTCAAAGCATCATTATTCACAAGAGCCAAAATGTGGAAGCCACCCAAGAGTCCTTTGACAGCTCAATGGTAAACAAGATGTGGTCTATACCTAGAATGGAATGCTATAACCTTTAAAAAGGAAGACAGTTCTGGCACACGCTGTGACATGGATGAACCATGAAGACATTGTGCTGAGTGAAATAAGCCAGTCACAGAAGGACATCGACTCTGTAATGCCACTTAGATGCAGTACCCAGGGTAGTCCCATTCACAGATACAGAAAACAGAAGGGTGGTTGTCAGAGGCGGATGCAGGGAGGAGGAGCAGGGAGTTAGTGTTTAATGGACACAGAGTTTCAGTGTGGAGATGGGTGGTGGGGACGGTTGCACACCCACATGGATGTGCCCAATGTCACTGAACTGTACACTTAAACATGGCTAATGTGGTAAATTTAGAGACCAGGTATCTTGTCTCACACCAAGATAGTCTCAGTTAACTGGCACAGGGGCACATCAGAGCTCTAAAAGCTCCCCCATGTGATTATAATATGTTGCAAAATTTAAGAAACACTATTCTATACCAGTGCTTCTCGACTGTAATGTGTATGTGAATCATCCGGCAATCTTGTTCAACTGCAGCTTCTGATCCACTAGATCTGTATTAGAGTCCAACATTCTTGATTTCTAACAAGTTCCCAGGTGATGCTGGGGATCCTGGTCTACAAGTTACGTGCTGAACAGTGAGGCTCTGCACTATAGCTCCCAGTCAAGAAACTGGGGTATATACTACAGAGAAGGGATGTGATTATTTCAGGAACCTGCTTCTCACTCTCTAGATCTAAGGAGCTGAAATCAATGGAGGGTTATGCAATCCTCAGAGCTGAAGGCTCCTTTTACCCACAAAGTCCTAGCTGTCTTCAGCTCCGAGTTAAATTACCATACTTAATATGAGGGACAAAGAAGGATTCTGGTTCCAGTTTTTACCAGAAAGTGAGAAGAGGGTAAGGGTTGGAACTGGAGGGGTGGTGGGTCAGGTCCAGGAGAAAAGGGATGGCTATCATCAAATGCCACAGCCTAAGAAAATGGGTTATGGGCAGGAATTAGCTGCTAAGACAGAGACGCTTGCCAATGTGTTCTTAAAAACCATCATAGTGCCTGGTACTAGTTAGTGCTTAATTAATGTTTGTTAAATGTTGAATATGCCCAAATGATAATATGAATCAGCAGAAATGACTTGTCACTTGTCATAGAGTTATTTTAAAACTCTTCTTTGCCTAAAGCAAGGCTTCTCAAACTGTAACATGCTTACAAATCACCTGAAGGTCTTGGTCAAAATGCACATTCTGATTTGGTAGGTCTGCGGTGGGGCTGTTTCTGCACTCTCACAGGGCATCACATGAGGCCTCTGCAAACTTCACTTTTAGTAGCAAGGCTCTAGACCAAGGTTCTAAACCCCAGCTGGCCCACAGAACTCACCTGGGAGTATTTCAAAATACAACACGGCCCAGGTCTTTCACCCAGTTTCTTTTCTTTTCTTTCTTTCTTTTTAAAGATTTTATTCATTTGATAGACAGATTACAAGTAGACAGAGAGGCAGGTAGGGAGAGAGGAGGAAGCAGGCTCCCCGCTGAGCAGAGAGCCTGACGAGGGTCTCGATCCCAGGACCCTGAGACCATGACCCGAGCCGAAGGCAGAGGCTCTAACCCACTGAGCCACCCAGGTGCCCCCTTCACCCAGTTTCTGATTGAATCGATCTGGGGTGGGGCTCAGGCGCTGCATGTTTCTAGAAGCTTCCCAGACGATGCTGATGGACAGCCTGGGCTGAGAAGCACAGCCCTAGACTCACAGTCCTCAAGATCTGGGAGTCTAAGCTGCACTCAGCTGTAAAGTGAAAAATGTTTCTACTCCTCAAATGTCCTCAACCAGCTTGTTGAAGTACATGAAGAAAACCTACTTCTAGCTAGAGAATGTCACCGGAAGAGGTGAGGTTGGGAGTTTGGGGAAGAAAGCAGAGCAGGCTGGGACTGCTTGAAGCAGAAGGGCCGCAGGCACCGGGAGTGACCTCACATTTTACATGGCTGACCTGAGAAACCTCCCGTCACACCACCGTGAACATCTGAATCTTTGAGAGAGTGTGGAAAAGTTAAACATAGGATCAAAAAGTAGGTTGAACTGAAAGTTTTTGTTTTCTTGAATGCTTGGGCATGACGCGCCTACTATGTTCTTGAGCCTGCTGAGTCCGAGGTTAAGCACGTACGTGTGGAGGGGAGACACCCAGGGCCGAGCAGCCTGGAGAAGGCGAGGCTACGTACCAAAGGCAGAGCTTGGGCCAAGGGGCATAGGGCCAGAGCACCCGGAGCCTCGGTAAGGAACGTGGGCTGCTCCTGCAGGGGAGGTGTGGGGAGGAGGCCGGGAGGGGTCTGGCTTAACAAGGGGAAGGGATGCTAGGACTTGTGGTTCAGGCAGTGAGAAGATTGCTTTGTAATGATTTTAAAAAAGTATCCATAAGCAAACTTCTCGAACAGTCCTTAGTGGGATAAAAAGAGGGGGGAACCCCAAAGCGTGGAGCCAAGGACCTGGATTTGGAGCTCAAGTGTCCCCACCCCCCCGCAATCCCCATCAACTAGGTAGTGACCTTGGGCACGTTCCTCCATCGGTCAGCTCTTCAGTGTCGTCACCTGTGACGTGGGAAGCAGACGACGCACCAAGGTTTCAAGGGTTAGGTGAGCTCACGGACACCTGTTGGGGGCCAGGCCGGGCTGCGCTCAGGGCTTGCTCCCCGTCTTGCTACATGGATAGTGTTGGGTCAGATAGTCTTTAGACATTGGCTGGAGGTGGGTCACATGCAGCCAGACTCAGTCTTCTGTGGCCTTGGGACTTTCCTGAACTGGGTCTGAAAGCTGGTAACCAAGCAACCCAGATCTCGGAGTGGGGTCAGGCAGCTGAGGGGGGAAGCTTCCAGGGCAATTTCAGGGGCAAGCAGTTCCTTAGCAATTATCGAAAGAGCCAAGGACACCACCCTGAGCTCTCACAAAAGCAAGAGCCCTGAATGCTTCAGATGTTGAGAATGAGCCGGGAGCACAGACCTTTTCCAGACACTGTAGGGGGGCAGAGTCTCACTCGACAAAAGAGCCCCAAATGCTTCAGAAGTTAGAAATGAGCATGGAACACTGACACTTTCCAGACACTGTAGGGGGGCAACAGCTCTGGGGAGTAAAAAGGCAGCTGCGGGAAAACTCCGTCCAGCAGAGGCCAAGCCCCACCCAGGAGTGACTGGAACCCAGGCATCTTTGGAGAAGGGCTACCAGAAGTTGTCTTGGTTCCTTTGCCCGCAGCAACAATCCCCGTGGACCCTGGGATCCTGCTCTCGGTGCTAGGGTCACAGGGAGAAACTTAGTCAACATGTGCTGTACCGGGGCGGCGGGGGGTGGGGGTGGTGGTTGGAGGCGAGAGCACAAAGAAATCACCAAGGGAGCTGGGGGCAGGGCAGAGACCCAGACTGCTTCCGAAGAGGTAGGGGGTGTTGCCGCAAATTAAGCTGAAGGATGATCAGAAGGCAGCCGGATAGGAGTGGCAGGAGGGAAGAGAGAGCATCCAGAGAGTAGACCCAGCGGTCACCCCAGCCTGCCCTTTTGGCACTCCCTATGCAAGGCCCTGATCCCTGGGTCAGGGGTGGGGAGGAAGCATTTATTTTCCACTCCTGAGGTTTGCTTCCAGAGGACCTTCCACTTGATTAGAGCATGGGTTCTCAGGTGGGGGCAATTTTGCTCCCCCTCCCCTCCCTGCCGGGATACTTGTCCATGTCTGGAGACAGTTCTGGTCCACACAACCAGGGAAGGGAATGCTACTGGCATTCAGAGGGTAGAATGCCAAACTTCATACAGTGCACAGAACAGCCAGCCAAACAAAGAATTATCTAGCCCAAAGCATCAAGAGCGTGAGCTTGAGAACCTCCAGGACCAGCGCCATATTCCCGGCCTCTCTCCTTCCCGAATCCTCCACCTGAGGGCTGCAGCAGGGTCTCCCAGACTGCTCAGTGGGCAAGAACCATGCAGGAGAGCCCTTTCTGGACCTGCCTCCTGACAGAGGCCACTCTCCGCCACGAGCTGAGGCTCAACCCCAGCACTCAGGGAGCCCACTCTGAAGCCAGGCCTTCCAAACAGCTGTATCGGTAATGAGGGTGCCTGAGACTTGCCTCTCTCCTCCCTTCTTCCTCCCCCTTTCTCTCCTTCAGTTGGTCCTGAATCTGAGTAGGGAAGGGGGATGCTATTCACTGGGCCCCTCTGAACCCCAACACTGTCACTCAGGTTGGAAATCTGGTGTCACAATGGGTTCTTGCATCTTCCTCCTTCCCCACAATCACTGGATCACCACGTCCATTGTGTTCCATGAATACTTCTCAGAAGTGCCCAGTCTTCCCAACCCCACTGCCGGAGAGGCGCCCTTCTACCCTTCCCCTGAACAGTGGCAATACTTGCTAACTACTCCCTCCCTCTCACCTCTCCCACTTCCACACGCCTGTGGGAGCTCCGTTTCTAATCTCAGAACTGATTCCTTCTCTCTTCCGCTTAATTCATGGGACTCTGGATACCAGGCAAACAAGTTTTCACTGCAATTTTGTGTAACAAGTCCTATATGAGGAGTGGGTAGTAATAGTGATGCTTGTCTACTCCCGACTGGGTGCCAGGGGCTACTCTCCCCCTTCGCACAGATGATCTCCTCCAGTCCTCACAGTAACCTTGTGAGGTGGGTTTTACTATGGACCGCATTTCATAGATGAGGAGACTAAGGCATGGAGACGTTAAGTAACTTGCTGAAGGTCACAAAGCTAGGGTGTGGTGGAACGAGATTCTGTGTCTAAGCCCCTGGCTCTGGAACTAGCGTTCTTGGATGCTCTGCTATAACGAACTTGTCTTAGAGCAGGTGAGATGGAAACCCAGTGGAAGGAGCAAACACCCTGCCCAGGGGAGCTGGGGGAGAACCAAGAGAGGGGCGGCAGTGAGCTGACCGAGGGGACAAGGTGGAGGAAGTGTCCCCGGGCTGAGGGGACATCAGAGCATGTGGACAAGCAGCTTGTGTCATGCAGTGAGGCCCTGGGTGGTGGGAGCACGGGATGGGGCAGGACAACCTCTGGGAAAGAGGATGGAGAAGGGGGGTGGCCTGGTGAGCCCCAGCAGCCAGAGGTGGAGGGGTGTGTTAGAAAGACTGCTGTAGCCCTCGGGTGTGGAGAAGCCATAGGAGGATGCAGCTGGAAGCTGGGACTCCGGCTGGGAAGCAAACCCTGGGCCTGAGTGGGAGAGAAAGCTGGAGGTCCGGAGGTGCCCTTCCCTCGGCCATTACTCGCTCCGTATCCCCGTGCACCCACACTGTAGCAGGCCCTGTGCCCAACGCTGGGAGAACAGCTGGGAACAAAGGCCTTGCCCCATGGCGTATATGCTCCGAGGCCTCAGTCATGGGTGTCTCTCCATCTTGTCTCTGGCCAGGTCCTCCGCTTCGCCAAATGCTAGAATTTCTGCCCCTCCCTGCCCCCAGGGGCCACCTGTTCTCTGCATCTTCCCCAGCACCCAGAAAATAGAAGGCTTCCTCTTCTCTCCCGCTACCTGGGGAAAGCACCACGTGCTGCCGGCAGCTGCACTCATAGAAAGCAGACTGGCTCCTGCACCAGAGAAGGCAGCTGGAAACTCGGGGGCCCCGGGAAGGAGGTGCCCCGGAGACCAGCAGGCTAATGAAACTGGGTTACCGTGAGCGAGCGCACAAATGGCATCTCCCAGCCCTGTGCACCAGGTGCAGTGGCTCCTGCTCGAGCATCACGAACTGCCGAGACGTCCCTGTCAGTGGAAGGGGCAATGGTAAGAAATGATGCCCGTTCCGCGCTGAGCGTGGTGCCCGGCCGACAGGAGGTCCATCCGTGGCAGGGGAGGGCAACAGCGATTGCGCTAAGACCACGGCCAACGGCTGTCTGTGGGCCAGAGGAACGCAGCTCAGGAGGGGGCACCCGGGCCCACTAGGGACTCCCCTTCCAGGAGTGGGGGCCAGAAACTGGATGGAGCACTTGAGACTGTCAGACTTCAAGGAATAGGCTTGCTTCCGTGACTCATTTGTCTGGGGAGCCTGACTTCTTCAGCGCTGCTTTCCCAACACAAGACTCCTCAATTTCCTGACTTCCACCCATGCATACTCAGTCAGGACACGCCCAGGGGCCAGGTTGGAAGGGACACCTGAGGCCTGGCTCCTGCCCTCCGGGAGCTCATGGTCTACCGGCGGTGAGACCCATGCACAGGGAGAAGCTCAGAACAGCAAGACGGCTGAAGTGCAGGTGCGGCCCGTGGCGGGGGAGGGGTTGGCTAGTGACGTGGGGGTAAGGGCAGGAGCGAAGGAGAGTGGAGATTCCACGGGAGCTGCATTCCATGTGGATCATGGAGTGGCTGTGACACAGCTTTAGTGGACACGGCAAACGTGGGGGTTGCTGGAATGCAGTGTCCAGGGTGTGGGGCGCAGGGTGCGGGAGAAGGCAGAGGCGGCCACTGGGGCCTGTAGGGCCGGCCCGCTATGCCAGGGCAAGGAGCCTGGAGTCACACCACAGGAGAGGGTTTGAAGTGGGCTGCGACATGATCACATGGTCAGCCACGCACTGCAGGAAGAGCGTTTTAGGTTTGGGGCAGCAGGCTGCAGGACAGACAGATGGTGCTTCTGAAGACCAAGGTGAGAGTCTCACAGAAGGATGTGGGCATCCTGGGGCAGCAGAGTGGCGTGGCACTGGATGACCTCCCAAATGCTTTTCCAGGCCTAAGAGTCTATGGGTCAGGGTTTGTTGCCTTTTTCCCCTCTAAGTCACTTCAAATGCATTAACAGACCTTGCTATTTAGAAGCACGCCCCTGGGAATCTTCCTGCGAAGTAGTGATTCACTCCCTAGTCTGTCTTCTGTGGAAATCCGAATTATCCTCTCTTCTCTCAGCTTAGAGTGAGGCAAACCTGCGCTGCACTTCCTTGCAGTAGCCTGGTGGGAAGGAGGGAGGAAGGGGAGAGAGCACGCAGAGAGAGGGGAAGAGGAAGAGAACCTGGGCCTTGCTCAGGGCTCGGAGCTGGCCACCATCTCACAGCCCATCTTCCCTGCCTGGGCTCCCCAACCCCTGCCTGGGCAGCAGGACCTCGAGGTTTCTGGAGCCTGCTGGGAAGAAGGAGCCAGAAGGAAAAGTGGCCTTGCTGATCCAGGCCAGTTTGGAGATCCACTGTCATACCTAGAGCCACCTCTGGCCCAGAATGGCCACCTACATTCACCTGTTAATCCTCCTAAGTACCCACTGAGCTCTTGCACGTGCCAAGCAGGCTAGGCATGAAGTTCACGGTGAGAATGAAAGACACAGTGCTTTCCTGACACTGCTTACAAGGCAGTGTTTTTTCTCAGGGATTCTTGTGTCCCCACTTGCCAAAGCCTCCTTGGACATACACAGCTTCTCCGTTGAGAGGTGCATGGTTATGATCTCTGAGGAAGAGTCTTTTCCTAGAGTCCAGGATGAAAGGGAATGTGACATCCCTTCGACAGGGTGTCTGCAAGAGACGGAAAGGGCCTGTCTGCTTAGCTCCTCTGTTATAGGGACGGAGTGGGGTGTAACCTTGATCCTCTAAGGAGAGACTCAAGTGACTTCCTACCTCCAATCCTGAGCACAGAGGGCAAGACCAGAGATGGGCCTTCAGTGAAAAGCACCAACAGAGGCTGCTCCTGCCAATCTTTCAAGAACTCCTCTGCCCATGCAGGCTGGGATCGGGCTCCCAGGCCTGTTCCCCATATAGACAGTGAACCAGGATTTGTCTGACATGAGGGGTCTTTATGGACAGACATCAAAATTGGGTATGGCAGGGATGCCAAGGGAGAACCTCCACTTGGGGGGCTGTTCTCCAGGCAGGTAGACGTTGCCGTTAGGGAGGAAGTCCTTGCAGTCCCTCCCCTGGTCAACGGGACAGCCTGAGCTCAGCAGTGATTCCCGTGACCTTGTCACTGTACTTGTTGGGTGAAAACAAAGATAACAGTAACTAGAAACAACGGGAAGGGTCATTTTATACACTCTCTGCACTTGCAATTCTTCTGTGGCTAATTAAAGTAATATGTCAAAATGTCCCTTGGAAGAGATCTTTAAGAATATGTCTGTTAAGTAAACAAGGTTTTACTAATTAATGACTCGCCTTCCCATCCCTCCATGAAGTTCCTTGCAGAACTTCCCTGTGCCAAGAGGGTTGAGCAGGAAAGAGTGAAGTTGCCACCTCCCCTTCCCTGAGGGAGTGGGGACAAATCCAATCCGTTGTCATTTGTGGTGATATCAGTATCTCCTCCGGATGTTGATCAGATTTCCTGGGCTGGAACCAACTTACAGGACGAGGGTACTGGAATTATTCCAAGAAGAAAAGGCTTTGCTTCTTATGAAGCCAACATGATTTCTTTCAAGGAAAATTTTTATCTTTTTTTAAAAAAAAGTGGCTAGGGTTTTTGAAGGGCAACTCTTTGGACTTTTCTCTAAAGGTAATGATTATGATATACTTATTTGCTAAGATCACCTTTCCCCTTCCCTCAGCCACACACACACGCACACACACACACTCAGAGAGGTATGCGGGTTGAGGGGACGAGGCACCCAATATTACACAATGAGTCAGTGGCACAGCCAGAAATAGAACTTTCCAAACTCCCGAATTCTTAATAATAGCAATATTAATAATAGTCTCTTTATAATTTTCCAAGTGTTTTCACAGCTCCCATTTGATCTTCACAACATCTTTGAGAGAGTTTGGGTAAGCTGGTCTCAGCAAATAGGAGATCTGAGTTGCAGACGAGCTTGGCCACTAGCTTGCTGTAGGACCCTCACTAAGTCTTTTCCCCTCTGTGGGTCCTAGTGTCCTGAGTTGTGAAATGGCAGAGCAGGACGAGGACACTTCTGAAATCCCTCCCACCTCTGGTATGCTCCCAGTCTGTGTAGCGATGCTCCAGCCCCGGTTTCTCAGCCCTGACACTATTGAGATATTAGGGCAATTTTTCACTGGGGGCTGTCCTATGTATGGTAGGATGTTCAGCCTCATCCCTGGCCTTGCCCCACTAGATGTTACTAGCCCTCCCTAGCCCAGTGGTGACAACCAAAGATGTCTCCAGACACAGCCAAATGACTGGGGGGCAACGTAGGCCCTCTGGTCATTGCCAAAGGATTTCAATAAGGTCAAGATCATGAGTGGTTCAGCAGCAAAATGTCTTCCTGTCCCCAAGCCCTTCACACCTCTCTGTCTACGTTTCCAATGCAGCCTCCAAGTCCTTTGCTGCTTCTCATTTCTTAAATGCCCTAAGTGATCCAGGGTGTGTTGGGTGTGATAATGAACCAATTGATTTCATACTTTTTCCTAAGCAGAGTTCACAGGTTTATGTCCCCTAAGCAACCAGCCAGGCTTCCCAGAAATCCCTCACCGAGCCCTGGCTGGCCTGGAAGCCTGTATCTGCAGCCTGCAGGAGGCTGAGGAAGCATGGATTTGTCAGCACTCTTAAATCACTGGCTCCGAGGAAGGCTTCTCCCAGCACAAAGATCCTTCCTTAGGAATCAATAGCTCAGGGCCCTTCATCACATTCAGAATTATCCTGGGACCTGTAAAATTTCTTTTCCCCAAGTATGGCAGAACCCCCAAATGGAAACCCTAGGGTGGGGGAGGGGAGAAGGCAAGGAGGGAGCCCTGCTGGGGAGGCCTTGTCCATCAGTTCAGATGTTGCTTTGAGCAGGGACCGATGTGCAAATCTGGACACTCAGCCTCGCTTGCTTGGAAAAGGAAGACTCAGTGTGGTTCCCAGTGATCCTGCAATAATATCTTCTTCCAGCTGAATACCTCCTTACATATTGCTAAGGGCAGAGGCATGTTAAAGACTGTCTTCCTTGATCTTCACTATCCTACCCTTATCACAGGGTTGTCAGTTTCACCGTTTTGCAAAGGAGGAAACTGAGGCATGCAAAGGTTAAGCGGTTTGCCAAAGGTGTCTAAGCCAGTGAGTGGGGGAGCCAGATTCTAAGCCTGTGTCCTTCCTACTACACTGGGCTGCCTTCCCAATGAGAGTAGAGGAAGTAAGAGTCAGCCACCTAGTGGGGCTCATGAAAAGGGTGACTTCTTGTTTTTCAGGGTCTAATGCCACTTCTCAAACTCTGTGTCCTCTTCTCACTCAACAAAACACCAGAGAGTTTGTGCTTTAGCCATATTTCATGTAATTACATTCCTCTCCTTATCCAGACCAGAACAAGCCCTGGGAATGCAGGCACATTTCTTCAGCTAGAGCCAGGAGCTGGCACAGACCCCAAGCGCACTCTCTCAGAACCCCACTTCCTAAAGGAGGGGGCTGTTGTTCTCTGGTGGTCCACGTAATCTTACTACCTTCCTCCTCCCCCTGAAGACTAAGACCCAACTTGCCTGTGAGTCTGAAGGAGAAGAGGAAACTCAAGCATCTTCCCCAGCAACAAGCATCCCTTGGGTGAGCTTTAGGGACAGAAGAGGATCTGGCTCTCGGAATTCTGGCTTGGCAGCACTCGTTCCTCCTGAGGGTCGCCACTGAGTCGGCCAAGGCTCTGAGGGGACCCCAGAGGAGCTCTATGCCGTGTGCAAAGGAACAGAGTGGGGAGAGGAAATGGAAGGGTGGTCCACAGGCCACTCATCAAGTCTCCTGCCCAGGGCCCAGCTCAGATGTCGACAGTCACACTCACAGACCAGAAAAAAGGCAGGGGGAAATGGTAGTATCTTCCAGGTCACCCAAGAAGCCCTAATACAAGGATTCTGCAAAAACAGAACATCCTAGCACTGTGCCCTTGAGCTGGGAGTGGCAAAGATGGGGAAATGGGCAAATAATGGTTGGGAACTCTCCACTTCATCCAGGATCTGAGTACTGGGGGTGCCAGAGGCAGCAGTGGGATGCAGGACTGGGAAAGCCTACGCTGGCATGCCCTCGTGAGAGAAAGGAAGCGCTCTGGCCTGGCGTCCAAGACCACAGCGAGGGACTGGGCTCTTCTGATGCCTGCATGCATGGACTGAGAACCGGAGTTGCTTTCTTTCTGCCTAAAAGACTGCTTGGAATAACGAGATAAGACAGTGGACGGAAGGGAAAAAGCAATTCAGAATTTCTATTACCTGTATATGTACATTACAACAACTTTACCTGCTCCTCGCTCTGAATAATTGATTCCAAGAAAATTTCCCCAAATTTACTAAATTTATTAATTTGCCAATGTCAGCAATTACGAGTACATAGTGTGCTGAGAACACACGTCCATCTTCATGGTAAAGAAGAAGCAGGTCACAGGATTGGAAAGAGCTCTGAGTAGGGAGCTGGGAATCCTGAGACCTAGTCCAATGTCTTCCACCAAATAGCCATGTGACCTTGGGCCACACACTGGTCCTGACTGGGCTTCAGCTTTCTCATCTGTAAATTAGGCATGCATGTGAGTGTTGGGGGAAGGGATGAGGTTGGACTAGATGCTCTTCGAGGATCCTCCCTTCTAGGATCCTCCCTTCTAGCCCTAACGTTCTTGGACTCCGTGGGCTCATAACGAGTTCAAAGGACCCACCAGAACCAAGTGCAAAGGAATGGTCTCAGAGAGCAGGTGGGACTGAGCACCAGCTCTTTCCCTGAAATGTTGTGTGTGCACCTGCCCTGTTGCACCTGAGATCACAAGGAACAGCTGACATCCAGGAAACCCGTGGTAGCAGGGCTCCCGTCATGAAGGTGAGGGTTGGGGGCTGTGGTCTAGGCTTGCCCAAAGTGTTTAGTTACCATGGTCAGTGAAGGGCAAGAAGTGGGAAAGTCAGTGGTCTCCAGCTGGGTGCCTTTGGCGCCCCCTACTGGACACCAACGAGCCTGCTCCACCTTTAACCTTGATCACCTCGGCAGGCAGCCAGAAGATTGAGAACAGGAGTCATCATAAGCACTTTCATAGCACTGCCTTTGTGGTCCCTGGTCCTCTCTCCACAACCGTCTAGGTTTGACTCCCTAGAATGACACAGGCGTTTGGTCCACACATTCACAGGGGCACTACTGTGCAGCGAAAGGACGTCTTAAGCAAACACCAATGTCCCAAATAATAAACATCAGGGTTTAGAACGCTAGGTGCAACCTGGCGTTGGAGAGGAGGGAAGAAAGATGGGAAGAAGGGAAGAAGATGGAGAGAAGGGAAGAAAGAGCTTCAAGCAGGTATCTCCCTGCACAAACCCCCAGTGCAGAGAACGTGTTGGGAAATGGAGCAGAAAAATTTTGACTGCAGGCGAAGGATGGAGCTGGTTGGGGGTATGGTTTGATAACCCCCCACAGGAGATCTCCAGGCTGAAGGAGCTCCCCTAGGAATCCAAAACACCCACCGTGTTCAGGAATGTGAAGGATACACCCCGAATGAGCAGTTGTCTTTGACCTTCTCCAGAGTCTATTAGTGCCAACTACAAGTCAGAATATTCTACTTGTGGTCTACTGTGGCAGCACCAAGACCCTAAACTCTCTTCATTGCTTCTTAAATTGACTTTAGGACCTGCTGCCAGAATGATGTTCTTCAGTCAGAAGGAGAGAAAATGCTTCCTCAAGAGGTTTATTGGAAGAACCGCCATGTTCCCACTTTTCCACCCTCCATCTCCCCTTCCTCATGGCTGAAGTGAGGTACAGCATTACTCTGAATTTACTCTGATTCAGCCTTGGGTATCCCCAGCCCCAAGTCATCAGGGTAAAAAAAATCTCCCATCAGGAGGGATTCTCTTCCCCCATGAGTTCTCGCCTGATTCTCAACAGCACTACAGAGATGTCCCCTATTCTTGGAACCTTTTTGCCTTCTTTTCCACCTGGCTTCACTTGAGAAGTCCTGCACCCATCCCAGAAGACATCTCAAGTGTGACTCAAGAATGTGTCCTGCCTGGAGAGCTGAAGCTCCTCCTGGGACGCACAGAAGCCACACTAGGTGCCCACCCCACCACCACCGCCAGCAATATTCATTAGTCATTCCCGGAGGAAGGGGAGTGCCCCCCTCCCAACCTCAGGAGCATTCCGCGACCACTCTGGGAGGCTCCCATCCAGGCTGGGATGACTTTGGATTCTTGAGTTGGTTTCTGCAGAAACGGGACTAACCAGAGCTCCCAACTACTGTACTGCGAAGAGGCGCGCTGCATTGTTGGGCATGCCCCCAAGCCTGGCCTGCTGCCCCATCCAAGCCTCCAGGTGCCTCCACGGGCGGAGAAGGATCCCCGGCTCCCCCGGAATGCCTGAAGCTGGTTTGCCCGAGACAGGCTGCGAGCGAGGAGACCACACCTCGGTCCAGCAAAGGCAGCTGGCAGCTACGCCGCTCGCCGGGCTAGTTCCCGGAGCTCTCTGCCCACCGAGCGCTGTGCCAGGACCTCGGCTTCCCCGGGGAAGAAGCTCCAGCTCCCCGGGGCTCTTCCCCATTCTGGCAGCATAGTCACCCGGTCGAGGCCAGTAGCTTCCCCGGTCCGAGGCTGAGCCCCGCTGGGTGGCTCCCAGATACCTCACATCCCTCCTCACCTGCTCCGCCCCCCTCGCCGCCCCAGTGACCCCTCCCCAAACGGCTGACCTCCAGCGCGCCCCAGCACCTTCCCCGCCAGCGGGGCGGGCTGTGGTCCGCACACCCCCGCTCCCACCTCTCCTCCACCTCCAGCCCCGCGCCCGCCTCGCCCCCAGCCCGCGGGGGAGGCTCGGCGCACCGGTCGGGTCCTGCGCCTCTCGATAAGTTGGCAGCATAGACGCCGCCGCCGCCTACCGTGGCGGCGTCCGCCTTCCCGGTTCCCCGGCGGCGTCGCCGCCACCCCTGCGGGCGGGTCGGGAGGGGCGCGCAGGGCGGGAGAAACTTTCTCCGCCTGAGGGAGTGGGTGCCCGGGAGCGGGTACTCACGCCGAGGTCAGCGCTCGGAGCCATCTTCGGGCTCTCTCAGCCCCACCGCCTGGGGGCGCCGGAGCGCGGGCGCTCGCTGCCGCCGCCTTCCAGCTCCCAGCCCCGGTCCCGGGCTGGCCTCGAGCCTCCCGCCCCGCCACCGCTCGCTCGCTTTATACAACTCCACTCGAGCGCGCCGGGGCTTATGTAAAGGCTGGCGGAGACCCGCAGCCAATGGCGCGGCGGCTGGAGCGGGGGGGCCCCGGACGGGGGGCGCCCGCGCGGCCAATCGCGGCGCGGGGAGTCCGGGCAGCCGGTGGGGGAGGGGACGCCTCCCCGCGCTGATTTAGGAGCGGGGATTGCGGTGGCAGCAGCCGGCAGCCGGGCCGGCCCGGCGCGGCGCGGCGCGGCGGGCGCTGGGGTGGGCGGCGGCGAGGGCGGGCGCCCCCCGCACCCCGCCTCGGCGTAGCGTAACCTTCAGAAGGCAGCGGCGCCTGGCGAGGAGGGGCGAGGCGAGGGCGCCTGGCTGGGCGCTGGGGGCCCCGGTCGGCGGGAAGCGGGGGTCCCTCGGGAAGAAGCGCCGAGAAGGAAGGCCAGGGGTTGGGGAGGGAGGCGAGCCCCGGGGTCCCGGGGACCCGCGGCCACCCCAGCGCGCGGGGCCGAGGGTGACGGCGCGAGCGGCGGCGCAGCCTTGCCTTTCCCCCCGCCGATAGCGATCTGGCGTCGCCGGGCCGGGCCGGAGCGGCCGCGCGAGGCGCGCTGATGGCGAGATTTCGCGCTGCGGAGCGAGCGCCGACCCGATCTTTATCCGGCCTGGGAACGTGTCCGAGGGCCTCCCGGGGACTGCTCAGTATGGAGAGCTGAGCTTCGCGACGGCCCCAGAGGGCGGGGAGCGGGCGAGCGCAGCTCGGAGAGCAAGCGCGGCGGCGGAGGCGGCGGCGGGCCGCGTCCCCTCCTCCTCTCTGGTCCCCGCCCGCCGCCAGTGCCCCCACCCCACCCCGCCGTGCTCCCGCCCCAGTAGCGCGGGGGCTGAGCTTAATCCGGGGTCTCCCAGCAGGCCCACCGGCTCTGATCTTTCCAGTCTCCCTTACCGCTCTGCTCACAGGTACTGCTAACCTCCTGCTCGACCCCCCCAGCCCGCCGCAGTGCCCGGGATGGTCTCGGCCTCCCCGGACCAGGGGCCACGCGGGCCAAGCTTGGGAAGAACGCGCTAGGTCAGCAGTGCCCAAAATACCCGTGTGCTGGGCAGGAAACGGACCTAGATCGATAACACTCTGAAGACAAGTCCTTTGTTTTGCGCCTAGAATAGAGCTTGGCACAGAGTAGGCGCTCAGTGAGGATTTACTAAATGAATTGTGAGACTTTACTCAGTCTTTGGGTTTCGGAAAGCTGGGGCACGCAACGGGCCCTGAAAGAGAAAGACCTGGGGATACGCTATCGGAAAAGGGAGCGAACTGGGACTTTTCCCATGACCCTCTCTCTGTTTCTGGGGACTTAACTCTTAAAAAGGATTCCAGTGGTTTTGTTGTTATTGTTGTTGTTATTTAAATGGAGGTCCCCTGCCAACTAGCCCTGGCCCCAGTTATCCTCAGATTTTGAGTAGAACTACCAAGCCTACTTTGGCCTGTTCTCAGGTCTCTGTGATCGTTCTCTAGAAAGAAATCGCTAAACATAGGCAATCTTTTTAACTTTGAGGCCCTGGAACTAGTTTAGGATCTTAATCCTTTGAGGGTTGTGGACCCTTTTGAGAATGTGGCAAAAACTATTGAATCCTTCCTCTAGAAAGAGATACAAACACATGTACCCCCCCACACACACACACATAGAAGCACATCTCCGAGAATCACCTCACGATCATTAGGGATCTCAGGTCTTTCCTGGGGCTGTGCCAAACGTCAGCCTATTTCTCTAGGGGGCCTAGAGTGGTGGCTTATAATCATTTCCCTTTGGGGGATCAAAAGAACCCTTTCAAAACTTTCAAGATTCTGATTAATGTTATGGGTTTGTTTCTTAGAAAAACGCTCGTGGTGTATTCATGTTGCCATGCAAAGTTAGGGGGTTCAAGGATCCTTAAAACTTCATCTAAGACCCAAATTAAGAACCTTCACTTAGCAGCAAATAGTTTGCCCTAAGGACACTCCTGATTCCCAGCTCTTTCCATAGGAAGTCCAGTCTGCCCTGCACCTTGCGACATCATTGCCCCCACCGTGTTCAGAGGGCATCTGAGTCATATGGTGACGGCCTTGGCACCTAAGGGGCCACCTCCACACTTGTTTCTGGATCTTGGTCCCCACCATCCTCTTCGCTTGGAGATAAGTTGCAGGTTGTCATGTTCTGTCTGATCAACGAGCATCCCTTAGCTAGAAACTCCAACTCAGGGAGATACCAAGTGACTGGTAATAACCGGTTTCACTCAATCCCAAGCACCTGAGCACACCTTTTTTGGTTTTTGTTCTCACCTCTCTCTGCCGGTGAAGCTGTGACCAGCAGGCCCAGCTGTGGAGGCTCACCTCACCTAAACCCAACAGATTTAGTAACCAGTGCAGTAATTATCAGCATTAGCCATCCAGATGTGACTAGGCTGTCTGCACAAAACAGCTCTGTAATGATGTCACACTTTCCTGCAGCTAGCCAAGGATGGGTGCAACACACCAGAGGTGCTGGGGAAGGACAGAGAAATGCAGGAAATGATGGAGACATTCTTTCCAGCAAGTTCTCCAGGGAATGCAATCTGGTTTCTGCACTTGAACTTGTGAGGGCTGAGCCAGCGGACCAGGTAGACCAGGTACTATAATTTCGAATTCCTCTAATGTCCTCCACATCCCTCACTCAGTTCATGGCTGTGTCCATGGAGAATCCAGCCCTGTCCTGCCTGTCTCAGTGTAGACATCTTGCCCTCACAAACTGCTCAGACACACCCTGCTTTCCTGGGACACAGGTACACTGTTAGGGACTGAATTTGCCCCTCCCCCAACCCCAATTCATATGTTGAAGCCTTGACTTCCAATGTGACTATATTTGGAGATAGAACCTTTAAGGAGGTAATTAAGGCTAAATGAGGTCACAGGGTAGAACCCTAATCCTTGGGATTGGTGTCCTTATAACAAAATAAAGAAACACCGGAGGCTTCCCTCTGCACGGGGACTGAAGAAAGGTCGTGTGAGGACACAGACAGAAGTGGCCATCTGTGAACCAAGGGAAAGGCTTTTGAGGAGACCAAACCTGCTGGCGCTTTGATCTGGGACTTCCAGCCTCCAGGTGTGAGAAAATGAATTTCTGTTGTCTAAGCCACCCTGTGTGGCATTTTGTTATGACCACATGAGCAGACTAAGATACATACATTTTCTTTCAACACACTCCTTACCGCTAGCCAGCCTGTTCAGCCCCCTCCCAATACTCTGAGTCCAGTTTTCTCCACTCTAGTCTCTCCATATCATCCTTCCACAAACCTTGTCCAGTCTTATCTGGGACACTTGCCTAAGATGTTTTCTCATCTTCTGACACCCAGACTAAGTGTCACCTCCCACACCACCTTCCCAAACTGCTCTGGCCAGTGAGCTTTGCCTCTTCTGCTCTGATGCTTGTTGGCAACGTCTTAGTACTCTATTATGCACGCTGCCCAGTTTTCTAATTTTTTCTTATGCATAAAACTTTGTCATCCTATCGGAATGGAAGCCCCTTTAAGTCCCGAGTTTGCACCTTACGCTTGACCACATCACAGATGCTGGCATGGCACTGGGCACGGCGTGAACACACAGTGTTTTCTGATTAATTTATTCCACGCTTACTTTAAAAGACACACTTACTTAAAAAAAAAATACCAGAAAGGTTATGTGGCGCTTCGTTTTCTAAAAGCTCAAGACATCTCCTGTGTGTCGTTTCAGTTACCTGAAAGCTTATTGGCAGGGGGGCTCTTGGGAACCAGGTGCCCTCTATAGTTCTGCCTCCGATGGGTTACACAAGTCACTTGGAATCATATCAAGTCAGCCCTTCTTTCTCCAGCTCAGAAGATTTCTATCCTTGCTTTCCTTGTCACCCTCACTGACCCACCTAGCTGTCTTCTCATTCTCTAGATGGAAAGAAAGGGCCAGGGAATCTCAGATCTTCGAGTCGCTTCTATTCGAACAGATCTGTTGCAAAAGAACAGAGAGATTACTCCAGCTGTTCAAGTCCTTATCTCAAGCCCTTGAGGCCAAAGGGGTTTTAAAATTCAGAAAGGTACCACACATTCTGAGACGTCCCCAGGGAGGTCTTGGACAGCATCTCTTACCGGGACCTGCCAGTATTTCTACAGCAAAAATATGAATGTTCTTACGAAGCAGGTGGGGGGATAAAGTAGCTTCACACCAGTTAGGTGAGGTTTTTTCACCAGATGACTTTTGGCACCAAACCCGCAGACAACACAAAACAAAAATGCGTCTCTTGACTTTCAGGGATTGGAGACCTTGGAATTGCAGATGAGGGACCGTGGAATTAGGCTGGGCCTTCCCCCAAAGAAATGGATGTGTGCGTGAGGGGGTGGGAAAGCAGCGGTAGTAAAATAGGAGAAACCATAACCTGTGCAAGAAGTGGGGAGTGTGAGGGAGAGTGAGGAGAGAGCCCCTTCTCAAGCCAACCTGGACGGCTCTGCGTCCCTTTCTTCTAAGGAACACGTATTTATCGGATGGCTGGTGAGTTCCAGATGCACTGGTGTTAACGGTGGCTTAAAAGTGACAGATGCACAGAAGGGACCCAGGAGGGGCGGCAAGTAGGGGTGGAGGTGCAGAAGCTCTTGTAGAAAGTCACAAACCACGGTGGGCTTCCAGCTGGCCAGAGAGAGCTAATTCAGAACAGTGTAGAGTGAGAGGGCCTGCTACAGGAAACTTCTCCAGGCAGAGAGAGGGCAGACCTGGGAAGGGGGACCAGAAAAAGGCGAACATTATGGAATCCTAAAAACCTGGTTAGAAAGGTCAGGGTCTTTTTTAGGCTGGGGGGAGCCTGGGATTGACATTGTAGCAGACAATCGACAATCGTGTGATTCTGTACCTAGGTGGCTTGGGTGCTTTAAAGTTTTCCCACACTGTAGTGGGGTGGCTTTTCAATCTGAGGGCCCAGCTGAGAGTATGACACGGGGACAAAGCAAGGCCACGGTGAACCCCTGAGTGTACAGCTCTCTATCCCTGCTTGACATGCCCAGTCATTAATACCTTTCATGTCCAGGGGGTTCCCTGGGTTCCCTGGAGCCCAAGGTCAGCAGTAGAAAGGCAGTAGGAAGGCTTCACCTTGAATCTTAAGGCTAGCCTTGTGGCTGACATTGGTCCTGCTTTGCCTTTGCTCCAGGTCCTAATACCTGCTCTTACCTTTATCTTCTGACCGAGCTCTGTCTGGTACTCCCAGCTCCAACAAGTGGGTCTCTATCCCATTCTGCCCTCTTGGTACCCAACCCCACAACCCAGGTTTTTGAGGACTAGGATTTTGGGGTCCAGATACTCTATTTCTCTCCCTGTGGCCGAGTCTTTACTACCTGCTGCCTCATATCCCTGATATCAGCTGCCTTCTTGAGCCTCTGCCCACCCCCTCATGCCAGCTTCCCTTGACAATGCCCTTAACCTGGCCTCACTTCCTCCTCCTATCGGCTGCCAAGACCTCCCAAGATGTTGGCCCTGTCTTGGTGGGTAGGTCTTGATCCAGGTTCCAACCACTCCTGGCCTGGCATGGCCAGCTGCCAACTCAGCCAGGTTTCTGACAGACATGAACTCATGGTCATGCCTTAAAGAAGAAAAATAAAATGGCCTTGAGCCGGTGGGGAGTAGAAGCAGGCATTTTTAGCAGCAAGAGCCAGAGAGCTTCTGGGCCAGGGGTGCCCGGCTAGTTCCATCCCAAAGGAAGAGAGAAATGGGTGAAAAGTGAACAGGAGAGGAAGCAGTAAATAAAAGGAGGGAAAAAAATCAGGAGGAGAGAGAAAGGGAAGGAAGGATCTTGGGAGAGGAAGCAAAGGATGGAGGAGAATGTTTCTAGTCTGTTCTGAATGTGTAAACTGAACATGAAGATCTTGTCATCCACAAAGAGTCAAGTATTGACACAAAAGAAGATGGAAAGGGTAATTTTGTGGGAAGAGAGGGAGATCAAGAGGGAGGGAGGAGCCATGGGGGAAAGAAGGGGAGGAGGGAGGAGCCAGACCATTCAGAGAGGAAGTGGGTAGGATAGAGGAACGGGTGGACAAGAATGGGCGGCACCTGGGAAAAAGGAATCCATGTCTGAAAAGTGCGAGGGGCATTATTTCTAATTACTCCGTTGTGATTGAATTAACCAGTTTTGGTATTTTTTCTTTTCTTTCTTTCTTTTTCTTTTTCTTTTTTTTTTTTTTTTTGAGTACTCCCCTCCTCCACTGCTCTCTCTGCACCTCTTGGTTCTTTCCTGATTCATCCAAAAACTTTATCCTGATCCTGACACCCCATTCCAAGAAAGGTAGAATGGATTTCTCACAGGTTCAGTTTCAGGGTCTGGAGATATTATTATGAACTGCCAGATGCGCGGGTCAAATGAGGACAATAAAAACGATTATAAGGCTTTTGTAGGGAACGCTAGAAAGAACGTAGGCACACCACTTAGCAGAGCGCCTGGTACATAGTGAGCGTCCCAGAAATGGTGACTGCTGTCATTCTTTTTCCTCCAGTCTCTGTGCACAACCTGCCCCCTCCACCTGCCTGCCCTTCCTTTGAAATGCCACTCACATTCATCTCTTTCTCTTCACACCCAGACCTCCAGCACCTCACTTCTGTATTCCCACAGTAGCAGATCTGGAGGTACCCCTGACTTCATACCCTCCCCACCCGATCTTTAGTAATGCTTTCAGTTTGTGCAGAACTTTACAGAATACATAAATTTTTAAAAAGTACTCCTTGACACTGCGTGGTAGACACAAATGATGACTCAAAGGGGTGAGTGGCCCGTCCGACCTGGAAGAGAGACAGAGCTGGAATGCCAGTATAAGCGTCTTGGACATGGCCTACCGTCCACGGAGTCAAGGAAGTCGTTGCTTCTTTCGCAGGGATCTGGCTTTATATTTCCTTTAAACATCTTCAGGGTCTGGCCCATAAGAGGCCCTCAACCAGCCTCAGATGCGTCACTCTTTCCAGGGACCCCGAGAGGCGCAGGGTCACCCTTGGCTCAGCCCCACCCCTGTGCTGGAAGGGACCACTTCAGTATCGCTCCACTCACACCTCAGAGGCAAGGGCCCAGCCCTGACCCAGGGCGACGCACATGGTGGCTGAAGGCTGACCAGAAGCAGAGCCAACATTCCCCACGCTGGTGAGCGGGAAGAAAATCGTGAGGAATTAAGTGTAGCTCAAAGTAGCAGAGACTAAAAGCCACTCCATGCTCATTGCAAGAGAAAGGAATTGAGATTTCATGAAAAGAAGGCTTTCTTCTCCGGGAGAGCTGCGAGATGTTAGAACCAGATTCCTGCAGAGGTTGTGGAAATGGCTCCCCTGGAGGTCTTTAAGAGCTGGAGCGCAATTCGCTCTCCAGCGAGGTGGCTACAACAGCTGCGTGTAAGCATGGGGCACGGGCAGCGGGGAGCTTTCGGACCTCTCAGGAGGCCCAGGAACCTCAAAGGCAGAGCCGGGGTCTGGGGCAGGGAGGGAGAGGGCAGGCCTCAGGGAGGCAGGGGGCCAGAGGCTCAGGCAGCAGAAGCAGCAGTAACGACATGGAGTTCTGAGTGGAGAGCCCCGCAGGCTGGCTGTTGTCTGATCCGTCCAATTAATGCTGGCTGGGGCCGCTGAGCCCTGCTGCTGGGGGCGGGGGTGGGGGGGCTCATTCCAGACCCTCAAGAGCCGATTGGACCCAACCAGACAAAGGCCAAGTTTTCTAACAAAGTAAGTCAGGGTGCTGAGGCTGGCCCCCTGCAATATGAAATGCACATAATGAAACCTGGAGAGAGTTCTTTCACTGGGCTCCTTAAACAGGGGTGTCTGGGGAGGATTCCAGGACCACAAATTCCCCCCGGTAAAAGCACCCCATCTTCCTGGAGGACTCATTTTTACTGGAAGGTGTGCAGGGGCAGGGGGCCAGAGGATATGTGGTAGGCAGTTTAGGTGGTAAGAAATGGAAAATACACTTTTCATTTTGATAAATCTGGAGAGATCACGGAGAGGAATGCCAAATTGTGTGTGCATCTTTTAGACAAAAGACCTTCCAGACTCCCTGTTGGGTAAGATCTGCCCCCCAACCCCTGACCCTGACCCCTGGGGTGGGGGTGGGGGATAAGGCTTTCTTCTGCATTGAGACTCCCTTGGCAGTCCAGTGTGGCCCCGGGCGCTGTAGTATTTAGGAAGCCTGTTCTCAAGCTCTGCCTTATCGGGATAGCCGACATGCATTTAAGCACATTCTGTGGGCCCGGCACTATGCCCTCCATGACAAAGAAGTGGGTATTTATATTTTCCCTGTTGTGGAGTTGAGGAAACAGGCCCAGAGAGAGGGAGTGATCCCTCCCCCTCAACAGGATTCTCATATGGCAAAAGAGGCTTAGGAGTGTGGGTGCTCTTTTTTGGTATGTCAGGCCTCTTCCATTTTTCCCTCAGCCCTTCCCCCGTCCCTCTGCCATCGTCCCCCACCTGTTCCCTATCAAGAGCAATCACACAGCATTGCTGCCACATGACGCCTCCTAAGAGCCTTCCAGGCAGGAGGGACAGGTCCAGGGCAAACGGCGAGCCCAGGAAATCCAGCTGGTGGCTGTACCTTTTCTCCTGCCTGTGACAGTGGCGTGCTCTGCACATGTTTACAGATAAGGACATGAGCACAGAGACACCAACAGCCCCAGGTCACGGGCAGAACATCCAATTCCGAAGCTGGGCTGGAGGAGTTCCGGCTCAGTGCGTAGCCCAGGGGCTTCTGGGAAGTGACCAGTTCACGGCACAGTGCAGGATGGATGGGTCTCTGCCAGCACTTATTCAGGGCTTGTTAGGCATGGGCTCTGTGTTAGGCCAGTGGGGGAACAAAGATGAATGAGTCCTTTTCTGCCTTCAAGGAGCTTACAATACAGCAGGGAATTGATGCCGAACTCATGCGGAAAGGGATAGGGAATAAGAACAGGCTGCGAAGATGTGGCCAGCAGGTGCCCCTCCTCCTTCATCAACTGTAGGGCAGGAGAGGTTTCCCTGGAACGGTTACTGGCCACCTTCCCTACCCCTCTCTACGTGGAAATCTCCCCTCTCTCCTCTCACTCACAGTCTCCCACTTACCATCTCCCGGGAGCTCATTGTCTGTCACATGTTCTCCAGCAGCCACTGCAACCGAAGCCACTGTGGCCTGTGTTCAGAAGCTGATCTACCTATATAGAGCTTTGCAAGTGATAACAGCACACAAGGGGCCGCACCACTCACATGTTCTGGGTGCTGTTCACACGCGTTTACTGCTCTAGTCATCCCTATGAGCCTGTGAGTCCAATTCTTATGCCCATTTTACAGATGAAAAAGCTGAGATTAAGTAAACAGCAGGCAGAAGGCAAATCTAGGACAGACACTCGGGTACATTTTAGAGAGTCGTTCCACACACAGCACCTCACTTGGGCATCCTGATGACACCGTGGTCAAGGTAGATAGGGACGTTGGGACCCAGAATGAGCTGATCTGCAGATGAAGTAGAGACTAGAATCAAGATGTGACTCTCAGCCTGGTGTTCTTTCCATTACATATTGTTGCTGAAATCAGAAAACATTCTGTGTACATTTCCAGGAAACCTGTGCCCAGCCAGGCTTTGCCTCCAAAGGGTCTTTGCCCTTTCCTGATGGTGCAAAGAGTCAGGACCAGGCACTGGTGAAATCGGAAAACTTGACAGACTGCCCTCTGGTGGTATCCTGAGTGCTGGAGGCTGAAAAGGGCTCAGGCCTTCAGAGGTGACCTTGAGGGTCCCCGATAACAAGTCCGCAGTAGTAGAAGTTGGAACTTACTGACTGCCGATTGTATGCCAGGGGCTCTGCAAAGCATGGGCAACGCCTTCTGTCACTTCTTCCTCCCATTAGCCACGTGAGGTTGGTCCTATTGACAATCACCCCCATTTCAAAGATGCAGAAGCTGAGGCTCAGAGGTTAATAACCCACTCAAGGTCCTGCTGGTAAATCCGAAAGCTGGTATTCAAATCCAGCTCTGTCTGACCTCAGGGACCGCTTCACCTACCCATTCCTTGTCCTTCTTCCCCTGCCTTAGACCATCAGGCCACTGCCTACTTCTCCTATCTCATACCACAGCCCCTGCTCACTGAGCTGCAGCCACTCTGACCTTCTATCCCTTCTTTTAGATCATCCTCGCACTGGTCCTTTGCACGTGCTGTGCCCTCTGCATGGAATGTCCTCTCCGGTTTACCCATCACTTATGACTGATCATACAGGTCTCAACTCATCATTGAGGTCACTTCCTCAAAGAAGCCCACTGGACCATCTAGCCAAGGCGCCCCCAGGTAAGCCCAGTTCCTCACCGTCCATTGATTTCCCACAGTGCCTTCTCAGGACGAGGCACTCTTTCAGATGATCTGAGAGTTGATTTGTCGTATGCTTCTTTGTTGTCTGTATTCCCTCCTGGGCATGTCAGCTCCAAGAAGGCAGGCACCACTGCATCCCCAGTGCTTAATACAGGGCTCGCAAAATAGTTCCTCCACAAATATTTGCTGGATGAATCCTTGGAGGTGGCAGGAGAGAAAAGGCCCTTTGACCAGGATGTTATGCATTTAACTCAGAGGCCTTCTCCCTTCTCCTGCGGTTTCCTGTCATCCCTGCCTCCTTCCTCTTTGGCCCCGCCCCCTATATATGCAGGAGCAGAAGTGAACTGAGGCCAGAGCTAGGACTTGGTTAAATTTGATGAGCAGAAAAATATTAGGTGCAGTAAAAACAAGATGGCTTGCATTTCTGGTCCTCAGTATTTGATATAGTTGAAGCGTCTGGTTTTTTTGGGTAGTGGTTGTTGTTAATTCTTGTAATTAGCTTGTATCTTATAGATATTGCCCTTGGTCATTTAAAAAGCGGCTTAATTGGTCATTCAGTCTTGGAACCTCTTCTGTTCTCCAACTTTATTACTTCCTCCACCGCAGTCAGAACCTGGAAAGGTAGATTAGCATCTCAGGATTATAAACTGCCTGTTCTCACTCACCCACATTTGGACGTGCTCCAGAAAACAGGCTCTGGTTTGTGAATTTGAATTTAGAATCCTGGCACTTGTAAGGAGGAGCGCAGACCCGGGCACAATTCTTAGAGTCTGCTGGAAATCTGAGCAGAGTACAGATGCTTACCCAGATGAATTTCTACCCAAAGATGTGAGTGGCCTCGGAAAGGAAAAACCACCATGGCTAATGGTCGTTAGAGCTTCCTTGATGTAATTTCAGAGAAGGAGGAGAGCCACAAACCAGGTTAAATGAAACCAGGAGGCTTGAGCTCTGAGCCGACAGCCCCACAACAGTGATGTGATGGCAAAGCCGTAGTGGATGTGAGTGTGGACTGGGAGGGGGCCTCCTGACCTCTCATCTGGACCTGCCTCTGTCTCGCCCACTGTCCTTCCTTAATCAGAAAGATAAGACAGAGCTCTGGCTGGTCTTTCAGATTCCCCGTGGCTACGACGTTCTAGTCCTTTATAGGGTAGGGGGAGCAAGAGAAAGGGTTGGCAGGAAAGGAAGCCAATGTTGACCCAATTCTTTCTCTCATCGGGCACTGAATGGATTGGTGGCGTCAGGTCCTCACTGTCTCTATTTTGCAATGGGAAGAAACAAAAAGAGGAAGGTAAGTGACATGCCTAAAGTCACATAGCGGGAACATGATGTGCTTCACCACAAGGCATCTGACACTGACACACCTTCTCCACATGATGCTCCAGAGTATTTAATTCCTAGGAGTGGTCCTCACCTCCAGAGAAGCAGTGCTCTGGTTCGCACAGTGACCGGGGGATGGGGGAGCACAGCTGGGCTTGTCAGATTTCTTGTTTTTTTTTTCAACGCCGTTTTCTGGCTCCTAATTAGGCAGCCGAGGGGTGAAAAGCTAACGTGGATGTAAGTAATGAGCAGCAGACCTTGTGTCACAGGCCGACCCTGGATACAGGACCCAGAATGATTCTGTAATTACACCAACCAGTGTTTATCGAGGGTCTCCGATGTGCCGGGCTTTGACAGCCCCCGGAGCAGCGAAGGTCTCACTCTGCACTAGGCAGACGGATGGACAATGAGGGGAGTCCGATGATTTTCTACTTTGCTGGTTGAGGAGATCAGGCCTCAGTTTCTGAGAGCTAAAGCAAGGACCTCAGGATTGTTTCTGCTTCTAGATGATGGAGGAGGAAACTCACCAGGAAAGCAAAGGAGCTGCATTTTCTGAATGAGAAATCGGGGCACGTGGTCTGATGTGTTGACTGGTCATGGAGCAGGGTCTTGGAAAAATTCAGGAACAGCTGTTGTCACCATGGTTCTCAGCAAAGTCCCCTACCTTTCGGTGTGCCCTCTGCTCCATGTCCCTCCCCCCCCACACCTCTCTGGCGGCCCTCCCACAAAGACTGATCACTCTGGCTTCCCTCCTCCAAAGAATCCTATGCTCTAGAATCATCACTTCTTTTACTTATTTATTTATTTTAAAATTTATTTATTTATTTATTTCAGAGAGAGAGAGAGCACACATGAGTGGGAGGTGGGGAGGGGAGGGTGGGAGGGACAGAGGGAGAGGAAGAAGCAGACTGTCTGCTGAGCAGGCCCTATCCCAGGACCCTGGGATCATGATCTGAGCCAAAGACAGACATTTAACCAACTGAGCCACCCAGGTATAATTCTAATACAACTTATTTTAATATACAACCAAATCAACCATTCTTGGGCTGAACAACCACCACCATATTGGGGGGGGGCTAAAAGAAAATGATTGGTATAATTCATACTAAGATGTGAGTGACTAATAAGTCACCCATTGCCAGCAGATGTTTATCCTTTTATTTATTTATTTTTAAAACTTTAAAAAATATTTTATTTATTTATTTGACAGAGAGAGGTACAGAGAGAGAGAAGGAACACAAGCAGGATAAGTGGGAGAGGGAGAAGAATGCTTCCCACTGAGCAGGGAGCCTGATGCAGGGCTCGATCCCAGGACCCTGGAATCAGGACCTGAGCCGAAGGCAGACACTTAATGACTGAACCACCCAGGCGCCCCAAGATGTTTGTCCTTCTAAAGAGAAGCTAGTTTATTCACCAGATGTCTCTCCCTACTGGGATCCTATCTGCCTGGTACTCCAGGCTCTGTGGGGGCAGGATCATGGTGGGGGGTAGGTGGAGAGAGAGACTACCCTTCCCAAGGGGCTATTTTCTGAACAAAGATGTGTTTGTCTCCTCTTTCTGACCTCTGAATAGAGTGCAGCAGCACAGGGAGAGCTCTTGGAAAATCTAAAAGCTGCCATTGGCGTTGTTTCATCTTTTTAGACCTTTTCTTCGGTGAGAAACCATTTTAATAAGGCTGTAATTTTGTTATGAAATTTTGTAATTAAATATCCTTAAAAGAAATGAGGTTGCAGGTCCCTATCTCCCAATTTATCATAGACTTAATGCCCCAAGGTACACAGTGTTTAATCAAGAATGTATCCCCGTTGAAACTCCATGTAGGCCTTAGAGATAGGAGGGGCTCTGAATTTATCATGAAGGTTGCTTTCTGTTCTTGAGATGCTATTCTGTTTACCAAGTTGCGGAATACAGGGTGGCTTCTTAGTGAGAAATAACAGGCTGTCGCTCAGGCCTGCACTTATCCCTGTCCCACGTGCCTCTCATCCTCAGAGGTAAATCTATATCCATCAGCTCTCCGTAGAGTAAAGGTTCAGAATGGGCTTCATCTTTTAAGGGGCAGACGCGCTCCCCCTGCTGGCTAAGGCCACCCACTACACCTGTGTGCTGCAAAATCACACGACTTGGGACTTCGTTCAAACCACAGAAGGAGCACCTACTCTGTGCCAGGTGTCGTGGAAGGGATATAAAAAGGAGAAGGACCAGGCCCCTGTCCTCAAAGAGCTTAGAATCTTGTCAGAGAGACAAAATGTGCCTATATATTATACATAACACAATGTAACATCTAATTGCAGTATCACAGAAAAGCAAGAAATTACCTCTGTCTACAGAGATAAGGGAGGCTCCAAAGTGGTGATGAGCGTCTTACCTGCATCTTGAGAAAGCGGCTGGATTTCAGGAAGTGAAGAGGGAGAGACTGGCCAGTGTAAGGAGTCCTAGAAGGCTAGGGATGAAAGAGACCTAAGGACTCATATACGTCAATTTCCTCCTTTATAAGACAGGGAGGAGGAGCTCAGAGAGGCCACATGCCCTAGACCTAAGAGACGTGCCCTAGAACAGAGATGGGAATCCACTTCTTCTCCCTCCAACTCCAGGCTCACCAAGAATTCCAGGCGGCGGGAGGAATGCAAGAGGGGGCTGGCAAGTGCCGGATATGTCAGGGAAATGGAGAAAGGAGTCTGAGTCGCCACCACAAGAAATCCAATCCCATTTACTGAGGAAGTCAAATGGTCTGGTTAATTTAATTTCCTAATTAGAAGGAAGTTCAGCAGAAAGGCTGCATTGTTAGAAATGCTAATTTTTAAAAAAACTTCCTAAAATGTTTTATTTTACTTTACTGTCTTAGCAAGTGAAATAAAGGTAACGGATCATCCATTGATAATTATGGATTGTTCAGTCCCTCACAATATTTTAGATGTAGATAGCCTGCGAGCTGTTATGTATAGATCCGTGGAGGGCTTTTTAAAATTCTTTAAAAGCAATATCCTTGCTTGCCATTTGTCTCCTCCTCATCAGCCATCGTATGTAGATTTCTTTATCAGGGTGGGAAAATTGAGTACAGAAAAAGTGTGATGAGGTGGGGTGCTGTCTGATTTTTCTCTGACTAATTGAGGTTTTTGCTGGGTTTTTAAGGTGGTCCCTCCTGAGCTCCCCTCCACAGCTCTGCCCTCGCCTTTGCAGGGCTGCGCTGAGCAGTGGGCTTTCCGTGAGGAGCCCCCCCAGAATTCCTGCGTGTGCTTTGGAAAGGAGCATGTGGGACATTCCACTGAGGATACTGGCTGGCTTCTACTCAAACTCTCCCCTTTGGGACACCCCTCAAAAGCTATGAGTAGTGGTCTTGTCTAAATAGGGACCCTGTGGGATTTGGCTCCAGCCTGGATGTGGCCCCCAGCCTCCCAGATGGTGCTCAAATAATCGCCCTCTGTGCTTCCAGCCTATGTTACACCAGCACTGAGCTGTACAACCAGGGCGTCTGGGTGGCTCAGTCGGTTAAGCATCTGCCTGCAGCTCAGGTCATGATCTCAGGGTCCTGGGATTGAGCTCAGTCGGGCTTAGCAGGGAGTTCGCTTCTCCCTCTCCCTCTGCCCCTTCCCCTCCTTCCACTCATGCTCTCTCTCTCTCAAATAAACAAATACAATCTGCAAAAAAAAAAAAGAAAAGAAAAGAAAAAGAAAAAGAAAAGAATTGGTCTGTACAACCAATCAAATAGTTGATAGATTCGCACTTCCTGGTTGGGTTATAAAAAGGCTTACAGCTTCCGTCTTGGCAAGTCTTTTTCTGTCTCCGATCCCTTGCTCTGGGGGAAGCCAGCAGCTATGGCATGAGCAGCTCTGTGGAGGGCTCCACCAGGCAAGGCACTGAGGCCTCTAGCCAACGGCCATGTGAGTGAACCCAGCAGCAGAGCCTTCTGCCTCATCAGGCCTTCAGATGACTGCTGCTCTGGTCTATATCTTGACCGTAACCTTATGAGAGAGCCAGAGCCAGAACTATTTAGATTCCTGACCCTCAGAAACTGTGTGAGATGATAAATATCTGTTGTTTTACCTTGCTGAAATTTAGGCTAATTTATTACATGACAGCAGATAACTTATACACCAAGCTTGTGACCTGCCTGGCCTGGGGAACTCAGGCACTGCTCACTTGGCTCCATCCAAGTAGCCAGAGGTCGTCTGGATATTCTGGAATCTTAAATCCAGAAGGGGACTTGGAGATGAGCTAGTCTATTCCCTCACTTTCCAGATGGGAAAAGAAGGGCCAGCCAGGAAGACACTTTGTGTGGAGCCAAGCTGAGGCCAAAACTTGGATCTCCTAATTTGGGGGTTCAGTCTTTTCTCTGCATAGTCCCATTCCCAGGACCTAGTCAACTTCCCTGTTCACTGTTTCATCTACCAAATATCTATTATGGGCTAGGGGCTGTGTTAGGCCCTGGGGCCTTGTAGGGACTCATGGCATATGTCAAAGTTTCTATTTGAATAACATGTAATTATGATAATGGGTACATGGTGAATGAATGAATGAATGCATGAAAAAGACTGGAGTACAATCAGGAGACTCGTGTGCTAGTCCTCTCTTTGCTGCAAATGTCCTGGGTTTCCTTTATCGTTCTCTGTAAAGGAAGGTTCCAGACTGGTGTGCAGTACAAAGACTTAGATTAATACATAGAGTCTTAGACTTTTAGAACTAGACAGGATTTTGGCAGGCAAGTGATGCTGAAATTTTACAATGATAGTGTGTCCCTTTGAAAACGGAAGAGTTTAGGGGGGGCCCTTAAGCCACAGGCACAAATCTTACTGCATACAAATTCTTTGTATTTGTATGGGGATTCTTTGAACATTTGAAGTCCATCTGTGGACCTTCTAGCAACCCATAAGCCAAGCATCCCTGATCCGATCTAACCCCCTGTTATTTTAGGTGAGCAAACAGAGACCCAGAAAAGTAAAGGATGTGCCCCATATCACACAGCAATTCAGTAGCAAAGCCCATGCTCAAACTCCAGTGTTCTCTCCACACAGGACCCTGACTTATGGGAAGCAGACAGGTCATGAGGAAAGTATAGAAGAACTTTAGGAAATCACACACATGTATTTATTTTCTGTTAATACCTCTTGGGGACAGGCAGAATGGCTTAAAAGATCAACTCTGTCTCTAGCATTAGGCTAAAAGGCATCAACGGATGCTTCTTAAAACTGTGCCGTTGGAAAGTACTGAAGCCTGGACTGGCAGATGTGGGGAGCGTGGAGGGTGGGGGACGTGGGGCAAAGTCTTGTGGCGTGGGTGCTCAGAAGTGAAGCCCCAGGGACAGTCAGCTTCGCCCTGCCTGCTGACTTGTCCCAGGTGCTGAGGGGCACCTTGTAGGGGAACAGAGACCTGTTACACAGGACCTCATTTCCCCTCCCTCTCACGCTAATAAGTAGCTCATCGTCGCATCAAAGAGCAGGGGCTCTGGTGCTAGCCTGCCTGGGTGCAGAGTCCTGTTTTGCTACTCTTTGCACTGTGCCATCTTGGGCTACTGGCTAACCTTTCCTTCTGATCTGTAAAATGGGACCATCACAGCCCTTACCCCACAGGCTTGTCATGAGGCCCAGGGAGTCTCTTTGGTAAAATGCTTAGAACAGAGCCCAGCATGTAAGAAGTGCCAGGTAAACGTGTGATAAGTAAGGACATAAAATCCATACTTCTCTGGGCATCAGTTTTCTCTGTGGGGTTTTTCAGAACAGAGGCCACTAAACTTTAAAAAAGGGCCACGTTAGAAAAATCAGCTTCATCATGGTACAGATCACCTACAATGACATGTGTGTGTTGTAAGCTTACATTGAGATGGGTGAGCTTTGTCATGTTTATGTCCTTGTGTGACCACCACGTAATTGGATGTAGAACGTTTCTATCCCCCTCAACCCAGTAGATCTCCCTTTACCCCCAGACCCAGATGACTGCGATCTTTGCCCCCAAACATTATGATGATGCATCTCTATCAGTAAGCAGGTGTCAAGCTGCCAAAATACACGTACATCTCCCAGTATATGGATGCATTTACTTGTGTATCACATGGCTTGTTATCAGCATGTATTATACACACTAGGAAAGCTTACTTTCTCTTCGATTTTTACTGTTATTTTTTAAAAAGGTTTATTTATTTGAGAGAGAGAGAGCAGGGGGCGGGGCAGAGGGAGAGAGAAGCCTCAAGCAGACCCCCCCACCGAGTGTGGACCCCGACTCGCGGCTGGATCCCAGGACCCTGAGATCATGACCTGAGCCGAACAAGAGCTGGGTGCTCAACCGACTGAGTCACCCAGGCGCCTCACTTTCTGTTTTATTTTTTAGGTTAAGAAAGAATGAGAGGGGTGTCTGGGTGGCTCAGTGGGTTAAAGTCTCTGCCTTTGGCTCAGGTCATGATCTCAGAGTCTTGGGATCGAGCCCCACATCAGGCTCTCTGCTCAGCGGGGAGCCTGCTTCCCCACCCCCTCTCTCTGCCTGTCTCTCTGTCTACTTGTGATCTCTGTCTGTCAAACAAATTAATAAAATCTTTAAAAAAAAAAAAGGTGTTCTCTTAAAAAATTTTTTTGAAAAAAGAAAGAATGAGAGAAATTATGAAGCAAATGTACAAAATGTAAACAATTAGTGAATCTGGGTAAAGGGATATGAGGTTTTTTTTTTACAAATCTCTTGAGACCTTTCTGTAAATTTGGTATTATATCAAAATAAAAAAGTGATAACAAACAAAATAAACTCAGTAGCAGTAGACAGAGGCACTGTGTGGCGTGTGAAGGGCGGGTCTTCCTCAGAACCCCCTGGAGAGTTTACTGAGGCTGCTGGAGCCCGGGGCCTCGCCTGGCTGGAAGGAACCCAACACTCCAAGGTTGAGGCCTCGGGCGCCTGCCTGGCACGTAGTGAGGAAGCCAGGCTCCTCGGGGTTATGGGGTCTTTGGCACAAGAGGGCGCCTCCAGCCGGCCGAGTCTACACCGGCCTTTGGGGTAAAATGGCCAAACCTGAGTTTGGCGGACAGAGAGCTGGCTCAGATTGTCAGGGCAGATGTGTCTGCGAAGATGCTCTGTATCCATAGAGTCCTGTATGTGTCTGAGGGCTTAGAGCACCCACAGCCCATAGGAACAAGGCAGCTTATAAGTGCGTAAGTGTAGGATTATTATATAAATGTAATACAAAGCAGCCGTTGGTGATCACACCACCATGATCTCTTCAGCCATCACTGTAGAGGTCTGCTCAGGCTGCCCAAGGAACATTCCACAGACTGGGGGACTTAAGCCATAGAAATTTATTTCTGGCATTCTGGAGGCTGGGAAGTCCAAGAGCAAGGTTCTGGCTGCCTTGGTTTCTGGCTTGTAGATGGTGACCTTCTGGCTGTGTTCTCACAAGGCCTTCATCTGAGCACATATCGGGAGCGGGTGGCTCTGGTCTCTTTCTCCTTTTATAAGCACGCCAGTCCCATCAGTTTGGGATCTCACTCTTATGACCGCACTCAACCTTAATGGCTTCCAAATACAGTCACACTGGGGTTTAGGGCTTTGATGCATGCATTTTGGGAGGGACCGTCTACTATCCATCATGAGTACTACCACGATAGCCATGACGAGGTAACCCGTCCCTCCTGTTCACAGCTTTGGTCAAATCTGTCTGTCCCCTCTTGGGACAGCTTCCAAGCCCCCTACAAGGCATTCTCTGGTCTTTGTTCCTTTCTACTGCCTTGTCCCCTTTCTTTTGGTTCTTAGCTTGTTGCTGCTGCCTAAGAGTGTTCTATGTCTTTGCACATGCTTTCCCTCTGCTGCTTGCCTCAGTCAAGGGAAACTTAGCTTTTATAGAAGCTGGATCTACAAGTCCGGAAAAGGAATTCTCTAGAATCTCTCATACTGGCAGCCTATTTCCCTTAAATCACCCCAGCCTCCCCCTTCTCTGACTGTCATGACGATGGCCATCTCCACGTCCTGCAGCCCACTGGCTACGGGAAGGGGTTCACAGGGAACTCACAAAGGCTAATGAAGCTCCCGGTCCTCCTGGAGGTCGCCGTCACCCCGAGTCGAGTCGTGCCCCAGAGCCCTGTGCTGGCCTCTTCCTGTCGCCGGGACATCATTAGAAATGTTAATTATTAATTATCACTAAAAGCCCTTTTTGCTGCATTGCTGTTCTCAATTGCTCTCACTATCTCTCTTGTCCCCCCTTTCTCACTGTAACTGGATCCTGGTTCCTGGGTCTCCTGTTTTTCTTTTAGTCCTTTTCCTCTGATCACCTCTCACCTGCAGGCTGGTGAGTTGGGGTGTCCTGGGGCAAGGGGCAGCCAGGGAGAGGTGACTGAGCACATCCTTTGACTGTGTCATTCTGACCAGAGTACCCACTTCCTTCTTTCAATGCGTGGAGGACTCAAGGACAGGGACACTGGGCAGAACCTGGGGAAGAATTGGGTTCTGAAGTTTGAAGTATTTTTGATGAATCTGAGAAACTCCCACTTCTTTCTTCCCCTCTGTCTGTTCAGCTTAGGTGCCAAGGCCCAGGGTTGTTGGCAAATTGGGATCCACCTAAAGAGAAATAATCTCAAGGAATCCCTGGGGGGATCTCTCCACCAAAAATGTCCCTGTCACCCTGTCATGGTGCTACACTTCTATCCCCGGAGGTAGCTTGGTGAAGGGAGAGATTGATGGGGAAATGAGGTGGTAAGCTCAAGGTCCAGAGTTGTCACTACCTGACCTAAGAGCGTGGGGCACCTCCTTTTACTTTGGGCCATATTGTTTAGTGAAAAGAACAGGATTTTGCCATCAGGAGACTTGGGTTGGAATCCCTGTTCTGCCGCATACATGCTGTGTGACCTCAGAAAAGTTAAGTGACTCCTCTGATCCTCATTATTAAAACATGGCAATGATCTCTTCGTCTCTGGGTTACTGGAGGAATTTAATGAGATCATGACCTCTAGTTCTGAGCCTGCCATATTGAGGTGCTTAATAAATGTGCATGTCTTATGTATTAAGAACAGATGAAAACTCTTGCCCTTCCTATGGGACAGAGCTGAGAGGGTTGAGTTTCTGAGCATCTGCTCTGTGCTGGCCACTCTCCTATATGCTCTATACATATTAACTCATTTATTCCTCATAACAACTGTCACAAAGATACTATTGGTATTATCATTACTTAGGAGGGAGGCAAGTCAAATAAGGAAAAGTTACACAACTTGCCTGAGCTCATGTGCTAACAAAGCAAAAAGCTAGGAAGCCCTTAGAACAGTTTAGGGATGACAGCTGTGTAGTCCAATAATGTAGCCATTTACCAGATAGTGTCACTGAGCTCTTGATACATGGCTAGTCTGAGCTGAGGTGTACTTTAATTGTAAGTTATACCCTGATTTAAAAGATGGTATAAAAAGAGAGGGGGAATGGAAAGTGGGTCATTAATAATTTTTTATATTGATTCCGTGTTAAGGTGATTTTGGATATACATTGATTTAAAGAAAAAAAGTTATTAAAATTAACTTTATCTATTTCTTTTCCCTACTTGGAATGTGGTGACTAGAAAATCTTAAATGACATAAGAGGCTCACATTATATTTCTAGTGGACTGCATGGCCTAGGACCCGTGCTCGTAACTGTATCATCTCCAGCAATGAGGATTTGAAAATATTAAAGTGCTAGGTTATGGCAGGATAGGAATGTCTGTGTCGGCTCCAAAATACAAGTCCATTGAGTTTTGTCAATATGAGGAGTCCCTTCATTAAGGTGCAGGCTCTTCTGAGAATAGGGCTTTTTCAGGACGGTCAAGGCATGGCTTACCATAGACAGAGTCTTTGACCTTGAGTCTTTACCCTCTTCCCTGCCTCCCAGACTAGAGAGAGAAGAGAAAGAAAAGGGAGCTTGTCTGAAACAAATTTTTGCTCCTTAGGTCTGCCTCAGGGTGGGGAGGGGCTCACCCCTAATTCAGCGGCATTCTGGTCAGGTGCTTAGGGCTCCTGGCAGTAGATGAGGGAGGCAGTGTGCATGGGCCCGCCCTTCTCATGATAGACACAATCCACTGTACCTGTAGCTTCTGTGGCAGACCTTTGTGTGGGAACCTCCACCAATGGGGAACTTGGTGGCCCTGTCTGCCTCATGGCTGGATATGTCTACTTGTTAGAAACTCTTCTTTTTATTGAGCCTCCTTTTACAGGGTGCTTCAATTCCATAAATTTCTCTGGCTTCTATTTTCTGGAACTGTGCTTCTCAAAATTCCAGAAAATATGGCAGTGAGTTCATGGCCCTCCCAGACTCACTGGGTCCAGATCTCCAGGGGTAGGGTCCAGGGGTTTGCATCTCTCTCTTATCTCTTTCTCCCCCTTGCCACTCCATCTCTCTCTACCCCATCTTCTCTCTGTCCTCCCTCTCTTCCCCCTTCCCCCCATGTCTCTCTGTCTCTCTCTCTGTCTCTTTCTCACGAACACATGTATGCACTCAGTATTAAAAGAACCAGACCTGCAGGCAGGGGCTCTCAGCTAAGTGTCTCAGTGCCCAACAGTGCGAACAGTCATGACATATGCTGCCAGTAATTTTTCCTAAAAATAAAGTGGCAAAATTTGCAAATTATTTGCTTCTTAAATGTAATTGTGTGGATTTAAGAGTATTCCTATAATAGTGCTGCTTTTCCTCACTCATGTTCCTGGGCACTTTCTTGATAAGAAGAGGAAAGTGTGGTGTTAGTACCACATGATAAACATGGTGCCCACCCACGCCCTCTCTCACCCATGTCCCGGGATGTCAGTAATTGAGGAGAGCGAAGTTTCGATTAACAACTCTGCTAATACTGAGCTCTGTGACCAGCAATATGCTGAGAACTTTCTGCATAGTATTGTATCTGACCCTCATACTCATCATTGGCGGTAAGGACCATTACTAGCTTCATTTCCACAAATGAGAAAACTCAAAGGGGAGGTTGGGTAACTTGCTAAGGTCACCCAGCCAACAAACCAACCAACCAACCAACCGACCGACCAACCAGAATAAGGTCTTGTACAGGTCTATAGGTCTGTCTACCTTGATGGACTTTAATTCTATGACTGTTGGAGACAGCTGGGGAGATTCACATACTCCTTGCACAGGGACCCAAATATGGGAATCCATTTCCATGAGGTCCCCAGAATTGTAGAGCAGAGGCAACAAGGCAAAGCAAAGGAACAGGTTATTACTCTTGAGACTTTGGCCGCAATCTTCAATGCAGGGTGCCAGCAAGCTACATTGAACCCTTTGGACAACTCTTTTACCTCAATGAAGACAGCCTAGAACCAACGCCAGCCGAAAGGCCAGCTCTGCCAGCTTCCATGCCAAAATGTCTACCCAATGCTTGGCTTTTAATATTTCAACTCGAGGAAAAGCCATACTTGCCAGCAAGGAGTAGGTGAGAGCACAAGAGACCAAGAACATACTTACACACTGTGGATTTATTTATTCTCTACCCTGCTCAGGGTCTTGCCCTACAAGCGGGCCCCAGTCAGCACATTAAGACCTGATGGGCTGTAGAAATTTCCTCCTGGTAGATGGGGAAACAGGAAGAGAAGCTGTGATGGTTTCTTGACCACCAGATTCCTGCTGGAGGCCAGTGAGTCACCACAACTGATATGACTCTGACTGTGGGAGCAATGACAAATTATTACAAGTTCTTTACTTTCCTGCAAGTGTGGTGGTGGGAGGGGGATGTCTAAAAATGAAGGTCTACCACAGGAGTGTGTTGGATATGGAGTGGGATTTGTCCCATGGATCCTAGCAGATCAACATTGTGAATGGCTGGTCTGCAGGTAGCCAGTGAGGACGTCTGCTCCAGCTTCCACACGATGACTTGTCACATGTCTGAAGCAGCACTCACGTGCCCTTGGATTTGCCTCTTCTCTTGGACCAAAGTTTTCCAGCTCCCTCAAGCCTTCTTTACAGACATGACATTCAGCTCCTGCACCATCTGGCTGCTGTTCTCAGGACGTGCTCCAATTTCTCAATGTCCTTCTTACTCTGCAAGGCCCAGTTCTGAGCCTTGTGCTCCAAGCAGGACTGACCAGTGCTGAGCCAGTTGAGGCCATGTTATGATCTAGACAAGAGACACTCTACTTCCCTTAATGTAGCCAAGATTGTGTTCACTTTATGTATCATGTATCAACCACATAACACAGTTGGACCAGGCTGAGCTCCTCGCCAATTTACAGAATAACAAACAAATAGGTCATTTTCTCTTGGACTACTGCCAAGCCAGGTCTACCCCATCCGGTACTTGTGCAATTAGTTTTTAACCTAAATGCAGGACTTTGCATTTCTCTCTTCTCATTCCATCATGTTGGTTTCAGCCCTGTGTTCCTTCCTGTTGAGGTCATTTCTTATTTCCATTCTGACATCTGTAGTGGTAACTATGCTTCCCAGCTTTGTGTCTGCTGCAAACTTGATTAGAACACCTTGTGTGTCGTCTTCTGAGTTACAGGTAACAATGCCAATGAGGTCAGCACCAAGGACAGAGCTCTATGGCATACCACTGGAGACCTCCTTTGGGTTGACACAGAAAAACTAATCAACATTCTTTGACTGTGGTTGCTCATCCAGCTATGACTCCACTTCCTGTCCTGTGACCCAATTCTCATTTCCCCATCACATCCTCAAGGGCACCAGGTAGAGCATTTGTCAAATGCCATGCTGAAATCAAGATGCATTGGGTCCATAGCATTGCCTTGATCGGCTGCCTGAGCAAGTAGAATTGCCATTGACATGCAATGGGCAAGATATTTACCTATCTCCAGGGTGGAAAAGGAAAACAGATGTATAAATGACTGAGAATATAGGGATTCACTGTGGAAAGTATAGGGAAGCCCATTTAAAGTTGAAGGGTTATTACATAAACCTCTCCCACTCTCAAAGATTGCCCTATTCCCCCAAATGCTTATATTGTTTTAACAGTCTATCATGTATGATTATTTTGCATGAATTTTTATCTTCTCCATGAAACTGAACTTTTTTTCTTTTTTTCCCTTTTTCTTTCTTTCTTTCTTTCTTTTTTTTTTTTTTTGGCTTAAGCCTCTTTTATTATATATCTTGTCAATAGATGTTGAGTCTAATTCAGTGCATGTCTGATTCATATCAACCAAACCAGGTTTACAAAAGGCTGATTGTTAAACCAGAGTGTAGCAGACTACCATCTGACCCCACCTAGGGGGGAGAGGCACATGCCTGGCTGAAGGATGTTGACCAAATAGGCTTGATTAGTTGTGGGGGAAGGAACGGGGGATCCCAGAGAGGGGAAGAACAAGTACAGGGGATGAACTCAAGCAACAACTGAGAGAGAGGTCAGGGCTCAAAGAGGGGTCAAGTTCAACTGGTCATTGGGTCTGAGGGGAAGGCATGGGACTTGGCATGGGAGATAAGCCAAGAGGGCTGTTGCCAAGAAAGTACTAGAAAAATCAAAGAGCAGAAGTGGGCATGTTCTGAGAGGGTCCAGGACTTGGACCGCAAATGTACATAGGAAGCCTAGAGCTTGCTGTTATTGGGGCCATCTGCACAGGACCTGGAGCAGTTTAGCCTCGTTGAAAGACCTGGATCTGGTCAGACTGCAATGACTGTTAAGTGCTTCTAAATACATAATTTGTCCTGCTCCATATTGGAGAAACACCCATGTATCTACATTATCCAAATGTTCCTTTTATTTTATTTATTTTTTAAAATTATTTTTATTAACATATAACGTAATATTTGCCCCAGGGGTACAGGTCTGTGAATCATCAGGCTTACACACTTCACAGCGCTCACCATAGCACATAGCCTTCCAAATGTCCATAACCCAAGCACCCTCTCCCTACCCCCCTACCCCCAGCAACCCTCAGTTTGTTTTGTGAGATTAAGAGTGTCTTAGAAATGCTCCTTTGAGGCACCTGGGTGGCTCAGTGGGTTAAGGCTCTGCCTTTGGCTCAAGTTATGATCTCAGGGTCCTGGGATCAAGCCCTGCATTGGGCTTTCTGCTCAGCGGGGAGCCTGCTTCCCTGTCTCTCTCTGCCTGCTTCTCTGCCTACCTGTGATCTCTCTGTCAAATAGAAACATTTAAAAAATGTTAAAAAGAAAAAAGAAATGTTCCTTTTAAACACAATTATTTCCCTTGTTAACCAGAGAGTCTGTTATTACAAAAACTTGGTTCATATTCCAGGGATCCCTGACATGTCCAGGTTTTTGCAATCTCCTGGGTTCAAATCCCAGCTCTGCCATTTGTAGCCGGGTGATCTCGGGTATGTTACTCAGCATTTCTAAGCTTCCGTTTCCCCATCTACAAACTCGGAATAATGATTAACATCTACCTTATGATACTGTTGGGAAATTAGATTTGACATAGCTAAAATGCCTGGCAGGTCATTGTAGTAAACTGTAGCTATCAGTATTAACTCTGTGACCTTGGGCAAAAGTCACTTTACTCCTCTGAGCCTCATTTCCATCATGAACATGATGGCTGGAAGGACTGCGAGGACATGGAAAGGAAAACATTTCGTTAAGTGTGAGGTACTCAATAAATGTAAAAATTCTCATTAGTCACAGGTTGCTTAGGTGACTTAGTCTCTTTTGCATACCCTCCAAACCCAAAGATATGCCCTGAATCAGGCTTCTAGGGGGTCTTCAGAGGGGACACTGTGATGCTTTCAAAGTTGTGTGCAAAATGCTGTGGGCCCCCACATCCTACCAATCCCTCTGGGGAGACTGCTTAGGATTCCATAGCCCCCCAAAGGCCAGGAAACAGGAAGGCCTGGGGTTGTGAAGCTGTAGGAAAGTTAGTTTCCCAAGATTGCTATAAAATCTGGAATTCCTCAGAGTGTGGCAAGAGAATAGAGTCAGTGCTATGGACATTTAGGACAATTCCAGGTATGGGTCCATTTCCCTTGGGTCTTTTTCTAACACCCAGGAATTCAAGGTCCTGCTCTCCCATACCCTGCTTGTTTCTAGAAGCACTGCCTATGGGCCTGAGCTGGCTTTTCACTTAGTGTAAATAGGCCTCCCCATTAGCAAAAGCCTTTCATGCCACTCCCAGAGTAATTCCAAACAAGCCTGTGAGCTTATTTAGAATTATGACCCCCATTTTGTCAGTGGTAAAAAGGGCTCAGAGATGTTTGGGACAATGGCCAATAGAATTGATGTGCAGATTGAAAACAGCACTGTGGGACTAGACTGAGGATCCGAATGGTAGACCAGTTTCTGCCTCTAGGTGGCTGACAGCACAGGCTAATTTAAGAGCTCTCGCTACTATAGAGGCTTGGTGAAGAGGCAGAGGGCAGCTGTCAGGTAATGTATCTGGTCCTGGGCACTCTGATTTCTGGCCCACCCTGTGGATGGTGAAATTGTGTTGCTATCTGTCAGCACCATTGTAAGAAGATGGTTTTATCTACCCACTCCTTTCTCATCAAGGCCGTCAGACTTGGGGTGACTCCCCAGATTTAAGGAGTCTTAAGGAAAAGACTTAAACCACTATTGATCTAGACATTGGGATAGACGCCTCTCTTGGTCTCCCTCTTCCTTTGCTTTGGATGATCTCATATTCCATAGTGTATCACATTCCTAGACCTGAATTTGGATATTGAAGGGAATAAATGGTCTCCTTTGACAGAAGGAAGGAATGTCCCTGCACAGTCCAGCCTACTGAGATGTGAGTTCAAAACCCCACCTCACTGTGGCATTACTCGCCAACATGTAAGTAGTTATGTGGTACGGTACGAAGTTTTGGAGCCAGTATGAAATGCATTTAATTCTCCCAGAAAGCAAACAAATAAATACCATTGTAATCCCTTTCTAAGACAGAGGGACATTGAGACATGAGACAGGGAAGCAATTGACCTGCCCAAGGTCACACAGCTAGTAGGTGGTGGTACCAAGATTCAAACTCAGTTAAGCTTGGCTCCATAGTCCATGCGCTTAACCAAGACACCATATTGCCTCTCTAAGGGGAAAGCATCTTTTATGGTTCTGCCTCATTTGTGCACATATCTATGTTTGGGTCCTTGCTGGGTGGAGGAATACCTGAACAATGAAGAATGTATGATTCCTGGTTTGAATGTCGTATCTGGCCTCAGTTTCCTCATTTGTAAAGTGGGCACTGTTCATGCCCTACTTTTTTCCACAATTATTGTGTGGATCAAATGAGCCCTGGTGCAAAGGCTCTGTAAACACTGAGCATTGCCCAATAAAAGTCATTGCCATTATCATTATTGGTTGAGCAGCTCTAAGTGTCCTAGCTGCCTGGGGTGATGCGCAGTCTGTGATTCTGCGGGAGCTGGTGACTATAGACCTCTCCACCTGCTTCTCTAAGGCTCAGCCTCCATCCCTCCTCCCTCCCAGTTTTCCCTCGGAGGAATTTGGAGGAGGCATTTTGTTTTCCAGTCCAGAACTCAACCCAAATCCCAGGAGGAGAAGATGCGCCAAGACACTGACCTGTTTTGCCAATGCATTTGCCCAGGTGCCCTGGCCAGCTCCCAAGCCTGGCAATCCATCATTGCCAGCTCAGACAGCCACTTGCTGCGGTTCCACTGGCTCTGTTCTCAGTTGCCCTCTATGCCGGCCTGTCCCCCAGCACCAGTATCCTCATGACTAGGTGCTGCCTTGCACTTATGAGAAGACCAAACTTCAGGACCTGGGATGTGTGGTACAGGAAAAAGGACTGAAGGAGAAAGAAGAACTGTGGCCTAAGTCATGTTCCTAAGATTGTCCCTTTCTGCCCATTTCCCACCATTGCAACTACAGATTCGACTGGGCAGCTAACTGTCTGTTTGGCCGACAAATCTAATGGCAACATGAAGGAAGGTTCCAGCATTCCAGGAGGGTCCACCCTATCCCTAGGCATTTCACTCACTGAGCCTGGTGTACTTCTAGAAGGAGGTGCGGTTCCTGGCTGATTGAGGTTTGTGGGATGGAGAGAGGGAGTTGGTTCAGTGAAGGAGGGGGTATGGAGAGGAGGAAGCGGACAGTGGGATGTAGCTCTAGGAGTCAGGCTGGCTCAGACTGGGGAAGGTGAGGGCTGGGGTTGTTGGGCTCCTGGTTTTCTGGAGGGGGGGTTCCAAGCTACAGAGAGATGTGGGGGTATAGGCAGCACAAAGGATGACTGGTGGGTGTCTGGCTTGGTGGAAATATAGATCTGGGGGGCTGGCCTTGGGTGGCTCAGTCAGTTAAGCATCTAACACTTGATTTTGGCTCAGGTCATGATCATGGAGTCATGAGATCCAGCCCAGCATTGGGATCTGTGCTGGGCATGTAGCCTGCTTTAGATTCTCTTTCCCTGTGCCCCTCCTCCAACCCACCCCTCTGCTCATGCTTTCTCTCTTTCTCTGAAAAAGAAAGAAAAGGAAAGAAAAGACCTGAAAGTGGGATTGTACTGGGTGGATGTCCCATGAGCTCCTCATTTTACAGATGGGGAACCTGAGGCCCAAATGGATGAAATGTCTTGGGCAAGGTTGCATGGGTAGTGGCAGAAATAAAACTAGAATGAGCTTTCAAATCAGACCTGGAATAACTCCCAGTTCTGATGCTTCTTAACTGTGTGACGTTGGACGCCTTCCTGAACCCTCTGAACCTCAGTGTCCCCATCCATAAAGCAGAGGTGGTGATGTTGACCTTGCAGGACCGTTCTGAGGTCTCGTCCTTTCCACGGCACATGCTGATCTTCCAGGCTTGGCAGCCTTGGCATGCGAGGGGTCCAGAAGCTTGAAATAGTCATAATCTAGGTTGTTTGAGGGTAGATGTTGGTGAGCGCTGGAGTAGCAGGCCTGATGCAGTGAGCAAGGAATGTAGACGGGTCAGAGGAGTGAGAAGGGAACATGGGCCTTCCCCAGTCCTTGGTTGCATTCTGCTGGTCTCCCTTGTTCTTTGGTGTCCCCCCTCTGGCCACCGTCTTGATGACTTTCCTTCCTGTGTCTCTTCTCACTTACCCATATAAAGAAGTACATTCGTCATTACTTTGTTTTTAATGAATAGTCCACTAGAGACCCTGATCTTAATTTTAAAATCCCATCTCTCTTTCTGTCAATTTATTCAATACTCAATTATTCAATAAGTGTTTATTGAGCATCTCCTACATGTCAGTCCCTGTGCCGGGCGTTGGGGACATAGCAGTGAACAAAGCTGTTTAACAACCCTGCCCATGTGGATCTTACATTCCAGAAGGGTCATTACCCACCTCCAGCCATGCTGCTCAATTCTATTGTTACCACTTTTCTTCTTCGCCCGATAGGTTTTTGTGAATCTGTGGTCCTCCATATTGCAGAGCACTCCCTAGCAGGATGAAATCCCCCGCCTGGTAGAATCAGACTTGGTTATAAATCAACATGGAAAGGAAAACAGGTTAAGTGGCAAAGCCAAAAACACCTCCTCCCCACCTCCCAGCTCACAGGACCAACCCTGCTGGTTTCCAGGACTTGGAAGACCATTTCAGTTTGGCTGAATGAGCGGTGGCAGCTGGTTGTCCGCAGAGCCATCCCTTCTGTTGTCCCACAGTAATGGGGACAGATGTTGTGAGCTCCATGGTTAACACAGCTAGGTGTGTGGGAGGGGCTCAGATTTGCTGAGGGAATGTGGGTACGTGGGTAAATGGGTAAATGAATAATCAGAGCTTCTTGGAAGGGTCTGGGTGAGATCAGGACCAGGTACTCTAGGCATCAGCTTTGACTGGGTCAACTAGCCATGTCAGGGCTTTATCTAAGAGCAGATCTTAGCCTTGGGGATGGGGCACATGGAGCCTGAACCTTTGGTTCCTGCTGAGTCTCTTTCTCCTCAAGACCTCATCATTAGCTTTCCCCGCATGTACCGAGAGAGGTGTGTACAAAATCTTCAGGTATGTCTGTGGGGGAGGGAGGGTCCTGATGATCCAGAAATGCTTTTCTCAGGAGCAAACACAGAACAAGGCAAAGGAAGGCTGTCGCTTGCACAGTAAGTGCCAATAATCTGCTTCAGGAGGTGAACTGGGGCCTCATCCCTCTGAGCAGGAGATTAAAGGCCTGAACTTGTGATTGCTGCTCGGCTGGGGACCTCTGTCATACACCGACAGGGAGCCCCGAGAGCACAGAGAACACAGCTGCCACTGGAAAAAGTCAGCGTGGGGGACCGCCAGTGGCGGGCTGTTGAAAACAAATGGGGCAAAGAAACGATTTGGATGCTATCGATTGGAGCTGATGTTTGCAGAACAGCCGGAAATGACTTACTTGCCTTCACACCCGATAGGGAAACTGAAGTCAGTGAGCCTGGAACAGACCTTACCGAACCCTGCAAAGGGTTTTCACGTCCCTTCTCCCCCACCCAAGAGATACCCACACGTCAACCACAGGCCCCCAGTGGCCCTACTCCTCCTTCCCGCTCTTGTCCTTTGATGGCCTCCAGCGCTAATGTCTTCCTCAGTCTCCCACCAGGCTGGCTGCTGCCACCGCTGCATCTGGCCTCCGATCCCCTCCTTGCCACCGTCATTAAGTCTTCTGCTGTGCCCCTGTCTGGATGTGGAGGAGTGCAGTCCTCCTTAGGTTAGCTGCAACAATGCTGGAGTTTTTGTGGGGGTGGCTTACGTAGAAGGAACTCCACTAGTAAATTACCAAAACCAACTCAGCAAAGGAAGCACGTGAGCCTACAAATGGGTGAGTTGTGGAGCACAGACCCTTCAACCCAAGATGACTCAAGGTTAGCTCGGTGAGCACAATCTACTGGAAACCCAGGCTTCACCTCTCCTCTCCTCTCCTCCCTTTCCCTTCCTTTCCTTCCCCTTCCCTTCCTTTATTTTTCTCTTCTCTTCTTTTGTTTCCTTTCCTTTTCTCTTCTGGCTCTTTTAAAATTTCCTTCCTTCTTTCTTCCTTACTTCCAGCCCATGTCAGTCTGGGTCTTCCAAGAAGCAGATGCCAAGACAGGAACATCAGTTTTATTGGGGGCAACGCCTGGATGAGAGAAAATGGGGCGGGAGCTAAAAAAAAGAAAAAAAGAAAAAAGAGCTGGAAGAAGCAATGTAAGTCTCTGAGGACAGGAGGGAAGGTTGGGTGTGCCTCACTGCTCAGTCATCTAAGGAAGGTTCACCAAGGCTGTCAGGGTATCCTTGAGCCTGAGCTGGCTATCAAGGAGTCTGAGATTGCCCAGGCATGGGTCTGCCGTGAGCACATCCCCACTGTGCTCATTCATCCACTGGGAGCAGGACCTTGCTGTCAACTGGGTGATGGGTTTTTAGAGCCTGGTACTGGGAGCCTTGGTCAATCCTGCCCCTGCACTTGGAGGTGTGTAAGGTACATTCTCATGACCACCGGGCCCTGCCTGTTTTGGCATGTCTGAAGCCAAGTCACAGACGATTCTACCCATCAATGGACCCTTCCTCTTCCTCTCGTCTTCCCCTAGATATCTTAGGGCTTCCTTCCACTTCTGCCTTTTCTACAAGGTCTTCCCCTGGCTACCCCATCTAGAATTGCAACTCTCTGTCCAACACCCCCTCACCTCCTTACCTGGTTCATTTTTCTCCCTAGCTCTTACCACTCTCTAACCTTCCATATAGTTCCCTTGTTTATTGTTTTTAATTGTCTCTCACACCTAGTAGGATATAACTTTCCTGAGGGCAGGGATTTTTGTTCACCTTATTCAGTGTTGTATCCCCAAAGCCCAAACAGTGCCTGACATTAATGAATATTTGTTGCATGAATGTAGGAATGACCATTGTTCGTGTGTCTGGGGGCTCAGTATCTCCAGCAGCTGTGTGAACCCTGAGAAAAGGGCTACCTCCTTTAGAGTGTAAGAGCTTCACATTCTTTTCAAGGAGCTGGAGAGATAGGTGCTATGGTCAGGGGTTAATAACAGAGGGTTTGGCATTGGACAGACTTGGGTACTGGTCCCACCTCCATCACTTATAAGCTGTGTGGCTTTGAGCAAGGCATATAACCTCTCTGAGCTGTAGCTCCCTCACGGGTGAAGTGAGGACAATAATCTACCACTGTCAGGATTGCTTTAAGCTTGAGAGGGTTCTGATTACTCTGACTAAGCCTTAAAGAAGACTTTTCCTGTTTAAAAGTCAGAATTCAACTAATGGTTTATCAGCAAGCATTTCTTTATTGAGGGAGAATGTAAGCTTAGCCCACTTCCCACGGGGCCCTTTTCCGCTCCCTCTCTCCATCACCTCCCTCCCCACAAATAGCGATAAGATCTTGGAATTCCTTGGTCTCCATCATGACTAACAACCAGCATTTCCAATGGGGAATTACTTTGCATACACTATTATATGGCTAACATAATTAGAGCTCTATAATGACAGGCTCCACATATCTGGTTCCCTGTTCCTTCCCCAGAGTCTGGAGCTGAGTGGGTACTTAGTAAATCTTTGGTAAATCATCACAGCCAGCTGGAAGGTTGGTATTATCCTCCCTACTTTACAATACCGAGACCAAGGCTTGCCCCCAGTCACAGAGCAAGGAAGTGGTGGGGCCAAGACTTAGCCTCCGATATGTCTGATTTCCAAACATGAGAGTTTTCAATTCCATGGTACTGCCTAAGGTAGATGGTTCTTCTTCCTAATCCCTAGAGGAAGAGCTCAGGATATAGGCACTTACTCTATATGGTCTCAGGGTTCATCCAGCCACCTGCTTATAGAAAGTCTCAGGGACTCCAGTGCTGGGGAAGAGTATGGCCTCAAACACAGTCAGCCCATTGACTTTTATTGCCACCACATAATTTTGTAGGTTGAGTGAATCATCATTGGCTGGAAGATAGGCCTTTTCTTGTTTTCTTTTTTGTTTTTAAGCTGCTCCTGAATTCCTGACAATGTTGAGTCATTCCTTGGCAGGACATTGCCAATGTTGTGGCAGTTGGGACAATTGATGTAGACCAAATGGCTTAGCTAGCTAACCTATAGGTTTTCTTTCAACCTGGTGCAGAGTTTAACCCTGTTCTAGGCCACCTAGAAAGAGGGGTGGCCATCCTTGAATCCTGGCAGAATGCTTTCAAAGTCTCGAGGGTGGGTGGAGATAGCTGGAGGACAGAGTGGGGTATGTGTGTGTATTGGCAAATGATGAAGCCTTTTAACGATTCAAGCTGGGCTGTTTGTGCTTGAAATCAACTCAGGCATGTACATAATACACAAACACCCTGTGAGGAAAACCTTGAGTCTTTATTGTACAAACAGCTGTGTTTGCTTTTAAGCAATGCAAAATTAAAGCAGTGTTACATACAAGCAAGAGTGTGGCATTAGCCTGGGTTCGCTCTTTGACGGTCAGAGGAAGAGCTGCTCTTGGGATATGGTGTTGGAGAGATGCCTCAAAGCCTGCTCTTTCTCCATGTGCCACTGTCTTCCCCTTTATGGACTGTGATTTCCCATATTTGGTCACCAGCAGAGGGTATGGCATTAGGCCTTTCACGAAAAAGCAGTGGTGTAAATGCATGATCAGAGTGGTGACACATGAACACACCAGGACACAGTCACATTTGAGTCATCTTAGGTGTCAAGCTAGCTGAGTGGAAGGCCTGGAGAGGCTAGGAGAGTACAGGGAGAGAACAGTATGGCTTGGTGGTGAAGTGGGAACTTGTTGCTCTCACCTGCCCAGCATCTTTTTTCTGGACACAGGATCCTGATTTTCCTTGGGAAAATGATCCCTGTTCTAGTTTTCATCCATGGAATTTCACTGGTATGTGACCAAGGTTAGTGAGTCGGAGTACTACATCCCCTTGGCCACTGTAATTGGTTCACAAAAAGTCATGTGGTTGAATCAAGACAATAGGAGGCCTTCCCTAGACTTTAGTGGAGCTACTGGGATAGAGTTATATTCTTGGGGGTTGCTGAGCTAGTAGGGTGGAAGGCTGGAGCTTCTGGATAGGGGTGGAGGACATAATGCAGACAGAGCCAGTCTGAGAATAAAGGCAAAGGAAACCAGAGTGGAGATAGGAGAGGTACACACCTCTAAAGATGTCCTGGATCACATCATACCTGAAGTCATTACCTGTAGATTGTTAAGTTATATGTTACAACAAACTAATAAATTCATCTCTCCCAATCCCCTTGCCTTTTTTTCTTTTTGCCTAAATTTGTCACCTAAAACTGATTCTTGACTGTTATATTGTGCTTGTTTACTGCTCTTTCTCTTCCAACAACTTGTGAGCTTCCAGAAGGAATGGATTGTTGTCTCATTTATCTTTGCATCTTCAGTATCTGGATAGTAGAACTTCAGTACGAAACTGTGGCATCCAGAGAGAACAAGGCTGAAAGAGAGCACTTGAAGCCATGGGATCCTGGACAAGAAGATGGTCTATCCTGCAGAAGCAGGCTGAAGAGATGTGTCTCTTTCCTGGGTGGTTGTTTAAGGGGCTTGGCTGGAAATACAAGGAGTGGACTATGAGGGATAGAGTGGAGGTTGATCCAGGAAAGACCCCCAGTGATCAACAACAAGGAGTGGGTAGGTGCTGGTGTTACCATCCAGAGACACAGAACCAAATGGGGCTTGGAAAGCCAGGAAAAACGAGAATGTCTACCCCAAGGTCCAAGCTGGCAAATGGGAGGTAACTGAATGGATGTTGGAGACAGGAGTCAATACTTGTGGTTTGGCATTTGATGGAGAGGTCAGCTGCATTCAGAGGGGCAAGATGGGATGGGTAGGGATGGGAATATTGGGAGCCATCCTGGGAGGCTGGACCCAGAAGGGGTCACAGAGACAATATTCACCATTTTCACTTTTCTTCTGGGACATCCTAATTTGTTGATAGAAGTTGTTGATGCCTCTCTTCCAGTTCTGTCTGCTAGGGAAGTAGAGTCAAATTTATGGGCTTTAAAAGCATTTCAGCATATCATGGATTATATAATTATACATGGGTCCAGACCATAGCCCTTGTCCAGTGTCCTCTCTTCCAAAGTAAATCTGACTGCTTTTCATTCCCACTCACCAACCAGAAAAGACCATGTTACATTTTGAATGAGCTCAGGACATGGGATGTCCTGCTGAGCCAGGGGCCACTTTTTCTTCCATTATCAGACTTCTTGAATGTGTTCTCAAATCTCTATCTCTGGATGCAATGTTCCTGAGCAGAGGCAGGGAAAGGTGTCTCACTGGCGGAGGCTGAACACTGCATAAACCTGAGTCTCCCATGTTGCTGGGGGTGATGGAACAGTGACCAGCAATCAATGGTGTCCTGTTTAGAATTCCTAACCACGTTCCATAGGAAATTGTGTTCTGTCTATTTCCTTCTCCATTCTATGACTCTGCCAAATCCTTACTCTGGCGCCAGTTAGAAGCTGCGTGGTGAAAAGTGAGTCAGCATTGTCTTCTTTTCCCATCTTCGGCTCTTGGGGTTCCTGGCTCTTAGGTTGCCCTTTCCATGGTGTCACTATGGAAAGGGCTATGTGGCAGATTCAGAAGGTGTCACTGATTAGCCAGGAGACCTGGATTCTAATTCCAGCTCTTCCAGACCTTCATTCCTTGGCCTTGGGGAAGAGTCTTCCTTCTCTGAGCTTCAGTGCCTTATGGATTCTGTAGTTCTGGAAACCGATAAAGTGAAACCCTTCTTCCCACCCCCAATTCCCCCCTCCCCCGCACCTCTTTTTCCTGTCTCTGTCTCTCTCTCCTTCTCTCTTTGTCTCTCTCTCTCTCTCCCTTCTGGGAAGGCTGGGCACTTGGCCTCTGTGTCTGGCTTTTGCCATGTGAGATGCTTATAGTCTCTTTGGCCTGACCCCTGTTCTATATACGCACTCTCTCAGCCACACTTTCCAGTATGAGCCTGGATTTGTCAGTTGGGAAATCTAAAGTTGGCAATAGCGTTAGAGGAGACCAAAATATTGGGCCACCAGAGACCAACAGGGGTTTCAATAAACGAGACTTCAGCATTTAAAAGATTCAAGTCCAATTCCCTCAGAAAAGTTCCTGAAAATAAAGATTATCCACTTAAACACCCAAAGATAGCATTTACGAAAAAGGCACTTTGTGGGGAAATCAATCTTAATGTTGCCTTTCACAATTCCAACTCCCTTGTGCTCTATTAAGAAGTAGCCCTTTAACCTTTCCTTGGGTCTCTCTTCACCAGCACCCTCCTCAGGTGGGCCCGCTTCTGCTTGGGGCTTTTCTTCTTTGCTGTAATGACAGTTATAGGAAAACTGGAGGATTAGCTCTGGTACGGACACCCTGTGCTGAGCACTGATATCACGAAGGATTCTGATCATTTGGTTCCCATTTGCAAGCAATTACAGAAGGAAGGGAAGGTAGTGAGAGGAATGCATAACCTCTAGCTCAAATCTCTAACCTTGGAAAATTCTCTCCAATCTCTTATGCAGGGAATGGCTTTTGAGAGTCCTTTGCCTACAACCCATGCACATGTTTCTGAGTTTCCCAAGGAAAAGGAAGCAAAACTTTCTCACTGTCTTTGGATTAGTGATAGCCCAGAAGTTGGGGGGGCGGGCGGTGGTGAAGTGATAAATTGAACAATGACATTCCTTTCTTATCTTAGGCCAATTTTTTTTTCATTATAGTCACATTTATATCCACTTGAAAAATAGGGTGCCTGAGTGGCTCAGTGGATTAAAGCCTCTGCCTTTGGCTCAGGTCATGAACCCAGGCTCCTGGGATGGAGCCTTCCATCAAACTCTCGGTTCAGCAGGGAGCCTGCTTCCTCCTCTCTCTCTTTCTCTCTCTCTCTCTCTGCCTGCCTCTGCCTGCTTGTAATCTCTGTCTGTCAAATAAATACACAAAATCTTTTAAAAAAAGAAAAATAGTCATGTGTGAGAGGCATATTATTTGTCCATTCTATAGATTTTTCTTAGTTGTCTTGCAGACTTGGGGCTCCCCTATAATGATTCTGGGGTCTACCAGGGCCTATTGCTTATATATGGAAACTGCTGTTCTAGAACAACAACAAAAATATCGGTGACTTATATTGACGTCTGTCATTATGCTAAGTTTTAAGTGTTTTCCATACTTTCCATTTGAGTCCCATGACAATGTTATAAAATAGATACTTATCTTATGTCCATTTTATAGACAAGAAAACATAGACTTAGATGGGTAAAATAAACCACTCAAGCCCACACAGTTAGTAAGTATGAGAGTCAGGATGAACACCCATGTATTTCTGATTTCAAAGACATGTTTTTAATAATGAAACTAGAATTTGGCATATATAATGCTGTGTATCTTTTGTAAGTAGCTTCTTTGAATTTAGCTCTTTGTATCTCCTGAAATAGAAGAAAAACTAAAAAAGTGCTTTTTAATTAATTGATTAGTGACGTGAGTTTTCTAAAAATTTGAATCCTATGATTTTACTACTTATTTCCAAATTCTTGAGAATAGGCCATCAATGATCTTGGATGGTGACTACACTTAACATGGTGAGCACTGAGTAATGTAGAGAACTGTGGAGTCATTATTTTGTATACCAGATATAATGTTGTATATCAACTGTACTTTGATTTAAAAAAAAAAAAAAGATCTGGGATGACCTTGGCTGCCAAGTATCATTTTTTTAAAAAAATTGAGCATACTTAACATACAATGTTATATTAGTTTCAAGTGTGTTGACAATGATGTGGAGAAGAAGGAACCCTGGTACACTGTTGGTGGGAATGTAAATTGGTACAGCCACTATGGAAAACAGTGTGGAGGTTCCTCAAAAAGTTAAAAATAGAAATACAATGTGATCCAATAATTCCACTACAGGATATTTGCCCAAAGAAAACAAAAACACTAATTAAAAAAAAAAGTACTCAACATGTTTATTGCAGCATTATTTACAGTAACCAAGATATGGAAGCAACCCAAATGTCTTATTGATAGATGAATGAACAAGTATTGTATTCAGAATCAAATTCCAGATCAGGAATTAATAGATGGGTATCAGAGAAGGAACTTAACTTGGAGTCCTGACTCTTAAGCTAATTAGGGACTTGATGAAGAGCATTTTCTTGGGGTGCCTGGGTGGCTCAGCAGGTTAAGCCTCTGCCTTTGGCTCAGGTCATGATCCCAGGGTCCTGGGATCAAGCCCCACATCGGGCTCCCTGCTCAGCGGGGACCCTGCTTCTTCCTCTGTCTCTGCCTGCCTCTCTGCCTACTTGTGATCTCTCTCTGTCGGATAAATAAATAAAAAATCTTAAAAAAAAAAAAAGAGCATTTTCTTTACAAACCATGAGTCATTCATTGTATTTACCAGAGCATCTGGTTAGGCTTCTTCACCACCACCACCATCATCATCATCACCATAATCATTATCATTAGTTTTTATTTACAGAGCTCCTTATTCTTAAAAGGAATTTTTCTAGATGCGAAGGATAGATGCATAGAGGTATGATATGGCTCCTGTCCTTGGGGAACTTCCAATCCATCAGGGAAACCATGGAATGATTCAATGAGGAATTTCCTTTAGCCTGGGCCTACAAAGCAAAGTTGTTTGAAGGAGAGGGGGAGCAGAGTTAGAATTTGTGCTCTTCTAGACAGAGGGAACAATATAAACAAGGGCAGAGAGATGTGGAAGTACATATTTAAAGAAATCCATGTTTAAGGAAATAAAAGCTGTAGAACAGAGGGTATATAAATGTTATAACCTATCTGGAACATATTTTATGTGGTGTGAGGTAGGGACCTAGTTTATTTTTTCGATAAGGATGTTTAATTGTCCCAATACCATTTAATGAATTGTTAACTCTTTCCCTATTAATTAATTATAACATCTTTTTTAAAAATATTTTATTTATTTGACAGACAGAGATCACAAGCAGGCTGAGAGGCAGGCACAGAGAGAGGAAGAAGCAGGCCCCCGGCCCAGCTCGATGTGGGGCTCGATCCCAGGACCCTGGGATCATGACCTCAGCCGAAGGCAGAGGCTTTAACCCACTGAGCCACCCAGGTGCCCCACATCTTTTTTTTTTTTTTTTAAACCAAATTCCCTTAATTATTTGGGTCTCTTTCTGGAATCTATTCTGTTTCTTTGTCTTCTTTCTCCATACCTGAGCTGGTACCACATTACTTAAATTCATATGGCTTTGTAATATGTCTTGATATCTGATGGTACAAGCCCCCGTCTTTGTTCTTTTAAAAAAATAGTTATGGCTATTCTTGCTCATTGATTCCTCTATATGAATTTTATAAGTTGCTAATCAAATTCCTTGAAAAATCATGGAGGCCATGAAGAACATGCCCTGAGGCATAGAGGGAGTCTAAGAGACCAATAAACTGGTAAATTAGTTTAAAGGTCAATAATGGAGGCTTAGATTGTCAAGCCAAGATCTGTAGAACCCACACCACTTGTGGGCATTTCTAAAAAAGATGAGATAACTTCTGGTATCCTGACATCTCCCTTACAAACATCGTCTGTATGTCTTGCACATTTAGTGCTACAGACTGGCCTAGAACACCCATGTCTCCAGAGCCCCCCATGGTGAGCAGAAGAGGGAGTTCAGCCTGTGTTGGAAGACAAAAAAAAGGGGAGGGCTGTCAATCTTGCCTATTCAGAACTCAGAAGTGACCTGAATCTGAAACCCTGAGGCAGCTCCTTTCTCTCTGCTTTGGTCTTTTCACTGCCTCTGCCCCTTTTCACGTGTAGCCCTTCCTAGCTGCCATCTGTCACAGTTACAGATGGTTGAACAAAGATAAGGAGAGAGAGTCAGCCACCCGTTGTGTCTTCCCCCTAGGACCGTTGTCAGCTCTGGATCAGAAATCATGGAAGGCAACCCTGGCCCTTGGGTTGGGGGAAGGAGCACAAAGGCCCTTTGGACCAATCTCTGAGGACATGCTGCCCTCTCATCCATCTCCCATTCCATTAGCCACAAGACAGAAACATGTGTGCAAGAAGTACCTCTCTTCTGCCTTCTCTGGTTTCTCTTCTTTGGTGGTTATTTTTTCACTCAGCAAGTATGAATACTTGCTATGTGCCAGGTGCTGAGTAAACAATATGAACAAAATAGACTTAGTTTTTGTCCTTGTGGAGCTTACATTCTGGTGGGGGAGATAGTCGGCAATAAGCTAACAAACATACAAATAACTCTTTTCTCCTCTCCCTTCCTCTCCTCCAAGCACAATTCTTTCTCTGGAAGCCTCTGCCAGAGATGGGTAGAGATTAGGCAGGGGTAATATATCCATACAAAAGGACTCTACTAAGCATACCAACCTGGGGATGGTAGAGTGGGAGATTAATGGGTGATTAGAAATGTGTAAGAGGCAGTCTGAAAGGGTCTTGAAAATCTTTCCTAGATTCCTACTTTTTTTGACCCTACTGCGTGATTACTGCCTCCCTTTTTGATGGTCAAATCAATGTTCCATGTCTGAATAACACCCTCCACTTAATGACGTGAATTGTAGGAAGATGGAGTTTTTCTGCTCTCTGTGAGGAAGAGGAGAGTGGTGAACAATTTTATATCTAAAGGTGATGGAGAAGTGGACAGAACATTCGGACAGGGGAATCCTGACTCCCCAGAGGTAACCTGCAAAACATTCTCCCCTGGAGGGGTTCCTGGTACTGGTGACCACAACATGATGTGTATAATTAAAATTCTGGGCCAGCCCTGTAGCCAGACTACTCTGAGAGAAAGGAATACATGGAAAAGGGATAAAGCAGTGGTGTGGCCTTGAACACAAAGCAAGGCAAGCTCATTCAGAAGGTGGAGGGGAAGGGAGCAATGTAGACTCATGACAAGGAGTACCAGAGGGCTCTTAAACAGAGCAGGAATTATGAGAACTTTGGGCTGCTCTCCAGAATTCCAAAGATGGAAACCTTTTAATTCTTGAATATAGGTTCATGAAATTTGTGTAGAAGCAAATAATAGGGGTGCCTGGGTGGCTTGGTCATTAAGCGTCTGCCTTCTGCTCAGGTCATGATCCTGGGGTCCTGGGGTCGAGCCCCACATCAGGCTCCCTGCTTGGCAGGAAGCCTGTTTCTTCCTCTCCCACTCTCCCTGCTTATGTTCCCTCTCTTGCTGTGTCTCTCTGTAAACAAACAAACAAACAAACAAATAGCAAACCAGAAAGCATGGCCTTGAAAAGTCATGGGGCACCAGTTTTGCCTTAAAGAATAAACTGTGGTTGGGATAGTGGGATGGTGTGCTAAAAGATGTTATATTCAATGATTTTGAAGGTTTTTTCCACCATTAATATCACATGATTCTGTTTTTATCCCCATGGAACAGGCATCGTGTGTCTGGAAATTTGTAGAGGAAAGTTTTTGCTTTTGTAAGTTTTCTTTTGGGAGTCTATAGGCTCTTTAAAGGTAATAGATATCTTCCTACCACAGGAGCTTTCATCAAGTTTTGTTCGATGGATGAACAAGGAAAAAAATGAAACATATGGAAAATTCCCTGTTACCAAGGAGCCTACTTCCAGATTGGAGATACCAGATAAAACACTGACAAGAGTTAAAGAAATCGGCTAGACATTATTTATTTGACATAGAGACAACAAGGGAGGGAACACAAGTGGGGGGTGGGTGGAAGAGGGAGAAGCAGGCTTCCCTCTGAGCAGGGAGCCTGATGCGGGGCTCAATCCCATGACCTGAGTCAAGGGTGGATGCTTAAACAACTGAGCCATCCAGGCATCCCATATTTAAGTTTGAAATTCTGAGTCAACTCCTTGGTTCCCAAGAATACTGCGGACAGCTCCATGGTGCTGAAAGTAGAGCTATAATGAGTTGAATGCACTTTTCATTTCAGTGTTCACAAACTCATTCATCCCACAAATGCTCACTGAGGGCCTGTTACATGCAGACAGCATCCAGGTACAGTAGGGAAGAAGAAGTCTTTAAGTATTTTAAAGTTGAAGATTACCCTACAGAAAATGACCAAAAACTATGATAATAGAGGTTTCCAAGAAAACGGGAAAAGAAACACAAAGGAAAGGCATTTCAGTTTAGAAAGTTGAATTCAGAAAGATTAAGAAACTTTTTATAATAGGCACCATTTATTGAGTGTCTACTATAAGCCAGGCTGTTTAAATACATTATTTCTAAATAGTCTTGTAAGAAAGGAGTCCAGAGAGGGTATAGGTCCCAAGTAACAGGGCTTATAAATAGGAACAGGATCAAGACCCATGTCTGTTTCCCTCTAAAGCCTGGAATCTTTCTAAATTCTCATGATTCCCTCCTTAAGGCCACCATGGGAGGAAGGAACATTCTAGTCTGTATATAGTTTATGTGAATTCATGAGGGAAAGACAAGCTCCCCAGATTCCCTTTTTCCTATAAGTGCCTCCTTGCTATCTTGGCCATGTGACAGCACTACTGATAGTAAGGGGGAGCAGAGAGACACCAGAACTATTTGAGATGTATGAGGTATATTAGGCAGAAATCTTTCAATAAGATAACAGTTTCTACAACTCAAACAAGCCTAACCAAAATGATAGGCAGTTAGCTCAGAAGACTAGGAAGTTTAGGTATAGATCTGGCTTCAGTTGCTAAATTTGGTGGGGCATGGGGTAGGGGAGAAGAGAGAATGAGAGATATCATCCTGACCATCCCTTCCTCCAGCTCTTATTCTCTGCTTTGCTTCATTCTGGAGATAGGCTTTCATCGACACGATGGCTGCCAGGAATCACGCTCTTTCTGATTTGCAACACTAGCATAAAAGTATCTTCTCTCTCCCAAATTCTGTGCATTGATCACAGATAAGATTCTGGTTGGTCCTATGTAGGTCATGTTCATGTACTCTGACAGATCAACCTGAATCTCATGGTTTTACTTGTTGTGGGGAGAAGGGCACACAGAAATGTGGAATGTGGCTCAAATGGTATCATCTGGAGTAGAGAGGACCTTCCTAAAGAGCCAGAAAAAAGATGAGGAGGATTCAGACAGGACAAGAAAAATGTTAAATATTTTGGAGCCCTCTAGTAGAAATACACAGTCCCAGGCAGTTAGGCCAGGGGTTTCCTCAATGGTCTTATCTTTTGAGAGAGAAATGGGGAGGCTATGCAAAGGTGAGCAATCCCTGCTTAGTGAGCTCTTCAGAACAAAAAACCATTCTGATTCCTGGTTTTACCAGCAGAGCTCACTTTCATAAGACAGAAGATCAAGCCTGTCCACAAAAACCATGACCCCTCTCTTTATACCATTTTTGGCAGTTTATTAAAGACTGTCTTACCATCTTCTGAAAGCCTCATAAAAACACTGGCAAGTAGTAAGGGCAGATATTTCTTCCCTATTTTACAGGTTATGAAACTGAGGCTCTGAGATCTGGCCAAGGTCACTCAGTTAAGTTGCAGAGATGTGACTACCAAACAACAATCCAGCATACAGAATTAATTAAAGCCCTATTGAAAAAAAAAAAAAACCAAACTCCAACTGAAACAGGATTGGTAAGTGATGAGGAGAAATCTCATTGGTCAGACAAAAAGCTGCAGAGGGAACAGATCTGCCTGTTGGAAAGGCAAAAATAGGAAGCTTGGCCCAATTGCTCAAGAAAAGAACAAAGAAATAACCAGAATTTATAGGTGTGAGAAGAGAAAAATCAAAGAAAGAAATGAGATGCAACCTGCAAAACACATAAAAGGAAATAGAAAAACATTCTTTAAAATACACTAGGAACAAGAGAAAGATAAGGGGAAATGTTTCTTCCTAATAGATGATGAGGGAACGCTGGTAATAGATGGCACCAGAAATGCATAGGTTTTCAATGCCTTATTTCTCGGGTAGCTGGAACAAACTGCATACAGACAAGAAGGCAAGGTTAACAAGTGGAGAGTGGAAGGTGAAAGGAAGAAACTAAAGATCTGGGATCACTAGTGACAGGGAATGCTGGAGGCACCCTAGATGTCATCTGGTCTCACCCCTCACTTGACAGACCATTAAACTGAGTATCAGTGATGGGGACTGAGATGCCCAAGGTCACTCAGTATAAGAAGAGCCAGGCTTCTGGTTCCTGGTTCAGTGTGTTTTTCTGCCACCCTTGAGAGATGGAGAGAGGAGGAAAGACAATGAAGGATAAGCCAAGACATGTAATATCTAGTGTGTGGATTAGCCAAATGCACAAATAACCTTGATGGAAGAGAGGTGAAGGTCAGGACTTGGGGGGATCAGGGATACAAGGTAAGGAGGAATATGTCTTGACATCAGGGTTCAAGTCTTGCTGTTGCTCTGGCCTCCAGGCTTCTGCCAGTCTGTTTTTTCAGGATCTCAAATTGTCAGACTCCCTCAGATCCAAGGGTCTCTGGATCCCTGGCTGTGGTCTGGTGCTTGAATGCTGCCTGTTGTGCTTTTTCTCTTGAATTTACCATAATAATGAGGTCTAACCACCCCAGTATTCAGAAGCTTAAAGCAATAATCATTTTTTTAGCTTGCTGTGGGTCAGTGTTCTGCTAGGAAGTTTTCCTGTAATGGTTGCATTCTTCTACATTTGTGGAGTGTTTGGCTTGCTGTTGGCTGATCTTGGATGGCTTGATGTCTGGAATGTTTGTATGACTCAGCTCTCTGTCAAGTGTCCATCAGGCTAGCCCAAATATGCTCTCATGGTATGGCAGATGTGCATGGCCAATGAACCCAGTCATATAGGGAGTGGAAGCAAACAAGCACCTTTTAAGTTTCTGCTCACAAGCATGTTTGCTAATGTTTTGTTGACCAAAGCAAATCACATGGTCAAGTCCAGAGTCAAGGTGGGCAGGACTACCAAATTGCAGGGTAAAGTGTGTAATTTAGCAAGGCCATTAACTGGAACTATTAGCACAGCAGGTCTCTCCCAGCCCTTTATTCCCAAGGTCTTTAGCTCTGCTGCCTTACTCTACCTCCCACCATCTTGGTCCTGCTGAAGGAGCTGCTTATCTGACTCCCATTCCTTGTCATCGAGAGCTCTGTGCTGCCTGGGGTCCCACTTGCCGGTGGGACGACAAGCTGATTCTCACACCCTCATTCTTCCCAGGGAGACTTTCCTAGGACTGTGTTGAAGACACTGCCTGCTCAGAACCTCTTTACTGCTGGCACAGTCTCAGAAGCAGTGCTCTATCAAAGGTCTTCAGCTGGGAAGCCCCAAACCCATAGGCATTTATCAGCGGGCATTTGCTTTCAAATTCCTCCTACCCATGGGCACATGTCAAGAAGAGGCCGGGTAGGTTCTCTGCAGCCTTTATCCTGTGTCCACACCATTCTGGTCTCTATTCTCTGAGAGGATGTTATGGGCTAAATTCTAAAATTCTAAAATCCCAAATTCATATGTTGGAATCCTAACCACCCTAATGTGATTGTATTCAGAGACAGAATCTTTAAAGAAGTCACTGAGTTAAAATGAGGTTGTTAGGGTAAATGCTAATCCAGGTGCCTGGGGTCATTATAAGAAGAGAAGGTTTGGGCACAAAGGTGTATAAGCATAGAGGAAAAACCTTGTGAAGATACAAGGAAAAGGTGGCCATCCACAAGCCATGGAGTAAAACCTCAGAAGAAATCAACCCTGCTGACTCCTTGATCTCAGACTTCTGGCTCCAGGACTGTGAGAAAAATAGATTTCTGTTGTTTAAGCACCCAGTTGGTGATACTTTGTTCTGGCAGCAAGAGCAGATGAATGCAGAGAGGGGGCCCAGTCTTGGATGTTTGACTAAAGATAGTAGACGCTTGGTGGTGGTCCTCCCTTTGGCATGGTAGCTCCAGCCCCCAAGAAAGGGAATACTCAACTAAGACACCAGTTTTGTGTGAAGCCTCCTGGTTTCTGTTCTGAAGACTGAACCTGTCCTGACCTCCCCACTTGATGAGCGCTGGGGCAGAGCTTACTGACTGGGGGACAGATCCTGGCTGCTGAGCTCTGCTTCCCCCAGAAGAAGCTAAGTTTCCCTCAGTTCCACTTCCTCCATCTTATCCCACATGGCCCTGGACCCCGTTTTGTCCCTCTCCTCAACTTCATCAAGCTGGTCGGAGTGGTTCATTGTGTCCTGGTCTGAGATCCTGTTGCCCAGAGATCAGGTCTGGATTTTCATGAATTTTGGATGTCAAAGTCCATTCTCTTCTTTCTCTCACCCTCAACAGTACATACTATTTGAATTTTCTTCTGAAAGAAAAACATTAGTGCCCCTATGATTTGAGAAAGAAGGATAAGTGTGTTTCATTACAAGGTAATGAATAAGAATCCCTAGTAGTTTTTTTTTTAAGGTTTTGTTTATTTATTTGGCAGAGAGAGAGAGAGAGAAACAGAGAGAGTGAAGGCATGCATGAGAATGAGCGAGCATTAGCCAGGAGGATGGGGAGAAGCAATCTCCCCACTGAGTAGGAAGCCCAACGTGGGGCTCAATCCCAGGACCCTGAGATCATGACCTGAGCCAAAGACAGATGCTTAACCGACTGAGCCATCCAGGTGCCTTGAATAGGATCCATGTTAAGTTCTGAGGCAGGGGGGTTGCCTATCAAAGGAAGCATTTGTTGGGTGTTGAAGCACAGTTTGGGTTGGCGGCTGGGGCTGAGCCACATGGGGTACCCCACGGCCAGGAAGGACAGTATCCTGGGCTGAGAGTCCAAAGACCCAGCTCTGAATCTGGCTCTGTCGTTCAGGCCTTGCACTTATTGGTTGCAGGGCTCTGGGCCACTTTACCAGGTGCTGGGGACATAGAACTGAATATAGTAGACCAGGACACTTCCTCAGGGGGCATTCGCTTCCTCTCATCTTGACACTAGGCAGTTAGTTCACATCTGAACCTCAGTCTCCCCATCTCTGTAATGAGGCAATTGGGCCATGATTTCTACTGTTCTCTTCTGCTCTCGTGTTCCACTGGAGCAGTCCTTGGATGGGAGGTGTTGAGGACCACATCAGGACAGTGACAACTCTAAAGATGGGAAGCAGGGGATGAAATCTGGAAACATTCCCAAGAATGAAGAGACTCTTTGGGTGTGGGGAAGGAGTGCATCTGAAGAGGCCTGAGGTTTTTAACTTGAAGGTGTCCTTAACAAGGGAAACGGAAATCGGGAAAGGACGAAGATGAATGCTGACCCAAATCCAAGCTTTCCTGGTCATTATACAGACAAGTGGATCAAAGCTATTTTTTTATCCCAAAAGGAGAAAACATAAACTCTATACATGAAAAGGTATGTGTGGAGGTGGGGGAAGTACTCCGAGGCTATGTATGTGTTGGATGAAAAAGATCTAGGGGCCTGGTAGAAATCAGTGTCGCGGTTGCGGCTAGTCTGTAAGCATGGTGCTTTGATAATGGCTGGCACCTGCACCCACACGGGCCGTTCTATGTGTGTGCTGGAGGCCACAGGGCTGGCCAGGAAAACTGTCCAGTCTTTGTTTCATCCCCAGGTGATTGTGAACCCAAATCCTTCTTAAGAATACGGTTTTTCATCTTTTGAGGGGCCTGGGGGCCTGGGAAAGCTGCCAGCCCATAAGTGCCCACCATTTAGGCAACTCAACATACGTTATTGTTGTACCTTCCAGGCAACAAGCTTAGGGCCAGGGATGCAGAGATGAGTAAGATTCCTGCTTATAAAATTAAGGGTGGGGTAGGGGAGGGAGACACACGACTGAGCCTAATGCAGGCAGCCTGTGACTTGTGCTGAAAACAGGGCTGTAGGCTAAGTGCTGGTGATCGGTTCTGAGGGTTGAGTTCTGGGAAGGCTTTGGGAGGAGGTGGCCTTTGAGCTGGGCCTTCTGTGTGATCTCTATCGGAAGAGGTAAGCTAAATGTAGGGACTTACAGAAGCATCGTCTGTAGACTTTGGCGAGAGGAGAAGGGTCGGGGGTGGTGCAAGGAGGGTGAACAATGTTCTGGACCACGGATGTGAGCAAATTTGGAGGTGGATCGGGGTTGCCTAAGATGACCCTACATGTCTGAGTGCCCACCTAGAACAGAGCCAGACACACTGATTTAATTCAAAATGAAGTGGAGCCTCCATTCCGAGGACAGGAGACGCTCCTTTGGTAAGAGAGGAGAGAGTCAGTAACAGGGAAGTGAGGAAGAGACAGTTACAAGCCAACTGGGCGATGTGGGAGGTTTCAGACAGAGTTGCTCTTTCTAAAGGGTGAACGAAGCCGATGTTGCAAAGGCGTGGAGGTTCTGGAGCCTGAGGGGCAGTGCACTGATGAGCTGCTCGGTCAGGGAAGCAAGGCAAGGAGCTGGGATGGCAGCTGAAATGATCCGTGGGGTCAGAGGAGGAGGGAGGCAGCAGGCGGCTTGGGAGATCTTAGCTCATACCTACGCTGCCTATCCTGAGCCTGGGGCTGAAGGTGAGGGGCCACAGACTTGCCAGGATCCTCACAAAGGGCTCGTGGGCCAGCTGTCTGCCCCTGAGCAGCTGGGGAAGTGATCAGACTCTAACATTCACAGCAGAGCTTGGGAGGCGGTGGGGCCTACCAGGAGTAACCTGCTTACCTGCCAGGTGTCACAGATGGGGAGCAGGTGCGAGTCTAGACCCCCTCGATGCTCTCACTGGCTTCCTTCCTTAGAGTCCGCCTTCCTTTTCCTCTTTCCTTCCTCCCTCTCCCCTCCCACCACTCCCCTTTCTTTCAACAAAAATTTATTAAGCATGTATTATATTTGTGCTAGGCATTTTTCTGCACAGAGGCTTAGAGAGCTTTTTAAAAAGGAGAAGCTCAGACTTGGTTATAGTTAACACCAGCCTGGCTCTCCGCCCAGAGTCTGCAAGACCCAGCCTGCGCCCTGCATCTCTGGAGGCATAAATCTTGGCCGCTCTCCTCCTGTGCCCACCCCCCAATTGAGGGGGAATTTGAGGTAGGGTGCTCAAGTTCTTGGGCAATGTGTCTCCCCACAAACCTATTTTCCTCTTAGCCCATAAACACCCTCCTAATATTAATCTTAACTTCTTTTTCCCAGTCTGCTTTACTTTAACTGCTGGCCTCCTCATGTGGTTCCGAGAGAAAGCAGGAAGGTTCAGGAGGAACGGTTGGTAATAACGGTTGCCATTTATAACAACCGCTGGCAGGGGCGCCTGGGAGGCTCAGTGGGTTAAGCCTCTGCCTTCAGCTCAGGTCATGATCCCAGGGTCCTGGGATTGAGGCCCACATCGGCGCTCTGCTCAGCGGGGAGCCTCCCTCCCTCTCTCTCTTTCTCCCTACATCTCTGCCTACTTATAATCTCTCTCTATGTGTCAAATAAATAAATAAAATCTTAAAAAAAAAACCACTGGCAATCAGGCATGAAATTCAATACATAACTTCACTGAAGCCTCACAACAACTCATTGAGGTAGGCATTATTCCCCCCATTTTTCAGATGAGCACACTGAGGCTTGGGGTAAGTCAACTTTTCCAAGATCACACAGCTGCCAAGTGGCAGAACCCATACTTCCATTCCAGGCCTCCCCAATCCTGAACCAGTGCAGATAAACACTTTTAACTGATTCCCTGTTGCCTTTAAACAAAGCCTCATGAGTGGTTTCTCAGCTGGGGTGAGAGACAGATGGTCCCTTCCCTTCAGACCCATCTCCCCTCCCCTGTGAATCCAGCCACCTTCAATTCCAGCACCATCCACGTGCCTAACACATCCAGTGTTGTTGTATGACCTACATGGGGGGGTCATTTTGCCAGCAGCTTTTCAGAGCAGGGGGAGCAAAGGTAATTTGGCAGTGAAAAGGACAGAGCTTAGACACATAGAACACCCGAGGACAAGGGCAAGGGAGGGAGTTGGTTTCATTTTTCAATCCTGGTGACTTTATTGGCAGGACAAGGTAACCAAGCGTTGCCAAAGCTAGTCCATCAACCGCCTGCGCTTTCCTCTCCTGCGGGAGCTAAAGCTCCCATCCCCATCCAAGCTGGTCCGTGTCCCAGGGGCAGCTGCCAGCTCCTGCCAGGGTCTGTGTCTGCCACCTCCCCTCCCCCCCAAACCCCCATATGCCTGCCTTGATAATCCAGAGCTGATGACTATGATGTGTACAGCAAGGTAGCACTGATGAAATATTTCCCCAGACTCTTCCCAGCTCTGCGTTAGTACTGAGGCCCTGTTCCAAGACTGCTCTGTGGCCCCCAAAAGCCCTGGATTTCCTCTGAAAGGCCACTCCCCATCTCTTTGGGTGGTTTTAAGTGTTCATCTGTCTCCTTAGCTGGACTTGGACCCCAAGCCCCAGCTCTTGCCCCAACACACGAACTCTACCATTACCAGGGGTGGAAATGGTCTACGTCTGTCTAAGATCTAGAGAGCCGAGGCCCAGAGAGGTTAGGTCTTGGGTGAGGGGACACAACCATTCAGTAGAGAAGCCAAGGTTCAAGGCCTGGGGACTCTCTACTACATTATGCTATCTCCATTCCTGCGGGGGCCTCCTGGGAGGCAGTATTTGAACTGGACCATGATGAACAAGCAGGATTTTGATGGAGAGAGGCCATGTGCCAACATGAAGGACACTGCATGGTCATTGTCCTCTGTAGCTGGGGAAAGACAGGGCTGGGGACATCTCGTGGGGCCCCACTTCCATGACCTTCTCTGCCATGTTAATGACTTCGACCCTCATTATGGACATGACCAATGGGGAGCCACTGGGATTTGGAGGTGGAGAGTGGGATCAACTAATGTGGGCTTTAAGGTCGGTGGGATTTCTGGGGGCAATATCTAATACTCCTTGGAAACAACCAAACACCAGCCCCCAGAGATAAGATGAAAGAATTAAAGTTGAATCTAATGGGAATATCTTTGGAGCTGAGGTGAGTCTGAAGCTGTTTGGTCAACAGAAGGGGAGGCCTTAGAGGACTTTTGTATCCTAAGTGGCACTCAAGGCTGGCTCTGGGGGATATGGTTCTTGCCTGGGCCTGACCAGGAGCTGTAGGGGCTGTCTCACTGCGCACAGAGAGAGGATGGGTTCATGGAGTTCCCATCAGCTCAAAGACCAGGTGTCAGGACTTAAAGAGCCATGGGCAGTGAGAAACATTTTCAGTCCTCAGGATGGGCAGGGGCCCATGAATTTGGAGAAAGCCCAGGGCTCTGGCGGGGATTGTGGGGTGGATTCTGGAACTTACTTGGGGAACTTGGAGATTAGTCTCTCACGATCTTCCAGATAGATGGAGAAACCCTTCTTTCAACATGAGTTTCCTTGAAGAAGGAGGCTCAGCGGATTCCAGGGTTCCAGCCCTTGGGAAGAGGGCTGAGCTGTTTCCCAGGACGGGACTATGCCCCTGGGATCAGGCTCCTGGGCTTCAGGTAGACAATCACTCAAAACCAGGCAGGTTCCCCACTGGGGAGCTAGAGGCAGTTTTAGGTTCTCTCCAAAGTTGACCCATGCCTCCTTTCCACATTCATCACCAGTTATCTGCTTCCTGGCTCACACTCTTTAGCCACACTGGCCTGCTTTCCTTCTTTAACCCCTGCTATCCCCCCGCCCCCGCCATGGGGTTCATATAGTCTGCCCCACCTGTCACTTTCCCCTCCTTACTGCTACCTGTCCTTTGGTCCTTTGGGTCCTGGCTATGACCCAAGTCTTTACAGGGGACTTGTCTGACTCCCAGACTGGAGCTGGGCCCCCTTCCTGGATCTCACATCTCCTGGCACGTCTTTATCATAGAATCCTCTTGGGGCTTCCTATTCATAGTTTTATGTGTGTGTGTTGTTTTGTTAGTGTCTGTCTCCCCCACTAGACTGTAGGCTGGGCCTGGCACACTGTGGGCGCTCAGAGCAGTGAAACTCTCTGGGCCAGCACTTCCTGCCGCTGCCCCAAATCAGACGTGAGATGGCCCTGTGCCATTACATTGGCCTTGGATCTGGAAGTCTGGCAGGGCCAGGACCACCACAGCTGCTGGTGAGGTGTGAGCCTCCCTCAGGGGGCTCTGCGGTCACATCAGGGCATTCTAGGTGCATTTACTCAACCGTTTAAGAGACTGATTCTTCTTAAGCACATTTCTGCCGCGGTTGTCCTCCATCGGACCCAAATCTCTTTTTTCTCCTATAACGTCATCCTGTAAGAATGCTAGAAGCTGTTGTGATTATCGTGATTTTCCAAACAACTCTAGAGCCTTCTTTTCATTGGATACAAAAACCTATGAGGGGGGATGCCTTGGTGGCTCAGTCGGTTCAATGTCCGAATCTTGATCTAGGCTCAGGTCACGATCCCAGGGTGGTGAGATCGAGCCCCATGCAGGACTCTGTGCTTAAGATTCTCTCTCCCTCTCCCTCGATGTCTCCCCAGGCACATGCTTGCTCTCTAAAACAAAACAAAACAAAGCAAATCTATGAGGCAGCAGGGAAGGTGTTTCTCCCTTCAACTGGAGGGGTAAGGGAGACCCAGAGATCACTGAGACCTGCTGCGGTTACAGGTTCATGAGAGGACGAGTCTGTAACCTTGCTTTCCTGACTCCTGGGCCAGAACTCCTTTCCCTGTGTTCTTGATGCCTTCACTGGAAGCGGTCATCGGCTCATACTTCTCCCTTACTCGCAGGACCCCTCTTTGATGGATCAATTTTTCTTTGAGTTCAGGGCCGCTGTTGTTTGACAGAAGAGTAAGAAGCAGGGAGAGAGAGTGAGATTCCATTTGCAGTCTCTTGTCCTCCTAAATAAACACAGCTTGGGGGGCATTCCCTTTGTGTTGGGGCCCCCAGGCCTGTTACTCCTCCAACAGTCCTATGAGGTGGGCCCAGTGCTGGAAACCTATATTACAGATGGGGAAACTGAGGCTCAGAGGGTATGACTTGCCCAAAGTCGCACTCTTGGCAGCAGAGCTAGGGTTCAACTCCCTGTCCATGTGACTCCAAACCAATGGGCTTCCCACAGCCTCACATTGCTCCTCATTGTCGTGTTCCCTGGGAGGAACCTGGGAGAAAGACAGTGCAGATGCTGGGTAATGGACATCTTTTATCAGGGGCAGGAGTCATCTGCTCCAAGAGAGGTGACTTGGTCCTCTCAAGAGGTTTGCAGGTGAATCAAGAGGATTCTTCCCCAGTCTGTTCCCTGATTCTTTTTTCCTGCAGGGGGGAGGCTATCCCCAGAGACCAGAAAGTTTATTTAGAAGTTCAAGCATGTTTTTTCCCCCAAAAGAGACAGGAGCATTTCCCCCCAAAGAGACAGGAGCAAGGGATGGGGCATTTGTCAAAGGTGAAAAACAGGAAAGATCAAGGAGTCAGTGGGAAGCCGGGAGAGGAAATAGGAGTCAAGGGGATGGTGGGCGACAGAGAAAGACAGAATGACTCAGTAAGAGGGATGGGTGCCCTGGGGGAGTGGGGGGGGGCAGGACTGGATTGGTCAGCTGCAATTTGTGAAGTTTACAGATAAATCTTGGTCCTTTCAGCAAAGCTTATCTGTAATGGGCTCCGCTCGCTGAGGCCCCGTCTCCTGTAGACATAAATCATTTTCTAATTTATAACATGAATAATTGATTTTGCCTCTGTAGCCTCAACAATAAATCTCCCGATCACACATGCATAAGAAAATAATAATAATGAAAGCGATCAGGATATGCTGCCATCGATTAACTGTGAGAGGGGCCACTTGACTCGCAATTCATGTTTTAAGCATTCCAGGTGGCACTGGGCCCACAAGCCACTCCTGCCCCCTGCCCCCTGGGCTCTGCCTGTCGCTCCACAGGAGACCAGATGAGAGGGGAGGAAAGCCAGGGTCGGCCATTGCCGGCCACAGCTGGGATCAATTCAGGTTCTTGTAGGTGGTTATCATTCATTCATTGAGCAGCTAGCGGCTGAGCATCTCTGACCTGGAAGATCCTGGGACAGTTGTGGTCCAGGGCAAAGCAAGACCTGCTGTTTGGCTTCCAGGAGCTTGGAACACATGATTTGGTGATGGGGAGGGACTGAAGGGGAATGAGGCTTTCACGGCCATGGTGTGGTCCTCCCTCCGTGCCCCCCAGGTCCTGCGGATTTTGTCTCCACCAGGCCCTGGAATGCATCCTCTTCTCTCTACTCCCCAACTACGCCTGTGTCATCTCTCTCTGGCATTGCAATGACCTCCTAAATGGGGGCCCTGTGCCCTTCTTACAGCCCTCCCCCATCCACCCTCCTGGAAATAGTGTGATCTTGAACATGGCAGGTGGGCTTTCCCACAGACCCTTGGGTCCCAGTTTGCCTCTGCTGCCCCCACTACTCCCCTCTCCCTCCTTGTACCAGGATTCCTCTCTACTCTGAGCTCCAGCCATGTTCAACTTTTTAAGAACTTCGAAATGTGCCCAGTTCTTTCCAGCCTCAGAGACATTTTCTGTGTGTTTGCTCCACCCAGACCTCTTCCCCGTGGCTCCTGCCTCTCCTGTTCCCACCCTCTAGGTCTCGGTTGGAAGGTCACAGTGCCCCAGATGGGTGAGATTTCCCTGAGGAGCTCTCCTACCATCCCGGCCTTCTCCTTCACATCACATGTCACACTGGCTATCTCTGGCTCCGTATTTTTCCTTTTTTTTGATGATACACCCCCAGAGGGCACCATCCATATTTTCTCTGTTTGATGCTGTTTCCTCAGGACCCTGAGTGGCTGGCACATAATAGGTGCTCAATAATGCTTGTTGAATGATTGAATACACGATCTTCCTGTGTCCAACATATTTTCTCTCTGGACATTCTTACATGGGGGGGGGCGTTATTTATTTATTTATTTTTAGGTAAACGCCATTGCCAGTTTATTCTTCTTTTCAAAAATTTTGTCACTAGTGGTCAGTGCCTGTGCGTGAAGATCAATATTCTAGATTGGCCCTGACTGTAGAAACCTTTCTTCCTCAAAGCTCCTGAGTCCCCTCGGTGGGTTCTCTGCTCACTCACTTCCTGAAACCCAACTTATCGTCCAAGACTTGGCTCAGATGCCAACTCTATCATAGCCCTTGTTTCCTTCCTTAAAACCCTCTGTTGGTGCTCCCGAGCCGCAGGGTACAAGGAGAGGCCTTGCAGAGTTTTTCAGTAGAAGATGTGGCCAGATTTGGGTTTGGGCTGATTGTTCCTGAAGCTTCATGGGGGTGTAGAACTGCAGCAGAGGGGACGGGAAGGAGGCAGGCCTTTCACTTGACCCTGATCCTAGCCCAGCCCCTCAGGGCTTCCTGGTGATTCACCACCAGACTTCGGTTTATACCCACTGGATGCCAAGGCTGCTGCCATTTTATCCACTCAGTCATACAGCCTATCCAGCCCCTGGGACTGTGGTTTCCCAGCTCCCTGGATCCCTGGCCTGAATCCCAGGGTCTCCCTTACAATGGAACCTAAAAATAGAAGCTGCTTTTATAGTGTAAGGGAAGAGGGGAAGGACCCAGGCAGGGCTTGAGTAGGCAGAAGTGATGCCTGAAGGGCTCTCTGGGGACACGGAGACTGACCCCTGAGGCTCTGAGTGCGAGAGGGGGCAGAGGCCAGGTCTTCCGACAGGAGACAAAGTGTCCCTGATGGCATGTGGGAAAGCCTGGCTTTCCCTCCCTCACCCACTCACAACCTACACCTTTCCTGGCTCTGAGCCCACACCTTGCCCAGGGCTCTGTCCTCCCCAGGGAGGGCTTGCATAGCCATCAGACCAACACAGAAACACGAGAGAGCTCTAAGGCGCCATTGAACCAAAGCCACACAATGAAAAGAATGAGGTGCAGTGTCGGGGGTGGGGGGCGGGAGAGGGCAGGGGTAAGGATGTGGCCTTGAGCACACAGGTCTTTCTGATGACAGTCCCTGGATATGACCGCTTCCTCCCAAAGGTTGCTGAAAATGCCAGAGATGAGCGCCCATGCCAGGAAGAGGGCACCACACAGTCCTTCGACGATTCCAATCCTGACCATAGGATCCTAGACCAGTTTCCTTTCTGAACCATAGTTTTCTCATGTGTACAATTATAATTTTTAAAAAAATAGTAGGGTTTTAGTTTTGTAAAACTGAAGTATAACTCGCATGTAATAAATCACATGAATCTTAAGTGTGTAGCTTGGGGAATTTTTATAGATGTGTGCCCTTGGGCAGCCATCACCCAGATCAAGACACACAGCATTCCCAGCACCCCACACGACTCCCTCAGCCTCCTCCCCAGTCAGTAGCTACCCACCCCCACTCCATCCCTGCTCTACCAAAGGTAACCACTGTTTTTGGTTTCCATAGTTATAGATCAGGTAAATGTATTTTTGAAATTTATATAAAGTCATACAATATGTTCTCTTTGTGATCTGGATCCTTTCCCTTAGGGAAAGGGCTTTGAAAGGATCCAGGGAAATAGTCTGGATCCAAGCCCCTAGAATGACCCCTGGCATAGAGGGGATAATCCATGAACATCCATGGAGGCATGGGGCACTTTGAATCAGAAAGACCTGGCTTTGATACAAGTTCCATACTTTGTCAGTTTCATGATATTCTGAGCCTCAATCTTCCCTTCTGCAAAAGGGGATAATAATTCCTTCCTCATGGGGATGGTGTAGGCATTACACGCCATAAGGAAAGTATAGCCTCTGAACAGTAGGTGCTCAATAGATGTCTGTTCTGCTCATCTTTCATCTATGGTGCTGAAACCAAAGCCCCAGACTTTGTTCTAGAGAGCTAGTTCCTTTGCTTATGCCAGTGGTTTTCACATTGCATTTCCTGGAGCCTCAGGATTCTGCAGTCATGAATCAGAGGCTGAGGGAAAGGGTGAAAACAGGAGGAGGAGAGGGCTCAGCAGATGGGATTTGGGGTTCTTACCCCCAGTCACCTGGAACAGCTCTGTTGTCATCTGTTCGACAGGTGGAGGAGAAGGTATTTGCAAAAAGGGTTCTACTTCTAAACAGGGTTTGAAAACCTTAATTCTTTTCTATAACCAGACAGTGTTGCCCAACTTGCCAGCCAGATGTTGCATAAAGGGGAGAGCAAATGAGAACATATCCATGCTAATTGGTTAGACCTTCCTGGAAACCTCTCCAGACAAATGCCCTTACATTTCAGTGCAAGGACACCATAAAATGCAACCAGAAATGAATGAAGTGGTTTCTTCCTCCCCACTGCCCCACCAAGAGCAAATCGTTTTTGAGGGACATCTGTATTTCTATTTATTTTGTTAACTATAACACAAGAATAAAATATTTTAAGTGAAAATCTTTCATGATTCCGTTACTTTAATATAGCAACTATGAAACCCATTAAAAAAAAAGAAGCCATAGTGCATGTCGGCTATTTTTGTCTGCCAAGCAAGCACTTGCCTTTCTTCTGGAAATAGCACTGCATTTTTTCCTCTGTGGAATGCATCCCTCTACCTTCCTTCTCTTCATCCATGTGGAATAAACCTTGTTTCCAGAAAGCATATTTGACGTAGACTTGGTCACTCAGGAAATCCCATCCCCTGAGCCAGGGTGATGGTTTCGGGAAGGGCATTACACAAGCCAGGCCAGTGAGAATCCATCTTGGAGCTTTTTTGGGAACTGCCCGGAAAGTGAAGCTCTCTTCTCCACTGCTTTTGAAGATTAAGCGGCTGGGACCCACTGAGTTTGGAAGGCCTGCTTGAGAGTAAACAGAAAGTATAGGAAAAGAAGTGAGAAAATCAAGAAAGACCAGGTCCTGAATATATAATTTCATCCCCTGGATGCAGCCATTCCTGAAAGAGAACCTAACCGTGGATGTTTCAGTCCCTGAGACAATAAATTATTTTTCCCTTTAGGGCCTTTTTTCACCTGCCACCAAACAAGTTTCTGTTTAATATACCAGCGGATCAAGACTTAATCATGTAAGCGCATTTCCCTTCAAAACTGTCACCCTGGGAAGCAACACTTACTCCAAAGAATGTTTTAGAACTCCTCACTGAGTTCTAAAAAAACTCCCTTAATACCAATTTAATACCAAGCCATCTCCTTACTTTACAGCATTGCAAGGGAGGCGAATAATATTCTGTTTGATCACATAGTTTGTTCACCAGACTTAATTCTGATCAATCATATCCCAAACTCCATCCTGCCCTCAGAGGGTACAGACGTGCTGATGAGGAGGCCAACCAAGCACAGGTTGCATATACATCTTTGAATTGCTGGTTTGCTTTTCAAGGTGTATGAAGAAATAATTAATTTGTATAGATGATTGTAGTGTGAAATATCAACCTCATTATCTTTGGTCATACCTCAAAAATAATAGCAGTGCTTGTTCTCCTGGCCTCTTTTGCTCAGAGAACCATCTGGACTCCATTTCCCCCCTGGTCCCGGGGAGAGGACTCATAGTCCCATTTCCCAAATAAGAATATCGAGGCTAACTGAAGTTCAGAATAGGGCTTCTTTTGCGAGGCTTGCAAATGGATTAGGATCTAGAATACGACACGGAATCGCTAAACAAAGAGACCTCTGGGAGGTAGGGCTGGGGCAGAGAACTTGGGATGGGGCAGAGACAGACCGGGCCAAGAGGAAGCAAGGTGAAAGCCTGGGAGGGGTGGATCTAGTAAAGGCAGTTTCACCAGGAACAGGCTGAGACCAGGTAAAGACCAGAGGGGAGACCCAGCGGTGGGGCGAAGACCTCACTGGGATCTCCCCCTGCAGCTGGCAGTGGGTTGCATGGTGGCCCCAAGTGACTGTGCATGACCCAAGGAGGGAGCCAGGAGGGACTTCGGGGCTCCTGGCTTCCAAGCGCTGCCCAAGGAGAGGTGCCTCACCCTCAGGAGAGCTTTCCCAGGCAGGCAATTTAGCCTTCCAAGCAGTTGGACAGGCCCTGGAGATAATAAAGAAAGAAGGTAACAGAGTGGATCTGCAAAGCCTTTAATACACAGCATTAACGGGTAATGGGAAAATCGATGGGACTATACAGCAGGGTCACCCCAACTGCCAGCAGTGCTGTCATGAACGGGACAGTTGGTGCTCTAGCCACTGCAAGGCCACTGGGCAGGACCCCAGCCTCACCTCTTCCGGGCTCAGATGGCATCATGGACACTGGGACTTCCTACTTGGATCAGAACCCACCATCTTTTCTCCCATGAGCACACCGCCTTCTTCCAACCCTGGCCAAGTGACGTAATAATAGCCACCATTTATTATCACTTTCTGTGGGCCAGGCTCTTGGCCAAGAGCCTTCTGAATTGTTGCATTTAATCCTTACGACAACTCTATAAATTAGTCACTATTACCAAAGCCTGCGTTTCGCATGTAAGTAAAAGAAGATCCAGAGAGACACGTGTGTCCTTGCTCGGTGGCTGGAGAGAAGGTGGCGGGTCAGCGCAGAGCATAACGTGGGAGCTGCAAAGGGTCTCGCAGCATCTGGCCTGACCTCTCAGGACAGAGGAGTGCAGCGACTTGCCCTGGATCATACAGCTGCTCTGTAGAAAATGAGTGACTATAAAGCAGGTGTTCTACCTTTTAGTCCTATGTTCTTTGTCCCCATTATATCATCTGATCATTTCCATCCGCAAAGCACACACTCCACTGGCTTTGGACTTCAGAGTCATTCATTGTAATTAAAGGGATGGTCATTTAGGAATTGTTTCAATTTGATGCAAAGTTACTAAAGCCATTCCCTGTGTTCTGGCGGAGTGGGGGGGGGTCGCGCAGGAGACCAAGAGCAAGAAGGTCTGGTTATTGTTCTTAAATAACAGCATCTGGCTGGGGAGAGAAAAATACACAGACCTGAAACAACCTTAGAATAATTCTAAGACAACAAATAAATGAGTGTGAGAGCAGGCAGAGTTAAGCGTTCTCACTGTGTGTTGGGGAATTCGCCGTAGAGGAAGGTGGGCTCAGCCAGAGAAGGCTGTGGAAGCAGGGAGGGGTGAGGAGCTGGGCACTGGGCCATTACAGAGGGAAAGGTTTGGGTGAGAGAAAATGGGCTGGGGGCCTGTCTGGTGGCAGAATCTGCCAAAGCAAGGGGCTGTGGCTGGAGAGAACACAGCAGATGGGCAGGGAAGGATTCCCGCGGCTGAAGCAGGGAGACGTGGGTTGGGGTCCAGGGGACCCGGACTCCGTGTGGAAGCCAATGTGGAGTTCATGCAGATGGTGAAGGGAGGTAAATCAAGATGACAGGGACGAGCTTAGGAAGATGGAACTGCCGCTCAGCACCCTAGGAGACTTGGAAGAGTGGAGGACAGAATTCTAGGTAGGAGGGTGGTGAAGGGAGCCTTCCAGGCATGAAGAGGTGGTGGTAGTGGGGGCTGGTGTGAGGCCAGAAAACAATCAAGGGGTGAAGCCCAGAAAGGCTGCAGGGAGGGGTCCCCCAGGTTTGGGGTAAGGTTTGCAGGAGAGAGGGCGTCAAGGGAAATCTGCATGTTACAGGTGTGAGAACCCAGGAGATGGGTGGCAAACGGGGTGGTTTGGGAATTGAGTTCAAGGGTATGGAGTGCGGGAGGGAGGGAATTATTTGGGAGGAGGGACATCAGGCCATACACAGGAAGACCCGGGGAAGGGAAATAATTGGAAAAATAGCTTTCTTTGTTTGAGGACCATTTTCCTTTGAGCTTCTTATGGTAAAGATGTTTCCATGGCGGGTTTTCCCAAGTGTTTCCCCCCGGTAGCCTCTCTCCAATAGGCTTGCTGTGAGCCACATGGAGTGGGGTTAGGGGCAGGGACCTGGGTGCCTGGCGCCAGGGCAGTAAAGGGCAAGCTCACAGCGCAATCAGGGGACCAGATGAGAGGCATACAAAGTGCTTACCCATGTAAGCACACGCACATGCACTCAGGTGCTCAGTAAGTGTTGCTTCTGCGATTACACAACCAGGTGTCCCATACCCTACTGTTCGAGCTCCCAGACCATCAAGACGGATCAGGATTTCTGTGGATTGTGGAAAGCAGGTGGCGTTGGAGGAAAGGCTGTTAGCTTGGGTTAGCAGGACAGTCTGAGGCAGCAGCTTGTCCAAGCTCACCCAAGTGTCTCCTGCCCTGGTTTCCCGAGGGGCTTATGGAAGCTGCAATTCCTTGGCACTCTGCAGAACCAGAGAGCGGAAGCTTGGGGGCAGGGCTTGGAGCTGTATTTTGAATAAGCTCTACAGGTGATCCTAGAGTAAACTGAGGTCTGAGAACCTCATTTTATATGCTAACGTCAAACTCCTTGGCAAGATCTCCAGCCTATGTGATCACTACCAAAGCGACGGGGAGCTCACTCCCCCAATGACCAGCTCACGGATCTCTTTGGAGTGAGTTCTTTGTTAATAAGGTATCTCCCAGCCCCTCCTGGCTCAAACATATGAGAGGCAGGGGAGGGAAGAAAAGGGAGGTGGAATCTGGCAGCAGGGAAGAGAGGAAGACCAAGGACACAGGAAAGGACCGAGCAGGGGGCTCAGGGCTGCGTGTCACTGGGGCGAGGAGAAGGGAGCGGCCAGAGCTGGCTCCCTCCCGGCGCGGCCACGCCGGGTTATTAAAGGAAAGAAGAATGAGTCTCTGTATCTCGGTGGAGCAGGGCAAGAGTCATCAGCAGACGTTATTAAAATCCTTTCCTCACCAGTGAAAGACACTTATCGCTCTTCATCAGCAAAGCTCTCTCTTTTTGAAAAGGAAAATCAACTTAACAGGTGGGGACTGTCCTTTCACTCCTCCTGTGAAAGACTCCAAGGCTGTCTGCCTCCTGACGGCCCCCCAACTGGTGTGGGGCCCACAGAACACCCCCAGAATGGCCGGAGAACTCTGGGCCCACAGTGTCTTGGCACCGTATTCACGAGGGGGACCTCTCACCCACAGCGGGGGTCCAGGGGGGACAGGGTGGGTGGCCGCAGGCCCTGGATGCTATGGGTACAGTGAAGACTGGATCCCTACACAGGAAATCGTTTGGGGGCAGTCCTGCAGGGTGGCTGCAGGGGGCAGGGTCTGAGCTGAGCCTCAGGTTCCTGCTGGTGTCCCTGCACCTGCTCTTAAACTTCTTCCTTCCGTTCCCCATCCCACCAGAGCCTTCTCTCCTGAGCACGTCACTCCTTTGCTGACAAAGATTCAGAAATCGCCCACTGCGGCAGAAATTCATCTGCACACTTTAGGTCAGGCCCTTAGCTCAAGGCTCTTTTCGTAGGGGCTGCAAGAGACCCTCCAGCTCTCTACTCACCTCGCCTTGCCAGGCCGCGGGCTGGCAGTACCAGGCCCCCTTCCCCGAGCCCACGCTGCCCTTGCATGCCTCCCTGCTTTTGCTCAAGGCAGTTGCTCTCCTGTAATGCCTTTCTCCCTCTTCTCTGCCAGGTGATCCGCTTCATGGTCCAGCTCAAATGCCTCCTCCTCTGGGAAGCCTTCCCTGACCTTTCCAGGCAGAACTAATTATTTCTTCCTCCAGGCTCCCATAGCAGGCATGCTACTGCTTTAAAAATTACCGCACTAAATTCTAGTTGGTTGTGATCCCTTGTTTGTATCTGTCTTTCCTCATTAAAGGAAGCTCTGGCAAGAAGGGGGGGGTGGCTGCATCCCGCTCCTCTTTGTATCCCTCACAGAACTAGGCCTGGTTCTTAATAAAAATACTAGCTAGCATGAACTGATGGCTTATTCAGCACTCTGGAGGGCCTTCATATACATGATTTCATGTAATCCTCCAGAGGAGTAAACCCATTTCACAGATGAAGAAATTGAGGCTTGGAGAAGTGAAGTGACCTGTCCAAGGACACATGGTTAGTGGATGGCAGAGTAAGAATTAAAAACCAGAACTGTGTGAGTTCAGTAAATGTTTCTGACTAAACAACCCTCCATACCCCACCTCTGGTGCCAGCAGCCTCCTAGGTGGACTGGCAGAGGGACTACGCTGGTGGACACCTCCTGAGCCAGATCCCATCATTCCAGCCTTTCCCAGTGTCTGTGTGCTCAGGCTTTCTCTGCCACCAGGCATCATACCACTTGGTCTGAAGGCCTTTGCTCATTCTCCGCCAGATAAGATAAGGCTCTAGAGAAGGATCTCTGTCACCTTCCCAGGACCAGCCGCCATCACTCGTCCACCCTTGCTCTCCCCAGTCCAGCAGTCCCTCCCCAGCCCTGCTGCAGCCTCCTACCCCTCTACCCCTCTAGCCTCCGGCTGAGCCTGGAAACCCTGCCTATGACAGTGTTCTCGCTTCTAGCCCCACGTTTCCTGGAACTCAGGAGGGGGACAGAACCCTGGACAGTCGTCACTGTTTCTTCCTTCCCTGGGGGATTCAGGAGTGGATCATCTCTTCCCAAGCTCCAGTTCTCAAAACCAACTCTGATTTTACAGCTTTGTAAGTGTTCTCAGAATAGTAGTGAGTGTTCTCATCTCTATAGGCCCCACAATCCCTGGTCCAGAGCTGTGTGGCTAGGCGGATGCCCAGCAAATTGTAAATTGAATGACTTCATGGAAAACCCTGAGAACGTCCATGAGTGATTTCCAAACACGCCACTCTCCATCTCAATACATCTTAACATGTCCCTGCATCCATCTTCGTGTCACTTCTTCTGGTTCTAGAAAGGATGGTGTCTCCTATCCCCTCCCTTTTAAACCTGACCGCTCCATCTCTGCTGTGCCCCTGTCCTTGGGGAACAACTCTCCCAGCTGCTCTGGGACAGGTCAAGCAGGCCCTGATGACCTCCCCTCCACGGGCTCTAGAAACCTGGATGGATCCTACTTTAAAAGAACAACAGAACTCATTTCTATATCCTCAAAACCCAAAGTAACTAAATACCAATCGTACAGTAGGTCCTGCTGCAGGAAGGAAATATGGGGCGTGGTCTAGCAGGGGCAAACCACGGTGTTGGTTCCTTAGTGCCAACGACAGTGCCTGGGACATGGTTAAAACTCCATAAGTATTTGCTCGATGAATAAACGAACGGATGGCCATTGTGTGTGTTATACTTTTCTGTTCACTCCAGATCTGTCTATCCAACATCACTGTCGTTCTAGCTCTTTTACTCCAAGGACTTTTCTCTACCCTGCCCCCAACCATATCTCATGGTTAGTTCTCATCTTCTCATTGTCCCAGGGTCTCCCCATCCCAAGGATCCCAAAGCTCCCACCTACTCACTTCCATTATTTGTACAACGATTTCCCTCCCTGGGGTCTTCAGGCTCCCCCCTCCTCCCAGTTGCTTGAATACCCTTATCTCTTCCCATCTTTGCTCAGCTCCCTACAAACCTGCACCACGATGGGCTATTTCAGCAAAGAACTAGGGCATCTCTTGCCTCAGACCTCTGGCCACTGCTCTGAATGGCTCTGAATGGCTCTTTGTCTTTCTTTCTCTGCAAAGGGAGATTGCCTGAGAGCCATGCAGGTCAGCATCACTACAAGTGCATGCTGACTGGCTTCAGCTGCTTGACAGCTTTTTAAAAAAAAATGTGCATTTAAACAATTTTATAAAGGGGAAAAAAAAATCTCTCCACCTCCTCACACCAACCGTTTACATAATTCAGTGACCTTTTATGAACCATAGCATTGTATTAGCATCATTTTCCGGGGTAGAAATCAACTCATCCATCCTATTTCATACTGTACCTCGTTCACCTAACATTTTTCTGTATACACTTTCTTCATGGTTTGACAGAGAACTCCTATTTATCACTTGAAATGGTTATATAATATTCCGTCATATTAATGTTCCATGGTTTACTTAACCATTCCCCGATTGTGGAACATTTGGGGGCTTGCCAGGATTCTCCTGTTATGAACAGGCAGCAGTAAACATCTTTTTGCAAATAGTTTGTATTTCGTTTTCAGTTATTTTCATGGCATATATTCCCAGAAGAGAGATTATTGGGTCAAAGGCCAGAAACATTTTTGTGGCTTTTTTTTTTTTTTTTTTCACAAGGTGCCAGACTGGCCTCCACAAAGACTTTACCAATTTGCAAATCTTGGGTCCTTTCATTCATATTTTGTAGCCTCCTAATGATTTTCTGCAGAGTTGGTCCAAATCTCCAGGGTCTGCCTGGGGCTTCCAGCCACTCTCACCCTCCAGAGGAGATTTTACCAAGAAAGTTACAGGCACATGTCTCCCCGTTTGCTCAACTCTCTTCCATGTCAACATTTCTCTTTTCACCCTGGCTCCCTTCCTAGGGTGATCTCTGAGGAAGAAGTGCCCAGTTTCTTCCCAGCACACCTCCCTGCTGCATAGTTGATCTTGTTTTTTCCTGTCTCTTCAAAATCATGCGGCATTCACTTTTCGACCCTTTATATCATCCATCTCGCTTGCTCTTTCTCCACAGCCCGCAAGCATCCCCTTTTCATCTCCCTTTTCCTAAAAGGCGTCAGCAGTTTCCCTTCTCTCCCAAACTATTCTCTTCTTCTGTCACTGTCCATCTTTCTGAAGGGATGAGCCCCATATCACCTTCTCACCTGCCATTTCCTTCTCTGTCTTTTGCTCTTTCGTGGATGACCAATGCTCAACTGAAGTGGCCATCTCGAAGCCACCAATAATTTTCTTAGTCACCCAAACAAGTGATTTTTTTGTCAGTCATCGTCCTTACCACCTTGTTGACTAGTGTGTCCACTTGGAAACTTTTTTCCTGCCTGGGGTTCCATGGCAGTGCTATTCCCTTAGAGCCCCTCTCTCCTATCAGTGTAGTGCCTCTAGAAGAATCTGTCCTTGGATCTCTTAGTCAACTTCAAATTACCTCTACCTCTCACTCTATGGCAGCCAAGAGAATTAGGGGAAATTGATCCCATCCCACCTCTAGTGGTAAGTGATGACTGATCTAAGGCTATGAGTATAAACCCATTTCCTACCACAATAATGGTTCAGGGGAAAGCAGACCAGTTCCATCACTATGTGACATTTACTGGTGACCTATGATTACTCCGTGAGATCAAAGCTCAAGCCTTATGTTTCATAGTTGAGGAAATCCAGTGCTTTCTCTCCTCTTGGATATCAGTGATAAAGCATATCAATCTAACTGCTAATTGCTGTTGGCCACCATCTTAGAACCCTGAAGCAATCTAGTATGAAGATGAAGTCAAAACGCAGAACAGAGCAGAGCTGGGAGAACTGAAGCATAACAGATCCAGACCCCTGATTGTGTAGGCTGGTCAGAAGCGGGGATTTTTCAGTCACATGAGTCAATAAATTCCTTGTACTATTGAAATCATAAGGCTTAGGGCTTCTGTTACTTGGAATTGAAACTTGTAACCATTATAGCCCTCTTCACTGTTTCCCTTTATACTTTTTATTTCATCACTCTCCCCCATTCTAGCAGGTTCCATGATCCCATCTATGTGGATGATTCCTCTACAGCCCTGTCTCCCCATTTCCAATTCCAGCACTGCCAGCTTTTTACAGAGTAGCTGTATGTGGTCTATGAAGCTTTCATTTTAGTATTCAACACCACCTATTTCACTACCACCCAAACCAAATCAGCTTTATTTCCCTCCTCCATGTCTGATCATTCAGTTGCCCTAGATTGAAACTGTAGAGTCATCCCATACTTCTCTCCTCCACATCCCTCTATCAATGGTTATGGTCTCACACTTAAACCTCTGGCTGTATCCTCACCTTCATTATCTCGCTCTCATGTTGACTCTCTTCCCAGTTGGTCTTTCCTGCCTCCCGGCTATCCCATCTGCTGACCCAACACAACACCTTTAGCAGAAACGTCTTCCTAAAACAGCAAAGCAAGAAAGATTTCTCAGTGTTTCAGATTTAGACCATACTTTGCATCCTAATTCTGTAAGTCTTCCACCGCAGGGTCTCTCCTGATCTTTCTGATCTTATAATCCCATTACTTTCTCCTTGGTGCCCAAGAGACGGCCAAAGTGGGCTATTTCCAATTTCTTTCCCATCTTGCTGCCAGTGAGATGGATCCCACCTGGACCACCTTTCCTTCTTATTTCATCCATTGAAATACTGCTTATCCTTTAAGATTCATCTCAAAAGACATCTCAATAAGGTATATTCTGATTTCCCCGAATAGATACACATTTCTTTGTCGAACCTCTACAATGTGTAACTCTCGTGACACTCATCAGAATAGAGAAGTAGACTTTTATTTTTGTATCTTTAAAGCACAGAGCACGGGGTCTTGGAAATAATAAGTGCTTAAATAAATACTCCCTACATTAGCCTGAATCAAGGGCAATGTTATGGAGAGGAGATGCTGTAAGAAGGTGCCGGACAAGGAGTCTTATTCTTTTACCTGCAGATTCACTAGAACCTCTTTTTTTTTCTTTTTGTTTCTTGTAAAAAAGCTAGGGATTGGTCAACTACTTTATTTGGCACTAACTACGACACTTGAGAACTCTTGCATCCTGGGATGATTCGGAGCCATGGTTCTCTGAGCTTGGTCCATACGCATGTTCCTGGAAGCTGAGGGCTGATATCTGAGCAGTATAGTTATTAAGCCTGGTGGGGTGGGGGGGGGCTAGAGAGGGAAAATGACACAAGATGAAACCAGAGAAGGAGACAAACTCTAAGAGACTCTCAATCTCGGGAAACAAACTGAGGGTTGCTGGAGGGGAGGGAGGTAGGAAGGATGGGGTGTCTGGGTGATGGAGACTGGGGAGATTGTGGGGAGCACTGTGTATTGTGTAAGACTGATGAATCACAGACCCGTACTCCTGAAACAACTAATACATTATATGTTAATAATAATATAAAAATTTAAAAACAAAAAAACCACAATGGACTAGGAGTCCGTGGACCTGAGTTCTGGGCCTGGAAATTCACTAACTAGCTCTGTGGCCTCAAATAGGTCTTTTCACCGCTCTGAGACTCTCTTGCTGCTTTACCTGTGAGACAGTACAGTCAGGTCACAATGTTTCTCAAAGCGTGGGCCTCAGAACAGTTGCATCAGAGTCCCCCAAAGGACTTCTAAAAATTGAAATTCCCTGGACCCAAACCGGTACTGCTAAAAATGACTCTTTGGAGAGAGGGTCTAGGGGGTCTGCATTTGAGCAAGCTCCACGGTGAGTAACATTCCCACTCAGGTTAAGGCCTCTAGAATTTTGGAATTACAAAGCTCCTTCTATTCTAAGATGTGGGAGTTACTGGGTTCAGCAGCAATTTCAATTATTTTGCGGTGGTAAGTAGAATGGATGCGGGAGTAATCCACAGGACTGCTTGCCTTCGCGAAGTGTTTGTGAAGCGAATGGTTACAGCAACCCTGGTCCACGGCCTGCTTCCGGGGCCCTAGCCCCAGGCCCTCGCTGCCGCTGCTGGCTGCCTGTGGGTCTGCCTGCTTGCCTCTTTTCTCATCCCTCCCTATCTCTCTCCCCCTTTCTTTTCTCCTTTTCCTTTTTTCTCTTCCCCTCGCCCATCTTCCCCCCTTCCTCCTCCTCTCTCTCTCCCTTCTTCCTCCTTTTCTTTTTCATTTCTATTTCCCATTCTTTCCGAAATCCCATCTGCACCTGCGGAAACACATCATTAGCAGAACATTCATTTGCACTTACCTAATATACTTTTTTTTTTTTTTTTAATGAAGCCTTTCCGGCTCCCTCAATCAGCTATGAACATTTCCTGCTCAGAACTCTTAAAGCACTTTGAACCTCTCTTATGCCATTAATCATATTTGGCTGTGTAATATTTCTAGGTCTACTCTATCGTATGCCCCTGGGGAAAAGGCTGCTTTATCCATTGTTATTCCAGCCCTTCTACAGTGCCTAGCATGGGGCCTTGCCCACGTTGATAATACTTCGCACATGTATAGCATATTTTGGTTTAATAAACATTTTCACAGACATTGGTGGATAGCAGACACTGGATAAGAATTTGCTGAAAGGATCCATGAATGAATTCCTCTATTTTCCTTGTCTGGGATTTGAGCTTATCTTATCTCTGTCTTGGAGGCAGGCTTGGACCCTGGCAAGGCCATTGAGCTTGGACCCTGAGGTCTGAGTTGGAAAGCTTTTTCTACCTCTTAACAGCTGGGTAGTTGGGTGAGTTGTTTAACCTCTCTGAACCGTGATTTTTATCTGTAAAGTAGACAGAGAATACCTTATTTCTAGGGTTGGAGATGATGAACTACAAGTACCTGTGAACACATCTGGCACATAGCAGATAATTTTAAAATACTAGTTAAGGGAAACTCTTCCCTTCCCCCAACACTTCACTTCTATTGGACTGTCCCTTAGGACAAACACTGGCTTTTCTAAATCTTTCCCTCCAGATTCGTATGCTGTGTCTTGGTGCACTGCATACAAAGATGTGCAGAATACATTTTGTGGACTCTTAAAAAGTCAATGTGATAAGGCGAAATACATATGGAAAACACACAAGCTGAAATGAACAGACTGTATTTGTTAGGATTCTTCGCTGCAAGGTCTATAAGCCCAAGTCAAACAAGCTTAAGGGGATAAAAAAAAGAATTTATCGACTCCCACAAATGAAATGTTCTAGAGTGGGTCTGGTTTTAAGCACTGCCTCATCCAGGGGTTACAATCCCAGGGTGAGAGTGCTGTCTCTTCTTCTCCAGCTCCGAGCCCTGCTTCTGTGGCTTCATTCTGAGGCAGGATCTCTAGTCGGTGGGAATGGTGGCTACTTGTTTGTGAGCTAAAAGAGCTCACAACCTATCTTTGTGTCTGCATGCAGTTCTCATGGAAGGATTCTCATTGACTCTGCTTGGGTCCTGTGCCTGCGTATAGACCAGAGAGTGGGTCCAAAGGATGTAGTACTATGGTTGGCTCAGTCTGGGTTCCTTGCCCACCCCTGTGGCCATGGGGAAGGACGCAGTGGTTGACCAACAACAAGAATGAGGGAGAGGTATTTCCTCTAAAAGAAGGGATATTGGAGAACAAAATTTATTTAGTGAACAGGTAGAAAATACATCCTTTTCCATAAGAGGCTTTACGTTTAAAACTGCTTGCTTTGTCTTATTTAAGGGGCCCAGCTTTATTCACTGTTATTGGCGAAAAGAAAACCATTGAGTGTCACTAAGGCTCAGGCCCAGGACCAAGGTCTGGGGTAAAGCTGTGTTTAAAAAGAAAAAAAAAAGCAAGTGGGGGCTCCTGGGTGGCTCAGTTGGTTGAACATCGGACTCTTGGTTTCCACTCAGGTCAGGATGTGATCTCAGGGTCAATGGGATGGAGCCCGGCATTGGGCTCTGCAGTCGGCGTGGAGTCTGCTTGTCCTCTCCCTCTGCTCCTCCCCAACTCACACACTCTCTCTAAAATAAATAAATAAAATCTTTAAAAACAGAACAAATGAAGACCAGCTTTGAAAATTCTGTGAGCAGACAAAATCAGTTGGGTCATACAAACAAAGCTCGATTTAGCTTATTTGCAAGACTAACTTGACCTGGGTCATTCCTGGCTTATGCCTCTGAAAATTTTAAGCAAAACTTAGATGCTGTTTCCCAAGGTTGATGGGAAGTAACCACTGACCACTTTCCTAGCATATAAAAAAAAAATCCTGACATTATAACCAGTCCCTGTGAATAAAAAACAGTTTCTGCTTTCTCACTATATATACTGCTTTGTAAAGATAGACTGCCGAGCCCCATTCCATGTTTTGGCTTAAGTGCTCCCAGTTTGCAAATTGCCTTTTTGGTGTGTGCACGCTCAACTTCTACTAATGGCCTCTTTGGTGATTCACTGGTATTGCTTCTATTATTTCTGAACTTTGACATTTCATGGTGTGGGAAGTGGAATTCAAAGAAGACACCTATGACTCTGAGGCCCTTGAGTGAACAGGTGCTGGTGAATTCCCTGCTGTCTTGCTGCCCCTGGGATTTGAGGGTAAGTCTCTCTTGAATCTGAGTGCCACTCTCTTTGTGTTTGGAGCTCTCTGACTATATTGTGCATTTTGTTTGCTGAAGCGCTTTGGTCACTATTCTGTTTAAAAGGGTGGGGGTGTGTGTGATTTTCTGTGTTTTGGAACTGCTGTTGAAAAACGGGCGCCTTCATAGTTAAAACATCTTAGGAATTCTAAAGGCAGAGATGAGTTCCACCTGATCTGTGGGCCACATTCTTGTGCCTCTTTGGAAAACGGATGAACTTTTGGAATTGTAGTGGCCACTTTGGGGAAACTTTAACTTAGAGAAGTTTATCTTAAGGGATATCCTTAAAAGAGAGATTCCAAACCTCAGAGATGACGAAATGCATTCTTTGAGTGGTTTTCAGAAGCTTCTCAAAGACCAAATGACTCAAAAACAGCTCTAGAAGGATCTTGATGGCATACAAATTAAAAATCTTTAGTGAAAACTCTTTGATCACAGGAATAAGTAAACTTAGTCTATCTGCCAGAAACACAATTTGGATACAACTATTTTTTTAAGTTTTTTATCTGGTTAAAAATTTTAAAACAACAGCTCTAAGATCTGTCTGTATGTTTATGTATGTCCAAGTACATACATTACAGATATGTGATATTTTTCTGCCTCTGAATGGCATTGCCAAAATTAATTTGTAAAAAGCTCTATTTAATTGTCTTAAAGAAAATTAAGCTTTTATATAAATCAAATATACTTTCAGAAATATAGAAACTAATAAAATGTTTTTTAAGTTCACATGATCTGGGATAAACTTTGATAAATAAAAGCTGGGTTAAGTTTGTTGGTTTAAGAAAAGCAGACGTGTCTTCAAAATTTGTCAACATGGGGACGCCTGGATGGCTCAGTTGGTTGGACGACTGCCTTCGGCTCAGGGCGTGATCCTGGAGTCCCGGGATCGAGTCCCGCATCAGGCTCCCAGCTCCATGGGGAGTCTGCTTCACTCTCTGACCTTTTCCTCGCTCGTGCTCTCTCTCACTGTCTCTCTCTCTCACATAAATAAATAAAATCTTTAAAAAAAATACATACCAAAATTTGTCAACATGAAAAATAACTTAAGATGATGGTTAGTTGTTTAATAAGTCATTAAAGAGTAATTGTTAAAAGCAAATAATTTAAATACATGTAAATAATATGGAAAGTTTATGTTAAGTTAAACTAAATAATGAATATTCTTTAAATATCTAAATTGTTTCCAAATATGATAAACATTAAGAACTAAACATAAGTTTAAGTTTAGCTACTTTTACCTTTTTAATTTTTTTTACATAGAGACAAAAATATTGGAGCCTATTAATAACATGTTTTGTGCCACATTGGAAAATTTATTGTGAAGAAAAATATCCTTGAAGAAATTATGAGAAGTACTTATAAACTTGCCAGTCCACAATTGCTTACTTTTTAGTTTTCACTAGAGCTAAGGATTCTCATAATTAAGAGTTCTAATCAATATACGTGATTAAAACCACTTGAAATAGTAAGGGTAAAAGACAATGACTATATATGAAAAGTAGGTAAGGAAAATAGAGTATGTTTTGCTTGTTTTGTTTTGTTTTAGATAAGGAAAGATACGAAGGATGTAGGAATTTTTTTTTTTGGTAAAGGAAAAAAGAAAGTAATTTTGTCCTAAAGTAAAATGTTCATTCCAGAATGAGGGAAAAAAGAGCAAAAGGTGAATAGATACAAACATTGCAGGAGGTTGATGGAAAAAGAACTCTGAGAAAGGAATTTTATGTGTAGTCAAGCTAAGATTGGAAGAGACTTACTTGAATTAAAGAGGAAAAAAAGGATAATTTTAATATCAAAAGTACAAAGGTAAGGGGAGCCTGGGTGGCTCAATAGGTTGAGCCTCTGCCTGGCTCAGGTCATGGTTTCAGAGTCCTGGGATCGAGCCCCCACATCGGGCTCTCTGCTCAGCAGGGAGCCTGCTTCCTCCTCTCTCTCTGCCTGTCTCTCTGCCTACTTGTGATCTGTCTGTCAAATAAATAAATCTTAAAAAAAAATAGTACACAGGTAAAAAATCAGAATTTGATTTTCTCTTTGTTAGAATCATAAACTTTGAGATTATTGGTCTGCTCAAAAAAAATTGTGAACAAAGTTTCTTTATCTTTAATGTAATCTGCCTAGAAAACAAAAATTCTGTTTTGATTTATGAGACTTTTGATTACTTAAGAAAAATTAGTCTCCTCTATTGAAATAACTGTTTTTTACAGCTATGTAAATTTTTGAATATGTTAAATTTCATGGGAAGCATTGTCAAATAAGAAGTGATGCTAAGGGGAGCCTGGGTAGCTCAGTGGGTTAAAGCCTCTGCCTTCAGCTCAGGTCGTGATCCCGGGGTCCTGGGATCGGGCCCCGCATTGGGCTTTCTGCGGGGCGGGGAGCCTGCTTCCCCCTCTCTCTGTCTCTGCCTGCCTCTCTGCCTACTTGTGATCTCTGTCTGTCAAATAAATAAATAAAATCTTAAACAACAAAAAAAAGAAGGGATGCTAAGCTTTCTTTAGGTATAGATTTGTATGAAATTCTTAAAAATCTGACATGTCCTTGTATAATGTTTTCAATCATAATTCCAGCTATTACCTTAAAATATTGTGCATCACAAAAATATCCACAGTTAGTGGCCAATTGCATCGTGTGTGTGTGTGTGTGTGTGTGTGTGAGAGAGAGAGAGAGAGAGAGCTCGTTAGATCTCTAACGATGGCCATTTTTAAGTCTTTTGTTTTCTGCAGACAGCTTTGCTCTGATGCTTTTGCAGAAGTGTTCCTGCAAACATGCTTCATGTTCAAAAAGATCCATGGAAAAGATGGAAAAGATCTTGACAAGTATCCTAAAAAGCAGGTTTCTGATAACTTTAAGATCATGTGCTAAACTGAGCAAGAATTTCTAAAACTTTTATGGAAAACAGATTGATTCATAAAGCTATTAATCCAATGTAAAGCAAAAACAAGAATTCCATGACATTGAATGACCTGATGAACATAATTATAATTTTTATGACTTTATTCAAAACATTACTAGTTCTTTACTGTATCATTTTCCATATTTGAAGGGGCTTTTCTCTCCTTTCTTTAAACTGTCTATACCTTATAGCAATTTGGTAAAATCTATCTTTGCAACAAATGTTGAACATTTACGTTTTTCTCCCTAGCTGATACCTCCAGAATTCTGAAACTCTTGCTAAATTTTCTTATTTTTTCATGACAATGTAAGTGCTTGCATAAGTTCCAAAAGAATCTATTCTCCTTGTTTTAAGACACAACTGGACAAGTCCTTGTCTTCGTTTCCAAGCCTTGAGAAGCTTTCAAAAATCCAATCCGAGATTCCTTATGAAAAGTTTTAGCAAAGCAGATTTAAAAGAGCTTATATGTTCAGTCACTATTCCTGCTGCACTTATGTCAATAATCAGGCCGACTTATTGAAACTAGACTTAATTTGCAAACAAACTAGCCTTACTTTGGTTATCTTTGATAGATATGGGGATGATTACGGAGAGAAAAATTGTTTCAGTATTGTGCTTTTGTGGATACCAGATATGATTGCTGCTAATTGTCTTTGGGGTTTTGTTTTCTAGCCGTAAACTGGGCTGGATCCTGAACTTTTCCAGTTTCCTCTAATATTTGGCTAGAACCCTCCAAACTAACCTTTCCAATTTTCTCCCACTCTTTGGACTTGGAATCACTATGAAACTAAAACTGCCCTTTTCCTGAAGCCATGCAGGCTAAAACTGGACGACTTGATGTAAACTTCAGGGAAATCAGCGCAACAGCTCATGTGTGGACAATTTTCATGCCTGTGGCTCTGTGGCTACTCAGAAGGCTCACCAGAGACATTCACACTGCAAACCAGGAAGATTTGTCCGATTGCCACTGCCCGCCCTCACTGCCATCCAAAGATGCTTAGAACCCGATGTCTAGAAAAATCTTCACTGGCTGCTGTTCAAATACAGAAACTGAATTTATAATTTTCTTCAAACTATTAACCTTCGTTTTTCTTTTTTTTTTAATGGTTTTTTTTTTAAAAAAGACTTTATTTATTTATTTATTTGACAGACAGAGATCACAAGTAGATAGAGAGGCAGACAGAGAGAGAGGGGGAAGCAGGCTCCCTGCTGAGCTGAGAGCCCGACACGGGGCTTGATCCCAAGGACCCTGGGATCATGACCCGAGCCGAAGACAGAGGCTTTAACCCACTAAGCCACCCAGGAGTCCCCTTTTAAAAGATTTTATTTTTTTATTTGACAGAGAGAGAGCACAAGTAGGCAGAGAGTCAGGCAGAGATGTGGAGGGGAAAGCAGACTCCCTGCTGAGCAGAGACCCTGATGCAGGGCTCGATCCCAGGACCCTGAGATCATGACCTGAGCTGAAGGCAGAGGCTTAACCCACTGAGCCACCCACGCGCCCCAGCCTTCATTTTTCTTATGTTCCCACAGAAATGCCTCATTAAATCTCCTGCTTGCTCACATCGCATCAAAGCCTGAGGTGAATCTTGCCTGTCAGCATGTCCTGAAAGAAAACGTCCTCAGGTTCATCCTGTCCTGAGTGGCCACGAGGATATGGGTTTGTTAACACATAGTGTTGTGCCTGTGTAAATAACTTAAAAAAATTATAACACATTTGAGTTATTTAATCGGTTAAATCATGGCTCTTGGGAAATCTCTGCTCTGGGGAATTTCTCAATCCTTGGCTCCTGTTCTCCTTACAGTCGTCATATCAACCTCTCTAGTGTGTTACATACTCTTGAGGGTTTTAAATGCCCGGCGGCAGCCACTCGAATGCCAAATGGTATCCGTCAGGCTCAGAGAATGAATGAAATCAACAATAACCACAAATGATGAAGACGGTGGGTGGCTGCATAGCCCTCTGGCCTGACAGCTAAGCTCGGGGCAACACCCGACGTGTGACTCTTTCATCAGATTCCATCAGGGCTGTGAATGGAGAATAGCGCTCTACTGGTTGGTCGTGCTCTCAGCCTGCTGAGACAATGACCAAAAGGGGAGAATTGTTAAAATAAAAATTAGGGGCGCCTGGGTGGCTCAGTGGGTTAAAGCCCCTGCCTTCAGCTCAGGTCATGATCCCAGGGTCCTGGAATCGAGCCCTGTGTCGGGCTCTCTTCTCAGCAGGGAGCCTGCTTCCCCCCACCACGCCCCACCTCACTCTGCCTGCCTCTCTGCCTACTTGTGATCTCTCTCTGTCAAATAAATAAATAAAATATTTTTAAAAATAAATAAATAAATTAATAATAATAAAAAAATTAAACAGAGACCAACTTTGAAAATTCCCTGAGCAGACAAAACCCGTTGGGTCATACTAACAAAGCTCAATTTAGCTTATTTCGCAAGACTAACTTGGCCTGGGTCATTCCTGAAACTTCTAAGCCAGACTGAAGCTGTTTCCCAAAGTTGATGGGAGGTAACTGTGGACCACTTCCCTAGTACGTAAGAAAATGCTGACATTATAACCAACCCCTGTGAAGAATAAACAGACCCTGCTTTCTCATTATGTGTGCTGCTTTGTAACGATAGTCCCAGGCCCCATTCCGTATTTTGGTGTGAGTGTTCCTGGTTTGCACACTGCCTTTTTGGTGTGTGCACGATCAACTTCTACTAATGACTATTTTGGCAATGGATTGGTTTTAATTGTGTGTGTGGTTTTTTGTTTTGTTTTGTTCTGTTTTTCGGAATTTTGACAGCAGTGGTGAAAAACACTGGCTTCCTCTCACATTGCTTCCAGTCCAATGAGATCCCTGAAACCTCTCCCTGCATGGGCCATCACAGTTCCTAAGCGCTCTCCGCTACATACGACCCTTGGTTTCCAGGGATGATTGCCAGCAGACTCCAGTTCCGGTGCACAAATGGGGAGAAGTATAACTTTATGCTGTTTTTACCCACTTAGAACCATCCCTTTGTCGGCTGAACCAGTGTCTCCGGGCAGATTATCACAGAATGAGAGATAGTGAGATGAAAGGACAATAAGGCCAGCTCCCTTCAGAAGCTTGTGATCAGTTCTTGGGGATCTGACAAGGGGAAGATTGGGGGAGTTCTGTGGGTTCTTTTCATTTCACTCTGTATTTGTAATTTTAAAAAAATGTTGAGGGACGCCTGGGTGGCTCAGTCAGTTAAGCATCTGCCTTGTGCTCAGGTCATGATCCCAGGGTCCTGGGATGGAGCCTCTCATCAGACTTCCTTCTCAGTGGGGAGTCTGCTTCTTCCCCTCCCTCTGCCCTGCTCCTGCTTTCTCTTGCTCTCACTCTAAATAATAAATCTTTAAAAATTGTTTTTAAAATGTGGAGGGGTACCTGGGTGGTTCAGTTGGTTGGGCGTCCAACTCTTGATCTCAGCTCAGGTTATGATCTGGGGGTTGTAGGTTTGAGCCCCATCTTGGGCTCCATGCTGGTTGTGGAAACTACTTAAGGAAAAGAAACTGCTGAATTGTGGTAAAATACACAAAGTATAAAATATACCATGTTTGTCATTTTTAAGTGTATAGTTCAATAGTATTAAGTACATTCACACTGTTGTATAACCAGTCTCCCGAACTTTTTTGTCTTGTAAAATTGAACCTCTATACACATTAAGTAGCAACTTTCTATTGTCCCCTCTCCCAGCCCTGGCAACCACCATTCTACTTTCTGTTTCTCTGAATTTGACTAGATACTCTTGGAAGGGAAATCCTACAGTATTCGTCCTTTGGGGACTGGCTTATTTCACTTAGCACATGTCCTCAAGTTTCACTCACGTTAGTAGCGCGTCAAGATTTTCCTTCCTTTTTACTGCTTACAAGATTCCATTGTGTATGTCTATACCACATTTTGGGGATGTAAGGTTTTACAGGCTCCATCTCCTCCCGGGTTTCGGCACGAAATGTAAGGTTTTACAGGCGAGATACACATGACACCAGGCGAGATAGGCACAAGGCAAGGTTTATTAAAGGCACCCTCGGGCGAGGTTCTGCGACTTGGGAGAGGAGAGTCCGGGAAGTTGCGCACAGGCAGGCGGGGTTGAGTGGGTCTTTTATCTGGGTTAAGACAGGGCATAGGTTCACAGCCATGGGTAAGGTATTTGGGGTGTGGGTTCACAACTATATATGGTAAGGTATTTGGTGATTGGAGGGTAGAGGGAGTCCTGATGTTCCTGTTTCCTGCATAGGTATCAGGTTACTTACGGTGACGTGTCCTCGGCATACGTCCCTCTGGCAGGAGAGTCATGGGTTAAGGAACAGGGCGGCCTAGAAGGTGATGGCCCTGTGGCCATTTTTATTGTTCCTCCTGCATTCCCGGGCCACCGACCTAACAATGGACACTTGGGTTACTTCCACTTTGGGGCTACTGTAAATAATGCTGCTGTGGACATCATGGGGAAGATCAGCTCTGATGGCTGGAGCCTGGGTGTTCTGGCCACATTGGCCTGAGGTGGGACTCAAAAGGAGTCTGAAACGGACAAGTCCTGTGTTAGACCAGAAGGCATGAGGGCTCAGAGCTCCCTCTTCTGGTGTAGGCTGAGGTAGAGGGAGGGATGGTTTCCTGGGCCTGAGGAAGTATGTCCAGGTTTGAGGGAGAGGATCCAGAAGGAAGGGAAATGCCAAACTTTCTCTTCCTCCCAATATGTCCAGCCCTGGCCCTCATGTCACACTTTGTTGACCCATCTTTGGAACTCTTGTCAGGTCATTGGAGATGACTTCTAAACTATAACATTGTACTAATGAGTTTAGGAGAGATCTGGACTCATACTCCCAGAACCACCGTCTTCTTCTTCTGAGCCTCCATCAAGGCTCCCCCGCCCCTGACAGCAGCAGCAGCAGCAGCAGGTGGGCAACCCCAGCCCACCTGCCAGCAGAGCATGGCCTCCCTCCTCGGCCATCGCCCAGCCCCAATATTACTTTTGTTTGCCAGAGTCTCCTCCATCAGACGCGGTGATTCATCTGTTTCTCTGTCGTCTGCTTGAGACTGAGGTTTGGAGCCAGCCATGTGCTATGTGCCCGTGCTGTTCCTGGCACCGAAGAGGCAGGTGTTCAATGTGGCTTTGATGGAAGGTGGGAAAGTAGTAGTTCTAAACACTGATTCAACTGGGGGCTGTGTGGTGGTGCCCAGCGTGAGTCGAGTGAGCTGGAGGTTGAGCCAAATAGAAGGCGAGTGTCTAGGGGACTTTGAAATGGCTGCCAAAGACAAGGGAATTGCTTGTTGGAACCAGGCGACCCAGGAGCAGGTTTCACGGCGTGGTGGATCAATACTGTTCTTTCTAAGGAAACAAACAGAATCGATGCCAGCTGCCCCGGGACTCTGAGCAGATCTGAAAGCCATGGGGCCCGTGGATGGAGGCTTCACGCTGACTTGGCAGAATCCAACCATGTGTACCTGTTTGGGAGACCGGAAGACACTTCATTGAATTTCATAATTGGAATGGTAGCAGGGCCACTGGATATACGAAAATCTAGCAATAGAGGAACATGCAATGGAAGGGGCAAAAGAGTCCTTTGGTGTTTGGGCCGCCATTCTTGCTGCCATTCCCTATCCCTCTACCCACAGCAGACATTGCCCACTGACATCCACGCTTGCTGAGCAGAGAGGCAGCCTCCAAATGTTCTCCCCGGTGTTTGAGGCAGCCACTGCCAAATGTTCATGCCTGGGACTTAATGCGAAGGCTTTTCACCTCCCCTGATTTAATTCAACCTAACATCATTCCAGTAGGTCTCCTCTCTACAGCTTTCTGGAGAGCTGCTCTAGGGGCTTGGAGCCTATTTGGTTGTTGAATAACTCAGACAGTTAAATCTCCAATTCAATTACAACACACTGTGTTCTTACTGCAGGAAAGGGCTGGGTTAGGTGTTGAGAAGGAACTTGTTTAAGCAGTTACAGAATCAGCTTCCTTGTAATTCTTCCCATTGGCCCTAGACTTGCCTTATGGACCACACGGAGTATGGTTCTCCACTGGGACCTGACAGTCCTTCCACCACCTGAAGATGATTATGCCTTCCCTAGCTCCTTCCTCCCTCCTTTGTCTTAATTTTGTTTTTTTTGTTTTGTTTTGTTTTTCTAGAGGAACTCTTCTAAGTGCTTCTAGCTGTTTCTTACAGATTTGGGCTTTCAGACCTCTCATTCTCCGGTTAGCCTCCTGGGGTCATGCCCCCAATTTGTCTACCTTCCTCTCCAATTGTGGCGCCCAGAACACACAGAGAGTACAAACTAACACAGAAGGACATTTAGGTAAAAGTCTCGTTTTATGAAAAGGAGTTCACCACATTGACAAGGTGCATCTAGGTGTCTCTAGGCATAGCTTGTTGGGGGTGAATCATGCAGACCCTTGTGTGGATCAACTCCTGTTAATCTTCATGATTTAACGATTATCCTTAGAATTACAGAGGCTCAGAGTTCTGAAGACACTTAAAAAGGCACAATCACGCCCATCTGATGATCTAAATCCAGGTTGTGTGATGCCCTGTGAACGATAGAGGCCTCGAGGATCTCCTCTAGAGAAAAGGTGATTTTTGAAGGCAGGCCGTTCCATTTGTTGACTACTGTGTTCAAGAGTTCCTCTTTCTTTGTTGAAACCTGCCTCCTTGTACTGTTAGTCTTTTTTTCAGACTTTATTATTGAGAGTTTCATTTGCTCAGCAATATTCTAGGCATGGTGTGTTCACAGGTGTAAGCGTGCCTGTGGACATGCAGGCTCCAGAGGGGCGATCAGGCAGGAGGAGGGAGGGCAAGTAAACTCAGATTTTTGTCTCCAAGGAAGTGACACTCTTATGGGGGAAGGGAAGGTCACACACACACACACACACACACCCCCCAAGATCACCATCCCAACATGTGCTAGATACTGTGTGGAAGGACAGAGGAAAAGGTAGTTACTTCCAAAGAAAGGAGCAGAGATGGCTTGTCCTTGTGTCTACACAGCAGCCAGAGTTATGTCTTTAAAAACCAAATCTGATCACGTTCCTGTCCCACTCAAAACCCTCCATGGCTTCCTATCACACTCAGAAGGGAAGCCGATTTCCTCCCAGTGACCTATATGCCTTGCCTGGCACCTGGACATTTCTCACGTCTCACATGAACTCTTGCACTTTTCTGTCTGGTCCCTCTGACCTCCTTGCTGTTCCTGAACCCACCAGATTCCCATTTTAGGGCTCTCACCTGTATGCATTCCCCCAGGCCTCCCTGTGGCTTGCTTCCTCACTTCATCCAATCTCTGTTTGATTGTTACTTGTGCTGAGAGACTTAAAACCCACCCCCTGCCATGACTTGTTACTTGCTGTCCCTTTACCTTGCCTTAGTTACCGAATAATATTTATTAGCACCTGAAATTATCTTTACATTTATTTATTAATTGGCAGTCTCCTAGTGGAATGGAAGCTTTAGGAAGACATGGGTTTTATCCGTTCTGTTCCTGCAGCATTGCTAGTGTGACAGACAGGGCCTGACTTGTAACAGATACCAAATAAATATTTGAGGAGTGAATGAATAAGTCAATCTTCTGAATAAGTTCTCCTAAAAGATGAGCAGCAGTTGATGTTAACATCCAGTGTACTTGATTATAGTTTCCAGAAACAAGTTCAATCTCTTTGAAAATGAGCCCAAATCGCTTCTCATTTGAAATTGGGTTGTGGGTCATACTTTTCATGATTTCTCAAAGATTTTTTTTTCTTTTTCTTTTTTTTCCTCAAAGATTTTGATGGTGGCTCTGAGATCTGCAAATTCCTTTGGCTTTCTGGGAGATTTTCCACATAGGCCTAGGGACCTAGACAAATCGCATGCACAGAGAATTCACATCTAGCATGAGGGTTACGTTCTCAAGTCAGCAGAGAAAGCTAAAAGGGACATATCACTGGAAGTTTCCTTGAATATCCTCAACATTGCAACAAATCACTGATTCCTCAGTTGTGCTCCCCAGACATTGGTTGGTCTGCATTGGGAGCCCTGCGGTATGCAGGATGCGGATCTCTGAACACCCAGATCATTCCTAGTCAGCTAGATGCTTTCCCTAGAGGAGGTGTTTGGGAGCTGATGCTAGGGAGTGCTGGAGCCAGACTGTCTCATTTTCACCCTGGCTCTATCACTTACTTACTTGCTATATGATTATTGGCAAGTTACTCAACGTATCTATGCATTAGTTTCTTTCTTTCTTTTTTTTTTTTTAAGATTTTATTTACTTATTTGACAGAGATCACAAGTAGGCAGAGAGGCAGGCAGAGAGAGAGGGGAAAGCAGGCTCCCTGTTGAGCAGAGGGCCCGATTCGGGGCTCGATCCCAGGACCCTGGGGTCATGACCTGAGCCAAAGCCAAAGACTTAACCCACTGAGCCATCCAGGTTCCCTATGCATTAGTTTCTTCATCTGTGAAATGGGAGAGTAGTAGCGCCTGCCTCCTAAGGTTATACTGAGGACAGAGTTTAATCACGTGTGTGATGAGACCAGCACCTGGCACACAGTAAGTATTTCAGTTAATATCAACAATTATTTTTTATTTCCCTTCTCATGTTCCAACTGGAACATGGACTCAATGAGTAGAAAAGGCAGGCAGAATGTGTTAGACTCTTTGAATTGTAATTGCTTGCTCATTTTCTCCTGGTCTCTTTTTTCTTCTCTTTCCCCAAATGCCAATAGTTGAATTTGTATGATATGACCTTGCTATATGTTGTATAGGGGCTTTCCTTCTGTTGGGATTCTATCCATTCTTATACTGATTATCACACAATTTCTAGTTTGAACACCTTCACAAAGATTAGAGAAGGACGTGGAACGTCTTGACCTCCTTGCCTCTGTGACCCGTACATTCTGAATTTTCCACCACCAGTGGGTTTAGTCTTTCCGTGCTGTTCTCCTCCAAACACGGCTATTGTGTCCTTTTGGCTCCTTTTAGCTTTTCCTGGAGAACTGGCTCCTTCTCTAGCTTCAGCTTTTTTGGACACTATTTTTACAGATTCATGTTCTTTCCTTTCTTTTAGCACTGAGAAAGTAAAAAAGTCAGGAAGAAAGGCAACACTGCAGAAAATTCATGAAAAATAGTCAGCCAGTTTTTTTTTAATGTGAAGAACAGAAGAGAGAGAGGAGGCCTGAGGAGTTGGCATGAGGAAAAAGAAGCATTTGCTGTTATATACAGCAGGAGCTGCTGTCCTACCCAATGTGATGAATTCCCAGTGGCCAGAGCTGCGGGAGACAAGCAGGGCTCCTGGGAGCAGCCCGCCTGGGATGGGAGCTGACTGTGACGGTGTGTGAGCCAGATTTGGCCACATCTGTTCAGTTCAGTTTTTATAGGTATTTGTTTTCTTTCTAAGGCCCGAGACCGAATTCCTTGTTTCTGATAGTGAGGCTAGGGAGGGAGGAGCTTAGTAAGATTGGGATAATATTATTGGGATCATCCTTTGATCCAATCCTTGTTCATTCATTCCTTCAACAAATATTTACTGAGTACTTCTGTTCCAGACACAGTATAAAACATTGAGGATAACAAGGAGAAGTAGAACAGTCTCTCCTCTTAAGTCACTTGTGTCTAGTGAGAAGGAGAAGCGTGAACAGGTAAGGCTCATAGAGCGGTGAAAGGTTAGGGTACCCGGCTGGGAGCCCCTGAAGCAGTCCCCTGCCAGTGATCCCTAAAAGTACCAGGAGATGGGCGAGCAGCTGAGACAGAGGAGGAGAAGGAGCTGGGCCAGATGTTATATGAGAAGGTTCTTGACAATGGGGCTCAGTTCCTTTGGGATTTCTCAGAGCTAGTATAGAGGCTGTCTCAGGGTCATCCCATCAGAGGGTAAGAATCTGGGGTATTGGCCCCATAATCCCCCCTTCTGGCTTGCCTTGCCCTCTCTGGGGGAGCACATGCTTGGCCATAGGCACTAGAAATCCATGACTGTGTAGGAAATGATGGTGCCAAGAGGATATAGACCCACTGACTGGGTTTGTTAGCTGCGCTAAGAGAAATAAGCACATGCTACTACCGAGGCCCCAAAGAGGGACTCCCAGATCAACTGGATTGGGCCCAAGAAGTCTTCCTGGAAGAGGAGACAGTTGAGCAGTGTCCTAAGGGATATGTCACTCTGCAGCTGTTTGGCAATGGCACAGGCAGAGTCCCTGAGGCAGGACTACATTAAAGATGTTGGATTGAGAGTTCTGTCTAAGGTTAAAACAATTCCTACTTATCACCCTACCCATGGGGCTTGGGGAATTTGAGAGCGAGACAAGAACTGAAATGGCTGACATCCTCACAGTGCTGTCCTCTCCAGAACGGAGAATGAGAGAGAGAACAGTGAGCAGTGAGCTTGTGTTTGCTTTTTGCAAAGAAAGCCCAAGGACTTTCTGGGTTTGCCCCAAACCTACCCCAGGTTTCTGTCTCCTTGGAGTTAGGTGCTTCCTCAGAACCTCCTTCCATCCCACAGCCCTGCCCAGCCCCCAGATGCTCACTGCCCTCCCCCCTTCATCAGCACCACCTCCCAATTAGACCAAGGATGTGGCCATCGGCTGCCCAGAATTGCTCTCCCCACCTTCGGCTTGCCCTGAGCAGAGTTCAGGTTGCACATTTCCCGACACTCAGAGAGACCCATTAATATTTAGCATGTTACATTTCCAAAGCACTTTGCTAACACGAATTGATCTTTCCAGCACCCCCTTGTGAGACAGCTCAGTACTGCTAGCCATACTGGGGACAGGAGGCTTGGGGAGGATCAGCTACTCGGGCTAGGGCCATGACTGGGGTGAGTGACGGATCCAGATCAGAACCAAAGATCGATGACACCAGTTGTCTCAGCCACCAGACAGAACTCCAGAGTGGCCCCAACCATCCCCCACCCCCGCCCTGCCTGGGATGTCTGGGTTTAACTAGAATGGGTTTGTCACCCTTAAGAGCGGATTGCTCACAAACCAGTTACTGTTTATGGAGCCCTTGTGATGTGTCAAAAGCTGGGTACGGATTATTTAGTTCCCACAACCCCTGTCCACCCTCTGTGATGTCACTACTATTATCGTCACTGTACGCATCAAAAAACTGAGGTAAAGGAGGATTAAGTAACTTGCTTGAACTTGCTAGTTGTTGCTGGAGCTACTATTTAAAACCAGGCTATTTTGTTTCAGAACCCTCTAGCTGTGACGAACCACCTTGAGGGTGGGTAAGAGGGACCGGGTTAAGCAGAATTACTCTTTGAGAAGTTCTGCTTACTCCCAGGCAATCCATCATATGCTTTGCAAGATGCTTTGCGGAGGTAAAGGAACTGAGGGTAGGAGGCTGTCAGCTACAGTGTTCTCGAGGAATGAGAGTGTAAACTTAAGTCGTTGGTTACTTGATTTCCTCTGGTTTTATCCTTGGCTTTCCACTCCCAGCCTAAAAGGACAGAGAAACCAGTTCATGCAATAAATGAATGTGGGCCCCTTGGGCAATGCGTTGTCTTAGTTAAGGCACTCATTCTGGTAGGGTAGAGACACACGTAGGTGGGGAGCATTATGACCAAGGATGATGAGAGTTCACGGGGAGAAGGAGCAGAAGTGACTTGTTGGTCCAGAGCAGTTCTGTGGAGGTGATGTCAGTTGGATCCTGAGGGAGGAGAAAGGAGAGAATGGGCACTTGATGCTCAGGGCGCCGCATGTGCAAAAGGAAGGGGATGCGAAGAACACAGATATTTGGAGGGTAACAAGAAGTTCTGTCTGCCTGAGTTGGCCTTCTTGACTTGAGTGGGCCAGTTTCAGGTCCTGTTATCCTAGGAGGACTAGATTATGAACTCTAGGATATCCCTGAGAATAAAACTGTTTATGACATGTCTAGCCAAATTCTTGCTATTCTGCTGAGTAGAAAAGATGATTTGTTTAACAAATACTCATCAGGTTTCTACTCTAGGTAAGGCAATGTGCTGGGTGTTGTTGATAAGGAATCACAACTTTCTGAGTGATATGGGGCCATGGAAAATAATTTGGGACTAGGAAGGAAACTAAAGAAGGAACACTGTGCCTCTACCACTCTCTTAAGAGAGAAATAATTAGCTTTGAGATTTAAAAAATTAAGGTGTTCCCTACTCACCTCGGTCCCCTATGGGCACAACCTGGCGTAATGCTCATGCCCCTTCTCCTCATTTAGCCAAAACCATTCCCATCTATCTTAGGACTTAATCTTCATGATTAACCAATGAGGTAGGCGGCTTTGGTGGGTCTCCGTTTAACAGATGAGGAAACTGAGGCTTGGTGAATCATCTAAGGTTCTATGTTATCTAATGGTAGAAACTCTAAGTAACAGAATTTAGTAGACCAGTCCTCAGTTAGAACTCTGAGTAGTCAAGTTGTTCTCAGATCAGAATGAACATACCATCAACAGGCCCTTCCTTCCATGTGGGCACCATGGCATCGGATAACTTAGCCATACAGACCTAGAGGTCAAGGGGCAGATAGGTTCTGGGGTCTGGAGTCCATACTGTGTGTCAGAGTTCTCTGTTCTGCTTTTCCTCATGAATTAAATGGGAGCTGACTTTTGTTACCCTGCCCTCCTATTGTCTTAAAAAGCCTTATCTTTGCTCTAGCTGATGCCTAAGGACCCAGAAGTCCAATAACATTCGGATCCTTCTGTGGTTATTGGCTGAAAGTCACAAAAGGGGAGAATTCTCAAGTTGGGGGTAGCAGTCAGGGCCCACACTTCCAAGGGGTTTTGTTTATTTAGTCCCTCTGTCCTGAGAACATTTCCTCCTACATCTTCCATACTGTACAGGTAATTATAGAATTATATTGGGAAGATATTGAAACTCGGGAAGATTGTATAATGTCCTGCGCAGAGGTTTTGTTTTTGTTTTTTGTTTTTACATATGCTTTGTTCAAACTCTCCACTTTAAAGCTAGGCTAGAGATGCCCATGCCCTAATCACTGAGCAGACAAGCTATGTGGAATCCCTGAGTCTGAGACCAGATACCCTACTAGTTATCCGAGGACTTGCAAAGGGTCATGCTGCTAAAACAAGAGACTTGGCAGCAGGAACACGGTCTGAGAGGCTGTGTAATTTTGTGGTTGAGAGCTCAGACTCCAGAGCCTGATTGCCAGGGTTTAAAGTTCAGGTTTGTTCCGTATCAGCTGCATAGCTTTGGGTCTTAGCTTCCTCTGGTGCAAGGTGATGGTGCTGTTACCCAGAGTGAGATGGAAAAGGAAAGAAGCCTCAGGTCATTTCAATGCCACAGTAAATAGTCATAGGTCAGCAAAACGAAAGCAAAGCAGAGCAAAGTTTTATTGAAGTCCACATCAAGGGAGGAGCCGGCCAATCAAGACAGACAAGGGCCCAGGAAACTCCAGGGTATGGGCTTATACTAATATTTTCTTTTGGGTGTATCCTAGGGTCACAACCTCTGAGCGACAGGCCTGGATTCCATAATAATTAGCCAACAAACTGTGTCCTTTCCCAAGATGTATTCAAAATACCTGCAGGGAGTAGGAAACCCAACATTATTTCTATTCTAGGGACAGAGGTTAAATAAGAACAAAGTGGAGGTGGGACTTTCTGTACCAGTGCAAGAAGAGGAATTAACTCTTCCTCTCCGGGATACTGCATCGGCAAACTGACTGCTAGATGGGGAGCCTGGGCTGGTCCCTCAGCGGTGCTTCGCTGGACGTCAGGAAGTCAGGAGTCTAAGGTCCATCCCCCTATTGCTCCAGCCTAGCTTCCTGCCTATCTATAGCAATAGATGGCACCTCGTAGGGTTAATGTGAGGGCTGTCTCAGATCAGACGGGTAAAGGGCTTAGGAACATAGCAGGCACTTGTTAAGAGTTAAGTGCTATTCTTTGCTAAAGGGAGGGCCCTTTTGTTCTCTGCCTGTCTTCCTTCTCTTCCTAGGTTCTTGACTCCCTCCCTAGTTTGCATTTCTTTCTTTCTTTCTTTCTTTTTTTTTTTTTTTAAAGATTTTATTTATTTATTTTTCAGAGAGAAAGAGAATACGCACAAGCAGGCAGAGTGGCAGGCAGAGGTAGAGAGAGAAGCAGGCTCCCCACTGAGCAAGGAGTCTGATGCAGGACTCGATCCCAGGACCCTAGGATCATGACCTGAGCTGAAGGCACTGGCTTAACCGACTGAGCCACCCAGGCGTCCCTAGTTTGCATTTCTGAAGCCCGTTGCTCCAGCGTCCTTTCTGGTCAGGGGGTGCAAAGATAAAATAGCTTGCCCAGGGGCATACCTTTTTTCTGTACTGTTTACACCATCACCTTAAACCAATACACCACAGCTCATTTTAATCCACGAACTAAGGGCACTTTAAACCAAGCATTCCTTATTTATTCTGTTTACCAAAAAAAAAAAAAAAAAAAAAAAAAAATCAAGGTCCTTTGGTTTCATGTTCCTTTATTGTATTTTGTAAGGCACTGAGCATATATTGGATACTATGTAAATGTGACATACTCTAACAATAGTAACCGAGACAGATGAGAAACTCAAGGAAGCAAAGTCACCATTGTGAAGTTAGCCTTTTATTGATGCGCTGAGTGATTTGGGAGAGACAATGTGGCTCCAAGGCTAAAGAGCCCGCAGGGATTCAGAAGGCAAAGGTTTGACCCTCAGTCACAGCAGCAGCTCTGGAGACCCCAGGCTGGCGGCTTCCTTTCTCTTGACCCCAAATTCTTCCCAGGAATACTGGGCTCAATGCCCTAAAATCCTCTCCCAGGGATGTTAAGCCAGGGATGCCGTATGTGGTTGTGCAGATGGTACCCAGCACAGGGGTGTCCCCCGAGGGAGTAATTGGAGGTTGAAATGTAGTCTCTGCTCCGTTCATCTATCTGGGCACCCTGCTGTATCCACCTAGAGGACGGAGCACCTTTTTCTTTCTTTCTTTTTTTTTTTTTTTTGAAATTTGCCCAAAGGTACCGTGTGGGCTATTGGAGGCCCTATACGAAGCAATGTGACCTTGACAGGGCGCAGGGCTTAGCATGTAGAATGAAGGAAATTGTTGAACACACAGCTATTGAACATCTACTATGCACCAGGCACTATTCTAGGGGTTGAGGATATGCAGATAAATATGAACAACCTCTGTCCCTGGGTCCTTTCTTGCCTTCACCAACCCGTTGTCGCCTACCTTCGATCTTTCAGCAAGTCCTATAGACTCGGTCTGCAAAATACCTGTCAAACCCACGCACTTCGTTTCACGGCCAGCACTTGGTTTCGTTATTTCTTACCTAGACTATAGCCACAATGTGCTCCACTTCTACTGTGGTCCTCCAAACAAAACCAAGAGTGATCGGATCAAAATGTATATCGATAACATCACTCCCTTATTTAAACCTTTTGGTGGCTATAATTTAATCCAAGGTCCTTCCTGTGGCCTCAGGGCTATGCACACCTAGTTCTAGTTAGTCGTTCTTCTTCTTCATTGTTTTCTTCTTCTTCTTTAAAAGATTTTATTTATTTGACAGAGAGAGATCACAAGTAGGCAGAGAGGCAGGCAGAGAGGGAGGGAGAAGCAGTCTCTCTGCCGAGCAGAGAGCCCATGGCTCCATCCCAGAACCCTGAGATCATGACCTGAGCCGAAGGCAAAGGCTTAACCCACTGAGCCACTCAAGCACCCCTAATTATCTCTTCTTGTCATCTGGATCACTAAACCAACATTCTGCCTGAATTCGTCAGGGTCCTCCAGAGAAATAGGAACCAACAGGATATTTATCAATCTATCTCTATCTCTGTATGTTTCTCCTATTTATGTGTGTATGTGTGTGTGTGTGTTTATGAGATTTATACACTTTTTATATCGTGAGGACTTGGTTCATGTGATTGTAGAGGCTGAGAAGACTCACAGTCTCTTGCTCTCTGCAAGCTGGAGACCCTGGAAAGCCAATGGTATAATTCTCGTCTGAGTCCAAAGGTCTGAGAACCAGGAGATCCAGTGGTGTGAATCCTAGTCCAAGGGCAGGAGAAGACCAATAGACCAATGTCTCAGCTCAACAGATAGGCAAGAAGGGAATGAATCCTCCCTTCCACTGATTTTTGTTTTATTCAGGTATTCAGCAGATGTGATGATGCCTAACCATACTGGAGAGGGGAATAATCTACTTTACTGAGTCTACTGATTCAAATGCTCATCTCTACCAGAAACATCCTTGATGACACACCCAGAAATAATGTTTAATCTAGGCACCTTGTGGCACAGTCAAGTTGACACAATTAATCATCATATCAACCCCACGGAACTGATGATTCTGTCCTTCAAGCAGCCTAGCTGTATTTTGTATAGCCTGATCCCTTCGGCTGGAACACTTTCCCCTTGACTGTCTCCTTCTCAACCCTCTGGTGCTCAGTGGAATGTTCATCTCCTCAGGCAGGCCATCCCGGATCACCTTGTCAAAGCAGTGTTATGTTCTCTGTCCACTACCACTCATTGCCAGAATGCTCTGTCACAAAGCAGACCAGCTCAATTTGTAGGTATGGAGGTCTTTTTTTCTGTCTTATCTGCTAGATTGTAAGCTCCTTCACAGTAAGGACCATGCGTATTTGTTCTCCACTGTATACCCTTCAGCATCTTGCTAGTCTCTTGTGTGTAGTAGTAAATAACAATAAATACATGCTAAATGAAGTTGTTACAAGGAATTCATCTAATAGGGGAGTCATCACCATGGTACAATGTAGAGATGCATGAGATGATAAAGACAGTTATATGCTGGCAAAACGACTCTCCAACCCCCCCCCCAAAGGCCATGATTTGTCATTTGCTTATTTGCATGGTGGTTTAAATACTCCAGTTACAGCGGATTTCAAGCTACCAATGGCTTAGAAACTGACTTGTAAAATTCCTTAGTATTTAACAGTTGGCTCTTCAAACCTGGTGTGATCTGGGTCTAGCATGTCACTGGAAAAGAGGCTGGGATGGGGGCAAATGATTACATAATAAAGAGGCAGTGGTTTATCTTGGGGGAGCTCAGTAAAGGTTTCCTAGAGGAGGTGACACCTGATCTGGGTTGTGAAGGATGGGTATGTTGGCTCAGGCCCTATGCTTCCAAACTGGCTAACATAGCCCTGCCCCCAGTAGCCCACATTCAACCATCCTGACTCCCCTCTGCTTGCCTGGTAGTGATCAGCTGACTCAAACCAATCCTCAGAAAATCCTTCCATGTGGCTGGTGTTATGCTGGGTTTGTTTTTGGTCCAACAGAGGAGAATTAGACAAGGTAGAAATTAGTAAAGGGAGAAAGGGAAGGGTTTTCCAAACAGAGGGACAGCTTTTGCAAAGGTGAGAGAGCAAGTACAATCCAGCAGTCTAGTAAATCTAGATGTATGTGGGAGGGAGTGGGAGGATATTAGCTCCTGACAGGTTTTGTTTGATAGACCAGGAGCATATGCTAATTTCCACCCTGGGCTGGAGCAGGTGGCAGAGGGGAAGGGAAAGGGACTGTTTGCTTTTCCTGCATAATTCTTATCACAGCTGGTAATTCTGGGTTTTGGCAATTGTGGTTTTTATTATCATTGGTTTTGTTTTCTTGTATGTGATCATTCGATTTCTGTCTGTCTCTTTCAAGAGAGTGTAAACTCCAGAAGGGCAGGTACTGTCTTGCTCGCTAGTATTTTCTCAGCACCCACCCCAATGCCTAGTGTGCATTAGACAATAAAAAACATTCTTGTTAAGTGAGTCAATCACCTGGGGAACCTTTAAAATTTGCTTATGCCCACCTACCTTAAATTAAGATCTGTTATAAATCTTCCTTCTCTGAACCTCCCAACCACAATATGGGATGGCAATGGTGGGGGAGTAGTGGGGCTAGCATTCTTGTTTTGTAAAAGCTAGATAAGGGATTCACCTCCATACCTCTTCCCAAATCCAATCGAGTGAATCCTTTAAAGGAGATTACCAAAAGTGAGACATGATTAAATTTGCCATTTACACAAATGGGCCAGATGGCAGTAGGCAGGACTACACAGAGGTGCTGAGGTGCTGAGACCACTAAAGAAGCCAATGCAAGAAATGATGCTGGTCTGAGTTAAATCACTGGCAGTGGATGTGAAGAGAGAACAGATTCAAGAGATGCTTGGGAGATAGACTCTGTAAGATTCAGTGGCCATTTGAGTATGGGTGGGAGAGGAATCTCATGGGAGAGAAGGAGGAATCTAGGTTGGGGGCTGGAGTGACTGTTAGTGAATGGGTTGGGGGAGGGGTTGTTCCTTGTCAAATTGCTGCATTTGAGATGCCTGTGCGACATGGATGAGGAGTCGTCCCAGGACTATGAAGTTGTGAATACAAATGTGGCACTCAGCCCTCACTCGGTGCCCCCAACGTTCATTCCATTGCCAAGAACTCTGGAGAACGCTAATAGTTAAGAGATGGGTTAGAAAGAGAATTCTTGAAGGAGACTGAAAAGGACGGCCTGAGAAGGAAAATGCACGTAAGTAACAGAGAAAGTAAGGGATAAAGAATGTCCAACAGCCTCAAATGGTGCCTAAAGATTAAACTGGAAGACCTGAAAATTCCTCCCGTTAGTTTGGCAATGAGGATTTGATTGGCAACTAGGGCACTTTCTGGGGGCTGAACCTGCAGGGCACGCAGGAAGAAGCGGATACGAGTTAGACTGCTTTTTTCAAAATACTTGGCTGTGAAAGGAAAAGGAGGGATGTTGTGACTGAGCCGGACGTGAGGAGGCCAGAGCACGTTTATAGCCGAGACGAAGCGGGGAGGGTTGGCAGACGGGAGCGCAAACGCCTTCCCTTCCTCGCCGGTTTTTTTTCTGCCAGCCCTCCCCCCACTTGACCTGGAAGCTGCAGACGTTGCACCGTCCTGGAAGGACTACAGTCCCCAGAAGGCCCCGCGGCGCGAGGCGGGGGCGGAGTCGGGGCCTGGCGCGCGCCCCAGCGGCGCGGGCGGAAGAGCATGAGCTTCGAGGAGGCGGCGGAAGCAGAGAGCGACGGCGCCCCCGGTAACGAGCAATCCCGCGTCCTTGTCCCTCCCTGCCTTCGCACCCCCAGTCGGGGCTGGTCGCTTCCACTTCTCCCCATACACTTTGGACTAGACTTCCTTTCCCTTTTTGGTTTTTACCGGCACTTTTTCCCCCTCACGTGATGCGAGGGGCGGGTCCCCGCCTGGGGCGGAGGTTACTGGGAAGCTGCCGCCCTTCGACCCCTGCGGGCCCTGGGTTGCGGGGTTCCTCAGAGCCCTTTTTGCTGTTCTAAGACTGCGTGCCCGTTTTGGGCCCTCTTCCCAAGTACTCTCTGCGGGGAGGACATTTCTTCCCCGGGTTTCAACAGGTACTGAGCGGGTCCTTGGCGAACCCCCCTCTCCCCGCCTTTCCTCCCCCCCACCCCCCAGCCCCGGAGTATGGGGCTGTAGGCCACCGAGGCCGTCCCGAGAAGTGCCCGGGGCGGCCGGCGATTTCCGGGCTGCGAGCCTTTCCTGTGAGTCCGCTCGGCTGGCCGGGAGCCCCGGGCTACGGGCTGTAGGTTGGGCGTGAGCTGTCTGTTCGGGAGGATGTACTTCCTGGTTGTCTTGGGCGGCCCTTGGAAAATCCCAAGTCCGATTATTAAAAGTTTTCTTTATCAGTAAAGACGCTTGTCAGAGTTGAGAAGGGAAGAAGGTTAGGATTTGGAGTCTAATGCCCTCTAGGAGTCTCAGGTCTGCCACTTGCTGGGCTTGTCGTCTTTTGTAGCCCATTTAGCGCAGCCTTGGTTTCTGTATCTGAAAAAAGGGGATGATAGTCTTTGGCCTGCCTGTTTCCCGCTGTTTCGGGGGTCCGACAGAAGTGATATATGTGAGAAAGCATGTATCAGATGTAGCCTCGATATCCTTTCTTCAGTGTAGGGCAGTTGTATTTTAAAACCACATTTACGACTTTATGAACTCGATTATAATATGATCACACTCTTTGTGAAAATCAAATGAGTTAATAGGTGGAAGTGTGTTTGGAAATGAATACAAGCTATACAAACTTTCTTAAGCCATGTTCCTGTTGAAGAGGTGACATTAAGGCCCTAGCACCTGTGGAGTCATTTTTTTTTCTTAGGATTTTGTTTATTTATTACAGAGAGAGGGAGCACAAGAAGGGGAAGTGGGAGAGGGAGAAGCAGGGTCCCCGCGGAGCAGGACACCTGATGTCAGGAAGGCCAGTGCTGTGCTCCATCTCAGGACTCTGGGACCATGACCTGAGCCGAAGGCAGATGCTTAAGGACTGAGCCACCCAGGCGCCCCTGTGAAGTCAGTTTTAAACTTCATCTGGATTTTAAGGTCCCCCAGAATTTGGACACTTCCCTTCCCTCAACACGCCCAACTGTCTATCCCTTTTGCTCTCTCATAACCTTCATTTATTACACAAGTAACAAATATCTAAGCACTTAATGTTCCTCATTTGTGGTGCTGAACTAATGCCTGTTTCCAGCTGGTCTTGTGTTTTCTTCTCCCCCTTTTCAGATACTACTGGTCCTAAATCTAGCTCTAATGCTAACACAATGCCATTAACCTTGTGGGCATACTAGCTGAAATATTGGAGTTACCTTCACCTATCCTAGGTGTATGTGCTAGAACTCTTGTTTCCTCATGGTTAGGATTCAGAATATAAATAGCCCCTATGCCAGTCTTCTGGCAATTAAGATCTGAGACTCTAAGCAGGTGGCTTTTTGTCTTATTATTCCCTTAGAGAGAATAGGGATTTTACAATCAACTTTTTCTGGGTTTGGAGGTGTAGTAATTAGGTAATCCTGTATTTACATTGAAATCATTAGTTGGAAAATACTTGAATGCGGTTCAAAAACCAGGATGGCAGTACTGTGCATTAGTTCAATGTACAAAATTGAACAAATTGAGTTCAAAACCTGGTGCTGTGACTTCTGCTTTGACTTTTGGCAAATTAGCTGACCTCTAAGCCTGTTTACTAGTCTCTAAACTAGATAAAATAACATTTACCTCACAAGGTGTCTATAAGGATTCATTGAGATGTGAATATAAGGACCTTAGTAGTGCCTGGAGCAGTTGCTCAGTATCTTATTTCTGTTGTAATTGTTGACTGTAATGATGATCAAAAATGATAATTTTAGATAACGTATTTCTTGAGATTCTTTCTCCCCCCATAAAATGAGGTAGCTATCTGTAACCCAAAAATACTGTAAGTAGAACTACTCAGATTGCAGGGTGGTTTTTTTTTTTTTAATCATTTGCACTTTATATAAAGATTATATTATGCCATTTTTTTATTTTTAGAGGTTTCCAGATGCTGTTGTGAAAAGGTTGTTTTTGGGATGTGCTTTGAACTGGTGCTTTATTTGTAACCTGTAGTGAGAATGGGGTTTTCTGTTTGCACATTGTAACTTGTAGTAGAATAATTATGTTTATGATTTATATTGACTGTCAACTAGGACAGAGTTTTGTAGAGCATTTTTTGTCCTTCCCCTCATCCCTGCCTTTTAAATTTTTTTAATTTTTATTTTTTTAAAAGTCAGACTATTCAACTCTAAAAGTTAGCTTAGTGGATAGGTTCCAGAAGGCTTGGTGACCTCATTTTTTGAAGGTGAGAACTCTTAGTGACGTTGGTGTATGTGCGTTTGCAAGGAAGTGAGAGTTTAGAGAAACCAAGAAGAAAAGTGAAGAAAAATCTAATAGAGAAAACTGATTTGTTGGTCAAAGCAAAATCTTAAGGTTAAGAAATGAAATGTTTATTTTTAATTCCTACAAATAGGTGTTGACTATAAGAAATCCGCAGGCTCAGATACTTAGGAAATGTGCTCTTTACTCTATTTGATGTGGTATCCTCTGGCTCTGCCTTGCCAATTTCATTCTTTTATTTATTTATTTTTTTAAAGATTTACTTATTTATTTGTGTGAGAGAGAATCTTAAGCAGTCTCCACCATGCTTAGCTCAGAGCCTGACTTGGGGTTCCATCTCACAGCCCTGAAATCACGATCTAAGCTGAAACGAAGAGTAAGATGCTTAACCAACTGCCACACAGGCACCTCTTATTCTTACTTTTAGTTATGAATCAGCAAGATAACTATTTTTTCACTGTAGACTTTTATATAAAGCTATGACACTAGTCACTTCCTTTAAAATTTACTTTGTGTCCTGTAATGTTTTATTTTCCCCTTTGTTTTAAACACTTTAGTTCATTGACTTTTTTACTTAGAGAAGTTTTGGAAGGTAGACTCATTCTCAGCTGTAGCATCTGTTTGTAGTGTAGTATGCTAGTTAGTAATGTAATACGATATTTAGTATGTAGTATGCTCAGTTAGTAATGACTGAGCTGAATAGTTCTGAATAAAAACATTTTGTTGGTTGTACTCTGTCCCTAAGACACAATCTAGAGACACTATATGGTATTGTAGAAGTAGCCTAAGCTTTGGAGTTAGATTAAGTTTTGAATCTAGGCTCTACTACTTAATAGTAATTTATGACTTTGGTTTACTGTCATTCTGCATTCATTTTCTTATCATCTTTCAAACAGGAATAGTAATACCAGCCCCACATGACTGAAAAGATTAGAGATTATTTGGACTAGGCACATACTAACCAGGGTTGGCAAAAGGTAGATTATGTTACTAGTATTTCTTTAAAAATTTTTATTACATTTTTCTGATAGTCATTGATTTTGGTAATACATCTATATTCATTCCCTTAATGCTTCACATGATTAGTGTATTTTTGTTGTTGTTGTTGTTGTTGTTAGCCAAGGTTAAGGATGTTGATTGTGACCATGGAACCTTGAAACACAGCAAAGCTAATTGGCCAGCATGTTTGAATCTGTGACCCTGTCCTCATTAGCTCCATAAGCTAACTACTCACAAAATAGCTCACCAGAATGAATGATAAAACTGGTATGTTGTTGATTCGGCACTCAAGCACTCATTAGACATAATAGAATTACATGAATTAGTGCCGGAAGTAAAAGTATAGACGTTTAATTATAACTCTGTATAAATATAAGAGTAGCTCCCACACTTTGTATAAAACTGGGGGCCTGTAGAATGATCTTTGACCACCACTACCAGTTATACTTTAGACATTTCTTTTAGTTGTTGAACTATATTTGTTGCAGACTTCCTACTCATAGAAGAAGTGAGAAGAAATGGAATTAGGTTATTTATATCTTGAAAGAAAACCCTCCTTCTATGCCACCCACCAGAAAATGTGCTCTTAGCTAGTGGAGAAAACATTTAGAGTTCCCCGTTAATGAGCCCAGCAGGATGGATGAAGCCCGTGTAACTCGTAAGAGTTTATTGAATTACAGAGAAATTCCAGTTGTCAAAGCTTTAGATAGAAGAGAAGTTATAGGGTGTTACTCAGCAAGCTATAAGCCTGCATTTGAAGAGGGTTTCTTCTCTCACTATAAAACAGACCAGTTGCTCCCAGTCTGTGGCATGCATTTTTCTCCTGTCTTATGCTAGTCTTCTATATAGCTTTCCATTCTTCAAATTCACTCTTCAGTTTTATTAATATTTGTTTTCCCTCTTCTATCTTTTTTTTTTTTTTTCTTTTTATGTCAAACATGGCTGTTTTCAGACTAGGGATAAAAATAGAGAAGCAGAGAAGCACTGTTGGAAACAGCAGGTTCTGGTGTCTAGTATCATGAGGTTCCCAGATAATACAGATTAATGTGTAAATGTGATGGTATATATTTGTGACAGCTCCTGACCATTTAACTTGGCACAGAGGTAAAAATAGGGGCAAAGGGTACGTGATACTCCTTAGTAGGAGATTTGCTTCTTAGAAAAGAATATGCATAATTTTAGTATCGGCTTGTAATTGGGGTCTTTCAAGTTCTTTGCCATGGAATACCAGAAGAATTCTTAAGAAAGAAGAGAAGCACTTGGATTCAAACCCTAAACTCTCAAATTTATACCAGTAGTCCAGTTTATAGTTTCTATTTTCTGTAAAATAGGGATAATAATAGCATTCCTGCTTGTTTACAAAGATCAGAGGGAAAAGGTAACAAGAATGATTTGGAAATGGGGTGGGTAGCTGCAAGGAAGAAACTCACTGAAAGGCAGAGTCCAAGAGAGGAACAAAAACACATACATGAATTTGGATATCAGAAGTGCCTCTGGCTCCAAGATTTTTGGATAAAGGATTTTGGACTGGAATTAAAAACCTAGTGCTAGGAAAAGATGAATTTATTGGCCTATATATGGCTCTAAACTTTTTTATTCTGTGAATCTTTTTGGAACTTTCGTGCTTTCAATTCACATTTTAATTTTAGGAAAAGACCTAGAGGAAAATAAATAGCCTTGATTTGTTTATGTGATTGGTAATTCTCTGCAGCCCTCCCAGATAACAGATTCAAACTCAGTGTGACCATCTTTCAATACGTTCAGAATTTCCAGTGACTTTTTTGGCTTCTTGACTCTTCTAGTGTGAGAACCAGTGATTTATTAAGTACTGGAGTTGACAAGCCCCAGAAGCCATGTAGCTCTTGGTTTCTGCCACCAGTGTTGTCACATTTAGTGACATTGCTTTTCTTTACCTTCTTGCCGTAGCGTTTCTTTTTTGTGCTGTGCTTCTTGTTTGTTTCTTTGGGTAGCCTGAAACTTTTCTTTGCTTCTGACTTTCGAGTTCAGTTAGGGAATTTATCTTTGACTTTATAATGCCACACAATTTTAATTCTGTAAGTATTTCTTATTACTATTATAAAATCAATATGTGCTCATTACAGAGGATTTGGGAAATATATCTTATTTTCACCGTTTGGAAGTAACTGTTAACATCTTGGATTATTTCCTTCCTTTCTGTTTTCTGTGTATGTGTATTAATGTAACACAAACACTTAAATTGGAATCGCTTGTTATTGTGTGTAAATTTTGTATCCTGAGTAAAAAAAAAATAACATTTTTATGAATAGTGTCTAGCACAGTTTCTAAAACTAGCAGGAATTGTATTCTGGCAGTGGTCTTTAAATTTATATTCATTTTGGGTGGGGAAATGAGAAGATGGGCTTAAATTCTGGCTTTATCATTGCCAAACTGAAAAGCAGGGCAAGTTGTAGGATATCTCTGGGCTTTCACTGTGGCAGCCGTCCAGCAAACTTTCTAAGGTATTTGACACAACAATTTGATGAAAATTAATCTTTTCCTTAGAAAATCACTCATACATAGACAAAGACCTAGTCTGGTCAGTCTTTGAGATTCTCCTAGTTCTGCTACTGGATGGTCCCTGTGTTGAGGAATACATTGTAGAGCAGTCTCTGTGAGGGTTATTTGGACTTCAAGAAAGAGGAGGATCTTGAAGGAAGTGATAGAGTAACAGACTGACTGGAGAGGGCAGAAGACCATTCCACGCAGAGAGGAACGAGGAGAGGTTAGAAGCAAAAATGAGTGCAATATGTGAGTTGAGTGAGACAAAAAGGGAGTGTTAACAGTATGCACAAATGAAAGGTATGATTTTTACTGATGATGAGTAGCACAGAAATGTGATTTGTTAGGTTTATAAGTGTGTGATAATGAGGAAGAATTAATGGAAGGCTTTGAAGGCTGGGCTGAAGAATGTAGATTTGGTCCTGTAGGTGATGATACTTCTGTTGAAAGTCATATGATGAAAACGGTGAGAAAGGTGGTTCTGGCAGCTTTGTGGGATAACCTGTAGTCGAGAATGGCTGGAGAGTATTTCAGTAGGACAGTGGTGGGGTAATGTGGAAAGAAAACATGGTACTCTTATGGAGGAAGAACAGTAAGCATGGGGATGGAAGAGCTGGAAGAAACAAGAAAACCTCAAAGTTTTGAGCCTGACCTTGCAAGTATATATATATACTTGGTCATTGACAGTGACATTGGGAAAGGAGCTCAGATAGGTGTAGGGAGAAAGATAATGAGTTCAAGTGCTAATACAAGTTTTAGGTATTAGATAATTTGAGTGGTACTTAAAATCTGGTGCTTTAAAACTAAAGAACCTAAAAACGAATGCTCTTCTTTTTAAAGTAATTTGTTTTTGAGGCCATGCATTTATTTTAGCAAATAAATTTTTTTTGGAATTTGTCTTTCGAAACGAATTTCAGAACCAGTAGAGTCATACAAGAAAACCAGTCTCATTACTTGATGATCATATATATCCTTTGTCTTCAAAAGAGTATTTTCTAGCTTGATCACTCATCTTACTTACTGATTTCTAAGTGATATTTGACAGTTTCTGAAAATGCAGAGGCATAAAATTTATTACCACAGTGGATGTTTAAATGATTATAGTGTGGTTGCCGAGGACAACTTAAAAAGTCTGAAGCTGTGACAGCATTCTTAGAATAAAGTACCAGTGCACTCTGGTTAAGAGGGTAGGTTCTGGAAAACCCAGGTTTGAATGATCTCTTTGATATATTAGTTATGTGTCTTCGGCAAGTTGTATAATTTGTCTGGGTCTCTTTCCTCGTTTTTTAAAAATGGGTATGGTGATAATGCTCCCTACTTCATAGAATTGTTGTCAGGATTAGCTCTTACACTTAGAACACTGCCTGGCAAATATTAAGAGTTCAGTAAATATTAGCTGTTTATTAGTGTCATAACAACCACTGCTATTGCTACCATCACTATGGTATTTATTTTGTTTGTTTTAAAAATCAGTTATGTTCTTGTTCAGTTATGTCTCATCCAAGTGAAATGATAGACAGCTGGAGATAAAACTAGAGTCCAAATAAAAGACATGAACCTTAGAAATGGGTGTGTGTGTGTGTGTGTGTGGTTTTTGTTTTGTTTTATGGCCTAGGAGAAGAGTGGAAAAGACCAAGGGTGGAATATTGGTGAGTACTCATAGTAAGGGTTTGGGAGGCAGAAAAGGGGCTGGCAAAGGAGCAGGTGAAGATTGTTTAGATAAAGAAAGATCACAAGAAGTGGGTCTGAGTATAGAGGTTATACCAATCGGGATTAGATTTGGTTGCAGCTAAATAAAAGAGACTTAAACATCATAGAAATGTATTTCTTTTAATGTCAGGAAGTCCAAAAGTAGTCTAGGGCTGGTATGGTTGATTTGTCATGGTGCTGTTTTGTTCATGGATTCTGTTCTCTTCCAAAGACACTTTATGGTCTAAGATAGTTACTGGAGCTCCAGCTGTTTCATTCACATTCCAACCATCAGGAAGAAGGAATAAGAAAATACATCTCCTTCCATTTAAGGATATTGACTGAAAGTTACATGTACCACTTCTGCCCATATTCTATTGGTGAAAATTAGTCACTTAGCCACACCTTCCTGCTGGAGATGTTGGGATATGTAGACTATTTTGAGTGGTCAGTGCCTCGGCACAAAGAACAGGAACAATGATAATCCAGGTATAGCTAGATGAAGAATATAGGGTAGATAAGAGTTAATTGTCTCTAGGACAGTTGGTCATTATTGGTAATCTTTGACAGAGTTTATATATAAATGTAAACAATTATAAAACCGTTCTTGTCAGACTGTGTCAATAGTCCTTTGTTTTTAGAGGGTAATCCTTCACGAGTCCTTGCTTTTAATAAGGATTATCAGTCTTTTCTAAGGAAAAAACGTATGTGTATGTCTGTACATGTATGTGTGTGTATATATATACAAATACATAATGTGTGCATGTGTGTTTTTAAGACTTTATTTATTTATTTGAGAGAGAGACGGTTAGAGAGAGCATGAGAGAGGGGAAGATCAGAGGGAGAAGCAGACTCCCTATGGAGCCTGATGGTGGGACTCAATCCCGGTACTCTGGGATCATGACCCAAACCAAAGGCAGTCAGTCGCTCAGCCAACTGTGCCACCCAGGTGCCCAGCTGTGTGTGTTTTTATATATTTCCTCATTTAACTTGGCATTGGCCTAAATTACTTCATATGACAATAAAGTGCAGTAAAATTATATATGTATAATTTTATATAAATTTATATAAATTTTATGTATTTCTTTTTTGTAGTTTTAAGCCCATAATTTTACTTAGCTTTCCATCCACTCTTCAGTTTGGTTGTTTTGGGCAATGTTTTAATCCATCTCTGTCCTTTTATATTAACTACTGTCTTTTACTGCTGTTGTGCTGTTAATCGTACTTCCCCAAATAGATAAATGAGCAAATCTAATTAAATGTGTTATTTGCACTCTCCTGATCATTAATGAATTTGTAAGTAAGATCAGACCTACAGTCTTTCTAGTATTACAATTACTGAATTCTGGCTATCCACTCAAATGGTGATTATTTGCTTTAAATTTTTTTTATTTTTAAAGCTTCTACATTTTGTATGTTTGTGTTCTTTCAGTATTACGAATATGAAGGTCTACCTAAAAAAAGGGAAAAACTTTTTTCCTGTAAGATTTTTCTTATTCCTTTCAATTGAAAATATTTTATTACGTATTTTTTGAGTGATGAACAATACATTTAAGATAAGAAATTAATCCCTTGTTTTTTTTGTATTTTATCAACAGACATATAGTTTAAAGTAGACAAGTTTTAAAAGTCAAATACTAAAAAAGGGATTTGTAACAAAATACAATGAATCCTCATGCTCTCTGGTTTCCTCACTAAAGGTAACCACTTTCAGCTCCTTAAGCTATTTCTTCTGGCATTTATGTATCTCCATGTTTCAAAATAATATATGTGCAGTGCTGTCTTTTTTCATTTTATATTGAGTCTCTATTATGGTAGAGAAAGCTGTACTGTTCTTAAACCACCATCACTACTACTGTTCCTCCTCTAGCTTTCCAATTTAGTTATAATATTTGGTTAAATGAGATAGTTGATGTTGTGTTTACATTATTATGCCTGTGCAAATTTTACTTGCTGATAGGTCTGAAATAGTAGCCTCTCAGTGCATTTTTCCACAAGGTCAGTCATAGTAATCTGTCAGTTCTAATTTTCTTTCCTTTTAAAAAAATCTTTTGGCAGCTTCTCTTTGGAGACCTTCATTGTCCTACCGTCTGGGCCTACTTCACAGCTCTTCTCCTGGGAAGATTTCTCTTTGTTATCTTTAGACTTTTCTCTCCTTTTCAGTCTGATTCTCAGTATTGTAACCCTTATCTTCCTTATTCTTCATTTACCCTCTTACTTAGAGCACATCCTCTAATAGTTGTGTTGGATGAAAAAGATGGTACTATGGCAGAGCATGGGGATGACAGCCTTCAACCTTCTTGACTCTGTCACATAGCTTCAGTCTGAATTGTTTGCCTTCTACTTTTGGTGTAGTTTGCATCCTGGAATCCTGGAATGTCCATTCACCCACATTGCTTCACTTCTCTCTTGTGTTAGATATCCTATTTTCCGTACATGCCTTTCTTTGCTTTGGTTTATTTCTTCATTTGGTGTTAGAGGGTGATGAGACCATCACCCCACTCTCTAGAATATCTCTCCAATCACAGTCTCCTTGAACAAAGAAGAATTGTTAATCTTACATAGTGGTTTTTTGGCGGGGGTGGAGTTGTTTATCTTACATAGTGGTTTTGGGGAGAGTGGAGTTCAGGGACTGGAGGATTTTAAGAGGTGGAGGTGGGGGTTAACATCATCTATAGAAGCATGGTTACTTGGATGGTGCTGTTGTTCATTGGTTGGCAGTAGGGAATGTGATTCTGTCCCTGACAGTTTGGCTTATAAAAGTGCCTACTGGGTTGAGTTGTCCTTACCAATTGAATGGATTTAAAACTGATACTCCTGGCAGTTTTCCATGGCTACAAAGAATCCGTCTTTTCTTGAATTTGTTAGAACTTTGAATTATCAGTCCTGTGGTAATTTTCTAAGAAAGTATACATAGGAGGTAATTTTTTGAGCCTTTTCATATCAAAGTGTCTTTTTTCCCCCCCTTTCCTCACATTTGATGGATGTAGTTTGGAAGAGTGTAAAATGCTAGATTGGAAATGTTTTTCTTCCAAATTTTGAAGATACAGTTTTTTTCTCCTTGTCTTCTATTGCTCTTGAGAAGTCCTCAGCAAACATGTGAACCCTCTTCTTTTGTTTGGACCTACTCCTTGGAAACTTGTTGAGTTTCTGCTTTTATTCTGTAATAGTGATGTGGCTTGGTTGGGGGGGTGTCTTTGTCTATTTTTATGTAGTGCTGGGTATTTGTAGGTACTCAGAGGTCCTGGTAATCCACAACAGTTTGCATTTTTTGGGGAGCTGGTGTATGGGGATGGAGTAGGGAACAGTAGATCCTAGCTGTTAACGTGTTCGCTTCATCACCCTGTTTGAAATACCTCTGCACTTTTAGTCAGCCCATAAACCATAGATCATCCCTTCTACTTCTAAGTTCTGCAGAGATAACCTAAAGCTTTCTTTCAAGGGGTAGAAAGGGACCTAGGGTTCAACTGCTCCTCAGATAGTCTCCATTTCATTTCCAATTCCAGAGGTGGTGCTGGCAGTTCCTGACCCTTGTGTGAGTTTCTGGCTGTAAATTGGGTTGGGTCTCCGCTTTTTCCACTTCTGGATTGGGATTTGGCTTCCCAGGGACCTGCTATATAAATACCTGTATATGTTCCAACTTCCAACGTTGTGTTACTCTTTTCTCCCCTTTCCATCCTTGTTGATTTGTATGTTAAAAAACAAACTTTTATATTAGTAGGATTTTGTAAAGAAGCAAATTTATATGTGTATGTCCATTCCATTCTCTTAACCCACAGGGCTGGAAGGATTTGTTAAGACTAACTATAGCATTTTTATGTGAAATGATACTACATGATCATTATAATTTTAATACATGAAAGAAAAGTAACAGCATATGGTGCTCATAAATAATAACTAAATATGGGTCTGCAGAGAGGGTACTGTTACAGTAAAGGAAAAATGTCATGCCTCCCTTGATTGCGGGCTGTCCCTTTAATTTCTACAAATAATTTTTGGAAAAAACATGAAAATGATTCATCTTCATTATAAGAAACTTAGCAAATACTGATAAAGTATGAGGAAGAAAATAAGAATCACTTCGATTACTCCACCCCGTGCTAACCACTGTGTGTTTTCTAGTCTTTTCTGTGCATTTACTAATGTATTTGTGCAAGTATGTTTAAATGAAACGTGTATTATTTTACTTCCCCCTCTCCTTTTTTTCCCACCATAAATGTCTCTATCTTTTTTTAAATTAAAGATTTCATTTATTTATTTGGCAGAGAGAGCCACAGCTGCTTGTGTTGAGGGAACACAAGCAGGAGGAGTCGGGGAGGGAGAAGCAGGCTTCCCACTGAGCAGGGAGTCCAATGCAGGGTTTCATTCCAGGACCCTGGGATCATGACCTGAACTGAAGGCAAAGGCTTAACGACTGAGCCATGCATGTGCCTCAATGTATGTATCTCTTAAGAGGATTTTTTTTGTGTGCAGAATTTAGAGATAATATTAACAACATATAATAGCTGCCATTTATTTGATTACAGATTATGTGCCAGGTTCTGTGCTAACATCTTTTTTTTTTCTGTTTAATTTATGTTGATGTAATTTCAGACTGTAGGAGAGTTATAAGAATACAAAAAATTTACCCAGATATCTCAAACATTAACACTTCTGTACATTTCTCTTTTCTCTGCCTCCCTCCCTTTCTCCTCTTCCTCCTCATTTCTCTGCCTGTCCCTTTCTCCCTCTATATATACACACTCTGTATATCTATTTCTTGAACTATTTGAGTAAGTTGCAGGCCTATTTCCCTGAATACCTATACTTCAAAGTGCATTTTCTAAAAATAAGGATATTCTTTTATGTAACCACATTGCAGTTGTCAAAATCAGGAAATTATCATTGATTTAATATTATTATCTAATCTACAGACTTGTTCAAATTTCAGCCCTTGTCCCAATAATGTGCTTTTATAGCAAAAGAAAATTCTGGATCATGGTGTGCATTCCAATAGTCATATCTCTTTAGTTTCCTTTAATAGGGAACATTTCCTCAGTCTGGTTTTTTTTTTTCTTTTTTTTTTTTTTTATGACATTGACATTTTTGAAGAATTCAGGCCAGTTATTTTGTAGAATGCCTCTAATTTGGGCTTATCTGATGTTTTCTCATGATTGGATTTAGGTTATCCATTTTTGGCAGGAGCACCTTAGAAGTAATGTTATGCTTCTCAGCACAACATTGTCAGAAGGTGTAGGTTGTTGAATTACTGGTAAAGTGATCTTGGATCACTTCATTAAAAATCCATCCTTATTTCATACGTTAAAAAAGAACAACACCTTTTTTTTTTTTTCTCCCCAAATTTTTTGAAAGGTAGTGCCTGCCGGGTTTTCCAGTGTAGTTAAAGATTCTTCCTTTTGTAATTTTTTTTTTAAATTTAAAGATTTTTATTTATTTATCAGAGAGAGGGAGGAGGAGAGAGTGAGCACAGGCAGACAGAATGGCAGGCAGAGGCAGAGGGAGAAGCAGGCTCCCTGCCGAGCAAGGAGCCCGATGTGGGACTTGATCCCAGGATGCTGGGATCATGACCCGAGCCGAAGGCAGCCGCTCAACCAACTGAGCCACCAGGTGTCCCCCTTTTGTAATTTTTTTGGTGGTAAAATATACATAACAACATTGACCATTTTATCTATTTTTATGTGTATAGTGGAATTAAGTACATTCACCTTTTTTTTTTTTTTAGAGAGTGAGTGTTCACTTTTGTGCACATGTGAGCAGGGGTGGGAGAGTGAGGAGCAGAAGGAGAAAGAGAATCTCAAGCAGGCTTCATGCCAGTGCAGAACCAGATGCGGGGTGGAGGAGGACTTGATCTCATGACGCGAGAGTCAGACACACAGCTGACTGAGCCACCCAGGCACCCCCACATTTTATTTGTAATTCTGAAGTATCTTTGAAAAAATAGTGTGAGACTTTATGAATGTCTTGTTACTTCTTAAACTTTTATTCACCAATTTTAGTATCAATCAGTGATTTCTGCCCAAGTCATTTTCATGAAGGTTCCTAAATGATGTTTAGTTCTGCCATTTTTTTTCTATTCTTATTTATTTGTTTTGTTGCTGTCCCTGATTTGGCCAGTGGGAGCGCCTTCAAACTGATTTGTCTCCTTTTGGCTTGCCCTTCTCATTCTTTGAGTACTGCCTTACTTTTTAATCACAACAGAATGTTTGGACTCATCTTGTACTTTCCCATCTTGAGCCCTGGAATGAGTTATTTCTTTAAGGAGCTCTGAAAGGTACCTTTTAGTAGAGAATGGTTTTAAAAGCCATGATCTAGATTCTTGATGCCCTTGTTACTACTGGGTAACATTGCTCCAGGCCCTCTTGGCAGGCATCTAGGACACAGATGTGTGTGGTGTATGTGTGTATGTGCACACACACTCAGTACGTCTTCATCTGTCTACTGAAAGCACGGAGTTTATGCTGCTACCTCTGATACTAGCCTCTCTGCAGGGTTTATTCTGTCCTTCCTTCATTCTTATTCTTTCCTTTATTCTGTTCCTCTTCCAACAGTGAGAAACCTAGCCTTGTTATTTGTATTTTTACTTACTGGCTCAATCCTAGAATATCAGAAAATAAATTAAGAATCGCTTACTTATGCCACTATTTAAAAGATACTTACTGGGGTGCCTAGGTGGCTCAGTGGGTTAAGCCTCTGCCTTTGGCTCAGGTCGTGATCTCGGGGTCCTGGGATCAAGCCCCGTGTTGGGCTCTCTGCTCAGCAGGGAGCCTGCTTCCTCCTCTCTCTCTGCCTGCCTCTCTGCCTACTTGTGATCTCTGTTGGTCAAATAAATAATTAAAATCTTAAAAAAAAAAGATACCTACTAAGGAGAGTTCTATATATATATATTTTTTTTTAATTAAAATATTTTTTTTTATTTGACACAGAGATAGAGAGTACAAGTAGGCAGAGCAGCAGGCAGACCTGAGCCAAAGGCAGCTGCTTAACTGACTGAGCCACCCAGGCGCCCCAGGAGAGTTCAGTATTTGTTGATAGGTTTTCGTTTGGCCTAAGGATATGTAGTCTAAATCGCCACTGTCAAATAGGGTAGCTAATACCCATGAACTGTGTTGTAAGTGTAAAATATACACTGGATTTCAAAAACTTACCATGAAATAAGGAATGTCAAATATATCATTAGTGTTTTAGTGTTATCTTTATGTTGATTATACCTAAAATATTGAGATATTTTAAGATATTTAGATAAGATATATTAATAAAATTATTCTACCTATTTTATTTTAATGTGGCTACTGGAAAATACTAAAGTACCTGTGTGGCTCCCATTATGTTTCCTTTGGACAGTGCTGATCTAAAAACCATGTTTAAAAGTTACTTGGATTAGTTTCCTCTCTCCAGCATTCTTCCTTCCCTCACATGGTTATGTTAGTCATTTGAAATATAGTTCAGTTCTATTTTTATTCTAAGTTTTTCTCCCCGTCCTAATTGATCTTCCTTATTTTTGGGTATGTGAAACATTAACATGGTTTCAAAAGTCAGAATTGTACAAAAAATACATACTCAAAGCAGTGTCACCCTTCTTTCTCCCTTACCACCTGTTTGCACCCACCCTCTAATAGATAGCCAGCTTCATCGTTCTCTGAATTATCCTTACTGTGTGTTTTTCCCCCAGGAATGATACATGTATATTTTGTTATTTCCTCTTCTTTTTTACACAAAAGGTACATATTATAGATAACTCTTTTATACTTTGGTTTCCTCATTTAACACAGTATATTTTGGAATTCATTCCATATCAACTTTAGACTCACATTCCCTCTCTGTCTTTTTCTCCTTCTGACAGTTGTATAGTATTACCCTATTGTTAGGATGGTAACCATTCTTTTATGCTGTTTCCAATATTTTGCCTTTGCAAACTGCTGCAGAGACTAACCTGGTCATGCATATTTTTGTATGTTGGAAAGAAATGTTTGGGTAGATTCCTAAGATGGGATGGTTGGGTCAGAAGTTTAGAAGCTTGTATAATTTTCATAAATATTACTAAATACACTTCTTTGGGGGTTGTACAAATTTGAATTCTTACCAGCGGTGTATGAGAGTGTTCATTTCTCCACAACCTTACCATCAGAGTGTGTTAATACTTCTTAATTTTTGCTGACCTTATAGGTAAGAAGTATCTCCATATAGTTTTAATGTTTTTGTTTGTAGTAAGGCTGAACATCTCATGTGAATAAAGGTCGTTGAAATACCTTTTTTATGTGAATTGTCTTGTGTCTTTTTATTAATTTCTCTATTAGGGGTTTTTCTTCCTCTGTTTTTAAGAGTTCTTTATTTTAGGGATATTAGCTCTTTCTAAGTTGTATATATTATACATATTTTCTCCCAGTTTGTCAGTTTTCTTTTGACTCAGTGCGTGTGTGTATGTTTAGGCTTTTATTTTATCTAGTTTAATTTTTCAGTCTTCTGTTGCAGCTGAATTTTGGGTTATAGTTGGAATACCTTTCCCTTTCCCCCAGGTAGAGAAGAATTTGCTTACTTTCTTCAAGTATTTGTATTATTTTAGTTATTTCATTTAGATCCCTGCTCCATTTAGAGTTTTAAAAATGAATATTATACAAATTTAATAATTTTTTTCCAAATGCTAACTAGTTACCCTGGCTATTTTTTCCTTAAAAAGTCTAATTTGCCCCAGTGTTTTGAGATGCCCCCTTTAGCATACATTAAATTTCCATTGAGTTTATTTCTGGACTTCCTACTCTTTTGCACTATCTATTTCTGTACCACTATCACTCTTTTAATTATAGAGGCTTGATAATCTATCGAGGGATAGCTTTTAACGTTTCTAATGCTTCATTGGCCGGTCTTACATCTTTATTTTTCTGTTGAGCTTTAGGAATCAGCTGTCTATCTCCATAAGAGAGTTTGCTCAAATGAGATTTTTATTGGGATTATGTTAAATTCATAAATTGCTTGAGGGAGAACTGACATCTTTATGATGTTAGAATTGTGTTGAATCCATTTGTTTAAATCTACTTCTGTGTCTCAGGAATGTTTCAAGATTTTTATATTGGTTTTGTACCCTTCTTGTTAAATTTTCCATTTTTAAAAAACTCAATATGTTTGTAGGTCTTTATATCAATATTTATAAAGCTACATTATTCTTTCTAATGACTGTCTATTTTTCTATAGTTTAGATGTACCATAATTTATTTAACCTTGCCCTTATGGTGCACAGTAAAGTTGTTTATAATTTTTCACAATTATAAATAGTTCTGGAATAAGTATTCTGGTAGAAGTTCATTATCTGAAATTTGTTAAAATGCTTTATACATTAATAAAATGTATACCTCCACCAACAGTGTGTAAACTTTATTCAGTCTCCATTTACCAAAACAGGACCTTATTGCTCTATTTTTAAATCTTTGTCAGTTTGATGGACAAAAAAAATTTTTGCATTTCTCTGCTAACTGATATGCTTTATTTTTTCTTCGCTAGTTTATTTTTTAGCCATCCAACCATCCATTCAGTGTATTCTTACTGAGTAGCTGCCATGTGCCATCCTGTAAGTTAGAACTGTAATAATGACTAGAGCTTGATCATCTTTTTGTGTTTTTCATCATTTGTATTATTTTGTTTTTTATCTCTCTCTCTCTTTACCTCTCTTTAATGGCAGTTAATAGGCACTTCTGCCCCATCAGATTAGTTCTCAGAGGACGAGAATGAGAAGATATGACATTTTTTATTCTTTTTGGTTGATGGGCTTCTAAGAAGTATTTCTGTCATTTGTGTTTATTTTCATTTCACATTCTGTGGTAGATTAATGACTGTGTTATGCTCTTAGTATTCACAAAATGAGATAATGAAAGTTAACTGCATAGACTAGTGTCAGAGAAGTGATAATTATGTTATTTTTATAAAAATAACTTTTATTATTATTATTTTCCAGGTGAGACTGCTGTTTATCAGAAGGAAAGCTTTGTGCCATTTGCCTTTAGACACAATCTATCTGCATGTTCTAGAATTTTATTATTCAGAAAATAAATGACATTTATTTGGTAAGTCAATTAACTCTGATTTCTGCAAATATTATAGAAGTATTGTTTATTTACTCTAAATATTTGTTTGCTTGCTTATATATATTTTTTTCTTTAGTGTCATTTTATTTGTAACTCTCACGTAAAACAAGTTTGAGAGTGGCAATTTCCTGAAGGACTAAGGGTCTCTTAAAGATTTTCCTCTCTTCACTCTTAATTTTGGTGTTTGTTGTAAAGAGAACAGGGGCTGGTTAAATATTAGCATTAGTTCTCAAAGCTGAAATACTAGCTTTGCTCTTTTTTAGTGTGTCTCCACCATAAGAACCGAGAATTGACATCCTTCCTGTCAAGCTCTAGAGCTTCCGTCCGGTTCATACAGGCAGCAGTAAAGAACATCTGTTATTGTATGGGGAAGAATCAGTTATATCTTCAGTATGGCATAATGAAGCAGAATGAAGAATGCTATCAAAGAAATTAGAAATGAAAAATAATGAGGAATATAGTGAAACTGATTTTAATTGTTTTCTATTACACTAAAGGTTTTTTTTTTAAAATAAGTTTTTTTTCCTCAGGAAGACATAGTAAGTTGATATGATCACTGTTTTATAAGAGACTTTTCTTACCCACATTCTCTTAATGATCTTTTCAGTCTGTTCCAGCTTCTGATTCTTTTTTTTTTTTTTTTTTTTTTAAGATTTTATTTATTTAGGGACGCCTGGGTGACTCAGTAGGTTGAGCTGCTGCCTTTGGCTCCTAAGGTCCTGGGATTGAGTCCCACATCCGGCTCCTTGCTCAGCAGGGAGCCTGCTTCTCTCTCTGCCTCTACCTGCTGCTCTGCCTGCTTGTGTTCTCTCTCTCTCTCTCTCTAACAAATAAATAAATAAAACCTTTTAAAAAAAAGATTTTGTTTATTTATTTGACAGAGATCTCAAGTAGGTAGGCAGACAGAGGGGGGGGGGAAGCAGGCTCCCCACTGAGCAGAGAACCTGATTTGGGGCTTGATCCCAGGACCCTGGGATCATGACCTGAGCTGAAGGCAGAGGCTTTAACCCACTGAGCCACCCAGGTGCCCCTCCAGCTTCTGATTCTTATGTGTCTCCGGTGTTTACTGGAAAGCTGATATGTAGGGTGAAAGCTTTAGTGGTATTGAGAGGGTCAGTCATAGCAGATGTCAGAAGATTATCATACTTGGGTGCTGCTGAAGCATGTAGCAAAAAATTGGAAACTAATAAAGTGATAGTGGTGACTTACTGAATTTTCTATTAAATGGTTTTACACAGCAATATATAATGAAAAGTAAATATTGACATTGACAGCTGAGCTTAAAGTATTCTCAAATAAAATCTGAGGATGAGGAGCCACAACTACAGAAAAAAGGAAAGATTTTCCATTCATATCTTTTTTGGTGGTCTCTTTGCTTTTGTTAGCATCAAAAAGCTGACTTCTGATGTTCTTGTAGTGTGTGTATGGCTTGTGTGAGTAAAGGCATGGGATTTCATTGTGCATGAGTCTGAAACGGCCCTGATCTGAGAGCATACCAAAGTGAGTTTTAATCTTGGTTATTTAAAATCTCCTTGTACCTGTCTTATTAGGAGTATTATTTTTTTTAAGAAGAAACTAATTTGCAACTGGCTATAAAGAGTGACATTGTGTCCGGGAAAATGCTGTACTAACACACTGCGTTGTCCCACAAGAGTACTTCCCAAGTCCCTGAATGCAGTGCTAACAATCTGTGACGGCCTGTGAATTGTTGGGCAGCAGTTGGGGAAGGCAGCCAGCAGTGTGAGGTGGTTGTGTATAAGTTGTGGGGAAGGGAACAAATGAGAGAAGAGCAGAGCAACGCAGGTTCTGTGGGCAGTTTGAATGGAAGCTGTTGTTAGCTCTGCTAAAATGTCTGTGAAGTGAACAGCCAGAGTGTGGGGGCCTTTGGTGGAGAAGAAAATCGGGTATTTCACGTTTCCTTTCAGGGTGTCATTGTTTCATTCTGTCATCAAAACTGTAAGGCTGTGTTCTATTGATGAGAGTATGGATTGGATAGATTTAAAAAATTTGAGGACACTAGAAATACCACTTCATGCCAGGAAATGAGATTATAAAAGTCCAGGTGATATGGATAGTACTTATCTTTTCTAGGAATTATTGTAATGGTAGTAAGGTCGGTTTTCATATCTAGATCCAGAATGACTGGGCCTTTATCTGAGACAAATGTATATCCTGTTATTTATTTATATTAGATTTTATATACACATATATTAGTTCTTGGGCAACTGCATGCAGAGAAGCAAAGGCTATAAACCTCTATATTAGATTTTATATACACATACCATCAAGTGGTGGTGTTTTAGAAACACTTGGCCAGCTAGAACAGTCTTCATTGGAACAAGGCATACGTTTCTGAGTATTTCTAGATTGTGGAATAGAATTCAATGTGGGTCAAGTTATGGTTCAATATGGTTCAGCCTTTGGCTCTAGCTAGACTAGTTTCTTTAACTGTCTCCACAGTAACATTTTTTGACTTACTGCCTCTTCATATTAGTTAGGCTATTCCTTCTTGGAATATTTCCCTCTAATTCTCTTTCTGCAAACCAGCTTGTAAAGGCCTACCTCCAATTTCACCTACTTTATGACATCTTAAACCATTATAGGCACTTAGTGATATTTCTCTTTCAGGGTTTTTATCATTTATTGCTTTTGTCTCTATTTGGCTATCATATATTACCTTAACATTTTTTGAAAAAAAATTTTTACCTTCCCAATTAGGTGGGGATAACTTAAAGGGGGGTTACATTATTCATGTGGTTCAGACCATGTTACATTATTGTAGTCTTACTTTACAATCTCCACTGTCCCGGTACAGTGCAGTATCTGCACTTAATAAATATTTGTTTGACTCCGAGAAAATGCCATTACCTATTGTTAGCTTTTCCAATCTTTAACATTTATCTTTCTTTTTGTATCATAAGAATAATAGATTAAAATGCAGTTTAAGTACCTGAGTCATGTTTGTTCGGTACACTACTTCTTGGAAAGCCTTCTGCAGTGTTTGATACAGGCTTCCTGATTTTTAAAGGAGCATTGCTCTGAAGTTACTATATTCTAAGGTAATTACATGTTTGTTTTTCTTGAATCTCTAATTAGTAAACCTTCAATCTGCATTTAAGAAAAGCTCTTATTTGTTAATTTTCTAATGTTTTCTTTGTCTGCTTTGAAGTGAAACTTCTTTTGGTTTTTCAGATTCTTACCAGCCACATTTGGCCTTCACGCTTGCTAGTATAGCCACAAGGAGGGAAGAGAGAGGGGCCGAGTTGTGACTGTATCTCTAACACAGGGATTCCACCACCTTTGCACTTACTCTGCTATTGCTATTGCACTTTTTTTTTTTATTAAGATTTTACTTATTTATTTGACAGAGATCACAAGTAGGCAGAGAGGCAGGAAGAGAGAGAGAGGGGGAAGCAGGCTCCCCGCTGAGCAGAGAGCCTGATGTGGGGCTTGATCCCAGGACCCTGGGATCACGACCTAAGCTGAAGGCAAAGGCTCTAACCCACTGAGCCACCCAGGGGCCCCTTGTTTCGTTTTTAAAGCTCTTCTGTGCAATCTGTTGTTTCACCCCTATTTATTTATTTATTTATTTATTTATTTTAGAGAATGAGTGCCCATGAGCACAAGGACGGACAGAGGGAGATAAGCAGACTCCCTTTTGAGCAGGGGAGCCTGACATGAGGCTCAATCCCAGGACCCTGAGGTCATGACTCGAGCCAAAACTGGTTATTTAGCTGACTTAGCCACCCAGGCACCCCTACTCCAATTTTAGAAAGCATATATTCTAGTCTACCACAGTAGTTAAGTGCAGGGACTTTGGAGTCCTAACCAACACTTGGAAGCTATGTGATTGTAAGTAACTTAAGTTTCAGATTTCTCATCTGTAAAATTGAGGCAATAATCATAGCTACGTCTTCGTATGTAGTCAGGAGCAAATGAGGTAATATATATAACAGCACAGATTAAGCCTAGTGGCTTCTACTTTGAAAATTTACTGGGTGGCTTATTAGCTTTAGTCTTAATAGCTTTAGTCTCTCCCTAAAAGGAGAGAAAGATCAAGTTTAATGCATGTCAAGTTTGAGGTACAGTCCTAAAGTCTTGTCCATTTCAACTCTCTCGCTTGTCATCTGTAGGATATTGGGAGTAAGACCCAGGATAGACCCAGGAGAGGAACTGATTTCTAAGAAGTCTAGAAATACAGACCAACCTCCAGATGTCTACTGAGGGAAAGAAGTTTAGGAGGGAGTTTTTCCTTTCTCTTATCCCTTGGTACATATGTGGAGTAGGAAGTGGAGCTTTCTCTCCACCATTCTCTCTTACATGTTACATTGCTGCTGTTCAGTTATAGTAAGGTTTTGGTCTGACTGCATTTTGAGGTGGTCATTAATAGGTGCACTAATGCACTAACATTAAACTTCCAACAGTTAAGTTGGTGAACTATGGGGTTACCATGTCAGTGGAGTGTGAAAGAGACTAAGCTTCGGACTGTTTCCCAGCCTATAAAGCATGAAATCAGTTGGTGCCGATGCATGGCGACTCTCGCCACTGGAGTGTAAAATAACTTGAGGACATGAATTGTGTTTCGTTGTGAGGAAAACCTTTTCATGCCATAGTGTGTTTATGTATTTTGGTGCCCCTACGATCCTATTGGAATCATATATACAGTTTCATTGTCTTGATAATCAGATTTTTCATGAAATATTTCTTCCAGTTATGCGAACTGTATTCTTGTGCAACTGCATGCAGAGAGGCAAAGGCTATAAATCTCTAAGACAGACTAATACTAATATACTGTAGCTGTTATATCCTGTTGAAGATTACATCTGAAAATACCATCTTCAGTAGGTATTTGATGTACAAGTTTCTTCTGTTTTTAGACTGATTTGAAAGTGCACTCTACATTCTGCCCTGAAGCTTCTTCCGGTCTAAGATTTGTGTTAGCACTTTCATTGGTTGCTGTTCCCGTGTCCACATGTGCCTCTGGAGAAAGGGAAGTATGGAAAGAAGGCTAATGTTTTCGAATGGTTGGGGGAGTTGGTAGGAAGAAGTATAGAGATTATTCTTAAGGGGAATAGAAGAGAGGGAGTTCCTCTCCTGACACCTGGTGAGATTCTTCACCATATGGCTTTGAGGGTGAGGCAAGGTGAATGAGGAAGTTTCAGAGACAATAGTGAATTATTATTGTCAGCACTTTTAAGGCTGGAAGGTTATTGGAAATAGGCATGCCATGAAAGCATTAAAGTTCTTTCATTCTTATCCTCTTTGGTTTTCGTGTTTTACTGCAGTGGTCTTTGAACTCTGTTTGCTTGCTTTTGTATTTATACAGAAGCAGATTTGTGAATATTTATGAATTAATACATTATTGTAAGAGACCATCCTGCTGAATATCAAGCAGTGTATTTTAACAGTTAAATGCAGGAACTTTGAAATCCTAACTGGTGCTCAAAACTGTGTGATCTTGAATTACTTAAGCTTCAGGTTTCTCATTTGTAAAACTGGGGTAGTAATTACCACCCCGTAGTATTATAGTTGGAATCAAATGAGATCTATGTGTGTGTGTATATGTATATATGTAAGGTAATTACATATATATACACACATATATGTACATATAATACAAATTATATATAATATACAAATTATATATAATTAATATATACAAATATATACAAATTATATATAATTAATAATTATATATACATATGTATATGTGTATATATATATATATATATATAAACATTTAGCATAGTCCCTGTCACATGGTAAATACTCATTAAATGGTAGTTGGTTATTTTTTCCTCTTTTTCTTCCTCTGCTACTACTCTTGGTACTACTTTACCACTTCTGCAGTTTTTCTTATAGGACCTAAACCTTAATGAAACAGAAAACATAATTAGATATGGTTCACAGCAGCAGATTTTGAAAAATAATGTCATTGTTCTCTTAGACATTGCTTACTAGATCTTAACTAGATAGAAGCTCTGTAAAAAGACTTTTTTCATGAAAGGAAAGGATTGTTATGTTGGCTTAAGATAGCCTTGCAAATGAATATAAAAAATTATTTTAAAATGTATTTGGTTAATGGAAATAAAACAGCCTTTCTTGAACTTAAGGAGTTTATAGAAATAAGAGTTCAAAGTATTGTCATTTCTTATTACTCACATATACAAGCTGCTTTTTCTGAAGAAGTGCCTTTTAAAAAAATTCTTAGGAGAAGTGTTTTGTCTGGTGTTAAGAATAGTCATAGTAGAGTTCTTGTCCCATGTATGAAGCATTTTTTTTGTGGGAATGGGATGGAAAAGTCTTCTTGATCTTTTAGACTAATGGAGATGAGCACTAGTGTGGATAATATATTTGGTTTTGTTCTGCATTATGTGATTATTTTTGCATCACGATTAGCTTCCTGATTAAACTTTGTTCAGCTAGTATTTCCAGAACACATACGGGGTGAAAAAACTGGGTAAGGCAATATGATGAGGATAAGACTACTAGATCTTGTTGATACGAGACCTGGGTTCTCATCTCTGTTCCTACTCACATAGCTGTAGGTCCTAGGTGAATTCCTCAACCACTTTCCTCATCTTTAAAATGAGGAGGTGATACCACTTGGTTTTCAAAGATCTTTTTTAGCTGGAAGCTTTTTAGATAGATACAGAGGGAGTTTGGCAGTTGGGAAATGCAGCAGTGACACATTTTGGCCACCAGAGGGTGAAGTCCAGTCAGTCAGCTTGTGCTATGTTTTGACAAGAAGGTAGCATCCTTGGAAATGAGGAGGTCACGTTGCTCTTATATCCATTTTATTTAAATAAGTTATGGAGCTTCTCGCTCTTCTCATTCTACTTGGATTAAATGTATTTCTGCTTTTGTTATTGTTAGCCTTCTAGGTAGGACTGCGACAAATATGGAGGAAGGGAGAAGAGTAGAGGTTTCTAGTTGCCAGGGATTCATCAAATTTTGTTCTCCAGGATAGTGAGTGGCTCTCAGATGACCCGTGGGCAACTTTGGTGGGAGACACAATAGTATGGGTGACCAAATTCAGTTATTTGTGGTCGCCTTCTTACCCCCAGATACACAGGCACACACACAAGTGATACCGAACCCTAATTACCTCCACTGTCTTTGTAAATCCCCAGAATGAAAATGATATATCTGAGAAATATAATAGAATGAGCACAGTACTTATAATTAAAACCTAGGTACCAACCTTTCTTTGTCACTTAATATCTGTTTAACCATGGGCATCACAACCTCAGATCCTCAGTTTTCTTATTTGGAAAATCAAGATGTTGAACTCTGACCTATGCAATCCCTTTCAGTAATGTAATTCTGAGGTTCTTTAAAAATTCTTTAATATTTATGTGAAGGGCAGTGATATTCTTGATACAACATTATAATTAAGTAGTATCTTATAAAAATAGTACATAATTTCTTTCTTTTTTGGGCAAGGAACAAGATTAAGTGTTGTTAAGGCATTAACATTAAAGTATTAAAGTAAACTACATAAGAGCAGGAAGAAGAACACTCCACTGAGACATTTTTCTAACCCCACAAACAAATTCTCTAGGCCATAGGCTCAGGATGCACCAAGTCATTCAAGAGGGGCCACACTGTGGTAGGAGCCAGGCCAAGCTAACTTGGGAAATAGCTGATAATGAAGCGTTCATAGGAAAAGTCATTTGGGGATAAGAGACCTTGAAAAAAGAGGACATCTGTATCACAAAGGGAATCTGTATCAAAAAGCTGGAGTCAGAGTCCCATTTCTTCCAGCTACATAGGTGAAAATAACTTTGATACAGGGTCCAGTTATATGAGTCTGAGTTGCCGTCTGAGAGCACTGGATAACGTGGAAGGAATAGAGAGGATATGGAGTCCAAGTAGAGAAGCTGAGATGAGTGTCTAGAAGGTGACAGAGGGAATGGATGCAGAAGTGTGTTTATGAAAACAGGCAAGGATTAGTACTTACAATGTGATATGTACACAAGAGAGTAGAAGCCAGCCAGGGAGACTGCATAGAAACAGAATTTCAGGATTATGAGCAAAAGACAAAATTCTAACCTGTCCTGGCTTTAATTAAGCATCATCCTTGGGTGTTGGTAGGCAGGGTCTGCTTGGTATACCCAAAGCTCCACACATTTGAGACTAGTGAATTTATCACTGACAAACACTACATGGTTTGTATGGTCCTGATGGCTTTACACTCCAGTGGGTACACATATTCACAGATCTGTGCACTAATACTGCAGAGTTCATTTCACAGAATTGGCTAGTAAAAGATTTGGCAGGCAAGCTAGCTTTCTGAGTGCTCCTAGGAATGGAGCCCAGCTGTTCCCTTTGGGCTTTGAGCTGTTGGAATTTATTGGGATAGCAGCTTAGAAAGAATGAAACTGTAACATTTTCAGCCTAGTTCATGACAGCAAAGCAGAGGTGTTAGAATTTCTGTTCTAGAGGTTTACACTGCAAGTAACTTAACCTGATTGTGTGTCTTAATATTACTGGGCTCCTGACCGCTGAAATATGGCTTGGATCGATGGTGGTTTGGAGAAAGTAGAAAGAGGGCTATCCATCATTCAGAGGCTCCATAGAAGCTGCCTGATAATGCTGCTTTCACCAAGCAGCCATCTGTCCATCCATCCATCAGTAGGATGAAATGAGATTTAGCGGAACAGGCAGCCGTAACTCTGAGACACTTTCTGACCAACAATTGCAGCCCTGGCCCGAGTCTGACCACAAAGCACAGCACTGGGGTTTGGCGGGATGTGGCAGCAGTGCAGTCTCATTCCCGTCAGCACAAGCCTCGGATGTGTTCAGTATGAGACCAGAGCACAACCCTACTTCCCATACAATTTGATAAACTTGGGGTGACCAGGCAACATTACAAGTTGAACAGATCTTTTTGATGGAGAGTGAGTTTGACTTGGAGAAGAAAAAAGAATTAAGACCTGATTTCATGTTGCTGGAATCCCACCACAGCGTAGCCTTTAACCTATGTCTTATGTTGGCAGAATGCTTTGTAAATGCTAATGAAGCAGGATGACCACCTTTTTTTTTTTTTTTTTAAGATTTTATTTATTTATTTGACAGAGAGAGATCACAAGTAGGCAGAGAGGCAGGCAGAGAGAGAGAGAGAGGAAAGCAGGCTCTCCGCCCAGCAGAGAGCCCGACGCGGGACTCGATCCCAGGACCCTGGGACCACGACCCGAGCCGAAGGCAGCGGCCCAACCCACCGAGCCACCCAGGCGCCCGGATGACCACCTTTTTCTCAGTTGAAAACATTGGGTACTTTTGGCAACTCCCAGTTTCGTAGTATTGAGTGATAAGGCTAAATTAAATTCAAGGATAATTCAGTGATTTTATTTTATACAAATTCTTTTCCCTGTTAATTTGAAATTTGTACCTAGGTTGTTAGGTAGCAGAAATTGAATTTTCTTTCTCTTATTTCTCTCTACTTTATATTAGTGGTGTCAGTATGAAGGAAAGAAAAGAAAATATGTATAGAAAAATGGGTAAAAGACTAGAAGCAAGAAGCTGGATTACTCCTAAAATGAATAATCAGGCTCTGCTTGAGTGTTAACTGTCGTCTTCCTGCTTCCCTGCTTTTCCAGAGCCCTGAGCTGTCTAAGAGCCTCTTGGTCAGTACAGATCTTTCTTGACTAATGATGGGGTTATGTCCTGATAAACCCATTGTAAGTTGAAAATATCATAAGTTGAAAGTATGTTTAATATACCTAACTTACTGAACATCGTAGCTTAGCATGGCCTAACCTAAATGCTCTCCTTTACATTAGCCTGTAGTTGGGCAGGATCATCTAACACACAGCCCGTTTTATAATAAAGTGTTGAGTATCTCATGTAATATATTGAGTACTCTACTGAAAGGGAAAAACAGCATGGTTGCTTGGGTGCAGGGTGATTTTAAGTGTATCTGTTGTCTGTCCTTGTGATGCTGTGGCTGATGGGGAGCTGTGGCTCGCTGCCATTGGCCAGCATCACTAGGAAGTATTGTACCACATTCCGCTAGCCCAGGGAGAGATGGAAATTCAAAGTATGGTTTCTACTTAATACATATGTGTTTCCACTGTTGTAAAGTTGTAAAATTATTAAGTCAAGTCATTGTAAGGCGTAGGTATAGCTCTGTGCTCATGTTGCCTGTCCTGGTCCGTTTCCTATCATGGCCAGCTTGACTGTGTTCTTGCAGTGGTCACTTCAGATCTCAGCCCCTGCTCTTTGTTCTGAAGCCTTGCTTTTCATTTCAGGTTGGGGGAGGGGTCAGGGGAGCCTAATGTACCGGAGATGCTTCGGAAATGAGAGCCTTGGATGAATTCCTGGGCCTATTGATCCACCGGCAGTTTATGCATCCTGACATTCATAATCTCAGTAGGCTGCTGATGTTCCTGATTAATGGGCCCAGGGGCTGTCCATCCGTCACTTCACATTAATTACTGAAGAGGTGTTTTTCCAGTGATTTACCTGACAGCGGGTTGTGATAAATACCCCTAAGCAGAGTGGGCAGTGATTAATCATGGGGGCCACACCCCTCCCCCAACCTTCCCTTCCCCCTAACCACAGGCCAGCTTTGGGACCTGACCAAAGAGTGCCCCCTCCTCATAAACTATCTATCTCTATAATTGCTTGTGGATGCATATTTATTGGGGCAATGGACCTGGCAGATAGCATTCTAGAATTTTTGCCAAAGATGATGAAAAATAAATCTTCCCAGTAGGAAGAGTAACTAGTATGTTTTTACATGGAGCAGAAAAGTATATATGAGCTGCCTTTATGTTGCTTTTAAGAAATCTGATAGAAATATTGCCTATCTGCTCTGCCTGTGCTCAGCACTATGGTAGTTGCTTTGTGAGCTTTAAAAGGAGGAGAAAGTATAGTTTTTGTTTTTGTGATTTTTTTTTTTTTAATGTCTATTCAGGGAGAATCTGTGAACACATATGAGAAATTAGAGAACATTTCAAGGTACTAATATAATCTTGGGAGGATTGGGATAGAACGCCAGGGTTTCTGTTCCTACTTTGGTCTTAAAAATGAAATTTAGTAAAATATTTGAATATTAAGTACTTTCCATATGTTAGGCACTCTGTTCAACCCTGGAACTATGAAGATGAAAGGATTACAGCACAGACCTTGGGAAGGAAAGCTTGTGCCCTTGGCTTCAGTTCCTCAAGCTTTAAAATCACCTTTTCCAGGAAGTTAAGTATTTTATTTTTAAAAAAGATTTTATTTATTTATTTGACAGAGATCACAAGTAGGCAGAGAGACAGGCAGAGAGAGCGTCTCTGTCCAGGACCCTGGGATCATGACCTGAGCCGAGGCAGAAGCTCTAACCCACTGAGCCACCCAGGTGCCCAAGTTAAGTATTTTAAATTAATTTAAAATTACTTTAAAATTTAAAGTGATTAAAAAAAAATTTTTTTTAAGTAGGTTCCACACCTAGTGTGAAGCCCCAATGTAGGGCTTGAACTCAAAACCCTGAGATCAAGACCTGAGCTAACATTAAGAGTTGGATGCTTAACTGACTGAGCCACCCAGCCACCCCTAAATTTATTTTTATATTAACCTTCACATTAATTTTTTTTGTTGGGATATTGAGTATTTGTTATGTTCCTGAAGATACAAGAAGCATGTGAGGAATAGTATTTACTCTCAAGAAACTATGTTAGAGAATATGAGGTGATTTCATCAGTAAAACATTTAAAGAAGAATATAAGTTAGTATATAATGACATGAATACCATAGATACGAATGCACAGGAATTCACAGAAGGGTGAAATCAACATGTTTTCAAACAGTTAAAGGAAAAAGTTGGATTTGAGAGAAGTCTTTTGAAGGAGTAGTGACTAGGAGGAGCATTTAAACTGAGACAATTCAAGGAGAGCATTTCAGAAGTTGGAGTGAATGGATTATGAGGCCATCTAATGCAGAATGGAGGATTTGTGTCAGAGAGTAATAGAAATATGGTTGGAACAGTAGAGTTACACCAAATTTTGGAGAATCTTGAGTCCTGGGTAAGATTAATTAGTATGTTGTAGACCCTGGTGAGTCACTAAGGTTTTGAGCACAGGATTATGAAAAGAAGGTATATTTTTATAGATAAAAGTATTATATATTGATATGCCTAATGTTATTTGGAATTACCAGAGTATCTTAGAATATTCTCAGTGTCCTCTTTTCTAAGGTTGTTTGTTCAGAACAAAACTATCTGGATTAAAAATACAGTTTGATATACCTCTCTGAGTGCAATGCAAAGATTATGTGATTTGGTTATATATAGAATAGATTACAGACTAAGTTTTAGAATCTTTATTCATGTTCAGTTGAGTAAGTCAGTGGAAGTTTTAAGTAATGACTGAAGAATTAAATTAGGAAAGACTATAGCCTCAAGTTTTAAGAAACAAATTGATCTTCAGTCTTACTAATGTAACTTCATTAAGGTTGCACTAATTACTCTCTGGCTTCTTAAAGCCAAGAATTAGAAATTAAGAAGTCAGTGCTGTCACCTATATTTTGATAGGAATTTCTAAAGGATGTGATTTTTTCATTAAAAAATTGATAATATAATTTACATACAGTAAAATGTATTTTTCTTAGAGTATATTGTGTCAGTTTTGACAAAAACTTGCAGTCCTGTAACTCCCACACAACTAAGATACAGGACAAGTCCCTCAATCCAAAAAAATTATTCCTGCCTTTTTTTTTTTTTTTAAAGATTTTATTTATTTATTTGACAGATAGAGATCACAGAGAAGCAGGCAGAGAGAGAGAGGAAGGGAAGCAGGCTCCCTGCTGAGCAGAGAGCCTGATGCGGGGCTCAGTCCCAGGACCTGAGACCATGACTTGAGCCCATGACCTGAGCGGAAGGCAGAGGCTTAACCCACTGAGCCAGCCAGGCGCCCCATTCTCTGCCTCTTTGTAATCAGCCCCTCACCTGAACTTGAGTTTCTGGCAACTACTGATACATTTTCTGTCCCTTAAGTTTTGCTTTTTCCAGAATTTCTTTTAATGAAATTGTATTTCCCTAATGGTAGATGATGTTGAGCATTTTGTGTTATGTTTATTTGCTATCTTTTTTTTTTTTTTTTTAAGATTTTATATATCTGTTTGACAGAGATCACAAGTAGGCAGAGAAGTAGGCAGAGTGGGAGGGGGAAGCAGGCCCCTTGCTGAGCAGAGCGCCCGATGTGGGACTCAATCCCAGGACTCTGGGATCATGACCTGAGTCAAAGGCAGAGGTTTAACCCACTGAGCCACCCAGGTGCCCTTATTTGCCATATTTATATCTTTTTTGGTAAAGTATTGTTCAAATTGTTGTTTGTTTTTGGATATTGACTTTTGAGAGGCCATTATGTATTCTGGATAAAGTTCTTTATCAGTTACGCATTTTGCAAATATTTTTTCCAATTCTGTGATTTGTCTTTTCATTTTCTTAACAGTGTCTTTGAGAAACAGAAGTTCTCAATTTTGCTGAAGTCCAGTTTATTTTATCTTACTTAAAAAATTTTTTTAAAGGTTTTAATTTATTTGACACAGAGAGATCACAAGTAGGCAGAGCAGCAGGCAGAGAGAGAGGGGGAAGCAAGCTTCCTGCTGAGCAGAGAGCCCAATGTGGGGCTTGATCCCAGGACCCTGGGATCATGACCTGAGCCGAAGGCAGGGGCTTAACCCACTGAGCCACCCAGGTGCCCCTGAAGTCCAGTTTTATTGATTAAACATTTTTAAAAATTTTATGGATCTGTATTTGGTGTTGCATCTAATAAATCTTCGCTTAACCCAAAGTAAAAAAAGATTTCCTTCAATATTTTCTTCTAGTAACGGTATAGTTTTAGGTTTTATATTTTGGTCTCTGATTCATTTCGAGTTGATTTTTGTATATGGTGTGAGGTATGGATAGAAATTATCTTCTTGTTATCAATATGAATTTTAATTGTTTCAGCACCATTTATTGGAAAGACTATCCTTTTATCATTGAATTTGCTTTGTACCTTTGTTGAAAGTCAACTGATCATATATGTGTGGGTCTGTTTCTAGACTCTTCTCCCCCATTCTGTTGATCTGTCTATCCTTTCTCCAATACCACACGGTTTGATTACTATACAGTAATTAGGTAAGGTAGTGCAAGGTAGAGTAAGTTGTCTTAACTTTGTTCTCCTTTTTCAAAATGGTTTTGGCTTTTCTAGTTTCTTTTCCTCTACATTTGTTTCAGAATGAGCTTGTTAATTTCTATAAAATTCCTTCTGGGATTCTGATTGAAACACAGAGACAGTTTGGGGAGAATTAACATTGTGATATTGAATCTTCCCATTCATGACCTTTATTTAGACATTCTCTGATTTCTTTTATCAGTGTCTTACAGTTTTTAGCATAGTTTCTACATATTCTTTGTTAGATTTATACCCAAGTATTTCATGTTTTTGAGTGATGTTGTAAGTGATACTCTTTACATTTTTTTTTACATTTTCTATTTTTAGTTGTTCATTGATAGCACATAGAACTACTACTTGTATCCTGTTACCTTACTAAACTCACTTACTAGTTCTGCTAGCTTCGTTTTAAGTTCTGTGGGATTTTATAATGTAGAAGGTAATTCTGCAAAGACAGTTTCGTTTCTTTCCAGCCTGGAGTTCTTTTATTTTTTTTTCTCCCCTTGCCTTATTGCATTGGCTATAACCTTCATTTCACTGTCAAGTAGAAGTAGTGTGAATGATCATCCTTATCTTTGATAAGGGAAAAGCTGTACTCTTAAGATGGCTGACCAAACCAGTAAGGGAATTTCAGTCCCTGTCTCAGAGCCCTTCCAAGTTCTTCTTCCCTACCACATTTCCTGTGCCTAAAGTTCCAAGTATGAGGAAGTAGAAGGGTATATATTATTTGCCCGGCTTGTGCTCGGGGCTCAGACCTTTGGAGATCACTCTCCTCAGAGCCTGCCACTGTTAAATAAACCCCCTACCTCCAAAGTCTCTTGAGTGCTGCCTGATTCTTCTGTCAGGACCCTGTCCAGGTTCTTTAACACCTTGTTTTTGATTTTAGGAGGAAAGCAATTGATTTTTCACTGTTAGGTGTGATACAAGCTGTATGTTTTTTTCACGGTTTGGTTTCATTTTTGTGTTTTGTTTTTAGTAGATATCCTTTATCAAGCTTGAAGATAATAAGCTTTATCAACAAGCTTGTTGAAAGTTTTTGTTAATGGACAAGTATTGAATTTTGTCCTACTTTTCGTGCACCTGTTGAGATGATTATATATTTTATCTTCTTTGATCTTTTGCTATGGTGAATTATATTTTGTTTGACTGAGAAAGTTTTTATTCTTCAGTTTTGAAGGTATTCTTGCTGGGTGTAGAATTCTAGGTTGACAGTTTTTTTCTGTCAGCATTTTAATGATGTCTGGCTTTCATAGTTTCTAAAGTTCTTATCCTGTTCCTCTATATATAATAGGTCTTTTTCACTGTGCTGCTTTTAAGCATTTTCTTTATCTTTAATTCTTCTTTCCTGCAGTTTAAATATGATGTGTCTAGGTGTTGGTTTCTGTTTGTTTGATGTATGGTGTTCAGTGCTTGGTGTTCTCTGAGCTTTTTGGATCTGTGGCTAGACATACTTTATTAATTTTAGAAAATTCTTGGCTATTATCTTTTTAAACATTGCTTGTCACAGTTCTTTTTTATTTCCTGGGATTTCAAATACACATATGTTAGGACTATTTGGTATTTTCCCATAGTACTTGAGTGCTGTCTTCTGCTTTGTTTTGTTTTCAGGCTCTCCTTTTTTGTTTGTTTGTTTCAGTTTGAGTAATTTCTGCTGATCCATCTTTACTTATTCTTTCCATGGCTGTGTTGAGTCTACTGATAAGGCCACTGAAGGTTTTTATTTAGTGTGTTTTTCTAGCATTTCCATTTGGTTGATTCTTCTAGTTTCTGCCTCTTTGCTTAAATTGCCCATCTGCTTGTACATGTTGTCCACATTTGCCTTTATAACTTTTAACATAATCATAATTACTTTAAATTCCATGTATGGTAGTTTCAACATCAGGGTCATATCTGAATCCGATTCTCTTGGTTGCTTTGTCTCTTAACAGTGCAAGTTAAGTTTGTTGAATTTTTGATTTTTGTGTTTTGCTCTTTTTTTTTTTTTTGGTTAAAAATCTGCGTATTTTGTATAGAGTAGTAAATAGTATTTATGCCTGGAAATGAGTGTGCTTTTATCTTTTGCTGAAGATGTTTGCATGTGTGTTGAGGGGAGAGGGGTTTGAGCCAGCCGTGTCTGGTCAGGATTTTGAGCAGAGTTTTGGTTTGACCATAGGCTTCAACTTTCCCTTGTATTACCTTGTGTTTAGGGTGGGGTTTGTTTTGCCAAAGAGTTTTTCTTTTTTTTTTTTTAAAGATTTATTTATTTATTTATTTGACAGACAGAAATCACAAGTAGGCAGAGAGGCAGGCAGAGAGAGAGAGAGGAGGAAGCAGGCTCCCTGCTTGAGCAGAGAGCCGGATGCGGGGCTCGATCCCAGGACCCTGAGATCATGACCTGAGGCTTTAACCCACTGAGCCACCCAGGCGCCCCGCCAAAGAGTTTTTCTTAATGTCTGCTCTCCCCTTGGCTTTAGATCGTCCCTTTGAACTTGTATCTCAGATAAGTCTCTGTGCTTTTGTTCCTCTCACAGTAGTCAATTGCTGTAGTGTTTTCTTAGCCTGTTGTTGGGGGGAGCGGAGGAAGGCATGGCATTTTTTGTTCATATGGTTCAGTTTCAGTTTTAGGTAGATGCTTTCCACGAGGCTCAGAGGGGTGGTTCTTTTTCAGCAATCTTGCCCCTTTTTTAGGGGTAGAGGTGTTAGTGTTTTTGTTTTGTTTACTTTCCTTAGCTGCGTGGACCTTTACCTGCTGCCTGAGGGAAACAGGATTTGCTACCTTTCCCCAGCTACTTAAGGGTTTTTTTTTTCCCTGTAGGGGAGGTAGGCAAGAAGGATCCAGGTGGGGCTTGGTACTTTTCCCACATGGACTGGTAACTTATTTCTCCCAAGTCTGCACTACAAGGCTAGACTTAGTCTTCTCTTGTCTCTTGCCTAGTCCTTAGTGATTTGAGCCTCCTTTTTGAGGTCTTTGGAAAAGATTTTGTGAATGGTGAGAATTCCTCTTGTTTCTGTGTTTGCCAAGCATTCTGTCTTCTCCTGGTAGTCCATATTTGGCCTTTAGCAACTTTTAAAACATTTTAACTGAGTTCTTCATACTGGCTTTTATGGCATCTTGGGTTCACTGTAGTTAACAAAGCGTTTATGTTCTGTCTCTCCTTTGAGGACCCTGTCTTCTTTCCTTAGCTTTTGGGTGAGTTGCTTGTCCTGTGGCCTTGCTTCTTTGATGAGTTCAGGAATATCTATGATTGTACACATTTTCCACATTTTATTTTATTTGTGTTAAAGGTGGAAATGAATTCTCCAGCTTTCTATATCATCAACAGTGTCTGGAAGTCCTACTTATTTGAGGATGGGATTTTGATATGGCATTTTTGTTGATCAGAATACCATTTAAATCTCCTTTTCAGTTTCTACTCTCAAATTGTTATTTTTGTTCGTAATTCATTTATTCTACAAAAAAATTTATTTTGATTCTGTCTTATATGTCCAGGCACTGTATTAAGTGTGGGGGATACAGTGATGGGCAGGAAGACATAATTCCTTCTTTAATGAACATACAGTACAGTGGTGAGGACCAGAGAATTAAAGAAGTAATTATTGTCAAATACAGGAGCTATAACAGAGGTATATGGCAAAGACATCTCACCTAATCAAAATGATTAGGTAAAGCTCTTAAAGAATAATGATAGAGTCCTAAAGGTTAAGTAGAAATTAGTTGAAGTTGGTTAGGAGGCTGCTGGGGAGTAGACTAGGTAGAGGAAAGAGATTGTGTAGAGCCTAAGAAGAAAAAAAACAAAAACAAAAAACCAGAAAACCAATAACATGGAGAGTTGAAGAATCTGAAAGAAGTTTGATGTGGCTGTATGGCATATGAAGACAGGAGTGACAAAAGCTAAGAGAAATTGGAGCCAGGTTAAAAAGAGTCTTGTAAGCCATGTTTAAAAAAGTTGAGTTTATCATAAGAATGATGGGAAGTCATTGAAAGATTTTAGGGAGGGGGATGCCTGAGCAGGTAATGGTTTTAAAAGGGTCATTCTTGATGCAAGGTGAAGAATGAATAGAAAGTAAGCAACACAGAGAGGCCAGTTAGATGGATTTTTAAGGTAATTTAGGCATTTGTATGAATGGGTTTAACTTGGAGTAGTTATGGGGAAAACTAGACAGCTTGAAGAGATACTCAGGATAAGATCAGTGGAACTTGTCAAGTGATTGAGTATGGAAAGAGAGAGAAGAAGAAGACTTGAAGTATATTGAGTAAAAGTCTTTGAGGAAACCTTTCTTCTTTTCTTTAGATCTGGGGTTAGTTGCTTGGCCTGTGACCTTGCTTCTCTGATGAGTTCAAGAAAATTTGTGATTGTGCACATTTTCCACCATTTATTTTGAATGTATTATGGGTGGGAATGGTATTCTAGCTTTCTACATCATCAGCAGTGCCCAGAAGTCCTGCTTATTTGAGGATGTTTCTGTAGAACTTCCAAATTTCCTTTGTTCCCTAAGAAAGGAAGCAGAAAGAAAATATATTTGGTTTACTTATTTATTTGTTTGTTTATATGACAGAGAGAGGGAGAGACAGTGAGAGAGGGAACACAAGCTTGGGGAGTGGGAGAGGGAGAAGCAGGCTCCCCACCGAGCAGAGAACCCAACACAGGACATCGATCCCAGGACATCAGTATCAAGACCTGAGCCAAAGGCAGACGCTTAAAAACTGAGCCACCCAGGTGCCCCAATGGTTTACCTTAATTATACCACCATTCATGGCCCATGATTCAAAATTCACTGAGGTTTTGGGTGGAAGTAAGTCAGAAAAGGAGACAAGGAAAATATATCTAAATAATATGTAAGCCATGGTGAATAAAGTTAGTTCTTTTCACTGATTGGGTTTGAGTACTGAAAAAAATATAAGACTGTTTGATTCCTTCAATGTTGATGTTTAGCCTGTTGGCCTATAAACAAATAAAATCTGCAAACTGGTTTCCTTGCTTTTTTGGAGCAAAAATAGCATACAGTCGATCTTCTGAAAGAGCTGTTGCATGTAGAGAGAAATTTACTATATTTAATCACTTAATTTCCTTGTTTTTCCCAGATGTTTTTACTCAACATTTGGTGTGGTAGTGATTATAAAAACCTTCAGAACAAGTATTAGAGAGTACAAGTCTTCTAAGACTCCACCAAATGTCACCGAAGTAATGACCACTGCCACCAATAGCTGTGGCAAGTTTTATACAGAATGCAGTGGTGGATGCTAACAGTGTTTTCAGAGTTTTGGAGGAGCACAGTCTTAATTTTCAAAAAAAGGGTAAGTTAGTGATAAATGGCCTCATATGAGTCAAGATTTCAGGGGATTGAGTTAGGAAAGTATGTGTAGCTCTCATAAAGGTCAACAATTTTCCTTAATTTTACTTCTCAGAATGATGAAATAAAAAATAAATATGGTATGTTATCACACTGTTAGTGTGATTCAGAAAATTCAAGAATTGTTTTGTTGAGGGTATCCTGTAGGGTGTGGAGTTTTGAGCAGTTATGAACTTAACTATCAGTTAAATCTGGGTTTCAGTTCTGGCTCCAATGCTTACTAGCTAGTTGTTTCATGTTGATTCTTAGTGGTGTTATCTTTAAAATGGTAGTAGTTGTACATACCTTAAGGACTTGTTCATGATGGTTAAATGAATTATTACATATGAACACTTAGCATAGTGCTTAATTCATCATCTTTTTAAATGCAGTACAAATTTAAATTATGTTGCCATATACAGTTCTTTAAATTCAACATACTATAAGGTTTTTATAATCTGGGAAACATTTATAGTCTTAGTGCTTTTCAGCATCTTGTAATTGGAATATGTCTGTATATGTTAACTATCTGTAAAAATGGGTAATACTTTAGAAATATAGAGCATCATTTCTTTGATGGTGGTAGTACATTATGGTATTCTGGAATGAACCAGATATGGGGGATAGGGCTTTAGCCTGGCTCTGGTTTAATATTGCTTTCACTATTAGTTTATACATAAGGTCTCTTTCTGTAAAGAGATATGTACCACGTGTTACATACACAAGTTAAGAAAGGTCCACTTGTGGGAAACTAGGTAATGAATTGTATAAAAAAAATAGTACAATGAATAAAGAATTCTTAACTTTCATTGAGAATACTTTGACTTATTGAGTCTCAAGGAGAGACATCTGGATTAATATTGGTTTGTGTTAGGAACAATTGTATTTATACTCATTTATGTACCAGTCATTTATTGAATGCCATCCATTGCCAGGAGTGGTGCTGGGCACTGAGGATATAATAGTGATAAGGCATGTCTTGCTTTTAGGAGCTAAAGTAGAATTGAGAGTCAGGTGAGCTAGTAGTTTGGTATGGCAGCAGGGAACAGAAAATACCTACCCCACATTTACTCAGGGAATATTTATTGACATCTGCAGCATACAACAGGCATTCAGAGAGATCATCTGGGGCTGCATCTCAAAAGGGGCAGTCCTAAATCATCCTTGGCAAGTAGATCTTCAAATGGTAATGGAGAATCTTGGATTTGGATTCACTGTAGAGCAGGCATGGTATAATCTTAGACAAGGCTAGACCTCTGAAAACTTCCTGAACAGCTTTTTTGACCCACTGGTATACCTCTGGCTTTTCTTTCTTTCATGGCTCAATTATGTTTTTTGGAGCAGCTTTTGAAGAAGTGAAAGGTGGTAGTTAGGGCTTCTGATCTCTTAAGCATCAGCTTATTGATGCAGTTACTCCTAACTATTTTTTCCCCCTCAAAGGATTGTCAGAGATACTAAAGCTGAGGGTACTAAACACACTGGGATGTTTGTATTGTCATAAGGCAGCAAAGCATATCTCCAAAAGTAGAGTTAGGAGCACACACACTGGGGTCAGATTATTTAGATTAGAATCAGCCACATTCTAATTCTTTGGCCTTTGACATATTATTTAACATCCTTGCTCAGTTTTCTCATCTATAAAATTGAACCGGCAATAATACCACTTTGTAGAGTTTTGGGAAGGCTTGAATGAGGGTGATACTATTTTAATATCATCAAATAAGCAAATAATGTGAAAGGGGGCCAAAATAGGTATCATAAGGTTCAGATATTAAAGTTCATACAATTTGCTTAAATAAGAGGCATCTCTGATCCTTACTTAGAAGGCTTTTGTTCTTGGGGTGCCTGAGTGGCTCAGTGGGTTAAGCCGTTGCCTTTGGCTCAAGTCATGATCCTGGAGTCCTGGGGTCGAGTTCTGCATTGGGCTCCCAGCTCTGATGGGAGTCTGCTTCTCCCTCTGACCTTCTCCCCTCTCGTGCTCTCTCTCTCTCAAGTAAATAAATAAAACCTTAAAAAAAAATCTTTTTATTCTTATTTTATATATACTTTGAACAATGGAATTTGCAGCACTCACTAGATCGAGAGAAATGAAAATGCTTGGAGTGGCAAGACATGACAGGTGGTGAAGAGGCAGAAACAATGAAAAGCAGGTACTCTACTAAAAAAAATAGTAATCCGGAGGTCATAATATGGTTGTGTTGTATGTGGGCTGAGAGCAGACTTTCACTGTGAATAAGGCCCTGATGTGTTACTTTGTACATGGCCAGTTTAGCAGTTTGGATAATACTTCCCATTAATGAATCTGTTTCTTCCATACCTTTCAGTAAAATCTATATAAGGTCCTCTAAATGAGTGTCTAAAACTTACTTTTTCAGTCCAGGGTATGTTAAAGGAAGGGCTTAGAGTCATCTCTTCAACTATAGATATTAATGTCACAAATTATTGTCTTTATTCTGTTAATTTGAAATATAAAATATATTTTGTAAACCTGGTTTGGATAGAAATAAGAATAAGCCTTCACGTGGATGTAGGAATTATTTTGTGTCTTCGAGTATAAAATATGTCATTGTATTAACTAGTGCAAGTGCATTTACGGAAGGATGCATTAAGAAAACTACAGCAGAATCAGTTGTGGTTCATTAGCAGATTTTATAGTTTTTAAATATGAAGCCATTTCTCTGCTGTCCAAGTATAATTTTTTATGTTATTATATCACACACAAGTGCCTCTGTGTTATGTTTAGGTCAAGTATATTTTAAAGTGAAGCTCTTTTGCAGAGGAAGGACATTTCTTGTTTTCTTTATTTGCAGAAGTGTATTCAACCATGGGTAGAGGACCTTAAAAGTGTGGGAAGATTAGGTATAGATATATTCCTAATTTTATTATTTTGCTAAAGACTCCTGGTAAGGTGGTATAACCTTCTGGTGTCTTACTCATGTTTTACTTTGCCCTTTATTTTGCTCTACAACAAAAATTTCAAATCATTTTAAACAGAGAATGTTTTCTATGCCTGCTGTGAAAATTTCTGACATGAATATGCTTTTTAGTATTTTTCAAAGTCAGTCAAGTAAAACAACTTAGTGAATAAACTGATTTTAAATTATGATAAGACTACAGTTTTTTAAATTAAAGTAAAATAAAATAGACTAGAAAATAAGACCAGTGCAAATAGTAAGGGTGTTTTATGGAATTTGTTTCAGTCTCATCTATGTGTGTGAATCTACTGTGTCATGATATGAAATGTCTTTAGCTGGAGTGTAAGAAAAAATTTGAAAAAACTGGCTTAGAAAGCCTAACAGGAATCTATTCTGATAAGTCTCACTCACAAAGCTTTTTAAAAAATACAGAAAGGCCTGGGAGAATATATAGCAATATGTTAATAGTTATCATCTTTGTAAGGTGAGAATACAGCTTTTTTAATTGGGGGTTTATTGCGTAATGCTTTTGCATTAAGGGAAATACCAGAAAAACTTTTTACTTTTTTAGTTAGTTTTATACTTTATTAATTTTTTTCTTAAAATGAGATTTTTCCCTCTATCACAGACCTTTCTTTGAGCCATCTATAATTTTATAAAAAAGGTAACCTGTCTGAAAAAAAACCTCTCTCTTTTTTTTTTTTTCCTTTTTTTTAATTTGGAGCTTCATTCCTCAAGTAGTAGCCCATAGTGACCAAGTAAAAGAACTTTGTAATCTAACTTGGATATCAGAACACTGAGTACTCTATACAAGTATGTAAATGGGTTTTAACTGCTGCATTCCCAAGATTATGACCCAGTACTCCAAAGTTATATATGTCCATTGTTGAAAAAGCAGAATTTAGGTATTTGTGAGTGAATTCAAGCAACTGAGGAACTGATTTTGTAATCCTGAACTTTAATAAGGTGCAAATAACTTTCAAGAAAGATGTTGAATATGTGAGCTTGATTTATGTATAAATACTGAGGCTCACAGTACTTTAGCTGTCCTGAGGTGAATAATTGAGCTCTTCATAATATTATATTCTACTTAACACAGCCTTGCGTTTCATTTGGCTTCTGGGATACTACATGCTTCTGTTCCTCCTGTTTTCTTCTTCATTCTTCTTGCTGGCCACATTTCCTCTTCCTGACATCTAAAGGTCATAGTTTTCCCCCATGACTCAATCCCCGTGGCCTTTTTTCTCTGTCACTCCCTAGGTGGTAGTCTTCCCTCGTTCCTTGGCTTGAATCCTTATGACAGTGACTCGCAAAATTTTATTTCCCAATTCTTGCACCTCCCCTGAGCTTTAGACTTCTATTTCCAGTTGCTTCCTTAGCAACTATATAGGATGACCAACAAGCATTCAGATTTAAAATGTCCAACTCTTGATTTCTCTTTTCCTATTTCCTTCCACCAGTCTTCTGTAGCTTAGTAAGTGTAACTGTCTTCACCGAGGTTGATCAGACCAAACTCTCCAAGTGACTCCTCTTTTCCCTTCACATCCCATATGGTCATTCCACCAAGCCTTTGTTAGCTTTGCCTTCAGTATATATCATTACTTTGGCTACTTCTTGTGACCGCCTCTGTTGAAGGAGACATGCTGCATGCCTATTAGTTAGACTTTTTTTTTTTTTAACAGATTTTCCTTCTTTTACTCTTACCTTTATAGTCAGTTCCTCACATTTCTGCCAGAATGATCTTTAGCAAAGGTGAGTCAGATCATGTCATTCTCTTGCTGAAACCTTTTAGTGATTTTCAGCATGTTCAAAATAAATTCCAAAGCTCTTGCCTTGGCCTGTGAGCCCCTACTTGTTTTGGCCTTTAGTTATCTTAGAGTCTTCTTACATTATTGTTACTATACCTGTTTTCTTTTTATACCTTGAATGTTTCAAGCTTGTCTTGTCTCAGTGCTTTTGCACTTGCTCTTCTTTTTTCCTAGAATTTCTCTTTTCCCTAGATAATTCGTGTGACTCACTGACTCAGTTCAAGTATCAGCTCAGGTCTTAACTCCTCAGAGTGGTCTTCTCTGCTTTACTGTATGGCTTTTGCCTTCTAAAATAGCGATAGACCCCATCACTCTATATCTGTGTCCCTGCCATTTTACTTCATTGCATTTATCAGCATCAGGCGTTAAATGCTTAAACATTTATTTCTTTTTTAAATTAATTAATTTTTATTTTTTATCAACATATAATGTATTATTAGCCCCAGGGGTACAGGTCCATGAATCTCCAGGTTTACACACTTCACAGCACTCACCATAGCACATACCCTCCCCAATGTCCATAACCCAACCACCCTCTCCCTCCCCCCCCCCCCCCCCCCCCGCAACCCTCAGCTTGTTTTGTGAGATTAAGATTCTCTTATAGTTTGTCTCCCTCCCAATCCCATCTTATTTCATTTATTCTTTTCCTACCCCCCAAACCCTCCACGTTGCTTCTCGACTTTCTCATATCAGGGAGTTCATATGATAGTTGTCTTTCTCTGATTGACTTATTTTGCTAAGCATAATAATAGTTCCATACGTGTCGTCGCAAATGGCAAGATTTCATTTCTTTTGATGGCTGCATAGTATTCCATTGTGTGTATGTATGTATGTATGTGTGTGTGTATATATATATATGTATATGTATATACATATAATATATGTATACCACCTCTTCTTTATCCATTCATCTGTTGATGGACATCTAGGTTAAACGTTTATTTCTTATCTCCACTACTACAGCGTAAGCTCCATGAGGCCAGAGACTTTGATTTGTTTATTGTTGTGTTCCTGGTGCCTAAGACGGGATTTTTCACATAATAGGTTTTCAGTAAATGTTTTTGGAATGAATACATACATCTATGGGGCCCCAGATCTCAACTGGAGGTTAGGGAAACATCATCTGTCAAGAAGTCTCATTTGCCATGATTGGATAGGTATTCGTTTAGTGTCAAATGTACTGTTCTGACATTGTAGACACAAAGATAGAAAGACATTAGCCCTACACTGAAGGAACCTCATTTTTAGAAGAGAGCCAGATATGCAAACCCTAACTGTAAAAGCAATATGATAATTGCTTTGATAAAGGTATAGGTAAAGGTGTATAGTGGGAACTTACTGATAGTACCAGAGCATATCAGGGAGAGTCAATAATGAAGTTGCAGAGGAGGTAACCCTTAAGGTGAGAGTTGAGAGGCAGGAGACCATTAGGCAAGCATCCAACAGAGAAGGTTGTAAGTCTTAAACCACAGAGATGGGAGAAGGCAGCTGGGGATGTTTCTAGTCATAGGAGGGTATGGAATTGATGGAATATAAAGTCTGAAATTAGGAGTGGCTGGAGTTGAAACTAGGCAGATACGTAGTTCTAGGGGTCGCAGTGAAGTTACAGCACATAGGGGCAAATATGCTGCGCAGGATACTCAACAGTGTGTATGTGGTAAGGAACCACGGAAGAATTTTGTACAAGGAAACGGCCAAATCTAATCTGTATTTTAGAAAATTACTGGAAACAGTGTAGAAGTAGAATGAACAGGGATTGGTAACTGATTGAAATGTCAGGGATAATGACTTCCAGGTTGCCGGTGTGACAACTGGGTTGACAGTGATTCCATTCACCCTGCTATGAGATTGGGAATGGAAGAGCACTGAATCTTTCTGAGGGGATGGCTAGAATTTAAAAGTATATCATTATTTTAGTGCTCAAAAATCTGTTAGTTTACTTGTGTCACTTAATATATTTTGCATATTACCTTTTATTATAAACATTATTAAATTTACTTTTTTTTTTAAAAAAAGATTTTATTTATTTATTTGACAGACAGAGATCACAAGTTTGCAGAGAGGCAGGCAGAGAGAGAGGGGGAAGCAGGCCTCCCGCAGAGCAGAAAGCCCGATTCGGGGCTCGATCCCAGGACTCTAGGATCATGACCTGAGCTGAAGGCAGAGGCTTTAACCCTGAGCCACCCAGGTGCCCCTTAAATTTACTTTTAAGATATCTTTATTTCTTACAAATGGACATACATGATGTTGAACTGAAAGATTTTGGCATGTCTTAGTTTTGCCAGTTTGTAAGTAGACCAGTGAGAATATGAATGCTCTTGATAGAATAACAACACAAAGGAAGCTTTATTATTATGTAAAGAAATAATTCTAAATCTAGGGCCCTCAACAGTTTTAAACATATATGGAAAAAATGCACCGAAATTTGAGTTGAGGGGTAACTTTTACCATATAGTTAATGTTGTTTAATCAATTAGCAATAATCGCGCCTCGGATAAACCTCATTGGCTACGATACTGCCACTGCGCAAAGCTTAATGTTTAATCAGTCTTATTTTCTGATTTGTGAAATATAAGTAGCCTTTACTTCTTTTGATGCTTTATTTTTTTGATCATTGTGAACTTAAGGAACGTTAAAGTATTTCATATGTGCAGAAATAATAAGCTTATCTACACATTTATGTTTTAGCTGATTTCTTGGTTTGGTGTATTACTTTGTTGTGAGTGGAAAATTCTGTAACAGGTAAGACACAAGAGGAAAAAGAGACTGTTATTGTGGTCTTAAGGTTATGGCAAGATTTTAGACCAGTGCTGTTGCATTAAATATATAGCACAGCTCACAAATATAAGCCTCATCTGTAATTGTAAATTCTGTAGTAGACATATTTAAAAATACAAAAATAAACAGATGAAGTTAATGTTAATGTCTTTAACTCATTATATTCAAAATAGTATCACTTCAACATATATAAATTTAAAAATATTAGTGAGCTATTTTCTTTTTATTTTTTGGGGGGGTACCAGGCCTTTGAAATCCAAGGGGTATTTTACATTCATAGTACATCTCAATTTAGACTGACCACTTTTCAAATGCTCAATATCTACATGTGGCTAGTGGTTATGTATTGGACAGTGTTGTTCTAGATCATTCTTAGACCAAAGAGTAGAAGTTGGCTCACCATTCTGCAGCATTTGAGGGTATCTTTCCAACATCAAGTAATTTATATGCCACTTGTTTTATTATACTGTCAAGTATATTAAAGAAGTCGCTTTTTTCTCCATTCATCATTTTCCTACTTGGAGTACTTTTGTCCAATAAAGTCTGTTTATCAATTTTCATTATCTTTGCTTTCTCCTACTGCAATTCATGGTAATGGCCCCTTACACAAAAACAACAGCATATCTTTAAATTTTAGGGATTTTGTTTTTAATTACAAAAAAGTATAATTACTGTAACAAATTCAAACACTATTAAGGTATGTGTATGAAAAGATAATTAATCCTTAATTCTTTTTCATCTGTCATTTTCTGCTTTCCAAGGGGTAACCACTGTTAACAGTTTAGATGATCGTCTTTCTCCCCTTAGAAATATACATTTATGACGGGCACCTGGGTGGCTCAGTGGGTTAAGCCTCTGCCTTTGGCCCAGGTTGTAATCTCAGGGTCCTGGGATGGAGCCCTGCATTGGGCTCTCTGCTCAGCAGGGAGTCTGCTTCCCCCTCTCTCTGCCTGCCTCTCTGACTACTTGTGCTCTTTCTGTCAAATAAATAAATAAAATCTTAAAAAAAGAAAAAAGAAATACACATTTATGAGAAGTTCTAAGTGAGAAAATTGCTACTTTGAAAATACCTCTAAAAGTAATGAAAAAAAGATTTGGTAGTGACAGTTTTCTAAAATAGAAACATTTATCTTACCACATATTTAATAAAATTTAGGTTTTCATTATGGCTGTCCTTTAACAAAGAATGATATATTTTGGTATAATTTTTCCACTAAAATTGTATGATAGTCTAATAGCATCCTTCGCTTTGGTTGATTTTCTTATTATCATTACAGAGTAGACCTATCACATTGGTTTAGGAAAACCGTTGAGAGCTTTAGCAGTTTCTCAAGGGATTTTTCTTAATCCCTTGACATTTTCTTTCTTGTTTCCTGTTCTGTCATCATCCTTGTTGCATTTTCCCTTCTTCAGTTTTTATTGGTTTGATTCAGCCAGATCTTCATTCCCCAAGGGTTTTGCTGTGAGATGAACGCTTCCTTCAATATTATTTTCGTAGACTTCATGAAATCCTACATTTTTTTCAAGATTTGTATTTTCACTTTACAACTGAGTTGGATTGTGTTTACTTTGAATTATGGCATGTTTACAACATGAGACTTTTCGTGAGATAGTGGTAGACAAAACCAGGATATATAGTTGGAGTAGGTGTTGGTGTTAGGTAGAAATGGGTTTTATAGGTGATGAAGGCACATTTTGAATATTGTAATAAGGGGTTTTGATTCTGCGAACTTGTAACTTAAGGAACTCAACTACCTATTTAAATAATAGCTAACTTTCATCAAGGCTTTACCATGACTGGCAAATTTGTATACATGGATCATTTTATTTAATCTGTTCTGTGTGCCTGTGAAATAAGTCTGTTATTATCCTCTGAGTAAACTAAGGATTAGAGTGGTAACTTTTGCCCCAATAAAGTTTTCTGTCCCAATAAAGTTAGTTGTCCAAGGAAAGGGCTAATCAAGTGTGGGGCTGGGATTCTAACCCTAGAAACACAGCCTGTATTTACTGTTCACTATGTATGTGTGCACACACACTTGTGCCAAAAAAAAAAAAAAAAGAAAAAAAATGATTGGATTATAATTTTCTTTTTTAACTTAATATTATGTTTTGGTTATAGGTCCATTTATGAATGGACCATACTTTTAAGGAGTTACTCCTGTTTAGATTGTTTACAGTTTTTATTTTTTATATTGCTGTTCCTGCTGTTCTTGAGAACTAAGAAGCTTAGATTGCAATAGCCATGTGGGAAATAGGAGTGGAGCCACTGGGCTTAGGAGAGCTGAGTTAGAAACTGAGCTGACAGCGAAATAAGTCAATCGGAGAAAGACAACTATCATATCATCTCCCTGATATGAGGAAGTGGAGATGCAACATGGGGGGTTAAGAGGGTAGGAGAAGAATGAATGAAACAAGATGGGATTGGGAGGGAGACAAATCATAAGTGACTCTTAATCTCACAAAACAAACTGAGGGTTGCTGGGGGGGGGGTTGGGAGGGGGGAGTGGGTTATGGACATTGGGGAGGGTATGTGCAATGGTGAGTGCTGTGAAGTGTGTAAACCTGGCGATTCACAGTTCACAGACCTGTACCCCTGGGGATAAAAATATATTATATGTTAATAAAAAAAAATAAAAGTTAAAAAAAAAAAAAAAGAAAGAAACTGAGTTTACCCCCTAAAGCCTTAATGCTCAAAAGGTTGTGCCCCGCTCAGAGGATAGACTAGGAAAAAAAAAAATCAGGGTTACAGAAAGAAATTAAGAAGCTTTTCTGTTTTCACCTGGGTTCCGAGTGAAGTGGAAAAGGTCCCTGAGATTTTTTGTAGCTGCTGTTGTTGGTGTTTCATAGTTATACTTACTGAATGGTACAGAAAACCTCAGTCTTAAAATTGGCATTAATATAAAAAACTAAGATGAAAGACCGTTCCTTAAGCAAAAGTCAGTGATACAAAACACAGCAGAATTAAATCCTCAAGAATTTTGAAAGTAGAACTGTTAAATAATAAATACTTGGTATTATAATAAAAATTAATAAAAGAAAAAGCAAATGCCACAATTATAATAAATATAATAAACATTTAAAAATAAAATGGAAATGTTTAAAAATGATTAAAGATAAAAGAAGAAAACAAATATCAGAACAACATCAACACGGCTGTTAAAAAGACATAAGATCAGGGGGGTTAGGGGGATGATAGGAGGTAAATATGACTTCTGTGACAAAACCTTAGTCATTCAAATTTAAGAACTGGGTAAGATAAAATACAGAACAGGCAAATTTGGAGAGAAAACTAGTGATGGGGAAGGTGGATCTGAAGGTATTGATTTGAATGAATAATAGAATTGGTAAAAAGACTCAGAGCTAAAATACTCAAATTCAAGAAGCATAGTCTTGTTCTAGGAGAAAAATAATACTAAACACATACTTAAACGCATAGTAGACACTTGAACACCAAATACCTAAGAGACTATTTTAAGAACATCTTGAGAGTAAACAGATTACCTACAAACCTATGACAGACTGACAACACATTTCTTAACAGTAACAATGAAAGTCAAAATCCATTAAAGGATGGGAACAATGTAAAGATATTTTCAGACAAAAACTAAGAGTACATATGGAAGGCATTGTGAAATAAAAAACATTGTATGGTTGTATAGGAGACAAATACAAATAATGATTAACTTTAGATATTTAGATAAGCACTCATGTTAAAACACTAATGGACTAGAAATAAGATTTTAGAGCCTTTTGAGTGGTAGGAAAAAAGAACTTGATCAACCTTAAAGAAAGCAAGAAAATAAGAAAATTATAAAAAGTAGGATAAATGAAAAGGAAGCACAAAATAAAAAGGTAGAAATACTTCCAGATGTATCCATAATTGCAATAAATACAAATGGACTAAATTCTCAATTAAAAGACTGACATTGACAGAGTGGGTAAAGAATGCACTGTTAAGTTGTATTCGTTTTGCAAAGGATGAACCTAAAACATGGTGAGACAAGTTGAAAGTAAAAAGGCAAAAAAAAAAAAAAAAAAGGTTAAAAAGGCAAGATACCTCATGATACCAATGAAAGTTACATAGTTATATTCCTTTTAGACGAAAGCCTCTTTTGTAGGGCTTGCTGCATAATGGTAAAAGTAACAATTTACCAGGAAAGAGGAAGAATTCTAAATATAAGTGATAACATCAAAAATTATATAAAAATATAAAAAATATATCATGGAGGACAAGGGGTGTTAGGAGAAGGGAGTTGGGGTAAATTAGAAGGGGAGGTGAATCATGAGAGACTATGGACTCTGAAAAACAATCTGAGGGGTTTGAAGTGGCGGGGGTGTGGGAGGTTGGGGTACCAGGTGGTGGGTATTATAGAGGGCACAGATTGCATGGAGCACTGGGTGTGGTGAAAAAATAATGAATACTGTTTTTCTGAAAATAAATAAATTGAAAATTTTTAAAAAAAATTATTAAAAAAATACAAAAATAGAGAAACCATTAAATCTACCAACAGGTACTTTATATATACATCTCAGTGATTAAGCCAGCCCATAATAAGTAAGGGTATGATTTGAACAATGATTTAATAAATATGATTTAGTGAACACACACAAAATACCCATGATTAATTAAGTGGACAGAAAATAAGTAAGGATACCATTTGAATAATACTTGAGTACATTTGATTAATGATTACACAGCACCCCAAAGTTTAGTAGGGATACATTATTTTTAGGCACAGATGAGACATTTACCAAAATTGACCTTTTACTAAACTGTAAAACAAAATCAACAAATTTTGAAGAATTGATCTCATTTTGACTACAATGTAATTAAGTTGGAAATCAACTTAAAATGGATATATTGGCAGATACTTCTGAATAACTTAGGAGACAGAAAAAGCATAGAAATAAGTATTTTTGTTATCCTTTCTGGGAATCAAAAAGCTTGTGAGATCTAAAAGGGCTTAGATACAATGACCAACCCAGTAGCAATAAACTCATGTTAGTGCCCAGATTGTAGTTTTAAAGTACTATTTTTTATTAAAATGAACTAGGGCTTCTTGAAAAATGTGGCTGATTCCAGCTCTAGGTAGGCCATAGTAGGACATCTTGTCATAAAAAAAGGAAAAGAAGAAACTTCTTTTCACAGTTTGACTAACTCTTCTTGTCAAGAGACAATTTGAGATTATGTAAAAAGGGCCCTCTGATGGGGCTGCCATTGGCCAAGATAGTTTGAGCTTCAAGAAGAATATTGCAGTGGATTGAAGCACATTAAATTAAAATCAACAAAATGTTGGTCACCTTTGGAGGATGCCATGGAACCAGTTCATTCAGAAGCTGGTAAAGTATTCTGTGTTACCCATATAAACTACCTCAGAGTCACAAAATAGTTGATGAAAGTTTATTATAAAAGAATTTCAGCTAATAAATACAAAAAGAACAATAGCTAGAATGTCATCATTTTGTAAACCCTGATGAAATAGTGTATCTTGGCACTATTCATCAGGGTTTGCTAAAACCATTGGGTGACAGTCTGATACAAAGCTTTATGGTGAATGGTTCAGGCTGACAGTACACGAACCCACTGATCAATGTTAACATTATAAAAAGGAGACAATCAGATATTATAGCTTTCCGATGTGATGTGATAGGAAGTTCATTGCACCATTTAAGACATATTTTTGCTATAAAAAAATTAAACCCAAATCCTGTCAAGCCTCTAGATCAACCGCTACTTTATAGGAAATACAGAGACTATATATAAGAATTTATTGAACAATACTGCAAGAATGTAATCAGCAAACTCCAGAATATGGGAAATTCTATAGGACAAATAGCCCAGTTTCTTTAACAAATGAATGGCAAGATAGGAAAACAAAAACAGATTGACAGGTACCTATAAATTAAAAGACAGCATATAGATCTTTTTGGATCCTGATTTTAACAAACCCAAGTGTTCAAAAAAGGCAGGCTGTTGGCAAAATTTGGGCACTGGAAATGTGATGATATAAGGAATTACCCCCCCCATTTTAAGATATATATTGGTATTATGATTTTGTTTAAAAAAAAAAGGTCTAAGTCTTTTAAAGATAGATACTGAGATACTTAAGGATGAAATGAAATATTTGGGAACATGTGCACAGATAAAATGAAACACTGGCTATGATTTGAAGCTGAGGGATGGGTATTTAATAGTCATTATAAATGTTTTCTCTTTATATATGTCTGAAAATTTTTGTAATACATAAGTAATAACGCAACAACAAAAACTTTAGAATATAGCTAATTAAGTCACTATCTTGGAAAGTTAATCAAAGAAGAACAGAATTGTCCCAAAGAAAATTGAAGGAAGAAAATAATAAAGATGAGAGGAGCTGAGAGCAGAAATTAATGATACGGAAATGATACTGAGAAGATCCTTTTTCTTTTCTTTCTTTTTTTTTTTTTTTTAAAGATTTTATTTATTTATTTGTCAGAGAGAGAGGGAGAGAGAGCGAGCACAGGCAGACAGAGAGGCAGGCAGAGGCAGAGGGAGAAGCAGGCTCCCTCCCGAGCAAGGAGCCCGATGTGGGACTCGATCCCAGGACGCTGAGATCATGACCTGAGCCGAAGGCAGCTGCTTAACCAACTGAGCCACCCAGGTGTCCCGAGAAGATCCTTTTTCTGTTTATTAACATACATGAATTGATTGTGCCTTGCCTCCTTCCCAAAGGAATTTGAGATGACTTTAAAAAGGAGCAGAGAAATAAATATTACCAGACATCTGGGATGGATTAATCATTGCATTTGTAATTTTGGTATCTTCTGGAAAAGAGCAGAAAGGGACATGTTTGCTATACCTACTAAAGGGATTATGTTAGCTTTATCTGAGTGACATGTCTTTTCCCCTTTTCCGTACATGTGAGGTGGGGTAAGATGACAACACCTTTGATCTGCAACATTTCCTCTATCAACCAACTGTGAAAACAGATTTTAACATTGAATTTTAACTTAGGAAATCTTAGCTTTTGTGGTGAGTGAAGATACGTGGTTTACTTCTGCTTTCAGGAAAAAAGCCAAGGATTGCCTAGTAAATCCGAAGGGACTTTCAGAGTTTGGAAGATCATTTTGCAACCATCATAATAAAGATTGGATCAGATTAGAATCATTAGTGGATGCTAAATCTAGGGATGCTAAATCCTTTGATGAGGAACAGGATATTCACGTGCTCTTGGGGGATTACCCAACGACTGCTTTTAGTTGAAAGGGAGAAAATACACAGTAATTACTCTGTAGAGAAATTGGACAATACCTTGACCATAGGTAATCAAAATAAAGTCACCAGTGAAGGACAGATGGGAATCATGTGCCTCCAGATGTGATGCCCTGAGGACATTCGACCCTCTGTGTACTATTCTGAGAATATATAACCTGATATGGGTGAAAATGTACAACCTCAGTCTAATCATGAGAAATGTCAGACAAACCTTAAATGAGGGATGTTCTATTAAAAAAAAGGGTGGGAGGGGGAGCAGTTTTCCAAAAATTATTCAGTGTAATAAAATACAGTGAGAGGCTTTGGAAACATTCTAGAAGGTAGGAGGCAAAAGAGATGTAAATAGATGCATTACCTGATTCTAAACTGGATCCATTACTGGAGAGGGATATATGCTCTAAAGGACATTACTGGATCAGCCAACAAAATTGGAATACCCGTATTTGATTTGATAGAACTTCCATGTTAAATTTCCCGACATTGTTAACTGTTTAATATGCCTGCTTATAGAAAATATACTCTGAAGTATTTGGAGATAAAGGGCCATGTTGTCTGTACTTTGCCCTCAGAAAGTTTAGAAAAAAGTTCGTGTGTGTGTGTGTGTGTGTGTGTGTAGAGAGAGTGGGAACATGCATGATTGCAAATGATAAGCAAATGGGGTAAAGTTACCAGTAGATAAATACAGGTAAAAGATGTACAGGTGCTCTCTGTAGTATTTTTACTTCTGTAACTTATTTGTAAATATGAAATTATTTCCAAGTAAAAAGGCAAAATATATGCTGTTGTTATGATGCATTTTAATGAGCTAACAAAGTGATAGTGCTTAATTTGTTCTCGAAGAATGGTCTACATACCCATTAGGCAGTTTCTCTCAAATATTAGATTTCCCAAGTGAGCCATTTGTAAGTACTGGATCAAATCAGTTCATGGTTGAATTAGCCAATGAATGCCCTAAGTGCCAGTATTTTCTATTGTTGATTGAAGAGGGTTCCATATGTTTTATATGCCAAACATGGACAAATAGCATTAAAATTCTGTTATAAAGATGTAAAAGTCTGATTTGTTTTGTGCTAGTTCACTTACTCATGAAGATGGGGTGGAGAGGTACTTGAGGAAATTACTGATTATTTTTTCTCAAGGAATATTTGAAACCATAGAAGTAATTGGACAGGTTCTCACATATGATCCCAGTGTTCAGAAGTATAGTATAGAAAAAGATGGTTTGACCTAAAATATTTTAAAGGTATATGTTAGCAGTTAGCTGCCCATCATTAACAGATGAATCTTTATCTCTTTTAGATAATATAATTTTAAACAGAGTTGCATGCTGATGGCCATTCCAGGATAAGTTGACTGCAAAATACACCCCAAATAACAGATTCTCTACTTCAGTTAAGAAGGAAACTGGACCAATAAAAGCATGTGAAATATTGTAGAAAAATTAAAACCATGTTAAAGAGAGAAATAAAACATCAAGTGCTATTAGTAAATACTGAGTGGGAAATTTTTAATCTAAGTTATTTTTTAAAAATTGTTTATGACAGGCTCCTCTTCTCTCCTTGTTAAAGGCCTTTCGTGCCTATAGTTGCAAAAGTTCACAAAAACACACCAAGGCTTTAAACTGAATTGGCATTATCTTGAAAGTCCACAAGATGGGGATGCTCCTCTTTTTTTGTAGGTCTGTGTTATTATGAAAGAATTGTTTTAGCCAGTGGTATATTGGAGAATCTCTTACTGGCCTAAGAGCTGACTATTAAAATTTTAGGAATTATGCAAACAGATTGTTAAACACAGCCATCATTAAAAATTAAATTACATAGCTTGTTAAATAAATGGCATGTATAAAAGGGTAGTAGATACTTAAAATTCATTACTTCCTAATTATTTCACTATATTTTACTATGATTTATGTTCTTGAAGCTATTTATTAATATTGTATCTTTAGGTTGAAATACTGTATTATGGTGTGCTACTGTGTGTCTTTTCCCAGCTCTGTTTTTAGTGCTGTTACAGTGATAGCTTGAAATTAGCTATGGTGGGAATATTTACATCATAGAGTTAGGCAAATGCCATAAATCAGGGCTTGATTTATTGTTTATTGCTTGTCTAGATGTAAGGTGATGGAGAAAATGCTAATAATGCAAACTTAAAGGTGTCATGTCTTTAGCTATTACATTGTACATAGCTCAAAAATTTAAAAATATATTTTGCAGTTCAAAAATGATTATCTACTTCAGCAACGATGTTACATTGTTGACATCATTGATGTAAGTGAAAAATATCAACCAGTACTTGGAATTCCATGTGGATATGTATTTAGCTGGCTGCTAAACATGTTTCAGCACATTGCTGGTCATGGCATAATTGAGTTTGGTGTGTTGGTAAGAAGTGGGTGGTATAAATTTATTATGCTTTTTTTTCAGCTTTAGGAAATCATATCATGACATGTGGGCATTAATTAAGAAAAAAGAAAGGTTGAGTTTTAAAAGTCATTAGCTATAGCACAAATAATTTTAAGTTTGAAGCCTTTGATTATATGTCTACTGTAGAACAGAAATGGAATCATAGAATTTCAGGTTCAAAGAATGCTTAAAATAAATCCAGACCCATTTACAGATAGAAATTCTTTTCTCCAGTGTATCAGTCAGTCATCCAGACTATAGAGAGCTCATTACCTGATAATAGTGTTGGAGAGCTCTTGGAGTTCTGTATATTGAGCTAACCTGTTTTCCTTTAATTTCTACCAGTTGGTTCTGGTACTGACTTCTGAGAAACACAGAAGAGAACATTTATCTTCTCTGTAGAACAACCAGCCCTTCAGGTATAAAGGTAGTTTGGATGTTTCCATTTAGACCTCTTTGGGCAAGAAGTATATCTTTATTTAGTTCCCTTTTTTTTTTTTTTTAAAGATTTTATTTATTTATTTATTTGACAGACAGAGATCACAAGTAGGCAGAGAGGTAGGCAGAGAGAGAGGAAGGGAAGCAGGCTCCCTGCTGAGCAGAGAGCCCAATGCAGGGCTGGATCCTAGAACCCTAGAATCCTGACCTGAGCTGAAGGCAGAGGCTTTAACCTACTGAGCCATCCAGGCGCCCCTATTTAGTTCCATTAACTGTATTTTGTGTGGTATTTTTTCTGAGCTCTGTAATCTAAGATTGTGAAGCCTTTAAATCTTTTTTTGTGCAAATTATACACAAGTCAAGTGTTGGGTTGTTTAATTTCTTTTTAAATCAGAGTAGATCTTTGTACTTATTCCTGTTGCTTTCAGCACAGCATTCCAGATCGTAGAAATGATATTAAATTGTAATTTTACCATTTTTGGTATTTATTAATCATATTGACTTTATGTCAGTTGCAGGTTTGATAAGCAGTGTTTATTGTTTATATTCAAATTATTGTTTAAAATGTTGAATTTCAAAGGACTGTGGGGATACAGGTCACCTTCAAATAACCCTAAGTTCTCTTTTACCTATTATTTTTTGCTGTGGGTGCTACTAGTTCTATTAAGTAGCCTACATTTTCCGTCTTATATGCAGAAGTTCATCATGATGTATATTGTTAGATGCTTTGCTGAGATCAAGACGCATGATGTCTGTGGGATCTCCACCAATGAAATACACTTCAGTACTTCTGTTTTTGAAAAGTAGGCATTTTCCAAAATCCTGGCATGTCTAAATGTTAAAGTTCTGTTCCCCACAATTGGAAAGATAGAAAGAAAATCCATCATGAATTGTGGGTTAGATAATAATGAAGATACCAGAAGAGAGAAGGGATAGGAGAATTCCTGGGAACATTTGATGGTCAGGGTCATGGTATATACTTGGGCTGAAAAGAAAAAAGCCTGTGCTGTGAGAGCCCAGCATTTTCACTGAGCCAAGTATTCTGGATCAGGTGAGAAATTAGGGATCTGGAAATAGTTTCTCTCTTGTTATCTTTTTCCTTTGACGTGTATGGTGAACTCTTAACAGTAAGTACTTCTGAGTGTATAAGGGTATTTCTTTGCTGTGGAGTGTACCTCCTTATTCTCTTTCTTGTGGATACACTAATACTTCATAGTTTTATTTTGAAGATTAAAAGAACTCAATATGAAGTTGACTGGCACATTCTCTTGTATTTTTCTTATAGTAGATTTAGGTTTATTTCATCATTTGTTAAAATTTTCTCCCTTTGTTAATTTCCATTGACCAGCCGTGGTGGAGGTTGTCAAGCAATTACTAATGTGAGTTGTCTAATCCCATTTCTTTTTTTTTTTTTTTAAGATTTTATTTATTTATTTGAGAGAGAGAGCATGAGAAAGGAGAGGGTCAGAGGGAGAAGGAGACTCTCTGCTGAGCAGGTAGTCTGATGTGGGACTCGATCCCTGGACTCCAGGATCATGCTCTGAGTCCAAGGCAGTCGCTTAACCAACTGAGCCACCCAGGTGCCTCTCTCATCCCAGTGCTTGGTCTCTACTCTCTTTCTTCCTGCTGATGCTGTTTTTTATTGCTACTAGAAGAAAAATTTATAGTAGGTCATTTGATTAAATAGTAAACTTCTTCTAGAAGGCAGTCCTGGATTCGTTGTCTCATTTTCTCACCTACATTTGAGTTATTTTTAAAATTCTTACTTATATGTATACATTTATGTTGAACTGATGAGTTTTTAGGGCTCCTCTTTGCATATACTTTTCAGTATAAGTTCTGGTCTCTAGCAATAGGGAGTTAATAGTGTTTTATGAGTACTTAATAGTTGGCAGTCACTTTTTGAATAATTGTTTTATTTAACCAAGATAAAGCTACTTGTTAAAAAGGTAGAAAGGACTTGGGACATAGAGATAAAGGGTTTTGGGATATGAGGAAGGAGGATATATGGATAATAAAATTCATGGGCTCATGAGTTATATTGGAATTTCCTTAGTTGCATTAATTACTTTATGGCAGGTTTTACTTTCTTTTAACTTGAGGGTTTCTGTTTCTATAGGATGGATTAGTAGGCCCTCTACCTAGCCTTTAAAAATCTTTTGGTTCAATACATTGTAATTAGTTTTTGGTAATTGAATTATTCTCTCTTCTTGCAGATTGAGGTGGTGCCATGCAGCAAGCAGCAGAGAGATGCAGAGTTCGAGTCAGAAGGCCTGACATGGCACTTTATGTACCTAAAGCTCGAAGAAGTGTAGTGCTGCTCAAGTCAGGTGATGAGGAAAAAAGCTGTGGTCCACTTAGCTCCGTGGTGAAAGAAGAACAAAAAGAGGATTGTTTCTTCCAAAAGGAGATCTTCAGAGACAAATCTGAGACTCAGAGACTAAGCATTAATCCTGACAAAAAGGAGCACAACCGTAGAGAAGGAAAGAAATTTTCAACAAAATTAAGAAAAGATGTGTGCCTTCAAGAAAGAAAGAAAGATAGGATTTGTGTTAAGAGGCAAACTACAGGATCCAAAGAAACATTATGCCAAGGACGTCAGGAGGGTGTCCCAAATCCTGGGATACCTAGTATACCTTTACAAAGACATTTTAAACCAAAGGAGGTGGAGTGTTTGGAGGTTGAAGCCACAGATGTGACGGGACCTGGGAAGTTGCTTCTATCCCGGTCTTGTTCAGAAATGAATGAGGCCCAGGTTCTAAACAAACCATTCCGAAATGTGGAATTCTGTGACGTCAGTAGGCATGAATTAAGTGGCGAAACATTTGAAAGCAGAGGTTTAGAAAGCAGAATTGAAACTGATGCCAAAGTTGTGGAGATACTATCCCAGTTTCCTAGAGTTTTTAATTGTGTGTTGAAATCTGAGAGTGTGATAGTACCTGTAAAACTGAATTCTGATTCTGCAATTGCACAACAAAGCATGCAAACATCGTGTGGAATGTTGACTCCCAGTAGTGGAGGCATTACTGCTATTTCTGTTCCTGGAAGTCCAGATGGTGTCACTGACCAAACTTGTGTAGACTTTGAAGCTGAGAATGTTAGTGAGGTAGCCAACAATACAGATTTCATCTTGGGTCAGAGTGGTATAGATTCCATTCCTGAGACTCTAGATAACATCTCTCATAAAATGACTATAGTCAGCAAATTAGAGCGTGTAAATGGCATTTTTGATCCTGCAGTGATTAGAGAATGTGAGGAGAATGACAGCACTGCTGATGACTTATGTATAAAGTATGAACCTTCTGATACAGCTCTCCTTGCTCATGAGACAGATACAGATGAGTCGAAGAGTGTAGGTGACATTACTAATAAAGCATGTAAGATGGACATTACAGATGTCCCATCTGATCAAATAACTGTGGACAGCCCTTGTGTAGTTGCAGTTAGAACAGCTGATGAGGTCTGCAGTAACACAGGTAGTTTCTCAACATACTTAGAAATGAGTGCAGATACAGCCCCTCTTCATGTAGCTAGATGTGGGAATGATGTGGACAATTCCAGCAGCCTGACTGCTTGCTCAGATACTTACCCTGAGAGTATTTCCTCTGGTTTCACAGAGTCAACAGGAAAGTTGATAGAGAGCTTGTCAGATTGTGCTTCCTCCTTACCTATAAAGAAGATTGCTGGTAGTAATTGTAACACTTTTTTGGACTCTGAATTCAGTACATTAAATGGGACAAAAGTACTTTCAGACAGTGCCTCGGGCAATGATCTGGATTGTACTGGTGATACAACAGAGGCACTGCACGAACTAAAAACTGCTGAAGAGTTCAAAACAAAAGAGGAAGATGACTCAGAGAATATGGAATTTGGTGTATCCTTTCCTGATATAGAAACTGTATCTATGGAAACATCCATGGAACCGAAAGCAACGGAAATGGCTCGTGTGGAGGGAAGTGCTGCTACTGAGGAGAGCTGGGAGTCTTTGTTTAATGATGATGGTGACTGCCTGGATCCACGTCTTCTACAAGAGGTCTGTTCAGTAGAAGCTGCTCAGTGTTTACATGATTTATAGATTCGTAGAGCCTGATATTTTGGGGGTAATTTTGATAGACATTTGTGCACACTCATGTATTCACTCACTACATCCAGTGAGGCTTCCTGCGGTAAACAAATGGGATTGTAGATTGAGAAGAGAATGCCTGGTAGATCTTACCAAGTAAAACATACCGAATTGAGCTGTACTTACAATAGCCACGTCCTGAGAGATCTTACTGAGTAGATTAGGGATGCAGTTAATGGGTTCTGACTATCTGTTGCGGGAATACAGAGGGAAACTTCTTCAGAAGGGCTTTTCTACATTGACAAGCTGTATTTTACACAGGCCTATTTGAGGGAGGAGAATAACTTATTATTATTTATATTTATTGCGTTTTTCCGGGAAACATTGCAGTGTTGTTAGACACTGTGGAGGGAAGGAAGTAGAGAAGGGAAGGGTAAAATAAGGGAAGGTATGATTGTTTTTATGTAGTTTATCCTGAGTTAAATTAATGTGTAAATGATTGTTGAGTACATACAGAAAATATAAGTGAATAATGCCATGCTGGTTAGAGTTCATAAATAGAAAATGTTGGGTTTGAAGACATTTTAGAAATTATTTAATTCTTTTCATTTTCTTAATTTAGACATTCACTCTATATCCTTACCACAAATAACAATCATTGGTTTTAAATAGTAGAACCACTTCCCCCTTCGTCCCTTATAGTGGGTTCACATAACCTTTGTCTGGAAGAAGAAAAAATAATTTCCCTGTGAAGTCCCCAATTTTATAAATGAGGAAATTGAAGCTTAGTGGTCATACTTTTAGGAATGGCATAATCAAAAAAAAATTTTTTTTTAAGATTTTATTTATTTGACAGAGAGAGAGAAATCACAAGTAGGCAGAGAGAGAGAGGGGAGGAAGCAGGCTCCCTGTGGAGCAGAGAGCCCGACGTGGAGCTCAATCCCAGGACCCTGGGATCATGACCTGAGCCGAAGGCAGAGGCTTTAACCCACTGAGCCACACAGGCGCCCCAGGCATAATCAAAATTTCAATTTAGTTCTCTCAATCCAGTGTTTATGTTCTTTCTACCAAACCACGTCTTCACCTATAAAATACTTTTGAGTGATTCCAAAGAGTCTTTTAAATATGAAGTGAGTAGTGCTTTTGTTTCTGAGAATTAAACCAGAAGTAGCAAAAAACGATCACACGGATGTGAAGAAACACGTGAGACTACAGAGGGGACAGGCCATTGGACAGAACTGACTTTCCAATACCAAGCAGTTCCTCGTCGTTTTTAGGTGTCTGCGTGCGCACGTGTCTCACAGTTAGCACTCCTTATGGGCAAGTCATTGTCCTAAACATCCTTTGAAAGAAATACAGAGCAGACGGTATTTGTGAGTGGGCACCCACAAACCCCTTGAAATTGCATGCAAAATGTTATGTGTATGTGGAGTTTTTCATAGCTTTCATCAGATTCTCAAAGGCAGTGCTTCACTAAGTGTGGTCCCTGGACAAGCAGCAAGAGTGCCACCTGGGAACTTGTTAGAAATGCAAACTCTTTAGCCCAGCGGTCTATATATTTATGTGTTTTCCAGGTGACTCTGATGCACATAAGGTGAGAACAGTTTTAGAGAACAACTTCGAAATCAGGTGACTCTGATGCACATAAGGTGAGAAAAGGTAATAGACCAACATAAATAGGTATCAGAACGTGAGTGTGGTAACTAGAGATGGCTGTCCAACCATAACTAGAAAGAAGAACACTGTTCAGCAGAGGTTTTAGACCCAAATTAGGTTAAGAAATACTACTAATGTGGGAAGGTATGTGAATATAGAGAAGTTGTTAAGGATCTCGTCATTGGAAGAAGGTCTCAGAGATGGCAAAGGGATTACCTGAGGGCTAGAGAGCACAGTTATGCATAGGAGAGAAGGAATAGCTTCCTATGAAAGAAGGGCATGGCACACAGAGCCTTTTACACATGGTGGGACTCAGTAAGTATTTATTGAATGGATGTAGGTGATAGGGTAGAGTTGGAACTCTGATTTTTTAGGGTGGACTCCAGGGGCTGTCAAAACTTCACTGCTGCTGGAATTTGGATTCTCTATGGTGGTAGCTTAGGGATATGGCTTCTCTAACGGGAGGAGGTTTCATGTGTGCAACTGTTTTTCAGGTCTTAATGCTTTTTAGAACAGGTGCAAAAGAATGTAGGCAATCACACAGTGTTCCGAGGTCCATGGTAATATAGCCAAAGAGGACACTTGCATGACGTAAAGCTGGGAATGGCTAGAAGATGGAGTAATGTTTTAAGCTAAAGACAGCTAGTTCTTGGGGGTTGTGTTTGGATATCACATTCTGGGTTGGTGCTTGCCAGGGGTGGGGTCTGTGTTGAGGTATAAGGGGTGATGAGAGCACAAGGGAAGGAAATGGATTGAGAAAGCAAAAAAAAAAAGCAAGTAGCAGCTCCAACTCCACAAACTATGGTATCCTGTGCTTTGAGTTTTAGGAGATGTAATAATAATGTTATTAAAAGATGCCACAGATCCAGTAACATTAATAGCCCTCTAGTGACTATTACTCTTAATTTATTATTTATATTGCTCCAAACATACTTTATTAAAGGCTAAACCAGAATGTCTGCCGGTCTCGAAAATTTTCCAGCCAATGATTTTTTTGGCTCTTTTCCCAGCGGGCCTGTTTCTTTGTTGACAGTGGCTACAGATGGAGGTGTGTCTAATACTTCTAATGGGCAGGGAGGTATGCTGTGGAGCAGGGTGTGGCAGCCATTGGCATGTGAAGCAGTTTCCTGCAACATCTGAACTTCTAAAACTGCGTGAGCATCAATAGGTCATTCCTGAATTCCTGGAACTGCCATTCTTGATGAGCCTCTAAAGATCACACTTATTCTCCTTAAGTCGTGGTTTGGGATGCCCAGAAGTTTAAGTTGGTAATTGATAAAGAGAAAGATGTTGGCCTGACTTCTCCTTCTAACCCTCTGAGATCTGGTATGAGTACACAAGAATTACTGTTGTCTAGATAAAATGTCCATAACTGGGGCGCCTGGGTGGTTCAGTGGGTTAAGCCTCTGCCTTCGGCTTGGGTTGTGGTCTCGGGGTCCTCGGATCAAGCTCTGCATTGGGCTCTCTGCTCAGTGGGGTACCTGCTTCCCCCTCTCCCTCTGCCTGCCTCTGCCTGCTTGTGATCTCTCTGTGTCAAATAAATAAAGACATAAAATCTTTAAAAACAAATGCAAAAACAAAAAAACGTCCATAGCTCCTTCTGTCTCCTATAGTGATCTGCTAATCTATTGATTGGTAGGAGGGTTAGTAAGATACCAGCAGCGTAACACTGATGTTGATAGACTGTGGCATCTGGTCCCTTTACTGGTCATTTGAAATTGGTCATTTCTGGTCTTGATTTAGGTAGGAGTCTCCTTTTGCTACAGAAGGCTACTAACAATGTTACAATCATGGAAAAGAGAAGAGTAAAGGAACACCAGCTGTCCCCACAGACTTTGGGAAAAATGCTCTCTGAGTTTAAGTAGGAAGCCCAGAGGCAAAAGGAAAACCTCAAAATTCCATCGCTAAAAGCAAATTATATGAAGAATGAAGGGAGGAAAGTCCTTCATATCCCATCCCTAGGGACTTCATTAATAGTTGCTACTTCATCACTTTGCAGTTAAATGGAAAGATCGAGTACTTAGAGTTTGAGAAACTGTAAATTGTAAATAGCTAGGTATATATGGTTATTATCACTTTCGTTTTATTTTATTTTATTTATTTATTTTTTAAAAGATCTTATTTATTTATTTGTCAGAGAGCAGAAGCAGAGGGAGTGGGAGAAGGGAGAAGCAGGCTTCCTGCTGAGCAGGGAGCCCGATGTGGGGCTCAGTCCCAGGACTCTGGGATCATGACCTGAGTCGAAGGCAGATGCTTAATGGCTGAGCCACCCAGGCGCTCCATCACTTCCATTTTAAAGGCACTGTGTTACATGCCAGCTTTTTTCTCAGCTTTATCTAAGGTGTTTGTTTGTTTGTTTGTTTTTTTAATTTGGAGAAACGGGATATAACCATGTGATTAGATAGTCATATAACAATCTGAAGGATAATTAATATAAAACCACTTTATGAGAGATGTCCTAAGTCTGACTGTGTGATGGGTGATCTAGAGAGTGGGGTCAACAGAGGACGAGAGCCCCGAGGGCTAGACTGGTTGATACTCTTTTTTTTTTTTTTTTAAAGATTTTATTTATTTATTTGACAGAGAGAGATCACAAGTAGGCAGAGAGGCAGGCAGAGAGAGAGGAGGAAGCAGGCTCCCTGCCGAGCAGAGAGCCCGATGCAGGACTCGATCCCAGGACCCTGGGATCATGACCTGAACCGAAGGCAGCGGCTTAACCCACTGAGCCACCCAGGCGCCCCTCTTTTCTTTTTTTTGAGTGGTTTTAGGTTTACAGAAAAAAATTGAGTGAGAAGTTTAGGGTTCCCATATGACTCCTTCACTGTTTTATTACTATTTTAATTTTTATTTTCACAGTACCTTTTATTATTAGTTGCAACTCATTTTAGCAGACTTATATTTAATATTTTTATTAAAGTGTCTGAATTAATAGGTCATTGGCTGCCTAAGTGAGGCAGCAGATGCCGTATATTCGAATGCAGTTACTTGGGACATCCAGTGAAGAATCTGGTTGAATGAAGTACTCTATTTGTTGTTCAGTCCACTAGTGGATGATGACTGGATCTCTGGTTGATACAGAAAGAGAGGGAATACTAAGGGGATACCACTGCTCATAGTTTATTTCCAAACCAAACATCTCCTAAAATGAAAAAAATCTCCCATCCGAGCTCCATTAGGTTTGTTACATAAATTTTTTTTCCTCTTAATCTGAGTTTACACCAACAGCATTTAATTTCTGATGCTTTTTCAGAACTGAAGAGAGGTAAACAGTTCTAGGCCTCTGTTGTCGGTACAAGGAGGCATTCTTGTCTGCAGCTTGGGAGATTCCTGGTGTGCTGTACTCCGTCCCTGGCAGTGCTTTTGCTTTAGTGAGCTCCATGACATGTATATGTGGAATAGAGTTGGGGCAGCAGGGGTAGGAGTAGTGATATCACTTGTAATGTTTCTTCCATTTAATTCATTCCCTGTTCAGTGACAGTAGCAGGGAGGGATAATGGTAGGGTTGGCAAAGAAAACCAGAGTGTACACTCTACCCCAGTCAGGAGAAAAACATACTAACAGCTTTATCACAAAGATTTTAAAAATTTTAAAAATGTTTAAATTTTTTCATGAATTTTTTAGTTCATTTCTGTTAAAGAGTTTGGTTAACAAGAATTAAACTCATCTACACTTTGATTTGAATTAATGTAGTCATTTGTATCAGAAATTTCTTGTATGGCATGTTGAATACTCTGTTGCTGGGCTTTGGGAGGGAGAGCTAGAAAGGAAGAGAGGGTCCCAGCTATAGGCTTGACTCCTGAAGTGGGTAGCCAGCAGTCAAAATATATTTAAATTCAGACTGTTTCGTGTTATGAATCTGGGGATGGGGTGTGAGGAGGTATAAATTAGCAGTAATGCCTGCAGGACAGAAGGCAATTAAGTGCTAGTCAGCAGCCGTGTACAGATCATTGGTGTGAATTGACCCAAAACTGAGACTGTTGAGGAAAAGCCAAGAGGATGCTCAGGCATGCTGTATCCTAGGCTTGATGCACGGAGACTGTGTTTCTGATCCTTCAGATGATGGGTCATGCTCTTATATTGCCTGCCCAGGACAAGACTGACTCATTTCTTAAAGCAGTGGGTCTGAGTCTGCAGTTTGAAGGTCAGAAGCACGCATGTATTGCCTGATGGAGACAAATAGGCAAGGGCTAATACTCTCTAAAGTAATAAACACAAGGAAGAAATTTTTATTTGGAAGAACTGGCATAGATACGATGTAGGATCTTAGGTAGTTGAAGGGAGCATAATCAGGAACTAGAGAAATCAAGAAGTGGAATGGCAGTGAATGCTACATTTATGTTTGCAGTGTTTCTTAGGACTTGTGGGCAGCCATTTTCCCTGATTATCATAACAGTACCTGAGTCAAGCTGTCAGGGATAGTTTGGGAAGATTCAGACCTCTAGCAGTCTCCTGTTCTTGGGTCATCTGGTCTTTGAGCTTTCTGCATCATCATTGGCATCTCTCCATCTAATCTTTCTAGTCATGCTTTGAAGAGGAGGAAGTAGAGACATCTCCCTGCCTCCTCAGCACTTCTCTTGACTATTAATTAAATCTGTTTGGTGGATCGGTTTAGCATCTTGTCAAGGACGCCAACGCCAGTCTGCCATGTTAACCTATGTATGATCTGAAGAGGAACCAGGTCCATGTCTGTTCAGGATGTTCACTTGATCTTTGCCCATATATTCATGTGTCATATATTACCATCCATGGGAGAGAATTAGAGCTCTTCAAAGTTAACCTCTGACACTGGGGTCAGTAAATGATCATCTGAACCAATTGCTGGGCTGTCATACATGTCTCACTGTTGTAGCTTTTCTCTTATATCCTTTAGCCCTTTTCCTTTTCTGCTTCCTTGTTTATCCCCACCCCCACCCTTCTTCTCCTTAATTATGCCTTAATCCAAAGCTGTGGCCATGGCTTTCTCCCACTGAGGATAACCAGAGGTATTGAGATATTGCTTCTACCTATTCTAGAGAAATCTGTAGATGACACCTTACAGGGTACACATTCTTGTTACAAATTTTATGAAGCCAAAGTTTGCCTTTCCAGTTGTGGTTTCCTGGTAAGGTCAGTGGGAGCATAGCCTAGATAGAGTAGATAATTTTATTTGTGGGTAGAGAATTCCACTGGGGACATTTTCTCCTCTTACACTTACTATATAAAATGTTAGAGTTTAAAAGTCTAAATTTATCCTTCTGTTGAAAAGGATGTAAGTCCAGAATAGTACAGAAGAGGCCTTGAAGCTATCACTTACGCTGCATAGCATATAAATATTTATGCTGTAATACTTTAATGGCATTATCTTTTTAGGGAACTCCTTTTGGATGTTTTTGAATTTGGGTTATGAGAAATTTGAAAAAAACTTGAAATACTTTTTTTTTTTAAATAAATAGTGTTATTTCCCTGTCTGCCAAAGAGGAGAAGTTAAATGGGTAAAACATTTTAATTCTAGCTTTTGGTCTATTCACAATACTGTAGACCAACATGAAAAATTCTTGGCTGTTACTCTCAACTTTCTGTGATACTGGCATACCTTAGATAGAATTAAATCCAGATAGTTCAGAAAGCTTTTTTTATGTTTTTGTTTATAGCTTTAACCTGTTCTCCAATGAAATCTTTCCATTTATCAAGGTTTATAGTAAATAATGACATTTTAAATTGATTTTCTTCAACAGAAAGTGAGTTAATAAGCAGTTGTGTAGCCATAAGATATAAGTGGGAGAGAAAAATAGAAAGAAACAAAGAACTTGGATACCCTAGCCTATATAATTGAGAATTGACTGTATGGGTTGATTCTGTAAATCATGTTATCATGTTATACCACCAACTTGTGATCAAGTCTTTGTTGTCCTTTTCTCTGTAACTTATGCCCCCATGTGTAAATTTATTACAGACATACCTATAGTTTAAAGTGGTTTATTATATTTCATACAACTTTATTACATATTGAAATTCAAGTTCTTTTTGTAATGTATGCTGAACATACATTAAATGTGTGTTGGCTGAGTGGTTAGGTGATCAGGATGAGGTGGAAGGAAGAGCCAGGTCCAGCTCTAATATAAGGTCTTGTGTAATGAGTATTTCATAAGTATTACAGATGAAGTAAATGAAGATGATGTAAAACTGTAAAAGGGTAGAGGACAAGTTAGATTATTCATGCTTTGGGGTGTTTAGGGGAAGAATCACAGAAGAGGTGGTATTTGAGTATGTCCTTGGAGAATGGTGTGATATTTTGAGATGGGCAGACTGACAGACATTAGCACTTGTGAAGTAATAAGACCAAAGCAATGGGGAGGAGGAAGTAAGGTGTGTTGAGGCATAGTGAATATTAATCTTTGGTTGGAATTTAGCATATTTTAAGGGATGACATGAGATAAAGCTAGAAAGGTATATTAGTATACTATTGCTGCTGTAATAAATTACCACAAAATAGTGTCTTAAAACAACACAAATTTATTAACTTACTGTTCTGGAGGTCGGACGTCTAAAATGGGTCTCACTGGGATAATTAATTAAGGTGTTGGCAAGGCTGTATTCCTTTCCAGAGGCTCTTGGGGAGAACTTATTGTCTTGCTTTTTCAACTTCTTGGAGTTTGCCATATTCTTTGGCTCGGGCCCCAGAGTCTTGCTAATATCATCACTCTGACTCTGAGTTTTCCTCTGAGTTCCTCTGCTTTTAAGGACCCTTGTGGTTATAATTGGGTCCACTCTGATAATGCAGGATAATCTCCCCGATTTAAAGTCAGCTAATTAGCAACCTTAATTCCATCTGCTGCCTCAGTTCTCCTTTGCTGTATGTACCATAACCAGGTTAAGGGAAGTTAGGACATGGATGTCTTTGAGAGGCTGTTATTCTGGTTGGGGCCAAATTATGAGAGCTTTAAGTACAGCCACTGAAAATTTTTGATCAAAGGAATGACATGGTCATGGCAGTATTTTGGATAGTTTAATTTATGCTCCTTATGCTATCTAGAATATACAACTAGAAAGAAATCAGCAACCTTGAACTATCTTTTTAGTTTTGCCATTGATCGTCCCTTTCTCCCTTCCTCCTTTTCTCCTTTTGCCCTTCCCTTCCTTCTTCCTAGAATAGTTTATATCCATAAATCCGTAATCAGAATTAGTTGTCCTGAACATTAATACGGCACTGTTTCTGATTGTGTTCACTGAAAGACCTTTTCATCATGTTATGGAAGGAATACTAGACTAGCAGTCAGGAGACCTGAGTTATGATTCAAACTCTGTCAGTAATTTGATTTGTAATCTTAAGGATATCCTTTAGTCTCTCGGTGATGCAATCTTCCATCTTTGTAATCAGGATAATAATAGCAGCCATCTGACATGCTCATCTGACAGAGATATAAATATGACTTTATTCCAAAGTAATGTAGCATATTTTTGGTTTTTTGTCTGTAGAGAGTAACTGGCTTTGTAACTTCGTAACTTTTTTTCTTTTTGAAGAAAAGATCTTTTTGATCCTTAAAGAACCAAGGATCAAACAAAAAACAACAAAAAATAAAAAGCTCAAGGATCCATGCCTGATTGACCTACTCTTCCCACCCTTTTTTTTTCCTCTATAAAAAGGGATCAAGGCAATTAAGTCATAGCAAGTCAGGTACTATTTTACAGACTTGTTTTTAAGACCAGACTATTAGGCTTTAAGAGTCTTAAAACCCTCACTTTGGGGAAGATGATTTTAATTTAGCTGAATATGGAAGCTGGTTATGCCTATGAAGTAATACTCACATTTTACTTACACTTTATAAATAAACAAGACAGACCACTGGCAAAAAAAAAAAAAAAATTTCCTAAAATGTTTGTGAGTCATAACTCAAAATTATTTGCTCTGAGTTATTTTATTCCCTTGGTCTAATAGAGAGATTAGAATGAATCAAATTCAAAACCTCTATTGCTCTATCAAACATTTCTTAGTCATCAGAAAGAAAAATACATATGTAGGTCATAAAATATGAAGGTTTCACATTGATAGTATAGCAGATACTTGCTCTATTATATGTGACTTAGAGTAAATGTTTCAGTTGTCTAATAGAAATATGATGCTACAAATAGGAACCATGTATATGATTAAAAATTTTCTAGTGGGCACATTAAGAGAAGTGTCATCTAATAATATACCCAGACTATCATTTCAACATGTAATCAATATAAGAAATTATTGAGATATTTTATTTTTTGTATTGTCTTTGGAACCTGATGTGTATTTTATGTATAAAATACATCTCAATTTAGATTAGCCACAGTTTTCAAGTTCTCAGTGGCCACATGTGGCTGGCAGCTACCTTGCTGGGCTGTGCAGGTCTGCTGCAGGTGTATCTACGTAACTGGTGTGTGAAAGCTTAGAGCCTCTCCTTAAAGCTGTCTGTATTGCCCTGTTTAATCCGCTGACAGCGGCCCCGCCCCCTGGCTTCCCTTCACAGTCTTGCTCTGATCTTCACTTCATTCCGTATTGTTCTCTTAGACATTTCCCTCTTCAGTGTCACAAACTCCTCTCTCCTTTACTCTGTCAAGGCTCCCTGTCATGTTTGTCTGGGGTTCTCAGGAGAGAAAGTGGCATTAAAAGTATGGCCTCCTACCTACCACCATACCATCACCAAAAAAAATGTGTTACTGGTAGAAACGTAAACTGACCTCACCAATATCAGTGCCGTGGGGAAATGAAATGAAGTTCTTCCTCCTCCTTGGAAAAGTTAGGAATCCCTGATAATAGTGGTGTCTGATAGGAAAAACTAGTGAGGAGTATCTAATTTGCAGGCTTTATATCTATTGTTATGAAATGTAGAATAAGAATTGTGTTTTGTTATTATTAACACTTTGTGTTTAACCAGTCCCAGAAGCCAAAACACTCAGCAGTTTCCTTAGAAATGGAATGTAAGTATGTTAAGTTCAGTTTTGCTGAGTAGATTAGAGCAAAGGACCATAAACAGATGTTCTTGGCAGACCATTTTTTATTTTATTTTTTTTAAAGATTTTATTTATTTGACAGAGGGAGAGAGCACAAGCAGAGGGAGCTACAGGCAGAGGGACAGGAATGAGGAGAAGTAGGCTTCCTGCTGAGCAAGGAGCCTGATAACTGGGCTTGGAGCCTGATCCCATCCTGAGATCGTGACCTGAGCCGAAGGCAGACACTTAACTGATTGAGCCACCCAGGCGCCCCTTTCCTTCCTCTTTATAATCAGTTCTTAGGGTTTATAATTCCAAGGCATTTTGTAGTCATGCATTGTTTATGTCTCACAATGCACTATTTAGCCCCAGTTTATAAATGCACAGACATGCAGTGATTTATTTTGTTTTTTACAAAGTACCTCAAAAAGTTAATGCCAGAAATCCAAAAATGAAATTAGGAAAACAGTTCCATTTACAATTGCATTTAAAAACTATTTAGGAATAAATTTAACAAAAGGAATATGAAACTTGTGCTCCAGAAACTACAAAACATTGTTGGAATAAATTAAAGAAGACCTAAGTAAACGGAAAGCTATCCCATGTTCATCTTTTCTTTTTACTGTTGAGATACTTCTCAAATTGATGTGCATATTCAGCAAATCCCAGCTACCCCCCCCCCACCTTTTGGGGCAGAAACTGGCAAACTGATCCTCAGATTTATATGGAAATCTAAGAGAGTAGAATAGCCAAAATGATTTTGAAAAAGCAGGACAAAATAGAAAGATAAAACTTTCTGATTTCAAAATCTATTAAAAAACTACAGTAATCAAGATAGTGTGACACTGACATAAGGATGGAGTTGGAAATGACTACTGACCTTCCTTGTCTCTGGGACAGTTATCTTAAACTGATAGACCAGCCCACTTTAGGCTTTTAAGGATTTGTTAAGTTTAGCTGATTTCTTCTTGCCCGCTTTTGTAGTGCCCACTTCTTTGACCATGATCTGTCAGTGGCAAAACAGTTTCTGTGTTCTATTTCTGTTTGGAGGGATTTTGCCACTCTTGGGATTTCAGTTTTTTTGATCGTCTCACATGCTCAGTGGTCTGGTGAGTTCAAGAAAAGCTAGGATTTTATGGATCACCTAATCTTTTCTCATTGTTATGGTGGAAGGAATAATTCTCTTCCTGCTTTCTGCATCCTAAGCAGAGTGGAAATTTGGCACTTGGCCTGTAATACATTCAGCACTCAGTTAAAATTTAATTAAGTGGGTTGAATTCATTGAATACTTAGTATTATATAAGTGTTATACTTAGTGTGCTGAGCACGTACATATCATTTAATCTACACACCTATCTGTGAGGTATAGGTGCTATTATTATTCCTGTTTTTTTAAATGTAAACTAAAGCTTAATGGAGAAAAGGAACTAGAGGTACAGCAATGAATAAACATTTTTGTTGATTCTACCTATATCACTTTCCCTCTCCTCTTCCTCCCAAATAAATTCTTGAATCCATTTTTTACTTCTGCAAGGAAAGGAGATGTATACTTGGCATTGCAAATTCTCATTTCCTCATTTGATGGGCATTAAGGCATAGTATAAATGAGGGAAAAGCTGGAAGAGACCTAGTTGGACTCTCCCCCTCCACCCACCACTGCTAGTTGGACTTCTGATTAACAGGGAGAAGATACTCTCAGGTCCGAAGGCTTTGGGTGATCAGTACTAGCCCCTAGGTTTTATAACAGGTGAATGACAAAGGACTGTCTTGGCTTTGATGCCATATTCCATTTTTCCCCTTCCCTCTGCTTCCAGAAGTGTGAAATAGTTAATAGCCTTTAGTTTTCTTTAGAATAGTAGAATTTTGAGTATTTTTCATTACTGTTAATTTTTTTTAAACTAATCTACGATGTGGGAATTCCTGTAGGTAGCTGTATGTTAGAGACCTTAAATATAATTACCTACCACTCACATTTGTCTTAACAAATTCCTTTGTAAGCTACATGTAAGAAAAGGTAGGCTAACAAAGTGTTTTCATTTTAAAAATTTCTTGTTTGTTTTTGTTTACTCCCAGGAAAGAAACTATGAGATGAGCCTGATCAATAAGGCCAAATAAAACAAATGTTATTAATTCATCTCTTCAGCTATTTTCTGAAATTCATTTTCCAAGATGTACATTTGTAACTCACCACATTAATCAGTCTACATTTTCTCACACTCTGGTTGATAGATGCAAGTGAAGTTTCATGCATTGCCTATCTTTGTTGGAATTTCAACACTTTTTTAAAGTATTCTTCATGTTAATATAAACTGGATGATAGACTCCTGGTCATTATTGTATTTGTGTATTTGTATTTGTGAATAGCATTAATACAGAGACACTGTTAAAGATTAAGGAATTGGAATATGGAGACAAGGAAGGATCATTTATATATGGTAGGATATTTTATAGTGCTCTGACTTGATGTAACAGTCAATTATATGCTTCTTCTTCTCTAGTTATCAGGGAATATGAAGAACAGAAAAAGCATCCAGGAACCTAGATTTGATTATTACAACCATGAAGTTTCTGATATTGACCTCAGTGACTGTGAATTTCCACATGTCATTGAAATTTATGACTTCCCCCAAGAATTTCGTACTGAAGACCTCCTGCGGGTTTTCTGCAGTTATCAGTAAGTATTTGCAAATAGTTGGGCATGTTTGGGAAGGTGAGATGAAGTTTTCATAATATGTCTTCTGAAAAACCATCTCTTGTTTGCATATTCCCTATTGTTTCAGTTTTGTTTATTGTCTTTTCCAAGTCCATTAGAAATCTTCTGTATCAAGTCTGTCTTCTTCTAAGTTCTTTAAAAATACCAATAGTCTTTCTAGACCCCATTTTGGGCATTTAAGAAGAATGTCTTTGATTATGACTTCTGGATGTCTTCATGGTGTGTTTAATCCATTTATAATTATAATAATTATAATTATTGATGTATTTGGATGTATGCCTGCCATCTTTTTTTGTGTTTACTTGTTTCATCTATTTCTCTTCTTTCTTGCCTTCTTTTGGATTGATGAGGTATTTTTTTCTCATTCTATTTTGTTTGGAAATGATACTCTGTTTCTATTCTTTGGTGGTTACTTTAGAAATTACAAAATGCATGCTTAACTTACCAATGGCTAAAGTTAATGTTTTTACACTCTTTCCAAACACTATAAGGGCTTTTTAACTCCATTTCCCATTTCCATTCCCTCCCTTTCCACTACTCCCAACTATATGCTATGGAGACTATTTTTTAAAAATTTTTTTTCTTTTTAAACTCCATTATTTGCTGTTACTCTTTTATAGAGTCAGCATTCAGATTTATCCGGTTTCTGTGTTCTTCATTTATACCTCTTACAGCTCATATCTTCCATCTGAAATCATTTTCTTTTTGCATGGAACATACTCTTTTACCATTTAATTTAGTAACAGTCAGCCATCAGCAGACTCAATTGGGTTTTGTTTTTTTAATGGCATTATTTCAACTTTGTTTTTGAAAGACATGTTTGCTAGGTATAGAATTCTAGGTTGGCAGTCATTTTTCTCTCAGAAATGTGCAGATTTAGTCTACCGTCTCCTGGCTTTCTCTGTGGAAAATAAGAAGCCAGCTGAAAGTTCACAACTGTTGCTTCTGAATGTAATCTCTCTTTTCTCTTTGGATCCTCTTAGGGGTTTCTCTTTGTCTTGTATTGTGCATTTTAGTGTGATGTGGCTTTGTGTTTTTAAAAATTTATTCTTCTTGAGAGTATTTGAGCTTCTTAAATCACTAACTATTTTTCATTGGTCTTGGAGAACACATAGTTATCTCTTCAGGTAGTTCCTTTGTGTCAGTCTCTCTCTTTTATGTTCTCTAAGATGTCAAGAAAATATATATTAGACCTTCTTACTTAATCCTAATGTTACCTCTCTTTTATATTTTCTGTTTGTCTCTGTTACATTCTGAATCGTTTCCTTAGCTCTGATTTCCAGTTCACTGATTTCTTTCTTCAGCTGTGTTTAATTTGCTGTTAAATCTGTCCATTGAATATTTAAATTTCATTTTTTGTTTTTCATTTTTCTAAGTTCTCTATTTCACTTTAAAATCTGTGTGGTCATTTTTTAGTTTCTTGGTTTTTTTTCTAAAATATTTTCAAGATTTAAAATATTTCTTAAATGTATTAAACATAGACCTTCTATGGTCTGTGTCTGGTAATGCCTTTACCTGAAGTCTTTTTAGTTCTGCTTCTGCAAATTCTCAAGTTTAGTAATGCTTTTTATTGTGAACCAACTGTTTTCCTTGGAATTTTATTTATGGGAATTGAATTCTACAGTAGAAGAAGAGGATTTCTCCTGAGAGGATATGTGTTTTCTTCTGCCAGGCACCAAGGGCCCGAAGAGTTCAGCAGCACTGTAAATTAAATTACTGATTTGAGGTTATTTTGACCACTGAAATAGAAATAGTCAAGTGGAGAATGATAAAAAATGATTGTTCTGTGCCTCAACTAGTTTATTTTAACAACACATATAAATGTCTAGTCACTTGCCAGTCTTTGATGTGGTGCCAAGGCCTTTTTTTTTCTTTCAAGTTACTGGTCTATTGATAGAAGAGTTCTTGTATGTTTTCCTCATAACATATCAACTAAAGTGGAATGAGAACTTTAAAGTACCTTTAGGGGCATCTGAGTGCTTACTCTTTATAGATCAAAATGTTTTCTGTCCTTTATAGCTGTTTTGCCCGAACATAATTGATAGTCATTTTTGGATTTTTTAGTGACTTCACCATTCTCTGCTGTTCCACAGCATTCAGTTAAGTTTTTATAGAAACAACATCTTTTCTTTTTCACACTCATTTTTCATTGTTTTAATTTTAGTAAATTACATAATGAAAATACAAATTAAATCTGATATAAAGGGTTTGAAAACAATTCCACTAACTCTTGTTATGTATATAATTCATACACATATAGGACAAGATAAAGAATCAAGTATACCTTTGTATCTTTAGCTTATAAGAAGAAAACAAGCTTCAGGAATAAAGAAACAATAAAAAACAAGCTTCAGAAAGAAAGTTATTAAAGAAAAGATCTTCAGGATCTGGAAGAAGTCAATACGAAGAAGGATTATACTTTAACATTCTCATCCTGATACTAAAAATGAACTAGGTCTTTTGTCTCATACTACAAATGTACATTTAAAATTCAGTTCATATAGATCTTGAATTTGTTAGATTCTGCATCAGGGTTTAACCTCCCACTTTTTCTTAAAGAGCCAGATAGGAAATATTTTAGGCAACTCTGCCATCATTGCATAAAAGCAGCATGAGCATGATTGTATTCAGTGAAATTTTATGTACGAAAACATGGGGCACCTGAGTGAATCATTCAGTTAAGTGACTGCCTTCAGTTCAGGTCATGATCTCCGGGTCCTGGGAGAGAGCCCTGCATCAGGGTCCCTGCTCAGTAAGGTTTGCTTTTCTCTCCTTCTCCCTCTGCGTCCCCCCAACTGCTCATTTTCTCTCTTTCTTGCAAATAAATAAAATCTTTTTAAAAAGCACCCTGTTTTTCTATGAAGTTCTTAGAATAGGCAAAATTAGCTAGCAGCCAAGTACCTCACTTAAATTTGGATGGGGGAGGGATGGGATCAGTTCTATAGCTAAAAGAAATAAGGGGGTAACTGGATCCCAGAGAACAGTTAATCTTTCCGTAGACTTTCCACTAAATGTATAGGTTTGGTTAGTCAGTTAAATTCATTAACATGTTCAGACCCTATATCAGGCCCTGTTCCATATAAAGTGCCTAATGGATTTTAAAAGCCAGTCAATGAGCTTAAATCTCAAATTAGTATTACCTTAGATTGTTATTAGTAATGATGATTTTTAAAACCAAGTATTAGTTTTATTGATGTCTAGAATTTCCTACTAAAGGCTAGTTAATTCTTATGAATTATTAATTAACTTTTGCTTTATTTCTTCCTAATCTTACCAACAAGACCATTTTTCTATTTCTATCAAACCCAAAAACATTCCCAAAAGAAGAGAAACATTTTAAAGGATTATGAAATTCCAAAGTCTAAAAGACTCTCTAGATCCCATCTAAGGTCTTTTTCTAAGCTTTTTGTAAACTCTTATTATACAGGCTCTTCTGCTCTTGAACTTTTTCACTCTCCAACCCCTGTGGTCATTTTAAGCCATGGTCAAACTTACTCTTACATTCAGGAAATTCTCTAACCTTCAAAGCCACCTTCATTCCTTTTTTCCTCAAAGGAATTTCTTTCTTGACTGAAGGAAGATATTTTAGCTGTTGTCTCTTTTTCTTTCTTGATAGTGCTTTATAAAAATAAAGTCAAGGTCACGGTGCAGAAGCCTACAATAATGTCTGAGAGTCAAATACCCAAGTCAACTTTATATTTTAATCACCATTTTTTATCAATATTAATAATCTTCCTAATGAATATTGTTATTACTCATAAAAAATAATGAGCACTGTTCATTTATTAAAGGCCTGTAAGTCCTCAGCACTGTGCTCTTTGCCTTGTCACAGATGATCTCATTTCCATTTTCACAATAACTCTGTTTGGAAGGTGCTATGCCCATTTCTACGGATAAGCAGAACAAGCTTCAAGAGAAGTCAAATCTGCCCAAGAACTCAAGGTGGCAGAGCCCTGAGTCCTTTTGTATCTGACCCTCAATCCCATGTCCTTTCTAAAGAACTATGTTGAATGTATGAGCAGTTTTTAAGTTCCCTGCTGAAAAACTAATGCCATCATTTTGATAGTCATTCTGTTCACTATGTAATAGCTCTGCTCCAAAATAAATGTGTTTTTAATGGTCATTGTTTTGATTCTAATCCCATCTGATGTTTCTCTGATCTTGATATCTTAATTATCCTGAATTGTTCTGAGTTTGCCACAGTTCTTTCCCGTTCTCCCTTTGCTTCCTTTTGACAACTCGAAATAATAGGTCAGCCTCTCTGATTATAGTTGTCTTTTTTCTCAATTTCTTGGGGTTTTTTGTTTGTTTGTTTTGTTTTGGGGGGGTTTCTTTCTTGTTTGTTTCTTGCTTTGAATGACCTGTCTCCCTCTCTATCTCCGTCTGTGAGGCTACATTTGCCTTAAATCCAGGTGACCTTCCCTGTCTACCTCCTCTTCCAATATTCTTCTGCCACTTCTCTGCATCCTCCTTTCACTTCTTCTTGTTCTGTGCCCATAAGAGCATCTCTTGTGAATAGTGTGATAAATACTTTACCTCCCCAAGGGACATGTGGAGATTAATTAGTTGATGTCTATAAATAGCTGGGAACGTAAAATACTGCCAGGTAGTTCTTTAGGATGGTATTATTGCTTTTAAAATTCAGTGGCTTCTTCTGTCCTCCAAGCTGTTTTTTGTGTCATTATCCCCATTCCACCTGTGTGCTCATTGAGTGTTTATCTCATCATGAAATGCTTTATGAGACTCTATTTGAAAGATGTTTCATAAAAGTAAATTTTACTTTAAGAAATAAAATTGTGTTGTTTTGTTACAGAAAGAAAGGTTTTGATATTAAATGGGTGGATGACACACATGCCCTAGGAGTATTCTCCAGTCCGATTACAGGTATTCACCTAGTGGATTTCTGTGGTCTTTCCTTATTGTCTGTTTTCTCTTGCTACTTGTTCTGATTTCCCTTTTATTCTAGCAACTGGCATATTATCCAGCCAGTGTAGGTAAATGGCAGATGCAGGTTTTTGAGGCATAGTACTTTGTACCAGTGTGCGTTCCCTCTCCCTTTTCACCTTAATCCAATAGCAATTTGGAGAGAGAGCCAACTCCTTCCAGGGTTATGTGCTGTGTAACTGTCAGTTATGATCGTAAGATCATACATAAACAGATTATAGTAGAAATTTAAGAAGCCAGTGTGACTGAATCTTAAAAATGTTGTGATTTTTTTTGTCCACCCAGACAAATGTATTTGAAGTAGGCCTTGATCCTGAGAGATTATAATACTTGCTTCCTTTTCACTTACATCATTAGCCTCATGAAAGATGTGATACAGAGGCATTCGAAGATGTTAGAGATGTTGGTTCCTGTCTGAACCACCTAGAACAGGGGTCTACAAACTGTAACGGGCTAGGTAGTAAATATTTTAGGGTGGAAAGTCTCTGTCACTACTTAATTCTGCTGTTGTAACAAGAAAGCATCCCTGAACAGTATTCAAATGAATAGAAGTGGCTCTATTTCAGTAAAATGTTACAAGAACAGGTGGATGGCTAGATTTGGTCACAGAACCATCATTTGTTGATCCCTGATCTAAAATAATCATTTGCCAAGCTGTTTATGGATTTTTCTGGAGCTGACCATCTCTTTTGTTTGCCATGAAAAAATTAATAAAGCGGAACATCTAGACACCTAGGAAATATTTTCTGAGAGCTAGCCTTAAATTTTCCTTTTATCACTCTTCCTCATATCTTCTATTTTCTTGTATTTATTTCTCTTTGCAGCTCGTGATGCTCTGGGTAGTAAACATACCATGGTGAAAATCCGGCCCTTGTCACAGGCCACAAGAGCAGCCAAGGCCAAAGCTAGAGCTTATGCTGGTGAGCCTATAATCTCGGGCTTTTTCTTGTTGATAGTTGTGTTATTGTTTTTTCTAGCACTTGTACCTCATCTGGACTTCTAAAGACATACCACTTTTATTTTCAGTGTTAAACGAAGTATGTTTTTAAAGAAAAGACAAAAGCCTATGTTGGAAATAAGGCCATCTGTGCAGCCACTTAGAGAGAGTGAGAGAGATGGCCAATCAATGCAGCAACCATTTTCTGATGACATCCTTATCTGGTTTACCTCAGTGTTGACCTATTTCCAAGGGTCACTGTAGAAATTGTGTTAATATAGATAACGAAGCCAGGGTTGTTTGTGTTTTGCCTTGCTAGTTTCCTCTGATCATCATCTATTGGCCTGTATTAATTACTGCTAAGGCAGCCCTTGTAAGTCTGTTTTATATGTTAATTACAGAGTTAAATCATTTGGTGCTAGAGTGCTTTCTCTTCTTACTCCCTCCTACTCCACCCCCCTTTTCCCGTTCAGAGTTCCTGCAGCCAGCAAAGGAGCGTCCTGAAACTTCAGCAGCCCTAGCCAGAAGGTTAGTCATCAGTGCCCTTGGGGTTCGAAGTAAGCAGAGCAAAACGGCAAGGGAAGCAGAGCTCAAGAAACTGCAGGAAGCCCGAGGTGAGTTGAAGTGAAGGCGTTCCTCTCTAGCTCTCTAGACCTCTCTAGTTCTATAGAGCTCACTATAAATAAGGCATGCGTTTAAAAAAAATGAATGAAGCCCATTCCCTTTTGTCATTTCCATTTCCTAGAAGCCTCCCAAGTTTATTGAAATTGTTTTCATGCTTTATATTTAGGGGGAAGACATTTCAGGATTTGTCTTCCTATTCCACAGACAAGGCATCCTAATCCATGCTCTTAACTGTTGTTTTCCCAGAGATAGGTTCGGCCTTTTCAGCTCATCATCCATGGCTTTCTCTGTAGTTCTTGCTCCAAAGTCTGAGCAGAATTTTCCTGTGAAGACATAGGAGTCTCCCAGGCATTAAACATTTGCTCTGGTTTTATAGGGCCATGATTGCCATGATATTGTCTGATGATTTAGATTGCAGGTAGAAGACAGATTAAGGAAAAGCCAGTGACTGACATGGATGGTAGTTACTATAGGAGGTATTTTTTTCTCTAAAGACAGTCTTGAGTGGCTCCATTAGAGTACATCTAGATAAACCTATCTTCTGATTATTTTGCAGTACCTATGAGTTCTTAGAAAATATTTCCATTGATCCACAGCAGGGTTTTTCTTTCCCTATAGTTTGGAATTGAGGTTAAGTTAAAATCTCTCTCTTCCCTCTTCTATATGTAAGGGCCTGGGATTCTGGCTTTACACTAAGTACTTTTTATCAACCTTCCAGGCTTTAGACAGTCTCATTGCCTTAGCTCACGATCTGTGGAATCTGTAAAGGCAATTTATTCTGAAAATTCCACTTACCAAAAAGTAACTTCATTTTTCCATTAAACGAATTGAAGTCTCAAACTCCTTGTTTATTGCCGGTCTAACAAGGCCATTAATACTTCCTGTCCACTCTGCTGTGGTGATAGCAGGCGGTTTGGGGACTCTCAGCTGCACTGGCCAGATAACCAGTGACAGAGTGTGTCCTGGCAGGTGCTAGAGTTTCAGTGTGGAACCCAACTAATTTTTGAAGCCTTAATGATTAGAATGAGGCAGTTTTGATTTTTCCAATGCATGTTCACTCAGAGGCCCTTTATAGACTATACAGAAACTGTTTTTTTATTAGATGGCAGTAATAGAACTAGAGTAAAGGTGAATGTGTCATAAGACCCTTTAGTAGTTGGTTATCTGTGAGGAAAGTGCTTTCTCTGTGATAACCACAATGATCTCAGAAGCTCAGTGAGAGAGAAGATTCGACTGTGCAGTGTCTCATGCTTCCCTACCCTGTGTGTCACCTTAACCGGAATGCTCCTTGTCCTGCGGCAGGAATGCTGCACAGGGACCGTCTGGAGGACTGCTCTCTGTTTTTCTGTAAACACAGTGGCATGCAGCTTCATTTGAAGTATTTGTTTTAAATGCTCACTTAACCAATGGGCAGTTCAGTGATGCAAGTAAAAATCGCTCAGTGAGTATCCTGTTAATTACTTTTTTAAAGAAGGCCTTTAGTCATGAATGGAGACTCCCTGTGATAAGTTCCTCTTATCCATTGGTGCTGAGGCTGTACAGATTATAGAAGATTCTTTATTATGCTTCAGAGCTCTCCCATTCTTCATATCTGAGAAAACGCATATGAAAAATTCCTGATATATCTCTTTCTGACTTCTTTATGCATTAGGCAGATATTTTTGTACCTGCCTGCGTGGAGCCCAAGACTGCTCACTTAAAGAGTTTTTTCTTTAAAAAAAAAAAAAAAGGAAAAAAAGTATCTTTTCCTGTGGAAATTAAAAGTACCATTTACGTATTAAACAGAACAGTTCTTTTTGTCCAGATCTTCTTCTACTGGAGGGGGAGGGGTCCATACAGCATAGTGGATAACATTAGATTCTATAATCAGACTGTCTACGTCTACTCTGAGTTCTACCATTTACTGGCTGTGTGACCTTGGACAGAGTACTTACTCTCTGGAGGCCTCTGTTTCCTCATCCATAAAATGGAAATGAAGTGAGATAATTCACAAGGAATGCTTAGTCATTTTCAGAACCCATCAGAATGCGTGCTCTCCTGTTTCTTTCGGCCTGTAATAAGTATATGATGAATGTTAGCTGCTGCTGTTCTTAGTAATAGTGGAAATATTATTTATATGGTAAGCCTAACACAGATTCCAGTACGTATTTTTTATCAGTACTTTTTTTATTTTAAATTTCCTGTAATACTCTATTTGGCATTTCACTAGGCACCTGTCCTCTAGCATTGTGCTCTTATTTGGGAGAATTAGACAGATGGGAAAATTTTGTTCTTTACTTAAGACATAAAATCAGGCGAGGATATCTGCCTTGAGTAAGAAAGAAAATATGATTTTAAGCAGTTGTTTCTCTTCTCACTTCCGTTCTGAAGAATTTTTTTAAATTCCAATATAATGTACAGTATTAAATTCGTTTCAGATGTGTGATACAGTGATTCAACAGTTCTATACATTACTCAGGCCTCATCAAGATAAATGTACTCTTAATCTCCACCACCTGTTTCACCTATCCCTCCCCACCACCTCCACCCCTCCACCCCCGCCACGCCACGCCCCTCTGGTAACTATCATTTTGTTCTCTATAGTTAAGAATCTGTTTTTTGGGTTTGTCTCCCTTAGTTCCTTTGGTTTGTTTCTTAAATTCCACATATGAGTGAAAAATCACATGCTATTCTTCTGCTTTTAGCATTACAGTCTCTAGCTCCATCCATGTTGTTGCAAATGGCAAGATTTCATCCTTTTTTATGGCTCAATAATCATATATATATATATATATATATATATATATATATATATATATATATATATATACCACCTCTTCTTTATCCATTCATCTACTGATGGATGCTTGGGCTACTTCTTAATTTGGCTAATGTAAATAATGCTGCAGTAAACATGGGGTGCATGTATCCTATCAAATTAGTGTTTTTTAAAAATCTTTGGGTAAGTACCCAGTTGTGTGATTACTGGGTCATATGGTAGTTCTATTTTTAATGTTTCAAGGAATCTTCACACTGTCTTCCATAGTGGCTTCCCCAGTTTGCATTCCACCAACAGTGCACATGGGTTCCTATTTCTCCACATCCTTACCAACACGTGTAGTTTTTTATTTTTTATTTTTAAATTTTTTAATAAACATAGAATATATTTTTATCCCCAGGGGTACAGGTCTGTAAATCGCCAGGTTTACACATTTCACAGCACTCACCATAGCATATACCCTCCCCAATGTCCATATCCCCACCACCCTCGTCTGTCCCCCCTACCCCCAGCAGCTCTCAGTCTGTTTTTTGAGATTGAGTCTTTTATGGTTTGTCTCCCCCTCAATCCCATCTTCTTTCATTTTTTCTTTTCCTACCCCGCAAACCCCCCACATTGCATCTCCACTTCCTCATCAGGGAGAGCATATGATAGTTGTCTTTCTCCGATTGACTTATTTCGCTAAGCATAATACCCTCTAGTTTTACCCATGTTGTTGCAAATGGCAAGATTTCATTTCTTTTGATGGTTGCATAGTATTCCATTGTGTGTGTGTGTGTGTGTGTGTGTGTGTGTGTATAGTATTCCATTGTATGTATGTGTGTGTGTGTATATACATATACACACACACACATACATACCACACCTTCTTTATCCATTCATCTATTGATGGACAACTAGGTTCTTTCCATAGTTTGGCTGTTGTGGACATTGCTGCTATAAACATTCGGGTGCACGTGCCCCTTCAGAGCACCACGTTTGTATCCTTAGGATATATACCCAGTAGTGCAATCGCTGGGTCATAGGGTAGCTCTATTTTCAGTTTTTCGAGGAACCTCCACACTGTTTTCCAGAGTGGTTGCACCAGCTTGCGTTTCCACCAACAGTGTAGGAGGGCTCCCCTCTCTCCGCATCCTCACCATCATCTGTCATTTCTTGACTTGTTAATTTTAGCCATTCTGACTGGTGTGAGGTGGTATCTCTTTGTGGTTTTGATCTGTATTTCCCTGATACGGAGTGATGTGGAGCATTTTTTCATGTGTCTGTTGGTCATCTGGATGTCTTCCTTGCAGAAATGTCTATTCATGTCCTCTGCCCATTTCTTGATTGGATTATTTGTTCTTTGGGTGTTGAGTTTGATAAGCTCTTTATAGATTTTGGATACCCAAAATCCCTTTATCTGATATGTCATTTGCAAATATCTTCTCCCATTCTGTCAGTTGTCTTTTGGTTTTGTTAACTGTTTCCTTTGCTGTGCAAAAGCTTTTGATCTTGATGAAATCCCAATAGTTCATTTTTGCCCTTGCTTCTGTTGCCTTTGGCGATATCCCTAGGAAGAAGTTGCTGTGGTTGAGGTCAAAGAGGTTGCTGCCTATGTTCTCCTCAAGGATTTTGATGGATTCCTTTCTCACATTGAGGTCCTTCATCCATTTTGAGTCTATTTTCGTGGTGGTGTAAGGAAATAGTCCAATTTCATTTTTCTGCTTGTGGCTGTCAAACTTTCTCACCACCATTTGTTGAAGAGGCTGTCTTTTATCCACTGGACATTCCTTCCTGCTTTGTCGAAGATTAGTTGACCGTAGAGTTAAGGGTCTATTTCTGGGCTCTCTATTCTGTTCCATTGATCTATGTGTCTGTTTTTGTGCCAGTACCATACTGTCTTGATGATGACAGCTTTGTAATAGAGCTTGAAGTCTGGGATTGTGATGCCACCAACTTTGGCTTTCTTTTTCAATATTCCTTTGGCTATTCGAGGTCTTTTCTGGTTCCATATAAATTTTAGGATTATTTGTTCTATTTCTTTGAAAAAAAATGGATGGTATTTTGATAGAGATTGCATTAAATGTGTAGATTGCTTTAGGTAGAATAGACATTTTCACAATATTTATTCTTCCAATCCAGGAGCATGGAACATTCTTCCATTTCTTTGTGTCTTCCTCAATTTCTTTCATGAGTACTTTATAGTTTTCTGAGTATAGATTCTGTGCCTCTTTGGTTAGATTTATTCCTAGGTATCTTATGGTTTTGGGTGCAATTGTAAATGGGATTGACTCCTTAATTTCTCTTTCTTCTGTCTTGTTGTTAGTGTAAAGAAATGCAACTGATTTCTGTGCATTGACTTTATATCCTGACACTTTACTGAATTCCTGTACAAGTTCTGGCAGTTTTGGAGTGGAGTCTTTTTGGGTTTTCCACATATAGTATCATATCATCTGCAAAGAGTGATAGTTTGACTTCTTCTTTGCCGATTTGGATGCCTTTTATTTCTTTTTGTTGTCTGATTGCTGGGGCTAGGACTTCTAGTACAATGTTGAATAGCAGTGGTGATAATGGACATCCATTCCATGTTCCTGACCTTAGCGGAAAAGCTTCCAGTTTTTCTCCATTGAGCATGATATTTGCACTGGGTTTTTCATAGATGGCTTTGATGATATTGAGGTATGTGCCCTCTATCCCTACACTTTGAAGAGTTTTAATCGGGAAGGGATGCTGCACTTTGTTAAATGCTTTTTCAGCATCTATTGAGAGTATCATATGGTTCTTGTTCTTTCTTTTATTAATGTATTGTATCACATTGATTGATTTGCGGATGTTGAACCAACCTTGCAGCCCTGGAATAAATCCCACTTGGTCGTGGTGAATAATCCTTTTAATGTACTCTCGGATCCTATTGGCCAGTATTTTGGTGAGAATTTTCGCATCTGTGTTCATCAAGGATATTGGTCTGTAATTCTCTTTTTTGATGGGATCCTTGTCTGGTTTTGGGATCAAGGTGATGCTGAAATGAGTTTTGAAGTTTTCCTTCCATTTCTATTATTTGGAACAGTTTCAGGAGAATAGGAATTAATTCTTCTTTAAATGTTTTGTAGAATTCCACTGGGAAGCCATCTGGCCCTGGACTTCTGTTTGGAGATTTTTGATGATTGTTTCAATCTCCTAACTGGTTATGGGTCCGTTCAGGTTTTCTATTTCTTCCTGGTTCAGTTGTGGTGGTTTATATGTCTCTAGAAACGTATCCATTTCTTCCAGATTGTCAAATTTGTTGGCGTAGAGTTGCTCATAGTATATTCTTATAATTGTTTGTATTTCTTTGGTGTTGGTTGTGATCTCTCCTCTTTCATTCATGATTTTATTTATTTGGGTTCTTTCTCTTTTCTTTTTGGTAAGTCTGACCAGGGGTTTGTCAATCTTATTAATTCTTTCAAAGAACCAGCTCCTAGTTTCGTTGATATGTTCTATTGGTTTTTTTGGTTTCTATTTCATTGATTTCTGCTCTCATCTTTATGATTTCTCTTCTCCTGTTGGGTTTAGGCTTTCTTTGTTGTTCTTTCTCCAGCTCCTTTAGGTGTAGGGTTAGGTTGTATATTTGAGACCTTTCTTGTTTCTTGAGAAAGGCTTGTACTGCTATGTATTTTCCTCTCAGGACTGCCTTTGTTGTGTCCCACAGATTTTGAACTGTGGTGTTTTCATTGTTATTTATTTCCGTGAATTTTTTCAATTCTTCTTTAATTTCCTGGTTGACCCATTCATTTTTTAGAAGGATGCTGTTTAGTCTCCATGTATTTGGGTTCTTTCCCAATGTCCTCTTGTGATTGAGTTCTAGCTTCAGAGCATTGTGTTCTGAAAATATGCAGGGAATGATCCCAATCTTTTGATACCAGTTGAGACCTGATTTATGACCCAGGATGTGGTCTATTCTGGAGAATGTTCCATGTGCTCTAGAGAAGAATGTGTATTCTGTTATTTTGGGATGGAATGTCCTGAATATATCTGTGACGTCCATCTGGTCCAGTGTGTCATATAAGGCCTTTATTTCCTTGTTGACCTTTTGCTTAGATGATCTGTCCATTTCAGTGAGGGGAGTGTTAAAGTCCCCTACTATTATTGTATTATTCTTGATGTATTTCTTTGATTTTGTTATTAATTGGTTTATATAGTTGGCTGCTCCCATGTTAGGGACATAGATATTTAAAATTGTTAGGTCTTCTTGTTGGACAGACCCTTTCAGTATGATACAATATGTGTAGTTTTTTATGCTTTTTGATTTTAGCTATTCTGGCAGGTGTGAGATGGTCTTATTGTGGTTTTGATTTGTATATCCCTGAAGTTGATTGATGTTGAGCATCTTTTCATTTCTTTGCCTATCTGTATTTTGTCTTTGGAGAAATATTTGTTCAAGTCTTTTGCCCATTCTTAATTGGATTATTTGTTTTTAGTTCTGAAGATTTTAGGATTAAAAACATGATGGGGTTTTTGTGATTAAAAGGATGGGAAGACAACTCCAGGCAATGTTGTAAGTTATGATAATCCCATGATGGAAGACAGTATCTCCAGTTTTGAGCTGGCCCAGGGAAGTTAACTGTGTGGCCCAAAGTTATCTAGTTGGTAAATTGATAGGAGGCATTTAAACCAAGGCCTCTCTAATTAAAACCCATGCTCTCTCTATAGTGCTATAATCCCTCTTGAAGATCTTTGGAGTAATTAACATTTTTTCCCAGGGGAAAACAAAATAAAAGAATTTTTAAGGTCTTTAGAGAGTTAAATATAGCAGGTTTGGTTTTTTTTGTTTGTTTGTTTGTTTGTTTGTTTTTTTGTTTTGTTTTTAGCAGTTTTCACTGTCAAAAAATTCTTCCCTGGGTCTTACTTAAATCTGTATAATAGTTTAAGCCAGTTTCCTTTTCTTTTTTTCCTTTGTGGAAATAGGGATCATGTGGACACCATCCTGTTCTAATCTTTAGACGTCAAGAGCAGATTATTGAGGAATAAGGGAACCTGGGCTGTAATAGAGTTTTGCCATTAACTTCAGCTGTGTTGCCATGGGCTTGTTTCTTATGCTCTCTGTGCTCTAGTTTCCAACAAAGCAAAATGAATGCCTGACTTACCCTGGAGAATTTTTTGAGCACAATCTAAGTTAATACGTAAAAACATTAATTTAGAAAGGTGCTTTACAAATTCAGGATACTTCTGTTTATGTGACTCTTAGAAAATTAGTGTTCATTTATAATAATGAGAGTGAAGACAAGTATGTACTGCAGCTTCCCCATCTGCGACAAATAGTGCTAATCAGTCATGATAGTGTTTTGTGAGTTTTGACTTGAGCGCTGCCATTTGATCAGAATTAGCATGGAAATTGAAATCTATGTGCCATCCTGATATAGATACTTTTATAAATAGTATTATAGAATAGCTAGACTTTGTGCCCACCCCCACTTGAGGAGTTCTGCTGTCTGGCATTGTGTCTAGTTCATTAAAAGATACTCAGTGTGTATGTTCATTGAGGGAAGAATGCATGACGGACATTTTCTTCATAAATCTTATTTCATTCGTGATTCTACTCTGAACTCTTTCAAGTCCTCTATAATTTTCTTTATAAAACCCAGAGTCGAACACTTCGTGTGAAAACCTTCTAATTAATGAATTTGGAATTTGTGATTTTGAGGTTTAAATACTTTCTGGTAAGTTCCCTCACCCTACTTTGGTCCTCTTACTCTTTTGATAAGAAGTCTATGTTTTAGCCCTTAATTAAAAAGGGGATTCGGGGCACCTGGGTGGCTCAGTGGGTTAAAGCCTCTGCCTTCAGCTCAGGTAATGATCCCAGGGTCTTAGGATCAAACCCCACATTGGGCTCTCTCCTCAGTAGGGAGCCTTGCTTTCCTCTCTCTCTCTGCCTGCCTTTCTGTCTACTTGTGATCTCTGTCAAATAAATAAATAAAATCTAAAAAAAAAACGGGGGGGGGGGAACTCAGGGGTGCCTGGGTGGCTTAGTCAGTTAAGTATCTGACTCTTGATTTCAGCACAGGTCTTGATCTCAGGGTTGTGAGTTCAGGTCCTGTGTTGGGCTCCACAATGGGCATGGAACCTACTTATAAATAGGTGGGTAGGTAAATAGATAATTAGAGAAAGTAGGTAAGAAAGGTTTTTTTGTTTTGTTTTGTTTTTTCCTTTTCTTTAAAGGAGATTGAGAAAGTAACATTACCCTGGGACAAGTTGAGAAAAAAGAAGTACCCAAATCATTTTAAGCAAATCATAGTGTGTATATTTGGAGGATAAAAACTTTAGTGTGAGTCTTAGAACATGGGAGAAGTGATTTTTAGTCTAGCAGAGTGCATAATCAGAGCTGCACGGAGAGCAGAAAATCAAAGCATAGTTCATTCTTGATCCTTTGTACTTGACTTAATCATGTTTTTAACTAGTGATTCACACAAAACAATAAAACTGACTTTTAAAGACCAGATGCAGGAGTATGTGTAAAATCTCCCCATGTTTCATTTATTAAAACACTTGATTCCCGCCTATAATTGGAGATAGAAGATATCATTGCTTCTTAGAATAAGGTACTCTCTGATTTTCAGAGCCTGCCAAAATTTTATTTCATAACTTATTTCCATTTTACTCTTGGGGCTAAATGATTAATTGGCTGGTTCTAAAAGGCATGTTTTGGGTCACAGGCCTAAAAGGCAGAATAAGTAAACAATGATTTGATCCCCTAGTATGCTTAATTAAATCACCAAGAATATAAAAGTAAAATCATCCCTTTAGACTACTTAGTCAACTGTAATAAAAAAAATTTAATCACAACTGCTACCTTTTGAAATCCTGGTTAGGCATTCTATTATCTGCCTTCAAGGGCTCTGTTGCATTGCTGACTCATAATCTGGGTCATGTGGCATTTTTCTTTGTGTCTTTTCTTCCCTAACGTGAAATTCCCTTCATTTCTAACCACATTTCTCTTTTCATCTTTATGTGATCATCTCCTCTGAGATGCAGTATTTACTCATATTTTTGCCTTTGCCTTCTATTTAGTAAACTTATATCCCTGACCTAATCAGAGATGAAAATGTTAACCTTAGGATTAACTGACCAGTTTACCAACTATTGCTAAATAAGTAGCACCTAGTTCATTGTGCTGACACTTAATAATACATTGGTGAACATTCCGCTCTCCACTGTTAAATGCCCCCTTAACACTTCTATGATCCAGACTATTTATTTCCCGGGATACTAATGATTATATAAATACTTGGTAAGCCTAAAATCTAAAACCTTGCTAAAATTAAGAGGTTACTTAAATTACTTCTCCTTAATCTATGAGCTCTGTCAATCCATAAAAGAAGGCAATTAGATGAGTTTGACCAGACTTGTACTTCCAGTCTTCATGTTGATTATTACTCTATAGGTAGCTGCCCGGGAATTTTGTGATGATTTTTTTCTCCATTATTTTCTTAGGTGTAGAAGTAGATTTTGAAAGTGTTAATTTACATCCATTTTCTTTATTTTCTTTTGAAATGACACCAAATTGGCCCTTCTTTTTCATCTTCAGGCCTTTTTGTTCCCTCAGTGATAAGTGGTGATTCAGTCGCCTCATTTAATAGAATCGTTGCTGCCAGCTGGTTTCTCATACTGGGCAATGACAGTCTGTAGGGCCCGCTCCCCGTGCGCTGTAGGTTAATCATTTCATACAGATTCTTTTCTTCTTCCATTAGCTCCTTGTCCTTATGGCTGTGGTTGTGCTTTCTCTTTACTTAGTTTACTTTTTTTAATTGTTGGAGGTAAAGTTAACAGGAGCTTTTTTCATGCAGTCTGTCAGCTATTATCTGCTTTCCTTTCTCTTTTTAATAAAGGGATGACATGCTTCCTTATCTTTCTGACTACTTTTTTTTTTTTTTCATTTTTCCCTTTTATACATATTTTCGGATGTCAGGACACTGGAAAGTATGCTGGTTGAAGAATTAAGGACTCATGTTCCAGCATTAGTTTTTCACTGGTTATGTAACCTTAGGCAAGTCACTTAGCCTCTCCATACCTACATTTCTTCTTTAAAAATCCCTCGTCTATTCGTGTTCTGAATTTCAGTATGTGTGCCTCACATTATTACCGTTTCCTTGTGCTTCTCAGTTCATGCCCCAGCCTTCACTGATTTCTGGTATGGCTGACCGCCAGAGTTGTCCCTTATATTTACATATATTTGGCAGTAGAGATCTATAATCTTTTATTAGAAAGCATGAGGGTAGAAAATGTTTCAGTATTCTAAACTTTTCTAATTTTAGAAAGATAATATGGTTATCCAACATAACCTAACACCAAAGTCAAATACACTAACATTAATATTTCTGCCACAAAGTGTATGACTGTTCCATAAAATGACATGTGTGAGACTATAAGCAGCCTCTTATTTTTCCAGTGTATTTTATCACCAAGTGAACTTTGGCCCTAAACTTTAAAAAACACTTTTTTGTTTTCAGAACTGCTTTGATTTTGGACTTGTGGTTTATGGGCAGTTATATTCTTCTATTCTATCTCTTTTCTTAGAACTTCCCAGATAGCATTTCTGATTTAAATTTCTAAGCCTATTATTAAAAAATTTGAGTTCTAGTATTTCACTTTCCTGGTTTCTTCACTTTTTCTAGGAATCCAGAACCAGTTTTTGATGGCTTTCATCTGACATTGTTGCTGCTTTTTTTTTTTTTTTTAAAGATTTTATTTATTAGAAAGAGAAAGCTAGAGACAGAGCGCAAGCAGAAGGAGAGGGAGTAGCAGACTCCCCTCTGAGCAGGGATCCTGATTGTGATTAGGGGCTACATTCCAGGACCCCGGGGTCATGACCTGAACTGAAGTCAGACACTTAACGGACTGAGCCACCCAGGCACCCCTCATCCAACATTGCTTTTACCTTTAGACAAGCCAGTTTTCCTTACTGCTGTCTCCCTGGAGAATCCCATTCCCAGTTCAAGCCTGTCTTAAAGCCAAGACACAAGGCATTGAATTAATTAGCCTTCGGTTTTTGAATTGCCGACCACCCCCCTACCGCACCTCCCCCGGTTTTTTTGTCTCAAGTTAGAACTTTGCTGCTATATTCAGATAATGCCACAAGGTGGTGCCCAAATAGCAGTGAATTTGTTTTTCTCACATTTCCAAGTGCCAGTCAACTTCCTGACCAAGTTCTTTGCCCTTAAAGTACAGTCAAATATTTAGTAAAGGAATTTTGTAAGGGATTATCCTGATTTGGAAAGGTATGTCAACATAGCAAGTGTTAACTCTAAACTCCCCTTGATTTCTCTAATAATTCTCCTGGGTCATGACTTTCAAAATCTTTTACAGGCACTATCTGAAATAATAGTCCTTGACAGGAAGCACTTAGGCTTATCATGTACATTTCATTGTAAAGGTGATGAATGACTAGCCATGAAATTAGAGCTCATATGGTAGTACTTCACAAAGTGCTTGCGTCACCAGATCATGTGTAGTCTGTATTGTCTCAGGTTTTGGTAAAAGTATTATATGGAAACTAAGCTTCTCTGTTACAAATTGAAGATGGATTGCCTAGATTTGTGTTTTTGTTTTGGTTTTAGAAATATTTCTTTGTTTCTCTTGATTATATGTGGTCATTTTTCCAGGTGGGAATTGTGCATTCCAGAAAATTTTTTTTTTTAAAGATTTTTATTTATTTATTTGACAGAGATCACAAGCAGGCAGAGAGAGAAGGAGGGGAAACAGGCTCCCTGCTGAGCACAGAGCCTGATGCGGGGCTCGATCCCAGGACCCTGGGATCATGATCTGAGCCGAAGGCAGAGGCTTTAACCCACTGAGTCACCCAGGTGCCCCACCAGAAGATTTTTGACTCCTGAAAGTGCTCTGAAAATACTGAAATTTGATTTGCCTCAGAAATATTTTTTCTGTGAGACTGTAACAGGGAGATACAACTAAAGCCAAGTGGCTACCATTTCCATTTGAGTAAGAAGGCAGAAGAATATTGAAACATATTCTCTATCCCTATTGAATATTTTTAAAGATCAGTGAAGTGGGAATAACAGGCAGTTATGTGTAACCACTAACACAGTTGAGAAGTAGAATTAAAATAAATACATTATCAGCAAGACTGGATTGTGGAACCCAGTAAGTGGGTTGAACTCACAACCCTGAGATCAAGACCTGAGCTGAGATTAGGAGTTGAACACAGCCTGCTGAACCACCCAGGCGCCCCACTCCACAGACTTTTTTTATTTCTATTAGCTCCAGATCTTTCTCTTTATTATAAAGTACTAGTCACATTATTTCCACTTAAAAAACACTTGGAAAGTTAAAAACAGTAACTGTTGGAATCAGGTACAAGGAGACCAGGAAATCCTTGTCTCATGATTAAAGTTTGCTTATAATTTGGATTAAAGGGAGTACCTGGTGGTATGAAGGGTACTCCCACTTCTAACACTGTCCTTACTTCCAGAGAGAAAACGACTGGAAGCCAAGCAACGGGAAGATATCTGGGAAGGCAGAGACCAGTCTGTGGTTTGAACATCACTCAACAAAGGGGATAGTTCTGTGAATTCAGAAAATATTTCCATAGTCTTCAGATAGGAGGATCCTTCTAGAGTTGTGTGTACGTGCAGAAGTGCTTGTTAATGGAAGAAAGAGAGAAAACCGTCAAGACAAGCACTGACTAGATAACCGAAAGCAGATGAGCTCCTGTCCGTCTTCACTTCTAACTGCAGTTCTGTGGAACTACCCTCCTGTATTGGGCATAGAAGGGAGCCACTGGGCAGGAAGCTCACTTGTGCTGGCTTGGATAGGACTTCCAAGAGCGCTCTGGGTGGGGCAGGTCCCATTGTTAGCCTGGCTCACGCATCTAAGATGTCTGAAGAAGTTACAGAGGATTCAAACCTGCGATGATAGATTTTGGCCTTGCAAAGGCGGTGTGCTCCCTCGGACCTCACAGAGCTGAGGGCTGGTGGAGGGAGCAGTTAGTACCGAGGTGGAACAGTGTCTGAAGTACTTGGTTCTCACAGAATCGACACTGTCACTTCCAGAACTCCAGACCGGGTGAGCTGCGGCAGATGTGGGTGTTTGGACTGAGCTGAGGCCTGGGGCTGCTCCAGCAGCCAGGGGCCTGCCAGCCTCCGTCCTCACAGGAAGTCAGCTGTGGAAGCCGTGTGCTAGTTCCAGTTGAAACAATACTATCATGCTGTGAGAGGGAGACATTAAAGCTCATTTGATGATACACATCACTCTCTTTGTCAATGTTGTCATTTCCACAAAAAACTTGGAGAACAGCTCCCCTCGCATCCATCCCTGTGGTGCTGTGCATGGGTTCAGTGGCTCCCCTGGCTGTATTGAGCCGCACCGAGTAGTCCGCTGCTCCTCTGTCTGCCCCAGAGTATACTGCAAACATGCATCTCTTGGGATTGGTGTGCAATAGCCCCCCTCCCCTTCTTGCCCTCCCTGTACACCCTCACCCTGGCCTCTGGCTTCCTCCTGTTTCTGTCACGCCTGACATTCTGCAGAAGGCATCTGGCACTCAGCAAGTTCTTGGTATCATCTTCCCAGCCTGTGCCAGAGGCGCTTGGCAAGCGACACCAAACCATCCATTACAATGAAGAGTTGCCAGAATAAAACAAACACCTCTGGGCAGTGAGAAATTTCCTAAAGGACACTGATGAGTCTGAGCCACCAATTTAGGCTTTATTCATATTCTACTTGCATTCTCATTGCTTTTCGAAAGAAGTTCTACGCTGAAGAAATGGCAGCGCTAGGCCTTAAGAGACTGAGGTAGCAAGAAATAATGTCCCATCCGCGCTTTCACTGAGGGCAAGAGCCTCATATGTGTATGATTTCATGCCCATGACAATGATGGAGTATTAGCATTGCCTAGAACATGGTGGAGTGGGGGCTCTGTTCAAATGTTCCTCAAAGGACGCTGGCCTTGGTTCTTAGCCCTGACCCAGCGATCCCTGCTGCTCTCTGGTCTTGGAGCCCTCTCGCAGTGCTTCCTCAGCATTGTTTTCTCATTCTTGGTCAGTTCCGAAAGTGTCCCTTGTTCATACTCAGTGCTTCCTTTTCACGTTTGGGGCATTGAAAAAAATCCTCCTCTTGACCCTCGTCCTAGTACTGCCCAGACCGAGGCACCTCTCTCCGGCAGGCAGCTACAGGACTTGTGCTCTCGGTCTTCACGCAGCCGCCTTCTCTAAGACAGGCAGGTCTGTTTGAATGATATGGCTGCATTGGAAAGGCAGCAAATTCTCCACATTGAATGGTTTCTCTCTGAGGTATACCTTTGCTCTGTTTTGATTCTTCAAGGCTAAGAGTGACCTGGGGGAGTAAAAAAGATGATTGTTCCTATCACTTGTCTTTGAGGTGCTCCCCCTTTCTGATAGCATTCTGGCTTTTAAGGGCCTCGTTGATGGTAACATAGAGCCACATGTTCATTACCCAGTTTTCTTGTATTACTCATAACTCCATAAGGTACTGTTCTCATTCAGATTCTGTGTACTAGGTGGCTAGTAGAATATGCTTTTTTTCCAGCCACCTCGAACTTTCAGATTTATCCTTATAATTAGGCCCAGAAAAGGGATTTGTTTTTAGCTAATACTGAAAGCTATGGAGTGTTGGTGCTTCCACCATTAGTAGAAAATGTGCTTTTTAGCTCTATTTTTCCAGTCGTTGGGATTGATGTATAGTGGGTGGAGGTAGGAGGAGCTTCCCTGGCCCAGCAAGGACTACACTGAGCTTGTCCAGAAGGGAAGCAGATCGCTGGTCCCATCTAACCCGTGCCTTCACAAGCAGAGCTGACCAGAGACACCCTGTAGCTGCCTCTGGCTCCTCTGTTAGATGTTCCAGAAGATAGTGAATGCATTCTGCAAGGTGTTTTTGTTGCTTCGTGAATGACTAAATGACTAAATCCCAGTGTCACCTGGAATTTGTAATAAAAACGTATATTCCCCTTGAGTTCTTATATGCTCCCCGTAGAGTGAAGGTTTTGGTGGAATAGAAATAAATTGGGCTTCTAATTAGTAAGCTGAGGTTCCCAGCCCTTCAGCCTCTGTGAGACTAAAGAATGCCGAAGTGAAAATCTTCTGACATTTTTGGTTCTGTCTGGAATTTGGTGGTTGGTATTCTGCTAACATTCCTCATCTAGTTACAAGTCATGCCCGCCAGCAGTCTTCCTATGTCCTTCCCTTTCAACTCGGTGGTATAACAGCACAGCCCTTGTATAGCTTTTTCCAAGAATTGGAACTGGCTGCATCTATCGAACGTGTGATGTGGGCAGCAAGACTGAGACCAGAGCCAGTGGCCGGCTGCCTGGCCTGCTTTTCCTGGCTCTCTTGGAAACTGGATCCAGGAAGAAGCGGTGGGTCACCTCCCTGCCTGAATGTAGTCATCAGTCGCCACACACTCCCCCACGGGCTGCACATTCTTTCACAGACCATTAGCCGCATGTGCGAGTATAATGTTGTTACTGTTCGGCGATGTTTGCTGGGTCCAACAGGAAATCAGTCCTTCCCTTGTTTACCTAAACTGCCATGCCAAGATATAATGCTCCTTTTGCCTAATGAAGGAGATGAAGGAGTGGAGGAGAGAGAAGGTAGAAGAGAAGGAAGAAAGTACGTCTGTGTATTTGTAGAGGATAACTACAGATCGTGTCCCTTGTTACTCCCTGAGGAGGGGACGGCGCTCATGGTGTGGGGAGGGGAGTACTGTTGTAAATCTGCCCATCTGCTACCGTTCACTTTGGTTTTGCAGCCTCCGTTATAAAAGTTTACAGTCCTTGGACTTTTCCTTCTTGCCTCCTCCCTTTCGTCCCTTGACCTTTCTGACCCACATTTCAGTGCTGAGCCTGGGGAGGGAATTGGGAAGCAGATGATAGGCTAATACCGGAGAAATGTAGTAGGACTGTTGTGAGTAGTGTGTCCCCCACACATCCTAGTCCCCAGCTCAGCAAGAGTGGAAGAAGTTAGACTTCGTGTGGCTGGGAACTGCAAAGAGCCAGTCTCGTCATTATAGCTGTCCATAGTGAGCAACCTTTATTGGGATTAGAGCATCAAACCTGTAAAAATCATCTCTTATGTGTATCTAATTTATTCCATGCGAAGTTCATTCCAGAAGCTTGGTTGAGACCTGAAATTTAGGCCAGTCCTGAGACGTACAGTGATCTTGAGGGAGACTGGATTGCCTGCCAGGGGCATGGCATATATATATATTTTTTTTTTCCATGGCAGAGGCCCTGGCAGGGGCTGGAGTCCATACCACCACAGCAATCTTTCTGCGTGGCCTTCTCTTGCTGTTCTGTAGGAGGGCCCCATCTGGCCAGCTGTGCAAATCCTGCCCCTTCTCAAGCACTCAGTAACAGGTGGTGTTGGCTCATCAGGAGATAAGGGGATGCCTGAGGCCTATGCTTCCAGAAGCATAGAAACACCCATATGTGTGGTAGGATAAAGGTAAAGGCACTAGAGTGGATTCTTAGGAATAACAGGTGAGTTCTAAAGGAGCACAGACCAAATGAGGGCCTGGATTCATCAGCATCTCTGCCAGTTGTGACTTTGAGCTTTTAGCAGAGTTAATCCTATCTTCCATGTATCTTTATCCTTTTGTCCCCTACTCCTCCAAGACATTTGCAAAGCACCATTCAAATGGGGGACTGAGCCATAGTCCATCTCTAACTGCTCCTGAAGCAGGAACTCTGGGGCAAGATCCAGTAAAGACTGGGTCTCCTTGTGGAAGACGAGCTCAGCTCAACAAAGCCTGGAGGCCATAGACCATAGACCAAAGGCCCTTTGGGGACAGGCCCAGAGTCCTCCTGAGGGAACAGTACCATTTTGGTTTGGTGGCCTTGCCATCAAAAGGCTTCCTGAGCAGTTCTTGGTGTCCCTTGGCACTGACCCCTTTCCCTCTGAGTTAGGGCTCTGTGAAGGGCATGGCTCCAAAAAGCTGAGGTATCTGGTGTGTGGGCAGCAGCCGGAAGTGTGCAGTCATGGCTTCAGATGAAGTTGTTCCTGAGACGCTCCTGCTCCAGGGAGAGCTCTGAATTAGCTCGGTAGGAATCCCCTGTGGACCAAAGGAGAACGAGTAAGAAGCCAGCCTTCCCATGCTCTTACCCCTTCCTGACAATTTCTCTCTCTCTCTCTCTCTCTCTCTCACACACACACACACACACACACACACACACACACGAGTTACATTCTGCCCCACTCACCCTTTACATCAGGTCAGTCATAGGCATAAACATTTTGTAGAAACAGATCCTGCTGTGTAGTTTCAAGCACATCAGGAAGAACAGGCTATTGAGTAGAAAGGGTTGTGCTGATACTCTGCCTACCCACCATCCCCAGATTCACTCTCTACCCTTTTTTGTTTCTCTGTGCTCTAGATAGATAGCTTCTCATTGATTTAGGTCAATGAGAAGTAACAGCAGAAGATTAGTGGATAGAAGGAGGGAGACATTGGTGTATTTCTTCCCTGTTCCTGTGGTGGTGGCCTCCCTTGCCTCCTGCTCGAGTCAGGTTCTCCCTCCAAGCTTGAACTTTAACCTGCCTCTAGGATACCCTATGCCCCTTCAAGCTGAAAGGCATGAACAATTTCCCACTGTGGCTTATCCTCAGATGCCTCCACAACCCTCATTTCCTTAGTCCTATTCACACCTCTTCACACCAGTCCTTTCATTAAATAACTGCATTCTCACCTGGTATGTCCTCTGTTTTGTGCAAGGACCCCTACGGTGCTCAAAAGTGCACTGTTTTTTCTTTCCTCCCTCGCCGCCCTGGATCCCTAGCAGCCCACCACTAGCATTTGGGAGGCTTTCTCCACTTTGCAGCCTTAGGTTCCAGTCCCTGGTAACTCTAATGTTCTTGTCTCAGTTTGGGGCAGCAAAACCTACTCAAGTTACACAATTTTGAATCTTTGGACTATTTCCTCTTTCTCCTCTTACGGTGTTGCATCTATTGCTACAGTGACCTTTCTGAAAACAAAGCTGATCTTTTTGCACCCCCTTAGACTAAAATTGGTCAGTGGTTCCCAGACCCACAGGAGAGTCATTCTCTTAGCAAGACCTATCATAAACCCCCCTTGCAAAGCACTTCAGTGGGTTTGAAGTACATAGTTCCCCCATTTTAAAAAATAAAACTTCTTTGAGGTTGAGATATTCCTCAATCTTACAGCTAGAAGGTGGTGGACTTGGATTTGGAACCCAGTGAAGACTTCGGGGGCCAAATCCTGTGCTCATTCTCTAGTCTTCCCTTCTTCCTGGACTTGGGCCTCTCCTCTGAAACCCGGTTCAAGCATCATTTCCTCTGGGAGACCGTGCTAGTCCCCAAGTTGTTGCTTTCTCACTGTGCCTGCTCAGCATTAGTTCTTACGGGTTTGGAATAATCAGGAGTATTGGGGTTATCCTTTGGCATGCCTGCTTACCCTGTTGGACACTGAGCTCCACATTTTACTCCTATTTATTTTCCTAGTTTCTGGCACAGTATTCAACACAAAAGTAGGTCTTCAGTGTTTGTTGACTGAATAAACCAGTCCCGTCCTGCCCTATGTGCTAAGCGTGGGTGCGAACGCACACCCCATAGCAAGTTCAGGCATTTCGTAACTTGAAGCTAGAGGAGGGACTGCTACCTTCCTATACAGACAAGTAGGGCAACCATTTCCGTACTCTGTCTCTTACTGAATCTGCTTCTTCCATTGTCCAATACGACCAATCCTGTAAGCGTCCTGAGCCCTGTTCTCTGTGGCCACCTTCTTGTGCTCCATGATCCCAGCTGGAGACAGCAACACAGAGCTGGCGGACCTTCCCTTCTGCCTGTGAGGCAGTCAACTTAGGACGAGCACGACTAAGAAAGACCATACGAAAGGGAGGGCGAACAATAACGGGACTGGGGAAGAGAAATCCAGACTTGGCTTGAAGTAACAGAAAAGACTCCAGGACAGATGGGAGACTGAGTTTATAATCCAAACAGCCTTAAGGACAAAGACGGGTGTAGAAGTCACTTGTGACTGAGTGAGGCTGCTGGTGTCACCAGTTGGGTCTAGAAACGGACCTATGAAGATGTCAAGGGATGTTCATCTCTGTCCTACCCCTAGCCTTCCACATCAACCGTCCAGCCCCATGGAGGGTGCGGGCAGGGGCTCCCAGCTTCCCGAGCCCATAGGTGGCTGACCCTACGAGGGCTCGTGGTTACCTGTGTGGCAGTTGTGCAGCCACACCCGGTGCCCATCATACTTGCAGTGGCACCGCATCATGTTGTTCGAGAAATCAGACTCCGCCACCTCGAACTGGGGGTTCACAACCACCTGCAGAGAGACAAGGGGACAAGTGAAAGCAGGTGACGATAGTGGCTGTGATCATCGTTTACACTGCACGCAGTCTCGCAAAGGGTGTCTACGCCCTTCGCTTCACTAGTCCTTCCAGGCACCCAGAGGGCAGGCGTTAACGTTCCTATGCTACGTTGTCCACTGACTCAAGACTCAAACCCAGATCCTCGGGATCCTGTTGGAGACCCTATTTGTGAAACTCTTCCCTCATGAGACTGCAGGGAGACTTGGAATATCTGCAGGAAATGGAGTTCCTATGGGGGATCCCCAAGCCCCCTTACCTGGAAGATGTAATTCCCAGGGGCCACATCTGTGATGTCCACCCACTGGCAATCGATGTCATGCCGGTAGGTGTCCCAGCAGCCGACAGTCACTCCCTGCTCCCCAAAGTTGGCACACGCATAGCGTTTCTGCAGTCCTGTATGGAAGGGCACCAATGGTTACTGAAGCATGGGGGAGGGGCTCGGGACCCTGCAAGCCAGGCCCCACACACGGAATCCTCACACTGGTCATCTCCCTCGGTGGAATCAGACAAGGGACCTGAGGTTCTGTTAGATAACCTGCCCGGGAATCAGAGCCTGAATTCCTACTAACCATGAATCCAGCACAGTAGCAAACCCCGTATGTGATAGGATTTCTCTGGATGCGCTAGTGGGAACTCCTGTTGGTCTAGGAATTATGGGTGGAAGGTTCCAGCCCTACATCCTTCTGACCCTCTGAAAAGCGAGCGTTTGCCATGCATTCTGAAAGGCTAGAAACTGTGGGACTGCAAACAGGAATTAGACAACCCGTGTCCTCAGAGAACTTAGCCAAAGTGAAACAGGCCTGCAACTCTTCTCCAAAACCAAGAGTATAAAGCCTTTACAGGTGGTACAAAGCATGCTGGGAATGCAGCAGCAGCAGGGACCTTCCACCTAAGATGTCAGGAGGTAAGACACCGATCTTTCTGGAGTGCCTTGAGTGCTGACTGTTGCCAGAGCAGAGTCTCCAGGTGCCTGAGGGGGTCTTGGCTGAGGGCGGAAAGGAGCCTCACTGGGACGGGGCTGAGGAAGAGAACACCAGGAGGCTGCGCGGCCGGGGATCCGCCTACCTGGGGGGCAGTGTGTGTCCTCCAGGCAGAAGCTGGCTTTGTGCCCCTCAGCCACCTTGGAGCCGTTGAGAGTGAGGAGGTCATAGTGTGTGAAGACCTCGATGCTGTGGTAGTGCCTGCGGGAAGGGAAGCGCTGTCAGCCTGGAGCAGTTGGCAGGCCAGACCGAGGCGCTGGGCCCCATCACTATCCAGAGGGGAACGGTATCGTCAGGGCAGCGCCCTTCTCCCTCACCACGCCAGGATCCCTGGGACCATGGTCTACCTTCTGGCACCCCCTGCCTGGCAGCCAGGCACAGCTGCCCTCACCCGGTGTGGACCCAGGGGAGGAGGGGAGAGCACAGCCCTGCGAGCCTCCAGGAGGCTGGTACCTAGCCACGAGGCCCAATCGGAGGCAGGAGGGAGGGGCACCTCCAGGAACGAGCCTCGGGGCCGATCTGCCAAGGAGGGGTGCTTACTCTGCTCCCTGGGAGCCTGCGACCAAATTGCTACCATTGTTTCCAATCCAGGCCTGATGACAACTCTGTTCCTGCTACAGGGGAAGGTGCTTATTATCTCAGCAAGGCCAAGTCCCAACGCTGCTGCCTGCTCCACTCCGCTTTCCCCACCCATGCTGCGTCCTGAAGGCAGAAACCACCACTTTCCCATTCTGCCTTTGTCACAGGCCTTGTCTCTCCTGTCTGGGCTGGAGACTCCTGATAGGAAAGAGAACCCATTGTCTCCTTTCAGTCCCTGCGTTCCCACTTTTCTCTGGGTGGCCTTGCTCTGCTGCTGCAGAAGCCAGCAAGCTTTTTCTGCAGAGCCAGCATCCTGGTTGGGATGTCTATTTTGGGTTTCCAGGTTTCTAGGAGTTTTCACTTTATGTGACTTTTAAAGACAAGGCCTAAGCTCCACCACAGAGAAATTAATTGTCCATATCATTGTAACAAAGACCAGCTCTGCTGGCAATGAGTGCTCCACCAGCCGCTGCTGGGGGAGTGCACCCCATGAGCACCGTTAAGGGCTGTACATCCAAGGCAGGGCCGGCCAGTGCCAGCCAGTGCCCCCGCAGTTCCCTACGGGCTCCTGGAGGCAAAGCCAGTGAGGCGTCGAGGAAGGAAGGCTCTCAGAGTGCGCACCCCTCCCAGGAGAGCGCCCAGGGTCAGGGGAAGACCACACTGGTTTGATTCTTGGACTTGGCTGTTTGTCCCTCGAGAGCCATGGCGTGGGTGAGCACTGACCTGTGGCACTGGTGCCAAATCCAGTTGTGGCGTCCTGTCTTGGGACGGAAGTCGGCCCGGCCTAGGTTGTAGATCTGGGAGGAGAAGCGCAGGAGGCGCCGGTAGCCATAGGGCCAGTCCATGTGGTCGGCAGACTGGGAGAGGCAGTTCTCTTCGTGCGCGCAGTACAGCTGGCTGAGGTGCCGGTCCTCCAGGTACGCGGTCTCCTGCACGAGCTGGGCGTTCATCACCAGGTCTGGAGCGCCTGCGGCCACAGGGGAAAGGAAGGGAGGCAGCCATGTTGCTCTTGGGCAGAGGGGCTCTCTGGGGGAGCTACCAGCAGGGCAGGGCTCTCCCCAGGACAGGAGCCAGGGAAGGCGGGTTCAAGCACTCCCAGGCCCTGGTTAGGCATGACGGCTTTGGAGTCGGCTGCCGGCGTTCAAGTCTTGCTTTGTTTCTGGCCACACCTTTCACTAGCTCTGTGACTTGCTTAAGCTTCTGGCTCTCAATTTCCTCGATTTCCTCATCCCTATGGTGGGGATCGTAATAATGCCTGTAGTGCCAGTACCCGTAACATGCTCAGGTAACTGTCGGGTAAGCATGCCCTCGATGTAAGCTGGTATTTCCTTTGTAAAATGCTCCTCAGCTTCCAGGTGCCTCTTTGTGGTCTAGCTCACACAGCCCCTCCTGAGCCCTGCTGCCCAGCTTGGCTTCCCCAGCTCAGTCACTCTCTCTGGGTCTCAGTTCCTTCGAGGGAGGGGTGTGGAGGGGAGAGGGCTGGCAGGAAGAGTCGGAAGAGATCATCTCTGAGCCTGCTCCTGGGCTCTGCCATTCGGTCCACCCTGCTGCAGTTTCAGGCCCGTGTCTCCCGCAGGGTCCCTGTTCTAACCTGACTGCTCTCCTATGTACTCGCACCAGCCTGTCCTGTGCATTCTTCCCTGATGACATTACCGGTGCTTCTCTGTGCATAAGCATCCATCGTGCCGGAAGTGCCTGTTCCCTTCCTGCCACTGGGGCTCTCACCCACCTTGGAGCCCCATGTGTCCTTGCCCCCATGCCAGTGGAGCTCTGCTGCTGTTACCATGTCGCATCAGGGGAGAAAAGTTGCCCGTTCTCAGGACTTGGCCTTGCAAGAGCGGGGTGACAGTTCAGATCTGGGGAGAGGCATCAGCCGGGTGAGAGTCTATGTGCTGAGGACAGTGAGGTGGGACTCTGGTTAGTTTCGGCAGGCGGGCACCGTGGGTGGTAGCGGGGGCTGGGCTGGGCGGCCAGAGGGGGCTTGGACCATCACCAAATGTTCCTGAAGGTCCTGTGCTTATTCCTAGGCTATGCTCACGGCAAACCCTTGAGTTCCTGAGGGAAAGCAGGAGAGCTTCCAGAGAGATGGAGAAGGAGAGAGGGCAAAGAAGAAAAGGAATGAGAGAGATCACAGAGGAGAAATAGGGATGGTCACACAGTGGGCAGGTTGCCTGTCCATGCTCGCCCATGGCAAAATGTCAGAAGCCTTCAGGCTAAGAGCTGCTGCTCTGAGGGAGGGGTACAGGGGTCCCAGGCCGGGGAGCAGACCCCCAGTGCCCTGGGAAGGCACAGGCTGGTACAGGGGTCCCAGGCCGGGGAGCAGACCCCCAGTGCGCTGGGAAGGCACAGGCTGGTGCCACAGCTCCCTGCTGTGAGGGTGTGTTGTGAGGAACTGGTATTTTCTAAGGTGTGCGGGATGGAGAAGAGCACTCAGGCTCGCTGGCAAAGGTCAAGGACGTCTTGGCGTGCAAGCCTGGCTGGGGAGAAGGTCAAGTGGCCGCTTGGTGCCAGCCGCAGCCTCGGGACCAGATACAGTATCTCGGCGTGGACCTGGTCGGCAGGTGTCAGACCGATGCGGCTGCCCCGAGCACCGGATGTGTGGGGTGGACCCCAGCCTTGGAACCGTCTTGTCCTGTAGCCTGCCGGGGAACCCACAGCTCAGGACGAGGACACGTGGTTGTGGCCTACTGCGTGTGTATAGAATTCCCAGCAGAAAAGACTGCCCTTACAAAGTCTAACACATTCTCTTGTTTTCTCACCTGTTTTTTTTTTCCTTTCAACTTTTGTTCACAACCCAGAAAGTGAAAAACATGACTGTGCGTCCTCGTGTGTTCCCCTATCCTCTGCTTTAATCCTCACCATAACCCTGTGAGCCGGGCAGGGCAGGACTTCGTCCCCAGGGGATGGGTGACTTGGGCACCCACAGCTGGTAAAGGGCAGGGCCGTTGCTCCAAGTCCAGCCCTCCTTCCACCCCCCACCCCTCCAGGCCCTCCCCGAGAATGGGTGCTATGGGCTGGCCAGGCTGGGGCGGCGGGGAGCGGCGCGGGTGCTACTCACTCTCTGTGCAGGAGACCCCGGCCAAGGAGCTCCCTGAGCCGTGGGAGCAGAGCACCGGCCCATGTCTCTGACACTGCTGCAGGGCCATCTCTGTGCCCGAGCAGCGCACGCCGCTCATCACCACGTTGGTGGCCCCAGGCGTCCCCTGCCAGTACCAGGTGTCCTGAGAAAAGAGCCGGCGGCGCCCGGTCAGGGGGGAGGGATGCTTTGGAGTCATCCCCTCTGACGCCCTCTGATGCTGGAACCCCGTTGGACCGCCACCATCTGGTTGTGCCCGGCCCCAGCTTGAAAGTCTCCAGCGTGGCGATAGTCCCCGCTGCTTTGCACCCCTCTGGCAGCAGAAGTTTCTCCCATAGATCTAGACAGGGAGATTGTTCCGCCACTGGCCTTGCCCCACCCTCACCCACATGGCAGCCCTCAGCTGTTGAAGAGGACGGTCCCGTTCCCTTGCTGTCCACTCAGCTTTGCTTCCCACAGCTGGGTGGTGGGGGGTGGCGGTGCTCATGAACAGGTCCCATTTCCTAGGGGCAGGGTGCCCGGCATTCCCCCAACCGCCAGTGTGGGCCCAGCAGAGGACGTTGTGCCAACCCAGCCCCTCCACGGCCTTGTGGTTTTCTTTCCCGGATCCCTTTCGAATCTACCCGCAACTCCCCCAGGACTGCCACTAGTCTGGGCCATGCCAGCATCGTCTCTCAGCGGGGCTGCTGCAGTGAGTGTCAGCGTTCTTGCTGCTCCAGCAGTGTGCCGAACAGCACAGAAGAAATGTTTGAGACATCTGCATTGCGGACTTTGAACGTTTGCCAGCCTCTTCTCGCTCCCTCCCACATCACACCCTTGCCAGCCCTGCTCCGGCCCCAGTCCCTGATCTTCCCAGTGGGGTCAAGCTTCCCCCGAGTGGGCTGTTTATCCCCTCCCCACCTGGTCTGCTGAGCCTCAAGTCCTCTTCCCTAGAGACGGAAGTATGGGCCTGTTGCGTGAATGTTTTTTTGTTTTATTTTTTTTATTTTTTTAAACTTTTTGTAAGATTTTATTTATTTATTTATTTGTCAGAGAGAGAGGGAGAGAGAGCGAGCACATGCAGACAGAGAGGCAGGCAGAGGCAGAGGGAGAAGCAGGCTCCCTGCTGAGCAAGGAGCCCGATGTGGGACTCGATCCCAGGACGCTGGGATCATGACCTGAGCCGAAGGCAGCTGCTTAACCAGCTGAGCCACCCAGGCGTCCCGTGAATGTTTTGTTAATGACCGCCTTCCCCACTTCGCTGACTGTTCCTGAGACAGGAGCTGTGTCTTGTTCACCACACTGTCCCCAGCCCCCAGCATGACATCAGCCCCCAGTTTCACTCAGTAACTAATCAATGAATGCATGAATGAGTTGTTCGCACATTTAACAGAGGAAGTTTGGAAGCAAGACAGAGACCTACCTTGATCGCGTGGTTGGCAAAACCCAGGCCGAGCTGTCGGCAGGCCACCATGGCTTCAGTGAGCCCCCAATGGTCACTGCACACGGTCCCCCAGCGCCGGACTCCGTTCACCTCCACCTGCACTTCCACCACACCCTCCTGGGGGTTGCGCCCCCCAGCCAGGCGCACCTGCAGTGGTCAGAGGGGTGTGAGGAACACAGTGGCCTCCGGGCAGAGGGCTCAGGACTACAAGCCTGGAGCTGGGTCCCAGCTGGCTCTCCCCTTCTCTGGCTTTATCTCTCTCTCTGTCACTTGAGATACTCAGCTAGAGAGTCCCTGCTGTCCCTGCCCTCTAGAGCAGTCGGACTCAAGGTGCCTGCCCCTACCATTAGCGATGACTTGCCAGGTGCAAAAGGATTTTGTGTCTCTTATTGCATTCACAATAACCCCAGGAGACAATTAACCCCAACTGACAGAAGACAGAGCCACGCTCAGAGACAGTAGTGACTTGTCCACTGTCCACATGACACATGACACCCAAACTCTGGCAATTCCATGCAGCCTCGCAGTGACACTCCCCAGCACCGACAGCACTGGGGTCCTCTGCCCTAGCCCTCTTCCTCACAGGGCACCTGTCGTGGAAATGCGCATCTGCGTGAAGGGCCCCCATTGCCATGGACATCTCTGAAGGCCAGACCCTGGCCTTGAGGACACATGGGCCAGGCGGGGGAGGCTTAGAGGAGAGGCTTTCCAGACTAGCTCTGAGAAGCCCCTCTCCACGGGCTCCATGTGGTGTCCTGGGGTGCTCTCCGTGCCTTCCAACTCCCCTCCACCCGATGGAGGCTACGCCGGAAGCTGAGCTCACCTGATTCTTGAAGCCCATGTCAGGGATGTTGCACCTGACGGCAGCATCATTCTCGTGCTTACAGCCATTCTGGGGCCCCTCCAGTGAGGGGCAGTCACTGAGGGTCTGCTCAGAACCCCTGCAGCGTACCTCGCGCAGGTGGATGGGTCCCAAGCCTAGCGGGGAGATGGGGAGGTGTCAGGTAAAGCTCCGCCTCTAGAACCCTACCCCCTGTGGCTTCCCCCCATCATCGGGGAGAACTTTCTGTCCTGGGCCTCAGCACCAGGGCCACCAAGGGACAGAACAGTGGCCCATCCATGGCCTCCTACCCCCCACCCCAGGCCTCCTTGCTTACCCTGCCCCAGTTGGGCCCCAAAGAGGGCCTCCCGAGCCGAGCCAAAGCCAAGCTGACGGCACACGATGCTGGCGGAGATGAGGTTCCATCCGTGGTCACAGACCGTCCCCCACTGGTGGTTCATGAGTACCTCGACACGGCCCTCTCCCACCTGGGCCCCGGAGCGGAGGCGCACCTTCAGCTCCTGCTGGGAGAAAACCAGCTTCAGGTCAGGCAGAGGAGGCAGCAGCGGGCACAGCGGAGCTGCTGTGGGAAGCCTGGGCTAGACCCCTTCCCGCAGGTAAGCTGATGATCAGGGTTCCAGTCCCACCTCTGGTGGTGCAGAGCTACTGCCTCGAATCCACCAGTAAGCCGTTCTTCATAAGCGCCCTCCCTCATGACAAAGAGCCACCGCAGGGGCCACAGAGGTAACAAGGGAGCCTTAGGAGCTGGTGTTATTGGCTTTCACAACCCTCTACCTGCTCTCTTCGGGGGGGAGGGGGGTCCCTTCCTGTCATCTGGCCCTGGCTCCTTCCTTATCCTTGGGGTTAAACTAGATCAGTGTTCCCAGCGGGATCCGTGAGATGATTTCAAGCTGCACAGGGACGTGGTATGAACGAAGCTGACTCACACGGTGGGGCAGTGACTTCCGTGTTAAACCTTCTCCAGTCCTTCCGTTTCACGGAGAACGCTATCCCACTGCCAGGAGGCCATGTCCATAACACCTCACCAGCACTTGCTTGTTGCTTTTTCTAATAGAGGGCCAGGCTCAGGGTCACTAGCTTTGGCCTCAACCCTGTAGCTACGATGTAATTACTGTCTTTATGGTTACCTGCTATTCCTGGCCCGTGATGTCAGCTTTCCATTTATGGGCGGGTTATAAACGGTTCTTTTTAAATAAATCCTACGTTTCTACCATGTTAGGTTTCGCTCTCCTCCTCCCAGTCTGCACCAAGTCCTCCTCGATGGGGGCGATTGGTTCTTCCACTCCTGCCTGTCCCGGAGTGTCCCTCCCTGCCTGTCCCGCTCACCCACTCCTGCTGCCACGCGGTGGGACTCACCTCTGCCCGGGACTTCTTGTGCTCCGCCGTGCAGCTGACCACAGCGTGCATGCCGCCCAGGCAGGCCGGCTGCAGCCTGCCCTGAGCTGGGGCCACCTGCACCTGGCAGTTGGCCAAATGGGACTCTGTCCCCAGGCAGTTGACCCGGTGGATCCAGAAGGAATTCTTCTGTGTCAGGTTCTTCAACCTGGAAGACAAGGGAGCCTGAAGGTGGGGAGGGGTTGAGGGAGCTCGGGGATCAGGGAGGCTGAGGCACCGGGGAAGAAAGGGATGTGCCCTGCCCCTTCGTGCCATACCCCTCGGCACCCTCCCCTCGGGATGCGGCTCCTCACCTAGATTTGGGGTCCTCCATCTTCAAATTCCAGACTCTCCTAGGTGGGAGAAAACAAGTCGGGGGGATGGAGGGAGTGCTGAATACCCAGTGTGCCCCGGCTTCTCATGGCTGTCCTTGAGTTTGCACGGGGATTCCGTCTGGAAACTCGCCCGCATTTTTTTAATGCCAAGCCGCGCAGCAGCCCTCTTAGCGTGGTCTCGTCACAGACGCCGGTGATCTCCATGTCCCAGGGAGAACAGCGGGGCCCAGCAAGGTACCTCCTCAACTAGTCCCAAACTGGGGTCTCTTCGGCACTGGACTGCCCCTGAGTGGGCAGCCCCCCAGCTCGCCCTCTCCCCATGCAGATGGACGGGAGCCTACAGGGAGTGTCCTGAGAAACGCGACCCAGCATGAACGTCCTCTGGGGGCAGGAGCAAGTTGAAGGCTTTCTGGTAGGGGCTGCCCACCCAGAGGCTATAATCAGGACTGCCCTCCTCGGGGGTGGTGGGCGAGCCAGCCAGGCCCAGAGGTGCAATTACCAGGCAGTGGGGAGTCAGGGGCCCATATCCCAGTCGTTCCCAGGGATGGAGCCACGTGGCTGGTCCCAGGGAGCAGACCCATCTAAGAGCCGCTCAACTGACTGGGGGTAAGCAAGGGGAGGCCACACAGACAAAGTGTGGGGGGGGTGTCTCCCTTGATGAGAAACACAGAGAGTTTTCACTGGCACAGAGCTGGTGTCATTTAGAGGCTGATGCAATCTTGCGACAGTTCGGTCACGTTTTGGACAGTGTTTTTATGTCTCTTCTCCCAAGTGCTGCCCCGCCCCCCTGCCTTGCTCACATGCGCAGCAGTCAAAGCCTGGCTCAGATCAGAGCAGAGGAAATTCCCTGCTGACTGGCTGATCGAGGCCCGGAGGCCCTACCGATGGCCATGGCGTGTTACTGGCAGAGCTGAGACCTGGGCTCAGGTGGTCTGTCCTGGTGGGTCCGGCCAGAAGCATCTTCAGTCAAGTCCACTTCTTTAACCAGGCACGTGGGTTTGCATTCAGTTGTTTTCAGCTTCTCCATATGACTAGCAAGGGCTGTTTTTCTTTTCTGACCCTTTCTAGGTATTTCCCAGGGTCTCCAAGTTCATCCTCAGTCCTCATTATTCTGAGAGCCCCGCAACTCGGAAAGTCCATGGCGCCTGTTTCCCTCCCCATCACACACCCAGGGGGTGTCCTGCTGCAGACACCGCCCTGCACATCTCCCTGGATTCTGTAAGGCCGTTGCCTTACAAAGGCGCATGCATACACACGCACACACACAGGAACACGTGTGTATAGCTCGCATAGGCATGCACACACTCGGCCACCTCCCCACAACCCCATGCCCCCCACGACCCTCTGCCTACCGATTCTCCTTACCTGTAGTAGTGGCTTTTGACAGGTGCCTCGCTGGGGAAACCCAGCATGCCACACACCACCTTGCTGTTGTTCTCGGTCCAGTCCTGGTCACACACCTGCCGCCAGTGGCCCTCATACTTCACCTCCACCGCCCCCTCGGTCACCAGGCTGTGCCGCTTGGCACTGGCAAGGATGGGTTTGAGCCGCACCTCCTCCAGCCGCTGGTCCTGCAGGGCGCATAAGGTTACCAAGGGCCGCAGGCCTCCTGCCCCTGCTGAGCCCGCTGCAGACCTTCATATGGGCAAGCGAGGGCTCAGAACACTTAAAGAACCCCCCAACCCTGGCCCTCCCTGGACAGGTCAGAAAACAGAGGCCCAGATAGGAGTATTTGCCAAAGCCACACAGTGAGCACGAGGCAGAACCTTGGTCTGTCTGCACTCCTCCCCTCAACTCAAGAGAGGACTGTGCCCTCCTTGGGATCAGGCTCGGGGCCTTTGGAGTTTGGGAGACTTCTGTGGGATGCAGAGGGACCTTCTCTGTGCCACCTGGGGAGAGCGGAAGATGGACACAGACCCGCTGCTTGAGACTACCAGCAGGATCCTTGGCCCAGAGGACCCCAGGTCTGGGGTGACTTAGACCATGAAGACCACGGACTGCACCCTGGTCTGCTGCATCTGTGGGCCAGGCTCAGCTGTCCTCAGGCTAGGGCTGCCCAGCAGTGGAGGGTAAGGGCAGGACCTGCCCTGCCTGCTTCTGTTGTTTGGCTTGGGCTGTTTTTAGTTCAAGGTTATTTGTGCTGGGAAGAGGCAGCAATTGTGGCCGGCCTTGTGGGTAAGGCAGCCCCGCACCCCCTCCTGCCTCCCTTATGGGGAGCAGCTTCAGCAATCCCCAGCAACCCCAGCCTAGACCCCCCGGTCCCCCAGCCTGGCCTGCTACAGGCGGGGCCTCTGTCCATGCACCTGCTCCTGGCCACCAACAGGAGGTGGGGTCCCAGGGGACATTTCTCAGCCCAGTCTGCTGCTCCCTTTCTCTTCCTTCTTCCTCCAGGTTCATCACCCAGGAGGCTCTATGTCCCATGAATCAACTCTTAGCTCGGGCCAAGTCCTGAACGGCCTCCTTACCTGGGGCCCAAGGACATTGGAGACGCTCTCAGAAAGATAGCCGCGGTGGCGCTGGGGGTGGCACACCACCCCGACGTCCTCTGAGTGGCTACAGTCGTTGACACCCCAGCCATTGGACCTGCACTGGTCCAGGGAGCTCTCTGTGCCCATACAGCGTACATTGTCCAGCCAGATGGGTCCTGAGAGCAGGGGAAGGGGGGTGCTTAGGGACAGAGAGGCACTTGTGGACTGTGCCTCCTTCCTAGGACCCCACAGGTATCAACTGTCTTCTTCCAGAGCCTGTGTAGAAAGTAGGGATGGGGGAGGGGAGTCGGTTCTCCTGGGATCTTGGTATCTATAACCCTACCTACTGCCAAGAGGAGGTAGAATCTGTTTTTGGAAAATGCCAGGTAGGTCTAGCAATCAGATCTACCTGTCCACCTATCCCTCCGTCCATTCATCCACTCAGCGACATTTGCTGAGCACCTCCCTTGTGCCAGGCACTCTGTGAGAGTGGACTAGGGTGGCAGCGGGGGGGGGGGTGGTGGTGATGGTGGTGGGGAGGGTGGTGGCCTCACTGCGGGTGAGAATGGGAGGGTCAGAGCAGGGGCACTGGCAGCTGGGGTGCTCAGGGAATGCCTCCCAGGGGAGGCCACCGGAGCTGGGTATTAAAGTGTGGGCAGGAGTCTGCGGAAGCCTCAGTGAGCCCAGCCTCGGAGCACAACCGACCATCATCTCCTCGTCATCCTGCTGGGTATAACCGGGCACTCACCCTCCCCTTGACCATAGTTGGCACTGTGGGCCCAGGTCAGGGCTGTTTCAAAGCCCAGTTGGCGGCAGGCCACGATGGCCTCCTGGAGAGCAAAGTCATCATCACACACGGTACCCCACTGGCCCTGGTGGAGCACCTCCAGGCGGCCCTTCTCTGGCCTGCTCCCTGGGCCCACCAGCCGCAGCTTCGTGGGGCTTGGCGCCTGCAGCCAGCAAGGGAGGGCCTGCAGCAGCAGGAGCAGGGAGAGCACGGCCGGTAGGAACCACATCCTGGTGACTTCGAGGGCAGCTGGGGCCAAGGCACCTGGGGAAGGAGCAAACGTGACGATGATCACCACCTCCACCCCTGAGCTTGGCTTCTTCTGCAGGCAGGGACAAAAGATGGCAGGACCCCTCCAAGGGTGTGTGTGCCATGGGCACGTGTCTACGGTGGTATCGATGGAGTCTGGGTTTGGAGGCTGGTAAACTGGGTTGAAACCCACTATTCACTGTTCACGTGACCTTGAGGAAGTTTAAGTTGGCCTTACTGAGTCTTGATTTCCTCATCTATAAAGTGGGAAGAATAATCCTTGTCTCAGTGTTGTTAGTGTTAAATAAAACACTGTATTTAAAGTGCTTAGTACAAGACTACCACATAGCTCTCAATAAATAGCTGACCTTGACATTGTCCTGTATGTAGGTGGGAGGGGGGGTGAAGGTGGAGGCATGGGCTGGGGCCAGACAACTGGGGGCCTTGTGCACCTGTGGACAGTCTGCTCTTCATCCTATAGGAGGCGAGGGGCCATGGAAAAATTGTAGGCAGTGAGTACACGCCAGAGAGAAGGCTCCTGTTTCCAGAAGCCTATAATCAGCTGCTCTCTGGGTCCTTAGAGGGGTGAGGTTAAGGGCGGGTCTTCTCCCCCTCACACATGAGCAGCCTTGGTCTTGGGCATGGGGGCAGGGGGAGGAGCATGGGGGAGAGGTCGTGGCTGATGAGGGCTGCCAGAGGGTCTGCAGTCACCAATGTTCGATGTCCTCCCCTGCCAGGCTCTGCAGCCGGTGAGGAGTTGATGCCAGCCCAGGACATGATGGAGGATGTTGTGTCCTTGACTCCCTGTTCTGCACTGGAGTCATAAGAGAGCTCGTTCTGGGGACACCTGCTCTTGCATGGCCACTGCTGTCCCGAGGGTCCTGTGTAGCTGGTCAGTCTCGGTAGAGGGGGGGCCTCCCAGGGCCCCCTGCTGCTCCCTTTCCCACAGACTGCTATGTTGGCTGGGCCTCAGTCCCATTCCTTCCTGCACACAGCCCCCAACCCCTCCGGCCGAGGATTGCTCTGGCTTTGGTGAGCCCAGAGCTGGCCGGAGGGGGCTCCTAGAAGGACACTAGATAGGCTCAGGACTTATGCTCCACAGGGACAGTGACTCTGTGTCATGCCCCCAGTGCTCAGAAGAGTGCCAGGCCAGTACGTAGGTGGACCCAGTAAATATCCACGGTTGCATGGCTGCGAGCGAGGTGGCCCTGCACCGTGCTTAATGGGAGACACTGGGAGTCAGGCTGCCTGGGTTCTCATTCCACTTCTGGGCAGTCTTGGGCAGGTGATTTCGTAGCACAATGCCCCAGTTTTGCCTCCGTGAAACAGGGATACCAAATAGCAAGGACCTCATAGGATTCTCGCGAAGCTTAGACGAACGGATGCACGCTGGATGCGGACAAGAGCAGCTGTCCCGGACGAGTAACTATCACACAGCAGCAGGAACGGCCCTTGGGGAGCCCTGGGCTGGGGTGGTCCCAGCCCGTCTCAGATAAAGACGGAAGAGAGGCCATATCTGAACTCAGCAGCAAGTCCCCACGACCCTTCTTTGCGACATCCTCCAGATTTGCCTCTTTTCCCTCTGAGCCCAGGTTCTCCGGGTTCCCCTCCCTGGGGCCGGGTGCTGTGGTTAAGTCTCTTCCCACCGTGATCCCTCCTGCACTTCCTTTCCAGACTTAAACACTGTTTTCTTTATGTGACTCTCTGCTCTGGAGCAGGCGGGGGCTCCTGACAGGCTGTCACCATGAGCGGCTTATGCTTGGCTGCTTGGGACGTGCCCCACTAAGGACGAGGTGGACAGCTAGGGACTGAGCCAAAATGAAGTCGCTCTGGGTAAGGACCTTCCCCAGATGACAAGAGAAAAAGGACTGGGTTCAGAGCCCTCCAGCTGCTAGGGCCCAGTGGTCACCTTGAGTCTGACCCGAATGATGACCCCCACCCCCCACCCTTGCCCCATCCCCCAGGAGTCAGGATGCTCCTTGCTCTGGCACCAAGTCCTTATGTGACTTGAATCAGGGGCTTTCCTCTCTCTGAGACTCAGGTGTAACACCTATAAAATGATGGGGTGGCACTAGGGCTCCTACTCCCTGTGACATGCGATGATGGGCCACGGAGTGGGCTGATGTCCCACAGCACCCTGGAGCTCTCATTAGAGGAGCATAGTCCCAGGTCTGCCTGGAGCTGGGGTGGCCTTCTGCAGCAGGACGCTGGGATCTGGGTGAGGACAGTTCCCTTCCATGAGAGTGGCCCAGGGAGGGGGAACGGGTGGCAGCAGGAACTGAGGGTCAGATGTGGGGAGGACCCCTCTTCCCAGCCTGCCTGCCACCGCAGACCTTCTGTAGCTTCTGCTCACCCCAAACTTGCCTTCTCACCATTCCCCAAACATCCTCTGTCCATCCTCTGCTCCCACATCCCGGCCTCTGCTCTCACTGCTCCTTCTACTTGGAGGACCCTCTCCCTCTGTGTCAGATCGGTAAGTCCCTACAGGTGTTCCAGCTTAGATGCTGCCTCCTCCATTAAGCCCTCCCAGCTACCTCCCACCACCCCAGCACTCAGTGTTTGCTCGCTGTCTCCATACCCAGCCTCCACTGCATCTCCCCAAAACTGTTCCTCCAGTGCCCAGCACGGGGAAGACAACCCAGCTGAGAAGTCTCCCTTCAAGAAGGCAACAGCCGCAGAAGTGGCCGTTCTCTTCACAAGCAAAGAAGGGGATAGTGTAGGGGAAGGAAGGTTGGGGGATAGTTAATAATTAATTATTGTAATACATTTGAAACTACTTACGGAGTACTTATCTCTACTTTATAGGTGAGAAGCTGAGGTCCAGAGAAGCTAAGTAACTTGCCCAGCCAGGATTCAAAGCCAGGCAGCCCGGCTCCAGAAGCCAGGCTCTCAGCCGTGGGAGACCTGGATGCTGGATCCAGGAGGAGGGGAAGGAGGAAAGGAGGCAGGGGCATGAATGAAATTCTACCCTGCTGCAGGCTGATTGATGACCCAGCCGCAGTGTAAGGGCACTGGGGGTGGTGCCAACAGAGTGCAACTGAGTGACATCCAGGATCCCTCCAGCTTGATGCAGACAGGCACCTGCTCAGGTGTTCCCAGCAGATGCTGGCACCTGGCCTGACCTGGCCCCCCTGGAAAGGGCTGGAAATGCCCAAGTATATTCAGGAGAGAACATGGTTGGGGGAGGGGGCTGCCCTCGTGTGCACCAGCCTTGGGATCACTCGAAGCCCCTTCTCTCTAGCTCTTTGGGGGATGGGGTCCCTCCCTGGGACCACGAATTATGATGACCTGAAGTAGTGCCAGCAAATGACTCTGAGCTTTACCTGGCCAGGCACGGGACATACTGCGGTTGAAGCCCTCTGCCCACCTCCACTTGCTGTCTCCCTACCCCTCAGCATAATCATCTCTGGTTTATGTACCCTGCCTCTTTGTCCCCCAAGTCACAAGTTTGACATCTGAACCCACCTTGCCCCTTCCCTTGCTTCTTCCTCGATGAGGGCAGAGAAATGGTTCCGCACAGCATGTTCACAAACAAGACACGCAGGCACCCCAAGCAGGCCAGGGCCAGCCACCCTGGGCGGGCCTTGGGCCAAGCTCCCTAATTTGGTCACTTCCCTTGGAAGCAGGTTGGTGAGCGGCTAGGAGGCTAGGCCATCTGCCCACGGGACCCCCACCTCTCCCAGCCCCCAGCCTTCAGGAACCTTCAGAGGCTGGCAGCCTCACAGAGAGACAGAAGTGGGACAGACAGGACAACGCGAGACAGACCCGGGGCCAGGGGCCAGGCGGGGGCTCACCAGCCGCAGCACAGAGGACGGTCGGGCAGGGGCCGGACGCCGGGATGAGAGCGCTGACGGGCCTCCCCGGGCGCCCTGGGGCCCTTTTATCCCGCTGCGGCCCGCGGGCGCCCCCCACCCCGCCGCCGCCCGCGGAGGAGGCCCCGCAGGCCCCGCCCCCGGGCGGACCCGGTCAAGGCGGGCGCTCAGCCCGGCCCGCTGCTCGGCGCCTCTGCCCTGTGCCCTGGGCTGGCCGGGAGTGGGCGTCCACGGGGCTCGGCCCGGGAAGTCCTGGGGTGGCCAGGTGCAGGGGGCGGCGGGGGGTCGGGAGGGGCTGTTTCCCGCGGAGGAAACGGGCGCGCTGCAGCAGGAGGGACTGTGGGAGGATCAGAGTCCCCGGGAGAGGCCGGCGGCGGGGCTCCAGCGGCTGAGTTTGCCTGGGGTGCCTGTGGCCTCAGGAGTCCCTGTTCCCCGAGCAGTGTCCTTCTCCGCGAAACCGGGTGACCTGCCCCCCCCACCCCGAATCCCCAGATTCAGTGAGGACAGGGAAGTGTCCGTGCCCAAAGCACAGTTTTCCTTCACAAGGAAGCGCCTCGCGGTCACAAGACACCAGAGCCTCTTGCTGGCTGGAGCGGGGAGGGGGGAGTGGGGGGCTCAATTCAAATGAGGTTGGGATGGCGTGGTGCAGGTGTGCTCTCTTTGGAGTAACAAGCAGCCCTCGCCATTGCCCTGGTACCTCCAGATGTATTGAGTACCCCGGGAGCGCGTGGTCTCTGGTCTGCCCATTGCACAGCTGGGCACACTGAGCCTCCAGAGACACGACTGACTTGCTTCCCCCAGTAATAAACAGTAAATGGCAGAACATAAGTCCTTCTCTACAACTCCTTACACAGTTGAATGAGGCCGTGCTGGCCCTTGACAGGCCCATGGGGGGAGGGCATGTGTAGAGGGTGGGTTGGAGTTAGGGGTTACTGTGAAATAAAACGAAAGTAGAAAAGGCTGAAAGAGGGGAGGACCAATCAACTTAGCTGAACATCCAGGCATGGGAATCCCAGCCCCTTTCCTCCAAATTCTTTCCCATGGTCCTCTTCCCTCCTGGTGCCTCAGTGTCCCTGTCTATTAAATGGGCAGAGAGTTCCAGCCTCCCAGTTTCCTCCCTAGGTCCAGATAAGTACAACCCTGTTCCCCTTCTTTCCCTAACCTCGCCTGAGTGTCCTTCCAAAGGCTCATTCATTCAGCAAATCTTTATTGATTTTCTCCTCTTTGCTAGACAGGGTGCTGGAGTGCTAGACACTGCGGGGGAGGGAGGGGGGGCTTCCCAGTCTGGTGGCGGAGACAGACGTGCAAGGAAACACCACCACAAGGCATGAGGCTGAATGTGATAAGGGCTAGGATGGCAAGGTAGACCTTTCTGACCTCTGGGGGACAGCCAGGTCACACTGACCCAGCTGCTGGAGGACTACTGTCCACCCCTGGCTGCTCATGTCCCAGATGTCCCTCCAGTGCCCCTGCCCCACCCCAACAGGGCCCAGAGCATTCCCTGCGTGAATCAACAGGAAAGAATGCTCCCAGCCTTGGGTCAGTGGTAGCAGCAGCAGCCCAACTCCACCCGTGGGGACAATGAGGCAGCTGTGGGCTAGGGTGCCAGGTATGCCTCAACCCCTTCCCCAATCCCAGCCACTTCTCATGCCGAGCCAGGAACAACATGGAGGGCTCCACCTGCTGCCGATCACCCGCCCAGGCCCGACTGCCCAGAACTAAAAATACTCTGGAGGCTGGCCCCGGCTAGAGCCAGGGAATGAATGGATGTGTTGCCCGGAAGTCCATTGACCTACAAAGCACTGGGCAGAGGCTGAGGCTGAGAAGCAATCTCCTGGGGAAAGGGGGAGGGGGTCACTGTGAGCCTCTGTTATTGAGAAGTAAGGGGCTTGGGTCCCAGGCTCAGGCCTGTGGCTTACTATTGGGGGGATTTTCTCAGCTGAATGGCCGTCTCCTCACCCTTAAATTTGATTGCTATGGGGGTCAGATGGGACAGTTCAGTTCATCTCAATAAGATTGGGCTTGATGGAGACTGGCTGCTTCCTCCTTTGTGCCTGGCTGTGCTCACAGCCTCAGCCAGAGCCAAGGACCTCTTGATATGCAGGTCTATGCTTGCCTCGACTCTGGGGGCCCTTGGAACTTCTCATTTATCTCTCAACCCAGAGTCCATCATGGGGCTTGGGGCATCACACATGCTCAGTATTTGCTGGCGATTGGAATAAATGGGCCTGCTTCGTGCTGATGCCTGAACTAGAGCTGTGTGGTGTTGGGAAACACAAACAAGCCAGATGTGATCCCTGTCCTCAAGGACTTTGCAGGGTGGTGGGGGAGACAGACTCATCATCAGTCAAGAGAGGAGACATTGTCGTTGTCATCGTCATAACAGTGGTGTGGTTGGTCTGTGTATCATCTCATTTAATTCTCTGAAAATCCCCACAGATGACACTTTCATCACCCTTCTTGATGGATGATGAAACGGCCACAGAGAGGTTAAGTGATTTGGCCAGAATCACACACCCATTATCTGTGGACAGTAGCCAGCAGCGAACTGCAGCAGAAGCCCAGTTAGATCTGGGCTCCAGGTGCTGTGGGGGGTTGGGCGGGGGGAGTCTGAGGATTGAAGGCTTCGTGGAAGAAGTGCCTGGAAGGATGGTTAATGGCTAGACCTGCTCCTGTTACGATAATGCTGACGATGCCTCATCTTTTGGCTGATGGGGGTGTCTGTCTTTCCCACCACTCTCACTAAGAGGAGAGACGGGAAGGTGGGGAGGTCATGGAGCCGTGGAGCACTGGGCAGGTGTCAGCAGTTATCCCGTCTCCCCTCCCCCAGCCCCCCAGAGCCCAGAGTATAAGCATCACTCTCTGCCTCCCTACCAGGGTGAGGACCTGAGAGGTTGAAAAGTATCTGAGTCTCTTCTCCATGGCGTGTTCCTCAAACCTGCCCAAGTCAGGGCCTATGCTTCCAAATGGGAAGGCCAAGGTATCCTGCAGAAAACTGTGTCCTGGGTTGTTGCCAGTACCCCAGGTATTGTACCTGGCTAGAGTACCCAGTGTCTTGGTTGTTGGGCAAGATTTCCTCCTCCATGGCCTTCAAGGCTAAGTCTGGCCCCACCTCCTTGGAGACTCATTATGGAGGAAACTGTACAGTTTAAGGATTGGGGGAATCTGAGCTCTTGTTCTGACTGTCTGAACTGTGTGGTCTCAGGCAAGTCCTTCTGCCCGTCCCAGGGTAGAGCCTCCTGCATCCATGCCCTCTGATGTCCAAGGGCCAAACTCCTCTCCTTTCTTCCCGCATCTTGGCTGTTCCTGACTTCAGTAAGTCCTAGCTGATTGATTTTTGTCTTGCCTCAGCTCAAGAATCCTCAGTGGCTCACTCTTGCCCATAGGATATGGAGAATCCACTGCTGTTCCTCTTGTTCCCTGTCCTTCTTTCCTCTTCTGACTTCATTTCTTATATTCTACCTGTCCTTGAGGACTCGGTCTGATCCCAGCTCCCTACGAATTCGCCCATGAAAGCTTGCATGAATGCTCTCAAAGCATCAGGTCCTAGAGGAGTCACAGAGCTGAAGCAGACAGTCTCTGTCCTCAGTTGTGCGCCAACCTGAGGGGAGCTGATTCACAGACGTGGCGGCGATGGACAGTAGGCCGGGGTGACAGAGGGCAGGACACAGGGAGGGGAACTGACCATTTCGACATGGGACTCTTTGCCGAGAGCTATTTAACCAGGCACAGGACTTTCGTTCCAAGGGGAGGGGTGGGAACTGGGGGGATTTTGAGAAGTCTGGCCGGCGGTGAGGGGTGAAGAGGTGGATTGGTGGTGGGGGTGGGGGGCGCTGCCAAAGGGAGAGGCTGGCCTGGGAGATGGTTCCTGGGGGGAGAGAGAGAGAGAGAGAGAGAGAGATGAGCTGACTGCAGGAGGGAGAGCTCGTTTGGGGGAAGACAGAGCTGGTTAAAGAGAAATTTCAGAAAGTTTTGCTTTGTGATATGCAGTGTCACCTTCCCCTCAGTTTCTCTGAAAACTTTGGGAAAATTGCATTATTCGATAATGTTTGGGGTTGGACGAGTCCCCTCAACATGGGCGGGGCCTGGGCAGGAGTCCAAGGGGGCCTCATAGTATATGTCTAAGAGTTAAAAATACAACTAACTCATTGTTAAATAAAGCGTAGTCCATCTTCCTGCCTTGACAAACAACACCTTTGGAAAGACCTGGAAGGTCAGATTTGAATCCAGAACTTTCTACTCCTTGGAGTTCTGTGTGAAACATGGTATTATGGGAAACATCTACCCCTATCCCTGAGCCCCAGTGTGGCACACCTCCTTCCTCTCCACCTTCTGCCCCATCCCACACAGCAAGGGACCTTCTGCTGTGACAGGATCACACACACAGGATGGTCTGTCCAGACCCCCACAGCAGGGGTCCTTTGGCCACCCTGGGCCTGGGCACACAGCTTGGAGGTGTTCTCTGCACTCAGGAGGAAGACCTGGAAACAGGCTTGGCTTTTTGGTCAAGAAACTTGCTGAGCTCAGATTTGGAAGTGGGATGGGGGCTCCCATGGGCACATCCACTTGGCCCTGGGAACTCTGTGCCCTGTAGGGAGAGGGCACCTAGACAACGGCCTTGGGGATGCCCTCCGATGCATGGGGGGCAAGAGCAGGGAGCGTTTGCCCAGTTCTGAGGATGGCTCTGGGTATGGGTGGGGGGCCAGGAGGGGCCACATGGAGATGGGACTGTGGTTTAGAGGAGGGCCCTGGGGGTACAGGGGGGTGCCTAGTCACTTGTGTGGTGCTTAGAGAGCTGTGGGCCAGGCAGCCCCACACCTAGGTGGGGCCTCACCTCACCTTGGCAGGTGGGGGGCACTGAAGCTCTCTGAGGAGGGGCAGGGGGTGAGGGCGGGTTTGACTGGAGCCTGACTGTGGGTGTTTTCCTCTTTGCTGGTGCTGTCTTGAGCTGGTGTTTAATTCTTCACAGACTCATACCTTTGGTGGGGGGCTGGCGTAGGGGGCTGGAGAAGGGTGTTCTGGTGGGGTGCACAGGGAGGATCGTAATAACCCATAAGCTGCTGGAAGGCAGAGAACCTGACTTAAGCTCCCCTGTTTCCACCTCCTCCCCTGGGAGCCCCGGCTCAATGGCCCTGAGTTCCCACAGATGTGCGGGCAATCAATTTGATTTGATACCGATAGCTTAGCACATGCCTCTGTCGCCAGCCTGTTTCGGCCCCCATTCCCCCCAGATACAGGCTCGCACCTCATTACCCTGCTTCTCATATTGAAGTCCTCGCCTGAGGAGGGTCATCAACCAGCATTCTCCCCCTCCTCTCCTCCCTACTCCCTCCAGGCCCTCCCACTCCTGTTCACCCCCTCTTGTTTTCTCCCCACCTCCCGCCCCCGGCTACATGCCCCAGCCCTTCTTCAGTTCCCTTGAGAATCTCTCTCCTCCCATTCTCTCTCTTCCCCTCTAGTGCCACCTGCGAACCCCCCTTTCCCTGTCCCAGCAGCTAATGTTGGCGGTGCTGGGATGCACGTCTATTCAAGTAAATTAAAGTCATAAGTTCTGGGGGAAATGAGACGGGAGGAAGACTCAGTGCACAGCCCGGAAGCCTCTGAGGCCCCTTCAGAAGCTCCCAGAAGTCTGTGCTGACCTTCTCACACGCGTATAATTGAACCCCTTTGTCCTCAGGCAACACGAGACAAGTTAAATTAAAAAACATTTCTTATTCCAAGCTGCTTTCCTGGATCTTCAAAAGCAGCAAATATAGTAACTTCACTGTTTCTCCCAGTTTCCTGTGGCACCGGAGAGTTCTAGGCTTTAGTGGGCCAGCCCGGGCACCTTAAAGCCGGTGTAACATCTCCCCTAGCCCAGGGTCTCGCCTCTTCTTAGCCTCCTGCGGAAGATCATTGACCAATCTGGGGGCAGAGCCAGACTGAAGACCTAAGTGTTAGGAGCCACTGCTAGCCCCCGGATCAACCATTTGTGAATCATCTCCGGGATTCATTGGGTTAGTGAGTAGGAAATCCAAGTTCAGGAACAGAGCTATTGATTCAAGAGAGATACATGTGCCCTAAACATAGTCTTGTATTCTCTCACATTGGATTTTGTTGATCTAGAACTTGCAAATATTTTCACAGTTCTTTGTGAGAAATTGGTTCTTTCCAACTGGCTAGAATCTATGATTAGTCTTACAGGCTCCAAAGGGTTAATTTCCCTGTAACCGAGGCTCAACTTCCAGGAACCAGGAGGGGGCAGCAAGGAACTGTCTGGGTGGAGAATTCCCCTGACCTGGCTTGCCAGGGAGGGTGAGGGTGGGAACCTGCCAGGACAGAGGTCAAGCGAAGTCCCTGGATGAAGCAGGAGCTGAGCCAAGACCAGGGCCAGAGTCCTGGAGGTGAGGTGAGGAACCATTGACCTTAAAGGCCACACCAGGAGTGAGGATGGGGGTGAGGTGCAGGGGAGAAAGACAACCCCCACCAGAAGGCAGAGCTGACGGATGGGCCTATTCAGACAACAGCAGACAGAAGAAGAGACGGGCCTGGCAACGTCACACTTCGGCCCAACATTTCCTGGGCTGTGGTCCTAGACCAGCAGCATCAGCATCCCCTGGGAACCTGTTAGAAATGCCAGTTAGCAGGCCCTGTGTTTCAACACGTCTTCCAGATCATTCTAATGCCTGCTAACATTTGAGAACCTCTTCTCTAGATGATACTGTTGGAAAATGTTTGCATCGATAGAATCTAGAGTCCTGTGGATGCTTTTTTCCTTGGAGTCGCAGATATGCCTGGTAGGCTCAGCCCTCTTGGGGTCCTCTTGCTTTATGAGGAGCCTCCTTCGCGTATGATGGGCCGAGTTTTGGGGGGATCATAGTCTTCTACATCCCAGTTATTCTCAAATGGATTTTCAATCCCTTCATGCCATATTTTCTGTCCTATGTAGAGTTCTACCAGGACCTCTGTGTGCCTAAGGAGAGCATCACTGGGGTGGTGGTGGAGGGATTCCTTACTCCTCAGGAGCCCTGCTCATGCTGGGCCAGGGGTAGGAGGTCAGGCCAACGTCAAGATTCCAGGAGGATTTTCCTGCACGACAGGAATTTCACCATCTATTCAATACCACAAAATCTATGCCATTGTGAACAGCAGCCTGAAGTCTGAGATCTGGGAGACCAGTTGGCCAACAGGTACCATGGATCCCCACCAGCTCCAGGCAGGCTGAAGGGACCCGGAGCTGATTCTGGAGGCCCTCTCCTTCCTCCTGGAGCTGGTCCTGGCTTTCATAATTCTCAGTACATCATGAGTTGCAGGGATAATTTTTCATCTTGGACCATTCTGGACACACCAGTGGCTCAAGAAGAGTTAAAAAGCTACAAGATTGTTAATTTGTTCACAAAGGAAACTGCCCAGAAAGGACAAGAAAAGCTTCATTTCCTAGCCATTAACTGAAAACCACTTTTCTTAGGACAGCTTGACCTCTAAAGTATGACTGAACTATCCAGAAAAAAAAAATGTAGATAAACCATGTCTCCTTTTAGCACTGAGTGCTAGTAAACAAAGTGGAAGAGAAGGAATTCCACCAAGATAGCAGCAGAAACTTAACTTCTTAGGAGAAATAATTTCCTCTCCTCATTAGCAATTAATGAGCATAAGCTCCTGCCCACCAGCATTCTGAATTACTGTCGCTGTGGTGAGGTGGTGTGATGGGAATTTGGTGTATTGCCTTGTGCCTTGGGCAGGAATCTGTAAACCAGAGCTAATAGGTGAATGTGTCTCATTCAAGTGGGGATGTTATCTTGTATTTAATATCAGGCAGGTATCTGTCATATCCATATCCTTTGCTATGCTTGGTGGAGATACAGAGAGATAAAGACCCAGTTCCTATCTTCAATGTAAGTCACATACATTGTGAATTATATTTACATCATTATATGAATTACATCAATTACATCAGCCAGTGGAATCTGTTTGTGCAGATAAGATCCTTTATTTACTTGTTCATTCCACAGATGCTTATTGAGCACCTATAATTTAATGTAGCTGCTTTGGGAAATCTAGAAAAGTAAATATAACCTAAGTTTCCCAGGCTCTTCATGCTACTGAGGTCATGCTAATGGAAAAGGTTACATTTTCTAGGTTCTTGTCTCTATTATTTAAGGAGCTCTTCCAACACCCCTTGGCCCCACCCCCAACCCCAACCAAATTCTCACTCAGTTCACATCTAGGACACGTGCTCATAAACCAGGCTATTAACTAGGGTTAGATTGCAGCGTCTTCCTTAATCTTCTACCCCAGCTTTGCATCCTCCCCTCCCCCACCATTGATGTCCATTATCTGAGAAGCTTCTTGAAAAACAAGTATTCATGGCTAGTGCTCACTGGGGAAAGTGCTGAGATCCAAGCCAGAGGGACTAGCTCTTGATGCTTCTGAAGCTGCCACATCTCAAGGCACAGAACGGTGCCACCTTCCCACAGAAGTGAGGAGAATGCCTCCCTGCCCCTCCTCACCCCCGGTTCCGTGTTGTGTCACCTGCACTCTGGTCTGTTTCACTGGCCTACAGCCTACCTTTTCACCAGTAACACCGTGAGTTGATTGCTAATAGCTTTATAATAATTCTTAGATAGTATGAGTCTTCCAACTTTGTTCTTTTTTCAAAATTGTTCTGGTTTGTTCTAGTTCCTTTGTGTTTCCACATACATTTTAGAATCAGCTTATCAGTTTCTACCAAAGAACCCACCAGAATTTTGATTGGAATTGCACTGAATTTATACATCAGTTTGAGAGGAATTTTTAAGAAAATTGTGCCTTCTAAAACATGAACACCACATAGTTTTCCATTTTTTTTTTTAAAGATTTTATTTACTTGTCAGAGAGAGCACAAGCAGGCAGAGGCAGAGAGGGAAGCAGGCTCCCCACTGAGCAGAGAGCCTGATTCGGGGCTCGATCCCAGGACCCTGGGGTCATGACTTGAGCCAAAGGCAGCTGCTTAACTGACTGAGCTACCCAGGCATCCCAGTTCTCCATTTCTCACTGAATTCTTTAATTAATGATTTGTAGTTTTTGGCCTGAAGATCTCAAATATGACATATTGTTGATGAATTTATGCCTAAGTATTCCACATTTTGCTGATATCATAAATGGCACTTAAACTCTTAAAAAATTTTTTTAAAAGATTTTATTTATTTATTTATCAGGGAGAGAGACAGCACAAGCAGGGGGAATGGCAGATAGAGTGGGTAGCGGACTCCCCAGTGAGCAAGGAGCCAGATGCAGCACTCGATCCCAGAATCCTGAGATCATGACCTGAGCTGGAGGCACATGCCTACCCAATTGAGCCACCCAGGCATCCTGACACTATGACATCTTAAATTTTCAATTGATCATTACTAGTAAATAAAAGTACAATCATTTTTTTAGCATTGACTTTGTGTCCTCCAAAATTGCTAAACTCACTTCTAGTAGCTTATATAGTCCTTTGGATTTTCTTCATAGAAAACTATGTTATCTGTGAATAGACACAGATTTATTTCACTCTTTTACAGTCTGGATGCCTTTTATTTCTTTTTCTTGTCCTATTTCATTTTGTGGGACCTCCAGTATAAAGATGAAGAGAAGGGATAAACATGGGTATTTTTGTCTTGAATTGTTTCCAATCTTAAGGGAAAAGCATTCAGTTTTTCACCATTAAATATGGCATTACCTGTAGGTCCAATTCACCTGTGTTGTCAGTTATTTGTGTAGAGTTGTTCATAGTATTCTTTTATTATCCTTTTGATGTCTGACAGGGGGTATGGTCTACAGGTGTTATAGTCCCTGCTTTATTCCTGATATTGGTAATTTGTATATTCTCTCTCTTTTTGTCATTTTCTTGCTAGAAGATTATCAATTTTATTAGTCTTTTGAAAGAACCAACTTTTTGTTTCATTAATTTTCTCTGTTGCTTTTCTGTTTTCAATTTCTGCTCTTATCCATATTATTTCCTTCCTCTGATTTGTGTTTATTTTGTTATTTTTCTAGGTTCTTGTGGTAGGAAATTAGATTACTGATTTGAGACTTTTACTCTTTTCTAATGTGAGCATCAGTGCTATAAGTTTTCCTCTTAATACTGCTTTATTTCTGTCTTATAAGTTTTTATGTCATTTATTTATAAATAAATACTATAAATATCTAGTTATATATAAACATATTTATATAACATATATTATAAATTATATATAAATATATTTATATATTATAAATAAAAATACATTTATGTTATAAAGAAATATGTATATGATGTTATATTTTCATTTTCACTTAGGTCAATTTTTTTATTTTGAGACTTATTCTGTGACCTATGAATTATTAAGAAGTGCATTGTTTAATTTCCAAGTATATGGCAATTTTCCTATGAATTAGTTACAAGTGTGTCATTTAATTTTCAAGTATTTGGCAATTTTCCAGTTTTCCTTCTTTCTTTCTTTCTTTTTTTTAAAGATTTTATTTATTTATTTGACAGACAGAGATCACAAGTAGACAGAGAGGCAGGCAGGGGAGTGAAGCAGGCTCCCCCCTGTGCAGGGAGCCCAATGCAGGGCTCAATCCCAGGACCCTAAGATCATGACCTGAGCCGAAGGCAGAGGCTTTAACCCACTGCTCCACCTAGGCGCCCCTCCAGTTCTATTTCTAGTATTGATTTTGATTCTATTATGGTCAGATAACACATTCTGTATGATTTAAATTTTTAAAAATTTGTTGAGGTCTGTTTCGTGACCAAGGATATGGTCTATCTTGGTGTATGTTCCAGGGATATTTGAAAAGAATGTGGATCCTGCTATTATTGGGCAGAGTGTTCCATAAATGTCAATGAGATTCTGTTGACTGATGGTGGTGTTGAATTCTGTATCCTATTGATTTTCCATCCGGTTGGTCTATCAGTTGTCAAAAAAGGAATGTTGACATCACCAACTATAATTATAGATTAAAAATAATAGATATTTGATATTTTTTCTTTCAGTTATTGCTTCACATATCTGCAGCTCTTTAGTTCATACATACATATTTAATAATTGCTCTTTTTGGTGGATTGTCCCTTTTATTATTATATAATGCCTCTCTCTTTCTGGTTGTCATCTTTGCTCTCAGCTATACTTTATCTGAGATTAATATAGCACCGCTTGCCTTCTTTTGATCAATTCTTGAGTGATGTGGGTTTTTTTCCCTATCCTTTCCTTCCAACTACATATGTCATTATATTTGAAATGAGTTGCTTGTAGACAGAATATAGTTGGGTCATGTTTTTAAGTCCACTCTGTCAACTCTGCCTTTTAATTGGTGTATTTAGACCATTTACATTTAATACAATTACTTATATATCAGTGCTTACGTCTGTCATTTTGGTTTTTTTTCTTTTCTGTTTTGCCTGGATTTTTTTATTATTTTTTTTCTCCCTTTCTTTTCCCTGCCTTCCTGTGGGCTACTTCAACATTTTGATTAATCTATAGTATTTTAAAAAAAAGATTTTATTTATTCATTTGAGAGAGAGCGAGAGAGCACCATGCGGGGGAGCAGCAGAGGGAGAAGAAACATCTTGCCTGCTGAGCAGGGAGCCAGACACAGGGCTCATGACCTGAGCCAAAGGCAGAGGCTTACCTGACTGAGCCATCCAGACACCCCTAATCTATAGTGTTTTTGAGAGTGTCTCTTTGTGTAGCATTTTTTAGTGGTCACTTTAGGTAATACATTAAACATATATAATTTTTAAGTCTACTGATATTGCCATTTTCCCAGTTAGAGTGAAATGTAGAAACCTTATCTTCCTTTGTCTCTTTATCTTCTTCCATTTATAATATAGTTGTCTTAAATATTTCCTTTACATAATTTATAACCATACCAGACAGTGTTAATAAGTTTTGCTTCAACTGTCAAACATAACTTAGAAAACTCAAGAACAGAAGAAAATAGGTATTTACTCATCTTTTTATTTTTCTGTTTTTCTTTCTGATGTTTCAAACTGCTTTCTTTTTACCATTTCCCTCTGTTTAGAGAACTGCTGGCCATTCTTTTAGGATACACCTCCTGACAACAAATTCTTAGTGTTTTTTTTTTTTTTTCATCTGAGAAGGGCTTGATTATCCCTTCATGCATGAAGAATTTTTCTTGTTGGATATAAAATTCTGTCTTGACAGTTCTTTTCTTTCATTTCTTTCCTTTCTTGAAAATGTGCCATTTATTTCTGGTCCTTAGTTCCTGATGATAAATCTACTGTCATTCAAATTGTTTTTCCCCTATAGGTAAGGTCATTTTTCTTTCTCTGCTTTCAAGATTTTTCTGCTTTTGGTTTTCAGAAGTCTGACTATGATGTGTCTTGGTATGAATTTGTTTGGGTTTATCCTGTTTGGAGTTTGTTCATCTTCTTGAATTTAGAGGTTTATTCATTCTGCTAAATTTGGAACATTTTCAGCCATTACTTCTTCAAGTATTTTTTCAGTCCTGTCCTCATTTTCTGCTGTTTCCGGGACTCCAATGACATGAATGATGAATATTAGGTCTTTCATTATAGTTCTGCAGTTCCCTGAGGCTTCATTCATTCTTCTTCTTTCTTTCTTTAATTCTGTTTTTTTTTTTTTATGTTGTTCAGATTAGGTCATTTCTATTTCTCTATCCTTGAATCTACAGATTCTTCCCTCTGTTCTCTCCATTCTGTTCTCAAGTTTACCCACTGAGATTTTAAAATTTGGTTATTGAATTTTTCTGTTCTAAAGTTTTCTTTTGGTTTTTAAAAATATTTTCTTTCTTCAACTTCTTCTTCTTCCTCTTCTTCTTCTTCTTCTTCTTCTTCTCCTTTTTCTTACCCCTCTCCCCTTCTATTTCTTCTTCTTTTTCCTCTTCTTCTTCTTTTTGTTCTCCTCCCCACCTCCTCCTTCCTTCTTTTTCTTCTTTTTCTCCTCCTCCACCTCCTCCTCCCTCTTCTTTTTTTTTTCCCCTGAAGATTTCTTAATATGCCTCCATTCAGTAGAGATGCAAGTCTCAGCTCCCTACTCAACCTTCTACTATTATACCACCCTGCTTTGGGGTGGGGATTAGATGTCTTGTTACATCCTCATAATGGTGGAAATCTAGACTCTTTATTTGGCTCTTGCTGTTGTGTATATAAGTGTGTGTTCCTTAGGTTGTGGGGGGAATGGTACCACAGTGTTGTTTTTGTGTTTGTTTGTTTGTTTGTTTTCCCAATGGTGTTTGCTGAAGTAGAGCAGTCATTGTCTAAAAGTTTTCTGTTTGGATAGACTTCCCGAGCCTTTGGCTGAGAGAGTAGTCTTTGGCTGGGGCTTTTGTGGTCTGTGACTATTGGTGTTGCCAGGTAGCTGGCTTCTTCACTAACAAGTCTGGAATATATGAGGCAAAAAGAAAACTCAGGGAACTCAATGTCATGTCATTCCTTGGTTTCCAAGGTCCCTAGATGGTTTGCCTTCTTCTCTCTACCTTTTAGAGTCTTACGTTTAGGGCATTTATTTACCATCTCTTTCTTCAACTGTGTCCTCTATTGTGAAGTTTACCTTTGAGGCGTGAACCACCCTGCAGGGATGTGGAATGGTGCATAAGAAGCATCTACTATATTACCATGCAGTGAGTATGGAATCTAGTGCACTGACAACTAGTCCTATAATCTTTGCCCTGTAGCATATTTTGACCTATGGTATACCCCTGACCATTATGCCTCGGTTGCTCCTAACCTGATTCAAACTCTGCTATACTTTTAGTCAATCAAACTTCCTCCAGCATTGACTCCCATGAGATACAGACCACTTTCTGATGGGGGGGGCGTGGGGGTAGGAAGGGCTGGATTCTATTCTCAGATGCCATCTCTAGCAGGTTGAATAGTGGCCCCAAATGCAATATGTCCAAGTCCTAACACCCAGAATCTAAGAAGGTGGCCTTATTTGGAAGAAAGGTCTTTGCAGATGCAATTAGGGACACAAAAATAAAGTCATCTAAGATTTAGGGGGCCTCTCAAATCCAATGACTAATGTCATCATGAAAGAAAGGAGAGGGAGATTTGAGACACATGAACACAGGAAAGAAGACCACCTAAAAATGAAATTAGAGACTGGAGTTGTACTGCTAGAAGTCAAGAACTCCTGGAACTTCCATGAAGCTGGATGAAGCAAGGAAGGACTCTCCCCTAGAGCCTTCAGAGGGAGCATGGCCCTGCCAACACCTTGATTTCAGACCTCTAGTCACCAGATTTTGAGAGAATAAATTTCTATTGTTTTAGGCCAGATAGTTTGTAGAAATTTGTTACAGCAACCATAGGAAACCATACATCTAGCACAGATGGACATTTCTGCTTTGAGAGGACCAAGCTCTGCAAAGAAGGAGCAGCTGCCCCATTGCTGTGTCACCTCTGGTTGCTGGAAAGTGGCTATTCCACAGTGTGTTGTCTTCATGGACCTCAGCCCTGATATGTCTGAACTTGGCCACACCTGCAGTGTTGGTACCTGCTCAATATGGCCTTGACCTGCATGGTGCCTACACTCAGGCTAGTCCTAGAGCAGCTTGCATGCCCCCACCCTGTTCTGGTAGAAAACACAAGATACAGCTTCTTATCTGGCACCCCTTGGGTCTTTCCTACGAGGGCCCTTTGGGGTGACATGGATCAGTTAGTCAGCCTGTGTTACCTAGAAACAATAGACACCAACTTTAGCTAATTTAAACAAAAAAGGAATTTATTGCAAGGATATAGGAAAAGCTGAATAATCCAGGCTGGTAACAGGCTCCCAGCGCAGAGAGCCTGGTTAGTAGCCAGAACCAAAGGGCAGTTGGTTTACGTGGCTGCCAGTAAAGAGGTCTTAGGTTATATCAGTCAAGTTGAAATTCAACCAGTGAAGCTCCGACTGGGGCAGAGGATGCTTAGGGACAAGCGGGTGGGGGTGGAATGGGGAAGTGTGGCAGTGGTACCAAGGCATCATGGAATGGGGAGTGTGAAGTTCTGGTGCCACAAAGGGGACAGGATGCCGGACAGATAGAAACCCCAGCTGCCTAGGCAAGGGTCAAGAGTGGGCCCACTCTTCCTCTTCTCCCCCTGAGTCCCCACCCTCAATCTCTACTTCTTCCTGCCTGAGTTCCCCAGAAGGAGTAGCGAGAAACCACAGATGGTTTTTTCTAACTTTAGAGTGTACCTCGAGTCAGCGATGAGCGATCATTAGACTGGGATTGTTTTATTTAAGCGCTTCACTTAATCAATTTACAATCGCCTATGCTGTCTCCAAGTATTGATTGTGGAGTCCTGCGTCTTGGAAGTCTTAAAGTACCTTCCCGGGACGTCCTCCGGCCCCGTGATTCTCACAGGCGTGTGAATGCCCTGGGCTGAAGCCGACCTTTCCATGTGGTTGCTTGGGATACTTCTTCATCTTAATTGTTTCTGAAGACAGGACAGAACAGCAGCTCCGTCTATCGCTGATCTGAATCTAAGCGGGAAGGAGCTGCCTGGTTAATGGGGCATACGGCCGTTCCCAGGTGGGAAGGATGGGGTTGACTGCTCCAGACGCCCTCTCAGAGAAGACACTGTTACAGCCTAGAGATTGACCGTGAACCTTTGTGAGGATGATAATTGAAGTGAGGTGACCCTGGACAGACACCAAGCCATCCTATCCACCCATAATCATCATGGCAAGCAACAGGGGCTCAGGACTGGCCTGGGGCCCCGCGAAGCAGAAGGGCCTTAAGAAGGGTGGAAGCAGTGTGGAAAGGGGAGGAGGGACTGGTCCAAAGGAAGGAGGCAAATTGCAGTGTTTTCAACTTGACCGCACATTAAAAAAGATTCAAGCCTCCTTCTTGCCCCAGACAGATTGCGTCAGAACCTCCATGGTGGTGGTTATGGGTGTCTCTGGGCATCTGTATTTTTTAAGTGCCCAGGCGACATCTTATTGCACACCGATGGTTAAGAATCGCCGAGGTAAAGCAGGGTCCTTGATCTGGGTTCTGTGGTGAGCTTTGGGGGCATCTGTGATGTCCTGCCAAATTGCATGCAATATATTTTTTTGAGATTTTATTTATTATTTGTCAGAGATAGAGAGCAAATGCAGGTAGAGTGGCAGGCAGAGGCAGAGAGAGAAGCAGTCTCCCCACCGCGCAAGGAGCCCAATTTGGGACTCGATCCCAGGACCCTGAGATCATGACCCAAGCCAAAGGCAGTGGCTTAACTGACTGAGCCACCCAGGCATCCCTGCATGCAATATTAAGAGTAGATGTGCTTTTCTAGGGAAAGGAATCCATGGCTTTCATCAGGTTTGCAAAGTGGTCTCCAAGGGACCACAAAGTGTTGAAATAAAGGGATAGCTGGCCTGCACCAGGGAAGAGGAAGGGGATTCAAGCAACGGTGATTCTGATGCCAGCGGTGCCTTGAAGCAATCTGGTCACCACCCTGCAAAGCTGCCCTCCTCGCTTAGCTCACAGCCGGGCGGCCAGCCACCACAGCCGGCTGCATAAAGCCAGCTGCAGAAAGAGAACAAGATTTGGCGATGGATGTAAAGTAACCAGGGATTTCCCTCAGGCTCATCTCACCCAAAATTAGGGCAGCGGGAACCAGTTCCAAATCCTGGAAGACAGTGGTTCTCAAAGTGTGTCCCCTAGACCCACAGCTTCAACATCCCCCGGGAGCTTACTAGAAATGCCCATTATCAGGCTCCAACCCAGACCTTCTGAATCCGAAACTCTGGTGGGGCCTCCACTGAGTCTGAACTAAAGTCCTCGACTCCCGTGCACCCCAAGGTGAGACTGCTGCCATCAGGGAGAGAGGGTGTGGGCACTGTAATTGATGCGTTCTGGGCTCGCCCAGCGCCCGGTGAGGCTGGCCCCGCAGCCTGAGAGCCGTCAGAGCCCGCAGCCGAGGCTGGGAGGTGGAGGGCTTCCGGGGCCCGCAGCCAGGCCAGAGGAAGGGCTGGGCCGTCACTTGCTGAATCAGAGAACACAGACGCTGGGACTGGGATGGCTCTTACGGCCTGTTTCCGACATGACGAGGCTCTGTGCGCTGGTGCTAGCAGTCAGCTAAGAGGGTCCCTTTGACGTGCGGAGAAGACGCAGTGAGCTTTAAGTCACGCAGGGAACACGTGAAGGCAAGAAGGAGGCAACTACCTCCCTCGGGGTAGAGCCTCTCCTGCCCTCAGCACGGGGCCTCCGGCGGCTGCCCCCAGCCCGACTTAGAGCGAAGATCCCAACAGGAGGGGGACATGTGTCTGGGGAGTCCGAAGGCCAGCGGGAAGGCTTGCGGCAGGAGTGATCTGAGGGGGTCTCGTGGAGGAGTGAGCCCCATGCGGGGTTTGAAGAGCAGGTGGTTTGTCCAGAGGGACACAGCCTGGGTGGGAAGGCTGCCCGCACAGCCTCCCGCATGGCACTCAGTCAGAGAGTGGGCACTCCCCGCGGGTTGGAGCAGGTCGGTGGTGGGACCTGAAGGGGGGTGACCCTGGCCAGGCGTGGACTGGATGGAGCTGTGGCTGGGGAAGGAGGCGGGCCCTGCCTGGAGTCACGGGTGGAGGAGGGGAGCAGCCCAATCCCATGCTGGGTTGGGAAGCGCCAGGTGGTGGCATCAAAGGGAGACACAGCGGGGAGGTTATTCCACATCCCAAGGGATTAAGGTGTAGGCAGGTAAGTGAGAAAAGCTCATGTTTGAGCTAACGGCCTGCTTGTTGTTGGAAGGCTGTCCACCAAAGTGCTGCCTGCCTCACCAGGAGCCGTCCCCAGAGCTCTCTGTCTCCTTCCTTGCCTAGGCCTAGCGCCCATAAATAGTAAGAGTGGGAATGAACCCCAGGCTTGTGCAAAGAAATGTGGCTAGTGACCAGAACAAAGGAGGGGGGCCGTTTACACATTCCTCAGCGGGGGACTGATGAAATAAACCACCGCAGAACCTAGTTATGCAATGGCATGTGAGACAGCTAGGGAATGAGAGAGGGAGACAGAGAAACAATGAGGCAGATCTGCAGGCACGGACACGGCGGGGTTGCCTGGCATTTTGTAAAGGGAGAGAAGCAAGTTGCCCATCAACACATGTAGCATGACGCCATCTGTGTACATGAGAGGAACTTCAAATGACATATGGGTCTGCAAATACATTTTTACAAAGGTCTAAAAGAAAAAAAAATAAGAAGGTCTAGAAAGAGGCACCACAAACGAGTGACGGTGTGGCCCCACAGGGAGGGAAGGGTCGTTCCGGCGTGGCTCGTGGAGGGCCCTCGCATGCGGGCGTGCTGGCACACGGGCGTGACCAGGAGTGGAGTGAGGGGAGAGTCATCCCCATGCAGGGATTCTCAAGCCCCAGTGTGCACCAGGGTCAGACAGGGGCTGGCTGACAGGCAGGTTTCTCGGCCCTGTCCCACCACAATGTTGTGGGATGTCAGTGGGAGGCCCAGGCTTCTGCACGTGAAGAGCTGCCCACGACACTTGACACCCGTGGTCCCTCCTGTGGTGACTTCATCAGCCTGCCTTCCCCACCTTAGCTCCGCAGCCAGGAGCTGGGGTAGCCACAGGCCTTGCAGGGTGACCGGGCAGGGCGGCTTCTCCTCCAGAGGAGGGAGGGGCAGGGGCACAGTGGGGGGCAGCCCTTTGGCTCTTCCGTGGGATTCCCACCATTCCTAACAACCGCCTCTCACTCGCTCACTCACTCGTGAAGCCTGATGCCACTGCCTCCTCCAGGACCTTCACATACTGAGGGGCAAAGGTAACCATGCGGACGACCCTGGGCCATTTTTAAAAGAGATCAGAGCCCCCCAAATCATCCTTCCCAAATTCATTTGGAATTCAAAGCGAGTAGGGAAAATGGGCATTAATTAAATATTTAATTGATGTCCATTAAGGCTGGAATATTGGTTTTAGTTCAGATTTATGACACAGTTGTATTTTTTATAGCTGCGCATATATTGCATATAGGCCATTGGTTCCTTTCATGTAGTAAAGTGTTCAGTATATTTATGCCCATTTTATAGGACTTGGAGCAGAGCTGGAATATCGTAAGTGATTATGGAGACATACAGTATTTGCTTTTATGACGTTGTTGGTGATATAAATTTGCTGTTAAGTCACCACTGATCAGACCAGTAACCACCAATTACAACCATGGGCCTCTGGGACAACGTGGGCTGCTTTACAACAATTCATTTTATTATGCAGTTTTCAGGTACCTATTGAGGCAAAATGGAGTCTTGCTTGTACATTTATGAGTTGGGGCGGGTGTTGAATGTCCCCTCACTGTGTGTGGCTGAGTCCAGGGAAAAAACCTCCATGACTTAAAGCATGCGTTTGGAGTATGACTGTGGGCCGGAGGGGGCGTGAGTTGACAGATGGCTGCAGGCCAGACCAGGACCCCAGGCTCCTCTGGGTCCTGGTTCAGCCTCCAGAAGCCCTTGACCTGACTCCTTCCACCAGGGATGAGGAGCTTGAGAATTTCTGGTCTGCAATCAACAACACTGGTGGTCATGTCATTTTGGGTCCAGGGGTGAAAACTAGGCCAGAACTGGCTTTTTTCCCAGGGTAACCCTTGTTTCTAGGAAATCAGCTTTGGATGACTGTAGATTTCCAGAATGACGAAGTAGAACCCACTCTTTTAACCAAGAATAGAGCTGGGAGAGAGTTTCGGAAACTGAGGTCCGGCATCCTTCCTTGAAGTTTAAAAAATGATCACAACAACAGAGCAACAAACAAACTGACTTTTCCGGAAACACAGTGTGCGCCGGGCCCACGGGGAGGGCGGTCCAGGTGTTGCTTCATTTGACACTCAGGACAGCCCCGTGATGGAGGGGCTGTTATCACCCCCATCTACCGATGAGGAAAGTGAGGCTGGCCAAGTTGAGGGACTCTTCCACGGTCATCCAGCCAGAAAGTGGCTTGAACGAGGCCTTGAACCAGGTCTCCCTGGTTCAAGGTCTCATTTCCTGACGGACCCTCTGCTCGGGGAACCTCCCTCTTGCGGAAGCTTCGATTCTCAGGGTCCAAACCCAGGAAGGTGAGGAAGAGCAGAGGCATAGGGGTGGTCCCAAGAGAAAGTTCTTATTTACACCCTACTTTTGCCATTTTTGCTCTCTCCCCTGGGTCAGATCTGCTCCCTGGCTCTCATGTCCAGGAACTGTTCTCCCACCACCACAGACTTCTTAGCAGGGAGTTTGCATGGCTACAAAGTAACTTGTTCTCACTATTTCGACACCGCTTCCAGATAAGCCACACTTGGGGCCTACGACTTTGTGCAGACCTTCTTCACTCACCACCAAGCCTGACCGCCCCTCCCAACGGAAACACCCTTCTCAAACCTGCAAGCATCAGTCCCAGTAAATGGAGGTTCAGAAAAGCCCAGAAGCCTGCCGATGGGCACACAGCTGAGGCCAGGCTAAGACCCAGCTCTCTGGTGACAAATCCCCATCTCTCCCCACCAATGATCATGTTCCCCTGAGTCCACCTGAAGCCTCGGCTTGAGGGGTTCTCAACCTTACGCACGTTACGGTGTTTTGGGGGAAGCCCCGAATGGCTCACCATCCCTGCTGCCCGCCATGTAATGCATTCCTGGACTTTGTTTTTACTTGGTTGGCAGAAGGTCAGCATTGCAAGGGGTTGGGGTGGAAGGAGGGTTGTCTACGAAGCAGCAGCGCGAGTTTTGGGGGTGAAGGAACTGTCCTATACCCTGACTGCTGTGGTGGGTTTGTGAACCTATGCACGTGTTCCCGTAAGCCCCAAATAAAATCAAAATGGAAAAGTGAAGGATCTCCCTCTGCTGGGCCATGTCTAGCTCTGACGGTCCCAGGAAGACAGACGACACGTGCAGGAGGGCGGTTCTGGGGCCGAACCCACGGACCCTGCCTTTAGCTCTCCGGACTTCAGTCCCACAGCAGGTCTATCCACCAGGGCCACTTGCCTCAGCTCTTGAAGGAGTGTCCACACTGCCAACCGTCTGCCCCCCTTACCCCATGGTGTTGGGCTGGTGGGGGCAGCAGGCTCCAGGGCTTTCTCTGGAATCTTTTGGGACTGCCTGAGGGACTCCAAAGCCCTTTTCCCTCTGGATGCTGGGGAGCAGTGGATGGCTGTGGGGGCCATGTGAGGTCTGTGTGGATATTCCTTTGAGTTATGCTCTACTTCCTAGGGTCCCAGAGAAAGAAAGCCCACCCCTCACTCCCATCCCCCAAATCACACACATGCCCAGAGAGGACAACGTGCAGTCACTCCACTTGCTCCTGGGGAAAGCCCCCCCAGAGAGGAATGAGCCGAAATTGGCCAACCGAGCGAGGGTCCCAGAGCACATGGGCACGGGTGACCCGAGGACCCAGGGAAGAGACCCGGGGCAGTGACACGGATGTTAGCACTACCCACCAGCCCCATGTGGCTTTGGCACCTCGAGGAGCTGGAGTCTGCGGATGGCCTGGGCCCCGCGGGGCCACACCAGGAGGCATGGGGAGGAAAGGCCAGCGTGGTGACTTGACCCAGTTGTGGTTCCACAAGGGAAGTTCTCTGAGTGGCAGCTCATGGCATGAGCGACAGGCACAGGCCTTGGCACGGAGCCGGGCCATCCCCGGCGGGACTGGGCTGCTAGCCTCGGCTGCCAGTACTTTTCCTCGCTTACTCATCAGACTCAAAAACAACCCCACCCACTTGTGGCGAGCGCTGCCCTGCATTTTTCACCTTTGGGCTATCATTCTCAAGAAGAAATACCAGCCTAGGAGGAAAGTTTTGGCCAAGTTCAAAGCGAAGGGTTTGGGGAATGGAAAGTCCTTTGAAACCTTGCTTGGATGCTGACTGTCTGACCTAGATTTTCCCTTTTCAAAAGTATGCTTGGAGCTCAAAGGGCCGGGTGTCATGTAGATATGGGTGTGACAGAGTTTCGGGGAAAACATACCAACCCAGGCTCAGCAGGGCTCGCTCAGAGAAACCTCAAGCCTGAGTGGGCCAGCCAGACTCCCAAGGGCAGCCTGGCTGCAGGCACTTCCCATGGGGGCCTGCAGGGCTGCCGGCAGTGGTAGAGGCCCATATGTCATCCCTGTCCGTGTCTTCTTGGAGGGCCAGCTTTGGTCTGAACATGGGGCTCCTCTCCTTTTCACCATTTCCTAGGGGTCTTGGACCCCAGATGAGGATGATGAGGCCCAGGAGGGGATCCCAGGCAATACGGCTGTGGGGGTGGGGAAAGGAGTCTCTGACGATAGAGGAGAATCCAATTCTGCTGAAAGTGGTGTAGACAGGCACCTCAGTATCTGCGCACCTGGGAGCAAGGGATTGGTGAGGGCTGCCAATTCAATCACTGCTTGTCCTGGGCGGGGCAAGAGGGGGCGCAGGCTGCGGCGGTGGTGGGAGATCCGGCTGCCCCATGACATAGTAAAGGCCGAGAGCCCATAGCACACAGTGTGGCTGCTCCACTGGGTCACGTTTCTGTACAGGTCTACACAGGCAGTTGCTTCCCAGACTTGGTGCTCCAAGGTGAAGGAGCCAGTTCAAAGGGATCAATGCAAAATTTGACACATGGCTCTGGTGCATTGCCAATATCTCTAGCATGAGAATAGGAGTTCTTACCCTTCTTCCAGTGGTGAGCGGGTTTGACCCAGCAAGGACAGTGGTTGGTGGAAGCAGAAGCAGGGCCCCCTGGGGGTAGGAGGGGGGTTGCTCACTTCTTACCCATACCTGCATGGAGGAGGTATGGGTTTCCCCAGGTCTGTTCCGGCTCCCCCCAGGGGAAGAAGCGTGGACACCCAAAGGGATGAGGCCACAGGCCAGCCTTTGTCCACTTTCCTGTCTCTGGAGGGGGCTTGTCCAGCCCTGAGTTACTGAGACACCCACTGCTGCCATCCTGAGCTTGGGTCTCACTCCAAATCCTGATACTGGACCCTGGGACTTCCCTGGATCCCTAAGCATCACATCAGAGCAAGCTTTAGCTGAGTTTTCACACTGCCGCCCATCCCTGACCTCCTGAATTCCCCCCCCCCCACCAGGCCCCATGGCTACCGAATAGTGACTCAGCCAACCCCATTCTCTGCATTCAGCTCTGTGGTGCCCCAGCTGGGCCAGTGGGGAGAGCGGAACAGGACAAGAAGGCAAGAGGAGGAGAGAACTCTTTCTTGCTCTTTCCGGATTTGCTTCTTGTTCCCGTCAGCCTCACCCTAACGAAGGTCCTGCGTCCTGGCAGCAGAAGTTCCTTCTGACAGGCTTCTAGAATCAGCCTCCCTGCACCCTGCTCAGATACACCAGCTGGGCAGCAGATGCCCGGCTCCCCGCTCCTCCCGCCGCAGCCCTGCTTACAAGCAACTTCACTCTGGAGCCCATGGTTGTCCCTCGGCTCCTGCCCTGGGGCCAGCGGCTCCCATCCATGGCTTGAACCAATTCTCTAGATTAAATTCTCTCTGCTAAAAGAACTGCTGTGGTTTCTGTTTCCCCCACCAGAGACTTGACTGATGCAGACCCCACAGCTACCAGATAGCACGAGGAAGCTGTAATTCAGCATCTGTTTTTCATCCATCAAAGGCGTGGGTGGCTGCCCACTTAGCCAGTTACCACACTGCAATGGGGCCATTCCAGCCTGGAGCAAAAAACCTGATGCCCTGATCAGCCCGCGTAACTTGATTGTGAGCAGAAACAGGGTTTCCCTTCTGCCACTGGGAGTAGTGAGCCCTCCTTGCAGGGTTCCTTGAGGTCCTTGGGGAGGGCGTTGTAGGGAGAAGCCCACGATGGGAACATGGGTCTGGTGTTGGGTCTCCTTATGCTGTCAACCTCTCTGCTCCTTAGATGGCTGTTTTACCCCACCTCCATGGCCCCCTCGCAGGCTGCCAGGCTCCTCCCTCCTCCTAGTCTGTCATTAGGGGTGGTCCCCTCGGGATGGGGGTGAGGTGTTCCCACAGACCCAGCCTGGGGTGAGAGGGAGTCCAGCACACAGAGCAGCCCTGGTTGAGTCTCCCCTGCGTGGTGGAGCTGGAACAGACCTTGAAGAGCCGTGACTCCCGCTCCGCCATTTTACTGATGGAGAAACTGAGACCCAGTGAGGCTTGGCTGCTTGTCCAAGGTCGCACAGCTTGTTAGAGGCAAGTTTTTGGCTAAGCCAATTCCTCTGCTTCTGGAGAGGTCTGAAAACTCTTCTCCTGAAATTTCCCCTGAAATTACTCAAGTCTACAAGCCTCTATAGGCCAGCTGTGGTCAGCTTGTTTCTGCCCAGTATCCTTCTCTGGACTTCCTTAGAAGTTGGTGTTTTCTGTCTAGTTCTTTGCTTCCTCTAACTGAGTTTCCTCTGAGCTCCCCGGTCCCCTCAAGCTCTTCCATATTTTCTGCTTGTTGTCCAGCTGCCCTGATTCTTTGCTGGTCCTAACTGTCCTCTCCCACCCAGCGCCAGAGCCTTTCTGCCCCTCTTAGCCAGGCTGAGGGCTCTTGTTTTCCAATAGCAGTGACTCTTAGCAATTAGTCCTGGCTGTTGGATTAGGTAAACAGTGGCTCAAGGAGGAATATGGCCCTGTAATCACAGGCCAGTCCCTGCCCCACTGTCCCATGGGCATTCACGTAGCTGTCTTTCATTGAAATATTGTTCTTCTCCAATTGCAGTCTTGTAGGTACCATTCTTCTGAGGGCTCTTGGGAAAACGGGACATAACCCTTCATGGTACGGAAGAAATCATTCTGTTAATCACCCTGGGGCAATCCCCAAGGCATCGTGCTCTGGCAAGCTTGCCAGTGCAGCAGACAAGAAAGCCATCTTTTCCCTCTGAGGAGTGAAGCAGAAACAGTTTATAGAAATCATATCTAAAGCCTTTACCCCCAGGCTTAGCATAATAGAGCCTTAACTTACGTTTGTGCTAAAAGACTGTTTACTCTGGTTCAGGGCTCTCAAGTCTGATGTAAATCCAAATCACCCAGGGAAGCTGTTTAAAAATAAGTTCCTCCCCATCCCCCCCACCCCACCCCCAGCTTTAAAACAATCCCTGGGAAAGGGGTGGAGGGTGAGGATGCTCTAAGGATCCCCACACTTTAAACACTCTCTACGTGATTCTGATGGTCGGCTAAATTGAGAAGCACTACCTAGGCAGGTAACAGAGGCTGTGGTGAGGCTGTTAGGACACACCAGTAGGAAAAAGGATGCGGAGAAGTGTCCCAAGAGCATGGACAATGAGGTTATGCAGGTAAGCCCTTTTAGCCTGGACATTTATTCTAGAACAGGTTGTATGGAGACAGTCTAGGCTCGGCTGTATGTATGGCAGTTCTTCTTGGTCAGGAGTATCTTCTTCACGGGGCCATTGTCTCTGGCACACAGACTGGGAAACCAATATTGGATGTGTGTTCACTCTGTCTCTCCTGGGATGGACCAGTAGCCATGTTCCCGCTGGGTGACCCGCCCCCACTCTGGCTTGTTTTAACCAGGGGGTTAAAATCAATCTTATTTTCTCTTCCAAAAAAATAAGAATCAGAACGGAGAAAATAGAGCCAGTCTAGCCCAGTATCTATTTAGACCTATAAAGTGAATGCTCGTGAGCATCAGAGTGCATTTTCTGCCGGTGGATGGAAGAACAGAGACAATTGCCTACAGATGGAATAAGGAGACACCAGAGAGGAGCAGGGATGGGAGATGGCAAAGTGTGCTGCTGACCTCACCACTCCCAGGTTACCATCCTACTGAGGTGTGGCACACTCAGGCTCTTGGATTCGTTAGACATCATCATGTCCTTGTAATGCGACACTCCCCATTTTTTTTTTTAAACATAAGCCCATGCCCATTTTCTGTTGCTGGTGACCACTGAGTCCTAACTCAAGAATGGGGAGTTAGGGTCACCAGTCCAGGGATTGATAGGTTGCTAAAGCAGCCCAGGCATGGCATGAAAGCTGACAAACGTCATAATGTCATGCATTTGTTATTGAGACCTGCTTTATGTCAGATACAAACAAGGTAAGTATTGAATATTCAACAACATTAAAAATTTTTCCAACCCCAAAAGGCACATGTTGTTATCTAATTTTACAGAAAAGAGAGTTGAAGCTCAAGGAGAAGAGGTAACTTTCTCAACTCACCTAGGGGGTGGTAGAACTGTGATCCAAACCCACATCGGACATGAAAATCTAGCTTCTTTCAGCTACCCTGATTTTGCATGCTGTGTGAGTCTGCAGAGGCTACAGACACTGGCAAGCTGTTCATATTAGGTGTAGCTGGTATCTGGAGGGTAAAAGCCAGGAAGGCAAAGACTATAGCCCAGCTCATGGCCCGCCCATGGCCTGATGGTCCAGTAGGTCAGTTTCATGCAGAGACTGTCCAGGACCCTGGAGAGCTCCCAAGGAGTAAGGAAGACCAAACCCTTCTGCTTCGCCGCTCAGCCCCTTCCCTGCACCTTTGGAAGCTGAAGGCTGTTCACTGGCATGCAGGGAGGCTTTCTTCCCTGAGACCCCAGGGATTATCTTGGGTCATCCTCTGTACCCTCCTTCCCCACCTTAAGTTTTAATCTGCGTCAGCTTTTGGGAGAAAATGCTGACTTTGGGTGCTCATGCCTCCGTGTCCAAGAAGTTGAAAACAACTTAAAAAAAAATCTCTTTTAGGCTAACCCACCTTTTCATAGATGAAGTGATTGACAAATGTGATCTGTTAATCATCCAAGCTTCCTTTGGCAATGTAAAACCAAACTGGCTGCTTTGCATAATAAAAGGTTAAAATTATGAGCCATACAGAGAACAAATAAAGCTTGATCATTCAGGCTCGAAATCTGTGACTGAACATCCTTGCACTTGCTTTTCGCATTTGCTCCATTGTCACATGTCTGCCCTCAACCAAGGCTGTTTATTTTTAATCTACGTCTCCCCAAAATAGATATTAATAATTTTCCTACAGCTTCTCCAGCAGCACCCTCTGCATCGACCAGGAGCAACAATATTTCTTCGATCCCAGGCATTGGGGGTTTTCTTTGACACTGTAAATGGATACTTTGCTTGGTATTTAAGTTGGCTTTTTGTGGGAAGCACTGGCCGGTTCAAACTTCCTTAATACGTTCTTCATGACTGCATTTGCGATGACGTTAATGAAATCATTCTGAATATCAGTGGGCAGATAATGAGCCCAGAGGCAGTGACAAGGGTGAGGGCCCAGATGGATGGAGGGAGGGTTAGTGGGGTAAGGGAAGAGAAGTGGGAGACTTATTGGTTCCTAAAGGAAGGTGGAAATAGATTTTAAGCCCCCAGGGTCTGACTTCCGTCTTCTTCCCCTATTTGGAGAGATTGTGGTGGGGAGGATCTAGGAGTCTGGTAGTTCTGTCCTCAGCCTGTGGGGAATCTTACCCAGCAATCTGTTCTCCACCCGAGAAATGAGTTAGGATAATCCTTTCCCTGCTTAGAGAAAAGACCCTGGGAGTAGAGTCTCAATGCTTTCTGGAATCATTCAGCTCTCTGCCGCATTCATTGCTCTCCTTACATTCCTCCGTGCTGGCTGGTCCTCAATACCCACCACCCCTTCAACACCGTCCATCTACACGGCTAATAGCTGCTCCCTGCTCTCCTGCTCTGCTCTTCCTGTTCCAAACAGATGGTGGCCTCTGAGCTCCTATCTCTATGCAGAGCCTCTGGCCATTTCCCTGTGCCGGGGAGGGCCGGGGAGGCACTTAGGGCCTCGCCCGGGGCACCCTTGATCTCCTCCCTGAGTGTGTGGGTCTCCACCAGCTGTCTGTCCCAGGCTGAGCCAGTTGTTCAGGGAATGGAAACGGAGAGTCACAGGCCTGGACAGGGCCACTTTGGAAGGGTCTGAGGTAAGAGGCGGTGCCCTAGGCCACCACACACCCCTGGGCCGGTGATGTTGCGCGTAACCGTAGCAGTTCCCTTCACGTGGTGTATGTTGCAGGTTTGTAAATGAAGTACCATAGTTTCCTGGCCATCAGGTATCTTGTGCTAACAAAAGCAATACATTACAACAACTTTTCTTTCTTTTTTTTTTTTAAGATTTTATTTATTTATTTGATAGACAGAGATGACAAGTAGGCAGAGAGGCAGGCAGAGAGACAGGCAGAGAGACAGGAGGAAGCAGGCTCTCCATGGAGCAGAGAGCCCGATGCGGGGCTCGATCCCAGCACCCTGGGATCATGACCTGAGCCGAAGGCAGAGGCTTTAACCCACTGAGCCACCCAGGCGCCCCTACAACAACTTTTCAATAGTTGGAAACAAAATGAGCTGTAGAAGGGGAATTTCTTGATGTCTGAGCCACCCAGGCACCCCTGTAGAAGGGGAATTTCTGTTTTGTACAAAGAGGCTGTATGTACTGCTGTGGTCCTCTATTTGGAAGCCCCATATATTTTGAGGTACTTTCTGCATCTCACTTATAGTAAATCTCATTCTGTCCATGGTGTCTGGCCCAGGTACCTGGAACTAAAGTGGTTTCCAAAACTCCGAATCTAGAGGGAAAAGCGGGAGCTAGCGGTCAGGCTGCTTGGTTGACTACTTGATCCCCAGCTGATCATCTCTGGGCTGTGGTGGCTCCAAAGCCCCTTGGTCTTAACCTCTCGGGGGCCATGGGAATGGGCGGGCATGGAAATGATGCATACAGGCTTTGAAATCGGGGATGCGGTACCATTTAAGAATTCTGACCTCATAACACACGCAGGGCTAGCACCAGGCCCAGATCACTCCCCGTCCCTGTAAACAGCTACTTCATCCTTCTAGACATTCCAGAGTTGCTGGAATAACAGTCCGCTCTTCAGAAGGGCCATTCAATTGCTGTGGCTCTGCCTGGCCCCTCTGGCTCTTCCTGTGAGAAAACAAACAGGAAGGCGATGCTGGCAGTAAACAGAGTGAGACCAGGGGCCAACCAGATGGCTGGAGAGGGACGCTGGTGCAGCCAGATGTGGCCGTTACTCCGGGCAACAGATGACCTGGCTGAGTAGCCCAGCCAATGAGTCCCCCAGGGAGGTCATGGTGAGGCCAGGAGCTGTGGCTTTGCCTCAGTGAGGGCTCAGAGAGCGCCTTGCTCTTTGGCCTTAGCTCCCTAGCTGTTCGCCAGAGAGGCTGCAGGAGAGGATTTCTGTGGCCTCGCCAGCCCTAATAGGTGTGGTTCGGGGCAGCCCACTTCCTGACATGGCTTGTAGGTGCCAGGTAAGGGGAGGGCTCACATACGGATTTGTGTCCACCTTGGCCCTGCCTCTAGAGCCTGGAGCTCTCAGGCCACCCCCAGACAGTTGGTCTGGGAGAAAACGCGTTCTTCTCCCATCAGGCGTGGGGGGCGGTGGTGTGTATGCCGGAGCCCAGCTCCTCGGCCCAGCATCCCAACAGCTGGTCTCCCAGCTGGAGCTCACAAAGGTGCCAGAGCAGCAGAACCACTTTTGCAATTGATTTTAGACAGAGGCTTAGAGGTTATGTGGGTTTTTTTTTTTCCCCCTCCCACCGGAGAAGCTGTTCCCTGAAGCCAAATAGCTCAGGGGAGTACAAAGCTGATAAAAATAGATTTTAGCCAGGGCAGCAGAAATGGGAGGAGGGGACAGGGGTTCAAACCCTCTTCATCCTAAAAAATCAGCACAGGCCATGTGCTCTATCCTGGGGGAAGGGACGATTTGTTCCTGGAGGGACTCGCTTCCTGCCATTTTCTATCTTCTGAAATACCATAGGACAGCACCTGGGCCAGTGTCCTCGTTCAGGGAGGGACAGCAGAGAGAAGAAGCTTATGTCAGGAGGAAGGCTTCTATCATCTCTTAAGAGAATGGGAGCTTGGTTGTCAAGCTCATCACACCTGGCCAGGAATAATAACAGTAATCATGGCAACAGTAATAATAGCAACAGTAACTAACATTTATTGAGTGCTGGCTATGTACTGCCAATGACTAAATGTATTATTTCATTTAATCTTCATGGCAAAAGGATAAGATAGTCACTATTCGCTTCATTTCCCAGACAAGAGACTGAAACTCAAAGAGAGTAACTTGCCTGAGGCCACCCAGCTGGTCCGTAGTAGCAACGCCAGGATTCAGACTCAGGCCCACAAAGACTCAGCCACAAAGCCCACCCACGTGTTTCGCCATGGGGCGGTGCTGGGGTGGTGGGGAAGCAGATCTTCCCATAGGGCTTGTGGATCCCCAGCTGAAAGGGGTGAGAAGCTGACCAGCCTGGGGGTCTGGGGAGGAGGACGGGGTGGGGTAGGTGGGGTGGGCGGTGGTGGACAGGTGTTGGTGGTTCAAACTGACGGCCACCACTCAGGAGGATGTCCTGTAAGAAACAGTTGGGGACATGGGCCTGGCAGATGGGCCTCGGCTATTCAGAGTTTGGGAAGTTGGGAGGACCCTGGGCGGGTGGTCTGTGTTGGGTGCCTAGCGGGAATGCAAAGCAGAACTAGCAGCAGGTGGTCAGTCCTGGGGAGGGATGCCAGGAGAAAGAAACCCCACCTCATACGAGAAGGAAGCCTTCAGAAGCTTCTACAAACTCTTAGGGGTTGGTTATGCACAAGCTCCTTGGGTGGTTCTGATTCGGATGCGCTGGTTTGATATTGGAAACACTCTAGCCTGGGAAGAGTGAGAACAGGGAGGCCCCAATCTCAGAGAAAATGGACTGCAGGGCAAATAATCAAGGCTGGAAATTGAGCACCAGGACAGTGGGGGCCGGCGGCCAGGACAGAGGGGGCCAGCGGCCAGGACGGTGGGGACTGGTGGTCAGGACAGAGGGGCCGGCGGTCAAAACAGTGGGGGCCGGTGGCCAGAACAGAGGGGGCCGGCAGCCAGGACAGGACACTGGCCCTTGGGGAGGAAGCTAGAGCAAACAGTTAGGTGAGTGATGTGCTTAGATCCTGCCACGTGGGACTGGTGGGGCAAAAGTTAGGATTTGGGCTTATAGTGACGGGGATAGGAGAGATCTTATCATTCCCCAGCTTGAAACTTTACAGGAATTTTCTAGACCCATAAAATAAATGCCAGTTCCTTCCATGGCTGTCCAGACTGCGTGCTTGAGCCCTTGGCTATCTGTCAGGTTCATCTCCTCCAGTCTCCTTGTCATTATCATGTTGTATCCAGATCGCTCTTCCTTCAAGTCCCCTAACATTCTGCTCCTTCCAGCTCTGAGCCTCTGAACACACTGGTCCCTTTGCCCCGATGGGCTTCCTCTCATTTATGACTGCCTCCTTCTTTTCTGAAGGAAATAAGCCTTCTTTTCTGAAGCATTAGAAAGGCTTTGGACATCCTGTGTGAGACGGATGCCTCACCCTCTAGCCCCCAGTTATTTTCCATCTTGCTCCTTGTGGCTTTCTCTCGGGGCTCTCATCAATATTCATGATGCCTCGTCCCCCACCCTCTCCCGGTGGACCATGAAGTTGGAAGGTGTGTCTGCCTTGTTTATGTGTGTTTCCCTGGTACCTGTTGCTTTGTTGACGCCTGATTAGTATTCCGGGGGTGGTGGGAGATGTGGGGAAACTACAGGGCTTAAGAAAGATATCTGGAAACTTTCTAAATGTTTTCTTTAACACGATTTTAATTTTTAATCATAGGAAAGGAGAGAAAATTCACATCACCACCTATTTATTGTCCAGGTCTGAAAGGGATGAGGTGGGGGAGAGAATATATATTCTCAGTGCTTAAAAAGGTAAAATAAATAAATACAACAAAACTCATGGATAGGTTACCCTTCTTGAAGGCTCTGCTTGAAATGCCACCTCCTTCAGGAAGCCCTTCCTGATCATCACCTGCTTTAGCCAGTCAGACCTGACTATTCCCTCCCCTGTATTTTTGCTTATCTTTGGTATGTCTCCTGCGATGCTTATCACATCCTGCCTGGATTGTGCTATGGCTGTGTGTGCGTGTCCGAACTCATCAAGATGCTTTTGACTGCAAACAACAGAAACTCAACACAAACTAGCTTAACCCATGAGGAATTTATTGACTCATGTAACTAGGAATAAAGAGGTATTTGCTGGCATCAGAAAAGGCTGGATGGATCCAGAGTAACTATGATGAGATCTCATCTCTCCTCTCTTTTTCTCTCCCTCTCTTCCCCTCTTTCCTTCTTTTCCTCTCTTTTTTCCTTCTCTCCTCCACATCAGTCCATCTCTTGGCTCTTCTCTCTTCTTTCATTGTAGAGTTTTATCTGTCTGTAGGGAATAATATGGCTATCAGCTCTAGGCTTATGACATCATCCATTGCTCTCTGTGGAGGACGAAACCTCTCTCATTGTCCTTACATCAAATCCTATGGAAGTATCCCGACTGGCCATGCTTGGGTCACATGCTTTGCCCTTTGACCAATCACTGTGAATGGGGGGGGGTAGATGAGGACTTGGTTACAGACCCATTCTTTCTGCCAGGGCATGGCCCACCATGATTGGCAGTCTCGTTAGAATCACATGATTAGAGAGGGGGAGGAGTAGTTTGCTGCAGGAAAGGGACATGGACAAGTGGTGTTGGGAAGAGGAAAGACGTTTACTAAAATATCTATAATGTCTTCTATTTCCAAAGTGTCTATATGTTAGATTTGGTGCAAGACCTTTTCTATATGTTATTCTAATCCTTTTACCAGCCAGTCGAGGTAAGTAGTATATAGGCAATTAAAGATGAGGAAACGAAGTTCAGAGAAGTAAAATAACTTGCCCAAGCTACAGGATCCAGACACAGGTGTGCTTCCCCAAGACCCAAGCTCGACCCACTCTACTATTATTTCTAGAGGTAGAGATTATCTGGGAATAAAGTGGTAGATATTCTCACACATTCCCACATGTGAATTATGTCAGTCAAGATAGGTTTGGGTAAGATACAGTAACAGTCTCCAAACTTCAGTGAGTTAAAACAGTTTTCTTTCTTGCTTGGTCAACATGTCCATTATGGGATAACAGGAGTGCTGTTCTCATCGTGGTGGTCTAGGGATTCCGACTGATGGAACAGCCACCGTCCCAAATGTCACCAGTCACTGTGCCAGAGGGAAAAGGAAATTTAGAAGGTCTAGAAATTTCTACTTCCCAACTCATTGGCCAGAAGTGGGCATACAACTTTATCTAACAGCAGGGCCTCACAAATGCCTATCTGTCCCGGAACCCAGAAAGAAGAAAAATTGCAAAAATTTAGAGAACAACACTAATTAATTTTTAAAAATCATTTTGTAATTTTTCTGTGGTATGTAAGAGAGTAATTTTTAAATGTAATAATATAATTTTAGATCAGGGTGTTATTAAAGATTGTGTTATAAAGTTTATTTTAATCACTCTTTAATTATATCCGTAATGCTTAAAGATGAATTTAAGCATTTCTCCCACTGAATAAGTGATAAATAATGTTTAATTTGCTTTAAGTTAATTATGCAGAAAGGTGATTTGTTGACAAAATTATAATTTGATGTTTAATTTGGAGAACAAATGTATTTTAAAATGCAGGTTTTAATTATAAGTTGCAGCATCAAAAGCTGTTTTTTTAGGACACATTTCTTGGGGTTACTGAAATTTTTGTGTTTTGAAAAATCAACTTTAAAAAAAAAATTATTTATTTATTTATTTATTTGTCAGAGAGAGAGAGAGAGAGAGACGGCACACACAAGCAGGCAGAGGTGGAGAGAGAAGCAGGCTCCCTGCAGAGCAAGGAGCCCAATGTGGGACTTGATCCTAGGACCCTGGGATCATGACCTGAGCTGAAGGCAGCAACTTAACTGACTGAGTCATCCAGGTGTCTCCCCCCTCCTTTTTTTTTTTTTTTTAATGTAAAGGATTTTCTTCCATATATTCCGTATATTGAGACTAAGAAGAAAGCTTGAAACTGCTATTTATAAGCACTTTTCAAAAACACATTACAGTGGATCATCTTTATTCTTAATAAATAAAAAGGCCAAATTGGCTAAAAAGGGCAAACTGTGTGTTTGCCCTTTTTAGCAATGGCTTATGGAGTAACGGGAAAATTTTGAGAATTATTCTATTTTTTATGCTCCTCATTAACTCAGTATCATATTTCCATCTCAGTGTTCCTTATGCTTCTTGTCTTAAACCAATGGTCCATACTGGGTGTAAATTAAGCTGAGTATGACTAAACATAAAAAGAATTTAATACTGTGTGATGGCGAAAACTACCAGGGTGCTTCTCAGGGGTCTGCTACGTGATGAGCCAATGGGCTGGGGACTGAGTCACTGGCAAGTTTTCCTGATCTCAGCTGAGTCGGTGCGTGTGTTTTCATGGCATGCCTTCAGAGCACGCACACCATCCCATCTGAAAAAGCAAATATTTTATTTCTTATTTAGACGAGAAATGAGAACATAGTATCATTGTCTTAAGCTCCTAGATCCCCTGTTCTACCTTCATGAATCCCTGGGCTCATAGTCAACCCTTGGGAAATGCTTCACACCAGCTTCCACTGGACGGCAGGGAAGGGGGGCCTGTCTTGGAAGTCCATCATCTTTGCCTGTTGCCATCTGGAGGTGCTGGCCAGGTGTACACCCCACAGCGTAGATGCTTGGTATTTGTAGATTGGACGGAGCAAAGAGAAAAAGGAGGGAAAGACCAACGTCCCCTTCTTGAGGCGATTCTGCTTCCCAGTTTACAAGGGGGAGGACAGCACGGCCCAGGTCTGCAGCCAGGGATCGGGAAGTGCTGTTGGGCAGAAGGATGGAGATGGGGCTAGAAAGAGAGGCAGACCTCCCGCAGTAACCCATGTGTGAACTCCTGGGCAGTGCCCTCCCCTGACCATGAAGAGCCGAGATAATGAAGATAGAACAAATTCAGAGGAGGGTGGAGAAGCCATCAGGGAGACATGACTTACGGGCAGAGTTTAATTGATTTAGCCTAAAAAGCCTGTTATGCTCTCTGGTGGTCACGGTGATGCTATAAATATGAGCAAGGTAACAACAGGAGAGGGGGTGGAATCCGTCTGGCGGGGCACTAACGTGAAGACAAGGCTTGGAGGAGCTCAGCACCTGCTGAGGGTGTGGCCCACCTTAGGGGCTTGAAGCCTCCTCACACTCAGAAAGAACTCTTTGTTCTTTCTCAGAGAAGTATATGCATGGAATTCTATTACATGAAACAGACTGACAGTTGGGCCTCTCGAGTAGAAGTGGGGAAGGAGGACCAGAGCCCCTCTCTGCCTGCCACCCTGGGGGCACCTCCCCAGCCGCCCCCACCCCCCTCCTCTGCTGGCCCCCAGGGCTTGGTCCCGGAAACCAAGGTCTGAAGCCCGCCCACTGAGGGAGAGGGCACATAAAAACAGAGGCGATGGCAGGCAGCTCGGAGCAGGGCAGCTGGGTGGAGAAAGGTCTGGGATGAGATGTTGGGGGCTATGAGATAGTCCGCCTCTCAGGAACTGGGTTCATGTCGTGGTGAGTCGCCCTCCTGTCCTCGCTGCAGCCCCTGGGGTAGGAGCTGGTGGGAGTGGGGGCCTTGTGCACATGCCTGGGGGGTCTGGCAGGCTTGGAAAAGGAGCTCAGCTGTCAGGAAGCCCCTTGGGCTGTACAGGCCGCAGGTGTTAGGGGAAAGGCCAAGAGTGGCGTCCTCTGGGCTTGGGGCTGCCCAGAGGAGGCAGGGTGGCAAGGACAAGGACCCAGGCCCAGAATGGGGGTCTGAGCTACAATCCTGGCTCCCTAAATCTGCAGCATGAGCCGGGGGTGATTGGGTACGAGAGGGTAAGTCTCTCTTGGATCTGACAGCGCAGATGTGGAAGCCAGCTGCAAGGGCTTGGGAAAAGCTCCGAACTTCTCCATACCTTGGCTTCCTAGTCTGTGAAATGGGACAGTAACCTCATAGGCCTGTTGTTGAGGATTAAATCAAGTGTCCCCTGCTTAGCAGAGTACCTGGGGCATTCAGGTGTTTGCTCTACTCATTCTTATTTGCTCGCTTAATTGGGTTCCAAGGTTCTCTGCAGCTCATGGCTGGGATAAGGGTTTTCTACAGGAAAAGGGATGGGCCACACGGAGGGGAGCAGGGAAGGGAACACAGAAGAGCCATGCTGTCTTTGAGCACCATAGGGTGGGCGTAGTCCTCAAAGGCCATGGCTTCTGTGCCCGGATAAACCATCCACATGCCGAGTCAACATCTGGAGCATCTGTCTACCCCAGGCCAGATACCGCTAAGGGTTGGGGCTGCCCTGATTCAGGCTTCGTCCCTGTCCATGGGGAGCTTGTGACTGAGTGGGACGGTAGGTGATTAGAACTCAGCGTGGTTGGTGATTTGATGGGGGGATGGAGGGAGTAGAGAGGCAAGCGGGAGGGGACTCCTAGCCTGGCCCTGGTGAGAGGGGACAGGAAGGCCTTGCAGAGCATGTGAGTTTTAGGTGGAGAGCACCTGGGCACGTGGGAGCTGAAGAAGGGAAAGGAGGAGCTGGGGAAGAGAAGGGAAGCCTGGAGACAAGCATTCTAGGAAGGGCAGTGCACATCTGGGAGCCTCAAGCCTTTGGGGAGTATGAGAGATGGGCAGAGGCATGCGCTGGACCGTGTGGGTTGTGTTGGGCTGTGTGATTTTTATCCTGGAGGCCATGGCAAGCCCTGGGGGAGGTGAAGCAGGACAGTGACACGATCCTATAGATGTATTAGGAAGATCCTGTGATACTTTTTTGTGGAGGGGTCAGAGGGACCAGACTGTGGACTGGGTGCTGTTGGAGTCATCCAGATGAGAGAGTGATCGAAGGCAGGACAGAAATGAGAGATATCTAAAGGGTGAGGGAGTGGCCACAGGGGGCTGGGTGAGGAGGAAGGCCGAGCTTCTAGCCTGGGTGGCCCATGGTATTCCTAGAAACAGAGAGCTTGAGGGATGAGAGAGCTGGGACCAAGGATACAGTCCTTCCTTTTATGTTCTAGATGAGTTGCCTGGACCCGTAACATGAGCTCTGCATGGGTAAAGGTTGTGCACCCCTGTCAGGACCCAGAAGGGAGGTTGCCCTTGAAAGAACCAGACACCGTGCTTCGGATCTGCACACTGGCATATCTGGTCCTTAAACCTTGATAAGGTGAGCAGTGCTATTATCATTGCCCCCATTTTACAGATGGGAAAACTGAGGCCCACAGAAGCAAATTGATTTGCTTAAGGTTGCAGAGTCTGTTCTAGTCCTCAGAATCCATTCCAGTCCTAATCTCCTGATTCTCAGGGTGAGCAGCTCTCCTAGGAGCTGGTACGGGGAATCTTGTCCAGGAGGGCCCATGAGTGGCCCTTAGCTGGGGAATCCATAAATTCTCTAAAAATGTATGCAGAAAAGAATGTGAAGGTGGCTTTCTCTGGGGAAAAGTTTCGATTGCTTTTATGTGATTCTCAAAGGGGTCCATGACTCCTTAACTGTAAGGACCTAGAGATTATTAAGGTGGTGACCCAGGGCCAGCTGCTTCTATTTTGCATGGTCTAGGGTGAGGGCAGGGGGGCTTGTGGTCCCCAGTAGTTACCAGGTAATTGGAACACAATGTGATGACCACACATATGTATTGGGTGAACTGAGAGACCCCCTGTTGGGGGCTGGGAACCCCCCAAATAGTAATACAGGTGTGGTCCTCACCTCTCTTCCCCACCACCTCTCTGAGCATCCCTAGGGGCCAACAGTGAAGGGGATCTAGCACCCTTCTCCCTTAACCTGTAGATCCTAAGGGGACAAAAGTGGGGATGTACAGGAGGCAGAAGAGGAATGGGATTAAGAGCCCCGATTTCCCCAGGCAACTCCCCGGGGAAGACTTTCCCTGCGGTCTGCGCTCTGAGACTCTGTGTGTGCATGTGTCTCATGGACTTCAGACGCACTCTGCTCTGGAGAAGTGGCCCTCGCAGGCTTCTTAGGGCATAGGTGGAAGGAATTCCTCGAGGGGACCCTCACACTTAGAGGCACATCCTGGCCGCTCCTTGCAGTCAGGTGCTGGGTGGGCAAGCTTCCTGGTGTTGCCTGGGAAAGTGATAGGGATGGCATGAGGGACGAGGGTGAGAGGGGCCCTGGGGAGACTTCAGGTGAGTGACCCCAGTGGACTTTCTTCCAAATAAAGGTGAGAGAAGCCCCCATCCCTGACCACATTCAAACCGCTGTCTGTGCACCTCTGTGTAAGACAGGCGTTGGCCAGAGCTTTAGGATCATTGGCCAGAGCTTTAGGATCACTGCCCCCCCTTCTTTGGTGTGAACACCTCAACAACTTTGCTGTTAACATTCCCTAATTTCCCTTAGAGGAAATGACGCACAGAGAGGTCCATTAACTCGCCCAGTCTCACACAGCCGGGAAGTGATTCATCTGGGAATCCAACCCCGGTCTGTCTGACATAGTCCAGTGTTCATCATGGTATTTGCAACAAGGGACGGTGTTAGCCTTGCCCCCCTCCCTCTCCTTCTCTTTCCCACACCCCAGTGCATCCCACCCCATCCCATCCAGACACCCGGCAGTGCTTCCAGGGCCTCCCGCTGCGGGTCAGGCCCCTGCTGCTCCGCAGAAGCAGAGGCTGCTGCAGTGCCTATTACCAGCGCTCTCCTGCCCTCTTATGGCCGTCTCTGAACCAGCTTCTGCTACAAGGCTCCCTGGGGCCTCCGGGGCCTTGGAGTCCAGCGGGGGGAAAGCTGGGGCTTAGGCAGGCTCCGCAGGGCAAAGGTGTCTCGGTCCTGGCTCCTAGAGAGACACAGAGGGCTCAAATCTACCCTCAGAGAGAGAGGCTCGAGAGTTCCTTCTGCAAGGGACCCCACCCTATGGGGCAATCCTTGGACCCTCTTTACACCAGGGACCCGAGACAGCAATACGTTATCACACCCTGTACAGAAACAGGGCTCTCTGCTGCCTGGAAACCAAAGAAAACAGCCCACCTCGCGATGCGGAAGCACTTCGATGCTCTGGTTTCCCAGTCCCAATCCTCCCAATTCCCTCCTCGTGCTCTGGGCTCCACTAACCCTCCAGACTTGGCCAACCCCAGCTCCCTGCACAGCCAGTCCCTTTACCTGTAATGCTGTTTGCTGGCACCTCCAGTCCCACGGGGGAAGTCTTACCTTCCTTGTGCTCCCGTAGCGTGGGCACCTGTGCCCTCTCTCCCCCACTTACAAAATGCAATTAACTCACGTGAGAATCCACCGAAAAGCCCACTGCTCACATCTGGGGGTGTCGCCCCTCGCCTGCAGCCGTGGTGCACCCGGCATTTTGCTCTCGTATTTTCATCGTTCTCCACTCATTTTCTTCTGTCGCTCCCTAATGCTTATAATAGTAATTTAGTGGCTAATGATTCATCATTTCCATTCACTGACCAGGCGGTAACAGACACCTCCCTTGAAAACAGATCATCTCTCTCTCTCTCTCTCTTTTTTTTTTTTTTTTGCCTCTTTCCCTCTCCCCAGCTTGGTCCCCAGGTCTTCGTCTCCCTAAATGTGAAGTGAAGCTAGTCTTGCCCAAACCACTGGGCTACATGTGTACTCGCTGATGTACAACCCAGCACCCCCGGTGCCATGGTCGGCTCTTAGTATGAGCTCAGTGAAGGTCACTTTTATTTAAAGGAAGGGAACCCATGCAGGTTGTTGGAGTGCTAGGCTGAAAGTCAGCTGAGTCTCCAGGGAGGCGGTCACAGCAAGCTGTCCCCGAAGGGTATGACACTGCCCTCCATTGCAGGATCCGGAGAGAAGAGCCTCCTTGCCCTGGGCAGCCCATACCACACCTCGGAAGCCCCGGCACATCACGGGGCTTGTCCCAAGAAAGAACATCAAAACAGCTTCTCTTTGAATGGGGGGACACTCTACAGTTTATGAAATCTTTCCATTTTGCTCATTTAATCTTTGTAATAACATTCTGAGGAGATAGGCATCATGATTCCCATTTTATAGGCAAGGAAAATGAGGCTCGAAGACATTAGCATGCTCCCAATCACACTGCTACTAAATGGCCAAGCCAGGACACCGGGGCACATGTGTCTGTCCCTTTCTGCTGGCTCCGAGCTGCCGACTGCCCAGCATCAGCTTCAGTGCCCCGAGAGGGAAGTCGGGTTTGGTGATGAGGTTTATGAACTATTTGCTAAAACCTCAGGCTGAGTACCAGGCATTCTGTGGTTCTGAGTAAGTGTAGATGGCTTCCGTCCGGCAGAGGACCTCTGTAAGCTGGGACAGCTTAGCCGGGACCTCACTTTTGGGCCTCTGGGGAGGTACAATGTTGCCGTTTGTGAGCCTTTCGTTGGGTCAGTTAGATGTTTGCGTTTCCCTCTGCAAGGGTCTCGCCCAAGCTCCTCGGCAGCACCTGTCAGCAGGTGAGCCTGTCTCTGGGACTCACTCAGACTTTGGGAAGTGTGACGAAGGAAGGAACTAATATTGAGAAAGGGCCCATGGTGTGCCGGGTATGTCACTTCCATTCTCTCATTAAATCCTCAAGGTGAGCCTAGGAAGGAATCGCTCTCACGTTTCCCATGAGAAATGGAGTCTGTGCCCTGCTCAAGGCCACACACCAGGGAAGGGAGGAGCTGGCTTGTAGCCGATTGCTTTTCTCTTGCCTTCAAGGGTAAGAGCTGGGTATCCCAGGAAAGAGTTCTCAGAAGCCAGTAACATCCTGGACAGGAATTTAAGCTACATCTAATTGAGGCCAAAGTAGAAACTGCTTCAAGTGTTCAGGGACACTTGGGAGCATTAAAATCTGTTGCTAGAATTCCAAGGACAAACACCTTGCAAAGCTGCTGACGAACAGCTTTAGAATGAAAAGGGGTTTAGAATTCAGTTAAAGTCAACAAACTTTTATTGCTGTCTACTGTAGGACACGTGCTGTGCCAGGGGCTTTAGGGAAGCAACAATGAAGAAGGCGGGCTTGGCTTTTGTGGAGTTCTCAGGATGGGGACATTTCCAGAATGGCCGCATTTCAAGACCCCGTTCCCCGGGGGGTCGGAGACGCTGATGGGAAGCATCTCGTTCTGGACCGTTCTCTTGTAGCTCTTCTCTGTTAGCATTTTCAAAGGCTTGAGAAGGAAGGACACTGGTTTAACGTTCTTTAGTCCAGACTTTCTCAAACTTATTGGGTAATGGCACCCCCTCTTCCAATGCCTTCTTGCACCTGGTGAATTATTTATTCACATTGCTGGAATGTTCCATGGAGCATATGTTGGGACCCGGGGCCCTGGGGCAGCTCCAAAGTGGGGCTAGGGGAGTAATGAACACGTTTTCTTCTTTTAGAATAAACTAGAAGGATCTCTATGTGGGGCTGCTAGTATTCATCCATCTTTGCTCTCTTCCACAGAAGAAGTATCTGCCGATGCTTGGGTTTGGCTTTGGCTGCTCTCTTAAAGGGTGTCTTTTGAAATCGGGGGATTACTCAGGCCTCTGAGACTCTTAGCCATAGGGATCCCTTGGGTCAGCAAATGAGTGTTTGGGGAACATGAGTACCGTCACAGTGTCCACAACATATGCAAAAGCACAATTTCCAACAGGGCATTGACATAGGCTGCATTTTAATGGGGAGAAAATACTGGAAAACAACAGAGGAGGGGCCATTTGCCTCCAGCTTGGGGACTGGGGTTGTCAACAGGACTCTGCTTTCATCTCTGAGGTCACCCTGCCCCTGGCCAGACGCCAGGTGTTTATTTACAGGATGAAAAGAGGTGAGCAACTGTTTCTAGCATGTCAACATCCAAGGTTTGGCCTTGTAACAGTGACCCCTTCTCAGAGGTGACATGTAGCAAAGCTGTTTGTCCACAGAGCCGGGGCCAAGAAGTAACTTAGATCCCCAGGGCTGTAAAAAATTAAATGTCTCCATGGGTGTGGTGACATTTTTTCCTTGGTTGGGAAATAGCCTGGCACCATGATGAAGGGGATACTCTTCCGTGTCATAAGGCTTGGCCCGGCCTTGGGTCTGTCACGTGTCCTTTCTGATCCTTGAGTTCTTTTGGCAAATGGGGCTAATTCCCACTTTGGAATGGCCAGCACCTGATGAATTGGGAGGCCCCTGGGGTCTGCCACTCTGATTGGATGGTCAAAAGGAGAGACAATATGTAAAAATGCTTTATAAACTGTAAAGTATGGTACAGATAGGGTTATAGCCAAACTCTACCGAGGGCTCATGATTTGCCAGTGTCTGTTCTAAATGAGTTACATGCATTATCTCATTTAAGGCTTAACCCTAGGGCATTGGGCACCATGATTTCCCCCACTTTACAGATGAGGAAACTGAGACCCAGAGAGGCTAAGTACCTAACGTGTGGGGACATGTAGCAGACCTGGGGTTCCCGCCCTGGTCTCTCTCTACAGAGCCCCAGACCTGAATTCCTGAATCTTTGCTAGGGGAGAAGTGTTCTCCTACGGAGGATGTGGGGGCTTCTGTGTAAGAGGGCACAGGGTCCTAAGGGTTCCAGATCCTTTCCTGGGGCCTTTGATGTCGGGTGCTCCAGTGCACGGCATAGGGACTGAGGGGGCCTTCTCTTCGAGTCCTTGCTGGTGACCGTGCTTCCCCGTCTCCGGGGATGAGGAGGAGTCGTCACCGAACAGGCTGTCCCTGCTGCTGCTGTGAGGTTACTAGTCAGAGGGACACTCCTCCAGCCCTTCCCTTCCTTCATCCTCACAACTGCGAAAGAGGGACAAGTGCACACCATCTCTTAAAGCTGGAGAAACTGAGGCATAGAGGAAAACCGCAAAGTCGTGCAACCAGGAAGCTGTGGAGCGGAGGCTCTGAGCCGGGACATGTGGTTCTAATGCATTTTACTGCCGTCCTGTGTGAGGCTGTGTTTCAGACCCAGAAAGACTCAGGCCAGTCCCTAGGCCAGATCAGGAGAGAACTGGGTAGGCCCTTTACGTATTTGTATCTTATTCATCCTCATAATTAAGAGGGCTGACCATCCTGTGTTTATAGGTGAAGAAATGCAGCTTTTGAGGGCTGAGGCTTCCCCGAGCCACCCAGCTGGGCCGGAGCACCCAGTCTGCCCTCTCCAGAGTCCTGTCCCTCTATGTCTTGGTCGCCCTCAGGAGCCCTCTGCTCTCTGAGACTCTGATTCCTGGAGAAGATCCAAGTTCACTCTGTCCTTCTCGGTGGGCACCCCGGGGACCAGGCCTCTCCTCACATCTACTTTATGCCTCTTTACTCAGCAGCCGACACCAGGCACAGGTGGTCTGCAGAAGGAGAGGGAGGGGAGCCACGAAACAGGAAATGCGTGGACAGGACAAACCACTTGTCTTCAGCGGTGGCGGCCACACCCACGGGAGCCCCAGCAGACAAGTTTGGTTTCTCTCTCTCCTCTCCTCTGGACTTTCACTCTGTAGAACTATGACCAGCTACCCCCCTCCCCCGCTTCAATCACACTGCAGCACCGGTGAAGTCAGCAGGCCGGGGTCCTTCAGTGGGAGGCCTGGCCGGGCTGGTCAGGCTGCAGTCTCAGTGCTGGGAAGAGCTGATGGGGGTAGGGCCTGCTGAGCGTGGGCAAAGCAGGGGCGTAGGGACAAGGTATTCATTTTTCCACTTGTTCTTTTCACTGCATTTTATGAAATGCCTCCTGGGTGACAGGCACTGTGTTTGGCACTGGGGGTAAGAACAGAAGCTTCGGCGTCGGTGGAACGGGATTCAGACTCCAACCCCATTCTTGGGCCACTGTGCCCACCGGTGTATCAGCACCGTCATCTTCAAAACGAAGCCAGCAGCAGCACCCAGCTCACCGAGCGATAATGAGGTTTCGCCGAGGTCGTGTATATGAAATAAATGCTTAGAACAGCGTGGGGCCCACAGTAAGCGCTGGATAAATGGTGGCTATTAGTGCTATGATCATCTCTGTCCTTGGGAGTTCACAGTCTGGTGAGACACAAGACATTAAAAAAAAAAAAAAAAAAAAAGAACCCAGACTATTTTCTAACTACTCGGCCAGGAAGTGATGCTGAGGTACCCCTCAGCCAGAATTTCCTGCTTGCTGCTCTGTCTGAGACGCACTGAGGTCATGGTCCATGCTTGCAGCTGGAGGTGGGTCTGTCCACGCTGGCTATGAGCCCTGTAGGCTGGGAAGGGTCCGGACCGGGGTGGGGGGGGTTCCCCCTCGCCGCCTTGCTTCCGTTCAGTGTCACCTTCTGCAAGGAGAGAAAAATGGTGTTGGGATTGGAAAGAGCCGTCCAGGCTCCTTCACCATTCTGCACTGCGTAAAAGAGACAATGAGATGGAAAATCCAAATGGCTCAAATGAATATATAAGAGGAGAAATTTTAACAGCCTGATAACAAGCAGCACGAGAAATGATTATCCTCTGGCAGAGGATAAGCGTTTCAGAAGCACCAAAGCACGAAGGGATTCGTGGGGTAAAGTTGGGGACCCTCACTCACCGGCCCCATGGAATTCCTCTGGGGTTGGGGCTCTGTCTAGACTTCACAGCAACTTTATCTTTCCATTTTGCCGCACCTGGAAGAACCGCCAGAGGTGAAGCTCTGTTCTCAAGCATCACCTGCTTTATTATATTCACCATCTTAAGGACAATATTTCCTCAGATGCAGAGGAGATGAGGCTTTCCAGTGACCTCAGACTGTGATAATCCTACTTTCTGGTCCTAATGGTAGAAAATAAACAATTGAAATTGTTTTCTTTACTATTGTCGACTTTGTCCCCAAAAGACCATCTCCAGGAGCTAGCTTTAAAAAGATAAAATTAAAAAAAAATAATTTATTTATCATTTTGGAGTAAGTCAGTCTGTATGGAAAATCTACTTCCTTCTAGAAGGTCCGGTGTGCTCGTCTTAGGATATGGGAGTGAAGCTAAGTGCAATTTTTAGGTTCACCTGTTGGTGGGGCCATTCATTCCCTGGGGTTGCTTCTATAGGGTCCAGGCATGAACTAAATCTTGCAATAATCTAAGCCAAGACTGTGGGCAAGAGTGAGATGGGGAAGCAGACTAGGGCATAGGGAACCCACAGAGGAGGGATGTATAGGCAAGCTAACATCATCCCTGGTGATGAGATTTTTCTCTAGAGTGATCCTATCTTGGGTGTAGTGGGTTGAGCAGTGGCCCCCCGCAGGTCCCCCAGTTGCTTTCCCCCCAAGATATGTCCATTGCCTTAATCCCCAGAAATTATGAATGTCACCTTATTTGGCAAAAGGGTCTTTGTGGTTGAGGTCACATTAAGGATCTTGAGGTGAGATCATTCTGGGTTATCTGAGTGGACCCTAACCCTTATAAGAGACAGAAAAGGAGAAGACCAGATAAAGTGAGAGAAGGAGGGTTTGGAGTCAAGCAACCACAAGCCTAGAGAACATTTGGAACCAGCCACAGCTGGGAGAGGCATGGGATCTCTCCTACAGCCTTGGAGGGGGTGCAGCTCTGCTTGATTTTGACCTAGTGATATTGATTTTGGACATCAGGCCTCCAGAACTATGAGAAAATAAATTTCTATTGTTCTAAGATCCGAAGTTTGAGGTCATTTGTTATGGCAGCCCTAGGAAGCGGGTACAAGGGGTACAGAGCTAAGTGGAGGAAAACATCGGTGGAAGACAGGAGTCCACGAAGACCGCGGATGGCAGAAAGAGCAGAGGGTGGGGCGGGGCTGTGGTGGGAGAGGAGGGAATAAAACCATCTCTTCTTGGGTGGCACCTGCTCCGGCCAGGGGTGAGATCATCCTGGATTATCTGGGTGGGGTCTCTCCTGGGTGACATCCATTGTCCGGTGGCAGCTTTTTGCTCCTCCATCCTTCCAGTTACAGCCGCCTGGTTTGTCACGGTCACGAGGGAGAGACTGGCCCAGGTGATGTAAGGTTGTACGAGAACATGAGATTGTAGGGATCAGATGAGGAATCAAGGGCTTTAGCCCCAGGTCTTAGCAGTTGCAGGGCCTGGGGACAGTGCGGGAGGGCTGCCAGAGTCCCTGGGGCCCCGCAGACACTAGAGCCTCTTGTCTGGGCAGCTGGAAGGGGCTTTCTGACTCTCGCGGACTGGATTCCTGCTCACACCTGCTCTGTCTGCTTACCTCCATCCCTGAGTTCTTTCTTAAGGCTTTGGTGCCTACGGCTCCTTGCCCGCTGGGCAACCCCAGAAGGAAACAGCATGAATGAATAAGCAACCAACAGATACCAACTAGAAACTGTGCAGAGAACCGATCTCAGCCCAATAGTTTTTTCCCCCCTTGCAGGACACGTGTGTTTGTGGTCATGCTATTAGATGGCACACATTCATAGAGTCATATTTTCTGCTAGTAAAATTGTTCCTGGCCCACATAATGGGATTAAATGTATCAGTATTTCATGGTGTTCCGCAAAAAGCCCTTAACTTCCAGGTGCTCAGCCGCACGGACAAGTTTGAGAACCACTGATCTATAATGAAGGGCAAAATCATTGAACACGTAAGTAAGCAGGATGTTTGAGAGAAGCCGTCTGTCACTAATTCATCAGTATTTGGGGAGGTGGAAACCGTATACAGGTACGGGCAAACTGATAAATGTAAGGCATTGAAGATTTTGCAGAAGTATCTTATTAGACTTCACGTCTAATAGAATTGATAGGAAACTCTCTTGAAGACGTCTTTTGGTCTTTGGGATGAAACCAGAAAAGCAGCTTCGTTTCGTTAGCCAAACATAGCCTCATTGCTTCCTGGCCACATTTTGACTTGTCTTTCTCCACCTGCCCATGCAGAGGGATGTTGTCTGAGTCAAGGCCACATCACAGATGTTGGCCCCGGGCTCTAGAGTCCACACACCCCACTTCTCAATCAGTCTGGGGAACAGCCTATCCTGGGATCAAGGCCACTGTCCCCCTGACCTAAACTGCATCTTACTGAGCTCTCCAATAAAACCCAGTAAAAGCACCTGGTGTCCCTGCAGAGCCCCTGCAGGAATTTACAGGAGGACCTGCTGCAAAGACCCGGACGCCCAGATGTCAGACACTGATTAGCTCTCCTCCTAGAAAACATTGCCTACCTCTGAATTCAGCATGAACTAGTCACGGGGGTGTGTGGCATGCTTCTTGATCACTGATACCCCCCAGGTCAGAGATGTTTCAGAGTAGTTTCCAGAACACCAAGAGGGTGAAGGTTTGGGGTGAGAAAACAGAGAAATAAAAAGAATAATTAGACTATACAAATAATAATAAAATTCTTTTTTTAAAAAAGATTTTATTTATTTATTTCACAGAGAGAAATCACAAGTAGACGGAGAGGCAGGCAGAGAGAGACAGAGGGAAGCAGGCTCCCCACTGAGCAGAGAGCCCGATGTGGGACTCGATCCCAGGACCCTGAGATCATGACCTGAGCCGAAGGCAGCGGCTTAACCCACTGAGCCACCCAGGCGCCCAATAATAAAATTCTTTTAATAATAATATGAGACAAGGATGAAAGAGAAAAAAATAGTTAAGAGGGAGCACGTAAGCAAAGGATACACTCTGGACCTGGAAGAAATGACTTTAAATCAGGCAAAAAAAAAAAAAAAAAAACTCTCTTGTAAAATGGAGTCTCTTAAAAAAAGCATACGCAGCAAACAGAGCTGGAGGAAAAAAAAGATTTAGGGAGATCCCTCTTTGATGAATCCACAATAGGCTCTTAACGAAAATGATGGGTTTGGGGCATGGTGTTCCTTCCATTATAATGTACTCAGCCCTTACCATGTGTCAGGCTCTGGCCTAGGCTCCGAGGAGACAGCAGGCAGAAGGCAGACACTGTCTGCCCTTTAAGGGATGAACTCTTAGGTGGGAATCCAGAAAGAAGGGTGGTAATTCCAGGAAAGGACCCCATGGGAACACCAGCACCTGAACAAAGCGGTGACATCCCCCTAGCCCGAGAGAGAGGGGACAGAGGAGACATTGTTGCAGTCACTGGCACTGAGCCCCGGAAAGCTCCTGCCCCCTGGAGAGGAGCTATCAGGAGCATAAATGGTTTTGAAAGTGTTTTAATGACTGGGCGCGTCTGTAATGCAGCTGCCACTGGCCCCAGAAACTCAGACATCGGGCCGCTTGATGGAGTCTCCCCTGTTATAAATATTTGATCTTCTAAAACGGTATTACCGTAAATACTATTTGCTGCTCTAAAAAGCTTCAAGCTCATAGTTTTAATTTCCCACATTAGGAGTCTAATGAAGAGGATTTCCAAGTGCCCTCTCTGGGGAACAGAGTTTACTGGCAGGTTCCACGCTAGGTCCTGGGGGAGGTTAAATTCGGATCAGGTGATTCCTGTTCTCAGCAACTGGAGGGAGGCAAGGAGGAGTGAGAAGCGCAGCAGGTGTGGGTGAACCAGCCGGTGCGGGGTGGGGGTGGGGTAGGGGGGGTCTGAGGACGGCCTGAAGGTCCTGGGGAGAGTGGGGGAGGCTGCACTTCACCAGGGCCCCAGAGAGGGGGTAAGGCATCGCTGCCTGGGGACCGGAGCCAACTTGGCTTCTGATTCTCCCAGGGGCCTCAGGTGGGGAATGCGGTTGCTTCCCCTGTGACATGCAGGTGCTGACTGCCTGCCTTTACGGCGCCTTTTCTGGGAAGACCTGTGTGCGGCGCTCGGCAGGCAGTCAGTGCTCAGGACGCGTGTGGGCACAAGTTAGCTCCTCTGAGTCCAAGCTGCTGCGGCTGACCGCCACCCTGGGATCTCAGGTTAGCTCCAGCCCCTCGGGGTGGCCTACAGGCTCCTGCATGAGCTTGCCTTCTCCTCCTCCCCGTCCTGATCTCCTGCTGCGGATATGAGCCCGAGGCCCCAGTCGGTCATCTTATCCTCCTTGTTCTTCCCCTCCTGCTCTCTCTCAGCCTTTGGTCTGCCTAAGCCCTTCTGGTTGTCATGTTGTAACAGTTCTTGCCTCCTCCAGGAAGCCTCCCTGACACGGGGCACACCTGCCACTCTCCCTGGCCTCCCCCAGACCCTGTCCTGAGGATAGGAGCTTCCTGACTGCGTGCTTGTCCACATAGCTGGGAGTGGCTGGCGAGGATGGAGGCTTGCTCTTCTGTCCATCCCCAGCGCTTGGCAGAGGGCTTGGCTCGCGGCGTTCAGTGAATGTTTGTTGAACAAATGAGTGAATTATGCAGAGATTTACAATTTCTGAAGGACTTTCATCCTGATGCCGTGTGTATTCTTCCAAAGTCCCTGGGAGCATTACGAGACTCAGAGAGGTTAGATGACTTTTCTGGAGTCACTCAGCAGATTCACAGTGTAAAGCAGCATGCCTCTGCTCTACCCTGGGCCCCAAGGCAACTCCAGAGTAGTCTAAGGTCTGAGCCATTTAAGGCTGGGTCAGAGCATATCTTTCTGACTCTGGTTGATTAAGAGTTGATGGCTTCTACAGCAACATGAATCGTGGGCCTCTGGTGTTCCAGGTCATGGTGGAGTGAAGAGGGAGGAGAGGGGTTCTTCCTGGGGCTGGGAGCTACCGAAAGCACCCAGAGTCACCGTATCCTATAACACTACCCTTGAACTTCCTAGGCATTCTCTTTCAGGTGCTTACAGCCCCGCCTACAGAAGAGGAAACTGAGGCACAGAGATGTTCTGTCACCTGCTCAAGGTCATACAGCTAGTACGTGGCAGAACTTGGCAAGGAACCGAGCTATTAACTACCACTCATTTCCCTGGGTCTTTGACACAGAGATCATGCCAGGGTCTAAAACAAATCTAGCCCCCAGGATGGCTGGTGCTGATGATTTAAAGGGACCAACAGTGCTTAATCTTCCTGCCGGGCTCCCTCATTTTAGTAAATGTTGAGATTTAAGAGCTCATAAAACTGAGCTATAACGGTGCCCTGCCAAGAGCTCCACACAGGGCTTTCTATCCTAGGCTGAGCCCGGCCTGGCGGTCCTCGCCTTGTCCCAAGTCACCCCGCGGGAGCTCTACAGCCAACTTCGTTGCCAGGCTCCTTGAGTCCTCAAGGGGCCCATCAGGTTGTTTATGTCCTTGCCAGGGCGCGACTGACATGCGATGTGGCAACGTGCACAGTGACTGACTGAATTCATAAATTGTTCATGATGCTGGCAGCAGCAGTGGGAACGCGGGCGGGCGTCAGGGTGCAGCCTGGTCACCGGGGCCAATGACTGTGGACGGAGCATCTGCACAGGGACCGTCTTCCTGTGGCCGCAGCAAGACAGAGGCGACTCTGTTCCTGCAAGCAACTGTGGCTATCAGCAGCACCCCCTTCGAATCTGCCCCAGTGGTGGCTTTCTTCAGACTGGAACCTGCTTCTAGAGTCTGGGGCTCATGTCGCTACCATGCACGTTCTCCAGCCATGCCTCTAGCACTTGGCGTGGTTCTGTCCTATGGTCGGTACCCAAGCAGTGTGAAAGGATAGATGGAGGGATGGAAGGAGGGGTGGATGGCGGAAGGAGGGGTGTATTGAAGGATGGATGGATTGATGGGTGGATGGATGGACAGATGGATGGATGGATGCAAGAATGGATTGAAGGACGGAAGCAAGGAAGGGGTAAATTGATTAAAATGTCCTCAATTCTTCATATCTCACTATAAGTGTATCTTTTGCAAGGTAATTCTAACTCCTCACATGAAGTGGTAGAGGCCCCCCTACACTCACCCCTTAAATAGGGGCTGGCTTTGTGACTTGCTCCAGCCCGTGGAATACAGTGGCTAGTCCACGTCAAGACCTCAAGATGTCTTGGGCGCCTCTGCTTTGTCTTTAGAACCCAGCTAAGTGGCCAAGTGAATAAGCAGGAGCTAGCTTGCTGGGTGATAGGAGACTCACAACCCAGCACCCCATCACCCCAGCCTGCCGGCAGCCAGCCGCCAAACCTCCGTGTGAGGGGACCCCAGCTGACCCGCCAGCTGACTGCAGATGCAAAATGGAGCTCAGTCGAGGCCAGCCAAGCCTGGCTGGGACCTGCCCCGCAGACCCATAGCCTCATGAGCAATCATTTATTTATTTATTTATTTATTTATTTATTTGAGAGAGAGAGACAGTGAGAGAGAGCATGAGCGAGGAGAAGGTCAGAGAGCGAAGCAGACTCCCCATGGAGCTGGGAGCCCGATGTGGGACTCGATCCCGGGACTCCAGGATCACGCCCTGAGCCGAAGGCAGTCGTCCAACCAACTGCGCCACCCAGGCGTCCCGCCTCATGAGCAATCATAAATGCTTGTCACATCGAAGCCATTTAGCCACAGCCTGGCCAGTTGCGTGGAGAGCTGATTGGGCGCAGACACCTGGGAGATGAGCCCCGTCGGGTTCAGAATTGTCCTCGCTTCTCTTCTTACTTCCCTGCTTTGTCCTGTGCCCTCATCTCCTGTCACAACCTGGCTAGAACGTTCTCCCCCATGTTGGACTTTCTTCGTCTAAGTCTGTGTCTGAGCTGCAGAGCAAGTTGCTGCGGTTCAGTTCAACCGATTACCGTCATGGAGCACCTGCTGTGTGAAAGGCGTTCTTCCAGCCACCGTGGGGGTAGAGAAAACCACCAAGGGCTCCTGCCTTCCATCGGCATCCAGTCGCCCTTACGACGTTAATAGTAAGTGATATCTTTACAGCACCTGGCAATAGTCAGAGGGCTTTCACATCTATTACATGGTGGAGCTTAGGATTTGGGGGCGACACAGCAGGTTAGCTACAGAATTAGCTGGTAGTGAGTGCCTACTGCATACTGAGTGACTACTGCATACACAGCACCGTGGCGGAGGCTGGGGAAGGAGACATAGAGGGTCATGGTAAAGATGCCTGCTTCTCTGTTAAGGCGGCTCCCTGGATGCACCTACCCCTGCTTGGTCGAGGAAATGGAGATGCAGAGCCCAGGACCACAAGGAACAATGTATAAAGATCCACTTTTAGGTGAAGGAATCAGTGCGGCAAATGCAGGAAAGAGGAGTCACGGCTGAGTACCAGTTCTAGAGAACAAGACCTGAGGAGGTTTCAGCTGTCAAAGCTACTCCTGAAGAGCCCTTCAGATTTTAGATCAGAGAACACATCTGCATTTCACGTGGGATCACAGTGAAGGTCGTGAGAGCCCCTGGGCCGGTCAGGTCACATCTAGACGGATCTCTTCCAGGCTCTGTATTGTAAGGAATGCATTAATGCTGGTTGTCACAGTCCCAGGGTCTGGTCAGGGGAGTCACTGAGATGGAGAAGGGTCCAGAAACTGGAATACTTGAAGGAATTTGGGCTTTTTTTAGCCTGAAGAAGAGAGGACGAAGGAAGGATGGGGTGGGGGGTGGAGAGTCAAATATTTGAAAAGCCTGTTATGTTGGAAAAGGTCTGGTTTTCTTCAATGTTGTCCAAGAGGGTGCCTGGTGAGGAATTGTAAAAGGAGAAATTTCAGTTCTACTTTAAGAAGTCCCTTTCTGCTGTCTTGAGCTGCCCATCACTGAAAAATCTCTCTCCATGGAGACCAGCATCTATTGACTAGTGGTAGCTGGAAACGGGGCTCGTAGACATGGCCAGTGTTTGGGTTCAGTAACTCCTGAGCTTCCTTCCACCCCTGAGTTCCTTAGAGTGACCTCTAAGCCCCCAGAGGTTTGCAACATTCTCCGATGAAGGCAGCTGAGAGGAAGGCTAACGTGGAAGGCCTCCATCAGCACGTTGGACTCTGGTGGCTGCTGAGAACGTTTGAGAAATGGTCTGTGCCAAGAGAATGCACATTCACCTTCTTAGAGGAACTCACATAGAGAAGTTATCTATATAAAGTTTCATATGTACATGTTATAAAAACATTGCCTGTAATTTATATAACTATATGGCATCTATAGAAATGTGATGCGTCATTTACCATTCTGCTCTGAAGCGGTGGGAGCAAAAGCCCAGACCCCTCTTTTCATTTTGATGAGTGCCTCGCCTCTCCTGATTAAAGGGTGTAAGAAAATGTGAAGCCACTGTGTCAGCTGGCGGGGAGCTGTAGAGGAAGGCACACAAGGGAAGGAATGAGCGAGACACACGGAGCCAAAGGAGTGGTCAGAATAATGGTGCTGCAGTGTGGGACCAGTTGGCAGGGCAAATGGATAGGCAGCGTGCAGTGTTCACCGGCTTCCAGCTTGCTGCTTTGGGACAACAATGTCGTTGATGATAATAGCAGTAATCGTTAGCACTTAGTATATATGCCAGAGAATAGGAGTTCTAAATATCATCTCTTTTAAACCTCACAACAATCCAACGCAGTAAGTGCTCTTGGTACTTCTGTTTTATAGAGGAGCAATGCAAGCACAGAGAGCTGAGGTAGCTTATTCAAGGTCACACAGCCAGGAAGTGAGAGAGCTTGCATTTGAACCTGATTTGATCATCTGACTGGAGCCTGCATTTTCTGCCTCTACTTGGTCACATCTTGTCTGTCTGTCTCTGTAGTGCTAGTGGAGGGCCATCTGTCTGTCTTTCAGTCACCTGCAAATCCCGAGAGGGTGATGGCATCAAGGAACATTTCAAGAGAGCACTGAGCGAGCCCACCACCTCAATATATTGATTCCTCCTCTGGAATGAGACAGGCGAGAAAGATGAGTTCTGCCTAGTGGCATAAATTAGCTCTGTGCCCTTGGGGGTCCGTCTCACCGCGCAGCCTCCTTGCCATTCCGGCGGCGGCCTGCCTGCAGCAGTGCTCTGACTCTGGAGCGATTCACAGCCGGCACGTGGCAAATGCCGGGACAACAGCTTCCATGTTGAGCCTGGACAAATGGCAGAGCAAAGCAGAGGGCAATGCAATTTACAAGGAGTCTTAGCAACCAGGCAACGGGCAATAAACCAGAAAATCGCCGAGGAAACGCAGTGGAGCGCGGGCGAAAGGAATGGCAGGATTTGTGAGCCAATTTACACCTGTCAGGGGAGGGGTGAGGGAGGCGCCGGGCGGCTGCGAAAGCCAGGGGACCGTCAGGCTGTCACCTCTGGCAGACCTGTCGAAGGGCAGTGGGGACATGCATTCCCCGCTGTCCTCTGGGGACATTTCTGAGTGGATCTCAGCCTCCCTCTCTGTGAGGAATCCGGGTCTGTAAGAGCACTGTGGACCAGGCGTGGGGGTAAAGATGGGGAGGGAGTGACCCTCTCTTTTCTTTGCTCCCAGAGAATCGATACAGGATAGATAAAGCCTTCTCAGACACAAACAGAACCCACCTTGGGTCACCACTCCAAGGAATTCGTCTCTTGGGAAGTAAACCTCATCTCTCAGGTGAGACACTCATTGCAGGGTGGGAAGCAGACGTGCTAGGAGGTGGAAAATAAGTGGAAGTAGGGGGACCCCTTCTCTCCAGGATGCCATTGGCACACATCTGCTCTGAAACATATTCCCATCCCTAGAGACTTCTGGGGGGAGCAAATTCTACCACCCCTGGGGGCTGCGGAGTGGGGAAGGGACAGGTTTTCATGATATTAATCTATGCACCTAAACAAAAGATCTGGAGGTGTCTAGAGGAAAAGGTGCACCTTCCATTCCTGTGGGGCCCAGAGAGTGTCTGCCTTGGGAGAGTCTGGCGCATTCAAGCCTTGGCTGAATGAGTTCGCACACGAGGAGTAATGCTCCAGATGCAGAATTAGGATTAAGGGATACGATCTCGAGCTAAGTTAAAGACATAGGCTTATAATAAGCTTTGCTAAGAGGACCGTCATGCTCTCTGGCCCTATACTTCTTGCTGCTGCTGCTGGGAAGTGAGGAGTGGGATCCTGCAGTGTAAAGAAATAGGCCACAGTTTCCCCCTCTGGAACCAAAGTTCTCCAGGGCCCTATCCAGCTCTGCCTTGCTGTGACTGTATGGTTTGGGACAGTTGTGGGCCCTTAGGCATCGACCTGGAAAAGCAAGTGATCCTTTGCACAAGCCACCTGGAGCTCCCCACTGAAGTTCTGGAAAGCCTTCTTGAGGATCCATCATTCCCTTGCTTCTGAATTCTCTGGCCTCCTCCCCCACAAGGCCTCACTCCTGCTCAGCAGGACATTAGCAAGGGGGTCTTACATGGGACCTACACAGGCTCCTGTCATGATCCCTATCTAGGAGGCCACTTGCCGGAGTATTAGGAGTGTGGGGAGGGAGCAATGGTGAGATGGCAGCTACCCAGCCCAGCACATGGCCCCTCATTCAGCCTTCTGCCCCAAGCACAGAGATGAGGTGAGCCCAGCCTGACTGAGACTGCTTTGTCTGCCAACCTGGTTGACATTCACACAATTAAAATTTAAAAAAAAAATTATTTATTTGAGAGAGAAAGATAGAGATTGCGAGAAAGAGCGTGAGCAGGGAGGAGAGGGAGAAGCCATCTTCCCTCTGAGCAGGGAGTTTGATGCGGGACTCGATCTCAGGACCCTGAGATCATGACAAGAGCTAAAAGCAGCTGCTTAACCGACCAAGCCACCCAGGCGCCCCCAATTCACACAATTTAGGCAGCTAAAAGGGTGACTCTGGACTAGCACACAGGCAGGTTTGAGTTCCCCTTCCCCGCAGCCAGGAGATCTGAGCGAGTTACTTTCCTTTGAGGGCCTCTGTCTCGTGTACAGCGAACATGAGGATAATACTTACCTCGTAAATCTACGGAGCATCAGAACTAACATGTGGAGGCACTAAGCACAGGCCCAGTGTGTTGTTACTGCACCCTGGGAACAGGACACTATGCTTAGTGCCAAGGACCCAAATTCCAGGGACAGATGCATACATTCCACAGTGACCTAATTAGAGATTCTAGCCATGGGACAAACAAGAAGCTCAGGACTCTGACCTCAGCTGGGCTATTTGGGACAGGCTGGGGCCATACAGGGAAGTGAAATTGGATTTCCAGGGACCTGGGAATGCACCGAATGGTCTGCAGAATCCAGGCCAAAGGATAAGGGCAGAGAAAAGAACCAGATCTTCCCAGAAGGATCTGTCACGGGGTGTACCAGTCAATTTTGCTGTATAACAAACAAGGATAGCATCTCTGTGCTATAAGACAATAGGCACTTGGTTTTCTCACAGATGTACAAGTTATCCAGGAAAGCTCTGTTTCCTATGGAGCCCAGCCTGAAGGGGCATCAGTGTCCTCAAAGCTCACAGGGTACAAGAGGAAGCCTGCCAGGCCTCTGGAGACCTTGGCTGGCAACTGTACACTGTGACTTTGGTCCCTCTGCTATTGGCCGAGGCAACTGCCAGGGACCAGCGTGAAGTCAGGGAGCGGGGACCTGCACATGCCCATGTTGAGGCCAGAGGAAGTGCGTATTTGCAGGGAACGGGTGAACAATTGTGGTCTCTAATCTAATCTACCACGCAAAGAGTGGGCCCTGAGAGGGAAAAGAGCGTTTACAAGATCGAGAGATCATCAAGGTGACAGACACCAAAGTGAGAGACACACACCAGAGAAGTCTGGGTTCTCTGCGCAAGGGAAATGTGTGACATTGCGGGGCTTTAGGGGGATCTGTGGCAGTGGGGCTTCAGGGGGAAGGAAATGTTCAGTGACAGAACTGGGTCAGAAAAAATAGTGTCCCCTCCCACAGGTCCCAGGGCACTGCCTAGAAGCCCCTATGCATTTTATTTTATTTATGATATTTATTTTATCAGTCACCAAGTGGGCTGGCATGGAAGTGGCTTGGCTACCATCCTTGCAGGGAAACAACCTACTGTCACAACAGTAAGAAGTGTATTTTTAAAAAAGACTTTATTTATTTATTTGAGAAAGAGAGAGAGCATGAGTGGAGAGAGGGAGAAGCAGATGACTGAACCGGGAGCCGGATGTGAGGCTCTATCTTGGGACCCTGAGATCATGACCTGAGCTGAAGGCAGACCTCCCACTGAGCCACCCAGGTGCCCCGTGAGAAGTATATTTGTTCTGAGAGAACACAAGGACTGTGGTTATACAGGAAAATGACTAAGCGGCACTGATATATTATAATTTATTCCTAAAAAATCCAACTCTTCTCATTCAGGTCTAATGTACCCAAGTGCATCTTATAATAGCTCCAAGTGCAGTTGTCTGGAAATACCAGGAAGGCACTTGGAGTTAATGAAGGGAATTATTAATTACTAAGTCAGATATGACCTTAAAGAGGGGACCTATGGGTCAAGATGATTGTTTATTTATTTATGACGGGTATTCCTACCAACTTCCAAACAAATTTGCAATGACTGACAATCAAAAATATAGGCCCCAGGACAGTGAGGTTAGAGATGAAATATCCAAAGTCACATGGATGAAGGGAGGAAATGATTAAAGCGGAAACCTAGCAGAAGATAGTTACTGCAATTGCACATTAAATTGAGCTAAAGCGAAAAGGGAGATATGATGAGTTATTGGACGAAAGGAAGTAGAGCCATTTGTCGGGAGAGGCAAACTTTTCCCCGGCACTCAGTTTGAGCACAAATTTCTCACGAGGCTCTCAATATAAGGACATAGAGGCACATCATACACACTCTCTCCAAAGACCTCTGCAGAAAATACAGAAACATTCTTCAGGCGGTCGTTCATTACACAGGTTCTGGAGAGAAGCTGAGGTCTTAGGGATGAACCTTCTAGACTTTATGCAGCCTCAGCTAATGGCTTATGGGTGGTTGTAGAGGCAGGCCTGGTTAGGCGTGTTTAGAGGCCTGGGTTAAAGCCAGAGGTCAAGGGCTTGGGGGAGATGTGTGACATCCCCCCGGGAGCCAGGCCGAGAAAGTACAGCACCAGCCCCCCGCGAAGCCGCCTTGCCCTGGTCCCCCTGAAAGCAAGAGAAGCAAGCAAGACAGTGTCCTAAGTGGGGGAAGGAGGGCAAGCCATTGGTAAAGGACAAAACATGACCACCACACGGAATGGCACCAGTATTATTTCCTTTACATGAACAAGACACATCTGCCAACATGAATGACCAAAAGGAAAGCTGCTGGAATCATGGCACGAACCTCTGGGTGGTGGAAATTCAGAGGATTCTTTTGTTCCCAACGTGCTGCACCTCCCAGACCTTCTGGAGGGAGCTCGTGTGCCTTCTCTAAGTAGAAAAACAAGAGAGAGAAGGCTGGCTTTTGTAAATCCTGATTCTGGAGTTCTGCTTGAACAGCTGTTCATTCATTCCTGTTTCTCCTTCTCTCATGGTTGCTAAACCTGATCCCACTTTTCCAAATTGGGTAAAGAAATCATATGCATTAATTTCACAATAGGGTAAAGAAGATGCTGGAAGACACCGATAGCTGCCATCTCCTGCCAGGAAGAACGTGTTGCTTCATTGATACGACTTCTTGGGCAGAAAACCAGGAAGTATATCACAAAAGCTTTTAAAATGTGCATCTGAGACACCTGAGTGGCTCAGTGGGTTGAGTGTCTTCGTTCTGCTCAGGTCATGATGGGTCCTGGGATCGAGTCCCATATCCGGCTCCTTGCTCGGTGGGGAGTCTGCTTCTCCCTCTGCCTGCTGCTCCCCCTGCTTGTGCACGCTCTCCCTCTCTGTCATATAGATGAATAAAATCTTTAAAAAAATAAAGTACGCATACTATAGCTACACTAATTTTGTCTGTGGGAACTTATTCTAAGGAAATAGTCACAGTTGCGTGTGAGGACTGAGCTCTAAACAGTATTCCTTGCAGCATCGTCTATAAAGTGCGGAAGCAACGAAGTAGTACCGTCAGATATTGAGTCAAATACCTGGTGTTCCGCGGGAACACAGTACAATCAACACAAAGCATAGCTTGGAAGGATTCTTAACGACGAGGGACGATGCTTCGTGTTCCCTGTTCAGTGAAAAATGGAGGTTGCAAAAGATCAGGCATAGGACCATTCTATTTTTGGAAAAAGGAAAATATGTATTTATCAGTAGGACTGTAGGCTATTTTGTTTTCTTTCCCTCACCCTCGTTTTGAGCTTATCTGTATTTACTAAAATACTGTGTATGTCTTCGGCAATGAGAAAAAGTGGGGAGGAAGCACTTTTAAAACGTAGTACTATTTTATAATTCTGTGTTGTGGGGGAAAGAGAGGAAGCCGCGTGTCGGGGTGCCCTTCGGGAAGCATGTTTGGAGGCAGCTTGCCAGCTTCGGGAGAGTAAGTTGGCTCTGAATAGAATCAGAGCATCTTTAGGGCCATTTGTCTGTACTGTCCTTTCTTCTCTGTCCCCCCTCGGTTGGAAGCAATTCGTGTGAGATCCTGAAAGCCCAGAGGGTCCATCCTTCTCTTCTCCCTCTCGAGTCCCAGCTGACATGACGGTGATGGATAGACTAGGAGAGGATCGTGAGGCCTGTCCCGCCACGGCGGCTCCCTGGCCATCTCCCTACTGTGTGTGACAAACGATGGGAGAATAGCCCAAGAACAATTGCTCGTCCTGACATCAGGCTGGCTTTGAAAAGATGACACATTCTTCTCCAGATAAACCAGCCTCTCAGAGACAAGGACCCAAAGCCCTGCCCCTGGGTCTCATGTATACACTCCTTCAGATTTATTTGGCTTTTTGCTATTAAGTTCAGTCCTTCAAAAATTCATCTCAGTCCAATTTCTTACCGTGTTGCTCCTCTTTGCAGACAGGCTGCGACAGACAAACATTTTTCCTCTGGGTCTCCCCAGCTTATAAGCCATGAGGAGTGAAAGGAAGTGTCTTCAAGGGAAAAGAATAAATTTGAGAGCGTCAGAAGCATCGCCGGAGCTCGGTGCTGCGAGATGAAGGGATGTCTGGTTGAAATAAAGACAGGCAGAAGGAATGGCGTTCAGGTGAAGGCAAGAAATCACAGCCGGCTGGAGTCCTGGGCTCAGAGAGATGCCCGTGAACCTGGTAAAGTGCCTCGGGGTCTGCTGAGATGGCTCCCAAAGCATGGCCCAGGGATCCGGGTGGGCCTTGACGTTTTTCCATGCTTCACAGAAAGCGAGGTGACAGGTATTTATTGAAGGTCTTTCAAATGCAGGATGCTTGACATCTAGTACCTCCTCAACCCTCACCACAACGGTAGGAAGGAGCTGCTCTGATACCCACCCTCCTCGCCCGGCGGCCGAGGTACAGAAGGGTTGCGGGACCCGCCTGAAGACACACAGCTGAAAAGTGGAGGAGTCCGAGTTCGAATCCAGCCATGTCAGACTCCCAGGCATGGGCTCCTCAGGCTTGGCTGTCTTCTTCAATGTCGAGATTTGTAACAGGTCTGCAGTAAATGAAAACATTATGGACAGTGGTTTTTGCCTCAGCACAATCGGATCCAGCCGTTGCAAGAGGCACTTACTTTTAACATTCAGAATTTCAACTTCTGGCCTGAATTGGTAGTTTGCTTTTGAGAAACAAGGGGTTTACCTCATACTGTCTTACCGAAGCAGGACCAGTTCCTTGCTTACTCTCGTGAGAGATTTTAAAATTTTATTTTATTTTGGGCGCCTGGGTGGCTCAGTGGGTTAAGCCACTGCCTTCGGTTCAGGTCATGATCTCAGGGTCCTGGGATCGAGTCCCGCATCGGGCTCTCTGCTCAGCAGGGAGCCTGCTTCCTCCTCTCTCTCTCTCAATCTGCCTGACTCTCTGCCTACTTGTAATCTCTCTCTGTCAAATAAATAAATAAAATCTTAAAAAAAATTTTTTTTATTTTATTTTGCTTTTTTTTTTTTTTTTAGTTTTTATTTTGTTTTGTTCTGTTGTTTTTGTTTCTTGTTTTTTTGCAGTGTTTTTGCGGTGGTCAGTAGAAGAGGGGGACGTCCTCGCTTCACTGAGGTAGATAATGGCTGGAATTTTTCAGAGGCTCTGCTCGGCAGAGTGAAGAGGCTCTTCTTTCCAGTTACATCCAGAGTTCAAGGGCTAGATGGAATGGATAGAAATTGAAAATGTATAGAAATTTAAAAACTTGTTCACTTTTTAAACAAATTTTTATAATTTGAAGTCCTTTTGGACTTATGGGAACTTGCAAGAAGAGCTCCAAGAACTTCCTTAAGATACCTTCTATTTATACTTAATGTCCTTGGACGTATCTAATTCCATTACTATACCTTTACCCAGATTCCCCATTTGTTAACACGATACCCCGTTTGTTCCATTACCGTCTCTGTCTCCGTGTTTCTACCCATTATCAATATTCTTCTCCTGAACTCTTTGAAGATGAGTTGCAGACATGATCCCTCATGCCGCTAAATACTGCAGTACGTACTTCCCTAAATCAAGGACACTCTCCTCGGTAACAGCCACAAATCCTCCAAAACAGGAAATACTGCTGTGACAGGGCCATCTCGTCCACAGAGCCCATCCAGAATTTGCCCACTCTTCCAACAATGTTTCCTCTTCTTGCCTGGCTCTACACCAGTCCAAGATCGCCTCTGGTTATCACATTGAGTTCCTTTCAGTGTGGGACAGCTCCTCCGTCTTTCCTTCTCTTTCTTGACCTTGACCGTTTTTAAAGAGCACAGATCTCTCACTAGGGTTTTCCAGTGAGAATCTTCATGCCTAGACTCAGGCCATGCATTTTAACAGGGAAAGCACAAAAATGAGGCTATGGTGCATATTGTCAGGAGGCTCCTGGTCAACTCTTCGTACCACCGTGATGGGTCCTCAGTCACCTGTCAGGTCAAGGTCGTGTCTACCGTCAACTCACCACTTACCCTTCTGTGGCTGACAAGTATTTTTTAACCACAGAATACGGTTGGGGAGACATCTCCGCCTTAGCATTTGTTTCTGCCTTTATCAACAACCCCTGCAATGGCTGCCCAACAGGGATAATTTGTTGCCATAATTCTTTCCCCATTTGTTTGTTGACATCTTAAGATAAAGAAGAGCTACTTCTTCTTTTTCACTTGCCTGCCTACTTATCTCTGTCATCTCACTGTCTCTGTCTCTGTCGGACCACAGGTTTTCGCCAACACTTCCAACAACAGCCCATCACCTCAGGATTCTATGGTTCTCTGTTCCCTCTTTGTAAATCCCTTCTCTAGCAGTGAGAAACTTAGCTCCAACCAGCCCCAAAGTATTTACTCCTCCACTCACTCCCCCTTATGTCTCCCATCTCCTGACTAGGCCAGAAGCCTCTGAATTTCCAGCCTGGCATCCACCATCTCAGCCCATAGAAGCTTCCTGAGCCATGGGCCAGGCACCACCGCCTTGGCCCAGCTGTCCCTTAGCCCCTGGCCCTACTGTCACCTCCAAGGGAAGGAAAGGGAAATAAAGAGAAGGAAGAGGAGGAAGAGCAATTGGGGGACTTGGTCATTTTCCTCAGCGTCTTTCCCTGTAGGTTGCCTCTCACTGCGGTTAACACAGTCTGGGGCTACCTTCTGTGGGAATCCCCCTCACTGAAAGGCTATGTTGAAAGGACAGCTGCATTTTCATACCAATGGATTCCCCTCTGCTACACTCTTCCAAGTGATTGGATGAGGTAGAGTCAGGCATTGTTGGCCAACAACTGGTGAGATCCTTTCTATCCAAGATCTGAGCCAAAAGCAGCAGCGACTTCCGGCGATGTACCCAGGCCCTGTGCTGAATGGTATGTAGAGATTGGCCTCAGGTTGACACTTTAAACACTGCCCACAGGTCGGTAGGCCAGAAGAGGAGGCCAATCTGCAGAGAACCAAAGCATGGAGCATAGGAATAGTCCAGCTTGGGTGGGGGCCGAAGTTTAAGAATATATTCTTTAAGAAGAAGAATGTGGATATGAGTGTGTAACCCTGTGAACTTCAGATGCCCTTCACTCTTTTCATAACTGTTTTATTTAAATTAGCCCAAGTGGTTTTCTGTTTCTTGCACCAAGAAGCCAGAACACGGAGTATTAAGGCACGGACAGAGAGCAAACACAAGCTGTTTTCTCTTCTTTCAATTTTGAAGGCAAACTCAGTTCAACATTTTTGTCCCTGAGAAATGTCCCTCTTAACTAGACCGCTGAATTGACAGATAAGGTTTGGGATTTGGCAGCAGTAAATAAAGAAGATTCAGAAGTTATAGTTTCGGCATTGCTATCCCAGATTTTTAGTCTGGTTCACAAAGATGCTTCTAAATCAAGTGTCTGGGTGTCCTTCAGAATTGCTATTGATTCAAGATCACTGGGGAGGCTTTCCATCCATTTCCAGATAACTTCAGAGTTCAAATCAGAAACAAGTTCTCTGACTCACTAGCAAGAGATACTTTTGAAAGTGGGAAATTAACCTGTTTTGCATGGGTCAGTGGACCCCAGGTGAGGAGAAGTGACCTGCTAATTGGGGAAGCTATTAAGGTTTTGAGGACTCACCAACATGAGACAGTGCCCTCCAGGGGGGAGGAGGGGTCCCTCCAGTCACTCCCACCTCCATTTCCTTGCCAACAAGGGGCAATGTCCTGGATCAGGGACTCTGCCTACTCTCTTTATCTCCCTGACAGTCCAAGAGTTGTAAGTGGGATTTGGGAGACCTTGTAGGAAGGAAGTTGTGGAGTTAACATTGCTGGTGTCAAAAATAAAAAAATAAACAAATCACCTCATGCTAGAGTGGGAGGGACCGTTCCATCATGTAGTCAATTCGGGGCTCAAGTTTTAGCTTGTATTCACTAACTAAGCAAGTTACTTAACTTTCTTAGACCTTGGGATCCTCCTCTGTAGCATGCATACAAAATGAACACCTAAAGCTCTTTGTAAGGGGCACAGGAATGATCAGCCACAGCTAACAGTTGCATCATTTCATTTAATGCTTATGTAAGTCATATGACTACCCATATGACACAAAACAACTGTTTTTAGTCCCATTTCACAGATGAGAAAAATGAGGCACAGAGACATTAGACAATTTGCCCAATGCCATTTAACTAATAACTTGTTATGTTTATTGTATCTGAGGGAACTGGTACAAGGAAGGCTGACGTGACTTGCTCAAGGTCATGGCATTAGTCCGAGGAAGGAATACTTTATTAGTTTCGGAGGGGAGTCAGCCACAGGTTCTTTTCCTGCTAACTAGGGAAAATTGAGACTTGAACACTTGCAGGCTTATGAGGTGTGGGTACAACAATCCCAAGACCCAACAAGAGAGAAAAGAAAAGCTTCTTATCCCTCTTCCAGGCAGGATGGAGCACTGGGATATGGAGAAGAGCTAAGAGCTCTAAGATTCTGGTAACTTTCTTCTCTGGTAGGGAGGGGAGTAGGGCTTCCCCTTGTGGGACTCAGAAATTGGGCATCAGCAGTCCTGACCATGTGGATAGCCTGCTACCTCAACTTCCCAGAGGAGTGGCCATGAGGGACTCTCAGTGACCCACCCATTTTTTTAAAAGTATGGAGTAGCTGGGGCACGTGGGTTACTCAGTTGGTTAAGCATCTACCTTTGGCTCAGGTCATGATCCCAGGGTCCTGGGATTGAGCTCTGCTTCACGCTCCCTGCTCAGCAGGGAGTCTGCTTCTGCCCCTCCCCCTGCTTGTGCTCTTGTGCTCTCTCTCAAATAAATAAATAAATAAATGAATAAACCGTAAAAAAAAAAACCTCATTAAAAGTATGCAGTGGAAAGTCAAATGCACTTTTATGTTTCAAACATAGTGACTCCTACATTCAAATTGCCACATTATAGTTAAATGGCATCAGCCAGCTTTTTATTTAAGACTTACAGGCTTTGACTAATTTTGGAAATAAACTGGTGAGCCTGCCCCACCCCCCGTCCACCCAAAAGGGGGAAAGTCTTATTATAAAGAGACATTGCTTGAGAGGTGTTCAGGCCCTTGGAAGCATATTTGCATGGGGACCCTCTCAACTCAGTCACTTGGCTGTTTAGTGGCAAAGCCAGGACTAAATACTTCTTTGGATTTAGGAGATTAGGCTGTGGAGCCATTTTGATATGGGCCCAATTCCAGCTCTACCCCTTACATACTGAAGGAATCTGAGCAAACTACTCATTATTTCTACACCTGCCTTTCCTCCTAAGGTTGTTATGAGGATTTAATGAGATAATGCTCATCGTGGTTGACACGGGTTATGCACGGTGCTGAAGATGAGCTGTTACTGTAGTCTGATATTCCTCCTATGGCTCAAGAGTAATGAACAGCACTGCCTATCTTATTCTTTTGGAGTAGTTTTAGTTTTCCCATCTTTTTTGAAGTATAACCAATGTACAACAAAATGTACATACTTCAGGGGTATAATCTGATGAACTCTGACATATGTATCTGCTCACGAAATCATTGCCACAGTCAAGATAACGAACATGTCCATCATCCCAAGATGTTTCCTTAAGGCCCTATCATAATCCCTACCCTCCTCCCTTATTGCTCCTAGCAAATGAGGATATGCTTTCTATCACTATAGATTAGTTTGCATTTTCTAGAATTTTTATGAGTGGAATCCTTCCATATGCACTTATTTTTTTGTCTGGCTTCTTTTACCCAGCATAATTATTTTGAGATTCATATATTCTATCTGTTATTGATTTGTTTTGGGGGGGAGGTGTCCTTTTCTCTTGCACGTGGTGGACAAAGACAGCTTCTTCAAGATCTCAGCTGGGGTTTCAAGGCATAGACTTGCAGTGGCCTGGCCTTTCTACCACCTGCATTTTGATTACTCAGATGTTCCCTGTGTCCTAGTAGAATGCACGTGCAGATGGTTCCAAAACAGTGGGACTGAAAGAGCTCAAACCAGGCAACCTTTTCACATTACACGTGCCCAGACCCCATCTGCAGGTGCTCATAGGTCGGAGTTGCGGAGGGGTGGAAAACCACTGATCTGAAGTAATGCCACTAATTTCCAAAAGTCACCCAGGCAGCGAACACTAAATCGAAAGGAAAGGAATTCAAGGAGCACTTAGTGGAAGGAATCACGTTTTGTAGAAAAAAAATGGGATGTTCTGTGGTGTCTGAAATTCATTGTAAGACATCCATGGGCCATCGCGAACGTGGCATCTACAGGTTTTGTGACCACACGTGAAAATAAGTCTGCTCCCTGGTTTACATCCACATTCTCAACAGAAGTGGCCAGAGGGCCACTGTGTGTTGTGTGCACCAGGAAGTAAACAAGGGTGGTACCGGGACCTGCCTCCACCTGCGATTCCAGAAAACCACACTCGAGAGGGTACTGAAATCAATATCAAAATTGAGACACTCAAGTTTACCGCAAAGAGCTATTTTGGCTTTTTCCAAATTGCTCTGTTTCTCTAAGGTGCTATTTTCGTGGCAAAGCCAGCTTCTTGCCTGGCTATGTATAGGGACGACTCAGCAGCTTAAAAACAAGTGGGAAGGGAAAAGAAATCTGCAAATAGGCTCACACCCCAGGGATAAATCTGGGGGCAATTCAAAAGGTAGTGTGAGTTGGTTATTTTCCCAAATATCCGGCCTCTTCAAATTCCACCCAAGGTTGGAAACCGTCAGGAGCTAAATATATGTGCACATTGGAGGGTCACTCTCTAGTAAGTGCCCGGTGTTTAAAAATAGGGATTTGAAAGGAAAAGTTTCCTCTGCCTCTAGCCAAGGCAGTTCCCCAGCCTATCGTCTGCTTTGCTGTCCAGGGACAGTGTTTAGATGATGGCAGGTGAGCGGAAGCTTGGATGTATTTTTAAAGCTCTCTGGTTTTCTGACTGTTGGAGAAGGTGGCCAGAAGTGGAGCACCGCAAAAGGAAGGTCACCTCAAACATTGGCTCAGTGAGTCACTGAACAATTATTTACTGGTGCTGCCTCCCCAAAATACATTGCATCTGCCCACTTGATTCCATCTCCTTGCTGCCATATTTGCCCAGGCGGCCATTATTTTTCACCTCGCCTTCGTGGACTTCCTGTTTTTGCTCCTGGCTCCTCCTGGACTCCATTTTCCACCCTGCAGCCAGACAGAACTCTTTAAAAGTGGAAATCATACCCTTGATGAATGGAAATGCATAATAAAAGGTCTGGACGCATACCCGGCAACCTATTCATAGCAGGTATCCTAGGGGAAGAGGTGAAGAGAGACCAGAATGTCTTCCCTAGGTGGTTTGAATTTCACCCTGGGAGCTGGATTTCTTTCATAATTGTGAAAGGGTCTCAAATGTTTCATTTGGTCCCTACTCGAGGAGCTCTTAATCTTGCGTTCAATTTCCAGACACTGAAAATTTGAGGAATTATGCTTTTTATGATGGCCCCGGAGAGGGAGAAGCCATGATCACGGAGTGGAAGTCATTTTGGAAATGAACAGAAAGAGAGCGCGCTGAGAATCATGGTGGCCCAGCAAGGGTAGCCAGCAAGGGTAGCCATGACCAGTGCTGAGTTTGGAGCTGAGGCTGGGTGCCCTCTTCTGGAACTGGTGTCATGGACTTCAGCGTCACAGTTCCATGAATCTATGTGATGCCCCAGAAGGCGCATTTTTGTAGCCTGACTGCTGAGGGGGGATTCTCCCAGGGGTCTGCTCTCTTTCGTGTCTACCTCTAATTTCTTATTTATTTATTTATTTATTTATTTATTTTTATTTGACAGCCAAGGGATCACAAGCAGGCAGAGAGGCAGGCAGAGAGCGGGGGGAAAACAGGCTCCCCGCTGAGCAGAGAGCCCCATGTGGGGCTTCATCCCAGGATGCTGGGATCATGACCTGAGCCAAAGGCAGAGACTTTAACCCACTGAGCCACCAAGGTGACCCTCTACCTCTAATTTCAATCAGTCAAGTACAGCCCTAGAAGCTTGCGTTAGTCTCTGAGATCCATGTGCCAAGAAGGGGTGAACAATGGTCCTTCCATAAGAAAAAAGAAAACACATACGAAGTATGTGGAGCCACGTGGGTTTCTTAATGTGGAAAGGGGAAAGAACTCCTGGAAATGGGGCCAAGGAGAAGTTAGCAGCATGGGTTTTCCCAGCTAAGCTTTGCTTTCAAGCCTGGAAGCTACTTCCCTGTGAGCTGCTGTTCGTCCTGCGGCGTGTGGCTGCCTGCGGCTGTCCCCACCGGGCCCCCTTCTGATCGCCTGGCTCATTCCCTCAGGCAAGGTGCCACTTCTTGATGTAGCTCATTGTTTGGTTCCTGGAACAGAAGTCATATCACTGTCCAAAGGGATGACATAGCCTTTGAAATGTCATTATTCTTATTTTGGAATAAATAGAGATATTAGTCTGATTGGACAAGGGCTTTATGGAGCCTACCTTGTTCCCTGTAGTCTCTCAGACATTTACAAATTGGTTGAACCATGTTTTTATTTTTTCCACCACCTCAAGGCCGTACCATTTTTCTTCTTAATATACAGACCATGCCTTGCACAGAATAAGTGTTCAATAAATATTTGTGGAATTGATTTTCCTGTTCAGAGATGTGGCAGAAAGACCCTCTTGCTTTATGTGCATAATTCTCTGGTGCGGTATCTTCGAATTCCTTTCTTGCAGATGCTGGTCACACCGCCTCGCACCGGGGGTGTGTCTTGAGGTCTGAACCGAGCGTGGCTTAGATCAACAAACACAAAGGCAACCCAAGGCTGAATGTGGATCGTGCTGGGGAGGGGAGCCCAGAAATGGTAGAGGGAGAACATGTCCCGTCCTGCGTGGACAGTGATGAATATGGGCCACAGGCTGGGGTCAAGGTCGGAAGTCGAGAGTGTAGGAGATGAGGAACAGATGAAGGAGTGGAGGACGAGGCAGGATGATGTGGCAGGTTCGAGACCAGACGAGGAACACGGAGAGGAGCCCGGTCAGACAGCCTGGTTTCCGTGCGGGTCCTGGGATGCACCTCACCTCGGACAGCGCAGCTCATGGCCCCCACGGGGTCGTAACCCCAGCAGTGAAATGAGGGGCAGGCAGTCCTCATGAGGACTTCATGAGGGAGCTCACATAAGTGAAAACACTGGAAACTGGGAAATGGGCTGCTGAGAGCAGGAGAATAGCAAGATCTGAAAACCTCATGTGTCTTTGAAGAATTCTTTGCAAGCATTCCTCTGCCTCTCATCCCTCCTGCAGTTTTGTCAGGGGGAGCCCAGTGTGTGTGCGTGTGCGTTGAGGGAGGACCTCGGGGCTCCCTTGGCCCATTTCTGTTATGTTCTAGACAAGCACGTGGGCTTGGAGAAATTCTGTCACACGTGCCTACTCGGTCTGATGGCAAATCCAAGGCCATCCAACCCATCAAGTGTCTGAATTGGACTTCCTGATTTCAATTTTTGCTTTGTTCTTTATGCCCCTAGTTTACATTTTACTTTCATTCTGCATGTTCTTCTAAGGGACTCATGGCGCTTAGCGTCTCACCATGGAAAACCAAGGTCTGACCGCTGAGTGTGGCAGAGTGCAGCTCACTCATCGGAGCCCAGGCCCTGTCGTCGTCCTGGACTTTCTGTGGCGATGGGTCATCCTTTTCAGAAAGGAGTCAGGATTCCACTGCCGAGGCAGGAGGGAAAACGATGGAAAGCCTCTGCTCTCCCGTGTCCAGGATCATTGCACCTCCTCATGCCCAAGTCAGGGTTTCCTCCCATTCTGTCTGGTGTCTCATGTGGAGACCGCTTCCCGCCACCCGTTTTCTCGGATGTCCCCGACAGAGCCCGGCACCATCTCAATGGCCAGTCCCCGCCCCCCCCCACCCCCAGCTTCTGCCCCAATGGCGCCTGCAAACACAACGGACTGATATGTGTCCACACGTGTGTGCGGACGCGTGAGGTTACCCAGCAGAATGCTTAAAGAACCGATCAGAGAGTGAATAAAACGTGTCCTGTGTAGGTTTTGTGGTTTTGTTTGTTTGTTTTTGTTTTGTTTTTTAAGACTAAAAGTCGAACAGTGAGCAATCTGGAGAAGGATGGTGCTTTGTGCTCTGAGTTGTCTCTTCTTCGTGGATGGAGGAGGAGGGAAGGGCTGAGAGTCCTTGCTAAGGCGGAGACTGGCGAGGGAGCCAGGAGCATTTTTTGTTACCTCATTTAGCAGACTGCCAAATGCAGCCGCCTCCTCAGTTGTTAGGAGACATTTCCTTCTGCTCCTCCATCCCGCAGCCCCCACAGCGCAGTTGTTTCCCTGCAGCTGTGTGCAGTGACCCGCCAGGGGCTCCTGGCCTGCCCCTCGGTCCTGGCGATTGAATGGAGTGGCCGCGTGACCTCCCCAGATGTCTCACCCCGCACTTCCTGACTCAGAAAGCTGCCTCCCTGCTCGGTGATGATGTCCCTTCCTCCCAGCCAGTCTCCTCCTGGCTCCCCACATCAGGGTCCTCCCTACAAAACCTGATGATGAGGAGGAGATCCAAGACACACCGAAGGCACCCAATAAATATATGAACCCATACATTTGTCAAAACCCGGCATGCGATACTGCTAATGCCCGGATGAGAGCGGGCTTGGGGAGCCCTCCCTGGCTGTGAGTTGCTGCTAAAATGAGTCTCGGTTTTCTTGTTTGCAAAATGAGTTTCAGGATCAAAATAATGCCCATTCTGGGGGGCACTTGGGTGGTTCAGGCTGTTAAGCATCTGCCTTTGGCTCAAGCCATGATCCCAGGGTCCTGGGATCGAGCCCCGCGTTAAACCCCAGTCCTAGACGCCTGTCTGGGGCACCCTGCTCAGTAGGGAGTCTGCTTGTCCCTCTCCCTCTGCCCCTGCCCCCCCCCAGCTCTCACTCTCTTTCTCAAATAAATAAATAAAACCTTAAAACAAAATAATGCCCATCCTGTTTATTTTACCAGGTTCTTGGGAGGATCAAAAAGCACAAAGTTCTATGAAGCCCATACAAATAAACAAATCCTATACTTCTACCCAAGATGATATCTTTCCCAACAGCGAAGTGCCTTACTCAAAATAAGCGCTCACTAGATTTGAGAACTACAGTTCGACTGTGAACGAAAATGTTATTATTTTGTGGCATTTCCTACCTGACATTCTTGTTTGTTTGCCTGTCTCCTCCATTAGACTCAAAGCTCTAGGAGAGTGGGAATTCTGACGCTCTTCCTCAGCTGTCGTCCTTATGGCTTGGTGGTCTTGGCGCATAGATGATGCTCATTAAGGAGTCGTTGAGGGGATGAATGGCAGCTTCCTGGCTCAGAAGGAAGCAATGGAGGGAATAGTCAAAATGGGCTTAATTCTGGTGAATGCCTATGGATTTAACTAGAATTTGCTGCCAGTGTAGAAATAAATTGTATTTTAGAAACTGGCCGGTTCGTCTTAGAGATGGAGATAGGGGCGGAAATGCTGGGCTTGAAGTGAGGTGAGGGAACCGTAAATTTCAAGCAGAGAGAAAAGATTTGTTCTTGTCTTCTAAAGGCCTGCCTCCGTTTGTCTTGCTCCAGGAGGTAGAGCCAGCAGCTGCAGGGAGAGTGAGCTTGGGTCATTCAAAGATACTTGAAAACGGGCTGGCTTAGGAGGTGGGAGATAGTCAAGAAGAGGTTAACTGAATTTGTGGCATTACTTTCATTAAGTGCCTGAGTTACTATGATATGAGAATAGACAGACTGTGGCCTCCATGGTTCCACTGAATTCTGCCCGTAGGGCTCTGGAGGCAAAGACCAAAATCAATAAATAATATAAAATAATAGGAAAAAGGGAAAGAGGGAAGGGAAAGCGAGGGAAAGGGGCATCTCTGTTATTTTGCTTCTTTGAGAACCCTTCCATCCACAAATCCCAGATCCCCTTTGGGAAGCCTCAAACCCCACCCCTTCTCCAGCCAGACCTATGCATCTCACTGGGATACATGACCTAGGTCTAGCCCTCAACCCCAGTAACCCCAGTTCTCTGCCACCGCTCTCATCAGACACGCCCAGGTGCAGCTCTCCTTGAAGGAGAGCAGGTCTAAGCAAGACAAATGTTTGCTTGCTGAGCTGGATATAGGGTTTTTTTGTGTGTACTCACATCAAATCAGAATCAGTAACCCTCCGTTGCGAATTGTGCCCCCACCCCCAATTCGTAATGCAAAGCCCTAACCCCCAGTGTGGCTGTATTTGGAGACGGAGCCTCTAAGGAAGTGGTTGAGGTTAAATGAGGTCATGGAATGGGGCCTCGAACCCATAGGGCAAGTGTTCTTCTAAAAAGGGACACCAGAATGCCTGTCTGTCTCTCTCTCTCTTTCTTTGTCTCTTCCTTTCTCCCTGTTCCTGTTCTCTCTCCCTGTCTCTCCCTCTTCCTCTTTCTCTTTCTCTGTCTCTGTGGTATGAGGACACAGCAGGAAGGTAGTGATCGACAAGCCAGGGCGAGGGCAAACCCCCAAAATCTGAATGGACTAGCACCTTGATATTTCACTTCCCACTTTTCCAGCACTATTTCCAGCACTGCTGTTGTTTAAGCCATCCAGTCTGGGATATTTTGTGAAAGCAGACCAAGCAGATTAGTACATCTGTTTAGCAGTAAAGGAACTTCAAGAAGGAGGGATGAATTGAACCTCTGTCCTGCCACTTGCCAGCTGAGGGCACATCCTTTGGTCCTCTCTGAGCCTCATTGTCGTCATTAGTAAAAGATGGATCCCAGCACTGGTGGCAAAAGGCTACTGGGAGGATTGGGAAGTCTCACGCAGGGTACCTGGGACACAGCAAAACTTTATCTTAGAAAACGTTAGATTTCAATGAAGACACTCTTCTCTTAGGAATATCTCTTGTTGGGATCCCTTGGAAGGACGAAAATGACAGCTGTTAACAAAACCCACCCTGCTCCCAGCAGGTCTGCCGCCTGTGGACATTGAACCTGAAGTTCCCACTGGTTCATCAGTCGCCTCCTGGATCAGACTGGGACTGTTCCCCATCCATCAACACCAGCCTCTCCCGGGCCTCTGACACTTCCATCCAACAACTCCTTCGCATGTTCTTCTCCATAGAATTTCTAGATCACAGCGAAGTGAATCAACCAATCTGCTGGAACATTTAAGTTCTGCCCTCCTGGGACCTGCAGACATAGGTAACAATTCCATGTGCAGAATTTCCAAGTAATGATCATGGCCCGGGGGCCATAATTCATTCCCTGAGGCCACCTCCCTGCAAAGGACAGCTGGAGGTAGCCCACTGAGAGCCAACCTACCTGCGTGTCCCATGAGGGCTGGCAGGTTGCTAGATCCAATCAGAGGCGGGAGAGATTTATAGCCGATCTCCAAACCCCCTGACCGGCAATGTCAATTCCAGACAAACGGCAGGAAAGGGTACTTGGTGCCAAATTACAGGCCTTGCTTCTGAAGAGCAGCTGCCCTGAGTGTTCACCTTGAACGCTTCTCAGCATGCTCTCTCTTCTGAGTGTGCACATCTGGACTCACAGCTAAGCAAGAACTATACATTTTGCTTGCAGTTGGAATATAGCTCCCCGGGGACCCAGCGGGTCTGGCCAACACAGATACTTCCCGCATCCTGACCTCAAACAAGCCCACAGTCTCCAGGATAACGGAGGGAAATCTTCCAAGCCTGCAAGCGGCTGTCAACTAAGAATTCAGGCATCCTTGCTTCGTGCTGAGAAGAGGCTTTAAACATATCACAGCCTGGTCTGAGCTTAGTGGCGAAGGAAGTAGAAAATGGGATTAACATGTAACTATAAAATGTTGCAGCCATTACAAAAAAAAAAAAAAAAAAAGAGGGAAAGAGGCTACATGTGAGTAATGGCTGTGTGAATGGCCACACCACGTCACTTCCAAAAACACCATCTCACTAAAAAGCAGCGATCTCGCTTGCCAGGGGGAAACCACTTTAAGGCATTTCAAAATTAGTGACATTCTTCCAGCAGCCACACTAACTGACTACACAAAGACCCACTACCGTCAACTTGCATTAGGTTTGAAAACATAGGCTGCATCTTGCAGGAAAAAATGATGTGGGTTGATTTGCTGTCAACCACCGTGTCCTGATCAGGCGGGATATGTTACAACTTGTTTTTCTCAGAGGTAAAGACATCATACTGGGAAGAAGAAAGAAAGGAAACCCATTCGAGATTTCTTTGTAATACACATCATCATCCCCCTTTGTAGTTCGAAGGGATTGCCTGAGTGAGAGGAAAAGAACTTGTTCAAGGAGAACCAGAGACCAGAGACCCATGAAAGGCTTGCTTTGTGATGGGGACTCACACAAGAGCAGAGATCCATTGAGGTGCTCCAGGACGGAAAGCGGTCTGGGGAGTTTATGTTCTAGAAAAGGGAGTTTCATTGTTGCTATGCTAAGAAAAGAATGAATTGTAGAGCCTGGACAGAGTGGAGTAAATCCGGAAGTCCGTATGTGATGATTCCATACTCTGAGTCCACGAGGCCATAGGTGATGAATCCGTTGAGTACACACCAGCCAGTACCCAGTGAATCCACTGGTCTATGCGTGATGAGATAAAACAAATCAGTTTTCATGGTTCAGGAGAGTCTTTCTTTGGGCACAACACACTGGGCATTGCCCACAGTTCATGGTCCTCTTTTGGTTCTGCCTGGTTAGAAGCAGTAGGAAAGACACACAACCTCCAGTTTTGATATCCCCGTAGCAAATGAGGCCGCAAGTGGGAATTTCTTTCAGAGAATGGAGTAGGAATGAGGCAGGAATGGAGGCAGGCACCCCGGAATCTGCTCTGAACAGCATCACTGCTGTGTGGGGAGGAAAAGGTAGAGATTTGCAGGCCTCTGTGTATCTGTAGCACCTTCTAGGTGCCTCCTTCCCCCCGCTGCCACTTACTCCCCCTCCAGCGATCTTCGGCAATGCGTTTCCAACCCGATCGGACACGGTTCTCAAGCCTCCGGCTCACACCTCTGTCTTGGCTTGCCCTTCCCTGCTAACCTGGAGAAAACCTTCTTCTTGCTCAATTTCATTCTCTTACAAATCCATTCTCTTGGGTAAGGTTGACTTCTCCTTAAATGATGTTGTTTTTCTATTTTCTGCCACAAACCACTTTCCACACTAAACATTTGCTAACCTGAACCCGGAGAGTGTCAGGTTCTGGGGACGAAATCAGACAAGGCAGATGTAAGGATGATATTCTCCTCAGTCTCTGGGTTCAGATGGTCCAGCCCAGCCTGATCCTCCACAGGTACAGGCTAAAAGGGGCTCCTGACGCGGGCCCTGAGGCGACACAGCATGGTTGGCTATATGACGGAGAGCCGAAGACCCCAAACTTCAGTCCTTGCTCTCTGCCACTTACTAGCTGTGAGACCCTCGGGAAGACACGTGTCCATGTTGTGCTTCGGTCCTAATGATTATAATTAATAATTCAGGAGACAATCATAGACTCTGGCTATTCAGGGTGTTACAGGAAGTAAAGGAGATTCTGCTTAGCAGAGCACCGGGAACCTTTTTAGGACCCTATGAAAGGGAAGCTATATTTTTCATACAGATAGGATAGTTCTGTATTTTGACTGTGTTGGTGTTTACATATGTGGGGGAAATGGCAAAGAACCAAGGTCACATGTTGCCCCAGGGTCGATTTCCTTGTTTTGAGATTAGGCTATAATTACATAAGAATTTGGGGAAATGAGGTAAAGTTTTGTGCTCTCTTTTAAAACGAAGATCAGCAAAATGAAGTTTTGCCTATCTTTGTACTGTTTTGCAACTTCCTTGGGAATCTAAATTATTTCAAGATTAAAAAAATACCAAACCAGAAAAGGTAAAAAGAGGTGGGGTGGGAATAGCTAGGAATAGGGTTTGGTTATTTATTTGTGCTTGTTTTATTTTTTCCCAGTTTTACTGATGTATCATTGGCAAATACAATTGTAAGATCATTGAAGTGCAGCCCTGGTGATTTGATACACATACGCATTATGAAAGGATCTCCCCATCAATTTAATTAGCACATTCATCACCTCACATAGTTTCCTTTCTTTCTTTCTTTCTTTTTTTTTTTTTTCCAGTGAGAATCAGATTCTGAGATTTAATTTCCTGAACTGCCCTACGCTAGGATTCCATTGTTCTCTTTGCTGACCCGGCTCTCCTTTCTCCTGTGCCAGTCATTACCATGAGCCTTGGTTTAGGGCATACGGCTGTCTCTCAGAGAGTTTTGCCTTCATCAGACCAACACTCCCACGGACAGCTCCCCCACCCCTGTCCTACACCCACAAGACACACACTCCTTGAGCTGTGACTTCTTGGGAAGGCTCCCAGACTGGAGGAAAAGCTATACAGGGAGAATCCCATGCCGGGGGGCACCTGGGTGGCTCAGTGGGTTAAAGCCTCTGCCTTCAGCTCAGGTCATGATCCCAGGGTCCTTCGATCGAGCCACGCATCGGGCTCCCTATTCAGCAGAGAGCCTGCTTCCTCCTTTCTCTCTGCCTGCCTCTCTGCCTACTTGTGATCTCTGTCTGTCAAATAAATAAATAAAATCTTTTAAAAAAAGAAGAAGAAGAAGAAGAAGAATCCCATGCCAGGAAGAACTATCTCACTGTGCGAACAAGACTCTCCCCAGTCCCACAGAAGGCAGGCTGTATAGACAGGAGGTACTGCTGAGGACTAAATGTTTGTGTGACCCCCAAATTCACAGGTTGAGACCTAATCCCCAGCGTGATGGTGTTTGGATCTGTAGGCTTGGGGGAGGTCGTTTGGTCATGAGGCACTTTCATGAATGGAATTAGTGCCCTCATAAGAGAGACCCCCAGAGAGCTCCCTCTTCCCTTCCATCATGTGATGAGACAGTGAAAAGGATCATCTTTTATGAACCAGGAAGCGGGCCCTCACCTGCCACCGAATCTTGATCTTGGACTTCCTGGACTCCAGAATTGTGAGAGATCAAAGTGTGTTGTTTCAGCCCCCTGCTCTGTGGTAATCTGTTACAGCAGTCCGAGTAGACTGAGACAGGTGCTCATGGTGGTGACCACAGGCTTTGGATCGTGGGGATGGGCCAAGCTCATGAGCACAAGCCCAGACGAAGTCCTGTCTCTGAAAGATGTGGTCGCTTAGGCCATGGAGTCTTCGAGCCAAGATGAGAAAGCGTCCTGTGTCTCTTCCAATCAAGAAGGAAAGGATCAGTTATGAAGAATTTAAAAGGTTCATAAGTTCCACAGGTGTTAACGTCCAGAAATTGCACGCAATCAGGAGAACTGTTTAAGTTCAAGAGTGGGGTGGGTGGGTAGGGAGACGGGCAGCGGCAAGGTTATCGAAGACGTTCCTGTGTAAGTTCCAAAGTGTTTTAGAATGTTTGGAAAGGAACAGATAAACTCTACTGTGACAACCTATAAAATGCAGGGACTGATGCATTCTGCAAAGAAGGTTCTAGATGTTGAGAGGGGACAGAGATGTGGGAGAGCTGCCAGACGTGGCCCTGAGGCCAGACTGGAGAGGGGGTGACAGATAAGCCTATGGAGGGGCTCTCATTGTCCCCCACAGAGCAGAAGAGACCGGGAGCCTAGAAACATGGGACAAAGAGGAGCAGATACCCCTCAGCCCTTGCAGAAGTCAGAGAGTGGTGGCCAAAATTCTCCCTTTTCCAGGTCGCTGAGCTTGGGCAGACACAAACACGCACGGGACCCACAGCGTGGTCCTCCCAGAGAAAGAATGTATCGAACATCCCTGGGCTGTTGCTGGTCCCAAGTAATGAGGTAAAAGGAGCAAACACACTTTCACCAGGCAGGCGCCAGGACGGCTCGCACGGCAGAGCGGCCTCAGAGAGTCTCTGAACCTCAGTTTCCCCAGCATTGAAATAAGCTTGGGGTCACTGGGACGGTTACCTGGGGCAAGGAACGGGCTTGGAAAATGGGGACACCTCCCACACTAGTTCGTATTGCTATGAGGACAGATGAAGAAGCCAAGGCTTGTGGTCTGGGGGGCATCTTCCTGGGGAGAAGGGCGGAGCGGGGCTGCAGATACTTGGCCTTGGGGCAGAGGTTATCATCGTAAGGAAGGGAAGAACTGCACCACATCCAGGACGCGAGGGGGACAGAGCAGCTTCAGGAGACTCAGGAAGTGCCCGCAAAAGTCTTCAAAGGCCAAGAAACGGAGCGGAGGTCTGTGATTAAAGCAGGACCGACCCAAGGAACAAATAGTGGGAATTAACGCTCTGCACACAAGAAAAGGCGGGGGAGGGAAAGCCTCTGCTATCCCTGCGGGCACTTCCTTCATCAGGTGCAGGGAGGAGGTGAGCGAGGCTGGGAGCTTTGAAGAACAGAACGGGGCAAGTCCCGGGCCACCTCGTAGCTAATGAGATAATAACAGGGTGATAAAAGCAATTTCCAGATCTTTCAGAGAATGTAGGCGGGACAAAGCTGGAACACAGCTTGGAGGTCCCTTGTAAGATGCTACCGACAGAAAAGGAAGCAGGGGATTTAAGCGTCAGAAATCTTGTCCTGGGAAGCAGGAGCCCTGGAGAGGAAGGACCCTCTCGGGTCCTCTCTGGAACTTTCTCCTGGCAGCTGCTGCCTCAGCATCCAGCGGGGAGGGGAGCTGGAGAGAGAGCAAAGGCTGGTCAAGCCCACTCCTACCTGCTGGGGCCTATACCCCTGCCTGCTCCCCGGACAGCCTGGAGGTCACTCCACACCACCTCATGTTTGCACAGCCCTGCACATCAGTTCCAGGCTGGGGTTTGAGCCGCACGGCTGTCAGTGGCCACAGCGGACGGGGGAGACTGAGGCACAAGCGTGCTCCCCAAGGAATGCGGGAGCCTCCTTCTCCCCTCCCTCAAGAGGCCCCGATCTGGGTTCTCGTCCCAGTGCCACTCCCTGCTAACCACATATCCTTGCAAAGGGACTGGACCACCTCGCCACGTCTCCGTTTCCCCAACTCTCAGGTGGGAATACAGCACCTGGGGCAGAGGATGACCGGGGAATCCCCAGAGATGACGGGACGGTGCCCATGGTTATACCGCAGCACGGCACTCGGGACAGCCCTTCCTTCCTGCAGCAGGAAGGGAAACCAAGGTGCCTGGAAGGGCAAATAGAGTATTAGTTTGTAGCTGCCCAGACACATAGACATCAGTGCAGGCTCAGAGAAGTCATGCTAGTCTCCTTTGGGCCTCTCCCACCTTCCCAAGCCCAGAAGTGCCTTCTAGAAAACGAGAAAGGCTACACCCCTTAAAAGAAATACCAAGTGCCAGGCTAATGCCATCGTGGGCAGTGGGGGCTTAGCCCCTGGGGTCCACCTTCTGGCTTTGGCCTTAGCCCCATCTGCTCCTGACTGAGCCCCATGTTCATTCCTGCGGGGCCTGCTGGCTTCTTCCCTGGTTTTGGCCGCTCTGCCCTAGACTTTATATTTGCCTTTATATTTATATTTGACTTTATATCTTCTGGTTGGGCCCTTTGTTCTGTAGCATCCTGCTTTTGTAGTTCCAGAAGCTTCGGGTCTCAGGTGAGTATCGAATGTGCAGTTCTCCGCCTTCCCTTGGCTGATAGATGGCGCTAATCTACACGGAGGGGTGACTGAAGCTTAACCAGAGAGAGTACTTGCGGCCCGCCGGAGAGAAGAGAAGGTGTGAGAGAGGGAGGGTGGCATGCAAGGACGGACAGGCAGACACCAGATTTGCAAACCGACCGCACCTTCAAGAGCAGCAGGATGGCCCCTAGTCCAGGAGGACGGCCTCCTCCCCCAGCAGACAGGTTCTCCCCAGGCTGTTCGGGGAGACAGTGAAGCACTAGACACAGGACTCGCATGGGCCAAAGTGCCCTTGGTCTGTGGCTGTGCCGGCCACTGGACTGGGCCAAGTCCCCTTCCACCCCCGCCACCCTGGGGCACAGACTCCTCACCTAACAAATATGACCAGGATCCACTAGTTAGCCGTGAGCTCAGCGTTTTATTCCCCTGCTCTGACACACAGTATTGGAGCTGTGAGATCCCATTAGCTCTCCCCTGACCCCGGGGCTTTATAAATTTTCCATTGAATTCATTTTGACCAACATTTATTGGCCGTGCAAAGCTCTAGGCTCAGAGTAGAAAAGAAAATGGTGACTTGGCCCCAGGGGAGCCCACGGTGTAACAGGACCAAAGCTATAAGCCCAGGCTTCCAGTACTGGGCAGGCCACCGGGCTGGTGTGTCTGCAGCCAGCAGGAGGGGGCGGGGGCCAGGCAGTGGGTGTGTTGTTGGTCAGCAAGAACTCGGGGCAGGGGAGACGTGATGTGGGCCTTCTTAGCAAAGTGCTTCAGAAAGAGGGGACCTCATGAGTAGAGGCCTCATGAGTAGAGGCCGGGGGACAGAGTGTGGGCCCCTTCTGTAGCAGGTGGTGGAGAGAAGCTGCAGAGGTCGTTGGGGCCAGATTACAAAGGGCATTGGTTAATATACTTGAACTTGAGGGCCAGAGTGTAAGGGGGCATCATGAAGGTCTGTGATCTCCCAAATTGTATGGCAGTATCTGAGTGTGTGTGTGTGTGTGTGTATTTTTTCGAGTGGAGACAATATATTTCATCTGGAGTCTTGGTGAAGTCCGTCACTGCTGCTAGAGGCCCTGGGTTCCCGGGGAGCCATCAGAACACTGTTTCCATGTAAAAATTTTATTTTAGCAGTTTGCCAAACATTCCCAAAGTAGAGGGAACAATACAAGGGACCCTGTCTAGCTCGTGGCCAGTCTAGTTTCTGCTGGACCTCCACTTCTTCCCACCCTCCAGGGGTAATTCAACGCTGAGTCCCAGACATCACGTGGTCTCGATTGTAAATATTTAGGATGTGTCTCTAAAAGGTAAAGACTCTTAAAAACAAACAAACAAACAAAAAACCACGACCACCATACCCTTAAGTCATGGAAAATGTTTAACAACATTTCCTTAATATCACCAAGTATGCAGTCAGGTGTCTTCTCCCCTCCCCGGCTTTTTCTTAACAGTTTACTTAATTTATATGAAATTTGTAAATTGCTTTCTGAAGTTCCTTGAATTTATAGGCTCCCCTTACATCTTTTTTCTCCCCCTTGCAATTTTTTGTTGAAGAAACCTGGCCATGGGTCCCGTAGAGTCTTCTACAACCTGGATTTTGTGGGCTGCGAACCTATGGTGTCATGAAGCATGTACTTTATCTGTGTGTTTCCTATAAATTGCAGGTTAGAGCTGGACACGGTATCAGATGCAGGTTTGACCGCTTCCTCCCCCCCAAAAAAAACTACATCAGGAGGTTCAGAATGTCTGGCTGTCTCCCTTCCTGCCATCACGGAGGTTTTAAGCTGGGAGAAGTGCTAGACATTTCTGAAAGGTCTCGGAAGGAGTGCAGCCTGGGCAGAGGGGAGGGAACCTGGAGGCAACTGAGGCCCAGTTCAGAACCTTCTAAACCAGTTCCTGCCCTTCCAGCCTCACAGATGATCTCCTGCAAACAAGGGGGCCTTTGTGTTTGCATTTAGAAGGTCCCACTGGAGCTGCTGGCTTGTTTTTGTGACCTGGAGGGACTTGTGAGCCCCCCGAGGGCCTCGAAGCAACTAAATATGGCAAAATAAATGAGCCATTTATGGCTCTGTTTGCTTTCTCTGTGTCTGCCTGACGTTTGCTAGGTGAATTAGATTTCCAGTGTGCTGCCCCTCCCGGGAAACATAAAATCCCTGGGGGGTTAGGAGGTGGGATAGAAGTGACGGGATCGCAGGGAGAACCCCCGCCTGTGCGGTTTGGTATGTGTGTTTTAAAGGAGAAAAACAGCAGCTGGTTATTTAATGGCAAATGCTTCTTCCACAGTGAAAAAGCCCCAGATTGCAATATCTCATCTTTCCAAAAAGGTACAAGGGACTTAATGTTTAAAAGTGGTTTTAAATTTCTATGGGGGCCACAAATATTCTGTTGTCTCTATGCCCATCAGTCTCTGACTCTCTTTGAAAAGCAGGAGAGCAAGGGGTGGGGGAGGGACAGAAGCATGTTACACCTCCTTTTGGAATGGGAACACGTAAAAGATTTCAGTAATGTAATTTTTTAATGTAACTAGGCTTATTTTCTGATAGTCTTGAGTCATAAAACCAGACATTAATTTTAGAAAACATTTTGATTCCGAGATGTAATAAAATCATATTGGATGCTGTGAAACATTTTCAAGTGTGCTTTTAAAGGGAAATACTCTTCGGATAACTATTAAGGAGTTCAGCTATTCAGAATAAACTAGAAAATGCAAATAAAAATGTACTTCGATTATATTTTGAATTTTGGCACCACACTTTAGAGTTCTGCTTTCACAACAAGAATGGCAGCTGAACAGAGCAGACTCCACAGGGTCTGGCACCCGCCCTGGCACCCACTCCCCAAATCCTGCAGCTCGAGCTAATGCTGACTGATGGCTCCTCTGTGCCCGTTCCTGAGAGTTGCAAGGAAGCTGATTTTAAGAATGACCAGGTTGTTGTGGAATGACCATGTTGTGCGTGGAGAGAGCAGAGAAGTAGGCAAGGCCCAGCCCCAATGTGCCCACCCAAGTGTTTTTGGACCGTGGTTTGGAAAGGAAAGACTCCAAAATCTGATGAACCGAGGGTTTAGAACTTGACTACCACTTCCTGGTCGGGTGATCTTGGACATGTCACTTAACCTCTTCTTTTTATTATTATTTTTTAAATCAATAAATATGTATAAAAATCTCCTGATTCTATACCCAGCGATAAGTGGGGACTAGAAATAATGGCCAGGAAAATTGGCTGTGTGCAAGGAACCAAGTAGTTTGCTTGAGAAATGATAGATTTTATTATTACCAGGACGTAGAGAAGGTAAATCAATAATAGAGGAATGAATAGCTATCGCTTGTAGCTGAGGGAATCTTTTGTAATCTTATTTTGTTATTCATTAAAGGTAACATAAGGGAATTTCTCTGATTTATGAATATGAAAGTCTGTGGTGTTGTAACCAGCTTCCAAGATGGTGCCCAGTGATTCTCACTGTTTTCATGACTAGAGGAGGAAGTGTAGTCTCTTGCCACATCGTAGCCAGAATTGGCCTTTATGGCAAACAGAAAATGGCAGAAAAAAATTCTAAGTCACTTCTGAGATTAGGTCATAAAATACATTGTGTCCGCATGCAAATGAACAAAGTTGGATCCTTACCTTACACATGTGCAAAAATTTACTCAAAATGAATCAAAGACCTGGACGTAAGAGCTAGACCTATAAAACTTTTAAAACATGTGGAAAATCTTTCCAATCTCAGATGAAGCAGTGGTTTTTAAAATGTGACACCAAAGCACAAAGAACAAAAGAAAAAATAGATAAACTGGACACCATCAAAATGAAAACCTTTTGTGCTGTGAGATCAAAGTCTGATCTGTTGAGATCAAGAAAGTGAACAGAAAACCCACAGAATGGAAGAAAATTTTTGTACATTGTATTTGAAGGGGCTCTTGTACCTGGATTGTATTAAGAGCTCTTAACAGCTCAATATTAAAAAGTCAAACAACTCAACTAAAAAATGAACAAAAGATCTGATTAGATATTTCTCCAAAGAAAATACACACATGGCCAATAAGCTCATGAAAAGATGCTCGGCGTCACTAGCTATGAGGGAAATGTAAATCAAAACGAGCCACCACTTCACGCCCATTAGGGCGACTGCAATCGACAAAATAGACAGTCACAAGTGTTGACATGAATGTAAAGACATTGGAGCTCTTATCCCTCCCTGGTGGGAATGTTAAGGTGATGCAGCTACTCTGAGTAGTTTTTCAAAATGTTAAATGGAGAGTTACCGCATGACCAAGCAATTCCACTTGTGACATATACCGAAGAAAAATATAAACATATGTTGACATAAAAACATTGTACCTGAATGTTCATGACAACGTTTGTCATTATAGCCAGGAAGTGGAAACAACCCCAATGTCTGTGGATTGATAAATGGATAAATGAGATGTGGTATATCCATACAATGGAATGTTCTTCAGCAATAACAAGGAACGAAGTACTGTTATCCTACCACCAGGGAGACCTTCGAAAATGTTACGCTAAGTCAAAGAAGCCAATCACAGAAGAACGTGTATTGCGTAACTGCACTTCTTTGAAGTGTCCAGAATAGGCGAACCCATTGTGGCAAAAAGTAGATTACTGGTTGTCTAGAGCTGGGGGGATTTAGGGAGAAATGGAGAGGGACTGCTCACGGTTATGGGGTCATGAGGTAATGAAGATTGTGGGAATGGTCGCATAGCACTGTGAATGTATAAAAAATATTCACTTACCATTCACCCAAGTACTTAAATATTAAATAAAAATATTACCAAGTTTTAAAAACAAAATATTACCAAGAACATTAGTTTCATATGCTTTCCCCAGTGGAATTCCCCTCTCTCCTGTCAGCAGTAGTTCTGAGTTTTATGTTACTCATTCCCTTCCTTTGCTTTCCGCCCATTGTTCTCTGAGGTTTCTAGCTGTTTGTTTGCTTTTAATGACCAGCATGTTCGCAGCGGGGAAGATTCTAGACCGGACTAAACAATTTCTCAGGTTTCTGAGTGAGAAATCCAGACAAGAGGAGTATAATAACTGTCTTCACTCTCCCATGGCAACCCTAAGGATCAGGGATTCTGGGTGCCCTGGCTCTATCTTAAAACAGATTGGTTTAGACCATTAGTCATGGGCTATCAAAGGTCAAAGGGATTTTAAATATCATCCAGGCCAGAGGTGGTAAATAGACATGGGCTCATGCAGACATCACTAATCAATCATGGCATTCTCTCACTGTCCTGTCTGGCTCCAAAGCCAAACAGTTTATTTGTTGTTAAATTACAGCCATTCCTCATAATCTAACTCAAGCCTTCTCCTCCAAAATTCTGTACAGAACAATTCAACTCCCACTTACTTCTGCACATATTGCTCTGAACATACTTTTCTGGGTCTGGTTGGCATGGCTCCCATGGGGTACTTGTAAGCCACTGGAAGGCAGGGGCCTTCGCCTGTTCTTACATTCCTCTGGGTGCCTAGCCAACCGTGGGTATACAGTTGGTGATTCATTAGCATCCACTCATCGATGGATCTGCTGAGTTCATGTTTGGCCAAGCCTTGAGTGGGTCTCTGACCATTTGAAAGCCAAAGGTCAGCTTCTCCAGGACGATGTGATTGGGGGAGACTCTAATTCACTCACAGTATCCCTAGATCTTGTCCTTAAAACCATTTACCATGATCTACTTGGATCTTTACTTCCCAAGTATACCTAAGTCTCCCAGACTGTGACCTGCCAGCTTCTGGCCTGTCTTGCCCCATCAGCACCAGCGCAGCCACCATGACTGGGATGCATGCGCTGAACTTGCCTCCGGCCACGGCTGCCCTGTCTGCCCTGGGCAGCTGCCTCGCTTGGCCCAGCTTAACTCTCCTGGGTTGGGCCCCTCCCAAGTTTTCCTGGCAAACTGGACATCAGGGCACTTCCCTTTCTGTGGTCCATTTATTTGTTTAGAAAGTGAATTTAACTTAATTTCCAGAAAGTTTTGTCTCAAACCTCTAATTTTTTGCCATGGTTTTTAGAATTTAGATGGATTAAGAAGCAAATCTCCAGGATGCGGGACAGCTAAATAAAAATCCAAATATTAAGTGAATCATCTTGTTGTGTCAAAGAATACTGAAAGAGATCAAGCTGTGGGACCAACAAGAGACCAACCCTAAAATATTGCACGTTTGGGAATGACCTTTTGAAATAAATAGTTTAAAGATTTTTGTCTGTGCCAGCGGAAGCTGCCAGCTGGTAGCTGGGCCACCTCAGTCCCCTTGCCATGGTCTCTTCTCCACGGGGCTCGAACAGGCTTGGCCGTAGAGCGTCAGGGTTCCAGGAGCAGCAGAGGGCAAGCCCCACTATGTAAGCACTTTTCAGATCTCTGGGTCACTGTTGCTACTGTCTGACTGGTCAAAGAGCGTCACATGGCCAAGCCCAGAACGAGAGCAGAAGGACACCTCCACCGAGAGTGGACTCAGGGAACCAACTATGGTTGTCACTATTACTAAAACTGTGGTTGATGTCAATCAATGTTAATTTATTAAGCACCTACTAAATACCACAGAGTGTGCCAGACGCTTTACTCCTTATTCCACGTAACCATCACAGCTCTCTGAAGCATCGCATCCTCACTGAGGGAGGAGGAAGCATCACTCGGAGACACTGAGTCACGTGCTCACATGGTTAGCAAATGTCGGAGCACAGATTCAAACCTGGGGAGCTGGGCAGCTGGGGAGCTGGCTGGAACCTGTCCCTCAGAGAGAAACGTAAACTAATCACAGTGAGAACACTCGGGAGACAACACAGAATCTACCTGAACCAAACCTCTCTGGGGAGCTCCCTAGTACATCTTTCTCCTGACTAAGAGGGAGGGTGCCATGTGTCTCTGGGCAGATAATAGTAACTAGCAATGACATCCACTGGTGCCTGTGGTCTTCTTTCCCTCATGACTGGAGATGAGGAGAAAAAGGAGGGAGAAGGGAAGCACGTTGTTCCTTGGGGACCAGTGTATCAGAGCCGAGGCTTCAGCACGGGGGGCATCTGAAGAACCCCTCTTCTTTCTTGCCCTGCTCAATATCAGGCTTTGCTTTCTGAGGGTTCACGGGTCACCTGAACCTTCACACACAAACTTTTCACAGTTTTGACAGTGCCAGAGTAAAGACATGACTCGAGATGGGCCACACACATGGCCAAATTCAGATAGTTCTCATCTGATACAAAATCTCAGAAATCTTATTACTGTGGCCCCAATGGGAGTGCTCACTTAGGCATGTGCATCCTACCAGTGACAGGTCAGAGGACAAAGGAGGCATAAGTCGGGCCATGCCAGTGGAATTCTGCCCTTCCAGCCTAAGAGCCTCTGGCCTGGTAGGCTATTGGAAGCTGCGTGGGGTTGAGTCAATAGTTCTTTATTATCTAAGACCAAAAAAAAATTTTTTTAAAATGCTACTTTCAAGTTCAGTGGAAAGGACCTCAGAGCATGTGGAAAGAGCACGGAGCACGACAGTGCAGCCAAGGCCAAGCCCAGTGCAATCTGGGGCTTTGCCTCGACAGTTCAAAACCTGGGTCAGGCCCTGACCTTTCACTGCCTGCTGACTTCCTGACGGCTAATTACTGCACAGGGACCAACGCGTCCTTCTGGGTGATGCACAGAGGCCCGGACACAGCCCCAGTGATCCCTCTTTCCACACACAGTGTGAGACAACAGGAAAAGGATGTCCGGCCCCCAGCACAGCACCTGACTCAGGCCCAGCCTGACATTCACCTGGACCCACCCCAGCACGTTCCCACACTCAGTGCCCTCTTTATGCCCCAGTGAAAAGCGGTGGTTGTCTTGCTTGGTGCCCAGCATGCCAGCCTGTTTACTCTTCTCCAGAGAGAATATTTCTGGGCCTGTCCTCTTTTTCTTTCAAAGTATCCAGGACAAAGCTCCCCTTACAGATCAAGGCAGGATTGTGGGTCCTATTCGAGTTTCGTCTTCCTCCCCCAGGATAAACAGCTTTACCCTCAGCGCTTATGAATTCCTTCCTTATTCTTACTTATCTTAGAAGCTGTTTTTAATGCACCTGAAGTCTCATGATCCATCCACAAAAGCGCCTCTGAACGTATCCCATGAGCCTGTAACCCACCGTTAACTGGCTGGTAGGTCAAGGTCTTGGCATGAGGAGTAGAAGGGAGATGGAAGTCATCCCCTTTACTCTGGTTGCAAGTCACAGGGACTGGTTCTAGCTACTTTCAGTGGGAAATGTTTTTCCTGGAGGGCCACTGGATGGCCCAGATTCCAGTGGGAGGTAGGAAAGCCAGGCTTTGAAAAGGACAAGAACCAGAGTGATCTAGTGCCTGGGCAAGAGAAACTCATTAATAGCCTTCTTGGGGTCCTCTCCCTGGAATAAATTTGTGTTAATGATTCCCCTTTCAATCTGCAATTGTCGAAGGCCCAGGAGAGAGCCTGGTGGATTGTCCTGGGACCTTGTGGGTACCAGTAGGCCAGCAAGACAAGAGCCCTGAGATGGTGCACTGAGGGAGAGACATCTAACTCAAGACGCTATTAGCAAATGAAGAAGAAATGGATGCTGTGAGTCCAAACAGCAGATGACAGCTACTCTAGAACATTCTGGGTGTTGGAAGCTAAGACTATGGCCACTCCAAACTGAGTTAGGGCTAGCGCAGGGCCCTGGAGGTTGAGTCTTATGCCCTTGGGATGGCCACCATCTCCTTCTCTCTAGCAGAGATGGGCTGGGCCTTCACATCCTCCAAACCTGGCTGCCGGGAGGGAGCAGATCTCATTCTCTCCAAAAAAACTTAAAATATTCAATGGTAAGGATGAAGACCAGTCAACAGCTTATAATTGGCTATGCAGACCACATACTGGAGTGGGCTTTAGAGTCAAGTGACTTGAACTGGAAGATTTAGCACGATTCGCCAGATATGAGATGCTGGGAAAATGCCCACCTCTTCTCTGAGCCTCAGCTTGTTCTGCTCTAAGATGGGGGCATAATAATGTGTCCTCAGTCTCCACTGTTGTTCCATCAAATGAACCAAGAATTATCAGAAGTCTGTACGCTGGGAGCTATAGACAGCTACAGGAAAGCATTGTTCTACTTTTCATTATCATCGAGTGAGGCCAGGCTGCTCAGGATAAGTGGCTGGGGCCTGGAAAGCAGCTGCAAACCCAGTACCCAAGTGGAGGCTTGAGGGTGGCAGATGGGGGGTCTGGAGGGTATAATCGTTTGGACTTTAAGATTGCTCTCAACTTCAAGCATTGCAAATAGCCGAAGCATTGCACACATCCCAAGGCCAAAGGGCTTGAGCAGGGGCGGGGTTGGGAGGTGGGGAGGGGGGGGTGATAAATTCCACCCCGATTTTTACAGCTCTGATTTAAACTCCATCTCCTTTCCAAAGAGCCCTACTGCTAAACTCTTCCTGGTAATTAGGCTCCTGAAGCTGAGCACTAACAAGGGGTGGGGGGGGGCGGCGTCCCTCCAAACATCCCATCTTTGCCTTCCTGGGTTGGCATCTTTCCCTTCCCAGGTTGGCACTGTGCAAGGATGGGACCTGCTGAAACGCTGCCTCTTTTATCGCCTGCCTGGGTCTCGTTGGCTGTCCTTCCTGCAGCTGTGTTCCACCACAGGCATTTCAATCGTCACTGCGAAGAGCCCCGCCTCCGTGCCCCGGGAAGACATGAATTCCTCTCTCGGCTCACATGCCCACTTCAAGCCATCTGCGTGCCCTCCAGGGAGCGCGCCACCTGCCATCTTGATGTTCACAACCATCCAAAGCCTCCGGAACCACACTGTTGACGCTATTTATGCCCCCAGCGCATGAAACAGAAAGAAAGCCCTCTCATCTCTCTATTCTAACTGCATGTTCCGTACGGGTTCTGGGGACAGGGTCCTATGTGAGCCCTTTTCCTAATTTCTCGTGGGCTTCCTCCTCCTTGGCCCTTAGTGATCCTTCCAGACCTTCTTCTCTTAAGACATTATTCCCACTCATCTCTTTATTGCTTCTTTACTTCCAGGAGGCTTTTTGTGATTATGGACTCGATTTTGTGCTGTGTGGCCAGCCCCTAGCACAAGTGCTCAGTACGGGCTGGTGAGGTGAGTTCCCCCAAGGCCGCTGTCCCGCAGTCAGAACTAGGCCTTAGTAAAGCCGCATTCTGGAAAGGTTCTGTTAGCCTCACTCCAGGAACTGGAATCTTGTTTGCCAGAGTCCAGGACAGATTTATAATTATAAAGGTATCCTGTAAGGTTTTTACTGTAGAATTTCTAAAGGCAACAAAGAATTGTTTGAGACTGTCTGTAGCTACACCACAGAATGAGAATTATAGACTGTTTACTGTAAAGTCAACTTAAGTCTAATTATATACCATGAACGACAGACACACAGTGGGCTTCTGCTATTAATTTCCAATCACTCCTCACCCGGGACTGGTGAAAATCCTCAGCCAAGCGTGGTTAAGGAAGTGTTTCCGTTTTCACCTGGTTTGGGTTTATCATCTCTTGCACTCAAGCTTCTAGGCAGTTCCTGCCCCACACTGGTCGGTGCTGGGAGACTCCCTTCCTTCCGCCAGGATTCCTCATGTCGAGATCTGTGCAGACCCCTTAGTTCTGTTTATGACCCTACACAGTTCAGATTGAAAATTAAAAAAGGTAAACATGGAGCCATTTGGGTGGGGTTCACCGCATGCCAGCACTAGAAGGGGCCCTAACCATTACGGGGTCCTGGCATGACACGGTTCTACACACCCATCCGCGCTGAGGCCAGGCATTGCCGGAAAGCACACCGTAACCATTTGGTGATTTGGCCACGAGGAAGGAACGAGGGCTGATGTGACATATGCCGCATACTTGCCTCCTTGGGGAAAGACAGGGATGTCGCTGAGTGAAGGGAGGATAGGGTTCGAGCTGAAGATATCCGTGGCGTTTTAGGAAAATGGAGACCTGGGGGCCAAAATGGTGCTCATTTACTCCACATCAATGGATATTCACAATCACTTTCAGTCCCACAAGGCCAGTAGCAAAGTGAAAAATAGCAGCACGGGTGCCTGGTCACGAGCTGGCGGGCCGGGGAAGAAGAAGCCTAACTTCAAACGTTGGCCGCAGAGGGGCAACTCAGCCGAGCGTGGACGGGACGCAGGAGGCGACAGACTGCCAGCCCCGCCTCCCTCGGACAGGTGCAGCCAACACGGGCCACATGTGTAGAAGATTCTTGACTCTCAACAGATTACTGCAAACTGTCTTGCGACTTTAGCAGAAGGGAAGTTGACGTTCTGTGAAGGCAAGTCACACTGGATGAAGGTTCATGAAAAACGCAGGTGAATGAAAGTTTATGTATCTGAGGCAACTATTATGCACCTATTGGATAGGATGATTATTATGAATGGAAGGGTTTAGAACCACACGGGAAAATGCTTGTTATGACTTTAAGTGAAACCAGTTTCGTAAACCCAGGATGATCTCAATTAGGGAAAAAAAAAAGTGCTTCACTGGAAAAAGCCCTCTTTAGCCCTTGCTGGAGTAAGAAATGGTTAATGTGATGTATTAATGCGTCGTTATGTTGTTATAGCTCTTGGTGTTTTCATCTATCAGGCGTCAGAACACTAGCAGAATTTGTGTTGAAGGGCTGTGCTTGTGGGTGCAATTTTCTTTGGTTAGTTTTCTTAGATCATTCCTTCCTGTTTAATGCAGCAATATTAGAAAAGAAAGAAGAGTTACATAAAATAAAAACATTCATAATTCTACCCCGGATAGAAAACATTTTGGTGTTTTCTTTCCAGATATTTTGATATACAGACAGACATGTAAGTACCCTTATAAATTTATAAAGTTTGTAAATTTAGGGCCATTCTCTGCAGCTGGTGAATATTTATAAAGCTATCTGCCTCCCAGGGGATGGTGCCATCCTAGCCCTGGGGAAGCTGACGGGCTTCACACCCGGTGGACTATTATGGGCAAAGGAGTTTGTAATCCAACCAAGTCTCTGTGTTGCATCTAGAAGAAGACACGAGACATAAAAGCAAGATAATGGGCAAACTTCTCAGTTTCTGAAGTGGCGGCCTGCCCCACCCCCATCTGATGAGCTCTTTACTTTTGTCCTAGAAAAAATGGCAAAGGGCAGGCTGGCTCATCGAATCTCTCACCCCTGCCAAATGGTGTGTGGACAGGAAAATGTCAAGTGATCATACTAGAATGATGTGGCCCAGAACAGTGCCCTCCTGGAGGAGGGGGCGTGCCTGCCAGGGTTCCCCCACCTTCCTGTGACCCAGATACGGGCCCTGACGCCACCCACCCTCTCCGTGTTGGAGATGTGTGCCCACCCAGTGGGGCAAGGCCCCAGAGCTCTCTAATGCTGCCACCGCAGACAGGTAAGGCACAGTAAGGAGGCTGATGAGGAATTGCCTCTTTTCTTTTGTTCCCAACCAGCTGCCAGGAGAGGCGTGAGAGGGAAGAGACCCCGTCCCTGGGGGCGGGAGCCACTTTGGGGTCCTGTAGTAATTTCCCAGGCTGCTGTCACAAAGTCCCCCAAGCTAGGCAGCTTACAACAACAGAGATTTGTTTTTCACGGTCTGGAGGCTTAGAGTCCCAAATCCAAGTGGCGGCAGGGCCCTGTGCCCTCAGAAGCCTCAAGGGGAGGATCCTGCCCCGGTTTCTTGGCGAGTCCGGTAGCCCCAGGTGTTCCTGGGCACGTGGTGCAAAGTTAGTGTGTGTGTGTGTGTGTGTGTGTGTGTGTGTGTGTGTCCTTCTTACGAGGATGCCTGTCCTACTGGATTAGGACCCACCCTAATGACCTCATCTGAGCTTGACGCATCTGCAAAGACGCTCTATCCCTGTGAAGTCACAGTTACGGTTTAGGGGCAGGGGTTAGAACTTCAACATGTCTTTGTGGAAGCCAACGGAATCAATTCTCTATATCTATCTATAGATAGCTCCCTATTTCTGGAGGGACAATGAAACAGGACAGACTCTCTATCTAAAAATCCTGCCATTGGCTCAGTGGGTTGGGCCGCTGCCTTCGGCTCGGGTCATGATCTCGGGGTCCTGGGATCGAGTCCCGCGTCGGGCTCTCTGCTCAGCGGGGAGCCTGCTTCCTCCTCTCTCTTTCTGCCTGCCTCTCTGCCTACTTGTGATCTCTCTCTGTCAAATAAATAAATAAAATCTTTTAAAAAAAAAAATCCTGCCATTCTGCCTTACTCACGCAGCTCCGTAAGATGCAGGAGATCTTCTTGGTATTTCCATGACAATTAGAGCTTTGGAAAAGTCATTTAACTTGTCTGGGCCTTGGTTTTCTCATTTATTAAGTGAGCTCAAGCAGAGACTTCTCAAGGTGTTGTGGCTGTGAGATTCTGGTAGGAATGAAGTGTCTTTGGGACAACCCTGAACCGCCCCCACAAAATGCGGATCGGTTCTGTGGTTCCTGCCCGTGATGCCCAGACACATTCCAGGGACTTTCCTCCTCGCCTACAATTCAAGGCTATTTGCTAGTAACCTGCAAAAATTTGGTATTCATAAGCTAAAATTAGTGTTCACATAGTTTGCTAAGGACTCAAATTTGTTTTTCCTCCTCTACTTTACCTAGGTGGAATTTCTCTGATTTTTGGAAGGAGTCTTTTTACTTGATTTTTCAGCAGTGGTGATGTTGTGGCTTTCAGTGGCTGGTATTCCTACTTTTTATTTATAAATTACCACTGGGTCTGTGCTCTCATTATCCATTTTGGGCCGATGACAGGTTTTTGTTTGTCCTGAGTGGGTATTTCCGGCCTGTGTAATCGTCCACTGTCCGGACATTACATAGAAATGAATTGCAGCTCGGTTAAGCAATGGCTCATCTATTCCTGTTGCTAAGGGAGAGATAGACATAATCCCTGACCGTTTGCTTGTACAGTAGAGTGACCAGCCAGGCCAGTTTGCCCAGGAGAGAGGGTTTTGCTGGGATGCAGAAGTGTCAGTGCCAAAACCAGGAAAATCTGGGCAAGCTGGCATGATTGGTCACCCTGTTATTTATAGACTCTTCATTGGTGGCTCACTTGCCTGTGGATTTGTGCTATTCTAATAGCTTTCATCTTACACTCAAGGGTAGTAGAATAAAATTAGTAGGGTTATTTTTGAGACCAGAAGGCATTCACTTATAATCAAGTGGATAACGTCAGGTTCTTCTCTTTTTAAGATAGGCAGGAAGTGAGTCACGGATGTTGCATGTTCAAGTTCAACACCATGGATTCATCTGGTTCTTCTGTATTCTCTTTTCCTTCCCTTAAACCCAACCCCTCTAATTTATCCAGAAGAGACATGGAGTAGGTGGGGTGTTGGGGATCTTTGGCCCCCATTCAAGTAGGTATAGCCAGCAAAGTCTGGAAAGCCCTGTAGAAGGTTCATGATCATGCCCTCTCCTCACGCAACCAAGGCTACAAGTCTGCTCTGACTTGGTCCAAGGTTCTAGCAAACGCAGAGAAAGAATCACAGCTTCAGGAAGCATCCCTGGAGGTCCTTACTGAGAATCATCTAAAGGGTGGTTAGCTCTCCCCACCTTAGGAAGACTTCGACGTTGGTATGATCTCCTTTAGATGATGTCCAATACCGATCCTCTTATTTGGCTCCACTGTTTCAAGCGAAGGGAGAGGGGGAGGAGAGGGAGCTGCCATTTCTTTCCATGTTCATCTTAACATGTCAGAAGGAGGACGAGGGGCTTTGCTTTTGACTTGATGTAATTTAGACCCTCCCAACCACCGCAAGAAGCATGACTGACCCTACTCCGTATAGCAGGAGCCTACACTGAAATTCCAGCCCAGCATGCCCCCTCCTGGCTCAGCTCAAACCCTGGTCTCCTCACCGTTTCCCACAGCCTCTGAGGTCCCCCAAACCCCAGCACGCCACTCACCTGGACAGAGGTCACTGTCAAATCGTGAAAAGGCAGAAGCCTTACAAAGCCCAAACAACCCATCGAGAGGGTGACAAATTTTTTTTAAAAGATTTTTATTTATTTACTTGAGAGAGAGACAGTGAGAGAGAGCATGAGAGGCGAGAAGGTCAGAGGGAGAAGCAGACTCCCCATGGAGCTGGGAGCCTGATGCGGGACTCGATCCCGGGACTCTGGGACCGTGACCTGAGCTGAAGGTGGTTGCTTAACCAACTGAGCCACCCAGGCGCCCCGACAATTTTTTTTAAAGATTTTATTTATTTATTAGACACAGAGAGATATCACAAGTAGACGGGGGGGGGGGGGGAGCAGGGCTCCTGCTGAGCAGAGAGCCTGATGCTGGGCTCAATCCCAGGATCCTGAGATTATGCCCTGAACTGAAGGCAGAGGCTTAACCACTGAGCCACCCAGGCACCCCAAGAGGTTGACAATTTAAAAATAAGACCGACACGTTCTCAGCTTGGAACGGAAGCTCCTGATGGGTCCGTCTGCAGAACTCATTGCCCCCAGTTTGCCCCAAGTCCTGGGTGACCCCTCCCCTCAGGTTGCATTGAGGGCTCTGTTGACTCATGGGGCATCGTGGCCACAGGAACGAACGGTGGCTGAACCATCAGCAGAAGCAGCTCACAGCTCCTCTTTTATTTCTTTATGTTTTTGACTTGGAATGTCTTTCCTAACACAAACATTTTTTCTGCCTTACATTTCTAGAGGAGTTGTCCTTAAAAGTGGGTAGGCGACCGTGTCGTGACCTAATTCCTGTTCAGCCATAAGGCTTTTCTGGCAGGGGACAGACACCCAGCATTCCAGACGGGGTTAGTGGTGGGGCTGCTATTTATTTAACTGCTAATCCCACTTATGTGAAATTAATTTACTTGACTACTATAACTCCCCCTGCTTCCTGCCCCAGCGGGCCCCTATAATTTACACCTGACTGCCCCATTATGCTCCTGCTTCCGGGACTAAGGGTTGGGAGCTGGGTCTTGGGGTGACTCCCGTTAGGAGGTTGTTTATACAGAAGAGAGGTTTTCTCATTATAGACTGCGGAGAGTAACTGCAAAAGCAGTGGTGTTGGTTTTATTTTTTTTTTTCCTCTTAATAATTAGTTCCCCTTTAGGCCATCCCTTCAAGGAAGTTTGTTTACTATTATTAACCTTCTTCCCAAACCAAATATGGGCCGCTCCAGTGTATACAGTGTGTGGATGAGTTTCTGCCTTCTCTGGGGAAACCCAGCCCCTGGGTTGTCACCTGCCTTGATCCTTGATGAAATATAGGTCAGCTGCACAAACCCAGAGCAGGTGCTTCCAGCAGAGGTGTCTGGACAGCTCTTGAAATGGGAGGATCTAGGGGTCACTACTTTCACAAGGTTTTACAAATCTCTACTAAAAGAGCAGGAGTTGCTAACTATGCTCCCCAAATCCAGGTCCCATGGCCAGGGTCTCTCCTGTGGCAAGGGTGAACAAGGAACCTTTGGCATTGATGCTGCTGGTGACAGGACTTTCTACAGAGACCAGAAGCCTCACAGGCTTCCTGCTGACACCCCCAAACTGAGCTCCTGGCCAGGGGACACAGCTGGGCATGATGGTCTGAAAAACCGATTCTAGCATCTTGGAGAGAAGATTCCATTCCTAGCTCACTCTCATCTCATTTGAGGGACTCAGGAGAGAGCCAAGAGAGGGGATGCAGGCAGCCCAAAAGCTTGCCTTGGATGGTCTCTGCTAACACTCTGAATGTGGCCACTTAGACAAGTGAAGGGACTAGCCATCCTCTAACTAGTGTAAAATCCCCAATATCTTCTCAAATGAACTCCACGTTGCTTGTAGAACAAAGCCCACCTTCAGCCAGACATGAAATTTCCCAGTAGTTTGAGCCTTTGTTCCCTCCTATTTCCCATCACTGCTTTTCACAAATCCTCTTCCCAGCCAACGGCGTGTTCCTGAGCTCATGTACGCAGTGGAAACCCAGCCCGCATTCTCTGCTCCTTCTCACCCCTCTGCCTTTGCCCCTGCATGGAGGAAGCAGGATGCCCTCTTTATCCTTTTCAGTCAACAAGTCTTTTCACCCGTGAAGTCTAGGGCACTCTCACTGTAGCTCAGGTCCCTCTGCTGGAGGA